>NW_025421987.1:104440000-109240000 GCF_011764305.1 Mustela putorius furo | reverse complement strand
TAACACAAAAGTTCAGTGATTCATACTTTAAATATGAAACCTAAGGGCATTTCATCATGAAAGCAGTCCAAACCTATTCAAAGAAACAAGCCTTTCAAGCCAGTGACCTCCACAGCCCTGTTTCCTTTGCCATTCAACAATCCGAGTTGCCCATCTGTTACAGACAGGGTCTTAAAGGGCAACGGCATCTTAGTTGCGACTGTCCACAGCAAGCATTCCAAAGCCCACCTCAAGACCTGAAGCTGTGTCTGAGCAGGTGTGCCTGAGGCGTGATCACCATGAGGACGCAAAAGCTGTGTCCTGTCCATGCCTGCATTTGGCCATGCTTGTTAAGGCAAACATCCTGGAGTGATTACTTGGCTGTCCACACTCACTCCAAGCCAGATGGAAGAGCCAGAGGAAGCTGTCATTTGAGAAGCTTTTGTTTCCCTGACACCCATGTCAGGATGTGGAAAATGAAGAGAATGAGCAGCAGCTGGCTGCTCCAGCATCGAAGCCTGGCTTCGGGTATTGACAGTGAGTAATGAGGCTCTGGATGCAGTCCAGTGAGGACAGCCAATCCTAACATTAGCTGAGAGAAAGCAGAGCTAGAGAGTCTTCCGAGTGATGGCTGCAAAGAAAGTCATTCTGATTTCTAGTGTCTATTAAACAAGACTTGAGGAGACAGAAGACTCCCCCGGCCTCTGGGATGGTTAAGATTTTTAAGTTCAGCCAGATTTATATATCATACATCTTGCCACCCTCTCATTTCTTTACCAATCACCAAAACCCAACTTGTCCTCACACCCTATAAAAAGATTTGCTATGTTCTGGAAGACACCAGTGAGTTGATGGTTGCATTTACTCATGCTTCATTCATTTGTGCCTGATAAGAAACATAGATATCACCTTAGTACAAGCACCAGGGACCAGCAATCCTAGTAAGGACTAAGATTTGAAGGACTTTTTGTACTATCTAGATCTCTGTGTTCCTTTACATCATTGTTGAGTCAGTCCACAGGTGCTGACTGAGAATTAAGTAACTGAGAATTAAGTAAAAGAGATAAAGTCTCTGACCTCATGGAGTCTTAGAGCACTGACCTCAATTAGTAAAATAACTGATCTTGAGTCTGTTGTTCAATGCGTTATCATTGGTCATCACCCATAGGAAGCCAACCCTGACAGAATTCCAAATCAACTTAAATTTCCCATCTCCCTTCTCCTCTCTTCCTTCTCCATAGACAATGAACATGTGGGCTCTGTCCTTGATATAGCACATGCTCTCTTGTACTGTAACTATCTGTTCACCAACCTGTCTCCTCCACTCTCAGGTAAACTCAGCCAGAGATTATGACTGTGCTCTATCAAAGAACCAACACCTCTTTCAGCAGTTTGCATGTTGTAGATACTCAAAATATACTTGTTTCATGGGTGAATGAATGACAAAGGGGACCCAAAAATATGCTTCTGAGTTACACAATCTGGATCCGTTCCAGAAAAACTTGAGTGGGTAAGGTTTTTCTGGTAACCTCTCACCAACTGTTAATAATGTTCCTTCTTTCTCTTTCTGCATACTAGCAACAATAACCATGAAGACTAACAAAGAGTGAGTCCTTAATGTGTGCCTGGACTTTACTTGAATTAAATTAATTCTCAGAGCACACCTTGAGGAATGTATCATCACCATCATCATCACTTTAATTATAGATGAAGCAAATGAAACTCAATCAGGTAATGCAATTTAGCCAAAGTCGCATGATTACTAAATATCAGAGTTGATATCAGAGCTTGTTCCTAACCACTGGCCTTCCTTTCATGGCCCTTTCTACTCCATTGCACAACACCTCTCTCCTTCTATTCCATCTAAGGTATTCCTAGTAAAACCAAGGCTGTGGGAGGGTGGGTCTTACAAAGCCTCCAGTAGATTCTTGGTAGCTCCTACCACAACCCTGGGCCTAATTTAAGGGGTAAACAACTAAAGAATGGGTGTGCCTCCTCCAAAAGCTTGCCAACCTCCTGTTCCTATGATCTCTTTCATGGAAATCCCTTCCGGTTTGTGGACTCATGATAATCTGTTTTGAATTTCTCTTCAGATGGAAAATAAATAGGAAATCAGAATGACTCTTTATGATGAGGAAAAGGACTAAACTCTAAGCCAGAAAGATGCTTTGCCAGAGATCTACAAGGACATCATCCAAGACCTGCAAGAGAAAAACCTATAAGGTAGGTAGGTATTTTAGCCTCACCCCATGTCCCATTTCTATCCCTTCTTGGTGTCCTCACATCTCCTGGTAGGTAGTGCCCTTGGCCTCCCAGAATTTCCTCACAGTACCAAACCACCCATATATACCTGCCACCTTGGCAAAGCTCCAAATGCTGTTCTACACATTCTCCCCCCTTTATCAAAACTGACCCTTTTTGTGTCCCATTCTCTTCTGCCTAGGTATCTTCTTGGAAAGTTCTTAAACTAATTAGCCAGTCTGTCAAAAATGTACTACTGATAGGATTTTTGTTATGTTTTAATCTTACACTGAACTTCTAGAGATATTAAACCTTAGTGCTACTGAATGAATCTGCATTAATGGCACTGGCTACCTGACAAGTTCCTGGGAACAAAAAGACCCTTTTCATAGGAAGTACTATTCTAGTGTCTCTTAATCAACAATCACTTGAGTACCAGCAATAAGATGTTCATGCAGGGCAGGTTCTCTTGGCTATAAGTGCTATTGTAAACATGCTATGGAGATTTTGCACCACCTTCGATGTTCTTGCAAGTGACTCCACTTAATAGATAGTCACATTAAAGTATTGGTACTTTTCAATGGGTGTCAACAAGAAGCATTGGAAAGGACCTTAACTTTCTAGTTAGACTTATCTTGAAATCTAGCCTGTATTAGCCAGTATCCCTACAGGAAACAACTGCACACTCAAATAAGGGACCCAGCCAGCCCAGAGAGACCTTGCGGGAAGGAACCAAGGAATGCATACCCTGGCCTCCTTCTTTCTTCTGATCCCCTGCTGGGGCTCCCTTTAAAAAAAAAAATAGAAGCCAAAGGATTTATTTATTGATGTGATTACTTACCAGGCAGCTGTAGTAATTGTGATAATAGACCTGCGGATACCTCATCACACAACTTTTGGTGGTACAATTTACAGAGTGCAATGTGAATGGCGTCCCCTAGTATCAAGTAATAAGGCAGCCCTATTGAACACAGTTCAATGCCTGGCAGGTACTAAGTACTCAACGAATATTAACTCCTTTATTACTTTCCATTGAGACAAACTAAATTAAAGGTTACCCATTATATGTAGATCTCTTTCAGTCCTGACTTATCAGAACTTAAGGAACAGAGCTGCCACCCTTCAGTTCACCTCTTTCCTTTAGTTATCAAAGAACTTACTTTCAAACCTGTCTCCTATAATCATAAAATTTTCAGAAACAGGTTTTCAAACTTCCTGTTTCCTCTCTTGTGCCTCTGCTTTTCTCACAAGGTGAGGTAAGGCAGATGAACAGATGCGAGGTGAGAAAGAATGAGCTCACACACAGGAAACTAAGGGTGTTGATTAGAAATATTTCCAATCAACGCATAGGCCAATACTTCATACAGGAAATATCACTACCTGATATTTTAGCAAAGGCGACTTACACTTACTCATTCCTCATAAATTTCACAGCAGTTTCAGTTATGGCAGAAAGTACAGCCAATGAAACTTGCTCTACCAAACAGACTGATAGGATCTTTTGCGATATGTTCCTGAAACCCACACACCACTGAACAAAATCCTCAGCATATGAGTAGTGAAAAACTGTATCAGGAGAGGAAATGAAAATCATTTCAGTAAAGGAGAAATTTAAACATCAGGGAGGAACTAAAGTTGCCTCCTGTAGAAGAGTAAACTTATCTTGACCAACAGCACTTTTTTGCAAAGGAAAAAGAGTCAGGGAGTCAGAGTTGCAGGGTCAGAGAGTAAACTCTGTCCCTAATTACCTCGAGGTTGCATATCATACCCATGGGTATGATAGTTCCTTTGCAAAAGTAGTGATGTATGAGTAAAAATCAGCTAAGGAAAGAGTTGATAATGGAACAGTCCAGTATATTCAAAGACTCCAAGCTTTGTATTTGAAGTTAGTCAATGTGACTGAGGCACTGACAACAGGAGGAAAATGACACTCAATCAAGGGTCAGAACACACCTTGTAGACCACAGTGAAGATTTGGAATTTGAAATGTAGTCATAAATGACAAGACCTATGTAATTTCATAAAGGATCACTCCGACACAGTGTGAAGAATTGATTGGGGAAGAGCAAAAGTAGAAGTAAGGGGAACAGCTAGATGGTCATTACAGCCGTGAAGTCAGAAAATGCCAGAAGCTTGACCTGAAGCAGTGGCAGAGGAGGGGGAGAGATGGCAGGTTTTAGAATTATCTTGGGAGAAAAACTGATACATCCTATGCAAACTGGAATATGTGAATAGAAGATTAAGAAGATGATGAAAAGGGCACCTGGGTGGCTCAGTGGGTTAAGCCGCTGCCTTCGGCTCAGGTCATGATCTCAGGGTCCTGGGATCGAGTCCCGCATCGGGCTCTCTGCTCAGCGGGGAGCCTGCTTCCTCCTCTCTCTCTCTCTGCCTGCCTCTCTGCCTACTTGTGATCTCTCTCTGTCAAATAAATAAATGAAAAATCTTTAAAAAAAAAAAAAGATGATGAAAAGACACCTGCCTATATTCATGGTATGACCAACAACATATTTGGAGGTACACATATCTGAAAAGGGAGACACCAGGAAAGGAAGAAATATGGAAACTGGAGATGGAAATCAAGAGTTATGTTCTGATAGAACTACATTATTTTTTTTCCTTATTGAGGCAACATCTTTATTTATTTATTTATTTATTGTTTTTTTAAGCCTTTATTTTAATTCCAGTTAGTTAACATACAGTATTACATTAGTTTCAGGTGTACAATATGGTGATTCAGTAATTCCATACATCACCTAGTGCTCATCACAAGAAGTACACTCCTTAATATCCAGTGATAAATTAGGTTAAATGCTTCTGTGAAGCCACTGAATATAAGGACTAAAAGTAGCCATTTAGATTTAGGAAAACCATTGTTGACTTTAACAAGATCCGTGTAGGCAGAGTAACAGCGGCAAATCTAGATTGGGATAAATCAAAAAGTGGATGGGAAGTAAGGAAATGGAAGAAGCAGGATGTATACCAAGGTATTTTGGGAAGTCTGTTGTAAAATGTCATGGAGAGATATAATATTAAGGGAAAGTATTTTAAAGATAAAGTACACCAATGTCATGGATGCAGGCTGCTAAGGAAAACCCAGTTAGAGAATAGAGGTTAAAGAAGGGTTGATGCCTGGAGAATGGGCAGAAGCACTGGCTGCTGATTAGAAGAGGGATGCTTCTTCCCTTGAGCAGAAAGGAAGGAAATGCAGGTAGTCTGTGGACCTGATGGTAGGAAGAAGGAAAGTTCTCACTTGATGGATTCTATTTCTTCTGTGAACAGAAACATCATTTAACAAACGCTGGGGAGGAAGAAATTTAGAGATTTTAGGAGAATGAAAGAGATATGAAATAAGTTTAGTGATGGAAAAAAAAAGGTCAGTAAGTTAATCTAAGTAAGATATTTTGGCAATGTTAAGGACCCAGATGAGGGTGGATTCTCATGAACTGACATTAATATCATCCCTCCTCAATGTACAATTTTTTCCAGAGGCCACCAGATAGCTCTTTGGATGTGAGCATATGGTTTGGTGCAGTTGGGCTGAGTTCAGTTGCAATGATGGAGAGCAGGACAAGGAAGTTGAAAGATGTCAAGTTTTCTAGGACAATAGCAGAAGTTATGGAGCTGAGGAAGACTGAGCCAGATCTCCAATGGTTGAAAAGTATGACCAGGATTAAGGAAAGAAGACAGCATGGCTTGATAGTGTGCCTTTGAAAAATATAATCTGCTTGAGAAAGCTACAGGGAAAGTGGCAGCTTAGGGGTTCAACCCAATATCAACCTAGGTAAAATGAAGGATGAAATGTTTTCAATGGAAGTAAAAAGATTTAGAGAAGTGAATGGTTTGGAGAATTCCCAGAAACACCAACTGGAATGGGTTTTTTGGAGGGAGGAAACAGTGTTTGAGGTCTGTGAGGAATATGCATGGATCAGTGGAGGATTATGAATTTCCCTTTATGCATTAAGAAAACTCAAAAGGCTGGGACAGTGAGTGTTCAGTCCATGAATGTGAGCCTCCTATTTTGTTTTGCTTTGTTTTTGTTTTGTTTTGTTTTGTTTTATGTGTGTGTGCAATTCTTTTGTTTTTGCACAAATTGCATTCAGAACTTCTGATATGATAAGGGCTGCATAAGTCAGAACTTTCACTCTTTTCCAAATAAAAATCATATAAAAGTAATAAAAAGAATATAAAGAAAACTTTCAAATGCCATTTTTAGTGAGAACAAGAAACATATTTAATCCACAGAGCCTCAAAACACATAAAAGGGCTGCCAAAAGCATCTGAGCAGAAGCAGAAGCTGCCTTGGAGGGGAATATATGAATAAACAGATAAGAGAACTCAACACTGACAGATTCCAGAAAGGATCAGCAACACTCACTTAAAGGTAAGGGCTTTACCTGCAGTCCAAAAAGTGTATCTCTGTTTTGCCATGATAGGTATGGGTTGGGTAAGCATGACTGGTAGCAGAAGCCCTGCTATACTAAGTCTCGTTCAGAGAAGATGAGCACGGGACTACACAAGAAACAGTAGGTAGAATCTCGTGTGTGTAGCAGCAAAAGAAGAAGAGAATCTTTGGGCTAAGATGCTTTTAAGTTTACCCTAGACCCTTACCAACTGAGAGGGAAACTTACTACTACTATTAAATCCTAGTCCCTAGTTGAGGGAATTCAACTTGCTCACTTTAAGAGCAATAAAAGTGAATTGGCAAAGACCTGATACAAAGAAAATATAAGAAAAATGTGCAAAAGAGGAGGGGAAAACTTACATATAGACAAAAAACAGATATTAGAAAATTTCATGTGCACATTAAAACTGTGATAAAAAGATTTTACCACAAATTTTTAAAATTTAATGAAACAATTCCACCTATTAAGGAACACATTAGAGCAGTAATATAAGAGCTCAGAAAAGAGAGAGAAAAATAACAGAAGAAGAAAGCAGAACCTAGGAAACAAGTGAAAAGTAAAAAATCAGGTAAAAACACAAAACTTCAAATAATATTAGAAGAGTAAACATCAAAGATAGTAAAATAAGGGACATGTCGACTACAAGTGAGAAAACAATAAACCAAAAACAGGCACATAAATGATTAGGGATTAGACAATGAAACATATGAGAAAAGCAGGGCCCTGGGTGCCTCAGTCACTTAAGCATCCGACCCTTGATTTTGGCTCAGTTTATGATCTCAGACTCCTGAGATCAAGCCCTGTCATCAAACTCCATACTGGACCTGGAGCCCACCAAGGATTCTCTTTCTCCCTCTTCTTCTGTCTCTCCCTCTACCCCACTCACTTGCACACTCTCTATTAAAAAACAAAAAGAAAAATATGAGAAAAGCAAAGATCCAACCTATGAGTAATCAGAGTTCCCCAAAACAAAAACTTAACAAAAACTATACAACAAAACAGAATAACTAATTAAACTATAATCAAGAAAATTTACCTGTAATAAAAGTTTTGAATTTATTTATTGAAAAGGTACTATATGCACCAGGAAATTTATATAAAAATAGTCAATATAGAGATAGAGCCCAAATTATCACATTTTATTTTTATCTGTTTTTTAAAATTCAATTTATTTAAACTAAAAAAAATAGTTCATCAATTTCTCCCATCCCCCACTCTCCTGCCTCTAGCAACCACCAAACTGTTCTCTGTACTATGAGTTTGATTTTTATTTATTTTTAGATTACATATATAAGAGATATCACACTCTGTTCAACTTTCTCTGACTTATTTCCCTTAGCATAATGCCCTTGAGGTCCACCCATTTTTTTTTAAAGATTTTATTTATTTATTTGACAGAGAGAAATCACAAGTAGATGGAGAGGCAGGCAGAGAGAGAGAGAGGGAAGCAGGCTCCCTGCTGAGCAGAGAGCCCGATGCGGGACTCTATCCCAGGACCCTGAGATCATGACCTGAGCCGAAGGCAGCGGCTTAACCCACTGAGCCACCCAGGCACCCGAGGTCCACCCATTTTGTTGCAAACAATAAGACTTCATTTTTTGTATGCTTCAATAAAATTCTATTGTATGTATATATTGCAATTTCTTTATTCATCTATCAATGGACACAATATTATTTCTATATCTCAGCTATTATACATAATGCTTCAATGAACAAGGGTTGCATATATCTTTTCAAGTTAGTGTTTTTATTTTCTTTGGATAAATACCCAGAAGTATAATTGCTGGATGATATGGCAGTTTTATTTTTAATTTTTTGAGGAACACCCATACTGTTTCCATAGTGGCTGCACCAATTTACATTCCCACCAACAGTACATGAAGGTTCCCCTTTTCACATCCTTACCAACACTTGTTATTTCTTATCTTTTTGATAATGGCCATTCTAACAGGCATATCTAAGGTCCTGGCTTCCCCAGCTGCTGTCTTAAGGTCAGGCTTCCAATTAGTGTGTACCACAAAGCTGAAGGGTCAGGCAATTAGCAGTCTTCTCAGAACCTGAACACGCATATGATCATTCCCCATACCTCTGTGACACTGATCATCTTGGCACACCATCATCTACTGGGAACCACTAAGACAAAGACAGCAACTTACACCATTATAAAGGTTTGTAAGGCAGCCAGGAGCTCAGGCTGGGCTGATTGATTTGGTTCATGTCCTATAGAGGCCAGTGTGTCAAGATTGTGAGAGATGGCTGTTTTATCTAATGAATAGAAACCAACTCAGAGAGTCAAAGAAAATGAAGAAACAAGGGAATAAGTTCCAAATAAAAGAAGATAAATCTCCAAAAATCAACATTAATGAAATGGAGGTAAGGGATTTATTCAATAAAAAGTTCAAAATAAAGTCACAAAGAGTCTCACCAAGTTCAGGAGAGCAGCACATGAACAAAGCTGAAAATTTCAACAAACAGAGAAAAAATATTTAAAAGTATCAAACAGAAATCATAATGCTAAGGAGTACAATAACTGAACTGAAAATTCAATACAGGGGGATTCAACATCAGACATGATCCAGCAGAAGAAAGAATCAGTGAACTCAAAGACAGAACAATAGAAATCATCCAATCAGAGGAGCAAAAAGGGAAAGAAAAATAATGAAGATATTTTAAGGACTTGTGGGACATCATCAAACGGAAGTGTATATAAATATATGCATTATATTCTTTTCCCAGAAAGAGATGAGAGACAGAAAGGGGCAGAAAGTTTATTCAAGTAAATAATGGCTGAAAATTTCCCTAACCTAGAAAGACATACATATCCAAAAAGTGTAGAGAAAATAATACCAAATAAAATGGAATCCAAAAAGACTACACTGAAACATATCATAATCAGGTCATCAAAAGTTAAAGACAAAGAGTCTTAAAAGCAGTAAGAGAAAAACAACTTGTTATGTATAAGGGAGTCCTTATAATACAATTGGGAGATTTTTCAGCAGAAATCTTACAAGACAAAAAGAAGTGGGATGATATAGTCAAAGTGCTGGGAGGAAAAAACACAATAAAACCAACTACCAACCTAGAATACACTACCCAGCAAAACTTTCTTTCAGATTTAAAAGAGAGTTAAAAAGTTTCCAAGACAAAAGCTGAGGAATTTCACCAGTAGGCTGGCCTTAGAAGAAACCTGAAGGGAGTTCTTCAAGCTGAAATGAAAGGAAACTAATTAGTAACAGGAAAATATATGAAAGTATAAAACTCACTAGTAAAGGTAAATGTATAGTTTATTTCATAATACTCTAATATGGCAATGGTGGTGGGTAAATCACTTATAACTAGTATTAAGGTTAAAAGACGAAAGTATTAAAAAATAATTACTACTACAATAATTTGTCAGTGGCTACAGAATAGAAAAAGATGTAAAACTGTGATATCAAAAACATAAAAGGGAGGGATTGTAAAAATGTAGAGCTCTTGTATGTATTTGAAGTTAAGTTGTCATTAGCTTAAAATAGACTGTAAGCTTTTGTAAGCTTCAAGGTAACTAAAAACAGAAACCTATAGTAGATAAAATATAAAAAGAAAGAAATCAAATCATACCAACAGAGAAAATCATCAATCATCAAAGGGAGAAAAAAAAGGACTACAAAACAGCCAGAAAACAATTAACAAAATGGCAATAGTAGATCCATACCTATCAATAATTACTTGAAATGTAAGTGGACTAAACTGCCCAATCAAAAGACACAGAATGGTCGAATGGATTAAAAAACAAACAAGCAAAAACAAAAAACAAACCCCATATGCTGCCTACAAGTGACTTGCTTCAGCTTTAACAACACATATAGTCTATAAGTAAAGAGATGGAAAAACATATTCCAATATGAGTAGAAACCAAAAGAAAGTTGGGGCATCTATACTTCTATTAGACAAAGTAGACTCTAAGCCAAAAACCTGTAATCAGAGACAAAGAAGGTAAGTATATGACAAAGGGGTCAATTCACTAAGAGGATTTAATAACTCTACATATGTACACATCCAATACCAGGACAATTAAATATATAAAGCTAATATTAACAGATCTGAAGACAGAAAGACTATAATAGTGGTGGACTTCAATATCCTACTTTCATAATGGATAAATCATCCAGACAGAAAACTGATTTAAAAGATGGACTTAAAACTACATGCTAGACCAGATGGATTTAACAGACATTTATAGAACATTCCATCCAACAGCAGAAAAATATATTCTCATGCATACATGAAACAGTCTCAAGGATAGATCATATGTTAGGTCACAAGGCAAGCTTTAACAAAAGTAAGAAGATTGAAATAATATTAAGCATTTTTTTTTATCACAGTGGTATGAAACTAATAATCAACTACAAGAGGAAAACTTGAAAATTCACAAACATGTGGAAATTAAGCAACATGACCTTGAACAAGCAATGGATCTAAAAGAGAAACCAAAAGGGAAATCAGATAACATCTTCAGACAATGAAAATGGAAACCCAACATACCAAAACTTATGGGATGCAACAAAAGCAGTTCTAAAATAGAAGTTTACAGTGATTAATGCCTACACAGAGGAGGGGAAAACTAAACAAGCCTAAAGTTACTAGGAGGAAGGAAGTAAAGATCACAGTGAAAATGAATCAAGTGAGAGAAGACTCAAGTAAATATAATCAGAAATGAAAGAGAAGACATTACAACCGATAACACAGACATACAAAGGATCATAAGAAACTATAATGACAATTATAAGCCAAAAAATTAGATAACCTAGAAGAAATGGGTAAATTCCTAGAAATCTATAACTTATCAAGACTGAATCATGGAAAAAAAGAAAATAGAAAATCTTCACTGTTAAACTTTACCAAACATTTAAGGAAGACTTAAAAACAAACTCTTCTCCAACTCTTCCAAAAAACTAAAGAGGAATCATTTCCAAATTCATTTTATAAGGACAACATTACACTAACACCAAAATCAGATAAAGAAAAAAAAATTACAGGCTAATATCCCTGATAAATATTGATGTAAAAATCCTCAACAAAATACCAGCAAACTGTGATAAACAATACATTAAAAGGAACATATACCATGATCAAGTAAGATTTATTCCTGGGATGCAAGGATGGTTTGACATCTACAAATCAAAAAATGTGACACACTACATTAACAAAATTAAGGACAGAAATCAGATGATCATGTCAATAGATGCAGAAAGAGTACTTGACAAAAGTAAACATCCCTTCATGATAAAAATTCTCAACACCTTTGATGTAGAAGGAATGTACTTCAACACAATAGAGGTTGTGTACGAAAAGCCTACAGTTAGCATTATAAACAATTAAAAGCCGAAAGCTTTTCCTCTAAGATCAGAAACAAGACAAGGATGCCCACTCTCACCACCTCTATTCCAGATAGTACTGGAATGCTTAGCCAGAGCAATTAGTCAAAAAGTAAAAATAAAAATTAAAAAATCAGACCGGAACATGTAAAATTATTTTTGTATGCTCTTACATATAGAAAGTCCTAAAGACTCTAGCAAAAAACTCTTAGAACTAATAAACAAATTCAGTAAAGTTGCATGATATAAAATCAAAACACAAAAATCAGTTGTTTCTATATACTAATAATGAGCAGTCAAAAAAGAAATTAAGAAAACCATCTAAAATAGCATCAAAAAAGAAAATACCTGGGAAAAAAATTTAACCAAGAAAGTTAAAACCCTATATACTGAAAACTGTAAGACAGTGATGAAAGAAACCGAAGACACAAATAAAAGGAAAAGTATTCAGTGTTCATGGGATGGAAAAAATAATTTTGTTAAAATGCTCATACTACTGAATATACTCAACAGATCCAATGAGAGCCATATAAAAATTCTAATGACATTAATCACAAAAAACAGAAAAAAATAACTAAAATTAGCATGGTACCAGAAAAGACTGCAGAAAACCAAATCAATCTTGAGAAAGAAGAGCAAAACTAGAAGCATCATCCTTCCTGCTTTCAAATGATATAACGAAACTACTGTAATCAAAAAGTATGGTGTTGGTCTAAAGATAGACACAGAAACCAATGGAATGGAATAAAGAGGTCATATATAAACCCATGAATAAATGGTCGATTAATTTTCAACTAAGGTGCCAAGAATACACAATTAGGTAAGGATAGTCTCTTCAATAAATGATGATGGGAAAACTGGATATTCACATGTAAAAGAGTAAAACTGAATGATTACCTTATACCATACACAAAAGTCAACTCAATATGGATTGAACACTTGAACCTAAGACCTAAAACCATACACTTCTAGAAAACATGTACTGGTCTTAGCAATGATTCTCTTGGAATTGACATTAATAGCAGAGGCAACAAATGAAAAAAATTAAAAAGTGAGACTACATCAAAGTAAGGAAGACATCAACAAAGTGAAAAAGCAACATATGGAATGGGAGAAAATATTTGCAAACCACATATCCAATAAAGTGTCTCATTCTTATCCTGGTTTAATCCTGCAGGGTTGGGACAGTCAGTAATGAAAGTAACAGCAACAATCTTTCATAGAGCACTTAACCTTACTCTAAACACTTTATATCCAATATATAACAATATATAATATTCACCCAATAAATAATGAGCTTATATGTATTTATTTATATATACATAATATTAATATAAATTTATAATATATATATTTGTAAGGGTGAATTTACATGCATTCTATCATCATCTAATCTGGTTAACAGCCCTTCCAGGCAGGTATTAACACCATTCTCATTATACATGTGATGAAACTTGAGGCCACAAAGAGTCGAAGTAACTTGCCCAAAGTTACACAGCCAGGCAATAATATAGGTGGAGTTTATACCCAGATTTGCCTGTGTGCAAAACTTGTGTGTGTGTGTGTGTGTGTGTGCGTGTGTGTATACACTTGTATGTATGTGTTCAAACCTCATCCCTGAAGCTTTATATATGTAATAACATTGTTTGGAAATAGAAAGTTTAATTCCTTATAACTCAATCATGAAATTAAGGCATTATGATAGTTTGCAGAGGAAAGGAAAACAGGTAAGTTTACGCTCTTGATGAAACTTTGTTTCCAACAATCCTCACCCATAATGTGTGAATATTCTAGATTCATCATGGCGTTTGGTATCCATGCTGAATACTAAGTTTTATATGTAGTATGATCCCAATTAGGTAATTCACACAAACAGGAAAAAATAAGAAATTCACCAAGAAATAACAATGGCTCTGAGTTGCAGAATTGTAATTTTTTCATCTTTATATTTTCATGTTTTCTTATATTGAGTATGTTTTATCTATTATATATATTTTGAAAAGTGTAACCTATATATAAAGAAAAATATATAGGCTCTAATACACACAGACTTCTAATCATGTGGCTTATGGTCAAAGATAAATAAAATAAAAATAAAATTAAAAATGAGTACATCAAAATTAATGAAGAGCATTTTTTTCCAATATATGGAGGTAAACATATCCCAGAACTCTCATTCAAAGCTGAATAAATCCACAGGTTTAATTCTCTAATAAGATCACTCTTTTTGATTGGTTCTGGGGTAAAGGAAAATGAGTAACTATTGATCCAGGGAACAGGGGGCAGCGAATTCCAGACAGGCAGGTTTTGTGAATAGGAACAAACGTTTACAGGGAGACATAAGGATGTCAATGCCTTTCTCCCCCATATCTAACCTCTCAGAGGACTGAGAAAAAGTGAATCATGCTAAATTTTCCTAAATATTCTGAATAATGCATCAATCTAATTTGTCTTTAGAAATGGTATTAAAACTAGAGATGTTGTCAGAGACTCCAAAGAGGAGGATGGGGCTTAATAAAACACAAAGTAAGAGAGGGGAAAATTAAGATTTATGGAGGACCTAAGATGTTTCAAGGCACAAGCAGGCAGTTTTAAAATTAATGATTTCCTTTTAATCTTCCTAACACCTAGTGAGTGAGTGATATGCTGGAGCTGGCTTGCACTGGCTCCAAGAGCCAGCTGTTAAATTTTCAGCAGTTTTGCAAGCTGGTTGTTAAACACAGCCATCATTAAAAATTAAATTGTATCAACTTTAAATTATATTTACAACAAAGGTAATAGTCAAAACAAATTCCTTCCTAATTTTTTAAATATATTTCTATATTTTATTATTATCTATACTCTTAAGGTTATTTACATCTACTACATACGTAGTAAGGGAGGAAATATTATATAATGATACTTTGATGATACTGCAGTAGCTTGAAATCAGCAACAGTGGGAATATTCACAGCACAGAAGTTAGGAAACACTACAAATCAGATCTCTTCTTCCCCTTTTCTTCCTCCTTTTTTGAAGACTGTTTGTTAAATATTTACCAGCATGTCACTAGTCAGACCTCTATAAAATAGCTATAACTACATACAAGAAAACCAAAGAGGGGGTATATTTGAAAAAAATCATACAGTATACCTGATGCTATTTACTGTTCCCTTAAGGGAAAATATGATAAAGATGATTTGATGAAAGGTTAAATAAGGTTCAAACTTCTGGTTAGAAGATACATACTTTAAAACCCAAGATTAGGCCTGCCACTTCATTAGATTCCCCTGATAATCTTGGCACAAATCAGGTGCTCAATTAAAAAATAGCCTCGTGTGGTTTACAGATGTATTACTGTTTACTCTTAATATGTATAAATGTCATAATAATATCTTGTTTGACACAAGAAAGCTTTTGCTCTCTTATTAAAACCTAAATATTTATATTATAACCTAATATAAATATTTAGGTTTTAATAAGCTTTAAAAGACTGCCTAAATTCTCTAATGTTATTAGAAGTTCATTAAATTAAGTATTGTTTTTTAAGATTTATTTATTTGAGAGAGAGAGCACATGCACATATATACACAGGTGGTGGGGAGAGACAGAGGAAAAGGCACTTTAAGCTCCCCGCTGAGCTTGGAGCCTGACTTGGGGCTAGATCTCAAGACCCCTGAGATCATGACCTGAGTGGAAACCAAGAGTCAGTTGCTTAACCAGCTGAGCCATCCAGGCACTCCAAGTATTGCTTTATTTTTACAAACAATTCATTATAACCTAGAAATCTTTTAATTCCTTTTAAATTTGTTATTGCAATAAAATGGACCAGTATAGCTTTAAAACATTGAAAAACACTTAAAAACATGAAATA
The DNA here is from genome assembly GCF_011764305.1 of Mustela putorius furo. Taxonomy (NCBI): domain Eukaryota; kingdom Metazoa; phylum Chordata; class Mammalia; order Carnivora; family Mustelidae; genus Mustela; species Mustela putorius. The sequence goes on along the minus strand of NW_025421987.1, from coordinate 109,224,167 downwards.
ATCCCAAGTAGCTAATAAAAATTCTACTTTTAAGTTTTCCAGTGGGATAAGAAAGTAATCTGTCAATTGAACACATGAAGTATTTACTGAAAGTAGTACTTATTTACAAAGCACTTCCTGCCTTCTTGCTCCCAATATACATCATTTGTAACCAAAAAAATATTAAAAGCATATTTTCTAATTATATAAGTAAAATGTGACAATTGTGAAAAATCTGGAGAGCTTTAATAATCAAAACCAAACTCAAACATAATCTTGCCACCCAAAGTTTACCACTGTTCACATTTTGGCAGGGTTCTTCCAATTTGTTTGTGTTTATCCTGTGTGTGTATGTGCATGTGAGCATATGTGTGTGTGCACGTATATGCATGTGTACATGTGCACACCATCATTTTATTTTGGTGAATTAAAAAGTGAGGATCAGAACCTTATCCCAAGACCTTATATCTGGAGCTCCACAACCTTAGGCAACTTTTATCTTTACCTGAGAAATCTTCCCAAACTAACAACTAACCTCTATCCCTAGAAACTTCCTCCATCATCTTAAGGGGTTTTTTTTCTGGCCAAAGGATTTAGTTTGAGTAGCTTTGGTAAAGAAACACTTCCACTCTTCCGATGCCTATAAAGCAAGGTATTATCATGCACAGACGCTAGTTTATTTTTAATTTTTTTAAAGATTTATCCATTTATTTTAAAGGAAGAGAGAGTACCAGCAGGGGGAAGGGCAGAGAGAGGGAGACAAAGCAGACTCCCCACTGAGTGGGGAGCCCAACAAGGGGCTCAATCATAGGACCCTGAGATCATGACCTGAGCAGAAACCAAGAGTCGAATGCTTAACTGACTGGACCACTCAGGCCCCCTTCACAGAAGATAGTTTAAAAGAAACACATCAGTTCCTCATCCATAAAATGTTCTCTAAGATCAAAAGCGAAAATGAACTTTTGGAACTTCATCAAGATCAAAAGCTTCTGCACAGCAAAGGAAACAGTCAACAAAACAAAGAGGCAACCCACGGAATGAGAGAAGATATTCGCAAATGACAGTACAGACAAAAGGCTGATATCCAGGATCTATAAAGAACTTCTCAAACTCAACACACACAAAACAGATAATCATGTCAAAAAATGGGAAGACATGAAGAGACACTTCTCCAATAAAGACCTACAAATGGCTATCACACACATGAAAAAATGCTCATCATCACTAGCCATCAGGGAGATTCAAATTAAAACCACATTGAGATACCACCTTACACCAGTTAGAATGGCCAAAATTAACAAGACAGGAAACAACGTGTGTTGGAGAGGATGTGGCAAAAGGGGAACCCTCTTACACTGTTGGGGGAATGTAATTTGGTACAGCCACTTTGGAAAACAGGGTGGAGATTACTTAGGAAATTAAAAATAGAGCTTCCCTATGACCCCGCAATTGCACTACTGGGTATTTACCCCAAAGATACAGATGTAGTGAAAAGAAGAGCCATCTGTACCCTAATGTTCATAGCAGCAATGCCCACAGTCGCTAAACTGTGGAAAGAACCAAGATGCCCTTCAACGGACGAATGGATAAAGAAGATGTGGTCCATATACACTATGGAGTATTATGCCTCCATCAGAAAGGATGAATAACCAACTTTTGTATCAACGTGGATGGGACTGGAAGAAATTATGCAGAGTGAAATAAGTCAAGCAGAGAGAATCAATTATCATATGGTTTCACTTATTTATGGAGCATAAGAAATAACACGGAGGACATGGGGAGGTGGAGAGGAGAAGGGAGTTGGGGGAAATTGGAGGGAGAGATGAACCATGAGAGACTGTGGACTCTGAAAAACAAGCTGAGGGTTTTGAAGGGGTGGGGGGTGGAAAGTTGGGCCACCCCGGTGGTGGGTATTGTGGAGGGCACGTACTGCATGGAGCACTGGGTGTGTTGCATAAACAATGAATTCTAGTACACTGAAACGTAATTAAAAAAAAAAAAAATTTCTTTCTGCCCACCTAAGAGGACAGAAACAGAGTTCAGAGTGCAGACTCTGCAGCCCAAAAAGATTGGGTCTCCATCCCAACTCTGTCATTACCTAGTTGTATACTTTTGAACAAATTACTTCACCTCTCTGTGCCTCCATGTCCACAGCTGTAAGTGGTGACTATTGGTCCAAAATGCCTTATCTGAAACCCTTGGAGTCAGATGTGTTATGGAAATCAGTAAGCTTTGGAATTTACAAAGGTAATAAAGTGGATATCAAGTGTAATTTGCAGTACCCACAGAAGGCATTACATCATCAACCGTATATTTGGTAACATCCCCAGAAGGGTGTAGAGCAGCATTCCGTAATCAAACACATTTATATTCCTGTGGCAGAACATGAGGCACATGTTCTAGGTAACATGTAAAACCTATATAGGTAACAAGTAAAACCTATATGTCACCACTTACTATTTCATGTCAGACTTTTCCAAGTGAGTTCAAAAGTCTAGCCAAGTTTTACTGCCAATAAGTTTGAAAAAAAATTTTTGTTTGGGACACTTTAGAAATTTTAGAATCATGGGTAAGAATTTGCAGCCCTTGAATAGCTCATAGCATTAGTGTAAATATAAAGAGACCTTACCTATCATGGGGCCCAGTGGAGATATAAGGACTCAAAAATGTTACTACAGCAACAACTTAGTCTCGCCATTACTGTTATTATTTCTTACTCAAAAACTCTTTCATGTTTGCCCCCTTCTCTCCACTGCCACTCTCACTGGCATTAATTCTGATCTTCATCTTTTCTCACATGGACTCCTGTACCAGCTCCTGACTCTGTCTCCCACCCTCCAGTCTCTGCCCACACACCCACCCTCCCCTCTAAGCACAGGCTCATTCTAATGTGACCACACATCTCCCCTACATACTAGACTCACTGGTGTCCTGTCACTGACTCCAGTAAGTCTAAGTCATTTAGTGTGACCTACCACATCAATTCTTGCACTGGTTCCTGCTTCTTCTTTTACTACACCTGGTTGAGACTACACGAGTCTGAGGTTCTTCCTACCCAATCCTCCTACCTTCTTGCTCTCCTTTCGCAAGTATCAGACCTACATGGTGACCTGGAAGCTCCTCCCACCTACTCTGTTCTCTTCCTCCTTTATTCTTTTCAGTTAGTTACCTAAAATGAAGCTTTTACATGTCTAATTCCATTTGGACATTTGCTTTTTGAAGGACGAAAACTGACATACACATAGTGAATTTGGCCCACTGAGTCAGGTCCTGAGAAGGTTAAATAAGGACAAGAATGGGATACTGAAATAGTGGTTGTGAGAGTTCCCAAGACACTGCTGGCGTGGAGACCAACAGTTCACAGTCCTTGGTACAGATCTGAATCTCCTGGGCTATATTTTCTAAGGAAAATAAGTCAGTGTCATTTAATATCTTCACACTATTCACCTCTATCTAGTTTTCAAACATTTCTATCACTTATAAGTAAAATCCATTATCCATGAAACATTTCTCCCTATTCCTCATTCCTCCTATCCCTAACAATTGCTAACCTGTACTTTACCTCTATGGACTTCTAAATTTTGAATATTTCATATTAATGGAATCATACAAGATTTGTCATTTTCTGTCTGGCTTCTTGCACTTAGCATCATGTCTTGGAGATTTATCTATATTGTAGCATGTATCAAGACTTCATTCCTTCTTATGACTGAATGTTGTTCCATTCCAAAACTGGTTATCCATTCATCTGTTGATAAACATTAAGGCTGTTTCTGCCATATGACTACTATAAATAGTACAGTTGTGAACAAGTATGTACATGTACTTCTTTGAGTGACTATTTCAATTTTGGGGGTATTACCTAAGAACAGAAATGCACGGTCTTTACAATAATACAATGTTTAAGTTTTTTAGGACTTGCCAAATTGTTTTCCTATACTGGATGAACCATTTTACATTCCTAACAACAATGCATAAGGGCTCCAATTTCTCCGTATCTTCAGTGTAGCCACTTTGGAAAACAGTATGGAGGGTCCTAAAAAGTTAAAAATAGAACTACCTATAATCCAGCAATTGTACTACCAGGTATTTATCCAAAGGATACAAAAACACTGATTCAAAGAGATACATGCACTCCGATGTTTATAGCAGTATTAACAACAGCCAATTCTAGAAAGAGCCCAGATGTCCATTGACTGATGAATGCATGAAGAAGATGTGATACACACACACACACACACAGAAATATTACTCAGCTACAAAAAATTAAATCTTCTTGCATTTGCAACGATGCAAACAATGTGGATGCAATGATGTGGACGGACCTAGAGTATATTTTACTAAGCAAAATAAGTCAGTCAGAGAAATACCATTTGATTTCATTCATGAGGAGAATTTAAGAAAACAGATGAACATGGGGTGGGGGAGAGAAAGGCAATGATCAACAGACTCTTAACTATAGAGAACAAACTGAGGGCTGCTGGAGGGGAGGTGGGCAAGGCAATGGGTTAAACAGGTGATGGGTATTAAGGAGGACGTTTGTTGTGATGAGCACTGGGTGTTGTATGGAAGTGATGGATCACTAAATTCTACTCCCAAAACCAATAGTACAATGTATGTTAACCAGCTAGAATTTAAATAAATATTTGAAACTACAAAAAAGGTATTTTTTCTATATCCTCGCTGAAATTTATTATCCATTTTTTAAAAATTATAGCCATCTTAGTAGGTATGAAGTCGTCCTTCATTGTAGATTTGATTTACATTTCCTTAATGACTAATAAGGTTGAGCATACTTACATACACTTCTTGGCCATTTGCGTATATCTTTGGAGAAATGTCTATTCAAGTCCATTGTAAATGTTAAAATTTGGTGGCTTATCTTTGTCATTGAGTTGTAAGAGTTCTTTATATATTCTGACCTTTATCAGATATATATTTGGCAAATATTTTCTCCTATTCTACAGGTTTTTTCCACTTTTTTGTTAATGTCCTACGATAAACAAAAGTTTTTGATTTTTATAAAGTCTAATTTTTTAAGTTGATCAGATTTTTGGTGTCATATCTACAAATTCATTGCCAAAGTCATGAAGATTTATCTTTACATTTTCTCGTAAGAGTTTTATGGTTTTAGCTTTTATAATTAGGTCTTTGAGTAAATTTTTCTGTATCGTATGAGGTAAGGGTCCAACTTCATTTTTTTGCATATAAATATCCACTTGTCTTAGTACCATCTATTCCCCTATTGAAAAATCTTGGCACCTTTGTCAAAAATCAATTGGCCATAAATATATGAGTTTATATCTGGACTCTCAGTTCTGTTCCACTGATCTATATTCATCCTTGGGCTAGTACCACACTGTTTTGATTACTGCAGCTTTGTAGTAAATTTTGAGATCAAGCAGTTGTTTATCTTTTTAAAGATTGTTTTGCCTATTCAGAGGACTTTGCAGTTCCAGGTGAATTTGAGAATCAGCTTTTCCGTTTCTACCAAAAAAAAAGAAAAATGACCATCAATAGGGTTGCAGTTGAATATGTAGGTTACTGTGGAGAGGACCGACATCTTAACAATATTAAGTCTTCCAGTCCATAAACACAGGATGTTTTTCCATTTATTTCTGTTTCTTTAATTTCTTTTGGCAATTTTAGTAGTTTTTCATGAAAGGTCTCATGCTTTTGGTTAAATTTATTCCTAGGCATTTTACTTTTTTGGATGCTACTGTAAATGGAATTGTTTTCTTAATTTCCTCAGAATGCTTATTATTAGCATATAAAAACACAACTAATTTTCCTGTGTTGATCTTGTATGCTACAACTTTTCTGAGTTTTTCTATTAGCCCTATAATTTTTTTGTGTGTTCCTTGGTATTATCTACACATAGATCATGTCATCTGCAAATAGAAATAATTTCTTCCTTTACAATTCCAATGCCTTTTACTTTTCTTTTTCTCATTTAATTGCTCTAGCTAGAACTTCCAGTACAATGTTGAATATCACTGGCAAAAGTAGGTTGAATATCAGTGATAAAAGTAAGCATCCTTGCCTTGTTTCTGATTGTATGAGGAAAACTTTTTGATCTTTCATCACTGAATGTAATGTTATTTGTGTTTTTTTCATAGATGTCTTTTATCATACTGAGTATCTCATATCTTCTTGTAAAGCACTGAAAACAACTGAAGTAGGTTGGGAAGACAGTGATGGAGTAGGAGGGCCCTAGGTTTTCCTTATCCCATGAATACCAGGTAACTATCAAATCAACTTAAATACCCCAGAAATTGACCTGAAGAAGTCTGGCAAAACAAACTCCACAACTAAAGGCAGGGAAGAGACCATACAGAAGAGGGACTATATATTATCACAAGGGTTGGAGACAAGCTATGCTCCAAGCAAGCTAGAAAAAAAAAGGCCAAACCTTTAAAAGCAAACCCTGGAAACATCAGAAACTTGGCAATGAATTAATGCAGTTTCTGAAACTGTAAATGAACTACACCTATTCTGTTAGAAATAATCCACGTTGCAGCTTCTGAAGGAAACTTATCCTCTTTAGCCATCATGAAATCTCTGTGAAGCTGATCAGAATCAGAAATTGGCAAGGATGGGGGTGCCTGAGTGTCTCAGTGGGTGAAAGCCTCTGCCTTCGGCTCAGGTCATGATTTCAGGGTCCTGGGATCGAGCCCCACATCGGGCTCTCTGCTCAGCAAGGAGCCTGCTTCGCTTCCTCTCTCTGCCTGCCTCTCTGCCTACTTGTGATCTCTGTCTGTCTAATAAATAAATTAAAAAAAAGAAAGAAAGAAATTGGCAAGGATGATCTTTTTTCACTAGTTTCATTGAAATCAGAGTTGACTGCATTTCCAGCCTACAATGATTGTACTTCGTTGAGACCATGCAACTGGATTCTAATCACTGGAATATGAGAGGAATGTGTACTATTTTCATACCTAGCTCATGAAAACCTCCCTCTGGAGATCCAACATGTTCCTTTGCCCTTCTGGATAACTGGAATGGAAATAGATCCTAGGAACCTTGGACAACACATATTGCAGAGAGCAGAACAACAAGATAGAAGGAAGGGGACTGAATCTTTGAATCAGTGCTTGGAGAAAAAACATCTGACAATCAGGATCACCCATTTTGCAATTTATAAGAATAAGAAACAAACTCTATAAATGTTGTGTCATTAAAAAAGAAAAAAATAACAAAACTGATGTAGGAGCTCACTAACTATTTTTATTAAATTGGAAACAGTAAGTGGTTTCCCTTCCCCTACCTGCTGATATGTTTTGGCATATAGATTCAGAGTATAAAATGCAACATAAACAAAAGTAAACAAAAATAAATAGGTGGTTCCCAACACACTGATTGTGACTATGGAAACCAGTATCATTATGTGAAGAAAAGAACATAGGTTTTGGTGTCAGACCAACTGGGTTGGAATGCCAGCTCTGCTCTGATTCAGGTTGTGTGACATTGAGAGATTTGCATAACCTCTTTGAAATTGTTTTCTTTTCTGTAAAGTAAAGATGATAACAACCTTGCAGGGTTCTATTATGATTTCATGTAAATAACTACATTCTGTCCCTACAACATAACAGTTGCTGAACAAACACTAGCTAAGCCCATTCCTACCATATGCAAAGCTTAGGGCAACAGAACAACAACAAAAAATTCCTAGTTGCCAAATATCTGCTTATTTGAAAATTACAAATCAAAGTAAAAATAGTATTTCCTTCAATCTCTCAAATTAAAAAATTATTGAGCATTAATTCATGCGAGGTACAATGCTTTAAATTAAAATGTTAAAACTCTGTATAAGAATAAAGGAAAGCCAGGATATCTAAAATATTCCTTCTAATCTTCCAATTAAAAGACTCAATAAGACACACACAAAATGTAGAATTACTGGACAATAACCAAAATCATCTTTAAAGATGAAACATCAGAGACATTCATTTTGTAAACATTTATTTATCATCTACTATTTGATTAAAATAAGAACATCTGCTATTATGATTACTATTTAATACATACTAGAAGCTCTACCTTATGAGTAGAAAGAGAAGATCAAATTATTATTATTTGCACATTTGCAGAAAGGCATTCCCTAGCCACCCTATTTAAAATTTCACACACTCCACACACGAAGACTGACTATCTACCGTTTCTTCCTAATTTTCCTCCATACCATTTGCTACCTTTTAACAAAGTATATACTTTACATAGTTTTTTTTTTATTCCATGTCTTTCCACTAAATGCTAGCACCACAAGTATTCCATTGTATGAATAAAACAATATATTCATTCATTCCTTGCATGAAACAGTAGGATTGTACCTTCATTTTCACCATCATAAGCAAATAATATTCATATATGTCTTCTTGTGCATGTGTGAGAGTTTCTCTATGATATACACAGTTGATTCTTATAACTTACAGTTGCTGTGTTCTATAAAGTCATTGCAAACACTGAATTAGCAGATACTGAACCATTGCTCCTAGAGAAAATACAGAGTTAGGTCTGTGGAAGTCTCTGGTCACAACATTTTTGTTAACTTATCAGTAAATAACCTTGTTTAATGTTAGGTTCAGTTTTAAAACACCTTATTTAATATACATTGTTGATTAATTAACCATTAACTCACAGCCAATAGCACTTATTATAACTCATACCTAAATGAAGTTTACCTAATGCATGCTTTTTTTTGTAAAGCACATCACATCTTTCTTGAATTTAGGAACACCAGACAGCACTTCGGCACTATACTTGGGAGACATTTTAAGCAGTGAAATCACCAACAAAAAGCACAAAAATGCAAAAGACATGGCACTAAATAGACTAAGAAATGGACACCTGCTTGCAGTATGAGAACTAAAACAAGAAGGCATCATCTTGTTCAATCTTAGCTGGGTCTGTGCCCATTGGGACTCAAATTTTTTTGCTCTTCTGCAAAAAATAGGTCTGCAAATGACTATGAAAACACAGTACTGAATACTGATTTGAGGGTTACAAATAAATTTTAGCAAACAGACAAATTTGCAAGTATAGAATCTATGAGTAATGAAGAAGGACTAGAAGTGATATTCCTAGATATTAAAGTACAGCCATCTTTATATTTATTAGATGTTGGCACATTCTTGCACAAAACATGTCTACTTATTTCATTTTTATCCTATTTAACTCCATCCAAGTGTCCCCACGTCATTTCTAAACCTTGGCATTTTTACTATTTTTAACTTCTGTCAATGCAAGGCACGTAAAATGACATCTTGTGTGTTTTTTTTTAATTTGAATTTATCACAAAACTACAATGAGATATCAATTCACTCCTGTCAGAATGGCTAAAATAAAAAACATAAGAAACAACCAGTATTGGAGAGGATGTGGCGAAGAAAGAACCTTAATGCGCTGTTGGTGGGAATGCAAACTAGTACAGTTACTATGGAAAACAGTATGGAGGTTCCTCAGAAAATTAAAAATAGAATTACCATATGATCTAGTAAGTGTACTACTGGGTATTTACCCAAAGAGTATAAAACCACTAATTCAAAAAGATATATGTACCCCCATGTTTATTGCAGCATTAATTACAATAGCCAAATTACGGAAGCAGCCCAAGTGTCCAGTGATAGGTGAATGGATAAAGAAGTGGCATATATATAGTGGAATATTACTCAGCCATAAAAAGAATGAAGTCTTGCCATTTGCAACACCATGGAAGAACCTAGGGAGTATACATTAAGTGAAATAAGTCAGTCAGAGAAAGATAAATACCATATGATTTCACCAATATGTGGATTTTAAGAAACAAACAAATGAACAAACAAAAACAAAGGGAAAATAGGCAAATCAAAAAACAGACTCTTTTTTTTTCTCCCCAGATATTTTTATTTTTTTTTAATTTTTTATTTTTTCTAAACATATATTTTTATCCCCAGGGGTACAGGTCTGTGAACCGCCAGGTTTACACACTTCACAGCACTCACCGAAGCACATACCCTCCCCAATGTCCATAACCCCACCCCCCTTCTCCTAACCCCCCTCCCCCCAGCAACCCTCAATTTGTTTTGTGAGATTAAGAGTCACTTATGCTTTGTCTCCCTCCCAATCCCATCTTGTTTCATGTATTCTTCTCCTACCCACTTAAGCCCCCAAGTTGCATCACCACTTCCTCATATCAGGAAGATCATATGATAGTTGTCTTTCTCTGCTTGACTTATTTCGCTAAGCATGATACCCTCTAGTTCCATCAATGTTGTCGCAAATGGCAAGATTTCATTTCTTTTGATGGCTGCACAGTATTCCATTGTGTATATATACCACCTCTTCTTGATCCATTCATCTGTTGATGGACATCTAGGTTCTTTCCATAGTTTGGCTATTGTGGACATTGCTGCTATAAACATTCGAGTGCACGTGCCCCTTTGGATCACTATGTTTGTATCTTTAGGGTAAATACCCAATAGTGCAATTGCTGGGTCATAGGGCAGTTCTATTTTCAACATTTTGAGGAACCTCCATGCTGTTTTCCAGAGTGGTTGCACCAGCTTGCATTCCCACCAACAGTGTAGGAGGGTTCCCCTTTCTCCGCATCTTCGCCAGCATCTGTCATTTCCTGACTTGTTGATTTTAGCCATTCTGACTGGTGTGAGGTGATATCTCATTGTGGTTTTGATTTGTATTTCCCTGAGGCCGAGTGATATGGAGCACTTTTTCATGTGTCTGTTGGACATCTGGATGTCTTCTTTGCAGAAATGTCTGTTCATGTCCTCTGCCCATTTCTTGATTGGATTATTTGTTCTTTGGGTGTTGAGTTTGCTAAGTTCTTTATAGATTTTGGACACTAGTCCTTTATCTGATATGTCGTTTGCAAATATCTTCTCCCATTCTGTCAGTCAGCAATCAGACAACAAAAGGAAATTAAAGGCATCCAAAACGGCAAAAAAGAAGTCAAATTCTCACTCTTTGCAGATGATATGATACTATATGTGGAAAACCCAAAAGACTCCACTCCAAAACTGCTAGAACTTGTACAGCAATTCAGTAAAGTGTCAGGATATAAAATCAATGCACAAAAATCAGTTGCATTTCTCTACACCAACAACAAGACAGAAGAAAGAGAAATTAAGGAGTCAATCCCATTTACAATTGCACCCGAAACCATAAGATACCTAGGAATAAACATAACCAAAGAGGCACAGAATCTGTACTCAGAAAACTGTAAAGTACTCACGAAAGAAATTGAGGAAGACACAAAGAAATGGAAAAATGTTCCATGCTCCTGGATTGGAAGAATAATATTGTGAAAATGTCTATGCTACCTAAAGCAATCTACACATTTAATGCAATTCCTATCAAAGTACCATCCATCTTTTTCAAAGAAATGAAACAAATAATTCTAAAATTTATATGGAACCAGAAAAGACCTCGAATAGCCAAAGGGATATTGAAAAAGAAAGCCAAAGTTGGTGGCATCACAATTCCGGACTTCAAGCTCTATTACAAAGCTGTCATCATCAAGACACCATGGTACTGGCACAAAAACAGACACATAGATCAATGGAACAGAATAGAGAGTCCAGAAATAGACCCTCAACTCTATGGTTAACTAATCTTTGACAAAGCAGGAAAGAATGTCCAATGGAAAAAAGACAGATAAATGGTGTTGGGAAAATTGGACAGCCACATGCAGAAAAATGAAATTGGACCATTTCCTTATACCACACACGAAAATAGACTCAAAATGGATGAAGGACCTCAATGTGAGAAAGGAATCCATCAAAATCCTTGAGGAGAACGCAGGCAGCAACCTCTTCGACCTCAGCCGCCTCAACATCTTTCTAGGAACATCGCCAAAGGCAAGGGAAGCAAGGGCATAAATGAACTATTGGGATTTCATCAAGATCAAAAGCTTTTGCACAGCAAAGGAAACTGTTAACAAAATCAAAAAACAGACTCTTAACTACACAGAACAAACAGATGGTTACCAGAGGGGAAGGAAGGTAGGGAGATGGGTTAAATAGGTGATGGGGATTAAGAGTACACTTATTTTAATGAAAACTGAATAACGTATAGAATTATTGATCACTATATTGTACACCTGAAACTAATATAACACTGTATGTTAATTATACCAAAATTAAAATGAAACAATAAAAAATAATTTGGATTTATCAGATTACTAGTAAGATTGAGAATATCTTTCATATGTTTAGTCCTTTATGAATTTCCTGTTAATGCTCTTTGCCCACTTTTTTTTTTCTTAGATTTTATTTATTTATTTGACAGACAGAGATCACAATTAGGCAGGGAGGCAGGCAGAGAGAGAGGAGGAAGCAGGCTCCCTGCTCAACAGAGAGTCCGATGCGGGGCCCAATCCCAGGACCCTGGGATCATGACCTGAGCCAAAGGCAGAGGCTTAACCCACTGAGCCACACAGGTGCCCGATTCTTTGCCCACTTTCTATTCATTGACTGGCTTGTCTTGGCTATCTTTAGACATCTATCTCAGCTATAAGTTTTATGATAAATTTCCCCAGTTTTATGGAATATATGTTGGGAAACTAGAACTGCATCAACTTTATAGGTTAATTTGAAGATAATTAACATTATTAAAAGATCTATTACTATCTTTTATGTATTTCAGAGATGGTTTGTGATTTTTTCTATATGAACACTGAACCTTTGGAGATTATATTTATTTTTAGGCATTATGAAGTTTGAATGTTATTATAATTTATATCTTTACCCATAACATTTTCTAATTGATTACGATAGGTATAGGGCTTACTACGGAAATTTATCCCCAGTCTATTGAGATATAATTGACATAATCATTATTTTAAGGTATGCAACATAATACTTTGATACTTAGATATAAATATTATAAAATGATAACCATAATAAGTTTAGTTAAAATTACTACACACAGTTACAAATTCTTTTTCTTGTGATGAGAACTTTTAAGATCCATTCTCTTAGCACTGTCCAAATATACCATGCAATATTGTTAACTAGAGTCATTATGCTATATGTATATGCTCAGAACTTACTTATCTTACAATAGGAAGTCTGTACCTTTTGACCACCTTCACTCATTTTCCCCACCCCCACACCCTGCCTCTGGCAACCACTAATCTGTTCTCTGTTTCTAGGAGTTTGGTTTGTTAAGATTCAATATACATGTAATAATAGAATATGATTCAGTCATAATAAAAAAGAAGGAAATCTGTATTTGTGACAAAATGGATGGACCTTGAGGACATTATACCTAATGAAAATATAAATACATAGTAAATATATATACCTATATATCATTTTCTTCATCCTTTCATTTGTTGATAGACACTTTAGTTGTCTCCAAATAGTCTTGGCTATTATAAATAATGCTGCAATGAACATAGGGATCCAGATACCTCTTCAACATAGTGATTTCATTTTCTTTGGATATATACCCAGAAGTGAAATTGCTGAGTCATGGGTAGTTCTATTATAGCATTTTTTGAGGAACCCTCATACTGTTTTCCGTAGTGGCTGCACCAAAATATATTAACACCCTACTGAAATTTTTACGTGGTGTTTTCTCTGGAAACACTACCTCTCATTAGCTTTAATTATTTTCTACAGATTCTGTTGAGGTTTTTGCATACACATGTGGCAGAAATTACTAACTATAGTCCAGCATCCATTCACCATATTTTCATTTTGGTAAAGAACCTCCTTCCCAAAACACATACCAGTTTTAGAAAAGCACATGACCACCCACTAGAAGTTGTGTATCTTACTCTCCCTTGTAATCATGTGGTTAATTTCTGAGGTTTTGTGGAGGTTTTTTGTGGGGACAGAGGATTATTTTTTTTCAAGTGGTAAAGACTAGGATTTCCAGTACAAGGTGAAATAGGTAGTAGTGAAAGTGGGCATCCTGTCTCATATGATTTAATAGAATTATCCTAAACTTTTATCAATATGAAAATTGCTACATAATTTCCTTTTACTTTATAGATAAAGGGCTTTTTGTTGTATTTTTTTTATTATAAATGTTAAATCACACCTAATGCTTTTCCTTAATTGTATTGGACATAAGTTCTTTTGTATGCCTTTTATGTTTTCCTCAGCTGCCTCCTTCTTTTCTCTCTTGGTTGGCACACCAACCTGTTGACTCTCCTTTCTGCCTCCAGATTTGGATGAAATGCCACAAAACAGGTTTTAGGATCTGGCTTCTTTAGCAGCTGCTCTGTTGCCCAGTATATGGGAGTGTTAGGTCTCTGTAGGAAGAAACTTGACCAATGGGAAACAAGAGTCAGGAGGAACCCAGACTGATAAATGTCCCTTCCTTTTGCTCCTCTCTGACTGCTCCATGGCGCACTTCCTTCTTGCAAACCTTTTGGAAAAGCTCCCATGAGCTAAGGAAATATGCCTTGATGTCTTTGCAAGGTGTTTGGAAACTGTGGTCAGTATAGAAAAACAATGGCTTCACATCTTTCCTTGCCTAACATTACCTATCTTCCTCACTGTTACTGCTGAAACTTGTACCTCCTGAAGTGTCAACCTTGTAATCTGTACGCTAGGCTCTGCTTTCCAGCAGATCTAGCCTAGGATACTCAGGTGAAAACGTACTGCATATATTGAGCAATGTTAACATTTCCTTCTCTTAATTTCTTTCAGATATGAATATGGTGAAATATTGATATAAAAATTGATACAGATCCAGCCTTTACTCCCAAAATAAATTATTCTTGGTTATGATGTACTTTAAAAATACTGGATTCTATATGCTAGTATTTTATTAGGAATTACTCATTTATGATCCTAATTGAAATTAGTCTATTCTTTTACTGTCTGTAGCTAATTTTAGTCTCAAAGTAATATTTACCTATAAAACGGGTTTGGTAGTTTTTTGTTGGTTTTTTTTTTTTTTTCTTTTTGTGTTCTGAATTATGCACATAGTGGAGAATAACAGTTTGTTGAGGTTTGATGAAACTTGTGTTCAATTTTTCCTGGCTTGGTGTAGTTCTTAGAGTTGAGAGATATAGGATTGATGGGGCATATTTTTCATCACCAAGACTACTTTTTTAGTGGATATTAGCTCACTGAGGATTTCTATGTCTATGTCTCTATCAGTCAATAGAATCTTAAGTATTAAAATGGTTTGCATAAAAAATGTAATTTGAAATTTCTGGAACAGCAAAACAGGCTTATGCCCTATGATCCAGTAAAATTCCACTTTTATGTAGTTCTTTTGCTGAAATTATCAAAAATGTACATAAAATCTTTAATTAGGGATGGAGCTCAATATAGCATTTATTATTACCAATAATTTTGGAAACAATACAAATGTCAAAAAAATTGAGAATGCTTTAAATAATATGTTAAATCCACCCAATTGAATATCATATAGCTATTAAGTTAGATTCTTGAAGAGCATTTAGAGATTATGAAAAAACACTTTGAACTGACAAGTGAGGAAAAAGCTGTATGTTATTATTTAATTTTGTTTACAAACTGTGAGAGAAAAAGCGAGAGAGAGAGAGAATAAAATATTAGTAGGCTATATCCCGAAGTTTAACCCTGCTGTGTATAGTCTTCATTAAAATTTTAAATATTTTATTTATTATTTTATTTTAATATATTTTATATATTATGTATATTTATATATTTTCATAAAATTTTTTATATTTTATCATGACCATGATTACACTTTTGCCATCAGGAAGAAAACATGTTATAAAATATTTTTAAAAGTCACTCTTCCTTCCTAGTCGCACTGATGCAGGATGGGGTATTCAATCATCCTGCATGTGAGGCATTCTCTTCCTAGCTCCATGCCATGTCCTACGTAAACTGAGTTGGGATGCAACATCACCCCACAACGGAACTCAGTGAGAAATTGCTGACATCTATGACGCCTATTAGAGCATGCACCCACTAGAGCCTTACCCTTGTCAGAGTACATCTAGGGCATCCTCAAACTAAAAAAGAATGCAATCCGTACCAAGCAAAAATAATGTCTCCATGTCTGTCAGCCTGATCCTGCACAAATATAACAGCTTCTTGAAGTGAGTCATGGAGATTTTGAAAAAGACAAGTTTCCATAGTGTATACTAGACCTCCCTGTGTTCCATTCAGCACCTAGAAACATTGAAGGAGACCCTTATTCTCAAACTGAAGAATGACACCCGGAGAGCTTTTGGTTATCAGCATTGTTATCAAAATGCTGAAAAAGAAATCAGCTGACCTGAAGGGTGTGCAGTTGTAGCAGAAAAGATGTGTATTCCAAAAAACTTTCAATTCAAATTCAAGGCTTTCATTGAGGAAACAAAACCTGTATCAGGGAAGGAATGTGCCCCAGGTGACAAAATTCTTTCTAATTTCAGGCCTCCCAGCTCCCTCACTTAGTCACTCACGAGATATTTGTTAGGGTCCTGCTAACTGTGGGAGTCACTGCAGAGGATCAAAGATTTGTTGCACACAGTCCCTGTCTTCAAGGAGATTATTCTGGAAGGAGAGATCCAAAATTAAATGATTCTACTGCATCTTCGTGCCAGGAGGTAGAGGAAACAGAGAAGAGCTGGAAATGAAGTTAGGTGGAAAAATTGCAAAGCCAGAGGGCTGCAAACTTTATCCTATCCACGTGGATGTGGAAGCTTCTAAATACCACAGTTTTGGCTGGAGGGGGAAAGATGTGAACTAAAGGCAATACTTGTTGAAGGTGGAGACAAAGAATGCCTTGGAATTTGATAGAAAACAACATGGATGTGATAAACAAATAATGGGATTCAAAGACAAAACATATGATGTCTCAGAGCACAAGAGTTACTAGCAGAGTCCTGGCAGTGTGATTTAGTAAGAATGAGAACAACAGGTAACCTTATAGAATGACTTCTGGATTCCAGATAATCTATGAAGATTTTGAAATGCTTCACTTCAGGTAATCCTCATTGCATGTCTATGAAGCAGGTACAGATGACCAATAAGTAACTGAGACCAAGTGATTTTCCCCAATTCTTGCCCTTAGTAATGGAGCCAGTATTTGAATACTAGCAGACTGACTCTAGAAATCCATTTCCAACCACTACACCAGTGTTTCTCAGTGCAGTCCTTGGACCAGCTGCAGCAGCATCACATGGGAACTTGCCAGAAATGCAAATTTCTAGGTCCCCTTCTCTAATCCTCTAATCCTCATCTGTACCAGACTCTTTGCAATTGGAGATTTGGCGGGAAATTCCCACTCGCCTACAGACTAGCTGCATGACCTTCTGCAATCTATGTACTTTTCTAAGCTTCAGTTCTCCCATTTTTAAATTGGTGTTAGTAATAAGTACTTCTGCATTCTCCAATCCTGGAGAGTTTTACAATGAATAAAGTGAGATAAACACAAGCAAAGTGTTTAGAGCAATGAAGTCTCCATAAATGACACCTGCAGGTCAAATTCCTGGCTGCAAACTAGACACAGGCTGTGAATCAGGCAAGAGTCCTCTAAACAAAACCAAAAGACCAATAAATTAGAAAAGAAGGTTGGAGACTGGGAGTAATGAGCACAGAGGTCCAGAGGAACTGGCCATTACTGGGCAGTGAAAACATAAAAAAACATTGAATAATAGGGAAAAAAACCCAGTGAAATATTGCAAGATCTAAGCAGCCAGGGGACTGGAAGGGCAGGAGAAAAAGGACAGGCTGTTTCTAATCAAAACCCATGAGACAAAAATCACAAACTCAAACACTGTTCTTTCAGAAGAAATTATTAATCTCTGAGACTGATATGCCTGAGCCAAACAGACTCTGAGAGGTGGCACCAGGGCACAGACACTAGCTTCCTGGACATTCATCCCAAGACCACTGTGTAACTGTTGAACACACCATCGGACTATAGAAAGGTGAACTGAAACACCCAATTAAAAAAAAAAAAATCTCCCCAATTCAGTCTAGCTTACTTCTATAACTGCCTTTAACACTGAAACATGATGGTGTCCCTCTGAAAAATAACGGAAGCTTGCGAAGAATGTTTTCTATTCCCAGGTGCAATTTAGGGTGATCTCATTTGCTCCCCTTTACCACACACTTCCACCCACTCACCTGCACAGCCACCTAAATTACACCCTCATATAGTGTCCTGAATTACAATGACAGTGACCTATGAATTTGAATGCCTAACAGAACCTTCTTTCTTTTGAATGACTAACCCCATTATGTTAAGAAACATATCTTCTGAATACTAAAGTCCAATAGCAAATTCAAGCAATATGTCATAGTATGTGCTTCTAAAGATTCGGGTCATTAAGATGACTCAAAAACAGCCTTGAAAAGAAAACAATTGTGAGCCTGACAATTCACTGTGTGAAGCATATGAGAGAAACACAGAGAGAGAGCCGTTCATGCTGAATAGCATAAGATATAATCATATTACTTCAGAAACCCTTATGGCTTTGAAAATGCTGATAATATCTTCTGACAGTGTTTATTTTCATGTGAGATTTGATTTGCCTTCCAACCTAGAGCTGATTTCAAACTGTTTAGTCTTATTACTATAATTTATATCAGAACAAGCAACATAGCTTATATCTAGTCAAAACTTTAGGGATGATAAGACAACCTCAGGAAGATACCACAGGAAACGAGTCCAGAACTTTTCAAGGTACTGCTCTAAGGCCACAGAGGTAGCTAGTTAGCAGCATAACTAGGACTAAAATCTTGATCACCTAAATCTCTGTCCAGGGTACTTTCTTCCATGCTTTTGTAGAGAGAGAATAACAACACAAAAACCTCTTAAGAATTAACTATGACTCAGGGTGCCTGGGTGGCTCAGTCAATAAACCTCTGCCGTCAGCTCAGGTCATGATCCTGGGACCAAGCCCCAATTGGAGTTCCCTGCTCATTGGGTAGCCTGCTTCTCCCTCTTCCACTTTCCCTGCTTGTGTTCCCTCTCTTGCTGTGTCTCTCTCTGTCAAATAAATAAATAACATCTTAAAAAAAAAAAAAGATTAATTATGCCTCATAGACTGATTTCTTTTTTTTCTTAAGCACTCATGTCAGAGCTTTGTATTAGAATTTAAACTTCCTTGCATCCTAAAGTATTGAGTTTCAGTATACTGTTCTGTGACCCAAAGCCAGTAACTTAATCACTCTGAGCCTCAGCTTTATCACTGATTAAACAATGGGAATTCTAGTTAACTCTCAGTATTGCTCTGAGGAACAGACCTGTGTGGTACAGCCTGACACAAGAACTCACCCGAAGTAATACTCAGCAAATATGTATTATCCCAAGGCCAAAGGAAATGGAATCAGGCTACTTACACAGTGAATATGCTAAAATATAGCCTTTTCAAAGACACAGCAGAAAGAAAACTGCCATTAAATTATGCATTTGGTATACTAACCCATTAAAAGCAAGTGGGCCATGTTTCTCCAAAAGTATTCTCCTCTTTCCCTGTTGCCTATTTCTGATCTCAAGACCGAGACCTAGACAGAATATGTGAATTGAAGGGGGCTCATGGTCCCTTATTACTGTCCTTAAACCATGCCCTTAAAGAAAGACCATAAGGTCAAAGAGTAGAGGCCACAGGAACAACACCACCAAGAATCAAACAAACTAGATAACACAAAACAACTTTATTTCACTCTCGCTCTCTCCCCTCTGCCTGCGGAGACCCAGGTCTGCCACTGTATACACTTCACCAAGTCCTGCCCATTCCACTTCCAAAATGTTTTTCATTCATTAACTTATCTCCATTCCAGCTGGCCAAATCTAGATGTGTCATTCATTCATCATTCATTCATTCACCCAGCAAATTCACCTCCTACATTCTAGGCTTTGTAAGGAGTATTCATTGAAGAATATCCTTGGCCCCTGGGGATATCCTCACTTTGATTACTACCTAACAGGTCTCCTGGCTTCCTTTCTTTCTTTTTCTTTTTCTTTTTCTTTTTTTTTTAAGTTTGTTTATTTAATCTCTACACCCAATGTAGGGCTTGAACTCACGACCCCAAGATCAATAGTCAGATGCCAACCAGGCATCTCATTTCTTATCACTCTAATCCACCCTGTATGAAAGGCCATTATCATCTTCCTAACCAATCCCCCAAAAGCACTGGATTCCTTGAACTTCTCAGAATTCCATGCATATACAAATGTCCATGCCTTTGCTGTCCCCTTTGATTAGACTCCTCTTTTAATCTGGCAAATTTCTTGTGACTTATGAATATGAATATATATATATATTCATATATATTTCTCCACTTCCTGGCTCACACTTCTCAAAACCTTTGGAATTTTCCTAGCCTTGAGAGTGATAACCTTTCTTTTTTTATGTTAATGAAGTGACTTTCTGAAACCACCTAAGGATGGGGACTGCTTGCCAGTGGAGACAACCATGTGATTAGAGGGTTAAAACTTTCATTCCTACCCCTTGACCTGGGGGAGCAGACAGGGGCTGGAGATGGAGTTGATCACTAACGGTCAGCAATTTAATCGATTATGCCTATGTAATAAAGCCTCCATAAAGTCCAAAGGGACAGGGTTAGGAGAGCTTCCAGGCTGGTGAACACACGATCTGGGGAAGAGTGACATGCCTGGGTAGGGCATGGAATCTCTGTCCCATTCACCATACTTTGCCTCATACATCTTCATTTAGCTGTTCCTGAGTTATATCATTTTATAATAAACTGGTGATCTCTTAAGTAAAATGTTTCTCTGAGTTCTGTGAGCCACTTTAGCAAATTAATTAAACTCAAGGAAGGAGAAGGTCACAGAAGACCCCTGATTTATTTCCTCAGAAATACAGATAATAACCTGGACTTTTAACTGGTGTCTGAGGTGGGAGAGTAGGCAGTCTTCTGGGACTGAAACCTAACCTGTGTAATCTGATGCTATCTCCGGGTAGATAGTGTCAGAGTTGAGTTGAATTCTCAGACATCCTACCTGAGAATGGCTTGTTGCTGTGGAGAAGCAGCCTGCCCTTTCCCCTAACCCCACATAAACGCATGTTAGAATTGAGTCCAGAAACACCCTTTACTTCTGGTCAGTGTTTAAGGCCCTGCCTTTTTTCTTAGCTCCCACAGCAAGTTGCTCATTCTTCCATAATGACTATTCTCAAAGTGCATTATGGGTGGCTGTTTCCTTCTGTTCGATCCATTAGACCAAGGTCTTCCCAAGATCAGAATTTTCCCTTTAATTTCTTTTTCCCTAGTATCCACCCAATAAGGGCTGGGTGCTTAACAGTTGCTCAGTCAAGGGTGAATGATGAGACATCTTTCTCTTTCCCTTCAAATTTGTTACATGTTTCAACAACTACTCTGAGGGCCAACTCTGACAGTTATAATAATTGCACTGCTTTATTTTCATTCAGTGTTTTATCTTCTCCTAGCTCCTCTGGGCCCAATTCTAGTGCTATGAACAACAACAAAAAAATGTGCTCAAATGCCCCAAAGCAAAATACAGACCATTCTTTTGAGTGATAGCCACAAAAAAAAAAAAAATAAACAAACAAAAAAACACCCTACATATTAGAGTCACATGTCAAAGCAAATGGATGGAGTCTTAAGCAAATGAATGAGTTTCTGGTAAGGAATGCATCTATGGAGCCCCTAAAACTAAAAGAATTTTCAAATGTGTAAACACATTTTCCTAGGAGAGAGAATAGCTCTCAGCAGATACTCAAAAAAGTCCCTGATTCAAAAAATTTAATAATCATTTTCTAAACTCTGCTTAGAACAACATACATTCATACCTGAACAAGTTCTAAGACTTTGCTATTCGTATATAAAAGGAACACTTATTCTTTTATAAAATGCCCTGTTCAAGCTTCAAGAGATGCAGCATGTATTAATTTACAACTGGGCCCTTTTTAAATGTCCATAGCCTTTTTTTAAAGGATGTCTCTTTTTCCTGTAGTATAACAAACTCTGCAAGGATACTGGAGGTTCTGCCTTGATTTTTTTCTTTTTCCTTGCAGACCAAGAACAGTGCTCTGAACTCAGGACTTTATAACTTAAAAACATAACTCTAAAAGGGAGTACAGTGCCTTATTACGATGAAAGTGGCCCCAAAATACAAATACAACTATTAAATTTTCCCCACTTCCCTTTGTCCTTTCTAATTCTTAAATAATATGAATATGCATGAAAAACATCATGTCAAGACGACAACAACAACAACAAAAAACATGACCTTTGGAAACAGATCTAAGGACCTGGGTTCCAGGCTCTCCTCTCCCACTACTAGCCACGACCATGGGCAAGTTGTTTGACTTCCATAGGCCTGTTTTCTACTTATAAAATAAAATTTTATTAGAATTCAGTGAGACATGCCTAGTAAAGTATCTGTTTCATAACAGACACTGTTGGACATAAATGTTGCTGATCACCAAGGGTTTCTGACTCTTCCTTTTTTCCCAGGCACACCTCCCAGCCCTCTTCAAGTTGAGTGGAGTCACGTGACTTCCTTTGGTCAGTGAAATGGGAATGAAAGTTACCTGTTGCACCCTAAACAAAGTTTTAAGTGGCTCAGCGGGTTAAGCCTCTGCCTCCGGCTCAAGTCATGATCTCAGGGTCCTGGGATTGAGCTCCGCATGGGCTCTCTGCTCATTGGGGAGCCTGCTCCCACCCTTCTGCCCACTCTCTGCCCACCTCTCTGCCTACTTGTGCTCTCTCTTTCAAATAAATCAATAAAATCTTAAAAAAAAAAAAAAAAAGATCAGTGTGTGAACTGCCAGTTCCCTTTCCAATGCTCTGGAGATGGTAAAAAGCACAAGTTGAGATGATACCTTAGTTATCGTGTGTCCCTGAATAACAACATATTTTTATACCTGAGCAAGTTCTAAGACTTTGCTATTTGTATATAAAAGGAATCCTTATTATTTTATAAAATACCTTGTTCAAGGTTCAAGACATGCAGCGTGCATTAATTTACAAGTGGGCCCCTTAAGTGTCCATAAACAATTTTTTAAAGGATATCTCTTTTCTAAGATTCCATGGCTTAGATAAAATATTCAGTTATAAATGTTTAAGTTCCTAGGTAGCACTTTCCAATATTAGGTGATCAATAAATGCTGTTGAGTGAGTGAATAGAGAGAAGGAAGGAATATTTGATATGTAGCTCTAAAACATAGTCTTTTTTTCTGTGGCTGTCATTCAGAAGGATGGTCTATATTTTGCTCTGGGGCATCTGAGCACATTATTTTGTTGTTGTTGTTCATAGCATGAATACAAGCATACACCAACCTCACTTGGACCAATAGTATGCGTAGGAAATAAACCTCTCTTGTATAAAGTCACTGAGAGTTGGGCCGTGGCATGATCCAGTATATTCTGACCAATATTGTGCTTCATAAATACTAGTTCTTTTCCCTGATTTTCATTAGCTGCACATTTCCCTGTTGCATTTTGTTCTTAGAAACTAGTCTAGAAGGAGTCCAAAATGGCAGAGGAGTAGGAGCCCTTAGTTTTGTCTGGCCCCAGGAATTCAGCTAGATAGCTATTAAATTAATCTGAAACCTGTGAAGTCAACCGGAATTTTAAGAAAAGAGTAGCTGCCACTCTACAAATGGTAAAGCGATCACTTTCTGTAAGAAAAAGAGGACAGAAAAACTCACCTTAAAAAAGAGAAGAAGGGGTGCCTGGGTGGCTCAGTGGGTTAAGCCCCTGCCCCTGATCTCAGGATCCTGGGATCGAGCCCCGCATCAGGCTCTCTGCTCAGCAAGAAGCCTGCTTCTCCCTCTCTCTCTGACTGCCTCTCTGTCTACTTGTGATCTCTCTCTCTCTCTCTGTAAAATAAATAAATAAAAATATATAAAATCTTTCAAAATGTATAAATAAATAAACAAGAGAAGAAGAGGCAGTACGGACTGCCAGGGACCTAATCAGTATGGATGTAAGTATGATGTCAGAACTATAGTTAGGAATAACAATTCCAAAGATAGTAGTTGGGCTTGAAAAAAGCACAGAAGACACTAAAGAATCACTTTCTGGAGAAATAAATGAACTAAAATCTAATCAAGTAGAAATCAATAAGACTATTAATAAGATGCAGTAAAAAATGGATGTTCTAACTTTAGGACAAATGAGACAGAAGAGAGTATTAGTGATACAGAAGACAAAATGTGTAATTCTGGGAAAAATTAATTCTGAGAAAGAGATGAGCAACTACTGGATCATGAAGGGAGAATTCAAGAGATAAACAATACCAAAAGCAAAACAATATTAGAATAATTGGGGTCCCATAAGAAGAAAGCGGGGGATGGGCAGAAGGTATATTGGAGGAAACTGTGGTGGAAAACATCCCTAATCTGGGGAAGGAAACAAGCATCACAATTCAGGAGGCAGAAACCACCCCCTCAAAATTAATAAAAATAGGTCAACACCTCGACATACAATAGTGAAAGTTGCAAATCTCAGAGACAAAGAGAAAATCCTGAAAGCAGCTCGGGACAAGGGACAAGAGGTTCATAACCTACAAGGGTGGAAGCATAAGATTGCCAGCAGATCTATCCACAGAGACCTGGCAGGCCAGAAAGGACTGGCATGATATATTCAGAGTGCTAAGTGAGAATAATATGCAGTCAAGAATACTTTAGCCAGCAAGGATGTCATTCAAAATAGAAGGAGAGATAAAAAGCTTCCAGGACAAACAGAAACTAAAAGAATTTGGACCAGCCCTACGAAAAATATTAAAGGGGATCCTTTAAGTGAAGTGAGAGCCCAAAAGTAACATAGACAGAAAAGAAAAGAGACAATATACAGTAACAGTCACTTTACAAGTAATACAATGGCATTAAATACATATCTTACGATAGTTACTCTGAATGTAAATGGGCTAAATGCCCCCAACAAAAGACACACGGTATCAGATTGGATAAAAAAGCAAGACCCATTGATATACTGGCTGCGAGAGACTCATTTTATACCCAAAGATACATTTGGATTCAAAGTGAGTGAGGGGAAAACCACTTATCATGCTAATAGACATCAAAAGAAAGCTGGGGTGCTAAGCCTTATATCAGACAAATTATATTTTAAGCAAAAGACTGTAATAAAAGATAAGAAAGGACACTCAAGCATAATTAAAGGGTCTATCCAACAAAAAGATCTAATAACATGGGAGCAACCAATTATATAAACCAATTAATAACCAAATTAAAGAAAAACATTCATAATAATACAATAATGGTAGGAGATTTTAACACCCCACACATTGTAATGGACAGATTATCTAAGCAGAAGATCAACAAGGAAACAAGAGCTTTGAATGACACACTGGACTAGCTGGGATGTCACAGACATATTCAGAGCATTCCATCCTAAAGCAACAGAATACATATTCTTCTTGAATGCATCCGGAACATTCTTCAGAATAGATCATATACGGGGTCACAAACCACTACCAACAGATTGGGATCATTCCCTGCATAGTTTCAGACAACAATGCTTTGAAACTTGAACTCAAACACAAGGCGAAAGTTGGAAAGAACTCAAATACATGGAGGCTAAAGAGCATTCTACTACAGAATGAATGGGTCAACCTGGAAATTAAAGAATCGAAAAAAAATCATGTAAACAAATGAAAATGAAAACACAATTGTCCAAAACCTTTGGGATGTAGCCAAGGTGGTCCTAAAAGGGAAGTATATAGTAATAGAAGCCTTTCTCAAGAAATAAGAAAGATCTCAAATATACAACCTAAACTTAAACCTAAAGGAGGTGGAGAAAGAACACAAGATAAAACCTAATCCCAGCAGGAGAAGAAAAATAATAAATATTAGAGCAGAAATCAATGAACTAGAAACCGAAAGAACAGTAACACAGATCAACAAAACTAGGAGCTGGTTCTTTGAAAGAATTAATAAAATTGATAAAAACCCTGGCCAGACTTATCAAAAAGAAAAGAGAAAGGACCCAAAAAAATAAAATTGTAACTGAAAGAGGAGAGATCACAACCAACACTGAAGAAATACAAAAAGTTATAAGAACATATTATGAGTAACTATATGCCAACAAATTATGCAATCTGAAGGAAATGGATGCATTCTTAGAAATGTTTAACATACCGGGCGCCTGGGTGGCTCAGTGGGCTAAAGCCTCTGCCTTCGGCTCAGGTCATGATTCCAGGGTCCTGGGATCAAGGCCTGCATCGGGCTCGCTGCTCAGCGTGGAGCCTGCTTACCTTCCTCTCTCTCTACCTGCCTCTCTACCTACTTGTGATCTCTGTCAAATAAATAAATAAATAATCTTTAAAAAAAAAAAAAAAAGAAAGAAATGTTTAAAATACGAAAACTAAAACAGGAAAAAATAGAAAACCTAAACCCATAATCAGCAAGGAAATTGAAGCAATAATCAAAAATCTCCCAACAAGCAAGAGTCCAGTGCTGCATGACTTCCCAGGGAATTCTACCAATCAGTTAAAGAAGAACTAATACCTGTTCTTCTGAAGCCATTTCAAAAAATAGAAATGGAGAGAAAACTTCCAAATTCTTTTTATGAGGCCAGCATTACCTGATCCCAAAACCAGAAAAAGATCCTATCAAAAAGGAGAATTACAGGGGCGCCTGGGTGGCTCAGCGGGTTAAAGCCTCTGCCTTCGGCCCAGGTCATGATCCCAGGACCCTGGGATGGAGCCCCGCATTGGGCTCTCTGCTCAGTGCAGAGCCTGCTTCTCCCTCTCTCTCTCTCTGCCTGCCTCTCTGCCTACTTGTGTTCTCTGTCAAATAAATAAATAAAATCTTTAAAAAAAAAAAAAGGAGAATTACAGACCAACATCCCCGATGAACATGGATGCAAAACTTCTCACCAATAGGAGCCAACAATATATTAAAAGGATTATTCACCATGATCAAGTGGAATTGATTCCTGGGCTGCCAGGGTGGTTCAACATCACAAATCAATCAATGTTATACACTACATAAATAAAACAAAGGACAAGAACCACATAATCCTCTCAACAGATGCAAAAAAGCATTTGACAATGTATAGCATTCTTTCTTATTTAAAACTCTTCACAGTGTAGGGATAGAGGGAACATGCCTCAGTATCATAAAAGCCATATATAAAAACCCCACAGTGAATATCATTCCTGGTGGGGTAAAAGTAAGAGCTTTTCCTCTTAGGTAAGGAATATGGCATGGATGTCCACTATCACCACTATTATTCAACATAGTACTAGAAGTCCTAGTCTTAGCAATCAGACAACACAAAGAAATAAAAAGCATCCGAATCAGCAAAGAAGTCAAACTCTCACTCTTCACAGATGACATGATACTCTATGTGGAAAACCCAAAGGATTCCATCCCCAAATTGCTAGAACTCATACAGGAATTCAGCAAAGTGGCAGGTTATAAAATCAATGCACTGGGCACCTGATTGGCTCAGTTGGTTAAGCGTCTGCCTTCAGCTCAGGTCATGATCCTGGGGTCTTGGGACTGAGTCCTACATCTGGCTCCCAGCTCAGTGACAAGTTGGCTTCTCTCTCTGCCTCTACCTCCCACTCACGTGTATGCTCCCTCTCCCTCTGTCTCTCTTTCTCTCTCTCTCAAAAATAAATAAATCAATAAAATCTTTTAAAAAATAAAATCAACACACAGAAATTGGTTTCATTTCCATACACTAACAATGAGACAGAAGAAAGAGAAATTAAGGAACCAATCCCATCTACAATTGTACTAAAAACCATAAGATACCTAGGAATAAACCTAATCAAAGAGGCAAAGGATCTGTACTCAGAAAACTATAGAACACTCATGAGAGAAATTGAGGAAGACACAAAGAAATTAAAAAATATTCCATGCTCATAGACTGAAAGAACAAGTATTGTTAAAATGTCTATGCTACCTAGAGCAATCTATACATTCAATGCATTCCCTATCAAAACACCATCAACTTTTTTTCACAGAACTGGAATAATCCTAACATTTGTATGGAACCAGAAAAGACCCTGAATAGCCAGAGGAATGTTAAAACAGAAAACCAAAGCTGGTGGTGAGAGACCAAAAAAAAAAGCCCCCCCACCCTAGAAGTGCGTTTCTAACCAGCTAATTTCGCTTCTGTATGAACGCTTGCTTTTTCGCGCGTGCGCGGGCTAACCGGCCAGATCTGCTTCTGTAAGATTGCTTTGTCATGCTTTGTCAGCTTTGGTGCGGATCCGTTGTCTGCTCACACGCGGATCCTTTGTCTGCTTTCCCGCGGACCCCTGCTTGCAACGAGAGCCGCAGAGGTCCAGGTTCGAACCTGCAATAAACGACCCTTGCTGATTGGCTTTGACTCACGTCTCTGGTGGTCTTTTAAGGTGGGGGTAATATTCAATTGGCATTTCATTTGGAGGTTCCACCGAGATCTCCCCTTCAAGCCCACCAGACAACTGGTCAACGGGTCGCTGCAACCGATCGGTAAGAAAGCCGGCTTTGTCTTTTGTCTCTGTTATTCGTATGCTTCGTTCTTATGTCCTCGTTGTGTGTTTTGTGTGTCTTGTCCTTTCTGTATTCCTGGGTTAGAGTCCCAGGGCGGTGACTGGCAAATACGCCCTGGCGGACGCGCTATAGGGTTGCCAGCGGGCCGACGGAGACGTCCTCGTGCCTGGCGGGAACGGCTTCTCAGAGATCATGGGTTCGAGTCCCACCTCGGGGGCCGGCGGGGCCTCACAGAGATCGTGGGTTCGAGTCCCACCTCGGAGGCCAACAATGTATGTCTTCATGTATGTCTCCATGTTATGTCTTTAAGTGTGGATATGTGTTCCTTGTACTGGTTATGAAGGTTACATTCTGTTTAAAGGGAGGGTGTCTAACCCGTTTGAATCTGAGGAATGCCTGACTGTATGAATGTGTTTGTGTGGCTCCACCGCTTCGGCTACGGAGTCTGAGTGGGCTGCACCCTGAGTCTCGCGGAGCGTCATACGGCATAACGGTCATCTACTTCATGGAGTAGCCTGGTCCGGGGTTTATACGGATAGACCTTAGCTAAGACGCTCCTAAGTTCCCGCGAGGGACGCGAGCAGGACAGCACCTGAAAGATCCCCCTCCCCTTGTCTGCGACCCTTGCTGATTGGCTTTGACTCACGTCTCTGGTGGTCTTTTAAGGTGGGGGTAATATTCAATTGGCATTTCAGTGGCATCACAATTCTAGGCTTCAAGCTCATTACAAAGCTGTAATTATCAAGACAGTGTGGCACAAAAAAAAAAAAAAAAAAGACAGTGTGGCCCCAAAGCACACATAAATCAATGGAACAGAATAGAAAACCCAGAAATGGACCTTCAACCCCATGATCAAATAATCTCCAACAAAGCAGGAAAGAATATCCAACAGAAAAAAAATACAGTCTCTTCAACAAATGGTGTTGGGAAAATTGGACATCCACATGCAAGAGGATGAAACTGGACCATATTCTTACACCATACACAAAAATAGAAACCACATGAAGACAAGAAAGTGAGGCAGGAATCCATCAAAATCCCCAGTGAGAACACAGGCAGCAATCTCTTCGACCTCAGCATCAGCAACTTCTTGCTAAATACATCGCCAAAGGCAAGGGAAACAAAGACAAAAAAGAACTATTGGGACTTCATCAAGATCAAAAGCTTCTGCACAGCAAAGGAAAGAGTCAACAAAACCAAAAGGCAAATGACAGAATGGGAGAAGATATTTGCAAATTTTGTGTCAGATAAAGGGCTAGCATCCAAAATCTATAAAGAACTTATCAAACTCAATACCCAAAGAACAAATAATCCAATCAGGAAATAGGCAGAAACTTGAACAAACATTTCTCCAAAGAACACATATAAATGGCCAACACATGAAAAAATCCTCAACATCACTCAGCATCATGGAAATACAAATCAAAACTATAATGAGATACCACCTCACACTGGTCAGAATGGCTAAAATGAACATGTTAGGAAACAACAGATGTTGGTGAGAATGTGGAGAAAGGGGAAACCTCTTACACTGTTGGTGGGAATGCAAGCTGGCCCAGCCACTCTGAAAAACAGTATGAAGTTTCCTCATAAAGTTGAAAATAGAGCAACCCTAAAACCCAGCAATTGCACTATTGGATATCTACCCCCAAAGATACAAATGTAGTGATCTGAAAAGGCACCTGCAGTGCAATGTTTATAGCAGCAATGTCCACAATAGCCAAAGTATGGAAAAGAGTCTAGATGTCCATCAACAGATGAATGGATAAAGAAGATATGGTATATATATACAATGGACTAAGTCAACAACACAAAACGAAATCTTGCCATTTGCATTGACACGGACGGAACTACAAGATATTATGCTAACCAAAATAAGTCAGTCAGAGAAAGACAATTATCATATGGTTTTACCCATATGTGGAATCTAAGAAACAAAACAGGGTCATAGGGGAAAAGAGGGAAAAATAAAACAAGATGAAATCAGAGAGGGAGACAAACCATAAGAGACTCTTAATCATAGGAAACAAACTGAGGGTTGCTGAAGGGAAGTGTGAGTTGGGGGGATGGGATAACTGGGTGATAGGTATTAAGGAAGGCATGTAATGTAATGAGCATTGGGTATGATATAAGACTGAGGAATCACTGAACACTACATCTGAAACAAATAATACATTATATGTTAATTATTTGAATTTACACAAAAAATTAATTGATTTTTTTAAAAAAGATTGTGGGTAATGATCTCAGGGTTGTGAGATCAGGCCCTTTGTCAGGCTCTGGACTCAGCACCAAACCTGCTTGAGATTCTCTCCATTGTCTTCTGCCCCTCCCTACCACTCATGCACATTCTCTCTTTCAAATAAATAAACATATTTTTAAAATTAGTCTAATGAAAAAGTTCCCTCTGACATGAATAAAATGTGTAAGTTTGTTTCCTCGATGGGGCCTACAGGCAAGAAGCATATAATTTACTATGGTTTCTTAAAATTAAACTTCTATTTAAAAACAACTCAGGGGCGCCTGGGTGGCTCAGTGGGTTAAGCCTCTGACCTCAGCTCAGGTCATGATCCCAGGGTCCTGAGATCGAGCCCCGCATCGGGCTTTCTGCTCTGCAGGGAGCCTGCTTTCTCCTCTCTCTGCCTGCCTCTCTGCCTACTTGTGATCTCTGTCTGTCAAATAAATAAATAAAATCTTTAAAAAAAAAAAAAAAACAACTCAAGGTGATGAGAGTGATCACCTTTCCCATACTGCACTTTCTAGGATATCTAGTGGTGCTGCTCTTTACTGCTTTCTCCATTTCAGAAACGAAAATCTATCCAGAATTCAACAGCTTCACATTAGAATCAATGATCTTGCTAGATCTCTTATCACAGAACTATAAAGCTGTATGAGCTAGCATATGTGTGTATAGGAGTTAATAGAGGGTGACTATTATCTCTCAATACTAATGTGAAATAGAATTAATTAAAATCATCAATTTGAGAGGTTTCCTGATTATCTTTACCCCAAAACTTAGAGGGTAAGAACAACAACTATTTTATTGTATCTCACAGGTTTTGTAGGTCAGGAATTTGGGAAGGGTTCTGCTGGGTGATTCTTCTGTTCCATGTGGTATAGATGAGGCCACTCTGTGGTGTTTATCTGGTGGAGAGGCGGGTCTAGAGAGTCCAAGATGGCTTCACTCAAATACCTGGAACCTTGGTGGGATAACTACAAGATAGAGGCTTATCTGGGTAGGTTAATGGGGGTGCCTGCTCCAAGATGGTAGACTCAAGTTAAATGGATTTCTTATATGGCAAATCCAGGTGTACAGAAAGTGTTTCAAGGCAGAATCTGCAAGGCTTCTTAGTATCTAGCCACTGAAATTCCAGAAAAAACTTCTCCTGAAATATATTGGCCAAAAAAGACCAATTAGGCTATACGCAGCTCATAGGGAGGGGACTAGATTCCATCTCAGTGGGATGGCTAACAAAACATCTGTAAACATCTTTCTTATACAGTGAAAAAGAACCTCTTAACTGCTTCTCTGATTCCCTAAGAAATCTCTGGATCCCAAAACCCCAGTGACTATAATAAACTTTAATGAGTAAAAAGTAATTCCCTTTCAAATTTAAATGTCTTCCTTTTGGTCCTAGAGGATTTACTTGGATTCATTTGCAAAAACTCTACTCTTCTAGATATTTTCTTGCTCCTCCACCAGATGCACTCTCCACCATTATTCCCTTGCTATATTCCCTAGAAATGTGACCTGCACTGGCCAAATCAGTGACTCCCTAACCCTCTAGTTTCTCATTGGATGCAGTTAATGGGAGGTGCTGGCAGGAGAACATAGGGCAAAAGGAGAGTGAGCAAGGGCATTATTACCCAGCTTCCTCCCTTCTGGAGTATTTTGGTTGGTCATGTTCCTCTAGCTTGGCTGAGGTCATAGTTTCTATCAGGCATCACCTCCTAGAGATAGTTCTTTTCCCTTTTCTCAATAACCCTTCCCACTCCTGTCCCTTCAGGTCTAGGATAGCAGCTTTAGGAGAAAAAAAAAATAAAATTCATTCAGGCTTCATTAAAACATTTAAAAATTAAATCTATTTGAGGCTCCTCTGAGAGCAGTGTTGAGTAAAAAGTATAGTCTTAGAATTTTGTGTGTGTTCATATCAAAATATTTCTTAATGTGAAACCAATTAGGAGACTACTATTGAATTCATTTCAGAAGCTGACCTTATGTCAAAAAGCAACAACAACAAAAATATCTACAAAACGTTGATCATCAACAGATTAAAAGATATAAAATAGTCTCTCAGACGACAGACCTGAAATACCTTACCAAATAATCTCCAAATTTCAATTTGACTACTTGATTCTCTTGAATTTTCCAAACATTTGTGAAACATTATCTGCTACTGAGCACACAATGGAACCACTTACTTACCTCTCCCCTGCTAACCTGTTGACTTTTCATGGCCAAGGGTGGGCTCTCAGTTGCCTTAGTGCCCATTCATTTAGCTCTGTGCATGGCACTTGGTAGAGGTTTAATGAATGTTTGTAGAATGAATGGATAGATGAAGGAATGAATGAGAGACTGCCAAAGCACATATACTTATGAGAAGAAAATGCACAGGACAACCAAAAGTCAGAATTGGGATTAATGAGACTTTCTATCATCCTATCCTAGAAAGAATAAAAGGAAAACACAAACCAAAAAAGAAATACCTATTTTCTCAGAAGAAAACAAACACTATTCTCTCAGCATCTTTGAAGTCAATGAAAAGTCTGAGGGTTACATGTCAATACTCCCTTGACACACAAAGGTCTCACTGCCACCATTAAGTACACATTCCAGTATGACTCCCCCCGCCCCCCCCCAAAAAAAAGTTTATAGCTCTCTGATGGGTGAATTCCCCAAGTTAAGTTGGCCAACTCCAAACCATATCATAGCATTTAAAATCAGAGTTTCCTTGTCTGAGGTAAAGTAAGTACACAGAACCAGAACAAATGCCAATCCCCAGTGACTTCTGGTTCCTTTTTAAATACATAGATGACATTACTGGTCATCAAGACCATTGCTGGTCTTTCCTGTCGGAACACCACAAGAGGAACACAATATCCCACAGGCAGCTTCTCATGGGACAAAGGCTCTCATGGGACAAAGGCTGTCCCTCACCCTTGCAAAGAATCCTCTACTGTCAAAATATCATTCCTATATCCCAGACTAGGACCTGGAAGAATATGACAATAGGGAGGAGGCCAAATGCTCCAGAGAACTCAAACTGTGAATATCTTTACTTCTGAAAGTTAGCTCTAACTGAACCTTGGTTTTCATCCTATTCCTGTCCTCCCACCATCCAGGTTACTGTGGACAAGACACTCACATTTCTAGTCTTCTGCTTCTTCCTCCCATAAATGGTAGGGTTGGACTGGATGTTCCTAATGGACTTACCCCAGGTCTACCATTCTAAGATTGCAAGTTTCAAGGAAAGCCTAGTAACAAAGGTCTAACATATAAAAAGAGAATTAAAGCATAACAAAGTCTGCAATTTGGTCATGTCTCAACTTTTCCCCCATCATGTGTGCACACTCCCTAACTCATCTCCTGGCTCCAAAACTCCAGCTGGCTGTAAAAGCAGAATGTGGTTTAGCACAAACTCCAAGTGCATCTGGTTACTTGGAGAAAAGTCATTTCATACAACTCATTAGTGGTATCAGAGCTACCTTAAAAGCTACCAAAACCTGAGTTTATGAGAAAGGTTGGAAATTTTCAAATGTGTTCAAAGAGATTTTCAGGTGATCTTGAAAGAATGTCTGTCATTTTAAGTTCTACCCAACCTCTGTTCTATGGACTTTATTGTTTTCTTCATCTCCCTAGAGCGTAGTGTAGAATGGGGAAAAAAATATGTCAGTTTTCCCCACCAAGAATTCAATGAAATAATAACAGATAAAAGTAATGAGGAGGAAGGGGTGGAGGAGGAAGAGATCTCACATTTATATAGCCCCTAGTATGGAACAGGCATGGATTCCAAGTGCTTCATATATATTAATTTATTCTTGAGTACAAGCCTGAATGATAAAGAATATATCATCCCACTGGCAGACAAGAAAACTGAAGTTCAGAAAATGTAAGTAATTTTCTCAAGGTCTCCCACCTAGTAAGCAGCAGACCTGGGACTCAAACCCAGGTGACTTGATTCCAGATTCAATGCTTTCAACCCATTATAATGAACAACTTCTCCCCACATGGGAATCTATTCCAAAGAAATCTGGAAGGAGTTCTTTGAATAGTTACAATGGTGGAGAAATAAGTGTGAATATTTATCTCTAAGTCAGCTTAATCTGTATATTTATTTAACAATTACTTGGGAAGAGTAGAGATGTCAAAGCACTTATCTTGTCAAAAGAAATTGGTTTACCAAGCATAGCATTGGTTTTTTTACCCTAAAAATTCAGCACAGATTAGCAAGGTACCAACCCACAAAATGTGCATTGCATTCTTTATCCGGACTATTTGAAATAAGTTATCCCAAACTACATGGCCAAACCAGTTGCTTTAAATCACCATAGCAACAAGAGTCAGTGGAGATGCCCCCATGTAAACAGAAAGGAGAAGGGCTGTCATTAAAATCCTGTTTGTGGTAGAAAGGGGGTATTTGGAGAGAATCTGTCCTGCAGGAGATCTTTCACTTTAGGAAGAAAAACACCCTTGCTTTTGTCAGAACTTCCTGTTCTCAGATTTTCTTAATATAGTTGTTTGTTCTTTTTCTCCCTGGAAGAGGTTTAAGAGAGACTTCCCTTCTACTTCCCTTTGCAGCTATACATTGTAAAATCTATTGTGTGTGTATATATATATATACGTGCCTATGCCCACATTTATACATAAATATATATATATATATATATATATATATGTCCATGTATGTATGTATATACACATACAGTAAGTGTGCATTATATACACACATAATATGCACACTCGTATGCATCTAACACCTACATACACACATATACTGACTTCCCAACTTATCCTCACCATAGCACTCTCAGCTCATGATTCGGACAGATGACCTCTTCACCTGGAAGCAGACTCAGCTGAGAAAGAACACCAAGCAGCATCTTCTCTCCCCTGCCTCTAATGAGAAAAAGGCCAAGGTGGATGTCATCTGAGTCAGTAAGGTTGCCACTGGCAGAAAAAAAGTCTCTGTTTGCTTGCTCTTCCCCTCCTCCATGCTGTGTGAACAACACTGGGCCTGTCTGGCCATGGTTTCCCCTGTCACCTCAGCCTGTTCAAAAGTGAAGAAAACCATCCTTTTTTTTTTTTTTCCAAGTTATATCATTAATTTCTAGCAGTAGTTTTGAAATCACCATCAACTTGAGATTGGGGCTCAGAGAAGTTGGCAAATCTCAAATTTTAACTAAGTCCTGGAGGTTGAATGAAATGGTGTCAAAATGCCCTTTTCAACTCTAAATTAAGTCAAGAGATCCCAGTCAAGATCATGAGGAGAAATAAGGAACAGCAGAAGACTCAGCCTGCAGGAAGTACAGGGACAAAAGTCCAGGTTTCCTTATACTAGAAAAGCCCAGAGTGACAAGATAGGAGGCTCTGCTCCTCACCAGAGTAGGTGACTCAGGCACGATACTGACTTTCCCTAGATGCCCAGTCCCTTCACTTTGAGAATGAGGGGCTGGATTTGATTTCCTTGTCATCTCTCCCATTGCTCTCAGCCTAGGCTTCTGAGTTATGACAAGCTCGGGTACTGCTGGCTCCAACCTCTTCCGCCTTCTTCATCTCCTGTCCAGAAATCTGCTCATGCTTCTTCTGCATGCCCTGATTGCCTACACTGCAGAAATAAACACCCTGACATCTACATCTATGGAGGGGGAATGCAGGGTGAGCCCAAAAAGAATGAGGTGGCTCTCTACCTGTTGACATGCCAAGGTACTGCATAAAGTAAGGAAATCAGGATGCAAACTCCAGGTTCTAAGTGTTTCTGTTTGTGTATAAAGTAGCTATAAACATATACTTGAATGCATAGACATTTTTGTCCAGTATGCATGTAATTTACTCAACAAATACATACATCAAGTTATGAAGAAATGATGTACAAATAAATATAATCATTACAGCATAGCTTGTAACAGCTAAAATGAATGAATAAGTGAATGAATGAATGAATGAATGAATGGGATAATGGAAATGGCCACTGAAAAAACACAGGTAAAACAGATTATAACTTTTCCGCACTATGCAGCTGTGACAAAGAATGAAATAGACTTGAGAATATTATTATAAAAAGACTTCTAAAGATATACTCTTTGTGGAAATAAACCCTGATAAGCTGTCACTGGTGAGAATGCTCCCTCATCCTTACTCTCTCCCCTGTCTTCTCTCCTATATAACATTAAATCCTTGGAATATAGAAATACTCTAATTTATAGCAGAAAAGCTCCTTAAAATTCAAAATATGCAGTAAATTCTTAGAATTCCAAAGTCTTCCACCAGACATTTACCCAGTTATAATTTAATCAGTAATTCAAAACCAATACCATATATACAAGTGGAACTGGATTTAGAAAGTGGGAGGCGGAGCGCCTGGGTGGCTCAGTGGGTTAAAGCCTCTGCCTTCGGCTCAGGTCAGGATCCCAGGATCCTGAGATCGAGCCCCACATCAGGCTCTCTGCTTAGCAGGGAGCCTGCTTCATCCTCTCTCTATCTGCCTGCCTCTCTGCCTACTTGTGATCTCTCTGTCAAATAAATAAAATCTTAAAAAAAAAAAAAAAAGAAAAGAAAAGAAGAGAAAGTGGGAGGCATTTGTGAAGGCAGAGACACTTCCTGGACCACCACATCTGACACCGTCGTTGCCTGGATGTAAGAAACGGGAGGAATTAAGTTATTCAGGCACTTGGCATGAATTATTTCCTTTCATGTCTGAGGAGACCAGGAAAAGTTCCAGAATCTCAGAGACACTGATATCAACACCGTCTTCCAGGAGACACTCAGCAAGGCAGGTGCAGCCACACAGTCTACTGAAGACAAGAGCTGCTCGGAATCCTTAGAGCCACAGCTGATATACATCCATGTGTCTCACGTGCCTTGTGAGAATCACTGTGCCTTCAGGCCAAAAATTATCTTATTTAGAAAATTACTGAATTTGGAAAATTACTGATTTGCAAAACAAAAATGATGAGGCAGTATAAGATACTAGGAAGTAACTGTCTTATCATTTTCTCCTTTAAGAAGGTTTTGTTTGTTCAAATCAACATTATCTATCATTTCAGCAAGAGCATCTGGGAAAGACAACTGGGGTCAGAAGCCTGGGATGGGAGGGAGATTATCTTTATAAGGTTTAAAATCTTTTTATACTATGACCATTGTTTACATTCCTAATCAAAAAAGCTTGGTTCATTAAAAAAAATAATAATAAGCAAATAAGTGAAAACTCAATAATGAGAACAAAAAACTTTAATAAAGTTTGCCTAAGCTATTTTTCCTTTACAAGATCAGCCAGTGTGTGGCAATCTGGGTCTGAGATGCTGTAAGGGAAAGGTTTTTTGGTTGGGTTTTTTAAAATTTGTTTTTCTTTTTTGTTTTCTAAAGAAAGGGCCGGAGGAAAAGTAGGGTAGGAGAAGAAGAGAAGGAGCGAAGAGAAAAAAGTCTTCCCCTGACGTAGTCTCTTAAAATGAATGTCAGAAAATTATATCTAGGGGTACCTTGGTGGCTCACTTGGTTAAGCTTCTGCCATAGGCTCAAGTCATGATCTCAAGGTCCTGGGAGGGAGCCCCATGTCAGGCTCTCCACTCAGTGGAGAATCTGCTTCTCCCTCTCCTCCTGCTCCTCCCTCTGCACATGTGTGCACTCTCCCTCTCTCAAATTAATAAATAAAATCTTTGAAGGGAAAGAAAGGAAGGAAGGAAGGAAGGAGAGGAGAGGAGAGGGAAGGTAATAAAATTACCTCTATAATCAAGCTGCACAATACCCAAGAGGAAAAATAATTAAAGGAGAGTGGTGGGGGTGGGGAATAGGAATCATACAAATGATCAAGGAAATTACTTCTGAGTTAGAGCCAAAGCAAATGATTTGTTTGTGGAATGACTGGTGAAGGATTTGGTAACTAGATTCGAAATATCTGAAAGGAATAAACATCCAACATTAAAAAATGAGTGAGTGATAAAGGAAAAACAGTACCATTCTTGATAAACTCACTTTAAGTGAACCTACTTTACTCTTTTCCCCAACAATCTTTGTAAAGATGCAAATGAAGTATAACTAATTCTGTGCAGCACCAATGTTCAGGTATCCTGGAATTAAAGCGGTGAAGTGAAGGAGACACAGCAAGAGAGGGACAAAGACCAGTCTCCTGTTACACACAAGAACCTGACAGCAGCAGAGACAGGTAAAAAGTGTGAGCTTCCCCCCACGTTGCATTTCAATTGTTTAGTATGTAAACCAAATCACTGGAAAAAAATTTTTTACTACATGGGTGATGATCAGTTCAAGCAAGACAGCATTTTGTTGTTACAGTAATAAACAAGATATAGTAATAATTAGCCATCATAACACCTTCTTTCATGGCTGTGAAAAGTAGTACAGGATAAGAAAAACTCACACTTCAACCAGGACCTGCAACTGAAGTGGCATCCTATGGAAGAAATCCAATAAATTCATATTAGGCAATAAATCACCTGAGGAAGAAACTGACTCCCCCAAATCTGCCACATCTCTCTCTCTCTCTCTCTCTCTCTCACACACACACACACACACACACACACACACTACTGCTGCTATGCTATTAGTTTTAGGCATCTCCTCCAAAATGGTTCTTAAAAATGTCCATTGTATGATCACTCAAACCTCTAGAAACTTGTTACATCTATATCCCTTAGCTTCACTTACTAATATAATCTACGAGATAAATTCTCTTACCACTAAGACTTTATCCATTCAGATCTCTTAACAGATGAACCATCTGAAGTGAGTGATAAGTCTTAAGTAGATAACGTTATTTAGCAAAAACAGCTGCAAAAACATCAGTAAATTTTCATGGAGATAAGTTAAAAAAAAAAATACCAGAATTCCTAAGAGTCCATCAATCTGTAGTTATTTGTGGCACATGTATGCACACAATGCAAACATATGCAGGTCCTTCAACTTGCAAAAACAAAGTGCTAGATTGAGAAACTGAAGTCACATAAAAGGAGTAACTGATTTTTCCATAATTATTATACATCGAAATTGTAAACAACCTATCCTTTTTACCATGATTAGAATTTATGGTTCAAGGAAGATTGTAACTTCCAGTTTATTTGTGTGTTCTATTGCCAGGGTCGCTGATAGTATATGATTGGTACATGCTTATAAGAGATTTAGAGGTTTGTTTGTTTACACACTAAAAAATTCACACTGATAGAAAAAGGAGGCCAAGATTTATTTTCATATATATGTATGCATATATATGTAATATTCAGTAAACTTTGATGTCGCTTATAATGAAACTATTTAAAAATATTTTGTGCACATTATCTTTATGGATGCCCTGAAATTTATACTTATGTTGAAATGATAGATAGTACTAACTTCAGCAAACAAAAGCTTCTTAAAGGAGAAAAAGAGGAGATAATTATTTGCTAGTAACTTTGTCTCATCATTTTTATTTTCCAAATCACTTCACCAAAATTTTTTCCGAAACTTGAAATTAGAAAATACTAACCACACTAATATTGAATAATACTTTTGGTCAGTTTTAGATTTTCTGATTAAAAAACACTAATCTATAAATATCTAAATTTTCAGATACTTGAGATCAGGGTCTTAGGAATTCACTCTAGTCAACTCTTATTAATTCCATATTTGGCTAAATTTACTTTTTTAAAGAAAAGAGATATCTAGAGTTATTTTTCTCTAACACTAGGTTCATCTTCAAAATGTATATAATTTTGCACTGCAATTTAAAACACAGAAGCTGACAGGACTAATTTACATTTACATCATACTGAGATTGTTTAATTGCTAGAATGCCACATTGCATCTTTAAAATATGTACATATTATAAATTCCTGCTTCTGTGTGGAGCAGCAAGAAAAGACTTATATTGGATAACCTAATTTATAGAAAAAGAGCTCTTTAAAATTAAAATAATGCAATAAATTCTTAGACTTTCAAAGTCTTTCACCTAAATATTTACCCAGTTATAATTTGTTCAGTAATTCAAAAGCAATACCATATATACAAGTGGAAATGGATTTAGAAAGTGGGAGGCATTGGTGAGGGCAGAGACACCTTCCCAACCATCACATTTGACATGGTCATTTCCTGGATATGAAACAGGAGGATAGAAACAGGAGGAATGAAGTTATTCAGGCACTTGACATGAATTCTTTTCCTTCATGTCTGAGAAGACCAGGAAAAGTTCCAGAATCTCAGAGACACTGTTATCAACACTGTCTTCCAGGAGACTCTCAGCAAAGCAGGTGTAACCGCATAGTCTACTGAAGACAAGAGCTGCTTGGAATCCCTGGAGCCACAGCTGATCCATGTGTCTTATGTGCCTTGCGAGAGTCGCTATGTCTTTAAGACAAACATTACTGCAATGCTATGGATACAGGAGAAGCTTGAGGTAATCACCAAGCCCTACAGGGAATTCAGGAGTCTTACCAAAAGCAATCAGAAGCACCTTGCTTTGGTGGCTGTTGGAAAACTTTTACATAGACCTACTTCTACATAGGCTACTCCTACATAGACCTTTGCATCTGAGACAACCCCTTTTTAAAGAACTATTCCATGGGCTCCTCACCAAAACAAATTGACAACACAGGTAATTTTTTCCCTTTCATGGAGACTTGGGGAGATTTTGCTCCTTTCAAAGCCCACACAGATGGTAAGTGACTCAGCCAAGCTTCCACAAAGTTCTCCTAACTCCCCATTCTGTGGTCCTTCCACTGAGCCACATTGTCTCTAGGCAAATGTATGTTTTATCATAGTAGCATTAAAGGCTGCAACTGTACCATTCCTCATCACCATAGGATGAAAAGTAAAACTGCATAAGGGTGTGTGTGTGTGTGTGTGTGTGTGTGATTTTAATCCAATAGCAGTAACGTTTGTGCATACACAAAGAAACATGCCATGAGACATTTGTGAAAACTGGAGATGCAACAAGCCTTAGGGGATGAACTAATGCTCCTTTGACCATTCCATCCTGCCTCGCTCACAGTAATTGATCAGTAAGCAAACTTCTGGTATGAGAAAATCTCCCATATATAGCAACTACTAATGAGTGTTTAGAGCTACCATAGAGGTCAGCACATGTGAGTCTCGCCCTTTTGACCCTGAACTATTGCTATGTGTGTCAGTCCAACTTCCAACTGCTACTATCTCTATCTCTGCTTAAGGGCTTTCTCTGGTCCCTGGATCCTGCTCTGCTCATACACATGGCAGGAATTCAGAACCAACGAATGATGGGGAGTTAATGGAGTCATGCAACAACTTCCTCTATCATCAGAGTGCCCCAGTAAGATTAAATTCCAATTGCTCACCATGCAAATATGCTCAATAATGTACCCTTTATTCTCTTTCATCTCCTCCTGTTTCACTTTCCCAATCCCTACCAGTATTTCCTGAGATCATCTTCCAGATCTGTCATGACCATTCCTTAGATTTGAGAAGAAGGAAAAATGAGTTTCACCATATTGGGTTTGAATCTTAGTGCACTGTCTGCTT
This sequence comes from Mustela putorius furo, assembly GCF_011764305.1. NCBI lineage: Eukaryota > Metazoa > Chordata > Mammalia > Carnivora > Mustelidae > Mustela > Mustela putorius. The sequence goes on along the minus strand of NW_025421987.1, from coordinate 109,182,108 downwards.
TATCTTAATTAATCCTCACAACAATCCAACAGAGTATTTTTTTTATACTCTTCTTAGAGATGAGAAACATGAAACTTATACCAATTTGCCTAGGATCACCCAGCTAGGAGAAGAGCCACGATTCAAATGCAGATCTGTCTGATTCCAAAGTTTTGTTCTTAACCAAGAATCAACAGTCCTTTGTCATTGTAGCCCCACATTTTAACATGCCAGAAGTCTGCAAGATATCTTGAATCACTTTATAATCAGTGGCACTCAATGATCAATGGAGATCAAGTAAGTCATACAGCCATTAATTCCAAAAGAACAACAGATTCAATAGAACAAATCTTAAGGGGAGATGCAGTAATGAATGCTATCAATTTCTGCTATGTTGTCCATATACTGAGCAGAACAATGTGTATAATAACCTAAGTTAAGACCAGACCATAGTGATTACTAGAAGCATGATTCCAAGGACTTCCAACCAAGCTGGACGGAAAAAACATAATACTCATGCTCATCTTTTTATACGTTCAAAGAAGTGGACACATTGCCAACATTACTTAATATAAACATATTAATTGCCAAACAATAAGTCAAGTTTGGTCAAAAGTGAAAGCTTGAGCAGACAACTGGAACAACCCCTTTACAACTACTTTGGCTTGATTAAGCCCACCTCCTTAGTAGTATTTAGCAATAGGGAAGTGTGTGGTAGCAAACCAGGTCTCCAGGAGATGGGCGAAGAAACAGAGCCTGATTGGTAGTGTTTACCGATTTCTGTGGTGTAAATACTCCCACCATGGCCAATTTCAAGCTACCAATGTGTTGTCGTTGAATGCATAATTGGAAAGAGAAGCACAAAATCTGCCTTCACAAGCAGTGTGAGCCAGCTCCAGCATGCCCACCGCTCCCGTGGGATGATGATAACAGAAACCAAAGGCTTAAATATGTCTTCTTTAGGTTCTAGGGAAGGTGGGAGAAGAGAAAAGCAGTAAACTGAGAAAGCAGGCAAAATCTGCTCTAGGCAAGTAGGCAAGCTCTGCTTCATTCTGAGAAGTAGTGACTGCTCTTTCCCAGCATAGATCAGAGAGACAGGAGGAGATGTGCAATATAGGCCTTAGAAGATACAGAACAGTGGTGGTTGACGTTGACTGCCTATCAGAATTCCCTGAGGTCTGTGTAAAAACCCTACTGCCTAGGCCTCCCCCAAGGCCAATTATGCTAGACCCCCTGGGAGCGGCACCAGCCATCAACAGTTAGTGATGATAGGCAGGGGTGAGCATGGCTGCTCCAGGACAACACTTCTCAAACTTGAATGTGCATAACACTCACCTGGGTATTTTGTGAAAACTCAAGTTCTGAAAACATTAAGTAAAAAATCGTGGCACTTTATAAGTTCAGGAGCAGGAAAAGCCAATAAGCTAATTAATAGTGACAGAAGTAAGACTCTGAGAAAGCACTGACTGGAAAGAGAAAGAAGGAAACATTTTGGGAGCTGGTAATGTTCTACATTTGGTCTGAAAAGTGGAACTCGGGGAATGCATTAAACTGTACCCTTAAGTTGACTACATTTTATACATTTTATTGTATATATGGTATATCTCAACAATAAAGGAGTGGTACTAAGGGGAGGGGAGGAATGCAGAATCTGATTTAGTAGGTCTGGATGGGTCCTGAGATTCTTGATTTCTAACAAGTTCCCAAGCAATGCTGATGCCATTGGTCTGACCACACTTTGAGTCTCAAGGCTCTAGACTAGAGTCAGGGGTTACTTAGAAGTCAACTTGCTGTAAATGTTTCCTGGTGCTACAATGTGCCAGGCACAGGGCTAGGCCCAGTTGGTGCAGAACATGAAGCCCATGAGTAAGCCTCAGGCACGTACCCTGAGGAAGTCCATCTGCTGAGGTCAAACAATTAGTGTAACAAATTCATTCACTGATTCAAAATATCTCAGTGAATCTCTGCTGTGCGCCAGAAGCAAGTGACATAGATGTAAACCCATCAGGCAAGGTGCCTGTATCCCACCCTCCAGAGTTTGTAGATGACAGACCAGAAAGTACACAAATATTTACTCATCCCAATTGAGAAAAGTGCTATAAAAGCAGGGTGAAATTGAGTTGCTGAAAGGAGGCCAGTGTGCTGAAAGGTGAGAAGAGATGGTAAGTGGTAAGCGGAGTTCGCTGATCCAGGCAGAGGCCAGAGAAAACAGGGCTTGAGGGTCACGTTAAGGATTCTGGTCTTTATTTAAGAGCAATGGGGGGGGGGGAGGGCATCTGAGTGGCTCAGTGGTTTAAGCCTCTGCCTTCAGCTCAGGTCATGATCTCGGGGTGCTGGGATCGAGTCCCACATCGGGCTCTCTGCTCAGCAGGGAGCCTGCTTCCTCCTCTCTCTCTCTGCCTGCCTTTCTGTCTACTTGTGATCTCTGTCTGTCAAATAAGGAAAATCTTAAAAAAAAAAAAGGGGGGGGGTGAGAAACCAAACCAAGAACTTCTAATGTCTAAAGTTAGCACTTTAGGAAAATAATTAAAAAAAAAAAAAAAGAGCAATGGGAAGCCTTTGAAAGGTTTGGGGGGGGGGGCGTGGTGGTGGCATAATCAGATTTGCATTTTTAAAAAGATCACTCTAACTGCAGTGTGTAGGACCAACAAGAGGAGGGCCAGAAAGAAAGCTAGTCCAGCAGACAGAAGGAGAGATGCTATTATCTTGGACAAGGGTGATAGCTACACAGAGTAGGACATGATTTCCAGAGACTTTTGGGAGAACATGGACAGGTCTTGATGATAACTTGACTATGGGGGGGGGTATCAAAGGTGACTCTGAGTCTTCTCATTCACACAACTATAAAAATGGGGGGTGTCATTCACAAAATTGGGAAACATCATCCTTACTGTTTCCATATTTTCCAGGCTTACCAAAAATATCCCAGTTTCATCCAAGTTTATTCTTTCCCAGTTAACATAATTTACCAAATATAAGATTTTTCCTAGAAATAAATTCACAAATTAAAAAAAGTTTACCAAGAATGCGATCTCCTTTCCAAAATGGTCAGCATAGCCCTTTTCCTAGGTGTGGTAGATTCACACAGCCATGGATCATTCTAATGCCAGGACCACTCAGGTTTCATTGTGAATATAAAGTCCCAAAACTCAAAAATTGCATTCAAATCATCTTTCTCTTCATGCTTCCCTTCCTTCTCCCCTTTACCACTCAAAGACTACTACATATGGAGACACACACTTAGGAAATTGCTTATAATTGTGTGTTCTGCTGGCTTGCAGTGTGCTGAATTTACTTCCAGGGTAATGTATTTTTTGGCATGTGAAACAGTGGGGCTTTTCTCCAGCCTCACTGAGGTGTACTTAACAAATACAAATTATATTTATTTAAGCATATGACATACATTTTATTTTTTTATTTTATTTCTTTTCAGTGTTCCAGAATTCATTGTTTAAGTACCACACCTAGTGTTCCATGCAGTCCGTGCCCTCCATAATACTCACCATCAGGCTTACCCATCCCCCCACGCCCTTCCCCTCCAAAGCCCTCAGTTTGTTTCTCAGAGTCCACAGTCTAAAAGTACATTCAGGGCCTGCCTCCCTAAATGACTGCAGATGTCTCACAAAGGGCGGTAGATGATAAACACGACTTCGAGGAGACAAGCTGCACACTTAGATGCATTACTGTATACCTAGAGGAAATGAAACCTTTGGTGGCTATCGAGATCAGATTCAACACCAACACATGGGGGTTTGGACTGTGGTCTCTGTAGGTTAACTAAATGCCCCTAAAGGCACTCAGGCTTGTTTCAGGCATAAAATGCTGCTCTGGAACATAAAATATTAAGTTTTTGACCATCACTGTGGGTGGGTCACCAGAGGCTTTTGCTACAAATGCACTTATTTTTAAAAAAATACATCTTGAGGGGATCCCACGTGACTCGGTCGCTTAAGAATCCAATTCTTGGTTTCAGCTCAGGTTATGATCTTGCAGTCATGGGATTGAGCCCGTGTCAGGCTCCATGCTGAGCGCAGAGTCTACTTCCAATTCTCTCTCTCCCTTCCTCTCTCTCAAATAAATGAAAAAATAAAATCTTTTAAAAAATACATCTTGAGCACTAACAATGGTCAAAAAAGAATACGAGTTTAGGGACCCATCAGCCAAGAGTTCTACCCTCCTGGAACTGTAATCTACCAGGGAGACAGAGCAAAAGAAAATCCAAATAGAATGAAATTGGTGCCAAGGAGAGAGAGATGCAATTTTTGTGAAAGATAGAGGAACAATATATTTTCTCTTACTGGGAAGACAGGAAGGGCATTATAAAGACAATGAAATTTAAGGTGGTGCTGCCTAGGAAAAAAATAAAATTTCAACAGATGGAAAAAGCCTGCCCAGCCCAAGACAACTCAGCCTTCAAACCAAGATATTTTGGGGGGAGGAAAAAAGCCCTATATTGTGTCCAAAACATCAAGAAGAAAAACTGCATTTGGATTTTAGAAAACAGCAGTCTGGTGTGAAGTTCAGGCTTTGGAGTAGGTGGGATTGGAAATGAGCATGGGGGGCGGGGGGGGAGCACAGAATCCAATGCTAAAGAGGCTGAAATGGGAAGCCATTGAAGGTTATGGAGTAGAAGGGTTGTGGGATGATGAGAACAAAGCAAATATCCAAGTATTATTAACTTTTAGTCAAAGGTCATATTTTTGCCTGTTGAATTGTGATGCTCAAGGTCTCACTGACAACTTTGTACATCAAAGAGACATTTAAAATTGCTTATCTTCATTTCTTATTTTCTGTTTATCATTTAAGTCTCTGTAGACTATATGATCACACCTCCAAGAGAGAAAAATTTATCTATATTCAAGTTTCTTTAAGAAAACAAACAAACAAACAAATAAAACATAGCCAGTCAGGGGTGGGGACGGTTTATGAAAGAATAATTTCACTATCTAAATTCTGATTGTGAATATAGTAGAAGTTTTTTCCCCCCTGAAAATGTCTTAGATTGAAGACTGAGCTGAGCTTGGAGTTTTAACTAATTTTTTAGTAACTAAGTCCAAATGGCCATTGTTGAACAGTGGTGGAATGAGTGTCTTGCATGTGGGATAAATGTTGTTTTAAGTTCTTTTTCTCTTTAATATTCCCCAGCAAACACCTCTTTCACCTCACTGACATGAAAGAATCATGGATGGTGCTAAAGTACTAAAGGAAGAACACTTCTGCTGTTTCCTTTGCTATGTGAAGCTACATTTATTGGTAACTGCTACCCAGGTCTATGTCATGCTCAATATCCTTTTGAAAAAGCAAACATGGTCATAAAGAAATACTGTTAGTGATGGCTATTCACATGTGAGCTGCCTGAGCAGAAAACACTCCTGCTTTGCACATAGGAATGGCAAGAGATAGCATTACTTAGACTGTGGTAAACTCAAGTTCTGGGAATCACAAGCATTCTGAGATTGACTTGAGTGGTAAGTTTAAGTTCAGGGAGTCAGTAGTCATGACTTTGCAAAGTGGGACTGTCTAGGTCAACTCCAACATCCTAAAGTGAAGCAGAAGTAGAAACAAAACCCTTGGGTAGAGGATGAGCTTAAGAGAGGTTTCTAACCCACAAAGAAGATTCTCTCTTTGCAGCAAAGTAACTATGACAAAAAATGCCCGAACGTATGTTAATAGGCAATGGGTTCTCAGCTTAAGACTCCATATTTGTTACTTGAAATAATATTCCTAGCTTTGAAAGAATCACTAAAATACTCCTATTCAAAATCACTCTAAAGATCTTTGTTAGTGCAAAAATATAAGAAAAAAAAGGAGCATGCATGTTAGAAAGGAAAGATCATACTGTCTCTATTCTCAGACACAATGATAAGTACCTAGAAAATTCCAGGAGTCTACAAAAAGCTATTAGAACTAAAGCGGGTTTAGCAAAGTTGCAGGATACAAAGACAATATTCAAAAATCAACAGCATATCAATATAGTGGCCACTGAAAGAAAAATTAACATTTTTTAAAAGTACTCTTCACAGTGGTACCAAAAACATGAAATCTAAATCTGGATGAGAACTAAATTTAGATGAAGGTCTACATGTAGCAAGATAGGACTGAGATCTATATGCTGATAATTATCAAATATTAAAGCGCAAACTCAAAGAAGTAAATAAATGGCAATGTCTATGTCCCTTTGGTGGATTGGAAGATCGTATATCATTGTGTAGATTCAACTGGGTACCAATCAAAATACCAGTAAGGTGAGTTTTATGGTTATGTTTTGTAAAATATATTATCTTATATAAGAAAAAGTTGACGAGAACTCCAAGCTTCGAGTGTGATGGAATTACAGTTTGAAATGCCAGCTCAGTTGCTTCTCAAAGCGTGGCTCCTGCCCCAGCAGGAGCAGCTGCACCATCTGGCAGCCACTCCAGAACTGTTGAACCAGAATCTGCATTTTGAACAAGATTCCCAGGCAACTCCATTTGTATGCATGTTCCAGTCTGAGAAGTTGGTGTGATTTTCACCTCCAGCCCTTCCCCCAAACAAATCACTCTTCTCCAGAGACTCTTCCCTTATTTAGGCAGTAAAGTGCAGGTAAAGGAAATTAATTAAATTCTTCCAAAGGTTTGTTTCTTTGGGAGAGCCTTCTATGCTGAGCCCCTAAAACTCTCTCTGAGGCCTGAAGGAGTTAAGGCAGCTAGTTAGCTTTTTAACACCTACTGCTCCCTAAGGACCTAAACTTCTAGAGTAGCATATATACTTCACGGCAGACACACCATTGAAAAAAATTTTTTTTTCTGTAACAAAACTGATATTTGTAGAGAAAAGCAGTTATTCGATGTGAAAAGAGAAGGATTTTAACCAAAATCATGATGCCAAATAATTTTTAAACAGAAACATAGGTGCAGTGCCCTCCTTACTGTTCAAACTTTTAAGATGCCATTCTTCATTCCTACCTCACAGAATAATTTCTTCTGATGTGGCTTTTATTTTATCTGTTCTCGAAGCAGAATTCTTTCTCTCTCTCTCTCTCTCTCTCTCTCTCACACACACACACACACACACACACACAAATACACACATTCTTCTAAGGGAGCTGCAACACTCGGCTGTTTCAGGCCCAGACCTTTCCTCATGGGTCTCTGAATGTTACACTCCCCTCAGGATTCTGTAGAGGACTTTTGCCTCTACAGGACCATATAAAGGTCCTGGAGTTGAACATGCTTCTTTGCTTTCCTTCAGAATGGACATTCACAGAGCAGAACAGGCTCTGGCCTCTTGGATCTTGATACCTACACTTTCCTGGCCTTGACATAAGCAAGATGTCTCAGGGTGAGAGAAGATACCATAAAAACGGGACTGTTCTGGAAAGAAACTGGCCAGTCTTTGGAGAGCCTGAGAAGAACTCAGAAATGGCCCAAGAGCCCAGAGTCATGGGAATCTTCCCAACCTCACTCATGGCCTAACCATTCCCAAAACATTATCTACACAACGCGTGATAACTGCTTTCTGATGCCTTATAATTAAATAGTTCCATATACCCATCACCTCAACATGGTCTCTAAGAGAAGCCCAATTCCCTGCTTCACCAAACAGATTATTGCTAGAGGCACCTGGGTGGCTCAGTCAGTTAAGCATCCGCCTTTGGCCCAGGTCATGATCACAGGGTCCTCAGATTGAGCCCTGCATTGGGCTCCCTGCTCAGTGGAAAGCCTGCTTCTTCCTCTCCCACCCACCTGCTTCCATTCCTTCCCTCTCTGTCTCTCTCACTGTCTGTCAAATAAAGAAATAAAATCTTTTAAAGAAAAAAAAAAACATTATTTCTAACCAGTGAATTGCTATTGTGGCACATTCAGCCAGTAGCAACTCAGAATTTGTGGTATTTGATGATGTAAAAGAAACATTACAGAGAAACATTATGTAGAAACCACTGGTCAGGAAACTGTCAGCAACATATGTGTTACAGCAAGGACCCCACAGACCTCATGCTGCTGAATTTGGGAGAAGTGGAGTTCCTGTCCAGTACCTGATGTTCATCAGCATGCTCCATTTTTTGTAATATGCTGTTGATCAAGCTACACCTCAGCCTTTTCCCTTCTTGAAGTAATTGGCTGTGAGTCATCCATTTGCAGAGGATACCACGAAATGCTCTCTGTGTTTGGAAGAAATTAAGTGCCTGACTTAATCCACGTGTCTTCCTTTGGAGTTTTAATTATTCATTTCTCCATGAGAGCAAAAGGTTGGATGCTCTGGGTTATTTATAGCTAGGGGATTGTAGAAGAACACAGAGAGTAGGAGGAGAGAGAAGAGAACCAAAGGAGAAATTCCATTAAAAATAAAATGAACTCGGGCAGGAAGGCAGAGAGGCTGGAGATGAAAAAGTCAACAAGTAGGAGGGGAAGGAATCCATGCACATGGTGAAGACTGAGAAAGTGGAGCCATAGAAGGAGAAACTCAATAATGTCAGAGTGAGATGCAAAAAGTCATAAAGAAAGGAAGGAGAGAGAGCCCAGAGATGGGCACAGAAGAAAATTCTCACACCAGGAATGAGGGTTTTTATTACAGCCTGGTACTTTGATCATTGCCTCTCACCCTGCTATTGTCAATCTGCAGTGCCCAGATGTGATCTGATCAGATTGGACTGATGGTCCTGTAGGACAGCAGAACTCCATGGTTTGGAGTTACCATGGAATCCCAAACTTCCTGGGAATTCACTGTCACAGCTCTATAAGCCATGACCTGTTGGGGTTTTTTTGTTTTTTTGTTTGTTTTTAATTTAAGTTAGGAGGAGATAATTAAGGCATGGCCGCATCACTTTGGAAAAGCATCTTCTTGTCCAGAAATAAAGCAACCCAAATTTCAGGAGGTCTGGAAAGTTTGTACCAGCATTTTTGAAACATTCCAAAATGTCCAAAGCATCTGCTCAAAAAATCACAGGACCCTACTGCTGATGATGAGAACGGCTGGGTCACACCAAATACTATTACATGGAAATAATAACACAGGGATAGGTCTAGGGTGAAGGTGTTGTCATAAGTGCTGACATGAATATTATTACTGCAAATGCCTGAAGATTCCCTCCCTCCACCATGGTTGGATGTAACTAACCTATTTTCATATAAGGTCTTTGGATTTCTAACATCCCCTCAACTGTCTGATTCACTTGCCTGAAAAAATATTTCCCAGGATATGAAAAGTCTGTTTTTAACCAACAGTGGAAAGGGCAGACCACTCGGGAATGAAATTTTCAGACATTGCAACAGCTACTGTTATCCTAAACATGGAAACAAATTTGACAGATCAGATTCTGCCCAAACAGTCCTCCTCCTCCCTGCTGCACAGACGGGTCCTCAGAGCTGAATATGCTACAAGCAGCAACAGGCAAAGGGGCTCCTGAGAAATGGTCTATTTGAAGATGCAGCATCTAAAATCCATTTAATTTTCCTCAGTCTGGAAGCAACATGACCTCGATAAAGTCTCTAAAATTCTCTGTCTTATTTTTCTTTATTTTTATGAATATAATGAAAGGACTTACCTAGAAGAGAGAAAAGATACATATTTTATAGATGAGAAGACCGGCACTTCAAGGACCCATAGCTAATGTTAGTGGAACCAACACACAGCCCAATATCTTTGATTTCAAGCACAGAGCTGGAGTTTCTTTTATTATGTACAATATGGAGAACGTTTTTATAGGTAGAGGGAAGCCATTTTAGATGGAATGTCCAGTACACTGACAGGTATGACTATTTTAAAAATTAGGTTAATGACAATAAAATGGTCAGATTTGATAGGCACTTAAATGTGAGGTCACAGTGTTAGCAAACAAGATCTTGCAAGCAGCAGGAAAAGGTTTTTGAGGAGGAAACTGGCATAATGAGAGTGCTGTTTCATGAAAAGCAATTTGCGTTTCCGGAGCAATGGTGACATCAGTGACAGAAATAGGAACATCCAGAAAATAGCCAGTTTGGAAATAATAAGGTGAGTTTGATTTGCTGCCTGTTGAGTTTGAAAAGTGAGTACACCATACAAAGAGAAATATTTCTTAGGAAACTTGAGATATTGAAAGCAGAGGAAAAGATTACGCCAACAACTATCAATTTAGTAATCACACGAGAATATGTCATTATTGAAACTAAGAGACTAGTTAGTCTTTTAATTATCCAGGATCCTTCAGTTATAAGCAACAGAAACCCACTCAAGACCACTTAACAAAGACACGTATTGGAAGGTTATGAAGAAAGTCACAGAAATAAATGATTTCCTCCCTTCGACATGACTGAAAGAATTGTTAGACTGGAAAAAAGATCTAGATTCTTATCTTGGTTTTTCCACTCATTACCTGTGAAATTTTGATTGACTTACTTAATATTCCTTAGTTTCCTGGTCTTTATAAAGAAAGAGGTAGAATCGGGTAATACAGAAGATTCATCTTAAGTCTGGTGCTCTCAAATATTTTTGTTTTCAAGAACTATTTTCTGAGATACTAGGAAAGGGCTTTCCTAAGAAGAAAGAGTGAGATTTGGGAAAAAATGGAATTAAAGGACTTTTCCTATAATGCAGGGGATTATCTGTGGTAATGCCTACTAGTCTTCTGAGTTCTGTCTCACTAAAGCAATTGGCATTTCTAAGTCACACAGTCAAACTAAAAATAATCTCTTTTCAGAAAGTTCAACATTAGACATAAAAATCCAAACTCTCCACAGATGTTATTTCTACCATACCCTAACTTCTAGAGTTGTAAATGATAAGTCTGATGCCAGTCTGATTCTCTTTTTCTCTTGCCATTAACTTCTGCATAATTGGAAGCTTTTGATAGTTTTGTCTAGATTTAGGGGAAAGCCAGGAGCTCTAAAAGCATAAGCTAAATGACTGTTCTTTTTATTTATTTTTTTAATTAAGACAGCTCAGAACTCAGTTAAGGACCTTCAATTTATAGACTCAAGTTCTTCTTCAAACTAAGGAAATTTTCCTTTATTATTTTTTTAAATTAATTTATTATTTTTTAAGATTTTATTTATTTATTTGACAGAGAGAGAGAGATCACAAGTAGCCAGACAGGCAGGCAGAGAGAAGGGGGGAAGCAGGCTCCCTGCTGAGCAGAAAGCCCAATGCGGGACTCGATCCCAGGACCCTGAGATCATGACCTGAGCCAAAGGCAGGAACTTAACTCACTGAGCCACCCAGACGCCACCTTTATTATTTTTTTTAGATAACTGCCTTTCTTCCATCTGCTCTTTTGTAGACCTCCTGGAATGCCTATGTTAAAGTCCTCAGACCGTCCTCTGGGTCTTTTAGTATTCCTCATTATTTTAGTATTTTTGTACCCTTGCTTTGTGCTTTGAAATATTTCCTCCCATTCAACTTCCAAGCCACTCTTTTAGCTCTTAATAGCAATTATTTTCGCTTTCAATTGAACTATCACATTTTCAACATAAAAAATAACTTTAAAATTCCAATAACTCTTTTTTATGCTATAAACAAATCTTCCTAAATATTCTTTATCACTGGTCATCTTGCATCCCTAATAGCTCAATTTCTCTAGGCAACATCGGTCTAGATACTCCACTGGGCCCTCTTCCCTAGGGCTACACAATAATTTCCTTTGATCAGTTATAACTGAAAATCTTCCCTATTCCTCCTACCCTCCAGCAAACAGTGGAATATGTGGCAGTCACTGTAGGCCAGTGAAACACTAGTTAGTAACTGCTCATCTTTTATTCATTCTCCTAAGGGAAGCTTCTCTACACCCAGACCTTCTGAATCATAAGAGTTAGTGGTCTCCTGGACTCAAGGATTTAAAGGATTTCATCATGTCCCCTTAACTTCCTGGAAGTCACTTGGGGTCCAGGAAGATCCATTAGGCTAATCAAAAACCACACTTGAACTCCTTGTTTAAGAAGGTCCTTTCAACTCTCCTAAATCAACATAGTCATTTTTTGCCTATTTTGGCTGTGTGTTTTTTGCTGTTGTTGTTTTTTAATTTTTTTGTGTTTTTTGCCCTTGGCTCCCTGAATTCAGATTTCCTAGACCTTATGTGGCCGAAAGGGCATTAATGTCCTGACTTTGCTCTCTTATCCAGAAGTTCCACGGAAAGTAGCCTCAATTATACCTCTGATTTCTGCCAGCTTGCTGATCCCAGATGCCACTTGACTCAGTAGAAGTAAATGGGAGTTGAGAGGAAATGATATGAAGGATACACATTCAGGCTGCCATCGTCCATAATCCCTTATCTTAACATGGCCCTTAAACTCAAAAATTTTTTAAATACAATCGAATAGGAGCACCTGAGTCGCATAGTCAGTTAAGCATCCAACTCTTGGTTTAGGATCAGATCATGAGAGCAAGGTCCCCCTTGGGCTCCGTGCTAAGCATGGAATCTGCTTGAAATTCTCTCTCCCTCTTTCCCTACCTCTCCCACTTGTGCGCGCGCACACACACACACACACACACACACACTCGCTCTCTCAAATAAATAAATCTTAAAAAATAAAATAAAATACAATTGAACAGATAAAAGTGTAAGTTTCTAAAAGATATAAAGTGGGGTGATTATTCACATTACAGGATAAACTCTGCTTCACAAAGTATTGCAGTACAGATTAGCGGGCACCTCATTTGAATTACAATAGCCTGATTAAAAACAAACAAACAAAAATCCTCCACAGGTGCTGGTTTTTCATGGTATGTCTATTGCAGAAAGAGAAATCCAGGTAAGTTTCCCCTCATCCCTCATCAAGCTACTCTAGATTGTCTTAATACTATAAATTTATCTTTTCCTCAAACCAAGGACTTTACCAGACATTATTGGATTCAAATTATGCACTAAGCAGTTCCTATTGAGAGAAGAGCACCAAGTGTTGAGTTATTTAATAGTGAAAGGCACAATGGAAGATGGCTACTCGAGTTAGGTCTCCAAATAAATGGATTCTCCACTGGGCACTGTAGCATCAGACTAGGACTGATGGGGGTAACATTGGTTTGGGGGATATGTAATAGGACTGATGGGGGTAACATTGGTTTGGGGGATATGTACAAATTCAATTATAACTTGCTTCTTTTCATATCTCTGTTTATAATATCCAGAACACTTACATACCTGGGGCCAATGCAAAGAGAAGCTTTCTAGCTTCTATTCTATTCTATTCTATTCTATTCTATTGGAAGATTCTATTCCAATGTCCTCATTGGTTGTCCATTTCTTCTGTGGAGTATACGTTCATCAATTAATATGATGCGCAGATCCAGTTCAGTTCTCTGCTCCTACATAATACAAGGTCAGCTAGATTGAGAAAAGGAAGACTTGGAGGTAGATATCATCAGGCATTCTTTCTCTCTTGTCCTTCTCTGCCACTCCAGAAACTCCAAGAGCATAGAACTAATGATTTTTCCTGTCTTTGAACTTCAAAGATCCCCTGTTGCTGTGGCTACAGGCATCCTAGATAATAATCCATAAGCAAGACAAGAAAACCATGTCCAATTGCTAACCCCACTGTGTGTAGTAATTACCCTCTACGGTAAGTGCTTCTTCACCCTTACCCCCTTAATTAGGATGACTACCAAGAACTATATTGGGAGAAATATATTTTAGCACTACTAAACATTAGATTAATGACCCAGTGTGGTCATATGACAGCTTACCAGTGTGTTTTTCCATTTGCTATCAACAATTTCTCCCTAGATATCAAGGCACATAGGGCAGATGCCTCATATCACCAGCTGTGACCCATTTTTATTCAGGCTTTGAAGATGTTAAGAAATTGAATTAACTGCCTTCATCTGACAATGGCAGGAAAGAAGAAATCTTCTGGAGTGGCATTTTCTTAAGAGTTTCTGATCCACTAAGAAACGATTCCCATCTACTCATTCATCATATACACAGTGTGCACTTGCTATGCATTGGGTACTGAGGATAACACAGTGAGTACAATGGATGGAGTTGTAGCCATTTGGAATTTAACTGTTCTTTCCTGTATTCACTTCTTCATCAAACGTTTACTGAGTCCTATGATATATCATGCCAATGTTGACCACAATGGTCAACTAATTTAGATTATGGAATGAGAACAGTAGAACAGATAGTCCCCCATCCCTAGTTTATGTTATAATGGAGGAAAAAGAAAATTACCAAATTATAAGAAATGCTATGCAGATTATTAAAATAGCGTGATGCTCTAAAGATAGACTATGGTCATACAGGAGGGGTGGTCAGGGAAGGCTATGATCTGAGTGATACCAAAGAGGCAGTTACATGATGATAAGGGAAAAGACATTTTATACACAGAGAAGAGCATTCCAGACAAAGGAAAGAACTAGTGTAGAGGCTTTACAGCAGGAAAAACCTCAGTGTGTTTGAGGACAAATAAGAAAAACAATGTACTCTGTAACCCAGAAATCTCAATTCTAGATACTTATCGAGGGTGAAAAAGATAGCTTTGTACACAAATGTACATGAACAGCAGCCTTATGGTTAACATGCAGCAACTGTACAAGGACAAAATGTGTACAGCCATGAAGAAGAATATTACTCAGCAACTAAAAAGAGTGCGCTTGTAAGGACATGGATAAATCTCAGGAACATTGTGTTTAGTGAATGAGTCTCATGTAAAAGACAGTACATATGGCATATCTCTATTTATATGAAGCTCCAGAGAGGAAAAAGAAATCTATGATAGAAAATCTCAGAATGGTGGTTGCAACATTGGATTCTAGTTGATAAAATTAGAAGAAAATGTACTGATGTCTACAGTTTACTCTGAAATGCACCAAAATATAAGATGGATTAATAGAAGAGTAAACAAAGGGATAGATATGTTATCTATTCAACTAAAATTGTTAACAGTAGAACCTAACTCATAGGTACATGGGTGTTTACTGTAAAATACTTCCAAATTTTCTGATATTTCCATTTTTTCCATAATAAAAGTTGGGGAAAGAAAAGAAGGTCAGTACAACTAGAGCACCCTAATGTGATGGCAACAAGTATTAACTGACTCATCCACACAAGGAAAAGTATTTCACTATGACGTTTTTGGTCAAAAATAATACTTCTTTTCTTCCATTCAATGGGTTTCATGGTTTCTAGTTCATAAATGATAAATTCTGTAGTCATATAGCATTTCCTCAATGCTGACTTATATAGCAACAATGTTCAGTGAATACTGAACCCTCTGCGCTGGCACTGTGCTGAAAGAACTAGGGAAAAAAATAGGTGTTATTTACTTCGGCTAACAAGAAGCTTGCAAAAGTAGTTGGGAAGATTGGGCCAACTTGTATGTAATCTTCAGAGAACAACCTGGGAGAGATAAAGCAATAATGCTACCATGGAAAATGGGATTTAAAGAAAAAAGCAATTGGCAAAGAGGAAACTGGAGTGGACCCATAAAGACAGATAACCTGGATTTATCTGCAGAATTTAAATAATAAGTGGGTAAAAGGCAGTGTGAAGTCTTCCAGTCACAACGTGATGTTTATAACAACTTACTATGTGTTGACCTGTGCTAAAAACATTATATTAATTCAATTTAATAAATACTTATCTTATCCCCAAGTGCTAGGGAAAAAAATGGGGCACCCATTTTTGTTTTGTTGTTGTTGTTGTTGTTTTATTTAATGAACCTTACATTCTAATTGGTCTAGGGGCAGAGTGGCAGTCAATAAACAAGATAAATAAAATATCCACATTAGTAGACAGTGATAAGAGCCAAAACAAAGAATGGAGCAGGGAAGGAGGATATAGAATGTTAAGGTGATACGGCCCTACAATTGCACTGCTAGGTATTTATCCAAAGGATACAAACATAGTGATTCAAAGGGATACATGTACCCCAACATTTAGAACAGCAATGTCCACAAGAGCCAAATTGTGGAAAGAGCCCAGATGTTCTTGGACAGATGACTGGATAAAGAGAATGTGGTATATATACATACATATATAAGTGTACATATATATGTGTGTGTGTGTATGGTATATACTATGAAATATATATATATAAGATGGTACATATATATGATGGAATATATAATGGAATATTACTCAGCTGTCAAAAAGAATGGAAAATGGAATCTTGCCATTTGCAACAATCTGGATGGAACTAGAGCATATTACGCTAAGCAAAATAAGTCAGTTAGACAAAGACAAATACCATATGATTTAACTCATGTGGAATTTAAGAAACAAAACAGATAAACATAGGGGAAGGGAAGAAAAAATCAAATAAGATGAAACCAGAGAAGGAGGCAAATCATAAGAGACTCTTAACCATATGAAACAAACGGAGGGTTTCTGGAGGGGATGTGAGGGGGGGATAGGGTAACTGGGTGATAGACATTAGGAGGACATGTGATGTAATGAGCACTGGGTATTATATGCAACTGATGAATCACTAAATTCTACAGCTGAAACTTAAAACAAAATGTTAAGGTGAAGTTAAACATTTTAGATGAGGGAAATCTCATTGAGAAGAGAATTCTTGAGTAAAAACATAAAGGAATAGAGAGCCAATGATACGGGTTTCAGAGGAAGACATTTCAGGCAGCCAGAACAAATCACAAGTGCAAATATCCAGGCAGGAGTATTGCAAATATGTTAAACATCAAAAAAATGGAAGGGGGGGCGCCTGGGTGGCTCAGTGGGTTAAGCCACTGCCTTCAGCGCAGGTCATGATCTCAGAGTCCTGGGATCGAGTCCCGCATCGGGCTCTCTGCTCAGCAGGGAGCCTGCTTCCCTCTCTCTCTCTGCCTGCCTCTCCATCTACTTGTGATTTCTCTCTGTCAAATAAATAAATAAAAACTTAAAAAAAAAAATGGAAGGGTGCTTCAGTGGTTCAGTTGGTTAAGGTGCCACTCTTGGCTTGGCTCGGGTCATGATCTCAGGGTCATGAGATCCAGCCCCATGTAGGGGTCCGCACTCAGCATGGAATCTGCGTTTTCCTCTCCCTCCCCTTCTTCCCATTATCTGCCTTTCTAAAAACAAACAAACAAACAAAAAAACAAAAAAAAAACTTTTTTCTTTTTTTAAGATTGTATTTGTGTATTTGAGAGAGAGAGGATGAGTGAGAGAGAACACGAGCAGGGGCGGGGAGAGGGAGAAGCAGGCTCCCCACTGAGCAGAGAGCCCAACATGTGGCTCGATCCCAGGACCCTGGGATCACGACTGGAGCAGAAGACAGACACTTAACCAACTAAGCCAGCCAGGTGCCCCGAAAATAAATAAAATCTTTTTTTTAAAAAATGGAGAAGACCTTATCTCATGTAATCCCACAGCTGTCAGTCCTATGAGCTGTGTCCTATTATCATCCACAATTTACAGATGAGAAAACTAAGGCATGGAAATGTTAACATAGCCTCAAAACTCAGAACAAAACCTCAGTGACATTAGTCATGACCATGTCAGAACAAAGTTGCTTTAATGTACAAGTATAGTCTCTCTAATCTTCACTTTGCATGATAAGCCTTACCAAGAGAGAAAAGTATAAGTGCCTATTAAAACCTGAGCAAGAAAACAAAGCAAATTCAACTAAATCCTGATTACTAAATGATTTACTCGGCTGGCTAAAGAACAAGAAGGTCAACTAGGTTGACCAAAAGATGACTTGATTTGATTAATCTTACTGTCCAAGAACCAAAATAAAATGCTTTCCTAAAGGGACAGAGGGAAAATCTTATCCAAGTGTGATGAGTAGATAATGTCAGGAATGTGGTTGCTTTAATCAATACACCACAGATGAAATGATAAAGGCAATCTGTCTGCACATGAAAACTATAAGTACATCACAAACATGATGGAGCAACTGTTACAAACAGAAACCCAAAGCCTCCTGACCTGGTCCAGAGGAAATAGCTGGAGTAATGCAGTTCTCAGCATTTAAAAAGAAAAAAGAAAAAAAAAAAAATCCATGCATACTGAGTACGTGACTCCGAGCAACAGTTCTTAAAAACAGCTCCATGCCTGTATGAAGAGATGGAACATGGGTCTTAAGCCTTCTCCTTCCAAGCATTCCACGAATGAAAGAAATATCCAGACACTCAAGGGATGAATCCAGGCTAAAACCCACACCCATAGGCCACACCACTGAGTCTCTCGAAATTATAGAATGTTATTTATGGCTTGCCCAGTGCAAGAAATCATTGGATGTTAATTCTGGTAACCCATATACAACTAAGCTCATTTTTCTAACTTCCCTAGATCAGCAGCTGCTGAATAAGATTTTTTTCCCATTTGTGATCCTTTCCAAACACTTCTATTTTCCTTAACCAGGTTATGCTGTTCCCAGGGAGTCCTGGGCTCCTTTCTGAGAGATGGTATCACTGTAGTCACAGCAGCGCCAGCTAATAAAAATCTGTTAGGCTGCCCATCTTGTCGTCACCTCTGGCACCCACAATCCACTGTGGCAACATCTTCCCATGGCCGCTTTGTTGACTTCTCTTATTTGCCCCATCAGTCATCTCAATAGCACACCATGGCGTTCAGAATAAAATCTCAGAAGGCCCAAGACCAACTGCTGCAGAGATGGATATTAAATTAAACCCATGCCTTGGCAGAAAGCCTCAGAGGGACCCAAGAAGAAAAGGCAAGTGACACAGATCAAAGTTCTCATTAATGTGTAGCTGACTTGTCACTTTTATGGGAGTCTGTGTAAGGAGCTGAACAGGAATTGATTTAAACAGGAATACAAGGCATTGGTGTTCCAGAGAAATTTAATTTTTCTTGCCACTGTTAACCCACAGATTTTGAACCGTTGTGTTTTCATTATCATTTGTTTCCATGATTTTTTTCAATTCTTCTTTAATTTCCCGGTTGACCCATTCATTCTTTAGAAGGATACTGTTTAGTCTCCATGTATTTGGGTTCTTTCCAAACTTCCTTTTGTGGTTGAGTTCTAGCTTTAGAGCATTGTGGTCTGAAAATATGCAGGGAATGATCCCAATCTTTTGATACCGGTTGAGTCCTGATTTAGGACCGAGGATGTGATCTATTCTGGAGAATGTTCCATGTGCACTAGAGAAGAATGTGTATTCTGTTGCTTTGGGATGAAATATTCTGAATATATCTGTGATGTCCATCTGGTCCAGTGTGTCATTTAAGGCCTTTATATCCTTGCTGATCTTTTGCTTGGATGACCTGTCCATTTCAGTGAGGGGAGTGTTAAAGTCCCCTACTATCATTGTATTATTGTTGATGTGTTTCTTTGATTTTGTTATTAATTGGTTTATATAGTTGGCTGCTCCCACATTGGGGGCATAGATATTTAAAATTGTTAAATCTTCTTGTTGGACAGACCCTTTGAGTATGATATAGTGTCCTTCCTCATCTCTTATTATAGTCTTTGGCTTAAAATCTAATTGATCTGATATAAGGATTGCCACTCCTGCTTTCTTCTGATGTCCATTAGCATGGTAAATTCTTTTCCCCCCCCCTCACTTTAAATCTGGAGGTGTCTTCGGGCTTAAAATGTGTTTCTTGGAGGCAACATATAGATGGGTTTTGTTTTTTTATCCATTCTGATACCCTGTGTCTTTTGACAGGGGCATTTAGCCCATTCACATTCAGGGTAACTATTGAGAGATATGAATTTAGTGCCGTTGTATTGCCTGTAAGGTGACTGTTACTGTATATGGTCTCTGTTCCTTTCTGATCTACCACTTGTAGGCTCTCTCTTTGCTTAGAGGACCCCTTTCAAGATTTCCTGTAGAGCTGGTTTGGTATTTGCAAATTCTTTCAGTTGTTGTTTGTCCTGGAAGCTTTTAATCTCTCCTTCTATTTTCAATGATAGCCTAGCTGGATATAGTATTCGTGGCTGCATGTTTTTCTCGTTTAGTGCTCTGAAAATATCATGCCAGCTCTTTCTGGCCTGCCAGGTCTCTGTGGATAAGTCAGCTGCCAATCTAATATTTTTACCATTGTATGTTACAGACTTCTTTTCCCGGGCTGCTTTCAGGATTTTCTCTTTGTCATTGAGACTTGTAAATTTTACTATTAGGTGACGGGGTGTGGGGCCTATTCTTATTGATTTTGAGGGGCATTCTCTGAACCTCCTGAATTTTGATGCTCGTTCCCTTTGCCATATTGGGGAAATTCTCCCCAATAATTCTCTCCAGTATACCTTCTGCTCCCCTCTCACTTTCTTCTTCTTCTGGAATCCCAATTATTCTAATGTTGTTTCGTCTTATGGTGTCACTTATCTCTCGAATTCTCCCCTCGTGGTCCAGTAGCTGTTTGTCCCTCTTTTGATCAGCTTCTTTATTCTCTGTCATTTGGTCTTCTATATCACTAATTCTTTCTTCTGCCTCATTTATCCTAGCAGTGAGAGCCTCCATTTTTGATTGCACCTCATTAATAGCTTTTTTGATTTCACCTTGGTTAGATTTTAGTTCTTTTATTTCTCCAGAAAGGGCTTTTATATCTCTCGAGAGGGTTTCTCTAATATCTTCCATGCCTTTTTTCGAGCCCGGCTAGAACCTTGAGAATTGTCATTCTGAACTCTAGATCTGACATATTACCGATGTCTGTATTGATTAGGTCCCTAGCCTTCGGTACTGCCTCTTGTTCTTTTTTTTGTGTTGAATTTTTACGTCTTGTCATTTTGTCCAGATAAGAGTAAATGAAGGGGCAAGTAAAATACTAAAAGGGTGGCAACAACCCCAGGAAAATATGCTTTAACCAAATTAGAAGAAGAGATCCAAAATCGTGAGTGGGGAGAAAGGGGATAAAAAGAGGTTCAAAAAGGAAGAGAGAAAAAAAAAAAAAAAAAAAAAAAAAAAAAAAAAAAAATTTTAAAAAAAGAAAACACCTAAGAAAAATGTAAAAAAAAAAAAAAAATATATATATATATATATATATATTTAGATAAACTAGTAAAAAATCGTTAAAAAAGAAAAAGGTAACAGTTAAAAAAAAAAAAAATTTTACCCGAAGGCGAGAAAAAAAAAAAAAAAAAATGAAAAAAGAAAAAATTAAATTAACTGCAAGACTAAAAAAAATCACAGGAAAAAAGCCATGAGTTCCGTGCTTGGCTTTCTCCTCCTCTGGAATTCTGCTGCTCTCCTTGGTATTGAAACCGCACTCCTTGGTAGGTGAACTTGGTCTCGGCTGGATTTCTTGTTGATCTTCTGGGGGAGGGGCCTGTTGTAGTGATTCTCAAGTGTCTTTGCCCCAGGCGGAATTACACCGCCCTTACCCGGGGCCGGGGTGAGTAATCCGCTCGGGTTTGCTTTCAGGAGCTTTTGTTCCCTGAGCGCTTTCTGTACATAGAGTTCCAGAGGACGGGAATACAAATGGCGGCCTCCTGGTCTCCGGCCCGGAGGAGCCGAGAGCCCAGGGCCCCACTCCTCAGTGCGCCCTCAGAGAACAGCGCCCAGTTACTCCCGTCTGCCTGACCTCCGGCCGCGCTCCGAACTCACCGAGCCTGTGACCGGTTCAAGGTAACACGGAGCTGCGAGCTTACTGTCGGCTCTGTCTCTGTAGCCGGCTTTCCCGTTCCAATACCCGCAAGCTCTGCGACACTCAGACACCCCCGATCCTTCTGTGGCCCTGCGGGACCTGAGGCCACGCTGACCCCACGTGGGCTTCGCCCCGGTTTAGCCTCTGGAGCGATGTCCCTCAGCGGAACAGACTTTTAAAAGTCCTGATTTTGTGCGCAGTTGCTCCGCCGCTTGCCGGGAGCCGGCCCCTCCCCCCGGGGTCTATCTTCCCGTCGCTTTGGATTCACTTCTCCGCCGGTCCTACCTTTCAGAAAGTGGTTGATTTTCTGTTTCCAGAATTGCTGTTCTTCTTCTCTTCGATCTGCCGATGGATTTTCAGGTGTTTGCAATCTTTAGATAAGCTATCTAGCTGATCTCCGGCTAGCTGAAGCAGTCTCAGCTTGCTACTTCTCCGCCATCTTCAACCCAAATACCTAAGCCTTTAAAATTATTTTTATTTTTGGCCAAGTTAGATTACATTCGAAAAATGTGAAATATGACATTAAAGTCTTTATGAAGCATCTTTCTGCATGAGGCACTGGCCCTTGTTTTCCAGAAGCTTACAGTTTAGGAAATGAGGGATGCAGGTTTGAGGTGAGGAAGCGTGCCTCTGTCAGGCCTGCAAAAACAAAATTAGCCAATGATGCCCATTTAGCAACTTAAAAAAAGAAAAAAACCTAACCATAAATCAATCTCTTTAAGAGTTATTTATATCTGAGTCCACATTAAAACAATCATCTTGGGGGTACCTTCGTGCCACAGTCCATTAAGTGACTCTTGATCTCAGCTCTGGTCATGATCTCGGGGTCCTGAGATGGAGCCCACAGCAGTCTCTGCACTCAGCATGGAGTCTGCTGGAAATTCTCTCTCCCTCTCCCTCTGCTCCTCCCACTCATGCTCTCTGTCTCAAATAAATAATTTTTTTAAAATCACTGTTTATAATAAATAAAAATTTAATTAGAGGAATGCACCAAGCAATGTCCATCTGATAGGCTAATGATCCCCATGAAGACAACAGTGGCCCATTCATTAAACCCTCATTACTCAGTCTAGTTCTGCAATCAGCAGTCTCAGCACCTCCTAGAAACTAGTTAGAATGCAGACACTCAGGCCCACTCCAGATCTACTGATGCAGAATGTGCATCAGTTGCTGGGACTCAGGACGCACTGAGTTCAATGACTAAGTTGTGGGTCCTGAATGGAACTCATGGTCACGGACACACTCTGCTCATTTACTCATCGTTGGCAGCTGCATACTCTGTAGGGCTGTGGGCCACACGGATGACATCATGGCCGCTCATGAGGGACTCTACAGAGGTATGTCAGGGAACAGTGGGGCCATCTATCAAGATGGCAATTTCTCCATCTATTTTGGGTAATTCTCTCTAGTCAGGAGGTTTTGAGCTATTACTCTGATGAGCTTCTTCACAAACCCCCTGCCTGTCAGTTCCCACTTTGCAGACCCTAATACCTTGCCCTCCTAATTTGTTCCTGGGGAAGAGGCAAGTGGAGCTGATTCTCCTCCTCTCTTGACTAGGATAACAGGCATACAATGACCTCAAAATCTGCAGGACCATCTCTCTCCTACTTCCAAAGGAAGCCATCCTCACATCCTGATTCTGGGTGGTCGGCCTTAGGGTCACTTTGAGAGCTCCATATGGGGTGATGTGTCAGTGGCGACGGTATCCTGGCATGGTATGAAGCATCCTAATGGTATCTTTTTAGCACATATCCTGAGAAGCAAGTGATTAAATTAAAATTCAACTAATATCTCTCTTCTCCATCCAAAATAAGAAGTTACTTGATGGAAGACTGTATGACTATACAGGTCCTGATTAAAAATGCAAGGCTGCTGACAGTGAAGGGCCTCAGAAACTGAGCTGCTGAAACTTGCCAGCCCAGCATTTTAATTGCAAGATGACATTCATCAGAAGATACCAAATTAACTAACCTGGAAGAGCAAAAGGGGACAGTGATGTGGGGACAGGCTGACCCTAATTAAATTGGATTTTTTGATGGGAAGAATGGTCCCATCATCTCTGAATGGCATCTCTCTTCCTTCCTGCTCTCTGCGTACTTCTCAACACCATCTATAAGTTGTAAATGCCTTCAGAAGGGAAACAGAGCAAGGAAATGATCTATAATGAGCACATCTTAATTCCACTCTGTGAGACAGGATTACAAAAATACATACATCTAAATAATCATTCTATATCTGTATTTTAAAATGTATGTTTTTTGCATATTATGTATCTAAACAAAACAACTAATGTTAATTGTTAGAAATTGACTTTCAGTATAAAACTTTTGGTAAAATTCAGAAAAGTATAGGAAACAAAATAACCATTAAGTTCAGAGATTATAGCTGTTACTATTTTGATGTACTGATTTTCAGTATGGGAGGGAAGTGTGTGTGGAGAAAGAGACAGACACAGACAGCAATTGTCAGAGAGACAAAAACAGAAATTTGGGATCATAATGCATATAGTTTTATAGTTTCTATTAATGCATACATATTATATTCTATTAAGTTCCCTTAGCAACATTTTATGAAGGATTTTAACAATCTGATAGAAAATATTTTTACACTGACATTAAAGAAAAAAATCTCCCTTGAGTTGTAATTAAGAAAATAAAACAATTTCTCAAAACAGCACATTCTTGATGGTTTAGAAGAAATATCCTTTTTTAAAAATTGCACTTACTGGTATAGCCAACATATAGAAACTTCAAATAGCCGAATCAGGACTTGAGTCACTGTGGTTAAGCACATGGAGTTAAAATTAACATCACATGCCTGATGGAAGTGCAAGTCCATGAAACTATTCTGAAGAAATATCTCGGTATTATAGCTGTTACCTTTAATTGTTTCCACGAGTCAGTAGTAGAAAAAAAAAAAAAAAGAACCAATACCACTAAGGTAGAGTCTTCTGGGGCTCACTTATATCTATGTTTCCTCTCCTTCTGAGCTCAAGGGAGAATTCCTCTGCTCTACCTTCTTAGCAAATTGAGAGCATATGACCAATTTCAGCAAACAGAATGTGACCAGAAGCAATGTGTGTTTCTTCAGTGACCACTGCAAGACAGTGCCAACACCAGCTGCCCTGCTGTGGTGACTATGAAGGAGGCCTTGTATTGAAATGGCAGAGACAGAGATCAAGGGCAGTGCCTTGGATCACCGCTAATGGGGAACAACTGCCCTAGACAGCTTCTCAGTAGCACTAAGCCATTGGGGTTATTTGTTAAGGTAGCTTAATCTATCTTATACTAATATAGTCACCAAAAGAAAGAAAAAAAAAGAATGTTCTATTCTGATCATATGTCCTATCACATACGCAGGATAGCTGTAGGCTTTACAGAAGATAAGGTAGGCAACAATCTGTTAAGGCACTCTTCTTCCCCATCTGTCCACCTGATAAAACAAGGTTGGTCAGAGTGTGTGAAGGGACCAAAAGCACGGATCTGGGAGAGCAGATCTCAGGGTCAGTTGACACTGACCTCCTATGTTTAGTAGGCATCTACTATGTCTAGTCTAGTCTAGTCTAGTGGGACCTACCATGAGAAAAACTGCTTTGTGGGGCTTCTAGGAATAAAGAAGTTAATCAGGGATAGTCCCTGCCTTCTAGAAATGTAAATTCTAACACAGAAGAAAACCGTAAGAGTACAAAGATAGGGTGCTTCTAACAGCTGTGTGACTTTGGGGAGGTCACTTATCTTGCTGAGCCTCAGGTTCACCATCTGTCAAACAGGGATTAAAAACAGTACCTTCCTCACTGAAGTGCTATGAGAATAAAACATCTAGCACAATGCCTAGCACAGAGTGATAACTCATTAAATACCTACTACTGCTGTTTTTTATTTACTTTTTAGTTATCTGGAATATTATTATTAACACAGAATTGTTTCTCCTTCTATTCAAGGAAAGTAGTCTATTCCTCCCTCCTGAGTGTTAAAATATACAATACATACAATACTACAGAAAAAGCACGGAATATGCAGCAGACAATCCAGATATGAAAAACTGGAACCCATACCCGGGGTCACGTGACTTTTGAAGACTTCAGTTCTATCATCAATAAAACTGAGATAATAATATCATCATTTCAGGACTCTTGAAAGGTATTATGGAAATCAAGTGCGTAAGTCAGAAATACAAATTTCTTCCTCACTCCTCACCTTCTTCAAGAAAGATAACCAGAACAAAAGATGTAAAGTATCTTTACAACAGTAAGGACATTATCCCTAAGTATCCTACTGCAAAGCTGTATATACTGCAATTCCCTTTCCAAATTCCTATAAATCACAACCTTCCATTTCCTGAAACTTTGAAATTGTATTCATTGTTACTCACATTTTTTTAACCAGACACAAATTTTTCTTTTACCTTTGTAGTTCTATGGGTTGAGCTATTGTATTAAGAAGTTGATTGAGAAATAAACTGTCTTTACCAGCAACAAGCAATCAGGAGCCGTCAACTCCACCTCCTACGGATTTCTGTTATCACAGAGGGGCATGGAGCACTAGGACTTCAGGGGGACAGCACGGGGAAAGACTTGTTATATCACAATCATCAAGTCTTGAGAAGACACCAACGTGACCGGTTTACTGCTAACTCAGGGATAGAGATATTAAAAGTTAGTTATAGAAGAAACAGGACATTGGAACTGGGTAAATCTTCCTGCCAGAGAAGCTGAACCTATGCTTCAACAGCTCCTACTCTAACAGCTTCTCACATCAGCTGATCTAGATCTGTTCTTTTTTACTTTTTGTCAATAATACAAATGGTATGCCCACCATCTCTACCAGGTGGGGGGGTTCTCAGATGTTTGATCCAAGCTTCTCTCACAAAGAGGAGGAAAAAAAGCCAAGAGCGTGATGTGATCAGGTAGGAGAAAACAGTGAGGGTCTTACAGAGTTTGCAATTTGAAGCCCAGGACCTGCAAAAGTAATCATTTCAGTATATTCACTTCTCTATTTTGATCCTAAAGACCTAAATATTTGGTTCAAAGACAAGATCAGACCCAAGCCATCAAGTTGAATTTTAAGAAGGTCTTTTCTCCTATTTCCCAAGAAGGAACTCTAGAATCAGAGGAGTCTGCATTCTAACTGGGAATCCCTCCCTCCACCCTACCATGTCACTGACTCAATTTGTGAACCTGAGCAAGTAACAACCTCCTTGAGTCCCAAATTCTATGCCTGCAAAATGGGGAAACACAACTTACAGAATGGAGTGTTAGGAAGATTAAATGAGATTGTATATGTGAAGTGCTTGGCAGAATCACTGTATATGACCACGCAAGTTGAACACTATCTCCACACTTTGAATGGCATGTCTTAAAGTTGTGCAGTGTAAAACCTATACAACCACATATGGCAGCCCTTTTCCTTCATTCAACAGTACCATTCATTCAAACATTCACAAACTATGTTCCAGGCACTATTTCTTCTCTCAGCCTCCCTTAGTAAGCCTTAATGAATTATTCTTCTATAAATTTATTCTAAATAAATTCTTGGATTGCCATGACACCTGTCATGATTTTATATTTTCTGTCTCACAATCAATTGAGTAATTGTTAATTACTCAACATACCCACCATATTGCCATATCCTAGTATTTCTGTTCATCGCTACATCCTGCTTCCCTAAGACCCAGCACAGAGCATGGCACAAAGTCTATTCACAATGGATACTTCTGATTATGAATGACATATGTCTTTCCTAATAGCATGGCTGAAGCCGACTTGGCTTGAAAACTACCAGCAAAAAAAGAGTCATTGTCTCTGCTTTCATTTTGAACCCCCAACCTCTAGATCACTCTCTGATACTTAATAAGTATTTAATAAATATTTATGGAATTAATGAAAAGCTTGAGACCTTGGAAATGTTAAGTAGAAATAGTTAGGAGCCCTGAAAGATGACTTACCAAATAAAGATTAAAAGAAATTTATTTTGGAATGGAAACCACCTACATTGAGTTCCAAGTGTGACATGGAGTATCCGATATAACAGCCTAATAATTGAAGAGTAATCCAAGAAAATCAGCTCTGTCCCAGACTTGGTATCTGTTCTTCTTAATGGTTCATAAATTGATATTGTGATAATAATATTACTAATACTATTTATCAAGTGCCTTCTATGCTTTGCAACTTTCAAATACATTATAACCAACCTTCACAACCATGCCATAATATATATACCAATGTATATAGACAGACATATGTATGTCATACATATGTACATGACATACATACATACGTACATACATACATACATACATATTTCTGTATATATACATACATACTGGCTACCCCTAACTGGACAAAGTTTAAATTACATGAGATGATAAGAATGTATTTAGCGCCATGTCAACACACAGCTACAAATTCCTGAGTGATAATTGTTAAGGCTCAAAAAAATGAAGGCAAAACAGAATCAACTGAGGTTTTAAGAGAAATTTACCAATAATATACATACATTCCTTTTTTAAGGGCAAGGAAACAGGCTCAGAGATGTTAAGTAACTCATCATGCCTTCTGTGCAGGAAATGATTGAACTGGAATTTAAAAGAGGCTCATCTGATCTCTCCATATGGAGAAATCAATCCATGTGCACATGTGTGCACAGGGACATGAAGGTACAAGCATGTGTACACCTCACACTGTTGCTACAGTTCAGGATATGCTCATAAACCCTTTCATGAGGAAGAGTTCACTGAAGTGAATTGCTAGAGATTTTTGTAGTAACTTTATTTAGCTCCAAAACATATATGTTCTTAAAATTTTACCCATTTAAGAAGCCTATTATCAATCCCCATGACAACATTACTGAGGAGAGAGACATCTCACTCTACACACGATTATGAAAATTCACAAGCAGTCCACTTTTCTGGCAAACTATGTCAATGACCTCCCTCACCTCCTGCATCCTGGGATTATTAAACTGGGATGCTGAACAGTTCAGATGCTACTCTGTGAGCCATACCCCAGGCTTTTTATTGACCTGAAACTCTCTGGAGGTTCTGCACTCAGAAAACAGTGGGTCACTGCGGAGCTGCCCACGTCCTCTTACCTAATAGAAGGCAGAGCTCAACAGGATGCCTGCTTGGAGCCAAAGGTAAGTAAGGGCTGGCACTGCGCCACACGGCTGGCTGCTCTAGGTCTTTCTCTGTGGCAGATGTCAAGGTCTGCAGGGTGTTTTATTAAAGGAAAAAAATGCAACACCTTCGAGACACCAGCCCTCTTCTCCATAAAGCCTTGGCCTGTGTGGAGTCAAAATCCTCCAAGAAACCCCAGCTCAGCGGCTCCTGGGGGTAGGGGTGGAGTCTGTTCCATAAGCTTCCAGGGCTCAACACAGCCTGTCCCCTTCCCCCCATGCTTGTTAGACACCCAGCGTGGTTTTCAGAGGCCATGTTGATGCCATATGTTCATGCCACTGAAGCGTTTTACTGCCTGAGCAGAGGCACTTAGCACAGGAGGAGCACATTGTTTTCATAGCTGGTTGGCTCTTAATACATCCCCAGGAGAATCTGGGCTCAAAGAGAGGGTGTCTGGGGAGTTTGGGAAGAGGCCAACAAGGTGAAGGTTAGTAAGGACACAATGTAAGTTCAGAATGTCCATCAGGCAGAGAGAAGGGCAGAATTTTGGAGCAAAAGAAAAAAAAATTAAGGAAGACATTAAAGAAATTATATACGCAGAGTTTTTTTTTTTTTCTTTAATGACAAATTAACATTATGTCAGTGATTCTCACTTGACCAGGGTTAATTTTCTCTCCCAGGGGGTACTGAGCAAAGTGTAGAGATTTTTTGGGTTGTCACAGTTGGGCAGAAATGAGAGTGCTACTGGCACCTAGTGGGTAGGGACCAGGGATAAGCCTCAGCATCCCACAGTGCACAGGACAGTCCCCAACAATGGGATTCTCTGGCCACAAATGTCAATAGTGCTGAGGTTGAGAAACACTGGGGTAATTAACACTGAGCAGATAAAAAAGCTCCCTTGGGAGGGAGGAGTCAAGATGGCGGAGAAGTAGCAAGCTGAGACTGCTTCAGCTAGCCGGAGATCAGCTAGATAGCTTATCTAAAGATTGCAAACACCTGAAAATCCATCGGCAGATCGAAGAGAAGAAGAACAGCAATTCTGGAAACAGAAAATCAGCCACTTTCTGAAAGGTAGGACCGGCGGAGAAGTGAATCCAAAGCGACGGGAAGATAGACCCCGGGGGGAGGGGCCGGCTCCCGGCAAGCGGCGGAGCAACCGCGCACAAAATCAGGACTTTTAAAAGTCTGTTCCGCTGAGGGACATCGCTCCAGAGGCTAAACCGGGGCGAAGCCCACGCGGGGTCAGCGTGGCCTCAGGTCCCGCAGGGTCACAGAAGGATCGGGGGTGTCTGAGTGTCGCAGAGCTTGCGGGTATTGGAACGGGAAAGCCGGCTACAGAGACAGAGCCGACAGTAATCTCGCAGCTCGGTGTTACCTTGAACCGGTCGCAGGCTCGGTGAGCTCGGAGCGCGGCCGGAGGACAGGCAGACGGGAGTAACTGGGCGCTGTTCTCTGAGGGCGCACTGAGGAGTGGGGCCCTGGGCTCTCGGCTCCTCCGGGCCGGAGACCAGGAGGCCGCCATTTGTATTCCCGTCCTCTGGAACTCTACGGAAAGCGCTCAGGGAACAAAAGCTCCTGAAAGCAAACCCGAGCGGATTACTCACCCCGGCCCCGGGTAAGGGCGGTGTAATTCCGCCTGGGGCAAAGACACTTGAGAATCACTACAACAGGCCCCTCCCCCAGAAGATCAACAAGAAATCCAGCCGAGACCAAGTTCACCTACCAAGGAGTGCGGTTTCAATACCAAGGAGAGCAGCAGAATTCCAGAGGAGGAGAAAGCCAAGCACGGAACTCATGGCTTTTTTCCTGTGATTTTTTTTAGTCTTGCAGTTAATTTAATTTTTTCTTTTTCATTTTTTTTTTTTTCTCGCCTTCGGGTAAAATTTTTTTTTTTTTTTTTAACTGTTACCTTTTTCTTTTTTAACGATTTTTTACTAGTTTATCTAATATATATATATATATTTTTTACATTTTTCTTA
The DNA here is from genome assembly GCF_011764305.1 of Mustela putorius furo. Taxonomy (NCBI): domain Eukaryota; kingdom Metazoa; phylum Chordata; class Mammalia; order Carnivora; family Mustelidae; genus Mustela; species Mustela putorius. The sequence goes on along the minus strand of NW_025421987.1, from coordinate 109,151,607 downwards.
GGTGTTTTCTTTTTTAAAAATTCTTTTCTTTTCTTTTCTTTTTTTTTTTTTTTTTTTTTTTTTTTTTTTTTTTTTTCTCTCTTCCTTTTTGAACCTCTTTTTATCCCCTTTCTCCCCACTCACGATTTTGGATCTCTTCTAATTTGGTTTTAAAGCATATTTTCCTGGGGTTGTTGCCACCCTTTTAGTATTTTACTTGCCCCTTCATTTACTCTTATCTGGACAAAATGACAAGACGTAAAAAATTCAACACAAAAAAAAAGAACAAGAGGCAGTACCGAAGGCTAGGGACCTAATCAATACAGACATCGGTAATATGTCAGATCTAGAGTTCAGAATGACAATTCTCAAGGTTCTAGCCGGGCTCGAAAAAGGCATGGAAGATATTAGAGAAACCCTCTCGAGAGATATAAAAGCCCTCTCTGGAGAAATAAAAGAACTAAAATCTAACCAAGTTGAAATCAAAAAAGCTATTAATGAGGTGCAATCAAAAATGGAGGCTCTCGCTGCTAGGATAAATGAGGCAGAAGAAAGAATTAGTGATATAGAAGACCAAATGACAGAGAATAAAGAAGCTGATCAAAAGAGGGACAAACAGCTACTGGACCACGAGGGGAGAATTCGAGAGATAAGTGACACCATAAGACGAAACAACATTAGAATAATTGGGATTCCAGAAGAAGAAGAAAGTGAGAGGGGAGCAGAAGGTATACTGGAGAGAATTATTGGGGAGAATTTCCCCAATATGGCAAAGGGAACGAGCATCAAAATTCAGGAGGTTCAGAGAATGCCCCTCAAAATCAATAAGAATAGGCCCACACCCCGTCACCTAATAGTAAAATTTACAAGTCTCAATGACAAAGAGAAAATCCTGAAAGCAGCCCGGGAAAAGAAGTCTGTAACATACAATGGTAAAAATATTAGATTGGCAGCTGACTTATCCACAGAGACCTGGCAGGCCAGAAAGAGCTGGCATGATATTTTTCAGAGCACTAAACGAGAAAAAAAACATGCAGCCAAGAATACTATATCCAGCTAGGCTATCATTGAAAATAGAAGGAGAGATTAAAAGCTTCCAGGACAAACAACAACTGAAAGAATTTGCAAATACCAAACCAGCTCTACAGGAAATCTTGAAAGGGGTCCTCTAAGCAAAGAGAGAGCCTACAAGTGGTAGATCAGAAAGGAACAGAGACCATATACAGTAACAGTCACCTTACAGGCAATACAATGGCACTAAATTCATATCTCTCAATAGTTACCCTGAATGTGAATGGGCTAAATGCCCCTGTCAAAAGACACAGGGTATCAGAATGGATAAAAAAACAAAAAACCCATCTATATGTTGCCTCCAAGAAACACATTTTAAGCCCGAAGACACCTCCAGATTTAAAGTGAGGGGGTGGAAAAGAATTTACCATGCTAATGGACATCAGAAGAAAGCAGGAGTGGCAATCCTTATATCAGATCAATTAGATTTTAAGCCAAAGACTATAATAAGAGATGAGGAAGGACACTATATCATACTCAAAGGGTCTGTCCAACAAGAATATTTAACAATTTTAAATATCTATGCCCCCAATGTGGGAGCAGCCAACTATATAAACCAATTAATAACAAAATCAAAGAAACACATCAACAATAATACAATGATAGTAGGGGACTTTAACACTCCCCTCACTGAAATGGACAGGTCATCCAAGCAAAAGATCAGCAAGGATATAAAGGCCTTAAATGACACACTGGACCAGATGGACATCACAGATATATTCAGAATATTTCATCCCAAAGCAACAGAATACACATTCTTCTCTAGTGCACATGGAACATTCTCCAGAATAGATCACATCCTCGGTCCTAAATCAGGACTCAACCGGTATCAAAAGATTGGGATCATTCCCTGCATATTTTCAGACCACAATGCTCTAAAGCTAGAACTCAACCACAAAAGGAAGTTTGGAAAGAAACCCAAATACATGGAGACTAAACAGTATCCTTCTAAAGAATGAATGGGTCAACCGGGAAATTAAAGAAGAATTGAAAAAAATCATGGAAACAAATGATAATGAAAATACAACGGTTCAAAATCTGTGGGACACAACAAAGGCAGTCCTGAGAGGAAAATATATAGCGGTACAAGCCTTTCTCAAGAAACAAGAAAGGTCTCAGGTACACAACCTAACCCTACACCTAAAGGAGCTGGAGAAAGAACAAGAAAGAAACCCTAAGCCCAGCAGGAGAAGAGAAATCATAAAGATCAGAGCAGAAATCAATGAAATAGAAACCAAAAAAACAATAGAACAAATCAACGAAACTAGGAGCTGGTTCTTTGAAAGAATTAATAAAATTGATAAACCCCTGGCCCGACTTATCAAAAAGAAAAGAGAAAGGACCCAAATAAATAAAATCATGAATGAAAGAGGAGAGATCACAACTAACACCAAAGAAATACAAACTATTATAAGAACATACTATGAGCAACTCTACGGCAATAAATTTGACAATCTGGAAGAAATGGATGCATTCCTAGAAACATATAAACTACCACAACTGAACCAGGAAGAAATAGAAAGCCTGAACAGACCCATAACCAGTAAGGAGATTGAAACAGTCATTAAAAATCTCCAAACAAACAAAAGCCCAGGGCCAGACGGCTTCCCGGGGGAATTCTACCAAACATTTAAAGAAGAACTAATTCCTATTCTCCTGAAACTGTTCCAAAAAATAGAAATGGAAGGAAAACTTCCAAACTCATTTTATGAGGCCAGCATCACCTTGATCCCAAAACCAGACAAGGATCCCACCAAAAAAGAGAGCTATAGACCGATATCCTTGATGAACACAGATGCGAAAATACTCAACAAAATACTAGCCAATAGGATTCAACAGTACATTAAAAAGATTATTCACCATGACCAAGTGGGATTTATTCCAGGGCTGCAAGGTTGGTTCAAACATCCGCAAATCAGTCAATGTGATACAACACATCAATAAAAGTAAGAACAAGAACCATATGATACTCTCAATAGATGCTGAAAAAGCATTTGACAAAGTACAACATCCCTTCTTGATCAAAACTCTTCAAAGTGTAGGGATAGAGGGCACATACCTCAATATCATCAAAGCCATCTATGAAAAACCCACCGCAAATATCATTCTCAATGGAGAAAAACTGAAAGCTTTTCCGCTAAGGTCAGGAACACGGCAGGGATGTCCATTATCACCACTGCTATTCAACATCGTACTAGAGGTCCTAGCCTCAGCAATCAGACAACAAAAGGAAATTAAAGGCATCCAAATCGGCAAAGAAGAAGTCAAATTATCACTCTTCGCAGATGATATGATACTATATGTGGAAAACCCAAAAGAATGCACTCCAAAACTGCTAGAACTTATACAGGAATTCAGTAAAGTGTCAGGATATAAAATCAATGCACAGAAATCAGTTGCATTACTCTACACCAACAGCAAGACAGAAGAAAGAGATATTAAGGAGTCAATCCCATTTACAATTGCATCCAAAACCATAAGATACCTAGGAATAAACCTAACCAAAGAGACACAGAATCTATACTCAGAAAACTATAAAGTACTCGTGAAAGAAATTGAGGAAGACACAAAGAAATGGAAAAATGTTCCATGCTCCTGGATTGGAAGAATAAATATTGTGAAAATGTCTATGCTACCTAAAGCAATCTACACATTTAATGCAATTCCTATCAAAGTACCATCCATCTTTTTCAAAGAAATGGAACAAATAATTCTAAAATTTATATGGAACCAGAAAAGACCTCGAATAGCCAAAGGGATATTGAAAAAGAAAGCCAACGTTGGTGGCATCACAATTCCGGACTTCAAGCTCTATTACAAAGCTGTCATCATCAAGACAGCATGGTACTGGCACAAAAACAGACACATAGATCAATGGAACAGAATAGAGAGCCCAGAAATAGACCCTCAAATCTATGGTCAACTAATCTTCGACAAAGCAGGAAAGAATGTCCAATGGAAAAAAGACAGCCTTTTCAATAAAATGGTGCTGGGAAAATTGGACAGCCACATGCAGAAAAATGAAATTGGACCATTTCCTTACACCACACACAAAAATAGACTCAAAAATGGATGAAGGACCTCAATGTACGAAAGGAATCCATCAAAATCCTTGAGGAGAACACGGGCAGCAACCTCTTCGACCTCTGCCGCAGCAACATCTTCCTAGGAACAACGCAAAAGGCAAGGGAAGCAAGGGAAAAAATGAACTACTGGGATTTCATCAAGATCAAAAGCTTTTGCACAGCAAAGGAAACAGTTAACAAAATCAAAAGACAACTGACAGAATGGGAGAAGATATTTGCAAACGACATATCAGATAAAGGACTAGTGTCCAGAATCTATAAAGAACTTAGCAAACTCAACACCCAAAGAACAAATAATCCAATCAAGAAATGGGCAGAAGACATGAACAGACATTTCTGCAAAGAAGACATCCAGATGGCCAACAGACACATGAAAAAGTGCTCCATATCACTCGGCATCAGGGAAATACAAATCAAAACCACAATGAGATATCACCTCACACCAGTCAGAATGGCTAAAATCAACAAGTCAGGAAATGACAGATGCTGGCGAGGATGCGGAGAAAGGGGAACCCTCCTACACTGTTGGTGGGAATGCAAGCTGGTGCAGCCACTCTGGAAAACAGCATGGAGGTTCCTCAAAATGTTGAAAATAGAACTGCCCTATGACCCAGCAATTGCACTACTGGGTATTTACCCTAAAGATACAAATGTAGTGATCCAAAGGGACACATGCACCCGAATGTTTATAGCAGCAATGTCCACAATAGCCAAACTATGGAAAGAACCTAGATGTCCATCAACAGATGAATGGATCAAGAAGATGTGGTATATATACACAATGGAATACTATGCAGCCATCAAAAGAAATGAAATCTTGCCATTTGCAACAACATGGATGGAACTAGAGCGTATCATGCTTAGCGAAATAAGTCAAGCAGAGAAAGACAACTATCATATGATCTCCCTGATATGAGGAAGTGGTGATGCAACATGGAGGCTTAAGTGGGTAGAAGAAGAATAAATGAAACAAGATGGGATTGGGAGGGAGACAAACCATAAGTGACTCTTAATCTCACAAAACAAACTGAGGGTTGCCGGGGGGAGGGGGTTTGGGAGAAGGGGGTGGGATTATGGACATTGGGGAGGGTATGTGATTTGGTGAGTGCTGTGAAGTGTGTAAACCTGGTGATTCACAGACCTGTACCCCTGGGGATAAAAATATATGTTTATAAAAATAAAAAATTATAAAAAAAAAAAAAAAAAAAAAAACTCCCTTGTCCCCTGCAACATCACTGCGAATAATTAAATTAGTCGCATCCAGGGTCGTGTAGGGAAGCATCAGGGCAGAGTATTTAAAAGCAATATCATCTGAGTGTAAGGTCTAGATTTAAATTTTAGGTGCACAACTTTCTAGCTCTGCAGGCTTGGACAAGGTATCTAACTTTGGTGAGCTTCAGTTTCCTCTTCTGCCAACACAGGCCAAACTGGCTACCCCTAACTGGACAAAGTTTAAATTACATGAGATGAGGATAAGACTGTGTTTAGTGCCACATCAACACACAGCTACAAATTCCTGAGTGATAATTATTAAGGCTCAACAAAGTGAAGGCAAAACAGAACAAAAGAGGGTTTTAAGATAAATTTACCAAGCATCTTGGTAATTTGAGGAAATTGGGATTTGAGTTAGAAAGATCTCAAGGATGCTCAGATCTGCTGCCTCTTTCCTTAGAGGGTTCTTTGGCTCCAGGGAGTCCCACCACTGTGTACTAACCCCCAACAGGCCACCTTGTTGGCCATCCTGAACTATGACTGTCCCACTGCTCAGCCCAGGTCGTTCTTATGTCCAGATCTCTATTGCCACAGGCCAAGCCTAACCCCAGTGATGATCTGGTCTCACAGTGAAGACTATCAATACCTGATACTCGGGCACGAGTTTCCCTTCTGCATGGAGCCAGAGGAGCTCTGGTCTTTCTGTGATGTTCCAGTACTGAGCAGAATCAGGCCAGACTTAGCCACACCTGCCTTTGGTCTGACACCCCTCTGACCTCTCATAGCCAACATTGGCCTCAATGCTGCTACCTCCAGTCTTCAGAGCCCTGTCCTCAGAGCAACCCTGGAGCTTTCCTCTCTTCAAGCCCCATTTCCTGGCGCGTGGTTTTCCCTGCTGGCTTCAAAGGCACCCCAGGCAGGGGAGTACCACAGAGCATGAAGAGAAGTGCTTAGCCAGCCACACAGGCTGCCTCAAAAGGCCTTCAAATCAAAGAGATCAGAGATACCTTGGAAACCATCTAGCATCGTTTCCCCTTGCTGTTAAAACTGAAGCTCAGAAAGAAGGGACCAGGAACTGCCACTAGCCCATCAGGTCCCTTTGTGAAAATTAGAAATGGCACCCATCTGGATGAGGGCAGTCCTGAGCCAAGGTGAATTCACAGCTAACAAGTTCAAGTGGCCCAGATCTTAGGTCAAGACAGGTCTCACTGTGCACAGAACAATCCTCTGCAAAAGCTCTGGGAAGGAGTTTGCCCAAAATCACAAAAATGAATTGTCACAGAGCTGAGATCATATGAAGAACTTCTTAGTAGAGTCAGTTATATATGGAAAATGAGCAGCTGCTGAACTCTCCGCTGTCCTTGCAAAACAAGATTTATTGGTCAGAAAGTGGATTTCACAACCCAGCTACCTTGTGGCCCCTTTAATGACAGAAAGGGGGAAAGGCTGACAACCTGCCATGATGTGGGCTCCTTGAGGATAATTTATACATAGCTGGTGGCCCAGAAAAACTCAACACATTCTAAAGGAGTAAAGGGGCTCAGGAGCTGGGGAAGGGGAACTCAACTACCCAATTCAGAGTCAAGACTTAAATATGCAAGGTCAATTCTCAAAGGATGGTCTTGTTTTGAAGTTGTAACGACCAGCATGGCATAGCTATGAAAACGGGAAATCACTTCAGAGAAGCCCATTAACTTTCCCACCATCTGAGTATTACATATTATTTTTGTGATGAGAAAAACATGGCATATTATTAGAGGCACCTTCAATTGGAATTAGAAGGGTTATTATATACTACAGCTTAAACAACATCAGTTTTCCTGAATGGGAACCAGTTGATGATGTCAACTCCCTTATATTGCCTTGGGACAAAAACATCCCCCTCTTCCTCTGTCTAATCTATAGGTCAAGAGTCAGCAGACTTTTGGTAGAAAGGGCCAGATAGCACATTTCTTAGGCTCCGTAGGCCATATGGTCTCTGTCACAACTACTCAACTCTGCCATTGTAGCACAAAGGCAGCCACAGATAATATGCAAATTCATGATTGTGGCTGTGTTCCAATAAAGCTTTATTTCTAAAAAATTGGAGATTAGCTAGATTGGACTCACTGGTCACTGTCTGCTGTCCCCTACTGAGCATGAAGTGGGCAGAACCTTAGCCTCTGCTCATTGACAGGTTTGGAAAGCCACCAAGATGGGATGCTCCTGGACAAACAGAAATGAGAACTCAACATGGCAAAGGTGGGAAATCCTTTTTCTGATTCTACCCTTGATTATTACAGAGTTGGGAAGAAGATTAAAAAGAGAAGGCTGGTATCAAGCAGTAAGAGAAGGAACTTATGTGGAGCACAGATGCTTCATTCTAAGATAGGCCCCAAACGCTAGTTCCCATGGCATCTGCCTGGGCATCATCAGGTTAACAAATCAGTGTAAGATTCTGAAAACCATACTGGTCTCTCCACTACATTTTCCCAAGATACCAAAGGGATACATAGACCAAAAAGAAGGCCTCGATAGCAGGAGCATATTTAAGAATTCATGTATATTGTATTTCTTTAGCCCATTATATGGCTGTATCAACAACCTAAACAGGATTTCTTAGAGGCCTAAGATCTGGAAGCCGTTAACATGACTAGAGGCTTTACCTTTTCTTGGGAAACAGGAAGCCTCTGCTCCAGGCTTGCCAGACCGTGAGGAGGAAGTGTAGTGTACATCCCCAGGCATAACAACACATCCTTTACTAGAGAGCAGAACACAACCCCAACTCCTTCTTCATGAGTAAAAAATATTGTTTTCCAGATTATACCCCAATCCCTCCAGGACAGGGACTGTATTTTGTACTTCGTATTATTATACCCTTGCCCAGTGTCCCCACAGGTTAAAATAGTAATTGTTAACATCTGAGGAGCAATTATTCAATGCCAGGCCTTATTTAGAGTGCTTTAAGGTCCTTCTCATTTAATAACCTCGCAACCACCTATGACTCAGGGCCCACTATTTTTATTATTCCAAACTGACAAATAACGGAACTAGGACACAAAGAGATTGAGCAATTTCTCCGAGATCCTGCAGCTGCAAGTGAGGGAGCTCAGATTTAAACCCTGCTATCCCAGCTCCACAGCCAGTGCTCTTAACTTTTATGTAATACTGCTTCTAATAATGCAACCAATATAGGTGATCAATAAATGTTTGGGGCCAATGACAGTAGTGACTCAGAGATAAGAAACAAAAAACAAGGTCCAAACTGAAGCTAAGCCAAACTGTGCATGATTGCCAGCAGACTCATTCCCAGCCACTCTCTCCGGAGGTGGACAATACGGTACTGTCTCGTCCCCTCTCAAAGGGAAGTCAGGTCCTACGAGTGGTGGATGTCATTGAAAGAGCTATAAGGAGACAGGTCTGCAGCTCTGTAAAGACAGCCCTTTTTCAATAGCATCAGACTGGAATGCCCTGGACACAAGCCAAGAGCTGGAAATGATGCTCTCTCTAGGCATTCTCAGAACCTTCCCTAAGGGAACAGGGTAGAGAAAGTGGCCCCAGGGCAAACTCCCACTGCCATTTCCCCATCTCTCCAAGATCCTGCTTCTGGGGAGTACAGGGGTCAAGCCCTCTGAATTTCCCAGTGACTGGGACGAAGACTAGGGGCAGCTGAGGAGAAAGAGGCGGCAGAGGCACTGCCTAACAGGGGCAAGAAAGGATGGTCTTGTTCATTAGACCATTTGGGTTTTCCTTCCTCGATATCCAGATTATTTTGGCTTTTCTTTTCTTTTCTTTCTTTCCTTAAAATGTTTTTGATTCAGAAGCTATTTTAATCTGTTTTTCTTGTCTAACACTGGCATTTGGGAGTAGGAAATGTAGTCTAATTACAGTTTTGATTACACCCCATGGTATATAGGAAGGGTCACACTTCTGCTGGTTGCTAATATATTGTGTTCTTGGCTTCCGTCTTTCACAAAACAGTTATTTAATAGTTTTGAGCAATTGGGTAGCTTTTAATTAGCTCAGTATTCTATACCTCCAAAGTCATTATATCACGTTATGAGACAGAGTGCAATAATCTGATTGCTTTTTTTAACTGAGAATATTTTTCAAACAGACTTTATCTGTTTTTGTGAAAAACCTCGAGAGTCTTGAAAAACAGTTCATCCTCCATTTTCAAACTCTTTCTTCAAAATTCTGTTAATCACTCCTAATGAAATGTGAAATAAAACTATTTGTTCTGCTGAGCAAATATTTAATTTTTTTCATTTCTTTCTTTGTCTAATATATTTTGGTAATAGGGTACAAAAATTCTGTGTATTAAATGATTTCCTAGGTCAGAGTATCTTTATTCAGATCCTGGTTTTTCTTTAATCTGCTAAAGATCTAGTCCAAATTACTTTGGCCCAAATCACTACATTCCTCTGTACATACATTTCCCCCCACATACAACATGGAATTGAATAAAACACTTCAAAATTGGGCACTGGGGTAGCTCAGTTGGTTAAGTGTCTGCCTTTGGCTTAGGTCATGGTCCCGGAGTCCTGGGATGGAGCCCAGTGTCGGGGCCCCTGCTCAGTGGAAGTCTGCTTCGTCTTCTCCTCCTGCTTGTGTGCTCTCTCTCTGTCCCTCTCTGTCAAGATATTTTTGAAAAAATAGCAAAATTGCTTTTGGACAATACCAGTCTAGGATAGCTTAAAGTAAGGCTTCCATTTACCACCAGGACCATCTTGCCTCTTTCTTTCTGCTACAAGATAACCCTTCTAACCAGATTTCATCTGATGAAGGAAGGAAGAAAAAAATCAAATAGACGCTAAAGCATCACCACACTGTCCTTGGAAGGAAAAGGGATTTTTTGTTCTAACTCCCAGACACACACACACGCACACACACCCGACACTTGAATGTAAAATTTTTAATAATCAGTTGTAATGTACTAATGAGAAAATACCTTTTTTGAGCAGCCAGAAAATATTTGACAAGGGGATTATTTCCTTTACTCAAGGGCAAAAATCAAAAGGCCACAAGGCGAGGGGATTCGAATCACCCTGGATCTCCTAAGGAATGCTGCTGCTGAGGGTTACCTGTTAAATGCATCGCATGGAACAATCACAGAGAAATGCCAGCCCCAGCATGAACAGATTTAGAATCTTGAACTTCCATGGCTACACTGTCACCATAGTGTATCAGTCAGATTTCATTCAAGTCACTGCCAGGAAAGACCCAGACATCAGGCTAGGATCAGGGCTCATCAGGCACCCGAAAATAAAATACTCCTTCAGGGATTGCAGATATAGGAAATAAATAGTATGAACTGGTTTCAACTCCTAAGACATACATTTACTATGGAAACACCCAAAAACATAGGTTAAATGTATATATCAACGAGCAAGAAAAACAGGAGACTTTCCTGACATACAAGATTGAACTGTGTAAAAGTCAAGATGATCTCTAAACTCCTTTCGACCCTGAGCTGCTGTAATAAAAAGCAAACAAAAATCTAACAACATGCCAAGCACTGAATCCTGGGTTGGATTCTACCATATTGGATCAGCCACACCAGGAATTCCGTGAGATCTTTGATTTCCTGGCTCTCTGAGATTCCCAACACGTCAGACATTCGTCCTAAGATCGGCATTTTGGCTCACCCAACAGCTGCCAAAAACTAAAGGCTGGGATTTCAACCATGACTGGAAATACGTTTCAAATGCCCTCTCCTCAGTTCCGATTTGCATTCCAAGTGGCTCTTCACATGCAGCATAAACTGACCAAGCTACTAATCAAGGTTGGGTCTGAGATAAACTGAAAGATTCCCATGAGCCCACTGCCAGCTGAAGAGAAGTGGCACCCGGGATGAAGAAAAAGAAAAAAAAAAAGAAAGAAAAGGAAACTGGAGAGGAGAAGGCAGTGTGCTCAAGAGAAGAGAAGCTAAAGGAGTCGTAAGAGAGGAAAGCAGATTCCCCTGGAACTTTCCTTTGGAAAATGAAGGCAAGGGGAGTTGGGGTTGGGGGTGCTGCTGAGCTTTACTCACATCAGTCCCCCTTCCTGAACTGAAATTCTCTCATCTCCCAATATTAAAATCCTATATGGAATCCCAGTTTACATTACTTCTCTATAAGACTTCCCCAAACCCAGCCTCCCCCCAAAAAAGTGCTCCATTCCCTGAACTCAAAAATGTCTCTCATTCTATCTATCTAGCAACGATGCTCTCACTGTCTTGCATCATCTCACATTCTTGTTTTGTGACATCATATAACTGTTATTACACTATAATCTGGCTTCTCACATACACAAGCCTTGATTCCTGAGTTTGATCTTAACTCTTTTGAAAGGGAAGTCCATAATTATTTTAGCTTTCTTCTCTAAGGCAGTAAACTGCACATGGTAGGTGTTCAATATATGCTAGTGATTAAGGAAGACGAAAAAGGAAGGAAAGAGTAGAGGAAAGGTAACATGGACCAAAAATGCCCCACGGTAGCATGAGGGTGGACCTGTTGTACCAGGGAGGGAATCAGAATTCCATGCAAGCTAAGAACCAACAGCACCCAAGAGACACCTAGAAACATGTATTGATTTAATGGAAGGATGTAAGGAAAGGAAAATGGGGGGAAGAAAATGATGAAAAATGGGAAGAAAGAGGGGAAAGAGAGAGGGAAGGATGGAGAAGAGCAGAACAGAAGAAAGGAATGATGGAAAGAAAAATAGGAAGACAGGGTGGGAGGAAGGAAGGTAGAATAAAAGAAAAAGAAGGGGCAGAGGCCAAATCTTACCCTTGTACTTCTGGATCTTCCATTTTTATACTATTCTCTTTCTTGTTCCAAAATATCTCTTAGTGCCTTACAGGGTGCCCAGCACCTAGACCCAGGCTTGCCAGTGCTCCTGCATAAAACTCCAACCTCTGATTTGCTTCACTGGCCAGCACCCGCCATCTCCTGCAGGTACAGTGCCATTGATCTGGGGAAGTCAGCCCCAGGAAGGCTGCATTTCATGACCCAGAGCTTAGAGCTCTGGAGGACATCCGGGCAGAAGGCTGAGGCACCACTGGCCGGTCACCAGGAGTTGCAGTAGGAGGTCTCCTCCTCTTATTTGTGCCAAGGTGTCACATGACTCACTCAGTCCACTGGCTCCCTGGGCAGCCCATCAGGGAATCAGGGCTCAGAGGCTCCACGGGGTAGGGGCAGGGGAATGCCTCTCCTTGGCATCCAGCCATGCCCCCCTCACTGCCAACCCCCCGAGGCGCTGCCTTTGCGCCTCCTCCATCCACCCCTGAAGACCCAGACACTCAATCTGGACTGTGCCCTGGACAACACAGGAAGGCTGGAGTCTAACTCTTGACAAAGGCACAGCTCTTTGTGGTAACCCCAAAAAAAGATCCCAGGCAGCTCCGAGCTCCCCAAAAAGTCTCCAGCTGTAGTTTTCCCCTTTCCCTCTAACAGAAATGCCACCACATCGTTATAAGTGTTACTGTACATACTTTTCTAAAAAGAAATTTGCCATGAAAAACACATCCACTGAGGAGACAATGAAGAGGTGATTGATGGGAAAAGAAGAAAATCTACATCCATAAACCCCTGAAATTAGAAGCAGACTTGGGTACAAAAAGATGTGTTTGCTCTTCAGGTGAGAATGTCCATGGCTTTTAGTAGGTTCTCCAAGGAAACAGTGACCCACAAAGACTAAAACTACCACCCTGTATAAGGCAAGTTGCTGGGGGCTCATCAATCAGGAAAAGCATGCCCTGTTACCTTCCCAAACTCAACTGAATTTCATGAAAATGCATTTCCTAGAGTCAACCTATTTCACTAAAATGACAAGTGAATTTTAACATAAGTGCCTTCTTCCCCTTCTACCCCACATCTCCGAAGTGAACAGTCTCTGTGCCTGTCCATACCTACCAGCCCTGCAGCCTGCATCTGCCGGCGATGGCAGGGGAAGGCCATTTAAACTCGTGACACCCCATTAAGCCCATGCCCACTGCCATCACAACTCTAAATTAAAGTAAACCAATTCCAAATGAGCAAGCCTTGAAACGCTTTCCCTCCTGTCCACCCAAATGCATTCTACAGAAATAAAACAAGTGGTTTTAAAAGAGGTTATAGTTGTAATATACCACATCATCTCGAAACTTAAAATATCACTGGAAGAATAACCAGGGATGTATGTGAAATATCTCACTAAGCCCTAACATAGCACTGCAGGGACATGACGGGTGATTCGATTGCTACACAATAAAATGAAGACGAGAAAAATCAGGGCGACGCACTTGAGCAAGCACCGAAACACGAAATAATGGGAAAATCTGCTTTATCACTTTATTTTTAAAAAGCCGTTAGCAGACTCTGCAGCTGTTAATCACTGCTCACATATGGCATGGCTGTCACCTTTATGAATCATGTTTTATCTTGAAAAGATTGTCCTTTATTACCTTTCCTTTTGCACGTTCCTAACGAGATGTGAAACAAGAAAATAGGAAAAGCTCTGAGGTTCTTCGTGCCAGGATCAACATTTACACATAAGGCAAGTGGAGAAGTATGTTAAAGTTTTAAATTGTGTCCAATTTTGTGAAGCTGAATATTAGCATCTTCGTTTCCAAGCTGCTGGAACAGTGCCATCTCTAACCCAAAGGAACTTCTAACTCTAAGACTTTGCCTTGATAGCGCATGAAATCAAAGCCCTAGGTAGCGAGTAGCAGAAATACTCAGATAGCTCTTGTTTTAGACGAAAGATTTAAATGAATTTGTTTCAAAGTAAAAGACATGGTATTGCATCAGTCTGTAGCCATACATCTGAAAAATAAATCTGATGAATGAAGGTAAATATACAGTAACTGGGACCTATGAAGACACACATACAAAGGAATAAGGAATGTTTACAATCATATGCATATGACTGTCCACTTTATTTTTTAAAGATTGTATTTATATTTTTGAGAGAGAGAGAGCATGAGATGGGGGAGGGTCAGACGGAGAAGCAGGCTCCCCACAGAGCAGGGAGCCCGACTCTGGGCTCCATCCCAGGACTCCAGGACCTGAAGGCAGACACTTAACCAACTGAGACACCCAGGTGCTCCTGTGTCCTTACTTTAAAAACAGAATGAGTCAACCAGTATGAAACTCGGGGCTCTCGAAAATGTGCCTCAATGCTCTCGCCTGACCCAGCCTTGCCATTCCTGAACTGCGACATTAGCCATACATCAGCAGACCAAAAAACAGTCACTCTGCATCCAGTCCTGAGACTCCTGGCTCTCCGAAGTTCTAAGAATTAGGAGCTCTCGGAAACTAACATCCTAAGAAGGAACAAATTCTGTTCCTCAGCCAGAAGAACTGGGCAGTCTTTCCATGCAACATACTCTCACCCATGGAGCTTCGGTGTACCAGAGTCAGAACGGGGCACAAATCACGGGGTGCTAGTATCAGCCCTGTCCGGCCCTCCTCCCCTCCTCCTTCTGAACAGGAAGCAGTCTGGGTCCTGCAGGTCAAAGCCGAGAGCTTGTGAGTGGGCTTTCCTCTCCTCAAGGGCTGCTCAGGATGCTGCTTGCTCTCAGCTGTCCGACCTGCCCGTGAGTAAGGCACTTACCATGAGGGAAGGCAGGCAGGGCTGCTCCATCTGTGCCCAGGGCTCTGGATGCTGGGGTGCCTGAAAGGAAACTCAGGTGCAGCCTGGGATGTGGATATGGAAGCTGAGACTCTTCCTGCCTCTCAGCAAAGGCAGCATGTCACCCTTCCAAATGAATGAATTAATAAATAACTCCTCGGCCAAATCTGTGGATTTTCCATAGCACATGGAAACCCTGGCTATTTCCTCGGGAAAGAGGACAGTGAGAACTCCGGTGCCTGAGAGGGACACAATTATGCTTTGAAGCAGGAGATGGCTACCCAGATCACACCACAGAGCATGACCCCCTTCTCCCAGGTGATGCAACTCTTATTCCCCTCCCCCCAGGGCCAGAGGACCGGTAAGAGCCAGGAGATTACCATCACCTGTCCCTCCTCCACCCCCCCCCAACTAGTCAATCAATAGCTTTCCACCCACTTGTATGAGATTTCCCCCTGAGTTTGGTGCATGAGCAGAGGGACATCAGGCACATCTGGTATGTGCCCAAGATTATACCAAGAGCTGCTGAGCGTGAACAATAAACATGTTCTTTAAACCCATCTCCATAATCCGACTCAGAAAAAGCCTTTGGCATGATTTTGATGCTCTCAACTGTTAAATCCCCATGCCTCTCTCCACATAGGACACCCGATAACACTGTGACAGGGGACCGTCATGCCTTTTGACCCTGCGTAATAATTCCAGCTGATGCTAAGTGAGTATGACCGATGGTGATTCAAGAGGCTGTGGCTGTCACTTTGGCAGACTGGGGTGCAAGGTGCCGAGGGTGTCTTGCCTCCTCTCTCTCTCATATGTAAAATACTCCTGCAAGAAGGACCCTTAGAGATCAAATCAGACACTTTGGTTTTATAAATGGGGAAATGGAATACAGACCATAAACCATTCATCTAGAAACTCACAATCATTCATCCAGCAAACACCTACTGTGTACAAGATCTTTGCAACGCATAGCAACAAAATTCTATCATTTAGATATTTGGTCTATGGCCCAAATTTCAGAATACTCCTCCCTTGGATGTTTTTAAGTTTATGCATGTTTCCCATCTAGAGATGACCAAATAGCAATATATCCCAAGCACAGGAACTGGCAAACTTTACTACAAAGAGCCAGACAGCAGACTGTGTGGGCCACAGGGTGTGTCACAACTACCCGGTTCTGACACTGTAGTATGCACGTAACTATCAGCAATAACAGGTGTGACTGTGTTCCAATAAAACTTTATTTACAGAAAAAAAAAAAAAGTCTGCCTGCTAGATTTGGCCCACAGGCTATACTTTGCTGACACCTGCCCTTAGTGAATCTCATTTGACAATGACCTTTTTGGGCTGCAGATCTTAAGTTTGCCCTAATCCGATCATATTTAATCGCAAACCTCCCTTAGATTCATAGAAGCTAAGAAGTATATATAAAGGAAAAATCACAGAACAAGGAGTTTAGAGAATGAACCTATAACCAGCTATTACAACTACCCATAAAGCAGAGGGAAGGAATAGGAGTGATAAATAGAACTGCTCCTGCCCATCCAACCAAAGAGGGATGGAAGTTTTCATCTACATAACCAAATGCTGAGCCTCCTTAATTGGGTATCATCTCTTCTCCCCAGTTCAGGAAAGATAATGTCCCTAGGATATCAGGCAGATTCCCATCATTCTGTCCCTATAGGCAATAACTCCCATCCATTCTTGCTGGAGGCAAGTCTAAGCTGGGCTGCTTAGCTTGGTTGACAGGGCAGACTTGGGGCACTCGAAGGGTCAATTATAAGGTCTGATCTTCCCTGAGCCCATTCCCTGGGCATGGTGGAGGGGGGTGGGTTGAGGAGCAGGGGGGTCTGCATCCTTCCCTGTTTGTGTCTGCTTTAGAGAAAGCGGATTTCAAAAGTGGCCCCAGCCAGCTGCAAAACCAACAGGGTTCATCACTTGAGACAGAGTGTTGCTCAGCAGAGCCCATTGAGTCTGAATTTGAGAATTTGGGGCAAAAAGCTCACAACTTAAAAATAGCATCAAAAACTTGGCTGAAAGGGTTCCCAGGTGACCCTCACAGATCATATCACACAGACTCCAGTTTGATGTGAGTCAAAGGAAGATGCGACTGGCAGGTACGCCCAATTACGCCCCAGGCTCTCCTCCAACTGCCTGCCACTTTACAGAAAGGGAACTCCTTTACAAAGTTATAATCGCCTAGCAGAATGTGCCCTTTACACAAAAATGCCCCGTCAAGGAATCCACGCCGCCTCTGGTCAACTCACAGAAGTGCTTCGTGTCAAATTTCGGCTTTGAAGGAAGATGACAAGTGAGTTCCTCGCATTATATTTCTCTGTTTGTTTTGGATGTGGGATGGGCCTCCGTGACACCAAACATCTGGATAAACATTTTTAAAGTGTCTCTGAACCAGTGGTCCAAGTGCTTATTTTCAAAAAGACCAAAGAATCAAAGGGCTGGAAGATTTACTCTCTTTCCAGCTTCTCATCCAAGGCTCTTGAACAACCCAGTCACCGCCCTTACCCCGTTGCTGCATCGCACTTGGTTCATTGGTTTCTATGAAAATAAGGAGATTTGAACTCATTCATTGATCATCGGTTGAGAACTACATTGAGCTATGTCAGCCCTGATTTGGTTGATTTTACTCAGTAAAATTTAACGATGCCATAAAGCATTAAGAGCCAGCCAAAGCATCAGAGTCTGAACAACCACGGACCATTACACACCAAAGGAAAGTATCTACTAGGACTTCTCATTCGTGTTAGATAATGAATAAAAATGATGGAAAAGGGCAGTATTTCGGTCATTAGCCCACAATTAAACACAACTTGGCTGCCAACAGGACACAAAGCCACAGCTCTGGAGTCTGATCGTTCATCTCTTCCTCCCACCGTAACGAGGCAGCAGGAGTGAGCCCTCAGCTGCTTCCCTGGGCTTCCCTTTTGCAGGCACGTGCCCTGGGGAACCCTGAAGGCAACACACATCACAAATGTGCATGAACTGTGTCTTCATAAATGCCCTCAGCTGGGATAGAGATCCTCCGATGAATAATAAAGTCACCACATCTCAGTTTGGTCTGGGACAGACAGTTTAACTATTGCTTTTCTTTATCGTAAGTGTGCATACACATACATACTTACACATGCAAAAATGTAAGAAAGCAATTCCAAAGCAGGTCAGTCTTTCCTTTAGGAAGCTGTCTTCACTAGAAATATAGGCTGAGGCTTCAGTGAGGCTGACATATTTAAAACACACACACACACACACGTACATGTACACACACACAAAACGTTTAGGAGGCGGGGAGACATGTCTCATCTTTGCTGGCTACAAAGGTCATCGAAACAAATTAGGGTTGAGAATCTAAGAAAAATGGTACTATTTGCATTGTGGTTTAGTACAACAATTCCCCAAAGGTGACCCATTTTAACTTCTAATACAGTAAATGTGGACAGATTTAATCTAAACAAACAAAAGCTCTTTGGGGGTCTTTGATAATTTTTGAGAGTGGAAAGGCGCCGTAAGACCAAAAAGTCTAAGAATTCCTGATTTAGTGGAAGGAGCACACATTTTGGAGTAAGATTGTTTTCAGATTTGTTTTATCTCCTCTGTCTCCCATTAGCTGTGTAACCTTAGCCGAGTTACTCAGCTTCTCTGGGCTTCCATTTTCTATGGATCAGACTAATTACCCTTATAATTTTCTGCTCAAGCAAGTTTCCTTGCTGAAACATGATATCCAAAAGGTCAGGGCTATGTCTGTGTGTTCCTGCCAGATCCCCTGAGCCTAGCACAGCACATGGTATGATACATGATAGGGTCTCAATAAATAATTATGAATTGATAGACTGGATAGTTCTGAGGATTAAATAAGATAATATGCATAAGGTGACCAGTGAGGTGCCTGGCATCTAGCCAATGTCACAGTGGCTCTGTAAATATCAGAGCCCTTTCTTTACCACTAATGCTGTTCTCAGTTGTATCATACAGGAGAGCAAATGCACAGCTTGTTTATAGGAAGTGAGCACTTAAGACTTGGTTCTCAAAGGGTGGTCCCCAAACCAGCAGCATCAGCCAAACTGGGGAAACTGTCAGCACATGACTTGGTTCCAGTGCCTGACCGACCAAATCTGAACCTGGCAGGGGCTAAAAGATGTCTATTTGTGTTGTAACAAGTTTTCCAGGAGAGTCTGACTTCGTCCTGAAGTGTGAGAACCACACCTTTGAGACATGCATTGGGTCTCTCTGAAAAGAGTATTTTATGCGATTAGCATTTTAGACTTTGATAGCAGAGAGTACCTAATATGTCTGCTGCTGGCTGCCTGGAATCTTTTCTTGAGCAAAGGTAGAAGATACATAGAGTCAACTGTAATAAATGTCTGTTGCTAGGCCTTGCAGGGCAGTGTGATTGATTTTGCATTCTGGCTGAGTATCTGGGGGCCAGCGCTAAGCATACTTTGCATCTGAAATAAAGCTGGAACCAGCAGGGACAGAGGAAGTTTTATCTTAGCAAAACCCCAGCATAACCCTTGAGTCATCTTTGTGGCTAGGCATAAAATCTGTGGGTAGGAACAGAGACGGGGGAGGGGATAAAGGTAAATTGTTGTCGGTGGCTGGGGGAAGCACACATTTTATTGCTGATTTCTTTTTTTTTTTTTTAAGATTTTATTTATTTATTTGACAAAGAGAGAGAGAGATAGCAAGAGAAGGAACACAAGCAGGCAGAGTGGGAGAGGGAGAAGCAGGCTTCCAGCGAAGCAGGGAGCCTGATGTGGGGCTTGATCCCAGGACCCTGGGATCATGACCTGAGCGGAAGGCAGATGCTTAAGTCACCCAGGCACCCCATTATTGCTGATTTCTATCAGACCTTTGCAAACACACTCCTAGTCTTCACAACTCCCTTACAGTATAGCAAACCACTACCACTTGGGTAATCACTCGTAAGCTCTGAATTTTGAGGAATGTCACCAGCCAGTACCAGTGACAATGTGAGTAATTTCCACGTGCCTGCAATCCGATGGGCACTTGGGGCACTACGGATATACACCATATCCTTCGAGGCTCCCCGCTAACCTAGGGTACAGGCACTACCATTACTCATTTTACATGTATGGAAATTGAACTTCGAGAGATGTAGCAGAGCTGGGATTCAAACCCACACGTGCCTGACTAAAGATGTATGCTTTTCATTAAAAGTTCTACCTACCTATATACAGCACAGAGTACAGCCTTGTAAATATAACGGAGCACATTTTGGGTAGAAGCTATGATTCAAGGAATGAAGTAAAACTCACACAGAGTCAAAATAATCCCCCCCAAAATTCCATAAATTGTTCATCAAGTACAACATATACTGTATTACATATACAATGTCTACAGTAAGAGATCTGTACCACTTCAAACATTAATTTAGATTATACAATGTAGAATAATCAAAATACAGTGAGAGTATTTTTAATAAATGAGAGAGGGTGTAGAGTTGATTTTGAGTCAGTTCAATGTACACTGTGGCCACTCACAAACCTGGCTTCATGCAGGATACATGCTAAGGGAGTGGACATGCACACAGGGTGACATAGAGTTATGTATGTTCCAGAAGGTTCTAGGCACTCTGGAGTTATCACAAGAAGTGCACTATACAGCTGTTTCCCAGAAAAGCTTGTGAAAAGCCAGGGGAGTGGGCACAGCCATGCATGGTTACATTACAGGGCAGGGGCTAGAGTCCAGCCAGGCCATGAGATAACTTGGAAAAGGGGATCTGAGCCTTCATGAGAGAAGCAGCTATAGAAGGACGGAGAAGAAACAAAGATCACACAAAACAGGGATTTGAACAAAACACCCAGCCCTGGAATTGGGGTGGGGGCACCCTAAATTTGAGTCCTCCCCTGTTGCTACTGCTTTGGCATTGGCCCAATTATTTATAATGTAGGACTAATGATATCTAACCCACAAAATATGTATTTGTAGTGATTATATATGTGTTTATGTTTATACAGTGGAATAATTTTATTTTTTATGCAAGATAAATGTGCATTATCTCAAATAAATTAAAATCACTTTGGAAAAGGTACTATATCCTCCTTTAAATCTTTTCTGGGAAGAATGGAGAGGAGGAGTGGGAGGCTAAGAAATAAGTAACACTTAGTGCACACCTATGACGCAGGTCCTCTACTTTATCCCCGTTTTTACAAACAAAGGAATAAGGCTCAGAGAGACTTGGTAATTTTCCCAAAGCCAAACAGCTGTCGAGTGGCAAAGCCAAAATTCGAACAAGTTCTGTCTACCTTCAGACTGAAGCCACTTCCTAACAAAGCTCAGCAAATGTTTGTCTTTACCAAATTGCATTACAACCTAGTGATTTCCTGGCATACTCCTAAATAAGAGTGAGGAAGGAGGAAGCCAAATTGTTCACACAGTCAACCAAAGCTTGCTGAGCAACGGCTGGATGCCTGGCCGTTTGAGGTCCAGCAGTGAATAAGACAGGGACAGTCCTGCTCCCATGAAGTGGGGAGGAAGATTCGTGCAGCATGGGGCAGAGACCAAGGGTACAGAATCCTCTGTCTTGCCCTAACTCAGCCACCAAACAGCTTGTGTGAATGAGTTCACCCTGCTGGGACTCAGTTTCTTTATCTGAAGAATGGGAAAGGGGTGTACCTAATTTGATAGGATTGTCCAGCTCTCACATTCTCTGATTTCATAAGAAGCTTTTACTTTCCTGTCTCTATAAAATTCAGTCGGGCCATGAGCTGTGATGAATGTTATTCACTGGCCCCTCCCGGACCAAACCAACTATTTCTACCTTTTTCCTCTTATCAGGACTTTCCTCCAACACGATAGACAATCGGTCAAGTCACAGAATTCCAACTACAGACTCTAGGAGTTCTGCAATCTACGTAATCAGGGGAAATTAACACATGAAGCCCAAGGTGCCCAGCCCCTGGTGTCACAACCACAAGTTCTCACAGACAAAACTCCTATACTTCTCCATTTGGTCACCGGAATTTCTGTCTCTAAGTTACTTGTTGAAACAACTGTACAAAACCTAACAAAGACATCAGATCAGGCAGCCTGTGCCCCCTGGGTCTCCAAGTAAGTTAAAAGCTTTTCCATCACTTGAAAAATAATGATAAAACATTTCTTTTAACCATTCTACTACGACCCTTATTATTTTTCATTTTTATTGATATTTCCATTGAATACACCTTTCAGTATTTTAAAAAACAGAATCCTTATTTAGATTATTCCAGGCCCACCCCTCAGTGATGCGTTCCTTGTTGTGTTGTTATACTTCCTTCATGTTTCCTCTAAAAGTCACTTTCCTGTTTAAATGGATTAAGTCAGTTATATGGGCACTTATATAGATGAAGCTAAAATCCACAGGGTGGTGGTAGGAGCTGACTGGATTTGAGGGCCTCCATCAGCATGGCCAAACAGACACGCAAACCTAAGTGCACACTGAGTGAGATTTCCCCCCACCCCGCTCCTTCCTCTGCCTCAGAATCACCCTCCCCAGACCAGGTTCCTTGATATCCAGGGAGAAGCAAAAACACCTGAGTATAAGGGCCTTGAGGGACCATTCCCCAGGTTCTCTGACACAAAGCAAATGATTCCCAGATCTCTCAACCTACAAAAAACTTGCTCATCTCGCTCCTCGCACTTAACCTCCATGAGTTTCAATATCTGTTCTCACATACCCGTCTGCCCGCAAGCCTGCCACTTCCAAAGATATGAATGCCATGTGTATCCCCAGTGCCCAATACAGGTTTTGTGATCAATTATTATTCAACAGATGGATAAATGAGATCCTTCTGCTGAGGGAGTTGGGGGCATGGATAGGAGAGAAAGAAGCTCATGTGTTAAGAAAAGGATGAAGTTTTGAGGGAACTGTTAAGAGAAGGACACAGGAGCTAACATTTGCCTGCCCACTAAAATACTGGACCCTGTTAAACAGTCCACATTCACAACTATGACCAGCCCCATTTTCCGGATGCTAACACTCTTGCAAGTGAAGTAATCGATTCTGTCTGCAGCATGAGAACTGTAAGCCCCAAATTCAAGCCAGGTATTTCTAAATCCAGAGTTCTTCCACTGGTGAGAGGCCCCAGTGTGGGGAAACAGAGGGTGGCCAAACTCAGGACAGCGCGTCACGGTGAATCCGAAGAGCAGGTAGACTGTCCAGTTCCTGGGCAACCCAAGCACCCCACCGGATTCCGAAGGCAACATCTTTTGTCTTCTCTCTGAGGCAATTTGGACTGGAGAGTAAGAGGCGCTGGGAAAACCAATACTTCATATCTGAGGACAGCTTTGGGGTTCAGTTAAACCCCATCGCTGAGCCTAGAAGTCGGGTTCATGGTCCCAGGAGGTGGGCTCTGCCGGTGCTCCGGCGCCCTCTAGCGACCGTCTCCTCTAAAGCCAACTTTCTCCAGCCCTTCCCCCTTGCTTCAACAGCTATCAGGGGCGGGCCCTTCCCCTTGGACCCCTGCTCGCTTATTTTTGTTCCTCCTTTCCCTCAAAGCACGAAGAATTGTCCTGCAGAAGTTTCGATAAGAACGGTCTTTTAGTCAAGACACCTTAAACCTGAGACGGTTTCTAGGCTTAACCTGAAATACTGTATTTTTCCCCTGATGTTTCCAAGGAGAAATGTTTCTCGTTTTTTAGGTAATAAGAAATACAAAGTTAGAAATATTATGTTTTGAGCCAAAGATGGAAAAACAACGTTTTAGAGTGTGTTCTTTCTGAATGGACCTTTAATTGAAAACAGAATAAAAGATTCCCCTGTGAGTTCCTGGAAGTGTATCCGCTCATAAACTCTCTTTGTTTATTTTATTGATTCAATTATGACATTTAAAATAGAAAACTAAGACTGTGCATGAACAATTCTTCACAAAACATGCACATTAACTGAGATGGCTGCAGACAATGATTTTCCACAAATTTAATCACATCTACTGGGTAAATATTGCATTGGCTCCAAGAGAGAACAAAGTTGTAAGTCCCAAGGCTGCTCCCCAAAACACTCCATTAGAGGCAGGAGCCACCCACCACTATCCTCAGCTCAGTAAAAATTATCAGTGTCCGTGGCACCAGAGACTGGCACCACCACAGTAATTATCTCCAGGGAACTTGAGTCTCTCTACAGAGAAAGGAGTCATCGGGGGGGTTGTGGAGTGAGTCCCCTGATCTTGACCAAGTCACCTCTCTGAAGTTTAGTTTCCACATCTGTCAGATTAAATAGCTAGAGTCGAGAGATGATCCCCAAGCTCTCTTCCAGTTTGGAGAGTCACAGATACAAAGCGATAAAGTTGTTGCTCACAGTTTAGAAACGAGCCCACCACGGGCCAACTCTAAGTTGGCTCCCCCACACCCAGGAGTGTACTAAAACCAGAGAACTGGAATAAACCTTTCCAAATAAGTCATCCTTACCAATCACTTTTATTTTTCGAAACTGGCTTTCAAACCTCCAATATTTACTGACCTAAAAGCTAGTGGTTGTCAAGAGGCTTTCCAAAGAATACAAGAGCCAGAGAAAGGACTTTCTGGGCTTTGCCTACGTAGGGAAAACATATACTATATCATATATATTTAGTAATTCATAGACGAAACAGAAAGCTCCCACATAAATGAGATTCCTAGCACAGAAAAGATGGGAAGTATATGCAGGCACTGCGATGTCTTTATTATGCAGTCCCACGTGTTAGCAGGCATCCACTCAGTGAATTTAGTGCTAACTAAGGCCTTACTATCTATCATCTACTTCCAATATCATACAAAAGGCAGCACACCATGCCTGATCCAATTATTGAGCTTGATTTTGGACTTTCACCAACTTCCACATAAACACCTTATTCAAAGAATGGATTTGTAACTCCAACCCACTCATTTACATAACATACTTCCCTCAAAAGGAAAACCATTATAGAACTTTTAGGATATCCTAAAAAAGAATTAAAGTTCTATAATCTGTTCTTTATCACCTACATTTAATTCAGAGAAAGGGAGAGTGAAATGGAATTCTATTATTGTAGGCTGGAAGGTCAGTTCTGATGCACTATAGAAGGGTCTTGAACCATGTGACATTTTTATTTTAAATGCATTTTAAATGTCCTGTTTGGGTATTTTGTGATTCTGGGTTACTGGCTACTGTTGCCAAGGCAATATGACTTTGGGTGACCATATCATCCAAAGGGGTTTTTGTTTTGTTTTAAAATATTAACAAAACAAAAATGGAAAGATCAAACATAAAGAACAAATTTAGCCTTTTTCTTCTTCAGAATGAATGAAATACAGATCTTCTGGCCATATCTCTAGCTAAAAAATACAAAAACTCCTGAAGTGACTTTCCCTATTAGTGTAGAGCCTTTCTCCCAGTCTGTCAGGTTGATGCCATCAAAGTGCCCTTCTCACTCTTCGTTCTGGATTCAAATCCTCCTGAAAGTGTGGGCATTAATGACACATAACATCAACTGTTCACCTCCAACACATTTGCCTCCAAATGGAAAAATCCTTTATATGAATAAAGGTGGTCATAATGATCCAGAGTATTATGTTTCAAGGTACATTAAAAAGGTTTGCTGCAAACCATATGAAAACATTCAGTTGGGTTCCAAAAGATTCAAACACAGATGAGAATAAAGATTCCACTATTGACCCACTTTTTTTCTCTGTGGTTATTTTTTATAGTCACTAAAATCTTAAGGTTTTTAGTCATGATGGACTCAAATCATCTGGTGATAGGAAGAATCAAATATTCCTATTTTTTGGAATACTACATAAAACTTCTTTGGAAATAGATTAACACCTTTTTTCCTACTAACTGGAATGAGGTATGTTTTAATCAGAAATCCACATGCAGATTAAGAAACACTTTAATACAGAGACTTTTTAATTAAAACATCTAAAAGCAGGATTACCCTAAAAAAAAAAAAAAATCAATGATTCAAGCAAAATGCCATGTTGCTACCAGAGACCTAGAGATAAACAGGAAGTCTTTTAAGTACAATTTAAAAACAATCACAAACCTCAGAGCTACTGTGTTGAAAGAAATACTTAGAAACTCCAGTGAAGTGGTTGTCTCATGCTGGGAAACTCGCTGGACCCCATCTGGGCCTGCTTCCAATAAATTATACTAGGAGTGTGTCTGGAAGGATAAAAATGAGGCTGACCACTCACGGGAAAGGTAAAGTTTGACGGCCAAGAGAGTTTTCACATGGTAACACATGAATAGACCTTTGGTTCCATTACAGGCAAGCTCTCCTCACCCAACCATTCAAAACTGCCAGGGATTCAACATCCACTCCTGCTATGGACTGATACTTCCTTTTATGTAATGCCCAGGGAACATCACCTGGTTTTGATGTGATTTGAGTTTGTTCTTGTAAAGCTGTCATAATCTTTCCATCAGAGATAAATGAGGAGATTCTGGTCTTCATTAGTATGCACTTAACACAGGTGTCCTCTCTGTATTTGCCAGCCCTTCTATTTTGATCCACTTACCTACATGTGAATACCTTTGACCTACTCTGAGCTCAGACCCCTGATCTGCAAGAGCAACTCTGTCAGTCTCTCTTTAAAAATAGACAAGTCCATAAAATTAATTTAACCTAGAAATGGCAGCTTAGTAAGGGAAATGAAAACATCAGAAGTTATTTAATCACAGCAATAGCCATCCTGAGCTCTGTCTTATCTGCTGAGTAATAAAAAGAAGTGGGACCTTCCTAAACTTGAAGAGCATCAAATAAGTAAAATTCTTGTTTGTCTCTGGCTCTTGGGGGGAGGGGGGATGTACTAACGCAGGTTAACCAGTGTATACTAACTACAATACATTGTCAAGGATTCATAACATCTATGCTCTAGGAAAGTTGGTGTTTCTGGGGAGAGAGGTTTTTTTTTGATGAAAAGCCAAAAAAAAAAAAAAAACTAAAAACAAAAAACAAAAAACCCCACCCCACAAGCATCTTTGAGAATAGGGGTTGTTAAGAGGGCAATCGAAGGAACAAGGAGAAAACAATATTTCATTTGAAGTTAAGATGATTTTTCACAAAGACTACTAGGCTTTAGTATCAGTTTAAGGACACTTTAAATACCTTGGACAGCTCAAAAATGCTGTTTAGGAAAACGAAAACCACGTGAGCCAAAACAATCAGAGCAGTGCTTTAAAAATCCCTGGCAAAGCAACAAGAGGAAACAAGGGAATGAGGGTTGGTTTTGCATAGTTTTGAACACAGATGTAGAGGAATGAGGCATCTCCTCCCAAAAGACACTGAAATCCTATAGCATCAGTGGGCCAATAAGTATGATGGGGGAGAGGGGTGGGGAAGGGTTGTTCTTTCCAGTTATTTCTCTTACAAAGTTTCCCAGGACACTCACCCCTCCCTAACTTATCCACCACCACTTCTCTGCCCATCTTCCCTCCCTCCACCTCGGGAACCCCCACAGCCCGAATTTCCCAAGCTTGAACCCCTGGGATCACCGCTGCAGTCTATGATACTTCCTGGAGACTCCCAAATTCTGGGACTGGAAGCCAGTCTTGCAAGGACGCCTGGGGGGTGCGGTGGGATCTGGAGGGCAGGATGGGAACTGGGGCCTTAAAGCCCACCCACTTCTTTCAAAGGAAAAGAGTGCATCTTCCTAAGAGTATTTCAGCCAGCTCCCCACTGGATAGTCATCAGCACTGAGACTTAGCATGGATCACCTCCAAATTGTCTCCCTGGATTCTGCCCTAACGATCCACGGGCTTCTCTTATCCTACAAGGGGTTCTGATCTCTTTAGTTGGCCATGGCTAGCTGTTTGGTGGTCCCTCCAGTCCCACCCCTGGCCCCATTCCCTCATGGCTACTTTAACAGAAGGAGAGCTGAGGGACTTGGTTGAATCAAAGGACTTGCAAGCCTACTGATTAGTTTTAAGCCCGAGAGGCCCGGCCACAATTACATACTATTGGGACCTATTGTAAGGGGGGTGGAGGAAGGAAGCTGAGAGGCTAAATCCAACAGCAGCTAGATCAAGGACTGGCCACCGCTACAATTTCCCAAAGCTTTCTCACTGTCAGAGGGGGAGGCTGCAACTTCAGCAAGGACTCTCCTCCCCTCCCCCTCCCCGATTTCTAAGACGGCAATGCCCCACTCCCCCCCGCCACCGCTTGCAGGACCGGATCCCCGGCGGGTGTGCTGCCGTCCCCTCCGCGGGCTTGCTCCCCACCCCGCGCGCCCCACCCCACCGAGGCGAGTTGAGCGGACACCAGAAGACGAGATGCATGGGATGAAAGTTCCCTCGGATTAAAGACTGTGCTCCTAGCTGCTTCTTAAAACAGCAGCAGCAGTGATAAGCAAATCTGAGCGAAACCAGCGCATCTCAAAAGTTGGTCTTGCTACGCAGCAGCCCCGAAGGACTTTGCCATCGCAACGCCCCAAAGAACACAGGAATGCGGAGTTGGCATCTACTTACCTGGAGGTACCAACCTCGAAGAGTAGGAAGAGAATCGAGCCTGGGACGAGGTCTGTCCTACCCCGAGGATGCAGAATCCGGCTCTGGAGTGGAGGTGGTTGGTGGTGTAGTTGGTGGTGGTGTGAGGCGGGGGTCGGACGCCCTCCCCCCTCGTCCTCTCAGGCCAGTTTAGCAACAGCGGACCGGAAAGATGCTGAGAGGGGAGTTTGGTCTCTCCGGAAACCCGGACTCCATCCTTGGAGGTGGGGGCTGGGGAAAGGGTGAAAATGTTGGAGGTGGAGGCTGAGCTCTCAGTGAACTCAGAGAGTAAGTGGAAGGTACGGGGAGGAAGCCAGAGGGAACAGAGAGGAGACGGGAGGAAGGAAGAGACGGGGACGCGAGGGTGGTGGGGAGATGGCAGCTTCTCAGAGAGGTTTCCACCTTCTGACGAAACCCATGCGCCCGGCAACCGGCGAGATACTAGTTGGGAAACCTCGGCGCGAGCGCCCCCTGGGGGGTTCCGGCGGAGGCGAGCCCTGCCCCGGGAACGCGAGTCCGCGGCCCCGCCCAGCGCGGGCACTGGATGCGGGGGCGTGCTGCCCGCGGGGCTCCGTCGCTCACGCCGGGCTCCTGGGGACGGTAACGGAGTTCTCCAAATGCTTAGACCTCATCTCCACTTCAGAATAAAGCGGTCATATCTGGGAGGGCGTGCGAGCGATACTTCTTCCTGCACACATTCAAGGAAACTTCTTGAATGGATGTTCAACTGCTACCAAAAATGAAGATCTGATATTGCCCACTTCTGTATCTTTGGGGTCGCACAAAAGTGCTTGGCATATGGTAGGAGACGAATATTTATTTTTTTTTTTAGTACATAAATGCATAAATAATTGAATGGAGGAGACTTTTCATCACACGTGTTCCTGAATACATCCATCTCACAAATAAGTATAAGATAAAGAAATTAACTCAGAGAGTACTATGTTTTAAAATATACAGAAACATGTTGTCTTATGTAAGGGGTAACCACTGCCACATGTCGTGAAGCACTTTAGGAAGCAAGTATGGTTTTCCTGTTCCAAAACTTATTCAAAGTCAAATTCAGATAAACGAGCAATAGAGAGACTTACTGCGCATCGTGTCTTGTTGTTTCTGCAACAGCAAATAAACTAGACAACTACCCTGTCAGCATATTGCCACACTGTATCTCTCAGGTATCGTCAGAATCACATATTGGGCTTCAGAATCCTTAAGGGTTAGAAAAAAAGGCTGTCTCTGACATCGGGTGGACATGGAGATGTTACAATATAATATGGACAGGAATGCAGGGAGAGAGGCCGCTCTTCCTCCCCATCCTCTTAACAAGGCTTCTCTTCATGTGAAGAGGTTATCGGCCAAGAATTTTTCACCAACCAGAATTCTCAATTTCAAAGGGCATAGATGGAGAAATAATGCAATAAGGAGCAGGTGCCCCACTAATGGTTCTATCAAGGCAATTAGGAAGATGTTTGAGATGTGGGAGAAGAGTCTTCAGAAGGAAAAAAACAATAATATATTTCTTCCCTCAGCTCACCTCTCTTCTGAAGTAAGATAACACTAAACATTGACCCTAGGATCTTAGGGAGCTTGCCTATATACCAAAGCTCCTTTGATTCACTTTGATTTGAAAAACTTGGGTCATGTGGCTAAACATAAGCCAATGAATGCACCCCAGGATATGGGATCGCACTGAAGCACCAGGGTGCTGTGTGTGGGAGCATTCCGTGGGCTCTGTCCCACTCCTGGAGCCAGAGTGGACCACCACCTGATCCACATTAACTCAGAGTGAAACATAGGGATAGTTCTCCATTACAGTTTCAAGATCTTCCCACCGGGAATAGGGGGATCGATGCTGAGCATATAAAGTCAGCCTATGTTTACTAAATATGAAAATATTAAGTCAGAAAGTATTTCAGGTTTAATTAAGAAGTAGTCTTGGTGGGGCACGTGAGTGGCTCCGTCGATTAAGCCTCTGCCTTCGCTCAGATCATGATCTCAGGGTCCCGGGATCCAGCCCCGCATCAGGCTCTCTGCTCAGCAGAGAGCCTGCTTCCCCCTTTCTCTCTCTCTGCCCACATGTGATCTCTGTCTGTCAAGTAAATAAATAAAATCTTTTAAAAAAAAAAAAGAAGTAGCAGCCTCGGTAATGAACTTGAATTAAAGTTTGAGCTGGATTGTACTTGCAAAGATGAAAGGGAATAAAAGGAAAGTGATTTCTTTGCCTGTTGATTTTGTTCCCTTAAATTTAAGTCCTGTGAAGCAAAGATCTGTTTTGGTGTCTTGTTTGTGATTGTGACCCCAATGCTGAGTTCGACACCTGTCCTTAGCAGTCAATAAACATTAGTTAAATTAGATTTTTAAAACTACCTTAGAGATCATTTAACACAAACCTCTTATTTTTGAGGCATGCTGAGCATGTACTATTTCCAGGCAATCTGTTAGGCACTCTGTTGACTATCCCATCTAATTTTCTCAACAATCTGCCCAGGTAGGTTTCATGATTTCTACAACAAACCTGGGGTTTGAGTGGTCAGAAAGCCCAGACTGGGCTAATGAGAGTATTAATGGAAGTATTAATGGAAGGGAGTATCAATGGAGTATTAATGGAAGTATTATAATTAATGTTTAATATAATTAATATAATTATTAATGGAAGTATTAATGGAAGCAGGCTCTGAAGGGACAAGGCAGATTGGCTGAATACATGAACCATGGAAAAGAATGAAGAATACAGTCAGAACCCATAGGGAAGAACCCAGTACAATCATCTCTGGCCCCCATGTTAAAAGCACAGACACGCAAACTAAATGCAATGCCACAACTTATGACAAATATGGTTTCCCCTGCCAGCCGGCTTCAGCTCCCTAATTAGAAACAGTTGCCTGCAAGTCAGTGTGCAGAACACACATGCAGTTTTTTCCAGAAACTTGGAATTGTTTTTTTTTTTTTTTCAAGGCAGGACACTGAAGGTAAATTCAAAGAGGCTCTTCTCAGGGCACATAAAGGAGAATTTACTCCCACCTCTCATATGAAATCAACAGCTTATCTCTGTAAATGAAGATCTATAACCCACTACTGAACTATGGTTGCAGTTACTGCCCCCACAGCAAGTTGCTTACCAGCCAGAGTCCCTTCAACAATTGTGACATGACATCCCGTTATCTGTATCACTCACCTCCTTCCAATTCTCCTTTTCGTGGATTCTGAGCTGCTGGGTTCTACAGCCATCATCAAAATTGTCTAAATCCAAGCCACAAAGTCACGGTGCCACTGGTGTTCCCAAGACGCAAAGGAGGCTCCGGCTCTGAGTAGATCCCCTCGCCGGGTCTTTGTTGGTTAACATAAGGGGAGACATCCGCTCACTGTCCTGTGCCAATATGAAAGGCACTCCACCCATCAGTGTGACAAGGGAAATGCTGGAATGGAGCCAGGGAACAAAAGGGAAGAAATGTGAATTCTTACCAATGCAGTTGATACCATTTTTTAAGGGAAGCAGATGATGAAGGGGAAAAACAGGCAGAGTCAATGCCCTGCATTAAAAACCCTGGATCCTTCCTTGAGTGAGTCAGGGTGAGCATTTTGTTTTGAAATTGAATTTGTTTTCTTTTTTCCTTTCAAGCTGTAGGATGGTTACATACTCAACGAATCAAAGGGATGGCTGTAAATAACAGGATTTATTTTTGAAGCTTTGATTCAAATAAAAACCTTGCATTTCCCCCCAGGGTTATTTATAGCTCAAACAAATGTGTTCTTTTTTTCTTTTTCATGTGATTTTGAGAACTGACTGATAGGTCTTCCTCTGCGTTTCTGTAAATGCCTGAGAAATGTTGTATTACTGGAAAGCAGAAAGGAAAGCTCTAAGAAAGACTTTCCAGGATGCTAAGAGTCAGGAGAGGAGTGATACACTTGTTCCAAGCTGACACAGGGATCAGACCTTCCCCTGTGCTGCTTCTAGATGGCACCCTGTTTGACCTCTGGGGCCTTACCCATCAGTAACAAGCTATGCTGTGAAGGGGTGCCTTATACTTTTGTCTACCAATAGATGGCATCAAAATCCCTCTAGCTTTTCTTCATTGCATTAAAAAAAAGAGAGAGAGAGAGGCAGAGAGCATTTTCTGAGCGTTTGCATGATACCACAGGTGATGTTTGAAAGGATGCTAAATCAGCTCTTATTTCAGAGCAGGTTATCCCATTTGTCTCTCTCTCTTTTTTTTCTTTTAAGATTTTATTTATTTATTTGACAGACAGATCACAAGTAGGCAGAGAGGCAGGCAGATAGAGAGATGGGGAAGCAGGCTCCCTGCTGAGCAGAGAGCCCAGCACAGGGCTCGGCTCCATCCCAGGACCTTGGGATCATGACCTGAGCCGAAGGCAGAGGCTTAACCCACTGAGCCACCCAGGCGCCCCTATCCCATTTGTCTCTTAATTAAGAATCTCAGTCACCCCACTAAGCCTCAGTCTCCTCATGATGAAAAGAAGGCATTTGACCCAAACTCTAGCTCTGGGATTCTGCTTTTTAGCTACATAATGTCTGCCTAGCCACACCACTCCTCACATTTGTGATAAACCCATTAAGACTCCATTCTTCTGGTTTAATGTGTGTTAGTATGTATCTATCACTCTGTTGCAGAGACTGCTATCTGCCTAGACTATAATCATCTTTTTTTAATTTTTGTTTATATATTTGACAGACAGAGATCACAAGTAAGCAGAGAGGCAGGCAGAGAGAGAGGAGGAAGCAGGCTCCCTGCTGAGCAGAGAGCCCGATGCGGGGCTCAATACCAGAACCCTGAGATCATGACCTGAGCCAAAGGCAGAGGCTTAACCCACTGAACCACCCAGGTGCCCCAGACTGTAATCATTTTTGTTTGTTTTTTTTTTTTTCCCTATAAAGAAAAGCACAATGTCACAGGCCAGGGAAATGTGCTCAGCCCCAAACTGTCATTACTCAGCCTTTCTTGCAGATAAGATCGCCATGTGACAAAGGTGCAGCCCTGCACTAATATGGTAGCCACCAGACACATGTAACTAAACTTAAATTTATTAAAATTCACTCAAATAAAATAAAACTAAAAATTCATTTCCTCAGTCATCCTAGTCACATGTTTAAAATTTTTTACTTTTGGCTTGAAAAACAAATTTATTTTCTCAGTTCTGTGGGATGGCTGTCTCCAACTGAGGTCCAGCAGGGTCAATTTCTTTCTTTGTCTTTTTTTTTTCTTTTTTTCTTTTTTTCATTTAAGTAGAGTTGGCACACAATGTTACTTTAGTTTCAGGTGTACAGCATAGCAATTCAACATTTCTATACACCATGCTATGCCCATCACAAGTGTACCGACCACCTGTCACTATATGTTATCATAATATCACTGATTATATTCCCTATGCTGTGCCTTTTATTGCCATGATGTATTCGCTCAATAATTAGAAACCTGTATCTACATCTCCTCTTCACCCCTTATCCCATGCCCATACCCCCTTTCCCTCTGGCAACCATCAGTTTCTTCTGTGTATGTATACATCTGAATCTGCTTTATTGTTTACTTGTTTTGTTTTTTAGATTCATATGAGTGAAATCCTATGATATTTTTCTGTTTGACTTATTTCATTTAGCATAGTACCCTCTAGGTCCATTCGTCACCAGATCTCATCCTTTTTTATGGCTGTGCAATATCTCTCTGTGTGTAGCATCCTCCTTATCCATCCTTTATTGATGGACATGTACGCTGCTTCCATATCTTGGCTATTATAAACAATGCTGCAGTGAACATAGGGGTACATATATCTTTTCAAATTAATGCTTTTGTTTTGTTTAGGTAAATACCCAGTAGTAGAATCATTGGACCATATGATATTTCTATTTTTTGTCTTTCAAGGATACTTCACACTGTTTTCCACAGTAGCTGCCCCAATTTACATTCCTCCCACTAGTGCATGAGAATCTCTTTTCCTCCATATTCTTGCCAACACTCATTATTTCTTGTCTTTTTCATTTTAGCCATTCTGGCACGTGTAAAGTAATATCTTACCATGGTTTTGATTTACATTTCCCTGATGATTAGTGACGTTGATCATCTTTTCATGTGTCTATTGGCCATCTATATGAATTCAAAAACATGTCTATTTGTGTCCTTTCCCCACTTTTTAACCAGATTGGTTTTTTGTAGGGTTTTTTTATTGAGTTATATAAGTTACTTATATATTTTGGATATCTCATTTGCAAATATCTTCTCCCATTCAGTACGTTGCCTTTTTTCTTTAAAAAAATTTTTTTTTCCTCAGAGAGAGAGTGTGTGCAAACGAGAGGTAGAGAGAGAATCTTAAGCAGGCACCATGCCCAGAGCAGAGCCCAGGGTAGGGCTGGATCTCACAACCCTGAGATCATAAACTGAATAGAAATCAAAGTCAGATGCTTAACCAATTGAGCCACTGAGGCACCCTTTGTAGGTTCTCTTTTTGTTTTGTTGATGGCTCCCTTCACTGTCATACCAGCCACATTTTAAATGCTAATAGTCACAAATGGCTAACCATCTCAGATCAGATATAGAACATTTCCATCATCACAGAAATTTTTGCTATGCAACACCAGTCTAGCTACTGAGATGGCAGTGGAAGTTATAGGACAGTTTCTATGACAGTCTTAAAAGGGAAGAACATACTGACTCAGTTGACATGTACCTTTATTTTCTTACCTGCTTACCCCACCCTTCTTTTTGCCTGAAGGTGACAGTAGGTCAGCCATCATGTGACTATGAAGCAGCAATATTTGCCAAGGAAGCCTAAGCAGAAAGATAAAAGAACCCTGGGTCTTTGGGGACATGAAGTCGACCACATTATCACCAATTTTATTATTAGAAAAATAAAACTACCAATTGGTATGAGCCACTGTTTTCAGCTTTTTGTAACAGCCAAGTATTATTTCTAACTGATATGCCCTCGGAAACTCACCTGAACAATTTTCTATTAGTGACTGGATAAACAGTTTTCTTTCCATTTTCCTTTACTTTGGATAGAGTACAGGACAAGATCTTGGCTGAAAGAAACAAAAAATGTATGTACCCACAATGAGATAATTATTAATCATTCATTTCAATATGCCAAGTGGGCCAAAAGAGAGGAAATAGGACATTAATGGTACCCAAAATAATCATCCCATATTTTATAGTTTGGCTGAAGAACAGCTTTGCTCTCCATTTTCCTGAAGAAGAGGTTGATAAATGTCTATAGGAAAAGAAAATAATATGTGAACCTGTTCTTTGTGTCAGCAACTTGGCTTAATGATTTAACATTATCATATTTAAGTCTCAAGGCAACTTAACAAGGTGCATATCACATCTTTTTTGTTTTGTCTTGTTTGGTAATGCTGAGACTGAGTCCCTTGTCAAAATCTGTGTAGTTAGTTAGTTAGAGAGAGGAGTTTCCAGTCCAGGCTACTTGGCTCTGGCCACAACTGCATAATGAAATTCTCCTGGTGAGTATCATCAGATTCTGGTCCATACATGCTTATGTCAAGGCTCTCATTCCATTCTCTGTATCACTTTTCTCATGGTTTTGATTTTTTTTCCACCACAGAAAAGACTAATAGTATTTATATTCATAACCTATAGAAATTGACTAGGCAGGTATAGAGCAAAAAGCTAAGGAAACAACACAAATGTTCCAAGTCAAAAGCAGGCATGGCCTGGTCAAGGAACCTGAGATAACTGAGTAATCTGCTACATCTGGGGCAAAAAGCGGGACAAAAGAGCAAAGACTGAAGCAAACAAGCAAGTTGGGCCTATACAAAGGGCCATGCAAGACTTACTTACAGAGATTTGATTTTATTCCATGAGTCATTTACTCCCAAACCTTGAATTTCCAACATTTTCCTTAATCCACAGTGAAATGAGAAAAATAAGTTTTTTGAACAGCTAAATTTTTGAGATGGTCTCTTCATTTCTTTTTTCATTTAAATCTCAGTCACTATAGTCTTATCATCAATTGTTTGTGAGGTCTTAACCATTTTTTTTTCCCTCAGGTAGGCTCCACAACCAGCATGAAGCCCAACACAGGGCCTGAACTCCCAAGCCTGAGATCAAGGCCTGAGCTGAGATCAAGAGTCAGACACTTAACCAACTGAGCCACCCAGGTGCCCTGGCTTGTCATTTTTTTAAAATGTCTTTACCTGGTAAAATATAAGTATTTATGAGCCAAGGACAAACCAAGAAATATGTTTTATGGTATGTTCTATGAAATCAATCATTTAGAAATCAGCCAGAAGACACTGAAGAATGTTAAAAAGGAAGTGGTGACCAGATATTAGTGTTAAATTGAGGCAGATTAGAGAGGAAAAATAATAGAGTTGGGGACATCCTAGAGCAAGTGTCTTTTCATTGAATTCATTCACTGGATATTTATTGAGCATTATTGTAAAGTTAGGGATACAATGATGGACTGGACTGGAAAGGTCTCTGCCCTCATGGAGTTGTCAATCAAGTTGGAAATGAAAAAGAGAAAATGAGATTGAGAGTCAGGGAGAGAGGAGAATGAGAGAGAAAAGTAGAAAAGGAAGAACTACTATAGATTATAATAAGCCTTGTGAAAGAAAGAAAAAGTGTGATGAGACGGGAGTAACTGGAAAATATTAAATGGGGTTGCCAAAAAAGGTCCCCTACAGAGAGAACATTTGGTCTGAACACTAAAAAGTAAGACATGAGCAGCATATAGACCAGGAGGAAGGGGGAAAGCAAGTGCAAAGGCCCGGAGGTAGAAAATTATTTATATTCTTAATGGTCAGTTTTAAGAGTTTGGTCAAGAGAGGCAGTTACACCACACCAACTCCTTAAAGGGAGAAAGAGAAAGGAAGGATGAAAGGGGTGTGAGGAGGCTTCAACAGGACAGAGGACTTATCTTGTTATTTTTATTAATTTAACAGATTTTGAGCATCTAGTCTGTGCCAAACACCATCCTAGGTCCTGGAGTTGACAAACACATTGATTACCCTCATTCTGCAGGATCATATAATCCAGGGCAAACACAGAACAGAAAATGAACACTACAAGGATAATCCACAGAAACCCCCTGAATGGGAACTTACTTCCATCCCATAGACTAAAGACAAAATCTGCTCCCATTAATGTCAATGATAAAAAAGACCTCTGGGAAGTAAACTCAGGCAATCACCAGAGGGTTATTTCTGGAAGAATGAATCCAAATGTCCACAAAGGATATTTAAAGGAAGAACAGGATTAGCCTCAGCGGAATCCCTTTCCTTAAGACCTACTCTTCCTGTTGCTTCTGTTTTCTTAATAATTCTTCAGGGTTGACCAACATGGGTCAAATATTTTCAAACATGTTCTCTCTGTGTGCTACCTTGTCTACTCCTTGCAATAATTCTAGGAGACATCACTAATGCCATTATGTATATCGTATCTTTGAAAAACATGTACTCCTTCTCCTGGGATATAACTTTCTGATGTGCACAGTTGCCTCAGGAAGGCCACCAGCTTCCGGAGTCACAGTGTGGACCCTGTATGGCAGTGGACACCGGCTCCTATGGGAGGAAGGTACACTGCTATAACAGGAGTGGGCCCATCCATAAGGCCCTCAAGACCAGATTCTAGAATGGAAGTGTCTTCCTTATAGGCCTCTTGTGGGGCCATATGCAGAGTTTCCAAACCATGTATACATAAAGATATTTTTATTATGAAATTCAATCTTATTATATATCCTGCTTTGCTTTTCATATAGGTATTATCTAAAAATAATGGAGTGCCTGGGTGGTTCAGCTGGTTAAATGTCTGCCTTTGGCTCAGGTCATGATCCCAGGGTCCTGGGATCCAGCCCCACATCAGGCTCCCTGCTCAGCAGGTAGTCCACTTCTCCCTCTTCCTCCACAGCTCCTCCAGCCTGTGTGCTCTCTCTATCAAATAAATAAATAAAATCATAAAATTAAAATATTAACATACATCATAATTTATAATGGCTATGAGCCATCCCCATATATGGTTGTAACAAAATATGCTAAACTAATCCTCTTGGGGCATTTATTTCCAATTTCCCACTATTGTATATAATGCTTCAATGAGCATTTATATCATGTACCCTGATGTAATATGACAAGAATACCAAAAAGTGCACCTCTGTAGTATTCTTCCCAAAAATCCGTAATCTCAGTCTAATCATAAGAAAAATAGCGAACACAAATTGAGGGATTTTTTAAAAAATTTTTTGAGAGAGAGAGAGAGAGAGATAGAGAGAATGAGTTGTGGGGAGGGGCAGAGGGAGAGAGAGAATCTCGAGCAGACTCCCTAGTGAGCTTGGGGCCCAATACAGGGCTTGATCTCAGGATCCTGAGATCATGACCTAAGCATAAATCAAGAGTCAGACACTTAAATGACTGAACCAGCCAGGTGCTCCAAATTGAGGGGCATTCTATAAAATACTCCACCAGTCTTTCTCAAAACTGTCAACATCTTAAAAAAAAAAAGAAAGAAAGAAGGAAAGAAAGACAGACCAAGAAACTATCATAGGCTGGAGGATATTGAAACATGATAATAAATGGAATGTGGTGCCCTAGATAGGATCCTAACACAGAGAGAGTATTAAGGGGAAAACTGGTGAAATCTAAATGAAGTCTAGAGTTGACTTAATAGTAATATAACAGTGCTGGTTTATGACAAATGTTCCATGGTAATATAATATGTTAACACTAGGAAAAAATGGGTGAGAAGATATGGAAATTCTCTGTACTATCTTCACAACTTTTCTGTAAATCTAAAATTATCCCAAATTAAAGACTTATTTTAAACACACACACCACACACACACACAAGTTTCTCACTTGTTCTCTTAGGATGAAGTTAGACTAGTTGAGGTGAAAACTGTATAATTTTCAGGTTTTTGATACATTTTGTGATGTTACCAGAATGATAATTTAACTTAATCCATCATTTTGGCCTATTTTGTAAGTAAAAACCTTCCTTTATCTGCTTGTCATCTTTGGGTCAAATGTCTTCTCTGCAAATTCTACAGGAAGCCCACCTTTCCCTAGCCTGGCTGCTGGTTCTCAACTGGTAAAGGAATGAAGAAGTGACAAAAAAAAAAAAAAAAAAAAAAAAAAAAAAAAAAAAAAAAAAAGACACAAAACTCCAAAAACCTTCTGGGAAACAAAGACAGAAAGTCAGAACATGCCATTTTTTACATAGTCATTTTTCTGATTGTAACTCCACTCTCTGCATTTTTCCAGTAGCGCTGCCTTTAAAGTGAATCACCGGTGATCAAAGGCAAACCAAAATAACGCATTGTTCCTCTAGAGAAGAGAAGGTGAAGTCCTATCATTCTGAGGGTATTCTTGGGGAAAAAAGAAAGAAGAGCAAGAGAGAGACCACATTGCCTACTTTTTCTAAAAGCAAGGCCTATAATTTTGCTCTTTTGAAAATCTTTTTTAAAAACACTTGCCGCTTGGGAAAGGCAGAGATAATGCTGAGGCTTAGATTAAAAAGTTTATCTGCTCTGTTTCTACCACCTCCCCCTGTAGCAGCATGCTGTGGGGGATCTGCATCGTGTCCAATCTTGCTGTTGTCTTTGTAGGAAGGGAGACATTACCAGGTGCTGAGCATATGGGCACCAGACACTATACTAGCCCTTCCAGTATGTTCTCCTTGATTTCTCCACCTGTGCAGAGTAACCATGTGGGAGAGTCCAAAAATGATCACTGTTCATTCCCTCCCTTGATCCCCACCCCTTGCAACGTGCCTCTGCAGCTTTTCCCATCAATAGGGGGGCTGTTTCTCCACCCTCTTGAATCACAAGGCTAGCCTTATAACTTGCTTAGGCCAAGAGAAAGCAGCAGAAGTGACGTGGAGCCAGATCTGAGCCTAGAATGTTAAGAGGCATGGCACATTCCACCCAGCCTCCATGAGAACAAGCACAGGCTGTCTTGTTGGAGGATGAGTGAGAGATGGGTCAGTGCTGAGCCATTACAGCTGAAGCCCAGGCATGTGGGACAGCTCAGGCAAGATCAGCAAAGCAGCTCCCACCCAACCCTCAGTTGGCATAAACACATAAATGAGCGACACGCAAAACAGCTGACCCTGAGGGACAACTGTAAGCTAATAAATGCTTGTTATTTTAAGCCACTGAGTTTTGGAGGTGGTTTGTGATGTATCAATAGCAAATTGATACAAGAATAGTCATTTTAAAATAGCGTGAGGACAAGGGGAGATGGAGAGGAGAAGGGAGTTGAGGGAAATTGGAAGGGGAGATGAACTATGAGAGATTATGGACTCTGAAAAACAATCTGAGGGTTTGAAGGGGCCGGGGGTGGGAGGCTGGGGGAACCAGCTGGTGGGTATTAGAGAGGGCACAGGTTGCATGGAGCACTGGATGTGGTGCAAAAACAATGAATACTATTAGCTGAAAAGAAATTAAAAAAAAAAAAAAGATACCATATATCTCTATCAGGAGCTGGGGGTGAGGAGGAGGGAGTCCACATTCTTAACTCCATCCTGAGTGGAGTTTCTGTTAATCTGAGCCCCAGCAAGGGTGGGGCTAGGAGGGTAGAAGGTAGCCATCATGATTGAAATCTAGACTCACTGTTC
This sequence comes from Mustela putorius furo, assembly GCF_011764305.1. NCBI lineage: Eukaryota > Metazoa > Chordata > Mammalia > Carnivora > Mustelidae > Mustela > Mustela putorius. The sequence goes on along the minus strand of NW_025421987.1, from coordinate 109,110,649 downwards.
TGAGTTTTACTAAATTTTCTTGAATAAATGTTTCTTTATTTGATGTCATCTCTAAAAAAAAAAAAAGAAAGAAAGAAAGGAAGAAACCTGCATGACAGAATCTGGCTTGGAGTTGGCTGTAAGGCAAACAGAATTAACAATACTATTCATACTCATTGGAGACTTATATGATGTTTTATGTTAATTGTGCCTCAAAAAAAAAAAAAAAGCCACTCAGATAAACTATAGGGATCTACCAATCAAAACAAAAGCTGTATTGTCAAAATGTAAAAATTAATGCATATACAGGAAAAAATATACAGTGGAGAAAAGACAGTCTCTTCAATAAATGGTGCTGGGAAAACTGGACAGCTATATGTGGAAGAATGAAACTCGACCATTCTCTTACACCATACACAAAGGTAAACTCAAAATGGATAAAAGACCTCAATGTGAGACAGGAATCCATCAGAATCCTAGAGGAGAACATAAGCAATAATCTCTTCGATATCAGCCACAGCAACTTCTTTCAAGATATGTCTCCAAAAGCAAAGGAAACAAAAGCGAAAATAAGCTTTTGGGATTTCATCAAAATCAAAAGCTTCTGCACAGCAAAGGAAATAGTCAAGAAAACAAAGAGGGAACCCACGGAATGGGAGAAGATATTTGCAAATGACAGTACAGACAAAAGGTTGATATCCAGGATCTATAAAGAACTCCTCAAACTCAGCACACACAAAACAGATAATCATATCAAAAAATGGGCAGGATATATGAACAGACACTTCTCCAATGAAGACATACAAATGGCTATCACACACATGAAAAAAATGTTCATCATCACCTGCCATCAGGGAGATTCAAATTAAAACCACATTGAGATATCACCTGACACCAGTTAGAATGGCCAAAATTAGCAAGACAGGAAACAACATGTGGAGGGAGTGTGGAGAAAGGGGAGCCCTCTTACACTGTTGGTGGGAATGCAAGTTGGTGCAGCCACTTTGGAGAACAGTGTGGAGATGCCTCAAGAAATTAAAAATAGAGCTTCCCTATGACCCTGCAATTGCACTACTGGGTATTTACCCCAAAGATACAGATGTAGTGAGAAGAAGGGCCATCTGTACCCCAATGTTTATAGCAGCAATGGCCATGGTCGCCAAACTGTGGAAAGAACCAAGATGCCCTTCAACGGATGAATGGATAAGGAAGATGTGGTCCATATACACTATGGAGTATTATGCCTCCATCAGAAAGGATGAATACCCAACTTTTGTAACAACATGGACGGGACTGGAAGAGATTATGCTGAGTGAAATAAGTCAAGCAGAGAGAGTCCATTATCATTTGGTTTCACTTATTTGTGGAGCATAACAAATAGCATGGAGGACATGGGGAGTTAGAGAGGAGAAGGGAGTTGGGGGAAATTGGAAGGGGAGGTGAACCATGAGAGACTATGGACTCTGAAAAACAATCTGAGGGTTTTGAAGGGGCGGGGGATGGGAGGTTGGGGTACCAGGTGGTGGGTATTATAGAGGGCACAGATTGCATGGAGCACTGGGTGTGGTGCAAAAACAATGAATACTGTTATGCTACATTTTTTTAAAAAAATCAATTAAAAAAAAAAGAATAGTCATTTAAGATATAAGAAAATGGAGACATGAAGAGATTAATTTTCCCAATGCTTCACAGCCAGTAAGTGGGAATAGTCAAAATTCAGTCCAAGGACTGAGTAAATCTAAGGTCTCCACTCCTTCTACTACATCCCCTGCCCAGAGAATGGAAACAAGAAGAAAAACCTACACAAACCAATGTCATAACTATTTAAATGTGATAAAACTAAAGTGGCTTTCTCAGCTATATTCTAGATAATGTGAAATGCATGTAGATAGGTATACATTTGAAAAGAATTATCTATTCACTATAGAGAATGACCTAGGTGAAGAAAACTATTTTTTAACTTGAGCAACAGTCTAAATCAAATGCATTCATCATGGTGTGAATCTGTAATTGCGTCACAGTGACAACTGGCTTGCATTGGACAAACTGACCTGTTTCTCTCCAAAAGCAAGGTGACTCCAGGGATAACCACTCAGCACTCTGTTTCTCCCACCCTGTGTGGCTCTTCCTGGCACTTCCATCCCTCCTTTGTGTGTCTCTATCCGAACCTCTTCCCTTTTACTCCTGGGCTCACTCTCCAACTTCCTCTGTCAAATCTGTACAATACTGGGGTGCCTGGGTGGCTCAGTGGGTTAAAGCCTCTGCCTTCGGCTCAGGTCATGATCTCGGGGTCCGGGGATCGAGCCCCATGTTGGGCTCTCTGCTCGGCGGGGAGTCTGCTTCCCTTCCTCTCTCTTTAAAAAAAAAAAAAAAAAATCTGTACAATACTACTTTACCCCAATAGACGCATTTCCCTAACTGCTGCATTTCTTATAATTGCCTCCACTGGTCTTGAATTTGTCACCCCACTAGTTTGTTACTTCCAGGTTGTCTTTCTTGGGTCAACAAGATGGTTAATTAGATCATGTCATCCCTCTGCTTCATACCCTTCGATACCTTCTTAGGGCTCCTAGGATGGCCTCAACTCTTTAACATGGGTAGTTCTCTATCTACTCCTTTCTACCTTCCTTGCTTGGTCTCACACTACAACCCTCTCCAGCTCTCCATATCTGTGCTTTAACAAGACTGAATTTCTTTCATGTCCTTTGACTCCTATTTCTGAGTTTTTCTACATGCTATTTGTTTCCTATGCTGGGTATTCCCTCAATGAGCACATATATGCGTGCACACATACACATGTTGATTTTTATATTCTTACAAGAAATTTCCCTCCTGCTGAGAAGCCTGCCCTGCATCTCCTAAACAAGATAATATGGTCTCATTATGTGCCCATAAGTAGCCCATACCTACTGTTAGCACTCCATGTTGTATTTGCTAGTTTAATATCTGTATTCCCATCTATCTCATTGGCCATGGTATACCAGAGGCTAGAATGGAGCTTGGTACATAATAGACTCTCAATAAATATTTATTGAATGAATGAATCATATGTTGGTTTTCTTCCTTACATATGCTTTACTCTCAAAAGAATTTTCACAATTTTTAATACCCAATATATAAAACAGCCATGTTGGAATATTTGGGGTCGTAAGTAAATGAAAAATGAACATGAACTAGCTTAAACAATCATAAATTGATGGACTTGTATATTTGGAAGACTTGAGAGACAATATAATAATCAGGTGGTTTTATCCCTAACTCTGACTCTGTCTTATTCCTCTTGAAATCAAATCACGAGATAGTTTTAACTTCTCAGATCACACATTCACGGGTACAGAGGATGAGAGAAAATGCTTTTGTCCAGAAATCCTATGCAAATGTTAGAAGGTTTACTCTGTTTTGATCACTTAGACCATATGACCAGCAAAGAGCCAATGCTGGGGCCAGGAGAATGTAACATACTGATGACTTAAGCTTCCCATTCTCCAAGTAAGTAGTTTGTGTGGGGAAATACTGGTCAATTAAATGAAAATTGAGGTACCATTAAGAAAAGAGTCACAGGTGCTGGCTGTAGCTAATAATGACCTTGCATTTGTCACCACACAATTTTCCATGGAGGATTTCATAATAATTTATAGGCTATATGTTCTGTATGAGGTCTGTTTTGGATATGCAAAATTCACAGATTATACACGTTCTGATGAGCCTCTTCTCAATATCATTCTGTGATGAAAGAGTCCTCCTAGCAGGGCTGCTTTAACATAACTGGTAGAAACTTTCCAGCCTCTTGATGAATAATCAAAGTTATAATTTTAAAGGCAGAGCCTTCATCAACTATTTCTAAGAGTAGTTTCAACTTTCACTGCTGGTTGCTCCTTGTCTCGGGCATGGCTTCTTCTTCTTTGGCCTTATTTTCCATCTCTGTATTTCTCTCATTGAGAGCCTCTGTATTTCACCTCCTCTGCTTCAGTGGAAAAGCATCTGACGTTCTCCTCTTTGCAGACAGAAAGAGTAGCTTTCAGATTAAGCCCAAACTAAAAATACATCTCTGCCTTGAGCAAAAAGAGGATTCTTTCTTTATGAACCACAAAACATTCTTTCTGACTCTAGCATGTCAGAGATTTTACTATTTAGCCCCTTGTCTACCAATATTAACCACTTTGACAAGTAAAAGCAGTACAAATAGGGTAAAGAATGATGTCAGGTCATTTAAGGGGGTGGTTCGGGCCATCAAGTTCATAGAAATTAATTCTACACATCATAGTATCATTTTTTTTAAGATAGCAAATCAACTGGACTTCAAGAGCCCTCTTTATTTGATATTTTCCCATCCATAGCAAAGCAAAGACCAGGATGACACAGATACTATATTCCACAGCTTCTTATTAGAGTTGACACAAGTAGCAAGTCAATTTATTTGTAATTCATTTCTTCTTCCTGAACGCTTCCTTCAGGGAATATAAAGCAAGTGTTGACCAATTATTTATTCATTCATTCAAAGAGTATTTGCTGATCGCCTGCTATGTGCCAGGTATTCTGCTAGTCACTGGAGATACAAGGAAAAAATAGTTTCCATGGGTTAATTGTCATGCAGCAGAGAAGCCTAATAAAGCATGGTGAGTTTATGACAGAAAATGTGCAGGTGCTGTGGAGCACAAAAGTGGGAGAGAGTTAACCAGCTCCAGGGAAATGGAAAGGCTTCCTAGGCTCAGAATAAAGAGTCTGTATGAGTTAGTTGTCCAAGAAGACGGGGGTGAGGGAAGGAGAAAAGGCAAAGAAAGGACTGTGTGCCTAGAAGTCCAGAAGCAAAAGTGAGGAGAGAGGTAGAAGAGAAAGGTAGGGGGAGGATGGAGATGGGGCTGGAGATGGGAAAACAAGACTGGCTGATTCTGTGACATACAGCTCCACAAGAATTATGAGGAGGAAAGGGCCTGAAAGGAGGCAGATCATGGATCGTATTACAATACCATTAAACAGTAGAATTTAAGGAGTAGTTGAAAAAAATTTGAAAGGGGATTGGCATGATTTTATTTCCATCTAGAAAGCTCCTTCTAGCAGCTGGATGGAACATTGATTGAAGGTGGGCAAGACAGGAAGCAGAGAGACTATTTAAGATGGTAGCATTGATCTGGTGGAAAGATGATGGTGCTCTAAACCCAAATGGTGACAGTGAGGATGGAAGAGCTAGATAATTTCAGAGATAAGATAAAAACTCATGTGACCTGGGTTCATTTAGCATGGATCTAAAATACCTGAATAGTTCAAAAGTGTGGCATCAATATACCATGGGTTTTACTTCATGTAGTGGATGTTCTTGGTATTCTGCTTCCCCATCCCTTGCCAAGCCTCTTCCATCCAAATCTGAAGTCACCTACAGACAACTGTCATACAAAATGGAAGGCTGTCAGCATTTGAGTCTGGGGGCATTCTCTGGGCACTGGCATGGTAAAGGCCAGAAAACAAGCAAGTCAATGCTCCCAACAGTGACCTTCAGCCAAAGAGGGAAGGAAACTGGTAGACAAACATCCTAACTTGCTCTTCCTTTCATGGGATGACGCTAAGGCTTATTCTGTAAAGTGTCTCAGGAAGGATTCATTGAAACAGAGCCCTACTTGCCTGCAGTGGTAACCAGTCATGAATGATCTTTATTGGCTTTCCGACCTTCCATGCCTACTACCCTGTCCACTCAATTCTGCTCCCTGGCTTAACTTCCCAAATAAACCTTCTTGCACCAGAATTCTTGTATCAGGTTTAACTTTGGGGGAAATGCAAATTATGCATTATATAACTCAAAGAGAATTTTTTTGAAATTCATCATTCCTTTTTTTTTTAATTTAAATTTTTTATTTTTTTAATTACTTTTCAGTGTATTAGAATTCATTGTTTATGCACCACACTCAGTGCTCCATGCAATACGTGCCCTCCACAATACCCACCACCAGGCTGGCCCAACTTCCCATCCCCCGCCCCTTCAAAACCCTCAGCTTGTTTTTCAGAGTCCATAGTCTCTCATAGTTCATCTCCCCCTCCCATTTCACTCAACTCCCTTTTCCTCTCCATCTCCCTTTTTGAACCTTTCAGTCTATCTCTCTCACTAAGCAAAGGCAATCAGGGCCAGATCCCACCAGCTCCACTTCTCCAGAGGGCGGACACGTGTTATGTTCTAATCAAGTCACACCCTCACTCTCCTTGCCAGGGCCTATGTCTGTTCAGTTCTCTGCTGAGATTACCTTTTCCTCACTGACAATTAGGGGCAAGCAGAGGAGGTTATATCTATTGTAAATCATCTAAAAATCAAATACCTCAGTCTTTTGTACCTATATTTTATCAATATGTATTAATTCTTGCCAGGGCCTTGTCAAGAGCCCTCCTTGGGGAAAAATTAGTTTAGTATATAAATCATTTTTAAAGACTACCTGGATTTTACACAAATTGAATTTTTTTTAAAGATTTTCTTTATTTATTTGACAGACAAAGATCACAAGTAGGCAGAGAGGCAGGCAGGGAGAGAGGAGGAAGCAGGTTCCCTGCTGAGCAGAGAGCCTGATGCGGGGCTTGATTCCAGGACCCTGGGCTCATGACCTGAGCCAAAGGCAGAGGCTTTAACCCACTGAGCCACCCAGGCGCCCCCACACAAATTGAATTTTTTTTTAAGATTTTATTTATTTATTTGACAGAGAGAGATCACAAGTAGGCAGAGAGGCAGGCAGAGAGAGGAAGGGAAGCAGGCTCCCTTCTGAGCAGAGAGCCTGATGCAGGGCTCAGGATCATGACCCGAGCTGAAGGCAGAGACCTCAACCCACTGAGCCACCCAGGCACCCCACCAATTGAATTTTAAAGAAAAGCATAACCCACTTTCTAGGGATAGATCAGAAAGCAAATTCTTTACCACCCCTACCACTTGATCTCACCTCACAGGAGAAGATGATATAAGGTGAGAAAAGTAAGTGTATGCCAGTTTCCCACACTCATTTCCTCACTAAACAAAAAGGTCTTTACCCAGCTCGCTTAGGTCAGATGGCCATGTCTACAGATCAGAAAGGAGCATAGGAGAAGGGAAGAGAGAAATGAGGAGAGGCAGGAAATACCACTTCCCAACACCTAAACAGTGTCAGGTGATAGACCCAATCCTTTGAATACACCCTGTCATTGACTTCTCCCCCATGAAGCTACACAACAAGGGATATTGTTCCCATTTAAGGTGAGGAATCTAAAGCTTTAGGTGGTTAAAGAATGTGACCAACATCACATATGTGTGGGTGGTAGAGACTGAATTTAACTGAGGCCTCTTTGACTCCAAATCTCATTCATTATCCACTTCACCATTTGATTTCAAGCCATGTCTATTTTCATGTGGCTCTTTTCTAAAAGCAGAGAAAGCTTTTCCTGGTGGAACTTTCAGTAAGAGCATTTCCAAGTCTCTGGGCAACCCCACAGAGCCCTGCATCAAGAACACTAGTGTTAACTCCCCTTACTTTTTCCAAACTCAAACTTATCAACATATCAGTAAACTACCACCAGTGCTGCAAATATCTAGCCAGGAACACCTCTAAATTCTCTAAATTTAGTAAAACAACAATAACAACTTAGTAATTCATAAGAAGATAAATGTTCTGGCAGGTAAAGACAACAGGTCATAGACTCTCCTTCCCCTGAATAGATAACAATAACAACAACTACATTATTTAAAAAGTGAAAAGAACTACCACAACCAACATTAAGATATGAACTATAAAAATGGCGCTGAGCCAGGGAAGTAAAAAAAGATTCTGGGGCAGCTTATTTAGCAGGATCAGTGCTGGGCAAAGAAAATTAATAAACAAACTTGAGAATAATCACAAACAGCCCACAAACAGTGAGGAGTTTGGGAAAGGTAATAAAAACTCTTCCAACCCTGTGCCTATCACTACTAGAACTCCAAGTGATAAGAGTAATTCCTAGCACTCCATCTGAGCATTGTTCCGCTGAGAGAAAAAATAAAGAAAGGCAAAATGTTAGGACTACCTAGATTTTTCTCCAACAATAGGGACTTAAAAAAATAAGACAAAAAACTGTGCTTTTAGGGTGTGTGTTTATGGGGGGGCGGTGTATGGGGAACCCCAGATGAAGACTCTGGTCTCCACTTGGAGCTTTGAATAAGGAGTCAAATCTCTAGATGCTGGTTTTTGTTTTTGTTTTTGTTTTTCTATTGGTAGGAATAGAAACAGACATTGGGAAATGACAGGTGAATGGGAACAGAATAAAAAATAGCCAGGATGACCTCTCTGATGTAAGTACAGTCCACAATGACTTAGAGGACAGATCCAAAGAAAGATGCTATCCTTGTCCTCTCTCCCTTCCACAAGAATAGAAAACAGTCCTAACCAGGTACAATGAGTCCTGACAGGGGACATTTGATAAAGCTTCAGAAGAAAAGAAGTCCCAGGTCCTTCAAAGATCATACATAACCCAAGCGAAACTCTCTCCCAGTGATCCAAGATATTTTGTTAAATAAGTAGAATTCAAAATACTTCAATCAAAATACATAGAGTAACAGATGGATTAAAAAAAAAAAAAGGCCCAGCTACATGCTGCCTATAAGAGAATCATTTTAGACCTAATGACACTTGCAGATTGAAAGTGAGGATGGAGAAATATCTATCATGCAAATGGATGTCAAAAAAAGCTGGACTAGCAATACTTATATCAGACAAAATAGACTTTAAAGCAAATACTGTAACATGAGACTAAGGACACTATATAATAATAAAGGGGACAATCCAACAAGAAGGTAAAACAATTGTAAATATTGATACACCCAATACAAGAGCACACAGACATAAAATAGTTAATAATAAACATAAAGGAACTAACCAATAGAAACACAGTAATAGTAGGGGACTTTAACACCTTTAATGTACAGACCATCTAAACAGAAAATCAACAAGGGAACAGTGGCTTTATATGACACACTGGAACAGTTGGTTTTAACAGATATTTTCAGAACATTTCATTCTAAAACACAAAATACAGCTCTTTACAGAAAAATGCCCACAGAACATTTTCCAGAATAGATCACATATTAGCACACAAAACAAGCCTCAACAAATTCAAGATCAGTCATATCATGCATCTTCTCTGACCATAATGCTATGAAACTAGAATTCAACCACAAGGAAAAAAAAAACTTCAAAGACCATAAATACAGGGAGGTTAAATGCTATTAAACAATGACTAGATCAACCAGGAAATAAAAGAATAAATTTAAAGTACATGGAAACTAAAACAATAGAACAAATCAACGAAACTAGGAGCTGGTTCTTTGAAAGAATTAATAAAATTGATAAACCCCTGGCCAGACTTATCAAAAAGAAAAGAGAAAGGACTCAAATAAATAAAATCATAAATGAAAGAGGAGAGATCACAACTAACACCAAAGAAATACAAACTATTATAAGAACATACTATGAGCAACTCTACGCCAACAAATTTGACAATCTGGAAGAAATGGATGCATTCCTAGAAACATATAAACTACCACAACTGAACTAGGAAGAAATAGAAAGCCTGAACAGACCCATGACCAGTAAGGAGATTGAAACAGTCATTAAAAATCTCCAAACAAACAAAAGCCCAGGGCCAGACGGCTTCCCGGGGGAATTCTACCAAACATTTAAAGAAGAACTAATTCCTATTCTCCTGAAACTATTCCAAAAAATAGAAATGGAAGGAAAACTTCCAAACTCATTTTATGAGGCCAGCATCACCTTGATCCCAAAACCAGACAAGGATCCCACCAAAAAAGGGAGCTATAGACCAATATCCTTGATGAAAACAGATGCGAAAATTCTCACCAAAATACTAGCCAATAGGATTCAACAGTACATTGAAAGGATTATTCACCATGACCAAGTGGGATTTATTCCAGGGCTGCAAGGTTGGTTCAACATCTGCAAATCAGTCAATGTGATACAATACATCAATAAAAGAAAGAACAAGAACCATATGATACTCTCAATAGATGCTGAAAAAGCATTTGACAAAGTACAGCATCCCTTCCTGATCAAAACTCTTCAAAGTCTAGGGATAGAGGGCACATACCTCAATATCATCAAAGCCAACTATGAAAAATCCACCGCAAATATCATTCTCAATGGAGAAAAACTGAAAGCTTTTCAATTAAGGTCAGGAACATGGCAGGGATGTCCATTATCACCACTGCTATTCAACATAGTACTAGAAGTCCTAGCCTCAGCAATCAGACAACAAAAGGAAATTAAAGGCATCCAAATCAGCAAAGAAGAAGTCAAATTATCATCTTCGCAGATGATATGATACTATATGTAGAAAACCCAAAAGACTCCACTCCAAAACTGCTAGAACTTGTACAGGAATTCAGTAAAGTGTCAGGATATAAAATCAATGCACAGAAATCAGTTGCATTTCTCTACACCAACAACAAGACAGAAGAAAGAGAAATTAAGGAGTTCATCCCATTTAAAATTGCACCCCAAACCATAAGATACCTAGGAATAAACCTAACCAAAGGGGCACAGAATCTATACTCAGAAAACTATAAAGTACTCATGAAAGAAATTGAGGAAGACACAAAGAAATGGAAAAATGTTCCATGATCCTGGATTGGAAGAATAAATATTGTGAAAATGTCTATGCTACCTAAAGCAATCTACACATTTAATGCAATTCCTATCAAAGTACCATCCATATTTTTCAAAGAAATAGAACAAATAATTCTAAAATTTATATGGAACCAGAAAAGACCTCGAATAGCCAAAGGGATATTGAAAAAGAAAGCCAAAGTTGGTGGCATCACAATTCCGGACTTCAAGCTCTATTACAAAGCTGTCATCATCAAGACAGCATGGTACTGGCACAAAAACAGACACATAGATCAATGGAACAGAATAGAGAGCCCAGAAATAGACCCTCAACTCTATGGTCAATTAATCTTTGACAAAGCAGGAAAGAATGTCCAATGGAAAAAAGACAGCCTCTTCAATAAATGGTGTTGGGAAAATTGGACAGCCACATGCAGAAAAATGAAATTGGACCATTTCCTTACACCACACATGAAAATAGACTCAAAATGGATGAAGGACCTCAATGTGCAAAAGGAATCCATCAAAATCCTTGAGGAGAACACAGGCAGCAACCTCTTCGACCTCAGCCACAGCAACATCTTCCTAGGAACATCGCCAAAGGCAAGGGAAGCAAGGGCAAAAATGAACTATTGGGATTTCATCAAGATCAAAAGCTTTTGCACAGCAAAGGAAACAGTTAACAAAATCAAAAGACAACTGACAGAATGGGAGAAGATATTTGCAAATGACATATCAGATAAAGGACTAGTGTCCAAAATCTATAAAGAACTTAGCAAACTCAACACACAAGGAACAAATAATCCAATCAAGAAATGGGCAGAGGACATGAACAGACATTTCTGCAGAGAAGACATCCAGATGGCCAACAGACACATGAAAAAGTGCTCCATATCACTCGGCATCAGGGAAATACAAATCAAAACCACAATGAGATATCACCTCACACCAGTCAGAATGGCTAAAATCAACAAGTCAGGAAATGACAGATGCTGGCGAGGATGCGGAGAAAGGGGAACCCTCCTACACTGTTGGTGGGAATGCAAGCTGGTGCAGCCACTCTGGAAAACAGCATGGAGGTTCCTCAAAATGTTGAAAATAGAACTGCCCTATGACCCAGCAATTGCACTACTGGGCATTTACCCTAAAGTTACAAACGTAGTGATCCGAAGGGGCATGTGCACCCGAATGTTTATAGCAGCCATGTCCACAATAGCCAAACTATGGAAAGAACCTAGATGTCCATCAACAGATGAATGGATCAAGAAGAGGTGGTATATATACACAATGGAATACTATGCAGCCGTCAAAAGAAATGAAATCTTGCCATTTGTGACAACATGGATGGAACTAGAGCATATCATGCTTAGCGAAATAAGTCAAGCGGAGAAAGACAACTATCATATGATCTCCCTGATATGAAGAAGTGGTGATGCAACATGGGGGCTTAAGTGGGTAGGAGAAGAATCCATGAAACAAGATGAGATTGGGAGGGAGACAAACCATAAGTGACTCTTAATCTCACAAAACAAACTGAGGGTTGCTGGGGGGGGGGTTGGGAGAAGGGGGGTGGAGTTATGGACATTGGGGAGGATATGTGCTTTGGTGAGTGCTGTGAAGTGTATAAACCTGGAGATTCACAGACCTGTACCCCTGGGGATAAAAATATATGTTTATAAAAAATAAAAATTTTTTAAAAAATAAAATAAATAAAGTACATGGAACCTAATGAAAATGAAAACACAACAGTCCAAGACCTTTGGGATGAAGCAAAAGCAGTTCTAAGAGGGAAACTGATAGGAATACTTGAGAAATAAGAAAGATCTCAAATAAACAACCTAACATTACACCTAAAGGAGCTACAAAAAGAACAAACCTAAAACCAGCAGAAAGAAAGAAATAATAAAGATTAGAGCAGAAATAAATGGAAACTGAAGAAAACAATAGAACAGATCAATGGAACCAGGAGCTGGTTCTTTAAAAAGAAAGAAAGAGGGGTGCCTGGGTGGCTCAGTGGGTTAAGCCGCTGCCTTCGGCTCAGGTCGTGATCTCAGGGTCCTGGGATCAAGTCCCGCATCGGGCTCTCTGCTCAGCGGGGAGCCTGCTTCCTCCTCTCTCTCTCTGCCTGCCTCTCCATCTACTTGTGATCTCTCTCTGTCAAATAAATAAATAAAATCTTAAAAAAAAAAAAAGAAAGAAAGAAAGGAAGAAAGAATCAGTAAAATTGATAAACCTTTTGCCAGACTTGTCAAGAAAAAAAAAAAGAGAGAGAGAAAGGACCCAAATAAATAAAACAAATAAAATCACAATTGAGAGAGGAGAAATAACAACTGACACCATTGAAATACAAACAATTATAAGAATATTATAAAAAAAACTATATGCCAACCTAGAAGAAATGGATAAATATCTAGAAACATATTAACTACCAAAACTAAAGGAGGAAGAAAAAGAAAATATGAACAGACCAACTTCTGGCAAAGAAATTGAATCAGTAATCAAAAAATTCCAGCAAACAAATGTCCAGGACCAGACAGCTTCACCGGAAAATTCTACCAAACATTTAAAGAAGAGTTAATACCTACTCTTCTCCAACTATTCCAAAAAAATAGAAAAGGAAAGAGAACTTCCAAATGCATTCAATGAGGCCAGCATTACCCTGATACCAAAACCAGAAGAAAACACGACAAAAAAAAAAAAAAAAGAAAGGAAGGAAGGAAGAAAGAAAGAAGCTATAGGCTCATATCTCTGATGAACATAGATGCAAATATCCTCAACAAAATCCTAGCAAACCGAATTCAATAATACATTTTAAAAAATCACTCACTGCGGTGCCTGGGTGGCTCTGCCTTCAGCTCAGGTCATGATCAGGGTCGTAGGATGGAGCCCCACATCAGGCTCTCTGCTCAGTAAGGAGCCTGCTTCCCCCCTCTCTCTGCTGGCTTCTCTGCTTACCTGTGATCTCTCTCTCTCTCTGTCAAATAAATAAATAAAATCTTCAAAAAAAAAATCATTCATCACAATCAAGTGGGCTTGACTGAGCTGCAAGAGTGGTTCAGTATTTGTGTATCACTCAACATGATTCACCTCAATAAGAGGAAAGTTAAGAAATACTGTGATCATTTCAATAGATGTAGAAAAATATAACAAAGTACAACATTCATTCATAATAAAAACCTTCAAAAAAGTAGGTTTAAAGGGAATATATCTCAACATAATAAAGGCCAAATATGAAAGACCCACAGTTGAACTCATCCTCAATGAGAAAAAACTGAAAGCTTTTCCCTTAAGGCAAAGAACAAGACAAGAATGTCCACTCTCACCACTTTTATTAACATAGTACTGGAAGTCCTAGCCACAATCATAAGACAACAAAAAGAAATAAAAGACATACAAATGGTAAGGAAGAAATAAAACTTTCTTTATTTGCAGATGACATGAATATTATATATAGCAAACCCTAAAGCCTCCACCTGGGCTCTCAAACTATTCCAATTATAAGAATATTATAAAAAAACTATATGCCAACCTAGAAGAAATGGATAAATATCTAGAAACATATTAACTACCAAAACTAAAGGAGGAAGAAAAAGAAAATATGAACAGACCAACTTCTGGCAAAGAAATTGAATCAGTAATCAAAAAATTGCTAAACTGATAAATGAATTTGTAGGATAAAAAAATCAATGTACAAAAATCTGCTGCATTTCTATGCACCAATAATGAACCAACAAAAGAAATTAAGATAACAATCCCATTTACAATTATACCAAAAATAATAAGATACCTAGGAATAAACCTAATCAAAGAGATAAAAGACCTGTATTCTGTCAGCTATAAAACATTGATGGAAGAAATTGAAGAACAGAAGAAACAAGTGTTGATGAAGATGTGGAGAAAAAGAACCCTCATGTACTGTTGGTGGGAATTTCAACTGGTGAAGCCACTATGGAAATGAGTATGGAGCTTCCTCCAAAAGTTAAAAATAGATCAACGCAATGATTCAGCAATGGCACTATTGGTACTTATCCAAACAATATAAAAACACTAACTCAAAGGGATACATGCACCTATGTTTATAGTAGCATTATTTACAACAGCCAAGATATGGAAGCAGCCCAAATGTTCATCAATAGATGAATGTCAATAGATGAATGTCCATGAATGGACATTCATCTATTGAATTGCATCTTTTTAATCCATTTTATCACATATATATGAATATTACTCAACCATGAAAAAGAGTGAACTCTTGCCATTTGCAATGACATGGATATGAAGTTAGAGAATATAATGCTTGGTGAAGTAAGTCTGTCAAAGAAAGACAAATACCATATGATTTCACTCACATGTGGCATTTAAGAAACCAAAAAAAAGGAGCAAAGGGGAAAAGATAAACCAAGAAACAAACTTTTTTTTTTTTTTTTTTTTTTTTTTAGATTTTATTTATTTATTTGACAGAGAGAAATCACAAGTAGACAGAGAGGCAGGCAGAGAGAGAGAGAGAGAAGCAGACTCCCTGCTGAGCAGAGAGCCCGATGCGGGACTCGATCCCAGGACCCTGAGATCATGACCTGAGCCAAAGGCAGCGGCTTAACCCACTGAGCCACCCAGGCGCCCAAGAAACAAACTCTTAATTATGGAGAAATAATGGTTTCCAGAGGGAAACAGTTTGGGTGTTTGGATTAAAAAAGTGACAGGGATTAAAAGGAGAACTTATGGTGATGAACATCAGGTGAGGTATGGAACTGTTGAATCACTATATTATATACCTGAAACTAATATAATGCAATATGTTAATTAACTGAAATTAAAATTTTTAAAAAACAGAATTCAAAATATTCATATGACAAAGTAGATCAAAGGGGGACAAAGAAGTTACTCATAGGAGTGGAGGAGAATCTGTCCATATTATTAGAACAAATAAAACTCTGGGTAGAGGGCACCTGGGTGGCTCAGTGGGTTAAGCCTCTGCCTTCAGTCAGGTCATGATCCCAGCATCCTGGGATCAAGTCCCGAATTGGACTCTCTGCTCAGCAGGGAGCCTGCTTCCATGCCCCACCCCCACTATCCCCATCTGTCTCTCTGCCTACTTGTGATCTCTCTCTCTCTCTGTCAAATACATAAATAAAATCTTTAAAAAAAAAAAAACAAACCCTCTGGGTAGAGTTGTCCATATCAAGTAATGATAAGATGAAAAGAAATGGTGTGGCATCAAGAGAACACATCATAGCTAAATGAGGGAGGAGGGCAGATAGAATATGCCAAAACCTGTTTGAAAACCTAACATAGAAGAAAATTCTCTGACAGCATTTCATACTATAATCTTTCTATGAGATTTTGTAGCAAATGAAATAAGACCACAAACCAAAGACAATAAAACAACAGAATGATATGAAAACTGAGATTCCAAGGATAAAGAAACAAGCCAAAGACCAAGACAGACCTATCATGGAACAAGGAATATAATAGACACATCTGAAAACAATAAGCAATATATAAGGAAGACTTAATCACAGTACAGGTAGAAGGGAAAAAACAAAGAGCCTAAAACATAAGAAAAAAATATAATAGATGCAGAAAATAGAAAGAAAAAAAAAAGGCCCAACATAAGACATATTATTGTTCCAGAAATCAAAAATTCAATAAATGAAACAGAAATTATATTAAGAGTTATTGAAAAACTGCTGGGCAGCCACATGCAGATGAAACTGGACCACTTATTTGCACCTGCACAAAAATCAACTCAACATGGATTAAGGACCTAAATGTAAGACCTAATGGGACTCCTGGGTGGCTCAGTCAGTTGAGCGTCTGACTCTTGGTTTCAGCTCAGATCATAACCTTGGGGTCCTAGGATCAAGTCCCTTGTCAGGTTTCGTGCTCAGTGGAGAGTCTGCTTGAGGATTCTCTATCACCCTCTTCATCTGCGCCTCCCCCCACCCAAATGTGCTCTCTAAATAAGTAAATAAATCTTTAAAAAGAAAAAGAAAAAAAAAGGACCTAAATGTTAGACCTGTAACCATAAAACTCTCAGAAGAAAACATAGGCAGTAATTTGATATCAGCGGTAGAAAAATTTTTTTAAATGTTTCTCAGGCAAGGGAAACAAAAGCAGAATTAAACTATTGGGACTACACCAAATAAAGAGCTTTTGCACAGCAAAGGAAGCCATCAACAAAACAAAAAGGCAACTTATTGAATGGGAGAAGAGATTTGCAAGTGATATGTCCAATAAAGGGTTAATATCCAAACTATATCAAGAACTTATATAACATAACACCCCAAAAAATGAGCAATCTGATTAAAAAATGGGCAGAGGACATGAACAGACATTTCCCCCAAAGACCTACAGATTTCCAACAGAATGCTCAACATCACTCATCATCAGGAAAATGCAAATAAAACCACAGTGAGTTATCACCTCACACCTATCAAATGGGTAAAATTAAAAAGACAAGAAATAAGGTGTAGGCAAAGATGTGGGGGAAAAAGGGGACCTTCATGGGCTTTTGGTGGGAATACAACTGTTGCAGCCACAGTGGGAAACAGTAAGAAGTTTCCTCAAAATAGAAAAATAAAACTACCATATGATCCAGTAATTCTACTACTGGATATTTACCCAAAGAACACAAAAACAGTAATTTGAAAAAATATATGCACCCCTATGATTATTACAGCATTATTTACAATAGCCGAGATATAGAAGCAAACCCAGGTGTCCAATGATGAATGGATAAAGATGTGGTATGTATACACAATGGTATATTACTCAGCCATAAAAAAGAATAAAATTTTGCCACTTGCAACAACAGGGACCTAAAGGGTATAATGCTAAGTGAAATAAGTCAATCAGAGAAAGATGAATACTGTATGATGTGGAATTTAAGAAATAAAGGAATAGAGAGATTTAAAAAAAAAAATACAGACTTTTAAATAGAGAACAAACTGATGATTACCAGAGGGGAGGAAAGTGGGGGGATGGGTAAAATAAGTGAAAGAGATTAAGAGTACACTTATCATGCTGACTGCTGAGTAAGGTATAGAATTGTTGCATCACTGTAATGTACCCCTAAAACTAATATAACACTGTATACTTCAGTAAAAACTTTATGTATAGTTCAATAAAAAAATAAAAGTTATGCAAGAGCTGTTCCTTGAAGTAAAGAAAAACTACAAACCGAAAGGATACAGAAAGTTCCAGTAAAAGTTAATAATTCTAAAAGAATTATTGAAATCATAGTAAAGTTATTGGACTCTGAGGCTGACAGAAAATTCTTCAGGTATTTAGTAGACAAAAAAAGCAAGTCATAAGGAAAAAATTAGTGTGGCTTCAGAATCTCCCCAGTAGAGTTTAATGACAGAGTTAGTGACCAATACCTACAAAGTTGCGAGTTCAAGAAACTCCGACCCAAGACTATCTTACAAAATTAAGATGTCTTTCAAGTACAGAGGAAAAAAAACATTGCTTTCACCACGGAAGAGCTAAGGAATAACACTTGAAATGCCTTCACACACACACACACACACACACACACACACACACCCCTCCCCAATCAAGCCAATAAACCATTAAATCAAAATACAGAATTCAAGAATAAGAGAGCTGTAGTTAAAAGGACTAACTCCTTTCTAAATAAAACCAGGGTTAATGGGAATCATGATACAAAATAGAAGTAAATGTTTTAAATCTGGATGCCCTACAAATAAAATACAGCTAAAGGAAATCAGAAAGTGAGGGAAAGAAAAATAGGAAAAAAATGTAAATGTGCTTTTTCCTTACTCATAGTAGAAAAATAATCGATATCATATAAACATGGAACACAATTAAAAACCAGATTGACTCCTACCTGTCAATGTTTCTATCACGTATTTTCTTATAGAGAGAAAACGGTCTCAAATTTTAGTGTCCACACAATATCCTGGAGGACTTGTTAACAACACAGATTGCTGGGCCCCAGTGCAGAATTTCTGGTTCAGTAGGTGTGGGCTGATGCCTGAGAACTAGCATTTCTTTTTTTTTTTTTTTTTAAGATTTTTAAATTTATTTATTTGAGAGAGAGAGAGTGAGCAAGCGAGCAAGCGAGCTCAGGAAGGAAAGACCGAGAGGGACAAGCAGGCTCTGTGCTGAACACAGAGCCCCTCGTGGGACTCAGTCCCAGGACTCTGAGACCACCACCCCAACTAAAACAAGAGCTGGATGCTTAACTGACCGAGCCACCCAAACGCCTGCTGAACTTGCATTTCTTTTCTTTTTTTAAAGATTTAATTAATTTATTTATTTGACAGAGAGAGAGAGATCATAAGTAGGCAGAGTGGCGGGCAGTGGGGTGGGAAGCAGGCTCCCTGCTGAGCAGAGAGCCCAATGTGGGGCTCAATCCCAGGACACTGAGACTATGACCTGAGCCGAAGGCAGAGCTATAACCCACTGAGCCACCCAAGCACCCCGAGCTTGTATTTCTAATAAGTTCTCATGTGATTGTTGATACTTCTGGTCCAAGGACAATGAGCTTTTAGGAAATATATTCTCTTGGAAATCACTGTTTTGGTTAAAATTTAAGATCATTTAATGATTTTTATTTAAAATGACATATATAGTATGATCTCTTAATTTAATCATCATTTCCAACTAACCCTCCTAGTTTTCTATTTTGTATGGTAAAGGGAAGGGAGAGAAATGTTTAGAATAATATTCACTTAATTATGGTTTATTCCCAGATGGTGAGATTTGGAGATCTTATTGGTACTTTTTTAGATCCTTTAAATCTCTTAGAATGAGCTCTTAAGACGTTTTTACAAAACAGAAAAGTCATTAATACCAATAAACTACAAGATCAGAAATATAACTTATTCAATCTAGATTTCAGTTTCTCAGAGTGACCCCTACACATTTGTTGGAAGATGATGGTAGTCTCCAATGAGGTCAGCGATTCAAATCGCTCACTTTAGCTCTACTACCTTTTGTTACAAATTTCATGTTTCCTGTCCACTGCATGAAACCATGCCTTTCTTTAGTGATCCTAGAAGTGGCTCTTCCAGTTTCTTGGGGGTTTGGTGAACATGTTCATATTAAGATTTTCCAATATATGACACAGGGAATATAATAAGTATTATAATAACTTTGTACAGTGACACATGGTAACTAGATTTATCATGGGGATCATTTCATAATGTGTAAAAGTATCAAATCCCTATGACATACAATGGAAACCAATAAGATATTGTATATCAATTGTACTTTGATAAAAAATTAAAAAGTAAAAGAAAATGGATTATATATTTAAAAAGAAGACTCTCCGTCTCCTTTCAGATTTTACCCCCACCCCATGCTCATACTGCTTCAGTCTTACAAAAGATGCTTCTCACTCCTTGTCCTGACACCCCTAATTTCTTCAGATTCACTTTAATTACCCTTCTTTGGTATGTTTTGCAACACTGCTACCATATAATGCTGGGTACATTTAGCTGTTGAATAAAGAAAAGATTTCTCCCATAGGGATGATGAGTACAGCTGACCCTTGAACACAGGTTTGAACTGCAAGTACCAGTGATATGCAGATTTTGGGGGACAAATACAGTACAGTATCGTAAATGTATTTTCTCTTCCTTACCATTTTCTCAATGACATCTTTTTCTCTTGCTTATTATAAGAATATGTAATACTATTATATACAATATGGGTGTTAATCGCTTGTTTATTTTATTGGTAAGGCTTCTATTCAACAGTACACTCTTAGTGGTGAAGTTTTTGGGGAACCAAAAGTTGTACACAAATTTTCAACTGTGTGGGTGGAGGGGGTTAGCACCCCTAACCTCTGCATTGGTCAAGAGTTTAGTGTACTTTATACTTGGTTCAAGAAATAGAAAAAAAAAAAAAAGCAATTATGAGCTGCCAAATTATATGGCAACTTCAGAACAACTTCTCATCATTGAAGGAAATACAGATGACATAATCACTACTGAAATAAGAGTACAGAAAATCACCAATAGCAGTTAATCATTATGGCCCAATGCCAGTGGGTGGAAGCTTGCAACAGAACCTAACAACTAAATTGGAACTCCTTTGTGTGGTGGTGGGGTCAGGGAGAGCATATGGGAGAGAAATGACTAAATGAATAGATAAGCCACTATGGCTATTAAATAAGGACCAGCAAAGTCAATGCTCCATCAAAACAACCTAAAAAAAAAAAAAAAAAAAAGTAGGACTATGATCTGATCTTGGTTTCCAGTTTGATCCCTGATGTGTGAATGGGGGTTGAGTGTGACCCTATCATCAACATCCATTACTCTTTAACTCTTATTTTTTGTGGATCATTACAAATATGATTTTTGAGTCTTTGATTCTATGTACCTCTTTATCCTTGAAAACCAGGGTATTGGAGGCCATTCTCTGCTAAGAGCTGTGGCTCTTCTCCTTGGCTGCATTCATCATCCAGCCACCTGCTACCAATCCTCACCTGAAAGATTTCAAACTTCTCTCACCTGGTATTGGCTCCCAGCAAGGAGGAGGACCAGACAGCAATCTCTGAGGGAGCAGGCAGTTTCTGTAAGACATTTTGCTGAAGGCTGACACAGTGTTTCTGATATCCACATTTCTCCTGGCACTGGACTTTCTGAACTTTATAGGGCAGCCAATCTTCCACATTTATCTTGACCTGTTCCCTATTCTACTCTGCGAAAGAAGAGTTGACCTTGTTCTTCACACATATCTCTAACATCTCAGCCTCGCTCACCCTATTTTGGTTTGATCCTAGAAGTTTCACTATGCCTTTTCCTAACTGATCCATTTATCAATACTCTGGTCAAGTCTGCTGCTATCCCCAGACAGACTACTGATGGAGGCCTGGGTAAATATATGTTGTAGCCACCCCCCCAACACCAACTCTCTTTTTTGACATCTTGAGAATGCTACCATTCCCTAGCCTTTTTTCCTCCCAAGTTCATTTTCTACCAAGTCTGCCAAACTTGCTGAACCAAAGGAGATATAAAGAATGTTTTCATATGCTATACCAAAGTGTTTTAAGTCACAGCAGCAAGATACACGGTTTGGTAACTGGAAGACCTGGATGCTGATACTGTTTTCCATCGCTAATTAGTTCTATAGCCTTAGATATCCAGGTACAGCCAAGTATAACCAAAACTCTTTGGGCTTCATCTTCTACATCTGTTAAAAGCAAACAAGAACACTCAAGCTGTGCTCTCACAGGACAGTGGGGAAGTTGAAACATGACAATGAATGAATGAAGAGGTATTACAGTATTGAAAATTCCTCTGGAAATGAAAGATTGTAATATAGTAGCAGACTGAAGAACAGTTTTTGAGAATAACTCTATTATCCTTCTGTGTCTTTAGTCTCTTTTAGGAAAAGAAGGAATTTGGGGGAGAAAGAAGTGAGGTGAAAGGCTTTGCAACTTGACCTTCGGTAACAAGAATTTATTGACTCAATATTAATTAAACATCTCTTGTATTTATGCTTATGATACATCATATGTATTGCTAAGTATAGTAGATTCATATTTGATTAAGATTTTGATCCTCACTCAAAAAGATGAAAATTTAAGGGGCAAGATGGGGAAATAGATAATTTCAATATAGTGTGATAAGCACAGAAATACACCATTGAACCTGACGTTGTAAGAGATAAGCTAAAGAAGACTTCTCAGAGGTGTTAATCCTGAGGCAAGTCTTGAAGAACCCAAATTTGAATGTTAAAGTCCATATTTCTGTTTGATCTGCCAGCTCAGGCAGAGTAGAAAGTTGGCAAGGATGACAGGCAGTTGTAGGTTCTAAAGTATATGAGCTTACCTGAAGGATATTATGACATGGGGAGGGAGAAGCAAGAATGAAGCATTCACTGTCAGGCTGGAAATTAGCTCAATATGAATCAGGGCCATGCCTGAGGGATGGAGAAATAGATTGGGGTGGAGGGACAAAGGGAGAGAGCTCCTTTACAGAGTCTTATTTTCATGGATAACAACATTAACACTCAGAGGGAGATGAATGAAATTCATGTGAGTTAAGTGGAAGACACAGCTTTACAGAGTATCAATACAGTTGAGTCATCAAATATTATACCTGAGAGGGACCTAAAAAAATGCATTAATCTAGTCCAATCCTTTATTTAATAGATGAGAAAACAAAATTCACACTTGCAGTGACCTGCCTAAAATCTCCATTTGGTAAGTAGCAGAACTGTGACAACCCACAAAGAAAGCCACCATTTTGAAAGCATTCACTCTGTGCTGGATACATCATCTCTGATCTCCACAGGTCAGAGGAATCAGACATCTTACCGTGGCTCACAGAACCAGTTAATCATGGGTCAGAGATTTCAATACTAGCCTGCCTCCTAAGAAAATCTGAATTGATTTTGCCACACTGTGCTATTCTAGGTCTCTCCCAAGGGCTAGAGAAATGCGGAGATTCACACAGCCCCAAAAGGTCCAACCAACTCAGGATTTGAATCAAGGCCAATGCCTTTTCAGTACTCTGAATTTACTTACACGGACTTATTTTTTAGCCCTTCTGAGCTACTGTAGCCTTGGACAGACTTCATTCTGTAGAACATGTGTGCCATGACACCAGCATTAAAAGCTCCTCACCACATTGCACTGTTCCAATAGTTGAGATATGGCGCTGTTTGACACAATTTCAAGCTTTTTCAGTGATAAGGACATGAAGACAAAGCTTTGGACAAATGTTCTTTTACCAGCATATTGCGATTACATGTTGTCATGTAAATTGTCTTTCATTGGATTTTTTTCTTTTCTGTCCATATAGAAATTGGATTAATTAAAATAATAAAACACTCCATCATTTGCATAATCTCACTAGTTCATATCACTTTCTCAAGACAATAGGGAAAACAACTTTTATAACTACCAATGAAAGGGCGCCTGGGTGGCTCAGTTGGTTAAGTGACTGCCTTCGGCTCAGGTTATGATCCTGGAGTCTGGGGATCGAGTCCCACGTTGGGCTCCCTGCTCAGCAGCGAGTCTGCTTCTCCTTCTGGTCCTCCCCCGCTTATGCTCTCTCTCATTCTCTCTCAGATGAATAAATAAAATCTTAAAAAAAAAAAAAAAGAAGTAGCAATGAGGAAGGAATATTGGCAATTCTTTAATATTCTTCTACTACTTTGGATTAGAAGAGAAACAGGGTTCTTGGTTTAGTGGACATAGTGAGTCAATATGTATTGAACTGAGGTCACTGCATTGGCAGAGGAGGCAGAAGAATTAAAGACAGTCTCTAGACACCTGGAAAGTTAGCCCCTGGGAGGGGAGATGGAACTCAGAGATAAAACCACTGTCAATTACAAAACAAAGCAATTGATTAGTGGGTTAAAAAATATATACATAATGTGGTACAGTACAGATGAAATTAAGTAGGCTTCTAAGGGATCAAGCAAATGCATGTCGATATTCCTATTCATCTATTCACTCATTCATTCCTCAAATGGGGTGATGCCTAGGTCAGTTATTACTGTGGTGCTGGGGAAAATCATGTAGTAGAAAAAACAGAAGCAAAAACTAAAAACTTGACTCATGGAGGTCTTAGGATTAGAAATGAGGAAGTGTATATACACATTGTGTATGTATGTCAGGTGACAGTAAATGATATAGGGAAACAAAGCAAGGGAGAGGCATGGGGAAAAGATCAGGGGCCCCAGATTAAACAGGTTGTCAGAGATGGGTGTCATTTGAACAAGGCCTAAAGTTTCTAAAAAATGAAGCCATGTTGTTATCTAGGGATAGAATGTTCCAGGCGGAGGATAAAACATGTTCAAAAGTCCTGAGGCACAGAGGTTTAAGAACAATTAGGCGACCGATGTGGCTGAAATGGAGTAAGCAAGGGAGAAAGTAGTAAGAAACAAGGCCAAAGAGATAAGGAGAGAGCAGATACCAGTGCCTTCGATAGAAATTTTCATGATGATAAAAATGTTCTAGATCTATGCTGTCCAGTATGGTAGGCACTAGCCACATTGGGGCTATTGAGCTCTTTAAATGGGACTAGTTTGAATTCTTCTTTGTATTTAATTTTAATACACTTAAATTCAAATAGCTACATATAGCTACCATAGTGGATAGTGAAGAGCCTTGTAGGCCATTGTCAAGATTTTGGCTTTTACTCAGAATAAGATGGGAAGAAACTGCAAGAGAACACAGGAGTAACATGATCTGACTTGCGTTTTAAAAGGATCACTACACTCCAATGCAAACAGGTTATAGGGTCAAGAGTAGACTCAGGGAAGCCTGACTGAATCCCGGTGCGATATGATGATACGACATGCTGGATGATAACACCACCACTGGGTGGAGGACAGTGGTGGTGACGGTAAGAAGCAGTCAAATTCTGGAAATAATTTGAAGATAAAGCCCATAGGACTTGCTGCTAGATTGGATGTGGGATGTGAGAGACAGAGAGAAGCTATGAATGGCTCATAGGTTGTTGTCAGAGCATTCCACAGAGCACTGAGAGGAAAAGATTCTGAGAACCACAAGCCTGGAAGCATCTTTTCTTCTGTCATTGGTAGCCTAGAAAATTTTAGATAAACTAGAGATTATGCTTATGTTGCAAGGTCATTTGAGATTAAGTGAGGTCATATATGCAAGGTGTCTAACATGAAGTTCAGCACATAGTTAGTCCAAACATGCTAGTTTTATTCCCCAGGAAGCCAGGGACTATTTCAACAAGAATTCTATTAACTAGCAAGGGTCAGCACTTCTCCTGTAAAGAACCTGATAGCAAATATTTTGGCTTTGCATGCCACACGGTCTAGGTCACAACTGTTCAAGTCTATTGTAACAAAGGCAGCCAGAGACACAAAACATAAATAAATAGGCATGGCTATGTTATAATAAAACTTTATAAGAACAGATGGCTGGCTATATTTAGTCTGAGCCACAGTTTGCTAACCCTTGGTTTGGAGGAAATATTTATTTGCCCAAAGGGCCACTTCAGAGAGGCATATAGGGTGACCCACTTAATCATGACAGTTCTAGTATATATCCACAGCTCCAGCATAATTATTCATACAGCCTCCCATCAATAGCAAGAGTGTCCCAGTTTAAACAATAAACTATGTGGTCGTGGGTGTGGATCTCCTTGTTCTACACAGAGAGAAAATGGGTAGGGTGGTAATTCCAGAGCTCTGTTGGCAGTTATGCATTGCATTTTAATTTATGAAGTAAAACCAAGTTTTATTGAGTGCCTATTCTGTTCAATGCTCTAAAAAGGACCTAAAGCAGGACCAAATGATACACAGCCTACCCCCTCTTCCATACCCATAGCAGGCTTCACTAATAGATTGTGACAGTCCATTCCTGAGCCAACTCAAATACAGCCCCACCACTTATTTTAGACACATTACTCCTGGCAACCATGACCAACAGTACCAAGATGAAATCCCTGTCATCCCAGCCTCAGAATACAAAGCACCGCTCCTTTTCACCAATCCTCACACTCTAGCTGGGAAGATCAAGTAGCAATATATGTTACTGTAAAGTAAGTCTATGATAAGTCGTGCAAACAGTAGATATGATAAGCGTTCTTATCACAAACTTTCATTTTCTGAGCCTCCCATGAAATAATGATTTTATTTCCTTTAAGAAAAGCACAAGAACTTGCCAACGCTGTGTAATATTTCATGGTCTCTTTTTTTAGAAGTTGAAGAGATTGAAAAATGTTACCTCAAAGAGGACCAAAGTGGCTACATTCAATTTTTCTGCATTTAAAATGATAATTTTTCTTCCTGACATGCAAAAAAATAGAAATACAGGAATTTTCTTCATGATTAATATGGTATTCTTCCATTCTTTACACATTAAGATCTAGGGAATGTCCAGAAAGAGAAGCATTGAAAAAATTCTATAGTCCAGTGGACCAGTTCCAGATATACCTGAGTTTAAAGGTTTGGGCAGTCAATAAGAATATTCTGAAGGCACATCACACAAAGAACACTGAAGTAGGAGCTGCAAAAGACACAAAAGAAGTAAAATAACAAGCATGATGCACAACTCCCTACCCTAACCAGGTGTCTTTTTATAGCACATAAAACCCAAGTCACCATAGCAGCCCTGCAAAGACAAAGGAATCTACAGCACAGCTGTAAGATTAAAAGCAGAATGTAACAGATCCTCTTTTTAAAAAGGTAAGTCCATCTACAAAATTTACTTCTGGCCTGCTCACCTAGACTGGCTCCAATGTGCCAACATAGGATAGATTATTGTCAGGAACCAGAACCACACATCAGGCCTCACTTTTCAGCCCTAAACTCATACCATATAGCTCTCTCAACCGTGAAGTGGTGTGTATGTAAAAGGTATCAACATTGTTAATTGCTTCATTCACCTGAGGACTCTCCCCTCCAGCCATACACACGCACACACACACACACACACACACACACATAAAACACATACACACAAATCAGCTGCCTCTGGAGGACTCACAGCTTCAAGTTTTCTGGGGCGTCAACTATCCTTTAATTTTCAAACAGAACTACTAGGGCCTCTACCTTACTTTCTATGGAAAATTCACCACCTACATTCTTCCTCTTCTCCCTGCCCTCTACAGTGTATCTGAGCATTCCCAAAGACCTTAAACTGTCCCTTGCTCACTCCATCTTTTGATCCAGTTTCCTGCTTTTCTGGAGTCTTCCATCTCCGCTTTGTATCCCTCTTTCTACCTGCTCTGTCTCTTTTGCACATCACCAGCCCCTTGGGAATCCATCCTGGTCCTTCCTTCCACACAAAGTACTATTGACCTAGGGCAGGTCTGTATAACCAAACATCACTCAGCGTTTGAAGCAATGGAATGGGGACTACAATAATTTAAGACATCTTAAAGTTGAGAAATAAGACATTTTGCTCTAGCTGTGTTTCTTTCCTTGTGCACTGCCTTCCTGCCAATTGAGGGGTCTCTGGTTCTCTGTGGCTCTCCTTCATCTGTCTCGCTTCTCCTAGTTCCCTTGGCTCTTACATACACCATCCACTCCTGAGTGGCCCCTAGAAATTCAAAATTCCCCTAGGTTTACAAGGTTTATTAAGCACAGCAATCCTACAATCTCCCATCTACCCTCCTCTCCTTTGAGATGATGCTCTGGGAGGGGTGGCACTCAAGTTTCCCTGTCAAAGAAGCTATCACACACCAGATCACGAATAGATCACTAATGCTTCACCTCCTTTGATGTAAAATAAAACACTCCCCATCCTGAAAAAGTGGTTACATTCGATTTTCTGCTGTTTAAGATGATAATTTTTCTTCTGACCATGAGAGGAAGGAAGGGAGGAAGGAAGGAAGGGAGGAAAAGAGGAAGGGAGGAAGGAGGGGTAGAGGAATTTGTTTCACAATTAATGCAGCATCCTTCCATTCTCTGCACATTAAGATTAATATTTAGGGAGTGCCCAGAAAGAGAAGCATTGAAAAATGTCTGGAGTCCAACGAACCAGGTCTAGATAAGCCTGAGCATAGCTACATGTTTCTGATGATACAGATACGCATTTCTGGGTAGGGGTTTTTTTCACCTTTACCAGTGCTGTTACATATTATTTTCTTAAAATTACAAAAATAAAAAATAAAAAACTGAGTCCCAATAATATTAGTAACTAAAGACAGCAAAGTAGGAGGAATTGGCACCAAGAAGCTGTAATTTGCAACTGGGTGCTGTCCTTAGATTGCCGTAGGTGTGCTGGGGGAGGTATATTTGTCTTTGCATTGTGATCTGAAGCTAGAACCAGAAAAAGATAAAATTAGGAAGTGTTTCCCTCTTTGTAAAATGGAGGATTTCCAGATCCTGCCATCTCACCCCCACTGTCCAAGCCCAGAAAACAGAGAAACCCTTACACAGAATTTTCAGGAACATTTCACAATCTATCCTTTGGGAATGGTCTCAGTGAATGCCACTGCAACAAGCCAAACAATGGAAGTATGTAGGAAAAATAGAACAAAGAAAAGATTCTATTTGACTTGAAATTTTTCTGTAGTGTCAGGTCACCCAGAACAGGGACAATATTTTGAGGTGTGTGTATTTTTTGAGGATCTCTTGTATATTTTGAGGACCTCTTGATTCAAACTCAGGATTACTAAATTGTGGAGATGACACCAAGGATGGGGCAGATTTGGAGCTTAAGGACTCTTTTCCTTTCTTCCTCACTCAATAGAGGGATAATAAATTTAGCTAACCTGTATCTGCCTACTATTGTCAAGCTCTGTGCTGTCTATTTATAACATATCCTCTACAATGAACCCGTGAGATAAGTACTATTAGGCCCTATTATTATCTTCATTAAATTGAAAACAACTGGACAAATAACCCAGCGAGTTTTAAAACAATCTAAATCTAAACAACAATTGTAGATGGAGTGAGTCATCCAAGGAAAACCCGACAGAGGGAGACTGAGGTAGGAAAGGGACTGCGAGAAGAATGAACATTTGTGAGTACGTACTCCTCATTGGGCCGTAGGACATGTTTTCTCTATTTGCTCTACAAGAGCACAAAGGGCTATTATTATCCACATTTTACAAATAAACTGACTGCAGAGATCAACCATCTTATCCATGACTTCAGAACTAGCTGGTAGGATTTGAAACCAATATCTAATTCCATTGTACTAAATATCTGAGAACACAGCTGAAAACAGCCGTAATTCAACAGCTAGTTTTTCTAAGTCTTATTTTAGACAAAGACCCAAGATTTGCCTGATGAAAAGTCAGAGAATTATGCAGCTATTCTTAGATGCAGACACCAGGTTTAAAACAGACGGGTTCAGCATAACCATTGTATATCCCAGTAATGACCTAGCAGCTCAGAGTAACCGGATTCCAATTTCCTCAATCACCAGAGAGCATGCTGAGTCTATTCTGCTGCTCTGCTCCTGCCTCTATTGAACTAAATGGAACATTCAAAGGGCTCAGTGGGTAGGAGCTCACTCTCTTCTCAATCATCCCCATGATAACAGCATAAAGTCCCAGAGGTGAGAACAAAGCTAAGGGACCAGTGCCCCAGCCAAATGACAACACAACCTTCACATTTTGACTCCTAACCTTGATTTCTGGTCCCAAGATGATGCTTTCCATGGAGCTGTCCTGTTTCTCCTCCCCCCCCCCTCCCTTCTGACTTCATGATCACTATGAACTCCCAAATCAGTATGTGGGCACCAGAACATAAGGTACCAATGCTGCTTTCCCAGGTGGCATTATGAAAAGCTGTGGAAGAAAAAACATCATAATTTGTTCAACACAGGATCTAAAAAAATCATAGCTCTGAGATTCGGGGGGAAGGGATGTCTATATGTGTGCTTGTGTGTATCTATTTGCATGCATGTGTGTGTATGTGTGCTCTGGTCCCTTAAATTTCTGTTCTAACAGATCTCAGGATTCATTTAGCAGATGGTCTGCCAAGAGCCTGATAGAGTTTAACCTCCCACGTTAAATGTTTATGGAACTGTTGATCAGAGGTGGGAGCGGGGTAATGAGGAAAACTCAGAATATCCCAGGAAACAATCAAGCCCTCTTTATTTAAAATATCAATCAGAACTATTTGTAGCATTTTATAGCTTACAAAATGCCTTCATTGCATTTGACCTTCTCGACCGCCCTTCAATGTATACATTTATTTCAATTTTATACATAAGGCAAATGAGGCTCAGGAGAAAGGCTGGGTCCAAGGCCACAGTTACTAAGTGGGAAAGAGAGGGTCTCTCCATGTCATGATACTCAACTTAAGTTTCATGTCCTTTTCCATCGAACCACACTGCCTATTCCTACCCCAAGAGGCATAATGTGAATAACAAAATGGGCACATAGTCATTCTAGATAGGACTCCTTATCCTCCAAAGCTTTCAATACCCACTTAAAAAATTAGAATCAGGTGATGTCCTTCCCATGTAACATTTTTTTACCCTCTTAAAATGATTCTTAAATACCAAGGACACCTATAATAGAACAAATCCATAGAGGCAGAACAGTGCATGAGAATAGACTCATTTGTCAAAGATTTTGGGAAGGCCATCTCTCCTCAACCAGAGTAGAGGAGTAAGTTAACTATTTGTGAATGAGAAGCTCCAAGACAACTCTTCTGCCAATGCGTTAAACTTGACTCTGACACTTGCATATGATTAGTGATGATAAGGAGACAGATTGTGGATGTGTACCATGTTTTAAGTTTATAGCTATCTGCAAACTATAGCTGTATAATTCTTCTCAATCCATGTAATGAAAGAAGGGTGGAGACAGGAACTTCTGAATCAACCAGAGGGCCCAGGAAATGTAGTAACCATTCTGAGAAAGGAGAATCTGTAAAAGGGTCATATGCTCAGTAGACCCAAATAGGAACCAGGTCTATCAGGATCCTACAAGATGGTAGATTAGGTAGCAGTCTCAAGAGAAGGGCTGCTTCAAAGATTCTGAGGGACTCTACAAATCCCAATGCTAATGAGGCCTAATGAAGTAATAGTAAACTGAACATCCAGTTATCAGGACTTCATAGATATGGTACTGGGCAGTAAAAGATGTTGAGGAGAAGTCATATGTGGAGAAAGGGCTGAGGAAAGAAGGAATCACTATGATTGGATGATAAAGACACAAGAGTTCCTGCTGTGTTTTTGAGTCATGAACAGGCTACAGTTATATTAGTACCCAGGAGAACATACACTACACTCTCCGGAGAGAATAATGAGCCAGTAATTCCTTTTTAAAAAAAATTTTTTAAAAGGTATAGGTGATAACATAAAAGATCGGATTGTCAAATCAGACTAACATGAAATCAGAGATATTACACAGTTATCAAGATTTTCTAATAATTTCAAAGTATAGATAATCATAAGGTACAGACAAAGCAAGGAGAGGCTTGGAGACTTCTGACCCTGAATCCCCAGTCCTTTCTTGCCACATCAGGTCACACTCCAGGCTCACATTAACCTATGACTCTCTAAACAATGTGTGCAATTGACATCACTTACACGATAGGTCATCCTGTGTTCAGTTAGTAACCTACCTTACCTGACATTTTCCAAGGGCCATGACCTAAAAATCCATAGATTCAGGATTTTTTAGGACAAGACTTCTAGAATCCTAACAACATTCTATAAATATGGACTAAGCTTATTTTCCAAGGAGTCTGCCATTAGCATGTTTACTAGGAGATCTGACCATGTTTCTTGCCTTCTTTCTTTTCCAGGAGTAGAGCTCCAATAAAGAGACTTATTTGACTTATTTCACTCAAGCAGAGAGAGTCAGTTATCATATGGTTTCACTTACTTGTGGAGCATAAGGAATAGCACGAAGACATTGGGAGAAGGAGAGGAGAAATGAGTTGGGGGACATCAGAGGGGGAGACAAACCATGAGAGACCGTGGACTCTGAGAAACAAACTGAGGGTTTTGGAGGGGCAGGAATGGGGGGTTGGGTGAGCCTGGTGGTGGGTATTATGGAGGGCACATATTGCATGGAGCACTGGGTGTGGTGCCTAAACAATGAATTTTGGAACACTGAAAAAAATTAAATTAAATTTTTTAAAAAAGAAAGATACAAGAACAACAAAGTATCTCAAATAAAGGAACAAAATAAAACTTTAAATATTCATTTAAAAAAAGAGAGAGATTGAATTGTGGGCCTTTCCTACTAACCCTTCCCTTCCTAGCATATGACTACACATGAGATAGTGTGAATAATGCTGCATGTTGGTCTTGACTTAGTTCTAATGATTTGGTATGTTCAAAACATTGCCCTATTTGTCTCCAGATTCTGGCTACTGTTAGAATTGGAGGTAGATGATCAGCTAGAGGACAGATGATTCATTATTTTAATTGTTATTTTTAGTCAGTAGCCATACTTTTTATTTGCTTTTATGTACTTTTCACTATACAGAGCATGTCCACTGGCATTATTCCAACTGATATACTTCACAATCCTAGAAGTCGGGCAATAAAGATATTGATTTAGAAATAAGGAACCCAAGGATCAGTTTCAATTAATAAGTGGGACTTGGACTCAACCCTAGGTATGTTTAGCCTCCAAGTCCCTGATCTGCCCATTGCACAACATGATAGGGGCTTTAAAGGGCCAACTGATGGTTTGACCAAAATGCAGAGAAAATTAACAGTATCCATGTTACATACTCTTAACCTCAGAGCATAAAGACTGTTATTTTCCTCTCCACCTCTTAACTTCAGAGCATTTTCCCCCAAACTCTCCTTGCACAAAACTTTCCTAACTCTGCTATGTTTTTGGTAAGGGCTAAGAGTGCTGTGATGGAGGATTGCGCCGGCATCATGAATCGCTTTCAAGGAACACACTCATGGAGACAGATGGATGGGCTCTCCCTGCAGTCCTTCTCTACGTCCTGACAGCACACTGGAAAGGGGGTTGGGT
Organism: Mustela putorius furo; assembly: GCF_011764305.1. NCBI lineage: Eukaryota > Metazoa > Chordata > Mammalia > Carnivora > Mustelidae > Mustela > Mustela putorius. The sequence goes on along the minus strand of NW_025421987.1, from coordinate 109,077,705 downwards.
ACATTTTCCTTCTCAGGTCCCTCTCTCCATCCTCTTCAACAGGACATTGATGATTAGCTTCTGGCAGACAAATAAGCAAAGGGAAAATAAGAGGGATGGATGAAAAATTGTCTTCATAATCAATCTCTGCATTCAAAAGACAGGATACCACGCTGATACCAAACAGAAACAAAAGCATGAAGTACATTAGCCATGCTGTGCTCCTGGTCTAAAGTCAGGCCCACCTGACTTCCACCAAACACAGCTGCTTCATCCTACATCAACATCTTTCTGACCCCTCAGTTGCCAGCCTGTCCTAGTGCCAAGCCAGGTCTGAACCAGGAGGTTATTTAAAGCTCTTGTTTAATATTCTTTGACCCAGTTTTGTCACCCTAGATTGTAAGGTAGCTCTGGCCTTTTTTAAATCAAGTGACACCTGCATGCCCTAATCGGGTTAATTGTTTTTCTGCCCTTTTGCCTGCCTAGATCCCAGGCTCTGTAGGGGCCTCAACCATCTTACCCTTTCCAGGTAGGCAGGAACTATGGGCCAGGTCCTATATTCATAACATCTGGACACATACAATCTTATGAAAGCATTCACTGAAGTGCTGACCACCTTCGCAGTATCATGCAGCCATCTATTCTTGCATTGTGTTGCACCTACCTATTAAGGCATCTCCATTATTTCCTGTTGAAACCCACTTCTTCTATCACCCATTATTATGAGACATAATATTGGGATGGATATTGGAATGGAATTCCGATATTAGAATGAACTTTGGAATGAAATCCACTTCTTGTATCACCCATTAGTGTTTGCTACCATATTATCTAGATACCACGTTATACACTTGGGCTGCACTTTATTTCCAGCTCCCACAGTTAGTTCTGTTCCCTAACTGTGAGTTCATCCCAGTAAGCAGGTAATCCTAGCACTGGCGTCATCCCAGTGAACATTATCACACTGTTCTCAAATTTATAAAGACATCTAACATAGAAGAAGGTCCTTTGCCATTAAGGTAATATTTGTCAATCCTCAGGGAGCTGAGAAACTCTATTTTATTGGTTTGGTTTTATGATACTCCCTTCTCCTAAGAAGGTTTTTCAAACTAATTTTATATTTATACTGATATACAATCTTTATATCTATTTTTATATACATAATATAATTTCATATACTTTATGTATTTATATTTATATCAAAATATTTATATTTTAAAATTATATTTAGGTACAATTTGACATAATTCTGTGGCAACTCAGGGGAAAAAAATGAAGACATCTGGTGGTATGACAAAGTAAGAGAGAGTAGGACTCTGTCATTGAAGTTACTTTTAAGTCAGGGTCAAAATATCATACCCCAAGTACACTCTGACTTCTTTATCAGCCAGAAGGAGAAGAGAGAAATCATCATATCACCAAGACAAGTGTTCTGAGGGTGTGAGGGTGAAAAAGAACATGAATCATTTGTAACGTCTCTTGGCAGCAAGATGAAGGCACATCGGAGGAGGCAGAAAGTAACGAAGGCTTTCTGGACACTGATTCGCTCTCTTCATCCTCCTCAGGGAAAGAGTCAGAGAAGAGGAGTAAACATTCAGATACAACAATGAATTCTTTTTTAGATTCAATAGTAGAATTTTAAAGTAACACACAATATTGGAGAGAGGGTACTTTTTCCATCACTTGCATACATTGCTGATGGGGTACATTTTAGAACTTTCGGTCTTGGGAATAAATATACTCTAAAGAGTATGGATCAAGAGCCTTTATAAGTTAAAAATCCCTAAATCAGTACTTCTAAGAACCTATCTAAAAGAATAATCAGAGATGTAGACAAAGGATGTTCATGAAAGCACTATTTATAATGAAAAAAAAAAATAAAAATGGCTAAATAAAGACACACCCCAGTAATGAAATGTATGTAGCCATTATAATTTTATTCTAAAAATATTTAATGATGTGGGAAAAGCCAAATACAAATAGTTTAAACACTATAATCTTCTTTGTACACAAGATTGTGTCTGGAAGTTTAGATCACAGATAATATGAAATTCTTCATTACACTTTTCTGTATGTTCTGAATACAGAGAGTGTCTCAGATACTGGCAAAGCCAAGGAGCAAGACCTAAGACCTGTCCTGTGGCTTTCTAGGTTTTCGGCAGGGACATCCTTCCACGTGGACTCTAAAGGAGTCTGACTTCTTGCACAAGATTTCACATTGCACTATGCAGCTGGCTGTTGGAGGAAAAAGAGCAAATCTAATTGTTCTGGTAATTTCTCAGCCACCAGCACAGCTTGAAAAATGAGGCCTTCCTGTTCATAGCCTTGGCCTCACATCTGGTCAGTTTACAATGCTTTTTTTTAGAAATACTATGGATGAAGAAGTTCATGGAAGCAGAAAAGACTTGTTGGTAGACCCCATTCAGGCAGGTATGTAATGTTTGATAAACAAGAGACTGAATGACTAAACCAAGCAATCAGCCAATATATCAGTGATACTGGATTCTTACCATACACCTAAATTATTTAGGGAACCAGGATAAACCTCTCATCTGCCAGATTTCTCTCCTGTATCCCACTGAGGTCTCCAGTGACAGGTAAGAATTCACTAGCCATTAAGAACCTCAGGATCCTGACTTATTTCAAGTCTGTCCTCTGCCTTCTATACCAGTCCTTTACAGACATGGACTCACATACTGACTGCTCTATTTAGCAGCTAAATTCCACTAGGGCAGGTGTTGAAAAATGTACTTTGGAAGGACACCTAAATGCTCTCCTTGTTCTTGCAAGGGACTACAAATGGCCCAGCTGTTGCCAAGGGGCCTTCAGGCATCATGACAAACAGCAAGGCGTATTACAGAAAATTTGGAAGGTGAAAAGCAAGGTTTACATTGATCAAAGGTGAGGTCAAGTTCATGATTATGGAAACAAGTGATCAGAGGATGAAGGTCAGAAACTAAAGATCAGAAAAAGGCAGACGTTAAGAGGCAGAGGTGGGGAGAAACTCCACAGCCACACACACAATTGCTTTGTTTTGTTTTGTTTAAATATTTAGCCAAATTGCCCTGGTATAAAGTGCAAGAAGCAAAGTAGACAGTAAACAATAGGAGAGGAAGAGCTGATCAGATACTAATAACTCTCTGCTTTATATAGCTCCATGGCATTACGAAGCTCACCATTGATTATTCTCACTGTCCATCAGCTATGGAGAAGTGAGCAAATATGCAGATGGAAACCCTAAGACAAAGCTCAATTTTATTCCTTCCACTCATAAGACCCATGATCCCTTATCTATATGCAGTGTCTGATTCTCAGTCAGCACTCAGGAGCAGCATGCTGGGGAGTGTGTGTGTGTGTAAAATTATGATGCTAACTGGGACCTCAGAAGAACCGCTCACATGATTTCATCTTTGAACAAGTGTACACAGGGATGGAGTTTGGGTGGGATACACTTGACTTGGAGCTACAGAATTATTAACACTTCAGGCAGCTGTGGAGATGAGATACACTCTCCCCAATTCTCTTATGAACTGTATTCCTTCTAGCTCCCCCTCCACCAAACACCTTCTATTTCCTGATTTCCAAGAGCAAGGATTGGTTGTGTCCAACTCATCATTGGAGCCAAGGCCATGTGGCAAGCCTATGGATCCACTAATACTTAGTAGCAACTAATACTTACCTTGTAGAACAGTTTTAAGAATTTAAACAAATAAAATGTGTAAACGTACCTAGCATATGTTGGGCATACAGAAACGTAAAATTTTGTTTTGATTTCCCTTTTATTCTTCTATAGACAGCCAATTTAATTTTAAGTCTTTGTATTTTCCTAGTTCCCAGCTATTTAGTGAGGTTAGTAATTTCCTATGTCTCCCATCCCATTCTCTGGGTGAAACTGCTCTTCCAAAACCCCATGATGCCTCCCTCCCCATTTTCATAGGTGTTCAGAACATGATAGGTACAAGTTCCTTTTGTGGGCAAGGAAATGTAGGCACAGAGAGGTTAAGTGAAGTTTACCACACAGTCAAAAAGTGGTAGAGCTGGGATCCAACTAAGACAAGACCTATTCTATTTTAATTGCATCATGGAAAAAAAATGTCTTGAATGGTGGTAATATTACAGAAAGAAAAACATCATCTACCCTGGCACAACAGAACCAAACCAAAATAACCAGAACCCCTAGTTAATGGATATTAAAACTTGTATCCAGGGATAGCTTCTGACAAGACGACTGCTGATTAATGGAGAGTCTCCAGGAGAAAGTTTTTGCTTGAAGCAGACGAAGAAAAAATATAATTACAAAGTGTGATATCTGAGTCCCAAATCCATGGCAAGTTGTTAAATTACACCTACTACAGCTTCTGGAATTCCAAAGTTTATAAAACACTTTTTTTTTTTTCAAGGCAAAGTAGTTTAGAGAAAGGATGAAATAAAAGAATACTATTCAATTTATCAGGGTTCAAATGTATTATTCTACCTATTATATTATGAATTCACACAAAGCTTTATAAACAATGCCTTTTCAATCATTGCCTCCCACTTGTTCCATCAAATCAATATGTCACAGATAAGTATCAATTCAATTTCTTTCTTTTTGAGGTTGTTTCCTCAATCGGGGAAAACTGACACACTAATTTTGGACTATCTGTAATCTTCTCTAAGTGAGAAGTAAGCTGATCACTGTGGCTGGGGGAAAGAGAAAAAAAAAAAAAAACAGCCCCTGTGTTCCAGTAGACATTTAGATAGGTCCAGAGGAAGAAATGCTCAGTGTGCCAATGGCTTTTGAGTCGTATCCATTGGCCAAGTCTTCAGAGCTTCAGCAAAGATGATGCAAATGACAGCTGCTGGGACACAGCAACTGCTGTGGGCCCAGACCTGCTATGACACAGATTGAATTTATAGGAAATTCAAGAAGACAAGAAAGGACACCTGTCAATCAGAAGATAGACAGAGATAGCAAGTGCCTAGTATATCTGCTGATGCTCTAGAGAGTAGAGTTCATTGCTAGCAAATAGAACATTACTCTAGCCAAGTGACTCAAGAGAAAATCCTGGCCATTATTATTTTTATCTATTCATAGTTTAATATTTGATCTTGAAGGAAGCAGAAACCCATGCATTTTTATCGTATTAAAGCAATGATTAAGAAGAAAGCCATAATAGACCTAAATAAAGAATATAGTTTGTGGTGGGGATGGGGATGACCACTTATTGAGGTCTTCTGGGTATTACATACCATATGAGAGGATTTACAGCAGAGTTTCTTAACCTCAGAACTATTTATTGATATTTGGTCTGGATCATTCTTTGTTGTAGGGAACTATCCCATACACTGTACCATGTTTTTAGCAGGATTCCTCACCCCAAACCAATGGATGCCAGTAGCACTGCTCCCTTTTCCCAACTGAAACAGTCAAAATGTCTCTAGACATTGCCAAATTGCCACTGGTTGATAGTCACTATTTTAACAATAATAACTAATATTTCCTGAGGGTGTACTACATATCTAGCAGTGGTTTAAGCCCTTTTATTTTTTATAATTTTTAGAGCCAAATAATTATCCATACCTAGTACACAAAAATGTATAACTTAATAACTTACAAAATAAGGAATATCAAAAAAATAAAAAAGAACATCATCATTTTTGGACCCCCTCTTAATCTCTACCCACTCCTTGTCCGCCCAGGTAACCATTATCCTAAACTTCCTTGTTTTACTGTCTAGCTGTACTAACTAAACATGTACCTCTAAAGCTAAGTAGTCTGTCTTTCTCAGGCATTTATTGGTGAATGTGAGTGCTATCAAAAAGAGAAGTGTAAATTAAGAGGGAAAAGATTTGGGTTCAGGAAACAGGGGATGTAACAACAGAATCCCCAGTCTGGGAAGGGTAATCCCAGAATAGCAGCTGGCATTCAGGAGAGAAAATAATCAGTCCGCATTGGAGCAAGTAAGGCAGGTTAAGGACAGATTTGTCAATAAATTGAAATCAATATAATGCCAGATGTATCTGAATATATGGAGAGGTGAACTGGACAGCTGGTAAAAATTGGGGGCTTACTTTAGGGAAAGGAATGTAGAACACTACATAAGCAAACAAAGGATAATTTCACTGTGAAAAATAAAAAACAGTGCAAAATAGTTATTCTTGTATTGTACATGACTCCATTGTAAGTTATGTGCATTGTCCATGTAAACCCTGAGTATTAATCTAACAGATTATGGTTTAATTATAGTAGGATAGGAGAGTGGGAAGTATAGTAGTAGGAGAATGAGGTTTGAAAGGGAATTACATCCTCTCAGGTTAGGAAGTCAATAAATAATGCCTAACAGAAGAACCTTACTTAAAAATATGGTGGTAAATACCAAAAGAATCCACTAAAAGACCACGGTGCCTAGGTGGCTCAGTCAGTTAAGCACCTGACTCTTGGTTTTAGCTCAGGTCATGATCTCATGGGTTGTGAAATTGAACTCCATGTCGGGCTCCTTGCTCAGTAAGGAGTCTGCTTGAAGATTTTCTCCCTCTGCCCCTCCCCCCCATACACATGCACTGTCTCAAATAAATAAATCTTTTTTAAAAATCCACTAAAAGAGATGAAAATGGTGATTCATTAGGAGGGAAGAGAAAAAAAAAAAACTGGAGCAAGGGCTACTGTCTTTCATATCAAATCTTGTACCACAGTTTGACTCTTTAACTCCTTTACATGCAAACATTCAATGAAAATGAATGCTTTAAAAACAGACTTAAAGGGCACCTAGGTGGCTCAGTTGTTAAGTGTCTGCCTTCAGTTCAGGTCATAATCCCAGGGTCCTGGGATTGAACCCCGCATGGGGCTCCCTGCTCGGCAAGAAGCCTGCTTCTCCCTCTCCCTCTCCCCCTGTTCCCTCTATCTCTGTCTCTTTCTCTGTCAAATAAATAAATCTTAAAAAAAAAAAAACAAAACTATTTAAAAAGAGTTACTTATGGCCACCTGGGTGGCTCAGTCAGGTAAGTGACTGCCTTCAGCTCAGGTCATGATTCCTGAGTCCTGGGATCAAGTCCCATATCAGGCTCCTAGCTCCGCAGAAAGTCTGCTTCTCACTCTGACTTCCTCCCCTGTCATGCTCTCTCTCACTCACTCTCTCTCTCAAATAAATGAATAAAATCTTTTTTTAAAAATTTTTTTAAAAAGTTACTTTTGATGATGTTGATTCCATAAGCAGTGCTTGAAGCAAAATATCTAGGAAATAGGTTGGTATGTCCATAAACCCAGATTTAACAGTGTTCCTGAATAACCATTTACAAATAGTTAACAAGGTGGTTTAAGATAACCCTGCAATGAAATGGCAGTCAACTCATTTTGTTCCAAACGAATAAAGACCTTAAGAGGAGTGTCTTAAAAGATCTAGAAAACCACGGGGCGCCTGGGTGGCTCAGTCGTTAGGGGTCTGCCTTCGGCTCAGGTCGTGATCCCAGGGTTCTGGGATCGAGCCCCGCATCGGGCTCCCTGCTCAGCGGGAAGCTTGCTTCTCCCTTTCCCACTCCCTCTGCTTGTGTTCCCTCTCTTGCTGTGTCTCTTTCTATCAAATAAATAAATAAATAAATCTTAAAAAAAAAAAAAAAAAAAAAAGATCTAGAAAACCAAAGTATAAGGAAATTAAAATGATCAGGAAGAAAAGTCTTCTTTCTAGTGAAATCTTCACTCACTTTCTATATTTTAATATAACTCCTGCCTTCTAGGTCAGACCAATCAGAGGGAGAATCATGAAGAACTTGGTAACTATTTCCATTACCTCAACCCTGAGAATCCCTGGCACCCCAAACCTCCAAATTCTTTATTTTTCCAAAGTGGGATCTGAGATTCCTCAGTGAACACTAAAAGTTTCCTACAGAGGACACAGAATGCAATAGAAGGAGCCTGGGCTTTTAGGTCAGACCTATTTTGGTCAGAATCCCAGTTCTGCTCTTAATAGATGCATGATCTTGGTAAAATTACTTAATCTTTCTTAATCACAGTTTCAGTGTCTAAAAAAATAAGGATAATAATTCCCACCTTACTCAATGATTCTCAAGATCACAGAGCTCATTTTTTAAAGCCTGTGGCTCATAGCTTATTCTCTAGTAACTTTAGCTAATGATAAAATTATTACTGTTGTAATAATAATGACCATCATTGGGGAACCTGGGTGGCTCAGTGGATTAAAGCCTCTCCCTTTAGCTCTGGTCATGGTCCCAGGGTCCTGGGATCAAGCCCCACATCGGGCTCTCTGCTCAGCAGGCACCCTTCTCCCCACGCCCACCCCCCGCCTGCCTCTCTGCCTACTTGTGATCTCTGTCAAGTAAATAAATAAAATATTTTTTAAAATAATGATAATAATAACCATCATTATTACTACTACTGTTGCCAACAGTATCATATCCAACCCCCTGCACAGTGACTTTACATAGCAGCAGCTGCTGCTTTTGAGGACACTGGTGTTATCTGTGCCATTTCTGCCAATTGGAGTTAGGGTCATTCTCACCACTGTCACCAGCAGCTTTATAAGGCTTCCTAGAAGGTCACGCGTTTTTTAGTTTTCCTAGTCCCCCATCTTAATGAACCTAAAACAACCATTCCTGAGCGTTGGGTGACACCAGTCATTTATATACTAAACATTCACTGAATTACTATGAATCCAACATAGGAGAATTAGACCATTCAAAGAGGTTCTCTGGGGAAGCCTGGGTGGCTCAGTTAAACATCTGCCTTCAGCTCAGGTCATGATCCTGGAGTCCTGGGATAGAGCCTGCACTGGGCTTCCTGCTCAGCAGGGAGTCTGCTTCTCCCTCTGACCCTCCCCTCTTTCATGCTCTCGCTCACTCTCTCATTCTCTCTCAAATAAATAAATAAAATCTTAAAAAACAACAACAAAGAGGTTCTTTGTCACAGCACCCTCTTATTTCTAATCCTTCTTGTCTGCTTTCAGATGCTTGCCTCTCCCTGTCACAGCTGATCCTTTTTTGCCTACTTTTTAACTTCAGGTTTGTGACTTTCCATCTAACTAGTGGAAAACCCCACTCTCTATATGGTGGGACCTGTTGGCTTGTCAGGAAGCCAGCCCCTATGCCCACCATGAAACCATCTCCCTTCAAGTTCTTCCCCAAGAATACTCTTTGGGTCCTACATTTTGTGGTCCTGTCAACCTCCATCCCTTTCCCAGTTGAGACAATCTCTTTCTTTCAGGGCCCTCAAGGAAATTCTCTCTCTTCTTTCTCCTTTCTCCTGAGACATTGAACATTATAACTTAAAGAAGTTTGGGCTTTCACAGAGATAGGAATATAGGTCTCCAAAAACTTCAGTGCTCTACAGAACCCCACCTTACAAGGAATTACAAAGATCCTGGTTACTTTCTTGAACTGGAAATGGGAAAGACCAAAATAAAACTAATATCTCAATCATTTTGCCGAGTGTATTTTTGTTAACATCTATATGTATAAGTTCTCTTGGCATTTGAAGAAAATATGACCACTATTTCTAGGATGCGGTGTGAAATTTCCTTAAAGGCTTCTTTTGACAAACTGCAAATCTATCTTAAGATGAGATGGTGTGTGTCTTAGGTAGGCTTTTCCTAAGGTCTTCCAACAAGAAGATTCTGAGATGAGGATTTATAATGAAGTATTTTTAGGAAAAATCATCTGGGTTGTGGGGAACTGAGAATTGCAAAAAGTCAAATTTAACCTATAATTTAACATATTTTCTCTTAGCTCTTCAGTAAAGTATGGCAGCCACACAATCTTGAGTGGTGTAGGTTGAATATAGTGTCATCAGCAAAGGGAAGGGGGAATAGGGGATATGTTATTTATACCACATCCACTCTTCTGATGCACCCATAGTGAAAGATACTTTCCCCTTCAAGGGGACTGTCCCAGGGGGTTCCACAAGGGACCATTTTCAAAGCAAGAAGGACTCACATCAAATAGAGTTGGAAGAGCTGTTAGTCATGTGGAGGAATGCATACTTAAGTACAGACTGAACAGTAAATACAACTATAAAGCATTTCATGATTTGCTGTCAAATGGAATGATGATACTATGGCATCATCTCTATTATAGATATGACCATAACCCATTAAAAAATGATTCTCCCTAGAAATATAACCACTTTCTAGTAGAACCTCTAAAATGCATTTCTAATTAGAACTATACATCTTGCTTCAGTCTGCCTTAAGTATCTTGATCAAGCTTAGGTCCCTCAATCATTGGAAATAGGTTAACATACTAAGGGAGGAGACAAGGGAGAGGCCAAAATAATATAAGCAAGAATCAAAGTGATGTACTGGCTAAAACCCACCAAAGCTCATATTTATTTTAAATAACCCTCAGAATTTTGAGAAAGGAGAAAAGCTATTTAGAATGGAATGCCTACCATTACACTTCCTGTGGGGGTTTCCCACTTGTAATTAAACCAATCTGTAAATTCTATAGTGCTCTGTCTTAGGTCCCTATGAATAAAGAAAAAGTCCAATCCATTTTGCATGCTCCAAACTTCTATCAGATATTGAGTCCTGTTGGTCCTTGAAAAAGAAATGTTGACCAATATTTCCTAGCTGATTCAAATGGTTAACTGCCTTGGCTTGGATATATTCTGAAAACACTACATTATTCTTAAAAAAAAAAAAAGTTTTTAAGCTAGTTCTAAGAAACAACCCCAATCCAATTTCTGGTCAACTGACTTATGAGAGCAGCCTCCTGAAATAATGAAATTTGAGAGCCTAAGTGTGGGAGTGAAGCAAACTCAGTTTCACTGCTAGATTTTGGATTTGTCCTCTCCTACAGAAGCTCTCAGCCAGCATTCTAACTTTCTGCTTCTAGCCATCCATAATTGCCTGTCAGGAACAGCCCTGAAGACTGTGGGATGGGCCTGATGCCTGGCTAATTAACTCATGATAACAACATGGAACAAGGATGACTCCCCAAAGAAAAATATTTGTCTCTCCACTTACAGATACCCAGTGCTTGGTGCATTGTAGCTAATGTAAGAGAAAGTTGGACTCATGTAAGATAGAAAGGAAAAAAGGACAGAACAGAGAACTTTCCTAGTCTGTTAAATTTCCTTACTGAAGTTCCTCAAGTACAAATCCTTAACCTCTTTGGTTAGGTTTATTCCCAGGTATCTTATGGTTCTTGGTGCTATAGTAAATGGAATCGATTCTCTAATTTCTCTTTCTATATTTTCATTACAGAAATCAACTGATTTCTGTACAGTGACTTTGTATCCTGCCGTATTACTGAATTGCTATCTGAGTTCTAGTTGTTTGGGGGTGGAGTCTTTTGGCTTTTTCCACATAAAATATTATGTCATCTGTGAAGAGAGTTTGATTTCTTCCCTGCCAGTTTGAATACCTTTTATTTCTTTTTGTTGTCTGATTGCTGCTGCTAGGACTTCTAGTACTATGTTGAACAGTGGCGAGAGTGGACATCCTTGTCATGTTCCTGATCTCAGAGGGAAGGCTGTCAGCTTTTCCCCATTGAGAATGATATTCACTGTGGGTTTTTCATAGATAGATTTTATGAAGTTGAGGAATGTTCCCTCTATCCCTATACTTTGAAGCATTTTAATCAGGAACAGATGCTATATCTTGTCAAATGCTTTTTCTGCATCAACTGAGAGGACCATGTGGTCTTGTCTCTTCTCTTATTGATTTGTTCTATCACATTGATTGATTTGTGAATGTTGAACCACACTTGCATCCCATGGATAGATCCCACCTGGTCATGGTGGATAATCTTTTTAATGTACTGTTGGATCCTATTATCTAGGATCTTGTTGAGAATCTTGGCATCCATATTCATCAAGGATATTGGCCTGAAATTCTCCTTTTTGGATGAGGTCTTTGACTGGTTTGGGGATCAAGATAATGCTGGCTTCATAGAAAGAGTCTGGAAGTTTTCCTTCTGTTTCTATTTTTTGAAACAGCTTCAGGAGAATAGGTATTATTTCTTCTTTAAATGTTTGGTAGAAGTTTCCAGGGACTCCATCAGGTCCTGGGTTCTTGGTTTTTTTTTGGAGGTTTTTGATCACTGCTTCAATCTCATTACTAGATATTGGTCTATTCAGGTTGTCAATTTCTTTCTGATTCCATTTTGGAAGTTATAGGTTTCCAGGAATACATCCATTTTGTCACTACAGAACACTCATGAAAGAAATTGAAGAAGACACAAAAGGATGGAAAAGCATTCCATGCTCATGGATTGGAAGAATAAACATTGTTAAAATGTCCACAATGCCTAGAGCAATCTATACTTTCAATGCCATCCCGATTAAAATTCCACTGGCATTTTTCAAAGAGTTGAAACAAACAATCCTAAAATTTGTATGGAACCAGAAAAGACACCAAATTGCTAAGGAAATTTTGAAAAAGAAAAACAAAACTAGGGGCATCATGTTGCCTGATTTCAAGCTTTACTACAAAGCTCTGATCATCAAGACAGCATAGTACTGGCACAAAAGCAGACACACAGACCAGGAGAACAGAGTAGAGAGCCCAGATATAGACCTGCAACTCTATGGTCAACTAATCTTTGACAAAGCAGGAAAAAATATACTGTGGAAAAAAGACAGTCTTCAATAAATGGTGCTGGGAAAATTTACGGCTATGTATAGAAAATGAAACTCAACCATTCTTCTATACCATACAAAGATAAACTCAAAAAGATAAAAGACCTCAGCATGAGGGAGAAATCTATCAAAATCCTAGAGGAGGACATAGGCAGTAACCTCTTCGACATCAGCCACAGCAACGTCTTTCAAGACATGTCTCGAGGAAACAAAAGTGAAAATGAAATTTTGGGACCTCATCAAGATCAAAAGCTTCTGCACCGCAAAGGAAACAGTCAACAAAAATAAGACACAACCCACAGAATGAGAAGATATTTGCAAATGCCAATACATACAAAGGGTCTCATCCCCCTTCTCGAACCTGAAACATCACTGCTTCAACATGAACCACATCACAGAAATCATGTGGTTTGGTAAACCAGACCAAAGCATCAAGAATTAGGGAATGTATATTTTTCACCCAAAGACAAGGAAACATATACTTTTCCCAAGACCAAGTAGCTCATTCACAAAAGAACCACCAAGCAGACCCAGAAAAGACCATGTTCCTAAAAGCTCGTCAAGGGTCAAGCTTCCATGGACAACCAAGATACAGTTAATGCATCTTCTTATAACATCTGACCACTGACTCCTCTAAGAGGTAAACTGGTCCTTCTGCCTGAAATATCTTCCACCTACTTCTCCACCTAGAAAACTCCTACTCATCCTTCCAGACCCAAATAAAATGTCCTCTATGGAAACTTACCCAATCCTTCCTCCGCCTAAATACACCCAAATGCCCACACACTCTGCCCCGAATAAATCACTGTCTTCTCTTAAGAATATACTTATCTTGAGGGGGAGGAGTCAAGATGGCGGAGAAGTAGCAAGCTGAGACTGCTTCAGCTAGCCAGAGATCAGCTAGATAGCTTATCTAAAGATTGCAAACACCTGGAAATCCATCGGCAGATCGAAGAGAAGAAGAACAGCAATTCTGGAAACAGAAAAACAACCACTTTCTGAAAGGTAGGACCGGCGGAGAAGTGAATCCAAAGCGACGGGAAGATAGACCCCGGGGGGAGGGGCCGGCTCCCGGCAAGCGGCGGAGCAACCGCGCACAAAATCAGGACTTTTAAAAGTCTGTTCCGCTGAGGGACATCGCTCCAGAGGCTAAACCGGGGCGAAGCCCACGCGGGGTCAGCGTGGCCTCAGGTCCCGCAGGGTCACAGAAGATTCGGGGGTGTCTGAGTGTCGCAGAGCTTGCGGGTATTGGAACGGGAAAGCCGGCTACAGAGACAGAGCCGACAGTAAGCTCGCAGCTCCGTGTTACCTTGAACCGGTCGCAGGCTCGGTGAGCTCGGAGCGCGGCCGGAGGTCAGGCAGACGGGAGTAACTGGGCGCTGTTCTCTGAGGGCGCACTGAGGAGTGGGGCCCTGGGCTCTCGGCTCCTCCGGGCCGGAGACCAGGAGGCCGCCATTTGTATTCCCGTCCTCTGGAACTCTACGGAAAGCGCTCAGGGAACAAAAGCTCCTGAAAGCAAACCCGAGCGGATTATTCACCCCGGCCCCAGGTAAGGGCGGTGTAATTCTGCCTGGGGCAAAGACACTTGAGAATCACTACAACAGGCCCCTCCCCCAGAAGATCAACAAGAAATCCAGCTGAGACCAAGTTCACCTACCAAGGAGTGCGGTTTCAATACCAAGGAGAGCAGCAGAATTCCAGAGGAGGAGAAAGCCAAGCACGGAACTCATGGCTTTTTTCCTGTGATTTTTTTTAGTCTTGCAGTTAATTTAATTTTTTCTTTTTCATTTTTTTTTTTCTCGCCTTCGGGTAAAATTTTTTTTTTAACTGTTACCTTTTTCTTTTTTAACGATTTTTTACTAGTTTATCTAATATATATATATATATTTTTTTTTTTTACATTTTTCTTAGGTGTTTTCTTTTTTAAAAAATTCTTTTCTTTTCTTTTTTTCTCTTTTTTCTTTCTTCCTTTTTGAACCTCTTTTTATCCCCTTTCTCCCCACTCACGATTTTGGATCTCTTCTAATTTGGTTAAAGCATATTTTCCTGGGGTTGTTGCCACCCTTTTAGTATTTTACTTGCCCCTTCATTTACTCTTATCTGGACAAAATGACAAGACATAAAAATTCAACACAAAAAAAAGAACAAGAGGCAGTACCGAAGGCTAGGGACCTAATCAATACAGACATCGGTAATATGTCAGATCTAGAGTTCAGAATGACAATTCTCAAGGTTCTAGCCGGGCTCGAAAAAGGCATGGAAGATATTAGAGAAACCCTCTCGAGAGATATAAAAGCCCTTTCTGGAGAAATAAAAGAACTAAAATCTAACCAAGTTGAAATCAAAAAAGCTATTAATGAGGTGCAATCAAAAATGGAGGCTCTCACTGCTAGGATAAATGAGGCAGAAGAAAGAATTAGTGATATAGAAGACCAAATGACAGAGAATAAAGAAGCTGATCAAAAGAGGGACAAACAGCTACTGGACCACGAGGGGAGAATTCGAGAGATAAGTGACACCATAAGACGAAACAACATTAGAATAATTGGGATTCCAGAAGAAGAAGAAAGTGAGAGGGGAGAGCAGAAGGTATACTGGAGAGAATTATTGGGGAGAATTTCCCCAATATGGCAAAGGGAACGAGCATCAAAATTCAGGAGGTTCAGAGAATGCCCCTCAAAATCAATAAGAATAGGCCCACACCCCGTCACCTAATAGTAAAATTTACAAGTCTCAATGACAAAGAGAAAATCCTGAAAGCAGCCCGGGAAAAGAAGTCTGTAACATACAATGGTAAAAATATTAGATTGGCAGCTGACTTATCCACAGAGACCTGGCAGGCCAGAAAGAGCTGGCATGATATTTTCAGAGCACTAAACGAGAAAAAAATGCAGCCAAGAATACTATATCCAGCTAGGCTATCATTGAAAATAGAAGGAGAGATTAAAAGCTTCCAGGACAAACAACAACTGAAAGAATTTGCAAATACCAAACCAGCTCTACAGGAAATCTTGAAAGGGGTCCTCTAAGCAAAGAGAGAGCCTACAAGTGGTAGATCAGAAAGGAACAGAGACCATATACAGTAACAGTCACCTTACAGGCAATACAATGGCACTAAATTCATATCTCTCAATAGTTACCCTGAATGTGAATGGGCTAAATGCCCCTGTCAAAAGACACAGGGTATCAGAATGGATAAAAAAAACAAAACCCATCTATATGTTGCCTCCAAGAAACACATTTTAAGCCCGAAGACACCTCCAGATTTAAAGTGAGGGGGTGGAAAAGAATTTACCATGCTAATGGACATCAGAAGAAAGCAGGAGTGGCAATCCTTATATCAGATCAATTAGATTTTAAGCCAAAGACTATAATAAGAGATGAGGAAGGACACTATATCATACTCAAAGGGTCTGTCCCACAAGAAGATTTAACAATTTTAAATATCTATGCCCCCAATGTGGGAGCAGCCAACTATATAAACCAATTAATAACAAAATCAAAGAAACACATCAACAATAATACAATAATAGTAGGGGACTTTAACACTCCCCTCACTGAAATGGACAGGTCATCCAAGCAAAAGATCAGCAAGGAAATAAAGGCCTTAAATGACACACTGGACCAGATGGACATCACAGATATATTCAGAATATTTCATCCCAAAGCAACAGAATACACATTCTTCTCTAGTGCACATGGAACATTCTCCAGAATAGATCACATCCTCGGTCCTAAATCAGGACTCAACTGGTATCAAAAGATTGGGATCATTCCCTGCATATTTTCAGACCACAATGCTCTAAAGCTAGAACTCAACCACAAAAGGAAGTTTGGAAAGAACCCAAATACATGGAGACTAAACAGTATCCTTCTAAAGAATGAATGGGTCAACCGGGAAATTAAAGAAGAATTGAAAAAAATCATGGAAACAAATGATAATGAAAATACAACGGTTCAAAATCTGTGGGACACAACAAAGGCAGTCCTGAGAGGAAAATATATAGCGGTACAAGCCTTTCTCAAGAAACAAGAAAGGTCTCAGGTACACAACCTAACCCTACACCTAAAGAAGCTGGAGAAAGAACAAGAAAGAAACCCTAAGCCCAGCAGGAGAAGAGAAATCATAAAGATCAGAGCAGAAATCAATGAAATAGAAACCAAAAAAACAATAGAACAAATCAACGAAACTAGGAGCTGGTTCTTTGAAAGAATTAATAAAATTGATAAACCCCTGGCCCGACTTATCAAAAAGAAAAGAGAAAGGACCCAAATAAATAAAATCATGAATGAAAGAGGAGAGATCACAACTAACACCAAAGAAATACAAACTATTATAAGAACATACTATGAGCAACTCTACGGCAATAAATTTGACAATCTGGAAGAAATGGAGGCATTCCTAGAAACATATAAACTACCACAACTGAACCATGAAGAAATAGAAAGCCTGAACAGACCCATAACCAGTAAGGAGATTGAAACAGTCATTAAAAATCTCCAAACAAACAAAAGCCCAGGGCCAGACGGCTTCCCGGGGGAATTCTACCTAACATTTAAAGAAGAACTAATTCCTATTCTCCTGAAACTGTTCCAAAAAATAGAAATAGAAGGAAAACTTCCAAACTCATTTTATGAGGCCAGCATCACCTTGATCCCAAAACCAGACAAGGATCCCACCAAAAAAGAGCTATAGACCGATATCCTTGATGAACACAGATGCGAAAATACTCAACAAAATACTAGCCAATAGGATTCAACAGTACATTAAAAAGATTATTCACCACGACCAAGTGGGATTTATTCCAGGGCTGCAAGGTTGGTTCAACATCCGCAAATCAGTCAATGTGATACAACACATCAATAAAAGTAAGAACAAGAACCATATGATACTCTCAATAGATGCTGAAAAAGCATTTGACAAAGTACAACATCCCTTCCTGATCAAAACTCTTCAAAGTGTAGGGATAGAGGGCACATACCTCAATATCATCAAAGCCATCTATGAAAAACCCACCGCAAATATCATTCTCAATGGAGAAAAACTGAAAGCTTTTCCGCTAAGGTCAGGAACACGGCAGGGATGTCCATTATCACCACTGCTATTCAACATCGTACTAGAGGTCCTAGCCTCAGCAATCAGACAACAAAAGGAAATTAAAGGCATCCAAATCGGCAAAGAAGAAGTCAAATTATCACTCTTCGCTGATGATATGATACTATATGTGGAAAACCCAAAAGACTCCACTCCAAAACTGCTAGAACTTATACAGGAATTCAGTAAAGTGTCAGGATATAAAATCAATGCACAGAAATCAGTTGCATTTCTCTACACCAACAGCAAGACAGAAGAAAGAGATATTAAGGAGTCAATCCCATTTACAATTGCATCCAAAACCATAAGATACCTAGGAATAAACCTAACCAAAGAGACACAGAATCTATACTCAGAAAAACTATAAAGTACTCATGAAAGAAATTGAGGAAGACACAAAGAAATGGAAAAATGTTCCATGCTCCTGGATTGGAAGAATAAATATTGCGAAAATGTCTATGCTACCTAAAGCAATCTACACATTTAATGCAATTCCTATCAAAGTACCATCCATCTTTTTCAAAGAAATGGAACAAATAATTCTAAAATTTATATGGAACCAGAAAAGACCTCGAATAGCCAAAGGGATATTGAAAAAGAAAGCCAACGTTGGTGGCATCACAATTCCGGACTTCAAGCTCTATTACAAAGCTGTCATCATCAAGACAGCATGGTACTGGCACAAAAACAGACACATAGATCAATGGAACAGAATAGAGAGCCCAGAAATAGACCCTCAAATCTATGGTCAACTAATCTTCGACAAAGCAGGAAAGAATGTCCAATGGAAAAAAAGACAGCCTTTTCAATAAATGGTGCTGGGAAAATTGGACAGCCACATGCAGAAAAATGAAATTGGACCATTTCCTTACACCACACACAAAAATAGACTCAAAATGGATGAAGGACCTCAATGTACGAAAGGAATCCATCAAAATCCTTGAGGAGAACACGGGCAGCAACCTCTTCGACCTCTGCCGCAGCAACATCTTCCTAGGAACAACGCAAAAGGCAAGGGAAGCAAGGGAAAAAATGAACTACTGGGATTTCATCAAGATCAAAAGCTTTTGCACAGCAAAGGAAACAGTTAACAAAATCAAAAGACAACTGACAGAATGGGAGAAGATATTTGCAAACGACATATCAGATAAAGGACTAGTGTCCAGAATCTATAAAGAACTTAGCAAACTCAACACCCAAAGAACAAATAATCCAATCAAGAAATGGGCAGAGGACATGAACAGACATTTCTGCAAAGAAGACATCCAGATGGCGAACAGACACATGAAAAAGTGCTCCATATCACTCGGCATCAGGGAAATACAAATCAAAACCACAATGAGATATCACCTCACACCAGTCAGAATGGCTAAAATCAACAAGTCAGGAAATGACAGATGCTGGCGAGGATGCGGAGAAAGGGGAACCCTCCTACACTGTTGGTGGGAATGCAAGCTGGTGCAGCCACTCTGGAAAACAGCATGGAGGTTCCTCAAAATGTTGAAAATAGAACTGCCCTATGACCCAGCAATTGCACTATTGGGTATTTACCCTAAAGATACAAATGTAGTGATCCAAAGGGACACATGCACCCGAATGTTTATAGCAGCAATGTCCACAATAGCCAAACTATGGAAAGAACCTAAATGTCCATCAACAGATGAATGGATCAAGAAGATGTGGTATATATACACAATGGAATACTATGCAGCCATCAAAAGAAATGAAATCTTGCCATTTGCAACAACATGGTTGGAACTAGAGCGTATCATGCTTAGCGAAATAAGTCAAGCAGAGAAAGACAACTATCATATGATCTCCCTGATATGAGGAAGTGGTGATGCAACATGGAGGCTTAAGTGGGTAGAAGAATAAATGAAACAAGATGGGATTGGGAGGGAGACAAACCATAAGTGACTCTTAATCTCACAAAACAAACTGAGGGTTGCTGGGGGGAGGGGGTTTGGGAGAAGGGGGTGGGATTATGGACATTGGGGAGGGTATGTGATTTGGTGAGTGCTGTGAAGTGTGTAAACCTGGTGATTCACAGACCTGTACCCCTGGGGATAAAAATATATGTTTATAAAAAATAAAAAATTAAAAAAAAAAAAGAATATACTTATCTTGACAAGCACTGAGAAATGTATAGAATTGCTGAATCATTATATTATACACCTGAAACTAACATAACACTGTGTGTTAATTATACTTGAATAAAAACAAAATAAACCATGTCTTCTCTATAATATCTCCTTTGTTCATAATTTGGTTAGTCCACAAACCCCTTGAAAAAATAGGCCTATACCAAAAACACTTAATTGTGACTTCTTATCTCATTAATTGGATTCATATTATATACCTTAATGCTATTATCCAGTGAACTATAAGAAAAATAAAAAACACTTTCAGAGCAAACAATAGTTAATACATATACATATGACCATTTTTCTTTGCTTCTCAAAATTAGCAATTCTCATCTGCTTTTCTATAAGGATTTTCAATCCTTCCACAAGAAACAACTAAAGAAAAAAAAATGCCAAGCAGTGTAGGGGCACCTGGGTGGCTGTCAGTTGAGCATCTGTCTTTAGCTCAGGTCATGATAGTGGGGTCCTGGGATTGAGCCCTGTGTTGTTGGGCTCCTTGCTCAGTGGAGAGTCTGCTTCTCCCTCTCACTCTGTCCCAACCTCCCCAACCCCACTCGTGCTCTCTCTCTCAAATAGATACACAAATTCTTTTTAAAAAAAAAAATAAACATGGCAAACAGTATAATATAAGGAGACACAACTTCACAGTTGTTCTCTCTACTTTACCTGATGAAAATTACTTTCCTGTTTAACAATTTTCAACTTTACTTTAAACAGAAGCTGTCCACACTTGCCAGGAATATAGATACCAGAGCTAAAGGTAACAACCACATCAATGTTGAATTTTTATTCGAAGTCAGTTTTCAAGCTTTCAATCTCATCTTATGTCACTGCCATTTTGAAGACTGGAGAGAAGAAAAGTGCAGGAATGCTCAGTCCAGCTGGCTGGGGGATAATGAGACAGCTAGTTCCTGCAGTAAATTGACATTTGGTGGAGATCTATCAATAGACCTTCATTAGACACTGGGTTCAGCCTACACAGAAGTGAATTTTCTCTAGTCTGGTCTTCACAGAAGGTGGATCAGTCTCTTCTCATGAAAGATACTTCTAAGGAGAAGAGGACTTAGATCATGAATGGAAACCAAAGGGCAGTCCATAGAAATATACAAAATCCAGTTAGGAAGTGTTCTTCCAAGCTAGGGATTGGCAAACTTTTCTACAAAGGGCTATAATAAGTATTTTCAGTTCTGCAACACATAAGGTCTCTGCAGCAACTACTCAACTCTGCCATTGTAGCATGAGAGCAGCCACAGACAGTACAAAACTGAATGGACCTGTGTTCTAATAAAACTTCATTTTGGGGGCACCTGGGTGGCTTCAGTGGGTTAATGCCTCTGCCTTCAGCTCAGGTCATGATCCCAGGGTCCTGGGATCAAGCCCTACATCGGGCTCTCTGCTCAGCAGGAAGCCTGCTTCCCTTCCTCTCTCTGCCTGCCTCTCTGTCTACTTGTAATCTCTGTCTGTCAAATAAATAAATAAAATCTTTAAAAAAAACCAAAACTTCATTTTCACCAAAAGGTAACCAGCCAAAGTTTATTGATTTTTGCTCAGTATTTTCCAAAGCATTGTAAACATACCAGCATAGGTACATAGGTATACTGGGTGACTTTGAGTAGCTCACAAATAAATATTTCAAATTTTAAGTTATGTTTGTGATTTAATATTTATTAGATACAAATATATGATCACCTTATCAAACTCAATTTCATGGATGTTATTGCTTAGGATAAGACTAAATTTATTTTTTAAATAAAAAAACAAGTTGACTTAAAGAAAGATGGTAAATATATAACAGAGAAAAATTGATATTACAAAAATCTTGTAGGTGATGTATGAGTAGCCAAAACCTGGAAACACTGCTCTAAGCTACATTTATATCTTCCTCACTAGCACAATGATATGACCTCTCTTCATCCTTATGGCCACTGTTATCACTATACTGGGCCAAGAAGGCCACTCTGAGGCCACTTCAGAACTATGGGCTGGATTTTCCCACTGGGAAATGTCTGGTGCTCACAGATTGGTTCACAAGCGTGAACTATGGCTTGTCTTGAAGTCTTTCAAGGATCATATGACTGTATCCATAATTTCATTTGGAATAAATATTTTATGTTTTTTAAAGTTAAAGAAAAATAGACATTTCTTTTTTATTGTAACTTAAAAAGGATAAAGTCATTCACTTTATTAAGTCAGAGAATGTTTGTTGAAAGGGAAATCAAAGATCATTACATAAAGAGGTAGTGAAGGGTTTGCTTGCAGTGGGAGTGGAGGATAATAGCTTTTTGTTTAGATTTTTAGCTCACACTATGACACTTACAAAAATCATGTTTTAGGACATACTATATCTCAAACCACAGAGAACCACAAAAAAAAGTTCAGAAAAATGAAATTTTTCTCACTCTTACCTCTTATTCTGGATACTTGATTGACAATTTTACCCTCAAGGTCCCCCTCTGACTTCTGGGAGAGGCTCAATTCCTAGATAAGACAAGTTGCCTCTTTCTTAAAAGAAAAGATAAGCTCAGGACAAGTGTGTATCAATCTCACTGTGTATTCTCATTGGCATTTATTATTAGGACTTCTAGAGTCAGCGGTCTGAATAAACAGGGCAGAGTTTAGACTCAGGACCAAGACACAGCTGGATTCAAACTCTGGTTTGGCCATTATTGGTCCTACTTCATAAAACTGTGATAACTAGCCAAGGAAAACTATGTAAATTCCCTAACATGGTTTTTGACTAGGGCTGCTACATTTAGCAAATAAAGGCAAGCTGCATTTATCTGAAAATTTTAATCTGGCACAGTGTATCCTTGGGATAAATTTTTAAGATTATTATCTTTGTTAAAAACACAGGACCTGGGACACCTGGGTAACTCAGTCAACTAAGCACCTGCCTTAGCCTCAGGTCATGATCCCAAAGTCCTAGGAGCAAGTCCTAAGTTGGGCTCCTTTCTCATCAGGGAGTCTGCTTTCCCTCTGCCTGGCACTCCCCCTGCTTGTATATCTCTCTTTCTCTCTCTCTCCCTCTGACAAATAAATAAATAAAATCTTTAAAACACACACACACACACACACACACATACACACACACACACACACACAGGACCTTTCTGTCTGTTCATACTGTTAGTTTCAGGAAAAACAAGACTATGTCTTGCAATGAGCATGTAATCAGTTACCTTATTTCTTTTCTCATGAACAAAAACTTGGTTATAGACTTATAAAGAAAAGGGAAGGAAAGACCAACTTTGTGTTAAACAAAACAGATTTGGAAAAGAGCACACAAATTAAGGAAAATAGTCATGTTTACTTAGAAAAGTGATCTCTGCAAAGGTAATGTAGCTACATCCCCTAACTACAACTTCCTCACAATTTTGCACTGAATCTACATCTGAATCCAGTTCTTAATAGCCCTCAGTGGCTTATTAAAGATGAGGCAGACCTATTATAGTTAAAGAGGGAGGAGATTAAAGTTCAGGAGACATATGAAACACTCCACCCATTTTTCCCAGCGTAAAGAAGAGAACCCAGGCTTTCCAGCCAATACCCACATTCACCTCTCATAGAAGCTATGACCATAGAAGCCATTATTGTTTCTAGCTAGGAGACAGTATGTGCTGATGAAGTTGGTTGCTTAATAGTATGTTTTCTTTTTTCCTAAGATGACTGAGTAAAAAGAAGTTAATGTTCTCCACCCCAAGGGTGCATAGAGAACAAATGATGTTCTGCAATTGGCTTGTTTTCTGGATGTTTCTTTCACAGACTTTCTGAAGATGAATGGCTGATGGTGTGTCTACACCCACTCTGTCAATACAAGATGGCTATGAAAAACAGGAAAAGAAAGACTGCTCTCAAACTTAACTTGATTATGATCCTGAAATAGTGAATTATTTTTCTTAACTATACCAAAAATATTCAGGTGAGACTTACAACACCATTTCCAGGCACTGGAAGAAAGATTTAAGATGAAAAGAAAAAAGAATCCATAGTATGGCTAATACATATTCTGAAAAGCACATTCATTAAAATATAAGTAGATCCTGAATAAATAACAAAAATCAATCTTTACAAAATATTGCTGAGCTCACAAGAAAGTAAGGCATAGCACCAAATACATCATGTTAGGTGGAAAGAGGGGGAGGAAGAGTGAGTTAGATATAACCAGAAAGAAGAGCAATGAGGAAGATCAAAAACCCATGTTTCCTTGAGGGAAAATGTCAAAACCAGCATTAGAAAAGGAGGACTAAACTTAGGGCAAGGTGGGAACCTAAGTTAAGTCCTCTGTATTAGGCTTATATTCTCAAAAGAAATTAAAGCGCTCCAGATCAGTACCCCCACTCACTCTCAGTAGAAACACATACACAAGTCCTATCTGGTGACAGCAACTCCAATTGAGGCTGTCAGCAATCTCACAGAAGGTGGTCAATTAGATATGATCTCACAGCCCAAAACTACTAATACACAGGCAAACAAATCACCATACCAAAATACTATATTGTCAGATACAAAATATAAAAACATAAATGAAATGTTTGAAGAAATAAAGATAAACCAAAAAAAGACCTTTACATCAAGCAGAACTGCTGGAATTTTAAAAAATCAACAAATTATTTCTTAAATTCCACATATGAAGGAAATCATATGGTATTTGTCTTTCTCTGACTGACTTACTTCATTTAGCATAATACTCTCTAGCTCTATCCATATTGTTGCAAATGGCAAGATTTCATTCCTTTTATGACTGGGTAATATTCCATTATGTATACCACATCTTTATCCATTTGTCAGTCCATGGGCATTTGGGCTGTTCCCATAATTCAGCTTTTGTAGATAATGCTATTCAACTTTTTGAAAGACACCATTAAAGGAATGAAAAGATAAGCCACAAGTTGTAAAAAAAAATTTGCAACTTACATGTCTCTGATATAGGACTTGTATTCCAAATATATATAAACTACCCGCAAAATTCAAAAAGAAAACAAACAACCCCCCAAAATAGACATAACTTTGCCAAAAAATATATATACATCAATATTCAAAATTATTGACCTTTAGAAAGTAGAAAATTAGAACTACAATGACATACTGCTTCACACACAATAAAATGGAAAAATGAAAAATAATGACAATACCAACTGTAAATGACAATACAGAGCAATGGGAAGACACATATATTGCTTATGGAAACTCAATAGGCTACAACCATTTTAGAAAACTATTTATCAATGTCTTACAAAGTTAAGCATACATTTAACATATGACCCAACAATCCCACTCCTAGGTATTAGCCTAAACGAAATGAAATTTTATGTTCACATAAAAACCTACCCATGATTATTTATACAACATTTATAATCACCAAAAATAATCCAAATATGCTTCATCTGATAAATGGATAAGTAAAATGTGGCATATCCACTCAATGAAATAATTGTCAGTAATAAAAAAAGAATAACTGTTGAAATACACAACAACATGGATGAATTCCAAATGCATTCAGCACCATTTGTTCAAACAACTATCCTTTCTCCACTGAATTAATATTGCACCTTTGTCAAAGATAAGTTGGCCAACCATCCAGAGAGCAAAGCCATAAGGAAACACCAGACATAAACTACACGTTAGACCAAATGAACCTAAAGTACACTTACAGAATATTCCATCCAACAACAGCAGAATACACATTCTTCTCAAGCACACACACAACATTCTCCAGGATGGATCATACAATAGGCTGAAAAGCAAGCTTTAATAAATTTCAGAAGATTAAAATCATATCAAGCATCTTTTGTGACCACAGTGGTATGAAACTAGAAATATACAAGAAGAAAACTGAAAAATTCACAAATACGTGATGATGAAACAACATTCTGCTGAACAGACAGAGAAGAAATCAGAAGAGAAATGAAAAATTATCTTGAGACAAAATTAAATGGAAACCCAACATACCAAAACTTATGAGATACAATAAAAACAGTTCTAAGAGACAAGTTAATAGCGTTAAACAACTACATTAAGAAAAAAGAAAGATCACAAACAACCTAACTTTATACCTCAAGGAAGTAGAAAAACAAGAAAGAATCAAACTCAGAGGTAGCAGAAGGAAGGAAATAACAAAGATCTGAGTGAAACAAATGAAAGAGACAATTAAAGACAATAGGAAGTGCACCAGTGTGGGGAGGGAGAAAGGGAGAGAATCTTCATGCAAACTTCCTGTGAAGTGCAAAGCTCCACTAGGGCTCCATCCTACCACCCATGAGATCACGACCTAATCCAAAACCAAGAGTCAGATGCTTGACTGACTGTGCCACCCAAGTGTTCCCAAAATAAGAGCTTTTTAAAATGATAAAATAGACATTTAGCTAGATTAACCAAGACAAAAGAGAAAAGACTCAAATAAAATTAGAAATAAAAGATATCACAACTGATAGAAATGCAAAGGATCATAAGAGATCTCTAATACCAACAATTTAGAAACCTAGAAGAAATGGATAAATTCCTGGAAATATATTACCTACCAAGACTGAATCATGGGGAAAAAATAGAAAAACTGAGCAAACCAATAAGTAGTAAGTAGATTGAATCAGTAATGAAAAACCTCCCAACAAAGAAAATTTCAGGACTCAATGGCTTCTTTGGTGAATTCTACCAAACATTTAAAGAATTAATACCAATCCTTCACAAACTCTTCCAAAAATAGAAGAGGAGGAAAACTTCCAAATTCATTTTTTGAGGCCAGTATTACTTAATACCAAAACCAAAAGAGGACACTACAAGAAAAGAAAATTACAGGCCAATATTCTTGGTGAACATAGATGTAAAAATCCTTAGCAAAATATTAGCAAACCAAATTCAATAGTACGTTAAATGGATCATACTTATGATCAAGTGGGATCACATCCAGTGATGTAAGCATGGTTCAACAACTGTAAATCAATGTGATACACATCAACAAAACGAAGGATAAAAAAATCATACATTTATCTCAGTAAATGCCAAAAAAGACCTTGATAAAATTTGGTGTTCTTTCATGATAAAAACTCTCAACAAACTGGGAATACAGGGAACATATAGCAACATAATAGAGGCCATGTATGACAAGCCCACGGCTAACATCATATTCAGTGGTGAAAAGCTGAAAGCTTTCCTTCCAAGATCAGGAATGACTCTCACCACAATGACTCAACACAGTACTGGAATTCCTAGCCACAACAATTAGACAAGAAAAACACACAATCTTCCGAATCAAAAAGGAAGTAATACTGTCTCTATTTGCAGATGACATAACAAAGCATAACATAACAGAAAATATACAGAATTTATATATAGAAAATAAAGAACCAAAAAAATGTTAGAATAAACAAATACAGTAAAGTTGCAGGCTACAAAAATCAATATACAAAGTCAGTTGTGTTTTTATTCACTAAACACGAACTATCGGAAAAACAAATTGAAAATATAATTCCATTTACAATTGCACCTAAAAGAATTAAATACCAAGGAATAAATTTAACCAAAGAAGTGAAAAGTCTGTACACTGAAAATTATAGCACATCAATGTTAGAAATTGAAGAAGACACATATCAAGGGAAAGATATTCTGCGTAATGTTAATATTTTTATTTAAAATATTTTTTAAAAGGAAAGGAATGCCATGTTACAAAAGATTGCAAAGTGACACAAGTTCAAAATATGAAAAGGTAACGATAATTTATTTCATCCAGATAGTTTTCCTTTTATTGGAGACTTTTTAACATCACCTCCCAGCCTGGAGAGTAACTGTAGGGGATCTAATTACTAAAGCCAAATCTGAAATCCTCATCATCTGAGTCTAGCCTTGCTTCTCAACCTCCTGAACCACAGTGATTTTAACCAGCTTGCCTTTTCAGAGAACTTTCAGGAAGCATTGAAGTTGAGGGAGAAACCTAGCAGCCTGTGGCAGAACCAGCCAGCACATTCTATCTCACATACGTAGTGATACCTTGCATGGTATTAAATTAATTTAACATGAAAAATCATTTTCACATTAAAAAACCTTCATTTCCCACTTCTCTTCAAAAACATTAAAATACAGCCACAAAGAGCCTACATTCTCCCATGATGGAAATCTGCTCCGGCATGTAACCGCTGCCCTTGCAAACAGGACAGGAGTTTTTATTTGTTCACAGTCCTTATCCTTCCTTTTATCTCCTTTATCATGAGACTGAGCAACAGTTTCCTTTCATCACCACACTTGTGCCGCCATTTTTATTAAAGAGTTAAAAGTGAGATTGTTTTTTCTCCACGTCTCTAAAATAAGTTGAAAGATTTAAAAAGGGGGTGGCATATGTTTGAAAACAATAAGAGGGAACTTATTTCCTTGTTGGAATGTGTTAGAAGGTGGAAGACAGTAAGGCATCCTCCACACTCAGAAGGCACCTTGAGACCAAAAAACAACCCAAGCCACCCCATACCTCACTTACAGTCTTATTCAGGGTAACTTACTGACAAGGGAAAATCAGGGAGACAATGATCCAGGCGGTACACAACTATTTGCCACTAATATCCTTATTCCCTTGAAAGTCTGGTCTTTAACCCACAGCTTTTATACAGTGAGGGGCATTGTGGTGAGGTCAAAGGGCAATTATCTAAAGTGGTGCCATCTGTGCACCAGTCAGCTCTACCAGTTAGCTAAAGTGGAGCCTTCTGTGTGTCAGAACAAGCCTTCCCACATTCTGGTCAGAGCATTCACTAAACTCCATGAGGTCTGGAGCACATCACCCCAAGGGAGGCTACTGCATGGGCATAAACAAGATAGTGTCCCAAAGATGGAGTCGCTGTTGTCACACCTCCCATAGACTGGTTTCTTTCCATATGGGTTCAATATAAAAAAATAAATAAAAGTGAATCTGAGTGAAATGTAATTTAAAGTAATTTAAAATAAATCATAACTGTCTCATACCTGAACAACTTCAGATATTTGAGTTTGTGACTCTGAATTGAAGGAATCTTTGAACACCTCCCCTTAATAATAATATCTGTAATAGTTCCCAACTTTCCTAATGATTTCTATATTTATCTAATCCAGAAGTCCTTGCTGTCTCGTCCCCATGACTTGTTACATGACCGGGCCGGGAGAACAGGTCATTTTTCCAATAATAGTAACCAAATATTCTTAGTCACCCACTCAGATACATAATCCCTACATGTTTAAGTTAAGAAGAAATGGAAAGGAATGACATTTACCAATTTTCTCAAGATTTTATGCTTCATTTTAGTCCTGGTCTGATTGTCTTGGGATTCTGGTTGTATAACAGAGGCTAATGTATCAGCCAAATGCACTTTCACTGAAAAATATTTGAGAGTTTTCAATGGGAAGATTCCTATGAAATACTTCCTTGAGTATTCCAAGAAGTTTTTATTAAACTCACTAAAATTATGTCCTTCCAGGAGGCTCTTAGAACAGGAGTTACTTTCCCTCAATTCTGCTTGTGAGATTATGGTCACTATCTATAAGATAATCCATGATTTGATTATTTTCCCGAAAGATTTCAAATGGAGGTGGAAAAGAACAAGGAAGAGGAAATGAATTTTGGCAACATACCAGAGACTAGTAGACAGCAAAAGTTAAATCTCACAGCAACCACAGAAAATACAGTATTTTTGTCCTGGCTGTGGGTGAGGAGACCAAGCTTTACACTGAGGAAATAACTTGCCCAAAGTCACATAAACAGTAAATGACAAGAGTCAGAATTTGAGCTCATGCCTGTGTGTCAAACGTCTGCTCATTTCACTTCCAGGTTCCCGGAGTGCAAGTGCACGCCCTGCACTTTCAGCATCAGCATGACCAGTTCATTATGAATGCAAATTCTCAGGCCTCACCCCAGATCTTCTGAAAAAAACAAAAGTAACAGGGGCGCCTGGGTGGCTCAGTGGGGCTAAAGCTTCTGCCTTCAGCTCAGGTCATGATCCCAGGGATAGAGCCCGCATCAGGTTCTCTGCTGGGGGGGTGGGGCACTTCCCGCCTGCCCACCCCCCTCCCGCGCCTCTCTGCCTACTTGTGATCTCTGTCAAATAGATAAAATCTTAAAGACAAGAAAAGAAACAAACAAAATGTCGGGGGTAGAGCCCAGGAATCTATTGTTTTAATAGGCTCCCAGGTGATTCTATTGCACAGTCAAATTCGAGAACCAGACCAATTCACAAAAAAGGAGAACACGGGCCTAGTGTTTAAAAGAGAAAGGGGTTAAACAGGCAGACTCTTCATACAAAGAGTGCACACACTGGATAGCCTGTAGCTTAGAACCCGGGATCAGCCTGGGAAAATGATTCCTACTTACAATACATATTGAGAATAAGACTTAAAGAATAATACTGAGGCACAGCTGATGCCCTAAAGAAAGACGGAAACCTTTCGCTGCTCCCTTTGTCGGATTTTAAAGCTGGAGAGAGACTGAGAACTAGCCCAATTGCGAGACTCAGAAAGGTACACTAATTGGTTCCCAATCACACAGAGGTTACCCAAATCTAGTTCGTGCATCTTCTATCGGGCCTCCAATTCTTTTGCCCTACTTCACATTTACCATTAGATACAGCATGGCATTTTTCTCTTCCAAGGCACAACGTGCCACCTGAGATGGTTTTCACTTTGAAATTCAGAAAAGGGATTCCAATTTTTTATTTAGCCTTTCTCTTCCTGGCTCTGGGCCAAAGAAGCTGGCCACCCGTTCTTAATTCATTGTTATCAGTCAGAGAATAACTTAGAGATGCCTGTAGTAACCACTTCCAGAAATAGGGCATAGGGGCCCCTGTTCAGGAAGCTGCGGTCCACAGGGAAATCGTGGCAACAGCTGTCAGGCAGAG
Organism: Mustela putorius furo; assembly: GCF_011764305.1. Lineage (NCBI taxonomy): Eukaryota > Metazoa > Chordata > Mammalia > Carnivora > Mustelidae > Mustela > Mustela putorius. Next base: position 109,047,075 of record NW_025421987.1, on the reverse strand, counting down.
ATGGAATCAAGAATGTAGATACAATGAGGGCCTGCTGTCATCTGGAATTGTTCCCTTCCGAGGTTTTCCACCTCATCACAATGCAGTTTTTTTAGAAGAGGCAAAATAGAGATACTAAAAATTAGACACATGGGACTGGGAACGTTGTTGCCAGTGACAAGAGCACAGAGGACAGGGATAGAAAATAGGTAGCCCGCAAATATTAACTAAAACATTCGTCAGCCAGGGCCCTGGCAGTGAAGGGGGAGAAGAGAACTCAAGTGGCTACACAAGTGTTCCAGATGGGAAAGGGATGGAGAAGAGGGAACACCAAGCGCGTAAACATTAGGAACCGCTAGGTGGATCTTAAAGGGGAGAAAGCTATTGGTGGGACTGCAGAGAAAAAGCAAGAGCACGAATCTGACTTCCTGACATGGGATTGGGAGAAATGCTGTAGGGGACCAGTAATGAGCTGAATGTAAGAGGTGATGCCAGCCTGGTAAGTTTGTCTTTGTTCCAGATAATTAGAAGTTCAGAGGGATGTAGTATTCTGGTTATGGTTTCATTCCAAACAGGATTGCATTCCAAACAGGATTTGTAAGATGGCAGAAGGAAGAAGAGGCGAGTTGGCACAAAGGAGACAGAATGACTTGTTCCCCATGATAAGTGGCCCAGAGTGCCCTGGGGTGAGGTGCCATGGGCGGGCGGGGCTCGCTTAGAGCAAGAAGTCCAACCGGGAACATCAAACTGACAACTATGTTGGAACCTAGGTACAAGAGAGAGAGATGAAAACGGTCCCAAATATGGTCAAATTAAGAGGATATGCAATGCCAAAAATCGGGATTCAGGGATAAAAGATAATAAAGCAGGAAGTGGGCATCCAATCACCAAAAATGTCAGCCAGCATTTGTGGCTTTTGAAACTACACGACAAATGAATTCCTGTCATGGACCCTGTTAACTGTCTACCCCAGGGCCACTCCTCCCCCTCCCAAACACACACCCCTCCCCTTGCACCCCACTCACATACATACTTCTTCCTCACTAACCTGATTTGTTCAGGGTAGCAATATAGTCATTTAAAAATATGTGACTTCTCAACCTTTTTTATACACCATGGTGGTCCCATAGCATATGTCTGACCGATGAAATATGGCCGAAAGACCCTAAGGCAATTTGAAAAGTCCCCGGATAAGAGTTAAGCCTGGCCAAAAAGACCTTCCTCCCCCATTTACCTTTCTTCTTGCCATCATGAGGTCTAGAAATCTAGCTGTGGAGCCACCTCTGACCATGAGTTGACAAATACGAAGCTAAAGCCTGACCCAATAAGGATGGAGAATAGGAAAACGGGCTGAGTGCCCAGGGACATCTCTGGGCAGCGGCAACAGCCCACCTCTCTGCTTTTCATTGAGTGAGAAAAGTAAGCCCCTTGTTGAAACTTCTCTCAGTCGGCCTTTCTTTTATTTTCAACTCAACATACTCCTAATTGACAAAAGAAGCTATCTAAGGGATATTGGGACTTACCAGCCATATCAGTTCATGGGAGCCCTGTACTGGGAAGACAGTGAAGACAAGTAAAAATGATAAGGAGATTCTGGAGAGAGGACACAGAGGGACTGATGTTTACCGATGCATCATCATTCTGACATAAGTAGAAGAGGCTAATGGCATTTTAAAGGCAGCAAATCGTGAACATGACTCTTGCCGGGCTGCTCAGTCTATTACCCTATGAATATTTACTGAGCTCTGCGCTGCACCCAGTGTCCTCTCCCTCCTCCTTCTGTCAATAATCATTCTCTGGAACTCCAAGCTTATTCATTGGCAAAAAGAAGAAGGAGCTCACCTCCAAGGATCTTAAAGTGCTTCCACAATACGTGTAGAGAGAAATGTCATACACTTATTTACTGAGAACCCTAAGTTACCTACTCACTTAGCAACAGAGGTAGAAATCGGTACCCACATCTGTTTTACGTTTTACTGAAGCTTCTACTGATTGTCATCCTATGTGGACAACAAATTTTGAAAATCATGCAAAAAACGAGCTGGGTTTCTAGCCCTCATAAAATATCCCATGGAATGCTAACCAGGTTCATGTTATGCTGCTTGATAATTATACTTAAGTGATAACTAGTATATATGAATGATGGTAAATATTTGTGAACAAACAAGCCCCCTTTTCTGTCTTTCTCCTCACTTTGTTGGTTTTCTAACATCCAGACTTAGCAGCAAAGCCTGTGGAATTGTTAGGTTTGTGTCATGATTTGTGCCCCCACATATGCTCTCAGAAAAATCCAGTATGCATCACTGAACCCTCTCCCAGCAAAGAAGCACGCTTCTGGCTTCTGGCTGGAGCCCCACGGCCCTGCCGCTCGCTGACCTCTGGGCTGATGTTATCTCTCCTCCACTCACACACCAGCATCCGGGCAAGTCCTATCCTGCATCTTTGCTTCAAAGTTACTGAAACATCAGAGTAATACGTCCCAAACACCAAAGAGCTTAAAAAAGCAAGATTTCCAGACCCCTGGACTATAGAAATAAGAGCATCTCCTCCATGTTCCGATGTGCCCAGCACCTTCTGAGTGACTTACATGTAGTCATTTAATCCTCCCAAAGCAGCCCCATGAGACAGAATACTATTTTCAAGGTCATGTTGTAAAAGAGGCATGGAGGCACTGGGTAAGTAACTGGTTACACAGATGCCAAGCGGCAGAGGCACGGTCTGAACCTGGGCACTTTGGCTCCAGAAGCTGGGGTCCTAGGGGTTATTCTCTACACTCTCCATCCTGGAGCATTCTAGGGACCTGCTGTTCATTCTCTGTCTCCTCCTCAAGCCCCAGCCCCACTTCTCACCCTACTCTGCCCTCTTTGAGGCCTGCTGAGGATAAGCTCGGTTCTTTCACATAGGTTAATGGGTTAGAGACAAAGAGAGACTCTCTAATACAAGGAATAAGGGGATCAATATGTCAGGAAGATAAAACAATTGTAAGTGTATATACACCTAATAATAAAAATTCAAAGTATATGAGACAAAAACTGACAGAACTAAAGAGAGAGAGAGAAATCCACCACCATTCTAATTGGAGATTTTAACGTATCTCTCTCAGAAACAATAGAATAACTAGGTAGAAAAATCAGTCAAAATGTAGAAAATCTGAACAATGGCACCCACCTCCACATGGCTGCCCACAAAATCTATACCAGGGGACATATCTCCCACTGGTATTCAGAGACAAAATAATTTTAAATGCCAGCACACTGGTGTTACTATCAATCAAAATGCCAATGAACTATAAATTCCCTTAACCAGGAAGAGGTGAAAAGTAGAGACTCTTGCGACAGAGGGTAACTAGACCTAACAAGGCAATCATTTCATGATATATTAAAAACTTTGAATCACCATGTATACCTGAAACTAACATAATATTGTATGTCAATTATAATTCAGTATTTTTATAAACAAATAAACTTGGAAAGCCATATGAAGAGACATATCAAGGGAGGCTGGAGACTCAAAAGACAGAATCTGGTCTATAATTCAATCCATTTATATAAAGTTCTAAATCTCATCAATAGCATTACAAATTGAGACAGTGGCTACTCTTGAGGGATAATGACTGAAAGAGGGCATAAAGTGGACTCCAAGGACACTGGTTATATTTGTCAGTTGATCTAGGTACTGATTACACCATTGGGTTCAGTTTGTAAAAGCTCCTTAAGCTATATCCTCACGATCTGTGCACTTCTTGGAATATATGTTACTCTTTCAACAAAACATTTTAAGACAAACTCTGTGAACTTCTCATTAATGTTAACTGGAACAGAGATATAACACATGCAAAGATATTTCATATCCCACTGTGCTTGGCATGTGTACATTTGAGGGAAACATTAGCCATTAATCCAGTATCACAAACCACAAAAGTGACTTGAAAAGTAAATAAGTAGGAATTACGCTTAATAAAACAGAATTTTCCTAAATTCAGGTCTCCCTATTAATTCCTGTCTGGGATTACTGGCTCTAGTCCTTCACCCTTCCCTGTATCTAAGAACCACATGGGGAGCCCTTGGAAAAAGAAATTTCCTCCTGCCTCTACTGATGGGGTACAGTTCCCTAACCTTTGCCTTTGGACTTAATTATGTGACTTCCTTTAGCCTATTATAAGTGGGCAGGAGTGCCAGTTCCAAGCCTAGGCCTTTAATGGCCTCATGTATTTCTATTTACTCTTTTGTGCCTCTGCCATTGCCTTCAGAAGAATTTTCTCCAGGCAATTCCTGTCCAATTATCCTGAACCTCAGAATGAACCCATGGAGCTTATCTGAGCCAGCCAGACCCTCAGCTTGAAGCAGAGACCCCCCCAATGAACCAGCAGGCATATGAGCTAAGTAAATGCTTATTGTAAATAACTGAGATGTTTGTAGTTGTTATATGGCAATAGCTAACCACCACACTAGCCAATACATGATTTAAGCAAGTTGTACAATTCTGTCTGATTCCTTTAAACCATTAAGACCTACTCATCCACAATATAGCCTGAATTAGATTTTTTATTAATATTAATAGTAATATTATTATTCTAAGCTTCTGATATTCATACCTCATTCATAGTTTTAGAGTAGCTAAGGGCAATGCCTAGGTCAAAGCTAGAAATGAGAGGCTAGATGTCTGGTAAGAGATGCAAAGGAAATATGTAAGTAGACTCCAGAGTCCCTGAGTGTCCTAGCCTCTGGTTTTACGGTCTCTGTACAAATGTTTCCCTTCTGCAGTCCTGAGTGAGTAAAGACTTCTGCTGTGCAGCAAAGTCTTATGTACTATATTCCCCGAAACAGGCCCTGTCTTCCTCTTCTTCACTGCTGAGCTGTGCTCTTGCTCTGGATGTCTGGTCTGGCAAATGGACTGCCAGCAAATTGAGCAGAAGAGACCCATGACTACCCAGAGTAGTAACACCTCACCACCGAGAGAGTACCGACACCATCCCTATTGAGAGGGTTAACCCTGTCCTCTCCCCCTGCTTGCTGATTTATTCTCCTCCTTCAAAACTGTGTGCTCTGATCCCACGGCCTTAGAACCCTAGCTTAGGTCAACATCTCAGAGGCTGTGAGTGAGTCCCTCGACCTCTCACTGGTCCGTTCCTCCAGTCATTTTTCTCAAGCAGTAGTGAGAATGAGGGAGTCCTGCCATGGCACGCCCTTGAAGGATTTTCATTTAAAAAATTTCAAAGGTGCTCCTGAAAGCTTGAGCCACGGTGGCAAAAGAGAATGCATCAGTAGTCTCTAGGAGAAATGCTGTCTTCCTGATATTCAGCAGCTCTCATGGGAAGGCTTCATTTGCATACACAATCCTGTCACAGAGTGAGTTTTGTAAACCAGAGTCTAGCATCTGTCAAAATAAGAATGCACTTTAGAGCACCTGATAGGAATCTGAGAAGAATGCCCAATTTGGAATCAGACACCAGCACACGTGGCTTTCAACTCACAGAGCAATCTAATTTTTCTTATGGATGAGTGAATCGGAAAGAAAATAAAATTTCCTAAAAATCTACAATATGCCTGGCAAAGGGCTCAAGATTTTCATGTATCATCTCATTTAATCCTTATAACAGCCCAGCAAAGGTATCTTTGTAGGCTCAAAGAGATTAAATGACTTGCTCAAGGTCACGTGGCTATAAAAATGAGAAGGCAAATTTGAACCTGGATCTATTCCATTGCATTCTTGGAACCCAAAAGATGAATGTAACCACAGAAGCACTTAGATATAAGAGAACTATCAATGACAGGTAGTTTCCAAAAATGACTACTTTATCAGGATGGTAAAGGCAGGGTACAAATCAGTCCTTAGAATCCTTGCTGGATCCTTCATTTTCCATTAGCCATCGGTGCCACCATCAGGGAATGTTATACTGGGTGGACTTAACTTCAGGCAGAAACAGAGAGCTTTCTGGAAACTCTCAGATCACTCCATAATCACCCTAAGTTAGTACTGTTGTTAGCCCCACAGAGAGATGGCACTGCCAGGTTACTTAGAGTGGAAACAGGATTAACCTGCCTCCATCACAGAAAAAGGAGGCAACTGCGGAGTCTCACTAAGACACAGGTAAACATTAAGAACAAAATTTCGTGATACTCAAGTGCATTATACCTTTCTACATTCTAGAACCTAGACAAGAGTCTCTCTATGAAGCTCATTATGATTTTTAAACAAATTTAGATTCCAGTGGAAGTAATATTTGAAAGTATTAATTATGTGTCTGTCATTGGGCTATGACTTTGTCTTATGTTGTCTTGTTTACTTTCCTTGACAATTCTGTGAGTGAAGAATCATTATTACCTAAGAGAACTGAGATTCAGGGATTAAATATCTTCACAACAGCACCCACATACGGTAAAGCTGTACCTTAACTCGGCTCTCTTGAAACTGGGCTCGTTCAGAATTCCTAGCTCCAAACTGTGGTGGCCTAGGTTAGAATCACTTGTATTTTTTGTAACTACAAAATGTGAAGTATTTTGAACAGGTATTTTGAACAAGTGCAACATCATTGGAAGAAATGCTACTTCCAAAGGTGGGAATTGGAATGATACTTAGACTTTACATGAAAATTCACAACTGATTCTTCTTAATAAATATTCTTAAATAAATGCTTTTTAAAAGAAAAACAAAGAAGGGTACATACATCTAATTCTGATGGGGTCACTTACTTTATATAGCAATTTATAAGGCCTTTCCCTTATATAGTAGTACCACTTCATTGATTGGTCAGATGGTCAGCTCTAAAGATCCCTAAGTCCAGGAAAAAAATACTGTAGGTTTTAGGAAGATTTTGTTCAATGATAACCAGATGGATTCCTATGAGGTAGATTCCCAGGAGTTCTGAGGTGTGTCATCAACGTTGTTCTATCCTCAGACATTTAAGAAGGCTAATAGGAACACTATGCTTACTAGGATCTGGCCATATAGACCAACAGATATGCCAGACCATTTTAGCAGGCATTATATCAACTCAATGATTAGAAGGGCTGATGGGAAGCCATGGTCAGCAGATGAAAAGATAGGTAGAGATACAGGCACACTAAAATAGGATAACTGATTCATCATTACTTATCAATTATACATTTTCCCCCACAAAATACAAAAGTTTGATAGAGAAAATAAAAACACCAATAAAAACAAATGCTGAGCAATATATATATATATATCACAAAAGGAAACACCCAAAAACTAACATTACTAATAGAGATTTAAATGCAAGTAAAAAGAAAATGCCACTTTTTGCTCATCGCATTAGTAAGAAAATCAGATGATACCAAGTATTAGCAAGAATGTACAGAAAAGTGAAACTTCATGTGGTGTTACTGGAATTCTGAGCCTATTTGACCATTTTGGAAATAAATCTAGTTGAAGATAATGAAGATAAATATGTGCGTTCTTGAAATCTCAACACCCCCCTCCTTTAGGAGAGGTCATTCTCTAAAGATGTTCAAAAATAATCAAAGGTGTTCATCAGAATTCTGTTCATGGAAATAGGAATTTGAAGGAAGGCCGATATTAGAAAAACAGAGACCTAAAATGTAGACCCAGAGTGTGGAATATTCTGCTGGATTAGAAACAATGAACTAGATGTTCAACATGACAAAACATGACTGAATCTCAAAAAGCACTGAATGAAAAAAAAATCAAAATAAAAGCTATAGCACAAAACCCTGTATGCCAACTTAAAAAATATACACCCACACTATATTTTCTAAAAATCCACACATAGCCAAGGATGTGTATCTGATACATTAAAGAGAGTACCTAGGGAGGTATCTAGTCATGGATAAAGAGTGAGTAAGGCTAAGGCATAAAAGAAAATAAATGAAAATAAAACGAGAGGGAACTGTGTCAACAATGTGCCATGGACTGAGAATGCCAATATTAACTCTATACACCTGAGGTCCAAATAAATAAAGTATGACTTGCATGAAGTGAGGAGAAAAGGCATGACGAAAGGGGTAATAGAAAACCACTGTGATTTGTAGTGATGGTCAGTCTCTCTCAGTTAGGATTTCACCATGATCAATGGATGAAACCCTGGGGATCTCGGGAAGCACTGATAGATGTGTCATTCAGTCCCAATTTCTCCTCTGTGACTGTGAGGAAGAGCTCCAAGATCCACAAGCTATCCAGGGAGAAACTACTCCCCTCCCCAGCTTCCAAGAGAAAAGATCACGAATTCAAATATATTACAGCTACATCTGAACGTGCACCTCAATTCAGTATAACATAAATTGCTTTGTCATAGACAGGAAAAACGGAAACAGTGGCACGTCCTGTGGAGGAAAACAGCATCTCTCATTGGCCACCAGTGCTGACCAAGTGTTCTATCTTTGACATCATAGTGAGATCTGGTTAGCAATGGCTCTGTTGCGGCCTCCCAGTTATCCCCAGAGCAGGTTAAGGAATTCCAGGAAATACCAAGTCAAGAAGAGACACAGTTCCTTGGAAAGATAATTGGGGCTAATTAACTTCCTTAGTCACCATCCAGACTGCAGGCTCCCCCTTGCTCCAATAAACAAGAAAATAAGCAAACAAAGAAATCAGAAGCAGTTACATTGCTGCTAGGGAGCAAAAAGTGGCCTATATTTTCTAGAGCATAAGACAAAACAACAATGCAAGGAACTTTGTGGGGGTGTGCAAATAGCTGTTTAAATATCAATCAGCTGAAGAGCACATCGTATAAAATAGAGAAGGTATAAGGAGATTAAGAAGTGTACTCTAACAAGAACAGCAAAGGTTAAATAATTACTAGCATCCAAATTCATATTTATAATAAAGCTCCAGACATTCACTTAGTTAATACATACAGTCCCTAGGGTGGCCAAAAGAAAATCAAATTGCTATGGATAGAACAAATGTCATTTAAGAATGTCATTTTTCAGACAAAATATTATATATTTTTTAATATTTTCTTAAAGTGAGAACTGGAATTACACAAAATTGGATCAAAGGAAAATTCGGGGCCAATGCTTAAAGCTATTAACACATTTTAAACATTTCTAGGAAAATTTCAAAATTTCAAAACTGGGGAAGACAAACAACTAATTGATATAGAAGTTCGGGGAATCCTATACTATATATGTGAGTTTTTAAAGTACTTTTTTATAACTGGAAATCTTTTTTCTGAACAATTATCCCCAAACCCCAGCAACACACCACCTCATATTTGTCCCATTTAACTACATCAAAAACTCAGATATAGGGCACCTGGGTAGCTCAGATGGTTAAGCCTGCCTTCAGCTCAGGCCATGATCTCAGGGTCCTGAGATCAAGTCCCACATTGGGCTTCCTGCTCCTTGGGGAGCCAGTTTCTCCCTTTGCCTCTGGCTCTCTCTCTCTCTCTGCCTCTCATTAATAAATAAATGAAATCTTTAAAAAATACGTATTTTACATTCTTTTCTGACAGGTTTTTATCCATTAGACTATAATAATTGCTAACATTCTGTAATCAATCTTCTCTAGCTCCCTATTTAAAAATTTTGAATAAGATATAGAATAAGATATAGCATTTATCTTTTCAACCCTCTAAGTGAACTGGAGTAGAAATGGAATCCACATGAATTCTTTAGTACTGAAAGGAGGGAAAAAATTCCTGTAACTTAGAACCTAGTGGGGAAAATATTGAGCTGGAAGAACAGTACCACGGAGAGAGAGAAAAAATATGGTAGCAGTAATTATGAGGGAATATAAACCACACTTGGGAAAGGTAGAAGGAAGGTCAGAGACAGCTGCCTGAAGGGTGTGCTGGCAGAGCCAAAACCAGATACAGGCAAAGAAAGAACAATATACACTGAGCCATCTCAATTTTTTGTAGCCAAATATTTCAACAACCTATGAATTTAAGATCAACATGGAATATAAGTGAAACATTTTAACAATGGACCAAGAATTTGAACATGCTGATGTTGTATGTATACTGACTAATACCAGGAGGACTCCATGTAGTTTATTTCATAGCCCAAAAGGAATGTCATATGGGCCATTACTGATTTTTAGGATCACATTTCTGGAAATCTCACCCTCTCTGGTTTGCTCTAAGAAGCCGTAATGGATCCCTGCACACTGAATTGACATCCTCGTCTCTCCTCTAGAATCTAAAAAAGATAGCCTGGGCACTCAATGGAAACTACAGTATTTTCTTTACCCATATTTTCAGACAGAACTTTATTGCATGGAAAGAAGTAAAATGGGATAGAAATACTTAACAACTGGGTTGTGGTGCTAATTGCACCATTCTATAAATTTAGTAAAACCATTGCATTTACCATTACAATGGGTGGGTTTTTAAGGTATGTAAAGTATATCTCAATAAAACACACTTAAATATTGAGCTTCTTAAATGTTTCTCTCAATGCATTTTTCATGCATTTCTCTGTAAATTATTTCTTTTACACGGGCATCAGCCTTCCCTCTGCATCCTGGTTCCCACCCCATCCAGCTCTATGACCTCAGCAAGCAGCCACGTCTCAGTCTATGGGCTTTGGTGGTTTTTTTGTTGTTTTTGTTTTTGTTTTTGTTTGGGGGGGGTTGTTTGTTTTTGTTTTTGTTTTGAGAGAACAAGAGAAAGAGCATGCATACTAGCGGGGTGGAGGTGCAGAGGGAGAAGGAGAGAATCCCAAGCAGGCTCCATGCTCAGCACAGACCCTGACACAGGACTCTATCCCACAAATCTGAGATCACGACCTGAGCAGAAATCAAGAGTTGGACACTCAACCGAGCCACCCACGTGCCCCAATAAAATGGGCTTTAATATTATTTATACATCTAACTCATAGGGCATGTTGGGAAATAAATGAGAAAGTGTAAGATCAGTGCCAAGTGGGGTCCCGATAATTAATAGAAGCTTGACAAAAGTTAGTTTCTTCCTTCCTTCTCTTTCTTGAAGTATAACACGTGATAAACAATTTGCACATTGCAACAATATTACAAAATTGCACATTACAACAATAGCACCCCTTGTACCAAGGGATCTGTATGCTGTTTTAGCAGCCATTAGTATTCTACAACAGTTACTTACTCCCAACTGTCTTGGCAGAATGCATCCTTCCAGCTCTCTGCTTGATAACCTGCCTACCCTGTGGCTCCCGGTGGCTCCTGGCTCCCCAAGACGTGCCAGGTCATCCCTGCTTTCCCTCCCTGCCTGTGGCCTTCTGAAACTGATACCACATTGCTTTGCACCTCTCATTTAAGGTTCTAAAGCTTGTTCCAAGCAACAGCAGGCTTTCAAAAGTGCTTCAGGATTTTTAATAGCAGAGGTCAGGAAAGAGAGAATTGCCACCCAGAAAAGAAAGAATCAGCTAGCATGTTTCTCCCCTTGGTGGCAGCCAGAGTTCACCAACTCCCTCGGGCTGTGTGGTTAATGCCTCACCCAGAGAACAAGGGGGAATTAAGATGTCTTGAATGAGAAGCAGCTGAGAAGGGGGAGCCTTGATCCTGACGCCAATTGTGGCTTAGACCTGCCATGACAATGCTCGCTTCTCTTCTCCCATGACTCATCTTGGGCAAATGCTAACAAGGACCAGCCACTCTCTCAACAGCCAAGACCAATGGTACCGCAGCTTTCAGCCATGCAAGTGGCTCAAAGCAATCCTTTTGAGGGGATTAAATTAAGGCAAAGTCACTGCATGAAAGATGAATCTTTGGTTATTTCCTCTCTTAACTTCTAGGTCCAACCTCCTCCCTCACCCAAACCACCATCTTGCCCTTTGGGGCTGCTAAGTTCCTTCCCGAGACTTTGGAAAAACCTGGGACATGGAAGGGAAAGCAGAACTTTCCAGAAGAACTGATGTTTTGTATCATTTTTCCCTCTCACCAACCAACTGGCCCATATCTGGAATTCCACTAGAAGATTTTCATTCTTTAGCCTGATCCTTTATTCTCAAAATATAACTCTCCACATGTAATAATACATGTTAATAGACTTTCAAAATGTTTACATCCTTCAATTGATCAATACTGGTATAGGAATTTAGTCTGAAAAAACAGATACATAACAAGGCTTCTGCACCAGGATGTTTATCACAGGATTACTTAATATATTAAAAAAGTAGAACGGATATAAATGCCCCAAAATAAAAGTATGCAATAAATTTAGCATGGCATTTTAAATATTAAAACTCACGTTTGCAACTCATATGCTAATACTCATATGTTAATAAAAAGAACAGGACAAAAATTATATAACAGGTCTGATCAAAACAATGCATACACATGTGCACGTACACACACACCCCATACAAGATTTCACATGGAGAAAATTCCGGTAGAGATGTTCAAAATATTGACAGTTTTTCTTCAGATGGAGTGAATATGAGCAACTTTTTTTTTTTTTAGATTTTATTTATTTATTGGACAGAGAGAGAGCACAAGCAGGGAGAGCTGCAGAGGGAGAGGGGAAAGGGCTCCCTGCTAGTCAGGGAGGCCGACATGGGGGACTCAATCCCAGAACCCTGGGATCATGACCTGATACTTAACCAACTGAGCCACCCAGGCATCCATATGTGACTTTAAAAAAAAAAAAAAAAAAAATTCTACCACGCTGTTTGTCATTTAGTGAACATATGTAACTTTTCTAATGAAAATAAAATACTTCAAAAAATAGGAACACCTGGATGGCTCCGTTGGTTAAGTGTCTGCCTTCAGCTGAGGTCACGGTCCCAGGGTCCTGGGATCGAGCCCCCCACATGCAACAGGCTCCCTGCTCAGTGAACAGTCTGCTTCTTCCTCTCCCTCTGCACTTCCCCCTGCTTGTGCTCTCTCTCTCACATACCGTCTCTCTCTCAAATACATAAATAAAATCTTTTTTAAAAAGGACTTCAAAAAATAAACTGATGAAAATTCCACAGTCCTCTAGAAAAGGTGAGATTTGTTATCTTGTTCTTGCAAAGGATCTTTGGGAGAGTCACCCATCATTTATATCTAAGGCATGTCAGTTCCCAATCTTCTAGGGGAGTAGGTTCTGATAGGGAAGACTCAGCACTCAGGACTGAGTATTAAGAGTAAATAGGGGATGTGTGGTGTTGGTGGCCCAGAGTGAGACCGGAGGCAAGCTCATAACATACCATCATCACCCTGACTCATACAGCCCCTTCTCTGAAACCTGTAAAACTTGACAGAGTACTGAGAAAACTGCATACATATAGTGGGTGGTGGAGCGGAGTGAGAAGAACACTGGATTAGCCGTGCCAGCATCCTTCAAAAAGAAAAAAGCAGTTTCACATGTTAGCTGACTGGCACTCAGGTAGACCTTAGTATTCTCTAGCTAACAATTTCACAGAACATTAACATCAGATAAAATCACTTTTGGAGAGCCTGGAGGGCTCAGTTGGTTAGGCATCCAACTCTTGATCTCAGCTCAGGTCTTGATCTCAGGGTTGTGAGTTCAAGCCCCATGCTGGGCTCCACACTGCACTGGGAGCCTACTTAAAAAAAAAAAAAAAAAAAAAAAATCACTCTTGTCAAAGACAAGAAGATCTCTGAAGAATAGTGTGCAAACCACAAGAATATCTTCCTTAGTGGCTAAAATGGGTAGCTGCTGCTTTTTTTTTTTTTCTTCTCAATTATAGCTTTATCTCAGCTCCATTTCTTAGACTTCCTAAGTAAAAGTTACTAAGATACCCAACTGTAGAATTGTCCTATTTCCTAATAGTGCTCAATCCAGAATAAAGCCCTACACCCAAATCTCCAAGCTCAATCCTATTACAAGCTTCTCCTACAGAAATGCCCCCATGGTTCCCTGTGGTATTTGTCCTCCCTTGTCAAAACAAATATCAATGAGCCCAACTTGTTCAACTACAGGTATGTTTCTACTGTCTTTGGCTAGCAAATGCAAACATCTTATTTCCTCTCCTTATGCTGTCACTTACTAGATGTGTTCTTAGGCAAGTAAACTGTCTTTACCAAGATTCTTTTTCCTTATCCTTAAAATGGTTACAATAAATTCTATCCCTCTTACCTGTCAGAGATTTTTGCATTTCATTCCCAAGAACAGATACCAATAAAGCAAAAATGCCAACTCTTGGCTGCAAGCAAATTCAAAAGCACTGAATACTGTGATGTAGTTTGGAAAGACCTAAACATCCTGGCTCCTCCACTTCCTTGCTATGTGATGACGGGCTAATCAATTAACCTCTCTGAATGTCATTTTTAGGAAAATGATAATAATAATATTACACTCACCTCTTGGGATTTTTGTGAAGCCTAAATAAGAGAATTGCACAAGAAATATAGATCAATACATGGGACATAGTAGACACAATAAATATGGCTATAGGGAGAGAGTATGGGTCTTAAATTTATTCATCTTGGCTTTTCAATGCCTGACACTTAGTAGACATCAAAAAATATTTCTAAATTGGTATATGTGAGTGGATTACATTTGGAATTATTTTATTCACTGAACAGAAAATGATGAGTACATTCTACATGACATGCTATGTGTTATAATCTGTGGGTGCAGTGATAAACCAGTTACCATCTCCTTCAATCTAGTAAGGGAGATAGACATTAAACAAACACATAAAATGAATTGTATTTCCACTTTGTAATAGATGGTGGAGCAGTTCCCCAACCTTGGCACAACCGACACTTAGAAATGTAGAATTCTTTGTCTGGGGAGCCCTCCTGTGTACTGTAGGAAGTCTAGCAGCATCCCTGGCCTCTGCCCACTACATGCCAGTGGCAACCCCTCTCTGCAAGTTGTGACAACCAAAAATGTCACTACCTGTTGCCAAATGTGTTTAGGGGGAAGGCAGAACCCCCCCCCCCGCCGACTCTACATTCAAAACCATTGTTATAAAGGGAAAAAAGAAGAGGATTCCCTGAGACAGCTGAATAAAGGGACCACATTTAGGTTATGAGTGAAGAGAGTCTGTATGAGGAGAGAACCCTGAAACTGACAGGTGAGCAGGATCTAGCTTAGTGATAGAGAAGGACAGGTATTCAGATGCGGTTCTGTGTGTTGACGTGAAGGCCTAAGCTCGTAGCTCCAGAGGAGTCAGAATTCCAGTGTGGCTGGGTTCCACTGGGAGATTAGATGGAAGAAGAAAGGCCATTCACATGATCTGTAAAATAGGACCATTAGGATACCTGGGTCTTGCCGTCCCCATGGGAAAATAACCTTTCTCATCTTCACTTGGCGTCTATGTTTCACCATCTCTTCAGTGAGGAGTCATGGAAGGTGAAACAAGTCATGCAAGGTGAAACTAAAGGGGCAGTGGGACCAAGGCAAGTTGTGCATCCAAATCTAAATTCTCCTTTTTCAGTATCCAACTTTTGCATGAACATGGATGGGACTGGAGGAGATTACCCTGAGTGAAATAAGTCAGGCAGAGAAAGTCAGTTATCATATGGTTTCACTTACTTGTGGAGCATAAGGAATAACATGGAGGATATTAGGAGAAGGAAAGGAAAGGTGAATTGAAGGAAATCAGAAAGGGAGATGAAGCATCAGATACTGTGGACTCTGAGAAACAAACTGAGGGTTTTGGGGGGTGGGGAGGGGGAGGGAGTTTGGTGAGCCTGGTGGTGAGTATTAAGGAGGGCATGTATTGCATGTAGCACTGGTTGTGGTGCATAAACAAAGAATCTTGGGGGGGCGCCTGGGTGGCTCAGTGGGTTAAAGCTTCTGCCTTCAACTCAGATCATGATCCCAGGGTCCTGGGATCAAGCCCCTCATCGGGCTCTCTGCTCAGCGGGGAGCCTGCTTCTCCTCTCTCTCTCTCTGCCTACTTGTGATCTCTGTTGTCGAATAAATAAATAATCTTTTAAAATCTTAAAAAAAAAAAAAAGAAGAATCTTGGAATACTGGGAAAATAAAATATTAAATAAATAAATAAATTATCCTCTTTTCCCTGAGCACACAGCCAAACTAAGTGTTCCAGGGTCCATTCAGGCCACCATAACAAAATAAACAAAATACCATAAACTGGATGACTTATAAACCATAGAGATTTATTTCTTACAGTTCTAAAAACTGGAAAGTCCAAGGTCAAAGTGCCAGGGGATTTGGTGTCTGGTGAGAGCCCTGAGTCTGATTCAAAATCTGTGCCTTGTTGCTGTGTCCTCACATGGTGTAAGAGACAAGGGAGCTCCCTGGGGCCTCTTTCATAAGGGTGCTAATTCCATTCATGAGGACCCTAACTGATCACCTCCAAAAGACTCTACCTTCTAATACATTTCTTTGGGGATTAGGATTTCAACAGAGCAAACATTCAGACATTAGCCACCAGCCTCTCCTACATTAGGTAAGCCCATACACCTGAGTTCTGGCCAATGGAAGGTGAGCAGAAGTGCTGTGTACAGCTTCCAAGCCCAGCTTCTGAGATAGTACCAGGCATGATCTTCCTTGTTCTTAACTCTCCTCTGGCTACATGTTAGTGTCAAGGGTAACTATGAACGGAATGTATGGAAGATGGCAGCTCCTCTATTAGTCTGGGTCCTTCACTGACTACATAGACTGACTCCCAGAGCCATCTTTCATTCATCCACCCCCTGATCAGGAGTAGTCCCACTGGATTGTTATCTATGACAAAAGTAAACTTCTATTGAGTAAAGTCCTGAAAGCTGGAGGTTTGTTGCTGAAATTTACACTATCCTGACAAATACAAGCAACATATGAGGAAATAGCTCTCTCTGGATGGAAGATACACAATCTCTTGACTACTTAACTGTAGAAAAGTAAAGCATCTCCAGCCTTATTAAGCAGCTGGTGGAACATCTAGGGAACAGCAAACTCACAAACAACTCAGAACCATGAAAAAGATAGTCTTGGCCTTAAACTTCACATATGAAGAATATACTGAAAATGAGCAGGAAAGTCCTCACTCCTTTTCCAAATAGCATGAGGAGAATTTCTTTTGCAAATACTATAACCCTGTAACCAGTCAAAGGACAAAGTCCCTGAACAATGAAAAGTTCTGAAACCCAAATGATATAGCTAATAAACTCCAACATTTTCTGGAAAACTACCGCTACTACTGCTAAAGTAAAAATCAATTAATTACAAATCAATTAAAAGGTATAAAATATAATTTTAAAAAGCACATAAAATGGCCTGTATTTCTACCCTAAAGGTCTTTCATGTCATGCACAGCCTCTCTTTTCTTACCAGACCTTTCCATCTCAAGTTACAAAACCAAATGTCAATAACTAGAGATGACTTCCACTTTTCAGCAATCATGCACTTAGCAATCAAGCAAGCAAAATGAATAAGCTTCTGTATGTTTTTCAAATATGCAACTCCAAATCTGTGCATAATATAAGGAGTAAAACATAGAGAGGTTTTTCCAGGGAAGAACTATAAAATCTTAGGTCAGAACAGACATGCTTTCAACTACAAGTAACAGAAAACTCAGCTTTCAATGAGTCAAACATACAGAAGAGGATATTTTTGTCATTTAATAAGGAATCTGATATTAAGGGATCAGAGACGTACTTAACATTGCAACACAGTATATGTGGATAATGTGTGTATATCTGTGTATACGCACATGAATGCGGTTATGTGTATTAATACGGAATTAAAAGTTTAATGGAACAAAACAGACTACACGTAATGTACTTTGATATTTCCTATTCTGTTTTATTTTGTTTCATTTTTAAAAGCTATCAGTGACAAATAACCTAATTCGAAAATGGGTAAAGTTTTTGAACAGACATTTCCCAACAGAAGACATACAAATGACCAATAAATACCTGAAAAGAGACTCATAAAAAGATTCTCATCAGAGTAAATAAAGATACTTATCAGGGAGATGCAAATAAAATCCATGACAAGATACTGCTAACACACACTAACATGGCTAAAATTTAAGACTGTCAGTGCTAAATGTTGCAGAGAAGGTGGAAAAATTGGGACTCATCATCATGTTACTTATGAAGACATAAGGCGGTACAGATACTTTGGAAAACAGTTTTGCATGTTTTTATTGGATTAAATATACACTTACCATAAGATCAGGTAATTCATAGCATACACTCAGGAGAAATAAAAACACATTTTCTCAAAGCCTTGTGTATGAATATTCATAGCAACTCTAGTCATTATTCCCCCAAAATGGAAACAACCATCACCAGTCCCCAACAAATGAATGGATAAACAAATTGTGATGTATCCCAACAGAGGAATATCACTCCAACAAAAAGGAACAGAGACACATAGTATCAATGAATCTCACAGATTACACTGAGCAAAAGAAGCCAGATGCAAAGAATACTTTTTGTATAGTTGCACTTGTATAAAATCCTGCATAAATTTGTTCTTAATATACATGTATATATATACATATATATATATATATATATATATGGAGGGGACAAATATATATATACATACTAGTGTATATATAGTGTGTGTATATATGTGTGTGTGTGTATATGTAATGACATATATATATCCACATATATGGAGGGGAAAATAAATATAATAACAAAAATATAATGACAAATATATATAAAAATGACAGATGACATATATATATATATATATATATAAAACGGAGGAGGGCACTTACTAAAAATAGGTACAAGAGAATTTTGGGGGGTAATGGAAATATTCTATATTATGATTACAACAGTGGTTACATGGCTGTCTACATTTGTCAAAATTCATGAAATTGTAAATTTAAAATGAGTGAATTAATTTTGGCTCTACTAACAGGTAATGACTTACCATTTGAAAAACACAACTTTATCACTCAAATTATTTACACTCAAATAATATCAAAAGGCTTCCTGGAATCAAAACGATTGGTATAAGAATCTAGTAGTCTGTCATGTTGCTCGTGATGAGATTAAACATGCTGGGACTATTAAACTTGATAGCCAATAACTCCAATCAGCATAGGCCTCCGCAAGTCTGTGTTCACCCTTATTTAGACTAGGACTAGTAAAATGCTTTAGTAAAAATCACTTTACTGTTTGCAGAGAACTGCCAGTTGCATTTTATCTGCCCTGAGCAACAGTCCAGTAAGGCACACATTTTTATTTTTCTTTTACAGCTGAGGAGCTGAGGTTTAGAGTCACAGAGCTGGTAAACACAAGAGGGACTGAAATCCACTCGCATCAGTCTACCGTTTTCCCATTACATCACAGATGGCTTGAAGAGCACTGAGTCATGGGTTCTTGACTTTCGGTTTTAATTTCCTTGTTATTAGGACACCCAAGCACCAGAAGACATATTTGGTACCTCTTATTTGCTTTCAAAAAATAGAGTTTAGTTCTATTGCTATCATTCCAACCCACAGATCTATACTTCACGGGTTCTAGAAGATCAAATGGAAGTCACCTAAAAGTGCAGCTTTAAAAAAAGATGTCCTTTACCTAAACATTTTCATTTTTCTTCTTCCAAAGAGTAGAATGCTCTTTCCTCAACGGATTTGGCTAGTTAATCAAAAAGAAGAACCAATCCAAAAAGGGGAATCTATGACCTCTTTGTCAAGGGAAGTAAAATAATTCAATGCCAAGAAGGGCTATTTTTACTTTCATCTGATGATCTGCAGGAATTTTTAAAGGTCAACCCCCATGGAAGGGAAAGGAGAAACTGTTTAAGAAGTGTTTCCGCAAATCCCTCTCCTCTTAATCACCTCAAGCCAGACCATGTGTTATCTGCTACCTGGGGTAGTTAGAGCACGATTATATAATGGGGACAAAGGACTAGTTCTATCCCTGGGAAGGTCACTGAAGTAACTTTGATGTACTCTGGAGCTACCTAAACCACCACTGAATCTGGCAGTTACAATAGAGTTCAGAAAGCGTGGGTTGGTCTTCCTTAACTCATGCTGCTACTAGAAACACTGGTCAGAAGCATCCTTTGGGCAGTTAATGGGAGGCAGGGTATTTAATTACTCACTTATCCTTAGAGCATGACGATGAGGACCCAGTCCCTGGAGATAAGAAGGATGGGTCACGTCTAGTCTACATAATACAATTGTCCGAAGTTGCAGCAAAGGAAATCTTGCAAAAGTCACTCATTAACTCTGTGATTCTAGGCACACTGTTTTGTTTCTCTGAGCCTTGGCTTCTTCTTCCACAAATGAGAACAGTCATTTCCTACCTCACCAAGTTGTTGTGAAGTTTAAATGAGCCAAATGTGGAAACGCTGAGGGAACTGTGAAAAGCAGTATAAGCATTCACAGTCACCCTATTCTTTATCAGAATCTACTTTTTCTTAGAGGATATTAATTTTTGCTCAAGGTCTTTGTTGACTCATTTAATAAAGGTTTGTTGAGTGCCTGTTACGTGTCAGACAATGGACTGTGTGTTGGAAACACAAAAGAAATATAATGAAATCCTGACCCTCAAACACTATCTAGTCTGTGGGATGAGGTATGAAGTATGGGGTTGGGAAGGGTGATAAGAAAGGGAAGTTAAGGGTAGTATATGCTATGATGTGGCACTGCGATATCCCCCTTTCGTGTCAAAAGACTTATTCCCCTTACTGCAGGAAATAGCATTAGCCCCTTAGAAGGAATACCTGGATGAGAAGAATCACCTTGCCCAAGGTCATGCCCACTTCCTGAGGAAGTCATATCCAATAACCAGTAAACTTAGTATACAAAGGCACAGTCCCCTTGCTCCAAACCAGGGCACCTGCGAAGGGTTATTCCTCTTGGGAACACCTCATAGGGCTGACTGACATTGACAATGCATTGCTGCTTACCTTCTTCCTCTGACAGATCCTGCTTCCTTTCCTTCCTTTCCACAAGTATTGATCCCAGAAAGCTCCTTAATAAAACTCCTGCACACTGATTCCTTCTCAGAGTCTACTTCTGTGGTAATCCATTGTATGTATCAATTTGTCTAGGCTACGATACCCAGTTTTTGGTCAAACACCAGCCTAGATGTTGCCATGAAGGTATGTCTTTACCATTTACCATATGGATGTCTTTACCATTTAAATCAGTACCCTTTGAGTAAGAAGATTATCTCCATAATGAGGGAGGGCCTCATCCAATCAGTTGAAGGCTTTAAGATAAAGGAAGGAATTCTGCCTCCAGACTAACTTTAAACTCACATTACAATACCAGCTTTTCCTTGAGTCCCCAGCAGATGATAGATAGATAGATAGATAGATAGATAAACAGACAGACAGACAGACACTGGTTCTGTTTCTCTGGAGAATCCTAATACAACTTCCCAGAACTGAACTACAGTCTCAGACATTTATGATATAGTGACTAATAACCTATGTTAGCACAAGGGCTGGCTTCCTGGGCATGCAACCCGTGCAGTCATATAGGGCCCCAAACTCAGTAGGACTGGGTTGGATGTTCCACTGTGTTGGTAATTTTAGCTTCAAGCTTGTATTTTGTAAGTGAAGTCTTATGGAACAATGGAGCATTTGTGAGCGGAAGAAGCTTCATGTAATATGCATGTTCCCTGCTCCTCACCACCCCATTCCTGGACAGCATTTGTGATGCTCTGTGACATACAAATTCCAGCAGACTGACAATGCATGGGAGTTCAGTGAGACTCGGAGTGAGTACAAAGTGAGACAAGATGGTTAGTGGTACAACTGAGTGAGTAGAGGAAGCGGGCCAGCTGACAACTCCAAGAAACCACACTTACGTACATTCTAAACAAAATTTGCATCAAACACAGAAAGAAGACAACGGCATTCTAATAAACATGTATGGCCATGAAACAGTTACATATTATTTTCTTCATGTTAACTCCCTGTATTAGCCAACCACTTATGCTAAAAATGATGATAGAGAAGGAAGGAAAATATCCAGCAACCTGCAGATCTTTTGGCTTTCAGTCCTTCCTTATTCATCACTAAGCTGAAGGTAGGAGTGTTGGTAGAATGTATGCTTATCAGGAAGGAAAGCTTGAAGCGTTGAGTTTTGTGAATATTTCTTCTGTCTGGTAAGAACAAACTACATCTGCCATGTACAATCTCTGAATTGTGAATTCTGTGATTTTGGTGACACTACATATGAAGTAGATGTTCTTATATAAAACTGGCCTTACACAATATAGAACCAAATGGCAAAATTCATGACAATTAATAATTCAAAATTTGAATTTTCTTTACTTAGAATGACATTAAATAGCACATAAATAACCAATAGCAAACAAATAGACAAGAAAGAGACTACGGAAGAAAAGAAAAACCTTTATATTATAGTACCTTTAATGGCAGTTTTTCTCCTAGTTTTTGAACAAAAGGCCCCACGTTTTTATTTTCCACAAGACTCTGAAAATTCTGTAAACCCTCCCCCTCCAACTCCCATCCCCCTACGCCTCCTCCACTCCCCCCACCACCACCAATTAGCAACTTGCTTTGCAGACATATAGAGTTGGGTTTGAGGAAAGTTCAAAAGCTGAGTCCCAAGAGGCTGTCAGAAATAGCTGGGAAAGGGGAATTGAGGGGAAATGGAGGAGGGGGTTCCGGGCAGAGGAAACAGGATGTACTAAGCCTTACAGTCTAGAGATAGCCTCCCACAGAAAATTAGAAAGCATTTGGTTTAGCTGGATCTTGAGTTGGAACAGTAGGATTGGGGGATTTGGCAAAGAGGATTCTGAACAATACAAGACAGGTCAGATCACGAAGGTGCTGGTAGGCACTTTGCAGGAAATGGGAAGACAGTGGAAGGTTTTAGAGTGTGATTAAGAGAAGACACACTGTAGAAAGATCTTCAGTACCAGATTTGATTTTAAGGGTCTCACATACAGACCTCTGTGCTGCTCTAGGGCCCTGGGAGCCCTACACGTCTAACCTCCTGAGCATTGACTTTCCTTTCACCCAGATATCATAGTCCTAGTTGCCACGCAGAGGATGCTGTGCCAGCTCAGCCCCAAGGGAGCAGAATGGCCGGGCACCGGTGGCCATTCTCAGGAGAGGACTCCAAACACCTCTGCCTACTGCACCTTGATATCCTAATTGCCAGAGAAAATACAATATAGTCAGCCCTGGACAGAAGAGCGCTGTACATACACAAAGAGACAGAGCAAGATCAGACTCAATAGCAGACATCCGTCCCCACGGCCAGTGGGTTTCTCCCAGCAGCCCATGCAGGGCAATTTGCCTATGTGTACCCCTCCTGTGCTCCAGGGGAAGGAAACCTACCTCTCTTTACAGAGGACAGACATAACCAAGGAGTTGGCCAAGTGCCATGGGAAGCACAGACTTTGAGCAGAGAGAATACTCATTGCGCTTGAAACAGGACAAATCTTCCCACCCAGGGTGATAAGCCCAGCACAGATGTGTGAGCTCTTTGTCTCTTGGTGAGGTCTGAGAGCCAATCTTCTGCAGGTGAGTGGGAGCTAGAAGACTGCTAGCACGAGGCTGCCTTTTCCAAAACCACTTATCCTTCAAAATCCAGGTCAGAGGCCATCACCTCCTTGACTCTCCCAGAATCATTCTAAGAAACCTAAAGGCAACTCACTGAAGAATGATCCATGAAAGAAATAATGGATAAATTAGATTTTACTAAAATTAAAAATGTTCATTCTTCAAAAGCCACTGTTAAAAGAATGAAAAGACAAGCCACAGACTGGGAGAAATATTTTCAAAGTACATATATGATAAAGAACTTGAATTCAAATATATTTTTTAAACTATAAAAAACAAAGATCAAGGGGAAAAAACCCAACTTGTAAAAAATGACAGAAGATCTGAATATACAATTCATCAAGGAAGACATAGGGTTGTCAAGTACACTCAAAGATGCTCAATGTAATTATACTTTCAATTATAAAATTGAAAATAAAACCTCAACTAGGTATCACTACTCCTCCAGTAGAATGGCTAAAACTTTAAAAACTGAACATATCAAATGCTGACAAGGATATGGAGGAAACAGAACACTCATAACCTACTGGTGGGAATGTCAAATGATACAGCTACCTTGGGAGACAGTTGGGCAGTTTCTTAACAAGTTAAACATACAACTAACATATGATCCAGTCATTCCACTCCAGACTTACCCAAGAAGAAGAAAAGTATACATCCCTACAAAAGCATGTACATAACTGTCCTTAGCAGCTTTATTTGTAATAGCCCAAAGCTGGAACCAAAGCTAGTGTTTGCCAGCAGGTGACTTGATAAACAAATTTTGTTACATCCATACAATGGGATACTACTCATCAATAAAAAGAGGGATGAATCATTGATACATACAACTACACAGATGACTCTCAAAATAATGAAGCTGAGTGAAAGAAATCAGACATCTGAGTAGTTATATCAGACATACAACTACACAGACGACTCTCAAAATAATGAAGCTGAGTGAAAGAAATCAGACATTAAAAGGACTCTGTTTATATAAACCTCTGGAAAATGTAAGCTACTTTATAGTGACAGAGTGCAGAGGGTGGTTGCCTGCAGACAGGGGCCAGGGAGGTGGAGGGGAGATCATGGGGAGTTGCCACAGGCGAGATTACAAAGAAGCAGGAGGAACCTGGGAAGATGTAAAAAATATGTTCATTATTGTGCTTATGTTGATAGATTCACAACTGATGTTGTGTTGTGCATGTGAAAACTTTGCAAATTGTATCTTCTAACTATATGCAAGTTATTGTACATCAATTATATCTCAGTAAAGTTTAAAAATATATATGTTGCCTTGGGATCCCTTTCTCTCTTCTGTCCCCTTTTATGTATTTAAAATAGTCCAGAATAAAAGGTTGAAAAGAAACACCTCTGTCTTTCTGGTACAACATAATTAGAGTCATGGAACTAGAGGTGGCCTTGAGGTGACATCATATCGATTCCCATCCTCCCCTGAGAAGGTCAACAAGTGCTCCCCATGCTTATGTACGTTATAACCTAAGTGTAGTTGCCAGACTTTGCAGGAGTATGCTGGGCTTACACAAATTTAATTTGACCCCCAAAGTGACCCTCATTTATTTTCCTCTACACCTACTGCTCCCCACGTTGGGACAATAACCAAATGTCTGTCACTGCCAGCACTAAAGATTTCTCTATAGCGTCTGATGCCCATGAGAGCAAACAGAGGGGGAGAGAAAAGCAATGCAGAATATATATGTGATTGCTCAATCAGCTGCTGTCTTTCTCCCAGATGGCTCCAGCTGATTTAAAGTCAAGCAGGGCTAAAATGACAATCAAACCTGATTCTTCATCCCACCTCCACTGTTAACTAATCTACAACCTTGGGCAAGTCACTTCCCCTCTCTGTTCTCAGTTCCCATCTCTATAATATGAGGTGCTGCTGTCTAGACTGCCTCCAAGGTCTCCTCAAGGACTGATATTCACCCCTTTTCTATGTCCTTGCAGAATAAAAACAAAACAAAAGAAAAACACTGCAGGGTGAGATGCATCAGGATGTTACAGTATAAGCACTAGTCGGTGACTGCTGAGAGCCAAGAGGAGGAGTATTCTGAGATGGATGGGTATCATCGGAGCTATCATGTCAACTTCATTACTCTGAAGCTGGAATATGCATCTTGGTCAGGCGTGGTAGTTATCGTGTCAAGTTCATTACTCTGAAGTTGGAATATGCATCCTGGTCAGGCGTAGTTTATTGAGAAGAATAGAATACAGTTTGTACTTCTCAAGCAAATGGGAAATTTTCTAGAAATGGCAGGGCTTTCTTAGAACAGAAATGGATGAAACACAGCTAGCTCTTATAAGAGGCTGAAATCAGGGACCATAAATCATGAACAGTGTTACTCACCCCCATTCCCTTGTTCTTGTGCTCTCACTCATCAATGTCCCTCCTCCCCCCACCTCTGGCTCTGTCTCCTCAAAAGCCTTACTCTGTGCTTCGGTGGCATATGGTGGGAAAGAGCTCAAACACTCAACATGACCTCCCACTCCAACACCCGGCACCACCTAGTTAGTCTTCCATTTGGAACTCCAGAGTCCCAAGAGAGGAACTCTAGTATTAGCAGCTTAGGTCAGGTGTTTCCCTAGTAGGAATAGCCATCCTGGAACCAAGTGGGGTTGTAGGTCATCTAATACATGGGGCTGCTCTCTCTCTGGGGCCAGCACAAAGGAGGTTCTTTTAGAAGGAGGCATGAGTGATTAGTACAGAGGCCACCTCTGATGATGTTTGGAAATCCAACTTAGTGCCCACAGAGAAAATCTCTTTCCCTAATAACTTAAGAACTAAGTTCTTAGCTTCTTAGACCTCTCAGACTTTATAGATGAGGGTCTGAGGACAAGCTAGTTGTTCCAGAGCTGGATCTGGAGTTCTGGCCACTTGATTTCTAGCCCAGGGTGCTCTTTTAGGATGAGTTCTGCCAGAGACTCTCCTTATGTCCAGGATGGAAGTGCAGAAAGAGTCTTGTGCCAGGAAGGTTGTCGGTTATGATGAATACCATTAAATCATAAAACAGGCATCAGCATTTGCAACAGATTGCATTTTTAAGATGGCAGCAACATCATTCCTATCCCACATGCTCTTCTTACACTGTACCTTGCTGTTCCTCCAGTGAGTGGGGAGCTCAAGGCCCCTCCACTTGAAACCCGACAGATCTTTGTGGGTTCCTCAACCAAAAGAATAGGAGTCATGCTACACAGTTTCTGAGGCTGAAACATTAAAATGCCATGTTCTCCTGGGACATTTGCTCTTGAAATCCAGCCACCATAGCAGAAGGAAACCCAAATTAGACCATACAGAGAGGCCACATGCAGGTGATCAAGCTGAGAGCCCAGCTGAGGTCCCAGCCAACAGCCAAATCAACTGATGTGCGAGTAAAGAAGCCTCCAGATGATTCCAGTCCCCCAAGCCATGGAGAAACTCCCTGAGTTTGAATCTGAGTCCCCAGATACCAAGAAGCCATCTTGCTGGGCCCTGCCTGGAATCCTGTGAGTATGCTAAGGTATATTATGCCACTATGAGTATGGTATCTGTGAGTGTGATAAGAATCTGTGAGTACAATAAGATAGTCACTTTACATCACTGATTTGGGGGTGGTTTGTTACAAACAATAAATGGACCTGCACTGGTAAATCAACCACTTGCAAACTTTGGGATCTTAGAGACAAATTTTTATCCTAACCCAACCGTCATTTCAAGACAGCCTTCAATTGCACTACTACTAGGTGGTTGACTTAAAAAAAAAAAAAAAAGACTTTTGCATTAAACCCAAACTCCTGTCACTGTGGGCTTATTTCATCACCTATTACAGTAACTGCTTAGTGCCCCATGTCTGTCATTTTGTGATAAGGCAGGATGCCTTCGTGACCCACAGAAGTCACCTGAAGACTGTCTCAATTCCCTGTACTTCATTCCATTCTTTTCCATTATTACTAACTACTCCCCCAAGTTGTGCCAAAGCTAGAAGACACCAGGTGTTTCCCTCTCTCAGTCCACGAGAAATGCTTTAGTATTTGATTCTAGCAACTCAGAGAACATCAGTATCCAATGCCACTGAGTGAAGAAAGCTGGTCTCCATTAGTTTTCCTCCTCACCCCATGCCTAGTAGCCATGGAACTTCTGGCTTTGGCCACCATTTGTATTTTCCCACGGCCCCCACCGTACCTCACTCCACATCACTTCAGTCATTAATTACATACTAATTACATGTTAACAGAGCCCTCATGTCATTCCTTGTGGGAAAATACATGATTATATCTCCAACGTGAATGTTCATCGTGTGTCAGGCACTGTGCTAAGCAGGGGGATACAAAGGTGAAAGACGCACAGTGGGTGTTCAAGAAGCTCACAACCATCATCACTGATCTTGGAGCACCTGCTCCATCGGCTCTATCAAGACCGCTGCTGATCCCACTCTGTTCCTCACCTTCCAGTCGCTGACCCTCAAGGATAAACACACAACAGCCAAGCTACGGCTAACTGTGAGATTTGGGCGCATTTCTTAGTATTGCTGAGCCTCCGTTTCCCCAGACGCACAGTGGGGCTGGAACTGCCTGGCGCACAGGTCAGGGGAGATGTGAGACACGGCAAAAGGTGTAGATGCAAAGCTTAGTGTCTCGGGGAAACTCAATAAATATAACTCTTTTCTGCCTGCTCTCCCTAACTCCATGCTGCTGTCCCCAACCTACTCTGTTTTATCATTTGCGTGCCTTTTCGACCCTATTCCTCTGGCTTCCCCCTTCTCGGATGGGAGAGGAATTTCTGTGAAAAGGGGAAATGGCAGAGTGAATCAAAAAGACACTAAATTTGAAGTTCAACATACACCATCCTGATGGTATCTGAAAGGCCACCCAGTCCCACCCCCTTAATCTCCTTCCTAACTTTTATTTATTTGTCCAACGGTCCTCCTTAGACACACAGTAAATTCAGCCCCTATGTCTCTTTTTTTGTCAAGTCAGAGAATCTGTCTTCTCCGAATCCTCTCCATGTTCTAAGCCTTCTTCGGCATGTGGATGGTTATTTTGCATTATTTATCTGTTTCTGACTATTTATCTGTTCCCAACTGGTAGAGGTGCACGGCGTGTGAAGGGAGGGAGGGGACAGGAGAAAGAGCAGTTCTAAATAGAGGGAGGAAGCAGATTTTTAATTTTATAACAAAAGACCATATTTTGAAAACAAATTTTTGAGGTATTTCTATTTTTTTTAAACCTTTGGTAAGGTTTTTTGCAAAAATAGCCACAGTTCTTCCTGTTTTCCTATATCTGCACCGATTGAAATGTGACTTTGCAGGGCCTTCCATCAAGGGGTGGGTTTTATTTTCTCACACCCTGGATCTGACTTGTTTGCAGGGTTCTCCACCCCAAGCCTAGATCTCAAATGGCTTGCACCCATCTGCTCATTCTCTTAGAACCCTGTCACCACCACATGAACAAGCCTGGACCAGTCTGCTGGAGCACAGGGGCCCACACAGAGCAGAGCTCAACTATCCTAGATAAGGTCAGCCTAGACCAGCCTACAACAGGTGACACTCAAATATGTGAGCAAAACCACCTGCCGTCACCCAGCCCACAGCTGAGACCAGAATACACCCCCATGGACTGGGGAGCAAGCCTATATGCTGAGTCAGGGGTTATTCATCTGTTTCCAACTGACACCAAAACTATAGAAAAATAAAACTGAACAGAATCTTCTTAATTGATGGAGGGTCTCAAAGCAGTGGATGAAGTAAGCGTCAGCATCACTGCAAGTTGGAAAAAGGTTTTGATATTCTTTATTTTCCCCCAAAGTAAACATCAATTGCTCTTACTGATAAAGCCTCAAGTGGCCCAAAAACTGTTTAAAGAGCCTGATTAAAACTGCTGTTGGAAACAATTAGAAAACAAAGCTGAGACCAGAGAAAAGGCAGGGAGATGGGGCAGTCCTTGCTTGAGATTAAAAAAAAAAAAAAAAAACTAGACTCAAGAGGAAATGTGTCCCTCTTGGCAGAAGCAGAATGGTGAGTGCAAGGCAGACACATTTTCCAGCACTCTCAAAAAAAACCCAACATACCAAGAGTAGAAATAAGGAGCAGTGACCATCTTCAGAGCATTTGAGTTTCTGGTGTCAGTCATTTCTGGCCTTCCCACAGTAGGAGCCCTAAAATCCCCTTTTCTCCTAAGCAGGTTCAAGCCACTTTTAAACACTTACAACCAAGGGTCTACTGACAGTATCAACAGGAGAGAACACCTTGCTCTTGCAAGGCAGCTTTGAAGAAAATTTGGAGGAGAAAAAACTGGACAAAGATAAGTTACATGCGGCAAACACAGAAAAGCACAACTCAGATCCTCCTTCAGGAAAGAACTCTGAAGAAAGACCAGCTGAAAGGAATGTGGTTGACTGAGCCGTCTCTACTTCCAGGCCAAGGGCATGCTCTTCCAGCAACCTGAAAGTCAAAGGCTGACTAAAGCAGTGTAGCTGAGGTCCTGCTCTCCTGGTGGCAGCCTCTAGCTAATAATTAAGCATAACCTGTGGTACAAGATTTACCCATTTCCACCCAGGGCAGGACTCCTCTAGTGGACCACCAGCCTCCCACCTCCAAATCCCCCACTGGACTAGTAGAGGCTTTGCTGGTTCAGCATCACAGTCCAGACTCCCTGCCCAATTCTGCTCCTTCCTTTTTCCTTTCAAAGGTGTTACTCCTCCATAAGCTTTCGAATTTCTAACTTCACATCCAACATTTTAGGAAGGCCTAAATTTAACGCTTAATGGCTTTCTTCCAGCAAATTTATGATCATACAAGATCATGAGTATTTTCTGTAGACCTCTTATCTAGGATAGGCAGAAGGGGGAAAAAAGGCCCTTTCTCAGAGCCATGAGTAGGTAGAAATGACCAATACCTTCTTCTGCCCCTTTTATCCCAAACTCTGGTTTCCCCTGGCTTTGGTTCTTACCTCTTCCGACCATTCCAGGGGCCACACAGCAATGTGTCGTGAAACCAAGGCCACGAATGAGAAAAATTGTCCTGATCCATCTGTTATACTTGTGGTATCAATGAACTTACCTCCGAGCCCCTGCCCTCCCCTTCCAACACAACCCCTTCACCTGCCTCACCTCCTACCCCATCTCCGGAGCAGGAGATTAATTGATGAACTATCACTTTGAATGATGCAGACCTTGTACACGTCTAAGACATTCATTTTTAATATTTCCCAAGATATCTACCCTTGAAGCACCCACATACATGATGGATAGCTAGAAATGAGCCTGAACTTGATTCTTCATCTGATTTTCTACTGGTATATTTAGGAAGTGTTAGAATGGGAAGAAATTACAGCTTGTTCACACCTTGACTTATATAGTCACTGGTAGGATGACTGACCTTCAAGCTCAGAGAATTCCTAGCAGAACTTCATGTTTCTCCAACTTGATGAGCACAGAGCACATTCCACTTCATAATCAAGAATCAAACACTCTTAGCAACACTTGCTTATTGGAAGTTACGCAAATACCATTTCTTCAACTTTGTTTAAACCCAAAGACACAAATGTTGTTCTGATAATACACAGTAACTGTGTAAATAGTCTCTAAAAATTGCTGCCAACAATTTTTAGGTCATTTGCCCTTGTACCTGGGCTGGCCTGTAAGTGCTTTGGCCAATATCAGGGAGAATGATGTTCTAGGACTTCAGAGCCCAGGCCTTAAAACAACTCAAGGGAGTTCCCCAGGAACCCAGCTGCTTTTCTTTTCTTTTCTTTTTTTTTTAAGATTTTATTTATTTAGGCAGAGATCATAAGTAGGCAGAGAGCAGATGGGGGTGGGGGGTGGCAAACAGGCTCCCTGCTGAGCAGAGAGCCTGATATGGGGCTTGATCCCAGGACCCTGGGATCATGATCTGAGCCGAAGGCAGAGGCTTTAACCCACTGAGCCACCCAGGTGTCCCCCAGCTGCTTTTCTATAGGAAGTCTACACCACACAGAGCGAACGCAGGGGCAGACACAAATATGAGCCATCTCAGACATTCCCATGCAGTTGAATCCCCCATATAATGGTCGACTTTGCCTCTATCACAAGCAGCAGAATTGCCTAACTAAGCCCAGTGAAGTTATAGAATCATGAGAAATGATAAAATGGTGGTTGTTTCAGGCCACTGCGTTTTCGGGTGGTTTGTTACACAGCAATAGGTAAATTAAACATTGGTTTTTAGATATTCTTACTTAAGTAATATGAAGATAATGAAGGTAATAGAGAAGGGGCACTCTCATATACTGCTAGTAGGAGTATAAATTCAATGTATACTGAATACAAAACATATGTGTGTGTGTATATATATATATATATAAAACATTTATTTGGATGGCAATTTGGCAATGTCTATTCACATTGATATTCATATGCCCTATAACTTAGCAATTCCATTGCTCAGTATCTGTTCTAAAAAATCACCCACCTGTATAGCAAGGAGCATGTAAAAATATGCTTATTTTATTATTGTTTGAAAGAGAAAAGGAAAGAGCAAGAAATGGAATATCTATCAGGAAAGAATGGCTGCATGCCTAACATGAATCCTTTACATCTGCAGAAAAAATAAGATAGATTTCTATGAACCAACATAAAACATGTCTCTGATATATTGAGTGAAAATAATAAACTACAGTACAATATATCCAGTAACAGGTCATTTATGGAAGACTGCACAAGGCAATACTATATATTTATAATTGTCTATGTATCTAAATGCACAGAAAGTCTAAAGGAGTTAACTGTATTCTTAGAATTGGAAAGGTATTCCTTGATAATAACTCCAAGCCTGCAAGAGCTTAACACAATAAAAATTCATTCTATCCTCACCAAAAGTGTGGCGTGGGACAGGGGGCCCTCCTCTATGGAGCAAATGACGACTTAGAGATCTGGGTTCTTCCACCATGTAGTCAGACAAGCTGGTGTGTGTGGCCTTCGTGGTCTCTGCATCAGGGGAGGGGAAGGTGGGAAGGCGCTTGTTGGCTTTAAGCTGTCACAGCCTGTCGTTGCAGCTACCAGGTCATTGGCTGGAACTAGTCCTATGGTCCCAACATTATGGCAGTCGTATCTTTGAAACACTTGGATTTATTTCAAGTATTTTTCACCATTATAGATAACACTCTATTGCATGTACACGTGATAATCTGACATCTCTTTGCATTAATCTATCCCTTTAGTTTCGAATACTTTTTATATCCATTATCTCATATAAAAACCTCATGTGGTAAGCAACCGATTTTAATTCTCTTCTTTTTTACAATAGGAAAATTGAGGCCTCAAAAATCTCCACCAAGGCCTTGTGGCTACATAAGGGCTGGGACTCAAAATGAACTCTGCGTTGCTCTGAATCCAGTTCTCTTCATTAGACGCATGCCAATCAGCTTCCTGCCCTACATCCTATCTGCCTTTTTTTTTTTTTTTTAAGATTTTATTTATTTATTTAACAGAGAGAGAGAGAGAGAGAGAGAGAGATCACAAATAGGCAGAGAGGCAGGCAGAGAGAGAGAGGGAAGCAGGCTCCCCGCTGAGCAAAGATCCCGATGTAGGCCTCGATCCCAGGACCCTGAGATCATGACCTGAGCTGAAGGCAGAGGCTTAACCCATTGAGCCACCCAGGCGCCCCTGCATCCTATCTTCTAATAGGGCCTCAGTATGTGAGAATAAAAGGAACTGAGGCAGAGAATAGATAAGGATTTTAAGGAAATGAAAGAAATCACTGTTTTAGGAATCTGGGTCGGAGTGATTTTGAAAAATGTTTGTTTCCATGTCTGTCTCCTTGATCAGAGCCTGACTTTCTAAGGGGGATTTGTCCATATTCACCTCTACAATCCCAGGCTTGACCCATGATGAGCCCTCAGTATTTATTGAATGAATAAATAAATGGATGGTGACAGAGATATACCTTCTATGTCCCCTACCATAACATCATAGCACTTTCAACCTTCGAGAAATCTAGAGCCTTGCTACTCAAATGTAGTCCCTCAAGCAGCAACATCGAGATCACTGGGAAGTTGTTAGAAATGAAGACTCTCAGACCTCATACCATCCATAACTGAATCAGAATCTTCATTTTCAAGATGAATCATAAGCACTTTATAGTCTGGTAAATTCGAAAAATAAATAGAAGTCGAGTGACTCCAATGCGCTGGCCTTGAGTAAACTGTTCTATTGTGTAGATAGAGAGCTCTACAGATAGATACAGCTCTACAGATACCTCAACCTCGTATATTCGCCAAGCTGAAAGCATGGTCCCTCCTCTGGGAATTTACTGATCCAATACTTCTTTTTTTTTCCCAGTATTTTATGTATTTATTTGAGAGAGAGTGACACCGAGAAAGTTCACAGAGGGAGAGGGAGAAGCCAACTTGCTGCTAAGCAGGGAGCCCAACATGGAACTGGATCCCAGGACCCTGAGATCATGCCCTGAGTCGAAGGCAGATGCTTAACTGACTGAGACACCGAGCTGTCCTGATCAGTTATTTGTTCACACTATACCTCCTTCTTAATATAAAAGAAATGCACAATAAGTGGACTTTGTTTAAATTCAATACATTTAGTGTCTGTGCCGGGTTGGAAGAGGTAAGGTGGGTTTTAATAATGTGTTATTGACACCTTCTGATATGTGGGTTTTTTTTATATCACACCACGCAATTCTCTGACACCAACTGGCTGTCTTAAAATTCAAGTCCATTTTGACACTATCTACCCAGAGATAGCCTCAGACACTACAGGCTAAAGTCTCAGTCCCACAAAACTGCCCCCACTTCCGATGCCAATCCCAAGCCCAGATTGCCCTGTGGTTCTGACCAACTGAGATTCCCACGACCTCCTGCTTGGGTTCAGTTAACTTGCTGGAGTGGCTCACAGAACTCAGAAATTAGTTTACTCATTAGATTACCAGTTTATGACAGAGGATATTAAAGGGTATGAATCAATATCCAGATGAAGAGATACAGTGCACACGAGGTCCCAAATAAAGTAGCTGCTCTCCTCCGAGGAGTTTGGGACCTGGTGCAGCAGCATGTGGGTGGGTATGGGATTCCAGGACCCGGAAGTTCTCTGAATCTCATTCTTTGGGGTTTCTGGGGAGGCTTCATTACATAGTTGTAATTGATTAAATCACTGGCTATTGATGACTGAACTCCACCTGTAGCTCCTCTCTCCTGGAGGTCAGGATTAGTGGAGGAAGACAGGACTAAAAGTTTAAACCCTCTGATCATACAACTGGCTCCCACGGCAACCAGCCCCCATCCTTGAGGAGCTTTCCAGACGTCACCTCATTAGCATAACAGAAGACACTTTGCCACCCTCCTGGCAGGAAATTCCAAGAGTGGAAGGCAGCTCTGTGCCAGTAATGGACAAAAACAAAATATAAAATATATATTTATTATAAATCATGATATCACAAATGATAGGACTAGTACACTATATCTGGAGAAAATTTATAAAACAGAGGAGATTTAGGGGAATTCAGGAAGCAGCACCCCAGCATGACGGGTGATGTTGCTTCTCTCACTAGCTCTAACATCCCTGTTCATTCTCCAGTCCTCCTTCCATAGCTCTCCTGCCTTACCATCATTGCATGCAGTCCTGGGGCAGAGTATACATACTAAGGACAGTCCAGGAGTGTACCCCACAGGAGAAGACACTGATACAGACTCTGCTAGACATTCTCACAAAACACGATCTCTGTGAATCCGTATACTACCCACTAAAGCTGATACTGCATGCATTTCACAAATAGGGAAAACTAAGCTCAAAGAAAATATGTAGCTTGCTTAAATCACTATATAAATGCAGACTCTTTGGCCACAAAGTCTCAGATGGCCTGAGAGCAACCCTGTAGGCTGTCTTGGGTAGGGGATAGTAAGTGAGGCCAGCAATCTCCATTCTCCAAATCTGGGATGATTCAGGTGGGGGCAAATGTACACTGGCTTTAGGATGACAGCGTCTGTGCTTCTTTGAAAATACTGAAAGGAATGATTGTCGAACTTCTCAATTCTAAGACTCCTGGCCATATTCCAGCCAAGTTCGGAGCCCTGGAGCCCCCAAAGTCTGCTCTGAACTCAAGGCTACAGATAGCCCTTTCCCTACATGGAGATGTGGCTGCTCTCCACAACGTCAGCTCAGATGACTATCCAAAGCATCAACACTGGTTCAACATTATCAACACAAGGTGGGAAGGTTGCTAGGAAGCTAGGAACCTCTATATATGCTCCATGATGCTAGCTGCATGCAGATCAAATGAGAGTTTCCAAACACTGGATTCCCAACACTTCTGCTCCTTTATCCACAAATCTGGAAAATGGTTTCAAGTGAGAACACATGAAGATCAAGGAGCTTTGTTCATCCATGTAGAAGTGACTCATGATTAGATAAGAAATAATGACTTAGTAACTAATCACTGGTTAAATCGGAGGCTAAAAAATCAGATTTTTAAGATTTCCAACATCAGGAAACAGAGGACCAAAGATGTAAACAGACCAACATTGCGAGGCTAGAATATGGATCTAATTCATACTTCTCCCATTCTGTGAGATTCTAGCACGCGCACACACACACACACACACACACACACACACCTATTCAGTAGCCCTCTCTTTTTTTCTATCAATATGATTATTTTCCTAGGTGATCTCTTCCACCCCTATGGCTATGAAAACTGCCTATATGCCATGGACACTAAAATTCATATTTCCATTTCTGCTATCACTCCAATCTTGATATCACATCAAAAGTACATGTCTAGGGGCGCCTGGATGGCTCAGTGGATTGGGCCTCTGCCTTCGGCTCAGGTCATGTTCTCAGGGTCCTGGGACTGAGTCCTACATTGGACTGCCAAGCAGAGAGCCCGCTTCCTCTTCTCTCTCTCTGCCTGTCTCTCTGCATACTTATGATCTCTCTCTGTCAAATAAATAAATAAAATCTTTATAAAAAAATTACATATCTAAAAGCTTTTCTGACATCTCTACTTGGATATCCAACAGGCAACTCAAACTTAATTTTCCCCAAACAAAATTCTTTATCCACATCTCTACCCAAATCTGTTCCACCCTCAGTCCAATCCACATAGATAAATACATCATGTGGTTACTCCATCCAAAACCTAAACTCACTCTCAATAATCTTTTTCCCTCACACCCCACATTCAGTCCATCAGCCTCTTCCATCGGCCACAACTCCAGAAGGTGTCCTGGATCTATTCACTTCTCGTCACCATAACTGGTTCCATCCTCTGTCACTTAGACTTCTCCTGATCAGTCTCCTTCTCTCACCCTTGCCCCACTCCAGTCCACTTCCTGACACCCAGAATGATCTGTGAAAGTGCATATCAGTTCATGTCACTACCCAGTGTGGGAGTCCTCCCAGTGTGGGAGGAAACAGTATAAAGCCCCATTGATCCAGCCTCTGACCACCTGTTTGACTTCATCTCTGTCATTCTTCCTCTTGCTGTGTCCACCCCAAAGTCACCAACCTTTCTCTGAAACTTTGCCATGCCAACCTAATTCCAGACTTGGCTGGTGGTCTTCCCTCGCCTCAAGGGCTCTTCCCCAGATCTCCTTAAGTATGCCCTCTCCCTATACTCAGATAGATCTGTTCACATGTAAGTCCTTCCAGAAGGCCTCCCCTCACCATACCATCTCAAATAACCCCTCTGTCCCCCCATCCACTCTGTAATATATCACTTGGCTGCTTTATTTGCTTTATAGCACTTAGCAATATACATATATATATGTACATATATATATGTATATATATATTTTTTAAACTTACTTATGGTAAGTAAGTTTATATATATATATTTTATATATATATTTATATATATATTTTTTAAACTTACTTATGGTCTCTTGCACGCTAGCATCACATCTCCTCCCAAAACTGTTAATTCATTAGGATCACAGACCACTGTATCATTACAGACAAAAAGTCTTTCTATAAAGGGCTTTGCAAGTCAAACAGTCTCTGCTGCAATACTCAGCCCCCGTCACTGTAGCATGAAAGCCGCCATAGATGATATGTAAATGTGTGAGCATGGCTGTGTTCTATTAAATCTTTATTAACAAAAATAAGTGGTGGGCTGGATTCCACCCATGAACAATAGTTTGTTGACCTGTTATCTAGATGAGGACTTGGCACGTAGGAGAAGCCTTGTAAATATTTACCAAATGTATAAATAAATGAGAGATCTAAACAGAGCATTCTCTGGGAGAAAATACTGAAAAATAAGAGAAGGGAAAAGGGAAAATAAATACTCAGCAAAATGACTCTTGTATATATCTGGCAATAAAAAGCCTTACTATCTCTTATGTGCATAACACTTAAATTTAATATTTCTACCCTGTTGAGACTTAGCAAAGAGCTAAGACTATACTTTGTACTAAGATCAGACTTATCAGCTGTACCCTAAGGTCTTAGGAGACCAAGACCCAACCTAAGGACCTTGTCACTGCTTAGACTAAACAGGGCCTGAATAGAGAATGAATGGTATGTCCCATCAGCTGGTGATAAAATGACCCACAGTTTCTAAAAGAAGATTTGGTGAATTACCTACCATCAAAGTTTTCCTCTGACTCTGCTATCCCCTGAACTGCATTTTCAGTCCTTTTGTACTTCAATGTTTCCCACTTATTCTTTATAATGTGTAAACACTGTGATTAAAATTCTGTTACTTATTGTGGGGCTCCCTCTGCCAAAGATGGGATTACTCAACTACTGAAAGAAGGTATAAACACAATTGGAGGCGAGACGTGATTTTGAGGGAAAGCATTTTCTGCTTTGAGAACAGCGGATTCCCAAAGCCCTGCACAGGGAGGAAGCTCAGGTCTGTGCCTGGATGGTAACTGCCCATTTAAGGATAACAGAGCATAAAGGCTCATGAACTTTCCAATTATTACACAGAATAATAATTGGCAAGTTACAGGTGCCAGGAAAACTATGTCAGACCCTGCAGCTCCACGGAGAGAAGAGGAGTTCAGAATTCATTTTCCATAGAAACAATGATATACACAATGCCTACACTTCATTGAAATAGTGTGGAGACTCTAAACTTCAAGCACAGCAAGAGCCGAGAAGGCATTAATGGGGACCTTACCACCATTTCTAAAAACACCTGTTTCAAGAAGAAGGTAAGTTTGAGTTCTAAGCAACTGACATCCAAATAAAACCCCCTGGGGGACAATGTGTTCAGAGAGGGGGGAGGGGTATATTCGGATCCTCTAAATGG
Organism: Mustela putorius furo; assembly: GCF_011764305.1. NCBI lineage: Eukaryota > Metazoa > Chordata > Mammalia > Carnivora > Mustelidae > Mustela > Mustela putorius. Next base: position 109,008,552 of record NW_025421987.1, on the reverse strand, counting down.
GGGGGAAAAAAGCAAAATGGGGGCTAGATGGAGAAGAATCATTCTCTGACAGTTCTTTTTTTTCCCTCCTAGCTGGGTACTAAAGTTACCAAACTTCCAAAAACTAAAGAAAGTAACTTTATAAACTAAGGGAAAGCAACCTTCTTTCCTTCAAATTCTCATTTCTGAAAGAATGGACAGTGAATCAGAAATGAGCAAAAATGTATCTTTTACAAAACTCCAGTCTTCCAAAAGGCTATAATCTCAAAATCTTTTTGCAGTACTTTTGTAATCAGCTCAAAGCACGGCTTTTTCAGAAAGTTGCTGATGAGCGCCATCTACTGGGATTTACCCAAACTCTGTAAGGAAATTTCAAAGCACTTAACGATGAAATTCAGGACTCATTTTGCACAATGGCCTCTTGGCACAGAAAAGGAAACTCCTGGGAACCCAGGCAAAACCTGTTGGGTTCACCTGAAAAATCTTGCCTTGGTCCTTTGCATAAGTACTGGGATAGAATTAGGGTATTTCATTTCCAGGGGAAAAGATTTAAAATGAGCCGTCGGGAAATCAAGTTTCCAGAACATCTCTTTAAGAGGTCTAGGAGTAGAATCTAATGGGGAGGGGGTACTGTCCAAGCAACCTCTCCTCTCAGGGCCTTCAGGTAACTAGAAAGAAAGATTCAATCAACTGAATATCAGATTGTCTTCGAAATTCTTTTCTCCTCTGTGAACAAAACAAGTCATGAATATTTAGTCTGAATTAGATCCTCCACTTGACAATGATGGTCACAGTCTGGTTAATAAAATAAATACACATGCGTATGTGAAATTACAAGGACTGATCTCTCGAATTCTTAACAAATTGTATTCTAGTTGGATCCACTAACTAAAAATGCCACACAGCTCTGTGAGGTACACAAAATCTTCATCTCTGGATTTCCCCGCCTCAGAGCTACGACATCCTCTGTCCCTGTGGGACCCTGTTTTCCTCATAACTCCTTTTTAATGTCATTGGTCCCTGCAGAAATAGACTCACCCTACCATAAAGAGGGGATGATAGAGAATGAAGTTTCACTAAGAATGGACAATCCTATGGAAGCAAGAACATGGATTTGAATTCCAGCCCTGCCACTTACCAGCAGGATGATATTAAGTCTTAATGTCTTCATCATCATGTCTCACTCTGAAAATGGGTATTATTGCCTCATAGGGTTATTATGAGAATTAAAATGGGATCTTGTTTTCTAAGTCACCTGGCATATATTAAGTATCAAACCATTTTTCTTTCTCATTGTGTTTTTTATGGGGCTCTGATAGATCATAGATGAGCAAGCTCTTCCCAGGCTGTCTTATCAGAATTCAGAGCAGTTACCTTTCCGTTCATTCCAGGAATGTCTGCAGTGTATTTTTGCAGAGTCAGCTCGTAAAGTATGCACGAAGTCTCTCTAAAGTGGTGTTCTAAACCAAGAAATAAACCACTTCCTTGTAGATGCCTATAAATAAAAAGAGATTTCCAATCACATTTTTGTACGTGCCAAGAGTAAACATCTGAATCTCTCAAGGGAATTGCCGAAAGAGTATTAAGAGGAAAACTCACCTATGCAGATAAGTCAAAATTCCCCAAATGCTACCCTACTGAAATCGATTTATAATAAATTGGCAAAAGTTTAAGAAGAACTCTTCCCCCCCACACACAGCTTTCCTCTCCTTGATCCATGAACTGAAGCTCCAAAGAACTTTATCTCAAAATAGCAAACACACAAAAAATGTTGTGGTCATATAGATTGGTAGTTTGGTTAGATAAATGTTTGCAAATAACCTTAGCTTTTAATACCAACATGTTGAAACTGCAAAAGCCATGAAATACTTTCTGTGGTTCATTCATTTATTAATTGATAAAACATTTATTAAACACCAAGCTGGACCCAGGCAGTGTTCCAGGTGCTGGAAATAAAACAGTGAACCAGACAGGCAAAGCATTCTTGCATCTATGGAGTTTAACATTCTAGTGAGAGGAAACTGATAGTAAGCATGGTAACAAGTAATATTTAATTTCAGAGGATAATAAATACTATGAGAAAATATAATGCAGTACTCTAGGAGTCAGCACTCTTAGACTCTCTGAGGGAATATTGCTTGAGCCAAAATCTGAATGACAAAACAGAGCCATGAAAGAAATTGGGGGATAGAGCAGTCAGAAGAAGGGAACAACAGGTGCAAATGTCCTGAGGTAGGAGCCAGGTAATCGTGTTTATGTGGCTGGATGATAACAAAGAGGTTGTAGGCTAGCTTCTCAAACTTGAATGTGAATACAGATCGCCTGGGAATGTTGTTAAAATGCAGAGTCTGATTCAATGGTCTAGGTTGGGTCCTGTTTCTCATTAACTACCAGATGAGGCTGATAACTGTTGTTCCTTGAAGCCCACTGTGACTAGCAAGAATATAGGACCTTGTAAGCCATGGGACAATGTTTGGATTTCCTGCAATTCCAGTGGAAAGCCACATATCTCTAGAGCCTTTCTCAGTTTCACAAAGATTTCATACCTCTTTGTTATTTTCCCCCTAGCCAGCACAAAGCCCAGTACTTGGCAGAGGCACTGTAAATGTTTGTGTTAAATGATAAGGTTGATTATCTTGACCCTTCTTTGTGGTTTGCCTGGTGCTAGGAAAGAGTAACAAAAATAGGCTGACACAAAGTTAGATTATAGACAGACTTTGGAGCTTATAGGGACAGCTGAAAGATCTTGGGCAAAATGTTCTACCTCTAGAGCCTTGCTTTTCTCATAAATAATAATAGAAAAAATAATATAAAAAATGGAAATATTATCTCCTTCGTTAGAGACACATGAAAATTACATGCAATCATGAATTGTAAGTGCCTTGCATAGAAGGTGCTCAGTAAACATCCATTCTCTCTCTCCTCCTTCCCCAGCTCCACCTCACTGTCAGCCTCCTGGTATTTGTATCAAAAGCATCATCATCTGTAAATCTTTCAGAGTAAAGCTAATTTTCAAATTAAGAATTCAAGGCCATTTCCATGTAAAGTAACTGGTATGGCCCCTTAACGTTTGTTTATTGCTGCTTTAAAGACAAACATGTCAAGTTCCAGCCCTATCTCAATGGTGAACTTGCCTGACCATCTTTGATAAGTCCCCTGACCATCTGTGGGCCTTGAAAAATAGATGGTCATGCCCAACTCTGGGATTACCAAACTACTATTACCCTGGTTAAGAGTTCTGAGAGAGTGGACTCATCTCCCAGGAAACATGGCAGAAGCCCAGTAGCCATGATGGCTGGGTGATAAGATCCAAATTCATTAAGAACAAAGGTGAAACCCTTGTCCACTAACCTTGGCTGACAAGCAGCCTCATTCCTTCCTCTCTGATTCCATTATTCTAGGAACTAGAATGCCAGAAATATTATCTCATCCTCCTTGGATCTTCAATATTTTTAAAAGCAACTGGCATCAGAGAGAAAAACAGAGAACAAGGCGTAATGGAATCAATGTACCCGCTTCTCTGGGGTTTTTTTGTCACTTGGTTGTTGTTGTTGTCTATTTGTTGTCACACAAGGTTATAACCTTTTTCCAAAACTACCTTGGAGATGCAAAGAAATCTATAAAGCGCTAATGTTTCAAACACGTGAACGTATTTCAGGAGGATGTTTAAGGGTTGGTATCTTTTCTGGTCTTGACCACCTCCACCCTTCCTCACCCCAGCTTGAGATGTTTGCTGGATTTTATTTGTTTGCTTGTTTCTGTCATTGTTGCTGTGACAGTGAAAATAAAAAATGAAAACAAGGGGTCACCATCTTCCAGCCTCCCTCCCACTTCCTTAACCCTTGACTCTCCAGCCAAAAGGATGTATGCCTTGCAATGCCTTGGCCCGGCAAAAGACTGCCACCAACTCCCTCCCAGCACGACTTCCTCCACTCCCCCTTCCCAAGTTGTGGGACCTTGCAGGAGAGTGTGGACCTCCTCCTGGTGTGACTTTCCTGACTCCCCTTCTCCTGAACCCTGAAACTTCCCCGGAGAGCGCCTTTAATAAATCTTGCCTTGAGCCTACCTCGCTACCTTGCCTACCTCACCTGGTGTGTTTACCTCACCTGCAAAACTTTACACCTCTGACACTAAAGAATTACAAGGGTGGAGAGAGACAGGCCGAAAAGGGAACTTAGTCTTCTTGTCTGAAGATGTATATTTCAGGGAAATGGTTTTTCAGGGAAGACTCTTAAGGAGCAGAGGCTATTTCTGAAAAGGTCAGTTGCTTCATCCCAGCAAAATGTTTTCCCACTTCCTCCAGAGGAGACCGGTTATTTCCAGATACATAAACAAAGGTGCCTGGAAATTCAGGACCCAGCCAAAACAAAGACCCTCTTTGTAACCTCTTTAGCCTCTGCTTTAGGCCTTTTGTTGTTTGTCTTCTTGATCCTGCTGTTCTGAAGGCGGGAAATGTTGGAAAAAAAAAAAAATGGAACAAAGATCCAAGAACCAGGTAATGGTGACACCTGGTGTGACCTTAGAGAGCCCCTGGCAGTCACACACGGTCACACCGTGATTAAGAGATTCAATTCGTGTACTAAAGGTATGACACCCTAAATCCTCCGAATTACATGTGTTTCCCAGATCCACGGGCCTGTGAAGCAGGCAAAGGAGCAGGTGCTGCTTACCCAAAACATTGGCTTCCTTAATATCATCTCTGCTCTTTCCTGGCCAAGGGCACCCGTAATTACCTCCCGTAAACTGAACACGCAAGCCCACCACCCTCCACACGCACCCGCTGCTGAAAATTGTATTGGCAATTAATTTGTCAGGAAAATGCTAGGGGATGTGAACACTGGTAATTTTATACCATAGATATTCAAATTAAAGCTCGAGGCTGAGGGTTTGCAGTGTCAAATTTTAGAATAGTTGCAGAAGAAGAGAGAAACACCACCTCCTGCTAGCTCCTGACGAGGGGCAAAAAAGAATGTTCCAAGTGGTTGTAATAACCTTGGCTCCATCTGTAGACTTGACTTGGGAACATTAAGAACAAAAACACACTAATTATGGGTGATGCTCCTTGTGTTCCTCTCCAAATGGAAGGGGATGGGGCTGTTGTTTGTTCTGTACGATTCCTTGAGTGCCGAGAATCTTTTTAATGAAGAAAAATAATGTCAGACACTGGTAACTTTGCAGGAGCCCACTCTCATTCTGTGCCTTGTCTTAACTCAGCTTTGTGTCTTTTGTGGAATTCAAACTCAAGTCTTCCCAGACCCTTCCCTATTCCCAGTGATTCCAATTTCTACCCTTCGGGCAGGATGGGAAAGACATGGTTTGGCTGATGGAATTCCTTCCTAGGGTTTCCCAGTCAGTCCACTGTGCATAGATTAAATAAACAGTATTTTTCACACACATATACACCAATACTTTCGATTGCATTGATGCTATTGATGAACTATAAATGTATTTAAGGTGTTAATTAGCAAATAGTATTTTCTCATGATTGTGTATGTTTCCCAGCAGTAGATGCCGGAAGTTCAATATTAGCACATGGATATATGAATATTTTGTCATTAGGGGGTTTTCGAAAATCACTGCTATTCTCGATGTAGCTTCTTCAATTTATTCTTTAAAATGTGATAAAAACTGAATACCACAGAATTAAATTACAGCACCATGAGGTTCACTTATTTGAAAAATGGAAGCCATCGATGTCCAGTCTCAGGAAAGACTTCACTATACATTGATAACTATTTTACAGATTGTGATCTAAGGACCCTCCGGGACTTGATAACAAATATTTCTGAGTACTACCTCACATCTATTAAGACATACTCTCCAGAGACAAGGCCTAAGAAATTACATTTTTTTGGTAGGCTCCCTAGTATGTCCTATTACCCATAAAGTCTGAGAACCACTAGTGGAAACTAATAGCATAAAGTAAATTCTGGCCCAACTATACAATACTGAGTCTAACTAAGACTCAAGGGATTAACATAAAAGTCTATAGAATGTAAAAGCTTGAAGACATGGTTCTCATCTCTGGGGAACATAGATTATGGGCTATACTGTCCATCAGTTTACACCAAGGAAAGAAAAAGCCTTCAGTTTTCAAATCAGTAACACAGAATTGCTAACACATTATTAACAAAAGGAACTAGTCAAAGGGACTTTTCCCCCTATTCTGAGATGTGAGGATGCTTTGCCAAACTAGATTTGGAAACTTTTTTTTGAATTCTCTATCTCTCCTACTTAATATAGCACAAATCAAATGTCATTCCTTAATATTGATACAGCCTCTGTCTTTACTGCTGCTGATTTCATTTGTTTTCACTTCTAGACACCCTTTCTTCCATGTAGGCCACAAGTTGGGAATGGGAGTTTATCCTAGTGAGTCTGCTAAGATGCCTGTCATGATGAACAACTAACTAGCTTTAGGAGCTGCTAGGAAAATGGAAACTCAGTGCCATGAGAGATGTAGAACCTTGAACTCTCAGGCTGGGACAGCAAGAAGATTCTATCTTGAACCTTCCAGATTCTTAACTGGTAAGGGCCCTCTGGGACATTGTGTTGAAAAGGATTCTGAAACCACACTCGGGCTCAATAGGAAAGACTAGTGGGATTGTTTATGGGCAGTGTGGCAGCAGAGTGCCAGACATTTGGTATTCTTGCTTTTGGAGGTTCAATATTTGCATTGCAAATGCCTGCCAAGTTATATGGCACCCAAAATCAGAGAGTTCTAGAAACTTCCCCTCTTTCAAATCTTGCATTTTTAATGTAAGAAGAGCAGTATCCAAAAAGGATGTTTCCCAAAGCTACATAATTACTTGAAAATGCAGGATCAATGCTAGAACTCCGTTTTCTCCCAATCCAGTTCCATTAGGTATCCCCAGTGATGTCTCAGAATGAAAAATTTTCCTCTTAATCTTAGGCATATCTGTTACACTGTTTCTGGAAAGAAAGTTGAGCGTATCTTCACTGTGCCAGGTCAGTGAGCACTTTGATAGGTGGTGCATGGGGACCTCTTATCCTTGCTATCAAGTTGGCTCACAGACCACCAAGAAATAATCTGGAACATTTCAAGGCATAGTCCAACCTTAGAAGAACCAAACAAGAGAATGACTGGTTCTGCTCTCCTAAGCAGGAATATATTTTCAGGAAAATTGGAGGACAAGGGGACTCTGGGGGTGATCGGCTCTGAAACAAGACAGAACTGAGGGAATGCTGTTTGTTGTTACATGCTCTTCCTCAGGACCTACTGGCCTGAGGTGATGGAGTTTAGCCCTGTAGGGCTATGGTTATAGATTCTCCTTCCCAAATGTGGCTTGGAAATGTGGCATGATAAAGCCCATAATCAGAAGGTTGCCTTCCTCCTGATGGACTCACACATAGAGATGCTCACAGCTGTATAAATCACTCACAGTTAAATATGATTCCACCAGTCCAGACAATTAGAACTAAAAGGAAAATTAGTATCACAAGCATTTTAGCACCTTCCTTCTCTTGGAACCACTAAATAGTTCCTTTTTGTTTCTTTGTCCTTTCATTTTAATGGTCTGAAATGGCTTTCTCTTTAAATTAAAAAAAAAAAAAAAAATCCTGCATAAAATATTCTTCCAAGTCTCCAAGACCGTGGCTCCAATCTCCAGGGTCATGCTCTATTGGTGCCCATAAAGGAACTGGAGTGCCATGCAAGAACCTTAAGCAGACTCATGATATAGTATGGGTGTTACCTACAGACCAATTACAGAAAACAAGGGAATGAGAGCAGAGATCAAGGAATGAGGCAAAGCTTAACAGTCGTCCATGTGACAGCACCCCCTGATGCTGGCAACAGGACATAGTTATAGAGAAATGTGTCTCATCCCCCTAAGCATGAGGCTTTCTTATTTAGCATGGCTTCTCTATACATGGCCCAGTAAGACGAACTAGAAGGTTAAGGGTAAGAGGAGAGGAGCAAGAAACTACAACTAGACTCTCCTGCTAGATTTGCAGGCACACACTGCTGGCAGCTCAGATACTAGTGAATTGGGGGGGGTTTGTGCAAAACAGGAAAAGGCACCCCTTGCTCAAAACAATTAATAGCCATCTGTTGGAATGTTGTCAAAATAACTCTTCATATCTAGGGCGATTGCAAGTGGATGCTGCCCCCTAGAGGTGTCCCCTGTCCTTGTACAACCCAAACAACTAAACTGAGGTCAACTCAAGAGGAAATCTAGTCTGGTAGGCAGAAGAAGAAATCCTAAGACTATGCAAGCACGGTGGTAGACTGAAAACAGTCTACACCAGGAGACCACAACCATGTAAAAGTCAAAGTAAAGCATTATCCAAGATGAAGCATTCCAGAGGGAGGCCGGACTCAGAAAGCCAGTGGGGCCATTGCCTCTAGTCATCCAGCCAGTTATTGAGGAAGGCAGAGGGAGCCTGAGAAGCCCAAGACAAGCCCAGCACCAGCCAGACTGAGGGCGGAGGGCAGACTCCAGCTCAGAAAATCTGACACAGGCCTTCAGAAGGTGACTCTAAGTTTCAAAGAGTGAGGGACAAGCTGAGGCTGCCTATAACACCAGCCATCTTCAGCTCTAAGGGCATAATGGCTGCAAAGCCTGGGGTTGTGGTGGGGGTCCATAGTCACTCAACAAACACTTATGAAGTGCCTGAGCATTATGTTAAGTGAAGAGGGTACAGAGATGGACAAGTCATGATTCCTACCCTCAAGGAACTCTTATTCTGATAAATGCTCCCAAAACAACAATTTTGGTGAGTTTTATAATTCATGAAAGAAAGCAGTACATATTTAAAATGCTACAATATGCCTGGCCCTTTACTAAGCACAGGACATATGACATATGACTATGAACTAGAAGCAGTCCTCACCTGTAAGGAACCTATGGATAGGTAAACAAGTAATTGCAATATGGGGTGTTCACGTACCACTGGATGAGTCAGCCCAGAGGACTATAGGAGCCCGTAAAAGGGTCCGTAAGCCAGGACTGGGGAATGTGAGAAGGGTTCCAGGAAGAAGCAATAACTAAGGGGAGAACTGCAGAGAACACAGCTCCTTCCCGCAAGGGCTTGAGAGCATTGGCCTGAGCTATCCAAGAGAGTAGTCACATAAGGCAACTGAGCACTTGAAATGTGGCCAGTTCAATAAATTAATTTTAATTCATTTAAATTTTCCAAGTAAGCAATGCCAAATTTTTTTTCCATTAAACACACTTTATTGTTTTGGGAGAATAACATTTCACTCTAACCACTGCATGGCATAAGATATTATTGTTAATGTTTTAATAAGCATGTACTTTTTCTTTTTAGAAGATTTGAAATTACGTCTGAAGCTCTCATTATATTTCTGCTGGATAGCTCTGGTCTAGACCAAAGAGACAGTTATACAATCAAAACAATAAAGCAAAGTATTCATTATAATTGCCACGATAGGAGTTGGTTCACCTACTACCTACTGTTGCCTGGAAATATTAAGACAAATGCTGAGAAGAACTTAGACGGCAGAGAAAAGAACACAGATTAAATGCAAATTAATGCAAGCTGAATTTACAAAGAAATGGGTAGCTCATGCATTACCAGAGGAAAAAAAATCAATATTATTTCTGAGTGGTAGCTCATAATCTGGGCATAGACGGGTCTGGGCACTGGGTAGAGTCCTGACTGCTAGAGTGGTAGACAGACCACTCTCCCTGTGCTAGATCCATCCCTGTCAACAAAGGACTACAGTGATAACAAATCTAATGGACAGCGGCTCAAACTTTAAGGACATTTCTGGTTTACTTAACAAACCAAGAGGTAGGATTCTATGGCTGGTTTAGCAGCTCAAATATGTCCTCAAGTATCTAGCAATTGCTATCTTTCCCTCCATGGCTCTTTTACCTTAGCCTTGTCATCTCAATGCTCTAACGCAAGAAGCAAGGGGAATAGGATTAGTCAAGTTAGAGAACCTACCCTTGGATCACTGACACTCAAAGTTCTACCCCTAGCTTCCAGAGAGGCAGAAAAGGAATTAGCCAGCAAAGGAGAGCCAAAAAGCCATGATATAGTTAAACTCATCGTTAAATGTACTGTTAAGGCTGGATATATGATTGCTGGGAATTCATTTGGGGTTCTCTTGGCAAGGACGAAGAGGAAGATCTCGTGATGTCTACCACAAATACCGACGCTGATACTCGCTTCATGATTTAAGTCTAATTCTTAGCAGGTAGTTGTCTAAAAGATACTCCCTTCATTGAAAACAAAGGAAATGTTTCTAACTATAGATGAAGGAAGAGAAATCAGAAAACTCCAGCCAAAACAAAGCACAGAAACCCAATGGCAACTTGCCCATAATTCTCTTATTGTCATTTAGGAAAAGTAGTATCATCCCCGACCATTATCTTCAATGAGAAGGACAAAGTGTGGGATTCACAATGACAGAGAAATTGTTTTTCCTGAGAAAATAAATTGTCTTTAGCGTTGTTATAAAGAGATGAGAAAACTGCACAGTGTCCAGCATTCTCGAGCCAAAAACAAGTCATTTTTCAAATTTCTCCAAGTGTTAAGGGCTGTAAATGGGACCCTGTACACAGTAATTGTTAAGACAAATTTTACAGAAAAACATGCTAATAGGAGCTATCAACCAAAAACTAAAGAGTGGGAAGCAACAATAAATACCAAGAATCTTGGCCATTGAAGAGGAGGACTCTCATTCTGACAATTAAAATGTGCCTTCGTGATCTATTGGAATGCTGTTCTATCTCACACGGAATGCCTCACCACATGGAGAGGCCAGACAGCTCATTCTCTGCAAGGATGTGTCAGTCCTCAGAAAGGAATGACACATTCATAAATCAAATGAAATTGAATTATGTTTAACCATTAGAAGTACACGTGGGCCTTTCACTTCAAAAGGCATTTAATAGGTTTCTGCCTGCTTCTGGACACTGACGTGGGTCCTGGAAAAACGGAAGCAAAGAGCACCAGGCCCTGCCTTTAATCTGTTCACACCATGGTAGAGAATGTCAGACAGGAAAATAGATAACTGCTTTTCACAAGACCGAAAGGTCTTTTCTAATAAAGAAGAGAGGCTCCAAGAAAATCTCACAGAGGAGGTAACCTGGGTCCAGGGAGGCAAAGAACTAAGGGAGATTCCTGAATGAAACAAAAAGCAGAAACTGAGAAAACAGAATGGTGTTTGGAGAAGAGCAAACTGTTCAACAGGAATGTCACGGGGCAGATGGGGATGGCTCGGGAAGACTAGCAAGAGAAAAGGCTGGAAAAATACGCAGGGGCTTGTGTTGTGATATAGCAGGGCAGCAAGCACAGAGAGCTTGGAGGTTGAAGACACCCAGTTTGGAGTCCCAGCCTCTTCACTACCGGCTACGTGATTTTAAAGAAGACATTTACATTTCCTGAGACTCCATGCTCCTCTTCATCTGGAAAATAGGGACATTAAGTATTTCCCAGGCTTGGTGTGTGGATGCAACATGGTAATGATTATAGCTGCAAAGCGTTATTATTCTTGTCATCATATACATATTATCGTTAAGCAGCTGGAATAGGACAATCTGCATTTATGTTGCCATTGGGGGGCGGGGGTGCAACTGTTTCCCAGCAACGTGGTGGAGGCAGAGGTGTGAAAACTCACCTGATAGCCAAAGCAAGGCTCCTTAGTTTAACTGCACTGTGACTACAGCAGCAGAGAGATGTTAAAGACAGAGGGCTTAATCAAAGGGTGCTCCCAATGCTTAGTAGATGGGCCTACAATGTCATTCAGTGGTGAGTTTACAGGAACCTTTACTGGAACTGTTTCATTTCCCTTGAAACCCGTCAGCTCCTTTCCCCAGGGAACAGTAAGACAGCCGTGTTCCTGGAAGTAGTGGTGAAGCATGCTGACTACAGCCGGCCACACTGCCACCAGCACAGTTGTGTCGAGTTACCTTGGAACCTGGTCACCATGGCACCTGTTTACCAGCTCTCCAAAAGGACCTTTCTAAGGCATTCTCCTCAGGGATATAAGGTGGTGACCAAAGCCAGGGCTGGCTCAGATATCTATATTTGAGCTCTAGCTTCAGTGATATCATCAAACACTCAATATTCCTAAATATTGAAAAGTGACCTCAGCTTAGGAGGCTCTGATTGCTCCTTACATGGAGAAAGTAGGTTAGTCCGCTCTATCTCACCCTTGTAAAGCTGTGGAAGCTTTCTCCATTTAATTTTCTCCATATTAAATTGAATATAGTTCAATTTTTTAAAAACTTGTATCTTTGTGAATAGATGGCAATATCTTTGTAACATTTCTCAAAGAAGGAACCTGGCTTTCAAAGTTGTCTCATAGACTTTCCAGGGAACTCTGGTGCAGGAACTCATGCAACCAAGGCCCCAGGGGGCTAATACGTCAATATCCATGAAGACCACATCATGTATGGGTGTACCTAAGTGGGGAAAAGATGAAGTCTGCATAGGAAGGTCTAGTTTTAAAGTTCCAGTTCTTTCATTTATCACATGTATAACCTTGGATAAATCACTTAATTTCTTATCTATTATCACAATACATGAAAATATGAAGACTTTCTCTCAAGGCTGTTGTGAAACTCAAATAAGATACAATATATGTAAAAATTATTTTTTTTTAAAGAGCTGTATGTTGTTATTTTCTCATTTACCAACACTTCCTCCAATTCTGGAATGGTAGCACAACCAATACCAAGCTGACATGTGAGGAACAGGACTCATTAGGTAGCCAGAACCAGAGAAGAAGTAGAAGGAAATAAAAGTGACCACTCTGGAAAAAAGAAAAAAAGAATTATGATTGGTATTTGGGCCAGGGAAAGGGGGAATGCTGTCTTCAAACTCCTGAAAGCAGGAACAGACTGTAGAATATAGAATTAACTGATTGCAAAACAGTATAGCAACATGGCTTGTAGCTTGGGCTTTGGAATTAGACTGAATTTGAGTCTGAGCCCAGCTCTGCCATTCTTTCTGGATGACCTTTGACAGGTAACTTAACTTCTCTAAGCCTTAGCTCTTTCATCTTATGATGGAGTTAGTACTACCTGCCTCACAGGGTAGTTGTGAGAGTAAAATAGGATGAGTGGTGAGGCGCTTTGGAGGCTCAGTTGTTAAGCATCTGCCTTCAGCATTATCACAGGTCATGATCCCAGGGTCCTGGGATTGAGCCCCACATGGGGCTCCCTGCTTGGCGGGCGGGAAGCCTGCTTCTCCCTCTCCCACTCCCCTGCTTGTGTTCCCTCTCTTGCTGTTTCTCTCTCTGTCAAATAAATAAATAAAAATTTTATTAATAGATAAATAAGATAAGCGGTGTGAAAGGCTTAACAGAGACAATGGCTCCTGGAATTTTTCTATAAATATTAGCTATTTCTACTAAATGATGAAGAGAAGGAGGAAGAGGTAAAGGAAGATGGACTAATTGGTGAAAGTTTCCAGGGGACAGATTCAGTTGCATAAGAGGGAAGCTTTCCCACAGATGGATGCCATCTGACAATGAGAGGGTACACGACTCCCATCCCAGGTCCCCTGCCAGGGCAGGACGAGCTCTGAGTAACATCTCAAACCAACGGTCTTTACCCACAAAGCCTGGTCTGAGGGTGAGGCTATGCCCTTCTCTTATCTGGGAGTTGGGATATGTGAAGCTGAGGGAGCCACTAAGTGGGCAGTAGTGCTTTGGGAGAGAACGAATACAAAATCCCAAGAGACCATGCAAATACATCACCAAACCAATGGAAGCTAGACAAAGAGGAAGATCCCAGGAGGAGACCAAGAGCAGAAGAGCCAAGAGGGAAGAGGGAGAGACCTAGAACCTGGAGTTATTCCTCACCTCAAAGACACAGCTGCTGGGATATGTGGACACACATGTGCACAGGCGCCCAAGTATGCAGTAAGGATTGGTGGAGCAAAGGAAGGCCCAGCCAGGGGCAGATGCCCTTTTGAGGCACGTGTTTCCGATCACTAAACACTTTCCTACAGAGGCAGGATGCCACAGGTCGGGACAAATAAAGATGGCATTCCATCACTGGCAGACTACTTGGTCTACACGCAGGACTTCTACAATCCCTTCCGACTCTCTAATGGTTATACACCTCTATCCATTACAAGACCCCATGTAACTATTCCCTATATAGCTACATCTTCTTCCATACATTCAGTCTGCACATGTTTACTGAAGTACATGGCAGAGAAAGCAAATTGTTTAGAAATATCTATATAGACTGACAGAAGAAAGCAGCCCTGCCTTGAAGGTATAGCAATGGTATACTGGTTATTCAATAACTGATTAAGGAGGGGTAGATAATATTTGATAATTTCCATGATGAGTTAATTGAAATTTTGGGCCAAATAGAAATGACATCTTCTTCTGGTACCATGAAATTGTTCTGCAAGTGCTAGTGAAATGAACTTCCCTCTCCTAGGAAGGTGACCACAAAAGATCAGAGCCATCAAAGAGAATGTGGCCTAATGGTCAGGACCCGAATTCTAATCCTAGAAGTTTAACTACCTCAAGAAAGTCCCAACACTTTTGTTCTTCTGTGAAATGGAGGTTTCAGTGATCACTGTGAATCCACAAAAGGATAAAATGTGCAAAGAAGTCTTCCAAGGACCCCTACAAATTTAAAGTTTTATTACTGATTTTTTCTAGCTTCAGTCAATGAGTTTTTATTTCTAATTCTAGCTTCCCTACTAAGTCAGGAGAGACTCTTACTAAGGAAAGGAAGGCAGATGGCCACTTAAGGGCCCTAAGGAAGATCCAGACTGTCATGTTCCTACTGGAAAGATGAGGATTGACAGTCACCGCTGAGGTGGCCCAGTCTCCAAAACAGGCTCCAGCTGCCCAGGAAAAATCATCTCCTGGAGAGATCAGTGAGATTTGGTATCTACATCAATTTCTACATGTCTCTACAGCTTTGATTATTAATGAAAAGGGGGGAGGGGATGGTTTACTCACGGTTCTATAATTATCACAAAGTAATGCAGCTTCCCAAATAAATATCGTCCACTAATTGCCATCAGTCCTACTTCCCAGAAGCCCCAGCTGTGATTAATGGGCATTTCCATCAAGTCTTCTCACCCAGTGGACCTGGAACAGATGGTTCCAAGTGATCGGCAGAGCCAGGTGAAATGGGGACAAATATTAATAAGTACCGCTATTTATCAAGTGTTTCCTTGGGCTGCCTTCAGCCACAAAGCCTGGTCTATTCTGAGCTGCCTTTCGTAGTGCCTTTCAGCACCAAGGATGATGGTGATGCTCGAGACCTGAGCCAGGCAGAAGTCCTCCAGCCAGCATCTCCTCACAAGCCAAATGGAGCGGCCTCCTGAGAACCCATACCCCAGAGTTGAGTTCTAGGAGATTTTGCTTTTCCTTGTCATGATGTAAGAACTCTGTAATTCAGGAGTATTGTTGATTTTCTGACATGGATGTGTCAACCACCAACCAACATGGACAGACAACCACCAAGATTGTCTGGTAAAATGTCCAAAGCAGAAAGCCACATGGTGCCAGGATCTCCAAAGAAGAGGTAGAAGGGATAGGATGGCCTGATAAAATGTAAGATGCCCACGCAACATGCGGGAATACTTACGTTAACAAAGTATTGGTTGTTTCTCGGCAATGTAAATTTAACTCGGTGTCCTGTATTTTTCTTTGCTTCATCTGGCCACCCTAAGAGTGCCTCCAAGAGAGAAGGCGCAACAGTTAGTTAATGTGACCCACCTCAACTAGTGATGCTCTCCTCCCATCCTTTGCACTAGGGAAAGAGATGCCTTATAATCAATATTCATTTCAAGCCAAAATTTTACACTTTGAGGCAGGCTTGAGATATGTCAATTTCTGTCTTTCCTTTGACCTCACAAAAATAATAAAAACTCTCCCTTGTTACTATAGGCCAGAAGGGTCTTTGTCTTCTTTCAAAGTTATTTGAAGACCCCAAGGGCCATTATCACTGAAGCTTGGTATTGACACTATAGTGTCCAATATGGGTCATATTCTTTCTTAAACACTTTACATATACCAGTGCTCACTACCAGCTCATAAAAAAAAATTATCTTTTATC
The DNA here is from genome assembly GCF_011764305.1 of Mustela putorius furo. Taxonomy (NCBI): domain Eukaryota; kingdom Metazoa; phylum Chordata; class Mammalia; order Carnivora; family Mustelidae; genus Mustela; species Mustela putorius. The sequence continues at coordinate 108,992,539 of NW_025421987.1, read as the reverse complement.
TCCATTATATAGATGAACAAATCAAATTTCATAGAACTCAAGCACCTTGCCCAGGTCACACAGCTACTTAAATGGCAGAGATAGGATTCAAACCCAGGTGTGACTCCAGAACCTATGCTGGGATACATCTGGTATAAAATCAACCCAGGCGGGGGGCACCTGGGTGGCTCAGTGGGTTAAAGCCTCTGCCTTCGGCTCGGGTCATGATCCCAGGGTCCTGGGATCGAGCCCCAAATCTGGCTCTCTGCTCCACGGAGAGCCTGCTTCCTCCTCTCTCTCTGCCTGCCTCTCTGCCTACTTGTGATCTCTGTCTGTCAGATAAAAAATAAAATCTTTAAAAAAAAAAAATCAACCCCGGGGGGCACTTTGAGAGGCTTTCTATGAGGGAATCGTAAAGATCTTCTGGAAATAGGAATTACATCACCTCCTTTGTAAGGTACTTCCTTTTTCAAAAAGAATAATAGATCTGCTTTATTTTAAAAATTAATTGCCAATTGGACTTCATTAATAATAACAGGAGTCTGGGAATGGCCCCCAGTTGCGCTGGCCTGGGGCTGTGGGCTGCTAGGCCAAGTCTAAGGCTGCTAGGACGCAGGAAAGTGAGGCCAGGATGAGGAGGCATCAGGCTCAAGGGCAGGGACCCAGGCTCTGGGGGTGGAGGTATCTGTGAGAAGGACATGTCATTTCCCCTCAGAGTGTTCCCTAGCCTCTGTAGACTCAAGTCGGAATCATGGGGAAATAGGGCTGCAATAAGCAAGTGGGTAATTATAGGTGGTTTAATATGATCTTCTTGGACCATTAAGGGGGCATTAGTAGCAGCAGGTTCTGTGGTGATGGTACACACTGGGTTAGTGTCAGTGGCTTTGGACAAGGACTGACACTACTGAGACAGCAACAGTGCCATTGGGAGTGGCAGGACAGGTCTAGGAGGAAGTCACTAGAGCAGATCAGTGTGTGAGAGGAAAAGATGAAAAGCAGACTGGGTAACAGCTCATGTGAGACCTGCTCCAGGAACTTCCAGAACCCTGAAGAGGAAACCAAGGACCCACCAGTCAGGAGGGGGGTAGATATAAGAGAGAACAAACTGATTTGAGGTTATTTTTATAAAATATTCTTAGCCCCTGACTGACTCTTTCTGGAGTAATTAGGGTACATTAAAAACAATGGGAACCTCACTCTTTTTACATAGAAGCTTTCAAGTTCAAAAATAGTCTTCTCCTTCAATTCTAACAAGATAATGAGAAAGAAAATGTAAGGAATAATTAGTGTGAATTGTCTCAAAATGTACATCCTAGAATTCTATCAAATATAATAAATCTATGCTTAGTTTTAAGTCAAAAGATTAGGTTTAGGCATAAGAAAAACACGTTAAGTTTTTCTTATGTCATTAAAAATTAGTAATTCTATAGCAGATCAAATGATAGGTTTGCTAAAGGAACTTATTATTTAACCCTGCTAAGCATTTCATAACCTTTTGTAGGGATCAATTAGTCAAAAACTTTTAGGGGCACCTGGGTGGCTCAGTGGGTTAAAGCCTCTGCCTTCGGCTAAGGTCATGATCCCAGGGTCCGGGGACTGGGCCACACATCAGGCTCTCTGCTCAGCGGGGAGCCTGCTTCCCCCTCTATCTCTCTGCCTACTTGTGATCCATCTGTCAAATAAATAAATAAAATATTTAAAAAAAAAAAACTTTTATACATGACTACTATCTTTTTTTCTCATGCTTCTTTGAAAATCATGGATGCTGCTATTACCAGGAAACTCTTCTGCTGCCTTTGTTTTGTGCCTTGTAGATTACCCAGAGCCCAAAGGATTATTTCTCTCTTGATTTCATATAAACTCTGTGGAATACACAGGATAGCATGAGTTGGCAGGAATGATAAATTATCATTTATTGAGTCTCCATTAAGAGTCAGACACCATGAAAGTGGTGAACCGTAAATGGTTAACATTTGCTAAAGGTTGTTTATATCCCAGGCACTGTTATAAGCCATTCCTATGAATCAATTTATTCTAAGAAGCTTCTGATATAGACCATAAAGCCAGACATAGCCATCGAATTGTCCTGCTTATTGGAGTCAAAAGCCTCTTAAAGATGGTTCATTTTCCTAGAAAAAAACCCTCTCTTGAACTGTTGCTACCAGACAGATCCTGACTGGAAGCTGATCCAGATTCAGTTGGCATGTGCTCTGAGGGAGTCTATATGTCTGTTCATTGGCTTAAATACAACCAGATGCATAATGAGTAGTGTCTAGCCTTCGTGTCTTGTGGGTGGCTAAACCATTTCTTAGCCAAGGGAAGTAACAGAGATAACATCTCAGCTGTACAGGGTCTGGTCCTCTCAGGCCCAAGCCAAGAGACAGGAATAGACCCAGTATCTTGGGCTTCATGTCATCAGGATTTTCCAAAGGGCCAGTTCACACTTAGGGATCACACACAGGGATGCCAAGGCCAAACTGAAGAGGTAAGTAGTAAACTCAGCTCATGCAAGCGATGAGTTGTAAACCATGAACTGAAATCGTAGAGTTGGGACCCAAAGAAGCAAACTGTATTAATCATGTTCCCTCCTCTTCTATTTTTTGGAAGAGTTTGTGGAAAGCTGGTATTAATTCTTATGTAAATATTTCATAGAATTCACCAATAAAGCCATGTGGGCCTGACATTTTCTTTGTGGGTATTTTTTCTATTAATTCAATCTCTTTACTTATTATAGGCCTATTCAGACATTCTACTTCTCAATTTCATTTTGGTAGTTTGTCTCTTTCTAGAAATTTGGTCATTTTATCTAAGCTATCTAATTTATTGGCATATAGCTGTTCATAATATTCCTTTGATATTTTTTTTTAAATTCTGTAAGGTTACTGTTAAAGAATGAATGTTTGAGTCCCCACCAAATTCATATGTTGAAATCCAATCCCCAAGGTGATACTATTCGGAGGTAGGAGCTTTGGTAATTAGATGATGGGAGTAGAGCCCTCATGAATGGTATTAGTGCACTTAAAAGAAGAGGCCAGAGAGCTAACTAGAACCCACTCTTTCTGCCATGTGAGACTACAATAAGTCAGCCATCTACCAGTTGGAAGAAAGAGCTCACTGGAACCCAACCATGCTGGCACTCTGAGATCAGACTTCCCAGCCTCTAAACTTTGGTTTTTAATAAGCTCCCCAGTGTATGGTATTTTGTTAGAGCAGCCCCAGCTGCCTAGGCCAATAATATTGTCCCTTCTTCATTGCTAAGACTAATAATTTGACTCTTCCCTTTTTGTTCTTGGTCAATCTAGTGAAAAATTTGTCAATTTTGTTGATCTTTTAAAAAAAACACACAACTTTTAAGTTTTATTGATTTTCTCTATTGTTTCTCATTTCTCCACTTCTTTTTTTTTTTTAAAGACTTTATTTATTTATTTGATAGAGAGAGATCACAGGTAGGCAGAGAGGCAGGCAGAGAGAGAGGGGGAAGCAGGCTCCCTGCTGAGCAGAGAGCCCGATGTGGGACTCGATCCCAGGACCCTGAGATCATGACCTGAGCCGAAGGCAGCGGCTTAACCCACTGAGCCACCCAGGCGCCCCTCCACTTCTTTAATTTCGATCCTCATCCTTATTATTCCCTTTCTTCTGCTTAAGTTTGGTTTTTTCTTTTTCTTTTCTAGTGCCTTAAAGTGAAAGATTAAGTTATGGATTTTAGATCTTTATTCTTTTCTAGTGGGCATTTTATAGCTAAAAATTTACCTCCAAGCATTACTTTAGCAGCATCCCATAATTTTTGGTATATCTTCATTTTCATTCACCTCAAAGTACTTTTTAGTGTCCCTTACGATTTCCTCTTTGACCCATTGATTACTTAAGAGCATTATTCAATTTCCACATGTTGGTGAGTTTCCCAAACTACTTTCTTTCTATTATTAATTTCTAACTTAATTCTATTGCAATCAAAACATACTTTACACAAAATTAATTTAAAAAATACTTTTCAAAAGTCAACAATGAACAATTGGAATTTGAAATTAAAAACACAATATTATTTACATTGACATTTCAAAAATTAGACATAAATCTAACAAGACATGTGCAAGCTCTATTTGAGAAAAACTATAAAATGGATAAACTAAATCAAAGAAAAACTAAATAAATGAAGACATTTTGTGTTCATGGACAGAAAGACTCAATATGGTCAAGATGTCAGTTCTTCCCACCTTGATCTATAGATTCAATGCAGTTCTGATCAAAATCCCAGCAAGTGATTTTTATGGACACAGACATAATGATTCTAAAATCTATATGGAGACAAAAGACCTCAAATAGCAAAACAATATTAAAGAACAAAATTGGAGAACTGACACTACCCAACTTAAAAACTTACTATAAGTCTGTAGTAATCAAGAGAGGGCAGTACTGGCAAAAAAAACACACAAATAGATCGATGGAACAAAAGAGAGAGCCCAGAAATAGACTCCCATAAGTATAGTCAACTGATCTTTCACAAAGGAACAAAAAGAATACAAAAGAGCAAAGACAGTCCCTTTAACAAATGGTGCTGGAACAACTGGACATCCACATACAAAAAATGAATCTAGAGGGCACCAGTGTGGCTTAGTGGGTTAAGCCTCTGCCTTTGGCTCAGGTCATGATCTCAAGGTCCTGGGATCGAGCCCCACATCAGGCTCTCTGCTCAGCAGGGAGCCTGCTTCCTCCTCCTCTCTCTCCCTCTCTCTCTCTCTCTGCCTGCCTCTCTGCCTACCTGTGATCTCTCTCTATCAAATAAATAAATAAATTCTTTTTTTAAAAAGATGAATATAGACCCAAATCTTATACCTTCCATAAAAATTAACTCAAACTGGATCTTATACCTAAATGTAAAATGCAAAACTATAAAACTTCCAGAAGATCATAACAAGATGACCTTGGGCATGGTGATGTCCTTTTAGATATCACACCAAAGACACAGTCCATGAAAGAAATAATTGATAAGCTGGACTTGATTAAAGTAAAAAAAAAACTTCTGCCCTGTGAAAGATAATATCAAAAGAATTGGAAGACAAACCACAGATTGAGGGAAAATATTGCAAAGAACACATCTGATAGTGGACTTACCTAAAATATCCAAAGAATTCTTAAAATCAGCAATAAGAAAACAAACAATCTGACTTAAAAATGAAAGATGCTCCCTTTCAAATGTCATCTAGGGAAATGCAAATTCAAGGAACAACTAAATACCTCTATACTATTAGAATGGCCAAAATCCAGATGAACAGCTGGAGCTCAGAGGACTTTTAGGACAGTGAAAATATTCTATATGATATTATAATGATAGATGTACATCATTATACATTTGTCCAAACCCATACAATATACAACACCGAGAGTAATTTAAGGTAACCTACAGACTCTGCGTGATTATGATGTGTCAATGTAGGTTCATCCTTGGTATAAAATATACCACTCCAGTGAGGGATGTTGATAATGGGGGAGGCTAGACATGTGTGGGGGTAGGGGTATTTAAGAAATCTCTGTACCTCCCTCTCAATTTTGTTGCAAATCTTAAACTTCACTAAACAAAGTATTAAAATTAATATCTTCACTGAAATTGGTAGAACATAAAATAGATTTTTAGGGCTTTTAAAAAAATTGTAATTATTTATGAAGAGAGAGATAGCGAGAGAGGGAACACAAGCACTTGGGAGCTTGAGAGGGAGAAGCAGGCTCCCTGATGAGCAGGGAGTCTGACATGGGACTCCATGCCAGGACACTGAGAACACAACCTGAGCTGAAGGCATATGCTTAAAGATGGAGCATGAAATCTTGCCATTTGCGACAACATGGATGGAACTAGAGCGTATCATGCTTAGTGAAATAAGTCAAGCAGAGAAAGACAACTATCATATGATCTCCCTGATATGAGGAAGTGGTGATGCAACATGGGGGCTTAAGTGGGTAGGAGAAGAATCAATGAAACAAGATGGGATTGGGAGGGAGACAAACCATAAGTGACTCTTAATCTCACAAAACAAACTGAGGGTTGCTGGGGGGAGGGGGTTTGGGAGAAGGGGGTGGGATTATGGACATTGGGGAGGGTATGTGCTTTGGTGAGTGCTGTGAAGTGTGTAAACCTGGTGATTCACAGACCTGTACCCCTGGGGATAAAAATATATGTTTATAAAAAATAAAAAATTTAAAAAAATAAAAATAAATAAAATTAAAAAAAAAAAAATGGAGCCACCAGGTGCCCCTAGATTTTTAGTTTTAAAATAAAACCCAAAATGTATCAAAATGGCTCTGTACTTTGGAAAGGGGGAATTTTTTTTTTTTTTTTTTTTTTTTTTTTTACTTGAAACAGGACCATTTCCATAAGTCTTTCCCTGAGTTGTACTACAGGTAACAATCTGGACTTGTGATTAGCTTCTGAACTGGTGAGAGGATCTGCTATTAGATACTAACTTGTGGGATCTGATACTAACTCCAGGTAGACAGCATTAGAATTGAACTGAATTCCTGGACACCCAGCTTGTGTCCAGGAGTTGGTGGGTGTGGAAAGAGCCCACATATCTTGTGCTAGAAGTGTTGCGAGTGTGGGGGCTGCTGGCTGGCTCAGTCAGTGGAGCATGCAACTTTTTGATCTTGGGGTTGTATGTTTGAGATCCATGTTGAGGAAAACGTTACTTAAAAATAAAATCTTTTTAAAACAAAACTGTGGTGAGAGAAATAGCATAAGAATTTTTTCTGATACATGTGTCTAATTACTTTGAAGTACATTGCTGTCTATGGAGGCTTCCTCCATACTCTCTAAGACATTTTAAGGGGAAATTATCTTACAACAGGGTCTGACCCCATAATCAAATCTCAACATACAGACAGAATTACATCTGCTTCCTTGAATGGGTGTGTTTGCCTGTTTACTTTGTGCTGTCATAACTCAACTACCAAACTTCATAAAGAGCAACGCTGGGTTGTATCAAACAGAAGAGAAAGATAAAGTGGGGAACCTCAAAATTGTCCAAACCACTTATCCAGCTGAACCCCCATCCTTTCCATAATGCCGTAGGAGGAAGCACATGGAATTTTAGAATCATACCGAGCCTGGCCACAGACCCCAGTCATCTTTTCCTCAGTCATACAACACTGAATCCCATCAACTCCTTGGCTTTCATGACCCTCAGCTGTGAAACTGAGATACAAACAGCTTCCTTACAGGCTTGTTGTAAGTACTAAGTGAGATATGGGTATAAAGAAGCTGACTATAGTGCGCTAAGTGAATGTCAGTAGATGCTGTCTTATGCCTCAGAGAGCCACTACCTTGACCTGAGCCAACAAGGAGAGGATGCACTCCATAAGACCCAGGAGAACTAAACAATAATTCACAAAAGGTGAGATGCAAGGAGTTTCCAATGAACTCTACTTCTACAGTGGTTGGGGGGTTGCGGGGGAGATACATCAAACCTGTCCTGAGCTTCCAGCCTTTTATTAGGCCTAGAAAATGAGAAGTATGCTTCAAAGCACACCCTTCCCATTTCAGAGTGAATCATGTTGCTAATCACCAATAGTAAAATCAAGCTCAAAGGGAGGAATGCTTGGTTGTTGTGGGTTTTTTTTCCCCACATTTCAAAGATGAAGCACTTAATTATGCATTCTGTAATTAGTTTGTAATTCTCACAAAAGGCGTGAGAGGAATGTTAATGGCGGTTGCATGCCCTGTGGAGAAGGAGCAGCATATCTGATATTCAAGGACCATCCCTTGGAAGGGGTTCACTGAGTGCTTTGGGATCAGCACCAGCTTTGTTCAGCTACAGAGCAGTCCAAAAGGCAGCTCCTTGTAGCACAGTGATGGTGAAGAAGGAAGGCGACAGTCTTTACATACTTAAGTTAGCCAACATAATCACATAGGGAGTTTACTACTTAATGACATCAAGTTCATGGTGCTATTGGTTATCTCCTGAGAAGACCAGGGAGTGTGTCAAAATGACATTTTTGTGTTGGATGTTCCCGGAAGTCACGTGACTCAACTGCCTCTTTGTATTGTTCATTTCTGCTACCATTATACATTCCTCCCAGAACTGGGTCCCTGGGTCCCTTGGCAAGCCATTACTAAAAACATTTCAAGGTCAAAGGACTACAGAGCATGTTGGAAGTAATCAGGACCAAGAAGCCTATTCTCTGGGCCTAAGACAAGACAGTGGAGATGTAGTAACTGTTTCGCCATCAATTCATTCAGTGGGTACCTGGGCAGACCTCACCCCTGGGAAACAGGAGTTGATTTTCTATGCAGACAATGAAGTATGACTTACATGCCAATATGGTGGGCTTCTCCTGCTCATGGAAGCAGGATGATTGCAGAAGGATATAGACTATTTGCAAAAGTGGCCCCAATTATTCCTGTTTGCAGTGTGATTTTTCAGTTTTCCCATTAAACATCCATTTCCTAATCCTTTGAGTCTCAGCTGACCTCATCACTTGTTTTGGCCAAACATACATCAGAGCTGGCTCTGTAGTCCCAGCCGCTGTAACAAGATGTGGCCCACCTGAGTGAGTTTAAACACTGGCCTCTGGTGTTGCTCTACACCTCTGGAAAGAGCCCCAACTCCATTCTAATCCACTGCTCCCTATGCTCAATTTCCCTGTTTCTTCAGCCAAGTTTTCTCCCTGCCTCAGGTGCCACTATTTATCTGATGCCATTTATCTTGATCATCTAATTGACTTCAGCTCCTCCCTCAACTCCTCTTCACTCTCCTGCCTTCTGGCTTCTGTCCAGACTGCTGGACAGGACTGCTCACCCTTGGGGTCACGAATGGCCTCTGAGGTCCCACGTTCAATGGCTGTGTCTCCATTTTCCTTTTATTCAACATCTCTGCGGTACTTAATCTTGTTCTCCACGACCTCCTTGTAGGGAAGCTTCCTTAGAAGAGTTTCAAAAAAACTCTTAAAGAATCCTTTCTCTCCAGAAAGTCTCGCGGCTTGAATGTGATTACAGTGAGAGACTTGCATAGTTAGAATCATTTCCAAATGATAGCAGGATTTCTGACTCCAAAGAGACGGCTAGGGCATTAAAATAAAGATGGTAAAAATATGTTGAGTGTCATTCTTCATGTTCCAAGCCAAGTCTACTTTCTTAAAGAAAGGGCATCATTCCATTTAAAAAGACAGAAGGTGGGCTCAAAAGAGCCCTGGACTAGGAGATTCAGGAGTTCAAAATGGAGTCCCGGTTCTGCCACTTGGTGGCAGCCCACCCCTGAAAGCTGCCTGACATCTGAACCATGGTATGTCATCGGCAAAATGGCCGCAATTGACAGACTGTGCATTCCTTGAGGGTAGACATTCTTTTTATACTTCCTGGTACCCTCCGAGCCTAGCACAATGCCTGCAACATAGCAGATGGTCAATCAATATTTAAATGTTTGTTGACTGAATTTAGCAAGAATGAATGACAAATCTGCAGTTTGTACACATAAAATCGTAAACCCTAATGGCATCACCACCACACCCCTAAATGCCAAACCCATCAAAATACAAGTCCCTCACTGGAATTTTATCCCCCCAACAAATATGTTCTTGCTAATCATATAAATACATTTCTGCTGGCTATTGTAGACATATAGCAAGGGAGGAAAAGGTGAGCCAAGATGTTCTTCGAACTTGTGTGCATCAGAATCACCTGAAGACCTTGTTTTTAGAAAGTCCAGTTCCTGGGGTTCCACGCTCATAGAATCTGATTTGGAAAGATCAAGTTGGGGTTCAGGAGTCTTTTTGTAAGATCAAGCTCTCCAAGTGATCCTGCCGTAGATGGTCTTCTGCCATGACTTACAAAACCCTGTCCTCACCCTTCAAAAATGTCTTTTCATCCTGGGGCGCCTCCTCCTGCCCAGCTGAAGGGATCGTGGGTATAATCCACACTCTGAGTGTCTTGCATTTTTATCTGTCTCTGCCCAGACTCAAAACTTCAAATGCATCTCACCTCACTGTTGCAGAGACAAATGGGTTTCTGGTTTCCACAGGCACCTGGGTTCTGCCCCAAAATAGTAATGCAGAGCTCACAGAGACAACGTAGTGAGACAGGCTCAGTCCCCTATGAAGTTATGAGTCAGAACATCTTTTTCAGACTTGAAAGTGATTAGCAAAGCTGAACAGTCTTTGAAACATTGTTTTCCTCCATAACAAAGAGATGGCATGCATCTATTTAAGTTAGGACCGTTGTTATAGAAACTACCTATTTTAAGTGAATGATAGAGAAGCACCACATTGAAATGAACACTGAACATGGAAATGAACAAGCTCTTCCTAAAGCTTGGGCAGTCTCATTTGTTCTAAACGTACATCTTGGCCAACGGACATTCCAATGTGTTTGTCTCCAACCATGCAATCTTTGAGCAATGGCTCTTTTGGAGCTCTCCCTTTCCCTCTACATGGGCCTAAGAGCTCCTGAATATGCCAGACCTTTTTAAATCCCAGACCCTGTTTAAACACAAGACTGAGTTGGCCACCCTCTCTCGCTATAGCAAATGAATTTAAAAACATGAGGATCTCGTGAATTACATTGTTTGTAAAAACAATCATGGACCTCCTTCTTTGACCCAAACCTATAAAAGGAGAAAACCCTGAGTCAGGCTACAGAAGAGCTCGTTGAGACCTGTAGAAGTTACCTTCTTGTACCTAAATGGTTCAAGGCAAATTTTTTAATGAGGCCTCCTGCCTGAGCCAGAATGTTCCTCCCTAAGCTCACCTTCCCCTCCTTCCACCTGCTTCCTGCTACCCTAGTATTTGGAAAGTGTCACAAGATACTTGGAGAAGACACTTTGGATTGCTCTACTCCTTCCTCAGGTGTCTACAGCAAACTTTTTCTTTGAGGGCCAGATAGCAAATATCTAGACACAAGCAGTCAGCTCCGCCATTGTGGAAGGAAAGCAGCCACAGATGGGGTAGAAGTGAATGACCGTGACCGTGTTCCGATAAAATCTTATTTACTCAAACATGTGGCAGATTGCATTGGGTTCTTGGGCCCCAGTTTACCAAACCTCACTGTAGTAGCTGCTGTTGAGAGCCCCTGCATTGCCTCTCCAGGACTAACGTACTCGCACTTCCAGGTGCTGGGAGCTATGGAGGCTGAAAGCTCTCAGCTGAAACCCCCTGCTCTCAGTCAAAGAGAACCCTCCCCAACCTAGAGTGTACTGTCTTCTCGGGAGCAGTCCACATCCAGAGATTGGGGTGGAAAATATAAAGGCCGACTCTACTTGGCCCGATCCAGGGCAACTCTGAAAGGCCATCCCAGCTGCAAAACACCTTGTAGACTGACTGATGGAGGCCTTTCCTTGTTCAAATTCACTCTCTTCCCAGTCTTGTTTCCTTCACTCCCTCTCACCCCAGGGCCTGATCCTGAGAGCAAAGCCCAACAAACTTCCCGCATCCCAATTTCCAATGCAGAGAGAACCCAGCCGGAAACAAGCACTGTCCCTCTCCCTCCACCCCCAGTCTCCTTTAACCCTGGCCCACACTCATGGGCCTACCTCACTCCTGGCTGGCCGGCCCCATGATGCTGTGGGGGCTGTTGTACACATGGCAGTCAATAGGGAATGCCGGGGACTGTGGCACATTCTCTCCAAGAAGACACGAAAATCACATCCAACAGTTGTAAAATGTGAAAACGGGGAACCACTGTTGCCGGATCATCTCATTTTCTAAATAGTAGTCTAAAACTAGATACTTGTGACATAATATCCACAGGTTTTTAAAATATTTTATTTATTTATTTATTTGACAGATCACAAGTAAGCAGAGAGACAAGCAGAGAGAGAGGTGGAAGCAGGCTCCCTGCTAAGCAAAGAGCCCGATGCGGGGCTCAATCCCAGGACTCTGGGATCATGACCTGAGCCGAAGGCAGAGGCTTTAACCCACTGAGCCACCCAGGCACCCCCCACAGGTTTTTTAAATATTGGCTCATATTTTTTCTTAAGTCTGTAAATTCAATTAGGCCCTCAGTATTAGCTAAAGTCTTCTGGGAGTAGCAAATAGGGTAATTGCTCTATTTGTGAAAAAGACAAACATTCTGGATTTCCCAAGGAGCATTGTCGGTGGAGTCCCAAGGGCCATCTGAGCAAGAAAACACCACACGTATCCTTTGAGGAGGCAGAAAGGACCGGCAATACAGGTTTATAAGGAGAACCAGAGTTCAAACTGTATATAGAGTCCTAGCAAGAGAGTTCATTGAGGTGGGCAGGGAAGTGTGAGTGGAGGTAAGATTATATCAGCAGCTCTGGGGAGGGTCAAAGACACTAGCCAACATAGAGAAGGTACCTGAGCAGAGACTGACGCCAGGAGAGAAAAGATGGGGGCTCAGTTCTCAAGTCTAGGAACTTGGTCTCGTGAGTGGGAGTGAAGTCAAGTTACCTGACGCCAGAGGGTAGGTGGCACCCACTTTTGAGGTAACAAAGGCCAGAGCAGGCCTATCATATAGCCATAGAGGATGTCACAGTTTCAACTCAGACTGACACGTCAAAGGCCTGTTACAGGAACTCTTATTTTTGTTTTTTGGTTTGTTTGTTTAGTTGGCAAGCCAGTTGTGACTTTATTTTAGAAGACAGAAATAAGAATGGACATCAAAGCTGGCATATTTGAATGAGAATAAATAGAAAAGATTAAGCAACTTTCTGGAATGCGTCCCATCTCTGAAGGATAGATATAGTTCTTAATCTAATGGCAGGAAAGAGACCCAGATGCTACACATACTTCGACCCCTAGCAGACAATGTAACCCGGTACCAAGTCAGTGTCCCACCTCCCTGATTTATTCACTCTAAAGGTGTTGGAGTGGATCATCCCTCAGGATTCTTCCAGCATGAACAGTGGTGATCTGGATCTGAATACTTACCCCTCATTTGCTTATAAATAACAAAATACAAGCCAAAAGGGCTGAAGCAAGAAAAGAATGTATTAACTTGTCTCATTGGAAAATCCATGGGGAAATTAGATGTGAACTGATTAGAGACCCAAAGCCTTTCTTCCTCTTTATTTCTTTGCTCTTCCCTGTAGAAGTTGAACCCATGCCTTGCACTTATATGACAGCAACATGGCTAAAGCTACACAAAGAGCTACAGTGTGTTTTATTCAAATCCAGCAGAAAGAGCACTTGTTTCTATCCTGTATGTCTCAGGGATAGTCTGAAATATCATACTGGCTTAACAATGAACCTATGACCCAATTAAAACTCATGTTGATGGCCAGAAGGTAGGCAATGATTTGACTGGCTTAGGTGACATGGAGTTGGGTGAGTCTGGTTTTGGAAAGTAGAATTTTGAACAACAAAAGGGGGAAAGTGGGTCCTCCAAATCATTGATAGGAAAAGTGAGATGGACAGACACTGGTTGCCAAAACAAAGGCAAACAAAATCTGACCTTAATCAGACATGATATGTGATATTCACGTACTGTGTTTTAAAACATATCTGTTCTAATAGGCCCATTAGGTTGCACAAGGTAGTAAATACAATAAAATAAATGCAATAAAATAAATGTGATAGAAAAAGCAATTATACAGTCTACTTTGTGCTGGTGTTTGGGTTCCTTCCAAAGCCTCAAACACACTGGACATAATACACCTTGATTTTTCAGGACAAGGGTGGGGAGTGTTGTTTTATTTTAACAGAAAACCTCCCCGCTTAGGAATTGAAAGCAAGAATGAATCTAAAGCAAATGTTACCCAGGCTACTCCTTTGGGTTCTATTAGAAGAAAGTTACACACATTCTGCACATTGGAACTATTGCCTGTGATTTTTTTTTTCACTCTGGAAATGGTTCCACAGATCTCAGGAAGACCATCCAATAAGCATGAACCCAGTCCCACTCATTAGGCATCAAATGAGAATATACAAAACACACACAAGGCTTGGGGAAAAAATCAGACAGAATTGTCTAATTAGATTTCACGGAGTTCAGGAGAACCAATAGGATAGAATTTAAGATAGAGATTTATAAATTAGCTGCCAGAATTCTCTGCTTGCCTTCTTTGTACTCCCACCGTGTCTAGAGAAACTGCTCGCTGTGGAACGAAGGCATGGAGGTGCCTAAGACCTTGGCAAGCCAGAAAATGAATCCACTGGTATCCAAAGGCAGAAAAATGCAGCCACATGCTGGCACCATCAAATCTGTCCCCTTGATTGTAGCTGTGTCTCTTTAGAAAAGTTTTTGGGTTACTGAAGGGTGATCTAGCAAAGCTGGTAATTAAAGTGGATCACGAACAGCAGGAATGACTTCTTGTGTCACTCATTTCAGCTTGCTTAAATGCACGACCTGCCGTTATCTTATGAGAAATAGTGGTGGCATGAAACTTAGGAGATTCATAAAAGGGAAGAAATCTGGGCCATGTTTTGAAGTAATGTCATTAAAGTCTCAAATGCGCAGAAAGGCAGGAAGGCTATTGTGCAGATGGTGTGGGTCTCATTACTGTGAAATTGAATTCAGAGTTATGCCTACTCACCTACACTAAATAGGTTGCCTGCCCATCTACTGCCCAAGCGATACACCAGGGTCTAATGTCTCACGATGGTTATTGCAAAGTTAACCTACCTTTTCACAATTAAACGAACTGTAGTATTTCATTTCCTACAATTTATTTTGCTATTAGAATTTTCCCCCATATGTCTTTTATGGAAGATTCGAAAGTAAATGTCAAGCACCTGCAAAAGAGAAGCAAAATGATAATGGATACAGCTCACCTCACCAGAATATTACAAATTATGCTTTTGTCCTCTCTGTGAAAAAAGAAAGAGGAAAAATGACATAGACCCAGGATATAGACATAGACCCAACCTAACACTTCATGCCACAGGTTCATGAGCAAGATGTGCAGGAAGAAACCTCAGGAAAATGTCTTTTCTGGACAACGGGCTTTGGTTGACTTAAAGCACAGTGATGCGTTTGCTGTTAAGAAATCACTTCTTGGGGCCCCAGGGTGGCTCAATGGATTAAGCCTCTGCCTTCAGCTCAGGTCATGATCTCAGGGTCCTGGGATCAAGCCCCCCATCAGGCTCTCTGCTCAGCAGGGAGCCTGTTTCCCCCTCTCTTTGTCTGCCGCTCTGACTACTTATGATCTCTCTGTCAAATAAATAAATAAAATCTTTAAAAAAAAAAAAAGAAGAAGAAAAAAAAAATCATTTCTCGAAGGGGAATGCTCCTACACTGTTGGTGGGAACGCAAACTGGTGCAGCCATTCTTGAAAACAGTATGGAGATTCCTCATAAAATGAAAATAGAGCTACCCTAAGACCCAGCAATTGCACTACTGGGTATTTACCTTAAAGATACAAATGTAGTGATCCAAAGGGGCACAAGCACCTGAATACTTATAGCAACATCCACAATAGCCTAACTATGGAAAGAGCCTAGAGATGACCATGGACAGATGAATGGATAAAGAAGATGTGGTATATATATACAATGGAGTATTATGCAGCCATCAAAAAAATCTGAAATCTTGCCATTTGCAATGACATGGATGGAACTAGAGGGTATTATGCTAAGCAAAATAAATCAATCAGAGAAAGACAATTATCACAAGATCTCACTGATATGAGGAATTTGAGAAACAAGACAGAGGATCATAGGGGAAGGGAGGGAAAAATGAAACAAGATGAAACCAGAGAGGGAGACAAACCATAAGAAACTCTTAATCTCCGGAAACAAACTGAGGGTTGCTGGAGGGGAGTGGGGTGGAAGGGTTGAGGTGGCTGGGTGATGAACACTGCAGAGGGTATGTGCTAAAGGTAAGTGCTGTAAATTGTGTAAGACTGATGAATCACAGACCTGTACCCTTAAAACAAATAATACATTATAGGTTAATTTTTAAAATAAATAAATAAATAAGAAATCACTTCTCAAAGCAGAGATCAGCCAACCATGGCCACAGGCCAAATTCATCCTGCCACCTATCTTTGCAAGTAAGCTTTCTTGGACTCCAACCACGTTCCTTCAGTGATAGACTATCTGTGGCTGCCTTCATGCTATAACCACAGAGATGAGTGGTTGTGATGGAGATTGCGTGGCCTGCGAAGTCTAAAATATTTACCTTGTGGCTCTTGACAAACAGAGTTTTTCCAACCCCTATCTCAAAGGGTAGAAGTAAATGGCCTCCTTGGTGTCCTTGCCTTAGCTTTGGGTTTTATCACTCCAGTGGCGAGAGCAGGCAAGGAAAGTACATGCCTATCCAGGAGAAACATGGCACGTTTCTCCTGAAGACTGACCTCTAGCAGAGTGTTTTGGAGCCCTCCCATCCCGACCCAAGGCTTGCTCCATGTGGGGGTCTCCTGCCATGAGGGTGCAGCTCCAGTCAGTTCTCATAAGAGAAAAGAATGCACAAGGAAAACTTAGGAAGGAAGCATATCCCCAGTGAACCAGCAGCTGTGGTAATTAGCTGGATTACCTTACTGCCACCCTTCCTAGTTCCAATCTTAATTCCTCACAGGTGGGTAGCTCCCTTACCTCAGACAGTATGTATTTTCTTCATTTTATGCTGGTTTTTTTTGTAGCCATTTACCAGAGAATGAATATTTGCTATAGATAGACTAACAGCTATGTGCGTAAAAATAATGAACAGAACAATCTCCAAAATGTCACCTTTCCCCTCTCCCCATCCAAAACTACTCCTCCTAATGCCATGACCCCTTAACCATGGAGTTGTAGCTTATCATATCAGCTATCTTTCTTATTGGGGTGAACTTCTGTGTGTATGTATTGCATTAGGGGCTAGGGGAAAAAGGGAGGGTTAATTAACCTCTTCCTAAAAGCCAACTCTTTTTTTTTTTTAATTTTAATTTGTTTTTTATTTATTTATTTTTTTTTTAATTTTTTATTTTTTATAAACATATATTTTTATCCCCAGGGGTACAGGTCTGTGAATCACCAGGTTTACACACTTCACAGCCCTCACCAAAGCACATACCCTCCCCAATGTCTATAATCCCACCCCCTTCTCCCAAACCCCCTCCCCCCAGCAACCCTCAGTTTGTTTTGTGAGATTAAGAGTCACTTATGGTTTGTCTCCCTCCCAATCCCATCTTGTTTCATTGATTCTTCTCCTACCCACTTAAGCCCCCATGTTGCATCACCTAAAAGCCAACTCTTGTTATATCTCTACCTGCCTTGATATTGTAAATTATTCTGAAAAACAGAGGTCTAATGAGAGTTGCCACAAACTCTATGGCCATCTTAAAGATGTGCCACGCACACAGACTAAAGTCTCTAAGAAACAACACAATGCAAAAACCTGTCTAACTTTGTTTAATCTGGTATATTAGGCAGCTATTGCCACAATAGTTTTGCTTAACAAACAACCCCAAAACTTCGTGGCTTACAACATGGGATGATTCTGACACTTACAAGTCTGCAGGTTGATAATAATTTGGCTGATCTAGGCTGGCCTCAGTTGAGCACCTCTGCTTCAGGCTGAGGATTGGCTGAGTTTATCTTTCAGGCTCAGGTCAGCCTTTGGAGTCGTCATTCTGAGGCCCAGACCTAGGAGCAGCAGCCACCCAGGAGAAGCTCTTGCACAAGCATATTTCAAGCCTCTGCTCATGTCAGGTCTGCTAATATCCTACTGGCCAAAGCAAGACACATACCTAAACCCTAGTCAAGGGACAGGGAAGTATATCCCACCTACTATGAGACCATGTCTTGAGCAGTGATGTGTGATTCAACTAACTTTTGACCGTCCATTAGCTTTCTGACACTCCTTCCAACCCTCTCTGACTCCACCAATATTCCAGCTCTCATCCCACGAGTTCCCCCACATTTTTCAACCACAGGACTCTCTTCTGTAGAAGAGAGTCTATTTTGTAGATAACAAAATCAGTTCTATGGAATTATCCTTCATGCTAACGTACACATAGTGGATTATATGTGTAACTGTAGCATGAGACTTGGTTTTCAAACACAGTGGACACCAGATTCTTTCTGCCGGAGAGAAAAAGACGAGAGAATCTCTGAGACCTCATCCTCTCTAAACACGTATGTACTTCATCTACGCAATGTTACCAGAAAGAATCTGAAATTGCAAGACTAGCCTCACACAACATATGAACAATTTTCCTAGACTATACCAAGAAACAACACAGACACCCGTACAGATGATGTGTCCTCTTTGGGGGTTTGCAAAGCCATGTCTTGTCTCTTGCAGCTGTTGTCAAGGGGTCCACGCTGACTCATCAGAGTTGGTTTACTTCAGTCATTGTGCGGCTCTCCTCTGGAGCAGCAAGAGTCTCAGGAACCTGGCCTGGGAGCCGAGCTAGGGTTGTGAGAAGGAGAGGAGAGCTTTTCTATCATCTCTCTTTTCAGTGCTCAATTCCAAGATCTCAGAGATGACATCTGAAGTGAAAGTGAATTGAGAGGCAAGTCAACAGTTGATGGTGTCAACCGAACTGGCTGATTATGGAGGCAGAAAACAAGGTCTAGATGTAAAAAGACATTTCAGCAGCAGCCAGGCTCCCTTCCCACAGCACAAGGGAAGAAGAGGGAGGGAGCCCTGTGGATCCTTGACCTTGATGGTGAGTGAAAGGAATCTGGGTCAGTCTAGACCATTTATGAAGCTACCAGGTTGCACTTGGGAACACCACAATTTAGACTTGGCAATCATTGCTTAGTTAATATAAGGGGGTTATTTTAGATTGGAATATTCTTTCTTGGGACACCTGGGGGGCTCAGTCGGTTAAGCATCTGCCTTCGTCTCATGATCCCAGGACCGTTTCTGGGATTGAGCCCCACATCAGGCTCCCTGCTCAGCAGAGAGCCTGCTTCTCCCTCTTCCTCTGTTGCTTCCTCCTACTTGTGTTCTCTCTCTCTCTCTGATAAATGAACAAATAAAATCTTTTTTTTTTTAAGGAATATTCTTAATTTTTTTAAGATTTTATTTATTTGAGCAAGAGAGAGCATGGGGGGAGAGGGGCAAAGGGAGAGGAAGAAGCAGGCTCCCCACTGAGCAGGGAGTCCATGCAGGGCTAATGCCAGGACCCTGAGACCATGACCTAAGCCAAACTGAACCAACTGAGCCACCCAGGCGCCCCAGATTAGAATATTCTAAAGGATGTTCTAGAAGACACAGGTTTTGGGGTTTTCTATGGATTACATGAAACAGTGTTCCACAGACAAATGAGTTGTAGAAAACCCTGTTAGATGAGGTTAGAGGGATTTCCTGCTAGGACTTTGCAGCACCTTTATAATAATAATGTTTATTATAAGTCTCCAAGAGTGAGATATAGTTTATAGCATTTTGCAAACTGATTATGAAACCCACCGTTTTTTGTTTTTGTTTTTGTTTTTGTTTTTTTTAAAGTAGGCTCCACACCCAGCATAGAGCCCAACGCTGGGCTCAAACTCACAGTGGTGAGATCAAGACTTGAGCTGAGATCAAAAGTTGGACACCTAACTAAGCTATCCAGACGCCCCTGAAACCCACTTTTTCGGGCATTTTGGCAAAACACACTTTTAGGAAGCATGGATATAGTGACACAAAAGTGTCAAAAGTGACAAAAGCTTTCTACTTTTAAATTGTCTAGTACCTGAGTCTTTACAAAAGGATTTAAGTATAACAAATTATATTGTCACTCACTGAACTGTTTTACTTACTTCATCTCTCATTATTTTCTTCTCTTTTTTCCAAATTCTTTAAGGGATAATATTTTAATAAGATTTAGTTGCTTTTTTTTTCTGTATTTTCTCATATGGAACATCCCACAGTCTCTCAGAAACATCTATTTCCCCTTAGAAGGTTAATGATTTATTAAAGCAAGAGTGCAAAAAGAAAAACTGTTAATATTCAGCAACTTAATGGTTTATAAGAGCAAGGTTTTTCAAGAGAAAAAGAATTTCCTAAATCTATTTAATTCCCATTAACTTGCTCAGGGCTAAGCCTAAGTGAGCAAGATCATACATACAGTTTCTTCTACAACTGTGCTTCTCAAACCTGAATGTGCACATAAGTCACCAAGGGAACTGGTTGAAAATGCAGCTTCTGGTCCACCGGGTCCACACAGGACCTGAGATTCTGCATTTTAATAAGCTCCCAGGCGATGCTGATGCTGCAGGTCCTTGGGCCACATGTAGGGTGGGGCTGCACTGGAGAGAGGTCACTCCATGCACATTTGATGACTCACTAGGATGCCTGCGGCCCTAGGGTAGAAAGAAGGTAATATGGAGAGCAAATGGGAAGCCCGAAGTTTTTCCTTTCCAACTTGAGGGATGGCGGAAGGAAGAAAGGAAGCAGAGGAAGGTAAGATGTACCTCAGTCTCCCTTATTTGGACTTGAGTCTCAAGAGAACAGAGACATATTAGGAAGGGGTTGAGGGAATTTACAAAAAGGAAAAGACTTCTGTCCGGCTCGTGGTTTCCGGCACTGGAATGAAAAACACTGGTGTGAGCATCCCTGAGGAAAGGTCTCGGTTAACTCTCCAAAGCTGCCTTCTGGTCCCGTAGTTGGTACCCAAAACTCCAAAACCCCTGAAAGTCAGCCTGGGGAGTTTCACAGAAGCAATCACAACAGGGAGTCCCTGCCAACCTTCAGGGGTACCCACAGCACAGTAAAAACCAAGGCAGGGCTAAGGTAACAAGGAAACCCAGCTTGATGAGAGAGGCCAAATCACTGGGGTTCAGCAGGGGATATCAGCTGCACACCCCTCTGGAGGACCTAGTTGACCTTGGAGTTCTCCAAGCCAGGGAGCAGCCCTGCCCAGCCCCTCTACCACAGAGATGGAAGCAGTTCCAGAAAACAGTACAGTCCAAGAATTCCATCCCCACCCACCCCCACCAACCAAGGTCATATACACACCAATACCTAATGGACCCTCCATCACTTTAAAGAGGCACAATGGGTGTGGACACAAAGAGAGTGTTTATGCAAAGAAAATAAGCATAAACTTAGATCATTTAAATTCCTGATTTGGACTAAGATTATTCCATTGGACTAAATATTAGGATCTGGCAGTGTGGATCAGATAGTTAATGAGGAAATAAACTACCTATTCTCTGATGTAAAACATAGTCTTGTCTGCAGACATAAGCAGCCCTCATCTAGTGGAATATGGCCTGGACTTCTTAACGCAGCACACAACTGTGATTTCAGATTTGTCAATTACTTCCTACAACTCTCAGCCATTTAGATGTAGGAAATACCTCCAATGGTTAATTTCCTCTCATCTAACTTATCCTTCCTACGTGGAGCCTCGAACCACTGACCCTAACCTTAGCTCTTTTCTCTTCCTCAAA
This sequence comes from Mustela putorius furo, assembly GCF_011764305.1. NCBI lineage: Eukaryota > Metazoa > Chordata > Mammalia > Carnivora > Mustelidae > Mustela > Mustela putorius. Next base: position 108,971,314 of record NW_025421987.1, on the reverse strand, counting down.
TAATTGTTTGTGGGTGCCCTGATACCCTGAGGAATGTCCTCAAGGGAACTGCTTTCTTGAAAGAATGCATGTCCCAATAGTGGGCATTAAATGGTTAAATAGGACTATCCAGGAGCTCCCTCCAAACTGACCTGCCAGGAAGAAATGCAGAGGTGTTCTCCAAGAAGGGCTTTTGCTACTTCCCATGAGGAACATGCCCTCTCTTGGATTCCAAACTGGAAGTGATTGTGAATTGTAAAAGGGATTCACCAAAAGGAGAATCAACAGCAGATAGAGAACACTGATTCCTGCGTGCACATGCACACACACACACACACACACACACACACACACATACACTGGATCCTGAAGAGATAGCAATGCCTCTTAGCTAAAAGCATTGCAGGGCTTAGAGGGGATTTCTTGGGATCTCTGATGTTTCCCCTGGTGATTGGGGATATGTCCTACTTCACCCTCAGCCCCTTTTCCGTTCCCATGAGAATCACTGCCACCAGGAGCCACTGTTACTGATGGGAAGTGTTTTTTCTTTCAAGTTGTTCAGACTCAAAAATAAATGCACAAATTAATGAATGAATACATGAATAAATAAATACAGAAATAAATAACATTCAGAGACACTGTATCAGAGAAACAAGAGCTGCTGTGTCAAGAACCAAATACAGGCTAACACTTTCCACAATGTATGGGGGAACGTGAGACACTCTATAAAGATTAAACAGAAGATAGTGTTATCTCCTCCTTAAATCTCCTCCTTAAAGAGGAGATAGTGTTTTTAACTAGTGTATACGCAAAGACAAAAAGACCTAGGGGTGATTAGTAATAAAAAGCACGAAGCTAACATCCCAGGAGAGATGGAATATACAAAGTCTGCCCAGATACATCGTAATTACTCTCTGGACAACAGCTGCAAGGACTGATCACCAGCCCATTCGTGGGTGAAGACGGTGTCTCGTGAGATGGATCTCTGTGTAAGTGCATAGTTAACCTGGTTAACCTGATTTCAGGAATTTCAATAAAACTTTTTATCATCTTCAGAATATTTGGGTATCATCTTTATAGATCCAGACATGCACTGAGCAGAAGCTGTCTACTGGCAAAAGAGTCAAGATTATGGTGCCCTAAGTGGAAGGAATCAGACAGCCTCTCCCCGCCCACAGATTCGCCTGCTGCGAGCTCTCTGCATCAGGGGCAATTGGCATCAATGTGGATTTCCTCAGTGAATGATGCACTCCTATTGCATAAGAAGCTGAGCCCTCTTCCTTCAAAATGGGTCAGAAACCATCAAACAAAGGTCGAACAAGTGTCTTTATGCCCCAGCCCACAGACACTCTAGGTCCCCTTGAGACACACAGGCGGTCTCCCCACAGGCCTGCAAACAGACGGAAATCTTTCTTCCTTGACTCATTGAGTGTCCTCCTTTGCCTTTCTAAATCATTCTCGCTGGCTAAGGCTAGATCATATTTCACTTCCTTGAAAAAAAAAACCTTCCTTGGCCACTCAAGCCTTCATTGATCTCCCCCTTTGCTGAAGCTTCTTGAGCAAGTATTGATTGTACCTTAATTGCAGTATTTAATCACGCACTGCCTTGTTTTCCTCAAGGTTTTGTTGTTTTTTTTTTTTTTTAATACTAGGGCATTTTCCAAAAAAGAATTTGAAGATGGCTCTATGAAAGGGCTTGTCAAATAAAGGATTAAGTTCCAGGTTTCTTAATAATCTAGTTATGAAATGTTCTCCATGAGGAACCCCACTGTTGCCTGATCTCATCAGGAAAGTGCCCCTAAAAGGCTATAAATCAGGGTAAGCTCCTCAGAAGAAGCTGGTGCTCCCTGACAGCCCCTTAGCTTCCTGATGCGTCCACCACCCCACTGTGGCACACCCACCACTTAACCCTTGCTCCTGACTCACTCAGTTTGCCATTCTGACTCAGGCTCTTCTCTTCCACTCACTAGTCTAGGCATTGCCTTTTTTCACTAAGAAAAGCCTCAGCTTTAGACCCAGATCTCTTCTTTTAGGGTTAAGCTTCAGACTGCCCAGGTTAGACGTGTCTGGAGCAGACACTACTGGGATACCCAGCTTTTGGCTGCTGTTCTAACATCCTTCTAATTGATAACCTTGGTTCAGCGAGCTTCTATGGGGCGTTCGGCAGCTCTCTGCTGCCCCCTCCTGGCAATTTGTGGCATCATGTCAGCTCGTTCCGGGAACACCGCTGGTTGCCTTAACTCTTTAAATTCTAGTAAAATCTTCTGGATTTGGCATGCCTGACGACAAATGGTCACTTAGTATCTATCACATGAGAGAATTTTTGCATTGCACTACTGTTTCTTTTGCATTTACTTGCCTATCTCACATGTAGCCACACAATCAGCTAGCACTGCCTTTATTAGATGCTCTTAGATCCAAAAAAAAAAAAAGAGAGAGAGAGAGAGAGAGATGCTGATAAATCCAAAAGGCTCTCCGAAAAAGCCAACGATCTGTATGAGACTTTTCTTTATATATGTAATATCAAAGAAAGCTGGAAATGTTACTCTATGTGGGGCACTGAAATTTTAGGCAAGTCATTATAACTGCTCTCTTTTTCTGATTCATCATCCACTCCAATAACAGAGTTAAATCTGAGGTATACAACGGTAATTCTCAAAGATTCACTTGTGTAAGAATCTGCAGGTAAGCCAGTTAAAAATTAAAATTTCTGGACCTTGCCCTTCACTCTTTATTTTCCAGGTGGGGCCCAAAGATCTATACATTTAACCGGCACCAAGCAATTCTAATGCAAATGACCCATGAGAAGCACTGGTCTACTAGCCCGATTCTATTTCTATTTATTCTATTCCTTGATTCAGCCAAAACCACGCACTCTAAGGCTTAGAAATAGAATACCAGCCTAACAAGGACCTAGGGTAAAAGCAAACTTCTGTGAGTAGGCATCTTTTATAAGCACAGTAATCACGATTCTCTACTTGCTGTGTGATGATTGCAGTGCCCAAAATATGCCTAACACCAGCATCTGATGTAAGAGAGACTGTTGTAATTTAATAACTCTCTTCCATAATTTATCACCCTGGACCCTGCAGCACACAGAGATGATGAATAACCGAGTCAGCAAACATTTCTCGCCCAGGAGACAAGCAAGTGCTATTTAGAGGGCATTGTGATGTACTTCCTTAGGCCTGGAGACATGAACTCAAGAGGGTTGTTGCTGTTGTTGTTGTTGTTTTAATTATTGTTATTTACTTATGCAGATGAAGACATCCTAGGATAACTGGGCTTCCTAGTATTATTAAAGCAAACACCAAAGAGCAAGGTGGCTTCCTCAGCTGCTAGAAAGATCCTTTCAGGGCATTTCCCAAGGAAGGCTTGGGGGCAGGGATTCTCTAAGAGATTCCTGCATTAGAATCAAGGGGGCTCCTGTGAAAATGCAGAATCTGACTCAGCAAGTTGAGGGCAAAGCCGGAGAGTCTGCGTTTTTGCGGAGATTGAGAGATTGAGTTCGTGAGTGATTCCAGCGCTGCTAGTCTACATACTGAGTAGGAAGGCTTTCTGTGGGGCTCTGCTCTGGGGACAGGTTGCCTTCCGTGGCCTCCTGGTGCTACCACTTCACCAAGTGAATCTGGAAAGCTGATGAGCCTTAGTTTTGTCACGTGTAACAGCACCTCCCTGAAAGGGTAATTGTGAGAACGGAAAAGCACTGGTCCGTGGAGACCTTCCAGTCCACATTGCTTATCACTGCTGCGTGACCGCATGGCTTTGTGGAGCCCCGGCGGCCACTGTCAGCACAGTTCCCAGACATTGTTCCCATCCTTTCTGGGTCACCTTCCACCCTGCCTCTACATTCTTCACTGCCCCATACTGTCTTGCACTTCTGGGGCAACAGAAGGTGAGGTGAGGGAATGGAAGGAAGATTTGAAGATGGAGGAAGGCACCAGGAACCCAAGAATGCAGCTCGAGAAGCCAAAATAGGTAAGAGACAGATTCTCCCCCAAAAGCCTCCAGAGATGGGGCGCCTGGGTGGCTCAGTGGGTTAAGCCGCTGCCTTTGGCTCAGGTCATGATCTCAGGGTCCTGGGATCGAGTCCCGCATCGGGCTCTCTGCTCAGCAGGGAGCCTGCTTCCTTCTCTCTCTCTGCCTGCCTCTCAGTGTACTTGTAATTTCTCTCTGTCAAATAAATAAATAAAGTCTTTAAAAAAAAAAAAAGCCTCCAGAGAGAATGCAGTCCCGCCAGCACCATGCCGTTAGCCCAGCGAAGCTGACTTTGGACTTCCAGCCTCCAGAACTGTGAGGGAATACTACAAGTTATTATTTAGCTGGCTCCTCTCTGTATTTTTCCTAGTTCCTCAGGGCCCCACCAGGAATGTTCCCTTCTTTCTTATCCTACTAGAATGCAATTTCCCTAAAGATGGTGATCCTGTCTAACTGTATCTCCAGCAGCTGAACAGTGCCTGGCACACAGTAGGTGTTCAATACACACTGAGTGAATGAATGACCTCTAGCTCTCTCCTCATCCTTCCCTCTCTTCAGGAGCCAGAGTACACGCCCCTGAGTTCAACAGCACTTTTGTTGACCCAAAACTCCACACTACATACGCCACTGACAAAGCATTACCCAGGAAGGGTGAGCTGCTGCTTTTGTGGAAATGGCTAACATTTCTGGACATGAGAAACTCCATTGGAAGCTCTGTTCTCCTTTCTAACCCAAACTCCTGAACTGGGCCAAAAGTGGCAAGTGGTTTACAAGCAGTTGCTCATGGAATTTCAACAGAGTGACTGGCTCATTTGGAACATACATGGGCAGGAAAGGTAACTAGTGCATAACAGGGACAGTTTTGTTTGATAGCACCAATAAAATAATCAATAGGATAGTAATCAGAAGCTTCTCAACCGGTCAGCACCAGATTAGTAGGGGTTGTTCTTCTTCTTTTTTTTTTTTTTTTTCCTCTTCTCCTCTTTATCTAAATTGTGGAATTACACCTTCCCTCTTTTCATAAACACCTCTTGATTTCCTCACATGAGCAGGACACATTTCTGGTTACTCCGGAATCTGCGTGCCCCAAATTACAGTTCTGAGGCCCCAAATAAAGGTCTTTGTTTCTTTTCAGTTTTGCCTCTTCTTCTCCACTGACATTATTTATTTTATTTTTTAAGATTTTATTTATTTATTTGACAGAGAGAGATCACAAGCAGGCAGAGAGGCAGGCAGAGAGAGAGGAGGAAGCAGGCTCCTTGCCAAGCAGAGAGCCCGATGCGGGGCTCAATCCTAGGACTCTGGGACCATGACCTGAGCCGAAGGCAGTGGCTTAACCCACTGAGCCACCCAGGCTCCCCTCCATTGACATTCTTAAAAACAGCACGTCATCGTTGGAAAGGGAGAAGGAATGACCATCTGTTAATCACAGATGAGGAGACTAAATCTGAGAGGTTAAGTAACCTGCCCACAGTCCCAGAACAAGGTTTCTTCTTCAGGGTTGCATAAGCAGAAAATTGTTACTATCCCCACGTTCTAAGGTTGTGCCCCCCAGATGGCCAGACTCCACTCCAGTCCTATAGGAACAGAACCTCTAGGGCTGGGCTCCAGGTCTGTGTTTTTTTGTTTGTTTGTTTGTTTTTAAAGATTTTATTTATTTATTTATTTGACAGACAAAGATCACAAGCAGGTAGAGAAGCAGGCAGAGACCAACACGGGGCTCAATTCCAGGACCCTGGAAGGCAGAGGCTTTAACCCACTGAGCCACCCAGGCGCCCCCTCCCCCTCATCTGTGTTTTAACAAGCCCTCAGGGGGCCCTGTGTGCCCCAAAGTGTGAGAGCCCCAGTCCTCTGTTCGTCATGCTGCTCGAAGTGTCTTCAAACCTACTCCTGGGAATATTTAAAGGTTCAATCAGAGGATCCCCTAGTTACTCTAAAAAGTATAGATTTGCATGATGCATAAAGCTAGGAATAAAGAGAGAAAAGATGAGTACTTGTCACAGGAAGGAAGTTTGAGAGGAAGTAAAAAAATGATAATTCCCACCCCTTCTCCCACCCACCGTGGTCCATGGAGCCCTCAGCACAATGGAGACCATATCCCTGAGGCCTGAACAGGCCACAAGAGTGAGGCAAAGTCTTGAATGATAGTGATACTCTGAGGAGGAAAGTGAAGCAAGATCATCTCATGAAGGAAGAGAGACATTATTTTATATTAACTATTTTATATGAAAGGAAACAAAGGTGAAAGTAGAATCTTGGCAATATTAAACAGATCAGATATATACTTGAGGACAGGAGAGGGAACATCAAATTTTAAAAGAGGGTGATGTGAAGTTTAGGAATTTCTTTAAAATACTACTACAAGGGGCGCCTGGGTGGCTCAGTGGGTTAAGCTGCTGCCTTCGGCTCATGATCTCGGGGTCCTGGGATCGAGTCCCGCATCGGGCTCTCTGCTCGGCGGGGAGCCTGCTTCCTCCTCTCTCTCTCTCTCTCTGCCTACTTGTGATCTCTGTGTGTCAAATAAATAAATAAAATCTTTAATAAATAAATAAATTAATTAATTAATTAAAATAAAATACTACTACAAAATAAAAGGGGGTGGCGGGAAGCAGGCCAAGGTCAGCAAAATGTTGACAACTCTTCAAATAGAATAATTGAAGTTCACTGAAATTCTCTGCTCTTTTGTGTGTATTTTAAAATTTCCCACAATAAAACATATTTTTTTTAACAAAGAGAATACATTCACAGTGCTCAGACAGAAAGAGTATGGGAACATTTCAGCCCGCTAAAGGCATCTGCTGAAACAGGCAGGAGGCTAGAAGTTTCAGGAGCTTACAGGACAACTACTCCATGGTTTTGAGCTCAAGATAGGAGCTGGAGTCAGTCTCACTCATAGGTTCTGGAATGTTAGCAAGGAAACCCATTGACCTTCCAAAAGAAAATCCCCATATTCTTATATTTAAAGATGGCCTGACCATCTTTAAATGGGACATATTTATACTAAAAAATTATTTATTATTTATATAAAATCCAAATTCAGCTTGGTGTCTTGTATTTCTATTTGTTAACTCTGACAACCCTACCAGTATTCTATTATCTAACCAAGTTAGACACTATCATCTAAGTTTCATTCAAGTACGTTATCTCTCAATTCACGTCGCCTTCCTCTCTTTATTGCTCTTCTTCTCTCTATTCTCCCTTCCTTTCCAATACACTTTGATGCATTCTTTTCTTTCCTGGTGTCCTTATCGGATGGTTAATTTCCTCCATAGTCAAGCTGTTTTACTCCCACAAATCAAGGGAACATTTTCTCCAAATGATACCAATTGCGAATAAACCCAGATTCAAAACAAAGTCAACATCTCAACGGTGTTGGCATTGTCTGAATAATTGCATTTCTTTCCAGGACTAGAAACCCCAAAGTCAAGAATTTAGGAACATCCAGGGAGAAAAGTGAGACACCAGAAAAGAGAAAGACTTATTATCATACATTTACAAAGAGAGAAACAGACTCAGAAGGGTGAGGAGAGGCTAACTGGGATTCTGGAGATAAGCTTGGAGATGTGAGAAGCCAGGCTTTGGGTCTGAAGAGGAACATGCAGGCCCTAGTGGACCTCTGTAATCACTGGAGCAGCATGGTGTCAGGAGGCATTGCTGAGGAATCTTTTGTTTGTGGGTGACAGAAAACAAGACAGACAGTGAATTTTCTGGATCTCAAGACTGAAATGCCCAGGAGTGGTCTAGCAAGTCAGGCATGACTTCTCCAGGGTCTAAAACTACCTTATCAGGTCTTGGCCTTTTTCTATCCCATTTTTAGCTTTCACTTTGTCTATACTAGCAGCTCCTCAGAGCTGATAATGCCTTAAGGTTTCAAGCAGGCAAAAAAAATCTTAAGCTTTTGCATACTTCCATATTCAAGGCCTGCAAGAAGTAAACAAACAGAAAAGGAGCCCTTTCCTAAGAACCAGAAATGTTCCCTTTGAGAAGCATTGGCTGTTCTTGGGTTGTGACTCCATTTCTTAACCAATTTCTGTAGACCAAGAAATGCAAATGATGGACTAGCCTAGAACACTAGCCAAGAATGGGCCACCCTGAAACACCTGGCCCCAGATAGGATAAATTCCTCAAGTGACTGTTTCCTGTCTTGTGATCAAATCTCTGGATTCTGACAGGCAGCACAACCAACTAGCAATTCTTAGACCATCCTCTCCTAGACCTTTCTCAGGTAGGTCCACCTGCCTCCTATGAATGAGAAGAAGGCTCTCTGGGATCCCTTCAGAAGAGTCTGTGCTCATGGACATCAGCTCCTGCTCCTCAGAAAAAGACTCGGAAGTGAGACAGCATGAGAACAAGAAAGGAAAAGTCAGTGACACTACGGACTGATACATCCAAAACAGACCATGAGTATTCTTCAAACCCAGGCTACAGTGTATACCACAGGGAGCCCTGAGCAAGAGCTAAATGGAAAACAGAATAGAATGAGAGAAAATCCATAGGCAACTGTGAACCCAGTGAATAGATGTAATAGCTATGTATTGTTTTTAATCCATCCAAGATCTATTTCTACTTTTTCTTTCTGGAAAAATCATCTTTTTTTTTTTTCTTTTTTAATAGACAACCTTCCACTCTTAACCTTAGGGTGGTTTGAATGGGGGTAGAACCAACTCCCCACCTCTAGAGACAGTCAAATCAGAGAATTTCATGCCATTGCCACATGGATGGTTCAAAAGAGGTCCATAAGACTTAACCACAGGACTGGAAATACTAGAAAACTTCCTCTTGACCTGCAGTGGCTAAGAGAGGAAGTAAATCAGGTCAACTTGCCACCATTTAGAGAATTTTTCTGAGAATAATGTTAACATCAAGAAAGGCAGATCCAAGAAAAGGAGAGAAACAGATTCCTGGTTACATGTCTTGGGTACTTGGATCCAGCCATGTTTGAAAACAACTATGAAAGCTAGATTTTTTTTTTCATTTAAATTCCTGTTTTGCTAAAAACCAGTTTGAGTTGGTTTCTGTTGTGCACAAAAAGAAGACATCCAACCAGGGCCACTGCCAGCTCGCACACACGGATGTGAAAATTAGCCCTGAGGGCTTCATGCTGAGCCAACCAATGGCACACCTGTGCACCTGGAAAAAGTCTCCCTTTCCTCTAGGCACATAGAGTCCAAATTAACTCAACTGGTGGAGTGTGGGCCAGATTTCAGCCACTTCTCACCCACTCAGCTGAATAGCTTCACATTCTGTTCTAACTGCATATATTCATATGGCAGTTCTGGTTAACCTACAAAAAGTTGGAACTTACAGACTCAGTTTAATCTCTTAGTGACAAAGGCTTTGGTTGGTTGTGTTAGGACATGTGACTTACCAAGTAAGACACAGGCAATTAGGGCATAACCAATGTACCAGTTACCAATTCACCAGTTACCAGTTCACACAGTAAGTGCTCAATAAACAACTGAACCTCATCATTATAAAGAGATTAGATCCCTTGGATATCGATATCAACCTGGTTTGAGTATTGGAAATAGACAGAAAGGGCTCTCTTTCTAGTGGCTGGTTTAGGACCCCTGGTCAAAGATAAAAGTGAGCATCTAGAATCTGCCAGAATGGGCCAGCAGAGCAGCTCATCTTAAGAACTGGTTGGTATGAGGGCACCTGGGTAGTTCAGTGGTTCAGCATCCTTCTCTTGATTTTGGCTCAGGTCGTGATCTCAGGGTTGTGAGATTGTCCCCTGAGTTGGGATCCATGCTGGGCATGGAGTCTGCTTAAGATTTTCTCTCTCTTTCCATTTCTCTCTTTCTCTGCTCTTCTTACTCCCTCCCCTGTGCTTGCATGCTCTCTCCCTCTCTAAAAACAAAAAGAAGAAAAAGAAGACGACGGAGGAGGAGGAGGAGCGGAGGAAGAAGAAGAAGAAAAAAAGATTTGAGTGGTATGTGGAAAGAAGCTTTCCCCAAAGACTGACTTTGTGGTTATAAATCATGCCTTCACCTCCCTTCAGAAAGTAAAGCCTAATTCCCCTCCCCTTGAATATGAATTACTCTTAGTGATTTGTTTCTAACAAATAAAATGTGACAAATGATGGTTTATGACTTCAGGGACTTGATCTTAAAAAGCATGCCTGACTGTCTCTTGGAGCCTGGGGCAGCACTGAGCCTGAAAGTTGGACTAGTAAAGGGCCAATTCTCCTATAGGAGCCAAAACCTGCTAGAAATATCAGCTCCTCATTACACCCCAGGGAGACTGAGGTCCAGGGGCTAAACTGCACCAGGGTGAGTGGTATGGAGCTGCCTGACACAGGGACAAAGGGAGGGGTGGAAATCACACCCAATGGCAGATCTAAGGTCTTAGTATAATCCAAAAGATGAGAGATGAAAATCATAGCTGGAAAGGCGTGTATAATTGACACAAAGCAAGCAATAATATTTCAGGGTGAAGGCTTGAAGGGGAGGAAGCTGAAGCAGGCAGCACCCCCTCAGCTGGCCATGGGAGGAGGAGACAATGGCCAGGTCTAATCTGGACAAGACAGATTAGAAGCTCAAAGTAGACTGGGGATTTTCAAACCTGGATGCACAAGAGAAGCTTTCTAAAACATAAATTTACCAGGGTGCCTGGGTGGCTCAGCTGGCTAGGTGTCTGCCTTTGGTCATGGTCAGGTAATAATCCCAAGGGGTCCTGGGTTCCAGCCCACATTGGTCTCCTTGCTCAGTGGGGAGCCTGCTTCTCCCTCTTCCTGCTGCTCCCCCAGCTTGTGCTCTCTCTGGCAAAGAAATTATTTTTTTTAAGAATAAAGATTTTTTAAAAATGTAAATTACCGGGCCCCACCTCCAGAGATCCTGATTCTAATGTCCAAAGAGGAACCTGACAATCTGCATTTCTACCTAGTTCCTTAGGTATTTCAGACCCTCCTGGTGTCCTTTGAAAAGGGCTATGCCAGGCAGATGGGCTGGAATTATGCAGGGCTTTGAGTCCAACTCTGGCACAGCAGGAAGAACATGTAGAGGAGATGCCTTTGAGCAGACAGGCATTCGTGTTCCCTGAATCTAGATATCTGCCTATCCCACTGCTATGTCCCTTGGATAATTTCTTAAGCCCCATCCTCTGTTCTATGCCACCCCTTTCACCGCAAAAAAAAAAAAAAAAAAAAAAAAAAAAAAAAAAAAAAAAAAGAAAGAAAGAAATGCAATGACTGTGAAGTGGCTGCTATCATTTACTGAGCAGCCACTACAGATTCATCGACAGCATACAATTCTGACATCAAACTCAGTAAGGGGAGCACTCTTATTACCTCCAATGTACAAATGAGAACCCAGAACTGACAGAGTTTGGTTAACTGGCCCCAAATCACTTAGGGGATTGGAATAAAACTTTAGCCATCATCCTAACTGTCTAACAGTGAGAGAGGTCTGTCCCTTAGGAAGCAGAAAGCCCATTTTGCCCCCACAGTAAAACAAAATCCATCATGCAGCAAAATACCACATAATGAGCTTTCGCAGTCATTATTTTTCAAAGAGAAATGAGATGAGATGATACCTTGTTTAATGAAAGCTTGGATGCAATTCATTTCCTTTTAAAGCAGAACATAATCGAGATGTTTTTGATATTTCTCTAAGAACCCCTGCTACAGGGCAACCTTCAAAAAACATCAAATAGAAGTCAGGGGAAATCTCTGTGTTGGCTATTTCTTTCCCATCATGTGCACAAATGACTGATCTGTAGCTTATTTATTTGCAATTCTGACCCCCAGAGACAAAGCCTATTCAGCTCTGTTTGGTGCTGGGTTTCTTACAGCTGGATAGGAAAGTTGGAAACTGAAATGTCCAACACATTCTTTCTACAACCTATATGATAAATATCAGGCAGCATTTAAACTCTTCTATTTTAAATAAATTTTAGAATATTGAACATCAGGTATGGGATATGTTAATAAATGAAAAAGATCAGTTTACAACAATCTTTTAAATTATGTCTTAGGCTGATGTCTTGGCTTGGGTTCCCATAGCAGCAGACTCTAAGTCCAGAACCCAAATTCAAGGAGCGTCTTCTGGAGGTGACCACAGGATACACTGATGGAGGAGAGGGGAAGTGAGACAGGAGAAGGAAGCAGCCAACAAAGGACACTCTGTCATGCAAGTTAACACCGTGGGCAGCCGCCCCCCCCACCAATGCCATTGGGAACTCTGGAACCTGGTTGGATGGCATCTTGGCTGAGTTAGTCCACGGGGCTGGAGGTAAGGAATCTGAGTTATTTAAATAGCAATCTCTGTCAGTTGTTCTTTGAAGGCTGCTCCCAGGGGCCATGAATTCTCTGGCACACCCAGCTTGCCACAGACAGTTGTAGAAGGGGCTCTGGCTGCCAAAACAGGAGGGGGAAAAAAACGAAAATGAAAAAAGTTGAGGGAAGAGATGCAGATCCTGGCAATTGGATCCAGGCAGGGATGATACCTTGTTTAATGAGTGTTTGGATGCAATTCATTTCTATTGCATGGTGGTGAAGTCCAAGGGAGAATTGGCAAGAGTATCCTGACTGTCTGCAGCTCCTAGGTACCCCAGAGTCTAGAGCTCAAGGCAAAAGCATAGGTGTTACTAGATTTTCACCAAGTGTGATCCCAGGGAGGAGTGAGGTAAAAGGGAGTAAGGCATAGAAAGGCTAAGTCAGTGCAAGGAGACATTTCCAAGCTCGCTGTCACTTGTTAACAAGTGCATGTGATTGCTCCATCTCATAAAGCTATCTCTTCAGAGGGTGTACGACCTACTGCATTGCAGGACAGTCTGTCCTGAGGAAGGGAGGAGGAGACTTAGCCCTCAGCTTCTGTATCTTGCTGGTGAAAGGTTTTCCCCATGACGCATTAACTCCTGAACACCCCCAAATTCTGCATGTGAGGACATCAAGTGGGTCTCTTTACCCTTCATAACTCAAAAGCAAGAAGAAAGCCAAGAGTAGGAGGTGAGAGGCACCCAGCAGAGGCAGGAAAGGTACTGCAGAGTGGACCTGGGGGATGTGGGTAGGGTCCATACATCCCCAGCTAATGCAGTGGCAGTCAGGGAAGAAAAGCTGGTCTAAAGACCTCAGAAACAGGGAAGGACAAAAGGATCTGAGATGTTGCCCGAGATATGCCTGATGCATTTTTGTTATGTTTATGTGGACATGCATAAAACATGCACTCACATGTACAAACACCATCACATTTAACAGACAATAGTTACCAAAAGATGGTGGTAAAGATCCAGCCAAATTTTATTCCATCCTATGTTCTTTAATACATGCTGCAAGTTTTGTATAAGAAAGGTATTTTGACTTTTTTAATGGGTAAGGGTCATGTGGATAATTTTAGAAAGGGAGACAGAGTAGCAACTGTTTATTTCTTAAAGAAAAACAAAGCAGCAAAAAAAAAAAAATCAGTATTCTATGTTTTACTTGATAGGCACAGCCCAAGCTGTCTTCTTCAACAAAAGTCTGAATCTTTTAAGAGACTGTTTAGAAAGCAGTAATAAGTCATTTTTTTCAGTGTGAGAGTTATAATTCTTGTCTTATGATAAAATCAGTTTTCAAATAATTTAAGAATATACCTTGTTTATATATCTTGCTTCATTAGCCAATAGGTATTATTGACCAAATACTTTCTAAGCCCTGACAATGGGCAAGGTACCTACCAGACATTGGTGATAACAAGAAAAATCAAAAAGAATTGTTACCAGCTAGGTGTGCACACTGGAGTAGGCAGGATCAGCTACGGCAGTGAAAAATCAGAACCCAGTAAGTATCCAAACGCTTTCTGACCATTTCCAGCCTCCCTTGCAAAGAAGTGAGGACCATGTGACTATTTCTGTCTAATGAGCTGTGAGCTGGGGCATGGCTCCGACTCTCGCTACCCCTAGAGCAATGACCACGGAGGCCACGTTTTGCTCGATGACCTAGCTACAAGAAGGTAAAGGACTGACGGACCCACTTCAGGTCTTGCACGGATAAGCTATAAATCTTGGCTGTGTTAAGCTCTTGAGGTTTCAGGGTTATCGCCACACTGTTGCCAAGGTCAGCCTGACTAATACATAGACATGTAAGCGATTACAGTGTGCAGGTGAATTCACTGCGCTGTTGAAACAAAAGAAAGGAGAATTAACCAAGCTGAAGCTGCCAAGCTGAAGCTGCCACTTAGGTTCGGGATACTAAGTCTTAACAGCCACGTGGAGGAGCAGCTTTCCCCACAGCCCTGACTGAGTGTAGAACTTTTCTTGTTCCAGGATTCATAAAGAAAACCTGACAGCCTTATGGGTCGTTGTTATCCAGTGGATCTACCAGAGAAGCATGTCCAAATACACTGACACCAAAGTACAGAGAGACCCACCAAGTGACGGGAGTCATTCCGTGGGGTACCTCACTTTAGAACGTATATCCTGACAAACTTCCGACATTGTACTTTTTTTTTTTTTTAAGATTTTATTTATTTATTTGACAGGCAGAGATCACAAGTAGTCAGAGAGGCAGGCAGAGGAGTGAGGGGGGAGCAGGCTCCCCACTAAGCAGAGAGCCAGATGCAGGGCTGGATCCCAGGACCCTGAGATCATGACCAGAGCCCAAGGCAGGGGCTCAACCCACTGAGCCACCCAGGCGCCCCCGACATCGTACTTTTAAAATTTTACAATGTAGCAGACTCCTAAATTTTTGCAGTGCTTTACATCTACCCCTAATAAGACAGAACAACAAGGGCACATGACTTTTTGATATTTTTCCCCATAACCTATCACTTCGGTCTAATCATGAGAAAACACCAAACAAAGCCGAAGTGAGGGCCATTCTGCAAAATTTTTCAAGAATGTTAAGATTATAAAAACAAACAACAAACAACAACATAAGAAAAGACGGAGCATGTGTCAGAGACTGAAGGAAACTAAGGAGCCATTATAACTCAAGGTAATATGGTATTTTGGATTGAATCCTGGAGGATTCAATATCTAAATAGAGTCTAAATTTAGGTATTGGATATCTAAATTCTGTATCTAAACTAATATCTAAAAAGGTGTTAGTGGAAGAATTGGTGACATCTGAATGTCATCTAAGGTTTGGTTAATAATGTTGCACCAATGTTTATTTCATAGTTTGATGAATGTGCTGTGGTTATGCAAGGTGTTAGCATTAGGGGAAGCTGAGAGAAGGGTGTACCGGACCTCTGTATACTAGCTTTATTGCTCTTCTGTAAATCCACCAAGTTTGGGGAAAGGAAGATAGAAAGGGTCTGGTTAATAAGATTGAATATACAGAAAGGAAAAACCAAGGTATCCGTGAGAAAGTCTGTGTGTGTGTGTGTGTGTGTGTGTGTGTGTGTGTGTGTGTGTGTTGGTGAGTCTGTGTGATGTTGCCTGGTCTGGGTGTGTGTATGTGGTCGGGGGCCATCTGGTGTGTGAGGTGTGTGTGTATATATGTCTCTGGATGGATGACTGTTTATGTGTGTATATTTTGGAAGAGGGGTGAATTTACATGCACACGGCTCTACTGGGAGGGCTCTACTTGCATGAGAGTGAGCACGGCCTTAAATTTTGAGCCCTAGGCACCTAGGGTGCTTGCCTCACCCTAGACCTAGTTTAAAGAGGCTGCCAAGAAGAGCAAAAGATCACAGAGGGGGCACCTGGATTTGAACCAGGGACCTCTTGATCTGCAGTCAAATGCTCTACCACTGAGCTATACCCCCTGATAGCAATGAGCTTCACATAAACACTTATTTCCCTTTTATGAGTTACATCATCCTTCATAAATACCTTTTACAGCTGAGATTCTTCTTGGGTTTAAATTCATCCTCAATTCCCTTCCAGCCACACACCAGCTCCCAGAACACGTATGCTCGTTCTCTTCCCAGCACCTAAAGCTCAGTGTAATTCTCAGTATAATTTTCTGGTTTTTAAAATACACTACCAACTGCCCAGAAATCTCTGGGCACATCTATTAATTAGTGTTTTTCCCCACACCCACGTCAATGAATGTTTTAAATATCATGAGTCACTAACGAGTATTGTTTGGATAGGGAGGGAACCTTAACTGGGTATCCAGAAACTTCAGAGGTTCCGGCAAAACTCTGAAATTGTAGGCAGATGTGTGTATGTGCACGTATTGGATACTGTGTATGTTTTTATCACATTTTCAAAGGGCAACTCGGGGTAATCTGTCACAGTTTACAGTCAAACAACGACAACAACGAGGTATTCCCAAGTCCAAAATTCATCTTTAATACCTCTAATGCCCATTCCCTTCAATTCCAGCCTGAGGATTTTTAATCTTGTGTATCTTTGAGACGGAGATGAAAGGTCAAGGCAATCTCTGCCATTGCAACAAATCCTCCCAGCGCAGGCCTGTCACCTCCATGAAGCTGGGGAGGGAACAGAGCTGGAGCCTCAGCTCACCAGCCCTCGGAGAACCCAGATATTCCTTCCCAGCCACTCCCCTCTGAGGCCCTACAAGAACCTCAGATTTCATATCCGGTGTGCCCCAAAACAAACGTGCCACCTTCTGGCCCAAACCTGCACCTCTTCCTAATTTTGCTTTGTTGTCATAATAACAGCTCATATTTACCAGACACCTGCCAGACATAGTACTAAAGGGTCTGCCCATACCTTCCCAGGAGATCATTACAGAAATGCCATAAAACAGGTATTAATATGCACATATGGATTTTACAGGGAGGGAAACTGAAGCACAGAGCGGTCACACAGATAGGAGGTACCAAGCCTGGGGTTCTGGTGCAGCCTCGGGGCTCAGCGCCAGGCCTGCCTCCCTAACCACACCATCAGCCTCCTCCCCATCTTGGTTGCTGACACCACCGTGTACTCAAGTCATTTGGTCAAAACATGGACAGCCGTGGGCTTCTCTCACCTTCTCTTCTCCAGCTCCAGCTAATCTCTGGGTATTGCTGATTTTAGCACTGACGTCACTTAGGTCCATCCCCGCCCCTACACTGGCAATGCCACCACCCCCTAAATGGCCTTCCAGCCTACACCGCTCACAGCCGCCCCCCCTGGGGCTCCCACAGCAACCTGTTTAAAATGGAGTCTATCTAGGTCACGGCCCTTTAAATGTCTTCCCTAGAAACTCCGAGTCACTTGGCACCAGGGGCAGGTTTCTTTTCACGTGGATCCTATCTGCCTCTTCAACTTCATCTGCTGACACTCCCGTATCTTGCTGTGAGCTCCAGCTGCCCCCACCGGCCTTGGCCCAGGCAGCCTAGTCTGCCTGCAACTCAGCCACCCCTCCACACGGCCCTTTCTCCGCTCCCTTTCAGTCCTATGAAATATCATTCAGCTTTGAAACTGGGACTTGCCATTAGCAACTCAAGGAAGCCTCCCTTAACCTCCCCTCCTCTGGATGGAAGGCAAGGTTGCCTCCTCTGCGTGCCCCACACTGGCACAGCTCCCTGCATGTCCTGTCCCTCTGATTGTGTACTTGCGGGCCTGCTTCCTGGTGGAGAGTGCACTGACGCCAGGGGCCATGCCTTAGTCACCTTTGGGTTCCCGCTTTGCACAGTCCTGGCTCACAGTCGGTGCATTGTGCTATTCAGGCTCTTCTAGAGATGCAACGTGGCCTGGGCTGCGGGCAGGGGTTGGACTCAGACAATAGTCTGACCTCCGGCCTGCCCCTGGGTTCTGAGTAAAGGCACCCGCAGTGGGAGTGTGGGGCTGAAGGAGAGAATTGAGGGGGTAGAAAGGTAATAGAGATTCCCAGAGCTTTAGAGCAGGGAAAGAGTGCAGCTCCCTCAATTTCGGGTCCATTCACGCTCACCCCAGCAGTGTTTTGTGAATGAAGACTTACTTTCCTAGGGTGCTGCCACAGTGTGGGCACAGTCACTAAATCGCTGGGTTGACCCTGCAGCCCAAAGTTTCTAAAACTAGATGGACAGTCCTGGCACCTTGGGAGAATCGCCGAGTGGAATTTTGTCACACAACTTTTAACACTAGAATGGTACGTGTAACATCATGAAGTCACTGAGAATGTGTGTTCTGAGTCCAAATCCTAGACCTTCTCTTTGTATATTTTCAACCATTAGCCAATTACCAAGAGTCTCCAAGTCTTTCTATCTCCTCATGTAAAATGAAGATACTGATGGTATGGTATGTATCTTGTAAAATTTTGGAGAGAAATGGAGGACAGAACTGATGTAAAGAATTCAGACTGGTGCCTGGCATATACACAAAGGACACTAGTTATCATTCTGCCATGAGTTATGGAAAATAACAGAGCCAAAGTTAATTCATATTCTCCTGAAGCAAAAACTTAAACATACAGGGGGCACCTGGATTTGAACCAGGGACCTCTTGATCTGCAGTCAAATGCTCTACCCCTGAGCTATACCCCCAGTGATGTAAGCTTGTTTTTATAGTCTATCTCTCTCTCAACTCGCTGGTTCTGAAACCTCCAATGAATGACTCAGGGGAGCTATAATTAGAGAGAATGCTGCCTGGAAGGCGTCTGGGCATTACAAGCGTTAGAAGAAGTTTATTATGAAAAAAGACAGGAGTCCCGAGAATGAAGCTCTTGGAGCCCAGAAACTCGTCTTAGACTTCCCAATACCCAGACTGTCCACCCTATCTCACATAAAGCGAATCTGCCAGGTAAAAATCATCAGGGTTTCCACAAATGGCAACATCAATATAATGCCGATGACTGGATTCTTGTCATACTTCCTTTAGAGCCGGGGCTCCTAGCAACTGAGATTCTCAGTCCTCTTCATGACTTCACAGAACTAAGCTTATAACAAGCCCTCAAAAGGTATTTGTTACATTAAATTGATTCTGGAAAAAACATGCATAAATAATATAATGGGTGTGATTTAGCTTTTCCAAGCCACGACTGTAAGATGATTTTAATCTTACAAAAACAGATGGTCAGTGAGTTACATTCTTATGTAACATAACTTGCCTGGAACTTGGAATATTGTCAACTCCAAAAGGTCATTTGATGAAGAGAAAAACGGCTCCAAACAAGAGCCTTTAATCAACTAAGTAAATTATTTATCCTGGCCCTACCTACCACCAAAGTTTCCTTTTCAACTTCCAAACACAACCTCAATTAAAGTCACGTATATTTTGTGGCTTTATATGAAGACATCTCTCATCCTAATTGTTCAAGTCCATCTTATGGAAATCTTGCGTGTTTAAACCTATTGAGAAGTCTCTCTTCTGCTGATTTCTCAGACCACATACTTTTTTCAGGTCTTTTCAAAGGATCTTAAGTTTGGGCTGACTATTTTGTGTAAGGGCTGTGGTTTGTTGGGAGTTCAGGAAAGGGGAGAAACTCCATTCTATTCTTTTTCTCCTCTGCCCCAGGTTGGATTTGAGGGCCCAGAAAGGAATCACAACACACGATTTGCTCATTGTTTTTTTCTCACCTAAAACATCAGTAGAGTTGAGATTTTAGCAGCAATAGATGTAATGTGTGCTTCATATCTAAGAACCAACACTGAAAAGGATTTGGAAATCATTTATCCCAACCACTTCTTTTGCAGACCAAGACACAGATGGAGGAAAACTAAAGACCCTTGTTTGTTTAAAGTCACAGACATATCTGAGTGGTTCATTTCATTAAGTGTCCGACTCTTGATTTCAGCTCAGGTCATGATGATCTTAGAGTCCTGGAATCAAGCCCTGCATTGGGCTCTGAGCTCAGCAAGGAGTCTGCTGAAGATTCTCTCTCTCTTCCCCTCTGTCCTACCCTGGCTCACTCTCTCTCTTTCTTAAATAAATGGATGAATCTTCAAATAAAAAAATAAACAAACAAAGTCACAGACATACCAAAGCAAGATCAGAACCAAGGGTCCACCTACTACCAGCTCCTTGGAGAACCCCAAGCCAGATATAATGTGTGACTGTTTGTGGGATAAATATCAAATTTACTGTCAACTGAAATAAAGAGGGGAAAATGAAAAAGAACAAAGGCCTTTATTTGGAGTATCAGAGTTGCAATTAGGGGCTCACAGATTCCAGATCGAGTAGTCAGAAAAGGGTCCTGCTCCTGTGGGGAAAGTACAGGATTTTGTGAGAAAGCAGCAGGGGCTAATCACATGATTTAGACAAAGAAGAGAAGAAAAGAAACTGCTCACTTGGTGCTGACCAGTTGAGCTGCTTTCTATCTTATTGATTCCTTTATTGAAGCTGTCAAACAAAACTGTCTCTCATATGTACCAACCAACTTCACTGTCCTCCTATGATCCAAATGCCAGTGGCTCTGTCGAAATTTTATGAGCATCTACTTGTAAACCAATTGCTGCTTCTAGCCCAGCTCAAGAGTTTATTAGTTGAGGGGCACCTGGGTGGCTCAGTGGGTTGGGCCTCTGCCTTTGGCTCAGGTCATGGTCCCGCGGTCCTGGGATCAAGCCCCACATCAGGCTTTCTGTTCAGTGGGGAGCCTGCTTCCCCTCTCTCTGCCTACCTCTCTGCCTGCCTCTTGGGCTACTTGTGAGCTCTCTCTGTCAAATAAATAAATAAAATCTTAAAAAAAAAAAAGAAAAAGAGTTCATTAGTTGGAAAGGAAAATGGGGTTTCTAATGTCCAGAAATGTTATCCAATTCCACATTATATGTAAGTAGACTAAATATCCTGTTTTGCTGTGGATTCTCCTGGTTTCAGCACTGAGGGTCTCATGTTCCATGAACTCCCCCAGGAAACCGGCTTTCATTGGTTACCCTACATATTATCTTATTTTTTCTTATCTACAGTATTTCCCAAACTGAATCATTCACTTGCCCCTATCACAAGGTCTACCATACCGGTATTTACTTACTATTTGTCTTGAAATCAACCTACCATTTTTTTTTTTAATTTTTGCCTCATCCTATGCAAAAATATCCTTGAAATCATGCCAATTGTACTTCCTTCTACTACACATCAAAATAAATACAAAGCTATTGAAATGTGTTAAAATTGTATTAAACACATATTGCACTTATAATTTGCCATGCATGGTTCTAAGCACTTTACAAATATTAATTCACTTAATCCTTAAAACAACTCAGTGAGAGGAGAACTGTTACCACTTTTACAATGAGGAAATTGAGGCACAGTCAAGTTCAATACCTTACCCAAAGTCACACAGCTGGTAAGTATGTCCATGTGTCCCCAAAGTCATCTTAGAAACCTCAGAGGTAGCCACAGTGTGATGGTTTTAGAGTGCCCAGACATTTGACCAAACATTGTTCTTGGTGTGTCTGTACAAGATTAACATTTTGAATCAGAGATCGAATAAAGCAGATGGATTCTCCCTTTTTGGATGGGCCTCATCCAATCCACTGAAGGCCTGAAGAGAAGAAAAAGTAACAGGGACCTCCTCCTGCCTGACCTCCTTGAGCTAGGGCATTAGTCTAGTCCTGCCTTCAGAATCAAATAAAAATATCAGCTCCTGGGTCTTGAGCCTGCTGTCTTTCTGCCTGGTACTCAAGAGGCAAAGAACACCACCACCTGCCCTACCTACAAGCTAGGGGATCAGGAAAGATGGTTGAATTGACCTAACCTCTCTTCCCTTTATCATCACGTCAAACATGTGAACTGGTTCTCATCGTCAAAACATAAGGAAAAGTTAATATGTGTTTTAATCAAAAGGTATACAAGCCAGGGTGCCTGGGTGGCTCAGTGGGTTCAGCCACTGCCTTCGGCTCGGGTCATGATCCCAGGGTCGGGGGATCGAGCCCCGCATGAGCAGGAAGTCTGCTTCCCCCTCTCCTTCTGCCTGCCTCTCTGCCTACTTGTGATCTCTCTCTGTCAAAAAAAAAAAAAAAAAAAAAAAAAAGGTATACAAGCCAAACAATCTCACCTGAGCTCCAAAGCCCATCAAAGATTTACATCAAAGCTACAGGAGAGGAGGAGATGACAGCACAAGACATCTTGCAGAAACCCCGTGAAAACTGTGGCAATGATTCAAAATATGCTCAACCACAGAGTTTTAGAAACTGAGCCTTCCTCATATTTCCAGATCCCATAGGACTATCTCATAAGGGGAATGAATTAGAATTTAAGTTTCAGTAATCAGACAGCTCTTTCCCCTTAAATTAAGGATTTCCCCTCCTTATATTCCTTCTTAGTTGAATTTTTTTTCACTTTTTCATCCTCAGGTTTCTTGACTCAAAAAATGGGATGTCACCATTAGAAGATCTCCTTAATCTTTTCCAATCCCAACAATATATGACTCACAAATTCAAAATTTAACTTCTAGTCAAAAATATGAGGATGGTCCAAAGGTGGCAGAAAAAAGTGATTAAAAAGAAAGGGAAGGGGCACCTGGGTGGCTCAGTGGGTTAAGGCCTCTGCCTTCAGCTCGGGTCATGATCCCAGTGTCCTGGGATTGGGTCCCATGTCGGGCTCTCTGCTAGGTGGGGAGCCTGCTTCCCCCTCTCTCTCTCTCTCTGCCTGCTTCTCTGCCTACTTGTGATCTGTCTGTCAGATAAATAAATAAAATCTTTAAAAACTATAAAATAAAATAAAAAGAAAGGAAATATGTTACTGTGGGCACAAGTTTTGCCATCAGCCTTATTACCCTAATTTTTCCTCATTTCATTCCACACAACATTTTTTCTCTTATAGATACCTATGTTCTAACAAAAGATGCTCAATGTCACTAATCATAAGAGAAATGCAAACCAAAACCATAATGAGATACCACTTTACACCCCTTAAGATGGCTACTATGAAAAGAATAGAGAATAACAAGTGTTAATGAGGTTGAAGAGATATTGGAACTCTCCTGCAGTGTTGATGGGAATGTAAAATGGTGCAGCCTCTATGGAAAGCAGTATGGTGGTTCCTCAAAAAAATTAAAAATAGAACTACCATATGATCCAGCAATACTACTTCTCATACATATTCCAAAAGGATTCAAAGAAGAATATTAAAGAGATATTTGCACACCCATGTTCCCTGCTGCATTATTCACAGTATCCAAGAGGTGGAAGCAACCCAACTGTTAATCAGTAGATGAATGGATAAAGAAATATATATATATAAATATATATATGTATAAATATATAATGGAATATTATTCAGCCTTGAAAAAGAAGGAAATCCTGCCATTTGTGACAAGATGGATCTGCCTGGAGGAGTTTATGCTAAGTGAGATAAGGCAGACACAGAATGACAAACAATGCATGATCCTACTTTTACAAGGAAGGTAAAACAGCCAAACTCATGGAACTGGAGAGTACATAGAATAGTGGTTACCAGGATCTGAGTGGAGGCAGAAATATGGAAATGCCAGTGATAGGATAGTTTTAGTTTCAGTTAGGCCATATGAGTAAGTTCTGGAGATATACAGTACAACATAGGGCCAAGAGTTGACAATATTGTATTGTATACTTAAAAATTTTCTCAGACAGTGGGTCTTATGTTAAGTGCTTTTACCACAAAAGGAAAAAGTCTATTAAGATAGATAGATAGATAGACAGATAGATAAAATTTTAGAAATAAAGGGGGTGAGAGGAAACTTGGAGGTAAGGTGAGGAATGCTTATAACCTTGAATGTGGTGATAGTTTCATGAGGTTGTACTTATTTCCAAATTCATCAAGTTGTATACATTATACATGATACCTTTTTTATGTCAATCATACTCAATAAAGTGGTTTAGGAAAAGAAAGAAAAAATAGTTGTCAAGGGCTGGGGGGAAAAAGGAATTAATGTTTCAGTTTTGCAAAATAAGGAATTTTTAGAGATCTATTGCCCAACAATGTGAACATACTTAGCACTAATGAACTGTACCCTTAAGAATGATTAAAATGGTAAATTTAATGTTATGTGTTAAAAAAAAAAAACTGTGCCCCAATATTACAAAGAAATTGAGTAATGAAACAAGCCACATCAAAAACAAACAAACAAACAAACCACCAACACACGCCTATTGTAAAAAGGGCAGGCAACATAAGCACTTACATCTCTTGATGGGAAGCTACTCCACAACCTCCAGCTTAGTGAACAGATTTTGCCCGATTCATGGACTAAGACAAATTCTTCCTCTAACTCAACAGCAAACCCAAATGTCTCTGTCTGCTCCCAGCAGGGCCTGCCACCACCTGGCATTCTTTATTCCCCAGATGGTCACTGCATCATTTATTTTAGCCCCTTTTCATTATTCAATTAACAAAAAAACAAAATGAAGCTAACATTATAGCCTATTTTCTGTTCTTGGAAAAGCAGCCTCGGGATTTAGCCCCACAGTCAAACCTGCAAATCCATCTGACCTGTGCTCAGGATTCCTACTCTGTCCATAACCCAAGTAGGGAAGTCATTCAAGTTTGTGTTGAGCCTTCAGCCAGGTGAAAGAAAGTTGGGGGCTGGTACATGTTAGTTTCACTTAAATTGTGGGGTGGGGGGATGTCCCAGTCAAAGGACACCAACTTGGATTGTCATGGGGAAAATCAGCCAAATGATATTTTTAGTAACTGCTTTGCAGTTGACATCTCCAGAGCTTTCAAGGGAAAACCACCTGTTCTGCTATACTCTTAGGTCACAGAAAAGGTTGTTTTTTACTTTCAAACTCACTCTCAAAATCATTGTCCCCTTCTCCCCTTCTCTCTTCCCTTCTTTCTTTCTCCCTCTCAAAGCAATCTAGATTCACTCTCTCAGGGTTCAATTTATTCTCTAAATGAAACAATGGCCTTTTTACAAGGTCCATTCAAGCTACTCAGATTACAGTGTTTCAGGCAGAAGTTAAAATTGCACATACAAATGTGCCTTATTTATTTGAAAGTTTGTTCCCTACAAGCTACTGTGTGACAAACATAGTCCTGTGTCCTTCTATGAACACTTTTGCTAATTTGCTTCATGAAATATTGTCTTGCTATCATATATTGCCCTCTCTACATCTTCCCAAAAGTCGTCCAAAAATAGCCAACCTGACAGGAATCTCTTTGACATCAGTCTTGGCAATATTTTTCTAGATATTTCTCTGCAGGCAAGTAAAAGTAAACTATTGGGACTACATCAAAATAGTTTTTGGACAGTGAAGGAAACCATCAAAAAAAAAAAAAAAGACAATCTACTGACTGAGAAAAGATATTTGTAAATGATGCATCCAATAAGTGGTTAATATCTCAAATATATAAAGAACTTCTACACGTCAACGCCAACAAACAAACAAACAAATAATTTGATTTTAAAATGGGTGGAGAACCTGAATAGACATTTCTCCAAAGAAGACATCCAGACGGCCAACAGACACATGAAAAGATGCTCAAGATCACTCATCATCAGGGAAATACAAATCAAACTACAATGATATATCACCTCACACCTGTCAGACTGGCTAGAATCAAAAAGACAAGAAACAACAAGTCTTACTGAGAATGTGGAGAAAAAGGAACCCTCATGAACGGCTGGTGGGAATGCAAACTGGTACACCCACTGTGGAAAACAATATGAAGTTTCCTCAAAAAATTAAAAATAGACATGCCATACTATCAATAATTCCACTACGGGGGTGCCTGGGTGGCTCAGCCAGTTAAGTATTCAACTCTTGGTTTTGGCTCAGGTCATGATCTCATGGGTGGTGGGATCCAGCCCCACATCAGGCTCTATGCTCAACAGGGAACCGGCTTGAGAATTTGTTCCCTCTGCCATTTCACCCCCTTTCCCATGCTCTCTCCCTCTCTCTCTCAAATAAATAAATAAATCCTTAAATAATAATAATAATAATAATTCCACTACTGGGTATTCACACAAAGAAAACAAAAACACTAATTTGAAAAGATATATGCATCCCTATGTTTATTGCAGCATTATTTACAATAGTCAAGATATGGAAGCAACCTAAGTGACCATTGATAGATGAGTGGATAAAGAAGATGTGAGACATATATATCTCACATCTTCTTTATATACATATATATATACATATATGTATACATATATATGTAATGAAATAATACTTAGCCATAAAAAGAATTAGATCTTGTCATTTGTGACAACATGCGTGAAACTAGAGAGTATTATGTTAAGTGAAATAAGTCAGAAAAAGATAAATATTATATGATTCACTTATATGTGACATCTAAAAAAACAAAACAAAACAAAACAAAAAAAGCAGGAACAAACTCGTTAATAAGAGAACAAACCATCAGTTGCCAAAGGGAACAGAGTAAGAGAATGGACAAATGGGTAAAGGGGAAAGGAAACACAGGCTTCCAGTTTCTGGAATGAAGAAGCCATGGGGATGAAAGCCACTGCATAGGGAATAGAGTCAGTGGTATCGTAATAGCATCGCATGGGGACAGATGGCAGTCACACTTGTGGTGAGCACAGCATAACATACTGAGTTGTGGAGTCACTATGTTATACACCTAAAACTAATGTAACATTGTGTATCAACTATGCCTCAATAAAAAAATTTAATTAAATAAACTTAGCCAACCTGCCAATTGTTTGGATGGCGCACTGAATATATGGTTATTGGGAGGATAAAGACAATAATTTAATTCATAGATGTCGTGGCTTGAATGAAATCAACTGAGCTAAGCTGGAACTGCAACTCCCAGAATTCCTTTCTCTGCATGGTTCTGGGCTAGGGTTGCCCACCCCCCCCCCCAAGAGATACAAAGGTGGAGGGAAGTGTTCACATTGAGATAGAGGGAGCTAGGGCAGGTGCTGTTGTGGTTCACTCGTATTCACTGGTTTCTGGGCCCATTTTATTGGTTTTGGGCAGTCCAGGCCCACGGTTCTGCCACTTCCTGCTGGACCTCCTCCTCGGCTTCTCTGAATCCTGGGCCACATTTATGAACAGCTTTGGGGTGAAATGTGCCAGCAGCTCACCCACATCATTGAAGATGGAAGTCTGAAGACATGGAGAGACTGGTAGGGGTTCCAGTTTGTCCTTTCTCTTTCCCACTTCATGTCTGTCTTCACTCTCAAACTGCTCACCTCAGGCCCAGCACCAGATCCAGGATACCAGACTAATGTATATTGCTCAGTTAGCTCCCACAACTGCATAAGGTCCTCTATAATAAATCCTTTATATCACATATATGGTTCTGATTCAATCCTAATTACTGGAGAAATAACTCAGCAAACACCACATGGAAGCTGAAATTCTTAGCTCTGACCAAATCGTTCTTTATAATGGCATTCTCCCTTACCATTACCTGTACATGCCTGTTTAGGGTCACTTTATATCTGAAATCAGCCCTGTGTATATATCAAATCATAATTTCTTGCTCTAAATATATAGGGTTTTTTTTCCCTTTCTCATTAAGCTTTATCTAGCAGTAACTGAAAACTTCAATCTAAGAATCTCCCCTTTATGTTATGGAGAAGAACACTGGCTAGCGGTCAACTCCAGCTTCATTCAATCAGACCTTTGGGCAAGCCCCTGAATCTCTTTGGATCCTCCAACCTTTATCTGCAGAGAGAAAGAGCTAGAATTGATCTCTCAAGACCCCTCCAACTTCAAACATTCCATTCAAAATATATCTTTTAAATAACACTCCATATACACTAAGGGAAGCGTCAACTTTAAAGGAGCTGGAAGTAAATATTCCTAGAAGCAAATATTTAGACTTTTGTACATTTTCAAAAATATGTCAAACCATAGACACAGCTATATAAAAGTATATTTCAGAATGAAATTCAGAGTCGATTTAATATTCAGTCACTGTAATTAAATTAATTCTAGTTTTTAGCATATTTATTCACATGGTTTTTATTTTCTTTTGATAGTCTTGTTTTTCAAATGTATACTGCCTCAATCCTATTTGGAAGTGTGTGAAATATAAACTGTAAGGAAATAACTAAAATATTCCAGTAGCTCTGAAGGAAAACTACTATAGGTTAAAACTCCTTGATTATGTCCCCAGGGAACAGCAAGTTAATGCATTATTTAAGATTGCTGGGAAGAATACAGTTCTCAAAGGGCCTTGATTAACTTCTGGGAAGTGAATTCGGCTTGGGAAAAAAAAAAACAAGCATAAACTTTTTTCTGACTTGCCCAACTTCACATGGACTGAAAGAGCTTTAGTCTTTGTTTTTCAGGAAAACTGCCTCCTCTACCTGGGTCCTCCAAGCTTCCTGAGCTAATGCATACCTATACCCAGGACCCTGCTTCATGTAAGGGACATCAGACACTAACAGAATTTCTAGTCCTTTCCACCCCAAGGATAGAGAGCTATATATCTCATTTTATCACCAGTCTCTGCCCACTGGTGGTCAGGTGCCTGCCCCAGAACCAAACTCAGGGGCCAGAGCTCTGCCCACTATGGATGGGTGGCCCAGGTACATGGCTGTCTCCCTTCCCTTCTCTCCTGGCCTTACCTATGAGTCCATTTCTTGTTGCCGAGCAAAGGTAACCCAGAAAGCAAAACTAAAAGCCCAGAAGGCAAAGTCAAGATGGATAAATAACCATGACAGTAGCCCTGAGCCCCTAACAGGGAATTAGTCACATGTGCCTTGCTAGATTCTAGAATTGCTGTGGACCAGGGGCTGTTGTGGGCCTCCTGTTTCCCTTCTTTTCTGAATGGGAGCCTATTGTGGTTATCCTGTGCCTGTCCCATCATAGTGGGATGCATGAGCAATCTCTTCAGTTCACAGGTTTTCAGAGTGAAAAAAGATGGTTCCCAAGAAGAAGGATTTGAGGAGTCACACCTAAGGGGTCTCGTTTGCACCTGTACCTTGAGGCTGAGCTTGATTTCATAAAGGGATGAGACTTTGTAGGGACTTGGGAGAAGTGAATATATTTTGCACGCGGGAAGGATGTAAACAATTGTGGTCGGTAGATTGTTAGTGTTTTAAAACACATTTTAAAACACGACCCCGAAATTCTTCACCATTTCTCCCCTTAAAAAGCAGTTCCCTCCACTTGATTCTGACCAGGCACTTGGGACTTCTATGACCCACAAGGATGGCAGAAGCAATGTGCTAGGACTTCTGAGACTGGGTCAGAAAGAGACATGCAGCTTCTGCCTATTTTTCTTGGGATTCTAGGTCTTGGATCCCAGCTACCATGCTGGGAGGAAGCCCAAGCTGCCACCTGGAAAGATCATGTGTGGGTATACAGCCCAACAGCCCCAGCTTCAGTCCAGCAACAAGACATGTGAGTGAACAGGTCTTTAGAAAACTCCAGTCCTGGCTGGGAAGACATCCCCAGACTTCAAGTCTTCCCAACTGAGGCCCCAGATGATGCAAAGCAGAGACAAACCATCTTCATCGTGCCCCTTCTCAATTTCTGACACATAAGTGTAATAAATAGCTGTTGCTGGGTGCCTGGGTGGCTCAATGGTTTAAGCTGCTGCCTTCGGTTCAGGTCATGATCTCAGGGTCCTAGGATCGAGTTCCATATCGGGCTCTCTGCTCAGCAGGGAGCCTGCTTCCCCCTCTCTCTCTCTGCCTACTTGTGATCTCTCTCTGTCAAATAAATAAATAAAATCTTTAATTAAATAAATAGCCGTTGTTTTGCACATTAACTTCAGAATGGTTTATCACATAGCAGTACATGTGTGGAGCTACTGCCTGTATTCCCTGCTCTTGCTATAGCTGATGGGGAATTCCACTACTCTATGCCTCAACCAGGATTGGAGACTGCAAAGCCCTTGGGTCCTGTTTCTTTTCTACCCCACTGACTGTCCCCGGCCAGTGTCACCATCTAAGAGGCCCAGATCCAGACCCCGTCCTTCCCTACCCTGCTCTGATTTGCAGGGTCACTGCCTTATGGATGAAACCCAAGACAGTACAGACATAATGGTGAGTAACATGATTATGACTAGACAATAAACAAGGAAAATGAAATCAAAGTCTAATAGTTGAATTTTGGTCTGGCGAGCAAAGCCCAACATGCCTGAATGTTCTGTTTGTTCTTATCTGTCCTGGTACCTCCATCTAGAACGTTGCCTTATATCTCCAGACCAATGATCAGTGATTGATAAGTTTCTGGCAAATCTCCAGCTTCCCTTGGCAGAGCTCCAGGCTAGGTACCAATCCTCAGACCCCTGTCTAGGCAAGCCAGGATGCCCAGTGAGGGAGAGCGAGCAGCCAGCAGCACTTTCCCACACAGTCAGATCTCCTGCTCAGCGCCTACCCATCCTCCCACACACCCAGTTCCAGTTTCCTCTAGGTCTGAGATCTCGAGGCTTCAAGGAAGTGAGATGTTCTCCTTCTCCCAAAATGGCATCTGGCACACAGCCCCAGTGTCTCTGTTCCCTGCCTCATTCTGCCAGCCAATGTCATCAGCTTTCCTCTTACTGAAAAGCCATGTGTTACATATGGACTACAGTAGTCCCCCAAATAATGACAGTAATACCAACAAGAAGGCCTGCCTCAGGGGAAGGGGTCGCGGGATTCAGTGAACTAACCACTGGATTCACTGGACTGCCCACTGTTAAGGGATGTGGCAGCAGCTCCTCCCCACTGGCCTGAGATCTGGGATGTCATAGCCTAAAACCAGGTGACAAGGCATCTGTGGAGGGCAATGCAGCAAACCGGCAGTGGGCGGTGAAGATTAGGAACAAAAAATGGAAATTGACAGATGGCAGATTCTGCAGCCAAGAACGGATTCTTCAGTTTGACATGGTTGGCATACAGATTTTAAATAGAACTTGGTAGAGATCAGGGTTTTTGCCACAGAAGAAGCCCCTGACTCCCATAAGGTCTCAAGTTTGCTTTGCTTTGCTTTGCTTTCACTAATGTTTCTCTACTTTCCAGGAACTTCAGAAGGTTCGTAAATGGGGGGGTGGGGGAGGGGATGTGTGTGCTGGGGGAAAGGGAGTGGCAGATCAAGGAGAATTTAAGTCCTAGATCTAGACTTTGAAATCCTAAAATGTTTCAGTTATAAAAAGACGTCCCAATTTCAGAAACCAGTTCTGTAAACAGTTTTCAGAAGTCAGGAGACTCGTAGAGATCTGGCTGACAAAATTTTCATTTGCCTCTTCCATATTTCATAGTGCCACTCTCTATGGTTTTCAGTCTCTAAACTCCTAAATTAACATGGACATCTGCTTCAAACAAATATAGTCAGAGCTGTCCTGCCACCACCAGTGTGCAATCACAAAACCAAAGAAAGAAAAAGAAGTGAAAAAGAACAACTTGGCGCAGCGTCCAGGAGCGGGGATCTTTCCTAGCTCGCCCCCTCCTTCAGTACCCCCTCCCGTCTCCCATCACATTTCAATCTAATGTCATAACTCAACTGCCAAACGCACAGAATAGCAAACATCAGCCCTGACTCTATCTTTCTGCAATCCTTCAAAAATCACCAAGCTGTCATCAGACTGGAAAATAAAAACAATGAAAACTTTGTGAAGACATACTACATTCAAGGACTAGGAACACCCCAGCCAACTCAGCCACCGTATGCTTGTAATGAGGAGACGCTAATTCCCGGGCAGGCTGGCATCTGCCTCACAGCCTCATGGCCATTAGGTCTCCCTGACTTGGCTTCTCCTTCAAGCCAGCAAGGCCCACTGGACATGGAATGGAGACCTCAAGTGGGAGCTACATACGTAATTTTTTATTATTGAACTATAGTTGACATATAATGTTATGTTAGCTTCAGGTGCACAACACAGTGACTCAGCAGTTCCATAGGTTACTTAGTTCTCGCCACAGTGGGTGTAGTTACCATCTATCACCATACAACACTGTTAAAATGTTACTGACTACATTCTATACTGTACTTACTTGTTTGGGAACTGAAAGTTTGTACCTCTTAATCCCCTTCACCTCTTTTGAACATCTTCCCAACCCCTTCCTCTCTGGCAACCATTCTGTTCTTTATATTTATTAGTCTGTTTCTGCTTTTCTTGTTTGCTCATATATTTTATTTTTTAGATTTCACATATAAGTGAAATCATATTTGTCTTTCTCTGACTTATTTCACCTAGGATAATACCCTCTAGGTGCATCCATGTTGTTGCAAATAGCAAGATTTTATTCTTTTTATGGCTGAGTAATATTCCACTGTCTGTATATTCCACATCTTCTCTATCCATTCATTTATGGATGAACACATGCGTTGCTTCCATGTCTTCCATGCCTTGGCTATTGTAAACAAGGCTTTAATAAATTTAGATGTGCGCATATCTTTTCAATTTAGAATTTTTATTTCCTTTGGGTAAATACCCAGTAATGAAAATGCTGGATCATATGGTATTTCTATCTTTAATTTTTCGAGGAAACTCCATACCACTTTCTATAGTGGTGTACCATTTTACATTCCCTCCAAGTGTCGGTGAGGAAGTGGAGAAAAGTAGACTCTCGTGCACCATTGCTGGAAATGTAAAAATTGGTACATATATAATTTTTAATTTTCTAGTAGCCACATTTAAAAGTAAAAATAAACAGGAGAAATTAACTTTCAAAATACATTTTAAACTCATATGTTAAATTATTATCATTTTAAAAGTAATCGAAAGGTAAAAAATTGTTGAGAATATAAAATACAAAAGTGCTATATTCCTTTTTCATCCTTAGCCTTCAAAATTGGGTATACACCGTTCAAACTATCCCCATTTGAGGTCCTCAGTAGTAGTATGTGGCCAGTGGCTCTTTTATTACCCTGCACAGCTGTGTATAAGTAGCCTGTCCTTATTTTTACAACTAAATATATTCTTTTCTGAAAGAACGTACCTCTCCTGAATTAGGCAACTGAAGTAGGAATCCCTGTTCCCTGCAAGTAAGCTTACAAAATAAAACTCAAGATAACTTTGAATTTCAGATAAACAACAAATAAATTTTTTAGTATACATGTTTGGCAAGTATTGCATGGAAATACTTATACTAAAATAACTGTTCATTGTTTATCTGAAATTCAAATTTAACTGGACTTCCTGTAATTTTTTTTGGTAATCTAGCAACCCTACCTAAAAGGCATTCGTAGAATTGAGTCTTCAGCTCCAGGAAAGTACACAGGTGGTATGTGAACACGGCTTTGTCCCATGAGGACCACTATGAAGGTAATGAATGGGACATATTCCTCAGATAGCCAGCAGGGGCAGGAAGGGACAAGGGGTATTCTACCTTGGTCTAGATATAGACAGGAGCGTACTGGCAATCCTACCAAAAGAAAGAAGTGGGAAATGGAGGGAGAGGGAGAAAATAGGGCAAGTGAGTGAGCCAAAGCAGAAGATGCTGGTGCACCAGGAAGTCAGAGACAGAGCTGCTGGAGGAAGAGCCACTGTGTTCAGGGTGAAAACCACCATCATTAAGGGTGAGAAATGAAGGCACCTGCCAAAATGTACACAGGCTGAGCAGCAGATGGTGTGGACTCTCCCGAGCCTACACCTCTCCGCCCTGTTTTCTTCTTCCCCTTCCATGAATTTTATAAAGATATATGTACATCTCATAAGAATATACATTTTGCAAGACGTTGATCTTATGTCATATCCGTAGCCTTCCAATTTGCTATGGACTTTCTTTGTTGATAAAATTGTCTTCTATATTTATTTTACATATTAAGAGCTCTGGCACTTGGTTAGGAAAGAAAAGCATTGAGTTTTTTCAATTTATTATTTATTCCTTTGTGTGCTCCAAGGGAGAAGAGTGAAATGTGTCCCCCCAAACTCTAAAACAGTAAACCAATTAAATCAAAGGAGTGGGGCGGGGTGGGAGGGGGATTTGTTTTCAGACTGGCTAAGTGTTGAGTACTTTAAGGCTCAGAGATGAGATCCTGAGTGTCTGAGTCAGAGATCAGAGGTGAGGGCTTGAGAATTCACGTTTCTAACCATTTCCCAGATGTTGCTAATACTGCTGGTCCATGGTCCCCACTTTGAGAACCAATGCCTTAGATTATGAGAGAGTTTCTGTGGGGTATAAATAGCAACCATTGAAACTTTTTGTTCTGTTCTACAGTTACTGTCTCCTTAAACTGGAAACCCCTAGAATGGAGTGGTCCTACAGGGCTGGTGGTCTCAGCTGTTGCTATGGGTCATGAGTTGTGTGACATGGCCTTTCATATCATGAGTCAGATGGTTTATTTGGAGCTCTGGGATTTAAAGAAGAAAGTGTCTCAAAGGTGATCTTTTGAGAACAGATATCCCAAGCCAGAGTCTTCCCACTGCCTGGCCATTTCTGCCCCCTCCCCTCCTCCATCCTCCACTGCACTTCCTTTCAATGAGCACTGTGGTGCCAGGCTGGCCTAGTCTGTCCTTAGCCTCCAGTCAACCCTAGCCTGGGTCACAGGAGGGTTACCTTCCCTAATCTATCGTCACCCAAATCCTCAAGTCTAATATCACCTGCAAAGATCACTCTGGATACAGAAAACCTTTCAGACTCTTTTCTTGAGCATGGTGGTAAGAAGAGCCACTTAGTAGCATGAGTTTAGTTTCCTGCGCTGACTATGTAGTTACTTCCTGTCCGGAGAAAAGAACCTCACACATATCAGTCCCAGGCAAATAAGATGGAACTCCACCTAAAGGTAGAAACAGTGGGACTTAATGAGATTTTTAGCACTTACAGAAGGCACTTCCATTTCTTAATCTCTCCTGAGGTTATACCTTTATCTCCAACAGCCCATCCACCTTCTTCCAGCTGGCTGCTGGGAGGCCAACCTGTTCTCGATTCCTCTTCTGGAATGCTATCCTTTTAGAGCCCTCTCCAAGACTTCCTGTCTACCCAGGTTGCACTTGAACTTGTCATCCACTCAATAAGGAATAAACACTATTCATTTAAGGACTTAATAGCCAAAGTAAATGTAGTAATAAGGGATGTACAAGATCAAACATAAGGAAGCCACAGAGGTTCAGAACACCTCACGACATTCTCCTCACCTTTGTCCCTGTTCCATTCCAAGAGCCCAGGTACCCGCTTGGCTCTCTTTTATCCCCAGCGATACAGAACATTAAACCACACTAGTCACCTGTACCCTTCTCTCATCTAGAGGAGCCGCTCTGCTGTGAAGATCCCCTGATGCAGAGCCCTTCATTTTGGCCAGAAAGGAAGTTTAGGGAAAATCAATAATGGTGATCTAGCAGGACATTGAGCTGCCTCCTTATCTCAAGTGGGAAACAGTCCTCAAAGAATCTTTGAGAACTGATAGAGAGGCAGTGCACTGGCTTCAGCAAAGACTTTGATTTCCACTCAGTCTCTGTTTAGCATTTTGCCTAGAGCTGTTAGCTAGATGAGCCTGACCCTTGTGCCCAATTATAGAACTAAACACATTATTGCTAATAAATGTATGCTGTAAATTACATAAATCTTAGAGTGCAACCAATTATTTCCCTCTTAGTTTTCTTAGTGAGGTCAGCCCATTTCCACATGTAATAACTAATTTCTGGGATGTTGGAAATCAAAACTAATAATCACTTTGCATATTCTTTTTCCTCTTTTGAAAAGGATATAATCAGGAAAACTTCCAGTAGCCTGAACATTTGATTGGTCTGATAAACTAGTATTTCTTAAACTGCAGTCAGTAGGACCATCTTCATCAGAAATAAGTGGGATATTTATTAAAAATAAAAATTCTTGAGGTCCCATGGATGGCTCAGTCGATTAAGTGTCTGCCTTTGGCTTAGGTCATGATCCCAGGGTCCTGGAATCGAGCCCCATGTTGGGCTCGCTCCTCAGTGGGGAACCTGCTTCTCACTCTCCTTCTGCCCCTGGCTCCTGCTTGTGCTTGCTTACTCTCTGTCAAATAAATAAATAAATAAAATATTTTTTTTTAAAATAGGATAAAAAAATAAAAATTCTTGGCCTCCTTGCAAACCCACTGGGGCAAGGTGGGGAGGGGGTCTTTATTCCTAACGAGCTCCTTGAGAGACTCTCATGCTCACTACATTTTGAGATCCACCAAAGAAGAGTTTATATTTATCCTTCAAGTGTTTCGTAATCACCAATGTACTTAGAAAGCAGTTAGGAGTTTGACAAAACTACACCCCTTCTGTGACACCGTTCCTCTGCTGTGTAATTATGCTGCCATAATTATGGCAAAAAGCTCTAGCTTTATTCTAGATAGAATTCAACATTGGATCAAAGATGGCCGCATTGCTTTTTCCTAAGATGCTTTGCCCTTTATAATATGCTTTATAATATGCTCCTTCCACTTTCCTACATTAGCATGCCATTATCCCCAATTCATTCAGCACCTCTTCACTCTTTCATGCCTCGAATCAATAATCATGTTACCATGCTCTTCTTATCAAACTTACATCTTTTCTAAACATTGGTTTTCCCCCAAATACACAGATTCTGCGACATTAACTCCATTGCCATTCCTAATCCCACCAATCAAATTCATCTTCCAATTTAGCAATAGTAGTATCTGAAGTACTTAGGGACACAGCTCACCATCTTTCCTGAAGACCAATAACCATTTTGTTTATCCCTTTTTACAACAGTATGGGCTGAATTGATCCTTGTGAATAAATCATCCTAGATCTTCATTTCTCCAATTAAATTAACATATTGCCCTTTCCCTCACTTACTTCAAATAGCAACTTCCTCCCACCTTCAAGGTAGAGATAATTGATTAAACCTTCCTTTGCACTGACTCCAGACTTTATGCACAATTCAATTATTACACATATCATGCTACAATATCATATTTGTTTATCCACATGTTTCCTGTACTAGACAATGATCTCCTAGGCAGGAATCTGATTAATTACTTTGTTATCTACAGTACTTAATAGAGTTCTGGCACACAGTTCACATTTAGCAATATCTATATGGAACAGAACTTTACTTAAACTTTTATGGGTAGAGCCGTATCTCATTTAATGCTGTTCCATAAAATGGTGATTTGCTATGTCACTGTTTATTTCAGAGATATTAATATATATAATATATGTAATACTTTTTATTAATAATTAATTTAATAATAGCATAATATATAATATGTATAATAAGCAGTACTAAATATAATAAATAGCATTATATATAATAATGTTATATAGAAATAGTGTGCAATTAATACATATTTTCGTAAGGTCAGAGAGTTAGTAGAGTCAAGAGCAACACTAACAGAACTTTTTCTTTTTTTTTTTTTAAGATTTTATTTGTTTATTTGACAGAGAGGGATAGCACAAGCAGGGGGAGTGGAAGAGGGAGAAACAGGTTTCCCGTTGAGCAGAGAGCCCAATGCAGGGCTGGATCCCAGGACCCTGGGATCATAACCTGAACCGAAGGCAGATGCTTAACCAACTGAGCCACCCAGACCCAGACACACCTAATAGAACTTTTTCTAATGATAGAAATACTTTATGTCTATGCTGTTCAAAAAAGTAGCCTCCAGCTATGTGGAGCTACTGATGAACTCTTGAAATGTGGCTGGTGAGTCAGACTGAGGAAATTAATATTTTTCATTGATTTAAATGTAAATAGTCACATGTGGCTGTAGCTACCTTATTGGACAACGCAGGTCTGCTATCTGCTATTTTAATGCTGTCATCCAGAAGGCACAAATGCTGCTAACTGCTTCCTTCGCTATGGAAAATGCCTGGCAATCTGGTGTTTGCTGAGCAGTGGTGTTCCAAGTAGGGAGTGGGTGAGAGTGGTCAGCTGAAGCACAGAGAAGTGTTTTATCACTGACATTGTTTAGAGTTGCTGGGGCATGGCGATAATAAAAATCAGACCAACTTTTAGTTTTATTACTATTTTTAAATGATTTACAGACAATGCCTCCACTTACGGCCAGCACGGAACCGTTCCCACCCTTGCCCCTGTTACAGTACTATTTTCTGTTGTCACGTTTCTTCTTGTCCTCACATCACATTCCAGTGAATATTTTTGACACATAATAGGAAACAAAAGTTTTGCAAGTGATTATGTTGAAAATGAGTCAAAACTGGCAAGGAAGGGGGTGCTTGGGTGGCTCAGTTGGTTAAGCGCCTGCCTTTGGCTCAGGTCACGATCCCAGGGTCCTGGGATGCAGCCCCACACCAGGATCCCTGCTCAGCGGGCAATCTGCTTCTCTTTCTGCCTGCCCCTTCCCCTGCTTATGCTCTCTCTCTCTCCTTCTCTCTCAAATAAATAAAATCTTTAAAAAACAGTGGCAAGCAAGGTATCACATTAAGTTTAAAATACAAGTTGCAAAATAAATATATTAATGAACTAATTAATTAAAATAAAATACAAGTTGTACAGGGGAAAAATTCCTTGACACTGGGTCGTGGCAATGATTTTTTGGGGTATGACATCGAAAGAACAAGCAACAAAACAAAAATCAACAAGCAGGAGTACAACAAGCTAAAAATCTTCTGCACAGCAGAAGAAACCATCAACAAAATGAAAAGGCAACCTGTGCAATGAAAGAAAATATTTGCAAACTCTATATCATATAAGGGGATAATATCCAAGATATATTTTTAAAACTCATGCAACTCAATAATAAAAAATAAGTAATCTGAACAGAGAAAATGAATAAACAATTTCTCAAAGAAAACATACAGATGAACAGTAGTACCTGAAAAGATGTTCAACATCATTCATCATCACAGAAATGCAAATGGAGACCACTATGCAGTATCACCTCACACCTGTTCGAAGAGCAACAATCAAAAAGACAAGAAAGAACACATTGTCAGTGACAATGTGGAGAAAACAAAAGCACTATCCACTGTTGGTGTACATCGGTGCAGCCACTATGGAAAACCAAATTTGAGTTTTTCTCAAACCAAATTTGAGATTCCTCAAAAAATAAAAATTGAATTACCATAGGATACCACTTTTAGATAATCCTAAGGCAATGAAATCACTGTCTTACAGAGATATCTGCATTCTTGTGTTCATTGTAGCATTATTCACAATAGCCAGAAGAGCGGATGAAGATGCGGTATACATACACAACAGCATATTATTCACCCATGAGAAAGAAGGAGCTCCTGCCAACATGAGTGAACCTTGAGGTGATGGCCAAGCTACTTGTGAATTGGCCTTGGGAATAAAACATTTTTTTAATGTATACATCCATTTTTTGCCATGGAAATAAGCTCATTATATGTTAAAGGGAAAAAAAGAGTTTATGAAACACCATGAGTAATATAATCCAGATTATACACTGGTTGTATGTGTATATATGCGTATGATTGCCACTAGCTACGCAGTGGTGTAGTGGTGAGTATGTGTGTGTGCGTACACATGGTACCTGTGTGTAAATATGTGTATGCCTATACACATTCAGAGATGAAGAAATAAAGAGAATGGTAGAGGATGCAATTAAAATGTAGCAGTAATTAGGAGTGCATGGGTGGATCGGCCAGTTGAGCGTGGACCCTTGGTTTAGGCTCGGGTCATAATCTCAGGGTCGTGAGATCTAGCCCTACTGGGCTCTTTGCTCAGCGCAAAGTCTGCTTGAGATTCTCTCTCTCCCTATCTCCACTCTCTGTCTCAAATACATAAATACAATCTTTAAAAAAAAAAATAGCAGAGATTATGTTCATATAGTAAAATTACAGTTTTATTTCTCCAGATATATAAAGAGTTTAAGCAAATAAGAGTTCCACAAAAAGCATACAGCAAAGAAGAAAAAATCATTATTTTTAAATGTTAGCATATATTCAAAGACTTCAGTTATTGGGTACATCGTGCAGCTCTTAAATTCTTAGAGTTAGGTACTGGTTCTTCATTTGTTTGACTTGGTTTAATTTGATTTGTAAAATCCACTCTTTTATCTGCTATGTTGAGTTCTAAGTGGTTTTCCATGGACAGTATAGGGATTCATGCTCATTTTTCTCCTAAAGAGCTTTTGGTCATTAAACACTGGTTTAATGCATGGGTTGGGTGCAATTTTTCTTTACATAACTGCTCTTGAATCTTTCCTTTTTATTTAGAATGACCTGAAACCATGGTTCTCATACAAAGGTAAAGTCTCCATGGACACCTGCTTTACCTGTTTTTGCTTATCTATTAGAAACTGGATGTTTGGCATTGCTTTCAACTAAACACCAATATGAGGAAAGGTTGTTGTTTTTTTTAATTATATATCAAATTGGATTATTATTTCAGGCCCCGAGTGAAAACATAGATACTATTATAAAACTAAATGGAATACAGAGCTGCCTAAAATAGGTGGCTTCGTGAGCCTCAGCTTCACTGAAACGCTAGAGAAAATGCTGATCCTCCAGAGGGAGGGATGGTGAAACCAGATGCATCCTACATTGTAAATTGAGACCTAATGCAAATAAAAACAGACCTTTGGAGTTTAAATTAGATGTCAAGTGGCTTCTCCATATAAGTAATTCTTAAGGAATGAGAAGTCAGTGCTGCCTGATCAGATAGATAGACTTGCTAAACCAAATAACCTAGACAGACCAGAGCTCATTAATAAGGTAATTCTTGAGGTGCCAGGTCCCCAGCTGATATGTTGCTTTGCCTCAGGCAAAGTAGTTGAATTATTTGTCACTTACCTTCCTTTTTTTTTTTTAAGATTTTATTTATTTGAGAGAAAGAGTACACACACAAGCAGGGAGAGAAACAGACAGAGAGAGAAACGGGCTCTCCGCTGGGCAGAGAGCCTGATGCAGGGCTCGATGCCAGGACCTGGGATCACGTCCTGAGCTAAAAGGCAGATGTTTAACTGACTGAGCCACCCAGACGTCCCTGTGACTTAGCTGCCATGAAAAATGCTGGTCTTACTACCTACCTGCCAGACTTGTTGTAAAAATGAAACAAGTATGTATGAAAGTAGAAATATAAGGTATTTTTATGCTCCATTTTTTTTTTAATTTCTCCATTCATTCTGCTGGGGTTTGGGAATGGAGGACAGGGAAAGAGGCATTCTTGGTCAGCCATCTTGAACAGAAAGTTTCAATATTAATATTGAGAGGTCTGAAAAAAATTCCTATACCAAGAAGACAGCAAAGGGATAAAAACTACCCATTTGGGGATCCCCTAAGAGGTAAATTACCACTTGGAAGGCAGCAGACTTTTGAATCACCTGCTGATTCACCACTGCTCATCACTCAAAGGGGGCCTTCAAACTTTATTGAGGGACTGACTCCAGATATCTTCCTGGAGAAACAGGTCAGGGGAAGAAGGAGTGATAAGAGGAGCAGATGAAGGGAGATGAAGATTGTTTAACAACTAATGTGCAGGAGAAAAGGAGAAAACAAGAAGGCTCAGGGCTCCTCAAGAGGCAGTTGAGAAAAGCCATGGGACCACAGACTAGGGAAATCAGGACAAGAACTCACTATTCCCCACTTTTACTATTTGTGTTATCCCGTATCAAACTACCTGGGGAGATGAGCAGTTAGAAACCTAAAAATCTTTTATTACCGAAATAAGTGTAACTGAATTTAAAAATTATAAATTAAAAAAAAAAAACCTTCATTAAATACCAAAATAAACAACAACAACAACAGTCTTCATTCTC
This sequence comes from Mustela putorius furo, assembly GCF_011764305.1. Classification (NCBI taxonomy): domain Eukaryota; kingdom Metazoa; phylum Chordata; class Mammalia; order Carnivora; family Mustelidae; genus Mustela; species Mustela putorius. Next base: position 108,930,116 of record NW_025421987.1, on the reverse strand, counting down.
AGAGACAAGATCAGGTAAGCTGAGAGAATGATGTCCAGCTTACCGAGGAGGTGGGAGGTGGGAGAAGTGTTTGCGAGCACGAAGAGAAACCAGCATGCAGTGTGGGAGAAAGAAGAGTGTGCAAATAATCGGATTTCAAATACAGACTGTGCTGCTTCTGAGTTATGAGATCTTGGGGGGATATGGAAATTCTCCAAGTCTTGGCTTCATCACTAGCAAAAATGGAATAATAATAACACTAGTAGGGCCTTACTTGTGTCCCCTCCCTCACACACACCATTCGTGTGTTGAAATCCTAACTCCAGTTCCTTAGAACGTGACTGTGTTTGAAGATAGATTATTTTCCTTTTTTTTTTTAATTGAAGTTTAATTAATAGACAATGTTATATTAGTTTCGGGTACACGGAGATACAGTCTTTAAAAGATAATTAGGGTTAAATGAGGTCATTGGAATGGGCCCTAATCCAATAAAACTGTTGTCCCTATTAAGAGGAAGATACACACGCATGGAGAAATAGCTGTGAGGACACAGTAAGCGGGGGCCGTATGCAAGCCAAGGAGAGAGGCCTCCGAAGAAATGAACCCCACAGACACCTTGACCTTGGGCTTTGAGTTTCCAGAGCTCTAAGGAAATAAATGTCTGTTTTTTAAGCCAAGTATTTGTTCTGGCAGTCCTAGCAAACAAAGATAAATACAATAAATACAATGTGAGACAGTGTTTGTGAAAATTAAACTAGAAAAGGAAGAGAGGCAGAGGGACAGAGACACCGAAATGCATGTCTCCCCATCCCTTTCTTCCTGAAAATGGTGCTTCACCTGGAATTGACTATATTTGGGTAGAAAAGTGTCAACTCAGTAAGACGGCAGGATACAATGGAAGTCCAACCCCTGAGCCACTCAGCTACTGTTACAGATTCCAAATAACCCAAGAAAGATTAAGAAACATTAGTACACTGGGTATGGTGCATAAACAATGAATTCTGGTACACTGAAAAGAAATTTTTAAAAAATAAAAAATTAAATAAATTTTAAAAATGTAAAGAAAAGAAATGAAAAGAAAATGGTCTCGTGTAGAAACCATTTCGGAAAAATTATTTTCCAGCGTCAAAAGTTATTTATAATAGGGGCACCTGGCCCAGTGGGTTAAGCCTCTGCCTTCCGCTTGCTAGGGTCGTGATCCCAGAGTCCTGGAATGGAGCCCTGCATTGGGCTCTCTGCTCAGTGGGGAGCCTGCTTCCCCCCACCCACCCCTGCCCGCCTGCCTTTCTGCCTACTTGTGATCTCTTTCATATAAGTAAATATTTTTTAAAGTTATTTATAATAGAATATACTTGACCCTCCAAACTATTTGTTGATTTGTTAAGATCTCTTCAGAAAAAGAGGAAAAGAAAAGAAAAAGTGCATATATTCCATTTGTTTCTATAGATGAAGAAATCATAACATTTGAACTATTCTAGCTGATAGGGCTGAATCATCCACACCTTGGGACCCAGACCCCACGAATTTTGCAACATGACCCATTCCACTTCTGCAAACATTGTTTTGTTGTCCAGGGAATCACACCTATATTAATTAGCATTCAGTGACTACTAGCAACTACTAGCAACTGACCTAGTCTTATGCTAACCTCTGGGCCTATGAATTCGACATGCAAAGACATAGAAAGTCGGTATTCATATTATTCCCAAGTCTCTGGCTCCTAAAGCAGTAGGGGGCCCATCAGCGGTCTACTGTTTAGTCCCTCCCAGTAACTGAATAGCCAGGTGTTCCACTTCCTAGTTATTCTGCAACAGGCTCTTGGCCTTGCAGGTTTTCCGCCCTTAAAGGACAGTTTCCATGAATGACCCATAGATGGCATCAGTTGGCTATAATGAAATAGTTTCTTTTAAAAAAATAAACTATTTACTATGAACATTTTCAAACATATATAGAGACGATACTGGAATAAACCGCCATGTCCCTGTCACCCAATGTGAACAATTATCGAGTGGCCAACCTTGATGACCTACTCCATCCACTTCCCTACCTACTAGACTGTTTGGAAATCTCCGACATCGTAACATTTCACCTGTATATTTTCCTATGTATCAATAAGAGGTAGAGGTATGATGAGCAGCTTTACCAGTTTGTAATCTGTCTGGGATTTTATTTTTCTCTCTCTTTTTTTTTAAGCCGCTAAAATTCAATCCACAAAGAAATTTTTCCAACGAGGCCATTCTGACTACTGCTGCATTTCACAGGCGCTCGGCTCTTTGCTTTCTCTTCCTCCCTGCATGCTCCCTCCCTGCTTGTTCCTCTCACCTCTACACTTACATTCGCTCGCTGGCCCCTCACGTGATAATGAAGTTAAAAAGGATGGATTTTGCATAGACTTTTGTTCCAGTTTTATTACATCAAGTTTGCTTGTTATTTAAAGAGAAGCATTAAGAAGGTCAGTGAAAGAGTCGTACTTCAAACTAAAACTATAAACTTTAGGGGCACCTGGGTGGCTTACGCCATTAAACGTCTGCCTTCAGCTCAGCTCAAGGTCTCGAGGTCCTGGGATTGAGCCCTGTGTCAGACTCTCTGCTCAGCAGGGAGACTGCTTCTCCCTCTCCCTCTGTGCTCTCCCTCCCTCTCGCTCTTGCTCAAATAAATGAAATATTTAAAAAAAAAAAAAAACTTTAAATTTTATTTGTTGTTTTAAAAACAGCAAATAATAGGGGAGCCTGGGTAGCTCACTCCGTGAAGCAGCCAACTCTTGATTTCAGCTCAGGTCATGACCTCAGGGTCATGAAATCGACCCCTTTCTCCGACACCGCACTGGGTATGAAGCCTGCTGAAGATGCTCTCTCCCTCTGCCCCTGCCCACCCCATTTGTTCAAGCCATCTCTCTCTCTCTCTCTCTCAAAAAACATTACATTTAATTTAAAAAAATAGCAATAACTTTCCTTCCTAGGAGTTTTATGGTGTACTCTCTGTAACTACTTGGGTTCCAACTCAAACCCTGACCATATAGCTTCAGGCTTAAGGAAGAAGCAGGACCCGAAAACAGCATGGCAGTGGGAAGAAACCAGACTTGGAGACTATGTGGATCCCAACCTCATCACTATGGAATTTGTCACGCAACCTCTCTGTGCCTCAGTTTCCTCTTCTGCAACAGGGGAGTACTTGTACCTCCTTACCCCCTCTCACATAATCGTAGCAGAGATGGAGGGAGATCCATGGGAACCTGCATTTGCATTCACAAAGTGTCACCTACACGGTGGGAAGTTAGGTGTTGAGAACAGGAGCTCAGGTGTCAGATCCGGGTATGAGATTCAGCTATGTTTGGCCTTGGGCAGGTGGCTTTCCTTCCTGATCCTCTGCTCCAATGTCTACAAAATAAAGACAGTTATAGAACCCCCATCATAGGGTGATTTTACAGATTAAAGAACCGAGTGTATAAAGCACTGAGCAAGAGTACTTGACACACGTAAGCAAGCAATCTAGAGCAGTTGTTACTACTCTTACTACTTCATTTCTAAGCTGAAGGGCCCTAGAATTACATAAAGGTCTAAAGGACTATAGAGAATGCTTCCCAAGAGAACCCTTCAGAATTGCTCATTCAAGTTGTTCACAGCTCTGGTTTCTGGATCAAATTCACCCCAGAGCCTCCCTAAATCTCAGCTGGCTCCTTGGATCCTGGCCTTGCCAGAGTCCTTCCACTGAGCCCCCAAGGCTGAAGGTCAGGGAACTCATGTTCCTCCCACAGCCTTCTTAATATCCCATACATGATCTTGGGCAGTCCTGTCCAGGGGTTGCTGGTCTGTCACAGATGGTGATGAGTAAGCACATGAAAATGCAGTGATTCACTTGCTCCCTAATCTCACTCACCTAAATGTTGACCTATCCATTTCTAGAGAGGCTGGAGCTGCAGGACTGGGGGTTTTCCCAAGCAAATTTCCTCTTCACTCTTAAGTGGGAGGACGTAGGAAGGAGCAGATGCTTTAGATGCTCTTGGTTCTCACAAAAAAAACCTGTGCAGTTAGCTGCAAGGGAATGAACAACAGTCCTGATCTCATTCCCTCATCAGTTGTTTAAATTCAACCTCCCACCACGGGATGATACTTTACACTGTAGATGCTCTTAAAAACTGGGATCTTCACCAAGAAAAGCTTGTCACGGATGCGTGACTACTGCTCACATCATCGCTGGGGCACTTAGAGACCCAGAAAAGAGCTTATGTTTGGCTTGTGGAGTTTCTAAGAGCAATGGAATGAAGGAAGTGTTCTTTACAAATCTCCTGTAAGGCTCCTTGTAAACAAAATATCGCCAAGAAATACAACTGCCTCCTCCCTTTTTAAACAGCAACCAAAACTATTAACCTCGGCCAGAGCCTTTGCCATTTATCGAAAACCTAAATGGGACAGACCTAAGCACTGATGACGTAGAAATAGGAAAAGAGACAGAGGTAATTGCTCCATTCAAAGGAGAAAAAAGACAAAAAGGAAGACACCAGGGTGGCAGCTCTCTCCCACCCATAGAGGCAACCCCAGACCAGCATTTCCCAAACCCATCTGATCAAATGATACAGTATACTGGTAAATTATTATATAAAAATGAGAGTGTTCCTTGGTAAAAATAAGTTCAAGAAATACTGAATTCAATAAAATTAATCAGGTCACATTACTGCTAGATTTCTCAGAAACTTTACTATGTCACTGTGCCTTTATAACACTCCAAGAAGGTGATGGCGGTGAAGTATTTCTTAAACATGTTCTGCCCTAAAAATCTTTAATTCGCTGATTAGGAAATTGGGGAAAACTCCCCTAGACTAATATATCATTTTTTTCAATCCCGTGTGTTCAAAGTGTTACATTATCCCACAAGAGAAAAGTAAACATCCAAATATAGAAAAAAGCAAACCTCTTATAAGTTAAAAAGTTTATGTTCTGGATCTACCACTGGCTGGTTGGGTGCCTCCCCTGCTTCTGTTCCTTAAAAACATACCCCCACCCCCACTATTTGCATACATAACATCAGGAATTTGCTCTCCCTCTCAGCTTCAACCTCCAGTGGCCAGTAAAGGAAGTAGCTTATAAGCAAGTCTTAATTATGGGTCGAATTGTGTCCCTCCAAAATTCACATGCTGAATCTTAATATCCAGTCCCTCAGAATGTGACCTTATTTGGAAATCGGGTCTTTCCAGAGGAAATCAAGTTAAAATGAGATTATTAGGACAGGACCTAATCCAATATGACTGAGGTCCCTATAACAAAAAGAAATTGGGGCATAGATATTGGCATAGGAAAGATAATGGGAAGAGACAAAAGGAGGAAAGGGCCATCCATAAGCCAAGAAAAGAGGCCTGAAACAGATCCCTCCCTCACAGCTCATACCTTGATTTTGTACTTCTAACCTCCAGAACACTGAGACAGTAAATTTCTGTTGTTTAGCCACCCCATTTGTGGTACTTTCTTATGGCAGATCTAATAAACTAATGCACTGCCTTTATGAGCAGCTTTCACGTCATTTATTTATTTATTCATCAAATACTGAGAACTTATTCATTTCCAAGACTGTTTTAGGTTCCAGAGACACAATGGTGAACAACTGCAAACCTTTTCCCTGCCATTATAGATCTTACAACCTCTGGAGGGACTCAGATATGAAATCAAATAATTACTTTCAAATGAAAAATTACAAACCATGAAAATCACCAAAAAGGGACAACAAAGATGCTAAATCATCCACATAGACAGGAGCCTGACTTATTCTGAGGTGTCAAGAAAGCTTCCCTGAGACGAGCTCTGACTTAAAGGATTAGCAAGAAACCATAAGGACAAGAAGGATGTGAGAACAGTATGCTCACTGGAGGGAGAAACATGTGCAAATCACTTTTTACACAAAAAATAATAATGATAGCATATGAAAAAAGCACATTTTGTAAAGAGTTGAATTCTCTAGGAAGAAATGACTCCAAAGTCTGTCTTTCTAATAAAATATTTTTCAATTATATTAACAAAAATTGAAAGTAAAAGAGAAATGGAAAGAATCCCCCATCATAATGACAGATTTTAATACACTGCTCTCAGTCATTGACAAATTAAGAAGACAAACAACACTAAGGACCTGAAAGATCTGAATAAACAATAAAGACACTTGATCTAATAGGGACAAATAGACATATATAGACTACTACTAACAGACACTCGAAATACACAAGGTTTCCAAGCACACTGAGAACAATATGCACTAGGCCAGAAAACAAGCACTGACACACTTCCAAGAATTAGTGTCAAACATCCTAGTCTTAGATCAATGCAATTACATTGCAACTTAATACCAAAACAAAAACCACAAAAACCCATCTGTTTGGAAATAGATATATACACAAATTAAAGAGGAATCTTACCAGAATCTACAAAATACTTAGAAATGAGCACTAATGAATATATCTCACTTTACAATTTATGAGTTGCAGCTAAAATAGTACTTAGAGGGAAATATATAGCCTTAAATACACAGATTAGCAAGGGCAGGGAGGGACTAAACAAATGATCTAAGCCTCTCTGCTAATTACTTTCTGACAACTATCAGTTGCCCTTCTTTTGTTCTATGCCCCCAAGAATCTCACCTCCAAGGGCCTTATTATCCTAGGTACCTTCCAGCTGGCTTCTGATTGGGTTTACCTAATGGGTGACAGTGGCAGACATCAGCGGGTAGAAAGAGAAACAGGGTTATTTATTCCCTACTCCCTCCTCATTGAGCCATGGAGTTGGCAGACGCAACATTGTTCTGTCTAAGGTCATGGCTCTTTGGGGGCAGCTCCTCTGCCAAGGCCACTTGTCTCATGGAGTGTGTGTGGGGGGTGGGTGCTTCTGAAACCACTGCACCTTCTCTCACAACCTCAGACTAAGGAGTAATAATGGCTTCCTATTGTTGTGAATTCTGGGTGCTTTACTTCTTGTTTCTTTCTTTAACCTGTTCACATCCGTATAAATACTCTCCTCATTAAACTACCTTCAGTTAATCCTTTCTTGAGTCTGCATCTATTTCGTGGATCTGTCAGAACCCTTACTGACAGAGCATCTAACTTAAGAAGTTAAAAAAAAGAAAAACACCACCACCAACAAAAAACTAATAGGCTAAAGCCAAATAAAGTAAATGGAAGAAAAAATATAGTAAATAGAAATTAATACAATATAAAACATACAGTAGAGAGGAAGGACAATAACAAAAATAAACCATTAGCATGACTGGTCAAGGTAAAAGAGCCCCCCAAGATAATACTAAGAATGAAAAGACATAGTATGGAGCCTGCTTAAGATCCTCTCCCTTTCCCTCTGCCCCTCCCCCCTCAGCTCGTGCATGCACACTTGCACGTGTGCACTCTCTCTTTCTCTCTCAAAAATGTGTCCTAGAGCCACCTCATATTGGAATCCAGGGCCAATTGTTAAGGAATTTGGTGAGCCAATTGTTAGCTGTTGTAACCTTGTTGTTAGTCATAATAAGAGTATATACACTATAGAAACCAGTGAACACTATAAACAGTATAGAATTAAGTTATTAATTAAAAATCTACCAAAATTAAAACCATGATCTCCAATAATTTAACCTTCAAGCTCTGTCAACTATTTATGAAATGAATAATTCCAGTCTTATACAAACTCTTTTGGGAAAAGGTAAATAGAGAATCATTTCATTAATTTAGCATAACTTTGATGTTCAGACTGATAAAGTGTGACTAAGAAACACAGCAGGACAATCTCATTCATTAATAGAAATAACCAAAAACAGTAAACAGGCTACTTGCAAAGCAAATCCAATAATGTGTAAAAGAAAAATGACTACACTTGTCCTGGTGAGCACTGAGTAACATATAGATTTGTTGAACCACTATGTTGTAGATCTGAAACTAACACCAACATTGTATGTCAACTATACTTCAATTTAAAAATGATAATGTAAAAAAAAAAAAAGATAGTGTAAAGAAAATTTATTTTACCCAGAAATGCAAGGATTAGAAAACCCTTTAATTTTAAGGTGATTCCCCATCTTCAGAAACTTAATGAGAAAGGTATGTCATCATCTCAAAAGGTAAAAAAGAACGTTGATGAACATCAATAATATTCATAATTAAAAAAAAATTTTTCCTAACATCAAGAATAGAGGAGCGGTGCCTGGGTGGCTCAGTAGGTTAAAGCCTCTGCCTTTGGCTCGGGTCATGATCCCGGGGTCCTGGGATCGAGCCCCGCATTGGGCTGTCCGCTCCGCGGAGAGCCTGCTTCCTCCTCTCTCTCTCTCTCTGCCTACTTCTGATCTCTGTCTGTCAAATAAATAAATAAAATCTTTAAAAAAAAAAAAAGAATAGAGGAAATTTCTTTAGCTTAATAAAGACTAGCCCCCTCCCCTCCAGAAATGAAAGCAAACATGCTAACACATTAAAATCATTTTTTTATAAGGACACCTGGGTGGCTCAGTCAGTTAAGTCACTGCCTTTGGCTCAGGTCATGATCCCAGGGTCCTGGGATCAAGTCCTGCACGCTCCCCCTACTTGTGTGCTCTTTCTCTCTCTATCTGACAAATAAATAAATAAATAAATAAATAAATAAAATCCTCTTTGAAAATTAAAAAAATTAAAATATACATAAAATTATTTTTTTATCAAATCAGAAAAACTCAAGGACAGTCAAACTCTTACCACTTCTATGCAACATTGTACTGGTGGTTCTAGCTAGCATCTCAAGGCATGGGAAAGAAATAGTGTGTATGAAATAACCAGGCTTGTTGCAGTATAAATAGAGCGTGGGAGAAGGTAGCTGGCACCACTCTCATGGAGGAAATTTAAAGCCAATATCATATCACGACAAGTCTTGAAGGTGTAGGAGCCAAAGGCAGGCCACCCCAAAATGTACCACTTTTGCATATTGAATATTTTAAATATGTTACATAAGAAACAGCTGGTGTGAGAATGCTCAGACCCTCCTCTGTCCCCCTGAAAGCAGGAAATAAATCTCGCATATGAAAGTACTCTGCTGGCATTAAGTAAGAAGACATCCTCACTAGCAGAGAGGAAACTTGAAGCCAAGAAATGTATAGAAACAAATCTTAGAATTTTTTTTTCTTAATCTACTACGCCTCAGCCCAAAGTCCATTTAGACTTCTTAACTAATTAAAGTTTCCAAACGTCTGTTTTCTTTAACCTGTCAATTCCTCACAAATATACTGTCTGTATGTCTAAAAAGTATAAAATCTGCCTGCCTTGGTCATTTCTTTAGGTCTCAATTTCATGTTTAGGCCTCCATGCGCACATAATAAAGCTTGGGCGGGGTGGGGGGGGTGGTTCTCCTGTTAATCCATCTCAAGAATTTAATTCTTAGTCCAGCTGGAAGAGCTTGAAGGGTAGCGGAAGAATTTTTCCTTCCCCACAAAGTCAAGGAAAGAAGAGTTAAGGGGAAGACCCAAGAAGCTAGGAAAACAATTCCCTCCTTGTTCTTCCGTATTGATACAGCTGACTGATAAAGCCCCCACTATCAGGCAATTATTAGAGTTCCCTAGGATATCCTCCTACTACCAGGGACCACACACTCTGAAGCACAATGAGCAGGGAAGCCCCACTCCATCTCAGCCCACTCCTGCCTCCGGCCAACACAAACCCAGGATGAAACAATGACTCCTTCCACTGAATTTCCACTCACTTCCCACCCTGTATGGCTGCATGGGCTTCCAGATCCCAGCATCCTCCAGTGAAAATTTTTAAACAAAACAAACAGAAAAACCTGATCTTTCACCTGGAGTACTTTTAAAATTCTCACTGTCCAGACCACAACCTATAATTATTAAATGAATTTTATGAGTGGCACTAGACACCAGTTTAAAAAAAAAAAAAAGCCCAAGTTATTCTGGTGTGTATGCTAGTTGAAGCCTTTCTCCTCAAAGTGTGTCTATGAACCAATAGCTTTGACATTGTGACATGAGTAAGGAAGTCTCCTTTAAAATGGAGTTAGCTATGGATACAGAGAACAAATGGATGGTTGCCAGAGGGGTCGAGGAATGGGCAAAATGGGTGAAGGGGAGATGGGGATCCAAGGTTCCAGTTATGGAATGAACAAGTCACAGGAATAAAGGTACAGCACAGGGAATGTAGTCAACAATATTGTAACAGCATTGTGTAATATTGTAACAGGTGGTAGCTGGACTTGTGGTGAGCACAGCATAAAGTATACAGTTGAATCGCTATGTTGTACACCTGGAACTAATGTAACATTGTGTGTCAACTATCCTCAAATTTAAAAAAAAAATTTTTTTTTAATGGAGTCAGGAAGCCCTGAAGAGGGAGCCGTCGTGCAGGTACCACTCATTGCAGCCTGCATAAGCAGCACGAAGAAGGAAGATCCTTCTGGAAGGAAGGAAGGAGAGAAGGAAAGAAGGGAGGGAGGGAGGAGGGGAAGAAGGAAAGAAGGGAGGGAGGGAGAGAGGAGGGGGTGGGGCCGGGAAGGTGAGTGAAGAAAAATCTCTCCCTGCCCGGAGACAACGCACTAACCACTGATTGCCCCCACCTTCCACAACCTCAAACTCTTGTTCTTCAATGAACTTTTGCTCAAAACCATACTCCCCAGTTTCCTCCTATTATCTACTAAAAGCAGACCTTCCTGGGTGGATCAGTGGGTTAAGCGTTTGCCTTCAGCTCAGGTCATGATCCCGGGGTCCTGGGATGGAGCCTCGCATTGGGTTCCCTGCTCAATGGGAAGTTTGCTTCTCACTCTGCCCCTCCCTCCTACCTATGCTCTCGCGCACACACTCTCTCTCTCTCTCTCTCTCTCACACACACAATAAATAAATAAATAAAATCCTTAAAAAATAGAATGAAAGCTGACCTTCCCTTTGTGTCTTTGGACTTGCCTATGGTTCATCATAGTTTGCCTGTCACAAATTGTAGTTGCTCTGTTATTCCTGAATAAACTCCTTTTGCTGAGTAAAATAACTAAACTCTTTTTAAGGCAGACAGCACCACTGGGGAGCTCTTTAGAACAGCAGAAACTTGGACCACACTCAGACATACCAACTTGTGTGTCTATTTGCATCTGAAAAGGTTAAATTTAGGGAAATAGACCAAGGGTAGGGATCCCTGTGGAGGCTGCAGGGCTGGGGTGGGGAGGCAGCAAATTCTCTGGAGAAGCAGTTTGAGCTGGGTATTAATCACCCTGTTCCCATCCATCTTGCCCACTGCTGCCAAAGCTATCTTCCCTAAACTCAAATCCTATACCGCTCTCCTATGGCCTGCACTGTTAAAGTCCAACTCCCTAATCATGGGGCTTACTCACCACTCCTCTCACCCATCCCCAACATTTGGTCTCTTCTCCATCTGCCAACCCCTCCACGCACACTCCGTCCGCACACACACACACACTCCTGACACACTCATGCCTCTGTTAATTCTACTCCTTTTGCATAGAATTCTCCCCAGTCCCAGCCCAGTTAGTCTCCCCCTCTTGTTCCCCTAAAACACTCCTCTCCCTGCTTCCAAATCAGCTCAATTGTCTCTCCTCTCAGAAACCTGGAAAAATCAGGCATTTCCTCCTCCAATTTTCCACAGTGGCTCCTGCAATAGCTAGAACATAGCTGTGATTGCTCAGTGGGAATTATTTGTTTTTCAAGTCTGTCTTGCTCGTGGCTTTGTGCTGTTACAAGCAAGAGCGGTGTTCTCTTGCCTCTGACCTCTCACATACCCTCTGTAGCTAAAAGCATCGTGAATTTTGCAAGGACCATTAGTCAGGGGTCTAACTAGACCCCTTATTCCTCCTCATAGTTCCTTCAACAGCTCATGGCATTAGCCCTTTCAGACTCACATTCAATTAACCATATACAGGAAACATTGAGTAAATGCTGCCTTGGGAATACAAAGATGAAGACAAGCACATATTGGGGGGCGGAGACAAATGTCCCTCTACCTTTCACAGGTTCTTCTGGCTGGTTGAAGAATTAAATTGACCTGAGACAGATTCACAGGAGAGCATCAAGTTTAATTTTGTACATTTGAGAATTGCACATGTGTGAGCAGTTCAAAGGCAGAAAGGTAAACTAAGGCTTATATGCCATCTTGAACCAAGGAATGGCATAGGGGCCGGGGCTTCAAAGGGGAGGACGCCGATTCACTGGGCAGTAAAAAGATCTGGTGTATGGTAATTAGATGGCTGCACCGCCATGCAGATGGGTCACTCAGATAAAATGTATCTCTGATATTCACTCTTATTCTGGGAAGCTAATCAATGTAGATTCTTCTAGGTAGTTACAGGAGGAGCAAAACTTTCTCCTGAACGAAAAGGGTTTCCATTGCCTTCAGTTCCAAACAGTCTACATGCCAAGGTGGCACATTTTGAGGAGACTTGTTCTGAACTCCTTCACACACTGTCTTTTCAGAAAACATCTTTGCATCATGTAACTATTCCATCCTCTATCGCCATCCAGCAAGGACTTTGAAGTTGGCAACCCAATGGGAAGGGAGGGTGATGGCACAATTCACATTTTCAGCAAAGCTATGAAGAGTAAAGAATTAGATTAAAACATTTATAAACCATACCCCTGGAATGATGTTTCACATACGGTCTATTACTATTCATAGCGGCTGTGTTGTATACATTCACCGCACACGCTGGGTTAGTGAATATACCTAACCACAGCTTCTAGGGAAAATACAAGGGCAGGTTCCCAAAAGCTTCTGATTGCAAGATCTTCATCACGTAGTGAATATGTAACCTTGTTTTATGTATGTTTCTGTTTAAAGACACCTTACCTAATAGATATTGTTGATTCACTAACATTAAACTCAACAGCCAACGGCACTAGAACTCGCACCTGAACGAAGCTCATCTAACACATGTTTTCCCTGGAAGCCCCTCACGGTCTTCTGTGTCACAAACACCAAGCAGCACTTCCACACGATGCTGGGGGAGCCATTTTAAACAGTGGAGTCACCACCAAAAAGCACAGAAATGAGGGAGAAAACATGCCACTGATTAAACCTTGAAAAGGTCAGTTGCAACAGGAACATCATTTTGTTCCATATCAGCTGGGAATGTACCCGTAGAGTGAGTCTCCTATTTCACTACTCGGCCCATGTCCACTAATGACCACAAAAGCACTGTATCGGCTTGGGGTTACAAATGGATTTTAGCGAGAAAGCGCATTCCCAGATGTAGACTCGACACCTAGCAAGGACCAGCTCTATCTAACAGGTGGTAGGCCAGGAGCACCAACAAAGCAGAAAAGATGCAAACCACATTATTTAAGGCCCTGGAGGCTCCTGATATGGCAGGAAAGGATACTCTGAGTGTTGTTGGGCACTGGGTCATGGGGAACTCTCGGGACATTCCACAGAAAGAGCTGGGTAGCCAGGGGTGGTATGGAAACAAGAGCTAATTACTGATCTGTTATAGAATTACATGAAATTATTAATCAGACTGATTCTATTGGCCCTTCCCAATGTCAACGTAATGACAGGCTAAGAAACGCCCAGTTTTTCCCATTACTCATTATTTTGTCAGTCGGCTTGACTCACTTATGTTGGATATTGTATCACCCTTGCCTCAGACCAAAAAAAAAAAAAAAAATGTAATTGTATCTCAAGAAAGAGGAAATCCCCTGACATAATTTTAATAGCAATCTTTTGGTTACTGGCAAACCCATGATCTTTCAAGAGGCACCGCCCTCCACCTTGGCTTTCTCTGCAAGAAACCTTGGGGCCATCCAAGCTTGCAAAACGCCAGTTCACAATAGCCTCACACCAGTGCGGAGGGGAGTGGAGTGGAGCAGCCTGTGGGTGTGCTTCAGGGAAAAGATGACTGAGATGGGAGGAGACCTAGCCTGGCCCTGGCTCAAAGCCCTTCAGTGTCCAACCTGGTCTTGAGCAACGCTTCACAGTTGTGAGGTACGTACAAATCACTGAGAATCCTGTGAAAGTGCACGTACTGATTCAGCCCATCTGAAGTGGGACCCAACACGGTACCTTTCTAACAGGCTCCTAAGGGATGGTGATGCTACAGGTCCATGGTCCACACACTGGGAATATTAAGGGTCTAGACTGGAGCGGTGGTTCTCAGTCACACCCGAGCACGCATCAAAATCCCAGAGTCTGCTAAAGCACAGAGTGCTGCCCGACTCAGTGGCCCCTATGAATTTGCCTTTTTAGAAAGTTCCCAAGTGACAGTAACGCAGCTGGTCTGGGGATCACTCTTGGAGAAGTAACACTCTAATCGAAGCAAGTCAAACTCTTACAACGTTGTTTCCTCCAGCTTACTTAAACATATAATAATGCTAGTTTTTCATCATGGTGGCAAGAACTTAAGGTTCCTATAAAAGGTGTCACTCTAGTGATGAAGTGCCCAAGGTCGGGAGCCACATCTTATACTCATTTCGTGCGAAATCAGCGTACTAAGGACAAATTAATACAATCTGGATTTGTGACAATTAAATAATGAATTTTACTATCTGATGGGAACTTTTACCCTTCTAAGTGCTTTCTAGTTCAACTGGCACAAAACTAATCACCAGCTACCAACTCTTACTCTCAATTCACTATTATAAATAACAAATTCCAAGTTTTACAAATATCTTCTTTCTCTTTTTGCAAATGAAAAGCCCTAGAAAGAAAGCAGCTAGAGAGTGGAGGCTATGGCTCCTTCACTGGGTATCTCCTATGCCGAAAACAAGGCCTGTGAAAATATAAGAGTTCAATAAATATTTGAGGAAGAGGAAGGGAGGGAGGGCGGAAATGCATACCCTTAGTTTAATCCTTAGTTGAATGTACGGTCGGCAATTAGCACGTCTTCCAAATGACTAAACTGAAACCCTGTCTAACAGCAGAATTTTATGTTTACCTTTAGTTGTGTCTTTATTCCAGATGAAGTCTTTCTGGCAATAAAAATTCAAATTATTTCTTATTCATAATAATGGTAATAAGTACTAAGAACCACTGTATTACAATACCATTCGTTTATACAAAGCAATTGGCAGCCAGGTCACTGGGAGGGCATAACTACGACCTGTTCATCCAACAAAAACATTTTCCTTCTTCTAACCAAGCTGACTGCTCAGCAGAGTGTTCTGTCTTACACAAAAACAACAGCCACCAGCCAGAGAAAATCACGGTCTTTTCAAACAGCTGAACAGCTAAGGCCAGGTGTTTGTCCACAGCAAGTCAAGTGTCCCTTCACTGCAGTGTTCCAAAAGCTGATGAAGCCTGTCAGCCTCCCTAGAAATGAGACTCATGTTTGCAGATATTTGCCAGGTGCCTCCCACGCGGAGATGACTCCTGAGAGTCTAGAGGAGATGAAAGGAGAATCAGGAGCCATCTGTACCTAGAGTAGGTCCCCCATTGATCTGGAGGGAAGAGCAGGTAAATAAGTGACTGTGTTGTCATAGCAAAGGCTGTGGGACAGAGCAGGGAGTGGCAATCCAACTCCTTGAGGGAATCAGAAAAGACTTTGAGAAAGCAGCAGTGACACAGGCTCTTAAAGGAGGTGAAAATGTAGACAAGAGCTGAAGGCAGGACACTGCTTCTCAGTGGAGAACAGCATGCGCAGATGTCACTGGAAGTGTACCCTTAGAGAGAAACAGGTGTTATTAACCCGGGGGGTGGGGGGGTGGTAAGGGAGTGTTTATCTGGTCTCCCAGCTTTGAGCACCTGCCACCTGGGTCCACCCAAGTCGACTAAATAGCTACTTATAACACCTGTGGGTACTGTTCATTTCAGGGCTTGAAGACAACAGCAAACAATTTGTTAAGAATAACTGAGCCCACTCTGCTGGGTGGGCTTCTTCTCCCTTCTTCTCCCTCTCCCTCTGCTCCTCCCCTCCTCCCCCGCTCAAGCTCATGAGCTCTCTCTCACGCACGGGCGCGCTCTCCCTCTCAAACAGATAAAAATCTTTAAAAAAAAAAAAAAGGAATGACTGAGCCCAACTATGGAATGAGAAGTACATACTGTTTACTACAGAGCTGCAGTAGCAAGAGCGAGAAAGGTCTGGTGTTGACTTCCAATTTCTTATCACAACGAACATGGTAAATGTCCTTAACCACTGGGGCTCTGTTACTCCAGACTTCTTTTCTTCTCTCATTGTTTGAGATGCTGACCCACTTTTTTGGCATCTCATGCGGTTTCTTCCCAGCAGCACCAACACTGTTTTCTCAGATGCAAAGTTGTATTCTCAGTGTTTCCCTCGGCACAGAGTCAAGGTGCGTTTTCGTAACAGAGATCTGACAGTAACTCTGCCTGGAGAATTCACCTGCTTGCTGGGTGAGTTATTGGTCCATAAATGGCTTCTGTCTTTGGCGACAGGGCCACGAACCAAGAAATGCAGACAGCCCCAAGGAATGGAAAAGCAAGACAAATTCAGTTTACGGAACCTCCAGAAGGAGCACACCACCACCAGCACTTGGGTTTTAGCCAGTAGGTGAGACCTATTTCAGACTTCTGACCTCTAGAACTGTGATAACTGTAGATGAATTTGTGTCATTTTAAGTTATCAAAGGAAAAGTTTCTCTAATTTGTCACAGAAGACATAGGAAACTGGGGCCTCTGGTGGCTCAACCAGTTGAGCACCTGTTTTTGGCTCAGGTCGTGATCCTAGGGTCCTGGGATCGAATCCCCAAATCGGGCTCCCTGCCCAGCTGGAAGTCTGCTTCTCCTTCTGCCACTCCCCGGGCTCATGCTCGCACTTTCTCTCTCTCTCTCTGTCAAATAAATAAATAAAATCTTTTAAAAAAAAATAAACATAGGAAATACAGTATCATTTAAAAAGATAAAATGGAAACACAGAGAAATTCACTAATTTGCTAATAAGTGGCTAGCTGGAATCCAAACCCTAGATTCACATTAACTACATTAGAGTGAGATTCCAGATTTAAGACATAATATTTGGCAGGATTTGTCAACTATTTTATATGCAAGGATTTAGGAGGTGAAGAAATCCAGGGTAACAGTTTAACCCACTATACGGAAGGGACCTATTTCATTGATGGAATTTTAAGAATCTAATGAGCAATCGTGGGAGAGGACTGGAAACTATCTGTATTCAATCTGCATACTCAAATCCAGATTCTGCCAATCTGGAAGCTAAACTATGGTATTTCCTCCTAAGGAATAACATCATAATAGGATCTTCTCCGTGGCTCCTCGTTCAAATGCAAGGGTTGCAGAGTGGGATGGAGAAATGGAAAAGCAGCATGGGAGAGATTTGCCAAACAGGGTAAATCTCTATCTTTCAAAAGAGGACCTCTCTGTCGTGTGAGAATTATTACTGGATTGGTACCTCTCTTCAGTGTCATGAACTTCTCTCAAAATCAATTCATAAACCAGCTACCTATCAAACATTCCTAATTCACAATCAATTTTTCAATCCGAAATACAATAGGAAGATTTGAGGAAGCTCCTTTGGGAGAAGTTATTTAATGTTCAGAAGAAAATGTCCTACTGGTTAATCTGTGGGAAAGTCCCTGCCTGAGGGAAGCAATACTGTGAAAGTGGAAATCCACAGACTTTGGAATCACAGTGACATGGGTTTTAAATGCTGGTTCTACCACTTACTAGCTGTGTGATCTTGGGCAAATTACTTAACCTCCCTGAGCCTTCTTTCCTCATTTGAAAAATGAGGATATAAATCCTACCTATTGGGATTATTAGGCGGATTAAATGAGACACATATACAAAGTGCCTTGAAAGGCACTTAACATTTCCTTTAGCTTTTAAAATTAGAAAGACTTATGGTTAAAAAAAGAAAAAGGAAAAAATTTCTTTTTAAACTATGTCATTACCTATTGTGGGGGATCGCTTTTACACGGTACATTTTTATCACCTCTAAGATGTGGCCCAGCCTTGGAAACTAGTCTGCCAAATAAAATGGAGATGTTTGTCATTACCACACAGCTCAGCTGATTTATTATACAGATTCCAATTCTGGGCTCCAAGCTCTGAATTTGCTGGAGTGAATGACAGCTACTCTTACACAGGAGAGCAGAGATCAAATTTCCGCTCTTCTTCTAGGGTCACTCAATCCAATCAGCTCATCCACAAGTATAATCCATGCCAAACAGGCTCCCATGAGGCCCATGGGTCCATGAGTCTAATTCCATAGTTGTACTCAAAGAAATGAAGTTCAACAGGAAACATAAAATGGAAAAAATCAAATCTTTCTTCTCTTCTCTGGATCGTCTCCCTTCCATGACTGCTTATGAGCTACACTCTTTCTCAGAAGACCATGTTTCACTCTCATACTTTATTCAGGTCTCTGCTCATGTGTCACCTATTCAAAGAGATCTCCCAATGTCTTTATCTAACAGCATTCTCTGTTTCTTTCCCTTTATCCTGCTCAATTTCTTTTTCACAGAACTTATTACTATCTGAAATTATATCATAGATTTATATTTACTTGAGTACGATCTGTTTCTTCCACGCTCATGTAAGCTCTAGGGAGAAAAGGGTCTTTCTCTGCTTTGTTTTGATGTTATTCACTGCTGTATTACCAGCACTTAAAACTGGCCTGGGCACATAGCAAGTGCTCAGTAAATTTTTAACTGAATGTTAAGAGATCAGTTGTCAAGAGATCAGACGTCTCGGATAATAATACATATTGTTTATATTATTTATTGAGTTAGACCCCCAGGAATTCTATGAGTTAAGCACTATTATTATCATCCCATTTTATAGGTGAGGAAACTGAGATATCATGAGCTCAAGGAATTTGCCCAGAGACACACAGATTGTATGTGGTGGGATCAGCCATCAATCCTACCCCTGTGCCCTGAATCCCTACACCACATCCCTGTCTGCGGAGTTGGAGCAGACAAGTAATTAGATTAATGGGCCTTTAGAAGGCCCATGGGACTTAGAAGTCTGGGGTGATGAGAAGACACTCAGAAGACTCAGAAGACTGTATAATGTTGCAAAAAAAGTGAAAC
This sequence comes from Mustela putorius furo, assembly GCF_011764305.1. Lineage (NCBI taxonomy): Eukaryota > Metazoa > Chordata > Mammalia > Carnivora > Mustelidae > Mustela > Mustela putorius. Next base: position 108,911,201 of record NW_025421987.1, on the reverse strand, counting down.
ACTATAACTGTTAGGAAGTAAGTTGGCCAGATCCTTCCAGGAGCCTCAGCAGGAAGTATGTAACTCAAGCAGAGGAACAGGGAGCAAAGTTGTTCTAAAAGAGGCAGCATTATCTTTCAACTTGACCATTAGAGCCTGCATAGGTTGACCTTATAAAGATCCATCTGTTGGGGAGCCCCTGGGTGGCTCGGTTCATTGGGCACCTGGATTTGGCTCAGATCATGATCCCAGCATCCTGGAATAGAGCTCTGCCCCATCCTCCAACCCCCACTCTTGCCTGGTTCACGGGTCCCTGTTCAGTGGGGAGTCTGCTTGTCCCTCTCTCTCTGCCCGTCTCCTTGCTCATATGCCCGAGCTCTCTCTCCCTCTCCCCCAAATAAATAAATAAAATCTTAAAAAAAAAAAAATCCATCTGGGAACACGAGAAGTTTTGTTCCTGTCCAAAGACACACAGCAGATTTATTTCTCAGAAAGGTGAGTTCATATTGAGAGCAGAAGGTATGAAGAGAAAACAACAGTTACGCGAAGATAAGAGGCAAGTAGCTGGGACCATGCAAAGAAGAATGTAATTCTGTGCTCACTTTAGCAGCACATACCCTAAAAGAAGGTAACTCCAAGTTCTAGGGTAGGTCTGCTTAAGTGTCACCTGGGTTTTCAGAGAATAAAGGAAGAATGTCTCACACACATACACACAACCAATTCCTCTTTTTTGAATAGAGCCCGCTAGATGTTAGGAAATTTTTAGTTTACCTGATTTCACTTGCCTCGCTCTTAAATACTTCCTAAAAGTGAACACTTATCTCTGCAACACCAGCATCTACCAACCACGGGGCTCAAAATTCAGATTCCAATAAATATTTGTTAAATAAATGCACAATAGAAAACAAAGTTGATTTTTGCTAATTTAAAGACCTAGATAATACTTCTAAAATTTGTCATTTAAACTTGAAACATCTGGCTCATACATATCTTTTAGCAGAAACAATGATTAAAAATACTAGTTTTGTATTCAAGAAATCCTGGATTTCACTCTGGACCTTAATAGATGGCATTCTGAGAAAATCTGTACACCTCCAAACTCTTTCTTCATCTGGGCATAGACAATCACAACTACCTTTCTGTCTGATGTCACGGAAGGGTAGTGACCATTGGATGACCTGGGAACTGGCCCCCAGCCGCAGAGGCTCCTTACCCCCTCCTCTGTCCTTGGAACCTGCAGAGTTCTTCCCACCATCCTCACAGTGGGGGCCATGTCCAAGGATGAAACCTTGAGAGAGGGTATTGTTGTGACCATCTGGACTTACCGTGACTGAGCCCATAAGGCCTCTGTATGAGCTTTGAAGATTCTGGTGTCCCGTGAGGAAATCACCCCAGGGAGATTCCACACATTGCAAACCAACACTTTAAAGGGTGTCATGGAGATGGTGGAAAGCCCTTGCACAGGGTCTAACAATAGAAAGCTTCCGGAAAATGCTTTGCATTGCCCTTTAAAAAGCATTTTCATTTCCTTGTCTGAGGTTAGCCTCCTTCCAATGAATTTGTTGGAGCTCTGGGAGAAAATTGGCTAATCATTTTCCAAGGTTTAAAAAGTTGAAAGAAAAAAATAGATATAATAAACTATGTAAGAATTTAATGCATTAGCATGTCAAAATATCAATAAAATTTAACCAAATAGCAAACTAGGAAAATATTTGGAATAAATAAAATAAAGATTTAATATTTAAAGAGAGCAAGACAAAAATGAACACTATTTAAAGAGGTAAACAATATTAATAAAAAAATTCATCAAAAACAAAATTGTGGGGGGGGGGCGCGCCTGGGTGGTTCAGTGGGTTAAGCCTCTGTCTTTGGCTCAGGTCATGATCTCAGGGTCCTGGGCTTGAGCCCCACATCAGGATCTCTGCTTAGCAGGGAACCTGCTTCCCGCCCCTGCTCTCTTTGCTTACTCATATCTCTGTCAAATAAATAAATAAATCTCTAAAAAAAAAAAAAAAGAAAAGAAAAGAAAAGAAAGAAAGAAATTTAGGGGCACCTGAGTGGCTCAGGTCATGATCCCAGGGTCCTGGGATTGAGTCCTGCCTGGGGAAGACCATGTAGGGAGCCTCCCAGTAGGGAGCCTGCTTCTCCCTCTCTCTCTGCCTCTCCCCCTGCTTGTGCTCTCTATCTCTGTCAAATAAACAAATAAAATCTGGAAGGAAGGAAGGAAGGTTGTTTGATTTAAATAGCTTAAAAAAAAAAAAAACCCAGAAACTTAAAATAAAGCTTTTGTGCTCACCAGTAATTGAAAGACTACCTAACGAAACATTGAAATGCTATTTTTGCATCTCTGAAAGTATACACAAGAAAATGTTGATATTCACTGATTCCAGGAAAGGAAAATAGTGGATAAGGGACAGGAGTACCAAGAAATACATTTTCAGGTGTTTGGGTTATGGACACTGGGGAGGGTATGTGCTATGGTGAGTGCTGTGAAGTGTGTAAGCCTGAGGATTCACAGACCTGTACCCCTGGGGCTAATAACACATTATACATTAATAAAAAAGCAAGGAAAACAAAACAAAAAAAAAAGTTAACATTAAGCTTAAGGTATTAAAAAATTCAAAAAGTGTACTTAGTATAACATACAAAAAATATACATTTTCACACCTATTGAATTTTGTTTCATCATGAGCCAAAAAATTTTGGTGTATTTTTAATGTTAAATTCAAGAAACAAAGGGAAACAATCAAGAGAGTGTGTATTGAATGCACAACACATAATCTGGACAGTGCTGGGTATTACCTAGGCCGTAAGATAAATCAGGCTTGGAATATCTCTTGTCCTGAAGTAACTAAGAGCCCTTCTGGATTTTTCTTCCTCCATATTCCTTAAATGTCAGTGTTCTAAAGGTTCTGAGCCTAGCAGTAATGTCCACAATAGCCAAACTATGGAAAGAACCTAGATGTCCATCAATAGATGAACGGATAAAGACGATGTGGTGTGTGTGTGTGTATATATATATATATATATATATATATGGTGTATATATATATGTACATATATATATAATGCAGTAATAAAAAAATGAAAGTATTTGGAAAATACTTAAACTAATGCTCAGGAAAAAAATAATGGAAATACAAAACATGTTTTTTAGAATTTGAAAGGTTTTCATGGAATTCTGTGATTCCAGTTATATACATATGTATGTGCATATATATATTATATTTTATGGATTACAAGGTATATATTCTCATATTCCAAAATTAGGAACCACCTCAAACCATCTGTTTTAGATTCTGTAAAATAGTGTGGATTTATAATACTATTTTCTCTTATCCACTTGTTGATGATACTATGGGCAACTTTTATTTTCTTCTTTATAGTTTATCATTTTCATAAACCCATAATGAATAGATTTTACTGTTCTAATAATATTTGCAAATAAATAATAGTAAAGAAGTGACTGCCTGATCAACCACACTAGAAAAGAAGTGCTAACACATAAGTAAAAAAAACAAAGGAAGGAAGGAGGAAGAGGAGGGAGGTATAGAGCAGCACTAGTAGTAAGAACAGATAGAAGCAATGGTTATGCTGTCGGAAAGAGAGGGAAGAGAGAGAATATGGATGGCATTATGTCTCCCCAAAACATGCTGGAATCCTAACCCCCAGTACCTGTGAATGTGACCTTATTTGCAAATAGGATCTTGCAAAATGACCTAATGAGGTCATTAGGGTGCCCCTAATAAGTATGACTTATCAAAATGTAGACATACAAGGGAAAATGCCTTGGGAGATCAAGGCAAAGACTGGAGTAGTTCATCTACAAGCCAAGAGACACCAAAAATTACCAGGAAACCAGAAACTAGGGAAGAAGCATGGAAGAGATCCTCCCTCACAGCCCCAGGAGGAACCAAGCTTACTTAATTAAGCAACCTTAATCTTGGACTTCCAGCCTCCAGAACTGTGAGAACAAATTACTGTTTAAGCCACATAGTCTGTGGTGCTTTGTCACAGTGGCCCTAGAAAACTAATATAAGGGGCAAGAAGGTGAAGAGGGAGAGAAATCAGTAACTCTAGTCAGTCTGGTAAACTGAGCTCTGGGGGGCGGGGGAGGAAAATGTCTACAAAAACCTAATTTGTTATGTTAAAATAGTCAATATAACCACAAGTTTCCTAAAAATAGTTAATACATGTTACCTATATAGTGTTTCATTCCTGAGGAGACTGTCTAGAAGACAGTGCAGACTGTCTAGAAGACATTGTGTTTCCTTCCTCTGCATGAGAAATAGACTTCAGGGGCACCCGAGTTGCTCGGTCATTAAGCATCTGCCTTTGGCTCAGATCATGATCCTGAAGCACCCGGATTGAGTCCCATGCCACCCCCATGGGGCTCCTTGCTTAGTGGGGAGTCTGCGTCTCCCTCTGCCCCTTTCCCCACTCATGCTCTCACTCTCGCTCTCTCAAATAAATAAATCTTTAAAGAAATCGATTTCAATGGTAAGATTCGGGAACAGGTAAGTGTGATCTCAGAGGTAAACTGAGAAAAGAGAAAGAACGCTAAACATTCTCAGAAGGCAAGAGATCTGGGATCAAAACTGATTAGCAGTAACATTTCTCCTTCAACTCCATGCAGCGATCTCCTGTGAGGCTGCGGAACCCATGGGGAAAGGATCCAGGAATATAGCTCATGCTCCCTCGGGAGGCCTGCTGTTCAAAGTGGGCACACTTAGCTTACAGCAAAGGATTTTCATGCTTCTTCAGGATTTCTGTGTTTATTTTTTGGTCAGGGTCCTTCCCTAAGCCAGTGGTTTTTTTTAATTTTTTTAAAGATTTTATTTATTTATTTGACAGCAGAGATCACAAGTAGGCAGAGAGGCAGGCAGAGAGAGGGGGAAGCAGGCTCCCTGCTCAGCAGAGAGCCCAATGCAGGGCTTGATCCCAGGACCCTGAGATCATGACCTGAGCTGAAGGCAGAGTCTTAATCCACTGAGCCACCCAGGCGCCCCTAAGCCAGTGTTTTTTAAAACACTGACATACCACACTCAGCAACATCCCTTGGAGAACTTATTTAAATTCCAATTTCTACCCCCACCCACCCTCCAAATTTGGAGATTCAGGACCTCCGGGAGAAGAATCCAGGATTCTGCATTTTTTCCCCAGCATCCCCAGGGGATTCTTTCAGAATAACTGTAGGGCCTAGCCAACTTCAGGTCCCTGGATCCTTCTGTTGCCCAAGTAACAAGTTCTGTATGTTTGATTGGTTGTTTAGTTTTATAGGGAATATATTCCTCACATTCTACATTTTGCTTTAGGCAAAGAAGGGATCTAGAGATATCTGGCATCCTAACCATATAATTGAAGTTATGGATCCAAACATAAAAATTACAAATTCATGTGGCTATTTATTATGATATGTAGGTTGTTTTGCTAATAGGCTCGAAATGGGAGGAAGTTTAGCATATATATTGTGATATGAAGGAAAGGCCCAGCCATGTAATAATTGGGGGAAGTTTGCCACTTATAGAGAAAAAAAATAAATAAAGTTGGCCCTTATATCAAAATAATGGTACAGTCCACAAAGAAGATCTAATTATCATAAATTTTTATATAGCAAATATCATAGCATATAAATCCATAAGGCAACACTTTGAAAAAATGCAGAGAAGTGAGCAGAAACACAGTTACAGTAGGAGACTTTAGCTTACTTCTAAAAACTAATAAAAATGAACAAAGTGCTCTGTCATCAAAAACATTTTGTAACTCCCACCTTGGTCAAATGAAACAACATGAAAGAAAGACAAAAGCAGAAACCAATGAATTAAAAGGAAAAGAAAAAAGAGAGGCGGAGCTAATAAAAACCCAAGAATTGAATCTTGAAACAGTAACAGTGAAATACCTCACTGGCCAATACACTTTTTAAATATGAAGTGTACAAATAGATGCATGTATAAGGGGAATTTAAAAATATGGTGAGAGGGACGCCTGGGTGGCTCAGTTGGTTAAGCAGCTGCCTTCGGCTCAGGTCATGATCCCAGCGTCCTGGGATCGAGTCCCACATCCGGCTCCTTGCTCTGCGGGGAGCCTGCTTCTCCCTCTGACTCTGCCTGCCACTCTGTCTGCCTATGCTCGCTCTTGCTCGTGCTCTCTCTCTGACAAATAAATAAATAAAATCTTTAAAAAAAAAAAAAATAAAAATAAAAATAAAAATATGGTGAGAAAACTGGATGAAATGGATTATTTTAATATGTTATCAAATTTATATAATACCAGTAATATATTAATATAAATAACACAGACAGCAAAAGGCATGGGGAAAAAAGGAAACCAAATACCACAAACAGAAGACTGACAAATAACCACCCTTTAAGATCCCCTGAATCCAGACAATTTCACAGGGAACTTCAATCTCCTCCTGTCAAACTTACAAGGAGCAAAGATTTCCAATGCTATTAAAATAGTTCTAAAGCATAAGAGAAAAGGGGGATATCCAAACAGTATTTACAAAGCCAGTATAACTTTGGCACCAAGACCTGAAAACACTAGTGAAACAGCTAGTGAAAACAGCCGCAGACCAATATTTTATGACTATTATTTAAAACTCCAAAATAAAATCACAGAAATGGAACTCTGTTGTGTTTAAAAGAAAAATGCACCATGACCAAAAGGGATTGACTGCAAGAATTTAAAATTAAAATTCAACATATTAAGAGATCAAAGGAGCAAATGTAGATAATTCTTTCCATGGATGTTAAAGAGGAATTTGTAAAGTACCCACTACCTGTTCAATATGCTTCTCAATTTTTGGAGACTCTTTATAAAGCAGGAATAGAAAAATATTTTTAAGTCTACAAATTTGAGGTGGGTGTGGGGAATGTGTGTTCATATCTCTGCATGTGTGTGTGTTAAATAAAAAGTCAGGGCGTGTAGGGACACCTGGGTGGCTCAGTAGGTTAAAGCCTCTGCCTTCAGCTCAGGTCACGATCCCAGGGTCCTGGGATCAAGCCCCGCATCAGGCTCTCTGCTCAGCAGGGAGCCTGCCTCCTCCTCTCTCTCTGCCTACTTCTCTGCCTACTTGTGATCTCTCTCTCTCTGTCAAATAAATAAATAAAATCTTTAAAAAAAGAAAAAAGTCGGGGCGCCTGGGTGGCTCAGTGCATTAAGGCCTCTGACTGCACTTGCATCTCCCCCACTCCATGGACTCTTCATCATCAAAGTCAAAGTGACCACATCTTACCAAATCCAGTGGTCACTGCTTCTGTCCTCATCTTTCTTCTGCAAACACTCTGTGCTTTCGAAACACTCAACCACCACCTCTGTGAAATTCTCTCTCTTCCCAGCGTCTGTCATTACACCTCCCTATTCCCTTCCAAGTCCTCCTCACACCTTTCCAGGCTGCTCCTCTGTTTGCATTTCTAAGTGTTGCTGTGCCGCAGGGCTCTGTTCTTATTTTCTTAGCAACATCAGTGAGGTATAATTGGATACCATAAAATTCATCCATTTTAAGTGTATCAGTCAATGATTTCTAGTAAATTTAGAGAGTTGGGAAACCATCACCACTATCCAGTTTTAGAACATTTTTCTTGCCCCAATAAGATTTCTCTTGCTCATTTATAGCTACTTCTGGTTCCCCCATCCAGCCTAAGCAGCTACAAATCAACTTGCTTTATAGATAGATTCACTTTTCCCTTTTTCTTTTGACACATTCTCTGTAAGTAATTTCATATACACCTGTGGCTTTATACCCCATCTTTTTGTCCAGGATAACCAGATTTATGTCAAGAGCCCCAGTTTCTCTGCCAAACTCCAGATTCACATATTCAACAAGCATTCAACATCTCTACTTAGATTTTATTTTTTTTAAGATTTTATTTATTTGACAGAGTGATCACAAGTAGGTAGAGAGGCAGGTGGCAGGGAGTGAGGGAAGCAGGCTCCCTGCTGAGCAGAGATCCCGATGCAGGGATCGATCCCAGGACCCTGAGATCATGAACTGGGCGGAAAGCAGAGGCTTAACCCACTGAGCCACCCAGGCACCCCTCTACTTGGATTTTTAAGAGACATTTCAAACACTTCTTTTTTTTTTTTTAAGATTTTATTTATTTATTTGACAGAGAGAGATCACAGTAGGAGAGAGGAAGGGAAGAGATCACAGAGAAAGGAAGGGAAGCAGGCCCCCTGCTGAGCAGAGAGCCCGATGTGGGACTCGATCCCAGGACCCTGAGATCATGACCTGAGCCGAAGGCAGCGGCTTAACCCACTGAGCCACCCAGGCGCCCCATTTCAAACACTTCTAAATAGGATTGTTGCTTATTTATTCTACATGATATAGTGGCTAAGAGTGTGTCTGCAGCCAGACATCCAGGGTTTGAATCTTGGCTTGTCACTTATTAGTTATGTGGCATTAATCAAGTAACTTAATCTCCCTATGCCTTAACTCCCTCATCTATAGAATGGTGTTTAACAATAGCACCTATCTCATTGGACGGTTAAGAGAATTAAACAGATTATCTTCCACAAAGCATTTTAGAAAGAATCTTCAGGGGGCACCTGGGTGACTCAGTGGGTTAAGCCTCTGCCTTCAGCCCAGGTCATGATCTCAGAGTCCTGAGATCGAGCCCTACATTGGGCTCTCTGCTCAGTAGGGGAGCCTGCTTTCCCCTTCTCTCTCTGCCTGCCTCTCTGCCTACCTGTGCTCTTTGTCTGTCAAATAAATAAATGAAATCTTTTTAAAAATTTTTTCAAAAAGAAGAATCCTCAGTATAGTAAATCAGTGGTTCTCAAATTTTCTAGCACATTGAATCTCTTGGGGTAGCTTTTAAAATTCCAAATGCCCAGACTACTATACTCCATACCAATTAAGTTAGAATTTCTGGAGGTGACATCCAGACATAGGTATTTTTTAATTCTCAAGTAATTTCAGTGTGAGGTTCAGTGTGAGAACCAGGGCCATAAGAGCTCACTAATTTTGTATTAAATAGGTAAGATAAAACTATTTTTCTCTCGGGGCACCTGGGTGGCTCAGTTAAGTGTCCAACTCTTGATTTCAGTTCAGGTCATGATATCAGGATTGTGAGATCAAGTGTCACATTAGGCTCCACACTTGGGATTCTCTATCTCTGCCACTCCCCACCACTCCCCTAACCACCACTCCACTCATGCTCTCTCCCTCCCTGTCTCTCTCTCAATAAGATAAAATAAGAAATTAAAAAAAAATTCTCTCTCAAGCTTAACTTCCTGCTCTTCCTCCATCGACGAAACAGATCTGACACTTTCCTTGCTTCGACGAAACAGATCTGACTGACACTTTCCTTGCTTACCCACAGTATCCATCCAATTTTTTGCTTGCTAAAGGAATGCAGATCTTGTTCAGGTACCAGACAGCCAGGTGTTTCATGGGACAAGGCCCCTTCCCAGGTCCATGGAATAACTCATGGTTGATCTATGTCACTCATAGTGATCCTACCCCCTACTAGTGATTGCTTTAGGGGTGGTGGTGTTTATGTGATTTTAGTCAATAAAACATGAGGTTTTCTTCACTGCTTAAGTGAACCATAATGAAAGAACCACCCATCCTTTTTCTGTACCTGGCTGTTTCCACCTTCATGTTAGAGTATCATAGCTATATGATAGGATAGCAGCTATGCCTACAATGGTGGCAGCCACCTTGAGACCATGAATAAAGCTAATCTAAAAGAGAAAAAAAAAAAGGTGAGATAGACCTGGGCTCTTGAAGATATCCTTGAGCCCCTAAATTAACTAACCCTGGCATATTCTACCTCTGTATTACTTGTTATATGAAAATTGAGATGACTCTTCAGCAACTCATGTCCCAAAGCTTCCTGATATGTGACCCCAGGAACAACAGAACCATTCATCCAATCTCTCAAACCCAAGGCCTAGGAGTGCCCCCTGATTTCCCCACACTTGACGTCTTATATCCGAGACTGGTCAGCCCTTCCTTCCAGATATGTATTTTTCCATCCATCCACTTCTTTCCACCTCCCTTCTGTCTACAGCGATCTGAGCGATCTGTCACCTGGACCAGTGCCACAGCCTCTGGGCTCTTCTCTTTGCTCCCCCTTTTGCTCCTCTATAATCCATTCTTGACGAGCAGCCATGGTGATTTGTAACACTTATCACTCCCTTGATTAGATTCCTCATTCACCTTGTCATTGCATTCAGAAGGACTCCAAACTCTTCACCACAGCAAACAAGATCCTGTGTGATTGGGAACCTCTCACCTCTCTGACCTTGTCCCCTCCAGCTTTTCTCCATGTTCACTAATCTCCAGCCACACTGACCTTCTTTTCTTCCCTCTAATACAGCAACTTCATTCCTGTCTCAGGGCACATGGGTCTCCACCTGCCATTCGCTTTGCCCCATCCACTTTGCTCCAGAGAGCTGGAGCTCACACCCTTACTTCATTCACCTCACCTCAGGTGTGACCTCAGGGAAACCCTCCTCGGCCACCCATCTTAACTTACCCCCCCCCCCGCACCCACAGGATTGCTCACTGTCATATCACCTCATTTTATTGTACTTACAGTAATTATTACTATCTGAAATCACCCTGTCCATGCCTTCCTTTATTTGCTTATCTGTCCTGCTAAAATAAAAGTTTCATTGAAGCAGGAACTCACCTGTTCACTGTTTTGTTTTGTTTTTGTTTACTCCAGCTTTCCAAGGACCTAGAACAGTGCCTGACACATGTAGATACTCAATAAATATTTGTTTGATTGAATGTGGAATGGGCATGTAACCAAAACCAAGCCAACTAGAGTTTCCCCCAGGAGGTTTGAACTGGAGTTGGAGAAGAGTTCTTTCTTCTTGAATGAAGCAATGAGTTGTCTTGGTTCCAGTTTCAGTTGGGAGGATGTATGGTCTGAGAAATTGAAGCCACATGAAGAGAGGAGAAAAGAAGAATGAATTAGATGAACCCTAGTGACATTTTTTTTTAAATTTATTTATTTATTGGAGAGAAAGCAAGAGCACATTCAAGGGAGTGGAGGCAGAGGGAGAGAGAACCTCAAGCAGACTCCGTACTGAGCACGAAACCCAACACAGGGCTTGATCTCATGACCCTGAAATCATGACCTGAGCCGAAACCAAGAGTCAGATGCACAATCGACTGAGTCACCCAGGCGCCCGCCTCAGTGACATTTTTGTTCCAAGTTCCCATTGATCTTTACCATTCCCTTTGTTCAGTTACATGAAGCAAAAATTCTCTTCCTTGCCTGAGATGAACAAATCTGCCGCCTACCACCAAAAGAATCTTGAGTATGAAGATGGGTTGCAGACTTCAGAGAGAGCTCTGAGCGCCCTCCCAAAGGAAGTTCCAACATCAACCATTCAAGGTGGGGGAACAGTTAGGAGTCAGGTACCTTGACTGAGGCCCCACACTCCCTCTCATCAGGATGAAGCCGACGAGAACGGCCCTTCATTATCTGGAAAAGTAGTAGTAATAAATTTTCTGAGCTTACATGATGGTGCGATGCTCAGATCTGCTTTCAAGAACTAATCTAACAGAAATTCCAAGGAGCCTCCGGTTGCACTACTTTTGGGATCCACTGTAGCTTTTGAACTGAAGCCACATCCTCCTCAGGCAACTCCCAGACAATGCCTAAGCATGGTGGGGTACTGAATTTTGGCCCAGTTCATGATTCCTCTATTGCACTGGAGTTCCCATTTTGCAATCTGAGTGTTTGCAGTCTGAGCCACAGTTTGAGACTCTTTCTACCTACTCCTTCCATCCATCACTCCTTGTCCCAAGTACTGGACCTGCATCACAGTCTGAAGTCCTTCCCTGCCGGCTCTTCTCCCTTTCCCCTCTAATAGGCATTATCCCCCCAAAAGAGGGGGATGCTTCTAACTCTGTCTTGGCCTCTGCTTTCTGGGGGACCTAACCAATACATTAGCAAGTGCAAGCAAGGCTAGCACCCCTTATGCTCTCTGAGGGCCAATATATGGAAGAAAGCATGGGCCACAGGCAGGATGGACAGAGGGGAGACTCCTGGCAGATCCATGCCTTCGTAGTTGCAGGGCAAGAAGCTGCTTGTGTTTGGCAGGCAGCTGAGAGCCTCTGTTAAAGAAAGGACAGAGACAGGAGGTGTAGAAAACCATCAATAGCAGCAGCAGGGGTGGAAATAAAGCAGAGCTCAGCACCATATCCTTGGGATCTTTCCCTCCTCCTCCCTTGTTGGGGCTGTGTATGGATTGCCATGATTCAGATGTTTTTAACTCTGGGCTCTTGCATTTTGCCTATAACACATTAACTATCACACTGATTCTCATGCTGCTGGCACTATGTGCCCAGAGCTCTTGGCATTTCTTGCAAAAGAAGAGAAGTTTCCTTTGTCATAAGGCTGTTCTGTCTTTTGGAGACCACAGACATTCCCCTAGGAAGCTGCCTGGTCCAGCAGCCCTAACCTTTCCAGGCCCAGCCCCTTGAGGTCTTCTTTTCATACACATGCCTCCCTGGCCTCAGGATCTGTCTGCTTACTTTCTGCTTCCAGTCAACCCTAGTCCACCACCTTGTAAATGTTCTGTCCTTTCCTTATGAAATGAAAAGCGTAGGGATTTTGAAGTTAGACAGACCTCCATCCACATTCTTACACTGTAGTCTTTGGCTATCTGCCTTTCAAGTGTATTGGAGGGTTTCGATGAGATAAGAGGTGCGATGTGACTGGCAGAGTTCACAGCATACAGTAGGCACTCCATAAATGTTAATACCTTCGCTTCCTCTCTTTCTTGTCTAAGGGGCACTTCTATTTCCAACATCTAGTGTTCACTCTCTGACCTTGACTTTATAATTACCATTCTTTACCCTTCTGTTTAAGCTCTTGCACAATTTTCCTGGCCCACCCACACTTCCCCGTAACTACACCCATAACTGCAGTTTTATAGTCTCCCACCTGTCTCTCAGTCAGCCTGTCCCATATTCCTCCCCCTCCAAAATGAGGAAACCGTGGTGACGCCATACTGAACAACATAGCACTAATGCAATGGCAGACCCTGGGATGTACTGGAACGAGCTTCCACTGACTGGTGAGAGCCAAGTGTTGACTTTCCAGGAATTTTGTAAACTGGTTGCTAAACCCAGCCCTAAGTAAAAATTAAAGCTACATAAACTTAAAATTAAGTAAGTTATATTAAAAACAAAGTTCATACATACTCAAAATTCATCACTTCCAAACTATTTTACTATGCTGTATTATTATCCATTCTCTTGAAGTTATTTATATTCATGGTAAGTGTACTATGATGGAAATACTATGCGCTGGTGTGCTTAGCTCTTTCCAGCTGCATATTCAATGGCAGCATGTTGGTAGCTTGAAATAGGTTGTGGTGGGAATATTTATGCCGTGGAAATTGGCAAATGCTACGGATAAGATTTTTTTTTTCCAGATCCAGTAGTTAAATATTTACAACATACCGTTCAATGGACCACTTCTAACATAATCCAGCAATAATCACCAAATAAACCAAAGTAACTAAAGACATAAGGTAAGTTTTTTATATTTTTAATTAATTATTTTTATTAACATATAATGTACTATTTGCCCCAGGGGTATAGGTCTGTGAATCGTCAGGCTAACATACTTCACAGCACTCACCATAGTACATACCCTCCCCAGTGTCCATCACCCAACCACCCTCTCCATAGCCCATGCCCCCCAACCCTCAGTTTGTTTTTGTGAGATTAAGAGCCTCTTATGGTTTGTCTCCCTCCAGATCCCATCTTGTTTCATTGTTCCTTCCCAACCCCCAAACCCCCTACCCTGCCTCTCAAGTTCCTCACATCAGGGAGATCATATGATAATAAGATATAAGTAAGTTTTTTCTTTAATATTTTATTTATTTATGTGACAGACAGAGATCACAAGTAGGCAGAGAGGCAGGCAGAAAGAGAGGAAGGGAAGCAGGCTCCCCGCTGAGCAGAGAGCCCTCTGCAGGGCTTGATCCCAGAACCCTGGGATCATGACCTGAGCTGAAGGCAGAGGCTTTAACCCACTGAGCTACCCAGGCACCCCTACATAAGGTCAGTTTTAAAGGATGTTTATACCCTCAAGATATCCCAGTCCAACTACTTGCAGTTCCCCAGAATGCATCCTGTTCTCTGATTCCTTCATATCTTTTCTACTGACCTAAATACTAGGTAAATAAATAATTGCTTAAGTCAATGTTCCTCTTCTTAGCAACCATGACATTCTGTGCGTGTTTCACTGGCTTCATCACATTACAATTGTTTGTCCTCCTCCACAAGATAGTATGCTCCCTGAGGGTTGGGTTGTGTCTGCCCAAACTTGGTCTTCCCTTATCTGTTCATAACAGATACTCAACAGATTCTTTGATCATTAGCTTGCCAGTAGCAACAATTCTCAAACATTTGCCCTCGGGACCCCTTTATGCTCTTAAAAATAATTGAAGGTGCTTAAGAGCTTTTGTTTGTGTGGTTTGTATCTATTGATATTAACTCTATTCAAAATTAAAACTGAGGACATTTTAAAACACAAGAATACACAAGCACACATTCAACTTTCCTTCAGAGCAATGATGTCATTACATGTCATGTAGACTTTGGAAAATTCCAATGAGTACCCATGAAAGAAAGACAATCAAAAAGAAAATAATATTTTAGCATTGTTATAAAAATAGGTTTGACGCCATGGATCCTCAGAATAGATCTCAGAAATCTTCTGGAATCTTCTCAGGGACATCCTGAGCATCTCAGAGTTCCCAGCCCACATTTTGAGGACTACAGCCTTCTGGTATATCTTCACCTGAACAGATTGATTCAGAAAAAAAATACTCTGTCCCGGATTGAGTAGTGTGGATTTGAAAGAAGGGATGATAATTTAGGATGGAGCATAGCAGCTATGTCCCAGTGGCATCTTTGAGAAGATATGGAATTGGCCACCATTTGGTGTGAATCTGTTTTGTGGATTAAAAGATGGAATTCTGTAAAGCCATAGAAGGTATTAAACACATCAATAAAATGTATGTTTTGATAGAAATTCTCTAAGCTACTTTTTTCTTACTATTTGTATTTTTGAGCAACGGATACGTTAGGATGTACTTTTTGACTCTATACTGCTTTTCCATAATGCTAGTAGCAGCACTAACTTTAAAACCCTTCAGCTACAAGGACCCTATTCTTCTGTTAGGCTTTTTGACAACAAAGAGAAGGGATGCATGAATGGAGACTCTTGTGGCTTTCCTTTGAAATATAAGACTCTTCTGCCTGAAACAACCATGTAGCCTTATAATCTGGTCCAATCCGCTAATATTTATACATTAGGGCAGTAATTTCCTTTAAGAGTTTACCTTGCCATCCAAAATTGGGACTATGAAAATATTTGTGTTTCCTTTATCTACATGATATCCAAAATTATATTATAATTACATTGACTTTTTCTCATGTTATGAGTCTTCAACATTATTTCTAAGGAACAGTGTCAAGTAAAGAGTATGAACTCTAGGTTACTCAATTTGATTTGGACCAATGTAGCCTAATAAATTTTTGAGATGTGAAGAAGGATGAAATGGAGTAAAGTGGGTATATTTGCAATGTTTCAGGAAGCCTACCCTCAACCTCACTATGATATAACAGGGGCCATTTTACTGCCTGCCACAAAGCTTCCCCATCAACCATTACAGAGAGTCCTCAGGTTTTCTTGCATTAATACCCCTTGAAAGATTATTAATGCCATACTTCCAGAAGGAGGCATATTTATCCTGGGACATGGATTCGTGTGCATGTGTGTGTGTGTGTGTGTGTGTGTGTGTGACAGGACTGGAGAGGGAAATATCATCATGGAGTGTGTGTCCCATGATAATTAATTTATTTTTTTCTTTTCTTTACCCATCCTCCCACCTCCCTCCCCTCTGGTAGCCATCAGTTTGTTCCCTAGAGTTAAGAGTCTGTTTCTTGGTTTGTCTCTCTTTCTCGCGCTTTCTTTTCCCGTTACTTATTTGTTTTGTTTCTTAAGTTCCGCATATGAGTGAGATCATATGGTATTTGTCCTTCTCTCATTGATTTATGTCACTTAACATTGTACTCTCTAGCTCCATCCATGTCATTGCAAATGGCCAGATTCCATTCTTTTTATGGCTGAATAATATTCCATTGTGTATACATACCACATCTTTATCCGTTCATCTATTGATGGACACTTGGGTTGCTTCCATAGTTTCGCTCTTGTAAGTATGCTATAGTAGACGTAGGGGTGCATATATCCCTTTGAATTAGTGTGTTTGTATTTTTTGCATAAATACCCAGTAGCACAATTCCTGTATCATAGGTTAGTTCAATTTTTAACTTTTGGAAGTGATAAATAATTTTAAATATTATCTTTATTAAAATAAAACTCAAACATTATCACACGAAGTGAAGAAGTTTTATTAAGTTTTCACATCAAATATGGAATTCAAAAATGTGTCTCCTTCATTTGACTTTTTCCCCCAAATACATCCCGTTTGACAGAAATTAGCAGAGAGTATCAAGTCAGCAGTCAAATACTAGAGAATAGGACTTAGAAAATCACAAAGCTTTGAAAGTCTCAGTATCAAGAGATAAAGATTGACTGACAGGACTTTAGTCATCCAAAGAAAAATCCTTCTGGTAATGGAATAAACAGGAAACCAGTATATAGAAATTATAAGAAAGTTTTGAGACGTGTTAGGAGGGGTTTTTTTTGTTGTTATTTTGGTTTGGTTTCTTTTGGTTTTAGATAAAGGAACTGATCCTACAGTAAGGATTCATTCATTCATTCAACACATATTCACTAAACCCCTACTATGTGGGACACCGGGGTCATTCAGTCGTTAAGCATCTGCCATCGGCTCAAGTCATGACTCCAGGGTCCTGGGATCGACCCTGATCAGGCTCCCTGCTCAGCGGGAAACCTGTTTCTCCCCTCCCACTCCCCCCGCTTATGTTCCCTCTATCATTGCGTCCCTCTCTGTCAAAGAAATAAATAAAATCGTTAAATTAATTAATTAATTAATTAACCTCTACTACGTTCCAGGTCTTGTTCTATCCAATGAGGACCCAGCAGTAAACTCTTCTACTCTGATGGAGTTTACATTCTTATGGAGGAGACAGACAATAAACAAACAAATAAATAAATATGTAGCATAGTGTCAGGTATGAAAAAGGCCATAGCAGAAATAAAGCAGGGTAGCATGACAGAGGCTGCCAAGAAGCTGCTACATTAACCGGGGTGGTCAGGGAAGGCCTGTGTAAAGAAGCAAAGTGAGACCGTTCGCTCAGCTGAGGGAAGAGTGTACCAGAGACAGCGCACTGTAAAATGCAAGGTGTGTGGAGCAGAAACTTTCATGGGCATAAGCAAGGGAAGAGCGAGAACAGATACGTTGAAGAGGTAGCAGGCTTCTTGCATGTCATGGAGGGATTTGGGATTTTATTTCAAGTGTGGTGGGAAGCCGTGGAAGATTTTGAATGGGTCACGGACATGATGCAATTCTGGGACTTTTTAAGGACAAACTGAGGACTGTCTGAATGGGTATTGCATTGTCCTGGGATTTTCATGATACTACAGGAAATTGTCAGATCTGTTTAATACAGGATACATCAAAAGAAACAGGAGAGGGACAGAATAGAAATTAGGACAGGAGGAAGACGTTTTTCTCTCTTTGCCAGTTTAGGAATTGGTCCTATAATAGGAATAGTCAGATGAACTATGTCATACACTCAGTGACCTTCGAGACCCACCTTCCACAATGTGGAAAGTACCTGATAATCAAGTGAGAAAGAGCACAGAATTCATATTAGACATCTTAAAATTCCTATTCTGATTTTAATAAAAATATCTGTTCATTGTGAGAAATTTATAAAGTGGAGAAAAGCAGAAGGAAGAAAGTACAACCACTAACAATCACGTCACCCTGAAAAAAAAGCACCATCAAAATGTGCATGTTTCGGGGCGCCTGGGTGGCTCAGTGGGTTAAGCCGCTGCCTTCGGCTGAGGTCATGATCTCAGGGTCCTGGGATCGAGTCCCACATCGGGCTCTCTGCTCAGCAGGGAGCCTGCTTCCCTGTCTCTCTCTCTCTCTGCCTACCTCTCCATCTACTTGTGATCTCTCTCTGTCAAATAAATTAAAAAAAAAAATGTGCATGTTTCTTCGACACACGTTACACAAAATGAGACAGGGTCATATTTTTATAAGTGGTGAGTTCTTTCCCTTCCATATTAAATAGAGTAGAACCAATACAATGGTCTGTCTGGATGGCTGTATGGGAGTTGAAACAGTGGTAGGACAATATTTGCCTTGTTATCCCAGTGACCAGAGCCTTGGAATGACTCACAAGGTGGACGATGACACAACAGTCTCTCCTGTCAGTGCCTGAACAACTAAGCCTTGTTCCAGGGTGACCACGTCAGACCCCAACCCTGTTCTTCACAGCTCCTTCTCAGTTACAAGTCACTGTCGCCTCTTCTCTCAGGTGAGTTAGTTCTGACTGTGAGGAAAGCAGTGTTACCACAGGGACAAAGGAGTAGGGCAGAGGCCAGAGGCCTATGCAAGTAAATACAGTCTGAGGAGCAGCTGAAGGTTACCTTTGTTCAGTCTAACAGATAAAAGTCCTCTGTTCCTGATGTCCTTATCCTGCCCAAGCCTTCAATTCCTTGGAGACAGAACAGGAGGAAGTCAGATTATTTCATCTCAAAAGAAAAAAGAAGTTGTTATCTCCCATGTTCCAATTCATAGAGTCATGTCTGGGAACTAGGGTGAGGAGAGCGAGGCATCGACCTTGGGCTCGTAACATACAGGGATGCCAGAAACTTCCTAATAATGAGCAACAGCAATCAGACAACAAAAAAGAAATAAAAGGTATTCAAATTGGCAAAGAAGAAGTCAAACTCTCTCTCTTCGCAAATGACATGATACTTTATACAGAAAACCCAAAAGACTCCACCCCCAAACTACTAGAACTCATAGAGCAATTCATTAATGTGACAGGATAGAAAATCAATGTACAGAAATCAGTTGCTTTCTTCTACACGAACAACGACAATATAGAAAAGGGAAATTAGAGAATTAATTCCATTTACTATAGCACCAAGAACCATAGGATACCTGGGAATAAACCTAACCAAAGACGTAAAGGATCTGTACTCAGGGAACTACAGAACATTCATGAAAGAAATTGAAGAGGACACAAAAAGATGGAAGACCATTCCATGCTCATGGATCAGAAGAATAAACATTGTTAAAATGTCAATACTGCCTAGAGCCATCTATACTTTCAATGCTATCCCGATCAAAATTCCGCTGGCATTTTTCAAAGTGTTGGAACAAACAATTCTAAAATTTGTATGGAACCAGAAAGAGACCCCGAATTGCTAAGGAAATGTTGAAAAAGAAAAACAAAACTGGGGACGTCCAAATCCCTGATTTCAAGCTTTCCTACAAAGCTGTGATCAGTAATATTTTAGCACAGTATTTTGAAAAACAAATATTAATGTAAAACAATCGATCATTTAAAAAGGTGTTGGGGCGCCTGGGTGGCTCAGTGGGTTAAGCCGCTGCCTTTGGCTCAGGTCATAATCTCGGCGTCCTGGGGTCGAGCCCCGCATCGGGCTCTCTGCTCCACAGGGAGCCTGCTTCCCTTTCTCTCTTTCTCTGCCTGCCTCTCTGCCTACTTGTGATCTCTGTCTGTCAAATAAATAAATAAAATCTTAAAAAAAAATAAAATAAAATAAAAATAAATAAATAAATAAAAATAAAAAGGTGTCAAGGGATGCCTGGGTGGCTCAGTCGGTTAAGTGTCTGCCTTTGGCTCAGGTCGTGATCTCAGGGTCCTGGGATCAAGCCCTGCATCAGGCTCCTTGCTCAGTGGGGAGCCTGCTTCTCCCTCTGCCAGCCACTCCCCCTGCATGTAATCATTTTAAAGATTTAAAGTAAAATCTTTAAAAAATAATAAAAATAAATGAAAAGATGTCAAAGTTTAAAATAAAAATGGGGTCAGCATTATCGATTTTTTTAAAAGATTATATATTTACCTGACAGACATAGATACAGCAAGAGAGGGAACACAAGCAGGGGGAGTGGGAGAAGGAGAAGCAGACTCCCCGCTGAGCAGAGAACCCGATATGGGGCTCAATCCCTGGACCCTGGGATCATGACTCTAGCAGAAGGCAGATGCGCAATGACTGAGCCACCCAGGCACCCTATTGATTTTCTATTTGTCTCAGGCTCCCATCAAGTTTGGCAGGACAGTCACTGACCTTACATCACTCCCCACCACCACACCACCAATGACATTAACATTGGATGTTTACCTAAATATTAAAAATAAATAAATAAACATACCAAGGGCAAACAGACTTACCGACAGACACTAAACACCCAAAATGATCAGTAAAGGAGAAAAAAAACTTTTATTCTAAGCCCCTCTTCCATTTGTCTCAGAGCAGCTAACACTGTAACCAAGTTCTGGTGCAACAGTTTGCCCTGACAGTGACTGTTGATTAATCGTTACTATTTAGTGCCCAGTAGTCTGCAAGCCACTGAGAGTCAAATAATATAACTGCGAAGGTCTAACAAGTGAGGAGTTTAAACACAGCCTTCTTCCTTGGTGAACAACCAACATATCTATTGATGGATCTTAACTCCAAGACAGACTCTTGCTATCAGAGGCACGCTTAGCGCTTTCACAGCCTTTGATCTACCCAGGAGCATGAATTCCCTTCCTATGAATAATTGTTCATGGTCATGGATTCTGTGTTGTACCACATAAATCTCCCTTCATGAGCTGAAGGATTAATTTCCTCCAGCTCTTGGGATTTTATTCTTTGACATTACTCAGCTATCAATTCCTTTCAGAACTGTCATAGTGGAAGAAAGCCATCTTACCCACTGCCACACTCCCTGCATGACTGGCTGAGGCAGGAGTTAAAAAAAAAAAAAAAAAATGCCCAGCTCCCTCTCCCCAGCTCAGGACAACTTCAAAGGCTATCCCAGCTTCCGCACTCCTAGCAGGGTCAGCTGAGGTCTTCTCCCTCTGCCCAAGCCTGCTTATTTTTCTTACCCCTTCTGTTGTTGCTCCTGAGAACATTCCTAAATAAATTTCCTGCATGCAAATCTCCATCTGGGAGCTGGCTTTCCAATGAACCCAACCTGCTCCACTTACGGGACTTCCTAATATTGTGTTGTGTTAGTTACATAGAGCTATATGAAGAAACAAAAGTGATTCAGACAGTAAGTTCTGCTAATCATTGACATAAAAATTACTGGCACCCTTTCTTGGGACACCCAATTTTTTTTAAAGTCTCACCTTTTTTCTTTATTTTTTTTAAGATTTTATTTATTTATTTTTGAGAGAGAGCACAAGCAGGGGGAGCAGAAGAAGGAGAAGGGGACTTGCTCTCCACTGAGCAAGGGGGACTCGACCCCAGGACCCTGGGATCATGACCTGAGCTGAAAGCAGAGGCTTAACTGACTGAGCCACCCAGGCACCCTGAAGTCTCACCTTTAAAGCTACCATATCTGCATATTTATTCCAGATGACTCTTTAAGCCTTCACAAAGGCCTTATGAATTCAAGGTTCAAGAGACCAAGGACGATTCTTAAGTGAATTTAATCTGAGTATTCAGATCTATATCTATAATCTTCTCCTCCCCTTATAATTTAATAATCAAAGTAGAAGTTAGGGTGATGACTACGGTAGAGAATAGAAGTATAAACTATCCACTTATTCCAAACGGAACCAGTTTAGGTTGAGATGTATTCAATGTAATTATCGTTTTTTGGTTTCTCTCTCTAAGAATTGTTTGCTGCTCCCGCTACTACTATTGTTGCTACTTGGAGGGCTACAAGATCCCAGAGGAGGTGATGCAGAGAAAGTAGGATCTGGATCAGAAGTGGGTTTTATCCAACCCAACACAACAAGGCATAGGTGGGTTAGAGAACCAGAGACATTACCAGGAAGCACTAGGCCTATAGCCAGGCATCAAGCCAGAGGTAGATAAGGAAGAAGACAGGACAACAAAGGAGCCAACCTGATCCTTGAAAAAACATTGAACAGGATGATGTATCTGGTACAATTTAAGGCATGTGGGTCGAAGCCAAGTGAAAGGTAAATGGGAGCTGGAGCTTCCTCGGTCAGGTTGCCTGGTGCACACAGCAGGGACCATCAGTGCAGCAATTTCAAATCTGCCCTGGACCAGCTCTCAACCTCCATCCCTTATCCCTGAATGCATCTCCTCAAAATGTCACCCACTGAAAACGACAATGGGGACTGGCAGGTGAAGAATGTGATAGCAAACATAGGGTCCCCAATCCCCTGAAATGTCTAACCCTTCCACACACTCATTCATTCTTCACACACGCTCTTCCATACCAAAAGAAGCACCCACTTCCCCACACACCACACGCTTGGGCATTCTGTGATCCCTTCACCACAGAACCCTCTTGCCACAGGTACAATGTACCAGAGACCACCTTGTGAGACCAACCATTGATCTCCCTCTGCTGAGGGGGTAGGTTCAGCCTACAATGGGGCTGATGGGTTGAGGGGAAAAATGGAAAGCTAAATTCCCTCAGTCCGTCCCTGATGAGATCAGGGCTGGAGAGGCAAGGCTGTGACTCACCCAGAATGCAGAATGCAGGGCTCAGGGCCCACGACGGTGACTGACAGCATAGAGTTACGGGTCAGTTTGTTGTTGCTGTCATCGTTTTTCAATTGTGTCAGGTTAGGAAAGGTACTTCTAACCCTAATTTTGAGACACCATAGATAAACCCCACATATCTGAAGGTGTCACTAAAAGTTTTCAAAATAAGATTTCTCTTACTTTTCTTCAATTCAAAAACACCTCTCGAAATTTTTAAAACAGATAATAAAATAATAAAAACACCTCTCTAGGCTACATGAGAGTTTTACAAAAGGGAGCCAAGTTCGGCCTGGGGAATAGACCTAAAATATGCCAGTACTCGCAGTCCCTTCCATATTTCTGTGCCTGTATTTCTGAATTTCCAAATTCCCAGTTAGGAATAACAGGCCTAAGGTTTCTAAAGTTGAGGCAGATCCCTTTCCCAAGTGACAGCCACAAAGAAACACTGTATCACACCTTATCTAAAGAAAAGGGAATGGTAAACTTTAGGGGGAAAAAAGTGTCCTAACATGCTCCCTGACCTTGAGCAACAGCTTTCCCCTCTCCGGGTCTCAGCATTCTACCTTCAAACCAGAAGACTGGGATCTCTAACTCCCAGCCCTCAAATTACCCAACCAGACACTTGCCAAACCCCGCCCCAAACTACCTGGTGATCTTAATATTTCTGCGTCTGGCTCCGCCCAGGGACTCCTTCCCTTCCAAGCCCTTTGTTAAATAGCTTGCCCTCTAATGGCTTTTGCTCTGGAAACAGCACCTCGGAACTCCAGCCCGAGAAAGCACTCCCCAGTATGAGGGCTGCCCTGCTCCCCGTGGCCAGGGCAGCAAGCCTTGGCCTTAGCTTCTGGCTTCTGCTCTCCTGGGTAGACCGAGGTGTGGTCGCCAAGGAGCTCAAGTTTGTGACTTTGGTGAGTAGACTTTTCTCCTTGTTTTTCCCTTAAAACTGTTACCAGCTGGGGCTGGTACCCAGGTCAGGTTTCACTTTACCCCCTACTGTGGTCTCCCAGAGTCCTAACTCAGAAAGTGCATAATCAAGTTTCGCAAGCTCCTCCTAACGAATACTTAACGTGTCCTGACAAAAAGTGTTTGCTTTGGCTATTTGTGCCTTTGCCGCTGTTATTTATTTATTCACGTATTTCACAGCTGCCCTGAGTGTGTGTTTTCCTCCTGACAGCCACAGACGCTGTGCCGGAAGCCCCAGCTGGCCACGTTAGCCCCAGGAGCTAACCAGGCTTCCCTCAGGGTGATGATTATTTGCTTGCAAACCAAAGAACAGCCATCTTCTGCATGAAGGAGCCCCTTCCCCTTTTCTTTATCAGGAAATTGGAAACTCTATCTGCCAACCGTCTTTGAAGCATAAAAGTGAAACTAAATTCGAGAAATTTCAGGGAGGACTTCCTGTTATGTAGATTTGATTGATCATTAAAATAATGTTTTTCTCCACCTCCGTATGTGTGACAAGTTGTGGGGAAAGCCGGGTGGCTGATGTGTAATGGGAAGGAAAGAAATTACACTGTGGACGTTTTCTTAAAAGTAGGTAGGAAGGGGGTTTGCGAAGTGAAGGGGATTTATCACTTTCCTGGGAGTCCTGGGGTTGATCCCTGTGTGTCCCTGGGTTTCCTTGTTTGTGATTTTCTCTGTATCTCTAATTCTCTTAACCTGTTGCACTCACTGTCTCCACCCCCTCCCACCCTGCCTCTGCCCCTTTCTTTGTCTTTCACACCTGCTCTCTCAATCTCTCTCTCCCTCGCCTTTTTTGATAGATGGAAAATACGCTGGTAAATAAGTAAATTTTCTTCCTGTGAGAATACTCAAAATTTATTTCTATAATTTTCAGGGAGGTCATCCTTGACCTAAAAAAATCAAACATAAAATTCCTGTTTCCTCAGCTGAGTGTTTTCAGAACTCCTTTCTTTCCCTTCCACAGAACAAATTTCATAACCATATGATTATGCAAATTATGATTATTAGTGCAATAAATCTTTACTAGGTCATGAGTCAACAAATGAGAGAGAATCAGAGAAACATATCATCAATTTATTTACAAGTGATTTACCAGCTGTCAGACTTCTGTGCTGAAAAAAGAACCTGTGTCATATCGTGTACCTTCTGTAAAGAAATCCATGCAAGTGGGACTTTTACTTATATTCATGGGTTTCTTGCCAACACATACATTAAGCAAGTCTGGGGGACACAGCAGAAACTGCACTCTCAACACTGTAGACCTGTGGCAAGTTGGCTGAGAGGTAATCGTCTGTGAGGTATTACAGTGAACTTGGAGTTAACCGCATGTGGTCAATTCTGTGTCTGTTTTACTCCATCCAGCACAGGCTCACTCCCCTTGACTACCAAATGGTCGAGGGCTTCCTTTCTCCCTCCTCACTCTCAGTTAACAGGTGTTCAGGGACTACAACTTAATTCTACCCTAAGAAAAACCTGACAGACACACCTGGGTGGCTCAGTTAAGCAAGCATCTGCTATCACCTCAGGTTATGATCTCAGGGTCCTGGGATGGAATCCCACTTTAGACTCCCTGCTCAACGGGGAGTCTGCTTCTCCCTTTGCTTGCTGCTCCCTTGCTTGTGTTCTCTCTCTCTGACAAATGAATAAATAAAATCTTTTTAGATTTTATTTATTCATTTGTCAGAGAGTGAGCACAGGCAGACAGAATGGCAGGCAGAGGCAGAGGGAGAAGCAGACTCCCTGCTGAGCAAGGAGCCCAATGCGGGACTTGATCCCAGGACGCTGGGATCATGACCTGAGCTGAAGGCCGCCACTTAACCAACTGAGCCACCCAGGTGTCCCTGAATAAATAAAATCTTAAAAAAAAAAAAAAAAAAAGGAAAGAAAGAAAGAAACGACAAGAAAACCTTACAAAGATAGCTCTTTTGGAGCTATAAAGATTAACATTTATCACACAAGGCTAATGTTAATGATTTTTCCCAGCAAGGCTTTCTTCCATTAATGGTAGATGAAAAGCAACTTAATACAGCTTCTTGGCCCTTACCAAAGAATGTCTAAGGACTTGAGCGATGAGATACTACTTTTTTTTTTATTGATTATGGAGAATATTTGACCAAAAATGGTTAAATTATATACCCAGGCAAATCCTTAGAAAATTATTAGAACCAGAATAAAAGAAAGGTGCCTCTAATTAAAGTGGTAACATTTGTAACAATAACCAATCATCACTCGATGTTATTATATGCCGGGCACTGTTCTGAGAGTACGATATGGAAAATGTCCCATTATCCTTCCAACAACCCTGTGAAGTAGGGTTCCTAGGAAAACACAGGATACCCAGTTAAGTTTGAATTTCAGATAAACAGCAAATAATTTTATAGCATAAACTATGTTTCGTGCAATATTTGGGCATCCTGCAGTTTGGTTTGCTCCATCTGGCAACTGCTCTTTAAAATTTTACAGAAACTTTACTATCTCTGTTTTATAGATAAAGATATTGAGACGCAAAGAGGCTAAGCAACTTGTCCATAGTTACGTGGTAGCCGTGGTTTGTCAGGATATGAATCCAGGCTGTGTGACGGAGGCTCTGAGCCTGATCCCTACACATAGCCCATTCCTGCTGAAATGGAGCCAGCACATGGAGCTGAGAGCTCCCCCTGGAGGTTAGGTGCGCAGACAGCTCATAATCAGTAGGTAGTCTACTTGCTGTTACTCTGTGATCCAGGAA
This sequence comes from Mustela putorius furo, assembly GCF_011764305.1. Lineage (NCBI taxonomy): Eukaryota > Metazoa > Chordata > Mammalia > Carnivora > Mustelidae > Mustela > Mustela putorius. The sequence goes on along the minus strand of NW_025421987.1, from coordinate 108,884,900 downwards.
AAATAAATCTTTCCCACTTCTGAGACGCTGTCCTTGGCAGAAAGAGCAGGAAACTGTCCTTGGCTCTTGTTCTGTCTCATGAACAGAGTTATCACACAATCTTAAAACAGGTTTATCAACGTGTGTCCCATGGAATGCTAGTTTGACGAGTTGTTAACAGGAGTTGCTTGGAAGAAAAAATGGGTTTCAGGAGTCAAATCCGTTTTGGGAACAATACAAGAGTCACATTGTATTTCAGGTCTCTAAAGGGCAGGACTCGTCAGTCTTTAATCAGTCTAACATCTCTGGGCACCTGAGTGGCTCAGTCAGTTAAACATCTGCCTTTGGCTCAGGTCATGATCCCAGCCAGGGTCCGGGTATCTGGCTTCCTGCTCGGTGGGGAGTCTGCTTTTCCCTCTCCCTCTGTCCTTCTGCTCATGCTCTCTTTCTCTCCCTCTCTTGCTTTATCTCAAATAAACAAATACAATCTTTAAAAATGATAATAATAATATTTTAATATGTGCTGTGGCTGTAAAGGAAAGGAGCTAGTAGGAAACTATATTTCCTAAAATTTGACCACAGAAACCACCTCCTCTTTTCCCAGAGCGTCCCATAGAAAACCCTTAGAGAATCATTATTTTTAACTTTTTAGAGAACGAGTAATAAGTATGGTGAGTCAGGGAGGTCAAAAGAGACCTCTCTTGGTTGCCTTTTTCAGAAGGGAAGGGACCTGGATTCAGTGACCGCCAGGATTAGAAGTAGGAGGAGGACATTCCAGGCTGATGGAACTTCACCGCCCTGAGGCTGGAACAATGTATTGGATGCAACAGCAGGGGCTCTGTGGCTAAGCATGTTTAACAAAAGTGTAAGATAGTAGCATCAAGGTCGGCAGGGCCAGATCAGGTAGGATGATGTAATACGGCAAACCCACTCAGCAGACTGGATAGAGATGGATCATTCCTGGGAGAACCAGACCATGGTTCTGTTTTTTAGAAAGTCACCTGTGATCTAAAAAGATAAAGTGAACGTGATGTGGGGGAGAAAACAGTGGGTAGCATTCATGGAAACCAAGGGATCTGGATGGCTCGTTCCGTCTCTTTGAACCTAAGTTTCCTTTTTGGTTCAGGACAGCAATAGGGCCAGCCTGGCCTTGCAGGAGTTCTGAGAATTGAAAGAGAGAGCAGGGAAGAAACTGTACAAAACCCTGGAGGGTTACACGGACATAAGAGGTTGTTATCCTGGATGTCTTCCTATTGCAGTTACCGCTGGGGCTGCAGAACAGTCCTGGGGCTGACCCTACATGTTTAGGTTTCTGAAGGATATCATACAGTACAATTGCTGGACTGAGAACAGCAGTTAAAATTTGGCAGAGCAGCTGTTAAGAAGTTTGCCTTACCACAGGCTTAAAAGCACTGAGGCACAGTCTAAAGGCTCCAGCTGAAACTCCAGGAGCTCAAGAATGGCATATGTGTACTTGAGGGCGCTCACTGATATGCATACCGACACATGCACACTGACACACACACACACATACTGATTTCCAGCGTCTGGGGATGCGGAGTGGGATGGTTTATTAATTGTCTCTGGTGGACACCCCTTTTGAGGAGCTCACAGCTTGTTTGAGCCACTATTTAAAAAATCCTTAAACCTTACTGCAGTATAGGGAGGTACAATTATTCCTGACCTGTAAGGACTGAGTAAGAAAGCTTGTTCAAGCCTGTGATTATGTTCCAGGGCTCTGCTGTTTAAATAACCCTCCTCTAAGGGCACCATGCTTATTTTTCTCCCTAGGCTACACTGTCATTTAGATGCATAATCTCAGTTCTATTTTTTAAGTAGTATTTGGGATTGTTGCTTACATCAGAGTTTTCCTGTAGTGCAACACCACCCCATCCCCTGCAACACAGAGAGCTTCTGATCTTAGAGGAAAAGTTCATAACGAAGCCCCAGATCCTGGATAGCCCACTGAAGGGATGCGAGGGTGTGTTTTAGCAGAGAAATGAGCCTCTTAACACGGGTTAAGAATGCTCGCATTGCAGGCACACCGTCTATGCTTGGATCTCTACTGTGTCATTTACATGCTGTGTGACCTTGGGGAGGTCACTTAACTAAGACTGATTTCCTTGTTTGTGAAATGAAGATAATATTCATAAATGCTTTGTAGAACTGATGAATGGATTAAATTATGAGAAGCACTTAGCACAGTTTCTGGGACATATCAAGCATTCAAAAAACCTTGAGGGACGCCTGAGTGGCTCAGTCGGTTGAGTGTCTGCCTTCGGCTCAGTTCATGACCCTGGGGTCCTGGAATCAAGTCTCCTTCTCCCTCTGCCCTTCACCCTACTTGTGCTCGCACATGCTCTCTCTCAAATAAATAAATAAAATCTTAAAAACAAAACAAAACAAAAACCTTGAGCTATTGTGGTTAAAGGCTGGTAAGAAGCATTGTAAATTATTTTACTACAATATCTCTCATCTAACTTCCCTTTGGCCAGCTTAGGCATTCCCAACCAGAGATGATTTTGCCCCCTACAGCACATTTGGCAATGTCTGGAGAACTTTTTGATTGTCACAGTTAGGGACTGCTATTGCACTCTAGTGTGCAAAGGCCAGACATGCCACTAAACATTCTACAGGGAATAGGATAGCCCCTCACAAGGAATTATCCAGCCCAAAATGTCAACAGTGCTGAGTCTGAGATGCCCTGGAAACTAAACGTTGTAGGATTTATAATCAACTGAAACCACGTAACAATTTTAGTTACTCAGATCTAAGGAAGTATTTTGCACAATTACCTGGGATCTAAAAAGTCCAAAATATGTTTAGATTATAGAAAGAGAACTAATGAGGGGCCCCTGGGTGGCTCAGTCATTAAGCGTCTGCCTTCAACTCAGGTCATGATCCCAGGATCCTGGAATCAAGCCCCCCATCAGGCTCCCTGTTCAGCGAGGAACCTGCTTCTCCCTCTCCTGCTCCCCCTGCTTGTGTTCCCTCTCTCACTTTCTCTCTCTCTATCAAATAAATAAAATCTTTTTTAAAAAATTAAGGAAAAGAAAGAAAGATAGATAGATAGATCCACTACACCACGGTCTTTGTTTACAATGGCCTGTTCTGCTGCAATTTTTATTTCTCACCAGTTTAGGGGACCAAAAGGTAAGTTTTCTTTAGACACCAGAGACACAATCCAGGTCCTGCAAGCCTCCCTCACTTTCCTGGAATCCCATCTGAAAGATGGCTAAAATTGACAACTCTTCCTTACTCTGTGTCTTCTGGAGCATCTTAGCCAGGATGCTAAATGACAAGCGCAGGAAATCTCAGATAATGCAAGGTATCCTGCGGCCCTCCTCTGTATTAAAAATGCTTGCTGGCATCAGTATAGACTTCATCTTGGACTTCTGGAGTATTTTTCATGTCTTATCTTTTGCTGATAAAACAGCTTTGTATTTAGTTTGGTATTTTATTCAGAAAGCGTATTGGACTCAGAAAATACCAACATTTCGAAAGTCCTGACTACTCTCTCCAAAGAGGAAAATGTGCAATCAAAATAGCATGACATGTATACAAATCCTAAGGTATTAAGAATTAGCTTTTCTAATCTCCCTTTCCGTAAGTCCTTTATGTCTCATCTCCTAAAAATTAATAAATCATTGGCTCAAGATGGTCACAAATTGTATGTGACATTTAAAAGCGACTAGTATTATCATACGTAAAATCTTTTACACCGTAATTAAGAAAGAATACTTCTCATCAGAGCCTGTCTGCAATAAAGTGTTCTTGCAGAGTACCTGGGTGGCTCAGTGGGTTAAGCCTTTGCCTTTGGGCTCAAGTCATGATCTCAGAGTCCTGGGATCGAGGCCCAAATCGGGCTCTCTGCTCAGCAGGGAGACTGCTTTCCCCCTCTCTTGCCTCTCTGCCTACTTGTGATTTCTCTCTCTATCAAATAAATAAATAAAATCTTTTAAAAAGTAAAAAATAAAGTGATCATGCTAAACTTTGTGTTCCTCCTTGCCCCAATATACAAACCAGTCTCTGTGTATGGCTCGTCTGCTTCCTAATGATTGACTGTCTCTTCACTTACATTACCTGAAACACGGGAAAGTGTTAGTGAGATGCAAACAGTGGTTCTTAACCTGAGATTTACCTGGGAGGCCTTTTTTTTTTTAAAGATTTATTTACTTATTTATTTGAGAGGGAGAGAGAACCAGCAGGGAGGACAGGGAGAAGCAGGCTCCCCACTGAGCAGGGAACCAGACGCAGGACTTGATCCAACAACCCTGAGGTCATGACCTGAGTTGAAGACAGACACTTAACCCACTGAGCCACCCAGGCACCCCTTAAATGAGGAGGTCTTAAAAATCCTGATGCTCCGAATCACTTCTCGGCCTTTTAACTAAGATCAAGTGTAAAATCCTGATGCCCTGGCCACATCCCAATGTTGAGAACCAGTGGTTTAGAAGAATATCTATGAGGATGAGCTGAACTAAAACACCTAAGTGAAATTTGTAATGTTACTGTCTTGATCTCTTTTCAGGTATTTAGGCATGGAGACCGAAGTCCCATTGAAACCTTCCCTAATGACCCCATTAAGGAATCCTCATGGCCCCAAGGATTTGGCCAACTCACTCAGGTTGGTTGGATTTTCAGCTAAAAGGTTGCTGATGAGTCTTAAGGGAAACTGTGGAGTTTGTAATACATTGAAACCAAATAACCACTTAAGTTACTCAGATCTGGGAGATTATTTTGCATAATTACCTAGGAACTAAAAAGTCTAAAGTGTGTTTTGATCATGAAAGGCGAGGCAGTAATGGTTAACTTTGATAATTTCTGATCATGACCAAGTCACCCCTTGTGACTAGTAACTGTAGGAAAATTGTATAAAATTGCCCGTTTTGATCTTTTTTTTTTTTTTTTTTTTTTGCCCTGTTTGGCTTTATTAAAGTATAAGAGCTGTGCATGGCAACAGATGAACACATGAGCTTAAAAATGCTGAGGAGAGCCAAGAGATCCTTGGAAGCCAGCCCCTGAGTTGCTCAGCCTCCCTCCAAGGAAGCAGACAATAATCTTGTAATTGATAAACTGAATCAGCAGGTTTGGGAAGACAGGATTCCTTTGGAAGTGCTGATGCCAAATTTGATTTTTTTTATCAGCTAGATATACTGGGATTGGGCCTTCTTATAAGCCGTTCCTAAAAAATACTAAAGGAGAAGGTGAATGGGTGGGGGTGGGGGACAAAGGCACTGTAGTCCCTGCTCCAGAGCACCACTCCCTTCTCTTGCAACAGAGGGTGGCTCTTCTGTTCGGAGTCGGAGGCCCCATGTGTTGCTTCTGCTCTGATCAAAGCACTGTTTAAATACATTAAGAAAATGTCATAGACTGTTTAGAGTAGAATATCCCTAAACTTTTAACTAAGCATTTAAACCAATGGGTCTCAGTCTTGGCTAAACACTGAAATTATTTGGAGAGCTTTAAAAAATGTCGATGTCTGTCTGCCTCCCAGACAGAGGTTCTTACTTAATTCATCTAGGGTATAGCCTGGACATTGGGATTTTTAGAATCCCTCAGCTGATCAGTTGACTCTAATGTGCAGCCAAGTCTGAGAACCACTTCCCTAATTCAACCACAATGTTTCATAAAGGAGAAACCCCACAGAGGCTGTTTGAGGTCAGCACTTTTGGGCTCCCCGATCACAGCTCCTCCCACCATACCTTACTCCTACCCAGCTTTCAGCTCCTTAAAGGGATGGTAGGGGATGGTAATAAAAATTCAGGGCTACTTCTTTATTTATTTATTTATTTATTTATTTATTTGACAGAGAGAAATCACAAGTAGATGGAGAGGCAGGCAGAGAGAGAGAGAGGGAAGCAGGCTCTCTGCTGAGCAGAGAGCCCCATGCGGGACTCGATCCCAGGACTCTGAGATCATGACCTGAGCCAAAGGCAGCGGCTTAACCCACTGAGCCACCTAGGCGCCCCAGGGCTACTTCTTAATACCTGTGGCTGTGGGAAGACTCCTCTTCCCTTGTTCAGCTTTTCCAGTAAGACTATAAGATTCTTTCAGGCTGTGAGATCTGGATTCTCCTTCTGGAAGTCTCTTGACTAGCCATCACATTTCCTAAAGCAGTGTTTCTCAAGCTTCCTAGAATGAATGTATCATTTGGGGATCTTGTTAAAATGTAGGTTCTAACAGTCAAAGGAAATGAAAACACTAATTCAAAAAGATATCTGCACCCCTGTGTTCATTGCAGCGTTATTTACAATAGCCGGGCTATAGAAACAACCTAAATGCCCATCAACAAATGGATGAATAAAGAAGTTGTGGTATAGATAGATAGATATTATAATGGAACATTATTTAGCCATAAAAATGATAAAATCCTGCTGTCTATGACAACATGGATAAAACTTGAAGACATTATGCTAGATAATAAAAGCCAGACAAAGACAAATACTATATGATCTCGTTTATATGTGGAATCTAAAAAAATTTTAAGAACCAAACTCATTGAAAAAGGAATCAGATTTGTGGTTAACCAGAGGCAGGGGGTTGGGCGGGGGAGAAAACTGGGGAAAAGGTGGTCAAAAGGTACAAACTTCCAGTTACAAGGTAAATAAGTAGTAGGGATTTAATGTACAGTGTAACAACTATGGATAAAACAGCTCTATTAACACATGTGGAAGTTGTTAAGAGGGTAAATTCCAAGAGTTCTCATCACAAGGAAAAACAATTTCTTTGCTTTCTCTTTTTATTGTATCTCTATGAAATGACAGATGCTAACTAAATTTATAACAGTGATCATTTCCCAATATATGTAAACCAAATTGTATGCTGTATATCTTAAACTTATACAGTGATATATGTCAATTCTATCGCAATAAAACTTAGGGGGAAAAATGCAGATTCTAATTCAGCATGTCTGACATGGACTTAAGAGTCTTTATTTCTAACATACTCCAAGGTGAAGCCAGTGATGCTGGTACATGGCCTCTCTTGAAGTCACAAAGTTCTAGAGCTCAAATTCCTGCCCTTGGCCAGGTACTTGCAATCTACATCATGACAAGGTGATGGCCTTCCAGGTCAGTGGTTCTCAAAGTGTGGTCCCTGGACGAGCAACATCACCATTACTTGGAAACATGTCAGAAATGTAGATTGTCTGGCCCTCCCCACTGAACCAGAAACTCGGGGCTTCAGTTCTTGGAACCTTGTTTCAGTGACTCCTCCAGGTGATTCTGTGCACACTGACATTTGAAAACCACTGCTCTATAGAAGATGACTCTGGTCAAAATGCAGCTGTCAGTTAGTACAACAAATTAGGCCCAAAGTACCTGCTTCTTTACCTACCCGTGTCATCCAGGAAACTAGCAAAACTCAAAGCACGCATTACTCTTTTCCCATCTCCTTCCCCAACCTAGGGGTCAGTGATGATCATGGCAGCTGGGACCACAAGCAAAGGCACGAGTGGGACCAAGCAGAGGCTACAAGGACCACAGGCTTTCTAACTCCTGAAGCTCTAATAAAACTCAGGATTAAAGACAGACTTGAAGGCAGTGTTTCTCAAAGCATGGCACTCTACTGCATGGATCTGAATCACTTGGGGTGCTTGTTAAAATGCAGATTCCAGGGCCACCCTGGGATCTAACAAACAGGAAATCTCTGAGGACAATGCTCAGGCATCTGCATTTCAACAAGCATCACTAGATAATTTTGCTGCTGATGCACAGTAATGCTTGAGGATCACTGAACTAAATCAGCATTTCTTAATGATTACTGGCCATCAGAATCTTAGGAAGCTTGTTAAAAAAGGCGTTCCTGAGCTCCACCCCCTCAGTAGATCAAGATGGGGCCTAAGAATCTGGTTTCTAACATATTCCCAAGTGATGCTAATCCTGCTGATCCCCAGACCACACTTGGAGTAACAGGCTCTAGTTTTTCATGAACCGGGCATAAATAAACTGTGCAGATAATAAATCATTACACCCAGAGGTTGAAAGTGATCTTCAGATTCATCAAGCCCAGCTTCTTATCAGGTGGTTGAATTTCTTCCACAAAAGCTCCACTGGTTAACCAACTGGTTAACCTGCTCTCTTGAATTTTCTACCAACAAAGATGAGCCAGTGATGTTCTACCACACCAGAGATGAACCATTTACTTAGATCAGTCACCAGCTATTAACTGTGCAAGGCTCTATGTGTAGTGCTAACGAAGGTTACGTGAATTTTCTCAAGTAGTCATGGCTGAAGAGCACAACTCTCTTTTCTTGTTTTTATTTAAAAATATGTAAATATGTCTATATTTCATTTACATAAAATATGTAAATATGTTTATACTTAATTTTATTTAAAAATATGTAAATATATTGAATTACTAAATTACACCATGGTTTGCTTTACACATTGAATAAGGAAAGATGAGACTCGTACATGAAATGCACAGAATTTACTTCTATTGATTTTTGCTTTTATTTGTTCCCATAGCTGGGCATGGAGCAGCATTATGAACTTGGACAGTATATAAGGAAAAGATATAGAAAATTTTTGAATGAGTCCTACAAACCTGAACAGGCAAGTTGGGGAGCCAGGCGTGGGAACCTTTTACCATGAAAGAATTTAACGTAATGTTGCATTTGCAAAAGTGCTTTTCCTGGTTCTGAAGAACGTACACAAGTCAGAGATCTTATTTACAAATGCACTCCTCTTTTTTTTAAGATTATGTTTATTCATGAGAGAATGAGAGCATGAGTGGGGGAAGGGGCCGAGGGAGAGGAAGAAGCAGACTCCCCACCAAGCAGGGAGCGTGATGTGGGGCTCAATCCAAGGACTCTGGGATCATGATCTGAGCTGAAGACAGTCATTTAACTAACCGAGCCACCCAGGCGCCCCAAATGTACTACTTTTTATACAAATACTTTGTTCCTAAAAAATGTATGAATATGAGTTAAGTTCAAAATTTTATGGACACCTATGGTAAATACTTTGGCTTGGCAGGTAGCTACCACTTAATTGGTCTCTTTGTCAATTCAACTATTGACATAGCTGGTGGCATTCTCCCAATACTGTCTCTTTCATAGTAGACATTATGATCATGATGCTACCACAGTGTTTGCTAATGTTTTCCTGTGAGGGTCCTGGCCTCTCTTCAGATGTACTCCTTGCTCCACAGGGAAAAATGCACAGTTCTGATCAGTTGGAATCTCCTTTGATTTTCCCACTCTAGGTTTATATTCAAAGTACGGACATTGATCGGACTTTGATGAGTGCTATGGTAAACCTTGCAGGCCTCTTTCCTCCAGAGGGTGTCAGTATCTGGAATCCCAGCCTACCCTGGCAGCCCATCCCGGTGCACACGGTCTCTCTTTCTGAAGATCGAGTGAGTATTCTGGAAAAACCACCTGTTTGGCCTAGGAGGAGGAAAGCAAGTCACCTCGTACTTGTAGGTTGGGAGGTCTGGACACTGCTCAGTCTGTGCAATCTTAATCCTTTTCTGTAAAGGGGCACAGGACATAGTAGGATATAGGAAGCCCCAGGCAAGAGAGAGTAGCAACAGAATAACAGAATTTCAGTTTCGATCTTTATCATCATTGTTTTGCCACCCCTTCAACAAATGGCAATATGGGGGCGCCTGGGTAGTGCAGTCAATTAAGTGGCCAACTCTTGGTTTCAGCTCTGGTCATGATCTCCCAGTCGTGTGATCAAGCCCCACATTGGGCTCTGTGTTCCACACTCAGCGCCAAGTGTGCCTGAGTTTCTCTCTCCCTGTCCCTCTGCCCCTCCCCACTACATGCTCACTCTCTCTAAAATAAATAAATCTTTTTTTTTTTTAAATGGCAGTTTGCCCCTCTCCTTCTTCACATGTACACACACATACACACACACATACATAGTTCCCCCTGTTCTACCTTCAATTCCCAGGTTTTTGGTGTGCCACGTAGGGTTCTCCTGCCTCCAGATTCTTCTAAGACTTCTCTACCTACAAAATACTCCTCTCCACATGAAAACCCCATTCTGAGGCAGGGGGAAAGAAAATTTGAGGGCATAGTCAGTGACCAGCACTTTGATACGTGTCATCATAGTTACCTTTCATAAATAACCTTGAAAGGACACTATTACTGTTCTCCTTTTATAGCCAGGGAAATATGTGCTCAGAGAGAAAAACAAAATGGGCCCAGGGACACAAAGCTGGTAATCATCACCACTGGGACAAGAACTAGGCTTATCTCATTCCAGTACCTGAAAAAAAGTGTTTAAATCCTGGCACCTGGGGCACTCTCTATAACAAATCAGGATCCCTGAGGGTAGGACAGAGGCATCAGTACTTTTAAAATATTCTCCCTACATGATTCTAGTGGACAGCCAAGTGTAAGAACCAGTACTGTAAACCAAGCTGCCTGAATGAGGCTATCTGAAAGAAACTCTCAAATTTATTTGTGCTGGGTGGGATGCACCAAAAGCTCTTTAACATTTTCAGAGGAATTGCTTTTGGTTTTAAATAGCATTAAATAACTCTAATCTCCCAAGTGTGGAATTTAAGACTATATGTAGGAGGGGCACCTGGGTGGCTCCATCAGTTGGGCGTCCGACCTGATTTTGGCTTGGGTCTTGATCTCAGGGTTGGGAGATTGAGCCCTGCTTTGGGCTTTGTGCTGGGCATGGAGCCTGCTTTAGTTTCTCTCTCTCCTTCTCCCTCTGTCTCTCCCCCTTCTAAAAAGTAAAAACTGGGGACGCCTGGGTGGCTCAGTGGATTAAGCCTCTGCCTTCAGCTCAGGTCATGATCTCAGGGTCCTAGGATCAACCCTGCATTGAGCTCTCTGCTCAGCAGGGAGACTGCTTCCCCCTCTCTCTGCCTGCCTCTACTTGTGATCTCTCTCTCTCTCTCTCTCTCTCTGTCAAATAAATAAAATCTTTAAAAATAATAAAAAGTAAAAATTTAAGAAAAAAAAAGATTATATGAAGGATATAGCTTGGGACAAGGAATCCATCCTGATTCCCCTGCAGCCACTGTCAGCATGACCGTGTGCTCTCTCGGTAGCTGAGGCTTAGCATGACTTCTGCACTCGGACTCAGGAGCCCCCGGGGTAGGCTTCCATCCTCTTTGCCCTGTCAGTACTCCTAGACACTTGACTTAACTGTTGCAACCGATGACATAAGAATCTTTCCCAAATACTTTGTAGAAAACAGCCTGACCCTGTCAATCTCACTCTAGGTAAATCTGCTCCAACCGCTTTTTCTGATGTTTCCTGAAAAGCAGGATTATTCATTTGTACCTCCTTCCTTCACAGAATCAAGAGAGAAGTATTATGATGATCTGTATTTTTAGGAGTTTGTGAATATTTTCTTCCAAAAGGAAAAAAAAAATCACTTTGGCCTTTTCTGCATAGACAGACACTAGAGAGCAGCACCAAATTCAGCCAGCATAGACCAAGGCAGATGTTTAATACTTAATCCTAAAAGATAGTAATTAAATTATGTAGTAAGGAGATTATAGGAGCTATTAGAAGAGGAAAAGAGAGGGGTATCTGGGTGGCTCAGTCGGTTAAGTGTCTGCCTTCATTGTGATCTCAGGGTTCTGGGATCACGTCCTGTGCCGGGCTCCCTGCTCAGTGGGAGCTGCTTCTCCCTCTGCATCCTGCTTGTGCGCTTTTCTCTCTCTCTGTCAAATAAATAAATAAAATATTGGGGGAAAAAAAAGGAAAAGAGAAAAAGGAGAGTGAGCAAGAGAGAAGCAAGATTATCCACTCATGGCTTCTAGCTGTGTCCTCAGTAAGGCAAAACCATTCTGACATCAACCAAGAAACCGGACAAACATCCATTGGTCAACACACAATTATTCCCAGAGCTGTGATAAGTGCTGTAGAGAAATATAAGGCCAGGTTTCTCCCCTCATTTATCATCCCTTCGATGAAAACAGATTTGCATTGTTGACACGTGTAGACCACGATACAAAGCGATGGGCAATGAAGCAAGGACAAGCTGCACCTGCTAGAGGAACTCACAGAACGACGCCCCCGTGGCGCTAACACAGGACAACCGTTCTTCACTGAGAGAGTGAGAGCTTGAACCAGACCTCAGAGGGGAAGGAAAGGAGAAGAAAACCCCCAAAGCATGGCAGTGGGTGACTATACAGAGGGCTTGCCCTTCTGTGTCCAGAGTTCTTATTTAGAAGGAATGAAAATGTCTGACTCTGTTGGGCTCAGACACGAGAATCTGAATACTTCAGGATGATTTGTGAAAACCCGGTTAAGAAACGGAGGAGCTTTTGTGAATTGCAGAATGCTGGTCAGATATTTAGGTGTTTAATCCCACTTATTTTCACCCTCTTTCAATATTCGGGATGAGAAAATGAAAGTCTAGGAAGGTTGAGTAATTCACTAAAACCTAGACCTTTAAATGAAGAGTCCTATGCCTTTGGTACTACTGGTACTACTCCTCCGCAGTACCGTTCCTTCTGTGGGAAAATCGGAAGACCATGCAGGGAGATTGAGCTGCAAAGCAGCGGGCATAAAAAGAACCCATGCACATTCGTTCTTCAGTACTGTGCACACATGATGAGCAGTGCTCCAAGGCATCTTGTATGACCACAGTTTGGAAGGAAAGGATACTGGAGCCTCACAGAATAAATGTGGAAGCCATTGAGGAATGAGGAAATGAAGCTCTGAAATTAGATGGTAAATACTGAGAGGAAGGAAAGCAAAGTTAGGCAAATGTCACTGCATCAGGAAGCAACTTATTTATTTATTTAGATTTTATTTAAGAGCGAGAGTGTGAACACAAGAGCGTGGGGGAGGGGCAGAGGGAGAGGAGAATCAGACACCCCCCTGAGCAGGGAGCCAGATACGGGACCCCAAGATCCCAGGATCACAACCTGAGCTGAAATCAAATGCTTAGATGACTGAGCCACCCAGATGCCCCAGGAAGAAGCTTATTTTTAAAAAGTTTTCTGAGCAGCTACAAATAGGCCAGACTCTGTTCTAGGCATTGACAACACAGCAATGGATAAGACAGACAAGATCCTGGCTGTCCTTGAGTTGATATTTTATAAGAAATAGATGATAAAGTAAAAAGAAGTAATAATCTGAAATGGCGATGAGTTCCCCAAAAGAAGTAAAGCAAGGTGACATGATCATGGCTGGGGCTGAGTTAGAAGAGCCTGGTGGGAGTGTCTGGGGGCAAGGTCTCAGGCAGGGAACAGTCCCCTAAGCCTGTGGATTCAGGGACCACAACGAGGCCCAAGTGTTGCTGGAGAAAAATTAGAGGACAGTAGCAGGAAAGCAGCGCAGTGATCTCTAGAGTTAACTTAGTTTGAGTTTTATTCCAAGTAAGATGAAAGCCAGTGAAGGTTACAAACTACAGAATGGCATGATCTAATTAATGCTTTAGAAAGATTGGTGTTTATAAAAAATAAAACGAAAAGGATTAGCATAGCTGTGGATGTGGAGAATGAACTGTAAAATGGAATGAGTGGATGGATGCCTACTGACCAAATACAAAGCTCCGACGTCAGTCAAATCACAGGTTATGATGGTTTGGACTGGGAGGGAACAATGAATATGAGGAAGAGAAGTCTATTTTGGATGTATTTTGAAAGTAAACAAGCAAAACTGATTAGTCTATGAATCAGGATGATAAATTTTACCATCGGCCAAAGAAGATTACAAAGGCGAAATGGTTAAAAATGAAACTGACTTCAGTTTTGTACGTGTTGAACTTGAAGAAAAAGAGCAACATCCGAGTAGTGGTATCCACTAAGGGCTGGAAATACAGGGCCGGCCACAAATAAAAAGTCAGAGCAACAAAATTAGCTGCGGGCCACCGACCTATAGATTATATTCAAGACTAGAGAAGATTGTCAAACTTAAGCTCATCCTTTTGTCCTCATAATGGGTTTTAAAATACATTTTTCTATATATTTAGCATATGCCTTTATTTTGACCAGAACATAAGTTAATGAGGGGTTAATCATTCTCTTAAGATTCTTTCCAGAACCTCTTATTCATTTCTCTGTACTTGGGGCGGGGGGAGGGGAGGAAGCAGTGTTGCAGGATGCCTTTGCCCACACATGTGTATCTTGTGCTAGAAATGTAATTTCTAGCACAAGATACACAGGTCCAGCAGGAAGTGAAATAATAGTTACATCAACATGGAAAACCAGAAAGTGTGAGTATTTACCAACAATGCAGGCCTATTTAGGCAAGCTCATGAAAGGAAAAAAAAAAAAGCTTTTTGGTTCTGGATGCATATCCTACTATTTAAGACCGCAGATCATTTATCTCTTTTTCCTCAATTTTAGAATTTCCATTCAGTTCAAAACTCATTTGAATCTTTTATTCAGGTCACTTTGTACCTAATGAAGCTTAAAATATGGCTGCAGTTTCTTTAGCAAAGTTCTTCTGACTAATAAAGAATTCATGATCTTTCTTTTGTCCTCAGTTGCTATACCTGCCTTTCCAGGACTGCCCTCGTTTTAAAGAACTTAAGGAGGAGACTCTCAAATCGACAGAATTCCAGAAGAGGTTGCATCCTTATAAGGTTAGAAAATGTGTTATTTTTCGGGGTACAGGAAGGTGGGGAGGGCCAAGACAAAGGAGGAAGCCCCAGGTTCTTACAAGTGTGGGAGGAATGTGTCTGCCAATGGCCAGTTATAGCAGTGGGTTAAAACATTTAATGAGTGTCAGTCATAACTATCTGGTCCTCTTCCCTACGTGGGGCCACAGCCAGTAAAGAAGCCAGTCCCTTTCTGATCCTATCCCCATGTGCCAGAAGGAACTAGATGAAAGTACATGGCTGGGTCAGAATAAAAGCAAGTCTAAAATGATCTGCCTTAATGAGGCTGAGGGGCTGGGACATTGATTTCACATACAAAGGATAGTCTTTTTTATTTTATGTTTCTACTTTGCAAAATATCCCTTTTTAAGACTATGCAAAAGGTAGATATAATGCTTTGTGTATTTAAAAATAAAATTTTAAATCTCTAATACATTTACATGGTTCACAAATTTTAAAAATATAAAAAGGAATACAGTGGAAAGTCTCTTAATGACCCCACAGGTAACTGGTGGCACCATTTTCTTATATAGTCTTGCAGTTTCTTTATGCATATACAAATAAATATGAATATATTCTGGTAGTTTCCCCTTTGCTACACAAAAGGAGTATACTGTATTCACAGAGATGGACACCTTGGATTTTTTTCATTTAACAATATACCTTATAAATATCACTCTATCTGTACATAAAGAGTTTCCTCATTTTTTATAACTGCATTTGGATTTGTGGATGTACCATACTTTTTTAACCAGTTCATACTGACGAACAAGTGAGTCGTTTCTAATCATTTACAGTCTATATGAGTATCTTGTGCATCTGAATAAATTCACAAGAATATCTGTGGAATGATATCCCAGAAGTAGAAATTCTGGGGAAATTTGAAATATTGTCAAATTGCCCTCCAAAGAAGTTATGCTAATATCTGCCCCAGTCAACAAAGCATAGGATTGCCTGTTCCTCTACAGCCTTGCCAACAATGTATAGACAACTTCGGGGATATTTGCCAATCTGTAGGTAAAAAATGGTATCACTAGAAGCCTTTCCTCTAAAATCAGCAACAAGGCAAGGAAGCCCAGTATCATCACCATAATAAAGCATTGTGCAGTAGTCTTTTTCTCTTAGGATGAGTGAGTTTAGGATGTCTTTATCTAGTTAAATGCCTTTTGAATTTTCAGTTGTCTTCATATTCCTTGGCCATTTAGCTTCTGGATTCTTGATTTTCTGCTTTCTATATATTTTAGGAGCTTTCTCCATGTATTTTGATTTTTTTTTTCCTGTGACATAAATGGCATGGTTTCTATTGTCTGCCTGTTGATATTGGTTATAGTATTTTCGCCATGTAATAGTCTTAAGTGTGCTGATGTATTGATACATGGTTTGTATATTTATAGTTATATTTAGAGAAGCTTTCTCCATTCCTAGGCTTCAAAGGAAGTCTGTAATGTTTTCTTCTAATTCCACTATATCTTCATTTTTGTGTGGATCCATTTATACTGGGGTTAGGTACAAAATTTGTATCCTGATTAAGTTTACCCATATTAACTAATCGCCCAATCACTACTGAATAGTCCATCTCTTCCCTTTAAATATATTACAATTCCCCCATTTGTGTGGTCTGTTGCTGTAATTTTTATTCTATTCAATTATTCTTTCATTTTACTAGCCAAAACTACAATGTTGTACTTAGTAAGACTTTATACCTGCTTTAATATCTAAAAGGCTTGTACCCCTCATTCTCAACTTTTCTGAGTTTTCATGGCTCTTTTTTATTTTCTTTGTGAATTTTAGAATCAGCTTGTCTCGGTTCCAAAAACATTTTTTTTTAACTGTCTAGTGTTTTTTATTGGGATCATATTGAATTTATAAATTAACTTGGAGAATTTGCAACTCTATGACATTGAAGTTTCCTTTCTAAGAACATGGTACATTTTCCTATTTGTTCTTCAAGAATTTTTTAAGGTTTTCTTCACATAGGTCTTTACATTTATCTTTAAGTTTGTTCTAAAATTATAATATCTATAAATAACCTTGACTTACCTCTACTTTTCCAATATTCCTCTGATTCTTTTTTTTTTAAGATTTTATTTATTTATTTGACAGAGAGAGGGACCACAAGTAGGCAGAGAGGCAGGCAGAGAAAGAGGAAGGAAAGCAGGCTCCCTGCTGAGCAGAGAACCCAATGTGGGGCTCGATCCCAGGACCCTGAGATCGTAACCTGAGCCAAAGGCAGAAGCTTTAGCCCACTGAGCCACCCAGGTGCCCCTGATTTCTTCTTTTTTAAAAAAAGATTTTTATTTATTTTTTGACAGGAAGAGAGTGAGAGCACAAGTAGGGGGAGTGGCAGAAGGAGAGGGAAAAGCAGGCTCCCCACTGAGCAGAGAGCCTGATGTGGGGCTCCATCCCAGGATCCAGAGATCATGACCTGAGCCAAAGGCAGATGCTTAACCAACTGAGCCACCCAGGTGCCCCCTAAGGGCATTGACTGTGAGCATTCTCATCTTATTTTTTATTTTAGAAGTGTTTTTCTATTAAGCATGCTGGCTTTAGGACCAAATAGAGATATTTGTACCAAATTAAGGAACTAACCATCCTTCCTATTTTATTGATTATTTTGACCAATACTTGTGTTTAACTTTTCGAAAAATCTTTTTAGCATTATTTAAATATAATCAAGGAGTGCCTGGGCAGTTTAGTTGGTTAAGTGTCTGACTCTTGACTTCAGCTCAGGTCATGATCAAAGGTCCTGGGATCAAACCCCACAAAGGGCTCCATGCTCAGCAGGGAGTCTCCTTCTCTCTCCCTCTCCCTCTGCCCCCTCCGCACCATCCCCCCACCATGCCCATGAACTGTCTCCCTCTCTCTCAAATAAATAAATAAATCGTGTGTGTGTGTGTGTGTGTGTGTGTGTGTGTGTGTGTGTTATCAAGTTATTTTTCTCCTTGGATCAGTTACTAAGATGAATTATATTCTTAGATTTGCTCTAATGAGCCATCTTTACATGTCTAGGCTCAAGCCCCTTTCTTCGGATATCAAATTATTTGTCAATATTTTACTCAGAGCTTTTGCATTCGTATTCAAAGTACCATTGGACTACAGTTTTTTTTCCCTGGCCAGTCTTTTTGTCAGTGTCAGTGTTGCACTTAGTTCTTAAAAATGTTTTGGAAGTTTTTTTTTTTTTTTCTTTCTCTACATTCTATAACAGTTAAAATAGCACTGGAATAATTTGCTCCTGAAAGTCTTGGTAGAATTTCTTTATAAAGTCATCTGGCCCTGGAGTTTTTGTTTCATTTGGCTTGGCTTGGGGATGGGGGGGGGGGTCTTTAATATATTTATTTTATGGATATCTGTTTGGGTTAATATTGGCAAATTTTATTTCCTTAGCAAATTTATCCATCAAATAATACCTCCCACAAGGATTCCTAGAAATTGCTGCCTAATTCATCAGGCAGATAGCCGAGTAGTGGGTCTCGTGACTGTGACAATCCAAGAATAATACAGAAGCTAGAGAAATGTTTACATCCCACCCAAATTTCAAATTTATAGCCAGATAGCGGGTCCAGTTTCTATGGTATATTCCTGGTGCTCCAGCTTAAGAAATGTTTCCCCTTCTCACCTTGACTTGTCATTTTTATGTGAGTTCTACTTCACCTACTTCCCCCCAAATTTTGAGGGAGTACACTTGGCCTGATTCCGGGACAACCCAGGAACGTGCGGCAGTAAGCCAGCATGCACCCATACTTTTAATGTAATCATGAGATGCTCAATTAGTAATCGTGAAATTGTTTGGGTTCATATTACCACAGCTGATGTTTCTGGTGCACATTTCAATGGGGGGGCACATTTGCCCCACAGGGAACCCTGGTAATGTTTGGAGACACTTCTGGTTGTCACAACTGAGGGATTAGGGCTGATGGTAAGCATCTTGTTGGCAAGAGGCCAGGCAGACAGCCAAACACCCTACAAAGCCAGAGCACCCTCCACAACAACCAAATAGCAGTAACGCAGAGACTGACTGACTCTAATGCAGAAATGTTTTCTCTGTCCATGTGTGTTTCAGAATTTTATAGAAACCCTGCCAACATTTACAGGATACCATACCGAGGACCTTTTTGGAATGTGGACTAAAGTCTACGACCCTTTATTTTGTGAGGTAAAAGAAAAAATATCAAAGATTAACTTGCAATCTGATTTTTTTACTTATGTCTACTTTGAAACAGATAAATACACTTTCTTACACTTTTTGGCAGATATATTATGCTTCCTTTGACATTGAAACATAATTCGAGACTTCTTTATATTAAATTGAAAACTCTAACTTTTTCTCTCCATTATTTATGTTTTCACCTTTTAGAAAATTGCGGGCAAAATTGCTTTTCTTTTGTCTTGCCATTTACTTATTTTTCAGTCCCTCGGGAATGCTGGGCTCCTGTCATGGATTTTAATGAAAAAAGCAATATTATTATAAGACAGAGAAAAAAAAGTACCTGATTTCTGGATATACAAATAAGCAAGACAACTTTAAGCCAGGCTATTGAAATTGGTTTGTTGGGAATCTCTTCCTTGCTGTACGTGCATATGAAATACTACATCAGTTACTGTTGGGGTTTTCAAGGCTACTTGGTATTTTTCACTCACTAAGCACCATCTACTGGCCTAAAGGAGTACTCCATAATCCTGTTTTTCCCACTGGGTTTACTGAATCCTGGGGCAAAATTCTGACCACCCATAGGACTGATAACTACCTGTGATCTTGAGATCATCTTGAGGGCCCGGGAACCAGCAACTACGTTCATGGTTCTGTGTCAGTAACAAATGACACAGTTTGCCCCCTCCACAACAGAGTTTATTGACCTTCACATGACCTTCCTGATAGTTTCATTAGATCATTAGCATCTGTTTCAAGGAAGGTTTATTAGCCTTATAAAAGACTCTTCAGGGGCACCTCCGTGGCTAGTCAATTAAGCATCTGATGCTTGGTTTAGGCTCAGGTCTTGATCTCAGGGTCATGAGATGGAGCTCCATGTCTGGCTCTGTCCTGGGTGTAGAGCCTGCTTAGGATTCTCTCTCTTCCTCTGCCCCTCCCCACCCCAAATAAATAAATAAATCTTAAAAAAAAAAAAAAAAAGACCTTCAGTGGACACAAGAGCCCACATTTTGGCTTAAGTCTTGATTTTTTTTTTTCTTCCTTACAGTGGGTTGATCTGAGCTGCTCTGTGCTGTGGCCATGGTGCTTGATTTCCTCACTTCTCTCCCACTTATTTCCTCACTAGAGACTCCACTTGGATCTCTTTCAAGTACTGTCTCTCAATCCTACCTTTGAATGTGGTGGATTCTTAATGAACTTTTCATAGCAAGTAATAAATATTGGCAGGAAGTCTACACCAGCTCTGCTCTCCAGCTTATTCATCCATTTAATACATATTCACCAAAAGCCTGCTGTGTGTATGCTTCACATTCCCCAGGAGCGAGTAAACTGAAAGCTGATGGGAGTGGAGGGTCTGGTACTGAAGCTCCAGAAATACACTGCCTCTCCCAGCTGTCCTCTCAGGTTGACAGAAATATCATCTAACCCTGTCAGTGTTACCTTCCCCCACAGGTTCATAGATTTCTAAACCTTTCATAAAGGAATGAGGTATATTCTTGCCCTACCTTACCCTTACTCTGCAAAACAGAAATCCTCCTTTGGACCCAGAGTTTAGCCAAAAGCTATGGAATTCCTAGGAGGGAGCTAATCAGTCTCTGTGAATGTCCCTTCTGAAAATCAATACCACTACATACGACAAAGTAAAGTTTTCCTCGAAAGAAAGGGCTGGATAAGAAAGGCTAGACCCAGCAGTTCTTACAGGGCAAAGAGGACAAAGGAGTCAACGAATAAAAATACACATTTTCTTCCCTTTTTCTTTGCTCCAGAGTATTCACAATTTCACTCTACCCTCGTGGGCCACAGAAGACACCATGTTTAAGTTGAAAAAATTATCAGAATTATCTATCCTGTCCATCTATGGAATTCACAAGCAGAAAGAGAAATCTAGACTGCAGGGGGGTAAGTATATAAAAAAGTGAAAGGACTATACTAGATCTGTGGTTGAGTGATTGGGGTCTGAGTGCTGTCCCACCAGTAATCCGCTATGTGACATTGGACTAGTCACTTTATCACTCCTGCACTAGTTTCCATTCTGCAAAATGGGGATAATAATGATACCTCCTCACAGGTAGTAAGGATTAAAATAAATGTTCATTTTAAATATTCAAAAAGTTTGGGACAAACAGTACCTGGTACTTAATACACTGTCAATAAACACTGTGTGTTTTTATAGTCCTTAATATTGCCCAATCTGAGTCTTGGTTTTCCCATCTGGAAATGAAAGCTTTGCCCTAAAGCTAAATGATACTTTCATGCTTTCCAAATCAAACACTGAAGGATTTTGTATCTAAGCCCATGAAAAGCAATTGTGTCTGGTGGCCTATAGGATGAATTTTTCAAGTGGAAAGTATGATAAAAAGGGGCCTGTTTTCCTGAGGTCCTTGATGGTAGCCATTGCCAAAGTTAATAAAACCTATTTTCCAGACTAATTATGTTACATAGATTCATACATATTGCAATTGACAATTAATGACACAGCTTAAATTTTTCCATTGGCGTTGAAAGTGATGCCTCCTTTCAGCTGTGTTTGGCCTTTCCTAGCATAGGACATCCTATCAGAATGAAAGTAGACCTAGGCAAAAGGCTGCCAAGCCTTTATAATCAGGATAGCTGGGTGGAAGAAAGAAGGTAGAGCCAGGACAGCAAGAGATGCTGATGCCTCTGAGGTTGGTTGGGCAGCAGGCATTGGACTAGTCACTTTATCACTAGTGTTAGTGTAGTCAGGGGGTGTCAGACGTAGGTGTTAACTAGACCTTAAAAGTGAGGAGGGAGAGCAAGAGAAGGTCCATTATGTCAGGTTAACAGTGAAGAAATTCTAAGCCACAGGAGGTGTTCCAAGTCATAGACTCTAGACAGTTTGGGAAAAACAGAGCAATCCCATCAAGACTCCAACCATCGCCAGACCCTATTCACTGTGGGGCCACATCCAGTTCAGCAGGGCCCCAGGAGAAGGCTTAGAGTCAAGGCATCCTGGCTGTTGGACCGACTGGGCAGATGTTCAGTCATGGCTGTGTGTAGGGACCTGGCCCAGGCAGCAGCCCTGTCTGATGCGCAAACAAGGAAGGAGGCAAAGGGTGGACTTTGGGCCCCACTGGCTACATATACACTGGGTCTTACTCCTGAACCCCCAGTACCACACCAGGTACCACCCAATCCCAAGTCACATCAATGGTGGAGATAGGGCTCTTGATTGAGTTCCCCCAACTAGTCACAATGGGCTGAGGTCTTCAGCCCCTCACTACTCGACATGCAGGCCAGGGAGCAGCAGCAGCAGCAACTGCATCAGCAAGCCGCTGGTTGGAAATGCAGGATCTCAGGCTCCACCCCAGACCGGCTGGATCAGAATCTGCCTTCTCCTGAAATCCCTAGGCACCTCACGAAACACAAAAATTCAGAAGCACTTCTCTCGATGCAAGAAATGCTAAAGACGTGGGTAGGGGAAGCCAGACAGAAACCGAGAATAGTCTAATAATAGATGCAGGCGTCTGTATAGGGAGAAAAACTGGGCGTTTTCCTCAGAGTTTGTTCACGTTTCTTCTTGTTTTCCTTTGACTACTAGACATGGCATTTCAGGGAGGTCACTTCCCGGCTCAATCCGGGCTTCCCCTCTGATGAGTGTATTAAACTAGATCCTGTCTGTTTAGAGTCCTTCCTTCAGGTGTTCCTTTTGGTTTCGGACTTCAAAGGCGGGTATTGGTGTGAACGCACCTGTCCTGTACTCTGGAGAAGTCCAGGCTATTGACTGGCCAGGAAATCCTTTCCTGAGTGATTCCTGCCAAAACCCAAGTTCTGCCTATTGTTTGGATCTGGCTAGGCAAGGGAGATCTGTCAGCTGCGTGCTTGTTGGATGATGAGGCGGCTAAACACAATCCTACAGAGAAAACACGTATTGTCCGGGTGACACAGAGTCACACGGGAACATCAGGACTTTGACCGGCATCTTCCCATATTTGCCAAAACTTTTGTTCCATCAGTTGGTTTTAGGGATGCCACAATCTGGTACTCTGTACTCCTCCACCCACCTCCTTCTACACACACACACACACACACACACACACACACCACAAAAATTCCTATGATTCGTGTAGGAATTTTGGATATATGGCTGGTTGTATCTGTAGTAAGACCAACATCTCCTTGCTCTGTGCTGCAGGTTGGTGTAAGCTAGAGCCTGCAAGCCAAATCCAGCCTCTGCCTATTTTTTATAAGTAAAATGTGACTGAAACTCAGCCATACTCATTAGGTAGGACTATGGCTGTTTTGGGGGCTTCCCCCTGGAAGGGAACAGTTATGGCCAACCGTAGGGTCCCAGAACCTAAAACGTTGACTGTGGTCCTTCACAGAAAGTGTGCCAGCCCCTGCTATAGCTCAAGAGTGTGGGAAGGGAAGTGTGTGTCTTCTACTTGGTGATACTTCGTCGAGTGTAGCAGTCACCAGATGATGCAATAGGGGACTCAGAAGCTAGCCTGTGATACTTAATCCTTAGGGTAGCCTAAGGATTAAGGGGGATGCTGGGTTCAGAGAAATTCATCCCCTCTATGCACATGGTGTGGAATCTTGAACAAGTTGCTGAATGTCTCGGAACTTCAGTGTCCCCTGCCATGAACACAATCATTGGCATGCCAGAGTCTGGAGAAAACTGTGGTGGTTACCCCTGGGTTCTTCTGGGGCGAGATGGACCATCACCCCAGAACCAAGAGCTGATATCATATCCCATTATCGACACTGAAGCCTGCTGCAGAGACACTTGTGGAAGTCAGGTTTCTGATAGATGATGGTATTATCCCTAAAGGATGCTGAGAAAGCCACCTTCTCTGAAGCAGAGTGATATAGACTTGTTGGAGATGTGGCTTCCTGCTTCTTCCATTCCTAGTCGGGGGTGTCCAGAATCTACAGAAAGAGCAGACTGCCTCCCTTCCTAATTAGCCCTTTATGGTGCTTCTTGGTAGACAGATGAATAAACAGTCTCTTTGTACTATTTTATGAGCTTTTTAAGGGCAGGCGTCTGATTCACCTAGCATAGTATCTGACCTGTGGTAGCTGCTCAGTGTGTTGGCTGAGTGGACCACAGAGTCTGGAATGACAGTCTGTTAACATCAACGCCCTACTCTTTACAGAAACAAACTTGTCATTCTGGAGCCAGGAGAGTACACATGTAGTAAAGAAACCATCCAGGGGGTGGGGGAGGGGTGGCACAGTGGGTTGAGTACAGCTCTTGGTTTTGGCTTGTGATCTCCGGGTCATGGGATTGAGCCCCACATCCAGCTCCACATTCAGGGTGGAGTCTGTTTCAGTCTTTATCTCTCTCCCCCTTCCTCTGCCACTCCTTCCTGTGCTTACTCTCTCTCTCTCTCTCTCAAATAAATTAATAAATCTTTAAAAAAAAAAAACACCAGAGATATAAGGAGTCTTCCAGTGATGGTTGTGGAAATCCCTGGGGCACCATGTCCTCAAGCCAGGACCTAGCACCCCAAGATACCCCTCAGCCTTCAGCATCTGCCAAGAGGATGGAGACTCAGAGTGGTGTTCCTGGTGAGGAACAACAAATATGAGGGTGAGAGCTCTCCTCTAGGGAGCCCTTAGATGGAAGATGCTGGCTGCCCTCTAATAGTAATCCCCAGGGTCACCTGGAGAAATGGTCCACAGAAGATATCCCATGACCTGTACAGATATCCAGAGAGCTGCTACTCCCATGGCCTCCCACAGGTTTGACTACCTCAGAATAGTCAAAGAGGGATGCCAGGTGCACAGAGTTGTGCAAGAGGGATGAAGAAAAAGTAGATAGATTGTCTACAAAGTAAATGCCAGGCTGTCATTTCAGGGCTTCCCTAGAGAAAAGCTCCAGCTAGCAACTGTCTGAAAAATGCCATTTGTAATTCCTTCCAAGTTCCTCAACCTCCTTTCTCATGTTTGGACAAAATCTGGGGATAGTAAGGTCCTCGTGTGCCAATCCAACTCTCCTTGCCCAGCCTGTATATGAGTCACTATATGTGGCTGGGCCTCAGCTTTCTCACTATAAATGGGGAACAGAAGTCAGAATCCAGTAAAATAACATAAAGCACACAGTAGGTGCTCAACCAGAGTTCTTTCTTTTCCTCTCTTAAGTTCTGAGACTCAGGGCAGAGAGAATCGCAAAGTAGGAATTAACAAAATGTTTAAGCCCATGTTTGGTTCAGCTCCGTTGTTGGTCTGTCTTTTTGAAGGTGTCCTGGTCAGTGAGATCCTCACAAACATGAACAGTGCAACTCAGCCATCGAACCACAGAAAACTCGTCATGTATTCCGCGGTAAGTATTTTCACCTCCACTCAACAGCCATCCGTTCAGGCAGTGATCTCTTTAAGGAGGGAGCCTCATTTTCTTCATCATCACCTCCCTTTTGCCCAATAGATGGTAAACATTTTAGATATTGATTCTTCAGCTGTCCTAAATATGTGTCTATATGACCACTGTGTGGTTGGCACTTTTAAATTTTTTTTAATTTTAATTTTTAAATTTGATACATAATTCTGGCCCTTGAGGAGTTTACAATCTAGGACTCACAAAAAAACATAAACACCCTACAAAGCAGTATAGAAATGCAGCACAAGCAAGTCTTTGGTGGCATGGAGAAGGGAAGCATCCCTTCTGTTCCAAACTAAAAGCAGAGCAGGAACGGGATGCGGTGATGAATGGGATGTGGGCGGGGAGTAAGGATGTGGAGGGAAAACCACAGGTGAAGGCTATGTTTCAAGCCTCCAGGACTGGAAGGAGGGTGGAGCCATTAACAGAGGTGCTCTCGGGCCAGGGAGATGTAGCAATTTAGACAGCTGGGTTTGAAATGCCAGGCAGCGTCCAAATAGAAATTGCAAGAGACAAAGGGACTAGAAGAGAGAAGGGGGGAAGAGAGCTGCAACGTGAAGTTAGAGCTACATTGGATGCAGAAAGAAGATCAATCTGAGGAGCAGGAGCCAGGGAAAGAGGCACTGTTCAGGGAGTTGGGGGGGGGGGGGATTCAAGGGGTGCATTGAGCACTGAAATGGCCGTACATGGAGTCTGCAATGAGTCCTGCAATCAGGACACACAGTATGGGAACTCGGCTTCCCACCCACTTCTTTATGATGGAGCATTTCTCAGATGTGACTTGGCTGGAGAAAGCCACGTTTTCATTCTGCAGGAAGATGGAAGAAGTAACTCCAGATACAGGGAAGTCTGTTTATCATCAAAGGTTCTGAGTGGTGTAAGACAAAAGCTCATGGATGGAACAGAATGTAGTCCTTCTGAAGAGGGGCTTCCTGAAACCAGTCCATTCTGCCAGTTTTTTTAGTTTCTCATCTGGTTTCCTGTTCTAATTGGTGTGACTTCTTGCAAGTTATAATTCCGTAACTAGTTCCTTGTGCAGGAAATCAGTTCTAAGCCCTTTTTAATATGTGTACCTGCCATATAGTTTAGGCACCCAAACATTTTGCCCATTTTGTAGATACAGATGCTGAAGACTTTCAAAGATTATCAAGTTAATTAGTGGCAAAACTGGGATTGAAAACCAGCCCCCTGTGCCCTCCAGCCACTCGGGGATAAACAACTAACAATTACTTTTGAGCTATGCTCTCTATTTCCTTACATTTTGACCTCTCTAACATTTATAACCTTATATATTCTTCCCCAGCTTTACTTTTTAAAGATATTTTTTATTCATTTATTTGAGAGAGAGAGAGCACAAGCAGGGGGAGAGGCTGAGGGAGAAGCAGATTCCCCACTGAGCAGGGAGCCTGACATGGGATTCAATCCCAGGACCCTGGGGTCATGACCTGAGCTAAAGGCAGACACTTAAACAACTGAGCCACCCAGGCATTCCTCTTCTCCAACTTTAAAATCAGATTATTCTAATCTGTAGAAGAAATATAATCTAGCATTAATATGTTCCAAAATGTTTTAAAATTTAAACAATCTAGAACAGAGATGTTCAACTGGGGAAAAGCATGGTACAAAACCTGAACACCAGACTCAAATTTACTTTCTTCCATTTTGGGGTTATATGACATCAAGCAAGTTATTTAACTTATCTGGGCCTGTTTGTTCTTTTTTTTTTTTTTAAGATTTCATTTATTTATTTTATAGAGAAAGGGATAGAGAAGAGGGAGCAGGGGAGTGGTAGAGAGAGAAGCAGGCCTCTTGCTGAGCAGGGAGCCTAATGTGGGGCTCTGATCCCAGGACCCTGGGATCATGACCTGGGCCCAAGGCAGACACTAATGACTGAGCCACCCAGGTGCCCCCTGTTTGTTCATCTTTTTAATGGGAATGTACTGCCTAGCACACAACAGATGCTCCACCAAAATTAGCCCTTCCCCCTCTCTACCAGGGGGGTATGACAAATTTAAGTGATTCAGAAACCATCATGGTTCTCTACAAGTGCTTAGTACTACCTGTGGAATGTACATCTGAACCAAAGGTAAAGATGGAAAATGATTTGTTTCAAATTCCCACAGCATGACACTACCGTGAGTGGCCTACAGATGGCACTAGATGTTTACAATGGAATCCTTCCTCCCTATGCTTCGTGCCACATAATGGAATTGTATCTTGAGAAGGGGTAAGTATCTAAGAGGTGCTTTTCACACTTAATACTGGACCCCAGGGTTTTTTATTATTATTATTATATAATATTATTGTATTGTATTAAATATTTCTTAAAATATTTAATTTTCAATTAAGTACATAAAAAATATAAGTACCTAAAATAAAATACTAGGCAAAATAATTCCCTAAGTTAAAAATATTGCTATTTTTTTACACTTTCAAATTTCATGAAACAATTTTATCCAAACTCTTTGTATGCATCTTAACTTGTGTCTTCATCAGTAGAGGCACTTTGAGTCCCCTAAAACTGTTTTACAGATATATTAACAGGGGCGCCTGGGTGGTTCAGTCCATCAAGTGTCTGCCTTAGGCTCAGGTCATAATCCCAGGGTCCTAGAATTGACCCCCACAACTGGCTCTTGCTCAGCAGGAAACTGCTTCTCCCTCTCCTCCCCACTTGTGCTCTGTCTCTTGCTATCTCTGTCACTGTCTCTTTCTCTCTCAAATAAATAAATAAAATCTTTTTTAAAAAACATATATTGGGACACCTGGGTGGCTCAGTTGGTTGGACGACTGCCTTCGGCTCAGGTCATGATCCTGGAGTTCCGGGATCGAGTCCCACATCAGGCTCCCAGCTCCATGGAGAGTCTGCTTCTCCTTCTGACCTTCTCCTCGCTCATGCTCTCTCTCACTGTCTCTCTCTTAAATAAATAAATAAAATCTTTAAAAAATATATATATATATTAACTAATAAGGGTAATTTTGGTTACCGTACAAATGAACCTCAGATTCTCAGAGGCTTATCCCAATGGACACTTCTTTTTCATTCATCTAATACTCCACCAGTGATGTCCGTGGTTGGTTGCAGCACCTGGGGGGCTCAGTCGGTTAAGTGTCAACTCTTGATTTTGGCTGAGGTCATGATCTCAGGGTCATGATCTTAGAGTCATGAGATCGAGCCACACCTCAAACTCAGCACTGGGCATGGAGACTGCTTAAGATTCTCTTTTCCTTTCCTCCCCCCCCCCCTAAAAAAAAAAAGAGAGAGAGATGACCTGACCCATTAGGAGGTGACTCAATCATACTGTGATTTGGGGACACAGGGTTCTATAGGAAGTTATGTACCACCCCCCTACAGTCAGAGGCCATCAGCACTGAGGCAAGACCCTCTACCAGCAAAAAGATTACAACTCGCTGCAAGCTCAGATGATGACTAGCATTTTTTTAGCAATAAAGTATTCTTAATTAACTTACACACATTTTTTAGGTGTAATGCTATTGCACATTTAATACACTTCAGTGTAGTATAAACATAACTTTCTATAGAAGGCTATAACTCCCATAGGTACACTAGTGATTCCTCTTTGATGGATTTGGGCAAAGTAAATTGAAAGGATTCACCATTTTAAACGCCATTAAGAACATTCATGATTCAGGAGAAGATGTCAAAATATCAACATTAACAGAAGTTTGGAGGAAGTTGATTCCAAAGCCCTCATAGATGACTTAGAGGGATTTAAGACTTCAGTGCAGATGTGGTAGAAATAGCAAGAGAACTAGAATTAGAAGCAGAGCCTGAAGATGGGACTGGACTGCTACAACCTAATGACCAAACTAACGGGTGAGGAGTTGCTTCTTATGGATGGGCAAAGAAGGTGGTTTCTTGAGATGGAAACTACGCCTGGTGAAGATGCTGGGAACATTGCTGAAATGACAAAGGATTGAGAATATCACATAAACTCAGTTGATGAAGTAGCAGCAGGGTTTGAGGGCACTAACTCTAATTTTGAAAGAAGTTCTACTGTGGGTAAAATGCTCACAAACAGCATCACATGCTGCAGAGAGATGGTTGGTGAAAGGAAGGGTCAATCAATGTGGCGACTTCACTGTTGCCTTATTTTAATAAATTGCCACAGTCACTCCAGCCTTCGGCAACCACCACCCTACAGTCAGAGGCCATCAGCACTGAGGCAAGACCCTCTACCAGCAAAAAGATTACAAATCGCTGCAAGCTCAGATGATGGTTAGCATTTTTTTAGCAATAAAGTATTCTCTTTTTTTTTTCTTTTTTTTTAAATTTTTTATTTTTTATAAACATATATTTTTATCCCCAGGGGTACAGGTGTGTGAATCACCAGGTTTACACACTTCACAGCACTCACCAAAGCACATACCCTCCCC
This sequence comes from Mustela putorius furo, assembly GCF_011764305.1. Classification (NCBI taxonomy): domain Eukaryota; kingdom Metazoa; phylum Chordata; class Mammalia; order Carnivora; family Mustelidae; genus Mustela; species Mustela putorius. Next base: position 108,855,505 of record NW_025421987.1, on the reverse strand, counting down.
AATGTCCATAATCCCACCCCCTTCTCCCAAACCCCCTCCCCCCAGCAACCCTCAGTTTGTTTTGTGAGATTAAGAGTCACTTATGGTTTGTCTCCCTCCCAATCCCATCTTGTTTCATTTATTCTTCTCGTACCCACTTAAGCCCCCATGTTGCATCACCACTTCCTCATATCAGGGAGATCATATGATAGTTGTCTTTCTCCGCTTGACTTATTTCACTAAGCATGATACGCTCTAGTTCCATCCATGTTGTCGCAAATGGCAAGATTTCATTTCTTTTGATGAGCAATAAAGTATTCTTAATTAACTTACACACATTTTTTAGGTGTAATGCTATTGCACATTTAATACACTACAGTGTAGTATAAACATAACTTCTGTATGCACTGGGAAACCAGATAATTGATTTGATTCACTGTATTATAATATTTGCTTTATTGTGGTGGTCTGAAACCAAACCCACAGTATCTCCAAGGAATGCGTCTAGTTGCTTGGTCTCACCTACATGCAAGGGAGTCTGGGAAATGTAGTCCCTTCTCAGCCATAACTCTAGTATGTGGAAAGAGAATCATGAATGTTGATCAACTATTAGTCATCTTTGCCATATCATCTTGAGAAAAAAGATACTGTCACTGGGAACATCATTCCAGGGTATAAGTAGTCATTCACATAATATTGGGAAGTTTTGAAAAACATATCTCTAGGAATGCCTGGGTGGCTCAGTCTGTTAAACGGCTGCCTTTGGCTCAGTTCATGATCCCAGGGTCTTGGGACTGAGTCCCACATCAGGCTCCTTGCTTGGCAGTGGGGAGCCTGCTTCTCCCTCTGCCTGTGCTCCCCCTGTTCATGCTCCCTCCCTCCCTCTCTCTCTCTGACAAATAAGTAGATAAATCCTAATACACACACACACACGTACATACATACACACATATACTTGTGGTTACTACTGGTTATGTGGCTTTTAAAAGTGAAATTTTTTTAATGATTTATTTATTCATTTTAGAGACAGAGCACAAGCAGGAGAGGTAGAGGGAGAGAGAGAGAGAATCTCAAGCAGACTTCGCATCTAGCAAAGAGCCCGACTCAGGCCTCAATCCCCTGACCATGAGATCATGACCTGAGCCGAAACCAAGAGTCAGGTGCTTAAAAACAACTGTACCACCCAGGCACCCCTGAAAGTGATATTTTAAAAGGCTTACTTATAAAAACACCCAATGGTTGCAGTTGTGAGGTTTCTATCCCAAGAATGATCACTAAATCCTACCTGAGCTTCTTTCCTGCCTCTTTGGCAAATGACTCCATAAGCTCTCAAACTAATTTTATAAGGCTGGCATACACCTTGTTTTTTCAAATAAAGTATCAAATATGAGGGAGTATAGGGACTTAGGTATACACCCACACCTTCTCTCTGAGGTATAATTTTTACAAAGTCTGGATGTATATTTAATTAAGCAGATATGTTAAATATTGCTCAGTTCCATGTTTATTGCCTGAATAAGGAGAGCAGAGATACCTTCGTTCAGAGGAAAACCTAAAAGAAATCCTGAGAGAAGAAGAGAGAAAATGAAGTAAATGAGAATCATGAAGGGGAGAGAATAAGAGAAGGAAAACCCAATATCCCACCTGCTCCCCACTTCTTATTCAAAGTCTCTTCAGATCACCCCAATTCCCCCCAACCATCTCCTTTCAGCTCCCTCTCCAATTAAACCTTCTGGTCCCCACCTCTTTTGCCCCTGGTTATCTAACAAACCAGCGCTCCCATTTCCACCCTCTGGATCTGGCCCACCTGTACCAATCTACCCATCTCACACCTAAGTTAGCTAATATTCACTCATTCCTGTAAATTCTTCCCCTCTTAACCTGTGTCTTCTTAACATTTTTTTTTTAAGATCTTTTCTATTTGAGAGAAAGAGCACATGGTGGGGAGGGGCAGAGGGAGAAGCAGACTCCCCGCTGAGCAGGGAGCCCAATGCAGAACTTGATCCCAGAACCCTGGGATCATGACCCAAGCCGAAGGCAGATGCTTAACCGACTAAGCCACCCAGAAGCCCCTAACTTCTTAACTTCTTAACTACAGCTGACATATTATGGGCCAGGTAGAAAATAACTCAATGGCAATTCAACAACACAGAGCTAACAGCTCTGTCTTCTACCTTCCCCCACCAGGGAGTACTTTGTAGAGATGTACTACCGGAATGAGACACAGCACGAGCCATATCCCCTCACGCTGCCAGGCTGCATTCCCAGCTGTCCTCTGACGGAGTTTACTAAGCTGGTTGCTCCTGTGATCCCCCAAGACTGGTCCACGGAGTGTATGACCACAAGCAAAGACCAAGGTACCGGGGATGTTTGAGTTAGTGTGTCTGCAGAGCTCTGCAGAAAAGGCAGAATACCCTTTCTCCAGGCAGATGTGGCTTTGAGAATATGACTCGGCCATCACCCCCAGATTTGAGGGAAATGGGTTCGGGGTGATAATTGTCTGTTTCAGGGGCCCCCAACTTCAGTCAACTCCTACCTCTCTCCCTGCCCCCCTTGCCTAAACCTTGGCTTGGTTTTTCTAGTGTTAATAGAAAAGGGTATCATGTCAAAATAGAATCAGAGATTAAACTTAGATCAAAGTTCATGGGCCTGCCATGAGCTATATGATTGGCCACACAGTTTTGGGGTCTTTTTTTAAGAATTCCCAGCTATCAGTTGAGTGGGATTAAATGAGGTTGTTCTTTAAAGTGTCTGAAGTGAAACAGATTTCAAACAAAATCCATAATCTAGAGTGAGAGCAAAGAAAGGAAAAAGTTGATCCTAGGCAGATGGGCAAAGGACCAGCTTACCTATTGGTTCTGGCCTTCTTGCAAGGAAAGGCAGAAAAATGAATACAGTGGAACCATCTACAGAAATCGTCTACACTGGGAAGCTGGTCCTATCTTTTTCTATTTATGTTAAAACATATGGGGTAAAAAAAAAAAAAAAAAAGAAAAAGAAAAAGAAAAGAAAAGCTGAAAAGTAAATACCTCTTTGTATCCTTTAGCCCTGGAAATTGTACGTTACTTTTGAAGAAACCAAAAGCAAACTTTGCCGGAAAACTTTGTTGTATATAATATATATGGCAGCTCTTGGAGCACAGACATCCTAGCAAAAAAGTAATATTATTTAAGCACACAACACACCAGAGATGAGAACCCTGCATGGGTGGTTTCCCACGAAGCTGGTAAGAGATGCCGACTCTGGAGTTGGTTTTAAGAGAGAAAGTACGATGACATGTATCAAAGTGGAATAAAATTATAAATGTAAGAATGTTCTAAGTGCCTCCAAGATCAAAACTTACTGGAATATTGAAAGTATGGCTGGGTGATGGCTGTCCTGAGCACAAGAGGGATGTGTAAGGCTTTGGATCCTGGGATCTTCAGAAAACCTAAGCAAGTTCACAGGTCCTGCGGAAATGACTCACTGTGCAAGAAGAACTTATGTGCCAATGACACCCTTTAGACTTGTGTAGATTGCCCGGGTGGCAGGTGCAACACATCTAGAGAACACTGTGCCACGTGACCATGACAGATTAAAGATGAAACGGTTTCTAGAGATGGTATCTGCTGGATGCCAGAGTCCAGAGCAAAGCTATTCCCTTGCCTAGTGGGTTATGCGATGACTGACATTTGACATTGGTATATTTATTTGTATTACTTTTTCCCAAGTAAATATTTGTCCCCAGCAGTACCATCTAGTTACCCTTCCCTCCCTGTGCATGTAACTTCCCTCCAGCAGTAAGCCAAATGTAAAACAGTGAATAAAGTCGCTAGTAGGGAGTTCAGAACATTACTGTTACGATGAATTGTGAAAAGTGTGTATGTGTTAAATTAGAATGAAATCCAAGAAGGACCTATTTGAGGGGCTCTATTTTTGTTTGGGGATTTTATCTTAATGTAACTGGAAGGAAAATATTAATGGAAAGTAAAAATGATTTTGACTGCTTGGATGAATATCTTACATTGAAAATGTACTAAGTTCGGACTTTACTGCTTCAGAAAAAGTCTAAGCTGATGGACGGCTCTGCTTCATCTGTTAAGGGGGAACTTGCAAGAAAACACCCTGGGAAAATGTATAATGTAGCAGGGAAGCAAAAAGATACATATTACACAAGAGTTGTATCTTATGACTATAAGGGCTGCTAGGGGACTAGAGTTAACTGGATTTAGAGGGATGGAAGCAGTCAGGTATGGCAGCCAAGGCAATCTGTAGGAGGTAACAGCTGCACCATATGAAATCAGTTTGGATGGAGGTTTCTAATGGTGTGGCACAAGGTACTAGAAAGCCATTTATCAAATGTCTTAGTGGCTTGAACCTGGAAAGGGTAGTAGAGTTATTCAGCAGAAGATTCTGGGTCTAAGGAGATTCCCACAGGTAATCAAGGGGCCAATTCTAATAAGATAAAATATCATCTCCACAAGAGCAAGGATCTTTATCTGTTGTGTTCTCTCTTAGATCTGTCCTCAGAAATAGCTGTGCCTGACATGGATTAGCACTCAATAAATATTTGCTCCAGGAATGTATAAATTACTTATCGTTCCTCCCTGAACCTACTGTCTCTATCTTGATTTGCAGCAATACCCAGTAACCTGGGAGTTAACTTTTGATCCCAACCTCTCCTTTATTCTCCATAGCTGATCTGTCCCCTCTTCTTACCAAACCTACCTATAGAGTGTTTATAAAACTCTTTTCCTCAAGACACCAGTGTCAGGGCACCTGGGTGGCTCAGTCGATTAAGCATCTGCCTTCAGCTCAGGTCATGATCGCAGGGTCCTGGGATCGAGCCCCATGTCAGGCTCCCTGCTCAGCAGGAACCTGCTTCTCCCTCTGCCCCACCACCCTCATGCTCTCTCTCGCACACTAGGATCAGCAACTTAATATTCAAATAGAGTGAAACTAATTACAAAATATGTTAATAAAGAGAAAACTTAGGGATTGTTGTGCTGGAGCCAATACCTACCAACCTCAAGAGTGCCACGTGCACATCTTTCCCAACTCTGAACTCAAAGACTTGACTTTGGCAGTGTGAAATTAGTCATGGTGTCCTAGCAGGAGCATTTTCACCACAGAAATCAGCATATGCTACAAATTAGTTTTGTTTCTTGTGGTTTTGATGCAGTTTACTAGCACGCCACTGGCGTTAGCTCATAGAGAGCTTGTTAAGAGTCTATAACATAAGGTGGTTTCCAACAAGATGAATTCAAAATCTGAACTCCTTTAAGGAAAAACATTTAGATTTGTTCCATGTGGTCTCAAAGAGTGATGGTTGGGGCAGCAGGTGAAAATTTCAGAAAGACAGACTGTGATCAGTGTAGGGAAATTCCTGGAACAGAAAGTCCTATTTGCCTTGACAGAGACACCATTAAGCAGGCCAAAGTATAAGAGGTTATAGGTATTGAGTGATTTCTTAGTAGGGCCATTATTTATTAGCTATTATTTAGCTAATAAAAGTACGGGGTGCCCAGATACATTTGAATAATAGTTTTAACTACTGGATTTTTATATTATATTGGGGGGAAAATATAGATGACTACAGAATATTTAGGGTATCCTGAGAAAGCCAGTACAGAAAGCAGGACAGGGGTGCCTGGGTGGCTCAGTGGCTTAAAGCCTCTGCCTTTGGCTCAGGTCATGATCCCAGGATCCTGGGATCCAGCCTCACATGGGGGGGGGGGGCTCTGCTCAGCGGGGAGCCTGCTTCCCTTTCTCTCTCTGCCTACTTGTGATCTCTGTCTGGCAAATAAATAAATAAAATTTAAAAAAAAAAAAAAGAAAAGAAAGCAGGACAAACCATTAAATAAAGTACACGCAGAATGCCTGACAGTCCCACCACCCATGAAATCCTACCCTCACCTATAAGCAGTGTTATTTACTTGTGCTAGTAGACCCAATCAGTTTCATTCTCATATCGACTAAGTTAAGCAGAGTCTTTGCTGGGAAATTCATAAGTCTAAGTTCCACACTATGTTACTTGAAAATGATAAAATTCTTTTTTAGAAAATACTTTTCTTAATTGCAGAATTTTACTGACACTGTCAGACTTTCTTTGCTAACAGTCTCCCAAACCCTTTCTCAGTCTCCAACACCACATATTTCATGGGAAAGAGAATTAGTGGTAGGAAGTTCTAGTTTCCACCCTTATAGTCTTTATCAACCTGAGACTTCACAGTAAATATCCACATGCCCAAGGCAAGATCCAGACCTTTATACACCTTGAATCTTCAGACAATGCCTAGAACCTGGTACTTTCTGTCAAAATTTACTAAGTGAATAAATGTTCAGCCCTGTTGTGTCTGGGTGGCTCAGTCGGTTAAGCATCTCACTCTTGATTTTGGCTCTGGTTGTGATCTCAGGATTGTGAGATGGAACCCTGAGCTGCACTCCCCACTCAGCTGGGTGTCTGCTTAAGATTCTCTCTCTCCGGGGGCCTGGGTGGCTCAGTGGGTTAAAGCCTCTGCCTTCCGCTCAGGTCCTGATTCCGGGGTCCTGGGATAAGCCCCACATCAGGCTCTCTGCTCAGCAGGGAGCCTGCTTCCTCCTCTCTCTGCTTCTCTGCCTAGTTGTGATCTTTGTCTGTCAAATGAATAAATAAAATCTTTCAAAAAAAAAAATTCTCTCTCTCCTTCTGCCCTGCCCGCCTCTCTCTCTGTCTCTCTCAAAATAAATAAATAAACTTTAAACATAAATCAACAGGGGCGCCTGGGTGGCTCAGTCATTAAGCGTCTACCTGAATTCAGCTGGGGTCATGATCCCAGGGTCCTGGAATCCAGCCCCATATGGGGCTCCCTGCGCAGTGGGAAGCCTGCTTCTCCCTCTCCCACTCCCCCTGCTTATGTTCCCTCTCTCGCTGTCTCTCTGTTAAATGAATAAATAAAATCTAAATAAATAAATACATATTCAGCCCTTCATACTTAGCCTGACTTCTTCGTGCTGGGCCCAGATATCAGAAGCCTAGAACCCAAGTGTTCAATAAATAGGGGAGAGAAACTACAAATGAGCCTCAAATGTGACTACACTATAAAGGCCCAGTCACTAACTACAAATGCATATGTATATGCCAATATGTCTGTGATGTTTGGTCTGTTTTCATCACAGTTACCTTGGCATTCTCTTGTTCCCCCATTGCTATTTAGAGCCCCTTCCAGCACCACCCCTCCCTCAGAGAGAAGGCCAATGACAGCACCCATTTCTCATTCTTGTTGCCACTTATCATCAGTTTCCCAGGACATGGGTCATCCTTCATTAATGACATTGGGAACTTGCTTTGGTATACACCAACTCACTCCTCAATTCCACACCTGTCCTCCATTTAGGCAAGTCTGACATCACTCTAGTGGCCCATCCCATATACGCTGCCCACCACAGCAATATCCAACCCTCGATTAAGCCAACCACACAGTTTCTACATTCTGATCGGCTGAGTGGAACAGGAACCTATGGTTACCACTGTAGATTATGAACGTTGAAATTTCTATTGCACCCCAGCTGGATCTTTCAGCACTTCTTGGCAAACACATTCACCCTTACTGGACTCTTCTCCTGTATTCTACAGGAAAGCCTTGTTATTTTCCCCAAACTTTGAATTCCATCTTGGCTTCTTTAATTCTTATGAGATGTCCTAAGAAGAGCAAGACGGTCCATTGAAAAGTCTTTTAGGTTCTCCTGTCACTACCTCAAAATATGTTAATAGCCTTAACCTGCCTTTACTGCTGCCCCTCAGGAAAACATGTTCCTCCCTGAGTAACCTAACTCCTTTTCTCATGTATAGGATCCCACCGCTCATCTCCGAGGACCTTGACGAATCTTACTTAGCTTCATTTTCTTCCTCTGCTCTGGCTTCCTTCTACTAGGAACATTCCCAAATCTCTCATCAAAGAGTAGCTTCAAGCACCTGCTCTCAGTCTCTTCAATCCCAATTTTCTTGAACTAATTAATCATTTACATTCTGTATTTCCTCATCTCTCTCGCTCCTGAGCTATTCAAAAAAATGATGGTCTTCCTACTATCCCTCTTTGGAAACATCCCTTTTGAAAGTCATCAGTGCCTAATCCAGCAACCTGTCTTTATTTTCCTGCCAATACCACACATCCCCATTTTACAGAGAAGAAAACTGAGCCTCAGAAAATAACATGCCTCAAGTGGTAGGGTCAGGATTCAAAACTCACACTCTCCACCATATTTCTACTGTATCATCTTCCCTTTCTATCCCACACCAGCTTCTTGACTATCCCCCTGGGTCAGATTCCCAAAAATTAAATTAGTGGATCAAAGTATGTGAATATTCAATAAACAGTAGCTTTTTTTTTAGTACATATTATGTACCTAATCAGTGTCTGTGGAGGAGGCATTAAGTCTGCTGAGGAAATAGCAGCAAGACAAGAAAATTGCCCCCATGTGACCCAGACCCTTTGGCAGAGGCATGGGGAGGCAGGCCGGGAGGACAGGGAGATAAAGAATTAAAGAATCCCTGATGGTTAAGGATGGTAAACACTATAATAGAGGACAGATGGGAAAGGCAATTAGCTTGAGTCTAAGTGGTCAGAGAAGGCTTTTCAGAGGAAGTGATGTTTAAATTAAAGCCTAAAGGAGAGAAAGAATTAACTGAGAGAGTAGAGGTGAGGAAAGAGGGGAAAGTTACCAGAAAAAAAAGAGAGAAAATGTGTAGAAACCCAAAGGCTAGACACAGCATGCAGCGTTTTAGGAATTAGAAGAACTATGTCTCACGAAGATGCTGAGGAGGTGGGCATTAAGTGTCTTAGGACAAACTGAGTAGCTCTGGCCATTAAAAGTTTTTAAGCAGATGGCACCTGGACGGGTCAGTTGGTTAAGTGTCTGCCTTCAGCTCAGGTCAGGTCCTGGGATCAAGTCCCACATCAGGTCCCCTGCTCAGCAGGGAGCCTGATTCTCCTTCTCCTAACCCCTCCCTCTTCTCTTCCCCCTGCTCCTATTCCCTCTCATTCACTCTCTCCCAGGTAAATAAAATCTTTAAAAAAAAAAAAAAAAAAAGGTTAGGCAGAGGACATATGATGGGACTGGCTTCTTGTTTTAGAAAGACCTCTGCACTCCTTGGGGAGAGCAGATTGGAGAGCGGTGGGACTGAAGGCAGGGAGCAGGGCTGGGAGGCTGTTGCAGTAATCCAAGGATGCAGATGAGGGCACACTTTCTCAAAGGGGAAAAGAGGACAAGCAGGGGGGACTTGGAGGTAGGGGCTTTTAATACTTATTGCCAAAATAGTTTCCAGCAAAGTAATGCTGATTCACACTGCCTTCAGCAGCTTTCACGTGTTTCACGTGTCCCCGTGTGGTAAGAGGGCTTTCAGTCATTTCCAGCACTGTCTCTTCGCACGAGATACAACTGATCACGCCCTCTTTTTCTCAGATTCTAGAACATGACTCTGTCAAACTCACAAAATCCTTCACAGTACCAGGGAGTGTGTAATTTAAAAAATTAGGGCGAGAAAGAGAGAGACTGTCTCCTGAGCCTTTTCTGTGTTCTCAGGCTCATCCCTTCTTCCAGCCCCTAAATGTTCACATCCTATGTGCTGTCCTTGGTGGCCCCACTCTACCCTCACCATGAGCCGGTATCACCAGGCCTCCATCTTCTACAGTCCTTATTTCCATGTCTCCATGTAGCATTCTAGACCTGTTTTCTCCAGCCGCCTAATGATCGTTTCTACGAGGATAAGACGATATCTCAATCCTACAACTGAAATGAAAATTATTATGTCCTCCACTCCAAACTGATCCTTTTTATGTGCTTCCAGTTTCAGTTCATAGCCTGATCATCTCCTTTACCCAAACGAGAACCCATGGGTCCCCAGGATTCCACTTCTCCTTTACCAGTACATTTAGTCCCCAGCAGGGCCACTTCGGGGTCTGCTAGAATTCCCTCGTCCTCACTGTCAGGACCACACTTCCAGTGCTGAGCCCTCAGTATCTTGTCAAAGACATTTCTGCAGTTATCAGGCTTGGAACATCTCCACCATCCTATATTTCTTTGCAGTGATTTTCTTGTTTTAAGCACAAATGGAGCCCGGTCACTTCCATGTCTCCTGAGTCTTTTGCTAATGATTTCCATGTGCCCAAGACAAACCAGACCTTCTAAGACCTAGGCCCCAACGTCCCTCTCTGAACCTGTACTCCACCAGAAGCTATACTGCAGCAACTGCTCATCATTTCCCAAACACACTCGTGTGCAACTCATTCTGTCTCATGGCAAAGTCTTATTTACTTCAAAGGTCAGCTCAAATCTTAGCATCTCTCAAAAGGCTTTCCAACCTCTTTCTCTTCTAAATAGAAATCTTTGTGTTAATCTCAGTTTTTTCTCTACTCCAGTGGCAAGTCTTTTACACTTTTATTTTACTGTTGATCACATGACCTCATAACTGTCTATCAGATTCTCCCACTAGATGTTGATGATCCCAAAAACAAGGGTCATGGAAATCCAGAATCCAGTACTGGGTTAGGCCAATAACTGGCCTACCATATGGTGTGTTCCCACTGCATGTCTAGGAAAGAAGGAAGGAAGGAAGGAAAAAGATTGAGAAAGCATACTCCATGGGACTACTATGACAACATGACATTAATTTTAAAGAATCATTAGTCTCTGCCTTCTTCGCTCATTTCCATTTAGTCCTTTCCTTCCTTCTTCAAGTCTGTTCATTTCCCTCTACCTTTATATTAACTGCATTCACAGTGGTAATGGCACCTGTCCACTAGGATCTAACTTTATTAATATTCACCTTCTCATGATGCTAAGAGGCATCCTGACATCAGGAGAAGACCACTGAGTTCTAGATCAGTAGTTCTTTCCACAAATATTTATCGAGCACCTTCTATGTGCCAGGTACTATTGTAAGTGCCTAGATTACATTCATGAACAAAAAAGACAAAGATTTCTGCCTTCATGAAGCTTATGTTCTATTAAAGGGCAAGAGGGATGGATAATAAATAATAAACACTGTGGAAGGTGAGGATTGTAAGTGCCAAGCTGGGGGTGGGCATGGGTAAAGGGCATATTGGGTTGTCCCTTTAAATGGAAAGCCCTCGGGGTGCCTGGGTGGCTCAGTGGGTTAAGGCCTCTGCCTTTGGCTCAGGTCATGATCTCAGGGTCCTGGGATCGAGCCCCACATCCAGCTCTCTGCTCATCAGGGAGCCTGCTTCCCCCCCTCTCTCTGCCTGCTTGTAATCTCTCTCTGTGTCAGATAAATAAATAAAATTTTAAAAAATAATAAAAAAATAAATAGAAAGCCCTCACTGAGAGATGAGATTTGAGGGGAGATTGGGTGGCTCAGTTGGTTAGGCATCAGAGTCTGGATTTCAGCTCAGGTCTTGATCTCGAGGTTGTAGGATCAAGCCCCAAATATGGCTCCAGGTTCAGGGATGAGTTTGCTTCAGATTCTTTCCTTCTTCCCTTCCCTCTGCTCACTTTCTTTCCTTGAAATAAATACATACATCTGAAAAATATATTTATATGAGATTTGAGCAAAGAAGGTGATGGAATTACTTAATGCAGAGATTCATGAGAAGAGCGTCTAGGTGAGGGTAACAACTATAGCAAAGGCAGTAGATGGGGGTGTTTCTGGGATGTCTAAGAACAACAGGAAGGCCTGTGTGGCCAAAAGAGAGTAAGTGAGAGGAGAGTGGAAGGAGAGGAACGCCAAGAGGTTAATCAAGCCAAGTGTTACAGAGCCTTATACACTGTTGCCATTACGACTTTGGCTTTCATTCTGAGTGAGATAAACATTCATTGCAAACTTTGTTTTAAGTAGAAGAGTGTCATGATTTGACTTTAAGTCATTCGGCTGTTGTGCTGGAAATAGACTGTAGGGGAGAAAGGAAGAAAATAGGGAACAAGTCAGGAGGATGTTGTAGTGATTCTGGCAAAAGTTGATTGTGGTTCAAAACAGGGTGGTGGCAGAGAAGGGGAGAAATCATTGGTTTCTGGATATCATTTTTGGTAGAACCAACAGGATTTCCTGAAAGATTGATTACAAAATGTGAGAGAAAAAGAGGAAGTTTCCAAGACTTTGGGGCTGGGACACTAGAAGGAAGTTTCCATCAACTGAAATGGGAAGCGTGACAGGAAGAACAGAGTTTGAGGCAGGGGAGGGCACAGGGAATTGAGAGCTTATTTTTGGACTTGTTGAGATTGAAAAGCCTATTAGATGTCCAAGGGACTATGTCAAATACGCAGTTAAATATATGAGCCTATGAATATATTTGGGGCAGATTTAAATATGGGAGTCATTAATGAATAGATAGTTTTTAAAATCATGAGACTGATAAACCCACATTTCTAACCCAAATACAATTATCTGCTATCCTTAGCCAAATTACCTAATCCCTCTTCTTTTTTATCCCTTCATCTCTGCAATGATAAGGTTAGGTTAAATAAGTGATTTTCAGCTGTGTTCAGTGGAGCACTTGGGCTTCCGTAGACAGAGCTGCCACAGTCAGAAAGATGTTTGCTCTCCCACTGCCTAAGCCAACAAGCAATCCTTTATTTTTACAGTCAGGATCCAACATACCTTTAGAGATGGTACAAATTGATATTTATTTTTTATACAGTATCATGGACTAGTGTGTGTGTGTGTGTGTGTGTGTGTGTGTGTAGAGGGTAACTTTCCAGATGAAATAATGAATAGCATCTCATAAAAAAATGACCCTGTGTATTTCCCCACAACTAGTCAGCTACCAAAGGGATATGTATAAATAAAGGTACAGATTAGCAATAGTACACAGTTATCCTAAAAATGCTTGTCATTGTTAACATGTGCTCAAGGTTTCCTCTCTGAAAGATACTTACTGAAAATCATATTTAGAAACTAAAAGATGTTATTCCATTTCTTTTAGACCCAATTAATGATAGCACTTCCTTTGACCCTGAAACTATTAGCAATTGATCATTTTAACTATATTATAATGTGTAAAGTTAATGCTGGGAAAAGACCTTAGAAATACTTCAGTCCAAAAAAAAAAAAAAAAGGAGAGGGAAGGCAGCTGGGGTGGGTCAATCAGATAAGCATCTGACTGCTCAGATCCTGGTGTCAGGGTCCTAGGATCCCGTCCCGTAACAGGTCGCCCTTCCATCCCCCATCCCACCCTACCCCTCTTGTGGTCTCTTTGCCTGTCTCCCTCTATCAAAGAAATAAATAAATCTTTTATTTACTTAATGCATTTTTTTTAAGTTTCATTCATTTATCTGATAGAAAGAGAGAGCATAAGTGGAGGGGAAGAGGAAGAGGGAAAAGCAGACTCCCTGGGGAGCAGGGAGCCCTATGCAGGACTTGATCCTGGGATGCTGGGATCATGACCTGAGCTGAAGGCAGACACTTAACTGACTGAGCCACCCAGGCACCCTACATAAATAAATCTTAAAAAAACAAAAAAAAAAAGAGAAAGAAAGAAGGAAAGAAAGAAAGAAAGAAAGAACAAAATGAACAAAATACTTCAATTACCCTCCCTTTATAGTGGAGCTTAGGCCCAGAGGTCAAAGGTCATACCAGAATTGGACCCTAGGTCATCTCCTGACTCCCAGTCTAGTGTTCTTATCAACACAGTATGCTGATTTCAAGGTTGCCTCAGAAATGTCACTGAGGTTTACCATTAAGGCACTGATGTATGATCTTCCTATTTTTCTCATCTATTAATTTTACAATCTTTATATTTTCCCAATCCATTAATGTTACATTATTGCTTTTCCAATTTTTCCACAGTTCTAAGGGTCGTCCTTGCTGTTGCCTTTTGCCTGGTGTCTGGTGTCCTGGTGGTGCTGCTGTTTACCCTCCTCCGCTATGGGCCCTGCTGGCACAGAGACCCCTATCGGAACATCTGAGCAGATGGCTGGATAAGGACGGACCCACCAGACCAAACTCCTGGGGTGCATGATCTCTCAGTGATGCCTCATTCAAAGGACAGGCTTTCACCATGTGGCCATCATCCTGTCCACACCCTTCCCTTCGAACCTGTCTAGAGCAGGGTCCAAACTCCAAGAGACCCAAGGACTAGAGAATGAACCCACAAGTTACTTGGTTAGGTCTCCTGATGGTTGCCCTCCTCATAGCAGTATGGGCTTCTTATTCAGCTAGGAGGTCTTCTGCAAAGGATGGTAGTCCTCTAGATCTAGCATGGATGTCCAGAAAGAAAGAAAAAATCGAACTCCAATCAGCCTTTTGCCTGCAAAGAGCAAAAGGTTGCAATGTGTGACAAAGACGTAGATTAAAGAAGACTGGATAATGAGGACAATTAAACTAGAAGTAGTATCATGTAGGATGATTCTTAAGAAGTAAGACCCAATTAGAAGGTATAAATGAATCATTTCTTTAGTTGTTAAGTAGATTTAATACAAATATGTACACACCCCTGAAAAGAAACCCCGCCCAGTGTTTAGTAGCTAACAGATTTCTGTGTGTGTATATGTGCTAACACACATAACATACACGTAGCTGTATTGAAACTGCCTTCGGGAGAGGGATTTCATTTTCAGAACCTGTAATATCAACTACTGTAATTGTAGCTCAGGTCATTTCCCCCACAACTTCTATAATGTGAAAAAAGCTAGAAAATCCAGGCAGCCATGGTTTTTTTGTTGTTTGTTTGTTTGTTTGTTTGTTTTTACCTCTACTGTCATCAGACCTCCATATTTTTATAGTTCCAATTTCTTTGTTTCATCTCAAAGTAAGAGATTTACTTTAATGAGAACTCTTCATGGCCATGATGAAATACTAATGTATTTAATCATCACAAATAGATCTGAATTTCTCAAGTGGCATGGCAGAAAGAAAAGTGAGCTGAAGGTTGATGACACCCTGGCACATCTCCGTACTGGCTTCAGGCCAATAACTTGGAACAAGTTCTTTTAAGTCTTAAAATTTGGCTTCATAATCTAAAAAAATGAAGAGTCTAGACTAGATGAATGAACATAGAAGTAACATCTAGTTCTCATGTTCTGTGAACAATTTGTTTTTCATTTCATGCTGGGGATTCATCATTGTCCAAGCAAGCACTTTCATGATTGATACCATTGCATTTAGCCTGAAATGGATTCTAAACAATCTTATCCCATGCTGACACTTTTACCATCCAGTTGGTGGGAAATTCAGTGTCATTCATTGGTAGGATTCTTCACCTTCTCAGGTATTACTAAAGGTCCCAGAATATAATTGGTGGGAAGAGTTGGATAAGAATCCTCTAGGCTATTGTCCACACTGGTATCCAGTAAACACACTGTCCATTCCCACATGGTCTCCTGAAGGTAGGCAGAGGACATCTGTGCATGGCCTCCAAGGCCATACACTTGGACTTTGCCATCCTGGCATTGTCCAGTCCCCTTCCTGGGATGATACCTATAAACCAGAAACTCTCCTAGAATCCTGCCCCATCTCTTAGTCTAGGAATCTTCCCCTCCCCTTGGATTCCACAGCTTTCTCCTGTAAACTTCAAGCGCTTACCTCTATCACTTTCTACATAATTCCTACTGAGCCAGGACTATTAGGGGGGGAAAAAAAGCCTGAGAAGGAGGGAGTTATATTCTCTTGCCTGGCAACTGCTGCTTCCTCCTGCAACACAAAAGGCATGTAGGCAAAGAAATGCAAGATCCAGCTTCATCCTCAACCTGGGAAGGGGAAAAACATCTATAGCTGCAAGAACAAAGGACAAATTACCGTCTCTGTAAAGTAGCCAGTCATTTAGTAATGAGACCATAACATCTTATGCTAATACGTAATGAGATTTGAAAATAGAAGTAGAAAATAGAACCGTAAGTCATGGATTTTTTCACTTATTTAACAAACATTGATAGAGGACCTATTTGCTAATCACTGGCTTAAATGCTAAATTGTCCATCCTTAATCTGACTGCCAAGGTGTTTGGCCGCAACAACAGCTTTATATAGGGTTGATGGAATATAAAAGTTTTCACCACCTTTCCCTAATATCATCTTTTAATACTGTCAGTAGCTAAAAGGACCCCTACTTTCTATTGTTTCTGGATTCTTTTTTAATATCCCTCATTTCTCTTCTTTTACCATCTCTTGATTATTGTAAAGAAAGCTTTCACGCCTGGCTTGGTTATTTCTTTTACCTTCCACAGAGCTGCTCTGTTGATAAACACTGTCATTGTTTTTCATAGTTAATGGCAGAGTAAAAAACACAAATGACAAATGATCTATAGTGACAAAGCTGGCAACACAAATCCACTGTACCATTCCTCAGGAAATAAGCTAATTATCTGTCTTCAACAGAAAAATATTCAAATTCCCTCTATCGATAAAAGTAACCTTTTCAGATGGATCAGAGAAGCTCAGTAGACATAAGGATAAATATTGTTTGAAAGATAACTGCTAGGATTGAGATAACTTCCGCTCTGAAATGTGTTGCCCACTTTGAATGGAAAATTTGAATTGGTATAGAGGTCTTGGAACAGGATTAGAGTAATGTAATCATTACCACATCACTTTAGGGAAATGTCCTAAAAAAATAAAATTCTAAGTAAGATGTACACAGAGAATTCCTAGCTAGAATGGCATTATGTAAAGAAGTATTAAGAGAATATGATTATATAAAAAGAATAATTTATGGTATTAGAAGAGTACAACCCTTAGAGGCAAACATTTTATTGGAAGTCATTCAACCAACAGAATTTTTTATATCAGGACTGGCATTGCTTCTCCCTGAATTCAGTCGTGTTCCCATTCTCCCAGCTTCCTGTTCTCGAGCCATCTTGTTCTAATATTACTAGCATTGAGCCTTTCTTCATTGCCAGGGGAGTTTCTTGGCAAGTGAAAGCCAAAATGAGTTTTCTCCTTCAGAACTCTCTTTATACAAACCCCATTGAGTAGTAATGAGCATGTGCTACATTTTGGTGCTTTAGACCAGGGCTGTCTAACAGAAACATAATACAAGCCACAAATAAGGACCCCATATGGGATTTAAAATTTTCTAATAGCTACATTATAAAAAGGTAAAAGTCAATATAAAATTTATTCTAATAAAATTTAACCCAGTGTTTCGCAAAAAATCACTTTAACATGTCATTAATGTTTTAAAAATTATTAATGAGATATTTTTCAGGGGTTTTTTTTTTTTAGAGTAAGTATTTGAAGTCTGATGTGTATTTTACCCTTAAAGCATATCTCAATTTGAACTAGGTACATGTCAAGTTTCAATAGCCGTATGTGGCTGGTATAATTGGACAATTATACTTTAGACAAGATGATGAACAGTTTTGAAGGAGAAAGAATGTTTTGGGTTGTTTTGTTTTAATTTGCAAGATTCACTTTCAGGTGATTGTGAAGAAGTGAAAGTCATCTTTCGTATACGTCTGCATCTTCCTGTTTTTTATGTGTGCTGAATTGATCAAGGATTTTTCTGAAATGTTTTACTTGCAAACCTGTCTTAACAGCAGTACCTTAGACTTTTTCCAAAACCATCCTATGCTAAATGAACTATTCCTCTTCTTACAAAATTTCTAAAGAAGGAATCTGACAACACACTTGGACTATAAGTATTGCTAGATTGGGGGAGGGGTGCCTCTTAAATTTTTTATTAAATTTGTTGTTACAAGTAACTGTTTAAAACAAAAATAAATTCAGATAATACAGAAGGGTCTAAAATACAAGGTAAAAGTTCTTTCTACCCACTTCCACTCATCAGAGGCAAGCTTGTCAACAATATTTGGTTTTAGTTCTTCTAGTGACTAGCATGAATTTTATGAACTAACTTACACTTAGATTTTTCTGAAATTTCGCATCTTTCATTGCTCTTATAATGCAAGATGTCCTCTTTCTTGTACTGTTTTTTTTTTTTTTTTATTTTCTTGAAGTAATTTTTAAAAGGCTACTTGAGCACTGAGCTTTCTGATTCTGACATGTCCAAATATGTGGGTATTTGCCCTTTCACTTACCTATCAGTCAGCAATGTTTACATTTTCAGGTTGAAAATCAGTTTACCCCAGAATGTGAATGCAGTATTCTGTTGTCTTCTAACATACAGGACTGCTGATGAGAAGTCTGATTGGTATCGTTCTTATCCAATGTAAGTAATCTGGTGCTGTTTCCTTTCTTTTCTTTTCTTTTTCTGAAACTTTTTAAGTATTCTTTTTATCCATGGAATTCTGAAATTTCTCTAGAATGCATGTAGGCAGTGTACCTGTTTCCTATTTAATTATATCTGGCTTACACTTGTCTTTGACTCCAGAAAATTATATCCTTGAACTTGTATTTCCTGGATTTATCCTCCATGCTTCAACTTTTCTCACATATTTTCCAGCTTTTTATTTTATTTCTCTACATTCTAGGAGATTTTATTTTCCAGAACACTAATTTAGTCTCCAGCAAATCCATTCTTTTTTTATTTCTAAGAATACTTTCCTATTCATTGATTGTTCCTTTTTCATGATAGCCACTTCTTATTTTATGAATGCAATCTATTCTTGAATCTTTAAGAATCCTACTTGAGGGGTGCTTGGGGGGTTTAGTTGGTTGGGCACCTGCCTTTGGCTCAGATCATGATCTCCTGAGAGACTGAGCCCCAAGTCCGGGTCCCTCCTTAGCAAGAAGCCTGCTTCTCCCTCTCCCTCTGTCCACCCTGCCCCCGCCCCAATCACGCACACACTAGCTCGCTCTCTTTCAAATAAATAAATAAAAGCTTTAAAAAAAAAAATTCTACTTGGAATTTTTTTCAAGTTCTCCTCTGTTCCCTAAATTACCTCTGTTTCTCTGGGCTCAGTTGTTTGAATTTATTAATCTTGGTCTTTCTCTTCCATGCTCTGGGTTTTTCTCAAATATTCATGAATCATAATCCACAAATGAAGAATTCTGTGGATTCGTAGGGATGGCTAGTCTTGATTTCCCTTTTAGTCATGTATATCTCTTTTCCCAACAATATGTTCTTGAATAACTTCATTAAAATTCTTGTTAGCTTGGAATATTACTTACTGTGTGATGAGAGAAGCTCTAACCTTCTCTTTGGCTCTTTCCGAAAGAACCATGTTCATCTCTTGTGGGTCTGACTACAATTTCCCCATTTTGACTTCTTCATCAGTTCAATCTTACCTGTTTATCTTAGAAGAATTTCTCCAAACATCTGCTCTGCCACCGTCCCTCTCTGTAGCACTGTTATGATTTCATTCTTATTTTTAACATCTTTTATTTTACTGCAGGAAAACATTGGGAGGAAGGGAAGTTAAGTGCAATGGGTCTTTTTTTCCCTAAACAGGAAACCCTAAGTTTGTTTTTCTAGCAAAGGGGTCTATAATTGCATTCGTCAAAGTTTAAAAATTATGCTATTCAGTGAAGGAAAAAGAAAAAAGATATAATGCTATGTACACAATTTAATTTAATCTCACTAACATTTGCTAAGTTAATCTCACTAACATTTGCTAAGTGCCTGCTCTTAGAATGAAGTAGGGCCCATAGTTTCTCTCATATTTTTCTCTTTTTTTTTTTTTAAGATTTTATTTATTTGTCAGAGAGAACACAAGCAGGGGGACCAGCAGACAGAGGGAGAAGCAGGCTCCCTACTGAGCAAGAAGCCTGAGGTCAGACTCCATCCTGGATGACCTGAGCCAAAGGCAGATGCTTAACTGACTGGGCCACCCAGGCATCCCTCTCTCATATTTTTCAAAGAAAATCTTAGCTCAAGGAAAGGTTAAA
This sequence comes from Mustela putorius furo, assembly GCF_011764305.1. Taxonomy (NCBI): domain Eukaryota; kingdom Metazoa; phylum Chordata; class Mammalia; order Carnivora; family Mustelidae; genus Mustela; species Mustela putorius. Next base: position 108,835,831 of record NW_025421987.1, on the reverse strand, counting down.
TACCATTGTGCCATTGTTTGATGTAAGGAATACAGTACTGAATTATTTATAGACCCTGCCTTCATAAGGCTCACAGATAACATTAATTTCTTTAACTGGGTTTTTCTGTTTTTACTAGCTTATACTATTTTTCCTTCGTAGTGCCTCAAGGACTTGGCTCTTTGTAGTGCCGCCACCCAATTTTGCCCTTCAGTACCGAGTCTGGTTTTAAACCACATGGCCTCCTTGTCCTTCTGGCTAATTTTGCACAACACTATAGCTACCTTCTCCCCGAAGGTAGCTATAGACGTCTGGACTGTCTTGGCAAGAAGGGGCCTGCTTGGCTGCCAGGGTGTCATCCAATATGAGAAACCTGGGAGCCTTCGTGACTGGTGAACCCAGGACTCCATAGGCAACCACTCCAAACAGGGACTGATGCCACCAGCTTAAAGCTGCTGCCTCAGAAGGAGTTTTGGGAGGTGGGTTCCCTCCACCTGCTGGGGGTTATACAGGTGGTTCATGACAGACTGAAACTGCAGGCCCAGAGGCAGCTGACCAGATAGGTTCCCGTGGAGCCAGGGTCTTAGAACCGGGCAGCTACAGGGAGTATGTGCATCGGCCTAACCCAAGCCATAGCTGAAGCAAATGCGTCTATTCTCCCTGTAGAATCCGGACTGCCTTGCCTAGGTCGGGGTGCACCAGATGTTCTCCAATAAGAGATGCTCGCTGGAGAAACCAATACCGCATCAAGCCCCTAGTTCAAATTGGGGTTGACTGTTGCCTGCTTAAAGCTGCAGACTCAGAAAGCTTTGGGGGAGTGACCCCCCCTCCTCCCTGTAGGCTCATTCTGGAGCTCCCACACCTGGAGTGCTCCCACAGGCTGAGGCTGGCCCACAAGGTGTGGTTTGCACCTGCACACATACGCAGTTCAGGGTGGCCAGGGAACCCGAACAGGGCAGGTGGAGAAGGAGGCTGGGTCAAAAGAGACTGCTGTTTCAGGTATCTGGCATCCCCCTAATTCTTTTTTTTTTTTTTTTTAAGATTTTTTAAGATTTTATTTATTTATTTGACATAGAGAGCAAGATCACAAGTAGGCAGAGGCAGGCAGAGAGAGAGTGGGAAGCAGGCTCCCTGCCGAGCAGAGAGCCCGATGTGGGGCTCGATCCCAGGACCCTGAGATCATGACCTGAGCCGAAGGCAGAGGCTTTAACCCACTGAGCCACCCAGGCACCCCTGGCATCCTTCTAATTCTAATCTTAACCTACACAAGTGCCCATATTCTCCCTGAAGTTAAAGTCAGAGGAATCTGGACAGCCTTGCCAGAATAGGGCCTGGAGGGCAGCCGGGGAATCCTTCACTAAGAGACACCCGGGAACTTCAATTATTGGTACAGACCCTATCAGACAGCCAGTCCAGACGGGGACTGACGGGGCCATCTAAATTGCCTCCTCAGAAAAGAATTTTGGATGGTGTGCTCCCTCCACCCTAGAGGCCATGCAGATGATTCCGAACTGGCTGGAGTCCACAGGCCCGGAGGGCTCAAGGGTTCCCAAGGCAGGCTGAAGACGTGTGCGCAGTACCAAGGGCCAGACCTGGGAGAGGACAAGTGTCTGGAGAAGCCAAGTCTCATGGGAGAGGGCTGTTGGGGATCCAAGGCATCTGCCTAATTCCAAGTCTTAACCAGCACATATTCATATGTAGGCATACCTCAGAAATACTGGGGTTCAGGGACGCCTGGGTGGCTCAGTGGGTTAAAGCCTCTGCCTTCGGCTCAGGTCGTGATCTCAGAGTCCTGGGATCGAGCCCCGCATCAGGCTCTCTGCTCAAGCAGGGAGCCTGCTTCCTCCTCTCTCGCTCTGCCCGCCTCTCTGCCTACTTGTGATCTCTGTCCGTCAAATAAAAATCTTTAAAAAAAAAAAAAAAAAAAAAAAGAAGGAAAGAAAGAAATACTGGGGTTCAGTCCCGGCTACTATAATAAAGCAAATATTGCATTAAAAGGAGTCAACTGAAATTTTTGGTTTCCCGGTATATATAAAAGTGATATTTGGGAACCCTGGGTGGCTCAATTGGTTGAGCATCTGACTATTGATTTCAGCTTAGGTCATGATCTCTGGGTTGTGAGATCGAGCCCCTTGTGGGGCTCAGACCATTGGGCAGGGAGCCTACTTAAAATGCTCTCTCTCCCTCTGCCCCTCCCTGCTCACGTGCTCATTCTCTTTCTCTCCCTCTCTCTCTCTCTAAAATAAGGGAGGGGGTATATTTACACTATACTGTAGCCTATTAAATGCAGTGCAATAGCACTGATGAGGGAACAGAAGGCTACCTGAGGGCAAAGGGTAAACTGACGCCCTGCAACCTCCCCGCAGACCTCACCCCTGCTTGGCACAAATGTGACATTTTTCTAGGAATCTCCTAACTATCTTAATGTTAATGCCTTACTAGGGAGGTAAATAACCTTAACTTGACAATGGAAAGGCCTCCATTATCTCTTAGGTCCTCTTTAGATATGAAAATTCTTTCCAAAACTTCCGTTTCATTACTTCTCCGATTCCCAGGTATACAGTTACCACTCCTGAAGCCCACTCCATCCACCTGACCCACTCCGTGTAGCTGCTCTTTCTGCCCACTAGTCCTGTCCCTGTGCTTTTCTTTCTTTTTTTTTTTTTTTTTTAAGAATTTTTATTTATTTGACAGACATAAGCAGGCAGAGTAGCACGTAGAAGGAGAGGGAGAAGCAGGCTAGGAGCCAGATGTGGAACTCGATTCCAGGACCCAGGAATCATGACCTGAGCCGAAGGCAGTCGCTTAACCAACTAAGCCACCCAGGTGCCCCCGCCCCTGTGCTTTAATAAACCACCATTTTGCACCAAAGACGTCTCAAGAATTCTTTCTTGGTTGTCAGCTCACCCCACTGAACCTCACCAGTATTCCAAAACCACATCAGCATTAGCTCTTAAAAAAAAAAAAAAAAAAAGTACATACCTTAAAGAATACTTGATTGCTAAAAATGCTAACCATCATCTGAGCTTTCAGCAAGTCATAACCACTGATCACAGATCACCATAACAAATATAATAAAGTTCAAAATACCGCAAGAACTACCAAAATGTGACAGAGACACAAAGTAAGCAAATGATGTTAGAAAGATGGCACCAATAGGTTTGTTTAATGCAGGGTTGCCACAGACTTTCAATTTTTTAAAAAAAACAGTTATCTACGACGCACAAAAAAGTGAGATACTTAAGATTTCTTTCGGCCCCTTGTTCAAGAATATACATTGGTTTGATTCAAACCACATTCTCTATAAATACTTGATTTACCCAACCAGTAGTACTGTTGGTGCCTCATCACCTTTGGGTCAGTTTCAAGCTGGAGGAGTTCCATGCAGCCCCACCTGAAATTAATTAATTAGAGACATTGCCGAAGCATAACAAAACCAGCCGTTTGTGCCTAAGAATCCACAAGGATGTGAGGCACCTGGGTGGCTCAGTTGATTAAATGGCTGCCTTTGTCTTGGGCTGAAGCTGGAGAACTAGGTTTTTGTCTCAGGGAGTCAAAGAATGAACCCCGTGGACAACAGAGTGAGTAAAACTATAGCAGTTTCTTTCTTTCCTTTCTTTCTTTTGAATTTTATTTTATTTTTCAGTGTTCCAAAATTCATTGCTTATGCACCACACCCAGTAATCCATGCAATATGTGCCCTCCTTAATACCCACCACCAGGCTCACCCAACCCCCGCCCCCCCATCAAAACCCTCAGTTTGTTTCTCAGAGTCCACAGTCTCTCATTGTCTGTCTCCCCCTCCAATTGCCCCCAACTCACTTCTCTCCCAGTGTCCTCCATGTTATTCCGTATGCTCCACAAGTAAATGAAGCCATATGATTGACTTATTTCACTCAGCATAATCTCCTCCAGTCCCATCCATGTTGATACAAAAGTTGGGTACTCATAATACTCCATTGTATATATGGACCATATCTTCTTTATCCATTTGTCCCTTGAAGGACATTTTGGTTCTTTCCACAGTTTGGCGACTGTGGCCATTGCTGCTATGAACACTGGGGTATAGATGGCTCTTCTTTTTCTTAAGTGAAGATACACAAACAGCTCTCAAGAGTGAGAAGGGTTCTAACAGGGTTGCCAATGAAAACCTTTAGGGTTGGTCTTTTATAGAAAGCTAACCAGGGAGCTTAAATCCTTTTAACATCTCTATTGATAACCTTCAATGGCTTATTTCCTTTTTAGCATTGGTTATTCTTTGTTGGTCACAAGTAATTATCATAAAGACACCCACCCCCACACACTTAGAGCAGGGTGCTCCTATTTGTGCCCTTATCTCTGGTTTCCCCACACCTTCACATTCTGGGGATTTCTGCGAGCCTCATCACAAAGCCCCCTATCTATCTCTCCCTACATAGCCCCGTCTCTCCCTCACTCAAGGTCATGATCTCAGAATCCCAGAACGAGCCCCACATTGAGTGTCCCTGCTCAGTGGGGAGTCTGCTCCTCCTTCTCCCTCTGCCCCTCCCACCTGTTCATGGTCGAGCCCCCACACACACTCTCTCTCAAATGAATAAATAAAAAATCTTTTTAAAAATCTTTTTTAAAAACAGATTCTACAAGGATGCTTGTTAAAGATTCAGATTCCCAGTCCTCAATCCCCCAAATTTCGATTTAGTAAGCCTAGAAATCTGCCTTGTTAGCAAGCACCACACCTGACTCTGCCATAGGCAGTTCCGGACCTGTTTGGAGAAACCCTGCTCTAAACTAGGCAGAAGCCCTCAGGCTGAGCCGAACACTCACCTGCTACTTACTTCAGGTTTGTCAACTTAGTCAAGAGTCTGTAAGGAACTCAGAGATCTCAAACTGCCTTAGTTAAGTCGACATTGAAAATGTATTTTTTTTTAAAGATTTTATTTATTCATTTGACACAGAGAGATCACAAGTAGGCAGAGAGGCAGGCAGAGAGAGAGGTAGAGGGAAGCAAGCTCCCTGCTGAGCAGAGAGCCCGACGTGGGACTCGATCCCAGGACCCCGAGATCATGACCCGAGCCGAAGGCAGCGGCTTAACCCACTGAGCCACCCAGGCGCCCCTGAAAATGTATTTTCAAAAAAAGAAGTTGGAAACAGGCACACATTTGAAATGTAGTTTTAGTAGGTCTCATCTGAAGAAAGGAGGAAATTAAAGAAGTAAGGCCTATGAAAATTGTGGGTTTTGAGAACAAAGAGTGATGGCTCCTCAAAAGGTCGGCCATTCACAATTTGTGGTTCCCAAAATAACAAATTTCGTTAGCAAATAAATAGAAATATGCTTACAGTGATCATATTTTCCAGGCCCAAACATGGGAAAAATAAACTTACAATGCAATCAAATGTTTGAAACAATAATTTCTCTGAAAAAACCTAGGACAAATAGTAACTTTACCGAAGATAAGTAAGTGACATACCAAAGAAAATTTATTTTTTGTTTTTATTTATTTATTTATTTATTTTTAATGTTTTAAAAGGATTTTATTTGTTTATCTCAGAGCAAGCACAAGCAGGAGGGCGGAAGGGAGGAGGAGGGGAGGAATGAGGGGTGAGGGGTAGAAGCAGACTCCCTGCCCAGTAGGGAGCCTGACAGGAGGCTGCATTCTAGGACCCTGACCACCTGACCTGAGTCAAAGGCAGATGCTTAACTGAGTCAGCCAGATGCCCCTAAAGCCAAACTGTAATACATAACTCTTTGTTGCTCTATCTTCTAAAACTACATGTAAGTACCACCTTTTCCTATCTATCTTCCATGCCCCTTACATGTGTTGTACAAAGTAAATCATACTTGAAATGAATAAGATAGGTGGGGGAAAGAAAACGTGTGTGTCTCTCCTTCAATCTTTAGAAGTGTATTTTTTTCCTTTTTCCCCCTTTTTTTGGCAGTGTCTTTTCACATTTATGTCTGATCTACATATAATGAAATTATTTTAAAATTTTATACAAGACGAGCTAAGTCTTTTAAGCCAAATTTTTGTCAAGTGCTTATGTGTTAGAAGTTACTATTCTTGGGGCTCCCTTGGTGGCTCAGTTGGTTGGGTAGCCAGCTCTTGATTTTGGCTGAGGTCATGATCTCAGGAGGGTTCTGACATTGAGCCTGGCAGCAGGTTCTGCATGGAGTGTGGAAGCTGCTTAAGATTCTCTCTCTCTGCTCGGCAGGGAGCCTGCTTCCTCCTCTCTCTCTGCCTCCTCTCTCTCTGCTTGTGATCTCTATCTGTCAAATAAATAAAATCTAAAAATAATTTTAAAAATTAATAATGAAAACAGTTACTATTTTCAGTAAAGTGACTCAAGGAAATTTTTATTCAACACCATTTTCAAACATGGGGAACAAAAGAGAATAAGGTAGTAGAGCCAAATTTCATGGGTCTAAATCTGTGCCTGCCACTTGCTAGCCATATGATCCTGGGAAAGTTATTTAACATTCCCATGCCTCGGTTTCCTCATCTGTAAATGGGAATAATTATAGTACCTGTCTCAGAGGATTGTTATAGAAATAAACAGGCTAACATTTATAAAGTGCCAGGAAGAGTGCCCGGAACATAGTAAACACCATATAAGGGTTTGTTAAATAAAATATTGAATGAAAAGATAAGACTTTATCATTCCCAGCTAAAAACACTATGATTTTGAGTTTTATAAAGTTAAAAGAAGTAACCATGAGATGTCATTTTTCATTAGCTCTCTGTATAATCTTGAAAGCAAGGGTTTTTTCCCCCAATCTTCTTATACCACATTTTGAAATGACAACTATTATTAAAATGATGAAAAGTTTCATTTGGTGGAAGAATAAGAAAACTTGAGATCTTATTAAAAATATTACTTTGGCTGGGGATTTATTTCTGAGAGAGGATTCTTAATGTTCTCTGGAAAAATCAAAGCAACTAGATTTTAGCACAAGGTCAACTGTAATAGAATGCTTAAATAAAAGTCATTAAAACAGGAAGAGAGATTCCACAGTGAGGCCGGCTTAAGTTATTAACAATTCAATGGAAAGGTAGATACTGCAAACAAATGAACCAAAAACAAGCAAATGAGTGGTTTCTAAAGATGTTATCTTGTTAATGATAAAATAATTTCAAGTAGACTAATACTGAATATAGGTGGTAGATATCTCTCTTTCTTTGATCTCTTGCTACATACAGGGTAACTTCTTTCTTATAATTATAGATATAAATTACCTCCTCTGTGCCCAGGTTTCAATGACCTCAATGAAGCAGACATGGCAATGTCTCCAAAATTGAACAGCTGCTGGTGAACGGGAGCCCTTCAGTAATTAGGTGATTCCAAGCAGGGTCTAGTGATCCCCACAGTCAGATGATGAAGCGGCTTTTCCAGGCAGTGTTTGCATTCTCTCTGTAGTACGTCCATAGAAAATCATGAATGATCATTTCTCACAGCTTGGAAATCCTGAATAGAGTAGGCTACCAAGTTATTAAAACAGTCACTTTGTTCATCTTCTTTTTCCTTGCTACGCAGATCACCTTCCTGGCCTCTTAAGGGTGACATTCAGTTCAGATCATTCATCATGTACAAAATTACTTCTCTTGGTTTTCCGAAAGACTGACAGGGACAAATGGAGATGAGAAAAGCATTTACAATGCTTTTAAAGCAATGACGTTTCCAAACATAAGACATTAAGAAGCTGTTATGTTCATAATTTAAACATTTTACACACACACACACACACACACACACGCAATTCTTAAGAAGTTACTCTTTGTTAAAATGTGGAAAAGTACCCATATGAATGGGATTGTGTGAACCTGGAACACCCTAGTTTCACTAAAGCAATTGATGACACATTCCTGTGGTCAACAAAGAAATTTTGTACATTCATTTAACAAACATTTATATGGCACTTACTGTGTGCTGGTCCTGTGCGGTAGGTACAAATAGTAATATCATGTCCATTTTATAGGTGGAGAGTCAGAGGCTAAGTGATCTGCCTACAGTCTCAGAGCTGGAATGTGACAAAGATGTGATCTGAGCCCAAGATGTCCTCTTCTAGACAACATCCTTTTAAACTGCTAAACCATACTACCTTCCTTTGAGGAAAAGTACTCAGGTAAGATTCTCAGAAAATCACATCACATTCTTATTTTATTTTGTTGTGTTTTTTCTATCCAAAATGTCTCACTGGTGTGATGTGAATGCCTGAAGAAAATGACTGCTAAGATGATATGTGATTCCCATTCAAGTAGAATGTCCTTTTATTTTGGTAATTTCAAGCTTAATGTCTCTTAATGAAATTGAGGTGAGTGTTTTTTTTATTTTTTTTTACTTTATTTAGGATAATAATATTCTTAATCTGACCATTTCAAAATCCCTGAAAGATTTAGGAAGCGACTCTATATTCACAGAATATATTATTCTCCCGATTAACTCTGACCTGCCACAATTACATAGACATGACCTTAAAGTGGTTTTTATGTAGATGCAATAGAATATGAAGATAAGATCTGATAGTCTCACATTTCATGAATGACATTTTGGGGCTAAGATATTCAAGTTAACAATCTAATATGTTGATGAAATAACCAGATATGTGTTAATAATTCAGCTCTCCCTTAGCTCCACTTAACAAAAAATTAGTGCTGAGAACTCTGAGTTGTCAAATCATCCCTTCATTTTAGTGCAGCAAGATCACTGCCAAACCATATCATCACATCTGAACAGCTGATTAGTATTGCAAGTCCATTATGAGCCCCTCAAAGAGGGCTAAACCTTGACCCCTAATTAATTAATTAATCAATAAAGACAAGTTTCCAGAAACCAGAGCACATGAACCAGAGCACATAACAATAAAGGTAGTCAACCTAAATTTAAAAATAAATTTACTAACCTAAAGTTAGTAAATTTGAATCTACTTTTACCAAATTAACACAATAACTTTATAGACCATAATTAATGATCCTTTTCAGGAAAATATGCTGAAATGAAAGTATTACTGCTTGCCCCATGAAAGATACATTGTCCTGTTGGAAGGCAGATGTAGATTCTAAATAGTGTTGCCCATTTTAGATCAGTCAAACATAAAATAAAATAATGCAAAGAATTGCTGGCATTATATGCTGGTCAAGTGACTATGAATAAGTGACTCCATTTCTTCTTTTTTTCTTTTCTTTTCTTGTTTTTTTTTTTTAGAAAGGGAGGGTGGGAAGGGACAGAGGGAGGAGGAGGAAGATCTTAAGGATACTCCACATGGCCAGCTCAGATACTGACACGGGGTTCGATCTCATGACCCTTAGATCATGACCTGAGCCAAAAATCAAGAGTCAGAAGCCTAACCCAGTGAGCTATCCAGGTGCCCCTAAATGACTCCATTTCTGTATTCCTCTCTCCTTTGTTGGATTTGCAACCCCTACATGCCAATTTCAAGCATTTTAGCTTCATCTTCACCATTTGGGCCATAACTATAGCAGTTATGGCCTAGTGTATCTTATAATTGACCCCTTTTAAAATATACTATCTCATGTGTGAACCCAGAAATGCTAGTTGTACATATTCTAATATATGTTAAGTTAAATTTGAACTACTATAATCATAAAAAGTTGATATGCACACTATCTGAAAGCACATGTGGCACATATATATTTTAGGAACCACTTCAATAATTCAGGAGTCACTGAAAGTATTTCAAGAGAGATCCATTTGGGGGCACCTGGGTGGCTCAGTCGGTCAAGCCACAACTCTCCCTCTTTCCTTCTTTCTAAAGTAAATAAGTAATTATATTTTTTAAAGATTTTATTTGTTTTTTCACAGCAAGAGAGAGCATGAGCTGAGGCGAGAGATAGAGGGAGAGGGAGAAACAGACTCCCCAACTGAGCAGCAAGCCTGACACGGGACTCTATCCCAGGAACCCAAGATCATGACCTGAGCCAAAGGAAGATGTTCAATTGACTGAACAACCGAGGCACCCTAATAAATAAATCTTGTAAAAAAAATAATCATAGGGCATTTATTGGACAATATATTTTGATTCGATCCTGTTACTCCCCGTAGTTCTTTAATGTCAACAAAATGCTATGCAATCCTCAATATGTCAAGAATTCCAGAGTTTCCTTTTTCTGCCTGTTAATTTGCTAATTAATATGAAGGATACAAAAGACGTGTGGAACATGGATGGTCATGGTCCTCTGTTCTGTCTGTTACTCTCTAATGACCTGCCCCAAATTTCAGTGGCTTGAAACAGGCATTTTATTTTGCCCACGATTTTATAGGTCATGGATTCTGGAACAGTTCAGGGGAGTAACTCACCTCTAATCCACGTGGCATCTCATAGGATGGCTAAGATTGAAGAATCCATTTCCAATATGGCTTCTTCACCCAAGTGTTTAGTACTTCAGTGTTCCTTGGTTGCCTTTTCTCTCCATATAACATTTCATCCCCCAGGTCTCCTTCAGAGGAATTAGTTAGGTTTTTTTACAGCATGGTGGTCCAGGTTCATTGGGCTTCTAACATGGTGTCTTGCTTCTATGTGGAATAAAGTAGAAGCTGACAGGTCAGTTAAAGCGCCCATGCTCAAACTCAGGCTGGTCTGGCATCCCTTCTAACATATTCGGTTGGTCAGAGCTGTCACTGACAGGTTTGAGGGAGTGGAAAAAGAGTCTACCTCTTGATGGGGGAATGCCAAGGTCATATACTGAAGGAGCAAGCATATGCAGGAACACTGTTGCCACCTTCTCACGAACACACCGTCTGCCACACCTCAAAGAGCTTCTACTCTAGGACAGGGTTTCATAAACAAGAGTCTCTGCATAAAATTCAGGAGGTCTTTGAACTTAGGGAAAATTCTGCTTTCAGTTTCCCTAGTCTCTATGCTTTAGCATTTTTGGTCCGTTTTGAATACAAGCACAAATTACAATACTTAGAGCGACACCTGTGACTTTGTTACCAGTAAAAATTGCATATATTTTTACAGCACATTTTGTTGTTATAAGTGCCTCAAAATATCATTTATACTCATCACTATTTTGAAATTATAATGACAATAAAATCCTCCACTAGATCTTATGTGAAGTGTTAATAAAGAAGCAGTATAGAGCCTCCTGGGTGACTCAGTCCATTAAGCGTCCAACTCCTGATTTCCGCTCAGGTTGTGATAACAGGTTGTGAGATAAAGCCCTGTGTTGGGCTCAACACTGGGTGTGGAGCCTGCTCAAGATTCTTCCTCTCCCTCTGCCCCCTCCTCTCTCTAAAAAAAGAAAAAAACAAAAACAAAAAAACAATGTATTACTCTGTTACAATTTTGGTTTTTAGCATTTTGATAGCTATATTTCAATTTAGATGGTCTCTCTTATAATCTTATATATTTTACTTTAAACATTTAAAAGCATTACTCCAGAAAGGGGTCTACAGACTGCACCAGAAAGCCAGAGGGTTTCATGGCTCAAAAGAAAGTTTAAGAATTCCTACCTTGGAGGAAGATCAAAGCACTAAACATATAAATATAAAATAATTAGAGAAGCCCTACATAATGGTAAAATCTAATGTTGAATGCTGTAGCACGGGCTTTAAGTACTATAGGATTTCTTCCTCCTGGTGCTATTATTTGATTCAAGATAACATGTTTTTTTGTTTGTTTGTTTTTTGTTTTTTGTTTTTTGTTTTTAAAGATTTTATTTATTTGACAGACAGAGATCACAAGTAGGCAGAGAGGCAGGAAGAAGCAGGCTCCCTGCTGAGCAGAGAGCCCTATGCGGGGCTCAATCCCAGGACCCTGGGATCATGACCTGAGCCGAAGGCAGAGGCTTTAACCCACTGAGCCACCCAGGCGCCCCAAGATAACATGTTTTTTTAATGATTTTTGACAGTTGTATATTCTCATGTAATCATGATCACGGGAGGAATTAAAACAAAATGAAATCAACCTAAGCAGTTCAGATCTTCAAGAAATTTCTTAACTGGAGTGACTGGGTGGTTCAGTTGATTAAGTGTTGGATTTCAGCTCAAGTCACAATCCCAGAGTCCTGGGATCAAGTTCCCCATCAGGCTCGCTGCTCAGTGGGGAATCTGCTTCTCCCTCTCCCTCTGCCCCTCTTTCTGCTTGTGCTCTCTCTCTCTCAAATAAATAAATAATATCTTTTTAAAAATTTCTTAACTCCTAGTATCTAAAGAGTATCCTAAGATCCCAGAGAGGGAAAAACATGGCCTACAAGGGAATAAGAATATGATTTCACCTTAGGACTCTCTGAGAAAAATAATTATGAACTTAAGATTCTATACCTAGTAAACATGTCAATCAAGTGAGAAGGAAAAATAAAGTCACTTTCAGACATATAAGAATTCTGAAGTTTTATTTCTTATGCACCCTTCTAAGAAAATTACCTGAAGATATTCTCAGCCATAACAAGAATAAAATCCAAGAAAGGTAAAAATTTGAGATCTAAGAACACTGGCTTCAACCCAAGACAAGGGAAAAAGGAAATCAGGACGACAGGCTGGCATCCAGCCCAGAGCGCTCTCTGGTCCAGGTTGGAATAAGAAGGCAGAAGTTTCTGGAAAATATATCTTCAATAATTATATTGCATCTCTTACCGTGGATGGAATATGTTTAGGAAGATAGATGATCTTAGCGACTTGATAAAGACATATGACAAAAAAAGTAAAATAAAATAGAGACACTTTGCAATTATAGAATAATGAACAATATTAACACAATCACAATAATGGAAATACTGTGTGTTGGTATTATCAATTTTAGATTCAACCAACAGACAAAGCATTCAAGGATTAATTATGATTACAGAAAAGAAGATGAAAGTTCTCAAATTTGGAGGAGATTACAGATAGAAAAGTAGAGAAGGAGGCAGAGGGAAGAATAGGAGTCCTAACTTACTCACGCTATTAATAATAGCTAATACTGAATAGTTACCATATGTTCATCCTGAGAGACAATATGAATTAATTCATCCAATTTCCCACAATGAGGACACTGAGGCACAAGGAAGTACCTAACTTTCTATCATTCGTTGCTTCTTACTCCATGAAAAGTCTAAAAAGTACAAGAATCACTTTATGATAGATCAAGAAAATAGGAGATTTATGTATATTATTTCTAGAAACTATAATGTATGTACCAAATGCATAATGGCACAAAAATGGGTACGTAGATGGCAATGTGATTTTTATAACTCCACAGAACTGAATCAGTTTTGTACAGGTTCATGAATAGACAACCCAAAGGGAGGGAAAAGAATATAAATTCCAGAAATATGCACAAATGATATAAACTAATATACAGCACAGATGATATTTCAGTGAAGAAAAGAGAGGGCTAAGCAACTGGCTAACTATTTAGAAAGAATATAAGAAAAAGTTTTCAGATGAACTACACATTTATATATATTATGTATATTTTATATATATATATATATATATATGGTTTTATTTATTTATTTTAGAGAGAGGTTGAGAGAGACAGAGCATAGAGGGAGAAGCAGACTCCCTGCTGAGGAGTCCAACGCGGGGCTTGATCCCAGGACCCTAAGATCATGACCTGAGCTGAAGGCAGACGTTTACCTGACTGAGCCACCCAGGCACCTCCATATTTATATTTTTAAATGAAATCATACATAGTATACCAAGAACTTGTAAGATTATACAGATATAACATATACATATAATTTGAGGAGTAGGAAAAGTTTCTCTTAAAGGCTTTCACTTAGAAGTGATGATCTATGAGATTAATAAATAAAACTACAGGGGCACCTGGGTGGCTCAGCAGGTTAAAGCCTCTGCCTTTGGCTTAGGTCATGATCCCAGGGTCCTGGGATGGAACCCCATGTCAGGCTCTCTCTTTAGCAGGGAGCCTGCTTCTCCCTCTGCCCCTCCCCCACCTCATGTGTTCTCTCTCTCTCTCTCTTTTTCTCAAAAAAATAAATAAAAATCTTTAAAAATAAATAAATAATAAAAATAAAAATTAGAGCATGGAACAAAATAGCATAAGCAAAGTTAACAAACAACAAATAAACCTGAGAAGAAAATGGCAACATGAATGATAGCGGGCTTTTTTCTTTCCCGTGCAGGTAAGGAGTTCTTAGAAATTAATAAGAGGAAGGCCAACAATCCAATAAAAAAATACCTGACAAATGACAATACATGAAAAAGAAAATGCAAGTCACTTTCAAAGGGAAAACTTACTGAATGATATGCAGTTTGAAATGCAGCAAACTATCCAGGGATTTATGAAATTTTGTTTACATTAGATTCCACAGTTGAACCAACATTAACAACCCTCCTGAGAGCACTTCTGGTGATTTAGCAGGACAAAGAACAAATTAGTGGGATGGTGAACTAATGGAGCATAAGGAAATAAAAGTGAAAAATGTAAAGAGGAAAAAGGGAGGGATCTGGACAAGACTGGAGTTTGCTAGGTCAAGGGAAGAAACAATCAGCCCAAAAAACATTTCAAGCCTTAAAAAAGAGGTGCTGGATTAAGAAAGTCCAGGGTTAGTTGTGAATTTCAAGCTGGACAAGGAAAGAGAAGTGGGAAGAATGTGGCGCCAACACCAAAGGGAAGTTGGCTAGACGGAGGGGATCTGAGGTTTTTATGAGGCTAAATGGAGTGCAGGCATGAAAGAGCTAGAAGGATAGAAGTTTTGGTCAGTAACTGGGATTTTAGACTCATTTCTGAGATGGCTCAAATTTCCACATGCCAAATGTGACCCACTTAGTGAGTAACTGAACTGGAGAGAAAGTAGTCATTGGAGTTGAATTTGGGCAAGATTAATATTTTAGATGGACCATCTATAACACCTAACATCTGTAACAGTACTGAGACCCAAGAGTGGACATCGTCAGAATGGCCAGCAGATGATGTAGGGGAAGCAGCTGTTAGCAGGCATCCTGAAGGAGTACTTGTGGGAGAAGAGCAGGAGTGTGGACCCTGGGCTCTGCAAGGTCATAGTGTCGTGATGTCCGAGCTGGAAATGAACTGAAGAATTGCAAATTTCCGGTAATTAACAGATCTACTTATAATATCTATTTCAGCATACCTGGGTGGCTCAATTGGTTAGGTGACTGCCTTCAGCTTGGGTCATGGCTCTGGCGTCCTGGGATGGAGTCCCACATTAGGCTTCCCCTGCTCTGCAGGGAGCCTGCTTCTCCCCATCCCTCTGCCTGCCACTCCCCCTGCTTCTGCTCTCTCTGTGTCAAATAAATAAATAAAATCTTAAAATAATAATAATAATAATATCTATTTCATAAAGCTGTTGTGACAATCCAATGACATAACATATGTAAATAGCCTGGTGCAGTGGTAGCCAGCCTTATAATCAGCATAATTAGCCTTATTATGTATTCCTGGGAGCAAAGAGGAAATACATGTAATTAATCACATTTCACATTTTCATTTGGGAGATGGAATACTGGAAAGCGGACTAAGGGACGTTCTATGTCATGCCACGATTCTGGAACTGGTTCCTTATTCCCAACACTGAATTAGTTCTTTCTTGGGGGTGGGGACAGGGAAGGGGAGGAGTTGGAAGGGTGGGGGTGGAAAGCTGCATTCTTCAAAAACTCTCTAAATGTGTGTGGGCAAACAGAAATCTTTCAGTTTCACATGGGCAACAGAAAATACCGTAACAACTCCGATGAGTAAAGTAAAATAAGTCCTTGAATATTTTTAGGGAAAGATAGTACACTACTATAAAAAAGGAAAATATAGCTCAAAAAAATTTTTTTAGTCAGTTTAGCATCTTGATATAAAATACACTAATGGAGGGGTACCTGGGTGGCTCAGTGGGTTAAGCCTCTGCCTTAGGCTCAGCTCGGGCCCTGATCTCAGGGTCATGGGATTAAGCCCCGAATCAGGCTTGCAAGTCAGCAGGTAGCCTGCTTCCCCTCTCTCTGCCTGCCTCTCTGCCTACTTGTGATCTCTGTCTGTCAAATACATAAATAAAATCTTTTAAAAAGAATGTACTAATGGGGGGCGCCTGGGTGGCTCAGTGGTTTGGGCTGCTGCCTTCGGCTCGGGTCATGATCTCAGGGTCCTGGGATCGAGCCCCACATCGGGCTCCCTGCTCCGCAGGAAGCCTGCTTCCCTCTCTCTCTCTGCCTGCCTCTCTGCCTACTTGTGATCTCTGTCTGTCAAAAAAATAAATAAAATCTTTAAAAAAAAAAAAAAAGAATGTACTAATGGAAACTTTAAAAGAGCATGCCTTTTGAATTTTAATGAATTTCAATGAAATGTAGTTACAATTTGTAGTTACATAGATAAATAGATCGGTGGAATAAAGGTCTATATACTCATATATGTCCATTAATGAAACTGTTTATTATTAACTTGTTAGTTAAGTTTTTGACAAATTGCAATTATGTTTTTGTGTGATAGAACTAGTTCATGGTTCCAGTTGTATATGATACAGATAAATAGCAGTTGATAGCTCAACAACAATCATTTATTTTTTAAAGCATAAAACTATTTTCAACCATATGTCCATAAAAGACTTTTTTCTTAGGCTCACTCAATAGCTGTGTTTTTGATGGAACAAGATCGAAAACTGAGCAAATGTTGATGATTCTGATTGAGGGGTTAGAATTTGGCTCCAACCTCCTTCTTTTCTTCAAGAGCTCTTTAAAGATTTTATTTGTATATTTGAGAGAGAAAGAGCACAAGCCGGTGGCGGGGGGGTGGGGGGTGGGCAGGGGATGGAAGCAGGTGGGTGGGTGGAGGATGGCAAGCAGAGGGAGGGGGAAGCAGACTTCCTGCTGAGCAGGGACCCTGACCTGGGGCTCAGGGCTAGATCTCAGGACTCCAGGATCATGACCTGAGCCAAAGGCAAATGCTTAACTGACTTAGCCACCCAGGCGCTCCCTTCAAGCACTTTTTAAAAGAAAGGGACATTTAAAAATTTTTGTTATTTTTTTCTTTTTAAATTTTATATTCAGTAAAATTGCCCTTTGTCTTTTGGTATACAGTTGTATGTATTTTAATACATGTATAGATCCATGTATCCACCTCCATATCCATGTACAAAGCAGTTTCTTCACTCCCAAATATCCCTTGAGTGATCTCTTAATGGTCACTCCCCCTACCCATAGTCCCTGTGAATTTCTTTTTTTTTTTTCTTTTTAAAAATGTTATTTATTTTTTTGACAGAGAGAAACACAGTGAGAGAGGCAGCATAGCAAGGGGAGTGGGAGAGGGAGAAGCAGGTTCCCTGTAGAGCAGGGAGTCCCACTCCATCCCAGAACCCAGGGGTCATGACCCAAACTGAAAGCAAATGCTTAGCAACTAAGCCACCCAGATGCCCCAATCCCTGTGGCTTTCTAATCTGGTTTTCTTCGTAGGTTAGCCTTTTGGAGACAGTCGTCTCAATGAGATCACCTAGCATGTAACTGTTGGAGAGTAACTTCTTGCACTCAGCATGCTTTTAAGATTCATCCAACTTGTTTTCTGTATCAAGGAGTCCGGTACTTTTTACTGCTGAATAGTACTCCTTAATACGGATTTACTACACTTAATTTATCTATTCACCCACTGAAGGAAATTTGTGTTGTTTCCAAATGTAGGGAATTACAAATACAGCTATGATAAACACTTCTGGGGTGCCTGGGTGGCTCAGTCATTAAGCGTCTGCCTTTGGCTTGGGTCATGATCCTGGGGTCCTGGGATGGAGTCCCACAGCTGGCTCCCTGCTCCCCCTGCTTGTGTTCCCTCTCTCGCTGTGTCTCTTTCTCTCAAATAAATAAAATCTAAAAAATAAAAATAAATAAAATAAAACATCTGTGGTCAGATTTTTGTGTGGATATGTTTTCATTTCTTAAAGCAGTTACCAGGAGTGGAATTTTGGGGTCACAGCAGTAAGTTTATAAGAAACTATCAGTTTTCCAGAGTGGCTCTACCATTTTGCATTCCCACCAGTGGCACCTGGTGTGTTAGTAATTCCTATTTTAGTCACTCAGAAATGTAATGCTATCTCACTGATTACTGGAGTTTCCCCAATAGCTAATGATATTGAACATTTTTTTTCATGTGCCTCTTTGTCATCCATTTGATCTCTATGGTGAAACATCCACTCATTTCTTTGGTGGATTTTTAATTGAGTGTTTGTTTACTTATTGTTGACTCTTGAGACACCTTCATCTGATCTAGATTAAAGTCCTTTATCAATATGTGATTTGCAAATATTTCCTTCCCTCCCAGTCTGCAGCTTATATTTTCATTCTCCTAACAGTGTCTTCTGCAGAGCAAAAGGGTTATTTTTTTTTATTGTGACAAAACTCAATTTATCAATTTTATTTTTTTTTTTAAGGAGAATACTTTTGGTGCCATAAGTAAGAATTCTTCACCAAATCTTAAGTCTTCTATGCTTTTTTCTAAAAATTGTACAGGTTTATATTTTATATTTAGGTCTCTGGTCCATTTTGAAATGATTTTTGTGTATTGCATCAGGTTCTGGTTGAAGTGCTTCTCTCTCTTTTTTAACCCAGGGATGTGCAATTGTTCCAGCACCATTTGTAGAAAGACTGTTTTCATTTATTTATTTGTTTGTTTGTTTTAAGTAATATCTATGCCCAATGTGGGGCTTGAGCTCATGACTCCAAGATCAAGAGTGGGGTGTTTGTGTGCCTGGGTGGTTCAGTGGGTTAAGCCTCTGCCTTCAGCTCAGGTCATGATCTCAGGGTTCTGGGATCAAGGCCTGCATTGGGCTCACTGCTAGATGAGGAGCCTGCTTCCACCTCTCTCTCTGCCTGTCTCTCTGCCTACTTGTGAATTCTGTCTGTCAAATAAATAAATAAAATCTTAAAAAAAAAAAAAGGTTGGGTGTTCTACCAACTGAGCCAGCCAGATACTCCCAGACTTTTTTTTAATACTCTAAGTGGCTTTTGCATCTCTGTCAAAATTATAAATTATATGTGTGTCTATTTCTGGACTCTCATCCTGTGCCACTGATCTCTGTGTCTATCTCTTCAACAACACCACACTGTCTTGATAAGTGTAGCTTCCTAGTGATTTTGGAAATCAAGTAGTGTGGTTTGTTAAAACAATTTTCTGAAAAAGATAAAAGCATAACTCAAACAGATTAAATGAACAGATTAATTTCTTTAATAGTTACATTAAAGAAATGTTAACTATTTTACTTTACTTGCCACTGAGGGAACTGAGCTGATATTATAAATCATTCAAAAGAAAGGTCAAGAGACACACATTTGTTCAGAGTAAAGGAATATTGAAATGAATTGCACGTGGAGAAGAAACTGGTGTTTCCAGAGTGTGAGGGAATACATTTGAACCTCTACCAAATGAAACAGAAGGCCTATCTATCTTACAGTTATAAATCAGTTAGAATCAGAATCTGATTAGAATTAGAATTACAGTTAGAATCAGAATCTGATAAAGTCGAAAAGTATGCTTATAGAAAATGCATGGTTTTCCACTGAAGTACAAAATGTTCTTTCTACAGATTGCTCCAAATTTCTTCTTCCTTTAAAAAGTTGTCTGACCTCTTCTACTTCCTTTGCTTTTTTTTTTTTTTAAAGATTTTGTTTATTTATTTGTCAGAGAGAGAGCGAGCGAGAGCACAGGCAGACAGAGTGGAAGGCAGAGCCAGAGGGAGAAGCAGTCTCCCTGCGGAGCAAGGAGCCCGATGTGGGACTTGATCCCAGGACGCTGGGATCATGACCTGAGCCGAAGGCAGCTTCTTAACCAACTGAGCCACCCAGGCATCCCTCCTTTGCTTTTTCATATAAATGTTAGTATCAGCTTGTCTATATCTACCAAAACACCTGCTTGCCTTGGATTGGTACTGTATTAAGTCTATTGTTAATTTGGGGAGAAAATGAGATCTTTGCTTTGCTGAATTTTCCAATTCAAGAATATGGTATATTTTTTAATTAATGTCTTCTTTGATTTATCAGCATTTTGTAGTTTTTAGCATACAGTTTCTGTACATATTTTATTAGATCTAGACCAAAGTAGTGAATTGTTTGACCTATTATAAATTATATTTTTAAATATGTGCTTTCTAGTTTTACATTGTTCATGTATAACTGATTTTTGAGCATTGACTGTGTGTTATAACCCTGCTAAAGTTGTTAGTTCCGGCAGCTCTTCTGGGATAGCTTGAGATTTTCTACTTACAGAATCACGTTATCTGAGAATAGGAACTTTTTTGTTTTTTCTTTCAATTTGTATGTTGGGGTTTTTTGTTTTTTGTTTTTCTTGCCTCATTGCTCTGAGTTAAAATTTTCAATACAATGATGTAAAAGTAGACATTCTTAACTTATTCCCGACTTTAGAAGAAAGCATTTAACCATTAAGTATGATATTAGCTGTAAAGATATATATATATATCTCAAATATGTATATATATATATTTGAGAGAGAGAGAGAGAGATGCTCTTTAGCAGGTTGAAGAAATTCCCTTCTAATTCTAGTTTTTGTTCAGGATGATCTTTCTTTGTCTACTTCTGGTATCAGAATAATGCTAGTCTCATAAAATGACCTGGGATATGTTCCATTTTTTTCTATTTCATGGATGTTATTGTGTAGAATTGTTGCATTTCTCCTTTAGATGTTCCAAGAATTCATCTCTGGGACCATTAGGGCTGGGCAATTTCTTTTTGGAAGGCTTTTAACTACAAATTTAATTTCTTTAATAGTTATATTAAAGTTATATGACAGCTCATGTTATAGATTTTTCTTGGTTGAACTGAAAATGGTCCATTTCATCTAAGATATTAAATTGTGTGCATAGGGTTATTCATAATATTCTCTTGTTAATCTTTTAGTGATTACAGAGTCTGTACTGATCTCTACATTTTTAGTCTGATATTGGTAACTTGCATCTTCTCTCTGTTTTTCTTTTTCAGTTTTGAAGTTATTCAGTTTTATTGCACTCAGAAACCCGCCTGTAGTTTAACTGATTTTCTCTATTTTCTGTATTAAGTTTTGTTAATTTATAGTCTCATCTCATTTTCCTTTGTTATCCTTGATTTGGGTTTAGTTTGCTTTTCTTTTTTCTAGTTTCTTAAGGTAAACGTAAGTAATTGATTTGATTATTTTTTTTCTTTTCTAATATAAGCATTTTAATGCTATAAATTTTCCTCTAAGCACTCCCTTAGCTGCATCCCACATATTTTGATATTACGTTAATTTTCATTTCATTCAAAATACTCATAATTTACTGTATAACTTCCTTTCCAGCCATGGATTATTTGGAAGTGTATTGATTAGCTTCAAGTGCTTAAGGATTTATCTGTTATATTTCTCTTACTGATTTGTAGTTTGATTTCATTATGGTGTGAGGATACACTTTGTATATTTTGAATTTTTAAAAATTTGTTAAGGTTTGTTTAAAGATTTAGAATACAGTCTGTCTTGGTGAATGTTCCATGTACACTGAAGAAAATATTTTCTTCTGTTGTTAGGTGAATTTTTTCAAATATCTGTTGGTTGCTGGCTTTGTTTAATCACTCTATATCCTTGATATTCTATTAGCTCTATTACTGAGAAAGGAGTGTTGATGTCTCCAACTCTAATTATGGATTTGCCCCTCTCCTTCCAATTCTGTTAGTTTTTGCTTCATGTATTTTGAAATTCTGTTGTTAAATACACATTTAGGATTGTTACGGTTTCTCGGTTAGCTAACCCTTTCTATCACCAGTAATTTTCTTTTCTCTGAAGTCAGGTCTGACATCAATATAGCCACCTCAGCTCTCTTGAGTAGTGTCTGCATGGAAAATTTGCTTCCATTCTTTTACTTTAATCTATGTGTATCATGACATTTAAACTAAGTTTCTTGGGGCACGTGGGTAGCTCAGTTGGTTAAGCAAATGCCTTCAGCTCAGGTCATGATCCTGGAGTCCCAGGATCAATTCCCACCTCCTGTTCCCTGCTCGGCAGGGAGTCTGCTTCTCCTGCTGACCTCTCCCCTCTCATGCTCTCTCTCTCTCTCATTCTCTATCTCTCAAAACAAACAAACTAACTAACTAAAAATAAATGAAGTTTCTTATAGATGGCACTGAGATGGGTCATGTTTCTTTTTTTTTAAAAAAGATTTTATTTATTTATTTATTTGACAGAGAGAAATCACAAGTAGACGGAGAGGCAGGCAGAGAGAGAGAGGGAAACAGGCTCCCTGCTGAGCAGAGAGCCCGATGTGGGACTCGATCCCAGGACCCTGAGATCATGACCTGAGCCTAAGGCAGCGGCTTAACCCACTGAGCCACCCAGGCGCCCCTGGGTCATGTTTCTTAATCCATTCCAAGAACTGTTGTTACTAAACTGGAATGTTCAGATCATTTACATTAACCTTATTATTTATATGTTTGGATTTTGACTGATAGTATTCCAAATTCTGGTGTTTTCCTCTAATCTGTTATTTGCTTTCCAGAGTCTTCAAGTATTGTTTCATGCATTCTGCCCAGGTTTTGTAGTTATAGTCAATGAAAGACAAGATATAAACTGTGCTTACTCCAGCTTATTTATAACTGGAACTCTGGGAATAATTATTGTTAGAGCTCCCCTTAATCTAGGGATTAGATTCCAAGTTTCTGACTGTCATGTTCAAGTTCCTATCTAATCCTAGGATCTCAAATTTGCCATGAATCCAACATACTTACATAAATACTTTCCTTCAGCAGTTAAAAAATAAAACAAGATTCTCAGGATTCCTAGGGAGAGCTGCTAGAAATATACCCAGCTGACTCAGAAGTTCCCCTTAGGACAGAGAGGCTTGGGGTGAGGACCCACAATGTTATAGACTTTTCTAAGGCCAAACCAAACCAGAATCTCTAGGTTGGTAGATGGCTGATGTCTCAAAATCATGCCATGTAGAGAAGGGTCATTTTTGAAGGTTTCACTGCCTTTCCCTCACATATTGCTTAAGTATACTCACATTATTTTTCAACTAGACACTGCTAAAGACTTCAACGATCCACCTTCTTTCAAAATTCCTAATTTAAGGCAAGTTTCAGTGTCTGTTAGCTCCATGTATGATAGCTTAGAATCTATAGGACTGAGACTGGGATGTTTCTGTCACTAAAATATTCTTTCTCTGGGCCCAGAGCATCTGAGATGTCTATTTACTGTGAGGAGGTACTTTCAGTGGTACCAGGACACAGAAAGTTCCTATTATTCCAGCATTTGTAGATATCCTTCATATGTACCTTTTGAATGGTCTAATCTTTGTGATTCAAGAAGCTGGGGCAGGTTCTTTTCCCAAAGATTTGAGGTTGCAGAAGGCTCAACTACTAGTTTGTGGGTGTAGTCTGCCACCTACTGTCCAAAAATAGTATTTGCATGCTTGCTTTCATAGCTTAAAAACATGATTCAAAATACAAATTATGTTTCAGTGTTTCTTACGAATGAATGTGACAGCAAATCTGGATTTTTTTTAAATCCACAATCTAATGATATGCCTCCTCCATTCTAAACACTGTATCTCTATTCCCTTAATATTGGACCAGAACCTGGGCTTTAATTAATCTGCAGAAAAAAATATTATTAAGGGAGTGGGTTATATCAATCAAATTCTAAGGTGTTTTATTGCCCATGCATAGTTTGAGGTTTGATTAAGGTCTTCAGCTACTTCAAGGGAAAAAAACTTTTCTTCATCTAGATTTATATTCTGTGGTCAGGAATAAAGAAGAGGTAGAAAAAAGGGTAGACCAGACTTTGGCGATTTCATTTCTCTTCCCCTAGAAACTTCTGCCCCTACATCTTCCCAGGATTCCCTCCATGTCAACATTCAGATAGCAACTCACATGCTTCCTAGTGAGACTTTCCAGACCTCCTGAGTAAAGTAGCCACCCCTCCCCACCCCAGTCACTCTGTTACCCATTACCCTATTTTTATTTCTTCCCAACACTTAGCAATAACTGAAACTATTTGATTCATTTGTTTATCAATGTGTCTATTGTCTTCCTTCCCTACCCCAAAACCCACTAAAGGTAAGGGTCATTTTCTTGTTGACTGCTACATCCCAAACACTCAGAACAGGATCTGATCCACAGTATTTGTTGAAAAAAACTAATAGATACAGTTATTTTGTGAAATCAGCCATCTGCTTTGTACATTGTTTCCTACTGAATAGAGCCACAGAAGCTGGACAGAATGCATGGAATAACTCTGTGGAAGACTCTGGACAGTAAATAACAATGGGCAGGTTGGGGGGTGATGGGACACCAGAATTTGGAGTACCATCTATCTAAATCCAAAAATCCTGTCAAAAACAAGACAACAAGCCCAAAATGAAATCATTTATACTAAGTGCCATGTCATCAAACTTAGATTTAACTTAATTACAGTTTCATCTCTCCCAGAAATGAAATCTTAAACAGCCAATCACTACTGGTTAGGTATTCTTCCTGGTAGACCCCTTCCCTAAGGAAAAGTTCCTTTGCAATAACCAACTTACTTTTTCACCTAGTGTAACTTTCTTGTTCCCACTCTCTTCTGGCTATCGTGGTCTTTAATTTTATACAGGTCTTCAGGGCTTCTTTCTATCTGCTAGATTGGATGTTGCCCCTTATTCAAATTAGTTTTTGCTCAAATAAGCTCTTAAAATTTTTCATGTTTCAGTTTCTCTTTTAACAGTATCAATAATGACATAAGTGTAAATGATATAAGGATACTTACTTAAACACAGGAAGTGTCAGGATGGATTAAATGACATGACCCAACTCTATGCCATCTGTAAGAAGCTCAGTTCAAATATGATACACGTGGATCAAAAGTAAAATTTTGGAAAAGATATACTTAATCCCAATAGGGGAGCAAATATCCCATTTCAAGCAAGTATCACATCATTCATTTGTGCATTCAGTCAGCAAATACTCATCGAAAATATACTGGGCTTAAGACATTACATAGCACAATTTTCGGTGTTACCAGGTAATCTTAAGAGCCATAGCTAAGGAACACCTGGATAGCTCAGTTGGTTAAGTGTCTAAATCTTGATTTTGGCTCAGGTCATGATCTCAGGGTCATGAAATCGAGCCCCAGGGCAGGCTCCACACTCAGTGAGATATCTGCTTGGGGTTCTCTCTTCCTCTACCTCTGACCTTCCCCCTGGCTCACTCTCACTCTCTCTTTCAAATAAACAAATCTTAAAAAAAAAAAAAAAAGCCACAGTTAGGAGTGAATTGCATTAGTTAGGTCATTGGGTCGCTGTGGGATAGGTAAAAATGGCAAACAAAAAACCTGCAACTCAATTCTTGAGATGGCTTTTGATCCATGAAGGTAAGGTTTCTACCTGTTCATGGAGATTTCCAGGAAAAGTGGTTAAGTGGAAATAAAATGGAAACAGCAAAATCAATTGATAGAATTAATCCTTTATTGGGTTGTACATCCTCTTTTTCAACAAAGCGTGTTTATTGAAACTAAAGTAGAGGGGCACCTGGGTGGCTCAGTTGTTTGGCATCTGCCTTCAGCTTGGGTCATGATTCCAGGGTCAGGGGATCGAGCCCCATGTCGAGCCCCATGTCGAGCCCCATGTCGGGCTCCCTGCTCAGTGGGGAGCCTGCTTCTCCCTTTCCGCTGCCCCATCCCTTTCTTGTGCTCATGATCTCTTAAATAAATAAATAAATCTTAAAAAAAAAAAACCCCACTAAAGTAGAATATACACTAATCAGTCCTCCTTGTCACCTAAATAATAGTTTTACAGTTAGGAAAAAAGTTGAGACAAAGTTAGGAATCCTCACTAATGGATTTTCCATTCTATTTTTTTGTTAAACAGATACTATTTTCTTTAATGTAGGGGTTTCATTTTGCTCTGTTTTATCATTTTTACCATCCCATCATTTTCCAGGGACCATCTTGTGGTCTGCTGATGAATAACACACTCTTAGAAGTGTCTCTTAAGATTATGAATTAGTACCTAAAAATATGCAGAACATAAATTCATGTCTTAAACTTAGTAAATGTCAATATTTGATGAATGAATACATAAATGAATATGATATTTGTTTGATGTGAGGTATTTGTTTGCTCCTTTACTGGAATTTATAGATTCCAGCAACATTAAGTAGGATATTGCTACAATTTTAGAAAAATAATAGCAGGCAACACTTTCCAACTGCTTATCATGTGCCATATACTGTTCTAAGTGCTTCACAAATATTAACTGGTTTATAGTCTCAACAAACTTGAAAAAATATTCTTACCATCCCCATGTTTCAAAAGAGGAAACTGAGACATAGAGAGATTTCCTATCTGGCCTAAATTCACCTTTCTTAAAGAGGTAGTCAATGATAGAAATGGGATTCCCATCCATATGGTCTGGCTCCAAAGTTCTGGCTCTAAGCTACAACCAAGTTGTAGTCTAGGAAAAAGTTGAGTGTCCTGCAGAACCACCAGGAAGTCTCGTTATGACAGAGCCTTCTGTCATGGCCCCACCCACAGAGACCTAATTCTGTAGAACCAGGGTAAGATCCTAGAATTTTTTTTTTTTTAAAGATTTTATTTATTTATTCGTCAGAGAGAGAGCGAGCGAGAGCAAGCACAGGCAGACAGAGTGGAAGGCAGAGTCAGAGGGAGAAGCAGGCTCCCCGCGGAGCAAGGAGCCCGATGTGGGACTCGATCCCAGGACGCTGGGATCATGACCTGAGCCGAAGGCAGCTGCTTAACCAACTGAGCCACCCAGGCGTCCCAAGATCCTAGAATTTGCCTCTTGTTAAGTTCTCTGTTCATTTAAGAGGGAGACAAGTTGCACCTGTGGACATTCCTACTCTGGCTAAAGAGGTCCCTGACCTTGAGAGATACTGCTCCAACTTCTCATGCAAATTGTGAGAGCCTAGTGAATTTGAGTAAACTAAACTATAATGTAGTATTCCCGCTCCCTGCTAGTTGATCCTATAAAGTATTATCTTCTTTGTGGTGATAACAAAGTCAATCCCAGATTCTAGCACTTAGCCCCAAATGAAATGATGCTGTTGGTTGATCACCATTGCAACTTTCTGTTGATTTCTCCCTCATTACCTGTCCCCTTCAATTTTACCTGAGCTATGCAGCCACTAAGAAAGGATACTATTCTGAAAAAGTATTTCTTACAGTTTTATTTTGCTCAAGATCAAAAATTTTGAAACTGTAGAAAAAGCACAGAAGTTAAAAAATATTTCTTATGTACCACTACCAAATGCTAACTGATTTTAATGTATTTGCTTCTAGTCACTTTTCCATTCCTATCTTTTTTTATTTTTTTTTTTTTTAAAGATTTTATTTATTTATTTGACAGAGAGAGATCACAAGTAGGCAGAGAGGCAGGCAGAGAGAGAGAGAGAGAGGAGGGAAGCAGGCTCCCTGCTGAGCAGAGAGCCCGATGTGGGACTCGATCCCAGGACCCTGAGATCATGACCTGAGCCGAAGGCAGCGGCTTAACCCACTGAGCCACCCAGGCGCCCAATTCCTATCTTTTTTTAAATAAAAAACTGGTATACCCTTATTAGAAGATCTCAGCAAATAGTGCTTGAAAAGACACACTGGAAATCAGGCTGAGCTGACTGGAGGCTGCCCCAGGCTGGCCTCAAATCTTTACAAATTTCATCCTTGAGGATACATCTGAGCAAAGAGGCGTGTTCTAGAATATACTGATCTAACTCCTATCAGCAAAAGCCCAAGTTGCCTTAATAAGACTTTATAAATGTCCTCCTTGTTAAGAGGGCAAGAATTATGCTGATTTTATCTAGTTACGCTTTCATCCACAAAGAATTTCTCCTGTTCTCAGTGCTCAAATTACAAGCCACTAAAATCTGATCAAAAACTAAAACAAAGAACATTTAACCAAGACGTGCAGGTTCCTATTAAGGCATGTCTAATATCTCAGTTATTTTATTACTTTGAGCATGTAGTCTTATATTACCTAATTTAGCTACCTATAGTGATTAAATTCATGGTCAAATTTCCATTTCATTTCATAGCAACAAGTAAAAAGCAAGAATTCTTCTGACCCACTAGCTCAGAACCATGTTCTTCAAAGCTTTTCTACTGTTCTTGGAGTAGTTACAAAAATTACTTTCAACCTGTCTTGACTTGGACAAGCTCTCTAATCTCAGTTTCTTGATCTTTAAAATGTGAATGATAACATTATCTATTTCATAGAATTTGTTGAGGATTTACTGAGTTGATGCCTACAAAGCACCTATCAGTGACACATGGAGAACACAAGAAAGTAACAACTCCTATCTATTCTTTTTTTTTTTAAAGATTTTATTTATTTATTTGACAGAGAGAGATCACAAGTAGGCAGAGAGGCAGGCAGAGGGTGGGGGGGAAGCAGGCTCCCTGCTGAGCAGACAGCCCAATGTGGGGCTCAATCCCAGGACCCTGGGATCATGATCTGAGCCGAAAGCAGAGGCTTTAACCCTCTGAGCCACCCAGGCGCCCCAACTCCTATCTATTCTTAACAAGGATTGCATAATGGAAGTCCTGACTTGTTTTCAGACAATTTTGGAGAAGCAACGTTAAAGTTCATACTCTTGTGATGAGTTCAATAATGGGTAAAAGCAGATATAATGGCTACTTTAGTGGAGAAATGTGATAGGATATTAAATGGAAGTGCTGTTGTGAGAAATGAATTAAATGTACATGAAGAAATATGCTTTGTTAAGGACATGAAGGCAAGCAGAATCATAGATCACTTCCCTTTTTAGAGTATTGTCTCTAAGCCTGCATTCAACACCTTAAAACGGCCCAGAATAACAAAGAAGGAACAGAGAAATATATAACAATTTGTGTTTAATACATATAAATCATATCTATTATATGTGAATAATACATAAAAATTATATGCAAACAATAACATTGACTTAAGAGATAATTTTTGTCACTTTGCCATACAACTGAGCAATTCCACACCGAGGTATCTATCCAAGAAAAATGAGAACATGTCCAACTAAAGATTTGTACAAGAATGTCCACAGCAGCATTATTTGTATTCACCAAACACTGGAAACAATCCAAATGTCTGTCAGCTAGTAAAAGAACACATTGTGGTACATCCCTACGATGGAACACTTCCAGGAAATAAAAAGGAATTAACTGCTGACACATGCAACGGCATGGATAAACTTTGTAGACATGCTAACGAAGTCAGACACAAAAGACTGTATGTTATATGATTCTATTTATATGATGTTCTAGAAAAGGCAAATCCACAGAGACAGAAGGCAAATCAGAGTTAGCTTGAGGCTAAAAGTGGGAGCAGAGAATTACTGTAAACGAAAATGAAAAAGCTTTCTGGAGTGATTGAAATGTTCAAAAACTGGAGTGTGGTGATGGTTGCATAGCTGTACGAGTTTACTCAAATACAATGAACTGTGCACTTAAAAATGGGTAAATTTCATTATATGTAAATTGTCCATTAATAAAGCTGTTAAAAAGCTAGCAGGGGAAGAAACACTTTGTGGGTTGGAAAATAAAAACTAACGAAGACTGGAATTGTTAAGATTAAATCCGACAAGACTGAGACTCAGCTAAGTAATTACTGTCCAATATTGGTCCCCAAAGCATAAAGTACCCAAATGACTCCAATGACAAATTTAAATGCAGGAGAAAACAAATCCCATATATAAGAACTTGTGATAATATCAAATGAAAGTTACCTTTTACCTTTGTTTCAGCTTATACCTTTAAACAATGGTAAGAATCCTGAAAAGCAGCAGATAATTCTAATATGCTTAAATGGAAATGAATTTTTGTATAACAAAGTAGAAGCACTCACTGCATCTGAATAGACTGGAAAAATTCAATCAAATAGGACAGTGCGAAGTGTTAATTTACTAAAAGCATACCTTGTATGGTGCTGCAAACAACAGGAGAACTACATTTGTCCATCACCTGACTGTGCAGCTGACCTATTTGCTTGCAGGAGGACCAATTTTTAGTAAGCAATTTAGACCAATTTCTTTAAAATTTCATATGTGTAATTTTTTTAATATAAAAAATAAGAAAACATATGACAGCATTGTCTGGAATGGCAGGAACCTAGGAAAAAACTAAATATCCATTAATAAGGGAATTTAGAATAACGTGGAGCTCTCAAAATTACAGAGTTAGAGTTACATACACTGACACAGAGGAATATCCCTGGTATGCTGGAGTTGTTCAGGTATAGAGTATCATCCCACTTTTGTAAAAAATAAAACTGTGTTGGTCCAGATGTATGTAGGGTTGGTAAAAGTACAGAGAAAGGCTTGAAAGGATAAACTCCAGCAGAATGTAAATAACCTCAAGTAGCTGGATTTAGAGAGAGGTGGGTGATAGATCTCTGTATCGATTTTGTTTTGCTCTATCTCTCTGTTGTTAGACTGGTTACAATGAACAAAAAATTAGTTTGCAATTTCAAAAGTCAAATAAAAAAGTTGCTTTTGAGTGTTCGTTTCCTCATTCCTCATTGTATTCTCAAGACAGCAGAGTTAATCCAGAGAAACTGAGGGGTGTTTGTACTGTTTGAGAAAATTGAAATGACCGTATCATAGGAAAATTGTGCTCCTAGGACTCGATCGACTTTAGTCCCTCCTCCTTCCTCTGCCCACACTCAGCCAAATTCTTCATGTTGATATAGTAGACTTCGAATGAAATAAAACGGCAGAGCTGATTTCTTTCCTAAATGTGGAAGCAAAGGATAGCCACACCTGATCTCCTCGATGAACTTGGCTACTTCTATGTATGGATCAGCTGCCGAATCTCAATGTCAGTTGTTGATTTTTCCTGTTACTGTATTCCACATTGTTCAGATAAATTGTTTTTGGTAAACCAATTAAGCATATAAACCTATCTTGGAAGAAATTGATAGATGATACTTCAAAAATAAGCAAAATGGAAGCATGGCAATCTAAGTTTATTCAGTAACACAGGGTTTCCTCAATCTCAGTAGAATCTCAGTGGAATCACAGTAATTAGAAATCAGTTTAAACAACGTGTGTTTCAACTTATTATTATTATTCTTTACCAGCCCTGTTCGTTGAGTTCAGAAACAGCTGCATTCAAAATAAAAGAAATAAGGAAGTGTAAAAAAGAAAAGAAAAGAAAAAAATCAAGTAGTCGATTGGAGTTGAAATGAAACTTTTTAAAAAACGTATTTTCTGGGGCACCTGGCTGGCTCAGTGGGTTAAGCCTCTGCCTTCGGCTCAGGTGATGATCTCAGGGGCCTGGGATCAAGCTCCACATCAGGCTCTCTGCTCAGCGGGGAACCTGCTCCCCCCCCCCCGCCTGCTTCTCTGCCTATTTGTGATCTCTCTCCCTGTCAAGTAAATAAATAAAATCTTTTTTTTAAAGTTTTTTCTTTATAAAGTGAAATGGTTAAAAGTGTAAGAACTGAATACTAGCTCTATGTGTGTATATGATTTAGGATAATTTTTCTTATCTCTAAAGTAAGAACTAATAATTCCATGTCTCTCATAAGGTTTTGAAGGATTAAATAAGATAATGCATGTATAGTGTCATTAGCACAGTGTCTGAAAAGAGGAAGTATTCAATAAACACCAGCTGCTGTTATTATTATTTGGGACTGTTCTATGATTAGGTATAAAACTGAGTCTTAGCAATACCTATCATGAACTTAATGTTCTTGAACTTACTGATACTTCTCAACCTGTATCAAACTCCTTTATAATGCAGTTGAATATAATCCTTATTCCTATGGGAGTTTAGATTTGCATTTTCAACATTGATTATTTATACTGAATTCCACAAGATTGCTCTACTGCTGTTGGTAATTCCTTTGTCTTGAAAATGTTTAGAACTTCCTTGCTTTTGGAGATAGCTAAAAGATAAAAGCAATAAAATACAGAATATGAGAGATGATCAGGGGATAGATGAGTCCAACTCCAAGAAGATCTAGGATAAAACATGACTGGAGGCTGTAGTCCTTAAAGGGATAGGATACTTAGATCACAGGATTGAAACATAAAAGAATCAATATCAGAATTGGGAGCGGTTGTTTTCAGGAAATCTTTGCAGACATTACCCCTGTGTTCATGTACTTTATTTTTGCAACATGCTTGGCATTTGTTATTACATAATAGGTATGCATATTACAAAAATAAGATAACTGTAGAAATATTCTAAGCCACAGGAAGGCTACAATTTATTGCAGAATGAGAAAGAATTGTACCAAACTGGGGCACCTGGGTGGCTCAGCAGGTTAAAGCCACTGCCTTCGGCTCAGGTCATGATCCCGGGGTCCTGGGATCGAGCCCCACATCAGGCTCTTTGCTTGGCAGGGAGCCTGCTTCTCCCTCTCTCTCTCTGCCTGCCTCTCTGCCTACTTGTGATCTCTCTCTGTCAAATAAATAAAATAAAATCTTTAAAAAAAATAAAATAAAATCTTAAAAAAATCTTAAAAATCTTATACCAAACTGGATAATAAAAAAAGTCAAAAGATATCCTTACACATTTTTAAAAAGATTTTATTTATTTATTTGACAGAGAGAGACACAGCAAGAGAGGGAACACAAGCAAGGAGAGTGGGAGAGGGAGAAACAGGCTTCCTGCTGAGCAGGGAGCCTGATGCAGGACTCGATTCCAGAACCCTGGGATCATGACCTGAGCCGCAGGCAGATGCTTAACAACTGAGCCACCCAGGCACTCCTCCTTGTACATTTTTTGAAATGACCTATGTTCAGTGATATTCGTTCCAGCCTTGTTCGTAAAAGCAAAAGATTAGAAACAACTGAAAGGTTCATCAATAGGGAGAAGTTGAATTATGGTTCATTTGTACAATGGAATAATTTTCAACCTTCACAAAGAATGAGACAAATGTAACCAATTTTGAAGATGTGTCATTAATCAAAAATATTAGATATCAAACTGTGGGTATGGTTTGCTACCATTGTGTCAAAATTAACTGTATATACACACATGTATACATACATATACACACATGTCTATCCATTATACATGTATACGTCTGTTTATTTATGGGTGTAAGATCTCTCTTGCAAGAGAGCAAGCAAGCATGAGTAGGAGGGAGGGAGGGGCAGAGGGAGAAGCAGACTCCCCACTGAATGGGGAGCCTGATATAGGACTCCATCCCAGGACTCTAGGATCATGACCTGAGCTGACTTAGCCACCCAGGCAGCCCCCTACAACTCACTCTTGTTATATCCTAGAATAGCTGGGATTAAAAAACACAGAAAAATTGAAATGCTATCAAATTTGTTTTTTTAATATTCTACCCATTTATTTGACACAGAGAGAGAGACAGAACAAGTAGGGGGAGCAGCAGGCAGAGGGAGAGGGAGAAGCAGACTCCCAGACGTGGGACTCGATCCCACGACCCTTGGATCATGACCCGAGGTAAAGGCAGATGCTTAACCAACTGAGCCACTCAGGTGCCCCAAAATGCTATCAGATTTTTAAGTGATATCTTTTTAGGGACCTGAGTTTAGCCTTCTAGGTACCTCAATGAAACAAATTATCATTGCAACTGTAGTCCTAATAGTAATGACAGCAGTATCGACTGTGCTCTTGCTATGTTACAGGTACTTTTCCATGCACTTTGGATATGCATAGAATTCTTCACTGTAACTCTATGAGGTGTATGTTCTTTTTACTCGTTTTAAGGTGATGAAATGGAG
Organism: Mustela putorius furo; assembly: GCF_011764305.1. Classification (NCBI taxonomy): domain Eukaryota; kingdom Metazoa; phylum Chordata; class Mammalia; order Carnivora; family Mustelidae; genus Mustela; species Mustela putorius. The sequence continues at coordinate 108,802,294 of NW_025421987.1, read as the reverse complement.
GCAGAGAGACTGAAGTAGCTTGCCTAACTCTCTCCCTCTTAAAGTGGGAACTGCAACTGTGGTCTTCATTCATCAAGGAGGGACAGCCAGTATCATTCTTATCATCAAAATTCTCCTCTGATTTCAGCAAGACCCCTGCCAAGATGAATTCCTGGGTTGCTCTGAGCATAGCGCTCAAAATGCCTGCCTCACCCCATCCCAGCCAGCTTTAATGGGCACCAAGAGATGAACATGGGTGAGATGGGTTAACATCTTTGAGAAGAATGATGTACATTCTATTAATTCCCAAACACTTAAGCTAAAACAAGGTTTTTATAATCTCAATACAGGTAACATTACCATTTACCTAGCTGGTCATTTCTATAAAAAAAGTCCCTTTGTTCTCTGGACCTCATGTATTTTAGGAAAGCTATTGCTCTTTTTAAATAAGTCTAAAAAAACTTCCAACTGAAGAAAATTGTGGCAGAGATCTCCACACGAGGGCACTGGGGACAACAGACAATAAGGAGCAACTGAAGAAAGAGAAGGAGGTGACAAAGGAAACTGCTGACAGCTCCTACTGGCAAGCGGTAAGAAAAAAATCTATCTGAGCCGAGCTGTTTCCTAGCCTTCCACCTCCAGTAAGGACAGAGCTGGCTCAGAACAGGCATAATTCTGAAAATTATGAAATACATTAATGCCGGTACTGTGTTTTTTATGGGAGATTATAAAAACATTTTCCCCAAAGAGAGCAAGTTGACAACCTCTTTATTGTCCAGAGCAAATCTTTTACCCAGGATATGGAGGTTTAACCAGAGCTGATACAAAAGCAGAGGGAGACTCCTGCCCTTTGTTTCTGGGCTCAAATTCCCTCCCTTCTAGAACACTGGGCTCGTGAATGCACAGCATTGACACTTCAGACAAACAGCAGCAAGAAAACGGTTGACCATCTAGTGAGAGGGCGTCGTGCCTGGATCGCGGAAAGCCTTTTCTCAGCGACGTCAGCTCTAAACTAGAAGCCAAAACCTGGCTTATGGCAGCAGGAAGGTTACAAAGCAGTAACATCTTTCCTCTCTAAGGAGTCCGGCTTATGAAGAGAATACTGGTGTTGAGGCGGTAGCATGCAATACAGTAGCAAGTGGCGAGAGTCTGGAGCAGAACAGGGTCAGAAGTGAAGAACTGGGAGAAAAAAACAAACATCGATTTTACTTATTTATTTTTATGAATTTCGTTTTTAAGCCTTTGATATCAGAGAATGGAGCTGAGTCTGGTTCTGGCTGCCGTGGACTTCCCAAAGCCAGAAAAGGGTAGAAAGGGGAGAAAATACCTCCCTTTTTTGCTTTAGAAAGAGAAGTGTCAGCAAAAGGTATTGGTTTGGGTTTTTTTGTTGTTGTTCTTTTTATCAGCAAAGCCAGTGTGCTGCTGTTGTTTGCTGGCCTAACAAAAATGAAATCAAGGCTTTCACCGAACAGCCTTCTATTCTTCTGCCAAATGCTGAATCAACAGCCCAGCTTCTGCAACAGCTTGCTTTAATGATCCTAGTCAGTTTCTGTTCATGTCATGCACTGGGTCACAAAGAGGAAAGAGGGAGAACAGAAAGCAGAGTGGGACAGAGACGAGTGCTTTGAAGGCTCTTTGGACTGATATCAAACCAGTTCCTCACAGAGGCGTAACCGGAATTATTTATTAGCTTCCTACTAGAGATGTTTTGTAGTTATTTCATGTAGCGTGGTAAAAATTAATGTTTTGTGAAATTGCCATCCTTCCCATTCAGTGGAGTACATTGAACTGTTCTTAACGAATCCTGTTGTGACCTTCAAAACTTCTCTGGGAATTTTGTTTTTATGGGTTCTTAAAACTGTGGTGACACTATCTGACCTGCAGAATCAAGGTTCTGTGTCAAATGAGATAAGCAAGGGTGCCTGGGTGGCTCAGTGGGTTAAGCCTCTGCCTTTGGTTTGGGACTTGATCTCAGGGTCCTGGGATAGAGCCCTGAATTGGGCTCTCTGCTCAGCAGGGAGACTGCTTCCCCCCTCTCTCTGCCTGCCTCTCTGCCTACTTGTGATTTCTCTGTGTCAAATAAATAAAATCTTTTTAAAAATAAATAAAAAAATAAAATGAGATAAGCAGCCTCCACGCAGAGGCTTGTTAGGGTCTGGGAGGGCTGCATGGTTTACTCTGGTCCCTCCCCTGTCAGGGCTCCAGTCCAGACCGGCTCTCACAGTCCAAATTGCTGGAGAGTTGAGTGAGCCCCCAGGGCTGTGTGTTCACAGGGATGACTTGTAGTAACAGTGGTGGCGTTCCGAGCCAGAGGAAGTCGGGCCTTCTTTTCAGATGCTCAAGCCGCCACTCCCTCCCGTCTGGATTTGCCATCATCCAGGAGCCCAGCTGCAGAAAAGATGTTCAAGACCACAGTCATGGAGGGACAGCAGCAAGGAGTGATTTATTGCCTCATTCAACGAGAAACAACTCTAATAATCTGAAATTGTATAATTAAATACCACCTAAGTCAATGCAGCATCTTAACAAGCAAGGTTTATCAGCGTGTTTTTATAGTGAATGTTGCCTGAGTAATGGACTATGTAGGAGGCCTCTTCAGCTCCATTGATGGGTTAATGGCCAAAGGACTGTCGGTGATTTTTTATGTTAAAGTCCCCGTGAGTGAAGTTGAGGGAGGGAGTGATTAAAAAGTGAAGTAAAAAGGAAAAAAAAATACAGCTGGAGAAAGAGAGAGAAGAAATAAAAAGAGGTCAATTAAACATGTTTGAAGAGAAAACCAGCTTTCCTTGCTCATCCTTTAGGGGGCTGTCACCACCATTAAGGGCTGTGGTAATACATTCATCTGCCTACTTCTTTTTCTTTCTTTCTTTCTTTCTTTTTTTTTAATAATTCTGCATTTTTTTTTCAAGAAATTCAACATTTATTGTGAAAGTGCAGAGTCAATGCAAGAAATCTTTTATGGTTTTTGTCCTATGAACTAAGATTCTAGCAATTATTCTGAAAGTAACACACTCTAAAAAGTTCTAAGACTGGCCTCTAGAAACCAAAAGTCAATTTCCATGTCATGGTGCTTCAAAACACCAAAAGTGGCTTGGCAATGATTAGATGGTTAGTAGTGTTACCAAATTATGCTGTTGATAAACATAATGGGGATTTAAATGCAAGGAGTATAATGTACTCTTCATTTCTGAATTCGTCTCACTTCTTAAAATATTGGGAGATGGTTCCCAATGTTGAACTAGTCCTCCTCCTTTTCCCAAGACACCTTCTGCTGGAAGAACAAGTGAATGAGTTAAGGAGTACAACTAAGGGAAACGAAGTAAAGAACCAACAGTTTCCAGGACCTCATTTCTTAATATACCTGATACTATACAGACGTGGACTCTGGTGCAAGTCAACTGATAATGTAATAAATGAACTCAAATCCTAAGATATAGCCATTTTACTTTTTTTTTTTTAAATAAAAACATGAAAATGTCCTCCTTAATCCATCAGCTTTCACCCTATGCAGTTTAATTTCAGTTGATTTTGGATTATTTTGCAGTTTCACTTCCCCCTTGCCATTTATTGGATATCACTAGAAATAGACTATTTGTTTTCCACCTCTGCTACTCCTTTTTTTTTTTTTTTTAAAGATTTTACTTATTTGACAGAGAGAGCACAAGCAGGGGGAGCGGCAGAGGGAGAAGAGGGAGAAGTAGGCTCTCCGCTGAGGAGAGAATCCTCCTTTGGGCTCAATCCCAGAAATTTGGGATTATGACTTTGAACCAAGGGCAGATGCTCAACAAACGCCCCCATTTCTGTTACTCCCAATTTAACCTAAGTGGGCTGGAACTGAGGGATCAGTTGCTGTGAGGATAAGTTATATTTTCTGTGATTTATTTTTTTTTTAAGATTTTATTTATTTATTTCTCAGACAGAGATCACAGTAGACAGAGAGGCAGGCAGAGAAAGAGGGAGAAGCAGGCTCCCTGCCGAGCAGAGAGCCCATGCGGGGCTCGACCCCAGGACTCTGGGATCATTACCTGAGCTGAAGGCAGATGCTTAACTGACTGAACCACCTGCAATGATAATTAAATCAGGGACACCTGGGTGGCTCAGATGCTGGGCACCTCCCTTTGGCTCAGGTCATGATCTCAGGGTCTTGGGTTTGAGCCCGCATCAGGCTCCCTGCTTTGTGGGAAGGCTGGTTCTCCCTCTCCCACCTCCCCCCGCTTATATTCCCTCTCTTATTGTGTCTCTCTCTGTCAAATAAATAAATAAAATCTAAAAAAAAAGAAAAAAATTAAATCAGTTGATGCATTGAAGCTTGTAGTTTGTAGCACAAAGAGTAACTATTCAATAAGTGATAGACATGAGATAGGTTGACATATGATATGATATTACTTTGAAAACTGGTCCAGGGGCGCCTGGGTGGCTCAGTGGGTTAAAGCCTCTGCTTTCAGCTCAGGTCATGATCCCAGGGTCCTGGGATTGAGTCCCGCATTGGGCTCTCTGCTCAGCAGGGAGTCTGCTTTCCTTCCTCTCTCACTGCCTGCCTCTCTGCCTACTTGTGATCTCTGCCTGTCAAATAAATTAAAAAAAAAAAAAACAAAACTGGTCCAAACTTAACTAAAGTTGTGGATTAACTGGAGTATCTTTTCCTTAGCCTTTTGAGATAGTATAGACATCCCTAATAACAAATTAAGCACCTTTTGGAAGAGGAAGGTGCTAAATAATGGTTTAGCACATTTTGCTTGTTTCAGACTTGGGGCACCGTGGTGCCACCATCTACTTGAATTTCTCACTGTATTATTCATTGGGGATGTTTTTGCAAAACCTGGTCTTATTCATGTTTTGGAACCAATTCAGTTGTTGACAAAGATTTAAATTTAGACATAAAAACCATTTTATCTTCATATTTGTAAATAATCTTAAATTCTTTAACATATATAAATGTAGAGGTATCGATGGCAAACATAGTTCTCTAATAGTTACATAGCTTCTCAAGGAAACAATATACAAACACAGACACATAAGTTAAAGAAATCCATGTTAGAGAAAATCTGTCTTCTTAGGCTATATAGAAAAACAGAATAAGAAGGACGTTATGCTTAGTGATTTGGTGAACTTTTATTTATCTATTATTATTTTTTAAAAGATTTTACTTATTTATTTGTCAGAGAGAGAGAGAGCTCAGAAGCAGGGGAAATAGCAGGCAGAGAGGGAAGCAGGCTTCTTGCCATGTAAGGAGCCCAACACAGAACGCATCCCAGAGGCCCGAGATCATGACCGGAGCCAAAGGCTCAATGGACTGAACCACCTAGGTGTCCCATGATTTGGTGAACTTTTAAAAAGTTCCTTAATCTAAGCTATTAATATGATTTTTGAAAGATTCTGTTATCAGACCATAAATGATACAACCTACAGATAAGACTGTCTGTTGGAAATTCCTTGGTTTAGAAATGTTAATGACCCTCGTGAAAAACTTAACCCCTAAACTTCTAACTAGCTATTACTATATTCATTTTCCTCCCTGGTGGAAATTCTCATTTGGTCATTCTCCTAAAACCATCTGTGTCTCTGTTAGGCATCCTTTTCTCCACCTACTGTTGGTACTAATAATCAAAACACAGTTTGTGTTCTTGTCATGGCAGAAAATCTTCAGGTTCCTAAAGAGTACTGAGGAAGGACCAGATGATCTAAACTGTCTATTGTTCAAAGTGTGCCATTTCATCTATAAATAAAAACAGGGGGCACCTGGGTTAAAACCTCTGCCTTCGGCTCAGGACATGACCTTAGGCTTTGGCACCAGGTGGATGTGAATTTAAATTCTAACTCTGGCACTTCCTTAAGGGGGAGCTTTGGGCTATCCCATTAGCCCTCTGAATGTTGGTGAGTTTCTCATCAATACAAAACAGGTAACAACATGTTAAAACAGATCAGGGCACAGGGTCAACTCTCAGGGCACAGTAATGCTGCTCCCTTAAAACTCTTCTTTGGGGGAGTTGCGTGGCTCAGTGGGTTAAAGCCTCTGCCTTCGGCTCAGGTCATGATCTCAGGGTCCTGGGATTGAGCCTCGAATCAGGCTCTCTGCTCAGCGGGGAGCCTGTTTCCTCCTCTCTCTCTTTGCCTGCCTCTCTGTCTACTTGTGATCCCTGTATGTCAAATAAATAAATAAAATCTTAAAAAAAAAACTCTTCTTTGATCTCTCATGCCTATCTCCAACTTCCATTTTCAACATAGTAATATAAAGCATCCTATTCTGTGAATATGTATTCACAGATTTTTTTGAATAAATAAATAAACAAGCAAATAAATACATAAATAAATACCTCTCCATCTCAGAGCTGGGTTTAGATCATTAAAAGTCCTCAATTCTAGGGACACCTGGGTGGCTCAGTTGGTTGAGCGGCTGCCTTCGGCTCGGGTCGTGATCCCAGAGTCCTGGGACGAGTCCCACATCGGGCTCCTTGCTCGGCAGGGAGCCTGCTTCTCCCTCTGCCTCTGCCTGCCATTCTGTCTGCCTGTGCTCGCTCTCTCCCCCCCTCTCTCTGATAAATGAATAAAATCTTTAAAAAAAAAAAAAGTCCTCAATTCTATACCCATGAAATAAGTGAAGGGAACTCAACAAAATTGTGATTTTTCCCATGATTATTATTTTGGTGCTCTCTATAAAACATTAACTAGCAAATGCTTTTTAAGTTTCTTTTATCTTGGGAGTCCTTGCTTTGCTGGTGTCCTAAGAACTTTCTTAAACTGCTGACTGTGTAATCCAGCACTGCCCCAAATGTTCCATTATTTGCTTCTAAAATTACAGAGAAAGAGAACAAAAGGTATATAAGGAAGAGAGGAAGTTAACACTTTTGGAACAAGAATGGTGCTTACTAAGTGGTCCATAAAAGTTAGTTTTCTTCTGCACTTCTTTCTTGGTCTTTAAAATTCAGACAGTATGGGGTGCCTAGGTGGCTCAGTCAGTTGATGGTCTGCCTTTGGCTCAGGTCATGATCTCAGGGTCCTGGGATCGAGCCCCATGGAGCCTGCTTCTCCCTTTCCCTCTGCCCCTCCCCCTGCTTGTGTATGTGCTCTCCCTCTCTCTCTCAGATAAATAAATAAAATCTTAAAAAAAAATTAAAACTAAAACTTAGTATTAATTTAGTCTGTATTATGAAAGATAAGGATGTGACACATTTAGACTCTCTCCCTCTCCTCCCTTATCTCATGTTTAAGTTTATGATTTTTATTCTTCTATTATGAACATTTATAATATTAAATGATATTGATCTATTGTTATTAGACAGTGTGTCTTGAGTCTTAATACTCAAAACAACTGGAGTTGATAATATATTTTGCCTTCCTTTCACTGATAAGGAAATTGAGGTTAAAGTTAAGTAGATGGCAGAATTGGGATTTGAACATTTCCAAAATGAAGAAAAGATAAGAGAAAAAATATATCTCCCCAAGTAAGTAATTGCAGTGGCCAAAGATAATTATAAATGGGGGAAACATGGGGCCTTACTTGTAACTATACCATAGTTCCTTTCTAGTATAGTATGCTGCTTTCTACTGTCAAAGGTTTGTTTGACAGGCAGATCTGTAATAGATCGAATTTAACTGTGCCATCTTTTGAAACTGGGTAGCTGCGATGACTAGAAGATGTGAGTTACTTTTATATTAGTAAGATTTTTTTTTCAAATATTTTTAAATTAGAAGTTACCTTTTATTTTGTTTTACATTGATTTACTTTCTTTCTTTCTTTTTCCAAATCTCCAGTGCAGATTTGAGAACCAGTAGCTGAGCTTGAAACATTACTTCCTATATTAGTTGTATTTTCCTTTATGCTAAGTAAGTGGTTGCCACCTCATTTACTGCTGCTCAGAAGGAAAAAAAAGGTCATATTTTTCTTGGCAAAATTAGGTTTCACACAGAAATGACAGTCATATCATCTTCATATGCACAAAGTCAGCAAGAATTTAATTGTGTAATTAAGTTTTATGTTCTTAGATGAACATAATATGAACAAGTCATTATCCAGTATCAACAGATAGACGTCTTTTCCTTGTAGTTGAGATGAATTTTGATGAAATCAATGGGAAGGAGAAGGTTCTATTGTACCTGATTAACTTTAGAGGATGTTTTCTCACCTTGATTTCTGTGCAAATGGGCCATTGGCATTCTAAAATGATCAAAATTTGGCTCATTATTCAAATATTCTATTGCACAACACTGCATGCATCTAGCTCTTTTCATATCATTAATATTCATGTATGACGTTAGCAAGGCGACTCTATTCCCTTGTAAGAAATAAAAAAATAATGACACCTTTTTGGCATGAACTATTTTATGATTTTTCGTGATAAGAATATTCAGACACAATTGTCCAGAACTTGAACTTCCCCTGTTTTGTAGAATAATAGGCAGCTTAAATGTCTTTTTACCTTGTCTTGGTCAAACACAAGGATTATATAAACCAATTGGAGACCCTGAGATTAACTATAGTGGGGAAATCAGCAAGTAATGGGTAATCAGTAAGCAGGTGCTCCACATAGGTAATTTTGACTCTGACAATGATCTCTCAAGATATCTATACCCTAGTTTTCGGATGAGGGAACTGAGGCTCAAAGAGAATCAGGGACTTGCCTGTGATATTTTACCACCTTATATTTCCTTAAAGAGCTGATGACTAAAAATGTCTGACTATAATAATTTCATAGCAGATTGAAAATCTTGTTCACTTCAAAATTTATGGGAAAACATATAGAAGCCTCTAGATTTTTCTCAAATCTGGTAATACTGGAAGTGTTTGCATTAACCAGGAAGAACATTTGAATTGGGAAAACTTCAGCAATGTGTGTATTGAAAAAAAGGAGAGAAAAAAGTCTTTGCGGTTAAGTTTATTTATGTATTTATTTTTTAAGATTTTATTTATTTATTTGACAGAGGGAGACACAGGGAGAGAGAGAACACAAGGAGGGGGAGTGGGAGAGGAAGAAGCAGGCTTCTTGCTGAGCAGGGAGCCCAATGCTGGCTGTATTCCAGGATCCCAGGATCATGACCTGAGCCAAAGGCAGATGTTTAACAAGGGATCCTCCCAGGTGCCCCTGGGGTTAAGTTTAACAAAAGAACACAGAAAGGACTTTTCCTTAATCAATTAATTTTTCATTAATGGTTTCAAAGTGTGAAACGACAAACCAGGTATTTCATTTTCCCTCTTGATCCAACCTTGAAAATACGGTCAGAACTAGACAATCTTCTGTAATTAAATGAAAGTATCTTTTTGTTAATATAAGTGCAAAATCCTTTATATAACTTAATTACACTTTTTAAAAAGACACTTTCATTCATATTAATTAGTGACGTTTTAGAATCCTGGTGAGGTCCAGAGCTGACGGCCAAGAAAGAATTCTTGAGGCTTCTTTGGTGCAAAAAGGTAGTTTTATTAAAGCAAGGGCACAGGACTCATGGGCAGAAAGAGATGCTGCCCTGGGATTGGGAGGAGCAATTGATTATTGTAAGGGCCTATTTAGCCAGAGCGATTCCATCTTGGATTAAACAGTCATTTTGTTGTTTATGCAGGAAAACTTAAACTGACCCTGCCCTCCCACCCAGGGGACTGACCAGTCCCAGGTAACAAAGCCCAAATACAAGGGTGGGTCAGGCCAGGTGGAGGTATCCAATCAGTGGGGGCGCATACTGTCTCCCTAGCTACCAAGGAGTGTGGGTCCTGCCTTGGTAGCTAGGACTTTTGGGCACCAATTCTGACTAAGGTGATAGGCTAGTTCAAATATCTATTAGGGGAAGTTGTAATTCAATTGGTCACTTATGTGTGACCTAGCATGACTGTGCAGCTTTCTCTGTGTGTTACAATCTCATTGGCCACCTGTGCGTGGCCAGGTTCAACCACATGGCCTTTGCCCTTAAAAGCTAGTCTGTAAGGCAGAAAGAGATCTCCCTCTCTGTAAGAGGTGCACCCCGAACTGTCGGTTTGATAAAGCTTTGCTTGACCTTCGCTTTGTATCAGTCTTGCTCCTTTAATCACGGACCCATTATTAGGGGACCTTTCAATTATATACTTTGGGGCTTAGGGAAGTAAAGATGAGGGAAGTTTCAAAAGGATTTTTTATGTGCTAAAGAAGACTCAAGGGATACCAGAGGCCTTGCAAAACCAAGGTCATCTTTCCCTCTAGCAAAACATTAACATTAAGAGGGTTGGCAGCTTCCTGGAAGAACATTTATAAGGACCTTTAATTTTATCTACATTTCCTTCTGCTTTGTTTTCCACATCATTCATAATAAAATTAGAGATCTTGGGGTAGGATTAAGTGAGTAGGGGAAACCAAGCTAAGATTTTTTCTTCCAGTTGTGGGAACTATGTATGTGCACAAACATATGTATACGCATCAAGGAATCCTTGTGTCAACATCATTTGTCACATGTTGGCAAAGATTTCAACTCTATATAACTATTACAATAGTAGAGAGGAACACAAAAAAACTGTATGTGGGGAGATAAACCTTGAGAAAAACTGAAAACACCACCCACATAAAAAATTAAAATTAAGTCTGGTAGGAGATGATCCTGCAGGAGTCTTAAGCTTGCCAACTCAACTGAAAAGTATTTTCTAACTCTGTGTTTGCACAAGATGGTCTAAACCAGCACTGTCCAAGAGAAATATAATAGGAGCCACCTATAACATTTTACATTTTCTAGTAGCTACATTAAAAAAAAGAAACAAGTGAAGTTAAATTTAATAATGTATTTTTTTTTTAAAGATTTACTTATTTGAGAGTGGGGAATAGAGAGAACAGGAAGGGCAGAAAGAGAGAGAGCAAAACTCCAGCAGACTCCTCATCGAGCTCAGAGCCCAATGCTAGGCTCCATCTCACAACACTGAGATCATGACCTGAGACAAAGCCAAGAGTGGGATGCTTAACCAACTGTGCCACACAAGCGCCCCTTTTATACTGTATTTTATTTGACCAAATATATATCCAAAATATTATTTCAGTATGTTGTCAATTTATGTTATTAATGCAATATTTTGCCATTCTTCATACTAAATCTGATATATATCTTAGCTTTATTTCAAGTATTCAGGTGCTACACGGGGTTAGTGGCTACTGCACTGGAAAGTGTTCCAATCTTGCTGAATTACATAGAGTTCATAGGGATTTATTTTGGATCTGGACATTGATTTAATTAGGAAGAGCAATTTGACAGTAATAGGGAGTTTGAGAAACAGGTGGTTGACCATATTGTGGGTTCCCTAAACTCTGAAACCTCTCCTGACTTGTAAACTAACTTACACCACTGATGAAAGCTATTGATATCTAAAACTCTGTGAAAGACTGTCAGTATATGTCACACAATTTAGAAGGGCATCTTCTCTGTGTTCTACTTTCCTAACTAAATTTGATTTGTGTGCACTATGAAAGTGTCAGGAAAGCTGATGCAAATTTAAATTTTTAGTTAAAAGACAAATCCAGAAAGAGAAGTCTGAGGGCCTGCCTAGTATTTGTCACTCTTTTTAAAAAAGAGTGCGTATATGTGTTGGGGGTGGGAAGAATAAGGAAAGAAGGGACAAGTCCTCCGATCCTTCCTGACTCCTGCGTTTAGTTCTAGTGTCTTAAGAATGACACCGACAAATTTGTACAAATCAAATTAGGATCAACCAAGGCAATTGTGAAAAAGACTTGAAACCACATCCTGTAAGCAACAGCTGAAAGCAAGAGGGATATGGCTTCGGAAGATAGGGAGCTGTGGCTGGGGTAGTCAGAGTGATAAGCAGAAGAGACAGAGACACACACATATAGAGGAAAAACAAAACAACCAAAATGTTCATGAAAGTGAGGTCAAACGGGTTCAATCCAAAGAACATAGTTTCTAAAAATGAAGATAAATGACTTTGGGAGGCAGGAAATTTTGCACTACCCAGGATGGGGGCATTTCATAATACCTAAGTCTTCTTCCAACTCTGAGAACCTATTTTATCTGTCCCAAATAGTGAACAGAAAGGCAGTGCGGAGGTTTTACTACTTCACTGGCCCTGATGTTACAAGTCCTGTGACTAAATCTGTTATCCTTAACCCACTGAGCCACCCAGGCGCCCCTAAATCTGTTATCCTTTAGAACATGTCACCTTGGGCAAGTCTTGGACATGTCTCTTGGACACTCTGGGTTTGCTTCCTCTATAAAATAAAAATAATAAACTCCATACAGACTTCTGGAATTATCGGAAGGCTCTGGAACCTACAAAATGCCACGTTAAGTTTCTTTTTCCATGGCATAAGACAAGAAGACCTCTTAACTCAGCCCTCCTGTTTTTTTCTTCTTCTCCCCTTCTACTCTGTTTAAGGTGCTGTCCACACCCAGCTATTCCTGGCACCACCCCTTAGATGTACCTTATCTTACTGGGCAGTCAGTACAGGAAAGACTACTATCAGGCTAAATGCAGTCGTTTTCTGCCCCAAGGTAGGGCAAAGGGTCAATAGAGTCAAGAAGCAAAGTCTGTAAAAACCACTGTCTGTATTTTTCATTCTGCAGTCACCATCTTTAAAAACAAGCCAACCCCTGAAAGGGACTCTGAGAGTTCAGTTTCACCATTGCTTTGCAGAATATTAAGCCCCTTATCAGACACCTTTAACCCTCATAAAATAATGTATCCATGCAAGTCACCGCCATCCGTTTTTTGAGCTTTGCAGCAGAATCTTTCATTTTTGAACTGTGGTCTTTAGAATTCAGGTCTGGGAGAGATGATTGAAAGAACTTCCACAAACTTGCTCACAGCTAACACACAATGTCCCCTCTTTTCTCTAACCTGACGCCCCACTTCCGGCTGCTTCCCATGTGCGTTCAGGGAGATGGTATTGAGGGTACAGACTATGCAGTCGGACTGTTAGGGATCAAACACCAAGTCCATTACTGTGGGGAGGTGCCTTAATTTACCTGCAAAATGAGAATAATTCCTACTTTAGAGCTGAGGTTTAACTAATGCAAATGAAACCCTTGGGATGCGATCGATCAGCAGACAATAAATGGAACTACCAGTATTATCTTCCTGGCATTCCCATTGACAACAAGCCGTAGGCATCTCCCAAGCTTTAGTCTTGGCGACCTCCCAGACCAACCAAAATTTAAACCCTCAACTGTCGTTCTAGGTCTCAGCAGTGGTGAGCCTGCTGGCTCGCAATCCAGCCAAACAGGGTAGCAGGCTGAGCCTTCGGATTGCCTCGCGGATATTCCAAGGCATCTGAAGTCGGGCCGAAGCGGGGGAAAGGCTTTAAAACAGAACTCCAGGGGCGCCTGGGTGGCTCAGTGGGTTAAGCTGCTGCCTTCGGCTGGGGTCATGATCTCAGGGTCCTGGCATCGAGTCCCGCATCGGGCTCTCTGATCAGCAGGGAGCCTGCTTCCCCCTCTCTCTCTCTGCCTGCCTCTCCGTCTACTTGTGATTTCTCTCTGTCAAATAAATAAATAAAAATATCTGTATTTAAAGAAAATAAAAATTTAAAAAAGATAAAACAGAACTCCAGGGGATTAGCAGTGCAAAGAACCCGCAAACAGCACAGCCTCCCGCAGGACTCGGAGCCACACGCCGAGGGGCGTGACTTTAGGAGAACACGCCGGAGGGGCGTGACTCCACCCGTGAGCGCGCGCGCTGCGGGGCGGGCCTTCCTCAGCACTGCGTGGACTCCGGAACCCACAGCCGGCCCCGTCACTCTGCGCATGTGTAAATTCTGGGGGCGGGCGGGCCGACAGAACGCGGAATTTCTCGGAAAGCGGGCAAATGGGACCGGGAACACCGAGAAATCTGTGCGGGGAAGGGCGGGGGTAGAAGGGCGGGACAGAAGGCGGAAGAGTTGAAATCAGCTGACCTGGTCTCGTGACAGCCTGGGCGGTGGCGACGCAGGCGTATTGGAGCGCGGTTGCTGAAAGCCTGAGTGAAGATGGCGGCCTCCAGAGTGAGCCTCTGAGAGGCAGAGGGAGGAGGCGGAGGGGGCGGGGAGCCCGGGCCGCCGCGGCACCAGGAACCCGCGGCAGCGGAGCTACAGGGCCCCGACAGTGGAAAGGGGAAGTGGTGAGGGGGAAGAGGCCGGAGGGCGCCTCATCTCACTCCGGACGCAGAGCCGGCGGCGGGAGGAGCTCGGGCTGGAGCCTCCAGCCTCCCGCGAAGGTAAACCACTCCGAGCACCGGCCTCTGGGGCTCTGCTTTACCCCTTCCCCACGTCACGGGGACTTGGGAGGCTAAGGACAAGGAAAAAAGAGGGGTGGTATTTTGGCCGCCGAAGCCCCCAGCTGCTAAGGAGAGCAGATTACCCTCCCCCAAGCCTGCTGGTCTATTCCTCACGTCGGATCCCCCCTGGCACCAAGTGACATTTTCCCTGGGCACTGCCTTGTTCAGCCCCACCCCTTTTTTTTTGGATTGTTTTTTCGTTTTATACCCACCATGGTCCCTAGATCCCCACTGTACATCCTTAGCCCCACACACCCCTTATTCCTCTCTGGGCTCCGCCCTCAGGGTTCCCTTCTAGCTTCCTGGCCTGAACACACTTTCTACTGGTTGCCGGCAACTCTTGTTTCCTGGGGTCCGCGACCCTTCTTCCCCCCCACGTCCGGTGTAGACTTTGACTCTCTTTGCTTAGCTTTGTTTCGTTTCGTTTGGAGATGGGGAGCACCCGCGTCGTTTTTTCAGCCTCTCCCTTTTTCAAAATCAAGTTTTTCCTTTCCTGCAGGGGAGCTTCTTTTCAGTGGCCTTTCCTTCACTGCTGTGGTTTTGCCTCTGCATGTGGTCTTTGGAATGGGTGAGGTATCAGACGCTCAGTGAAGTGGCGGTTAAACGCAGATTTGACTTACTAGACTTAAGAAGAGTGCCTTCCCTTGAACTCTTATTGTAGGGTGTCCTGAGATTGTTTTCTTTATCAGTTGATGTCTTCGGATTGTTTCCTTTATCAGTTATGTGGGGCGGGTTAAAAAATCTCTCCCTAATGAAGCTGTAATCTCCCAAAATGATGATTTCTCTCTTCCCTTCTTTTCCCTTTTACCCTCTGTGATTTCTTGTAAACAGGAGGGCCTGTGCCTTATGCTTTTACCTCTTCTATGAAGGGCTTTACACTGTAGGGTTATTTTGAGCCTCGTGGAGTATGATGTCTTTCGAAAAAAATTTCAGAATATTTCTTCAGGATTTGCCCCTGTGATTGCCTTTCTTGCTATATTTTCTTTTTTACTTTCTGGATCTGATCGATTTCTAGGTTTGAAAGTACCCTCTGCAGAGTTCGAGGAAATTACAGTGGTCAGGTTTTGTAGTGATTATCAATATTCTGAGTCTATGTGAATATGAAATAGGATTTGCCCTAAAAAACTTAAAAAGGGAGATTTCAAAAACTCGCCAGAAATTCGGTATCCAAAAAAAAAAAAAAAAAAAACTTGATTCACATTTCTTTGGTTTCTGGAAAGTGCTAATTTTTTTTGACTGAATTTAGCATATAACCCAAAACCTTGTTAACATTTTAAATGTAATATGAAACTGTTTAAGTAGTTATATCTCAAACTTGGCTATTGTTATTAATATCACAAGTCGTGTTTAGAAAATGTTACACTGTATTCCCAGTTTGAAAACAGGAAGTAGAACATATTAAGGGAGGAAAAGAATAGTCAGAGGGTTATTAAGAGATAGGAATGTCAGGAACCTTAAGTCTATAGTCCATATCATGGAAAATACCACTGTTTGTATTCCACTGGGAGGCAATGGGTGTTCTCTTTTTCTAAAGTGACAGTAGTAAATAGACTAAACTATATGAACATTATCAGTTCAAAAGTAATGGAATCATGGAAAGCGGGAATTATTGGTAAGAATTTAACTTTATCCACAAATATATAGAACGTAGTTGCTGAGGTGAACTATAACAATGCTGGCTTTATTAAGTTTGTAGAAAGGTTGATAGTGGAATCTGGTTCTTAGTAGATAGCAAATTACAATTGAAATAAAAAGAGGATCTGTTTTAACTAATTTGGATCTATTCCTTAACCAGGTCTGTTTACACAGGTGATTTTAATTGCTCTTACCCTTCCCTTGCTTCTCTGAGATACTAATTTTTAGTAAGATAGAGGTAAGGCTGTGCACATAAACTATAGCAAAGATTTGGTTGCTAATAGTTTTAGGCCTAAATGTTGACTGTTATATTTAGCAGTGGTTAAAGTGTAGTTGTTTTGAAAGAAATCCTTTGAGTCTGTGTTTCCCAACTTCATTAAACCCAATAAGACTCCCTTTTTATTCCAAACAATTTGTAATACCTGCTCTATTACCTGGAGATTTTAAATAATATCACCACCTTCTGACTTTGGTCCTGGGTCAAGAAGAAGGCTTGCTCTCACTGTTGTACCAAAAAACAATGGGACTCACTTTAAATTCTTTTTTTGAGAACTGTTAAAGAACAGAGGTCACAGAGCCAACCATTGGCCAGTCTTTTAAGGAGAGGGTATACATGAATTGAGCGTCACGTTCATGGGACAGAACAGGACATTGGTAGGAAGAGTTCGGCTAGAATAGCTGACTAGCTGATGAATGCTAATTCTGAGTGCACCTTCTTCCAAGCTTTTTCTCCACAAACTCACTAGGCGTTCTTAGAAAAGATTGGAAAGAACCCTGGGGAGTGTCTGTTGTGGTAATGATCTAGAGGAATGGAAAAGCAGCAGAGCTTTCAAAGGGGGCACAAAACTCTGATTCTTTCTTTGTATCTTTTATAGAACAATAACATTTATCTGTGAAGGGCAGGGCATCTCTGCTGGCCTGTTGGTGAGCATTCATTGAGCTGGTAATGAAAGAAAAGGGGAGAGAATCTTCTCTGGGAGGAGCACTGAGTTTAAAACTGCAGCCTGGAGGAACAAGAAGATCACACCCCTGAGATCCAGGGATATAGAGTATCCCTAAGACTGAACCTTAATCAGAACTGCAGAGACTCTTTCCAGCCCCCTGCCACTATACGAAGTTTTGAATAACAAGTGAATGCATAATATTACTAGGAACAATATCATGCGAAGAGGCATAGCACAAAGAATCAGATAGACATTGCTTTAGTAAACCATCCCCCCGCCATAGGCACCAGCTATTCTGTAGATTTTCTGAAGCCTGTGGTACACTGAGAATAACCATAGCAACAGCAAATCATAAATCCAGCTCAACTCCTAAACAGATTAACACAAATTTTGCACTAAAGACCTATCAAAATAAAGACGTGCCCGTTTCCAGTCACAGAATTACTTACTTACTCAGTCTCTACTGTTCTGTACATGTCCAGCTTTCAACTGAAAATTATAAGGCATACATAAAAAGCAAAAAAAAATTTTTCTAGAGAAAGCAATCATCAGAAGAACACTTAGATTAACACAGATGCTGTTATCTGCGAGGGAATTTAAAATGACTATAATATGTTAAAGATTGAGGAGTGGATAATATGCAAGATCAGATGGGTAATTTTAGCTGATAGAAAGTGTAAGAATCAAAAGAAAGGCTAGAGGTATTGTTACACAGTAAATGAAAAATGCTTTTGGACTTACCAGAACTGACATAGCCAAGGAAAGAATCAGTAAATTTATTAATGGTAGAAGAAATTACCCAACTGACACACAAAGTTAAAACAAAACGAAATACCCTAGAGCTTAGGGATAGTGTTAAACATTTTAATATATAAATGATTAGAATCCCAGAAGAGAGAACAGAGTAGAAGAACTACTAAAATGTTTGAGGAAATAATAGAAAATTTTCCAAAAGTAATGTCAGACATCAAACCATGGATCCAGAAGCTTAGAGAACACCAAGCAAGATAAATACTGTCCCCCACTACCACCCACAAACTCAAAGCGCACATTGTACTTAAACTGAGGTAAACCAGGGACAGAGAGGAAGGTAACCAAAGAAAAGAGAAACCTATACAGAGGAGCAAAGAGTTGAAGCAGAGAAACCATTCAAACAAGAAGACAGTTGAGTGACAATTTTAAAGTACCAAAAGCAAAAAACAGCAAAAATATTTTCTTCACAAATGAAGACAAAATACAACTGTCAAACAAAAGCCAAGAGAACTCAAAGTATAATCTCTCCATTTACATGATCGGTTCATTCCTAGAAAATTATATGCCTATTAAACTTTACGAAATGTACTTTGTGATTTATATTTAATACAGAATTAAAATTGGGATTGGTTATAAATAGGTTTTTACCTATGTTAATGCCTAACTGGATATTTGAAAGTCAGTTGAGGGCATTTCAACCTGTGGGACTGTCTTGTACATTGAGGGGAATCTAGCCCCATTCACTAAATCATAGTACAGTAGTCATCCTTTATTCACTTTTCATAGTTTCAGTTACATGAGGTTAGTAGCAGTCCAGAACCAGATGATCCTTCTAATATAGTGTTAGAAGGTCAGTAGTCGCCCAATGCTATATCATAGTGCCTGTGCTATTTACTCATATAATCTCATCACATAGGCATTTTATCTCAAATCAGAAGGCTAAGTGTAGTGCAGTAAGATATTTTGAGAGAGACTACATTCATATAACGTTATAGTATATTGTTAAAATTGTTTCATCTTACTGTTAATATGTCACTATACCAAATTTATAAATTAAACTTTATTACAGGTACGTACATACAGGGTAAGAGTCTGTATGGGATTTGGTACTTTGTGGTTTCAGGAATCCACTGGGGGTCTTGGAACAGATTTCCTGAGGATAGGGGGTACTACTGTAGTGTTGCTCTCTTTTTTTTCCTTTAGATTTTCTTTGTTAGAGAGCAGGAGGGGGAGGGGAGGGGCAGAGGGAGAGGAAGAAGGAAACTCCTTTCTGGGCAGTGAGCCTGATGTGGGGCTGGATGCCAGGACGCAGGGACCACGATTGGAGCTGAAGGCAGACCTGTAACCGACTGAGCCACCGTGGAACCCCTACTCTAGTGTTTCGAATCATAGCATCTTTAAAATTATAGTCACTAGTTTTCAACACATCTTTATGCTTTTGCAGTTTTTACTTGGTCAGCACATGCCAATCAGTAACATCTCTTGCAGTATGGAGTGATTTCTAATTGCAGGAACTCCTTTGAGAATCACTGATTTGGGAATATTTTTGTAGTAACTTAAACCAACGTGGTTGTGATCCTCTTTACTAACTTAGACTAAGTGTTCAGTAAAATCTTTATTTTATCAATAAAGCTAAACATAATTTGCTAGTAGTTCTTTTCACAGGCTCTTAACTTTATTCAACAGCTTGCATATTTGAGTTTTACTTGCACTTTTATGGACTGCTTATGAGGAAGTGATCTCTAAAACAACAAAGTTGGGCACCTGGGTGGCTCAGTGAGTTAAGTAGCTACCTTTGGCTCAGGTCATGATCTCAGGATCCTGAGATTGAGTCCTGCATCAGGTTCCCTGCCTTCTCCCTTCGCCTCTCCTTCCCCCCTGCCCATGCACACACACACTTCTCTCTCTCAAATAAATAATAAATAAAACTTTAAAACAACAGCAACAAAATCTACATTCAATGGGATTTTATTATTGCAGCATTCTAAATTGCCTTTAAAAGTAGACTACGCTGGGCGCCTGGGTGGCTCAGTGGGTTGAGCCTTCAGCTCGGGTCATGATCTCAAGGGTCCTGGGATCGAGTCCCGCATCGGGCTCTCTGCTCAGCAGGGAGCCTGCTTCCCTCTCTCTCTGCCTGCCTCTCCATCTACTTGCGATTTCTCTCTGTCAAATAAATAAATAAAAATCTTTAAAAAAAAAAAAAAAGTAGACATACGCTGCCTAAGCAGAGCTCACATATTTAGCGCGTGGCCATCAGGAATACCTTTATGAAGCTGATGAGTAAAAATTTGATCTTTGGTGAACAAAAACAAAACCCGGAAGCAATATAAAATACTTAATTTGTTTTAATTTTGTCAAGTGTAGTTGCCAGAACATAATGGAGGGATTGATAAAGTTATGAATATAGGAGATTTTCCTAATATTTCATAAATTCTATGCTAATTATAGTAAAATTTAAATTCTTATAGATGAATTTCAGGCATGTATTCTTAGTCATCTAGTGCTTTGAGGTTTCTCTCCCCCTCAAATTTCTAGTTAAGATACAGAATGTATTTTGGATGTTTAGCAAATCTTAGAGCAGATTAAAGCCATTCCCTCCCCCCAACCATAGATATGCTGGGTTTAATTTTAAAAGTGGAATTTTCCTCTTTTTCTTTTTTTTTTTTTTAGTTAACTGGTAGATTGGGGTTTTCTTTAAAATCTGAAGAACTATGGCGGAGTTTGGAATAACAGGGATATTTCAGAAAGAGTCAAGAGACCTACATGTTGCTGTTTTGTGTTGGGTGAAAGGGAAATTGTAGTAGCCTAAGGTCCTTATCTTTTTTTTTTTTTTAAAGATTTTATTTATTTATTTGACAGAGAGAAATCACAAGTAGGCAGAGAGGCAGGCAGAGAGAGAGAGAGAGGAGGAAGCAGGCTCCCTGCTGAGCAGAGAGCCCGATGCGGGACTCCATCCCAGGACCCTGAGATCATGACCTGAGCCGAAGGCAGCGGCTTAACCACTGAGCCACCCAGGCGCCCGGTCCTTATCTTTTAATAGTGTGTTTGCCTACTAGGATGCTTACTGTAAAACTTCCTCTAAGTAGAATTTGCAATATGCTTAGGAAATTTAGTTCTCCATTATATCTTCACTACAGTGATAGAAAAAACAGCAACAAGTTAAAACATGGCAATCGAAAATCTCTTACCCATTAGGGTCTCTTTCGTGTAATAGAGGAAGATTATTAATTACCTGTTCGTGAGCTAAAGAAGAGCTTATTGAACAAGTACATTTTGTTCTTTCATGAGCCAGGTTAGCTTCAAAGATGAAATAGAAATTAGGTCTAAAAATTTTCAGGAATGTGTACAAACTAAAACTATGTAAATGATTATTAGCATCGGTTTCACAGGATTGCTTAAATGAACACATTTGTTTGGGTTTTTTAGGTGACTATTTCAGCATTTTTAAGTTCTGTAAAGAAAAGTCATAGTCATGCATATTTCTTGGAAAAAAACTTTTGTGTGTTACGACAGCTGTGAGAAGTAAGAATTATTCTCTTGGATGAAATCAGATTTAAAATACATGTGATAATAAAATACAGAGATAATATAAATAAAATACAGAGATAATAAAATAAAATACAGAGATAATAAAATACATGTGATAAAAATGTAAAGACGTATTTTTTTCAATATTTATATTGAATAGGAATGGCCAACAAAATTAACTGCTGTGGTATTTATGCTTGCCCCTTCGCCAATTAAGATACTATTAAAAGTGTTTCTTCAGATTTAGGGATTGCTTTTGAATCTCTTGCCCTTTATTTCATGAATCTGTATCTGATTTCTCATTGGAAAGGAATGGATTTTTAAAGAATGGGGAGATGAATCTTAGATTATTTGGCCTACCTGGTGGTGGTGGAAGTATTTAAAAGCTCATTTTGATGTGGCAGACAATGCAAAGGTTTCAGTATTACAACTTCTGGACAATTATTTGGATATATGATTGTCAGCTGAAATTTGATAGTATCACTGGCTTTCTTCTCTAGCCACATTTATCTTGAGTTAGTGGGTCCTTCAGAGCTTTTAGAAAGCTAAGGTAGGATGTATTAAAACTTTGCTTTGTGATCTATTTCATTTATTTATTTATTTATTTAAAAGATTTTATTTATTTATTTGACAGAGATCACAAGTAGGCAGAGAAGCAGGCAGAGAAAGAGGGGGAAGCAGGCTACCTGCTGAGCAGAGAGCCCAATGCAGGGCTCGATCCCAGGACCCTGGGATCATGACCTGAGCCGAAGGCAGAGGCTTTAACCCACTGAGCCACCCAGGCACCCCTGTGATCTATTTTATAAACTATTTTTTAACAAAGATTTTATTTATTTGAGAGAATGAGTTAGCATGTACAGGGGGAAGGGTAGAAAGAGAAGCAGATTCCCCCCTGAGCTGAAGGCAGGCCCTTAATGACAGCTACCCCCTGCTACCCCATGCCCCTTTTTAAACTGTTTGAAGACCCCTGTAAAGGAGTGTCTGGGTGGCTCAGATGGTTGGACGTCTGCCTTTGGCTCAGGTCATCGTCTCCAGGTCCTGGGCTCAAGCTGAATGTCAGGCTTGCAGCTCAGCCAGGAATCTGCTTCTCCCTCTGCCTCTCCCCCTGCTTGTGCTCTCTCTCTTTCTCTCTCTCTCAAATGATTAAACAAAAACTTAAAAAAAAAAAAAAAAAAAGACCTCTTAGGTATTATACACATTACACATACTGATTTGTTACTTATTTAGAAGGAAATACTTTTGCCTCTACTTGTGTTACGTATTAAAACATGAAGCTGAAAATTAAAAATTAAAAAAGGTTAAAGTTCATATCAGTTTTTCCCCATACACAGCACATTCTATCTAAGACAGTTGTAACTTTTTAATCTGGGTAAAAATTAATGTTCTATTAACTTTATATTTTGTGCTTGCTTCAACGGGATATCTAAAATTGGAGCTCTAACTATATATTTTTTAAGATTTTATTTATTTATTTGACAGAGAGAGGTCACAAGTGGGCAGGCAGAGGGAAAGGGGGAAGCAGGCTCCCTGCTGAGCAGAAAGCCCAATGTGGGGCTCCATCCCAGGACCCTGAAATCATGACCTGATCTGAAGGCAGAGATTTAACCCTCTGAACCACCCAGTTGCCCCAGCTATTTATATTTTAACCTTTTATTTGAAACAACTAGCATAGTGATATAGTTCACTCAGATTTTGAATCCATTTACAAATAAATGTAGGTCTTTAAAAAGCTAGTATTAAGGGATTCTCTCTTTGGTTATTACTCCAGATTAGCCCTTGCCTTAGCAGTGGTTCTCCCTCCCCCTGCATTTTTAATAGGATTTAGCTGTATGAGGAAATATTAAATTAATAAATTTGTTCCTATCATGTGACTGTATACCATATTTTCAGGTGTAGTGTTACAATGGAGCAGAAAAACAGGGTTTCTGTAGGCGATCTAGGTCAGAAAATAAAGGTAAAGGCAGTTTTCTTCCCCCCAAATAAATTTTTCATCTACAGCAAAGTTGAAGAACTTTACAGTACTTACTTACACTTACTTACACTTATCTCTGAGATTTTCACAATAACATTTACTACTTGCTTTATCATATATCCATTTTATTTTTTAATGCATTTCAGGACAAGCTCATGTTTTTAATTCATTATTTGAAATCAGAATTCTTTATGTTACAGATTCAAGGTGTAAAAATTAGTATCTTATCTGCTCTCTCTAAGTTGTTGTAATTGTGTAAAAATTCGTCTCAGTGGGTCATGCAAAATGTGTGCTTTAAAGGCAAATACCCTTTATTAAAGCCATTTTCTTAAACGTTATTTTTTTTTAAGATTTTATTTATTTATTTGACAGAGAGATCACAAGTAGGCAGAGAGGCAGGCGGAGAGAGAGAGAGAGAGGAGGAAGCCGACTCTCTGCTGAGCAGAGAGCCCGACTCGAGATCATGACCCGAGCCGAAGGCAGCGGCTTAACCCACCGAACCACCCAGGCGCCCAAAGCCATTTTCTTTACTCACTAGTGTATCACAGATGGTTCCCAACTTTATGATGACTTGACTTAAACTCTTTCAGCTTTATAATGGGGTGTAAGTGTATGTATTCAGTAGAAACTGTATTTTGAATTTTGATATTCTCTCAGGCTAGCGCTATGTGGTATCCTATTCTCGTGATGCAGACAATGGCATTGAGCCGCGGCTCCCAGTCAGCCACAAAGTCACAAGGGTGAACAACTGATATGCTTACAACAATTCTGTTTTTCATTTTCAGTACAGTATTCAGTAAATCACATGAGATATTCAGTACTTTGTTATAAAATAGACATTGTATTAGATGATTTTGCCCAACTGTAGGCTAATGTGTTCTGAGCACATTTAAGGTAGGCTAGGCTAAGCTATGATGATTAGTAATTTAAGTGTATTAAATGCATTTTCAGTTTATAGTGGGCTTATCAGGAGGTAACCCCATAGTAAGTCAAAGAAGATCTGTATTTTTCTAAGTACATGCATTCATCTCTGGTTAAATGAGGACTCTGTTTTTACTTAAACACAGTACTTGCACATACACTTAAGTTTTGCTGTGTGTGCAGATTCTTTTGCTTATAGCTTGGCTGTAATCTGTCTGGGTTCCCATGGTGTTGAGGCCATTCAACCTGCTTTTTGTGCTTCATATCAGTTTGGTGTAGGCTTCTGCTTAGTGGACTCTCACATTCTGTGGTTTTGTGTCAAAATCGTGTCTTCTGAAAGATTGGTCTCATTTTATTCATAAATGATCTCAAATAGATTGCCAGTTTTACTGCCAGTAATAAATTAGAGAATGTGAGAACATTAAATGTTATTCGAAAGCATGAAGCAAGGGAATTCACTGAACAGGGTGAATCTAGCCAAACTGCCTGTGTTGCCCTGAATTTGACTTTTTAACCCTTAGAACAGTTCTCTCAAAAGAACAAACTGCTAAGTTGAAAAAAAAAAAAAACAAACCCCTCTGTAGGTGGTATAATAATAAGGTATGGAATGAGAACAAGCAAAGGCAGCTTAAAAAACTGGAGATACTTTCATTGTGTTTAGTTACAAATAATATGTAAATTTGTGTTTTTCTCATTAAAGAAAAGGTGTATCTTTGAGAATTTGAGGTGGTACACACAGAAATGAAGGAGATGAAATTTCTTTTTCTTTTTAGAGTTTCTTTAATGTACTTAGAGTGAGCAAGTAAGTGAGGGCCTGCGAGAGAGTGAGTGCACGGTGGGGCCGGTGTCGGGAGGATGAGAAGCAGCCTCCCTGCTGAGACAGTGCTCCATTCTAGGACCCCTGGATCATGACCTGAGCCAAAGGCAGAGGCTTAACCAACTGAGCCACCCAGATGCCCTGAAGGAGATGAAATTTAAGCAATAATTAGTTTGAACAGATAAATTCTTGCTAATTTGGGTACATCTCAACTACTGGCAGGGTGGCAAGTGCTGACTAGGCAGCTGCTACCAAGATCTCCTGCAGCAAGTTTGACATTTTGTTAGTTGGACAGTTCATTGCTATTTATAATTGCTATTTAGAGAATGTGCCTATAAATGACTTATTGCACTTACCTGCTTGATGCTTGAGCTGCTTGATACTAGAAGTTTTGCACATTTCCATCACTATTAATGGGAATTCTGGTTGCTTAAGAGTTTTGTCTCTGGGCAACAATTTTAGAAACACTTCTGGAGCTTATTAAAGAAATATGTAAATATTAATGGAGAAATACTTAAATATTAAATGGGACATAGATTATTTTTAGGGAGTGAAGCTCTTTTTTCCAAAAGTTTCTCAAACCATAGTTAACTTGTAGATACCAAAATAAATTAAAAAATATGTTGGTTTCACGTAAAGAGGTACTCTTCTAATGAGTGAGATTCCAGATACCTAAGTAGGCGATCTAAAATGTAGTAAGTAACATTGACTTGAAAAATCATAGTATTTTGTGGGAATAAAGTTGGGAATAAAGTTGAAATAAAGAGAAGCTTAAATGTGAGATTACAGCTGACTTAAGGTAATTTTTAAAAATTGCATCTATCATGAGTATCTTAACCTTATATATATAATATATAAATATAAATATATAATATTTATGCCTTTTTATTTTTTCATTTCATTCATTTATTTTTGAGAGAGAGATAGTGAGCGTGTGTTCAGGAGTGTACACAGGCTTGGTGGGGGGAGGGGCAGAGGGAGAGGGAAAGAGAGGCTCCTAAGCAGTCTCCACACCCAGTGCAAAACCTGAAGTAGGGCTATATCTCACGACCCTGAGATCATGACCTGAGCTGAAATGAAGAGTCGGACTTAACCGACTGAGCCACCTAGATGCCCTTACTTATTTCTTTTTGAAAACCTTTTTAGGTAAGATAAAATTGTAAAAAATAACAAGGAATGCCTGGGTGGCTCAGATGGTTAAGTGCCGGCTCAGGTCATGATCTCCAGGTCCTGGGATCAAGCCCCATGTCAGGCTCCCAGCCCAGTGGGGAGTCTGCTTCTCCCTCTCTCTTCCCTCTCCCCCTACTTGTGCTCTCTCTCTCCATCTCTGTCTCTGTATCTCTCTCAAATGAATAAATAAAATCTTTTTTAAAAAAGAATAAATAACAAGGGATAATAAAATAATGACACCCTCATTATATTCAACCTAGCTTAAGAAATGTATATTGCTATAGTTATCTTGGAATGAGCAGGTAAAAACTGCAAATACTGACTAAAGCAATAAAACACTGTACTTCTGAAGGTAGAAATCCTAGCTGATACTCTTTGGTGATATACATTGAATAAATACTACAAAGATTGAAATTAAAAGTTAAAAGACTTAGGATTAAGTAATTTAATAATTTTAACTTTCCTACCCAAGATGCCTTAAGAGAGATTACAGGGCCTTGTAAGCCTGAGAGTGAGAGAGGTAATCATAGAGAGATATTAAACAACTATTTCGTATCTAGAATAGTATGTTTAAAGTACAATAATCATTATTATGATTGCAATTAATATTTTTAGTGCTTATTCCGAGCCAGGCATCACACTATCCCCTTTATTTATATCATTTACTCCTTACCAAAGCCCTTTGCTACAAATACTGTTCTCTCTTTCTCAGATGAACCATGATTCCAAGAAGTTTAGGAAGCTTTTCTTCAAGTTACGCAGCCAGTAAATGGCAGTTTTTACTAATCTGTCTTCAACCATAAGTAACATCTAAAAAATTCACCATCTTTAGTTACACTGATGGTAGATTGAATATTAAAACTAGTTTAGTGTGTATACTAATGTAGCTTCTTGTGCTAGTTATTAGTTATGTTTATGTGGTTTGGTGTCTGTGCAATAGGAACTATTTCCAAGTCTGTGTTTCAAAAATTAAACCATCACTTGAAGGACGCTGTGCTTGGTGGACCCCCTAGACTTGCCTTCACTCATTTTCCAGTGGTTCTCTTGAGGTTGTTCCAAGTCTCACTTTGAATGATACGTACTCAGTACAGAATATTTTATCCTGTTTCTTCTGCATTTTTCTGATATTTGTGTATTGCCATTATCCACTAGTGAGTTATTTGTGTGTCCAGGAGTATCCTCATGGTCTGAAAGAGTTACTGCAGTTTCCAGACCAGTTGCCTTCATAAGGTGAAATGACTGTATCACAAAGTGGTTAAGGTTTGATTGAGAATATAAAATAGATTTACCTGAAAATTTGGAGAGGTTAATATTACACTGTTGAGGGGTGCCTGGGTGGCTCAGTGGGGTAAGCCTCTGCCTTTGGCTCAGGTTATGATCTCAGGGTCCTGGGATCAAGCCCTGCATTAGGCTCTCTGCTCAGTGGGGAGCACTAACAGTGGGCTTCCCCCTGCTTCCTTCTTCTCTCTGCCTTCTCTCTTCCTTCATATCTCTGCCTACTTGTGATCTCTCTCTCT
The DNA here is from genome assembly GCF_011764305.1 of Mustela putorius furo. NCBI lineage: Eukaryota > Metazoa > Chordata > Mammalia > Carnivora > Mustelidae > Mustela > Mustela putorius. The sequence goes on along the minus strand of NW_025421987.1, from coordinate 108,774,849 downwards.
GTCGAATAAATAAATAAAATCTTTAAAATATATATATATATATATAAAACACTGTTGGGAAGTAGGTCCCAGCCTCAGATCTCATTAATCTGGTTATTTTAAAAGTTCATTGTTAGTTAAAGTAGTATTTTTCTGTTTTTGAACTCCTTAAAGGCTATTCTGGAATCCTATATTCATAACAAATTTCTGTCATGTTTGTTTTGAACACTTATTTAAAAAAATTTTTTTTCAGTTATTTTTTTAACTTTTTATTTATTTATTTGACACAGAGAGGAGAGGGAGCAGCAGGCCCTTTGCTGATCAAGGACCCTGATGTGGGGCTCAATCCCACAACACCAGGATCATGACCTGAGCTGAAGGCAGACGTTCAACCCACTGAGCCACCCAGGCACCCCGCTTAAAAAAAATTTTTAAGCTTACCTGTAGACAGAAATATTCAGCCTTGGTGCCTTGCCTTTTCTTTTTCTTTTGCCTTGTGTTGAGTGTGGCAGGTTGTTTCATTGTTTGAAATTGTGTGAAGGTAATAATGGGTACTAGTTCTGAATTAATCTAGGAATGTGCTGTCAAATGATAAACCTGTAATTACATGGTCAGAATGAATTTATTTTGAGTTCTTAAATTCAAGGGAAGGTTTTATTGCTTAGGATAAATACATAGAGTATAGAGTTATGCAGAGTGAATCCATAGTCTGACCCAACTATTTACCGTAGTGACCTGGGAGAGTGGTATAAATTCTCTGTAGTTTTCTTGTCACTAAAATGGAGATCATCATATCATCATATCTATACCGTATCATCATATCTATACCATATCATTATATCTATACCGTAGTGGTGTTATGAAGACAAAATGAAGTAGGTGGATAAACGCATAGCCAAGGTCTGGCCTAATCATGAACATTTGATGAATACTCCATGAAACCTAGTTTTTGCATAATTTCAGGACATGATTTAAATCTGTTTATTAGAGTCACCATGCCTCCCCAATTTCAGGATAATCTTTACCAAGGGCTCAAAATAAAAAAAGGATTATTCTGATTTCCATTATGAGGCTCTGCAGAAGTAGTAATACATAGCACTGAATTATCCCCTTATTTGGCTATGTAGGTGAGTATCTCCTCCCTCTCTTACCTCTCAGATATACCTCTGCATGTATGTAATATGACTGAAGGCAAGCTTTTTTGGGTAGAGGAATAGTTTTCTTCCAAAAAAGGCACTTCCATTTTACTGGCCTTTTTTGGTGGTGATTATTCAGGTTTGGAAGCACAATAGCAGTATCACTTGTTGCTTCCTAAAATGTTAGAGATAATTGTCAAATCTGCTGATTTTGGCCATAGGAACAGCTACTGATGTCCAGAGAGAGTTGAGGTACTTCTTTAATCTTATATTGTATTTTTTCTGTCAACAGAGTTATCTGCATCGGTATTTCTTCTATTAGCCACATAATCAGTAGTTTAAAATTTTCTTAAATTTTATTTTATTGTGGTAAGAACACTTTAACATGAGATCTGTCCTCTTAACAGATTTTTAAGTGTGCAGTACAGTATTGTTAACTGTAGGCACCATGCTGTATAGCAGATCTCTGCAACTTAATTATCCTGCTCAGCAGAAACTTTATACCCATTGATTAGCAACTCCCCCTTTCTACTGCACCCCAGTTCCTGGCAGCCACCATTCTACTCTCTGTTCTATGAGTTTGACTATTTTAGATAACTCATATAATACAGCATGGACTAATGCAGTATTGGCCCTTCTATGGCTGACTTATTTCACATAGCATCATGTCCCCCAAAGTTCACCTATGTTGCATATTGCAAGATTTCCTTCTTTTTCACGGCTGAAAAATACTCCTTTGTGTGTGTATACCACAATTTTTAATTTTTTCATCCATTGATGGATTTGAAGTTGTTTCCATATCTTGGCTCTTACAGAAAATGCTGTAGTGAACATGGGAGTTGACTCTTGAAGATCCTAATTTCAATTCTTTTGGATAAATACCTGGAAGTTTTGTTGCTGGATCTTATGTTAGTTCTATTTTTAATTGTTAGGAACTTCAGTACTGTTTCCCATACTCCCTATACCATTTTGCATTCTCACTACCAGTATTCAGTTTCTCTACATCCTTGCCAAAACTTGTTGTCTTTTGGCATTTTTGTTTGTTTTGATAATTGCCCTCATAACAGGTGTGAGGTAATATCTCATGCCTCTTTTTATTTTTTTAAGGTTTTACTTATTTATTTAATTTTGGGCAATCTCTACACCCAACGTGGGGCTTGAACTCACAACCCCGAGATCAGGAGTCATGTGCTCCACCAACTGAGCCAGCCATGCACCCCCTCTGGTGCTTTTGAGTTGCATTTCTCTGATAGTGACATTGAACATCTTTTCATATACCTGTTGGCCATTTGTATATCTTCCAATAGTTTAATTTTATACTAATGTGTATGTTAGATCTTCTCTCTCTTTCTTCTTTAACTATCCTAACCTCTAAGAACTCTGGAGTCTGGTGCTTTTATCACCACCAAGTTCCTAGGTCTTTAGAAAGTTGTAGATAAGCCTTCTTGATGTAAACTTGGTTTAATTCTCCTCCTAAAAGATCTGTTTGAGTTAAGTATTCCCAAATCAGCAATACCTACAAAGTCATCTTTAGGAGTACGCCACCCCCCCACCGTGGTCCTGGGGTCATGCTCTTAAGTTCTTTGGCACTATCTTTTCTTTTTTTTTAAGATTTTATTTATTTATTTGACAGAGATCACAAGTAGGCAGAGAAGCAGGCAGAGAGAGAGGAGGAAGCAGGCTCCCTGCGGAGTAGAGAGCCAGATGTGGAGCTCAATCCCAGGACACTGGGATCACGACCAAAGCCTAAGGCAAAGGCTTTAACCCAGTGAGCCACCCAGGCACCCCTGGTGCTATCATTTTAAAGTCTTTATTATTTTTCTCTCACCTTCATTTTAAATTTAAAGTCCCTTAATGATACCAGTCACTCTTCACTCAAGTGGATTTTCTTGTACAATTTTCTTGGTACAATTTTCTTGTACCAAGGTAGGCCTTGGCACAGAGTCTGTCAGTCAGGTAAGTTATGGTCTAGCAGTCCAAACTCCACTCCTTAGTATTGGTCATCACCTTTTGTGTCCCCCTTTTTTAATCCCTTATTCCAATATTCAGTCGTAGTATATGAGGGGAAAGATAATATCTGTAGACCTATATTTTTCACTATTTTGCCATATTCTCAGAGATCCTACCTAAATTTCTTTTCAGCAATGTCGTTTACTGCAAATGATTTAGAAGCCAGGAAAAATGTCTGCTGGTTTTAATAAGTCTTAGTTGGCTGTCTGTTTCATCTCAGATACACAATCCAGGGGGGAAAAAAACAAACAAAATGCACCAACTGTCAGGACTATATTTAGCTGTCTCCATACACATTAGAAAGGAAGATGTCAGTTGACTGTAATTTCCTCTCTAGTAACATTAAAGGTTTCCCTAATCTTGCTGTTACTTGTGGTTCTCCTCTTCCTCAGAGCATGAGTTGATGCTTTTCCAGAAGATTTGACAAAACCTTATTTAGGAGTACCTGTTAGAAAATCAAGTTTAAAGTGGACATCAGGATTTCCTGTGGGGTTGTTGCATTTCATTCATTCACTTAAGTACTTATTGAGCACCCATTCTGTGTCAGGAACTCTTGTAGACTTTGGGGATATATGTGTATAAATTAGCTTAACAGACAAAAATTCTTCTCTCTTGATAATGGTAGCAGGATTAGATGGGTAATAAATTGCACATTGAATAAATTGACAGTGAAAGTGCCATAGAGCAGGAATCAGGGGGAATTGAAGATGTAGAATGAGGAGAGTGATTACAATTTATAACAGGATAGTTAGGGTAGGCCTCATTATAAAAGTGACATTTAAACACAGATTTGAAGGATATGTGTACCATGTAGGTGTCCAGGGGAAGAGTGTTCTACATAGAGTATAGAGGCCCTTGCCACTTTGCTAATACAAAAATAGTAGGAATGAAGAAAGCAATTTCAAAATGGCAGTGTCTTTTAAAATGTTTTTGCTGTGGAGGTATATGTACTCAAGAGAAATAAAAACATGTTCATACAAATGCTATAAGCAGCATGATTCCTAATAGCCAAAAAGTAGAAACAACACAAATGTCCATCAACTGATAAATAAACAAAATGTGGTATATCTATACAATAGAAGGAAACTAATGCATTCCAGAGTGTGGTGAACTTTGAAAATGTCATGCTACATGAAAGAAGGCAGTCACAGAGACCACATTTTGTATGATTCATTTATATGAGATGTCTAAAATAGGCAAATCTGTAGTGACAGAAAGTAGATTAGTGGTTGCCAGGTGCTGGGAGTGAGTGGGAATGAGGAGTGACTGCTAACAGGGTTTCTTTATGGGATGACAAAAATGTTCTAAAAACGGCATTGGTTGTAGAACTCTGAATATGCTAAAAACCCCTGAATTGTATACTTAAAAAGGGTGAATTCTATGGTGTGTGAATTATATCTTAAAAAGCTGTTATAAAAGTGTCCTTTTGAATGAAATTCGTTTTATTCACATTATTAGAAGAATACTTGCTGATTAAAAACAAATTAGACCAGTGTGAACCATAATGTGGTCGGAACCATAATTCTAGCTATTTAGTGTGCCCTGACACTTTGGTATGTGTCCAGTATTTTTTTAAGTACATTTCTAAGTAAGGGTGGGGAAAGATGGTCAGGTCACAAAAGAAGTAAATGACCATATTCATTTTAACTTTTATGCAGTATGAAGTAAACTATGTAGTATCTTCAAAATTTATGAGTCTTTTTTTAGTAAACAGTTCCAATAATTTATCCTGTACAATTAACTAAATTTAAATTTTTTTCATGAAATAGTTGGGTTCTGGATTTCATACACTTCTAGGTATAGTCAATAGACTAATTTTAAAACACAACACATAACATGGTCCCTCTGCATGAAGCTGGTTGGGAGCTATTACCCTGTGGTCTGTCGTACAAATTGGAGAGTCCTGAACTATTTGGTCTGTGTACTCTTCAGCCAGTTTACTCACCAAATTGTTTTTAGGTTTCTAAACACTTACTGTCAGTTTCTGTACTTAGCTTGATGCTTGTGATTACACTATAAGTAGTATTGTTCTAGTATATTCATATAGTGGAATACCATATAGCCTTAAAAAAATCACTTCTTTTTAAAGAATATTTAATTCCATAGAAGGTTCTATAGAAGAAGGTTAAAATTGTGTGAAAACAGGCTTAAGCAGTATAATTGACAGTCTCAATTTTGTTTTAAAAACGCCTATTCTAAATAGAGGAGGGGAGGCTAGGATGATTATCTTTAGATGCTAGTATTTACTTTATGAGCATTTTAGATTTTTTGCCATGGACATTTTAGATTTTTTAATATTGTCATTTTTTTTTTTTTTTTTTAAGATTTTATTTATTTATTTATTTGACAGAGAGAGAGTACAAGTAGGCAGAGAGGCAGGCAGAGAGAGAGAGGGGGAAGCAGGCTCTCCGCTGAGCAGAGAGCCCGATGCGGGACTCGATCCCAGGACCCTGAGATCATGACCCGAGCCGAAGGCAGCGGCTTAACCCACTGAGCCACCCAGGTGCCCTAATATTGTCATTTTTAAGTTAAATTGTATTTATAGTGGGTCTTCTTAAAGTGACAGTGACAGCAGAACAGCTGGCACTTAGTAACTCAATGAAAACCTTTTTGAGTTGATTTGATACTTGGCAGACATTTTTAGGTGCCCATATTGTGCCAAGGCATTGTTTGGTAATGTGTGATTTAAAGATGCATTTACTTGAACATTTCTTTATTAGGTCTCTACTCTTGGGATGTTGAAGGCAATTCTTGTCCTCAAGAAACCCAGTGTAGTAGAGAAGAGCAGGCAATCACAATATGGTGTGCTAAAGTCTGTGACAAAGATGTGAATAGATAGTGCCTGTTCCCTAAAACCTATGGTCTTGTGCCTTAAAATCAGTACTATATGGCAAGCTCTGAAAGTATGGTATGGGAGATTCAGGAAAAACTTGAAGGATAACTGTACTGAATTCAGCCATATTTTTATCTTCCAGGTTTCAGCACAAAATGAACATAATTAGGGAAAACAAGGATTTGGCATGTTTCTACACAACAAAACATTCATGGAGGGGAAAGTAAGTATTTCTGTTGGTTTTATTTTTCTGTGCTTCTATGAAGTATCATTTTAAATGTAACTTTCAATATCTTGAGTAGTACCACACAGCTCAGTTATGCCATTTAGCCCTTCTCTTCTGAAAAGCATATGTGCATATTTTAAATGCAAATGCTACACTTGGAATCAATTATTGTTCTTTTTTTCTTTTGACATTTCTGGTTTTCTGTGTCTGTGTTAGAAGGGAGTTGGTAAGAATTAACAGTACCAAAAGGAAAACAGACCATCTATCTACCTTCCTGGATGTTGTCTATTAGTGATTGGATTATGTAGTGGCGGCAGAGTCTTAACTCCACAGCTTTATTGCCTGGAGACGAACCTGTGTGTGATGGCTGCATTTTTATGTTGATTTGCCTGTCAGAGAAATGTGCTAATAGTGCATTTTATAATCTTTCTTTAGTCCTGTAATGAATTTTTAAAAATTTAGTTTGATCTTATTTTTTCCTTGGGGGAGGCAGTGACATTTTTTAGTAGCCTGCCTGGTCAGACCAAGATGTTGATGCTTCTGTTTCCTTTTTATAAAACCGGTGGTAATTCCTACTCCTCAGATTGCTGTGGGGATTAGGTGAAGTGACATGGAGTATGTGAAGGTTTTAAAATCATGCTTTAAACACACTGAGTATTCAGTAATGGGACCTGTTGACCATTACCAAAAACAGTTTCCTGTCTAATCCTTTTAGGTACCAGTAAGTAAAATGAGTGTTCCATGCTTTTGACAGTTAGGTGACCACACTATTCCACATCAGACCTCAGATAAACCATGCTATGTATACAAAGCCAGCCAACTTTAGATCTTTTGCTGGACTTTTCATCTTTTAGGTAATAGTGTAGTAACTTCTTAGAATGGTGCAATATCTGAATTCTGTAGTGTTTCTCATTTGCATTAACAAACTGACTATAATTTTGAAAGAGTATTTGTTTCCGTTTAGTAACTCAATTGTACGAGCTCCTAAATAAGGGAGCATAACTGTTACAAACTTGTAGAATATTTGTCTTGAAATTTTTTCTTCATTTGATTTCATTGAGCAAAGTTAGAAAATTGATGTACTCGGAGCAATGTGAGTCTCTTCAGTTCTTTGAATCAGCCTTTAAAAAATTGTATGTTGAAAAAATTTTTATTTTTTCCTCAAGTGGTAGATTGCTCTGATTATCATACTATAACTTCTATTTTTAGTACAAGTATAGCATACTGAAACATGAATTCTAAAGAATAAGCCTACTGGGGCACCTGGTTGGCTCAGTGTGTTAAAGCCTTTGCCTTCAGTTCAGGTCATGATCCCAGGGTCCTGGGATCGAGCCCCATATCGGGCTCTCTGATCCATGCGGAGCTTGCTTCCTCTTCTTTCTCTCTCTCTCTCTGCCTGCCTCTCTGTCTACTTGTGATCTCTGTCAAAGAAATAAATAAATAAATTTTCAAAAAAAGAATAAGCTTACTGAATATTTATATTTTGTGAACTTATCAATAATTCCAATCATCTGGAAAAAATTTTTTTGATGTTTTGGGAAAGTTGGGACTAAGACTTAAGACACCCTTTTTTTTTTTCTTACCTAATAATTTGGAGCAGAACTGTTCATGTGCTTTCAGCACAATTCCTTGCCTCCATCATTGACACCTTGAAACTTTTTTGTTTTGTTTTAATAATATCTTTATTAAGATAAAATTTTACATAACATAAAATTCACCTTTTTAAAGTGTACAATTCGGTTGTTTTTAATATATTCAGTAGAGTTGTGGACACTAATCATTTTTGGAGCATTTTCATCATCTCCCCAAAAATCTTCTCTAATAATATTAGCAGTTACTTTCCTTTTTTCCTATCTTCTCAGTATCTGACAGCCACTAATCTACTTTCTATCACAAGATCAGCTTTTTTAAAAGATTTATTTATTTATTTTGAGAGTGAGGGTGAGTGCATGTGCACAAACACAGAGGGGAGGGGCAGTGGGAGAAGGAGAGAATCTTTTTTTTTTTTTTTAAGATTTTATTTATTTATTTGACAGACAGAGATCACAAGTAGGCAGAGAGGCAGGCAGAGAGAGAGGAGGAAACAGGCTTCCCGCTGAGCAGGGAGCCCGGATGCGGAGCTCGATCCTGGGATCATGAGCCTGAGCAGAAGGCAGAGGCTTTAACCCACTTAGCCACCCAGGTGCCCTGAGAAGGAGAGAATCTTAAGCAAACTCTGCTGAGTGCAGAGTCCAAAATGGAGCTCCATCCCAGTGACCCTGAGATCATGACCCAAGCTGAAACCAAGACCATGAAACCAGACTCATGACTGTTTTTCTCCTAGCATAGTGTTTGGAAGTTCATATTGTAGCTTGTGCATTTCATTTCTTTTTATTGCCAAGTAGTATTCTATTGTACGGATTTACTGCATTTGGTCTATCCATTCATCAGTTGATGGACATTTGTGTTGTTTATACTTTTTTACTGGTATGAATAATGCTGCTGTCAATGTCTGTGTGTAACCTTACAGGTGACTATTTATTTCCATTTCTCTTGGGTACATACCTAGGAGTGGAATTGATGTTATATAGAATTATATAGTAACTCTACATTTAATTTTTTGCAATCCTACTATCAGGGTATGAGGAATCCAATTTCTCCACATCCTTACCAACACTTGTCATTGTCTGTCTTTTTTTATTTTAGTTATCCTAATAGATAGGAAGTGTTACTTTGTTGTCATTTTATTATTTTTAAAAATATTTATTAATCTCTTTTGAGAAAGAGTGCGTGCACTTGGTGTGTGAGTGGAGGGAGGGGCAGAAGGAGAGATTCTTCAAGCAGACTCCCCGCTGAGTGCAGAGCCTGAGGTGGGGCTCAGCCCCACAATCCCTGAGATCATGACCTGAGCTGAAACTAAGAGTCAGATTATTAACTGACTGAGCCACCCAGGCACCCCTTGTTGTGGTTTTAATTTGCATTTCCTTGATGACTAAAATGTTGAATATCTTTTTGTGTGTTTGTTGGCCATTTGTATATTTTCCACAAAATGTCTGTTCAAATCATTTATCCATTTTTTATTTGGGTTAGTCGTCCTTTTATTATTGAGTTGTAAGAGTTCGTTATATATTTCGAATACAGATTGCTTATCAGATAAATGGTTTACAGATATTTTCTGCTATTTTGTGGGTTGTCTTTTCACTTTCTTGATGGCTATCTTGATGGCTATCACCTGAAGCACAAAGTTTTTTATTTTGATGAAATCCAGTTTATCTTTTTCTTTTGCTGTTTGTGTTTTTGGTGTCATATCTGAGAAGCCGTTACTTAATCCAAGCTCTCAGAGATTTAATTCTATACTCGAAGAATTCTGTAGCTTCAGTTTTGGGTTAATTTTGTATATAGTGTGAAATAGGGGTCCAACTTTATTCTTTTGGCATGCAGATATCCAGTTGTCCCAACATCATTTGTCGAAAAAATTATTCTTTCCTCATTGAATTGTTACAGCACGCTTGTCAAGAATAATGGGCCATTCATGTAAAAGTTTATTTCTGAACTGCCAGTTTTGTCCCATTGATCTATATACCTGACCTTATGCCAGAACTATTTTGTCTTGATTACTGTGGCTTTGTATTAAGTTTTTTTTTTTTTAAGATTTTATTTATTCATTTGAAAGAGAGAGATCACAAGTAAGCAGAGAGGCAGGCAGAGAGAGAGGAAGGGAAGCAGGCTCCCTGCTGAGCAGAGAGCCCGATGCGGGACTCAATCCCAGGACCCTGAGATCATGACCTGAGCTGAAGGCAGCGGCTTAACCCACTGAGCCACCCAGGCGCCCCTGTATTAAGTTTTAAAACTAGTAATTTGAGGTTCTAACTTTGTTGGTTTTCAAGATTGGGCTATTTTGGGTCTCTTGCATTTCCGTATGAATTTTAGTCAGCTAGTGAATTTTACAGAAAGGCTGCTGGGATTTTGATAGGGATTTTATTAAATGTGTGGATCAAATAGGAGAGTATTGCCACCCTAACAATATTGATTTGATCCATGAATGTGGGATGTCTATTTATTTACGTATTTAAATTTTCTTTCAGCAGTATTTTGTTGTTTTTAGTATACATACCTTGAAGCTTTTACCTTCTTGAAAGATCTTGCATTTCCAGAGTGTGATAGTTATTTCATTAATTATGTACATTATTATGTGGCAATCAAATTTTTATTATACTTAACCTATTTTATGTGGCCAGTTGTAGTCTTAATTTTAAAGCATTCCTCATCAGTGTTAATGTAAAAAACAAATGGTTAACATTAAAAGCTCTGTGTTGTTTCAGAGTTGTTAATTGCACCCTTTCTCTAGAAATAGGTCTATTTACGACAAATTTTACATGTGATTTTGGGGATTTAGGGCCTCAGTTTTAAGTCTCTTCGTGCCTGTATACATACTGCTAACCCAGGTACAACATTCAGAAAAATGTTATTGATAGTGGCAGCAAAGATGAATAAATATTTTTCTTCCTATGTATTTCTAAGTTAAAAATATATGTCTAAATTAAATATGTCAATATATTTAGAGGTGTTCTAAATTAAAAATAACCTTTCTCACATATTCCTTTGAGGATATTCATGTGACCTATTTCATGTTACCTTTGTAATAGTTTTCTTGTGTCTCATTTTGCAACCACTGTTCTGTGCTCTTATTAATTCAGGTTTATTCATGGTTAGTGTAGTCTCCTTAGCTGGCCAAGTAGCCTTTTCTTCTGTGCTTGTCATTTTCCCCCTTGGAAATCATATAACTGTATGTTTGTTGTGGCAGTAGCTGGTCAACGGAATAGATTTCAGGAGTAAAAAGCACTTTGCTTTCATGAAAGAGCAAAGTTTCCTTTTTGGCCTAAGCAAGCCATTTCTTTTTTCCTTTTTTTTTTTTTTTTAGATTTTATTTATTTATTTGACAGACAGAGATCACAAGTAGGTAGGGAGAGAGGAGGAAGCAGGCTGGAGAGAGAGAGCCAGCCGGATGTGGGGCTCAATCCCAGGATCCTGGGATCATGACCTGAGCTGAAGGCACAGACTTTAACCCACTGAACCACCCAGGTGCCCCCCCAAGCAAGCCATTTCTAATAGGAAGAAGGATACATATATTTCAGTTAAAGCAGAAGTGCCGGGATGCCTGAGTGGCTTAGTCAGTTAAGTGTCTGCCTTTGGCTCTGGTCATGATCCCCAGGTCCTGGGATGGAGTCCTGCATTGGGCTCCTAGCTCAGCAGAAAGTCTGCTTCTCCCTCTGTCTGCTGCTCGCCCTGTTCATGCTCTGTCTCTCTCCCTCTCTCTCTCGGACAAATAAATAAATCTTACAAAAAAAAAATAATAATGCACATTCACTTTGGGAAACTTTAGCATGATTTTCAAAATACAGATTTTTAGTTTTTTTCTGGGTAGAAATTACAAGTAAAATCTATGTGTGGATCACTTTGATATTTGCATACATTAATTATAGCAAATGCTCTGCATTTTAAGAGTAGCAATTTAGTGTCTGCACTAGATTTTAATATGTTGGGATGGATATATATGGTAATCAGTCTGTGGAATTAAATGGCTATGCTTATGACATTCATATACAATATGTGTAGTGACTAGATACAGAAAATTGACTGAAAATGAAGCTGGCAAATTTCTGATACCTTTCTTATGTGTAGAACTAGAATCCTGCAAAAGAAGAGAATTTACAAGTGTTAGCCATCTGGAATTTACAAGTGTTACCAACTCTGATAATCCTAGAAATCTTGAGGATTTTTCATTTGCTTTGTTGATCTGGCTCTTGACCGTGCCAGCCTCTAAACCTCAGATGAGTCCATCTTGAATTATTTTTGTGTTTTCTTTATATAATTCTTTGTGCTTATTATCAGGCAGTCTGGGATTTGAACATTTTTCATCCAAAAGTGCAAATAATAATGTATCCCCTTTTTAGGAATTTTGTATTTACACATAGTTTTGCTTGTATTTAAAGCTAGCTTCAGGAGCAAAGATAGTCTTTTCAACAAGTGATGCTGATCATTTGGACATGCACATGCAAAAATTTAAAAAGGGAAAAGAAAAAAAAGAATCTAGGCACAGACTTAAACTTTTCATAAAAAATAACTAAAAAATGGATCACTGACCTAAATGTGAAACACAGAAGTCTTAAAGGATAACATGGGAGGGGCACCTTGGTGGCTCAGTGGATTAAGCTGCTGCCTTCGGCTCAGGTCATGGTCTCAGGGTCCTGGGATCGAGTCCCGCATCGGGCTCTCTGGTTGGTGGGGATCCTGCTTCCCTCTCTCTCTCTCTGCCTGCCTCTCTGCTACTTGTGATCTCTCTCTGTCAAATAAATAAATAAAATCTTTTACAAAAAAATAACATGGGAGAAAACCTAGATGAATCTTGGGTTTGGTAATGACTTTTTAGATAAAACACCAAAGATGTGACCCATGAAGAAATGAATTGATCAGCCAGGTTTCATTAAAATTAAAAACTTCTCTGTGAAAGACGCTGTCAAGAGAATGTAAAAACAAGTGGGAGAAAATATTTGTAAAAGACACTTGACTATTTGACTATTCAAAGTATACAGAGAACCCTTAAAACTCAACATAAGAAAACAACCTTTACAAAATGAGCCAAAGACACTGGAGGCACCTGGGTGGCTCAGTGAGTTAAACCTCTGCCTTTAGCTTGGGTCATGATCTCGGGGTCCTGGAGTCGAGCCCCACATTGGGCTCTCTGCTCTGTGGGGAGCCTGCTCCCCCCCCCATCTCTCTGCCTACCACTGCCTACTTGTGATCTCTCTCTGTCAAATGAATAAATAAAATCTTATTTAAAAAGAAAAATGAGCGAAAGACTTTAACAGGGATCTCACCAAAGTAGACATACAGATGACAAATAAACATATGAAAAGATACTTTACGTCATCATGGAAATGTAGAGATCAGAACACTGGGCATGCCAAATGCTGGTAAGGATGTCCGAGCAAAGGGTCTCATCCATTGCTGGTGGGAATGCAAAATGGTATAGCCGCTTTGAAAGACTGTTTGGTGGTTTCTTATAAGACTCAAATGTCCTCTTACCGTATGATCCAGCAATCACACTCTATAATATTTACCCAAAAGAGTTGAAAATTACGTCTACACAAAAACCTGTACACAGATGTTTATAGCACCTTTATTCATAATTACCAAAACTTGGAAACAATCAAGATGTCCGTCAGTAAGTGAATGGATGGATAACCTGTAGTATGTGCAGGTAATGACTTATTCAGTGCTAAAACGTAATCAAGCATCAAGCTAGGAAAGAAACTTAAAAGCATACTACTGAGTGACAGTCTGAAAAGGTTGCATACTGTGAAGTCCAACTATATGATGTTGCAGAAAAGGCAGAACTTTGGAGACCGTAAAAAGATGAGTGGTTGCCAAGGTTTAGGGGGAGGGAGGAATAACAGACAAAGGAGCACAAAGGATATTTGGGGCAGTGAAACTTACTGTGTATGATATTGTAATGGTGGATACATGTCTTTATACATTTGTCCGAATCCATAGAATGTACAACACCAAAAATGAAGCCTAATGGAAACTGGATTTGTGTTGAAAATGATGTGTCATTGTAGTTTCAGTAGTTACAACAAATGTTATTCAAATGGAGTTTGACCAGAATCAGAGTATTGTGGTACTATATGCATAGGAACAATCACTTTGCCCATTAATTTTGTTCTGTGTTAGGTATGAATTTAGCAGTTGTGGTTACTGGAAACATCATGATACTAATTATAATTAATTCAGTTACTCTACTGGAGTTTTAAACCCCTCCTGTTACTCAACAGAATAATAGCAATAAGAATATCTAACATTTATTGATTTTATATAAATAGCAAGTGACAAATACTTGACATGGATTAGTTCTTTTAATCCTCATATTATAAGATAGATACATATACTGTATCTTTCAGATGGAGAAACTGAAGCTCAGAGAGGTTAAGCAAATTATCAGAGGATACATAGAAAGTGAATAGAATAGTCCAGATAGTATTCGAACCCAGGCAGTGACTCCAGAGCTGGCGGGGTAAACTATTATGCTGTAGTGCCTCCTTCAGCATTGCTTACCATTGATCTAACTCCTTGAGAGACCTTGCACTTTAGTTATCCTTAGTTTCATTATTTGATGGACTAAAATTCTAATTCAAGTAACTGGATTGTGAAGCTTTTAATAGTAAAAGGAAAAACCCTAGGTTCTTTGAGAATCCTAATGGCTTCCTAGAAATTGGTAGCCAAAACTTTTTTTTTTAGATTTTATATATTTATTAGAGAGAGAGAGAGAGATCACAAGTAGGCAGAGAGGCAGGCAGAGAGAGACATAGAAGCAGACTCCGCACTGAGCAGAGAGCCCAATGCGGGGCTCTATCCCAGGACCCTGAGATCATGACCCCAGCTGAAGGCAGAGGCTTAACCCACTGAGTCTCTCAGGCGCCCCTGCCAAAACTTATTTTAAAATGGTTGAAGGAATTAGTGTTCAGCTTAGGAAAGAGGATTCAAAGTGAAAGTATGGTTGGGCAGAAATAATTTTGTATCCTATGTGAAGTTGAAAGACAGAACTTGAACCAGCAGGTGAAATTTGTGGGAAAGAATATATTGGCTTAATTCTAAGAAACAATGGTTAGTATCTGCAGTACTGGAAAAAAGAAATAGAATTGCTCTTAAGTTCCCTTGCACTGTAACGAACAATTAAAATTAGCCAACTTTTCTCAGGTTAAGGGGACTAGACTGGGTAACCTAAAAGCTGTCTTCCAACTCTGCTTAGATCTCTTTGGCTTATTTGAGGCCCATTGCATAGACTATTTGCTGAAAGAACTGAGGTTCAGTCTATAGCTATAACACCCTGAATGCTCCTGATCTGCTCTGATCTCAGAAGCTAAGCAGGATCAGACCTGGTTAGTACTTGGACAGGAGGTTCTTAACTCTTAAAGTAATACACAAAGGTTTTATAATCTCAGGAAATTTGAGAACCCATTTTTTTTATAGTAAACCAAAAGCTTTTTTTTTTTTTTTTGTACTTTACAAAAAGAAAGTAATATTGAATTTTCTCTAAAAGAGTTGAATGGTAATGAAATTTTGTGTAGCAGAATATGGTGATGTTGACCAGTATTTTTGGAGCGTCTGTTGACACTTTTGTACATTTTTCATTGACACATGCTGGTTAAGAGTATTCAAGTCTGGAATTAACTTTCAAACAATGACTGACAAGTAACTTATCTCTTAACTACTTTGAAATTCATTTCAGATGTTTGAATTAGTTAACTTAATAATAAATAAAACATCAGAGGGTGCCTGGGTGGTCACACTCTTGATACCAGCCCAGGTCATGATCTCAGGGTTGTGAGATATAGGCTGGCTGTGACTCTGTGCTAGATGTGGAGTCTGCTTAAGACTCTCCCTCTCGGGGCGCCTGGGTGGCTCAGTGGGTTAAAGCCTCTGCCTTTGGCTCGGGTCATGATCCCAGGGTCTTGGGATCGAGCCCTGCATTGGGCTCTATGCTCTGCGGGGAGCCTGCTTCCTCCTCTCTCTGCCTGCCTCTCTGCCTACTTGTGATCTCTGTCTGACAAATAAATAAAAATCTTTAAAAAGGTGGGGGGCACCTGGGTGGCTCAGTGGGTTATTCCTCCGCCTTCAGCTCAGGTCATGATCCCAGGGTCCTGGGATCGAGCCCCGCATTGGACTCTCTGCTCAGCAGGGAACCTGCTTCCCCCTCTCTCTCTGCCTACTTGTGATCTCTGCCAAACAAACAAACAAATAAATAAATAAATAAAAAGATTCTCCCTCTCTCAGGAACATGGCAAGGATGTCCATTATCACCACTGCTATTCAAAATAGTACTAGAAGTCCTAGCCTCAGCAGTCAGACAACAAAAAGAAATTAAAGGCATCCAAATCGGCAAAAAAGTCAAACTATCACTCTTTGTAGATGATATGATACTATATGTGGAAAACCCAAAAAGACTCCACTCCAAAACTACTAGAACTTGTACAGGAATTCAGTAAAGTGTCAGGATATAAAATCAATGCACAGAAATCAGTTGCATTTCCTTACACCAACGACAAGACAGAAGAAAGGGAAAATAAGGAGTCAGTCCCATTTACAATTGCACCCAAAACCATAAGGTACCTAGGAATAAACCTAACCAAAGAGGCAAAGAATTTGTACTCAGAAAACTATAAAGTACTCATAAAAGAAATTGAGGAAGACACAAAGAAATGGAAAAATGTTCTATGCTCATGGATTGGAAGAACAAATATTGTGAAAATATCTATGCTACCTAAAGCAATCTACACATTTAATGTAATCCCTATCAAAATCCCATCCATTTTTTTCAAGGAAATCGAACAAATAATCCTAAAATTTGTATGGAACCAGAAAAGACCTCGAATAGCCAGAGGAATATTGAAAAAGGAAGCCAAAGTTGGTGGCATCACAATTCCAGACTTCAGGCTCTATTAGAAAGCTGTCATCATCAAGACAGTATGGTACTGGCACAAAAACAGACACATGGATCAATGGAACAGAGTAGAGAGCCCAGAAATAGACCCTCAACTCTATGGTCAACTAATCTTTGACAAAGCAGGAAAGAATGTCCAATGGGAAAAAAAACAGCCTCTTCAACAAATGGTGTTGGGAAAATTGGACAGCCACATGCAGAAAAGTGAAACCGGCCCACTTCCTTACACCACAGACGAAAATAGACTCAAAATGGATGAAGGACCTCAATGTGAGAAAGGAATCCATCAAAATCCTTGAGGAGAACGCAGGCAGCAACCTCTTTGACCTCAGCCGCAACAACTTCTTCCTAGGAACATCGCCAAAGGCAAGGGAAACAAGGGCAAAAATGAACTATTGGGACTCCATCAAGATCAAAAGCTTTTGCACAGCCAAGGAAACAGTTAACAAAACCAAAAGACAACTGACAGAATGGGAGAAGATACTTGCAAACGACATATCAGATATATGGGCTAGTATCCAAAATCTATAAAGAGCTTATCAAACTCAACACCCAAAGAACAAATAATACAATCAAGAAATGGGCAGAGGATATGAACAACATTTCTGCAAAGAAGACATCCAGATGGCCAACAGACACATGAAAAAGTGCTCCACATCACTCGGCATCAGGGAAATACAAATCAAAACCACAATGAGATACCACCTCACACCAGTCAGAATGGCTAAAATTAACAAGTCAGGAAATGACAGATGCTGGCGAGAATACGGAGAATGGGGAACCATCCTACACTGCTGGTAGGAATGCAAGCTGGTGCAGCCACTCTGGAAAACAGCATGGAGGTTCCTCAAAAAGTTGAAAATTGAGTTACCCTGTGACCCAGCAATTGCACTACTGGGTATTTACCCTAAAGATAAAAACGTAGTGATCCGAAGGGGCACGTGCACCCGAATGTTTATAGCAGAAATGTCTACAATAGCCAAACTATGGGAAGAACCTAGATGTCCATCAACAGACAAATGGATAAAGAAGATGTGGTGTATATATATACAATGGAATACTATGTAGCCATCAAAAGAAATGAAATCTTGTCATTTGCGACGACATGGATGGAACTAGAGGGTATTAGGCTTAGTGAAATAAGTTGATTGGAGAAAGACAACTGTCATATGATCTCCCTGATATGAGCAAGTGGAGGTGCAACGTGGGAGGTTTGGGGGGTAGGAAAAGAATAAATGAAACAAGATGGGATCGGGAAGGAGACAAACCCTAAGAGACTCTTAATGTCACAAAACAAACTGAGGGTTGCCAGGGGGAGGGAGGTAGGAAGAGGGTGGTGGGATTATGGTCAGTGGGGAGGGTATGTGCTATGGTGAGTGCTTTGAAGTGTGTAAACCTGGCAATTCACAGACCTGCACCCTTGGGGCTAATAACACATTATATGTTTATTTAAAAATTTTAAAATTATTTTAAAAAAAGACTCTCCCTACCCACCTCATTCTCAAATAATAACAATGAAAATGTTGGTTCGAGACTGGGTCTTTGAGGGGCTGACTCCCTTATTTACTGCCATGTCCTTGAACCCAGCTCAAATAGGCTGGGTTTTTTTAATAGTTTTTTTTTTTTTTTTTAAGATTTTATTTATTTGACAGACAGAGATCACAAGTAGGAAGAGAGGCAGGCAGAGAGAGAGAGAGCTCGGGAAGCAGGCTCCCTGCTGAGCAGAGAGCCCAAGGCGGGGCTCAATCCCAGGACCTTGAGATCGTCACCTGAGCCAAAGGCAGAGGCTTAACTTACTGAGCCACCCAGGTGCCCCTGATATATGCTCTTTCAATACTGGGTCAATCCATGGTAATACTTAATACAGTATCTGATCTAATACATTAGGATTTTTTCCCAAAAAAAGTTGCTGTAGAAAAAAAGTAGTGTCATGAAACGTATTTCAAAGAGGAAAGCAGTATTTATAAGGATTATAAAATTTAAGAAGGGCGTAACAGGGCCTCCCTGGGTAGCTCAGTCAGTTAAACATCTGACTCTTGATCTCAGCTCAGGGCTTGATCTCAGGGTAAGTTCTAGCTCTGCATTGGTTCCACATGGGTTTGTGTAGCCTACTTTAAAAAAAAGAATGGAATAGCATATTTTTATCTGCAGGAATTAGAATAATACAGGAGTGTTTGTTTTAATGTAGATTAATGTAACTTTAGTCTGTTGAAAAATATGAACATCACCTGTCATATTCAAAACTGGATTACATCCCCAGGTTTTGCTTCAATTGTCTTTGTTTCAGATGATCTTTCTCATCTCTGTCGGCAATATCATTAGCAACTTTTTACTGGTTCTTTTCTTTACCTCCAGTTGTTATGGGAGCAAATGCCCCATAGAAAAGGTGCCTCAAGTATGTGTATTTAAATATTAGCTTTAGTGTCTTGATTCTAAATAAACATTAGTGTTAGTGGGTTATGTAAATTATGTTATTTATTAAGCTATCATATTAGAATAAATCTGTGAGTTAGGAAAACTTGAGAGAAGAAAATCATGTATTCCCTATATACATTTAATGATATGTATAACTTCAGTTCCTGAGTAAGACAGAAACAAGTACAATAAGTAAAGTCAATAATGAATATTAATTTTTCAGTTGGGGGAAAAGGTGTTTGTATATTTCTTCATGTTATGTAGATGGTATCATCTGTCATAAGTTTCTCATACATTTTGTTTACTTTAGTCCTTGTTCCTTTTGTCATTTGATTTTAATATAGCTATATTTTATAAGAGCCTTTAGTATGATAATTTTAAGTAATTAGCCAACAAATTCATTTCAGAAGAGATTGGGCGCGTTCAGGGTGGTATGGCCGTAGACCCAACAAATTCATTTCAAACCCAGAAGAACAGCAAATTAAGTTATAATTTATAAGGGGCATTTTCTGTTTGCAGATAGCAAATGGGAGTATTTCATAAAAATAAGACCTTTGTCATTTCCTGATGTTATAGTGGTTATGAGTAAAAAACTGATGTGAAATTAGTTGCTATTTGACATACATTCTTTTTTAAAAACAAGAGAAAATGAACATATCGTATTTGAATGCATGTTGATTTATGATTGAATAGGTTGGCCTGTTAAGCTATTTGACACTGAGCATGTGCCATATGTGTCCTGTGTGAGGAGATAGAGTTTCAAGATAATGAAGACTTATACCTCTCTGAACTTAGAGAATTTTGTTCTTTATGACTTAGGACACCAGTGACTTAGTAAAAGATATAAAAAAAAACCTCTCGAGTTTGCAAGTGTTGTGACTAACACATGATACATGTGAGATCATTTAGGTTTTAATCTCTTAATCTGATATCTAAGGAGGCTTTACAGGTAATCTCTGAAGGTTTAGGGCTGCTTTTAAAGGTGTTTTTAATGACCTAGAAGTATTTGTTCTATACAATAAAGTGCAGCAGCCGTTCTAGGGGGCAAAGAGGAGAATAGAAGAGAATTCTCTTAAGAATTTCCTTATAGCTTTCTTCTTAGGAAGGCTGTAGAGCTCAGTATTTTGTCTATAAAATAGGTCTGAATTCACTAGTCTTGACAGTATTTTGGGCCTAGTGGACACTTAACTCCAGGATCCTTTGTTGATGGATCTAGAATTTGCTCTCTCCAGTTATGGGAGTCACTAACCAGCTGTAACTATTTAAATTTAAACTAATTAAATATAAATAAAATTTAAAATTCACTTGCATTAGCCACATTTCAAGTGCTCAGTAGTGACGTGACTCATAGCTACCTCTTTAGACAGTGTAGATATAGAGTGTTTCCATCTTCTTGGAAAGTTCCTTTGCATAGCACTGATCTAGACAAAAGTTACATGATAAAGATGTTAGAAGGGCTTTAGTTGTGTGGAGGAAATTAGTTTAGAATCGAAAAGAGTATCTTTTTAGCTGAGAGCCTTTAAGACTTTGAATGTGACATTAGTTGACACTGGAAACATTTCAGGCATTTAATTCTTCTATGTTTACTCCCAAAGTAAAATAAACAAATTCTGTAGTTCCATTTCAGGATTGTAGAAATAGGCATGTGTGACTTTCTAGATGATTCTGAAAGTTAGAATTTGTGAATTCACATTTCTGTCAGATATTTGATTTCATTGTGCAGTCTTCTGAGGCAGATACTGATTCAATAAGATCTTCTTTCTTTTTCCTGTTAATTGATAAGCCTCTGTAATAAAGCCTCTGAAGTTCTGAGACTTTTTAGCTGTTTAGGTTAATCCTCATGTACTTCACTAACCTCTCAACCCTCACCTGGCTTTAGAAAGCAGCAAATGAATGTTCTTACATTCAAAGAAGGTATCTGCATTCTTTAGATCTTTTCCCACTCCATTTTAGACATGTGAAAAAGATATTTATAATATTGCCATACTTTTTAAATATTTAATATTATAAAGATTAGTGAAATCTGTCATTTTCTTTTTTTCCCCAAATGGAAATAACATCATCCTTTTTATTATATACTAATTAGAAAAAAATGAAAATAGAAAAATTAAATTGTGAAAGATTTCTCTTAATCTCAGTGGAAATCCTTCTAGTACATTACCCTCAAGTCTGATAATGGCAGTTGGTTTAAGGCATGTGTATGTCTTTTTACTGTATTAGTAGCTGAAAGCAGAAAAACATGAGTTCCATAGATATCAAAAAGGCATTTGATTGTATTTAACATCCAGTTTTGGTAATTTAAGAATCTCTTAACTAAAATACAAATAGAAACTTCATTAAATATGACCAGTTAGATTAACAGAGTTTTCTAATATTGAACTCTGTTTTCTTAAAATGAACCTTCTTTGGTCATGGTGTACTGCTATTTTAATAAGCTACTTGATTTTTTCTTTTTTTTTTTTTTTAAGATTTATTTATTTATTTGACAGAGAGGGAGAGAGAGAGAGAAAGAGAGAGAAAGAGTAAATACAGTCAGGGGGAGTGGCAGGCAGAGGGAGAAGCAGACTCCGTGCTGAAGAAGGAGCCCAGTGCTGGACTCAATTCCATGACCCAGGCCCAAGCCAAAGGCAGACGCTTAATGGACTGAGCCACCCAGGCGCCCTGAGCTATTTGATTCTTATTGCTAATATTTATTTTAAAAATAGATTGGAGTGTCTTTTCTTCTTTTTGTGTTGTCTTACCAGATTTTAGTTACCACTAAAAGAACTGAGAAACTGTTCTTAGTCTGTTTCTTGAAACAACTTAAGAAGCATGGGACTTACCTGTTCTTTAAGGTTCATCTTCTTGTTTGAGCCATGGTGCTTATGTAGGTTGTAATTCTTTGCAGCTTTCTTAAATTCTTCTGTATAGGGATTGATTTATTTGTAACTTTCAAATTTATCTGCATAGAGTTACCCACATTATTTCTTCTGTATCTATGATTATAAATTCTTAAATATTCTTAATTTTGTTTTTATGTTTTCTTAGACTAGCTGATGTTTTATGTATTTTATTTTTAAAGACTAATTCTTGATTTTTAAATTTTTCCAATTCAGTTTCAATTTTTATCTTTATGGATTCCTCTCCTAAAGGATTATTGATATCCAAGTGATTTTTCTCCTTAGATGTTACTTTAAGTGAGGGAAGTAAAGTGAGAAGTGAAACTTGCTTGTCTGTGGTGTAGGCTTCTTACGTCTATAAAATTGCTACATTTAAATTTAATAGGTACTTTCTTAAATAGAAATTACTAAGATTCCAGAATATTGCTGTGACTGACCACTTGCAGGCCATAGCTTTTCCTTTCTTTGCATCACAGTTTTGTTGAAAGGATATTTTTAAAGAATTAGTGTGTGTTGCCGTTGTTGTTTTTAATAAAATTTTTCCATTTAGAATCTTGGTGTCCTCAGGCAGTATGTTGTTAACTTCATGTATACTAACAACTCAAGCTTGCATAGATCCTACTTCTCTACTTAAAGATCTTACTGGTTCACAGTCAAGTGATTGGTGGTGGGTAGGTTTTTAATAACACTTTAGAATATAAAACCAAGCTATGTTTAGTTAGCATTAGTCAACTTATACATTTCCATTTGTTGAACTCTTCCTTTTGTGTTAATAGCATATATTTTATTATAAAATTTGTTTTTATTTTAAGACTGAATTTAAGTACTTGTC
Organism: Mustela putorius furo; assembly: GCF_011764305.1. Taxonomy (NCBI): domain Eukaryota; kingdom Metazoa; phylum Chordata; class Mammalia; order Carnivora; family Mustelidae; genus Mustela; species Mustela putorius. The sequence continues at coordinate 108,752,059 of NW_025421987.1, read as the reverse complement.
TTTCTTTTTAGGTATAAGCGTGTCTTTTCAGTTGGAACCCATGCGATTACTACATATAATCCCAATACTTTAGAAGTAACAAATCAGGTAATCATATTAGAAGCTGTTAGACATTTTTTGAACTTCATTTGATTTTTAAAAGCCAGATAATGACCCATGATTTCCTTGGCCTGAAATCAGTATTTTAGGTTAGAAGAGTCAACTTTGAAAGAGATTAATATGCTTAATACAATACTTCATGCCATGTACCAAAAATTAGTAAATAAAAGAGGTTAGTGACAAATGTTTTTCTAGGCTCTAAGTAGTATAACTTTTTGATATGTTGCTTTTGATTGTAGCCATCTCTTTTATGTAAATCACTACACCAATTCTTTATAATTTTAAAGACTATTGGAACTGCAGTAAAGGCATACGTAAATTAAGTTACAATGCAGTGGTTGAAAAATACTTGTTATGGAAGTAGGATTACTATTTATAAAGGCAAGACCACATTGAATATGGATAGTAAATAAATATATTCTAGCTTATTTTTAATTCTAAATTAGGCACGTTTCACAGATTCCTTTTTGTCTGTTTTAACAGACCTGTAGGTAATAATAAAATTTTATTCCTCATTTCTTTTCCCTTTTATGTATATTAATTGCTTTGGATTAATGTCATTAATCATTAAAATTGGAATGCAGATGGGATTTTTATTGTTGTCTCTGATAACTGAAAGCCTTTAAAAGAATCTGTTACAGAATTACTGTAAGATATAACATCTTCTAGGCCTCTGTATTATTTTGTAAGATTTTTCTCATTTAGTCAGTGATTGTGAAATTAAAATAGTAAAAATAGTATTTAATCTAGCATCAGTTGGAAGAATTTTTCTTTTTGTTAGTGGCCTTATGGAGACATTTGCAGCATCAGTCCTGTTGGAAAAGGACAAGGAACGGAATTCAACCTCACATTTCGTAAAAGCAGTGGGAAAAAGTCAGAAACTTTAAAATTTTCTACAGAGCACAGAACAGAACTTCTTACAGAAGCATTGGTAAGAACAGTTCCATATAAATAAGCTAAATTTCTCTGTTCTTTTTTTTTTAATGAAACAGTTACATTAAAGTACAGATATTAGCTTTGCGCAGTGGCAGTATTGTAGCCAATGAGGTTTATCCGAGGCGTGATTATTGCTGATTAAAGTACAGGTATTAATGTTATGAGCCTTTGTTCCCATACTTCTTTTTTCTTATTGACTGTTAACTTGATTCTGTGAAACTTTCACTTTCTCTAACTGAAAGTCTGAAAAATCCTGTATAGTTAATAGTGTTTAGACTTTTTAAGCATATACAGAGCAAAGCAGTTCTGTTTAATCTGTTTTGTGTTTCAGTGAAGTTACACACATTTTTTACAGCCTTAATGTATAACATCCAATATTTTTTAATATCAGTGTTACCAAGTTGAGATTTTACAGGTTTTGGATAGAAAGGACTAAACTGTGAGTCTTCCTTACCAGTCTGTTGTCATAAACTATGATTATGTTTTCTCTTTCAGAGATTTAGAACTGATTTTTCAGAAGGAAAAATCACAGGAAGGGCAAGTATTTAACATTATTAATACCTATTTTTATTTTAATTTTGCCTGTTATTATAGAAATCATGCTGTGCTGTGTGTTTCTTTTATGGCAAAGCTAAAGGGAAAAAAGGAATCATCTTTTAATGTGGCACTGTGTGAGAGATGAATGTAGTTTAACAGGAAACTCCAACAGGAATTAGATTTGTGATTGTTAATGTTGATGGTTGGAGAAAAAGTTTTCAGGCAGAACTATGGAACATTCAAACCAGTATCATAACCATTCATGTGCTCTTTATTCAATATTCTAAACAGCTACAGTAAGCATCACACTGTGGATAATACCTGTTGGAACATGCACTAGTTGTTTGGTATAGGATTTTGCTATTTCAGAATACTAAGGTTTTAAGTTTGGGGTATATCAAAACTATCATATATTCTTGCACTGGATCTGGCTGCTCAAGGCTTTGAGTGGTGCACTGGCAGCTTTGGGGAAGTCACAGGTGCTTATTAGAATCTTCATAACTTTCTCAGGTGCTTTCTAGTCATGTTACAATAGCATTTTAACTAAATCAGAGACTTCTAAAGAGGGCAGATGGAAGTTTATGCTTTTTTCACTCCTTTAAAATACTAAATTTCTTTCCATGAGAAGTTATTGCTTTTATAACGGGGAGAAGGGCAAAATAATGCCTAAAGCAGTAGTATTGTTCAGAGCTCTGGCTTCTAGTAAAAGTCAGGAACTGAATTCTGAGAAGCTGGCAGCATCATTTCCTTGTCTTTTTAAGCCCGCATCCTTCCTATGGATGTTCTGCTGCTAGTTTTAGCATCCCAGAAGCCTCACTGATGTCAAGTCAACAACTGACTGGCTGCCCAGGAGCCATTTAAAATAGATTAATGGCAGTTGGCAAGCTGCTTGTTTCTTGTTCCTCTTGAGCCACAGTCAGATTTGTATAAATTATAATTTGGGGGTGCACCTGGGTGGCTCAGTGGGTTAAGCCTCTGCCTTCAGCTCAGGACATGAACTCAGGGTCCTGGGATGGAGCCCCACATCAGGCTCTCTGCTCAGCAGGGAGCCTGCTTCCCCACCTCTTTGTGCCTGCTGCTCTGCCTACTTGTGATCTCTGTCAAATAAATAAAATCTTAAAAAATAAAATTGTAATTTGGTATGCTTATTTTAATTACTTTATGTTAGCAGTTGAGTTTTCCATATTCCTCCATTTCCTGTTTGGAAAACAACTGCTTCCAAAAACATACTTTTAGATTTTGTTTATAAGCTCCCCTTTATATCAGTTAACTTTAGCCACTTAATACTTTTCAAAACTGAGGTGGAAACAGTGTCTCTAAAAGATTGTCTGAAAGTCAGTCTGCCTAGTTTTAATCAGGAATAAATGGCACCTCTTCTTCTCCTAAATGCTCTGCCCTCAAATACTTTTGCATAAATTGAATTTGACCCTCAGGTCTTCAGTTGTCCGTAGATGTACTGTAAAGCAGATCTCTAAGTCTCTTTCGGCCTCTACAGTCTAGAGGGATAATGATGTGTTTCCGTCAGCCCAGCTCATTATGACAGTTGATTATCAGCTGGGGGGAATAGAGACTATCCTGCAGAGTGGATTAGGGCATGCAAACAAGCATAGTTTGGAAAAGCACCACCATTTTTGTGGCTTCCCTTCTGGAGAGAAGTGTCACTGGTCCATCCTTTAGTTCAGAATCAAGGTTCTAAATATATTGTTCGGTTAATGTGTGCCCTTTATCTTTCTGCAGAATTCCTTTTATGGAGCTATAATGTGCATTATTATGCCATTGATCAATAATGCTCCGGGGACCTGATGTCATATGATCATGAGCCAAACCGAAGCTCATTGCTGGGTTTAGTGTTTGGGTGTTGTGGAGGTGTTTATTACTTAATGCCTTACTCACTTTTCTGAATACTTTTACAAGAGAATTTCTCTCATGTCAGTATTAGAAATAGTTGTACTCCTGAGTCAACCAATTTATTTTTACCTGAGGAGTCCTGTAATTGACCATGTGTCATATTGTTGGGTAGAAAACTTTGTGGACTTTTTGGATGGGTGAGGGGATATTTATTTCACCTCTGACACTTAGTTTCTTTTCCCTTGCCTCATTTTGTCTTTATTAACATTTTGGTTAGCAGCCTCACCTAATTTTTTTTTCTTTTTAAGGATAAAACTGGGTAGTAAATGGATTTTGACCATTCTAATAATTTCTGATACTAGGTACTTTAATTTACAAAGGAATGTTATTATCTTAAGTGGAATTTTACTTGCTAGTGCAGTCAAATTTTTAACTTTCTATTGGTGTGATTAGAAAAGCCTAAGGTGAAACTGGGGCATCAGCATTTTTATGTGTGTAGAAAGAAAATCTATATTAGCATAGTGAACCAGCTCAGATTGTTTAAACCGAACACTGTAACTTCCCCCAAACGTGACTTAGCCTCTTTTCCGTATGTAAGCTGAATAAAAAAAAAGAATCCATCAACACAAGTTGAAATCTTTTATTCCCAATGAAGCTTTCAGAGTAACATTTCTTTTAGGACTTCCTTTTCTTTCTTTTTTATCCTCATAGATTTGCATAAGACTTACTCAGAATTGTTTCACAAAATACTGTAACCCAAACCTTCATTAGTTTAAAAAAATATTTTTGTTAGTTTAAAAAAATATGTAGTATCTTCAGTTTGAGTGAACATTGTTACTTAAATACAAACCTCCAAATAGCTAAAATTAATGTTTTCAATAATTTGGATGGTAGCTCTAAATATTTATAACATTGTTTAGATTTCTGGTTGTTTTAGCAGTGAGTGATACATTAAATGTAACTTTATTGTATGGTAAGCTTAAATATGAACCTAAAAGTAATATTATTTCTCTCTCTAGAGATATAACTGCTATAAACATCACTGGAGTGATACAAGAAAACCTGTCATTTTAGAAGTAACTCCTGGAGGCTTTGACCAAATTAATCCTGCAACCAACAAAGTCCTCTGTTCCTATGACTATAGAAATATTGAAGGCTTTGTAGATCTCTCTGATTATCAAGGAGGGTTTTGTATACTTTATGGAGGATTTAGTAGATTGGTAAGTAGTATTTTTTCTAAAAAGTCATTTAAAAAGAGGCATGACCATTTGAAGGAAAGCAGGGTTTTTATACTTCATTTTCAAAATTCACATGAGTTTTCTGGAAGGAAGTTTGGTATTAAGAGTACAGGATTTGTTACCAAAAAGACCTGACCTGGAATCCCAACTTAGAGCTTTTTAAAGTGTGTGGCTCAGTTTTGTTAAGCATTTGCCTTTGGCTCAGGTCATGATCCTGGAGACCTGGGATCAAGTACTGCACTAGGCTCCCTGCTCAGCAGGGAGTCTGCTTCTCCCTCTGACCCTCACACCTCTTGTGTTCATGCTCTCCCCCTCGCTCAAATAAATAAATATTTTTAAAAAGTGGGGAGAGTAATATGTATGTCATAGGTTTTTGTTTTCTGTTTTTGGGTTTTTTTTTTTTTTTTGAGGATCCTGGGAGATAACTTACGTAAATGTTTAGCATAATATGTGGCTTAGTATTCAATAAGTGGTAGTTACAGTTGTTATTTTCATTAGTATTAATGTCTTAACTGAAAGATGCTATGCTTTCTTTGAAAAAGTAATTCATGATATTTTTTTTTTTTTTTAAGATTTTATTTATTTATTTGACAGAGACCACAAGCAGGCAGAGAGGCAGGCAGAGAGAGAGGAGGAAGCAGGCTCCCTGCCGAGCAGAGAGCCCGATGCGGGGCTCGATCCCAAGACCCTGGGATCATGACCTGAGCCGAAAGCAGAGGCTTTAACCCACTGAGCCACCCAGGTGCCCCCAGGATTTTTTATTTTTATAGTCTCCCCTCCTTTCCCCAGCTATTTGTAATTTGAAATCTACATATTCACTGAAACTTCAAATTTGGAGTTCATTACATGTTCTTGTCTTGAAATCCTGAATTACGTGTGAATTATGTGGTACGGTAGAAGCTGCTTAAGATGCTCAGACCCCATTTGTTAATGGGTAATAGAAGCTGAGCTATAGATGATGACCATCTTTTCTGATGACCATCTTTTTTTTTTTTTTTTTTAAGATTTTATTTATTTATTTGACAGAGAGAGATCACAAGTAGGCAGAGAGGCAGGCAGAGAGAGAGAGAGGAGGAAGCAGGCTCCCTGCTGAGCAGAGAGCCCGATGCGGGACTCGATCCCAGGACCCTGAGATCATGACCTGAGCCGAAGGCAGCGGCCTAACCCAGTGAGCCACCCAGGTGCCCGTCTGATGACCATCTTTTTTAATAAGAAAAATTTTGTCTTCTTTAATTAAACCTTGCATCTCAAAGATAAGGAATAAAGTTTGCACAAGAGAGGCTCAGTTGAACTTACTCTCACGATTCCTTTCTCTTGGGAATTTTAACTTCTGTAGCTATCTTAGTGGCCTGGGAACAACTACTTCCAAGATTTAGTGTTGTATAGATAAATTATCCTTCTCTGGGTAGCAGAGCCAGGGCAGGCCTGGAACTTGTAGATACACAAGAGGTTATAAGGTAACAGAAGGGAAATGGAGTGATAATGGGGTAGGGATGCTAAACTATTTGATATACAAAATCTGTTAGCTCTTCAGAGTCACAGACCTTTTTCCATCTTTTGCTCTTTGCCCAGGTAATGTCCTAGTGTCCTTCATCTAGGAGCACACATCTAAGCATTTTGTTACTTCTGAGTCTAGACCTACAAGATGAAGGCCCAAAGAGAAAATTAGTTCCCCTTCCCAGCCTAAAGCCAGTTGTTGAAGTGCTGTCCAAGGGCTTACCTCTTCCATGGACAGCAAAATTTGTAATGATTAACTTCTTGGGGGAGGGGAAGGGGGCTCCTTGTTGGGGAGGGTGTGGAGTGGGGGTGGGGGGATGACGGGTCATGAGGGTGCCTGGGTAGTTAAGCATCTGACTCTTGATTTTGGCTTAGATTATGATTTTAGGGTCATGAGATCAGACCCAGAATCGGGCTCTGTGCTGGGGGTGAGGCCTGCTTAAGATATTCTCTCTCTACCCCTCAGCCCTTCCTCCCCACTTGCAGTACTCTCCCCACCAAAAAATCCTTTGTGGAAAATGTATCTAATTATAGGATTACATATAGCATTATAGACCTTGATGGGACAACTATACCACAGTAATTCAGCCAAGCTATACAATGCATAAGGTAAACGTTAAAGATGAGAATTGTTTGATACTCCTCAATTGGCAACAGTTTTTTATTGCTTAATGGCATCAAGCAATTTTAGTTTCAATCATCTACTTTCTAAGCATACTTTGCCTTTTAAAAGGCGCTAGCTAAAATGAGTCAATTCACTATAAATATGATACCATGATAGATTCATTCAGCAAAACTCTATCTGGTACCTTCCGCATACGTAGTGACTATACTGAGCAGGTGGGAATAAAATCAGGTTTTAGGATTTTATGTATTTATTTTAAATAAACTTTATACCCAGCATGGGGCTTGAACTTAACCTGAGATCAAGAGTTGCCCCCTCCACTGACTGAGCCAGCCAGGTGCCCCTAAAATTGGGTTTTAAAACATGATTGCAACCACTGTTTCTCAGCAGGGAAGCTGTTGGACTACGGACAGGACAGTTGTTTATTGTTTATTGCACGGCACTTTCCTGCCCTGTCTTTTGCAGCACATTCAGTGTTTCTGGCCCAGCCATCAAATGCAAGTAGCAGTAGCTTTGTAAATACACTCCTGGAGGTTGATTTGTAATGTCCATTGGCCAATGGCTTGTAAACATTTAAGCATTCTTCAAGGTAATTTTTCAGGAAAATGCACTATATTAAAAATATTAGGTCAGAGCTACTTTTGTTGAAATTGGAAATCCTGCCCATGTAGTACCCACTACCCCCACTGGACTTGGCTGGGGTCCCTGGACCTCTTCCGGAGGCTCCAGCATGCTGTTTTCTATGTGGTGATGGGAATCAGACTTGGAGAAGTTATGAGATCATTTCCTTACAGTGAGTTATTTGCAAGGCTTTATATCACAGACTTTGTGATTTTAACTTAGTGTGATAGTGGTTCAGACAACACACTGCAGGGCACCTGGGTGGGTCAGTCAGTTAAGTGTCTGCCTTAGGTGCTCAGGTCATGGTCCCACGGTCCTGGGGTCAAGCCCTGCATCTTGCTTGCTTACTCAGTGGGGAGCCTCCTTCTCCCTCTCCTTCTCCCTCGGCCTGCTTCTCTGCCTGCTTGTTCGTTCTCTTAAATAAATAAATAAACAAATAAAATCTTAAAAAAAAAAACCACCAACACACTGCTTATTTACCTTTGATAAAATCAACTACCATTGTTTTTCTTTAGACTTGCTATTTCAGTCTCTTTCCTGTGAGTTGATTCAAAATGGTCACATTTTAGTTGTTTCAACCCTGACTTTAAATTTCAAAATTTGTGCAGCATTTATTTGCATCAGAGCAAAGAGAAGAAATTATCAAAAGTGCAATAGATCATGCTGGCAACTACATAGGTATTTCACTGCGCATCAGAAAAGAACCTTTAGAATTTGAGCAATATTTGAATCTTCGCTTTGGAAAATACAGCACTGATGAATCTATCACATCTTTAGCAGAGTTTATTGTCCAAAAAATATCACCTAGACATTCGGTAAGATGCTATGTTAAAAACAAAAATTTGTTCATCTGCTTTTGACATTTTTCTTCAATGACTTTCTAATGTATGTCAATTTTGTTTGAAGGAGCCTGTAAAACGAGTTCTAGCCCTTACAGAGACAAGTCTAGTAGAACGTGATCCAGCAACCTATAACATTGCGACTTTGAAACCTTTAGGAGAAGTAAGTTTGGCATTATTAGCCTATGAGATTTCTTCCATATTCCTATGGTTAATTAGAATTATTTTCTATTTTAACATTTTTAATGCTTAAAGAATGGAAAATGAAAATCTTTCTTCACATTATTATATTTGTATGTAGAACAATGAATATTATAAAATTTATTTTCGAGATATAGAATAAATGGAACTTTTTATTCAACAATTATATGAAAATTTGCACGAGACTTTTAAGCAGTTCTTAAGTTCTGATACTATAAACAGTTTTTAAATATTGACTTTTGTAAGCTAAAATGATGGTGTGTAGTTCTTCTAAGGAAATGCCGTAAAACTAAACATCTTTTGTTGAACTTGGTTTTTGTTTTCATTAGGTATTTGCATTGGTTTGTGACTCAGAAAATCCACAAGTTTTTACCATTGAATTTATAAAAGGGCAAATACGGAAATATTCTTCAACAGAAAGGTATTTTTTTTCTTTAATTCATCGAGCTTTTGAGATCCTAGTATATGCAAGGCCAAGTCCTCCATCAGAGGAGAGGAGCAAAGATTTATAATCTAGAACTTTGAAATCCTATAATTTAAGAAAAGACAATATTATTATGTTGCATGTTGACAATGAACTTTAGGGCGCCTGGGTGGCTCAGTGGGTTAAGCCTCTGCCTTTGGCTCAGGTCATGATTTCAGGGTCCTAGGATCAAGGCCGGAGTCAGAGAGCCTGCTTCCTCCCCCTCTGCCTGTCTCTCTGCCTACTTGTGATTTCTCTCTGTCAAATAAATAAATAAAATCTTTTTAAAAAAATGAACTTCATTCAGTTTTCAAATTTCTAGAGAATAAAAATGGTGATTTGATTTTAAATAGAATGATGAAAATAAAATGTGTTTCTATAATTTGTACTTTTAAGGTATTTTAAAATAGCATCTCTCACTTTCATTGTTAAATTGTTTGGATAACAGTAGCAAATTAAAAGTTAGATTTTTTTTTAAGTTGCATCAGTAGGCTAGTTACTAATTTTCCAGTGGAATGTGCCTGATTTATTTTATATTACTGTGACTTGGCTGTTGCCATGAAAATCTGTGAGATGCCATAGCTCATAAACTCCTCCTGGAAGATAAACCACTTATACCTATTCTACTGTGATGACTTGATCTCCCTTCATATACTGAGCCATTGTCATGGGTTTGGTAGTTCTTACATTCCAGGAAGTTCTTTTATGCTTTTGTGAATAGATTGAGACTGAATCTTTTTTTAAAAGATAGTTGAAACAGTTGCAGTGCATTTTGCTGCTGTCTGCAATATGGCCTTATTGAAGTATTTTTACTTCCTAGAGTATGTCCAGTAACTTGTTTCTTACCTTGGAAGGCTTTTGATCTAAGTTCAACAAAAATGGCATTCTAAGCAAAAGGTTGTATTTTTTCCTGTCCTGAATTCAAGGAAGAGGGGAAGAATAGTGCAAATGTTCTAATCAGAGGAAGGTAAAGGTATCTCAACATTTACAGTTTGTCATGTGCTTTATGTATACTACATTGTTTAATTCTGATCCCTCGGAAGAAGATGCTATTTTTCCCAATAAAGTCTGTCTGCAGAAAGTAAAGCAATTTCTTTGTGACTTTGGATTGGGAAAAGATTCCTTAGATATAATACCAGAAACACCATAAACACAATTATAAAAGTCTGATTTATCATACTTTGTCAAAATTGAAAACTTTGACCTAATTGAGAAGAGGAAAAGACAAGACAGAGGAAGAAAATATTTGGAAAACATATAGCTAGTTAAAGTCTTGTTTCTAAAATATTTAAAGAACTCTTTTAATTCAGTACTAAAAAACAAATAATAAATGGGCAAAAAAATTCAAATAGACACCTACTTTATCAGAGAAGATACTTGAATGGTAAATAAACACATGAAAAGATCGTGATTCGTTAGGGAAAATTAAAACCATTACATGTACACTAAAATGGATAACATCAAAAAGACTGGCAGTGTCAGTTGTTGGCAAGCACATGGATTCTCATATGTTGCTGGTGAGGATATAAAATTTTAAACTGTTTGAAAACAGTTTGGCAGTTTCTTAAACATATAATTATCATATGACCCTATGTCACTTCCACTCCAAGAGAAATAACATCTACCCCAAGAGAAATAAAAATATATGCGCACATACAAACTTACATGTGGATGTTTATAATAACATCACTCATAATAGCCAAAACTAGAGACAGTTGTTATATACATCACCTGGTGAACAAATAGGCTAAAATGTTGATTATCCATACAGTGAAATATTCCTCAGCCATAAAAAGGATGAACCTTAAAAATGCATGATATATAAAATAAGCAAGACATATAAGGCGATACATTATATGATTCCGTTTATATGGACTTTTTAATAGACTTTTTCTTTTTTTTTGGAGTATTTTAGGTTCACAGCAATATCGAGCAGATGGTATAGAGATTTTTTTCCTATACCTCTTATACTCTACTGCCCTGCCTGCTAAGTAGGTATAGCCTCTCCCATTACCAACATCCTGTTCCAGAGTGATATATTTGTTAAAACTGATGGACCTCCAAGTTTGAACAAATGTTTAATGACATTTGTCCATCATTATAGTATCACACAGACTATATTCACTGCCCTAAAAATCTCCGGGGATCCTCTCCAGCAGTAATAATGCCACTCCACTGATTTCATCTGTCATTCCTCCCTAAATATTGACAGCCACTCATCTTTTTACTGTCTCCAGAGTTGCTTCTTCCACAGTCTCCTAGTCAGAATTGTATAGTATGTGACCTTTTCACATTGGCTTCTTTCATTTCCTCCTCCTCTTTTCATGGCCGGATAGCTCATTTCTTTTTAATACTTAGTAATATTCCATTGTCTAGACGTGGCCATGGTTTATCTATCCATTTGACCTCTTGGTTGCTTCCAAGTTTGGGTAGTTAGGAATAAAGCTGTAGTAAACAACTGTGTGCAGATTTTGTGTGGACGGAAGTTTTCATCCTTGGTGTTAATACTGTGCTTGCTTCGGCAGCACCTATACTTTGTATAAATACTAAGTAGTGTGATCACTGGATCATATGCTGAGAGGATGTTGAGTTCTGTTAGAAACTGCCAACTGTCTTCCAAAAGTGGCTGTGTCATTTTGTACTCCAAGCAGCAGTGAATGAGGGTTCCTGTTGCTCCAGATCCTCCCCAGTATTTGATATTATTAGTGTTCAGTTTTGGTCATTCTAATAGGTGTGTGGGGCTTTTTTTGTTGTTGTTTCAGTTGCATTTCCCTGATAACTGTGTTATCTTTTCATATGTTTATTTGCCATCTGTGTATCTTCTTTGGTGAGGTGTCTGTTAAGGACTTCTGATCACTTTTTTTTTTTTTTAAGATTTTATTTATTTGACAGAGAGATCACAAGTAGGCGAGAGAGGGGAGAAAGCAGGCTTCCCATTGAGCAGAGAGCCCAATGCGGGGCTCAATCCCAGGACCCTGGAATCATGACCTGAGTTAAAGGCAGAGGCTTTAACCCACTGAGTCACCCAGGCACCCCTTCTGATCACTTTTTAATTGAGTTGGTTTTCTTATTGTTGATCTTTAGGATCAACAATATGTGTATTTAGATAACAGTCCATTATCGGATATGGTTTTTGTAAATATTTTCTCGTAGACTGTGGCTTGCCTTTTCATTCTCTTGATGAAGTTACTTGGAAACAAAACCATAGAGATAGAAAATAAGTGGTTGCCTGGGACTGGGTTGTTTTTTGCATGGGCAAGGGAATTTTGGGGGGTTGGGAAAGTGTACCAAAATTGGATGGCACAGCTATATAAATTCACTAAGAATTCTTAAACTGTACATTTTAATTGGTTGAATTTTAATTGGTTGAATTTTTGATTTGTAAGTTATGCCTCAGTAAAACTGTTTTAAAAAATCTCAAAGAAAAAACCCAAAAGTGTTACATTCATAGTGCTTAAGTAACTTGTACAAGGTATGTGACAGCAAAGAACAGAGCTAGTAGCAGAATTCCAGGCTTTCTCTTAAAGTCCCTGTTCCCTTGTGCTTCTCCTTGTACCCTCCTGAGCTCTTCCTGAGTAGGTTACCTGCTAAAGGGCCTATGCTATATTCTGAATCAAAATTATCCTTAATTATCAGTCCTAAAACCTGTTTATTTTTTTACCTTGCTTAGAGATTCTTTATTAGCAAGTTTGCTGGACGGAGTAAGAGCCTCTGGTAACAGAGATGTTTGTGTAAAAATGACACCAACTCATAAAGGTCAGCGATGGGGGTTACTCAGCATGCCTGTTGATGAGGAGGTAGAGAGCCTTCATCTCAGATTTTTAGCCACACCTCCAAGTAAGTATTGATCTAAGTATAATTGCATTTCCATCCATCTCCTTAATAATTTAAAAATTAGGAATGCAAACCTCTAAATCTTTTTGAACCTTTTCATCTTACAGATGGCAACTTTGCAGATGCTGTATTCAGGTTCAACGCTAATATTTCGTATAGTGGAGTTCTGCATGCAGTAACGCAGGATGTAAGATAAATTGTGTTACAATTTGTTCATTGTCATTAACTTCAGGAGTGGAAACTTTTTGAAACATTCTTCTCTTACCTAGGGTCTCTTCTCAGAAAACAAAGAAAAACTGATCAATAATGCCATAACAGCTTTACTGTCGCAAGAGGGTGATGTTGTTGCTTCGAATGCAGAACTTGAGAGTCAGTTCCAGGCTGTGAGGAGGCTTGTGGCTTCCAAAGCTGGTTTTCTGGCCTTCACTCAGCTTCCAAAGTAAGTTGTCTTTAAACATCTTGTAGAGAATACAAATAACTCAAAGTAGCAGATAATTAACAGTTTTATCTTGTTACATCTGTCTAAAACTGATATCAAATAATGATACAATTGTTTTTATTCATAAATAATTGAGGGTGAGTGGAACTGAGGGGTGTGACTGTTGTCTCCTACATACCTGCAATGTACTGACTTGTTTGTTTTTAAGATTTTATTTATAAGAGAGGAGCACACTCCTGTGAGCATGAGGGAGGGGGAGGGGCAGAAGGAGAGAGAGAGAGAGAGAGAAGTAGACTCCCTGCTGAGCGTGGAGCCTGCCACCCAGGTGCCCCATACTGACTTTTTTTTTAATGACTTTGAATAGGAAGTTAAAGCCCGTTAAGTGGTTTGTTTTTGTTTTTAAAGATTCATTTATTTGAGGGGTGCTTGGGTAGCTCAGTGGGTTAAGCGTCTGACTGTGGCTCAGGTAGGGTACTAGGAGCAAGCCTCCCATAGGGCTCCCTGCTCAGTGGAAAGCCTGCTTCTCTCTCCCTGCTTGTGCTCGCTCGCTCTCTCTGTCAAACAAATAAATAAAATCTTAAAAAAAAAAAAAAAAAGATTTATTTACTTGAGAGGGGCAGAGGGAAAGAGAGTCTTAAGTCTCCTTGCTCAGCACAGAACCCAACGTGGGGCTCCATCTCACACCACTGAGATCACGATACCAGCGGAAAACAAGACTTGGAAACATAACTGATTACACCACCCAGGTGCCCCAAAATCCCTTTTAGTTTTAATTAACTTGGAAAAAAAAATCTTTGCCCTCAAAGGAAAAAACTGTTACGGGAACTGATAGGTTCTAGAGGTGTAATTTAAAATCCGTACTTGCTGAATGCAATAGAAACTCAAGAGGACTTATTATGTTACATTTTAATAATAAAATAATGCTCTGATATTGCTATTATATATTTTTTTTCTTGTTTTGTTTTCCACAGGTTTCGGGAGCGTCTAGGAGTGAAGGTGGTAAAAGCACTCAAGAGGAGCAACAATGGAGTAATCCATGCAGCTGTTGATATGCTCTGTGCCCTCATGTGTGTAAGTAGTGTTTTTTAAAGGGAGACTGGTTTTTCTTAAGTTGATTGATGTTTTAAATTTCCGCAAACCCAGATTTTCATTGTAGCAATTCAATTCAGTGTTTCTGTATTTCCTAAATTGCTCTCTTGGCAGTTTGTTTATTCAGGTAAACGTTTGTTTAGCACATTTTATAAACCTGGCACTGTGCTATCTACTAGAAATACAGAGTTTGTTCCTTCCTTGAAATTGCTGACAGTCCAGTAAGGTGGGCATATGTGTGTAATCTAAAGTAGCTGGGCCTATGGGATCCCTAAAAAGGCAGCACTTAGTGTTTTTGGTTTGTGGTGAGGGGAAGACAAAAGATTCGAGGCCAATCTTTCAGATGTTACAAATGATCTGAAGCTTAAAGCATAGGCAGGTATTTTCCCTCTATGAGAAGGATTTCCTGGGAAAAGGGGAGAGCATATGCAAAGGCATGTTGGGGAAGAAGCAAATAATTGAAATGGCTAGATCATAAAGCTTGTTTGGAAGTGTGTGGGATTAGGAGTACAGCTAGAGATGTATGCAGAGATGCAGTTATCAGAAGCCTTTTGTATCAGACAAAGAAGCTAGATTTGTATCCTTTAGTAAGGAATAGCGGAAAGGTTTTTCATCAGGGAATCAGTAATACTAGGCTTGAACTTCCGAAAGCTCACAGATGTTACGTGGAGACTCTATTAGAGGTAAAGTTAGAGACAGGTGGACCAAATATGTAAGAAACAAGATGCTGAGGTAGGATGGGGTAAAGATTTGAGGGTAAAGAAGTTTGAAAGCTGAGGGTAAAGAAACTAACTTGGTGACAGCTTATATAGGAGAAGCAATGAATTGTTCAGTATAACTTTGAAATTCCTGATTTACTTCAATGTTGTATTTAGCATATGGGACTAAAGTGGTTCAGGCAAGTTTAGTGGTATAGAATAAAACCTAAGTAATCACTTGGATAAAACCTTGCATTTTTACGCAAAAGTCAGTTTTACTATCTTTACTAATGAATTATTAATAAATTATTATTATCTTTACTAATAATTCCTAATAATTCCATTGAAAGAATTCTGGGATGGGGTGCTTGAGTGGCACAGTTGGTTTGAGCATCTGACTCTTGGTTTCTGCTCAAGTTGTGGTTTCAGGGTCGTAAGATTGAGCCCCTTGTCTATCTCGGCTCTGAGCATGGACTAATGAGAGATTCCCTCTCTCTCTGCCCCTCCTCAGCTCATGCTCCCCAGGACTATGAGAGTGAAAGAGAGTGAGCGAGGACAGTGAGGGGAAGGGCAAGCGGAGAGGGAGAAGCAGACTCCACACTGAGCAACGGCCTGGACGTGGGGCTCAATCCCAGGACTCCTGAGATTATAACCTGAGCCAAAGGGAGCCGCTTAACCTACTGAGCCATCCAGGAGCCCCAATAAATAAATAAATCTTTTAAAAAAAGGAACTAGTGGGGTAACTGGATAATAAAATACCATAGTGTGAAACAAATACATTGAGCTCTCATTACATACTAGATTTTGGCTATATATTTTATACAAATTATCTCATTTAAGCTTCATAATAGTCCTATGAGCTAAGTACTACTAATCTCACTTGGATGGCTGAGGAAAGTAAAACTTAGAGCTGAAACAGCTTAACCTTGCTAGAGGTCAGCTGTGGTCAGTAGCAAAGTTAGGATTGAATCTTTACTCCTAACCATCATACTGGAATGTTTTTCCCATTCTCATTTATTCCACCATTCAGAAAAGACAAAGAAGTATTTGCTGCTCATTTTAGTACCTGTTTTTAAACACTTAAAAAAAATAATCAAATAAATGCTAAGTTTTATCTTATCATTTCAAATTTAAATTATAAAATTGGAGGAGAGGAAATGGGTGTCACTTGCATTTTAAGAAGGAGACTTGGGACTTTCAAGAGAGTACCTTGTGCAGTACTCTCTATGGGTACTTGCTGGGCACAGTGTCTATGAAGCCTCATCAGACTCGGGGAATCTCACTTTGCCTGCTTGTCTTATCATGAGTTTCCTTTCTGCCTTCAACTTTAAAGGCTGTGATTTTTAATTCTTTTATTATTTAATGAATACTCTTTATAAATGACTTGCACATGATGCCAATATGTGGGCCTGCTCATGAATTATCACTATTTTTAATCAATAGCCCATGCATGATGACTATGACTTAAGACAAGAACAGCTGAACAAAGCTTCGCTTCTCTCTTCAAAGAAGTTTCTGGAAAACTTACTGGAAAAATTTAATTCCCACGTGGTAAGTTGTAATTAAATTTGTCTTAATGAGAGATACCATACATTACTGAAAGGTATTCTAGACGTGCAGTTTGGCAGTTTTTTTTTTTTTTTTAATTGCAGCTCCCAACTTTGGTCAATATTGATTGTACAACAGTTTGGTCAGCTTGGTCATTTGCTAATAGTAAAATATTCTGTTTTAGGACTGTCTCCATTTATCTGGGAAAAATAAGTTGCAAAGACTTTAGATTTTTTTCTTTTTCTTTAATGTAAAAAATAAAATAAACTGCTCTTTAAAAAAAAAAAAAGCCAAATCAGCTCCTCAGTCATTGCTAACAGCTTTGGAGATGGGCAACCTATAGATTTAGAAAGAACAAATTGTTGGAGTTGTTTAAATGTTGTCAAAGATTGCTTATTATATAAATACTAAACATATTAACCTTAGTTATTTGTATTTGAGGAGTCTTGGTTATTTTCTTGAAATTTGACCAAATTTTAATTATTTTCCTTTTGAGATATGGTAAGCAGTGGATTTACTGTTTAACTTATAAGGTAACAGAAGCACGTTATTGCTGTGTTTTACTTGAATTTCTTTATCCTAAGGCAGTATGTTACTTTGTTTCAGGATCATGGGACTGGTGCCCTAGTTATTAGTTCACTCTTGGACTTCCTTACTTTTGCCCTCTGTGCTCCATATAGTGAGACAACTGAAGGACAGCAGTTCGATATGCTTTTAGAGATGGTAGCATCCAATGGAAGAACTCTCTTTAAGCTTTTTCAGGTGAGAGCTTGTATCTTTCTTATCAGAAAACTACTTTTTGGGTCAGTTTGGTTTTAAAATACGGGATGTGTGGGCATCTGGGTGGCTCTGTTGTTAG
Organism: Mustela putorius furo; assembly: GCF_011764305.1. Classification (NCBI taxonomy): domain Eukaryota; kingdom Metazoa; phylum Chordata; class Mammalia; order Carnivora; family Mustelidae; genus Mustela; species Mustela putorius. The sequence continues at coordinate 108,734,688 of NW_025421987.1, read as the reverse complement.
GCCTTCAGCTCAGGTCATGATCCCAGAGTCCTGGGATCCAGCCCCCATCTGGCTCCCTGTTCAGCGGGAAGCCTGCTTCTCCCATTCCCCCTGCCTGTGTTCCCTCTCTGGCTGTGTGTGTCAAATAAGTAATAAATAAAAACTTCAAAAAAAATAAATAAATAAAGGATGTGTGCTTCCATAGTAATGCTGATAAATACAGCCTAAAACATTGTCATCTTAAGGTTATCTAATTCCACAGATTTCTTGGTGTTTCGTGTAGAACTTTGTTGATGGTTTTTGACCACTGTTTTGACCCTATTGCCTATCTTTTCTCAGAAGTAGTGAAAAACTTATTTTCTGATAGGCCCAGAGTACCGTTTTCTTTATAAATTCCCCCCAAATAGGGCTATTTATAAATAGCTGAAAACAGTGTTACTTTATATAATACTATAGTATTTATTATGTACATGTGATGTTTCTATATGTTGCTTATATTTTTATTTTATCTTCATTTGTTTTGTAAACATTATTTTGTATTATTTTACATCATTACTGTTTGATATTTATCATTCAGATAACTAATTATTCAAATAAGTACCAGCAGTTTCCTGCTAATGTTTTAATTCTTAAAGCTATAAGAATTCCTAAATTTTTTTTTTAAAGATTTTTATTTATTTATGTTTTTGACAGAGAGAGATCACATGTAGGCAGAGAGGCTAGCAGAGAGAGGGGGAGGCAGGCTCCCAGCTGAGCAGAGAGCCCGATGTAGGGCTCAATCTCAGGACTCTGAGATCATAACCTGAGCCGAAGGCAGAGGCTTAACCCACTGAGCTACCGAGGTGCCCCAGAATATCTAAAACTTTTAACCAGACTGTGACTTTGAGATGTAGCCTTTACTAATTTTAATGGCTGATAAAATTGTATATCCTCCTTAAAAGCAATAGCTAGTATGTTGCAATAAAATTCTTTTATTCTTTAATTCTTTTTTCCCCTATTTTAAAGCATCCTTCCATGGCAATCATAAAGGGAGCTGGATTGGTTATGAAAGCAATAATAGAGGTGAGAACATTTTGAAATTTTAAACCTACTTGAATGTTGATTGGCTATTTTAATCGAAGCTGACAAAATTACCTTCCAGCCTTTATGGGAAACATGCAGTTTTTCTGGGTCAGAAAAGTAATTTTGAGTCTTTATTCAGAAATTAGTTTTAAACTACAGAAACAGTTCTCAATATTTAAAGTTGTGAGGTAAGTGGGATTTGGGCAACTAAATCTTTCGGTTCCTACATTATTTGTATTTTGTTTGTTTTAAAAGAATTAAAAGTTAGCATTTTTCCTCTCTTGCTCTCTTTGGGGGTGGAGAATGGTGGTATTGATGGTATTGAAATCTTTCGGTACTGAGGTTACATAGAAGTCTTTTAATGGAGTTAGTTCATACCAAAGTGGTATTAAATAAGAATGGTAACAAAAATTAGTTCCTCATGCTAAGGTGCATTTGTCATTAAGCTCTAGAGATCAGGGCATGGTATCATGGGATATTGTTTATCTAAGATAGTTGCTTAGCCTTCTGATTTTTAGAAAATAAAATCATGGTTATAAATATCAACTTGCATACTGGATGTCTACAATGACATCAGATGGCTTTGAATTCTTTTTGTTGTTTGTAGTGATTTGGATAAAATGTGAGAGTGTTTGCTTCTTTTACCAAAAAACTCAGTGATATAAATATATCATAATACATAAATATATATTGTAAATATAACATGTAGCTAAATGAATGCATAGAAGTAGTATACTCTTAAGTAGATGTTAAAAAAATTACACCTCAAAGTTTTTTTTTTTTTGCATTTTTAGTGTGTATTTACAGCTTAAGCCAATTTTCTTTCTGTAGCTAATGGGTTTTAGCTTCCAAAGTAATGTATCTCTCACAGACCTGGCAGCCAAGGACAGCTAGGACCGTGAGACCAAACAAAAGTGTGTTCCTGACCCTCATTGCCATTCATGGAAGGCCAGATATAACCAAAATGTAAACTTGGGCATCATATAAGCCACAGTGTCACACTCATAGCTAGTGACTAGAGCTGATGTCTGTGTAAGGAACACTTTATTTACACTGAAATACTGGCAAGTATCTTAAATTATTATTTTTTTTTAATTGTAAAAGTGTAGTATGTGGTGTTTGAAGAAACATTGGTGTTTACAGAAAAAAATTCAAGGAACAAATAAAATGAATCATTTATATTTTTATCATCCAGAGATAACTACTATTGGCATTTTGCTAAATTTTGTCTTAGACCGTGTAGTGTTCAAAATTATATGTGTACATATGCTAATTATGTATATATGTATACCTACTATGTGTATATTTGTATTGATACTGTCAGAATGATATATACATAATACATATTCAGTTGTACTATATACTTGTGCTTTTTTTTTTTTTTTTTTTTTACTAATATTGTGTGCATTTTTGCTTTTTGCATTTAGGCTGTCTTAAATATCACACTGCTTACTTAATTCATAGTTCTGTGATTACCTTTGATTAGTAGCCCTGTCTTAACTCTGTTGCCAGAATGAGTCCATCTAAAAGCAAAGTAAAATGAGGATGAAAAGAACTACTCCAGTTTATCACATCATTCTTTTAAAAAAACAAAAAGCTGTGTTCACCATGAAAATGAATATCTTGTTAATAATAAAAGCAAGGCGGGTTTTGTAGAAGCCTTGGATAGTAATTACTGATTTCCCTGAGTCACCTTTCCTTTTCATTGGCTGATATAAACTCAGAGAATGAACCTAATTTTAATATTAAATTAAGCAAAACATAATTCATAAGATAAATGTATCTGTAAACATTTAAAACCTTGTTCCACAGGCAAATACTATTTTTAAAATTACTTGTATCAGCTGTGTTATTTTCGGGTAATTAAGTTACATTTCAAATTTTTATTACATTGTATACTATATAATTATTTTACCTAGAGATGTAAAATTAGTTCTGTAAAATTAGGATAGTTTGTTCTGGAATGCTGCTTTAGGGATCATCTTCCCCTTTTTCCAAAGGAAGGTGACAAAGAAATTGCTACAAAAATGCAGGAGCTTGCCCTAAGTGAAGGTGCCTTACCTCGACACTTGCATACTGCGATGTTTACAGTAAGCTCAGATCAAAGGATGCTTACAAATAGGTAGGTTAAATTTAATTTGCTATAAATTAACTTGCTGCTTATAAAATGGATTCAGATATTACATAAAACAGACTGTTTGGATTATGGAAATGTTTCTTTTTCTTTTGATTTACCTAGTTCTCCTTTTCCTTTCCTTATAGAAAGATTGTGCCTAGATGATCATTACCCCTGCCCCTGGAGAGCTTGGGGGAGGAAACAGATCTGTGTGATTTTTTTCCCCTTACTTTCCTGTTATGGCTGTACACACATAGTCATGGGGCTGGAACATGGAAAAGAGTGCCTAGAAGCTTATGGAACTAGAACCATGTGCCCAGGCTTTTTTCTCTTTGTATTTCCATCTGGCCATCGTGTCAGTTTTTAAATATCTTTGGTCAGTTAGGCACTCCAAGAATAAAGAAAACCTTGTCTAACTGGCTTAGGTATTCTAAATCTCTTAGAGTTAAACATTTTCCCCTTTGGTAAATTGTCTTTTTTTTTTTAATAATTAAATGTATAGAAGTACATAAATCTATTCACTTACTCCAGGCCATATGAATTCCATCCCTTTTAATTTTTCTTTATGATTCCTGATGTGTGACCCTTCAGATATCCATAGCATACTATGACTCATTAGTTTAAAAAAAGAGAGAATATCATAAAATATTTTCATCATATTCTTTTGACTTTTTAAATGATAGCAGTAATTGCTGACTTAGGTTTACTTTGTTATGATACCACAAATTTCCTTTTTTTGTCGCTTATATCCAGTTATTAGATGTCGTGGTGGTATGCTGCCTTGCCAGTGGTTTTCTGTTGTTTATACTATTTTAGAGACTGTCTGCATCCTTCAATTTATAAATGTTAGCCATGAAAGTAGTCTTTTACGTAGCCTGAGAGGACAAAAAAAGATCTAAAAGAATGATTATTTCTTTGATGTATTGTCTTATAAGTAATACTAGATACCATCTTTCATTAAAATAGAGACAATTTAATGTCTTACTCCGTTAAACCCACATGTAAGATGTTTGCTTGTTGTGTTCCTCTTTATATTAAACAACCAGTTAAATTCTTTATTGTGGTCAGTCACAGTATTGAAAAACTGTCAATGTATAATACAAGTTAAGGCTTTTCATTTGCATTGCTTTATCTTTTACAAATTACCATGATAAAAAGTTATCCCATTTATCCCTGTTAAAAGCCTTTTTAGGAATCCCTGATAAATGATACCTACCTGATACATGTGAAGGAAATTATAAGTGTAATTAAGTAGTTAATTTTCAACTAGACATAGAAATGAATAGTTTTAGTAGTGTTCATTTTTTTGGTGATAGTGCAGAGTACAGTTTGGGTTTTTAAACTTTTTTCTTTTGGGAGTGTAACCTTGTAAGGACATATATCTATAGTTTGGTTTATTTCTCTTATAGGTTTCATACCCATTCTTGTAGCAAATGACAGTGTGAATCCCTACTGAAGCACAGAAGGGTCAACAGTGAATTAAATATATTCTCTAAAAAAAAAAAATATATTCTCTGCTTATGAGGAGCACATAGTGATTAATAAATCACTAAGTCATAAATTCATAAATTCAGTTCCTAATTGTTCACTTTGAACCAAAATACGCTTTTACCTCTAAAGTGGCATGAGTAAAATAATTTGCTTTAAGTGCTTTAAGTCTCCAGACTCCAAAACTGGAAATATTTTCTATTTCTGACCTTGCCAAGTAGGTTATATTAGAACATAGTTATTGACTTTTACTCATGTGCAGAATTCCAAAGAATGCCAGAATGCTGTATGACCACTATATTAGGACTTGTTACACAAACTAAGAACATCATCAAATCTAATTGTCTTGTTTTCTCTCTTTAAATGAGGTAAAAACCTACTTACTTTTTCATGTTCAAGTCCATTGAAAATTAGTGAGTTAATCAGGAAAGCATTTTGATTTGGAGAAAATTCTAAAATGTTAGCAGTATTTTGAATTACTGTTTCATACACCTCTGCACATTAAAATACTGACTTTAAGTATTTAACATCAGAATGGTTTCTTTGCTGTAGCTATATTTCTTATATGATATTTTGTTCTTAAAAATTCCTTTCTGTTCTAGCTGAGATAAAGCAGCAAACCTTTCTCAACGTCTGCTTTTTTCAGACAGCTAAGTAGACATTTAGTGGGACTCTGGACAGCTGATAATGCAACTGCGACGAACTTGTTGAAACGCATTTTGGTAAGTCAGTTGAATGCCGGGAAGATTAATGTATTCTTGCCCAGTAAAATTTCATTGAGTGAGTTTATACTGTTAAAGGATTTTTTTTAGTTTCTTTTTTATTTAAAAGATGCATATCATAGGAGTTGTCACATAATTGCTAACATAAATTGTCACATAAAAGTTAACCTCAGTGGCTTAAATCATAGTATTTATTTGGGTTTTGAAAGCTAAAATTTTCTTTGGTGCAGTTGTTTTGAAAATGGATTTTATGTTCTGTGTTTGTTCGCTTTTAGCCGCCAGGCTTGCTGGCTTACTTGGACAGCTCAGATCCAGTTCCTGAGAAGGATGCTGATCGGATGCATGTTAGAGATAATGTGAAAATAGCAATGGTAAATAATGATTGTCCTAAGTGTCTTTTCAGGTTGAAAAGACCACTCTTTGTAAAACACACTAAAAATTTTAGACATGAACCAAGAATTTACTGTATTGAATAGCAGTACTAAAAGTAGTAGTATTAGTAACAGCTTTATTAAGGTAAAATTTACATCCCATATAATTCACCTATTCTAAGTGTACAGTTCAGTAATTTTTCATGTATTTATAGAGTTTTAAAACCATCACCTCAATCTAGTATTATGAATAGTAGTAACCTTGTATGTTTTGTTTCCTTAACTCAGCTTATTGGCACATTCAGGAATGGATTTTTTTTTAAGTTTCAAATGTATAATGTGATATTTTGCATATAATGTGTGATTGATAAATGTTGAAAGTAACTTAGGTAGGAATTTTTTTTTTTCTAACAAAAGCTGTTTTTTTATTAAGGTTAGGCTATCTCTGAGAAAATTACTTAAACATCTTTCAAGATACACCATTGTAATAATGTCTTGTATGTGTTCTTTTCCTTTCCTCACTCCATTTTTCTATTTATACCCATCTCCCATTCACATCTTGCCACCCTTCACATAGGAATCATCTTGAAACTTAAGCAGAAAAGTTAAGATTTCTTGGACAAAAGTATAATTTATTGTAGGAATTTTCACTTTGTTTCTTCACTGAGTCCCCAACATCCAGTATGTATTTTATGTAAAATAAATAGTGTGACTCAGCTTTACTTAGATTTAAAAAAAATAAATTTGCAAACAGGACTATAATGGATTTTAATGTTATTTTACAGGATCAGTATGGAAAATTTAATAAAGTTCCAGAGTGGCAAAGACTAGCTGGAAAAGCTGCTAAGGAAGTTGAAAAATTTGCCAAAGAAAAAGTAGATCTTGTGTTGATGCACTGGAGGGATAGAATGGGCATTGCACAAAAAGAGGTAAAAATCTGCTTCCAGACTTCTAGCACTTCTGTGTATTGTAGGTTTGCTTTCATTGTTGTTCACAGAGAGGGTAGTCAGATATTTCTGACAACATAGGAAGAAGGGTCACCTAATTGTGATTCGTATTTTTATATAAATTTTTCTTAATCCATAGTTATATGAATCAGTGATTAGGATTTTAGTTAGGTATTTTATATGAAATTTAATATAAAATTCCACTCTTAGGTTTTCTTCCATGACTTCTAGTTTCCATGCTAATTTATTTGTATGAATCTGCTTTTTTCCTTCCTTCTCTGAATTTTATTTTATAGCTATAAAAATAAAGTGCTCATCTTTAGCATTTTTATTCAGAGCTAGACAGGTGTTTTGGTAATAAGATTCACATTTTTAAATTTACTGTGTGTACTTAAATTTTTCAGTATTAGCTCCTCAAATCAAGGCCAGGTCAAAAACAGTTTTGGTCTTACTCTTTAGCAAGTAGTATGATCAGTAGAACCTAATTTAGTAATGCATATTCTTCTCTCTAGGATGGAATCAACTAAAGTTTAAATCAACTAAAGTTGACTTGATCTCACCATTTTTATTAACCACACTTACATTCGTTCCCTTAAACCATCTCTACTTATGGTAGCTATTTCTTTATACAAAGAAAATAATATAAATATCTCACTAAACAGGTTTCTTACGAATTTCCAGAACATCTAGACGTAGGAGTCAGTGCTACAGAACAATTGTAGTCTTTTGTGTGTATCTGAAATTGAGCCCAAAATTCAGTTCTATAGAACTTGAGCCTAAAGTGTTCATGCTGATCTGTGTAAATGACATACGCAATACAAAGAATCACTAGACATACTTTAGTTTTAACTTTTTAAATTATTTTTATTAACATAATGTATTATTTGCCCCAGAGGTATGGGTCTGTGAATCATCAGGCTTACACATTTCACAGCACTCACCATAGCACATACCCTCCCCTATGGCCATAACCCAGCCATCCTATTGCTACCATCCCCTCACCACCCCAGCAACCCTCAGTTTGTTTCTTGAGATTAAGAACTAGACATGCTTTCCAAATGGCTAGGATAGTGAGGAGAATCTTCCATGTTGAACTGTTTAACCTACATCTGAGCCTAATTTTGTGGTTTATTAACCCATAAAACAACTTACGGCATAAAATCAGAATAACAGTGCCTCCCTTTTCTACTTTGTAGGGCTGCTTTGATGTAAAAGTAGGGTAATTATAGGGGCACCTGGGTGGCATAGTCATTTAAGCGTCTGTCTTGATTTCAGCTCAGGTCACAATCTCAGGGTTGTGCGATCAAGCTCTTCGTCAAGGTCTGTGCGGAGTGTGCTGCTTAAGATTTTTTCCACCCCACCCCACTCACTTGCTTCTCCTATCTCTCTCTCTTTCTCTCTAAAAAAAAACCAAGGTAATAATAGAAGCACTATGTACATGTTTGGTCATGATAATATTCCTATACCATTTGAGTAATTAAAAATCAACAGATAGGATATAAATGATTTTCAGTTATTAAAAATTATGACCTTTGAGTTCAGGTAGTTAAGCCCCATTTCTAAAATCATAGTTGTTCAAGCTGTTGGATGTAATTAACTGAAGTAAGTTTTTGGCATTGATTTCATATACATCTATCCAACAAAAGCTTGAACGCAAAGCTCTTTTAGCTGTAAATGCAGATAACACATGCTATTTAAAGACAACAATTCAGAGGAAAAATAGTATATTTGTAAATATCAATAATGTTTTATTGTTCTGTTGGTTTCATTTATGTGGGTGTTATCTAAAACTGAGCAAATAAGGATGCCAAATAGAACTGCTGGTCAAGAAACTGTTTCGGTAGCAAATGGATTTTTTTTGCTGTAGTGCCATTTTTAATGTTAATTTCTTTAGGAAACAGTGAATAATCTTTGTGATTCTTTTATTTGTAGAAATATTAACACCCAAATATGGAATGATCATGTGCTTTAGCTAGTCTGAAAACTAACCATTGTCAAGATTAACTGGCTAGGCTTAAAAGGAACTGCATTTCTTACATAATCAGAATGTTTTTAAGTCAATTTCATTTGTAGCTAATGCTGTGTGTTCAATTAATAATAAACATTGGCTAATGTATAATATTGCTCTTTCTTCTTTTATTTTAGTTGAGGTATTTGTTTAGCTAGATAGGGGTTTTACCCTAAGTCTGTTGAATCTGTGAACTCTATTTATGGAGAGAACTGATTGTGCTTTTTGTGTATAGCATTTACATTTTCACCACTCTGTACTCCCAGCTTTTTGTCTTGAGAGCAGGGGAAATTGAAGAAAGTGCTGCTTAATTAGAAGTTACAGAGAAAATTTTATCATTAAAACTAAATCTTTGAATTGTTTATGTGCTTTGTTCAAGTCACCTTTCATTAGTTTTCATGAGGGTGCACAGAATTAAAATTTGTAGGAGACAGTTCCTTACATAACCAGTAGGTTTTGTATTTTAAACAGTATTTACTTTTTAAATTTTATTACTCAGTTAGGCTTTATTCCTTCTATTCTTTTTTTTTCTGCATTGTTTTATATAATTTGTCACTTCTTTAATGAAGTTACTTATAGACTTTTGTGTTTTAATCTCTACTACTTTCTACTTTTTGGTTCTGTCACATCAAAGGTCAGAATTTTAATGTCTACCGTATCTTCAGGCTTCACTTGGAGAGGAGATTCCTAACTACCAGCCCATGTATAGACTTCAAGAAATCTTTGAAATCCTCCCCTTCAGTTAGTTACAGGCCTTACATATATGTCTTTCTCTGGAATAGGGGCTATAGCTTTCTTTGTACTCTCAAAAGTGTTTATGACTTCCTAAAATTTGAGTCATAGACTTAGAGAAGCAGGTGGGCCGCCTTCTGTCTTAAAATGAGATGATTTATAATTGAGACCTCCTCTTGAAGTTTGTATGATAGATACAGCTTAACACATACAGGCTCATTCTCATTTTTGTTTAAAACTTTTTCATTTTTTCCTTTTTAAACTTAAATTCAGGACAGAAACAATACGGTGAGTTTAAGTACCTGCTACATGTATGAAATGCATTCAACTGCCTGGCATGTGGAGTTGTCTTTGAGATTCTTTGTCTAATAAATTCAAATCTCACCTCACATGTGTCTGAATGTAGATTCTTATTTCTTGTCCATTAGCTGTTTCAATTTATACTTGCTCCTTATGGCTTTGATAGCAGTTTAATAACCTGTAATCTTTTGCATTTATTGTTTTCCCATGACTTATGTATTAACTGCATGTAAATGTTTAAAACAAGTCACTTTTTGATCACTATAAATTTTATCAGTCATCACTATAAACTGTAACAATTTGGCATTGAAACAATAACTTTAGGCTACTTGGAAAATATTTCAACAACACTAGAATTATCTGCTAGTACCATACTTATCACATTGTGATACAAATGTTATATTCATATTCTATGGATTTGGCTTCATTAATTTATTTCTGCTGAAATTTGATGTAGAACATGTTTCTCATCACTTATAAAGAGATGATTTTTCTCACTGAGCCTATTTGGTAGCCCCAGATTGAGCATTATGAAATTTTATTTCTATTTTTTCCAGAATATAAATCAAAAGCCAGTGGTTCTTCGAAAGAGAAGACAAAGAATAAAAATAGAAGCAAATTGGGATCTCTTCTATTATAGGTAAACTTAAAGCCTCTTTTCCAACAGATTAAATTTGGCATTGCCATTAGAAGAACCATGATGGGTTTTTCTTGCCTGAAACTAGTGCTCTATGCTGTGGGTATTTTTACGCTCTCAAGGTCAAGAATTTTAACTGTTAATATTAGTATGATTAATGATGCTTCCATATGTTAATGTCTTTTAAGAGTGTTGGTAGACTGAGGAGCTAAAGTTATCTTTAAATTTTTGAGATGAGATGGCTACTTAAAAGAGGTAGATGATGAAAACATAAGGAGACATGTGGGAAATGGGTATCCAGCTTAGCTGGCTGAATATACTTTTCCAGCTTTTCTGACCTTTTTACCCCTTCTCCATCTACTGGCTCTGCCCACTGTTCCTCCATGCCAAACACACACACACAGACATACACACATACAAAGACTTTGAAACAGTTTGGAGATTTTCTAACTCCAAATTGAGGTAATTTACAGTACTTATTCTGGAAGCTGACATATTGATTATACCTTGGCTGATAAAGGAAAATAACGTGCTTTGGAAACTTCTCACAGTATTTTTAAAGTATAAATACAGTATATAGTATGGTCTTAAGAATATTGGTTTTCTTTCTCAGAAATCCTTCAATTATGTTGTCTCCCATAGAGCTCTCTTGAACTCTAACATCATATTTTCTAGGAGTGTTGCAGAATGAAAACGGAAGGATATGATGCCCATCCACCTCCAATTCAGACCTGTGTCCAAATTTATTACAGCAGTTAAATTATTCTAGGAGTAAAAGGAAGATATTTTACAAATATCATTCAGAACTTGGCTGTTTAGCTGTATTCTTTCTTGGGTAGTTTGTAACATTTTAATCTAGAATGTTGCTCATCCTACATACTTCATACTCAGGTGCATAGTTCAGAAATTCTTATTCCCAACCTGAAATTTGATAGTCGATTGTAATTATTTTCTGACTGAAATTTATACTAGCAATAAATATTGAAAGTGAAATATCATTTCCTTGTTTTGAAATCCACACAGATTTGTTTTTGTGGTTTGGGTTCATTTTTTTTTTCTTTAGTGTTTTATTATGAAAACTTTCAAAGATACAGAAAAGGTCAAAGAATTTACAGTGTACACCTGTTACCTATCACCAAGATTCTACCATTTACATTGTACTATACTTAATTTACAGAGATTTTATGTTCTTCATAAAGAACATAGTTTTTGCTAAAGTTTGTTAATTCTGCTGTTTTCTTATTATAAAATGCAGTAAGTGATGCTTATAGATTTTTTAAAAGTGTTTATTGCTTCCTACTATTTTCTGATTATATGTATAGGTTTGGTCAGGATCATGCCAAGTCAAACCTAATTTGGAATTTCAAAACACGAGAAGAACTGAGAGATTGTCTTGAATCTGAAATGAGAGCATTTAATATTGATAGAGAGCTTGGTAGTGCTAATGTGATCTCCTGGAACCACCATGAATTTGAGGTAAAGTTTAATTTTTATAATACCAATTTTTTCTTTTTGGAAGCACATGTTATTTTTGGAGTGTTTTTCAAAGATTTATGGTTATATAACTTTTTTTTACCTTTCCTTTTTAATTTTATGGAGGAAATACTAGAAAACTTTTATTTTTGTCTGAGACAAAAAATAAAAATTCATTACATTAGGTAACTCAGCTTTGTACCTGAACTTTTGTACCTGAGAATGTAGGAGTTTCAATGAGTTTGGTCTTCTGCTTTCTAGATCTGTTCTTTGCTTATTTTTTTCCCCTTAGATTTTTTTTCTCCACTGAAATACAGCCTGTTTTCCTTTTTTCCTTGTACTTGTACCTTGTTTAACTAACTTTTTTTGTGGTAGTTGATTCTGAATGTGGCCATATTTTACTTTTTTTTTAATTAGATGGAGAGAGAAGAGCACAAGTAGGCAGAGCAGCAGGGAGAGGGAGAGGGAGAAGCAGGCTCTCCGCTGAGCAGGGAGCCTGATGCGGGGCTCAATCCCAGGACCCTGAGATCATGACCTGAGTCACAGGCAGATGCTTAACCGATTGAGCCACCCAGGCGCCCCCATATTTTACTTTGCTATTAAAATATTCATGTGAAGAACAATAGAATAAGATCAAGGAACATGTGTGTGCGTAATGTAAGCTTTCATAGCACTTGTGAATTTGAACATACTCATGATCCTGTAGGCTTTGGTTTAATCCAGCTGCATTTGCAAAATACAATGATTTGATTGTGCGCAATCCCTTCTCCTCAAAAAACTTTTTTTACTTTGGTTTTGGGAATCTGTATTATCCTGGATTTTCTCCTCCTTCACTATGCACTCCTCCTTTGTTCATTTTTCTTATTTTCCCTACTTCTAAACTGGCACAAAGGACCAGTTCTTGGATCTCATATTTATATTCATTGTCTTATGGCTTTAACTGTTTTTTCTTTGCTGGTGGCCTCCAGATTTTTATCTCAGATTTTCTTTCTGAGATCTCATACTCTTATTTTATAATTGGATGTCCAATAAGCAACTAGAATGTAGCTCTAAAACTGTGCACTTGGTCTGCTCCCAAACCTACTTCTCTTGTAGTCTTTCTGGTCTTAGATAATGGCTCCTTCTTAATTTCTAGTCAGAGCCCTTGAAGTCATCTTTTCTCTTATGCCCCACTTCCAGTTTGTCAGCAAATCCTATTTAGTACACTTCCAAAATTTGTCCAGAACCCAACTCTCCTCTTTTTGTGGGATTATAGCAGTATCTCTGCTTCCACCCATGCCTCCTTGTAATCTCTTCCACCCATGCCTCCTATGTAAACATAGGAGCATTGTGATCTTGTTAAAATAAAGTAGGTCATGTCACTTATGTGTGCAGAGCTCTCTGGTGCTTCTCTCACTTCGAAAAAGCCTGGGATCCTTCGAATGACTTATGAGACAAGATTTGCGGGGCTCCTGGATGGCTTAGATGGTTAAGCCTCTGCCTTTGGCTCAGGTCATGATCCCAGGGTCCTGGGATTGAGCCGCGCATCATTCTCCTGGCTCAGCAGGGACCCTGCTTCTCCCTCTCCTTCTGCTGTTCTCCTGCTTGTGCTCTCTTGCTCTCTCTGTCAAATAAATAAATAAAATCTTTAAAAATAAAACGAGACAAGATTTGCGTATCCTCTAATCCCAAGCATTCTTTCTTTGATCTCATGATCTACTACTCACCCTTTTCACTGTTGCTACAGCAACACCAAGTTCCCTGGAAACCACCAGATTCATGTTCTTGACTGAAGATCTTTCTCTACTTGCTATTCCTTCTTAGTAGAATATTCTTTTTCCCTGGATAGTTTTATAACTTGTTTTTTCCCTCAGGTCTTTAACTGAATGTCATCATCTGAATACGCCTTCCCTGGCCACTCTGTTTAAAAATTCAGCCCTTGGTGTGCCTGGGTGACTCAGTTGGTTAAGTGTCCAACTCTTGATATCAGCTCAGGTCATGATCTCAGTGTTGTGAGATTGAGCCTCGTGTCAGTCTCCATGCTCAGCAAGGATCCTGCTTGAGATCTCTCCCTGTCCCCCTCCTGCCACCCCTTTACTCATTTCCTCTCTAAAAATGAATAAATCATTAAAAATGCGGCCCTCTGTGTGTGTACATACAACCTTCTACTCTTTCCTCCTCCCTCTCCCTTTCCCTGCTTTATTCCACCCCATAACACTTTACTGTCACCCAATTATCATGTGTATTTTGCTTTTTTATCTGCTACTCCTGCAAGGACAGTAATTTTTATGTTTGTTTATTTGACGACTAGAACAGTGCATGGCACGTACCGTATATATTTAGTAAATAGAAGTTGAATGAATTGAATGCTCAATTTATAGAAAGAAAGTGAAATGGATATATGTATATATTTATATTTGATTTTATATAGTTTATATTTTTAGAAATTAGTTATTTTAGGCTTTGGAAAAAGAATTTTAATAATCTGGTCAGTAGAATTCCTTTTTACAATTGCTTGCAAATCTTTACTTTAGACAAGCAGCCTGAGTACAAAGGTCATGGTGCTGCCATAACTCCTGATCATCACAGACTTCTCCTTCATGTGTCACCTCCTTTGTAATCTGGGGTAATGTGACATGCAGAGAATGAATAAATAAAAATACACCATAAAGTGTAGTTGATGTTTTGGGAGATGAGGAAAAACCTGGGGTAACCTAGATGAATTGCACAAACTGTGTGTGGTACAGGATCATTTACTCCATAGTTGATTGTGACAAACTGAGAAAGGAGTGAAGCAGATTATCTCTTAACAGTGTTTTAAGTCTTCCTTCTCTTCAGCATCATTAATACCATATAGTCCTGTGAAAGTTTTTATCAGCAAGTTTTACATTCGTAAATTTGGCATAGAATACCAACTCAGTAACATTTAACTAGAATATTAAGTTATATTAGTAATAATGAATTATCAAATATTTTAAGAAATGAATTTTTTTCCTAGTAAAGGTGGTCTTACAAGAAAAGAAAAAAGCTCTGAACAGAATTTAAGAAGTATTATGTGGAAACTGCCAACACTTTCTTGTAAACTAAAATAATCTAATGTGTGTTTATTAATAAAGGTTAAATATGAGTGCCTGGCAGAGGAAATCAAAATAGGAGACTATTACCTGAGATTACTATTGGAGGAAGATGAGAATGAAGAAAGTGGATCAATTAAGAGATCGTAAGCTACTCTTCATAAATTGTTATATTTGATTTCATTCTTAGTTTCATGGCTGATTCCATTGTGAACTTTCTCTAAAAAATCTAGGTATGAATTTTTCAACGAGCTCTATCATCGTTTCCTGCTCACCCCAAAAGTAAACATGAAGTGTTTATGTTTACAAGCTCTTGCTATTGTTTATGGTAGATGTCATGAAGAAATAGGACCTTTTACAGATACAAGATATATCATCGGAATGTTAGAGAGGGTAAGAATATCATTTAAGGAAACTGCTACTTGAAAAACTTGCATTTTGGGTACTTGTTAAATTTTCAACTGAATATAAATTCTGTTTGATTACATTGTTAACATAACTTTCTGTATGAGTTTTGTGTGGTTTATATTATACTTAATTAAATATAAATTAGATGAATAAAAAATGACTAATGGGTTAGTGTTTGTTCATGTCAGTTTATTTTTTTCAGTTGCTGCTTTTGAACTTTAGTGACTTATTTGCCAATCTTTAAGTATGGATGAGTTGGAACAGTGTATAAAAGAAATAGTGACTGTTGGGTTTTCCAGTTCAGAAGAATCTTAAATTATGCTAGCACACTAAATTTTTTTTTTTAATATTTTCTTTATTTATTTGAGAGAGAGAATGATTGGTGGGAAGGGGCAGAAGGAGAGGGAGAAGCAGACTCCCTGCCAAGCAAGGAGTGTGATGGTGGACTTGATCTTGGGACTCTGGGATCATGACCTGAGCCACAGACAGACGCTCAGCCAACCGAGCCACCCAGGCACTGGCTAGCATACTGAATTTCAGTGTGAAGATTATAAAAGGTTTTAGAACTATAATGATAGCCAAAAAAGGGGAAACTTGAGTTAGTACATTTTAGAAAGTTTGTCCTTTAACACTTGAGGTTGGCTGGGGGAAAGAACATAGTGACCCATTCATCTATCCTGCAACTCAGATATGAGTATAACCTACTTGTTGCTGTATATACACTTTGTTCTTTCATTTGTGCTTATAGTCCTCTTATATTTAACATTTTGAATTTCAGTGAACTGCCTAGAACCATTTCACCAGTTTTTAAATGGCCATCAGTGCTTATTATAATTACCTTAACTGTCAGTCATACTTCGTATATTAGAAAACTGATTCTGGATAAGATCATAAAAGCATACCTAGGAAATAACATAACCAGATGAAAATTTTTATTGTTTGTTGTTAGACCAGATTGTACTGTTGAATTCTAATTCGCTGTTAACTCCAGCAAACCCGAGTACTTATAGCATAGCCTTTGTATTTTTTAGGCAGATACATTTTTTTTAAGGATTTTATTTATTTATTTGACAGAGAGAGATCACAAGTAGGCAGAGAGAGAGGAGGAAGCAGGCTCCCTGCTGAGCAGAAAGCCCGATGTGGGGCTCGATCCCAGGACCCTGGGATCATGACCTGAGCTGAAGGCAGAGGCTTTAACCCAGAGCCACCCAGGCGCCCCTAGGCAGATATATTTTTACTTCTTGTTTCTGTTCATCATGATGTGATTTATATGAAATAATCATTCTTTAGAATATTTCCTTAATTGAGAAGTGTCATCTGGGGTAATTTGTCTCAATTTTCATTTTCATATATTAAAGTATATATTTGTATATGTATACACTACATATTAAAGTAATCTATTTTTGACTTTTAAAATATATGCCTTTCTAGGGAAATTAGATAAGTTATATAAAATTTCAGGGAATGTAAGACATTGAGGAATTAAAGAATAATGAATAGTCTTCTCTCATGTTCTTGATGTTTAAAAGATGACTTTATTTCTTATTGACTGTTGGAGTCAACAGTCTTATTGACGGTTGTTTGTCTGGAGATAATAACTTAGGTTGTGTTTCTGTTCACTTCTGACTAAATTCTCATTTATTTCAATAGTGCACAGATAAACTTGAAAGAGATCGGTTGATCCTCTTCCTTAACAAGTTGATCCTTAATAAGGTACAGTATTTTTGCTTAAGTGTACAGTTATTTGGAAATAAATCACACGAATATATAACAAAAAGATAAATTATTACAGTTTGAGCTAATTATCCAGACATGATTCTTTTCTCATCTTCTCCTTTTAGATCGGAAATCTCTTTGTGCTATTAACTTCTGGAGTGAAAATTTTTTGCCAAATACTCTCCGTACATTCTGTCATACTGATACAGATACTAAGTAAATTAATGATAATACAGTTCTGAATGAAGAATAATGAGAGATGAAATCTAATAGCTGATTTTTCTTTAGGGACTCTTTAGGGTTGAACTTGAAGTAAAATAAATATTTGACATAAAATGGAGGGTTTCTTATTTATTCAGTGTACATTTTGATGATAAAGTAAGAGGCACTTTAGCTCTTCACATTTTTTTTTTAAGATTTTATTTATTTACCTGTCAGAGAGAGAGTGCACGCATGTGAGCACATGCTCACAGCCAGCAGTGTGGCAGGCAGAGGTGGGGAGAGAAGCCGGCTCCCTGCTGAGCAAGGAGCCCAATGCGGGACTCGATCCCAGGACCCTGGGATTAAGACCTGAGCCAAAAGCAGTGCCTTAACTGACTGAGCCACCCAGGCGTCCCCACATTTTCTTTTTTAAGACATTTTAGGGAGCTCAGTTGGTTAAGGGTCTGACTCTTTTATTCCCCCCAAGATTTTATTTATTTATTTGATAGAGATCGATATCAAGAGAAGGAACATTTTAAGTATGGGGGAGCTGAGAGAGAGAAGCTGGCTCCATGTTGAGCAGGGAGCCTGATGTGGGGCTGGATCCCAGGACACTGGGATCATGACCTGAGCTGAAGGCAGATGCTAAATGACTGAGCCACCCAGGTGCCCCTAAGCTTTTGACTCTTAATTTCAGATCAGGTCTTGATCTTAGGGTGGTGAGATTGAGCCCCACTGTGTGGAGTCTGCTTGGGACTCTCTCCCCCTCCTCTGCCTCCCTCTCACATGTCCTCTCTCTCTCAAATATCTTTTTTTTTTTTTAAGGAAAATTTCATTTGTTTTTAAGATTTTATTTATTTATTTGAGAGAGAGTTCAAGCAGTGGGGGAGGGCAGAGAGAGAGGGACAAGTAGATTCCCTGCTGAGTGCAGATCCTGATATGGGGCTGGATTCCAGGACCTTGAGATCATGACCTGAGCCGAAGGCACTTAATTGACTGAGCCACCCAGGCACTAAATCTTAAAAAAAAAAAAAAAAAAAAAAGACATTTTAATAGGTTAATACGGGTTTCTAACAAGAATTCATAGTTGTAAATGTAGCATTAACTCATATTTATATGATGTTGCAGTGAAATCTGAGCAAGTCTTTTTATTTCTAAAATTCATGATATTCTCCCTTGCTTAGTTTTATTCTCACTTTGAGAAAACAGTGCACATTTTAAAATGAAGTATAATAAGTTTTATGAAAATTTAAATTATAATCTCTTCCTAACTTCTAAGAAATTGCCAGTTTTTATCTTAAGTTTATAAGAACTGGAACATTAAAAGGTTTTTCAATATACCAGATTTTATTTCTGATTATATGATAATCTGGTTATTAACAAAAAAAAATCTAGGAAAATGCTGGATAATTCAAGAACCAGAGAATTTATCATGGGTGTTGCTCCTGCCAGGCTTTGTTTATTTTTATTTTTATTTGCTCAGAATATGTTTAAGTAAAAATTCTTTATGCTCTCTCTTTGCTTTGGCCTTTTCACATTTATCTAAATTCATGTTTGTTGAACACAAAATCCTGAAAACACTTAAGTAATATCAGTTGTATGTCAACTTTTCCAAAGAGATCCTAAATGTTTTCTTCTTTGAGAGTCTTTTTGTAATAGTACCTATTGGAAAGATAAATTTTCAGTTAGGTCAAAGTATTTTTGCCTTCCAGAGAAATGTTAAAGATCTCATGGATTCAAATGGAATTAGAATCCTTGTGGACTTGCTTACCCTTGCACATCTCCATGTGAGCCGAGCTACAGTACCACTGCAAGTATGTATACTTATCTAGATTTCACAAAAAGAATCCTAAAAATTGACATGAAAATGTGTCAGTATATGTGGCCCTGAATGTGGCCAGTAAAAGTTAAAATCACCATAAGAACAATCTCAAATGGACAGTGTTGATCCAGTTTTATTTTTCAAGTGTCTCTTTTGTCTTTTAAAGTAACTGTATTTCTAATGTGGTTTATTTTGAGGCAGTGCAATCTGTAAGATTTAAACTGAATTTATCAGTTATGTAATTAGAACTTATAGCATTAACAGCCACTGAAAATATATTTTGCCTTTAGAAATCTGGAGGCCTTATTGAAACCAGACAGTAAGAGGATAGAGCTCCAGGTCTCTACTGAAAGCTAACTTTCAGTACCTAACTAGTAGAAGAGATCCATACCTAGTTAACTAGTGATTTTTTTGGTGTTACATTTTGGTTTTGTTTAATCTCCTGGTTTGGGGAGATGTTCCATGTTAGTTTTTGGCTGAATTATGTACAGAAGTGATATTCAAATATTTAGAATATGCCATTTTCTATTATCAGGTATAAATAATAGTAATTGTAATGCTTCTGTAGCATGACAGTATACCCGGTACTATTTTGGAATACATGATATATTAACTCTTTAAATTCCCTGGTGGCCCTCCCATTTTATAGAAGAGGAAAAACTGCAGGACAGAGAAGCCAAGTATATTACCCAGGACCAACCATTATGGAATAGAGCCAGAGTTAGAACCCAGATTCTCAGGACTTAACCACTTTGCTGTGCTTCTCTATATGAATCTAATCATAAGTAGTAATTATGAGGGTAGTTAAAAACCTGTTTTAATAAAATAATACTAACTACATAAAAATTTTATCTTTGGTTCTCATAAATATTGATATATAAAATTATAAGAATTACTGTAGGGAGGGAAGTAGATTGAAAGTGTTTAAAAGCATTAAAAACCTTACTTTTAGTATTTTAACTCTTCAATCACAGATGATTATTGAAATTTTTAGTTGGAGTTTTCTTCTCTCAAAAGAACTCGAATATTTTCAGCATTGTGGTTTAAAGTTAATGTTATATTTATTTATGTAGCTATTTATAATATTCTTTGCTACTAAAATTTTACTGGCCTGAAAATTTATTAATGACCATAGGGAATGCAGATGTCTTTGAATTTAGTTTAGACTGCCAAGTGAGTTTAGGAAACCATTTATTTCAAATGCCTATTAGTAGGGAAATAGCTTTTTTGGACTGCTCACTTGGACATCTAATACTTTACTCTTAAGATCACCTGAAATTTAGGTGATTTTTTTCAAGGGCATATAAACCTAGAAAGTTAGTACTGTGTTACTTTTTTATGATATCTGCCCCCTTAGATTTCTGCCTTGAAAAATAACTACATCTTTTTAAAACTTAGAGCAATGTAATCGAAGCTGCTCCAGATATGAAAAGAGAGAGTGAAAAGGAATGGTACTTTGGCAATGCAGACAAAGAAAGGAGTGGCCCATATGGATTTCATGAGGTTGGTGTTTTAGAGGAACTTTCTGTGATGGTCTTTGTTCTTCTTAGGCCCTCCTGCTTAGCACACATAGCAAGAGATGTTGAGTATTTTTAAACTATGATTGGAAGTACTGTCATCAGCTTCAGGGGCTCTGCCATGCAATTTCTACATGAAGGATTAACTGGCTTGCAGTTATAAAGGACCACATATGCAGACGCAGACACAGCCCTGTCTTCAAACCTTGTTGTTTATAGGCTGTTGTTACAGAGGTAGCACTTAGATTTTTAATGAACTTTAAAGTAATAATAGCAATTGCTACATTAATAATTATAAGATATTATAAATATTAAGGCTTTTCAAACTATAATGCTTCTATATGGAATGAATAGGTAAATTTTAATATGCAGTCTGAAATTCATTGAAAATTTCCAGTGCAATCCAGGGGCAATTTCCATCTTAACATCTGCTGATATTTGTTCTTGGCCTCCCAGGCTCATTTGGAATTTAGCTGAAGATAGTTTTATAGAAGACCAAGCCTTCTGCTTGTATATATCTTGGTCATTTTACACTCAGCCTACTGTTTTCATTCTTTCCAGTGTTCTTTATGCTCTGCAGGCAGGTTGGCAAACTCAATGGTTATTTTCTTATATTAGTAACATATTTCAGGTTCCTGAAGACTTGTCAACAAAAGTTTACTGTTTTTTTTTTTGATAGTTGACTTGGATGTTAATTACCATCATTCATGTATTTACTACAAAATAGAAAACCTTAGCAAATCTCATTTTGCTTCGTTTGTGTTGGTAGTAATGGTTCCTTCCATTGATTTAGATGCAAGAATTATGGACCAAAGGAATGTTAAATGCAAAAACAAGATGCTGGGCTCAAGGCATGGATGGATGGCGACCACTTCAGGCAATACCTCAGCTTAAATGGTGTCTGTTAGCCAGTGGACAGGCTGTGCTAAATGAAACTGACCTTGCTACCCTTATACTGAACATGTTGATCACAATGTGTGGATATTTTCCAAGCAGGTAAAATGTAATTGAACATTTCCATGGTTAACAGGGACTCTGAAATATCTTGTTCTCTCCATTTTTATGGGAGCTTCCTCAGTAGCAACATGGGATAACCCTGGTGATTTAGAGCAAAGATAATTCCATTTGTGACCTTGAGGGAATGCTGCTTTGAGTTTTGGAGCTTTTGAAACACACAAATTATTTGCAAAATATATTGAAAAGGTAACTAAAAAGTGGCTTTCTCTGGGAGACTTCAAATAATGTTACCAAATTGAGACTTACTAGCTGCACTCTAGCAACAGTAACAATTGTCACATTCCTGTGAATCAAATATGAACATTTGAAGTAAACATACTTCAGTCTGCTGCAGTCTAATGGTGAGTGCCACTGGCTCTTTGTCAGGTTAGCTACTCTTAGTATAGAACTTGAGTCTAAACCCACATCTTGGCCCTATCTTGTCCCACTTGACAAGTGAAGGTGAGAATGTGTTATTCAATAATAATTATAACTTTTGCGTGGACTTTTGATATTTATAGAATATTTGCGTATGTATCATTTTGTTTATTACTCTACTAGAGACATTTTGTGATGGAAGTTACTGAGAAATTATCAGTTTCATAACACTTAAGGCTTTTATGGTGCCAGTTATCTTTAAAATTCAGATCAGACTCAAAAGCATACAGTTAGCATTTAGAAGGAAGGTAACATTAAAATTAAAGCTATATGTGGAAAATACTGAGAGTAGTTAAAGTTTAAATTTATGTGACAAAGTTTGATATGCCCTTTGGGGGGAAATATCCTCTGACAGTGTGTTGGACAACACCAAGTTTAATCAATTAAATAATAAATAAGAGTCTTTGGCTCTTCTAGGGCACTGTTTTTCAAGGAAATCTTATGGAAGGAAATGAAGTCATATTAAACAGCCAAATAGATTTAAACCAAAATACCTAATCATGTTCCCAGCTGTATGAGAGCTTAGTCTTCATTAACAAAAAAGTAAGGTAACATGCTTTGTGCCTAGTAGAATGTCATATCCTCTGCACATACAAATTTTATTAAATACATTAAATGTTGACCTTAGAAAATATTTTCTAGGGATCAAGATAATGCCATCATTCGCCCTTTACCCAGAGTAAAAAGACTGCTGTCAGACAGTGCTTGCCTTCCCCATATTATTCAGGTGAGTTACCTTTCTGTTACCAAATTAGGAACAGTATTTTAAGAATCATTCTCCGTTATTCAATTTTGGCATGAGCCCTAGTTTTTGTTTTATTGTAGTGTATTCCACTTATAAAAAACCTCAACCCTGATTTACATTTATTTCACTTAGTCCTAATTGAGTCAATATTCTGAATACACTATGGAAGATTGTCTATCCAAGAACCTAAACATAGGAAGCTTCCAGACTCCAGAATTACTCTCAGAAGGTTTTATTTATTATGCATTCTTCAAATCATACCATTGAAGTTAGGACTCCTGGGAAGCACACCAGTAGGCCACAGAAGTGGACATGTGTTCCAAGTAATTAATCATAGCAGTCTTGCCAGCTTGCCTTAGAGTTTTACTCTTTTCAGTTAAATGTTTTCATGGATAACAACCAGTCCAGCGCATTGAGTTGGAATTACATAGGATATACTAAAGTATTTTTTCTCCTTTTTTCCCCTTATTATTCTGCTTTTTAGAATTATGCTATTCAGATTCACATTAAATCCAAATAAGTCAGGTCCCAGAGATTTTAGGTCAGTGTTTCCCTCCTATCTGTTATTAAATCTCTTTTTTAATTTATTTTTAAAGATTTTATTTATTTGAGAGAGAGAGCACGAGCAGAGGGAGAGGCAGAGAGCAGAGAGCCCAATGTGGGACTTGATCCCAGGACTCTGAGATCATGACCTGAGCTGAAGGTAGACGCTTAACTGACTGAGCCACCCAGGCACCCCTAAATCTCATTTTTGTATTCACCATGCATGATGTGGCTTTTGAAGTATATGGCAGTAACTTCTGTTTGTACAGTTGTACATTGGTGTGAGAAGGGAAAGAATTACTTCGTGTATTTTTACATTCATAAATATGCAAGTGCCTGTGTAAGTCACTGATAATGAAAACTGTCCTCTGAAATACAACAGTGACAGTGCCCTATTTAATCCCCCCACCCCTGCAACTTCTGTTATTTAAGTATATCAACATTTCAAAATGTGTATGCTTTTCTGTATGGACCTTTTTGTTTCACTGCTTAAATGAAAGAGTGCTATAATTACTGTTTCTTGGAACCACCACCCACTCCGGTCTGGAGCATTATACAACTGTATGTGGGGTGATACAAGAGAAGGATTTGTTTTCTATTCTGGGCATGTAGGTAAAGGCCTACCTCTCTCAAGTATTTTCCCAAGACTTAGGAAGCTGGAAAGAAAGAGGTAAATGCAAACACTGTTGAATTTCAGGCCAGGAAAGAATGACTAAAAAAAACCTTCTAAGAGATATGGTTGGGGTAACATGAAGCTTTGGAGGGAAAGAGTCCATCTTTTAAAATTATTTTTTTTTTATTTTTAAAGAGTTTATTTATTTGTATGAGAGAGAGAGAGCGAGTCTAAGTAGGGGCGTAGCAGGCAGAGGGAAAAGTTGTTTCCCGGCTGAGCAGGGAGCCTTATGTGGGGCTCAGTCCCAGGACTCTGGGATCATGACCTGAGCTGAAGGCAGAGGCTTAACCCACCGAGCCACATAGGCGCCCAGCCTATCTGTTCTTAATAGTTTATACTGCTTATATCTTTTATGCTGAGTTCAAAAAATGTTTTTTGAAGCTCTTTTTATTTTTCCTCAATTTCCCACATTCTGGGAGATTGTAATCTTTCTAAACACAGGCAGCTATAGTAGTTTTTAGGAACATGCTATTTACATTGGTTGGTACAAATTTCTGTACTTCATTTGACTTTAAGAGCAATCACTGGCTTGACCTTTTTGGTAACATCTTCAGAATTTTTAGAGAGTATCTGAGTGAATGTCCTAGGTTTTCTGGTATAGTCAGTTTCAAATATTCTGAGTTTGTGCCTCCTAATTCCTATATATTTTTTAAAATGATATAACAAGTCTTGAACTACAACTGCTATTAAACTAGGGAAAATCCTGTGCTACTGTATCTCAGTTTTTCCTTTGTAAAATATGGCATAGTACTAAACACTCAGTCTAAATAACTCATTGAAAAGGTAAAGACACCAAAACACAGAGAAATCCAAATTATTTACTTAAAGACATATAGCAATTCAGTCTTAGAACAGAGTCTACAACTTTGACCTCCTAATATGAGCCAGAATTTACTCGTTATTGCAGTTTTTTTACTGGTAGAATTTGGCCCACTGTTGGGGATTCTTGTGAAGTGTTTATAGAAAATTGAGATGCTACCTATATTAAGATAAAACTTACCAAATATCTTTGTCAGTTGTTTATTCATAGCAACTCTGTATGATTTTTTTAATAGCCTGGATTCATTATGGTGGTCCCAGGTGCTCTCTTCAGTACTCTTAGCTCAAATTTCTAGAGACCTCCTCTCTTGGTACTTTCTGGCAGTAGAAGTACTACTGGTATTCCGTTACCTGTTTGCCCTCTACCTGCATTTGGACATCTATTTTTCAGTGCTGTTAGTGTGCACTGACAGTTCTCTGCTCCTTGAGTTCTCAGGTAGTCTTCAGGGAACGCTTCTGTTCTGAAACTAACCCAAAGCATAGCTACTTTTCCTTTTTATTTTGTCATTAACAAAGAAGTCCACTCTGAAAGAATCCTGCATAAGAAACAGTTTTATCTGTAATGATAACATAGCTTCCCATGTCTTTGGGCCTTTTCTGAATAAGTTTTCATCAGTTCTCAGTGTTTTACTGTCTGTGCATTAAGCTGTAAAATGATCTAATTTTCAAATCTATTGAGTCTGGTAGACAAACAGAGTTACTAAATCCCACAGTTTTTATTTTATAACTCACAGAAAGGAAACTATAACTTCAGCACATGAAATACATACTCCTAAAGTAAATGATGTTATTGCAAGTTTTTTTTAATAATCTGGTAACAAAAACAATTTATTTTTTTAGCTACTGCTGACCTTTGACCCTATCCTTGTTGAGAAGGTTGCGATTTTGTTACACCATATCATGCAAGATAACCCACAGTTACCTCGTCTTTATCTTAGTGGAGTATTTTTCTTTATCATGATGTATACAGGTTCCAATGTGCTTCCTATTGCTCGGTAAGAACTTTAAAGGTAATCTTCAAGTTATTTGAAATGTAGAGGGATAGATTTTTTTAAATTGATTATTTTTGTGAGTACATCATTGCTTTTGTTAAGTTTTTCATTATAAAAGCTGTTTAACTATATGTCTGAAAATTTGGCAGTTAGAGTGAGTAAAAAAATAACTCAGAATTATGCCACTTTACCACATCTAACCGAAGAATTTGTCACCATCTTTTATAATACATACAATTCTAATAATATGTGTTTAATATAACTATACTCATACTACACATACAGTTTTACATTTTGATTTTTCTTCAAATTGGGTGATTTTTCATATTATTACATAATCTTACTATGACTGTAATTTTAAAATCTTCCTAATTTATTTAATTTTTTTAATTAGAAATTAAACAATTTAGGAATATGTATTTTGCGGTTTTTATTTATCTATTAAAAAAATCTGATCTTTAGAAAGCTAAAGTTACTTAATTTAAGTCAGTTCCTATGTCTGACAGGTCATTTTTTCCCCTAGATTTTTGAAGTATACGCATACCAAACAGGCTTTCAAGTCAGAGGAGGTAAGTCAGATTATCCTCTGAATATATAACTTACCACTGGATAAGCTATCTTAGCACTTAAGTTCCCCGAGCTGTGTATGTTTACTAGAATGTAAGCACTTGAGGGCAGGTACTGTTTAACTCATTTTTCACATGCCTTGTGTTACCTTGTACATAGAAAGTTGTAAGGTAATTTTTTTTTATTAATTAAATTTATTTATTTTCAGCATAACAGTATTCATTATTTTTGCACCACACCCAGTTCTCCATGCAATCTGTGCCCTCTATAATACCCACCACCTGGTACCCCAACCTCCCACCCCCCCACCACTTCATTCCCCTCAGATTGTTTTTCAGAGTCCATAGTCTCTCATGGTTCACTCGTAAGGTAATTTTTTTAATGAAAATAAATGTTGCCCATTAGACTTAACATTAAAATTTTAGATGTGAATTATAACTTGACACTGTGACTATAACTTGTTCACTTTGTGTGAAATTTAGATTAATAATTTTCATAAATACTTGAGTGTATAACTGAATCTCATATAATCAGCTAAAATTTAGTTAAGACATCAGTCTTCTTTTTGTTCAGATCACAAGGTGGCAGAAGTGCCAAGTTTCTCTTTTGAAGCTGCTTAATTTTTCAGGCACTCTCAAGTGTCCTTCCATTTTTACTGAGGAAGAAAAATAGGAATCCAAAAAAGATAAGACTCATCCAGATAGCTTTTGCAACTTGAAACCTTATATTTATTGTCAAAACATAACTAAAGGATGTTTCAAATTTTGTTAGGGTTTTCATGGAGCATTGATTTTCAGATCTTATTGAGAGTATAAAAATAAACCAAAACCAGACCACGGTTGAGGTGACTAATCAAGGAATGTTTATGCCACTTTAACAGTGGATACTAGTTCAAACTGCATGTTTTCTAGAGAAACCAGTGAAGCCCTGGAAATAATCTGTCTAATGCTATTAAAGAGATGGCCATGGCAATATAATTTCCACAGTTTTATACAAATAGAAAATGAGAATATTAAGAAAGTTTTTTAAAAAATTGCTTCTAACGCTACCACTGTACTGTAGCATTAGGCATTCTTCAACGTTCTTTTTTCCCTTTTTTTTCTGTGCAGTTAATGAGTATGTAATCTTTTTTCCAAATTTTTATAACATGAGAAATGATACATCATTTCACCTAACAATATTTTGAATAAACTGTGTGACAAAACTCTGGGTACAGGAATTACCTAGTAATAGTAGTCTAAAGAACAAAGCAAGCATTTCTTCCTCCTAAAATGTAATGGATAGTGAATTTATGGCTTTTATTAGCAAAAAGCCTGCAAGTATTTATCATCTAATTTGTCCTGGCACTAGGTGGTAAAACTGTGTCTGGGTTTTTTCTTTGTCTTTGTCAGATCTTAGAGAAATAAAATATCAGTTTGCCTAGAAGGAGAAAAGAAAATTATTTCTAGTCCTTAGCATTTTATTTCTATCAGGTAAAGAAATGAGTTTTAAAATTTAGTATGATAAAGTATGGTCATTATCCTGATTACATTTGGCCAGCCAGAGAATATAAAGTCCTTAAAATAGTTAATTATAATTACTTTGAGTAGATATTCTCCATCTAAATAGCCATACTTCATGAGGACTGACTTTAAGATGTTGATTTTCTGGACTTACTTGTTTTTGAAAACAGAAGCAGGTACAGGTGAAAATTGTAACCAGCAGCATAACACTGAATTGATGTAAATCTTTAGTGGGATCTTCTCCTTGTGTTTTCCATTCCTGTATAACTAAGCCAGTTGTCCTAAGTAACTGTTGGCAACACCTGACACCTGACTGCTGGAGGCCCAGCAAATGTTAATTCTATCTTGGGAGCTCATGCCAAAGCCAGTTAATATCAGACATCTTCCCCTTCACATTTTGCCATGTTTTCATCTTAATTTCCAAAGCATAAAAGCAGTTTGTTCCAGTTGTTTTCTTAAAATGTTCTCTAACCCTAATTCATTTATTAGAAAATTGAAAGATAACTTTAGTGTTTCTATGTCTTGTTTTGTTTTAAAGACAAAAGGACAAGATATTTTTCAGAGAAGTATACTTGGGCACATCCTTCCAGAAGCAATGGTTTGTTACTTAGAAAATTATGAGCCTGAAAAGTTTTCTGAGATTTTTCTAGGAGAATTTGATACTCCAGAAGCAATCTGGAGCAGTGAAATGAGGTAAATAGCCCATTGACTGCATTTTATACTCAGAATCTGTGCATCTTGCCATCTGGTTTGACTTCTGTTAAAAGAACTGTTTTAACTAGCTACATGATCTAAGCTACAGTAGTCATTGGTGCCAAATCGGTGATGAGTTTGATAAGACTGGGCTGTAAGCTTTTTTCTATTCTAACATGATTTGACAAAGTTACTGTTACCTTAATAGAGCTTTATATAAGGGTAGAGCCTATTAACCACTGGTGATTCTTAAACCAGTTTATAGAACTGGTAGAATTTTAGGCAGTATGTATAAGGAATATATGGAGATAAAATCAAGACATACCTCCTTGGTATTTGGAAATAGAATTGTACTCCACTCATTAAAAACTATGCCTATGTCGAATGGATCGCACCAAAGATAACCCCAAATCATTATAGAATGAGGCCCCCTAGTCAGCTTATTTTGACCTTAATGTGGAAGTTAGCATTCCTAAAGAATGTCCTGTAGGGGGAAAAGAAAAAGTAGAGGCACAGAAACAGTTGTCAGCATCCAGACAGGCTGTGGAAAAGAGTTTACACTTTGTAGATCAAATGTCAAGGCCACTCAGTCCTCTTAGCTAGATGGCAGTTGATCTTCTGAGTCAGTTATGCATTCCCTTGGCTAACTTCACACTTACGGTGCCACTTGCTCTTTATCATTTGGCTTAGGTTGACCTGTGGACTTGGCATGTGCTAGGCACCAACTTGAATATGTTCTGTATGACAGTCCTGTTTTTCACTGGGTATAAATGAATAGGAATATGAAAAGTCTTACAACAGTTTTTCTTTCTAATATTTTTCTCCTCTGATTGGTTAATATGAGTCCCTTTCTAAAAGATACAACTGTCTGTGTACTAATCACATCACGTTTTTGCTGAACTGAAGGTCAGAGCCCAGATTGTTAACTAAAATAAATACCATGTAGTGGGTTTCTTTGGGGTGCTGGGAAACTTAGTCCCCTGGTTATGCCCTCATGCCTTGTGTATGCAGATGCCATACCATTTGACCTTCTAATGACTGATTTTTGAAAGGACTGGGAATATCAGCCTTTTGTTCTATAGTTGTGTTTATAGATAAGTACTACAAATAAGTTTGTATCAATTGAGGATTTTTACACAATAACTTTAGAATGCCCTCAGTAATGTATTTTGAACACTTAATTTTAGGCCATTAATTGAATTATTCTAAAGAAGATCCATGTTATTATTGTGCATGATTACCTGTCTTAACCTTTTTTTTTTCCCCACTGAAATAATCCCTCATAATGCTTGGAGATTTTTGTAATTGCAGGCGCCTCATGATAGAGAAGATTGCTGCCCATCTTGCTGATTTCACACCACGTCTTCAGAGTAACACAAGAGCACTTTATCAGTATTGTCCCATCCCAGTAATCAACTATCCACAACTAGAAAATGAACTATTTTGTAATATTTATTACCTCAAACAACTTTGTGATACACTCCGATTTCCTGATTGGCCCATTAAAGATCCAGTAAGTCAGTAGATTATTTTGTGCCTTCTCAAACTGTAAAAATAGCCTCTAATCACTTCTGGATATTTTTTCCTCCTCTTGTAAGGATTATAGCTTCCTTATTGTTCCCCCTTCCTTAAGCACTATGCATCTCTGAGTATAGTTCAATATATTTGGGTAAATCTCAAACTGAAAGATAACTTTTTGAGAAATTATTAAGAACTTTACAATCTATCTTTTTGACAAATATAAACATAATTTCATATATATAAGAAATCATATACTGTAATGGCTTGGTGGAAACTTGTCTTTATAGCATACTGAGTAAGCTCATAGATATTAGAGTTAGGCAGTCTGGGATTGAGTCTCAGTTGGGCCATTAATAGGTCTGTTTAACATTGCTTGATTCTTCTAGGCCTCAGTTAGGGTAATAGTACTACTATTACTAATAGCAACTATCTCATGTGGTTGGGCAAATTAAGAACTCATATTAAAAAATAGCATAATTCCTGGCACACATAGGAGGTACTAAGTGAGACCTGCTGATTTATACAGCACTGCATTTAGGAACTCTCCAACTTGAGCCCCTCAATATCTACTGGAAGCCTGGAATGAAGCCTGGGTGCCCATGTTGGTTTGTTACTGTAGCAGAGGTTATGCCATCATCCTTACCAACAAAAGATTTCAGAACAATTCTGTTTATACCAGTAGACACTGCCTCTTTACAGTACTGCGACCAGATGAAGACAGGTGTCTCTGCCACTTGGTCTGGATTCAGCATGAAGTAATAGAGAAGTATGGGTTTTTTAGGGGGACCTAGGACTGAATCCAGTTCCATCGCTTCTAAAGTGAGAAACATTGAGCTATAGCTCAGAATCTGAATGGTTTTTTAACGTATTATTGAAATTTTATAAAAGAATTTAGTCTGCTACAGTGCTACAGTCTGTAAAGCACCTAGCTCCTTGGCATAGAGACATGCATAAATACTAGCTTTCTTCTTCTGACCTACTATCCAGACTCCCTTGTTTTTACTATCCCTTAGATTTGTTTGAATGCCAGCTTACAGGGAATTACATGAGATCACCTTGAGAAGCATGCCACCATAGACTGCTTTCTTTCTTACTGCAGTGTCTCATCTACTAGTTTCAAATTTTTCTGTACTTCCTGAACTTTTAACAATTAAAAATAAAGACCTAAAAATTGGCAGAGAATAAATATTTCACATAAGAGGGTTGTCTGGGTCTACTCAGTCGGGAAAGTGTCCAACTCTTGATTTTGGCTCAGGTCATGATCTCAGGGTTGTGGGATCAAGCCCTGCATCAGGTTCTGTGCTAGTTGTGGATCTAGCTTAAGATTCCATCTCTCCTTCTCCTTCTGCCTCTCCACCCGCTCTAAAAAACAATCACATAAGATAAAGAGAGGGATGTAGCCCTATAGCAGATACCTTGCTGTTTAACAGTGCCAAGAAGGTGATTTTGATTATTTGTATTTCAATAATTGTAGTAATTGGATAGCCTAGAAATGTCAGTTTAAATATATATATAGCACAAGAATTCTGTAACTTAAAAATTACGTTCAGAAATAGTTTTACTTTAAGAGATACAAATTTTAATCCTCTGTCTTTAAGGTTAAGCTTCTAAAAGATACACTTGATGCCTGGAAGAAGGAAGTAGAAAAGAAGCCACCTACAATGTCAATAGATGATGCTTATGAAGTGCTTAATCTCCCTCAAGGACAGGGGCCGTGAGTTATTTTCAGTATTTCAGTAGTAACTTTCTGCCTTGTCTTAGGATATTAATATCAAAGATGAAATTCTTAAACCAACAACTTCTAAATTTTTTTGCTTATTTGGTATACACACCTATGGGAATAGCCATATGGAACTGTATCCATATGATTATCATTTACTGCACATTTATTAGCAGAATTAACACTTCTCTGTCCTTGCTGGTAAGCCTTCGCTGTCTATTAATTGAAGTAATTGTTGCAAAACACCTGGCACTATACCTGACACATGGTGGATACTCAGATACTCATCTTTGCCTTTCCTCTTACAGTTTGTGTTATACATGAGAAAGAGACTTGGTAATAGTATGTTTAGGTCACTAAGTGACAGATGTGTAAGAATGCAGGTTTACTTCACTAATTTATTAGAGATGATTTTGTAGTAGAACATATAACATTAGAGAAAAATGGTTTATAGGACATTTTCTCAAGTATAGACTGAATTTATGTATTTTTGGCAAGGCTGATAGTTAAAATTACTTAATATTACAGAGTTTGAAGTGTCATTTTGAAAAATTGGTTTGAAAAAAACATACTTTAATTTTTCAAATACAGTTTTGTAATTTGAAGTGATTGATAACTTTCCATAGGGAACATTGAGGTTTTATCTTTTAGATGTAAAGTTAGCATAGAGAATATTCTTTCTTGACTCTTGCTGGGTTTAATTTGATGCCTAATTTATGATCATATACAATAAAAGTAAGGTTCTTACAGTATTCTTTTAAATAATGATACAAAATATTTTCTTGCACCTTACTCTTAAAAAAATAATTTTGCTGTTTAACAGGCATGATGAGAGCAAGATTAGAAAAGCTTACTTCAGACTTGCACAGAAGTACCACCCTGATAAGAATCCAGAAGGGAGGGTATGTACTGCCTTTGGAGTTGGGACTTTCGGATTGACTTTCTTTGGCTCTATTATTATGGTAGATGGACAAAAGATATACTTACTCCCTCTGCTCGTATCTGCCTCATAATATAATGCCCAGTGTATGGTAAATTAACTTTTAGCCCACGTGCTCATGGTTTCTGCATAAATGGTCCTCCGTCAGTTTACCAAAAGGACTGCCCTTATGACTCATAACTTCTGGATATTTTCTCCCATCTGAGAATTAACGCTAATGGACAGTTGTATAAATAATTGAACATCAGAAGTGTGGATGAACTTAATTCACTTGTAGGTGATGTTATTGCCATATGAATTGCTGTGAGTACTTTTTTTTTTCTAATGACACCTGAAAAAGTAGAAAATTTGGATCAGACTTGAAGTTAACAGGTGTCAGCATTTCCTGATCCTCCCTCTTCCAGCTTCTTACTAAAATATCAAGAAAGATTCATAAAAGATGAAATCACACAGTAACTTCTGTAACTAAGACTGGTAGTTTATTGCTAGAAACTTGGAGTAATTTTCACTGATTTCAAGGTTAATACTTTTTTTATTAGAGATAGTATTCCTAATTGGGAAGACTTGGTATTGAAAAGATAATGCTTTTATATATTTGAGACTTTTTGATCAAAAACTAGGAATTTTTTGAGAAATGGATAGCAGTGCAGATTCATCTGGGAGAGAAAACAAAGTAGGAAGAAATTTTTGAAATCAGTGTTAAATTTCTAGACTTAACCAACCAGATGTTAAAATACTCTGTAAAGCTATAATAATAAAACAACATGACCCTGACACAAGAATCAACATGTAGATCAAGGAACATAATACAGTGTTGGAACAGTTTAAGAGAATGAATTTAGGAGTCAGACCTGAGTGTAAGTCTTAGCCCATCACCAGTTGGCTTTGTGCTCTTAGACAAGTTATTTGACATTATCTAAAAAATGAGGATATAACTGTACATACCTCATGTGGCTGTTTGGGGGCTTTAAATGAGATAATGTTTGTAAAGCATATTCAGTACAATGCCTGCTGTAGTACTCAATAAATAGTATCTCTTCTATTATAACTGTCTTTACAATAGCTTAGAAACTGTCATTAATGTGTATGAACTCAATGTGGGTATAAACCCAGTGAAGAATTTTTTTAGTAATGGTATTAAGATCAATAAAATCTATTTGGGGGCGGGGAGAGAGAAAATTTCACCTTCCAAGTATACCAGCTAGATTACAATTGGAATGAGTTCCTTAATGTAAAAAAAAAAACAAAATAATAACTAAAGAAGTTGCTGGTAAAATACAAACCAGCTGTGTTCTGTTGAAGTTGTGGTTTGAGATGTTCCAAACTAAAAGTTAATTATTTTTGGTCATATTACAGGATATGTTTGAAAAAGTAAATAAAGCATATGAATTTTTATGTACCAAATCAGCAAAAATAGTGGATGGACCAGATCCAGAGAATATAATTTTAATTCTGAAAACACAGAGTATCCTCTTCAACCGTCATAAGGAAGGTAAGGCATATGTTAATCTCAAATTTTAGTTTACCTTCCATTTAACCCTACAAGGTTACTTGTTTCTGTAGCATATTTCAATAGATTTAGAGTTATTATTGCAAAAGATTCTTAGAATTGCATTTCAGATATAGTGAAAGAGTAGTTTTCTGTCAGAAGGCCCAAAATGTTGTTTGCATTATACTTTCTACTTTCTGCCTATGTTTTTCAATATTTTACATTTTCAGCAAATTTTCATTTTTCTTTCCTGAAGGACATTTGTATTCTGTGGAGGTACTTGGGTAGTTTTTTGTGTTTAGCCATTAAGCAGCAAACATTAAAGGAGATCTGTAATGGATCTGGAATTTAAGGATCATTTCATGTTGTTTTTAAATCACAAATCACAAGTAAAAGACTACGCCTGTTATAACTTTAAAAGCTTCTAAAGGCTGGTCTGGTCTTTAAAACGCAACAGAAACTTTTCACATGATCATATGCTTCTCTAATACTTCTCATTTCCTTTATGATCCTGGGGCCCCCGGTGACTCAGTTAAGGGTCTGCCTTCAACTCAGGTCATGATCCCAAGCCCTGGGATCAAGCCCTGCATGGGGCTCCCTGCCCAGTGGGAAACCTGCTTCTCCTTCTCCCTCTGCCACTGCCCTTGCTCATGTTCTCTGTCTTTCTCTCTTTCTCTCAGTCAAATAAATCAAAAAAAATTAAAAAAATTTAAAAAAAAACACAAAAACCCTCTCTGATCCTGTGGGACAGTTTGAAAAACACTGTTTTAAAAGAAATAGGTATGATTTCAGAATACAGGGTTATTGGGAATTTCCGGCATGTTTGCGGGGTCATTTGCAATAACAATAGCGTCTACAAAGCCAGGAGTATGTTGTAAACTTGAAAGGCTTTGTTAGAAATGGGAAGTTAAGTTCAAGACAGCAGTTATTTTTTGGCTTGGGAAATGAATGGCTTGAAGTGCTGTGTGGGAGACCCATTTGCTCTGTAGGATGATTTTAGGAGAGAAGGAAGGGAGGACAGTAGGGATTTGACATAAGCAGGACTGTTGGGTAATTGAAGAAAAGTGGGCTTGCAGTTTTACTATTGGAGGGGACAGCATGGGGATCTAGCAATTTGAGAGCAGTGATTAATTGATTTACTTTTGCATGAGTTGAACAGAACACATTTAGCTATATCACATTTACCAC
Organism: Mustela putorius furo; assembly: GCF_011764305.1. Taxonomy (NCBI): domain Eukaryota; kingdom Metazoa; phylum Chordata; class Mammalia; order Carnivora; family Mustelidae; genus Mustela; species Mustela putorius. The sequence continues at coordinate 108,699,310 of NW_025421987.1, read as the reverse complement.
TAATAAGAATGAGTTTAAAGAAGTCGTTTTCAAACCATTGGTTGTGTTTTAATGGCTAACAGCTATATAAGAGTGGTAGTTGTGGCTTACCATTGGTTTGTTATCAAGGTCATAATGTTTTTTCAGGCTGTGTATCCCACTTACCCAAAGGGGATTTATACCTAATTAATTCTGATGTGGGATCCTGATTTGTCTGTGCTGTCTGTGATCAAGTAAAAAGTTAGAAAATCCCATGGACAAGGTAGAAAGTAGATATTTTGTGAAGGATCAAACCACTACATACTTAAGTTCAGTAAATGTATCAGAAAATACTCTATTTTTGGTGGAAGCATTTTGGAGAAATGAGCCAAATAAGTGTACTAGAAAAAGAAAGATCCAAGAAATACCATTTTAATTTCTTTTTATGAACTAGAATTAGGAGACATTTAAAATGTCAAATGTTTTATCATTTTCTTTAAGGGAACATAACTAAAAATAGTGTTAGAATTAACTTAAAACCATAATAGTCAGTTTTTGTTTTGTTTGCCATTTTTCCAACACTAACCATTGATTATTTCAGATTTACAGCCTTATAAATATGCAGGATACCCCATGCTAATTAGGACTATAACAATGGAAACTTCAGATGACCTCCTTTTCTCAAAAGAATCACCACTGTTGCCTGCTGCTACAGAGCTGGCTTTCCATACTGTCAACTGCTCAGCCCTCAATGCTGAAGAGCTCAGAAGGGAGAATGGAATTGAGGTAATGTGGAATGTTCTCCGTGCTTCACTTCAAGCTCGTTCAGGCACATAGTATGACTTTTGTCAATAGAGAATTCAACACGTATAAGTGAAATTGATATAATTTCTTTTAATTTATTCCAGCAAATAACATGCTATAGTCTCCATATTCTAGTGTCAAAATTAAAAATAGAATGGAGCCTTATTTCATAATATGAATGGGAGAGTATTGGATTCAAGATTGGTAAACTTGCAGCTTATAAACTAGCTTATTGGGAATGTTTAAAAAGAAACTTATGGTAATCCTTTGTTTATTTAATAAATGTTAATTAAGCGAAACACCTTTATTTACCAAGTATCTAACATGAAAAGATTTTTAATATTTTATTCCTATAAGAAAAGGCTTTTCTGGCTTCAAGTCCAAATGTAGAATTAATGGCTGATCTTCTCTTTTTCCAGGTGTTACAGGAGGCTTTTAGTCGCTGTGTGGCTGTCTTGAATCGTTCTAGTAAACCAAGTGACATGTCAGTACAGGTGAGGCTAACATGTATAGTTCTGTGAAAGTTATACTTGACTAGTAGTAGTTCAGACTTGAACATCTATGAGGATCACTTGGAGAGCTCATGAAAATGTGGTTGGCTAACCTCCACTCGCCCTGCTGCCCACTGTTTCTGATTCAGTGGTTCTGGGGTGGAGGACTGAGAATACGCTTCTCTAACAAATTCCCAAATGATGCTGATGCTGTTGATCTCTATATCATGCTTTAAGAAGTACTGCACTAAATTACTTGTGATCTAGTGGCTTAATTTTTTTTTTCTTAGAGAATAATATAATGAAGCTTTCTGTCTCCATCACCCAGTTTCACACATTTGTCATTTTGCCATTCTTGTTTCCTTTATCATCTGCCCCCTTCCCTAACTTTCTTGTTTATCTCTGTCCATCATCCCTTATACTTTTTTTCTAGTTGTGTTGAGAAATAATTGGCATGTATCATTGTATAAATTTAGGGCATTATAGCTTGATGCTTTGATTTACATATATTGTGAAAAGATTACCACAGGTTCAGCTAACATTCATTGTCTTATACAGATTCAATAATCCACTCCTATTATAGTTTTTTTTTTTTAACGGTTTATTTATTTATTTGACAGACAGAGCACAAACAGGGGGAGTGGCAAGGAGAGGGAGAAGCAGGCTTTCCACTGAGCAGGGGCCCAATGCAGGGCTTGATCCCAAGACCCTGGGATCATGACCTGAGCAGAAGGCAAGCACTTAACTGACTGAGGCACCCATATGCTCCCCCCACTGCTGTAGTGTTTTAATTGGTTTATTTTCTTTCTGTTAAGTTTATAATTGAATGATAGAAAAATCCATCAGGAATTCATTGAGATTATTGTAGAATGCATCTTTTTATGTGATCCTTTTTTAATGCCAGCAAATTTTAGAATTTAAAACAATCAAGTTCAAGCCTTTTAGTTTCATCCTGTATTTTGAAGTGCAGTGTATACATAGAATTGTAATTCTGCAATGTTAATAGGTTGGACAAAAATACCTTAATCCAGAGTTGGCAAACAGTTTTTATAAAGGGCCAAAGAGTAAAAATTTCAAACTTTCAGGCTACAGATACAGTCTCTGTTGCATATTTTTGTGGTTTTTCTTTGCAGCCCTTTAAAGATGTAAAAATCATTCATTGCTCCCAGCCATGCAAAAATAGGCCACAGTCATTTTGGCCTATGCACTGCATGGCCATTGGCTCCCATCCCTGCATCTGTAGGAAATCATAATCATAACCAGGAATACTGGCAATTCAACAGAGATGTTCTTTTTTTTTTTTAAAGATTTTATTTATTTATTTGACAGGCAGAGATGACAAGTAGGCAGGGGTGGGGGTGTGGGGGAAGAAGCGGACTACCTACTGAGCAGAGAGCCTGATGCGGGGCTCAGTTCCAGGACCCTGAGATCATGACCTGAGCCCAAGGCTGAGCCACCCAGGTGCCCCAGAAATGATCTTTTCAATTTTGAAGCGTCATATGTACTATTAAAACATTATTCATGAATCTTTGCTGATTTGATTTCCGCTGTCTTAAATAAGGAATGCACATGTAACTCTCTTGTTTTGCTCTGTTTTGTTGTGTGCAGGTGTGTGGACACATCAGCAAATGCTATAGCGTGGCCGCTCAGTTTGAAGAATGCCGAGAAAAGATCACAGAAATGCCAGGCATCATCAAGGATCTCTGTCGGGTGCTATATTTTGGCAAGGTACAGCTCATTTTTAATGCTTTCTGAATGCAGTAAGCAATGGGTGTTCTTGTCAAGTAAGTAGCCAGTTCCCAATTTATAAATAAGCTGTTTTTCCCAAAATCATTTTTATGTGCATTAGTTGGATCTCTAAAATCATTTTTCACAGAGCCCTTGCTGTAAATGGAGGCTTTTATTCTTAACAGTGGTCTATAAGGAATAAAACTAAAGTGATACTTGTATAGTGAAGTGGGTCTCATCTGAACATTTGAAGAGAGGCAGAGAAGAAATGAGAGACTAGAGTAAATAGATGTAGTGCAAGTAAAGGACCATGTGAAACCTGAAATAGTCAGTAGCTGCCTGGTTAGAAAGGCTCTGTGGAGCTGAGAACTTAGCACTTCCTCCTAATCCAGTCGTGCTGAGGGCAGCTGGCTGGGGTAAATGAAGTGGTGACTGGGAAGGGGAGAGAGATTTCTTAGATAACCAGAGAGAATGAGTTGTTTTGGAGTAGAACAGAATTGGGGTGCTGATCCTGGCCTGAGGTATCTAGAAATAAGGAATCTGATGAAAATCTCTCAACTATATTTATACATTGTCCTTAGAAGTATTTAATAAGAATAAAAACTCTGACATAAGGAAGCAAATCCACAGACCTGTGCTGAAGATATTGCTGATACACTTAGGATCCTAGCGTGTGAGTTGCTGTTAATGCCTTATCACTACTTTTAAAAATTAAAGATATGAAAAATGAAAAAAAACTGAGTTCCCAAGACTTTAAACACTAGCTTCAAAGATAATTCTGTGTCTTGTCACAGGATCACTTTTAATTTTAGGCTTTAAAGGATATTGGATTCAGATTTAAGTTGGAATTGAAAATAGAATAGGAGGTAAACATCTTGCACAGTAAGATAGCTACCTTGACATAAATTCACAGCCAGTTTCTCTTGGGAGTTTTTTAAACCCTGTAATTTCATTATTCTTTCTTTCTTTGTTTTAAAGATTTTATTTATTTGACAGAGAGAGACAGCGAGAGAGGGAACACAAGCAGGGGGAATGGGAGAAGGAGAAGCAGGCCTCCCACAGAGCAAGGAGCCTGATGCGGGACCCTGGGATCATAACCTAAGCCGAATGCAGATGCTTAGCAACTGAGCCACCCAGGCGCTGCTAATTTTATTATTATTATTCTCACAGAGTATTCCGCGGGTTGCTGCTCTTGGAGTAGAATGTGTCAGTTCTTTTGCTGTGGATTTCTGGCTTCAGACACACCTATTTCAGGCTGGGATTTTGTGGCATCTGCTTGGTTATCTGTTTAATTATGACTACACACTAGAAGAGAGTGGCATTCAGAAAAGCGAGGAAACAAACCAACAGGTAACTTTCACACTGCTCTAATCTTGAATTTGAACCCATACCATAGGTTAATGCCGAATTAATGCAAAGCAGAGTTCCATCTATTCAGAGCCCCAGTCATAAACTGTTTTCTAGATAACTTAAGCTTATTGCTCTTTAAGCCCCAGAACTTTTTATCTTAACCACTTGTGCTAGAAGGATACGATGGTGGGAATTTGCAGTAGCATATACAGAATGTAACAGTCTTTTCTTGATTACTTAGAATGACCTTTATGATTGCAAAATTATGGTTGTGTAACACAGGGAAATATAACAGTAATATTGGGCTGTTGGGGCTAGCCACCCATAGATACTTTAGTACTTAACTGATTTTCTTGAATGTTTTTTCCTGTCTCTCCTTGTTTAGTCATTGTCATTCATTATTCCTGTCGTTTATGTGTTTCTCTAACAGGCAAGTCTGCCTGCCTATCCCCTACTCCCCACCCTACCCCCAAATGTGCTTCTTCCAGTTATCTACAAGATACTGTATTGACTATAAATGAGTATACAGATTCTGATTTCCTTTTGTGTAAATGAAAGAGTAAGCTCTAATGCATAAGCTCTTATATCAGTGTTGGGGACTTGCTTTTGCTCCTTAAATGTGTCCCAAATAGTTTTGTTTTGTTTTTTTCCTTATGGTTTTGATTCCATAAAGGTACCATGTTACTTATGTAATATAACAGATCTACTTCAATGTCTTAATTTTTTTTTATAACAGGAAGTAGCCAACAGCCTTGCTAAACTAAGTGTCCGTGCCCTAAGTCGCCTTGGAGGATATCTGCCTGAAGAACAGGCGACCCCAGAAAATCCAACCATAAGAAAAAGTTTAGCTGGCATGCTGACACCCTATGTTGCTAGAAAACTTGCTGTGGTTAGTGCTACAGAGGTATGTTGCTTCAGAATAGCCTGGGTTTTGATGACTGTTCCAAGATCATTTAAATAGTAGAATAACACAACAATGTTGATTGCTCTAGGAAACCTAAAAATTGAGAATGATCATGTTTGTTCTTTCATCCAAGAAATTCAGTTTATTGTGGATTGATCCTGATAATATCAGGTCTGCAAGCCTACTCTTTCTGCAGGGGAAAATTAACTTTGTTTTTAGGCTCTGGAGCCTACCATAATTCTTAGCAGCTTTGTGTCACAAGGGGACAGGAAAAGAGAACAAGCTTGGAAATGGTATTTCACAATGGGCAGAGAAGTGGGAGTTAGGAGACTCTTGAGTCTATTTATGGCTGTTTCTTTTCTTCCTTTCTTTTTTTTTTTTTTTTCCACCTTAGATTTTTATTTATTTATTCAAGAGAATAAATAGGGAGAGACAAGAGAGACAGAGCATGAGTACCGGGTAGGGAGAAGCGGACACCCCATTGAGCACAGAGCTTGATGCAGGGACCCCAGTCATGACTTGAGCTGAAGATAGACGCTTAACCGACTGAGCCACCCAGGCACCCCCATTTTTGGCTGTTTCTTAGTCTCTAACTTAGACACAGAGTTGAAATCCTAAAAGCTAACACACATACATGCATTCATGACAAAAATCAAGCGTGACTTTGACAGCTCTACCAACCTCTTTGGCCTCTTCTGTGAGGATCATTGAGAAACAATCTAAGAATGTGGCACTGAAGAATTAAACTATAAAAATCCATTCATTTGAATACTATGAAGCCCTAAATTGTAAAGGTATGTTTAAAGACATTAAAAGATGTTTAAAGTATTTTAAGTGAAAAGGCTAAAAATCCCATTTTTGGTATTAAAAAAGTGGATGGATGGATCTGTACTAATATGGTAACTGTAGTTACCCTTGAATGAAAGAATTCTAGACTATTTTTATGTTTTCTCTTATGATTATGCAGTCCTTTTGTAAGGGAAGAAGTCCTCAGTGTCCCAGATATAAAGTACTCTTAGAATTTTTAAATATTTGTTTTTAATTCAGTCTGACTCTTTTTTTGGTGTAGGCCATTGCTTTTCAGTGTCCCCTGGGCAAGAGGTGAAGAGCTTTAGATGCCACTCTTAATCTTCGTACGTTTTCTGAGTTTTGTGTTCAGCAACATGATGTATTTTACTGGGGAGACATTCTTTCCAGAAATACTGGCAGGTTGTTGATAAACTACGGGGGGTGGGGGGGAAGCATTTCAGAATCTTGGTCTGAACACCATTTGGATTTTTCAGAATGCTTATTTTAAACAATTCTCAAAGTTTTACAATTCTTCTAAGACTTTTTTTTTTTTTTTTAAGATTTTATTTATTTGTCAGAGAGCAAGAACACAAGCAGGGGGAGTTGTAGGGAGAGGCAGAGGAAGAAGCAGGCTCCCTGCTGAGCAAGGAGCCTGATGTGTGGCTTGATCCCAAGACTCTGGGATCATGACCAGAGCCGAAGGCAGACACTTAACCAACTGAGCCATCCAGGGGTCCTTTCTAAGAATGTATTCTTTAGTCATTTTAGTTAACTAATAGTTAACATTTTTAAAACAAGTTAGATGGTTTTGTCTAAGACAAAGGTATTAACCCAGTGACTTCCTGCTAGCATAGAGCTTTGTAAATGTAAAATGTACAGAAATTTGTATTAAAACATTTGAAGAGTTAGATGTCTATTCACTTTTAATTGCAGAGGACCAGATAGACAAAGGGAAAGCGCTGTGGATGGCTAAGCAGAAGCTATGCTTTCAGAATTGCTTAATGCAGCCTTGGGTTTGGCCAAGAAAATCGAAAGTGACTCTGCCCATAAATTTTGCTAACCTTCATAGCAGCATGCTTCAGAAAGATTTAGATTTTGTTTTCAGATATGTTTATATAAAGGTAGTATAGAATGATTCTTTCTAAGCCTATGTTTACTAAGAGTTTATTAAATGTTTCAGCACAAACTCTCTCTCATATTTTTCACTGTAGCAGAGCAAATGTTAAGGATGTGAAGTCACACAGAATCCCAGTTTTCCTCCACTTAACGGCTGGTTGTGTGACTTGGGACAAATCATTAGATTGCTCTTAGCTTTGATTTTTCTCAGCTGCAAAATGGATAATATCAACAAACTTGTTAGAACTATTGAGGCCCATTATACTTAAGGCACTTACTACAGGGCTTGGCATGTCATCAGCAGTTTCAGTAAATGCTAACTTGCACTATTTTTTTTCTGTTAAAAAATAGTAATATTCTGTGTCCTAGATTCTGAAGATGCTCAACAGCAACACCGAGAGTCCTTATTTGATATGGAATAATTGTACAAGAGCAGAACTACTTGAGTTTCTTGAATCCCAACAAGAAAACATGATTAAAAAGGTATGTTATTGTTTCATAAACTTCTGGGGTTACTTGGTCTCAAAAAATATTCTCTGGAAACATAATTCAGTATTGACAAGACAGAAACATACTGTTTCTCCATTTGGTGTTAGGCCTACAGGTTTTTGCCACCTAATGGGTGGCCCATGTAAGAACGGCAGTCTTTTTTTTTTTTTTTTTTTTTTTTTTTTTTTTTTTTTTTTTTTTAAAGATTTTATTTATTTATTTGACAGAGAGAGATCACAAGTAGGCAGAGAGGCAGGCAGAGAGGCAGGCAGAGAGAGAGGAGGAAGCAGGCTCCCTGCTGAGCAGAGAGCCCGATGTGGGACTCGATCCCAGGACCCTGAGATCATGACCTGAGCCGAAGGCAGCGGCTTAACCCACTGAGCCACCCAGGCGCCCAGAACGGCAGTCTTGTACTAAATCATGAATTTGTGTTTGTTGTTGTCCCGTTTACATGTAAACATCTTTTAATGTCTTTAAACATACCTTTACATGTCCCATTTACATGTCCCGTTTACATGTACATGAACAGCTACATGTAAACAACTCCAAAAACACTGTTGCAGTTGTTGTCTTCGGCTTCTTTTGCCAGTACATCAAAGTTGCTTTCTGGTATCAGAATCAAACCGTTTCTCCTGTCTTGCCACCTTCTGGTGGAGAATCTCTGAAGCTGTGAAAAACAAAAAACAACAACAAAATAACCAAGATAGTCCTGTGGCCAAAGATAAGGCCTGCTTAGTCCATACACTGGATGGTTGAGACTTAATGGTTTAGCAGACAGTTATCTTTACGGGCTTAGATTTTATTAAACAATAAAGACCAATGTTATGTCCGGAATTATTCAAGATTTTTTTTTTAAACTCATTTCATGATAGAACTCTACAGATCAAAGTTTTGAGAATTGCGGAGCTGGAGAGAACAGGTCTCACATTCTTATACATCTCTTCTTTTGCCAGAAGAAACATAATAGCATCTTCTCTTTGTTTAACACTTTACAGTTTATTGTATACTTTTACATATCATTTCATTTCCACCTAAATCTACATTGGTGCTGTTTTTCTGCCATTCCTCTTTTCTGTCTTTTTCCTTTTTGTTAAATGGATACACTTCCCAGTGTAGCAACCTCTGTATTACCATGTCTTCTTTCTTTTTTTCTTCAGAGACTCTATTTTCTAGCACTTCCATTCAGTGTATTACTTCTCTTTTTTTCACTTATTTTTTACTATTTTTTTATTTTAATTTTTTTTTAAATTAACATATAATGTATTATTAGCCCCAGGGATATAGGTCTGTGAATCGCCAGGTTTATACACTTCACAGCACTCACCATAACACATACCAGTGTATTAATTTTTAAAGGCCAGTCCAGATGTGTTCACTTCTTAGCTCCATCACCCTAGAGCTGACCAGGCCAGATGTCTGCTGAGTAGAGTGAGAAGAACCAAGTGTCATACTAGCTTTATAAACATTAGCTCTAAGACACCTCGTTGTGATCTTTTGAAATTTTAGAATGAGTTATAATATTAACCTTTGGACTAAAAAATAACTCATGCCTATTCAAGAGTTAATATTATTAGTTGTAAGCATTAATACTGCATTGAGTGCTTTGATGTGTGTCCCACCACAGTTTCCCTCTAGAAAAAAATGGAACTTCCAGGCTATTTATCTGTTAAATTATTAAATTGACTATGGTTAGATTTATAAATCAGACACTGGTGATTCTGATTTACATCTAACAGTCTGTTTTCTTTTTTAAAAAGGGTGATTGTGACAAAACTTATGGATCAGAATTTGTCTATAGTGATCACGCCAAAGAACTTATTGTAGGGGAGATTTTTGTTAGGGTGTATAATGAAGTCCCTACTTTCCAACTAGAGGTAAGCTCTCTACTTCTCATTTTGTCTGATACCCTCAGTCTTTTTTTATTGAAAGCTGCTAGTTTATTCACACTAAATAAGTTGAAATAATACATGTTCTTTGCCAAGTGTGTTACACTCACCTGGGTATGTGATGTGGTTACCATTAGTAATTTGTAAACCTTTATTTTGCTTGTTGAAGAATTTATTTTGTGGATTCATGAAAATAAGTATTCCTTGCCCGACTGTGTTTTATATTTTATGGATGATGCTACCTAACTGTGTCATGTGCATATACCTTTGACTTACTAGTCTCTCCTGGAAGTGCAAGGTCATTTACACATTGACTATATCATGTAGAATATCAGACCACCAGACAGAAGTACTTCTCTGGCCAATTATTAGAGGAAAATAAGAAGATACCAGTGGAAAGCAAAGAGATTTTTTTAGAAAATGATTGAGGTCAAACCATGTCATTTCTTTTGATGATCCCTAATCACTTTCAGAAGCAAACGAGGAGCTTTTTTATCTTCAAGTGCTTGGTGGTCATGTAGGAATTTTTTGTTGTAGTTTTTTCCTTGGACGGAGTGGTAAGGAGGATTTGGTGGTTGGTTGGTCTATAAGAAGGGAAGAAGTGAGGCTTTGGTTTGTTTTTTGTTTTTTGTGTTTTAAAATTTATTTATTTGAGAGAGAGCACAAGCAGGGAGAGTGTCAGGCTCCCCACTGAGCAGAGAGCCCAACACGGGGTTGGATCCCAGGACCCTGGGATCATGACCCAAACCAAAGGCAATGCTTAACCGACTGAGCCACCCAGGTGTCCCACTGGGGCTTTGTTTTCAAGTTTGCACTTGGGAAAAAGGAATCTACTAAAACATAATGTATATTATGGTTTATCACAGAAAAGTATGTATAAATAGCTGTAAGGCAGAGTGAGTTCATTGATTTGTGAAGTTCTTTGAAAACTGTCCTTCAAATTTATATTCTATTTTTTTAAATATAAAAATATAACCAAATTGTGGAAGTTACATATGGTACTATCAATTACTTTGATTTGTAAAAGGAAGAGATATACTAATTCAGAATTGGCATACTAAAGTCCTAATGGGACTATATCAGATCTCTAATGTATTGGGACAAAAAAAGTTGAGAAATGCTTTCTAATGCAACTGGGTTTTACTTCTTCCGCCCCCAAATCCATAAGTGTTCATGTATATGTATAATTTAATCGTTCCATACCCTGAAGATTTTTGGGAGGAAGGGAGTGGGTGTTGCTGTGGAGTCTCATAGTTATTTCTGAGGGCACACATGTTTGTAAATATTTCTCCACTCGACTTAGGTCCCAAAAGCATTTGCTGCAAGTCTTTTGGATTATATAGGCTCCCAGGCTCAGTACCTCCACACATTCATGGCTATCACACATGCTGCAAAAGTGGAGTCAGAGCAACATGGAGACCGCTTGCCAAGAGTGGAAATGGCTTTGGAAGCTCTGAGAAATGTCATAAAATATAATCCAGGTGTGTGACTATACCCTTGATCAGTAAGATCCTTATAATAGCAGAGCCCTAAACATTCCAGTTCTTGATTTTATCAGAGAAACTTAAGGAAAACAGTATACTTGGTTATAATGTTTTACTTGATATAATGTAACAAGAATTAAGCTAATAATATTTTTACCTATAAACAGTAGAGTGGAAGGAGGGGAGATGAAGGCATCATGTATAGAATTCATATCTCTAAGAGAAAAATTAGTCTCGATGAGTTGAAAAGACAGAATAACTTGATAATATAAAATTTCATATTGATGACATAAGTTGACCTATAAGTACTTAAATTAAATTGATTTATTAGGTGATCTGATCTGTCTCTTCTGGTATCTAACACAATGCTGTGTATAGAGAGGCTCTTATATTTTTGAGAAACTACTTGAAGGTTTTGGTGTATAAAAATTGAAATTAAAAAAGTGAGTTTTCATTCTTACACAGCCTTAAGAGGATATTTCCAAAAATGTTACTACTCTTGCCTGACAACACATGAGTGAAAACTTGAAAGCTTCTTCTAATTCTAACTTTGATAACAAGTATGGTGTATAGAACCTAAAACAATATAGATTCAGTTTAAGTAACTTGAGGACCCCAAATCCTTTTTGTTAGCATTTATCATTAACTCTCAATTACTCTTTTGCTTTTTCCACATATATTACAGTGGTATAGTGGTTTGAAAATGAATTTAAAAGCAGTCTATTTATAGAACATTTTCAGACTCCTTTAAATTGAGGAGTCTTAGTGAATTATCTTCTGAAGTCTTAAAAAACTACAGATTATACTATATATTCCACTAACATAGTAAAAGGCAAAATACACTGCACAGAACCTTAATGTTTAATATTTTTATTCAATTAACATAATGATAGTAAGTATATGGGATTGGGGTTTGAGGTGTGTAGGAATGGAAACAGTATTCAGTTTTATGTATTTTCACAAGGAGCCCTTTATATATCCATACAGTTGTTTGTAATGTAGTCCTCAACTGACAGAGTTCTAATTCAGTTTATATTAAAAGCAAATGATGTCACACTCTGCCAAACTGTAATTAGGCTGAGGGGGTAGGTCTAATGTCTAAAGGTAAAGAGTAGAATTATCATTATCTTACACACTTATTTTTTAAATTGCATTTGCATTGTGTATTTGAGATTTGAGATGTTTGGTTTTAGTTTGAAGGCTGGGGATATGGGTGCAAATGAAAACAAACCTAAGAAATGTTATCTTACTTTTTGCCTCTTAAGATTTACTGCTGTTTAGAAGGTACTCCATTTATTCCATGTCACAGATGTTGAGAAAGTGTTGTCAGAGACTTAGAATCAATAGTAAACAACAGTGTAGATCAGTTTTCTGAAGGTACTTAGAACATCTCTTAGAAATAAAAGATAAACCTCTTATTCTTATTCCTTAGGCTCTGAAAGTGAATGCATTGGGCACTTTAAGTTAATATTTTCTCTTCTCCGTGTCCATGGAGCGGGTCAAGTGCAGCAGTTGGCGTTAGAGGTAAAGGAATTTTGTATTAAAGCATGCTGTCTCTCCTACCACTACAGTATGTGCTTTAGGCCTTGAGAACCACTATCTGAAGTTGAATGGAAGTTTGCATATATTTTCTTTTCTTTTCTTTTTTTTCTTATTTTGTCTGTTAAGCCAAGTAAATGTGTTCTCAAAATTTAAATTAGTATACTCATTTTGAAGAACAGTGTTTCACGATGTTGTTCCGGGTGGTTCCCTGGGTGGTCATTGTCTGCCATGCATCAGAACTTGGGATGCATTATATAGTGTCATGCAATGTGTGTTAAGGAATGGGCTTTACTGGGGAAGCTTGGAAGCCAGAGATGACAGGAACAGTGGGCAGGATTTCCCTGATCTCTCAGTGTCCCTAGAGACCAGGGCCTACTGCTGGCCACGCACTGTACATTTGTGTTCAGAGGACTCACTTACCCCCTTCCCTTCAGTTACTGTCCTTTTTTAGTACAAAATTAGATTAGTACAAAAGCAGCCTCTTCACTGAGGGTTACAGACAACTGGGCTGTACGATGTTTACAGGAGCTATCTAAGAAGGTCAGAATCTTTGAGCTTTAATGGTCCAAGAAAAGTTGGAAGTCCCTTTTTTAGGAGAATGAAAGCACTTGTCCCATGGGAAACTGGGTGCAGCCTTTTCCTCTGGGAGAAGCAGGAAGTCTCTGGCTACAGGGGTCTCATTGTCTAGGCAATCCAGAGTAGGCTCCCAAGATCATTTTTCAGATGATCCCGCTAATTATAACATACATGATTTATTGTAAAGAACACCAAATTAAACCCTGCAGCAACAGGTTTGTGAGCAGTTTATGAATTAGTTGCATAACATGTTCTTATGTTGCGTTTTGGTTGAAAAGATTTTTAATAAAATAATAAAAATTACTTTTAATAAAATAATAATAAAATAATTTAAAAAGCTTATTAACAAGCATGTTCTTTTAATTGGAAAGTGTGTTTCTCTACTTAATTCCTCCATATCCTTATAACTTTTTAAATGAACATCATTAAATCTGTCATGTTGGTTTGAGATGCTGACCATGTGTTTCAAGTGACATTGATCTTCTAGATGTATACTATAAAAGTTAGACTTGAGAGGTCATCTTCTTTGAAAGAAAAACATGCCTGTTCCTTTATAACAGATAGAAAGATAAACTAAATCTCTTGTGCTGGGTACTGAAGACATTTCCTGTCTCCCTCTAAAAGCAAAAAGAAAGTTCCAGTAGTGAGGATCATTATCTTCCTAAACACTCCCCACCCCAGTTCTGTGATTGAAATACATAGTATGGAGCATGAGCAGTATGGGATTGAAGGCATCTTTATAACCTCGAGATTGTGACTTGTTTCTAAAATATTTTTTAGATAATTACATTTAATTCTTATCTCTAAATTAATAGGAAGTTAATATATATACACACCATATACATGAGCATAAATGTTTTTTAATTATTTTTATTATTTCACAAAAGATCAAAGTAATAAAAGCAATCTTTTAAAATTAAACTGTTAAAAGTTATTTTCTCTTCCAAACATTTTTTTACACTTTGGGAAGCTTCAGACTTTTTTGGGTCTGACTAATTGGACTTAATTTTATTTAGGAGCAAAATTATTTCCCAAACTCTTAATATCTTGTTGATTTAATTTTCAGGTTGTGAATATAGTGACATCTAACCAAGATTGTGTGAACAATATTGCTGAATCAATGGTTTTGTCCAATTTATTGGCTCTTCTGCATTCATTACCATCAAGTATGTATATTTCATGAATGGGAATTTTGGAAACCATAGCATGGCCAACCTATAGAGGGAGCAGTCACATAGCAAATAGAAAACCTCTGACAAAACATGATATCCATATTTACTTTAGAATCTCTTAAGTAGTATTCGTTATATTGAGTTGTCTTAATTATGTTTTACATCAGTAAATAAAACTATTTTGTATTTATCATTTCAAAAGTTGAAAGTTAGAGGTAAGAGAGGTCCAAAAGCAAAGGAAAATAACCTAGGTTTTTCAGTTTATTAGTTTTCTGAGTATGGTATGCACTGAGTAATTGAGAATTGACCCATGGTTTATAAAGAAACCTCATTGCTCTTAGATGATAGGAAAAAATGCTTTAAGATAAAAATTACCTTGGGCGCCTGGGTGGCTCAGTGGGTTAAGCCGCTGCCTTCGGCTCGGGTCATGATCTCAGGGTCCTGGGATCGAGTCCCGCATCGGGCTCTCTGCTCAGCAGGGAGCCTGCTTCCTCCTCTCTCTCTCTGCCTGCCTCTCTGCCTACTTGTGATCTCTCTCTGTCAAATAAATAAATAAAATCTTTAAAAAAAAAAATAAGATAAAAATTACCTTGTTTTCAACTTACAGTTCAATTCTGCATTTTTTGTCCTTTATGGATTTGATGCAGATAGAGATTATTACCACCAAAGTGAGATCAGTTTTTAAAAATACACCTGTCTTATTTCTTGAATACAGCCTGCACTGATACAGGCTTCTTTTTAACTATGCAGTTGTCTAACACAGTCGTGTGTGTTCGTGTCAGAATTAACCTTGAGATTGCTTTTCAAAGGCAACTAGTATAATTCCAGCTTCACCACTGACTGTCAGAATACATTACTTACTTGGGTTTGCCAGCCCCTTGGAAGCCACGTTGCTCTTGGCTTACACCTATCTACCTCCTTGAGAATGAGAGCCTTTCTCTTTCATTTTATGCCTTAGTGCCTTGCACACAGTAGTGCTTCAGTGACTAGAATGGAGTTGAATTTCCATTGAATGATGTTGTTTTCTTTAATAAAGAACATTTGAAATAGTTCTCTAAAATGACAGCTTTTGAAAGTCATTTGCAGATTGCTTGTGTCATACCTACAACCTTAGTTGGTTTTTCTTCTTTATAGGTTTTCAGTGGCTTTGTGAGGCTTTAAACAATGCGAAATCACAATGACTTATGAAGTAAAGAATGTTGCAAATTCATAGTTTGAGAACTATAGTCCAGTCAGTATTTTAAGCTTACAGGTGAAGTAGTTGACATCTAGACAGCTCAGCCTACTCTGCTGTCATTAATATGTTAGACTAAATCACCTGTCTTCCCGCTGGTTGCTAAGGAATATTAAATACATAAAATATTTAACCTTCCTAGTATCCCCTCCAAAGATTTACTGTTCTCCTCTGAAACTGTTTCAGCAGTGGTGCATTTTCACTAAAGTGTTGTCGCTTCTCTTAGGATTTTGAATGTGTGTTCTTCTGTATGTGAGCAGAGCCCAGCCCAGGGAGCATCCTTTGTTGTTGCTTCACTGTCAGCTTAATGCTTGATAGCCTCCACCCTTATTGCCAGCTCTTGCCCCTTTAGTCCCCTGTATGTCATTGCTGTTTGACTCTGGAAGAGTTAAAGTCCAATAGCCAAATATACTTTGATGGCAGGCGATGAGAGATATATAGGCTGTGTCTAGAAGGATACTGTCATGTCTTAGATTGCAGCAGTGTCTTGCAATTGCTGCTTCCTACTCACTTCTCTAAGACCAAAGCACCAGATAAAAATGTTGGATTCCTGACCAGTGTCTTCCGTGTGGTGCCAGGAAGTGGAAAGATTTTGCCTGTTTAATGATCAATGAAGTAGGAAGACAGTATGGCACAGTAGTTATGAGTGTGAAGCTTGGAGTCAGACCTCTCGGTAAAACCCAGCTGTGCCACTCACTAGCCATGACACCATGGACTGGTTAAACTGGGCCTTGTCTTCCCCATTCTAACAAGGCCATAATAATACCTGTCACTGGTTATTGTGAAGAGATAAGTATGATAACACTCTGTAGAACACCTAGGCCAGTGCCAGGCCAGAGCTGATGCCCAGTAAATATCAGCTGATGTGATGATGGTGCATTCCTTGAAATATCTTCTATCCTACAGGTCGCCAGCTTGTTTTAGAAACTCTTTATGCTTTGACATCAAGCACAAAAATAATCAAAGAAGCAATGGCGAAAGGTAACGTATAGAGTGCTTTCTCATCCAGTCATGCTCCAAATAAGCTTACTTTGAACTGTTTCTGTACAGTCTGATAAACTAGGAGAATGCTTTAGAAGGCTTAAAAAATTTTAAAAAATCATACTCCATTAAGTTGAAATAAAGTTAAAAATGAATTCAACTGATCAGAAGTCATATTCTTTATAGTATAAATGCTAATTATTTTTTTCCTTCATAGGAGCTTTGATTTACTTACTAGATATGTTCTGCAATTCAACGCATCCACAGGTTCGAACCCAAACAGCGGAACTTTTTGCTAAAATGACAGCAGACAAACTAATAGGTCCAAAGGTGAGCACAAAATAGGTCCTCAGAAAGAAATTATTTAAGATCTGTTACTTTGATATTGATTTCATGAAGTTTACCAAAGTCTGATGGTGAGGCTAAGGACGTGATTTGATGTGAAAGTTGGAAGATCGATATACTTGAAATTGTTGCTCTGCATTACTACTTTGAGAAAAATTATAGATGGAGAAGCCTTTATTGGAATTGAGAAGTCTTAAGACAGTGTTTGGATTATGGTGGTAAACCGTATACCTTCCTTGAAGAAAGAACAAGAGTATATGTAAGGTTTTTTGTTTGTTTGTTTGTTTGTTTAATATTTATTTATTTGACAGAGAGAGGGATCACAAGTAGGCAGAGAGAGGGGGGAAAGCAGGCTCTCCACTGAGCGGGGAGCCCGATGTGGGGCTTGATCCCAGGATCCTGATATCATGACCTGAGCCGAAGGCAGAGGCTTAACCCACTGAGCCACCCACTTCTATCTTTTGACAGAAGATAGTTGGGTTAGACTTTGACACTGTGAGGAGTGGCCTGTGGAAGTAGCTGTAGTGATCTGTGTTCTTAAACGCCCCACATCTTTGTTAGTACAGACATAGCACCTGGGCAAGTAAGTCCATATGGGCACGGAGTGTAACAGCTTCTCCATGTTATAGGGAGGTCTTTCGTCTGGAATCTGAAGATGACTGGATGATCTTCAGAAACATAGTCCTGTTTGTAGACCGTGAACCTGTTAAAACAGTACTTCTGAGTAGAATTCCATCCAGACACAGGTGTAGTTAGTCTCCTTCATTAACTCAGTTTCAGCAGAAGTAGTGCTCGCTGAAGCATTCATTGTCTGTGCCTAGCCGGGGAAGCTAGCACCTCAGAGAAGTGTTTCAGGACTCAAACCCCTGAGCCACCACTTCCAGAGTCAGTCTTACCTCAATAAAACAATCTGGATTTAGGTTTTTTCCCTTGTCTTGTCTCTAGATCGGGATACTGAGAATGTCAGAGTCTCAGAAACAATTTTACTTTGGGAATAAAGTTAACAATTTGTCATCACAAGGGTTGATGAGGGAGATTACATTTGGATTTCTGTAGAAAGGGTCCATAAAAGTATGAGTACTGGTATTTAATACAGAGTTTTCTTAAAGCTAGAGTTGGCTATTACAAAGTTGTAATATCTAATATTACATGATATATATAATGTTTTAGTTGTTTAAACACATACTGGAGTTAACTTTGAGCTCTTTAGTAATTTTTTGTCCATCGAAATACATGAGGGACAGATTTTCTCAAAGTGAATATATTTACACTAAAATTTTTTGTATAGGAACAATACAAGTACCAGCTCCTTCATTGAATGGTTTGCAGGAAGGTATTTTAGAACTGGGAGGTGTAAACTTTTTTCCTTTTTGGTTAACAGCTTTTTTTTTTTTTTTTTTTAAGTTTTTTATTTATTTAATATACAGAGAGAGATCACAAGTAGGCAGAGAGGCAGGTAGAGAAGGGGAAGCTGGCTCCCCGCTGAGCAGAGAGCCCAATGTGGGGCTCGATCCCAGGACTCCAAGACCATGACCTGAGCCAAAGGCAGAGGTTCAAACCTCTGAGCCACGCAGGCACTCTGGTTAACAGCTTTATTGAGATATAATTCACATAGCTACAGTTCACACATGTAAAGTCACCAGTTCAGTGGTTTTATTATATTCACAGATTGGGTAACCACTGTCTGTTTTCTTCAGTGCAAGGGGAAAAAAAAAAAATGTTCCCTTTGGCAGTCACTACCCATTCCTCCTCTTCCAGCCCCTGGCAGCCACTAACTTATATTCTGGATTTGTCTGTCTGGGCAGTTCATATGAATGAAATCATGTAATATGTGTTCTTCTGTGACTGGGTTCTGTCACTTAGCACGTTTTCAAGGTTATTCCATACTGTTCATTCCTTTTTCTTGCCAAATAATACTCCCTTGTATAGATAAACCACACTGTTTTTCCATTTATCAGTTGATGGTCATGTGAATTGTTCCTACATTTTGGCTCTTCTGACTAAAGATGTGTATTTTATTTCTCTGAGAATGGAATTTTTGGATCAGAGGGTACTATTTGTTTAACCTTTGAGGAATTGTCATACTCTTTTCCAAAATGGCTACAGCATTTTACATTCCTACCAGCAATGTCTGAGGGTTCTTATTTCTCCACATCTTCTCTAACACTTGTTATTAGATATCGATTTTGATTATAGCCATCCTAGTGGGTGTGAAATGGTATCTCATGGTTTTGATTTGCATTTCCTTGGTGACTAACAATGTTGAGTATCTTTCATGTGCTTTTGGCCTTTTGTACATCTTTTTTTAGAAAAATAACTATTTGTTTTTATTTTGCTTATTCTTTAAGTGGGTTATCTTTTTACCATTGAGTTGTAATTGTTCTTTATACATTCTGGATGCCAGTCCCCTATCTAGTACATGATTTGCAGATATTTTCTCTCATTCCATGGATGTCATTCTGGTTTTTTTATGGATATTTATTTATCTGAGAGAGAGAGTGTGAGGGGGCAGGGCAGAGGGAGAGAGAGGAAAACCCCAGGCAGGCCCTTCGCCCAACACAGAGCCTGACAAAGGGTTCACTCTCATGATTCTGAGATCACAACCTAAGCCAAAACCAAGATCATATGCTTAACTGACTGTGCCACCCAGGTGCCCCATAGCACATAATTTTTTTAGTTTTGATGAAGCCTAGTCTGTTTTTTTGGTTGCTATTATAGCTTGTGCTGTTTATCTCATATGTTAGAAACCACTGCCTAATCCGAGGTTACAAAGAGCTATACCCGTGTGTCCTCCTACTAGTTTTATAGTTTTAGCTCTTGGATTTACATCCTAGATCCAGCTGAATTAATTTTCATAGATGATGTGAGGTGGGAGTGGGACCAGTAAAATTTTCCTATAAAGGAAAAAACATGGTAACTATTTTATCCTTTTTGGGTCATCTGATTTTTTTCACAAATACTGAACTCTGCCATTGTTACGGGAAAGCAGCCATAGACAGTAACTGTAAATGGTCGTGGCAGTGTTGCAATAAAACTTTGTATACAGGGACGCCTGGGTGGCTCAGTTGGTTAAGCAGCTGCCTTCAGCTCAGGTCATGATCCCAGCGTCCTGGGATCAAGTCCCACATCGGGCTCCTTGCTTGGCAGGGAGCCTGCTTCTCCCTCTGCCTCTGTCTGCCTGTGCTCACTCTCTCCCCCAATCTCTCTCTCTGATAAATAAATAAAATCTTTAAAAAAAAAAAAAAACAGGGCGCCTGGGTGGCTCAGTGGGTTAAGCCGCTGCCTTCGGCTCAGGTCATGATCCCAGGGTCCTGGGATCGAGTCCCGCATCGGGCTCTCTGCTTAGCAGGGAGCCTGCTTCCTCCTCTCTCTCTGCCTGCCTCTCCGTCTACTTGTGATTTCTGCCTGTCAAATAAATAAATAAAATCTTTAAAAAAAAAATTAAAAAACAACAACAACAAAAAAAAAAAACTTTGTATACAAAAACAGGTAGCAGGACAAGTTTGGCTCCTAGTGTGCCCACTCTTGTTCTCGGATAATTGAGTAGCCTTTACGTAACTCTCAAGCCTTATAGTCAAAGAATTTGCATTATATAAATTGTTCTACTTAAATGTTTAATAATATCAGTGAGTGATCACTTCTATTTGATTTCTCTCATGACCTAGAAAAGTGAAATACTTCCTATTTTGTGAATGTTGTCTGTTATGTAATGGACATAACTTCCTTTAGTTCATTGGCTGCTTAGGAAGTTCAGAACTAAATTTGCAGTATATCACTATCAGTTACATAGTTTTTGATGTTTCCCTTGTGTCCAGACTTTATATTAGTCTTTGTTCAAATAAGTTTTTGACTATCTGCTCCATGCCAAGGGCTGAGAATGCAAGCAATGAGCTAGAAAGACTAGGTCAGGGAAACTTTCCAGAAGAAAAGTTTGAGGGGCATCTGGCTGGCTCAGTCAGTTAATCATCTGCCTTTGGCTCAGGTCATGATCTTGGGGTCCTGGGGTCAAGCCCTGCATTGGGCTCCCTGCTCAGTGGGGAGTCTGCTTCTCCTTCTCCCTCCATCCTCCCCCCTGCTTGTGTTCACTCTCTCTTTCAAATAAATAAAATCTTTAAAAAAAAAAAAAAAAAGAAGACGAAGAAGAAGAAAACTTTGAGCATAGGCTCGTGATAATGAAGGAAAGAAAATCATGTGAAGATCTCAGGGGAAAACTTAACACTTCCCAACCTTCATTTTATGTTTGACCTTATGCCTCAAACTAATTTTCAGTGCATGCGTGTGTGTGTTGGATGTATTATTTTTACTGCCTCCCCCCCCCCAGAAGTAATCTCTACACCCAGTATGGGGGCTTGAACTCATGACTGTGAGAGCAAGAGTTGCTTGTTTTACTGACTGAGCCAGCCAGGCACCCTTGTATTATTTTTAAAGCTGCATTTTAAGTCCTTTTTGGAAAGAGACACAGTGTAGTATAAAAGAGAGTATAGCAAAATAAATGACTTGAAAGGCACAAAGGCAGCATGAAAAATATTTGTTTGCAAGGGCAGGGGGCATGATGGAGAGCTGGAGGGACAGGCCAACTAAGGGTATTCTGGGAAGAAGAAACCATGTGTGCAAGGCGTGATCTAGCAAGGTGTGCTCTGGATGGTATATGCATCAGCAATATTGAATCTCTTCAAGGGTCTTAAATTTGAAACAGAAAAAACGAAACTGGATAGATATATAAGAGTGGGCCATATGAGTCTTGTTAAAGTTATCTTTGCATAAACCAAGGTTGATCTCTTCTCCCACTCCAGGTGGTTTGGTTGATAGTTGAGGCCCAGATCAGCCATACCACAAGTAACAGCAGTAATCCACCCTAGAGAAATGCAAAGCACACCAAACACTGAGCTGTCCAATAGGCCTTTTTTCTTTCTCAAATACCCTCATATAGGTCCGCATTACATTAATGAAATTTCTGCCAAGCGTTTTTATGGATGCCATGAGAGACAACCCAGAAGCTGCTGTACATATTTTTGAAGGAACTCATGAAAATCCAGAGCTGATTTGGAATGATAGCTCCAGAGATAAAGTGTCTACAACAGTTAGAGAAATGATGCTAGAGTAAGTAAAGTCTTCAGGTAAATCTCCAAGAAGGACAGATGTTTGCTCCATCATCCATCATCTCTCTAATATTTATTCTAATGTTTAATGAAAGTTTTTTTAATGACTGAAGCTTGATATTCCCCTCTCCTTTTCTTTCCCCCCCAAGGCACTTTAAAAATCAGCGAGACAACCCCGATATAAATTGGAAGGTAAAATACACTTTTATTCAGAGGAAGGAATTTTACATTTATATTTTTTGTAGATTTGTTGTTTTTTAATTCCTACTGAGTCAGTGTAATGACTGTCAGCTATTTTGTCATTAAGACATTTAAGTATTCTCCTGGAAAATAAGGTTATAAATTCAAAAATGGGAATATTCACTTTTTAAGTAAGTAATCAAAACACCATTTTTGAATTTTATTAAGGGAAAATAAAACTTACAGTAATTATAATTTGATTTTGTTAATAACCACTTAATGGGATTTGCATTTTTTGTTTCATGTAGGACTAATGATTAAGTGACTTGACTGTGATTCATTCTTTCTTTAAAGTTGCCTGAAGATTTTGCTGTGGTGTTTGGAGAAGCAGAGGGTGAACTTGCTGTTGGAGGAGTTTTCTTGAGAATCTTCATTGCACAACCAGCCTGGGTTCTAAGAAAACCCAGAGAATTTCTTATTGCACTATTAGAAAAATTAACTGAGCTCTTGGAGAAGAACAATCCACATGTAAGCTTCAGCCAGCAGCAGAACATTTGAATTTGCTAAACATGTTGATGGTGTTTCTGTTAAAACACCATCCTCGTTGACCATACATTAAGAACTGGCTCCCTCTTCTAAAACCGCGGCCACATTTAAATTCAGATATACCTATTCGTCTTTTTTGGTGCATTTCAAAAGTGCAACTCACTAGTAAAAGAATTATTTCTGAACCAAAGTTGGAGATGACTATTGACAGAATGCTGTTTCTGACAATTACAGAGGCTCTAAAAGAATTTTAATTTTAAGGAGAAATGTAAATGTTCAGTACTCCCCTGGAAGCGTGTCCTGCTAGGGTGTGTTCTTCACTCAGCTTTCCATATGTGACCGGGATGACCCTCGTGAAAGAAGAGTAGTTAACAGTTGACAGCAGAGTAGTTAACCATATGAAGGAACCTAGTACCAAAGCCAAGACTACTAGGGAAGCAGAGTGAGAAAGTAGCCTTGGTCTTCATTTGCTGAGTCAAATCCTGGAAATATGTAAGGTTTTGTTACTTAAACCTTTAGACCAAAAATACTTGAGGTACGTGACTTTTGTTATATTAAACAGGCGGGCTATGGGGCAAGGTGAGTAAAGAACCCAGGCTGTGTTATTAGATGGTCCTGGACCCAGTACCAGCTCCACCACTGACTGACTGTGTGATCTGGAGCAGTAGTACCTCGTGGTTCTGCCTCATTTATAGATGGATCATAGCACCTGCCGTTAGGCTAAGGTTTTAATGAATTTTATATATAGAGGGTCCTTAGCATAATGCCTGGCACATGCCAACTGCCTGAAAATTACTAGTTACCAACATTAGATTAGCATAGCTTCGGGAAAAAAATTAGTTTACCAAATATTTGCATATGTCACTTGCCATAGTCAGGTTTTCTCTTCACTAGGATTTTTACTATGTATATAGTTTCCTTAAAAAAAAAAAAAAAATCCTCAAAAGGCAGAAACTTAGGGGGGGAAAAAACACAATATTTTCCTCACATCACCTTTCTTGGTAGGCTCATCCGAATTTCCATGTTCATTTGAGATGCTGCGGTTGTATATGTCTGCATATAATGGTGTAAGTTACAGGTCTTTGCAGTCCACAACAGAAAGTGCCTTATCGCAGCCAGACCTGTTCAGTAGGATTTTTAATAGAACTGGAAAACACATTTCATTATTTTTGCATTCTCCTGAACTAGTGATGTTCCCTGATAACTGACATTTCTCTAACATTGACTACAGCTTTCTAGTAATACCTTTTGGGAGATGATCTCTTAAACCTGCAACAGAAATGAGATATGACGTGTCCCAGTGAAAGGCTGCTTAGAGTAGGATATGACCTTCTTAAAGTCCTAGGAATTCATGCCTCTTTTTCAAGATGGGAAGTTTGTTGTTTCTTTAGGATTTGTGAATCAGTTTTCAAAAATCAGCACTTAGAATTTATAGATCTCTAGGTTAGAATATCAAATAATATCCAAGGGTATTTAGGACTTACTTTGTCAGTATTTTATAGTTTGTTTGTTTTACACCTTCCAGGGAGAAACTCTGGAAACTTTGACAATGGCCACAGTTTGTCTCTTCAATGCACAGCCTCAGCTGGCCGACCAGGTCCCACCTTTGGGCCACCTCCCCAAAGTGATCCAAGCGATGAATCACAGGAACAATGCCATTCCTAAGAGTGCCATCCGCGTTATCCATGCCCTGTCTGAAAACGAGGTATGCATGAATGCATTTTATAGCTTCTAATTCTGGAATTTATGGTCCCCTCTTCCTGATGAATGCACATTGCAGTATCGGTCCCCGTCCTACCATGTGCCTCTCTGCATATGAACCAGCAGTATTATAACAACCCTGAGAGTAGTTCAAATGATGTAATTAATAGGAGACTGAATTTGGGTTCATTATTAAACTTGAGCTGAATGGAGGTTTTCCACATATTTGATTATTGTATTTACTGTGCTATATGAAATACTGCTGTTCTACAAGTAACCTTTTTTTTGGACACTTAGCTGTGTGTTCGAGCCATGGCATCTTTAGATACCATTGGCCCACTGATGAATGGAATGAAAAAGCGACCAGATACTGTTGGTCTAGCCTGTGAAGCAATTAATCGAATGTTTCAGAAGGAGCAGAGTGAATTAGTGGCACAAGTAAGTGATTCTACATTTAGTACTATTTTAGGAAAACAAACATAGCAAATAGATTTTCATTATTTAGCACTGATTTGGTTTCTGTGACTTAAATTTGGTAGGGAGATAAGTTGGGGTTTGTGCGTGCATGATTTTATATTTTATACACATACAGGCGTGCATATATATATACATATATATAAATGTGTATACATGTATGTGTACACATACACTTTCTTTCACACATGTACACACACACACACTCATAAAGGCAGACCAGCTATCAAAAATCTTAACAACTTCAGGGCGCCTGGGTGGCTTATTCGGTTAAGAGTCCAACTCTTGATTTAGGTTCAGGTCATGACATCGGGGTGGTGAGATTGAGTGAGCCCCATGTCAGGCTCTGTGCTGGGTGTGGAGCCTGCTTAAGATTCTGTTTCCCCCTCCTCCTCTGCCTCTCCCCCATCTTGTTCCTGCACTCTCTTTATAAAAATAAGCTAACAAAAGTACCTTTGCGATGTTTAATTTTAAATTTTGGTTTTTTGCTAAGCATTTATTCTTAGCTTGCTTTGTAAAATTTACTTCCTCCTCTTTGGAAGGACTCACTGTCTTTTGATGCCTTCATTTTTTAAGTCATGTTTAAGAAACATGCCAAGATTACTGTCTTTTTCAGAGAGATTACCCTCCCACCTAATGTAGATAGGACTTGGTGGATACTAATGTAGACCAGACACTAAATGAGCAAAACCATTGCAAAAGTGGTCTTTCTAAAATACAATTCTTAAATATAACTGGGTCACTGTTCATCTTAAAAACTCTTCTTTGGTTGCCCATTACCACCAGATGACAAAGTGACAGCTGACATCCTTAGCCTCAGTACAAGGTCCTGCATCTTTATATCTGGCCCTCCAATTCTCCTGGCCCCTTTTCCTCTTCCATCTTATATCCCCTTCCACAACTTGCCCCTCATTTAGGCAGGTTAGAAGTACTGGGTACCTCTCAAAGAGGTAACCGCATACTTTGGAATTAGAACTTAGGATTGGCTTGAAGGGGTTGTTGTATTGAAAAAACTTGAGCTAGTACTACCCCTTGATGGCTCTGTGACCTCAGGCATGACGCATAAACTTAGACCATTCAGATTCCTCAGCTGAAATAGTTCTGAATCCTTCCAGGGCTGTTAGGAGAATGCTATCTGTAAAGGGAGGTACACTCACTGTTAGTTACTTCTCCCTCTTCCTTTGGAGCTTCAGGGTGGGTAGGGAAAATTGTGTGATACCTGAGTATTATCTAACTTTTAATAGGCTGATGGGAAATGTTTGGTGAATGCAAAGATTGATGTTTTAAGAAAACGTGAAAAAAAATTTGTGCCCATTAGTGTGGAGTGATCAAAGGAAGCAGTCCAGTGTAGTGGCTAAAGGTCATGTTCTGCATTCTGTGGGCCAACATACAGATTCTGTCACTGCCTGTGATTATCAGGTTTTACCTCTGTGTGATGATTTTTTTCATCAGTAATAATCCTAGTGCCTATGCTGTTACATGTTGTGAGGATTAAGTAAAATGATCAGTCTACAGCATTTAGAACAGGTAATGGTACGGAGTAAAATAGAGTGTCATTATCATTAGATCTATAGAAGAAATCTTTATCTGCATTAAAATGAAAGGAAGGAGGTTGTCTTCTTCCAGGTATGGTTCCAGGGTGAAATTGTTTCTTTGGTGAATTTCTTTCAGCATATTTATATATGTTCAATATTCTCTTCTAGGCCCTGAAAGTAGATTTGGTCCCATACCTCTTAAAATTACTCGAAGGTATTGGCCTTGAAAATCTCGACAGCCCAGCAGCCACGAAGGCTCAGATTGTTAAAGCTCTCAAGGCCATGACTCGAAGCCTGCAGCATGGAGAACAGGTGGGTCTGCACGGGGGTGACTTTAGCTGGTTGGTAACAGTAGGGTAGTCTCCGAGCCAGGGGTGCTGGCCATGGATGATCTGTGCGCCTCTCTTCATAGACTCAAATAGTCACTTGGGGGGGGGGGGTTCTTTTTTGGAATACTGATAGTGTGATGTACATTTCAGGAAGAAAAATGCTGGAATTCTTCAGCATAAAAGAATATGGAGCATTTAGTGCTGATTGAGGTTAATATTTAGTTGTAGGATTTTTTGCCAGGCAGTGATAACTAACCATAATGATTAACAATCCCATAAGGCCATTTTCGTTTATCCTCTTTCTTTGTTAACACTTAACAGTGTGTGTCAGCCACATGCTTGTGCTGACTTCCACCTGGCCCAGTAATTTAATTTTCCTCTTTGGCTTTATTTGTATTGTTGCTTCTGAGGAGTTCCTCATTCAGTGTTACCATCCAGCATTATCTACTAAAGCTCTCTCTGTTTTTATTTTTTAAATTCAGGTGAAATTTACACAACAAGGGATTAACCATTTTATTTGTGTTTCACCATATTAACAGTGTTGTGCCACTGCCACCTTATCTGGTTCCAAAACATTTTATCACCCCAAAGGGAACCTCCATATCCATTGAGCAGTTCCTCCCCATTTCTCCCTCCCCCTAGCCTCTGGCAAGAACCACTTTGTTTTTGTGAATTCATTTATTCTGGATATTTATATAAAATAGAACCATATAATATATGACCTTTGTGTCTGGTATGTCATTTAGCGCATTGTCAAGGTTCATCATGTTAATACCTTGTATCGATGCTTCATTCCTTTTTGTGGCTGAAATGTTCCTATATGTATGTGCAACAACTCATTTATCCATTCTTCTGGTGAGAGACATTTGTTTTTTGTTGTTCGTTTGTTTTAAGATTTTATTTATCAGAGAGAGCACAAGCAGGGGGAGAAGCAGGCTCCCCAGTAAGCAAGGAGCCTGATGTGGGACTCGATCCCAGGACCCTGGGATCATGACCTGAGCTGAAGGTAGACAGTTAATCAACTGAGCTACCCAGGCAGCCCAAAGACTGTTACTCCCTACTAGTGTTCTTTCAGAGGTTTAAATTGTCTTTTAGTGATTCCACTGTGTTTGTGTAGAGTCTCACCAAAGAAACTTTTGTTATGCCATTGTCCATTCTATCAGTATCACCATTTGAACGTTTTAAAATAATCTTAAAGAAGAGAGGCCACATATCTTGCTGTGGTCATCAACTATGTGCTTAGAAGCATTGGGGTTTTTTTTCTGGGGGTGGGGGGTACCATGTGCAGGCAGTTGTCTTACCTTCGACCTGCCTCCAGATTTCTGTTGATGAAATTAGCCAAGTAACCCTGACACGCATCTTCCAGTCTGAAGAGGAGGAGGGAGGTGTGATAGTTTTCAAAATAGCACCTCCTCCACCACCTTCACAAGTGATTACTTCCATTGGTGCCTCCAAGCTTGGGGCAGGGAGTCTCTTGGACCCGCATGACCCTGTGTGTGTCTCTACTATAGTGCCTGCCACCAAATTACCTGGCGCTCTCTGTGTCCCGCACTAGGACTAGATTGTAAGCGCTTCAGAGACAGACGCTTTCTCATCTTTGTGTCCGTTGTGCCTCCACATGAGGAGGTGCCCAATAAATATTTGATCTCAGTGTTGATACATGAAAGACAGTCTCCGAGTTGGGATTTCCTAAACTTTTTTTAATAAATCTGTATCACACAGAAATATGTCCTTCATCTTTGTCCATTACATTCTACACACATATTTTGTGCTCTGGTATGTATGTACATCACAGATTAGTAGTTAACCCATTTTACATGTGATGCTCTGGTGCTTTCTGTATTAACCTGCTAACCTCAGGCATGCCGATCACAACCCTCTTAATCAATTTCATAAATGTCGAATAGGTCACAACCCATAATTTAAAAGCCTGCTTTAATTTTAGCTTGAGTTGGTAGCATCTTCTCCCCAGACCCCTTCCTTGGGAATACTTCATGGGCTCATGCCACATGCTCAGCCAGTTGTTACTATCATGAAAAAGTCTTCCTGTGCTAATTACAAACAAGCCAGTAAATTACAGGTTCAACTAACAGCGTCCAGCTCTAGTTGGACCTGGTCCTTATTAATTCATTTATGCTCAAAGAGTTTGCTTTACTTCCCTAGGTGAATGAAATCTTGTCTCGTTCTTCAGTCTGGAGTGCCTTCAAAGATCAGAAACATGATTTGTTTATTTCTGAGTCACAAACAGCAGGATACCTCACAGGTAAACCGCACCTAATTGATTACTTTGAGACATAGGGCAAAAGCCACTTGAGCCTTCCTTTTGTCCTGACTAGACTGAATGTAGCGCGTAGGGTTCCTTCCTAGGCTGCTAGCCACCTGTCCTGGGTGCTGTGGGCATGCGGTGGACCTCTGGGGTTAGCCCTGGACAGACACCAACTGCTGTTGTGTTGAACGTGTGCTCACGGAAACATGGACCTTGCTCAGTTGTGACCCAGTTAATTCATGGTGTCATAGGTTATAGTTGGAGCATGATATTAAAATGTTTGTCTCAGACATGTAAAAAGAGAACTACCTACTCAGAAGGATCAGTATCAGAAACATGATAGCATCGTTCTGTTTCTGGTAGAGTAGCAGTTTGAAGCTCCAGATGTGTACATTCACATGTGAAATACTTTTCTTCTAAGTTTCCAGTGATTGATCTGTAGTTTTACAAAATATTTACAGTTTGTCCTTTCAAGGGGAGAAATAATGTGGGTACCATAAAGGAAGGGACATTTTATTATGTAGGGATCAAAAGAACGTATATTTTTGAAGTTCAGGGCATTTGTCTATTTGACATGCTAATTGCTCAACAATTTTGGAATATTTGTTTTCATACTGACTTCTGTTTAAAAAGAAAGTCATACCATTTTATTGCTATATCTGAAGATGAAATATGGTCTCTGGTATAAGAGTTTTTAGTTTGAAATTAACCTTAAGAATAATAGGTGGGTTTTGCCATCTGCTTGTGTATAATATGTATATTTAAAAAAAAAAAAAGTTCTGCGTTCTCCTCTAACCAGAGATGATGTGGGTAGACTGAGAGAAAAAGAGAAAAGAAACAGTACCCAGTGGTTTGCATTCCTGTGCAATCGTTTTAGTAATCTAGATCACTAGTATGGAAGTCTCTACATCGTAAAGACTAAATCTTGAGTATTAAAAAACAACAGCTTTAGAAAACATTTTGCTTGGTTTTAATTTTAGTCTCAGTTGTGACACTATTGCTTTTTTCTTCGCTATGACCACTTTCATATGAATCTACTAAAATGTAGAGGCAGCACCCTAACATTTATAAACACATGGTGCTTTGATTGCCAGTGCCAGATGCACACGAATGAAGGGTTGTGTCATAGGTTTCCCATCTAACTTTTCCATGCCCTGTCCGGTGATTTCTGTGAGGAGATATACTTAGAAAATGGTCTTTGTTTGTCTCTTGTCTCTCTCTCAGATTTAAAGTAATGTTGTAGTTTCCAAGTAAGAGTATGTTCTCTAAACGGCAACTAAAAACTTTTATCTGTTTAGACTTTTTTTTTCCCCAAAAGCCACCTTCCTGTGGTGTTAACGTTCATTACTTTGTATCTAAGGATGCTGTGACTGGAAAATCTGCCTTGTTTTTCCTCCAGCTGAAGATAAGTACTTATTGAAAGTTTGGCCCTGAAGAATAGTAAGATGTAGATTATAAGCTTCCCTGCAGGGAGAACTCTTCTAATTTGTTGTACTCTCCTTTGTGCTTAGTGTTCATTGACTTGACTTAATAGAATAAAATACTTGAGGTGGTCCTTGACTTACTAACAAGATGTGGGCCTAAAGGTCTATGGTTAGAATACAGAAGAGATAGGGATTTATCTTCAGGGACCTAGATTTCATTTAGAAATCTATTGATCCTCACCCCATCCAAATATGCTAAAACTAGAGAAAAAAGTACAGGAATCAAAAAGGTTCTTTGTGTGCCTTTCCTTCTACTTGGATCCCTGGGGCGGCTTCTGAGTAAGGTGTGAGCTATAGGGGATGATGAGCTATAGGGGATGGAAGAGGGTTGGAGAAGAAGAAAAATGGTCACAGATTTCTTTACAGCCTCCTTTGGGCCTGCTCAAGGGGCAACAGGTTCTACAGAAAGTCGACTAAGGGGGAGCAGTGGTATAAATCCCAACTTGAAAATGGACTACTGTTACTGTGGCCATCTGAAGGCCCTCCTGAAGCCTACAGACACGTGTGCACGGGACAGTGCGGACTAGCCCAGAGCTGTGTGGGCCCTCAAGTTGTCCAGTTCTTAGTGCATCATCCATCTGGGGTGTTCTATTGGCGAGAAGTTTGAAAGTTTTTTCCCATTAGTATAGTGTTTTTTTCAAAGGACTGTTTAAAGAGAGCCCTAGGGGTTGAATTGCTGTCTGCTCATTGTTTAGACTGCCAAATGTTTCCTTCTTGTGTTTGAGCTTTTCCATGGGTGCTTCGTGTTGTGTGTCATGTGTTTGCTAAAAGGGGCAAATTCTTTGTATAACAGTAAAATCGATGTATAACTCTAGGCAGTGTATACAGTGGTGTGTTGAGTGGGAACTTTGATTAGGATTTACCCTACACCACCCTCAGTCTCCCCGAGACGGTTCTCATTGTGCCCAAGCCCCTCTCTCATCAGCGTGCAAATGAAGTAAAGTGCTGTGAGAACACATTTCACTGGCCCTTTTTCTGAAGTGCCCCTGGGGAGTTTGGCAAGTAAGTGGACTTCATGTAGGAGATGGGAAAAGAGAAAAGAAAATTAATTACTATTTCAGAGTAGGATAAGAATAAAAATATTCCTTAATGATTTTCTTCACCCTGGCTGCTGAGCAGATGCCATTCAGTCACAGGCTAAGGACTGGGGTTATAAATAAGGCATCCTGGGTTGGACTACTCATCATTGATGAATTGAGAGGAGACTGCCTGGTTCCAGAGGCTCTCCAGCCTGGCATAATTGTTTTGTTTTCTGATAAACACTTAATCTAAAAGTATCTCGGTGCGGTTTTACCCAGGATGCAGGAAAGCTGTGGTTGCTTGTGGGCCCTGTTATTTAGCTATTTATTAGGTTCTAGAAGAGCTGGGTACTGACAAGCTCATAGCCTATAAAAATCATTTTAGCAGTGAAAATCCTCAAATTACCTCACTTAAAAAATCAGAATAGAGAAGAAAGGAACAACAGGGAAAGGAAGAGAAACAGACTAAGGTAAACATGCTTGTTAGGAGTTGGAAACGAAGATAAGAGCTTTGTATACACATAAACATGTACACATATATATTTATATTTAATTGGAATTGGAGATGAAGAGCTTTATACACACACGCACACACAGCCCTCCGTATATATTTACATTATGTTTAATTAGAGGCATGTAGAATAGTTAACTTGGCTTCCTAAGGTCATTAAAGGGAAAGAGGGTGCAGTTCTTGGGTCCCTCCTCAAACCAGTATGTCAGTTCTTTACAGAGTTGGATTTTTTTTTTTAACTTGTGTTTTTCTTTTTACACCTGTCCCAAGACTACACAATGTGAGCAATGTTAGCAAAGATTCCCTAAGGCCGTCAGTTTATGGTACGTCACTGCTAAGGCAGAGCTTCCTTCTTTTGATTTCCTTGCTAGGAATCCCGTGCTCATTTTTACCAAAGCCCATGCTCTTTCCACAACTCCATTGCAGCCAGTTCCATTTTGTGGGATTCTTTAATAGTGCATCTTTTCTCGTTCTTAAGTCCGGCAGCCTGGCACAGAGTTGCCGCATACCCCTATTTCTGGCAGCCCCTACTCTGTCCCTCTGCCTTTCTCTGGAGAATACAACTGCTCTGTCCTGTCCTTATGACTCGACTGTACCTTCTAGCTCCTGGAAACCAGACATGCTTTAAAGGAGAGGTCAGAGATCTCATGAGGGAAAGAGCATTTCAGACTTTATTTACAGAAATGTCCAGGAATTGGTTTATCTTTTCTAAAGCAGCAAATGGTGGGGCTAGAATTTGGTCTCTTGTGGATAATCCTTCTAGGCCCAGCATTTCACAATTTAATTTTAGCCCAGAGGTTCCCAGACTTTCTCAGTTCACAGTCCCCTTAATATCTTCTACCCTTAGGCCAAAAGAAATAACCTAACAGTTAAGTTTAAGTATTAGATCCAAACAACTTGAAAGTGGTTGTGTGGTGTCCAACAAATGTTGCTGTGTTTCTCGCCAATGTAAAATACCTAGCAGCATCCCTGTGGATTTGCCCCAGGGTGTCTCAGCATCCAGTTTGAGAACAGTAGCCTTACTCTGTTTTCTACGTAGCATTTGTGATTTGGTCCCATAATCTACACATTTGATGCAAACCAAGTTGAGTCCATAATTGGAAGTATCTGGGCACTTTACCAGTCCAGGGTGTTGGGGCTTTATTCTTCAGGCTTCTATCTTTGGTTGCTTGCTTAATAGTTCTCTGGTCATCTTGCTGCTGCCTAAGGTTCAGAGTGATAGGTGGGTGGCAAGTGATGGTAACAGCGGGGGCGGTGGCTCCGTCCTGTCCTGTTGGAAGGGGTAGGGTGCCCCAGAGGTCTTCTTCTGGGCAGTCTGGGGAAGGCCTGGCTCCCTGAGTTGATAGATGCAGACCTTGTGGTGCCTTCGAAAGGGAAAGTCCCTTTTCTACATTTTATTAGATGAGGGTTCCCAGTGACTCGGCCCTCTGATTGGCATGTGACAGCTCACACGGGTTGAATTGTCTCTGGCTGTGTAATTACACACTAGACGCAGTGTCTGCTAAGTGATGCCAGCCGTTTCATGTCCTCGATACCAGTGCTTGTATGGTATGAGGTGAACGAGATGAATCTGAACTGTGCCCCTTTTGTCCTGCATTAGTGCCTGTTATGCCTTAGCCTCCATCAAACTGCTCTGCTGTTTGCACTTCCTTATAACTTCCCTTGCTGCTTATATTTCTTTTCTCCCCTCAGGTGTCTCTCCTTCCCTTCTAACTGGCAGCAGCCCCCTTCACCTCAGGAGCGGGCTTTAGATCCGCTCTGCCAGGCAGCTTGCTAACTTCTGTGTAGCTCTCTGAAGCAGGTAGAGAACCATTTTGCTAAATGCATGCCGCTTCCACTGCCTTTCTAGTTCTAACCCTTTGATGTTCCTTAGCCGTTTGCCTTATTTCCTCCAGTTTCAGCTAAAAGTATTGCTCAGTTTGCAGTATTATGCTACAATGTCTCTCACAAGTACTCTGTATGGTTTGTGCACTGCTCCGGGGATGTAATTGTCTGCGATGTTTAAGATAAACTGGAGGGCTAAAGCCATTATAGAGAATGCTCACAGGACACCTCTTGATAAATGCTGGCATACGTAGCATTTCCATGCACTAGAGATGGTTAGGATCAAGGAAGACCTAAAAAAATGAAAATACTGCTCTTTTCCCATGGCATTCTTGTTTTGACCTATGACAGATGTCCAGAGCCTTCCTTTTTTAGAGGCGTCGGTGTAGCTGCCCTTGTTCATTTGGTGTTACTTGTTACGATAGCACTTCTTTGCACCAAGTGAAAGTTGGTTACTTTTAATATTGATAAAGTGTTTTTCTTGGGCATTTCATCAAGGATGACTTTTGGTTGGGCTGACTAAGTACAGTTTCTTTCCTCTACTTGTTCCCTTCCTCGCCCTCCCCATTTGACATAGCTATCCTTTAGTGCCCAGGATTTTTTTGGAAACATTAAATTACCAGAATTGAGAAGGGGCAGTTTCCCATGTTTCCACACCAGTGTGACTGTCCAGCATCAGTTTTGAAATGATTTTTAACTTTGTCATCTATTAACGCCATACCTTGAAAATGGCATTGTGTAGCTGTTTGTTAAGGTGTGATAAGATACTTGACTAGCTTCTTATGTTTTTGTAGAGGTCACTGTTTTCCTGTGGCTCTGCCCTCTAAAAGGTGTGTGTTTTCCTTTCTTGCAGGACCTGGAGTTGCTGGCTATCTTACTGCAGGGACATCCTCGTCAGTCATGTCTAACCTGCCGCCTCCCGTAGACCACGAGGCAGGCGACCTTGGCTATCAGACTTGACACATTTGTGAGAGACAATAAATGCTGAAAGGCCAGTGCCCAGTCCACATTCCTCCAGCTGATACGTTGAAGCAAACTCTTACTGCCTTTCTCCTGGTTTCATGACAGTGTTACTCCTTTTTCTATAAAAATATTTTTATTTAGGAAAAATAGTCAGTGATTCTAATTGTATCACGCTGTAAGAAAGCACTCTGGATCAACCTAAGTGGGTACACAAGAATTTTTTTTCTTGATGTATGTAAGCACATTCTGTTCCTTTATATCTGTTTACAAGACTGTGAATCAAAACGACAAAACTTTCTTCCTAGTTTTTATAATGTTTTTTTGAATTAGTGTGACTGTGGGGTTGAACTGCAATCTACGGAAATTGGACTAGGTCACCTACCCCCGGAAAAGGGTCTTTCCCTCTCCTGCATCGAGTCCACGTGGCTGTCCTCCACCGTCAAACACTATTAGGTTTTGTCCTTGCGCCTGTTCACTGGTATTCTCTCCTCAATCATTAACCTTCTGAGAGCTCACAGTACATGTCGGTATGTATAAACTGGCTTTACCAAATTGAATGAAAAAGGAGCTTGTGCAAAAAATTAAAAATTTAAACACGGATGTCAAGATGTTATGTAAGAGATTAGTGTAATTGTGAAATGTTCTATACATTATCAAATATATAAAGCTTTCTATATTGAATGTACATTATACAGATCATTCATATGTGTACATAAAATTTTAAAAATAAAGGGAATTGACTGCTTTGTTAATGATACATTTGTTCTAATTTAATACTTTTCCAATGGAATACCTCTTACCTGTTCCTGAGACAGATTTTAGCAGTAGGAATAAACAGACTTGCCTCACATTCACTGCTCCTCCTACAAACAAGTACATTGACACATCTGATCATCTGATTATTCCTAACGTCCTTGGTTAATATTTCAGCTGCATCTAAATCTCCAGAAACGTAGCATTTCCTTTAGTTTCTATTAAGGAATTCAGTCGTGGGCGAGCCAATTAATACTCTGACGTGTGAGACACATCGCCTGTGCACACATTCCAGTGTTTTTAAGAGGTAAGAAATTGAGAGTGAGAACATATTTCAGATAACATAGATCTCAACATGTAGGTCTCCTAGTATGGTCACAAGCTGCAAGAAAATATGAACATGTAAAGAATACAAACATTTCTTAAAGAATGAGGAGATACACAAACCTCCACATTGACTTTGAAAGCAAGAACCAAGTTTATTCCACAGTTGATGTGTAAACAGAGCTAGAATGGAATGGAATCACTAATTCAGAATTTTGCATAATCTCTCAGAGATTATGGAATAATATGCCCATGTAAGTATTTTAATAGATAACTGATTTTAGTCTCCAGATAGTACTTGTCATAAAAATATGTTCATTAAAAGAGTTTATAACAGGGACGCCTGGGTGGCTCAGTTGGTTGGGCAGCTGCCTTCGGCTCAGGTCATGATCCCAGCGTCCTGGGATCGAGTCCCACATCGGGCTCCTTGCTTGGCAGGGAGCCTGCTTCTCCCTCTGCCTCTGCCTGCCACTCTGTCTGCCTGTGCTTGCTCTCGCTTCTCTCTCTATGACAAATAAATAAAATAAAATAAAAAAAAAAAAAAATCTTAATAAAAAAAAAAAAAAAAAAAAAAAAAAAGAAAAAGAGTTTTATAACAGCTAATTTAGGAGTAGGTGTTTTAGGAGAGTGCAAATCAATATATTTCCTTTACATACTATGAGAACATAAATATTGCATTGATGATTTCTTTTTTAAGATTTTATTTATTTATTTGACAGAGATCACAAGTAGGCAGAGAGGCAGGCGGGGGGGGGGTGGTCGGGGGGAAGCAGGCTCCCCGTGGAGCAGAAAGCCCAATGCGGGGCTCTATCCCAGGACCCTGGGATTGTGACCTGAGCTGAAGGCAGAGGCTTTAGCCCACTGAGCCACCCAGGCGCCCCTGTATTGATGATATTTAAAAGGCTGTTTAATCTACGATCACTGATATTTGGATACCAGTCATAGTTCATCTTCACTGAACAAGCCAAACATCATATAAACTTACACATACGTAGCCTCATTTAATCCTCAGAGCAAGCCTATGGGCTTGATACTGATAAAATTTTCATCTTCCAGGTGAAGAACATGGGCTCTGAGAGGCAAAGCAACTTAGCAAAAGTCACACAGTAAGTAACAGGGTAAGAAATCAAAGCTACTTAGACCTGACACCAAAGTCTGTGTTCTGAGCCATGATCCTGCCACAGCCACAATCTCCAGCAGGTGTACATAACTAGGAAAACTGAGGGGTTTTTGTTTTGTTTTGTTTTTAAACATTTTATATTGTAAACCAAAACAGATACAGAAAATCTCACTGTACAGATTAGTTTAATGCATCATTATATAAGGCAAATCACCCTTAAAACTACCATCTCGGTCAAGAACTTTGCTAGCCTCTCCAGAGGCCGCTGCATGTGCACCTATCAAATCACAGCCCCTCCTTCCAAAAGTGACCACTGGTCCGACGCTCCCTCGTTTTCCTTTGTAGTTTATCACCCAGGTGTACATCCTAAACGCTAGAATTTGGTCTTGCACTTTTTCTTCTTTAAGTATCTTTTTGAGTCTTTTTTAATCTTGTGGCTCCCCTTCTATCCCCTTTTCCCCCCAAATTTTGTTGAAGGCCCCAAAGCCATTTTTGTTTGTTTGTTTTTCCCAGACTTTGGAAGTTACTGATCACACACTTACGGTGCAGTTCAACTTAATCCTCTGTCCTTTACATCCAGAATCTTCATCAGATTCAGGTTCTGTCCCTTTGGCAAGACTAGAAGGGTGTTGGGTTCTTCTGTTTAGTCTGTAGGTCATGTGATATTGACAATAATGGAAGTTAATTGTGACTGGATCCATTCATACATCAGGAGTTACCAAATGCTGCGATTCTAAGGCCCTTTCACCTAATAACTGGAATACTTTAATAAGAAATGCTTCCTGCAAAAAAAAGAAAAAAGAAAGAAAATATAAACAAGTAGGATTACATCATACTAGAGTTTCTGCACAACAAAGGAAATCATCTGTAATAAGAAAAAGTAACCTACTAAATGGTGGAAAATACTTGTAAATTATATCCAGTAGGGAATTAATATCGAAAATATGCAAAGAACTCAATAGCAAAAAATCTGATTGAAAAAAGGGCAGAGGATCTATATAGACATTTCCAAAGAAGACCTACAGATGGCCAACTGGCACATGAAAAAATGTTTGACGTCACTAATTATCAGGGAAATCAAAACCATGAGATACAACCTCATACCTGTTAAAATGGCTAGTATTGAAAAGGCAAGAAATAACAAATGTTGGAGAGGATGCAGAGAAAAGGGAACCCTCGTGCACTGTTGGGACTGCAAACTGGTGCAGTCACTGTGGAAAACAATATGGAGGTTCCTCAAAAAGTTAAAAGAACTACTATATGACTCAGCTATTCTCCATCTGGGTATCTGATGAAACAAAAACACTAATTGAAAAAGGTACATGCGCCGCCTGTGTTCTTTGCAGTGTTCTATACAGTAGCCAAGATATGAGGACAACTGAAATGTCCATCAGTGGATGAATAGATAAAGAAGATGTGGAATATATATATGTGTGTGTGTGAATATCATTCAGCCTTAAAAAAGAATGAGATCTTGCCATTTGTGACAACATTGACGGACCTTGAGGGTATTACCCTAAGTGAGATAAGTCAGAGAGACAAATACAAGATTTCACTTACATGTGGAATCTCAAAAGCAAACGGACTAACATAAAATTCATAAATATGGAGAATGGATTAGTGGTTAGCAGGGGAGAAGGAGTCTGGGGGTAGGGAAAATGAGTGAAGGGTGTCAACTGTATAGTGATGGGTGGTAACTAGAATTACTGTGGTGATCACTAGTTTCTACAAACACTGAATTATTGTATAACTGAGACACAAAATGTAATATTTTACCTCAATAAAGAGAAAAGGAAATGCTTTATCTGCTGTTTGTTATCCAGTGGTACATTTCTATGGGAGAGGCAGGATGAAGTCTTCATTGGTTTCCTTATCAGCTTTCAGAATAACTAATTTACTCCCTGTCCTCTTCTGAAGGTGACCAATATGCTTTCTTACCATTACTGTTGTATTTTGGGGTATCATAGATTTAAACATTTGCTTTGTTGCACTCCTTTGCAGCTATAAGCGTACCTTGTTTTGTTGCACTTTGCTTTATTGTGCTTCATGATGCTGCCCTTTTTTTCTTTCGTTTTTTTTTTTTTTTAAACTAATTGAAGGTTTTGGCAGCCTTGTGTCAAGCAACTCATGGCACCATTTTTTCCAAAAGCATTTGTTCATTTCATGTCTCTGTCACATTATGGTAATTTTTGGAATATTTTGAGCTTTTTTACTATTACTGTATTTCTTGGTATCTACGGTCACTGATCTTTGATGTTGCTATTGGAATTACAAGAGAGTTACAAACCATGCCTGTTAGTTAAGACTGTGAACTTAATAAATGTATGTGTTCTGGCTGCTCTTCTGACTGGTTCTTCCCCAGTCTGTCTTCAGGCTTCCTGTTCCCCGACACACAATATTGAGTTTAGGCCAATTAGTAACCGCAATGACCACAAAGTGTTTAAGTGAAAGGAAGAGTTACACGTCTCTGACTCTGATTTAAAAGCTAGAAATGATTAAGTTGACAGAGGAAGGCATGACAAATCTGAGCTAGGTGGAAAGTTAGGCCTCTTGTACCACACAGCCAAATTGTGAACGCAAAGGAAAGTTCTTGAAGGAAATTAAAAGTGCTGCCCCAGTGAAAACATGAATGTTAAGAGTGAAACAGCTTTATTGCTGACATGGCCAAGTATGAGTGGTCTCAACAGAAGATTAAACCAGCCACAATACTCCCTTAAGTCAAAGCCTAATCTAGAACAAGATCCTGACTCTTCAATTCTGTGAGGAAGCTGCAGAAGGAAAAATCTGAAGCCAGCAGAGGTGGGTTAATAGATTTAAGGGAAGCAGCCGTCTCCATAACATCAAAGTGCAAAGGAAAGCCCCCAGTGCTGGTATAGAAGCTGCAGCAAGAGATCCAGAAGGTCCAACTAAGATAACTAGTGAAGGTGGCTGCGCTAAGTAACAGATTTTCATTGCAGATGAAAACAGCCCTCTGTTGAAAGAAAATGCCATCTAGGACTTTGATAGTTAACAGAGAAGGAGTCAGTGCCCGGCTTCCAAGCTTTGAAAGACAGGGTGTTAGGGGCTAATGCAGCTGGTGACTTAAAAGTTGAAGCCAATGCTTGTTTACTGTTTGAATAATCCATAAGAATTAACATTAAATCTACTGTGTGCTCTGTAAATGGAATAAGAAAGCCCGGATGACATCACCTCTGTAACCTGGTTTACTGAATATTTTAAGCCCATTGTTGAGACCTCGTGCTCCGAAAAAAAGATTTCTTTCAAAATATTGTGGCTCATTGACAGCGCACCTGGTCATCCAAGAGCTCTGATAGAGATAACAAGATGAATGTTTCATGCCTGCTGACACAACATCCATTTTGTAGCCATGGGTAGTGAAGTATTTTTGACTTTCAGGTCTTATTTAGGAAACACACTTTGTAAAGCTCTAGGTGTCATAGCTAGTGATTTCTCTGAGGGATCAGGGCCACGTGACTGAAAACCTTCAGGAAAGGATTCCCCATTCTAGATACCATTAAGAATATTTGGGATTCATGGGAAGAAGTCAGAATATCGACATTAACAGGTATTTGGAAGAAGTTGATTCCAGCACACACGGATGGCTTGAAGGAGATCAAGATCTTAGTGAGGGGAGTAACTGCTGATGTGGTAGAAATAGCAGGACTAGAAGTGGAGCCTGAAGATGGGTCGGAGCTGCTGCAGTCTCATGATAAAACTATCAGATGAGGAGTCACTTCTCATGGGTGAGCAAGGGAAGTGGTTTCTTGAGATGGAATCTTCTGGTGCAGATGCTGTAAATTGTCTGAATGACGACAAAGGACTGAGAATATCATATAAACTTAGAGTTTATTGTTGATAAAGCAGCAGCAGAGTTTGAGAGCACTGACTCCAATTTTGAAAGAAGTTCTACTGTAGGTAAAATGCTATCAAACAGCATCACAAGCTACGGAGAAATCATTTGTGGAGGTAAAAGTCAACCAGTGTGGCAGAGTTCATTGTTGTCTTATTTTAAGGGTTACCAGTCACCCTAGACTTCAGTGACACCACCCTGATAAGTCGGCCATCAACATCAAAGCAGGAACCCCATGCTTAGCACTTCTCAGCAATAAGGTGTTTTTTGTTTATTTTTTAGAGCGGGAGCAGTGTGGGGGAAGGGCAAAGGAAAGAGAATCCTAAGCAGACTCCTTGCCCAGCCTGGAGCCCGACGTGGGGCTAGGTCTCACAACCCTGAGATCGTGACCTGAGCTGAAATCAAGAGCTGGACTCGATTAACTCAAGTTAAGTTTTGAGTTTCACCACCTGTGACCACCTTCCCTGCCACCCAGGCACCCTGCAATTAGGTTATTTCTTACTTAAGGTATGTACATTTTTTTAGACATAATGTTATTGCAGTTAATAAACTGCAGTATAATGTAAACATTTTGTATATGCACTGGGAAACAAAAAAATTCATTTGACTCACCTTATTGTGATACTTGATTTCAGTGCTCTGGGATTGACAGTATCCACAGGATCTCCAAGGTATGTCTGTATCTGTATTGAAATTGGAATTGTCTTTGTCTTTGTTACTGGAAGCTTCTTCAGCCTGATTCCTAAGTCCTTTTTTTTTTCTCCCTTTAATGTGGTAAAGTACACATAACATTTATCATCTTAACCACTTTAAGTATACAGTTAGGTGTAACACCTAAGTACATTCATAATGTGCTAAGTACACATAACAAATTTATCATCTTAACCACTTTAAGTATATAGTTAGGTGTTACTAAGTACATTCATAATGTGCTATCATTAGCACCTGTATCTCCAGAACTCTTTTTTCACCTTCTAAAACTGGAACTCTGTACTCATTAACTGAGTTAATGTACTTCTGTAATTCTGTACTCATTAACTCATTGCTAACTCTCCATTCTCCCTTTCCCCAGCCCTGGGCAACCAACATTCTACTTTCTGTCTCTGTGAGTTTGACTGTTTGAAGCATCTCAAACAAGTGGCATCATACAGTGTTTATCTTTTAGTGCATGACTTATTTCACTTTAGCATGATATCTTTAAATTCATTCATGTTGCATATGTCAGAATTTCCTTTTTAAGAATAATAGTCCAGGGGCACCTGGGTGGCTCAGTGGGTTAAAGCCTCTGCCTTCGGCTCAGGTCATGATCTCAGGGTCCTGGGATCGAGCCCCACATCGGGCTCTTTGCTTTGCAGGGAGCCTGCTTCCCTCTCTCTCTCTGCCTGCCTCTCTGCCTACTTGTGGTCTCTCTCTGTCAAATAAATAAATAAAATCTTTAAAAAAGAAGAAGAAGAAGAAGAAGAGTCCATGTATGTATATACCACATTTTCCTTTCTTTTTTAATCCCACATTTTCTTTATCCATCCCTCCATTAATGGACATTTAGGTTTCCATATTTTAGCTACTGTGAATAATGACACTATAAACAACAACTCAATTTAAAAATGTACAAGGGACTCAAATAGACATTTCTCCAAATAAGGCATACAGATGGCCAATATGCACATGAAAAGGTGCTGAATCACTAATTGCTAGGGAAATACAGATCAAACTACAGTGAGATGCCACCTCACACCCAGCAGGATGACTACTCTCAAAAAACAGAAAACGAACATCAATGAGGATGTGCAGAAATTGGAAACCTTGTGCACTATTAGTGGGAAAACACGATGGTACAGCTACAGTGGAAAAACAGTATGGCAGTTCCTGAAAAGAAAGAAGTAAAAATAATCACTCATCATTAAGGAAATGCAAATCAAAACCGCAGTGAGACACAACCTCACACCTGTCAGAAGGACTATAATCAAAAAGATGAGATATAGCAAGTGTTGGCGAGGGTGTAGAGAAAAGGGAAGCATCGTGCACTGCTGGTAGGAATGCAAGTTGGTACAGTCACTGTGGAAAACAGTGTGGAGAATTTTCAAAAAACTAAAAATAGAACCACCACATGATCCAGCAATTCCACTACTGGGCATCTATCCAAAGGATACTAAAACTAATTGGAAAAGATACTTGCACCCCTATTATCATTGTAGCATTATTTGCAATATCCAAGATCTGGAAGCAACCGAAGTGACCACTGATAGATGAACCGATAAAGAAGATGTGGTTTATATCTAATGGAATGCTACTCAGCCATGATAGAGAATGAGAACTTGCTATTTGTGGCAGTGTGGATGGATCTAGAGGTGTTATGCTAAGTGAAATAAGACATAGAAAGACATACCATATAATTTTTGCTTTTATGTGGAACCTTAAATGAATAAAAAAGCAGAAATAGACTCATAAATACAGAGTACAAACGAGTACTTGTCAGAGGGAAAGGACACGGGGGTATGTGCAAAATAGGCGAAGGAGTGTGGGAGATACAGACTTCAGCTTCTGGGATGAATACATCCTGGGGATGAAGGGTACAGCATAGGGACTCTAGTCAATGTTATTGTAATACCGTTGAACCCTTGTGAGCATAGCCTAAAGTATAGACTTGTTGAGTCACTAATGCCGTATACCCGAAACCAATGTAACATTGTGTATCAATTATACTTCAATTTAAGAAAATAAAAAACGGAATTACCATATGATCCAGCAATTCCACTTCTGGGTAAATGCCTAAAACAACGGATGAAAAAGCAGGGCCTCAGATTGAAAACTGAGTTTTAATCTTTTGGAGTAGAGGGTTTACCTAAGACCTACACATGGAGCATTTTGCCTCGGTTCTCAGGTATAAAAGCAAGACAGCACAAGCACGGGGGCAAGAAAGTAAATAGAGGACCTCTAGGGAGTGGAGTTGTCTGTTATGGTTGGTGTATAGGGGTCGAGAAAGAGAACCCAGTCTGTAACCCGGGGAGTGGCCGATTGGGCAGTATCCTGAGAGCCAGATGGAGGTGTGGGCATCCCAGCCTAATTGTGATTTAAGAAGGAGATCTGTGTTTGGAAACAGACAGCAGTGGGGTGTGATCAACTTAACGTTTATCTCAGGGAAGGTGGTCACAGGTGGTGAAACTCAGAGACACAGGTAACTCAGCCCATGTGGAGGAGCAAAGCAAGGGACGAACACAGAGAACAAGCCCTCACCAGTAAAGGTGACGATTATCACCAGGTGGCTGGAGAATACCTTTCAGTCCAGAAATTCTGTAATCCCTTTCCTTATCTTAAATTCCATTATAGGATGGAATGTCTCTAAATACCTAAGCTTAGCTAGGTTTTTAGAAAGAGCAGTTTGATAAAGGAAAAAAATGTTACAGATAAATTTAGTCTATTTCTGGCAACCTGTTGACTAGAAATGTAATGGTCTGCTTGAATTTTCAGGACCTCATGGTGTCCTGTATGGTAAGCCACACTTCTTCTGGGGCACCTGGCTCACTGAACAGAGCATGTGACTCTTGATCTCCAAGTCCT
Source organism: Mustela putorius furo (assembly GCF_011764305.1). Classification (NCBI taxonomy): domain Eukaryota; kingdom Metazoa; phylum Chordata; class Mammalia; order Carnivora; family Mustelidae; genus Mustela; species Mustela putorius. The sequence continues at coordinate 108,654,925 of NW_025421987.1, read as the reverse complement.
GAGTTTAAGCCCCATGCGGGGAGCAGAAACTACTTTAAAAACAATAACCACCACTTCCCTTCGAGTGACCAGAGGAAGTATGAGCAAGGAACGTGAAGACTCCTTCCAGCTTGTTTCCTTATCTACACGGTCAGGTTGATCATTGTCAGTCCGTCCTTTGCAGAGCTGCTGTGAGGACTCTGAGAACCTCGGGCCAAACAATGGCGGTAATAATCCTGAGCCTTGAGGTCAGCAATTGTCAATAGCAATTTTTCTCCCTATGTTTACGATCAGGAATAGGGTAAAACAAATTTCAAGTACTTTAAGGTCTACATTAAACAATTTGTAATGTTTTAGTCATTTTTAGAAGTAATCATATTGCTATGTAATCCCTAACTAAAAAGGAACTATCTTGAGTCCAACATCAGATATGCTGCAGTCTTAGTCAGCAGATCCACCTGTTTCCTACAACGAAAACACCTTTCTCCCTGGGCTGCTGCTTGTGTGCAGGCAGCTGAGGTCCAAGAGGCAAATCCGATAAAGTGACTTGAATTTGCTTCTGAATTGAGAAGAATGCCTGACAACTGAGTTCAATGAAAAGTTCCATCTGCGGACTGAAGCACAGACCATTTACATAGCTGAGCCAGCCCGTTGTCTTCAAATGAAATGTGGAATTCAGAGTTTGAAGTTAGTTTGATTAGAAAAAACTAGAGGGGCAGCTGGCAGGCTCAGTCAGTAGAGTGTGCAACTCTTGATCTTGGGGCTGTAAGCTTGAGTCTCACTTTGGGTATAGAGGTTACTTTAAAATATTTTTAAAAAGAAAGAAAAAGCTAGAAAATACAGAATTCCTTGGGAAGTGGATTTCTAGCAGGGCTGCAAGCAGTCTCCAGCTTCCCTTCCCAAAAGCAGCACCAAAGCTAAAACCTTGGCCTGCAAAAGTCCAGATCGCAGGGCATGGAGTGACGGCTCTGCGGATCAGCAACACACACCAAAACTTGAAACGGACACTGAGTTAGAACTGAGTAACTGGCTGGCTCCAGGGACCGAGTGTGCGTTTCTAGGTTTGTTGGGCTTATTGAAAGTACGTGTTAAGGGGCACCTGGGTGACTCAGATGGTTAAGCATCTGCCTTTGGCTCAGGTCATGATCTCCAGATTCTGGGATTGAGCTCTATGTTGGGCTCCCAGCTCAGCCGGGAGTCTGCTTCTCCCACTCCTTCTGCCTCTCCCAGTTCTTGTGTTTTCTCTGTCTCCATCTCAAATGAATAAATAAAATCTTAAAAAAAAAAAAATCCAAGGGGTGCCTGGGTGGCTCAGTGGGTTAAAGCCTCTGCCTTTGGCTCAGGTCGTGATCCCAGGGTCCTGGGATGGAGCCCCGCATCGGACTCTCTGCTCAGCAGGGAGCCTGCCTCCCTTTCTCTCTCTGCCTGCTGCTCTGCCTGCTTATGATCTCTGTCTGTCAATAAATAAATAAAATTTAAAAACAACAACAACAAAAAAGCATTTGTAAAGTTTTGAGTTCTCCACATTATATCAAAATCACCGCTGATGCCCAGGGGTCTAGATGTCGATTCTAAGTAGTCCATACTCATTCACTTCAACCCCAAGAGGTTGTGTGGACTTGAAGTTGAACTGTCTGTGTCTTGGTTTTGTGTCACCCAGTCCATTGAAATGAGAGCAAGAGAGAGGCTACCAGTTGTCCTGGAGTGAGTTGGGGCCATTCAGGCTGCAGTCCTGCCCTCACTGTGTGGCCTCTCATCTTTAAATGAGGTCATTAATGCCTCCCTTAGCCTGCAGTTTTGTCACTAACAAGCAACGGATGTAAACCCTTGATAGGGCGCCAGCCTCCTGGATGGCGTCAGGGAAGTCGCTGGCGTGGCAGGCAGAATCTACCCTGCTTAGGTCTTTGACCTTGGGCATCAATTTCTTCTATAAAATGTCTGAGTTGGTCAGTCAGGAAATATTTCACTGCGAGGAATCTGATGAAAGATAATGTAAGCCCTCTAGGCAAAAGTGTCCAAAAGCACATATTTTTTTAAATATTAGAGAACTCAGTCCCACTCTAATTCTAGTTAAAAAGCCCAGAGGAAGATAGCTTCTAAGAATCATGTGCAATAGGGGCACCTGGCTGGCTCAGTGGGTTAAAGCCTCTGCCTTCGGCTCAGGTCCTGATCTCAGGGTCCCGGGATTGAGCCCCGCATCAGGCTCTCTGCTCAGTGGCGAGTCGGCTTCTCTTCCTCTCTATCTGCCTACCTCTCTGCCCACTTGTGATCTCTGTCTGTCAAATGAATAAAGTCTTTTAAAAAAAATTATGTACAATATTGTTTGCCACAAATTGGGCTTATCATGAAACACTCTTTTCTCCGCTGTGGAATCTCTCCTGGTCATCAGTGCTTTCCTATTGCTATTTTTTTTTTTTTTTTACTACATATCTTTAATATGTTACTTAGCATTTAGAGCAAAAAACTTGACATCTGGGTTGTTGACCATCCCCTAACTTCCAGATTGAAAAGAGTAAAAGGCAAGAGCAGTTTACTCCAGGTTCCAGGGCCCATGAATACAGGAAATAGGGCAGCCAGTTTAAAAGGTTATTTTTCCACCAAGCTTACCAAAAACGTGTACATGCTCACCATTTTTACAAAGCCCCCCCATTTGGGAAAATGACTTTGTAAGAGAAAAGCAAGTTCCCAGAACTGTTCATGGAAAGTCTCAGTTACATATATAAATAATCAATGTTTACGCTTACATCTTTTAACATGGAAAAGGTATATGGTTTATTTAACAAGGTTATGTGGTTAGTATATATAAAGAGTTTTTGGTTAAAGTCAGTGGCAGAGGGGCGCCTGGGTGGCTCAGTGGGTTAAGCCGCTGCCTTCGGCTCAAGGTCATGATCTCAGAGTCCTGGGATCGAGTCCCGCATCGGGCTCTCTGCTCAGCAGAGAGCCTGCTTCCCTCTCTCTCTCTCTCTGCCTGCCTCTCCATCTACTTGTGATTTCTCTCTGTCAAATAAATAAAATAAAATCTTAAAAAAAAAAAAGTCAGTGGCAGTATATGTACAATCAAATGTCCGAGGAACATGTGGCTCATTCCCTGGCCCTTGCCAAATGGCAGTATCTGTGGGCAGGAAAAGAGGAATCCCATGCCCTCAATTTCTCCATTTCATGGAAAAGTTTATGAAAATGTGACTTGAGTCCGTGAGGCAATGAGTCATTTGTCTTCAAAAAGAAAGGTCATATGGAAGTAATTCTGCAAATATTTAGTTGTGTGTAAATGCACTGAAGTTACTTCGACTAGAACTTAAGCTCAAACCCCACTGTCACCCTTGAATATTTTACAGGACTCAGAACAGCCCTCCGTGCACATCTGTCCAGTTTCCCAGCATTCCAAGAGAGGAAATGGAGCATGTTTCCTGGCTTTAAATGTGAGAGTTGGCCAGACACTGTCTTGTCAGCCCTGAGTGATCAAGAGGAATTCAGAATATTTATGCATGTCCTGAGTTTAGAGCAGGAAACGTTATCAGTCGCTACAGAGTTGAAGGATACCCCACCCTTCATATACCCAGGACATTCCTAAAGCAGCTTAGCCTGATGGAAAACCTTTGAAGTCAAACCTAAGCTTGGATACCAACAAGTGTATAGCTCCAGTCGGGAATTTCAGCGTGAACAAGGCCAAAACAGGAAGGAAAAGGTTTATTTGTAGAAAACAATAAAGGAAGAAGAGAACATTGGAAAAGAAAGGTATCATATTTAATACCTTTAGAGATAAACATTGCATGCACAAAATAACAGGATGCCACTTAAAAAAAATTCTTTTCCAGAGAATTAGAATCTGGTCTTATAAAAAAACACCAAACAGCAGAAATGAGAAACAATGAAAGACACTGAGAGATAACACTGAAGAAATTCCCTGAAGCAGAATAAACAGAAAGAGATGGAAAAACAGGAGACAAAGTTAAAGTAGGGGAGGCCCAGCCTAGGAGGCCCATTTTCCAAAAACAGAGGTGGACCCAGAAAGAGAGAGTTTTGAAAGGGAGATGTTATGGATTTGTGTCTCTCCTCCCTAATTCCTATGAAATCCTAAACCCCAAGGTACTTGGGAAGTGATAAGGTCGTGAGGGTGCCCTTGTAAAGGGACCCCAGAGAGCTCTCTCAAGATCTTTCTGCCATGTGAGAACACAGTGAGGAAGCAGCACTGTGAAACCAGAAACAGGGCCCTCCCTAGCTGCCCAGTCTGCTGGTGCCTTGATCTTGGACTTCAAGCTTTCAAAACTCTGAAAATTGAGCCAACCAGTTTATGGTATTTTGTTATAGCAGCTTGAGTTAAGATGGGTGGAGAACAAAATAAGAAATTCCAAAGCATTCCCAGAAAGGAGGAGTATGCCACTGAGTACCCAGTCCAACAGATGAAAATAAACCCTTACAGACGCGCATCATTGTGAAACTTTACAATACAGAACCAAGAAGTTCTTATAAATTTCCAGGGTGTGGCAGGAGAAGCAGAGAACATTTCTTAGAAAGGAGCAAAAATCAGAATAGCACTAGATTGCTCAACACTGAATGTTAAAACACAAAGGGGTGATGCCTTCAAAAGTCTAAGGGAAAAATAATTTCCCAGCCTAGGATTCTAGAGTCAGCCAAAGTCCCAGTTAAGTGAGGGGACAATATTTAGACTTGAAACATTTTTCAAGATTTACTTGTCTCAGGTCTCAGATTTACTTCCCACGAATGTGTTACAAGAACCTCTTGAATGATGATGTTCTCCCCCTGAGTGGGGTAACCAAGAAAGGAAGGAGGGATTCTCCAAAAGGTGGTGAAGAGATGCTAAATCAAGACAAGAGCTAGCAGCTGACTTGGAGCATGTCCAGTCCAGACCAGAGCAGTTCAAGAGACTCTGGGAACAAACTCTTCTAGAAGATGAAGCTGATAGTCTCTGGGCTGAGCATCCTGAGAGGAAAAGAGACTGACATACCTGAGGGAGGGGTTTCTCGAAGAGTCAAAGGGCAGAATAATCTCCGTGGGGCCACGTGGTGCTGTGAGGTTCTGACTGGTACTTCCCTAATGACAATGCCAATAAGATTATGTAGGGAGAATAAAAGAACAGGATGTGTGTGAGAGACCGGTGTATGTTTGGTGGGGAGAGAAGACAAAAGACAATTGAATCTTCCAAGTGCAGAAATCAAAAGATGATGGCAAAAGGTAAAATAAATAAATAAAGCAAGGGGTAACAATATAACAGACTATAGATGAATAGTAGTGTTTTGTCAAGGTCACATTTCCCAAATGTAATCAGTGTGTTCTGGATAAGTGCCACGATGTCTGCAACTAACTCAAATAGCAGAGAGAGAGGAATGCAAATGGGAATCTAGGTGAGGGTATACAGGTATTCATTATACTGGTCATATAACCTTTCTGAAGGTGTGTAATTGCATTATTTGGAAGCAGATGACCATGCTTATCAATTAAAAGTTTTTAAATGGTTGCCCATGAGACTGGGAGATGAGCATATTGGAGGGTGGGAAGGAGGAAGCATTGTGCTTCATAAGTAGCTTTTTTTTTTCATAGCTAGCTTTGAATGGTGCTTGCACTCTTGAACTCAGACATAGACACTTTTTATTAAAAGCTAAATTTTAAAAAGTTAATACAACTTAGGGGAAATTTAAAATTAGCAAAACCAAAGCTTTAAAAAAAACCTTTTTTACATACACTGTAAGGGAAATATAATAGAAAAAATATTATCTGCCATGACAAAAAGAAACACAAAATAGTTAGGGACAACCTTAATATGAACTATGCTAGATTTATATGGAGTTTGGCCCTCTACTGAGTGACATAAAGGAATTCTTGAATAGAGAGATGCGTCTTTTTCCTGGTAGGATGAATCAAAATCGTAGACGTGTCAGTTGTCCCCAAAGTAAACTCAATGCAATCTCAAGTCCCAATAAAATAATTTTATGGCTTATTTGGGAGAATGCTATAAAAACATGTGAAAGAAATGGATAGGGAATTACTCAACCAGATCTTAAAGCTAGAGAAAATAACTGAAATAAGCACTGTGAACAAAAGGTCAACAGAAGCAGTCTTAAAAATCAGTCCAAGTAGATGACAACTAGCTTGGGACAAAGACATGTGTACTTGGGTGAGTGGAGAATTGGATCCATCAAGCAAACTGGTCAGCTGTTATGTATAGGCCCCACCCCATCTAGAAAAGGATCTATATAATGAGCTTCTACCTCCTCATCTTACACGCACATATATCCCAGCTGCGCCAAAGGTTTAAAGTGAGAAATAAAACTATAAAATCTATTAAGTAAAATTGAGTGAACCTTGGGATCTAGCCAGTTGCCTTGCCTTGCCAGAGCCACAAGCATCATCCTTGACTTTTAGCCTGTCCTTCACCACACCACTTTCCTTTAATTCTGTTTGTTGCTTCTGTATCTTGAGTATCTGTACAATGTATGGTCGCTCTGTCTCCAGCACTGTGTAGGCCTCTCACCTGTCTTCCCTGCATCAGTGCATCAGGACCCCAACTCCTGTCCTTACTTCCAGCATAGTCTGAATCCAATCCCTTCTTCATGGAGTAATAGTTCTAAAACTCAGGTACAGTCTTTTTAGTCCTGTGTTTAATGCCCTTCCATGGCTCCTCACTGCTTGTAGGACCAAGTCCAGTGCCTCCTCTTGGATTACAAGGCCCTCCGTGATCATCTCTGCCACTGTCTCTGCATCCTTTTTGAAAATAGGGAAATTCTCAGCTTTTAGAATTCGCCAGCCTGTTCTCTCAGATCTTCACACACATGGTTCCACCCAGAACATTCTCCTGTCCTCCTCACACCTTCTCTTCTTCCCATCTGCCGGAGTTGGTGGACTCCTCAAATGAAAGCAGTTTGTTTAATTGAGCATCTCTCTACAGGAAGTACGTTTTCTGAGTACAGAGATCATGTCTGTCTTGTTCATCTGTGGATCTTCCAGAATGTAGCAGTGTACGTAGGACATAACGGGCACTCAATAAGTGGTATTTGGTGAATGAATTAAACTGTACTTGTATAAATTAGTTCTTTTTTATGATTAAAAAAAACAATAGCCCAAATACACATGGTACAAAATGGATGTTAACGTCCAACAGCAACCTTTACCAACTGACATTAGTAAAGTCACGGGCTGTGTCTGAATTAGTGCTGTGTGGGCTAGTTTCCAAAATTACAAGTTCCTACTCCAGGCCAGTCTCCCCGACTTCTAGGTATATTCAACAACGCCAGTTTTTCAGAATCTGACCCAGTGAGGCTTGGGACTGGAATTAGTGTCCCCAAATAAGCAGAAATCCCACCTGTTATCTTGCTTCACTTGTAGATTCTTCATTTGAACTTGCTTCCTACTCATCCTGCATACTATCCTCGGCTTTCTAGGGTGGAAATAGACTCTAAAAAGAGAAATTTTTGAAAATACCTTTTTATTATCTACATACCAGTTAATCTTCTCAAGGTTGTGTGGTAGATAAAAATCTGGCCCTAACCAGGACAAATGGTTGGGGGTTAGGGTTGAGTGACCTGTCAGCTGGATGAACACCTCCGGAGAACAAGGACATCCCCCGTGGGTGCCCAGGAAGGGCCAGCAGAGCTGTCCACGATTGCAGAGTTCTTTCAATTCCAGATGGTCTAGTTATTGGGTTGTTTCAACTAGATATAAATAAGAAATCTTTTTGATTCAATACACTTTAAAGAATCTTGGGACAGCAAAGCTAACAATGAATAGGAAGGAAATATCTTAAGTCCCTTAACATTCTTGCTCCACTTCTGGCAAAATGTTAGAACCTCCATGAATAGCTGTTTCTGCTTCTCTTCTTTTCTTCTAGATGGTTTTTGTCTCAAATTTTGTCAGCAAAATAAAGGTTAAGAAGAGAGGGGTACCTGGATGGCACACTCAGTTAAGCGTCCAGCTGTTGGTTTCGGCTCAGGTCATGATTTCAGGGTTGTTGAGATGAGCCCTGCTTTGGGTTCTGTGTTCAATGCAGAGTCTGCTTGAGACTCTCTCCCTCTCCCTCTGCTCCTCCTCTCTCTCTCAAATAAATAAATCTTTTATCTATTTTTAAGATTTTGTTTATTTGAGACAAAGAGCATGAGCAGAGAGAGAGGGAGAAGCAGACTTCCCTCTGAGCAAGGAGGCTCTCATGAGTCTCAATCCCAGGACCCTGGGCTCATAACCTGAGCCAAAAGCAGATGCTTAACCAACAGAGCCACCCAGGCGCCCCTAATCCAGCTGTCTTAAATGATTGGAAGGAGATTTCTTGTAGAAAGGTTTCAAATGGATTTAGAATTTAAATCTTACCTCAAACAAGGGGGAAGGTAGACTACCTAGGCCAACGGGTCCATGTTGATCTGGTCCCAGAAGCGGCAGCCACAATCACCTGTGAGAGATTACCTGTGACAGGAGGCTCATTTGCTCCTCAGCCCTCCGGAGAAGGGGAGCTTGCTCTTCCTGGCACAGAACATCTGTATCAAGGGAGAACACCTTCTCTCTAGTCATATTCATGACTTCGTCCTTTAATAGTAGAAAGTTCATTTAGGATCTTGGAGACAGATATAAGAGTTATGATGGACTAAACTAAATAAAAGGCAATAACTAAGACATTTGGAGACCATTTTCCCTGACTCCAAAAACCTCATTATAAACAATATTATAGAGGATAAATTGGGAGAGAAAAATGGATGATCATAGTTTTGTATTTTGTAAAAGAGTTGTCTCCCGTTCCCCATGACAATATAGGTATTAATTCCCACCAACCTGGAGGGGTACTCTGGATCATAGTTTACACTTTTCTCTTCTGAAATATTAGAGCCAGCCTTTTATTTGCATTCAGAAACCCTAACCACCCTGAACAAATACCGATTTCCCCTGAAATGATCTTTAGGAGTGGTTCTACTGCAGGTCTTTGGTGCACTAGAAATGCTTAGCAGTTCCTTGTCATGCTGAGTTCTTTTCTTTTTTTCCCCTTAAATACAGGAAATCCACTAGACTTAACTTTTCCCCTTCACCGGCTAACATAAAAGATTACAAAAATCACTGTCTTCCCTTAGTTGCCATAGTACACAATTGTCTTTGGCTGTTCGTCATCTGGTCTCCATTTCTAATAATGCCCAAGTCCTTTTCCCCAGAGTATGATTTGGGTGGGAAGGGGGCCTCTCTCACTGTGGACTGAAGAGGAGAAGCTGGTTCTCTAATACTGCAGCTTGTCCAACACCAGCCACATGTGACTATTGAGCACTTGAAATGTATCTGAAGAACTGAATTATTTACTTCATTTTAATTAACTTATTTAATTTTTTATTGAGGTATAATTGTCATATAATATTAGTTTAAGATGTACAACATAGTGATTTGACATTTGTACACATTGTGAAATGGTCACCATAGTATGTCTAGTTACCATCTGTCACCCAAGAATGGTCACCAACGTCTAGTTACCATCTGTCAATACGATACTATTGACTGTATTCCCCATGCTGTACATTATATCCCCCATGACTTACTTATTTCATCACTGGAAGTTTGTACTTACTCCACTCCCTTCTGGCAACCACCAATCCATCCCCTGTATCTATGAATCTGAGATTTGTTTCTTTTGATTTTTAGATTCCACATAGAAGTGAAATCATACAGTATTTATCTTTTTCTCTCTGACTTACTTCACTTGGCATAATGCCCTCTAGGTCCACATTGTCACAAGTGGCAGGATTTCCTTCTTTTTTATGACCAAGTACTATTCCACTCTACTGCACCTTTATCCATTTATCTATCAGTAGACACTTAAGTTGCTTCCATATCTTGGCTCGTGTAAATAATGCTGCAATGAACATGGGGTGCATATATCTTTTCCAATTAGTGGTTTTTTTTCCACATTTTTAAATTTAATTTATTTTCAGTGTATCAGATTTCATTGTTTATGCACCGCACCTAGTGTTCCATGCAATACGTGCCCTCCATAATACCCACCACCAGACTCCCCCAACCTCCCACCCCCCTCCCCTTCAAACCCCTCAGATTGTTTTTCAAGAGTCCATAGTCTCTCATAGTTAACCTCCCCTTCCAATTTCCCTCAACTCCCTTCTCCTCTCCATCTCCCCATGTCCTCCATGCTATTTGTTATGCTCCACAAATAAGTGAAACCATATGATAACTGACTCTCTCTGCTTGAATTATTTCACTCAGCATAATCTCTTCCAGTCCCGTCCATGTTGATACAAAAGTTGGGTATTCATCCTTTCTGATGGAGGCATAATACTCCATAGTGTATATGGACCACATCTTCCTTATCCATTCGTCCGTTGAAGAGCATCTTGGTTCTTTCCACAGTTTGGTGACCATGGCCATTGCTGCTATAAACATTGGGGTACAGATGGCCCTTCTTTTCACTACATCTGTATCTTTGTGGTAAATACCCAGTAGTGCAATTGAAGGATCATAGGGAAGCTCTATTTTTTAATTTCTTAAGGAATCTCCACACTGTTCTCCAAAGTGGCTGCACCAACTTGCATTCCCACCAAGAGTGTAGGAGGGTTCCCCTTTCTCCACATCCTCTCCAACACACATTGTTTCCTATCTTGCTAATTTTGGCCATTCTAACTGGTGTAAGGTGGTATCTCAATGTGGTTTTAATTTGTATCTACCCGATGGCTAGTGATGATGAACATTTTTTCATGTGTTCGATAGCCATTTGTATGTCTTCATTGGAGAAGTGTCTGGTCATGTCTTCTGCCCATTTTTTGACATGATTATCTGTTTTGTGTGTGTTGAGTTTGAGAAGTTCTTTATAGATCCTGGATATCAACCTTTTGTTTGTACTGTCATTTGCAAATATCTTCTCCCATTCTGTGGGTTTCCAATTAGTGTTTTTGTTTTCTTTGGGTAAATACTTAGTAGTGAAATTAGTGGATCATATGGTATATCTACTTTTAATTTTTTGAGGAACCTCCATACTGTTTTCCACAGTGGGTGAATCAGTTTACATTCTCACCAGCAGTGTACAATGATTCCCTTTTTTCCACATCCTTGCCAACAATTGTTCTTTGTCTTTTTCATTTTAGCCATTCTGACAGGTTAAGGTTATATCTCTCTAAGGCTTTGATTTGCATTTGCATTTGATGAGTGATATTGAGCATCTTCTCATGTGTCTATTGGCTGTGTATGTCTTTTTTGGAAAAATGCTCAGGTCCAATACCGATTTGTAAAGTGGATTTGTTGTTGTTATTGAGTTGTGTGTGTTCTTATATATTTCAAATAGTAACACCTTCTTGGACATATAATTTGCAAATATCTTCTCCCATCCAAGAGGTTGCTTTTTTGTTTTGTTGATTGTTTCCTTTGTTATGCAGAAACTTTTTAGTTTGATATAGTCCTAGTAGTTTATTTTTTATTTTATTTCCCTGGCTTTTGGAGTTAGGTCCAAAACTTGTATATTCTTGCCTCCTTTGTTATAATTGACCATATATACAGGGATTATTTCTGGACTGTTTAGTTCCATTGATCTCTGTTGTTTTTTTTTTAAATGCCATCTGTTCTTAATTACTGTAGCTTCGTAGTATAGTTTGAAATCAGGGAGCATGATGCCTTCAGTTTTGTTTTTTGTTTTGGCCATTCGGGATCTTTTGTGGCTTCATAATAGTGGCGGAATTATTTGCTCAAGTTCTGTGAAATAGGGACGCCTGGGTGGCTCAGTTGGTTGGGCGGCTGCCTTCGGCTCAGGTCATGGTCCTAGTGTCCTGGGATCAAGTCCCACATCAGGCTCCTTGCTCCTCGGGGAGCCTGCTTCTCCCTCTGCCTCTGCCTGTGCTTGCTCGCTCTCTCTCCCTCTCTCTGACAAATAAATAAATAAAAATAAAATATAAAAAAAAAAAGTTCTGTGAAATACACCACTGGAATTTTGGTAGGGATTGTATGGAATCTTTAGATTGTTTTGGGTAGTATAGATATTTTAACAATCTTAATTCTGCCAATCAATGAGCATGGAATATCTTTTATTTGTTTGTGTTGACTTCAATTTTTTTCATCAGTATTCTAAGTTTTCAGTATACAAGTCTTTCACCTTCTTGGTTAAGTTTATTCCTAAGTATTTATTTTTGGTGCAATTGTATATGGGATTATTTGCTTAATTTCTCTTTCTTCTACTTCATTTTAATTATACGAATGCAATGGATTTCTGATTATTGATTTTTTTATCCTGTGACCTTACTGAATTCATTTACCATTTCTACTAGTTTTTTGGTGGAGGTTTTCAGGGTTTTCTATATCTTCACATAGTAAAAATTCTACTTCTTCCTTATCAATTTGGATGCCTTTTATTTCTTCTTATTTTCTGATTGCTGTGGCTAGGACTCCCAGTACTATGTTGAATAAAAGTTATAAGAGTGGACATCCTTGTCTTGTTCCTTATCATAGGGGAAAAACTCTCAGTTCTTCACCATTGAGTATGATGTTTGCGGTGGGCTTTTCATATATGGCCTTATTTGTTGAAGTGTGTTCCCTCTAAACCTATTTTGTTGAGAGCTTTTTATCATGAATGCTTTTTCTGTATTTGAGATGTATCTATTGAAATGATCATATGGTTTTATCCTTTCTCTTGTTGATGTGATGTATCACATTGATTGATTTGCAATTATCGAACCATGCTTGCCTCCCAGGAATAAAACCCACTTGACTGTGGTGAGTGATTTTTTTTTAAGGTATTGTTGGATTCTGTTAGCTAATATTTGTTGAGAATTTTTGCATCTGTGTTCATCAGAGATATTGGCCTGTATTTCATCTTTTGTGGGTATCTTTATCTGGTTTTATATCAGGGTAATGCTGGCTCATAGAATGAATTTGGAAAGGCCCTTTCCTCTTCTGTTTTTTGGACTAGTTTGAGAAGGAAAGGTATTAATCCTTCTTTAAATGTTTGGTAGAATTCCCCTGTGAAGCTGATTCTGGACTTTGGTTTGTTAGGAGTTTTTTGATAAGTGATTCAATTTCATTGCCAGTATCTGTCTGTTCAAATTTTCTATTTCTTCCTGAATCAGGTTTGAAAAGTGACATGTTTCTCAGAATTTATCCATTTCTTCTAGTTTGTCTAATCTGTTGGCATATAATTTTTAATATTGCCATATAATCCTTTGTATTTCTGTGCTGTTGGTTGTTATTTCTCTTCTTTCATTTCTCATTTTATTTATTTGAGTCCTCTCCTTTTTCTGATGAGCCTGGCTAAAGATTTATGAATTTATAGAACTTTTCAAAGAACTAGCTCCTGGTTTCATTGTTCTGTTCTTTTGTTTGTTAGTCTCTAATTTATTTATGTTTTAATCTTTAAATAGATTTGGGCTTTGGGCTTTGTTTGTTCTTTTTCCAGCTCGTTTAGGTGTAGGTTAGGTTGTTTGAGATTTGTCTGGCTTTTTGAGTTAGGCCTATGCTGCCCTAATCTTGGACAGCTGTGTTTTCATTTTCATTTGTCTCCTTGTATTTTTTAATTTCCTCTTTGATTTCTTGGCTGGCCCATTCATTGTTTAGTAGCATGTTATTTCACCTCAACTTATTTATGTTCTTCCAGATTTTTTCTTGTGGTTGATTTCTAGTTTCAGACTTTCATGGTCTGAAAAGATACCTGATATGATTTCAGTCTTTTTGCATTTATTGAGACTTATTTTTGTGGCAGAAGTTTCAGCTGTTGTGGCCGCAGTCAAACTGGTAAAATGGAGTCACTTTGGAACGTTGCTGGTCCCCTCCAGAACTGCCTGAAGGATGAGACACATCAGGAGCCACGTTGGAGGGACTCCTGCCTAGTTGGGGTGGGGCAGATCTGCAGGAGAATGCAGGGGCAGGTTGCAGGGTGTTAGCATGGCAGGTGGAGAGTGTTCATCCTGGTTCCTACAGATGCCCAGCTATCTAGGCTTGGGGAGGATGTCGGGCAGAGAAGTGTCACCAGCTCTTTTGTTCATAGTGAAGTCTCCTAAAGATCTCTGCCCCTGCCCCCAGAACCAGTTCTGAGAAAAGTAAATAAATCTCTTTTGTGAATAAGCCAGGTGTTTTTCAAACTGCTGCTTCTATCCTGTATCTTGGTGCATTGTTGTTTGTTATGCAGTTTCTTTAAGGTGTGTGGGGGGGGGAGGGGCTCAGTTTCCTATTGCCCACTGGCTCTGCCAGAAGCAAGTTCACTGATTTTAAAGTACCCAGAGTTAAGTTCTACTGGTTGTAAAAAAACAAAACAAAACAATAACAACAACAACAAAACAACAAATAAAAAACTTAAGTCTGACTTGTTATCAAACACAAATATTATGGGGACTTCTCAGTTCAGGTCCTCTGTGCCTGAGCTGCCTGGTGTAGGGTCTTCTCTCCCTGTTCTGTGCTTGTACTGTCTGTCCCTCTGTTTGTGGTTCTTCTTCTTTTTTTTTTTTTTTAATATTTTATTTATTTATTTCACAGACAGAGATCACAAGTAGGCAGAGAGAGAAGGGGAAGCAGGCTCCCCGCTGAGCAGAGAGCCCGATGCGGGGCTCGATCCCAGGACACTGGGATCATGACCCGAGACGAAGGCAGAGGCTCCAACCCACTGAGCCACCCAGGTGCCCCTGTTTGTGGTTATTCTTGCTGGGATTTTGGTTCCTGACCCGTCCTACAGTTTTTGATATGGCCTCCTTTCTATGATTAGCTGTGGAAAGTCTGTAAGTCTGTTCTGCCAGTCTTTTTTTTTTAAAAGATTTTATTTATTTATTTGACAGATCACAAATAGGCAGAGAGGCAGGCAGAGAGAGAGGGGTATGCAGTCTCCCTGCTGAGCAAGAGCCCAATGCAGGGCTCGATCCCAGGACCCTGGGATCATGACCTGAGCTGAAGGCAGAGGCTTTAACCCACTGAGCCACCCAGGTGCCCCTGTTCTGCCAGTCTTTGGGTCATTTTCTAGACTGGGTATATTAATGTGGCTGTTATCTAGACATGTGTGTGGGATGATGTGTGCTTAGTATCCTCCTACTCTGCCATCTTCCCACCAACTGTTTAAGTAATTATTGTTAGGTATGTACTACTGTTATTTTATTAAATGTTTTCTGGCTATTTTTGTAGTTTCTCGCCATTCCTTTCTTTTCCTTTTTCTCTTTCTCTTTGTGGTTTGACAACTTTCCTCAGTGTTCTGTTTAGATTCCTTTCTCATTTTCTTTTGTGTATCTACAATACGTTTCTGCTTCGTGGTTACCATGGGGTTCACATATATCATCCTATATATATAATGGTCTTATTTTAAGGCATGGTAACATATTTGAACACACCCCAAAACTCTACATTTTTTAGTCCCCCTAAATTTTGTTTTTTTTTTTTTTAAGATTTTATTTATTTTATTTGACAGACAGAGATTACAAGTAGGCAGAGAGACAAGCAGAGAGAGAGGAAGGGAAGCAGGCTCCCTGCTGAGCAGAGAGCCCGATGCGGGGCTTGATCCCAGGACCCTGAGATCATGACCTGAGCCGAAGGCAGAGGCTTTAACCCACTGAGCCACCCAGGTGCCCCTAAATTTTGTTTTGATGTCACTTTTTACAGCGTTTTAAATATATCCTTTAACTATTATAATTTTAGTTGATTTAATTTTGTCTTTTAACCATATTAATAACTTTATAAGTGATTAATCCACTATCTTTACTATTTACCTTTGCAGTGAAAGTTTTGTCTTTATATGTTTTCCTGTTATTAAATAGTGGCATTTCTTTTCAGCTTAAAGAAATCCACTTAATATTTCTTGTAAGGCTGATTTAGTAGTGATGAATCCTTTAATTTTTAATTTTGTTTCATTTTAAAAAATATTTTATTAATTAATTAATCTATTTATTTATTTATTTCAGAAGTGGGGAGCAGAGGGAGAGTGAGAATCTCAAGCAGACTCGGCACTAAGCATGGAGCCCAAAGCAGGGCTTACTCAGTCTCATGACCCTAAGATAATGACCTGAACCGGAATCAAGAGTCTAACCCTTAACTGACTGAGCCACCCAGGTGCCCCATAGTTTTTGTTTTTTTGTAAAATTCTTTGTACCTCCTTGTAGTCTAAATTATAAACTTGCTGGGGAGAATATTCTGGGTTGAACAGTTTTTCCTTTTAGTACTCTGTCATGCCACTTTCTTCTGGCTTGCAAAATTTCTGCTGAGTAATCTGCTCATACTTCATAGGGTTTTCTTTGTATGTAAAAAATTGTTTTTCTATTGTTGCTTTTAAGATTCTCTATCTTTAAGTTTTGACATTTTATGTCTTTTAAAACTTTCTTTCATTTGAGAGAGAGAACAAGCAGTGGGGAGGGGCAGAGGGAAAGAGAGAGAGAGAAGCAGACTCCCTGATAAACAGGAAGCCTGGTGTGGGGCTTGATTCTAGGACCGTGAGATCATGACTTGAACTGAAGGCAGACACAACTGATTGAGCCACCTAGGTACCCTAATGTGTCTTATTTTTACTTAAAATGTGGCTGTCTTTGGGTTCATCTTATTTGGAATTCTCTGGTCTTCCTGGACCTGGTTGTCTGTTTGCTTCCCTAAGTTAGGGAAATTTTCAAACATTATTTCTTTAGTTGTCTTCCCCCTTTTCTCTCTTTTTTCCTTCTGGAACCCCTGTTATTTTTTGTTCCACAGATCCCTTAAACTATCTTCAATTTCAGTTATTTTTTTTTTTAGACTTTATTTATTTATTTGACAGACAGAGATTACAAGTAGGCAGAGGGGCAGGAAGAGAGAGGAGGAAGCAGGCTCCCTGCCGAGCAGAGAGCCCAATACGGGGTTTGATTCTAGGACCCTGGGATCATGACCTGAGCTGAAGGCACCTGTGTGGCACAGTGTCCAATCTTGGTTTTGGCTCAGGTCATAACCTCAGGGTCACAAGACTATGTTCAGTGCAATCTGCTGAGAACATTCTCTCCCTCTCCCTCTGTTCCTCCCCACCGCACTCATGCATGCTCACTCTCTCTCAAAAATAATGAAATCTTTTTTAAAATTTAAAAATCCTTTTTTCTTTTTGCTGCTCTGTTTAGTGTGAGTTATACTGCTGTTTTCCTATTTGCTCATCCATTCTTCTGCTTCATCTAGTCAGCTCTTGAACCCCCTCCAGTGTAAATACACTGTTCAATTCTGTTCAGTTGTACTTTTCAGTTCTGTGACTTCTGTTTAGTACTTACATGTTCCATCTCTTTGTTGAAGTTCTCATTTGTGTTCTTCCATTCTTCTGAGTTGGGTGGCATCTGTATGACCTTTACTTTGAATTCCTTTTAGGTGGATCATTTATTCCATATTATTAAGGTCTTTTTCTGAGATTTTTTTTTTAAGATTTTATTTGTTTACTTGACAGAGGGAGGGGGGAGAGAGATCACAAGTAGGCAGAGAGGCAGGCAGACAGAGAGGGGAAGCAGGCTTCCCGCTGAGCAAAGAAACCGATGCGGGACTTGATCCCAGGATCTGAGATCATGACTTGAGCCAAAGGCAGAGGCTTAACCCACTGAGCCACCCAGTGCCCCTTTTTCTGAGATTTTTGTCTTTTATTTTTTTTTCTTTGAAACATATCTCTGTTTCCTCATTTCATTTGACTCTCTGTGTTTTTTTCTTTGTATTAGTCAAAACAGCTACTTCTCTCAGTCTTGAAGGAGTGCCCTTGTGTGATGATGATCCTTCTTGTTCAACATTGTTCAAGCTCCTGATTGTCTCTTGAACCTATGTAATTGTCTAAATCACCTGATTTATTCTTGATATGTTGCTATTATTGAGAGTATACCAAGACCTGTCAATGATCCAAGAAAAGGAATCTTAGCACCTAGTATTAGGCTGATTGGAAGCCAGACCTCAGGCAGCAGCTTTTAAAATATACAAATATGTGTAGTCTTGTGGGGCAATTGTAACTCCCGTTCACCTCCAGACTAAGAAATCCAGAGGTATCTCTAGGGTGACAGTTGCAAAAAACTGAGGCTTCAGACAAGTGTATAATCTCCTGAGGATTCTCACCATGCTGTAGCAAGGCTGAGAGTCACACAAGGATGGTGTATCCCTGGGAGTGCTTTCTTAGCCTCTAGATGTATGGGAATCCTTCAGCCTGTCCCTGTCCTTTTTTTATAGGAAGACTGAAGTTGTGTTTCTGTTTGCTGTCTGTGCAGTACCCTGGGTATTGTGGACTGCCAACAACTGTCTCTCCAATTGTAATAGTCCTGTGGAGTTCTGGCCACCAGGCCACCTCTCAGCCACCAGGGTCAAGCATCAAGGCGCATCCCCTTCTATGACTTTCATAAGCATGCAGGCTTTAGCAAGGCAGCTAGAGAATGTAGGGGGTGCGTCATACTTGCTGGCTTCAGAAAGGCAGAGGGAAAATACTGTGTGTCAGCCTGCATTTCAGCAGTGTAGCGGGAGAGTGGCTTGTCTGTACATTTGTGCCAGCTTTAGGCTGGGAGTGGGAGAATAACCTGACCGTTCACACACACTAGCCCCAGCCATGGAGTGGGAGTCCATTGCAACTGCTGGCACTCTCCAGAGTCAGCAGTGCCAGGACCGCTCCCCCTGCCCATCCTTGTGAGAGGGTGTGTCCAGTTCATGTGCCTGTGCTAGTAGGCTATATGGAGAGGGCAACAGTGCTGTCCACTAGTGCTTCTGTCTCTGGACAGAGTCTCAACTGTCTCCTGCTCCGTGAGACAGTGCCCCCCACATTAGCAAATGAAGCTCCCTCACATGCAGTCTAGGTGATTTTAAACTATTCCCCCCCCCCCCAACTGGGTCTAGAGTGAGTGAAACTGCATGTGAGCCCTCTAAGAGAGGAATCTGTTTCCACTAGCACTTTGGGACCCCAAGAAGTCAGGCCCATTGGCTTTCCAACTCAGATGTTCAGAGAAGTGCCTCTCTGGTGAGATCCCACCGTCTTGTGGTCCACCACACTGGGCAGGGGGGGTTGTGTATTGTTGTTTTTGGCAACCATGTTTCTGCTTCTCTTACCCATCTTAATGTGGTCCTTCTATCCTTTGTTGTAGACAGCAGTTCATCTTCTATCCTTTTTTGCAGATCTTTTTCAGAGGGAGATGATCCATATGTGACTGTAGATTTGGTGTGTCCATGTGAGGAGGTGAGTTCAGGATCTTCCTATGCCACCATCTTGGGTCTCCCTCTGACTGATTTAAATTTAAAAACTGATGCTCAATTCAGTTTTTGAAAAAATTTAAGAATGTTTGGAGCAATTTGAATATATGAAAATACTTTTTCAACTGTGAACTTTTTGAAACTTACAGTTAACTTTTTATAGTTTATATACTGCTAATGAAAATTTAGCCTCCCAGTTGAGATGTGTCATAGTATAAAACATACTGTAGAGATTGTGGGGGGAAAAGCATAAAATATCTTGATAATTTTTTAATGTTGATTACATGTTGAAATGGTAATATGTGGATATATTAGGTTAAATAAAATATATTGTTAAAATTAACTCCACATGTTGCTTTTTACTTTTTTTAATGTGGCATCAGAAAATTTAAAATCACACATGTGGCTTGACTTATGTTTCCCTTCCCTCTTACTTTTAGAGGACAGGCTGGAGGTAGAAGTGTTACCTGAGTTTGGACAACCAAATGCTGCTTGGAGCCCAAGCACGCGCGGTAAGGACAGAGAAACGATGGGCAGGCTGGAGGAAGGTAAGCCACGGTAGGGGTTGCTCCTCCTACCCGTGTGCATCTCAGGGAGATCCTCAGATGCCCACAGCCACCTAACAGATTCCCGTTTGCTCATGTTAGCCAGTCTTCCTGGTGTTTATAGCCAAACACCCTAACAGACCTCATCAGGAAGTGAGTCTCTACCCTTGACCCTTGTTTCACAAAAATCCGTGGCATACCTTGTTACCACTGAAGTCACAGAGTCGCTGGGGCAGCTGAGTCTCTGTCAAGCTCCTCGGGGGATTCTGACACTCAGCTAGGGTTGAGAAGCTTAGCTTTAGCTCTTTTAAGCATCTGTACAACCAGTGAGCAAACAGGAGCCTGTGCTATCACACTTCTGATATAGAGGTTAAACAACTTTCCTGGGATCCCTGCTCTCCTGCAGCTGGAAGAAGTCCATGCATTCAACAAATGTTCATTGAGGATCTATTGTGCATACTTCAAGCATTGTCTTACACACTAAGGGTAGATCAGTAAGCAAAACAAAAATCTCTCTCTGCTGAAGCATACTTTTTAGTGAGAGAAAAGGGGACAATAAGCCAAATAAAAAAAGAAAGACATATAGTATGTTACATGGTGACAGCTGTAAGAAGAAAACCAAACCAGGGAGGAGGTAAGGAGAGAGAGAGCAAATTGGAAGGGCATAGAAATTTAGGGGGGATGATCACAGAAGGAAAACCTAGGATGTCACATTTTCAGGAAGGAGCAAGACTTGAGAATATGGGGTGGGGAAGAGCTTTCTATGGCAAATGGAAAAGCAAGTGCAAAGAGGTTGAGGTAGGACCTTGGACTTGAAGTATGTATAAAGTTCCTTAATCAGGCCATTCCTAACTTGTGAGGGTGAAGGCTGCTCAGGGCTTCTGCATGCTGGAAGCTGCCACTGAGGAGAAGTGGTAGGCAGGAGTAGGTGGTCCTGATGTGTAAAATGAGGGGGATGGTGGGGTCAGAGTTCTGTGCATGGAGTTGGAGAGACTGTTGCCTTAATGACTTCTTCAACCTTGTAAAGGTTGGTGTGTCATTCTGGAATTTGCATTCATTCTTGTCAGCTTAAGGAATCTCAAAGAGGATTAGGAAATGGAGTGAGTAGCTTCTAGACCGATGCCACCTGTGGCCAGGGGGCTGCCCTACTATACCCAGAGTATTCCTTGCTAAAGAGGGAATCTCAAATTCTCATTGAAGGCACTATGCATGTTTTCAACCAGATGACTGGGAGCTAGAGCCTTCTTTTATCCCTAGCCAGGAACACCTTATTTCTGGGGTACCATCTAATCCTGGCCAGCACACAGAGATGGGGACTTGAGGCCCACAACTGGACTGGGCATATGTGCCCAGGGACAGATAGACTGTTGATGTTTTATTTTTATTTTTTTCTTAATGCATGCAAATAATCAAAAGTAAAATGTAAAATTAGAGTAGTCTTATTTCCCAGGAGTAGGTGGAGAACTTTCCCTCTTACATAGGGAGAAAAGTTTTGAATGGTCAGCCACAGCCTGCTGGGATGGGAAAATCCAGCAAGCCTCTCTTGTACATTCTATCCTCATGAGAAGACCCTATTTTAATAAGAAACAAATATTTCTTTTTTTTTTTTTAAAGATTTTATTTATTTATTTGACAGACAGAGATCACAAGTAGGCAGAGAGGCAGGCAGAGAGAGAGAGGAGGAAGCAGGCTCCCTGCTGAGCAGAGAGCCCAATGTGGGCCTCGATCCCAGGACCCTGGGATCATGACCCGAGCCGAAGGCAGAGACTTTAACCCACTGAGCCACCCAGGCGCCCCAATAAGAAACAAATATTTCTAATTCAAGGAAAAAAATCTGGGATACTGGGGAAACAGCAGAAAACCAATGTGGTTGATTGGGTAACGAAAAAGAATGGTAGAAACTGAAAACAGAGGTAAGGTGTTGGGGGAAAGAGGTATCTGCAATCTCCACCTCCATCTGTTTTCACCAAAAAGTGAAACAGGAGTCTTGGGGGGGGTGTGGCAGCCATCAGCCCAAGGAGGGAAGGATTGCTGCTCAAGTACTATCCTGAGGGAGAGGCAGCACTCCAGAATAATCACCCTTTGTTCACATCTTTTCAGTGAAGATAAGGCAGAGAAAAGCCCTTGTTTCACAGAGCGTATCACACCACACCCTTACACTAGAATGTGTGTGGATTTTCTTCATGACAAACATGTAAGGTGAGATACTGAAAAAAGAAAGAAAAATACTGAGGCGGGGTCACAAACCCTAAACGCTCTTTGCCCTGAATTAAGTGAGGACATTTCCCAGATCCTGTTTATTTGGAAACTTGGAAAGTCTAGCAATCACCAATACTGGTTTTATTTTTCTTTGGAGTCCTGACCTCCCTTTGTACCGAGAGCTGGTCACAACACTCTGGCTGATTAGATTGGATTGGAAAGCAGGAAAGTTTAAAAAGTGTGTGCATGTCCCTGGATTATTAAATACTCACTCAACATTTCATCACCTGATTTGGCCAACTGCTGTGCACCTCCCACTGCTGGGTCACCCATGTCCTCTCCAGCTCCCTGTAACCCATTCTAGGTCTGTATTCGTGTGCCGGAGCTTTAGCTTCTGTGCTCTGATCTGTCTGCAGGCCTATAAAGAAATGCTTTGCCCCCTCACCGACTGCAGTTCAGGGATCATCCATGCTCATTCATTCATTCATTTATTGAGTGCTTATTGGAGGCCAGGCATCGTTCTGAGGACTGAGGGGAACCCGCAGTACACAAAACAGGTGAAATAAGTGACTACAGCAGGGGAGAAGTGGTGTTTACAAAGTAGTAAGTAGACCACAAATATGTAGATACAAAATATGTCAGGTGTTAAGTAAGTACTGAGAGGAGAGAATGGCAGATACAGAGGTGGAGAATGACAAAAGTATGTGGAGCTGATTTAGAGCAAGTGCTCAAGAAAGGAGCCTTTGCTAAGGGGACTTAGCCTTTGCTAAGGGGACTGTCCCTCCCCAAGGAGCAGACATCTTTCTAAGCAGAGAAAACAGGACAGAACCAAGCCTCAGAGGCCTGGCCGGGGTTCCTTCTAGCAGACAGGAAGGCAGGATGGAGGGAAGGAGCCAGGGGGATGTGCTCAGATGGTGTCAGGGGACAAGCGCAGATGGAACCTGATTGGCCATGACAAGGACTCTGGATTTTATTCTAAATGAGATGCAAAACCTCTGAAACATTTTGAGAGGGTCATGCTGACTGCTGTGAGAACAATCTAGAAGCCCAGACAACCGTGGTGATTCAGGCAAAAGAAATGATGGAAAAGACTTGCAACAGACAAACACTGGCCCAAAGTGCTAACAGGAGGCCCACTGACTGGTCTGCACCCCCTGTTCTCTGCTCCTTGGGGAGGGATCATCAAATGCCTGTGAAAGAGAGAAGACTGGCCAAGGCTACCTGGCCTTCATTGAAAGGGGGCATTTGTCCATAGCAGACATTTTCTTAAATACATTTCACCTTATAATATCCTTTACTTAAGACCTTTACCAATTTAAATCCCTTCAGAAGCCTGGGTAAAAAGTGCCTTCCTTCTGAACTTCTCAGAATTGGTTGTAGCTTATTCATGAAAGGATGAGATTTTTTTTTTCTTTTTGTAAGCCTTGTGCAACTTTTTATTAAAATATTTTTAAATATTGGGGTGCCTGGGTGGCTCAGTCGGTTAAGTGTCTGCCTTAGGCTCAGGTCATGATCTCAGTGCCCTGGGATAGACCCCTACATTGGGTTCCCTGCTCAGTGGGGAGCCTGCTTCTCCCTCTCCCTCTGCCCTCTCCCTGCTCGTGCTCTCTCTCTCTCTCTCAAATAAATAAATGAAATCTTTAAGAAAAATGCTTAAGTGCTTACTCAAGGCAATTTAGATATTTCATACAATCCCTACCAAAACACCACCAGCATTTCTCAAAGAGCCAGAACAAACCTAAAATTTGTATGGAACCACAAAATACCCCAAATAGCCAAAGCTATCTTGAAAAAGAAAAGTAAAGCTCGTGGCATCACAGTCCCAGACTTCAAGCTCTATTACAAAGGTGTAATCATCAAGACAGATACATACAAAACAAAAATATGGCACAAAAAGAGATACATACATCAGTAGAACAGAATAGAAAACCCAAAAATGGACCCATAACTATACAGACAATCTTCAGCAAAGCAGCAAGGAATATCCAATGGAAAAAGGACAGTCTCTTCAACAAATGGTGTTGGGAAAACTGGACAGCAACATGGAGAACAAAACTGGACCACTTGCTTATACCATACACAACATTAAATTCAAAATGGTTGAAATGCCTAAATTTGAGACAGGAAACCTTCAAAATCTTAGAAGAGAACACAGGCAGTAATCTCTTCGATCTCGGCCACAGCAGCTTCTTACTAGATACCTCCTCAGAGGCAAGGGGAACAAAAGCAAAAATGAACTATTGGGACTTCATCAGGATAAAAAGCTTCTGCACAGTGAAGGAAACAACAAAACTAAAAGACAATCTATGGAGTAGGAGAAGATATTTGCAGATGACATAGTGGATAAAGGGTTAAGTATCTGAGTGCTTGCTTTGGCAGCACATATACTAAAATTGAAACAATACAGAGAAAATTAGCATAGCCCCTGTGCAAGGATGACACACAAATTTGTGAAGTCTTTCATATTTAAAGAAAAAAAAAAGGTAAGTATCCAAAACCTATAAAGACTTACCAAATTCAACATCCAAAAATTATCCAGTTAAGAAGCAGGCAGAAGACGTGAACAGACATTTTTCCAAAGAAGACACATGGCTAACTGATACATGAAAAGATGCTTGTCACTCATCATCAGGGAAATACAAATCAAAACCACAGTGAGAATGGCTCACACCAGTCAGAATGGCTAAAATTAACAAGTCTGGAAACAACAGGTGTTGGTGAGGATTGGAGAAAGGGGAGCCCCCTTGCACTGTTGGTGGGAATGTAAACTGGTGCAGGCACTCTGGAAGACAGTATGGAGGTTCCTCAAGAAGTTGAAAATACAGCTACTCTACAACCCAGCAATCACACTACTAGGTACTTACCCAAAGGATACAAAAATACAGATTTGAAGGGGCACACACACCCCGATATTTATAGCAGCATTATCTACAATAGCCAAATATGGAAAGAGCCCAAATGTCCGCTGACTGATGAATGCATAAAGAAGTGGTGTATACACAATGTAATACTACTCAGCCATCAGAAAGAATGGAATCTTACCATTTGCATCAACATAGAGGGATCTATAGAGTATTATGCTAAGAGAAGTAAGTTAGAGAAAGACAAATACCATATGATCTCACTCACGTAGAATTTAAGAAACAACACAGATGAACATATGGGATGGGGGGGGGGAAAGAGGACAGTAAACCACAGGAGACTCTTTAGGATAGAGAACAAACTGAAGGTGATGGAGCAATGTGGGTAGGGGCTGGGCTAGATGGGCATTAAGGAGGGCACTTGTGATGAGCATTGGGGGTTATATGTAAGTGATGAATCATTAAATTCTACTCCTGAAACCTGTATTACACTATATGTTAACTAGAGTTTTTTTTTATTTTTTACTAATTAGAATTTAAATAAAAACTTGAAATAAAAATAGTTGAAAAAAATCATAAAATACTTAATGCTGCTATGGACTCTGCTGCTTTTCACCCACTCTAGTTCTCCTGGACAAAAGGTGGGCATGCCTAGGGCACGTAAGTAGACCGTAGCTGTGGGAAAAGCTGGGGTGATACAGACCTGGGGAAAACCTCTGTAAATAATCACAGGCTAATGAGGAAATCCACTCCTTCCTGATCATACTTTCTGCTGTATGTTTCTAAGGTTAAAATATCAACTATCAAAGAGATCCTTAACCAGCTACACTCCGGGACAAGCACTGCCACAACTTCCAACACCACTTTTGTAGGGAGCCTCACGGGAACTTTCCTGTCGGGCTGTCATGAGGCCCTTCCTCCCTGCTGCTGACCACGTGCAAACCTTGGAGAGGCCTTGCTGGGTAAAGCACTGCCTGTAAGCTCTCCTTCTTCTGCCTTCCCACTGGGTGGTTACTATAGGGGCAACTTGTCCTTTTGGAACCAGGGAGCATGCCAAACCTGCCTGGCCGTCAGGGGTGTACTGCTGCATAGTGACTCCCGGGGACAGCCTGAGGAGATCCTAGAAATGGCTCTGAGCTCCCACACTTAGAGTCAATCCATTCATTCACCACGGTCCAGGCAAAGCATCCCTTGATCTTTTCACTCTACAGAGACTGAAATTTTCTTTTCAAAACAACCCTTACCACTCTTTATAATGTTGTATTTACATAAATGAAAGGTAGGAGAGAGAAGTGATTATGGGCCACATGAAGTGACTTGCCTTAGAGATGGTTGTGTATAGGGCAGTCATAGATAAAAATAGATGAATTGAAGTCAACCAGCAGTTTAGCCAGTTTTCCTCAAAGGGCACAGGAAAAAATTATCACAAAATTGTAAGTACTGGATATAATCTTTAATTTTAGTTGTTCAGAAATAATCTTGATTTCTTCTAAGTCACAACTTTTAAAACTAGAAATTAGGTTTGATAGCTCGGGTTTTAATATTTTATCTGCTTCAGATGAAGATGCCTTATAAAATACTGTGGTTCAGAAATACCTGAGTGCTTCTACATGGCTTCAGTGATTGTCACAATAAACCCTCCATAGGTAAGGGTCCTCTAGATTTAACAGTTAATCCCAGGGTACAGAAAGAAAAATGAGGGGCAGAGAGGTTAAGGCTCAAAGGCAAATGTTTAGGAGGCCCATGTGGCACACAGGAATCAGAAGCCAGGTTTCTCTTTGTCAAATGCCTGCTCTCCACTCCAGGAAGACACTTAAATAATCTCTAGACATCAGTAAATTATCTGATGTGGACACTAATAGAAGAGAATTTTAAAGTTTTTAGAAATAATACTTGTGCTTGGAACATTTAAAATTTTACCAGTTAATAGTCCAGTGGCATGCACACCAGAAAGGTAACAAGAAACAGGAGAAATTAATTTTAATGATATATTTTAACTGAGTACAGGCATACCTCAAAGATGCTGCAGGATTGGTTCCAGACCACCACAATAAAGCAAATGTGGCAATAAAGCAAGTCAAATGAACTTCCTGGTTTCCCAGTACATATAAAAGTAGTATTTACACTACAATCTACTAAGTGTGCAATAGTATTGTCTAAAAAAAAACAGTGTACACACCTTAATTAACAATATTTTAGGGGCGCCTGGCTGGCTTAATCTATAGAGTATGTGACTCTTGACCTCAGGGTTGAGAGTTTGAGCCCCATGTTGGGTGGGTGTAGCAATTACTTAAAAATAAAATGCTTTTTAAATTTAGAATTATAACTTATAATTCTAAATTTTAAAAGGATTTCATTTATTTGAGAGAGAGTGAGCACAGAAGGAGAGTGAGGAGAAGCAGACTCTCCAATTAGCAGGGAGCCTGACAAGGGGCTCAATATTAGGATGCTTAGATTATGTCCTGAGCTAAAGGCAGATGCTTAGCTGACCGAGCCACCCAGGCACCCCTAAAAATAAAATCTTTTTTTTTTTTTTTAAAGATTTTATTTATTTATTCGACAGACAGAGATCACAAGCAGGCAGAGAGGCAGGCAGAGAGAGAGAGAAAGGGAAGCAGGCTCCCTGTGGAGCAGAGAGCCCGATGCGGGGCTCGATCCCAGGACGCTGAGATCACGACCCGAGCCGAAGGCAGCGGCCCAACCCACTGAGCCACCCAGGCACCCCCCTAAAAATAAAATCTTTAAAAAATACTTTATTGCTAAGAAAATGTTAACCATCACCTGCACTTTCAGTGAGTTAATCTTTTTGCTGGTAGAGGGTCTTGCCTTGATGTTGATGGCTGCTCAATCACCACGGTGGTGGTTGCTGAAGCCTGGCATGGCTGGGGCAATTTTTAAAAACAAGACAATGAAATTTCCTATATGAATTGACTCTTTTCCTCATTAACTTTTTCTCTGTAGCATGTGATGCTATTTGATAGCATTTTACCCACAGTAGAATTTCTTTCAAAACTGGAGTCAAACCTCTGAAATCCTGCCACTGCTTTATCAACTAAGTTTATGTCATATTCTAAGTCTTTGTCACTTCAACAGTCTTCACAGCATCTTCCCCAGGATTTGATTCTACCTCAAGCAAGACTTTCTGTGCTCATCTATAAGAAGCACCTCCTCATCTGTTTAAGTTTCATCATGAGATTGCAGCAGTTCAAATATAATAATAATGAACAAGTTTGAAATATTGCAAGAATTACCAAAATTTGACAAAGTGAGCAAATGCTGTTGGAAAAATGGTGCTGACCTGCCCAACGCAGAGTTGCTGCAAATGTTTGATTTGGAAGAAGTGCAAAAAGTGAAGCACAATAAAACAAGGTATGCCTTATATCTGCATTTTAGATATAAAATCACTACTTAAAAAGTATTAATGAGCTATTTTACCTTTTTCTCACACTAAGTGTTCCAAATTTGGTACATATTTTACACTTACATTGTGTCTTAATTTGGATGTTAAATTTTCAGCCAAAACACTTGCTCCATATTTAGATTTCATGAAATTTACATTTGAAAGGGTCAATTCACATACCCAAATTATTGCTAGCATACTTAAAAGTTTTCCAGTAACTGAGTTAAGAATTGATATTTAATTAAAATTTTAAACAATCAAAAGTTCCTCAGTTGCACTCAGCACAATTAAAGTGCTCAAGAGTCACATGTGGCCAGTGGCCACTGTACTGGCAGCACTGATTTAAAGAGCCACAGGATGTTTGTTTAGGGTGTTGATATTAACAGGATGGCATTCAGAACAGATGGCTGGTAATCTCTTCTCAAAACCAAATAACTTTCTTATGGTTTAAACTACCCACTGTTCTCGTCAACACATTATACATAATTTAAAACTTTCTTAATTATGTTTTCTCATAATACGCCATGTTTTCTATCAAACTTTAAGCTGCGTTCAGATTTTATGCATACACACTTTCTGTTGAATTATGAAGAGGCTTATATAAATTCTAAAATGACTCAGTCGGTCCCTACCCCAGTGCAAACACTGTGGTACTACAAAGTGTTAAACCACCCTCTAAAACCAGTGTTAAAAAAAATCCCATCATATTTTTTACAGAGCAATGATTCCTTGAACATTTACTTAAATGGAACAGTTCCTGGGACTCAAAAAGTCAAAATATTTTTACGCCTATGTTTCAGCTCTCCAGTTTACTTATTTCTTTACAAGTCGAATGTTTTAAAAATAAAGGCTAACCACATAGGTAATAGACTGAACGACAGCAGCTATAGAATTTCTTATTTAACTTAAACCTTTGTGACCCTTGAAATTATAAAATCCAATGATCAAAACAGATGCTTTAATCTTTACTGAAAATGAGTAATTAATCCTGTGTGCAAACTGGCGTGAGACAAGAACGAGGTACAAATGCCAGAGCCCGTGAAGTGTGTGTGAAGGCGAGACACCGCCACCTGCTACACCTTGGACCTAATGCCTCCAGCTTGGTCCCGCAGCTCCATCGCTGCGATTGCTGAGAGGTGGACTTCATCGGGCCCGTCTGCTAAGCGCAGGGTTCGCATTAGGGCATACCTGGAACAAACAAAAGGAGCAGGAATGGCAGGAGTTATTGACCAGGAACATCATGCTTCAACGTCAGTCACTGACTCTAAGCCAAGACTATTCATTTTTGAACTCTCGCCAAGACAATAAAAAGAGCACAAAGAGAACCAAGGAAAGTAAGCCTAGAGTGTATGAAATGCCATAGAAAGTTCTCACTTTGGGGAGAGGAATCTTAAATGGCCCAGTGCAGTGGGCTTAATCTCAGTCTTGGTTTGCTTTAGGGTTCCAGAAGTTGCTAGAACTAAGAGATATCTTAGATAAGCCACATGGAGTGAAGTATAAATATGGAATACTTACATACTGTAAATATGTAGTACTATATATTTAGTTCTTCTGGTTAAAAATGGATGGAAAAAACTGGTGGGGCACGAGACTCTTGTCTCCAGTGTGGGAGAGAAGGTGGCATGGGGACCTTGTAGTGAGGCACTGGAGAGTGTTCCTTGACTCCCAGCAACCAGAATCTGGACATTAGATGGTCACTGGCCTGAGCCATCCCTGTGGAGGGGGCAAACAGTCCTAAGGACATACCCAGGCCTGGGTCTGGGTGCCCTGTGCCATCTGTGCTTCTGTCACATCATTCTGGTTTTGGGATGAAGCCCCAGTGTCATTTCCTCACTAGTGCATGAACCCCAACGTGGGGAAAGTTGACATCACTGAGCAAAATGATAACTGTAATCATAAGAGCAACTATTTATTGGTACTGGGTACCTATATTACCTCATTGAGCCTTGAATTATACTTTTAGTATCTTTGTTTTCTTCTGAAACAGTAAGGGTCAAGGCAGCTATAGATTTTTAATTCCATTCCATTCCAAGCCTGTCAAATGTAGATGATTACTAAGTGACATCTACTTACATGTTAGCCAGAGGGTAATCCTGGGAAACACCCGCACCTCCACACACTTGGATCGCCCGGTCAATAATTTTGCAGACAGTCCGAGGGGCAGCCACTTTAATCATTGCTATCTACATAAGCAAGATAAAAAAGGAATGTTCCTTTCTTAGTACACAATGTGACAGAATTTGATATAGTCTGTATTTTCTTTGTGAAATGAGACAAGGGAAATTTCCCACATGAATTCATCACTGAAACAGGATCTTTGATAGAAGCCAACAAAGAGATTCATTGTAATGAGGCTAATGGCCATAATTCCGTCAATATAGACATTCTGAAAAGAGATATCTCTTCCAAATCATATTTTATTACTTATGACTTGCCTTGTTTCCAAAAGGATTTAAGGCAGCTGATAAATCACATTTATCACCTTAGGGATCATTAAAATAATTCAAGAGCCTTTATTAATCAGTTTTCTCTTGGTTTTTAGAATTAAACAATTACATTCTTACTCCATATCAGCCAGAAACATAGAAAGATAGCAGATGAGATGCATCTTTTACGAAGATGCATGTATATACATATACTATATGGTAGCAAAGTGCTGTGCACTCTGTATTACCTTGGTCACTCTTCAGTAGAACCCTAGGCCACAGGCAACAAGGTCAGATACTTTGCCCAAGACCACCTGCCAGAAAGTGACATTCTGGGTATAATTCCAAGTCTGTTTAGTCTTGGATTTCCCTACTCCCTGGTGCTGCATCTCAAGAATGCTGAAGATATTCTACATCCTGAAAATCATTCCCTAAAACAGGCAAGTGAAAGGAAAACTAGCAAGTGACATATATTTATAATCTTGAAACCAAAATCACAGAAGTTGTTTCCAATATTCTTAGTACCATCAAGGCACCTCAAAACCTGAAAAGCCCAGTGGGTGAAAGAAACTGAAGAAGGTTTGGCAGACAGTGGGCCCAAGGGGCTTTACCTCCTTCTTAGCGCCAGCACTGCCCAGAGTGTCAATGCTGTGGGCAGCTTTCAGGGTCAACAGACGTATCTTCTCAATGGCAATGCGGCTTTCAGCAATCCAGTGAGCCACAACCTCCTGCAGGGCAGCAAAGGGCAGCAAAAAGGAGGACTGGATAAGCTGGCATGAGGTCCACATCTAACACGACCTTGTAGCTTGGTGAAACTCTAGGCCAACGACCATTTCCAAGCCTTACTTTGTTGTTTAATGATGGAGTTCCTTTATTTGATACGTACCAGCCAACCACGTACTTGAGCAATGCGAAAGTTAACACTGCCAGACTTTAGTTAACAACGCTAGACATTTTCTTTGCTGAGAAAGATAATTTATTTTGGATATCTTGATGTCTAAAGTCAAGACGGCTGAACTGAGCAACCATCTTATTGCTGAAACATTCCTCCCTGGCCCTCCTGAGTGCTAATCTTACAGTCTCATTGAAACTTGGATAAAGGGACGCCTGGGTGGCTCAGTTGGTTGAGCAGCTGCCTTCGGCTCAGGTCATGATCCCAGCGTCCTGGGATCGAGTCCCACATCGGGCTCCTTGCTCAGCAGGGAGCCTGTTTCTCCCTCTGCCTCTGCCTGCCATTCTGTCTGCCTGTGCTCGCTCTCTCCCCCTCTCTCTCTCTGATAAAGAAATAAAAAAAAAAAAAAAAGAAAAGAAACTCGGATAAATATATATGATGGTGGACTTGTTTATAGACAATTGAGATGATCCCCAGGACAATGTCAGTGTGGGGAAGGTGCAGCAGTTCTTTGTTGTGTTATTTAGTAACAATGACCTTTGCCTTTGATGAACAGTTGTATGAACCGTACCACATGTGTAGATTGCTGTAACCACAATCAAGGTACAGAGCAGTTCCATATCCTCTTTAGAGCTGCTGCCCCTTTTTAGTCATACCCTCCCCAACCTCTAAACTCTCCCAACCACTGATGGTAAGTTATCAGCTACTATCATTTTGCCTTTCTCAGAATGTCATGTAAATGCAATCATGTAGTATGTATTTCTTTAGAGACTGGCTTCTTTCACTCAGCATAATGCTTTTGATTGTCACGGACCAAGTTGTTCTGTGTACCAACAACTGTCCATTCCTTTTTATCGTTGAGTAGTATCCCATTGTAAGGATGTACCAGTTTGTTTATCCATTCACCCGCTGAAGGATATTTGGATTGTTTCTAGTTTTGGGTGATTATTAACAGAGCTTCTGTAATCATGTGCACACAGGTTTCTGTAGGACTATACTTTTCATTTTTTAAAGCAAATGCAGGGAACAGAACTACTAGATAATCTGGTAAATGCTTATAAGAAACTGTCAAACAGTTTTCCAGACCAACTGTACCATTTTGTATTCCCACTAGTAGTATATAATAGTTTCAGCTGCTCTGGGAAACATTAGCACTTGGTATTCTTTTTTTTTTTTTTTAAATATAAGCCAGAAACATAAAAAAGATAGGAGATGAGTCATTTTATTAGTCATTTTAATAATGCAGAGCTATTTCATGGTAGTTTAAATTTGCATTTTCCTATGACTAATGATGCTGATCACCTCTTGATGGGTTTATTTTCTGTCTATATATTCTCTTTGGTGACATGTCTGTTCACATCATACCTCCACTTTTTAAAGTGGATTGTTCTCCTACTGCTGTTTAAAGAGCTCTTTATTAAAGATACAAGTCAACTGTCACATGGGCAATTTCCAAACATCTTCTCCAAGTATATTTCATTTTCATTCTCTTAAGAGTAACTTTCAAAGTACAAATGTGATTAAATTTAATGATGTCCAATTTGTCAATTTTTTCTCTTATCAGTTATGCTTCTGGTGCTTGTCTTAAGAACATTTTGCTTAATCTTGTCACAAAGACTCATTCCTATTTTTTTTCCTAAAAGTTATATAGTTTTACCTTTTACATTTAGATCTATGGTTTACTTGGAGTTAAATTTTGTGTGAGGTGTAAGGTTTAGGACAAGTTTCATTTTTTTTTTTGCCTATGAATGTCCAACTATTCCACCACCATTTACTATAGAGACTAACCTTTTCCCATTGAACGGTCTTTAATTGGTTTTGTTTTGGTTTTGGTTTTTTCATCCATTCCATCACTCTACGATGTGATTAAATAGCGCATTTACATTTAAAATAGTTACTGTTAGATATGTTCTTATTGCCATTTTGCTCATTGTTTTCTCATTGTTTTTGTAGTTCTTTGCTCCTTCCTTCCTCTCTTGGTCTCTTTCCTTGTGATTCGTGACTTAAAAGTTTTCTGTTTCGCTAGGCTGCCCCTACCCAAACCTTCAGCTAAATAGGGTAGACTTCTG
This sequence comes from Mustela putorius furo, assembly GCF_011764305.1. Lineage (NCBI taxonomy): Eukaryota > Metazoa > Chordata > Mammalia > Carnivora > Mustelidae > Mustela > Mustela putorius. The sequence continues at coordinate 108,621,462 of NW_025421987.1, read as the reverse complement.
TTGGAAGTATTTTTCAAAAATTTTTGTCTGTGCTCACAGGCATTTTCAGTTTGTTAACTTTTTCAGCTCCAAGTCTGGAATGTATAGGCAAAAACAAACAAACAAACAAACAAACAAAGGATATTTGGGGAACTCACTACCATGTTGTTCTTTTAGCTTAGCCAGTCTCCCACCTCCTCTTCACCTATCAGAGTCTTCCAGTGTTTGTTTTATAGCTAATACCCAGGTTTTTAGTTGTATTCAGCAAAAGGAATGGGGGAAAGTGCATCTGTTTCATCTTTCTGGAAGTGGAAGTCACTGGAAATGACATTATTAATCTATATGGGCACCTATAAACTGCAATGCAGAACTCTCTGGGAATAGCTGGATTGGGGAATGGGGCTGGAGCTGAAGCTGAAGTGGAGGCTCCCTGACTCCAGATCTGGGCCTTGGAACCCACACATTCAGGCATGTGTGCAGAGCACAAAATTTAACAACTTAAATGAAGTGGACCAATTTGTCAAGATTCATAAACTACCAAAAATCACTGCAGGTGAAATAGAGTATTCTACAATATTAAAGAAGTTGAATTCACAGTTTAAAAGCTCCTGAAATAAGAATGATCAGGTCCAGATAGTATTACTGGTAAATGTTACTAAATAATTAAAGAAGAAATAACACCAATTCTGTGCGATCTCTTCTACAAAGTAGAAATGGAGGAAACACTTGCCAACTCATTTTATGAGGCCAGAATTGCCCTAATCGAAAACCAGATAAGAATAAACAAGACCAATATAGATGCAAAAACCTATGAGGAAATAAAGTCCAGCAATATATAAAAAGAATGTACACCACAACCAAGTAAGATTTATCTCAGGAATGCAAGGTTCATTCATATTAAAAAATCAGTTACTAAGAAAAATAATTATTGTAATATGCCATATTAGCCTGAAAAAGAGAAAATACATGATCATGTCAGTTGATCCAGAATAGCACTTGACAAGATTCAGCATGTATTCATAATAAAAACTCTCAGCAAACTAGGACTAGAAAGGAACTTATTCAACCCAATGTAGAGCATCTAAAAAATTCTACAGTTAACATGCTTAATGATAAAAGACTAAGTGCTTTTCCCCCAACACTGGGAACAAAGCAAGGATGTTTACTCTAACCACTCCTATTTATCATCATTGAGGGAAGTCCTACCCAATGTAGTGAGTCAAGAGAAAGAAATTGCATACAGTTTGGGGGGAAAAAAAGAGGTAAAACTATCCATACTCACAGACAACGTGATTGTTAGAAAATCCTTAGGATTCTACCAAACAAAGCAACCTTCCTAGAACTAATAGAGTTTAGGAAAATCATGGGATACAAGATCAACACATAGCATCAATTTTTTGTCTATATGCTAGCATTAAACAGTTGGAAACTGAAATTTTAAAAATGCTACTTACAAGAGAATTTTTAAAAGGCACAAATCTAACAAAACATGTGTAGTATCCAAATGCTAAAAAATTATAAAATTGATAAAAAAAAGGAAGCCTAAATATAGAGGAATACTGTGTTTATGGACTGCTAGACTAATAGTACAGATGTCAGCTGTCTTCAAATTCTTCTACAGATTTAGTGTAATTCCAATCTGAATTCCAGCAGGACATTTTTGTGGATATAAATATACCTGTCCTAATATATAAATATAAATATATACCTGTCCTAAAAATTATGTGAAATGCAAAGAAACTAAAATAACAAAAACAATTTGAAACAGAAGAAAGTTAGAGGAATCAGATCACTACCTGATCTGAAGACTGTGTGGTATTAGCAAAGGGAGAGATGATAGGTCTTTGGAACAGAAGAGACTCCAGAAATCGACTCATAAAAATATGGGTTGGGCTCTCACTCAGCGGAGTGTGCTTTTCCCTCTCCCTCTGCCCCTGACCCCAGACTCGTGCTCTCTTTCTCATGTTCTATCAAATAAATAAAATCTTTAAAAAAATATAAATATTAAAAAATAGAACAAAATCTGTTGGGACACCTAGCTGGCTCAGTCGTTTGAGCATGTAACTCTCTGGGTCATGAATTCAAGCCCTGCTTAAAAACAGGAGCCACACAACAAACCACACCAACAGATAAAGAAGGGCATTATATAAATATAAATATAAATATAAATATAAATATAAATATATATATATATATTTATAGCAATCCACTTACATCAATGGATAGATCACTGGGGCAGAAAGTCAACAAAGAAACAGTGTCTTTGAATGGCACATTAGATTAAATGGACTTAACATATACAGGGAACATTCCACCCCAAAACAAAGAATATACATTCTTTTCAAGTGCAAATGGAACATTCTCCAGGATAGATCACATTAGGTCACAAAATAAGCCTCAATAGATTTAGGAAAACTGTAATCATATCAAGCATCTTTTCCAACCACAATGGTATAAAACTAGAAATCAATTACAACCAAAAAAGAAAAAAAAAAAGGAAAAACACAAACATGTGGAGGCTAAACAACAAGCTATTAAATAACCAATAAATTAACAAAGATATCAAAGAGGAAATTAAAAAATACATGGAGACAAAATGAAAACACAATGACTAAGTCTATGAAGTGCAGTTGTAAGAAGAAAGTTTATAGTAATACAGATCTAGAAACAAGAAAAGTCTCAAACAATCTGGGGCACCTGGCTGGCTCAGTGGGTTAAAGCCTCTGCCTTCAGCTCAGGTCATGATCTCAGGGTCCTGGGATCAAGCCCCACATCATCGGGCTCTCTGCTCTGCAGGGAGCCTGCTTCCTCCTCTCTCTCTGCCTGCCTCTCTGCCTACTTGTGATCTCTGTCTGTCAAATAAATAAATAAAATCTTAAAAAAAAAAAAAAAAGAAAAAAATCTCAAACAATCTAATCTTACACCTAAATTAACTAGGAAAAGAACAAATGAAGACCTAAGTTAGTGGAAGTTAGGAGATAATAAAGATCAGAGCAGAAATAAAATCGATAAGCCATTAGCTAGCCTCATCAAGAGAAAAACAGAGAAGACATAAATAAAATCAGAAACGAAAGAGAAGTAACAGTTGACACCACAGAAATTGATTAAATACAATTAATTAGAAGAGACTACTATGAACAGTTATATGCCAACAAAATGGGCATCCTATAAGAAGCAGATAAATTCCTGGAAACATACAATCTTCCAAAAATGAGTCAGGAAGAATGATTACTGGTAATGAAATGACTCAATAATAATAAAAAATTCTCAACAAACAAGAGTCTAGAACTAGATGGCTTCTTAATTCTACCAAACATTTAAAGAAGAGTTATTAACGATTCTCAAACTATTCCCAAGAATAAAAGAGGAAGGAAAGCTTTCAAATTCTTCCTACAACACCACCATTATGCTGAAATTAAAATGAGATAGACAGTACAAAACAAGAAAACTGCAGGCCAATATCCCTGATGAACATAGATGGCAAAAATCCTCAACACCACATTCAACAGTACAATAAAGGGTCATCAACCACAATCAAGTGGGCTTTATTTTGGGGACACTAGAATGGTTCAATATCTGTAAAATCAATCAATGGGTATACCACATTAACAAAATGAAGGATAAAAATAATATGATTATCTCAACAGATGCAGAAATAGCATTTGACACAATTCAACTTCTGTTCATGATAATACTCTCAGCAATATGGGTATAGTGGGGACGTACAAACAAACAAAAATATCACCTATAGACTCTTAAAAGAATGGCTAAAGGAATTTCCCTAAACAGAAAGAGGAACCTTAAGAAATCAGGAAGAAAGAATGAACATAGTAAGAAAATATATAGTTAAATACAATTGACTTTTCTTTGCTTCTTGAATTTTCTAAATTATGTTTAACAGTTGAAGTAAAAATTTTTAACACTGTGATGTCATTCTAAATTTATGTAGAAGAATTACTGAAGACAATTATAAATGAAGGAGTTAAAGCGACTTAAATTAAGGGAGATAAAGTTTCTATACTTCATTCAAACGGATAAAATGAGGACACTGGTAAAATACATGCATTTATACAAATATGTATATATTTATATAATGTAATACCTAGACCAGTCACTAAAAGAGCTAGGGGTGCCTGGGTGGTTTAGTCATTAAGCGTTTGCCTTTGGCTCAGGTCATGATCCCAGGGTCCTGGGATCAGGCCCCACATTGGGTTTCCTGCTTGGCAGTGGGAAGTCTGCTTCACCCTCTCCCACTCCCCCTGCCTGTGTTCTCTCCCTTGCTGTGTCTCTGTCAAATAAATAAATAAATAAATAAAATCTTTAAAAAAAATAAAATAAAAGAGCTATACAAAAAGGTATACCCAGAAACACTATAGATGAATCAAACTGGAATTCTAAAAATGTTAAATTAACCTAAAGGAATGAAAAACAGAGAACATAAAACAATAAATTAAATGGCACACTTAAGTCATAACATGAATTATTACAAAGGCAAAGACTACGGAGTGGATTAAAAACAAGAACCACCTAAGTGCCAACTAGAAGAAATTCACTTCAAATATAATGATATAAGCAAGCTAAAAACAAAACAAAAAAATAAAAAATATGTAATATGCAAACATTAATCACATGAAAGCAGGACCAGCTATATTACTATCAGATGAAGCAGAACAAAGAAAATTACCAAAGACAGAGAGGGTCATTATATAATGATAAAAGGGTAAATCCATCAAGAAGAAGTAGAAATCTTAAATGTGTATGCAGCAAACAATGGAGCTGCTGACTATGTAAGAAAAAGCTGACAGAAATGAAAGGAGCAGTAAACAAATCCACAATCCTAGCTGGAGCTTCAACACCCCTCTCCCAACTACTGATAGAACAACTAGACAGAAAGTCAGCCAGAATACAGAGGAATTCAACAACACCAACAAGCAACAGGATCTAAGAGACATTTATAGAACATTCCACCCCAAAACAGGAGAATACACATTCTTTCCCAACGTTCTCAAACAGTAAGAGAAACAATATCCTAAGCCACAAAACAAATCTCAACAAATTTGTAAGAAATTAAATAATATAGTTTGTTCTGTAACCACAATGGAATCAAACTAGAAATAAGGACAGAGTAACAGGAAAATCTCCAAACACTTGGAAACTAAATAACACAGTTCTTAAATAATTCATATGTCAAAGAAGAGGCTCAAAGAAAATTGAAAAATAAATTGAGCTGAATTAACATGAAAACACAATATATCACAATTTGTGGGACACAGGTAAAGCAGTACTGAGAGGGAAATTTATAGCACTAAAAAACATACATTAAAAAGGAGGAAAAGTCTCAAATCGATGATGGATGCTACCACTTCAAGAACCAAAATAAATCCAAAAAGCAAAACAAACACAAATAAGCAAAAGGAAGTATATAATAAAGAGCAGAAAACAATAAAATAGAGAAAAATCAATGAAACACATATCTTGTTAATATTAAGCCCTAATATAACAACCACATTTTATAGTTTTGTATGTTAATAATTAATATATTTTAGGGGCACCTGGGTGGCTCAGTGGGTTAAGCCACTGCCTTCGGCTCGGGTCATGATCTCAGGGTCCTGGGATCAAGCCCCACATCGGCTCTTTGCTCAGCAGGGAGCCTGCTTCCTCCTCTCTCTCTCTGCCTGCCTCTCTGCCTGCTTGTGATCTCTCTCTGTCAAATAAATAAATAAATAAATAATCTTTTTAAAAAATTAATATATTTTATATTCTTTGAAAAGATCAGTAAAAGCAACAGACCTCTAGCAAGACTGACAAAGGAAAAAGTAGGCACAAATTACTAATGTCAAGAATGAAACAGGAGATATATCACTAAAGAATATAGAAACCAAACCTTATCATAAAATCCTACAAGCAACTCAATAGATAATAACAGATACTTCTGGTTGGCCATAATGAGTTTTTTGTTGTTGTTGTTTCCATTCCTCATCATAGAACTGATATTTACAGTGGAGAATAATTTGTTAAGTTTGATCAGCAGCCAATTACAGTGCTATTATTTGATCCACATTAACCTTCCATAGTCACTTTTATGCTTGGTTATATTTGCTGCAGTACCTTTCTTAAACAGTGGTATTTGATCAGTTTTCCTATAACACTGATGTTCAACATAATAGCTGCTAATAACTACTTGTGGCTACTGAGCATCTGAAATGCCTAGTCTGAATGAAGGTGTATCGTAAATGTGAACTATACACCCAATTTAGTAAAATTAGTAGTTTTTAAAAAAGAATGTAAAATACCTTAATCTTTTTATATTTATTTCATTTTGAAGTGATAACATTTTAAATATACTGGGTTAAATAAGATAGATTATAAAAATCAATTTCATCATTCTTTTTACTTTTAAAAAATGTAGCTATTAAAAATTTTTTTTTATTTAACTAAAGCTTTTTTTTTTTTTTAAACGTTCAGTTACTAGAACATATTTCTATTGGATGACTCTAGAGGTTGAACCAAGGCTCTAAATTAACAACTTCAAATAAGCCCCAGCAGTAAGTATCTTTTTGATAACTATAAAGCTGGGTGATTATAACTTCATGAACAGATCACAAATACATTTATTTTTTAGCTTTTGAATAAAAGAAAGTATTCTCAGTTGGGTCTCTACTGACCTTTGATTTGCTGAAAAGCATTTAGTGGGCAGAAACTGAGTGCTCTAAGGAGGTGCCAGATTAATTTACTAAGACATTATTTTGATACAGAACTTTCTACTTTCGTGCCTGAAATAATTTAGAAGGCAGCTGGAAAAGAGTCTCCAAATTCAGGGAAATGGAATGTTACATACATAAACTGAAAAAAAAAAATCTGGCTCATATTTTTGTTTACGACATGCCTCAACATCTCTTTTGCTTCTGCCAGATCATTTTCTTTGTGCCAAATGCAAGAAGTTTCCAGTGAAGGGAGGCATGTTTTTGAAAAGCTCAGGCTTGTTCTGCCTGATACATTAACTTACAAAAAGCAAGAGGGAAATTTCCCTCTGGTATAGTGTTAAAAATATCTCTCATGAAACTTAAGGAGAGTGCTTTTCTGTGTTCAAGATGTCTTTGCATCTCTCCCTGTTCTTCTCGCATCCTGTTCCAGGGTTTGGGTGGCAAACTTGAAAAGAGAAAAGTACAGGAAGAAATTGATGCCATGAGCAACTCTTTAGCTCCTACTCAGAGCAGCATGGAGTTGTATCCATGGTCCCAAAATTGATACCTTATTTTACTTCCTCCCACAGTGTCCATCCAACAGCTGAACTCCTTGCCCTTGCCATATACTAAAGGGGTTCCCCACAAATTATCCCTAGGTGTGCGCTAAAAATAGGTTGTATTTTTCCATAAGAACAGTGTTATAACTAAATCACAGATATGCTGAATAATATTTCACAAAAAGAAAACACAGTCTATAGGAATTTAAGGTAAAAAGTATACTGTGAAATTTTAAAAGATGCTCACAAATATACAAGGGAACCAATGTACTAAAATGTACATGTCCAGCAAACACAGATACAATTTTATCAGCCTACATTTGACCTAACACTAAAATGTTAGCAATCCTAAATACTGAATATTTAAGAATAATTTTTCTTGCCTTCTTAAAAGGAGGGCTTTTGGGAGATGATTTGAATATCCCACTTATAAAGTTTCCCAAGGAAGTCAGAAATGACTGCTTCTTTTCCCTCTTGATAAATATTCTCTAATTTTGATTATAGTGGGCACATGTAACTTTATTGTTTATTGTGCTTTGTAAAGAACAGACTCCATAGTACATAACTTATAGATGGGAATTCAAAAAATCATGAACATCCCACCAAACTATTGGTCCCATTTCTACTTACATTTCTCTAGTAACAGGGAACTCACTTCCTACAGAAGCAGGCCTTCCATTTTTTAGATCTCTCTCCTCTCACTGAGTTGTAGGTTATTTTCCTATATTTCCTCACTTATTACTAATTCCCTTCAGAAAGCCAAAGAACAAGGCAAATCCTTCTTCTTTATGCCAGCCCTCTCAGATCCACAGAGAATGCTAATGTACCAGTTTCTCTAGAGAACAAGAGTATGAGAAAGTTGAAGGAACTGTCCATACTCTTTGAGCTGTGCTGAAGCACATTGGGAATTATTTAATCTTTCACAAAGTTAAAGATCTCTCATTAGACTATATTAAGTACAGGAAAATATACTTTGTGGAAAAAAAGCATCTTATTTACGTAGAGGAAATCTCCCTAAGATCAATAATGCTGTTTTGTTACAAGGTCAGTGAGTGCATGGGGCTATAGTAAATTCAAATAAATAATCATCCTTACATGTGAAAACAGTTTCTTCTTAAAGGCCACCCTCTGTGTTGCTCGTTCACACATAATCTGCAAAGCTCGTTCTGCCACCCCTACTGTTCTCATACAGTGATGGATTCTGCCTGGTCCAAGGCGGCCTTGGGCAATTTCAAATCCCCTACCTTCACCTGTAAGGAAGAAAGGAAAACATTAAAGTGGCCACAGCCCACTTATTTTGTTATTTACACAAATCTTGAGAAAACGATGAACTGCCCCCTCAATGAGAATTGTGGTATTCTGGTAGGAAAAAAGTCAGCTCTGTAATAGTGTTCATTATTTATGGAACTTTTGATTTCCATGTTTTTTAAAACTACCACTGTTAAACATTTTAATCCAATTCAGGAACTGTCTCTTGAGAACCAACTATCCATGTACCGCAGTGGTTACAAAGATAAGACACAGTCCCTACACTAGGAGTTCAGAATCCAGAAGTAGGGGCAAGGATGCTAGGAATAAGGGATATGGAGGAGAACAAAGAAAGGCAAAGGAGAGAGAGATTGTCTCCTGAGGGAGGCAGCAGGGGCTTGTTGAGTGGATGGGGTGAAGAACACAAAACCATTCTGAAAGAAGTGCCATTTGAGATGTTCTCTGAAGGTTGGGTTGGGTAGGATTTTAGTAAGCAAGAGGATGAGGACATTCCAGTCATTTAATATGCAAAGTTATTTATACTTCTAATGGGTTTATATATAAGACTTGAATTCAGAAAGAACATTGAGGTTTTCTTAGAACAAGTGGAGACCTGAAAGTCATGTTTTAGGAAAAAGTATGTTGCTCTGAATTGTACATTTTTTTGTACTTAGCGATGTTTTCAATTGATGTGATATATAAAACCAAATCAAACACTTAAATATTATTCCATGTAAAAAAAAAATCCACCATGAAAAATGTTGCCTTATAAATGGAGTAGGAGGGAAAAGTATCTAAATCAAAGTATATTTCTTATCTTTTCCAGATTCAGACGAAAATACTTTAGTACACAATACTGGAGAATCATTTCTCCAACTTATCTCACCTAGTATTAAGTTGGTGGCAGGAACTCTTACTTGATTAAAATGAATCTCAAAATGTCCTCCATGAAGATGATCTATAAAATAGAAAATATAATTTTATTTTTTTTAAGATTTTATTTATTTTATTTGACAGACAGAGATCACAAGTAGGCAGAGAGAGAGAGAGGAGGAAGCAGGCTCCCCGCCAAGCAGAGAGCCTGATGCGGGACTCCATCCCAGGACCCTGAGATCATGACCGGAGCCGAAGGCAGTGGCTTAACCCACTGAGCCACCCAGGCGCCCCTAGAAAATATAATTTTAAAGAGCAAAATGAGTTGACCTGAAAGACACCCCCCCCCCCGTCGTTAACTAATTAACTGCTCTTTTGTTGTGTAAAAGTACCCCTCCTCCCCTTGCAATGAAAAGACCCTTCCCCCAGGGTTGAATTCAATGTAAATGCTCTTTTGCCTTTCTGTAACCGCTTGGCTTTTAGGGCATGACACTTGACTCCTGTTTGAACAAGATACCCTCTCCTAATAGCCGGGGCATGGTCACGTAGGCAAGGGGGCTGCATGGTCCCGTAGGTCACATCGACAGGGGGCTGCATAGTCAGGTAGGCAGGATGTCTTTCTGCCTACCTAAGGTCAAACTTCCCCTCTTTGTTTCCCCTTCCTGCCTTTCTCTTCGCGCGAGGGGGTCTTCCAGGGCCAATCCACTAACACCAAGTATGCCTTTTTTTCAAATGTTCAAATTGTCAGCCAATCAGCCCCATCCCATCCGGGACTTGTATGTACCTGTCTATAAAAATCCTGCACCACCCCAGCCTGGTGTGCTCAGCTAACAGGAGCTGCTGACCACCCGCAGGCACGCACTGACCACCCGCAGGCGCCTGCATAACAATAAAGAACCTCTTGCTGTTTGCATCCTGTGGCAGTGTTGAATTCTTGGGTAAGGGGATCCGCGGGTCTTTAAGACCAAAAAAATTTCATATATAGTTAATAATTACTCAAAGAAATTACTCAGAAGTAGGACTTAAGAGCCTTATATGTCAGATATTCCTAGGTAGACCTCAAGCTCTGAACCCTTAGCACTCCATACCCTAGAAAACTCATCAACTGTTCCACTTAGAAGAGATTTTAGAAATCATTTGATCTAGACTTTCAAATTCATTTTCTGAAGTTGCAGAGTTACTAAAATGGAAGGTGGTTTCACAGACCCAAACAGATTATCTTACTATTATTTTATTACTGCTTTTTCTTTGAGACTTCTAATATATGGGGTTCCATAGAAAATTTTGCTTGGAAAGAGAAAAAGGTTCCAATGGTTCAAAAATTAAAAGTGAGTAATGTAATTCAAGTTTCTTATTTTATCATTGTGTAAATCAATGCCTGAAGAGGCAAAGAGCCTCCTACAAGGGACAGAGCAGGCTCAGTATTCAAAAACAAAGCAGTGATTGGACTTTGAGGTATGTTTACTCCCAGTCCAGGCTTGTTCCCTATGTTTGCCTCTTGGAAATGCTTGCATTTGATGGAGACTGGGAACATTTCTGTCTTTACATCATACCACCTACCCCTCCTCCTGCTCCCCACCCACCCTTCATCAAGTTCTGGAGATAATCTCATGCAAATTCCACACCCTTTTCCTGTCAGAATAGACATTAATAATTGATCTTCTCCACAATTGTTTCTTTTGGCCTTGGGCATGGGAGTTGGAGAGGTGCTGGTGAATCTGTCTCACTGAAAATTCAAATATAGGTTCTGCAATAGAGGTGATTTCCAGGCAATTTAAACTATAAATCCATTTTGGGGGTCTTCAGGCCATTGCTCTGCAACCCAAAAAATCCCCATGCACAATTTCCTCTAGTGAGCTTGTTCATCACTGTCTTGAAAATTATGCTTAGTCTGCGGGTATATTCTACAGCTGCATCCTATGGGAGGTGATGACAAATGTTCTCCAAAACTCCAAGTCTTACTTACATCTGGTATTGAACATTTTTATTAGCCATATTCAACTACAAAGACAAAGCCAGGGTCACCACAGAAGATCATATGGATCAGGTTCAAAAAACTTTTCCATAGCATTTACCTGCTGATTTGCTGTAATTTAGTTATTTATGTGTTTGTAGTTATTGCTACTCTCTCCTTCCCCTAGCATGTAAACTCCATGAGGGCACAGATCCTAGCCTATTGTGTTCACTGATGTATTCCAAGCACCTAGAACAATGGTCAGCCCTCAATAAGTACTTGCTGAGTGAATGACCTGAGCAGCAAGGGAACAATGAACAATGAGCCTGAGGTAGGTAGCAGGAAACAAAAGTATCCTTGCTTTTTAGAAATTCCACCCAAAGAACAGAAGGAAGGAAAGTTTTGCATTCAAATCAGTCAAAATTCATTGCTTACTAATAGTTTTTGTAGTTTGATTGGTTAATAAAGCTAAACTTGAAGACAAAAGTGAATTTTATTGGGGTGCCTGGGTGACTCAGTTGGTTAAGCATCCTTGTCTTGATTTTGGCGGGGGTCATGGTCTCAGGGTCATGATCTCAAGCCCCGCACTGGGTTATGCACTGGGCCTGGAGCCTATTTAAGATTCTCCCTCTCCCTTTGTCTCTCACCCCCATTCTTGCTCGCTCTCTCCCAAAAAAAAAAAAAAAAAAACGTGAATTTTACTATGGATTACTTAGATTTAATTTTTCTAACTCTGTTTCATTATAGCATTCTCCAGGATGACAGAAGTATCAGTCTTAGCTGCTGTTCCTTGAATACAATCTACCCTTTCCAAAAAGGAAACAAAATGAAGTCCAGTGTTGCACCACTTCTCTCTCTTTGCTTTATTCTGAGTTCCACCAGTATTTATATGAAGATAGTCATCAGCACTAAAGGACTTCTAAGAATACATCTCCTACATTATAATGCTATCTGTTCCCTTAAGTGTTACTGCATATTTCAGTTGTCCTGCTTGCTAATGCATGCTCATATTGGTTGAGTACTTACCCATGTAGCCAAACACTGACAAAGGCCTTATTATTTCTACTCCAGGTGTGTTGAGAGGGACAAGAACCATGCTGTGTTGTTTGTATCTAGTTAAAGAAAAACAGATGTTAGGGAAAGTGTGCTAAGTGGAAAAATAAAACAGATCCTAGGTGGAGTTGCAATTGTCATTTTTGTTGTTATTATGTAATCATGTAAGCAATGATGTCTGGAATGGGAATTGTGTAAAAGACATACATCAAGCAGAGTTGGATGTTGGCTGTGATCTGGAACAGTAACAATGATTTGAAAATAAGTTAGTTATTTGAGGATTCTCGTTGCTCAGCAATGGAAACTGGGAACTGATACACAATATCAAATTTTGCAAGACTATCAACTTTGATCTACATATCTAATCACTTAATTACTTATAGACAGTTCTGAAAATTTTAATGTATTTTATAATCTGATCCAAACAGTTCTGAGGATTCAGCAACACTTTCTTTTTATTTATTTATTTATTTATTTATATTTTTAAAAGATTTTTATTTATTTATTTAACAGACAGAGATCACAAGTAGGCAGAGAGGCAGGCAGGGAGAGAGAGGAGGAAGCAGGCTCCCCACAAAGCAGAGAGCCGATGCAGGGCTCAATCCCAGGACTCTGAGATCATGACCCGAGGCGAAAGCAGAGACTTTAACTCATTGAGATACCCAGGCGCCCCTCAGCAACACTTTTTAATGCAGGAAATTACACAGTGAAGAACATACCGCAACACTTCCTGAAATGCTTCTTAAATATTATCTTACAGTGAAATAACTGTGAAACACAAATGTGACATTAATCTCACATTTTATATTATGATTTGTAAGTCCAAATGGTGTATTTTTAAAAAAAATTATTTTAGAGTCGGTGGGAGAGACAGAGGTAGGAGGGGCTGAAGGAGGGAATCTTAAGCAGGCTCCCTGCCCAGTGCAGAGCCTGACACAGGGCTCAGTCTCACAACCTTGAGATCATGACCTGAGTGGAAATCAAGATTTGGAAACTTAACTGAGCCACCCAGGTGCCCCGACCAAATGGCATATTTTAAGTAAATTATGTGGATAGAAAGCGCAATTCTTATTCCCAAATAGATCTCTCAATCACAATTATTTTGTTACCTGGTTGCAGAGGCATTTTTTGTTCTTCCCATAACAATTGCAATTGTGCACTTTGGATTTCCAGCTCCTAAAGCAAGGGGGAAAATAAGCAGAATACAACACAAAAAGAAATTTTTTAGTCTGACATTTCACCCTTAAAGTTCTAATCCTTCCAAGTTTATCTTGCAAAAAAATAGGAAGAAAACCCTTAATTCATTTAAAAATGCTTATGTGCTAAACTGCACAGGCAAAGCCAAGAGTGGACACCATCAATAAGAGCTGCAAAAATAACCAGAAACTGAAGCCATGAAACAGCTGCAACCCTTAAGACAAAATGACGGCTCTCTCATTCATACTATTTCGGCATGTTAGAAAGGTTGTGAAATTCTTCTAGCGTATTTCCTCCTGTTTAGATCTCCTATTTTCTGACATATGACCAACAAAGTATTAAATCTCATATGGTATTAACTATCCAGCCAGTGGCTGAGAAAGACCTCATTTCCCTTACCATGGAGTTGGGTGAAGGTGAGTTGGTCTGAGGATCTCAGTACCTATCCTGACTATACTATTTGGTCAAGACATACTATACTAAGGAGCAGCTGAGGATGATTTACCTGGAGTTGTCTACATATATAAGGCTCTGACTCTACCATCAATAAGCCTAAGTTCTCATTTTTTTATTTATTAAAGGTCAGGAATTTGAAATCTAAAGTTCTTTCCATTTAAATACAAACTTTTATTTTATCACAGTTCACAGCTCTATGGCAATTTCCCAAAGGGGCCTTCTTATAAAAACTACATTTCTTTTTCACCAGTTAAGTCTAAACCCTGTCCCTCAGGGAAACTACCATTTAATTGGCTTTCTAATTACAAGGCTACACACCACAGGATCAGACTAAGTTAAACACATCTGTACAAAATCTTTAAACAAATTATCAGATTCTTTTTTAAAACTTTTTATAAAAAATGGTTTTAAGAGATTTGAAATCATTTGACCATTCAATGAGAAATATTGGGAATTATTTCAAATACAGCAATGCCCCTTATCCACAAGGGATATATGTTCTAAGATCACCAATGGATGCCTGAGATTGCAATTGGACCAAATCCTATGTATACTGCTTTTTTCCCCATACATACACATATGTGATAAAGTTTAATTTTTAACTTAGACATAGTAAGATATTAACAACAACTAATAAAATAGAACAGTTATAAAATATACTGTAATAAAAGGTTGTGAATGTTGCTGATTAGGTAAGAAACAGAGACCATGGCAAACAGAGATAAAGAAACGGAGGATAAAAGTCAAGAGTAAAGGTAGAGAGAAGGGGTTTACTTTAAACCCCAGGACTCACAAATGAAATTTTAAAATTCCTTATAGTTGAATCTCTGGCTCTATAGAAGAAGCAAATGAAACAGAATTACAGTCATAACTGTACTCTTATTGTGTTTTTGGTATATCTGAGGAGATACTAAACTAAATAAACAGAAAACTATACAGTAGAAATTAATTTAGAATTTGCTAGAGCTCAGAATAGAAACCAAATTGGTAGCCTTCTTATTTATTTATTTAGCACACACGTGACAAGGGGGAGGGGCAGAGGAAGAGGGAGAGTGAAAAAAATTCCAAGCAGGCATCACATTGAGTGAGGAGCCCTACTTGAAGCTTGATCCCACAACCCTTAGATCATGACCTGAGCCGAAATCAAGAGTTGGACATTCAACCAACTGAACAACCCATGCTCCCCTTGATAGCTTTTCTAAAACCAACTTGGAGAGATTCACGAATGCAGAAATTTGTTTGTCCCCCATTACTCCTGAGATTCCATTAAAATAAATATATACGTCTGTTCAGGTTTTCTATTTCTTCTTGGTTCAGTTTTGGTAGTTTATATGTCTCTAGGAATGCATCCATTTCTTCCAGATTGTCAAATTTGCTGGTGTATTAGTTACTCATAGTATGTTCTTATAATTGTTTGTATTTCTTTGGTGTTTGTTGTGATCTCTCCTCTTTTATTCATGATGTTATTAAGCTGGGTCCTTTTTCTTTTCTTTTTGATAAGTCTGGCCAGGGGCTTTATCAATCTTATTAATTGTTTCAAAGAACCAGCTCCTAGTTTCCTTGATCTGTTTCTACTGTTCTTTTGGTTCCTATTTCATTGATTTCTGCTCTGATCTTTATTATTTCTCTTCTGCTGGGTTTAGGCTTTATTTTCTGTTTTTTCTCCAGCTCCTTTAGGTGTAGGGTTAGGTTGTGTACTTGAGACCTTTCTTGTTTCTTGAGAAAGGCTTGTATTGCTATATACTTTCCTCTCAGGACCGCCTCTGTTATATACCAAAGATTTTGAATAATTGTGTTTTCATTGTCATTTGTTTCCATGAATTTTTAAAAATTCTTCTTTAATTTTCTGGTTGCCTTATTCATTCCTTAGTAGGATGCTCTTTAGCCTCCATGTATTTGAGTTCTTTCCAACTTTCCTCTTGTGGCTGAGTTCTAAAGCATTGTCATCTGAAAATATGCAGGGAGTGATCCCAATCTTTTGGTACTGGCTGAGACCTGAAATGTGACCCAGGATGTGATCTATTCTGGAGAATGTACCATCTGCACTACAGAAGAATGTGTACTCTTGTTGCTTTGGGATGTAATGTTCTGAATATATCTGTGATGTCCATCTGGTCCAGTGCGTCATTTAAAGCCTTTCTTTGTTGATCTTTTGCTTAGATGATCTGTCCATTTCAGTGAGGGAGGTGTGAAAGTCCCTTACTATTATTCTATTATTGTTGATGTGTTTCATTGATTTTGTTATTAATTGGTTTATATAATTGGCTGTTCCCATATTAGGGGCATAGATATTTACAATTGTTAGAACTTCTTATTGGACAGACCCTTTAAGTATGATATAGTGTCCTTTTTCATCTCTTATTTAATCTTTGCTTAAAATCTAATTTGTCAAAGGATTGCCACTCCAGCTTTCTTTTGATGTCCATTAGCATGGTAAATTGTTTTCCACCCCCTCATGTTAAATCTGGAGGTGTCTTTGGGTCTAAAATGAGTTTCTTGCAGACAGCATATCGATGGGTCTTATTTTTTTATCCATTCTGATATCCTGGGTCTTCTGATTGGCATTTAGCCCACTTACATTCAGGATAACTACTGAAAGATAAATATTTAGCGCCATTGTATTGCCTGTAAGATAACTATTTCTGTATATTGTCTCAGTTCCTTTCTGGTCTGTTACTTTTAGGCTCTCTCTATAACCAGTAAGGAGACTGATGCAGTCAACAAAAATCTCCCAACAAACAAGAGCCCAGGGCCAGACAGCTTCTCAGGGGAATTCTACCAAACATTTAAAGAAGAATTAACACCTATTCTCCTATACTGTTGAAATTGAAATGGAAGGAAAAAAAATTGAAATGGAAGGAAAACTTCCAAACTCATTTTATGAGGCCAGCATTACCTTGATCCCAAAAGCAGACAAAGACCCCATCAGAAAGAATTACAGACCAATATCCCTGATGAACACAGATGCAAAAATTCTCACCAAAATACTAGCCAATAGTATCCAACAGTACATTAAGAGGATTATACAACACGACCAAGTGTGATTTATTCCAGAGCTGCAAGGTTGGTTCAACATCCACAAATCAATGTGGTATAATACATTAGTAAAAGAAAGAATAAGAACCATATGATTCTCTCAATAGATGCTGAAAAAGCATCTAACAAATTACAATATCCTTTCTTTTTTTTTTTATTTGACAGAGAGAAATCACAAGTAGATGGAGAGGCAGGCAGAGAGAGAGGGAAGCAGGCTCCCTGCTGAGCAGAGACCCCGATGCGGGACTCAATCCCAGGACCCCGAGATCATGACCTGAGCCGAAGGCAGGGGCCCAACCCACTGAGCCACTCAGGCGCCCTACAATATCCTTTCTTGATCAAAACTCTTCAAAGTGTTTTGAAGGGAGAGGGTTTTGAAGGGAAAGGGATAGAGGATCCATATCTCAATATCATAAAAGCCATCTATGAAAAACACACAGTGGATATCATTCCCAATGGGGAAAAACTGAGAGCTCTTTCCCTAAGTTAGGAAAACACAAGGGATGTCCACTATCACCACTGCTGTTCAACAGAGTACCAGAAGTCCTAGCCTCAGCAATTGGACAACAAAAAGAAATAAAAGGCATCCAAATTGGCAAAGAAGTCAAACTCTCACTCTTTGCAGATGATATGATACTTTATGTGGAAAATCCAAAAGACTCTATTCCAAAACTGCTAGAACGCAAACAGGAATTCAGTAAAGTGTTAGGATATAAAATTAATTCACAGAAATCAGTTGCATTTCCATAAGACAGAAGACAGAGAAGTTAAGGAGTCAATCCCATTTCAAATTGCACCCAAAACCATAAGATACCTAGGCAAAATAACCAAGGAGGCAAAGAATCTATACTCAAAAAACTATAAACTACTCATGAAAGAAACTGAGGAAGACACAAAGAAATAGAAAAATGTTCCATTTCATGGATTGGAAAAACAAATATTGTGAAAATGCCTATGCTACCTAAAGCAATCTACACATTTAATGCAATCCCTATCAAAATACCGTCAACTTTTTTCAAAGAAATGGAACAAATAATCCTAAAATTAATATAGAATCAGAAAAGACCCCAGATAGGGGAATATTAAAAAAGAAAACCAAAGTTGGCGGCATCACAATTCCAGACTTCAAGATCTATTACATAGACTTTAAGCTCTGTAATCATCAAGACAATATGGTACTGGCACAAAAACAGAACACAGATTGATAGAACCAAAGAGAGAGCCCAGAAATGGATGCTCAACTCTATGGGCAACTAATCTTTGACAAAGCAGGAAAGAATATCCAACAGAAAAAAGACAGTCTCTTCAACAAATGGTGTTAAGAAAATTGGACAGCCAAGTGCAGAAGAATGGAACTGGACCATTTCCTTACACCACACACAAAACAGGCTCAAAAAATGGATGAAAGACCTCAAAGTGAGAGAGGAATCCATCAAAATCCTTGATGAGAACACAGGCAGCAACCTCTTCAACCTCAACTGCAGCAACTTCTTCCTAGAAACATCGACCAAAGGCAAGAGAAGCAAAGGCAAAAGTGAACTATTGGGACTTCATCAAGGTAAAAAGCTTTTGCACAGCAAAGGAAAACAGCCAACAAAACCAAAAGACAATGGACAGAATGGGAGAAGATATTTGCAAATGACATATGAGATATTTGGGCTAGTATCCAAAATCTATAAAGAACTTAACAAACTCAATACCCAAAGAGCAAATAATCCAATCAAGAAATGGGCAGAAGACATGAGCAGTAGGCAGAGAGACAGGCAGAGAGAAAGAGGAGGAGGAAGCAGGCTTCCTGCTGAGCAGAGAGCCCGATGCGGGACTCGATCCCAGGACCCTGAGATCCCAGGACCCTGACCTGAGCCGAAGGCAGCGGCTTAACCCACTGAGCCACCCAGGCGCCCCTGAATAAAGTTATTTTAAAGCTTGGGGTCTGTAGCTTGATAACTAGCTTCCTATCAGTGACTCTAAACTGAATCCCAGGCCTCCTCCACCAAAAGTTTCTTTATATAATTTCCACCTAGGAAGGAAACATGGCTGGGAAAGAGATCTGTGAAAAACTCCATTTACCCTTGCTTTTCTCTTAAGTATGCTCAGAAAACCAAGAATCTGTACTACGTGAAGAGAACCTGCAGCATTAAAGAAAAATGACTGACCAAAATAAATAAACTGTAAAACTGACCATAGAGGAACAAAATAAAACAAGAAACAGAGAGAATCTAAACAAAACAAAACAAATGAGTTAAACCAAACAAAGAAATTCTAGTTGGTATAATTTGAGAGATTCAAATGTATTACAGCCATAAAACCAGAAAAGGATGTTGTGAAACAGGAACAACCAAAGAACAAGAAAATAAAAACTCTTAGAGCTTAACATAGGACTGCTAAAGCATAAAGTTCAGTAGAAGCACTAAAAATCAATTCAAGAAAATTTCCCACAGGCAGAGGAAGAAGTCAGAGACCAGAAGTACGAAAGCAAAGAGAAGAGACACTTGAAGCAAAAATATAAAATCTAAGATCACAGTAAAAGAGGTCTAAAAAAAGAGAAAATAGTCCAAAAAAAGAAGAGAAAAATAAAGGGAAGAACTTATCCCTGAAACTTGAAAATTCTCTAAAACAAAACAAAACGTCTTCAGATTAAAAGGGCCATTGAGGGGCGCCTGGGTGGCTCAGTGGGTTAAGCCGCTGCCTTCGGCTCAGGTCATGATCTCAGGGTCCTGGGATCGAGCCCCGCATCGGGCTCTCTGCTCAGCAGGGAGCCTGCTTCCCCCCCCCCCTCTCTCTCTGCCTGCCTCTCCATCTACTTGTGATTTCTCTCTGTAAAATAAATAAATAAAATCTTTAAAAAAAAAATAAAAAAAATAAAAAAATAAAAAAATAAAAGGGCCATTGACTGGCAAGAAGAATCCATCTCTAGGCATTTCAAAACATCAACTATAAAGAGAAAATCCTAAAGGGTTTCAAAAAGAAAAAAAAAAAAAAACAAAAAACAAATAACAAGCCACCTCTAAAGGAATGAGGATTAGACTTGCATCAGATTTCTCATCAGCAACAAGGGCTGCTAGATAAAAGAGTTCAATCTAGAATTCTAGGGAGCCTGGGTAGCGTAGTGGGTTAAAGCCTCTGCCTTCGGCTTGGGTCATGATCTCAGGGCCCTGGGATCAAGCTCCACATCCGGCTCTGTGCTCTGCAAGGAGTCGGCTTCCCCCTCTCACTCTCTGCCTGCCTCTGCCTACTTGTGATCTCTGCCTGTCAAATAAATAAAATCTTAAAAAAAAAAATGTTTAAAAAAAATCTAGAATTCTATACCCATCCACATACAAATCTCTGTCATGGCAAAATAAATATCTACCTATTCAGACACACACGATCTCAGATTTTATTTTAATTTAATTTAAAATTTATAATTTATAAATATATTATAATTTTTAATTTATAAATTTATTTAATTTTAATTTTATTTATTTTAATTTTATTTATTTAAGCATTTTTTCTTAAAAAGAATACACTCAAGCAAATAAGGAAGTAAAAAAAAAAAAAAAAAAGGTCATAGAGTGCAAAAGATGAACAATCCCAGGAAAGTAATATGTAAAAATTCCAGGATAACTGTACTGAAATATGCCTAAAAGATAATCAGTCCAGACTGGAATAGGCAGTCTCCAGAAAAGGGAAAATTCAGTAGAATTACGGGTACAATATAAACATACATGTGTGTATGTTTAAGGGGGAGGATATATAATATAAAACAGGTAAATAATGCAGTGAAAGAAAAATGGTAACTAGAGATTCCAGGAAAATAATTTTTTAAATATACAAATGAACCATGATGCCATATTTTACTTGGTTTTATATTTGGCTCTTCATTTGGTGAGTAATTTTGAATTTTGTTTTGAAGACTCTAGATTCTATTATAATCCCTTCAAAGCATGTTGATGTTTTTGTCTTATTAGGCTCTTAGGCAGAGTCAAACCGCAGAGTCTGTCTCAGTTTAGGTGGGGTGAGAGATCAAATTTTAGTTTATTCTTTTTATTTAGCTGCAGGTGCTTTGAGTCGACTACATGATTTTGATTCAGGGCTCAGCAGAGACTTGGGCAAAGTTTACAGGTGAAACCTGGAGCTCTCCTTTTATCGTTCTCTACCTTCCTGTAATACCCAAACTACAACCTCATTTTTGAGCAGTGATGGCGGCTCTAGGCACTGTCTTCTAGTTGCTTAGAACACAAAGATCCAAGTTTTCTAGAGAAGCTTCAGCTTTCTCAAACCACACTGTGTCCTCAAGCCAAAGTCTAAAAATGAAAAACTTCTCTTTTGCTGTCTCATCTTCCAAATTTTGACTCTGCTACAAAATCAGCCTGCTTTGGGTCACTCCCTAGCATCAAGTAGTTGTTTGTTTTGTTTTGTTTGTAGCTTTTTAGTTGTTATCTATGAGGTCGATCTTAGGTGGTAACTCCACTGCACAAGAAATGAAATTCCCTTAGAGTTTTGGCCTTTAAACTTTGCCAAAACCAAGTTTTTGCACAACCAGTATGGCAGTTTCTTATATATTCACACACCTATCATTAGTTTCGGCTAATGTTTTAGAAATGCAATGATCACCTCAAAACATGATCATACAAAAAGCAGAATTAGAAATCTTAGCTCTAAAACTTTAAAACCAATAAAACCGAGAGTTTAAAATTCTAATCCCCTCTGTCCTATATTGTGAGTTATACATGTAAAGTAAAAATGTATTTAAGATTAAAATATAATTGTTTTAAAACGATTTCGGTTCTGGGGCACCTGGGTGGCTCAGTGGATTAAGCCTCTCCCTTCGGCTCAGGTCATGATCTCAGGGTTCTGGGATCATGGACCCCGCATCTGGTTCTCTGCTCAGTGGGGAGCCTGCTTCCTCCTCTTTCTCTGCCTGCCTCTCTGCCTACTTGTGATCTCTCTCTCTCTGTGTCAAGTGGATAAATAAAATCTTTAAAAAAACAAAAAACGAAAAAAGCAATTTGGGTTCTTTCAAATTTAATGGAATCTACTTTCAATCAGTTCTGACTGGACTCTTTAAAATAAGGATGTTTCAGGAGCTACATTTGCCAAATTTTAATGAGAAAAGATCCTACCATTCACATATTTCAAAATTAAGTTTTAAAAAGTCTCAGATTAGGGCGCCTGGGTGGCTCAGTGGGTTAAGCCGCTGCCTTCGGCTCAGGTCATGATCTCAGGGTCCTGGGATCGAGTCCCATATCGGACTCTCTGCTCAGCAGGGAGCCTGCTTCCCTTTCTCTCTCTCTGCCTGCCTCTCCGTCTACTTGTGATTTCTCTCTGTCAAATAAATAAATAAAATCTTTAAAAAAAATAAAAATAAAAATAAAAAAAAATAAAAAGTCTCAGATTATACCATCAGTGTGAATCCACTTAACTATCCTTGCTTGTTGAATCATATTTGAATTTCCAAATTGTGTATCACTGTTTTATAAGAGTGTGTCCTGATTTTTATAGGTCCTAATATATAAAAAACTGAATTCCACTAATCTGAGGATCAACCTGAAGAACATTAGGATTATTTAAATAACAGATTATCCATACTGAATTATGGATCTTAACTGCAACTTCTTCTTTTTTTTTTTTTTTTTTTTTTTAAGATTGTATTTACTTATTTGACAGAGAGAGAGATCACAAGTAGGCAGAGAGGCAGGCAGAGGGGGAGGAGGAAGCAGGCTCCCCTGCCAAGCAGAGAGCCCAATGCAGGGCTTGATCCCAGGACCCTGAGATCATGACCTGGGCTGAATGCAGAGGCTTAACCCACTGAGACACCCAGGCACCCCTTAACTGAAATTTCTTATCTGAAAATGCTGGGCTGGGGATTTTTTTTTTTTTTTTAATATCCTTGACTGGTCCTGGCTGTGCAATAATATGCAATTGTGCTTTGATTCTTAGAAATTAGAGAAAAAATTTTTTTTCCAGAGATGCTCCCTTTTAAATTTTCAAGTGAGTATTTTTCTAGTTAGAGTTTTTGAAGTTTTAGTTGTAGGAAGCCTTGAGGCCCACAGGCTAATAAAAGGGTCAGGTCATTTGCTGTATATAATCTACATTGTTTCCATAGTGAGAGTACTTCAAAAATCAGATTAGGACACAATGACACAATTTGGGGTTTATTCGCACTAGAGATCTTTTCTTTCTCTACTTTCTATCCTGGTAATCAAGGACATTTTTGATAAATCTTTTAAGGTTCTGTGGATTTTAAACTTAGATGACCAGTAGCTAAATCTTTCAAAAGCAAAATCTTTTCTATAATTCCCTAAACCTAGCTGAAAGCCCTCTTTTTCTAACACCCAGAATATATTTTTCTCTAGTATTTTCCTTTTTTTTTTTTTTTTTAAAGATTTTATTTATTTGTCAGAGCGAGTGAGCGCGAGCACAGGCAGACAGAGGGGAGGCAGAGTCAGACAGAGAAGCAGGCTCCCTGCGGAGCAAGGAGCCCGATGTGGGACTCGATCCCAGGACGCTGGGATCATGACCTGAGCCGAAGGCAGCTGCTTAACCAACTGAGCCACCCAGGCGTCCCTCTAGTATTTTCCAATAGCACTTCCTGTCTTGTTCTTCATGAAAAATTGTGCCACAGTTTTAAGTAAGTGCTTAATAGATTCCAGAGATTAGGTAAATTTTGAAGAAAGTCAAGAAACAAGGCAAATAATTTTTTGATTCTGCCTCATTCAATCTAATATGGAAAACAATTCAGATTTTAAAAAATAAAACTTCTAAACTGGCTCTTCTTTGGGGGGGGGTCATTAAGTAGAGGAAATAAGGGGAGTGGATAGGTTGTAAATTTTAAGATACTTTGATTTAACCTTGATGTGTCAGAAAATGGGAAAGACCCCTCACAAATATATCATCTCAACTTAGCCACAAGCAGAATTTGGCAGGTGCAGCAGCTGAAACACATCCTTCTTCTAAATAGAGCTTTTGCTCTTTTTTATGATTATGACCTTGGACCTTGAGATCAAGACCTGAGCTGAGATAAGATTTGGACGCTTAACCGACTGAACCATCCAGGAGACCCTCTTTTTTATTACTTTAGTTAACGAACAGGATACCAGACATTGTGGATGAAATATATTAGAGGAAATCCGAATAGGCCAGGAAACATTTAAATATATCTGTTGTGTCACAGGCTTCCATGAATGAAAATAGATGGCACATGTAAAATAATTGTTTTTAATTTAGACTCTGATATTTCAAGGCTGTTCAAGTGCCAAAATCAGGCTGAAAATCACATCTCCCTGATATTTGCTGGTCAGTTTTAATTTTTTAGGCTCTTACAAACCATATGGTTATCAAACAAAATCATTCTTTAACTCAAGGAAAAATGTCAGGAAAAAACATGACCATTGGGATTGAGTCCTGCATCATCGGGCTCCTTGCTCAGTGGGGAGACTGCTTCTCCCTTTGCCTGCTGCTCCCCCTGCTTGTGTTCTCTCTCTCTCCCTAACAAATAAATAAATAAATAAAGTTTGTTTTAAAAAATGTTTATCTACAATCCTACAGTTAAGAAAAAACTTCATGGGATGCCTGGGTGGCTCAGTTGGTTAAGCAGCTGCCTTCGGCTCAGGTCATGATCCCAGCATCCTGGGATCGAGTTCCACATCGGGCTCCTTGTTCGGCAGGGAGCCTGCTTCTCCCTCTGCCTCTGCCTGCCATTCTGTCTGCCTGTGCTTGCTCTCTCCCCCACCCTCTCTCTCTGATAAATAAATAAAATCTTTAAAAAAAAAAAAAGAAAAAGAAAAAGAAAAAACTTCATTAGGGAAGCCTGGGTGGCTTATTTGGTTAAGCATCTGCCTTTGGCTCAGGACATGATCCCAGGGTCCTGGGATTGAGCTTCACACTGGGCTCCTGGGAGCCTGCTTCTCCCTCTCCCTCTGCCTCCTGATCCCCTTGCTTGTGCTGTATCAAAGAATAAATAAAATCTTTCAAAAAAAAGAAAGGAAAAAAATCCAATATAGTGTGCTCTCTTGGAATATGTGTTATTTTTAATGGGGGGGAAGCACCCTTTGAAATTCACTTATTCTACCTCCAGAAAGGTTTTACACAGTAATTATGCAATCAGTGTTAAATGCTGGACTACTTCTGTCATTGTTACAGAATGCAGTTGGATCAAAATCAATTCCAAATAGATCAGAGTTGAAATTATTAAAAATTTAAATAATCGAGCCATAAAAAGCTAGAAGAAAAAATAGTACTTATGAAATCTCTGTCTGAATGGGGAAAAAATTTTAAACCTTAAAAATGATAAATGAAATCAAAAGAAAGACATTAATTGTGCCGTCTACATAAAACTACTGTACATTAAAAAGAAAAAAAGCCAATCAGGGGAAAATATTTCATACATGGCCAGGAAGAAGAGGGGAAGAGTACTGAATCTGCTACAAGTCATTTAGAAAGCAAAGCTAGTCAAATAACTCATTCTATTGGCAAAGTTCCATGGAGATAGACACTTTCATTACTGATGGGTGTACAAAGTAATATCCCTAGATAGTATAACTTGGCAATATCCATCAAAATTACAGATTCAATTACTCTTTGATCCATCAAACCTACTTCTGGGACTTACCCTACAGATATAGTTGTTCCTGAATGCAAAGACAGGTGCACAGGATTATTCACTGCAGTAGTATTTTTTTGTATTTGCAAAGAATTAGACATTAACCAATATCCATCAATAGAAGACTATTTAAATATACTGTGCTGTGTCCATACAATGGAACCCAACCCAAAAGACTAAGAAACTCTTCTATGCACTTACCTGGAAGAACTCTACAACTATCCTATACTGTGAATGGTAAGAACACTACCTTTTGTGTAAGAAATTAAGTCCAGTTTCCCACATTATCTACAAAGATGCTTTCTATAACATCATTTGTAATAGCAAAACACTAGAAACACTCTGCAAGTCCTATAATAGTTGAGTGGGAAGACAAATTATGATCTATACAACAAAATATTATTTAGCTACAAAAATGATATTTATAGGGATGCATGCATGGCTCAGTTGGTTAAATGGCTGCCTTTGGCTCAGGTTGTGATCTCAGGGTCCTGGCATTGAGCCCCACATCGGGCTCCCTCCCCAGTGGGGAGTCTGCTTCTCCCTCTCCATCTGCCCCTCCCCACCTGCTCATGCTCTCTCTCACTCTCTCTCTCTCAAATAAATAAATAAAATCTTCAAAAAAACGACATTTATAGTGAACCTGGAGTAACAGAAAATGTTAAGTAAAAAACTCACATACAATATTAATATGTAATATGCACACTAAAGAGAAGTCATGAGATTATCTAAATGTTCAATGCATATCTCAATATCAATTTTCAATATAAATTATGTTGAAAATATAACATTATATTTTCAATGATAATTCAGTATATAGTTTAGTCAGATTGCTTTCCCAAACATCTGTCACTGAGCAAAATGGTACTTCAAGAGGAAGGCTAAGAAATGGGTGTGGAGAGAGAGATTCTTCAGGAATGAGGGATACTGGTATGTTAAGGCATTTCATGGAGAGAGTTAATGGTGAGCAGCTAGTTGCAATCATAAAGATTCTGTTCTTAGGGATATGAGAAATAGGAGACAAGTACCAAAAATGGGGGAGGGGCAAGAAAGAAACAACTTAGCACTTTGGTAAGTTGCTTAGGGTAAATGATGCTTTTCCCTAATCTCCAAGCTATATGATTGCCTTTCCTATCTTGTCAAGACTCCCCTATCAACACCACCTCTTCTAGTTCTGTCTGGGAGAAGGAAAATACAGGAAAAGGCCAGGCAATAAACTAGTTTCACCTTACTGCATGTGGTATATACGACCAAAAGAGGTTTGATCTTTTATCTGTTATGCCTGGGTATGTGTGTGAATTAGCAAAAAAATGATGTGTGATTTTTGAAAGATATAAAGATTATACCATTATAACTGATCATAATCCTATTTACAAGAAAGCATGTGATTGTTGGGGAGTATAAAATAAAGGAAAAGAATACTTTTAAATACATTTTAAAATTACCAGGATTCAAAGGGTGCCTGGGTGGCTCAGTCATTAAGTGTCTGCCTTCGGCTCAGGTCATGATTCCAGGGTCCTGGGGTCAAGCCCTGCATCAGCCTCCCTGCTCAGTGGGAACCCTCTCCCTCTGCCTGCCCCTCTGCCTGCCACTCTGCTTGCTTGTGCCCTCTATCTCCATCAAATAAATAAATAAAATCTTAAAAAAAAAATTCCAGCTTCACTGCTAAACTTGTAAGTCTGTGGAGGATAAGTTAAACTTTGATTGACTGAATCATTCACTCATTCATTCATGTATTTAATTATTATTCAGTAAACTGGTACCATAAGTAAGGCACACAGCTAAATGTTGAGGATATAGCAGGACACATGATTGCTATGGAAGATAAAAAATTTTACTAAGTACTAATAACAAAATGAGATAGTACTATAGGAGTAAAATGTATACACATCTGATCTAATCTAAAAGGGTTAAGGAAGGCTTCCTGAATTAAGTAACATTAAGGTTAGACCTGAATCTGAATCCTAAATAGAAGTAGCTAAAGTGGAGGGGGGGAGGAGTATCTAGATAGGAGTAATAGCACTGAACAAAGGCTCACAAGTCAGTATTGCATCTACATATAATATAGATAAATTGAAGAGATTATATGATTGTTAACTATGGAGGCTGCTGTTATAAATGAGTCATAAAAGAAGCATAGCATCAAGGGGAAGTAAAATGGATCAATAATCACAAGGGAAAGTAGGATTATTTATTAATTGAAAATACTGACTATTTGCCAGGCACTATTCTAGGCACTTCGGA
Organism: Mustela putorius furo; assembly: GCF_011764305.1. Lineage (NCBI taxonomy): Eukaryota > Metazoa > Chordata > Mammalia > Carnivora > Mustelidae > Mustela > Mustela putorius. Next base: position 108,593,595 of record NW_025421987.1, on the reverse strand, counting down.
TATATCATTGAAGAAAGGAAATAAAAGCCCTTGCCCTGATGAAGCTTATATTCTAATACAGGGCAAGAGATAACAGCAAACATAATACATATTATATAGTAAATCAGCAGAGAATCAGTACAATGGTTAAGCTAGATTGGAGTATAGGTGGGTGAGGGGTATTTTAAATAGAGTAATTAGGGATTGCCTCAGTGAGGAGGTGATGGTGAATGGACAAAGCCTTGAGAGATGAGGGAGTACGGTTTGCAAATATTGAGAGGAAACACATTCCAGACAAGCAGAAAAGCCAATACAAAAGTCCTAAGAAGGAATGTGACTGGTACATTCCAAGGCAGAAAGAAAGTTGGTGTAGCAGACCAAACAAGCAAAGCATAAAGTAGTAGGAAAAAAGGTCAGAGAGGCAATGAGGGATGGAGGCAGAACTTGCAGGATTTTGTAGGCCTGTCTGAGAATTTAGGGGAAGGTTGCCTGTTCACATCATACTGCTCTAGTATATATAAGATCAAGAACAAGAGGTAAGAGAGGAGGCTGGGAAAAATGGCAGAGTAGGGGCACCATTGTTCCATGTTTACAACTAGATTTCAATCACCTGAGTAAATATACCTGAGAGCTATCTGAAGAGAGGCAGAACAAACTCCACAACTAAATGCAGAAAAGAAGCCACATGGAAGAATTTAGGAAGAATAGAAAATGCAGTTGGGAGCTCTCTGCAGGAAAGAGGGAATTGTGGGTGCAGAGAAGAGAAAGGAACATGGAGCCCACATGGGGAAAACGAATCCCCATAATATCTGGCCTTGAAAACTGGAGGGGCTGAATTCCATGAGTTTGTACAACCAGTGAGACTTGGAGCCTAGAACTTTAGAAGTCAGTTGACTCAGCATTGGGCAAATGGGTAGAGGAATGATAGCTGGGCCCCCCACCCTTAAAGAGACAAGGGCTGGCCGAGAGGCAACATAGAAGCAACAGTTTGCACAATGAGAGGGAGCTCTGTGTATACGACTTTGGTGTGTGTTGAGGACTTCTCTGGGAATGAAGGAGTTGGTAGGTGCCATTTTCCTCCCCTCCCTTCAAACACAGAGCCATTTGTGGGAGATGGTGCTACATAGATACTTGCTGCCTAAGCTGCTAGCAATGCAACCACCCATAAGTTCTCCTGGAACACTTGCCCAGTCCAAGGCTGCTGGCTTCAGCCCCGGCTTCAGCACAGATTTTGTTAATGCCTCCGCACTTCAGGATGTCCAGTCTAGGACTAGCAGCTCAGAACAAACCTGCTAACCCCACTGTCCTGCCTCTAAGCCCTTCTGCAGTCATGTGCCCTCAGAACGAGCCTTCGTGGGTCTCACTAACATCACAGAGAGCAAGTGCAGCCCACAACAGGCAGAGATTCAGGGTAGATGTCTAGACTGAAAGGAAAAGTGACTCGGACACAATAGTAGCATGCAAGTGACACACACAGGTGAAGTATTATAACTGATTCTGATAAACAACAGACACTGCACTGAGGGCACTACAGTAGCTCTTCTTCATAAAGCCACTACTTTCAAGAGCAGCCGATATAGCTAACTTTCCTAACACAGAGAGACAGACAGTGAGGTAGAAAAATAAGGAGACAGAAAAACACATCCCAAATGAAAGAATAAGATAAAATCTTAGCAAGAGATCTAAGTGAAATAGAAATAAGTAATGGGCTTGATAAAGAATTTAAAGTAATAATCACAAAGATACTGGACTTCAGAAATAGGTGGAGAACATTAGTGAGATCCTTGACAAAGAGATAAAAACTAACATATCAGAAATGAAAAACTCAGTAAAGAAATTTAAAAAATAATAGGTGAAATAAATAGTAGGTTATAAGAAGCAGAAAAGGTATCAGTAACCTGGAGGACAGAGTAATGGAAAGCAATCAAACTGAAAAGGTGAGAGACAAACAAATACTGTATAATGAGAATAGACATAGAGAATTCAGTGACTCCATCAAGCACAATAATATTCACATTATAGGGATCCCAGAAAAGAGAGAAAGGGAGGCAGAAATGTACTTGAAGAAATAAGAACTGAAGACTTCCTGAATCTAGGAAGGGAAACACAGATCCAGATTCAGGAGCCACAAAGATTCTCCCAACAAATTCATCCCAAGGAGGTCCATACCAAGACATATAGTAATTAAAATTGCAAAAAACAAAAACAGTGATAAGGAATGTTACAGTTTGCAAGCGGAAAGATGAGTGTTAAATACAAAGAAAACCTTATAAGTCTAGCAGCTCATTATTCAGCAGTAACTTTCCAGTCCAGAAGAGAGTGGCATGATGTATTCAAAGTGCTAAAAGGGAATAATCTGCAGCCAAAAGTACTCTATCCAGCAAGGTTATCATTCAGAATAGAAGGGGAGATAAAGAATTTCTGAGACAAACAAAAGTTAAAAGAATTCATGACCACTAAACCACTCCTATGAGGATGTTAAGGGGGACTCTGTGAATGGAAAACAAAAACCATAAGTAAGAGTAAAACAAACAAACAAAAAAAAAACCAGGAAGCACAAATTTTTTAAAAAGTGTATCTGTAAAAATCAGTCAAGAGAAGCACAAAATAAAAGAATGTAAAGTATGATACCAAATATCTCAAAGGTGGAGGGGAGAGGAGTAAAGGATGAGTTCAAAATTAAAGCAACCATCAGTTTAATATAGACTACTATAAGCAAAAGATGTTATATATAAACCTAATGGTAACACAAATTAAAAAATAGTAATAGATATGCAAAAAATGAAAAGTAAGGAATCCAAGTATATCACCAAAGAAAACCAGCAAACCATGAAAGAGCAAGAGAAGAAAGGTCAGAGAAAAACTGCAAAAACAGTGACAAAACAAGTAACAAAATAACTATAATCAATACATACATATCAATAGTTTCTTTGAATGTCACTGGACTAAATGTTCCAGTCAAAAAACATATGGTATCAGAAAGGATAAAAAAAAAACAACCAAGACTCATCTATATGCTGCCTGTAATTTCTACCTGTGGAGACTGAGCCTAGCTTTGCATGAGAAAAGAAATAAAGGGCATTGCTAAGCAAATGTATGGAGAGTCCTGTTTAAACTGGAGGACTAAATCTGCATGCATTTCTTCTTCAATTTTCGTTTGTTTGGAAGCATGAGAAAAACAATGTCCCCAGACAGAAGGATTTTGAAAGTTTGTATGCTGGTCTTTGAAAAAATAAATTTGAAGGAGGCAAGAGAGTTTACAGTCATGGGGAAAGGCATACTCTGGGGTCAAGGACAGGGAAGAAATAATTTTTTTTTTTTAAGCCAAGAGCAGTTTCATAGTTTAAGTAAAATATTAAATGATGTGGCAGAAAAAATATTGTTCTATAAATGCCTAATCATCACTCAAAATTTAGTCTGTGATAATTTAGTTTTTTAAAAGAACTTTTCAAGTTAAAGTCATTTTTCTTTTTTTTCTAAACAAAATAACTTCTCAGAGTATTTCTCTAAATTCTACCTACAGTGCTCATTAGCCCCTGATGCTCTCTGGGGTGAATTTTTTTTGGTTTGGCCATTGGTTCTTTAGCTGCCGGCAATTTCTTGTTCCCTTTCATCTAAGTAGAAACTTTGAAAGGTATGTCGTTTTTGAAACAAGATAGAATTCTTTCAAACTTGTATGCTAAGACACTTTAGAACTTGAATTTGACTTCACAGTATGGTTATACAAAAAATAAAAGATCAAGTGCTCACAAGGTTAAATTTCAGGAAAGCTCTCTCGGATGCAAGACAAAGGCGGGGTATAAAACGAAAACAAAAGTAGCCTGAGTTAAAGAGGTCATTTGAATTTAGTCTCCACTCAAGACTGCTCCTCTCTGCACGCTGAAACAGGTTGGTTTTTTCATTTTCTCATTCTAATTGGGATAAGATTGTTTTTTAAAGCCCAAAGACTTTATATACTTTATATACTTACCTTCCTTTATATATAAAGGGAGTGTTGATGCACAAAAGTTTAAATGTTAACATATGCAAAAAGAGCTAGTTGAAAACAGCTATACACTTTAATCTTAAAACAAAAATATGAATATAGCAAGAAGAAAACATATTATTTCTGGCATTATGTTAATACCATTACTTGCCTATAAAACTTTGTTATTGAGAAAATAGGTTGTGTTATACTATTTTTTCTGTTTTATTTTACAAATGCTATTTTTGTTCTTGTAATAATTATAAGGACATCTAAACTGTGTTCCTGTATTTCTGACAGAAGGATCAATTCCTGCAAATAATTTCCATTCCTGTCCTATTTACTCACATTTTTAAGTAAGATTCTTATTTAAAAATATACTTCCTTAATGTCTTATATTATTTGTGCATATTATTTCTTATCATCAGATTCAAGATTTGTGATGAATGAGAAAGAAAGAACAAAGTTCATACTGTGTTAATAATTAACACATTAAGAAAATGATGACCAGAATGGTCTTCCAGATTGGAGCTTTTCAAATTAACTTAAGGGTAAAAATAGTCATTTTAAATTGTTGGCACCTGGTTTTTACATAATGAAAGCAGTTCTTCTATGTGGTATATTTCCTTGAGGGCCTTCTCTGCTTTACTCATCCAAACAAGGTTAGTAAGAATAAGAATATTCTTTTGGAAATGTACCATAAGTTGGCACACTGTTTTAAAAATACTATTTTCATTAATGATTCTATAAGAATATTAGAGCTTTTCCCAAGGACAAAAATAACCAAAGGAAGACAGAAAGGCTAAGGAAAAGGCAAAATAAAACTCAGCAGTAAAACAAAAACATCGAACGTCATTTTTATATACATTTTAAAACTTGTGAATTCTGGGGACACCTGGGTGGCTCGGACAGTTAAGCATCTGCCTTCAGCTCAGGTCATGATACCAGGGTCCTGGGATCCAGCCCCACATTGGGCTCCTTGTTCATCTGGGAGCCTGCCTCTCCCTCTCCCTCTGCCTGCTGCTACCCCTGCCTGTGCGCTCTCTCTGTCAAATAAATAAATAAAATCTTAAAAACAAAAAACAAAGAGCAACAACAGCAACAACAAAAACAACATGAACTTTCTGTGAGCTTATTTTACTCCTATAATAAAATAAGCTCACAGAAAGTTCACGTTGTTTTTACGATATTGGTGTTAATAACCAATATAGTAAAATAACTAATGATGAGGCAAGATGATTCCTGCCATACCATCTATATATTCTAGACTAATAACTTTATATCTGCTTGTAAGTCCTTTAGTTTGACAAATATTTACTGAGCACCTATTGTATACCAGCCACTCTCCATGTAGTCATTATAAACATAAATCCAACAGGTCATACTCTTAGGGAACTAAGAAACACATTTTTTCACATCATGGGGTCAGTTCTCTGAGAATGAACGTAGGTATGCATATAGATATAGGTACTGGATCAGGAAAATCTTCGGGGGAGGTGACATCCAAGTTAACTGGGAAGGAATGGGCTCTTTAAGGGAAGGGCAGGAAATAGTCTATCAGACGAGGAACAGAATGAGTAATGGTGCAGACATGTGCTGCAGCATGGTGTGTCCCAGCAAACTGCTTGCAGATGAGTACTATGACTATCTGGGGTGTAGAGAGATATGGCACAGCATGGGGCGCATTATAGAGAGATGTAGCAGGAACCATGGGTCATTTTTTATATACATTTAAAAACTTGTGAATTCTGGGACAAGTTAAGCATCTGCTTAACATTATGCAGGGAGCGGTAGGCATCATGCTAAGTATGTATCGTTAGCTTGGATTGTACCTTTCAGGTGGAGAAATGTATCTTTCAGGTGAGGAGCTTAGCAGAAGAGTGACAGATTGACATTGCAGAGATAGAGAACTCTGGTGGCAGTAAGAAAATGATTTTGACAAAGAGGTCGTAAGAAGGAAAAAGAATAGGAGATAGCAGTTGGGAAGATACTGTAATAGGCCAGGTAAGAAACAACGGCGGTCGAATGGTGCAGATATGTCAAAGAGGGCAAATTAAAAGAGATCGATTCACAATCTATTTGTAAGGTAAAATCAGAAACTAGGGGCTGACTGAAAATTAGGGATGAATGTGACAGAAGTCAAGGACAGTGTAGGCTTAAGACTCAGGTAACTGGTGGAATAATGCTACTGAATGGTAGCGTACTTTCAGCATGTGTGACAGCTTTTCAAGGGAAGCTAACTAGAGGAAACTTTGTTTTTTATTTTTTTTTATTTTTTTTTTTTTAAAGATTTTTTTTTATTTATTTGACAGAGAGAAATCACAAGTAGTCGGAGAGGCAGGCAGAGAGAGAGAGACACGGAAGCAGGCTCCCTGCTGAGCAGAGAGCCCGATGCGGGACTCGATCCCAGGACCCTGAGATCATGACCTGAGCCGAAGGCAGCGGCTTAACCCACTGAGCCACCCAGGCGCCCGAAACTTTGTTTTTTAAAGGCAAGGCAGTGAAATTAAGTATAAACACTGAGTTAATTTATTTAACTTATTTTAAAATAAATTCATCTTTTAAAATAAAATTCATATTTTAAAATAAGTTTATAAATAAAAATATACTTATTTCAGCTAAATAAAGTATTTGCTTATTTAATTCACTGCCAATATCCTACATAAGAATCACAAAGTTGTGTTTGTAAAAAATATAACATTTCCTTTTCTTTTGTTGAAATCTGACTAAATTTTCATATTTTAAAAGCTATATAAAAGTCATTATTTTGATTTAGGGTTTAATGATTAATAAAATTCCACAGCGTGTTATTTTTATCTTTCTTGTGTAAAATCCAGCTCCTGCACACAGACTGGTAAAAACAAAAATGCAGAACTAATCTTGGGGATGTCTGGGTGGCTCAGTTGTCAACCATCTGCCTTTGGCTCAGGTCACGACCCCAGGGTCCTGGGATCAAGCCCCATATCGGGCTCCCGCTCAGTGGGAAGCTTATTTCTCCCTCTCCCACTCCCCCTGCTTGTGCTCTCTCTCTCACGTGACTGTCTCTGTCAAATATATTAAATAAAATCTTTAAGAAAAAAAAAAAAGAACTAATCAACTAATCTTGGGGCTATACTCCAATGTGGCTTCCACTGAAGAATTTCAAATTTCAAAAAGCGACAGATTCAGCCTCACCTATGTTATAGCAAAAATCTACTCTCTAGTAAAAGAACAAAACTTACACTACTTTAAAAAGTGCTTCCTTTTAAACAATATTAAAATGAATATTTTGTATTCTTTTTGACATTTAGATTGGAGCCATGACTTTGGAACACAACCAGTCAACAGATTACTACTATGAGGAAAATGAAATGAATGGCACTCATGACTACAGTCAGTATGAAGTGATTTGTATAAAAGAAGAAGTCAGAAAATTTGCAAAAGTTTTCTTGCCCGCCTTCTTCACAATAGCTTTCATCATTGGAATTGCAGGCAATTCCATAGTGGTGGCAATTTATGCCTATTACAAGAAGCAGAGAACCAAAACAGATGTGTACATCCTGAACTTGGCAGTGGCAGATTTGCTCCTTCTATTCACTCTGCCTTTTTGGGCAGTTAATGCAGTTCATGGATGGGTTTTAGGGAGAATCATGTGCAAAGTCACTTCAGCTTTGTATACAGTCAACTTTGTCTCTGGAATGCAGTTTCTGGCTTGTATCAGCATAGACAGATACTGGGCTGTAACTAAAGCCCCACGTCAATCAGGAGTGGGGAAACCATGCTGGCTTATCTGTTTCTGTGTCTGGATGGCTGCCATCTTGCTGAGTATACCTCAGCTGGTTTTTTATACAGTCAATCACAAGGCTAGGTGCATTCCCATCTTTCCGTATCACCTAGGAACGTCAGTGAAAGCATCAATTCAAATGCTGGAAATCTGCATTGGATTTGTAATACCCTTTCTTATTATGGGAGTGTGCTACTTTGTCACAGCAAGAACACTTATCAGGATGCCCAACATTAAAAAATCTCGTCCCCTCAAAGTTCTGCTCACAGTGGTTATAGTTTTTATTGTCACTCAGCTGCCTTATAACATTGTCCGGTTCTGCCAAGTCATAGACATCATCTACTCTCTGATCACCGACTGCGACATGAGCAAACGCATGGATGTTGCCATCCAAATCACAGAAAGCATTGCACTCTTTCACAGCTGCCTCAACCCAATCCTGTATGTTTTCATGGGAGCCTCTTTCAAAAACTACATTATGAAAGTTGCTAAGAAATATGGGTCCTGGAGAAGACAAAGACAAAACGTGGAGGAGATTCCTTTTGATTCAGAAGATCTTACAGAGCCAACCAGTACTTTCAGCATTTAAATGTAAGACTGCTGCCTCTTGCTTCGATACACATGAATGATGCTTCTCCCTCAGATAAAACATCTGCTTTATTCTGAAACTTAAATCTCAAACACCGTGGTGCCAACTTATAGCAATCAAGAGGTGGGGGGAAGATGGGGAGAATATAGCAACCAGGAAGAGGAGGAAATGACATAATAAATGCAGAAAAACATGAATTTAAAGTTAACAATATAGGAAAATAGTATTAATAGGCATAAATAATAAAAACACTATGCTATGAATTAGGCCATCTGAAACAGATTAATAAAAAGGCTTACTTATATTAAGGGGCATTTCTAGTTATTTTAAAAGATCTAAATTTTAATGTAAGAATGATTTCACTGCATAATTTCAGTAGTTGAATAACTATACAACAAAATTTAATCCTTTTTTCCTGTTTCTTAGTCTGTAAGAGATTTCTTAAGACCCCAGAAATAGCAGTGTAACAATAAAAATATTACATAAAAAGCTTTACTGGTCCTTTTAATACATCCCTGGTAAACTTTTTTTTTTCTTTTTATCCCTGGTAAATTTCTGAACATGTGCTTCCATGATGTTAATTTTCTTTAGTAATAAACTGGTTATCCGATTAGATTTACCTGTATGCTCTAGAAGCAATCTTTAGATAATCATATTTACCTAGATTCCAATTTTGTGAGTTCCTAAAGGGCTTATCCATTTATGTGAGTCTGTTACTGAGGGTTGACTAAACAATGCATTTTCTTACATATGGATTCTTATTTTTTTGCTTAAGTACTTACATCTTTAAGCAATAAAAGTATGTGACACAATAGATGATTTTTAATAACATGTATGTCTTATCTCTTTAAATATAATTATTTATAAATTATAGTTCATTTAATATGGCCCTACTGAGGGGTGCCTGGGTGGCTCAGTGGGTTAAGCCTCTGCCTTTGGCTCAAGTCATGATCTCAGGGTTCTGGGATCAAGCCCCGCATTGGGCTCTCTGCTTGGCAGGGAGCCTGCTTCCTCCTCCCCCTCTGCCTGCCTCTCTGCCTACTTGAGATCTCTCTGTCAAATAAATAAATAAAATCTTTAAAAAAAATATGTCCCTACTGAAATTTAATTTTGAAAGAAATTACAGTGATCAATAGTGTACACTAATACGAATTTTCTCTCTCACAAACTATAAAAAAACTGTGAACTGTAAAACTGTAGGAAAAAAAAAGACATGTTTTCTACTCTTAAAATAAATTATCACCTAGTCAAGATATGTTATCTTAAAATTACTTTTTGGGGGGCACCTGTGTGCCACTGTTGGTTGAGCCTCTGGCTCTTGGTTTTGGCTCAGGTAGTGATCTTGGGGTCGTTAAGATCAATCCCTACGTTGGGCTCTGCACTCAGCATGAAGTCTGCTTAGAGTTTCTCTCTCCCTCTCCCTGTGCCTCTGTCCTACCCTCCACCCCTGCACTCTCTCCCTCTTGCCAAAATAAGTATTTTTTTAAAATTACTTTTTTTTAATCAAGTATTTCTAAATTTGAATATGCCTTCAAAGCCAGAATTTAAAGAATGGAGTGATCATGAAACTAATAATTATGTATCATATTATTCTAGCACAGCACCTGGGACAAAGGATGGATCTGAATACTCACCACTGCTCCACCATTTCTTGCCATTAATTACATAGCTATCTCCATCTCGTTGGATGCTACATTGAATATTTGTGGCATCACTCGAAGCTACACTGGGCTCTATAAATAAGCAAAGATTGAATTTACAGACATCAGACATCATCAGTTTACAAAAGAGATTTTAGATAAGGAAATGTGAACTCTTTGAGGATAGAGGCATGTTCTATCCTTACCCCTTCCACCCTAGTTCTCCTAAAACCTACATAAGTAGGTACTCAGTAAATGTGCACTGGAAGAATGAATGAATGAATTGTGAACACTGGTGATCAGCAATCTGAATTGTGTTCTTGGCTTCCTCACTGATGCATGATTCAAGATAACTCACTCAATCCTTTCTCCAATTATCAAAAGTAGATTAAATATACTGTTGTTTATTGTCCACAATAGAAATTTACTAAATACTAAATATTTGCAAGCCAGATTTCCCCACCATGTAGTTTACTATCTTAGACAATTTCCAACCCTGCCTTGCAAATCCCATCAGGAATGCTTTCACTGACTTATTCTGCATTCTGTAAAGACTGATCAACACAATTTCTTCAGAAAGTTTTTCGTGGGACACCCTTACATAACTGCCTTACTGTATGGCATTTCCAAATGTGCAGGCTAGTCATCTGTTGTCATCATTTGTAGTCATCTGCACTTGCTAATATGCTGCTCTTTTAAATGGGTCCTTCAGATATTTTGTGCACTCTATTTCTAAAACTAGAGACCCACGGGGTTCTTTTAGAAAGGGTGCTGTGTACTTATTTTGTAACCTCCAATTAGTGGTTTGAAGATAACATGTCACTGCAGATGTTCAATAAATTCCTCTCACCGATTTTAAATGGAGATCAGTTTTCCTATTACAAATACATACAATGTTATAGAAGACTTTTAAGTATGGCTAAAATTATGGCCAGATGACATTTAGTTTAATTCTAAGCTCAACTATATAATAATGACTTTTTCCTTTGAAAAATTCTTACCTGCTGTTTCCTATGTTCCATTTTTAACATGCTCCTAATTTTACTTCCCTACATGATCATAATTTTAACTATGTGATCAGCCCTGGTGAATGGTCTATTTTTCTATTTTGTAACTATCAGTTGTATTTTGTAACTATCAGTAAAAATTATTACAAAGACAAATATTTCATACATAAGGGCAAAAAAGATATTAAATATACATACATGGCAATTTTAGAAATGCAAGTCAAAAGATTATGAAGTTAGGTTTACTCTGCTGCTAAATGCTTAAAGTAGACTATCAGAACACATCACTGGGTATCCTCCCAGAGGGGAGGACAGTTTGATTCTGCACATTTAAAAATGCCAAAATTTGAAATAGGGCTCAAAACAAGCACATGCTCATCTCTGTCCATGGGCAAATTTGCCTGAAACACAGAGCCACTCTTTCATTTTAGCTTATCCATAATAACTCCAGGATGACTGACTGCACAAGGGGAGAACCATGATTTGCTTTTACCTGTCATACAGAAGCAAGAGGCAATGTTCCCTTGAAGAAGAGGCTCAAGCCACTGCTGCTTCTGCTCTTTACTTCCATATAGGTGGAGGACCTCCATGTTCCCTGTGTCTGTATGTAATAAAAACAAAACAAAACAAAACATTTCTTTGGTGTTTAAAAATTTACCAATATGAAATCCAAACTTTATGTTGGAATTATATACATGTATCTTTTTTTTAAATAATTTTTTTGGCTTTAAAAAAAATAATAATTTTTTTGGCTTTAATTGCATTGTTATGTTTTCCCAAGTTGTTTTCTTTCTTTCTTTCTTTTCTTTTTTTTTTTTTTTTTTTTAAGATTTTACTTATTCATTTGACAGAGATCACGAGTAGGCAGAGAGGCAGGCAGAGAGAGGGGGAAGCAGGCTCCCTGCTGCACAGAGAGCCTGATGCGGGGCTTGATCCCAGGACCCTGAGATCATGACCTGGGCCAAAGGCAGAGGCTTAACCCACTGAGCCACCCAGGCACCCCTACATGTATCTTTTTAAAGTAAACACTTGCTTACAAAAATATTTTGAAACATAATAGTGAATATAACTTATAATGAAGTAAGCCATAAATAATTATTATAAATATATGGCATTTGGTGCATATTTATTCAATTTGTGTTGAATTACGACACTTGTCCACTTCATTCCAATAAAACATGGCTTTAATGAGGTCTGACTCATTTAGGACGAAGGAAAACAATTCACTGTCTTTTTTTTTTTTTAAGATTATTTATTTATTTATTTGACAGAGAAACATCACAAGTAGGCAGAGAGGCAGGCAGAGAGAGAGAAAGGGAAGCTGGCTCCCCGCTGAGCAGGACCCTGAGATCATTACCTGAGCCAAAGGCAGCGGCTTAACCCACTGAGCCACGCAGGTGCCCCACAATTCACTGTCTTAATCTTTTCCTGCTTTCTTGCAAATATGCTTTGCTAGGAGTGACTGCAATGCTCCTGGAGAACAATTATCATTCCATGCTCTACTGAGACTCCATTGCTGAGACTCCTGTTCCTCGAACATACACTGTGCTCTCTACCTTTCGCCTGTTTGCCTGTGCCAAACCTTCTCTCAAGTCCAATTCTACCCATCATTCCTAAGTAAATTTCTGCTTCTGAGCCACTTCCACCGTGAAGAATCTCTGACTACACAGTCAGAAATACCTCCTTCCTCTGAACTCACAGAGTAATTATTGTCTCCTTCCTCTGAACTCACAGAGTAATTATTGTTCTTACTATTGTGCACCCCCTCCCATCTAGGAAAGCACTAGGTGGTATCTCAAGAATGATAAACACAGAATCCCTGATAGAAAATGACAGCAGATAACTTCAAAGACCCTTTCCAACCCTCAGAGGGCATTGTTCGGTAACTGATACACTACTATCACTCTCATATAAAGAAGAATGCTTTATACCTGCCATGGAGCAAAACACTCTAGGGGCTTTTCTCCGATATTTGTTCCTATCAAACTTCTAAAAAAAATACTATTTAAACCTTTCCCTTGAAAACTGATTACTCGCAAGATTTATTTATTTTTATTTTTTAAAGAACTTATTTATTATTTACTTATCAGAGCAAGAGAAAGCAAGTGCATAAGCAGGGTGAGCAGCAGGCAGAGGGAGAAGCAGGTTCCTCGCTGAGCAAGGAGTCCAATGCAGGATTCGATGCCAGGCCTCTGGGATCATGATCTGAGCTGAAGGCAGATGCTCAACCAACTGAGCCACCCAGGCATCTCACTCATCATAAGATTTTTCAAAAATGATTTATTTATTTTATTTTAGAGAGAGGGTGAGGGACTGTGTGGTGGGGGGATAGAAGGAAAGGGAGAGAGAATCTCAATCAGACTCCTTGCTGAGCAGGAAACCTAACACAGGGCTTGATCCCACAACCCTGAGTTCATGACCTCAGCTGGAATCAAGACTCAGACACTTAACAGAATGAACCACCTAGGTGCCCCAATTATTTACAAGATTTTCAAGAATCAATATCAGCTTTAAACATGACTTAAAGGACAGTCACTGATATGCCTATGAAAATGGAGTTAAATCCAAGTTAAGTCTCTCAAAATGTTTGCAGTCTGTCCAGACACTATCAACAGAGCCAAAGTTATATTAAATTGCACAAAATTCCTAATAGATTAACATTAGTTTAAAATTCTTTTTGGCTGAGAGAAAAAATGAGTCTTGAGTTATAATTAATGAAGCTCACTATTTTCTTCGCTTATTTTAAATTCACTGTTTCTTGTTATAGTTCAAATGAGGTAAATATTGACTAAGATCTTTCAAAATTTGTCAGTTTGTTCTGAGAAGCTGGCAAAACGAAGCTATCATTTATGGGTTGGGAAAAAGCCTGGGTAAATTAGTTCTACAAAAAATTACCCTCCCCCAAATCAGCCCATAGGCCCTCCAAATTTTCTAGTATAGCTATAAAATTAAAATTGCTATTTTCAACATTCTAATATACAATATTGTATACTTTGTGAAGTGAAAAAAAAAAAAGACAAATTGGAAGACTGCATATGTTTTCCCTAAGCTTTTAGAACTATTTGGAAAACTTGAGTAGAAATTCATCTTTTATACTTAAGAAACCTCCCAAAGTATTTAATTAACATCTGTTATATTCCCTTCTTTTTCTGTTTCAGAAATGCTCCGATACACAATGTCCTAAGGCCTTCATGAAGATATCTCCACTACAAAGAAAAAATGCCTAGTTTTCTACTTATGGTTTTATACATCCTTGTTTGTTAATCATACTCTGGCCAAAGAAAATGTATTTTCCTGGCCACTTTTTTTTTTTTTTTTTTTTTAAGATTTTATTTATTTATTTGACAGAGAGAAATCACAAGTAGATGGAGAGGCAGGCAGAGAGAGAGAGGGAAGCAGGCTCCCTGCTGAGCAGAGAGCCCGATGTGGGGCTCGATCCCAGGACCCTGGGATCATGACCCGAGCCGAAGGCAGCGGCTTAACCCACTGAGCCACCCAGGCGCCCCTCCTGGCCACTTTTTAAATTTCAGCAGTTTGGTGATATCATTTAGAGAGTACAACTGATAGACTCATGAAATTTTAATGCTAGAATTTTTAATGCTAGGCAAATGATCTTCTAGTGAAAAGGGAGTTCATGGGTCAAATGGAGAAAATAGTGGCAGAGCTGTGTATGCAAAGGAAGTCTTCTATAGCATTATTTTTTATATTATGAAAATATTGTAAACTATTAGTTATATTTTAACCATATTATGACCTGTTAGTATGTCATGAAATCAATTTAATGGAATAGGCTACCATTCTCTAAAAAATAGATCAAAATAGAACATATTAGATTTGACTAGACTCACTGGAAAATATCTGAATATACTATATGTAATAAAGGAAATTATTATTTCATGAAACACTTTTTCAGTAATATATAAGCCTCTCATTTCTTATTCCCCAAGTCCCTTGGTCAATCCATCCATCCATCCATGAACATACATGTACAACTACATATGCTACATATTGGGTCACAATATAAATTGTATTTCTTAGTATAAGTAGCAATAAAAAAAAATTTTAAGCAAAAGACCACCAGTTCTCCTTCCACAAAATTATGCCACCTATACAGTAATAGCTTCACATAAATGAGACGAAATATTTAGAAATTCTTTGATAGATTTCTATCAGTAGCCTCATTACTGGATTAAAATGTAGTAGAGCAGTAATTTGATAAACTGGTGATTTGAAGAAGGAAAACCACCAGGGATAAATTCAACCAACATCAGAAGTTTATAGCTACCTTAATGGTTTCAAATAAATGAGAGTCAAAGTCCACTGTCCAAACAATTTACTATGCAACCAGAGTGTGCCTTCTCTCAGATATTCAAATACTTATTTTTGGTAGTTCCATCCTTCATTAACTCTTTTTGGGAGAGCTTTAGCAGCAGGGCCGTACAATGAGCACAAAAGGCAATACTGAGGTCCAACTTGTTCAGTGACAATATAGGATATCATACCATCATCCTTCTATAACAAATTAAATGTTGGTCCTTGAATGGGAGCAACAGAGTAACTAGAGAAACTAGGAGGAAAAAAGACAAGATATTCCCTGGGTCTAACCTAGACCTACTGAACCAAATCTACAGGGATGGAGTCTATGAATCTGTTTTTGTTTTTGTTTTTGTTTTAAAGTTCCTTAGTGAGTTCTTTAACAAATCCATGTTCGAAAACATCTTCTACAGACACAGTACAGTTTATCTGTTCCATATGACCTTTTAAACAAACAATTTTTTAGACTTTTATTTATTTATTTGAGAGAGAGAGAACACAAAGAAAGAGGGAGAAGCAGACTTCCTGCTGAGTAGACAGCCCTACAGGCCTCATCCCAGGACCCTGAGATTATGACCTGAGCCAACAGCAGACACGTAACTGACTGAGCCACCCGGGCATGCCATTCTATATTACGTTTTTAAAGAAAAGTTGGCCTCCTTCCTTTACCCTTCCAATTTTTCATGCCAGAATCTTTGCAGGAATCCTTGGGTTCCTCTTTCCTCTTCCTTCAGAATATATTTAGAATCTTTCTACTTCTCACCTACTGCTACTACCCTAGAACAAATCCCCATCATCTCTAACGAGGATTATTACAACAGACTCCCTGCTTCCTTCCTTCCCTCCTTTTGTTAATTCCTAATACAGTCGTCAAAGCGATTCTTTTAAAACTGATATAACATCTTGTCACTGCTCTGGTCAAATCTCCCATGGCTTCCCCATTCATAGGAGGTATAAGCCCTTACCTGCCCCATAAGGCCCTTTACTCTCTGATATCTTCTCTTACTATTCTCCCAACTATGCAGAGTTCCTTGACTCTTCTTGGAATACACCAATCATACTCTTGCCTTAGGGTCTATGCAATTTCTGTTTCCTCTGCTATGGAAATTCCTTCCCCAGATAACAACATAGCTAACTCTCATGCTTTTTTTAAGTCTTTATCGAATATCATTTTCTCAGTAAGGCCTACCCTCATCATTCCATGTTAAATTGTAATTTGCATTTCTTGTTCCTCAGCATTCCAACATTGCCCTACCCTGCTGGGTTTTTTCCCCCCCAAAGCACTTTTCATCTTCAAACTGACTACATAATTTACTTACTTATAATATTTATTATTTATTTCTGTCTCCCTTCATTAGAACATCAGCTCCATGAGGGCAAAAATCTTTGTGTATTTTATTCTTTGATACATCCCAAGGATCTAGAATACTGCTTGGCACATAGTAAGTAATCAATAAATAACTGGTGAATAGGAGCACCTGGATGGCTCACTTATAAGAGTGTGTGACTTTTGATCTCAGGGTTATGAGTTAGAGCCCCATGTTGAGTGTAGAGTTTACTTAAATAAATTTTTAAAAACTTAAAAAAAAAAAACAAACTGGTGAAGAAATGGAGAGACAGTGAGGCTAACCAAGATCTGGAACTCTCGATCCATTCCAATTAGCCATATAAATATCGAAGATCCAATCGTGAAGTTGTAATCTTTATATTGCCAGTACCTCTGGAGGTGGCTTCTATTCACTAATAGAATGCAATGATGCAATGATGTTTAACAAAAGGATAATCCAGTGAGAATATCAGATCCATTTTTAAAAATATTTAAATCAAAGTAACTGAGAAATAAAATTGTAGACAAGTTTATAAACCAACGACTTTGTGTAGAAAAACTTCTTATCTTAAAATAGAGGAATTTCAAACACTGCTCAGAATATCTGAGAAAGTTCTAGGGTTTTTTTTTTTTTTTTTTTAAGATTTTATTTATTTATTTGACAGAGAGAGTAGGCAGAGAGGCAGGCAGAAAGAGAAGGGGAAGCAGGGTCCTCGCTGAGCAGAGAGCCCAATGTGCGGCTCGATCCCAGGACCCTGGGATCACGACCTGAGCTGAAAGCAGAGACCTTAACCCACTGAGCCACCCAGGCACCCCGAGAAAGTTCTGTTTTTAAATAATATAGTAACCTGGTGCTTGGCAGTTAAAGACATCTGGAGCAAAAAAGCATTTTCCTGTTTCTTCAGCAATCAAGGCATAGTCCACCTGGCTGAGACCGCTCACAGCTGGCAAAAACAAGTTCCAGAGGCCTTCTGCTTTGGCCATTTCCTGTCAAGGTGATGAATACACCAGAGTGATCATAATTTACCATGCACTAAAATAGTTTATTTTTAAAAGATATTGCTATTTATGCTTCTTGCAACTTAAAAACACTTACGAAGTTACTTGTTTTATTTACCTTACCTAAAACCAGTTACTATCTCATTAGAAATCAACAATTTCCTGTTAAAGAAATGCCCTTTTCTCCAAGTTTCCTTAGATTTGGCTGAAAAACTAAATTTGCTTTCCTGAGTACCTCTTACTGAATTATAGTTATTACAGAATCTCCCACATTTGAATCTAAGTATGCCAAACATACTGTTGTGTATATTTTAATTTCTTATGTGTGTTGTGGTTAGGATTTAAAAGCATGGAATTTAGACCAAGCGCATGTGGAACAAATGTTCTGCTTGACTTCTATTGTAATTTTGCAACAGATGGTAGTGAGTGCTGTTGATCATATTTTTTCTTTCAATAGCTGTAAGAAGTTATCGTCATCACATACCACATACAAAATGCTATGTAACCTACTTTGTATACTATAGCTTCTGTTCTTAACTTTCTTTTTAAAAAGTTATTACTGATATATTTATTCTCTCTCTATATAACAACAACAGCAATGACAAACTAAGGTTTCAAAAAACATCTGCATATTCATTTTCCAACATTAAATGCTTTCTTGTTTTTCTTACCTTAAGTTTATCAATCACTAAAGGTTTTTTCCATCTGTCTACTGAATTTTCATTTTGAATGTAGAACTCAATTACCTCCTTAAAGTAATAATAAGAAAAAAAGTTCATTAGCTAAAGTTAATACAAAGTAAATAATGCCACAAACTGCAAATATCCAAAGTAAACCTATTTAGATGAAGAAGCTTTTCAAACTGCTATTAAATCAGTAATATTTCTTTCCAAAACCAGATATACGAGTATAAACAAATTTAGAGGTTTGTTGCTCACAAAATTATGCTGCCTCGATATTAGATAACAGACTTCCAAAATCTTGTACCAAGATTTAGTGTTCCCTTTTTAGCAATATAGCTCACTGGGTAGTCATAGGAACCCCTCTCAAAGTAGCACAACTAAGAATGCCAGAGAAAATATTTAAAATAATGAAAAAAAAATACATGTAATGAATAGCTGTGCTGGAAGAACAATAAGGAAATTCCTCAGTGGTGAGAAATAAAAAAGCTTGACTCTTCAGGTGTTACTAAAGTACTTGTTTCAAGCCACCATTAGCAAAAATTAGCAAAACTAACAGTGTAACAAAACTGAATCACACTCCCCAAAGACTACAGACAAAAAACAAACAAAAAAAAGTCATATGTAGAATAAAGTATTTGTGTCCAACAGATTTAAAGAATAAAGGAAGGAATTAAAAGTATGACAAAGGTTATCAAAATTGGCCAAATTTGAAAAAGAACAACAAAAAAAGTAAAAGAATCAAAAGCAACTTGAGGAAAAGAAAAAACACATTAATTAAATTTAAAAATCCAAGCAGTGGTTCTTATAAACAATTGAGAACTGAATTCCCAGTACAACAAATGAAGGCAGAAATCAGTGTTTTAATGTCTTCAGTTGCTAAGAGAAAATAACTGTCAACCTAGAATTCTATGTCTAATAAGACAATCTTTCAAGAATTAGGGCAAAATAAAGGCATTAGAGATAAAGAAACAGAGAGAATCAGAATCAGAATCATTACTTCCCTCTCTTGAGCAAAAAAGGAAAATAAAAAGAAAAAAAAAATCAAAGGAAAGATTACTAGCAGATTCTCATTAAAGGAACTTGATCCTAAAAGAAATATCTGAGTTGCAAGAAGAAACAGTAAATAAAGTGGTAAATACATGGGTAAATATAAATTAAAAACTAGCCACACCAAACAGTAATAATAATCACTAATTTGTGCAACTAAAATAATCAAGATGAACTAAAATATGGATTGGGAAGGCATTTTCCAATATTTTGCTGTTACAGAATATCTATACCTAATTTTTTTTACTTATGCTAGAATTATAAATTAAAATCTGTGACTACAGTCACAAGTTACAAAATTATTTTCTAAAATTGTTCCACTCCTTTATAGTCATATAATACACAAAACTGTTCTTTTTATTAAGCATGGCTAGTCTAGGGAAATGATGTATTTAGTGAAAATTACAAGAAGACAAAGGACAGCTCTTTTTCACCAGGATGAAGAGCATTCATCATTTCTGTCAGGAAGTCAGTTGAATTGGAGATTTCCTGTTTAGGGTTGTTTATTATGTCCAACCCTTGTGCTGCAGTAGAAATAGTCAATGCTACAATATATTATGCAATACATTTACAAATTCCTCATCTCTGACTACCTCTTTATGATACTACAGTTCTGAGAAATTAAAGCACCCAATGTTTACATAATTATTTAAAAAATTTGTGTGATTTAATACTTCCTATTCTAAAGTCTATCCATTTAGAGATCTGCAAAATCTGTTTGTATTGTGGTAGAAGTCAGAATTAATGTAAAATCTCATTATAAAGAAGGTTCATTAGTTCTTAGAGTATGAAAAACAGTATATTGGTGAAAGGAGAAAGCAGAAAATACACTTGATGCCTAATTGATTCCCCCCAAATAGCACCTTTAATATCTAACTTCCTCATAACTTACTGAGATACTGCTTTGCAGTATGTTAGTTCAAAATCTTAAATCTGAGCCTACAAATAATTTTGTTATATAATATGCTTTTCACCTTAAAGTTGTCTATTAGAAAAAAGCAATAGCTCTTTAATAGTACATTACACTTAAGAGGAAAATATAACTAATGTTATCTTTATATTGTAAGTGTATTCTCAAGACTATGTTGCTAGTTCTTGTATTAAATTCTATTTTTTAGGACTTCTTATCCATTTTATTTATTTATTTTTTTATAGACAAAGTATGCACATGTGGTGGTTGGGGGACAGAGAGGGAGAGAGAGAATCTTAAGCAGGCTCCACACCTAGTGTGAGCCCAATGCGGGGTTTGATCTTATGACCCTAAGATCATGATCTGAGATAAAGTCAAGAGCTGGGTGCTTAATTGACTGAGCCACCCAGGCCCCCTCCTTACCCATTTTAAATAGGAAAAACTGCCTTTTAACACTTTCATAGATATTGGGTTCTTAATGTTCTTACTTTATGAAATCCAAGGAATATCAAAGGTCATTAGAGTAGTTTAAATAAAGCTTATTTTTTCCCCATTATAAAAATTAGAAAAATTGTAAAAGTATTGAGAAAAAGTCATCAATGGTCTTACTAAAGATGTATACTGTTAAAATACTGGTGTATTATATGACATTATTTTGTTTTCTAGATCCGACTTTTAATTTTTATAAACTTAGTTATAATACTGGATAGGATTTTATAGGCTTTCCCCCTCCTATTTTGAAAAAGTTAATCACTTTTCTCCAGATATCATTTCAAATGTATATGTTCACAGACAAGGATTAGTATTGCTCAAGATCATTCTACATGATAAAACATTTTTACAGATGTTGGCTTAAGATTTTTGTGTTTAATATTTTATTTTATTTTATTTTTTAAGATTTTATTTTTAAGTAGTCTCTATACCCAATATGGGACTCAAACCCACAACCCCAAGATCAAGACTTGCATGCCCCGATGACTCTGCCAGCCGGGTATCCTGGTTTATGATTTTTAATGAAAGAAAAAGCCCATGTTATTAGGCATGGATATATTCTAGATTTGAACTATCTGCAAAGACAAAATTACTGTGGTTTTCCTTGCCACAGAAATATTGACAATCTTCTGTTAAAGCTATAGATTGTTGTTTTTTTTTTAAACTTATAATAAAGCATTTTCTTTTACATTGAAAAACTTTTAAAATTTATTCATTTGAGGCAGAGAAATACAGGGAGAGAGCATGATCAGGGGAAGAGGCAAAAGTAGACTCCGGCTGAGCCAGGAGCCCTACTCAGGGCTTGATCCCAGGATCTGGAGACCATAACCTGAACCAAGGCAGATGCTCAATCATCTGAGCAACTGAGGCATCCCTAGATTGAGAATTCTTTGTAAATATTTTAATAGCTGCATAATATTAAGTTTAGCAGATATCACAACCCAACTTGTGATACTTCTTTTCTCTGCTTCATGTATCCCTTGATTTCCCATTCACATTTATAAATGAAAGAGCAAGACCACATGGTTTCTTCTGCTAATTCTGCCCTCTCCTTTGAATAGTCGGCTGGTTCCAGGCACAAGCATGTCAACAAATATGTTTCATTTTAGGGTGAGCAGGCAGAAATCAGGCAGGTTGATAGGCAAGCTGGGGTTTACACCAAACCCCTATTTTTTTTAAAGCCCCCAAAATAGAGGACTCTAGAGCACTAACCCTCTTGTGAAATCCTGGCTTCTTGGAATAGGCAATTTTTTTTTTAGAGTTCTAAGTTTATTACTCATAGCTTAAATATTCTCTGACTCATTTTCAAGCCAGAGTAGTAATTGTACCCCTGCTACAACGATTACATAAATTACTACACTTCAAGCTCTTGGCATAGTATCTGGCAGAGGAGTAAATTCTTAATATAATAACTAGTGTTGATTCACTGTCTCTCTCCCATTTGACTGTGAAGAGAGTAACTTGTCTTCCTGGCATAATATCATCATGCTTAATAAGACTTAATATCATCATGTCCCCACCATCAAGTACACTGACCAGCACAGAGAGGTGCTCAATGTTTGCTGAATGTCTGAAGGAAGTATTTTGCTGAGGGTAGAATTTACGCAAAGTCTGAATCTAGAACACATGCTCTAAGTTCAGGTTTTCCACAGTGTTCCACACTGGCTTCCTTCTCTTTGATTTAGGCAAACTGCTTAATGTCTCTGGGCCTCAATTTCCTCACTTTGTTTTTCATCTTATCTTTTTTCAAACTGGAGTGGTTAGCATGCAATATTCTATTTGTTTCTAGTGTACAACATAGTCATACGATCACCAAGATAAGTCTAATCATTTGCTTTTTTAGAGGACTCTTGCAGCCTTCTGTCTGAAGCAAATGCTACAGCTAGGCATGGGGTGTTACAGACCTACCCCTGCAGCCCATCTACAGGTTAATTCTTCAGTCAAACATCTTAATTTTTTTTTTTAAAGATTTTATTTATTTATTTGACAGAGAGAGATCACAAGTAGATGGAGAGGCAGGTAGAGAGAGAGAGAGAGGGAAGCAGGCTCCCCGCTGAGCAGAGAGCCCGATGCGGGACTCGATCCCAGGACCCTGAGATCATGACCTGAGCCGAAGGCAGCGGCTTAACCCACTGAGCCACCCAGGCGCCCTTAATTTTGTTTTCCCTTCTCACTCTTGCTCTCCATACCAGCCCATGACAGGGGACTCCATTGTAAAACAAAAGAAAACAAAACAAAATGGTTACCACCTGTGCTATAGCCTTCTCTTATTTCAAAATGATTTTGAGCCTCACACCAGTCAGAATGGCTAAAATTTACAAGTCAGGAAATGAGAGATGCTGGCGAGGATGTGGAGAAAGGGGAACCCTCCTACACTACTGGTGGGAATGCAAGCTGGTGCAACCACTCTGGAAAACAGCATGGAGGTTCCTCAAAAAGTTAAAAATAGAGCTACTCTATGACCCAGCAATTGCACTACTGGGTATTTACCCTAAAGATAAAAACGTAGTGATCTGAAGGGGCACGTGCACCCAAATGTTTATAGCATCAATGTCTGTAATAGCCAAACTATGGAAAGAACCTAGATGACCATCAACAGATGAATGGATAAAGAAGATGTGGTGTATATACACAATGGAATACTATGCAGCCATCAAAAGAAATGAAATCTTGCCATTTGTGATGACATGGATGGAATTAGAGGGTGTTATGCTTAGTGAAATAAGTCAATCAGAGAAAGGCAACTCACTATCATATGATCTCCCTGATATGAGGAAGTGGAAATGCAATGTGGGGGGCTTGGGGGGGTAGGAAAAGAATAAATGAGACAAGATGGGATTAGGAGGAAGACAAACTATAAGAGACTCTTAATCTCACAAAACAAACTGAGGGTTGCCAGGGGGAGGGGGGGTAGGGAGAGGGTGGAGGGTTTATGGACATTGGGGAGGGTATGTGCTATGGTGAGTGCTGTGAAGTGCATAAGCCTGGTGATTCACAGACCTGTACCCCTGAGGATAAAAATACATTATATGTTTATAAAATAAATAAATTTTTAAAAAGATTTTATTTTTTTATTTTTCAGAAAAGGGAGGGCAGGGAGAGGGAGAGGCAGGCCCCCCACTGAGCAAGGAGTCCAATGCAGCATTCGATACCAGGACCTGAGCTGAAGGTGGACACTTAACTGACTTAGCCACTCAGGCATTCCCCCATTCTCTTCTCAAAACCTTAGTCTTCTGATGTGTCCACTCCTTTTTTTGTGCTTTTAGCAACTTAATTCATTTTTCAAAAGTTTTTTTTAATTGTTAATAGGATTTTATTTGAGGGAAAGCAGGTAAATGCTGAATTCGGTCTGCCATCTGAACCAAGTGTTGCATTTTCTTTTTAATACCCAAAAGTTCAGAATTTTAAAACTCAACATTCTATATGTACTATATGTATATATAGATCAAAAGTCTCCATGGGGACCTGGGTGGCTCAGTGGATTAAAGCCTCTCTACCTTTGACTCAGGTCATGATCCTGGAGTCCTGGGATTGAGCCATACGTTGGGCTCTCTGCTCAACGGGGAACCTGCTTCTCTTCCTCTCTCCTCTGCCTGCCTCTCTGCCTACTTGTGATCTCAGTCTAACAAATAAATCAATAAAATATTTAAAAAAAGAGTCTCCAAAGTGATACCTTAAATACTAAACACATGTAAGAGGAGACTATTTTTATGCTATTTTATAAATTTAAATTTAATTAATTAACATACAGGGTGTTATTAGTTTCAGAGGCAGAGTTCAGTGATTCGTCAGTCTTACACAGTCAGTGCTAATTACATCCTGGCCCTCCATAATGTCCATTGCCCAGTTATCACATCTCCCAACACCCCTCACTCCAGCACCCCTGAGTTTGCTTCCTCTGATTGAGAGTATCAGGGTTTGTCTCCCTCTCTGATTTTGGCTTATTTTATTTTTCCCTCCCTTCCCTATGAGCCTCTTTTTTTTTTTTTCTGTTTTGTTTCTTAAATTCCACATACATGTGAGATCATATGATAATTGTCTTTCTCCGACTTATTTCACTCCCTCCAGTTCTGACCACGAGTTGAAAATGGCAAGATTTCAGTTTTTTGATGGTTAAGTAATATTGCACTGCATATATATACATGTCTTACATATAGAAGACATCTTCTGTAACATCTTCTTTATCCATTCATCTGTTGATGGACATCTTGGCTCTTCCACAGTTTGGCTACTATAAACATTGGGGTGCATGTGCCCTTTCAGATCACTACATTTGTATCTTTGGGGTAAATACCTAGTAGTGCAATTGCTGGCTCACACAGTAGCTCTATTTTCAACTTCCTGAGGAACCTCCCCATACTGTTTTACAGAGTGGTTGCACCAGCTTGCAGTCCCACCAACAGAGTTAAGAGGGCTCCCCCTTCTCTGCATCCTTGCCAACATCTTGTTTCCTCACTTGATAATGTCACCATTCTGACAGGTGTGAAGGGGTATCTCATTGTGGTATTGTTACCAAGGGATGTGGAGCATTTTTACATGTGCCTGTTGGTCATTTAGGTCTTCTTTGGAGAAATGTCTGTTTACCTCTTCTGCCCACTTCTTGACTGGATTATTTGTTCTTTGGTGGTTGAGTTTCATAAGTTCTTCATAGATTTTGGATACTAGCCCTGTATCTCATAAGACATTTGCAAATATCTTCTCCCATTCTGTCAGTTGTCTTGGTTTTGTCCATTATTTCCTTTGCAGTACACAAAAGCTTTTTATCTTGATAAAGTCCCAATAATTCATTTTTGCTTTTGTTTCCCTTGCCTTAGGAGACAGGTCTAGCAAGAAATTGCTGTGGCCAAGGTCACAGAGGTTGCTGCCTGTGTTCTCCTCTAGGATTTTGATGGATTCCAGTCTCACATTGAGGTCTTTAATCCACTTTGAGTCTATTTTTGTGTATGGTGTAAGAAAATGGTCCAGTCTCATTCTTCTGCATGTGGCTGTCCAATTTTCCCAACACCATTTGTTGAAGAGACTGTCTTTTTTCCATTGGACATTATTTCCTCCTCTGTCAAAAATTAGTTGACCATAGAGTTGAGGATCCATTTCTGGGCTCTCTATTCTGTTCCACTGATCTATGTGTCTGTTTTTGTGCCAGTACCATATTGTCTTGATGATTACAGCTTTGTAATAGGGCTTGAAGTCTGGGATTGTGATGCCACAGCTTTGGTTTTCTTTTTCAACATTCCTCTGGCTATTCAGGGTCTTTTCTGGTTCCATACAAAATTTAGGACTATTTGTTCCAGCTCTGTGAAAAACGTAGATGGTGTTTTGATATGGATTGCACTGAATGGGTAGACTGCTTTGGTTAGCACAGACATTTTAACAATTTTTGTTTTTCCAATCCATGAGCATGGAACATTTTTCCATTCCTTTGTGTATTTCTCAATTTCTTTCATGAATGTTCTGTGGTTTTTAGAGTACAAATGGTTAAGTTTATTTGGTTAAGTCTATTCCTAGGTATCTTATGTGTTTTGGTGCAGTTGTAAGTAGGATCAATTCCTTAATTTCTCTTTCGTCTGTCTCATTGTTTGTGTACAGAAATGTAATTGATTTCTGTGTGTTGATTTTATATCCTGCCATAGTGCTGAATTGCTGTATGAACTCTAGTCACTTTGTGGTGGAGTCTTCGGTTTTCCACATAGAGTATCATGTCATCTGTGAAGAGTGAGAGTCTGACTTCTTCTTTGACAATTCGGATGCCTTTTCTTTTTGTTGTCTGATTGCTGAGTCTAGAACTTCTAGTAATATGTTGAACAACAGTGGTCAGAGTGGACATCCCTGCCATGTTCCTAACCTTAGGGGAAATGCTCTCAGTTTCTCCCCATTAAGAATGATATTCACTGTGGGCTTTTCACTGATGGCTTTTATGATCTTGAAGTATACTCTTTCAATCTCTACACTGTGGAGAGTTTTAATCATGAAAGGATGCTGTACTTTGTCAAAATTGCTTTTTCTGCATTTACTGAGAGGATCATATGGTTCTTGTCCTTTCTCTTAGTAACACTATATATCATGTTGATTGATTTGCAGATGTTGAACCACCCTTGCAGCCCAGGACTAAATCCCACTTGGTTGTGGTGAATGCTCCTTTTAATGTACTATTGGATTCCGTTGGCTAGTATCTTGGTAAGAATTTTGGCATCTATGTTCATTAGGGATAGTGTTCTGCAATTCTATTTTTTGGTGGGGTCTTTGTCTGGTTTGGGGATCAAGGTAATCCTGGCCTCCTAGAGAGAGTTTTCCTTCCATTTCGATTTTGTGAAATAGCTTCAGAAGAATGGTGTTTTTTTTTTTTTTTTTAAAGATTTTGTTTATTTATTTGACAGACAGAGATCACAAGTAGGCAGAGAGGCAAGCAGAGGGGGAGGGTGAACCAGGCCCCCCTCTGAGCAGAAAGCCCAAAGCAGGGCTCGATCCCAGGACCCTGAGATCATGACCTGAGCCGAAGGCAGAGGCTTAATCCACTGAGCCACCCAGGCACCCCAGAAGAATAGGTTTTAGTACTTCTTTAAATGTTTGGTAGAATTCTCCTGGGAAGCCATCTGGCTTTTTTGCTGGGAGATTTTTGATTACTGCTTCAATTTCTTTGCTGGTTATGGGTCTGTTCAGGTTTTCCATTTCTTCCTGTTTCACTTTTGGTAGTATATAAGTTTCCAGGAATGCAAACATTTCTTCCAGATTGCCTAATTTGTTGGCATATAGTTGCTCATAACATGTCCTTAAAATTGTTTGTATTTCCTTGGTATTGACTGTGATCTCTCCTCTTTCATCCATGATTTTGTTTGAATCCTTTCTCTTTTCTTTTTGATAAGTCTGGCCAGGAATTTATTGATCTTATTAACTCTTTTGAAGAACCAGCTTCCAGTTTCATTGATCTGTTTTACTGTTCTTTTAGTTTCTACTTCATTGATTTCTGCTCTAATCTTTATTAATTCTCTTCTCCTACTTCGTTTCACAGGGGAAGAGCTCTTATTCTTTCTCCAGCTCCTTACAGTGTAACTTTAGCTTGTGTATTTGAGACTTTTCTAAGTTTTTGAGAAAGGCTTGTATTGCTATGTACTTCCCTCTTAGGACTGCCTTTGCTGTATCACAAGGTTTTGAACAGTTGTGTTTTCATTTTCATTTGTTTCCATAATTTTTAAAAATTCTTCTATAACTTCCTGGCTGACCCTTTCATTCCTCAGTAGGATGCTCTTCAACCTCCAAGTGTTTGAGTTCCTTCCCGATTTCCTTTTGTGATTGAGGTCAAGTCTCAAAGCATTGTGGTCTGAAAATATGCAGGGGATGATCCCAATCTTTTGGTATCAGTTGAGACCTGATTTGTGACCAAGTATGTGATCCACTCTGGAGAATGTTCCATGTGCACTTGAGAAGAATATGTAATCTGTTGCTTTAGGATGGAATGCTCTGTATGTATCTGTGAAGTCCATCTGGTCCAGCGTGTCATTCGAAGTCCTTGTTTCCTTGTTCATCTTCTGCTTAGATGATCTGTCCATTGTTGTGAGTGGGGTATTGAAGTCCCCCCACTATAAAGTATTATTATCCATGTGTTTCTTTAATTTTGCTATTAATTGGCTTATCTAATTGGCTGCTTCCACTTTAGGGGCAAAAATGTTTGCAATTATTAGATCTTCTTGTTGGATAGGCCCTTTAAGTATGACATAGTATCCTTCCTCATCTCTTATTACATTCTTTGTTTTTTTTTTTTTTAAGATTTTATTTATTTATCTGACAGATAGAGATCACAAGTAGGCAGAGAGGCAGGCAGAGAGAGAGAAGAGGAAGCAGGCTCCCTGCTGAGCAGAGAGCCTAATGCGGGGCTCCATCCCAGGATGCTGGGTGCATGACCTGAGCCGAAGGCAGAGGCTTTAACCCACTGAGCCACCAGGTGCCCCTACATGCTTTGGTTTAAATCTAATTTTTCTGATATGATAATTGTTACCCCAGCTTTCTTTTGATGTCCATTACCAAGATACATGGTTTTCCATGCCCTCCCTTTTAATCTGAGGTGTCTTTGGGTCTAAGAAGAATTTGCTGCAGACAGCACATGGATACATTTTGCTTTTTAATCCAATCTGATACCCTGTGTCTTTTGACTGGGGCATTTAGCCCATTTAGATTCAGAGCAACTATTGAGTTACAATGAATTTAGTGCCACTCTATTACTTAAAAAGTCATGTCCCTGTTAAAAGGAGGCTATTTTAGAACGAATTTCCCAATATTTTAGTAGTATTTTCCTAAAAAAGCTATACCCCACTGTCAGCAAAATTCATCTCATGACAGTTCTTTATTAAAAATATGATAATTAGGGCATCTGGGTGGCTCAGTGGTTTAAAGTCTCTATCTTTGGCTCAGGTCATGATCCCAGAGTCCTGGGCTAGAGCCCCATATTGTGCTCTTTGCTTAGCAGGGAACCTGCTTCCCCCCTCTCTCTCTGCCTGCCTCTCTGCCTACTTGTGATCCTATCTGTTAAATAAATAAATAAGATCTTTTAAAAAATAAAAATAAATTTTAAAAATATGATAATTATTTATCTAGTTCAAGCAACAACAGTAACTGCCCTATAAACACATATCAACTCTGAACATTTTTGTTTAAAGAATTTTGGCCTTTTTCAGTTTCCTATTTGATTTTGTAGGTCTAGCTCTAGAGCTCTCAGAATCACAGAAAATTGAAATGAGAATTTACTGTATATCTACTCATACCTATGCACATCACAGATGAAAGACTAAGGCACTGAGAGTTAGAGTTATTTGTTCATAACCACCTAACTTGTGACAGGAATGGACTAAAATTAAACCCTTACAATTTCTACACCAGTGTTCAACTCACACATATACCTGGCCCCACCTGCCTTATGTATTTTCATAATAGCTTTTACCTTTTCTTCACAGCATTATCGTCTCTTATTGAATGTCTTTCTTTTGTGCTAAAGTATAGGCTCTGTGGAAGCATTAGCTCTCTTATTCTTTTACTTTTGATGGCTCTCCAGATGCCTAACCCATTATTAGGTACCTAATAACTACATGTTAACTGAATGAATGAATGAATGCACCATGTTTCACTACCCTCAGTGAAGTTACAGAAACTTAACACCTTAAAGTAGTAGCCTGTATGGAGAGAGATAGTAGTATCTGTGAATAGACTGAAATGATATGCAACATTTCTTGGTTATGTCCATTTTGTTTAGTCTACAGTTTTCTTAATTTTCATAGGGAGCCACACACACACACAAAAAAGCCAAAAGTCACTGCCTTATGAAAAGGCCCTGGAGTACCTGGCTGGCTCAGTCAGTTGGGCATCTGACTCCTGATTTTGGCTCAGGTCATGACCTCAGGGCTGTGCTGTTGGGCCCAGCATAGAGCTCCCTACTCAGCGCAGTCTGCTTACTCC
This sequence comes from Mustela putorius furo, assembly GCF_011764305.1. Lineage (NCBI taxonomy): Eukaryota > Metazoa > Chordata > Mammalia > Carnivora > Mustelidae > Mustela > Mustela putorius. The sequence goes on along the minus strand of NW_025421987.1, from coordinate 108,563,440 downwards.
TTTCCCTCTGCTCCTCCCCCCAAATAAATGTGCTCTCTAATAAATAAATAAAATCTTTTCTTTTTAAATGGCCCTAAAATAATGTTTTACTCTAATATATTTACAGCCCCAACTTTACAACAGTTAATCCCCTTTGAATTTTAATTTCAAGGATTCATCTGTGGCATTCCCTTGGCATCTTTTAGGAGCTCATCAGCTTCTGCAGCAGCTCAGTGCTAATGTAAGGAGGGGAATGGGTAAGGACTGACTACAAAGATAGGATACCATGATACTCCTAGAAGGAGAGATAACAGACATAATTCACCAATAGTCCTTGAGCCCAAATACATTCTGTTTGTTTATACAGTACTCACCTTTTCAGCTGGAAGGATGTGTCGTTTCATGAAATGCTTCACCCTAGCAAGAACTTCCTGGCCAGTCTTACTCTGTACAAACAATTGTTGAGAAGTATCAATCTGTGGTGATGTAGTACTGAAAGTTCTTTATTAAAAAAAGAAAAGAAAGAAAGGAAAAAAAGAGTTACAAAGGTGTCCCAAATCATTATTATATATTTCTGAATATAATGTGAGGTCTTTCCAACTCCTTCAAAATATCCCTCAGGAGTTGGCATATTTTGGAATTTCTTAAGTTTTTCATTTATGCAATAAATGTACAATCACTTTTTACTTTGAACAGGAAACTTTAATGCTGAAAGCACTATGTAGGTAAAACATAAGCCTGGCACAATCTCAATCGGTGGTAGTTTTGAATCTTTATTAAAGTCAATTATCAAAATCTCTCAAAAAGAAGGTGAAGAAACTGAACACAAATGTAGTAATTATTCTTAGTATATTCCTCACAAACACAACTACTGGATGTCATTATAAAGATCTTTATGAAGAGCAACACTGTCAGTTGTTATGTTGAGAGAATACAAACATCACCTAAAAGATGAATTATAAAACATAACTGTCCTAACGTTAAGTCCTGGGTACTTGTGCCCAGACAGAATTTCCAGGGACAGCATCATCAATGGATTCAGGAAGTGCTATTATATCACATCACTTAGATGAAAGTGTGTAGTTGGGAAGAGAACTAGATGCCTCAAAAAGTGCTCCACTGATTGAGATATGGATTTTAAAGACATTTATGGAGTGACTGAATAAAATTTCATGAAATATGATGGAAGAGAGCAATACTTCTAAAGTTAATAAATCATCTTTTATAGGGTATAATTTTGAATAGGAATATGTAAGTAATGTAAATGTTAGAAAGAAGCATTTGAGAGTTTTATCTATTTCCTTGAAAGTTTATATGCTCAAGTTGGCAAAAAAAGACTTTTAATCATGAATCTAGGTTATTTTATTTTCAGGCATATAAGATGTTACCAAAAAACTGATGTGACTGGCAGCAATAATCCTGGTAAAAGCAACAGAAACAACCCCTATCCCCTTGAAGTTTACAACCTTCATATATCTAATAAAGGCTCTAATTTGAATTAGCCAAGGAATCGATTTTGCTTACCTTTTCGAAAGTTGTAATCCAGTTTCTGCCAGAGGCTGCACAATCTTGGCAAACAGAAAGCTACTCTCAGATGCATTATTTCCCAGAAGATATCTACTATATACTCCCTATAAATAAAATTAACATAGAGCAATTAAGATTGACTGAAAACCGTTCTTCAGCTATCCAGTCTCCAGTTTCCCAGCTATGTGTGTCACTAACCTCACAAGGTATCAAGATATAAATCAGACCATCAATTCTATTTATTTACATATAGGGATAATTATACCACCCTAAATTAAAGAGTTAGACATGCATTATTTGCTTAACACACTCTCATTCTAACAGAACTTTAACTGTAAATCAAATCAAACTTGAAAATGAACTCAGGAGTTAACAAAGATGTCAAAGTGGCATCACCTTATACCACCTTTAAAGATCACTGTTCTCCTGTTTTAGTGGGGGAAAAATCTAAATAAACCAAAATAAAATTAAAAACTATAAAATGGAAGAGAAGACACAGAGATGATCTCTAAGAATATTTTCTCTCATTATTTTGGAGTCCGAATTTAGTTAACTGTCTCCTTGAACAGGGTTAGTTGAATGCTAATTAGTTTTTCTTTCTTTGTGTTCTGTGCTTTCAACATAACACTCTCCTCTCCCTTGCTTGTCTCACCCTAACACAATCCACTGAATTTCATTAGTTTTATTTCTTCGTGTACTTCTTTTTTTTTTTTTCTTAAAGATTTTATTTATTTAATTGACAGACAGAGATCACAAGTAGGCAGAGAGGTGGGCAGAGAGAGAGAGAGGAGGAAGCAGGCTCCCTGCTGAGCAGAGAGCCCGATGCGGGACTCGATCCCAGGACCCTGAGATCATGACCTGAGCCGAAGGCAGCGGCTTAACCCACTGAGCCACCCAGGCGCCCCTCTTCGCGTACTTCTTTATGCAATAAGACACTCTAACACTCCTTCCATCATTCCAATTTCATATTTGTAGTTAGAATGCAATGTTTATGATCATCCCTGTTACCATATAGTCTACCACATACATAATGCATAATGCAAGTAAAACTTTTGTTTGAAATGAAAATCCATTTTAAGTTCAAAGCCCATTTGGTATCTGATTTGTGGAAACTGACAAATATAAAAAACATACCATGAACCCTCTTTTGAGGAACCCATCCAACCAACACGATTAACGTGATTCTAAAATACAGGATGAGATGTAATACAACTATATCCAGAAGATATTTCAGTTGGTCATGGATAGCATGGACTCAGAAGACAAGGAAAAAACACCTTAATCCTTTTTACATTCTTTTTTGTTTCTAAAATCTCTTACTGACTTATTCTTCCAAGCCCTAGCCCTCTGTCACTGATGAAGCATCTCAATTTCTTAAATAAACTCCTGAGGTTCAAAGCACATGTAAACTAAATCAGTATAAAGAAGAATACACTTTAGGGGCACCTGGGTGGCTCAGTTGGTTAAGCACTGGAATTTTGATTTTGGCTCACACCATGATCTTAGGGTTGTGAGATTGAGCCCTATGGCAGGTTCTGTGTTGAGAGTAGAGCCTGCCTAAGATGCTTTCTCTCCCTCTCCCTCTGCCCCTCCCCTGCTAAAAAAAAAAAAAAAAAAAAAAGTACACTTTAGATTTTAAAAAACTGAATTTATGCTCAATTTCCTCTTAAAATCAGACATGTAATTTGTGTGATTCTAACATTATTAGAAAACAGAAAATTTTACTCATCTATTCTCTCAAAAATATATATTAAGAGGCTACTATAATCTAGGTACAGTGCTAGACTTTGGGACATGCAAAAGTATTTCTTTCCTCATCATCAGTACTGGTTAATAAATGGTTTTATAGTTTGGAGCAGACATTATTAAAAGATTTTAGCTCTTTCTTAAATTGGATATTCAGGAAATAATGAATCTTCATATGCTTTTTTCTTTTTATCTTTCTTTCTTTCTTTCTTCCTTCCACTATTAAGTTTGTCATACCAAAAAATGATAACACATTTTGCTACTCAATTTTTTGCTTTTGCCAAATTCCTATTCTGTAAAGTCTGGATTCATATTCACCCAGTCCTGGTATTTGTCATTATCCAAAGCAAAATGATCTAAGGAAAAAGAACATAAAACTCCTGAAGACCAGAAAATATCATGAATAGTACATTAATAAATAATGGAGAAACAGAAGTTGAGACCAATCAATTACCTGTGCTATTCCAGCCATTTTAAAATACGCAAGGGCAAGAAAGAAATTCCAGTTAGGGAGAATAGAATCAATTCCCCTGCAGCGGCAATATATTGAAACCAGTTCTTCTATTGATGGTATCCCTATAAAAACAACACATACTATAAAATTTAATAAAGATATCATGGTGAATGTTTCAAATGTACTAATACTACATGTGTACATAAAACTGATACACATAACAAACATGTTCTGAATGTTGTTTTCCAAATGAATGATATATATATTGATATATATATATATATATATATATATATATATATGGCTACATTTTATCATAATTACAAAAAGTAAAATCTGTTGTTCAGAAAAATCAAGAATACAATGAATTAGAAACATTTCAGAGGAGTGCCTGGGTGGCTCAGTCAGTTAACCATCTGCCTTCAGCTCAGGTAATGATCCCAGGGTCCTGGGATCGAGTCCAGAGTTGGTCTCTTTGCTTAGCAGGAGCCCTGTTGCTCCTTCTCCCTCTGACCCTCCCCCTGCTTGTGCACATGCATTCTTTCTCTCTCTCTCAAATAAATAAAGTCTTTAAAAAAAAAAAGAAACATTTCAAGAAACAAATAAAAGCTATGTATCTAAAATGGCAATATAAATCTTACCTTTTAATTATGAAGAATAAATATAATTTTATATTAATAGCAATTTAGGCAACATTACGATTTCATACCTATATTTTCTTGAAAGTAAGAATTTTGATTTATCATTGGAACAGTCCTTGGCCAAAAGTAGAATAGGGAGAGATGAGCTAAGTCTGACAAAGGATGACCAATAGTTGAAAGCTCCCAATCCAGTATAGCTATAACTCGAGACTGCAATTAAAAATAAAAAGGTTTTAACATATTTAATATAAAACAAAAACAGGGAAATAAGTGGAATCCTATTATCTATCAGAAGCAAATCTTAGTTTACATAGTTTATAGTTTTTACCTACAATGGCACATCTCATTTACCAAATAACTAATTAGTCTGGAATATGTAGAGCCAAGTCTGCTGGCTCCATCATTGGCCATCAGTTATCCTGCATTTTACTTTACATACCACTAGTATCTCTGCTAATGAGAGGAAACAAAAGCAGCTGAAACTGCTCAACTGAGGGTTAACTGTAGAAGAAATTCTAATAATTACTTATAATTTAAGCATCTATGTCATGTCATGCACAGTTTAAAGTTTGCTCTCAGAACACCTGGGTGGCTCAGTTGCTTAAGCATCTACAATTGCTGGGTCATAGGGTAACTCTATTTTTAACTTTTTGAGGAACCTCCACACTGTTTTCCAAAGTGGCCCTAACAACTTGCCTGATTTCAAGCTATACTATAAAGCTGTGATCACCAAGACAGGATGCTACTGGCACAAAAACAGACAGATAGATCAATGGAACAAAACAGAAAGCCCAGATATGGAGCCTCAACTCTATGGTCAACTAATCTTCAACAAAGTAGGAAAAAATATCCAATGGGAAAAAGACAGTCTCTTCAATAAACAGTACTGGGAAAATTGGACAGCTATATACAGAAGAATGAAACTTATATCATACACAAAGATAAACTCTAAATGGAAGACCTCAATGTCTCAATGTGAGACAGAAATCCATCAAAATTCTAGAGGAGAGGGGCGCCTGGGTGGCTCAGTGGGTTAAGCCGCTGCCTTCAGCTCAGGTTATGATCTCAGGGTCCTGGGATCGAGTCCCTCGTCAGGCTCTCTGCTCAGCGGGGAGCCTGCTTCCCTCTCTCTCCCTGCCTGCCTCTCTGTCTACTTGTGATCTCTCTCTGTCAAATAAGTAAATAAAATCTTTAAAAAAAAATCCTAGAGGAGAACAGAGGTAGTAACCTCTTTGACATTGGCCACAGCAACTTCTTGCAAGGCACATCTCCAAAGGCAAGGGAAACAAAAGCAAAAATGAACTTCTGGGACTTCATCAAGATAAAAAGCTTCTGCTCATAATATGTTCTTAAGATTATTTGTATTTCCTTGGTGTTGACTGTGATCTCTCCTCTTTCATACAGGATTTTAAAATTATTTATATATTTAATTTAATTTATGATTTATTTTCTTCTTGATAAGTCTGGCCAAGGGTTTATTGATCTTATTAACTCTTTTGAAGAACCAGCTTCCAGTTTCATTGATCTGTTTTACTGTTCTTTTAGTTTCTACTTCATTGATTTCTGCTCTAATCTTTATTAATTCTCTTCTCCTACTTCGTTTCACAGGGGAAGAGCTCTTATTCTTTCTCCAGCTCCTTACAGTGTAACTTTAGCTTGTGTATTTGAGACTTTTCTAAGTTTTTGAGAAAGGCTTGTATTGCTATGTACTTCCCTCTTAGGACTGCCTTTGCTGTATCACAAGGTTTTGAACAGTTGTGTTTTCATTTTCATTTGTTTCCATAATTTTTAAAAATTCTTCTATAACTTCCTGGCTGACCCTTTCATTCCTCAGTAGGATGCTCTTCAACCTCCAAGTGTTTGAGTTCCTTCCCGATTTCCTTTTGTGATTGAGGTCAAGTCTCAAAGCATTGTGGTCTGAAAATATGCAGGGGATGATCCCAATCTTTTGGTATCAGTTGAGACCTGATTTGTGACCAAGTATGTGATCCACTCTGGAGAATGTTCCATGTGCACTTGAGAAGAATATGTAATCTGTTGCTTTAGGATGGAATGCTCTGTATGTATCTGTGAAGTCCATCTGGTCCAGCGTGTCATTCGAAGTCCTTGTTTCCTTGTTCATCTTCTGCTTAGATGATCTGTCCATTGTTGTGAGTGGGGTATTGAAGTCCCCCCACTATAAAGTATTATTATCCATGTGTTTCTTTAATTTTGCTATTAATTGGCTTATCTAATTGGCTGCTTCCACTTTAGGGGCAAAAATGTTTGCAATTATTAGATCTTCTTGTTGGATAGGCCCTTTAAATATGACATAGTATCCTTCCTCATCTCTTATTACATACTTTGTTTTTTTTTTTTTTTTTAAAGATCTTATTTATTTATTTGACAGGCAGAGATCACAAGTAGGCAGAGAGGCAGGCAGAGAGAGAGAAGAGGAAGCAGGCTCCCTGCTGAGCAGAGAGCCTGATGAGGGGCTCCATCCCAAGATGCTGGGATCATGACCTGAGCCAAAGGCAAAGGCTTTAACCCACTGAGCCACCAGGTGCCCCTACATTCTTTGGTTTAAATCTAATTTTTCTGATATAATGATTGTTACCCCAGCTTTCTTTTGATGTCCATTACCATGATACATGGTTTTCCAAGCCCTGAGCTTCAATCTGGAGGTGTCTTTGGGTCTAAGAAGAGTCTGCTGTAGACAGCATATGGATGTGTCTTGCCAGCCAATCTGATACCCTGTGTCTTTTGATTGGATCATTTAGCCCATTTAGATTCAGAAGAACTACTGAAAGAGATGAATTTAGTGTCACTGTATTACTTATAAAGTCCCTCTTTCTGTAGATTGTCTCTGTTCCTTTCTGGTCTGTTACACTGGGGCTCTCTTTCTGCTTACAGTTTCCCCTTTAGTATTTTTTGCAGGGCTGGTTTAGTGGTCACAGATTCTTTTAGTTTTTGTTTACCCTGGAAGCTCTTAATGTCTCCTTCCATTCTGAATGACAGCCTTGCTGGAAGGTATTCTTGGCTACATGTTTTTCTCATTTAGTTCCTTAAATGTATCATGCCAGCACGTTCTGGCCTGCCAGGTCATTACGGCTTGGTCTGCTGCCAGCCTAATGTTTCTACCCCCGTTGGTTAAGAACCCCTTGTCTCAAGCTCCTTTCAGGATTTTCTCTTTATCTCTGAAATTTGCAAGCTTCACTATTATATGTTGGGTGTTGATCTATTTTTATTGATTTTGAGAAGGGTACTCTCTACCTCTTGGACTTGAATGCCTGTTTTCTTTCCCAGATTAGGGACATTCCCAGCTATGATTTGTTCAAATATACCTTATGTCCCTCTCTCTTTCTTTCTCTTTCTTCAGGGATGCCAATAATTCTAATATTATTTTGCTTCATGGTATCACTGATTTCTCAAAGCATCCTCTCATAGTCCATTAGTTGTTTTTCTCTCTTTGCTTCAGCTACCTTCCTTTCCCTCCACTCATCTTCTATGTCACTTCCTTCCTCTTCTGCCCCATTTACCCTAGGTGTTACAGCATCCAATTTAGAATACATCTCAGTTAAAGCATTTTAAATTTCAGCCTACCTAGATTTCATTCTGCACTAACAGATTCTCTTGTGTCTTTCATCCTTTTTTCCAGCCCACCTAGTAACTTTAGTATCATTATCCTGAATTCCAGGTGTGTCTTTTTACTTATATCCATATTGATTAGATGTGTGGCAGGAAGTATTACCTCTGGTTCTTTTTTGTGAATTTCTCTTTGTAGTCATTTTGCCCAGAGAAGAATGGATGAATGAGATAAAATAAAAATTATCAACCAGACCCAAATGAAATATGCACCAGACAAATCTGAAGCAGTCAGAAGGCAAAGAGGAAAAGAAAAAAAGAAGGGGGGGGTTTTCAGAGAGACTATAGTCTCCCAGGTAGACAAAACAGGGTGATCCACTTGGTCCTGGGTGTATTTTGGTCTGTTTGTTAGAAGATACTAAATCCCAATATTGTAAAGAAAGCAATATATATATATATATATAACAGTAAAAGGAAGCCAAAAATGAGGAATGTATCTATTAAACGTAAAAAAAAAATGAAAGTTAAAAAAAGACTTAAAGATCTGATAAAATAAGAAACTTATTGAAAAGGAAAAGGAAAACTTTAACCTGAAAGATAAAGTTATAATGAGAAAAAAAAAAAAAACCCTTGAATTCTATATACTATTTTCCCCTAGTGCTGCAGTTTTGCAGTCCTGTGTGTTCCATACACTTGGTGTTCGCCTGCTTTTCCAGCTGGTCTTCTTGGGGAAGAGCCTCCTGTGCTGATTATCAGGTGTCTTTGCCTGAGTAGAGCTGCACCACGCTTTGCCAGGGAGCCAGTTTCAGTGTAAGCCACTTCTGGTTGCTCTAAATGGGTTTTGTTTCCTGAAGGCTTTCCGTGCCTCTCTGGGGGACAAAAATAAAAAAGGCCATGCCTGGATCACCAGCCCTGGAGCTGAAAGATCACGGTCACCTCTCTTCAGTAAACTCAGGGATGAGTGGTCTTCACTTCTGTGTGTGTCAAACTCTGCAGACTCCTGTGGTATGCACCCACTCTGGTCTTCCTAGGGAAAGGTAGAGTGTCACGGCCTTTCTGCCCTTTGCAGGGCTCCTGCATGGAGAGCTGTTGCCCAAGTGTGCCACCATTCATGGCTTAGAGCAAACCAAGCTGAAAGCCCCCTCACGAGCTCACTGTCCCTAACCAGCTTCCCTGCTGCAATGCTTGGGAACGCTGCCCGCTCGGGCACCCCCATTCTTTCTGTGACTCCAGAGATATCCTGAGGTCACACTGTCCCACCTGGGATTCTGTCCCACTTCACCACTTGAGCAGCTTTCAGGCAGGGACATCTCTCACTGGAGCAGATTTCTAAAGGTTCTAATTTTGCTCTCAGGGGCTGTATCACTTTCCTATAACTGGCTTGCAGAGGCTCCCTCCCCCTGCCATTTATCTTCCAATATATCCCCTCAGATTCACTTCTCCATACCTCCTACCTTGCAAAAAGTGGTCACTTTTCTATTTGTAGAATTCCAGCATTTCTTTTTTCATCTTAGGTTGAATTCACAGGTGTTCAGAATTTTTTGATAGTTCTTTAGTTAAATTCAAGGGACCAAATGAAACGAGCTCCCCTACTCTTCCACCATCTTGCCTTCCCTCCTTATTTTATTTGAAAGAGAGAGAGAGAGAGCAAGCATGAGTGAGGGGAAAGGGACAGGGAGAAGCAGGCTCCCTGCTGAGTAGGGAGCCCAACTCAGAGATCTAGAATCCTGGGATCATGACCTAAGCGCAGGCAGACACTTAAGTGACTGAGCCATCCAGATGCCTCTACTAAAAAGTATTTAAAAAAATATCTGTAATGTAGGGAGGCCTGGGCGGTTCAGTTGGTCTAGTGTCTGACTCTTGATTTTAGCTCAGGTCATGATCTCAGGACCATGAGTTCAAGCCCCACATCAGGCTCCCTGTTGGATGTGGAGCCTGCTTAAGATTTTCTCTCACTTTCTCCCCCTGCCACTACCCCTCTGTCTCTGAAAAAAAAAAAAAAAAAAAAAAAAAAAAACCAAATTGCTACACCTTTCCTAGCAATAAAATTAAATTTCATAACTATGCTTCTGCCCACCACCTACACTAACACTTAAGAGATTAATGAGGGAAATAAAAAAGAAGAGCCATTAAAAATACAAGTTTTGTTTGCATATCAAATCTTTTTTCTTCACAAGTTAATGTATAAAAGGCTGCAAGATAGATGACTTTAGAATAGCCAGATTACATGTATTTATTATCTTACATACATCTGACTACTAATTAATGAATGCAGATGAATTATCTCTAGGTTTATCTGTTTCTAATTAAATAAATTTGTTTTTCAAGTTGAAATGCACATTAAACTTTTAAACATTTCTCTGCCAGATGGGTAAGATTTATGTTTAGAAAATTAACAATACTGGGGCGCCTGGGTGGCTCAGTGGGTTAAACCGCTGCCTTCGGCTCAAGTCGTGATCTCAGGGTCCTCGGATCGAGTCCTACATCGAACTCTGCTCAGCAGGGAGCCTGCTTCACTCTCTCTCTCTCTCTCTCTCTCTCTGCCTGCCTCTCTTCCTACTTGTGATCTCTCTCTGTCAAATAAACAAAATATTTGGAAAAAAAAAAAGAAAATTAACAATATTTTTCAGGAAGGCTGGATTTCTTTTAAACATTGCAGTAAGCATGTTGTATTATGGAAATACTCAAACATACTTCAAATACTTTATGTACAAGTAACTGGAAAATACGGATTACAAAACTGAGTAATGTGCTCTCCTTCTGCCATACCCTTTAGTAATCCTTTACTGGCTTACCACACACATTCCTGGAAGGTTTGTCATTTAAGTTTGTTTTTGTCTTCTTTCTTGTGTTTTCTGATGATAAAAATAAAACATGCTATTCTTTGAAAAAAACCCCACAAAATAATAAAACCTCAAACCTTACTTGTTACAAAAATGTACAACTTAAAAGTCTCCTATAATTTGATCCCTTACAACCACTGTTTAAGTCTTAGTACATATTATGAAATATTTACTTCTACCTTAATAGTTTTATGAAGAACAGAGCTTGATAGGCAATCTTCAAAAAAAGTAAAATAGGGGCGCCTGAGTGGCTCAGTGGTTTAAGCCGCTGCCTTCGGTTCAGGTCATGATCTCAGGGTCCTGGGATTGAGTCCCACATCGGGCTCTCTGCTCGGCAGGGAGCCTGCTTCCCTCTCACTCTCTCTGCCTGCCTCTCTGCCTACCTGTGATCTCTGTCAAATAAATAAATAAAATCTTTAAAAAAAAAAAGTAAAATAGAAAAACAGAGGAGAAAATAAAGAAAAAGAAGAAGAAAACTTAAACAAGTTCAGCACAGCTATGCCAGGTACCAGCTACTTGGTCCACATTGATTACTTCATTTTAGCTTCCTAACAACCCTGAAATTTTGGTATTTCTCTATCCAACTTAAAAGGCACACAACGTCAGTTTCCTGACTTTGATAATGTACTATAGTTGTGTGAGATCCATTTAGGGAATTAGGCTGATAGGTATACAAGACCCTTTGTACTTTTTTTTTTTTTAACAACTTCTTACAAGTATATAACTATTTTAAAATAAAAAGTTAAAATAAGTGGTTCACATGGTAGCATAGGAAGACACTGAACTCATCTACTTCCACAGATACACCAAATCTTCAGCTCCATATAGAACAACTTTCTCTGAAAATGATCTGAAAAGGACCTGAACAGCTCCTCCACAATGAAGGACAGAAAGGCTATATCAAGGGCAACTGGCTAGCTCAGTCAACAGAGAATGCAACTCTTGATCATGGGGTTGTGAATTCAAGCCCCACACTGGGTGTATAGATTACTTCAAAAAAAATCTTAAAGGGTGTCTGGGTGGCTTAGTCGCTAAGCACCTGCCTTAGGCTCAGGTCATGATCCTAGGGCCTGGGTTCAAGCCCTGCATCGGGCTCCTGGCTCAGCATGAAGCCTACTTTCCCCCCTCCCTCTGCTTGTGCTCCCTCTCTCGCTGTGTCTCTCCCTGTCAAAATAAATAAAATCTTAATAAGATAAAATAAAATAAAATCTTAAAACAAACAAAACAAAACAAAAACAGGTTACAGCAAGATGGGTAGGAGAGGTAGAGATGAAGTGTCACCAAAAATCCTACCCTCCAGTGTGGCAACCCACAAGCAGGAGAGAATTACATAAATATGGACTATATCCCAGAGAAGCAAGGGGTTTAAGCCCCATATCAGGTACTCCCATACTTGGGATCTGTACCAGAGAGATGAGCCCCCAAAATGTCTGGCTTTGAAAACCAAAAGGATTCACATCCAGGAGAACCAAAAGGCTCTAGAAAACAGACTCCACTCTTAAAGGGCTCATGGATAGATTTACCCATCTTGGGACCCATCAAAAGCAGCAGGTTGAAAAGGACTTAGACCTTATATGAAGGAGATTCATTGGCCAATCTTAAAGCATCTGCTGGAGTGGCTGGGATTTATTTGAACTCTCTCTGGGGATGGAGATGCTGGCAGGTGCCATTTTTGCCCTCTCCCTCTACCTTACTAGTGCTGCTTGCCCTGTGGCCCTACTTTGCTAAACCCAGCAGACAGGCATGCTCTGACCTTGTGCTACCACATGGCCCTGCTTCACTGAACTCAGCAAGTGGGCTATCCAGCAAGGTATTCCCTTAAAGCTTCATCCCAGTATATCCAGTGGATAGTATTATCCTGGCCCATCCCTCCTTTATGGCCCTGCCAAAGCTGTTCACACAAGCAACACCCCTTGAATGTTGGCTCTGGTGGCCAGGGGGCTTGCATTTCTCGGCCCCATGGGGCTGAAATAATGAGAGAGGCAGTCATGGCTAGGCTACTGCCCCCAGGACACTGCACAGACAGCGAAGTGAAACACATCCCATGTTCCTGTGACCACTCCTTTAAGACTGGGAGGGATAGAAGTTATACTTAATACACAGAAACAAAGACAGTGGTGCCTGAGTGTCTCAGTCAGTTAAACCTCTGACTCTTGATTTCTGCTTAGGTTATGATTTCTGGGTTGTGAGACTGAGCCCTGTGTGGGGCTCCATGCTCAGCAGGAAGCCTGCTTGAGATGCTATCTTTCCCTCTCCCTTTCCCCCTCTCAAGTAAATAAACAAATCTTTAAAAGAAGATGAAACAAAGACAGAGAATGAAGCAAAATAATGAAAAAGGAGTATGTTCCAAGTAAGAAAACATGATAAAATTCCATTAATTAATTTACCTGATAAAGAGTTCAAAGTAATGGCCATTAAAGATGCTCACTGATCTAAGAAGAATGGGTGAACACGGTAAGAATGTCAACAAAGAGGGAAAATATAAGGAAGTACTGAACAGAAGTCACGAAGCTGAAGAATGCAATAAATGAACTGAAAAAATGCACAAGACGGGTTCAACAACAAACTAGATGAAGCAGAAGAAAAGATCAGTGACCTAGAAGATGGGATAGTGAAGTGCAAAATAAAATAGAAGCCCAAAACAAAACAGAAAAAATGGTTTTTTAAAAGTGACGATATCTTAAGGGACCTACAAAACAACATCAAGTGGAATGACAGTTGTATTACAGTGGTCCCAGAAGGAGAAAAGAGAAATAGGGATAGAAAACTTATTTGAAGAAATAATGACCAAAAATTAGGGAAGGAAACAGAATTGCAGACATAGAAGCCCAGGACCAGACAGTTTCGCTGGTGAATTCTATCAAACATTCAAATAAGATTTAAATATCTGTCCTTCAAAACTCTTCCAAAAAAACTGAAGAGGAGGGGATACTTTCAAATCCTATTTATTTACTTATTATTATTTTTTTAAAATTAAAGCTATCAGTATACCCAATGTGGGGCTCAAACTCAGGATTCCAAGATCATCTCATGCTCTTCCAACTCAGCCAGGTCGGTATCCCCCATACTCATTTTATAAAGCCAGCATTACCCTAATACCAAAAACAGACAAGACACCACACATACAAAAAGGAAAATTACAGACCAATATCCCTGATGAAAACAGATGCAAAAATCCTCCACAAAATATTAGTAAATTAAATTCAACACTACATTAAAAAGGTCATATATTATGATTGAGCAGGATTTAATCCAGGGATGCAAGGATGGTTTGACACTTGCAAATAAACCAATGTTATATGCCACATCAAGAAAATGATCATTTAATCATCTAAATAGATGCAGAAAAAACATTTGAAAAAATTCAACATCCATTTATAATAAAAACTCTCAAAAAAGTCATTATAGTGAATGTACCTCAAAATAAAGGCCCATATGTAACAAGCCCACAGCAAACATACTCAATGGTAAAATGCTGAAAACCTCCTTTAACAATTAGGAACAAGACAAGGATGCCCACTCTTGCCCCTTTTATTCAACACAGTATCGGAAGTCTAGAGCAATTAGGCAAGAAAAAGAAATTAAAAAGCATCTAAACTGGAAAGGAAGAAGTGAAAGTGTCATTATTTGTGGACAACAGGACTTTTTATATAGAAAATGCTGTAAGACTTTACAAAAAAAAACCTATTAGAATAAACAAACTCAGTAAAGTTACAGGATACAAAATCAACATATAATATTATGTTTTTAATACTGTAACAACAAACTATCAGAAAGAGAAATTTAGAAAATTACATTTACGATTGCACCAAAAAGAATAAAATACCTAGGAATAAATTTCACCAAGCAGGTAAAAGAACTGTATGAAAGCTGTAAGACACCGATGAACTAAACTGAAGAACACACAAATGGAAAAGATATTCCATGCTCATGGATTTGAAGAATTAATATTGTTAAGATATCCATATTATTCAAAGCAATCTATAGATTCAGTGGAATTCCTATCAAAATTCCAATGACATTTTTCACAGAAATAGAACAAAGAATCCTAAAATTTTATGGAACCACATAAGATCCCAAAGAGCTAAAGCAATCTTGGGAAAGAATAAAGTTGGAAGCATCACACTTCCTGATTTCAAATTATATAATGTTATAATAATCAAAACAGTGGCACAAAAACAGACATAAGGATAAATGGAACAGAATAAAGAGCTCAGGAAAAAACCCCACATGTATATGGCTGATTAATTTATGACAAAGGAAGCAAGAATATACAATGGGGAAAAGACAGTTTCTTTAATAAATGGTATTGGGAAAACTGGACAGCCACAAGCAAAAAAAAAAAAAAAAGAAAAAGAAACTGTACCATTGTCTTATGCCATACATAAATTAACTCAAACTGAAGTAAAGACTTGAATACAAGACCAGAAACCACAGAATTCCTAGAAGAAAACATGGGTGGTAGGCTCATTGACATTCTTCTTGGCAGTACTTTTTTTTTTTTTGTAACTGATTCCCAAGGCAATGGGAACAAAAGCAAATATAAACAAAAGGGACTACATCAAACTAAAAACCTTCTGCACAGCAAAGGAAACCATCAATAAAATAAAAAGGCAACCTCCTAAATGGGACAATGTATCTGCAAATCATATATTGAGTAAGGAGTTAATAGCCAAAATAGATAAAGAACTCCTATAACTCAATACAAAAGTACAGTCAATAAAAAAATAGGTATAAGTTCTAAATAGAAATTTTTCCAAAGAAGACACACAGATGGCCAAAAGTCACATGAAAAAAATGATCAACATCATTTATTATCAGAGAAATACAAATCAAAACCACAATAAGGTATCATCTCAAACCTGTAGTAATGGCTATTTTCAAGAAGACAGAAAAGAACAAGTGCTGGTGAGGATACAGAGAAAAGGGAACTTCTGGGCATTATTGGTGGGAATGTAGATCACTGCAGGCACTATGAGGGTATGGAGGAAACTATGGAGTTTCCTCAAGAAACCAGAAAGAGAACTACCATATGATCCAGCAATTCTACTTCCACATATTTATGTGAAGCAAATTAAAACATTAATCAGAAAAGATATGTGCACTCCTATGTTCACTACAGTATTGTTCACAATAGCCAAGATGCTAAAAGGCATCCATGGATGGGTGGATGGGGGTGGATGGATGGATAAAATGTGGCATATATATAGTGGAATACTATTTGGCCCTACAAAAGAATGAAATCTTGCCATTTGTGACAACATGAATGGACCCTGACACTATAACGCTAAGTGTACTAAGTGAGACAGAGGAAGACAAATACCATATGATTTCACTTATATGTGAAAAGAACAAAACAAAACAAAAAAGAACAAACAAAACAAATATAATTAAACTCATACACGAAAAGAGCACGCTAGTGGTTGCCAGAGGTAAGGGGGTATGTGATGTGAGTGAAATGGAAGAAGGGGGTCAAGAAGTACAAACTTCCAACCATAAAATAAATAAGTCATGGGGATACAATGTACACCATGGTGACCAGAGTCAGTAATATTATACTGCATATTATTTAACTTCATAGGGCGAAGGGGTAAACAATCCTTATTGTGGTGATTGTTTCACAATGTGTGGAGGTATCAAATCATTGTATTGTACACCTAAATATGTTACAATGTCAATTACATATCAATAAAAACAAATTAAAATAAAAACTGAGGCACAGAGGTTAAAGTATCTGCTTTAAGGTCACACTGTTAGAGAATAAAAATTAAGCACAAATATATGATGCAGAAATAGTGATTAATAAAAATCAATTCTTTCAACTTAGATTCTATTCAGAAACATGTAACCACCTGCTACGTAAACGCTACAGTCACTGCTTTAAAGGAAGGCATAGTCTAGCAGATCTCCACTTATCAAGCATCTACTACACAGAATCTAGAGGCAAAGGTAAAAAAAAAAAAAATTAAAACATAATTCTTATTCTCAAAGAAAAAATAAAAAGCTTAAAAGCTTCCAATCCTATCTCTAGGAATATATATAAACAGGTGAGCACATACATATACACATTCAGCTCGCTATAGTCCAAGGACTGATTTTCCAATTTGTGGAGTGCCTTCACAAAAAAGAAACATACTCTAAATTTCCCATTTACTTATGAGATCTAAAAAATGAGGTGGGAGGCACCTGGCTGGGTCAGTTGGTAGAGCATGTAACTCTTGATCTTGGGGTCATGAGTTCGAGCCCCACATTGAGCATAGAGTTTACTTAAGAAAATAAAGGGGGTATTTAAATAAATAAATAAATAAATAAAAACTAAAAGTGAGGTAGAAAAGGTAAACTATTAACTAAAACTAAATTTAACATCTCACAGCTTTTGATGCCAGTCCACAGTGTATCTTTCCTCTGACCGCTCGTTTAAGTTTACTTTGTATGACGTACTTTAGCACTCAGGTATACATTATTTTTTTGCTGTTAGCTAATTATTTTTTTCTCTCCATTTGTATTTTGAGCTCATTAAGAGCTGTAGTTCCTTTCCAACCCTATCTTTCAAAGCAAATAGCTGGTAATGAATCAATGCTGGTTGACTTGTACTCTGCCAATCATATGTTATTTCCATAAAAATTAGCTACAATATTTATAGGAGGCAGAAATTGATTAAATTTAACCGTCAGTTATAGGTTTATTGGATAGAAAGTAGAAGACATTTTACCAGATACCATATAACCCTAATACATTAAAAGATAATGCTGTATGTCACAAATTAGTACTACAGCTAAATAGCTTCACGATCTGCCTCTACCAGTTTCTTTTTTAAAAAACGGCTCTTCCAACTATTGAATATTTTGCTTTTCTAAAGGAAGATGACACCTGTTTGACAACTTTACTTCTATAAGAAATGGTTTTCTTTTTCTTTTTTTTTTTAAGGTTATTTATTTATTTATTTGACAGAGATCACAAGTAGGCAGAGAGGCAGGCAGAGAGAGAGAGAGAGAGAGAGAGAGAGGAGGAAGCAGGCCCCCTGCTGAGCAGGGAGCCCAATGCAGGGCTTGATCCCAGGACCCTGGGACCATGACCTGAGCCGAAGGCAGAAGCTTAACCCACTGAGCCACCCAGACACCCTAAGAAATGGTTTTCTAATTACTTTCAGCATATTATGACTAATCCTAAATTTAAACATTTTGCCTGATGACACAAAATTCAAGAGATCTAGGTCTGAATTTTTCCTTTCTTGTTTAATCAACAAGTAGAAAAGTACATAGAACACATAGAAAACTCTTACTTAAAGGGAGGCTCCTAAATATTAATGACTCAAATGATGCAGATCAAATATAGGCCTGATCCTGCTAGGTTTTAAACTATAAGTTTTTTAAATTTTTCCAGTTTATTAGTTAGCATTCTTTAATCTTCCTAATCCATATTTAACAAAGTTATTTCAGAATTCATCAGTACCATTAACAAAAGTTTACCCACATACATATATAATTACATATACATAATTTTAATACCCAAATTGACTTCCTTATAAAAAGTTTTCTGTCTTGCTGGTGAATGTGTTCCTGTCTTTATGTTATGTTTGAACTTTGATTTGATATAAAACTACTTTGAATTATGGCAGCAATGTAATTTATAATGCTATTTTTCTCCTGTCCTCTTCCTATAGGGAAAGAACATGAAACCCAGAAGCTCAGCACATGAATTCAGAGCAGCTCTTCCTGCCCTAAAACGTCTTAGCATTCTGAGAAAATTAATGAACCCAGAAAAACCTCTTTTAAGAAGTAGGATTCAAGGAACTATAAATCTTTCACATTAATCTCATAATTCTAAGGGCCAAGCATCTTGTCCAATGGCATCCCATCATACTCCTCCAATCCCAGGTCTCACTGTCTGTGTTCTGTGAAGGAGGGTTACAGTTTTGAATTGTTTGTACCCTTTATAAAGACTACACTGTGTACATTTACAGAGCAAGGTCACATTAATCTCATAATTCTTTCAAAACTTCAGAAGAGATTTTTGGAATTCTGTCATCTCTGAGCTTATACATATACATGTATATTTAATGATTTTACTTATTTATTTGACAGAGGAACACAAGCAGTAGGAGCAGCAGAGAGGGAGATGCAGGCTCCCCGCTGAGCAGGAAGCCTGATATGGGGTTCGATCCTAGGACCCTGACTGGGATCAGGATCTGAGCCGAAGGCAGATGCTTAACCAACTAAGACACCCAGGCACCCCTCTGAGCTTACAATTAATTAACCAAATTAAAAATTCTTCATGAGATAAGGAAAGGAATGAAAATGAACCAAAAGAGCAAGAACCTAGATAAGTATTTTTTGTAGATGAAAGACTTCTCTGAAGAAATCAGTGACATACATGTAAATTACCAAATCCTGTTTAAGTAGTAAATCAGATATCCTGAGGGTTAGACTTGGCCTTAAAGGTGGGCAGCTACCTATGCCCAAAAATCTGCAGGACTCTTCCTAAAAATTTTGAGTGGTGAAGAGAGTCCCGAAGGTAAGAGAACCATGAGGTTGGGTTGGGCTCCTTCAGAGCTCTGAGGGGAACATCGACCTAGTACTTGTACCCTAAATCAGAAGTGCTAAGACCGATTTAGTTTATTATAAATATGGCTTACAGTACCTCTGTAGGGTGAAAAACTATGTTATCTAGTTTATAATCTCCATGAATCAAATTTTCTTCATTGTCATTATCTGGCAAGTTTTTCATTAGCCAATCAGATAGTTGGTTCATAGCAGGGATGTCCTGATGAGCTGCAGCTCGATATTGCTCTGTCCAGGTTGATACCTAAAGATATACAAATAAGAAAAATTAAAGAGCTGAAAGTAGAAGATCCAGCAATTCTAAAATTAAAATAAAATTTGATTTTGTCAAATTTGGTCTTATTCTTAAATGCTCAAGACAGATGCCTATAAGTGACATTCACATGAGCCCAGAACATCTAAATCTTTCTCCTGTCTAGTTCATTTTACCAATCTAGATTTTTATCAGGAAAAAAAATACTGGCATAGGAATAAAAAAAATGGGTTCTAGTCTTTATTCTGCAATTATTTTGTGGAAGAAAAAAAGAATGCACACAAACACATACACACAAATAAATAGGCATAGGAGATTTCTGGAAAGGTCACAAGAAACAAGTAATCACTGAAAAAGGAAATATGGGGGCTAGAAGAACAGAGGTTTTTACTTTTCATTTTAGTACCTTTTCTTATTACCCACAGAATCTTCTAAATGTATTTTGGGTATAAGGAATGTGAAGACTTTTCATTATTCTTAGAATTACATGGAAACAAATCAAACTATTCTCAAAATCTTCCATCAACTGAGATCATATTATTTATCAGCTTAAGAGTTCTCTCCACATTCCCCAAGGATTCTCTGTTCAACTTAGTGCAGTAAAGACCTTCATCTCTGGAATCATATAGACATGGACATAAATTATGTCTAAGCCACTTATTCATATATTATTTGATATCTATTAGCCTCAGATTCCTCATCTACAAAATGGGGGTTATAATACTTGTGTCTTAGGGTTGCTACAAAGATTTAAAAAGAGTAGATCAGTAACTCACCTACCATGGGACCTGGCATACAGTGAGTACTCTATAAATCTTGGTTTCTGGCTCTCTTCAGTCAGAAGAGACATATATTAAAAAAATGGGAAAAGTCCTATAGATATCTGGTCTAGCTGTCCCTTTGGTTTTAAATGTTCACCATCTTTCCCCTATCACTCTAGATTTTCTATCTCCTTATACACAAAATGCAAGACATATCTCTCCCACAAAGCTTTCTCTACCTAAGAAAAGATGCACTGACATCTACCCTCTGAATGGAACAGCTCTTATCATCAGCACCAAATCACTTACTACTAGATCATATACTCCTTTATTCTATTTTCAAGTTTCATGTAAATGAGATTCATGTACAGGTCTCTCAAAAAATGACCGAAAGTTCCTTTAGGGGAAGAACTTATTTCTGTTTTCTTGACATTTAACATGGTACTCAGCAAGTATTAAACACATGGTTGTGCTTAATAGATATCTTAACTTAAAAGGGAAACTGTATGGAAAATATATTGATAAATTAAATGAAGAGGCTGAAAAGCTTCAAATTTGCATTCATGTACAAATTTGTTAGTTATAGAGGCTTAGGCTGAAAAAAAGGTGATCTAAAAATATAAAATTATTTTTTGCTAACAAGCCGATATAAAGGCTGAAGTTACATCCAAGTTTCAGGAAAGTATAAAATAGGTTTTTATTTTGACTAATAATATTTTTTTTTTTTAAGATTTTATTTATTTGTCAGAGCGAGTGAGAGCGAGCACAGGCAGACAGAGTGGAAGGCAGAGTCAGACGGAGAAGCAGGCTCCCTGCGGAGCAAGGAGCCCGATGTGGGACTCGATCCCAGGACGCTGGGATCATGACCTGAGCCGAAGGTAGCTGCTTAACCAACTGAGCCACCCAGGCGTCCCATTAATAATAAATATTGTTTCCAAGAACTTGACAGAAGGAGCTCTTTTTTTAATAAACATTTATATATTTTATTTATTTATTTGAGAGAGAGAGAGAGTGAAGAGCACAAGCAGGGGGAGCAGCAGGCAGAGGGAGAGCAGAGCCCTGAGCAGGGAGCACTATGCGGGACTGGATCCCAGGACCCTGGGGTCATGACCTGAGCCAAAGGCAGATGCCATCTGAGCCACTCAGGTGCCCCTAAAAGGAGCTCTTTATATGGATGTATTACCTGTCTTTTGCAGTATCCAGCACCTCTACCGTATCCTTCCAGCTGCAATGACTGTACATTTAAGGAATGTAAGTGAGCCAAGGTTTCTATCATGGCCACATATATGGCTGAGCGTTCTGCTGGGCTAACTCCAGGAATTGTAAAATCACGAAAGATTCGACCCTACGGAAACCATTACAACAAATAATTTAAGACAAAATAAAATTTTTCCTACCAATTATTTGCTGTGTCATAATTCCGCATTGCCTATGAAAAAAAATCAGGATAACAGTTTGCAACCAAAAGCAATTCTTTGTAGAATATGCTAGAAAAGCATTCCTTTGGGAAACATGTTCAGTAGAATATATGTGCCAAAGGAAAAATACAAGGACATTCCAAGTTGAACTTAAAGGACAAAAACTATTCTCAAGTTACATTTTGCAAAGAAAAAATTTTTTAAACACTTTGCATTTATTGTTCTTAGTGGATTGATTTCCTATTTGTCCTTTTCTTCCCTCCAACCATCTGGAGAGTTTGGTTATTGCCATTACATATAGCTCTTTATTGCCATCTAGAGGAAAATTAAAGAATAAGTTAACACACTCTAGCAACTAAATTTGTTCCTGGTCTATTTCACCCCACCCACATTGCCTGTGTTTAAATCAAAACAAACGTTTAGGCCCTTACTACTAATTACCTAAATGTTAATTAATAAACTATCATTTATTAACATCTAATTTCATAATCAAAAACAAAAGTAAAAATAAAGTAAGATTAAGTGTTAATTTACCTGCACATGGTCCATCACATAAAATTCTGTTCCAATGACAGAAGGATCACTGCAGTATAATAAAGGCTTCGGAACGGGGAATCCAACTGAAAACAAAGCTTTCTGGACTTTAAATTCTCTATCAATCTAAATAGAATGATGGGTTATTAAAAATCAGAAACAGAAATTTAGTTTTTAAAAAATTTAGTTATTTTTTAGTAATCTCTATACCCACCATGAGGCTCAAACTCATGACCCCAAGATCAATAGTTGTGTGTTCTTCCAACTGAGCTGGCCACGTGCCCCAGAAACACAGATGTATAATAACTATTCGCAAGCTTACATTAAGGCTAGAAATCAAGTTTTAAATTTTTTTTTAAAGTTTTTATTTATTTATTTACTTGACAGACAGAGATCGCAAATAGGCAGAGAGACAGGCAGAGGGGGAGAGAGAGGGAAGCAGACTCCCCGCTGAGCAGAGAGCCCGATGCAGGACTCGATCCCAGGACCCTGGGATCATGACCTGAGCCGAAGGCGGAGGCTTTAACCCACTGAGCCACCCAGGCGCCCCAGAAATCAAGTTTTAAACAGTATCAACAAATGGCCTAGAGGATAAAGATTTCCTTAAAAGTAGTCTTAGTGCAATTATTACAATTATAAATGAGGCCAGCATGTAAAAAACCCCTGATAATTAGGTTAAAGGACAGAAACATGCATAGGGCTTAATCTTGGCTCTGTTAATATGAAGGTGACAGTTCCTGATCACAGTATTTCACAGAGTATCATAAAAATAATCCTTCATTTTCAGCAGTTCCCTGCTTGCTCATTGGCTTACTCTTTCTCTCCCTTTCTTTCTCGCATCTTCCAAGGGGACTCAGCAAGTCTCTATTGTGATGCTCTGGCACAGTCAGCTATAGGGTGCTACGGGAGGGCAGTGAGTGCTGGTAGAAGGGAAAAACCGCTAGCTCCTGAAGATCAAGAAAGGTACTTGTTTTTAAAGCAGTGGGAGGGGAATCCTTCCTGGTACCCAAGGCTACCATGGAACTCAGGATAACCGGGGGAAAGGAGGCAATGAGATGCAAACTAGTACTGAAGCAGGAACCCAAATAAGATAGAAGGGCCTCCTCAACCAGGAGAGATATATGGGTCTATCATTCAGGGCCTGAGGACACAGCTCATAGCAGAGCTGTGATGCTGACTCATCTGTTCCAGACTAACACCCTCCTTTCTTTCTTTTTTTAAAAATTTATTTATTTTAGATAGGTGGGGGGAGAGGGAGATTCTTAAGCAGACTCCTTGCTAAGCTCAGAGGGCAGAATCTGACATGGGACTCATCTCTGAGCTTTAGCTCACAACCTGAGCTGAAACCATGAGTCCAATGCTCAACTGACTGCGCACCACCTAGGCGCCATGGTAACTAATCACTTCTAAGGAGGAGAAACCATGAAGCTGACTTTGACAGCAGGGATAAAGCAGCAGTTAATAAAGATTAACTAGAGGAAGGACATGACTAATCTGTGACCAAGGTGAGAGAAGTCAGTGGAACCAAAGGTTATGAAAGAAGTATTTGTAATCACCCTGGTGCTGGGTATAAAGACAAAAGGGTTAGGGAGTCATAAAGTGGATGGCAGTGTGAGAATATTGTTTTTTTCAGCGCAGACTTAGAAAAAAACAAAGGGAGTCGAAGCCAACTAAGCCAGATCTTTGGCGCAGCCTTAGAAAAAACAAAGGTAGTTGAAGCCAACTAAGTCAGATCTTTGGGCTGAAAGCATTACGTTATTTTCTGTCTTCTGGTAGAATGTTATCAAGAAGAGAGACAAAGAGAGCTGTTTATGGGGGCATAAATTTCTGGGCATAGGTAGGGATTTTCCTTCAGCCTTACCAAGTTGAGACTTAATAAAAGTTACCCAACTTTTTTATAATCTTAAGCATCCAAGTTACTTCAAATTTCTTGGATACGGAACCAAGAAAGCCAGAATATGCATTTTTCCATTAATGTAATCTTTAGCCTATCCTCCAATGCTCCTAACCCAGTCAGCTGGGCCTAGGAAATACCTATTACACATGGTTACAATAATAACCTATATATGCACAGTGCTCTTAATGTTCTCTAGGAATTTTCTTTTCTTTCTTTATTTACTTCAAATAGAGATCACAAGTAGGCAGAAAGTCAGGCTGAGAGAGACAGAGGGGAAAGCATGCTCCCCGCTGAGCAGAAAGTCCAATGTGGGGCTTAATCCCAGGATCCTGAGATCATGACCTGAGCCAAAGGCAGAGGCTTAACCCAGTGAGCCACCCAGGCATTTCTAGGACTTGGATTTCTGTGCTCACCTGTTTTCAACTATAAAATTCTACAGATAATAGCTAGTTTCTGAAAACAGATTAAATTTTTAACAAATCTTTTTAAATTATCATGAAGCCTAATATTTAGAGAATACTATAAAATGATATTCAAAAAAATTTTTTTAGCAAAAGATCAGTGAATTGTCAGAGCAAATATATTAAGATACGTCAGTGAGTAGATATTGTTATAAGATATAATTTTTAAAACATAATTAAAATATGTAACCAAAGAACATGTCAAATGAGCAGCACTGAAAATATCCACTAGATGACTGCATATCTAGCCAATTGTGAGGAAGGAATCAAATCCACAAGAAGACTGGGTATTGCTCAAGATTAATGACCTAAAAACAGCCTCAGATTTCAACCTCAAGTCCTTTTTAAAAATAACAAGGGATACAACTCAAGTGAAATTTTTATCTAAGAAATAAAATATCTATTATTTAATAGTCATGAGATGAATTTTAAAAGCAATTTAAATTATTTTTCTATAAATAATAAGCACTTATTTGTCAACAAAGAATTATTGTACTTGTATACCATACCTTATGTGCTTTAGGAAGAAGTGAACCAGGTGGTTTTTTTCTGAGTACATATGCTCGAAAGCCCTTCCGGAGATAAAAGGTTGGATTGGATTGTCCTGATCTAGATAAGAGTAAACGTCATTTACAAAGATATTTTCCTTTTTTTTTTTAAATATATATTCCTTCTTCCCCCAATCCTACCAAAATGTCAAAACAAACACAAAATAAAAATAAATCAATTTCAGTGCTGGGAAACCAAGAGGGGTGCTACCAGTGCTCAAAACATTAGCTTTTGGATGATATTAAAGATGGCAGCACAGTGGCAGGTGGACAATCTGTAACCCACACAGGTAGAAGAGAAGACCTCACTCCCTGCCTGCAAATCATGAATTTTATAAGTATCCCTAGAATAATGCTGAGATCTAAGTAAAGAAAGGCTAGGAAAGAAAATTAATTAAAATTAATTAAAGAATGGTGGGATAGGGTTCATGTCCCCTCATCTGCAGATGCTTTACCAAGGTTGTACACAGGTGTAGCTCTCCACAATGGGAACTGTGGCAAGCGAGGCCTCAGGGTGGACACCTGGGCCAGGGAAGTACAACAGTGCTCCAGGTAACTCACACATACCAGGGCACCGGCGTTCCCTGCCAGGTGAGCAGAAATTCTCACATGAACTAAAAATAAACTCCAGATACCAAAACCATTCAACTTACACCTTCATTTCCAATATGGCCAGTTTAGAATTACCCAGCTTTTGAAGACTCCAACAGCATGAGAAGGAGGATTTAACTAAATAATGAAAAGAATCAATACCTGATATGTGCTGTAATATGGATGGACTTTGAAAACCTGATGCTAAGTGAAAAAGGCCAGCCACAAAAGCCACATATTATATAATTCCACTTCTATGAAATGTTCAGAGTATATAAATCCGTAGCGACAGAAAGTAGATTAATGGCTGCTAAGGGATGGGAGGAGGAGAAAATTGGGAAGTAAGGGTTTTTTGGGGGGTGACAGAAAAGTTCTGGCACTAGATAGTGGTGCTGGTTGCACAACATTGTGAATATATGAAAACCCACTAAACTGCAACCTTTTAAAAATTTTTATTTATTAAAGATTTTTACTTATTCATTTGAGAGAGAGCACACACAAGCAGGTGGAGCAGCAGGCTGAGGGAGCAGCAGGAGAGGGAGAAGCAGGTTGAGCAGAAAGCCCACCATGGGGCTTGATCTTAGGACCCCAGGATCATGACCAGAGACAAAGGCAGACACTTAACCAACTGAGCAACCCAGGCACCCCTAAACTGTACACTTTAAAATAATTCAAATTTTAAATTTTATGTAAGATAAATCTTAACTTTAAAAAAAATCCCAACGTCGCTATACTTAAATAGAAAAATAAATTAAAAAATACGTATTTCTCTTGGGGGAAAAAAAAAAAAACCTCACCAAACTGAAAGCTTTTCCTCTATATACATATCTATGATGTTTCTACAAAAGACCCCCCCAAAATGCAGAAGCCCATCTTGGGAAGATTATCACCAACACTGTGTACACATAGTAATGGCTACATTTAACCACTGTAAGCATCAGGCCACCATATAGTCTAGAAACCACAGATGGTATCAATACTGTAAGAATCATCAATAAGCCAATAGCTATCACTATTGTTTAGGACTCAGACAAGACAGGTCGTGCTTAAAGAAATAGGTTGATCTATAACCAAAGAGGTGGCACCTTTGATTGACAGCTCAGGTTCTAAGAAATGAGGCCACATAGGGGAGGATGGCTGTCAACCTGGTTTAGAAGGAGCCGCTGCCTCTAGTAACAATCCTCTGGACACGGCTCCCAGCATCCTAACAAGGGACATGAGCAAGAACTTGCTACACTTAGGGAAGCCCAAAGTATCCTACCAGATACTTACAGTTTATTTCCAGGCCCTCCAGTTCAGATACAGTCTATCAATTAGATATTATTTCTACCAGAAGTAATGTTGCCTGGAAACACAGTTGACATGCCACCTTTACCAAATTATCAGAGTAACTGAGCTAGAAAGTTAACTTGATTTGTCCATAGAAAAGGTTTTTTTAACCCTTTCTTCACATCTTACCAGAGACATCTCAGACCCGTGAGGTCATCCTGGTGGGTGGTTTTAGCTGCATCTCCAAATTTCAGAAACTTAGAAATTCCTACAGGATTCTCCTTTTCAATAGAAAGAAATTGGAAAAAAGCATCAATCCTGATAAGGGCGTTACTTATGTTCACAGCTATGTAGGCAGCCATCTTGTCCCTAGTCGAGATAAAACTGAAAATATTCAGGATTCACTGCTCTTTGGTTTTATCCCTTTTCCTAGTAATACTGAAATCACCACTTGCACTGAAAACATTGGTGAAGTCATGACTATTCAGGTTAACTGCAATAAACAGTTCATTCCAAATGAACTTAGACCTTTGCTATGTACGCTATGAAACTGAGCAAAGATGAAAGATCACAATCAGTTTGGCCAGTTTGAACTCACAGACATCCCTCCTGTACTCTTTAGATTTGTACAAGTTGAAGTAACTTTTGATACTGATAACAGCATCTCAGATATATTTGCGCTAGATAAGAGATCAAGAAAAGAGATTAAAAGAGCAATGTCATGGTATTTGAGCATGGAAAATATTGGGTATATGGTCCAAGAGGCTTAAAAGTATAAAGCTAGAAATGAGAAGTAGAGAGGCAAAATATCCCCTACAAAAATGCTCTGATCCCATGTATTCAACAGTAAGGCCATGGTGGAAGATGAGACCCATCAAAGCAGAAATAAAGATGATGCCAGACAAGATTCTTGGCAGGTTCAATGAAATCATCAAATGGCTGGTGAAGAATCAGATCACTGAGATTACATGAACATAAAGAGCTGGAGATGGCTTTCCTTTGTCCCCTGGAACTTAATGTCTTTCAGCATAATCACATACATCTTCACTCTTCTCTGAATGGACCCTTCATCTCCTTGCTCTAACTAAAACTTGAATGTTCCCGGAGGACAATGTTTCCCTTGTAGTCCTCTAAAATGGTAGATTCCTCCCTCACCCCCCATCAGTGGGCCTGGAGATGGAGTCTATGTTCCTCCTGATACTCATTGCCACTTGTGAACTCTTGGCCTTCCCTCCTGCCTGAAACCTGCATCCAGCTTTGAATCTCAAGTTATGAGACTACCCCATTCCACCCTTTCCTGTTGCAGTCAACTATTCTCCGTGTTGCATTCACTCTCCCTCATTGCCTATTGACCTACTGCTCGTATTTACACTACTATTCTCATAGTTTCAAAATCCACTCAGATGTTTGTTCTAACATGCAGGCCTGTCAGTCCCTTGAATTCTTCTACTCCAGTGATAGTTTCCACTGTAGTACTTCAGTCACTCACTCTGGAGGACTCATATTAAACATTAACAACTCAAGCACTACATAACCCTCCTTGTTAAGCATAATCTATCTTTCCACCCACTCCCACTGGTACATGGATTCCAACAATCCAGGGATCTACCATCCACTGATCATATTATTGTTTATCATCCTTTAGCCTCTCTTTCCCCCACCACGTCCTTTCCAAACTCGCTTAATTTTGATGGCCAATTATGTAACTACCCTCTTGAATGCATCTTTAATACACTTGCCCCTCTTCTCATTTGCGGGGCTTCCTCCATTCTGGCTTAAATCCAACTCTTTGCCTGTACTCACATAGCTAAATGTAGCTGGAGAAAGAAACATTGTAAAAGTACTATAGGCTAGTGGCATTTATCACCAACATTTGTATTTCTTGACTACTGGTTTATGTGAAAATAAAAACAGGGGTAAAGGAGATTGATCAGAGAGTTTTGTGGTATAGAATTAAAAGGCACCTTGCCCCAATAGATAGTGGAAGTTGAAGGAAGTAGAATTAAAAACAGCTTAAGTTTCTGGGGCGCCTGGGTGGCTCAGTGGGTTAAAGCCTCTGCTTTCGGCTCAGGTCATGGTCTCAGGGTCCTGGGATCGAGCCCCGCATCGGACTCTCTGCTCAGCAGGGAGCCTGCTTCCTCCCCTCTCTCCCTCTCTCTCTGCCTGCCTCTCTGCCTACTTGTGATCTCTGTCTGTCAAATAAATAAATAAAATCTTTAAAAAAAAAAAAAAAAAAAAAAAAAAAAAGCTTAAGTTTCTAACCTAAAAGCCTTGTGTTGTAAACAATGTTTAAGATCTTTCACCTATTACTGCATCATTAATTATCAAAAGGAGCAAGTTCTTATTACAGATTAGGAAACTAGTTCTCAGGGAGTTTATGCAACATTTAAGTTCCCAGTCATTGAATGGCAGACAGAATTTCTTGAAAGCCAAGATTGCTTCTATAGCTGTATTCAGCAAAACACTATTTTTTGAATAAGTTCTTTAAAATTTGTTTTCTATTACAAAACAGACTAGAGCTAGATTCATAGTGAGCAACAGTCCTCTCAGGATCGTCATTCAGTTCCATTCCCTAACTTCAAAAAGAACTAAAGCCCAAAGTGGTGGTGTGATTTACTAAGTGGAAGACCTAGGATTAGAATTCAGATTCCCCCAGCTATTGCCATTAACTCAACCTCTGAGAATAGGGCCAATTAAACGGAATTACATCTGCTTCTCAGTGGGAAAAAAAATCGAATGGTTACTGAACAAAAGTTGAAAGAAGACCTCTTCATAGTCCACAGAGCTTCCAATCTTAATTGCCTCAAGTGGATCCTCCAAGTACATAATTGCATCCTTTTTTTTTTTTTTTAAGATTTTATTTATTTATTTGACAGAGATCACAAGTAGGCGGAGAGGCAGGCAGAGAGAGAGGGGGAAGCAGGCTCCCCGCTGAGCAGAGAGCACAATGCGATGCGGGGCTCAATCTCAGGACCCTGAGATCATGACCTGAGCCGAAGGCAGAGGCTTAACCCACAGAGCCACCCAGGCGCCCCATAATTGCATCCTTTAACAAAGATTCCTTCTCATAGTTGGAATCGTGAATGTTGTGGTGGTTCCATTATTGTCCTCGAACTGGAAATACCCAAAATGAAATGCAGGGGACCGCTGACGGCACATTCCACCAGCAGAGTGCGTCATTGCAGGAAAAGAAGCCGGGGTGAGGGAAATTGCGACCCCACCCAGGGCCAAAGAAAGGAAAGCCCAATGCACAGATTGGTTTCTGCTGGAGAAGACCGGCGTCGATACCTGTACTGGGTAACGGTCAGCTGAGCCTCGGGCTCGGCCCCAAAGCCTGGCAAGTGCTGGTTCAGATAGGCCTCTAGGGACCCGCTGTCGAACTTGTGCTGGGGCAACACTTCGGCCGTGTCGGGCTCAGGGGAAGCGTCGGGTTCCATGGCTGCGGCTGTCGGGGCCGGCCGCAGAGACCAAGATTCCACAGGTTCTGGGCGCTCAGAACCCTCGGGGGTAGAGTCCTACTCCACGGCCAGGGGGCGAGGCCCGGACGCGACCGGGCGGAGATGACCCAGCCGCTGCAGCCAATCCCACTGCCCCACGGTCTGGTGACTTAGGCGCTACTGGGGCGTGCCAGAGAACCTCCGCGTTCTCGCATTTAACAAATATTCAATCTCACAGTCGGAGGCCGCAGTCTTCAAGACGGCAAACGCCTCTTAGTCACCACAATTAGGAACAATTAGGGCAATTAGGAACGGAAAGGCCTTGTCCCATCCCGAATTTACTGTACCGGCTGCCGCAAGACCTACGGGTCCGTCTCCGAAAAGGGTCCGTCAGGCCCGTGAGCCCAGGAATAAAAGATCCCGGTGTTTCCTCTAGCCGCCGGGCTGGAAAGGCAGTATCGCAGGCCGTGGGCTTTGGACGCTAAGGACCCCCGGCCCTGCTGGGGCCCTGTCTCTTAGGACCAGGCGAAGAAGGAAGCTAAGAGGGGCGTTTTGGTTTGTTTTGTTCTTCCTGAGGGGGAGCGATGACTGCAACGTACCGGAAGCGGTACCGAGGGAGGCCCGCGGGAGCGGCGGCGACGTGTCGCCTGTGCGGCGCTGGGAGCACTTCCCCAGGGTTCTGGGCTAGGAAGGCGGCGGCTGCGTGTCTCCTCACCCATCCTTGGCGGGACCAGCGGGCCTGGCAGCGTGGGGCGGCGGCGGCGGCGACGGCCTGGGCTGGGAGCGTTGGCGGCCGGGGTCCCAGCCATGGCCGAGTCCGTGGAGCGGCTGCAGCGGCGGGTGGAGGAGCTGGAGCGGGAGCTGGCACAGGAGAGGAGTCGGCGGGCCGTGGGGGGCGGCGACGGAGGAGGCGGCCGGGTCCGCATCGAGAAGATGAGCCCGGAGGTTGTGGACTCCAACCCCTACAGGTATTTGCGTTACGGGTGGGAGGCGGGCGAGGGCGTGAGGTCAAGGTGTGCGAGTGGTCGGGAGCGAGGCGCGCTCCCTCCCTTCCCTGCTTACACGGCCTTCCACCTCCTTCTTGCGCTGGGTTCTGCTCCCAAACGCGCAAGGGCAAGTCTCAGCAGTGGTGGAAAGGTAGTCTTCCTCTTAAAACACACCCACCCACCCCCGAAACAGCCATATGGTGCTGCTCTTGGGCCTGCTACGGGTACGCGACCGATTTCCTAATGCCCCTGTTCGTCTACCTCATTCTGCATAAAACTGATAGTAATTAACTTTCAGAAGATGACATTGAATGTAAAACCCACTCACTAGTAAACTTCGAGTTTCATAAAGCCTTCTCAGTATTTCACAATTGGGGACGTGGTGGGGAGAGCAGGATTAGCTTTCTTTCTTTTTTTTTTAAAGATTTTATTCATTTATTTGACAGACAGAGATCACAAGCAGGCAGAGAGGCAGGCGGAGAGAGAGGAGGAAGCAGGCTCCCCACTGAGCAGAGAGCCCGACTTAGGGCTCGATCCCAGGACCCTGGAATCATGACCCGAGCCGAAGACAGTGGCTTAACCCACTGAGCCACCCAGGCGTCCCAGGATTAGCTTTTTTAAAGCTGTTCGACTTGACCAGCCCTGTCTGGCCCTGTCCTTTCAGCGGGCTGAATGGAGTGCAGTGGTTATAAAAGGAAGGACTCTAGAGCCCCAGCGATCGGATTCAAATCCCAGCCCTTAGTAGCTGAGCAGCCATGGAAAATATTTCTGTGTATAGTAGGGACCAGTGGTATCAGTGAAATCTTCAGGTAATACCTGAAACTGAAAATCCAGAAGTAACAACGCTGGCAAGCTATTTAGAAATTTGTTAGTAACAGTTGAAAATGAGGAAGGAGAGGAATAGGGGAGTCGGGATCAGAAGCCTGCAGAATTTCCTAGCAAGCCTGGTAGAACTATTTGACTCTTTAAAGTGTAAATGAATGGGAAGTTTATATATATGTACATAGATTTAATCATATATATATGTCTCTTTCACATATATATCATTAAATCTCTGTACATATATTAGTCTGTTTCATATATATGAAACAGATATTATTCTGTTCATATATATGAAACAGACTAATATCAATAACCAGGTAAAGTACCTCTTAAGAGTACTTGGCTGCAGTTGGTGCTTACTAAGAGCAGACATCATCCATATCCATTATGGGCAGAGACAGCTGATGTTAAACATTAAACATTATTTACATATGCTAAGAAAGCACAGAAAAATGTTGAAATTTTTCTTTGACTTATCTCATCTGGACATGTAACATTTAAGTCAGTTGCTTCCATCTTGGCTGCACATTAGAGTATCTGAGGAGCATTAAAAAAAAAAAAAATCTTGTTGCACAGGCTACACCTGGAAGAATATTCAGTGTTTTTTTAAAGCTGCCCAAATGACTTAATTTCATCTGGTAAAAGCCAGCTGAAAGATTTCTCTTAAAGCATTAGTAGTGATTGAGTTTGTGTTTTTCTGTGATGATGTGTGTTTTCCTATATCACAATGAAAAGATTGTAAACTTTAAAACATTCATTTTTTTCTTTGTTTTAAGCCGCCTGATGGCATTGAAACGAATGGGAATTGTAAGCGACTATGAGGTATGGTAAATCTTTCCAGGTTTTTGAAGATGATTTCAGTAAATGAAAATAATTTCTGATGACATTTTGGATGAAAAGTTAACCAACAAATAATATAATTTTGCATTTCACAGAAAATCCGAAACTTTGCTGTAGCAATAGTAGGTGTTGGTGGAGTTGGTAGTGTGACTGCTGAAATGCTGACAAGATGTGGCATTGGTAAGGTAAAAACATTTCTCTTTGCCTATCACATAGGGAAGCTACTCATTTCTGGAGTGAATCAGGTATAAATTAGGAATTTTTCTCATTAACTAATGGTTTATTGATTTGTGCTGTCTTTTTTCATATTATACTTTCTACCTACAGGAATTAAGACACAATACCACCCAAATGGAAACTGATAGTAAGGCTGATAAAACAAGGAATATTCAAAATTTTGTTCAGAGATTTTGTATTTGGGATGATACATATTACAATTTGGGCTTAAATATTTTAGATATAGAAGCTTAGGAGACAAGGCTGTTAAATTGATAGTGTGTGAAACACAGGCATCTAACAAATGTTTTCTAAACATGCTTTGTACAAGATGAACTAGAAAGCATGTACCTTTTTTTTTCATAGTGGCCCTTTATTAACTTATTTAGAAGCATTTTAAAAAATTTATTGTAGCTGACAGAGTATTAGTTTCAAGTCTGCAACACAGTGAGTGATTTCAGCAGTTCTATGCATTACTCAGTGCTTATAAGTACAGTCACCACCTGTCACCATACAACATTATAACAGCGTTACTGACTATATTTCCTATAAGGCTGTGCTCAGCCTTATAAAAGAAGAAAATCTTGCCATTCATGACAACATGGATGGTCCAGAGGGTATTATGCTAAGTGAATTAAGAGAAAGACAAATACTGCATGATTTCACTTATATGTGGGGTCTAAAAAACAAAACAAATGAACAAACAAAAAACAGACTGTTAAGTGCAGAAAACTGGTTGTTAGAGGGGAGGTAGGTGGGAAGATGGGTGAGATAAGTGAAGAGGATTAAGAGATAAAACTTGTAGTTAGAAAGTAAATACCCTTCTTACTCTTAAAATTGAAATGGAGAATACTCTAGATTTTTTTTTAACCCATACTTTTTTTTTCACTTTTTTCTAAAATTAATTAGGTTATGGGTAGGAAGGAGAGATAACCTTATACCAGTCTCAGATTTACAAAGCTAAAGTCTGTGATGTTGGATTCCTAATGGTTGAATGACAAAGCTTTCCACAATTGATTTCCGCCTCTTTAATTTGTCATTTTGA
Organism: Mustela putorius furo; assembly: GCF_011764305.1. NCBI lineage: Eukaryota > Metazoa > Chordata > Mammalia > Carnivora > Mustelidae > Mustela > Mustela putorius. The sequence goes on along the minus strand of NW_025421987.1, from coordinate 108,529,047 downwards.
CAAAGCAAGCATTTTTCCCCACGAGAGAGGAGGAAGCAGGCTCCCTGCTGAGCAGAGACTCCGCTGCGGGGCTGGATCCCAGGACCCTGGGATCATGACCTGAGCTGAAATCAAGATTCGGACTCTTAACCAACTGAGCCCCTCAGGTGCCTCCATGCTCCAAATTCTTAAAAGAAGTGGTTTTAAAGTTGGCCTTCAATATAGAAAAGGCAACACAAAAATAACTAAAAATGTTTATTAACATTTATAGTCTTTCAGAAGCTTATAAAAGCCAGTCAGAATTACTTGTAATTGATATAAGGACCGTGGCTGATTGACCTGGCATAGCAGAGATCATGAAGATTATGGGTCTCAGGGTTGAATGTGCTTCGGAATCACTTAGATGGCTTTTTAAAACCTGATTGCCAACCCTACCCCAGTGATTTTGATTCTTTAGTTTTTGAGTAGACCTAAGATTTTAAATTTGTATTAAATCCCCAGGTGATTCTGATGTTCTGGGGGGTTTTTTAAGAACTGCTGGATCCTTGCCACTCAGTCTGATGCCCAAAGTAGTAGCATCAGCATTATATGGGAGCTTGTTAGAAATAAATACTCCCACGCCCTACCCCAGGTATACCAAATTAAGAATTTTAACAAAACTCCAGATGATTCATATGCATATCAAAGTTAGGGCAGTGCCCCTATATTTCCAACAAGCTCCCAATGATACTGATGGTGCTAGTCCAGGCCACGTTTTGAGTAGCAAGGCTGTAGAACGGTGGTTATTAAATATTGCTGTAATTAGAATCACCTGGGAAGTTCAACAAAGTTTGATAATCCAGAATGGAATAGAATCAATCTTTGTGGATGGGACCCAGACATCAGTATTTTTTAAAAACTCTCCTAGTGACCCAGCGTGCATTCAAGTTTATAAGTTAAGGATCTGCATAGGTAAGTTTCAGAACTCTTTTCATTATGTAAAACAGATAAAGAAGAAGCTAATTTATGGTTAAATAGGGAAGTGGAGGATTGGAGACTCAGAGCCCACCTTTTACCCCTTCTGTGGTGTCCTGGATCACCTGATCCAGATTAGCTGCTTTATTTTACAGATGAAGATACAGGCCTAAAAAGTGAGTGACAGAGCTACAACTCATACCTCCTATCCCCAAATTTGAGATTTCCTTAACTTATAAACCAACTATCAGGCTGAAGACTCAAATTTCATACTTGGCTTGACCTAATAAATACTGTCTACTGAGCTGAAATCAACTATATTTTGTTTTAAGTTGAGTCAGAAAATTATCATAGAAGGCAGACAGGGGTGATGTATTTTCTAGCAAGATAATAAGGGTTACCTGAGTTGTTGGTTGGATTAATTTTGTTACTGTTGTTAATAAGATCCCCTGCTGCTTTTTTATTCCTTTTTGTAATTTTAGTGTGTGCAGGACAGTGCACCACAAGCCACAGCCCCCTTAACCGCTATTGTAGACTTTGCCTCTGTGCTTGTCCTGCCTGGCCTTTTCCTCTTTTTTTTTTTTTTTTTAAATCTAGAATGCTGAAAATTGTGTTAAAAAGTCACAGAATTTTAGATGAAGGAAGGGACCTTGGGAATATTTGAGTGCAACCTCATAATTTCTTACTGATAAGAAATGGGATCTTTAAAAGGTGTTATGTATGAGTGTTGAGTGTGAGAAATGCTGTTGTGCCTTAATATATAGAGAAGGAAACAACAATTAACTTACTGATATTGGGGTGATATTTTAGCCAGGGCTAAGAATGGTGTTCTAGTCACAAAAGGAGTCATGTTATACTATAATTTTAAGTTAGGACATTTGTTATTTTAAAATTTCATTTATCTACTATGTTCTTGGCTTTTAGTAAACTGTTAAAATGAAATGGAATTTCTCAGTGTATCATTTAGGCAGACAGTAAGTGTTATGGTTCAGGTGCAGATGCTGGGTTGAGAATGCCTGAATTTGAATCCCATTGTCATGTATATTAGTTGAATGGCTTTGGGGTGTGTGCCATAGTTGTCTCATTTCTACCTATATGAGCACTAAATGAATTAATATAGGATACCTAGTGTTTTTGAGTTAGTTTGTATTATTACTGTCAAACTGTTAAACCCACCAAATGTGAAGTCCACTAATTTATTCTTTGTTATTGTTTATATTTTGGTATGTTTTTCATCAGAATACCGCTATTTTCATTTTAGTTGCTACTCTTTGACTATGACAAGGTGGAACTGGCCAATATGAATAGACTTTTCTTCCAGCCTCATCAAGCAGGATTAAGTAAAGTTCAAGCAGCAGAATATACTTTGAGGTAAATGGATTAACAGTTAAGGACTATAGTGAAATCTTAGTTTGTGAATTTGTATAAGTTAATGCATAAATTTGGGGTGTTTGGGTGGCTCAATTGGTTTAGTGACTATCTTTGGCTCAGGTCATGATCCTGGAGTCCCAGGATCAAGTCCCACATTGGGCTCCCTGCTCAGCAGGGAGTCTGCTGCTCCCTCTGAGCCTTTCCCCTCTTGTGCTCTCTCTCTCGCTTTTGCTCAAATAAAATCTTAAAAAAAAAGTTAATGCATAGATTCTTCTCCATAAAAGTTCAGGTTTTACTTCTACAAGTTGTCTTACCTCTTGGAACAGGGTTGGCACTATTTTTCTGTATAGGGCTAGATAGTAAATGTTTTAGGCTTTGAGGGCCAACTATGAAACTGCCCAGCTATGTAGTGGTAATGTACTAACAACTATAGGCAGTAGAAATATGAATGAGCATGGCTATGCTCCAATAAAACTTTGTTTATGGACTCTGAATTTTAAATTCCATGTAATTTTAGCATGTTATGAAATACTGTCATGTTCTGCCACCATGTGAAAAAGGAAAAATCATCTGTAGCTTGTGGACTTCATAAAAACAGGTGGTAGGTAAGATTTGCCCAAGGGCTATACTTTGCAACCCTTACTCTAAGAAGTTTCTTTGTGGCCTCAAACATACTTGCACTGAATTAAATAAGGAACAAAGAAGCTCTTTTGTCAGGCTAGGCTGTAGCTCACAGAGGTGCTAAAGGCTTAATTCTGAGCACATACATGGTGGGAACATGTAATTTCTGTAATTTCTGTAATCCTGCAGTCGACACATTTTGAATGTAGTCCTTGAAGTGGGTCAAAGGAAATAGAAGAGGGATATGGGTTTTCTTTGAATCGCTTGAATTCCATTTTTCTAACCTCTGTTAAATGATCTTTTTCAGCTCTTTTTCTTGCTTTCACTTAGAATTCCCACTGGTAGTTTAATAATTACTCCTTTTTCCTTCTTAGGAACATTAATCCTGATGTTCTTTTTGAAATACACAACTATAATATAACCACAGTAGAAAACTTTCAACATTTCATGGATAGAATAAGGTAAAATTTTATTTATGAGTATTTTGCAATGTCCAGCTCAGTTAAACAAGTATCATTAGAAAATCTACTGATGTGTGTAACTCAGTGAGTTGGTAGATTTGACACATGTTTCTGTTTTAAAATAGTTATTTTTGTGTGGCCTTTATGTATTAGGAGCTCGGTAAAAAGTAAATATTGTCCAAAAAAACAATAGTAGTAACAATAAAAAAACCAAACCCTGTTATAATGATAGAAAAAGGATCTTCAACTATTTCTTTGTGAAAGTGGTTTTCTGCAGACGTTTTAACACTACTGAGATACTGAATTATATTCAGTTTTTATTACATTTACATTTGGAGTGAAACATGAATAAAGCCTAAAGCTGATTAGGCAATTATAACTTCTGTGAATAGACTTTATACTTTTTTGTGCCAGGCAAAGTACTGTAATATCATTGATACTCATATTAGTCACTCAGTACATACTAGATCTTTAATATTAAATACTATGTCTTAATTATACTCAAACATTTACTGAAAGAATAAGTGTGTGCCTGAAGATATAGTCTAACTAGAGTGTATTTTGTGTCCTGATTTTTTTTTTTTCCAAATAAAATTTATTATCTTGACCTAGTAATGGTGGATTAGAAGAGGGAAAACCTGTTGACCTAGTTCTTAGCTGTGTGGATAATTTTGAAGCCCGGATGACAATAAATACAGTAAGTATCCCTATTGTATAAGAAGTTACACTCATGGCCTTATCAATTTTTTTTTTTTTTTTGTATAGTTCTGCATTTAAGAATAGTTCTGCATTTAAGCCTTCATGTAATATGTTTTGTTAACTTTTAATTATTTTTTACCCTACTTTTGAAATTCGGATAACTCTGGGATCTGTCTAGCCTTGCTGGTATGGCTTCTGTTTCAGTATCCTATTCTCTCTTATGCCAGTAGAGGCAGCTATAAAATTGTAGATACTTCTGATACATAATTTTTAAAATAAATGACAATGTTAAAATGTCTCTATGTTAGCATTGGTTTTAACTTTTGTTACTTTAAGTAAAGACAGAAATATGTATAAACTGCCTACAGACCTGGTTTCTCAGAGGTAAAATTCTTTGAAATACCATGTTTTCAGTTTTTCAAAAAATCTTTTGCAGTTTTTGTTGCTGAAATTCTTTTCGAAAAATGAATTTTTTACTTTAATAAGAAGGATGTGTTAGATAATAAGTCTAATAGTTGTATATAGTTAAATAAATATTTATTGGGTATTTACTTAAATGCTATCTCTTTACTTTTTAAATAAAGTGGCATTTGCCAAGGAATTCCAATATTCATAACTTTCCTCTTTTGAAAAATTAAAAAAACCCTTGGTAATCCATTTAATTAAATCCCAATTTTTGATGAAAAAAACTTACAGTAAATTACTTCTTTTTATGTTCTTATGTTTTCATCTGTTTCTGCCAAGGCTTGTAATGAACTTGGGCAAACGTGGATGGAGTCTGGAGTCAGTGAAAATGCAGTTTCAGGACATATACAGCTCATAATTCCTGGAGAATCTGCTTGTTTTGCAGTAGGTTTGATTCATTTTGACTTATTTTTTTCACTATTAAGTACTCGAGTTCCAAGGGGTATTCAAAAATGTATTCAGAGAAAAAATAAACTTTGAATGTGATGGAATACTATTTTGAGCATGTTACACTTTTCTCTTTTTGTTTTGAAATATATTTTCTTTCATTCTTTTTCATGTAGTGTGCTCCACCACTTGTAGTTGCTGCAAATATTGATGAAAAGACTCTGAAACGAGAAGGTGTTTGTGCAGCCAGTCTTCCTACCACAATGGGAGTGGTTGCTGGGATCTTAGTACAAAATGTGTTAAAGTGAGTGAGGGCTAATTTTTCTGAATAGTCTCGTTTGTTTTTGATAAAAATATATTTCAGAAAGCACATCAAATATTGGAGTTACCAGCTAAGTATTTTTTTTTTAAATCTAGTTTCAAATATATGTAAGTTTTTAAATATATGTGTAATACATCTGTACTTTAAATTTACATACATATCCTAGTATATCTAATTTAAATATAAGCGCACATATTAATACACATGTGTCACTATGTATTTGGAATAGTTCATGTTAAATGGTACAGTGGAACTGGTGTATTTATATATGAAGTATTAACCAAATGATTTAAATCTCTGTGGTTTTGACCAAAGGGCATAAACACACTTCCTTATTTAATTCTTACTAAAAATAATATGAATGTGATTAAATATTAATAAGGATAATATCTCTGCTAGCCAAAAACTGATACCCAGCAACCACACCATCTAAACTATAGTAACAAAGGAGGGCAAAGATTCTTTGCAGGGCAAATTAATTTCAAAAGGTTTTTGAACCAACTCACACTTTATAAAAAGCAGAACCCCTTTAAAGGTTCTCTATCTCAGGCCATTTTTTCCTTCACCTTACAGCTTTAGAAAGCTTTTTTATGTTTCCTAACCCTCCAGTGTAATAAGAACAAATTGCAGCATGATATAGAGAGGTACCCTGATACCAGAACCATCAGCTACCAACAAAAAAAATTGTAAAAAGCATTCATGAGAACTCTCCAGGCAGCTGTCTAGGGCTAGTTCATAGAAGTAGACTTCACAACTCTGCAAACTGTATAAACTTCAGTAGGCCCTATCTAAAAACGTTTTACAGTATGCTACAAAAGGGGGGGGGGAATCACGGTTATAAACTATTCTCTTAAGGATATGTCATATTTAGTCAGTCCCTTATTGATGGACATGAAAGTTATTTACAGATTTTTTTGCTTCTGTTAACAGTGCTACAAACAACATCTTACATATATTTTTGTATAGTAGATTTTTATAGATACAGATTTTTAGAGGTGGAATTTCTGAGTTTATGCAGTATTTGACAGTATTAAATTTCTCCTTCAAAAATACACATTTCTATCACAGTGTAGGAATACCTGGTTCACCCACACCAGATGATAACATTTGGTATCATTAGACTTCTTAATCTTTCTTAATATGATGGGTGAAAGGGGTATCTCATTTTAATTTTCAGTTGTTTATGGAAAGGGGTAAGCACTTATATTTTTCTGTGAATTGTCCGCTTCATATCATTTGGTCAGTTTTCTGTCTTTAAAAATTTTTTTTATTTATTTGATAGAGAGAGACAAGGGAATACAAGCAGGGGGAATGGGAGGGGAAAAGCAGGCTCCTCACTGAGGAGTCTGATGCAGGGCTCCGTCCTAGGACCCTGAGATCATGACCTGAGCCAAAGGCAGATGCTTAATGTCTGAGCCACTGAGGCGCCCAGTTTTTTATCTTGTTATATATTAACATTCATTGGAAATATTTTTCCTTTTGTAATTATTTTGTACGTGATTCCCCCCCCCCCCTTCATATAAGTTTCTAAAAGGAATTAGATTTGACTAATAGGGAGCACAAGGGCACACTGGAAATGTTCTGTCTTTGATCTGGTAGTGATTACAGGGGTGAAGATTTGGAAAATTTCAGTGAGTTGTACATTTAAGATTGTAAACTTTAAATTGTGTATAAAAACTTCCAAAAAGTAGTTAGATTTAGTACCATATCTCAGGAATTCTTCACTTTGACATCAGTACTTAAAAGTACCATTTTGTTACAAAAATCATTAAGTACTTCAATACAATTTCTTAAAAATTCAGTTATTTCTAATACTTCTATGGTTTATTTAAGTGTGCTTTGATTTGTTTTTCTAGGTTTCTGTTAAATTTTGGTACTGTTAGTTTTTACCTTGGATATAATGCAATGCAGGACTTTTTTCCTACCATGTCCATGAAACCAAATCCTCAGTGTGATGACAGAAATTGCAGGAAGCAGCAGGAAGAACATAAGGTATACATCTATCCATCAGAATATATGAGAGGTTATATTATTTGGATAATAATTGAAAACAGTTACTTAGATTTGGAATATAAGATAAATGGATTCTGGATTTTGAAGGTTTTATTTATTGTATCTCTAAGTTAGAAATGTTAGTAAAAAATTCACCATGTTTCAAAAGTGAAAAATCTCTCTGAAGTTCGTTCTTGTTTTTGGTAAAGTAAAAAGCCCGTCTGAATTCTTGCTCAATGCTTCAAAGGCCTGAGAGTACGAACACTTTGATACTATTTGATTTCTACAGAAAAAGGTAGCAGCACTGCCCAAACATGAGGTTGCTCCAGAAGAGGAAGAGATTATACATGAAGATAATGAATGGGGTAGGAATTCTTTCATGAATTGAAATGGCAGTGTCAAATCTCTTATGGGAGGAGATATAATTTTAATTACACAGATTTAATTATTGCTTAAGTTGCTTGAAAACTGTCACCATATTTAACTCTATAGGTATTGAGTTGGTGTCTGAGGTTTCAGAAGAGGAACTGAAAAATTCTTCAGGTCCAGTTCCCGACTTACCTGAAGGAATTACAGTGGCATACACAATTCCCAAAAAGGTATGCTCAAAATCTGGTTTATCATAAGTATATGTTACATAAGAGAAAATTTTTTACTTACCTTCTTTCATCCTCATCCTATTTTATAATGCCAATGCAATATTTACTATTTTAGAGGTTTTACACTATGGGCATTAAGATGTGTAAGAGAAGGTGTTCAGTGTTAATGTGGATATAGGCACAGTGCCTTTTTTAAAGGTATTTATTTATATATTTGACAGAGAGAGACACAGTGAGAGAGGGAACACAGCAGGGGGAGTGGGAGATGGAGAAGTGCTGAGCAGTGAGCCCAATGGGCACATGGCCTTTTAAACTGTTTGAAACACAGACCTAAAATAGTGTTCCTGACTCATGAATGGATCAGATACAGTAGATTTTGATTAAATGAAGATAATATTTTTGTATTTTGAGCATTTTAGCTGTAATACCATTTTAAAAATACCACTGCAGTAGAGATCTCAAGAATATTGAAATTATGGCCTTGTAAATCAAAAGATTGGTGGGGAATGTAAGGGATTTTGTCTGTCCTAAAAATTAGAAGGCATCTTTGATAAAGTTTACTTTGTAAACTACTTGAACATGGTTAAAACTTAGTGATTATGTATTCCTAAGCATCACAAATTTTATATGGTTATTTTTTCACTATGTTTACCTCATTTGTTGATAGCAAGAAGATTCTGTAGCTGAAGTAACTGTGGAAGATTCTGGCGAAAGCTTGGAAGACCTTATGGCCAAGATGAAGAATATGTAAATAATGGACTGACCTATATTTTATTTCCTGAGTTAAGCCTATACCCTTGCAATTAAAAAAAAAAATTAAAAAACTGACAAAGCTTAGGGCAATATTACTTGATATATAATCTTCATAGAATTGTTACACTTTTTGAAATAATGTTGTTTGTCCCTTTTTCTCTTTAACTAAATCCGTAACTCCTAAAACTCATGTTTGAATCTAGCTAAAACTTGAAAACCCAGCCACTGAAATGCTTTGCCTTTTGGGAGGGGTGGGAAGAAAGGATCAATATAATGCTCTATTTGTTCTCCTTCCAATAATCCTCTGTGGTCTGTTGCCTAAGACCATGGATAATAAAGTAATAGGTGGTTCTCAAATATAGGGAAAGGACAGGAGGTACAATCAGTTGATTAGAGCTAGCAGATATCTACTCATTTTATGTAGAATCCCTCTCTATAAGAAAACTGTCCACTGTTACCAACAATGAATTCAAAATAGTTAATTAATAAAATAAAAAATATCCTCTCAAATGTTAACCTAAATACAAGCTAAAATGTAGTCATCAGAAAAGTCTGTAAATCTGTGAATTCAGAACAAGACAAAGGCAAATAAAAGTAAGCTTTCTTCATGGATTAATAAAGGTACTTTCAGGGAGTAAAAATCATTATATTTCTGCACTAACCAAGGAACAGAACTCCTTGCATGAGTAGAACATCTATCTGGAGTCACTGCACTTTATTGAGGAGCAAGGAGTACATGTAGTTTAAGATTATCTAGATTATACCTGTCATATGGGCTACCTTCTGAGTACTTCATTTAAATTTGATTCTCTAGATAATTAGATAGTTGTCCGTTATTGGCATAAAAGAGACCTAAATTACCTCTATAATGATTGACATGTATTTATTAACTGGAAGAGTATCATTTACCCTGATCATGGCCACTAAATTATAAATTGATAAATTGGTTTTCTCTAAATGAAATACAAATAATGAAAGCTTAGAGAGCCTTAGTTAAATTTCCAGTGGTTTGGAGACCAATGAAAAATATGCATGTGTAACCATTGTCAGTAGGATGTTATTACACTATGCTAATCTACTTTGATTTTTTTACTTGAAGATATGAATGATTACATTGTATCTCTAGGGAAGAAATGTTAGTACAAAATGAAAAATGCAATTTCCACTTAATAAAATAAATTTTTAAAGTCTGGTTTCAGAAAGTCCCAAATATCAAATATGTTCAGTATATTTGCTTTGAGATTGTAGAATCATATAGTGATTCTTCTGTTTAGAATAAGTTTAGGAGTGGTAGCCTTGAAACTTATGTTGCCTTGGTAGGTCATTTGCCATTAAAAAAATTAGTGAATTCATCTGTAAAACAGTTTTTTCCTAGTTACGGGAGATATTTTGAACTTCAGAAAAGAAATGTAGTCTTTTTTTTTTTTTTTTTAAAGATTTTATTTATTTATTTGACAGAGAGAGATCACGAGTAGGCAGAGAGGCAGGCAGAGAGAGAGAGAGAGGAGGAAGCAGGCTCCTGCTGAGCAGAGAGCCCGATGCGGGACTCGATCCCAGGACCCTGAGATCATGCATGACCTGAGCCCAAGGCAGCGGCTTAACCCACTGAGCCACCCAGACGCCCAAGAAATGTAGTCTTTATAAAAATAATACCATTCATTTGGAACATCTAGTATAGTGATTCAGTCAGGCTTTGCTTACAATTTTTTTTTTTTTTTAAGTAAGCTCCATACCTAGCATGGAGCCCAACACGGGGCTTCAACTCACAACTCTGCTTTGCTTATAATTTAAAGATTGTATAGTTTGATAAAGTATAATAGCCAGAACTCACCTTTGTTCTGCTCAACATGGCATTGTACACTGTTGGTGTCTTAACACTGGACCAACTATTTTTACCTTAGTTATCTAATTTGTCTAATGTCTTCCATTAAAAAATAGTTGGATGATTTACCAGGAAAAAAATCTGGTAACAGGTATCTTTGGCTATCTGGAGTGCTCTCTTGGCAGTCTGTATGCCATGAAAAAAAGAAAAAAAAAATATATATATATAAAATGTATACACACACACACACACACACACTGTGGCCGATTTTGGGAAATTAATTATCACCAAGTTTTACATTACTAAATAAACCTCTAGTGCTTGACCATATTTTTAAACACTATAAAGTGAAAGAAGGAAACACACTCCCCAAATTGCCATAGCACAAAGGCTCTAAATTACAGTAAAACAGTATTTCAGGTTTAACCCCTTCCCCATTGTGAATGGGAAGTTAATTTATGTACCACTTAAATGTTTTATGTAGTGAAAAAATGTATCCTAGGTTTTCTCACATAGAAACACTCCTTAAATACCTACAAACACATTGATCAACACAAAAAGATAATAATCAAAAAAAAAAAGGTAATAACGATTTAAGAATATTAAGGAAGCTTTAACCCTCCAATTGTATTTTTTCCCATACTTCTCTTTCTGTAAGGTATTAATGAAAATTAACCATAACTAACATTATTTGGTTTCTACCAATTCAGATGTAACTGAGTTGTCTGAAAGCTCCTTTTTCATCACGAAGGTGTGAATCAATATGAACATATTTCTATTTGAGAACTCAAATACAAAGAGATGTGTGTCCCAGATTTTTTTTTTTTCTCCAAGATTTTGTTAGAGAACATGAGCCGGGTGAGGAGAAGAGGGAGAAGTGGACTGCAGGGAGCCAGGGTTGGATCCCAGGACTGTAGAATCATGACCTGAGCTGAAGGCAGATGCTTAACCAACTGAGCCATCCAGGTGCCCCTATTTTTAGCCTTTTTTTTTTTCCTTTAAAGATTTTATTTATTTGACAGAGATCACAAGTAGGCAGAGAGAGAGGGGGAAGCAGGCTCCCTGCTGAGAAGAGAGCCCGATGTGGGGCTGGATCCCAGGACCCTGAGATAATAACCCGAGCGGAAGGCAGAGGCTTGAACCCACTGAGCCACCCAGGCGCCCCTATTTTTAGCTTTTTAAGTAGACATTTAACATGAAAACATTTGAGTTGGTAGTACATTAAGTAGTAAGATCAGAATATAGCTATCAAAAGTAAAAATTTTGTGAAATATATGAGTACTCAAGTCCCAACAGTAATTAATGAATTTTTACCATAAATCACTTTGAATACTGTTAGGCTTACACTTACGTTTTTTCAAGTCCAGATTTTTGGGAACAAAGAATAAATGCCTGTTATCCTTTTGCTGGTTTTTCCCTTTTCAGGGTTCTTCTAGAATATTAATCTCAGATTATTTCCTAAAGCAGTTTCTAAAGGCATTAAACCTAGTAGACTACTTATAATGTATTAAATTACAATACTACCAGATAATAAAATTTTAAACTTTAGTAGCTTAATTCTGAAACCATTGTATGGTAATTTCTGAGCTTAATTACTTTGTGCCTTTCATAGCTGGGAAACCCAGAAAAATGTACTATGGTGATGTTTAATCTTTTTTCCTTTTGAACTTCTCTCAAAAGGGGAAGACGACGCTCATTTTATAAGCTCCTGCCAAATTTCTTCTAAGTCACCACCGTAGTGCCTTAAAATCAGACCATTGCTTCTCAAACTTAGGTGCATGTGAATCACCTGAGGATCCAGCCAAATTGCAGATTCTGATTTAGTAGGTCTGAGGAGAGGCTCTAGAGTCTTAATTTTTCATAAGCTCCCAGGTGGTACTGATGATTCTGGTTCATGGACCACCCTCTGTGTAGCCAAGGCTTACATAACATTAACCAAAACCCTATAGAGTCATCAAAACTTAATTTGATCAAACTACTCTGAGTATGGACAACATGCAAGTATTTTTTGTAATGTTTGAAGTATTTATTAATTCTCTAACTACATCTCTCTTGTATAAACTGAAGTGGGGAAAAACCTTGAAATTGCGCTTTTATTTTAAAACGGCCAGGTATGGGGGCGCCTGGGTGGCTCAGTGGGTTAAAGCCTCTGTCTTCGGCTCGGGTCATGATCCCAGGGTCCTGGGATCGAGCCCCGCACTGGGCTCTTTGCTCAGCGAGGAGCCTGCTTCCTCCTCTCTCTCTCTGCCTGCCTCTCTGCCTACTTGTGATTTCTGTCTGTCAAATAAATAAATAAAAAAAAAAATTTAAAAAAAAACAAACAAACAGCCAGGTATGGTTATTTTATCTTTCACCTTTATAATTAATATGTTGGAATCTTACAGGTATTAGAATTGAAGATTTTATTACATATAAATACATAAAGGGTACAAAACCAAAAGTGGCAATATTTGTAAAACATTTCATTTTCATATAAAATAGACTAATCTGAATTTGAGATAAATGAAGAGATTTAGGGCATGTAAGAAAGGAAAGGAGACTGTCATGTCCCTATTTTGGGGAAGGTCAAAGAATGCTAAGAGCTTGACTTACTGCATTAATAACTTCAGATTATGCGGATACATATAACACAGCAGAACAATGTGGAAAGCAGAGGGCTTAGCCCAGTCTTTTCTTGGAAAAGGTAAAATTTTTAAAAATGTAGCAGAGACAACTGTTACTAGTTCATTTCACAGAAAACAGTTCAAACCTTCCATAAACATTATCCCTTTATTCCTTGAAACTTTTCTTTGAGGTAGAGATTTGGGCCAGGCTACCGCTGAAAAGCACAACCAGGAATGGTGAGGCCAACATAGCTCTTGAGAGATGGAAGAATTATGGAACTGAACTCCTTGTTTTCATAGCTATGCCAGGTCTTGTTGAACAAAGAACAACCACTCTTCATGATCAGTTTCATCATTTTAGGGTTCTAATGTGTCCATATCCATGGATATAAAAAATTAGAAAGTTAATTCTTTTAAGCAGCATATACAATCATGACTCAAACTTCAATGTAGTCTTATGCAATTTCACTCAAATATCAGTTAAGTCACACAAACTCAAAATCCTTTGTTTTAAATTCTTATCTTCCAAATGTTTCTTAATTATTTAATCCTAACGTGCATTTACAATGAATTGTAATTGCTATTACCTCTGTCCTTGAAGGAAAACATTAGGAGAATGGGTTGTTTTTAAGCTAAATGTGTCTCCACTTGAAGAGGGTCGGGAAGGAGCTTTTCCACCCAAAAGTGACGTTTCTGCTTCTTTTATTTCCATCGCCCTTTTGTATAGTTCAGCAGCTTTTTCAAAATCCCCTTCTTCATAGCTTTGAGAGAAAAAAATCATTAAAATGAGAATATACCCTCTTAAATGGGAATGACCTTATGGGGGGGCGCCTAGGTGGCTCTGTGGGTTAAAGCCTCTGCCTCCGGCTCAGGTCATGATCTCAGGGTCCTGGGATTGAGTCCCACATCGGGCTCTCTGCTCAGCGGGGAGCCTGCTTACCACCCCCGCCTGTCTCTGCCTACTTGTGATCTCTGTCTGTCAAATTAAAAAAAAAAAAAAAAGTGACCTTATAGGATACAGAATAACAAGTTGTGGATAATTCCCCATTTTCTCCTATTTCCAGTGTGTGTATTCACTCAGGCAGACCTGTAAAACAGAATTCCCAGACTCTTCTCTCTGAACTGCTAACGTGTATCTTAGTACCTCATACATATACCACTAAGACCATGTTGTAATGGATGCAGTGGATTGCTAATGGGAAGTCTCTGCATCCGGAGATAAACAAACACAGACAAAGCAAAATCAATATGCACTTTTTTTAGAGAGAGAGAAAAGTGTGTACATGGGGTGGCGGGGTAGGAGCAGAGGGGAAGAGAGAATCTTGAGCAGGCTCCAGGCCCAGTGTGGAGCCCAGTGCAGGGTTTGACCAGGGCACAGTCTCACAGCCCTGAGATCATGACCTGAGCCAAAACCAAGAATCAGATGCAGAACTACTGAGCTACCCAAGCACCCCCAAGTCAACATCCACTTAATGGTAAATTAATTTTTGAGGACAGTACATTGCCTATATTACCCACAGAACCAGTTAGCCGCAAATGTAAATCATCTTTCACTATTTACATGATACATTCTTCTACAAAACAGATTATGCAACATTGATTTCACTTCTGGATACCACTTTAGTATCTTGAAGTAAATCAACACAAAACAACCCCTTCCCCTCTTCCAAGAAAAAACAACTAGCATTAAATATTGTGTTCTGTGATAAGTCAAATTAAAGCTGTTCTAAAATGGGGTTTGGCTGTTATTAGGAAGCTGAAAAAATTCTTACCTAAGCACGGCTAAATTTTTTAATGTTTCTCCAACTCGAGGATGCATCCGACCCAGGCTGTCTTCATAAATCTTTAATGCTCTTTCATATAATGGCAAGGCTTCGATGTGTTTTTTCTTATTAAAAAAAGCAGTAATATTCACTTGAACACATTGAGCTGCTGAAATTACTATTAACATTCTTAGACTAAGCTGATCTACTGGGGTAAGTCCCTTTAAAAAGTTAATATCCTCTTACAGATAAAAAATTTATTACTAATCATCATGGTAGAAGCATATAATAGAAAGTCAGAAACCTAAGTTTTAGACCGAGCTTGGTGACTACTGACCTGAATCCAATAATATAAGCAAAAACCTGTTTCCTTATTGCTCAGTGGGTATATGTGCTTTTCACCTATCATGGGCAAATGCCACAGCTTAAAGACAGTATTAGACATAGGGGCGCCTGGGTGGCTCAATGGGTTAAGCCGTTGCCTTTGGCTTGGGTCATGATCTCAGGGTCCTGGGATCAGCCCCGCATCGGGCTCTCTGCTCAGCAGGGAGCCTGCTTCCTCCTCTCTCTCTGCCTGCCTCTCTGCCTGCTTGTCATCTCCCTCTGTCAAATAAATAAATAAAATCTTTAAAAAAAAAAAAAAAGACAGTATTAGACATAGAGAGGTACGAGTCTCCAGGATTAAAAATGAAACTTCTGCAATGAACTAAATAAAAAATACTCAGTTGGTGTTTTACACTAACCATCTTACAAATCTATCTTCAATAATTTCTCATATATGAAAGGAAGCATTAGTAATCTTAAATTTTCTTCAGTTACTTTTACTGTGCCACATCTATTTCATGTTTATATTTCATACCTTAAAATCATTCATAAAGAGTTATTAATATGTGGGAACTTACCATTTGGCTATAGAGAACAGCTAAATTCACCAGGGCAGTAGCTACACTGGGGTGCTTTGGGCCAAAGGATTTCTGCCGAATTTCAACAGCCAGCTCATACAAAGGTACAGCTTTGTCAAGTTTCCCCTAAAAAACAAAAGTGAAATCTAACAAAAATATTAAAATAATAAATACTATCTGATCAAATCTTTTCCCATAAATAAAATTTTCTATTAGTAATTTTGAGGAAAAAATTTCAGAAATAATCTTCTCACACTTTAATGGTTCAGTTTATAGATAACTGAAATCTAATGGGATATGTATAAAGCTACATTGAATGTAAAAATACTTTCTTTGATAATTCAGAAAGCCCTTTCATAAAGCTTGCCCAGTATCACTCAGTTCCCAGTGAAGTAAAAATATGCCAGTAGAATGTTTGCTACTGTATATAATTTAGATACCATATCAAAAATAAAATCTCATTTCCCACCAAATCCCTTCAAGATTCTTTAATTTTTTAAAAAGATTTTATTTATTAGAGAGAGAGATGCTGAATCAACTGAGCCACCACGGTCATCCTCTAATTATTTATTTTTCACTTGAAAGTTGGGCAAAAGGATGCCTGGGTGGCTCAGTTGGCTGCCTTTGGCTCAGGTCACAATCCCAGGGTTCTGGGATCAAGTCCTGCATTGGGAGGTCCTTGCTCAGCAGGGAGCTGCTTCTCTCTCTCCCTCTGCCTGCCACTCTGCCTGCTTGCTCTCTCTCTCTCTCTCTCTCTGATGAATAAATAAATAAAAATCTTAAAAAAAAAATTGGGCAGAAATAGCAACAATGCATTGTTCTTACTAAAGCATTAACTTCAGGGCCAGGTTGACCAGCAAGGGTCTCACAAAGTCTAAAGATAGTTTAGTCTATGTAGCTCTCTAACTGCATTAAATGAAAAGAAATCAGACTTCGCTGGCATTTTTTTTTTTTTTTAAGAACAGCTACAAAAATTCCAAAAATCACTTAAGCTAGAACCCTAGGGAAAAAGAATGGTTACATTTCATTATAGGGAAAGAAAAGAAACCATGAAATTTATTTATTTATTTATTTATTTATTTTTTTTTTTTTTTTTTAAATTTTTTATTTATTTGTCAGAGAGAGAGTGAGTGCGAGCACAGGCAGACAGCGTGGAAGGAAGAGTCAGAGGGAGAAGCAGGCTCCCTGCAGAGCAAGGAGCCCGATGTGGGACTCGATCCCAGGACGCTGGGATCATGACCTGAGCCGAAGGCAGCTGCTTAACCAACTGAGCCACCCAGGCGTCCCGAAATTTATTTATTTTTAAAGATTTTATTTATTTGACAGAGATCTCAAGTAGACAGAGGCAGGCAGAGAGAGGAAGAAGCAGGCTCCCTACAGAGTAGAGAGCCCAATGCGGGGCTCGATTCCAGGACCCTGGGATCATGACCTGAGCCGAAGGCAGAGATTTTAACCCACTGAGCCACCCAAGTGCCCTGAAACTGTGAAACTTAAATGCTCATTTATTCACCTACAGAGATTCCTCCTTCACCTTTGACAGCTAGGTGATTTGCTGTGTTTATGGCTGCTTAACTCATAAAACTTAATAGTGGTTGAATTTTAGAACTTCTGAAATAATAAGTTCCAATTAGAATGTTGATGAATGCATTTGTATTTGGAATATATTTTAACAAAATTACACCAGTACCTTATATAAGTCTGATATAATATTTTTTAATGTTCTACTCAGCTATTTGTTAAAAAATTTAATCATCATGATTGAGAAGTTCATAAAAAATAATCTGTCCATCAGAAGACAAATTATTTTTTTTGTGTGAATTTTTTTTTAAAAATTTTATTTATTTATTTGACAGAGACACAGCAAGAGAGGGAATACAAGCAGGGGGAGCAGTAAAGGGAAAGGGAGAAGCAGGTTTCCCACCATACAGGGAGCCCGATGAGGGGCTTGATCCCAGGACCCTGGGATCATGACCTGAGCTGAAGGCAGACACTTAACTGACTGAGCCACCCACACACCCCAAGAAGACAAATTATTTTGCTGACAGTAATTATGACTTAAAATACATGTAAGCATGCCACAGATTACTTACCATTTTCTTTTATTTTTTTTAATTTTTTTTTATAAAGATTTATTTTTATTTTTATTTATTTGACAGAGAGAGATTACAAGTAGGCAGAGAGGCAGGCAGAGAGAGAGAGAGAGAGGAGGAAGCAGGCTCCCCGCTGAGCAGAGAGCCCGATGCGGGACTCGATCCCAGGACCCTGAGATCATGACCTGAGCCGAAGGCAGCGGCTTAACCCACTGAGCCACCCAGGCGCCCCTACTTACCATTTTCTTATACAAGATTGCAAGATGCTTCACTGTGTAGGCCAAAGAAGGGTGATCAGGAGCTAGTGCTCGTCTCCGAATGTCTAAAGCTCTTTCATAAAGTTCTTCTGCTTTATCATACTGTTTCTTTTCATTGCATAGAGCTGCCAGATTATTTAAAGACTGGGCACAGTCAGGGTGATCTGGTCCTAGGACTCGCTCTCTCATTTCTAAGGACCGCTTCAAGAACTGGTCAGCAGTTCTATGAACAAAACCCCAAAATGGTTTAAATAATTTATTCTCTAAAGACTCCTTGGCCCTAGTTAGGTAGAGAACTGAAGCATTTTTATTTTTAAATCCAAGACAGTTGATATAAGGGATTTGGCTCAAAGTCCTTTCTCTCCCTCTTTCCTAGTCCATATCCCTCCCTGCCCTTTTCCAAAAGATAAAAATGATAGTGGAGGGTCTAAAGTAGCTAGATGATTGCCTCAGTTCTCCACTTTGACTTTTCCTAAAAGACAAACCCATATTTTCCAAAACAAACTTTTGATACCTTTAAATAAAATAAAAAGACCTAATTCAAAAGATTTTGGTATTCATTGTTTTTCCCTTTGAAGTAGCTAATATATAATTTTTTAAAAATTTCTTTTCAGCATAACAGTATTCATTATTTTTGCACCACACCCAGTGCTCCATGCAATACGTGCCCTCTCCAATACCCACCACCTGGTTCCCCCAACCTCCTACCCCCCCGCACCCACAGCTCCTTCAAACCCTCAGGTTGTTTTTAATTGAAGTATCCCTTCCGAAGCCAGATAAGTATTTGTTAACATTTTTCTGACATCCAGAGTATCAAATGTGTTAGTTTCCTGAAATCCAAAGAAGCCCAAAACCACTTTTTAAGAGTATAAATATTAACATAAATATTAACATCTTTTATAATAAATATAAATATTAACATAAATATTAACATCTTATAAGTCCAAATGAACTGAAGACCCAAACTAGCAGCCATCTACATTCTATCCTTTATTCTCCCTTCGTGCCAAGTTTTTTCTGTGAATTCTCATCTATACAAAACACTTTTTGTAATCATATAAAACATACTAGGGATGCTACGGAATAACTTTTTTAGCTAATAAAAGAAACAATGTGACAAGAAACCATGAAAAAATGCCATGGCCTTTGTTAAGCGTAGCTGTATGTTCAACCCACCACACGTGAAATCTGGCATGGTTTCTGTCAATTTTTTCTAGCTTGACTTGATAGAAATGGAAAGTAGCTTTCCATGTGAGAAACACAATGGACACTTATTTGTATTATTAGCACCATGGTACTCACTCCAGGTTATTCTGAAGGTAGTAGAGAACACCCAGCTCATTGAGGGTCCGAGCATTGTCAGGTGTGTCCTTTCCTAACGTGAGCTCTTCTAACTGCAGGGCTCGTCTACGTAAAAGGGCAAATCCATACTGAAGCAAACACAAATGGAGAATAGGTACCAAGTTAAGGGCAGTCCTTGATTCTGAAACACTACACTGGAGCTCTATGAAATCCTTTCTCCTTTTGCTCCCTTTAAAGTAGGTAACAATTAGTTTAAGTATCACACTGAATTAATCCAGTGGATATTGCAAGTGCACATACTTCCACCTGACATCACATTCTAAAATTCAGTAAAACCTGTTTTGAGAAAGTGATGATAAGCTATTTTAGCAAAGTGAACTGAGTCCCAAGGGCTTTGAAAAGATCAGGACACAGAATTAACCTGCAGATATTTACCAATCCCATGGCTTTAAGTGTTTAACTTAAAAAAATCAGGTACTTAAAACTGCACCCAGCACTTGAAAAATAGTAGACAAATAAATCATAGAGATCAAATGCACAGTATAGTGAATGTAGACAATACTGTATTACAATCATCAAACTTGCTAAAAGATTAGATCTTAACTATTCCCACCACAAAAAAGAAATAATTATGTGATGTGACAGAGGTGCTGTCACTACGATGGCCATTATATTACAATATAGAATGTATCAAATTAGCATGCTATACATATACATCTTAAATTTACACAACGTTGTGTGTCAGATATTATTCAATTTAAAAAACGTACATAGCATTTGAAATTAAAACAGGCTATATTTAGATTTTATCAGCAGCTTGGAAAAATGAAAACAATTTTATGTGTATGTGCTCAAAGGTAAGAATTTCCTTGCATTTGAATCTAACATATTAAAATTTTTAATTTGCCTTTCCTTTACAGATTGAAGCAGCTTTTAAGTTCATCTTCCAAAGTCTAACCTTCAAATGAACCTTATAGTCCCACTTTAAAAAAAGCAAAAAAAAAAAAAAAAAAAATTTCCCATGTTTACTGAGATATAATTGCCATAAAACATTGTGTAAGTTTAAGGTGTACAACATAATGATTTCACATATGTATATACTGCAAAATAACCATAGTATATTGTTTTATATACTTTTTAAAAGTCTGCAAAGTTGGGCGCCTGGGTGGCTCAGTGGGTTAAGCTGCTGCCTTCGGCTCGGGTCATGATCTCAGGGTCCTGGGATCGAGTCCCACATCGGGCTCTCTGCTCAGCAGGGAGCCTGCTTCCTCCTCTCTCTCTGCCTGCCTCTCTGCCTACTTGTGATCTCTGTCTGTCAAATAAATAAATAAAATCTTTAAAAAAAAAAAAAAGTCTGCAAAGTTGTATTTCTCAGTAACACTAATATTTAAACATGTATTATATATATATAAGACAATGTTAGTATTTTTATAGAAATCACTTTAATATCTAAAGTTCTTAAACATGTGAGGTATACACAGCTATATTATGATACTCAGAGATGCTCTTTTCCTCTAGTTTAAAACCACAACACAAAAGAAATCTCTCATTACCAGGTTGCCTTTTCTCCTTGTAGCCTTCTGACGAATTTTAAAGGATTTTTTCCTAAAATGTTCAGCTTGTTCATATCTTAAAAAAATAACAATAAAGTCAAACAAAAGAAACATGTCCAAAGTATCATATTTCAGTGAGATGAAAGCATTCCTTACCTAGCGTAAAGCTTTTTTGGGCCCTTAAATGTAGCATAATTTCTAAAAATGACAGTCACATGTAATTAAAAATCTTTAACAAAAACGCTCATAAAACAAAATCTAACAAAACATCTAATCCTCCAAGTAGCTGACATTTAACAGATTTTTAACTGATTTAACTCATTCTGAATCTCTAAAGGATCCCCTAACTAAACAAAAATCTAAACTTTTAGTTTACTCCAACACCTTCTTCTGTACATGCTAACTTCTGGTGAAATATAAATGAGAAATTCACACAAAATTTGTGTGAAACAATACCTCTAGATATTAAAAGAAAAAAATCCAATCTGTATCATTAACGATACATGATTTCTGATAGAGGAAAAGATGCATTCAGTGCGTGTCTAATAGATTTTTTTTATTACACCAGGGATTGGCAAACTTTTTCTGGAATGGGCTACATAGTAAATATTTTATGCTTTGTGAGCCACATGGTCTCTACCTCAACTATGGAACTCTGTTGCATCACGGAAGGAACCACAGATAATATGTACATGAAAAAATGTGACTATGTTCCAATACAACCTTATTTACAAAACCAGGGGCCTAGTGGACTTGGCCTATCGACAATGGTTTGCAGCCCTCCATTAGCAGTGCACTTAATATTACAAAGCTAGTTAGTGAAGGAGCCCAACTTCAAACCCGACTATGACTCCAAAGTCCCTGTTCTATCATCCATTCATCTTCAAATGGAGATGAATCTTGTAGTTCTAATTTTCTGTTTACTCCACAAAGACCTGCCACCAAGAATAATCTTTGAACATGGTAGATTCAAAAGATATCGGATAAAAAATTACACAGCCACAAAACAAAGCTTACCCCATAAGGACATTAAGAACTGTGACACCCCACCATAAAACCAGAGTATTACTGATCTAAGTCTTACTTATTTTGTTTCTGGTACAAAGTTGCCAGTGCCTCAAGTTCACGAGCAATATGGGGATGTTCCACACCATAAGCATTTTCGGAGATTTCTAAGGCCTGTTTATACAGCTGTTCCGCATTGCCAAACTTCTTCCACTGCACGTACACACTTGCTAGTTGGTGGAGGGACTGAGCTACTCTTGGGTGATCTGGATCTAAAGCTGTTTCTCGAATTTCTAGAGACCTCTGCAAAGGCACCACAGCCTAGCGGGGGGAAGAAAAGGTTAAAGGCCAGTACCAGTAAGTGAGATGCTATACGATCTGCAGTCTCGTTAGCACAACAAATGAAGGCGACACTAACTCCTAGCAAGGAGAGAAAAGCCAACCAGGAAAAACTTACCCCTGCCTCCGACTCCCTGCTGGAGTTACCTGACTGAGGAGGCCTAGATCCTTGAGAAATCGCCCCAGGGTTTCATAAAGGTCAGCCAAGCAAATCATGTTCTCCTCGCCTTCGCAGCTTTTCTCATACTGCTTCAATGAATCAAAGTATTCTGCTGCCATTGCGCTTTTGTCTTTGCCAACAAACTGCCAGTAACTCAGCAACTCCGCAAAATGTCCTCTGTTTCAACCAAAAAATGTAATTTAATGAAAAACAAGCTTTAAAACCCACTACTGAATGAAAATGCCAGAATTCACGTCGGGCTACTGATGCTTCATTAGCAGGCAGGTAGAGCATAGAGGGAGATAAGACTGTACTCTGACTCTGTGTACATCCTCTGTGTCCATCCCTTCCTAGTTGTGGGGTGCTGAGCAGGTAGTCTGACCTCTTATGCCTCATCAACCTTATCTGCAGAAGGGGGGGTCACCAACCCGATCTGCCTCAGGTGCTACTATAAGCAGATGACAGCAGATAGCAAGTACTCCATAATGCTGGCTGCTGTCACTACACTTACAAAAACATCCCATTCTGAGTGGGAGACCTCACACTGCCTTCTTTCCCAATTAGCTAAATGCTACAGCTGAACCTAATTCCATCTGTCCCTCCTGGCCCACTTAGATGTCCCTCTTTGCCAGCTGCTTTCTGCTCTAAATCTCATTTTTATTATAGCATTATGGAGGTGGTTTGGTAATTTATTTATTTTGTGAGACATAATTGACATCCAAATTTATTAGCTTCGGGTGTACAACTCATGATTTTATATTTGTATATACAGTAGTCTGCCTTTGCCCCGGTTTCCCTTTCTCCAGTTTCAGTTAGTGGCCATCAACCACGGTCTGGGAGCAGATGCTCCTCCTTTGACGTAAGGTCAGAAGATCAATAGGAGCCCGTGGCTTCAGCACAAGGCTTACTCCATTCACCTCACTTCATCTCATCACTGGGACATTTATCATCTCACATCATCACGAGAAGAAGGATCAGTCCAGTAAGATATTTTGAGAGACAGACCACATTCATATAACCTTTATTATAGTATATTGTTATAATTATTCTATCTCATTATTAGTTATTGCTGTTAATGTCTTATTATGCCCAATTCACAAATTAAACTTTATCACAGGTACGTATGTACAGGGAAAGACAATATATATAGGGCTCAGTATTATCTGTGGTTTCAGACACCCACTGAGGGCCTTGGAAAGTATCCCTCCAAACTACTGTATGGCAAAATGATCACCAGAGTAAGTCTAATTAACGTCTGTCCCTGTACATAATTGTAATACCTGTTAAAGGATTTTTTTTTATTGTGATGAGAACTTTTAAGACCTACCTTCTTAGCAGCTTTAAAATATGCAATACAGAATTATCAACTATAGTCTCCATGCTGTACACTACATCCCCAAGACTTATTTATGACTGGAAGTTGTTACTTTTCTATTCCTTTTACCCACTTTGCCCACTCTGACAATTTCTAATCTCTTCTCTGCACCAAGGGCATGTTTGACTTTTGTTTTTGTTTTTTAGATTCCAGATATAAGTGAGATCATATAGTATTTGTCTTTCTCTAGCTTATTTCACTTAGCGTAATGTCCTAAGGATCCATCCATGTTGTTGCAAATGCCAAGATTTTGTTCTTTTTTATGGCTGAATAATATTCCATTGTTTGTATGTAATGTGCACATTTATACACACACACACATCTTCTTTATCCATTCATCTATCAAGGGACACTTAGGTTGTTTCCTATTTTGACTATTGTAAATAATGCTATAATGAACATGGGGGTGCATATATCTTCTCAAATTATTGTATTTGTTTTCTTGAGATAAACAGCAAGAAGTGAAATTGCTGGGTCATATTGCAGTTCTAGTTAAAAATTTTTAAGGAACCTCATACTGTTTTCCACAGTGGCTGTCCCAAATTACATTCCTACCAATAGTACATGATCCCTTTTCTCTACATCCTTGCCAGCATTTGTTATCTCTTGTTTTCTTGGTGATAGTAATTCCAACAGGTGTGTGATGATATCTCATTTTAATTTTTAATTTGTATTTCCCTGATGACTAGTGATGTTGAACATCTTTTCATGTATCTGTTGGCCATCTGAATGTCTTTTTAGAAAAATGTCTATTCAGATCCTCTGCCCATTTTTTTTTTTAAAGATTTTATTTATTTATTTGACAGAGAGAGATCACAAGTAGGCAGAGAGGCAGGCAGAGAGAGAGGAGGAAGCAGGCTCCCTGCTAAGCAGAGAGCCGGATGCGGGACTCGATCCCAGGACCCTGAGATCATGACTTGAGCTGAAGGCAGGGGCTTAACCCACTGAGCCACCCAGGCGCCCCCCTCTGCCCATTTTTAAATCAGATTCTTGTTATTGATTTGTAGTTCTTTATATATTTTGGATGTTAACCCCTTTGCAGATATACGATTTGCAAATATTTTCTCTCATTCAGTCAGCTACCTTTCCATTTTGTTTATGGTTTCCTTTGCTGTGCAGAAGCTTTCTTAGTTTGATGTGATTCCACTTGTTGATTTTGCTTTTGTTGCCTTTGCTTTTTGTGTCAGATACAAGAAATCATCACCAAGACTAATGTCAAGCAGTTTACTGCCTATGTTTTCTGGGAGTTCTATGGCTTCAGGTCTTATATTAAAGCTAAATTTAAAATGCCATTTTTCTTTGTTATACCAAATAACCACTTAACTCTGTTTCTTTTTTTTTTTTGCATAAGGTATTCTACAAATAAGTTTCTTACCTTTTATAAAGATTTTGAGACACAAAGAGATTGAGAAGGCAATCATGCAACTTCTGTTTACTTCCCTGCTGCTGAAAAAGCCAAGGGAGCTCATCTGCACTTCTCCAAGTCACTCGGTCCTGACTGTCAGAATGGAAAGGACAACACTCAGTAATACCTTCCAACAAGGAGATTACCCCCAAAGTCTTCAGACAAATGTTGAAGGGAGAAAAATGTGTTTGGCATCTATCTCCAACTCTTTAAATATAATCAATACTGAGAAAATTAGGTCAAAATCAGAAACTCTAAGAAATAATCTAAGAAAATAAATACAGTGATATCAGGAACACTCATCAAATTCTCAAGGTGTTTTCCTAAATTTGAGCTTTAAAAAAAAAAATCAACGCAAATATATACACACGGTATACAGACACACACATATTTTTGAACGATTAAACTGGAATAAATAATAAAATGATCTTATATTGATTTCATGTAAGTTTAAATCTTTAGGATGATATTAAAAGACTTACATAATAATCTCTTGTTCTTTTGACATTAACAGGGGAGATGAATAAATCTTTTCTATAATAATTAAATTTTTATACATTAAGTTATAAGCAAAGGAAGAGAGAAGTAAAGACAGGGGTAAAACAAGTTGCAGAAGAATAATACGGACATTCATAATACCTTAGCTGCATGGTGAAATAGTTGATTAGCTTTTGCCTACATGAAGAAACAATGGCTGGATCATCCATGTATTCCAGTCTTACTGTTTCCCAAGCCTGGGAAGAAAAAGAAAAAATGTTGCAGTTTATTTTCTGTAAGTCCCCATATATCTAAAAATTAATTTATAAACAAGAATTTGTAATTATTTTAATTTTACAGATGTATAATAGAGATGGCAAAAGACTTTTAAAATTCAGGATTTGTTTATGTGATAAACTGATAAAGAATAAAAATCTCCTGGAAGCACTTAAAACACAATTTAATTTAAACTTCTAGTTACTGCAGTAAAAATTATCAGAAATGTAGACTGAAAAAGTACTGGACAGACTATATTTAAGCAATACACAATAGAGAAAGACAAGCCTGTGAAATTACAAACCTAGTACACCTGCAAATATAACGCAGCATACTCCCATGAAAGACTTCATTCACATTTGTATACATATAAGTCAACCACGGCATTGCAGATGGATAAGAATTATACCATTTGATAGTATTTACTACTACATACTAGACGTCATGCCTAGGACCTTACTAGGATCAAGAATCTGTCGATTCACTTCACGACCTCTGTAGTAGGCTAGAAAAATCTGCCCAAAGCTTACAGAATTTACCCAAGGTTACAGAGCTGTTAGCTGTGAAGAGCCAAATTGTGAACTAAGGCATGCTCACTTGATGAGCCCAAGCTCTTAAAACATAAATAATGACACCAGCAATCAATAATACATACAATTGAAAAAAATATTTTTTCCTCTTTCAGAAAGAAACTGCTTTTTAAAGAATTTTAAGTCCCTCTTTATCCCCAGTTTCAGTTTCTGCAGCCTTAGCTGCCCGTGGGCAACTGGGATTTGAAGGGGGATGATCCTCCTTTGATAAATAGTCAGAAGGTCCATATGATGTAATGCTAGATCACAGTGCCCACATCATTCGCCTCACTTCACCTCATCAGGTAGGCATTTTACCGGTAATCTCACTCATTACAAGAAGGGTGAGTGCACTATAATGAGATATTTTGAGAGAGACCACATTCACATAACTTGGGAGTACAGTATATTGTTACAACTGTTCTGTTTTATTATTATGTTTGTTAATCTCTTACTATCCCTAAATTGAAAATTTAACTTTATCATGAGTATGTACTTAAAGAAAAAACATAGTGTATATGGGGCCTGGTACTATCCCGGTTTCAGGCATTAACTGGGGGTCTCAGAAGGTGTCCGCTGGGGATAAGAGGGCACTGCTATAATAGTCATTTCATAAAGGTACTTCATAAAAATGTTAGCCCAATTTTACATTTTTTTTTTTAAGATTTTATTTATTTATTTGACAGAGAGAGATCACAAGTAGGCAGAGAGGCAGGCAGAGAGAGAGAGGAGGAAGCAGGCTCCCTGCTGAGCAGAGAGCCTGATGCGGGACTCGATCCCAGGACCCTGAGATCATGACCTGAGCCGAAGGCAGCGGCTTAACCCACTGAGCCACCCAGGCGCCCCCAATTTTACATTTAATCTAAAATCAGTGCAAAAAATTTGGTAATGCCAAATTTCAGATTTCAATTTTGTCTTATAGTTGAAACATTTAAAATAGCATGATGTATGATGGCTTTTAAAATTTTTTTTACTTTTTAATTTAAATTCAACTAATTAATATATAATGTATTATTAGCTTCAGAGGTAGAGGTCAGTGATTCTTCAGTCTTTTTTTTTAATGTTATATTAGCCACCACACAGGACATCATTAGTTTTTTATGTAGTTTTCCATGATTCATTGTTTGCAAATAATACCCAGCGCTCCATGCAACACATGCCCTCCTTAATACCCATCACCGGGCTAACCAACCCCTGCCCCGGCAAACCTTCAGCTTGTTTCCCGAAGTCCATAGTCTCTCAAGGCTTGTCTACTCCTCCAAATTTCCCCACTTCATTTTTCCCTCCCTTCTCCTAATGTCCTCCATGCTATTCCTTATGTTCTACAAATAAGTGAAACCATAGGATAACTGACTTTGCTTATTTCACTTAGCATAATCTCCTCCAGTTCTATCCATGTTGATGCAAATGTTGGGTATTCATCCTTTCTTGGCTGAGTAATATTTCATTGTATATATAAATCACGTCTTCTTTATCCATTTGTCTGTTGAAGGGCATCTCGGCTTCTTCCACAGTCTGGCAATTATGGACATTGCTGCTATGAACATTGGGGTGCATGTGGCCCTTCTTTTCACTACGTCTATATTTTGGGGGTAAATACCCAGTAGTGCAATTGCTGGGTCATATGGTAGCTCTATTTTTAACTTATTCTGGAACCTCTACACTGTTTTCCAAGGTGGCCATACCAACTTGCATTCCCACCAACAGTGTAGGAAGGTTCCCCTTTCTCCATAACCTCTCCAACATTTATTGTTTCTTGCCTTGTCAATTTTTGCCATTATAATTGGGGTAAGGTGGTATCTCAATGTGGTTTTGATTTGGATTTCCCTGATTGTTAATAATGATGAACATTTTTTCATGTGTCTGTTAGCCATTTTATATCTTCTTTGGAGAAGTGTCTGTTCATGTATTCTGTTTCAGTCTTGGTAGTTTGTAGGTTTCTAAGAAGGCATCCATTTCTTCCAGGTTTAATTTACAGGCATATAGCTGTTGATAATTATTTCTGATGATTGTTTCTATTTCCTTGGTGTTAGTCAACATCTCTCCCCTTTCATTCATAATTTTATTAATTTGGGTCCTTCTCTTCTCTTTTGGGTAAGTCTGGCCAGTGGTTTATTGATCTTATTAATTCTTTCCAAGAACCAACTTCATTGATTTGCTCTACTGTATTTCTGGTTTCTAATTCATTGATCTCTACCCTAATTTTAATTACTTCTCTTCTCATGCGTGGCTAAGGCTTTATTTTTGTTCTTTCTCTTTTCTCCAGTTCTTTAAGGTATCAACTAAATTTGTGTATTTGGGATTTTTCTTTTTTCTTTTCTTTTCTTTCTTTCTTTCTTTCTTTTTTTTTTTTTTTTTGAGTGAGGCTTGGATGGCTATGTATTTCCCCCTTACAACTGTCTTTGCAGTATTCCATATGTTTTGCACTGACATGTTTTCGTTCTCAACGGTTTCCAAAAATTGTAGAAGTTATTTTTTGATTTCCTGATGACCCAAACATTCTTAAGCAGATGGTCTTTAGCTTCCAAGTGTTTGAATTTCTTCCAATTTTTTTCTTGTGACTAAGCTCCAGTTTCAAAGCATCATGGTCTGAGAATATGCAGGGAATAATCTCAATCTTTTGGTATCAGTTGAGACCTGATTTGTGACCCAGTCTGTGGTCTATTCTGTAGAGTTTTATGTGCATTCAAGATGAATGAGTATTCTGCTATTTTAGGGTGGAATGTTCTGTATATATCTACGAGGTCCAGTTGTCCTGTGTATCATTCAAAGCTCTCATATCTTTGTTGATTTTCTGCTTAGATGATCTGTCTATTGCTGAGAGTGGAGTTTTGAGGTCTCCTACTATATTATTATCAATACGTCTCTTTATTTTGGTTAACAGCTAGCTTATGTAGTTGGCTGTTCCCCTGTTGGGGGTATAGATGTTCCCCAATTTTAGATCTTCTTATTGGATAGACCCTTTAAGAGTGATATAGCGTCCTTCTGTATCTCTAACTACAGTTTCTAGCTTAAAATTTAATTTGTCTGGGGACGCCTGGGTGGCTCAGTTGGTTGAGCAGCTGCCTTCGGCTCAGGTCATGATCCCAGCGTCCTGGGATCGAGTCCCGCATCAGGCTCCTTGCTCAGCGGGGAGCCTGCTTCTCCCTCTGCCTCTGCCTGCCATTCTGTCTGCCTGTGCTCGCTCTCTCCCCACCCCCTCTCTCTGATAAATAAATAAAATCTTTAAAAAAAAATTTAATTTGTCTGATATGAGAATTGCTACCCCAGCTTTCTCTTGAGGTCCACTGGCATGAAAAATGGTTCTCCATTGCTTCACTTTCAGTTTGGAAGTATCTTTAGGCGCAAAGAGTCTCTTGTAGACAGCATATGGATGGGTCATGTCTTTTTATCCAATCTGCAACCCTGCACTGTTTCATGGGAACATTTAGGTAATACACTTTGAGAGTGATTATTGAAAGATATTATTTTATTGTTATTATGTTGCCTGTGAAGTCCTTGTTTCTATAGATTATCTCTGTAAATTTCTGTTCTGTCACTCTTGGGGTCTTTCTCCTTTTATAGGACTCCTTTAATATTTCTTTCAGGGCCAGCTGGGTGGTCACATATTCTTTCAGTTTGTACCGGTCTTGGAAGCTCCTTGTCTCTCCAGCCATTCTGAATGACAGCGTGTCTGGATAAAGTATCCTTGGCTGCATATTCCTCTCACTCAGTACCCTGAACATGTCTTGCCAACCCTTTCTTGCTTACCAGGTCTCTCTAGACAGGTCTGACATTTTTCTGATGTTCCTCCCTCTGTATCTAAGAAATCGCTTCCCCCTCACTGCTTTCAAGATTATTTCCTTGGATATAAGATTTGTAAATTGTACTATTATATGTTGTGGCATTGATCTGTTCTCATTGATCTTGGGAAGGGCCCTCTCTGCCCCTAACACATGAATGCTTCTATCCTTCCCCAGATTAGGGAAGTTCTCAGCTACAGTTTGCTGAAATATATCTTCTAGACCTCTCTCTCTTTTCACCCATTCAGAGATCCCAATAATTCTGATATTGGAATCTTTCATTGAGCCACTATTCTCTCTCAGTTCAATACCCTGGTTTTATTCTATTTATTTATTTATTTATTTATTTATTTATTTGACAAACAGAGATCACAAGTAGGCAGAGAAGCAGGCAGAGAGGGAGAGAGGAGGAAGCAGGCTCCCTGCTGAGCAAAGAGTCTGATGCAGGGCTCAATCCCAGGACCCTGGGATCATGACCTAAGCCGAAGGCAGAGGTTTTAACCCACTGAGCCACTCAGGTGCCCCTTGATACCCTGGTTTTAATTTGTTTTTCCCATGCCACCTCAGTTACCTTCTTTTCTATCATCTTATCCTCTGGCTCACTAATTTGTTCTTCTGTTTCATTTACCCTGGCAGAGTATCCAGTTTAGAGTGCATTTCATTCATGGCATTTCTAAATTTTACCTGATTAGATATAATTTCTGCCCTTACAGATTATATATTATCATTAATATTTTTCTCAAGCCTAGATATCACCTAGATAATTGTTACTCTGAAGTCAATTTCTGACATCTTGGTTATATCCATATCCATTAGTTCTGTGGCAGAGGCCTCAATCTCTGAATCTTTCCTGTGTTGGGGGTTCCTCCCCTTAGTCATTTTGTTGAGGGGTGGTTAGGGGAATGTACAGAGAGTCCAAATTAATGACCACAACCCAAGCAAGATGTACCTGTTTTACAGGGACCTTAAAGTTGTCCCCTCCTGTTCTTCTAGTCTGTCTTTCGGGGAGGGCTCTGCTGCACTGTTACTCAGGCAACCCTATTTGGACAGAGTTGACTTGCCCCCTGTGGGGGAGTGATAGGCTCAGTGAAAACCCGTTTTGGGGGGCTTTTGCTCTGTACCAGTTTTCCGCATCTCTTCCAAGAGTCAGAGAAGAAGGGTCCATATCTCTCTGTCTCGGAACAGAGAGATCACAGTCTGCTCTCCATTGAGCTCTCCAGGCCACACTGTATCCCTCTCGGTCTGTGCTGCTAAATACCACAGCGTCCTGGGTTCTGTGCCCTACAGCAGCACTCCCAGCCCTTGCTCCCAGGGCCAGGCACGTCTCTGTTCTTTGTGCTTCTAAAACCATAAGCCACCCCCATTTGCAAGTACGCCCCAGTAGCTTCAGATTTTAGTCTGGGGGGCTGCCCTAAAGTCCCTTCCCTGACACTACCAGTTTGGGAGTCTGAGCTCAGTCCCCAGTGTGGGAAGCTTTTGTGCTCTGGCACAAGTTCCCGGAGGCTCCCTCTCCTTCCATTTATCTTTCAATATCGCCCACAGAATCATGGCTCCCCACTTCATACCTCAAGACCAACTGCCAGAGATATTCTGTTTGTAGAGACCCAGATATATCTTCTTACATCTCAGGCTGATTTCATGGGTGTTCAGAATGGTCTGAGAGATATCTAGCTCAATTCAGGGAACCAGCTGAAATAGGATCCCCTACTCCTCCACCACCTTTTTTCTTGATTCTTCAGTCTTATATAATAATGAGGGTTCAATACATCATGTGCCCTCCTTAATGTCCATCACCCACTTACCCCATCCCCCCATCCTCTCCCCTCCAGCAAACCTGTTTGTTTCCTACGATTAAGATCTCTTATGGTTTGTCTACATCTCTGATATTGTCTTGTTGTATTTTTCCTCTCTTCTCCACTGATCCTCTGCTTTGTTTCTTAAATTCCACATATGAGTGATATTATGCAATAACTGTCTTTCTCTGATTGATTCACTTCACTCGGCATAATATCCTCTGGTTCCATCCACGTCATTGCAAATGGCAACATTTTATCTTTTTGATGGCTGAATAGTTTTCCATCACACACACACACACACACACACACACACACACACAAACACTCCACATCTTCTTTATCCATTTATCTGTCAATGGACACCTGGACTCTTTTCGGAGTTGGGCTATTGTGGACATTACTGCTGTAAACATTTGGGTGCACGTGCCCCTTCGGATCACTATATTTCTATCTTTGAGGTAAATACCTAATAGTGCAATTTCTGGGTCATAGAGTAGCTCTGTTTTCAACTTTTTGAGGAAAATCCATACTGTTTTCCAGAGTGGCTGCACCTGCTCACATTCCCACCAACAGTGTAAGAGGGCTCCCCTTTCTCAGCATCCTTGCCAACATCGGTCATTCCTTGATTTCTTAATTTTAGCCATTCTGACTGGTGTGAGGTGGTATCTCAATGTGTGGTTGTTTGTTTGTTTGTTTTAGATTTTATTCATTTATTTGTCACAGAGAGCGCACAAGCAGAGAGAGTGGGAGGCAGAGGGATAAACAGGTTCCCCAATAAGAAAGGAGCCCGATATGGGACTTGAAGTGCAGGACCCTGGGATCATGACTGGAGCCGAAGGTAGACGCTTAACCCACTGAGTCACCCAGTCACCCAAAAACCACCCATGTGCTTTTGATTTGTATTTCCCTGATACTGAGTGATGTGGAGCATTTTTTCATGTGTCTGTTGGCAATCTGTATGTCTTCTTTGCAGCGAAATGCTCTACCCTTGAGCTATACCCCCATGTATGTCTTCTTTGGAGAAATGTCTGTTTATATCTTCTGTCCATTTCTTGACAGGATTATTTGTTCTTTGGGTGTTAAGTTTGGTAAATTCTTTACAGATTTTGGATACAAATTCTTTATTTGATAAGACATTTGCAAATAACTTCTTCCATTTTGTCAGTCACATTTCAGTTTTGTCAACTGTTTCCTTTGCTGTGAAAAGCTTTTTATCATCATGAAGTCCAACAGTTCATTTTTACTTTTGTTTTCCTTGCCTTTAGAGATATCTCTAATAAGAAATTGCTTTGGCTGAGGTCACAGAGATTGCAGTCTATATTCTCTTACATTAAGGTCTTTCATCCATTCTGAGTCTATTTTTGTGTATGGTGTAAGAAAATGGTCCAGTTTCATTCTTCTGCATGTGGTGTCCAATTTTCCAACACCATTTGTTGAAGAGACTGTCTTTTCCATTGGATATTCTTTCCCGCTTTGTCAAAAGATTAGTTGACCACAGAGTGAGGGTCCACTTCTGGGGTCTCTATTCTGTTCCATTGATATGTGTCTGTTTTTGTTCCAGAAGCATACCATCATCCCGATTACATCTTTGTAATAGAGCTTCAAGGGGTGCCTGGGTGGCTCAGTGGGTTAAAGCCTCTGCTTTCGGCTCAGGTCATGATCCCAGGGTCCTGGGATCGAGCCCCACATCGGGCTCTCTGCTCAGCAGGGAGCCTGCTTCCTCCTCTCTCTCTGCCTGCCTCTCTGCCTACTTGTGATCTCTGTCTGTCAAATAAATAAATAAAATCTTTTAAAAAAAAAAAGTAATAGAGCTTCAAGTCTAGGATCGTGATGTCACTAGCTTTAGTTCTCTTTTTTAACATTTCTCTGGCTGTTCAGGGTCTTTTCAGATTCCATACAAATTTTAGAATTATTTGTTCCATGAAAAAAGTGGATGGTATTTTGATAGGGATTGCAATGAATGGGTAGATTGCTTTGGGTAGCATAGACATTTTCACAATTTTTGTTCTCCATCCATGAGGAAAGAATGTTTTCCCATTCCTTTGTGTCATCCTCAATTTCTTTCATGAGTGTTCTATAGTTTTTAGAGTACAGATCCTTTATCTCTTTGATTAGATTTATTCCAATGTATCTTATGGTTTTGGGTGTAATTGTACATGGGATTGACTCCTTATTTTCTTTTTTTCTGTCTCATTGTTATTGTATAGAAATGCAACTGATTTCTGTGCATTAATTTTATATCCTGCCACTTTGCTGAATTCCTGTATGAGTTCTAGCCATTTGGGGTGGAGTCTTTTGGGTTTTCCACATATTTCAGCATATCTTGCCATTTGTGAAGACTGAGAGTTTGACTACTTCTCTGCTGATTCAGATGCCTTTTATTTCTTTTTGTTGTCTAACTGCTGAGGCTAGGACTTCTAGTAGTATGTTGAACAGCAGTGGTAATAGTGGACATCTCTTTCATGTTCCTGACCTTAGGGGAAAAGTTCTCAGTTTTTCCCCCCACTGAGAATGAGTTTTGCTGTGGCCTTTTCCTACATGGCTTTTATGATCTTGAGGTATCTTCCCTCCACCACTACACTGTGAAACGTTTTAATCAAGAAAGGATGCTGTACTTTGTCAAATGCTTTTTCTGCATCTATTGAGAGGAGCATATGTTTCTTATCCTTTATTAATGTAGTGTGTCATGCTGATTGATTTACAGATATCGAACCACCCTTGTGGCCCCAGACTAAATCCCACTTGGTGATGGTGAATAATCCTTTTAATGTACTGTTGGATCCTATTGGCTAGTATCTTGGTGAGAATTTTGGCATCCATATTCCTCAGGGATAGTGGTCTGTAATTCACCTTTTGGTGGGGTCTTTGTCTCGTTTTGAGATCAAGGTAATGATGGCCTCATAAAGAGAGTTTGGAAGTTTTTCTTCCATTTCGATTTTTTGAAACGTCTTCAGAAGAACAGGTATTCTCTAAATGTTTGGTAGAATTCCCCTGGGAAGCTGTCTGGCCCTGGACTCTTGTCTGTTGTGAGATTTTTGATTACTGCTTCTATTTCCTTACTGGTTATGAGTCTGTTCAGGTTTTCTATTTTTTCCTGTTTTAGTTTTAGTAGTGTATAAGTTTCCAGAAATGCATCCATTTCTTCCAGATTTTCTAATTAAAAAATTTTTTTTTTCTTTATTTATTGAGAGGGAGAGAATGAGTGGTAGGGAGAGACAGAGAGAGAAGGAGGGAGAAGCAGACTCCCCACTGAGCAGGGAGCCTGATGTGGGACTCGATCCCAGGACCCAGAGATCATGACCTATTTTTATTGATTTGAGGTGTTGACCTATTTTTACTGATTTGAGGGGAGTTTTCTGTGCCTCCTGGATTTGAATGCATTCTTCCTTCCCCAGACTACGGAAGCTGTCCACTATAATTTGGTTCAATATACCTTCTGCCCCACTCTTTCCTCTTGTGAGATCCCAATTATTTTAATATTGTTTAACTTTATGGTATGACTAATCTCTTGAATTTCTCCCCTTGTGGTCCAATAGTTGTTTATCTTTCTTTTTCTCAGCTTCTTTATTCTCCATCATTTTGTCTTTTATATCACTAATTCTCTCTTCTGCCACATTTATCAAAGCTTCCATTTTATATTGCATCTCATTAATAGCCTTTTTAATTTCAATTTGATTATAATTTAGTTCTTTTATTTCTCTAGAAATGGATTCTCTAGTGTCTTCTATGTTTTTTCAAGCCTAGCTAGCTATCTTTATAATCATTATTCTGAATTCTAGTTCTGACATCTTACTTATATCCATACTGATTAGGCTCCTGGCAGTTAGTACTGCCTCTTGTTCTCTTTTTTGAGGTATGAGTTTTTCCATCTTGTTATTCTTACAGAAAGTGATTGCTTTTCTATTTGTAGACTTGCAGCTATTCTTTTCTTTGCTCGCCAGTTGAGTTCATAGGTGTTTAGAATGATTTGATAGCTATCTAGCTGAGTTCCTGGGACCAGACAAAACTAAGATCTCCTACTCCTCTGCCATCCTGGACTATCTCCCGGTATGTTGACATTTAAAAGTAAAAAACCTAATTAAAAAAAACACTTACCTGTAGATGTTGAAACTTGAGCAAGCCACAACCATAAGTCAATAAGCACATTTTGTGTAAACTGTGAATAAGGGAGGTCAAGACAGCCCAGGAAAGCTCAGGGTAGAGTTCCATCAGTTCTGATTCACTCACACCATTGTGGCTAACATTTATGAGGCAGAGAATCTAGGTAAAGAAATGAATTAAGAATGATCATAAGCCACCTCTATAAGTAAGAAAAAGCCATTAAAATTTCCATAACTCTTTTAAGGTTATTAACTTCTTATTCAAACTTATTATTCAAATGATTTAATAAAGCAAGAAACATACTTTTTAGAATAAAACACACTTTCCAAAAGACAATAAGCAGAAATAAGATAGTATATACATCAAATCTAGCATGTGAAAGACAACACACAGAAAAAAGTTTGATGAAAATTAAAACCTCTGTGGGCACCTGGTTACTCAGTTAAGTATCTACCTTCAGCTCAGGTCATGATGGGGCCCTGGGTCAGGCTCCCTGCTCAGTGGGGAATCTGCCTCTCCCTGGGGAGTCTGCCTCTCCCTCTGCCCTCTGTCCCTCCCTTTCTCTTTGCTTGTGTTCTCTCTCAAACAAACAAATAAAATCTTTTTAAAAAAGAAAAAAAATTGGAACCTCAGGAAATAGATTAAAACTAATGACAAAGTTCCAATTTGGGGAAGATGGTAGAAAAAAATGGTTCTTCTACTATAAATGCCTGTTAACATAAGACAACATATAACAAAATACCTTTAAAACTAAAAGTGAGAGGTGCCTGGGTGGCTCAGTGGGTTAAGCCGCTGCCTTCGGCTCAGGTCATGATCTCAGGGTCCTGGGATCGAGTCCCGCATTGGGCTCTCTGCTCAGCAGGGAGCCTGCTTCCTCCTCTCTCTCTGCCTGCCTCTCTGCCTACTTGTGATCTCTCTCTGTCAAATAAATAAATAAAATCTTTAAAAAAAAAAATAAAAGCACAAGTGAGCCTGCAAAAGGGAAAGGGAAATCCCCCAGGTGCCAAAAATGAATAGGAAAGCAAACATCGGAAGGCTAAGTGCTGGAGCTACTGTCCCTGGGGGAAGTGAGGGTACCGGCTAGGCAGCAATCTCAGTAATTTAAGGGCTTGGGTTTTCACACCCACAGTGGGGATGGAAGGTATGCCCTTAAACCTGGTAAGGTGAGTAGCCGGAACTAGAAAGCTTGCTAACACCAGAAATAAGCAACAAATAAGCAACGAATAAGCAAAACTGGAACAGAAGAGGTCAGAAAACAAACTCATGTTAATTTGTTGAGTGTGATATCCAAATCAGCAGAAATGCTGTGCTATTTAGTAAAATGAAATTAGCTGGCCATATGATAAAAGATTAAAAAGCAAATTCCTTCTTCACATAATAAACAAAAATAAGTTCTTAAGGACTCACACAGGAAGAACGAAAGTGTAAAACATTTTAAAGGGAAAAATACATATGCGAACATTTTTGTGATAACAAAATATTTTTGGATAATAAAAGATTTTTAAAATAAGATATAACAGGCAAAAACCATGAAAGAAACTATTGATAAATATGACTTCAACAAAATAAAACTCTGTATAATGAATGATACTAAAAAGTTAAGTCAATAAACAAACTGGAAAAAGATAATTATCTGCAAACTCTGTAACAGAATTTATATCCAGTATGCACAATGTCTAAGAGCTCCTAGAGATCAATAAGAAAGACAACTCAATTAAAACTCATGTAAGAAGACCTGAATCAGCAATTCACATAAGAGGAAACAAGAATAGCCAATAAACATGAACAGATGAAAAATTTCAATGGTAATCAGGAAAATGCAAATTTCTTGAGCTATCACTTCTGGCCATAGGTACACTATGGCAGCCAGCCTTCCTGTATATGCTTGAAATATACTTAAGCAAAGATTTAAAAATAATTACTATTTTCTTCAATTCACACATAAATGCAAACTTTTATGAGATTTTTTTTTTTTTAAGATTTTATTTATTCATTTGACAGACAGAGATCACAAGTAGGCAAAGAGGCAGGCAGAGAGAGAGAGAGGGAAGCTGGCTCCCTGCCGAGCAGAGAGCCCGATGCGGGACTCGATCCCAGGACCCTGAGATCATGACCTGGGCCGAAGGCAGAGGCTCAACCCACTGAGCCAACCAGGCGCCCCCAAACTTTTATGAGTTTTATAAGTTTATTATCCTTTACCTGTTTCATTAGTTCTTTATCCATATCATTTGCCATGGACTCCTGGATAGATCGCAGAGCAAGTCTATATAATGAAATAGTATCTTGACACTGGAAACACTGATGAAGGATTTTATCTAAATTGCCTGCTCTTCCAGCACTGTTGGAATTGAGAATAGATTTAATTTCTTACAGACAGCCAACATCTGTGAAAAATTTGGGGTAGATAAAAACAATGTGGTCTCTATTTTTTATACTTCAAATGAAAACAGAAATTCAATAAAACATGATATAGGAATATGACACTTGTATGGGGCTGCTTGAGTCATCAGTTTTATTTTAGTATACTAGTTAGCTCAATTCAGTGAACACATGATGGGAACCTACTATGTGTCAAGCAATTACTGCACATTATAGAACACAGAAATGAGTAAGTCATGGTTCTAATCATCTAGAAACATGCCACCTACATACAGGAAGCAGGAAAATAATTATAAATGTTATTAGTTAACCATGCAAGTTAAATTTATTTCGAGTCAAGATTTAGGAGCCATCAAGCTAAAGACAATCAGTAAAAAGGGTAGTTTGTTTTAAAATATTACACATTATTCACTAATAGCTTCTTTTTTAAAATATGAAGATATATAGAGAAGAAAAAATAAATAAAAGGTCTATAGGCCCTGTCTATAGGCCTAATAAATGGCCTAATATATATGGGAAGCCATTTCAGATTTCTTTCTAAATCGGCATTACTGTACATCAATTTTATTTAAACCAAAAGTCTCATTTATGGCCCAGCAGGCACATTGTATATCTGCCTTGTAAATGAGCAGCCTAAAGGAAAACCATCTGTCTGTAAGATATGGACCAATGGTTCTACTGTCTGCATTTTTTAATGTTAAAAAACATGATTTATCATCTTTCAAGCTTTTACACGACATAAAAAAGGTATATAAACCATAAGAACTGTCCATTCTCCAGAGCACTTTCTTCCCCATGAAGATTGTGTTTCCCAGGCAGCTGTCCTAACTTGGGCCTGAATAAAACTCTCTTTCTTACTTTTAGAGGTTCTGAAAGTTTGTTCATTTTGTGTCAACACTCTTAAAATAGCTAAATTCAATAAATATTATGGAATGTGTGGAAAGGGACTCCTGCTCTTGGAGTGGACTCAGTCCAGCTTCTGATGTTCACAGAGGCCAGATGCACTGGAGACAGTGGAAGAAGATTGTGGGAATATCACAGGCAAGTCAAAATTGTAGAAGATGTTTTAATTTCAAATCTAGTTCTTAAGATGAGAATGTGGAATTAAGAGCCAAGCGTATGAGATTCACGGTCTAGAATAGGAGTCGGGAGTACAATTACTGTCCACTGCAATGATTACCAAAACCATATTCATCTTTTTTGGTCTCTGGTTGTGAAGAGACAAAGTAAGGTGAGGTATTGAAGAAGAAACATAGTTACACTTTGTAAGGCTTATCTAAAGGCAAATGACTAAAGGGTATCTAGAACAGAAAAACCTAAGATGAAAGGTTTATCAGGATATAAGAATAGAGACAATGAAAAATTCCTATATACCTACCTACTAATAATATTCAAGGTCACCCCAAAACAGCATGTGTTTGCCTCAGTTGTCCCTCACTTTCTCAAAGCTAGGGGGCTCAAGCAGGTGACAAGGAGCACCCATGGGCCCTATGGAGGGCAAAGATGGCCTTCATTGGCAACCCCCAACAGGGAAACAGTGTGATGCAAATGAGACAACTATATCCAAGATGTTCTTGTAATGCATGGGCTATCACCTATCTGCAGTCATGAGTCCCATTCTCCCAGGATGTTAGTATCACTGTTAGAACCCACAGAATCTGATGTGAGTGGCTCAGAGAGACTGCCGCAATGATTGCTCTCAGTTTCACAAGGTGAGGAAGCAGTCTGCAGCAAACACAAAACATGCAGATCATGTAAAATCGCCACCACTTACCATGAGATCATTTTGCCGAAAATGGTGACATAAAGGGCATTGCAGGTCGTAGCAGAACAACAGTGTCGTTCTAACTTCTTCTCCTGCATCAGTTTACCAGAACACAAAACAAACACAAAAACACAAAACCACCCTGAAATGAAATTGACTTTACTGTAGAGTCTTCAACAAATATCCCTGGCAGAAATGACACGGTTCCTGCCACCTGAATAGTGACATCACTGCCACGCAGTGGTGGACCGCAGATGTTCTGCTTTTAAATATTCCTGCTTAATATAATATAATAAAGTAAAACTTAAGCCCCAAATGTTTTTTATTGTTTTTTCTATATTTGTTAGTAGTTTAAGAGCCAATGTATTTAACAATCAGGAAACTTCAATTTCCCTTAACACAATAGAGAGTTCCTATATTGAATTTTAAGTCTCATATAAGGTGTTTTATAGGAAAGCTGATAGTAAAAGAGCAACAAATTAAAAATACTTACCTGCTCTTTATTCAATTTAATGTCCACAGAGTGGCATTCTGCAATTATAAGAGATTTTGCATCTTTTGGATTTAAAGGATCAAGATGAAGTGTAGGCCATAACCTTTTATTCAAAGAAAAGAAAATGAAATTCTCTTCTAAGAAGACAATAAAAGCTGTAATCCACGCAAACACAAGTCAAAATCCACTATAAGAGTTAATTTTTTATATTGCTTTTATAAAGTAAACAAAACTAATCTCTGTTAATCTTACTAGGTAAAGTTATTTAATTCTTTTTAACATGTATATCATTACTTTTAGGAATCAACCCAACAAAGACTTTTAAATAGCATAGGCAGTAAAGGTGGTAGAAGTAAAGTGGTAAAACACTTCCAGTTCCATGTTCCATACTAATAATAAAACTAAACATATTAGTACCTATGAAGAATAGTACAAGGTAGTGTTTGCCCACAAATTACTTGTAATCCAATTGGAATGTAATCACCCTGTAACATCCATTCTCAACAGGGTACTGAAAATTGTTTCAGGGTGGGGAAATGAATATTACTCTTTTTATTATAAAGTGCAAATATACACACATATCTGTTTATATACATAAACTGATATATAGCATATGGATGGTATTAAAATTTCTTGGGGTAAGGGAGGTGATTAGGAAGAAAATGTCTAAAAAGGCTCCTAAGGGGAACAAAAATAGGTTAAGAAACACTGCCCTACAAATTCAACCACTGTCTTCCTTTTTTGAGGACTGCCAAAGTAAGCACATGTTTGAGGATAACAGGTGTCTAGTCTCATAGCCCAGTCCTCTCCCTATTCTTCTCATCTGTAAATGTCATTGCCTGCTAGCCATCATTAGCCGGAGGTACAACTGGCAACTCAGGCTAACCATGTCCAAAACAAAACTTACACCCTTTCCTCCACAAACCTGCCCATCCTCTGTGTTCCCTATTTCAGTTCATGGAACCATAATTCACTTAATTTCGCAAGCCAGAAACTTGGGGGCCATCTAGCCCACCCCGCCTTGACATCCCAGCTCTAACCTCCCACCAAAGCCTATAGAGTATATCTTTCTCCTGAATTTATCCAATTCTCCCCACCTTCCTCCCTGCCACTTACATGAAAACACAAACACACATGCAAAAACCTTTTCCGATTTGTACTTAACACATTCCATGTAATCTGAAAGAACTGGAGTGAGCATCGTACCTCCAGGCTGGAGGGCATGTTTCTACATTCACAGAAACAATTACTCTTACATTCACTGGCAGTGGGTCGATCAGCCATTTCATGTGTTTTTCAACTTGCTTAAAAATATAAAAACAAAATTCATTTTATTAATTCAAAATATTTCAAAACAATCTGGTAATAGCTCCTCAAGTAAAATGAAATTGTCATTAAGTTTCCCATTATTATTAAGGATATACTCTTGTTTTGGGATGATAAATTTAATCTCAGGATATTAAAAGAACAAGTGGCAAAATACTATTATAGCTGATAGGAATTCTGGACACTTAAGGAAATGTGAAGGCCCTAGAAATAAGTCAAAATTAACTTTTTTTGCTAATTGTTTCATTCAATTGGTCTTTCCCAATAAGATACTAGTGTGTATTCGCCTACAGTACATTTTTTATGCACATGCTTCCTCCCTAGAAACTGAACAGATATACTAGAAATAACACCAACATTTTCTTCTCATAAACATATTTAAATGCCTGCTATAGCCATTACTGATAATTTTGTTTCTTTCTGAGAGTACCAGTAGGTTACAAGGTGAAAACAGTACCTGAACTTGATCTATGGAATCAATAATGATGATG
Source organism: Mustela putorius furo (assembly GCF_011764305.1). NCBI lineage: Eukaryota > Metazoa > Chordata > Mammalia > Carnivora > Mustelidae > Mustela > Mustela putorius. The sequence goes on along the minus strand of NW_025421987.1, from coordinate 108,486,413 downwards.
ATGCTGCCTTGATGACGGGCAGAGAGTTTTTCCAGCCAGCGTGGAAATTCTTCCAGAAGCTTAGCTGGATCCAGTGTTAGAGCAGATACCGACCAAGAGTGTTGCATCAACTGCAAGAATTCAGGCAGTTACACTTCATCACAGCTGGTGGGAAACATTTTTATCCTGACTTTTTAAACCCAAATTGAGTGATCAAGAGGAACCAACTGCATCAAGTATTTTTAACCTTATACAAATCTAAAACAAATGGGTAATGTTGAAAATTGAAAATTATTGGGTACTCAGCCCTAACAGCTTCTGATTTGAAATAAAAATTCTGATAGTACCAAAACATGGCGTTTTATACCTTTAGAGTTAGTCGTTTAATAATCAAGGAGGACTCAGAGCTGGTTGACATGGGCCTTCCCACAAAATGAGAAAGAATTAGCGTGTTAGGGGAATTCTTCTGTTGTAACTGAATCCTGAAAGAAAAAGACCTTTTAGAATAGTGATGAAACTCACTTATTATCAACAAAAAAAGAATTCACAATGCAATTAAACATTAAGTGCTACCCAACTGTCAGCAATCACATGGTCAATCACTTCTGAATAAACATGGGACATTCCATTTTCAGTCCACTTTTAGATCCTTTTAAAATAAGCATTTAAAAATTAAAGAATCATTTTAATTACAAGTTGATATTAACTAATGGAAACCAATATAATATACATTTGAGGTTATGTATTAGTGAAATGAGCATTACCCTTTAATAAGCAGAGGAAAAAAGAAACTTCTTTGCTAAGTACAAAAATATTATTTTCCAACAAACTATTATTTTCCACTAAATAAAAGAGCAGTAAAAAGGAAGAAACATATGCTAACTCTTCAATGTAAATCATAATTATGAAAGAAAATATTCTTACGAATTGTTTTTAAATAATAGAAATAAAAATGAAAGTAAAAAAGAGTTTATCAGCTTCTATAAACCTTAGTCCCCAATCTGAGGAACCACTCTGCATTCACAATACATGTCATCCTTTATTTTGATGTTCTTTATGACTTATCTCACTCTAAACAGTCTGTCTTTGCCTTCTTTCAAATATTTAAAATCTCAATGAAACTTTGAAGATGAAGCCGGTAATTGAAAACACAGGTACATCCCCTGTATATCTAGTTCACTTAATTCCATTCCACAAGGACCACTCCCTTACATAGCACGGCTTAGCTCTAACCTTCGTAATTAGTGTACACAATCACAAATGGCCCTATTTTCTATTCCTTTCTCATCCTGTATCCTAATATTCAAATTGTATATAGTTCAGGGCATGACTCTATTATTTTATATCTTTATTGCTTTCTCAATGTTTAGTACAGGCTGTGCAGGAAGGCAGACAGGCAATAACATATTTTGTCGAATATGGTCAATGAGTCAAATGATGACAATGGTAACAACAACTTAATTGCACTGTGTCATACCACTTTGATAAGAGAAGGGACTTTCCGGAACCTGGTCCTCCAGATACAAGAAGGGGTGGAATTGGTGCTGGTGCCGCCACTAGATCGTTAAGGCGCTGGTAATACTAGAAAGAAAAATGAATTTTTAAAATTCATTTAATTAAATAAATTAAATTGTGAGGAAGCACACGCCTCGGAGAATTCTAGAGTCAATTTCTGACTACCCTCTGAAATCATTAGTGAAAAGCTGTGTGAGAAAATGAAATCTACTTTTAGTCAACAGCCTCCTCATGATTGCTTTTTTTTAATGGCTGGTTAAATGTGCCCAAAGTGGTAAACTAAGAGTGAGCCCCAATTTCTTCTACATATAGCCCTGCTGTAAATTAATGGTTGAGAGACAACACTTGAGATCCCCCTTGGGTTTTACAACATTCGGATTTTGTAGAATGCTACAGGGAGGCCACTGTATTCCCCTGCATCCCCTAAATCACAGAAAAGTACAGTAGAAGGCTTTGAGGGTGCCGGCAGGCAGCCTCATTCTCCTGGGCAGAAGAGTACCTGTCCTGGACACCACCTCACTTTCCAGGGATTTCTGAGAATCAGTCCAAACAAGAACCGGTTTTGTCTGGGCGCTTTATCTTAGTATCCCAACCTGAGGCAGAGAATCAGCTTAGGACCGGCTCCCTGAGAGCTTTCTGAAATTGAGTGAGTTCTCAGGCTTTCCCCAGACATTAAGAAACGGGTTTAGAGATGAAAAGAACACACTCAGGAAAGCAAAATACTTCAGTACTTATTAGGGAGTTGGCAAAGTTATCTTGGGGCTTGAGATGTTCATTAAGTATGCCAGGGCTCTAAATGACAGCTAATAAGGAATTTAAAGAATTTGTAATAAGTAGTTTGTGCCTAGCATTAGGGTAGCAGAAATTTCTAATAGCTACAATAAATAATTATTTGGTATAGTTTTTCAATTAAATTTTCTGTTTGCCAATATATACATAGAATATATTCCTCAGGAACTCAAATTATTCTGATAGCAATGGTGTTTCTCAGAAAGCAAAGGACTTTATTGATTTAGGAATTTATAAATTCATGGTCCCATATAAAGCCCATTTATAGACCCAAGGTTCCTGAGTTAAGACCATTTGCCACAGAAGAAAGACATAGGATTAAGAGTCAGAAGACCTAGGTTTAAATCCCAGATCTGTAATCTACTCCATGTGTGCTTTTAGGTTCTTTATTTATGAAACAAGGATAACAATGCCTCTCTTACAAAATAGAAACAATTTACATTTATCATGTGCTGGGTACTGTGCTAAGGGGTTGATGTGTTTTATTTGCTTTAGTTCTCCCAACAACACTGCCAGGTGGGTAAAGTAGTCAATCTCATTTTATAGACAAGAAAGTCAAAGTTCAGAGCTAAGTAATGGTCAAAATCCAGAATTAGCAAATGGTAGAACCAGGATATAAACAGAGACAACCTAAATTATAAAATTTCTATGAAATTACTGTTACTGACAGCTATGATAATGTTCTTTAAAACACTTGTTGTTGGAGCACCTGGGTGGCTCAGTCAGTTAAGCGTCTGCCTTTGGCTTAGGTTATAATCTTGGGGTCCTGGGATCAAGCCCCGCTTTGGGCTCCCGGCTCCCTGCTCTGTGGGGAGTCTGCTTCTTCCTTTCCCTCCACCTCTGCCCCCCCATTCATGTTGCTCACTCTCTCTCAAAATAAACAAACAAAATCTTAAAAAATAAAAAAAAAATTTGTTCTTAAATTAATTTTTAAATATTAATCATTCTTTGAACTTTGACACAGATTCTTTGTGCACTTTAAATTCTGTTAATTTGTTTAGATATTTAAGGATGCTGATGAACTGATCAGCCTATTGCATTAATTACTGTGGTATTTTCTGAATGTTTGATATTTTGAGTCCTCCAAGCTCTGGAAGAATAGATAGTCTCATGATTTTTATCAAATTTCTTAGTTACCCTAATGTTGGTTTGGTGAACTGCAGGTGATAGAGAACATGTGGTTAATATATCCTAATCTTAACTACAAATGTTTGATGTTCAAAAATGTAATTGAATCTCACTTATCTTTCATATGATACAAAGTTAAGCACATGTCTCAACATGAATAATCACACCACGAGGACAAACACTAATACACTTATTAACCTTGACTATGTTTAGGTAAAACCATAATCACAAAACAGCCTTAAGTGGCGACTGACGTTTGTCGGAACGATAACTCCAAATGCTTACTTTCTCGAATCCCAGCTCATGGGCTGAATTTGTAGCCTGTTGGAAAGTTTCCATTTGCTCTTGTTCATCATGTATGTCCCACAGAACATCACCAAAATCATCTTCTTCTGGAACAGAATCTTCACTGCCCAAATCCTTAGTCTCCAGGTCTGTGTTCTCAAAGCCCAGGATGTCCTGAACACCAAGAGCAAGCACACAACAATGAATAAAGAGTGGAAACACCTCGTAGCAGTGTGAGCACACAGGCCTAAGGTGGGTTTCACCTATGCTGGAGGGCAAGTCCAAACCTATGACCTTTGAATGGGACCTACATGAATGATTTTATTTATTAATTTTTTATTATTAATAGTTAGCCAACATATAGTACATCATTAGTTGGCACGTGCTGTGATGAACACAGGGTGTTATATGTAACTAATGAATTGTTGAACATGACCTCAAGAATACATTTAAAACTATAAAAAACACCAGTTTAGAAATAAGTATTAAAATGACAAACACGAAAACCCCCCCAAACTCTTAATAAAAAACTTTCATTAAAAATAGAGGTACATGGGGCGCCTCGGTGGCTCAATGGGGTAAAGCCTCTACCTTCAGCTCTGGTCATGATCTCAGGATCATGGGATGGAGCCCCGCATTGGGCTCTCTGCTCCGTGGGGAGCCTGGTTCCCCCTCTCTCTCTGCCTGCCTCTCTGCCTACTTGTAATCTCTCTCTCTCTGTGTCAAATAAATAAATAAAATCTTAAAAACAAAACAAAACAGAGGTGTGATTAGGGCACCTGGCTGGCTTAGTCAGTAGAGTATGTGACTCTTGATCTTGGCATCCTAGGTTCAAGCCTTATGCTGGGCATAGGGCTTACATTAAAACAAACAAACCAACAAAAACAACTGTAAGATAAAAACAGAGGGCCATTTGACTCTTGGGGATCTGTTTTCTGAAAAATGTTACACAATGTATTTGCTTATATCTGGTTGGAGAATAATTTTAAAGACTGTGCTAATACCTAAGAAATATGCTGCATTATATTTTTATAAGATTTTAATTACTAAGATGGAGTTTCTTGATATAAAATATTTGTGTCATGATATCTAGTCTTTATATCACTGAAAATACATTGTTCTTCAAGCAGTAAAGACAGCAAATATGTCCACTCTCACTTGCTACCATTTATTCTGCTCAGTTAATTCTATTTACTAGGATCCTAAAATTCACAACTTATTTAGAAGATCAAAACTCATATCAATTTTTATATTAAAAATTGAATTTTATATTAAAAATTAAAAAACAGTATACAAAATGTGTTGCCCAGAAGTCATATCATTATGTTTTGGGGCTCATTCTTTTTCTCTGATAACAAATCTCATACTTGTAATACACCTTAATTAGAAAAAGTAATCTAATCCCTAACTCAAGTAGAATCCCTGGCACCCTGGAGGATGGATCAGCAGGCGCAGGCAACGGCAGGCTAACTCTGGTACCTCTTGCCACTGTGCCCATTTTACTTTTAAGGTAGGGGCGGGTTCTTTTTCTTATCATTATTAGAATTTGATAGTATATAATTTAAAATGATTTTTTACATTAAGCACAAGTATAGCATTAAGTAGAATATATAACTCACATAAATTTACAAGATAATACATGAGATGTTGTAGAAACTTTCAGCTTGAGATACTGTCTATGACCTATAACCTCTGACCCATTGAGGTATGCTTTCACCCCCTCTATTATAAGAATGGTGTAGTAGATAAATTTGAAAAGGATTTTTTTTTTTTTTTTTTTTGAGAGAGACTGTGCATGTGAAAAGGGCTGGGTGGGGTGTGGGTTGGGGAGGAGGGGCAGAGGGAGAGGGAGAGAGAGAATCTTAAGCAGGCTCCATGCCCAGCAGAGCCCTACGTGGGGCTCAGTCTCATGACCCTGAGATCATGATCTGAGCTGAAATGGATGCTCAACCAACTAAGACACCCAGACACCCCTGAAAAGGTATTTTTGTTTTTTCATAAAGATTTCATTTATTTATTTGACAGAGAGAGAGTGAGAGAGAACAAGCAGAGGGAACAACAGAAGGAGAGGGAGAAGAAGACAATCCACTGAGCAGGGAGCCCAAAATGGATCCCAGGACCCTGGGATCATGACCTGAACCAAAGGCAGATGCTCAACTACTGAGCCACCCAGGCGGCCCAGGGATCTTTCTACTTTATAAAAATTCAAGGTGCATACAAAACCTGAGGAGACTCTATTAATAAGATAAACATTTGCCCTCAAATACTTATACCTTTTATCTAGCACTTTTGTAATCTATTTTACATTTAACCTGGTGGTGAGGCATCAAATAGCTTTGTGAGATATAGGACAGATAAAGAGATATGGTACTACTAATACTACTAATATCACAGGATAGACAACCACCAGAAACAATGGCACTCTCTCCCCAAGTATTCTTTTAAAAAAAACTAGGAAGTTGTTTTTACTGGAACACCCAACTTGATGGATAAGAGTTTTAGAATTCTTTTTTTTAAGTTGGTTCTATGCCCAACATGGGGCTTGAACTCACGACCAAGATTGAGGATTTCGTGCTCTACCGACTGAGCCAGCCAGGCGCCCCCTTAGAGTATATCAGATGACATCTTACAAAGAATGCATATTTACCTGCTTAATAATCTTTTCCACATAAATATAAGTTTTATATACTCCTTCTGTAGCATCTCCAGAGTGATCAATGATCTGGAAAAAGAAAGAAGTTTGACAAAAACATGAAGAAAACAATAGTAACAGGAGGGGGTAAATACTTCTACAGAATTTATGTATCAGGGATTATTCTAAGTGCTTTACACTATTGGCTCATTTGTCCTCACAACAAGCCTATGAGGGAGACACTATTATTATTATTATTATTATTATCCATTTCACAGAGAAGGAAACAGAAGCACGTTATGTAACTTATTTGAGGTATCAGGAGGGATTTATCATGAACAATGAGAACAATGTCACAATAAAACAAAAAGTATACTTTTTTCTTATGGTATCCAAATTGTCTTATGTACTTCCATGCCACTCAATATATATAATCTTCAAACTACATCAAAATCAATTTTTATGAGAGTAAGGCTATAATTCTACAAAACAAAAGTGCAAAATGGTACTTGGTTACATAAAACAGTAATCCTCTGGGGCTCCTGGGTGGCTCAGTGTGTTGGGCCTCTGCTTTCGGCTTGGGTCATGATCTCAGTGTCCTGGGATCAAGCCCCGCTTCAGGCTCTCTGCTCTGCAGGGAGCCTGCTTCCCCCTCCCTGTCTGCCTGCTTGTGATCTCTCCCTCTCTCTCTGTCAAATACATTAAAAAAAAAAAATCTTTAAAAAGAAAAAAACCAGTAATCTAAGTTTGCTGAAAGAAGAATGTCCTACGTGTAGAGAACATGTACATTGCTAAGTGATTAGTATTTGATAGAGTAAGGCAATGGTTTTATGAAGCACATCAAGTGAACCAGAATAAGTTCATCCTGCATTTACGTTTGTAATCATGATACATCTTATTTTACTATTTCTATAAAATAAATTCATCCTTCTAGTGTTTTAATTTTTAAAAGACATTTATAAATAGAATAAAGATCAGAAAAGAGAATCAGTTTCTTTCCTCTTGGGGTCTATGGACTAGGCTCATACTAAAACAATTAAAGCAAAGAATTAATGGTTCTGGAGATTATAAAAAAGGTGTACTTTTTTGTGTTAGGTTTTTTAAAGTTATACTGGTCTTAAGCTTTTCAATACTAAATGATGTATAAAAAATGTTTGTATTCATATCTGATCTTATTTCCTAAATGAGCACAGAGAAATAAAAACAATGTCAAAATCTGAGTTATTTTCAACTGTATTTTTTTTTTTTTAAGATTTTATTTTTAAGTAGTCTCTTCACCCAACATGGGGCTTGAACTCACAATCCTGAGATCAAGAGTTGCATGCTCTTCTGACTGAGCCAGCCAGGTACCTCTCAACTGTATTCTTAACATTAACAGTAAGCATTTTCAAGTAATCTCAGTGTGCAGTAAGGCAAAGCCTACAACTCTGTTCTAAAAATTATGCCACCATGCATCTAGGAATGATCAAATCTCTCACATTCATCATTACAGTTTTGTTTTTCCCCATGCTCTTAGCAAAGGTTACTATAAAAAGGTTCTTCCTTACATTGATCCTTGGTCAACAGTAGACAGAAGAACTCCATACTTAGGGAAAAAAAGGAACAGAAAAAAATCTGATTTGTCCACTCACATCATATCCTTTGTAGCTGTGTATTATTATTCCTCTCTTTTTCTCACAGTCCGCAACTAAGTCTATTGGCTCTGCTGTCAAAATTTATCCAGATTTCCTGTTTTTCACCACTTTCTCTACCACCACCCTGACCCAAGCCACCAGCATCTCTCACCTGGTGACTACAGGAGCTCTCCTCCCCTACCTCCAAACCAATCAATTCTCAACACAGCAGCGTAAGAACTCCTTGTCAGCCCCTGGGGCTAATAATACATTATATGTTAATTTTTTTTAAAAAAGAACTCCTTCCCAGAATGGCATTTCTTCTGTTGCTGCTTAACATTTTCCAATGACTCAAGTTAAAAAAAAAAACTCCAAGTAAAAAAACCATCTCACTCCAAGTAAAAAAACCCATCTCATTCCAAAAAAAAACAAAACAAAACCAAAAAACCAAAAAAAAAAAAAAACAAACAAACAAACAAAAAAAACCCCAAAAAAACCCCACCAAGATTTCTAAAATGGTCTCCAGGGTTCTTTACCCTTGGCTCCCAGTTAACTATCCTATTTATCTCCCCTCACTCACTCCTACCTCATGGCCTTTATTCTAATACTTCCCTTAGCCAATCAAGTTCTTAAAAAAAATAACCTTAGGAATTTTACCTTAGCTTTGTTGGTCTTGTTCAGGCTAGAAACTTGATCAATCAATTGCTGGACGGAGTCGGAACTGACTTTCCCATCCTCCAAGCGATGATAAATTAATCGTGGTTTGCCTTCAGGGTTTTTCAGAAAAGCTTCTTCACAGTCTTCCAGTAAAAGGCTAGATCGGAAATCAGTATTTCTTGTGCTACACTGCACTAGGGCAGCAAACTGTCAGTCAACCTAAGTGTCAATAATGGGACTTTACAGGGATAACAAGGGGCCAGAAGCAGTCCAGGGACTGAACAAGAGCAGCTTTCCAAAAGTGGATGTCTCATAGCTCTGTTGCAGCTTAGTCACAAAAATACGATGTGTTTATTACTAGACAGTGAGAACGGGTACAATAAGATCTGCATTAAATTGAGTTTTAAAGCATACAGAACTTTAAGTTCTTATATCTAGCAACAAGATGAAAACTCTCAAAAATATTGTAAACATGGCTCAAAGTAATGGACCAGACATATGAGACTATGATTAAATGGAAACCTAATTCCACTTACAAATATATAATTTCCAAATTAAGATACAAATATTGTGAACCCCAATGCTTCAAGATTTTTCTCTTCTCTAGTCCTTTAGCCTTTCTCATCCAATAAATGACTTAAATGACCTGAATCTTTTTTTTTAAGATTTTATTTATTTATTTGACAGAGATCACAAGTAGGCAGAGAGGCAGGCAGAGAGAGAGGGGAGGAAGCAGGCTCCCTGCTGAGCAGAGAGCCCGATGTGGGGCTCGATCCCAGGACCCTGAGATCATGGCCTGAGCTGAAGGCAGAGGCTTTAACCCACTGAGCCACCCAAGCGCCCCAGAACTGAATCTTTATACTCAAAATACAGTATGAGAAAGATCCAGAAGCAGATGGGGGAGGTCAGGTGGCTAGTAAAAATCTTAACTGAGGTACAAGGTTAAAAAAAATTCTAACTTTTGGGGTACCAGGGTGGTTCAGTTGGTGAAGTCTCTGCCTTCGGCTCAGATCATGACCCTAGGATCAAGCCCCACGTTGGGTTCCTAGCTCTGTGGGGAGTCTGCTTCTCCCTCTCCCTCTGTCTCTCCCTCCTGCTTGTGGTCTCTCTCTCTTTGTCTCAAGTAAATAAAAAATCTTTAAAAAAATTTCTAACTTTGCTACAGGCCACCATAACAACAGTTTTCAGTATAATTTAAATTCTGGAATAATCTTGGAAGAATGCCAGTGTTTTCTACACTGCAAGGAAAATTGCAACCAATTCCTCTAAAAAGCATTAAATGATGTCTGTCTAGATACACAAATTGGTGTGTGTATGCAGAGGAGAGCTATGACATGATTCAGAATTTACATAATATATTAAAATATAGACCCAATACAAAACAGCATAATATTCTATTATATAACTTTGTGCCAATCCAATCAATCCAAGCCACAGATTTTTTTCCCTTGTTACAATTCATTCTGACCATGCTCTATATAATTTTTGTATTTTAACAGTTCTTTTGTTATTGCTTTGGGAGAGAAGTTTGTGGCCATATGAATACCAAAGAATGGGCATCTGTTTGGGCACAAGTTCCTATTTTAAAATGACTCCCTACAGAATTGACTTGTGGAGCTCAGATGAAATCTGAGATTATGTGGAATTTGGTTCAAAGTCTTTGGTGGGAGAGAAGTAGATAAGACGACTGTGTACTGCTCAGGGGACATGTTCCCAGATTCATCATTTGAGAAGAATAGGGAAATCATCAGGAGAGATGAAGGAACAACCTGAGAGAAATAAAAGCTCTAGCAGCCTCTGTTTATGGTGTGAAGCCCACCATTACTGCCATGCTTCTTGACAGCCAGTTAATAAACGTTATGGAAACAAAATAATCAGCAAATGGGATAAGAAAAATTAAAGCAAAATAAAGGCAAAGTAGAGGTGAAGAAATAGTTAAAATTTTAGAAATTAATTTTTTAAAAAAATTTATTTATTTATTGGAGAGAGAGAGAGACAGAGAGAGCAGGTAAGGTACAGAGGGAGAGGGAGAGTCTTAAGGAGACTCCATTCTGAGCATGGAGCCCTGCACGGGGCTGGATCCCAGGACCTTGAGATCATGACCTGAGCCAAAACCAAGAGTCAGACCTTTAACTGTGTCACCCAGGCAACCCTAGAAATTAAAATTCTTACTCTTTAAGAAGAGTAAAGTTTTAAAAATATAAAATAAATATAATTTTAGGTGAAGAAGACAAATTGAAATCTGCCCAGGAAAGTAATTAAATATGAAAGAAATGGCAGATAAAAGATTAAGAGGAATTTAAGATGACGAAAATAAATGTTAAAAGTTTAAAAATAATGTACAATATTTTATTAACTAAATATGGATAAAAGATAAAAAACAAGACGGTTTTAAGGATTAAAGAATTAATGAGGAAAACAACAAATGACATCTATTACCACCTGAGATAAAACACTACCCAGACATTAAATAAAACAGAATATCTCCTTGATAAATATAAAAGAAAAAACAAGAAAAGAAAAGAGGTAAGGGAGGAAAAGAACTCCAACTAAAGGCAACCAAGTGGAAAAAATCCTAAACTTGGTTTTGGGTTAAGGTTCATTGACCAGGTGGTTCCCTGGCCCCCAGGTAGTCTCAAGGATTGATGATGGATTACACTGCAGGGTCTCTGGTAAAGCCTAGGGCTCCACGTACTTCTGTACACAGGTGAGGTCAGAGCTGGTCCTCAATAAAGACAAAAATGCCTTGGAAGGGTTAAAGCCAATCAGACAGTAAATGAAGAAAGAAAACTTAACCTCTTATTAAATGTATTTTGTCTTCTATCTATGTATCTAGTTGGTTAAAAAAAAAACTTTATTTGCAGACTAGACTCAGTGGCATAATTATATCCACATTATAAGAAAATTGCTCACTTTACTGGAATTACCGGTAAGCTCCTCAGAGAATTAAAAATTTGGATTTAACATTTTTACAAGTGTTCAAGTAGCTCTCAATTTGTATTTGAAGAAAGCAAATAATGAAGGTGAATGCTGATTATTGAAAACAGGAGTTGCCAACGTGTTCTGTTACGGCCAGAGAGCATATACTTTAGGCTTTGTGGGCCACACACAGTCTCTGTTGTAACTACAGTATTTAATTCTATTGTCGTGGTGTGAAAGCAGCTGTAGAAATACATAAATAAATGAATATAGCTATAGTCTAATAAAATTTTATTTATAAAAGCAGATTCTGACTGGATTTGGCCTGAGGGCCATAGTTTGTTATCCTTGATTAAAATGATCTTTACTTCAGTTGGTTAAGCAGCTGCCTTCGGCTCAGGTCATGATCCCAGCGTCCTGGGATCGAGTCCCACATCGGGCTCCTTGCTCCTCGGGGAGCCTGCTTCTCCTTCTGACTCTGCCTGCCACTCTCTCTGCCTGTGCTTGCGCGCTCTCTCTCTCTCTCTGACAAATAAATAAAATCTTTAAAAAAAAAAATGTTAACTTTATGACCTATTAAACAACTCAAACAGTGTAAAAATTTTAATTCTTTAAGTATGAAAACTCAAAAAGTTTACTGAATTTTGTGGATGTTTTTGATTAAAAGAATGCAATTATGACTTCTCTTTGAAGTTCATTTCGTAATCTCAATTCTATTTATAACTCTCCTAATAAGTGGCAATTTTCAGCTTACCTTGGTAAAGTTAAATGAATAAATAAAATAACTAATGAACTCTTCTCAATTTCCCATTTTCTTACAGCATGGTATTGATTTTCAATATCTATTGGAAAATATATAGCATGGAAAAAATATCCCATTGTCTCACACATTCTTTTAAGTTTAGGTGAATAGTCCTAAAAAGAAATTAAAACAAAACAAAAGAAATGAAAACATAATAAAAGGCCAGCTTATTTAACTAAAGGTCAAGTCGGCTTCATACTACTTAAGAAAGCACGTTTTAGAATAGCTTATGGTGTGTATTTTTTAATTTAAAATTAAAAAAAATAATCATATTTTACGAAAATCTTTAAGGGAAAGGCAAGGTTCCTTTAAAACAAAAATAAGAGCATAGTAACTTGGCTATTTTCTAGTTCAGAAAATGATTTATTTCATAATAAAACCTAAACCAGTGAAGAAAAGTATTGGGCTATTTTCCTTTGGTATTTATTATTATAATAAATGATTTCTGCTTTATTGTTACAAAGAGTATCCATGAATCTACATAGTAAACTGCCAACCATGATATATTAGATCATTAAAGCAAACAGGTATAAATGAAAACTATTTGGTCTATAACAAATTAGCTTACTAAGTAATGATGACTTATTATTATGCAAAGTATGAGGAATTCCCTTACCATCAGTTTGCAGTTTGGTAATAACCTGTATTCAATTAGTGAGTAGAAACTTTGGTTTTCAAAATATTTTATCTTTTTACCAAAACTGAATAATATCAAAAAGGAGCACTAAATGAGTTCCTTACTCAATACTCTGGTGAATGTTAATATAGCAGGTATCGCATGTGACATGCAGATGTATTTCAAATGCAGTCAGAACGGTAGTTGGCAAACTTTTTCTGTAGAAGGCAAATATTCTTACAATTTAGTAACAGTTGAACAACTTGGATGTTTTCGTAGAGGTCGCTGCTGTAATTTATTCTGCCCTTGTAGTGTGAAGCAGCCATAGACAGTATGTAAATAAGCCTACTTGTGTTCTAATAAAACTTTATTTACAGACACTAAAATTTGAATTTAATACAATTTTCACACATCATAAACATTCTTCTTTGGATTTTTGCCCAACCACTTGAAAAGGTAAAAAGCAATTTTAGCTCTGGGTCATGCAAAAATGAGCTGCAGGCCAGGCCTGGCCCACAGGCTGTTGTATGCCAACGTCTGCCTCAGGTTAACTCCAATGGCTGCCTTGAAAAATTAAAAACCATGATAAGGATTAAATTTTGCTATAACCTGAAACAGATTCAATCCTAGAGCTGACAGATATTAACTAAAGCAGGCACTATCAACATGTGTCTTAAACACTGTGAAGAACAAGTAATAAAGCATTCAAAAGCATAGCATTCCAAGGACTTAATTTGAATACACTGGTAATACTGAGCAAGATTTTCTCTAAAGAAAAGCTCTAAGTTACTCCGGTTCTTTAAGATATCATCTGGTAGGTAGTAAACTACGTGGTTTAGATGTAATAGTATCATAAATAGGACACAATACTGACTTATATTTTAAATCAGTGAACTCAGAATTTATAAACATCCTCACCTTAAGGAAAAGGTCCATTTCAGGCTGGGTTTCATCTGTATAAATGAGGTAACATCTGACAGCGTTACTCCAGAGAGAGTGTGAAAACAAGGGAGTAACTTGTAATAAACTAGCTACAGCAACATCCCAGTCATCTGAAAATAAAATTAATCTTAAGTTCATGAAAAAAAAAATTACTAGAAAAACATTTGACAAGTTGATTTTTTTTTTTAAAGTCTGAAAAAACACAACAGACAAGGTAGAATGGAATCTGATCTCACTCATGAATACTGACAGTTTCTGGAATGACATATTAGAAGGCAAACAGTTCTCTAACCTCAAATTCTATCCTTGGGAATAAAGCAATCAATGTTGCCAGTGGTCCCTCCTGGGGTACCACTGGTTCCAGTCAGATAACATGAACCTATGTTACATGAGCTGTTCAATGAGTTTGCAACTTTGGGAGAGCCTACATTCCCAGGCTGGCCTGTAGTTTTACCTACTTATTATTCTTGAGATATATAAAGTCAAAAAGAAACTTTAAGAACGGCATAAAATGTAATGCTATTTAGTGAGAAAGAACATTTTAAGACATACCTGGCTAATTCAAAAGGCATAATTAAAAATTATTTTCATGTCGTTAACAGACAATTTTGTAGTTTTAAGAAAAAAGAGTGGAGCTACTTACAACACACAGATCTGCACTGGTATTGAAATTCTGAATAGACCTTACTACTGTGTTGGACACCAAATTACATAAAAATAATAAAAATATTCCTTTGACTAAGGATACTACAATGCATAATTGAGGTTTTATATTCCATTCTGCAACCTTCTCCCATCTTTAACAGCATCAAAGACATGGAGGAAAAGGCCAAAAGCTACTGCTTTTCAGTTAATCTACATTCGATTCTCACAGATCAACTGCAACACCTGGAATTCAGACCAGAAGCTAAGTTTCTGGAACATGGTGGGCCAGTCTGGCTGTGGAGCACCATCTGATCCTGATGGGAATCATATAAGTTAATCAGCCCTGGTCAGTGACAGCACCAGTACATGCTGGTTTGGCAGTGGAAGACACCCAGAATAAAAATCTGCCCTGCTGAAGGGTCTTTCTGCCAGCACACACAAGATTATAGGACCTGAACAGTCACTACCATGGTAATTGGCAAATGGCATGTGTTACCTCTGTTGACATTTGCAAAGGGTCCTTCCACATCTATGGAACTATGGGCAAACTCAGGGCCCCTGAAGGACTGCTGAAGCTGGATCATACTCCCTATGGAAGGTTCACTTCCCAAGGCTCCTCCAGTCCAGTATTCACACTGGGTTCCAGCAGCTATAAATCCAAGAGATTTCATTACTGAATGTTCAAAAAGTTATCACACATACTAAACAGGATTTCTAATTTTAAAAAAATTCTATAATATTATAAATACAACAAATATTCAATCTTTAATAATTTTGAAAGTACTCTGTCACCAACTTCTGGCAAGTTCTAAGGTACTGGGTAACATAATTCTGGTTAGCATCTCCAAGTCAAAGAGGGGATTAAAAAGAGAAAGAGGAAATGAATAAATAATATAATAATCATAATAATCAAAGTAATTGTAACAACAGAGTCAGTTAAAAATGTCCCTATACAAAAATTTTAAACAACATTTCTAACATTATGGTTTAGGTGTCAGTATAAAATTGGAAGGAGAGAATTTCAAAGGAAGACCAGTTCTTGCACACCTGTAATTAAGATTAGTAATTCATTAGGATGTAAGCTAAGGATGTAAAAAGTACATCTTCCTTAACCTCCGAGAGTAACAAAATTAATGTATTAATCAATAGGTACTTTTGAACATCTTGATTTTTAAAAAAAAGGTTTATTATTTATTTATTTGAGTGCGAGAGAGAGAGAGAGAGAGAGAGAGACAGACTTCCTGCTGAGCACGGAGCCCTACATGGATGGCGCTTGATCCCAGGACCCTGAGATAATGACCTGAGCTGAAATCAACAGTCAGATGCTTAACAGACTGAGACACCCAGGAGCTCTTTGATTTTTTTTTTCTTTTAAATAAATTACATTTGACAGAATATCTACATGGCATTCTTGACTAAATATGAGTTATACTAGTAATGGGCTCAATATCTGGCAAAAATAAGATTATTATTTGCAGGTCTCTGAATGTGAAATGAGTGATGGATATTCCCTTAAGCATTCTTTCGTCAGGTTTAAATCAAAATATGAAGAAAGACCTAGGAGGAAGTATTAATTTGTTCTTATTAACTTGCCAAGTCAATTACAATATAATAGTTTTGAAACACTGTACATTTTAACATATGTCAGCCCTGAAATAACCATTACTAATGGTTAATGTGGGGGCAGAACAGCATCCTCAAAGCCAGTAAGAATCACTTCATTTTTTTTCCTCTTAAAAGTTAGTAATAAAAGTCCTTGGATGCTGGTCAGATCCCAGTGGCTCTAAAATGCATATTAAGAGGCAATTATCAGTTGCCATATTTTAGTCCAAAATCAGTTTATAAGATAAAATGCATGGGGCGCCTGGGTGGCTCAGTCTGTTAAGCACTGGACTCTTGATTTTGGCTTAGATCATCATCTAAGGGTCATGAGATGGAGCCTTGAGTTGGGCTCCCTGCTGAGCATGGTGCTTGCTTAAGATTCTCTCTCTCTCATCTACACATAACTCCCCTTCTCCCCCCCAACCCCACTCACATGTCTCTCAAAAATAAATAAATAAAATAAAACGCAGTTTCCCATAAATGAGAGAGCAACTGCATTTTTCCATTGCATTTATAATAGATTTTTTTTCATTTTTTCAATATCAATCACAGTTTATTATTATTTTCTTGGAACATGGTAGACCCTTTCGTTTCAGGACTCCAGGCTTTTCTTTATTTCTAGAAAAAACATATTTTACATGTTTAATTATAAAATAAAAACTTTTTGAGTCGCTTACAAAACTACCAGAAGCCACTCAGCGGAATATCATGCAGATATTCTAGTGGATGGTTGCAAAGAATATATCAATATGTGGAAAAACAAGGTGACAGAGATGATGAATTGTTCTCCAATACCCATCCTCCCCTTCTTCTTTTAGTAGCAGAATTTTAAACTTTAGGTGGATACATCATTCTCCTACTAATGTTTACACTTTCCAGTCTTCCTACTTGTCGTTGGCCCATGGGGTTTGGGGAGTAATCTGTATACCTTTCGTATTGTGCTTTCAGGGAGAAGAACGAATTCCCTTCCCTCTTCCCTTAGCTAAAATGTAGATGTCGTGATGAGACCTGGAGGAGCGGTCTTGCACCAGAAAGAGAAAAGCTATGGGGTGAGTTTGGCAGAGTAGCAAGAAAGAAGGAAACCTAGCACCCTAACAGTGTCATGGACTTTAGGGAAAATTGCTGTTACAACAGCTGAGAAAGAGGGAAAAGTGCAACTCTATTTGTAAGAGCAACCAGTTTAACTTATAAAAAGATTCAGAGTTGGCTGTATGATATCATTATACCTATACTGAAGGCTCAAAATATTATACAATGAAGTAAATATACCAGTAACATCTGTACAGTTGTCATCTGAATCAGATTCTCCAGGATCAAATACTTGGATCCCCTGAGCCTGGAGCCTCTGAAGTTTGCTTTCCAACTCTCGCTTAGCTCTCAGTAAGTCCTGAATTTCATTTTCCTTGGTCTCCCTAAAAATCTTTAAAAGACAAAGATCAATTTTGAAAGCTTTTCCATCATCAAAAGGTGTCATCAACTTAACAGAAAAGTGTTTCACTCATAAAACCAATATTCATGTGATCCTGATCTTTTTTGTAACTGGAACCCACTGGAATTTGGGCAGGAGTCCTCTCTGTGGTATGCGGCTCTCTTGTGCACTGCTAATATTTAGCAAATTTGTCCCCTTCCCACTAGATGCCAGTAATGCCTTCCCATACAAAATACCTCCAACTATTTCCAAATGCCTTTCCCCCCATATGGAAATACTTTCCTTTTCCCCCAAAATTCCATTTGTAATGCTCATTTCTTTTTTTACTTTTTCTTGAAGTGATCTCAAGTTTACCAGGTCCACTCAAAAATGCTCTACTCTGGTTCTTAGAATCTTCAGGATGCCTACATCATTCACGTGTATTTACTTACACAGCATCATATAAACTTTTAAAATGTGCTGTTTTTATTCTATGTCACTTTGGGGGTAAAAATGTAAGGACTTTACCTTGAATTGCCTTTTCACTTTGTCTCTGTCATGTTCAAATGTCGCTGCCCTCTCCATCGCTTGATATTTTGCTTCTAAAGCACTTTCCTTTTCCCGAAGTATTTTTTGGTAAGTTTTTTGAAGGGCCTGAAATAATAGACCTTGTTACTTCTAACAAAAACAGTATTCCTCCCAAATTTCACATTATCCTACCTCCATACTATATACATACCAGAACTGTAACAATCTAATTACTATTTTACATTATCAAGAACTACATATTGCCATTTTATTCAAACATGGAATAAAAAAATGCAAATATACTTGAACTATAGTAAATAATGATATTTCAACAATGAACTTTTAATGGAAATCAGTACTTTTTCTTTGAAATACTGTGCCAAATTCTTCCTATGCCTCAGTTTTCCGGTCTGTAACAGAACAAAAAGTATAATTTACAGGGCTTAACCTGAAGGATGATTAATTCTGCATGACCATGCAGTCCTTGGCTCCATGCCTTTTTCATTTTGCTATCCCCAGAGACCTGTTGGTACCAGATAAATTGAAGGCCTCCGTTAAATGACCAAATGGGTTAAATACATTCAGAAGAGTTTTTTAAATGTCTAGTATGTGAGAATCAAAAGGGCTACATAAAAAAAGGGGTAAGTTAGTTAAGAAATCAATTTAGGCCCCAAGAGAGTATGTCCCCTTAAATTAAAATGCAATGAGGTTTTCACTTAACTTTCAAAACTACTACATAAGGCAATAGGCGGAACCTGATATTGTGACATTTTTCAGCCCTTAACTGCTCTAAGCCCTGGTTGATTCAGCCTTCTTTTTTATCCCCATAAAGTGCAGTGACTGCTGGATAATGGCTTGGGTGCATGAAATCAGGTACCTGAAATGCAAAAGGTCCATTTTACACATGCAAATGCATCAAGACTGACCAGTAAGAAAACTGGTTAAGACAAAAGGTAGACTACTGATAAGTTCTTCCCAGATAACAGTGCTTATAATACAACAGCTAGTGGGGAAGGGGGTGACTAGAATGCCCAGTCTAGAAGGAAGAAGGCTCTTCCTATCAGAAAAATCAGTCTGAGATATTTATTCATTTCCTACTGTGATGAGCCCAGGAACACCTGGAGTGTCTCTTCCACAGTTTAAAAAAACAAAACACTAAAATCACAACCCTCGGAGAGGCCCAAAACTGATGGCACAAAGTCTTACAAGTCATAGAAAAGCAATCTTTTGCCTTATATACTATTTTGATGAGTCAAAATACATCTACTACAGGGAGCCCACGCAATACTTGTTTTTTGAGTAAATTAATCAAATGGATTAAGGGAATTTGATTTCGGCTAGGGAATGTTTTCAACCACAGCTTGTTAAAATGGTGAAAATCAGGCTTCCATAAAAATTCACTTCAAGACCATTAAAACTCAAAAGCTTCACGCAAAGAAACTGAGAGATCTGTAAAATTTAAGAGGGGGGAGGGCGCGGGAAGTGGAGTTAAAAACTCCTAGGGAGGGACGCCTGAGTGGCTCAGTTGGTTGGACAACTGCCTTCGGCTCAGGTCATGATCCCGGAGTCCCGGGATGGAGTCCCGCATCAGGCTCCCAGCTCCACGGGGAGTCTGCTTCTCCCTCTGACCTTCTCCTCGCTCATGCTCTCTCACTGTCTTTCTCTCAAATAAATAAATAAAATATTTAAAACAAAACAAAACAAAAAAACTCCTAGGGAAAGTCGACATATGTCACCACAGTCTTTGTGCGTCCGTGTGCTCTGGGTTGACCTACTTCCCTGGAGTCCCCTGCAGATTGGCATGTGCTACTTCAGGGCACTTTCAGGCCAATTGCTTCAAGGTGTGTGAATGAATGAACCAGAAATAGAAGAGGGGCGGGGTTAGTCAAGGAATCAGTTTAGACACCAAGAGTATGTCCCCTCAAATTAAAGTGCAGAGCGGGTTCTATTCAACTTTCCAAAACTACTTGGTTTGGAGAGGGGACAGGATGGACGAAGGACTGAGTCAGGCGTCCAGAGTCCAGCCCGGCAGTGCGCGGGTGTGCGCTGGTCTTTCCGACTCTCAGCTTCTCCACGTCTCGGCTGCCCCAGCCGCACACCCAGGCCCGGCGTTACCTGCAGCTCGGCCCGCAGCCGCTTGTTCTCCGTGTCCAGCTTGGCCTCGCGGCGGCCCATGGACAACAACTCTTGATTCTTGCTGACCCGGAAGATCTCGTATTCCTTCTTCAGCCGCTCGTACTCAGCCGCTGCGTATTCCAGCTCGGGCACCGACGAGCCGGTAGACTTAAAGCTAGCCCCCAGCAGCCCGCCGCCACCCGCCCCGCGGGGCAGCGACCCGGGCCCTGCCCCCGCCGCCGCCGCTGCAGCGCCACGGCGGAACGAGCTGCGCAGCAGGCGGGCCTTGGGCTTCACCTCCACCGGAATCTCGCAGGCCTCGCCGCCGCCCGCCCCGTAAGTGTCCTCGATCACCTCCCCGCCCGCGGGGCTCACGAGCGACGAGGCGGTCCCCATTACGCCGGTGACCGCCACTTCTAGCCAGCGGGGTACCGGGAGGGGGCGGACCGCTACAAATGAGACGGGGCGGGGCAGCAAGAAGGGGCGGAGCGTGGTGGGCGGGCGGGGCGAGCGGGATGATTTGAAGCAGCAGGACCGGGCAGGGCGGTACGCCGGGCGGGGCGGCAGGAAGGGGCGGGACAGAGCGCAAGGTGGGCGGGGTTGGATGGATGGGGCGGGGCAGCAAGACGGGGAGGGACAGAATACAAGGTAGGCGGGGCGGAATGGGTGGGGCGGGGCAGGACGACGGGGCGGGACAGAGCGCGAGGAAGGCGGGGTGGGACAGCGTGGTACTGTGGGACCAGTATTACGCCGTGGGGGGGCGGAGCGCAAGGTGGGCGGGGCAAGCGGCAAGAGACGCGGAGCTCAGGGTGGGAGGGGCGGGATGGACCCGGCGAGGTGGGGCCGAGCTAGCAAGAGGCGGTCGCGTGTGTGGGGCGGCTGCTCTACGTTCTGGGGTAGGGGCCACCGTGCGCGCGGATTTTCTCAGCCGGTTCTATCCAGCCAGAGGCCCCCTCACGGGCACGTTCTTCGCAGTGAGCGCCGGCCTGGGTCCCGGCTTGCGCCACCTTGGCGTTTTTTATGTCTGTCCTGCTGCTACGCCTGACCCACAGCTCTTTTCCGAGGGCAGTTGAGAAAGCTGAGAAACAGAGCGCTTGGTGTGTGCCTCCCGCTAGGTTTCTCCCAGTTTGCAAGTAGTTGGAATGACCATTAAGACCTAATACCAGATAAGAAAAAGCTTTTAGACTCTACAGCCTGAGACCACCAGGGACACTCTTTAGACAAGGTGAGGTTTTTTGACTTTTTGTGACAGTGGACTCCGGAGGCCACACATCAGGGGAACTGTGGGACATCTCACCAAATAAAGGGAAAGAGTATTACAGTTATTTGGGGTAAGGCTGGGCTTTAGGTGATATGAAAACATTTAAAAGATGGGGAAACTGTTTTAGACTTTAAAGTCAGAGGAGTAGCATTGACATCTTCTCTTACCATTCATTTCCTACCATTCATTTCCTACCTATCATCTTGTGCTCTTGGGCCTGCAACCGGCTAATTTGGGCTACCAGGCTCTCCAGGTTTGGAGGCCTGGGAGAGGGGACCGGAAGGGCTTTATTTGATTGACACTCCTGTGAGCTGGGTGTTGGTGCTCTTTGGACTTGGTAAACTGCTATAGTTGGCCTTTTTTTCTCCCCAGAGGTACTTTTCTAAGTTCTCCAAAGACCCTTCTTCCTCTCATAATTGAAGACCCTTGATCTTCATTTCCCTTGACCCAGGCTGGTACGGCTCTATTCAAGCTGTTGATCCTTCCCGCCTCAGGGGTAAGGAATCCAGTGATACATTAACCATCCTCTCTGCGCATGTGTGTTCAGGTTCAAGAAAATCCACTAGCTCACTTGCCCATGAGACCTATATCTGATCCACAGGTATTACAGTTCAGGTTCCCTGGGAAGATGGAGATGGAGATAACCATGCAAGATGTTTATTAGGGAGTGCCCTTGGGATCAACACCTGTGGGAAAGAAAAGAAGCACGTTTGTATAGCAGCAGAAGTTGAGCTTTGCTGCAGTCTCAGTGGAGGCCTCAGTCAATCTTCAGGAGTTTTGAAGCTGGGATGATGCTGCAGAGTTGTCCTAAATTGGGGTGTAGGGCTGGGGCTTTTTACCCTCATTCCAGCAAGTCATCAGCTAGCTCTCTTCAGCCAAAGCAGTCCCCATGGAGGCTTGACAGTTGAGGGCTGTTTGCTGACATCACTTCCAGTGGCTGGAGGGACAAATCTTTCAGTCATCACAACATCTAACAGTCTTTGCTTTGAAGAACTCTGGGAATGCAGGCCAATCTCCATCATCCTTTCTCTTACCCTTTAGATTTTCATCAAGAGGGAATCCAGACATCAAGCCCTTACATTCTTCAAACTCCAAGAGACATAGATTAAGTCTTCAGGTTGTCTCCTGAGATTAAGGAAAACATTCCCACCATCACAGTATCTCAGGAACTCTCTCTCTTTTAAAGTCCCTTCTGGGGGCACCTGGGTGGCTCAGTCAGTTAAGTGTCCAACTCTTGATTTTTGCTCAGGTCATGATTTCAGGGTCCTGAGATGGAGCCCCTGGTCACGTTTCTCACTTAGGGGGGGTCTGCTTATTTCCCTCTCTCTCTGCCCCTCCCCTGCGCACTTGCACACAGGTATACTCTCTCTAAAAATATATAAATCTTTAAAAAAAAAATAAAACCTCCCGATTTCTTCCAATTCTTGTACCCTCAATGTGGATCAGTGCTTTAAGGATTATCCACCAGGCTTCTGACCACCTCCTTTGCAAAATTCTCCATTTTAATCTTTTTTTTTTTTTAAGATTCTATTTATTTATTTGACAGAGAGAGAGAGAGAGCACACAAATAGGAGGAGTATTAGGAAGAGGGAGAAGCAGGCTCCCTGCAGAATAGGGGAAGTCTGATATGGGACTCGATCCCAGGAACCCAGGGTCATGACCTGAGCTGAAGGTAGTCGCTTAACCAACTGAGCGACTCAGGCACCCTGCATCTTAATCTTGCACCTCCTTTAGAATGTGTCTCAGTTAAAGACTTCCGTTATTATGCTTGCATAATAAAATAAAAAGCCATCACCCATTCCCTCTAAACCAGTAACGAAGTAAACTTCCCACACTTTGTGGAGTAAATTCAGATATTGCAACCTGGTACTGAGGGCCCCAAAGCAATGAGTCTCTCTTTTCCCCACTTCTCATCTACTCAGACATGCCTCTACTCATGTTACTCCATTCTAGTCAAGCTGATTTTCTCCTCATTCCAATATAGTTTCTATTTCCTTTCAGTACTGCCTGTCAACCCACATCTCTTTCAACATCTACCTTTTTTATCTAAGAAATTTTCCCTGGATAATTAGACCTGTTGCGTTTATCACATCAGTAGTTTCAATTCAATAATCCTTGCTTCCTATTTGCAAAATACTGTACTTAACTGTTTTCCTGATCTTGTCCTCCATTATTGTGTCTATCAATCCTGTTTTTTGGTAGTTTTTGTTATTGTTATTATGCTACTTGTTGCTTAGACTCATCCCAGCTACCCTTATTGAACTCCTGCTGAAAATATGTTTCAAAAAACGAATGACTGATGACCCAAAGAGATACTAAATACAGCCCAGTTCTCAAGAAGCATGTGAATTGTCACCGCCTTCTGTAATAACCGTTATTTTTTTTTAAAGATTTTTTATTTATTTGTCAGAGAGAGAGAGAGGGATAGAGTGTGTGAGCGCACTGCACATAGAGGGAGAAGCAGGTTCCCTGCTAAGTAAGGAGCCCAATGCATGATGTGATCCCAGGACCCTGGGATCATGACCTGAGCTGAAGGCAGATGCTAACCTGACTGAGCCCCTTAGTAAACTTTAACTAGTTGTTTCAGTTGCCCCAAAACACAAATCCAGGTTTGCTGAGATCGTGGAGGGTTTTCCCTACATAGTGATTACTAACTGCCTTTCCATCAGGAACACTATGTGTAAGTTCACCTTGCATACTAACCTTGAATAACTGTTGGTTCATGGTTAAGTGACCCAACTGGGTGAGCCCAGAGGTGATCCAATCTAGAGTGCTGGCAGTTACTCAGGATAATGGTGTGGTTGGTTTTCAACGTATTTCCTAATCCTAAACATCACAGAATTTAGTCTAATGTTTAGTCTAATTTCCAACCTAGTAATTTGTTTCCCTTCTTTATGCTGAATTTAATGCACCTACCACAAGCTGCATTTTGAAAGGATAGCTTTGAATACAGAAGTATGGTGAGGAATAAAGTCTCTGGCAGATAGGTTGTGGCTAATTAAGAATGGCTACAATTTTTTTTAACACTACTTTAAATGAAAGGTGAAATTTATGACGAGGATGGGATATACAATTTGTGGGATCTAGTGTAAAATGAAAATGTAGTGTACTTTATTTTTTTGTTGTTGATCCCAGTACCTGGGATCGTGACTTGAGCCACAGGCAGAGGCTTTAACCCCCTGAGCCACCCAGACACCTCTGTAGTGCACTTTATTAAAAAATGATAAAGAATTTCAAGATGGCAACAAAATTAAACAAAGTCTGGGGTCCTTTTGTGTTGAGCCCTTGCGGTTCTTCAAGTGTCGCACATCCATGACTCCAGCCTGTTTATGACTCCTCCCCTTGAATCTGGTTGGGCTCAGTGACTGCTTTAACCAGTAGACTATGGCAGAAATGACACTGTGTCGGGTTCTGAGCCCAGGACTTGAGAGAATGGCAGTTTCCTCTTCCTGTGTCTTGGAACACTCTCTCTTGGATCCTTGAGTTGCTGTATAAGGAGACCTACCTCACCTACCTCACCTGAGATTACCAGACTGGAGAGGTTATGTGTGGACATTCTAGGCAACAGTCCCAGTAGGACTCAGCCTTCCAGCCAGGGCACGTGAAGTGAAGCCATCTTGGTTGGACTCTCCATACTAGAGAGTGACTCTGGTTAGTGACAGGGAGAGCAGGTGAATTATTCCAATGATCTCTACTCAAATTCCTGATCCACAAAATCACGAGATATAATAAAGTTGTTAGTTTAAGCCACTGAATTTGGGAGTAATTTCTTACACTTGGAAGAAGAGAAAAATTTCCCCACATTTGGCTATTAAAGTAGTTCTTGAAATTAATGCCGCCTTTAAAAAATGTGATTTGTAGGGGTGCCTGGGTGGCTCAGTGGGTTAAAGCCTCTGCCTTCAGCTCGGGTCATGATCCCAGGGTCCTGGGATAGAGCCCCACATCTGGCTCCCTGCTCAGCGGGGAGGCTGCTTCCCCACCTCTCTCTCTGCCTGCCTCTCTGCCTACTTGTGATCTCTGTCTGTCAAATAAATAAATAAAATCTTTTAAAAAATGTGATTTGTAGAATAAATAGCATTTTTGGCAGTTGGTGTATACTTGGTTCTTAGACTATGAATCTCAGAATGACTTGAAACACTTGTTAAAAGCTAAGATCCACTGAATTTTAATTTCAGACTAGAGCTTGCAAATTTGCATGTTTCATTAGCTCCCAGGTGACACTTATATACGTAATGATCTTAGAACCAGTGAAACTGCATAAAAATTGTGGATGGGGATGATCTGATTCCTTGCTACTGAACGTGTGTTGTATGGACAACAACATCGGCATCACCTTAAAGCTTGGCAGGAGTCAGATTCTCAGGTGCTATCCCAGATGGACTGAGTCACAATACTCAGATTAAGAAGACTCCCCAGGAAGGGTGCCTGGGTGGCTCAGCCGGTTAAGCATCTGCCTTCAGGTTGGGTCAATGTGGCTCCTTGCTTAGCAGGGAGACTGCTTCTCCCTCTCCTTCTGCCTGCTTCTCCCCCTACTTGTGTTCTCTCTTACTCTCAAATAAATAAATAAATAAATAAAATTAAATAAAAAAATATTCCCCATGTGGTTTGAATATACCTTAAAATGTGAGAAACACTGCTATAGAATAATGATTCTTAACCTTGGTTACACATTACAATCACTTGGAGAACTTAAAAAAAGAAAAAAAAATACTGCTGCCTGGGCCTCTCCCCGGAACAATTAGATCAAAATCTCCAGGGGTGGGGATCTGGCCATCATTATTTTTTAAAAGCTCCTCAGAGGATTTTAATCAGTAGTCAAGGGGGAAAACTAGTGGTTTCATCCTCTGCTGTCTCATTATTGCCTACATGTGTGCAGTCACCCTTGGTAACCGTCTTGGCATATGTTTGCATACATCTAGATTCCTATCAATGCTTTCTTTCCTTTTATCCCAGTTCATCATAGTGAGTGCACATGTGGTTTTGAACGTATTGATAGTATTGTGCTTCACTTTTAGAGGTAGACGTGGCTTCATAAATGGCTAATATGTCCCTCCCACAAAAGCAATTTGAAATGCTATGTGGAGTAATAACGTTTGGAGAGAAAGCAACTTTACAGAAGGAAGGGATTCTAATTCTCATTAAAACTGCCAACCTTCTCGCAGGCCATTTAGCCTTCTGGTTCCTGAAGTCCCTTGCTGTACAGATGACTCTGATTTCAGGAATTAATTAACAATGGGGAACATCTAATCTGATTAAGCATCTGTGATTTAGCATTTCTGCCATTAGGGGGCAGTATAACGCAGGAAAAATTAATTTGGTTGGTCATTTGTATATATAAAAAAGTCTTCTTTCTCATATGAAAATAAAATTTTTAAAGAATTCAGTCCAGGTGTTGTTGTTCTCAGCAGTGATCATCTACATTGCCTTACTTATTTCCCGTTACAAGTAATAACATCACTCTGGAAATTAGTCCTGAAACAAAACAAGAGCAGAGGTTGGCAAAGTTTTTCTGTAAAGGACCAGACACTAAAGAGTTGACTATGGGCCATTCGATCCCTGTCTTAATTATTCAACTCTACCATTATAGCTCAAGAACAGCCATACACAGACATAAATGAATGGGCATGCCTGCATTCCAATTAAACTTGATTTACAAAAACAGATGGCAGGGCAGGTTTGGCTCGAGGGCTGTAGTTTGCTGACCTCTGAACTAGAGGGGTAATTTTCAAACCTGGATCATTTACAGAAGTATCTGGGGAGCTTGTTAAAAAATGTAGAGTCCTGAACCCTACCTCAAATCTACCAAATCAAATGATCTGTGGATGAGGCCCAGGCATCTCATTTTTTTAAGTGTGTACATGACTCTGAAGCAAATACTAATCTAGTAACCATTATGCCAAAATAAAGTTAGCTGCCTTTTTTTTAAAGGAATTTTAAGGTCCTCCATGGCATTTTATAAAATTTTCAGTATCTGAAAAACTACCTGTGTTGTAAAAGATATAAAGATAGAGTTTTGGCTTAGATTATCCTGTCCTTAGATGTGCTTACAATCAAAGCACATCAGTGAAGTTCTCATTTCTACATAAATGTTTGTATTAAACCACTGGTTTGGTGGTGGTTTTGTACCAAAGCACATTTTAGCCCATCCTGACTGATAGAGGGGCATACTGAATTAGGTCAAAAAGAGAAGGGGGGAGATTGAAGAAAATGGAAAAAGGAGAAAGAAGAGTTTAGAGAGGTGGTGGAATGTTGTGCAGTATCTCCCCAAAATGTCCCAAATCTTTAAGAAATTTACAACTTCACAAAAAGTTTGCTGCGATTGAAGATTTGATTTTTTTTTTTTTTTTTTTAGGAATTGGTGAAGGGGAGGAGTTTAAAGCCTGGACGAGTACAAAGGTGAAACAAGAAACGAGCACAGATGCTGTGGGCAGGGAAGTTGGGTAAGAATATTTTTTTTTTTAAAGATTTTATTTATTTATTTGACAGACAGACATCACAAGTAGGCAGAGAGGCAGGCAGAGAGAGAGAGAGGAGGAAGCAGGCTCCCCGCCGAGCAGAGAGCCCGACGCGGGGCTCGATCCCAGGACCCTGGGATCATGACCTGAGCCGAAGGCAGAGGCTTTAACCCACTGAGCCACCCAGGCGCCCCGGGTAAGAATATTTTAAATACAAGGTGTCCATTCTTCATGATGTATGTTCTCTGAAGATAGAGTAGCCCTGGCCTTCTTACTTTGGACTAAATAACTACATAGATATATAGAAAGACTTGCTTTAAAAAGAGTTGTAATGGGTTTTCTTAAGAATATGATCACAAATGTCATAAGTGATAACCACTTACTAGAAGATCCTAAAGAAGACTATACATTTTAGACATTTATTTAACAAGTAAAGTGGTTCTATTTTTCTGGAGCAGCTTTGGGGCTACAGGAAGCCAATTATTTTTTGCTTGCTGGAAAATGTCCCTTTGTTTCTGAAGTTCAGGGTTGTTCTTCCCCCTCCCCTTCCATCTTCAAATTCAGCTCTGAAGGTGAGTATAACCTTAATTTTTTTTTATGGAAATACCCATTTCGAATCTGACAGCCTGTTTCCACTTCAGGCTGTCATTAGTGACTATCACTTTTTAGCCACACTCACGACCCACATGCCAGGAAGCAGGCAAGGAGCAAGATTTAATCAGCCCCCATGAAGGAGAAATGCAGTCTTTACTGTACAAATTTGAAAAGAACATACCTTTTCTGACTTGTAATAATAATGTACAACATGGTGACTATGGTTAAGAATATTGTATACTTGAAATGTGCTAAGAGAGTAGATTTAAATGTTCTTACCATACACACAAAAATGGTAACTATATGAGGTGTTGGGTGTGTTAACTAACTTTATTGTGGTAGTTGTGTCACGCTATATATGTATATATAGACATTGAGAAAAGTCAGCTGAGATTTAGAGTTGTAAGAAAAAAACTTAATTTCTTCACAAGTTATTATGGATAAAAATGGCAAGTTTTAACTTTCAGAGTTTAAAATATAGGAGAGTTTATCTTTTAGATAAGATTTATTCATGATTATAAAATTTTACTAACTCTTAATAATACTAATGGGAGTTTTTATATTTGAGTTATATCCTCAATCTGTAAGTGAGTTGAGTTCCAGTGATTAATCTAATAATCTGATATTTAGTACTTCAAGCATATTTTCTCAAGAAACAATGTTAGACAAGGTGGTTATTGTTTCAGCTCAGCACACAGAATATTATTATGCTAAATGCAGAATAAATATAATTCAGGTGTCATTGTAACATGTATCCTACGGAATCATGCTTTCAGCATTTAAGTCAGATTATCTAGGACACATTCATCCTTGGGTTGTGAAATCTTAGGTATCAGTCCTGCTCATATTTGTGGCCTGTTGAATGAAGAAGATATCTACAGAAGGAAATAATAATAGAGTAGAAATACATGAAATAGAGATTGGAAAACAGTAGAAAATATCAACAAAGATGAATGGTTGGTTTTTGAAAAGATAAACAGCATTGATAAACTTTTCATTAGACTAAGAGAAAAGGAGACTCAAAGAAAACAGAGAAGAAGCTCCTTGATGTTGGTCTTGGGCAATGATTTTTTTGGATATGATGCCAAAATCATAAGCAAGAAAGCAAAAATAAACAAGTGGGATTACATCAAATCAAAAAACTTCTATATGGTGGTGCCTGGGTGACTCAGTCAGTTGAGCAACTGACTGTTGGTTTCAGTTCAGGTCATGATCTCAGGGTCATGACATTGAGCCCAGGCTCCATGTTCAGTGAGGAGACTGCTTAAGATTCTCATTCTCCCTCTCCCTTTCCCTCTGTCCCTTCCCCTGCTTGTACTTGTTCTCTCTCTTTCTCTCTCAAATAAATAAATAAATAAATAAATCTTTTTTTTTTTTAAAAGAAGCTTCAGTACAGCAAAAACAAAACAACCCCCCCCCCCAAAAAAGCAACTCAACAAAATGAAAAGCCAACCTAAGGAATGAGAGAAAATACTTACAAACCTTATAACTGATAAGGGGTTAGTATCTAAAATATATAAGGAACTAAAATATAAAAATATAAAAAATATTTATACTTATATGACTCAATATCAAAACCATCAAATTTTAAAATGGGCAAAAGACCTGAACAGATGATTTTCCAAAGAAGTCATACAGTTGGTCAGCAGGTACATGAAAGGTGTTCAATACCACTAATCATAGAGAAATGCCAATCAAAACCACAATGAGATATCACCTCCCTCTTGTTTGGCTGTTCTCAAAAAGGCAAGAGGTAATAGGTATTGGCAAGGGTATGGAGAAAAGGGAACTCATTTGCCCCACTGTTGGTGTCATTATGGAAACCATATGGAGTTTCCTCAAAAAATTAATAGAACTACCAGCAATCCAACTTCTGGGTATATATCTGAATGAAATGGAATCTCAAAGAGAGAATCCACACCTTGTGTTCATCGCGGCCTTACTCATAATAGCCACCATATGGAAATAACCTAAATGGATGAATGCTGATAGATGAAAGAATAAAGAAACTGTGGTACACGTACACAGTGGAATAGTATTCAGCCTTAAAGAAGGAAGTGCTGCCACAGATGAACTCTGAGGGCATTAAACTAAGTGTAAGAACCCAGACACAGAAAGACAAATATTGTGTGATCTCACTTATATGTGGAATCTAAAAGAGTTGAATTCATTAGAGGCAGAAAGTAAAATGGTGGTTACCAGGGGTGGGGAGGTAAAGGAAATGGGTTGGTCAAAGGATATAAACTTTGCATTATAAGGTGAATAAGTTCTGGGGACTTAATGTACAACATGGTGACTATGGTTAAGAATATTGTATACTTGAAATTTGCTAAGAGAGTAGATTTAAATGTTCTTACCATACACACAAAAATGGTAACTATATGAGGTGTTGGGTGTGTTAACTAACTTTATTGTGGTAGTTGTGTCACACTATATATGTATATCAAATCAATACATTGTATATATTAAACTTATACAATGTTATTTTCAGTTATATCTCAATAAAGCTGGAAGAAACCCAAGATTCTGCTATATACTCATCCAAATAGCTAAAATAAAAAGAAAAAAAGAGGCAATTCTTAGTGTCACAAGGACAAAAATTTGGAGTAACTGCAACTCTTCTCCAGTGTCTGGGGGAGTATAAATTGACACAAACCCTTTGAAAAATTGTTGGGCAGTATCTCTTAAAGCTGCATATCCTGCCTATCCTAGTTGTAGGCATAATCCTTATGGAAAAGCACCCAAAGAATGTGCAGAGTAATGTTAGTCCCTGCCCAGGAAGGTAAAGAGTAGTATTACTCATAAATACCCAAGTTCCCATCAATAGTAAAATAGAGGACTATATGGTGGTATATGGTCACAATAATAAAATGCCTACACAATAATAAAATGCATAAATTATGTCAATAAGAAGTAACACAGTTACATTTCACAGATGTTTGACAAAAGACACAGACACAAAAAAGTTCATGTTTCATGATGTCATTAATAGTATAGTATATTCCAAAGCAGGCAAATGTAATGTATGATGGTCAAGGTCATAGAAATAATTTCCTTTGGCAATAGGGAGAAGGTCTGGAGGCTTCTAGGGTGCTTCTCCCTTTGATCTCTTCTGTAATCTGGAAGGTAGTAACATGAGTTGTTCACTTTATAAAAACTAGCTGAGATTTACACTTATGATTTGTGCACTTTTCTACATGTCTGCTAAATTTTGATAAAGAAAAATCTCTCTTAGATAAATGAGGACACCTATAGCCACAGGTCAAAGTGGGCACATTCCATTGGTCTGACACAGAGGCTTCAGCAGGGAGGGGATCTGGAAGAAGGGAGACGGAATAAGTTGTTATATAGTTTCCATTGTTTAGATTCTAGCAAGATCTTGTGCAAATTATTTGACTTTTTGCACTTTAGTTTTCTCATTTGAAAATGAAGACAATAGTGAGTCACTTCAAAGCAGCTTTAGACAGCCAAATGAGTAGTCTAACCTGTTAAAATTCATTTTATCTTGTTCCTTAGGGATTCAGAAACACACTACCTAATTGAGCTTAAATCTCTAAGTAACTTAGTAGGGTGACTCTAAAGAAAATTTGACAAGCCTGACAGATATATTTCATTCTCTGAAGGCTATTTGGACTGACAGACCAAGACTTAGCCTTCCTACGACAAAGAAAACACTGGCATATCTGCATCCTTAAGCACACATCACCACTATCCTAAAATCAGTGTCTCTTGACTGCTTTTGTGGCTGTTTCATGTTGAGAGTGATATTTGAAAGATATGATTTTATTGTCATCATGATGCCTGTGATGTCTTTGTTTCTATAGATTGTCTCTGTAAATTTCTGTTCTATAGCACTCTTGGGGTCTTTCTCCTTTTATAGAAACCTCCCTTAATATTTCTTGTAGGGCCAGCTTAGTGGTCACATGTTCTTTCAATTTCTGCCAGGCTTGGAGGCTCTTTATCTCTCCATCCTTTCTGAATGACAGTCTTGCCAGATAAAGTATTGCTGGCTGCATGTTCCTCTCATTTAGTACCCTGAATATATCTTATCAGCCCTTTCTGGCTTGTCAGGTCTCACGTTATTCTGATGTTCCTCCCTCTGTACCTAAGGAATCTCTTCCCCCTAACTGCCCTTAAGATGGTTTCTGTGGTTCCAAGATTTGTGAATTTTACTATTACATGCCAGGGCATTGATCTATTCTCTTTGATCTTGGGAGGGGTCCTTTTTGTCTCTAGGACAAGAATGCTTGTTTCCTTCCCCAGATTAGGGAGGTTCTCAGCTACAATTTGCTCAAATATATCTTCTGGTCCTCTCTCTCTCTCTCTTTTTACCCACTCAGGGATCCTAGTGATTCTGACACTGGAATGTTTCATGGCATCGTTTATTTCTCTAATTCTGTTTTCATGGATTTTAAGGTGTTTGTTCCAGGCCTCCTCCTGTTCCTTCCTTTCTATCAGTGTATCTTCTAGATCACTAATTCATTCTTCTGCCTCCTTTACCCTAGCTGTTAGAGTATCTAACTTAGATTGGATCTCATTTATAGCAGTTTTAAGTTTAGCCTGATTAGCTCTCATTTCTGCCTGTCAGAAAGTAGGTCTGCAAGAGAGGCCATTGTCTCTGGTTATTTCCTTTGCTTGGAGTTCCTCCTCCTAGCATTCTGTTGATGGGTGGTTGAGGGAACGAACAGAGTTGAAAATAAATCAACCACAATCCTTGCAAGGTGCACTGTGGGAAAGTTTGAAGTGATTGGAAGCCACTGCCAAGAAAAACTCAGCCAAAATGAAATCCAAGAATGTGATTTATAAAGTTAAAAAGAAATAAAATAAAAAATAAAAAAGGGAAAAGAGGGGGTGGCGAGGTAAGGGGGGGGGCTTTAATCTCTTAATGTGGGTGGGGTAGGGTTTTCAGTTCTCTCTTTTTAAAAAAGATTTTATTTATTTATTTGACACAGAGAGAGATCACAAGTAGGCAGAGAGGCAGGCAGAGAGAGAGAGAGGGGGAAGCAGGCTCCCTGCTGAGCAGAGAGGCCCATGCAGGGCTCAATCCCAGGACTCTGAGATCATGACGTGAGCTGAAGGCAGAGGCTTTAACCCACTAAGCCATTTTGTTCTCCTTGTTAGAGAACACTACTTCCCAGAGTTATAGAGAAAGTAAAACTGGTGTGTGTGTGTGTGTGTGTGTCTGTGTGTGTGTGTGTATAACTGAATACGAAAAGAAGGACTACATTGAAGCTTATATATGTATCTATATCTGTATATATATAAAAGAAAAAGAAAAAAGTATATGTATGAAACACTAGAATTTAAAAAGTTACTATGGAATATGTTGTATTAAACATCTTGTTGAAATGCTAAGTGAGTACAAAGAAAAAAGAACAAAGAAGAAACATGAACAAGAATAGAAAAAGTTGTGTCTAAGAAATACACAGGTCGTGAGGCAACACAAGGAATTCAGTATACTCTTTTCCCCTGGTGCTGGGGTTTTAGAGTTTTGTGGGGACCTTCAGGTTGTCATCCTCTTGTTCTTCCAGCTTGTCTCCTGGGGAAGAGGCCTGCCATACTGTTTTTCAGTCAATCCTACTTGGGCAATGTTGCCCTGCTCTGTGTCAAGGGGATGGGCTCCATGGAAACTGGTTTTGGGGCTTTTGTTCTCTGGTAGTTTTTTGTGCCTTTTTGAAGCATCAGGGCAAAGGAAAAAGTCTGCACCCAGACCTCTGCCCCAGAGGAGAGAGCCACAGTCTGCTTCTCTCAGAACCCTCCAGAACGGTCTCCCTCTGTGAACACCACAGCTTCCCACAGGCAGTGCACACCCCTAGTAATCCTCTCAGCAGTTGACCCAGGACCCCACTTGTCCCTGCCCCACTGTGGTACGGAAACCATGAGTGATCCCATTCTGGGTGTGTATGGACAGTGGTGACAATGGCTGTAGCAGCAGCCAGGCCCCAAGTGTACAGGCACAGGTCTGCACAAGTGACCACCCTGGTCCCTGCATTTGTCCCTAAGCTCTCAGACTCTGTTGGAGTGCTGTTATCAGGTGCTTCCGGTCCCCCCACCTCCAACCCTCTCTAAGCTATCACTGGTCTCCAGGCATGGGACGCTTTTGCCCTGGGGTATTATTTTACTTTCTAGTGTGTAGCTTCTGGTGGCCTGCTCCTCTTTTGGTTTATCCTCTGATATCTGTCTATGCAACCACAACCCCCTCCTTTGTACCTCTGGACTAAAGATCCGCCCCCATAGAGATCCAAACATATAATCTTATATGTCAGGCTGATTTCGTGGGTGTTCAGACTGGCTTGGTAGATATCCTGCTAAATTCAGGGGACTGGTTGAAATGGAGTCTCCCACTCTTCTGCCATCTTACCCCTCCTCCTGTCAGACTTCTTTTGAGCAGCACCTGAGTTGTCTTTCATACGACAGTTTTTCAGATGACAACAGATTCACAAATCAAATTGAACCAAACCAAACCAAAAGCCACAAAAAAAAAAATTACCCCGCAAATGGGGGAAATGGTTATTTTTCATGGTGCAGGAAAGAGCACCATTTTAGTCTGAACAAATCATTACTTGGCAGCACAAAACTACAGGGTATAGCAAATAGGGAATAGTTTGCCTAATCACTTTTTATTACATAATTAATGTTTTCTCCATTCCTGTATTATGCAGGGGGTCTTCCCTAAACTGTGTCTTTGGCTTTTCTCCCAGTTTGTTTGGGTTTTGAGTAGCCCCAACTTCAGCCACAAGGTCAGTGGCAGTCCGTGTACAAGTGACGTTTAAATCTACCCTCCTACCCTTGAACTTCTCCTTTTTGTCCATTTTTGCGTTGCGTTTTGTCAAGTGTACTTCCACTGGATGCTCATTTGCAATTCAAATTATATCTGGGGAAAGCTCATCTTTTAATCTTTTCCATAGAAGGATAAGCCACAGTCTTTTTTCTCATACTACTTAATCTTCAAATCAGGCAATTAAGTAACATTCATGACCTACCAATAGGGTCTCTCCACCTTCACAAAGCCAGTTATGCAAATGTACATGATTCTGTCACTAGGAGGTTTCCAGAGATTCAGGTTCACTGTCCTTGCCTTGCCCTATGCCTCCTACAGGTTAATTTTGATCCTTGGTGATTATCCATAATTTCCCTTTAGAGTAGTTTAAAAATACCACCTAAAAAGAAACTTCAGATTCACTTAAAATCCACTCCTGTCTTTCTCCAGTATATACTATTTGTTACTTGGGATTATTAACTTTCTCACTAGAGGATTTTAGATTTTTATGTCTCTTTTTCATCTTTGTGGTTTTAGTACCGCAATAATATTGCCAAGAATAATGGAGCTATATTTCCACCATAGCACACTCTCCAGCATTGGTCCTTTCCAGTTAATCCCTGAAGCTTTCTAAAAATTTGGCATAATAGAAGGAATAAAAAGCAGTGAGCTATACCAGTCTTTGAATCCCAAGTCTGCCATTTTCTAGCAGTGTGACTTTTGATAAGTTACTTTACCTCTCTGAACCTTTTTTCTGTTAGTCTTTTCTGTTAGTTTCTTTCTTTCTTTCTTTCTTTTTTCCTTAATAGTAAAATGCAGTAGCCTCATAGACAGCCTTTTTTTTTTTTTTCAATATACCATATCCTGGTGATTTTAGTGTGTGTGTGTGTGTGTGTGTGTGTATGCCTATTTATTTATTTATTTTTCAATATTAGTCTTTTATTTTTTTTTAAATTATATTTTATTTTTTCAGTGTTCTAAGATTCATTGTTTGTGCACCACACCCAGTGTTCCACGCAATACGTGCCCTCCTTAATACCCACCACAGGCTCTCCTGTCCCCAACCTTAAATTTGGGGGAGTACCTGAGGCTCATTTGTTAAGTGTCTGCTTTTGGCTCAGGTCATGATCCCCAGGGTCCTGGGATCCAGCCCTGCATCAGGTTCCTGCTCGGCAGGAAGCCTTCTTCTCCCTTTCCCGCTCCCCTTGCTTGTGTTCCCTCTCTCACTGTCTCTCTATCTGTCAAATAAATAAATAAAATCTTAAAAAAAATTAAATTTGATTTCAATGGTGACTGAGCTTTATTTAGCATGATCCCTTCCCATTCACTTTTCTCTCCCTTCCCCTCTGATCCTCTGTGCTCTTTCTTATGTTCCACAAATAAGTGAAATCATATAATTGTCTTTCTCCGCTTGACTTAGCATAATCCCCTCCAGTTCCATCTATGTCACTGTAAATGGTAGGTATTCATCTTTTCTGATGACTGAGTAATATTTCATTGTATATATGAACCACATCTTCTTTATCCATTCATCTGTTGAAGGACATCCCATCTCCTTCCACAGTTTTGCTAATGTGAACATTGCTGCTATAAACATTGGGGTGCATGTGGCCCTTCTTTTCATGACATCTGTATCTTTGGGGTAAATACCTAATAGTGTAATTGCTGGGTTGTAGGATAGCTCTATTTTTAACTTCTTGAGGAACCTCCATACTGTTTTCCAGAGTAGCTATCCTACCTTGCATTCTCACCAACAGTGTAAGAGGGTTTCCTTTTTCCACATCTTCACCAACTTTTGTTGTTTCCTATTTTGTTAATTTTGGCCACTCTAACTGGTGTAAGGTGGTATCTTCTTGTGGTTTTGATTTGTATTTTCCTGATGGCAAGTGATGTGAAGCATTTTTCCATGTGTCTGTTAGCCATTTGTATGTCTTCTTTGGAGAAGTGTCTGTTCATGCCTTCTGCCCATTTCTTGACTGGATTTTTTGGTTTTGGGGTGTTAAGGTTGATAAGTTCTTTATAGATTTTGGATAACAGCCCTTTATCCATTATTTCATTTGCAAATATCTTCTCCCATTCCATGGGTTGCCTTTTAGTTTTACCGACAGTTTTCTTTGCCATGCCGAAGATTTTATTTATCTTGATGAAGTCCCAATAGTTCATTTTTGCTTTTGTTTCTCTTGCCTTTAGAGACATGTCTTGCAAGAAGTTGCTGTGGCTGAGGTTGTAAAGGTTACTACCTATGTTCTCTTCTAGGATTTTAATGGATTCCTGTCTCACATTGAGGTCTTTCATCCATTTTGAGTTTATCTTTGTGTATGATGTTAGAAAATGGTCCAGTTTCATTCTTCTGCATGTAGCTGTCCAGTTTTCCCAGCACCATTTGTTGAAGAGACTGTCTTTTTTCCACTGTATATTCTTTCCTTCTTTGGCAAAGGTTAGTTGATGATAGAGTTGAGGTTCCATTTCTGGGCTCTCTATTCTGTTTCATTGATCTACAGGTCTGTTTTTGCACTGGTATTATGCTGTCTTGGTGATCATAGCTTTGTAATATAGCTTGGAATCAAGCAACATGATGCCCAGGTTTGTTTTTCTTTTTCAACATTTCCTTGGTGATTTGGGACTTTTCTGGTTCCATACACATTTTAGGATTTTTTGTTCTCAGCTCTGTGAAAAATGTCGATGGTATTTTGATAGGGATTGCATTGAATGGTAGATTGTTCTGGTTCTGTATTCTAGAAACTACAGAACACTTATGAAAGAAATTGAGAAAGACACAAAGAGATGGGAAAAATTCAATGCTCATGGATTGGAAGAATAAACATTGTTAAAATGTCAATGTAATAGGTTTTTAAAAAAATTTCTATGCTAAGTAGTTAGTATGTTTTCTTAAAACAGATGGTGGCCCTTCATCAAGAAATTTCGATTATCTTGAAATCTTTTTCATGTTATAATAATACCAATATTTTCTTTTCTTTTTTTTTAACTAACATTTTATTTTAAATAACTTTATTCATGTAATACAGGGAACATACAATTTGAGAGTTCTATTGACATGTGTTTACTGCTCCACTCTCTCTGAAATTATTTTTTTTTGTGAGATTTTCATTCTTTGGTTGGTGGAAAGATTTAAACATTATTTGTTTACACAGGCAAAAATCATAGACCCTCATTTTAAGATTTCTTGGGGGTGTTTATGAAGAATTTCTTGAGTTGTCTCCCTATTTAGGTTGGTGTCCTGTTGGTATTGTGTGGAGAAATATTAGGGAGATCAGCATCTTACAAAAATGACAAATTTTCTGATATTCCCCCCCATCTCAAAGTATTCTCTTTGTGCATATAGACAGTGGTTTATTATGAAAGGATATAACCCAGATGAAAGAGATGCATAAGGCAAGGTATGTGGGAAGAGATGTAGAGTTTTCATGCCTTTGCCAGGCATGTCACTCTCCCCAAATCGCCACATGTTCACCAACCCTGAAACTCCCAATTATCTTGAAATTTTATATGTGGAACATCTGTGATGTCAATTACTTCTACTCATGTTTCTGTGTGTGTGTGTGTGTGTGTGTGTGTGTGTGTGTACCTACAAACACATGATTCTCTTTAAAAGATTTTGTTATAAAGTAATATATTCATGTGAGGTAATCTCTGAGCTACTTTGGGAGATGCAGTTACTAAGAGTACAAAAATTCTTAATTCTAGTATGGTTTCACAGAATATTGCTGTGGTAAAGTTTCAGAGGACAAAACCACATCTATCAAATCCTATTTTCTTGGATTATGAACAAACATTCTTTGAGTAAATTAGATCCTTCTTCAATAAAATTTCAGGTTTCCCATCATCTAAAAAGTGATTTTTGCCATTCTTCCCTCTGCATTAAATTATGCTGAATACTTCAGCCTCTTAGAGTAAATTGGCTTCCCCAGAACTACCTGTGTTTTTGAAATTACTTTTCTTTCTGTAGAAGTAATTTCTATACATTATTGAACTCTATCAAATGTTTCTATCCTGGGTAATTTTTCTTTATCCTGGGTAACTTCATAGATTTAAATATAATAGTTTCACAAGCCGTATATAAATTGACAGTTTTTTTGGTAAGTACTCATGAATTAGTTAAAAAATATTTTTCCTCTTTGTTTTTTTTTTTAATCAAAATAAACTGAAGACCTATATCTAGCAGATGCTGCAGTTCTACTTCTATTTAAAAGGGAAAATATGTACCTACATTACCTTCATTTAGATCAGTCAAGTATTTTAAATTTTTTCCATCTTTACATATGAACTTGTTAGGTGTACATTTATATATTAATCTTTTAGTGGTTCTCTCTAAACATTTCAACACATACGCTTGGTTTATTAGAGTTTATCATAAATTAGGACTTTTAACACTTCTCAGATAATGAAAGTATTTAAAAACTTGAACTTCATTTATTCCCCTTTGACTTTTATGTTTTTGTTATGCATTTTATCTTTATATATATTTAAAATCCTATGACAA
The DNA here is from genome assembly GCF_011764305.1 of Mustela putorius furo. Classification (NCBI taxonomy): domain Eukaryota; kingdom Metazoa; phylum Chordata; class Mammalia; order Carnivora; family Mustelidae; genus Mustela; species Mustela putorius. The sequence continues at coordinate 108,446,667 of NW_025421987.1, read as the reverse complement.
TTTTTTTATATAGTGGATATTCATTCATATTTATGCCACTTTTACCTTTTCTTTTGCAATTCCTACATTCTCTTCTTCCCTCTGGGGTCATTTTTATTCACTTGACAAACTCGCTTTTGTATTTTCTTTTAGGGAAAGTCTGCTGATGACAATTTTTCTCCATTTTTATTTTTCTTAAAACACCTTTATTTCATTTTCTTTTTCAAAGGATATGTTTATTGAGTTTATATTTTATACAGTTTATTGAGTATATTATATTTATAGAAAGGATTGTAGGCTGGCAGCTTCTTCTTTCAGCATCTTAAAATGTGTTATTCCATTGATTTCTACTTTCATTGTGTATGTTTGATAGTCAACTATAAGCCTCATTGCTGAGCCCTTAAAGATAATGTCCATCCTGTGTCTGCCCCATCTGGCTGATTTTTGATTTTCTTTTTATTTTTCATTTTCAGCAGTTTGGCTCTCATTTTTAAAAAAAGATTTATTTATCTATTTGAAAAAGGGAGAGAGAGCAAGCATGAGCAGGAGGGGCAGAAGGAGAGGGAGAGAGAATCTTAAACCTGATACAGGAATTGATCTCACCACTGTGTTATCACAACCTGAACCAAAACCAAGAGCCAGATGTTTAACTGACTGAGCCACCCAGATGCCCCTGGTTATGACTTTTTGTTGTTGTTGTTGCATACTGTTGGGATTTTAGAGTTTCTTCAGCCTAAATCTTGATATTGATCATCTTTATAAATTCTCAACCAATCATTCTTTGATTCAAATATTGTTTAAAAAACAAAACCAAACCAAAAAACCCACAATTTTTTTAAAACCAGATCTCTCTCTCTTGTTATTCTGACTCTTTGATTAAATCTATATTTGATGGGGCGCCTGGGTGGCTCAGTTGGTTGAGTGACTGCCTTCGGCTCAGGTCATGATCCCGTACTTCTGGATCGAGTCCCCCATCAGGCTCCCAGCTCCTTGGGGAGTCTGCGTCTCCCTCTGACCTTCTGCTCTCTCATGCTCTCTCTCACTCATTCTCTCGCAAATAAATAAATAAAATCTTTAAAAAAAAAAGTATATTTGACTTTTGACCTTATCTGATAAGCTTATCTGTTTTCTGCAGTTTCCATTTTTTTAAGGTTTTATTTATTTGACAGATAGAGATCACAAGTAGGCAGAGAGGCAGGCAGAGAGAGAGGAGAAAGCAGGCTCCCTGCTGAGTAGAGAGCCTGAATGTGGGGCTCGATCCCAGGACCCTGGGATCATGACCTGAGCCAAAGGCAGAGGCTTTAACCCACTGAGCCACCCAGGCGCCCTTGCAATTTCCGTTTTTAAAATTCTCCCTGTGCTTCAGTCTGGATATTTTATACTGAACTAATCTCTTTCACTAATCTTCACATATACTGAATTTAATCTGCCTTTAGAATCATGGTTAATTTTCATAATTGTTCATTTATTTATTTGTGCTTATTTATGCTAGAATTTTAATTCCTTCAAGTAGAGTCCAATCCTTTCATAAAAGCCCCCATATTGTCATCTATTTTCTTGAACATATTAGTTTCCTAGAATACTCACTGGACCAAATGACTTTAGTGGAAAATAAGTCTGCTGAAAGATGACTGCTGCCCTGGCCTATTGAATCTCATTTCTACAAGTGGGAACACTTAACACAAGATATAAAGGTTAGAAGTAATGAGAATTATATATAGCAAAAGAAAGGATGACCTGCTTTTATAACCTAAAATGGTTATAGAATTTAAATGCTGAATAACACTTTAGTGATAATGTCAGCTAAACCCACCACAGTGCCTGATGTCTTACACCTAGTGAATGCTCAGGAAGTCTATCTAATGAATGCATACTCTAGATGAGTAAATCAAGCCTGGATGACCTGCCCAAGAAACATTCTGCAAGCAATCCCAAAATGGAGCTCAGTTCAGGAGATTGTCACAGAATTATCATCTCTATAAAGATCTTCCACTGACACATGTCATTTTCCTTTGTTTATTAGTTTTTTAAAAAAAGATTTTATTTATTTATTTGACAGACAGAGATCACAAGTAGGCAGAGAGGCAGGCAGAGAGAGAGGAGGAAGCAGGCTCCCCGCTGAGCAAAGAGCCCGATGCGGGGCTCGATCCCAGGACCCTGAGATCATGACCTGAGCCAAAGGCAGAGGCTTAACCTACTGAGCCCCCCAGGTGCCCCTAATAGATTTTTTTATTATAAAAATTTAAAACATATACAAAGTAAAGAGAATGATTTACATATGCAGGGTAATGAAGCCCATGAACCTATCAAAGTTCAAAATTGTTCAACATTCTAATTATTATTTTTCTGTAATTGTTGTTTTATTGATTCCTTTACCCACTCACCAACCCTCAGTTTGTAATTTTTTTAACAAAATTTTTGAGGTAGAATTTACAAACATTGAAAAGAGAAATCTGACTATTAGTACAATATTGGCAAGTAGATCTACTCATGGAACTGCACTATTATGGAGTGAATTGTGTCTCCTTAAAATTCAATTTGAAGCCCTAACCCCCAATGTAATTGTTTTTGGAGATAGGGCCTCTAAAGAGATAATAAAGATTAAGTGAGATCGTCAAGCTGGGACGTTGATCTGGTGGGACAGGTGTCCTTATAATAAGCAGAAGAGACACCAGACATCGATCTCTGCACACAGAAAGGAAGGGTCATGTGAGCACATAGCCAGATGGTGGCCTCCTACAGGACAGGAGAAGAGGCGAATGAAACCAAACTGGTCAGCACTTTGATCTTGGAATTCCAGTCCTCAGAACTGTGAGAAATACATTTCTGTTTAAACCACCCCATCTATGGTATTTTTTCATGGCAGCCCTAGCTAACCAACACATACTCTAGAATGACAGAGAACATTCTTTTTTTTTTTTTTTTAAAGAATTTATTTATTTATTTATTTATTTGACAGAGAGAGAGAGAGAGAGAGAGAGATCACAAGTAGACAAAGTAGCAAACAGAGAGAGAGGGGAAAGCAAGCTCCCCACCTAGCAGAGAGCCTGATGTGGGGCTTGATCCCAGGACCCTGAGATCATGACCTGAGCCGAAGGCAGAGGTGTTAACCCACTGAGCCATCCAGGTGCCCTACAGGGAACATTCTTATCTACCCAGAAAATTTCTTTACCTCCCTTTCCAGACTATCCCTAATGCTCTTTTCTTCTTACTGTTGAGATAACCACTGTTACGATTTTTTTAAACTTATATTTATTTTGGTTGTTTTAGAAATTCGTATAAATGAAATAATTCAGTATGTTGTCTTTTGAGTTTCTGTTGCTCAGTATTATGTCTGTGAGACTCATCTATGGTGTGAATATGTAGTTCATTCCTCTTCATTATTCAGTAGGATTTACTTGCATGAATATATCACAATTTATCTGTTCTTATTATATCAGACATTTGAGTTGATTCCAGGTTTTTGCTATTGTGAACAGAGCTGCTGTGTACATTCTTGTATAAACCTTTTTGTGGACATAAGTTTTGGTTTCTCTCAGGTAAATACCTAGGAGTAGAAATGCTGAGTCAAAGAGTATGTGTGTGTTTAACTTCGTAAGAAACTGCCAAATCTTTTCCCAAAGTAGTTGTTATAATTTTGCATTCCTATTAGGGATGTATAAAAGTCTGGTTACCCTCTATTATATTCCCTTCATCTTTGTCAGCATTTGGTATTTTCAGTCTTTCTAATTTTAGCCATTCTAGTGGATGTGTAGTGATATCTCATTGGGATTTTAGTTTACATACCCTCGTGATTAATGATGTAGAACTTTTTTTTTTATGTGCTCATTGGCCATTTGCATATTTTCCTTTGTGAAATATCTGCTGTGTGTTTGCCTATTTTAAATCATTTACTATTATTATTATATTCATCATATGTTCCAAATAAAAGTTCTTTTTTTTAAATTTAAAGATTTTATTTATTTATTTGAAAAAAAGTGAAAGTGAGAGAGATCACAGAGGGAGAGCGAGAACCAGATTCTCCACTGAAAGGAGAGCCCAGGTGGGACTTGATCCCAGGACCCTGGGATTATGACCTGAGCCAAAGGCAGTCCTTAACCGAATGAGCCACCATATGACTTGTAGATATTTTCTATAAGTCTGTGGCTTTTTCTTACTGTCTTTTGATGAGCACAAGTTTTAAATTTTGACAAAGTCTAATTTATCAAAATTTACTGCTATGGTTATCACTTTTTGCATTCTGCCTAAGAAATCTTTGTCTACTTTCAGGTTATGAAAATATTCTCCTATGTTTCTTTGAAAGGCTTATGGTTTTATTTGTATGTTGTAGTCTGTGATTTGTCTTAAATATTAACAAGCTTGAGGTCACATTGTGACCCTTTCAACTTGCCCCCACAGTATTTCATCAGTCTTTTCATATGTCACTGAAAATACCTCATGAATTCTATTAGGGGCCATATAATTTTCTCTATTGTGGGTGTGCCATAATTTATTTAATAATTTATTCATGATTTATTTTTGGACCATTAAGTTGTTTTCTCTCTTTTTTCTGTTATAAATAATATTTGTAATGAAATGGGCTTTTTTTTTTTTTTTTTTGGCGTAAATGTGCATTTTGGGTAATCTTTTCTTGGATGCTTCCTAGAAGGGGAATTACTGGGCCCTACAGGATGGAACATCTTTAAGACCCTTAATACACGTTATATTCCCAAATTGCCTTCCAGGAAGGAATGTGACGACTTAGATCCCCTCCAGCAGCATATGAGAATAGGTACCTCACCATATCCTCTGATTGAGTACTAGCTCTCTGTAAATCTTTTCCTTTGACATATTAAGAACAGTAGTTCTTGCAGTGTCAATTTGTATTTCTTTCATTATTAGTGAGTTAGAACTTTAAAAAAAAATTTTAAATTTTAATTCCAGTATAGTTAACCCGGTGTTAGTTTCAGGTATACAATATAGTGAGTCTTCCAATTCTATACATTACTTAGTGCTCATTGTGTTAAGTGTGCTCTTTAAATGAGTTTGGACTTTTAAAATAGAATTTTTAAACTTGCTTTCCTTATTTTTGAATAGCCAATTCATATTCTATGCTTACTTACTCATGACTTATTTGTAGAGCTCCTACCTTCATTTCCTATTGGTTTGTTCCAGAAATGTATGTATTAAAGATATTAGTCTCATTTTATTTTATTGTATGCTTATACAATTGTTAGTGTTTGCTTGTGATTTTTGCTTATGATTTTTGATTTTGTTAGTGATTGTAGCCAAAATTTTTGTCAGTACTATAAAGATATTTGGGAATATACCAATTAAAAAATTTTAGAGCCAGAGGAAAGTAGTAGAGCCAGTAGTAGTGAGTAAAGCATGATGGCTTTCACTGGGAAGGCAGAGTAAGGACTTTTGTATTTGACATGTCCAGAGATTACTCTGTATTCATGAGCAGGTCCCATGGTTATCCTCTGTTTGTTTCCCCATGTATAAAATACAACTAACACTATATACCTACAGCTTAATACTAAAAGTTTATGTGAGTTCTGGATGATAGTATAGGATAATTAAATACAAAGTATTATGCCTATAAGCTATTTTAGCTTACATAGTGTGTGCTGACCCATTTTTCTTTCTTTTCATATATTTGTAAGAGATAAAAATGTCATACAAATGCATGTATCATTTCACTTTTATGACAAAAGTAAATTTGTTATATTTAAGATAAACAGTTCCCTAAAAGGAAAGATGTGTCAGTGAAAGCAGATTCAATTGCCATTGTGTGTAGTACCTTAGGAAAAGTGAGGGAGAAAGAAAAGTCTTAGTAATTAAGAGGGTGATTTCTAAAGAGACGCTTTGCATCAAACAAAATTCTGCTTTCTAAAATCTTACCATGAGCAGCTATTCCCCTTTGTAGGTAATACCAGAAATCACTAATATTTATTATGGACTCAAACCATCTTATGTATATCCAATTGCCTCCTTTAGATTATAAAATCATAGTCTCATGGAGTTGTAGACCTCGAAGATTGGAAGACTATCTTGTCTAGTTTTATTGTTGTGAGAACTGAGGCCCAAGGAGTTTTAGTATTTTTCTCAAGAACTAGTATTTCCTAAAAATTAATGCCAGAGCCCAGAAGAGACCTAAAATCTTTTGCTTCTACTGTGAAGTTTTCTTATAGCTTTATGCTGAGTAAGGGAAGTTAGTAAGTAAAATTTAAAAAGCAATGCTACCTCGTTAAAAAAAAAAAAAAGATACCTCAAAATTTGTACTTTTTAGACTAAGATCCATTTGTCTAAGAGCCACGTTCTTGTTCTAAAGCAAGGACTTTATTATGTTCTAATATAATAGGATAGAAACTACCAAACCCTAGCAAGTGGAAAATTGTGTGTTTAAAAAGGGATGCAGAGGGGTGCCTCATTCGTTCAGTTGGTAAGAGCATGCAGCTCTTAATCTTTGGGGTCACAAGTTCAAGTCCCACATTGGGTGTAGAGCCAACTTAAAAAAAAAAAAAGAGATGCAAATTATGACTTTCAGAAAGTTTGCCATTTTCTTATAGAATGGATTCTGCTTTACAAGGCTTTCTCCCAGATGTCAGAAAGCAACATTTTTGGAAGTATTTTCCATTTGCTACTTAAGAAAAATGTATACATCTGAAAACTTATTTTTAAATTTACTTTAGAGGAAAAAAATATCTGCTGCAAGACTCTTCTGCTTATTTGTGAAAAATGAATCGTCATTTCGTTTTAGAACGAGGTAAACAAAGCCATAATAAAGCCTTGCTCAGAACTGTCAGAGAGGCATACAGCTTTTAAATCAGAAGGAAAGCTCAATGCTTTTTTATGGCAAACTAAGTAGTTGAAATGATGAATTAAAAAAATAAACATTCTAGTGTTACAGTGATAAACATGCTATCTAGCCTCTTGTTAACTACTGCAGAGTGTGACGAATGGAACTGATCCACTGACCTTTGTAGAATGAAACCCTTTCTGTAGGCTTTGTGGAAAGCCTGTTATTATTTAGATTTATTTTAAGTTAGATGGACTGTTGTTTGGACAAAATGTAGTTCTAGTAGCTATCTAAAAAATGGACCCAACTAGATGCTATTAATTTAGTTACTTCTCCTTGCAAACATATTTCATGTGCACATGAGTGTCTATGTAGAGATACTGGAAGATAAGCAAGTCTGAAGCTTTTGGGGAATCTTTCTGAAAATTAATCAGGAAGTAAGATATTGAATACAGGATTTTTAAAGTCAGTCAATATATTTAACTCAGTGAGCCAGCTTAGCAGAGTTGCCCATTTTTTCCTGTCATACTCTTCTACAGAACATTAAAGTATTCTAATTAGATTCTCCCGGAATAAACTACAGTACCAATACTGGCAGTTACTTTCTCTGGTTTATTGAATTAAGTGTCTATTGTTTGTGTTTTGAAAACTTGGACTAGTGACTATGCAGCTGATATAAATGAATTGGTGCAGGCTTTTTTCACTGTGAGTCCACTTCAGAGGTGAATAAGCTTGGCTCTGGAGGGAGAGGGTTGAGCTTCTTAGCAGGCTGCAAGGGCTCATGGCAGAGTGCTGGTTGTCTAGAATTCTTTTTCTGGTGCCAGATCCCTAGATATCCCTCTCTGCTCTAATACTAAGAAAGAATTCATGTGTAGAAGCACTGGGCAAAGGTAAAGCTTGGTGTTTTCATTGTGTCACATTTTTCTTAATGAAAATGGAAATAGAGATGTTATTAAATAACTGCATTGACCAAACAATTCTTTTCTGGGGATTTAACTCAGCAGGGAATCTATTATAGTTTCCCCTTCCTAGGTCAAAAGAAATATTCCAACAATGCTTAGGAGATTTTGAAGTACACTCCACAACTCCCAAAAGAGAATTATAAAATCATAAATAGGATCACTTAACTAATGTTTAAAGTGAAGAAATGCAGATCCTATTCTAACAAGCTTTGATATTAACTTGACATGTGTCTCACTCAGGTCAGAGAGTCAATGCTGCAGAATTATCTTTTGGCAATATGCTTTGTGACGTTTAAAGAAAAGATTGATGTTGACTGTGTCAGGAGCAGCATCAAAGGGTCCTGCTGGCATAGAGCAGCAGAGTGAAATGAGGACACATATATTCTACAGGGAGAAAGATGGTCCATGACAAATATTAAAATAATGTGACCACTACATGGTAACTACTTTGCAATTTTTGCCCCTGAATGGAGCTTCTTGTTAAGCAAGAAAAGACAAAATATCCAAATGTGAGACTGTTTAAGAATTTAAATAAAACTCCAGAAAGAAATAGAAAGACAAGCAAGATGACAATGGTCATTCAGAGGCGTGACTGTCACCTAATTTCCTGATGATTATGTTATTTTATTGTTGATTATATTATTGGTCTTTTAAAAAAAATCCTTTCAGCCACTTTATGTCTTTTGTTCAGAGACTTAAGTCCATTTACATTTAAAATAATTATTAGAGGTATTAAGATGGCAGAGGAGTAGGGGTATCCTAAGTTTGTCCTTCCAATACAACTAGGTAGTTATCAAATCATTTTGAACACCTGAGAAATCAATTGGGTTCTGAGAAAACAAATACTATAAGTCTACAAGTAGAAAAGTGACCACCTTTTGGAAAGTAAGAGGTGCAGAGACTCAGATCTGGTGTGATATAGCTGTGGATATGGTGGCAGGGAAGGAGCCTGCTAATGAGGGTTCTGCAAAGGATTACAAGCAGTGGAGCACAAAATCAGAACTTCTGGAAGTCTGTTACACTAGGATCATGCCTGGCTGAAAGGTGCTCCGGTGGCAAAATGGGGCAGAATCCCAAGTGTGACACTGTGATCTGAGGATCCCCTGGATTGCAAGAAGAACACCTAAGTGCAGCCTGTTCCCAGGCATAGGAATGTGGAAGCTGGCTGAGAACACTGAGTCTAGGTGCTGACTTTCTGCTGTGTTGCAATAAACTCTGAACTGCTGTATGGTCCTGTGACCACTTTCCTGGTATGGGTTGGCAAAAGGGAGAGGAGTCTGATGGAAACTGGGTGACAAGAATGATTTATTGCTCTTCTTTGAGGACTCACTGAAGAGTGGAGGGCACGGATTTTCAGCAGTGGCGCTAGAGAGTTGGGGCTCTGCCATATTCATCTCACCCATTGGTGCTGAAAGCCTTCAGGGAGCAAAACAGCTCCACCTAGTGGAGTCTGGTGCTGCTTACATCAAATCCTGTGCGGTGCTGTGGAGGTGCCTTTCCACTAGGGCAAGTCCTCCTGAGAATAAGCACAACAGACCCCTTCCCCAGAGGACTAGCACAAGCAACTCACTGGCACCAATTACTGATACAGAGGGCTGCAAAGCTTCAGCTCTAGGGGAAAATAGTATCCTTTGTACTTCTAGTCTTTGTTTTTAAATTATTATTTCAGTTATTTTCTTACTTTTTCAATTCTTTTTCTCTTTTTAATTGTAATTTTATATATCCTATATATATGTTTCCTTTCATTGTATTATATATATAATACATAATATATATATTTCATATATATGTATATGAAATACAATGAAAGAGAACATATTTCTTTCTTTCTTTCTTCCTTTCTTTCTTTTTTCTTTCTTATTTTGGGATCTAGATTCTTTTAACAAACACACCAGCAAAAATCCAGGATCTAATTTGTTTTGTATTGTTTTTATTGTTGTTTTTGTTTTTGTTTTTTCTTTTTCTTTCTTTTCTTTTCTGGAAAAAAATGACAAGAAGGAGAAATTCACCCCATAAGAACGAACAGGAGGTAATACTCAGAGCCAAGAATTTAATTTAGATAGAAATAAGATGTCTGAACTAGAATTAAAACATTGCTTATAAGGGTATTATCGGGCTTGGAAAAAGCAAAGAATACACTAGAGAATCCCTTACTGTGGAGATAAAAGAACTAAAATCTAGTCAGGCTGAAATTAAAATTGCTTTAACCAAATTGCAGTCTCAAGTGGAGGCCATAAAAGGGAGGATGAATGAATCAGAAGAATGAATAAAGATGTAGAAGGTAAAATTAGGAAAAAGGAAGCTGAAAAGAAGAGGGAAAGAAAACTATTAGATCATGAAGATAGACTTAGGGAACTCAGCAGTTCCATAAAGAAAAGTAATATCCATATTATAGGGATCCCAGAAGAAGAAGAGCAAGCAAGAAAGGAGCAGAAGGTAAATTTGAACAAATTATAGCTGATAACTTCTCTAATCTGGGGAAAGAAACAGAAATTCAAGTCTAGGTGGCACAGAGAACTCCCCACAAAATCAACAAAAAACAGGTCAACACCATGACATATTATAGTGAAACTTGCAAATCACAAAGATAAAGAGAAAATTCTGAAAGCAGCTGGGGAGAAGAAGTCCTTAACCTATAAGGATAGACACAAGGCTGGTAGCAGACATGTCCAGAGACCTGGCAGGCCAGAAAGGACTGGCATGATATATTGAATGTGCTAAATAAGAAAATTATACAGCCAAGAATACTTTCCAGCAAGGCTGTCATTCAGAATAGAAGGAGACAAAAAGAGCTTCCAGGACAAACAGAAATCAAAAGAATTTGTGACCACTAAACCAGCCCTGCAAGAAATATTAAAGGGGACCCTTTGGGTGGAAAGAGAGACCAAAAGTAACAAAGAGTAGAAAGGAACAGAAATAGTTTACAGGAACAGTGACTTTACAGGTAATACAGACACAAAATTCATATCTGTCAGTAGTTGCCCTGAATATAAATGGGCCAAATGCCCCAGTCAAAAGACACAAAGTATCAGATTGGATAAAAAAGCAAGATAATTCATGTGCTGTCTGCAAGAGACTCATTTTAGACCGAAAGTCACCTCCCGATTAAATGGTGGAAACCATTTATCATGCTAATGGACATCAAAAGAAATCTGGAGTAGCCATCTTTATATCAGACAAACTAGATTGTAAACCAAAAACTGTAATAAGAGATGAAAAAGGATAGTATATCATAATAAAGGGATCTATTCAACAAGAAGACAATTGTAAATACTTATGCCCCTAACTTGGGAGCACCCAAATATATAAATCAATTAGTAACAAACCTAAATAGGGGACTTTAACACTTCACTCATTGCAATGGACATATCATCTAAGCAGAGGATCAACAAGGAAATAGGGGCTTTGAATAACACATTGGACCAGGTGGACTTCAACAGATATATTTAGAGCATTTCATCCTAAAGCAAGAGCATAAACATTCTTCTTGAGTACACATAGAACATTCTCTATAATAGATCACATACTTTTTAATTCTTCTTTAATTTTCTGGTTGACCCATTCCTTCACATACTTGGTTACAAATCAGGTCTCAACTGGTACCAGTTCAGGTCACAATGCTTTAAAAATTGAACTTAGTCACAAGAGAAAATTTGGAAGGGAAAAAATACATGGAGGTTAAAAATCATCTTACTAAAGAAGGAATGGGTCAACCAGAAAATTAAAGAAGAATTAAAAAAAAAATACCAGCAAATGAAAATGAACAACCGTTCAAAATCTCTGGGATGCAGCAAAAGTGGTCCTAAGAGGGAAATATATAGCAATACAGGCCCTCCTAAAGAAGCGAGAAAAATCTCAAATACACAACCTAAGCTTATACCTAAAAAAGCTGCAAATAGAATAGCAAATAAAGCCTAGATTTAGCAGGAAAAGAAAAAATAATAAATATTAGAGCAGAAACCAATAGTATAGAAATAGAAAAAAAAAAAAAGAACAGATCAATGAAACTAGGAGCTTGTTGTTTGAAAGAATTAACAAGTTTGATAAACCCCTAGCCAGACTTACCAAAAAGCAAATAGAAAGGACTGAAATAAATAAAATCATGAAAGAAGAGAGATCACTATCAACACTGAAGAAATACAAATAATTATATGAGAATATTATGAGCAATTATAAGCCAACTGTAAAGTTTTTCTGGTGAGATAAACACAACACCAGGCAAAGTGGGTGCAAGGCAAGATTTATTAAAAACACTCTCCGGCAAAGTTTCAAGGCTCAGGAGAAGGGGAGCCAGGAAAGTTGCGCCAGGAGGAGGGGGGCACCCTCACGCGAGGTTCCGCGACTCTGGAAAGCAGAGTGGCGGAAGTCGCGCCCAAGGCAGGGAGAAGGGGGCTTTTAAGGGGCTTCCAGGGGAGTTCAGGGGTCTTTTGGTAAGTTTCCCTTATTTGGATATTTTGCCTGCTCGTCAGGGTCCCATTGGTCCACGGGAGAGCCCGGGGTGGGAGGGTCTCATATTCCCGCTTGTCAGGGTCCCATTGGTGCATGGGAGCCTGGGTCGGGAGGGTTTTCAGATTCCTGCTTGGGTCTTTGTTCTCCTATTGGAGCTCAGGTTTTGTGGTGGGGACTTTCGCCATCTTAAGTAGCCCTTTCTTTTTGCCAGCCCAGCACCAACAAATTAGGCAAAAAATGGAGAAAATGGATCCTTTCCTAGAAACATATAAACTACCAAAACTAAAACAGGAAGAAATAGAAAGCCTGAAGAGATGCATAACCAGGAAGGAAATTGAAATAATCAGAAATATCCTAACAAGAGTCTAGGACCAAATGTCTTCCTGGGGAAATTAATACCTATTCTTCTGAAACTGTTCCAAAAAATAGAAATGGAAGGAAAACTTCCAAACTCATTCTTTGAGGACAGCATTACCTTGATCCCAAAGCCAGACAAAGGCACCAACAAAAAGGAGACTTAGAAACCTATCTCTGATGAACATGGATGCAAAAATTCTCAACAAGATACTAGTTAATTAGATCCAACAGTACATTAAAAAGTATTATTCAAAACAACCAAGGGGGATTTATTCCTGGGCTGCAGGCCTGGTTCAACATCAGCAAATCAATGAATGTGACACACACACATTAATAAAGGATAAGATCATATGATCAATCTTAATAGATGCAGAAAAAGCATTTGACAAAAGTTAATGCCTTTCTTGATAAAAACCCTCCACAACATAGAGATAGATGGAACATACTTCAATATCATAAAGACCATATATCAAAGACCCACTGCTGATATCCTCAGTGGGGAAAAAACTGAGAGCTTTCCCCTTAAGGTGAGGAATACCACAGGGATGTCCACTCTCATCACTGTTGTTTAGTGTAGTACTAGAAGTCCTAGATTTAGCAATTAGACAAAAAAAAAAAAATAAAGAAAGAAAGAAAGAAATGAAAGGCATTCAAATCAGCAAAGAAGAAGAAGTCAAAGGCTCACTCTTTGCAGACAACATGATACTCTGTAGAAAACCTGAAAGAATCCATCAAAAAATTGCCAGAGTTGATACAGGAATTCAGCAAAGTCACAGGATATAAAAGCAATGGACAGAAGTCTGTTGCATTTCAATACACTAACAGTGAAACAGCAGAAAGGGAAATCAAGAAATTGATCCTGTTTACAGTTAGCACCAAATGGCACCAAAAATCACAAGGTGCCTGGAAATAAACCTAGTGAAGAGGTAAAAGATCTGTACTCTGAAAACTATGGACTACCTATGAAAGAAATTGAGGAGGACATAAAGAAATGGAAAAACTTTTCATGCCCGTGGACTGGGAGAACAAATTTATTAAAATGTCTATGCTACCCAAAGCAATTTACACATTCAGTGCAATCCCTATCAAAATACCACCAGCATTTTTCACAGAGCTAGAACAAACAATTCTAAAATTTGTATGGAACTGGAAAAGACCCCAAGTAGCCAAAGAAATGTTGAAAAAGAAAACCAAAGCTGGAGGCATCACAATTATGGACTTCAAACTATATTACAATGCTGTAATCATCCAAATCATTATGCCACTGTCACAAAAACAGACACATAGATCAATGGGACAATAGAGAACCCGGAAATGGACCCTCAACTGTATGGTCAACTAATCTACAGCAAGCAGGAAAGAATAGCCAATGGAAAAAAAAAAAAAAGACTCTTCAACAATTGGTGTTGGGAAAACTGGACAGCCACATGCAGAAGAATGAACTAGACTACTTTCTTACACCATACACAAAAATAAATTAAAAAATGGTTGAAAGACCTAAATGTGAGACAGGAATTCATCAAAGTCCTAGAGGAGAACATAGGCAGCAACCTTTTTGACCTTGGCCGCAGTAACTTCTTGCTGGCCACATCTCCAGAGGCAAGGGAAACAAAACAAAAATGAACTATTGGGACTTCAAGATAAAAAGCTTTTGCACAGCAAATAAAACAATCAACAAAACTAAACTAAATCAACAAAACTAAAAGGCAACCTATGAATGGGAGAAGATAGTCACAAATGTCTTATCAGATAAAGAGCTAATATCCAAAGTCTATAAAGAACTTATCAACCTTAACACGCCAAAACAAAAAAATCCAGTCAAGAAATGGGAAGAAGATGTGAACAGACATTTCTCCAAAGAAAACATATGAAAACAGACTAACATGAAAAAATGCTTACCATCACTCAGTATCTGGGAAATACAAATCAAATCCACAACGGGATTCCACTTCATACCAGTCAGAATGGCTAAAATTAACAAGTCAGTAAACAACAGATATGGGTGAGGTTGAGAATGGAGAACCCTTTTACACTGTTGGTGGGAAAGCAAACTGGTGTAGCCACTCTGGGAAACAGTATGAAGGTTTCTCAAAAGGTTAAAAATAGAACTACCCTATGGCCCAGCAATTGCACTACGGGTTTTTATCCCAAAGATATGAAATAGTGATCCAAAGGGACACCTGCACCCTTATGTTCATAGTAGCAATGTCCACAATAGCCAAAATATGGAACAAGCTCAGATGTCCATCAATAGATGAATAGATACGGGGAATGTGGTATATATGCACAATGGATTACTCAGCCTTCAAAAAGAATGAAATCTTGCCATTTGCAATGACATAGATGGAGCGGGTGTGAGGATGGGTTAATTGGGTGATCGGCACTTGAAGGAATGAGCACTGGGTGTTATATGCAACTGATAAATCACTAAATTCTACCCCTGAAACTAGTAGTACACTATATGTTAGCTAAATTAAATTTAAATAAAAATAAATAAATGAAATAATTATTGGTAGGTATGTGCTTACTTTCATTTTGTTAGTTATTTTATGGCTATTCTTGTATTTTCTCTCTGTTCCTTTCTTATTTTCTTACCTTTTCTTTTATAGTTTGATGACTTTCTTTAGTGATGTGCTTTTATGCCTTTCTCTTTAGGTTTTGTATATTTACCATAGGTGTTTGCTTTGTGGTTACTGAGTGGCTTACCTGTAGCAACTTATTTAGACAGTCTGTCTTCGGTTGGTAACGATTTGTTTGATTCCTTCTAAAACCCAACATTTCTACTTCTCCCAATGTTTTCTGTTTTTGATGTCACATTTTAGGTATTTTTATCTTGTGTATCCCTTAAGTAATCATAGTTATAGTTAACTATAGTTTACTACTTTTGTCTTTTAACCTTCCTACTAGCTTTGTAAGTGACCTGAGACCTCCGAGTCTCAGGAAAAGTTTAGAGTCAGCCCATAGATGTGTGTTTAATTAGAAGCTACCCCTCATACTGCAGCTATGATGAGCTACTTGGCTTCTTCCATGGAAAAATTGAGCTTCTGAGTTGTCTCTTGCTGTGCCCTGGGATGGTAACTGTTACAAGTTCCTTCTTCATTGGTTATAGTACTGTGGGACCCATGAGTATAATCTCTGTGGGGCCCAGAAATGCAAGCCCTCTGGCCTCCAGACAATCAAGGGATGTCCCCTGAGTGGCAGCTGCAAAAACTGGGTTACCAGATGTAAAAAACAGGGACCCAGTTTTGTATATAATCTCCCTTCTGGGAGATACTGGCACTTTGGAATATGGCAGAAAGAGTACAAATATGGCACCTGCCTAAAAAAAGTGGGGGAAAGGAAAAGAAAAAAATCGGATAAAATAAAAAGAAAGAAAAAGGGAAAGAAAAAGAAAAGAATATGATGCCACTTGGCTTTAACAAGGCAGAAGAAGAGCATGCAGACCCACCAGAGGGAGCATAAAAATGGAAAGCAGAAAAAAAGATGATGTCTGTCAACTTTAGCAAGGCAGAGAGCAGGCAGGAAGATAGTCCGCATGTGGACCCTGTAAGAGACATTCCTCAGTTCATCACAGTCCTATGCGTCTCAAGGAACCGAAGCCCTATTGGTCTTCCAAGTCAGATGTTTGGAGGTTCATCTTTCAGGTGCCAGTATTAAAAGTTGCGGTGCCCTATGTGAGGTACAAACCCTTCATTCCTCAGGTTTTGAGTTCCCTTTGGGTTTTGGGTGGCCACACCAGAGGTAGGGTTTATGGCAAGATTGTGTCTCAACTTCTACCTGTTTTAATGTGGTTTTCATCTCATTCACCCATGTGAAGGGGTTGTTCACCAGTTTTTAGAGGTTTTTTTGGAGGAAATTTTTCTGTATATAGCTGTAGATTTGGTGTGTCAATAGGAAGAGGTGCATTCAAGATCTTGGTCTATCAACATCTTGAACCAGAACCTTGATAATTGTTTTTATGAAAATATTTTTCCATTGTCCTAGGTTTCACAATTTCTCTACACATCTCAAATATGACCTGATATTAAAATTACACATACATTATAGGTAAAACAAATTCTTTATTTTATCAACAAGACTTAAATATGTTGGCTTGATAGTGCCCAAAACCTTATTTCTTGATGGAATTATAACCAAGGACCTCATCCCTGCTACAGTCAAATCTTCACTCACCAAGGAGTTTTGGGCTAGGGGAGCAATTTGTAACAAAATATGCTTAGTTTTAGAATTATTCTTGATCACACATAAAGGAGACCAGAAGCAGGAAGATGTATGCTCAGATGGTCCCTGGTTCTTTTTCGCTTCCATTTATGTGTCATTCATTCATTTGATCTACAGCAATGCTTTACCTCTTTGCTATTTCCTGGGAGCTCAAGATACAGTGTTATGAAAAAACCAGTCCCTTACCTTGTACTCTGGAAATTTAGAGCCTAGGGAGAATACTAGTAGTAATAAAACAAATTGTGTGAGCCAATGTAAAATTGTAGGTGTGGAAAGTTACATGAGAAGGATTCCTAGTAAACAAGAACCCAGTCAAGGAGCCTTAACCTGGCCAGGGAAGTCAGGAAAGCTTTCCTGGGAAGAAGCCATTTGAGCTAAAGTCTGAAAGAATGAGATGGAATTCCAAGATGAAAAGACCCTTTGGTAAAATGGATTTGAAAGAAGAAAGCAATGGCCAGATTGCTGGAAAAGTGGGCAGGAGCCAGAGCATTCTGGGCTTTTTAGACTGCATTAAAGGGTGTCCTGGGGTGCCGGGGTGGTTCAGTTCGTTAAGCATCTGACTTCAGCTCACATCGTGATCTTAGGATCTTAAGTCCCCCGTTGGGCTTCCCACTCAGCAGAGAGTCTGCTTGTCCTCTCTCCCCTCCTGCTCCTTCCCTTGCTTGAGGGCTCTCTCTCTCAAATAAATAAATAAAATCTTAAAAAAAAAAAAAGTGTCTCTCTTTATCTCCAAAGCAGTGAGAAGCTTTTAAAGGGTTTTTACTAGGGTGCATGGGTGGCTCAGTTGGTTAAGCTACAGCCTTTGGCTCAGGTCATGATCCGGGAGTCCCAATATTGAGTCCCACATAGGGCTTCTTGCTCAGCAGGAAATCTGCTTCTCCCTATGACCCTCACCTCTCTTGTGCTCTCTCTCTCAAAAAAAAAAAAAAAAAAAAAAAAAGATAAAGGGTTCTGACTAGTGGTATGACATATCAGATTTGCATTTTGAAAAGATGCCCATTCTGTAGGACGCCTGGGTGGCTCAGTGGGTTAAAGCCTCTGCCTTCTGCTCAGGTCATGATCCCGGGTTCTTGGGATTGAGCCCCGCATCGGGCTCTCTGCTCAGCGGGGAGCCTGCTTCCTCCTCTCTCTCTGCCTGCCTCTCTGCCTACTTGTGATCTCTCTCTCTGTCTGTGTCAAATAAATAAATAAAATATTTTTTAAAAAGTTTAAAAAAATTAAAAAAAAAAAAAAAGAAAAGATGCCCATTCTGGCTACAGGTAGAGAATGGATTATAGGGGACAGACATGGTTCAGGGGATAGTCTTTAGGAGGCTACTTCTAAATCCACGCAAAAAATGAGAGTGGCTTGAACTACATTATAAAGAATATGGAGAGAAATGGCCAGGTTTAAGAGGACTTGGATGTGGAGGGTGGGGGTAAGAGAGGCCTGGCTTTCTGAGCTAGGAGTCTGTAGGGATGGGTATGCTATTTAATGAATTAGGGAGGGGGAAATGATCATGAGGTTTTGTGTATGCTGAGTTTGAAGTTTATTTGAGGGTGCTGGAAGGAGATCTCAAGTAAGCTTTTGGTGTTAGTATCTATCCAAGTCTTCCCCAATGGGGCTACCACAGTGTCTGGCCTCTTGGGGGGAACATTTTAACTCCCCTAATAAACTTTAGTAGGAACCTGCCTTGAATTTAGACCCTGGAATTGCATTCTCTGGCACTGGCCTCTTTGAAGTTTCACCGGCCCCTGTGAGTCCTGTAGCAACAGGCCTTATCCCTCCTCCCCACACAGAATGGCCTTGTGCCTCAGCCCAGTAGTGTAGAAGTATCTCTTTCCTCTGCTTGAGCTACAGGTGGAGGTGACTCACCTGTGGTCCATTTCTTTCCATTCTGTCCAGCCTAGCCTGTATGAACTATATTCACCAGCAGGCTGTTAGGTCTGATTCTATTTATCTATTCACCTTTGGGTGGGAACCTGTTTGAGGGGACTTTAGTGATGACCTCTATTCCAAGGGACCTTTCAGTTACTGGTTGCCTCTTAGCTGCCTCCAGCACAGACTTCTTGTCTCATTCTGTTTTAGCTGGAGCAACTTACTACCTCAGGTAAATTTCCTGTTTCTTTCTCAACTTATGGATAGAACTAAGAATACTGATAGGTCTTAAGCTTGCTTACATCCGCAAGTTTTGTTTGACAACTTGGCCCCCAATAACTACTTCAAAATGAATGTCTAGAATCTGGTCACTTCAATTTTATTTTATTTTTAAAAAGATTTTATTTATTTATTTGGCAGAGAGAGAGAGAGAGAGAGAGGTCACAAGTAGGCAGAGGCAGGCAGAGAGAGAGTGGGAAGCAGGCTCCCTGCTGAACAGAGAGCCTGATGTGGGCCTCAATCCCAGGACCCTGGGATTACGACCTGAGCTGAAAGCAGAGGCTTAACCCACTGAGTCACCCAGGTGCCCCTGGTCACTTCAATTTTAGAACAGAAAAATACTTGACAAATGTAATAATAATTACAGATCATCCTTTTGCAAAAAAGCAGGATCATCTTCAGCATATAAATGTCTATTTTTAATGATTGATTGATATATTGATTCATTTATTTGACAAAGATTTCCTGGGCCTGTTCTTAGGATTTGAATTAGGCAGAAGAATTCCTTGTACATCTTTCATTTATGAATTGACCGAAGAAATCTTTGTTTTCCAATTAACACAGGGAAAATAAATGGTTCAGATGCTCCTGGCAGCAAGTAGAGTTAATTAATTTTGACCCAATTTTTCAAAAACTTAATTCTAAAAAAAAAAAAAGCAAAAAACCGCAAACCCAACACTTACTCGCTTGCTAGAAGCACTTGACGGATTTATTTCTCAGCCTCCCACTCCTGGTCATTAAAAATGCTGACTAAAATGTTTAAAAAACTGTAAGCTTCATTCACAATTCTGTGTGAATCTACCTTGTCATAAGATTTTATTTTTATCTACCTTAAGTTTAGGCTGCAGAGATCAGTTGGCTTACTGTGTCAACTTTTAATTATCATAGATATAAGCTTCCTTGACATATAATTTATCTGCATTTTATCTCAAATATACATACAATAAAAAATGAGATACTTCTCAATGGTTTCCAACTATCACTCTGTGAATTATATAAGAAATGAAGAGCATTGTTTTCTTTTTGCTGTATGAGGAAACTGAGTCCTATAACAATGGAATAACAACTAAAAGTCATCCAGTGTTTGTGGTTGCAGAAACTAATACATTCTCTGGTAGGAAATAAAATGGTTCAAATGGATACAGCTACCTCCAATCATCTCCATGATTTCTTCCATGATGATTCATTCCATAATACTTTTTCCTCATTTTGAGTTCCCTAACATACTAAAAATCATTACATATTTTTATCATGTATAATTTTTATCATTTTTATATGTATTTTATACTACATACTAAAAATTATTACATATTTTATAATTACATGTAATTATCATTATAATTATTTCATATTATTTATTTTTGTTCAAATTTTGTTTATAATTATTTAAAATTGCTTTTCATCTATGTGTGGTTTTGATATATTGTGGCTGCTAGAGAACAAAGGCCACACTTTTATTTATTTTTTAAATCTCCTTTGTGTATAGGGTACAGAGATTATTGTATAATCAGGGGTCAGTGGATTTTTGTTGATTTTCTGTCCAGTTCTGTGTTTTCCATATTGTATTGTTTTTTTTTAAGATTTTTTATTTTATTTTATTTGTTTATTTGACAGAGAGAGAGAGATCACAAGTAGGCAGAGCAGCAGGCAGAGAGAGAGGGGAAAGCTCAGCTACCTGCTGAGCAGAGAGCCCGATGTAGGACTCGATCCCAGGACTCTGGGATCATGACCTGAGCTGAAGGCAGAGGCTTAACCCACTGAGCCACCTAGGCACCCCAACATATTGTATTGTTTTGACTGAAAAGTTTCTGAAGTTTCTGAAAAAACTCTGCTGATTGTTGGTCAGTGAAGTAACCCAGACCGAAGCGGTTTCCTTCTTGGGTCTTATATCCTGCCCTATCCAGGGGCAGATACTGTGAAGAGAAGAAAACAGTTTTAGTCTGAGAACTTGAAAATTTACCATGTAAAATGTGTGAGAAGTTAATGCTGGTCTTTTTTTTTTTTTCATTTTTTTATTGTGTCATGTTAGTCACCATAAAATACATCATTAGTTTTGGAGGCAGTGTTCCAAGATTCATTGTTTATGTACTACATCCAGTGCTCCATGCAGTACATGCCCTCCTTAATACCCACGACAAGGGGGACTTCTGACTTCAAATCCCGCACTTTATCTACCTCTTTATTTACTCCTTAGAAAGCACAGACTGGGCATTTTGGATACTGGGTCAAATTTCCTCCAGGTATGGGAATGTGTACAGAGACATTTCCTAATATTTCCTAAACATTTCCTAATGCGGGAAGCAAATATTTCTCACCCAACTAATAATAATATGCTTTCATGTTAATCCATAAACTTACAAAGACATCTGAATGTTGAGAAAATCCAATAATATATCTAAGAAAAAAGAATCCAAAACCTTGACTTAATTCTTGCCAGTGTGGGAATGTTCTATTTTTGTTTCTGCACATAAGTATTTCAGTTTATGTTCAGTTTATGGACAGTCAGTTGTTGAAATATTAGTCCCAAGTCAAGGTCAAACACCTCATACAAAGAATGGAATTTCTCTAAGGTACAGTACTCCTGTGAAGTTGAAGTACACTTTTCATAAGCAGAACTCATTGATCTGATCCTATCATGCTCACGAAACTCGGGCTCCTGTTGAAGTGATAGTGATAATGCTCTCTAACAGGTATAGAGCCATCTGTGATCCACTTCTTTACACATTGCCTCATTTGGTCCTCATTAATAGCTCTTATTAGTTGGGTATAAGAGTTGTGATGATTATTAACATGCACATTTGAAACCAGGGATCTCAAAGCCATGGTCAAACAAGTTATTGTCCAAGGCACAAGCTGTTATGTAGTGGTGGGGAGAGCATTTAATTAAGTACTTATCATGTATTGGAATGACCAACAGACATTAAATTTTTAAATTTGATTATGTGATATGGAGTAAATAGGTAGGTCAAGAACATGAGTTCTGGGTTCAAATCCTAGTTTTATCACTTACTAATTCTATGATATTAGGCAAATATAACCTTTCTCAGTATCAAAATCTTAGAAGTAGAGAAAACACTATCTTCTGTTTCCTAAAAAATTAAATGAGTTAAGAGATCTAGAGCTCTTAGCATTATTATCTGGCACATATGAAGAATTCAATAAATAAAACTCTTAGTATTAATCCAGTTAAACCTTACACACACACATGCACACACACACACACTACCAACAACTCTATGAATGGAACACATTTTACATATTCTTCATTTATAATCACTCTTTGGATGATCTCATCCAGTTTTATGGCTCTGAAAATTATTAATTCATTGATGACTTCCAAATGTGTCTTTCCAATCTGTATCTCTTTCCTGAACTTGTATATCCAACTACCAACTTGAGATATCTTGGATGTCTAATAGCACCTAAAATGTAATATACCTCAAAGTGAGCTCATCCATATCTCTTGCAATTTTCCCCATCACGGTAATGGTTAGCTCCATTATTCACCAGTTGCTCAGGCAACAAATCCTGGTGTCTTTCTTTACTTCTTCTTATATTCCTTAATTATTTCTTATACTGCACATTGGGTCCAGAAGTAAATTATATTGCTTCTACCTTCAAAATATGCCCAGAATGCTATTGTTTTCCATTGCTCCCTGCTTAGCACTACATAACATGTTATACGTTATACAATTTCATCTTGTTTATTGTCTGTTTCCCCTGTTAGAAGGAAAGCTTCATGAGGGCAAATATTTTTTTTTCATTTTATATATAAATTCTCTGTGGTTAAGACAGTCCCTGGCCTATATACTCAGTAAATAATCTGATGAATGAATGAAGGAATAAGTGATTGAATACTTATTTAATAGATGAAGAAACTGAGCTTCAAAGAAGCTTATTAACTTCCTGAGAACAGGAGTGGGCACCAAGGTTCATGTGGCTCTAAAGCCCACATTTATAAATGCTACACATTTTGTCAGGGTTTATTTCTGGATATTGGTCATAACCTAGATGTGTCTGTATGCACATGTTGTAGTGATGTCTTAGTATGTCTTTGGGAAGTAAAAATCCCTTATAACAAAATCTTCCAGTGTTTTAAAAACTTTTAATGCTTTTCAAGGGTAAGTGCTTCCTGGCCTGAGCACAGAGAGGGAAGGTAGGCTTGGGAGGACTGGAGAAGGGACTTTTGATCTGCCCACTTGGCTGCTTCCTTCCTGGCCAGAGTCCTCAGATTCCTGAAAGCACATCTTGCTCCGGCTGGGGAGGCATCCCTTGTCTTCCTCACCATCTTTCTCTTTTCCTCTCTGTTTCTTTCCATTGTACCTTTTCACTCGTCCCCATCTCCCTTCACACCTTTCCTTCTCCCTTGAGCTCCTTCTCTATCCTCTTGCCCCAGACTGCTCTCCTTGCTCCTTGTTTTGTGAGACTCTCCCTCCCTACTCTCCCATGTATGAATGTCAGTGCCATCTTGTAGGACATAGGGTCTAAAATTCATCATACAATATGTGAACCTTGGCCCTCGAACCCCTAAAGTTTCACATAGGCAAATTATCTTACATGAAAGTTAAATGATCTTGGAATAGGCAAAGATTTTGTAAAGAGGATATGAATAGCAGTTATCATAAAAGCTAAGGTTGATAAATTAGTCTTCATTAAAATAAGAAATTCTAGTCATCAAAAACACTGAAAAGTGAAAATTCAAGTCACAGGCTAGGAGAAGGTATTTCAAAGGATTTATATGTAGCACATGTAAAAAATGCCTACAAATCAATAATAGAAAGCCAATGTCATTAAAAATGGAAACAAAGCTTGAACAGACTTTTTGCCAGAGTATATTCAAATGATCACTAAGTGTATGGAAAGTTCTCAACATAATTTTACAGCAGGGAAATATAAATTAAAACTGAAATGTGATCACACATCTCCCCAAATAACTAAATTAAAAAGACCGTCAATACCAAGGACTAATGAGGATATGAAGTAATTGGAATTGTCATACGTTGGTGGTAGGTATGCAAATAGATACAACCAGTTTGAAAAGTAAAACATAAGGCTACCCTGTGACCCAACAGTCCCATTAGTGAGTCAAGAAAAATGAGATTATATGTTCGCCAAAGTCATGTACAAAAATGTCCACAGTAGCTATAAGGGAAGAAACCTGGGAATAGCTCCTATACCCATCAACAAGGGAATGGATAAGTAAACGTGGTATATTTATACAGTACAGCATGGCACTGCAATAAAATGAATGGACTCCAACCCAGACCAATAGCATGAATGAATCTCATAGACAGTTGTTGAGAAAGAGAAGCCAGACACAAAAGGATGCATACATACTTTATAATTCCCTATGTTATATGATATTCCCAAACAAGCAAAACTAACCAATAGAGACAGAAGTCAGAATAGTAATTATCTCTGCAGGACTCTGCTGACTGGGAAGGGGCACCTTCTGTGTATTGAAAATGTTCTCAGTTTTAATCTGGATGGTGTTATACAGGTCCACCTAAGTAAAAGAAATTGTCAATCTATACATTTGTGATGTGCGCACTTTATGTATGTTACACCTAAATTTAAAAATAACATCTTCCCTTCTAGATATTTACTACTCAAAGACTTATACATAAATATTCATAGTGACCTTAGTCATAATAACTCCAAACTAGAAATTAATCAAATGTGAATCAACATTTGAATGGATGAACAAACTGTGGTACATCTATACAATGGACTTTACTTAGCAATAAAAAGAATGGAATAATTGAGAAATGCTACAACGTGGATGAATCTCAAAATCATTACATTGAGTGAAAGAAGTTAGATGCAAAGGACTATATACCATATAATTCCATTGATATAAACTCCTAGAAAATGCAGACTAATTTATAGCAACAGAAGTAAATTGACTGATTGGTTGTCTGAGTAGAGGGAGGGATGGAGTAAAAAGGTCTCAATGGTTTCCAGGTGCATACATTCCCAGAATGCATCAGATTGCACCTTTTGAAGGGATGCAGTTCATTTTCCATAAATTATACTTCAATGAAGATGATAAAAATAATATATATCAAATTAAGAATACTCAGTGGCTTAGGCTTGACCAGAAATGTATAGAGGGTACTAGTTACATAAACTTCAGTTTCCTTCCTAAAACCCCTACATCCCCCAAGAATTAAAGCTAACATAAGCAGGATGTGTGTAAGAGGAAGGGACATTCTCACCCATTTTGCCATATGGAGACAAATGGAAGACATGAGTGGGGAGTGGAGAGCAAAAATGGATGGTAGAAGACAGACATCATACCACTTATTTGAATTGAGGGAATTTAATTTAAAGAAGTTTTCACTACAGGGTTGCCTGGGTGGCTTAATTGGTTAGGCCTCTGCTTTCGGCTCAGGTTGTGATCTCAGGGTCCTAGGATCAAGCCCTGTGATGGGCTCCCTGCTCAGCAGGGAGTCTGCTTCTCCTCCTGTCTCTGCCCATTCCCCTGCCCCTTCCCCGCTCTCTCTCAAATAAATAAATAAAATCTTAAAGAAGAGAATTGTTAACTACATAATTGATAAAGTAAAAAGAAACATGGAGGTATCAGGCAGCAATTGTAGGATGTAGCTACCAACCCTAGGTTTGGGGGACAGATGGACGAGGTTAGAATTATTAAAACTTGGAAACGCAGAAGATGGTCTTGGGGTCTGGAGCCCACAACTTTGAGGGGGAGGCCCGGGCTGGTTGATGCAAGTGTTTCTGAGGCTAGTTTTATATCAGAGAAACTGAAAACTGGCTTCAGCTGCTACTATAGAAAGATGCTGCTAATGATGAGGTAAAGAGGCTTTTCTGGGGTGTCACTTAGAGGAACAAAAAGCAGGTAGGAAAGAGCATATCCTTTCTCCCTCCATCAGCCTTGCAGTCTTCCTCTAACACCCCTACTGGCAGAATCTAGTAGTGAGCAGCTGGAAAAACCAAGATGTGGTCTGCAGATTATAAGCTCCAGCATCATAAACACGGTAAGGAAGGGGGTGAGGAGCAGTTTGAGGTTGAAATTGGGTCTCCAGCTATTTTGTGTTTAAATCTTGATTTTTGTCCCCTATTTGTTTTGCAACCTTGGGCTAGTTACTTTACCTCTCTGAGCCTCAGCTCTACATCAGTAAAAGCAAGGTAATACTCCCTTCTAAGTTTGTAGTATGTAGTAAGTAAATGTATGCTAATATTTAATTTCTTTGTTTAGGTGGCACTTGTTCTTCCCTCACACTATCTCCTAAATCACTCCCAGCATCATGACCCAATTACCTGGTCCTTGGGGTGGCTCTACTCAGAGATGCCTCACTAGCTCCATGCCCTTCAGTCCCCTCATGAAAAGCCTCTTAGTAGTTAGAGATGCAGAGAACTATGGTGTATGAGGGTTGGACTGTGGTCCATGGGGTAGCACTTAGATTTCAGTCCTGGGCAGGGGAAGGGAGGGAGAAGAAGTTAAGCAGCTGGCCTGTCATTCATTTTTCTCCTGTTAGGAGGAGGACACTCCTGGGAGATAAAGAAAGCAAATGGTCTACTGTAATTTCCTTATAAATATGCTGATAATTGACTTCCTAGTAAATAAACTAATGAGAATGACTAGGAAGAGAGTAACCTTGTATGGAGTGGTTTTATCAGGAATGACTCTGGATTAGGATTGTTTATGGAAAACTAATTTAGAGTTTATAGATTGGCATGGCTACCTGGTGGATTTCATGTGAGTTACATAATGATCTGGGTATAAAATGGAGATGATTCATAATGAAAAGTCTCCTTGCTGTGTGAGGTAACCCACAAATCTCTCTGGAGACCCTATCATTGCTTTGGGCCAGGGAGTACGTGTCTGGTGCAGGACAAAAGGATCTGGGGAACCACTCTACATGTCCTGGACCTCTCCTGGCTTTGCCTGTGTTCTTAATTACGTGTATCCTTAAAATTATTAGTGAATCTTGGTGCTGAGTAACAGAGAAACTCAAACTAACTCAGAGTGTTGTTGGTGTGATTCAGCCATGCTTTTTCAGTGAACAAATTGTTATTGAGACCTAAATACAGGAGGGCTTCAGAGCCTCTTAAGGATATTTATCGAACACTTTGGATTTTTAATTCACTAAATAGTATTCAAGTTCTGGAATCTAACCTTATGTTTCTCTAATTATTGTTAACTTTCCTTTTTCTAAAGGAATAGAGGTAAAATGAGTGCTAAACTTCCTTTGGAAAATAAAGGTTCTGGTCCTACCTCTGCCACAGATGGGCTGTGTGGCTTTGGGTGGAACCCTCAACCTTTCTGCACCTCAATTTCCTCATCTGCACAAGGGGGAGGGTGGCATTCATGCTACCTTCCTCACAGAGTTGCCACAGAGATGTAGGAAAATGGTAAGTAAGCCAAATAAAAGTACAAAGTCCTATTTCTTCTAGAACTGTCATTCTTTCAGTGTTGTCTACAACTTCATATTCAAATATAAGTTCTCTACAATTTAAAGAAGAAACTTCATCTCTTCCAGTGCTCATACTAACACTTGTTTAAATGTGTAAAGATCTGAATTCCCTAACTTGTACTGATATTTACAGATCCCCAGTTTATTTCAGTTTTCTACAGAATATTTTATTGAGGTATATTTATATAAAGCAAAAGACACAAATCTTAAGTATACAGTTCAACCAATTTTGACAAATGTATACACCTGTGTAATCCATACTTAAATCAAGATGTAGAAAATTTCCAGCATGCCCAAAAGATCCCATGTGACCCTTTCTAGAAGATCACACTCTTCAGAAACAGTCATTGTTCTGATTTCTACTGAAGTATGTTTGTTTTGCCTGTAATGGAATTTGATTCTTTCTTTCTTTCTTGGTCAGCATTAACCATTTTATGTTATTTATTCTTATTTATTTATTTGACATATAAAGTATTATTTGCTTCACTCTTACACAATTCACAGCACTCACCATAGCACATACTCTCCTGAATGTCCATAACCCAGCCACCCAACCCTCCCCCCTGATCCCCTAGCAACCCTCAGTTTGTTTCCTGAGATTAGGAGTCTCTTATGGTTTGTCTCCCTCCCTGGTCCCATCTTGTTTCATTTTTTTTCCCTCCCTACACACCATGACCCCCTGCCCTGCCTCTCAAATTCCTCATATCAGAGAGATCATATGACAGTTGTTTTTATCTGATTGACTTATTTCATGTACATAATACCCACTAGTTCCATCCACGTCATTGCAAATGGCAAGATTTTGGTTTTTTGGTGGCTGCATAATATTCCATTGTGTGTGTGTGTGTGTGTGTGTGTGTGTGTATCTCCCAAATCTTCCTTTATCCATTCATCTGTTGAAGGACATCTAGACTCTTTCCATAGTTTGGTTATTGTGGACATTGCTGCTATAAATATTTGGGTGCACGTGCCCTTTCAGATCTACATTTGTATCTTTAGGGTAAATACTCAGTAGTGCAATTGCTGGGTCATAGGGTAGCTCTATTTTCAACTTTTTGAGGAACCTCTGTTTTCCATAATGTTTTCCAGAGTGGCAGGCCAGCTTGCATTCCCACCAAAAGTGTAGGAGGGTTCCCCTTTCTCTGCATCCTCGCCATAATCTCTTGTTTCCTGAGTGGTTAATTTTAGTCATTCTGACTGGTGTGAGGTGATATCTCACTGTGGTTTTGATTTGTATTTCCCTGGTGCTGAGTGACGTTGAGCACTTTTTCCATGTGTGTATTGTCCATTTGTATGACTTCTTTGCAGAAATGTCTGTTCATGTCTTCTACCCATTTTTTTGACTGGATTATTTGTCCCTTGGGTGTTGAGTTTGATAAATTCTTTTAAATTTTGGATAGGAGCCCTCTATCTGATATGTCATTTACAAATATCTTCTCCCATTCTGTTCCTCATCTTTTGGTTTTGTTGATTGTTTCCTTTGCTGTGCAAAAGCTTTTTATCTTGATGAAGTCCCAATAGTTCACTTTTGCCCTTGCTTCCCTTGTCTTTGGCGATGTTTCTAGGAGGAAGTTGCTGCAGCTGAGGTTGAAGAGGTTGCTGCCTGTGTTCTCCACAAGGATTTTGATTGGATTCCTCTCTCACTTTGAGGTCTTTCATCCATTTTGAGTCTATTTTTCTGTGTGATGTAAGGAAATGGTCCAGTTTCATCCTTTTGCATGTGGCTGTCCAATTTTCCCAACACCATTTGTTGAAGAGGCTTTCTTTTTTCCATTGGACATTCTTTCCTGCTTTGTTGAAGATTAGTTGACCATAGAGTTGAGGGTCCATTTCTGGGCTCTCTCTTCTGTCCATTGATCTATGTGTCTATTTTTGTGCCAGTAGCGTACTGTCTTGATGAGTACAGCTTTGTAATAGGGCTTGAAGTTTAAAATTGTGATGTTGCCAGTTTTGGTTTTCTTTTTCAACATTCCTCTGGCTATTTGGGGTCTTTTCTGGTTCCATATAAATTTTAGGATTATTTGTTCCACTTCTTTGAAAAAAGTTGATGGTATTTTGATAGGGAATGCCTTAAATTTGTAGATTGCTTTAGATAGCATAAACATTTTCACAATATTTGTTCTTCCAATCCATGAGCATGGAACTTTTTTCCTTTTCTTTGTGTCTTTTCAATTTCTTTGATGAGTACTTTATAGTTTTCTGAATATAGATTCTTTGCCTCTTTTTTAGGTTTATTCCTAGGTATCTTATGGTTTTGAGTGCAATTGTAAATGGGATCAATTCCTTATTTCTCTTTCTCCTGCTTTGCTGTTGGTGTATAGAAATGCAACTGATTTCTGTACAGTAATTTTATATCCAGACACTTTACTGAATTCCTGTATGAGTTCTATAAGTATTGGAGTGGAGTCTTTTGGGTTTTCCACATATATCATCTGCAAGTAGTGAGAGTTTGACTTCTTTGCCAATTAGGATGTCTTTTATTTCTTTTTGTTGTCTGATTGCTGAAGATACGACTTCTAGTACTATGTTGAATAGCAGTGGTGATAGTGGACAGCCCTGCCATGTTCCTTACCTTAGGGGAAAAGCTCTCAGGTTTTCTCCATTGAGAATGACATTTGCTGTGTGTTTGTCATAGATGGCTATTATGATATTTAGGTATGTATTGTCTGTCCCTACACTGAGAAGAGTTTTGATCAAGAAAGGATGCTATACTGGGGTGTCTGGGTGGCTCAGTGGGTTAAAGCCTCTGCCTTCAGCTCAGGTCATGATCCCAGGGTCCTGGGATTGAGCTCCGCGTCAAGCTCTCTGCTTATCAGGGAGCCTGCTTCCTCCTCTCTCTCTGCCTGCCTCTCTGCCTACTTGTGATCTCTCTCTGTCAAATAAATAAAAAAACTAAAAAAAAAGAGAAAGGATGCTATACTTTGTCAAATGCTTTTTCAACATCTATTGGGAGTATCAGATGGTTCTTCTTTCTTTTATTAATGTATTGTATCACATTGGTTGATTTGCAGATGTTGAACCAACCTTGCAGCCCAGGAATAAATCCCACTTGGTTGTGGTGAATAATCCTTTTAATGTACTGTTGGATCCTATTGACTAGTATTTTGGTGAGAATTTTTATATCCATGTTCATCAGGGATATTGGTCTGCAATTCTCTTTTTTTGATGGGGTCTTTTTCTGGCTTTGGGATCAAGGTAATGTTGACTTCATAAAATGAGTTTGGAAGTTTTCCTCCATTTCAGTTTTTTGGAACACTTTCATGAGAATAGGTATTAATTCTTCTTTAAATGTTTGGTAGAATCCCCCTGGGAAGCCATCTGGCCCTGGGAGATGGACTTGTTTGTTGGGAGATTTTTAATGACTGCTTCACTCTTGTTACTGGTTATGGGTCTGTTCGGGTTTTCTATTTCTTTCTGGTTCAGTTTTGGTAGTTTATATATCTCTAGGAATGCATCCATTTCTTCTGATTGTCAAATTTGCTGGTGTATAGTTTCTCATAATATGTTCTTATAATTGTATTTCTTTGGTTTTGGTTGTGATCTCTCCTCTTTCATTCATGATTTTATTAATTTGGGTCCTTTCTCTTTTTTGATATGTCTGGCCAGGGGTTTATCAATCTTATTAAATCTTTCAGAGAACCAGCTCCTACTTTTGTTGATCTGTTCTACGGTTCTTTTGGTTTCTGTTTCATTGATTTCTTCTCTGATTTTTATTATTTCTCTTCCCCTGCTGAGTTTAGGCTTTCTTTGCTGTTCTTTCTCCAGCTCCTTTTGGTGTAGGGTTAGGCTGTGTACTTGAGAATTTTCTTGTTTCATGAGAAAGGCTTGTATCACTACATACTTTCCTCTCAGGGCCGCCTTTGCTGAATCCCAAAGATTTTGAACAGTTGTTTTTTCATTTTCATTTGTTTCCATGATTTTTTTCAATTCTTCTTTAATTTTCTGGTTGACCCATTCATTCTTTAGTAGGATGCTCTTTAGCCTCCATGTATTTGAGTTTTTTCCAACTTTTGTCTTGTGGTTGAGTTCTAGTTTCAAAGCACCATGGTCTGAAAATATGCAGGGAATGATCCTAATCTTTTGGTACCAGTGACCTGGTTTGTGACCCAAGATGTGATCTTTTCTGGAGAATGTTCCATGTGCACTAGAGAAGGATGTATACTCTGTTGTTTTGGGATGGAATGTTCTGAATTTATCTGTGATGTCCATCTCGTCCAGTATGTCATTTAAAACCTTTATTTCCATCTTGATCTTAGATAATCTGTCCATTTCAGGGAGGGGAGTGTTAAAGTCCCCTACTATTGTTGTATTATTGTTGATGTGCTTCTTTGGTTTTGTTATTAATTGGTTTTTATAACTGGCTGCTCCCCTGTTAGGGGCATAGATACTTAAAATTGGACAGATCCTTTAAATATGACTTAGTGTCCTTCCTCATCTCTTTTTGTAGTCTTTGGTTTAAAATCTAATTTATCTGATATAAGGTTGTCACCCCCGCTTTCTTTTGATGTCCATTAGCATGATAAATTGTTTTCCAGCCCCTCACTTCCAATCTGGAGTTGTCTTTGATGTAAAATGAGTGTCTTGCAGTCAGCATATCAATGGTTTTTTTTTTTTTAAATCCATTCTGATACCCTGTGTCTTTTGATAGAGGCATTTAGCCCATTTACATTCAGGGTAACTATTAAAGGATATGAATTTAGTGCCATTGTATTGCCTGTAAGGTGATTGTTACTGTATATTGTCTCTTTTCCTTTCTGGTCTGTTCCTTTTAGGCTCTCTCTTTGCTTAGAGGACTGTTTTTAATATTTCCTATAGGGCTGGTTTGGTGTTCACAAATTCTTTTAGTTTTTGTTTGCCCTGGAAGCTTTTTTTCTCTCCTTCTATTTTCAATGACAGCCTAACTAGATATATTATTCTTGGCTGTAAATTTTTCTCATGTAGTGCTCTGAATATATCATGCCAGTCCTTTTTGGTCCGCCAGATCTCTGTGGATAGGTTTGCTGCCAATCTAATATTTCTACCATTGTATGTTACAGACCTCTTGTCTGAGCTGCATTCCGGATTTTCTCTTTGTCACTGAAACTTGTAAGTTTTACTATTAGATGATGAGATGTTGACCCATTTTTATTGATTTTGAGGAGGGTTCTCTGCACCTCCTGGATTTTGATGCTTTTTCCCTTTGCCAAGTTAGGAAAATTCTTTGCTACAATATGCTGTAATATACCTTCTGCCCCCCCCCTTCTTCTTCTGGGATCCCAATTATTCTAATACTCTTTCATCTTATGATATCATTTATCTCTCAAATTCTCCCCTCATGGTCCAGTAGTTGTTTATCTCTTTTTTCAGCTTCCTTATTCTCCATCATTTGGTCTTCTATATCACTGGTTCTCTCTTCTGTCCCATTTATCCTAGCAGTAAGAGCCTCCATTTTTTATTGCACCTCATTAAAACCTTTATTTGATTTGATATCACTTACCTCTCAAATTCTCCCCTCATGGTCCAGTAGTTGTTTATCTCTTTTTTCAGCTTCTTTTTCTCCATCATTTGGTCTTCTATATCACTGGTTCTCTCTTCTGTCCCATTTATCCTAGCAGTAAGAGCCTCCATTTTTTATTGCACCTCATTAAAACCTTTATTTGATTTGATATCACTTACCTCTCAAATTCTCCCCTGATAGTCCAATAGTTGTTTATCTCTTTTTTCAGCTTCTTTATTCTCCATCATTTGGTCTTCTATATCACTAATTCTCTCTTCTGTCCCATTTATCCTAGCAGTAAGAGCCTCCATTTTTTATTGCACCTCATTAAAACCTTTATTTGATTTCAACTTGGTTAGATTTTAGTTCTTTATTTCTCCAGAAAGGGATTCTCTAGTATCATCAATGCTTTTTTTTGAGCCCAGCTAGCACTTTTATAATCGTCATTCTGAACTCTAGTTTTGACATCTCACTAATGTCCTTACTGGTTAGGTCCCTAGCCGTCTGTTGTTGTTCTTTTTTTTTTTTTTTTTTTTTTTTTTTTGAGGTGAGTTTTTCCTCCTTGTCATTTTATCCAGATAAGAATAGATGAATGAGAGAACAAAATACTAAAAGGGTAGCAACGACCTCGGAAATACACACTAACCAAATCGGAAGAGACCTAAAGCTGGGGGGAGAAGAAAGGAGAAAAAAAATTTATATCTCTATCTATAGCTATATCTGTATCGATCTATATCGATATTGATATAGATATAGATATATATTAGACTGGTGCTTAATTTTGGGTATGTTTTGGCATATTAGAAGGAACTGCCTTCTAAAATTTTAAAGAAAGAAAAACTTCTATATATACAAAAGTAAGGGTAAACATGATAGAGGGATGGAATATGACTGTAAAGATGAAAATTTAAAAAGATTCTAAAGAAGGAATTGATAAGATAAGAAGTTGATTGAAAAAAGAATTTTTAAAAAATGGGGAAAGAATGCGATCAGGCTGGAGACTAGATCAAAGCCATGCACTAGATTTAGAGTATATTTTGATCTGTTAGAAGAAACTCTATCCTAAAATTTTAAAGAAAGAAAAACCTATATGTATACAAAAAATAATGTTAAATACAATGAAGGGATAGTAACTATGACAATGAAAATTTAAAAATATGTTTAAAAAGGTATTGATAAGATAAAATTGTTAAAAATGTTAAAATAAGAAAGAGGAAAAATTTAAAATATAGAATAATAAATAAAATTTTAAAAGTTTAACTTTGAAAGACTAGATGTCATGGGAACAAAGCCATGAATTCTATGTGCTGTGTTCCCGTAGGTCTGAAGTTTTGCAATTCTCATTGATCTGTACACTTGGCCTTGGCTGGATATTCTTGTTAATTTTCTAGGGGAGGGGTCTGTTGCAGTGATTCTCAAATGTCTTCACCCAAGGTGGAATTGCCCTGCCCTTGCCAGAAGCCAGGCTAAGTAATCTGCTTGGGTTCACTCTCAGTAGCTTTTGTTCCCTGAACACTTTCTGTCCAACTTTGGAGGATGGGAATGAAAGTGGTGGCCTCCCAATCTCTCACGCTGTAGTTGCTGAGAGCTCAGAACCCCACTCCTCAGTGTGCTGTCAGAGAAAAGCAGTCAATCACTCCCATCTCCCTGGTCTCCGGTCATGGTCTGTGCTCACCCAGCCTGTGACCAAGCATTTCTGTCTCTGGTGCATGGCCATTTGGAGTCTCCAAATTCAGCAGATTCCTGCAGCACATTCCTGCACCACTCCTCCTGGAGGAGAACGGAGGGATCTCCCCAGATCTGCCACCTGTGGGATCCCTGCTTGAAGGGCAGTGGCCTGACTCTGCCTTGGATCATGGTTTAAGGTAAGCCCGAGCTGAGAGTCCACTCCTCAGCTCCGTCTCTGCAGCTGGCTTCCCCAGCTCTGCCACACTCAGACATCCCCAGTCTTTTTGTGACCCTGTGTGGGTCCTGAGACCGCCCTGTCCCAGCAAGTGTCTCCCCTGTGCTTAGCCTCTGGAGCAACATCTCTCTCAGTGGAGCAGACTTCTAAAAGTTCCAATTTTGTGATTTGCTGCTCTACCACTTGCCAGGAGCTGGCCCCTTCCCCTGCAGTGTATCTTCCTGTATATCGCCTCAGATTCACTTCTCTGAATGTCCTACCTTCCAGAAAGTGGTCAGCTTTTCTGTTCCTAGAACTGCTGCTCTACTTCTCTTCTATCTTCTATTGAGTTTGTAGGTGTTCAGAATGGTTTTATAACTAGCTGAACTCCTGGGACCCAGTGATATTTAGGTCTTCTATTCTTCCTCCATCTTATTTCACCCCTAGAACTTGATACTTTCTTGGGTTTGGCTTCTTTCATTCAGCATGTTTTTGAAATTTAGCTATATATTATTTTGGATATAAGTAGCACATTACTTTGTTATTCTCTGTATAGGCTTCCATTGTATTAATATGCTGTAATTTATTTATGTTCTTGTTGGTGGCCATTTGAGTTGTTTCTAGTTTTTAACCTGTTAAGAATAAGGCTAAGGATGATCTTATATAAGACTTTGTATAGACACATGTTTTTATTTCTTTGGGACAAATACCTCAGAGTAGAATCGCTGGGTCATAGTACAGATAGATGCCTCTTTGACTTTTTCAGAAACTGCTAGTTTATCAAAATAATGAGAAATACAGTTTTTCCATAACCTTGTTGCCACTTGGTGTTGTTATACTTTTTTCAGTATAGTCATAGGTGTATTTTGGTATCTTTAGATTTTTTCCCTAGCTTTGTTGGATTCTTAAATTGGTATCTATAGAACTGCCTTGGGATATGCTCATGAAGCTATATGCAAAAATTTATGCCCACTTACATTTTCATGAGAATAGAACCTATACATTTCAGCTTCTTAAAGCAGTCCCTCATTCCCTCAAATGCTAGCAATTATATAAAGAGCAGTTTTTAAAGATGTGATTTTCTTGATCCGTCTGGTAGCCTAAGCCATAATTAACTAGTGACAATCAACTATTTATATTCTTAAATCTTAAAGGTTTTATTTTACTGTAGCATGCAGTTAAACATAACACAAATTCTTACTAGCTCCTAATGTCTTAAAATACCATTTGGCCCAGATTTCTAAAATGTCCTTTTGTACACAGTCCTCTCTATAATGAAAATCGTGTTCTCTAGCCCTATGCTATTAGGAAAAGAAATTTGCATTCCTGATTTGATTAAGGAAAAGTTAGTTATGGAGACTTATACAGGAATGTCTTTTTTGGTCTACCTTGAACTTGAGGAAATAGAACAGGTAAGAAATAATTGCTTATTCAGCATGCTCTGTAAGACTCAATTTATGATTATAACTAACCTCATCATTGCAGGTTTTTAGGAATTTGCTTCCTCAATTGTTGTTTGTTTTCATTGCATAATGTAGCAAAAGTTTTCAAAGGACCATTTGTATATGTCTGTGACTTAAAACCCAGTGAGCTTCGGAAGAGATAACGTTTCCTTTTTATAAATTTCTCACATTAACTTTTAGAATTCCCACTAAATGAATTCAAGGATTAAAGACAGAATTGAGAAAGGTTTGCTCATTTTCTAGATGTCCTGATTATGCCCAATTCAAAGCATGTCATTAATATGCTGTGGTCCTTTCCGATATAATTTTAAAAAAAGGCAGCTTCTAGCATTTATCTTGGTAAATGCCTTTGTTAGGCATTTGGGTTTGAATAAAAGTAACAGGATTGTGTGTTGGTTGATCTACACTGCATCCAAATTGCTTGGATATTAAGATAATGAATGAGGATACAAGAGGATGGCACTTCATTCCAGACTACCATAGTCATAAAGACATTGGTTTAATCTCCCTGATGGCCATTTGATACATGACTGGGGGAGAAATGGAGCAGGGGAGAAGCTTCTGATACATTTTTATTTTTCTGTAACAGATTTATTGAGAGATAATTCACATACCATCCACCCATTTAAAGTACAAAATTCAGTGGTTTTCAGTTTATTCATGGAACTGTGCAAACCTCACCACAATCAATTTCAGAACATTTCCGTCATCCCCAAAGAAACCCTTTACCCTTTAACAGTCCCACATCCTCCTACCTGCCCCCATTTCCCTTCAACCTTTCTTGCTCCAGGTAGCCATCAATCTGTTTTCTCTATCCATTCATTTTTAAAAAAATATTTAATTTATTTATTTGTGAGAGAGAGCAAGTGAGTACAAGTGGGGGGAAGGGCAGAGGGCAAGGAGAAGCAGACTCTCCACTAAGCATGGAGCCCCACTAGGGGCTCAATCCCAGGACCTTGTGACCATGACCTGAGCCAATGGCTTATGCTTAACCTACTGAGCCACCTTTATCTATTGATGGATATGCCTATTCTAAACATTTCAAATGAATATAATATGTAGTCTTTTGTGACTCTTTTAGTTAGCTTAATATTTTTGAGGTTCATCCATATCATAACATGCATTCACACATCATTCCTTTTTATTGCTGAAAAATATTCTTTTGTATGGATATACCACATTTTATTCATCCATTCATCATTGATAAATGTTTGGGTTGTTTCTACTTTTTTTGCTATTATGCATAATGTTATGACTATCTGTGAGCATTTGTGTGTAACCTCTTTTGCACATACATTTTCTTTCTTTTTTTTTTTTTAAATATTTTATTTATTTATTTGACAGAGAGAGATCACATGTAGGCAGAGAGGCAGGCAGAGAGAGAGAGAGAGAGGAGGAAGCAGGCTCCCTGCTGAGCAGAGAGCCTGATGCAGGACTCGATCCCAGGACCCTGAGATCATGACCTGAGCCGAGGGCAGTGGCTTAACCCACTGAGCCACCCAGGTGCCCCTGCACATACATTTTCAATTCTTTTGGTATATATCTAGGAGTGGAATTGCTGGATCATACAGGAACTCTATGTTTAAACTTTTGAGGAACCACCAAACTATTTTCCAAAGCAGCCACACCATTTTATCCCACCAGCAGTGTATCAGGGTTCTGACTTCTCTACATCTTCACCAACACTTGTTATTATCAGCCATTTTTATTATAGCCATTCTAATGGTGTGAAGTAGTACCATTGTGGTTTTGAGTTGCATTTCACTGATGGCCAATGATGTTTAGTGTTTTTTGGCTATTTATATATGTTCTTTGGAGGAATATCTATTCAGATCCTTTGCTTACTTTTTAGCTGGGTTATAGTCTCATTATTGAGCTGTGATATGGCCTTGATGTGCTTTTGAGTAATAGAATGAAATGGAAAAATATGGTAAGTGGGGTGTCTCCAAAATGGTAACAATATACATATCAGTTGAGATGCCTTGAATCACAGAGCTTAAAGAGGTAGAAGTCACTGTAAAGATCCCCAAGGCAAGGCTCTCCTTTTATAGATAAGAAAACAAATAATTGTGAAAATTAAATGATTTCCCAAGAAGCTACAATCAAGAGGTCAAAGAATGGAAACTCAAACCCAAGTGCTTTTATGCAGAATTTGCTACTCTAGCTGATGCATTGCACTGCTTAGAAATGCAAAAAGATGCTCTGTGCTGCCAAGAATTCTTAGATCTTTGTCTCTTGTTCTTTAAAGACAATTGCAACATTTATATTTATTGGTAATGGATCATACAAGGTTTCTGTTTTAGACAGGACTAATGGATAATGAGTTAGAGCGTTGGTCTCAAATTTGAGCATGCATTAGAATCTCCTAGGGAGCTTGTGAGACACAATTGTATCCAGCATACATAATATGTAATATTATGTAAATGTATATTTTAAATTAATTATACATGATGCACAAGTGCCATTAACAAAGGCTGAATAATGTCTAGCACTTATTATATGACCCCAAATAAGCATTTATTGAGTGTATATTAAAAACACAGTTTAATGTATAATTTTACAACCATGGCTCTGAAACAAGCATGTATCAGAATCACCTGGAAGGTTTATTAATACATATATTGTTGGACCCCTTCCAAAGTTCCTGCTTTAATAAATCTGAGAAGGGTTCCAATAATTTGCATTTCTAAAAAGCTTCCAGGTGAGGCTGATGTCTGCTGGTCCTGGAACCATAATGTGAGAACCACTGCACTAGAGGAAAGTGAACATTTCAGTGCCTGGATAAGGGGTAATACGATGGAGGGAAGGCCTGAATTGCAATGTAGTTCCATATGTAAGTGAAAATTTTTTTCTGATATCCTTAATCTTAATCATTTTTAGTGTACAATTTGGAATACACAATTTGCTCTTTCTCTTGTGGCTTCAAAGGGAGAAAATCACAAAAATGCCTGTCTTTTTAATTCACTTGAACATACATTGCAGAACTTCATACCATCCAAGTATTCTGTGTGTGTGTGTGTGTGTGTGTGTGTGTGTGAGAGAGAGAGAGAGAGAGAGAGAAAGAGAGAGAATATCTACGTATATAGATATTGTTGTAGTAAACTTTTCAGGTTAAAAAAGTTAAAGAATATTGGTGCATATTAGGTTTATATATGTGCTTATATGTAAGGACACATAAATATAAAGAAAATATTTGTTAAGGATATTTGGTTTCAGTTGTTACATAAAGTGGTTGTTTATTCTAAAACATGGTAGCAAGAAGATATCACTCTGATGTAGCTGGAAAGCCGATCAGATATCTCCAGAAAAGCTAAGTCACAGCCAGCATGCTTTGAGTTCATAATGCTGATCCTTGCATACCATAGGTCCTCTGTGAGTGTTTGTATTTGGAAAAAAATTAAATTAAATAATAAAAAAGGAATACCACACATCTCACACAAATCATGCTACTCAATTATTCCTGAATTCTCTGATGAAGCATTTGGAAGTTACCTAATGAATTCACTGAGATAGAATATGTTTTAAGTTTTTACTATACTTAGTGTTTTGGTTTAATCTACTTAATAAGGGAATTTTTGTGGACAACCTTAGAAGAGGTGTTAATCATAAAAGAATAACAGAGGCAAGGTTGAATTATTTACATGAAATTTGGAAAATTTCATGATATCAAGACACCAAGGCCATATTCCAGAAATAGCTTATAAATTATATTCCTTTATACCATTTTTTAAGATGGTAAAACATGTAGGTACCCAATCAGCTGACTGCCTGTTGGGGCAAGTACAGTGGAAGAGTACATGGACTTTGGTTTTGGAGCTGTGTTCACATTCTGGCTTTCTTAATTCTGGGCTGGTTGACTACAGCAGGTACTGTGTTGTGTTGCTCAGATCTCTATTTGGGACTGAAGAATTTATTTCCCTCAGTGGTTGCTAGTGCCATGGAATATGTCTAACTGGTTTTCATGGGAGTGTAAAATCCTGGCCCGCTCATCCCAACTTGGGACAACTCTTACAGGGCTACTCTAGCTCTAGAACTCCCCATAGGATTAGCGCTCTCTCTCTCTCTCTCTCTCTCTCACACACACACACACACACACAGAATACTTGGATGGTATGAAGTTCTGCAATGTATGTTCAAGGGAATTAAAAAGACAGGCATTTTTGTGATATTCTCCCTTTGAAGCCACAAGAGAAAGAGCAAATTATGTATTCCAATTTGTACACTAAATAATGATTAATGACTGAGACTGGATTGATCCCCAACTCCTTCTTCTGCCCAATGCTGCTTTCTTCCCTTCTCCTCCAGGTATTGATCCTGAGAATACTCTTTTCAAATTCTCTTGAACACAAATCTCAATCTCAG
The DNA here is from genome assembly GCF_011764305.1 of Mustela putorius furo. Lineage (NCBI taxonomy): Eukaryota > Metazoa > Chordata > Mammalia > Carnivora > Mustelidae > Mustela > Mustela putorius. The sequence goes on along the minus strand of NW_025421987.1, from coordinate 108,406,161 downwards.
AGTCTGCTTTCTGGGAACAAATGTGCAACAGTGATCTTTTATGTTATTCAATTTCTTTGAATCTAAAAGAAGTTTCCTATAACAATGCCTATGTCATTTAAGGTTGTTATCAGAACTAAATTAGATAATGACCTTAGTGCAATGTCTGACACAGATTAGATGCTCAGTCTTTTAAATTCTTTCTATTCTCCAGCTAGTTTTCTTTCCTGTTGGTGGTTAAGTCATTTTTTCCCAGAGTACTCACCTTGTGCAATCATAGATAAGTTGGAGAATCTGAGATACGAAAGAGTGTGAAAACTTTCATTTGGTTTGCCAAACCTCAGGTAAAACAGTCTCAATCTAGGACTACTTATAAAGAAAAATGGTTTACAAATTATTACCACATTCCTGAGTAGGCCAAGCTATGGTTCCCAACAGCTACTTCTGTACTGTTTTTCTCTGACTGCCAAGAAAATGGATGATAAACATTTTTTAAGTTAATGGTTTCATGATTGATTGATATATCACATTTAAAAAGTTTTATTTTAATTCTATTATAGTTAGTATATAGTATAATATGAGTTTTAGGTATACAATATAGTGATTCAACAATTCCTTATATCACCCAGTGCTAATCGTAACAGATACACTCCTTTTTGTTTGTTTTTAACTGTTTCATTTATTCAGGTACTCTCCTGTTGAGTGCATATATATTTATAATTGTTATACCTTTTTATTAGGTTGTCCCCTTTATTATTTTGTAGTGTCCTTTGTCTTTTTTTAAAGACTTTGTTTTAAAGTCTATTTTGTCCAATGGAAGTGATGCTACTCTGGCTGGCTGGCTTCCTTTCTTTCAAAGATTTCTTTATTTACTTTAGAGAAGGAGTGTGCACACTCATGTAAAAGAGTGTGGGTAGGAGGGGGGAAGAGGGTGAGAATCCCAAGCAGACTCTCCACTGAGCATGGAGAACACTAGGGGCTTGATCTCATGACCCATGAGATTATGACCTGAGCTAAAAACCATGATTTTGAAGAGTAACTGAGTAACTGACCTAGCCACCCAGGCACCCCCTCTGGCTTTCTTTTGATATCTATTTGCATGACAAATGTTTTCCCATCCCCTCACTTTTAATCTGCAGATGTCTTTAGGTCTGAAATGAATCTGTTATAGGCAGCATAGAGATGGGTCTTGTTTTTTATCCTTTCCGATACCATTTGTCTTTTGATTAGAACATTTAGTCCATTGACTCTCAAGGTAATTATTGATATATTTGTATTTATTGCTATTTTGTTATTTGTTTTGTGGTTGTTTTTATAGTTTTTCTCTGATCCTTTCTACTCTTTTCATGGTTTGCTGGTTTTCTTTAGTGATATACTTGGATTTCTTATTCTTCATTTTTTGCATATCTATTACTGTTTTTTGATTTGTGTTATCATTAGGTTTGTAAATAACATCTTTTGCTTATAACAGTCTATATTAAGGTGATGGTTGCTTAATTGTGAACTCATCCTTTACTCCTCTCCCTTCCACTGGTCAGATATTAACATCCTTTTATTTTGTGCTTCTCTTGACTGATTTTTACAGATATACTATTTTTTTTCCTTTTTTTTTTTTTTTTTTTGCTTTTGTGATTCTTGTTTTTTTTTTTGTTTTGTTTTTGGTTTTTTTGTTTGTTTGTTTTTACTCTTACTTATGGTTTTTGTTTTCCATTCACAGAGTCCCCCTTAACACTTCTTATAGAGGTGGTTTAGTGGTCATAAACTCTTTTATCTTCTGTTTGTCTGGGAAATTCTTTATCTCCCCGTCTATTCTGAATGATAACCTTGCTGGATAGAGTATTTTTGGCTGCAGATTTTTGCCTTTTAGCACTTCGAATACATCATGCCCCTCCATTCTGGACTGGAAAGTTTCTGCTGAAAAATGAGCTGATAGACTATTAGGGTTTCCTTTGTATTTAATGGTCTCTATTCTCTTGCAACCTTTAACATTCTTTCTTTACCACTATTTATTTGCCGTTTTAATTACTGTGTGTCTTAGTGTGAACCTCCTTGGGTTGAATTTGTTGGGGAAAACTCTGTGTCTCCTGAACCTGGATCAATGTTTTCTCTTTCCAGATTTAGGAAGTTTTCAGCTCTTATTTCTTCAAATACATTTTATGCTTCCCTTTCTCTCTCTTCTGGGATTTCATATAATGTGAATATTATTATGCTTGATGAAATCATTGAGTTCTCTAAGTGTATTCTCATTATGCAGTATTTGTTTGTCTTTCACCTTCTTAGCTTGATTTTCTAAAGTCCAATGAGTATCTTTATGATCATTTTCTTAAAATCTCTATCAGGCCCATTACTTATTTCTGTTTCACTTAGATCTCCTGCTATGATTTTGTTCTGTTCTTTCATTTGATACATATTTCTCTATCTCCTCATTTTGTCTACCTCTCTGTATCTGTTTCTTTGTGTTAGGAAATTCAGCAACATCATCTGCTCTTGAAAGTAGTGACTTTATGAAGAAGAGGTCCTGTAATGCCTTGCAGTGCAGTGTGTGATGTTTATCAGAACATGGCACTTCAGGGGAGTCTCCTATGTGTGTTGTTTGCATCCTGCTATTGTGTCTGAGTCTGTTTTTCTTTCAGTCTAGATGCCTGCCCTGACTATCTGCCTGTTCAGGCTCTGCTTGCTCTCTGTGGTGTTGAGATCCCTGCAGGCCAGCTCTGAAAGGGCATGACACAGGAGAGGTCAGAGGTGGGGAAATGGTGTTGGCAAAATTTGTGCTAAGCCACTAGTCCTAGACTGGGTCTCCACCCCCCAAAGTGTGGTGGCCCCTGGAGGCAAGGCACACATTAGCTGTGGGGCGTGGTGTCTGTGTCTGTGAGGGCTGGGCAGGGCCAAACACTGAGTTAAGAAAATTTGTTCTGTGTCCAGAGCCGAGGCCAGCAGGCTTGGAGTGGGTGAGTCCTCAAGAGAACTCCTGGGTGGGGTATTGTGCAAGCAAGGTTAGGTGGCAAGTGTCAGTGCAGTGCCACCTCTCACAGGTGAATCTGTGTTTATGCTGGGGGACAAGGAGGGAAATGGTACTTGCCGCTTCTTTGTTCCCAGAGAAGTCCCCCAACATGCTCAGAAATCCATGTAAACAGATCTCCCTCCCATTTGCCTCAGGCATCGTGCAAACCATCACTTCTATGTTGCCTCTCCTGGGCAGTTGTCACTTTAAGGGCAAGGATGCAGTATTCCTCATCCTCTAGCTTGCCTGAGCTAAGTCAGCTCCATACTCCAAGTCCTGTTGCTTGTATGAACTCACAGAATTCAGTCCCTCTGGTTTTCAAGACCAGATATTTTGGGGACTCCCCTTCCCAGTGCAGACTCCCTGGTGTTTTCCCCTCTCTGTGCCCACAGCTCCCTCTCTCCTTCAGGGAGCTCCCAATCACTTTTTCTGCCCTTCCTAAGCTCTCAGATGTGGCGTCTCTCCATTTAGTTGTGGTGTTTGTTCTGCCAGTCTTTGGATCCCTCTCCAGTTTATTTACATGGATGTGAGTGATATCTAGTTGTGAATTGGGGATGGGGGAAGCTTAGGATCCTCCTACTCTGCCATTTTCCCAGACTCCTCTCATGTTTGATTTAAATAGTCAGCTTGAGAGAACATGATCATGCTTTGAGAGTTAGTTGGTTTTTTTTTTAAAGATTTTTACTCATTTCTCCTCAAAAATATCAAACATCAAGAGCATACTAAAGTGCTTCACCATGTAACCAATTAGATCATACTGTAAGTAAAGCCAACAGTGTCATGTATATGATATAGTACTATTCATTAAAAACGGCAAGTCTGCATTCTACATATATTACTGAAGGGGTTTAACCGAGATAAGGGCCATAGGAGTGTTTGATTATTCACTTTGATAAACATTTATTAAGAATATTTCTGTGTCAGTCTTGGGAGATGGGGAGGTGAATAAGACATAATCATCTGCCTTAAAAACAAAACAAAACAAAAACTTCATCCTTCAGTCCTTGGAGGTGTTGTCTTTATAGGATTCTTTATTAATGAGGGTGGGGGTCAGAAATGAAGTGTCAGGTGATTTTTTTTCCATAATAGAAATTTATGTAATGGTGAGAGTGTAGCTAATATTTTTATAAAAGATTTTATTTATTTATTTGTCAGAGAGATAGAGAGAGTAAGGCAGGCAGAGTGGCAGGTAGAGGCAGAGGGAGAAGCAGGCTCCCTGCAGAGCAAGGAGCTCCATGTGAGACTCAATCTCAGGACCCTGAGATCATGACCTGAGCTGAAGGCAGCCGCTTAACTGACTCAGCCACCCAGGAATCCAAAGAGAGTATAGCTAATATAAATTGTTCATTGTCCCGCCGTATTCATTCTATCCTTCTTCCTTTTAATAATAAACAAGTTCCTCCACAATTTTAACTGAGTATATCTCCATCTAGATAGGAATACATTTCCCAGCCTCCTCTGCTGTTAGCTGTGGTTGTAGGACTGCATTCTGGCTGATGTATATAAACAATAGTGCTGTGTGTGGTTTTTGGGTCACAGATTAAATGGAAGCTTCCTTAAAAGAAAGCTCTTTGCCACCACTATTTTCCTCTACACAGCTGGCTGGGAGATGAACCATCCAAAAATGGAATCTATACTTTGAGAATGTATGGGTACCTCTAAGCCACTACTTCTCGAATATTACATAAGAGTTTTTTTTTTCTTAAATCTTATTTGAGTCCCTGTATGTTAAGTTCTTTTTGTTATAGAAACTTAGTCTATATGCTGGCTAATATATGTATTATCTCATTTATCCTTATAATTATTATATGAGGTATTTATTAGTATTCTCGTTTATAGATGAAGAAACTGAGGACTGAAGCAAGTGGCAAAACTAGCGTTTATGTCTAGATAATCTGTATTCAAGTCTAGTTCTTTTCTCCAAATGAATTTGGTTATAGGAGAAACCCAAAACATTTTTAGTAGAGAAAATGAAAGGCCATGGAGGCATTGTCCTAAAGTTCATAAAATCAAGTAAAAATAGTCTGAACTGGTGTGCTTATCAAACCTTGCCATTAAGAACTGGGGGCTTCTTTGAAGAATGAAACCAGAATTAAATTTGATAATTTAATTTGAGAATTAAATTTTACAAAGAAAGTCAACTAAGGTTGACTACCACAAGAAGTAGTAAAACTGAAAATATAAATTAGCTGGAGGTGGTTTAGGTTGTTCATTCATGATATACTCCGATTGGGGAAGTTTTGTGTGTGTTTGAGTACATCCTTAACTTGTGATTTTTAAGTTTTAAAGAAGAACTCCGCCTTCCTACAAAGTTCTCCTTAGGGCCTCTCTCTGCCAGAAATCTCAGATGGACTGGCTGGCACCGCATGCCGTTCCTTAAATTCTCGTGCTGGTGCGAGCCCAGCACACCAAGCTATGAGTGGCTTTGCTGCCAACAATTTCAACAAGGAAGAAACAGACCATATGCTAAAATGTGACCTCAGTAAATGTCCTTAAACTCACAGTGATGAACAAGCAGGTGCTTAATAACCATGTTTTAAAAATTATGTCACAGTTTTGGATTTGGAAGAGCATCAACCCATCCTGTATTCACAACCAGAAGACTGTAGATTGTCTTTGCTCTTCGAAGTTTCCTTTTGTGAGGAGCCTCAGCCTGAAGGGATGACATAAGTTAGTTTTTTGTTTTTGAAAGGGGCCATCTTCCCTTATGTGTGGCCTCAAGTGATCTGTCTCTTTCCTTTTCTTCCAACAAGTGTGTTTTGGTGCTAGTGTGAGAAACAGTGGTTGACTCCTTATAAACTGGGCCCTTTTCCCTCTTCTGCATCTTCTACACTCCGCTTGAAACTGCTTTCTTGAATGGCATTAGTGGCTTTCTTATGTGTCTAATCCAAAGGCCTATTTTCTGGCTTTAGTGCACCGGAGCAATTGATATTACTGAAAGCCTTTCCCTTCTATTCTTTATCTGCTTGTAGTTGTATGTACTGATGGCTCTCCACTAACACTTCCTGGCCTGTTCCAGTTCTAGGCACCTACAACTCTAACCTAATTATCCTCCTTACTCCCACTTTCCCCCCCGCCCTTAGTTAGCACTTCCCAATGTCATGCAATATCTCAATTCAACTGGGGAATGTATTGAACAATTACTCTATGCCCTGTTCTGTGCTCGCTATGAGAATATAGACCTAAGTAAAACTCAGTCTTTATACTTAAGGAGCTCACGGTCTAGCGGTCTGGGAGAGTACAGATAATCAATTGTAATTCAGGATAATAAGTGCTTCCAGGGGTGCACAGTGGATGGTAAGACAGAAGGAAGAGGCCTAGCGGAAGACTTAAAGAGTCATCACTCTAGATAGGTATAGAATTGAATAAGGATGTTCTAGCAAAGAGAAGAGCCTGGTTAAAGGTAAGAGTTGTGAGGGATCAGGGTGCCCTCTGGGATCTGTAAATAATTTGCTTTATCATTTGAGGTAATGGTAAACATGAGGCTGAACAGGTAATGTAAGGGTGCATCAGAAAGAGCCTTACATGCCTTGGTAAGGAGTTGGTCTTTATTCTAAAATGGCATTAGGGAGTTATAAACAGCAGAGGAAAATGAGTGACAGATTTGTGATTTGAAAATACTTATCACGGTAGTGGTGATAAAGGTGGTGATCCTAAAGCCAGGGAACCAATTAAGAGGCCCTTACAAAATCTAGGTGAGGAATGGTGAGCTCCTGAATCAAGCCCAGCGAGAGTTTTTGAAAAGGCTAATTAGATGTGGGTAGTGGGGAGGTTGGGGCACTCCTAGGATATTATGTAGATTTCTGGATTGAGAGAATATGTTATGTGCATTTATCTGAGATAGGGACTTAAGGAGGAAAACCAAGTTGGGGTGGGGTGGGGACAGGAACGAAGAGTTCAGTTCTGGGCCTGCTCAAGTGGAGATGCCCTGTCGACAGATGGACATAGGGATAAACAGACTTGCTCAGAGAGGTCAGGGCCTTGCCAGCCTCACTGAGACTCTTCTTTTGGGACACCCTAAGCCATGGATACTTGATTGGGCTTTTACATGGAGCAATGACTGTGGAACAAATTAAAATAACACCTGGACACATTTATAAATCTTCTTCTCCTAAAAACTCAGTCATTTAACATCTCTTTCCTCACAGTCTGCCCCCCTCAAAGATGTCCATGTCCTAACCCCAGAAACCTATGAATATACCACCTTACATGGCAAAAGGGAATTTGATGATGTGATTAAATTAAAGATTTTGAGATGGGGAGATTATCCTGCATTACCTGAGTGGCGTAATGTAATCACAAGGGTCCTTAAAAGAAGGAGGTGGGAGGACAGAGTCAGAGGAGATAAGATGAAGGCAGCAGTGGTCAAGATGATGCAGGGCCATATGCTAAGGAATTCAAGTGGTGTCTTAAAGCTAGAAAAGGGAAGGGAATGGATTCTCCAGTAGAGCCTCCAGAAGGAACCAGACCTCCCTATACCTTGACTTCAGGCCTCACTGAATTTGGTCTTTGGACCTCTAGAACAGGAAAATAATAAATGTGTGTTGTTTAAGCCATCAAATTTGTGGCTATCTGTTATGGCAGCAATAGGAAACTAACACAGAAGTATAGCAAGACTTGAAGCTGGAGGGCACCACGATGGCTGTAGATGTTGGCACAACTGAAACCTCAAACCTGCCTCATGGTGCTAGGTTACAACAGCCTAAAAGGCCTCAGAACCCAAGCTTATTATTTCTTGGTTGGATACCAGTAACCAGTGCAACACTTCCCCGAAGCAATTATATTTATTTTCATTTATTTGGCTAAACCAGTGGTGTCCAGACAGGGTGTGCCAGGAGGTGATTGATGGGCCCCACCCTTAAAGTTTGAGATTCAGTAGGTCTCAGGTAGGACCTTTCTGATAAATTCTCAGATGATGCTGTTGGTCTGGGGACCACAACTTTGAGAACTACTATAACGTGTATGTGTATGTGTGTGTGTGTGTGTGTATAAACCTCCTTTATACTCACTATAAGAGTTGTATGAGTCTTCTCTCTTCTTTATTGGATTGTCAATTCTCTTAGATCTCATTCTTCTTTATATCCTCAGAGTTTAGCAATGTGCCTGACCAAGTAGACATTTCATGAATGCTTATTGATTTCCTGTGTAGTCCTGTCCCATTTCTGTTCCCTAATAGTTAAGGACCCATCTCCTTTCAGCAAAAGATTATATTGCACAAAGCATTCATTGAGATGCAGAATTTTTTTTTTTTTACAACCCCAGCAAATTTCATTGAGATATAAGCAATGGAACACTATTCCCAATGAATTGTGCATGGTCCACTCTGTGTGTGTATGTGTGGCTTTTTTTTCATATATGCCTGGAAGACTAAGTTAATTATCCTTTGGTTGTTGGCAACTTCTCAATAAGAGAGTTGTCAGATGCAATACTATCACAAGGCATTTGGTGACATAAAGAAAAGCAAAATTATGTAAGATGAATAAACATTTTTTCCCCACTGGGGGCAAGAAAGGGGTGAGAAGAAAACCACATTAGTAGTTGAAAATGTTCTTTTTCATGAGAGCTTTCAGGAAAAATGGTGTTGCTTTATAGCAGATAGCACTGGGTTCCCAGATGTGATGCAGTTTTATTTCAACTCAGCCTTTCCCTGAGATTTCAAAGCTTGACTCTGCCCCAGAACCATTTCCTAGCCTGATGTGACTCCCCAGTTGAGTTCTGAAGAGAGGAGGCTCTCAAGGCAGGTTCTTAAATCTTTCATAATGTGCTTAGAATTCTCATGTTAAGGTGTCTAGAGACCCTCATGTACCAGATTCTTCAAATATTCTTTCTAGTCGGTTGTCTTGAAATCTGTAATTGGCCATTAGAGTATGAACAGGATGTCCTATAATGTCATAAAATATAGTGACAGTTTTCTTTTGTTATGCAATCCACAGTGATTTATTCTTTAGGATAAAGCTGCATGGTTATAAGGCACATGTTTACATATGACTGACCAAATTGTGCCCATCTGACTTTGCCCCCATTGAACCCAAATGCATCTTCAGTATCTTTCTCAACACATTACATTATATGGCTGGTAGTGTGGATTCTGAAGTTAGAGCTGGGTTGGAATATGCACTACTCTAGTTACTAGAGATCAGGCCTTGGACAAGCTACCAATCTCTAAGCCTTAGTGTTAGTAAATAGGAGAAATAACAGTACCATCTCACAGAGCCCTAATGAGGTTAATGAGAATATGCACACACATTCCTTAGCACAGGGCATAGCACAAAGAGCTCCATAATGTTACTTATTCTTCTCATTATTATTGATAGCTATTAAGAATGGGCAAAGGATGGAATCATCCTCCCCCACTGTGCTTAGATCATATCTGGGCAGAGTCTTTATCTGTAGGTTTGAGTTACTTAACTAACCAGGCTCTATCTCTTTTGGCATGATAACACAATGGAGTGAGCACCCAGTCATGCACCCAGCTTTGACTCGAAGCCTACTTTTTCCTGCAACCTCTTATCTCCTCCAAACCATCCTGCTCAAATGGTCATTTAGACATTGAAGAAGCTGCTGTTACTTTTATCACATTCTCTTAACTCTTAGAGGACCTAGGTTAGAACCGAGGCTCCTATAACTTACCACCTGATCCTGTCTCTCACTGGAGTTTAAAGTTGAATGCAGTAATTCCTATTTCAGTCAACTACCCAAGCATATCTTAAACCTATCCATTTCTCTCCATCTGCATTCTGCTACTCTTTTACTTCAACACACCATTATTTCTTGCCTGTATTTCTGAAATGGCCTCTTACATGGGCTTTCTCCTTCCACTTTTGCCTCTCTGCCAACCAGTCTCCATTTGGCCAGTTTGATATTTTAAAAATGCAATCCTGACCATGATCCCTGATTAAAATTCTTCAGTGCTTTCTTAAGCTTTTATAATAAAATATAAAAGCAAGAACCAAGTCTACATGGCCCTTTTTAAATTTGTCTCTGCTTATTTCTCTATTCCTATCTCATACCATTCTCCACCTCCCTCTCTTCATCACAGCTAAACTGACATCTTTCAGATCCTCAATGAGCCATCCTCTTTCCTTTCTCAGGCTTTTTGCACATTCTATTCCTTTTGCCTAAACACTATTCCCCCAAACTCTTAATCTGCATGATTCTGGTTTTCCTGATAGGCTTCCGTTCAGCTGTTCTTTCCTCAGTCTTTATTCATTCCCACTCCTTAATACGAGTTCTAACACCACTCGTTATTTTTGCCAGACTATTTGTATTTTTTCTTCACAATGCTTAGCACAGTTAGTAATTCTACACATCAATCTATACTGGCTAGTTCAGTATTTCTCTCTCCTTCTATCCAGTGTGATGCTTGTGTGTTTAATCAGTCTCCTAGCCCAGGAAAAATCTTAAGCAGGTTCTGGTTATCTTCACAAATGTAAGAGTAATACATTTCCCTCCCTTAACATCATACTGACATGACAGATTATAAGAGCTTCACCCTCCTTTTGAGGGGGGGGTACTTACTGTGTCCTGGTATTTTGCAATGGAGTGCTTGTCCTCATGGGGTAAACTTCCTGAACCAGGTCAGGAAGAGGAGTGTTGCTTGAGCTGGGGAGTTGATTGAAATATTGTCAGAGTTGGCAAAAATTTCTTTAACAAACTGCAATATTTTTGTGGCTTAATACAATAAAAATTAACTTTTTCTCATATAAGAACCCAGTGCAGATGTTTCTGGTCAGAGTGACCACCTTAGGTGGCTGTTTTCCAGGTAGGGATCTAGAGATCCAGGCTCCTTCCATCTTTTGGCTCAGTCATGCCCTAGCGCCTTGGAGCCCATCATTTATATCTGACAAAATAGGAAAGAGGGAGCATGGAGGATGCATTGGAAGTATTCATGAATAGGATAGGAAGTGGTCTAAATTACTTCCTCCCACATCCCATTGGCCAGAACTCCATGGTTTGTGATACAATTTCATCTAACCGCAAAGGAGGCTTGGAAATAGAACCTAACTTTATCCCCAGGAAGAAAAGGCAAGCATGGAGCCTAGATGACTGGAGAAAGGATGGCTGATATGGACCCTGGTATGAGTGACAGGTGATGTTGGCAAATGCACCCTTGGCTACCATCTGGTTCTTGTGTGTCTACAAATTCTCTTCACTATGGCCCATGGTTGACACAGCTTGTTTTCACTAATGGCCTCTTCAGGTCTGATTGTCCCTGCTATCCCCACTGGCCTCTATGGCAATTCCCTTGCCTTCCAGTTTTCTTCCCCTTTCTGCTCAGAGGAATCTTCTGTTGCTAATTGGGGTATCTAGGGTGAAGCTCATGCTAACATTTGCTCTAGTGTCACTTTTATTCCTATAAATATAGGAAGTGTCTCCTTTTTTCCTCTGTCTACTGCTTATAAACTCTCTATCCTAAGGCAATGAACATAGCCTAGCTACATGAGTGGGAACAGGGAGAGAAAAAAGTAATTATTGGGAGAAAATAACATTGGTTAGTATTTCAAAAACATTATCCTACAACAATACAAGCTCAATGAGGGTAGAGACTGTGTCTGCATGGATACCATAGTATCTCTATAATCTCATAAAGGAATAAGAGCATGAATGTTGTAAGAAGCAGCATTACTCACAGATAACCTCTTGCATCCTGATTCTTCCACACCTTCCCCAGCTTCTGAAAGGCACATGAGTTGTGCTTTTGTGGCCTCCACAGGGAGACCAGAGAGAGCTATAGTGATGGTGCTCTGGACTCTGCAAGTTTGACCTTGTCTTACACTTTTATACACATATTCCCATATACACTTAGAGTAAAAAATAATCCAAGAAAAGAGGACAGAGAACAATTATAGAGGGAAGAGGAATAAAAACACCCAGTGCCTGGCACATAGGAACCCTATAAAGGTTACTAAAGAAAGGAAGAAATGCCCAGTTTCCCCTATTCAGAGACTGAAATAGGCAATTCATGAACATGCATTGAATTCCAGCATTTTTCCCTTATAAGTTTACTAAAGAGAGCTATGCTGTAGGCTGGTCATAATGTAACTCTTATCCCTTAGCAACAGACTAGGTTTGTTTTTCTAGCTGATGTGACTTAAGGATTGTGTGAATGCTGTTGAATGCTAGGAAAGAGCTAATTCTAATGGCAGGGAGAGGCAGGACCAGGAGGCTTTGAGGGTCTCATCCAACACTAAGGAAAGTGATGTAGCTTGAGATGGATTATTTTTTAAAAATTTTTTTATTTTAGAAAGAGAGAGAGCATGAGCAGGGGGAGGGGCAAAGGAAGGGAGAGAATCCCAAGCAGACTCTGTGCCAAGCATAGAGTCTGATGCAGGGCTCCATCCTAGGACCCTGAGATTATGACCTGAGCTAAAATCAGAGTTGGATACCAAGCCAACTGAGTTAACCAGGCATCCTGTGGGATGGATTCTTTATCATTAGTTCTTCTAATGGTATTTTTGAAGAGGGAAGAATTCAATGAAAACTTTTTTCCCTTTTTTTTTTTTTTTTGAAACCTCTCATCAACATTTGTGGCAAACACTAGAGGTTGGCACTGCCAACTCTCATATCAACCCCCTTCTTTCTGGCCTATGTCTATTAAATGGTCTGAATAAAATATGCCATTCCCAAGCTCCCTTGCAGCCAAAGAGGCCATCTGACACAATTTTGGATCTCAGGACATAAGTTACCCCTTACTTTCTTTTCTTTTCTACCCTGAATGGATAAGATTGCAGCAGCTGTAGCTAGCATTTGTTACCATGAGGAAGAGGTCAAGAAACCCACAGAGATGCTGGCCCTGACATTGTTGAGCCACTGAACCAATGCAAGGAGACACCTGTCTTTAGAATTTCTTTTAGGTGGGGAAAAAATGAACTCTGTCTACAATACTGAAATGAAGGATTGTGTCACTTGAAGCCTAAAATATCCCTTGTTGATAGCTCTTCTTTCTTTTCTTTTGTTTTTATCCAGATGAAAGTAAATAAACCAGCTATAGTTAGTAAATATAATAAAAAATAATATAATATACTTATATAATAATACATTATATATTATGTATTAATGTGTAATATAATATAGTAAAAATATAATAAAAATTCCACAAAATATTAAAATAAGATTTTAAAACATGAAATTGTAGAGTGGGCAAAACAATTTGGAAAAGAACAAAGTTGGAAGGTTCTCACTGCCTGATATTAAGACTTATTCAAAAAGTGAAGAATTTTTAAGGTCTTTACAAAACAAGATAATATGTTATTGGCATAAGGACAAACATGTAAATCAATGGAACACAATATAGCATCCAGAAAAGATGGAATTGCAAAATGTTCATCATTGCAGAGCATTTCCCAACAGAAGAATTATTCAACAATTCCAGTTACCTCTTCTGTTTACAGTTTCAAGTCAGCTCAATTCCCAATGGCTTAGCCTAAGATAAATTGTAATAATAATGAATATGTTTAAAACTAAATTATTTCCTTGCCTAGGCTACACTTTCCTGATTTCAGGTCTTCCTATCCTCCCTGGTCCCCCTGAAGTTTTAGGAAAACTCGTTTGCCCTTCCAGTAAGCCAGTCCAGGCATTATCCCTTTCATTCTCAAAAGTGTGCCTGGTGGATGGTGAGAATACCTTTCTCTGGGCTTCTTGTGTTTGGGGCTAAGCACTAAGAATTATAACTTTATGTGATTAGTGCTCTTTATATTCATATCTTGGATACAGTGAATCCCTCAGCCTCATTATAGATCTGATTTAAAGCAGGGAATGGAGGTGTGGTAAACAAACAAATAACCTTAAATGACAGCCATGTCAGTTAATATAAAATTATTTCTCTGCTATAAGGATGTATTTCAAAATCAATGCCATGATGAGACACCAGCTCACACCTGTCAGAATGGCTCAAATTAGAAACACAAGAAACAAGAGGTGTTGGCAAGGATGTGGAGAAGGGGAATCCTCTCACACTACTGGTGGAAATGCAAACTGGTGCAACCACTCTGGATAGCAATATGAGGGTTCCTCAAAAAATTAAAAATACAGCTCCCCTATGATCTAGCAATTGCCCTACGGGTATTTACCCAAAGGATACAAAAATACAGTTTTGATGGGGTATGATGTTAATAGCATTATCAACAATAGCCAAACTATGGAGTGAGCCCAAATGTCCGTTGACTGCTAATGGATAAAGAATATGTCACACACACACACACACACACACACACACACACACACACACACACAGAGGAATATGACTCAACTACCAAAAAGAATGAAATCTTGCCATTTCCAATGACATGGATGGAGCTAGAGTGTATTTTGATAAGTGAAATAAGTCAGAGAAAAACAAATACCATATGATTTCACTTGTATGTGAAATTTAAGACAGAAAACAGATGAACAAATGGGAAGGGAGAAAAGAAAAAAAATGAGAGGGAAACAAGCCACAAAAGACTCTTAATGATAGAGAACATACTGAGGGTTGATGGAGTGAGGTGGGTGGGGGATAGGTTAGATGGGTGATGGGTATTAAAGAGGGCACTTGTTGTGATGAGCACTAGGTGTTGTATGTAAGTGAGGAATCACTGAATTCTATTCCAGAAACCAATATTGTACTGGATGTTGACTAAGTAAAATTTAAGTTAGAAAAAGATGTATTTCACTAGTTCTAGTAAATTCAGAATTTGGTTTAGCATATGGAAGGGTGATAATTTAGTTAAATAACCCCTTATGAGTGAGCATTTCAATTTTTCCAGGTTTTTTTTTTATATTTATTTATTTATTTGAGAGAGAGAGAGACCATAAGTAGGGGGAAGGGCAGAGGGCGAGAATCTCAAGCAGTCTTCCTGCTGAGTGCAGAGCACGATTTGGGGCTCCATCCCAAAACCCATGAGACTCTTGGTTAACTACACTTAACTGTAGAGTCTTACACTTAACTGACTGAGCCACCCAGGTGCCCCTCCAATTTTTTCTTTATCAACAGTGTTGTGACAGTGAACTTTCTTACATATTTAGTTTTGTATTTGTGTGTAAAATTTCATCAGCATAAATTTCTATATGTAAAATTGCTGGTTCAAATAGCATGCACATTTACAATGCTGGCGGATATTTTCTAGGCGATTTTAAACTGGAAATCAATATAACAATCACATTTCATTAAAGCAAGCTTGTATTTCAGTTATAATTTTAGAATAACACCCTTATTTTACACATACATACAAATCTGCTCTCTCTAAGGAAAAATTTTTAGGTATCCAAACTATATAATTATTTTTGCATTCCCAGACTTCATTTTAATGATCTCTGATGAATGCATATGGAGTGAATTTATAGATCGTTAGCAGTGATAGGACTTTTTTGTTAATTTTAGGCGATTTAATGGTCACAGATGGATCCCTCATTTACACATTTCTCCTTTTTGTAGACAAGAGCCCCAGTATCTACAAACTTAAGGATATAGTTAGTTGTACACTAAACTCTGAATTGAATCATTCTTTGGGTTTTGTTTTGAATCACACACTAAAGTCACAACACTTTGGAGCCATGAGGGATCTTATAGATCTGTAACTGGTACGGCCCAATTTATAGATTGGGATGCAGATAAGGCAGCACTCAGGTGGATTCCCAAAGTTGAACATGTGAGCTCTCACAGGCCCAATGAACAGGAAATGCCATATTCTTCCCTGGAAGACCCTTCCCAGGATATGCCTGGGCCATCATGGTCACTTCCATTTCTGCTTCTGGAGTCTCAGTAGAGATGTCACCTCAAGGCCAGGGGACTCTGCTACCCCACAAGAGGCTGGTGGCTCCCAAGGAACTGCTAGTAGAGTTTTGCTTGGGCCACTGCTCCTCTTTCAGGGACCAGAGAGAAGATCCCCAGCCCTCAGGAATAAGTTCCACCAGGAGGAGGCTCCTGGCAAACCTGGTCTGGATGCCCATTCTTGTCACTCCTCATCCTCCCCAACACAGCCACTTCTCCAGGACTCCAGGACTGTCTGCTACCTGATTCCTGGGCTGGGGTCGGTCCTCTTATGCACTTATTCACAACCTCCTTTTGAATTCCCAAGTCTTTGCAGAGGCTTGGCTGGTGGTTCTATCTTTTCTCCTTGGTGCTGAGTTTATCTGAGGGGCCTAGTGGTCATTCCCTGACTCTGAGCCTTGCTCAGGGAAACCCCCTAGTCCACTCCAGCTAGTTTTAATTTCTGAGACAAGGTTTTGGGGTCTTGATGTCTTCTCACTTTCATCCTCTATGAGTGTCTTGGGCTCCAAATGCAAATTTGGCTACTTGCTACCAGCAATCTTCAGGCTTCAGATCTCAGTATTCTGTCTCCCTTACACACAGATACTAAATTCCATTTTATCCATCCATCCTACTTGAGATCATTTAAATCTGGTCCCCTTATTTTAAAAATGAGGAAACTGAGGTACAGAGATGTTACTTACCCAGGGTAACACACCTGGTCATGATAGACCAGAGACAAGAGTTCTTGTCTTCTAGATCATAATTCAGGGCTCTGTTCTTTCTTTTATTAAAAAATATTTTATTTGAGAGAGAGAGATCGTAAGAGAAAGAGAGCACGAGTTGGGGGGGCAGTTGGGGAGAGGGAGAATCCCCAAGCAAACTCCCCACTGAGCAGAGAGCCCGATGTGGGCCTTGATCCCAGGACCCTAAGATCATGACCTGAGCCAAAGGCAGATGCTCAACCCACTGAGCTACCCAGGTGTCCCCAGGCTCTGTTATTTCTAATAAGATGTTTCTATTTTGTGGGGTTTCTCTGGTAAGTTTTGGAATTCTAAGCCACTGACCTTTTGGCATTCTTGGCCACAGTCCATGCTGCCCAGCTGAAATATGCTCAGACATGCTGCATACCTTTTTATTTACCTAGTGGTGATTTCCAGAGTCAAAACCATACTGCTCATTAAAACCAGCTGCTCTCTCAGAAAACCCACATCATCATTTCCCTCCATTAGGACTGAATAATCAAGGGCTAGTGCTGAGAACACTCATTGCCCCAGAATGTACTTAGCTGCTTCGCTGTGACCCAGTAACTCTAGAAAATACTTATGCTCCAGCCCAACCTTTGGCACATGTTTCCTCAGCCCCCCTGGACTTTCCATTGGGTCAAACCTTTTTGAGGTGTTTTCGATTCTGTCTCATTCAAACATTTGTCACTCGAAGGACAGCTTAGGGAAGTAACTAGAAAGCAATTAGAGAGGTCAGAAATCATTCTGAAAAGCAATCTCAATCCACCAAGTCGTGGTTCTTATCTTTTTGGGGCTGGAATCCTCATCTGTGGCCTGGAATTCTGGGTATAGACCCATTCTTCAGGCTAATGGCTAGCTTTGTGTGAATGTGTAGATCGAGAGTGGACAGGTCATGGTGGGGGGAAGGGAAGGGTAGTAGGAGTTTTCACATTTAGAAGTTATTTTCTGAGCAATCTTATTTAAAAAAGGCAAGAGCTGGGGCACCTAGGTGGCTCAGTTTGTTAATTGTCTGCCCTCAGCTCACCCTGGGATCAAGCTCCACATTGGGCTCTCTGCTCAGCAGGGAGCCTGCTTCTCCCATCCCCTCTGCCACACCCCTGTTTGTGCTCTCTCTCTTTCTCTCTGCCAAATAAATAATAAAATCTTTAAAAAGAATAAAGCCCAGAGTTTTGCTCTGTATTATCAGAATGTACTTAGTTGACTTACCTAACCTTGGGTCAGACTGCCAGCCAACATTTTGTCAGAATGCCATTCTATAAAGACAGCTTCCAGAACTCTCTGAAAAGTACCTTTCAAGAAATCATGTTTCCATCTTGATTTATCTTTATTAGTTGACATGCAGAGAAAACTTGTTTCTCTAGGTTTGCAACCTTCATTTTACTTAAGTGTAGAAATCCCACTCTCTGTTTTCCATATTAGCTTCTCTCTAAGAGAGAAGTTCTCAGCCCTGGAAGCACATTGAATCAGTTGGGGAGCTTTTAGATATTGCCATGCCCTGGCCACACCTCAGAGCAATGAAATCATCCCCACTGGGGATGGGGCCTAGGCATTGGTACTTTTTAAAATTCTCAGGTGATTCTGTTGTGGAGTTTAGGTTGAGAACCAATGCCTAAAAATTATTACGCACAGGCAACAATTTGCCGGAAAGTTGGACTCTAACCTCTGTGAGGGTAGAAACCGGTTTGCATACTCTTGCTCCTCTCTGACACCTTCAGTACTCCTGGCCCATGGGTAATACGTATTGACTGATGGGATGGATTCATGCTTATTTTCAGCTTCATAAAGTTGGAGGTAAGAAGTGGTCTCCCTTTGGCCAAGGGACAATGTTGCACACCCACAGTCATGGGCTAGATCAGTATTGGAAGCTTCTTTTTACACTGAGTCTTAAATTACAGGATCATGAAGGGTGGATGGTCCTGGAGGTGGCCTGGCTTGCCAGAGCTATGGGGACACTCGGGGATCAGTACTGTGTTATTTACCAACTGGAATGAAACATATTTTAATATTTTTTATACAGGTTCTCTTGTATAAACTGGCCACAGTGGTTTAAGTTTCAGTCCCTCTGTTGTCAGGGATTTCCTAGTCTCAAAAGCTGCATGTGACCTGGTGCTGTTTTCCATCACTGTCCACTTCCTTCTCCTAGCACTCCAGCCACACTGGCATCCTCTGTGTTTCTGAACCCTATCAGATGGCTTCTTGCCTAAGGGTCTTCGCACTTGCTGTTCAGTCTGCTGGAACATTCATCCAATGGGAGGAGCTGCCAAGTCACGTTGCTAAGGGCATAGAAATAAAAATGGGAATGACAGCAGCCAGTTTGGTGAACAATCTACTATGTGGCCTCTTTAGGGAGATATTTAGTCTGTTTGATAAAATGCTCGAACCCCTCACATTTCTCTTCTTTCTCTCTGTGAGTGCTCAAAAACTTTCTATTTTAACTGCCAGAATCCGAATATTTACTGTTTTTCTTTATGTTTCTGAAATAAATCTAATTGTCTTTCCTTTCTTTTCTACTCCATACTCCCTGTCCACCTCCTTCCCCCGATAAATGCTGTATACGAGCTCAGGAGGTGCTTCCTATGAAAATACAATGAAGAAAGACACATTTATATGGCATAAGATATTATTCTCTTTACGGTAGTTACTCACAGAGGGTCAGACAATGGGCTGAGTACTTCCTACACAATGTTCCATTTAATCTTCACGAACATTAATCTTAGGCCTAAGAAATCTGAGACCTTGAGTGGTCTTCATTTACCAAGGTAAATGGTAGAGCAGGATTTGACCTCAGTGCTGCCTGGCTCTATAGCCCATGCTCTTCATCCTTACGCTCTCTGTGAGATCCCTGTGAGTCTCCCTTTATAAAGCTCCAAAATTCCTATTTGTTTTAAGCTTGTTTACTGCTCTAAGAAGCTCTAACGGCATACTGCTCGGCTAAAATTTAAAAGAAGAGAGCAAAAAGAAGCATGACACAGGAAGTGATTGTAATGGCAAACAAATCACAGAAGAATAATAGGAGAAAGCCTCCATACAAAAGGCTTTTATTAATCCAGGGAAGTGGCAGTGATATTTCATCATGAAGCACGATCTAGCAAGAATGGGCCACCAGGCTGAATTATATTGGAATATCTTATCTTCATGTTGGGCACATAAGCAAGGGTGCATATTATATGCCTGGTTATTTTTCTTTGGGTTGAGTCATGTTTATGCAGTAAATTTCTCTTGGGGTACAATATCCCGTTTAGGCTTCTCACAAAACCATGGTTTCCTAGTCTTACATTTGACATGGTTGAAAAAGATATTTCTTCACGGCTTCTATCATGTCTACTTAATCCTAAATTATTAATAGTTTCAATTTCAATATTCCCAAGAAGTTACTATTTTCTCTCTAATTATTCAAGGGGAAGATTTGAGTGGAAAAAAAATGTTAGCATTTGTGTTTTTTTCCCTTCATAACATGCTGTTAAAAAATAATGAGAAAATGTGGTCCCTGGATCAGCAACATACAACTCACCTGGGAAACCTGTTTGAAACACAAATTCTTGGGACTCACTCCGGACCATATGTGGTCTGCTTAAAGCTTTATAGTTTCAACTTTTTGCATGTAGGTTTATAATTCTTTGCATATTATATTTTTCCATATGTTATCTGGTTGTACCAGCATCATTTATCAAAAAGACTTGTGCAAAATCAATTGACTATAAATGTGTGATCTACTTCTGGTCCCTCTAATCTATTCCATTTATCTATTTATCCTTCACCAGTACCACACTGTCTTAATTACTATACCTCTATTTTTTAAAAAAGATTTTATTTATTTATTTGACAGAGAGAGAGCACAAGCAGGGGGAAAAAAGATTTGAGGCAGAGGGAGAAAGAGGCTCCCCACTGAGCAGGGAGCCCGATGCGGGGCTTGATCCCAGGACCCTGGGATTGTAACATGAGCCAAAGGCACTTGCTTCACCGAGTCACCCAGGTACCCGGTTACTATACCTTTATAATATGTCTTGAAATCAGGTGGAGTAAGTCTCCAACATAGTTTTTTTTTTTTTCTCTTTAAGTCATATGCATTTTCTCTCAGTAATGCTTTGTGAGTTTTTGGTGCAAGGATTTGCATATGTTTTGTTAAATTTATTCCCAAGTATTTTATGTACATGTATAAACAATCATTTCCATCCATCTCCAAAACTCTTTTCATTTTCCCAAACTGAGATTCTATATCCATTAAACACTGAGTCCCCTCTTCTTCTCTTCCTTCAGCCCCCAGCAATCACTATTCTACTTTCTGTCTCTATGAATGTGACTGCTCCAGGTGCCCCTTGTAAGTGGAATCATACAGTCTTTGTCCCTCTGTGACTGGCTTATTTCACTTTGCAAAATGTCTCCAGGGTTTATCCATGTTGCAGCATGTGTCAGAATTTCTTTCCTTTTTAAAGGCTGAAAAATACTCTTTTATATGTATATGCTATACTTTGTTTATTCATCCATTTATGGATTCTTGGGTTGATTCTACTTTTTGGTTATTGTGAATAATACTGTTATGAACACAAGTGTACAAGCAGCTGTTTGAATCTTTCTCTCAATGCTTTTTAGTACATACCTAAAGTAGTAGTTTTAAGACTGTTTTCCAAATGTTTATTGACAAAATAGAGAAATACATGAATATAACTGTGTGTTGACAATATTAGAATTAAAATTAAAAATAAAATAAATTAAAAATAAAAATATAGAAAGGAAATTGATTTTTGTATTATTTATCTTATATCCTGTGATTTTGCTACAATTATTAGTTTAATAGTTGTTCGATAGATCCTTTACATTTTATGTATATAACCTTGTTGACTGAAAATAAAGATAATTTTACTTCTTCCTTCCAAACTTTATGCCTTTACCTATTTTTTCTTACTTTAATGCCTGGTTAGGACTTTATGGACAATGTTTAGGAAAGGTAGTGAGAGAGGATATCCTCGCCTTGCTCCCAGTCTTACAGTGAAATTGTTCAGTGTTTCATCAGTAGGGAAAACAGTAGCTTTGTGGTATTTTTTGGCACCTTTTTATCAGGTGGAGGGAACTCCTTTCTATTCCTGCATTGACGGGAGTTTTTAAAAAACAGCTTTATAGAGGTATAGTTGATATACAAAAAACTGCATATTTTAATATACCTGTAGACCTTGTGTCATTGCACTTTGCTTCATTTTGCTTCACAGTCATTGCATTTTTTTTTTTTTTTTACAAATTGAAAGTTTGTTGTAACTGTGTATCAAGCGAATCTATTGGTGCCATTTTTTCAGCAGCATTTGCTCATTTTGTGTTTCTGTGCCCCATTTTGGTAATTCTTATAATATATCAAACTTTTCCCTTATTATTACATTTGTCTGGTGATCTGTGATCAGTAGTTACAACTCACTGAAAGCTCAGACGATGGTTAACATTTTTTTTTTAAAGTAAGTATCCTTTAATTAAGGTGTGTACATGGTTTTTTAGAAATAATGTTCTTGCACACTTAATAGACTACAGTATAGTGTAAACATAACTTTTATATACACTGGGAAACCAAAAAATCCATTTGACTCCCCTTACTGTGATATTTGCTTTATTGCAGTGGTTTGAAACTCAGCCTAAAATACCTCCGAGGTAGACCCATACACAATTTGATGAGTCTGAATGTATGCATACACATGTGAAACTACAGTCAAGGTAATAAACATATCCATCATCTCCAAAAATTATCATACATTTATATTGAATTTCACCAAATGCTTTGTCTTTGTCTATTGAAAAAATCATCAGCAAAGGGCAGCGAATGTTATGATTCAACTCCTGAAGTTCGGTGAAAGTCCCCACTGCTTTGTCCATTCGGCTGCCTGAGCAAAAGTAAGATGTTATAAACTAACAAAGACAAGAAAATGGTGGTTGTGGGCTCCTGGGTGGCTCAGTGGGTTAAGCCGCTGCCTTCGGCTCAGGTCATGATCTCAGGGTCCTGGGATAGAGTCCCGCATAAGGCTCTCTGCTCAGCAGGGAGCCTGCTTCCTCCTCTCTCTCTCTCTGCCTGCCTCTCTGCCTACTTGTGATCTCTCTCTGTCAAATAAATAAATAAAATCTTAAAAAAAAAAAAAAAGAAAATGGTGGTTGTGATGGCAGCCAACAACAGTGATCATAATACACCCTTTGACTCAATTTTGGAATTTGTAAAGCTTATAATGCAACCGAATTAATAACTTGCTACATTTGACATCTTGTGTCACCTCTCCCTCCTGCTCATGCAGTCAGACTTGTCTTTCTAAAATATAGATCTGACCATTTTACAACTTTGCTCAAAAACCTTGCTACACTACAGAATGAATTCCATAGCATGGCATTCAGTGCCTTTCTGGATTTGGCTCCATGTCGTCTTTTTAGTAGTATCTTTCAGTGCACCTCTGTCTGCCTCATCACCCAGCATTTGCCCTTCGTTGGATGTGCTGTGCATTCCTCTGTGTATCATTGCTGGTAATGCTTTACCCTCCTTACGTACTCCCACAATCCACTCCTCTTTCAAGACTTACCTCAAATATTGCCTCTTCCATGGTGCCATCACAGTATTTCCATTGATCTCTATTATGTCTGTGCTCTTACTGTACCTGTAATGCTCTCATGTAGGATATTTGTGGAAAATGTGTTTGGATTATGTTTTCCTCAGCTATGTAGCCCCACATTGCCTCATATAGGGATGGCAGATATTATAGAAGCCACAAGTCCCCATTTGTGAGCCCATGGAAGATATGACTAAATGATTACAGCATGATTTTCCACCAAGCAAAAATTCACTGCAAGGCACTGAGAACATTGTTAATTTAGTAATTTATAACTGCTCTAGGCAGTTATTACCAGTTGATTAAGTGAAATCTGCATTCTATCTCTAGCTAAATTTATGACCTTGTTCCTAAAAAAAGCTTAGTGCTTTGGTTAGTTGAATTTCACTGCATAGACTCCAGGGGTGGTTTCCACTGAGGACTAAATTTATCTGGGCAAGGTAGAAAGCTCGAGGATTATAGCAGATTAGAGTGCTATAGCTTTATTGCACGTGGAGGAGCTGATCACATGGAATAAATCTGTTAGTAAGAGTGACAAGCTCCTGCTGAAGAGAGGCCAGGCTGTCAGACTGATTTTCTTTTCTTTTCAAGAAACTCACCAGGAGACCTTGTTATTTTCCTGGTTCAGAATCCAAGAATCTGATAAAAGGTCTGCATCAGCTGTGTGTAAGGCCATGCCCAGGGAACCTCATGGGTCAAGGGGAGGAGTGCCACAATCCATTTCATTATTGTGGGGCAAACTTTCATCAGACATAGCCATAAGGTTCCCCCTGGGAATGGCAGGTGTCTGCAACAAATAAAATTCTTTAAACCACACAGACATCAGTCTGGCTAATGTTCAAAAGTTAGTTTGTGAAATGACAAAGTCCTGAGGGGTTTCCTTGAAGAGAAGGTCAGTTTTGACTGTTTGTCAAGTCTTAGAAATCATTCAGAGGCTATACTGACCAATACAATGGCCATTAGCCACATATGTATTTAAGTTAATTAAATTTAAATAAAATTAAAACTTTAGTTCCTCAGTCACACTAGCCACATTTGAAGTGTTCAACTAGCCACATGTGGCTAGGGGCTACCACATCAGACATCAGAACATTTTCATCATTGCAGAAAGTTCTAGGGGATGGCACTAGTCTAAGGCCTCCTGTAAAAAACTTGAACTCCTTTCCACTGAAACTTAGAGTTTCTGCAGAATTTTCAGCTTACATGGACCAATTATATTCTTTGGCATTTCTATCATATATATCATTTAACTATTTTATTTGTGTTTATTCACCTAAGTAAGTGGTTTTTTTTTTCTTTTCCAAGGCCTTTCTGTTTAATGTTCCATTTGAGAAAAATATCAAGGAAGTATTTATTCCCTCCAGTTAAAGGCCTGTGTGGTAAGCAAGATTCTATTATTTATTTTCTGTTGTTTTTTTATGGTGGTTAATATCTTCCCTGATCCCTAGGAGTTCCTTTTTGTAACCCTCTGCCTGTTAAGCTGGCTATGTCTTGCATGGTTGTTTGAATTTAAATTACCTGCCATTTTGCCTTACTAAGGGAAATGTAGTGAATTCGGCCATTAAAGGAAGGGACTATTGGGAAATAATGTGCCATAAGTCTCCCATCTATTCTGATATTTTTATTCTTGCCTCCTCTCCCACATTAAATAAAAGCTATTGTATATAGGGAGATGCATTAAAAATAGGCCACACAATACATTGTGGGTAAAGCTTTCACATTGGTTTTAAATGGGGTTCATTTGAAATGACTTTAATCTTGGTTATGGAGGTTACTTGGTACAGCGTTCATTCTTTGTTACAATTCAAAGCTATATGTCTACTTCATTTATTCCTATGAAGATAAGACTAAATGTTTTTAAAATTTTTAAGTAACGTGAAATATAAACAAACAGAAATAAAATGCACTATGGCATAGGAGAAAAATCTAATCTTTATTTCTACTTCTATGGTTCCACAGATTTTCATCTTTCCTTGTAATTTCCTACTGGGTCACCTCTTTGCATAAGGTCTGGATTGGTTACTTAGTATTCATATCTTCTCTTTATCCTCATGATGCTGAGGCTAAAAACTTGGTATATATTTGGAGAAAGTGAACCAAAACTTTCCCTTTCTGGTTCCATTTTTGTCTCCACTACCCATCTTCAGAGATCCCTGTAGAGGAATGGTTAATCACATGACTGGGTTTGAATCCCAGCTCCAGCCCTCCTGGCTTTGTGAACCACAAAAGGAGGTTAGTTACTTAGTAGTATGTACTTCATCTTCTTCACCCTGAAGATGAGTTTCATTTCCAAATATATGTCATTGGAATTTCCTGAGATTTAATAAAAGCCCTTAAAACAGTACCATTATCTTTCACTTGGGCTTCAAGTCTAAAGATCATTTTTCTGTGACTTTAAATTTTTATTTTTTTTAAGATTTTTTTTTTTTAATTTGACACACGGAGAGAGGAAATACAAGCAGGGAGAGTGGGAGAGGGAGAGGCAGCCTTCCCATTGAGCAGGGAGTCCCCGATGTGGGGCTCCATCCCATGATCCTGGAATCATGACCCGAGCCGAAGGCAAAAGCTTAATGACTGTGCCACCCAGGTGCCCCCATGACTTTAAACTTTTAAAATTGAAATGTAATTACTATAGTCTGAATGATTGTGTCCCCCCAAAATCCATATGTTGAAATCCTAGTACCCAGTATAGTGGTGTTAGGAGGTGAGGCTTTGGGAGATGATTAGATCATGAAGGGTTTGCTCTCATGAATGACATTAAAGTCCTTTTATTTATTTATTTATTTTCAGCATAACAGTATCATTATTTTTTCACCACACCCAGTGCTCCATGCAATCCATGTCCTCTATAATACCCACCACCTGGTACCCCGACCTCCCACCCCCCCGCCACTTCAAACCCCTCAGATTGTTTTTCAGAGTCCATAGTCTCTCATGAGTCACCTCCCCTTCCAATTTACCCCAACACCCTTCTCTCTAACTCCCCATGTCCTCCATGCTTTTTGTTATGCTCCACAAATAAGTGAAACCATATGATAATTGACTCTCTCTGCTTGACTTATTTCACTCAGCATAATCTCTTCCAGTCCCGTCCATGTTGCTACAAAAGTTGGGTATTCGTCTTTTTTGATGGAAGCAACAGATGAATGGATAAGGAAGATGTGGTCCATTAATGTCCTTTTAAAAGAGACCCCAAAGAGAGCTCCCTTGTGCCTTCCACTATATGAGGACATAGGGAGAAGTCAGCAGCCTGCAACCCACAGAAACCCTACCTTGCTGGCACCGGGATTGCAAACTTCTAGACTCCAGAACTGTAAGAAATAAATTTCTGTTGCTAATAAGGTACCCAATTTGTGGTGTTTTGCAGCTGACTAAGACAATAATTTATACAGTGAAATGCACAGATCTTAAGTACACAGTTTGATGAGTTCTGATAAATGCATACACCTTATAACCTACTATCAAGACATGAGAGATTTCTATCTTCTTATTAAGTTCCCTTAGTGCTTTCCCAATCAATCCCTGCTCCCCACAACACACACACGCACACACACACACACACACACACACACAGAGAGTAATTACTATTTTGATTTTATTCTCAGAGCTTATTTTCGTCTATTCTAGAATTTCATTTGAATGGAATCAAAGAGTATGTATTCTTCTGTATCAGGTTTTTCTTATTTTCCATGTAATAAATTATATATGTGATATTTACCTCCAATAGTTTATTAGCGTTGTATTTTTATAATATAAATACATAAGGTAATGGATTACATTGGGAAAAATTGGAATTTCTTTAAAACTTAAACAAAAAGAAAATGACCTAAAATATAGCTTGTTACTCTGTTTTTTCTTCTGTAATATTTCTTTTTTTTCTGTAATATTTCTTGATATGCTGTTGTGTTTGTATCTTTATGATAATGTCTTTAGTTTACCTTAATTTATTTGTCATGCATTTTTTCTTAATATTTAATTCACATAAAATATGTTTATCAAGCTTTGCAAACCTCACCATTATGTAATTCCAAAATATATTCATCACTTTGAATAGAAATTCCAGGGCGCCTGGGCGGCTTAGTCGATAAGGGGCCGATTCTTGATTTCAGCCTAGGTTATGATCTCAGGGTTGTGAGATGGAGTCCCACATTGGGTTCGATTCTCAGCAGGGAGTCTGCTTAAGATTCTCTTTCTCTAAAAATATATTCTATGTTTATAAAAAAAATTTAAAAATAAAAAAAAGATTCTCTTTCTCCCTCTCCCTCCCCTCAGCAACCCTCCCCTCCTGGGAATTCTCTCTGTAAAATAAATAAATCTTTAAAAAAATATTTTCCTGCTCTAGTGGAACATTCTAAATAGAGAAGATGAGCAATAAGTGAATGAACAAACATATTTGTTTACTTATTTAATGTTGGGATAGTAAGTTCTTTAAAGAAAAAGAGAAGAGCTAAGAGGAACCTGGAGTGCTGGGACAGAGGATTTGTTGTTCTAAACGAGTGGAGAGGGAAGGCCTTGCTGGTAGGTGAAGGAGGTGGGGAATGGGCCACACAGATATATCATGGGGGTATTCATGGCAAAGGGAAGAGCAAGTCCACAAGCTCTAAGGTAGGAGGTGCTTGGCATTTCCTAGAAACAGCCAGAAGTCAGTGGATCTGGAGCAGAGTGAGTCAGCAGGGAGGAGGGCAGGAGGGATAATGTAGCCAACCAATCATGACAGGACTTATGTGCCAATTAAAAAAATTTGGGCTTTTACTGTGAACAAAATGCACGACCATTGGAGGATTCTGGATAGAGGAAGCACGTGATTTGTCTTATATTCCTCAGGAATATTGGTTTGCAAACCCCTCAGGAGCTTCCTGGATATAATTAGAACCTTCCCTCCTACCACACACACAGAGGGCAGGGAGAGACCCAAGAAATAGGCAGGTCACTCTAGATTACCAGGCTTAATAGGCAAGGTGACTTACACAGGGTGGCTTCAAGATGTCAGTGGATCTCTAGATCTTTGTACCCACCTGCCACATCTTAAAAATTCATATAAAGGCTTTAACTGGATTCAATCACATATACCATCCAGATGGTCTCAACACCACATCACTATCTCAAGGCTCTGTCCTTGGGACAGCTTCTGGCAGCAAAGAAGTTGAGGAGAATGCACACTCCAAGGACAGGGGAGAGGGCAAGGAGCCTCCAAATGCCAAGGTCCAACTCCTGGGTTAACTGGGAGTCACATCCTCTCCATGACCTCTTCCAACAAAGATCATTCTGGCTTCTGGCATGAGAAGATCCATAAGAAGACCGTATGAAGGCAAGGACAAGAGCAGGGATACCAGTTAGAAGGCTGTTACAACAATCCAGATAAGAGATGATGTGGTGGTAGAGATTATAAGTGGTTAGATTCTGGATATCCTTTGAAGTTAGAGCCAATAGAATTTATTGATGGATGGGCTATGGTTTGTAACAGCAAAGTCAAATGATGTCATGGTTTTTGTTCTTAGCCAGTGGAAGAGGGAATTTCTATCACCTAAGATGGAGAAGGCAGGAAGGGGAACAGATTTGGGAAGGAACATCAGGAATCTGTTTTTTGGAGAACTTGAGTTTGAATTCCTGTTAGCCATTAATTAGACTTGGTGAGTAGCAGATCTAGACCCAGATATGAGTTTAGATTTTAGGGACAAGGCCTGGGCTGGTGATACAAATTCAGACATCATCAGAAAAGAGAAATTAAAAGCTAGACAAGTACACTGAAGATGTGGGAGCGTAGACAGAAAAGAGAGGTTCAGTAGGAGTCTCTGAAACTCATGAAAATGTGAGTTAAAATAAAAACTCTCTCTTAATTATAGAAAGGTTATTGGAGCAGTTTTTGTCCTTTATTACTGTTTAATATTTCCATGATACTTCTTGTTTATTACTTACCCATTTCTTTCCTTGATACAGAGATTCTTACTAAGTTTATCTTTAAAATGAAAACTAGCCCTGTAGGCCACTTATTCTGGTTCCTCTCAGATTCATGGACGCTGAAGTTGCTATTGCTTTTTTATTTTTTGAGGCTGCTCTCCACTCTTTTTAACTCTTTAGAAATTAAAAGGAAACTAAGTAGGCACGAAAACAAATATATTGTCTGTGAGCTCGAGGTTCTTATCAATGTGAGGAACAGAGTTTTAGTTCAAAAAGTCTTCCTTTTGACTTTTAGAGGAAAAGAACTTCCTTTTCCTCTAAGAAGCAAGGATAAGAAATGTTCCAGCTGTTTTGTTTTAGTTTATGACCTTGAGAACTTCCTTCATCTTACAGACAGAGAAACAAAACCCCATTTTGTTGAAATGTGGATAGGCAGAAATAATCCTTCCTCTACTTTAGATATTGCTATATAGTCTTTAGGTTGTTTGAAAAAGACACTCTGAAAGTGACCTAAAGATGAAATGAGGGATAAAATACCTGGAGAGATTTTTGTCCCAGTTACTATGGCTGCATAGTAAATTACCCTAAAACTTAGTGGAATAAAACAAATTTATACTTTCGAGTCCTGTGGGTAATGAATTTGGATAGAGTACAGCAGGGATTACCTCTTCTCTTCCATGATGGCTGGGGCATCAAATGGAATATGAGAAGATGGGAATAGGGATCATTTGAAGGCTTATGGAAGCACCTAGCAGTTGTTAGGTGATTTTGGGGTCACAGTTCCTTTTCACATGGGCTTCTCCATGTAGTCTTTCCATATGGGCTAGTTTGAGATTATTTGCAACATGGTGGCTGAGTTTCCTGGGTGAGTATCTTGAGAGAGAGACCGGTGGACACTGTCCCCTTTATCTGACTTAACCTCAGAAGTCGCACAGCATCACTTCTGCCACATTCTCTTGGTAGGGGTAGTCTCAAGCTCAATCCAGGTTCAGCAGAAGGGGTATAGGTCCTGCCTCTCAGTGGGGGAGTGTCAATCACTTTGAAAGAGTAGGACACGGGATGAAATATAAATTGGTGCTCCCATTTTTGGGAAAATACAATCTACTAAAGATTTAGTGACTGTTAGGAATGTAAGCTATTAGATTCAAAGAGTGTTTGCCTTGAGAAGTAGAGAAGAGATAAATACCTCTGAGATAGGAGATTATGGAAGAACTTTCATTGCTAATTTTAGAAATGTTCTCTCTCTCTTTTTTTTTCTTCCTTCCT
Organism: Mustela putorius furo; assembly: GCF_011764305.1. Taxonomy (NCBI): domain Eukaryota; kingdom Metazoa; phylum Chordata; class Mammalia; order Carnivora; family Mustelidae; genus Mustela; species Mustela putorius. Next base: position 108,375,975 of record NW_025421987.1, on the reverse strand, counting down.
TAAGTGGGCCATGAAACTGTTGCTTTGGGAAAAGGTCTGCCTGTGTCTGTATCTCAGATTCACAGTCTCATTAGGACAGTGTTTGTGCAGTTTGCTGGATGACAAGCTTCCCAGAAGGACACAGGGAAGTGACCTATGGTAGAGCTGTAAGCAATTACTGAAGGCCGTTGGGAGTTGACAGGCATCACCCATAGGAGATTAGTGAGAAGCATTCCCCTCCCTGCAAGAGATCAGTGAATTTCATAACACCCTCCAGACATGTATAGAGAGAATCAGGATAATTCATACCCTTTACCTCTGTATAGATCTAGGAGGGAAAGCTTTTCTCTCCCCATATACAAAGTCAGCACCATGGACTCATTTTTATTTTATTTTATCTTTTCAGTGTTCCAAGATTCATTGTTTATGCACTACACCCAGTGCTCCATATAATATGTGCCCTCCTTAATACCCACCACCAGGCTTACCCATTCTTCCACCTCCTTCCCTCTAAAACCCTCAGTTTGTTTCTCAGAGTCCACAGTCTCATGGACTCATTTTTAGAAGACATTGGTGGCTAGGTCCCAGATTAGAGAATAGACTAAAAAGATTCACAACCTCTAGATAAAGACTGAGAGGGAAAGTACTGAAATCCTTCGTGTTATGAAAGCTTATGCAAATATGTGGACCAAATTTGGGGAGTTATTTAGGATAATTCCAAATTCCCACACAGTGCATATGCTCTAGGTGAAAACATCAGGGCAATATTTTCTGGCTTTGCCCATATACAGTCCAGTCAGAGGAAGTTCTAAGCTTCCTATCAGCTCTCCTGAGCAAGGTGACACAAAACAGAAAGGTAGCTTTTTAAAAATACGAAAACACTTCAGTCACAAAATTTAAAATTGATCTCAAATCTTAGTGCAATTTAAATGGACCAGGTTTTTTTTTTGCAATTTTCACAGTATCTATAGCCAAGGTTGAACTTTATCAATTGGTTCTATTTTAACTGGCCTTCAACTTTTGAAATATTAGAAAGTTGGACCATCAAGTTCCTACAAATATTATTTGGTTGCCTGGCTTATGCAGAAACATAGGTATCCAAGGGAATGGTGGGTGCTGTGAGAGAAGAGGGGGGTCCAGGTTGGGTTGGTAAAAGCTGAGAAATGTTTGTCAATCAAAAGAAAGTGAGGGAACCAATAATAGAGAAGGTAGTTCCCCTAGAAATGGGTAATTTCATGGAAGCATCATGGAAAGGATTTTGAAGAAAGGTAGAAGTGGAAGGTTGAGTTAGGGATAAAGAAGCCCAGACCAGTTCTGAGATAAATATGGGAAAAGAAAAGAATGACCTGGGTGGATGAGGAACTTATATTTTGTATTGTGGAAGATAGTACAAAATCTGGGTAATTCAAATTTTCAAGAAGAAGAGTAATACTTTATGTAGTAGAGTAAATCTCTGCCATATGTGGTACATACTTTTAATGCTCTACCCTTTTGTCTTACCTTCCTGGTCCATGGGAGGCTACTCTGTCTACCCATCTTCTGTTTGGATAGGACCATGTCCTGTCTGTTTGGATAGGACCACAGCCCAGGCTATGTACAAAAGTGACATGTGAACCAAAATATTTACTTGCTATTATAAAACTCTCCATTCTCTCTTTCCTCTGCCTTCAGTACCTGAAATGTTCCTGATAATAAGGCCTCCATTAATCTGGGTCCTGGAGTGAGGGCAGCATGGACTAGAGACTAATAGCTACCCATCGCCCCACTGATGCAAAATGGGTCATGAGATCAAGCCCTGCATGGGGCTCCATACTGGGTGTGGTGCCTGCTTGGGATTCTCTCTCTCCCTCTCCCTCTTCCTCTCACCCAAGGCTCACATTCTCTCTTCTTAAAAAAAAAAAAAAAAAAAGAAGGAAAATCATAAGGAAGAAAAAAAATACATTTACAGCATTATCCTCTGTTTATTGAAAAAAACCTACATATAAGTGCAGTTAAAATCCTTGTTGTTATGGGGCGCCTGGGTGGCTCAGTGGGTTAGGCCTCTGCCTTGGCTCAGGTCATGGTCTTGGGGTCCTGGGATCGAGCCCCGCATCAGGCTCTCTGCTCAGTGGGGGGCTGGCTTCCTCCCCCTCCCCCCGCCCCGCTGCCTACCTCTCTGCCTACTTGTGATCTTTCTTTCTGTCAAAAAACAAAAACAAAAACAAAACATAAACAAACCCTTGCTGTTACACACACACACATACACACACACACACATTTTCCTTCTCACAAGCTCCAGCTCTCAGGACATATTTCAGCCAACACGGTATCTAGATACAGAGGGCAGCTCATATATCCTTCTGGCAGAAGGGAAGGAGAGGGGTTTATATTCTTTTTGGTCCCTGAAAACTCTGCTGACTTTGACTGCAGAAGTTTATGGCTAAGACTACTGCTGAACAAAGTCTACCCAGGTTTTCTAGGTCCATTCTTGGATCTCAGGTCTTAGCTAAGACCCATCCGTGGGTCTTAGCTATGTGTAGGATGTCTGCCCCCTGGCCCAGCCTCTACCATATAGTTAAATTTCCATGGTAGCACCGTGCAGAATTGATACTCTTTATCCTTGGCTACTTTTTTCTTGTCTCCTTAGTTGGTTTATAGACATGTATGAATCACTTTCTTCTTGCCTCCTCTCTGTCTTAGATTTCTGTCCTTTCACTCTCCACTCCCACTGCCTGCACTAAGCATCAGAGAGATAGGAGGGCTGGACCCCTATGGAATCCAAAAAACTATTCCTCCTACATTCCCCCCTGCTCCCTAGTTTTTCTTTCCCTGTCACATAGGGTATGACCTACCCTTTCTGTTTGGTGGGAACTTCCTCTAAGTCACTTTCTCTCTTGATCATCTGTAGACATCTTGTTCTAAGTGGCTGTGCCTCCTTCCCCAAGGCATTAAGCTTAGCCTTAATGGTGAACATGATTTATGGTAGAATAAAACAGAGACTCAAGTTCACATTTTCAAGATAATTACATTAGTGTTTATAAGATACCTTTTCTTTGGAAATTATGCCTACTTGCCTGATATTACGGACATTTGTTAACTTACTTGGTGGCAAGTCTAGCAGCCTCCAGTGTGAACATCCCTCAGCACTTTGAGGGATGTGGATGGCTCTGGTGTCAACCCTGTGGGTTCAGATTGATGGACTGACCCAGGAAGCCTCCTTCCACTCTGTGGAACAGTGTATATAAAATATTTGCCTGCAACAAAATAAACTCAGCTTTAACATCCAATTCCCATGGAAAACCAATGGGAAATATAATTCTTTCTTTTAGGTCTGCCAGCTGCCTTATTATCCTAAACCCCATAGCCTAATTTCCTTCAGGCTCTTATTCAGAGTATGGCTTATTTCAAGACTGTCAGGGATCAAATGAATAAATGCAAAGGATTTAATTTTCTTTTAACTTTTTTTTTGGTCACATAGTTTGTCTTAAGGGCTTGGGTGAATTTTGCCTGAAGAGAAATTCTCATTTTTATACAGATTATCTGGTTTGATTTTGTACTTCTCTTATGGGATGGCCACATAAATATGATGTCCATGGATCATTTTAAGCTGAACTCCAGGGAGGCTTGATGCTTTTAAGCTTTGAGAATTGTTTGACCTGGAGACTCTTAGTTGTTCCTTATGAAAAATAATGATTACTCAAGAGCTTTTAATTCTTTTTTTAGTTTGCTGCTGAATATTTTTAGCCACGCATGATCTTATATTTGTTGAGCTCATGATACTCTTTCTTCTCTCCACCAGTCAGATCATACTTCAGGGATATGCCGTGTATCTTTCCTACTCTTAGCTTCTGAGAGTCTGTGCTATATAGAGCTGCTATATTTCTCTATGGTGGTAGAGATATTACAGAGAACCCTCTTCTCTCTAGTTAACACAGTGATGATGGGAGCTTGTTCATAAGCAGATGTGTGGCATTTTTGGCAAAAGATACATTCCTGAAAACTGCCTTGAAAGCAGATTTCTTTATTTCAAATCCTATGACCTTATGTATATGATTGGATAGCTTTTGTGTGTTACTTAAAAAAATTGTCATATCTACCTCTTAACTTGAGTTACTTCTATGGCAATGAGTTTCTGCAGACTTTATCTAGTTAATGCAAAGACAGTTAGAATGAGACTTCCTATGGGCTCATGCCATGACCTCGTATCTTTAGTTTCCTGCCATGTTGCTTCTCTGATACCACATCATGGGATCCTGCTCTGTACTTACAGATATGCAACTCAGAAATTCAGGGGGAATAAACTCTCACTTGAATCACCCTTGACCAATGGGAGAGAGGAATAGATTGATAATTGCTTCCTCCTTTGTTCCCAGGGTAAACTCTTCTGAGATACAATTTATAAGGCTTCTTGGAAGGTCCTGGTAGATCAAGTACTGGCTGCTCATAGGAATGGCCAACTCAATAACACATCCTTGTGTTGGCTTTGCCTTGTTCCTCTTTTGCTTTTTCTGTCCTGTAGTCTTGCTCCCTATAAATCATATTCCAAAAAAACCTACCTGCAAGGAAATTTTTGCCTTAGGTTTTGCTTTGGAAACGAAGGCTAAGTTAGTATTCTTTTTTTTTTTTTAAATTTTATTTATTTACTTGACAGAGATCACAGGAAGGCAGAGAGGCAGGCAGAGAGAGAGGAATGGAAGCAGGCTCCCTGCTGAGAAGAGAGCCCACTGTGGGACTCAATCCCAGGAACCTGGAATCATGACCTGAGCCGAAGGCAGAGATTTTAACCCACTGAGCCACCCAGAGACAAACCACAAGTGACCCTTAATCTCACAAAACAAACTGAGGGTTGCTGGGGGGGAGGGGGTTTGGGAGAAGGGGGTGGGATTATGGACATTGGGGAGGGTATGTGCTTTGGTGAGTGCTGTGAAGTGTGTAAACCTGGTGATTCACAGACCTGTACCCCTGGGGATAAAAATATATGTTTATAAAAAATAAAAAATTAAGTTAGTATTCTTAATAAAGTAGAGGTTTCTCTTGTTTCTTATCTTTTCTCATTAAAGCCTACCAATAGAGAGTTGAAGTTTCAAGTTTGTGCGTTTGGTAAATGTATGAATGTGCATATGTATATATTGGAGTGTCTAACTATATTCCATAATCATCTTTAGTAATTATTTGGTTATCCACATTATCAGATTATTAAAATATCATATTTGATACTAAGATACATCCATTCCCCCATTTAATGATCGTCAAAACTCACCTTTCCTTTTCAGTTCCTGGCTCCAAGTTCCTTCCTACCTGAACTTCATAACCTAGGACACTATATATAATAGTGGGGAAGAGATCTTGGAGAATCTATAAAACAGATAAACTGCCTTAACTGTAAAACTTAAACTGGGATTATCTGCTGTCTTGGATAATTCACATTTTATTCCCATTTATTAATATGAATAATTAAGGATTGCTCGAACTGGTAATGATGATATAATATGATTTCCTTTTGCTTGGGACTGGAAACCTGTCCAGTTAGTGGTTCTTGCAGGATATATTGTCAAATGGCTATGAGGACAGTGGTTCATATAATTTAGAGTGTTAAAAGGGAAAGGGATTAGAAGAACACCTTCTTAGAACACCTTCCCTCCAAATTCTAGGGCTTCATGGTAATGGCCATTTCCATAATCAGTGTCTTGAGAAGGAATTTGTTCCCCCACTATGCTATTGTGATTTATAATAAATATATATTTGACCTTTATTCCTGGCACAGAGCTCCTAAAACCGTTGGAGTTTCCTAAGAGAAAGTTGTCTTATGTTATGTTAATGACATGACTTTTGGAAAGTCTCTAGGTGACCTAAGGATGGGGGCTGGTTGCTGGGGAACCAACCTTGTGATCAGAAAATTTGAACTTTCTGTCCCACTAACCTCCCATCCCCAACCCTACCTCCAAGAAGGGGCAAGGAACTGGGGATTGAGTTCAGTCACCAATAGCCAATGATTTAACCAATCATGCCTATGTAATGAAGCCTCCAAAAACCCAAAAGGATGGAGTTTGGAGAGCTTCCAAGCTGGTGAATACATGGAGGTGTTGTGTGAGAGGTATATTTCAAAGAGCATGAGCCTGGAGGCACTGTGCCCCTTCCCGTGTACCTTGCCCTATACATTCATCATCTGGCTGTTCATCTGTATCCTTTATAATGTCCTTTATAATGAACTGGTAAACATAAGTAGATGTTTCTCTAACTTGAGAGCTGATCTGTCAAATTACTTGAACCTGAGCAGGGTGTGGTAGATCAGAAGAACAGGTGAAAACCTGGACTTGCAATTGGTGTCTGAAGTCAGGGGAGGGGATGAAGTCTTGTGGGAGTAAGCCCTTGACCTGTGGGATATGATACCATCTATCTGTAATTAAACTGATTTAACTAAATTTTGTTGCTTTAACTAAACTGAGCTGAACGGTAGGGCACCCAGTCAATGTCTACTGAGAATTGGAGAATTGTTTGGTGGTGTTGGGGGAAAAAACATATATTGGACCTGCCTAGAAAGAGGATCCCATCAAAATCTCAAGGAAATTGGCATACTATAAGAGGGCTTTAGAGGAGATCCCTAAAATTTTGTCATCTTTCAGAAATACTAAAATTAGGGTTTTAGTTACTTGTTTAGTTAGCATGTTCCAAATAATTTTTATCTTATTATTGCTCCTTTCTGAGTAACAGAAAATAATAGGTAGTTTCTTTATCCTTTTACGAGGACAGGCAAAAATTAGAGAAAATCTGAAATCACCTCTTTTCTTGAGGTCGTTTTATGTGGGTAATTAGTCATCATGGAATCTCTTCAATCTTCTGTTCAATTTTGATCATTTTGTTTCTTTTGGTGAATCACAAGCAACCATGATTGCACACATGTTCTTTTTGAGATCTTTCAATAATATATCAGTTGAATAAAGAATTTTAAAAGTTGATTGTATTCATTAGGGCTATTTTGGTAGCAAATTACAGAAAGTCAAGTAACAGTGGTTGAAGCAATGATACTGTTGTGTCCACAGATGTCAAGGGCAGAAATGGGGCTGGGATGCCAGTTTTAGGCAGGCCCCTCTCTTCACTTTTAGCCTGTTTGTGTCTTTATTTTTGTCCTTCATTTTTCTCTCTTTTATTTTTTCAACTGTTTTGCTCTGCTTCGGATGAGAAGAAAATATGGCTGTTGACAGGTCCTCCTTGAGTTTCCACTTATAGTTTCAGTCATCTGAAAAGAGATGGACTTCCCTCATTTTCATTTACCAAATCCTTGCCAAAAACTCTAAATGTCTCAGCTTGGATTATTGCTAAATCTGGAACCAATCTGTTGGCCAGGATGGATTCTGGGAGGTGATTGGCCCAGATATGTTCCCCTGGACCAACTAACTGTGGCCAGGGCACATTTTGTACAAGATGATTGGTCCAGAGGTTACCACATTGATAGAATGGAAAAAGAGAAGAAAGAGACTATTTCCAGAAGAAAGTAAAAGAAGGGTAGAGGTGGTTTTATGTAATTAGAGCAGTAATTGTTCATTACACTGACCTGAAGGAATTTGACCCCATGTAGTCCATATGGTAAATTTAACATGAAGTATCATATATGTTTTGGTGTTGGGAACATTAGGAGATTCCTTTAGAAAAGTAAGGATGTTTTAAAAATATATAATTACCAATTATAAGATGGGTAAAGACAATGTAACAATTCAGTATAAATATCTAGTATTATAAAAACATGTAAATACTAGAATGTTGATGGAATATTGGAATGCAATGAAAATGAAATATCAAATCATTATAATTTCACTTAATTTTCCCAGTACTGAAATACTATTTCAATTAAGTGTGTATTTAGTTTTATTTGTTGTTATTAATTGTGGAAATAAGAAGTGATTAAGCAGTCTAGCTCTGGAGATATTTTGCTTGGTTCAGTTTTTTGGGTTTTTTCTTATTTGTTTGTTTGTTTTTGTTGTTGTTTTTCCACTTAACTAGCTCTATGGCCTTGCAAAATTTACTTCATCTCCCTCCACCTGATTATCTGTAAAGTAGAAATATTAACTGTGGCCTTTTCATTGGTCACTACGAGTATAAGATTAGTTAATACATGCAAAGTCCTTAGAACAATGCCTGGCATGTTGTCAGCATTCAAGAACTGTTGGCCATTATTATTAGAATAATCTTTGAGTATTGTATTTTCTTCAAGATTATAAATGAATTATACAACTGGACTTTCTTGCATACCTTTTTGATTTTCATTGAAATGATCACTTAAAATGGGCTTCTTGCAAAAAGTCAATGAGCTCCGTCTCAAAGGAAAATACAAATAAGAGGTTACTGGTCATGTTTCAAAGACCTAAGACATATTCTGTCCTAAGTATTTATTAAGACTTTTGTGAAAATGTTCCATTTTGTTGGTGTTCCACCACTCTTTCCTTCCAGGCACTTGGCAGAATTTTATTTTTCACCTATGGGAAGTGAAATGTGGCCATGTGATTTGCTTTGGCGATGATTTGTAATCTTTCAGGGTAGAAACTTTAAGAATTAGGGTATGTTTGCTGCATTGTTTTCCTTTTGTGATGACAGATGACAACTGGCAACTTCTGAGATGAGGACCTCTCCACTAGCCTGAATCCCTGATTGACAACTCAGAATGGATAGATGATATGAGCAACAAAGTGATTTTTGTTGTTTTAAACAACTGCAATTTCTCTATTTTTGGATTCCAGTGGAACTGAAGTCCTATAAATAAGACCTCTGAAAAGGAGGTTATCTTAATGCATCAGGTCTGGCTGGGCTGGTTCTTCTTTGGCTATATTTCATTCAGGAATGAACATCTGCATAATTAGGGTATCAATTTTTTAAAAATCACATTACTAAGAGCAAACATTTTAATGCAGGATAAAGCCCCATATTTTGTGCAATGATGCTATGATTTTTTTTAAACCCTGGCATCAATTGAAAATTTATATTAAATTAATAAATTTCTAGCCCAGCCTCACAAAAGCAGAGCTCATTTTTAAGGCTGCCATTCTGCTTGCCTGGGAAAGTCCATATACCCATCATTCCAACACTTCTAAATACCAGTATTGATAAAATATCTTTCATTGTTCTGTCAGTTTTAACAATCCATTTACTCTCTCTTTCTTTTTCTGATCTAATTTATGACACCTGATTTTCTCTGCTCAGAAATTCTTTGAAATTAAGTCAAATTATACTTTTTATTTTTAATTCATCTTGAAATGTAAGCACAGTTCATTGAGCCCTTTAAAAAATGTTTCCTGCCGTTCCTGGACTAGGAATGTGTATATTTTGTGTATAGTTGGCTTAAGGACCAGTTTTAAACTTGGGGGGGGGTATAGTTTTACTAAGGCCAGAGTTTTACTATATCATTTATTCCATACCCAACTAGCTAATAAAATTTTCTTAGTATTTTTCCTCAGAAATGTCTCTTAAATGCACTCACCCTTTGCACTTGATGAGTAGTATCACAAGTTCAGGTTTCCTTTTCTCGCTCAGAATTTCAAGCTTCCCAGCTGGCTCTCCTGATAATGATCTCCCATCTACCATCAAAATTATCATTTTTAATTAATTAATTAATTAATTAATTAATATATTTCTGAGAGAGAGAGAGGTGGGGAGGGGCAGAGGAGAAGGAGAGAGAATCTCAGGCACTGTGCGCTGAGTCTCACGACCCCGAGATCACCACCTGAGCTGAAATCAAGAGTCAGATACTTAATCAACTGCACCACCCAGGGGCCCCCAGAATTATCATTTTAGAAACCAAATTCTAGAAGCTCTTTATCTGCCCAGGGGATAAAGTGAGTGCTTTAGCATTTCTCTATCATTGTGTTGCCTCTCCCACCTCTAGTACCCACAGTTCTCCAAAGACACATTTTCATCATTCACTGACAATGTCACAGCTTTTCATGCCCTGGGGCTCTGCCCAGATCTCAGTCCATGGGGACATCAGAAGTCCTCTGTATGGTAATTTTTCTTTCAGTTTTACTCTGAGTTTAAGGATGGTGAATTGTAAAAAAATATGTTTTTTGATGTGTATTCACGTATTTCTCATAATAATTTAGTGCAGCTTATAGAACAGTTAGCACAAATACCTTTAACCCCTCAGTGCCATTTGGCCTCTTATGCCATGTCTGGGCAACAGGGTTTTAGTGCTGACCCCACTAGCTGCAGGATCTAGAGCAAGGCACTTAATTTCCTGGTAAGCAACTTCCTAATTTTTAAAATAAATTGTTGGACAGAAAGATTGTCAGTGGAGGAAGAACTGGTCCTGAAGCAGGACCATTCTTCCATGTATGAGACTGTCCTGCACATCGCGGAACACTTGAAACCTCTGGCCTCTGACTAGTAGCAACTCCTAGTCTTTCTTACAATCCAAAATATCTCCAAACAATGTTTTTAAGATTTTATTTATTTATTTATTTATTTGGCATAGAGAGAGGGAGAGAGAGAGAGAGGGTGCCCAAGCAGGGGGAGCAGGCTCCACACTGAGCAGGGTCCCTGATGCGGGCTTGATTCCAGGATACCAAGATTATGACCTGAGCCAAAGGTAGACATTTAACTGATTGAGCCACCCAGGTGCCCCAAAAATCTGACTTTTGAACACTGTGCTTTCAGTTATAGAATTCTATGACTGTTGTAAATTTTTTTGACAGTTAAATATATGGCAAGTGCCTCTTTATCTGAAATGCAAGCTAATCAGAAAGCTCAGATAACCAGTTTTTGTTTTATGTGTTGCGGGAGTAGATACTGTATATTTTGACTGTATTTTTGTATTTTTAGAAGACAAATGATAAGTAAGTAACTTGTGTCAGTTCTGAAATGTCACCTGTAAAGCACATCCATGTGTTAGCTTAGATTTAACCCTATCTCTGATCTTTCTGCAACTTCAAAAATGATAGCCATTAGCCACATGTGGCTAGTTAAATTTAAATTCAGATTAAGTAAAATTTACAATTTGGTATCTCGGTCATAGTAACCACATTTTGCTACACATGTGGCTAGTGGCTATCTATCATATTGTATAGTGCTACTCTTTTCAAGGGTAGCAGAGACTTAGGAAAGGGGACAATCATTCTAAAACTCCTTCAACACAGAATTCTGACAGAAAAGTTCTAACTGTCCTAGTGTAAGTAGTTACAGCTACTCAATCTATGTCATCAACATTTTGTCTTATTCACTTCATTTTTATTACTGAGAATGTCATTGTGTGCTAATTATTTAGCAATCCAGACATGCGAATTTTCCTCCACCCATTCAGGAAGGCTGAAAGTTCATTGTAATCAGTAAAATATGCATTCATGAATTAAGGTATTTAAAAAATTTATGTATTTATTTATTTGAGAGAGTGAGAAAGCATGAGCAGGGGAAAGATAGAGGGAGAAGCACCCTACGAATTAAGATATTTTAAATTTTACATGGAGGATCAGAATCTGGAAGAATTGACCATCTAGATTTTTTTTTCATTTTCAATTTTTTTTGCTTTTATTTAAATTCCAGTTAACAGGGGCTCCTGGGTGGCTCAGTGGGTTAAGCCTCTGCCTTCAGCTCAGGTCATGATCCCAGAGTCCTGGGATCAAGTCCTGCATCGGGCTCTCTGCTCATCGGGGAGTCTGCTTCTCCCTCTCTCTCTGCCCGCCTCTCTGCCTACTTGTGATCTGTCTGTTGAAAAAATAAATAAAATCTTTTAATAAATAAATAAATAAATAGATTCCAGTTAACATAGTGTAATACTAGTTTCAGACGTATCATTTAGAGATTCAACACTTCCATATGACACCTAGTGTTCATCACAAGTGCCCTCCTTAATCCCTTCACCTATTTTACCCATCCCCCCACCCCTCTCCCCTTTGGTAACTATCAGTTTATTCTCTATAGTCAAGAGTCTGTTTTTTGTTTTGCCTCTCTCTCTCTCTTTCTCCCTGTGCTCATTTGTTTTTTTTTCTTAAATTCCACATATACAGAGGCCTAGTAAGACCTACTTCTCTGTTTCCAAGAACCTGGCAAAGATAGGCATTTCCACAGGTACCTCTTCCTCCTTTTATATGTTTGGAGTCATTAAGGACAAGAAACATCACTTGGATTTCATACAAGTCTTTTGATTGTGTGAGACTTAAGCAAGTAAGAAGACTTGCTTACTGCCTAATGTCAGATTAAAGAGTTTATGTCTGAAGGGGCCTCTCTTTCTTGTTTTTCCCTTGTGGAACCTCGCATGCCTGCATCCTGTCCCAGAAGGCAGGACTAGGGCTTAAAATTGCAAAGTGGATGAGGCAAGTGTAAGATCACAGGTAGGTTGAGGTGTCCCTCATGACCACACATGCTATGTTTTAATTAGTGGAGCTTTTCTTATCTCCATGATTGTATTTCAGTTACCCATGGGAGAACCTTGCTTCTTAGATGGAAGGCTCACAGAGTCCCTTGGAGGCCCAAGAAAGATTTATGGCTGCTTATCCAAAGGTTCCAGATGGTTTTCTATTACCACAACTTTAACTTAACTCACTGTTATAGGTAAGAGACCTGCAGTGGGAGGTCAATCCAACTGTCAGGCCCTTTTACCAACCTTTAAATGTGGGAATCCATTCCTTTTCAGAAAACCCTTTAAATGGCTATATAATCTCTTGTATTGTGCAGTAATTGTAGCTGACTCTGGTGGAATGCTTACTTGATACAGGCAGTGGGCTGAGATAGATATAGATACAGATACATACATATATATATATATATATATTGTTTTTTCACTTACTCCTGCCAACTGGATGAGGAGTGTTTTATTATTAGCTCCAGTCCTAGAGATGTTGAGTAACCTACTAAAGGTCACACAGCTAGGAAGATGGAGGGCTGAGATTTGAACCTAGACAGTCTGACACTATAGTATGTGTGCATTCACACACACACACACACACACACATTTCTATTAAATACTTGACATGCTTTTACTCCATTTTTTTCACGATCCTATGAGGTATAGAACAGCCCAAAATAAAGGGGGAAAAAATAAACAAAGACTCCAGTGCCAGAGAAGTTAAATTTCAGAGCTCCTAAACAAACTGACCTTGCCTTCCGACAAGACCATGCCTGTAACATGCCCTGACACGTCTGCACAGGGAATGAGCACATATGGGAGGAGAAGACAGATCTGGAGGGTAAGCAGAATCTCCAGTTAAACTACTCTTCATCAAGAATGGCAAAGACTCGGGTAACCTCAGAAAGGGGGCAGTTATTCTAAAGCTACATTTGGGGCAGTTGTGGGTGAAGGAGCTCATGGAAATCCACCTCATGGGTTTGGTCTTACGGAGTCAGGAGGTGGAGAGGGACTGGGATTTGAGGCTGTTTCAGGTGGTTCAGGACCCACCATTGGACTCCTCCACCATCAGAATCAGCTTCTCTAGTGCATCTTCCACTCTCTGGGCTGCCCACATCTTCTGGGCACCACCACCCGCCTTATTCTTCCTCTATTTCCAGTTCCAATAGTGAGAGAGGAAATCTGACTGGCTCAGCAAATACTCATCACATCTGTTTGTGCAGAACCCCCAGCCCCTACAAGGACTTGCCTTAGGCATGTAATTTGGTGTCTTTGTGTCAGCTGCCTACCTAGGCCCAGTCAGCTGGGCTCGATGGGTAGGGCAGGGTAGGGATGGCTGGTGCAACAAAAATGGAGAATCTTGGTCATTCATACCAGACCTTCTGCAGAAGCTGCTTTTCTCAGAAGCAGCTGGGGGTTCAGAAGGTTAATAGCATTAATGAATCTTTTACAGTGATAAAATACTGCACTTTTGCACAACTCAATTAAAATTCACTCCTATCTAGTGGGTGTTTACAATTTTTTTTTCTACCTGAAAACTTCTAAGACTCTAAGTCACCCCAAAACATGGCCTGTTTCTGCAGGTCCCATGGGGGATTTTGGTTCTGGCTTTCAGGCCTTCAACTATTATTCTTTATTATCTTCTCTGCCACTTAATCTTTCTCACATAAATTCTGGAAGTTACTAGTGTTTTCTGCTTGCACATATATTACCTAGTAGTTCTCAGCTAGTGGACTCACTCAGGGAATTTTTTAAAAAATACTGCAGCCTGGAGCTCCTGGGTGGCTCAGTCAGTTAAGCCTCTGCCTTCGGCTCAGGTCATGATCTCAGGGCCTGGGATTGGGCCCTAAATCAGGCCCCCTGCTCAGCAGAGAGCCTGGTTCTCCCTCTCCCTCTGCTGTTCCCTGTTATTTCTCTCCCTCTCTCTGTCAAATAAATAAATAGAATCTTTAAAAAAAAATACTGCAACCTGTGGCATATCTTTAGAAATTAGAATTTGTTTTGTGAAGGCCTGGGAATTTTTGAAAAACTCCCCAGGTATTGTTAATGTAGAGCCGGGACCCATAACCATAGTTGTATGGTCCCTGACCAGCCTGTTAACAGCATCTGGAAACTTATCAGAAATTCAAACTTTGGGGCTTCATCCCAGACCTGCTGTTTTAGAAACTATGGTGGTAGGGCTTAGAAGTCCATTTTATCAAACCCTTCAGGTGATTCTGATGCAGACTCAAGTTTTGGAACCGCTGGTCTACTTGGAGCTGTTTAATTTACTTGACCTCTTCATAGACCATTATCTCAAGTCTTTGAACTAAGCCTTTTGGAGGTGGCCTCTAGAATTACATTTGTCACAGAGCTTAACTGACTTCCTAAGAGTGGTGTTGGGCTGACTTATGGCTTGGCAGAAGGTTGTTTTGATTTTTTTGGTAATTCTCATCTCATTTGTCTATGATTATTAGTTATGAAAATAAGATAGCTAAGTCTAGTCTTCTCAGTGGCCTCCCTTTATTAGTTTTTAATGTCATTGTTTTCCTAATTGTTCCAGACATTCGTTTTTCTCCCCATGTCTGCTTCATGATATGATAAATGGGCTAGATACTAAGTGGCTGCTTACTCTACCTTTAGCTGCATTATATGATTTTTCCATTTTTTTTCTTTTTGAGAGACCCAACAATTGTTTACCAAGAATTTTGATGTTAAACATTTTTATAAACACATGGAATATAACATACTTGCCATGAAAACAAACACATATTGTATAGGATATCACATAGGATCTAAAATTCAGTGTGTAATACCATGTTATTGTATCATAACAGTTTCTTTATATGCCCCCCACTAACAGCTGAGCTGCTAGGGGCGGGTGCATATCTTATTCTTAACTGTCTGGCAGAGTGACTGAAGTATAATGAACAGTGAGCATATGTTTGGTGAATGAATAAAAGAATAAATGAATGATGGCACTATCCAACGCTAGTTGGTCATATCCAGGCATCATGTTTATTTTGTCTGGAAGCCACACTACAGAAGACTCATTGCTGTCATAATGCAAAGAAGAAAGTCAGACTAGGAACATGAAAATTATTTGGATTATGTAAGGTTGTCTAGGAGTGGAAAGAGGAATACTGCATGGGTTTGGAGTCACTCCCTTGTGGGAATGGAGCTGATTTTCCCCTCCCCTATGAAGCTGGGGAGGCTCGATGTTGTCCTGTCAGCAAATGGGGTGGGAAGCATAGCTTGGTGTGAGACAGTACAATTATTACAATAAATGAGAAGGAATCAAAATATATTAGTGAGAAGGCCCTTCTACTCTCCAGGGGATGAGATGTCTAGGGCAGGTAAGGTTGGGGAGAGCTGTGGGAGTGGTCACCCATTAGGAGCATATTTCCCCAAAGAGACATCTTGACAACCAGTTCTTTAAACTTCAGCATTTAAGACTATGATGAAAAGGTGTGGAGCAAGTGAATCATAAAGAAAGTCTAAAAAAGTGGCACCATGGCAGCTCCCCAGGTCAGACTGTGGCTTCACTCATGGAAAGAGAAAGAGTGGCTATGGAGCTGGAAAGCTGTCTGAAAAGAGAAGGTCACCTCTTGAGGCAGGCCATTTTCCCCATCAAGTTAGACCAGTCTGACCTTATACTAGAGGAGGGGAATTGGAGCACTTGATTCTGGAATGAATAGGATGGTCCTTCTGGAAACTCTCGATCCTTGCAGAAGATAGGAGAGTCCACAAAGTAGTGCCAATTAATAAGGAACATTAAAGATATGAAGTTCTTAGAATAGAACAGAGCTCACTTTCTCTGTGATGCATGACTGGGCTCATTTGGCAGGGTGGTCTAGTGAAGGGCGAAGGACCTTAGTTAAGCTGAGAGAAACACAAAAAGAACCATTTCTGCTCATATTTAGCTTGGGAACATAGTGACCTTTTTCTTTGGTGAAGGAGTTGCATTTGGGGTCTCCTGAACACTCCTGTTCATTTTCCACCACTTTCTTTACTCTACTGAACCCTAAACCATTTACTTCTGTTCCATGTCCCTCACCATCCAAGTTCAGTCCTCTCCAATGCAATGGCTGCTTTCCATTCCTGGTTCACACGCACTGGGATGCAGCAGGTAGCAACACTCTATCATGATGTGAAAATATAGTTTTATTCTTCCCCCATGCTAGAGCTCCCAGCACACACATATATTTTCTTAATAGCCAAAAATGAAGACTTTCTGCTTATTATGAACATATGCGGGACAGCTAGCCTTTAGAAGCCTCCTTTCAGTTCTCTCTCTGGGTGTGGTAGCTCCTGCCTCAGGGATCTTTCTATTCTCCTATGTGGAATATTCTTATTTCCCTTTTCACCAAGCTAATGCCCACTTATCCTTAAGATTTCAGTTCAAACGTAGTAACTATAATATCAGAGAAAATGACAAGCTGATATTTCAGTATTTGTTTCAAGTTTCAACACCATTATTGTTATTGTTGTTGTTGTTGTTATCATTTTCCAAAAAGAGTCAACATAGTATAGCTGTTAAGACCAGGGACTCTGGAAGTAGATGGCCTAGCTTTGAATCAGCTCTTCCATTTGCTACTGTCTGACCTTGGGAAACATTTTTACCCTCTCTGAACTTCAGCCTTCCTATCTGTAAGTGGGTATAATACTACCCACCTCATAGTGTTGCTATAAATATTAAATGAGTAATACTTAAGAAAAATTGATTAACTGAAACAGAAAATTCATATTTAATGCATTTAAAATATAAACATATTTAAGTCTATTATAAAATAAGGAAATGAAAATATTACCTTATAAAAAATACTAGATATAAAATTCCATTATAAAAATATAATTATATTTATATAAATAAAAATTATGTTTATAAAAATATAATTAGAAATTAAATACTATAAAAATAAACTGATACTACATAAGAAGGACTAAAACTTGAATAGTAAGGAAAGATTTATTATGAAATAATTTTTGATCTTTAAGAAAAAAACCTATAGTCTTAAAAAATTAAAATTGACGATCATGTCATTATTGAAACTCCGGAGCATTGTTTTTCAGAATTGTCCTGCTGTTGGAAGCTCTGGTTCATGAATGCCAAGAGGAGATTTTAAACTGAAACTTTCTCAGTGGCGCCTGGGTGGCTCAGTGGGTTAAGGCCTCTGCCTTGGGTTCCGATTATGATCCCAGGGTCCTGGGATCGAGCCTCACATCGGCCTCTCTGCTCAGCAGGGGGCCTGTCCTCCCCCCCCCCCCGCCACCTGCCTCTCTGCCTACTTGTGATTTCTCTCTCTCTGTGAAATAAATAAATAAAATCTTTAAAAAAAACTGGAACTTTCTCTTTTCTTACTCCTCTATCTTCAGATAATACCATCTCTCTCTCTCTCTCTCTCTCTTTAAAGGTTTATTTATTTATTTGGGAGGGAGGTGGAAGAAGGGCAGAGGGTAAGGGAGAATCTCAAGCAGACTTTGGATTTAGCTCAGAGCCCAAATTGGGACTCAATCCCATGACCATGAGAACATGACCTGAGCTGAAACCAATGTCGTATTGTCGTATGCTTAAACAACTGCACCACCCAGGTGTCCCCATAAAATACCATCTCTTAATTGATAACATGAAGAAGTTATTTTTAAACATTTCCCCCAATAGGAATTACAGAGTTCCACAGAATCTTTTTTTTTTTTCCCTTTGAGTGATACTGAGCCAGAGTTTTTGTTTCAAAGAAATCATTTCTGGCTTATTTTTGTCATCCTTAGATTCCTTATGTGTAGGTGAAAGTTCTAACACAGTGTTATCTGTAAATGTGGAAACTGTTACTTTCTATTCTGCTTTTTCAAGAAGGTCTCTTTCCATTGTTATTTTCCTTTTTTTTTCTTGAGTATCTTGGAGAAATAAAAGAACACCTTCCAAATGATTGCAACTTTGATTCAAAATTTTAATGCAGAATGCAACTCTGGGTATTTCTCAAGACATATGATTCTGGCTTCAGTTTTTTTCAAGATGCCAGCTTAAATTTATACCAACAAAATATGAGTATCTTTTACTTAAAGATTTTAAGATATGTGGGATGCCAGAATACCAAAAACAGATTTCACAATCAATACTCAAATGTCATGTACTTAAAAATCCCCCTTTCCTTACTCCTCCGACTGGATTAAAGCTATGTGTTATAACCAGAGGTCTGTAAACTAGGACTGGGGCCGGGGCTGGGTTTGCTAAATTCAGCCAGCCTTCCATTTTGTAAATAAAGTTTTATTGAGCACAGCTATACCTATTCATTACATACTATAGCAGCTTTTGCAATACAATGGCAGGGTTGTAGTTGCAACAGATACAGTACAACCCACAAGTCTAAAATATTTACTTTTTGATCATTTACAGAAAAAGCTTGTGAATTATTAGCTCCCTATATCTGTCCTTCAAGACCTGAGTACAATTTGAAATGATGTATCTAGTGACTACTTTACTAATGTCAATCTCTCACTATTCTTTAAGCTCCATGAGGGCAAGAACCATGTTCGTTATCCTCACTATTACATTCCCAGAATGTGGGCTTCTGTTGGCACATAGTAGTTGCTCAGTACATGCTTGTTAATTAAATAGATTATATAAGGTGACACTTTGGGAACAAATACTGTTTCTGGGGTAAACCTACATTTCTACTGAAACTTGTGAAATATAGTGGTGAAGAGTTAATGTGGTAATACACAAAGTATGCAGTGTAATGTCTAAAATATAGAATGTGCTGAATAAATACAGCCCTTATTAGGTAAAATCCTCCAAATTGCCTTTTTAAAAATCCTATAGAGACTTTGTCATGAAAATGCTCAAAATATTACGAGGTGCCTTCGTTCCAGAGTACATGTTTATTATGAAGTTAGTCCATGCCTGGTGAAGCCACTTTTCTAACTTCATGGCTTTGGAGTTTTACCAACCAGCCATTTTTTTTTTTTTTAAATAGGTGCTTCCTAATGATATGTGTTCTAGAAAAAAAGATCGGGTAAAATCAGCAGCCTTATCAAAGAACATGTCAGTTCTTCATCTGTTTTCTTGTTAACCAGGGCTATATATTGCAATCACTTGAGGAACTGTTAAAAATAATGATGTCTGGGCTCTGTCCCCAGAGGTTCTGGTTTCATTGGTCGAGGGTAGTGCTTTTAAAGATTCCAGGTGGCTCTAATATGCAGCCAGGGGTGAGAATGTCATTTTTATCAGTTAAGAGGTATTCGGTGAATGTTTGTTCAGAGAGACTGAATATACAAATAGATAATGGCCAGACCATTTATGACAAAAGAATTCTAGATCAAAAACTTATGATGGGCTTTCATTTATTCTTCTCATACCCACTTAAGCCCCCATGTTGCAACACCACTTCCTCATATCAGGGAGATCATATGATAGGGTGGTATTATGGACATTGGGGAGGGTATGTGCTTTGGTGAGTGCTGTGAAGTGTGTAAACCTGGTGATTCACAGACCTGTACCCCTGGGGATAAAAATATATGTTTATAAAAAATAAAAAATTATATTAAAAAAATCTTTTAAATAAATAAATTTTAAATGGAAAAAAAAACTTATGATGTGCTTATTATATGTTGGCTAACTGAACATTAAAAAAAAAAAAAAGGAATTCTGACCCACAACTTCTGCCATAACTGACCTAGAAGGATCAGGACTTAGTAACTACCAGCTTCCCCACTTTTATTCCTCTTCCACCTTCCAACTCAAGACCAACAAGAGAAAATCAAACGTATTTCCCAAACACCAGATAGGATGCACTGCTTCTAGTTAGTTTGCCTCTAACATTCCCATACTAAAAATGTCTCCAATCAGAGCATACCTGAAGGCTTCCTTTTTTTTTTTTTTCTCCCTCTCACTCTAAAGCTTCCCTATTGCCCTGCTTGTGTTTGAGAATCTGCCAAGTCCAGGTGATGGTGGCTGGCTCCCTTGCTATACCAGACTCTGAATAAGTAGCCTCTATTCTCATTTGGGTGGTTTTCATTAATCTCCACAGTGCTATTATTCTTGCTACTGTAAGAAGTGTTGCACAGATAAATAACATACCTTGACTTCTCTTACAACCAGGAAAATCATAAAACAGAATCCCGCTGGGATTAGGTTAAAAACTGGAAGGTTTGGTATTTGCAAATTCTTTCAGTTGTTGTTTGTCCTGGAAGCTTTTAATCTCCCCTGGGGGTTTATAAAAAATAAAAAATTTAAAAACTGGAAGGAATATGAGGATTCAAAAGGGTGTCTCAGACAACTGAAAGGCAGGGTCTAGTTAGATCTCAGGAACCCAGGAAGGGAAGGCTATTGGGAACAAGAAATTTTCCCATTCTGTCTCTCATCCCCATTTTTTTCTATGCATCTGCTTAATTCTTTCTTCTTGGTTTAGACCACTTGTCCCTTTCTCCAGCCCACATGGCAGAATAACCACTACCAGCAACTCTTAGGATTTTATCTCCTCAATTAGAGACAGAAGAGGGAGACCAACTTTATGTCCTTGGATCTTTTTGCCCAGCAGATCTAGGGTTGGGACAGCACCCCCCAACTTCCCAGAGCATCTGTCTCCACTCATCCAAAGAGAATCTATTCTCCCTCAGTTGCCCCACACTCTTCCAACCAACAGGGATACAGAATCAGCAGGCAGGTACTGGAGATTGAGTAAGAGAATTTCTGGAGTGGAATGAGCTCAGAGTCATCCACTGCTCATCAACTCAGGCACTAAAAAAAATTCTGGGCAACACAAGGAGGCAATTAAACCTAAGTGTATGCCATTTGCTTTGTGGGTGAATATAAATTGCAGAGACTAGAGTTTTGAGACACTGTGCTCAAGCCAAAACTAGGGCACACTGTACTTCTTCCATCAAATCATGCACCATAAGTATAGAGGAACCCATAGGATTAAGCCCAGAATTGATACTTTCAAAGGAAGCTTGGAGGAAAGTGCTGCTTCAGACATTCTTGCCACTATAACCATGGAGCTCTGCACTGAGTCTTGATACCAAGGATTTACTGAAGACCTGACACATTTACCATTATGCAAATAACATATTCTTACTTTTCCCCACTGTGAAGTTCAATTAATGTTTTATGTGAAGTCAAATAGGCTGCTGTTCCTTGAAGTTCTAGTTTTAAACAAGCAGCAGTATTGTCAGTCTGCTTTGATGTCTGCTTATCTCTGAGCAAGGAGAGCAAGGAACAAAGATAACTGGGTGTTTTACATTGGTTATATAATTGCAGAGTTCATAGTCTCTTTGCCCTTTTCAAGGTCTTGGGGACTATCTGATCTGACATTTCCCAAACCAGACAGCTGAGAACAGAGGACAACCTCTGAAAGATCATCTCTCTCTTTCATTTCCCCCTCTCCTAGAATATTTTACAGGAGTTTTCAGTGTATCTGATCCTCACTGGAAAGGATTTATTAGGCCCTTAGGGCTGGCTGAAGGACACTGTAACCTAGATGAAAGGGACTGAGTTTTCATTCCTCTACTTATTCATAGAGGTTGTAGAAAGACACACAGGTGTCTTTGAGCCTTGATGTTTTTCACCAGTCAAATGGGAATAATGTGGAAAGCAATGTATTATCAACAGATGATTCAAAAGAGATCCTGATGTGGAAGGCAAAAAATCACTTATCGAGCACTTACTGTATGCCATGTAATCTACCAGGCTTGGGGATGTGGTGATGGAGCAAAGATACATAGTCACTTTTCATATGGGTTTACTTGAGTGTATTTGGAAAGTTAGATATTTAGTTTTTAAAACACACACACAAATGTAAACTTTAACTGACAAATGCCCCAAGGTGGAGGTATTTGTTGTTGTGAGAGGCTGTATTAGGTGCATCTATTCTGGATTGAAGGTCAGAAAATCCTTCCACAGTAGTGGCAATTGAGCTACAGTCTGAAGAGAAAATAAGAAGTTATTAGGGGAAGAGCTAGAGACAGGGGAACAGCAGGTATAAAGAAGAGACCTAGAATGTATACAGGGGACTGAAAGATCATGCAGAAGGACCACTGGCACCTTGCCTGCCACTAGTTTTTCATTATTATTATTAACGTATAATGTATTATTTGCCCCAGGGGTACAGATGTGTGAATCGTCAGGCTTACACATTTCACAGCACTCACCACAGCAAAGACCCTCCCCAGTGTCCATCACCCAGTCACCCCATCCCTCCTGCACCCCTCCCTTCCAGCAACCCTCAGTTTGTTTCCTGAGATTAACAGTCTCTTATGGTTTGTCTCCCTCCCTGGTTTTACTTGTCTTCCTCTCTGGTCTCATTTTTTCCTCTCTTCCCTTTTGATCCCCAGCTTTGTTTCTCAAATTCTGCATATCAGTGAGATCATGTGGTGGTAATTGTCTTTCTCTGATTGACTTATTTCACTTAGCATAATACCCTCTAGTTCCATCCATGTTACTGCAAATGGCAAGATTTTGTGGGGTTTTTTGATGGCTGCATAATATTCCTCTGTGTGTGTGTGTGTGTGTGTGTGTGTGTGTGTATCACATTTTCTTGATCCATTCATCTGTTGATGGACATCTGGACTCTTTCCATAGTTTTTGCCCTGCCACTATTAAGGCTACACATTGCATACAGTCAGAGGGGAAAATAAAAACAACTTTGCATCCTTAGGTAGCTATGAAAAAAATCATAAAAACCATGTCTAATCCTACTTTTCAAAAATGAATCAATCTCTGAGCCGTGCCTTGAAAGTAAAAAACAGCCTCATATCTGACTTTTATGACCTTGATGACTTCAGATTTATATCTCAAGGTATGAAAATCAAGCAAGGAACTTCTGGTTTTTGAGTGATGAAAATAATAATCAGACTGATTATAATTTTAAGTATCCACATTTTCCCTTATTCAGGGTTATCGCCCTTGCCCTGCAAGGATGACCAAGAACCCTGGTTCAGATGCATCTTCTCTCTCTCTCTTTCCGCAAGTCTACACACTTATATTATATACACTTACATGACCAATCAGTGAGCAGGGTACAGGAGGGAGCGAATCAGGCTGTGCACCCAAACGAACAACTACGCTAGGAACCAATGCTGTTTACTTCCTCTTTGGGCGTTCCGCTTAGTCTCACGAGGCAATCCTAACCTGGCAACTAGCCAGGCGCCATCTTTTAATGGCGGAGGCCGCCCTGGCCAGGGGCCTGCCTCCGACACAGGGTGTGTCATTCTTCTGAAAGTTGGACTTTACAAACAGTGAAAGGC
Organism: Mustela putorius furo; assembly: GCF_011764305.1. Classification (NCBI taxonomy): domain Eukaryota; kingdom Metazoa; phylum Chordata; class Mammalia; order Carnivora; family Mustelidae; genus Mustela; species Mustela putorius. Next base: position 108,352,472 of record NW_025421987.1, on the reverse strand, counting down.
TCATTTCTTAGGGTTTGAATGGGCTCTCTCTTGATGGTGCTAGTGTAGCTGCCATGCTCTAGTTAAGTCTTGAGGGATTTAGCTGGGGCCAACTCACAGGGTCCTGCAGGTTACTTCAGAAGTCTTGTCTTTACCTTGAGATCAAGAAGGAAGCCACTGAGTGTCAAAGGGACATGATCTCTCTCTTTTTTCCCCTAAATTTTTATTTAAATTCAAGTTAGTCAACATATAATGTAGTATTAATTTCAGGAGTAGAATTTAGTGACTCAACACTTACATATAAACCCCAGTGCTCATCCCAACAAGTGCACTCTTTAATGCCCATCATCCATTTAGCCCATTCCCCACCTACCTCCCCTCCAGCAACCCTCAGTTTGTTTTCTATAGTTAAGAGTCCCTTATGGTTTGCCTTTTTCTCTGTTTTTATCTTATTTTTTCTTCCCTTCCCCTATGTTCATCTGTTTTGTTTCTTAAATTCCTTATATGAATGAAATCATGTGTTGCTTGTCTTAGTCTCTGACTTATTTTGCTTAGCACAATACTCTCTAGTTCCATCCATGTGGATGTGAATGGCAAGATTTCATTCTTTTTGGTGGCTTAGTACTATTCCATACCACATCTTTTTTTATACACTCATCAGTCAGGGGACATTTGGACTCTTTCCATAATTTAGCTATTGTTGATAATGCTGCTATAAACACTGGGGTGCATGTGCCCCTTTGAATCTGTATTTTTGTATCCTTTGGATAAATACCTGGTAGGGCAATTGCTGGGTCATAGGGTGGCTCTATTTTTAACCTTTTGAGGAACCTCCATACTGTTTTCCAGAGTGGCTGCACCAGTTTGGATTCCCAGCAACACTCTAAGAGTGGTCCCCTTTCTCCACATCCTCACCAACATCTGTCATTTCCTGACTTGTTAATTTGAGCCATTTCATTGTGAATTTGATTTGTATTTCCCTGATGATGAGTGATGTTGAGCATTTTTTCACGTGAGGGACACAATTCTTACACTTCAAGCATAAGTGCTTACAGAATGAAGACTGCATTGGAGACATAGGAGTGGCATAGTGGCATAGGAGGCCACTGTGGTAACCAAGTTGAAAGAAGATAGAGGTTTGCTCTGAGGTGGGGATAGTGTTGTAGAATGGAGAGGAAAATGGAATTGAAGGATATTTAGGTGGTGAAATGAATAAGACTTGATTTTGGCCTGAGAATCAGTTGGATAGTGAAGCCATACCATGAATGTGGAAGCACTGAAAGAGCGGCTGGCCTACATGCAGGGAAAGTCTGATTCTGTTTTCCAGCAATTGAAGAATTCCTCAGGTGATGGTACAGTTATACGAGCTATTCCAAATTACATGGTGGCTTAAAGCCAGCATTCCCAAATCTCATTGTATAATCCTTTAAACCCCCTGGTAAAATACACAGGATTGATTCCTTTGTGAAAGCCATTATTGCGCCTCCTTGGAGAACTCATTTAAATGCATATATCCTCAGGGGCCAGGGCAGAGGAGGCAGTAAGCCAGAATTTCCCTCTCTTAATAACCTCTTATGTTTATTTGGTATTTTAAAATTCACAAGATACTTTATCACAGTGCTACTCAAAGCATGGTCTCCAGAAGGCAGCATAAGCATCACTTGGGAGATGTTAGAAATGCAGATACTCAGACCTTTTGAATCAGAAACTTGGATGTTAGAAGTAGGGAGGTCTGCAGTCTGTGTTTTGGCAAGTTCTTCAGGTAATTATGCTGTATGCTCAAGTTTGAGAAGCCCTGCTTATCAGATAATATTTCTTCCATGCTTAACAATATTTGTAGAAGGTGGACATTATTATCATTCTTATTTCCCTGAAGAAGGACTGAGGCTCTGACAGGTTAAATGACTTGCTTAAACATATAGTTGGTGGTGACAAAGGTTGAAATCCAGTCGTTCGTTCTTCTAAATCTACATTCATAGCGTTCTTACTTGAAATGAGTGCAAGGACCTTGAGGGAAAAGATGTGTAAGTTTTGATGGGGACAGAAGGTGAAAAGGTGGGTTTGGAAAAATGGAAGAATATCTTACCTTACACCAAATAATAAACCACCAGATTCTATTCATCTTCCTGGGGGGAGCCTCATATGTGGGAGCAGGGGCGTGCTGGAGCTTGCTGGGATCATCTAGTGAGAGGAAATAATGCACATCTCTTCCAAATTCTGCATTCAGTAGTGACATCCTGGTAGGTTAAAATGGACTAGGATGGGTGTATTTACACCACAGAAAATGGCAAAGGCTGCAAATCAGGGGTCTTCATTCCCACTCCCAGGGACGGATGATTAAGTATTTACCACCCTTGGAGGAGAGTCCAGAAGATCTCAGAGACAGTGTATCATAAAACAGGGAAGGAGTCACTAGAGAAGTGGGGCAGGGTCACTGTGATCAAGATAAAGTCTTGCCAATTATAACCATGAGCCAGAAGTTTCTCCTATGAATTAAAATTACTGGGAACAAATAAATGTATCTTAAATCTTAAGCTTTCAGCTGAGCTAACCTAGTCAAGATGGGAAAAAATTACTAAGTACACTTGTTTTTGAGACAAAATAACAAACATTTTAAAACTGTGGTCTCTATTTTCCTTTTTAAATATGAAAAGCAACATGGACAGGATTTTCATAATAAATAAAACCTGTTCAACCTTTTTCCCAGCATGGGCTTGAAGTCACTTGTGAGAACTATTGAACAAAGTTATAATAGAAGTCATCAATAATACCTACAGAATATGGAAAGAAATAAGTTTTTTCCAAGATCAGGTTTATGTTATATTTCAGTTTGGATATGTTCACTTCTGCTCTGACTCTTGGAAGAGATGTGGAAAGCCACCAAGGAAAGTTACCAGAAAGCCCATCCGTGTCCCCCACCACCAACACAGGGGACAGGGCAACTCTGCCCAAACAGGGTTGACTGAGTAACACCTGGCAGGCCCCTTCTCCAGAGGACAGGCTGGAAAACAAGAGGTGACAGTCCGAAGGTCCCTATAAAACAGGTGCATCTTGCTGGGGTTTTGGTCAATAATTTGGGCTCTGTACATTCCCTCAATCACCCCTCAACAGAATGACTAAGTGGAGGAACCACCAACACAGGAATGATTCAGAAACTGTGACCTCTGCCATAGAATATAACCAAGATGTCAGAAATTGACTTCAAAGTAACAATTTTCTGGGTGATATCTAGGCTTGAAAAAAATATTAATGACAATATGTAATCTCTAAGGGCAGAAATGAGATCTAATCAAGCCAAACTTAAAAAGGCTATGGGGTGCCTGGGTGGCTCAGATAGTTAAGTGCCTGCCTTCCACTCAAGTCATGATCCTGGGGTCCTGGTATCAAGTCCACATTGTCTGCTTGGGGGGGAGCCTCCTTCTCCCTCTGGGCTCTTTCTCTCATGAATGAATAAATATATATTTTTTAACATACTATGAATGAAATGCAGCCTAATCTAGAAACTCTGACTGCCAAGGCAGAAGAATGAATTAGTGAGATAGAGGATAAGATGATAGAAAAGAAGGAAATCAATGTGGCATGGAAAATAAAATTAAAACCCAAGGAATCAAGCTGAGAGAGATTAGTGACTCAATGAAATGTTTCAATATCAGAATTATTGGGATCCTTGAACCAGTGGAGAGAGTGAGAGGTCTAGAAGATATATTTGAGCAAATCATAGCTGAGAACTTCCCTAATCTGGGGAGGGGAAACAAGAATTCATGTACAAGAGGCAGAGAAGACCCCTCCCAAGATCAATGAGAACAGACCAACACCATGACATAAATAGTACAATTTGCAAATCTTAGATCCAAGGAAATAATCTTGAAAGCAACAGGGGGAAGAGATTTCTTACATGCAGGGGGGAGAAACACTGGAATAACCTCAGACCTGTCCACAGAGACCTGGCAAGCCAGAAAGAGCTGGCAAGACATATTGAGGGTACTAAATGAGAGGAACATGTAGCCAAGGACACTTTATCCAGCCAGGCTGTCATTCAGAATGGATGGAGAGACAGGGAGCTTTCAATACTGACAGAAACTGAAAGAATATGTGACCACCAAGCTGGCCCTGAGGAAAATTAAGGGGGGGTTCTATAAGAGGAGAAGGACCCCAAGAGACAGACAGAATAGAAATTTACAGAGCAATCTATGGAAACAAGGACTTCACAGGCAACATGAGGCAATAAAATCATTTCTTTCCGTAATCACTCTTAATGTGAATGACTTAAATGCTCCCATGAAATGGCACAGGGTTGTAGATTGGCTAAAAAGACAGACCCATCCATATGCTGTCTACAAGAGACTCATTTTGAACCTAAGGATACATCCTACTGACAGTGAAGGGATGGAGAAACATTTTTCATGCCAATGGACCTCAAAAGGAAGCTGGGGTAGCAATTTTCATATCAGACAAATTAGATTGTAAGCCAAAGACTGTAGTTAAAGATACAGAAGGACACTATATCAATCTTAAAAAGTCTATTCAACAAGAGGTTCTAACAATTGTAAACATCTATGCCCCCAACATAGAAGCAGCCACCTACATAAGCTAACTGTTAACCAAAATAAAGAGACATATTGATAATAATACGTTAATAGCAGGAGACTTCAACATTCCTTTCTCAGCAATAGACAGATTATCTAAGCAGAAAATTAGCAAAGAAATAAGAGCTTTGAATGACACACTGGACCATATGGACCTCATAGATATATACAGAACATTCCTCCCTAAAACAGCAGAATACTCATTCTTCTTGAATGCACATGTAACTTTCTCCAGAATAGACCACATAATGGGTCACAAATCAGGACTCAACCTATACCACAAGATTGAGATCCTTCCCTGCAGATTCTCAGAACACATGTTTTGAAAGTGCAACTAATCACAAGTAATGATTTGAAAGAAATTCAAACACTTGGAAACTAAAGACCATTCTTTTTTATCCATTCTTCCGTTGAAGGGCATCTTGGTTCTTTCTACAGTTTGGCGACCGTGGCCATTGCTGCTATAAACATTGGGGTACAGAAGGCCCTTCTTTTCACTATATCTGTATATTTGGGGTAAATACCCAGGAGTGCAATGGCAGGGTCATAGGGAAGTTCTATTTTTAATTTCTTGAGGAATCTCCACACTGTTCTCCAAAGAGGCTGCACCAACTTGCATTCCCACCAACAGTGTAAGAGGGTTCCCCTTTCTCCACATCCTCTCCAACACATGTTGTTTTCTGTCTTGCTAATTTTGGCCATTCTAACTGGTGTAAGGTGATATCTCAATGTAGTTTTAATTTGAATCTCCCTGATGGCTAGAATGTTTGGGTCAACCAGGATATCAAAGAAGAACTTAAACAATCCATGGAAACCAATGAGAATGAAGACACATTGGTCCAAAACCTATGGGATAGGGCCAAGAGGGTTCTAAGGGGGAAATACATAGCCATCCAAGCCTCATTAAAAAAAAATAGAAAAATCCTGAATACACAAACTCTCTTTATACCTTAAAGAACTGGAGAATCAACAACAAATTAAGCCTACCCCATGCTTAAGAAGGGACATAATTAAGATTAGAGCAGAGATCAATTAATTAGAAACCAGAGATACAGTAGAACACATCAGTGAAACTAGAAGCTGGTTCTTTGAAAGAATTAAGATAAATAAACCACTGGCCAGACTAATCCAAATGAAAAGAGAAAGGACCCAAATTAATAAAATTATGAATGAAAGGGGAGAGATGTTGACTAACACCAAGGAAATAGAAATTATTATTAATAGCTATATGCCGATAGTTAAGCAACCTAGAAGAAATGAATGAATTCCTGGAAGCCTATAAACTTCCAAGACTAAAACAGGAAGAAATTGACAACCTGAATAGACCAGTAACCAGTAACAAGATTGAAGCAGTGATCAAAACCTCCCAAAAAATAAGAGTCCAGGACCTAATGGATTCCTTGGGGAATTCTACCAAACATTCAAAGAAGAAATAATATCTAACAACATGTGTTGGAGAGGATGTGGTGAAAGGGGAACCCTCTTACACTGTTGGGGGGAATGCAAGTTGGTACAGCCACTTTGGAAAACAGTGTGGAGATTACTTAGGAAATTAAAAATAGAGCTTCCCTATGACCCTGCAATTGCACTACTGGGTATTTACCCCAAAGATACAGATGTAGTGAAAAGAAGAGCTACACGCACCTCAATGTTTATAGCAGCAGTGTCCACAATAGCCAAACTGTGGAAGGAGCCCAGATGTCCTTCAACAGATGAATGGGTAAAGAAGATGTGTACATATATACAATGGAAGATTATTCAGCCACCAGAAAGGATGAATACCCAACATTTGCATCAACATGAATGAAACTGGCAGAGATTACATTAAGTGAAATAGGTCAAGCAGAGAAAGACAATTATGGTTTCACCTATTTGTGGAGCATAAGGAATAGCATGGAGGACATTAGAAGGAAGGGAAACATGAAGAGGGGGAAAGCAGAGGGGGAGATGAACCATGAAAGACTCCGGGAATCAAACTGAAGATTTTAGAGGCGAGGAGGGATGAGTGAGTCTGGTGATGGGTATTAAGGAAGGAGGGCATGTATTGCATGGAACACTGGAACATGGAACATGGAACATTCCATAAACAATGAATAAAGAAACACTACCTTAAAACTAATGATGTACTGTATGGTGACTAACATAACATAATAAAAAAATTACTTAAAAAAAAAAGAATCACTTCAGAAGCTTACAAAATTGTTGATTCCCAGGCTGCACCCAAGACTAATTAAATTAGAGTCTGAAAGTGAGACCCAGGCCTTATTTTTCAAGCACCTCAGATGGTTCTAATGTACACCTACGGGCAGGATCCCCAGTCCTGGAACAATGACAGAAACTACCCCCTTATTCTGCAGAGGAGAAGCCTACAACCCAAATTGTTTCACTGTCCCTGAGCCACTCAGCTAGCTGCTCCCTGGTTTATTACCAACTGGGTAACAACTGTGGAACACTTAGTGTTTGCTCAGTCCTGGGAGGGATGCCATGGAATTTGGGAAGGCCAGTGCAATAGAATGTGGAGCTTTGTGCTCATAACTCCCATTGGAATTTTCATCCTGGTGAAATCATTTTAAAATCAGTAGTGCCTTCAGGTCTTCATTTCATCACACAATCCTTTCCCACCGCTGGGTTTTTCCAGTCCTCTACATTACGTAATAGCACTCAGAATTTGTTTTCCTAATGTACACCACAGTTTATAGTCATGTATTTACTTATGAGATTATTATGTGAATGTAGACTCCCCTACCAGTCTGTAAGCTCTTTGAGGGCAGAGATTGTGTCTGGGTTTTGTTCACTATTTATTCATTTATTTAGTCAACCAGTATTTTCTGAGTGCCTACTCTGGACTGGGCTCTGTTTCAAGAACTAGAATGTTGCTTTGTTCCAAGAACTAGATGTTTCTGTCAGTTACAAAAAGGCCAAGAGGAGCAACATGGAAGCCTAAAGAACGCTTTGCCTTGACGTGTGGTTCTCAGAGTGGTTTCCCAGACAAGCAATTTTCAGCATCACCTGGGAACTTTTTAGAGATGAAAATTCTTGGGCCCACTCCAGACCTATAGAATCAGAAACTTTGGGGTGTGCCCAGCAGCCTGGTTTAACAAGTACCCCAAGTGATTCTGAGGAATGCAAAGGTTTGAGATCCTCCTCACTAAAGAAGCTGGAGGAATGGGGAGCTGACGATATGCTCCAGGTTGTGTTTTGGTGTCAGTTTACAAATGCCACCTTTGACCCTCCACTGGCTGCCTCTTTGCCAGTCCCTCTTTAAGATACTCCACCTGCCCCAGAAAATCTAAAAGCTCAACTTGACCATCAGATTTTGATCCCCAAGGGAAGCTCTTCCATCAGAGTGAGAGAATACACAGCAGGCACAGCTGAAAGATGGTTTTGTGAGGCACTCTTAACAAAACTTTGAGAATATCCTGTTTAAATGAGTTGGCTGTGTTAGGGATCAGAGATGCAACTGTCAGGTGGTTATAAATTTCGATGCTACCCTGTTCTGTGGTACCTGTTGCCAATTCTAGTTGTTAACAACTCCCACTTGCTTTTGTGTCTCCCTTGCTGGAATGGCCAAGATCGTCTGAAGATCACAAGGCCTCGCTACTCAGTCCACTCTCAAGTCTCACTTTCCGGCTTTGACAAGGCTCCCCAGCACTGCTGCTCATCCTCTTTTCCTTTCATCCTCGCTGCTGACTGCCCTCTTCCCACTTCCCCCGACCAGCTGCTCCCTGACCTCTTTCACTCTCAGCTCTGACCCTGCCACTCCTCTTGGGAAGTGAAGAAATGCAGTATGCTCCCTCTCAGCTTCCTTCTCTTGTCCTCATCTTTCTGCATCTTCACATTTTCCTTCTTTCCTCACTTTCCATCTCATAGATAAAGGATTTACTGAGAATCTTTTATGTGCCAGGCACAGTGCAGCCTATAATCCTGCTCTCAGCATGTATCCCGGGAAAGCAGACTTTAAAAAATATGCAAGCAAACAAATATATACAGTGTATGTATATATGGGACAGGATCATTATAAATGGCGACAGGAGCCACAAGGAAATTAATCGGGTTCAAAGAGAGAGAGAGAGTAACAGAAAGAGGAAGAGGTGATTTGTTTCTTTCCAGGGCTCTTCTCCCTCTGCACATTGTGATTTCAGCCCAGTTTGCTTCTGTGACTTAATTACTATCATTTCTCTCTCTGACTCCCAATCCTTTCCTTCTGCCTACAAATGGAATCGACCCACTGCCACTGTAAAACATATCTTCATGATTCTAAGATGGGTTTACAGCTAGTGTTTGTTTCCACCTCTCTACTAAAACTGGACCTTCAATTAAGCTGGTCATTAGAGTCTAAATCTAGTGTCCATTGCATAGTATTCATCATTCTTGACATGCTATGAGATGATCCATGTGTCTTTTGATTTAAACACTTTCCTTCCCAGGGTGCCTGGTTGGCTCAGTTGGTTAAGTGTCCAACTCTTGGTTTTGGCTCAGGTTGTGATCTCAGGGTTGTGAGATGGAGCCCTGCGTCAGGCTCGGCACTCATCACAAAGTCTGCTTGAGATTTTCTCTCTCCCCCTGCCCCTCTCCCAGCTTGTGTGCTCAACCTCTCAAATAAATGAATAAATCTTTAAAAAAAATAATAAACTCATTCCTTCCCTAACTTCCATGAATTGGAGCCAACCTTATTCTCAAACCTTTCCACATGTGCATCTGTTCTTGTCTTTCTTTCTTTTTTTAAGATTTTATTTATTTATTTGACAGAGATCACAAGCAGGCAGAGAGAGAGAGAGAGGGAAGCAGGCTCCCCGCTGAGCAGAGAGCAGGGCTCAATCCCAGGATCCTGAGACCATGACCTGAGCCGAAGGCAGAGACTTTAACCCACTGAGCCACCCAGGCGCCCCTCTTCTTGTCTTTCTTCGGCATCTTCATACCCATCTCCTTTGTGACATCATTTCTTATGTTACCAGGCAGAAGTGACCAGGCCCTCCTCTACTATCTCATAGCTCTGTCCCTAATGAGTAGCAACACTCACCACCCTGCTCTAGCTCTCTCAGTCTCCTTTCTGGGTCTGTAGGTTGCCCAAGGGCAAAAAATGTAAATCAAACCTTCTGATCCCACCATAAGGCTTTGCCATGGAGGCATTCAATAAATACTTGGAATGGATTGCTATTAGCAGTGGTATTTGGTAGACATTAAGAAATATCTTTAAATATGACTTAATTAACTTTATGTATCTGTGCATTTCATGGATTATAAGGCCTGGAAGCTGGGAATTGGATATTTCAACTGGGGAAGAACTGGGTTCTTTTTTTTTTTTAATATAATTTTTTATTTTTTATAAACATGTATTTTTATCCCCAGTGGTACAGGTCTGTGAATCACCAGGTTTACACACTTACTCTCATACTAAAAGCCAGGGCTATCTGTAGCCTTGGTGCCCATGAACAGGACCTTAGTAAAGGCTGCCATAGCAACACAGATTGCTTTGTTTTAGTCAGCATAAATTAACCTTTTAAAACATATGATTGGGAAGGGTTATGTTGTTTTTGTTAAGTATACAATCACATTGTGCTGTGAAATACCCCCCCACACACACACACCCAACATTCCCAACCATTATGACTCTGGAACACATCCCCATGACCTTCTTATACTTTCTCCTCCCAATGAGCAGAAGTACCTTGTTGAATTACATCTGGTGTGCGAATAGATGTATCTTTACACAGTAAAATGCTAAATGATGTGCTGTGGATGCAAGGGTGCTGTCAGGGTTTGCAGAAGGAGAGAACTTGTTCAGAAAGTGTTTGTGGCACTGAGACTAATGAGCAGCCTTTTAGAGCATGTTTGATTCAGCCAGACTGAGAGTGAGATGAGAGGGCCAAGGGACACAGAGTATGTATGGATCAGGGAAGTCGGCAGGAATGTTCATCTTAAGGATAGATGAACCAAATTGGCAGCCCCAGATTTGCTGGTAATCTCTAAACTCTCCAGAGTTTTACTTGAGTATATGAAGACCCAGCCACAAATCAGTAAGAATTAGACAGAAAAAGCATTTCTACTGATTTAAAAAACAAACAACAAACAAACCAGAACAAGTTCCAAAATTCTGATATTTTTTGTCCTATTCATAAATACTCTTCTTCTTCCTCCTCCTCCTCCTCCTCCTCTTCTTCTTCTTCTTCTTCTCTCTCTCTCTCTCTTTTTTAAAGATTTTTTTCATTATTTGAAAGAGAGAGCACAAGTGGCAGGGGCAGGGAGGGGAGAGGAAGAAGCAGACTCCCTGCTGAGCACAGAGCCTGATATGGGGCTCAATCCCAGGACCCTGGGATCAGGACTTGGGCTGAGGCAGATGCTTAACCGACTGAGCCACCCAGGAGCCCCCACTGATCCTCTTTCTAATCAACATGGTAACACAGTGGGTAGAACAATGGAGCATAAATGAATAACACCTTATGGGTAAAACTAACCTTCAAACATTGTCCAAGATTGGTTCTTTTCTTAAATCATATTCTTTAATATTTTATTTTATTATTTTTTTTAAAGATTTTATTTATTTATTTGACAGAGAGAGATCACAAGTAGGCAGAGAGGCAGGCAGAGAGAGAGAGAGAGAGAGGAGGAAGCAGGCTCCCTGCTGAGCAGAGAGCCTGATGCAGGACTCAATCCCAGGACCCTGAGATCATGACCTGAGCCCAAGGCAGTGGCTTAACCCACTGAGCCACCCAGGCACCCTTCTTTAATATTTTAAAATATGCCATGATTAGTCCTCAACAATCCCAAACTCCACGTTTATGTACCAGATGTAGGAAAAAAAATATTCATCACTTTTTCCATGATTATCCATGTGTAGAAGGGTCTGTTATTTAAAGCACTAATTGTTTAACAGAGTCATCCAAATTCAGTGAACTGAGAGGGACAGGTTTCCAGGGAAAGCCTTCAAATATTTGGTTATGCATGATCATTCTCCATGGGAGCAAGTGGTCAAAGTGTGGCACATTTGAATATTTCTGAGGTCATTTCTAATTCTATGCTAATATTAGATGCCAGTGTGATTAATAATATAACTCATCAGTTGTAGCCACTTCATAATTATTCTCATTAAGCTCATATATAACACCATCTTTCCCCATGAGAAGACAAAATTATTTTATAAAATTTCACTTGCTAAATAAACAATTCTCATACTACAAAAGTAAGACAAGTGCAAATTGCATTTTGATGAGTCTAGAAAAAGGAGTGATATTTTATTTAATATTTTTAGTTTCACCTGTTCTTCTCAGATATATTTTTACATTATTCTTTGATAGTTTCCCTTGCTGAGTGTCCTTTCCCACCCAATTCTTTCAATTTTCTGACTGAAAGTGGTTTCTGTAGCTCTCCAAGAAAGTTTAAACTGAAGACTCTTGTGTTTTACAATCCAAAACTGTAGCATATTTACTACTTACCATCCAAAGCAGTAGCACCACTTCCTACCTCCACCACAAATATCATGTTTTCAGCAATTAGGCTGAACACCTCAAGTGCAGGGTTTGAGGCTGATCCACATTTTATCCCTGGGGTTGAGCAATTGGAGATACTCAGTAAGTGCTGTTTGAAAGAAAGAAGAAATGCATGGGTGACTGTTCTATTATAGTCTACCTCTTTAGACATTTATGAGGTCCATAGAGGAGATGTAGGAATGTGAAGTTATTTCAAGCAACTCTTCACCTGCTTCTCTTCTGGTAACCATCAATTTATTCTCTATAATTAAGAGTCTGCTTATTGATTTGTTTCTCTCTCTTTTTCCTTTGCTCATTGTTTTATTTCTTAAATTCCACATGTGAGTGAAATCGTATGGTATTTGTAGCTCTCTGACTTATTTCACTTAGCATTATACTCTAGATCCATCCATGCCCTTGCAAATGGCAAAATTTCATTCTTTTTTATGGCTGAATAATATTTATCCATCCATCCATTCACTTGGGCTGCTTCCACATCGTGGCTATTACAAATAATGCTGCTATAAGTGTGAGGGTGAATTAGTGTTGGGGCGTCTGGGTGGCTCAGTGGGTTAAGCCTCTGCCTTTGGCACAGGCCATGATCGCAGGGTCCTGGGATCAAACCCCACATCGGGCTCTCTGCTCAGTAGGGAGTCTGCTTCCCCCCGCCCCCACCGCCGTCTGCCTCTCTGCCTACTTGTGATCTCTGTCTGTCAAATAAATAAATAAAATCTTAAAAGAAAAAGAAAAGAGTGAATTAGTGTTCTTGTATTCTTTGGGTAAATACCCAGTAGTGCAATTGTTAGATCACAATGTAGTTCTATTTTTAACCATTTGAGGAACGTTTATACTGTTTTCCACAGTGACTGCACCAGTTTGCATTCCCACCAACAGTGCATGAGGGTTCCTTTTTCTCCACATCCTTGCCAACTCTGTTGTTTCTTGTGTTGTTGGTTTTAGCTGTTCTGACAGGTGTGAGGTGACATCTCATTATAATGTTTTGGTTTGCATTTCCCTGATGATAAGTGATGATGAACATCTTTTCATATATCCGTTAGCCAGGTTGTTCTAAATTCTGAAAGTTCTCAGTCGTTGGGAGAAAGAATAGAGCTCAGATATACCACCAGGTTGGCAAAACAAAGCAGTTAACAAAATTGAGAATCCTTGTCTGTGTCAGGATATTTATATTCTCATTTTCATTTAACCTTTCTAATGACCCAATAAGGTTAATATCATCCATATTTTGAGATGAGAAAATAGAAGCTCAAGTGTATTAAATGTTCAGGGAAGCTTTGATGAGAACTACAGAAACTCTTCTAAACTCACCACCAGAGCACAAGAGTCTGTATAACATCTTTGGTCAGTTTTCCTTTCCCTTAGTGCCATTAAGTACTCTAGTGAGCCTCTGTGTGTGTCAGAGTATGTATATGCATGTGAATATGCTAAGTGTGAAATTGTTTTTTTTTTTTTAAAGACTTATCTATTTAAGAGAGACTGTGAGAGGGAGAGGGAGAGAGAGAGGGAGAGAGAATCCCCAAGAAGACTCCCTGCTGATCATGGAGCCTGAGGACTCTGGTCTTCTTCCCAGAACCTTGGGATCATGACCTGAGCCAAAATCTGGAGTCAGCTATTTAATCAACTGAGCCACCCATGTGCCCTGAGATTGTATGATTTTTAAACTTTTTATTTTAAAGTCTGTCTTTTTTTTTCTTTTGGTGTACAGTTCTTTGACTTGTATGTGTATATTTTAACATAATTACTCTCCTTATCAACATACTTTTCTACCTACTCTACTTCCTTTGCCTTTCCATATAAAATTTAAAACCTGTTGGGATATATCAACAAAAAATATAGCAGCAATGGCTACGGTCACCAAGCTGTGGAAAGAACCAAGATGCCCTTCAACGGATGAATGGATAAGGAAGATGTGGTCCATAGACACTATGGAGTATTATGCCTCCATTAGAAAGGATGAATACCCAACATTTGTAGCAACATGGATGGGACTGGAAGAGATTATGCTGAGTGAAATAAGTCAAGCAGAGAGAGTCAATTATCATATGGTTTCACTTATTTGTGGAGCATAACAGATAGCATGGAGGACAAGGGGAGTTAGAGAGGAGAAGGGAGTTGGGGTAAATTGGAAGGGGAGGTGAACCATGAGAGACTATGGACTCTGAAAAATAATCTGAGGGTTTTGAAGGGGCGGGGGGTGGGAGGTTGGGGGAACCAGGTAGTGGGTATTAGAGAGGGCATGGATTGCATGGAGCACTGAGTGTGGTGCGAAAACAATGAATACTGTTATGCTGAAAATAAAAAAAAAAAATCCTCTTGGATTTTGATTGGTATCGGTTAAGTCTACAGATCATTTTGGAGAAATTGATATCTGCTATCTCTCTCCATTTATTGAGAGCTTCTTTAATTTTTTTAAATCAGCATTTGTTTAGTCTTTTATTTTTATAATTACCATTAGCTAACATATAGTTCTATATTGGTTTCAGGAGAATTCAGTAATTCATCACTTACATATAACACCAAGTGTATCAGCAGTTTTTTTAGTTTTCAGTATACAGACCCTGTACATGTCTTGTTATATTTCTGTTTCTTGAGTTATTGTAAATGATATTGTTTTTTAAAATTTCGGTTTCTAATTATATCTTGTTAGTGTGTAGAAATGCACCCAGGGCTTCTCACAACACATGTCCTCCTTAATACCCTTCATGTGTGTTATACACAACTAATGAATCATTGAACACTACATCAAACACTAATGATGTACTGTATGGTGGCTAACCTAACATAATAAAAAAAAAAAAGAAAAGAAAGAAATGCAATTGATTTTTTGCATGTGTTGACTTTGTATACTGCAACTTGTTAAATCTACCCATTAGCTTTTAAGTCTTTTTATGGATTTCTTAAGATTTTCTATATAGACAGTCATACTTGAAAATAGGGAGAGTTTTACTCCTTCCCTTCTAATTTTTGTGCTTTTTATTTCTTTTTTTTAATTTTTTTTAATTTTTTTATTTTTTTAAAGATTTTTATTTATTTATTTGATAGAGAGAGATCACAAGTAGGCAGAGAGGCAGGCAGAGAGAGAGGGGGAAGCAGGCTCCCCACTGAGCAGAGAGCCCGATGCGGGGCTCGATCCCAGGACCCTGAGATCATGACCTGAGCTGAAGGCAGAGGCTTAAACCACTGAGCCACCCAGGTGCCCCTGTGCTTTTTATTTCTTAAATTTTTCCCCCTTATTACACTTGCAAGAATTTCCTACACAACATTGAATAGAAGTGTTAAGAGTGAATATCCTTGCCCTGATTTAAGGATTTAACACAGATTAAACATTCTGTGTTCCACCATTAAGTATAATGTTAGCTGTAGGGTTTGTAGATGCCCTTTAACAGGTTCAGGTAGCAGCCTTCTATTCCTAGTTTGTGGCATTTTTTACATGAATGTATATTTCATCAAATGTTTTTCTGCATCTATTTGAAATAATCATGTAGTTTAAAAAATATTCTTACTGTGGTAGATTACATCAACTGATTGATTTTCAAATTTTTTTCCTGAAGATCATTTTTTATTTTATGTTTTCCTTTTTTAAAATTATCTTCAGTTAACCATTATATAATACATCATTACTTTTTGATGTAGCATTCAATGATTCATTAGTTCCATGTAACATCTGGTGCTCATCAAAACATGTGCCCTCCTTAATACTCATCACCCGGCTACCCCATTCCCCCACACCCTGTCCCCTGAATGATTTTCAAATATTGAATCAGACTTGCATTTTTCAAAATAAATTGTTTTTGATCTTGGTGCAGTTTTCTTTTTATATATTAATTGGGTTTTATTTACTAATATGTTATTGAGGATTTTTGTGTCTGTTTTCATTGGGGATATTGGTTTGCAGTTGTCTGTCCCATCTCTCTCATTTTTCCTCTCATAGTGTCTGTCTGGTTTTGATATTAGAGTAATACAGGCCTCATGAAATGAGCTAGGAAATATTACCTTTCTTCTATTTTCTAGATGAGATTATATCAAATTTCTATTATGCTTTCATAAGATGTTTGATAGAATTTCCCACTGAAACCATCTAGGCCTACAGATTTCTTTTTCTAAAGGCTTAAAATGTTTTTTTCCCTTAATTTATCATATAGTAAAATTGACTTACTATCTTTTGATATACAGTTCTGTGACTTTTTAAAAAAAATCTCTGGATTTGTTCTTTTTCAGAATATTTTTTTTCAGAATTTTTAAAATACAATTTGATTTATGTGTTTAGCCGTTAATTAGTAGTTATAGGGCTCTTCTGGCTATTTATTTCATCTTGGGTTAGTTTTGGTAGTTTGTGGGCTTTGAGGAATTAGTCCATGTCATTTGTAGTTGTTGAATTTTTCTTAATATTCCCTTATGATCCTTTTTAATGCCTACGTGGTCTATAATGATATTCCTTCTTTCATTCTGGAATTCTTTTAGTTTCCTTCATCCAAGAATATCTCCGTTTTACCTTTATTTCTGGTGGGTATTTTCCCTGGATATGGACTGCTGTGTTGACATGTCTTGACAGCTATTGTGCTTCTTTCTCCCAAATTCCAAGACTTCTGCTGAAAAGTCTGCAGTCCTTTGAATCACTCTTCCCCTAAAAGTAATGTGTCACTGCATTCAGTATTTCCTTTGTCTTTAGTTTTTAACATTCTGATTTTTATGTTTCTAAGGCATGGGTTTCTTTGTTTTTTTCTTATTTGGGATTTTTTTCACTCCTTGAAAGTTTTTATGACTTTTGAGAAACTTGGGAACTATTCAACCATCATTTCTTTAAATATTTTTTCAGTACCCTACTCTTTATTCTTTTTGTGGGACTCCAATGACACAAGGTTTTGGATTTATTTCCTCACTGTTGCACAGATGGAATTATTCTTACTCATCTGTCTTCAAGACCACTGACTCTTTCCTTTGTGACTCCTTTCTGGTATTGGGTCTATCCCATAAGGTTTTATTTTGTTACTATATTTTTTGGCTCTATAATTCCCACTTGTAGTTCTATTTCAGTTTTGTTATTGTTGATACTTTCTATTTTGTTTCAAGAGTGTTCACAATTTCTTGTTCAAACTTTTAAATAATATCTTATTTAAGGACTGTCTAATAATTCCAAAATTCTGTGTCATCTTGTCATTGATGTCTGATGATAACCTTTCACCATGTATGTTGAGGTTCTTGAGATGCTTTGCATGCTAAGTAATTTTGAATTATATTCTAGACCCCTTCAAAATGATAAAACTCTGGTCTTGTTTAAATCCTATGGACCATATTGAGATTTTTGTCTTAGCAGACACCTGCCCTCTTTAGGTTCAGGCTACAAGTTCCAATCAACTTTCTGTGGGCTGTGCTTGCAACGTCACCATGGTTTTCAAAGCATTTATAGTGTCATTAGGGTCTATCTTATGTGGGTAGGTTGCTCAGTGGTCAGTTTGAAATCTATGTGAAAATCTCTCTATTAACTCAGTTCTCAAAATTTTTGATATGTCGGTAAGGACCAGATCCAGAATACACAGGTCAGGGTGAGCTCAGGAGTTCATACACAGATGTATGGGGTTGCTTCCTGAAGTTCTTATTCTCCACTATCTCCCAGATATTTCCTGGTTGTATAGGAATCCCCTCTTCAGTCCTCTGTCCAGAAATTGCTATTTCTCTCATTATGCTGTTATGTTGGAAGGATGGGGGAAAGGAGAAGTGGAAATCATTGGAATTTACCCTGCCCTCTTGGAACTGTAGTTCCACTGGATTGAAAAGAAGGTTCCTCTCCCATAGAATGTTATCTTCCATGGTTTTTCTTTATTGTCATGCACCCGGCACTGGATTGCCTGAGAACTGGAGTAGTAGAGAATAAAAGGAGAAAAAAATATCTGAGCAATTTACCCTACTACCTCCTAGCTTTAGAGAATCTCTTTTCTGCTCTTTGCTCTCAGATTAGAGGGATTCTCATGGATCTCTCTCTCTCTCTCTGTTTGCATTATAGTATTCAATCTGTGTTTCAGGCAGCATTGAGTTCAGGACAGGGTACCTGAGAGGGAAAATGATAAGAACACCATAATTTGGTATTATTTTGATTGTGGTATTCTTTCTCAGTCTGCCTACTATATTTACTTTCCAGAGACTTTTAATACCTATACCATGCAATTTAAGTTTCATCACTGCGTTCCATGGGAGAGAAAGATTGGCATGTGTGTACTCCCATCTTACCTGGAATCAGAACTCAGACCAAGTGTTTTTTGTCATCCAGGATATTTTCTACCCTGGTAACAACCCCTGATTTTTTTTTTAGGCAACAGTCTCCTTCCCACTTTCAGCCAGATGTTTCCACAGGAGTTGGTCTCATTTATGACTCAGGGTATAGCAAGTGATTTAGGCCTAAAACAATTCATTCAACATTTAACATTCTCCTGGTCAAATTGATTGATTTAGCATTGGACATAAGACTCATTCAGAGCCAGGCTTTCTGCTGGAATTTAGAGAAACAGCACCAGTTCTTCCCCTCTAGATTTAAATCTGAAAATCTTTAGTCCCAGGAGCCATTGGTAGCTATATTGGGACCATAGGGAAAAGGTTCCCAGAAGTGTCACCAACACCAAGAGTGCCGAGCAGAAGACAGGAGAGAGAAAAACATACCTTGGCATCATTATTTGATCTTTGGGTCAAATGTTATCTGAAACCAGTTAGATGTCTCCCCGAACCATCCAGTAATTGCAGCCAATATAATCCCTCCTGTTGCTTGCCGCAAAATGAACTGAATTTTCTGACATTTGCTGTAGAAATATTTCTCATTTTATCAATACTATTATTTTGCATTCCCTCACATATTAAAAAAAACACTGATTAGTTATAACTTATATTTCTTTTTAAATATTTACCTTACCTAAATGTGAGATAGGAATCCATCAAAATCCTAGAGGAGACTGGGGCACCTGGGTGGCTCAGTGGGTTAAAGCCTCTGCCTTTGGCTCAGGTCATGATCTCAGGGTCCTGGGATCGAGCCCTGCATCAGGCTCTCTGCTCATCGGGGAGCCTGCTTCCCTTTCTCTCTACCTGCCTCTCTGTCTACTTGTGATCTCTGTCTGTCAAATAAATAAAGAAAATATTTTTTAAAAAATCCTAGAAGAGTACAGGCAGCAACCTCTTTGACTCTGGCCACAGCAACTTCTTGCTAGATGTATCTCTAAAGGGAAGGGAAACAAAAGCAAAAATGAATTATTGGGATTTAATCAAGATATAAAGCTTATGCACAGCAAAGGAAACAGTCAACAAAACTAAAAGGCAACCTAAGGAATAAGAGAAGATATTTGCAAATGACCTATCAGATAAAGGGCTAGTATCCACGATCTATGAAGAACTTATCAAACTCAACACACAAAACCACATAATCCAGTCAGGAAATGGCAAAAGACATGAACAGACAGTTCTCCAAAGAATACATACAAATGTTCAACAGACATGAAAAAAAATGCTTCACATCACTTGCCATCAGGAAAATACAAATCAAAACCACAATGAGATACAACAACACACCAGTAAGAATGGCTAAAATTTAATAAGACAGGAAACAACAAATGTTGGCAAGGATACAGAGCAAGGGGAACCCTCTTACACTTTTGGTGGGAATGCAAGCTAGTATAGCCACTCTGGAAACAGTATGAAGGTTCCTCAAGAAGTTAAAAATGACCCAGCAATTGAACTACTAATTTTTACCCCAAAGATACAAGTGTAGTGATCTGAAGGGGCATATGCACCCTAATGTTCATAGCAGAAATGTCCACAATGGCCAAACTGTGGAAAGATCCCAGATGCTCTTCAACAGATGAATGGATAAAGAAGATGTGATACATATACACAATGGAATATTACTCAGCCATCAGAAAGGATGAATACTTACCACCATTTACATTGATGTGGATGGTACTAGAGAGTATTATGCTAAACATAACCAGTCAATCAGAGAAAGACAATTATATGGTTTCACTCATATGTGGAGTATGAGAAACAGCACAGAGGATCATAAGGGAAGGGAGGGAAAATGGAATGGAAAATCATTAAG
The DNA here is from genome assembly GCF_011764305.1 of Mustela putorius furo. Classification (NCBI taxonomy): domain Eukaryota; kingdom Metazoa; phylum Chordata; class Mammalia; order Carnivora; family Mustelidae; genus Mustela; species Mustela putorius. Next base: position 108,332,349 of record NW_025421987.1, on the reverse strand, counting down.
AGGAAGACAAACCCTGAGAGACACTTAACTCTAGGAAACAAACTGAGGGTTGCTGGAGGGGAGGTAGGGGGGTGTAATTGGGTGATGGGCATTAAGGAAGGCATGTGATGTGGTGAGCACTGGGTGTTATAATCAACTGATAAACTTTGGACACTATATCTGTAACTAATGACGTACTCTATGTTGGCTAATTGAGTTTAAATTTTAAAAAATGAAAAAGAAATGAAGTATTTGCCTTTCCCTTCCCCTTATGGACCTAGGCAATCCTGTTATTCACACGTCCATTTAATGTGATGAGATGTTAATAAACCCAGATTCCTCTGGGAAGCTGTGAGTATGAACAGGTGTTAGGTATTGTCAAATGTCAAGAGCTCACAAAAAGACATTTCATCTGATGGTTTCTCCACTATTCCTGATGCAATGTGTGTTATGAAGGTGGGGACAGGTTGAAAGATGAGAGAGAGAAGTGTATAAAGTTGTAGTAATATACTATAAGCTTTGATTATATTGCATCCATTTGAGGTGGACTTGGAACTTTGTAACTTTTCTCTCATAGGTAAGCCTTCACGGTATCAGTAAAATCTCTCAAGCTGCTGCAAAACCTGACTGATATCTCTCATCTCTGTGCTAGAGTTCAAGGGATATTAGACCCTCTTGAGGAGGGGGTTACCTGGTGATGAAGTGCTTAAGATGACTCAACCAATCACTTAAAAAACTGGCATTTAAATCCAGATCTGCCTGATTCCAAAGCACTTTATTTATCTGTGAGGCTACATGATCATCTAAAACATCTTCACCTACTTGGAAGCACACATCTGAGCAAAACTTCCTGCTTACCAAGTGGAAAACAACCTTTTATCAGTGTTCAAGTTCTTCTATGCTATTATTGCATTGACATCATGGAGACCATAATCTCTTCCATAGTGGCCATAGAGACCATAGTAGATTAAATATGCTGGATATTCTTTCCTGTCCCTTCCATTAAAAGGTGAGGTCTAATTCTCACCTCCTGTTAATATTGGCTGACCTGGTGACTTGCTTGACCAATAGAATGCAGCAGAAATAATATTTTGGGACTCTAGGAACTAGGTCCTGTCTGAGTCATGAAACACTCTCTCAGAGCCCTAAGCAGCCATGTAAGAAGCCCAACCACACTGAGGCTGTCATGCTGAAGAGACCAGTATATATGATCTTGTTGACAATCCCCATCAGACTCAGCCAACAAGGCACCAGAAGTATGAATGAAGCCATCTTGGCTGCTTTTATGTTATTCTGTGAGATTTCATAGACAGGAATTTTCTCACATACTTAAGGATCTGTCATGTCTGAGTGCCCTGGATGCAAGGATATACCTTGGCCATCCTCTATCCAGGACATTGGGTTAGTTTGCCATTTGCAGAAATCTCCTAAGCTGCCTGTTTCTACTCTCAGGGAAGCTCCTTCTAGTGATTGTGTCACCTTTCCTCCCATTTCACCTAGTTCGCAGTGCCACCTTCCACCTATTACCCTCTGGGATAGCCTAGCTTCAGTCTCCTCAGAACCATTTGTTTCCCATCAGTGCTGGGATACAGTGGTGGTCCTGTGGTAAGAAAACTTTGGACTTCTTGGAAGTACAGTGTTTTGGTGGAGTGGGGGCAGGGAAAAGGTTTACTTTGTTCTCCCCTAATGAATCCAAAGAAGGAGGCAAAACAAAACCAAATAAACACAAACCATCAGTTAGATTTTTCTCTAGATTCTAACTAATTCTTAGGATAAATGACTCATCAAGGTCTCCAGGTTCCGGCCATGTCCAAATGTCCAATGTCCAATATCCAAAATTGAATGATACACCAAAGAAAATGCCACAGAAGCTCTCAGAAAACTGTCAGTCTTATTGGAGAAATAGGCCGCATATACAAAGCAGCATCTTTCACCCTGTAAGTCTTTCTTCTAGGTGAAAACACGGTTAGACTCATGAATAAGACACAGTCTCAATTCTCAAAGAACTGACGATTTTGTTGGGGCAATAATACATGCACCCAAGGGGTCCCTGGGTGGCTCAGTGGGTTAAGCCTCTGCCTTCGGCTCAGGTCATGATCTCAGGGTCCTGGGATCGAGCCCTGCATTGGACTCTCTGCTCAGCAAGGAGCCTGCTTCCTCCTCTCTCTCTGCCTACTTGTGATCTCTGTCAAATAAATAAATAAATCTTAAAAAAAAAAAACAACCATGTATCCAAGACAATCGAAAGGCAGTACACTTCAATGGATGTATGACTAAATGATAAAAAGGTGTGGGAGAGACAGTTGTGTCTTCCCTGTACTTAGGAAAGATGTTTGAAAACTACCTCAGAAAAGGATGCAGTGTCTACAGCTTTTCTCAAATTGCCACTTTGCCTAGATGATCTCTTTATGATCTGGAGAAAATCTGCCTCTGAGAATTTGAATTGTATGCTTTTCACTGAGTAATGGGATGGGCACTTCCTCATTCTGAGAAGCTAGACCAACAACCGACAAAGTGGAAAGGATCTATGCATGATTCTTGGCTTGGCTTGGTTTCATCTATTAAATATGTGATTTTCTTTCATCTGAACAAGTCCTCCAAAATGCCTACAAGCCATTGGGTGAAAAAATGTCAGGAGCCCTGCGAGGAAGAGAATATCTTTTCCCTTTTGAGAGGTGGTATTATGAGTGTTTACATATGTGAGCTCTGGATTCAGATACCTTGAGCCTGAGTCTTTGTTCCTCCACTCATTAGCTGTGTGATCTTGGGCAAGATAAAAAATATCCTTTTACTTCCAAAGAATATCCAACTTCCAATTAATATCCCTTTACTTCCAAAAAAAAAAAGTACATAAAAATTCTTCCCTTACAGGGTTTCTTGAGGATTAAATTTAGTTAATACATATAAATACATTTAGGATGGTGGCTAGCACACAGTAATTGCTCAATAAATGCCAGCTATTAGTATTCTGGCCATTTCTTCCAGGATATCTCTAAAGAACAAGCAATCTGTGCTCGGTTTGCAGGGTAGGCTCTAATAAACAAAACAAGAATGAATAGATGTGGTAACCTTTGGAAGCTTAAAGGAGGCAGTGTTAGGTCATATTGAAAATAATGTTGCCTTACTTGGCAAGTATGAAGCATATGGAACTCACTATCCCAGGAGGTTATATAAGCCAAAAATGTAAATAGAATCAAGAAAAGGTGAAATAAAACTCTTGAGTGGTAGGACATAAAATAGGACATGCTGAACTTCTGAGGTACAGAAAGCATCTGCCATTTTCATGGCACTCACCTTGATGCCCCTATTACAGAGAGCCAGCTGGATTAAAGAAAGGCCTGGCCTCACAGGAAATCTGTTTAGGTAGAACTTGAAGAGGTTAATGCTTTGGCAGCTGAAGCTTTCCAAAGGTCACACCTGGAAGCCTCACACCTGCCTTCCCAGAGAGGGTACTCACAAAGATTTTGCTAAGTAAAAGAGCTCTCCAAACTCTGGGACCCATCCTGGCCTCAGGACAATGAAAGGAGCCTTGTTTTAGGAGTGTAGGTCATGGTGACACTATTTTTGATTGTCTACCCTGCACCTATCCCCTCTTTTTTCTTGCTGGCTTGACATTGGGTGTGTTAAGGTATCAGGGCACCCTGTATCAAGTTCCAGGGCTTACATCATGACTGGTCTAGACAGTTGTGGTCATCCCACTCCCCCTTACTTGTGGTCCCATGATCTGGTTCTGGCTGAGGTGACATCAGAGGGATTCAGCTGAAAAACTTTAGGTAAAGATTTTTCTCTCAGATTTAAAAAAAAAAAAAAAGACCTTCAACTTTTTAAAAAAATTTTTTATAAACATATATTTTTATCCCCAGGAGTACAGGTCTGTGAATCACCAGGTTTACACACTTCACAGCACTCACCATAGCACATACCCTCCCCAATGTCCAGATTGTGAAAGGATGGCTTGCTTTCATATCTTCTGTTGCTGCGTTCCTACTGGAGAGGATCTGTGTGTTACCTTCTGCTGACCTTTCCAGCCATAGACCACCTGCCTAGATTTCTAAATTTTGTCTGTTTGGGGGAGATCAATTCCCACATCTTGGAGACTCTTTTACCTGCCTCCCTGAAGCACAGCCCTACCTCTTTGCCACCCCAGCTATCACCACCATCTCTTGTATCTTGTCCAGAACTGGCAGTTTTGACCCATTTTCATCGCCCAGTTCCCAGTCCCACCCCCTCATCTGATATGGCCTCTTCTATCACAGACTTCCCAAACCCTGGCGTATGTTCCTCTTGATATACTCAGAAGTCACTTCTGTCCTCACCAGACAGAGTTTGATCAGATGCTTTTGAACAATGACAATAATTGCTTCTTCTTCAGGCTAGGAAGCTTCACCTGTGATTGTGTAATGTCAAGTAGAAGCTGAGCTAGAAGAATAAAAAAATTACCCTCTGCTCATTGTTCACTTCTAGGATTAAAGAGAAAGTCCCAGGTTTTTGGAAATCCCTATACAAGGACACTTCAGCCTCACTCTTTATAAAATCAAAGAAAGTAAGCTTATTTTCAATCTTACTAAAGTTCATGAGAATTAGGAGTGATGGAAATGTTTTAAATTATAAACTTACATGAGCTGCCAAAAATGAAACCTACACAAGCCCATCCCCAATAGAAGTGTAGTTCTCCTGTGGTATATGTACAGAACACTTGTTCAGTGAGAACGAATGATCTACAGCCATGTGGAAGAATTTCAAAATGTAATATTGAGTTAAAGAGGTCAGACACAAACATATTATATTTGCTTAAAGTCCGAAAAGAGGTCAACCAAATATATGTTATTAAAAGTCAGGACAACAGTTACCCTTGTGAGACTGAAATGTTGTGACCAGAAGGGAGCATAAGGAGGGCATTCAAATTCTGGTCCTGTTTTACTTTTTGTTCTGGGAGCTGGCTACATGGATGTGTTTAGTTTGCAAAAATTCAACAACCTATATACTTAAGATATGAGCACTTTTCCACATATGTTATAATTCATTGAAAAGTTCAAAAATAGTTATATGGCATGGAAACAAAGCCTGGATCAGAAAGCAAGCAAAGATTCACAGAATCCTAGTGGCAAAAATAAAGCCCCTCATTTTATTTTATTTATTTTTTAAATTAATTTATTCATTTTCAGCATAACAGTATTCATTATTTTTTCACCACACCCAGTGCTCCATGCAATCCGTGCCCTCTATAATACCCACCACCTGGTAGCCCAACCTCCCATCCTCACGCCACTTCAAACCCCTCAGATTGTTTTTTCAGAGTCCATAGTCTCTCATGATTCACCTCCCCTTCCAATTTCCCCCAACTCCCTTCTCCTCTCTAACTCCCCTTGTCCTCCATGCTATCTGTTATGCTCCACTAATAAGTGAAACCATATGATAATCGACTCTGCTTGACTTATTTCACTCAGCATAATCTCTTCCAGTCCCATCCATGTTGCTACAAAAGTTGGGTATTCGTCCTTTCTGATGGAGGCATAATACTCCATAGTGTATATGGACCACATCTTCCTTATCCATTCATCCGTTGAAGGGCATCTGGGTTCTTTCCACAGCTTGGCGACCATGGCCATTGCTGCTATAAACATTGGGGTACAGATGGCCCTTCTTTTCATGACATCTGTATCTTTGGGGTAAATACCCAGGAGTGCAATTGCAGGGTCATAGAGAAGTTCTATTTTTAATTTCTTGAGGAATCTCCACACTGTTCTCCAAAGAGGCTACAACAACTTGCATTCCCACCAACAGTGGAAGAGGGTACCCCTTTCTCCACATCCTCTCCAACACATTTTGTTTCCTGTCTTGTTAATTTTGGCCCATCAGAATAACGTCAGACCTGTCCACAGAGACCTGGAAAGCCAGAAAAGGCTGGCAAGATATATTCAGAGCACTAAATGAGAAGAACATGCAGCCAAGAATACTTTATCCAGCAAGACTGACATTCAAAATGGATGGAGAGATAAAGAGATTCCAAGACCGGCAAGGCTTAGAAAAGCCCCTCATTTTAAAGAGGGGAAGGCCGAATGCTCTGGAAATCCAATGAATCTTTGAAGATCATATCAACGGGTCAGTGGTCATGTCAGACATTGGACCCACATCTGATTCAGCTCAGGGGTCTTTCATTGAGTGGGCGTAAAGGAACTTAGATTATGACCAGAAATCTAGTGATATTTCCTTCTGTGCATCTTTATTTCTTTTTGTGGGATCTGCATGTGAATCACAGTTGGGGGACTTGTTTAGGCATATTTATTACTAACAGACATCTTTGCTGCTTAGCTGAGGTATATAGAGAACAGTAGGGTTGGCAGTCACACAGGACCCCAAGCTCAGAAGAACTCCAACCTTGGTTTAATGCTCTGTTGTTTCCATCTTGAAATGGAAACAAATCTTGAAATGTTCTTTCCATCCTTACTGATTTTTAAACAAAGCACCTAACATTTTCCTGTTGGATTGGTTACAACAAATTTTGTAGCTAGTCCTGCAGATAAATGTTGCTTTGTGTAATACAGGTGCTATAGAAGTCAAGTATTTGTAATCAATACTTATTTTTAAGTGACTGAGGGAAATTTGTTATTTAAAGGTAAATCCTATTCAACAACGAATCAGTTTTATACAAAGAATAATACCCTAATATATGTAATTTTTCACTGAATTTCTATGCTACCGGTTAACTTAAAATGAAAGATCACATAGAAAGTGAAATAATAAATAAGTATCTTGGAATTGTCTAATTTAAGAACTGGAAAGAGATCTTTAAAATAACCCATCCCTCTTATTTAGCAGATGGAGAAAATGAAGTTTAAAGAAGGGAGTGATTTGCAAAGGAATTGAGTCAACTATGTAGGTGGAAGTCAATCAAAATTGATCTGCATAGTGCAATATTTGAAGACTCAGTGATATTTGGGAATTTCTGGCAAAGTTTCTGGAGCACTTCTTTTCCCATCCCAGAAAAGGCATCTTAGCCAGGCCAAAACATTAAACTTTGCTTTATGCAGAATCATTTGCTGGAGAGAAGACATACAGGGAAATTGATTACATTTTGTATAAAATAATTACCTTAATGTAGCATCTGCCATATACAATGTTCACTTGGAAGCAGAAATTGGCTGTCAGAATGGCTCTGCCGCAAACAGCTTATTAGTATTAGTATTAGTATCTGCCACATGCAGATACCAATATCCAACAAAGACCCTGGCACTTGTCTGAGATACTGGGCTTGCATCTCAGCCCACCTCTGTTTGGCTTCTCTGAAAAGATTTAGGTGGATGGATCACGGCTTTGTTCTGCTTTAGGTCAATGACAATTCTGAATCTAGAAGAAACATGGTTGAATTAAAGCTTTTAAGTAGCTGGTATGGGCCAGAAGTTCTGCTAGGTGACAGGATAGTACACACCTCTGTTCTCAGGAAGTCCACAACCTGATTAGGGAAGCAAGCACAGTTATAACTCAAGACAGTGAGGGAGACAGTACAGATACACGGAGTTACTGGGATAGCAGGGCTACTTAGTGGAGCCTGCAGCAAAGTGGGAAGCAAAGAAGTGCTTCCTGAGTCTTAAAGGATGAATAGAAGTTAGCCTGATGAGCGCCCAGGATGGGGGTGACATGGCACAGGGGGCAAAGAACTCCAGGAAAGAGTGGGAATAGAGCCAGTGAGTCGTTTTGTATCAGAAGTAATTGATGCTTGAGAGAGATTCCTGTGGCAACAGCGGGGACAATGGATAGTGGGTGGTGAAGGGCAAGAAGGCAGGTAGTGGTCCAGGTAGGCAAAGATGAGAGTCTGAGATATGAGGGCCCCTCACTCCATCTTAGAGGTGTATGAAAACGGTGGGCAGAGAAGTTATCAGGATCTGGTCATCTATGAGGGTAGAGGTTAGGGGAAAAGATAAAAAGGCTCTCTTTTATAGCCAACATGGTGTGGGCATAGTGGTGTTGTCACCTCTCATAGGCCTTCAAAGGAGGAATTAAAGGATAAGATGGTCCATTCTTGGAAAGCTGAGTTTGGGGAAGCTATGGAGCATCTAGATTGCTAACTTTCACCATTGCTAGTAGAAACATTCTTAAAATTGTCTAAATATGTGTTTGTCATCACTGGGTAAATGAGCTCAAGGTTCATGTGTGCTTATAATATGCAATATCATGCATCTTCAGTTCAAGTGAATGTATCATTAGTCATTCATTTTTAAATTAGGTCTGCAGAGAAGAGAGTAGGGAAGCTAGAATACTACAATTTTATTGCTAAAAGGAGTCACAGTAATCACATTCCACATGAAGCAATTGGAGCTCAGTGAGACTAAGTGGCTCTCCAGAGGTCTTCTAGCTACGTGCCAGAGTTGGGACTACAGCCTGGTGCTCTATTCCCAGCCCCATGCAGTTCACCTATCTAAAGTTTGCTACTTGTGTGTTTACCACACCAACCTCCCATTCTAAAGGAGAGCTTTGACAAACTTTCTTCTTGCCTCTACATCTGCCTGCCACCTAATAATTGTTCTATTTATTCCCTTCAGCACAGGTCCCAACTCTATCCCTGGCTTCTCTCCCATGCTTGCTTTAATTTTTCTTTGAGGAGTGCCTCAGAGAAAGTCCTCATGACCTGGTAGTTGATTACATGGTTTCCAGTGAAGTTGGAAGCCGGCTGAACATTGTCAGTCATGGTGGTCTTGTTGCCTTCATTTGTTCCAAGAGCAACCAAGATCTTGAAAAGTTAGAGACCCAGGAGAAGGCAAAGCAGGAATTTTTGAATCAGCTTTTCCTTCCAAAAGTTGTTTTCAGTAAGAGAAGTGGTATTATCAGAATTCAGGTCAAGTAGAAATTAGCATCCAGTAGGAGGACTTTTGAAGTAATACTCGGGAATTGTTTTTGAATAATTCTGCCTAGGCTTTGCAAATCATACTCCATCCTAAATTCTAAGAAGGCAGACTTCTAGGTGTCACTGTCAAGGCTTCATTTTATGTAATACTTATGATTATTGGGAGCCCTTTATACTATCAATGTGTACAGCAGGGTTGTGTCCAAATTATAGAAATCAGCATGGAATGTTCCTTTCCAAAATGATTGTAGACTTATGGTAAAATATTTGCATGGTGGGACAAGTTTCTCTATCCCTAGACCTTTGAATTTTTTAAAAAAGATTTTATTTATTTATTTATTTGACAGACAGAGATCATAGGTAGGCAGAGAGGCAGGCAGAGAGTGAGAGGAGGAAGCAGGCTCCCCATGGAGCAGAGAGCCCAATGTGGGGCTTGATCCCAGGACCCCAGGATCATGACCCGAGCCAAAGGCAGAGGCTTTAATCCACTGAGCCACCCAGGTGTCCCTGGACCTTTGATGTTTTGCTCAATCCTTTCTTCTGTTGGAAAGGGGAACTTTAAGCATAAAGTAATATCAAAGTTAGGCTGTGAGAAGTCATCAATATTAGGAAGAGGGAGCCAGTATTGTCTTATTGTCACTCTACTCGTGGTAAACATTCTACTCTGAAGAATTCAAAGCTGTGGTAAAGAAGATTTGTCAGTATGGCAACCATGGAGACCAAAGTAGGTACCCTGGCCAAGAGCAGTGGAAAAAGAAGACAGGAGGGAAGGCAAAGCTTCATGTGAGCAGACCTCAGTACAAAACGGGGACTATAAAAGCATTTTGACATCCTCTATGCTCTGAGATTCACCTTGAATAAGACTGGGCTTGTTTTGGTGAAGGACTATGTCTATACACCTCATTCTGCAATGCAACAGGGTTCTAGTTACTTTTATGACACTCTGGTAAGGGTCATGATATGATATATGGAAATGTTGAGCCCTTGATCAGGAATGCATGATAACAGTGAAAATTATACACTGCCATTCGTTTTCCATCTACTATGTGCTGAAAACCATCCTTAATGTGTAGCCTGACCAAAATCTCATAGTCAGGGCAGTGGTGTCCAGACCAGAACCCAGGTCACATGGCTGCCATGTCAGAGCTCTTTCCATTGTACTAGATTGTCTAGTGTTTGTAATCTAGTATGGAGGTATGTATGTATATGGAAATGGAAAAGCTGCCAAGACTCCAAAGAATGACTCTTAGGTGGTAGAATTTTATGCATGTGAGAAGACTGGGACTTTATCCAACATTCTGAAGAATAGTGCCAGCTAGGAAAACTGCTCTGCTCAGGTTAAGGATATGCTGTGGAATGTGGTTGTTGGGAAGACTCAGGATGACAAATGGTAAAGAGCCTGGCACACAGTGTGATTCATAAATGAACCAATATATAATCAATTAATAAAATATGAGCTCTAGAAGGCCTTCTCACACTTTGAAGTCCTCCTTTTCTACTGCCCCACCCCATGAATGCCACTAAACACAGTACTTATTGCCATCTGATAGACTATGGAGAGCATGATCATCTTCCTTGAGAATTCTGGGGGTGCCCTGGGTTTGGAAACCCAGAGGGCAGGCTTGTGACTATTTCTGCCAGGCTCAAGGCCTTCATCACGCAGGTGCAGGACTACCTTGCTCAGTCCTAAATTTCTATTTTTACTGATATTCTCACCCAGGGCTGGGGCAGGAAGCTTTCTTCACAGTCTAACTTTCCAATCCCAGACCACAGAGTGGGTAGAGACCTCTTCTGGGTGCCTGCCTCTGCCTCTGCCTCTTCCCGAGCATTAAAAACCTCTTCACTTCAGGTGTTCCTAAGACTCACCTCCTGAGGGCTTCATAGTTTCAACTCCCACCTATTGCACTATTTAAAGTCTTCTTTGCTTTGGGTTCTGGGAATTCCCCTTTCTTATTTGTATGCATATTAAAGTGAGATCTTGTTAAGATGCTCAGTTCAGGCCCCTCACTGAATGGCCCCAGTGCCACTGGAAGATTAGGCAGCCAATCCTGGACTTGTTTGAATCCAGACTTCCCTAAATCAGAGACAGGAAAAGAAAGAATTTACACTCTGCCCCATGGGCCAAGTTCTTTCTATTTCTGATAGAGAGACCTGATGAACCCACACCTGAATGAGGCAACAGACTCTCCCAGGTAAACAATAAGTACAGCTTTGTTTCAGATCACATTTGGTCATCTTTGTTTCTTACTGTTGTCTATCACATATGCTTTCTGTATATTTGGGGCAGAATTTGGGGTAGGGTTTGCTAACATCTGCTTAGACTGCCACCTTATCTAAACGTCTGGGTAATACTACAGCATTTACAATGTTGGCACACACTGTAATACTCCACAAAGACCCTGAAGGTCAGGGGAATACAGCCACAAGTAATTGAACACAGGCTGTCAGCTGCCCTAGCCACGGGCAAGCCAAAGTCACAGAGGCAGAAGGGCCACTTTCTGTGTAGTCAGGAATCTGGGTTCTCCCATCAGCAATCATATGCATTTGGGAACATTCATCAGCTAAAGAACTCGCTGAGCTGGAAAAAGAGACTTTCACAGGACAGCTCAAAATATTTTTTAAACTTACGGAAAACTGGTAGTGACTTTTTTAATGTGCCAACTGCTGACAAGCATTTTTGTTTAAAGATATACCAGGTGGAAAAATTAAATGTTTCAAGGAACATTTCAGTGGATAAAAGTTGGCATTTCAGGTGTCACTTGAAACAAAAGTCACTCTCAGTAAAAGGGGGGGCACCAACAGTGACTACTCCAAAATTCATTTCCAAGCCTATTCCATGTAGGCTTTTCTTTTCAGGAAATTCATCAGTCCCCCTAAAATGGTGTGTAGCTGATATCTATATTAGTTCCTTAGTCTTGAAAGATGCTCTGTGTATGAAATATGCATTGAGACAGAGCAAGGTCCTCTACCCAGTTTGTGCCACTAACTTGGGCCTGATAGCACCCTTCTGTCTGGAATTGTGTTTTCATTACAATAATAATAATGCAACATACCACACACATATGTTTGCTCCTCCTCAGAGTAAAAACTAGAATGTTGTGTATTGCTAACATTTGTGGGATCCAATGCAAGAGCACCACTGGAGGCTTACATATCATATATCAAAGTATTTAAAAGGTACAAATCATGCTAACAAACTGTTATATTAGTTGTATCTCTCTACATTTACATATATGCATTCATAACATACTGGAAGGCCAAATTTGAGTTTATAATTTTCAGATCTCTTGAAGTTCCATGCTGGAATGAGGTGGCCAGTGGGGAGTGGACCCTCCCTCTCAACCTATGGCCCACTTCCCCACCTCTTCCCATGCCCAGTCTAATTTGTTCTGTGAAGGACCTTGTCCACTAGTGTATTAGTCTTCTTGGGTTGCCATAACAAAATACCGCAGACTGGGGAATTAAATAACAGAATTTTATTTTCTATATTATAGTTATGGAGGTTGGAGATCCAAGATCTAGGTGCCAGCTAATTTGGTTCATGCCTTGCAGATGGCTGTCTTCTTGCTGCATACACACATGGCCTTTCCTCTGTGGCACATGGAGATTGAGAACTCTATTGTCTCTTCTTCTACTTTGAAGAACACCAGCCCTATTGGATTAAGGCCCTACCCTTCTGACCTCACTTAATCATTTTTTTAAAAAGATTTTATTTTATTTATTTGACAGAGGGAGGGATAGAGAGAAAGCAAGCACAAACAGGGGGAGTGGCAGGCAGAGGGAGTAGGAGAAGCAGGCTCCATATGGAGCAGGGAGCCTGTTGTGGGACTCAATCCCAGGACTCTGGGATCATGACCTGAGCTGAAGGCAGGTGCTTGATCACTTGAGCCACGCAGACACCTGACCTCACTTAATCTTAACTACCTCTGAAGGACCCTGTCTTCAAATACAATCACATTGGAGGTTAGGGCTTCAACATATGAATTTGAGGGAGATACAACTCAGTTCATAACAGCAAGCTAGCAGAAATTCCAGCCTGGACATCCAAACTCTATCTACACAGATTGTCAGCAGTCATTTTTTGGTCTCCCATTAGGCCTTGAGGTGACCATATTAGCAACATGGTCTACTTTTAGAAAGATTAACCCTGGGGCTCTTGGGTGGTTCAGTCGGTTGAGCCTCTAGCTTTGGCTCAGGTCATGATCCCAGGGTCCTGGGATTGAGCTCCACATTGGGCTCCCTGTCATCGGGAAGCCTGCTTCTCCCTCTCCCACAGCTTGTGTTCCCTCTCTCGCTGTGTCTCTCTCTGTCAAATAAATAAAGTGTTTAAAAAAATAAAGAAAAAGAAAGGAAGGAAGGAAGGAAGATTAACCGTGAGTAAAAAGCTGTAGCCTGGAAAATGGACTAGGGAATTTTTGGACATGGACTTTATAGGTCCCAGAACTTGAGCTGGATCAGTCCTATGCAGTGATGGAAACATTCTATATTTGGGCTATCTAGTATGGTAGTCACTGGCCACTTGGGGCTACCAAGTACTCAAAATGGGGTTACTATGACTGAGGAGCTGAACTTTAAATGTTATTTAACCTTAATTTAAATTTAAATTGCCATATTTGACTAGTGACTACCACACTGTTCAGTGCAGATCTAGAAGTTGAGGAGCAGGCTCTGTGCAATCATTTCGTCTGGCCCCACAGACTTCTTATCCTGTGGGTATGTAGCAGACTGTATTTCCATATATGGCCAAATCTACATATTTATCTCATCCCACATGCTTTTCTTACAATATGAATGACATACGTTTTTACCAAGAGGTGGGGTCTCTCTTCCCCCACCTCTAGACTGCCTAGACCCAGGAAGTATGGTATAAATGATAATATGTGACTTCTAAAGTTAAGTCATAAAAAAGACACAGATTTTGGTTCATTCTCGTTTGTGCTCTCTCTCTCTCTCTCTCTCTCTCTCGCACACACACACACACACTTTCAGAACTTTTTGCTTTTAAAAGTATGGAAGTAAATGGCAACAACATGGGGGCTTAAGTGGGTAGGAGAAGAATCAATGAAACAAGATGGGATTGGGAGGGAGACAAGCCATAAGTGACTCTTAATCTCACAATACAAACTGAGGGTTGCTGGGGGGAGGGGGGTTGGGAGAAGGGGGGTGGGGTTATGGACACTGGGGAGGGTATGTGCTTTGGTGAGTGCTGTGAAGTGTGTAAACCTGGCGATTCACAGACCTGTACCCCTGGGGATAAAAATATATGTTTATAAAAAATTAAAAAAAAGAATAAAAGTATGGAAGTAAGCAAAGACCACCCAGATGAGAACAAACAAAGGCAATTTAATTCAGAACTTATGTAGTAAGGGAGTCAGCCACTATCTCTGTTTTGCAGAGATTCGAAGGCAGGTAGAAGAGTGGAAAGGTATAAAATGAAAAAAAGGGAGATTTCAGGTGTGCCCTGATTAGAGTTTATTGCCATGGGGAAGCTGTTGGGCTAACTAGTAGGGCATGCTATGTGACTGGTTTTCTCTGTTGGTCCTAAATTGGAAATGGAGGCAAAGATTAAGGAAGCTATCAGTTATCCGTCAAGAGCAGGCCATTTTGGGCTAATTGCTACAGAGGTTGTGGTTGACTTCCTGGGCTGGTTGCTGCAAGTTGTGGGTCATAGTTCTATTTTCATATATGGCCTAGCCATTGTCCATTTGTATATTCAGTCTCTCAGAACCCAGCCACTGTCTTGTGAGGGAGCTTCCCATGTGGAGAGGACCTAAAATCTCACAGCAGCCAAAACCAATTTGCCAACTCTGAGTGAACCACCTTGGAAGTATATCCTCTGGTCCAAGCCAAGCCTTCAGATGACTACAGTCCCAGCAGACGTCTGACAACAATCTCATGAGAGACCTTGAGTCAGAAACACCCTGGTAAGCTACTCCCATACTCAAAACACACAAAACCATGAAAGATGAAAATGATTGTCTTGTTAACCCATTGAGTTTTCCAGTGATTTTCTATGCAGCATTAGATAACTCATGAACAAGAAAAGTGCAGCAGAAAAGGGGCCATCCCAGTATCCTCTTTGAGGGTGGGGTCCATGATGGGGGGCTTCTGTTGCCTGGATCTAAGGGCAGTACTGATGAAAGGATTTTGTTTTGGTATTTACGTATTTCCTAGGGAAGGATGGGCTCATCTATTCAAAAGAGGAACTTGGAGGACATACTAGGGAGTTTGAGATCAGGAAATTGTCTTACAAATGCTATAACAAAAGAGCCTTTTGTCTGGAATGCACAAGCAAACTAAAATGTAATGACACCATTTATGTGCTTGATTGTGTAAACATACAAAAATGTACATATTTTGGAATAATCACAGTGGAAGGAACTCTGCTTAAGCCAATGATGCTGTCTATCACTTTCCAAAACTGCCCATGAAACTTTTCTTTTGGAATTGTCCACAAAGCTGGATTATGAGCTTCCTGTGAAACCAGACTCATCACTCAAATTGAGACTTGGTTTGTGACCCCAGACAGCATTTCCCAGCTTGATCGCCCAACCTACTCCATACTTTGCTCTGAATGGCTTAGAATTGTTTCCAAAACTCACATTCCCCCTCTGAGGATATATGTCAGTGTTATCTTTCTAAAACACACCATGGATCATGTGCTTCAGTGGCTCTTGGATGCATAGAGAATTAAGCCCCAGCTTCTCAGCCAGATTTGCAAAACTTTCCATAATCTGTAACCCCCACCTCACTTTCCAAGTCTATCTTCCCAGAACACATGATGCGCTTGCCACTTACAGTTGGCAGGTGCATTTACTGTCCCTTATTATGTGCCCCACACTGTGCTAGGAGATTTATATTACCTCTAACTTTCTCTTTATATGATTTTGTAAGGCAAATGCTATTTCTATAGTACAGATAATAAAACAGTTGTCACTAACACTTTGTACAGTGCCTACAATGTGCTAAGCCACTGTATAATAGAAATATAATGTGATCTATCTATGTAATTTAAAATTTTCTGATTATACATTAAAAAGTAAAAAGAAAAAAGTAAAATTTAATTCAATAAAATGTTTTATCAATGGGCTTCTAATCAATAAAGACTTACTAATGATATTTTTTTCTTCTTCTTGGGAAGGTATTCTTTCAAATCCACTGTATATTTTACACCTACAGCATGTCTCAATTTGGACACTAAATTTTCATTGAAAGTAATTGAACTGTATTTAGATTTCATAAAAAGAACAGTGGAAAAGTTAGTTTCACATCCCCAAGTTGTTCCAAACTTACTTAAAAGATCTCTAGTACCTGAATCAAGTACCAAAAATAATTTCCTTTTCTACTCTCATCCATATTATAAAATTGCTTCAATTGAAAAGTTTTAATTTCAATCAATTAAAATAAAATAAAATAAAATAAATTTGTTTTCCAGTGCACTAACCACATACCAAGCACTCAATGGCCATATGTGGTAAAGGATTGCTATGTTGGGAAGTACAACTCTTTTGTGCTGTCAGCACAAAAGTATATAGTAGATGCTATTATTATCTTCACTTTAAAGGTAAGGAAACAGAGGCACAGAGGGATAATAACTTGGACTAGTGAACACAACTAATAAGCTGAAGCTGAGAATGGTTGATCTGCCGAATACAACTTAGCTAATAAAGACTGGAATCAAGATTTGAACTCAGGGTTGTTTAATACTCACATCAGTGTAGTTAACCCAGGTAACATCCAAAGACTGGCAGATAAACTCTACCATTAGAGGTAGAGAGGAGGCCTCATCAAAGAAAGTAGAAAGGTAAAGATGATCTGGGAGCAAAACAGACTGTGGCTGTCTATGGTGGAGAAGGGTAGAAAACAGACTTTCACACTGGGGAGCCCACAAATGGGGAGGATGAATCCCCACAACATTTATCTTTAAAGCAAGAGGGGCCAAATTTTATGAGTTCTTACAATTAGTGGGACTTAAAGCCTGGAATTTTAAAAATCACTGGGCTCCACTCTGGGAGAGCTTGGAGGGCATTAAGAAGCAGAGTCCCTACCATTAAAGAAGCAGCAGAACAAACAGCCTGTGCATTTACAGCCTAGAACTAGCAGTTTGAGAAATGTGGGAGTAGGGGGTTGCAGATGGGAGGGAGGGTGATTTGTTCATCTCAGAGCATTCCCAGAAAGACTGGAATCATGGGGACCCAGGAACAAAGGAGCTTGCAGGGGCCAGCCATTTGCCTCTCATGCCCCCAGCATAAACAATGGTCACCTGCAGCAACCAGAATGGCGTGCCTTACCTAACTTGTTTATACCATGTGCTGCTCCCCCCAACACCCTACCCAACACCTTACTCCAGCACTGTGAGTCTCTCCTCCAAGAATATCAGTGCAAACTCTACTAACACCACATTTCTTGACCCATGTGTTTTGCAGAACCTCAGTTCTGGCAGCATGTCTCTTTGCAACTAGGCCACTGAGCACTTTATTAAAACATGCCCCACCCCTGCTGGGGACCAAACACTACCCACAATAGGCAAAGAGCATCTCTGCAGACACCTGGACTGAAGGACTGGCCAAGACTCAACAGCAGAGCATATGCAGCTCACATAGGAGACATTCCCTGAAGTACCAGATCCTGAGGAACTGGGGACACTGCACTACAGACACAGGAAGTCAGACAAAATGAGGAGACAGAGAAATATCTCCCAAATAAAAGAACAGGACCAAACTATAACAAGATACCAAATCCAAATGGAAATAAGTAATATGCCTGATAGAGAATTTAAATTAATGATCATAAAGATATTCACTAGAACTGAGAAAAGAGTAGAGGACATCAGTGATTTAAAAAAAATTGGAGATCAAGAATATAATAAATATCAGGAGGGAATGTGATGTGATAAGCACTGGGTGTTATACACAACTGATGAATTACTAAACTCTAGATAAACTAATGATGTACTACTATATGTTGGCTAATTGAATTTAAACAAAAAAGAATACAATAAATGAGATTAAAAAATTATACTTGTTGGAATAAATGGCAGGTTAGATGAAGCAGATGAATGAATTAATGACCCGGAAGGCAGGGTAACAGAAAATAACCAAGCTGAGTAAAGGAGATGGAAGAAAATTACACAAATTGAGAATAGTCTTGGGAATTCAGTGACTCCATCAAACATAACATATGCATTATGGAGACCCTAGAAGAAGAAGAGAGAGAAAAGGTGGTAGAAAATTTATTTGAAGAAAAATAGTTGAAAGTTTCCCTAATGTGCGGAGGGAAACAGGTATCCAGATTCAGGAGGCCCCACAAATTCAACTCAAGGAGATCCACACCAAGAAACATAGTAATTAAAATGGCAAAATGTAACCATAAAGAAAAAAAAAATTAAAAGCAGCAAGAGAAAAGACAGTTACATACAAGGGAAACCCCATAAAGCTATCAATAAATTTGCAGCAGAAACTTTGCAGGCCAGAAGAGAAAGTGACATGATCTATTTCAAAGTAATGAAAGGGACAAATTGGCAGCCAAGAATACTCTAACCAGCAAAGTTATCATTCAGAATAGAAGGAAAGATAAAGAGTTTCTCAAACAAAAACTAAAGGAGTTTGTGGCCATTAAACCAGCCCTATAAGAAATATTAAAGGGAACTCTTTGAGTGGAAATGTAAGACCATAAGTGGAAATATAAAAAGTAAAAAAACACAAAAGCAGCAAAATGCAGAGTAAACAGAAAGGCATCCAAATATATCATTAATGAAACCCAACAAACCATGAAAGAGAGCAAGAGAAGAAAGGATCAGAGAGAATCTACAGAAATAACACAAAATAAGTAATAAAATGAAACTAAATACATACCTATCAATAATTACTCTGAATGTAAATGGACTAAACGCTCTAATCAAAAGACATAGGGTGAAGGAGTGGACTCATCTATATGCTGCCTATAAGAGACTTATTTTAGACTGAAAGATACATGCATATTGAAAGTGAGGAGATGGAGAAAAATTTATCATGCAAATGGATATCAAAAGAAAACTAGGGTAGCAATACTTATATTGGACAAAATGGACTTTTAAAACAAAGACTATAACAAGAGACAAGTGGGCACCTGGGTGGCTCAGTCCATTAAGCACTGACTCTTGATTTCAGCTCAGGTCATGATCTCAGGGTCCTGAGACTGAGCCCCACTTTAGGCTCCATGCTCAGTGGGGAGTCGGCTTGGGGATTCTCCCTCTCCCTTAGCCCCTCTTGCCACTCACATTCTCTATCTCTCAAATAAATAAATAAACCTTAAAAAAAAAAAGAAGAGACAAAGAAGAGCATTATATAATAATAAAAACAGGACAATGCAACATGATATAATAATTGTAAATATTTTTGCACCCAACATGGGAACACACAAATACATAAAACAGTTAATAACAAATATAATGGAAATAACTCATAGTAGTACAATAATACTAGGGGACTTTAACACCCAACTTACATCAATGGACAGATTCCAAACAGAAAATTAACAAGGAAACAGTGTTTTTAATAACACAGTGGACTGGATGGATTTAACAGGCATATTAGAACATTCTATCCTAAAACAGAAGAATACACATTCTTCTCAAATGCACACAGAACATTCTCCAGAACAGATCACATATTAGGCCACAAAACAAGTCTCCACAAATTCAAAAAAATCAATGTCATACCATGCATCTTTTCTTTTTCTTTTTTCCAAGTTTTTATTTCAATTCCAGTTAGTTAACACATATTATAATATTAGTTTCAGGTGTACAATTTAGTGATTCACTATTTATGTACAACACCTAGGGACCATCATAACAAGTGCATTCCTTAATCCCCATCCCCTATTTAACCCATCCTCTCCCACCACCC
Source organism: Mustela putorius furo (assembly GCF_011764305.1). Classification (NCBI taxonomy): domain Eukaryota; kingdom Metazoa; phylum Chordata; class Mammalia; order Carnivora; family Mustelidae; genus Mustela; species Mustela putorius. The sequence goes on along the minus strand of NW_025421987.1, from coordinate 108,312,642 downwards.
CCGTAACCATCAATTTGTTCTCTATAGTTAAGAGTCTGTGTTATGGTTAACTTCTCTTTTTCCTCTATGATCATTTGTTTTGTTTCTTAAATTCTACATATGAGTGAAATTGTATGATATTTGTCTTTCTCTAACTTTGTTTAGCATAATACCCTCTAGCTCCACCAACATCATTGCAAATGGCAAGATTTAATTCTTTTTTTTATGACTGAGCAATATTCATATATATATGAATATTTATATAACCTATAAACTACTATATATCATATGAATATGATATATATGAATATTATATATATATATATATATAAAGCATCTTCTTTATCCATTCATCAGTCAGTGGACATTTGGGCTTTTTCCATAATTTGGCTGTTGTTGATAATGCGGCTATAAATATCAGGGTGCATATATTCCTTTGAATTAGCATTTTTGTAGTCTTTGATAGATTAAAAAAAAAAACAACCTTGTAATGCAATTGCTGGATTAAAGGGTGGTTCCATTTTTAACTTTCTGAGGACCCTCCATACTGCTTTCCACAATGGCTACACCAGTATGCATTCCAACCAAACCAACAGTGTAAGAGAATTCCCCTTTCTCCACATCCTCACCAACACCTGTTGTTTCTTGTGTTATTAATTTTGATCATTCTGACAGGTGTGAGGTGATATCATTGTAATTTTGATTTGCATTTCCTTGATGTGAGAAATACTGAGCATCTTTTCATGTTTCTGTTAGCCATCTGTATATCTTCTTTGGAAAAATGTTTATTCGTGTCTTCCCCACCCCTACCCTCCGCCTTTTTTGAGATAGAGAGAGAGTTGGGCAGAAGCAGAAGGAGAGGGAGAGAGAGAATCAAAATAGGCTCCAGGTTCAACATGGAGCCCGATGCAGGACTCAGTCTCATGATCTGAGATCATGACCTGAGGTGAAATCAAGAGTCAGATGCTTAACTGACTGAGCCACCCAGGTATCCCATCTTCTGCCTATTTTTAATTGGATTATTTGTTTCTGGGGTGCTGAGTTTTATAAGTTCTTTATTTATTTTGAATACTGACCCTTTATCCGATATGTCATTTGCAAATATCTTCTCCCATTCTGTAGATTGCCTTTTAGTTTTGCTGTTGTCTTCTACACTGTGCAGAAGCTTTTTATTTTGATGAAGTCCTAATAGTTTGTTTTTGCCTTTGTTTCCCTTGCCTCAGGAAACATATCTAGAAAGAAGTTGCTATGGCTGATGTCAAAGAGGTTATTCTCTGTGTTTTCCTCTAGGATTTTGATGGTTTCCTGTCTCACATTTAGTTCTTTCATCCATTTTGAATTTTGTGTGTGTGTATAATGTAAGAAAGTGGTCCAATTTCATTCTTTTGCCTGTAGCTGTCCTGTTATCCCCAACACTATTTGTTGAAGAGACTTTTTTCCTTTGGATATTCTTTCCTACCTTGTTAGAGATTAATTGACCATATAGTTGAGGGCTCATTTCCAGGTTTTCTATTCTGTTCCATTGATATGTGTCTGTTCTTTTGCCAGTACTATACTGTCTTAATCATTATAGCTTTGTAATATACCTTGAAATCTGGAATTGTGATGCCTCCAGCTTTACTTTTCTTTCTTAAGAGTGTTTTTGACTATTTGGGGGTCTTTCATGGTTCCAAATAAATTTTAGGATTGTTTGTTTTGGCTCTCTGAAGAAAGCTGTTTTATGAGGATTGCATTAAATGTGTAACTTGCTTTGGGTAGTACAGATATTTTAATAGTATTTTTCTTCCAATCCGTGAGCATGGGATGTTTTCTCGTTTCTTTGTGTCCTCTTTAATTTCTTTCATAGGTAATCTATAATTTTCAGAGTACAGATCTTTTATCTCTTTAGTTAGGTTTATTCCTAGTTATCTTATAGTTTTGGTACAATTCTAAATAGGATTGATACCTTGATTTCTCTTTCTGCTGCTTTATTATTGCTGTATAGAAATTCAACAGATTTCTATACATCAGTTTTGTATCTGGTGACTTTACTGAATTCATGTATCGGTTCTGGCAATTTTTTTGGTGAAGTCTTTTGGATATTTTACATAGATTATCACGTGGTCTACAAATAGTGAAAGTTTGATTTCTTCCTTGCTGATTAAAATGCCTTGTATTTTTCTTCATTGTCTGATTGCTGTGGCTAGAACTTCTGATATGTTAAATAACATGGTTAGAGTGGACGTCCATGTCTTTTCTTGACCATAGAGGAAAAGCTCTCAGTTTTTCCTCATTTTGGGTGATATTTGCTTTGGGCCTTTCATATATGACCTTTATGATGTTGAGGTAATTTTCTTCTAACCCTACTTCCTTGAGTGTTTGTTTGTTTGTTTGTTTTTTTAAATCATGAATGGATGTTTTACTTTGTCAAATGCTATTTCTGCATTGACTGAGAGGATCATATGATTCTTATTCTTTCTTTTATTAAGGTGGTATATCATGTTGATTGATTTGTGAATACTGAACCACTCTTGCAGCCCAGGAATAAATCTACTTGATTGTGGTGAATTATTCTTTTAATATATCACTGGATTCATTTTGCTAGTGTCTTACTGAGAATTTTTACATCCATATTCATCAGGGATATTGGCCTGTGGTTTTCTTTCTTAGTGGAGCCAAGTCTTTATCTGGTACTGGTATCAGGATAATGCTGGCCTCATAGAATGAATTTGGAACTTTTCCTTCATTTTCTGCTTTTTGGAATAGTTTGAGAATAAGTATTAACTCTTCTTTAAATGTTTGGTAAAATTTGCCTGTGAAGACATCTAGCCCTGGACTTCATTTGTCAGGGGATTTTAGATTACTGATTGAACTTCTTTGCTGGTTATGTCTATTCACATTTTCTATTTCTTCCTGTTTCAGTTTTGGTAGTTTATAGATTATCCAATTTGTTGGCATATAGTTTTTCATAATATTCTCTTATAATTGTTGGTATTTCTGTGGTGTTGGTTATTATTTCTTTTCACTCATTTGTGATTTTATTTTTTTTAATTTATTTTTTATTTTCAGCACAACAGTATTCATTATTTTTGCACCACACCCAGTGCTCCATGCAATCCGTGCCCTCTATAATACCCACCACCTGGTACCCCAACCTCCCACTCCCTGCCCCTTCAAAACCCTCAGATTATTTTTCAGTCCATAGTCTCTCATGGTTCACCTCCACTTCCAATTTCCCCCAACTCCCTTCTCCTCTCTAACTCCCCATGTCCTTCATGCTATTTGTTATGCTCCACAAATAAGTGAAACCATATGATAATTGGCTCTCTCTGCTTGACTTATTTCACTCAGCATAATCTCTTCCAGTCCCGTCCATGTTGCTACAAAAGTTGGGTATTTGTCCTTTCTGATGGAGGCATTTTGTTTATTTGATCCCTTTCTCCTTTTGATAAGTCTGGCCAGGGGGTTATCAATTTTATTAATTTTTTTAAAGAACCAGCTCTTGTTTTCATTGATTGATTCTATTGGTTTCCTTAGTTCTGTATCATTTATTTCTGCTCTAATCTTTATTTCCTTTCTTCTTCTGTTCTTAGGCTTCATTTGTTGTTCTTTTTTGCTAGCTCCTTTAGGTGTAAAGTTAGGTTGTTTGAGATTTTTCCTGCTACTCATGGTAGGCCTGTATTGCTATATACTTCCCTCTTATTTCCACTTTTGCTGTATCCCAAAGGTTTTGGGCTGTCATGTTTTCATTTTCATTTTTTCAAAGTGTTTTTAAAATTTATTCTCCAATTTTCTGTTTGACCCATTCATCCTTTAGTAAGATGTTCTTTAACCTACATGTATCTGTGGCCTTTCCAAATTTTTTCTTGTGATTGACTTCAAGTTTCATAGCATTGTGTTCTGAAAATATGCATGCATGATATGGTCTCAGTCTTTTTGTACTTGTTGTACTGATTTGTGACCTCATATGTGATCTATTCTGGAGAAAAACACATGTGCATTTGAAAAGAACATGTGTTCTGCTGCTTTAGGATGAAATGTTCTGAATATATCTGTTGAGGTTGTCTGGTCCAGTGTGTCATTTAAAGTCAATGTTTCCTTGTTGATTTTCTATTTAGATGATCTGTCCACTGATGTAGTGGGGTATTAAAATCCCCTACTATTATTGTATTATTATCAATGAGTTCCATTATGTAGTTTTATATATCTGGGTGCTCCCATGTTTAGTACATAAATATTTACAACTGTTAGATCATCATTTTGGATTATCCCCTTTACTAGGATATAGTGCCGTCTTTATCTTCTGTCTTTGGTTTAAAGTCTAGTTTGACTTATGGAAACATTGCTACTCTGGCTTTCTTTTGACATTCATTCGCATGATAAATGTTTCTCCATCCCTTCACTTTAAGTTTGCAGGTGCCTTTAGGTCTGAAATGAGTCTCTTGTATGCAGTATATAGATTGATCTCATTTTTTTCATCCATTCTGATGCTCTGTGTCTTTTGATTGGAACATTTAGTCCATTTACATTCAGAGTAATTATTCATATATATGTATTTAGTGCCATTCCATTACTTGTTTTGCTGTCATTTCTGGAAAATTTCTCTGGTCCTTTCTTATCTTTGTCACTTTTGGTCTTTCTTTTCCACTCAAAGAGTCCACGTTAATATTTCTTTTAGAGCTGGATTAGTGGTCCCTAACTCCTTTAGTTTTTATTTGTCTGGGAAACTCTATATCTCTCCTATTCTGAATGATAGCCTAGCTGGATATTCTTGGCTGCAAATTTGTCCCTTTCAGCACTTTGAATATATCATGCCATGCTCTTCTTTCTTGCCAAGTTTCTGCTGAGAAATGTGCAGCTAGCCTTATGGGTCTTCCCTTGTAATTTAAGGACTTCTTTTATCTTGCCACTTTTAAGATTTTTTTCTTTAGCAGTATCTTTTACAAATTAAATACAATATGTGTTGGTGTTGGCCTGCTCTTTTTGATTTTGATGGGAATTCTCTGTGCTTCCTGGATCTGGATGTCTTTTTCCTTCCCCAATTTAGAGAAGTTTTCAGCTGTTATTTCCTTGAATAAATTTTCTGCCCTCTTTTTGCTCTCTTCTTCTTTTGGGACTCCTATACTACAAATGTTATTATGTTTGATGAAGTCACTGAATTCCCTAAGTCTTTTCTCATGTTCCATCATACTTCTTTATTTCTTTGGTTCAGCTTTATTATTTTCTCTTATAGGTCACAAATTCATTCCTCTGCTTCTTCTAGCTTTGTATTCATTGCATCAAGCCTGTTTCCAATTTCAGTTATTACATTTTTCATTTCTGACTGACTCTTTTTTAAGTTTAATCTCCAAGTAAGTGTATCCCTGAAGTCTTCCATTCTTTCCTCAAGTCTAGTGAGTATCTTTTTGCTTGTTGCTTTAAATTCTCCAGCAATCCTGTTATTTATATCTCTTTTGCTTGTATCTCCTGCCATGATTTTATCTTCTTTCATTTGGAATGAATTCCTCCATCTTGGCATTTTGTCTAGGTTTCTATCTTTTCTGTGTTAGAAAAGACTGTTATGTTTCCTGCTCCTGAGAATAACGGCTTTATGAATAAGAGGTAATGTAGTGTCCATGACCTGGTTCTTCAGGGAGTGTCTCTGGTGTGCTGCTGCAGGTGCTCGGCTGTTGTGTTTTGCTGGCTCTATCTTTCAGGCTAGTTGTCTGCAGAGGTTCTCCTTGCCTGCAGTGGGCAGTGTTTGGCCTTTGGCCAGAATGTGGTAAATTTTAACTAGGTGTGTTCTGGTGTGCTTGTTAAATGAGGCCTGATACTACTTCCATTACTACTTCCACTAAAACTGAATCCCTGCAGAAGTCTCTGGTTGGGAGACATGATATGGGCAGGGGTTTCTGCTGGTCTTCTGGGGGAAGGAGCCTATTATGCTGGGACGGAGGCAAGCTTGACTAAGAGGGGAAGTTCCAGCAGAGCACAGGTGTGGGTCTTGGTTGAAGCAGGATAAGAAGTCATTGTTGAGGCTGAGTACCTTTCCACAAGTGACTCTGTGGTTATGATGATGGCCAGGGGAGGGAAATGGTGCCAGCCAGCTCCTTTGTCCCTGGAGAGACCTCTCCCTGAATGTGGCCTCCCAGGGACTGGCTCTAAGAGGAGTGAATAATCTCCCTGCTGTGTGCCCCTGGCATTTTTCAAATCACTGATTCCGCACCATCTGCCCCCCTCCTCTGCTTTTTTGCCTGCCTCTCTCTATGAGTAGGATGGTACTCTCAGAACTCTATTCCAGCCAAACCTGTTCACCTTTAAAACTCCAGTCTTTAAGCCTTGCTGGTTGCAGTGTCTCTTATTTTCCCAGCCAGTGGCTTTGGGGAAATGTTTTACTTGTGTGTTCTCTGTGTGCTCCTCTCTCTCTCTCTCTCTCACACACCTTTCTCTGTGACCATAGCTCCCTCCCCTTCATAGCACCTATGATCCAGTTTCTCCTCCGAACCACATCTCCATACTTCCTACCTTCTTTGATGTGACTTCTTCTCTTCCTTTAGTTGTGGAGTTTGCTTTCTCAGTCTTCAGGTTGATTTCTAGAGTATTTAGAATGATTTGATAGTTAACTAGTTGTGTTCAAGGAAAGAGACTAGCCTAAGGTCCTTCTACTCTTCTCCATCTTAACTTCCCCATGCATCTTTTCTGACCACAATGCTATAAAACAAAAAATCAACCACAAGAAAAAAATCTGGAAAGAGCACAAACACATGGAGGTTAAATAACATGTTAGACTGTGCAATGGATGGGTCAACCAAGAAATCAAAGAAGAAATTTAAAAAAAAAGAAACATAGAAACAAATGAAAATGAAAACACAATCACTGAGTTGCAACAAAAGTGATTCTAAGAGGGACGTATATGACAATAGAAGCCTACCTTAGAAAGCAAGAAAAACCTCAGATAAAGAACTTAACCTTACACCTAAAGGAGCTAGAAAAAAGAACAAATAAAATCCAAACCCAACAAAAGGAAGGGCATAATGAATATTAGAGCAGAAATAAATACTAAAGAAAACTAAAACACAATAGAACAAATCAATAAAACCAGAAGCTTGTTCTTTGAAAAGATCAACAAAATTACTAAATCTCTAGCAAGACTAATCAAGAGAGAGAGAGAGGACCCCAATAAACAAAACCACTAATGAAAGAGGAGAAATAACAACCAACACCACAGAAATACAAACAATTGTGACAGAATATTATGAAGACCTACTTGCCAACAAATTGAACAACTTAGAAGAAATGGATAAATTCCTAGAAATATAACCTACCAAAACTGAAGTAGGAAGAAATAGGAAATTCGAACAGACCAATTGCCAGCAATTCAATTGAATCAGTAACCAGAAAACTCCCAAGAAAAAAAGTCCAGAATTATATGGCTTCATAGGTGAATTCTACCAAACATTTAAGAAGAGTTAATACCTATTTTCATGAGCTATTCCAAAAAATACAAGAGAAAGGAAAAGTTCCAAATTCATTCTATGAGGAAAGTATCACCCTGACATCAAAACCAGATAAAGACACCACAAAAGGGGTGCTTGGATGGCTCAGTTGGTTGATCATCTGACTCTTGGTTTTGGCTCAATCATGATCTCAGTTTTGTGGGAACGAGCCCCATGTCAGGCACTCCACTTAGCAGGGAGACTGCTCCTCTCCCTCTCCTTCTTACCCCTCCCTCTCTCAAGTGCTCATTCCCTCTCTCATATAAATAAGTAAATCTTTTTAAAAAGGTGGGGGAGGGGCACCTGGGTGGCTCAGTCATTTAAGTGGCCAACTCTTGGTTTCAACTCAGGTCATGATCTCAGGGTCATGAGATTGAGCCCTGCATTGGGCTCCACACGGAGCATGGAGTCCCTTTCTCCCCCTCTCTCCACTCTCTGTCTCTCTAAAATAAATAAATAAAATATTTTTTAAAAAGAGAAAAAAGAGAACTACAGGTCAATATCTCTCATGAATATAGATGCAAAAATCCTCAACAAAATATTAGCAAACCAAATGCAACAATACATAAAAGAAATCATATACTGTGATCAAGTGGGATTTATTCCTGGGCTGCAAGCGTGGTTCAGTATTCACAAAACAATGTGATACTTTATATCAATAAGAGAAAGGAAAAAACCATATGATCATTTCAATAGATGCAGGAAAAGCATTTGTCAAAGCACAATATTCATTCATGATAAAAGCTGTCTGCAAGGGCGCCTGGGTGGCTCAGTGGTTTAAGTGGCTCAGGTCATGATCTCAGGGTCCTGGGATCGAGGCCTGTATCGGGCTCTCTGCTCAGTAAGGAGCCTGCTTCCCCCCCTCTCTCTATCTGCCTCTCTGTCTACTTGTGATTTCTGTCTGTCAAATAAATAAATAAAATCTTTAAAAAAAAAAAAGCTGTCTGCAAAGTAGGTTTACCTACCTGACCCATGTCAGGCACTCCACTTAACAGCAAAACTGCTTCTCTCCTTCTCCTTCTTATGAAGGAACATATCTCAACATAATAAAGGCCTTCTATGAAAAACCCACAGCCAATATCATATTCAATGGTGAAAAACTGGGAGCTTTTCTCTTAAGGTCAGGACTAAGACAAGGATGCCCACTCTCACCACTTTTATTCAACATAGTCCTGGAAGACCTAGTTACAGCAGTTAAATAACACAAAGAAATAAAATGCATCCAATCACTAAGGATGAAGTAAAACTCTATTTGCAAACGTGATACTGTATATGGAAAACCCAAGGACTCCACCAAAAAAATCTCTAGAACCAATAAATGAATTCAGTATAGTTGCAGCATCAAAACTGATGCACAAAATATCATTCTCAATGGAGAAAAACTGAAAGCTTTTCCGCTAAGGTCAGGAACACGGCAGGGATGTCCATTATCACCACTGCTATTCAACATTGTACTAGAGGTCCTAGCCTCAGCAATCAGACAACAAAAGGAAATTAAAGGCATCCAAATCGGCAAAGAAGAAGTCAAATTATCACTCTTCGCAGATGATATGATACTATATGTGGAAAACCCAAAAGAATGCACTCCAAAACTGCTAGAACTTATACAGGAATTCAGTAAAGTGTCAGGATATAAAATCAATGCACAGAAATCAGTTGCATTTCTCTACACCAACAGCAAGACAGAAGAAAGAGATATTAAGGAGTCAATCCCATTTACAATTGCATCCAAAACCATAAGATACCTAGGAATAAACCTAACCAAAGAGACACAGAATCTATACTCAGAAAACTATAAAGTACTCATGAAAGAAATTGAGGAAGACACAAAGAAATGGAAAAATGTTCCATGCTCCTGGATTGGAAGAATAAATATTGTGAAAATGTCTATGCTACCTAAAGCAATCTACACATTTAATGCAATTCCTATCAAAGTACCATCCATCTTTTTCAAAGAAATGGAACAAATAATTCTAAAATTTATATGGAACCAGAAAAGACCTCGAATAGCCAAAGGGATATTGAAAAAGAAAGCCAACGTTGGTGGCATCACAATTCCGGACTTCAAGCTCTATTACAAAGCTGTCATCATCAAGACAGCATGGTACTGGCACAAAAACAGACACATAGATCAATGGAACAGAATAGAGAGCCCAGAAATAGACCCTCAAATCTATGGTCAACTAATCTTCGACAAAGCAGGAAAGAATGTCCAATGGAAAAAAGACAGCCTTTTCAATAAATGGTGCTGGGAAAATTGGACAGCCACATGCAGAAAAATGAAATTGGACCATTTCCTTACACCACACACAAAAATAGACTCAAAATGGATGAAGGACCTCAATGTACGAAAGGAATCCATCAAAATCCTTGAGAACACGGGCAGCAACCTCTTCGACCTCTGCCGCAGCAACATCCTCCTAGGAACAACGCAAAAGGCAAGGGAAGCAAGGGAAAAAAATGAACTACTGGGATTTCATCAAGATCAAAAGCTTTTGCACAGCAAAGGAAACAGTTCACAAAATCAAAAGACAACTGACAGAATGGGAGAAGATATTTGCAAACGACATATCAGATAAAGGACTAGTGTCCAGAATCTATAAAGAACTTAGCAAACTCAACACCCAAAGAACAAATAATCCAATCAAGAAATGGGCAGAAGACATGAACAGACATTTCTGCAAAGAAGACATCCAGATGGCCAACAGACACATGAAAAAGTGCTCCATATCACTCGGCATCAGGGAAATACAAATCAAAACCACAATGAGATATCACCTCACACCAGTCAGAATGGCTAAAATCAACAAGTCAGGAAATGACAGATGCTGGCGAGGATGCGGAGAAAGGGGAACCCTCCTACACTGTTGGTGGGAATGCAAGCTGGTGCAGCCACTCTGGAAAACAGCATGGAGGTTCCTCAAAATGTTGAAAATAGAACTGCCCTATGACCCAGCAATTGCACTATTGGGTATTTACCCTAAAGATACAAATGTAGTGATCCAAAGGGACACATGCACCCGAATGTTTATAGCAGCAATGTCCACAATAGCCAAACTATGGAAAGAACCTAGATGTCCATCAACAGATGAATGGATCAAGAAGATGTGGTATATATACACAATGGAATACTATGCAGCCATCAAAAGAAATGAAATCTTGCCATTTGCAACAACATGGATGGAACTAGAGCGTATCATGCTTAGCGAAATAAGTCAAGCAGAGAAAGACAACTATCATATGATCTCCCTGATATGAGGAAGTGGTGATGCAACATAGAGGCTTAAGTGGGTAGAAGAATAAATGAAACAAGATGGGATTGGGAGGGAGACAAACCATAAGTGACTCTTAATCTCACAAAACAAACTGAGGGTTGCCGGGGGGAGGGGGTTTGGGAGAAGGGGGTGGGATTATGGACATTGGGGAGGGTATGTGATTTGGTGAGTGCTGTGAAGTGTGTAAACCTGGTGATTCACAGACCTGTACCCCTGGGGATAAAAATATATGTTTATAAAAATAAAAAAATTAAAAAAAAAAAAAACTGATGCACAGAAATATGTTGTATTCCTATGTACTAATAATGAAGGAGCAGAAAGTGAAATTAAGAGAATAATCCTAGGAGTGCCTGGGTAGATCAGTCAGTTAAGCAATTGACTCTTAATTTTGGCTCAGGTCAGATCTCAAGGTGATGAGATCGAGCCCGCCATTGGGCTCTGCACTGGATGGGGAGTCTGAGATTCTTTCCCTCTGCCCCTCCCCCCGCTCATGTGTGCTGTCTCAAAAAACTGCAAAAAAAGAAAAAAGAATCCCATTTATAATTGCATGAAAAACAATAAAATATCTAGAAATAAACATAACTAAAGAGATGAGAGAACCTGTACTCTGAAAACCATGTAACACTGATGAAAGAAATTCAAGCTTATACAAATTTGGAAAGACGTTCCCTGTTCATGGGCTGGAAGAACATATATGTTAAAATGTCTATACTATCCAAAGTATTTGGGGTTCCTGGGCGGCTCAGTTGTTAAGCATCTGCCTTTGGCCTGGGTCATGATCCCAGGGTCCTGGGATGGAGTCCCGTGTCAGGCTCCCTGCTCTGTGGGAGACTGCTTCTCCCTCTCCTACTCCCCCTGCTTGTGTTCCCTCTCTGGCTGCCTCTTTCTGTGTCAAATAAATTATTTTAAAAAATTGCACATTTAATACAATCTCTATCAAAATACCAACAGTATTTTTCACTGAACTAGACCAAACCAGCCCAAAATTTGTATGGAACCACAAAAGACCTCAAATAGCCAAAGCAATCTTGAAACAGAAAAACAAAAGTAGAGGTATCACAATTCCAGTCTTCAAGTTATAATACAAAGCAGTAGTAATTAAAACAGTTTGGTACTGGCATAAAAATAGACACATGGATCAGGGGAACAGAATAGAAAATCCAGAAATAAACCCACAAGTATATGGTCAATTAATCTTTGATGAAGGAAGACTAAATATACAATGGAAAAAAGACAGTCACATCAATGAATGATGTTGGGAAAACTGGACAGCTACATGCAAAAGAATGTAACTGGACCACTTTCTTACAACATACATAAAAATAAATAGAAAATGGATTAAAGACCTGGATGTGAGACCTGAAACCATAAAAATCCTTGAAGAGAGCACAGGCAGTAATTTCTTTGACATCAGCTGTAGCAACTTTTTTCTAGATATGTCTCCTGAGACAAAGGAAATAAAAGCAAAAATAAACTATTAGGACTATATCAAAATAAAAACTTCTTCACAGTGAAGGAAACAATCAGCAAAAGTAAAAGGCAACCTATAGGCTGGGAGAAGGTATTTACAAATGAAATATCTGATAAAGGGTTAGTATCCAAAATAAATAAAGAATCTACACAACTCAACACCAAAAAAAAAAAAAACCAAATAATCCAATTAAAACACAAGCAGAAGACATAAACAGACATTTCTCCAAAGAAAACATACAGACAGCACTCAGATACATGAAAAGATCCTCAACATCATTAACCATCAGGGAACTGGAAATCAAAACCAGAATGAAATATCACCTTATATCTGTCAGAATGGCTAAAATAAAAAATGCAAGAAACAGTAAGTGTTGGTGAGGATGTGGAGAAAAAGGAACCCTCATGTTGGTGGGAATGCAAACTGGTGCAGTTGCTGTGGAAAACAGTATGGAAGTTCCTTAAAAAAATTAAAAATAGAGCTACCCATGATCCAGTAATCATACTACTAGGTTATTGCCCAAAATATACAAGAATAGTAATTCAAAAGGATGCATACACCCTTATATGTATGGTGGCATCATTTACAATAGCCAAACTATGGAAACAGCCCAAGTGTCCATTAATAGATGAATAGATAAAGAAGATGCAGTATATACATATAATGGAATATTATTCAGACATAAAAAGGATGAAATCTTGCCATTTGCAACAACATGAATAGAGCTAGAGCGTATAATGCTAAGCAAAATCAGAGAAAGACAAATGCCATATGATCTCACTCATATGTGGAAATTAAGAAACAAAACAAATGAGCAAGAGGTAAAAAAAAAAAGAGAGAGAGAGAGACATACAAAAAACAGACCCTTAACTATAGAGAACAAACTGATGGTTGTCAGAGAGGAGATATGTGGGGAAATGGGTGAAATAGGTGATGGGGATTAATGAGTGTACTTATCATGATGAAGAAAAAATAAAATAAAAATAATGTGATGAACCTGTCACCTGTGAACATAAATAATGTTATTACTATAAAAAGACAACCTTCTTTTCTGAAAAATATTAATGAATGGCATTGTTTTGTAATTTTTCTACTGTTGTCTTTAATGTCTTTATAAAAGTCAGCTGGACTCTCATTTCTGCTTCTGTCTTTAGTCTGTTGCAATATGTTGTTTTGGTTGAAGTATATATGGAAAATCTGTTCTCACCCAAATATGCAATTGGAAAAGAGAGAAGTATCTTAGAAATCTTTTCAGATAATTGTGAAAAATCTTCTTTGCTACTATACCAAAAATCAACAAGTGGTAATTTCTTGAAGGCTAGCTACAATGTGGAATCTTAAATCATATCACTGGTAAATATATGAAATAAATGCTTCATATACTAAAATTAATTAGTCTATCTTGCACTTTCAGCAAATCTACCATATCTAATAATATGCATTGTTCATTTGGAAAACATTGATTCACTGAGTTATACCAGTCTTTCAAATGTTGACTCATTTCACCATATAATCTAAAAAAATCACATTCATTAATATCAGCGCTGATCACTTCAGAAAATTCTAAGCACTGGGAGGCAGTCAAACTTAAACTTAGTAAAAAATACAATTTTTCCAGAATTCTGATTTTTATCTGAGTGTTCAAATTTTACCATTGACAGCACATATTGTGAGTTGTTTTTCCTGAAGTGGCAGTTTCACTTTGCCCATTTATTGAGAAAATGCCTATCAAATGCTCAGGTCTCAGTAACCATAGTTTAGCTGTTTGTTCTTTCAAGTAAAAATGGTGCTCCATGAAAACAGTGTGAAGCTCAGCTCACAATCCTGTTCCAGAAATGCTTTTCCTTGAGATGCTCATTGTACTTCATTGTGCAGCAGAAATGCTTTATGCATACTTCCCATTTTGTCATGCAGAATATTAAATAGACATGCTCAAGGGTAACGATTTAGTAAAGTTAATCATTTTAACTGCTGAATCAAGGACATTCTCAAGTAAAACTCCCTTTTTTTCTGTGAGTAGGTGGTAAAGAATACAGTGACCAATGCTACAGTTTGCACAAGCAGCTTCTTACCACAGCTTTTGTAACATCAGTACAAACGTCAGTACAGTGAAAAAGGTAAATAACATACTAAATATTATCATGAGAATAGCTTTGACCTTGTAAACCCCATAAAATGGTCCCAAGATCCTGGGGGTCTGAGGACCACACTTTGAAAGCCAATGGTCTAGAAGGAAAGATAATTACACAAGTACATGGGTGAGTTGGCCCATTCCAAGGGGCTAAGGAAAGGTCATGGCTATTTAAGTTTAGGTGAGAAATGTATATTCCAATAATCCAGGTGAATGAAGAAAACTACAAGAGGTTTCTTGGCTGGAACTTGAAAGATCATAGGGGGAGCAGCAAGTTATGAGGCCAGAGAGATGGGCAGGGCCAGCCTGTGAACAGCCTTGCAAATGCATTGAGGGCATCACATTACCTCTAATTACCCCTGAAAATGTTTAACCTGAGTCTAATCACGAGGATACAACCAGAAAAACCTAATTTAAGATACATTCTGCCAAATGACCTGCCTGGACTCTGAAAAAAGGTCAAGCTATTGAAAGACAGAAAAATGCTAGGGAACTGTTATGAATTAAAGAGAGTGGAGAGACATGGCAGTTAAAAGCATTACGTAATCCTTGACTGGATTCTGAATCAAAAGGAAATAAATAACGTAACAACAACCATAAAGGACATTACTGCGACAATTAAAGAGATCTGAATATAGACTGAATATTAGGTAATAATATTGTATCAAGTTAAATTTTCTGAATGTGAACACCATATTGTGATTATACAGGAGAACGTCTTTGTTCTTAGGGTATTTATGGATGAAATGTTATGATGTCTGTGATTAATTCAATTCTCAAATGACTCATCAAAAACTTTGTATATATATTAGAAAAAAAGAGAAAGAGATAAGACCAATGTAGTACAATGTTAATAATTGATGAATTTAGGTGCAGGGTAAATGAGCATTCATTTTACTATTCTTGCAAGTTTTCAGTAGATTTGGAAATTTTTCAACATATTAGAATATAAGGAGTTTGGGCTTTATCCTGGAATCAGTGGAATCCGTGGAAAGTTTTTTTTCTTCCAAGTTTTAATTTAAATTCTGGTTAGTTAGCATATTAGTTTCAGGTTTAGGATTTAGTGATTCCTCACTTACACGCAATATGAAGTGCTCATTCCAAGTGCCCTCTTTAATACCAATAGCCACTTATTTCATCCCTTGGGCCCACCTCCCCTCCAGCAGCCCTTGGTGTGTTCTCTAAAGAGTCTGTTTTATGGTTTGCCCATCGTTTTTTCCACCTAAGTCCATCTCTTACGTTTCTTAAATTCCATGTATGAATGAAATCATATAGTATTTGTCTTTCTCTGACTTATTTCCCTTAATATAATGCACTCTAGGTCTATGTGTGTCTTTGCAAATACTGAGATTTCATTCCTTTTTATGGCTGAGTAATATCCCATTTTACACACACACACACACACACACACACACACACACACACCAAGGGACTAATATAATTAGGATTCTTAGGTTACAAGGGATCAAAATCCAGTTTGAACAGGAAACTTATTGACTTCTGTGATCATATAGGAGGGATGATACTCATCTCCAGATTTCAAAATCTGGTCTCTTCAGACCCTACTATCCACATGAAACCTTTCTCTCTAACACTGGACTGATTCTTTGCAATTGCAGGCAGGATTTCTCTGCCAAGAAATATGGCCTCAGATATGTGAGAGTTTATTTCCTTACTGTCTCAGAATCCCCTGCCCCCACCTGTTTGAGGTTGACTAATCCCAAGGGAAACACTCTTTTTCTTTCTTTTTTTTTTTTTAAGATTTTGTTTATTTATTTGACAGAGAACACAAGAAGGCAGAGAGGCAGGCAGGAAGAGAGGGGGAGAAGCAGGCTCCCCACTGAGCAGGGAGCCTGATGCAGGGCTTGATCCCAGGACCCTGAGATCATGACCTGAGCCAAAAGCAGAGGCTTAACCCACTGAGCACCTAGGCGCTCCCCCCAGGAAAACATTCTTATTGGTCTGATGGGCACCATAGGTTTACCCCTTTGATCAATCACTGAGGCCATTGATAAGAACATGATAATTGATCCCCCCACCCTGTCCTGCAATTGCCCTTGTGCATCAGTTCCTCCTCTTAGAAGCAGACAGCCAAGATAGGATGATATTTCCAAGAAATTATTTTAAGGAAATGTTAGTAAAGGATAAACCAAAGGGACATAGGAGTAGTTTGGGAGAACCTTTAGACCGTGATACAAAACTGATGCCCAT
The DNA here is from genome assembly GCF_011764305.1 of Mustela putorius furo. Taxonomy (NCBI): domain Eukaryota; kingdom Metazoa; phylum Chordata; class Mammalia; order Carnivora; family Mustelidae; genus Mustela; species Mustela putorius. The sequence continues at coordinate 108,296,121 of NW_025421987.1, read as the reverse complement.
GAAAGAAAAGAGGGAAGGAAAGGCTAAGTAATAGGAAGAGTATTAGGCCACAACACCCTTTGAAGGAAGTCCTCACCAAGCTAATAGACAGTTCTAAGAAAAGATTGCCCATTGGAAAAGCACTACATCAGGCAAAAATGTCCAAGCTCTAGATGCCTATCATTCAGTAAGGGCTGGGAGCAGTCTGGGGGAAGTGGATTCTGGTTATGAACACCACAGTGGATCTCAACCTGCAGAACCTGGAGACTATCAGTCACGTAGGCTTCACCTCCCCAGCAGGTTCTTCAGAAGAAGGTCTGCACTGTACACCTCAAGGTTACCACACCCTGTTGGTCAGAAAGGGAATGGGGGCAATGGTGGGAGAGGTGCAGGGCAGAAATAAGATTAGAGCAGTAGCTGTTACACTGTTGTTCTCTTCAAGGAAAACAATGCTGCCTTTTCTTTGACTTTCAGTCCCCAATTCTTTGCATCTCTATGAAGGACATAGTACTGTGTGTAAGGACACAGTATTGTATAATAATTAAATTTAGATTCTGGTGATTATTACAAAAGAAAAGATGTAAAATAGATTTTATGCAATAACAGTGTGATCTGACTTGGTCTCGCTGAAGTGAGGGTAAAAACATGCATGTGATGTGTAAAGTCTAGTGTGTTAAAATTTATTTTTGCCTATCTTATCACTCTAACTTACTGTGTTTTCTACTTAAACTTCAGGATGCCTGTGAGGGTCCTTGTTTCTTATCTAATAGTTGTGTGAGTTAGTGGCAGAACTAGAAATAGAAACTCGATTTCCTCTATGTTCAACTCTGGTTCCTTGCCTCAGTCACATTACAGAGGCAACCAGGCGGGAACAAAGTCTGGATTGTCAACAAAAGATGGATGGGATATTGAGATGGGAGAGACCTGAGCTTGCTTTGGGATAAAACTGTGAAAATTAAATGGGGTTGTACAGCTGCAGTGGAAAAGAATATGGTGGTTCCACAGAAAATTAAACACAGAATTACTCTATGAGCCAGCAGTTCCACTTCTAGACCCATACCTGAAAGAATTGAAAGCAGCTGCTCAAACAAATATCTGTAAGCCTATGTTAAGATTATTATTTATAATAGCCAAAAGGTGGGAGTAGTTTAAGTGTCCATTGCTTGATGAATGGATAAAGAAAATGTGGTATATCCATGCAACAGAATATTATTCAGCCTTAAAGGAAGAACATTTTGCCATGTACTACCATATACATGAATCTTGAGGACATTCTACTAAGTGAAATAAGCCAGTCGCAAAAGGACAAATACTTTTTATGATTACATTTATAGGAGATACCTATATTCATAGAGACAAAAAATAGAATCCTAGTTACCACATACCAGGGGGAGGGAGAATTTCTTAAAAATGAAATGAGAACCACCTTGGAAAGCTATCTGACAGGATCAACTAAAGATGAATGTAAGTATATTCTAGAATGCAGCAATGTCACTCATTTGTATATGCCCAGATAACGGAGTGCATTTGTCCATCAAAATAAAAAATTTAAAAAAAAAAAAAAAAAGTCAGGTCTAAGAATACAGCAGCACTCTGCATGTGGTCAGAAACATTCACCTGTCCACCATAGGAGGATGGGTAAATAAACTGTAGCATATCCATGTGGTAGAACATTACAGCACTGGACGTGAACAAACTACTGCTACACACAACATGAATGAATCTCATAAACATGAGGCTGAGCGAAAGTGATTCTATTATAAAAAGAAGAAACTAATCTCTGGTGTTAAAAGTTAGAATAGTGGTTGCTTTTGGGAAGGCGGGGGAGGAATGGTGGAGGAAGCATGATGTTGGCACCTAGGGTGCTGATAGTGATCTATTTTTTGATCTGCATGGTGGTGGCATCCACGTGCTCAACTTGTGGAATCTCATTCAATGTTAACATGTATCATTTAAGCACTTTTCTGCATATGTACCTTAATTTCTAAAGGTTTATTAAACTAATGGATCAGGGATAATTAGGATTTTAAAGTCACCATAGAGTTTGAAATTAGTCTTTACATAACTGATACTCAGAATTTATTCGGTAGGTAGTTTGGGGCTGAAATGTGGGAAAATAGAGACCTTTCTGCATAAAGCAGGTGTCAGTTGTGTGACTATGCCAGAGTTAATAGAAGACCATTACATTTTTTAAATGTGCTTTAGGTTAGAAACCTTTCCAAGTACATTCACTAACAGTTTCCACCATATGCAGTTCTAGGTGAAAAAACCAGCACTCAGAAAGTCTAGTGATTTACTAAGGTGTCTCAGCTACCAAGCAATGGATTCACAACTGAAGCCCAGGTAGGCTGGCCCCAAAGCTTGTGTGGGCTCATCTTCCCCACTCTGCTTCCAAGTATCTTTTAGTATCTGCCAACTTCTTCTCACTCAACAGGATTTTGTGCCTGGGTTGTGTGATTCTGGTTATATTATCTATACATTTCTATAATAGAGAAAGAATTATATAATTTTTCTTGGAGCTTGCTCTGTTTGCCAATTAGATTTAACTTTTTATTTTAATTTTTAATTCAATGCTTTGTTAGAATGCTAATACATTAACAGTTATTTTATTTAGTCCTTTATATCATAAAAGAAGGGTAGTGACATTAAAGGAAGCTGAGAAATGACAAAGTCATCCATAATCTCTCATTCTTAATCCAATTACTATTTATTTTTTTAATTTATTTTTTATTTTCAGCATAACACTATTCATTATTTTTGCACCACACCCAGTGCCCCATGCAATCTGTGCCCTCTATAATACCCACCACCTGGTACCCCGACCTCCCACCTCCCACCCCTTCAAAACCCTCAGATTGTTTTTCAGAGTCCATAGTCTCTCATGGTTCACCTCCCCTTCCAATTACTATTTAAATTATAGTATACCTGTTTATATATCTGCTCTTGTGTGTGTATTTTCCCCACTTTTCCTGCTTAATACATATCTTAGAGTCTTTAAGGCTACATTTTTAAAATAACATTTTTTGTGTTTTGGGAGTAAAACATTATTGTTAAAAAATTTCAATTGAAAAAATATAAAGAAAAAAATTATCTTAACTGTACACTGAGCAAGTACCAGTACTAACAATGGATTGTGTTTCTTCCTAGAGCTTTTTTTCCCCTGTAATACATAATACTCACTTGGAAATTAGAATCACACTATACATACAAAATTTTATCTGCTTTTTTCCTCACTTACATTCTTTGAAACCATAATTTTAATGGTCACATCACAGCGACTGGATTAAAAGTATCAAAAATTTCTGTATGTATTTTTTTGATACTTTTAATCCAGTCGCTGTGATGTGACCATTAAAAATCTGGTGATTCACAGACCTGTACCCCTGGGGATAAAAATATATGTTTATAAAAAATAAAAAATTATAATAAAAAAACTATCAAAAAAAATTTCTGTATGTAACTTTTTTATTCTTAAGGTTCCATTCTAGTCTATGTCAATATGTAAATATAATTTTTGACATAATTTCAAGATTGAAAGCTTCTTAAGGGCAGGAAGCTCTTGGAATAAGTACATAATCTAATTGTGAATCAAAATGATGTTTCACCAAAGGTGTTACCCAGTGTAGAGGATAGCCCAGTGAAAAGTTTGGATTGTGGTACCTGTTATTTATGGATTAAAGAATCAATGTAAACTGGAATCTTAACATTTATAAAGATAAGAGAATCTTGGGGCATCTGGATGACTTAGTTAAGAGTCTGCCTTTGGCTCAGGCCATGATCCCAGGGTCCATAGGTCAAACCCCACATTGGGCTCCCTGCTTAGTGGAGAGTCTGCTTCTCCCTCTCCCCACTGCTTATGCTTTCTCTGTTTCAAATAAATAAATAAATAAAATCTTTAAAAAAATAAAGATAAGAGAACCTTCATGAATCAAGGCAAATAGTCTGACTAATGACAGTAAGTAATCATCTATATTTGAATACATCCCAATTAACTTCCCCTTTACATATGTACCCACTGCCTTATTTGCCAGAAATTTGTTCACCACCAAGTTTTTTTGCAGAATTCCCATGGTGCCCCTCGTCTGTGCTGCATGGTATTGGTGTAGTTGCTGGGCTACCACAGGCAATAGCCGAATTCTCTAGGGCCTGGTCTCACCAGCTTCACTGTAACTGCTTTAAGAGTCTTCAAGGCTCTGGGTCAAGATGAGAGAAATGAGTTCCCTCTCCTTTCCATTCCAAGGACTGTCAAATTTCCTCCCTTGAGCTTTCCTTTATTATGGGATTATTAACAGAAGAAACAACTATTCTCTTTAGAGAAAATCATTACCTCTCTTACAAGGGACAAATTTTATATTCTTGCCTTGCCCCCGAAAAGCTATAGCAAATTAGTTCCGTTTTGTCTGGACTCCCATAGTCTGATTCAGTCTTTCTTATCCAGGATTTCCAGAGTGACAGATGCCCCATCAATATAAATAGGTCAACTTAACTCACCTAAAATTTAGAAACTAAAATGTTTTGGAGCAAAGAGCTACTGCTCATGCTCTAATCAGCTTCAGGCTGCTTATTTGGGAATACTGAGGAGGGAGACAGAAATTTTAAAATCAGGTTTCTGCATAGTCTCCAAATAACAACCTCCTTGCCAGTCTCCCCTCCTTTAAATTCACCTTAATGAGAGATGCCCTCTGACTTGAAAGCAAAGATTCAGTTAAAATAACTGGGTATACGATTGCTTTCCAAACAGGTATATTCACCAAATGACTAAGAGGATTAGTGTTTAGCTTCAAGGCTATTTATTTTAGTCCTGAATGATGCAGACATTTCTTATAAACATGAGGACCCTGGTGGGGTGTATGTGTTGTGCATTCAATTATATATTTAGCAAATTATGGGTATTCTATATGTTATAAGTATAGCAGTCAGATATGTCCCAATCTAAAACTACATCTTGTTGATGGCACCAGTGGAATAAATAAATACATGTTTACTTCATTAAACTTAAATATTATTTATGACATTGTAAGTATAAATCAGGTTGTTGTTAGAATTGTGTATCCCAAAGAGGCTGCACCAACTTGCAGCCTCTTTGGAGAACAGTGTGGAGATTCCTCAAGAAATTAAAAATAGAGCTTCCCTATGACCCTGCAATTGCACTCCTGGGTATTTACCCCAAAGATACAGATGTCGTGAAAAGAAGGGCCATCTGTACCCCAATGTTTATAGCAGCAATGGCCACGGTCACCAAACTGTGGAAAGAACCCAGATGCCCTTCAAAGGACGAATGGATAAGGAAGATGTGGTCCATATACACTATGGAGTATTATGCTTCCATCAGAAAGGATGAATACCCAACTTTTGTATCAACATGGACGGGACTGGAAGAGATTATGCTGAGTGAAATAAGTCAAGCAGAGAGAGTCAATTATCATCATATGGTTTCACTTATTTGTGGAGCATTACAAATAGCATGGAGGACAAGGGGAGTTAGAGAGAAGGGAGTTAGGGGAAATTGGAAGGCGGGGGTGAACCATGAGAGACTATGGACTTTGAAAAACAATCTGAGGGTTTTGAAGGGGCGGGGGGTGGAAGGTTGGGGTACCAGGTGGTGGTATTATAGAGGGCACGGATTGCATGGAACACTGGGTGTGGTGCAAAAATAATGAATACTGTTATGCTGAAAATAAATAAAAAATAAATAATATATAAAAAAAGAATTGTGTATCCCTGTGGTTGTATCTTTCTGTAAAAGTCACCCTGCATCTCATACCTTCTAAGATTATCCTGCACATACTATGTTTGCCTGAGAATAAAGAAACTACAATTACTTGAATAAACTCTGTTGGGAATGGAGGGAACTCTGTGCTTGCCTTCAACTACCCTTGGTATTCTTTATTACTTCCTCCAGTTCACCCCTCTTCTAGGGACTTTCTCCACTCTCAGTATTTCTAAGACCTTGGGATCCATTATTTCCTTGGTGCAGACTAGAATTAAGTGCTCTGTGAATATCTGTGCAGCAGGGGAGGAGGGAGAACTGGAGGAAAACATGAGAAATGTTAATAAACAGTCTAATGGAGGTAAAACAAAAGTGCTTCACAGAAATTAACATAGTAATACAATGAAGAAGCCTGGGTTCAATAGTGTTTAAAAGTCATAGAGCCTAATTTAATTTAAAAGAGATTAGGAACATTGCCAAATGGCCACATGTTTGTAATATATATATATCCTCAAATGAAAAAGAATAAATGATTTAGTTTTTTCTGGGTCAAATACAGTTTCTGACTAGACTCCTGCTGAGCTCTCCAACAAGTTATGATCAGAAAAGAAGCCCACTAAATTTGGAGTTTGGTTGAGTTTAAAAATCTGAATTTAAGATTAACTTACACTTAAAGATGTTGTGTTGCTATTTCTCTTTTCTGATATTTAAATAGAACAGCAACTGTGGACCAAAGCTAATGGTATAAGTAACAATGAGGTTATAACAATGAAGTTTCCCTGTTAAGGAACCAGGAGAACCCATATTTTAAGGAAAATTTCACATTCATGGGTCTCTCCTAACATTCTCAAGTAGACATGGCTGTTCTTTACTTGTCAAGCGAAGTATATTACTATGACTTTGTCATAAAATATGAGGTTGAAGAAGGTACACACCCAGTCATCAAGGGAAGACAAAGATAACAACACGTCAGATGGGACTGTCACTGTTGCCTTAATATTATGCATATATTCTGGAGAGGGCATGGGACATCTCCACAGGAATTGCTAAGAGATAGCAAAGTCAATCCTGTGACTGACTCCTAGCCCTTCATTTAAATTCAACCTGTGAAAGAGAGCCCTAGATAGTTTTCTTAAAGAATTTATTTTGAAAGTAATTTATAGCAGCTGAGAACTTTCAGGTAATTCCCCTCCATCCATTTCCCATTAGGAAGGAAAGGGAGATACCTACTTCCTCTCTTTAAGACAAGTTGGAGCTGTGGGGCACCAGAAGTACAAAACTATGTCCCTTGGACTTCAATAGGCATAGAGACTGGTCTACATCTTACTTGGAGGCTGGTGGAGGAAATAGCAATGACATTGAAAAGAGAAATGGTTGTAATAGGAATGGCCCATACTTCCAGAATTTGTTGGGACAAGGGTTCAAAAGTTTATTGGTGGGCCATGCAGACTTTGCAGAAAGGCTGGAGTAAAATAAAATGTAAGAGAGGGATCCTGTAAGAGAGGGATCACTCTCAGGTTTCCCTCACCATGAGGGATTCTGCTGGAGAGTAGAAACTGAGTGAAGTCATTTATAAACCAGTGAATATCTAGTTAGTGAGGCCATATCCATGAAAATAGCTCAAGAATCTACCAATCTATGTTGTGAAAGAGTCATGTTTGGGGAGAGAACATTTAACAGCCAAATGAGAGCTACAAACAGCATCAGTTAAATAAATAGATTTTTGTTCCTTTTCTTCTTGTCCAGCGCTCTGACCCTATTCTTGGAGGCACCATAGTAGAATCAGAGAACAGGGTGAAAGATGTTGAATTGGACTGCATTTCTTAACATCTGAAAACAGGACTGTTCTTTAACACCTGAAGATATTGGAAGTGATGGGATATACCTTAGATGTTACCAGGAAAAAGGATGAGGAGATCTGCCAGTGTTTGAAAACCTTAGTGAGAGAAAACAAAACCAAAATTCAACTCATTGAATAGAATAGTCAAACAAATAAACAGATAATTATAAAGAAACTGCATAACCGTTTTTATACAGATGCATACGGCCTGTTATGGGGAAAACATGGGGGCACCAGGTTGAGTCTCAGGGGAGCAGTGAATGATTCCTAGAATCAGTGAGTTCACATAGCAAGTAGGAGTTTGCTGGGTAAAAAGAGTGAAAGATTGGAGGGGAAGTGCAGCTGGGCAAAAGGAGGGACAGGTGCAAGTTTCTAGGGGCGAGAGAAACAATGACCTGTTTTAGGAATTACAATTCAGTATGTTTTGAGTTTAGATTCTGATCAGAGAGCAGTGCAAAGTCATGAAATATATACCATAATAAGGAGGTCGAATGGAATCCTGGGGACTTTGGGAATCCATGAAGTAGCACTTAAGCAGGGAAGTAGTATTGTGAAAGGCTACTCTAGCTGCTGTGTTCTGAGACACCTGGAATTGGGGCAGACCTGTGAAGGAGTTGTAACAGTAATCAAGGTGAGGGGTTCAGGTAGTTCAAACTAAAACTAAAGTAATAGCAGTGAGAGTGGAGAGAAGATGACAGATACTAGTACTCTTCAGGAAGTATCATATGGCTTGGTGACCAACTGAATGACAGGGTAAGTAGAAGGAATATGTTTCCATGTTTCCAGCTTGGGCAGCCAGATTCATTCAGTCATTCAGTAATTTTTTTCAGCTCTTCCAAAAGGCCAAGCCTGATAGGAATGTTAGGATACAGATTTTGTAGTAATGGGCAGAGTAATTAGATTACAAAGGAAATGGAAAGAATGAGCGTAGATAGCTCTTTTTTAATAGTTTGATGGTTGTGGAGGGGAGGAGTGGGAGGGTAGTAGGTAGAGAGAAATGAAAAGTTGGGAACGGGTATTCTTTTTTTTTTTTAAGGATGATGATGACTGTGCATGTTGAAATGCTGCTGGAAAGAGACTGGGAACAAAGTTGGGGAGTGACATCCTGGGGGAGGTGGGATGAGATGGAAGAAACACTGGTGAAGAACTGATCTTCAGAAGAACCATTCCATTGGGACCAGATTCGAGAAGAGAAGATGGGACAGATGTAGGCCAGTTTGTAAGAAGAAACCTAGCAGATGGAAGGAATTTCCTTTCTGCTGAAAGTGAGGGCAGGGAAGAGTGAAAAAATATGGGGACTCATGAAATAACCCATGAACAAAACCTATCCTTTTGTGAAAACTACACTAATTGAGTGAATAAATAAATACCATGATAAACTAAATAAGGAAGCAAAAAAAAAAAAACCCTAGTAAGAATCATACAGATATTCAATAAATTATCAAGTATTCCATGTGCTGGTTATGAAATAAATATTAGTAGAAATGGATACAACCAGGAGATACAATTTCCCTTTATCAAACTGATAAAGGTTTAAAAGGTGGTAATGCTCAGTGTTCATGGAGATTTGGGGGAATCTTATTGGCAGGACTATAAAGGGCACTACCATTTGGAGAGCAATTTGGAAAAATGTGTCAGAATTAAAATATGTTTGCTTTGACCTTAGGATACTAATTCTAAAAATTTATTCTAAGGAATTAATTAAATAGGAGCATATAGACATATGTGCAGAAATGTTCACTGAAGCATTGTTTTTGTTAGTAAAAATAGAAAGCAAATGAAATGTCTACCAATATAGATAATGATAACTGTATTTACCATAGCATATAATGATACAATGGAATGTTATGCATTACTAAAAATAATGTTAGTGATCTAAAGCTATTGACATGAAAATAACCACAGTATATTAAGTGGAAAACTGGTTAAAATTTAATAGTTTATTTTCCCAGAGTTGTAAAAATATATATGCATAGAAAAACACTGACAATAATTATGTCTTGGAGGAAATGTTTCCAATGGTTTAATTTTCTTCTATAAATCGTTTGATATTAATTTTTTTTACAGTTTACATATTTTTTGTCACTTCTCCCCCCATAGTTTATATATATTATTTTTTGAAACAATAAAGTTAATGCCATTTTTGTTCTACAAATAATAAAGATAAAGAGAAAGTGCCAATTAGAGAAATTTTTTAGTACTACCATTGCCTTAGGGTGAATCACAAAATGACAGCTTAATACACATCTTTCAGTTCTCTCCTACCTGTTATGTGCTATAAAATGTATTTCCTAATCTATTGACTTAATAAGTTGGGGATCTGGCCTAGTGAATTATGCAGATTTTCATCATTGTGGTCTCTGGCTAGGTCTGTTTCTAGGAAGGCAATGTCAAACAAAACCAGAAATCATCAAGTCCAACTAAAACCCCATTTAAAACTGCCTGGTGATATAGGGAAAGGTCCATCATGGTTGACCTGCTGATGATGTGGCTCATCTTCCCACCAAAGGTAGAAGAACTAGTTATTGTTATAAGATGTACTTTCATCAGCCACGCAAGGGGCTTCATTTGGAGTTGGGAATGTGTCACTGGTAGTACATAGATAATGACTCCTGCCTTCTCATTTTATAAACCCAGTTTGCTGCTGACAAAACCTGCACCAGTAGAGTCACAGGTACATTTATAGGCTTTGCTTTCCTCTGGATATGTGAGGTGTAACACCAACATGATCAATGAAGACCACTGCATACTTGAGATGGGAAGTAGTTCTTCTCATGAGTCTCTTTCCAAATAGTTTAGTCCTACGTGGTCCATGTGTCAGAATAAATAGTCAAATCATTAGATGCAATTTGTGTGAACCCAGACTTGACAAGTATACATAGTAGGCTCAGATTTACAGAAAGAGACACCACTTGAGGATTCTGGTTTTGGGTTGAGTGTTGATGGCCATTTATTGATGGGTGAATGATGTAATCTAAGAGCTAAAGGGATCTTAGAAATTCTCTAAATCTTCATTTTATTATTAAGGAAGATGGGTGTTATGACTTACAAATATAATAGGAATAATAACGATATACCAGTAACAAATTTCAAAAACATGCTTTTGATGTAATTTTATATAACAAATAATTAAAATACTGTTTTATTAATGTGGTATCTTGGTTGGGTGTACTATTTTTCTGGCTCAATTTTCTGCAAATTCATTTGTTAGGTCATCAAAATTTATGCTTTTAGCAACTTAATTTGTGATCAACATAATTCAAAATGACATCAGTAGATCTTGGCAAATACAAAATTGCAAATAATTTTGATAATTTTGATGAGAAATTTTTGTGGGACAGTTTTTCTAAAAAGATTTAACTCTATACAAATCAACTTCATGTAAGTCTGAATTTAATTTCAAATATACATTTATACAACAGCATTTTGATGTTTCCTTTGACATCTTCTGTAACTTGCAGAAACTGAAAATGGCTTCATGATTTGTATATGATTCAAAATACTTGTTTATACATACTATTGCTTTATATTCATTTATAAAGAAAAAATAATTTGAAGTGTTTCCTCATTGACAATTAGCTCACTTGAAGCTTTGTGTAAAAACAGTTTTCCTGGGGCACCTGGGCGGCTCAGTGGGTTAAGCCTCTGCCTTAGGCTCGTGTCATGATCTCAGGGTCCTGGGATCAAGCCCCACAATTGGGCTCTTTGCTCAGCAGGGAGCCTGCTCCCCCCACCCCCTGCCTGCCTCTCTGCCTACCTGTGATCTCTGTCTGTCAAATAAATTAGTAATATCTTTAAAAACAACAACAACAACAGTTTTCCTGCTGCTTAGATAGCTCAGTTGGCTAAGCATCCGATTCTTGATTTCAGCTCGAGTCTTGATCTTGGGTTCCTAGGATTGAGACCCATATTGGGTTCCTCATTCAGCAGGGAGTCTGCTTGAGGATTCCACTCCCTCTCTCTCTGCCCCCTTCCTGCTCATGCTTGCATACTTGGTCTCCATAAAAATAAATAAATCTTACCAGCAACAAAAAAGTTCTTTTCCATTGAATGCAACAATGTTTAAATTTAATTTCTATCTCTAAGCTTATGAATATTTGTTCCTAATACTGCAGCAGTTTTCAAAACCAGAGAATCTAAATTCTTTGAAGCCAAACAACTCCCTGATACGCCATATTGAGATGCCCATTATATGTGGTTTTATTTTGTAATGATTTACTGACAAATTTTACTGCCTTCATGTTTCTGTTCCTGTCCCATTGTGTAAGCTGGAGAACTCACAAGTGTGCAGATGTTGTATGAATGGGCTTTGGAGATGGACAGGCAAGATGATCTCTCATTGCAGTCCTGGTGCTACTCTATGTAAAACCCCTCCTCTCTCCTGCAGTCACCTAATGCTACTGCTTCTGCTATTTTTGCCATTATTGCTAACATTTTGGGCTTGCCCAAATCTCTTTGTCCTGGCCTCCTCCTTGGAGTTCCACAACAGCCAAGACTACTGTGCATGCGTGCAGGTGCCAGGCAGCCAGGCCAACTGGTCCATGCTGTCATTGCTTATTGCTTGCTATGTTTTTGGACCTGAATTCATGCCTACACACCAAGATACCTGATATATCTCCTTTACCCATGCACACATTCTATTGTCCCATCAGATTTCACCTGTAAAACACAAGTTCAGAAATCAAATGGCAACAGCAGAGCATTAAACCAAGCATGGGGCCTTTTCAGAGAGCTGCACCCTCTGCAACTGTATGGACTGAATGCCCATGAAGTTGGCCCTGTCCACAACAAAGAATGATCCAATTCAAAATGTCAGTGGGACCACGGTTGAGAATCTTGCTATAGATCAGTTTTTTCTAGTTTAGATTTCATGTAAATAGAATCAAACTGTACTTTCAGAGTCATTCCTTTTCTTTAGGTTACATTTCTTGATGTGTAATTTAATATATAAGTAAAGTTCATCCATTTGAATGCACAGATCTATGAGTTTTGACAAATGCATAGAATTGGGCAACCAACACCACCACAGTCAAGATATGGAACAATTTCCTCATCCCACCCCAAGTTTCTCTCATGTGAGATTAGAGTTGATAGGATAGAAATCTACTGTTTGAGAAAGATGAGTTCAGATTAATGCAAGAATCCTCAGCATGGTATGGGAAGGACTTGATTTGGGAGCTTAAGGAAAAAGAAGATGACCAAACTGGTGAACTCTGGCCTGCAGAAATGGGTTCATTAATGGTAAGAGAAAATTGGTGAGGACTTAATCAAGCAAATTTTTAGAATTTAGGGCCAGGATGCCTGGGTGGCTCAGTTGGTTAAGTGCCTGACTCTTGATATTGGCTCAGGTCACGATTTTAGGATTATGAGATTGAGCCCTGTATTGGGCTCCATGCTGGGTGTGGAACATGCTCAAGATTCTCTCTCTCCCTCTGCCCCTCCCACTACCCCTGCCCCCGCTCATGCTCATGTTAATATAAACAAACAAACAAACAAATAAATAAAACTTAGGGTCATTGTGTATTTCTCATATTCTGGCTATCTAGAGGTCTAGAGGTCTGATCTCTTTAATTCAGATCAAAATTGGGACTGCTGAATATGCTTCTGATTATTACATCTGAAATTGCTTCCTTCTGTCTAACTAGTACAAAGTAGCATAAGGAGACAGAAAACACACACACACACACACACACACACACACACACAGTGTGCCATAGCCTGAGGCAGGTAGGGATACCTTATCACAGGGGTGGTTCGTCACAGGTGACTTGTTTTCTTCAAGCTGGGGTAATTTCTCAGGGTGTTACAGATTTGTTTTCTTGATTAGTTGAAATCCTCACAAATGCAGATATTGGGTGTTTGAAAAGAAGATATCACAGCTGAAAAAAAAAAGAAGAAATGAAATAAAGATCATAACTCTACAATAGAAGAAAAATAAATCAATTTAGGAAATGCATTTGGGGCAGCAGCTTCAACACTTGATTATATGAAATGTCAGATGGCAAAAGTCAGCCACAAATGCCCAGACCAATTTTTTTTCTATTATTCTACTGTGGAGGCCAACTGAATGGGCTCCGAATTTTACATAACTGAACCTGAGAGTTCTGGCTTCTCAAGCAGCATAATCAGAGTGGATCAACACATTTTACTTTGGTTGTCTTCAAATTCCCAGAATTGAATATACCTAAGAAAATACAAACTTGGTGTCTATATATACACACAAATCCACACTCCTACTCTATTATTCAAATAGGCATCCTATAGACTTTTATGGAGTTTTTTTTAATGAGGTGTTTGTGAATAAAAAATAAATATGCATTTGTTTTTTCTTATATGGGCCTTAATATGTTTATAAAAAATAAAAAATTAAAAAAAAATAATCAAGGTTTTGCTTATTGAGACATGATGTTGTCTTTCTGCTTTTCTGCTCTCTTAGATTTTGGCTTGCCAACTGGTGGGAGGCATTTTCAATCTAGAGAATGTTTTCTTCTAAATATGGAGAGCTTATCATGAGAGATATAATTGTAAAAAGCAAGGAGACAATGGGACTTGGAGCTTAGGAAGGCAGAAAAAGAATGCATCTAGAAGCAGAGTGAATGGTGGATGAATGTATGTAGGTGATGGCAGGCATAGGCAAATAATAACATCAGAAATATTTCTTGGACATGACCTTGTAAAGGAATGAATTGAGACAATATGTATTAATTTGATATTCAACTTCAAGTGGTCTATATTTTTCTTCTGGGGCACATATATATGTATGTACTATAGCTTGTAATTTGATTTTTGAAAGTTATTGAGATGCAATCTCCCAATCCTCCCTTTTCCTTTGTAATCCATGAATAACATGAGCTGTGAATCATGCCTGGGGGCTCTTAGAATAACTTCACAAAGTAATGACATGTCAACTTTAACTTGAGTTTTTATGGCAGATTTTATGGAGAAGGAAAAAATAACTGTATTTATTAAACTGACAGTAACTAGAATTATCATTGTCTGTGTTTCTTGAAATGCAAACACTGCCACCACCTTAACACATGTGCATTTTGTTTATGATTCTTTTGTCTTGATATTATATTATAAAGATTTTTCATCTTTATCACTTTTTTTTAATAAAGATTGTTCAAGTTTATCACTTTTTCTGGTTTAGGTAAGCCCAGAGGGTGTGATGTGGCATCAGCTTAAATATGATCTCAGTCTAGGGTCACTGGACACCAGGCCAAAGTAGGATTTATCACAGGGTCCAGTTCATTCTTGAATGTTTTGTTAAGCGCACATGTGCACATGCACACACACACACACACACAAAGAGTGGGAAGAAAATAGAAAAAGAGAAGAGGAAGAAACTGATTTTTAAATACCTATTATGTTGGTCAACACAACAAAAGCTCTCAGAGTCAATGTAGTGATGTTCACCTATACTGGATGGATTGCCATGAAAGAGAGAAAAACAAGAGATTGTCCCTGAGTGTCTAGAAGATCAGGAAATACCCAAAATATCAATCATAGCTATCTAGCAGTCATTGCAAAATGACAAAAATACAAAGAGACTGGATATTTTGGAGCATAAATTACTTCCACCATATGCTATCTTTTAGAGGGAGATGGGGTAAACGGAAAGCGTTTTAAAAAGGAGAGTAAGAGGAAAACACCAGAGCCCATGAAAACACCATCCAAGAAGTAGAGTCTGGCAGATAACAAAGGCTTTGTTCAAAAGAGGAGAGGAGTTCTCTAACCTGCTCTCAGTTGTGCTACTTCCAGAACAAGATTATGCCTTCAGAGTGTTTGGTAAACAAAGATATGCCAGGCAGCTCCTTCAGGGTCTGCCTCTACTACAGAGAGAGCTACCAGCCCAAGGTTTTGACACTCATGGGGCAGATAGCTACTCACTTTTATGCTGCGGGGGGGGGGGGCAAGGGAGATGGTGATATTATCAAACCCCAAGTAAGCCTAGGCTTACTTGAAGAAGCTGGAACCACAGTAGACCTGTCTAACATGAACTAAAGCAATGAAGGAGATGCAGGTGTAGTAGGAGAAACTGATGGAGACAGAAAGGAGGGGACTCAATACTCTGACTTCTTCCTTACTACTACCTTCCAGACCCCCACCAGCACCTCATTAACCAAGGCCAGCTGACTGGGAGCCTGGGGAATGAAGCCCATCAAGTCAGCCTGAGTGCCACACAAATCCCAGGGCCATCATGGTCAGGATACATTTCAGGCTACTCATGCGAAAAACCTCAAACTTATACAGATGGTTCTTAACTGAACGTGGTTTGACTTACGATTTTATCTTCTCTCACAATGCTGGACAGTGGCAGTGAGCCACAGCTCCCAGGCAGCCGCCACATGATCACAAGGGTGAACAACAGATACACTTACAACCATCATGTTTTCAGCCTTCAGAACAGTGTTCAATAAATTGTATATGATATTCAGCACTTTATTATAAAATAAGTATTGTGTTAGTTGATTTTGCTCAACTGTAGGCTAGTGCAGGGACATTTAAGGTAGTCTAGACCAAGCTAAGATATGCGGTAGTTTAGGTGTTTTAAGTGTGTTTTCCATCTATGACAATCTCAGCTTACCATTACCAGGGTGTAACCCCATTTTAAATTCAGGAAGGTCTATATACCCATTTGGGGGACCTGTAGGAGCAGGCAACCTAGATTCCTTAGATTCCTTAGATCTACCATATATTGTACACCTTGTTGGAATGATAATTACATGAAACAAACACTGCCAGGCACTTGTTTACTCTATGATAAAGCAGGTCTAAATATCCCATATAAACTCACTTAGTTCCAGGGAACTGGCATTAACAGGAACTAATTTGAAATCACATCCATTCAAGACTTCTCATAAACCACCCAATGAAAGGTGAATTTAACCCTATTCTCTTAATAATTACAAACTGAACATATATGTGCCATGTGAATAAGGTAGAAAACCTGGTTACTTGAGTTCTAAGGAATGGAGAATGAAGAACCAATTGTCAAAACCCCAAGGAGTGATTTTGTTTACTGTTTTTTTAATAGGGAAAGAACAATTAAATCTGGAAAGTTACTGAATAAACATTCAGTTTACTAGTAATATGTTTTTAAAAAATGTCAATTACTCTATATAAATCCCCCCCAGAAAATGAAATGAGTTGGGTTCCTCTTCTCATTGTTTTGTCACCTCTAACTCATGTTTCCTTTGTATTTTCATGGAAAAGATCTGTCTCACTGTAGGGTATGTGTGTACTTATTTTTATAAATATCCAGCAGAAAAAGCATAGCTTTAAAGGGAAAAATATTTTTAGCGGGTGTTCCAAAGCAAGTTGCTTATGATGTTGTTTTTCTAGTATGTCAGTATAATAACTACATAATTTAAAAAATTGTTAAATCTATATATTTTCAATTTCATTCTTGCTTATGGAAAACTACAAAGGAAAACAGATACTTTTAAAAGAAATATAATGTTTGATTTGTGGAGAAAACAATTGGAATAAATAATTTAACAATATAGGGTTTTAAAATGTGTCCTAAGGGAAACTGGGTTCAAATAAGCTTTCTTTGATTCAAAGATGTCTTAGGGACGCCTGGGTGACTCAGTTGGTTAAACGGCTGCCTTCGGCTCAGGTCATGATCCCAGCGTCCTGGGATTGAGTCCTACTTCAGGCTCCTTGCTCAGCAGGGAGCCTGCTTCTCCCTCTGCCTCTGCCTGCCACTCTGCCTGTGCTTGCTCTCTCTCTCTCTCTCTGACAAATAAATAAATAAAATCTTAAAAAAAAAGATGTCTTAAAGTGTAAGTAATTTAAGGGTACTATGGCACAGCACCCTTATACCACTGAGAACTAGATAAACTTGATTTGTTCCTGGTAATTTATGAGAAGTGATAAGATTTAGCTTAAACACAATAATAAAATAATAAAAATAAAATAATAAATAATAAAAATCATGACCAATGACCAACCCAACCAAAATGTTGGCAATTTAGTTTAGTGCACCTGAAACATTCCAATAGTTGGTGACCTCCACACACACCTGATTTCCAGTTTTGCCAGAAGAAAGCCAAAGAATCTACAGATTTATACTCCTTCTGGTCTCAAAGATTTATACTCCTTCTGGTTTCCAGCCATTGGATTATAAAAAAGGGAGCAAATAAAGGCTTACTTTAAAATGTTTAGGATTAGGGCCTTCCTTATAGGTTGTAGAGATAACTTGTACTGCAAATAAAAGTTAGAAAAATTTGCGTGTCTGAAAAACCTTAGACTAAATTCAGACTCCGAAATGAAAATATTCCAGTAGTTTACAGGTCAGTCACAACAGTCCATTTTCCAAAGTAATGCACTGCAAGAGATGAGTTTTGAGATAGTAAAGATGCTGAGACATGGATTCTTCTCTGCTTTCTCTAACATTGTTGTCATTCATTTCACTTATCTGTACATTATAATCACTCAATACATTGTTGTTATTATTATTTCAAACACTTATCTATTAGATCAATTAAGAAAAAAAAAAACAACCAACCACGCTATTTCACCTTCATTTATTCCTTCTCTGGTGTTTTACCTTTCATTATGCAGATCCAAATTCCTGTTGATTTTCTTTTTTCCAAAGACATTTTAACATTTTTTTGCAGTGCAGGTGATCTGACAACGAATTTCCTCAATTTTTGTTTGACTAAGAGAGCCTTTATTTCTCCTTTGTTTTTGAATGATAATATCATAGAATTCTGGAAGGGTAATTTTTTTCTTTCATCACTTTATTCTTTTCTACTCTTTTCCTGCTTGCGTGGTTTCCGACAAAAAGTCCACTATAATTCTTATCCTTGTTCCTCTACAGGTAAGGTGTTTTCCCTCACTTTGGCTTCTTTAAAGATTCCTGGTTTCCAGCAGTTTGAATATGATATGCATAGTAGGAGGGGTTTTATTTTTTTGTTTTTATTCTGCATGGTATTCTCTGAGCTTTCTGGATTTGAGGTTTGGTGTCTGTCATTAATTTTGGAAAATTCCCAGCCATTTATCACTTTAAATATTTATTCTTCATTTTCTTTTTCTTTATATACCAATTAAAGGCATGTTTCATCTTAAAATTGTTCTGTAGTTTTTGGATGTGATGTTCGAATTTTTTCATAATTTTTTCTCTTGAATTTCAGTCTGGAAAGTTTTCTCTTGCCATATCTTCACTTTTAATGATTCTTGGCTGTATCCAGTCTGCTTATGAAACTATGGAAGGCATTCCTCATTTCTGTTACAGTATTTCTTATTTCTAGCAGATCCTTTTGATTCTTAGAGTTTCCATCTCTCTGCTTACATTATCCATCTGTTCTTGCATGTTTTCTCTTTTTCCACTAGAGCCCTTACCATCTTAACATATTACTCGTTTCACTTCATTTTATTTTATTTTATTTTGTTTTATTTTATCTTATGTAAATCCCCTGCTTTTTTAAAATTTTAATTCCACTATAGTTAACATAGAGTATTATATTAGCTATATTACTTTAAGGTGTACAATATAGTGATTCAGTAATTCTATTCAATACTCAGAACTCATTGTGATAAATGAACTCTTAATCTCCTTCACTTATTTCACCCTGACCCACCTCCCCTCTGGTAACCATCAGTTTGTTCTCTATAGTTATGGTTTTTCTCTTTTTTCCTTTGTCTATGTGTTTTGTTTCTTTCTTAAAATTTTTAGTCAGTTAACATACAGTGTTATATTGGTTTCTGGAGTAGAATTCAGTGATTCATTACTTACATACAATACCCAGTGCTCATCATAACCAGTGCCCTTGTAAATATTCATCACCTACTAGCCCATTCCTACCACCTCCCTCCAACAACCCTCAGTTTGTTCCCTATCATTAAGAGTCTTTTATGGCTTGTTTTCCTCACTCCTCTTCCCCTCCCACTTCTGATATGTTCATCTGTTTTGTTTCTTAAATTCCACATATGGGTAAGATCATATGGTATTTGTATTTCTCTGACTGACTTATTTCACTTAGCATAATACACTCTAGCTTCATCCATGTCATTGCAAATGGCGAGATTTCATTCTTTTGATGGCTGAGTGATATTCCATTGTGTATGTATGCATGTATGCATTGTGTATGTATGCATGTATGCATATATGCATACATACACATACATATCTATGCATACACACACACGCATGTACACACACATAACATCTTCCATATTCATTCATCAGTTGATGAACATTTGGGCTCTCTTCAGAGTTTGGCTATTTTTGAAGGCACTGCTATAAATATCAGGTGCATGTACCCCTTCAAATCTGTATTTTTGTATCCTTTGGATAAATATCTAGTAGTGAAATTGCTGGATCATAGAGTTCTATTTTAACTTTTTGAGGAACCTCCATACTGTTCCCCAGAATGGCTGCACCAGTTTACATTCCCACCAACAGAACAAGAGTGTTCCCCTTTCTCTGCATTCTCACCAAAACCTATTGTTTCTTATGTTAATTTTTGCCATTCTGACAGGTACGAGGTGGTGTCTCATTGTGGCTTTGATTTGTAGTTCCCTGATGATGAGTGATACTGAGCATCTAACTTTTCATGTGTCTGTTGGCCATCCGGATGTCTTCTTTGGAAAAATGTCTGTTTATGTCTTCTGCCCATTTTATAACTGAATTATTTATGTTTGGGTTGTTGAATCTGATAAATTCTTAATATATTTTGAATACTAACCATTTATCAGATACGTCATTTGTAAATATCTTCTCTCATTCCATAAGCCATCTTCTAGTTTCATTGATTGTTTCCTTCACTGTGCAGACTTTTATTTTTATAAAGTCCCAATAGGTTGTTTTTTTTTTTTGCCTTTGTTTCCCTTGTTTCAGGAAACATACCTAACAAGAAGTTGCTCCAGCTGAGGTCAAAGAAGTTCCTGTCTCTAGGATTTTGATTGTTTCCTGTCTTACATTTAGGTCTTTAATCCATTTTGAATTTGTTTTTGTGTATGGTTAAGAAAGTGGCCGATTTCATTCTTCTGTGTGTGGCTGTCCTATTTTCCCAACACCATTTATTGAAGAGACTGTCTTTTTCTATTAAATATTCTTTCCTATTTGTCAAGGTTTAGTTGACCATAGAGTGGAGGGTCCATTTCTGGATTCTCTATTCTGTTACATTGATCTATATGTCTGTTTTTATGCCAGGACCATATCGTTTTGATGACTACAACTTTGTAATACAACTTGAAGTCTGGAATTGTGATGCCTCTAGTTTTGTTTTCCTTTTTCAGGATTGCTTTGGCGATTTGGGGTCTTTTTGGGGTCATTTTAGGATTATTCATTCTATCTCTGTGAAAAATGCTAGTGGTGATTTGATAGTGATTGCTTTAAATGTGTAGGTTTATTTGGGAAGTACAGACATTTTAACAATGTTTGTTCTTCCAATCTGTGAGGATGGAATGCTATCCCATTTCTTTGTGTCCTCCTCAATTTATTTAAAAAATGTCCTATAGTTTTCAGAGTACAGATCTTTTGTCTTTTTTGGTTAGGTTTATTTCTAGGGGTCTTATTGTTTTGGGTGCAGTTGCAAATGGGGTTGATTCCTTGACTTCTTTTTCTGCTTCTTCATTATTGGTGTATAGGCATGTAACAGTTTTCTGCATATTGATTTTATATCCTGCAACTTTGCTGAATGTATTAGTTCTAGCAATTTTTTAGTGGAGTCTTTTGGGTTTTCTACATAGAGTATCATGTGGTCTGCAAATAGTGAAAACTTGACTTTTTCCTTGCTGATTTGGATGCCTTTTACTTCTTTCTGTTGTCTTATTCCCAAGGCCAAGACTTCTAGTACTATCTTAAATAGTAATGGTGAGAATGGACATCCTTGTCTTGTTCCTGACCATAGGGGAGAGCTCTCAGTTTTTCCCCACTGAGGATGTTATTATCTGGTGTCTTTCATATATGGCCTTTGTGATGTTGAAGTATGTTCCATCTATCCATAATTTGTTGAGGGTTTTTATCAAGAATGGATGCTGAATTTGTCAAAAGCTTTTTCTGCATCTATGGAGAGGATCATGTGGTGCTTATCCTTTCTCATTAATGTGGTGTATTGTCGGGGTCGCGCCCCTAAGATGGCGCCAGTCGTGCCCCTAAAATGGTGCCGGCTACATAGGCCGAGCAGCACGGACAGCCTGAAAAACATCCGCCCTGGCCACACGTGACCTCGTGCTCGTCACATGAACACCACATGCCACCACTGCCTATGAGCCCCAGATACCTCCTGTTCATGTGAACACCTCTGTGATTGGCTGTATACTCCCTGTTCACGTGATTGGCTGTTATGCCCTATATAAGGCAAGGGAACTTCCCTGCAAGGGGAGGAAAAAAGATCGACCAGGGAATAAACAAGAGCTTGTGCATCGACCTGTGCGTGTGTTGGTGTTGTGTCATCTCTGCAGGCAGGGAGAGTGCAACAGTGTATCATGTTGATTGCTTTTTGAATATTGAACCAACCCTGCAGCCCAGAAACAAATCCCACTTAATCATGGTGAATAATTCCTTTTATGTACTGTTGAATTCAATTTGCTAGTATTTCATTGAGAGTTTTTGCATCCATGTTCATCAGGGGTATTGGTCATAATTCTCCTTTTTACTTGGGTCTTTGGTTTTGGAATCAAGATTATGCTGGCTATGTAGAATGAGTTTGGAAGTTTTCCTTCCACTTCTACTTTTTCGGAAGAGTTTAAGAAGAATAAGTGTTAACTTTTTTTTTTTTTTTTTAAATGTCTCGTAGAATTCCCCCGAGACATCATTTAGCCCAGGACTTTTATTTATTGAGAGATTTTTTTATTATTGATTCAATTACTTTCCTGGTTATGGGTCTGTTCTTCCTGTTTCAGTTTTTGTAATTTGTAAGTTTCTAGGAGTTTGTCCATTTCTCCCAGATTGCCCAATTTGTTGGCATATGATTTTCATAGTATTCTCATAACTGTATTTCTGGGGGCACCTGGGTGACTTAGTTGAGCATCTGCCTTTGGCTCAGGTCATGATTTAGGATTGAGCCCTGCATCAGGCTCTCTGCTCCACAGTCTGCTTCTCTCTCTCACTCTCCCTCTCTGCTGTCTCTCAAATAAATAAATAAAATCTTTTAAAAATTGAATGTCTGTGGTGTTGGTAATGATCTTGCATCTTTCATTCATGATTTTATCTATCTGGGTCCTTTCTCTTTTCTTTTTGATAAGTCCGGCTAGGGATTTATCAATTTTATTAATTCTTTAGAAGAACAAGGTTTTAGTTTCATTAATTTGTTCTGCTGGGGTGTTTGTTTGTTTGTTTCTACACCATTTATTTCTTCTCCAGTCTTTATTATTTCCCTTCTTCTGCTGCCAAAATAAAGCTCTTTAGGCTTTATTTGCTGTTCTTTTCCTAGCTCCTTTAGATGTAAAGTTAGGTTGTGTATTTGAGAATTTTCTTGTTTCTTGAGGTAGGCCTGTATTGCAATATACTTCCCTCTCAGGACTGCCTTTGTTACATCCCCCAAATTTTGGACTGTCATATTTTCATTTTCATTTCCTTCTACATACTTTTTATTTTCTTCTTTAATTTCCTGGTTAACCCTTTCATTCTTTAGTAGGATGTTCTTTAATCTCCATGTATTTGTGGTCTTTGCAAATTTTTTCTTGTGGTTGACTTCAAGTTTCATAGTATTGTGGACTGAAAATATGCATGGTATGATCTCAGTGTTTTTGTTCTTGTTGAGGGCTGTTTTGTGACCTAGATATGATCTATTCCAGAGAATTTTCTGTGTGTGCTCAAAAAGAATGTATTCTGCTGTGTTAGGATGAAATGTTCTGAATATATCTGTTGAGACCATCTGGTCCAGTGTGTCATTCAAAGCCAATTGTGTCCTTATTGATTTTTTTGCTTAGAGGATCTGCCCACTGAGGTAAGTGGGGTATTGAAATCCCCTATCATTAGTCTATTATTCTCAGTGAGTTTCATTATATTTATTATTAACTGATTTATGTATTTCAGTGCTCCCAAGTTGGGAGCATAAATATTTATAGTTATTAGATCTTCTTGGTGGGTAGACCCCTTAATTATGATATAATGCTCTCCTTCATCTCCTTCTTTCTTTTAAAGTCTAGTTTGTCTGATATAAATATGGCTACTACTTCTTTTGATGTTTTGTTTCTTAAATTCCATAAATGAGTGAAACTATATGGTATTTGTCTTTATCTGAATGACTTATTTTGCTTACCATTATACTCTCTAGTTCAATTCTTATTGTTACAAATGATAGGATTTCACACTTTTTATGGCTGAATAATATTCCTGTGTGTGTGTGTGTGTGTGTGTGTGTGTGTGTGTGTGTGTATCTCACATCTTTTTTATCCATTCATCTATTGATGGATATTTTGATTGCTTCCACAATTTGGCTATTGTAAATAATGTTGCCAAAACCCAGGTGTGCATATATCTTACTGAACTAATGTTTTCATATTATTGGGCAAATACCCAATAGTGGAATTACTAGATCATAGGGTAGTTCTATTTTTCATTTTTGAGGTAACACCATACTGTTTACACAGTGTTTGCAGCAGTTTTCATACCCACCAAGAGTTCATGATTGTTCCTTTTTCTCCACATTCTTGCACAAGAATGTGGCTTTTTCTTATATTTTTGATTTTAGCCATTCTGACCAGTGTAAGGTGATGTCTCATTGTAGTTTTGATTTGCATTTCCCTGATGATGAATGCTGTTGAACATCTTCTCATGTTGTCTGCTCGCTATATGTATGTCTTCTTCTTCTTCTTTTTTTTTTTTTTTAATTTTCAGTAGACCCATGCCCAGTGTAGAGTTCAGTGCAGGGCTTGAAATCACAACCTTGAGATAAAGACCTGATCTGAGATTAAGAGTTGGATGCTTAACAGGATGAGCCACCCAGGTGCTCTGGCTACATGTATATGTATGTCTTCTTTGGAGAAATGTCTGTTCGTGTCTTCTGCCCATTTTTAATTGGATTATTTGGTTTTGGGGTGTTGAGTTTTATAAATTCTTTATAGGTTTTGGATACTAACCCTTTATTGGTTATGTCATTTGCAAATATCTTCTCTCATACAGCAGGTTGCCTTTTAGTTTTGTTGATTGTTTCCTTTGCTGTGCAGAAGGTTTTTATTTCTATGTAGTCCCAAAAGTTTATTTTTTGCTTTTGTTTCCCTTACCTCAGGAGACATATCTAAAATAATGTTGCTATAGCCAACGTCAAAGAAACTACTGCCTGTGATTTTTCTCAAGATTTTTGTGGTTTGAGGTCTCACATTTAGATCTTTATTCCATTTTGAGTTTATTTTTGTGTTGGTGTCAAAAAGTGATCAGTCCCATTCTTTTGCATGTAGGTGTCCAGTTTTGCCACAATCATTTATTGAAGAGACTCTCTTTACCCCATCATTTAACTTGTCTCCTTTGTTAAAGGTTAATTGACCATATAATCACACGTTTATTTTTTGGGCTCTCTATTCTGTTCATTTGATCTACATCTCTCTCTCTCTCTCTCTCTCTTTTTTTTTTTTGTGTGCCAGTACCATACTATTTTGATTACTACAGCTTTGTAGTATAATTGTGATGCCTCAATCTTTTTCTTTCTCAAGATTGCTTTGGCTATTGGGATCTTTGTGGTTCCATACAAATTTTCATATTATTTGTTCTAGTTCTGTGAAAAATGCTGTTGGTGTTTTGATAGGGATTGCATTAGATCTGTAGATTGCTTTGGATGGTATGGACATTTTAACAATATTTGTGCTTTCAATACATGAGCGTTATTTCTATTTATTTGTATCATCTTCAATATTCATTATTATTTTATAAGTGATTTTATTTTTTATTTCTAGAAATTCTGTTTTATTCACATTCAAATTGACCTCTTATTTTTATGTCTTGTTATTATTTGTCTTGTTATTTAAAATTTTATCTCATTTAAGAGATAATGATCTTCCATGATCTCTGTCATAGTAGATCACCATAGATTTATCATAGTAGAAGCTACAAACAGAATTAGCAACCCAAGAACTCAAACAATAGAATCTAAAAGAGACTGTGGAAAAAACTGTGCTCAAAATAATTGAGAGAATTCTCATTTCAAGAATATTTTTCTACTGTTCCCACTTTCACTATTTCAAGCATAGTTATTTCATAGTCTTTTTTAGGTCTATTGTTTGAATGCTTGGGTTGCTAATTTTGTTTGTGGCTTCAACTATGATAGAGATAAGGTGGCTCTATTATAATAAAGATCATGGCAGATCATTACTTCTTATAATTAGCAATCATTAATTGGCATCCACTTTATGATCCCATCCTCTATGGAATTCCCTAATATCCTAGACACTTTAAGTGTCAAAAAATGGTTTTGCATTTATTTCTGTTGAAGAAAAACAAATGCTTCTCTCATCCTGGAAGATACTTTATGTTAATTTATCCATTTGGGATTCTTAAACTCCATGATCAGTATACATTTAGGTTTCCTAGCCATTATTTAGCACAGACTTGTGGTTTTGACTGCTCAAGCAAAGCATTAATTTTACCAAGAAATTCAGGCAGACAGCAAGTTTTCCTGGGTTCAGGAGGAGAGTGTTTATAGATCTCCTTGGATGGAGATCTATATGCAGTTGTATATCTCTAACTCATCTATGCCCCTGTCACATCTGTAACAGTTGGGTGCTAAAATCCAGCTTTTGGACACTGGGACCTACATTTAGGTCTCATACCCCTATGTTTCTAGAGATTGTGGGACTAACTTTATTTTGAGCATTGCTTTGTATTAAAAATTATTTTGTATAATTCCAGCTCTGTTAAGCCTCAGCTAACAGCACATGATGCAAAAGGATCCACAAATAAGTCATGGTGTTTTTTTTTTTAAACTTCTGTTGTTGTATAGCAATAGATAATCAAATTACCTCTGTCATCTCCAAGCTTTTTGTAAGGTTTAGTTAAAGGTTACCATGAAGATGCTATTATCACTGGCAAGAACTGAGAGACTGGTATTGCCTCCCTCACTCCATTTTCAGGTAGGTAGAGGGGAGAGCAGCTGGAGGGACAGCACCAACAGCAGCAATGTGACCCATAAAGGAATGTACAGAGGTATGTATAAAGAGCTTATAACAGCATCCCACATCCAGATGATGATCAGTGTAAATCCCTGAAGATTCCCAAAATTACCTGTGGAGGGGAATCTGGCAAAGATTAGATTATACCATGACATGAGTCAGGGACTTCAATAGTACTAAATTGTACTTAAAAATATGGCCTCACAATATGTTGGTTAATTGAACATAATTTAAAAAAATATGACCTCACAGCCCAGCAGAGACTCAGGAAAAGGAGTACCATCTGTAAGGTAGTGCTGACTCAAAATGAGACATAAGTGGGGCCAGAATCTGGAGAAAAACACCAGAGCCAAGGGTATTAATTCCAAGAACATGTGTGTATGTGTTTATGTATGTATATGCATGCATGTGTGTATCTGTATACACAGATGTATGTGTATATGTGTTTGGTTTCTAGAAAGGTCAACACCCATTCCCAAAACTGCAGACAAAAGAAACAAGATAAGGTTTACACATATCTATTACATTTGACAATGAGATTTATCTACTCCTGTAAGAATAGTTAGACTAGATAGGTAAGATCCCTTTCTCCCCTGAAATTATTTGATTCTAATGCTTCCATGTATCATTGTCTTTTTGATTCATGTCATTGAGCTCTTCTCCATTTTATACTCTTCTCCCTAAGGGGAAATAGCATTTGACTGTCTATATTTTGAATATTGTGTAACCCACTCGCTCTTACTTGACCCTAATCAGATAATATGTTAGTACATGTGTTTCTACACTTCCTTCCCATCAGCCCTTGTAAAATGACTAATAAATAAATAAATAAATAATAATAAATAATTCTCCAATAGAACTTAATTTTAGCATATTAGTGGTAGTGGGTTTTTTGGACAAGGAATCTGAACATGACAGATACTAACTCTTTATTCATAGACCCACTCTATGTTGACTAACACTTATCTAACATTGCAAAAGCCAGTCACTGCTATAAGTACTTTACAAATATTAGGCAATTTAATCCTAGAAAACCACGAGAAAGATACTGTTATTATCCCCATTTTACAAGTTAGAAAACTGAAGATCCAGAAATTAATTTATTTGCATGGCCAAATTTCAAGCATTTCAAATGTCAATGTTATTATAGGCTGGGTTCTTTAGAAAGCAGATCCAGAGTGGATTTTGGCTTCTAAAAAGTTTGTAAGTACTCTCAGAACAAAAAACCTGTAGAAGAAAAGAGAAGAAAATAGCATTGAGCAGAAAGAGAACTTGGAAAAATGCAGTCTTAGCAATAGCCTTTGTCAAGGCCATGGGGAACTCTGAAGCAGAGGTGGTCCTTCATAGTGATTTCAAGTAGGGTAAGGGGACCATGACTTCCAGAATGACCAATCATTGAAAGCTGCTCTTGGAAAAGGGGGCATGGCCATGGTGAAGCAGCTTTCTCCAGTCAAGGACATTTTCCAGAGAAGGGCAGCATCCGTAGCCACTAGGAAAATAAATTTTCAGCCCTAAAGGGGGAACAGGGAAACATATCAGCAACTACCACATATGTACTTAGGAATCATTCAAGGTTCTTAAGATGCATCTTCTGATTCAGTGGGTCTGGGCTTGGGCTGAGAGTATGCATTTCTAACAAGCTCCCAGGTGATGCCAGTGCTGCTGGTTTGTGATAGCAGGATCCTGGTCATGCTGGAAGTTACAAATAGAAACTAAGCTGTCTGGTTATGAGACTGTGGTCTTACAACTCTGTTGCACTACTGCTTAAAGAAATTTTCTACTAAATTCTAATTCTCAAGAACTTGACATACCAAGCCAGACTCTCTAGCTTTAAAAAATTTTCAGATCTCCTGGCCTATTTCTTTAATGGACATGCTGTCCCAAGCATTTGTTTATTGCTACAGTCTATCATTGCTGGCTTTCTTAGTGGTGTTTCCATCCAGAATGTTCTTTTTTTTTTGCTAGCTTGACAGGTTTTTTCCCTCCAACCTTGAAGCAAATGTATCAAACATGAGAATGAACCTGGCTGCTTGGTATTCATAATTTGTGGCATATGCTGGTTATTATTATTTTTATCAGAAAATTACCATTTTTCTATCTAGAGTTTATTATATTCTTAGGTATTATTTTATTATGTATTAAAGCCATTTTTTCCCTCAAAGGAGTCTATCTTTAATTTCATAATGAGAACCAGTAAGAGAACTGGATTTGACATCCAAGTTCATTTATACTCATTTTTATAGAAAAATCTCTATTCTATAAAGTCAAACCTATACTAAGAATTTTCCAGGTCATAATATCTTGCTAATTACATGAAGATACTCTTCTCACTATGTACTCCCTATAAGCACAAAGGGAAGATAAAGTGTCATGCAATTTTATAATATCTACAAAAAAGGATAAATGGGAGAATCAGTAATGTGTGTTAGCCTTTACCTTATTTGAAATTCTTACAGAAAACAGTGATCTAATTATTTTACTTTTCATCATTTTAAAAGAAGTATGCCATTGTGTATGTGTGTGTGTGTGTGTGTGTGTATAAGATCCTATATTGAGATTGAGTAGGAGTGAAATGGAAAAGAGAAGTGATCTTGAGGATATTTATTGAATTGTGAGATTTAAAGTCTTGAACTGGGCAACACTCTAGTTAAGAAATTTCTTCTAGTTCAGTCTGTTCCCTAGGCAACAAAAGTCTGTGTTTAAAAAGGAAAAAAAAAAAAAAGATAGCACTTAGAGTAGTTAAAATTTCAGAGTTATTCTTCATTCAGGAGATTCACAATGAAACATCATTTAATTAAATATTATAGTTAATAACAGTTACTTTAAAAATTTGGATCAGCATATGGAGTAGTTGTGTCACTGTAATGATGGGTCTCCAAGTGTGGTCGCTGGACCAGCAACATCAGCATCACCAAGGAACTTGTTAGAAACGTGAACCCTCTGTCCCCATCCTAGATCTGCTGAATCAGAAACTGAGGCTGGGATGGGGCTGGGGGCCCAGGAAGGACAGCAGTCTGTTTCACAAGCCCTCCAAGCAGCTTGGAGGCCCACACAAATTTGAGAACCATTGTGGTTAGGAAACACTTTAAGTCTGTTTAGAACTGAACTGCTTCTGTTCCAGAATGCTTGTCTGCACATCTCTATGGACGTGTATAGACACAAAATCTTTAAAACATTAGTTTGAAGGAATTCTTACTAAAATAGTTGTATCAGAAACAAATTTCTTTCTCAAGAGGATTGGATTACAATTGTCTCTAAAGTTCCCCTTAATGCATTTTTCTATGCCTAAACTGTAGATGTTGCAAGTTGCTTGGGCAGCTTCAGCAGTAAAAATGCCACCATTGAATTTAATTTCAAGCAATATCTGGAAGAGCAGTCAGCAGCAGGAGACATCTTTCAGAAGGAAATGATGTCTTTTTTCTTTAAATCAAGTGGAAAATGACTCCCATGGGATTGTTGAAAGCAGCCTTCCTATTGTGGTGGAGTGGTAGTTTGTGAGGCTCTCTCCTCTCTTTCTGCTGCTTGGAGAGAAGGTCAGGGAAGATAAGAGCTGTGAACAGGAGGGGAGATACTGTATTTTGTTCCTGGCTTTTCTTCCTTTCACTAGTTGATACTGGCGAGATAGCTGTAAGATCAGTAACCACTGGTTGAGAAGAAAAAGACTAGACCCTTGTTTTCAAAACCATAGAAGAGATAACCTATGGTATTCAAAGCCACTATCTAAGAGAGAAGTTGGAAAGTCCCAAGAGCATACTTATCTAAAATCTTGCAGCCCTAGAAATAACTGAGTATAAGCTAGTCAGTTAAAAAAAGAAGTAAAAATTGAACAACATCCAGAGACAAGAGCAAAGCTGGATTTAGCTTTAATTTAAATATTAAGACTTAATGTAGCAAGAGTTATATGGAGGTTTTAAAACTTGTTTTTACAACCAACAATTATTGAGTGTCCATTAAACCAGGTGCTGTATTAAGCACTGAAATGCAAAATCTATATTTAAATATCTTATTTAAGTATAGTGTTTTTCAAGCAGTGTTCTTTATTTGTTCTAATGTGTTTTCAAAACTACACCAAACAGGGAAATTACTGCTCTACCACTCAGTAATGGCTTATAGCTATCATTTATATGTTTCCAAAATAAGAGCTCATTTAATTCTGACAATTCTCTGAGGTTTGCACCATTTAATCTTCATTTATTTCATATGTGGGAAAAAGAAAACTGTTGTCTAGACATTTAGCCTTAATCAATCAAGTAACTTATGGAGGCAAAATTTCACCCCTGGTCTGACTACAAACCCGGCTCTTAATTTCTGTACTCATTGTCCTCAATCAATTCCTTATCACCATGTGGGACTGATGGTTGACCATGCAACCAGCATATACACTATCCCTTTGTAGTCTTGTTTTCTAATTGCAAGTTCTTCAGTGGGGTAAATGTGTCTTTTAAAAGTTAACTGTGTGTGTTTCATATATTCAGAAATCAAGTTCAGTTAGGAGTGAAATTTTAAATTGAGGCTAATTATACACCCGCTGTAAGTGTACATTTCAATATTTTAAAAATAAATTTTCCAATTGTGCAACCATAACTATAAATTGGTTTTAAAACATTTCTACTCTTCTCGTACCCACTTAAGCCCCCATGTTGCAACACCACTTCCTCATATCAGGGAGATCATATGATAGTTGTCTTTCTCCGCCTGACTTATTTCGCTAACCATGATACGCTCTAGTTCCATCCATGTTGTCGCAAATGGCAAGATTTCATTTCTTTTGATGGCTGCATAGTATTCCATTGTGTATATATACTACATCTTCTTGATCCATTCACAGACCTGTACCCCTGGGGATAAAAATATATGTTTATAAAAAAATAAAAAAATTATATTAAAAAAAATAAAATAAAAATAAAAATAAGGGGATTGATTTTTATCTTGAAAAAAAAAAAAACATTTCTACTATCCTAATAGGATCACTCATGCCTCTTTACTTTTTTAAATTAACATATAATGTATTATTTGTTTCAGGGGTACAAGTCTGTGAATCGTCAGTCTTACACAATTCACAGCACTCACCAAAGCATAGACCCTCCCCCCTGCCCGTAACCCAGCCACCCCATCCCACCCACCCCCTCCCCTCCAGCAACCCTGTTTGTTTCTGGAGATTAAGAGTCTCTTATGGATTGTCTCCCTTCCCGTCCCATCTTGTTTCATTGTTCCCTCCTTTCACCCCATGAACTCCTGCCCTGCCTCTCAAATTCCTCATATCAGTAAGATCATATGATAACTGTCTTTCTGATTGACTTATTTCACATAGCATAATACCCTCTAGTTCCATCCACATTGTTGCAAATGGCAAGATTTCATTTCTCTTTACTGTTAATTCTCCTAACTACCACTCCACCCGGGCAACCAATCATCAGCTTTCCATCTTTGTAAATTTTCCTTTTCTGAAAATTTCACCTAAGTGGAACACGTCGTCTTTTATAGCTGGTGTCTTCCACTTAACAATGTCTATTTTTTTTCCACTTAACAATATTTTTGAGCTTGCTTATGGCAGAGCATGAATCAATAGTCCATTCCTTTTAATTGTTCAATAGTATTCCATTGTGTGAATATACCACATTTTACTTATTTATTCATTCACTGGCTGATGTACCAGATTTAAGTTGTTTACAGTATTTTGCTATTATTATTAATTTTGTGGTGCACCTGGCTGGCTCAGTCAGTTAAGCATCCAATTCTTGATTTTGGCTCAGGTCATGATCTAAGTGTGAAGCCTGTTTGGGTTTCTCTCTCTCCTTCTCTCTTTGCCCCTCTCCACTCATGCTCTCGTTCTCTCCCTCTCTGAAATCATCATCATCATCATCATCATCATTTTGCTAAGAACATTAGTAGCTAAGAGAACCATAACTCTTTGTGTAGATCTATGTTTTTATTTCTCTTGGAAAGATGCTAATGAGTGGAATTCCTGGGACATATGATAAGCTTATAGTTAATTTTTAAGAAACTCCCAAACCGGTTTTTAAAGTGACTGCACCATTTTATAATTCCACCAGCAATATATGAAGGTTCAGTTTCCCCACAACTTCACCAAAATTTGATATTGTATTTTTTTAAAAAATTATAGCCATTCTAGAGGGTATGAAGTGATATGTGGTTAAAATTTAAATTTGCATTTTCTTAATGACTTATGATGCTGAGCATCTTTTCATGTATTTAACTGCCATTAATATAGCTTGTTTGGTAAAATATCTGCTCAAATCATTTACCATTTTTATTAGGTTGTCTTCTTATTATTGAGGTATAGGAATTCTTTGTATATTCTAAGCCAATATGAATTATGTAGTCCTAAATTTCTCAATGTATTTTATAAAGACAATGTACAGTAGTACTTCAATATCTATACACCTCAAAAACATTGAATCCACATCATATAATTTCTATGTTGATGAGCAGATTCAGTGAAATTGAAATTTAGGATATCTGCAAACACCCTATTTTTTCTGTGAGGTCTTATTCTTCACAGATGGAATTAGGAAACACAACCTGCTTTTTAAAGACTTATTTATTTATTTGTTTGACAGACAGAGGTCACAAGTAGGTAGAGAGGCAGGCAGAGAAAGAGGGGGAAGCAGGCTCCCTGCTGAGCAGAGAGTCCAATGTGGGGCTCAATCCCAGGACCCTGGGATCATGACCTGAGCTGAAGGCAGAGGCTTTAACCCACTGAGCCAGCCAGGTGCCCCCAGCACAACCTGCTTTTTTAAAAGAAGCCTCTTGTAATCACAATATGGTGTTTTTAAAACATGTCATCAAATTATTTGACATTCTTCCCATAAAGAGATTAATTTTTTCTCTCCTACCCTAGATTCTGTGCTGGCTTGTAAGCGCTTCGATGGACAGAGTTTGGTGGAAGTAATGCTATGTGACTTCCAAGCTTAGGTTGTAAAAGGGCAGGCATATTCAGCCTTGTTTGTTGAATACTTGCTCTTGAAGCCCTGAGCTCCCATTTAAAATATCCATCTATTCTGAGGCTGCTGCTATACTGTGAGGAAACCCAAGCCATAGGCAGAGGTGGTGTGTAAACATTCCATTGGCAGCCCCAACCAAGGCCCCATTTTTGCATGTAAAGAGGCTACCAGATAATTCCACTCTCCAGTCATTCAAATATTCCCACCTGAGGCCCAAGACTTCATGGAGCATGGAAAAGGGATAAGTCATTCCCACTGAAGCCAATCTGAGTTCCTCACCCACAGAATCTATGAATATAACAGCATGATTGGTGTTTCATGCCGCTATATAAAAGCATATTGTTCACTCAGCGTTCTTTTAACTATAAGGGACAGAAGCCCCCCAGGATTACTCAGATAACATGAAGTGTATGAGGAGGATCTTCTCATGAACTTAGAGGACAGTAGAAAACCATTAGAAGCTGAAGTTTCACTTACCATCTCTCAGGGACATCTGTTCTCATTTGCGTGCCTGCTCCATCGTGCTCACATGGCAGACAGAATTCTTTAGGGTGCTTATCAATCTGTATATGACCTCACAGCTTCCCTGCCTTGGCCCCTACCTACATTATCACTTTTCAGCTTTATGTACCTGTGCCAACCGATAGTCTTTTAGCTCAAATTCTCAAATGGTATAACTAATTAGTTCAGCTTATTTATTTGAACTAAGCCATTCAAGCTATAGATGAGCCAGTATTGACTATGTTGGGATAAAAGTATGCACTCCTAGTGACAAGACATGGGTCTAAGACATACAGTGTAGAGACGTGCTCTTTTAGGAACTGGGGGCAAGGAAGGAACCATGACACTTATGTATTTCGCTAATAATAACTACATATGATGAAGACTATGAGGGAAATGTACACAACACACTACAAAGTGGCAAAAGGAGAGTGATTAATTCTTCTGGAAGTCAGCAAGCCATCATGGAATTGGTGGCATTTGAACTTGGTCTTAAAGGATAAGTAGGACTTATGAATTTTTCAGGCCAAGACAATGACTCAGAGCAAAGAAACACCTGAGATAATGAGGAAATGGTGAGTACTTTCATGGAATTATGTTGCCAAAGAGCTTGGAAACCTAAGGCCAGGACACTGGGATGACATACCTGGAATGTCCCTTTTCATTGTAATCCTGTCAGAGAAGGAGTAAACTTTGAGTCAATCAATGTGATAGTCATACAAGATTTAGATTTATTCTCTAAGTTCGTAATTCTGAAATCTAAGTGTGCATCATCATTGTGTGGAGACGTTTTTTTCTTGAATTAAGTAGGCTCCACAGCCAATGTGGAGCCCAACTCATGACCCAAACTCATAGCTCAAGAGTTGAATGCTCTACTGACTGAGCCAGCCAGGTGCCCCAATCTGGAGCCTTTTTTAAGACAACACATTGCCAGACCCCATCTGAGTTTCTGATTTAGTAGGTCTAAGGCAGCCCTTGACAACTAGCATTTCTCTTTCCCAGGTGATGCTGCTGCTGCTCCAAGGATGACATTCTAAGAACCAATGCTCACTGCAGATGTCCTTTAGAGCTCATGCTAATCTGGGGCCAGGATTTAAAACTCACAAATTACTGTCTGATTCTGCTGTAGACTCACATTTCCAAAAGGACTGAATTTTCCTTCTACTTTTATATCAGCAGTTTGCCTGATCTAGGGTGATGAATGGCCAAGCTGTATGAATGTTTCACAACTGCAAGTAAATGGTTGCCATAGTGATTCTGTCTTATTTTAGGGATATATTTGTACAGGGCTTGGAATTAGAGTTGAAAATGGAGTCCATCACTTGATAATCAAAATGAGTAATTGCAATGGTGACTGCATTGGTGAGGGCTTATGAGCCAGATATGATGATCAGCACAGAGAATAGAGAAATGTCACTGTCTGTTTTTGTTTATTACAGGAGCATGCTTGTTTCTTCTTGGTACTCACTGTATTTTGTAATTATTTAATTTTTTTGTTTGCTTATTGATTTCCTGGCTCTACTACTTGATTATAAGTGCCACAAAGATTAGGATCAAGTGTGCCTTGTTTATAATTTTGTTCCCAGCCCTACTATGATTAAATAAATGGATGAATAAGAAAGAGCTAATAGTCTAGTTAATGTATAATCACATTACAACATAATAAGTGGTTTAACAACTGAATATTGAGAAAGCTATAGAATATAGAAGATGGAGAAAGTAATTCTGCCCCAGGGGAGTCAGAGAAGGTATTACTGATAAGAAGGTCTTTTAGATGAAGGTTTGTAAGATAAGTAGGAGTTTATAACTTAGGGGTGTTGTGGGCTGACATTGAAGACAAAAAAAATCATATGTGAAAGAACATAGCACGTGGGAATAGATGATATGATGAGGGCAAAAGGGATGATAGAAGAAAATAAGATAAGAGATGGAAAAAGCATACTGGGACTGGAGTGTAAAAGGTTTGGGATACCATGCCATGGGCTTGAACCTCACATCACATTAGAGGTATGAGAGTGACTTGATTAGATTGTAAGATATCCCTGATGGTCAGGAGGAGGGAGGAAGGGTCTCTAGTAGGTCTAAAGGACCAGTTAGAAGAGGGTTGCAGTCATTCAGGCAAGAAATGATGATGTCCTGGACCAAACCATAACCTTGGGAGTCAGAAGAGTAGGAGATATTTGGGTGGTATTTAGAAAGCAAAATCAATTAATATGTCTTGGTATCTGATAGACTATGATAGATTTGTGTGAGAGCAGAGTGAGGATTTATTTTATGTAACACTTATTGTGTGCCACATAAGTTAATTGTTAAATACTGTTCTAAGTATTTTACAGGCATTAATTCACTTAATGTTAGCAGATGTGTGAAGTAGATACTATTATTAACCCAATTTTACAGATGGGAAAATCTAGGTACAAAGATATTAAGTAACTTGCTCAACATCTCACCGTTATTAAGTGGTAGGAGCCAGGATTTGAACCCAAAAAGTCTGGTTTAAGTTCCATGTTACTCAACAGTAAAGGAGTTAACTCATAATTGCCTTGGCTCCAAGGACAAGAAATCTAGGAGCAATTACAAAGTGCATAAAAGGAGTAAATTCAGCTTCTGGAAACTGAACTATTTTGTTCTTCCTTTGTCTTTCAAATGCTAACAAAATATTCTCCCATTTCCAAAATTAATGATTTCAATGACTTTCTGAATGGGATCGAATGGGACAGAAAAGAGAGACCATTGGTTCTGAATGGATGCCAAAGTGCAGAGTTAGAGCCTGATTTAGAGAGCTCCCTGATGAATTGTGGTAGGTGGGTTTTGAAGAAAGGACTCTATCTGAGGAAAGTCCCAGTGTTCATGATGGATAGGGGTTCTTATAATAACTATATCCTGTAAGACCATCTTCTTTGCTTGTTAGAAATCCACTAAGCAGATATAGTGGGTTGCTGTTTTCCTATAATTCTTAGGAAAAGCTTCTTACATAAAATGCAATATATCTTATATACTTTGACATTTCTAGAAGCTAAACCAGATGGACATGGAGCTTTCAAATCTACATACTATTGGATGGTAAAAGACAACTTCCTAGGGAATAACCTAAAAATGACTTTTCCTGTCTCTCTTCCACATATTCCCCTTAAAATCTGGCCTAATTTCTCTAAGCCAGGAGCAGAGGATGTGGCCCTGGCTCAGTAAAGCCACCAGGAAATATAATAGTTAGGGGAAATGGTTCTAAGACTCATTTGGGTGGTGACAAGCAAGTAATCAGAGAAATGTTTATGTCCTTATTGTGTGCCTTTAGTATACTGTCCCACTGATAGAATTTGAACCTTCATGCATTCTCTGTTCTGTTGTGTTGGCAGAAATTTAAAATTACTCTATGAGTAGAAATTATGTTCTAGCACTTCCAAGAACTACTAATAGGATCACTGCTTGTGTTGGTGATTTAAAATGGAAATCTCTAATTATCTTATATAAATATAAATGCATCCGTTCAAAATTATAGTTTGTTAATAAGAGTAAATTGAAAGCTGGCAAAGTATGGTTTGGTATGCAATGTTCTCTCTATAGCTTTGAGTTATGTTAGCTTTGATTATGTTGAAGAAGACTAACTTGTCTTTATAAAGCCCAAATTTACTGATATCATTAACATGGGATGGAAAAAGTGTTTTATTAATATTTTTTCAATGTCTATTATTTTTAATTCTCACTGTAATTGAGAAATGACCACATTTAAAATTTGTTTTGTATTGTTGCGATAGAGGGCTATTGCTCTGGTATTAATTTTTTCCACGTGGATGTCAAGGGCAATACATGAAGTTAAAAAAGGAAAAACGAGCGTTCATTTTTAAAGTTGTGATAAAAACATAGTATAAAATTTGCCATCTTAACCATTTTTAAGTGTACAGTTAAAGAATATTAAGTACATTTGCACTATTGTGCAATAATCGCTACCATCCACCTCCAGAACTTTAACTTTCCAATATATAAACAATAACCATGTCATATATATTATTACCTATCCATTTATATTAAAAGGGGCCTCGGGGGAGAATGTAATTCACCAGCCTTCCTATATTAGAAGATGTGACCTTTCCTGTTCTGGCATTCTGGCACAGAAGAGGCATATTGTAAATTTGAATGAATATAGAAATTCTCAACATCTCCACCACTTCTCTACTGGGAAAGAGTGGATGATGCCTATAGTTCAATTCTATTTGGTCCTAATGAAGTGCTCCTTAGTGTTTAGAACTCATAGTGCTCTGGTATAACCATCAGTTGCAAATGGCAGAGTTTGTAGGACATAATTACCTATACATGACATTCATCTTTGGGTCTCATATGTTAACAGTGCTCTTGGGCATTTGTTTACATACTCCCTATGGTTGGTGGCCCACAGAAATAGAAATATGAGAAATATGAAGACATTGTATCTCCTCTCTGTCTGGCTGGGGGTTTTTGGTGTTTTTAGCCAGATCTAGATTAGCTTTATTTGTCTGTAACTCTGGGTTTTAAAATTGGCCTTTTGTATTCCCTATACCCACTTCCAGATGAGTGAAGACATAAGAGCTCAGTGAGAATAATAACCATTATACCATAGTTTGAGTACTCACTGTGTGCCAGGCTTCATGATGTGTCTTACATATGTTATTTCAAATAATCCCCCCATTCACTCTCCAAGATAAGGGTGAGGTTTCCATTTACAGCTGATGTAAATGTGGTGTCTGTCTGTGTTATATATGCCATTTCACTTAATCCTTAAAGCCCCTTTGTTATATGCTTCATTTCACTAATGAAGAGACTGAGGTTCAAAGGGCTTAGAAATTCTTGATGGTTACTTAACTGTAAGTGACAAAGCTGGGATTCAAGTTCAGGCCTGTATGATTTCAAAGTCTATGTTATTTCTCTCAATCCCCTTTAGATTTCCCCTTTGAGTCATCTGAATTCAAATCCTACTTAGACTACTGATCTTCCACAGGCTGGTTTTTGTTTTGTTTTGTTTTGTTTTTATGTTTTTATCTAGCTTGACTATTTCTTGCCATCCGTTATTCATGAAGATAATGAATCAGCTATTCAGAGTTCTGGGTCTTTGGGGGAGGCATTAGATAGATAATTTGCTCCTGGGAGAAATAATCTTGTCAAGGCTTATGGCTGTTTTAAAAAACTGTAAGTGTAAAAGGCTTAATGTCAAGACCAGGTACTGGCTGAATGCACTTAAACATATAAATTGACCTTCATTAACACCATTTGAGAAGAGATGGGAGGGCTAACAGTAAGGAAGACTAATACCTCAAACTCTCTCTGAAGTATTTTTTCATCTTAAATGAACAAAAGGAGAGCAGACATGATATAGCTGTGGTTGTTTTATCATATTAAAAAATCAATATTAATTTTTAGTAACTGGCTTTTGCAAGTCTTTGTATTTGAGGTTTTAATAGACTAGCAAAATAATTCCATAGTCATGTCCTTTTCTTGCTTTTCCCCCACACCACAAAGGTAGTGCATTTTTATTGTAGAAAAATTGTAAAACATAGAAGAGTGAAGGAAGAAAATGAAATATGCCCCTTTGTTGATCTCCTTTCTTGATGTCAGGAGAAAGGACCTCTTGACTCACCATGCTATTACAGAGCATATTACATATAAGCGTTCTCTCTTTGGTTTGAGTGTAACAAATAGATTTCCAAATATTCAAGTTAAGAATGAACTCATGTTATATAAAAGACTGAATACTTGTTAATATACTTGTCTTAAGAAAACTAAGACCTCCTGAGAGTTTACAACCAGTTTCTAGTTTGTGATTTTTTTTCTCTATGCCTTTTCTTTTTTTTTTTTTTTTTCAGAGAGAGGAGGGAGGAGAGGCAGAGGGACAGGGAGAGAGAATCTTAAGCAGGTTCCGCACCCAGTGCAGAGCCCAGCATGGGCTTGATCTTACAACACGGAGATCATGACCTGAGCCAAAAATCAAGAATCAGATGCTTAACTGACTGAGGCACCCAGGTGTCCTTATTTCTCTATATCTTAAGAATAACTGATCATAGAAAAAAAATTAGTAAACCTCTTGTTGAAATGTATCTCTATTCACTTTAAAAAGTAGATTTTGAAACTACATTGAACTTCCTAGACTGAAATGTGTCTGTTACAGGTTTATTTGCAAAAAACTCATCCCTGACAGAACAGAGCTACCTGATGGCATATTTTCAGTTATTTACAGGGTTGAAAATGCTCTATTTTGGGGAGGATGAGATGGCCTATATGAAAGCATTAGGCACAGTCTTGCACCGAGTAGGTGTTTGGTGCAAATTGAGTGCCGATAATATTCACAGAGCATTCCAGTGCAGCTTAGGCAGCTAGGAAGTTTTCTCTTGTGCTGTTGTGGCTGTAAAGACTTAAGTAGAGCTCAGAATTTATCCCTCCCTCTGTCCAGTGCATGTTCTTTAATTTGTGCTACTTTGTAGGGCTCCTCGGGGCAAAGAACACACGTCTTTTTAACAGTAGATTAGGGGGGAGTGCTTTAATAAGGACAGACTATTATGCTGTAAGGATTGTTCAGAAAGTAAATTCATAAGAATAATTTTCAGTGTATTTGCTCATGTGCGCCTCTGTGTGCCTGAAGGACATTTACGAATTTTCAGATGGCTCCAACCGGATATTCCATAGCACTGTAGTCCCGTCAGGTGAAGATAAACAAATAAAAATGATCTCTGTTCACTGTTGTATCCGCAAAGCTTCAAACAGTGCCTGACATAATGGCCAACCATGATTTATCCTATCCCTCTTTCCATTTTCTTTCTTTCTTAATGGACTTACCACCAGAGTCACCTTTGACTTCATCTTTTCCTTCACACCTGTCCTAATCTGTCTGAGCTGCTATAACAAAATACCATAGATTCAGAAGTAACAGAAATTTATTTTTCACAGTTCTGGAGGCTGAGAAGTTCAAGATTAAGGTACTGGCAGATGCAGTATCTGGTGAGAGCCTGCTTCCTGGTTTGATAGACAACCATCTTTTGGTTGATGGTGGAAAGGGCAAGGCAACTTTTTGGGGTCTCGTATAAAAGCACTAATCCCATTGATGAGTGTGTCATCTTCATGACCTAATCACTGCCCAAAGGCCCCACTCCCAATACCATCACATTGAGGATTGGGTTTCAATGTATGAATTTGGTGAGGACATAAACTATTCAGTTTACAGCAACCCTCATATCCCATTTGACACTGTATCTACCAGTCCTGCCTGCAATATGTCTGGAGAATCACTCCCTCATCTCTGTTCTTCACTGCCTGAGAATAAATATGTTCACCTGGTTGACATAATGTGGAATTTCTTCTCAGAATTAGGAATGTGGGGATGTCCAAGAAAAAGTGGATGGGATAAAAGAAGTCCTAAGAGCCAGGGCCCTTTTACACTGGTGTCTCCCACATATTGGAATAGAGACCATGGCTGCCAGAGATTTCATGAAACCATTAAGGATACACTATCTTGATCACATCTCCTCATAGTAAATACCATGGACTCTGGTTATGTGGGGGAGCATTTCATAGGTTTTTAAATGTGAGATTTGATGTTTTACATTAAAGAATATAACTTAAAAGACTTAAAAAATATATATGTATATGTGTAAAATATATATGTTTACATATGTATATAAATATTGAAAAATATATGTAAATAATTTAAGTAAATTAAGAAACTTTAAAACTACTTCTCAACTTACAGAAAATGATTCCTTCAATTGAAAAATCCCTCATGCTTTCAGGATTGATTAATTTTGGAGAGGAGGGCAGCAGAGAAATGTTAGGAATCAACAGAAGATGAGTGAGAAATTAAGATACAATATTGCTAAGTTATGACAATGAAAGGAAATGGATTTTATTATTTATTTTTTACTATGAACAACTTCTCAGGGAAAATATCCATTCTATAAAAAGGAATACATGCAGAACACCTGGATGGCTCAGTTGATTAAGCATCTGCCTTTGGCTAAGGTCATGGGCCCAGCATCCTGGGATGGAGCCCAGAAGAGGGCCTGCTCAGCAAGGGGCCTGCTTATCCTTATCCTCCCTGCTCATGCTCTCTTGCTATCTCTGTCTCTCTTTCAAGTAAATAAATTAAAAAAAATATATTTTTTAAAAATTAAAAATAATGAAAAGGAATACATGTGTTTCCTAGGTGTTCAACAACAACAGCTATAAGTACACAGTCCCTTCAAGACTTCTTTGTGGTGGTTTGGTACTGTGTCAGCTAAGCTAGAGTTTATTTTCCCCAATTCCCTATTCTACATGGCTTTGGGTGAAGATTGGCCATAGAGGAATTTCTTAAGATTTGGAAGATGGAAACGAAGCAGTAAGGTCAGTTTAGGTCACCATGTGCCCCTGCAGCCTGCACACACCCTCACACCCTGCTGCCTTGCCTCAGCTTGGGGACAAAGCCAGCTCTGCCCCAGCTCTCCTCCTTGGCTTCCTCCCAGCTCGGAGTCAGGTGTATGGGCAGTAATGTAGCAAAGGAAAACAGCATTTTCTGCAGATCCCTTTGTCATCAGAGTTGGAGGCAGTAAGAGACATGGATTTCAGTGTGTCCTTCTCTTCTGCTTCCCCGACATTTTTTTCCCCTATGATTAGTGGTGCTGATCTGCAGGTACTTTAGGTCCACCATCAGATGCAGAGGCCTTTCACAAACTTCTTACTAGACTCTGACTCTCTTACTCTGCATCATGAATGGTGGGGCTGCTTCTCTGATGGACCCTGACTGATGCATTTCTGTGTAACATTGTACCTAGAACATTTCCATACAATTCACTTTACTAGATGATCTTACTTCGAGGCAAATTACCAGTTTATTGCCCTCATAGAGAGTCAGTTCCAGAGATGAGGTCATATTTAAAACAGTATTGAATGGCTGTAACTAAGAGTACTCTCTGAAATATCAGGGGGTCCAGGTTTAAACCCAAGATTGGCTACTTCCTGGCCATATGTGGGCCTCTCCTTAACCTTCCCAAGACTTCATTCTCTCATTTGTAAAATAGACACAATAATACCTATCTCGCACGGGTGTTGTAAGATGTGAAGGAACCCAAGTTACACTAAGCACTTAGCCTTGTAAGGGGCGCAAAGTAAAGAGATAAAGTCCAACTATTAAAATAAAAACACATCGATGTAATCATTTTTCCAGGTAGGATTAGAGAGAGATCTTTTGTTGGGTAATGAATTAGAAACAATAGCCAAATCATCCACTAATATGTACTTTAAAGAAATCCTTATATCCCTCAAATAACATCGGGTCAGATAACTTTACCTCAACCTTTATTATCATTTAAGAAGAAGCTTTGTGGATAGAGGGGAGGG
This sequence comes from Mustela putorius furo, assembly GCF_011764305.1. Taxonomy (NCBI): domain Eukaryota; kingdom Metazoa; phylum Chordata; class Mammalia; order Carnivora; family Mustelidae; genus Mustela; species Mustela putorius. Next base: position 108,252,731 of record NW_025421987.1, on the reverse strand, counting down.
GAGCGTGCTCGGAGCAGAGGAGGTAAAGAGATGAAATGGAACCCAAACCGATAGGGATATGCAGTTGCTATCACCCACACAATTGCTTCTGCTGTCACATGACAAATGAGGCTGGGACCCATGCTTCATGAAAGATAAATGCTTCTGAGCTATTTGATTTGCTACGCTCAACAGAGAAAATTTTCCACATGCTTGCATGGTTGTTTTTTTCTTTTATTTATTTTTTTTTCCTTCTTTCCTTCTTTCCATCCTTCTTTCCTTCCTTTCTTCTTTTGGAGTGCTGTCTGCCCTTACCCAAGCTGCTGTTTACTTATTAAAGACATAAAAAAGAGCAGATCTTTCCAAGTGGGATACACCAATCTAACTTTCAGAGGGCTCTCATCCGTGCTGGAAGAAAGATGGTCCACCATGATGCCTTGCCCTGGCATGTGGCTGAAGGACATTTGTGGTTTTGTAGAACACCTTAAGAGTACTATTGTTTCATAGAGAGATGAGGCTGAATAGGTTTTTTATTTTATTTTTTTTTGTTTTTGTTTTTGTTTTTTCCCAGACAAATGAAGAGGAGGGGATTTTAGGCCAAGTTTAGGCTTGGGTACAAACCAATTAAAAAGGAGAGGAGAGATGATGGAATCTTAATCAACGTAACTATAAGGGATTCATCGTTTTTAATTGTGCCCCAATGTGGCTGGTTCTCTAGAAGAAAATTATATTTCATAGTTTAAATATCATGAAATTTTATCAAATGCTCATGTAAATTTTTATGGATGAGGAAAGTCATTTTTAATAGTATATTTTAATGATGGAATTAAATAATGGCTTTGACTCCAAAATTCAATAGCCTTAGGTTATCATAAGAAAGATGATAAAATATTCATTTCTTTGTAATTAGTCTGAGTTAGAGGTAAAATGAGAAAAAAAAGCCTGTAGCTTCCAAGTGCTGGCTTGAGAAGGATGCTTTCTACAAAAGTGGAAGAATCAGTGGCACTGTGCTTAGTTAAGATTACAAGGTCATGAAACATGGCTACTTCACTAATCTCCTGTCCAAGTTTTAATTTGTCTGCAAGAAGATAACACCAATTAGTGCCCACACTGTTTGTTCCCATGCTTTATTACTATCCCATGTTTATTTTAGTTTTCACAGTCTTCAGTTCAAAGGCAGAGATATTTTTTTATCTTCTCACTTCCTGTAATAATTATGGGGAATGTGACATTAGGGCTCAGTTGTTTATATCCACTTTATATCCATAAAGTTATTTATGTTTTCTGAGTCACAAACCCCTTTGAGAATTTAATAAAAGACATGGATCAGTTCTCTAGGTAAAAACCTCCACACATTTGCAGACTCACACTAAATTTGCATATAATACCCAGGGGTTCATGGACTCCTCAGAGCACATTTTTGGACTCCAACTTGAGAACAACTGATTGAGAAAGAGGTTGATTATTTCTACCTTGGAGTAGATATAGGGAGTTGGGTTGAGATTCAAGATGAGGAAGAAATCAAATGACTTCTTGTTTTTCCTAGATTTGAATATTCACAGCTTGGTTTAAAAATGATTTTCCAGAACACTAAACATACCCGCATCTAAATATAATTTTAAATGGATCACTTCTTGGTACCATATCTCTGGAGAGCAAATTGGTGATATATATCAATTGCCTTAACAATGTTCATAAATTCTGACATAGTCATTCCGGTTCCATAAATCTATCCTGAGGAAATATTCAGATATGTGGACAATGATCTACGTCCAAGACAGTTTATCACAGTATTACTTATGATAATAAGAATTTGAAAACAGGTTAGATGTTTAGGGGGGTAAAGGTGTTGGGTAATTAAATCAATCACATCCATGTAATAAATTATTTGCAGCTAGCAAAAATTATTTTTTCATTCCAATTTAATTCCAATTTAATGGCATGGGAACTGCTTGAAATCTAATGTCTAGTTAAAATAAATAGAAAGTATTTCTATTATCTAAATTATAGAATTAAAAATTGATAGGAATGTGTTTTAAAAGACATATATAAATGATGGATTGTAAGATTATTTCAAATTTTTCTTCTCTATAATCTGTATTTTCCAAGTTATTTTTTAAATGAATTGGTTTACCATGGAGGCTTAAGTGGGTAGGAGAAGAATAAATGAAACAAGATGGGATCGGGAGGGAGACAAACCATAAGTGACTCTTAATCTCACAAAACAAACTGAGGGTTGGTGGGGAGAGGGGATTTGGGAGAAGGGGGTGGGATTATGGACATTGGGGAGGGTATGTGCTTTGGTGAGTGCTGTGAAGTGTGTAAACCTGGTGATTCACACACCTGTACCCCTGGGGATAAAAATATATGTTTATAAAAAATAAAAAATTAATTAAAAAAATAAATGAATTGGTTTATTAACTGCATAAACCAATATGCCTATCATATGCTAGATTCTATGCTGTGTGTACACTAAGTAATATTTATCATTAGAAAAATAAAGGAAGCCCACATTTTATCTATAACCATCTATAATCAGACACCTGAAATTTCTCTCACACTGACTCCTGTGTTTGTTTTATTTTCCCCTTGTTACGTAATCTCTGTAGGGTAGAGGGTTCTATCTAACCCACAATTATTGAGTATTTCTTTGTACTGAGGACTGTTCTAGGCTTTGAACTTATCTAGCACTTTTTAAAGTCCTCAGCATTATTCAGAATCCTGTAGAGTATTTTATAAATTTCTGTTGAATTAAATTCTAATGCCAAAGAGAAATATATTTGAGGTATGTTATCAACTGAATGAAATGAATCTTTTAATCATTTTAAGACAACAATATCTTACCTCTATAAGAGTGTTTTTTCCTTTTTTAAGATGGAGCTAATATTATCTGCCTCAAAGTGCTAATGAGGAAATTAAAGGAAATGTTGCACATAAATGTCTGCATAGTATCAAGCAAGTAGTTTACCTTAGTGAGTTTTTTCCCATTCCTTGTCTATATATTGAACTTAGTTATATTCAACAATTTTTAATCTATAAAATGGCAGTGTCTTATGGTTCAATCTCATAATTAGTGATAACTATAATAAATAGTGGCACCCTTAATGAATTATATAGGGAGTGTGTAAATCTAGATTAAAACAGAAGGGGAGGGCTGGGTATAATTATGACAAAATAATTCAGTGAAATTCTGTAAACCAAAAATATTGCCTAATTTTAATGTAAGGATAGGACTTATGTTTTAAAAACAAAAATAAGGGCTCTTGGGTGGTCATTAAGTCATTAAGTGTCTGCCTTCAGATAGGGTCATGATCCCAGGGTCCTGGGATCAAGCCCCGCATCGGGCCCCCTGCTCAGCCAGAAGCCTACTTCTCCCTCTCCTACTCCTCCTGCTTGTGTTCCTTCTCTCGCTGTATCTCTGTCAAATAAATAAATAAAAATCTTTAAATTAAAAAAAAGAAAAAATAAAAACAAAAACAATCATGTTTTTAAAAAAAGGTAATAACATCTGGGAGACCACATGTACAAAGGGCTGAGGGGAGCCTTCCTAACTAAGACTAGAAACCCAGAAGTGCTATGAGAAAAGTCAGACCTACTTGATTACATATAACTTATAAAAAAACATATTAAAATACTATGAATAATATTGACTGATTTCTTATATTTATCTCTGTAATATGATGTCTAGAGGAAAGAGATTTTTGTCTATTTTGTTCACTGTTGAATCTTCAGTATATATACAAAATAATGTCTGGCACATAGTAGGTATTGCAAAAATACTACTAAAAGTCATTCAACCAATAAGAGATGCAAAAAAATATTTGCAATAAGGGAACATACAAAGGGTTAATATTTCTAATGCAGAATATTTCCAAAAAAGTAACAAGAAGGGGACATGAAATCATAGAAAAATAAGAAGGTCCAATAACCAAGGAATATATTAAAATATTGTCAAACTAACCCATAGTGTTACCACTTCAGACTGGCAGAAGTTGAAAAGATTGACAACTTCCATTGCTGACAGAAATGTTGGGCAAGGGTATTACTATACATGGCTGGTAAGACGGTGAATTGCTTAGCTACTCTTGAAATGCAACCCAGTGTGCTGTTAAAATTTAAAATGCATGTACACTTTGACCCACAAATACTTCTTCTGGGCATCTGTTCCATAGAAGGGAAAGCACAGTATATAGCATATATGCAAGAATGTTTATTGCAGCAGTATTTTAGAGGCACAACAGAGAAAAAAGGTAGAAACAAATGACTGCCCATCAATAGGGGAATGGTTGAATAAATCATGACACGTTGCAGTATGAAATGTTATGCAGCCATTACAGAGAGTTATTGTTGAGAAAAAGCAAGGTCCAAAAATATGTGTATGTTCCAATTTTTGCACAATAGTGACAAAACCTCTTTGTGTATATATACATTATGAATATGTATGTACATTATGTGTGGTCATTTATTTATGAACTCATAAGCACAAAGAGAACATGAAAGCATATGCAGCAGGTTGTTAAATGGATGACTTTGTGTCTACGAGGACATAGTGCAGGTTGGGAGAGGAGTATATGGGAAGAGAAAAACTAAACCCAAACAAAAACTGCATTAAAAAAAACAGAGGTATTATATGACCACACATATTGAATTTATGTAAAATTATGTGTAACTCTTTATGTGTATAAATATTTAAAAAGAAAAAATTAACAAGCAGAATAAGGAAAGTGAGATTTACTGAGCTCTTGACCATTTCAGTGCAGTCTACGTGTCTTGGTACATCCATAAAGAACACAGTAATATGACATTAGAAATGGAATATAATATAAGGCAGGACCACCAAACCCATTATGAGGGGGCGTGAAGAGAGATGCACTTCCACCACCAGATAAATCAAAATGAGTTAAGCAAGCCCAAAGAAACAGCTCCTGCAGACCATAAAAAATAAAGAAAGAAATGGGGAATTACTTGTAGGAAAATATGAAAATAGAAAATAGTAAAAACCACCACTGTGAAGCACATTCGTTCGAGGCCTAATTCAAGACTCTAGTTAAACTCCATGGCAGAGAGAAGTCCTGAAGAGAAGCAGGAGACTTGAACTATATCTTACATTGGCTGATTTCTAAGGTACATTCGTGCTCTAAAAACCATGACTGTAAAATGCAATGGGGATGGGCTAACATATAGGATTGATACAATCATGGGATTTTGGAGCTGGGTGGGCATTGGAGGATTGTCTAGTAGTGGGTCCAAAGGTTGTTTTTTTGTTATTGTTGTTGTTGTTTTAAGATGTTATTTTTAAGTAATCTGTATGCCCAGCATAGGGCTCAAACTCCTGAGATCAAGAGTCACATGCTCTACCAAATGAGCCAGTCAGGTGCCCGCAAAGACTTTTTAAATTTACATTTCTTTATTGCAGTAAAATGTGTATAATGTAAAATTTGCCATTCAAACCATTTTTAAGTGTACACTTCAGTGACATTAAATATATATTTTATTTTTTTAATGGGCCCACTGGGAGAAAGTAGATGGAGGTATCTATCCATCTACTCTCCGTATTATCTTTGCTGCTTCCTGTAAATTTATAATTATTTTAAAACTTAAGGGTTTTGTTTTTTTTTTTTTCTATTCAGTACCCCATTAAACAACTTCCCATTCCCCTTCCTTCTAGCTCCTGGTAACCACCATTCTATTTTCTCTCTCTCCGAGTTTCACTACTGTAGGAATCTCATATAAGTAGAATCATACTACTATTTGTCCTTTTGTATGAGGCTTATTTCATAGGTACTCTCTGTCACAATACCAACTATTACAGTACCATTGGCTCTATTCCCTATGTCTTTTGTTATTGTTGTTGTTTGTTTTTGTTTTAGTGGCATACCTGTGTGAGCTTCAGGAGTTTCCTTGCAATACTGGAGAGACAGTAGAAGCAAAATTCCAAATATAGACTCTACCACCTTTACTCAGAGCAGTGCCATTTCATTTCTTTCAGTGTAGTGCTTCTATATGAAATTTCTGAACTTTCATATTAAAAAATAGTCCCACTATAAAAAAATAGTTTTGAAAACTACTGACTCTACTTTTTAATTTTACTGATATAAGAGATGAATTTAGTTTTTCAAGGTTTCTACACTAGTAAGTGGCAGGCCTAGGACTCTGGGTCTAGTCCTCCATACACTACACCATATTTCCTCTATTCAAATACAAAGATTTTTGTTTCTCTTCCTGGCTCTCCCAGCATTTATTATAACCTCAAATGAGCATCTTCATATAAAAATACAGATAATGTGTTGTAGGTATGGAAGAGCATGGTTGAGAGCAAATCTAGACACTCGTAAGCCTAGGATTTCAAATTCCAATGTATTCTAAGTTTGTAAACATGATCTGATAGGTAAGTATGCATATGCCTTAGGCTTTGGAAAGGTAACAAATCCAACCTGAGTCTCAGAGAAATTTAAGAGAAAAATAAATGCCTCCTTTTCAATTCATTTGGAAAATGTTTAATGAGTGTCTACTAAGTGTTAGGAAGTATGACAGACACTGGGGTTGCCATGGTGAGCCAAACAGAACATGCCTTTGCTCTCATGAACTCACTGGCTGGAAGGTTGGAACACATAGCTATCAATCCAATGATTAAACTAATGAATAGAAATTTCAACTGAGTCAGAAGAGAGGGCAGGATGAATGCTAGTAAAATGAGCATGTATAATAGAAAATGACCTAAAAATAGTAAGAACAAAGTTCCCTGAAGAAGTCATGTTTGAACTGAATCCACAGGAGAAGTAAGAGTTTGTGGAAACCAGATGAGTTTGTGGAAAGCTATTTGCAAATAATAGTATAGTTTACTTATTCTTTAGGGATGGTTTATTGAAAAGATAACTTTCGTAGAGGAGTGTTGTTTAGGTTCAGCAAATCGCCTTCCTAGTGCCATGTCTCTAACACTCAACTGTAGCAGACATCACCAATCAATCACAGTACCCTCTTCTGGTAAATCCCCATTCACCTTCTTAACAGGAGTTGAGAAGGAACATGGCTGCTTGCTAGAACTTCTGTTTATTTTGGGCTTAAACTGCATATTAATACATTTTTATAGTTTTTCTCCTAACCCCTACTTTCTATATATGCTTGCCAACTGAAGTTTTTCCAGTCATGATGCTCCAGAAGCTGGCAAAAGATTACTGGATTTCAGAAGTTTTTTTCTTTTTAAAAATTTTCATCTCAACACATGGTAATATCTTTAACACTGACTGTCATACTGTTGAAAAAGATGTTTTGCATATCCTATGCTCTGTTTAGAGCCTCTCTGGTACCCCATCATCTTAATACCTTTATGACCATCGGCATAGTCCTGGTGAGATGGACCATGGGCTCTAGAGAGAACTGGTCCTCCCTTTGTCTAGTTGAAGAGACAGACACCTGATTCAGGATGAAATCGAAATGCTTTTCACTTATGTAACATCATGATGAATAATTGGCATAATGCTAATAATAATGATTACCTTTAGCATTTGACTGTGTGTCTTACCCAGCTACACATTCTTTGACTGAAGTCTTTCATTTCAGTGCCAAATTGTATGAGAGTTACAGAGGAGATTTTAATTTAATATATGGAAATGATGCTAATCTTACTTCCACTATGTAAGTGTGCTGGCAAAGGAACCAAAATGACACAAGTAACCCTGGATGTTGGCGTAATTTGATTTACTACAAAGAAAGATGAGGGTTGTATCTTCTCTTTGACTATTGTCATTTTCATCTTCCTCTCCTCCTTCAAGCTCTCAGTTGAGAGGTTTTCGAGGGGTGGGCAGGCAAAAGTTAGAGAGTGATGCTCATCAGTGTTTAGAATGTGAACATAATATCCCTTTAGGTGTGTGTAGCAAGATTGCCAATGCACAGGAGTAAGGCAGAACTACTCCTGTGGCCTAAACTCTTAGGGAGCGGTGTTTGCGTATCTGTGTGTGTATGTGTGGGGTGGGGGGCTGTAGTTCCATGGTCTGATGGCTCCTGCTCCTTGATCTACCTGTCAGATATTTGCTACTTTCTTGTTATTCCTGTACAGTTTTCTCTTCTTTACTGTTCATTGTTATTTCCTTCTGGTGACTGCTGATCAAACCTAAGGAAAGCAAAAACATTCACTCCTAGTTGTAAAGTATTAAAATGCAAGACTATTGCAGTTGAAATCCCAGACAGCTATGCTTGTGAGGTGCAGCCCTCCAGAGTCCCCACAGACGTCTTTTTATAAACTCTCCCAATTCCCTCATATTTCAAGTTTGGAATCTATAAAAATGCCTGGGGAAGAGCAGCCACAGCCATAGAGCCCCAGGCTCTATAGAAAGCTGTTATACACCTGTTGGGAATATATGGTATCGCCAGGAGAGTTTCTTTGGGTGGTTGGTAGGATTTGGGTATTTGAAAATCAGTGATTTTAGAAAGTATAGCTTTAACCAAGGCACAAAATGATTTTCGTTTTTGAGTAATTTAGAAAATATGCTACTATGATGATCTAACAACCCTCTTGTTTGCAGACCTGTTTATAAAACCAGCTGTGTGGCTTGGGAACATATAACTTCCCTCTCTGAGCCTCAAACTCGATTATAAAATGAGAGACTTGAACCACATCAGTGGTTATCACTCAAGGGACACCTTGGGAGGTCAAAGGATAGTTATACTACTCTACTGTCCACTTGAGGACAGTTTTTATTTTTTTTTTTTTTATGTTTTGAGATTCCATGTAAGATTTAAATTAGGAGAAATAGAAGGAGGAGAAGGAGGAGGAGGAAGAAGAAAGAGAGAAAGCATTCTGTGGTTTAAGGTTGTTTGAGGAAACAATTCAACTACATGATTATAAATATTTTTCCAGCTCAGTTTTTGAGTCAAAGAATCTAGATTCATCCATGAGATGTTGGGGACTTGCAATACTTGATTATTCAATCACAAATTCACATATTTTAGGAAACGGTTATGAAAAAAGGAAAGAATGTAACTTCTAAAGGATATCTATCTTATACTTTGTTGGAAGTTGGTAAGAGGTGTGAGCTGTGTTACCACTCAGTTAAATTAATAACCTGTCTTCTAGGGCTTTCTCTAAATCCTTTGAACTTATTGATTGCTTTCCTCTTTGTCACTTTCTTGAGCCCTTATCCCTAACCCAATATTTCAAAGGAAAAATGAAGAAGCTCCAGCCACATGAGGTCCCTTACCAGCAGGTGGAGATGCAACGATGGAGTGGAGAATAAAATATTTTTCCATGAAAATGTTCTTTTCCAGGAGATGTGTTAGCTGAGAGTCACTTGAAAGGGTGAAGTCCTCCTCAAAAACTCCTTCCCCCAAGCCTCTTTTCTAAAGTCTCCTTGCTTCCTGGTATGATCCTCTGATTCCCACATGCTGCTCTGTAGTGCATGCTGAGGTGAGATACTCCTTCAGTCTACACCCTCAGTCACTGAATCATTACTGGATCCCTTACCTGACCTACACCTGACCTTTGTGCCTTGTGCCTTGTCTGGCTTGGGCCCAGACCTGCTCACTGGCTCACTGGCCACCAACATTTCTCCTTTTCTTCTCCATTACAACTTTGTCTTGCCCTAAAGTGTTATGTATGTTTTTGTCTCTCTCCCTTCACCTCTAATCACTACTTCGCTTTTCTCTTCCCAACTTGACCTAACATTCAGGAACCCTTTGCCCATTTGCTAACCCCAAAAGTTCTGTCACAGCTCACTTTATGTGTGCTTCACTAATGGGACTTGGCAAATGTCTCAATATACCCAAGCTACCAATAATTTGGGTCCAGTTTATCTCATAAACTGCATATAAATGAAAAGATCAATCTACAGGGATCCATGTCTTCAATCAGCCTTGTAAAATTTTTATTTAACTAGTCAAGTTTATGTGGTTTCTGTGGTGATCAATTCATAATGTATACAAGTGTCAAATTGTATGTTGTCCATATGAATCTAATATAATATGCTATGGCAATTGTACTTCAATTAAAAAAAGATGGCAAAATTTAAAGTAGGGTAAAAAGTAATGATAAAGTAATACTATCTACCTCAGAGGAGTTTTGTGAGGTGGAAGTGAGATAATACATGGAATATACAAAGCACAGTACCTAGCACACTGCAGGTGGGCAATGTATAGTAGTAGCCATTGTCACTTACATTGTTGTTTTTGCAGGAGATGTTGGTTGCCTACTCCAAATTCATTGTTTCCTTCATTCTTACTGTCAGTTTGCCCATTTTCTTCTCTGCCTGACCCACAATGCCAGTGATAGAATAGTTTATAAAGGGAAAGCTTTCATGATAAGGATAGATTTCTACCTTCTTGACACCCACGTCTCCTTCCTCATCTCCAGTCTCCTGAGTGCTTCATTTACAGAGCTGGGCAGGCAGGTCTGGGCCCAAGCCAGCTAGATACAGGCTGCTGCAAGCTACATAGATATAGACAGGCTATATACTTTGAGATGTCACAGAAAAGGTTGTTGCTTTATAAGATTTAAGGAAGAAGCAGCCAAGTCTATAAACCAATAAGAAAAAAAAATCTAACTTGTTAGTGGACTGATTTACAGGAATCTCTCCATTCTATTAATCAAAAGTGTTGTTTTTAAAACTTCATGTTACCATGCCATTAGTACTTTGTGAAATCAATAGTAAGTCCAACCAGCAATTTTACAATATGATTAAATAGAATAGAATGGAAAATATTAGGTACATTATACACACTAAGAAAAATTATTATAGCACTGTTGTGACCGGCACGACAAATCGACCAGGAACGTGAGGGTAAGAGGATGAAGAAAAGAACTCGAGAAGCAGAGAGATGGGGGCAGGAGGAGCACTGAGGAGGATGTCCAACAGCGCTAAGTTTATTCAAAGCACTAAGGCATATATATAGTGAAAATAGGAGAAGCAATATACCTGTGTTCCCATAATAAGTTTCACATTTAACTATAAGCAGACCTCGTGACGCCAAATGGCTGATGCTAGTACAATTGTTCTGTATTGATACAGCAAACCTGAAAGTAATTTATGGGCTGTACTAGGGCAGCAAGGACCAGCCACGAACTTATGACCCCAACCGAATTGTTCTCATTTGTTTAGCAAGCGTGTGGGAAGTCACGTAGGCGAGCGCACAACACATAGCACAGACCCTTTCTCAGCGCTGCTCAACTTTTCCCATCCTAAACCTTTTGTTAGGTTATTCGGACTTTAAAGGAGGCACAAGTCAGGGCCTGGTTTGGTCCTCGTCTCAAGCCTTATTGCGGCCTCCCACATTGCACAAAAAACTTGATTCAGTTAAATGTACACAAAGGTGTGAATATATGTACAAGGATTCAAAATTAAATGTATTTCTTACTGCAGGTAGTGATCAAAACATTTGAAAATTACTGATTTGTAACAGTTACATCTGGAGGCCAGCTTGGGATCACGTATGTGCCTCTTCTTGGTCCTGGGAAGGCATCTGAAATGTCTCGGTAAGTGTCCTTTCCTTATGGAACTTACTGATAGATGAGAGCCAAGGTGAGTCTTTGAGCTCCAGAGTGAAGTCCTCTATGTCCTCCAGTGAAATACTCACCTGCAACTTTGGTGACTTAAGGATTAGATAGAATCCTCTCCCTCGTGTGGGTAACCAGAGTAACTGGAGAAACAGACATCCCTCCTTTAAAGATGAATGGACCCGCATGTATCATCTTTCACTTCTGTAAATGTGGCTAAGGCTGTGAGTGTCACTTTTCTTTGTCTCAAGAGGGTCATCTGCTCTCCATCTGTCTCTAATCTGGACTATGTTATAGTTTCAGTGAAAGATAATGACTTCAATTAATATTCTATCATATATGCTGATGGCTGGTGTGGGTAAATTTTGTGAAAAAAGCTCCCCAACATTCATATATATCTAATATATCTTCACCATGAGAAGATTTCCACCATTTTGTTGCTAGTTTGTACTTTTTCTTCCACCACCAGTCCTACACCTTTTATTTTACTCCTTTATCCTTCCTTGTCTTCATTGCCAGGCTAGACATACATACTTACTGGGAATCATAGATAAAACTTCTGACGTAGGTCCACTGATTACCCATTCTAGGTCAAATGGAGTCTACTGCCAAGTCCCTAGTATTCAATCCCTGAAGATGACTTCTGTCTGCCAATTTCAGGAAGCATAAGGGATTCTTCATTGGCTCCATAGAGTGAACATTTAGAATATTTTATATGCTGTAAAATCTAACATAGGTTTCACTCTGAATATTAGACTTATCTATTTTTAGAACTTTACAGTTCAAGCTGCCCTGGTATTAAATCTTTTGGATCCAAACCCTTGAATTCTGAGATATGTATTAAGAATAGATTGATGCTTGCTATAAATGAAAGCCCACTTCTAAGCCCATAGCCTTCTGCAGCTATATTAAAATGTTCCTGCCTACTTTAGATTTCATTAATGTGCCTCAATAGACGAAATGGCCAGGGCCACCTGGCTGGCTCTGTCACTGGAACATGCAACTCTTGATCTTGGGGTTGCGAGTTCGAGCCTCACATTGGGTATAGAGATTACTTTAAAAATTTTTTTAATTCTTTTTTAAAAATTGAAGAAATGGCCAGTAAAATGCAAGCCTGCAAACTCAGACCAATGTCAGACAAAGTCACATAGTGATCCAGGCCACCAGAGAAAAATTCAGGAAACAACTAATGGTATGAATATTATGGTTAATTGCTATAGGTGGTAAGACCTGATTTGCAGATTTTTGCAGGCAGCACCTACATAGACTAGGATATATTTTAGGTGCTTAATAATTGAGAGTTGTTGGTATTTTTATTTCCTTTTGTTATTTTCATCACCCTTGACCAGCCATACTTCAGATATTCACTTTTTGCTATGAGAGGGATATATGAACATGAATGGATTAGTACAAAATCTCATCCATGTAAAGACTGAGTAACTTGCTCAATCTATGCTTCCTACTATGGGTCATCAATGCCATTATTTAAAAATGCGCAGTGTATATTACCTCAAGAAGAAGGAGTGGCGTTGTAGACAGAGCTCAGACATTTAAGCACTCTAGAACCACCTTTACTCTCAAAGTCCTGAGTGAGCTGGATTTTCTGGGGGACATTCAGCAAACTTACCATGTCAGAGCACAGGGTTGTATCTCAGTGAACTGACAGAATTTCAGCAGCTTCCCCCTCATAATCTTTTCAATAAAACATGCCAGCAATGGTTTTATTTAGTTCTCTTTCCTCCTCACATACTCAGACTTCTCAAAAGAATGATTTCTACATTCACAACTTCTAGTTACTCACCTCCTGTGTTAGTTGGGGAACAGGTTAAGTAAGCCAGTAAGACAAAGAGATCCAAAAATATAGTGGCTTTTATAATTTAGGACTTCTCTCTTGTCATGTAACATTCTATAAGTAGGTAGTCAGTCTTACTGTAAAGCAAGTGTGGTCCATTCCAGAATACAGGCTCCTTTTATCCTGTGGTTCCACCATGCCTTGGGGGATTATCTTTACCTGAGTGATGAGGACAGGATGATTCCAGGGATTTGACCTGAATAGCTGGAAGGATGAAGTTGCCATTAACTGAAATGGGAAGATGGCAGAAGGAGCAGGTTTAAGGGGCAGAGATGAGATCGCTGATAGTCATGTTAAGTTTGTAATCCAGGCGGAAATATAAGTACGTCGTTAGATTAACAGATTGGGAGTTCAGAAAGCACGTCCAGGTTATCGATATGACTTGAGCAGTCATGGACCTGGACAAAATGAACTAGAGGATGACAATGTATAAAATAAGAGAAAAGGATTAAATACCGAGCCCTGGGTCACTCAAAAATTTAGACGTTGGGAACATGAGGAAAATCAGCCAGCGAATGAGAAGGGCAAAAAGTTAAGTTAGAGGAAAATCAACAGAGTATGGTGTCCTCAAAGCCAAGAGAAGAGCATGTGTCAAAGAGGAGGGGATGATCAACTTGTCAAATGCTGCTTATAAGTCAAGTCAGGTGAGGACTTAAATAGGAAGATTGGACTTAGCTTCAGATGGCAAAGCACTGTATCTGTAGAGTGGAGGTGAAACTTAGATGGACTCTTGTTTTATTGTTCCATTTGTTTTTTCATTTGTTGACTCAAGAAATACTGAATATATACAATGCATTTTACATTCACAACACATGCCTCTAGGTAGATAATCAAAACATACTTATATATTGAGCTGTGTTTCTCAGGTTCAATCCTGTAAACAATGCTATTTCTCTCCAAAGACCCCTCTGCTCTTTCCTTACAACCAATTCCCTTCATTTACTGGCCACACCACCTGCCTCAGTGACCAACCTGTGGCAAAAGCAGTCACCCAGCAAGAGGATGACCCTAAAGATAAGCTATAAGATACAACCAGCAGAGAAGATACAAACCAATAATGAATTCTGGCTGAGTGTTGAATAGGGAAAATACACAAAACTCTGGGCGTAACTGGGCCACAATTAATGTCCTCTCCAGTTTCAAGGATCAGAGATTGCCAAGAGTATTTCATTGCAATGAGTGTGCATGAGTATTCATTCCTGGTGATTTGCTTTGATGAAGTGGAACAATGATATAAATTAGCCAAATCAGCTTTGAAATCACTACATGTGCTTATGTTTGTTTAAATGTTTGTTGAAATGAGCTCACTTATCTGAACACATGTCAGCATAGAAGGTTGGCCTGTAGTCAGGAGGGCCCAGAGAAATGGTAGCAATGCAAGACTTTAAAAACCACCAGAGAAAATGCACAAGCAAAAGCTAAAGAAGGGGAGTTTAATCATCTAGCTGGTATTAGACAGGCTGTTCTGAAGCAAACAGGTCACTGACTCAGGGAACAGAAGCCTTGGTTCTGATAAAAGCTGTCATTATCTGTGTGACCATGGGTACCTGAGGTTTCCTTTCTGGACTTCCTACAGTTAAATGAAGGAGTTGGACACAATGACCTTTGAGATCTCTTGCACCTCTTGCATTTCAAAACTGAAGTCTCCCAAATGTGCAGAAAGATTCCCTTTGTTGATAATTAGAAAGTGCCTTTTAGTTCCACTGTTAGTGTTGACCTGGATGCATGCATTACTAAAGGTGTCAGTGATTTTATCCTTGTAAGAAGCCACACCTATATACAAGCTTCACAGATGTAGAAGCCTAATAATATGGGGTTGAGGGGGAGAAGGGTGCCTCTAATCTACAAACTCAGAAGGATTTGTCCTCTATATACCTGGTCAAGACAAGACAATGGGATGGCTGTTGCTAGGAAGTGGAGCAATCTGTTACTTAGCCAAAGGGGGGGCGGGGCTGGGAGAAAAAGAAAAGAAAGAAAAGAAAACCAGAAAGAACGGAAAAAGAATGAAAGACAGCAGATGTGCAGGATCAGCTCGGTGGCACAGATCCGATAACGACGACACTCCTAATGTGTGCAAGCACACAGTGTCCTTTTTCCCCTCTATGATTTGTCACATGACCTTACAAGTTGATTCTTGGTGTGCTTTGTGGGTGAATGTTGTTGGACTTCCGTGGTGGGTGCCGTGTTATGGACACGGTGAAATCATTGTTTTGTAATAAAGTTTATTAGGTGAATTCACACAAAGCCACTCCAGCACATCATTCTGTTGTGGAAACTGAGAGTCTATGGAAAATATGATCCTAAAAAATAAATTAGGAGATATATCTATAAAATAAATTAAGATATATAGAGAGCCTCCATATATATATATATATATATATACACACACACACACACACACACACACACATATACAGAGGATCTCTATGCATCTTAATTTATTTTATATATATTTATTTATTATATATATATATATATATATATATATATATGACAGTCACAGCCTCTTATTTTATCTGCTCTCCAAATGGGGATGGAGAAATGATCAGAGAATGGCATGGATCTCAGGCACCCTGCAGGGAATTCCACCTACCCCCGCCCCCCACGCATTCTCAAAGACAGGGATTGACTCTCCCAAATTCACACCTTGACAAGTGGTAAAACTGGGATTTGAATCTTGACTTTTTAACTCTGTCATACATTTAAGACCACAATTATAAGACTCAATGATAATTTTAAGCAACTAGCACCCTTTCACATTATTTGAACTTTGAAAATAACCAGGCTCAAGGTGAGCTCAACCTCTGGACTCCCCAGTTAAATGAGCTCATAAGTTGTCTTCTTCACACAAGCTACTTTGGCATTGGTTTCTGTCACTTGTGAATAAATTTTCATAAAGATTTCTGAAAACATGTATGCCTATAAAGGAATGATACTTACACGTGCTGATGGCAACCTATGTGCAAAGTGCTGTGCTGAAGACTTTGCATATGTATTCCTTTACTCTCAAAACAATGAGGTAGGTGTTTTTATTATCCCCATTTTCCAGATGAAGAGACTGAGGGGTTAAGTATACTTTCTAGGGTCATGTATCTAGTAAGATCCAGAGCCAAGATTTGAGCCCCAGTAGTCAGATGACACAGTCCCCACTCAGTCACTTTGCCATACATACCTCTGTATGTGTGTATATATGTGTATCTTAACTATGGTGTGGGGAAAAGTACGCTAATAGCGAAGAAACTGAAACTTTATTTTCTGCAGAGGAGACTTTGACCTCAGGATGCCCAGTCACAGAGCATGCTAATAACTCCTTCCAGGAAGAAGTCAGTGTGTTGGGACTAAGCCACTGGACCATGAACCACAGCAAGGGATCTCAGGGGCTTTGGGAAAATAGTGGATCATAGCATCTTCTCACTGAACAGGAAGAGTGAATGAAATGAGAAAAGGATTTCTGGAAGCAAAATCTAGCCCAGGGAAGACAAAAAGTATTAGACTAACAGGAGGGTTAGTCAGACCTCTGTGCTCCCTTACCCCTAGTTCCATGTGCACCTATAGCCTAAGCAGTATTTAATTTTATACTTTTTCAGTATTTATCAACCTTTTTAATCTTTGAAACTAGAGTGTATAAAAACATATTATCTGATTTTAATGTTCTGTTTTGTTTTCTCCTGAGATTGTTCCTCTATTGGCAGTTAGGTAACTGGTCATTTAAAATTTTTTTTTGCTGTAGATGTTTTAGTAACAGATATATTAGGCTCTATTCTTTCATGGTAAATGACAGAAACCCAACACACTTGTAGATTTATTGGATTTTATAACTGGGAAGCTTAGGGGATTACCTGCTCTTAAACAAGTCTAGATCTGGGGCCTTAAACAAATGATCATGAAATCATTCATTCTCGGTCTCTGTTTCCCCCTTGCCATCATACCCCCGTGATCCAACTTCTTAGCCTGGCTCTCTCCCATGTAGCAGCAAAGATGGCTCCAGGCTTACATTGTCCTCAAGCTAGTGATTCCAGAAAAAGGAAATGAGGGGTTTCCTTTTATTTTATAACATATGTAACAGCTTAAAGCATCTGCAAAAGATTGACTCATTGGGAACATGCCAGCCCCTGACAAATCAGCGTGCCTGAGGGGTGATGTGGTCTGGCTGGTTTGTTACATGCTAATTCTTGGGGTAGGGAGAGTGGTGTCATACTATACATTTCCATCAAGTAGTAACCAGTATTTTCCCAAAGCAAAATTATGCACGGGAGAGGCAAAACAACAACAAAATGACCTTTAAAATGCTCCTTCCATTTAAAAGTGAGGTGTTCAGCTCTTTATTGATTCAGAAGAGCTCTTTATATATTAAGAATATTAGCTTTTGATCTGCATGATACAAACGATGTATGTTTGTCAAATTTTGTCACTTGTCTTTCACTTTGTTTATGGTATATTTGTGCCTTTTACAGTAATTAAAAAACTTTTATGTATGCCTCCATCCAGTTCGGTTCAGGCTATTTGAAGAGATCCTCACCCATGTCTACAGACCACTCACCACCTCACCCTACACACTAAACAGCTAAATATGCTAAAATGTTATTTCCTGCCTTTGTCAAAGAGATTTTCAGGCATCAGTACCACATAGTACCACAAGGCTATACAGTTATGTAGTAGGATGTCCTTATTTTTTGGAAATGCCTGCTGAAGTATCAGAATGTCTATGGTTTGTTTTCCAGTGGCTCATCTAAAAAAAATTAAAGAGTGAAAAAGAGGGGGTGGGGGAAATAGTATAAACAGCTAATGTTGAATAATGTTGAATCTAGGTAGTAGGTAAATGGATATTTATTATACTAATATTCTACCTTTCTTTATTTGAAAATTTTCCTAATTAAAAACTTATAAAAGAGACTGAGAAGAAAGAGCACTGGAGAGTTGTGGAGAGGGTAAATTCTTTGCCATACCTGGTCTCCTCCCTATCAGCTCCACTGATGGTTTGTCCCAGTGGCCAGGTGGGGGTTTGGGTTCACCTTGGCTACCAGACTATGTTCACCCACTACTTCCTCCAGTCTGAATCCATTATTGCCAGTGAGTCCAAGGGAGCAATTTCTGCAAGGAGGACCCTTTTCTCCTTCCCTTCCTCTCCTTCCTCCTCTAGATTTGCCCCCCTACCACCACCTTCACATCCTGAAAATAAAGAGGATTCATTCTAGGGAATACACAGAGCAGTCATCATCCTGCAACAGCCATTGCCACTGAAGGAGGATTTGGGGTGGGAGGTGTTATTGCCATGGAGGGACTGTGAACCTCCAGAAAGCCTTACTTCCAGCTAATCCTTAGAAAACTGTGTGAGACGGTGGCTGTTCTACCTGATGACCTGGCCTGTACTTTGACATCTATAGCTTCTTGTGGGAGCGAGAGTCACATTTTTTTACAGTCTCCTATTTCGTTCAGAATATTTAGGTCAAATAAAATCCACTTTTTATTAAAAGGGGGAAAAAAAACTTGCCCCAGAGCATGCTAACATTGATTCAGAAAAAAATGTGAACCCTTTGACAGGCTTAACTCTGTTCAAAAGGGATATGAAAACCTGGAGTCACCTTTGAAGAATTCTAGCCTAGAGAAAAAGTCATCAGAAATCCGGAGCCTGGAGGAAACTGAAAAGTTTAAGGTGAAATTAACTTCCCGAGAATAGGACTTGAATGAAGAAAGCTCTAAATGCACAGAACAAGAGAAGTTGGAGGCTGAAATTATAAGAATGATCCATTTACTAGAAGACGAATGAAAAGTGATTACATCACAAGCAGCTTTTCCAGCAGAGTATGAGGCCAAGAGCCAACCCTCATGTGGCCCCTCACAACAGATGGGCCTTCATTTCGAAAACAGAGTTTTCTCTGCCCTACACTCGAGTCTCAGTGTGGCTACCCGACTATGTTCACCCACCACTTCCTCCAGTCTGAATCCATTATTGCGAGTGAGTCCAAGAGAGCAATTTCTGCAAAGAGGACCCTTTTCTCCTTCCTCCTCTAGATTTGCCCCCCTACCACCACCTTCACATCCTGAAAATAAAGAGGATTCATTCTAGATTAACTCAAACTTCAAACAAACCAAACACTCCAGAACCATACAGAGAACTTTTAGAATCGTACTGAAAGCACTGGGGCCTCCTTTGGTCTCTTTTTATAGAAATAGTTTGGGAATGATTTATCTTTCATTATTGGCTTAATAAAATGCTGTTACTTATTTTTGCCCACATTGAAACTTGATGGAGCAGTTGTTCTCAATGTTTTCAAGATAATACTATATCATACCAACTTATGAGTAATATTTCCATTTCTTTTATTCTTTAATTAGCATAAGAACTGTATTTTAGTTTTTAACTACAATTACTATAATCTCAACAATAATAGGAATAATTTGTGTAGTGTTCAGATATAGAAGTTGTTTTATTTTATTATTTTTTAAAGATTTTATTTATTTGAGAAAGAGAGAGAGTGTGAATGAGAGGGAGAGGGAATCTGAAGCAGACTCTGCACTGAACATAGAGAGCCTGACACAGGGCTTGATCCCAAAACCAGGAGATCATGACCTGAGCCAAAACCAAGAGTTGGATGCTTAACTGACTGAGTCACCCAGGTGCTCCTACAGGAATTGTCTGAAATGGTTTTTGTTTATCCAGAAGTGTATTGGTTAAGTTATAAAACATATAAAAGTTGGTTTTTATCTAAATAAATAGTGATTGGTGATTTGGTCTTGAAGAGATATCTGCACTCCCATATTCATTGCAGTATTATTCACAATAGGCAAGACATGGAAATAACCTTAACATCCATCAAAGGATGAATAATTAAACAAAATGTGCCACATCCATTATAATATTATTCAGCCCCAATAAAGAAGGAAGTTGTACCTTTGCAACAACCTGGATGAACCTGGAGAACACTATGCTAAGTGAAATAAGTCAGTCACAGAAGGATAAATATTACATGATTCCACTTACATAAGGTATATAAAATAGTTTAACTCATAGAAACAGAAAGTAGAAAGGTGGTTGTTAGAGAGTTGGGGGAAGAGGAAATGAGGAATTTCTGCTCAGTGGGTATACAGTTAAAATTACACATAATGAGTAAGTTCCAGAGGTCTGCTGTACAACATTGTGCCTAAAGTTAATAACACTGGACTACACACTTAAAAAGTTATTAAGAGGGTAGATCTCAGGATAAGTGTACTTGCTGCAATTAAATAGATACATAAATAAATAGTGCTTGGTTTAAAAGGATTTTATGTGAATCAAATCTATCAAACGCTGATGATGTTTTGGCTTTTTTCCATACTTAGGAAATGCTTTCCTACCTCAACGTCATGAAATCTTTCTTGTAAATTGTGTTCTAGAGTATTTATAATTTTATATTTTAACCCATGTTAAAGTCATTTTTGTTAGTTAAGGTAACACGAACTATGGTAACAGACAACCACCAATCTCACTGGTTCATCACATTGAGTTTATTTGTCACGGACATCATAGTCCAGTGCAGGTTGTTAGTTGAACGGCCTTCCTCATGGACCCGCAAGGACTCAGATATATTCCATCTCGAGTCTACCCTCTCCTTAGGTCAACAGAGTCCTCTCCAGTGACCTAGAGGGAAGAACATGGCAGAATGTTTATGGAGAGTTTATATGGGCCAGTCCTAGAGGTAGCACATATCATTTTTTGCTCACATTCCTCTGGTTTCCATGGACATGGTGAACTGCAAAGGAATCTGGGAATTTCTATGTGGTAGCAGGGGGGAAAGAAAGCATGCTTTGAGGAACACAGGGAAGTCTGTGCCACAATTTTGTTTAAGATGAGAAATAAAGATCCTCATTACTTGAAATGTTAGGCTCATGTTGAACAAATCATTCTCCACTTCCTTCATTACCTTCATCTTCAATTTGCTGTAGCTGCTCCATTTTATCTTTCCTTCTAGGCCTTCAATTGTTTAGCATTTCTGTATTGTTTTGTTTTCTTTTTCATAGACTGGGAAGTAAGATTCCAATTTGGCTTCTCTCTAGGTGGTAAACTCAGTTTTCCCAACATCATCTATCTAAATAATATAAATAAATTATAATTCTAAAATTCCATTTAAAAAATGAGATACCAGGGTGCCTGGGTGGCTCAGTCAGTTAAGCGTCTGCCTTCATCTCAAGCCATGATCCCAGGGTCCTGGATTGAGCCCCACATCAGGCTCTCCACTCAGTGGGGAATTGCTTTTCCCTCTCCTCCCAGCTCCTGCTCTCTCTTGCTATCTCTTTCTCTATCAAATAAATACATAAAATCTTTTTTAAAATGGAGTTGCCAACACATATCATGTTCCCACATATATAAGTTCTCTCTCTTTTCTTCTAGTAGTCCATTTGCCTGGTTTTTGTTCATTACTGCACTGTTCTTGTTGCAATAACTCTTCTTACTACAGTAATACTATGTCTACCATGCCCAGGTATGGAGAAAACTGGTTGCAGCCCATGTCACTTCATCATTGTCTTTGGTTTACTAAATCTCTACACTGGGTCTTCAGTTATCATGAAATGAATATCCAAGGAATCAGATATCCATGGAAAGGATATCATTCCATTAACAGAGGCAGCACTGGGGCAAGTGAACTCTAACCATGTGGTTTGAAGCCTATAAAGTGAATATACACCATCTGAGGTAAAAGATGATTGTCCTTGTTGAATCACAACTGTGACAGCCAGGATGAGGGTTTGCGTAAGCCACGGAAGCAAGATAACATTGCCCTTGTCACTTTACAGAATCCAGAATTCTCAGCAAAATTTCCCTCACAATCCAACTCTAGCCTGTTTTTCTAGTTTCATTGCCAGGGAGAGCATTGTATTTGTTTTCTCTAGTATCTTATTTGACCTTTGGGAAAGCCATGCACTTAAATAATTTACCCCAGATTATTAGGAAAGGTTTAGGAAAAGCCAAGACTACAACTCAAATCTACCCTAATTTGTAAGTGTACTATGCATCAACACAGATCTTGTGGGAAGCTTGTTTCTACCTGTCTCAACTCCCTGTGAATGAACTTGAGAATTAAGGCATCTGATCATAGATATGGAGACCAGAGACTGGGGCCTATTCTTCTTCCCCTTCTTCTCTCTGAGTAATTCTGGATTCTAAGAAAGAGGTGAGTGAACACATGCAAAACTTCTTCATCCCACTTCTTTACTGAGTAGTAGAGATAAAGTCAATGGTCAACTGAATGCATAAAATATGCAAGTCTTTACACCAGAAAAAAAAAATGCAAGGAAAGTTCTCGTTATCAGATTATCCCATCAGTGAATATCAGGTATTTAATCTTCTTTATCCCCCATCTTGTCACCATTCTTTTATGTATGTCTTAGGGAAGTGGGTACAGAAGTGGAGTGTATTCTGCTCAGGAATTAAATGGACAATATTCCAGTTGAGAACTTGGCATCCCCTATTGAATGGCATTTGTGCATAACCATGAACAGTCTGGATGAGTAAGACTGGGCTGTTAGGTTTATGTGATATATCCACCCTCATGACTCTTAGAAATTATAGAGAGTTCCTGTCTAATCATGTGAAAAAGGACATACACATTGAGAGCTAAGAAATACACTGTCCATGTATATGTTCTCTCTCAGAGCTCAAGTAGCACTGGATAAAACTTACAACTCACCCCAGGCATTAGATAGGTACGGACAGGAACCCAGGCAGGAGAAATGGTGGCAAAGAGGCAGGGACATGTCCAAAGACAGGTAAAAATTGAATTTCTAATTCCTTTTACACTCTGGGATTATTTTCTTTAAGACCAGAAGCTTCATGCCTTTATGTCTCCTTTTCAGAGAAGCCAAGTCTGCTTGGGGGAAATGTACTCAGGGTGAAAGTTCCTGTACTGCTCCTAACTCCAGCATGTATTTCTTGTGACAGTTTTAACCTTCTTAGGTGAGAAGGGAAATGACTTGGGGTCAGGAGCCCTTGCTGACATTCAAGTGCTATTCCTTGCAGAGACTTGCATTTAGTGTCTTTCAGCCAAGAAACCTTAAAATTTCTTCCAGCCAGCAATCTGCTGGGGTGTGGCCTGTAAAAGCTTGGACCTGTGTGAGGTGGACGCAGAGGAAAAGGGACACAAAGGCCCATGTGGGTCAGCAATCTGGGGCTTTGCAGAGGCATGCGTCATTCAGCATCTGACACTATTTTTAGGAATTCCAGCCTTCTTACTGTACATATGATAGCCATCTCTGTGCATATTCCTCGGGTGTGAATTAAAAGTCTAAAGTGAAATCCATTTTCTTTAGGACTTACTGCTTTTCTGATGCTGCTGCTACCAAAAAAAAAAGTTATGCAGATTCATTTTTAATAATTCCCTTGAAAGAGAGGTCAAGGAAATTTCCTGGGCAGTTCCTTGAGAGCTGACTTGGGGACTAATTTATCTGTCTCAGATGGTGCCAAGAATGTAGAGGTTGATCTGTCAAGTTTTGTGGACTGAATGGTTGTCCCCATTCCAGAATATCTGTAACAGGAACTGAGGCTCTATCTGTCAAAAGTAGTTTGGATGCCATTCAACAGAAAGACAGTTTAACTCAAGGGTCAGACACCATAGACTTCTTTTTCCTTCTCTACCAACCAGCACCTCCTTCTAACTCAGAGAAATGTCATAGAATAGTGGGGAGATCATGAAATTTTAAGACAGAAAATTGGAGTTTGAATCTTAAAATTGCCACCCATTATCTATGGGGGCTTAGGAGAATGACTTAATTTTTCCTAACTTCCCTTTGTCATCATAAAAAAAAAAAATTTCTGGCAGAATGAAGGGACAGAAAGTGTAGTATGTGGGTGGTAGGGACTTTATCAATGGTATTTTTCTCGCTGCTCTCCAGCCCAAATTTAAGAAGTGCTGAATGACAATGTCAGAGGTGGAGGTCAGGGTGTACGGTAGAACAAAAAAACCCAGCTGGTATAATTTACACAATTCATTTAATCACTCATTCAGTCAATACACTTTGATTGGGTGTTGTCTGAGTGTTGTGCGCAGAGATGGGAATTCAGCACTGGCAAGGCTGGACTCTGGCACCCCACCCCCAGCCCCAACATGGGGAAAGTGAAGGACGGATGCCTCTCAGTGGTGCAGGAAGTCAAGCTCAAAAGTGTAGGTGCTGGGGCGCCTGGGTGGCTCAGTAGGTTAAAGCCTCTGCCTTCAGCTTAAGTCAGGATCTCAGGGTCCTGGGATTGAGCCAGGCATCAGCATCGAGCTCTCTGCTCAGTGGGGAGCCTGCTTCCTCCTCTCTCTCTCTGCCTGCCTCTCTGTCTACTTGTGATCTCTGTCTGTCAAGTAAATAAATAAAATCTTTTTAAAAAATTGTTTTAAAAAAAAAAAGTGTAGGTGCTGAGCAGACTCAAAGCCAAAATAGGACAGCAGTCCTAAGGCCATCTGTGCTGGTCAGCATCCTCAGAGCTAGCCCAGGGCTCAGGTCCCTCTGTCTCCTGGTGATGACACAGGACCACTGTTTTCCTGACTGACACACATAAGGTTCTTAAGATGAAAGTAGCTTAATACTGCCCTGGCTTATTGAGTGGACTGTGGAAATGGCTGGGACTTCCTTCTCTTTGCACTTCTCTTTTCAAAAGCTTTTGAGGGCAGATAGGGTGACCTCAGACTAAAGATGGAAGACCACCTGCTGGGTCTACATGAAATATGTTTGTCTTCTTTGGCAGGCTGGGCCTCGGTGGGGGGAGGTATGCATGTGACACGTGCTTTTGCCCATGACATGGTGAATGTTTACTTTGAGTGAACTCACAGAAAAAACCGAGCATGCCCTTTTACTCTAGAATCTGTAATTTATAGCATTCTTTTTTTTTTAAGATTTTATTTATTTATTTGAGAGAGAGACAGTGAGAGAGAACATGAGCGAGGAGAAGGTCAGAGAGAGAAGCAGACTCCCCGTGGAGCTGGGAGCCCGATGCGGGACTCGATCCCGGGACTCCGGGATCATGACCTGAGCCGAAGGCAGTCGTCCAACCAACTGAGCCACCCAGGCGTCCCAGTTTATAGCATTCTTTAAGCTGTTATTAGAGTCATAATTTTTGCTTCAGAAATTAAAACATAAACAGAAGTGAAGAGTATCATGAATTGTTTATACAGCAAAAGCTTTCATGATAAGGATAGCAGCATTTTTCGAATGCTTACTTATCTGTGTGTTGTTTTTCTTAATTATTTACCTTGATCCTCAGTATAACAATATGAGGTAGGTATGGTAATCTTTATTTTGCATGTAGGTAAAACTTGGGTTTGAGAGATAGGTATTTTGTCCAAGGTCACACAGCTACTAAATGGCAAACCCAGGTCTGTCTCATTGTGATGCTCACAATCTACACAGTGTACCAGATCTGTATCATGTGAATAAGATATGTGTGTGATAGATATGATTTATAAGACAAGTACATGTGAGTGGATAGAAAATCCACCATAGGAACGAATCATTCTCCCAGGAAGGCCACAAGATGCTCTACAAGACAACCGTCTCATTTTAAAGGCAAGAAAATGAAGCAGGGAAACTCAGAGAGGTTGTGACTTGCCCAAGGTGGCAAAGTAGCAAGGTTAAAAATGCAACACATGCTTTAGCTGTGATTTCCCCTCCAATAAGGACATACTATCTCATTAAGCCCAAAGTATTGGGGCTCTATAGCAGCTAAAATAATTTATAAGATAACCAAAAATTTTTATAGTCAAGACAGCTACTAATGTGTGATCTGCCTGACGTGGCAATCCACTCACAGCCAGAGTTTCTATGTTTTCAGAATAGGAATGATCCTGGCTACCTTGTGGGAGTGGTGGTGGAGTTTCTATAAGATGGTATCTTAGAATCAGATCCTGAAACAAACCTTGATATTAGAATGCACATGAAAATTATTTATCAGTGAGTGTTGTCAGTAAAAACTATCAGAGAAGTAGGGCAGTGAGACAGGTAGGGGAAGGAGGCCAACTCACATCTTACAGAGTGTAGTTTCAAGTCCATCCTACAGAGTTTATATGGTGGAGAGGATAAGTAACAACACAGAGGAGGAGTGAGGGTGCATGGGAATTTATACCCCTACACGTTTACATTCCCACACCTGTGAGTCATTAGGTAAAGGCTGCCCCAGGGGAATGTAAATTCTTTTTTTTTTTCAAAAATTTTATTTATTAATTTGACAGAGAGAGATCACAGTAGGAGAGAGGAAGGGAAGAGATCACAGAGAGAGGAAGGGAAGCAGGCCCCCTGCTGAGCAGAGAGCCCGATGTGGGACTCGATCCCAGGACCCTGAGATCATGACCTGAGCTGAAGGCAGCGGCTTAACCCACTGAGCCACCCAGGCACCCCGGGGAATGTAAATTCTTAAGCACTTCCAGCTCCCACTGTGGTCAGAAGAGTGGGCCCTGGCAGCATTAAGGCAGCCCTCCAACAAAAGGATGCAGTTTTAGGGACTAAAAGCTACACCTTAACCCAGAGTGCAGGAAAATGGAAAAGAAACTGGAGGGAATAATAGCAAAGCTGCAGGTGGCATAGATAAACCACACAACATGGGTGTGTGGTCATTGTTAGCTGCTTAATAAATAGCAACAATTCTTCTTTTTATTATTTATTATTGGTGAATAGTGTAAAATATTTTGTATTCCCCTAAATTCTGGAGGAGAGGCCAGTGGTAGATAAGGTAAAATACAATTTTCCTCATATCCAGGGCTCCTTCTAGCTTTGTTAAAGTCTCACGGGCCCCATTATCCCCATGTCCTCTACTTCACATCACTGTTTTGATGAAAGGGAAAGCCACTTTTCATAACTTCAAGCCGGGGTGAAAGAACAGTTTTTGCTTTCTTCATCTCCTTCACTAGCCCCCTCTGCCTGTCAGTGGATTGTGTGTCAGCAAGCTGGCACCACTGGGACCCAGGCTGCTTCTGCAGTTTGATCATTACCCTTTAGATGTGGAAGAGGGGGAACTGGCTCCGGTGTCTGATCTCTTACTGGAATCACTGGGATCCTCTCTGATGGCACTTGCTGCCCACCGTTTTTTTGTTTGTTTGTTTGTTTGTTTTTAATGAGTATTTCAGTAACATAAAGCCAGCATGTTCAAATAATCCCATTCCCCTTTTCTCTTTGACAGAACTTCAGAGCTTTGGCCCAAGCATGCCTGGCAGAGAAATTCCCTCAGCGTGGCTGCTGGTGGTGCTTCTTAGCCTTAGTCAGGATAAACCTCTAAGTCATCCCTGTCCCATAGGTTTCATAAAGAATGGTATTATGGGTTGAATTGTGACAAGATGAATGGATAAACAAAATGTGGTATGTACATACAATGGAATACTATTCAGCCTTAAAAAGGAGGGAGATTCTGACGGATTCTACAGTATGGATGAACCCTGAAGAACTTATGCTCTGAAATAAGTCAGTCACAAAAGGACAAATACCTCATGATTCTACTTATCTGTTGGATCTAGAGTAGTCAAACTCAGAAAGAGAACATAGAATGGTGGTTTTCAGGGGCTGGGGGAGAGAAAAATGGGAGTTGGTGTGTAATGGATATAGCTTTCACTTTTTCAAGAAGAAATATTTCTGCAGATTGGTTGTACAGCAATATGAATATACTTACTACCAAACTGTACACTTAAAAATGGTTAAGATGATAAACTTTATGTGATGTGTATTTTGTCGCAATTAAAAAAAAACTGGTATGATTTCTATCTTCAGTGGACCCTGAATCATGTGACAATTAGAGAAACTTTGTTTTAGTCATGGGGCAGGTGCAGGGAGGGAGTGAACAAGGAAAGGAACAAACAACTTAGATGACCATGGCTTCACGTAATAGAAGCTGATTGTTTGATTCTGTGACAGTTTGATGTGGCCACCAGGATGGTTCTGCTCCATGCAGCATTCAGGGACTCGGGCTTCTTCTTCCATCATATGAGCTCACCATCTTCAACACAGGATCCCTAAGGTCACCACAGAAAGGGAAAGGGTATGTGCACAACTACCAAAGCTAAGGTGATCATGCAAATATTATGCAAATATCACCTTTGCCAGATATTCCATTGGCCAGAATTCAGTCATATGATTCAAATATAGCCATAAGGGAAACTGGGAAGCTAAAGGAAAATGAATTGAGTAAATCGTTGCTACCCGGCTTTAGAGAGGGAAAGGTATTTGGGCTGAGCCTTGAAAAATGAGTCTGTCCTGACTTCATCTCTGTCTTTATTGCCTTTAGCAAAGAGCCTGGTAGAGAGGACTTACTTGATAAGTGTTTATTAGATAGACGGATGGATGGATAAATAGAAATGCAGCTCTCTATGAATACTGAACCACAAAAGAACTAGAATCAATCTATTTTATTTATAGCAGGACTATTGCCTGATGCCTTCCTTTGGGCCCTGAGATCATAAGACAATGCCGATTGCCATCACTTAGTAGATTTTTCATTCAGCATGAGACATAGAGAAGTTAGTGAGTAGCTTGCTTCCATGGCTCAGTGATGGTGAATGAGCCAAGAATCAAGATCCCAGACTGGAACATAGTCTTAGACAATCTTGAGTCCACACATGAAGTGCTCCTCAATCAGTGGGAATCTGTGGTCCCTCCCAAATTCTGACACAAGTGCTGGGTGTCTCTCTTGAGATATGCCTCATTTGTCTCATTGTGGCCTGTGGAAACTTGCCCATATATGAAGGCATTTGTTCTTTTCTTTTTTTGGCTTGTTTGAGGAGGTATTAATAAAAATAAAGCCGGTAAAAGCAAAATGATTGTAATTAATGCTAATAACGGGAGGAAACAGATTGCTGAGTGCATCTGTTCAATCTGGCTTCTTGAGTATTTGGCAGAGGTTTCATTGTTGGTAAGTGGGAGATAGTGAATTCAGGGCCATTACCCATTCCTAATATACTTACACATGGATAATGATGGCACAGTTACTGTCGCTAGAACTTGGGCACCTGCCCAGTAGGTTTTGTGTAATAATGTAATCAACTGTAATCTGGGTGAGAAGATTGTTCTTGATGTTCTGCACTAAAATTGTTTCTACTTGGAGTCTGTGTTTTGATTATCTACTGCTATGTAACAAACTTACTAAACTTAGTAGCCTAAACAACAATTTGTTGTGCTCATAGATTATGTGGGTCAGGAATTTAGACGGCCCTAGAGAAATGCTTGTCTCTTCTTCATGATATCAGAGGTCTCAGCTGAGAAAATTCAAATGATTCAAGGGAATCATCCAGAAGTTTCTTCACTCTCCCTGGGGCCTGGCCTGGGATCACTCAAAGGCTAGGCTCATCTGGGACTGTCAGCTGGGCACCTGTAATTTAGCCTCTCCATGTTGCTTGGTCTTCTTATAGTCTGACATCTTGGTTCCCAAAAGGTTCCAAAAAAGAGGAGGTATGCCAAAAAGACCAAGAAGAAAATGAATGGCCTTTATGACCGAGTCTCAGAGGTTACCAAACATCACTTGCACTACACTAATGATCAAAACAGTCATAAGCCCACCTGGATTCAAGAAAGGCAACATAGGCCCTCAAGATGAATGAAGTATTAAAGAATTTTTAGCTGTTTTTTTGGTTTTGTTTTGTTTTAAACCACCACACTCAGACTCACTTTTTTTTTTTTTTTTTTTGGGTGGTAACCCAATTCTTTTTTTTTTTTTTTTAGCTTAAAAAAGTCTTTTTTTTCTTAAAATAACAGAAATTTAGTTTTTCATAGTTCTGGAGGCCAGAGTTTCAAAATCAAGCTGTCAGGAAGACTTCCTCCAAAGTCTCTAGGAGACAATCCTTGGGTGGTCTGAATTTTATTTATTATTACTTTTTTAAGATTTTATTGATTTATTTGACAGACAGAGATCACAAGTAGGCAGAGAGGCAAGCAGAGAGAGAGGAAGGGAAGCAGGCTCCCCGCCAAGCAGAAAGCCCGATGCAGGGCTCAATCCCAGGACCCTGGGATCATGACCCAAGCTGAAGGCAGAGGCTTAACCCACTGAGCCACCCAGGAGCCCCAGTGGTCTGAAATTTGAATCCAACCACTTCTTACTACTTCTATTGTCATCACATCCAGTGTGATGTGATAACAGCTTGTCAATAATCCTTTAATTCATTTCCGTAAATACTATTTTCAACAGTTACTGGAGTGATCCTATTAATCATTAGTCATATCATGGCATTCCTTGACTCAAACCCTCAATGGTTCTTCATTGTTCTCAGAAGTTCTTATGCTGGCACATATGGGTTCCTGCTACCTCTCTGCCCTCCGGTCCTACTACTCTGTACCTTAATCCTTCCGCTCCAGCCAGACTAGCCTCTTTGCTGTTCCTTGAACATACTAAACACAATCCTATCTCAGGGCTTTTGTACTAGCTGTTTCATCTGCCTAGACTGCTTTCCCCCAAATATCTACATGGTTTAGTCCTTCATTTCCTTTAGGAATAAATTTATTTATTTATATATTTTTTTAGATTTTAATTAATTTATTTGTCAGAGATTGAGAAAGAGAGAGAGCACACAAAAGCAGGAGGAGTGGCAGGCATAGGGAGAAGCAGGCTCCCTGCTGAACAAGGAGCCCAATGTGGGACTTGATCCCAGGACTCTGAGATTATCACCTGAGCTGAAGGTAGACTCTTAACCAACTGAGCCACCCAGACATCCCAGGAATCAATTTATATATCACCTTGGTGAGATCTTTGCTCAGCTTTTTCAATATATACTACCTTTCATTTCACCTTATGCTCCAATATTCATCCCCTACTGCTTTTTCCATAATTCCAATCATCACCTAATGCACAGTACATTCTCTTATTTGTCTTATTTCTTGATGCCTTTCGCATTAGAATGTAAGCTAAATGAGGATGGGGATTTTCTCTTTTTTATTCACTGTTGTATCTCTGGAACATAGAACAATACTTAGAATGTACTGGATAGTCAACCCATATTTGTTAAGTGAGTGAGGGAATTAAGAAGAGAGTGAATGAATGAGAGAAAAAAATAAATTCTGTCAACTTGTGCTCAAAAACCTTTCTGACAATGCTAAAATGTTTCAAAAAAAGACCCATGAAGGAAAAAGGCATAACTCCATTGAGAAAGTTTGGGTAGCCTGCTTTCCTTTCATAGGGACAATGTCCCAGCTTAACATGTTAGTTAAGTTAGTTCTTTAGATATATGTAGCTGTGTAGCAGAAAGAGGCATAGACCTGAGTTTTCACTAACTAGTTGTATGATAAAAAATAGCCTACTTAGTCATCCTGGGCCATAGATTCTCTTCTATAAATTGAGATAAATTGTATTTGAACCAGATGATCTATCCCTAAGATCCCTCCAGCCTTGATATTGAATTCTTTATTTTGCTCACCAGATCATTCTCCACTGAATTCTAGGGGAAATCTAAGGGCAACATCTCATGACCTGGGAATAAAGAGGATGAATCAGGAAGAGAGAGGAACTAAGCCAAGATATCAGTTTAAACCTGAGCAAAATAAAACATATACTGTACTGGAATGTTTTGTGAAGACAACAGGATTGGACATGAAATTCTGACATTCGATGGGATCAGAATACTGCTCAGCCTTTGCAGATGGTGATTGGGTAATACCTCGGAGGGGATAGTAGGGAGCTTCTAGGGTACTAGAATGCTACTTGTTGATCTAGGTTATGGTTATATGGGTGTGTTTTTTTAAATTCTGCCCATCTCACTTATGATTATCTTCTCACTTATGATTTGTATATTTTCTCTATATATGTTATACTTGAATTTAAAAGTTCACCAAAAAATTCCAACCCAGAGAAAGATAGACAGATAGATAGATAGATAGATAGATATGGTCTTTTCCTTAGATAATTATTAAGGAGAATTTGGACATTTTACCTGACTAAAACCTGGATAAAAACAAAAGATTGAAAAAGATTATTTTAGTTGTAGGAATTGGAAGGGGGAATTCTTAGCTTCGTTCTGGAGAAAAAGTTATGCTAATGAACTTCAAAGTGGTTGAAATTTGATACAGGGAGCTTGCAAATATTCTTTTCTTCTCAATGGTCCTAGACCTCTCTGAACTCTCTGGTCTATGCAGAGGGATAAACCTGAGAAGCTTCTGGAATTCCCAATAAACTCTTGGACCCATTATTGTTCTAATCATTCATAGAATCATTTCCAATGTACACTTGGAGGTGGTTTTACACAGTCTATTTCTGTGACTTTTTTGATCTATCAAAAGCTTTTAGGACTCCAAAAGGCTATTTTAAAAGCAAGGAAGGATGGTGTACAAATGGCCCAAGAGAGAAGCTGCATGCCTTTCAGAAGTCTCACAAGTCAAAAAGTACAGCTAGTCTTTTGAAACTATTGTCCAGGCAGGATTTGGTGACTAAGAACAAGGTGTTAGAAGGAGGTGGTTTGATTTCCCACTGTGAAGCACTCTGGAAAAAATAGAAATTTTAAGCTCAGGCCTGACATCCTACACCTCATCTATTATCCCTAGCAGAGAGAAATCCCTTTTACAAAGTTCCCAGTTACAGAAGCTTAGTGTAGCAGTTCCCCTGCACCTTTTTTTTTTTTTTAAATTATGAAACTTGGGACAGTAGAGTGTATTGATTATATCAGTAATCCAACACCCGTTGATCTGCTTTATGGAGAGAGCTGTTCTTTGATACTCAAACTCTTTCATGTTATCCAGTAAGATGCCTCATCCTACTTTTCACAGTTCACCTTTAGTGCTGCTGCCTTTAAGATTTATATTGGTTATATATTGTGTCAGTTGTCTGTTGCTGTGTAACAAACATCCCCAAAGCAACCATTCATTTTGCTCATGAGTCTGAAATTTAGGCAGAGTTTGGCAGAGATGGCTCATCAGCTGGGGTAACTTGATGGGAAGTTGGATGCTATACTTTCAAGATGGCCCACTCACATGGCAGGCAAGTCAATGCTGGGTGTCTGGTGGGAATTCAGCCAGGACTGTATGTCACAGAACTTGGTTTTCCTCCACATGGCCTCTCAACAAGCTGCTTAGACTTCAATCTTGGGTGTCTAAGACAGACTGTCCCAAAAGGACAAGATAGAAGGACATATGATCTAGTTTTGGGAGCCAGAATGTCTCTTCTGCCATGCTCTATTGGTTGAGATAGTCAAAAGATGCACTCAGTTTCAAGAGGAGGAGATGTAGACCCCATCTCTTAATGAAGAAATGAAAAGGTCCTAAAAGAAAATGTGGGATGGAAGATATTGTTGTAGCCATATTTGGAAACTACAACATACCACATAAGTTGAAACAGTTGCTAACCCAGAGGAGTGGCAATATGTTCATGAAACAAATGTATGTGTGTAGGTATGTGTGAAACGTATAGGTGGAGAAGAGCCTTTGTTTCCCTTTCCACATACATTCATGAGAGAATTTCAATGCCAATCATCAGAAAGAGAGAGTATTAAAGGGTTACTTTTCATCCTTACTCCAAACTCCCTCATTCTCTTCTCCCCAAGGAACAAAGTATTTCCAGGGCCACTGCATTGAAACTCAGACAGGGCTGAGTGTTTCTCCCTTAAAAGAAAGCCCGAGGCAAAATATACTATTGTACATATAGTTGGGGCTTGTGCTTTTTGTCTTCATATGGAAAGAGAACTGAGTGGAGCCTAGATTGTCAGGCTCTATCTTCCAAATTCTTTATATCTTGATGAGTAAGTTAGGGTCCTATGGATCCCTAGATCAGAAGGGGGCAGAGGGTAGAGGATTTACTACATTCTTTAACCCAACCTTATGAATTATAAGCAGATGTTATTCAATACTTTATGTGGCTCCTTACTATTATTTTTCAATTGATTAAGAACCCAGGCCACATAAAGGATGTAATTAGCATCCCTAAACTTCCAAAATATATGTCACTAAAGTTTGATCTATGGCTCAAGATCTACTCACTCACATAAAGGTAATGGAGTTTGATGTTGGCTACAAAGGAAAGATGATACTTCTGGAGCTGGTGTTGAAGAGGAGGACATGTTAGGAAGAGATCTGCAGGTTTTATCTTGAGAACTTGGGAGTATGAGCCTTTCTCTTAGACCCATTCTATCTATGGGCAAGAAGACCCCAGATACATGCATGTTGCTGGCCCTCTTTCTCAGGAGCCCTAACAGTTTGCCCAAGCTGTATGCCCAGAGTACTAGCTCTACCTGTCATTGGGCTGTATGCTCCCCTCCTCCCTAGTCTAGGATTCAAGTACCCAGGGAATTAAGCCTGACTTTCTGGGTCCCTTTTACCTGAAATATTTGGGCATGAAAGATTTTTTTCAAACTTCACCCACTGAGGCTAAGGCCCTTGGATGAAGACTATTCTTTACTTGGTTGGCATTGACTCAGTCAGTCTGTCATCATTACGTGTAGAATGCTCACTGTGCCAAGCATTGTGCCAGATACTGGATATAGGATGGTGAATAAAAAATACCCAGACCTTGGCTTCATACTTATCTTCATAAGTATCTAAAGGAAGAAGCAGACAATAAACCAGAAACAGACAAAAAACCCAAATAATATATAATTACAAATTCTGATGGGTACTTTCAAAGAAGTAAAGAGGGTGTGGAGGGATAAGATAAAGCAGGGGAAGCATCATCTGCAGCAGGCTCAGCATCTTGTCTAATTCTATCTAACTTTGTGGGGCTACATTCCTATTTTGTCTGTGCCCTTTACCAAATAAAAACAACAGTACTACTAAATACTAACAATACTTAACACATATAATGCTATGATCCAGGTATTTGTAAATGATTTTTGTGTGATAACTCATTTAAAATGGTGTTAGTTAAGGGCCCAGACTGCACCAAGATTAAAGGTCTGCTATTACCTGTATGTCTCAAAATCCATCCATTACTGTCTTGCTTCTCTCCCCTCATCTCTTACACACACAGACTACTTCTCCTCCCCATCAGCTTCTCCTTGCAACCTGAGATCTGTTTGAATGAAGGGTGGAGGGACATATCTGTTATATATAGTTGTGACATATAGTGGTGATGGTTGACCCCTCTTGGGGGCACCACTTCTGTCAATGTGTGTGTCCTGCATAATTCTCCCACTCTCTGTTGACTTCTCCTTACTCAGTGTTCCCAGAATAGTGCACAGATGCAGCAGTGATCAACCCTCACAGGGAGCCAATCCTATCAATATCCAGCTGGAAAGGAAGATAGCTATCACAAAGATATGGGAAATTTAGTTAGGTCTGGAATTTTAAAAATCACACAGGAGAGATAAACTTGAGCATACTAGTTTCCTAACATATTTTTAGCAGCTGAATCCTTTTTTAAATGAAATGTTATTTGGAAATTCCAATATAGAAGACAGTTAAAGAGTGAGTGGGAGATCCATGGTCTAGGTCTACCCTATCCTTAAAGGACCCAAGTCAGCCACACAGAACTCTATGGCTCTACAGAATTCAACTTTAAAATACTGTATTCAGCAATAAGGAGCAATTGTGAGTAATTGAGTAGAGGAATGATATTTTTTTAAAGTGTAGTTTTAGGAAATTAATTTGGTAGCAATATGCAAAAATAATTGAATAAGGAAAAATAGAGTTGAAGAGATTCTAACAGATTGTTGCAGATCTCCTGACTTGAGGTAATAATGATAATGTCTTATCTCAGCATAGTATGTTCTGCTAATTAAAAACACATCACGTATACCCCACAACACTGCCATGTGATATGCAAGAGGATTGTCATTATCTCCATTTTATATCTGAGGAAGGCTCATAGATAAAAAGCTATATGAAAATATGTAGGGGCACCTGGGTGGCTCAGTGGGTTCAGCCTCTGCCTTTGGTTCAGGTCATGATCTAAGGGTCCTGGGATCAAGCTCCAAGTCAGGATCTCTGCTCGGCAGGGAGCCTGCTTCCTACTCCCCCTCTGCCTGCCTCTCTGCCTACTTGTGATCTCTCTCTCTCTCTGTCAAATAAATAAATAAAATCTTTTTAAAAAAATATGTAACCTGAGAAATATAGTTCTCCATTTGTAAGATAAGATCCTTCTCTTATTTCCAAGGAGATAACTTTCACATGTGAACTTGAAGGAATAGCACACAGGACAGATACATTTCAATAGGGAGAGGAGGGATGCCTGGGTGGCTCAGTGGGTTAAAGCCTCTGCTTTCAGCTCAGGTCATGATCCCGGGGTCCTGGGATTGAGCCCCGCATCGGGCTCTCTGCTCAGCAAGGAGCCTGCTTCCAGCTCTCTCTCTCTCTCTCTGCCTGCCTCTCTGCCTACTTGTGATCTCTGCCTGTCAAACAAGTGAATAAAATCTTAAAAAAAAAATAAGGAAAGGACAAGAATGGATCTAGAGCAGTATTTCTTAGGATATTTATAGGTATATTTATGGGTGTTATTTGGAAAAAGTGGATCTGTCTTCAAAGAAGTTGAGAAACCCCAGTTTCCACTTGTGTTTTAAACTATAGTGCTGTTCAGAGATTTAATAATCTAACGTGCATTGGCTCTAAGTGGGGCACATAATACAAAGAATCTCCTACCTGGGACCCTGTCTTTAAGGGCATCTCAGAGTTTGGCAGGGTTCCAGGAAATGAATTTTGGCAAACAGTGGTCTAGACAAGGTTGACAAACTTTTTCTGTTTGGGCCTGAGAGTAAATACTTTAGGACTGGCAGACCATGTAGTCTCTGGCACAACTACTCAACTCTGCTATTGTAGTAAGAGCCTTTGACAATAGGCAAACAAAGAGCATGGCTGTGTTCCTTTAGGGATAGTGAAATTTGAATTCCTATAATTTTCACATGTCATGAAGTATTATTCTTCTTTTGATTGTTTCCAAATGTTTGAAAGTGTAAAATCCATTCTTAGTTCTCTGGCTATACAAAACAGCCAGGGAGATGGATTCTAGAACTTAGGGCAGTAGTTCAGAATGATGTCCCGAGACAGTTATGAAGTTGGACATCTGTGGTTTGGGAAAATGAGGATGGTGGTGAAGGCTGGCCTCACTGCCCTCAGTGCCTGGGGCCTGGCACTGCTCTAAAATATAACTTTGTGAGAAATTCTGTTCATTTTAGTTTGTTATTTAGCCTGGGCCATTTACCTGTAGTGATAACATTTGGGGTAAAGTCACCATATAACTTTTCATCAAAAACAATGACTCAAACAATAATAACAAGATGGCTCAATGGCTCTCTTGTCTGAAGAGATTTTGTTAACCCTTTTTGCCATCTTGCTCCTTGCTGAACCCTGTCAAATCCCATTCCTAATAGTAGGCAATTGTATTTTGGCTCTTTCTTAAAGATCTTAAACAGTTTCCTCAAGGCAGTGTTTGAGATGAGGTGTTAGCCATACTTTCCATTCCTTCCAGTGTAACAGTTGCAAAAACTCAGAAATACTTGAACCAACATTTACTCTTTCATCATTTTCCCACTTCTGCCTCATTTGCCAAAGTACAGACTGGACAGGGTTGAGGATGAAAAGGCAGAAAACATTTTACCTCCTCACCTCTCCTGAACTCACCTTTCACTTATATACACTCAGTATTCTTCCCAAAAGTTCTTTTAAAAAAATATTTTCTTATGACAAAAGTAGCAAATTTTCATAACAAAGACTTTCAAAGAGACAAAGAAAAAGGAAAAGAAAAAATAAAGAAAAGCCACCATAGCCCACAACCCAGAGATAACTGCAGCTAGTATGTTGTTCTTTATCTTCAAAGTTTTAAATGCACATTTAATTAAAAAAATAAAATTCTGGGGCACCTGGGTGGCTCAATGGGTTAAGCCGCTGCCTTCAGCTCGGGTCATGGTCTCAGGATCCTGGGATCGAGTCCCACATCGAGCTCTCTGCTCAGCGGGGAGCCTGCTTCCTCTTCTGCTCCGACTGCCTCTCTGCCTGCTTGTGATCTATCTTTCTGTCAAATAAACAAACAAAATCTTTAAAAAAATAAAATTCCATTATGTATATACTCCTTTAAAATATAATTTTTTTCACTAAGGTAGCAATTTTCCAAAGATGGGTTACATGCATTTTAGCCTAAATCAGTACTTCTTTAAGTCTCTCCCATAAAGCACTATTTCCATGAGTAGTTATTACACAGCTAGAAAAAATGAGAAGGTTATGATCACTACATTTGGGAACTGAGAAATGCTGGTCAAATACAGTTGAACAGGCTTCTTTATCTCAGAATTTCCAAGTACCTCAAATATGCTGGTGGGTGTTATAAATCCTCAGGATGAGGACTAGAGTACGCGATGCTTCCCAGCTTGTTGAACTACGAAACCCTTTTCTCCTCTAAGAATCTCATTCCACCACACATTCCGGGAAATGCTGGCCAAAATCATTAGGAGCTGGAATCAAACTTTCTCATTTCTCATAGCTATATACTCAGAGTTATTTTTATATTATATCATGAGATCTTTGGGCAAAATGATGGACAGGACAAACGTTAAAAGCCTGGCTCCTCCCAGCCCCCTTCTGCAACACTTCTTCCAAATCCATGGTGGTCAA
Organism: Mustela putorius furo; assembly: GCF_011764305.1. Classification (NCBI taxonomy): domain Eukaryota; kingdom Metazoa; phylum Chordata; class Mammalia; order Carnivora; family Mustelidae; genus Mustela; species Mustela putorius. The sequence continues at coordinate 108,213,975 of NW_025421987.1, read as the reverse complement.
AGCCAATTAGTTCAGGGGAGAGAATTTGACCCTAAGAGAGCCCATCTACAAAGGATAGTGATTGCCTGTAGCAACTGGATTTGGAGAGCTGAACTATAATTCAGAGAGTCAGTGAGTTGATGATACAAATGGACCCATGAAGCCAAATGGAGGTAGACAGAATAGTGGAGTCACACAAGCAAGCTCGTGCTAAGGTAACAGATACAGGAACCCACTTCTGGAGACTCTCTGAGGTCTAAATGACCTCCACAGCCCCAAACCATGAGTCCCCATTGCCATGTCACCATGATGCTTAGCTGTGCTGTTTTCCCTGGGTGAGGCTGCCCAGAGAGTTGAGATTCCTGTTTTGTTAATTTCCTCATGTATTTTCACAATGAACTCACCTAGAGTGATAACCAGTATAACTGCTACTTGTGAGAATAGCCCAGCTCACACAACTGGAAAACACAGCAGGAAAAATGGTGACTGTTCTCCCTTCTTACTGCTGCCTTAGTAATGATGATAGCATATAATATAATAAAAGTAATAAAACACATCCCAATTGCCCAGGAGGGGAAGGGGATGCTTCCTCATATCTGCATCTTGTCAGCTGGAAGTATTTGGGACATTATTCTAGAGCTTCAGGTTTTTAGCCGATGGGTTGCAATAGGCAGATGAGCTTCAGCATCTTTGTGAATCCTCTGATAGCATATGTAAAATTTTGCTTATTTATATTTTTCTGGGGTAAGGTACCATTCATATATTTCTTTAGACACTTCAAGTTATCTGTAACCCCAAAGTGGTTATAATTAGAGTGGAAAATCTAGGCTTGTTTGTTTTGAACCATGAGTTCTTTATATAGATCAAATATCTTGACTCTCTGTATTAAAGTATTAGGATTTCTTCAAATTTCTCTGAATCCATTCAGCATAACTTTATTTTCCTTGGATCTCTCCCAGCTTGACATTACTACTTTTATCTTAAAAGAATGGGAAAATGTCTCTGTCTAATGCATAAACAAATACAATGAAACAAGGTACAGAGAGTGAAAGTCTCATTTTAAGTTGTAAAGTGATATCTTTTTCTGGCCTCATAATGTCTCATGCCAAGGGTTTCAAGTTGAAAGTACATCCATCTATAAAACAATCTATATCTCTGTGCCTGTTTTGTCTTTTTCTGTCTTGCTCAGATATATACTCTCTTGCTCGCTCTCTCTCACCAACAAATATAATTCCAAATTCCAGGGATGTAGGAAGAAAAGGGGAGAGCTAGTGAAGTCACTTTGATAATGGATAAAGGAATGAAAATCCTTGAAAATGCCAAAAACCCAGCACAAGCTAAAAAATAAAACTATCTTGTGATAGTGTTGAAATCTACCCATAAGGAGAAAGAGCCACTGCAGTTTTTAAAAATGAATACTAGAATAAAAATCCTTGAAAATGTCAAAAACATGAAAGCTAAAAAATAAAATACTCTCTTATGAATGTGTTAAAATCTGCCCATAAAATAGACATTTTTAATTGAAATTATTATTTTTGTGGCTTTGCAATAATGATTTCACATGCTGAGACAGCAAAGCAGACTAAGAAGGTTATGACCTCAATTCAATGAAGAGTTAAACATGGAATCAGTGTTGCCTGTGGATACTCCGTAAGATGGCAGCCTGGCAGGATCTGGGACTCTGAGTTTCCTTTTCTCAATCCTGTGGTTAGATCAATGACCCATGCACTTTCCATGCTTAGTGTCCATCAGAGGAAGGTCAGATAGTAAGAGAGTAAGAGATTTAAGATGAAAAGTCGCTAAAAGGAGAAGGGCACACAAGAGCTCTTGGTCTTGCGAGTTGGTCTCTATTGAATAGTCTAGAAATGTAAATCCTTGTAAAGATTTCAGGTGAAAGCTCCAAACATGACTTTAATTTCTCTCCTTTTGGATCAAGGACAGTGATAATTTTAATTTTAAAAAAGGTTTCCATCTTTCCCCGAAACTAATAATACACTATATATTAACTAACTTGAATTCAAATATTTAAAAAATGAGATGTATCACTTTGATTTGCAAATTTTGAACCACCCTTGCAGCCCAGGACCAAATCCACTTGGTCGTGGTACTGTTGGATCCTAATGTACTGTTGGATCCTATTGGATAGTATCTTGGTGAAAATTTTGACATCCATGTTCATCAGGGATGTTGGTCTGTAATTCTACTTTTTGGTGGGGTCTTTGTCGGTTTCAGGATCCAGGTAATGCTGGCCTCATAGAAAGAGTTTGGAAGTTTTCCCTCCATTTCTGTTTTTTTAAACAGCTTCTAAAGAATATGTATTAGTTCTTTAAATGTTTGGTAGAATTCCCTGAAAAGCCATCCAGCGTAGGTTCTTGTTTGTTGGGAGATTTTTTATTACTAGTTCAATTCCCTTGCTGATTATGGGTCTGTTCAGGTTTTCTATTTCTTCCTTTTTCAGTTTTGTAATTTGTAAATTTCTAGGAATGCTTCTATTTCTTCCAGACTATCAGATTTGTTGGCATATAGTTGCTCATAATATGTTCTTAAAAGTGTATTTCCTTGGTGTTGGTTATGATCTCTCCTCTTTCACTCATGATTTTATTAATTTGGGTCCTTTCTCTTTCCTTTTTGATAACTCTGGCCAGGGGTGTATTGATCTTATTAATTCTTTCAAAGAAGCAGCTTCTAATTTCATTGATCTTTTCCACTGTTCTTTTGGTTTCTATTTAATTGATTTCCACTCTAATCTTTATTATTTCTCTTATCCTGTTGGGTTTAGGCTTTGTCATTCTTTCTCCAGCTCCTTTAGGTGTAAGGTTAGTTTGTATATTTGAGGTTTTTCTAATTTCTTGAGAAAGGTTTGTATTGCTTTATACTTCCCTCTTAGGACCACCTTTGCTGCATCCCAAAGGTTTTGAACAGTTGTTTTTCATTTTCATTTGTTTCCATGAATTTTTTAACTCAACCATCAGAAAGGTTGAATACTTACCATTTACATCAATGTGGATGGAACTGGAGAGTATCATGCTGAGTGAAGTAAGTCAATCAGAGAAAAAGAATAATCATATAGTTTCATTCATATATGGAATATAAGAAACAGTGAAGAGCATCATAGGGAAAGGAAGGAAAAACTGAATGGAAAGTCATCATTCAGGGAGAAAAATCGTAAGAAACTCTTAACTGTTAAGAGAAACTCTTAACCCTCAGGACAAACTGAGGGTTGCTGGAGGGGAGGTGGTTGGGGGATGGGGTAATTGGGTGATGGGTATTAAGTAGGACACATAGCATGATGAGCACTGGATATTAATGCAACTGACGAATTATTGAACTCTACCTCTAAAACTAATGATTGTGGTATATGTTGGCTAATTGAGTTTACATAAAAAAAAAGATTTGCATGTTCTAATTCTTGCCTTATTAACTCTTACTTGAAAATGTAGTCACTTTGTGTAGAGAGCAGGAGTAAATAGATATTTTCAAGGATTAAAACTATATAAGGTTTCAACTTTTAAAAAATACACATAGAAATACAACAATGGACTTATTAAATTCCCTTGACAATGTGTAGGGCAAAAATAATCTTGTGAAAAAAACTAAAATATGTTATTCCCATTTTTCCTTCTTTTTAAAAATTTTGAAATGTAACAAACATACTGAAATGTGCCTAAAATTTTACAGTTGTGTGGCATTCCATTGTGAGACTATGCCATAGTTTGTTTATCCCTTTTCCTGTAAATTGATTGGGTTATTTCCACAAAGACTTGCTTGCATAAGGAATGCTGCTGTGAGAATTCTTACATAAGTCTTTTGGGGCACATAAACATGTATTTCTGCAGGGTATATACCTAGAAATGGAATTGCTGGGTCACTAAAGTATGTGTAGGGCATACTTTTCCAAAGTAGTTATACTGCCAAACCTTTTCCAAAGTAGTTATACCATGCTTAGACCCTTCTGTTTTTAATTATTATAATGGTGTGCCCAAGTCACGTGGTTAAGGACTATATGCACCTGGTTTTCCTGGCAAGAATAGGTTGGTAAATTGGTTTGGAAACAATTCTTTTTGCCAGTTTTTGTTTTTCTCGATTAAATTTCCCCAGGGATACACTACTTCAGACATTATTTCTCTTACCTTTGTCATGATAATAATACAGTTATTTTTTTAAGCAACCCTTGACCTGTATCAGTATAGCTATATGCATGTTGGGATTAGGGCACCAAGAAGAAAGCCAGTATCAGGGAAACAATTTGCATAGGAATAATTTCCCTTGGGCCTAAAGCATCTATATTAAAGCTTCTGTGATGCGTAGTACAATCTGTTTTTTTTAAATTCTATTTTTAAGGCTATTTAAGTGATGCCAATGTAACAGAATGACTTAACACTGTTAAATGCCAAACTGGGATTTCAAATACCAATGTTTTCTTCTTTAAAGTTGGATCCCTCCAGGATATTATGAAGATGCAAGCATCTTCACAGCAGTCTGTCACCTTGTGGCTCCAGAAATTGAGAGCTCATCATGTTCATGGATCAGCACCATTTTTACTTATTAATATTTTTAGTGACTGCCTATAAATCAGGCGCAAAGTAAAGGACTTTTAAAAATAGCCTTCTCAGTCTATTCGGGCTCAATACATTCTGCTGAAAGGAATTGTTGATATCAGCATCTTCCCTTTTTTCCTTCCCCCTTGCTGGCCTCTCTCTGGATATGGGATGCACCTGTGTTTGATCCAGGCTAACCAAGTTCTCCAAAGACTTACCATTGCTGGCCTTGTCTTCTGCAAAATTCTTGAGGTAACCATTATCTTGGTCTTTCATCCAAAAAAGGGTTCTAATAATTCAAAGTTAAGAACCAGATTCTGGCTTGTGGCTAAGTTTTAGTCCAGCTTACCTAGCTCTGAACAACAAAGATATCTCACATTATATGAAGTAAATTATTTGCATGCTAAAAAGGAAGGCAAAATGGTCTGGACAGTGACTATTGTAACAATTTTATAGTATTAAGTGCTTAAGAGGACACACACACCAATATATTTGCAAATTTGTCATTTTATATTATTGATACAGTCCCTGACCTTAAGGAGATTGAAATATAATTCAGGAGACATATATATGTCTCCTAAATTTATATATTTTATTTAACTTATATAATTATATGTTTTTATATAATTATATATATTTACATAATTACACACACACACACACACACACATATATATATGAATAATTAAAGAGCAAGTGCTGGATGGATAGCACAGGACTTTGGGATTCAGAGAAGGATTAACTCCATAAAGTGAGAGACTGAAATGAAGACTAGAAGGGGGTTTGAAGGAGGTTGGACAGGCAGAGAGAGCAGTGTAGGGAAAAGCACCCATGAAATGTGATGATGGCATGTGAAAAAGGGAGAGATGCCAGAATTATATGGCTATATCATGTTTGGGAGAAATGACACTAGCTACCCAGATGTGGAGACCCATCCAGGGGAATTTTACATACCAGGTAGAAAAATGGCAAGGAGGTGCCACATAGTATTCTGCACCTCACAGATTAATGATGGGAGTGACTTCTAGAAAGATGAGCCCATCACAATTAATATCTGATGATGGGCAGGCAAGGAAAAATATTCTGGCCTCACTGAAAGAGAACTAGTTAAAGACTTACATCGCCACATGCAGTTGAGCAGATGGTGTATGATAATATAAAATGGCACCCAGTAGAGCTGTGCATGTACAACCTGAAAGAAGTTTTGTTTAGAGACAGAGAAAACTTGGAGAGTAAAGAGCCATCTCATCTGCCATGAGAATTGTAGTATTTGAGTTTTATGAAAAGTCCCCACAAATCAACAAAACTATATATGTGCATTAGAACTTAAACTATATATACATTGACATTAACATTTTAAAAATATATTTTTTGACTTCCATACAAATGCTTGTGTAAGAATATTCATAGAAGCATTACTCACAATAGCCTAAGACTAGAAACAATGCCAAAAACCCATCACCAGGTGAATGAATAACAAATTGGAGTACATCCATGCAATGGAACAATATCATGCAACAAAAAGGAAGGAATTACTCATTTACCCAGCTACCTGGATATATTTTGCAGATGATATGTTGAGCAAGAGAAGCAATGCAAAAAGAAAATACACTGTGTATGTAATTTTATTCATATAAGAAAAAATGCTTACTAATCTATAGAGACAGAAAGCAGATCAGAAGTGACCTGGAGGCCAGAAGTAGAAGGAAGGACAGCAAAAGTGCATAAGAAAACTTTGGGGAGTGATAGAAAAAGTCCTTATCATAATCATGGTGGTTTCAGGAGTGTATCCATTTAAAATTCAATGAATTATACACTTTAAAGATGTGCAGTTAACTCATAGCACACTGAAGTCAATTAAAAAGAGAGGCCAAGGGGCACCTGAGTGGCTCAATCAGTTAAGCATCTGCCTTCAGCTCAGGTCATGATCCCAGGGTCCTGGGATTGAGTCACAAGTCAGGCTCCCTGCTCAGCAGGGAATCTGCTCTGTCTCCTTCCCACTTGTGCTCTCTCTCACTATCTCTGTCTCTCTCAAATTAATAAATAAAATATTAAAAAAATAAAGAGGGTGGCCAAAATTTCAAATATTTTCTTTAAAATATTATATTGTTGGGGCACCTGGGTGGCATAATTGGTTAGGTGTTTAATCCTTGCTTTCCGCTCAGATCATGAACTTGGGGTCAAAGTATTGAGCCCTGCATAGGGCTCCACACTCAACATGGCGTGTGCTTGAATTTCTCTCTCTCTGTCCCTCCCCATGCCTGATTTGCTCTCGCTCTCAAATAAATCTTTTTTTTTTTTTTTTTTTTTAAAGTATAGGGATGGGGCGCCTGGGTGGCTCAGTGGGTTAAAGCCTCTGCCTTCGACTCAGGTCATGATCCCAGGGTCCTGGGATCGAGCCCCACATCGGGCTCTCTGCTCAGCAGGGAACCTGCTTTCCTTCCTCTCTCTGCCTGCCTCTCTGCCTACTTGTGATCTCTGTCAAAAAAAAAAAAAAAATCTTTAAAAAGTATAGGGGTGCCTAGATGGCTCAGTCAATTAAGTAGTCAGCTCTTGACTTTCATTCAGGTCATGACCTCATGGTCCTGGGATCAAGTCCTGCATCAGGCGCTGTGTTCAGTGGTGAGTTTGTTTGAGGATTCTCTCTCCCTCCCTCTCTGCCCCTCCCTCTGCTTGTGCATGCTCTCTCTCTCTGTGTTTCTAAACTAAATAAATAAATCTTTAAAAATTATATTGTCAGGGTTATTAATTAATGGTGACTTTTTAGTTTTTAGTCTTTTAATGTATTTTTTAAAAATTTCAATGTTCTAGCTCTTGCCTATTAACAACTTTTGCTTGAAAATATAACTACTTTGGAGAAAAGAAGAAAACAGATATTAGTAGGAATCAGGAAATTAAAGGCAATTGAATGATAAGAAATAAAAATTATTTTCCCATTCATATTACCTGATTTTGTATTTTAAAGTGCAAACACATTCAGAAATCTCATTAAAAATTTATTGTCATTACTTCATCTGATCGTTTCCTGATATCATAGAAAGTCAAACTGAATCAATAAACTGGATCATTTCCCAGTTTTTCTCTTATTAGGTATTTGCTGAGTCTGCAGAAAAATCAGTCATGGCTTAGCTCCAGTGAGTGAATTGACAGCTTGTGACACACTTGTCATAGGAACCAGGCAAACTGACAGGCAAACTTTAAAGGGCCTCATTCATATGGGATGGAAGCAGCTTTCTTTCTTCATGATAATCTTTTCTTTTTCTCTGCTGGAGGATGAGCCAATTACAGCTATAGCTCAACAGGAAGGGGGTCTGACATGTTTGATCATAAAGATATTAATAACCATTCTACTAGTGATTCTCTGTGGTTTGGTCATATCAATTATTAATTTGTAAAGTGTGAGTCTGTTACTTCTTACTGAAAAGCTGGCTGCACAGATTGGTACATAGTGGAGCAAAGGAAGAGGGTGGTTAAGTAAGGGACTGTCACTTTAGCATTATCAATACATCAGACCCTAGTTTGGAAAAAACTGCCACTTGGAAAATGTTTCACTTTCACGCATTCAGCTGGTACCATCCAGGACCTCAGCCTTAGACCTTTTAAACATACTAATTGTTAGGTCCATGATAATGCATTTAGAGCAAAGGTTCTTAATGTTGGCTGCACTTGTAAATCGCCTGAGGAGATTTATAAAAATATTAAGGCTGAGCCCCACCCACCAGAGATTCTGACTTAATTGGTCTGGGATGAGGCCCAGGCAAAGATATTTTTGAAAAGCAATTCAGGTGTTTCAAATATGCAGCCAAGTTAGAGCACTACTGACTTAGAAGCTGGACAGTGTTTTTTAAGTCCTCTAAATAAATGCAATATATGGAAGTTTTTATAGTCCACATTAATTCAAAAAGGCTTTGAAATTGATCCCCAAAATATATTCATCCAAAGATGAATTTCATCTGAAAGTTATAATTAAATAAATGGAAATTAAAACAAGAGCAAGGTACCATTTTTCCCTATTGGTGAAATTTTAAAAGATTGATGGTATCCAGTGGTGATGAGAATGCATGGAAATGGTAATACTGATACAACATACAGAGGAGTGAAAATTGATGCCAGTTTCCTGGAGGGCAATTTAGCAACATCTATCAAAATTTTCAAGTCCTATACCAATTGGTCTAGCAATTTCTGCCAAAAATTCACTTGTAAATTTTCACCAAGATCCAAGGTTAGGAATATTAACAGCAGAAAAATTTTAATAGTGAAAAACTAGGGGAAACCAAAGTGTCCATCATTCAGAGAATTGGTTAAGCGAATTCTGATACATTAATAATATGGAATACTATGGAGACATTTACTCTGACGATATATACTGTATACACTGTTACCAAAAGATGTCCAAGATACATTACTAGGTGAAATATTAGATATATTATTATAATATTAGGTATTTGACATATAGATATTAGGTGAAAAAAAGATACAGAAAATTATGTAGACCGTGATCTCTTTTGTGTATATTTAAATAAATGTAACTTTAAAATTTTTAAAAAATTATTTTTATTTTTTTAAGTTTTTATTTTAATTCCAGTTAGTTAACATAGTGTTATATTAGTTTCAGGTGTACAATATAATAATTCAGTAGTTCCATACATCACCCAGTGCTCATCACAAGTACACTCCTTAATTCCCATCACGTATGTTGCTATAAACATAGGGGCTCATATATTGCTTTGAATTAGTGTTCTTGTATTCTTTGGGTAAATACTCAGTAGTCTGATTGCTGGATTGTAAAGTGGTTCTATTTTAACTTTTTGAGGAACTCCATACTGTTTTCCACTGTGGTTGTGACAGTTTGCATTCCTACCAACTGTGCACAAGTGTTCCTTCTTCTTCACATCCTCACCAATACCTGTTGTTTCTTGTGTTGTTGATGGTAGCCATTCTGACAGGTGTGAGGTGATAGCTTGTTGTAGTTTTGATTTGCAGTTCCCTGATGATGAGTGATGTTGAGCATCTTTTCATGTGTCTATTGGCCATCTGGATGTCTTCTTTGGAGAAATGTCTGTTCATGTCTTCTGCCCATTTTTTTAATTGGACTATTTGTTTTTTGGGTGTTGTGTTCTGTAAGTTCTTTATATATTTTGGACACTAGCCCCTTTTTTTTTTAAATTTTATAAGATTTTATTTATTTATCAGAGAGGGGGAGGGAGAGAGAGAGCACAGGCAGACAGAATGGCAGGCAGAGGCAGAGGGAGAAGCAGGCTCCCTGCTGAGCAAGGAGCCCGACGTGGGACTCGATCCCAGGACGCTGGGATCATGACCTGAGCCGAAGGCAGCTGCTTAACCAACTGAGCCACCCAGGCGTCCCTGGACACTAGCCCTTTATCACATATGTCATTTACACATATCTTCTCCCATTCTTAGGTTGCCCTTTAGATTTGTTGATTGTTTCCTTCACTGTGCAGAAGCCTTTAATGTTGATATAGTCTCGGTACTTTATTTTTCCTTTAGTTGCCCTTGCCTCAGGAGACATATATAGAAAAATGTTGCTAGGGCCAATGTCAAAGAAGTTACTGTCTGTGTTCTGTCCTAGGATCTATATGGTTTCAGGTCTCACATAAGTAAATGTAACTTTAAATAAATGTTCACAATGCATGTTTTTTCTTTGAAGAAAATGTAGTTATTTTCAGGGAAAATGGACTTTAAGATAAATGGGAAAATTTTATTTTTGTTTTATACCTTTCTAAACAGTTTGAATTTTCTAACCAATTACATGTAGTAGAGTAATAACTCTATGTATATATTATATAGAATATAGTGATATAGTTATATTACATATCACTGGAGTTACCTAGATGGTAAAGTAATGTTCTATTTTTTTTCTTTACAATATAAACTTTATAAAGTGAGAAAACCAGAAATAAAGGTTAGAAAAATAAGGTAAAAGTGTGAGTAATTTTGAAATCAAAATACATGTCTTAAGCTCTCTGTAACTACTGACATGTGACCACACATTTGGCTCTGATCTTTCTCATAACCAATAAAATAAAGGAAATACCATCAGATCAAATATATGACTCATAGTGCCTGCAAGATAATAATATATCACAGAAGAATCCCAGAAATTCATGAAACTTCAGTGCAAATTTTTGGGTGGATCTTTAAAAAGAGAATGCTACATGGGATTACAGTCAATAGTTATTCATGAAAAGTTTGGAAATTTGGGTCTATCTTATTGAAGATAAAACAATAACAGAACTTCAGTTGCTGGCCCTTTCTGCTGAGATAGTAGTGTTCTTCACTGCAACAAATGACCTCTTCAGCTACAATTGCTCCTGATCACAGACATCATAAATTGCCTTGGCAATGCTGAGCTGTAGTGCCAGACTACCACCTTACTATCCTTAGAAGCCAGACACTTTCATGGCCACCTTCCCCAGAAAACAGATCACCTTTGTTCTCTTAGAAACCAAAGTATCCTCCATGACTATTTAACTGATGAAGCCGAGATCATGTCACTGTTACTGCAAAGAAACCTGGGAAAATGTGACCTGTCTCATCATATGGTAGGTTTTCCCCAGTATGAGGGCAGGACATTCACAAGATGCATGCTGGTCAAAAAAAGGACACATGCTTACCACGATTCTAAAGCAGGTCCATGAGTCAAAGAGCATGCAATATCTAAGATGATGCTTTGCATTATGCTTCTTGTTTTGTTTTCAGGAAATTCTACTTACACTTTGTCTTTACTGAAATATCTTTATCAGTTCCAGCTCTCGATCATACAAACATGTAAACTACTATGAGCTAAAGGTTTGAGCATGCCTTCTTCTTACAGTCCCAGATGCTGATAGGCTTTTAAACAAATAAAAACAAATTAAAATTCAGCATTAAATGAAATCTGGAAATACACCAAATACCTTTCAAGTGGGAAATGGATAAGCAAACTGTGGTATAATATACAATGATATATAGAAATGAGCTACTTATATATGCATTAATATAGAAGAACTTCAAAAACATAATGCTAAATGAAATCAGCCTGGACTGAAAAGGCTGCCTACTGTCTGATTCCATTTATCACATTCTTACAAAAGCAAACCTAGAAGGACAGAAATTAGATGGGTGGCTGTGAGTGGACTGAGGAAGGTAGAAGAGCCTGACTACAAAGGGGCTTGGGAGAATAGTGGGGATGCCTGAAGGGTTCTGTATCTTGATTGCTGTGGTGATTACCTGACTGTAAACACTTGTTAAATCTCACAGAACTGCATATCTAAAAGCGTGAATCTTACTGCATGTATGTTTTACCTTAATTTTTTAAATGGGGGGAAAAATCAATGAATATACCTGCATTCACTTTTTCAACCAATATTTACTGATCACCTACTATGTGCTGGATACTCTTTTTTTTTTTTAAAGGTTTATTTATTTATTTGACAGAGATCACAAATAGGCAGAGAGGCAGGCAGAGAGAGAGGAAGGGAAGGAGGCTCCCTGCTGAGCAGAGAGCCCGATGTGGGGCTCAATCCCAGGACCCTGAGATCATGACCTGAGCCAAAGGCAGAGGCTTTAACCCACTGAGCCACCCAGGTGCCCCTGTGCTGGATACTCTTAAATGATGATATATTTTATCAAACTAATCCCAATGTATATAATGTATTACAAATAATCTAAATTACTCTCCCAATTCCTTAAACTTGATTTGCAGCCAAAAACAATGCATGAAAAACTTCAGCAGTGGTGGGAAGTGGTGGCAAGTAGTGTCTTTAATCCATAACTGACAAACTACTGAAGTCTGGTGTGAAGACATATTGCAGCCAATGGATTTGACACCCGCCAAGCACCAATTTAGAAAATCATTTTTAGGTGATAATTGGCTGTGTGAAACTCACATTTTGGTGCACAGGGGCCTGGAATTTCTGTGGAAAGAACTGTGGAAGGAAAATAGTGAGGGAGGTTGGAGTCTGAAGTAGTGAGGTGGAGAAAGCAGAGCATTGATCTGTGAGGTCTGTAGATGTTACTAGTTCTTCTGACGTGGTCAAGTTCACTTTGCCTTCCTGGACTTGATTTCCTTATCCATAAAATGAATGAATAGGAAAAGCCAGAAAAGCACTGACTATACAATGTAGAGCTCTTCCACTAATCACCTGTGTGGCATTGGACAGGTTGGCCTCTTGGGCTTTACTTTCTTATTATATTAAATGACAGGTTTAATGGCTGTGCAACAATGTTAATACTACTGAACTGTAGTTAAATAGTTAAATTAGTTAAATAGTTAAAATGGTTAATTTTATGTTTTGCATATATGTACTGCAATAAAAATATTTTTCAATTGAAAAACAGATTTAGACAAAATGACCTTTTGGGTATTGCAGTTTGATCTTTCCTCCTTTCTCTTGGCTCCAAATTCCTTAACAAAGCCATCTATGGGACGTACAGAACCTGGGCAGATGTTTTTTTGTAGGGCCCTTGTCTATATAAACAATTTGAATCTCTGAAAACCAGCTTGTTGGCACCATCCTGGCAACCTAATCTCATGTGATCTCACACAAGAAATACTGTACCTGCCACAAGAGCAATACTGTACCTTGCCTGAATGCCATTCTGAAACCAAGGCCTGGCCTTGGGGCTGAAAGACAGTCCTATAGTATGGGTCCTGTGGCTTATGGTCAACTTTACACATGGCATAGAAGATAGAGAACACTCTGAAGGACAGAAACAGAGTCTGTGCAGGTCCCACTCTGGGCTCTGTGTGTCCCACCCAATATGGCACTCTCATATCCATTTGGCCTGAAACACCAGAGCAGGGCTTAGAAAATTTTGAAGGAAGCCCTACAAAGCACAGAGCCTCTGAGGTGTAAGCCCAAGCTGGGGACAGGGCAGTTGGGGATAGGGGTGGTAGTGATGAAGTTCTAGAACCTAAGATAGGTTCGGTGGGCTGAGGTCCAGAGCTGATGACCAAGAAAGAATTCTTGAGACATCTTTGGTGCAAAATGGTGGTTTATTAAAGCACGGGGACAGGACCCGTGGGCAGGAAGAGCTGCTGCTCAGGGCTGTGAGGGATGGCAGGTTATGTACCCTGCATTTGGGGGAAGGTGAGGGGAAGGGAGGTTTCAACGGAGTTTTCATATGCTAAAGAGGGCCTACAAGGTGCCCGAAGACCAATGTTGTCTTTTAGCAAGCCTTTAACATCAAGATAGTTGGGAGACTCCTGTCTTGCAGGATTGTGATCTCTGCAAGTTAACTATTTGTTTCTCATTTATGGCAGTCAGGGCTGCCTGAGGAATGTTACACATATGACTGAGGGGGAGCGGATGGAGAGGGGGTGCAAGGAGCCAGCTTTTGCTTTGTCTTCAGCCAGCCTCGTGCTCCCTCATCAGGAGTGTTGAGTGAATTTGCCCATGCCTAAGGCTGCTATAACAGGTACTTCTTAATTTGTTTTATAAACTCTGTCTGATCTGTCCCACATTATTCTCATCCTTGGACCACAGCACACATAGTTTCTCTACTCAGAACACAGGTTGCTGCCCTTGGAGAATCTTGCAGATATGTTAGGGGGCTTTCCTGAGAGCTCATTTGCCATGATATGGTGCGTATGTCATCTATGGACTCATGAATTCAGAACAATTTCATTAGGACAGCACAATGCTTCAAGGGTTAGACCATGCCATTATCCTGGGAACTAAAGGGAGCATGAAGCATGGGGTATTCTGCTTTCTTAGACTGAGTCCAAGATGGTTTCTAAGGTTGCTACTTTGTAGCATTTCCTGTAGGAGAACAGAAGTCCAAATGAGAAGCAATTAATTATAATAGGAGGTCTTCTCTGTCAAGCACCATGAATGGACAAGACACTTAAGAGAAAGAACTAATGACAGGGTTATGTCTACAAAACTTAACCACAGACACACCTTATAATCTGCCCCTCCAAAGACAGGGGTCAAGGAGGGACTTTGGTGACCTCTTATATCTACTCTACTGTTTGAAACAGCTCAACAGTTAAAGGAGAGATGCCTCACCCACGGAAGTACTGAGAAAATAGTGTGGGTGATTTCTGAGACTAGAGGATTTGCTGAAAATCCTTTCCAACCAATGTCTACCTCTATAGTTGATTCTGGGCTGGTAAAGAAAGGGAAGTTTCTCCTATTTGCTCCAAATTTCCCTAAAAGAAAAGTTCTATTAAGCATTTGCTCCACAGCTGGTATTTCTACCTCTGTCCCCGGACAAAACAATCAAGAAAGATTAACAGACTTCCTGATGCTTTCTCCGTGCCCTCTGCTTGGGAATGAACTATTTCAAGTCTATAGCTTCTTTTAGAATGAGACAAAAGCTATGGGCCTCCTCCCCAGAAGAATGCACATAAGCCCACACACAACATTTTCCAAAAATTTTAGTGAATTCAGAGACCCACCTGCAACCTGTCCATGTACCCTAAGGGATCTGTGCTCTAGAAAATACTAAAAATGTAATTTGTTTCAAAAAAGAGTTTTGGCTATAGCTGCACTGATTGATGAATCCCCAGAAATATGGGCGGTGGTTCTTAGGCTAGAGATTTGTGAAAATTTCAAGGAAGGAGTGAAGTCAGTAGCTATAGAAATGGGCGTAATGGTAATATCTAGTTCTGTGATTGTGATACTATTCTTCCTAAGTAAGGTGGCCTGATAAAACACCAGATAAGCAGTTAAATTTGAATTTGAATTTGAATAGATAACAAGTTCTAAGGATCAGTATGTCCCATGTAATATTTAGGATATTATCTTAGTCCCTTTAGGCTGCTATAACAGAATATTGGAGACTTAAACAGCAGACATTTATGTTTCACAGTGCTGGAGTCTGGGAAGCCCAAGATCAAGCCACTTGCGGATGTAGTATCTGGTGAGGGCTCACTTTCTGCTTCATATATGATCATTTTTTGCTTTCTGCTTCATATATGAACATCTACCCACCATGTCCTCACATGCTGGAAGGACTAAGGGAGCTCTCTGGTGTCACTTTTATGAGAGCACTCATTCCATTCATGGGGACTCTACCATCATGACCTAATCGCCTCCAAAGGCCCTACCTCTAAACACCATCACACAGGTCTTTAGGATTTGGTATGTACGTTTCAGGGGGATACAAATATTCAGTCCGTTACTGATAGAATTATGTTAAAAACTAACTACGTATTATATAATTTTACATTATGTAATATAATATAAATATATAATGAAGTATTATGTATGTTATATATAATATAAAAGCTAACATAATATATAATATAATATATATTAGTTTTTAGCATAAGTATTTATATATAATTTATATTAGTTTTTAGCATAATTATATATGTATAATATATAAATATAAACATTGTTTATATGATGTTCAAATTTAACTGGATGTTCTCTACTTTGATTTGGCAAATCTGCAATCCTACTCCTGGTCATTTCTACTTTGGCAGGTTTCTCCATCTTGGACTTGTTATTCTTCTGTTCTGTGTGTTCATCTTGAAAAAGGCCTTTCTTCTCCCTCATTTCTAGATGTACCTTAATTTGATCAAGCACTGACAAGAACCTGGTAATGTTTGTTTTTATAATCACTCTCTCCTTACAGTACAGGAATATCACTATTCTCTGTGTATGCACATGCATGAGGGAGAGAAAGAGAAACAGAAGTGATTGAAGAATTACTATTTGGGGGGCACCTGTGTGGCTCAGTCATTAAGTGTCTGCCTTCAGCTCAGGTCATGATCCTGGAGTCCTGGGATTGAGCCCCACTTCGGGCTCCCAGCTCCACCGGAAGCCTGCTTTTCCCTCTCTCACTCCCCCTGCTTGTGTTCCCTCTCTCACTGTGTCTCTCCCTGTCAAATAAATAAATAAAATATATTTTTAAAAGATTTTATTTATTTATTTGACAGACAGAGATCACAAGCAGGCAGAGAGGCAGGCAGAGAGAGAGAGAGGAAGGGAAGTAGGCTCCCTGCTGAGCAGAGAACCCCATGTAGGGCTTCATCCCAGGAATCTGGGATCATGACCTGAGCCAAAGGCAAAGGCTTTAACACACTGAGCCACCCAGGTGCCCCATAAATAAAATATTAAAAAAAAAAAATTACTATTTTGTAAAAAAAAAAAAGAGAGAGGGAGAGAGAGGCAAACCAAAAAAACAGACTCTTGGGGCACCTGAGTGGCTCAATTAAGCATCTGCCTTTAGCTCAGGTCATGATCTCAGGGTCTTGGGATTGAGCCCCTTATTGGGCTTCCTGCTCAGCAAAGAGTCTGCTTCTACCTCTCCTTCTGCCCCTCCCCCCACTCATGCATGTGCTCTCTCTTTCTCTCTCTCTCATAAGTAAATAAATAAATAAATAAATAAAATATTTTAAAAATATTTTTAAAAACCCAGACTTATAAAGAACAAACTGAGAGTTCCTGGAAGGGAGGTGGACAGGGGGATGGGTTAAATAAGTGATGGGGATTAAGGAGGGTACTTGTTGTGATGAGCACTGGGTTTCATTATATGTAAGTGAGGAATTACTAAATTCTATGCCTGAAACTAATATTGCATATGTTAAGTATGTAATTCTAACTACTTAACATATTGTTTGGAACTGGAATTTAAATAAAAACTTAGAAAAAGAATTACTATTTTAAGGGACACTTAGCTGGCTCAGTCAGTAGAAAATGTGGCTCTTGATCTCAGGGTTGTGAGTTCAAGTCCCACATTGGGTACAGAGATTATTTAAAAATAAAATATTAAAAAAAGAGTTACTATTTAAAAAGAAAAAAGCTCCATATACCATAAATAAATAAATAAATTTTTAAAAAAGAGTTACTATTTTAAAATAAACATGCTTTGAAAATGAAATCTAACCATCAGTGACTGCAGAAAGTGGTAGTAATATAACTAGAATGCAATTACGATAGGGAAGTGACTTCTTATAATAGGGGAAAATTCTTGAGGTTTATAGAGAGTCACCCAATACTGTCAATGGGAGCTAACTCTTTTTGAAAAATCAGATTGGTTGAGGAGAACTGCTAGTTGCTAATGCCAATATCCATTCTCTCCTTTTTCTTTAAAAACTGATTTTGGTCGAGGCAGCAATGTGTCTGGCTAAATGACACATTTCCAATATCTTTTGCAGCTGGCTTAGCCATAGGATACCGTGGCCAATGATATATAATGGAAAATTATTGGGCATTTCTGGGAAATAGTTGCTTTTCTGATACAGGTGCTACCTTTTCATCCTTGTTTCTGCCCACAGAGCAGAAATAAGGCTGTGGTGGCATAGTCGTCTTGAAATCATGAAGCAACCATGAACATGAAAGCCATGTGCTTTGAATGGCAGATCAGATAGGAAAAGGGCATCTGGGACATAGACAACTGTGGTAGGCATTGCTCTACACCTGCCTGCATCCCATTTAAGACTGAAGTCTTTGATCCCAGCTGCTAAGACTGTTGATAGCGGATATCCCTTGCTGGGAATTGCCCTCAGCTGAAGACAAACATCTAACCCCTGGTCATGCCCCTTTCTTGCAGGTGGGCAGCCTGCATCCAATGACTGATTGATGAATGAGTAGAAAGGCCCATTCCTGACCCCAATTTGGAAAAGCTCTGAAGGGCCAGCTTCAGAATTTCCCATGTGATCAGCTGAGAATTTTTTGTGACCACACCACAATCCAACTTCTTCCTCTTACCTAATTCTGCTGCCTTTCTTACCCAAAAGGTATTAGTACCAAGCACACTCCTCAATAAACTTCCTCCATTCAGTCTCCATAGCAGAATTCACTCTTCAGGAGAAGCTGAACTGCAATGATGACATTGCACAGCTGCTATATGCCAGCCTATCTCTGGAGTTCTTGATAACAAGATAGTTTAAATAATTGGATAAGCCCCAGCAGCTGTATTTCACAAATATCCTCTCCAAAGCAATGCCTGTCAGAAACAGATGGGTATTTTATATCTTGAACTGGGCTTTAAAGTCTGAAAGAAGAACTGATTCACAATACTTGGCTTGGGTTGCTGAAGGCAAAGGACTGAGGAGAAAAAAAAACAACTCCCATCTGATTCCTCCTTTTGAATAAGAATGAGAAAAAGCCATTCCCTAAAACTGCAGGAAAGGCAGGGCCTTGACCTCTCTCACTGGGAGAGTAATGAAGAATGAACTCGAAAGAGACTTAGCTAGATTGAAACACAAACATTAGCTCTATGGAAGCATGTAGCCTCTTTGTCAAAACTAGACAGAGGTACAAGAAGGGTTGGTCAGCCTAGCCCAGAGCAAAGTATTCCAGCACTAAAAATTTAATGTTCAAGTATGGATTTGTGTTGCTCTTGACAAACTCCTCAGACATCATTAGCTCCAGAAAATTTTGATAAGAGATGTTAAATCAGGAAGACTTTATCATAGGCACCAAAAACAAAACACAAAAGTAAAAATCAAACAAAAATACCTAGAAATGAATAAAAAGTAAAAATGGAGACAAAACAGTGAGCCCATGAAAGGAAGACCACCATCATCAGTCACCAGAGAAACACAACTCAGAACCACAGTAAGATAGCACTTCACAACCCCCAGGATGGCTAAAATCAAAACAGACAGTAACAAATGTTGGCGAGGATGCTCAGTAACTGGACCACTCATACACTTCTCATGGGAACAGGTAATGGTACAGCTACTTTGGACATCAGTCTGCCAGTTTCCCAAAAGGCAAAACACAGAGCTACCATTTGGGGTCATTTTACTAACCAACAGAAATTAAAAATAGATCCACACAAAATCTTAGTGTTCATAGCAGCATTATTCATAATAGCCCCCCAAAGTGGAAACAACTCGAATATCCATGCACTGATAAATGGATAAACAAAGTATGGTAAATACACATTACTGGAAATTACTTGACAGTAAGAAGGAATAAAGAAGTAACACCTGCTACTACAGGAATGAAGTCTGAAATCATTATGCTGAGTAAAAGAAAGTGGACACAAAACCACATACGGTATGATTCCATTTCTATGAAATGTCAGGAGAAACAAATTTACAGAGACAGAAAGCCAGAGGCTATGAGGGGACAAATGGGGTAAGGGTAAGTGCTAACAGGCATGGAGTTTCCTTTTGGGCTAATGAAAATGTGGAATAGTGGTGATGGTCACATAGCTCAGAACAGACTAAAACCACTGAACTATTTTACAAGGTGAATTGTATACCATGTGAATTATATCTCAATACAGCCCTATTTTATTAATGGAAAAAAATGGAGGAAAATGATTTCCCTTCTTTCCCAAGTGAATGGAATATAAGATTAAGTATACCCTCAATCATCATAAAATTTAAAGAAAATGCATAGGTGAAACCAACAGTGACTCAAGATCTCTTGAGACTATAGAAAACCTGAAATTAGTATTCTTTCTAATGTCTCATTTAGATGCATTATACCTATGTTGTTTAAGGTGAAGCCGAAAAATCTAAAATCAGAAAAATCAGAAGGCAGTCCTGAGGGTTTAGTCAGTCCTCACCTATGGTCATTGCATCATTACTTGTAGATTCCTATCTTCTTTTTCTGTGTGTGTGTGTGTGTGTGTGTGTGTTAATTAGTACAATTGACTCTTCAAATAAGACAGTCATTGACATGAAAATGAGAAGTATATACTTGGTCCATGCAGCTTTTGACTGTAAAGAGAGTTCCCAAAGTAATTTAAATATAATGGTTTCTCAGACATTTGCTTGTCTGGAGACTGGGGTAATGACAGGAGAAGTACATCTATCATAACATGAAAGTCCTAGCAAAAGCAGGAATTCAAGTTTTAATTTGTGTACCTGGAATTTCTAGTATGTCTTTCCTTTCCCATTTGTCTGCTTTACCAGACCTGTACTATATTGAAAATGACCACATTTGGCACAATGATTGCAGTCCTTAAATTTAATGTAGTTCTATAATAAAATAGTACAAATCACTTTATACTCAGGATAATGGATTGGTCCAGAGACCTTCAAGGACAAAAACAGGGAGAAAGGAGGTTGCTAAGAGAGTGAATGTGTGTAGAATTTTTTAGACCTAGCTTTCCAAAGCATGGGCATCTTTCTTCCTTAGGATGTGTGGGCTCCTTTCTTGCTTAGAAGTAGAATCCCAATTTTCACCACGGCCACAATATACGCTGTTTAAAAAGAAAATACAAAAGGTACACTTCCCAGCTTCCCTTGTACCCAGCAGTGACACATGACAGCTCTGAGAAGGAGTCTGGGAGAGTTTAGGATGAGGAATGGACCTTTTAAACCAAACGGTATATCTAGGACCTTATCAAATGTGTTTTGCTTGGCGCACAGAAATTTCTTTTTAAATTGAATTGAACAGATTCTCATAAAAACTCAGATTTCTAGATTCTTTTTAAAGAATCATGAAATGTGATCCATCTTGCATTTCCATGTTGCAATCATAGGCTGCAACTTAATAACAACATGTCCACTTCTTCCTACTGTCTTCCTGCCTGCTGTACTCCACTTGTCTCCAGCTAGACCCCAAGACCTGACCTTTACTGCCCACCTGCATGCACTCACTCACCAACCTTTGTCCCACATTTTTCCTTGAGTTCTTCTTTCCAGCTTATCTTTTAACTCAGGCAAATGGAATGTGAAATCACCCTTGAAGCAATGAGAGGCGCCCTGACAAGACCTCCAGCTGACCACCTAGACCAGTTTGAGCTTAATCCCTGACTTGCACCTGTGCAGATAGATCATGGAGTGACCTCTAGAATGACCATAACCACATTTACCTCATTATAATACTAAAATCTCTGCCTGAGTAGGAGTGTCAGCCTATTTACATAACATACAATGTGTGTCTAGGCGTGTTTACTTAAGCCACATGCAAGACCTTATACCTCTACATCTGAGGACTAGGCTTCCCTACCTAAGTATTCATCCTAACCCTAAATAAATGCAACCCATTCCCCCTTGTTCTGCGAGTCGTGGCTCTGGAAGCTGTTCCCCATGATTCCCTTATTTGCTGCAAATACTTTGCAGTTTACTTTGTGGGACAACTCAACCTAGTGTAGATTCTGACTCACCAAGGAGCAAACTCATGTTGGTTTAGTTACACGTTTTCCCACTGACCTCACCTTGCAAGTATTTGCTTTGTAAACCTTTTCTTAAGCCATAGTCTTTATCTCTTTCATTCTTTCTTCTGTGTCTTATGCCACGTTTCATCTGTCTGAGTCTTAGCCCTGTGTGACAGATATGTCCCCAAACACACAATTATCAGAATTATCTGAATAACCATGCCCAGGTGACACTTTTTAAAAGCTGGACCATGTGTGAGTAAATGGAATTATTATTCACTCACCTAAATACTTTTAGTTACTGGAGGGTGCCTGGCTGGCTCATTTGGTAGAGCATGTGATTCTTGGTCACAGTTCAAGCCCCACACTGGATGTAGAGTTTACTTAATTTTTTTTTTTTTTTTTAGTTACTGGTCCTGAACTTGAATCACAGGTGATACTTCAAGGTGAAGTGGACCACATGAAGTCTAAAGGTTAAATTGCTCATCTGGTCTTAAGTGTTAAAACTGTGTCATAAGGCAAAACCCAGGGAGTATTCACCATATTCTTTTACCAAAGGCAACACGGGAGCCATGTGATGGGCAGATAAGCAGTCCGTCCTTCTGTGGGCCATGAAAAGCTAACACATGTATTGTTTTATTATTTATATACTGGACAAAATACATTTTGATTATCTTTATTTTCCTTATATCCATTCAGAGGCTATAAGTACCAGAAATTATACCCATTGAATGAAGTAGTACTTTCTTCATAAACCACCCTGAGCTCAAGTTTCAAAGGACCCTCTGCATTCCAGGATTTCAGAATTAGGTTATCAACCTCTGTATATTACTCCTAATGTTAGAGGCTTTGATTGTCTTAACTTTGAGCTTTTACCATTGTCAAATGAGAAAATCTCTCACTTCCCTTTGTTTGGCTTTATAAAGCAAACTCTGTCCAGTAGAACTCTTGATTTCTATCAGCCCAGCTGCTCTTCCAAGCACTTTTTCAAGGGCCACTGTAGCTCTCTTGAATTTTGAAAGATGGAGGTACACAAAGTTTTATTAGAAAGAAAAATATGTCTCTTTTGAGTGATATTCAGCAACCAGCTGATTATTTGAGCTATAGTGACACAATGGATTGACATCCTAGAATGAGGATACTCCTTTGGTCATAACCGATTGTAGAGAGCAATTCCTTTTGTAATAAACTTTGGATTAATTTGTTGATTACTTTTTCTTATATTGTTTTTGAGTTTGTCATTTAATGACACATGACAGTATTTCTAAAGTGTGGTCCTCAGGCACAGGCATCAGCCTCAACTAGAAACTTGTTAAAATATGCATTCTCAGCCCTTACCTGAAACCTACTAAATCAGACATTCTGGGTAAGGTCCAACAATTTTGTTTCCACAAGTCCTCTAGGTAATTCTGATGCACATTCAAGTTTCAGAGCCACTGACATAATGTTTGAAAGGTAATTTCTACTTAGAATTAGAAAAACGAATGTAAAGGAATGGACTATGGAGAGTATCTTGTTATATTGCTTTTTTGCTTGTTAAATGAATGACTAATGTAATACAATCACTGATAATGTGTACAAGTTACAAGTGCTCATATTTGAAGTAACACTACCTAGGTTTGATGATCTTACTAAAATTAGCAAGAGGAAAGGAAGAAATGTGAGACTAGAGAAAACAATTTAATCTGAAGGAATTTAAATATTTATACATGCACATATTAGTAGAGAGAACACAGCCCAGAAAGGAAAAGAAACATAAAGGAATGTTTATGATAGACTGTACTAATAGGTGATGGCAATTGTCCAGTTCAGAGTGGAATCAGCAGAGATACCCACAGAAGTAGAGGGGGGGATTCTGAGAATGAGAGATTCCATTCATTTAACAAATGGTTACTGAGAACCTGCTTTACACCAGGCATTGTTCTAGGGGCCATTTTTCTTGTCCAGTGAAGGACAAGATAGAAATGACCCCTGACTTCACAGGATTTAGTCTAGTGGGTGTCATGAATCACTGAACAGTGAATTACAATAAGGTGTGACAGACGCCATGTTAGAGGACATGCAGGGTAGCTATGAGGGCTCAGAGGAGAGAGGTGCTGAACCCAGACTTGGGAGATGGGTGTCTTTGTAATGGCCATCGTAACATTTTGAGCAGAGACATATTGTAAGAGTAAACTGAAGGAAATTAGTAAAGTACTTCTCTAAAGCTCATTTCTAATAAGCCTTCCCACTTTGAGGTGGGAAACATTAGTCCCAGTTTGTGGTTTTAATAGAAAATGTGTGTGCGATGAGGCTATTTGACAAAGGAGAGATCTTGGACTATGGAAATCAAAACCTTTGTCAGAAGCACCCATCCAGAGCCTTCTTTGAAAACCACTTCTAACCTTAAGAAACACTGGCAATTGTAGCAATGCAGAAAGGGCTCTAGTCAAAAGAACATGATTTTTTTTTTTATCTTTTTTTTTTTTTTTAATCGTTGAAAGCAGAAGACCTGAATATTCTTCCTTATGGGAGAATATGGCTTTAGCTACCCCTAGGTCCTTTCGGGAGGAATTATAACCATAGAGCTCTTAAGCATAAATAGCTATAAGAATATATGAGGGCCATGTTTTGGGGCCTTTGTTAGTAGAAACTTGTCAGAGGACTGTTGCTGATTTAGCAGGAGATGGCTGTTGAAATTTCAGGAGGAACTCAATACAAAGAAGAAAAAAATAAAGATGAAGCAAAATATTTTATTTTATTTTTGGTTTTTATATTTTTATTCACTAAAAAAACTAAAAAAATTTTTTCGGTTTTTGTTTTTGTTTTTTAAAGAGAGAGTGAGTGTGTAGGGGGAAGGGGCAGAAGGAGAGAAAGAATCTCAAGCAGGCTCTGAGCTCAGTATGGAGCCTTGTTGCAGGCCTTGATCATGACCTGAGCTGAAATCAAGAGTGGGAAGCTTAATCAAAAGAGCCACCCAGGCGCCCCTGGAAAAAAAAAACAAAAACAAAACAATTTTAAAGCAGGTAACGTTTATTAAATGCTCACTCTGTGCTAGGCTTTCAGAATGTTTTTAACCTGTAACTTCCTATAATTGGCCAATAAATTCACAGGTGGTACTGTCAAGGGAGATAAGAAGCAATAAAAAGAACATGGCCACGTGTAATTTTTATCAGGTATACTCAAATAGCCATTTCGTTAGGTTATTTTAAATCAGGCAAAGTCATGGAACCTATAATTGAGATTAAAAATCATTAAATCGGAGGGGGAGATGAACCATGAGAGACTGTGGACTCAGAAACAAACTGAGGGTTTGGGAAGGGAGGGTGTTGGGGGGTACGCATAAGTCTGATGGTGGGTTTTAAGGAGGGCATGTAGTGCATGGAGCACTGGGTGTGGTGCATAAACAATGAATCTTGGAACACTGAAAAAATAAAATCAAATTTTAAAAAGTAATGATTATTTAAAAAATTTAAAAAGTAAAAATCATTGAATATTTAAACAGAATAATCTTTGGGATTATTTTTTTTTCAGTTCTCTTCTGAGCCCCTGAACATGAATGGTCAACAGCTACACATTTGTATACACAAGTCACCCACATGAGTCAGCAGCTTCTCCATACCTTAGTCTTTTTTTTTTTTTTCAGCATAACAGTATCATTATTTTTTCACCACACCCAGTGCTCCATGCAATCAGTGTCCTCTATAATACCCACCACCTGGTACCCCGACCTCCCCCCCCACCGCCACTTCAAACCCCTCAGATTGTTTTTCAGAGTCCACAGTCTCTCATGATTCACCTCCCCTTCCAATTTACCCTAACCCCCTTCTCTCTAACTCCCCATGTCCTCCATGCTTTTTGTTATGCTCCACAAATAAGTGAAACCATATGATAATTGACTCTCTCTGCTTGACTTATTTCACTCAGCATAATCTCTTCCAGTTCCATCCATGTTGCTACAAAAGTTGGGTATTCGTCCTTTCTGATGGAGGCATAATACTCCATAGTGTATATGGACCACATCTTCCTTATCCATTCATCCGTTGAAGGGCATCTTGGTTCTTTACACAGTTTGGCGACCATGGCCATTGCTGCTATAAACATTGGGGTACAGATGGCCCTTCTTTTCACGACATCTGTATCTTTGGGGTAAATACCAGGAGTGCAATTGCAGGGTCATAGGGAAGCTCTATTTTTAATTTCTTGAGGAATCTCCACACTGTTCTCCAAAGTGGCTGCACAAACTTGCATTCCCACCAACAGTGTAAGAGGGTTCCCCTTTCTCCACTTCCTCTCCAACACATGTTGTTTTCTGTCTTGCTAATTTTGGCCATTCTAACTGGTGTAAGGTGATATCTCAATGTAGTTTTAATTTGAATCTCCCTGATGGCTAGTGATGATGAACATTGTTTCATGTGTCTGATAGCCATTTTCCATACTTCAGTCTTAATCATTTGTGCCCATTGATTTTGCTCAACCTTGCAAAGTATCCTGAGTACATGGTAACTGTTATAATCAAATAATTCTAACTAGTCCATCTTTGTGGATATCCTAGGAAAGGAAGTCTATTATTGTTTCAGTATCTTAATTTGCAGCAAATAATTTAGCCTGTGACATATGCCTCTTTCCATTCTTGAGCAAATCCTTTATCCCAAGAAGATCAAAGGACTCCACTTACTCTTTGAGTGACTTCCTTCCTTTGACATGTTAAAATAATCTTTTATTGGTTTCAGGTGCTCTTCAGAGTGTTTTTCTTACAGTTGTTATTCTTTGTTTTCCTCACATGAACTCCCCTACCAATTTAGGGGAAATGCCCTCTTTTTTCTCTAATAATTTATATGGCTCTAGCTAGCAGTTCTCTTTTTAGTTCTACCTTGGATCCTTGTTATTTTCATTCCTTGGTATATGCTTTTCATGGAAAGGAAACAAAAACAAAGTATATAGGCTTTTCTTGTGGGTTATTGACTTTTCAAAGTCCTTCCTTTCAGTTGACTTCTAAATGGGGCTTCTATTTATCATATTTCCCTTTAAAAATTTTAGATTGTATGGGATGGGTTTCTTGGTTTTTCCTGTTCCCATGAGGATACAGAATTTAATTATGTTATTAATTTTTGCTTAGTGGCTCACGCACAGCGATCTCTTGGGTCCATTTCTGATCCTGTTTGGATGAAAGTTCCCTCTATTTACGTTCCTTGTGAGATTTAGAAAGCATACTCAATTTATTAACATCCAGGCCCCATCCCTACCTGCTTCTCATTCCCCACCTCCAGGCCCCCGTATCTCTCATCCTCATTGAGCAGCTGGTTACTTTGTATATGGATAATTAGAACCTTTTATTACTATCATCTGAACTATTTTTTTCTGCTTTCCCAATTCCATTTAACATTTTCTGTCTCATCACTTCACTTGGGTAATCTATAATATACATTTTTTATGTACATAGATGTTTTAACATGAATTGGGTTTGTTAAAAAATTATTATTTTATTTATTTATTTGACAGAGAGAGAGAGAGAAGGGACAAGCAGGAGGAGCAGCAGGCAACAGGAGAGGGAGAAGTAGGCTCCCCACTGAGCAGAGAGCCTTAGGACCCTGGGATCATGACCTGAGCCAAAGGTAGACGTTTAACTGACTGAGCCACCCAGGCATCCCAACATGAATTGTTTTTATAGTTGAAAAGTTATAAGATAAATCTGTCTGTGAAGTTTATTCAACAAATACTTTTTAATACTGTTATGTGCCAGTTCTACACACCGGGAATAAACAAGGACTGGGATAAAAAATCAAATTCTAATGAGGGGTGGGGTGGGGCAACAAGAAATAATTTGTCAGGTATTGATAAGAGCTAAGAACAAAAAACAAGTCAGATGATAGTTCAGAGCAGCCCTTGTCTATCAGTTCTATGAGAGAATTAAACACTAATACCCTAAGGCACATTTTATATACAATGAATTATCTTCTCTCCTATGCAGCTTGAGTGATACCAGCTGTGTACCATCCTTGGGAAATGAGAAAAAACCATTATCAAAATCTTTTTCTGTAAGGATTACACTGTCACGGAACCCTAGTTGAGAAAGACTAGGTTAGAGAGCATCGTTATAGGAGGGAGTGCTGCTTGAGATACTTGACTATAAGGAAGGGTTTTCTGACAAGAAGCTTTTGAGCAGACATCTAAATTCAATGAGGGACAGAGGTCCCCCTGTAGATGCAAGGTGAAGGGAGGAGGGCAGCCATAGCTGAGTACTTCAGCCAGAGACAAGAATGGCTTTATTATATTTGAGGGACAGTTAAGAAGGTCAGTGTGGCTAGAACCAAGTTTCAGGGGACAGAGAGGTGGGGATAAGATCAGCGAAGTAGCTAGTGATGGGTGGAAATAGTTAGATATGCCAGAGACATTTAGCACAAGTCAATTCAGCAGAGATTTACTGAACTCCAATTATGTGCCATGACCTGGGGTCTTCAAAGATGAATAAATCATGGTCTCTGTTCTCATGCAATGTACAATATAGAGTATACCACTTGACTTAGACTAAGTAAATATAGTGGGGTGAATGCTATACCTTAATAGTAAGCAAATGAGTGGCCATTGGTTGAGTACTCCCAGAGGAGGACTCTGAGCTGAGCATTCAGGTGCTAGTGATTTATAAGGAAGTGCTCCTAGGAGGAACTCATAAGAACCAGGCAAGTGTGGGATTTCAAGCAACAGATTCAGCCTAATCTAGGGAGTTCTGTAGTGTAAATTACACTGCACAGTGTGTCACACTTTGAAGTAATGGAGCTGCATTTTTCTATGTGTATACCTGCTAGTCATTGGCTGTGGGCTGCCCAACAAGGTGATGTCATTCTCAGGCACTTTTGGCTCCATATAGATGAATTGGCTCCAATGTCAAAGGTAATCCTCTAAAGATTATAGCAAAGGGAGTGGAGGCTAGGGAATGAGAGCACAGAGCTGGTGGAAGGGATCCAAGGGGGATGTTGATTGGCATCAACAGTCTCCAGCTCGGGGCTAACAGAGCTTCTCAGTCCAGAGGATAGGGCTTGAAGGAAAGGCAGAGGATAGTAAGCTTTCCCCACATGGAAACCACCCCTGTTCTCTTGGCTCTGTGTCTCCTTGTTATCTAGTTTAGTTCTTACTCGCCATAGAAAACCCCAGAGATGTTTCAGAGTGGAAGTGAATGCATGTGTGAACCAATGCCAGGCTGAGGAACTAATCTGGAGAATTTTTAGAAATCCTTTGGCAGAAGCTACTCCAATATTGCGTCTTCACAGAGGATGCTAAGCTCTTCTGCATAGGAAGGGAAAGCTGGTGGAAATACAGTTCAGAAATCTGTTAGGTATAGCTATAGAAATGGCATATAAACTTGAGTTTGAGCAAATGAGAAGTAATACATATAAGGGACAAAAGTCCAAACATCTTAGAATATGATGTGTTCTATTAAAAATCCCTCCCAAAAAAACTGGACAGCTGTATGTAGAAGAATGAAACTCGACCATTCTCTTACACCGTACACAAAGATAAACTCAAAATGGATAAAAGACCTTAACATGAGACAGGAATCCATCAGAATCCTAGAGGAGAACATAGGCAGTAACCTCTTCGATATCAGCCACAGCAAATTCTTTCAGGATATGTCTCTAAAGGCAAAGGAAACAAAAGCGAAAATGAACTTTTGGGACTTCATCAAGATCAAAAGCTGCTGCACAGCAAAGGAAACAGTCAATGAAACAAAGAGGCAACCCACGGAATGGGAGAAGATATTTGCAAATGACAGTACAGACAAAAGGTTGATATCCAGGATCTATAAAGAACTCCTCAAACTCAACACACACAAAACAGACAATCATATCAAAAAATGGGCAGAAGATATGAACAGACACTTCTCCAATGAAGACATACAAATGGCTATCAGAGACATGAAAAAGTGTTCATCATCACTAGCCATCAGGGAGATTCAAATTAAAACCATATTGAGATACCACCTGACACCAGTTAGAATGGCAAAATTAGCACAACAGGAAACAACATGTGTTGGAGAGGAAGTGGAGAAAGGGGAACCCTCTTACACTGTTGGTGGGAATGCAAGTTTGTGCAGCCACTTTGGAGAACAGTGTGGAGATTCCTCAAGAAATTAAAAATAGAGCTTCCCTATGACCCTGCAATTGCACTCCTGGTATTTACCCCAAAGATATAGATGTAGTGAAAAGAAGGGCCATCTGTACCCCAATGTTTATAGCAGCAATGGCCATGGTCGCCAAACTGTGTAAAGAACCAAGATGCCCTTCAACGGATGACTGGATAAGGAAGATGTGGTCCATATACACTATGGAGTATTATGCCTCCATCAGAAAGGACGAATACCCAACTTTTGTAGCAACATGGATGGAACTGGAAGAGATTATGCTGAGTGAAATAAGTCAAGCAGAGAGAGTCAATTATCATATGGTTTCACTTATTTGTGGAGCATAACAAATAACATGGAGGACAAGGGGAGATGGAGAGGAGAAGGGAGTTGAGGGAAATTGGAAGGGGAGGTGCACCATGAGAGACTATGGATTCTGAAAAACAATCTGAGGGTTTTGAAGGGGCAGGGGGTGGGAAGTTGGGGGAACCAGGTGGTGGGTATTATAGAGGACACTGATTACATGGAGCACTGGGTGTGGTGCAAAAATGATGAATACTGTTACGCTGAAAAAAAATAAAAAATTAAAAAAAATCCCCCTCAAAACAGTGAAAATAATCTCTTTAAATGTTCAAGAAAATATTTAGTTGTGTCAACTGCTGGGTGTGTGTTTTTGTGTGTGTGACTTGGTGTTGGACTGAGAGAGACAATTTTTCATAGATAACTTGCTTAAATGTTGACAAGAATTAGTACAGGTTAGCAGCACTAGGTTGTAGAACTCTGAAGTAGAAGGCACTAGGAGGGGCAGAGTGGTATCCCTCTGGGTGCCATTCTGATTAGTTGAAGTTGGAGACTAGTAATGCTGTTGAGGAGTCTGAGGCCACATCCACGTTCAGGAGATTATTACTAATAGCGAACATTTATTTAGCACCTCCTACACACCAAATATTCCTTAAGCACTTACATTATTTAATTAGCTCATTAACTTGTAAGAGACAAGTACTTGTATTGCCATTATTCCATTTTACAGATGAGAAAACTGTGCAGTCATTTATTGAATACTTTCCAAGGGCCAAATTGTCCAAGTTTACATAAGTAGTAAGTGAAAGAACTGGGATTTGGTCCTAGAGTCTACTCATAATCACTAGATAGAGTTGAATGGTATGATTGATTGCAGGAGGAAGGAATGGGATATCATGCATTTTCATCCTCTCGTTCTGGTCTTTTCCTCTGTCTTTTCCCCTTCAGTGATCCTCCTCCCCCTTTCACATCTAGTCAAATTAAACTATTTTCTCATCACCAGTGTTCTACACTCTTGTATGGGTAATTGCCAGTCCTGGAGTGCCCAGCCTCTAGCCCTTTGCAGGCTAACTCCTACTAGTTCTTTGGAATTCTGGTGCATCACTTCTTACAGAAAAATCTTCCCTGATTTTATCAATCAGAATTGGTGCTCCTTCTATGTGATCTCTTATGAGCTTCACTTACAACATAACACTTTTTATTGTGAATTGTTATGGCTTATTTCTCTTAAAATTAGCTAAAAGAAGAGGACATTTAGTGTTTTTATTGAGTGAATGAGAATCTGATGCCTTCACCTGTTGGCTCCAAACTGTTGGTATTGTTTTGTCAAAGTTATCTGCTCCCAGGTTCATTTTTGTAATTGTAAATAAAACACAGATGTTAGACCAATTGAAATTTCCAGCTCTGTTATCTTTTTTCTTCTATAAGTTTGGGAACTTACAAATATTCAGTAAAAATTTTACCCATTTACATTTGTTTTCTATTATATGCATACAATATGGTATTTCTTTCTGTAAACAATTGTCTCTCTTTTGTAGCTAAGCTTGTGAAGTGTGATACTTTCATCGAAAACAATCAATTTATTGGGAACAATACATGGGCACTTTGTATTAAAATTTTTACTTCTTAAGTTGTGGTATGGAGAGGCATATCATATCAATGTGTATGTTATTATATACACATGTTTTAGGTATGATTATTTTATAAAAAATAAAAAAGAATATGTTCTTTATGTATAACAAATTGTAGAATGAATTATAGAATAAATCCTATAAAGAATATAAAAAAAATGAACTTGTCTAAAAAAATGTCCAGGGAGTTAGGTTAAATCTATACAGAGTTACACTGAATGGAGAAACGACAACAACAACAACAACAACAACAAGGTACCAGTTATTAAAACACAGATACAATATATATAAAATGTTATCCTGACCAGTTATATATGAGAGATGGAGACTAGAATCTTGGGTAATATTGGATCTTCATGAATTAAATCAATTACGTTTAGAGAAGCTAATTATTGATAGTGAGATTAAAACATAATTAGCAGGGGCGCCTGGGTGGCTCGGTTGGTTAAGTCACTGCCTTGGGCTCGGGTCATGATCCTGGAGTCCTGGGATCGAGTCATGCATTAGGCTCCCTCTCCGCAGGGAGGCTGCTTCTCCCTCTGACCCTCTCCTCTCTCATTCTCTCTTTCTCTCTCTCTCTCTCTCTCAAATAGATAAATAAATATTTAAAAACATAATTAGCAGTTATAAAGTAGTCTATAGGCGTTCTGATCATTAATGGATCAATGGGTAGATTCCTAGAGACTTGGACGTTTTCATTTTATTTCTTTTCGGGTAAACCTAAATTTATTTCTAAGCAGTTTCTGGGGAGTAATGGGGAGGAACTTACTTAAGTTAACTCATGATTTAAATCAGATAAACACATATCCATTTCCTGAGATAGGATAACCAATTTATGTATGTGAGGCAGGCAGACTGAGAAACAGAAAAATGAATGACAGCCTCGATGTTCTTTTTTCAAATTCTTAACCTCAAGCAAGAATTTCTGTTTCTTGTTGCCTTATTTTTTTTTTGGAATGATGACAGTCACAAAGAGAAAAATAAATGCTTTTTTTCTTGTTAAAAATTCACATTATTCACGCTAGTTGAAAACTGTCCTTATTTTACTCAGGTTTACAAGGCGAGAAAAATTTCTCCCCCATTGGAATGCTGTGAAATCTATTTTTAGAAGTGTCAGAGCAGGAGGAAATCTAGTTTTCTGGCCCCTACATTAGGCTTCCATTTTTCTGATGTGACAAATAAAGTCACTTTTGAGCAAGGTGATTCTTTTTGGCACAGTGTTCTGAAGGGACCTCACTAATTCTTTTATTTATTTTGTTTCTCACTAATTCTTTTAAAAACTAGGTCATACCCCACTACTGCAAATATCACTCCAGAGAAAAACTCCATGCAACAAAAGTTCTCTAAGATCCAGTCAGTAATCTCTTTATTTCACAAAATGATAGAATTTGGCAAAAACCCAGGAAAAAGAATCAAGAATCTTTTGGGATTCTTTAAAATAAGACTTATTTAGTTAGCATGTCAAGCTAATCTAATAGCACATCTATTTTACTTGAGGGTTTGTCTATAATGTATATTTTCAGGAGGTACCACTTGGACTCAAATGTAACTTAGTGCAGCTTCAGAATTGTTACAGGAGAGGCTAAAGGAAGTTCAGGATGGGGGCTGCTGGGAATCTGCATTTTAACAAGTACTCCAGGTGATTCTGTTGCACTTTGGGGCAACATCAGAGATTAACTCTTAATAATGCTCACAAAGAAATTTGCTTTTAGCTAAGAGCATAAAACACGTGACGATATTAACAGAGTTGATTGGTTCAGTGTGGCTAAAAGGTGATAGGTTCTTTTTAAAAAAATATTTAGTTAATCAACTGGAATTAAACCTAGTTGTGGACATTGCTTTTCAATTTGTTCCACTCAATAGACTTGGAGTATCTATTACAGGTGATAAAAAGAATCTATTCTCACAAATTATGTGGCAAGTTTCCTCTTGTTAGAGTATTTATGTCAGAAGTGATTTGTGTTGTAGAGTTGGTTCCCCCTTGTTAAAGAATGAGTCCATCAACATGGAAGCTTATGCCAGTTTTCTCAAGCAAGGCTAGATACAAACCACCTGTAGATCTTTTAGACTTATAATTGCTGTGGCTACGCTCCTTACCCCAGTCAGAATCGCTATGCACAGTGCCCAAAAATCCATTTCCTTGAAAGATTTAGTGTGCAGCCAGACTTGAGATACAGTGGTTTAATGATAGCAAAAGAAATTTTGAGGCTTTTAAATAGATTCTTCTTGATTAGATATTTCTTTATTCCTAATATACCCATAACCATTGTTGTGCTAGGTTCAATGTATTGGCTGTAACTCTGGATTTTGTGCTAAGCCATCTCTGATGCAGACACTGTGATAAGCATTGTGTAAGACTGCTAAAGGGGTTTCACTTCTGGAGTTGATAAGCCAGAGAGGCCCAAGACACACTGAAAGGTGAAGTTTTCTCTAAGATGCAGTTTGATAATTTTTTTAAAAAAATATTTTATTTATTTATTTGACAGACAGAGATCACAAGGAGGCAGAGAGGCAGACAGAGAGAGGAGGAAGCAGACTCCCTGCTGAGCAGAGAGCCCGATGCCGGGCTCGATCCCAAGACCCTGGGATCACGACCTGAGCCGAAGGCAGAGGCTTTAAACCACTGAGCCACCCAGGCACCCCCTTTTTTTTAAAAAATATTTTATTTATTTATTTGACAGACAGAGATCACAAGGAGGCAGAGAGGCAGACAGAGAGAGGAGGAGCAGTTTGATAATCTTGATGAATAAGGTAGAAAACAGGTTGAAGCATTGTCATACCACCTGGTCAGTAAAGCTGGGGAAAGAAGGTTTTGGGGAATTTAGCACTTAGGCATTTTAATCACCTTGGTACACACTACAGGCTAAGTAATATGAGCTTGACTATGCTGAAGAACAAAGGTTCTGGCTGGCAGGTCTGAACAGATTTATGGTTAGGTCAAGTTCTGAGAGATGGCAGAGACAATGGACTTCCTGACTTCTACCCGCGGGTATTACAGACAGAAGGACGTCTGGGCAATTTTAAAGACTCCTAAGTTAGGTTATTTTACAACCTTCCTGACATGCCTGAATTGTTCAAGATGTTGAGAGGGATATCTCCCTGCATGCGTTTCCTATATGTTTCTTCCTGAGCTTGCTTGTATAGTTCTAAGACAGAATGTAAATTTCCAGAAGGCAAAATTTACTTACATTGCTTTCTGACCGAGGGTCTAGCACAGTGCCACTGAGACACAAATGATAAATACTTCAGAATGAAAATAAACCTAGTTCTCTACAACTTCTAGTTCCCATATTCCAACCATCAAGTTGGCAGAGATTACTGCTCCATAAACTAAGGGTAGGCGATGGGGGAATTAAACGCACTTCCCCTCAGCCGGTGCCCAAACACCCCATTTTTACTCAGTCCCTGGAATGCTTTCCATCACCGAAGGAAGGAAAAGAAAAGGTCAAGAAACTTTTAGATAACATAGAACAAGGGCTAAACCATTTTCTGACAGGTGCCCTTAAAATCTTGCTGTTCGAAGCGTGGTCTCCAGATCAGGAGAATCATCACCATCTGGAGCTTGTTAGAGAGGCAGAATCTCAGGTTTCCATTCCAGATTTACTGGATCAGAATACTCCTTTTAACAAGATACCCAGGTGATTGCTATTAATATTTAGAATTTCAAGTATCAATAGAGGTATTCATTCATTCATTGAGCAAAAACAGCTCTGGAAAACAGATTCAGCCCTTTGTGCCCGCTTCGCACTGGCTCGGCTCGGTAGCAACCGAACCCCCAGGGACATCGGAGCGGGTGCTGCCGAGGGCAATTTGGTGATTGGCTGGTCAGACCACGTGACCGGCGCCGGGCCTCTCTTGTTACCGGATTGGCTCTCGTGGATTCTGACGGACAGGGCTGGGGCGGGCCAGAGCCCGGACGGAGAGGCGCGCGCGGGGGCGCGAAGCCACGAGAGCGCGAGTGCGCGTGCGCGAGCGGCGGGGCTTTCTCCGGAGCCGTCGGAGGGAGCCGGAGCGCTTCTCCTGAGGTAAGCGCCTCTGCGGGGCTGCCCCCTGCCCCTAGCGCGGCTGGTGGGGACTAGCCAGTTGGGCAGGGCTGGGCAGGGTAAAGGGGGAAGTCTGGGGTCCGCCCCGGGAGCTGTGCTTCGGGGAGGATGCAGACTCGCACTCAGCCATCCTGGTTGGGTGCCTCGGTTTCCCTTTTCCTAGCCTCACCACGGTGACGAGTCCGCCCGAAGGGAGTTGCCCATCTGGCAGCCTCGTCTCTGCCTTTGTTTCCCGCCTGGAGGGATGCTGGTATCGGCCCTCTCCTCAGGTAAAGGGTAAGCGTGGTGTGGCGGGGACATCAGTGGACTCCGGATCTGGGCTGGGGTCCGGGAGAGGATGGCTTTAATGCAGTGGGACCTGTCACATGTGAGAAGGAAGGAGAAAAAAAATGTGTCACTTTAGCCAAGCCGCGGGACTCGAACTAATCCGGCGGCGAGCGATGCCGAATCCCTAGCGCAGCTGTGCGGGCGGGGGAGGGGGCCACAACCGGTGGACCGAGCCCAAGTGTTGCCCGTGGAAGGCTTCTCCGGACCTGCACGGGCGCTCTCACCCCAGAGTTGCATCGATACTGACGGCTTTTAGCCTGCCGAGGAAATCCAGATTTTCGTTAGGAGATGAAAAAAAATTTTTTTTTTTAAGCAGTTGGGCACTGGTCTAAAGGAGCAGATCTAAATGAGAGGCTACAATAAGGAATTACAGTTAACAGCGAAACCGATGACTGGTAAATTGTGAGGAGGGAAATGCCTGCAGTGAGCTGCAGACCAGATCGTCACACAGATTCTCCTTTAAGAGGATAGGGGTTTAGGGGTGGCAGTGGGGGTCGGGTGGCCGTTATATCTGTAAACTGAGGTCTTCTGAGCTGCCGAAGAGAGTAATTATTTTGAGCCTGTTAATGGCCTGTAGGGAGGAGGGAAGGCATGGTGTAAATTAACACCTATTCAGACTCCCTTAATTCTTTGAAAAGTGCTGGTTTAAAGACCATTTGGATGCCAAAACGGTTTGTGTGTTGGGGTTGGACGATGTCTCCTTTAAGTCATAGTATAAAAAGGGAAGTTGTGTACAAGACATCTGCTTTTCTTCTCCATTTCCCTAGACCTATAATAGCAAGGGCATACTGTATATCTTATAATAAAATGTTAAAAGTCCCTTCAGTTTTCCACTAATTTGTTGGATGTATCTCTTAGTTTACTTGGTAAGAAATGGTTTGTCTGTCATTAGGAAGATTTTACCGTATGCTGGAGTTTCACTGTAATCTATTTAGAACTTATTCTGGTGTGAGATCGAGAAGAATCTACCTGATTCCTTGGAGACCTGCTGATATTCCTTCAAAGCCCTTTTATTACTCTTACCTTCCCACACACAAAGTTTTGTTTCCTTAGGAAACAATGTGATTTTTCAAACATTTAAGGCACACCTCATGCCTATGAAATGCCTACACTTGCTAAGAAATCAGTTTACTTGACAAGTTAAAACAAATTGAAGAAGGAACACTTAAATTCGTTAGGGGAATCAGAACATTTATCAGCTGTAGCAAATCAACTTTTTGATGGTTTTCTGAAGTGAATGAAAGTAAAGTTGCAACACTTTTTAGGAATGTAACAAATGACCCTATTAAAGTGAATATAGATTGTTACCCCATAGATTGGAATGTAAAGTAAATTAGTGGGAATAATTCAATTTACCAATGATTGTTTTTTAAGATGGCATGTGATGGAGGGAAGGAAAAGGAATTCTGAAGGTGGGGTAGGTAGTATAGTTTGAAAAGATACGCTTTTATGTTTAGAAAAATGTCATTTTTATATAAATTATGTAAAGGTCATAGTACATTTATGTTTAGCCTATGGAAGAGAGATAGGTTTTAAATTTATAGGTTTATACAGGGGAAAAGAGAAAGATTGGCTGGCTTAATTCATCTTGAGGGAAGCAGTGTACCTTAGTGACCGACAAGACAAGGTTTTATTTTCTGGTTCAGTGAAAGCCCACTAGTGTTGCTTTCGAAACAACAAGGAAATCATGTCATTTCTGTCCTCTGGGTCAGAACAGAGAGGATGGAGAGCAAATGAGAGAGATTAGAG
This sequence comes from Mustela putorius furo, assembly GCF_011764305.1. NCBI lineage: Eukaryota > Metazoa > Chordata > Mammalia > Carnivora > Mustelidae > Mustela > Mustela putorius. The sequence continues at coordinate 108,176,288 of NW_025421987.1, read as the reverse complement.
TCCGACCTGCATACCTAAGCAATAGTGTCCTTTGAGCGGGATCTGTGTCACATTGTGTAAATATAAGAGCCTTCATATTGAGATTGGTCTGAGCACCTTCCCTAAGATGCATGCTATGAGATAAAGCTGGATAATGCTGCCACAGGTGGGGGCATGAGTGAGATCATCTGATACAGAAGTACTGGGGGAAGAGGAGAGCCAGAAAGTGTTCAATTCAATGAGGTTCTGCTGCTTGCCTTTGGGGACTTAAGGAGGCATTTCCAGGCAGAACTCCTGGTTGGGCTTTGTATGGCTTCCATAGGTGCTGCCCTTCATGTGGAGGCTCCTGCGGAGGTCCCGTTTCTCAGGTTGTAAGCATCAGTTACGTTTGTTATATGCTCTAGAAAAGAAAGGCTCACAAAGACACAATCTAGCCTGCCATTCTTCCCGTCTTTGGCTCCTGTCACCCACAGGCTTCCAGAAACAAGTTGTGCCCTCCCTACCAGTAGATGGCACTGCTGTCTCTGAAATTCCTGGAGGAGATGAAACCGAGCTGGCAAAGCAGTGGTGTGTAGCCTCCAGATTTAGAAAGGCTATCAGCTACCCCCCTCCAAAAAGGCTCTAAAAACCAGAAGTGTTTATATTAGGTAGAAATAATATGTATTGGGAGTTGAGGAATGGGTACAATTACTTTCCTGGTTGTGTGTAGGGGGAAAGGCAGAGGGTAAACTGACAAGCATTATATCATAGGTTTTTAAAAGCTCTTGGGATACATGTTGGTTAATTGAACATGAGGTTGAAATCCTGATTCAATCATAATTCACAACAATTTCATAGTTCTAATTCTTTGCACGTAAAGCTAGTCTACACATGACAGGACTATAGAAATATACGTGTGACTTTTAAACCTGATAAATATCCAGTAATTACATGCTCTGAAGGTAGTGGTGAGAGTACTAGTAAAAGCAGTGCTTATTGTTACTGTACTGCAGGGCTGTCCAGATAGGTCCAAGTTATTCCGAATCAGTTTCTTCTAAAACTTGGAAATTACCGAGAAGTATTTTAAGGTTTTCTTAGCTAATGCGGTCCTTTCAAGATTATGGTATTTAAAATCTTGAATTTTGGTTTTATTAAGTTTGTTAGCCAGAGTTTACTTATCTATTCCTCTCTTTTGGAATGGCTGTTCTTTCTTTGTTATTGACTGTTTTTTGAGATGGAATTTGTAGCCCGGGTATTTGAAGGTGAGTGCTGTTGCCAGTGAAGTTACAATGTATATGAGAACCTCATTTTGACCCTGCCTGAGCTAGAGGATGCTGCCTCTGGGTATCATTACCCCAGTCACCTGCTTCCTCGTGCAGTTCACTCTCTATGGCTCAGCTTATTCGTGGTTTATTTCTGTCTCCAAGAGAACTGATGATCTGGTTTTTTACTACCAATGCTGAATCCTAAAATCCTGCTGGTGCTAGATGGCAGTAGTTACCACAGTCCATTAATATAGCCTCATTATGTGACCTCAAATAAATCTTTGCCTTTCTGAAACTCCGTTTTCTTGCCTCATCACTGGGATTGCTAATGTGATACATGTCTATTAAAATCTCGTTCAAGTCTTATTCTGTGGCAGGGTGACTCTTGTAAGGTATTTCTGAAGCCTCTGAAAAATTCTCATCTAGAAGGCAATTTCATATTGTGAGCCTAGGGCAAAAAGAAATCTCAATAATATTTCTTTCCAGAGAAATGATTATGTATTGTCTTAAAATCTTAATTCACAATCTGAGGGGTTTGAAGTGGCGGGGGGTGGGTGGGAGGTTGGGGTACCAGGTAGTGGGTATTATAGAGGGCACGGATTGCATGGAGCACTGGGTGTGGTGAAAAAATAATGAATACTGTTATGCTGAAAATAAATAATTAAAAAAATCCTAATAATTCAGAGTTGGAAGAAACCCTATAGGTGGTTTAACTCAACTTTTTCATTTTATAGGCAGTTTCAGCTCAGAACCGACTGACTGACCAAGCTAACAGAGCTAGTTAGTGGTAGAGAACTTGTTAGAGAATTAGGAGCCAAGCTCTTAATCCTCTCCATCTTTCCTTCTTCAATGCTGCCTTTCTCCACTTGCCATCAGGACTCAGAATATGCTATATCTATAGGGCTGGAGCCAAAGAAAATTCTGAGTAATTCCTTAATGTATCATTTTAAAGCCACAGCATGAATAATGTTGAGTTTGGCTAGAGATTCAAGGTCAGGCTTTTCTTTGCAGCTTGTTCTTCACTGACTGATCCTGCACACAATTCTTTATGTACATCTTGGGGTTTTAAAACTTTATGGATACTGTTTCCTAGAAGAAAATAAAACTTTCATTATCCTAGAAGTGTCCCTTACCAATGGGATGTTCTTATATTAGGTTTATGGAACTCAGTGCTGCATGGAAAGATGTCTATATAATAGGCTTCTTTTGTAATCTTATAACATTTAACACATTATTCTGAGGAGGAGTTTCTTCAACTTCAACAGACTGCCAAAGCTGGGTGGGGGGTGGTGAGGGAAGTAGAATTCATGGCACAAAAATAGGGTAGAAATTCTAGAGTCTAGAATAGGTTGTGGAAAATTGCCAGGATGGGAGAGTTTTTGAGGAGCTGAAGACACTATAGTGCATGAGGGTTGGGGGTAGAGTATAGAAGTAAAACTATGAAAGTTCTTAGAAAGTTTTAGCTTTATTAAAGTGTTTAAAATAGCTCACTAAAGGAAGATGCTAATAGAATTTTATTCATTTTAAATTAATAATGGATATGCAAATATTGATTTCCATTTATCATTGCTTGCCCAGTAAGTACTCTCTCATGGTTTCACCAAAAACACTTCCATATTTATGTTCCTTCATTGAAGATGACATGCATTGTAAGAGCCTCCTTTCTTCACCAATCTGCTTTGATTTCCAGATAGTTAGTGCTTTTCTGACTTGTGATTTGGTGGGTTGACTCCTGTTTTTCACTTCTGAGGTCCTTCATTGCACTTTTTTACTGTAAGCTCCTAGGTAGGACTCACCATGAGCTGAGGTGCAAAAATAGCATACATGTTAGGGATAAAAATCTTGATGTTCTTTTCTTTGTCCTCAAGATTTATCATAGAAGCTTCTGCTTCTTGGTTAATTATTTTCTTTTCCTTTCCTTTTCTTTTTTTCTTTCTTTCCTTTTTTTTTTTTTAAGGTTCTTTTCTTTGTCCTCAGGATTTATCATAGAAAATTCTGCTTCTTGGTTAATTATTTTATTTTTCTTTTCTTTTTTTAAAGATTATTTATTTGATGCAGAGAGAGAGAGATCACAAGTATGCAGAGAGGCAGGTAGAGAGAGAGAGGGGAAGCAGGCTCCCCGCTGAGCAGAGAGCCCGATGTGGGGCCTGATCCCAGGACCCTGGGATCATGACCTGAGCTGAAGGCAGAGGCTTTAACCCACTGAGCCACCCAGGCACCCTCTTTTTCTTTTTCTTTGTCTTTACTATTTGTCCTCCAAATAGTAGTAACTCAAAGTTTTTATATATTGAAAATATTTTTGGTTTTTCCAGAGCATATACAGAAGTTAATTTATGTTCAGGTCCTGTTTTGGACATGTGAAACACAACTTTGGTGGCAATCACTACATTATGAAGAACATCTGCTTAAAAATCTGATCTTTTCTGTGTCACCTTTTGTGCCATAGTGACCCAAACTGGTGAATGCTATCTTCTGGTCCCTTTTGGGTATGGGCCAGATTAGTATTTGTTCTTGCTTTAGCAGAAGAAAATTACCCTTTTCAGAAGGCTGTCAATTGAGTTTAATAGAAAAAAAGTCAAAATTTCTGCATTCTATTCCAGTACACTAATTTATTGTGAGATTTTGGGGGCATTATTGGCATCTGAGTTTATATCTTTGTATAGAAAATAAGAGAGAAGAGTAACCAAGACTTAAATTCTTTCCATTTCTAGAAATCCGACTATATGAAATTTTATATGGTACCTAGACTATTTCCTAAAAGCGCTAGCTAGTTGGGAATTATAATCAAATTTGGTGCCAAGATAATTCTTTGTATCTGAAAATTACTTTCTGATTTACAAAAATATTCTGTTTCCTTTTTACTTAATGTGTGATCAGAGAACAGCAGCATTTGGTATCATCTGGGAGCTTGTGAGAAATGCAGATTCTCAGGCTTCACTCAGGATCTACTGAATTAGAATGCATCTCATCAAGATTTCCAGGTGCTATGTGTGCACATTAAAGTCTAGAAGTGCGGCTTAGTCTCATTTGGAGTTTCACATTAACCTTGTGAGGGAAGAGGTATTTTACAGATAAAATATCAGGGAGCATAGATTTGTTAAGTAATTAAGTCAAGGTTATTGTCTTACCCAGAACGTTGTACCAAATATAATGTTGTCATCTTGGTTGGTCTGGAGTAGCCTTGTATGATAGATAATAACTGTTAGCTGCCCAGCAGCACATGGTCTTAGGTGTGGCTGTGTTACTCATTCTAGCCAATAAAATGTGAGTGGAAATGGAAGGGTTTTGCAAGCCACTTCCAGGAAAAAAAACACACAGGGAATACCATGTGAGTTTCCATGTTTTCCACTTCTGGCTGATTGGAATGGAGAAGATTCCTAGGGCAAGTTTAGAAATCAAGTTTTAAGAAAGGTGGCAAAACTTACATTAGCCTGGGTACCTGGATCACTGTGTCAGTGAGGGCCGCTCCACTGACTGACCAACCTGTTTACCTGTTCAGTATGTATATGGGAGCCAGAAATAAATTTTTGTTGAGCTTGAGCCATTATATGTATTTGGGTCTATGTGTCAAGCACTTAGACCACACACAAATTCACTTGAGCAGTGCCTCTGGACTTCAAGTTGTGGGTCTTCACTCATTTATTTATTTTTTTTGGCAGTTGGTGATTGGTCAGTGGTGGTCCAACATGCAGAAGTGACTGAGTGGTGAAAAACAGCAGAGCTGATGGGTCATGAGGATGTAAGTGCGTTGGAAGGCTCTCACACCCTTTACTCCAGGGTAAGTCAAAGGCATTATCTGCCATTGTTTTTCTGATTTTACTAAGTCCTAGAGGCTCTTGCCTCACTAGCCTGTTAGAGTCAGTGCAATGAAGTTGTCTGTCTTTTTCGCAAAGCCTTTATTGATTCAACTTATAGACACTGTACTAATTAACAATTTTGAAGAGAAAATTCATCAAAGTGATGGGATGGAAACTCTGCATGGAAATCTCAAAGAGGAATTTTCAGTGAATTTGAATGGGTTTGATTTACACAGAGGAGCTTTTCTGACATTATGAGTAGAGAAGGGAATAAGGCCTGACTGCATTTTTCCTGTAGCCTTATCTTACTGTTAGCTCTGTTGGCATATATTCCCCTCTCCCAGAACCTTCCTATAACATGGCTTACTTTGCCCAACTTTTCCTTCATTAATCATTTAGATTTTTTTCCAGGAAAGAAACAGCTTACTAGAGAGTTCATTCCCATTTTTGTGGATAATAGTAGTAGCAAACATGATTCTGCCTGTTCCATTTTATTTTATCTAGTGTCACTGGAAGCTACACGTCTGTTCACTCCTGTCTATTTGCAGTCCTTGGTATAATGAATGTGGGCATTGGGAGCATTATAATCAAAGCTGGCTTTGGATTTTCATTTGTGCTGAAGATTTTTGAGACCAGAGGGAGAAATTTACTATTTGGAATGCACTTGTCAGGATGCAAGTAGAGGTCCAGGAAGGATGGGTTGAAAGGACATCATAACCTTTCTAAGCTTCCTGGCTTTAAGAGCTTAAACTGAAATCAGACTCCTTGAAGAGAAAATTGTATTTAATATGGATCTAAGTAGAGCTAAGGATGGTTAAAGAGAGATAGAGGTTAAAAAAAAAATGGTACTTAGCTGAAAAGCTGGATGGAGGGTTTTAAGCATCTCCGTTCAGTATTGTGGAGCCCTTGGCAGATAATGTCCCATTACCCAGGCTCATACAGAAGGTACCCAGAAAGCCTGATGTCCTTCAGTGCCTCACATGGCTCAGTAATGAGTACAATTTACTGAACAAAATAGACAATTAGGGACTGTAGATCTCTGGAGATTCCCATAAGCATACATCATTACTGCTCTGGAGTGATGCACATGCTTAGAGATAAGGAAAGCAGAGAAAAGGCACCTGCAAAGCTCACGAACAACTGAAGAGTCCGGGTAAGCAGCAATACAGATCATAGCTCAGGACCTGGAGGTTGCTAGTGCAGGGACCTGGTATTTGCTAGGTTTTCTCATTAAAGTAAAGAAGGCAGCCTTTGCTAGCTGTCCTCATTTTACTCTATGACTCCCATATATTTTGTATGTTTAAAGTAACTAAAAAATATAGAATGCCAGAAATAACACTTGATTGGCATGTTTCTGTGTAAATACTATACAAGGATCAAACTGTAGAGGGAGCCATTCTTTATTGATTAGGGGGCAAAAGAAAGTCATGCTAGATTTCCCAGAGGAGCAGGGGTTCTCATTCTTGGCACTGTTGGCTTTCTGAGCCAGGCAGTTCGTGGTGGGGGCTATCCTCTGCACTGTAGCCTGTTTTGGCAGGGTCCTTGGCTTCTACCCTTTAGATTTCAGTAGTACTCCCCACAGTTAAAAATGTCTCTGGGGGCAGAGACAAACCACCGATTGTCTCCTGGGGACAGGAAATTGCCTGATTGAGAACCATTGCTAAAGTAATACACTGAAGGGATTAAATTTTGCTGAGTTTTTCTGGGACTGTATTTTAACCATTTAGCCTCATTTTGCTAGTTTCCCTACCTGCAAATGAGACACAGAATTAATAACTCTGTACCTAAGGAAGTGATGTACATAGTACTGTATGACTACATGGGGGCTCTGTAAAGGTTAAGAAACATTATCTGTTTCCCCAAATTTCCAGGTCCCAAGAATACCTCTTGTGCAGGTATTAGCTGAGGAATATTGGGAGTTTGAAGAAGAGCAGATGATTAGTGGTAGGGGAAATAATGAACAGTACTGGATTCTGATTTTATCTGAAAGCTTTATGCCCTATTCATTGCAGCAAAATATTCTGAATGAAGGCTTTCTTCTGGAAAGTTAAGAGGGAGTGAAGGAGGCAGAAAGAAGGTTATTGAGAAGTGAAGGAAATTGCTTTTTAAAAGTTTAAATTTAAATATAGTTGAGACAGAATGTTATGTTAGTTTCAGGTGTACAACATACTGATTCAACTTCTTTAGATGTTCTGCTGTGCTCACCACAAATGTAGTTCCCATCTGTCACCATACAATGTTATTACTGTATCATTGACTATATTCCCTATGCTGTGCCTTTTATTCCTGTGACTTATTCCATAGCTAGAAGCCTGTACCTCCCTCTCCCCTTCACCCATTTATGCCCATCCAACCACCTCCCTCCCCTCTGGCAGTTTGTTCTCTTTGTTTATAGGTCTGGTTCTGCTTTGTTTATTCATTTGTTTTGTTTTTTAGATTTCACATATGAGTGAAATTATAGGGTATTTGTCTTTCTTAGTCTAACTTATTTTCCTCAACAGATTAATCCATGTTGTCATGAGTGACAAGATTTCACTTTTTTATGGCTGTGTGATATTCCTGTGTGTGTGTGTGTGTGTATACACATACCACATCTAAGAAATTGTTTTTGAGGGGGTAATCTCTTAATGTTAAAATGACTAGTGTGTAAGTATACCAAAGAATGTAAGTAATCCTCAAAGGAAATCCAAATCAGAACCATGATGCGATATCACCTCACATCTGCCAAAATGTCTAAAATTAATAACTCAGAAAGCAGCCATGTCTGTGAGGATGTGGAGAAAGGGGACCCCTTTTTCACTGTTGGAGGGAATGCAAACTGGTGCAGCCACTCTGGAAAATAGTATGGAAAGTCCGCAAAACATTAAAAATAGAACTGCCCTATGACCCAGCAATTGTACTACTAGGTATCTATCCAAAGGATACAAAAATGATGATGTAGCAGGCACATGTACCCCAATGTTTATAGCAGCACTATCAACAACAGCCAAATTATGGAAAAAGCCCAAATGTCCGTTGGCTGATGAATAGATGAGGAAGATGTGGTATATATGTATGATGGAATATTATGTGGCCATCAAAAAGAATGAAATTTTGCCTTTTGAAACAACGTAGGCAGAACTAGAGTGTATTAGGCTGAGCAAAGTAAGTCAGACAAATACCATATGATTCACTTATGTGAAGTTTAAGAAACAAAACAGGTGAGCATAGGGGAAGGGAAGGACAAGTAAGATTAAAAAAAGAGGGAGATAAAGCATAAAAGACTTAAGTAGAGAACAAACCGAGGGTTACTGGAGTAGAGATGTCTGGGAGGATGGGATAAATGGGTGATGGTCATTAAGGAGTGCACTTGTGATGAGCCCTGAGTGTTACACATAAGTGATGAATCACTGTGTGTGTGTATTTATATTTATATTTACATTTATATTTTAAGATTTTATTCACTTGACAGCGTGAGAGAGCACAGGCAGTGAGAGCAGCAGAGGGAGAGGGAGAAGCAGGCTCCCTACTGAGGAGGGAGCCCCATGCAGGACTCGATCACAGGACCCTGAGATCATGACCTGGACCAAAGGCAGATGCTTAACCAGCTGAGCCATCCAGGAACTCCTGAATCACTCTATTTTATTCCTGAAACCAATACTACACTGTATGTCAGCTAATTTGAATTTAAATTGACAAAGTAACTCTCAAAAGAAATCTACTCCCAACTGACTGCTGATCCTAGAACAGTTTTGCTGGTAATACAATACACAAGAATGTTTGGAGAAACATTTTTATTCTAGAACATTTTTATTTCTGTTTCTTCTTTGGGAGTATTGATAGGGTTTATCTTTAATTGTATGCCTTTTGAGTGATAGGTAAAAGGTTTTAATATAACATGTTCTTTTGTTACTTTTAGAACTCTTGTTGAAATGGTGAAAGAGGCAGTAACCCTCACCTAGACCTGAAGAAATTACATTATTCTAACAGAAAGCCTTATTTTGACTCTAAGATAGGGTCAGTACAGGAATTAGGGGTAGACTGTCCTGGCAGCTTTGAGTTCAGCCTTGCTGTGTTTCTGGTCCCTGTAATTGTTAGACACACCACAGAATTTTCAACAAGTAAGACCTTCAGGTGATTCTGATGGATGCTTAAATTTGAAAAGCACTGCTCTTGATTCTGATGTTGTGAAATCTTATGAATTGTGTCTGTGTGGCAGGGAGGACACCAAGAAAGTATTTTTCCAGGTGGTCAGAAGATATGTAAGATTTTTTTGTGTGTGTGATAACCTCTTAGATCATTTTCCCAAATCATGGTCTAAGCCTTTTCCTGCCTTGTTCAATATAGTAGCCACTAACCACATGTATCTATTTTTATTTAAATTAACATTAAACTAGAAATTCAGTCTTTCATTTGCACTAGCCACATTTCAAGTGCTTCATTGCCACATGTAGTTGATACCATATTGGACAGTGCAGACACAGGCTGTGTCCGTAATCCCAGGAATTTTTACTGGGCTTTAGTCTGTAAGGACCCTATTTGTTGGAAACTCTTATTTTTAGTGATAGTGTGCTCTTCTTATAACAAGACATTGCCTCATTTAAAACAATTGTGTTTTGTACTTTATCTTGAGGAGCTTTTAAGTCTGTGAGTGTGTCTTGCTGAACTTTTTTACCTTTCTGTTTAATCTCTTACAGAAAGTGCCATGGGCTTGTCTCTCTGACATAATTGAGTATACTACCTCTAAAATATTTGCCCTTTAACCCAAGGTTTCTGAGCTGTCTCTTTCCATTTGGTCTCTCCACATCCTGACCCTCAGTGGTGAAGCTTCTTTGTGTAGGATGTCTCTTTTGATACTGCCTAGAGCTTAATAAAGAGTCTGGGAGAGTGGCAAGAGAATTTTCACCTTTGCTTCTGCCAAGCCCCAGTGTGCATCAAAAAAGTGTTTCATAAGATGAACCTCTAGGGAGTTATGCCCTGAAGAATTAGTCTCTAAAGCAAATTTTCAAAAGACATATTACAGCACAAATTTAATAATTAAGCCATTTAGCAACATGGAAGGATTTGCAGTTGATAATGAATTTTAGGAATGTGGAAGAATTTTCAGTTGATATTATCTATTACTATTACCAATATTAGTTGTCCAGAAACTATCATAATTAGAACAAATAAAAAGATGTGGAAATAAAGACAGTTTTTTAAAAGATCTAATTTAAATCTAACTGAGCCCAAGATTGTTTTGTAGAGGGAGTAAGAGTGGGGAATGTGCCATGAGTAGTATTGTTGGAGGTGAGGGGAAGGAGGTCAACAGGGCTTGAGATTGATCCTTAGACAACCCTTACTTGACTGCTTCACTTCTGGTGGAATGCATTGCTTGTTCTCTTGCTGCCATTCTCTTTGGTTTGCCTTTCTTTCCTGCTTTTTGGAGAGGGCTCAGTGTTTCTCAAGGGAAGTACTATTAGCATTTTGATAGAATGATTCATCATTGTATGGAACTTTTCTGTCCATTCATGTCCATTATAGGATGTTTAGTATCCCAGGTCACTAACTGCTCATATTACTCTAACCAAGTCAGTGAGTCAACCAACATGTCCTTTCACTCCCATTCCAAATATCTGTGATTAAAAATACCTGGCTGATAGAGGAGTGTCTTTTTTGGGGGAGGGAGGAGTAATTAGTTGGGAAGATACAGGAGCTTTGTGGGGGCTGGCTCATTAATTTTTGATATAACCTGACATTTTCCCAGTGCTGGAATAGCTTTGGGAGTCCACTTTATCCTGTAGGGATTGGAAGAATCAGATTTTGCCAATGCAAAAATTGACCTTTGAGCCTTGAAATCGACTCAGAAATCACACAGGAGAATCTTTCAGTGCCACAGAAAATGGAGAGACTACTGAAGCTCCCATAGGATACCAGGTTTTCATTCTCAACTCACTGTAGCTAAATCTTCCACATCTGCTTGAAAATAAATTGTCTACATGTGACAACAGAAAAAAAGATCCAACAGTAATTAAAAAGCAAGCCAAGGGAGAGGCTTTGTTAGCCATTTCCTTTCTTTCAGTGATGGCAAGTATTAGCAAAGTAGTCCCTAAATTTGTGAGGTTATATGTAGGCTATCAAATGGGATATCTAAGATTGTGTTATGGTTAGTAAAGGGAAAAGGAACACTTTGAGTCCTTTTGGTGTGGGGCCCATATAAATGTCTCTGATAATAAGAACAGAAACTTGTTCAAATTACCTTAAGAAATGGAAGGCTTAAGGATGCATGAGAAAATAAAACAATGTCAGACATGTATCAAGTTGGGAAGAATTCCAGGGGTCTTTCAGAATGAGAAGGAGTTATAGTTTGGTCAGTTCTCACAGAGGTAGGACCTAACTCAGGACAAGGAAGATTGTTTCTGATCTATTGCAACTCCAGGATGTGTCTGTACTACCAGTGGTTGGTCAATTCATATTCTACTTCTTGATCCTACTTCTTGACCCTTGACTTGTGACATGCACAACATTTCAATTTTGGCTTCTCTCCTCATGTATTTCTGTTCCTGTTTTTTCCTTTTTGTCCCCACAACCTAACTGGTGATCTGTGTACAGACCAAGAAGAAAAGGAATAGGATACTTCTGAAGTAACTATCATCCCTACTGGTTAAATCTCTTTTACAGAAATCTTAGGGGTACTGATGCCCTCTCTTGGTCCAAACAGCTATAGCCTGGGCTGCTTGCCTCAGTAATGACGGTGGTCCTGGCAGTTTCTCTAGAAAGGAGCAATGGTGGGGTGTAGGGTGATACAATATGAGCTCTCTAGCATTAGGGCCCTGAATTCTTAACTCCTAGAATCAGGATAAATAGTATTTGTGGGTTATGTGTATAATAAGAATTGGAAGATTATTTGGGAAGCTTACATGTTCAGTAGCAATTGTGAAAAAAGTCTGAATCCATTCTTTTGGGAAGATTGGCTGCATCCCAGTGAGATAGGTAGGGAAATTGCTTGGCTAGATGATTGGAAAATGAAGAGTTGTATTTTCCATATGGATATCTTATTTTTTGCATCTGTCAAATATGATTTTCTCAGCCACCCATGTATCCCACAGGAATAATAGCTAGGTGGCTGTCTAAATGTTGAACGACGTTTTGACATCTTTGACAACTGTTCAACAGTCGAGTTTGTAAGATTCCAGTTCCACGAAGGAAAATGACTTGGCTTATGACTCTGAAAATAAATTCCATATAGATGCTATCATTTGGGGGGCCTTACAAAGCAGATTTAATGTTTTGTGTTTTGTGCTTTTACCACTGATCTTGGAGAATTAATTTCATTCAAACCAATGATTGTGACTCTGCAAGGTAATGCATTCTCATAATCACAGAAGGCTCTGTCCTTACTGAAAGTTCTGTGTCAGGGTAATAATGAAGGTTCTGGCTCCATGGACCCCTACAGCTGTGAGTGGTGCAATCTATGGCAGCACAAACAGACCATTCGTTCATGGAATTCATTTAAGGCTCTCACACCTCTCAAGTAGCTAGAGCATGGTGGTACCACATATGGACAGTCAGTATTTCCTTAGATGCAACTTTTGTTGAAAACAGCAGAAGAGGAGTTCAGCAGAGCTTCTGCAACTGTTGATTGAGAAAAGAATATGGTCTATTATTGAAAGGTGATCGGGATCAGGTTTCTCACCCAGCTGCTGACTACTGAGCTAAAAAGAGCAAAGATGAATCATTTGCTGCAGTTTCTCCTATTCTAACTCTTTGAAGATCCCTCTCTATCCTATCGATTGAAAAAAAAAATTTTAATGGAAAGGAGAAGGGAAAAATATAGAATTATATACATACTCATTTTTTTTTAAACAGGAAGATTTCTATTAGATACCACATATTGCCAGATTAAAATCTTTAATTTTAAAGAAGTACTAATCTTACAGTGTAAGCTAAGGTAACCCAAATTTGTGCATATGCAATTTTTTACAAAAATTAAATTGTAATTCTGATAGAATCAGGAATTAATTTGCAGCCCCTCCGTGAAGAATCTGTAGCAACAGTAAAGCCCTCTCCCTCTGGGGTGTAAAGAAATTTTGAAGGATGGCCAAGAGCCAGGATCCTGAGTCCTGAGATTTTTGTCCTACTACTCCTTGTGAGTGGTAAATGTGCACAGGGCTAAGGACTGTGAGCACAGATGCTTGAGGGCAGGGTTGCAACCTCTAGTCTTGGTGAACCCTCCTGTCCTTCCTGTGAGCCACAGAAATGGTCCACAGAAATTGATCCTTCTCTACATTTTCCCTCCTGAGCCCCTCATTGCATGTTGGCCTTCACCTTTCTAAGAAGTAAAGCTGTGGCTGAAGTAAATGTCCTCAAACATGTTACAATGTTTACAGCACACCCCCTTAGAGGGGGCTTTGTGAACAAGGAAGAAGACAGGCACTTGTTTCTCTTAGCTATCAAAAGCTGTCCCTTTTCTATGGGAAAGAAGACTTACTGGATCGCTCCTGAAATTTTTCATTATTTGCACTGGTAAAGCATTAAACAATTGGACATTATTTAGGGATTTCCAACTTAGAAAGTTAGGTTTTTACTTGGAGATACCAAAATTCCATGTTAGTACAGTGCTTGATTTTTAAATATTTTTTTCTTTCTGGTGTTTCTACAAATCCCTTTTCTTAATGCCTTGTTTAGATTCTTTAGACTCTTTCTCCCCTTTTTAGATTTTTCTCTGATTTCCAAAGTTCTGTGGTTCCCAACTGGCTGCTGGACAAGGTTCTTCTTAAGTAGGCATCAAGGCTGTCCCTGTCTGACTCCAACTTTCTGACTTTCTTTCTACTCTTTCTATGCATAAACTTCTCCTAATTCAAACTGGTCCTTAGTCCCATTCTCTCCCCTCTGCATAGAATGCCCCTTTTTTTTTTCTTCCGTGACCATTTGGTTTGGTAGTATTGATAGATCTTTGGCCTAGTACTGAATCTGTATACCCATCCTGTTTATAACAGTTTTTAGAAATGTGACTTTGGGCAAAATACTTGATTTCTGTTAGCCTCCATTTTCTTTTAGGATGGGATTTATAATACTACCTTACAGTATGATTATGAGCATGGTACTTGGGGTGCTTTTCCACCTGTGTCCTCTTTTCTGCCTTTCTAACAGACTTCTACATGTAGGCTCATTACACGTGCTTGCTGATTAAGTTCTTGAACATCCTAGTAGAGCTGATCTCCAACACAATTCTTGATTAGCCATACTTAGCACTTCCATACCTTCTCTAACTACATCTTTCTTTGATAAAAGCCCCAGTACTCCTGGCCCTAACAGCACACACCTAAAGATATATTCTCCTCCCTCCCCTTGGGACTGTGAAAATTATGTTCATGGACATTCATGGCCTAGTATATCTGCCCACATCAGAAATTGACAGTAACTTCAACGTCACTCTTGATAAGGGATTAATTTTCTTCACATTTATTTCCTCTCATATATAGTGAGATTTATCATAAAGCCCAAATGCTGTGATTATAGCTGTCATTGTAAATTAAGTAAGGTATACCTCTTTAAAACAAAGTTTTCTAAGGCCCAACCAACAGACTTCTTATTCCAAACATCATTTAATAAAATGCAACATGACATTAACAGGATTGCTTGGACAAACTCTTGGAGTTCATTTAAGCAGATTCTTCTCTGTATTGATTCTCAATTATAACGTGTTAGCATGAATAAACCTGCCAGTGTTCTCAAATGATGGTGATGCTCTCCTGGCAGCTCTGCCCTTCTCTGACTATGGAGCTACAAGCATATCAGTGTTTCCTTTGTTCATTCTATTTAAATTATGGTTTTCTACTTGTTCAAATGATTTAGGCCCATCTGTTAGGTCTATAAATTTTGGTTTCATAAAATCTAACTCTTCCCCTTTTTTTTTCTTCCATTTTCACAATTTTTCTTACTGTTTCATGCACAAAATAAGGCTTATATTTTTTCTACCAAGGCAAGATAATTTAAATGCTTGTATTGCTTTTCTAGTTGGATCTATTGGTTTTTTAGTCACTAAAATGGACCATAATTTCATATAGATGTGTAGTTCTTATTGAATTAATTTTGTCTTTTTTTGTTCTTGAAATTTTTTTGGTTAGAGACAGGAGTTCAGCTGCTTGGATTCTTCTGCACTCTATGCTTATTCATGTATATTGCTAAATAGACCTTTACCAGTTGTTTTGTTTTTACCTCAGGCTTTTGAAGGAAATTCATAAAATGCCACGAAAATATTTGTGGTATAGAAAGATGTGTTACATTCTTCCCAGGTCCCTCTTTTGGAGGATTAAGAGAATTTTTCCCCCTCATAATCAGAAAGATGATCTAGTGTAACTTCTTTAAATGATGTCCTATTGTAGGCAGGCAATAGGAGCCCCTTGACATTTTCACTCCATAGGCATTGATGGAGAGAGTGCCCATATCTGAGTGTGTTTCAGGGGAGAAGAAAGGGTGACTGGGAACAATAAACTGTGTAACTGCTTTGTACGTAGTGGCTCATTAATACTTCTGAAGGGCAGGGAGATACCAGGGCCTCAGCCATGTGCTCTTCCTCATAGAAATATATACAGTTAGAAGAAGCAAAAAATACAAATTCTGAGCAAGGTAGATTTTTTTTTTTTTTTAACTATGGGCAGCAAGATAAGAAAAGCAAATGGAAGGAGAGAGGTTTCTCAGCTCAAATATGTGGCTGCTTTGTTGACTTGTGTTAGGTCAGAGATCCTACTCCACCTTCAGTTTTAAATAAACCTCTCAATTTCTTGCCCTGTGAGCTTAATCAGAACTTTCTGCTGTTCCTGGAAGCTCTCTGCTGTTCCTGGAAGCTCTCTCCTCTTCCCTCAGAATTTATGAAGAACAGCTGATGGGGTTAGGCCCTGTCTAGGAAGAACTGACTGGAGCCTCTGAGGGTTTGCTCCCTCAGAGGAAGGAAAAGGGTCTTGCATCTTGTCTTTGCAAGTCACATCCTGCTCTGCCCTTGGAATCACTGCTGCAGTCAGATGTGTGCTTGTTACCCCATCTTGTCTGTTTGGGGTTGCCTTCCTCTTTTGTTTGGCTGCAAGGCAGGCTGCTAAGTGTTGTGGCTATTTTCTTGTGCCTACCAGCCCTCCTCCCCAGAGTGGGCAAAATGGGGGAAGAATGCTCCTGAGGGATTAGAAGTCCAAAAACAGAAGTGCCAAGGCAAAGCCTCATTTCACAGACTACTCAAGGCCTTTTTGTTTACCTAGATTTGCATCTTTAGATAGTATAGTTTGAGACCAGTTTTCTTTTTCGTTTCTTTTTTTTTTTGCTATTGGGAGGCTTTATTTCTTACTGAAATTTTTTCCTCCGTTGCCTCCACAATTAGACAATAATAAGGCCTCTATAAGCACGGACCATGCCATTATTTATATTGCCTGTACTGTGAGAAGCACGTGACAGGATCTCAGAATAGGGGGTTTTGGTGCATCAATATTTTCTTTCTGTTGTCTGTGTTTCTCATTCCCTTTACCTTCACTTACTTACCATTTCTATATTTCTGTTCAATAACCACTTGCTTGATTCTCCCTGGAGTAGCATTTATTTTCTAAACAGGTCCAAATTCTGTTTGCCTCCAAAGCAGTCTGTAGTAGGACTGATTCAGCCATATCTGAGTTTATCTGTTGATCTAAATCTTACTTTCCTCTCTTATAACCCTACAATCTTAGGAACATGAGCCCTACTTTTGACTTACAGGGATTCTTTTTCCTTTCACTACCAGAAAGTGGAAGAGGCCTAGGTTCTTTTCTGTCAGGTCTCACTTGGTCTATGTGGTTGAAGAAGAGTCAGCACACCTCTCTATGCCATGCATTCTCATAATTGAGAGTCATCCCAGCTCCTCTTGCTCAGACCACTTACTCTGTTACTGGTTCTCCATCTCTCTAGTGAATTCATTATTTTCATTAAAGTTCTGTTCCTTCGTCCTAGTTGTTTTATTCTTTTTTTTTTTTTTTCTAGCCAGACCCATTTCTTTGAAGGGCAGGGACAAGACCTAATTCTCATGTATCCTTGGCCACCTTTTTTCTCCCTGGAGACAAAGCATAAGACTCTATTCAAATTAGGTGATCCATAAATGTATTAACCTAATTAAACCCAAGCATTTATAAAATTCAAGAGGAAAAAAATGCCCTTAATACATTAGCATCCAAACACCTTAGAGGTCTTCTGGTTTACCACCTTGTTTTTTGATTGCCAGTTTATTGATTCAATTATTTCTTCATCCCTTCTTCCCTCCCTGCTGTGCCAGGCACTGTGTAAGGAGCAGCAGATCTGGGGTGAATATAGACATGGAGCTTACCACCAAATAGAGAGGATAGACATTGAGCAAATAATTAAAAGTCTTAGAGCTTTAGATACTGAGAGCTACAGAAGTCCACGATGGAGAGCTGCCTTAGGGCCAACGAGGCTTTGTTAGGATTTATGTTTAATCTGAGAATTTTTAATCTGGAAGAAGGGAAGTAACTTGTGCAAGGCCAGTTAGTAGCTCATGTGTACCAGAGCTTGGCCTGTAACCTAGATTTCTACTCTTCTTCTGAATTCTGTGAGAATGCTATGGGAACACTGATTAAAGTACCTTGGTCTTGAATTTCATTGGGTTGCATGGCTCAGCTATTACATGAATAGCTTACATTTTGATAATGTACTTACTATTTATATTTTACAGTAAGAAATGTTATACTTATGAAGCAGAATATTGTGTTTTAGTACTTCAACTCCTTCTGGAATAGTTATTGGCTTCTCTTCTGTTACTTTCTCTCAACACTGTACAGTTTATGGCCTTAATGAGTTTTACATTTTTTCAATTTTCCCTAATTCATTGGAGTTTTAGTTTAAGCTGTATCCTACAGAGTGATAAATATGAAAGACTTATGATTGATAGAAATTGAAAGTGGCTAGAAAATAAGTGATGAACAAGTAAGAACTTTAATAAAAATTACAAAATTTCAGAAAAAACTTAAGAGGTTCTCTGAGATGAGCGCAGAGCATAGAGAATGGTAAAGGAATCCTTTTGCATTCTTTCCTAACTCATCAGACCTATACATATATGTGGGCTCAGCCGGAAATGCTGATGGACAAAAAGTGAAGAGAATTTCTCTTTACATGTTTACTTACAAATTATTCATGTAATGTACATGGGAAGAGGAACCAAACGTTGGGGAAAGAGTTCTTGAGAAAGGAGGTATAATAATAAGGGAAACTGCTTATTAACCTGTGGAATAGTAGGTATTCTGCATCATGCTTATATAAATAGTTCTATGATAGAGAAATATTGTATCATTCTGTATTAATTTGTGAGAAGCATAACATACAGAAAATGTGATTTGGGCAAGATCACACATCTAGTTAATGAGTTCTTGAACTTTTGTTAAATTGTCTACAAAATTTAGAGTTAAGGGCATTTTTTGTGGGTGATTCTGGTTTTATCAGGTTCTCCAAGGCATTTCTGATAGAAAGGTTAAGAATAATATCAGCAGAAAATACCGATAATCTTAAAGTTTGGATTGATGGAATATTATGTGTCATGAAAATCAAACTTAAAAAGTTGCTAAGTTTTACAATATAATTTAAAACTTACATAATGAAAATCACTATAAACAAGATTGAAAGATGTAATTGAAAAATATTTAGAGCATGTTTGTTAATATCCTTAATATGAAAGTAGAAATCAAGTTGTCAGTGATTATGAAGTTGGACATAATGGTGTTGGTGAGTGTGGGGATCTCTGGAGCACTATGGTTGGTTGGGTCTGTGTTGTTAAATCTTTCTGGAGCATAGTTTGACAACAGAAAAATATAAAGTATGCTTACACTTTGTTCTAACAGTTCAACTTCTAGAATTTGTCTAGAGAAAGCAGTTGCACAACTATTACAAGATGCTTGCACAGAGATACCCATGGCAGTTTTATGTTGGTGAGATTAAACTAAGGATAACCTAGATATCCATTAGTAGGAGACATTATTGAATAATGGTATGTGTCTACCATGGAATACTGTGTATCCATTAAAATAATGTGGCACTGAGCTCTCTGGGCATCTAGAGAGAGTCAAGGACAGATACAATGGGTACGAGGATCGGGCTCACTTCTCCAAGGCAAGGTCTTCACAGTGTTAAAGATGGCGGAAGGATCAATAGCACTGAATCAGATTTGGTCAATTAAAATCATAATTCTGCCTGTACCACTGAACCTTTGTGCCAAGGGTCAGAGTCCTACTTCTGTTTCCTTGTCCGTAAAGCAGAGGGATCTATAAGAAAACCTTCCAAGTACCACCCCCCACCAGCTCTGAAATTCAGTTATAAATGCATCAACAACCCTAATTCCAATTAGGGAGTTCTCTAGTCACATTAAGAAATATTTCATATGAGATGTATTTGTTTTTAATGTATTATACATTTAGGTATCAGTTAAGTAGAGAATCTCTCAATATTTTATTTCCCCACACTGAAACTACATAAAAGAACATTCTTTCAATTTTTAAGGTAAATGTAATAAACTGTTTCCAACCCCCCAAAAAAGATGTGGCAGTTCTTTGTTTTTATGAAGAGGCGTCTATGACATATTAGAAAGTTAAAACAATTCTGATCACAGGATAACACAAATAACCCATTTAAATAAAATTATAAATGCATATATGTATATGTGTGAACACATGAAGAATGTTCCATAAAATCCTAGTAGTGTTTTTTCCAAGTGATTTTTATTTTTTGGTATTTTGCTGTGTAATTTGAACGTTTATGCAATAAGTACATCTCATCCTTAAAAGTCATAATATTTAAAATATCCTTGGCCTTACTGATCAGGTGTTTGCCACATCATCTAAGTAAGGCAGCATATTAAATGGGTAAAAAAGACTAGACTTTGTTACAGTACTCTATAGGAGTACAGTACTCTATAGGAATAGAGAGGAGTATCTTTGTTTCCTAGGAGTTTAAAGTCGAGAAAAATTTAAAGGCAGTTGGTTATCAGGTATGCAGTTTTGTGGCATGGAATATGTAAGTGCCTTCCTAGGGCAGCCTTTATTTTTATTTAAATTTTAGTTAGTATACAGTGCAATATTCATGTCAGGAGTAGAATTCAATGATTCAACACTTACATACAATACCCAGTGCTCACTACAAGTGCCCTTTTTAATACCCATCACCCATCTAGCCTTCCCACCCCCCCAACCTCCCTCCATCAACCCTTGGTTTGTTCTCTGTCATCGAGTCTCTTATGGTTTCTTGTCCTCTCTCTTATTTTTCTTTTCCCTCTTCCCATATGTTCATCTGTTTTGTTTCTTAAATTCCACATATGAGAGAAATTATATGGTATTTCTTTTCTTTGATTAACTTATTTTCTTTAGTATAATAGGTTCTAGCTCCATCTACATCATTGCAAATGGCAAAGATTTTTCTTTTTGATGATGGCTAGTATCCGCATACATATTTATGTGTGTCTTCTTTATCCATTCCTTGGTTAATGGACATTTGGGCTCTCTCCATAGCTTGGCTGTTGTTGATCATGCTGTTGTAAACATCAGGGTGCATGTACTCCGAATCTGTATTTTTATAGCCGTTGGGTACCTAGTAGTGCAACTGCTGGATCATAAGGTGGTTCTATTTTTAGGTTTTTGTGGAATTTTTGTATTGTTCTCCAGAGTGGCTGTACCAGTTTGCATTCCCACAAACAGTACAATAGGATTCCCTAAGGCATCTTTTATAATAGCAGGTGTATTCAAATATATCATTTTACCTTGAGAATTTACCCAAATATGAAGGGAAAATCAGTTAGTGCTTCACATTGAAGGAGGTATTTTGACACAATTTTATGGACCCGCAGAACCATTTAATTGAGTGTTGCTAACAGTTTTGGCAGTTATTTTTATTTTTTTATTTATTTATTTATTTTTTTTTTTTAATTTTTTATTTTTGATAAACATATATTTTTATCCCCAGGGGTACAGGTCTGTGAATCACCAGGTTTACATACTTCACAGCACTCACCAAATCACATACCCTCCCCAATGTCCATAATCCCACCCCCTTCTCCCAAACCCCCTCCCCCCGGCAACCCTCAGTTTGTTTTGTGAGATTAAGAGTCACTTATGGTTTGTCTCCCTCCCAATCCCATCTTGTTTCATTTATTCTTCTTCTACCCACTTAAGCCTCCATGTTGCATCACCACTTCCTCATATCAGGGAGATCATATGATAGTTGTCTTTCTCTGCTTGACTTATTTCGCTAAGCATGATACGCTCTAGTTCCATCCATGTTGTTGCAAATGGCAAGATTTCATTTCTTTTGATGGCTGCATAGTATTCCATTGTGTATATATACCACATCTTCTTGATCCATTCATCTGTTGATGGACATCTAGGTTCTTTCCATAGTTTGGCTATTGTGGACATTGCTGCTATAAAACATTCGGGTGCATGTGTCCCTTTGGATCACTACATTTGTATCTTTAGGGTAAATACCCAATAGTGCAATTGCTGGGTCATAGGGCAGTTCTATTTTCAACATTTTGAGGAACCTCCATGCTGTTTTCCAGAGTGGCTGCACCAGCTTGCATTCCCACCAACAGTGTAGAAGGGTTCCCCTTTCTCCGCATCCTCGCCAGCATCTGTCATTTCCTGACTTGTTGATTTTAGCCATTCTGACTGGTGTGAGGTGATATCTCATTGTGGTTTTGATTTGTATTTCCCTGATGCCGAGTGATATGGAGCACTTTTTCATGTGTCTGTTCGCCATCTGGATGTCTTCTTTGCAGAAATGTCTGTCCATGTCTTCTGCCCATTTCTTGATTGGATTATTTGTTCTTTGGGTATTGAGTTTGCTAAGTTCTTTATAGATTCTGGACACTAGTCCTTTATCTGATATGTCGTTTGCAAATATCTTCTCCCATTCTGTCAGTTGTCTTTTGGTTTTGTTAACTGTTTCCTTTGCTGTGCAAAAGCTTTTGATCTTGATGAAATCCCAGTAGTTCATTTTTTCCCTTGCTTCCCTTGCCTTTTGCGTTGTTCCTAGGAAGATGTTGCTGCGGCAGAGGTCGAAGAGGTTGCTGCCCGTGTTCTCCTCAAGGATTTTGATGGATTCCTTTCGTACATTGAGGTCCTTCATCCATTTTGAGTCTATTTTTGTGTGTGGTGTAAGGAAATGGTCCAATTTCATTTTTCTGCATGTGGCTGTCCAATTTTCCCAGCACCATTTATTGAAAAGGCTGTCTTTTTTCCATTGGACATTCTTTCCTGCTTTGTCGAAGATTAGTTGACCATAGATTTGAGGGTCTATTTCTGGGCTCTCTATTCTGTTCCATTGATCTATGTGTCTGTTTTTGTGCCAGTACCATGCTGTCTTGATGATGACAGCTTTGTAATAGAGCTTGAAGTCCGGAATTGTGATGCCACCAACGTTGGCTTTCTTTTTCAATATCCCTTTGGCTATTCGAGGTCTTTTCTGGTTCCATATAAATTTTAGAATTATTTGTTCCATTTCTTTGAAAAAGATGGATGGTACTTTGATAGGAATTGCATTAAATGTGTAGATTGCTTTAGGTAGCATAGACATTTTCACAATATTTATTCTTCCAATCCAGGAGCATGGAACATTTTTCCATTTCTTTGTGTCTTCCTCAATTTCTTTCATGAGTACTTTATAGTTTTCTGAGTATAGATTCTGTGTCTCTTTGGTTAGGTTTATTCCTAGGTATCTTATGGTTTTGGATGCAATTGTAAATGGGATTGACTCCTTAATATCTCTTTCTTCTGTCTTGCTGTTGGTGTAGAGAAATGCAACTGATTTCTGTGCATTGATTTTATATCCTGACACTTTACTGAATTCCTGTATAAGTTCTAGCAGTTTTGGAGTGGAGTCTTTTGGGTTTTCCACATATAGTATCATATCATCTGCGAAGAGTGATAATTTGACTTCTTCTTTGCCGATTTGGATGCCTTTAATTGCCTTTTGTTGTCTGATTGCTGAGGCTAGGACCTCTAGTACTATGTTGAATAGCAGTGGTGATAATGGACATCCCTGCCGTGTTCCTGACCTTAGCGGAAAAGCTTTCAGTTTTTCTCCATTGAGAATGATATTTGTGGTGGGTTTTTCATAGATGGCTTTGATGATATTGAGGTATGTGCCCTCTATCCCTACACTTTGAAGAGTTTTGATCAGGAAGGGATGTTGTACTTTGTCAAATGCTTTTTCAGCATCTATTGAGAGTATCATATGGTTCTTGTTCTTTCTTTTATTGATGTGTTGTATCACATTGACTGATTTGCGGATGTTGAACCAACCTTGCAGCCCTGGAATAAATCCCACTTGGTCGTGGTGAATAATCTTTTTAATGTACTGTTGAATCCTATTGGCTAGTATTTTGTTGAGTATTTTCGCATCTGTGTTCATCAAGGATATTGGTCTATAGCTCTCTTTTTGGTGGGATCCTTGTCTGGTTTTGGGATCAAGGTGATGCTGGCCTCATAAAATGAGTTTGGAAGTTTTCCTTCCATTTCTATTTTTTGGAACAGTTTCAGGAGAATAGGAATTAGTTCTTCTTTAAATGTTTGGTAGAATTCCCCCGGGAAGCCGTCTGGCCCTGGGCTTTTGTTTGTTTGGAGATTTTTAATGACTGTTTCTATCTCCTTACTGGTTATGGGTCTGTTCAGGCTTTCTATTTCTTCCTGGTTCAGTTGCGGTAGTTTATATGTTTCTAGGAATGCATCCATTTCTTCCAGATTGTCAAATTTATTGCCGTAGAGTTGCTCATAGTATGTTCTTATAATAGTTTGTATTTCTTTGGTGTTAGTTGTGATCTCTCCTCTTTCATTCATGATTTTATTTATTTGGGTCCTTTCTCTTTTCTTTTTGATAAGTCGGGCCAGGGGTTTATCAATTTTATTAATTCTTTCAAAGAACCAGCTCCTAGTTTCGTTGATTTGTTCTATTATTTTTTTGGTTTCTATTTCATTGATTTCTGCTCTGATCTTTATGATTTCTCTTCTCCTGCTGGGCTTAGGGTTTCTTTCTTGTTCTTTCTCCAGCTCCTTTAGGTGTAGGGTTAGGTTGTGTACCTGAGACCTTTCTTGTTTCTTGAGAAAGGCTTGTACCGCTATATATTTTCCTCTCAGGACTGCCTTTGTTGTGTCCCACAGATTTTGAACCGTTGTATTTTCATTATCATTTGTTTACATGATTTTTTTCAATTCTTCTTTAATTTCCCGGTTGACCCATTCATTCTTTAGAAGGATACTGTTTAGTCTCCATGTATTTGGGTTCTTTCCAAACTTCCTTTTGTGGTTGAGTTCTAGCTTTAGAGCATTGTGGTCTGAAAATATGCAGGGAATGATCCCAATCTTTTGATACCGGTTGAGTCCTGATTTAGGACCGAGGATGTGATCTATTCTGGAGAATGTTCTATGTGCACTAGAGAAGAATGTGTATTCTGTTGCTTTGGGATGAAATATTCTGAATATATCTGTGATGTCCATCTGGTCCAGTGTGTCATTTAAGGCCTTTATTTCCTTGCTGATCTTTTGCTTGGATGACCTGTCCATTTCAGTGAGGGGAGTGTTAAAGTCCCCTACTATCATTGTATTATTGTTGATGTGTTTCTTTGATTTTGTTATTAATTGGTTTATATAGTTGGCTGCTCCCACATTGGGGGCATAGATATTTAAAATTGTTAAATCTTCTTGTTGGACAGACCCTTTGAGTATGATATAGTGTCCTTCCTCATCTCTTATTATAGTCTTTGGCTTAAAATCTAATTGATCTGATATAAGGATTGCCACTCCTGCTTTCTTCTGATGTCCATTAGCATGGTAAATTCTTTTCCACCCCCTCACTTTAAATCTGGAGGTGTCTTCGGGCTTAAAATGTGTTTCTTGGAGGCAACATATAGATGGGTTTTGTTTTTTTTATCCATTCTGATACCCTGTGTCTTTTGACAGGGGCATTTAGCCCATTCACATTCAGGGTAAACTATTGAGAGATATGAATTTAGTGCCATTGTATTGCCTGTAAGGTGACTGTTACTGTATATGGTCTCTGTTCCTTTCTGATCTACCACTTGTAGGCTCTCTCTTTGCTTAGAGGACCCCTTTCAATATTTCCTGTAGAGCTGGTTTGGTATTTGCAAATTCTTTCAGTTGTTGTTTGTCCTGGAAGCTTTTAATCTCTCCTTCTATTTTCAATGACAGCCTAGCTGGATATAGTATTCTTGGCTGCATGTTTTTCTCATTTAGTGCTCTGAAAATATCATGCCAGCTCTTTCTGGCCTGCCAGGTCTCTGTGGATAAGTCAGCTGCCAATCTAATATTTTTACCATTGTATGTTACAGACTTCTTTTCCCGGGCTGCTTTCAGGATTTTCTCTTTGTCATTGAGACTTGTAAATTTTACTATTAGGTGACGGGGTGTGGGTCCTATTCTTATTGATTTTGAGGGGCATTCTCTGAACCTCCTGAATTTTGATGCTCGTTCCCTTTGCCATATTGGGGAAATTCTCCCCAATAATTCTCTCCAGTATACCTTCTGCTCCCCTCTCGCTTTCTTCTTCTTCTGGAATCCCAATTATTCTAATGTTGTTTCGTCTTATGGTGTCACTTATCTCTCGAATTCTCCCCTCGTGGTCCAGTAGCTGTTTGTCCCTCTTTTGCTCAGCTTCTTTATTCTCTGTCATTTGGTCTTCTATATCACTAATTCTTTCTTCTGCCTCATTTATCCTAGCAGTTAGAGCCTCCATTTTTGATTGCACCTCATTAATAGCTTTTTTGATTTCACCTTGGTTAGATTTTAGTTCTTTTATTTCTCCAGAAAGGGCTTTTATATCTCTCGAGAGGGTTTCTCTAATATCTTCCATGCCTTTTTCGAGCCCGGCTAGAACCTTGAGAATTGTCATTCTGAACTCTAGATCTGACATATTACCGATGTCTGTATTGATTAGGTCCCTAGCCTTCGGTACTGCCTCTTGTTCTTTTTTTTGTGTTGAATTTTTACGTCTTGTCATTTTGTCCAGATAAGAGTAAATGAAGGGGCAAGTAAAATACTAAAAGGGTGGCAACAACCCCAGGAAAATATGTTTTAAAACCAAATTAGAAGAGATCCAAAATAGTGAGTGGGGAGAAAGGGGGATAAAAAGAGGTTCAAAAAAAGGAAAGAAAGAAAAAAAAAAAAAAAAAGAAAAAAAAAAAAAAAAAAAAAAAAAGAAAAGAAAAGAATTTTTAAAAAAGAAAACACCTAAGAAAAATGTAAAAAAATATATATATATATTAGATAAACTAGTAAAAAAAATCGTAAAAAAGAAAAAGGTAACAGTTAAAAAAAAAAAATTTTACCCGAAGGCGAGAAAAAAAAAAAAAATGAAAAAGAAAAAATTAAATTAACTGCAAGACTAAAAAAAATCACAGGAAAAAAGCCATGAGTTCCGTGCTTGGCTTTCTCCTCCTCTGGAATTCTGCTGCTCTCCTTGGTATTGAAACCGCACTCCTTGGTAGGTGAACTTGGTCTCGGCTGGATTTCTTGTTGATCTTCTGGGGGAGGGGCCTGTTGTAGTGATTCTCAAGTGTCTTTGCCCCAGGCGGAATTACACCGCCCTTACCCGGGGTCGGGGTGAGTAATCCGCTCGGGTTTGCTTTCAGGAGCTTTTGTTCCCTGAGCGCTTTCCGTAGAGTTCCAGAGGACGGGAATACAAATGGCGGCCTCCTGGTCTCCGGCCCGGAGGAGCCGAGAGCCCAGGGCCCCACTCCTCAGTGCGCCCTCAGAGAACAGCGCCCAGTTACTCCCGTCTGCCTGAGCTCCGGCCGCGCTCCGAGCTCACCGAGCCTGCGACCGGTTCAAGGTAACACGGAGCTGCGAGCTTATTGTCAGCTCTGTCTCTGTAGCCGGCTTTCCCGTTCCAATACCCGCAAGCTCTGCGACACTCAGACACCCCCGATCCTTCTGTGACCCTGCGGGACCTGAGGCCACGCTGACCCCGCGTGGGCTTCGCCCCGGTTTAGCCTCTGGAGCGATGTCCCTCAGCGGAACAGACTTTTAAAAGCCCTGATTTTGTGTGCGGTTGCTCCGCCGCTTGCCGGGAGCCGGCCCCTCCCCCCCGGGGTCTATCTTCCCGTCGCTTTGGATTCACTTCTCTGCCGGTCCTACCTTTCAGAAAGTGGTTGTTTTTCTGTTTCCAGAATTGCTGTTCTTCTTCTCTTCGATCTGCCAATGGATTTTCAGGTGTTTGCAATCTTTAGATAAGCTATCTAGCTGATCTCCGGCTAGCTGAAGCAGTCTCAGCTTGCTACTTCTCCGCCATCTTGACTCCTCCCAGTTTTGGCAGTTATTTTTAAAAGGAACTAGTAATTTCTTTGGCAGTTCATTAGGTACCTTAACACCTGCAAATTAAATGTGGTAGCATGGACATGGAGTCTTTTCTATGGAAGTGCTGGAAAATCAGAATGCATTTTTTAGGAGAAAAGGTCACAATGCAAATAAAATAAGTACTTAGTCATTCCTTAATCCAGTTTTTATTCCTCATATGGATGTTTTCCTTTAGCATTGTTACATTATTTTTTGGCCTTGGAAAATCCTAGCCTATTGACCTGATGCACAAAAATAGCCATGAAATATTTTGAGAGTTATTGATAATTATATTCTCCATTAATTTCTCATTTAAAACTTTTTTTTTTTAAGGCTGAGAATAAAAACATCAGCCTTTAGCTAATGGACATTCTTTTGGGCTAGAAGGATAGGAGCCCCTGATCTAAGGAATCAGGGTAGGTTTAAAGGAAGTTGGCTAGTGAGCTTAAATCTTAACACACTCTGCTATTCATTGTCTGCTTTTAGTTTTATCTTAAGTTGTACTAAGGGGAATATTCAGAAACATATTCTAACTCAGGATAACTTGAATTAAATCTCAGATAAAATTTACTTTCACAGAGTTAAAATTCAGTCTAAATCCTGGTGACATAATTTAATGCCAGTTCATTGCTACAAAAATTTATCAAGCCCCTATGGATTCAAGAGAGAATGGAAGGAGAAAGATGGCAGGTACCTCTTTAGGGGACTTTTGCCAATTGTCTAAGGAATGGTAAGTAAGGGCTTACTGGAGGTCACAGATTCACAGTGAGAGCATTCAACAGGTTGTGCATGTTTCTCTTCTCTAGGCCTGTATATGCTTGAGTGGAGGGGTGAAGTTAACTAGATTGTAGTTTTGCCAAGTGGGCAGGTCCACGTGAGAGTGGGAGGGAGTTCAGGGTATACACCTTCCTCACTCAGAAAGGGAGTGGTCATATCTGAATGTGGAATTTAAACTGGTTAAGGAATTGAGGCCAGATGTGAGGAGGTTGAGGGATGGTGAAAAGTGGTAGTGTCAATGGAGACCCTGAAGTTGGTCTTACTGAAGTTGGTGAAGAACTTCTCACGAGAGGAGAGGAACTGAAAAAGGAGATGGTAGTGGTTAGAGGGTAACATGGATTAATTGCAGTTTAAAACTGGTGTCTGACCTTGGAGTTAGGGTGGAGGACAAAGGCCAAGAATCTAAAATACTAGATCACCTGTGTGAATACTGAATTCACCTGGAATCATGGCCATAGTAGTGATTGGGATTGACAGAGAGCCAGGAACCCAGGTCTTTGCTGAATGAGAAGGAGTAGATGGTGGTCTGATTTTGTGTGACTCCAAGCTCAGCATTTGTACAGAAAAGAAAGGACAATGGTCTAGATGTAAAGAAAAGCAATGAGGACACCCAGCCCACCTCTAATACCTGTGGTTCAAGGAATGTTGGGTGGGAAATAGCCACCACTTGGGGAGTTGAGGGGGGGGAAGTAGTGCCCGCTGTGAAGAGCCAGGTGACAGAGTAGGAAGATGAAGCATTCAGAGAGGTGGCCAAGGATATAATAGGGAATTTAGCTGATGGCTGCCTGTGACTTCCAGAGGCACAAGAAAAGGGCTTCAGGCACTAGGGGTCTAGGAGATAGGGTCAAGAAAATGAATGAAGGAGGTTATATGACCGTAAAATTTGGAGGAATGAGAAATGACCTGGGTTTCTCAGTGTCTGTTGTTAACAGGGATAAAAGATGTGATGAAATTAATATCTCCAAGACTATGTGCATAGGAAATTAGGTGGGAGGACATGGGAGCACTCAGGGTCCTGGGTCTCCAGATGCTTGATTGAGAAGTAGTCTTAGACTGTGTGCATAGGGCTCCCATTTAACCCCAGCTGGGGGACTATCTTAATTTTAAGCACTCAGAGCTCAACCTTAGCCCTGCCCAGGGAAGTATAAAGAATAAAAGAGGGTCATGGAAGGTTCTCTTGCTTTATTTAACTTTGTGAATCACTTTACATATTTCACCAGAGACTGCATCCCTTTGGCTGTGGCATATTTCTCCTAATTACTTTGTGCTTGATGAAGAGCCCTCCTTCATTTCTTGCTCCTTTTCTTCCCACTTATCCATCTGTTTTACTTCTGTCAGACAGATGAAACCTGCAATGTAGGCCTGTCTGAGGGCAGAGCAACTACAGGACCAGCTCAATTAAGATACTGTCTGCAGGAAGGCATTTGGTCATTTTAGACTACAGATCATTTCTACCAACCAAAAAGGCATTTAATTCTACCTTCTGGACAATCCAGAAGGATCCCATAATACAAGCCAAAAGAAACTTAATGTATGAACTGACTTTTAAGTGAACTATTTTGGAGAAGTTAATATGTATTTACTCTTTGTGAGCACTGTGTTTAAAATTCAGAATGAACTCTTGATAAGTCCTTACTGTCCTTGTGGACAGATGCTAGTGTCTTTAGTGTCTGTCTGCTCTGTGTCACAGTCTGTTGAGCCTTAAACACACTCTATAAAGAGATCCAAAAAAGATTTGCCAAAGGGAACAAATTTTAATTCCAATTTCTCTTTCTGGAATACTGCTACCTTGACAAGAATATCATAGAGAAATGACATTTCATGAGACATTTGTGGAGTTTTAGCATTTCACTTCTAAATGTCTATTTTGTGTGTAAGGGGACTTCTCATATATGAATCAGAATTTTCAAAACAAAGGGAGCAAACGTGAATATAAAGGTAGGTTTGAGAAGGAACCCTTTTTTTCCTGTGTAAAATTATAGAATGTGGTAGAAGTGTCAGAGATGGAGTAAAGCTGGGGAAAACTACCCTGATGAAATCATAGTTTTAAAGGTACCCTTTCTTTCCTTAAAAAGAAGTGTATCCTACAGATCACTTATACAGTGTGTAAACAAAAAGTACAGCCAAACTGTACTAATTGTACTGTGTCAATTTTGCATTGACACTTCACATCTGCAATATAGTCATGAACACAGTGCAGTCCCTGAAAGACCCTGAAAGTCCTGAAATAACAAAGTTAAATCAGATTCCTGCCAAGCTATAAACTTTTAGAGGGCAGAACCAGGCCTTTTATGTCTTATATAGGGACTTTGGGGAAATGATCTCACCCTTTGAGAAGTCCTAGATGCCAAAGCCACAGTGATATGATCCTTGAATATAAATGAATTTGGTGTATATTTGTTGAATGAATTGTGATCTGTGTAATATTTTTAATACTGTATATTTTCTTTTTTTTTTTTTAAAGATTTTATTTATTTATTTGACAGACAAAGATCACAAGTAGGCAGAGAGGCAGGCAGAGAGAGAGGAGGAAGCAGGCTCCCTGCTGAGCAGAGAGCCCAATGCGGGGCTCGATCCCAGGACCCCGAGATCATGACCTGAGCCGAACGCAGCAGCTTAACCACTGAGCCACCCAGGCGCCCCAATACTGTATATTTTCTAATTCTGTGGATGCTAGCAATCCAATGCTTGGGTGTGTATAAGGATATGTACAAATATACATGTATATAGGAAGATACACAGACATACACTGACACAGGAGATAACTTGGATATACAGAGACACTCTAAGTCTTAGCTAACACAATTAATTAGCCACAATGTTGTCTTTCCCAGCTATGGTAGATACAGTAAGTTCACTGGAAATGTAGTTATGCTTTGCCAGCTTTTTAATCTCTCGCCTCATAGAGGAAGCAACCATGTTTAAGAAAAACATGTCTTAGGAAATCATAAAATGAGAGAGCTTGGAAAGGGAAATGTGACATCTTTTAGCTTAAGCCTGATCTCTCCACCTCTGACCTATTTTTGACACTTTGAAGTTCTAGTTGGTACAGAAGAAATCCATTTTTTTAATGCTCCAGAAACAAATTTTTTCTTACTGAAAAACTGAAAGGACCTCAACTTAGGGTGCTATTCCTTAATGAAGAGCTTCTATCATACTTCTAATTGATAGCTCCTCAATCTTGATTCTAACAAGTTTTATTCAACTGGGCCAATTTTTAAAATGAGAGGGTTGTTTTTGTCCATATGGTATTCATGTGGTTGTGGGTATTTGTACATAGCATTCTAGGAATAAAAATATAATTTTAAAATGAATATTGCAATACCAGCATGTGCTTATTTCTACATAGTTCAGCTGCTTTTAAGGCTTAAAGTGGGTGGGATCACACATCTGAATATTTCAATATAATTGTAGGGTTATTAATGCATGGCAGTTTTGGTTCTGTAAACAAGGGAGTAGGCTATTCTGGAGGTTCTTCTGTAGTGGGTAAATAAATTCTCTAAGTGTAAGGATTGGAAACAACCATAACAATGAAAACCTATTTCTTTTTGTTAGTGTGGTTTCTGTGAGTTTTTACTGTGACTATAATTCTTCACATGTACTTATACTCCAATTACCTTACTAGGTTTGGTAATACAAGCATGACATTCCTCACTGGATTTTCATTAAACTTGTTTTTTTCCGTGAAGTAAGGACTTTCTTGGAGTTTGAAATGTAATTGGTGTTATACTGGGATAGCCACTAGTTTCATTCCCGTTTCTGTCTGGTATAAGCCCCTTCAGTATTTTGTGTGTTTGGTTACAAGATGATCTCTTCATTCTCTTTTATATTACCATATTATTTCTAATATCTCATATATTATTACATCTTATTCTAGAAAGGATTTAGAGCGGTTTACAAAGATGCACAGCATATAACCATATAACAAGTTAAATTTTGATAGTGAAAGTGAAAGAAGAAGAAAAGTGGGGTAACAAAAAGTGTTGAAGTTGAATGAAGTTAAGGAAATTGCAGGTTATGGGAACTAACAGTTTTGATTTTGAGAGAACACTTATATGGCTTTGGGTTTATAGCAGACATTTTGAAGAGATCTCTGCTTCATTACATATTATCTTAAGTATAAGAAGAAACCATTTACCTTCCCCCCTTCTATATTTTAATCAGTCTTTAATTCTTTCAAAAGAATTAATATACATAGAAGAGTGGGTATCATGTAAGGTATATGTAAGGTATGGAGAATAAAACATGTACCTTCTGTGTAGTCTTCGCCTGGCTTAAAAGAACAGAACGTTATCACTTTTTTTGAAGCCCCTTTGTGCTTGTTTCCAATTACATTCACCTCCTTTTTTTTCCCCCCTTACTGGCTGTAACTAGTATCTCCAACTTCACAGTTCTGCCTTATTGTTTAAGTTTTAACATCTGTGTACATATTTTGTAAGCAAAAAAATGAAACCATAATGTTTTTCTGTGACCTTTGCTTCTTGTGCTTAGCCTTGTGCTGAAGTTTGTACCACAGTTAATTCATTTTTCTCTTACGTGAATGTGTACTATTTATTGATTCCCATATAAACAACAGTGCTGTCAGTGTTCCTATTTACATCTCCTGGTTATGTCTCTCTTGTGTATGTCTTGCACAGATACACATGTGTAAGACTTTCTCTAGGCTATATAATTATCAAATGTTGTGTCATAGGGATTGTGAATATTCAGCTTCACTGGATA
The DNA here is from genome assembly GCF_011764305.1 of Mustela putorius furo. Taxonomy (NCBI): domain Eukaryota; kingdom Metazoa; phylum Chordata; class Mammalia; order Carnivora; family Mustelidae; genus Mustela; species Mustela putorius. The sequence goes on along the minus strand of NW_025421987.1, from coordinate 108,143,453 downwards.
ATGCCAAATTATTTTCCAAAGTAGTTACACCATTTTATGCTCCTGCTAGTGTAATGGAAACTCTTGTGCTCCATATTCTCATAATACTTGGAATTGTCTTTGTGCTGTTTGCTCATTTGGTGGGTGATCGATGTATTTTTTCTAAATGTCCTGCCAGACGAGAAGCGTGGCATCAGAGGTGAAATCCTGTTTGTTTAGTCCACCAGACCCTTCTGGACAACTTGGCTTTAGTCCCTGAGGTTTACCTTTATACTGGCCCAAATGTCACTGTGTTCTGTTTGCTTTAGCTTCCTGAATTACTAACATTCATGTGGTATAACCTACCTAGATTGAAAATTTAGAACATGCTTTCAGATGTCTTCAGTTGTGATTTTCTCAATTAATACAACATAATTACTTGGTACTGTACCTACTCTATGCCAAGATATGTTCTCTGCTCCAAGAGGCCTTATATGTGTTTTGAGAGTGAGGGCCAATAAGGATATAAACAAATTAGAAATTAAAGTGCAAAAATGAACTTTTGGGGCTTCATCAAGATAAAAAGCTTTTGCACAGTGAAAGAAATGGTCAACAAAACTAAGAGGCAACCCACGGAATGGGAGAAGATATTTGCAAATGACATTATAGACAAAGGGCTGGTATCTGAGATCTATAAAGAACTTCTCAAACTCAACACTCAAACAAATAATCCAGTCAAAAAAATGGGCAGAAGACATGAACAGATACGTCTCCAAAGAAGACCTACAAATGGCCAACAGATGCATGAAAAAATGTTCAACATCACTAGCCTTCAGGGAAATACAAATCAAAACCACAATGAGATACCACCTTACGCTAGTTACAATGGCAAAAATTAACAAAACAAACAAATGTTGGCAAGGATGTGGAGAAAGGGGAACCCTCTTACACTGTTAGTAGGAATGCACTACTAGGTATTTATCCCAAAGTTATAGATGCAGTGAAGAGAAGGGGCACATGCACTCCAATGTTCCTAGCAGCAATATCCACAATATCCACAATATCCAAACTGTGGAAGGAGTCCAGATGCCCTTCAACAGATGAATGGATAAAGAAGATGTGATCCATATTGGAATATTACTCAGTCATCGGAAAGGATGAATACCCACTATTTGCATCAGTGTGAATGGAACTGGAGGGGATTATGCTAAGTGAAATAAGTCAAGCAAAGACTGATATCATATGGTTTCACTCATGTAGAACATAAGGAATAGTGTGGAGGACCATAGGGCAAGAGAGGGAAAACTGAAGGGGGAGAAATCAGGGAGATGAACCATGAGAGACTCTCAACTATAGAAAACAAACTGAGGGTTTGGAGGGTGGTCGGAGGATGTAGCTGGGTGATGGGTATTAAGGAGAGCACGTGTTGTAATAATCACTGGGTGTTATATGCAACTAATGAATCATTGAACACTACATCAAAAACTGATATACTATGCAGTGGCTAACTGACCATAATAAAAAGTGCCATGAAGGAAACATCAGATGTTGAGATGGAGAGTAATGTGGGACATGTACATCAGGCCTTTCAGGCAGGTGGATTTTAGTTGAGACATGATGAAAAGGAAAGGGTTAGTTATGCCATGTGACTATGACTAATATGTGTGGGGCAGGCTAGGGAGAGGAAAGGGAATAGGGAAGGCATTTCAGGCCAACAACAAATAATACATGCAAGAAACTTAAAGGCAGGATAAAACCTAGCATATTTAGGAATTGTAAGAAGGCAGTTGTGGCTGGAAGGAAGATGCTGGTTTGGAGTATTGTGGTAAGACTATGAAGATTAAGAAAGATCCAGATCATGTAGAACCTTCTAGGCAGGGTAACAAGTATAGATTCATGCTTAACTGCAGTGAAAGCTGGTGAAAGGTTTGAAAAGGAGGCTAAAGGGTAGAGGGTGACATGATCTAGTTGAAATTTTAAGATAACTCTTGCTGATACATGAAGAATGGATTGAGGTGTAGGAAGAGTGTTCAAAGTACCACAAAATTACAGATATTTGGGGATATCTGTTCTCTAAGATGATACAAGGGGAGGTCCTTCCTTTCAGAAGTTAATTATTTGGGGTAGTAGAACACATTAAAAACTGGTAGTAGGGGCACCTGTGTGGCTCAGTTGGTTAAGCGTCTTGCTTCAGCTCAGGTCATGATCCCAGAGTCCTGGGGTCAAGCCCCATGTCAGGCTCCCTGTTAAGCTGGGAGCCTGCTTCTCCCTCTCCCTCTGCATGCCAGTCTGTTTACTTGTGCTCTCTATAAAATAAAATCTCTAAAAAAATTGATAGTACTAACTGTACAGTTTTCTGTACAAAGAAAACATACCTTAAAGGTTCAGAAAAGGAGCAGTTAGGAAAGGCTTCTTGGGCAGCTGTCAGATTCAATATAGATCTGGAAGAATGAATAGAAGTTAAATAGGGAAATGGGGAAAGCATTCCAAGCAGGAAAAAAATGATGTAGACCTCTGTTTGGATAGAACAGAGGAGGGCTGGGAGGTGAATTTAGAGGGAAAGCCTTTGCCAGGTTGTGAGAGACCTTGAATGACTTCTCTTCCCTAAATATGTCACCATGAGTGGAGTGGTAAATTGATACACATTTCACATCTTTGTGAGGATATAGCTGACAATCCTAGTTTAGAAGACTTCACTAGGAATACAGTTTCCTTACAAAAAGATTCTGGCATCCTTTATTGTAAGCTGATTTTGTTGGTCCTGGATTACTTTCTTATGGGACTTTACTAAGTCACTGGTTGATTTTTATTTTTTTCTAGTTTGTCATTGAGTCTTCATATAGAAGAGCCAACTTTTTAATAATATGTCTAGCTAAAAAAAGATAAGGGCAGGGGCACCTGGATGGCTCAGTGAGTTAAGCATCCAACTCTGGATCTCCACTCAGGTCTTGATTCTAGGGTCATGAGTTCAAGCCCCATGCTGGGCTCTACTTAAAACAAAAACAAAAATGCACATACACACACAGATGAAGGGCGGTGGTCATCTACCTTACTCAAGACTTTATTTCACCAATGGTGTGAAGAAATCATTAAGGCAACATGTATCTGCAGAATTTATTTGGATTAAGGAGGATCAAGTCAAGTGTTATTTTTAAGAAAACAACAAAGGTATAAAACCTAGTACATATAATCAAGCCCTTCCCCCTCCATATTTCTTCTTTTATTTAATGCCTAAATTCCTCTCTAACCTGCTCTAAATTCCCCTCTAACCTACTCTTAAGGTAAAAATAGTGAGACCACGTGATATCCCTGGATTTGGCTTCCTTCATCTGCAACTTCACCTCTACCCCATCATGCCTGTAGCCAGGAATGGTATGTGGTCTGTCCAGTCTTTGCCTGGTCACAGTCTGAGTCTAACTGTGTAGGTGACATCAGTCTTAAGCTCCTGAGAATATGTACATTCTTCATCTGCTTTTCCATTGTTTTGTATACCTATAGATATTCTCTTGAGTTTGATTCACTAAATATTTTTATTCACAAACCTGATAGATATTCCTTGTCCAGAATAATAGATTTTTCTTAGAATGATGCTATCCAGAACCTTACACATGTAACAAATTTTTCTAAACCTATTCTCCTTTAAAAGCCCCCTGGTGCCCTTTTGGCCATTTTTCTCTTTTGGCTCAGTACCACCTATCATACTTCATTAAGTGCTGCTCTCAAGGGGGCATTGAGTGACACCACCAGTATAATGTCATAGGTACCTGCCAACCTCCTCACACATCCTTTCAGATGCCTTGAGCCATTTTGATAGCTTGCCACAGATTCAGGGGGACTCCTTAAGTTCCCAGGGTGTGTGGCATTCTGCTTGTCCTCTGGGAGGCCCACTGTCTTGGGAGAAGAGGGCTTAAACAAGTGAGTGAGTGGAAAGCACAAGACTGACATCTCCAAGATGCCAGTCACCTTTATTCAGCTCAGCCTGGGCAGTGGCAGAGCTGTGATGCACCTACTACCACTACCTCCCTCTCCCTGCAGCTGTTGGCAGTGAGCTACAGAAGTTGAGGAACATTAAAATGGATTTTTCTCTGGAAAGGGCTTAGGACTGTGATGCAACTTATGAGAAAGTGATGTGAATGCAGATATAAGACAAAAATAAGTGGGGCGCCTGGGTGGCTCAGTGGGTTAAGCCGCTGCCTTCGGCTCAGGTCATGATCTCAGAGTCCTGGGATCGAGTCCCGCATCGGGCTCTCTGCTCAGCAGAGAGCCTGCTTCCCTCTCTCTCTCTCTGCCTGCCTCTCCATCTACTTGTGATTTCTCTCTGTCAAATAAATAAATAAAATCTTAAAAAAAAAGACAAATATAAGTAATGAACAGTGAATAATGTTGATTAAGAAGAGAGCATAATTTAAATCTCATAACATTTCATTATAAGGACTCATTCTTTTTTTTTTATTTAGAATATAATTTCAATTTTTATTGAACTTTGAAGACATTTAGTACCTCACTATTAAAATGCTTTTTCTAGTGACATCAGTTTTTTTTATATATTTTTTATTTTTTTTAATTTTTTATTTTTTATAGACATATATTTTTATCCCCAGGGGTACAGGTCTGTGAATCACCAGGTTTACACACTTCACAGCACTCGCCAATGTCCATAATCCCACCCCCTTCTCCCAAACCCCCTCCCCCCAGCAACCCTCAGTTTGTTTTGTGAGATTGAGTCACTTATGGTTTGTCTCCCTCCCAATCCCATCTTGTTTCATTTATTCTTCTCCTACCCACTTAAGCCCCCATGTTGCATCACCACTTCCTCATATCAGGGAGATCATATGATAGTTGTCTTTCTCTGCTTGACTTATTTCGCTAAGCATGATACGCTCTAGTTCCATCCATGTTGTCGCAAATGGCAAGATTTCATTTCTTTTGATGGCTGCATAGTATTCCATTGTGTATATATACCACATCTTCTTGATCCATTCATCTGTTGATGGACATCTAGGTTCTTTCCATAGTTTGGCTATTGTGGACATTGCTGCTATAAACATTCGGGTGCATGTGCCCCTTTGGATCACTATGTTTGTATCTTTAGGGTAAATACCCAATAGTGCAATTGCTGGGTCATAGGGCAGTTCTATTTTCAACATTTTGAGGAACCTCCATGCTGTTTTCCAGAGTGGCTGCACCAGCGTGCATTCCCACCAACAGTGTAGGAGGTTTCCCCTTTCTCCGCATCCTCGCCAGCATCTGTCATTTCCTGACTTGTTGATTTTAGCCATTCTGACTGGTGTGAGGTGATATCTCATTGTGGTTTTGATTTGTATTTCCCTGATGCCGAGTGATATGGAGCACTTTTTCATGTGTCTGTTGGCCATCTGGATGTCGTCTTTGCAGAAATGTCTGTTCATGTCCTCTGCTCATTTCTTGATTGGATTATTTGTTCTTTGGGTGTTGAGTTTGCTAAGTTCTTTATAGATTTTGGACACTAGTGCTTTATCTGATATGTCGTTTGCAAATATCTTCTCCCATTCTGTCAGTTGTCTTTTGATTTTGTTAACTGTTTCCTTTGCTGTGCAAAAGCTTTTGATCTTGATGAAATCCCAATAGTTCATTTTTGCCCTTGCTTCCCTTGCCTTTGGCGTTGTTCCTAGGAAGATGTTGCTGCGGCTGAGGTCGAAGAGGTTGCTGCCCGTGTTCTCCTCAAGGATTTTGATGGATTCCTTTCGCACATTGAGGTCCTTCATCCATTTTGAGTCTATTTTTGTGTGTGGTGTAAGGAAATGGTCCAATTTCATTTTTCTGCATGTGGCTGTCCAGTTTTCCCAGCACCATTTATTGAAGAGGCTGTCTTTTTTCCATTGGACATTCTTTCCTGCTTTGTCGAAGATTAGTTGACTGTAGAGTTGAGGGTCTATTTCTGGGCTCTCTATTCTGTTCCATTGATCTATGTGTCTGTTTTTGTGCCAGTACCATGCTGTCTTGATGATGACAGCTTTGTAATAGAGCTTGAAGTCCGGAATTGTGATGCCACCAACGTTGGCTTTCTTTTTCAATATCCCTTTGGCTATTCGAGGTCTTTTCTGGTTCCATATAAATTTTAGAATTATTTGTTTCATTTCTTTGAAAAAGATGGATGGTACTTTGATAGGAATTGCATTAAATGTGTAGATTGCTTTAGGTAGCATAGACATTTTCACAATATTTATTCTTCCAATCCAGGAGCATGGAACATTTTTCCATTTCTTTGTGTCTTCCTCAATTTCTTTCATGAGTACTTTATAGTTTTCTGAGAATAGATTCTGTGCCTCTTTGGTTAGGTTTATTCCTAGGTATCTTATGGTTTTGGGTGCAATTGTAAATGGGATTGACTCCTTAATTTCTCTTTCTTCTGTCTTGCTGTTGGTGTAGAGAAATGCAACTGATTTCTGTGCATTGATTTTATATCCTGACACTTTACTGAATTCCTGTATAAGTTCTAGCAGTTTTGGAGTGGAGTCTTTTGGGTTTTCCACATAGAGTATCATATCATCTGCGAAGAGTGATAATTTGACTTCTTCTTTGCCGATTTGGATGCCTTTAATTTCCTTTTATTGTCTGATTGCTGAGGCTAGGACCTCTAGTACGATGTTGAATAGCAGTGGCGATAATGGACATCCCTGCCGTGTTCCTGACCTTAGCGGAAAAGCTTTCAGTTGTTCTCCATTGGGAATGATATTTGCGGTGGGTTTTTCATAGATGGCTTTGATCTTGAGGTATGTGCCCTCTATCCCTACACTTTGAAGAGTTTTGATCAGGAAGGGATGCTGTACTTTGTCAAATGCTTTTTCAGCATCTATTGAGAGTATCATATGGTTCTTGTTCTTTCTTTTATTGATGTGTTGTATCACATTGGCTGATTTGCGGATGTTGAACCAACCTTGCAGCCCTGGAATAAATCCCACTTGGTCGTGGTGAATAATCCTTTTAATGTACTGTTGGATCCTATTGGCTAGTATTTTGGTGAGAATTTTCGCATCTGTGTTCATCAAGGATATTGGTCTATAGCTCTCTTTTTTGATGGGATCCTTGTCTGGTTTTGGGATCAAGGTGATGCTGGCCTCATAAAATGAGTTTGGAAGTTTTCCTTCCATTTCTATTTTTTGGAACAGTTTCAGGAGAATAGGAATTAGTCCTTCTTTAAATGTTTGGTAGAATTCCCCCAGGAAGCCGTCTGGCCCTGGGCTTTTGTTTGGAGATTTTTAATGACTGTTTCAATCTCCTTACTGGTTATGGGTCTGTTCAGGCTTTCTACTTTTTCCTGGTTGTTTTGGTAGTTTATATGTTTCTAGGAATGCATCCATTTCTTCCAGATTGTCAAATTTGTTGGCGTAGAGTTGCTCATAGTATGTTCTTATAATAGTTTGTATTTCTTTGGTGTTAGTTGTGATCTCTCCTCTTTCATTCATGATTTTATTTATTTGGGTCCTTTCTCTTTTCTTTTTGATAAGTCTGGCCAGGGGTTTGTCAATTTTATTAATTATTTCAAAGAACCAGCTCCTAGTTTTGTTGATTTGCTCTATTGTCTTTTTGGTTTCTATTTCATTGATTTCTGCTCTGATCTTTATGATTTCTCTTCTCCTGCTGGGCTTAGGGTTTCTTTCTTGTTCTTTCTCCAGCTCTTTTGGGTGTAGGGTTAGGTTGTGTCCCTGAGACCTTTCTTGTTTCTTGAGGAAGGCTTGTACCACTATATATTTTCCTCTCAGGACTGCCTTTGTTGTGTCCCACAGATTTTGAACCGTTGTATTTTCATTATCATTTGTTTCCATGATTTTTTTTCAATTCTTCTTTAATTTCCCGGTTGACCCATTCATTCTTTAGAAGGATGCTGTTTAGTCTCCATGTATTTGGGTTCTTTTCAAACTTCCTTTTGTGGTTGAGTTCTAGCTTTAGAGCATTGTGGTCTGAAAATATGCAGGGAATGATCCCAATCTTTTGATACCAGTTGAGTCCTGATTTAGGACCGAGGATGTGATCTATTCTGGAGAATGTTCCATGTGCACTACAGAAGAATGTGTATTCTGTTGCTTTGGGATGAAATGTTCTGAATATATCTATGATGTCCATCTGGTCCAGTGTGTCATTTAAGGCCTTTATTTCCTTGCTGATTTTTGCTTGGATGATCTGTCCATTTTAGTGAGGGGAGTGTTAAAGTCCCCTACTATTATTGCATTATTGTTGATGTGTTTCTTTGATTTTGTTATTAATTGGTTTATATAGTTGACTGCTCCCATGTTGGGGGCATGGGATATTTAAAATTGTTAAATCTTCTTGTTGAACAGACCCTTTGAGTATGATATAGTGTCCTTCCTCATCTCTTATTATAGTCTTTAGCTTAAAATCTAATTGATCTGATATAAGGATTGCCACTCCTGCTTTCTTCTGATGTCCATTAGCATGGTAAATTCTTTTCCACCCCCTCACTTTAAATCTGGAGGTGTCTTCGGGCTTAATATGAGTTTCTTGGAGGCAACATATAGATGGGTTTTGTTTTATCATCCTTATAACCTTTGTCTTTTGATTGGGGCATTTAGCCCATTAACATTCAGGGCAACTATTGAGAGATCTGAATTTAGTGCCATTGTATTGCCTGTAAGGTTACTGTTACTGTATATTGTCTCTGTTCCTTACTGATCTACCACTTGTAGGCTCTCTCTTTGCTTAGAGGACCCCTTTCAATATTTCCTGTAGAGCTGGTTTGGTGTTTGCAAATTCTTTCAGTTTTTGTTTGTCCTGGAAGCTTTTAATCTCTCCTCTATTTTCAATGATAGCCTAGCTGGATATAGTATTTTTGGCTGCATGTTTTTCTCGTTTAGTGCTCTGAAAATATCATGCCAGCTCTTTCTGGCCTGCCAGGTCTCTGTGGATAAGTCAGCTGCCAATCTAATATTTTTACCATTGTATGTTACAGACTTCTTTTCCCGGGCTGCTTTCAGGATTTTCTCTTTGTCACTAAGACTTGTAAATTTTACAAGTCTTTAGGTGACTGGGTGTGGGCCTATTCTTATTGATTTTGAGGGGCGTTCTCTGAACTTCCTGAATTTTGATGCTCGTTCCCTTTGCCATACTGGGGAAATTCTCCCCAATAATTCTCTCCAGTATACCTTCTGCTCCCCTCTCTTTCTTCTTCTTCTGGAATCCCAATTATTCTAATGTTGTTTCGTCTTATGGTGTCACTTATCTCTCGAATTCTCCCCCGTGGTCCAGTAGCTGTTTGTCCCTCTTTTGCTCAGCTTCTTTCTTCTCTGTCATTTGGTCTTCTATATCACTAATTCTTCTGCCTCATTTATTCTAGCATTGAGAGCCTCCATTTTTGATTGCACCTCATTAATAACTTTTTTGATTTCAACTTGGTTAGATTTTAGTTCTTTTATTTCTCCAGAAAGGGCTTTTATATCTCCCGAGAGGGTTTCCCTAATATCTTCCATGCCTTTTTCGAGCCCGGCTAGAACCTTGAGAATTGTCATTCTGAACTCTAGATCTGACATATTACCAATGTCTGTATTGATTAGGTCCCTAGCCTTCGGTACTGCCTTTTGTTCTTTTTTTTGTGGTGAATTTTTCTGCCTTGTCATTTTGTCCAGATAAGAGTATATGAAGGAGCAAGTAAAATACTAAAAGGATGGCAACAACCCCAGGAAAATATACTTTAACCAAATTAGAAGAGATCCCAAATCATGAGGGGGGAGAAAGGGGATAAAAAGAGGTTCAAAAAGAAAGCCAAAAAAAGAGAGAAAAAATAAAAGAATTTAAAAAAATAAAACAAAGAAAAATATAAAATGGAAAAAAAATATATTAGATAAACTAGTTAAAAAACGTTAAAAAAAAGTGTAAAAGTTAAAAAAAATTTTAGCAGAAGAAGAGAGAAAAAATGAAAGAAAAATTAAATTAACGGCAAGACTAAAAAAATCACCGGGAAGGAAAAAAAAAAAAACCTCAGGGAGAAAGCCATGAGTTCCGTGCTTTGCTTTCTCCTCCTCTGGAATTCTGCTGCTCTCCTTGGTATTGAAACCACACTCCTTGGTAGGTGAACTTGGCCTTGGCTGGATTTCTTGTTGATCTTCTGGGGGAGGGGCCTGGTGTAGTGATTCTCAAGTGTCTTTGCCCCAGGCCGGATTGCACCACCCTTACCTGGGGCCAGGCTGAGTAATCAGCTAGGGTTTGCTTTTAGAAGCTTTTTTTCCCTGAGCGCCTTCCGCAGAGTTCTGCAGAGTTCCGGAGGACGGGAATACAAATGGTGGCCTCCTGGTCTCCCGCCAGAGGAGCCGATAGCCCGGGGCCCCACTACTCAGTGCGCCCTCAGAGAACAGTGCCCAGTTACTCCCGTCTGCCTGACCTCCGGCTGTGCTCCGAGCTCCCAAGCCTGCGACTGGTTCAAGGTAAGCCCGAGCTGCGAGCTCACTATCGGCTCTGTCTCTGTAGCTGGCTTTCCTGTTCCAATACCTGCAAGCTCTGCGACACTCAGACACCCCCAATCCCTCTGTGACCCTGCGGGACCCGAGGCCACGCTGACCCCGCGTGGGCCTCGCCCCGGTTTAGCCTCTGCCTCTGGAGCGATGTCCCTCAGCGGAACAGACTTTTAAAAGTCCTGATTTTGTGCTCCGTTGCTCCACCGCTTGCAGGGAGCCGGCCCCTCCCCCCAGGGTCCATCCTCCTGTTGCTTTGGATTCACCTCTCTGCCGGTCCCACCTTTCAGAAAGTGGTTGTTTTTCTGTTTCCAGAATTGCTGTTCTTCTCTTCGATCTGCTGATGGATTTGCAGGTGTTTGCAATCTTTAGATAAGCTATCCAGCTGATCTCCTACTAGCTGATGTAGTCTCAGCCTGCTACTTCTCCGCCATCTTGTGAGAAGTTCTTTATAGATCTTGGGTTTCAGCCCTTTTTCTGTAGTGTCATTTTCAAATATCTTCTCCTATCCTCTGGGTTGCATCTTTGTTTTGTTGACTGTTTCTTTGCTGTGCAGAAACTTTTTATCTTGATGAAGCCCCAAAGTTCATTTTTGCTTTTGTTTCCCTTGCCTTTGGAGACCTGTCTTGAAAGAAGTTGTTGTGGCCAATGTCGTAGAGTTTACTGCTTATGTTCTCTTCTATGGTTTTAATGGATTCCTGTTTCACATTGAGGTCTTTCATCCATTTAGAGTTTATTTTTGTGTATGGTGTACGAGAATGCTTGAGTTTCATTCTTCTGTATATAGCTGTCCAGTTTTCCCAGCACCATTTATTGAAGAGACTTTTTTTCTATTTATTTATTTATTAGCATATAATGTATTATTTGTTTCAAGAGTACAGGTCTGTGATTCATCAGTGTTGCACAATTCGCAGCACTCCCCATAGCATATTCCTTTCCCCAAGGTCTATCACCCAGCCACCCCATCCCACTTAGCCCCCTCCCCTCCAGCAATTCTCAGTTAGTGAGACAAACAAAAGACTCTTAATCTCAAGAAGCAAACTGAGGGGACTGTCTTTTTTTTCATTGGATATTTTTTCCTTCTTTGTCAAAGATTAGTTGACCATAGTGTTGGGGGTCCATATCTGGGCTCTCTATTCTGTTCCATTGATTTATCTGTATATATCTATGCTTCAACATGGGAGCAGCCAGGTACATAAGCCGACTGTTAAAATAGACATATTGGTAATAATACATTAATGGTTAGAGATCTCAACACTCCACTCTCAGCAATAGACCAAAAAACAAGAGTCCAGGACCTGACGGATTCCCTAGGTAATTCTCCCAAACATTCAAAGAAGAAGTAATACCTATTCTCCTGAAGCTATTTCAAAAAATAAATAGAAGGAAAACTTCCAGACTCATTCTTTGAGGCCAGCATTACCTTGGTCCCAAAACCAGGTAAAGACTTCATCAAAAAGGAGAGTTTCAGACCAATACCCATGATGAATATGGATGCCAAAATTCTCAACAAGAATCTAGCTGATAGGATCCAACAGTACATGAAAAGGATTATCCATCATGACCAGGTGGGATTTATCCCTGAGATGCAAGGGTGGTCCAACATTTGCAAATCAATCAATGTGATAGAACAAATCAATAATAGAAGAGAGAAGAACCATATGGTCCTCTCAGTTGATGCAGAGAAAGCATTTGAAAAAATACATCATCCTTTCATGATTAAAACTCTGTAGAGTGTAAGGATAGAGGGAACATTCCTCAATTTCATAAAAACCATCTATGAAAAGCCCACAGCAAATACCATTCTCAATGGGGGAAAAGCTGCGAGCCTTCCCCTTAAGATCAGGAATGGTACAAGGATGCCCATTTTCACCACTATTGTTCAACATAGTACTGGAAGTCCTAGCAACTGCCTGTAGGTATCTCTTCCAGTAAGTCATGCTTCTGTCCTAATACTTGTCCATCTCCAATTTTCCAGGGCAGCATCTTGCCCTGTGACCTCAGTTTTCTAACAGATCTAAAAAAAGTTGATTTTCACTTCTTTCAGAGATTTCTTGAGAGGATGTGGGTGATTATTTCCAAACTCTTTACATGCTGACCAGAAACCAAAAGCTCTATTTAAGTGTTTTTCAAGAGAGCAAAGATGCCAGTATTTAAAAACGCACCAACAAGGTGATGGGTATTAAGAGGGCATGTGTTACGATTATGCACTGGGTGTTATATGTAACAAATGAATCATTGAACACTACATCAAAAACTAATGATGTACTATACAGTGGCTAACTGAACATAATTATAATTAATTTAAAAATTTAAAAAATAAAAATAAAAACTTCTCAGCAAAATATCAAATCAAGGATAATATCACTTTTTTTTTTAATTCCAGTTAATCCAAAGTGTTTTATTAGTTTTCGGTGTACAGTATGGTGATTCAAATCTTCCATGTATCACCCTGGGCTCATTACAACAAGTGTATTTCTTAATCACCAACCCCTATTTAATTCATTCCCGCCCCCCCATCCCCTCTGGTAGCAGTCAGTTCTCTATAGTTAAGAGTCTGTTTCTTTAACTTTTTTTCCCCCTTTGTTTGTTTTGTTTCTTAAATTCCACGTATAAGTGAGATCATATGATATTTGTCTTTGACTTACTTAGCATTATACTCTCTAGTTGCAAATGGCAAGACTTCATTATTTTTTATGGCTGAATAATATTCTATTGTACAACTATACAATGTCAACAGACACTTGAGCTGCTTCCATATCTTGGTTATTGTAAGTAATGCTGCTGTAAACATAAGTGTGCAAGTATCCCTTTCAGTAGTGTTCTTGTATTCTTTGGCAAATAACAGTAGTGTGATTGCTGGATCATAGGTAGTTCAATTTTGAATTTTTTGAGGAACCTCCACTCTGTTTTCCAGATGCTACACCTGTTTGCATTCCAACCCAGAGTGCAAGAAGTCTCCTTTTTCTTTACATCCTCTTCAACACCTCTAATTTCTTGTGGTGTTTATTTTAGCCAATCTGATGGAATGTGAGGTGCATGTAGCTGTCCAGTTTTTCCAACACCATTTGTTGAAGAGACTTTTTCTCATTGCATATTCTTGCTTTTTTTTTTTTTTTTTTTTTTTTGTCAAAGATTGATTGTATAACTGTGGGTTTATTTTCTGGGCTCCCTGTTCTGTTCTATTAATCTGTATGTCTGTTTTTCTGCCAGTATCATACTGTTTTGATCACTACAGCTTTTTAATATATAATCTGAAGTCTAGAATTGTGATATTTCTAGTTTTGTTCTTCTTTTTCAAGATTGCTTTGTCTATTTAGGGTCTTTTATGGTTCCATACTAAGTTTAGGACTGTTTGTTCTAATTCTATAAAATGCTCTTAATATTTTGATAGACCTTGCATTAAATCTTTAGATTGCTTTGGGTAGGCATTTTACCAATATTTGTTCTTGCAACCCATGAGCCTGGAATGTCTTTCCATTTTTTTGTATTATCTGAAATTTCTTTCATCATTGTTTTATAGTTTTCAGAGTACTTATCTTTTAACTCTTTGAGTTTATTCCTAGGTATTTTATGTTTTTGGTGCAATTATAAATGGGATTGTTTCCTTAATTTCTCTCTCTGGTGCTTCATTATTAGTGTATACATTATTGACTTATAGAATTAGTGTATACATTATTTTTTAAGGTTTTTTTATTTATTTGGCAGAGCACAAGGAGGGGGAACAGCAGGCAGAGGGAGAAGCAGGACTAGGATCATAACCAGAACCAAAGGCAGATACTTAACCAACTGAGCTAGCCAGGCATCCCAGTGCATACATTATTAATATATAGAATTAGTGTATAAAAATATAGATTTCTGTATGTTGATTTTCTATCCTGTGACTTCACTGAGTCCATTTATCAGTTTTAGTAGTTTTTGGTGGCGTCTTTAGGGTTTTCTATATGTAGTATCATGTCATCTGCAAGTCAAGTTTAACTCCTTCATTTCTGATTTGGATGCCTTTTATCTCTATTTCTTGTCTGGTTACTGTGGCTAGGACTTCTACTACTATGTTGAATAAAAGTGGGAGAGGATATTGTTGTCTTATTCCTGATCTTTGAGGAAGAGCTTCTAGTTTTTCACCAATGAACATAATGTTAGCTTTAGGCTTTTTCACATTTCATATTTTTCATATTTTGAGATGTTCCCTCTAAACTTACTTTGTTGAGAGTTTTTAAGAAGGGGTGTTGTATTTTGTCAAATGCCTTTTCTGTATTTTTTGAAATGAACATAAGGTTTTTATCCTTTCTTTTGTTAATGTGATGTTATGTTGATTTGCAAATATTGAACCACCCTTGCATCCTAGGAATAAATCCTACTTGATCATGGTGAATTTTTTTTAATGCATTGTTGGCTCTCATTTGCTAGTATTTTGTTGAGGATTTCTGCATCTATGTTCTTCAGAGATACTGCTCTATAGTTCCCTCTTTTGTGTGTGGTGTTTATATCTTTGGTATCAGGGTAATGCTAGCTTCATAGAAGGGATTTAGAAGTTTTCTTTCTATATTTTGGAATTGTTTGAGAAAAACAGGTATTAACTCTTCTTCAAATGTTTGGTAGAAATCATCTGTGAAACCATCTGATCCTGTTTTTTTTTTTCTTTCTGATTCAATTGAATTAGTAATGAATGGTCTGTTCAAATTTTCTATTTCTTCCTGCTTCGGTTTTGGTAGGTTATGTTTCTAGGAATACAGCAATTTCTCCCAGGTTGTCCAATTTGTTGGCATATAATTTTTCATAATGTTCTCTCATAATTGTTTGTATTTCTGTTGTGCTGGTAATTATTTCTCCTCTTTCAAGATTTTATTTGATTCCCCCCTTCACTTTTAATGAGTCTGGCTAGTTTATCAGTTTTGTTGATGTTTTCAAAGAACCAGTTCCTGGTTTCATCAATTTGTTCTATTTATTTTGTTTCTCTTCTCACCTTTATTATTTCTTCTACTGATTTTGGATTGGATTTGTTCTACTTTTTCTAGTTCCTTTGGATAAAAGGTTAGGTTGTTTATTGGAGATATTTCTTGCTTCCTGAGGTAGGCCTGTATTACTATAAATTTCCTTCTTAGAACTGTTTTTTGTATCCCAAAGATTTGGGACCGTTAGGCTTTCATTTTTACTTGTCTCTATGTATTTTTTGATTTTCCATTTGATTTCTTGGTTGACCCATTCACTGTCTAGTAGTGTATTATTTAACCCTCATGAGTTTGTGTTCTTTCCAGATTTTTTCTTGTGGTTGATTTCTAGTTTCATAGCATTGTGGTTGGAAAAAATGCCTAGTGTATGGCTTCAGTTTTATTGAATTTGTGAAGATATATTTTGCGACCTGTGATCTATTCTGGAAAATGTTCCATGTGCACCTGAAAAAATGTGTATACCGCTCTTTTAGGATGTAATCTTATGAATATATCTGTTACATCTAGTTCAATGTATCATTCAAAACCACTATTTCATTGTTGATTTTCTATCCATTGATGTAGTAGGGTGTTAAAGTCCCCTACTATTATTGTATTACTATCAATTTCTTCTTTTATTTTTGCTAATAGGTGCTTTATGTATCTAGGTGCTTCCATGTTGGGTCCATAAATATTTACAGTTGTTGTATTTCTTGTTGGACTGTTCTTTTTATGATTATGCAGTATTTTTTGTATGTGATTACTGTCTTTAAGTCTATTTTGTCTGATGTAAGTATTGCTATCCTCAGTTTTTTCCCCACCTCCATTTAACTGATAAATGCTTTTTCATTCCTTCATTTTCAATCTAAATGTGTCTTAAGTCTGAAATAAGTTTCTTGTAGGCAGCAAATAGATGGGTCTTGCTTTATTATCCATTCCATCATTCTGTGTCTTTTTACTTTTTATTTATTTATATTTAAGTCCAACATAGGGCTTGAACTCAACAATCCTGAGATCAAGACTTGAGCTGAGATCTTGTGTCAGTTACTCAACTGAGCCCCCCAGGCACCATTCTGTGGCTTTTTATTGTAGCAGTTAGTTCATTTACATTCAAATTAGTTACTGATAACTGTGTACTTACTGCCATTTTGTTACTTGTTTTATAGTTCTTCTTTTAGTTTATTTTCTTTTTCCTCTTGAAGTTTGCTGGCTTTTAGTGATATACGTGAATTCCTTCTTTTTTTTTTTTTTTTTTTTTTACATATCTATTACTGGTTTTTTGATTTGTAATTATCATTACGTTGATGTATAACATCTTGTGTGTATAACAAACTGTATTAAATTAAAGTTTTCCTAAGTTTCAACCCATTTTAAAAGCACTATATTTTTACTCCACTCATTCCCACATTTTAGGTGTATTGTCATCCTTTTATTTTGTGAATCCCTTGACTGATTTTGTAGATATTTTTACTGCTTTTGTGCTTCCTACTTTTCTTACTCCTACTTACGGTCTTCCCTTTATACTCAAAGAATCCCCTCTAACATTTTTTGTAAGGCTGGCATAATCATGATGAATTCCTTTAAATTTTTTTTTGTCTGGGAACCTTTTTATCTCTTTCTGTTCAGCATGACAGCCTTGCAGGACACAGTATTCTTGGTTGCAGTTTTTTTTTTTCTTTTAGCACTTTAAATATATCATGCCACTGTCTACTGGCCACAGATTCTGCTGAAAAATCAGGCTATAGTATTAAGAAGTTTCCCGTATAGGTAATTGCTTCATTTTCTTGTGCTGCTTTTAATATTCTCTTTTTATAACTCGTTTTTGCCATTTCAATTGCTATGCATCTTGGTATGGACCTCCTTGGCTTGTTGGGCACTCTCTGTGCCCTGGATCTGGATTTCTATTTCCTTCCCCAAATTAGGGTATTTTTCAGCTATTCTTCAAAATTTCTGCCTCCATTTCTCTCTCACACTTCCTCCTGGGATCCCTATAATGTGAATGTTGTTACTCTTGATGGTGTCACTGAGTTCCCTTATTCTATCCTCATTCTTTATTAATCTTTTTTTCTTTACCCCGTTTGGCTTGATTGCTTTCTATTACTCTGTCTTCCAGGTTGCTGGTCCATTATTTTGCTTCCTTTAATCTGTTATTTAATCCCTCTAGTATTTTTAGTTTCAGCTATTGAGTTCTTTATCTCTGATCAGTTATTTTTTGTTTTCTAACTCTGTTGAAAGTCTAACTGAAATCTTCCACTCTTAAGTTCAGTGAGTATGTTTATGGCTATTGCTTTAAATTCACTATCAAGCATGTTACTTGTCTCTGTTTTGTTTGGCATTCTTGCTGTGATTTTGTCCTGCTTTTTCATTGGGTGTATATTATTCTGTCTCCTCATTTTCTCTAAATTTCTGTATCTGTTTGTATATATTATGAAAGTCAGCTGTCTCTTACTCTTTTTTTTTTTTAAAGATTTTACTTATTTATTTGACAGAGAGAAATCACAAGTAGATAGAGAAGCAGGCAGAGAGAGAGGGGGGGAAGCAGGCTCCCTGCTGAGCAGAGAGCCTGATGCGGGACTCGATCCCAGGACCCTGAGATCATGACCCGAGCCAAAGGCAGCGGCCTAACCCACTGAGCCACCCAGGCGCCCTCTTACTCTGTTTTTAAAAAAAATTCTTTAAAAACTTTTTATTTAAGTTTAATTAACATATAATGTATTATTAGTTTCAGCAGTATAGGCCTATGATTCATCAATCTTACATAATACTCCGTGCTCATTACATCATATGCCCTTCTTAATGTCCATCACCCAATTAACCCATCCCTCTACCTCCTTCCTCTCCAGCAACCTTCAGTTTGTTTCCTATGGTTGAGTCTTTTGTGTTTTGTCTCCCTCTGTGGTTCTGTCTTGTTTTATTTTTTCCTCTCCTACTCTATGATCCTCTGTTTTGTTTCTAAAATTCCACATATCAGTGAGATTCCGTGCTAATTGCCCTTCTCTGATTGACTTACTTCATATAGCATAATACCTCTAGTTCCATCCACATCATGCAAATGGCAAGCTTTTGTTCTTTTTGATGGCTGAATAATATTCAATTGTAGACATATATCACATTTTCTTTATCCATTCATCTATTGTTTATCCATCTATTGATGGACATCTAGGATCTCTCCATATTTTGGCTATTTTGGACATTGTTGCAATAAATATTGGAGTGCACGTACCCCTTTGGATCACTACATTTGTCTCTTTAGGGTAAATACCCAGTAGTGCAATTGCTGGGTCATGGAGTAGGTCTATTTTCAAATTTTGAAGAACCGCTATACTGTTTTCCACAGTGGCTGCACTAGCTTGTACTCCCAGCAATGGCCTAGGAAGGTTCTCCTTTCTCTGTATCTTTGCCAACATCTGTTGTTTCCTGACTTACTAATTTTAGCTATTCTGACTGGTGTGAGGTGGTATCTCACTGTGGTTTTGATTTGTCTTTCCCTGATGCTGAGTGATATTGAGCATTTTTTCAGAGATTTGGATCTCTTCTTTGTAGAAATGTCAGTTCCTGTCTTCTGCCCATTTCTTTATTGTTTTTTGGGTGCTGAGTTTCATAAGTTACAGATTTTGCATACTAACCCTTTATCTGATATGTTATTTGCAAATATCTTCTCCCATTATGTTGGTTATCTTTTGGTTTTATTGATTTTTTCCTTTGCTGTGCAAAAGCTTTTTATCTTGATGAAGTCCTAAGTTCATTTTTGCCTTTGTTTCCCTTGCCTTTGCAGATGTGTCTAGCGAGAAGTTGCTGCGGCCAGGATCACGGAGGTTACTGCCTGTGTTCTCCTCTAGGATTTTGATGGACTCCTATCTCACATTTAGGTTCTTCATCCATTTGGGTTCTATTTCTATTTATGGTGTAAAGAAATGGTCCAGTTTCATCCTTCTGCCTGTGGCTGTCCAGATTTCCCAACACCATTTGTTGAAGAGACTGTCTTTTTTCTATTGGATATTCTTTCCTTCTTTGTCGAAGATTAGTTGCTCATAGAGTTGAGGGTTCATTTCTGAGTTCTCTATTCTGTTCCATCGATCTATGTGTCTGTTTTTGTGCCAGTACCATACTGTTTGCCTGAGTATAGCTTTGTAGTAAAACTTGTCCGGAATTATGATGCCACCAGCTTTGATTTCCTTTTTCAACTTTCCTTAGGTTATTTGGGTTCTTTTTTTTCTGGTTCCATACAAACTTTAATATTATTTGTTCCAGCTCTGTGAAAAAAGTGGATGGTATTTTGAAAGTGATTGCATTGAATGTGTAGATTGCTCTAGGTAGCATAGACATTTTCACAATATTTGTTTTTCCAAATGTTCCCTGAGCATGGAATGTTTTCCCATTTCTTTGGGAAAAAATTCTTTCTTAATTTCTTTCATGAGTATTCTATTGTTTTCTGAGTACAGATCCTTTGCCTCTTCGGTTCACTTGCTTCCTAAGTGTAGTATGGATTTTGGTGCAATTGTAAATGGGACCAACTTTTTAATATCTTTTTCTTCTCTTTGCTCTTATATAGAAATGCCACTGATTTCTGTGCATTGCTTTTGTATCCTGCCACATTGCTGAATTCCTATATGAGTTCTGGCAATTTTGAGGTGGAGTCTTTTGAGTTTTACACAGAGTATTATGTCATCTACAGAGAGTGAGAATTTGACTACTACTTTGCGGATTTGGAGGCACTTTATTTCTTTTTATTGTCTGGTTGCTGAGGCTAGGACCTCTAGTACTGTGTTGAACAGCAGTGATGATAGTGGATATCCCTGTCGTGTTCCTGACAATAGCAGAAAAGCTGTTTTTGCCATTGAGAATATTTGTTTTGGGATTTTTCATAGATCGCTTTATGACATTGATATATAGTCTGTCTATCCCTACACTGTAAAGAGTTTTAATCAAGAAAGGATTTGGTACTATGTCAAAAGCTTTTTCTGCACCTACTGAGAGTATCATATGGTTCTTGTCCTTTCTTTTATTTATATAGTATATCACATTGTTGATTGATTTGCAGTTGTTGAACCATGCTTGCAGTCCAGGAATAAATCCCACTTGGTTGTGGCGAATAATCTAATGTACTGTTGGATCCTATTGGCTAGGATCTTGTTGAGTATTTTTGCACCCATGTTCTTCAGGGATATTGGTCTGTAGTTTTTCTTTTTGTTGGGGTCTTTGTCTGGTTCTGGGATCAGGGTAATGCTGGCCTCCTAGAACAAGTTTGGAAGTTTTCCCTCCTTTTCTGTTTTTTGGAACAGCTTCAAGAGAATAGGTATAATTTCTTTTTTAAATGGTTTTTTTAATTCCCCTGGGAAGCAATCTGGCCCTCGACTCCTGTTTGTTGGGAGGTTTTTGAGTACTGTTTTAGTTTCCTTGCTGGTTATTGGTCTGTTCAGACTATCTATTTCTTCTTGTTCAATCTTGGTAGTTTATAAGTGTCTAGAATGCGTCCATTTCTTCCAGATTGCCTAGTTTGTTGGCATATAGTTGCTTGTAATAAGTTCTAACAATTGTCTATTTCCTTGGTATTGGTCCTGATTCCTCCCCCTTTGTTCATTATTTTATGAGTTTCTTTTCCCTTTGGATAAATATGGCTAGAGGTTTATCAATCTTATTCTTTCAAAGAACCAGCTTCTAGTTTCGTTGATCTTTTCTACTGCACTTCTAGTTTCTATTTCATTGATTTCTGCTCTAATCTTAATTCAGTTCTCCTGCTTGGTTTAGGCTTTATTTGCTGTTCTTCCTCCAGATCCTTTAGGTGTAAGGTTAGCTTGTGCATTTTGGGATTTCTTTTGAGAGAGGCTTGGATGGCTAGGTTCTTCCCTCCAAGGACTGCCGTTGCAGTATCTCATAGGTTTTGAACCAATGTATTTTCATTTTCATTGGTTTGCATGAATTAAGTTCCTCTTTAATTTACTGGTTGACCTATTCATTCTTTCACAGGATGCTTTTTAACCTCCAAGTGTTTGTGTTCCTTCCAAATTTTTCCTTGTGGTGAGTTCCAGTTTCAAAGTAAAGTGGTTGAAAGTATGCAGGGAATAATCCCAGTCTTTTGGTCTGTTGAGACCTGATTTGTGACCCAGTATGTGACCTATTCTGGAGAAAGTTCTGTGTTCATTGAATCAGAATGAGTATTCTCTTGTTTTAGGATAGAATGTTCTGTATGTATCTACAAAGTCCATCTGGTCAAATCTGTTCTTCAAGCTCTTGTTTCTTTGTTGATATGCTTAGAGGATCTGTCTGTTGCTGAGAGTAGAGTGTTGACGTCTCCTACTATTAATTTTTTTTATTAATATGATTGTTTATTTTGGTTATTAGTTGGTTTATGTAGTTGGCTGCTCCCATGTTGGGGGAATAGATATTTATAGTTGTTAGGTTTTCTTGATCGATAGACCCTTTAAGTATGATATAGTGTCCCTTTTCATCTCTTACTGCAGTCTTTGGTTTAAAATCTAATTTGTCTGATATGAGAATTGCTACCCCAACTTGCTTTTGAGGTCTGTTGGCACAGTAGATGGTTCTCCATCCCCTCACTTGAATCTGGAGGTGTCTTTAGGTTCAAAATTAGCCTCTTGTAGACAGCATATGAATGGGTCCTTTAGACACAGTCTGAAACCCTGTGTCTTTTGATGGGAGCATGGGGCCCGTTCATTTTGAGAGTAGCTATTGAAAGATAGGAATTTAGTGCCACTGTATTGCCTGTTTCTATAGGTTGCCTCTATTAATTTCTGGTCTATATTACTCTTGGGGTCTCTCTTCGCTTACAGAATCCCCCTTAATATTTCTTGAAGGGTGGTCACAGATCCTTTCAGTTTCTGCCTGTCCTGGAAGCTCTTTATCTATATTCTGAATGACATCCTTGCTGGATAAAGTATTCTTGGCTGCATGTTCTTTTCATTTAGTACCCTTAATATGTCTTGTCAGCCCTTTCTGGCTTGCCAGGTCTCTGTGAATAGGTCTGATGTTATTCTGATGTTCTCCCTCTGTAGAATTCTCTTCCCCCTAATTGCTCTCAGGATAGCTTCCTTGGCTCTAAAGATTTACAAGTTTCACTATTATACGTCGGGGTGTTTATTTTTATTGATTGTGGGAGAGTTCCTCTCTGCCTCTTGGACATGAATACTTGTTTCCTTCCCCAGATTAGGGAAGTTCTCAGCCATGATTTGCTCAAATATACCTTCTAATCCCCCATCCCACTCCCTCAGGGATCCCAATAATTCTGGTATTGGAACATTTCATGGCATTTTTGATCTAAGTGTTTTCATGGGCTACTGCCTATCCCTATCTTCCTCAGCTTGCTTCCTTCCTATCAACTTATCTTCTAGATCACTGATTCATTCTTCTGCCTCATTTATTCTGGCTGTTATAGTATCCGTTTAGACTGCATCTCATTGATAGTGTTTTTAGGTTTGGCCTGATTAGATCTCATTTCTGCCCTTTGAAATTCTATATTGTCACTAATAGTTTTTTTATTGACTTTATGATTACTATCCTGAAGTCTGTCTCTCACATCTTGCTTATAGCCATATCCATTAGTTCTGTGGCAGAGGACGTTGTCTCTGGTTCTTTTCTTTGTTGGGAATTCCTCCTGGTCATTCTGTTGAGGGATGATTGAGCAAATGAACAGTCTAAAATAACAACCATAGTCCATGCAAAGTGCTCCTTAGAAAAAATCCGAAGTGGTCAAAAGTTACCACAGATATGCCACCAAAGCCAAGATGATCCAAAACAATAAAACAATAAAAAAGTAAATAAAAATAAAAAATAAATTAAACATAAATATAATAATAAGTAATAAATAATAAATGAAAATTAAAAATAAAAAAGAGGGGGTGGGGCAAGAGATTATAATCTCTCAGGGTAGACAAAGCAGGGTGATCTTCCTATTCCTGATTGATTTTTGGTCTGTGTGTTAGAATACAATATTGCAGAGAAATCAGAACTTATATATATACCCTGATAACATTGAATAGCATGAAGAATGGGCTAGTATAGGGCATAAATCTATAAAATATAACATGTCAAAAAATACAAGTTAAGGAACTTAAAAGAATAGGTTGGGAAATAATATTTCAAACGGGAACAAGGTAAAGAGAAAAAAGGAAAAAAAAGAAAAAAACAAAAGAAACTAAAAAAGAAATGTAAAATTTTAGCCTAAAGTATAAACGTGTTGTGAGGGAACACCTGGCTCTCCCTATATTATTTCTCCCTGGTACTGGAGTTTAACAGTCCTTTGGAAAATAAACTTATTATTCACCTTTTCTTTCAGTCTGTCTTCTAGAAAGAGGCCTGCTCCTTTCCTTCTCAGGTGTCTTTGCCTGTGCGGAGTTGCCCCACTCCTTGTCAGAGGGGTAGGCTTAATATGAGCTGATTAGCTGTGTGGCTTTTGTTCCCTGGTGTCTTTCCACTTCTCTTTAGAGGGTCAGAGCAAATATGGCTGTGTGGGAATCTCTGGCCCAGAGCTGCAGTGTCACCATCTCCCCTCCTTTAACAAATCCTCCAGGTCAAACCATCTCCACCTCTGCACATACCACACTTCACAGATTCATGCAATTCGTGCCTGCCACACCTTTTCCAGGAGAGTCATGGGGACCCATGAGTATCTCTGCTTTATGACTTTGCAGTGGTTAGCAACTATGGGCTTGCACATATACCCTGTTCCACAGCTCCCGGATCATGCTGGGTGCTGCCCCAGTATCACTTTGGGGGTCACAATGCTCTGAGAATTGTTGCCCAGTTGTGGGTGCATGCTCTTTGTGTGCCAAACTGCCGAATCCTGCAGCTTCTGCTGACTGTGCTTCTTCTGGGGGAGTTACAGGGACCTGTGATTGTCTCTGTGCTTTGTAACTCCACGACTCCTAGTGGCCATGGGCTTGCTCATGCACCCTCTTCCACAGCTCCTTGGTCATGTTGAGGGCTGCTGCAATGTCCTTTCATGGGCTACATTATCCTGAGAGCTCTCCCTACCATGGGGGCAAGCTGTTTTAATATCTTCTCTAGGATGTTAAAAAGCCCGCACCTTCTCATCCTTTTCAGGGTGGTCAGGCAGAGGGCAGTCTCCCTACTAACTCTGCTCACAGCTTATGGTGACTGGAACTGAGAATCCCTTCTGGGATCACTGACCCTAACTAGTCTCCCTGCTCCACTGCAGTCTATCAGTTCAGGCCCCTTTGTTCATTCTGAGAATCCTAGAAACCTGAGACCACAATTATCCACCTAGAATTCTGCCCTATTCATCCTTTGTGCCCTTTTCAGAAGGAGGTGCCTCTCACTAGAGCAATATTTCCAAGGGACCCAATTTTTTGCTCCAGTGCTGTATCACTTTCCAGTGGCCAGCGTATGGAGGCTCCCTCCCCACTCTGTTTACCTTGACATATTTCCCCCAAAGATTCAAGTGTCCATACCTCCTACTTGCAAAAAGTAGTCATTTTTCTCTTTGTGGGATCTAGATAAATCTTCTTACATCTCCGTTTGCATTCATGCGTATTCAGAATGGTTTGATAGATACACAGCTAAATTTGAGGGACCAGATGAAACAAGGTCCCCAACTCTGCTGCCATCTACCTCCCTCCTGGCCCAACATGGGTTCAAGCCTTTACTCTTCTGATGTTTGGTTCTACCCCTTAACGTGGCCTAGTTGTTACCTGTGTAATCCCTTCATACTTTGCACATTGTGGGGGCGGTATACATTGTTCTCATTCCTCATTCCCCTCTGCCTCCAATACTCAATCCTTTCAATTCCTCATTCCCCTCTGCCTCGCACATATACTGAGAATTCAGTATATCTGTTGAGCAACTGGATTGACAGATGAGAATATCATCAATATGTGCCTCATGGACTATTAAGCTGGAATAGACCTTTGAGTGAGTAACAGTGTTCCTTTTTAGATTTTTTTTTCTCCCTTTATCTAAACTTCAGTCATTATTTAACCTCCTCCTCCTAGCTGTGGACTAAAAAAGGGACATCTTTGCATAAAATATATTCCATAATTCTTTGCTTTGTCTCATTTCCCTTGTGGTTTTTACATTCTTTGGGCATTATTTGTTTTCATGTCCCTGAAGTAATGTTTTCTTTTTAAAGAGTTCTAACCCAGAGGACATTCCAAAGACAGTGATACTTCTGACTCATTATTTAAAAAAAAAAATTACATAATTTTAGAAAAAGATCGCATTTTACATTTTAAGGGACTTGCAGAGGGAAAGGATAGTTGAGTAATTAGGAGATTAAGGTTTATTTATTTATTTATTTTTACCTTGACTTTATTGTCTTTCCCTTCTTACCTTCCGTAGGGGCAAGTCCTGAAATAATAATGTAAAATGGGGACATGAAGTAATTCTACAAACTTGATGCTCCCTTTATGTTCATGGTCAGGACCTGCCTAAATAAATATAATTTCTTAAGATATTAAAGATAAAGCTCTTGACATGGTTATATGGAGCATAGATAAGGTATTTGATAGATTACTCTTCAACCAGGAACCTTTCTGTCATCTACACAGGTATCATGGAGAATAAGATTTTATTTTCAGCCATTGGATTTTCAACCATTAGATTATCAGTTGAGGATTATTAATATTTAAAAAACAACAGTATCATGAACTGCTTGTATCCAGCTTCAGCTTTTATCTTCATTCCATCAATCTTATAACAAGACCTGCCTATCTGAATCATGAATGCTGGGCTCTCTGGTCAGTTAGTTTTTCTTCTAATGCTTGGTTTTCCTTTGCTTAGTCTCTTTTTTACTTTCATTGAAAAGTTCAATTTGTTAGACCTGTTTTAGCCACTCTTTCCTTTTTTTTTCACTCCTGAAAAGAAATGGCCCTATATCATGGTTTGGAGCAGGATGCTGTTAAGTTACCTCATTCTAAAATACTGTGGACATCCGGGAGCTATCACAAGACAGTATCATAGGAGACAAGGGAGGCAGGTAGAGGCAATGCCTATCAGAATAATGAAGGATCAGAATTGCTCTTTGAAGGGTTATTAGCTTTTGGAGAAACTTTTGGATGAATGACAAATTGCAATTATTATTTCTTTTTTTATTGTAAGAATGATAGTAAACAGTTTGGCATGGTTACTATGTTCTAGGCACTGTTCCAATATTCTACTTTACCTATAATATTAAATTCTCACAGCAGCCAAGCACAGCCAAGCACAAGTAATAGGGACTGTTAACAACCCTATTTTACAGATGAGGAACCTGAGGTACAGGGAAGTTAATTCACCTAAGGCCATGCAGCACAAGGGAAATAGAAGTTTAGACATTCATGGGTTCATTGAATAGGTATGAAGGTCATGGAGACCAACACCTTTATTAAAAAAACAATAATGCAAGGGGTAAAGGGCTTCTCCAGGACACACAGCTAGCATGTGGCAGGGTTAAGAATCCTATCTAGGAACCCTGACTTGATCCTGGTGTGTTTTTCAGTTGTGCCACTCTGCTAGAAGCACTGAGAGGTCTCATGATATCAGTACTCTACCTTTCAGCTTCTGTTATTATTGACTCTTCTTTACTACCTCGTTCCTTCAGGAATGTTCAATTTTTTACAATCTTAATTTTACAAATTATTGAACTTTGTAAATGGAGAATACAGCCAATTCAAGACATGGTGCAAAAGTCAATGTAAAGTTGGGGAAAATCTCCTGCCTTTTTATCTGAAACTCCAAATATAACATGAATTGTTTCCATTTCTTTCTTCTCATTTCCTCCTCCTTATAGCCTTAAAAAAGTGATGGATGTCTGAAGAATAATTTCTTCTCTGCCATCAAAAGCATTTCACACTGTGGTGCTTCATGTTGTTTTACTTTTATAATAGAAAAGCATATAAGAACAAAAATTCAGTGTGAAAGGAACACAAACACATCACTAATTATCAAATCAGAGGCTACAACAAGAGTGGAAATATGACTGAGTTATAAGTATTTCCCTTTTTTTAAATGCAAGTTACTGTATACTCGTAGATTTTTATTTACTTTTATTAGTCAATTAGAGTCCTTCTTTTTGACTAAATTTGGCCGTAGAAGCCTCTTTAGTTTCTTTATTTTTTTTTTTAAAGAGAGTGAGAGCATGTACATTGAGGTGGGGAGGGATGGCAGAGGGAGAGAATCTTTAAGCAGACTTCTTGCTAAGCTTGGAGCCAGACATGGGGCTCAATCCTGTGACCATGAGATCATGACCTTGAACCCAAACCAAGAGCCAGATACTTAACTGACTGAGCCACCCAGGCATTTGTTCCTCTGTCTTTTTGACATATTCCCATTAGTCTTAAAGTCTTCTTGCTTTCTATGACAATAAGATGTCCCTAAGAGATGTATTTGCCAGATTTTTTTTCTTTTTGGTAGTGTGTGTGTGTGTGTGTGTGTGTGTAAACAAGGAAAGGGCACTTTAGATTTTATGTATTTTAGAACTCCTTAAGAAATTTAAAAGTCATTGTTTAGATCATTGCAAGTTGCAGTTTTTAAAAATAGAACTCCGGTCTTCAAGAGCAGTATTTTTAGAGTGGAATCTTAATTGGGAAATGGAATTTATAAATTTTCTAAATCAAGGGTTTTCTCTTTTTCAACTTTTTGACTCATTTCCCTCTTTGCTGAGAGAAGAGAACAAATACACTGATAATTGCTTACTAAGGAAATTTCACATGAAAACAAATGGAAAGAATTTTCAGATACTGATCCTACCCAGAGAGTGGTGAAAAGGCATATTCAATATTCTGTCCCCTATGGTCTTCTTTACTGCATAATCAAAAGGCTCTCCCTCCACTCTACCCTGGCGTCTCTACTACTATTGGCTAGAGGTACAAGGAGCTATTTACTTCAAAGTCAGACATGCCTAGAGTCACATTTTAACTCTCTTCTTAATAAACCTTTGTAGCATTTGAGGTACCCCCCCCCAACTATAAAGTGAAACAAAACTACTCTTAGAAGCAGCTAAAAGTGAGGATATAAAGACCAATTCTACACAGTACAAGTACAGGAACTGAAGCACAGCAAGTGTTCAGTAGTTGTTGAATTCCTTCTACCTTGTATTATATTTACACATTCAGGATATGTGTATGCCTCATTTCTCTAAGGTTTATTAAATATAACAAAACTACAGAAACTGCATAAAATGAACATTTAATGAACTATAAAATGAGTGTTCTTTTGGACATCATCTATGGGAAATGGTCTTGTCTTCCTCCGTTGGATGAGTTATGGTGCCAAATAGTATATTCACACTGTATTTGAATGTTTGACTTAGAATAAATATTAAGACATAACTTTTTAAGAACATTTCTGATTAATAATAGACATTCCTATAGCTGCCTAGCTGACTAGACTGACTAGACTGACTAGCTACACACATGAAGCTGTGGCATTGACAATTCTTGACATTGCTGTTTGGGACCTGTGAGAGAAGCTTATTTCATTAAGATTGTCTGTGCCATGGCCACAGATGCAGGGAGGAAACATCCTATGCATACAGCCTTGGTCACCATGGACAGTCATGCATGGGAGGGTCCTCATCAGAATGATGTCAGTTGTCTGCAACTTGCCAAATCATGTTCTATACTTTTTCTATAATTTTCACATTCCATTATGTTTTGAATTTTTTTATTAAAAATAGATTTTCTTTCTTTCTTTCTTTTTTTTTTTTTTAAGAAAATGTGCATGTGACTCTTATTTCTGGCTGTAATTCATTTTTGACAGCTTTTTTGGTCTACTTTAATCTGAATGTGCCCTGTGGACTCTTATGGTGCTGTATGGTCTTTTAAGTTCAATAACCCCAATATAGGTCATTATATCATAGGGATAGTAACTGAGTAGGCAGTGAGATTGACATGGAAGGAGAGGAGAGAAGTTCAAGACCCACAAAGAGGCTGATTTTCTGAATATCTACCTTCCATAATCCCAGATTTGTACCAGAGATGCAAGCTAGCTCTCATTTCCTGACACTCTTTGTAAAATATGCTAATAGTCTGACAGTCTTGTCTGTTCAGAAGCTGACCTGCTGAAGGTAGGTTTGACTATTTTGAATAAACTGCAAACAGATTTGTTGGCTAGTTACATACTAGCATTTGGAAAACATTCCAGGTTCAATCAAATGTCTGTATGTACAGTTCACAAACCAAACGACACAAAAATTAAAAGGTCAACTAATGGAATTTACAGGCAAGCTCAGACTTTGCCAGCTTTGTAGGTTAAGCGTAAGCAGCAAATTAAAAAGAGACGAGTAAAGATGAGGAATGTGGTAGGCATGGAAGAAGGTGAAGAGTGGGTCTTATAGAAACTTTAGTGAAATTCTTGAACACTTAATGGCAAGTGCCTAATTACAAAATGAGACATTCGTTACCCCAGAGGGAGATCATTGCCTTTGGATATCTAGATTCTGGGATCTGTATTCTTTCCCATTTAAAACAAAACCGACCAACCACCCCCCCTCCAGATTTTCCTAAAATCCTTTATGTAAACACCTGGACCCAGGCAAAAGGTTATTAGTGAGCATTTCTGAACTCTCCAGCCAATCAAGGCAGTGATACAATTCTCATTGCTTGATAAGTTTAACAATTCTTCAGAAGAGTTTTCCCCAGACTTAATTTTAAAAGGAAGTAACACATAACTGCTGTCTTGTTGGGGTCCAGTATATAGGGGCTTGAGGTACATGTATTAAGACCCCTTCCCATCAGCTCTGGGAAGGATGGCTTTGGGGTCAAAGCCATCGATATTCATCAGTAGGTCATTTCCCACCATTTAAAATACATACTCACCAAAAAAAAGCTCAAGAAGCCTATGCAGTATATTCTCATATTGATACTATAAGAAGTTCCAAAGTTTCATTGTAACAGTGAGATAAGGCAATCTTCCATGCATCAAAAATCAGCATCAAGAAAAAACCATTGGTTAAGAGTTTAGAGTTTTTCATTCCAGTATAATTTACAAGCATTTAAGTACATATTTATTGTTTTATAAAATTGGGATTATGCTTTAAGAATATATGCCCTACATTTTTTCTAATATTATAATTTATGGCATTAGATAGTCACTGATAACATGAGTTTTTTTAAAAGATTTATTTATTTTAGAGGGAGAGAGAACACATGAGCAGGGGAGGGACAGAGGCAGAGGGAGAGAGCAAATCTCAACCAAACTCCCTGCTGAATGCAGAGCCTGACATGGGACTTCCTCTTACACCCCTGAGATTGTGACCTGACCCAAAATCAAAAGTCAGACGCTTAACTGACTGAGTGACCCAAGCACCCCTAAGAACATGAATTATTAAGGGCTGAATAGTATAGTTTTATATAGATGTCTGAGAATTTATTAATGCTCTCCTTTTGTTAAATGAGATCTTACCATTTTTTGCCTTCATAAAATGTTCATTTTTGCGCATTAGTCTATTTGTGAATTTTTTAGTATAAATTAGTGTAAGTTAAATTACTGGTTAAATACATACATTTTTAATAAACAACTTCAGAATGCTTCCAAAAAGCTGACTCCAATTGTAATTCCTGTAGGACTATGGGAGGTTGTCTGTTTCAATGTGCTCTCCCAACATTAAGTGTTAACTGTTAAAGAAGAAAAATTGCAGATTCATACATAAAACATGGTATCTTACTTTACTTTTTATTTCTTTGAATCCCTGAGAAATTTAATTTTTCCATATACTTGCATTCCTATATTATTGTTTTTGGCTTACTCTGTACCGTAGAAAGTGATTCTCTTTGCATACTGGCTTCCCTAATGAGCATGAGTGATGAGGCAATCATAGTTTATAACTAACTGCAAACCCAGGTGAAGGACAGCCTTTCTTATAGATTTGCTTATTAGATCAATAGCTTTTTAAAAAAAGATTTGAGAGAGAACGTGCATGAGCAGGTTGGGGACGGGCAGAGCGAGAGAAAGAATCCCAAGTGGACTCCCTGCCAATCACAGAGCCTGACGTGGGGGTTGATTCCAGGACCCCAAGATCATAATGCAAGCTGAGATCAAGAGTCGGACACTCAACTGACTAAGCCACCCAGGTGCCCCTAGATCAATAGCTTTTATGTCTATTTAACGAACATCTGTCCTAACCTTCTGTTCCTTATTCTTTCTCTCACAGTTACAAATGATGGTGCATAATATGCTTTAGTCAGTTATTAAGAAATCTGATGGGAATATTTTTTCTTACGATGAATTTGCAATTCACTAGTATCATACTATTAAAACTTTGCATATTTACTAAATACTACTCTAATCTTACTATCAACCTCTTGAGATTTTTTGGCCTGAAGAAGTCTGTAAGAGGGTATCAAGTTCATTTTTCTGCCATTAGGCAAAGTCTAATCAAAGTAACCTGGAAGAGGCAGTAAAGGGAAAGCACTAGATTAAGTTTGAAGACTTGGTTTTGGATCCTTGTCCTTTGAGTAAGCTTGGCCAAACCTCTGTGAGAGATTCTCCATCTGTAAAGTGGGAATAATAATGTCAGCTTTACTCACTATAAAAGCTGTTCATTAAAAAGGGGGGGTACATGTGGTATATATATATACAATGGAATACTATACAGCCATCAAAAGAAATGAAATCCATCCATTTGTGATGACGTGGATGGAACTAGAGGGTATTGTGCTTAGTGAAATAAGTCAGTCAGAGAAAGACAACTATCATATGATCTCCCTGATATGAGGAAGTGGAGATGCAACATGGGGGGTTTGAGGGGTAGAAGAGAATAAATGAAACAAGATGGGATCAGGAGGGAGACAGACCATAAGAGACTCTTAATCTCACAAAACAAACCGAGGGTTGCTTTGGGGATGGGGATCGGGAGAGGGTGGTGGATATTGGGGAAGGTATGTGCTATGGTGAGTGCTGTGAAGTGTGTAAACCTGGCGATTCACAGACCTGTACCCCTGGGGCTAATAATACATTATACGTTTATAAAAAAATAAAAAATTTATAAAGAAAAAAGGGGGGGTACATAATACTTTGTGAACATTCATAAAGTATAGAAATTTAAGGTACTGTAGAATTTATCTTTTTTATGTCCTTAAGGAATTTCATGAACTAAATAAATACTGATTAATATTGAGTATTTTGTATATGGCCTTCTGGTGTACAGGCCCCAAACTCTTAATACAAAGCTTGGCTCATACCTGAAAGAGCATACTCTATAATTTTTTATATAGCTACCTAATTTTTCTAAAAACTGGTGAAGAGTTGATTCTCTGATTTGAGGGACATCTAAAAAACATCACAGATCAATGAAACCAGTAGCTGGTTCTTTGAAAAGGTTAAATTGATGACTCCCTAGCCAGACTCATTAAAAAAAAAAAAAAAGTGGACTTAAAGTCACAAAAGAAAGAGAATAATAACCAACATGATAGGGGCACCTGGGTGGTTCAGTCGTTGAGCATGTGCCTTTGGCTCGGATCATGAAAGTGGGGTCCTGGGATCAAGCCCTGCATCGGGCTCCCTGCTCGGCGGGAGGCCTGGTTCTCCCTCTCCCGTTCCCCCTGCTTGTGTTCTTTGTCACTGTGTCTCTCTCAAATATATAAATAAAATTTTTTAAAAGCTTACTTAATAACCAACATGACAAATATAGACATTTATAAGAGAATATTATGAAAAATTATGTGCCAACAAATTGGACAATCTAGAAGAAATGGATAAATTCCTAGAAGCATATAATATACCAAAACTGAAGCAGGAAGAAATAGAAAATTTGAAAGTACTAATGACCAACAATGAAATTGAATCAATAATCCAAAAACTCCCAACAAACAAAAGTCCAGGTGAATTCTATCAAATACTTAGAGCTAATACCTGTTCTTCTCAAATTATTCCAAAATATAGACGAGGATCTATGAGGCCAGCATTACCTCATACCAAACATAAAACCATCACAAAGAACTAAAGGCCATCTCTGATGAACGTAGATGCAGAAATTCTCAACAAAATACTAGCAAACCAAATCAAACAATATATTTTTTTTAAAGCCTCCCCATGATCAAGTGGGATTTATTCCCAGGAGGCAAGAGTGGTTCAGTATTCACAAATTAACATGATATATCAACAAGAGAACAGATGAAAACCATATGTTCATTTCAATAGATGCAGACAAACCACTTGACAAAATACAACATCCATTCATGGTAAAAACCTTCCCACAAAGTAGGTTTAGAGGGAACATATCTCAACATTTTCATCTTAGATGAAAAACCCATAGAAAACATCATCCTTAATGCAGAAAAACTGAGAGCTTTTCCCCTAAGGTTAGGAAAGAGAAAAGGATGTCCATTCTCACCACCTTTTTTTTTTTTTTAAGATTTTGAGACAGAGTGCAAGAGAGAACACAAGCAGGGGGATCAACAGGCAGAGAGAGAAGCAGGCTGTCTGCTGAGAAAGGAGCCTGATGTAGGACTCAATCCCAGGACCCTGGGATCATGATCTGAGACGAAGGCAGAAGCTTAACCGGCTGAGCCACCCAGACATCCCACTCTCACCACTTTTATTCAACATAGTACATGGAAGTCCTAGCCATAGTGATTAGACAAGAACAAAAAAATATAAAAGGCCTCCAGACTGGTAAAGAAGAAGTAAAAGTTTCACTATTTGCAGATGACATGGTGCTATGTGTATAAAACCTGAAAAGACTCCACCAAAAAAACTACTAGAACTGATGAATTTCTTCAGTAGATTCATAGGGTATAAAATCAATACACAGAAATCTGTTGCATTGCTATACACTAATAATGAAGCAGAAGAAGAAATTAAGAAAATAATCCCATTTACAATTGCACCAAAAATTAGATACCTAGAAATAAACCTAACCAAAAGGTGAAAGACCTGTACTCTAGAAACAAAAAAACATTGACAAACGGAGAGATATTCCATGCTTATTGGTTGGAAGAAAAAATATTAAGATGTCAGTGCTATCCAAAGTTATCTACAGATTTAATGCAATCTTTATTAAAACACCAACAGCATATTTCACAGAACTAGAACAAACAATCCTAAAATTAGTATGGAACCATAAAAGACCCTAAATAGCCAAGCAATCTTTAAAAGTAGAAAATTCTGGGGTGGAATCTTGGTTTTCCACATAAAGTATCATATCATATGCACAGTTTGAGAGTTTTACTTCTTTGCTGATTCAGATGCCTTTTATTTCTTTTTGTTGTCTGATTGCTAAGGCTAGGACTTCTAGTACTCTGTTGAACAGCAGTGGTGATAGTGGGCATCCCTGCCATGTACCTGAACTTAGGGGAAAAGCTCTGTTTTTCCCCATTGAGAATGATATTCACTGTGGGTTCTTCATAAATGGCTTTTATGATATTGAGTTATGTGCCCTCTATCCCTACACTGTGAAGAGTTTTAATTAAGAAAGGATGCTTTACTATGTCAAATGTTTTTTCTGCATCTATTAAGAGGATCATATGGTTCTTGTCCTTTCTTTCATTAATGTGCTGTATCACCTTGATTGCTTTGCTCATGTTGAACCAAACTTGCAGCCCAGGAATAAATCCCACTTGGTTGTGGTGAATAATCCTTTAAATGTACTGTTGGAACCTATTGGCTAGTATTTTGGTAAGAATTTTTGCATCCATGTTCATCATGGATATTGGTCTGTAATTCTTTTTTGTAGGGTCTTTGTCAGGTTTTAGGATCAAGGTAATGCTGGCCTCATAAAACGAGTTTGGAAGTTTTCCTTCCATTCCTATTTTTTTAATAATTTCAGAAGAATAGGTATTAATTCTTCTTTAAATGTTTGGTAAAATTCTCCTGGGAAGCCATCTGGCCCTGGACTCCTTATTTGTTGGAAGATTTTTGATTATTGCTTCAATTTCCTTGTTGGTTATGGGTCTGTTCAGGTTTTCTATTTCTTCCTGGTTCAGTTTTGGTAGTTTATATGTCTCTAGGAATGCATCCATTACTTCCAGATTGTCTAATTATGAGCATATAGTTGTTCATAGTATGTTCTTATAATTGAATTTCTTTGGTGTTTGTTGTGATCTCTCCTCTTTCATTCATGATTTTATTTGGGTCCCTTTGCTTTGCTTTTTGATAAGTCTAGCCAGGGGTTTATCAGTCTTAGTAATTCTTTCAGAGCGCCAACTCCTAGTTTCATTGGTCTGTTCTACTTTTCTTTTGGTTTCTATTTCATTGATTTCTGCTCTGATCTTTATTACACTCCACTCCGAAATTGCTAGAACTCACATAGGAATTCAGGAAAGTGGCAGGATATAAAATCAATGCAGAGGAATCAGTTGCATTTCTATATGTCAACAACAACACAGAAGAAAGAGAAATTAAGGAGTTGATCCCATTTACAATTGCACCCAAACCCATAAGATACCTAGAAATAAATCTAACTAAAGAGGCAAAGAATTCGTACTCCAAAAACTATAGGTTACTCATGAAAGAAATTGAGGAAGACACAAAGAAATGGAAAAACGTTCCATGCTATTGGAACATTTGGAAGAACAAATATTATGAAAATGTTTATGCTACCCAAAGCCATTTACACGTTCAGTGCAATTACTATCAAAAATGCCATCAACTTTTTTCAAAGAAATGAACAAATAACCCTAAAATTTGTATGGAACCAGAAAAGACCCCACGTAACCAAAGGAATGTTGAAAAAGAAAACCAAAGCTGGTGGCATAAACATTCCAGACTTCAAGCTCTATTACAAAGCTATAATCATCAAGATAGTGTGGTGCTGGCACAAAAATAGACACGCAAATCAATAGAACAAAATAGAGACCCCAGAAATGGACCCTCAACTCTGTGGTCAGTTGATCTTCAACAAAGCAGGAAAGACTATCTGATGGAAAAAAGAGACTTCTCAACAATTGATGTTGGGAAAATTGGACAGCCACATGTAGAAGAATGAAACTGGACCATTTTTTTTACACCATACACAAAAATAGACTCAAAATGGATGAAGAATCTAGATATGAGAGAGGAATCCATCAAAATCCTAGAGGAGAACACAGGCAGCGGCCTCTTCGACCTCAGCCACAGCATCTTCTTCCTAGATATATCAACACAGACAAGGGATCCAAGGGCAAAAATGAACTCTTGGGACTTCATCAAGGTAAAAAGCTTTTGCACAGCAAAGGAAATAGTCAACAAAACCAAAAGACAACTGACAGAATAGGAGAAGATATTTGCAAATGACATATCGGATAAAGGGCTAGTAACAAAAATTTATAAAGAACTTTTCAAACTCAAAACGCAAAGAACAAATAATGCAATGCAATCAAGAAATGGGTAGTCAAGCAGAGAGAGTCAATTATCATATGGTTTCACTTATTTGTGGAGCATAACAAATAGCATGGAGGACAAGGGGAGTTAGAGAGAATGGATCAATGGAACAGAATAGACATAGATCAATGGAACAGAATAGAAAACCCAGAAATAAAGCCACAGTAATATGGTCAATTAATCTTTGACAAAGCAGGAAAGACTATCCAATGGTAAGACAGTCTTTTCAACAAATGCTGTTGGGAAAACAGGTCAGCTACATGCAACACAGTGAAACTGGACCACTTTATTATACCATAAACATACACACACAACCTCAAGATGGATTAAAGTCCTAAATGTGGAGCCTAAAGCCATAAAAATCCTAGAAGAGAGGATAGGCAGTAATTTCTCTGACTTTGGTATAGCAGTATTTTTCTAGGTATGTCTCCTGAGGGTGGGAAACAAAAGCAAAAATAAACTGACTGCATCAAAATAGAAAGCTTCTCCACAGCAAAGGAAACAACGTAACTAAAAGGCAACCTATGGAATGGGAAAATATATTTACAAATGACATATTCGATAAAGGGTTGGTATACTAAATTTATAAAGAATTTATAAAGCTAAGCACAGAAAAAAACAAATAATCCATTTAAAACATAGGCAGACTGAGGCATCTGGCTGGCTCTGTTGGAGGAGCATGTGACTCTTGATCTTGGGGTCATAAGTGTGGTGTAGAGTTTACTTAATTTTTTTTAAAGGCAGAAGACATCTAGGTGGCAAACAGATACACGAAAAGATGCTCAGTTATCACTCATCAGGGAAATAGAAATTGAAACCACCGTGAAGTATTGCCTCACACCTGTCAGAATGGCTAACATCAACAACACAAGAAACATCAGGTGTTGGTTTGGATGTGGAGAAAAAGGGACCCTCTTACACTGTTGGCGGGAATGCAAACTGGTGCAGCCATTGTGGAAAACAGTTTGGAGGTTCCACAAAAAGTTGAAAATAGAACTGCCTTATGATCCAGCAATCACACTACTGGCTATTTATCCCCCAAAAAACAAAAAAAGCACTAATACAAAGGGATACATGCACCCCTACATTTATTGCAGAATTATTTACAGTAGCCAAACTATGGAAGCATCCCAAGTGAGCACTGATAGATGAATGGATAAAAAAGGTAGAATGTGTGTATACATTTACATAGATAGATTGTGTGTAAAAATTTGTGTTTGTGTATAATAGAATATTATTCAGCCATAAAAAGAATGAAATCTTGCCATTTACAATGAGATGGATGGAGCTAGAGTATATAATACTAAGTGAAATATGTTAGAGAAAGACAAATGCCATATGATTTCACTCATGTGGAATTTAAGGAACAAAACAAATGGACAAGAGGAAAAAGAGAGCAAACCAAGAAAGACATACAGAGAACAGACTGTTGGTTACCAGAGAGGAGGGCAGTGGGGGGGGATGGGTTAAATAGGTGATAAGAATTAAGGAGTACGCTTATCATTGATGACCACTCAGAAATGTATAGAATTGTTGAATCACTATATTGTACATCTGAAAATAATATAATACTAAGTTCACTATAATGACATTAAAATAATAAACTTAATAAAAAATGTCATGGTGGTATAAGAACATGAATTCATGATGCTTGCTTTGAGTGTCTCTAAAAACTCATTTCTTAGTACCTTTCTTGCTAAGTTTCCATTATCCTGCCTCTCATAAAATACTGAGTCTATAAAGCATGGTGATGTTGGCAGTACTTAGAGTTGTTTTTTATTTTATTTTTTTAAGATTTATTTATTTATTTATTTGACAGAGATCGCATGTAGACAGAGAGGAGGAAGCAGGCTTCCTGCTGAGCAGAAAGCCCAATATGGGGCTTGATCCCACGACCCTGGGAATCACGACCCGAGCCTAAGGCAGAGGCTTTAACTCACTGAGCCAGTCAGGCGCTCTTTCTTTTCTTTTCTTTTCTTTTCTTTTCTTTTCTTTTCTTTTCTTTTCTTTTCTTTCTTTCTTTCTTTCTTTCTTTCTTTCTTTCTTTCTTTTTAAAGATTGGCAGTACTTAGATTTTTAAAATGCAAGGCATGTCTTGGGAGGAAGCTTGCATCTTTTTCCTCTGATACTAAATTCAGGTATGTATTTCTGAAACTGTTAAATGGCAGGTAAGGATAACCAGGAGGATACTGTCCATCATTTCAGCCTTTAATTTATAAATATATAAAAATGAAGTGACAAATTCATTTCAGATCCAGATTGACAGGGAATCAGCCATGAAAAAGTCAAATTCCTAGAATATTCTTCCTTTTGGTTAGTTGGCATTCCTACAGTGCTGTGAAAGCTCTCCATTACTTCTTTTTTTAAAAATAAAAATATTTATTTGAGAGAAGGAGCATGAGAGAGAGAGTGTGTGAGTGAGTGGGGCAGAGGGGGAGAGGGAGAAGAAGACTCCCCATTGAGCAGGGAGCCAGATGCAGGGCTTGATCCCAGGACCCTGGGATCATGACTTGAGCTGAAGGCAGACAATGCTTAACTAACTGAGCCACCCAGGTGCTCCTTCATTACTTCTTGAACAGTAAGGTCTAGGAACGGTGGTTGATAGCATCCTCCAGCCTCTTACCCAAGTGATATATAAAAGTTTTTCTTCTATCAAATTTTAAATTTATAATTTTATTTAATTGTGTAATTTTAAATGGTATCAATACATTAAATAGTTTACGGTTTAGAAGTTTTTAAAATGGAATTTGTTCATAATTCCAAATTATAATACAATGGCCATTAATTTTTAACTGTTTTTAGAAAAAGATGATTTTGCAAAGTATAATCAGATTACATTCAGTATTGTAGCTTGGATTTTTCTCACTTAAAAGTAAATCTTTAAAAACCTTCCTAATTAATAGTATAGTCCTGATTATATTAATTATCAAGATAATGTTAGTAGCAATATTTTTTACCAGCCAATCCTATTCTTTACCATTCTCTATTGTAGACATGTCCATAGTTTCCAACTCAAGAGTAGTCATTAAAGCCATATTTTTAGTATATTCACTCATAAAATGATCAGATATTTAGACATGAAAAGGGAAATTACATATAAGAAAATGACACAAAACTGTATAAGTATCTTAAAAACTTCATTTAGACAATAACTGAAAAAGTTACTTTGTTATATCTGTGGCTTGGGAGAAAAAGCATAATCTTTTACTGTGTTTGTAGGTAAAGATTGGAAAGGTTAGAATGAAGTCCCACTTGAGGTAGGAAACTGGGACTGCCCCAGATTAAAGCTTGAGCCTTGAGCATACTGCACTCTCCAAGAAAACTTGTTCCTTAGGCCCTCGTTGGGCAAGAAAAGTGTGGAGGCAGATCTGCTTCTGGGACTGGTTCTCCATCTTTATTGTGTGTATGATCTTGGCCAAGTGACTTTATTTCTCTGGATTAGACGCATCTTATTTAAAAACAGATCAAATGTTTTATGTACTTGCCAACATTCCTTAATTCTATGATTGGTAACATCGTATCTCTTTAACATTGCTCTGAGTGGTCTGGAATCATGGGAAATTAGTAAAATTTACTGGGTGGAGGAAACTTAATTCTGATGAAGGAGAAGTTTCCCAAAACAGATAAATAAGAAGGTTCAGTGCAACTTACTTTAAAACACTTTTATGTCTCTCCTAACAATTCATATTTACTCTTAAGACTGGTATCTTTCTGAACTGAAAATCTGGCTAGAAATAGAGATGCTTTCAATTGATTGAAAGCTCAATTTGGTGGATGGCTGACTTCTTTTCTGCTGGTTCCATTTTATCCTGCTGCAAAGTCAGTCCTTGGTCATCTGTAAACCTGTCATTTTCACTTATGACAATAGTTTAACAGGAGAACTGACGTGGGAAGCAGGTACCTTGGTAGCTAAGAAGGTCTTTGAAGCTGGTTCATAGACAGCTATTGCATGGATGGCAAATATTGTAGCTTACGTTTCTAGTTCAATCCTATTTCCAAAGGAAACCTCCCTCAGGATGTGCAAATGTCCAAGTCCCTGTTTCTTAACCCTCATAACCCATGTCCCTCCTGAGATCTCAGAGTCCATCATTCTCTTTGTCCATCCACTCTATTGTATTGACATACACACATGAAAGAAATGTGCTTCTAAGTAAGTTGATAAGCCTTGATACAAATTGAAAGAGGATTACATCCATTTCAGGGCAACTCGGTTATAGTCTCAGATCAGCCACATACTAGCTCTGTGGCCTTGGATAATTTATCAAACTCCTCCGTTTTCCTGGTAAAATGAGGGTGTTGGCTAGAGAATCTCCAAGATCTACAAAATTATACTTTCAGAAGTATAAGGCTTGAGACATAAATAAACGCAGGCCTGGCCCCAGTCACATTGGTAAGGCAAGACACAC
Organism: Mustela putorius furo; assembly: GCF_011764305.1. NCBI lineage: Eukaryota > Metazoa > Chordata > Mammalia > Carnivora > Mustelidae > Mustela > Mustela putorius. The sequence continues at coordinate 108,102,464 of NW_025421987.1, read as the reverse complement.
TATTTGCTTCTGGAATTTCATCCTTTATGTACACCTCATCATTCATTCACTTTCTCTACTTCCATTTGCCTTAGCATCTGGCACTGAGTCAAATTCTGCTGCCTCCTGCTGGCAGGCCCCTTGCAGCAGTAGATTAGCAGTTTTATGACATTTCCTCAGCCTTCTTGCTCACTTAGCATATGAGTGCTAACGGCTATGAGAAGAGCCATTCTTCAGCATTCAGGTTAAATGCCTTCTTCTGAAGCCATATTTGATTCCCTCATACTAATCTCTCCAATCAACTAGCTTCCATAGCACTTGTTTCTTTAAGTAAGTGGCATTTATGGTATTCTTACTTTGTAGACAAATAATATTTCTTTTACTGGATTATAGTTCCTCTGAGGACAGAATTTATATCCCAAATCCTGATACATCTGTTGAATGAGTGAATGAATGACTGAAGGAGGGAGTTAGGGAGTTGAATGAGTGAATTATTTCATCACTGTATCTCCACTTGGTACTTTGGTGTTCAGTAGTAGACTCTCAATAATACTGATACATGAACAATTCTGCTTTTCCATCATTATCCTAGGTCCTTGCTAGTTTATCTAGCAAGTAAAGGGAAATAAACCTCATGATATCAGTTACAATATATGGATGCTACAATGAGTTCATCCATGAATTTATGAGTAACTAGAATGGAATAGAATGGAATGCCAAATGTAGGAATATTTGTTTTATGTTTCTTACCTCAACCTTCTGGTGTCAGTTTGATTTAATCTGAGAAAGGCCAAGTAAATCCAGCACAGAGGAGAGCTGCTTTGTGAGGATGGATTGAAAAAATTAGAACTTTTAGCCTCTGAAAGAGTATTCTTTAAAACATTAAGCATTAAACTTAGATTCCACTATCTATTCTATCAAACCTGAAACTTGAAAGTACTTTTTTCCCAAAACGTCTGATTATAGATGTAATATGTTAAAATCTAGAAAACTCAGTTGAGCACAATTAAAAAAACCTATAATCCCACATAATAAAGATAATTGTTACTAGTCATAACCATGATTACTGTGAATAGTCTTTCAAGCTTTGTTTTATTTTTTATATCTATATATCTATATTTAGATATCTAGACCTAGTTGTATGTATAACTTTTGATTTTCAAAATTAAGACCATATAGTTTTTATTACCTAAATTAAGAACATTTCCTCATTGATGAATACCCAACTTTTGCATCAACATGGATGGGACTGGAGGAGATTATGCTGAGTAAATAAGTCAAGTTAATTATATGGTTTCACTTACTTGTGGAACATAAGGAATAGCATGAAGGACTAGGAAAGGAAGGGGAAAATGAAGGGGTGGAAATCGGAGGGGGAGGTGAACCATAAGAGACTGTGGACTCTGAGAAACTGCGGGTTTTAGAGGAGAGCGGGGGTGGGGGATGGGTTGGCCTGGTGATAGTTTTAAGGAGGACACGTTTTGCATGGAGCACTGGGTGTTATATATAAACAATGAATCTTGGAACACTACATCAAAAATAATGATGTACTGTATGGCGACTAACATAATTTTTTAAAAAAGAATATTTCCTCATTGTCACATGGACATAAGTATCCATTATTAGATGAACCATATATATATATTTTTAAGCGGGGCTTGAACTTAGAACTCTGAGATCAAGACCTGAGCTGAGACCAAGGGTCAGATGCCCAAATAACTGAGCCATCCAGGCGCCCCATAAATTAAGGACATTTCCTCATTGTCACATAATTTCATATGTGACACATAATTTATCTATGCCCTATTTTTGGACATTCCAAGTTGTCTTCCAGTTTTTGCTCTTACACATAATGGAGCAGTGAGAAGAGGCTTGCATGTAATTTTTTGTGTGTATAGTTGATACACAATGTATAACATCGTGATTCATTATGCCATGCTCACTGCAAGTGTAGCTACTATCATTTTGTCTCCATAGAATGCTATTACAATACCATTTACTATATTCCCTGTGCTGTACCTTTTATTTCTGTGACTTACTCATTACATAACTGGAAGCCTTGTCTCATACCCCATTTTATCCATTTTTATCATCCTCCCACTCACCCTGCCCTTTGGCAACCATCAGTATGTTAAATGTCTGATTTTTTTAAAGATTTTATTTATTTTATTTGACAGGCAGAGATTACAAGTAGGCAGAGAGGCAGGCAGAGAGAGAGAGAGGGAGAAGCAGGCTCCCTGCTGAGCAGAGGAGCCCGATGTGGGGCTCGATCCCAGGACCCTGGGATCATGACCTGAACCGAAGGCATAGGCTTTAACCCACTGAGCCACCCAGGCGCCCATATCGGTCTGGTTTTTGTTTATTTGTTCATTTGTTTTACTTTTTAGATTCCACATAAAAGTGAAATCGTATGCTATTCGTCTTTCTCAGCCTAACTTATTTCACTTATAATATCCATGTTGTCACAAATGGCAAGATCTTATCTTTTTTTTTTTTCTAATATAGTGAGTAATATTCTGGTATCTGTGTGTACACACACATACACTCCACCTCTTCTTTATCCATTCATCTAGCCACGTATGTAAAAATTCATGTGAAATTTTCCCATTCTTTTGTTATGGACAGTACCTAGAAATGGAACACCATGGTCAAAGGTACATTATAGTTTTAAGGAATTTTGGAACATACTACCAGAGTGTCCTCCAGAAGAGTGCATTGAGAGCTCTTAGTGTCATACTACTCTACCATTTTCTGAACAGCTCATCAAGTACCATATACTTTAGGCACCGACTGCAAATTATGTTCCTCTCACTATCATAGCCTTAGGTAATACCTTATCATTTCTTCACTGGTTTACTTCAACAGCCTCTAGTCCTGAATTTTTCCACAGCATTCTCCATGTTTTCGACATGATCTTTCTCAAAAAGGAATCTTATCACATCAATTTGATAGCTCCTTTATAGTCTTTACATCAACCCACATACTCTACCATGTATGAAGAGCTCATTGGATTTGTAGCCCCAACCTTTCCAGCCTCATCTGTAGATATTTGCCAACTTACAGTGTTGGCTTTAGACCTCTTTGATTATGTAAAAGACTTCTGATCTGAGGCAAAATTTTTTTAATATCAAAGATATTGGTTAAAATGGGGGAATAAAAAATGATACAAGTTAAAAATTTTCATTTTAACTTAAAACATATAACTGGACATTTGTTTGCTAATCTCCTGATGCAGGGCCAAGGACTTTGCCTTGAATGTGGTTCCACCTGTCAAGGTCCTTCTTGTGTAACCATACCCATAATATGTTACTTATGAATTCCAGTTTGGGTTTCTTTCACATAGAGTGAATTCAAGAGCAGAATCTTCTAGGTTATTAGTATATTTTTCAGTCTTTTCTGTCTATTTCATGCTTGATTTGCTAGTATATTTTTGTGTGTGTGTGACTAGTCTTTTTTAGTTTTTCCAAAAGATTCAACCTCGTTTTCATGGAGGAAAAAACAACTCCCTTGGAGTTATGTTCATATTTCATTGGCCATAGTACTTAATTAAATTACATGATTGTTAAACCAAGCAACCAAGCACAACTGCTATACATAGGTTGGAAAGAAGCATGAGTGGCTCTTGGCAACATATTCCTTAACTGAGGGAAGTTTTAAGTCCCCTGGCCTACTGGAGAGGAGCCACTAGGCTGGGAATATTTGTCTTGACACAAGTGTAACTGAGCATGTCTTTCAGGGGGAATTGAGAGTATTTATTAATTCAGGAGTTGGTTCAATGGAGGTTAGTAAAAGCAGTTTTTCACTAACAGTTTTTCACGGTGCTTACAGCCCCTTAAAAATAAGTCATGGTCTCTCTCGTCTGTATCTTTGGCCTGCTGGTTGCTCTCAGATCCTTGCAAATTAATCATGGCTTCTTCCAGAAAGTTTCTTTTTCATAGTCCTTCCCCTTCCAACTAGGTGCTCCTTGTGTTTGCTCACTTAACACCATTTGATTTTCCTTGTTAAAATGCCTATTGTGGTTCCCTTGGTTAAAGTGTCGTTATATTAGGCTATTAGCCCAATGAGACCAGGTGTCATGTCAGTTATCTCTTATTCTCTAGCATACAACACAGTCTTTGCTTTTAGAAAATATTGGGTAAATGAGCTTGAATTTATTTTTTTTTTCAGCAAGTAATAACAAGCTGTAAATAAAAACACCATATATCCTCAAATTAAGACACATTTATTATTTCTAAAATTTGACTAGAACTTAAATGTGTTTCTGAATAGCAGTTATTGAGTGGATGGCATATCTTAAAAATTATAGAAATGAGAGTTAAAGGAGGTTAGATCACTTCAGGGATAGCTAAACCTTAATGAGCATAGTCATTGAATATAACATTGAGTGTAATATTCTTTCATAAAACCCCTCCATGCTGTTGTCAGAATCTCTGTTCTGGGCTTAAGTAACCAGTACATTTCTTTTTAACTTTTAAGTCCTAAGGGTGGCTCCAGGGTAGGGATGTTGTGAAGCTCTATGGGTAAAAACATGAACACTGCGGTCCAACTGCTTGGATTCATATCTTGGCCCTGCTGCTTACTTTGTGCCCTTGAACAAGTCAGGTCCTCACTTTTTTCACAGAGACAGTTATAATTGCTAGATGATCCATAAAAATACTTAGAGCTGCTTGGCATGAAGTTTGCCTTCAGTTTATGTTCTCATTTGCTGTCACTATTACTGTGATACAAAAAAAAAATCATAAAAGTGATCCTATAAATAGTATAATCACAGGATTAATAAATATGCTTTTATAAGTAGTATCATCCCTCCTGCATACTCACTGCACAGAATCCAAAGAGGTAGCACTAGGTGAGTAGATATTTGAATCTGGAATCTACCAGTTACCAGCTGTATCATTCTGGGCTATATTCTTAACATCTCTTAGCCTTGATTTCTTTTACCTATAAAATGGAGATAATCACAATGCAAGATTAGAGGATTATTATTGATATTAAATTTTAGGATATATGGAAAGTATAGTTCCTAGAAGATAATAACTGCTCAATAAATGCTATATATCTCTGGCAGTTATAATTGACAGTCACAATCTGTAAATGAATTTTTTTCACATCATGAGCCTCCATTGTCTCCCTTGGCATAAAAATAAATCTTGCCAATTTATGATAAATTCATGGAATTCCAGACTTTTCCCATCAATCTCTAGTTTGAGTAAATAATCTTTCCTTGTATCTTATATTTTTTTCCTCCCTTACAGTAAGGTTCGAGGACTATGTATTCTGATACCTGTGACACTTCAATTCAAATATAGAGTTCCAGTGGTCTTTGGCTCTGCTGAGTACGCAACTGAAAATTTTCATTCCCCTTCTACCTCCTGGGCTCCAGATTCTGCAGCTACCTTTGGTTTATTGGAGCCTGGTCAATCTGCTTCATATCTAATACTTTGGGGGAAGTTTTTGGTGTGCTCTATCATTTTGCTAGAGAGCCCAGAACCTGTAAGATTCCCCATATATTTTCATGCTCACCCTGTGCTGCCATGGTTCTTATTTACCTCAGGATCCTACTGGGTCCTGAGCTGTTGTCAGAGCTGCTGAATTTACCTGGAGTCTCCTTTGATTCATCCTCCATCCACCTGGGCTTAGCTCAGAGTGCAGATGGGTAGAGAAGTCCTCTATTTCCTTCTCAGAAACCCAGAACAGGATTTAACTCTTAGTCTTTGTGCATTATTTTTCTATTTCTGCCCTAACGAATCACTAGCCATTTAGGAGCTCAAAACCAAGTACAGGTTGACTTGGCTCACTTGTCAGGCTCAAGTTTCACAAAGCTGAAATCAAGGTCCACTTTGAGCTTACCAGGTTTGTGACATAATAGTTTCCTGACTTTGTAAGACTGAGGACCCCATTTCCTTATTAGCTGTCAGTTGGAAGTTGTTCTCAGCTTCTAGGGGCCACCCACATTCCTTAGCTCATGGCTCCCTTCTTTAATCTTCAAAGTCAGCAATAATGGTTTGAGTCCCTACATTTTTAATCTCTCCAGACTTGAATTTTGTGTCATCTTTCCCGCCCTCCTTTTTCCATGCATTTCTCTGACTTCCCTGATTTTCAGGGCTCAGGTGAATCATTGGGCCCACCCAGGTAATCTCCCTGTCTTAGGGTCGGTTGATGAGTAACTTTAATTCCATCTGCAGAGTCACTTTGCAACAGTACTTAGATTTTAGTGGTGGATTGAATAGCCAAGGAACAGAAAACTGGGGTAGGAGTATATCTTTATAATTTGGCCTTTAAGACTCTTACCCCAAACCTCCCTTGACTTCCTGTGTAAGTGGAGATAAGCTGGCTAGACATGCATTCTTCAAAAGTTCATTGCTTATTGCAGAACCACAGCTTTTGATATACAGAGATGTTCAAAAGTGCCAAATTATTTTCTTTACCATGCCTCAAAGATGCTCTCGACATCTAGAACCAAAATCGGCCTTTCTCTCTGTTATATCTTGTGTACCCCAAGAACAAGAAACAAGCATCTCTTTGGGCTGATCCACATGGCAAGACTATGTAAAGATCATCCAACTTCAGCCAAGCCTCAGATGACTGCACCCCTGGACAGCATCATGACTGCAACCCCATGAGGGGCCCTGAGCTAGAATCATCCAGTTAAGCTGCTCTCAGATTCTTTATCCACAGTAACTGTGTGAGATGTTTATTGCTGTTTTAAGCCACTAAGTTTTAGACTAACTTGTTTCACAGCAATAGGTAACTAATACAGCATGGATTTTTAAGAGAGTGAGCAATTAATCTTATTTAAATAGTATTGAGCAGATTGTAGAAAACAAAAACAAACAAAAAAAACCCTTTCCCTATAGTCTGAGAACCTTATTTTTTATTCTATAAGCACAGAGACACTGAAAGTTTTGAATAACAAAGCACTTGGAAAAATAGACTATTGGAGTCTTCCATATGGAGTATTTATAAACTAACTGAATTCCATGCCATTTGAGCCTAGAAAGCAGTTGCTAAGGGATTAAATGTCTTCCAAATACTTCTGTCTCATCTTTTCTCGAGTCTGAAAATCTTAAAACCTGTATCTGAGGTTTTAAGGAATCTTTTTATTTTTCTAATTATTGGAGAACTTTCTACTTCAATTTTTTTTAAAGATTTATTTATTTCAAAGAGCGAGAGAGAGAAGGAGGGAGCATAGGTTAGAGTTTGAGAGGGAGAGAGAATCTAAAGCAGACACCACATTGAGCACAGAGTCTGATGTGGAACTTGATCCTACAACATGAGACCACAACCTGAGCTGAAACCAAGAATTGGATACTTAACAGACTGCACCACCTAGGCACCCCTCCACTTCCAGCTTTTTTACAAGGTGAGCATAATCCTTGAAGGACAAAACGACTTCCCCTAAGAGGGCTAGAGACAAATTTGTGAGTTACCACTAGGAGGAGGTGTACATGGTATGAATGCATATGCTGATTAGATTTGAGCTGCATAGCCATAGGGAAAAGTGTATAGTGAGAAAACTCTTACATGGGGCCTCTATTCCCTGTCTTTTGGTAGAGTCAAATGATGAAAGAGATTTAACTGCCAGCAAAACCTAGACATCAATTCATAGAAACTGGAAAAGAGTGATTGCTCCTGATATACCACGATACCTGGAAGGATGCAGGTGACACATCCTATGTTTCTGAGACCTTTAGGGCTTGAAAGTCACTACCTAAATCCTGTCAGTGAACAGCCATAACCTCTAAGCTACAATGTATTGGAGGGAGTGATATGGGTAGAGTGAATGCCTTCTTTTTAAGTGGAGTGAAATCCGGGTTTAGAGAAAGTGGTCTAAAGTGACCCCACATCTTTGGATTTTGCTTGAACATTGTAAGACCTGATAGATCTCCTATAGAGACTTTGTCTCTGAAGGTGACCTTTCTATATCATGGGTGCACTTGCTCGTGTGATTCAGAGATGTCATCCCTGGTTCACTCTGCTTGAAACTCAGAGGCAGAATGCTATGGTGGAAAAAACAGAGGACTGGAGAGCCTGGAGATGACTAACCATGTGATCTTGGCAGATATTGAAAACCCCAGTACTCCATTTCCTTGCCAATAAAATGAGGGAGGATTGAATTGGATGATTTTTAGTATTCATTCAAATTACAACATTCCATAACTTGTGGTTCTTTTTATGCAATATCTCCATCAAAATTGAGGTACTATGTATCTCTGGGGAGAGTTTAGAGTGATAAGCTGTCTTTCTGAAGAGAATAAGACAAATACTGTAACCAAAAATATTCCTTGGAACTTTATGCAGTTATTAGACACAATGTAATCCATTTACTTGGTTTTCTGTGTAGCATGAGTATTCCTTTGTAATTGTGAGACTTATTTAATTTCTAAAATTCAAAAAGGTTATGGTGGGAAAAATTTGAGAGCTGCCTGCCGTTACATGCATAAATAATGACCAAGCAAGTCTGTGCCATAGATATTGTTCAGTGTGTTTTTATTCTGTTTAATAATTTCTTTTTTTTGTTTTATTTTTGATGTAGTGTTCAATGACTGATTAGTTGTATATAACACCCAGTGTTCATCACATCAGGTGTCCTTAGTAATTTCATTTTAAATCAATTATTAAGATTTGTAGCATCTTCTTAACAGTTTTCACAAGGCGCAGCCTCCTGCCTACAAATTGGACTGATCTTAGTTTTGGTGCAACATTAGTATATCATAGAATACTTGGGAGTTGCTAGTATAGATTTTCTTTTTAGTATAGGTAAGTGGAGACAGGAACACTTATAGAACTCTACAGGATAACTGAAATCCACTAATTAGTCACAAATTCCTGTATTTTAATTTCCACTGTAAATGCAACTCTTTTTCATCAAACCTGACTGTATTTTCTTCTTTTTTTTTTTCTTCCCCTGTCCCAGCTTCCCTTAGAGGTTTGGTGAAAATGCAGTCAGGTGAGCAAGCAGAGAGATGAAAAAGAAATAAAATCAAGGGGCCTAGATGTTTTTAAAGCTTCATAAAATCAAACTCTGGTGATTCTGGAGTTGATTTAAATGTGGAGAGTGGGAGAAAAGGAAGGCAGTCCCCAGGTATAGCAGTTTGCCCTGTTTGAGCATGCAACCACAACTTCACACATTGAACAGACAGGATGACAAGTAGAAATAAGTAGTTGGGAAAAAAAGAGAGAGGGAGAGGTAAATCAACAGACTGTTAACTATAGAGACAAACAGAGGGGTTACCAGAGGGGAGGTGCGTGGAGGGTTGGGGATTTAGGAGTATTATTGTTGTGATGAGCATGAAAGTGTTGAACAACTATTGGCACCTGAAACTAATATCACACCTCATGTTAACTAACTGGAATTTAAATTAAGTTAAATTAATTAAATTAAATTAATTTAATTTAATTAAAAGAGAAATAAGTAGTCTGCTGGGCTTGTGGAAGCAAGTATTCACTGTGGATTCTATTTACTCTCTCCAGTAGGTTATTTTTCTATACTCCTTTCTTTCTAAGAGGATTGCATCCTCTACTACTTTCTGTTCACAAATCCTCCAGTACCATTTGACCGACATGTTTGTGATATTTCTGATTCAGTTAGGATTGGGACATACCTCTAATGGTCTGAGGAAATGGCCAGCATTGCTGGGTGACTAGCTTCCTGCTCTCACATAGCCAGGCGGTGATGTGGAATTCATTGCAAAGTTATAGACAGGACCTGAGGGCTACTGGGATTCTTCTACTAAATCAGACCTTTTCAAAATCCTGATTTGAAACAAATGCAAACTCTAAAGCTACTGAAGCAAAACTATCTTGTAAGATTGTGGTTCTTAAACTTGAGTGTATATCTTCTGGAGATGAGAATATTCTGGAGGGTTTGTTAAAATCTAGTTCTTATTTCTGATTCAGTAAGTAGGAAGTAAGGCCCCAAAATTCATATGTCTGACAAGTTCCCAGGTGATTCACATGCTTCTGGTCCAGGGACATTTTGAGAACCACTGTCCTAAGGGTTCACCAACATGGAGTAATTTGATATGAGGCTATAGTCCTGAGGTTTCTTCAGTTCTGTCATTCCTTTGAGCCTGCTTGGCTCTGACCTACTGCCCCTTGGCTCTGATGAGCTCATATCCTGTCCTTCAGATTCATAGAGTCCCAGACAACTGAGACTGTGAACTCTGGGATGCTCCACCAATCCAAGATTCAGGGCAGAATTTATCATCTCTTATGAAAGTAACACTTCTAGGTAGGGAGTATTCTACGTTATCTATGAAGAATTGAAATTCATAAGGTTTAGGTTACTTGCCCAGAAAACAAATGGCAGAATGAATATTTGAACCCAGGATTATGGCTTCAGTGTCTGATTATCCTTCAACCAAATCTCTCTTTCTCCTGTGTTCCATTTTGAACTGAGGGTTTTCATCACCCTCTTTTCTCATTTTTTATATAGCCAAGATTATTAAGATTCTGTTTAATTAGGGTTTGAGTTATGACTTATGCATGTTTGTATATATTCATATATATATGTATATATGAATACATAGACACATACATGCTCCCTTGCCTCATTTTTATTATTTTGCATGTATTTTTATTATACTATGTAATATACATTTTGTAAATTGCCCTAAAGCAGGGCAAGAGCCATATATATCTTTCTCCAAGTATACTGAATATGTGTACACACACATTAGTCATGGGTTTTCCTCCATAGCTCACATTAAGTCTAACAAATATGTCTCTTTCATAGCCATAGACCTATACTGGGTTTCAGCCTTGCCCTGGGCTGCCATCAGTAAATAGAGTTCAAACTGCCTTTGATACCCTTCCTTCCTCTTATTCTCCCCAGTAGTTCTCCATAAAGGAGGAGATGAGCATCATTTAGTTCTGGTGGAAGATAGTTGGTAGGACTTTACTGATATATTCACTCTGTTGGAAAACAAGAACAAGCCATGAGGGCTTTGAAACTGTGTATGCCATGAGAGTCTATATACTTTGTCCACATTAATAGTAGTGTGGTTGTGTTTTTTTTTTTCTTTTCCTTTTTTCTTTCCTAAAGAAAACTGCTCTTTTTTCACTGAGCAGGGGAGGGGACAAAAAAACTAAAAAATTCTGGCATCTGCTATTAACTATAGTGAAACAAGGATCTGGGTTACAAGAGGAGTGGTGATAAGGGGAAAAAATATTGGTTGTAAGTACCCCCAGGAACAAAATGACTCTGAATATAAAATCACTTGCTTTTGTTTTTAAGTTTGTTTGTGGAAGTGGACATTGAAAAGGTTGTAGCTTGTGAGTTATTGTGAAATGGTATATAGAGGCTATTTAAATTCTGGATATTGCAACAACAGGTTTGGGCAGGAAGTTTATAACACACAAACTAGATAGCTAATAGATATTAGGTGTGTGGACATATGTGCATACACTTTAGTTCGGCTGCAGGTGATTTTCCACAGGAATCTAGCTGTTTTTGAGGATGAAATTGCTTATAAAAACACAAAATTTTCATTATGCTCAAATTGTTCCCTATTATATCTCTTGAATTAAAACAAATTTGTGTTTTCAAAACAAGTATTGTAGCAGAACTGACTTTACAGGTCAAGTCTCAGAAGATATACCCCTTCCTTTATTTTTAGAATATTTGATGGTCATTTGTAATATAAAGGGGCCTATGATGATGACTCTGTTATATACTTTATTTTCTATCTCTTATAAAATTTTAGGTAATATTAAAAACAAAGTAATGAGTAAAGTCCCCCACTTCCAACCTCACAAAACAGATGTTAATTTTTTTAAGTCACACAGATATTCAAGATGACATTTTCTCACCTAATCTCACCCTATCCCTGCGTTTGAACAGAGCCAAGTGGGGCTAAGTCACTGATAACTGTTTCTCTTCTTTATTTTCCTTAACTGATTTCCCTAGGAGTTATCTATTGAAGTGGCTCTTTTTTTTGTTTGGTGAGGTATATATATATTCATTTGTTCCTGATCTCAAGGCAGTTCTCAAGGTCTCATTTATTGACTTTAGGATATGTCTGAGTATACTGGATACTTTTCAGCAAATCCTGCTTACAGGATATTTGTGATGGTTAAATCTTGGGTTCTCTGGGTGTTTTACCCTTTTCAGGTGCACTTTGGGAGGAAGAAAAAAAGAAAATCCACATGGAAAAAGAAATAGCTCCACATCTTTGAGCCTATATTTACAGGGGAGTCATGTCTTGCAAAAGCATAGTCTGGGCATCTGGGTGGCTTAGTTGGTTAAGCATCTGACTCTTGGTTTCAGCTCAGATCATGATCTCAAGGTCATGAGATAACAAGCCCCACATCAGTCTCCATGTTTAGCGGGGAGTCCGCTTGAGTTTCTCTCCCTCTGCCCCTCCCCCTGTGCTTGTACTCTCTCTCCCTCTCAAATAATATAAATATTTTAGAAAATGATGTCCTTGGAAGGAGCACTGGTTATTTTCAAAAGATTAAAACTCCATCTTCTAGTTAGTTGTGGCAGCTGGATTCTCCTGTGTTTAAAATGCAGAGAGATAAACATAGCATCACTAATATAATTGCTAGGGTAGGTAGTATCCATAGAAACATGTAGGGGGTGGGAGATTGGGTGAACCTGGTGATGGGTATTATGGAGGGCACGTATTGCATGGAGCACTAGGGGTGGCGCATAGACAATGAATTCTGGAACACTGAAAAGAAACTTTAAAAATAAATTTTAAAAAATGTAAGAAAATTTTAAAATCTTGATGTAGTAATAAACTATAAAGGGCCTAGAATTTAGGGTTGGAATGGAATGTGGGGAGTGTGGACATTTTGTCCCATGCTTCATCTTACAGTAAGGAATGAAGCCTACAGAAGCATGACCAGCCAGCGGATCCTGGCTAGTTATACCAGAACCAGGACTTAAACACTAGGGTTTCTAGCTGTTCACACCATGCACTGATATTTTTGTAGTTCAATAAGTTCTGACCACTTAAGATTCCAGACAGCCCCATTTTGTTGCTGTTAACCCTAGCATTGATCAAACCTGCTTGATTTGATTCCTCTGCCTGCTGCTTCCATTTAATTTTTTAAAGCTGAGAAAAATGAGGGAGGGATGCTTGTATACAGGCCATGGTTACTACTAGTCATTTTATTTCCTTAGTTGACATCCTTTCTTCCTTAGATAGAAATATGAATAAGAACATTGGTAAAAGGAAGATAAAAGTACTAGCCTACTTTATATGGAGACCCATTTTCCAACACTTGTATCCAGTCAGAGAAATTCTCAGATCTATTACTGGAGATGCAAAGACCTGGGAAAAAGCAACCAAGAATATTTCAGGAAAGAATGTTTAACTCTCCAAGATTATATGTATGTGCGTTTGTGTGTTTGTGTGTATATGTGTGTATATGTTTATATGTGTGTGTATGTGTGTATATGTGTATGTGTGTACATATGTCCTGACATAGACATATATTTTTTAAACCAATGGGAAAATGTATTATGAAAAATGTTGAGAATAAAATAAATATTTAAGATACAGAATGTTCATATGCTATTTATATGACCTTTAACCTTTCAAAATGAATTGTAATTGGAGGGTGTTCATGATAAACTGTCTAGTGTTAATTTAGTGCAATCTCCATACCCCCAAGGATGAGCTGAATGATAATAACGGTAACTGACACTTCACTGAGACCTTACTAGATGCTAGACACTATTCTGCACGACTTAAGGAGAATCTTAAAGAGAACTTAAAGAGAATCAATACAACCCCATGAGGAAAATACCATCCTTATTAAGGCCATTTATGTTAGGGAAACTGAGATTCAGAAAGGTAGCTTTACATTCCTGATGTTGCACGCTTAACAAGTTGAGGAGCTGGGATATGAATTGAGAATGTCTGCTTCTAAGCATATACTCCTAGTAGAAATGAAGGGAGGAGATGGAAGCACTTGCCTTAGTCATGCCTTTCTCACTTAATCAGACCAGTCAGGGTATCCCTTCAGGCAGATTTGCTATCTATTAACGGGTCATAAAAGTAAATACATACTGTTTTCCTTTCTTACAGATTTGTTGTGATAATATAAGAAAATAATTTTCCAAGAAAACACGAAAATCTAAGATAATCTAAGAAAGGGAAGTTGTATTTAATGAACAGCTACGAGCCAGGGATGATAGATTTTTTTCACATACCGTTATTAGCTATTGCTGTCCCTGCTGTTATTACTGTGCAATACTCAAATTCACTGTTAACTCCAGAGTCACTGCCATTTTCAGAAGATAAATTAACTGCCATCTGTTCTCATGTGTGGGTTTTTTGTTCTGCATCTCTTGTCTGTTTTGCTCAATGGATTTCACTGGGGGTGGGAGATTATTTTTAAAGCAATGCACGTTGTTTGTAGAAAATTTGGGCAAAGGATTTGAAAAGGCAGTTTAGGAAGATGAAACTCAAAACACCATCAAGCATTGGAAAAGATACTCCAAGTCACTAGTAAAGAGAAATGAAAATTCAGTCAATAATAATGTGTATAGCGTTTTAGAGAGCTCAGTTATGTCAAGTGTTTCTGGGGCTGTGGGGACATTCATGCATTGCTAATAGCATGGACTGATGCTACCATTTTGGAGAACCATTTGGTACCACTTGTTCAAATTATGGCTGCTCAAACCTCCATGACCCAACCCTTAGACTCTTGGAGATGTATGAAAATACCTTTGTTTTTTATACACACACACACACCATAGTGGGACATAAGAGGATCTTCGTGCAAGATTATTATGGTCATGTAAGAGAGAGTTAGAGGTAATCTGGGTGTCCTTCACTGGAAAAGTGGTTACTTCAGATTTAGTGAGTGAACTTAAAGGAGTTAGCTGTTGGAGGCAATTGATTAGATGAACCAACATGGATGGATTTTAAGGGCATAGTACCAAGTGAAAAAGGTAAGAAAATGAGACACAGTACAGAACATTTCCCTAATTTAAAATATATGCCCACAAAATGATAATCATTTTGTAAGAGCACATGCAAAAAAGATACCTGTTAAATTTGTCAGAATGGTTATATGAAGATTATATGAAGGGTGAATGGAAATTAAAAGTGGGGCAATGAATAAATAAAGCAAAAGAGTTTCATAAGAACAGTAATAATAATGTGCCCTAAGCAGAGGATAATGATTAATCAACCCCCTAAAGAGAAAAAAATTAGAAAATACGTCAGAACAAAACAAAATAAAATTATCCATATTCTTACTGTTTGCAGATAAGTATTAAAACTTCAGTGTACATTCTTATAGTATTATACATGTGTGTGTCTATGTAATTTTATAATTTTGAATTTTGAATTGAGTAATTGATGTGCACTGTTATTAGTTTCGGGTATACAACATATTGGTTCAACAGTTCTATACATTACTCAGCGCTCCCTATAATAATTGAAGTCCACTTCTGTCACCATGTTATTACCATCTTATTGACTATATTCTTTGTGCTGTACTTTTCATTTCTGTAACTTATTTACTTTTAAACTAGAAATTTATACCTATTAATCCTCTTCATCTTTTTTGTCTATCCCCCAATCCCCTCCTCTCTGGCAAGCACCAGTTGTCTGTATTTAAGAGTCTGTTTATTCCTTCATTTATTTTTTTTTATTCTACATGTAAGTGGATCATGTGGTATTTGCCTTTCTCTGTCTGACTTGTTTCACCTAGCATTATACCTTCTAGGTCTATCTATGTTGTCATGAATGGTAAGATTTCATTTCTTTTTATGGCCAAGTAATAGTCCATTATATGTATACACCACATCATCTTTATCCATTCATTATTCATGTACATGTGGGATGCTTCCAGAGCTTGGCTATTGTAAATAATAGTACAATAAACATAAGAATTTGTGTTTGTGTTTTTGTTTTCTTTGGATAAGTACCCAATGGTGGAATTACTGGGTCATATAGTATTTGTATTTTTAGTTTTTTTAGGAACCTCCATACTGTTTTCCCCAGTGGCTCCAACAATTTGCATTTCCACCAGTGGTGCATAAGGGTTCCCTTTTCTCCACATGCTTGCCAATCCTTGTTATTTCTTGTCTTTTTAATATTAGCCATTCTGACTAATGTGAGGTGATATCTCATTGTGGTTTTGATTTGCATTCCCTGATGATTACTGATGCAGAGCTTCTTTTCATGTGTCTGTTGGGCAATCACATGTCTTCTTTGGAAAAATGTCTATTCAGGTCTTTTGCCCATTTTTTAAATTGGATTGTTTGGTTATTTGGCATTGAGTTTTATAAGTTCTTTATATATTTTGGATATTAAATCCTTATCGGATATATCACTTGCAAATATCTTCTCCCATTCAGTAAGTTGCCTTTTGTTTTATTGATTGTTGCCTGCACTATGCAAAGGCTTATTTTTTTTTTTTTTAGGATAGTCACAATAGCTTATTTTTTGCTGTTGTTTCCCTTGCTTGAGGAGACCTATCCACAAATATACTGCTAAGGCTGATGTCCAAGATATTGCTGTCTATGTTTTCTTTTAGGGGTTTTATAGTTTCAGGTCTCACATTTAAGTCTTTAATCCATTTTCAGTTTATTTTTGTGTGTGGTATAAGAAAGTGGCCCAGTATCATTATTTTGCTTATAACTATCCATTTTTTCCAACACCATTCTTAAAGCCAAATATGAATGAGGTCATATGATAATTGTCTTTCTCTGATTGACTTACTTCACATAGCATAATACCCTCTAGTTCCATCCACATCATTGCAAATGACAAGATCTCAGTTTTTTTTATGTTGGCTGAGTAGTATTCCATTGTGTGTGTGTGTATTTGTGTGTGTATCTTTTTATCCATTTATCTGTCAATGGACATCTGGGCTCAGTCTTTTATCCATTTTGAGTCTATCTATTTTTTAATATGGTATAAAGAAATGGTCCAATTTCATCCTTTTGCAGGTGGCTGTCCAATTTTCCCAGCACCAGTTATTGAAGAGACTGTGTTTTTTCCATTAGACGTTTTTTTCCTCCTTTGTCAAAGATTAGTTGACCATAGAGTTGAGGGACCTTTTATGGGCTCTCTGTTTTGTCCCATTGATCTATGTGTCTGTTTTTGTGCCAGTACCATACTGTCTTGATGATGACAGCTTTGTAATAGAGCTTGAAGTCTGGAACTGTGATGCTGCCAATTTTGGTTTTCTTTTTCAACATTCCTCTGGCTATTTGGGATCCTTTCTGGTTCCATATAATTTTACCTAGATTGCTCTAGGTAACATAGACTTTTTCACAATATTTGTTCTTCCAATCCATGAGCATAGAACATTTTTCCTTTCTGTGTGTGTATCTTCCTCATTTCTTTCATGAGTGTTCTATACTTTTCTGACTACAGATCATTTGCATCTGGTTAGGTTGATTCCTAGGTATCCTGTGGTTATGGGTACAGTTGTAAATGGGACCAACTTTTTAATTTCTCTTACTTCTGTCTCATTATTAGTGTATACAAATGCAACTAATTTCTCTGCATTGAGTTCAAATCCTGCCACTTTGCTGAATTCCTGTACGAGTTCTGGCAATTTTGGAGTGGAGTCTTTGGGTTTTCCACATACATTATGTTCTCTGCAGAGAGTGGGAGTTTGACTTCTTCTTTGCCGATTTGGAGGCATTTTATTTCTTCCTATTTTTTTTTAAATAAGAAAAAAATTTTATTTTTTTTTATAAACATATGTTTAGCCCCAGGGGAACAGGTCTGTGAATCGCCAAGTTTATACCCTTCACAGCACTCACCACAGCACACCTAATGTCCCCTAATGTCCATAACCCCAACACCCTCTCCCAATCCCCCTCCCTCCAGTAACCCTCAGTTCGTTCTGCAAGATTAAGAGTCTCTTATGGTTTGTCTCCCTCCCGATCCCATTTTGTTTCATTTTTTCTTTTCCTACTCCCCACATCCCCCACGTTGCACCTCCACTTCCTCATATCAGGGAGATCATATGATACTTGTCTTTCTCCAACTGAGATATTTCGCTAATCATAATACCTTCTAGTTCCATCCACATCATCACAAATGGCAAGATTTCATTTCTTTTGATGGCTGCATAGTATTCCATTCTGTATATATATCACATCTTCTTTATCCATTCATCTGTTGATGGACATCTACGTTCTTTCCAAAGTTTGGCTATTGTGGACATTGCTGCTATAAACATTGGGGTGCACGTGCCCCTTTGAATCACTATGTTTGTATCATTAGGGTAAATACCCAGCAGTGCAATTGCTGGGTCATAGGGTAGCTCTATTTTCAACTTTTTGAGGAATCTCCATGCTGTTTTCCAGAGTGGTTGCAACAGCTTGTATTCCCTCCAACAGTGTAGGAGTGTTCCCCTTTATCCACATCCTCGCCAGCATCTGTCATTTCCTGACTTGTTGATTTTAGCCATTCTGACTGGTGTGAGGTGGTATCTCATTGTGCTTTTGATTTGTATTTCCCTGATGCCCAGTGATGTGGAGTACTTTTTCATGTGTCTTTTGGCCATCTGGATGTCTTCTTTGCAGAAATATCTGTTCATGTCCTCTTCCCATTTCTTGATTGGATTATTTGTTCTTTGGGTGTTGAGTTTGCTTAGCTCTTTATAGATTTTGGGTACTAGCCCTTTATCTCATATGTCATTTGCAAATATCTTCTCCCATTCTGTCAGTTGTCTTTTGGTTTTGTTAACTGTTGCCTTTGCTGTGCAAAAGCTTTTGATCTTGATGAAATCTCATCAAGCATCCCTTGCCTTTGGTGAAGTTCCTAGGAAAAAGTTGCTGCAGCTGAGGTCGAAGAGGTTGCTGCCTATGTTCTCCTCAAGGATTTTGATGGATTCCTTTCTCACATTGAGGTCCTACATCCATTTTGAGTCTATTTTTGTGTGTGATGTAAGGAAATGGTCCAATTTCATTTTCTGCATGTGGCTGTCCATTTTTCCCAACACCATTTGTTGAAGAGTCTGTCTTTTTTCCATTGGACATTCTTTCCTGCTTTGTTGAAGATGAGTTGACCATAGAGTTGAGGGTCTATTTCTGGGCTCTCTATTCTGTTCCATTGATCTATGTGTCTGTTTTTGTGCCAGTACCATACTGCCTTGATGACGACAGCTTTGTAATAGAGCCTGAAGTCTAGAATTGTGATGCCACCAACTTTGGCTTTCTTTTTCAATATTCCTCTGGCTATTTGAGGTCTTTTCTGGTTCCATATAAATTTTAGGATTATTTGTTCCATTTCTTTGAAAAAAAATGGATGGGATTTGATAAGGATTGCATTAAATATGTAGATTGCATTAGGTAGCATAGACATTTTCACAATATTTGATCTTCCAATCCATGAGCATGGAACATTTTCCCATTTTTTTGTGTCTTCCTCAATTTCTTTCATGAGTACTTTATAGTTTTCTGAGTATAGATTCTTTGCCTCTTTGGTTAGGTATTTATGGTTTTGGATACAATTGTAAAAGCGATCAACTTAATTTCTCTTTCTTCTGTCTTGTTGTTGGTGTAAAGAAATGCAACTGATTTCTGTGCATTGATTTTATATCCTGACACTTTACTGAATTCCTGTACAAGTTCTAGAAGTTTTGTAGTGGATTCTTTTGGGTTTTCCACATATAGTATCATATCATCTTCAAAGAATGAGAGCTTGACTTCTTCTTTGCCTATTTGGATGCCTTTAATTTCCTTTTGTTGTCTGATTGCTGAGGCTAGGACTTCTAGTACTATGTTGAATAACAGTGTGATAATGGACATCCCTGCCATGTTCCTGACCTTAGCGGAAAAGCTTTCAGTTTTTCTCCATTGAGAATGATATTTGCAGTGGGTTTTTCATAGTTGGCTCTGATAATATTGAGGTATGTGCCCTCTATCCCTACACTTTGAAGAGTTTTGATCAGGATGGGGTGCTGTACTTTGTCAAATGCTTTTTCAGCATCTGTTGAGAGTATCATATGGTTCTTGTTCTTTCTTTTATTATGTATTTTATCACACTGATTTGCGGATGTTGAACCAACCTTGCAGCCCTGGAATAAATCTCACTTGGTTGTGGTGAATAATCCTTTTAATGTACTGTTGGATCCTATTGGCTAGTATTTGGTGAGAATTTTTGCATCTCTGTTCATCAAGGATATTGGTCTATAGCTCTCTTTTTTGATGGGATCCTTGTCTGGTTTTAGGATCAAGGTGATGCTGACCTCATAAAATGAGTTTGGAAGTTTTCCTTCCATTTCTATTTTTTGGAACAGTTTTAGGAAAATAGGAATTAATTCTTCTTTAAATGTTTGATAGAATTTCCCTGGGAAGCTGTCTGGCCCTGGGCTTTTGTTTGTTTGGAGAATTTTGATGACTGTTTCAATCTCCTTACTGGTTATGGGTCAGTTCAGGTTTTCTGTTTCTTCCTGGTTCAGTTGTGGTAGTTTATAGGTCTCTAGGAATGCATCCATTTCTTCCAGATTGTCAAATTTATTGGCGTAGATTTGCTCATAGTATGTTTGTTTGTATTTCTTTGATGTTTGTTGTGATCTCTCCTCTTTCATTCATGATTTATTTATTTGGGTCCTTACTCTTTTTGACACGTCTGGCCATGGGTTTATCAATCTTATTAATTCTTTCAAAGTACCAGCTCCTAGTTTCATTGATTTCTTCTATTGTTTTCGTTCAAAAGTACCAGCTCCTAGTTTCATTGATTTCTTCTATTGTGTTTTTCCTTTTAGGTATAGAGTTAGGTTGTGTCTTTGAGCCCTTCTTGTTTCTTCAGAAAGGCTTGTATAGCTATATATTTTCTTCTCAGGACGGCCTTTGCTGTGTCCCACAGATTTTGATTTGTTGTGTTTTCATTAACATTTGTTAATGAATTTTTTCAAATTCTTTAATTTCCTGGTTGACCCATTCATTCTTTAGAAGGATGCTGTTTAGTCTCCATGTATTTGGGTTCTTTCCAAATTTCTTCTTGTGATTGAGTTCTAGCTTCAGAGCATTGTGGTCTGAAAATGTGCAGGGAATGACCCCAGTCCTTTGATACCGGTTGAGACCTGATTTATGACCCAGGATGTGATCTATTCTGGAGAATGTTCCATGTGCACTAGAGAAGAATGTGTATTCTGTTGCTTTGGGATGGAATGTTCTGAATATATCTGGGATGTCCATCTGGTCCAGTGTGTCATTTAAGCCCTTTATTTCCTTATTGATCTTTTGCTTGGGTGATCTATCCATTTCAGTGAGGGGAGTGTTAAAGTCCCCTACTATTATTGTATTATTGTTGATGTGTTTCTTTGATTTTGTTATTAATTGGTTTATATAGTTGGCTGCTCCCATGTTAGGAACATAGATATTTAAAATTGTTAGATCTTCTTGTCGGACAGACCCTTTGAGTATGATATAGTGTCCTTCCTCATCTCTTATGATAGTTTTTGGCTTAAAATATAATGGATCTGATATAAGGATTGCCACCCCAGCTTTCTTCTGATGTCTATTAGCATGGTTCATTGTTTTCTACCCCCCACTTTAAATCTAGAGGTATCTTCGGATCTCAAATGAGTTTCTTGTAGGCAGCATATAGATGGGTTTTGTTTTTTTATCCATTCTGATACCCTGTGTCTTTTGATTGGGGCGTTTAGGCCTTTTATATTCAGGGTAACTATTGAGAGAGATGAATTTAGTGTCATTGTATTGCCTGTAAGGTGACTGCTACTGAATATTGTCTCTCTTCCTTTCTGATCTACTACTTTTAGAGTCTTTCTTTGCTTAGAGGACCCCTTTCGATATTTCCTGTAGAGCTGATTTGGTGTTTGCAAATCTTTCAGCTTTTGTTTGTCCTGGAAGCTTTTTATCTCTCCTTCTATTTTCACTGATAGCCTAGCTGGATACAGTATTCTTGGCTGAATGTTTTTCTCATTTGGTGCTCTGAATATATCATGTCAGTTCTTTCTGGCCTTCCAGGTCTCTGTGGATAAGTCGGCTGCCAATCTAATATTTTTATCATTGTATGTTACAGACTTCTTTTTCCAGGCTGCTTTTAGGATTTTCTCTTTCTCCCTAAGACTTGTAAATTTTACTATTTACAAAATGGGGTGTGGGCCTATTCTTATTGATTTTGAGGGGGATTCTCTGCACCCTCTGGATTTTGATGCTTGTTTCCTTTGCCATATTGGGGAAATTCTCTACAATAATTCTCTCCAATATACCTTCTTCTCCCCTCTCTCTTTCTTCCTCTTCCAGAATCCCAATTATTCTAATGTTGTTTCGTCTTATGATGTCACTTATCTCTCGAATTCTCCCCTCATGGTCCAGTATTTGTTTGTCTCTCTTTTGCTCAGCTTCTTTTTTCTTTGTCATTTTGTCTTCTATATCACTAATTCTTTCTTATGCCTCATTTATCCTAGCAGTGAGAGCCTCCATTTTTTATTGCACCTCATTAATAGCTTTTTTAAATTTCAGCTTGGTTAGATTTTAGTTCTTTTATTTCTCCAGAAAGGGCTTTTTCTCTCCGAAGGGGGTTTCTCTAATATCTTCCATGCCTTTTTTGAGCCTGGCTAGAACTTTGAGAATCGTCATTCTGAACTCTAGATCTGACATATTACCAATGTCTGTATTGACTAGGTCCCTAGCATTCAGTACTGTCTCCTCTTCTTTTTTTTTGTGGTGAGTTTTTCTGCCTTGTCATTTTGTCCAGATAAGAATATACAAAGGAGCAAATAAAATACTAAAAGGGTAGCAAGGACCCCAGGAAAATATGCTTTAACCAAATCAGAAGAGACCCCAAATAGTGGGGCCGGGGGGAGAAAGGGGATAAAAAGAAGTTCAGAAAAAGAAATTAGAAAAAGAAAACTAATAAAGATCCTTTAGCTCTTTGGTTAGGTTTATTCCCAGGTATCTTATGGTTCTTGGTGGTATAGTAAATGGAATCTATTCTCTAATTTCCCTTTCTGTATTTTCATTGTTAGTGTATAAGAAAGCCACTGGTTTCTGCACATTGACTTTGTATCCTGCCATGTTGCTGAATTGCTGTATGAGTTCTAGTAGTTTGGGGGTGGAGTCTTGTGGGTTTTCCATATAAAGAATCATGTCATCTGCGAAGAGAGAGAGTTTGACTTCTTCATTGCCAATTTGGATACCTTTATTTCTCTTTGTTGTCTGATTGCTGTTGCTAGGACTTCTAATACTATGTTGAACAAGAGTGGTGAAAGTGGGCATCCTTGTCTTGTTCCTGATCTCAACGGGAAGGCTGCAGGCTTTTTCCCATTGAGGATGATATTTGCTGTGGGTCTTTCATAGATAGATTTGATGAAGTTCAGGAATGTTCCCTCTATCCCTATACTTTGAAGCGTTTTAACCAGGAACGGATGCTGGATTTTGTCAAATGCTTTTTCTGCATCAATTGAGAGGGCCATGTGGTTCTTCTCTCTTCTCATATTAATTTGTTCTATCACATTGATTGATTTGCGAATGTTGAACCATTCTTGTAGCCCAGGAATGAATCCCACCTGGTCATGGTGGATAATCTTTTTAATGTGCTGTTGGATCCTGTTTGCTAGGATCTTGTTGAAAATCTTAGCATCCATATTCATCAGTGATATTGGTCTGAAATTCTCCTTTTTGGTAGGGCCTTTGCCAGTTTTGGGGATCAGGGTAATGCTGGCTTCATAGAAAGAGTCTGGAAGTTTTCCTTCTGCTTCAATTTTCTGAAACAGTTTCAGGAAAATAGGTGTTTTCTTCTTTTAAAGTTTGGTAGAATTACCCAGGGAATTCGTCAGGTCCTGGGCTCTTGTTTTTTGGAGGTTTTTGATCACTGCTTCAATCTCGTTACTAGATATCGGTCTATTCAGGTTGTCGATTTTTCCTGGTTCAATTTTGGGAGTTTATAGTTTTCTAGGAATGCATTATTTTATCAAGGTTGCTAAGCTTCTTGGAATATAACTGTTGATAATAACTTCTGATGATTGTTTCTACTTCCTTGGTGTTAGTTGTGATCTCTCCCTTTTCATTCATAATTTTATGAATTTGGGCTTTCTCTTCTTTTGGATTAGTGTGGCCAGTGCCTTATCGATCTTATTGACTCTTTCAAAAAATCAACTTCTAGTTTCATTGATATGTTATACTGTACTTGGGAATACCTAACCAAAGAGAGTCAATTATCATATGGTTTCACTTATTTATGGAGCATAACAAAAAGTATGGAGGTCATGGGGAGTTAGAGAGGAGAAGGGAGTTGGGGGAAATTGGAAGGGGGGGTGGGAGATTGGGGTACCAGGTGGTGAGTATTATATAGGGCATGGATTGCATGGGGGCACTGGGTGTGGTGAAAAAATAATGAATACTGTTATCTGAAAATAAATTTTTTAAAAAACTAAATAAATATTTTTGTAAACATAATTAAAAAAAGAAAACAAAGAAAAAAATATTTTAAAAATATATATATAATAGACTGGTGACTAGAACAGGGTCACCCACTTAATTTTGGGCATATTTTGGTCTCTTAGAAGAAATTATTTCCCAAAATTTTAAGGAATGAAAAACATATATAAGGGTAAAGACAATGAAGGGATGGAATATGCCTATAAATAAGCAAACAACATTTTTTTTTAATTTCTAAAAAAGGAGTTGATAAAGTAAGTTTTTTGGGAGAATAAATTAAAAGAAAGTGGAGAGAATATGCTCGGGCTGGAGACCTGAACAAGCCCAGAGCTAGATTTAGGGTATATTTTGATCTATTAGAAGAAGTACCCCAAATTTTTTAGAAGAAAAAACCCTATGTGTGTACAAAAAATAAAGTTAGATACAATGAAGGATAAAATATGACTATAATAATGAAGATTCAAAAATTATTTTTTTTAAATGAAAGGCATTTTTAAGATAAACTAGTTAAAAAAAAGTCAAAAGAGGATAGGGTAAAAGTTAAAAAAAATTAGAAAAAGAGAAAAGAATAAAATTTTTACAAAATTAATTAACTGCAAGACTAAAGAATCATGGGGAGAAAGCCGTGAATTCCATGCTTTGCTTGTCCCCCTCTGGAATTCAGCTGTTCTCCTTGGTAAGTGAACTTGGTCTTGGCTCGATTTCTTGTTGATCTTCTAGGGGAGGAGCCTGTTGTAGTGATTCTCAAGTGTCTTTGCCCGAGACGGAATTGCACTGCCCTTACCAGGGGCCAGGCTAAGTTATCTGCTCGGTTCGCTTTCGGGAGCTTTTGTTCCCTGAATGCTTTCCAAAGAGTTCCAGAGGATGGGAATGAAAATGGCGGCCTCCCAGTCTCCAGCCTGGAGGAGCCGAGAGCTTGGAGTCCCACTCAGTGTGCCCTCAGAGGAAAGCGCTCAATCACTCCCGTCTCCCTGGCTTCTAACCACTCTCGGAGCTCACCCAGCCTGTGACCAAGTGTCTGTCTCTGGCACACAGCTCTGCTTGCAGTCTCCAAACCCTGCAGATCCCTGAGCTCCCCCAGGGCGTGTCTCCCCGGATCTTGTGGGGACCTCACTCACAGAGCAGCAGCCTGTGCCACGGATTATGGTTCAAGGTAACCCTGAGTTGAGAGCTCACTCCTCAGCTCTGTCTCTGTAGCTGGCTTCCCCGCTCTAATACCTGCAAGCTCTGTGACACTGAGACACCCCCGATCCTTCTGTGACCCTGCAGGACCTGGGGCCGCGCTGACCTGTCGGCTTCACCCCGGTTTAGCCTCTGGAGTGATGTCCCTCAGTGGAGCAGACTTTTAAAAGTCCTGATTTTGTGTTCCGTTGTTCCACCACTTGCCTCCTCCCCCCGTGGTCTATCTTCCCGTCACTTTGGATTCACTTCTCTGCTGGTCCTACCTTTCAGAAAGTGGTCGATTTTTTGTTTTTAGAGTTGTTGCTCTTCTCTTCTATCTCCTGTTGGATTTGTAGGTGTTCGCAATGGTCTCTGATTTCCTGCTACGTGATGTTGTCTCAGCCTGCTACTTCTCCACCATCTTGACTCCTCCTCCATTTTATTTCTTTTTATTGTCTGATTACTGAGGCTAGGAATTCTAGTACTTTGTTGAACAGTAGTGGTGTTAGTGGACATCCATGCCATATTTCTTACCTTAGGGGAAAAGCTCTCAGTTTTTCCCCATTGAGAACTATATTCACTGTGGACTTTCTGTGGATGGCTTTTATGATAGTGAGGTATGCTCCCTCTATTCCCTACACTGTGAAGACTTTTAATCAAGAAAGGATGTTGTACTTTGTCAAATGCTTTGTCCACATCAATAGAGAGGATGATAGGGTTCTTGTCCTTTCTTTTATTTATGTAGTGTATCACATTGATTTGTGGATGTTGAACCAACCTTGTAGTCCAGGAATAAATCCCACTTTGCTGTGGTGAATAATTCTTTTAATGAACTGTTGATCCTATTGGCTAGTATTTTGGTAAGAATTTTTTTTTAAAAGGATATTGGTCTGTAATTCTCCTTTTCGGTAGGATCTTTGTCTGGTTTTGGGATCAAGGTAATCCTGGCCTCATAAATGAATTTGGAGGTTTTCCTTCCATTTCTATTTTTTGAAACAGCTTCATAAGAATGGGTATTAGTTCTTCTTTAAATGTTTTGTAGAACTCCCCTGGGAAGGCACCGGCCCTGGACTCTTGTTTGTTACGAGATTTTTTTATTACTACTTCAATTTCCTTCCTGGTTATGGGTCTGTTCAGGTTTTCTATTTCTTCCTGTTTCAGTTTTGGTAGTTTATGCCTCTCTAGGCTAAGTAAGTGGCTCTGAATTGCTCTATGTAGGTTTTTGTTTCCTGAAGGCTTTCCATGCTGCTTTAGGGGATGAGAATGAAACTGATGGCCTCCCATTCTCCACCTCCAGAGCAAAAGCTTGGGACTGTATTCCTCAGTGCACGCTCAGAGAAAATCATTCAGTCAACACCTGTCTCCCTGGTCTCCATAAGCACTCTGTGCTTACCTCAGCCTGTGACCCAGCATTTCTATCTCAGCACACAACCCCATTTGGAGTCTCCAAACCCTGCATCTTCCTGAGGGATGTACCTGCTTCAGGTGGGGTGGGGGCTTGCTGATTGCAGCTTGCTTCTCTGCTCCAATGCCAGGGAACTCTGCTGCACTCAGGCACCACCCCTGGACTTCCTGCTACCCTGGGGATCCTAAGACCAGACTGTCCCACCTAGGATTCTTCCCCACTTTTTCACCTGAGCATGATTCAGGCAAGAATGCCTGTCATGGGAGCAGACTTCTAAAAGTTCTGATTTTGTGTTCCACTGCCATATCACTTTCCAGTAGCCAGGTTGCCACAGCTCCCTCTCCCCAAGGTCTGTCTTCCCATATATTGCCTCGGATTCACTTCTCCGTACCTCTTAACTTGAAGTGGTCACTTTTCTATTTGTAGAGTTGCAGCTTTTATTTTCTTAGATCTCCAATTGAGTTTGCTGGTGTTCAGAATGATTTGATAGCTGTCTAGCTGAATTCCTGCGATCAGATGAAACTGAGGTATCCTACTCCTCTACCATCTTGGATTATCTCTCTACTTGATCAGATTAACTGACCTGGCTTTTTACCAGCTTCATTGATCTATGTGTCTATTTTTGTGCCAGTACCATAATGTTTTAATTACTGTAGCTTTGAGGTATATCTTCAAATCTGAGATTGTGGTACCTCCAGCTTACTTCTTCTTAGGGTGGCTTAGGCTATTCAAGGTATTTGTAAGGAACCACATACAAAATTTAGGATTATTCTACTTCTATGAAAAATGCTATTGGTATTTTAATAAGGATTGCACTGAATATGTAGATTGCTTTGGGTACTATGGACATTTTAATGATATTCTTCCAATCCATAAACATGCTAGATGTTTCTGTTTTTTTCCTGTCATCTTCAATTTCTTTCATCAATGTCTTACAGTTTTCATAGTATAGGTCTTCCACTTCTTTCATTAAATTTATTGCTAGGTAGTTTATTCTTTTTGGTACATACACAAATTTATTTACACAAATAAATGAAATGGGGTAATTCTCCATGTACTTTTTTTATTATTTTGGGTTTTGTTTTGTTTTGTTTTGTTTTTGTTTTTTAGTATCTTGGCTACTGTGAAGATATACTAAGTTATCTGTAAGATGCCTTCTAAGGCACTCACCCTTCAGGAAGAATACCATATTATCAAATTCAGTCAAATTGTAAGCTGACTTTTGTTCAGCATGACCCAAAACATATTTTGCTAAACACTCTTAGTTTCAGCTGTAAGATACTAATGTATTCAAAGGAAAATACATTTGCATTTTGATTTATTTGCATTTAATTCAAATAATAGTCATTTTGGCTGGATATGCTAGGGATTAAATATGCTCAGACCTTTTCACAGGCTGATAGTTTACTGTAAGAAGAGATCTCATCAATAAATGAATGTTGGTCCCAAATGGAACAAGTGAGGTTGAAACTTGATCCAGGGAACCATCCCATTTGAGTGACCTAATGGTTTTTAGTGGGCTAGAGATAAACAGTTTCTGATGATTATCAAAACCCAATAAACTAGTGACTAAGAGTTCTGAACCTTTGTTCCCTGGTTTGTATGGGGACAGTGAATAACCTTTAATAAAGAATGCATTCCTTTCTGCCCGAGACAAAAGCAGAACTTCCCAATGAAAAACAGCATGTCTATCTAGGCCTTCTTCAAAATCCAACTCAGATCTCAAATCATTGCATTAGGAGCTGGAAATGACAGAATGCCATTGGCTATTGTTGCCATGGAAATCACTGATGACCTCCTAATGATTTGCAACAGGTTCATTTGTACTGCATTTACTGTGGTGTGTGTGTTTATCTAGGTCTATTTGTTTGCTTGTGGCTGAACTGTCACGTTTTAATCTGAATCCAATGAGTAAGGCCCCAGTGCCTTGTACCTAATAAATGTTAAATGAAGATTTGTGGAATTGGATTAGATGCACTGGTTTGGAAAAAATCACAGGCATAGGGAGTTTGACAAATTTTTGCAGTTCTCAAAATGTAGTTCTTGAAATCCACGTTGCTGGCTAGTTTTCCTCTTGAACAGTTACAGCTGCTTGTTAGAGTAATCAGCAACTGTGTAAAGTTTGCAATTGTCCAACCCACTAAAGCCCCCTAGGTATCCTGGAGAGGGTAGCTATTTTAAAAACTACCCTTCCTTAGGATTTATTTTTAAGCTTTTCTTGATACCCATCCAGGTGAGGCAATAACCCCAACACTGTCTTAAGACTTTTTAAATCCTGAGATTTCCCCAACCCAAAGCTAATATTATATCAGATTTTTCCTACATCTCTCATGAAAAAATAATGGCCCCCATGTTAATATATTGCTTATGGTTGTAGAATACCATGAATCTTTACATGGAATCATTCTTTGAAAAAGAAATGAAAGAGAACACCCAAAGTTTGGGAGATAATTTAATCAAGCATTTATATTAAGTTCTATGTTTGCAAAATAACTTTCCAGTTGCCTCTCATTTACCCTTATAAGACTAGCCACTCCTGCTTCCAATGCACATCTCAAATTTACTAAGAAAAATTCAGAGCAATGGGTAATTTCCTTTAGACATTGTCCCCAAACCCTGTTTTTCACTGGTAGAAGAGTAGATGCAGATTCAGCTGTACTTAACAACTGAAAAGTAGCTGTTCCAAAACCAGCAAGTCCTTTGTGAAATTACAGCAAGGCCAAGGGCTGTGAATCACCTCTTCTTCACTTAGGTCTCTGCTTCCTACAGATAGGATAGATGGAATGCCAGGGTTCATCAGTTTACCATGGGGTTTTATAAATAAGTTTTGTTATGTTCTGAGACAGTGGAGCATGGGGCTATTGCTGCAGACCAAGTGGGAGAACTGGACTGAATGCTAGGCCCTATTATTTTCTGATAGTCTGGCCTTGACTACATCAGTATGAAGATGCCTGCCTTCCTTGTCTCACAGGTGGTTGTATGAGATGAATAACATTTATCATTCCTTATAATGCAGCTTCTGGAGTGCTTTGGAAATGTGTTAACTCCATCCACTGAGCCTTGATGATCCTACACAAACTAGAAAGTGTTTGCATGTGTACTTTCCTTGAGTCTACATAGTCAGATGCATCTTCTTTAGACCCCTCAGTTTGAAAAAGCTCTTAGAGTGTATCCCAGAATACTGGTTAAGGAGAGAAAGAAAAAATAGGAAAGGAAGGGGACAATAGTATGTACTCTCCTCTACCCGTTCTCGTGTTCCATTCAGTACACTGATTTCATTCACCACTTCTTTTCTGCTTTGTTTCCAAAGATGAACCTCTCATAATAATGTGCATGAACAGTGGAATATAAATACTCATTTGAAAATAAATTCATGTGTAGTTGGCTGCAGCCATGTGACCAAGCCCTAGATCTCTCTTTGGCAGTGCCATCCATTTGTAGCCCCATTAATTCATGGTCCTTAATAATTTCTTCAGAGTAAATATCAAGTTTACCTTGTTTTATCTATGAATAAAGGACCCACAGAGGAAATGAATAGTTTAAATAAGTTTTCTAAGAAAAGAAACATTAACCTGCTTGAAAGAAAGGATGGTTCTCAAATCCCTCCATTTGTTTGCATCTTATGTACTGATTATGTGGGATTCTAATCATTAAAGTAGTCCTTTGAGGATATCCACTTGGTAATATTTTATTAGCACTTAATTTGAGTTACTGTAATAAAATGTCACTCCTTTAAGATTCATTCATCATTCAGTATTGTTACCCATATCCTCCTTCCATCAGTATGAATTTGTTGTAAGGTATTATTATAATTAATTACATGCCCTTAAATTCCTTAGATACTATCTGGTACAGTTACATTATTTGAGCAAGATTTTTCTTCTCTTTTAATTTCAATTAGCTAATATGTACTATATCGTTATTTCAGATGGAGAGTTTGGTAGTTCATCAGTTGCATGTAACACCTAATGCT
The DNA here is from genome assembly GCF_011764305.1 of Mustela putorius furo. Classification (NCBI taxonomy): domain Eukaryota; kingdom Metazoa; phylum Chordata; class Mammalia; order Carnivora; family Mustelidae; genus Mustela; species Mustela putorius. The sequence continues at coordinate 108,071,606 of NW_025421987.1, read as the reverse complement.
CATCACATCATGTGCCTTCCTTAATTCCCATCATCCAGTTACCCCATCTCCCCACCCACCTTGCCTTCAGCAACCCTCCATTTCTTTCCATACTTAAGAGTCTTTCATGGTTATTCTCCCTTTCTGATTTTTCCCCCACTCAGTTTTCCCTCTCTTTCTCTATGATCCTGTATTTTGTTTCTTATAGTCTTCATATTAGTAAAACCATATAATTGTCTTTCTCTGATTGACTGGTTGCGCTTAGCATAACACCCTCCAATTCCATCCATGTCGATAAAAACGGTAAGATTCCATCTTTTCTGATGGCTGAGTAGCATTCCACTGTGTGTGTACATATATGTACGTATGTATATATGTATATGTATATACATACATGTATATGTATGTGTGTGTGTGTGCACATGTGTGTGTGTGTGAGTGTGTGTATACACACCACATATTTTTTCCATTTATCTGTCAATGGGCATATGGGCTCTTTTCATAGTTTGGCTATTGTGGACATTGCTGCTATAAACATGGGGATACATATGCCCCTTCAGATCACTACATTTGTCTCTTTGAGGTAAATACCCAGTAGTGCAATTGCTGGGTTGTAGGGTAGCTCTATTTTCAACTTTTTGAGGAACCTCCATACTGTTTTCCAGAGTGGCTGCACCAGCTTGCATTCCTACCAACAGCATAAGAGGATTCCCCTTTCTCTGCATCCTCTCCAACATATCTGGTGTCTTGTCTTGTTAATTTTAGCCATTCTGACTGGTATGAGATGGTATCTCCTTGTGGTTTTGACTTGTAGTTCCCTGATGCTGAGTGATATGGTTGTTTCCCTGATTTTTCATGTGTCTTTGGCCATTTGGATGTGTTTTTTGCAGAAATGTGTGTTTGTGTCTTTGGCCTATTTCTTGACTGGATTATTTGGTTTTTGGATGTTGAGTTAATTGATTTGTTAAGTTCTTTAGATCTTGGATACTAGCACCTTATCTGAAATGTCATTTGATGATATCTTCTCCCATTCCTTACATTGCCTTTAGTTTTGTTGGCTGTTTTCTTTGGTGTGCAAAAGGTTTTTACTTAGATGAAGTCCCAGTAGTTCATTTTTGCTTTTGTTTCCCTTGCCTTTGGAGATGTGTCTAGCAAAAAGTTGCTGCAACTGAGTTTGAAGAGATTGTTGCCTGTGTTCTCCTCAAGAATATTGATGGATTCCTGTCTCACATTTAGGTCTTTCATCCATTTTGAGGCTATTTTTGTATATGGTATAAATAAATGGTCCAGTTTCATCCTTTTGCAGATGGCTGTCCAATTTTCCCAACACCATTTGTTGAAAAGACTGTCTTTTTTTCTATTGGACATTCTTTCTTCCTTTGTCAAAGATTAGTTGACCCTAGAGTCAAGGGTCCATTTCCGGTCCCATACAAATTTTAGGATTATTTGTTCCATTTCTTTGAAAAAAGTTGATGGGATTTTGATAGGGTTTGAATTAAATATGTAGATTGCTCTAGGTAGCATAGACATTTTCACAATTTTTGTTCTTCCAATCCATGAGCATGGAACATTTTTCCATTTTTTGTGTTTGTCTTCCTCAGTTTGTATCATGAGTATTCATTGTTTTCTGAGTACAGATTCTTTTCAGTTAGGTTTATTCTTAAGTATCTTATGATTTTGTGTGCAATTATAAATGGGATCAACTTAATTTCTCTTTCTTCTGTCTTGTTGGTGTATAGAAATGCAATCATGTGCATTGATTTTATATCTTGCCACCTTCCTGAATTCCTATATGAGTTCTAATAGTTTTAGGGTGGAGTGTTTTGGGTTTTCCACATAAAGTATCATATCATCTGCAAAGAGTGAGAGTTTTACTTCTTTGCTAATTTGAATGCCTTTTATTTCTTTTTGTTGTGTGATTTATGAGGCTAGGACTTTTAGTACTCTGTTGAACAGCAGTGGTGATAGTGGACATCCCTTGTGTGTTCCTGATCTTAGGGGAAGAGCTCTCAGTTTTTCCCCATTGGGAATGATATTTGCTGTGGGTGTTTCATAGAGAACTTTTATGATATTGAGGTATGTACCCTCTATCCCTACACTGTGAAGAGTTTTAATCAAGAAAGCATGGTGTATTTTGTCAGATGCTTTCTCTGCATCAGTTGAGAGGATCATATGATTCTTGTTCTTTATTATATCACATCAATTGATTTGTGGATATTGAACCAACCTTGCAGCTCAGGAAAAAAATCCCACTTGGTTGTGGTGAATAATCCTTTTAATGTAATGTTGGATCAATTGACTTGTATTTTGGTGAGAAATTTAGCATCTATGTTCATCAGGGATATTGGTCTTAATTCTCCTTTTTGGTGGGGTCTTTGGTTTTTGTATCAAGGTAATTCTGACCTCATAGAATGACTTTAGAAGTTTTCCTTCCATTTCTATTTTTTTGAACAGTTTCAGAAGAATAGGTATTAATTTTTCTTTAAATATTTAGAATTCTCCTGAGAAGCCATCTGGCCCTGGGCTCTTGTTTGTTGGGAGGTTTTTGATTACTGTTTCAATTTCCTTGCTGGCTATGGGTCTGTTCAGGTTTTCTATTTCTTCCTGGTTCAGTTTTGGTACTTTATAGGTCTCTAGTAATGCATCTATTTCTTCCAGATTGTCTAATTTGCTGGCATATAGTTGCTCATAATATGTTGTTATAATTGTTTGTATTTCTTAGTATTGGTGGGTAGTTTTTTGATAGGGTTTACATTAAATGTGTAGATTGAGCAGGACTTTGAATTTTCCCTTGGTTTCTTAAGATAATAATGTATCGACACTTAAATGGCATCACTAAGGTTTAGATGCAGAGTGAGTTGCCTACAGGAAGCCAATTACGGAGGTAGGTAATTAGTTATCTCCTCTTTGACTAGAGTCCAGTTAACAAAAAGCCAACTTTTTCTCCTCAAAAATTGGATAGATTTGATAGTTGTATGAACAAATATTTATTTATAAAATTACTGCACTGTTCTTGACCTACAGTGAACACTGAGTAAATAATGAAAGTGTAAGAATACGTATATCTTTGGGGTGTTTTTTTTTTTTTATTTTCACATAGACTGTCAATATTAAGCAGACTGTTGTGGTTAGAGCACCGCAAGAGGATTGTATTGAATGCACAGCCTTTGATCATCTTATCCATCCATCTACCCATGTTTCAAATGTTTGGGGGGAACCTACCATGTAACCAGCCAGGGACAGAGAAAAGTCCCTGTCCCTATGCCTGTCCTATTTAATGTATAAGCCACTTGACCTTTTAGTAGAGAGATTGATGAAGTCTTTTGCCTCTTGCTGTACTCAGAGTTGCTGTGTCCTTGGTCAAATTGTATTCCAGACATCCTTTTGTGGTTATTGCTTTGTGTTTAATTGGCCACTAGTTACAGAAAAGCAGGTTCTGTGGACATAGCCAGTCCCTGCTTTATGTTCTTATCTCATGTTTTTCACTTTATGCTGTTACATGTAACATCTAGGGACTCTCCAGCACTAGGGATTCATAGTTCTAAGTAGCTTTGTACTACAGGCAATAGCTAATATTTTTGAACATTTGCTGTATCTATGACAGACATTAGTCTAAGAACATTTCATGTTTTCTCATTTAACCCTTATAGTATCCATGAAGTGCTATTGTTCCCATTTAACAGATAAGGAAACTAAGTCAAACAGGATTATACTTATATTATAATTTCACAAAGGCAAACACTTGGTCTTTTTAATAGTAAGGTCATTTTGGCATCCCCCCCCCTTTTTATTTCCAAATTGTTTCCATATGTTATCTCACTTGTTCTGACATCTGTCCCCACTTATTTACATGGGATAAGTGAGGTAAATGAGGGTGAGTCTCTGCTTTCCAGGAGAAGGACAACCCAGTGCTTCTAAATCCTGGTCCAACACCCTTCCTCCAGGATCACACTGTGTTCTTTCTGCTCATCTACCAGTAGATCTCTCCTGAAGATGTGGATCTCTAGTTTTTATGGGAGATTTAGAATCTTGGTGACTTTAAATAATTCCTGGAAGAGCATTATAATGTAGCATGTTTCATACCCACTCCTTTTAGTCTAGGATCTATATTATTTCAAATAAGTACGAAGCACCATTTTTTCTGCTCCTTTGTTAGATTAATATCTGGAATTTGCTCTTAATAGGTCTGGAGTAAAAGGCCAGTTCTCTGACCAAAGAATCAGTACTAATTGGAAATAAATCAGAGTTTGCTATAGCTAAAAGGGAAAACGCCCACAAATTTAGTTGTCATTTTGATTCATTCTTTTATCCTTGATAGTAGATTTTCAGGGTCTCAAAGAGGCTCTGTCTATGAACTTGCCAGTAGAAGTATCTTGTTTTACATATGATGAAAATGGTGAGAGCACTTCTTTTGACAGGAAACTTCACTTCTTGTTACTGAAAGCTGTCACAACAGTTATTATGTCTGGCTTTCAGAGATTTCCTGGAGTTAGGAGAACAATAGACAGTTAAAATGGCAATATCAAGAGCATTCTGGGGTTTTATAATGAGTACCAAGGGAATTTATTTTTTCTCTTGAGTTTGTAAGAAAAAAGTAGGAATATTTAGGAGACTGAGTATAATGTGGAAATGAACTTTAATGGTTTATTTTTTTTAAACAGAGTGTTCTTTCTAACCATTGGAAGTTGAAAAAAATCAATTTTATAAAACGGTTCCCATTTTCTTGTTACTGAGTTGGCAGTGACTAAGGGATATTTCTCTTCAGCTGTCCCTCTGGTTTTTAAGTAATCCCCCTCAAAAATCACATTTGTAGCTTTTTGTCTGTCTGTCTATCTACTTATAGGTGGAGAGGGACAAATGGAAATGGAAAGAGAGAATCTTAAGTAGGGTCCATGCCCAGCATGGAGTTTGATGTGGGACTCAATCTTACACCCTGAGATCATGACTTGAGCTGAAATCAAGAGTTGGATGTTTAACAACTGAGCCACCCAGGCACCCGCCTGCCCTGTCTCTTTGATTAAGCATCATTTAGAGTTTTTGGTCCCATTTGTTGGTTCTTAATTTTTATATGTACAGGGCTTCTGAGGCTTACTATCTCTAATTTTGTAGTAGGAGTTATTTCTCTGCTTCCTGTAAACCCACCCCTCACCCCTCAAAAAGAGACTCCCATGCATTAGGAAGAGCATTGGCTTATTTTATTGTGTAATGTGCATTTATGTGGTTTTATGATTGGAGACTAATATACCAATAATTTGACTCTTCGTATAGCTGAGGATGAGGAAGATTTGAGGTTCTCAAACATGAAATTTTCCCTGGAATTAGCCTAAAGAGAGCTCTTTAGGAGCTCTCTACTCTTGGCCTATTGCCAAGTCTGTGAACTGTTTTTTTAACTTTGGGTCAGGAGAGGGCTTCAGTTTGCCTAAGGGCTATGTGTGCTTCAGGCTACTGCCCCAGGAGGCTGACTTGGCAACTGCCCTTTCTGCAGCCAGCCAGCCCCCAGATATTATTATATTATATTTAATTTTATATTATATTATATTATATTTAATTATAATATAATTTTATATTATATTATATTATATTATATTTAATATTATATTAATATTAAAACAGAATATTATATTCTGTTTTAATAAAAAGAAAAAAGCTAAGTCCCTTTAGAAGGGCTGGAACAGACTAGTAGTTGCTAGGCAAGTGAAAGTAATTCAGTGTCCTTGCCAAACGTCTGCCATGGGAATAAGGAACTTTGAGGGAAGGGGGAGTGAGATGGTGATGCATGTTGGTTGCCATAGGAATGTTTCCCTAATTGAAATAAGACCACAGAGCTGAGACCAAGACAGCTGCATGTATGGTTCTTTCTGCTTGGAAATGGAAGCCCAGAGTGGGCAGTGCAGCAGAGGTAAAGCATGGGAATGAAGGAGTAAATCCTAAGGTTTTCTAGGGGTTAGGGTGTGGGAAAGGTGTAAGGAACAGTGCATCTTCTGAAGGGAGAAAGGGCTCAAGCAAATCCCTAGATGCCCTATGAAATTAATGGTTTCTTAAGCTAAAATCAGGGGGAGAAGAAAGAATAGATTAACTCAGGAGGATTCTGTGATGAGCTCTTATGCTATTCTGAAGACCTGAGACTTATTGCAGAAATTACAATTCAATTAAATCAGGGAGAATTCCAGTTAGAATCTGGAATAAACCCAGGTTTAAATTAGATGGAGGTTTAAAATGGTGAAATTTAGGGGTGCCTGGGTGGCTCAGTGGATTGGGCCTCTGCCTTTAGCTCAGGTTGTAGTCTCAGGGTCCTGGAATCAAGCCCCAGGTCGGGCTCTCTGCTCGGCAGGGAGCCTGCTTCCCCCTCACTCTCTGCCTGCCTCTCTATGTACTTGTGATCTATGTAAAAAAAAAAAAAAATCTAAAATGGTGGAATTTAGTGGAAAAGATCATTTAAAGGTAGGTATTTTAAATTTATGTAAATATACTAAACTGTCTTTATTTTAACTCATAAAAAAAGGTAGTGATTAAGGATTTGTTAATGAATTGTGCTGGTCAAGTTTTATTTTTATAGGGAAAAGAAGCACAGTTGACCAAATTGTGTGGTTCAGCATAAAGCCTTAAGAGACCCTCTGAGGTGGACTTACTGCCCTATTAGTAAGCACCTTACACATATGATAGCAGCTTCCAGAATGACAGCTCAGGGTCCAAGCAGAAATAAGCAGCTTTTAGCAAATATTAAACCTTGATGTGCTGCTGAACTTCTCTGTGATTAATCGATTATCCAGTTCTTAAAATGGAGGTGATAGCTGATATCTGTCTCTAGGAATGGTGTGAACATGGAATACTGCTCCTTTCATTGAATATAATTTCTAGGGTTGGTATAACATCCCAAGGTGCCTCTGATAATAATGACAGCCTTAGTCTGTCAGTAGTGGCTTAGGGCAAAGAGTGTTTATCTTTTAGGCTATGATCTTCAAAGGAACTTTCTTTAACTGATAAAGGTTTACTTGTACATATGAAGGATATATATTTATTATCATTTGCCATATATTTGGTTCAAGTTCAGTTGCTATTTAAAATAGCTTCTTCCTTAGACTGTATATGTATGTGTGTGTGTGTGTATGGCTTGTATGTAACTATTTCCTTTTTATGTGGTTACTTTTTGGGCCATATAAAAGAAGACTAGCAGAATGTGATATTTATTCTCAAATATTTGACTTTTTCTAATGCAGAAATAGAAAGAATGCCATGGGACCTGGATTTTAGTAGTCACTGTGTTCTGTATCATGGCTCGTTCCCCAGTTCAGTTTGTTGAGTCTGGAACTTCAGTGTTAATTTTATTTGATAATTGATCAGATGCTGGTTGATTGACACAAATTATCTGAGACAAATTTGTAAACCAAATGCTAATTTTTAATTTATTGGGAGAGTATAATTAGAAAAACTGTCTTTGGGTTCTTCAGATGGTATAACCTGTCCCTAGTATGATTTTGACAAGCCAAAATATATACTGGCTATAATGTTCTTTAAACAAACAAACAAACAAAACCCATAATCTAGATTCTCTAGAATCTAGAGCAGTGCTATTGCATAATAGTACAATGTGAACCTCAAATGTGAGGCTTATATGTCATTTTAAATTTCCTGGTAGCCACTTAAATTAGTAAAAGGAAATAGGTGAAATTAATTTTTAATATATTTAACCTAATATATATATAATTTTTCATTTTAACAGTAATTTATATGTGATATAGTATGCATGTTTTTCATATTACATCTTGAATTCTGCACATTTTACACTTAGAACACATACCAATTTGACTCTAAATTTTTACCAAAAATACCTGTATTTATATTAAAATTTACAGTTGAAAAAGTAGATTCATATAATCAAGTTACTCCAAACATTCATATCACTTTTCAATAACTGAGTCAGTGTCTATATCTAAATTTAATTAAAGTTAAGTAAAATTTAAAATAAATGGAATTCAGTTCCTCGGTGACACTAGACACATTTCAAGTACTCAGTGACACATATGGCTAGTAGTTGCTACCATATTGGGCAACATATAGAGGGCTGCTCTTATCTAGCTGCTTTTCCTCCTACATAGCTCAGATTTGAAGACCTCTCTGAGAATTCTAATGAGAGGGAAAAAAAATCTAATATACTTTATAAGTATAGGACTACAGACAGAGTTTATGCTTTTCAAAGGAAATTTCAGCTTAAGCTGTATTAGAACCTGTCTGGCAAGGAGTAATCTATCTGGTGGACCATACTATCTTTACTTTGCTTCCAAACACACCCTCATTGTCTTTCAAACAGACAAAAACATGCCATCATTGGCAGTTTGCCTCAGATTCCTCTGGTCCTTAACTCCATGATAGTTCATTTTCATTTCATCAGTGCATTTCCTGGTTATAGGCACCCCCTTTATCTTTCTCATTGTTTGAGTGTTCACATTTGGCTCTAATTCCTAGTTGACCTTAGTGAAGGATTCAAATGTTCAAATTACAAGTTAGTTAAGGTCATCTGTACTGAGGTAAATGTGATTGGTTTATGTTAATTTGAATAAGAAAATTTTCCTCCTTTGCTTCTTGCTCCAGATTTCCAGAGTGGCTTGGCCAACAAATCTCACTCTCCCCTTACCCATGGGAGTATCTGTCTTTGGAAAAATCAGGATTCTTTGATACAGTAGTCAGACCTGTTAACCTTAAACCTCTCTTTTTTTTTTCTTACTCTTTTTTTTAAGACTTTAACTCTTTTTTAACTCTTTTATTTATTTATTTGAGAGAGAGACAATAAGAGAGAGCATGACAGAGAAGGTAGGAGGGAGAAGCAGCTGGGGGCCCAATGCAGGGCTGAATCCCAGTACTCTGGGATCACAATCTGAGCCAAAGGCAGTTGCTTAACCAACTGAGCCACCCAGGCACCCAAGAACCTCTCTTTCCTTAGATAAGAGGAATTAAGAAATTAGTAAGTAGATAGGTAATTACTTGGAAGGTAGAAACCCCCCTTCAACTTCCTGGAATTTTTGCCCTGCATCTTGATTGGGTCTGAAAACTTATCTGGCATGTAGTATAATAGTGACTCCACCACTGGGATGAACACAGAACTTCATCAGTTCCTGTTGACTACCTGCCACTTTCAAGGGACATCACCAATGACAGTATTGAATTTTGTCCTCTGTGTTCTGGAATATATAGAGTGCAAAGCACCTCCAGTCTTCCAGGTCTAGAGAATGGTGTATTATCCAAGACAGTAACAAGTACTCTCTTGACAAGAAAGCTAGGTTGGAAATTAGGAACTTTTTGAACTGTTGAGACATTTTAACCTAATCTGAATAGGAATGCATATTATGTTCTTCCTCATCACTATCAGCATCAAATCATTTTAAATAGGACTTTGTGGAATGAGTATTGGGGGATAGCTAGAAATCCTTGGCTGCCACTACCTAGTCTATCAGCTATTAGGGGTGTGACATCAGGAAAGCCATTGACTTCTTGCTCTAGGCAACACTTTTCACCTGTCATGTGAGAGTATTACACCAAATGGTCTTGAGGTCCCTTTCAGCTGTCACATATTTTGATCATCTAGTCTAATCCCATAGCTTCTTCAATGAGGAATGAAGGCCTGCAGAGTCTCTTCCGAGATCACATAGCAAGTGTGAAGCAGGTCTCCAGTGATCAGTCATGTGCTTTGCCTGCCCCAGTGAGCTGCATCATGCACTTAGATGCTGAGGTTGAATTAAGTGAAGATATCCTGAAAGATGTCTGGTTCTGTTTTTTCCCGTAACAATATTGATTTTTGTCTGCTTATTTTTTTAAATTTTTTATTTTTTTTATAAACATGTATTTTTATCCCCAGATAAACATGTATTTTTATCCCCAGGGGTACAGGTCTGTGAATCAGCACTCACCAAAGCACATACCCTCCCCAATGTCCATAACCCATACCACCCTGAACGCGCCCGATCTCGTTTGTCTGCTTATTTTGAGATTACTGACTAAAACCTCTAAAACCCCTGGGTTACCTGTTGCTTTACCTCCTTCATATAACAAGTCAGTAATTCAGCTCAGATATCTGTGTGGCATAAAGTCCCACAGTGACCTCTAAATGAAAAAAAATGTGTGTTTATAAGCACTTAAGCACACGTGTGTGTACAGACACAGGCACACATTCTTTACTGCTGATAATGCTTGATAACAAAGGGAAAAAGAGTAGCTGACGTGCAGATTTGAATTTGCATAAATATTTGCCAAACAGCAACTACAACAAAGAAAAGCAGAACAGAGGGTGTAGTGCTCTGCTTTTGTTGAAGTCCCAGTATGGGCTGGAGGCTCACTTCCAAGTGTGGGAGGAATACTTACAGATAAGAAGTTAAGCCTGACTTTCTCTGGAGGGCTTCTTTTAACTGGGCAAAACCAGTGACCTGCAAACTCTGTTAGCCTGTCATTAAATAAAAAAACAAGAGGTGTCAAGAAAAAGAAACTTATTGATTGCCTATTATGTACCAAGCATGCTAAGTATTTTATATATATTGACTCATTTAATTCTGTGACCATCCTGCAGGATAGATAGGTATTATTTTCATTTTCCAAATCAATAAAAGTACTCAGTAAAGTTATGTAGCTTGCCTAGGGTCACATAATAAATGAGCAGGGATTTTCTTTGGCTCTAAAATCTGATTACACTAACGTCCAATAGCAGATGACAATCTGTAGACCTTAGTAATTTCATTTTGGTTCCACTGACTTTGAGGAGCAAAGTCCTGATATCACACTAAGATGCCAACATAAAAAGACCAAAGTAAAAGATACCATAATGGGAAAAATTTCATTTATAGACAGCGGTTGTTAACATGCATCTCAGAGATTCTTTGAAGTATTTAAAAACAAAAATATTAAAGGATTTTTTTCAAATAATAGGTATATAAACAAACCCACTTATCAACATCAATGATCAGGAGCAGGTATAATGAATCCTAAATCAAGTTTAATCAAATAGATTTCTATAATTTTGGTTTTTAGAAACCATGCTGTTTGGGTTGTTGGTTCTCAGTCATTTATCCTTTGGATACATGGGAGGATGACATTTACATTCAATATCTTTTTTGTACATATGACAACTGTTCAAGTTATCTAATGCTGCAGCACAACAAACTTAGTGCTCTAAAGCAACAACTATATTTTGCTCACAAATCTGCAATTTGGGCAGGACTCAGCAGGGACATTCAACCATCAGCTGGGTTGACTTGCAGGCTGGGGGTTATAATCATCTGAAGCTCACTCCCTCACCATCTGGAGGGCTGGGAAAGACTAAAATACCCGCACTGTTCCGGCATCTCTGTTTCTTTGTGGTCTCTTCGGCATGACTGCTTCAGGATAACCAGACTTTTTCCATGCCAGCTCGGTCAGTATTCTCAAAGCACATGACCCAAGAAAGAGAATGTCAGGTGGGAACCTTATCTTTTATGACCCACACTAGGAAATCTACACATCCTTACCCCAATCACGGAAGCAGTTACAAAGTCCACTCAGTTTCAGTGGGAATGGAAATAGATTCCATCTCTTGATAAAGAAGTGGAAAGCTTCTGAAAGACCACATGGGACTGGAGATACTGTATTGGCCGTTTTTGGAAAATAGTCTGTTACACAGATAAGCTAGGCTACCGGTTCAATGCTGGTTCCCAAGCCACATGTATTTCTGATCATTTATCTCTCGCCCAAGGAAGCATATTGGCATGCAAATAAAATATTTCCCTATAATTAAACCCACCAAAAGTTTAAAAAAGTGTATCATCTTTAAGTTTTTGGCACCCTACCTACCATTAGAAATATAAAACACTAGTGGATTAGGCTAATGAAGTAGATAGTTGAGACTTTCCCTAAATTTTTCATCATTGTTAAGCCAGTATTTGTTAAATGTTCTGAATGGTCCTATTTCTCCTTTTCTATTTTGGGTGCAGAGGTAAGCAACTGAATATTTATGTAAACAGCTTTGCATAGAAACCTTTCCTTTTAAAACTAAAAAATGAGAACAATTGCACTTAAAATTGAATGTTTCCTGAAGGAGTTTGTGTTAGCATTTTATCGCAGCTGCTGCCTCTTTTGGAGATGAAATGATAATTCAAGACACATTTTCAAAGTTCAAAAATTAGTATCTTCTCCCAAGCTCTTCTTGTAAATTATGGGAATCCTATGACATGACAGACAACAGACTTTTTGCATTAATTGGGCTATTTGTTCTAGACCTTTTTTTAAAACTATAAAATAATTCATGTAAGAGAGAATATAAAATTTTGGGTACAGTTTAAAGAATTAAAAACTTAAATACTCATGTGCTTATCATCCAAGTTAAAAAGTAAGCTATCACCTTCCCTACCCTGTAGAGGACAAACCTGACCTGACTTTTGTGTTAATTGTCACTTTTCTTTCGTTATCTTACCCATCTATCCAGTCAAATCCTTCAGTTGTTTAGATCCACATCTTTTCATTTCCATTAAAAATATTTCCTATAGGGGCGCCTGGGTGGCTCAGTGGGTTAAGCCACTGCCTTCGGCTCAGGTCGTGATCCCGGGGTCCTGGGATCGAGCCCCGCATCGGGCTCTCTGCTCAGCAGGGAGCCTGCTTCTTCCTCTCTCTCTGCCTGCCTCTCTGCCTGCTTGTGATCTCTGTCAAATAAATAAATAAAATCTTTAAAAAAAATATTTCCTATAAAGAGCTTGCACATTTTTTGTTAAGTTTATTCCTGGGTACTTTTTAATTTTTGTTGCTGTTAGTGATATTCTGATTATTGCTGTATATACACATGTAGTTGATTTCTATATACTGCTTTTGTAAAAATCAAATGTGCTAAATCTTACTAGTTAAAATAATTTGTCTTTTGTTTCTTTTGGGATTCAACATAAGCATATTCTCTATAATGACAATAGTTTTGTAACTTCCCTTCTAATTTTTTTTTTTAAAGATTTATTTATTTATTTGACAGACAGAGATCACAAGTAGGCAGAGAGGCAGACAGAGAGAGAGGAGGAAGCAGGTTCCCTGCTGAGCAGAGAGCCCAATGTGGGACTCGATCCCAGGACCCTGGGATCATGATCCGAGCCGAAAGCAGAGGCTTTAACCCACTGAGCCACCCAGGCGCCCCCCTTCTAATTTTTATATATTTTCTTTTTCTTATATTTTTGACCTGGTCAGGTCTGCGAGAGCAATGTTAAATAGATATGGTTAATAGCTGGAACCCCGGTTTTTCTGATTTTAAAAGAATTTTCTTTTTAAAATTTTCATTATCAAGTATATAATGTTTATTGTAGGTTTTCTTTTTGTTTTTTATTTTGGTAGATATCACTTATCGGTCAAGTGTGGGTATTTTCCCATATTCTTAGTTTGCTGAGTTTTTAAAATTGTGAATGAATGTTGAATTCTATAAATATTCTTCTGTGGCTAGTGATTTGGTCATATGATTTTTTCCCTTTACTTTGTTTTTAGGATGAGTTACATTAACTGTTTTCTAATAATAAATCAGGGTTGCATCTCTTTGATAAATCCAATTATGTTTACAAGTAATTTGTTTAGAATTCTTCACCTATATGAAATTGATCTATAATGCTCATTTTCATTCTATTTCTTTCTCAATTTGGCAAGAGTTATGTTGAAAGAGTCGGGGAGTTTTCCCTCTCTGGAAGATTGGAATAGAAAGACTGAAATTTCTGTTCCATGAATGTCTCATAGAACTTGGCTTAACCTAGGGCTCTCTGCTCAGAGGGGAGCCTGCCCTCCCACCCCTCCACTCCCCCCCCCACCTCTCTGCCTACTTGTGATCTCTCTTTGTCAAATAAATAAATAAAATCTTAAAAAAAAAAAAAAAAAAAAAAAAAGAACTTGGCTTAACCTAACAAAGAACCTGTCTGAGCCCAGTGATTTCTTTGTTGGAAGATTTATTCAAAAGTTATAACACTATTCAAGTTTTCTACTTAAGTCATATTTGGTAAATTGTAGCTGTATTTTTCTAGATGTTTATCCTTTTCACGGGTTTTCAAATTTATTGGGCTAAAGGTGTTTAAAATAAAGTTGTTGAAAATATTTTCATTTATTACTTGTAGCATTTATAGTTCTATTTTTCTTTTTCAGCCCTATGATTATATGCATTCCTTCAGCGTTTCCCCCCCTTGATTATCATACTAAAAGCTTGTCTGTTTCCTTAGTTTTTACCAAGACACCAAAATTTCTATTTTACCAAGATCCAATAATTTCTATTATGTATTTTTTTTGTCTTTTTCATTAATTACTTAATCTTATTTTCTTATTTACCCTCTTAAATTTGGAAGACTATCCCATTAATCTGGAACTTTTTTTCTTGTCTAATATAAACATATACCAGGTTATAAACTTCCATTTATATTTTGGCTCCATTCCTCAAATTTTGATATGACAGTTTATTTTTCAGTTTTAAGGATTTTCAGTTTCCACTTTTTTTTTTTTTAAGAGACAGAGAGAGAAAATCTTAAGCAGGCTCTATGCCCAGCACGTTGACTTCACAACCTTGAAATCATGATCTGAGCTGAAATCGAGTCAGACACTTAATCAACTGAGCCACCCAGGTGCCCCTCCAGTTTCCATTTCTATTTCTTCTCTGGTTGTAAGTTGTTTTAAAATGTGTTTTTCTTTAAACTTCTTATATGAGAGTTTTCTAGTTATCTTTAAAAGATTTATTTCTAATACCATACTGTATTACAATAACAGAATGTTTTGAAATTTATTGATGCTATCATAGCTTAGCTTTCAGAATTGTATAATATATCACTAGTTGTTGCATTTAATATTCTACATGTGGTCTATATTGTTAAAAAGCTTATTAGTTAAGCTGTTTAAAACTTCCATCCTTACTAATATTTTATTTGCTGAAGCTGTCAGTTACTAGGAGAATTGTATTTCAGTTTCTCCCTTTGGTGATGGATTTGTCCATATCTTCTCACTACCATGTCAATCTTTACTTTGCAAATTTGGGGACAGTATTAATAGGTACATACAGATGTATAATTCTTTTGCATGTGTCTTGTTCCATGTTTTAGGCATTTTTTTGGCATATCTTTTAAAAGCAGACTGTAGCTAGATTTTTGTTCAGTCTAAAAATATTTACCTTTAATTGAAAAGTGGGGTCCATTAGCATTTTTGGCATTAATGATAAATTTATACTTCTTTCACTGTTTTATGTATTTTTATGAATGTATTCCATTTCTCCTCTTGCCCTTCTTGCCATCTTTTGAACGGATTTTTTTTGTATTCATTTTTCTCCCTACTTCTTTGGAGGTTGTATGCTTTATGTCTACTCCCTTAATAGTTGTTCTTGCTAGTTTAATGGGCATACTTTAAAAATTTCTATTTAGTATGTTACCACTAATGCTCCAAAACTCAAAGGCCTATCTCTCCTCAAGTTCTCTATTTCCCCCCACAGATTACACATTTTTCTAACAGTTTTAAATGTTTACTTAGTTTTACCTATCTCTTTTTAAAATTTTATTTTTTTCAGTGTGCTTTACCTATCTCTTTACCAATGTTTTTCCTCATTTTTACTTTCTTCCCTCTTTTTGAAATGTTTCCTCTAGAATTTCTTGAGTGAATCTCTTTTTTTAAAAGATTTTATTTATTTCTTTATGAGAGACAGAGAGTGAGAATGAGAGGCAGAGGAAAAGCAGGCTCCCGCTGAGTAGGAAACATGATATGGGACTAGATCGATCCCAAGATCCCAGGATCACAGCCTGAGGTGAAGGCAGATGCTTAACTGACTGAACCACCCAGGCACCCCAGAGTCTTTTTTAAATAGCAAATGCTATGTTACAGAGATAAGTAAGATATACTTCCATAAAATATTTAATTCCAATATATACTTAGGTACTAAAGTAGAGATCAGGACAAAGTGTTGAGAACACAGAGAGGGAAAGCTAAGTGTAGCGAGTGGAGAAGGGCATCTCAGGGAATAACAACAAGAATATGAGAAGCAAAGTCATAGAAGGCTATGGTGTGTTCATGGAACATTCATCAGCTCAGTGGGCTGGAACTTTAGGCGGGTGTTGGAGCCAGATGGAGCTAGAGAGGTTAGTAAGCTAGCTGGTGGGTTGTGAAGAGCCTTAAATGCCAAACTAAAGGCAACAGAAAATTGGGGGAGGTTTAAAGCAGTGGAACATCATGATTAAATGCATTACTTAGGACTGTGCATTAAATGCATTACTTAGGATATGTGTGACTATATGGAGGACAATGAGTTGTAATGGTCACCTGAGAGGAGGTTGAGTAACTAAACCAAGGGAAAGCAAAGATAATGAAAAGATGAAATTTTAAAAGACGTTGATAGGTACCATCTTAATAACATATTTAAAGCAGAGAGGGTCAGAGGATGTATTCCAAAGACTCTGATCTAGAGGACTGGCAAGATTGAGGTGGTGTGCATGTTTGGAAGTGGGGGAAGTTGCCATTGGAAGAGAGAATGATTTTTAATTGGTAATATAAACCATTTGATACGGTTTTAGAACAAATGATGGGTTGGTTGTTGAAGAATCAATAGCTAAGGTATTTGGGATGTCTCTAGGCTGAGAACTCAGCAACATTTTTGATTATATCTTCTTCTAGTGGTTACTGTTTTTCCTCCTTTTGCTGAATTACAATATAGATTTGTGCTTCAGGAAGCAAGTTTGAAAAATTACTTTTACTGGGCAGTGATTGCTCTTTGCTGGTGGGATCTTTTATATGAAGTCTGTTTTAATTTTACCTCTGTTCACAGGCTGGCAGATGTGACCCAGAGTATCTAAGAGCATCTAGTAGAACAGGAGAAAAAGGAGAAAAGGAAGACAGAGGCAGAGCAAGGGAAGAGGGGAGGAAAAAATTTTTCCATTTAAAGTATTGGCAAGGCTTATCCTTCCTACCTATGGTGTGAGTTCTTTTTTGTTTGTCTGTCTGTTTCACATATCATTCTTTTTTCTTTCCCAGTTTTATTGAGTTATAGTTGACATACATTATAGTTTGAGGCATACAACATCATCATTTGATTTATATATATTGTGCAGTGATTACAAGAGGTCAGCTAACATCCATCTTCTTATATAGATACAAAAAAGAAAATAAGAAAGGAAAAAAATTCTCCTTGTGCTCAGAACTCTTAGGTTCTAACAACTTTCCTACACATCATAACAGCAGTTTTATCTGTAGTCATCAAGTTGTGCATGACATCCCTGGTATCTATTTCTCTTATAACTGGAAGTTTGTACCTTTTGATCACCTTCCTCCAATCCCCCCTCTCCCCAGTCTCTGCCTCTGGTAGATTTCTTTCTATAGGAGTGTTTTGGAGGAAGTTTTTTAGATTCCACATATAAGCAAAATCATACAGTTTATCTTTCTCCATTTGACCTAATTCATTTAGAAAATGCCTTCAAGATTCATCCATGTTGTTGCAAATGGTAGGTTTTCCTCATTTCTTGTGATTAATAATATTCCATTGTATGTGTATATATTTGACCTTTGAACAACATGAGGGTGAAGGATACCAGTCCTCTACATAGCTGAAAAATCCACGTATAACTTCTGACTCTCCAAAAACTTTACTAACAGTCTACTGTTGTCTTGAAACTTTACCAATAATATAGTCAATTAACACTTTTTTTGTGTTATATGTATCGTATACTATGTTCTTAAACTAGAGAAAAGAAAATGTCATTAAGAAAATCACAAGATAGAATCAATTTACAGTACTATACAGTAAAAAATCCATGATATGTGGACCCACACAATTCAAAACTGGTTTGTCAATGGCCATATGTGCCAAACTTCTTTATTCATTCATCCATCACTGGGCACTTAGGGTTTTTCTGTCTTGGCTATTATAAATAATGCTGCTGTGAACATAAGTGTGCAGATATCTCCTTTTCAATTAACATATAATATTATTGGTTTCAGGGGTACAAGTCTGTGATTCACCAGTCTTACTGAATTCATAGCACTCACCATAGCACATAGCCTCCTCTGTGTCCATCACATAGCCACCCCATTTCTCCCACTCTCCTCCCCTCCAGCAACCCTCAGTTTGTTTCCTGAGATTAAGAGTTATTTAATTTCCTTTGGATTTTTGGATTTTTACCCAGAAGTGATACTGTTGGCTCAAATGGTACTTCTACTTTTTATTTTTTTAAGATCCTCCATACTGTTTTCCATAGTAGCTGTACCATTGTACAGTTCCACCAACAGAGCACAAGGGTACCCTTTTCTCCACATCCATGCCATTGTTTATTACTTGTCTTTTTAATGATGGCCATTTTAATGGGCATAAAGTGGTATCTTGTTTTAATTTGAATTTCCCTAATGACTGGCGATGTTGAATATCCATTGAGGTGTCTGTTGACCTTTTGTATATCTTCTACAGCAAAATAGCTATTCAAGTTCTATGCCTATTTTTTAATTGGGTTATTTGTATTTTTGCTTTTGGGTTTAATGACTCCTTTATGTTTTACATGTTAACCCCTTATCAGCTACATGGTTTGCAAATATTTCTTCTCATTCTCTAAGTTGTCTTTTCACTTTGTTGATGGCTTCTTTTGCTCTGCAAAATCCGTTTAGTTTGATGCAATCCCACTTGTTTTTTATTTTCTTGTTTTGTAGCTTGTGCTTTAGATGTCATATCCAAAAATCATTACCTAGACCCATGTCAAGGAGCTTTGTTCCTATGTTTTCTTCTAGGAGTTTCATGGTTTCAGGTCTTACATTTAAGTATTTAATTCATTTTGAGTTAACTTTTGTGAGTGGTTAGGGGTCCAGTTTCATTCTTTTACATGTGAATATCTGTTTATCTTAATTCCATTTATTGGAAACTGTCTTTTCCTTTGTCAAATATTAGATGACCACATATGCTTGGGTCTATTTCTGGGCTTTCAGTTCTGTTCCTTTGGTCTATTTGTCAGTTTTTATGCCAGTACCATACTATTTTGATGACTATAGTTTTAAGTATAGCTTGAAATCAGGAAATGTGACTACCTCCACCTTTGTTTTTCTTTTTCAGGAATTTATTTGGTTAGTTAGGGTCTTTTGTGGCTCCTTATAAATTTTGGGATTTTTTTCTACTTCTGTAAGAAAAAAATGCTTTTGGAATCTTGATAGGAATTACATTGAATCTACAGATGGCTTCCAGTAGTATTGAAATTTTAACAACATTAATTCTTACAATCCATGAACAGATATCTTTCCATTTTATTTGTGTCTTCTTTGATTTCTTTTGTCATTGTCTTTAGTTTTCAGCATAGAGATCTTTCACCTCCTTAGCTGAATTTATTCTTAAGTATTTTGGTATTTTCAATGGTATTGTAAATGAGATTGATTTCTTTCTTTTTCAGATATGTTGTTGTTCGTGTATAGAAACACTACGGATTTTTGTATGTTAATTTTGCTTCCTGTAACTTTATGAATTTATTGATTAGGTCTAACAGTTTTTTGTTTGAGTTTTTAGAATTTTTCATACTTAAAATCATGTCATCTTCAAATAGAGACAATTTTACTTCTTCCTTTCCAATTCTGATACCTTATATTTCTTTTTATTACCTGATAGCTCTAGCTAGAACTTCCAGTATTATGTTAAATAGGAGTTGTGAGAGTGGGTATCTTTGTCTTATTTCTGATCTTAGAAGAAAAGCTTTCATTTTTTCACCATTGAGTCTGATGTTAGCTGTCTGCTTGTCATATGTGGCCTTCATTATGTTGATATATACTCCTTCTATGCCTAACCTTTTAAGAGTTTTTATTATGAATGGATGTTGAATTTTATCAAATGGTTTTTCTGAATCTATTGAGATGATTATATTCTTTTCTTTCATTCTGTTAATGTGATGTATCATGTAATTGATTTGTATATGTCGAACCATCCTTGTATCCCAAGGATAAATCCCACTTGATCATGGTGAATTCTTTTATCATGCTGTGAAATTAGATTTGTTAGTGTTTTAGTGAGAATTTTTGCATCCATGTTCATCAGGGATATTGGCCTATAATTTTCTTTTCTAGCAGTGTCCTGTTCAGGTTTTGGTTTCAGTTTAATTCTAGCCTCTTAAAACGAGTTTGGGAGTGTTCCTTTCTCTTTGATTTTTTGGAAGAGTTTGAGGAGAATTACTGTTTTTTAAAAAAAATATTTTGCAGAATTCACCAGTAAAGCCATCTAGTCTTGTTTCTTCATTGGGGGATTTTGATTACTGATTTAATCTCCTTAATAGTAATTGGCCTAGTCATATTTTTTGTTTCCTTCTGATTCTCAGTAAGTTACATGTTTCTAAGAATGTTTTTCTTTCTTCGGGATTGTCCAGTTGTTGACATATAATTGTTCATAATAGCCTCTTATGATCCTTTGAATTTCTTTGTTATCAGTTGTACTATCTCATTTTTCATTTATAATTTTGTGGATTTGGGTTCTTCTTTTATCCTTGATTACTCTGGCTAAGCATTTGTCAGTTTTATTTATCCATTCAAAGAACTAACTCTTAGTTTGCTTAATCTTTTGATTGTTTTCCTTTTCAGTATTGACTGATTTCTGCATTAGTCTTTATTATTTCCTCTTTCCTGCTAACTTGGGGCTCAGTTTGTTCTTTTTCTGGTTCCTTAAGATATAAAGGTAAGCTGTTTATTTGGGATTTTTCTTTTTAATGTAGGCATTTGTTCTTAAGAACTTCACTCTTAGAACTGCTCTTGCTGCATCCCATAAGTTCTGGTATGTTTTTTCATTTTCATTTGTCTCAAGAAATTGCAAATAGAAACAATTTTACTCCTTTCCCCTCTTCTATTTACCCTTTAGTTTCTTCTTTGATCCATTGCTTGTTCAGGAGATTATTGTTTAATTTTGATGTGTTCATGATTTTCTAGTTTTCCTCTTGTTGCTCATTTCTGGTTTCATGCCACTATAGAAAATATACTTGGTATGATTTCAGTCTTGAATTGCTAAGACTTGTTTTGTGGCCTAGAATATGATCAATTCTAGAAAATGTTATATATGCACTTGAGAAGAATATGTTCTGTGTTGGATAAATGGATATAATGTTCTGTGTGTGTCTATTAGTTTCATTTGGTCCATAGCATTGTTCAAATCTTCTGTTTCCTTATTAATTCCCTGTCAGGATGATCTATTTATTGGTGAGAATAGGGTGTTAAAGTCCTCAACTATTGCTGTATACTATATAGTTTATTACTCCTTTTAGCTCTGTTAGTTCTGCTTTAAGTATGTAGGTGCTCTGATGTTAGGTGCATAAATATTTACAGTTGTTATATCTTCATATATTGAACCCTCTATCATTATATGAACTTCTTTGTCTCTTTTTACTATATTTTTACTTTATTTTTTCTAAAGATTTTTATTTATTTGACAGAGAGATAGAGAGCACAAATAGGCAGAGTGGCAGGCAGAGGGTGAGGGAGAAGCAGCCTCTCTGCTGAGCCAGGAGCCCGATGTGGGACTCGATCCCAGGACCTTGGGATCATGAGCTGAGCCAAAGGCAGCCACTTAACTGACTGAGCAACCCAGGCACCCCCCTCCTTTTATTTTACTTTAAAGTCTATCTTGTCTGATATAGCTACTTGCGCCTTTAAAAAAAAATTTGGTGCCGTTTTCTTGAAATGTCATTTTCCATTTCTTCACTTTCAGTCTGTGCATATCTTTAAAGAGCTAAAATGAGTTTCTGGTAGGCACATATTTTTGAAAACTTTTTAAAATTTTTTTGAAGATTTCATTTATTTGAGAGAGAAAGAGCATGAATGGGGAGAAGAAAGAATCTCAAGCAGACTCTACACTGAGCATGGAGCCTGATACAGGGCTTGATCTCAGGACCCTGACATCATGACCTGAGCCAAAATCAAGAGTTAGATGCTTAACTGACTAAGCCACCAGGTGCCCCATATTGTTGGATTTTTAAAAATCAATTCAGCCATTCTGTTTTTTGATTGGATAATTTAATCTATTTATTTTTAAAGTAATAGGCTATGACTTACTATTGCCATTTTGTTAATGTTTTCTGGTTGTTCTATAAATCCATTGTTGCTTGTTTCTCATCCTGCTGTCTTTTTTCTTTGTTTTGATGTATTTTTATATACATATGGCTTGACTACTTCATCATGTTCCTTTGTGTAATTACTCCAAGATTTTCCCTTGTGGTTACCATGAGGCTAACATAAAATATCTTAACCTTATATCACCCTATTTTAAAGTTATAACAATTTAACTTAAATAGAATTCATACATTTTACACTTTTACTTCTAACCCCTGTTAAATTTTGCATTATTGCTATTAAAATTTACATGTTTTTTATATTGCTTAATACAGACTGTTGTACTTATGGTCATTATTTGCTACATTTGTGGGCTTGTTTTAGTTATTGTTTTTGCTATGTTCATTTTTTTTTAGACTTTCAAATTAGACTTGTGAGTTATGCACTGCTATTACCATTTTACAGAATCAAACTATGGCTATATATTAATCATTACCAATGAAATTTACTCTACCTTTTTGTGAGGTTAATTAATATTCTTTTACTTCTGTTCAAAGAAGTTTCTTTAGCATTTATTTTAAGGCAGTCTGATGGTTATGAACTCCCTCAGCTTTTGTTTGTTCAGGAAAGTCTTTATCCCTCCTTTGTTTCTTTCTTTTTTTTTTTTTTAATTTTTAACTTTTCCAGCGTAACAGTATTCATTATTTTTGCACCACACCCAGTGCTCCATGCAATCCGTGCCCACTCCAATACCCACCACCTGGATCCCCCAACCTCCCACCCCCCGCCCCTTCAAAACCCTCAGATTGTTTTTCAGAGTCCATAGTCTCTCCTCTCCTTCATTTCTGAAGAACATCTTAGTTGACAGATTTTGGTTTTGTTTTTGTTTAATATTGTGAATACGTCATCCTGTTCTCTTGTGGCCTGAAAAGTTTCTGTTGAGAAATTGCCAATAATCTTATGGTGGGTTCCCTTGTATGTATCTTATCTCTTTTCTTCTGCTGCTTTTATTTATGTATTTTTAAAGATTTTATTTATTTGACATAGACACAACAAGAGAGGGAACACAAGAAGCGGGAGTAGGAGAGGAAGAAGCAGGTTTCCTGCCGAGCAGGGAGCCCAATGTGAGGCTCAATCCCAGGACCCTGGATCATGACCTGGGCCAAAAGCAGATGCTTAATGACTGAGCCATCCAGGGACTCACTTCTGTTTTTAAAATTCTTTCTTTGCCTTTGACTTTTGACAATTGACAGTTGAACCTATTCAGGTTCAATCTATTTGAGGCTCTTTGGGCCTCTTGAATCTAGATTTCCATTTCTCTCCCCAGATTTTGAATAATTTCAGACATTATTCCTTTAAATTTACTTTCTCTCCCTTTCTCTTATTGTTCTGGAATTCCCATAATGCATATATTGAATATTGTTTCTTTTTATTATGTCCTAAATTCTTGTAGGCTTTCTTCACTTATTCTTTCCTTTTTGTTTCTGTGGCTGGGCAATTTTCAATGTCCTGTCCTCCATGCCACTAATTTTTTCTTCTACACAGTTGAGTATACTTCTGAAACTCTATTTAATTCTACAGTTCAGTTATTGTATTTTTCAACTTTACAATTCGTGTTTGTCAATCTTCTCATTTTATTCATACATTGTTTTTCTAATTTTGTTTAATTTTTCTAATTTTGTCTCTTCTTGTTTGCTGAACTTTCTTAAGAAGATTATTCTAAAATACCTGACTCTTCATAGTTCTCCCAGTTCTTTAGGATCAGTATTGGAGCTTTATTGGTTTCGTTTGGTGATGTTATACTTACCTGATCCTTGATTTTTTACACTGGTATCTGTACATTCAAATAATGGGTTTCCTTTTCCAAACTTTCCAGGTTTACTTTGGCAGAGATAGTTCTTTACCAGTCTGCTTAGTCTGGGTTCCTGAGTATGTCTGTTGATAATGTCTTAGGGCAGATGGGGCCTGTTATTATGGTCTGTTTTGGGGAGGAGCAACTGTTTGAACTCTGAGGACAGGGATGGGGTGTGCCACTGTCTGAGATCATTTGGGTAGAACTGTTTGCTTGGTTCCCCACCCACATGAGGCTGTGGGATGGGCTCTGTGGTTCCTTGAATCTCTGGTCAGGCTTACTAGATGGTCAGGATTGAGTACTGTATTCTGTAGTAGCTAGAGCTGTGAATTAACTTCCCCACCCTGATGGAATAGCAAGCAGCCTCAGGGCCTATATAGTTCATTCATTGTTTAGGGGCCAAAATCAGGCTGAATGTGTACTGAATTCCTTGGGTCAAGTGCGGTCATTGGTTTTGATCTTGCATATGGGGGAAACCATGAGCTACATTGTCTTTTCTAATGCCACTGTACATAGGGTTGTTGAATTGGGCTACACAGTTTCCTGGCTGCTCTGGTTATATTCCATGGTTGGACAGGCTGAAGGCTGTATGCAGCTATAAGCAAGGGTATTAATTAAACTCCCTGCTCAGACACAGCAAGAGAAGCAGATCTAAAACTGATGAAGCTCTTAGTTTGCTATCTTAAGCTGACCTGCACCCCAGTTCCTTGGCTGAACAGGGCCGCTGGCTTTGCTGTGCAAACTATTTGCTTTACCTTGCATGGACAGAAGGGATAAGGGGCTGTTTCAGGCCATTCTCAATTTCCCCAAGAGGCTTTCCAGTTTGGAGTTGCCAGGAGCTACCTCCAGCTTAGACTATGAATTAATCTCCCTGCCTTTGTTTAGCATGGGAAGCCTGAATGGCCCATACTGATTTTGCTCTGGAAGTGATCAGCTCTGCCCACTCATCTCTCAGCTTGAGTGCCACTGGGCCACATAGCTTCTAATAGTTGTCACTAGCCCTTCTGATCAGGTGAGGTGGCAGGTGCCCCCCACAGAGGGTAGAGCTTTGACTTAGCACCTTGCCTGAGTGTGGCTGAACTCAGCTCTAGGGCCTGTAAAACTCTTCATCTGAGGATCCAAATCTCAGAGTGAGAACTGTACCCTGCCAAGTTCCCTGATCAGAGTTCACCCCAGATTTGATTCTACAGATGAGCAAAGCTAATGGTTGGGATTACCACTTGGGCACTGCAGGTAATTAACTCTGTCTGCCAAGATTTATGTATTGATTTTTGCAAGCTACTCGCCCATTTGGTCTGTCACAGTCAGATTCCCTGTGTCTGCACCCTGCAGACTCCCCTGCAGTCCTCATCATGTGAGATCAGGGTATGGGCTCTCACAAGTGACCCACAATACTTGGGTTCTCTTCTCCTGCTGGAGGAACTTATGGCTCAAAGGAGACCTTTCCTGGTAGTGCTGTACTGTCCTGGAGGAGGGGCAATGTGGTCAACATGTAACGACCTCTCTTACCTTTCTAATGTAGTTCCTTTTGGTCTCTGTGTGCTTTCGCCTCACCTCTGTATTCTAGGATTCTCTCAGTGGTATCTTTTTCTTAAATAGAAACTAGTTCTTCCTGTGAGGGAGAGTATAGTTAGGAACAACTTACATTGCCATCTTGGTGATGTCACTCTCCAACCTACTATTCTTAGGTAGCAAGGTTAGCTTCTCCCCCTGGAGATTATGGCCTGGCCTATGAGCCCAAAGGAGGACCATCTTTTTGATGCATGAGTCATCACAGTGACTTGGTGACTTATTGGTCACTCACATCTAATAATTGCAATGAGCACGGCTAAGAATTAAGAGGAACTTCTCTCTGCCAGGATGTGATGTAGCCTTGATAGCAGATGTGTCAGCTTGAAACCTAAGCAGCTACTCAGCTTCTCCCTGGTGCCATCATGTAGCACCCTAGGATCAGGCATGTATGCAGAATGTCCCATCACATCCAGGCACTTCTTGACAGAGGGAGAAGCTGGCCAGGGAATGTGGGAGAAAAAAAAAATCACATACTATAAAATGTTTTCTTTAGGGAGCTGTACTCTATCTGGTAGCATCATGATCTGAAATAATTATTTTTTATGTTGGTGGTAGTGACTGACCCATGGGATCCTACTACGTGGATCAGCTGCTGTTAAAATATGTGATCTTTTAGAAATGACTCAGGAAGAAAAGTGTCAAGTAAAAGTTAATCATTTCATCCGTAAAAACAAAAAAGTAGAATCTGAGTTGTTAAATTACAGAATGAGTCTATAACTTTTATTTTGTCAGAAATTACAATTGTAACAAGATATATCCCTACATCTGCATGGAGACAGGTTTGTCACTATTAGCCCCTGCCTCTGGATAGCATTGGTAAGGCAGAAAGTAAGGAGCAATTGGTGACATATGTGAGCACATATGAAGAGTATAAAGCATTTTACCTAAATTATCTTGGAACACCTGGGTGACTCAGTGGGTTAAGCCTCTGCCTTTGGCTTAGGTCAGGTCTCAGGGTCCTGGGATTGAGCCCACATCAGGCTCTCTGCTTAGCAGGGAGCCTGCTTCCCTCTCTCTCTCTCTCTGCCTGCCTCTCTGCCTGCTTGTGATCTCTCTCTGTGTCAAATAAATAAATAAAATCTTCAAAAAAAAAGTTAAATTATCTCATTTAATTGTGCAGTTAAGGAAAATCAGAGAGTAAAGAAAGTATTCAAGGTCACTGAACAGGTACATGGTGACCACAGTTCAAATCCATGTATAACTGGTTGCAAAATCTGTACCACATTGCCTCTAAGCATGTTTGTTTGTTTATGTTTTATTTGAGAGAACAGGTGTGGTTTCTGAAATGAATAAGTCTCAGCCAGGTGTTTTCCCTTGATAGAGACACCATCCTTTTATGCCTTCCCCAGATTCCAGCCTTCTATCCCTCAGTACTATCTCCAGGTTACACACACACACACACCGGAGTGGGGTGGGGGGACTGAAAAAGGGGTTTAGTCCACAGTGCAACAGCCAGCCAACCCTACTGCATTCTTTGCTTTGTGTTCTTTCTCAAAGACCTGTTAGGTTATTTGTCAGTGAGGTTTTTATACTTTTAAAATTTCTGACTATCCTTATCACAAGGCCAGATTATATAAGGTTCTGAACAGCAAAGATATCAGCTGTAGAAATGTAGGGATTTGTTCCTTCTTTTCCTAGCAATTTAAAATTGATTAAATGCCAAGAATGAGCCAAATGTCAAGCCATCACGAAAAACAGGAGCATATAAAGGTTGTCTTGGGAGCAGGTTTCCTTGGTACTAACCTGAAGTAGCTTCCTGCATTACACCAAGCTTGGGGAAAAGATCCTTGAATTCACATGGAACGTTTCGTTGTTTCTAAAAGAACTATAATCACTTGCTTGAACAAACAAAATTTTACAATAAGAGAACTTGAGGTCATGTATGGATAGCCTTTTACTATGGAAATCTCTGTTGTAAAGATGTAAATGTTAATACTTAGTAATTGGTGGTAATTGGAATTGGAGTGTGTATCTGTCAAGGTCATTCATATTCCCTGGGACTATAGGTACCCACCCTGAAGACTAGGTTATTTTTAGCATAGATTGTCACCCACAAAGCACATAAAATGAAGAACTGGAACCAGGAACTGGGAGTTATGAAAAAGTAGAACAGAAGGAAGGAAGATCAGTTAAGGCCAGTGACCATAACATAGGTCATCATTCATGGGACAGGTATGATCCATTCTCCAGTATTGAGTTCATCCTCTGTTAATCCACAAATAGTGATTTCCTGAAGAAACCTCTATTAATTATTTCTTCCTTCAAAAGAATTCTGAGAAGAAAACAGTAAAAGGGAAGAGAGACTAAATGTAAGACCAAGATTAGGGAAGATCTTTATATTTGATACAGATAGTCCAAATCAGGTTTTTCTTAGTTTGGATGCCACCTTTTTGTAAATAAATGAATTCAGGCAAAGCCCCAGGAACCATTGTAGTAACCTCTGTTGATTTTCTACTAACTTTTTAGAAACTCATGCTCTTAAACTGGTTAGAGGTTTTGGATTTCCCATCTTTGTAATAAAGGAGGCAATGTAGATGATCTGTAATGTTGTATGATTTGTGATCATAGTAGGTACGTTTAAAATGAGTTTAGTTATCATTTAATGTGCTAGACACACAGTGACTAGGGGAAAATCAGCCAAGGACAAGCAGCAAGTGGCTCATTAGAGCTCTGTCTGGTCTCTGCTGAGCATGCACAACCTTCCAGATCACCAAGAGATAATGGAGAATCGTAGCTAGACTCTCTCTGGTCATTTCCTTCCTTGGATCTCCGTATTAAATTTTGATCTGGTCTGCCATTTTGGTTCTTTGCCAACCAGTATCAAGACCTCAGGCTACCCCTAATGTTACCCTTTCCGGATTGTTTGCCACTGAGATTACTATTGTTTCCAATAATACCCAGGCAGGAATTTTCCCATGCTCTGCTGCAAATAGGCCTCTGCAACAGAGCAGCAGAACTGCCAGTTCCCACAGAGTTCTCCATCTGCTGAGGCTGAGGGAAAATTTCTAGGTAATGGAACAGAGGTAAGAGGGGCAAGGTATTGGAGCAGTTCCTGGTTAAAAGGTAACAGACTCACTGTTCTTACAACAATTCAGTAGGTTTTCTTGAGTAAATCCTCAATTTGTTGTAAGCCTTCAATCAGTTTTCAGATTAGTTAGATGGGGGTTTTTGTTCATTCTTTTTTTTTTTTAATTGAAATGTGATTGACATGTAACATTGTATTAGTTTCAAGTGTAGAACACGATTATTTGACATATGTATATATTGTGAAATGACTACCACAGGTTTAGTTCGTATCCATAAGGATACATAGTTACAGTTTTTTTCTTATAATGAGAACTTTTTTTTAAGATTTACTCTCTTAGCTGCTTTCAAATATATAGTACAGTATTTTTAACTATAGTCACCATGCTGTGTGTTACATCCATAGGACTTATTTATCTTATAACTGGAAGTGTGTAACTTTTCACCACCTTGACTCATTTCACCTTTCCCCTGACTCCCTCCCACTCTCACTTCTGGTAATCACAAATCTGTTCTCAGTATCTTTTTTTTTGTTTTTGTTTAAGATCTCACAAATGAGAGGTCATAAAGTATTTGTCTTTCTCTGACATACTTCACTTAGCAAAATGCTCTTGAGGTCCATCCATGTTGTTGCAAACGGCAAGCTTTCCTTTTCTGTGTGGCTCAATAATATTCCATTATATATACACACTATATCTTTATTCATTCTTCTATTGCTGAACACTTGGGATTTTTTAGTATCTTGCCCTATTTATTTACTTTACTTTTTTTTTTTTTTTAAGTAATCTCTACACCCAACATAAGCCTCAAACTCATGACCCCAAGATTAGGAGAGCCATGCTCTACTGACTGAGTCAGCCAGGCATCCCCATCAGCTAGTATAAATAGTGCTGCAATGAACATGGGGGTGCATATATTTTTTTCACATTTTTAAAAATTTTCTTGAGATAGTACTCTGAAGTAGAATTGCTGGGTTATATGGTAGTTCTTTTTTTTTTTTTTCCAGTTTTTGAACAATCTCCATACTGTTTTCCATAATGGCTGCACAACTTTACGTTTCCACCAACAGTGCACAAAGTTTCCCTTTTCTCCACATCTTCAACACATATTTTTTGTCTTTTGCTAATAGCCTTTCTAACAGGTGTGAGATAATAGCTCATTGTTGTTTTGATTTGCATTTCCCTGACGATTAGTGATATTGAGCATCTTCCCATGTACCTGTTGGCCATTTATATATCATTTTTAGAAAAATGTCTCTTCAGATCCTCTGCCCATTCAATTGGATTCTTTTGCTCTTGTGCTATAGGAGTTCTTTATATATTTTAGATATTAACCCCTTATCAGATATATGGTTTGCAAATATTTTCTCCGAAATATAAGTCATCTTTTCATGTTGTAGATGGCGTCCTTTGCTGTGCAGAAGTTTTTTTTGTTAGATATAGCCTCACTTTTTTCATGAAGATCTATTTATTTATTTTAGAGAGAGCACAAGTGTAAGAGGAAGAGAGAATCTCAAGCAGATTCCATTCTGAGTGCAGAGCCTGAGACGGGGCTCAATATCACAATCCTGAGATCAGGACCTGAGGTAAAACCAAAAGTTGAATGCTTAACCAACTATGCCACCCAGGTGCCCCATCCCACTTGTGTGTTTTGTTTTGTTTTGTTTTTTAAGATTTTATTTATTTATTTGACAGAGAGAGAGATTACAAGTAGGCAGAGAGGTAGACGGGGTGGGGGGGGGAGCAGGCTCCCCACTGAGCAGAGAGCCTGATGTAGGGCTCTATCCCAGGACCCTGAGATCATGACCTGAGCTGAAGGCAGAGGCTTTAACACACTGAGCCACCTAGGCACCCCATTTTTTTAATGCTTCTGTTGCCTTTGCTTTTAGTGTCAAATCCTCCCCACCCCCACCCAGCAAAAAAGAAAAGGAATACAAACTATTTCCAAGATGAATGTCTGTGGAGCTTTACTCTCTGTTATCTTCTAGAAGTTTTGTTATTTCTGATCTTACATTTAATTCTCTAATCCATTTTGCATTTTGAGTTCATTTTTATATATGGTGCAAGATGGAGGTCCATTTTCATCCTATTTTGGGGTGGCACATCCTGTATGCCTTCAGGGATATTAGTGGGGGGGTGGGGAAATTCAAATGAAATTGTAGTTAATAATATTGTCCCAATATTAATTTTATAGCTCAATAACATGATTATATAAAATGTTAGCATTAGGGTAAGCTGGGTGAACAATATATAGGAACTCAGTACTATCTTTGCAATTCTTCTATAAATCTAAAATTATTTCAAAATTAAAAATTTTAAGTTTTTCTCTTACATTTTTCTCATTTTGCATGTCTTCAACACTTTATAGATGTCCCAGGGCCACAATCCACTTACTTATTAATTTACTTAGGAATTACTTAGGAATTTTACTCTTATGAATATGTATGTTTTTCAAGCTATTACATAAGGGCTACAGAAAAATGGACTTCTTTGTAACTTCCTTGGCTCCAAATATAATTCTCTTAAAATATTATTTAATGAATAGGTAAATAAATGAGCAGAAATTGATTGCACAAACTGGAAAACTATTCAAATATACCGTAAATATCCAGTGTGTACTGGTTTGGAAGTTGTTTAGGATTTGTTTTGTTTTGTTTTCTAAGGTTTTTCTTTACCATGCCTTTCTCTGAGGGTGAGATAGGTTCTTTGGTAGGTGATTTTTAAGCAAATGGGACACCATTTTTCTCAATCATGTTCTTATAATAAATTGTAGAACAATGCCCTCAAAGACCAGGTCTTAGAAAGATGTAGGTCATAGTTTACATGTACTATTTGCTACAGATAAAAATAGGATCTAACATTTGTCTGTGTTTTTTTTTTTTTAAAGATTTTATTTATTCATTTGACAGACAGAGATCACAAGTAGGCAGAGAGGCAGGCAGAGAGAGAGAGAGAGAGAGAGGGAAGCAGGCTTCCTGCGGAGCAGGGAGCCCGATGCGGGGCTCGATCCCAGGACCCTGAGATCATGACCCAAGCCGAAGGCAGCAGCCCAAACCACTGAGCCACCCAGGCGCCCCTGTCTGTGTTTTTTTTTTTTTTTAATTTTAAAAATAGGGTCTTTTCAAAGGATACAAAAGTATAGATTCAAAGGTGTACATGCACCCTGATGTTTATAGCGGCATTATCAACAATAGCGCAACTAGGGAAAGAGCCCAAATATCATTGACTAATGAATGGATAAAGATATGGTGTAAAGATACATATATATATATATATATACACACCATGATACCATGTATATACTACACACACACACACACACACACACACAAAAGTATGCGCACATGCACAATGGAATAGTACTTAGCCATCAGAAAGAATGAACTCTTGCCATTTGCAATGATGTGGATCAAGCTAGGGTATATTATGCTGGTGAATTACATCAAAGAAAGACCAATACCATGATTTCATTCATATGTAGAATTTAAGAAACAAAACAGATAAACATATGGGAAGGAAAAAGAGAGGGAAACAAACCATAAGAGACTCTTAATAATAGAGAACAAACTGAGGGTTGATGGAGGGAGGTAAGTGGGGGATGGACTAAATGTCTGTTGGGTATTAAGAAGGGCACTTGTTTTGAGTGTTGGGTGCTATATGTAAATGATGGATCACTAAATATAAATCAATCAATCAATAAATGGATGAATGAATGAATGAATGAATGAATGAATGAATTCAGGTCCTTTTAAGGCTAGCAGATGCCATTACATGGCCTATTTGAATTCCTAGCCAAGTGTTTCCTCAGGTTATAAAGCTCAACCTCATATACTGTAATTAAATTGTGTTGGTGGGATATACATTACCCGAAAAGTTTATTTGCTACTTCTTTAGGTTTCAGGGTATCTTTAAAAGTATAACCTTATGCTATATTTATTTTACTACAATAAAAAAGTTAAATTGAAAAAAAAGTATAATTAAAATCTGTATAATAGTTATTTCTCTTGGGGGAGTTGGGAGATGCATAGTGTAACTTTGGACCCAGAGCGCTGGGTTTTGTTGAGGCAGTGGTATTGTCCTTTTGTTTCTAGGGGCATTATTTCTTTTAAATATTATCTTTCATGAGGATCCTGCTTGTTTCATATAAATATGTTTTTAATTAGATACTTCTAACACTGGAAAAAGTCCTGAGGTTTCATTTAAAAGTTTTCTATGCATTCAAAATATAAATCTAGTTTATTAGCAGGCTGCATCATAGAATTTCTTATACCTCCAACTTTATTTTTTTCTTACTTAATATTGCTTTGGCTATTTAAGATCTTTTATGATTCCATACAAATTTTAGTATTGTTTGTTCTAGTTTTGTGAAAAATACCATTGTTATTTTGATAGGGATTGCACGGAATCTGTAGATTGCTTTGAGTAGTATAGACATTTTAACAATATTTATTGTTCTGATCCATGAGCATGGAATATCTTTCTATTTGTTTTTGTCAACTTCAATTTCTTTCATCAGTGTTTTGTAATTTTCAGAATACAGATCTTTGAACTCTCTGGATAAGTTTATTCCAAGATTTTTTATTAGTTTTGGTGCAGTTGTAAATGGTTTTGTTTTCTTCAGTTCTCTTTCTGCTACTTTGTTACTAGGGTATAGAAATGCTACCAATAAATGGGTATTAATATTGTATCCTGCAAATTTACTGACTTTATTTATTACTTCTAATAAGTTTTTGGTGGAGGCTTCAGGATTTTTTTTTAAGACCTTATTTATTCATTTGAAAGAGAGTGAGTAAGAGAAAGAAAGCATGAGCAGGGAGCGAGGCAGAGGTAAAGGGAGAACCAGGCTCCCCACTGAACAGGGAACACTATGCAGGGCTGGATCCCAGGACCCTGTGATCATAACCAGTGCAAAAGGCTCCACTTAGCCAACTGAGCCACCAGGTGCCCCTAGGATTTTTTATGTGCAGTATCATGTCATCTCCAAATAGTGATAGTTTGACTTCCTCTTTACCAATATAGATGCCTCTTATTTCTCTTTCTTGTCTGATAACTGTGGCTAAGACTTCCAGTACTATGCTGAATAAAAGTGTAAGAGTGGATATCCTTTTCTTGTTCCTGACCTTAGAGGAAAAGCTCTTGGTTTTTCACCATTGAGTAGAATGTTAGCTGTGGGTTTTTCTTATATGGCCATTATTATATTGAGGTATGTTCCCTCTAACCCCACTTTGTTTATAGTTTTATCATGAATTCATGTTGAATTTTCCCAGGTGCTTTTTTCTGCATCTATTGGGGTGATCCTATGATTTTTATCCTTCATTTTGTTGATGTGGTGTATTGTGTTGATTGATTAGTGAATATTAAATCATTCTTGCACCTCTGGAATATATCCCACTTGTGGTGAAAAATCTTTTAAATATATTGTCATATGCATTGTCATATATCATATTGCTAATACTTTGTTGAGGATTTTTTTTTTTTTTTTTGCATCTATGTTCATCAGGAATATTGGCCTCTAGTTTTCTCTCTCTCTCTCTCTTTGTGATGTCTTTGATTTTGCTATCAGGGCAATGGTGGTCTTGTAGAATGTATTTGGAAATTTTCCTTTCTCTTATTATTTTTCTATATAATAGAGGGAAAGAGGTATTAATGCTTACCTAGATGTTTGTAGATTTCACCTGTGGATCTGTCTGATACTTGGGGGCATTCTGATTTGGTTGGGACTGGAGGTGTGGACAGTGAAAGAATTCAAAAAGCCGAACAAAGGAGAGAAGTTTATTAAATACTGTGCAAAAGAGCAGCAGGTAGGACCACAAAGGAGAGATTGTCTGCCATGAGGTAGGTGGTAGTGAAGGGTTGTAATTGCAGGGTGTAGTGAAGGGGTATGGGGATATTTGGAATTTTCCCTTTTCTGGTAACTATGCTTGGTAATAGTAAGCCATTGATTAGTGAGAGGGCCTATGGCTTAATGATCCTGTTTGCGTTAGCTCAGTGGTTGCTTTGGGCTCTTTTGCTTTGCCAAAGTTTCCATTGCTTAAGCCTATTGCCTAAAAGCGGCCTCCAGAGTTATGGACTTTCTCTTCTTTTTTTTAATTTGGTAGCTTTTTTGATCACCAATTCAATCGATCTGCTCAGGTTTTCTATTTCTTTCTGATTCAGTTTTGGAAGATTTATGTTTCTAGGCATTTATTCATTTCTTCTAGATGGTACAATTTGCTGGCATATACTTTTTCATAGTATTTCTGTGGTGTCAGTTTTTACTTTTCCTCTCTCATTTCTGATTTTATTTGGGTCCTTTCTCTCTTTTTCTTGATGAGTCTGGCTAAGGGTTTATCAATTTTGTTGATATTTTCAAAAAACCAGCTCTTGGTTTCATTGATTTTTTTTTCTATTTTTTTTTTCTGTACATAATTTATTCCCACTCTGATCTTTATTATTTCCTTCTTTCTACTCACCTTGGGCTTTTTTTTTTTTTTTTCCTAGTTACTTTGGGTGTAAGGTTAGATTATTTATTTGAGCTTAGATTCTGCTGTTTCTTCAACTTGTCTGTTATATCACTGTTTCTCCCAGGAAGTCTTTCCTAATCCCCCTTCTGGATCTGGGTAAGAGTACTTTTTTTTTTTTTTTTTTTTTTTTTTTTTTTTTAATTTTTTTATTTTTATAAACATATATTTTTATCCCCAGGGGTACAGGTCTGTGAATCACCAGGTTTACACACTTCACAGCACTCACCAAATCACATACCCTCCCCAATGTCCATAATCCCACCCCCTTCTCCCAAACCCCCTCCCCCCGGCAACCCTCAGTTTGTCTTCGGCCATACCACCCTGAACGCGCCCGATCTCGTCTGGGTAAGAGTACTTTTTGCAAAGTGCTCTTTTAGCATTGATCATCTTGTCATTAGCTCTTGGCATGCTGCATTGTATGTAGCTGCTAATTTTCTGTTGTATTCTTGAGACTCTAAGACTTGTCCACATCTTTAGCACCTAATGCAGTTCTGGCAGATCTTGTCTAGATCTTTAGCACCTAATGTAGTTCTGGTGCCAAGATTCTTGATAAATACTTGCTGAATGAATGAATGATAAGTGAATGATCAAATGGGTAATATAGCTGAACTAGGTTACTACAAGTAGACATTTCCAATGTCTACTGCATAAATATCAGGAAAACCAAATGGAAATCAACTTGAAACACAACTATGAAGCATAAATGTTCTTTGTAGGGTCATTTTATCACATATTCTAAGAACAGTCTAATAGAAATTTAGCAGGTGGGGAGATGATTGGCATTAAACCAGGATTTTAAACAGTAGAAATAAATAACACTAACAAAGAGCAAAACTAATCTTACAGTTTGAGCTAATTTAATGAAATTGAGTGACAGATCTATCTTTTGTGTCTATATTTGAATAGCAATAAAGCAATTATATAGCAGCTCCTCAGTATTTTAAATTGCAGATTGTCATTAAATTTTGCAGTATCATCTCACTTTAAGTAGAGGTTTATTTGTCTAACAATTCTATATCTTCTCTGTATTTTAGATGCCTCACAAATCAGTTGTCTCTCTCACAGCTAGTGGCAAAGTAGAACAAGGGGATGAGTAAGAGAATAGGGAGGTGAATGTCATGGTAGATGCCAACCAGAACAGAGCAGATGCTATTGTATGAATCTACAGTTGATGTGCACAGATGAAGTGATAATGCATTTATTTGGCTGTTAAAGACATTAACCGAAACAGCATCTGACTTCTCAACTCCATGGGCAGGTTTTCTCAATTGAGTGAATACTTTCAAGATGCCAGTAGAGCATTCATTTTAATCTGTTTCAAGTCATACATTAGATATAAGAAACAGAAGAAGATACTTGTTCTCTATTCACAGTGTCTTTGAAGAACAGCATTGATTGCTAAGAAATCATAATAGCATTTTTTTTTCATTTATTTTCAGCATAACAGTGTCATTATTTTTTTTTACCACACCCAGTGCTCCATGCAATCTGTGCCCTCTATAATACCCACCACCTGGTACCCCGACCTCCCACCCCCCCACCACTTCAAACCCCTCAGATTGTTTTTCAGAGTCCATAGTCTCTCATGATTCACCTCCCTTTCCAATTTACCCCAACCCCTTCTCTCTAACTCCCCATGTCCTCCATGCTTTTTGTTATGCTCCACAAATAAGTGAAACCATATGATATTGACTGTCTCTGCTTGACTTATTTCACTCAGCATAATCTCTTCCAGTCCCGTCCATGTTGCTACAAAAGTTGGGTATTCGTCCTTTCTGATGGAGGCATAATAGCATATTTTTGTGCAGTTAGTCTTCTGAGAATTCACATTACTGTTTCAGTCAGACTCTTTTCCCAGAAGGAGACAATCTCGCTCTCTCTCTATCTCTCTCTTTTTTTTTTTTTTACTGAGGGTAATGGCAACATGCTGACTTTGGTTCCCTTCATCTATTTTGGTCAAGAGGTATCTCAGGTGAACCTTCATAGGGGCAGAAAAGAAGCTAGGATAGCATGTCTACTCTGCATCGAATACTGATTTGATTCTGAAAAATAAAATTAAAAAAAAAAAAAAACATCCATCCACCTTTACAAGTTTTGGGAAATTGCCACCATCTATTTGGGTAGTGCCTTTGTCACAAGGCTCCTCTATGTCTCCCCTGGGCTACAAGGGTCATGATTTCTATTTCGCAGACAAAAAAACTCAGTAGGTTACTTTGGAGGAGTGAGAATTTAATTCTTAGAGCCTGGAGGACCTAGAAATTTGCAGGAATTTCCAGATTCTCATTACCTGGAAAAACACTTTAGGCTGTTTTCTGAAATGCCCTTATCTAAGCCTTTTAAAAGAGAACCAGTTTGAAGTATTTCACTATAAAGCACATTGGAATACAACAAGCATTTCTGTTAGCTCTTAAAATTCCTGCAGTGTGGCAGTTAGGGATGACTTAATTAAAAAACAATGACAATATCATTAGGCTGGTGAGCAAAATAGAACTATTTTCAGACTGGAGTCTACCTCCAGGCTGCAAAGAGCTTTGATTTAATATTTGGGCTTGTTTCCTTTTGTACTCAGTAGAGAATTTAACAGTGATGACCATTGGTTGTATTCTATCTACTTAAAAAGATCTTCAGAGGAAATGAAAATTAATGAAAGTAAATCAACTTTGATTTGTGTGGAACCAGGTATGTGGCTTCTTTGGTGTCAAACACCTTTATAAACTAGATATTCCTATAAAACATAAAATTATAGTCAAAAGACCAGATTCTGTCTTGGTTTTGTCATAAACAATTGATCCTGTACAAATAACTTAAATTTCTCTGGAGTAGGTGGATTCCAAAATCCCTTCCAGCACTTAGTTTCATTATATGTTAATATCTGAGCTCAACTTCCATTTGGAAGCTTCCAAATGGAAGCACTTGGCAAAATTCAAGCAAAGTAATAATTAAAATTTAATGAGTATCTACCATGTATTAAGCGTGTTCTAAATGGTATTTTTGCATTATTTTATCTAATCCCTACAACAACCCTATTAGGGTAGGTGCCATTATTATTTTACTTTTACCAATGAGAAAATTGATGAAAATTAAGTAGCATGTCCTGGGCAAGTTCGGTCTGTTGTTCTGTATAGGCAAATTAGACAAGCTTTGGAGAACTGCTTTTACCATCATCACCTTGGTTTTTTATTCATACTTGAGTGCTAATCAAGTGCTTTATTTTTTAATCTTCCAATCTTCCCTTATATGCAGGAGCACTGAATTCATTCCAGTGTTTTCAGAAGGAATTATGCCTATGGGGATTCACAGAAATGACATTATGATGGCAAAATGACTTTCAGTAATTAACAAAGTTGAACTTTGTGTGTAAAACAAAGGTAAATAGGAGTCTATATAAATTTATGGAGGCTGTTGTAAAAATGATGGATTATCAGTAGTGTGTGGTGTGATTTGATGTGATGAAACAGGGAAGCACATGCATGTCAAGAGTCACACCTGTGAAACATACCTGTAAAGACAGGTAGCATCTGGAGGACATCTTCAAATGGAGCAGCTTAAGTTCTCCCTAACAGGAAAGTAGTCAGTTAGTTTACCTAGTTGGCATCTTTCTCCTTAGCTCCTCAAAGCCTTGGTGTTCAGAAAATATTGATTCTGTAGGTGTTTTACAAGTCAAACAACACACTTAAAAATGCATTGCCTTTAATGATTTTCAAGTGGCTAAGATGCTATGAAGAATGCAGGGAACTTTATGACAATATATCATCAGTACATGTACATGTACAGTATACATGAAGATTTGCACAATGTGAGTTAATGTATTTAATGAATAGTACAGATAAACAGCCAATTGGAATGGGTGTAAAGATTGTACCTCAGTAGCTTTCCAACTTAAAAAATTAGGGTTTCAAGTTCCAAAAACTGTTTGACTTACTATTTAAACAAGTTACTTCATCTCTGAGTTTTCTTATTTCATTTGTAAAATAGGATGCCAACAGAACTCAAACTATAAGGGTAGAATAGAAATCAAATGAGATATAATGACTGTGAAAGAACTTTGCAAAGTTTTTAGATGATAATGTCATTTAAGATAGCATTTAATGATATTCATAAGAAATGTCCATCTTCGTGCCTTCTAACCATATGTTAGAATCATACCACCTTATCCCCTTTATTTAGGTATGACCATATAATTTACTCTGGCCAATTAAATGTGAGCCCAAGTGGACATTTGTCCCTTCCACTTAAATAGCATGTATGTGATTCTCTACTTTCCCCTTTGTTATGGCACTATGACTATGGGAGCATTCTTGGGCCTTAGTCAACCTGTGGTCCCTTGAGTGGCCACAGAGAGTAAAGCCCCCAACCAATCGATGTTGAGCATAGAACATAGGCAAAAAAATAAATTTCTGTTATGATAAAGTAAGAAGATTTGAGGTTGTTTGTTATTGGAGCATCATATCCAAAAACACTCCAACTAAAATGTGTATCATTCATCTTTAATATTACTTGAGTACCTGCATATTTAGGTTCTAGTAATGTTACAGTGGTACTGTCTACTACATATTAGAGTTGTTTATATCTTTGCTAACTCCACTTTTCCAAAAAAGGTGTTGGTCTCAAACTCAAACCAGTCTTTTGTCTCCCCCCCCACCCCCCACCCGTCTCTATTGTAAAGTATTTAAGGTATCTACAGACCAGGAATAGAACTGGGCTCTTCTGTCTACTTGTGTTTTGCAAGATCAGCTTAATTGAAAGGAAAAGTTTCTATTTGGACAGAATTTCTATTTGATTATAACAGTATTTGGAAGGGTGGCTTAAAAATAACAGAAGATAATTTGCGCTTACTGAAACTGTTTCTTTCTTTAAAAAAAAAAAAGTAGTTATTCAAACAAAGTAATACCTGAGTCTTATTTTAAGCAAAATAAACTCTTACTCAGCTTCAGGTCCTTACTGTACTTGACATAATTTTCTTACTTAGAGAAGATTAGATCCATTTTAGACCGTGTGATCATGGGCCTGGCCTTGAGAACCTTGCAAGGAATGGCATTTTGAATAAGAGTACTTTTCAAAACAAGGACAACAAACCTTCTGGATAGTGCCTAAGACAGAACTACTTTAGACTGTACTTTTTTTCTGCATTAAAGAATATGGTAAGCATCCATTATCATAGTCACTAACTCTGAGGATCTGAGCCATTGGTTAAAATGAGGCCAGTGTTCCCCATTGAATATACCTTTCTCAATCATGTGTAAGCCAGGTGAATGAGGTCCTTTCTTTGTTCCTGGATAAAAGATTAGCCCATCCCTGGGCAATGTGAGTCTCTTGGAAGGCTGATTGGTGCCAGCACTGGAGGCAGTGGCGTGAGCCTTTTGAATGTTTAGTCTCTTTAGATGGAACAATTAAATCATTTTGGGGAGCAAATCCTAACACACCATATCCCAGGTACTTGAGTAGTCATTTTAAAATAAATTTTTGTCCTTTAATCCTCCTAATAATGCTGTGAGTCTTGTCAACTTCCTTTATAGAGCAAAACAAAACACAAAAAACTCAGTTCTGCCCTCCACATTTATCTCTGTTGTACCTCATATATTTTAGAGATTGTTTAGATGCGAAGTAGGTTGGACTAAGGAAACAAACTTTTAAGTTCTTTTTAACATCACAAAAGGGACATATTTTTCATAGATAATTTTTTTCCAGTGTGAGACTTGAACTCACAACCCTGAGATCAAGACCTGAGCTGAGATCAAGAGTTGGATGTTTAACCAACTAAGCCATTCAGGCACCCCTAATTTTCATAGGTAATTTAAAAATGCTGAAGAGTCAATAGGAAAGAAATTGCCCATAATTCAACCATTCAGGACAAGCTCTGGACACTTTGGCAAGCCACCCTTCCTAAGCTCAAGGGCATACAGTATATGTGGAAGGAAATGAGAGAGTATTGTCCCTTTTCCAGCAGTAACTGGACAACTGAGTATCTCAAGAATAAGGGACAGGAGAATTAAATCAGTAAATAGTCAACCTTAAGAGATGCTCTCAAAGGGCTAGGCAGTTTCTATCTCCTGTTGACGTTTACCGCAGCTGGCTAATGACAACCAGCTACTAATCAAAGCTTGTGAAAAGTTGACTAACAGCACTGTAGAGCTCAACCTGTAGATACGCTTCCCATACTGTAAACACACCAACCTTTTCCTTACAGGGAGAATGTTAACAGTCATGCTGTATCTCTTGGAGCATGTGATGAGTCACCTGGAAAAAGACAACAAAAATGCAGTCTTGCCATATATAAGGGAAGAACATTCATTTCTCCCCAGATACTCTCTTGTGACATCCTGCTGTTTCTGATAGATTGTCATCCATGATTTTCCCCTATTTATTCCAGGTGGTAAGGTGTTCCATATGTCACTTGTCTTGCCAGTTGACTGTGATGAGTAGGAACTCATCATTATGAAATACTTTGTGATTTTTCCACCTGTACTTTGGTTTTTATTCTAGTTTTCTTAATTAAGTTAAGTAAATTCCCACAGCCCATTTTCCTGGAATTTAGATGTTTTAAAGCATTTATACACCTGTGCAATTTCTCAGTTCTCCTTGGCTGCATTTATCCATGCTCTAAATGGCTATTTTCTTCCATCTGCTCAAGGGATCCACCCCTTCAACTACCTAATATTTGAGTGTTCTTGTACCTTACTTGTCATAATTCTGGTATAATTCTTTATAAGAGAAGAAAACAAGTTTGCATTCAGTTTTGAGAAATCCACGATGATGATGATGGAGATGGTGATCATTAATACTCACATGGCTCTAACTCCGTGCCAGCCACTGTTTCACATGAATGAGTACTGTTGTTACCTCCATGAGGAAACTGAGTCACAGAGAGGTTAAATGACTTACGCAAGCTAATAGTGGCAGAGCTGGGATTCAGACCCAGGCAGTATGTGACTCTAGGGCCTCTTTCTTTTAACTGCTACTATGTACACTTTCATTCTGCTCCCACTTTTCACTTTTTTTCTGAATTATTCTCCAATCTGTATGAGGTCTGTTTTGTTCCATTTTATTTGGGAAAAGACCGAGAATATAATGGTTTTGTTCCTGATATCACTATAAATATGAATGCATATTGAGAAAAATGGGAGATCCAGGAATCAACAGAAAATTCCTGATTCACAGTCACCTTCTCTGTTTATAGCTGTCAAAAATCATAGTGCTCTCCTGTGGTATGCTTTGTAATGATCTAGACTGCCTGCTTTCTGGCCAGCCTGAGGCAGAAGGCATCCTCCAGGGCTAGCAGGCTTCTCTTAGGGTCTGCTTCACCTCAGGTGGGTCACAGCTTCATGTTAAAGTCCTCAACCTTATAAGGGTCTAATATGCAAGGAAATCACAGTATTTGCTGGTGGAGTCAGTTCTCAGAACTCCATGATGCAGTAGAAAAGGTTCCTGGAAAGTGGATATGGTGGGGAAGAGGAGCTAACACCTTTCAGTGGAATCATTTAAGGAAGCAACAACTCTGTTTGCTTTGTTAGTGGATCTGGATGTGCAATTGTGAGAACGTGTGTGGTGCCAGTTCAGAAGCCATCCTACCCTGAAGAGTTGGTTTTGGACCAAAAACAATACTCCATTTTTATTCTAGGTTGTGTCTGCAGTTTTACTGAACAAGAAAGCATTATTCTTAGTGGTTTAGTGTCTTTTCACTTCGTCTTCCAAATACCAGGCACTGAATTGAATTTAGGGAGCACTCTGGTCTGCCTCCCTTGTTACATAAATCAGGAAACAAAGGTCTAGATTGCATAAGTTTTCACAGCCCCCATCTTTGACCTGGTAGCCTATGTTCTCTTCTACTTTATTTCCATGTTTGCTTATTGCAGGAAGGAACAAATATTAGTTGGAGGGCTTGAAGTTTGATAGATATTATTTGTGAGAATTTTTTAAACTCATAGTTTACATTGTTTAACTATGAGCAAAAGCAGATTTCAAGGTAAGCCACAGAATTTACCCAGCCCTTTTCCCTTCATTTCTCCACATCTATTTAAACAGATACAGTATCTGGAATCCTAAATTGAAAGAAAGCTTTTCTAGCATGATTGACTTACTTACTGTTGGTGAAGGAAAGGGGGGAGGGGATGAAAAGAAAGAAGGTAGTGGAAGAAGGAGGGAGGAGGGAGAAAAAGAAAAGACACTAACAGTTACTCCCAACTTTGTGACTTGGAGAACATAGTAACTTTCCTCAACACCTAATTAACATAGTAAGTATGGACTACATCAGTAATTTACCTTTATTCACATTATTTGGTGTCACTCATTTAACATTTAAACAGAATTTATTACATTTTTATTTATTATAAATAAATTTATTAAATTTTAATTTAATTTAATAAATTAAATTTATTAAGATTTTATTTATA
Organism: Mustela putorius furo; assembly: GCF_011764305.1. NCBI lineage: Eukaryota > Metazoa > Chordata > Mammalia > Carnivora > Mustelidae > Mustela > Mustela putorius. The sequence continues at coordinate 108,028,300 of NW_025421987.1, read as the reverse complement.
TTACAGACAGAGATCACAAGTAGGCAGGTTGGGGGTTGGGGAGAAGTGGCAAGCAGGCTCCCCGCCAAGCAGAGAGCCCGATATGGGGCATGATCCCAGGATTTCAGGATCATGACCTGAGCCGAAGGCTGAGGCTCAACTTACTGAGCCACCCAAGTGCCCCAACACATGATAACTTCTTTACACCATCAGATTATAGCTGAACATCCTCAAAGAGGCAGGCACTCTTTAATTTTTCAATCTAAAGTAGCTACCAATAACTCTTCATTTCTCATTTGTTTATTCATTTTTCTTTCTACTCCCATTAGAAAATAAGCTTCATGAAGTCACAGGGACCTTTTATGGCCTATTTTGTTGTTGTTTTCCCCATGCCTGCGATGGTACCTAGAATGGAGTAGGCGTTCAGTTAATATTTATTGAATGAATGAATGACAAACATGATAAGTGTTTAATAAGTGTTAGATATTATTAATTTAATTAGGGAGAAACAAAAAAGTGAGACCTTAATATAACTGGAGTTCCATTTGAACTGATTCTATGCAGTGACACATTTAGAGAAACAGCTGTTCAGAAAAATAGCACTGAAAGCAACAAAAATCTTTACTTCCACAAAAAATGTCAAAGGTGGGAGGGTATAATTTTCACCTATTTCAACACTTGGTAAAATCCTGTCTTGACATCCCTGTTGCTCATAGTACTCAACACTCATGGAAGCTACTCCACCAATATTATCTTCCTGTCTCTCTGCCAACTCCCAGCCAAAGAACTACCCTCAAACAACTGTAACCTCGCTGAGAGCCTCCAGGTGCTGGACCTGTTTTTTGAACCAGTATAACAAAAAGCTTGGAGTCAAGTAGGCACACTTGGAACTTGGTGGTGTGGGTGGTGGAGGTAAGACTGGGGATATTCATCAGTTAACAATTTTGTACCTGCTACTCAGATTTTAATGAATCCTAAACAAAATGATATTTGGAAAAGACTGTGAAATAGCTCTACTTAGAGAGCACTGAATCCCACAAACTTTATTTGGAGGCAAATACACATCTTCATTATTAGTATCCTGCTACAAAGCTTTGGACCCAGGATAGGAGGAGATGTCTATTATCACAAAGATCCTCTTCACTTCGAACCTTGTGGACTCTGATTAGATGATGTTGTTAATTTGCTTTAGTATTTTGTTTTAACTATTGTGAATTAGAAACCAAACCTAAAAGGGAAGGGAAACTGTTACAGGCAGGAAAATAACTTGGTATCAACAGCTTGATAGTAAGTAGACCAAGTTGAAGAATGATTGTAACATTGATCACATGATAGTTGTAACAGTGACTCTGATTCCCCAAGTGGGGGTCTGTCATATTTTGTTCCTGACTTTTTTTCTTCCCTAGTGGGTTCTGACTTCTAGAGCCATCAGAGCTGTCTGTTAGGCTCCCTTAGGTGCAGCACACATTTGTAAGACAGACTCTTAGCATCACAAGATGTGGTCTGAAGGAAATAGGGCTTTACTCTACAAAATTGCCAGGTCTGCCAAAGCAGCTTTCCTGAGCTCTTGGCTTCATTAGCACAGTGCTCCAACCAGCTGACCTCAACTGACTCATCAGATTATAAGAGAAGTTGGGAATAGAAATTAGTTCCCTAGGGGATCCTGGCTGTATAATAGCTATCATTTGTATGTAGTTAAATGATTTGCAGAGTAGCATAACTCAGAGCTCCCAGCTGCATTTTGTCTATTTCTGGAAGTGTATGAAATAGTTAGCTGGGGATGTGGTTTCCAAAAGGTAGTGTGAGCATTATGGTAACATCTGGAGCTGGGTTTTCTCCCAACTCATCTGATTAAGTCCATTCTGCATCCAAGGAACTTAGATTTAATGGCTATTGCCTGGTTTCCAGTGCTTGTCTGTCAGTTCTTCTCTTTATATTTGCTGCAGTCTTGATCCTCTCAGCTGCCATACCCCCCCCCCCACAAAGAGTGCCAAAAGACATAAATATTCATGGGGGAATGAGAGATTCAGAAGACTGAGGTCAGGAGAACCCTGTTTCTGAAATGGGCTACTGGCTTCTTACCTTGCTTTCCTTTTCCTTCCACCCATCCTCTTAGAGCAAATTGTCCTATAAAGTGACCATTCTCTATCTCCTCCCTCCAGTAGGGGAAAATAGTAGTCTGGTAGGCAAGAGCCGGGAGAGGTGTGGGGAACACACATGAGCCCCTGGGATGGCACAGTGATTCTCAACCCAGCTTATACCAATGATGGCTAAATTGTCCCAAAATTCCTCATATATTCCAGGAATTAAAGAGGATAGGATAAGAGCAGAGAATTATAGGTGGTAGTGGCTGTCATGATCAACAGTAAAGGGATGGGGAAGGAGAGGCTATTGCTGTTTTCCCTGACCAGGCCATCAGCAACAATGCTCTAGAGACAATCATTTAGGAACTCACACTGCTGCTTCCTCTGATCCCTCAATAACTTTGTGCACCAGAAACCAGATTAAAAGGAATGGCAGTTGCAGTCTAGAAGACTATGAGAGAGGAAGCATATTTCCTACCTTTGCCTCCCTAAAGAGTAGGAGGGCAATGCTAAGTGGCCTAGATCTAAAGGTCTGAAGAATTTTGACACCAGGTAGGCCATCCTCCTCTACTCTCACTTTTTGCTTCCTCCTAAGTCCCATCAACACTGGCTGCCAGGTTTCCAAAGCTCAGGCTGCTGACAAAGACCCCATTCTGTCCCACAATGGGGACTGGTTCTCTGACAGCTATGTGTTTCAGCCTCAAGTTCCTGATTTTCAATTTTGTCACTATTCTAAGCAAGGATTTTGCCTGTTATTAATTATCCTTAGGTTTCATTTTGTGACTTCCAATCAGAGATGCTTAGTTTGGTTAACTATCTCTTTACAATGCTCCTTTCCCTTTCCCTGCATTAGAATTGGTCTCTTAAATCACATTAATTTATAGAACAGCCATCAAAGCTATCTATATGTGCCTACCTTTGCATGAAATATATTTAGTGCCTTTTTCTAGTATGTGGCAAGAATAGTTTTATTCATCTCAGCAGACAAGACCAAGTGTCAAGTCATAGCAAGGGCTATGGGAGCCAGTATTTCTCCCTGATTTGACCCAACACCATGAAGAGTTTCCTGGCTCCTTTAAAGCCTAGTTCTCCAGGTAATGGAATACAACAGTGATTCAACAGAATTCTTAACCCAGCCAGTCTCATGAGCCATTTATGGAAAGCCTGATACCTTGAACAACTGGCAGGTCCCTGAGTGAAGACACAGTAACCTGTGAGAATGAAGAGCTTTGTGTTAGAGCATGAGATGCCAGCAGGAGTCAGGGTGATATAATTAAAGAGACACTGAACTTGTGAAATTCCTGGGTTTGGGAGCATCCTTACTCTGCCAACTTACTGGCTACATGATAAAGTCAAGACCTTTAACCTGATATTCTTCAGTGTTAATGACGGCTTTGTATCAAGCACTGTGCTTGGCATTGCTGATGTAGTTAGAAATGTGACAAGGTTTTGGAACTAAGTGTGACAACCCTGGATATATTAGGGGGTTCTTATGAGAGTCATTTCTTTTGTTAGCTTTTAATTGTTCACAATCTAAGTATTATTTCTATGAAAAATAACGTGAATAAATATGCAGATCTATACAGAAGGTTTAAGTCCTGATAAGCCTATCATAAATTGAAAATATGGTCAGTTGAAAATTCATTTAATACACCTAAGCTACCAATCATCATAGCTTAACCTAGCCCACCTTAAACATGCTAAAAGCACATAGCCTATAGTTGGGCAAAATTATCAATCATAAAGCCTATTTCATAACAAAGTATTGAAAATCTCTTCTAATTAACTGAATACTGTACTGAAAGTGAAAAACAGAGTGGTCGTATGGATACAGAATGGTTTTTTTTTTGTATTTTCTTTTTCTTTTTCTTTTTTTTTTAATTTTTTATTTTTTATAAACATATATTTTTATCCCCAGGGGTACAGGTCTGTGAATCACCAGGTTTACATACTTTACAGCACTCACCAAAGCACATACCCTCCCCAATGTCCATAATCCCACCCCCTTCTCCCAAACCCCCTCCCCCAGCAACCCTCAGTTTGTTTTGTGAGATTAAGAGTCATTTATGGTTTGTCTCCCTCCCAATCCCATCTTGTTTCATTGATTCTTCTCCTACCCACTTAAGCCCCCATGTTGCATCACCACTTCCTCATATCAGGGAGATCATATGGTAGTTGTCTTTCTCTGCTTGACTTATTTCGCTAAGCATGATATGCTCTAGTTCCATCCATGTTGTCGCAAATGGCAAGATTTCATATCTCTCAATAGTTACCCTGAATGTTAATGGGCTAAATGCCCCTGTCAAAAGACACAGGGTATCAGAATGAATAAAAAAACAAAGCCCATCTATATGTTGCCTCCAAGAAACTCATTTTAAGCCTGAAGACACCTCCAGATTTAAAGTGAGGGGGTGGAAAAGAATTTACCATGCTAATGGACATCAGAAGAAAGCAGGAGTGGCAATCCTTATATCAGATCAATTAGATTTTAAGCCAAAGACTATAATAAGAGATGAAGAAGGACACTATATCATACTCAAAGGGTCTGTCCAACAAGAAGATTTAACAATTTTAAAGATCTATGCCCCCAACGTGGGAGCAGCCAACTATATAAACCAATTAATAACAAAATCAAAGAAACACATCAACAACAATAATACAATAATAGTAGGGGACTTTAACACTCCCCTCACTGAAATGGACGGATCATCCAAGCAAAAGATCAGCAAGGAAATAAAGGCCTTAAACAACACACTGGACCAGATGGACATCACAGATATATTCAGAACATTTCATCCCAAAGCAACAGAATACACATTCTTCTCTAGTGCACATGGAACATTCTCCAGAATAGATCACATCCTCAGTCCTAAATCAGGACTCAACCGGTATCAAAAGATTGGGATCATTCCCTGCATATTTTCAGACCACAATGCTCTAAAGCTAGAACTCAACCACAGAATGGTTTTAAGTTGCATTGATTGTTTATCATAGTGATTGCATGGCTGCCTGGAAACTGCAGCTTACTGTCCAACATCACAAGAGTACAGAATACCATACTGTAAGTCTGGGAAAAGATCAAAATTCAAAATTTGAAAAGTGATTTCTACTTAATGTGTATCACTTTCATGCCATTATAAAATAGAAAAATCTATCAGTAAGTTCAACTTACTGCATTGACGTGAGGGATATAATGTGCTTATTAAAAATAAATTTCATGGGGCATCTGGGTGGCTCAGTGGGTTAAAGCCTCTTCCTTCAGCTCAGGTCATGATCCCAGGGTCCTGGGATCGGGCCCTGCATCAGTCTCTCTGTTCAGCAGGGAGCCTGCTTCCTCCTCTCTCTCTGCCTGCCTCTCTGCCTACTTGCAATCTGTCTGTCAAATAAATAAATAAAATCTTTAAAATAAATAAATAAATTTCATGAGACTCACTTTTTTTTTTTTTTTTTTAGTAATTTCAGTGTAACAGAATTCATTGTTTGTGCACCACACCCAGTGCTCCATGCAATCCGTGCCCTCCCTAATACCCACTACCTGGTTCCCCCAACCTCCCACCCCCCCACCCCTTCAAAACCCTCAGATTCTTTTTCAGAGTCCATAGTCTCTCATGGTTCACCTCCCCTTCCAATTTACCCCAACTCCCTTCTCCTCTCTAACTCCCCATGTCCTCCATGTTATTTGTTATGCTCCACAAATAAGTGAAACCATATGATAATTGACTCTCTCTGCTTGACTTATTTCACTCAGCATAATCTTTTCCAGTCCCGTCCATATTGCTACAAAAGTTGGGTATTCATCCTTTCTGATGGAGGCATAATACTCCATAGTGTCTATGGACCACATCTTCCTTATCCATTCGTCCGTTGAAGGGCATCTTGGTTCTTTCCACAGCTTGGCGACCATGGCCGTTGCTGCTATAAACATTGGGGTACAGATGGCCCTTCTTTTCACGACATCTGTATCTTTGGGGTAAATACCCAGGAGTACAATTGCAGGGTCATAGGGAAGCTCTAATTTTAATTTCTTGAGGAATCTCCACACTGTTCTCCAAAGTGGCTGCACCAACTTGCATTCCCACCAACAGTGTAAGAAGGTTCCCCTTTCTCCACATCCTCTCCAACACATGTTGTTTCCTGTCATGCTAATTTTGGCCATTCTAACTGGTGTCAGGTGATATCTCAATTTGGTTTTAATATGAATCTCCCTGATGGCTAGTGATGAACATTTTTTCATGTGTCTGATAGCCATTGTATGTCTTCATTGGAGAAGTGTCTGTTGATGTCTTCTGCCCATTTTTTTACATGATTATCTTTTTTGTGTATGTTGAATGAAACTCACTTTTTCTTTTAAAAGCCATTTTTCTATGTTCTTACCTAAATACCTGTGAAGACTGCAGACTTATGATAAAGAGCATCCTCTGTTTACATAGCATATTTTCATATCACTCTTAGAAGGGTCAAAAGCAGTGGAGCAGAGTGACCTGAAGGGATGGGTTAAGGACAAACTTTAGATCACCTTTCCAGGGACATGAAGGGACTTTGTAAGAGCTTCTTTGCTCATTTGGAGCCTAAGACACAGCCCTTGGGATCCTCTTGAGAGAATAAATACCAAAGATAGATTAGGTCTTGGCACTCTTAGATGCAGTACACATTGGATGATTCAAAGTAACTGAGAAGAGCATTTTAAAATCATTAACTATAAAGAGAGTTTAAAAATTGACAAAAAGACATTGTCCCATTAAAAACTTCATGATGTATTGGTAAGTGAAAAAGTCTTTTAACTTTCTTGTATATATAATCTTACTCTTTGGAAAAGAAGTATTTGCTGTTATATAGAGAATATTAACTGTGGTTATCATCAGATGATAGGGTTCTGAGCTTATCTTTAGACTTCTTTGTATTTTTCAAGTTTTCTGCAGTAAGCTTATACTTCTTTTAGCCCCAGAAAAAGTGATTATAAACTAAATCCTAAAATATTATCTAGCAGGAAAGAGACTATGTGTTGTTGACTATTTTATCTCAGTGTTTAGAATATATGTTAGAATCACATGAGAGAGAGCTTACAGAACTACAGCTTTGTGACCCTCACACCTGGAGATGCTAGCTCAGTTGGACTGGTAGGAGACAAGGCTGCCAAGGAAAGTGGAGGCAGATTCTAGACTAAATCACACTGAAGAGTATCGGAGCCATCATTTCCTATTTAAAGTCCAGGTTCATTATAGCACAGGGCAAAATCTGTATTCCAGTTGAAAATTATCTTTCAGTATCCCTCTGTCTTGGTTTCAGTAGTAGTTCTATCTGGCAAGATATATCTAGTTCAGTTTCCCCTAAGATGCCTTTTAGGCTCCTGGGACTTGGAAAAGATGATTATCTACTTAATACCAATTGGCTATGTAGATTAGCCCCAGTGAGTAAAAACACAGTGATTTGAACAAAAGACATGATTAGCTGATTGAATAACCACAGGCCATCTTAGTGCAGGTGTAGTAGAGACAAGGGCTGGGTCAGATACTAACATTTCTATTTTCTTGGGCTGAATAACAATGTTTCATTATTTCAGTACTCCTCTGATGTTAATAGTAGAGAGACATGGAGAGAGGGATAACATATATAATAGCATTCATACTTAAAATTAAAATAACATTTTCCTTAAAGTTTCATGAAAAGAGATATGTTATTTCTCTCTACTTGTAGAGAATAGTAGTGTGTGCTTCTTGGGAGGTATCTTTAATAATTCAAAACTAAGCATTTGGCTCCGTTTATGACTGTGATGGAAAAACTAATATTCACACTGCCCATCTATGCATACACAGAACTGTGTTGTATAAAAGGCAAGGCTACCCAAATGCTTTAGACTATCATTTCAATTTTTGCTTAGTTAAAAAAAAAAAACAAACAAATTGAAAGATTTTGAGATGCTCCCTATTGAAAACCCTGCTGTAGACTCCAGGATCACCTAGCTCTCAATTAACTAAGGTATAAATGGGGAGAGGAAAGATTACAGATAATTTAAAGTGTAGTTAAACCAAAACTAGTCAAAATGTAGTACCAAAATTTTAATTGTAAACATACTTAGTTTAAAATGTATACAATATTCAGATAAACATTAACATTCTAAATTGTCATCAAAACAAATAATTTAGTATTGTTGGTATGCATGCAACTAAATATCATTTTACTTCCCCAATAAAGAAATGATTAAAAACAGAATTTTTAAAAGATCAAGGTCTGTTTTGGGGTTTTTTTTTTATGTGTGTGGAGAAAGAGAGATCTCCCTAAAACATGATAGACACATCTATTCATTAATACCTATTTCCGATAGTAGACATGCTTTAAAATATAGTTATTTGTGCAGAAATGTTGGGATTTTGTTTTTGGACAAATTATTATCTCTGCATACCTTTTGGGTATGGTGAATCTTCACACTGATTTGTTTACTTGTTAAACTGCATGTCACCCTGCCCTGTGTTCCTATCATTTAGGTAAGTGATGGAAGATGAGGCAACTAAAAGCAGTGAGTGTTATTAGCAAGAGATAGATTCTTTTCATTATTTCGCTTGGTCATTTGTAAGCCTGAGGTCATTGATTCAAGCTTTCCCCTGACATCCAGATAACTCACCACCAGGTAGATAGTGATAGTGGTAGCTGGCTTTCCATTAATCTATATCTTCACTATTGTCATTTGTCCACACTTGCTAGATACATGAAAGAAGTTAGCAAAGCTATAGGATAAACAGATAAATGTAATATGCTTTCCAAGACAGTTTTACTTGAGGATGTTGCAGGCAAAATAATATAATCAAGTTTTATTGATGATAAATTAAAATTTTTTCTTTATATTAAAGTGATATATACATATTTTGGGATATAAAGCAAAATGTGCTTACTTTTTAAAGATTAAACAGGAGACTTCAAGGAAATTTCCTGATCAGGCCACTTTCCACTGTGCTCAAGACTCCAGAATGTGAGACTGGGGAAGGGGTGGGGTGGTATATATTAATGTCCTCTTCTATTAGGTGCTCTGGGAAAGGATTGAGAAGTCCTGCAAGAGGACATGAAGAAAAGGAGCATAAAATTTAGTTAAATAGGTGCCCATTTAGTTACAGTTAGGATGGGACTCCACTGACTTACACTTTTTCTGAAAAAGCCTTGTCGGACTCCGGTAGGTTTTGCGGGCCGACAGGCACGAGGAGAGCGTCCGGGCCAGCCGGTAGCTCCCCTTGGGGCTGAGCGGGATGGCGAGTGTCGCGAGTCCAGGCGCATTAACGAACCACACCAGACTCGGGGGATCTGTCGAAGCAGGATCTCACTTTATTGAGCGGGGTTGCAGCTTATATTAGGTAGGGGATGGGAAATGAGGTCAGCGGGGAGAGAGCCTATGGGGTTTGGTTACGTAGTCAGTAACTGGGTAGGGTGTGTTGGGCGAGAGGAGGAAATATCAGAGATCTGCGGAACCGAAACCGCCACGTTGGCGCCAATACTGCCACCGTGGTGCCTTTTCTAGCTGGAAGAGAAGGCAGGCCAGTGCCATCTTTGCTGTGCCCAACAAAGCCTAACTCTTAAATGAGCCAAGCATAAATCACTGATTATCCTGTTAATGAGGACTTGAGATTTAGAGAATAGTGTAAAGAAATACAAATAGCTAGATTATAACAGTTTCCTGATAGAAAACCATTACTTTCCTCATTTACTTACTTTAATGTCTCATTTACCACTTTGGTGTCAAAAGTTCCCATGACTTAGGCATACCTGCCATCTTGCTGCTAAAGATACTCTATAGACTTTGATGATGATGACAATGATGATGATAATGATAGTTAAGACCTACATAGTGCTCGTTATGTATCAAGTGCTGCTCTAAGTGCTTTGCATTTAGGCCTCCCAACAACCCTATGAGATAAAATTATTCCCATTTTTTCCCATTTTACAGATAAGGAAACTGATCACAGACAGTTCAGTCATTTTCCTAAGGACATGTTGCCAAGGGATGGTAGAACTAAAACTGGACCCTGGGCAATCTGATTCCAGAGTCCTGCTTTTAAACACCAACTTTCTTCTTCTCATCACAGAAATTTTTAAAGATGTAGTTTTCACTAGGCTAGAATTCATGAAGTTGTTGAAAGTGATGTTAGAGAATTGCTTGTGTCACATGAACAACATTAACAAATGAGGATCTGGTAGAATTAGACAATCAGGACACAGTAGGCACTTCCAGAGAGAATCATTTGGCTAACAAAGGAAATAAAATGAAGACCTAAAATAGATTTTTTTTTAAATTACTTTCATTATGGTGCTTGCTTCAGCACATATACTGAAATTGGAATGATACAAAGAGGATTAGCATGTCCTTTGTGTAAAGATGATACACAATTCATAAAAGTACTTTCATTATGACTGTGCTATGAACATCCTGTGTGAAGTAAAGGATGTTGTATGGTAGATGTATTGGGCATTTCTTTTGGGAAACACATATATACAAACTCCAAAAAGCACTCCATTTATTCTTTATTCAGAGAATTAGTGACCTTTTCCCAACAGTTTTCAGATAAAGACAATCTGTAATAAGGAGATGCTTGAACGTTAACTTTAGTCTAGTTATTAACAGAGCATAGGAAGTTGTTGGTGCCAACCGTCAGTAAAGGTAGAGAGGAGTCTCATCTGTGATCAGTTGTCTTTTCCCAGAAAAGAAGAGCCTGAGTTGCCTTACCTATGTCCTGTCATTCCAGATTTCTTTATTTTTCTTAATCATAAGGAAAGAGAAATACACTCAGGGACTACATTGTTCCTTATGATTACTCTGACCTTGGAAACTGTGTGTGTGTATGTGTGTAATTTCACTCTAGTTGACAGCTTCCTTCCTTAGGTCTCTGCTTTTTGAGGGCAAAATCTGCTTTCTTTCTAAATACCAAATACTTAGGGTTACTTCATCACTTAAAGTTGCCCTTCCCACAGCTTAGACTTAGAGATTATCTTCTTATGAAAGACCCCACTGCAAAAAGAGAAACATTTTTAGAAACATTTAAGAGGAATGTATAAAAGGTTTTCAAGGAATAATTTTGCTTAAAAAAAATTCAACTTTGAACAGACTGCATCTAGAAGCACAAACTTGAGTCCAACAGGAGCGATTATTCGTTATTACCATATTGATCTTGGACTTTGAACATTGGAATAGAGATTTAATCAGCTAACCAACATAAAAGTAGTTCTGAGTCCACTCTTGGGAAGTTCTCTTATCGATTAGTTTGACAATGACCAAAATTAAATTTCGTCTTTTATGCTTTGAATCTTGAAAATAAGAAGATGGTTAATATTGAAGCAGAATCTAAATATTCAGAAATCTTTTTACCCAGAGCATTTAGTCAAAGTTACTGTAAGCCACAACAAACCTGTGGCAATACCCTATTGTCTTTGAACCCCAAATCTTCTTTGCCTAGTACTCCCTCTAGTAGATCCCATACTATCTAGGCAACCCAACCTTGGTGTGCCACCAGGCTGTCATTTATCTGTCAAATATGTCAAGGTCCAATAGTTGTCTGCATGCATTTGACTACCAGCTTTTCATTCCAACTTGAATGGAAGCAGAATCCTTCCTTCCCACTGTAGATCAGTTAACTAGACAGCATTGAGGGCAGGGAAGATGAACTTTTCCCTTTAGCACCGATCCTCCTAAGCAGAATATAAATGATTAAAATTAGCTTTTCATCAGGAAAATTCACAGGTTTGAGTCTCCCTGGAGAGTCCTTTGATCTTAGATGTCACTGGGCTCTTCAAAAAGACCTGCTGGGGATCACTCTTTAAGGAGAACAGCCTGAGATTCCAGTGTGGATTTGTTAGTGGCCACATCTATGGATTAGCAAATCATGAGAAGGGAATCCTAGGAATACCAAAGTCATTAGGTAGTGGCAAACTATTGTCATGTTGCAGGTTTTTTTTTTTTTTAAGAAGATTGGTTTATTTTAGAGAGAGAGGGTGTGGGTGAGCAGGAGGAGAGGGAGAGAGAGAATCTCAAACAGACTCTCCACTGAGCATGGAGCCCAGTGTGGGGGCTCCATCTCACAACCCTCACAACCTTGAGATCGTGAAATCAATAGGCAGATGTTAAACCGGCTGAGCCATACAGGCATAGGCATCCCTCATATTGCAGTTTTTATGTCTGCTGGTTTGACGGTTCACGGTAAGGCATTTTCTTCCCATGATATAAGTCTTGTAGCCTTAAACACTGCATTAAGCATTTATTTCTGCTTCAGCCAGAAAACCATTTTTCTCTTATCCCAGGTGCATAGGGCCTAGCTAGAGGTATGCTGAATATAGCTGATATTTCAATGAAGTCTCCTGAAAGCCAGGCATGGTACTCCTTGTATAATAGCGCCCAGGTGAAATATGTCTTGATAAGATAGTATTTCTTTGAGAGGTGCACCTGAGTTTTGTCCTTTCTTGAACCAGCAACTTCACTGCACTGTCTAGTCCAGACATCTTTATAGAAATAGTAGATGTTTATCTTTAGCTAAAAGTAGAGAAGCCTTTCTAATAACAACAAAAATGTTAGTTGGGAATGTTGGAACCCTCACTCTGGAATGATTAAGTAAGTAAATATATACATAAAAACAAGTAAATACATCTTTTCACAGATATTATACTAATACATCTTCCCCTCCTCCCCTTTAACTCTTGTCTCATTGCAGCCCATCATTCTTAAGGCATAGTGGGCTTGAGGCTTCAGCATAGGAGACTGGTAAGACAGTGGGTATGAAAGCAGGCAGTAAGGAGTGAGGAGGTCTGTTAAATTATTTTATCTGCTCCATAGATATATAGAAGAACCTAGAAGGTCCAGCTCATGAGGTTCTTCTATAGTGTGGAGACTGGAATTAGGAAGAAGGAAAAGATGATATAAAAAAACAAAATAAATGTCTGCCTCTGTCCTGGCTAGGGTAAAGATGGGAGAAAGTAAAATAAAAAGAATGAGGGAGGGACACCTGGGTGGCTCAGTTGGTTAAGCAGCTGCCTTTGGCTCAGGTCATGATCCCAGCGTCCTGGGATCGAGTCCCACATCGGGCTCCTTGCTCGTCAGGGAGCCTGCTTCTCCCTCTGCCTGCCATTCTGTCTGCCTGTGCTCGCTCTCTCTCTGATAAATAAATAAAATCTTTTTTAAAAAAATAATGAGGGAGACAGAAATGTGTGCAAGAAGGGCATCTCCACGGTTGCTCTACACTTTGGTGTTGGGAGACTGAAGACTTCAGAGATGCGATGCAGACTCAGGGTTCTGTCTTTGTGCTCTTATTGGGACTGGGGAGAGGGAAGGAGCACTGTTCTCTACAAATCAATATGGAGCAGCTCAATTATCACACAGCAAGTTTTCTGAGATGAGAAGCAGAAACATCACAGCAGATGTTGGGGTGGACCACTGGGCAAGGGGCTGAATGGCGCAGTAGCACACTCTGATGTCTGCAGCCAGCCAGAGCTGAGAGAAAGCTAAACAACAAAGGGGCATTGGCAAGACCTACCTGGGAGCATTACTGGAAGTAAAAGAAGGGACCAGCCTGGTACTTTAGCATCAGAGGCCAGAAAGACACATGGTGACAGGGGAATTAGAAGCATTACTGCAGATCTGTGGGTACCAGGCAATGCATATGAAAGACTGGCACAATGCCTGATGATTACTCCCAATACCCATCTGACACTGGGGAGGGCTGGGTACCATTCTAGTAAGAGGGGAAGCTGTCAGGGAGTTTGAATATTCTCCAAAGGAGCTATTTAAATTACTGTTTTGAACTAAAGTGTAAACTGGTTGGGAAATTTAGTCACAGTAAAAGGCATTACATCAGATGTGATCAGAACTAATTTTTTAAAAAGTGGTTAAAACAGATTCATCAATAATTATATTTATATATATATCTTAAACATTTTATGTTAATTTAATGTAAATGTACATTCATACAGCAGTCTTGTAATGTGGGGCCAAAACCTTTTTATTACATATTGGTCTTCCAATTAGAGTTCTTCTTTCTAACGTAAATTATACCTATAATTTCTTCTTCTATAATTTCTTTTTTTTTTTTTAAGATTTTGTGTATTTATTTGAGAGAGAGAAAACTATCAGTGGGAGCAGTAGAGACAGAGGGAGAAGCAGCCACCGCACTGAGCAGGGAGCCCAATGTGGGGCTCAATCCTAGGACCCCGGGATCATGACCTGAGCTGAAGGCAGATGCTTAACTAAGTGAGCCACCCAGGTGCCCCTTCATCTACAATTTCTAATTGTATTTTCTTTACTAAGCCAATAACTCTTTAAGCTACTTGCAAAGAAATTTGAGTATAGAAACTTAGTTTTTTTAATAGTTAAAATTTATTTACAGTTGTCTTGATACCTGATTGAAAGCATTGTTAAAGGAAACCCACCTTAATTAAGTCTATTCAAAGTATTCAATTTAGCTTTCAGACAGCCCATTGTCTTCACATTTTTTTTTCCTATTTTGAAGTTTGTTTAATTATATAGCTAAAATAATAAGATGGTCATAAACAAATTTAGTGACACAACTGATCCTTGACAGCAGAAGGAAACCTGTTACCTGTGAGTTCTCAGTGCACCACAGAAAACAAGCAGTATGATGTGGAGAAGGAATACAAGGTGCTGATTAATTCAGCCAGTTGGTTAAATGGAGATTGGTTAAGAGCAAATATGTAACATTTTCTCTTTAACAGCAAATGAGGGCTCAAAAGGATAGCCTAATTAGTTATGGATAACATTTTAATTTTTTTAATTAAAAAATTTTAAAATTACAGTTTTCCCTGCATATCCAAATTGCATTCTCTGTGGATTAAACTTTGAAAGCCCACTTATACATTCTATAATGAAGTAATCAAACCATGAACATGTATCACTAATTTGTACATGGATATTAAGTGGAAAACTGATTCTCCTCCACCCTCCACCCCGCTAGTCCTTTTCCATGATATTCTTGATTGTATAACGGTATGTAAACCAATAAGGTTTTTGTTTCTTATCTATAGAGTTTATCCTGGTTTCTGATTACATACCTCCGGAAAGGTCTTTTAAAATAAGTTCTTCATTGCTGTATTTGTAAGGAAGTTTGCTTCCTGCCACAAGTCCTCCAGAATTACAGCTGCCTTCTCTGCCACTTAACCCAGGTTTGGCTTGGCTTTGTTGCTCTGGCTTTGTCTATTCTTAATCTGTGCCCTCTTTCAATGCAGTGACCTCTTTTCTCTGAATATAGAATAAATAAGAAGGGATATTTTAAGGTACTTTTGGTTGGGAAAGTGACTTTCTGATTGAAGTGGGGGGGGGGGGGGTTCCAAGCCACAAGTGTTGTTTCCCCCATTGAATTGATATATCAGTGCTTTCTACTGAACTCTTAAACTTTTCTTTGCTCTTCACCCTACCTGCACCGTGCCTATCTCCAAAGGTGTTCATATTTACCATTTCATGTCCAGGACTAGGCAGGCTTCTTGTGTTCGATGCTCAGGCACTATCTATCTATGCAGTGGCCTAATCCCAATTCCCTGTGGTCCCCTGAGCCTGAAGTGTAGCAGGTAGAAGGAAGAATTGGGAAGCTCTTCCTTGACATTCTGCCCATGTGTATTTTCGCCTTTTCATTTGCAAAGCAAAGATCCTACAGGCTAACTCCTGGCCATGGCACTGGGGGGCACAACTGAATATTTGTTGTTTTCTCCAGCGATAGAAAACTTTCCCCCCAATAATAATTAGCTGCCTTCACTATGTTTGGCAAATGAATTGAGGACTTTTTCCAGCCTGTCAGAGGATACAGATTTGAGAATAGGGTTGACATCCTTTTCAGCTTGAAGGATCAAGAATAAGAACCCATTTTTTTGCTTTCATTTTTGTATTTTCACCAGAGCCCACACTGTTCACTTCATGAGGAACAATTCAGGGTTGCTTCACAGTGTTGACACTATTTGTGATCCATTTGTAGCACATTCCTGACTCTTATTTTCAAAACATTGGAGGTAAGAATTGTTCAACTTCCCCCAAACCATTTGAATTGATCCTACTGTTCTGTTGCTATTTTAAATACAACTTGTAATTAATTCTTTACTGCCCTAAGTCTGAACCATGTCTGTAAAGCCATGTCACATAAAATGATTTTAAAAGGAAGAGCATCAACCACTGTGCTGGGGTCAATTTTTAATACTCTGAAAAGGCTTAAAAATCAAAACCCAGTTTAAAACTTAGTCTTTCTTATTTGTGAATAGAAACAGAAATATCAGTTGAGAGCATATTGTGACAAATCTGTGGAAAATGTGTCCTCTATTGATTTGTGCAGTTATCCCTGGAAAGAACATATAAGGAAGTTAAGTCTTCCCAATCCAAGTTTCCTTTTGATGAAACCTTGGCAACAAGGCTGGCAAGTCTTAAAGAATAATTTTGCTGGATGATGCAAGCTTAGAGGATATGATATTTTAACTATCATATTCCTTCCAGACATCTGAGGGTTTAACATGCAAATTAGAATATAATTTCTCCTGTGTGTGTATGTGTTCATGTTCTGTCATACTGAATCACTTGGTCATATCAGAGAATTAGACTTTAGGCAAGTCAGTTAACCTTTCTGGCCTGTCTTCTCACATTATAATGTAAGGAACTGCACTCTGTTTTATTCTAAGTGTTTCACAATAAAAATGCTTTTTTTTCTCTTGGGAAAGAATTTTGAGATCACATGCTTCTGTGTGCCCTGCATATGCAAATTACATCGACTAAAGTTTTAGCTCTGAGAACCTGGGCTAATAGAATGCACATGGGCTATTCTCTTAATGTCTGATATATACATATGTATGTATGTGTGTGTCATATATGTGTGTGTGTAAAGTGAAAGGGAGGGTGTCAAAAAATCTTTTTTTTTTTTTTTTTTTTTTTTTTACTAAATATTGGATCCACACCAAACCTGATCTTCACCATCACCCACCACTACCCACCTTCATTGTTGGAGATTCTGTAATAGAATGGTGTCACAAGAACTACTGTACGGTCGAGAGGTAGGGAGAAGAACTTTGGGCCTGTATTTCCCAGGGCTGTCACCAACTCATTAACAGAAGTAGTGGTCTTGAGGGTGCAACAGGACACACAGCTTGGCTCTCCCAGCAGTTTCCTATCCGCATTTGGGAGAGTGTTCTAGCTTACTTTAAGCTTTACATATATCCAAGCAACAAACACTGGAAAAAGAAAAAGAAACAAATAATTTTAAAAGATCCTGATGGCTCATGTGCCACTTCTTCAGAGCCATTAAAAGCTGTCTTAATATGCTAAAATGAGAACCACAGCTAGTCTTCACCTCCTTTCTCAATTCTCACACCCCATTAAGATTGAAGCTAGTTTGTCACATTGACACTGAGGAATGTTATTATTCAGAGCTGAATTAAAAAGGGAATTTATATAGACAAAACCAATAAGCCAAGCAGCCTTGACATTTAATTTTCTTGGAAACCTTTCTCATCGAACCAGGAATGTCTGCATACTACACATTTGCAAAATGAAAAGTGGTATAGCAGGAGGATAATCTCCTCATATAAATGATGAGTAAATAATCTGGAGGAGATTAGATGTTTTCTCCTTGCCTTGTCCTTGCCCTCTACCCTGAAATGACATTTATGAGTGCCATTTATTTTACTATTTTTTTCATAGACATGGAATGTTTGGGGAAGTGTGTGGGGTGTGGTAATTTTTATTTATGTTTTTGGCCATCAATTTCAAGTTTGCACTAACTGTTAAGAATATTGGTTGTTGGCCCTTAAACTCAGCAGATCAGTAACCAGGAGTCACCTCAAAATCCTAATGTAAATTGTCTAAGATTATTTCAAGACATTATTTGGCTCTTTAAGGTAGGCTGAACATACAGAAGGAATCATATTTCAGGATCCATTTAGCATTATGTTTTAGTCAGGGTAGGTAATGGTAGTTCTTTTAAAAAAAAGTCAGAGTCTCAGTGGTTTCACATAACAAAAATCTATCACTTACATCCTGATTGAGTGTAGGTTAGCAGGACATGAGGTGAGAGGTCCTATTCTGTATGTTAATTTAGGGACCTAGAATTGCTCTATAATGTAAGTTTGCCATCTTCTCAGATTCAGCATCCCTCTGCTGGATTCTCAGGATCTGAGGATGGGAATCCTCAGGGAAGTGAGAAAGAGAATATAAAGTCATGCAGAATAGAGATAGGTGGGGGATGTTTCCAGGCCTTAACTAGAACTCAATCACATGGTCTACTTAATTCCAGGGGAGCTTTGGAAATAGTTTAACAATGCGTTCTGCAGAAGGACAAAGTGAGTTTGATGACAGACAGTATTGACAATGCTTTGGCTCCTTTTGCTCTTGCTACACATACCTATGCCCATAGCCCTTATTCTAGGTTAGTCTACCTGTGATGACACCAAGGCATTTTTTTTTAATTTTTTATTTTTTATAAACATATATTTTTATCCCCAGGGGTACAGGTGTGTGAATCACCAGGTTTACACACTTCACAGCACTCACCAAAGCACATACCCTCCCCAATGTCCATAATCCCACCCCCTTCTCCCAAACCCCCTCCCCCCAGCAACCCTCAGTTTGTTTTGTGAGATTAAGAGTCAATTATGGTTTGTCTCCCTCCCAATCCCATCTTGTTTCATTGATTCTTCTCCTACCCACTTAAGCCCCCATGTTGCATCACCACTTCTTCATATCAGGGAGATCATATGATAGTTGTCTTTCTCTGCTTGACTTATTTCACTAAGCATGATATGCTCTAGTTCCATCCATGTTGTCGCAAATGGCAAGATTTCATTTCTTTTGATGGCTGTATAGTATTCCATTGTGTATATATACCACATCTTCTTGATCCATTCATCTGTTGATGGACATCTAGGTTCTTTCCATAGTTTGGCTGTTGTGGACATTGCTGCTATAAACATTCGGGTGCACATGCCCCTTTGGATCACTACATTTGTATCTTTAGGGTAAATACCCAATAATGCAATTGCTCGGTCATAGGGCAGTTCTATTTTCAACATTTTGAGAACCTCCATGCTGTTTTCCAGAGTGGCTGCACCAGCTTGCATTCCCACCAACAGTGTAGGAGGGTTCCCCTTTCTCCGCATCCTCGCCAGCATCTGTCATTTCCTGACTTGTTTATTTTAGCCATTCTGACTGGTGTGAGGTGATATCTCATTGTAGTTTTGATTTGTATTTCCCTGATGCCGATTGATATGGAGCACTTTTTCATGTGTCTGTTGGCCATCTGGATGTCTTCTTTGCAGAAATGTCTGTTCATGTCCTCTGCCCATTTCTTGATTGGATTATTTGTTCTTTGGGTGTTGAGTTTGCTAAGTTCTTTATAGATTTTGGACACTAGTCCTTTATCTGATATGTCGTTTGCAAATATCTTCTCCCATTCTGTCAGTTGTCTTTTGATTTTGTTAACTGTTTCCTTTGCTGTGCAAAAGCTTTTGATCTTGATGAAATCCCAATAGTTCATTTTTGCCCTTGCTTCCCTTGCCTTTGGCGTTGTTCCTAGGAAGATGTTGCTGCAGCTGAGGTCGAAGAGGTTGCTGCCTGTGTTCTCCTCAAGGATTTTGATGGATTCCTTTCGCACATTGAGGTCCTTCATCCATTTTGAGTCTATTTTTGTGTGTGGTGTAAGGAAATGGTCCAATTTCATTTTTCTGCATGTGGCTGTCCAGTTTTCCCAGCACCATTTATTGAAGAGGCTGTCTTTTTTCCATTGGACATTCTTTCCTGCTTTGTCGAAGATTAGTTGACTGTAGAGTTGAGGGTCTATTTCTGGGCTCTCTATTCTGTTCCATTGATCTATGTGTCTGTTTTCGTGCCAGTACCATGCTGTCTTGATGATGACAGCTTTGTAATAGAGCTTGAAGTCCGGAATTGTGATGCCACCAACATTGGCTTTCTTTTTCAATATCCCTTTGGCTATTCGAGGTCTTTTCTGGTTCCATATAAATTTTAGAATTATTTGTTCCATTTCTTTGAAAAAGATGGATGGTACTTTGATAGGAATTGCATTAAATGTGTAGATTGCTTTAGGTACCATAGACCTTTTCACAATATTTATTCTTCCAATCCAGGAGCATGGAACATTTTTCCATTTCTTTGTGTCTTCCTCAGTTTCTTTCATGAGTACTTTATAGTTTTCTGAGTATAGATTCTGTGCCTCTTTGGTTAGGTTTATTCCTAGGTATCTTATGGTTTTGGTTGCAATTGTAGATGGGATTGACTCCTTAATTTCTCTTTCTTTTGTCTTGCTGTTGGTGTAGAGAAATGCAACTGATTTTTGTGCATTGATTTTATATCCTGACACTTTACTGAATTCCTGTATAAGTTCTAGCAGTTTTGGAGTGGAGTCTTTTGGGTTTTCCACATAGAGTATCATATCATCTGCGAAGAGTGATAATTTGAATTCTTCTTTGCCGATTTGGATGCCTTTAATTTCCTTTTGTCTGATTGCTGAGGCTAGGACCTCTAGTACTATGTTGAATAGCAGTGGTGATAATGGACATCCCTGCCGTGTTCCTGACCTTAGCGGAAAAGCTTTCAGTTTTTCTCCATTGAGAATGATATTTGCGGTGGGTTTTTCATAGATGGCTTTGATGATATTGAGGTATGTGCCCTCTATCCCTACACTTTGAAGAATTTTGATTAGGAAGGGATGTGTCCTTTGTCAAATGCTTTTTCAGCATCTATTGAGAGTATCATATGGTTCTTGTTCTTTCTTTTATTGATGTGTTGTATCACATTGACTGATTTGCGGATGTTGAACCAACCTTGCAGCCCTGGAATAAATCCCACTTGGTCATGGTGAATAATCCTTTTAATTTACTGTTGAATCCTATTGGCTAGTATTTTGGTGAGAATTTTCGCATCTGTGTTCATCAAGGATATTGGTCTATATCTCTCTTTTTTGATGGGATCCTTGTCTGGTTTTGGGATCAAGGTGATGCTGGCCTCATAAAATGAGTTTGGAAGTTTTCCTTCCATTTCTATTTTTTGGAACAGTTTCAGGAGAATAGGAATTAGTTCTTCTTTAAATGTTTGGTAGAATTCCCCCGGGAAGCCGTCTAGCCCTGGGCTTTTGTTTGTTTGGAGATATTTTTTTTTAATTTTTTATTTTTTTATTATTATTATTTTTTTATAAACATATATTTTTATCCCCAGGGGTACAGGTCTGTGAATCACCAGGTTTACACACTTCACAGCACTCACCAAAGCACATACCCTCCCCAATGTCCATAATCCCACCCCCTTCTCCCAAACCCCCTCCCCCCAGCAACCCTCAGTTTGTTTTGTGAGATTTAGAGTCACTTATGGTTTGTCTCCCTCCCAATCCCATTTTTTTTAAAGATTTTTTTTTAATTTATTTATTTGACAGACAGAGATCTCAAGTAGGCAGAGAGGCAGGCAGAGAGAGAGGAGGAAGCAGGCTCCTTGCTGAGCAGAGAGCCCGATGCGGGACTCGATCCCAGGACCCCGAGATCATGACCTGAGCCGAAGGCAGCGGCTCAACCCACTGAGCCACCCAGGCGCCCCTGTTTGGAGATTTTTGATGACTGTTTCAATCTCCTTACTGGTTATGGCTTTCTACTTCTTCCTGGTTCAGTTGTGGTAGTTTATATGTTTCTAGGAATGCATCCATTTCTTCCAGATTGTCAAATTTGTTGGCGTAGAGTTGCTCATAGTATGTTCTTATAATAGTTTGTACTTCTTTGGTGTTAGTTGTGATCTCTCCTCTTTCATTCATGATTTTATTTATTTGGGTCCTTTCTCTTTTCTTTTTGATAAGTCTGGCCAGGGGTTTGTCAATTTTATTAATTATTTCAAAGAACCAGCTCCTAGTTTCGTTGATTTGTTCTATTGTTTTTTTGGTTTCTATTTCATTGATTTCTGCTCTGATCTTTATGATTTCTCTTCTCCTGATGGGCTTAGGGTTTCTTTCTTGTTCTTTCTCCAGCTCCTTTAGGTGTAGGGTTAGGTTGTGTACCTGAGACCTTTCTTGTTTCTTGAGAAAGGCTTATACCGCTATATATTTTCCTCTCAGGACTGCCTTTGTTGTGTCCCACAGATTTTGAACCATTGTATTTTCATTGTCATTTGTTTCCATGATTTTTTTCAATTCTTCTTTAATTTCCCGGTTGACCCATTCATTCTTTAGAAGGATGCTGTTTAGTCTCCATGTATTTGGGTTCTTTTCAAACTTCCTTTTGTGGTTGAGTTCCAGCTTTAGAGCATTGTGGTCTGAAAATATGCAGGGAATGATCCCAATCTTTTGATACCGGTTGAGTCCTGATTTAGGACTGAGGATGTGATCTATTCTGGAGAATGTTCCATGTGCACTAGAGAAGAATGTGTATTCTGTTACTTTGGGATGAAATGTTCTGAATATATCTGTGATGTCCATCTGGTCCAGTGTGTCGTTTAAGGCCTTTATTTCCTTGCTGATTTTTGCTTGGATGATCTGTCCATTTTAGTGAGGGGAGTGTTAAAGTCCCCTACTATTATTGTATTATTGTTGATGTGTTTCTTTGATTTTGTTATTAATTGGTTTATATAGTTGGCTGCTCCCACGTTGGGGGCATAGATCTTTAAAATTGTTAAATCTTCTTGTTGGACAGACCCTTTGAGTATGATATAGTGTCCTTCTTCATCTCTTATTATAGTCTTTGGCTTAAAATCTAATTGATCTGATATAAGGATTGCCACTCCTGCTTTCTTCTGATGTCCATTAGCATGGTAAATTCTTTTCCACCCCCTCACTTTAAATCTGGAGGTGTCTTCGGGCTTAAAATGAGTTTCTTGGAGGCAACATATAGATGGGCTTTGTTTTTTTATCCATTCTGATACCCTGTGTCTTTTGACAGGGGCATTTAGCCCATTAACATTCAGGGTAACTATTGAGAGATCTGAATTTAGTGCCATTGTATTGCCTGTAAGGTGACTGTTACTGTATATGGTCTCTGTTCCTTTCTGATCTACCACTTGTAGGCTCTCTCTTTGTTTAGAGGACCCCTTTCAATATTTCCTGTAGAGCTGGTTTGGTGTTTGCAAATTCTTTCAGTTTTTGTTTGTCCTGGAAGCTTTTAATCTCTCCTTCTATTTTCAATGATAGCCTAGCTGGATATAGTATTCTTGGCTGCATGTTTTTCTCGTTTAGTGCTCTGAAAATATCATGCCTGCTCTTTCTTGCCTGCCAGGTCTCTGTGGATAAGTCAGCTGCCAATCTAATATTTTTACCATTGTATGTTACAGACTTCTTTTCCCGGGCTGCTTTCAGGATTTTCTCTTTGTCACTGAGACTTGTAAATTTTACTATTAGGTGACTGGGTGTGGGCCTATTCTTATTGATTTTGAGGGGCATTCTCTGAACCTCCTGAATTTTGAGGCTCGTTCCCTTTGCCATATTGGGGAAATTCTCCCCATTAATTCTCTCCAGTATACCTTCTGCTCCCCTCTCTCTTTCTTCTTCTTCTGGAATCCCAATTATTCTAATGTTGTTTTGTCTTATGGTGTCACTTATCTCTCGAATTCTCCCCTCATGGTCCAGTAGCTGTTTGTCCCTCTTTTGCTCAGCTTCTTTATTCTCTGTCATTTGGTTTTCTATATCACTAATTCTTTCTTCTGCTTCATTTATCCTAGCAGTGAGAGCCTCCATTTTTGATTGCACCTCATTAATAGCTTTTTTATTTCAACTTGGTTAGATTTTAGTTCTTTTATTTCTCCAGAAATGGCTTTTATATCTCTCAAGAGGGTTTCTCTAATATCTTCCATGCCTTTTTCGAGCCCAGCTAGAACCTTGAGAATTGTCATTCTGAACTCTAGATCTGACATATTACCAATGTCTGTATTGATTAGGTCCCTAGCCTTCGGTACTGCCTCTTGTTCTTTTTTTTGTGTTGAATTTTTCCGTCTTGTCATTTTGTCCAGATAAGAATATATGAAGGAGCACGTAAAATAGTAGAAGGGTGTCAACAACCCCAGGAAAATATGCTTTAACCGAATTAGAAGAGATCCCAAATCGTGAGGGGGGAGAAAGGGGATAAAAAAAAAGGGTTCAAAAAGGAAGAAAGAAAAAAGAAGAAAAAAAGAAAAGAAAAGAATTAAGAAAAAGAAAACAAATAAGAAAAATATAAAAAAGAAAAAATATATATATTGGATAAACTAGTTAAAAAACGTTAAAAAAGAAAAAGGTAAAAGTTAAAAAAAATTTACCAGAAGGCGAGAAAACAACAAAAAATGAAAAAGAAAAAAATTAAATTAACTGCAAGACTAAAAAAAATCAAAGGAAAAAACCATGAGTTCCGTGCTTGGCTTTCTCCTCCTCTGGAATTCTGCTGCTCTCCTTGGTATTGAAACCGCACTCCTTGGTAGGTGAACTTGGTCTTGGCTGGATTTCTTGTTGATCTTCTGGGGGAGGGGCCTGGTGTAGTGATTCTCAAGTGTCTTTGCCCCAGGCGGAATTGCACTGCCCTTATCAGGGGCCGGGGTGAGTAATCCGCTTGGGTTTGCTTTCAGGAGCTTTTGTTCCCTGAGCGCTTTCCGTAGAGTTCCAGAGGACGGGAATACAAATGGCGGCCTCCTGGTCTCCGGCCCGAAGGAGCTGAGAGCCCAGGGCCCCACTCCTCAGTGCGCCCTCAGAGAACAGCGCCCAGTTACTCCCGTCTTCCTGACCTCCGGCCGCGCTCCGAGCTCACCGAGCCTGCGACTGGTTCAAGGTAACACGGAGCTGCGAGCTTACTGTCGGCTCTGTCTCTGTAGCCGGCTTTCCCATTCCAATACCCGCAAGCTCTGCGACACTCAGACACCCCCGATCCTTCTGTGACCCTGCGGGACCTGAGGCCACGCTGACCCCGCGTGGGCTTCGCCCCGGTTTAGCCTCTGGAGCGATGTCCCTCAGCGGAACAGACTTTTAAAAGTCCTGATTTTGTGGGCCGTTGCTCCGCCGCTTGCAGGGAGCCGGCCCCTCCCCCCGGGGTCTATCTTCCCGTAGCTTTGGATTCACTTCTCTGCCAGTCCTACCTTTCAGAAAGTGGTTGTTTTTCTGTTTCCAGAATTGCTGTTCTTCTCTTTGATCTGCCGATGGATTTTCAGGTGTTTGCAATCTTTAGATAAGCTATCTAGCTGATCTCCGGCTAGCTGAAGTCGACACCAAGGTATTTAATTTGATTGATCTAGTGATTAGGCATCCATTTGTTCTTTTTGTATTCAATTTGCTTACACATGGAAGATTACTTTTCTATTGTCAGGGGTAAATATGTATAAATATAGACACTGCTCAAATCATCATATTTTAAAGTGGAATTCTATAGGGAGTAGATGCTGACTATTTACTGTATACACAGAAGAAGAGATATCATCCATTCATCTATTATTTTAGGAAAAGCTTTAAATGATCTTCTCTTCCAAGCTGTTCCTCTATGTAGAAGAGAAAATTATAGAACTTCAAGACAACCAAATAATCCAAAAAAAAAAAAAAAAGGGCCAGAGCATTGCAGTTTAAATGATAATGGAATAAAGTGACACCATGATGTATAGTCACAGATTACTTGAAACAAATTTGAGACACAGTGTTCAAGAGAGATTCATATATGCCCCCTAACCTTATTCCAAAATTCAGTCTAAGGAATTCTAAACTCAGGTTGGTTCTTAAGAAGCAATTCAGACATATGAAGGACTTTTTAGATAAGTCCTTATCTCAAAGTAAAGAAGCTTATTGACAGGGAACTGACAGGAGTCAAAGATTGGCCTGTATAGTCCAAGTTTTAGTGAGTTCTTCAGCAGAGCATGGTGAAAGCACAGATTGGCATTTTGTTAGGCATGCTGGTCTTCCATGAGGGAGATTTCTACCCACGTATATTTAGGGCCCATCAAATACAGTTCTCTATGCTTTTTCTTAACATTCCATCCCCAAGAGGGGTGTAGAAAATGAAGTACTCCTTTCTTATTGATTATAGTACTGTTTTTTCTGCCAATAGAAGGCCAGTACTGCAAGAAAAATCCCATTCCCATGGCAACAAAGATCTCCACTTTTAACTTGTTACCACGTGAAGAAGAAACTATTTTTTTCTCTAACATTAAAGATTGCGATTTTGAGAATATGGGAATGACCTTTGGCAACAGGGTGTTGTTAGAGCATCTGGGCCAAAGGGCTGTGTCCAGGGTGAAGGCCTTTAGGACTTTTAATATGTTGGCACTGATTTTATTTACATCCGGGCAAGAAGCAAAACTTAAACCATAGAGACATCATTTTTTTACTCAGGAACAGTGACCTTTTATTCTGGAGGTATCTCAAGGGTAGAAGAATATGACATTTCATTTGTTGAATTTTCCTAAATATTACCACTCAAAAATGGGGAGAGAGAGGAGCCAATTAAATTTTTATTGGATGTTACTATGTTCTTTTCCTGATAAATTCTCCTTCCGTTTTCATTAAGCCTTTTAAGTGGAGCCAGTCCTATATAAGACATTTGATCACCCTAGTTCTAGAAAACTGAGCTTCTCTAAGTTTGCTGTGGAGAAATCATCTGCCATTTTTGTTTTAAAACCTTAAAATATCAGGAAATCTCACCACCCAGATATCTTCAGTAAAGAGGCAAGGAGGAGTCTGGGGTATGGAAGGAAAGCTGGGTGTTGATCACGTGCTCTATGCCAGGCACTGTGCTGGCTGCTTAAAGTATTCAGAGACTATAGTATGTGTCATCTTCCTTGCTCTTGTGAACAAAGAGGGACATTGGCTTGTGCTAAGTAAGTATCATTAGAGGCAGTCACTTCTTTATGAGGATCTCAACTAAGGATTCAACACAACATTCTGTAGCCATTGGTGCTAAATATATTATGATCTATCATAATATGCTTTTGGTGGTTCACTGCAAAGAAGGAAATCCTACGTAAGCCAATCTACTTGATTTTTATTCTTAATGATCAAAACTAATCATTTTTCACTTAGAATTGGAGAAAGTGACAATATTTTTGAGTAGTACCATTGTGAATAAAATTTGAGCATGGGGCTGGGTACCATAAGCAAGATGGTCATGCAGATTGTTGTTTTGGAAAAATGTGGGGTGTAAGAATGCAAAATCAAAGAAGGGGATCAGCTTTTACAAAGCATAGTCTCCTATAGAGCCTTAATACCTGGGTTTTTAAATTCACCAAAGTTTTCTCTCCCACTGTTCACTATATTTAGTGAGTAAATTTTCACCGTTCTTAGTATAAAATAGTCCTCTGCTCCTTTGAAGTTTTGTGAAATGTTTTTAAAAGTCCCTATATCTGGGGGCACCTGGGTGGCTCAGTGAGTTAAGCCTCTACCTTCAGCTCAAGTCATGATCTCAGGGTTCTGAGATCGAGCCCCGCATCAGGCTCTCTGCTCAACAGGGAGCCTGCTTCCTCCTCTCTCTCTGCCTGCCTCTCTGCCTACTTGTGATCTCTATCTGTCAAATAAATAAATAAAATCTTTTTTTTTTTTAAAGTCCCTATATCTGTCAGAGTGCTTGATTTATGCTATGGTAGCAAATTACCACAAAATAGCAGATGACAATCACAAGCTCATTTTTCCCTCATGCTACAGTGCCAACAAGGGTGAGCTGTAGTTTTGCTTACTTACAGTTACTCTGAGATCTAGGCTAATGATACAGCCTTCATCTGGAATACTGTCAGTTTTGTGGTGAAGGGAAAAGAGAACTGCTTCCTGTTAATGGAGCAGTCACTGCTAAAGCTTTGGTCCTGAATTGGTCTCTCACTCCCACTTATGTTTCATTAGCTGAACAAATCTCATCATCAAATTTGGGCGGGGAAGGACATTTTTCTTCTCTTTCTAGACTTAATCTTAAGTACCTTGAACTTCTTAGGGGAGAGCTACACCTTTAGTCTCTTTTTTTCTGGGCCATTCTGTCCAGTTGGGGGCCATCTTAAGCCATTCTGTTTTGTCTTTTTTTAAAAGGTTATAAAACCACACCTTTAATTTGATTCTTTCTCTGAGACTAAGATTTTAATTATCTTCATTACTCAAAGGTCTCCTCAGTTTTTTTCTGTTAAAGTTTATGTTATAAAGAAGTTGCTTCTTCTAATCCTATAAGACTTAGAATTTCTGGACTGTTAGTCCCTGTTATTTCTGCTATAAAGGATGCATTTCTAAAATCATCTTTTTTTTTTTTTTATGGTACTGTTGTCAGATGCAATCAACAGCAGTCAAAGGATGCTATTAGCATCCCATTTTTTCACCTTCTTCACCTAAAGCAACAAGCTTATCGGGTATATTATATGTATCCTGAATTGTCACAGGTAAGTTTTTGAAAAACTGTTTTACTGCAAAATGGATTGCCATTCTTTCATTCTCCACTAAGAATTTCCATAGAGGACCACTGCCTCACCCTAGTCAATGCCGTATATTTGAGAGTTTTTTGTGTTTTTTTGGGGGGGGTGGTTTAGAGGAACATTCCCCTCCTGATACCAATTACTATATTAGTCAGGATATACTAGGTTATGCTACAATAACAAAAGACTTCCAAATATGAGTAACTTAAGCAACAAAGGTTTATTGTTCACCAATACTACATGCCCATCACAAATCATCTATGCCTTTGCTCCTCCAAGAAGGGGCTATAAATATTTTTAATATTACTGTCAACTATAATTACTGATATAAATGTTACTTAGCTCATAAAACCTGATTTTGTTCCTCTCTATATACTTCTACTAACTCATGCATTCAACATATATTTACTGATTACCCACCATGTGCTGGACTCTGTTCTAGACCCTGGGGAAATAACAGAGAACAAAACTGACAAGAGCCTGCCCTCACATCAGCTCATCTGTCTACCTATTTCTATGTTCCTTCTTCCTATCCCATGAAACTGTCTTGATCAAGGTCCACAAAAGAGATGATGTTTTAAACCAATCACTGAAAAATGAGTGGAGTTTGGATAACCAAAGCTAAAATAAGCAGATAAAATGAAGAACAGCATTCTAGGTAGAGGGACCAGAAAGGAATGGAGTCATGAAATCATAGCCTTGCCCAGGGAATTGTTCCTATGGCTGAGCATGGAGAATGTAAAATAATCTCTGCAGTGGCTAAATTAAAAGGAAGGGATTACCCCCCAGGGATCTTAGTTTTAGGTTTTGGTCTGAGACCCTTGTCCTGTAATCCCCTCTAGTGTGGTTCTTGAAATAGGCTTCCTGAGCCAGCTGTCATTCCCAGCCCCCTGCTTCTAGCTGGTCATGACTCATACCATTTGTCATTGCCTGGTAGGGAGAGAGCCACTGAAGAATTTTAAGTGCAATAGTATGGGACTGAATTTAAGTTTTAGAAACTAAGAGATAGGAGACAAA
This sequence comes from Mustela putorius furo, assembly GCF_011764305.1. Classification (NCBI taxonomy): domain Eukaryota; kingdom Metazoa; phylum Chordata; class Mammalia; order Carnivora; family Mustelidae; genus Mustela; species Mustela putorius. The sequence goes on along the minus strand of NW_025421987.1, from coordinate 107,998,897 downwards.
AGATCAGTAGGAGACTATTTTTATTGGCTACCAAGACTTGGGCCCTGCTATGAATGAGCCAGTGGGGTGAATCTACCCTGTTGTTTCAAACCTTACTATTGTGCCCAGAGTGCTTGAAAATATCTATGTGGTTTTGACATGCCAGAGTGGCACAGTTTCTCAAACTCTCTTTCCAATCAGATTAGTTTCCCCAGCCCTAGCCCATCCCACTCTGCCTAGCTTCTTCCTCTCTCAAGTTGGCTTTTTTGCTAAGATCCATGCATGTCCCATGGCCAAGGATGCCAAGGGTCTGACATATTGAAGAGTTGCTGTTGGATGTAGCAGGAAGAGTTAGAAAGCCGTTATAATAGCAAAGGAAGAATACAAGGATAATTGTTACCTGATAAGATGTACTAGATGGGAGTTTCAGCCAAGCTTATTGAGAGACAAAGTTCATTACCAGAATAGAGAACTCCATACAGTCATTGAAATGTGTATTAATCATTTATTTTGCACACATTAATTTGAGGTTTGAGCAGGACTTCTCTGAGGAGTTGTCAAGCAGAGAGGCAAGAAGCTCAGGAAAGTGTCCACATCTGGAGACCTAACTAATGCAGAGGTAACTAAAATGGAAGGGTTTTAAAGAATTGTGCAAAGAGAAAGTTTAGAGCAAGAAAAGAAGAGAGGGAGGCCAAGATAGGCAGGAATGCCCACATTTAAGAGGTGGAAGAGGAGACAGAGTAATGGCCTAAGGGAATATGGAATAGGGAGAAATGAACCAGGAAAGTGAATGCTACAAAAGCTAGAGTCTATTTTTATATCCACAGATAGAACTGAGCCCTCAGTGCATAATGGCGCTGTTCATTGTGATAGAGTTCTTACAGCCTTTGAAACATCTCCTTAGATTTACTTCTACTCTGTGTCATATGGCAAAGTATTGAAATAATTTCTGCTGTAGATCTTTTGTACTGCATATTCCTAGCAAGGGCAGTTTTACTCCAAAGGGATGGAAATTGGTTCTTGGTGGGAAGGGAGGGTAGGGCGGCTCACATTGTTATGGCAATAGTCTGTGGTCTTGCAAAACTCAATCCTCTCCAACAAAATATTATTACTTTTTATTTTGTTTCTCTTGCTGTGTTTTTTTTGGATATCATGCAAGTAGCATTGACATTGAATTCAAGAAAGGTGCACAAAATATATGCAATGCTACAAAATATAGCAAATTGATAATTAAATGCTAATAACTTTATCTTTTAACTTAAAATTTATTTAGTCATTCTTAACTCTGGATTAAATATAGTAAAACTTGTGCATAAATATGATATATAAACAAATGCATAGTATATGAGGTATTAAAATTTCATGGAGGGAACATACAGGAAAAATGTCCAAAAAGTCTCCTAATAAGGGGGGAAGTAATAAAAAAGGTGAGGCATACTACTATAAATAGTTGTGTGTCATTCATTGGATTTTATTCTTGGATTCAATATTGACCGTTAATCTCTATTCCCTTATATAATGTTTTCCTTCAAATTTTTTACCTGTAATTTGAGTTGGTTGCTACTAGATGGCAGGTTCTGGTCCAACTAGACCGACTTCACTACATAGCTAATATAGGCAACAAGTACGTAGTAAACTTACAAGGTTAATACTTCTTCTAATGCTTCTACCAAAATATTGCTCTTCATTGAAAATGAACTGTAACATTTATTGGTATTGGTTTTGTGCATTTAAATAGCATCCTAAATTTATAGCAAGATTTAAAGAAATAACACAAGTTTTAGGAATTTTTATATATGCTTGATGTTTGCTTAGTTGACTTGAGTTAAACCTGTTAATAATGGTAACTCAGTTTACCTTCTTCAGAGTGATATTATGTTCTCTTTGGGATTGAAATAAGAACATATATACCCTTTGTAATAATTTGTTTAACCTTTCCTGTTTTATAACATGAATTTATTGTCAATGTCAGATGGAAATAACCCTCCCCCCTACATTTTGTTTCTTTTTTGGCTAGTTTTCAGTGTTGTAAAAAGGACTCCTGTATTGCGATGAGATGTAAATAGTTGGCCTTTGAGGCTCCGTACAACTCTAGGTTTGTTTTGTTTTGTTTTGTTTTAAGATTTTATTTATTAATTGACAGAAAGAGACACAGCGAGAGAGAGAACACAAGCAGAGGGAGTGCAAGAGGGAGAAGCAGGTCTCCCACTGAGCAGGGAGCCCTGGGCAGGGCTCAATCCCCAATACCTTGAGCCATCCAGGTGCCCCAAATCTAGGATTTTTTAATTCTGTAAGGAATATATGTGTGATTGTTAAGGGATATAGGCTAAGGAGCAATTATAGCAATAGAGGATTTTGGTGAAAATGTTTTGAAGCAAGTATGTTTGGATTGCCAGAGGGAAGGAAAGAGGACATTCTCTGTAGGGGATTAATATTGAAGTGGAAATGGGAAATATGATGCTCATGTGTGAGTGTGCATGGCAAGAAGTAAATAAAAACACCAGCTTGATGAGGAAAAAAGGATGTTTGGGAAAGCAATAAAAGATGCTATGGGAACATGCTGAGGAAATTTGAAATATCAGACATAAGGAACTGTGAGTGGATTTTTGAAAGGAAGTTTATACCTTATATGTGTGTGATTTCAGAAAAAGAAGTCAGTGGCTTTCGCATAAAAATAGAAAAAATTAATGAGTCTGGAATCTACATGTTACCTGTGTTACTTGGCCTAAGACGTAGTGCATTCCTGATTCAGGAAATAGGGCTCTAGGTAGGGTCTAAGCATTGCTTTGCAAGTTGATATTTCTTAGGACGAAGGAAGCAAAGATACATGGATCTAATCTCCAGTGTGTGCTAAAGAGGAGGTAGAATTTTGTCCTTTAAGATAAAAGTTTGTTTTTTTAAGATTTTATTTATTTGTCAGAGAGAGCACACAAGCAAGGGGAGCAGCAGGCAGAGAGAGAAGCAGGCTTCACACTAAGCAGGGAGCTCTACTCTGGGATCATGACCTGAGCCAAAGGCAGACCCTTAAAGACTGAGCCACCCAGGTGCTTCAAGATTAAAAAAATCTTTTCTTTTTTTTTAATTTAACACAGAGAGAGAGAGATCACAAGTAGGCAGAGTAGCAGGCAGAGGGAGAAGGGGGGAAACAGGCTCCCTGCTAAGCAGAGAGCAGGATGCGGGGCTAGATCCCAGGACCCTGAGATATGACCTGAGCCAAAGGCAGAGGCTTAACCCACTTGTCCACCCAGGCGCCCCAAGATAAAAACTTTTTTAACAGTTACTTTTGCTCCCCAATTTAAAAAAAAAATAGAATTCTATAAAAATCAAAGAGGAAAGATGTACCTTTTGACCACTTTGTAGAGTGCCGAAAGAAATAAATCTTCAGAGATAACTCAGTTGAAGAAAAGCACTTGGGAACACTTGGGTGGTATAGTCAGTTAAGCGTCCTACTCTTGGTTTCAGCTCAAGTTGTGATCTCAAGGTCCTGAGATTGAATCCCTTGTTGAGCCGCACCCCCCCACCCCCAATCAGCAAGGAGTCAGCTTCTCTCTCTCTCTCTTTGCCCTCTCACCCCTAAAAGAAAGAAATCTTAAAAATACAAGTTTGTTAGGAGCCTTTTTGATTCCCAATGATGTGGGGATTTGGTAGTTTTGAGTTTTTAAAGCTAATTTTTCAAAATTCAGTATATGTTTAGAAGAAAACAAAGAGGCAACCCACGGAATGGGAGAAGATATTTGCAAATGACAGTACAGACAAAAGGTTGATATCCAGGATTTACAATGAACTCCTCAAACTCAACACACATGAAACAGGCAAACATATCAAAAAATGGGAAGAAGATATGAACAGACACTTCTCCAATCAAGACATACAAATGGCTATCAGACACATGAAAAAATGTTCATCATCATTAGCCCTCAGGGAGATTCAAATTAAAACCACATTGAGATATCACCTTACACCAGTTAGAATGGCCAAAATTAGCACGACAGGAAACAATATGTGTTGGAGAGGATGTGGAGAAAGGGGAACCTTCTTACACTGTTGGTGGGAATGCAAGTTGGTGCAGCCACTTTGGAGAACAGTGTGGAGATTCCTCAAGAAATTAAAATTAGAGCTTCCCTATGACCCTGCAATTGTACTCCTGGGTATTTACCCCAAAGATACAGATGTCGTGAAAAGAAGGGCCATCTGTACCCCAATGTTTATAGCAGCAATGGCCATGGTCGCCAAACTGTGGAAAGAACCAAGATGCCCTTCAACGGACAAATGGATAAGGAAGATGTGGTCCATAGACACTATGGAGTATTATGCCTCCATCAGAAAGGATGAATACCCAACTTTTGTAGCAACATGGACGGGACTGGAAGAGATTATGCTGAGTGAAATAAGTCAAGCAGAGAGAGTCAATTATCATATGGTTTCACTTATTTGTGGAGCATAATAAATATCATGGAGGACAAGGGGTGTTAGAGAGGAGAAGGGAGTTGGGGTAAATTGGAAGGGGAGGTGAATCATGAGAGACTATGGACTCTGAAAAACAATCTGAGGGGTTTGAAGTGGTGGGGGGTGTGGGAGGTTGTGGTACCAGGTGGTGGATATTATAGAGGGCACGGATTGCATGGAGCACTGGGTGCGGTGAAAAAATAATGAATACTGTTTTTCTGAAAATAAATAAATAGAAAAAAAAATCCCACCAATTAAAAAGAAGAAGAAGAAGAAGAAGAGAACAGTGCAGTTTGATGCAAAGACAGTGGGTTTAGCAGTCCTGAACCAAATCATGGCTCTGCTTCCAGCTATCTTTATGATTTTGAATAACCTAAACTTTCTTAACACTCTAAAGGAAACAAAGACATTAATGTCTACTTAATGATGTGAAGCCACCAATGAAAATGTCCCATTCAGTACATTGCTGGGCACACAGTCATTGCACGGTAAACATTAATTTCTTGTGCTTTTACCTATAGTTTAATCCTACTTTTCCCACATGAATGATAGGGCCTTAGATACACCATTAGATATATTTCTCAATTACCAACTAAATTAAAGAGATGGGCATGTTTTTTCACATAATTATTTGTATAAAAAGTAGATCTATTGAACTGGCTAAATATAGGCATTAGCTGGAATCTTTCATTTATAAAACAATTATAGGTTCTTATTAAATACAAATACTGAGGGTAAGTAGGAACACTAATGCTTAAATCATGTCAGCCTTCGTTTAATTCAACCTCACATTTTTTGCCATGAATTAATAATATAAATAATTTCATAGGACACTTCATTGAAATCCTGACTTTCCTAGAGCATTTTCATACCAGTTTTGCTGTGGGCAAATCTATGCATTATTAATAATTTTCAAATTACATTTCTTCTCTAGTGACTAAACAGATTCTAAATGAGACAAAGAGAAAAAAATAGATTGTCTTTTCTGTTTTATTTATTTTTTTTTTTTTAATTTTTTATTTTTTATAAACATATATTTTTATCCCCAGGGGTACAGGTCTGTGAATCACCAGGTTTACACACTTCACAGCACTCACCAAATCACATACCCTCCCCAATGTCCATAATCCCACCCCCTTCTCCCAAACCCCCTCCCCCCGGCAACCCTCAGTTTGTTGTGAGATTAAGAGTCACTTATGGTTTGTCTCCCTCCCAATCCCATCTTGTTTCATTTATTCTTCTACCCACTTAAGCCTCCATGTTGCATCACCACTTCCTCATATCAGGGAGATCATATGATAGTTGTCTTTCTCTGCTTGACTTATTTCGCTAAGCATGATACGCTCTAGTTCCATCCATGTTGTTGCAAATGGCAAGATTTCATTTCTTTTGATGGCTGCATAGTATTCCATTGTGTATATATACCACATCTTCTTGATCCATTCATCTGTTGATGGACATCTAGGTTCTTTCCATAGTTTGGCTATTGTGGACATTGCTGCTATAAACATTCGGGTGCATGTGTCCCTTTGGATCACTACATTTGTATCTTTAGGGTAAATACCCAATAGTGCAATTGCTGGGTCATAGGGCAGTTCTATTTTCAACATTTTGAGGAACCTCCATGCTGTTTTCCAGAGTGGCTGCACCAGCTTGCATTCCCACCAACAGTGTAGGAGGGTTTCTGTTTTATTTTTTAAAACCAACTTCCTGTTTAAACTTATCAGCATCAAAAAAGGAAATAAAGGGACACCTCGGTGGCTCAGTTGGTTAAGCAGCTGCCTTTGGCTCAGGTCATGATCCCAGCGTCCTGGGATCGAGTCCCACATCGGGCTCCTTGCTCAGCAGGGAGCCTGCTTCTCCCTCTGCTTCTGCCTGCCATTCTGTCTGCCTGTGCTTGCTCTCTCCCCCTCTCTCTCTCTGATAAATAAATAAATTTAAAAAAAAAGGAAATAAAGCCTCATGATATTTTTACCATTATGAAATCCCATAATTTTCTTTTCCAGTCAGAAGGAAAGCTAATTCTTTCTCCAAAAAGCCTACCTATGTATGGTGAGAAACAAAATATGGGTTGGGTACCAACTTCCTTTCTAATGCAGAAATGCTTTATTACATTGACAGCTTTTTTTCCTCCCTCTCCTACCAGAGTATATTAGTGCCAGGACTACCATAACAAAGTACCATAAACTTGGTGGCTCACAGAACAAATATTCTTTGTCTTACAGTTCTGGAAGCTAGAGTCCAGGATCAAGGTGTTGACAAAGTTGATTACTTCTGAAACATGTGAGGAAGAATCATCTTGCCCAGCTTCTGGCACTTTGCTGGTCACCTTTGGCACTCATTCACTTGTAGAAGCATCACCAATGTCTGTCTTCATCTTCATATGGTGTTCTCCCTGTGTGCATATCTGGTCCATGTCCAAATTTCCCCTCCCTTTTTTATAAGGACACCAGTCACATTGGATCAGGGACCACCCTGATGACCTCATTCAACAAATGACATCTGGAGTGATCCTATAAGGTCATATTCTGAGGTACTGGATGATATAACTTCAACATATGAATTTGAGGGGACACAATTAAACCTCTAACACTGAGGTCCAAATTCTCTAGGCTGTGAAAGTGCCTATACCATCTCTAGCAGCCAGGTACTGACACAGAGCAGCTACAGAATAGGGCTCAGTGACTGTTGGATAAGGTAGGGCTCAGTGACTGGTGGGCAGGTGGTTGGATGAGTGCATAGGTGGATAGGTGAATGGCTGGCTGACTGACTGGATGGATGGATGGATGGATGGGTGGGTGGATGGGGGGAATAGGTGGATGGATGGATGATTGAGGAAATGGATGGATGGATGGGTGGGTGGGCAGATAGATGGGTGAGTAGATAGGTAGGTGTGGTTGTTTGGGTGGATAGGTAGATAAGTGGAGGAATAGAATGATGGCTGAATGGACAGATAGTCCTAAATAATGTATCATCAAGGGAATCATCCCAAAACACACCAGTGCCAGTGAGAATGAGTCCAGTGGGCTGCGGTAACCAGGAAAAAGTTGAGATTTTGATTGAGCCTTTACTGAGGGGGAGAATTGCAGTTCATACTCTGACCTGAAGGATGACATGAGCAAGCACCTTTTATAAATAAAAGCAAAGCACCTATTATAAATCAAAGCACTTGCCTTACTTTATTTTAAAATTTTTCCCATTTCTCTTTATTTAAACTCAGTTAATTAACATATAATATGTTCTTGGTTTCTGAGGTAGAGTTCAATGATCATCAGTTTTATATAATCCACAGTGCTTATTGCATCATGTGCCCTTCTTAATTCCCATCACCCAGTTAACCCACCCCCTCCGCCACCTTCCCCTCCAGCAACTGTTTGTTTCCTATGATTAAGTGTTTCTTATGGTTTGTCTCCCTCTCTGCTTTCATCTTTTATTTTTTCTGCTCTTCACCTATGATCATCTGTTTTGTTTCTTAGATGCCACATATGAGTGAGATCAAATGATAACTGTCTTTCTCTGATTGACTTATTTCGCGTAGCAAACTATCCTCTAATTCTATCCACGTCACTGCAAACAGCAAGGTTTCATTTTTTGATGGCTGAGTGGTATTCCGTTGTGTATATATATATATACTACACCTTCTTCATCCATTCTTCTGTTGATGGACTTCTAGGCTCTTTCCATAGTTTGGCTTTCGTGGGCATTGCTACTATAAAAATTGGGTGCAGGTACCCCTTTGGATCACTACATTTGTATCTTTGGGATAAATACCCAGTAGTGCAGTTGCTGGTTCATAGAGTAGCTTTATTTTCAACTTCTTGAGACATCTCCATACTGAATTTTCCGAAGTAGCTGCACCAGCTTGCATTCCCACCAACATGTAGGAGGGTTACCCTTTCTCTCCTCGCCAACATTTGTCGTTTCCCGACTTGTTAATTTTAGCCATTCTGACTGGTCTGAGGTGGTATCATTTGGTTTCATTTTGTATTTCCCTACTGCTGAGCGATGTTGAGCATTTTTTCATGTGTATTTTGGCCATTTATATTTTGTCTTTGGAGAAATGTCTCTTCATGTCTTCTGCCCACTTCTTGACTGGATTATTTGTTCTGTGGGTGTTGAATTTGTTAAGTTCTTTATAGAATTTGGATACTAACCTTTTACCTTTTTAACCTTTTAAATGATATGTCATTTGCAAATATATTCTCCCATTCTGTCAGTTGTCTTCTGGTTTTGTTGACTGTTTCCTTTGCTGTGCTGTGGGAAGCCACAATAAGGCTTGAGACGAGGACCAAACCAGGCCCTGACTTATGCCTCCTTTAAAGGCTGAATAGCGGAACAAAAGGCTTAGGTTGATAAAGTCGAGTAGCACTGAGAGAGGGTCTGTGCTGTGTTGCGTGCTCGCCTACATGACTTCCCACACGTTTGCTAGTCAGTTAGAGACGATTTGATCAGGGTCGTGAATTCTTGGCTGGTCCTTGCTGTCCTTGTACATAAACTACACCATTGTAAGATTGTGCTGTGCTTACATAAACTATGTCTTGAGTGGCCTTGAAGTCAGTACATCTGGCGCAAGAAGGTCTGCTATTGGTGCTTGGGATATAGATAATGGGAAAGTTTGAAGGATTTTCTGTGCATATTTCAAGCTCTTTAGTAATCAGCTAAAAACAGATACTTTCTTATGATTGTTTCTGTTAGCTATATAATGCCTCACAGCCTTGAATAAAATTGGCACTATTGGACATCTTCCTTAGTGCTCCTCCTGCCCACATCTCTTTGTCTCTTAATTTCTTTTCACCATCCTCTTACCCTCACGTTCCTGATCGATTTGTCATGCCGGCCGTGACACTATGCAAAAGCTTTTTATCTTGATGAAGTCAAACAGTTCATTTTTGCCTTTGTTTCCCTTGCCTTTGCAGACGTGTCTAACAAGAAGTTGCTGTAGCCAAGATCACAGAGGTTGCTATCTTTATGGTGTTCTCCTTTATAATTTTGATGGACTCCTATCTCACATTCACATCTTTTATCCATTTTGAGTCTATTTTTGTGTATGATATAAAGAAATGGTCCAGTTTCATTCTTCTGCATGTGGCTGTCCAATTTTCTCAACTCCAGTTGTTGAAGAGACTGTCTTTTTTCCAGTGAATTTTCTTCTCTGCTTTGTTGAAGATGAGTTGACCGTAGAGCTGAGGGTCCATTTTCTGGGGTCTCAATTCTTTTCCATTTATTTGTGTGTCTGTATACCATACTGTCTCGATGAGTACAGCTTTGTAATAGAATGTGAAGTCCAGTACTATGATGCAACCAAGCTTTGGTTTCCTTTTTCAACATTCCTTTGGCTATTCAGGATATTTTCTGGTTCCATAGAAATTTTAGGATTATTCATTCCAGCTCTGTGAAAAAAGTGGATGGTATTTTGATAGGGAGTGCATTGAATGTGTAGATTGCTCTAGGTAATATAGACATTTTCGCAATGTTTGTTCTTCCAATCCATGAGCATGGAACATTTTTCACTTTTTTTTATGTCTTCCTCTTTTCTTTCATGAATGTTCTATAATTTTCTGAGTATAAATTCTTTGTCTCTTTGGTTAGGTTGATTCCTAGGTATCGTGTGGTTTGGGGCGCAGTTGTAAATGGGATCAACTTCTTAATTTCTCTCCTTCTGTCTCATTATTACTGTATAGAAATGCAGCTGATTTCTGTGCATTGAGTTCATATCCTGCCACTTTGCTGAATTTCTTTATGAGTTCTGGCAATTTAGGGGTGGAGTCTTTTTGAATTTTCTTCAGAGTATCATGTCATCTGCAGAGAGTGAGAGTTTGACTTCTTTGCCAGTTTGGAGGCATTTTATTTATTTTTATTTTCTGATTGCTGAGGCTAGGACTTCTAGTACTCTAGTGAATAGTGGACATCTGCGCCATGTTCCTGAACTTAGGGGAACTCTCAGTTTTTCTCCATTGAGAATGATATTTGCTGTGGGCTTTTTGTATCTAGCTTTTATGATAGTGAGGTGTATGCTCCCTCTATTCCCTACACTGTGAAGAGTTTTAATCAAGGAAGGATCTTGTACTTTGTCAAATGCTTTCTCTGCATCAATTGAGAGGATTATATGGTTCTTGTCCTTTCTTGATTTGTAGTGTATCACATTGATTTGTGGATGTTGAGCCACACTTGCAGCCCAGGAATAAATCCCACTTGGTTATGGTGAGTAATCCTTTAAATGTACCGTTGGATCCTATTTGGTGAGAATTTTGTCATCCATGTTCATCAAGGTCTGTAATTCTCCTATTTGAAAGGGTTTTTGTCTGTTTTGAGGATCAGCATGATGCAGGCCTCATAGAAAGGGTTTGGAGGTTTTCCTTCCATTTCTGTTTTTTTAATCAGCTTCAGATGAATGGGTATTAGTTCTTTAAATGTTTAATGTTTAAATGCCCCTGAACTCGTGTTTGTTGGGAGATTTTTTATTACTGTATAAATTTCCTTGCTGCTTATGGGTCTATTCAGGTTTTCTGTTTCTTCCTGGTTCAGTTTTGGTAGCTATGAGTTTCCAGGAATGCATCCATTTCTTCCAGATTGCCTAATTTGTTGGCATATAGTTGCTCCTATTTTGTTCTTATTCTTGTTTGTATTTCTTTGATGTTGGTTTTGATCTGTACTCTTTCATTCACAATTTTATTTATTTCAGTCCCTTCTCTTTCTTTTTGGTAAGTCTGGTGAGGCCTTACCGATCTTATTAATTCTTTCAAAGACCCAGCTCCTAGTTTCATCGATCTGTTCTACCATTCTTCTGGTTTCTATTTCATTGATTCTGCTCTGATCTTTATTAATTCTCTTCTCCTCCTGGATTTAGGCTTCATTTGCTGTTCTTTGTCCAGCTCCTTTAGGTGTAAGGTTAGGTTGTGTATTTGAGACCTTTCTTGTTTCTCAAGAAAGGCCTGTATTGCTATTTACTTCCCTCTTAGGACTACCTTTGCTGCATCCCAAAGATTCTGAACATTTTCATTTTCATTTGTTTTCATTTTCATTTGTTTCCATGAATTTTTGTAGTTCTTCCTTAATTTCCTGGTTGATCCATTCATTCTTTAGTAGGATACTCTTTAGCCTCCATGTATTCGAGTTTTTTCCAACTTTCCTCTTGTAATTGAGTTACAGTTCCAAATATTCAGGGGATGATTCTACTCTTTTGGTACCAGTTGAGACTTGATTTGTGACCCAGATGTGATCTATTCTGGAGAATGTTCTATGTGCACTAAAGAAGAATGTGTATTCTGTTGCTTTAAAAATTTATGCTCTGAATTTATCTGTAAAGTCCATCTGGGCCAATGTGTCATTCAAAGCCCTTTATTCCTTGTGGATCTTCTGCTTAGATGATCTGTCCATTGCAGTGAGTGGGGTGTAAAAGTCCCCTGCTGTTTTTGGATTGTTATCTCTGTGTTTAATTGTTATTAATTGGCTGCTCCCATGTTAGGGGCATAAATATTTATAATTGTTAGTTGTCTTGTTGGATAGGCCCTTTAGTCATGATATAGTGTCCTTTCTCATCTTTTATTACAGTCTTTGGTTTAAAATCTAATTTGTCTGATAAAAGAATTGCCACCCCAGCATTCTTTTGATGTCCATTAGCATGATAAATGGTTCTTCTCCCCCTACCCCTCACTTTCAATCTGGAGGTGTCTTTGGGTCTAAAATGAGTCTCTTGCAGAGAGTATATCAGTGGGTCTTGCTTTTTTATCTGATACCCTCTTTCTTTTGATTGGGGCATTTAGGCCATTTACATTCAGAGTAACTTTTGACATATATGAATTTAGTGCTATTGTATTGCCTGTAAAGTGACTGTTTCTGTAGATTGTCTCTGTTCCTTTCTCATCTGTGTTGCTTTTGGACTCTCTCTCAGCTTTTAATATTTCTTGTAGGGTTGGCTTGGTGATCATAAATTTTTTCAGGTTCTGTTTTTCTTATAAGTTTTTTTTTTTAAGATTTTATTTATTTATTTGACAGAGAACAGGAGAACACAAGCAGGGGAAGTGGCAGAGGCAGAGGAAGAAGCAGACTCCCCACTGAGCAGAGAGCCTGATGTGGGGCTCTCTCTCAGGACTCTGGGATTGTGACCTAAGATGAAGGCAGATGCTTAACCAACTGAGCCACCCAGGTGCCCCAATTTCCTGGAAGCTTTTTATATCTCCTTCTATTTCGAATGACATCCTAGCTGGATAAAATATTCTTGGCTGCATATATTTCTCATTTAGCACCCTGAATCCTTTCTGGCCAGCCAGGTCTCTGTGGGTATGTCTGCTTCCAGTCTAATATTTATATCCTTGGATTATGGATCTTTTGTTGTGGATCTCTTGTCCTGACCTGCTTTTAGGATTTTCTCATTTTCTCTGAGATTTACCAATTTCACTATTCTATGTTGGAATGTTGACCTATTTTTATTGATTTTGAGGGGGGTTTTCTTTGCCTCCTGGACCTGGATGCCTGTTTCCTTCTCCAGATTAGGGAATTTCTCTGGTATAATTTGATCCAATAGTTTTCTGCCATAATTTGCTTCTGCCCCTCTCTCTTTCTCCTCTTCTTCTGGGATTCCAATTATTCTAATATTGTTTTGCTTTATGATATCATTTACCTCTCAAATTCTCTCCCTGTAAATCAGTAATTATTTATCTCTCTTTTTCTCAGCTTCTTTATTCCCCATCATTTTGTCTTCTATATCATTAATTTCTCTTCTGCTTTTCTCCTAGCAGTTTCCATTAATAGCCTTTTTAATTTCAACTTGATTATATTTTAGTTCTCTTATTTCTCCAGAAAAGGATTCTCTACTGTGTTCTATGCTTTTTTCAAGCCCAGCTAGTATCTTTGTAATCATTATTCTGAACTCTAGTTCTGACATCTTACATATATCCATACTGATTAGGTCCCTGGCTGTCAGTACTGCCTCTTGTTCTCTTTTTGAGGTGAGTTTTTCTGTCTTGTCATTATTTCCAGAGACGAATAGATGAACAAAGAATAAAATACTAAAATGGCAACAGCAACTCCAGAGAAATATACACTAAACAAATCAGAAGAGATCCAAAACTGGAAAAAAGGAAAAGAAAAAGAATATAATCAAACTGGTGGACAGAGTAGAACAGTACACTGGATCCTGTGTGTATTTTGGTTTGTTTGTTAGAAAATTAGATTCCAGAATTGTAAAGAAAGAAAAATTTATATACATACCAAAATGAAATTAAATACAATGAAAGGATAGAGTGTAACTGTAAGAATGAAAACTAAAAGACAAGAAAAAAACAGAAAAAAAAAAAGAAGACCAACAATGACAAAAGGAAGGGTTATACAGGTGAACAGAACAGAGCAATACCTTATATCTTGATTATATTTTTTGTCAGTTTATTATAAGAAACTACATCTCAAAATTGTAAAGAAAGAAACACACACACACACACATATATATATAAAATAAAATTAAATACATTGAAAGGATAGGATGTAACTATAAAGATGAAAATTAAAAACACTTTAGGGGCGCCTGGGTGGCTCAGTGGGATAAAGCCTCTGCCTTCAGCTTAGGTCATGATCCCAGGGTCCTGGGATCGAGCCCCACATCGGGCTCTCTGCTGAGCAGGGAAACTGCTTCCTCCTCTCTCTCTGCCTTCCTCTCTGCCTACTTGTGATCTCTGTCTCTCAAATAAATAAAATCTTTAAAAAAATACTTTAACAAAACAACAACAAAAAAGGAAGAAAAAAATATGATCAGACAAATGACAAGAACAGAGCCATTATTCCAGATTCTGGGTGTATTTTGGTCTGTTAGAAGAAACTGCATCCCAAAATTATAAAGAAAAAAGCTTTACATATATACCAAAATAAACTACAGTGAAAGGATAGAATATAAATGTAAAAATGGAAGGTTAAAAAGATTTAAGGGATGCCTGGGTGACTCAGTGGATTAAGCAGCTGCCTTCAGCTCAGGTCATGATCTCAGGGTCCTGGGATCAAGTCCCACATCAGGCTCCTTGATCAGCAGGGAGCCTACTTCCCCCACTGCCTACTGCGGAGAGCTTTGTGATCTCTCTCTCTCTCTCTGTCAAATAATATCTTTGAAACAAATGAACAAATTTTAAAAAGAGTTGATATAATTCGTTGAAAAAAGAAAGGAAAAAATTAATTGAATGACTAAAGAATAATGGGAAAAAAACCATGCATTTTATATGCTATATTCCTGTAGTGCTGGAGTTTTGCAGTTCTCTATGATTGATAAACTTGGACTTAGCCAAATGTTCTTGCTGATCTTTTGAGGGAGGGGCCTGTTGCTTTGATTCTCAAGTGTCTTTACCCTGGCAGAATTGCGCTGCCCTTGACAGGGAACCAGGCCAAGTGATCTGCTCCAGTTTGCTCTGTCTGGCTTTTCTTCCCTGAGGGCTTTAGAAGATGAGAATGAAAATGGCAGCCTCCCAATCTCTGGCCCTGAACTGAAAGCTCAGGGTTCCATTCCTCAGTGCACCCTGAGGGAAAATCAGTCACTCCTGTCTCCCTGGTCTCCATCAACACTCGATGCTTACCCAGCCTGTGACAGAGCATTTCTCTTTCAGGTACATGACCCTGTATCAAGTGTCCAAACCCTGCAGACTCCTGCTGCCCACTCCCACTACACTCTTCCCAGGAGAGTAAGAGGGGGTAGTCTCACTGGTCCTGCCGCTTGTTGGACCCCTGCTCATAAAGCAGTCACCTGACCATGCTATGGTTTGCAGTTTATGGCAACCCCAAGCTGAGAGGCCACTCCTGGGCTCACTGATTACAGCCAGCTTCTGCACTCTGATACCTGGGAACTCTGCTGCCCAAAGGCCACCACCAGTCTTTCTGTCACCCCAAAGATCCTGAGACCACACTGTCCCACCTAGGATTCTGCCCTGCTTAGCTACCGAGCGCCGTTCAGGCCAGGATGTCCCTCACTGGAATAGACTGCTGAAAGTTCTTTATTTTGTGCTCTGCTACTATATCACTTTCTAGTAGCCAGCTTATGGAGGCTCCCAACCCCCATGATTTATCTTCTCATATATTGCCTAGGATTCACTTCTCCACACCTCCTACCCTGCAGAAAGTGGTCTCTTTTCTATTTGTAGAGTTGCAGCTATTCTTTTCCTAGATCTTCGGTTGAGTTCACAGATATTCAGAATGATTTGATAGCTATCTAGCTGAGTTCCTGGGACCACAGGAAATTAAGGCCTCCTACTTCTCTGCCATCTTGACTGTATCACTACGTTAATGGCTTTAGCTATCCTTTCTGGTTATAAATTCAATCTCATGAAATTTAACATTTTTCATCCTACTCAATGTAGCCAAAATCATCTTTATTTTCTTTCATCGATGTTTTATAGTTTTCAGAGTATAGATCTTTCACTTCCTCAGTTTAATTTATTCCTGGGTATTATTTTTGGTGCAATTGTAAATGGGATTGTTTTTGTAGATCTCTCCTGCTGTGTTATTAGTGTATAGAAATGCAACAGATTTCTGTGCATTGATTTTTGTATCCTGCAAATTTACTGAATTCATTTATCAGTTCTAGTAGATTTTGGTGGAGTCTTGAGGTTTTCTATGTATAGTATCATGCCATCTGCAAATAATGAAAGTTTTACCTTACCAATTTCAATGCCTTTTATTTCTTTTCATTGTGTGATTGCTGTGGCTAGGACTTCCAGTAGAAGGTTGAATAAAAGTGGTGAAAGTGGACATCCTTTTCTTACTCCTGATCTTAGGAAAAAAGCTCTCAGTTTTTCTTCATTGAATGTGATGTTTGCTGTGTGTGTGTGTTTTTTTTTTTTCATGTAAGGCCTTTATTTATGTTGAGGTATGTTCCTTCTAAATATATTTTGTTGAGGGTTTTTATTATGAATGGTTGTTGTACTTTGTCAAATGCTTTTTCTGCGTGTATTGAAATGATCACTCATCAGGAAATGGAAATCAAAACCACAATGAGATATTACCTTACACCTGTCAAAATGGCTAAAATACAAAATAAGAATTGACAAATGTTCAGGATGTGGAAAGGATGTGAAGGATGTGGAAAAAAAGAAACCCTCCTGCAATGTTAATAGCAATGCAAAGTGGTGTACCCCTATGAAAGAAAGTATGGAGGTTCCTCAAAAAATTAAAAATAGAACTACCCTATGATCCAGTAATTGAAAATTTAAAAAGTACTTACCCAAAAAAATATGAAAACACTAATTCAAAACAGTGCATGCCCCCCTATGTTTATTACAATGTTATTTATAGTAGCCAAACTATAGAAGCCGCCCAAGTGTCCATTGATTGATGAATGGATAAAGAAGATATGTTTTATATGTACACACACACACACACACACACACACACAATGGAGTATTATTGTCATAAAAAATGAAATCTTGCCATTAGCAACAACATGGATGGAGCTAGAGAGTATAATTGAAATAAGCTAGTCAGAGAAAGACAAATATCATATGATTTCACTCAATATGGAATTTAAGAAAGAAAACAAATGAGCAAAGGGAAAAAGAAAGAGACAAACAAAGAAAGAGACTCTTAAGTATAAAAAAAATAGATGGTTACCGGAACGGGGAGGCAGGTAAAATAACTGAATGGAATTTAAGAATGCACTTGTCTTGGTGAGCACTGAGTAATGTATGGAACCGTTGGACCACTATATTGTATATCTGAAATAATATAGCACTATATGTTAACTGCTGTAATTAAAATTTTAAAAATAGTCAAAATCATAATAATATAAAATGTGACTTACAAGGACCTGTTTGAATGTGATATAACTGCTACCATACAACACTAACAAGTAAAATCCAGTCTCTGACCTCAGGAAACTAATACTTGGGGTGTGTGTGTGTGTGTTTGTGTGTGTGTGTGTGTGTGTGTGTGTGAGAAAGAACAAACAGATAATACACAATTCTTTAACAGTCTATTATATAAATCATGTATGATCCAATACCTGGAAAGAAAAACTTGTCCTAATCATACCCTGAACTTTCCCATATTTGAACTTTTTAATGCTGTTTGCTATATATAGAAGAATAATAAAAACATTTATAGGAGTAGACAACTAATTTCATTTATATCTCTTTAAAATTTACAACATACTTCCACATGTATTACCCAATTTAATACATGCTATAAGCAACCCTGAAGGGTGATGCTATTTTCTATTATACAGGTAAGCAAACAAAGGCTTACAAAATTTAAGTAACTTGTAAGATCTATGAAGCAAACTGGGGCAAGATCCAGGATTTCCTAACTTTATACCCTAATTGTTTTCTATCACATTATTGCTTTTCATTCCTCTTGATATCCTATCAACCCTTTGATGTTCGGCTAAGCTGCTGTCACTTCACTTGAAATTTTTCCAGTCATCCCACGTGGAGGAAATTCTTCCTATTCCTAACTCTTAAAGCACTGCATATTTCTGTTGCAGCTCCTAAGCTATATGCCTTTGCGTTATCATTATTTCTGTATGTGTCCTTTTCCTCCCAGTTGGTTAGCTCCTTGAGTCCAAGGGGTATATTGTTACCACTTACTAGCAGTAGGCATGCAAGAAAAGTCAGTGAGTGAATGAATGAATATAATAAATGAATGAATTAATGTTCCAGGAGTCTGTGCCATGAAGCAGTGTTGTCATGACTTACTTAGCCAGGATATTTCCTCTTAGAGTTGCCAGTAAAGGGAAGAAATGAGCTCAGATGTAAGATGAGGCTGGGTTTTACACACACAGGCCTAGTGCCTAGCAAGCCATTATCATGCCTGTTTGGCTGTAATCTCTTTACCATGGTTTCTTTCATATCTCTTTTAGGCTATAAAATCTCTGGAGTTGTTAGATAAAAATGCCCCATCTTGTCTCTTGTTATTTAAGAGTTCTTTTTTTTAATTTGGAGTGATGCAGGGACTTTTCTACCTTTCCCTCCATATTTTACAGACAGAAGTAGAATAGATCCTTTAGCTGTTAGTAAGCCTTTGGCCACATTGGTCTTCTTGTTATCTTCTCTTTGTTGTGTGTCCTCTCATCTCTTTGTCTCCCTTGACTACAGTCTATCTGATTGGAGCAGTGGGGGTATTTTTTTTTTTTTTGAAGGAGGTCATTCTTGTTGTCTTAATAGTCAGCCTATGGTAACATCATTGTAGGGCTATCGTAGTATGTGCTGCTTTTTTGAGTGGATAAAATGCTGACAGTCGTCATGAGTAGGGATTCCACAGAGCTTTTTTTTTTCCATGTAGCCTATGAGCTTAGGACTAGTAGTATATTAGACTGGTGATCAAAATGGAAATTAATTAGCAAGATTATTACAAAACAAGCACAGTGTCACTTTCCAGAATATATAGTTTCAAATTATGATGGTAACCATGTAGATTGGTATAGTCTTTTTATAAAATAATTTAGCAACATGTATTATAAATTTATGTATATATAAATACACACACACACACACACACACACACACACACACACCCCTTGACTGACCTGGCAATTTCCTTCCAGGAGTCAAGTCAAAGGAAATGATTCAAAGTTAAAAATATGATGACAGTGTATCAGGTAGGGGATTGCACTCAGCTGTGTAAACAAAACCATTATAGCTGCTTAACAAAATAGACATTTATCTTTCTCATAACAAGAAGTGGGGAGACCCAATATTCAGGGCTCCGGAAGCAGCTTCATCTTACCATCAGTATCCTAAGCAATGGCTTTCATCCTCATTGTCCCTTGTGGCTATAGGATGGTAAGTTTCTTTCATATTGTTCCAAATGGGAAGAGAAAAGGACAAGCAAGTCAGCTAAAACTTTTCTAGAAATCTCAGGTGAACTTCTGTTTCTCATTAATTAGAACTATCTCTTCTAGCTTCAGAGACTGTAAAATTAAGGTTTGGGTCAGTATTAGAAGGTGCAGGAGAAACAGTGAAGTATGTCCCAAACTGAGAAGGTACTTTGAGACTGGAAAATGAAGTAAGCCACTCCATACAGTTTACATAGAGTTTTATTTAGGGTAACTTACTGACAGGGGAATTGGATGGAGGACAATCCACCACAACTGCATAGTTATTCTCCACAAAATCTGGACCTTAGAGTGACAGGACACACAAAAGGGCATTATAATGAGATTAAAGGTGTTGCTTGCACCTCAGAGAGCTTATATGCACCTAATTGACAGTTACCCTTTAATTTGATCTTGTGGCACAACCTGTGCATCAGAAAGGGAAAGGACTATATTATCTCTAACAGATTCATGGAAGGCCCAAACAAGCCTCTCCACTTTCCAGCCTTGGCAGTCATTTCTAAGGTATGTATATTAATCTCCATGGGGGTTAGAACACATAGCCCCGAGAGAGATCATTGAACTAACGTGAACAAAATGGAGAACAAAAGATAGAGCCAGTATTGTCAGCACTCCTATGGTCAGCTATATTGTCAGGTTAACCCAAATTGGGTTTTGTTAGTAAGGAATATTGGGAGAATGTCTATTGGTAAAAACAACTAGTAATGTCTTCCACAGTAATCAAAGTATTGAAGATAACAAAAGTAAAATAATGGTGGCCCTATTGATGTCCATTCACAGAGTAGATAAAATGACTTAATATGTGATGGAATATTATATAACCGTATTAATCACAGCAAGATTAGGAAAACAGAAGCTACTATAAATGTGAAGAATAAGAAACATTTTAATGCAGGGAATCAGAAGTTTATACAACTTGTGGAAGGCTGGAGGAGCAAAGTTCAGGAAAGCCACCATCTTAGTTTGGATTCTTCCTAAAGTAGAATTTGAGGCAAGCACTGAGGAGTAGATAGTTTATTGGGGAGCCAATCCCAGAGATCAGCAGTATGAAATAAGGCAAAGAGGAATGGCCAACAGGGTTGTGTTGTAGAGATGCATAATGCGAGCTTGATTCTCTCAGAACCTATGGAGAAACCTAAAGAATACCTTTCAGAATTGTCTGGCTGCAGGATGAAAGGTAGGAACATGTATCTACTGGCTCCCAAGAATTGCCCCCTGGAAATTAACTCCCGTACTTCTGAGCTTCACACACGTTTGTAGCCCCAACTAACTCCCATGACATCTGCTATATCAGAGAAATGCTAGACCAGAAAATGGAAATGTGTATTTTGCATTTGAGGTGTCTTGCTGCTGCCATGAATTTGAAGCCTGTATGGAACTATGTAACCACAGCTGAAGTCAAAGGTGAAGCCAAGAGGGTAGAACCAGGGTGCAAAGGCATTTGCTACAGCAGATTTTAGGAATTTGAACATGAAGGAGACATAGGGGAATAGCCAATAAAACCATTAGCTGCCGGGCGCCTGGGTGGCTCAGTGGGTTAAGCCGCTGCCTTCGGCTCAGGTCATGATCCCAGGGTCCTGGGATCGAGTCCCGCATAGGGCTCTCTGCTCAGCAGGGAACCTGCTTCCCTCTCTCTCTGCCTGCCTCTCCATCTACTTGTGATTTCTCTCTGTCAAATAAATAAATAAAATCTTAAAAAAAAAAAAAAAAAGCATTAGCTGTCTGCAGAACCTGAGTAAATAGGTGGATTTCTGGTGGGCACTGAGTAGCTGCTGACAAAACCTTCCATCTATTGTCTAGTGCTAACCCACAGCTGCTACTAGTGCATGATGGCTCCTCTTACCCTTCAAATGTCATGCTTGTGTTTCCAAATAGTGGGAATCTAATGAGAATCTCATCTGATGATGAGGCCCTCTGAGAAATGTAGTTTTTACAGGTTTCATGCCCCTGATGTATAACAGAGTTCAGAAGGATTGGGATTGTCTTAAGTATCTACAAATTATATCTTGCCCAACAACAACTGATGAATTACATTGGAAGAGTTTATAAAAATATGTTGAATTTGTTTTAATTACTTCCTATTCACTCCATTGGTGAGGAAGGTATCCTACCCTAGGGTTTGGGGAAAGGCCAAACCCTCAATACTGGATGCATGTGATCAACAGCAATTGATTAGTCACATATTTGTAGCTGGGGCCTGAGAACACTGTATGTCACACAGGTCCACATGGGAGCTGCACTCAGGAACAACATGAACAGCCAGGAGTTCTGGGAAGCAGGTTTGTGGTATCAAAAAGATGTGGTGCCCCTGGTTGCTGGGGAGGATGTGGTTCGTTTATTTGAATAATTCCAGTTGCTTGTTAGCAACTAAAACACGTTACTCAGGGATAAAGAGGAACTATGCCTGATACCTTTGATAAAGAGAGTTGTTTAGCTAAGAAACCTTCTCCAGAGTGTGAGGGCAGACCATTCAAGGCCTTCCTGATTTTACCAGAAGTCAAGGCAGCTTTTAATAGTATGCTGTAATTTTAGGCCTTATGCTGCGTAAACAAGTTTTCACTAGTTTGGGTACAGAAAAAGGGTACGTCTTTTTTTTTTCTTTTTAATTAACATTAAATGGCTCTCATTCAGTCATTTCATTTTGCAAGGCAGACCTTTTCTTCCCAGGATTTCCTCTATTTTGTAGCAAGCCCAAGAACCTCAAGGCCCTACTCAGTTGCAAAGGTCAGTCCTTGAAATACCATCCCTTAAGAAAGGAAAACAAGAAAACAGGGCCTGGCACTTATGGAGCATTAGAAAATATTTGAGTGAATGAATGCAAGAGCAAACTGAGCCAAGAAAGAAGTCTTAAGTTCTTCACTGCTTTTGTTTCTGCAGACACTTGATATCTTTGGCCATACAGTAGTCACTCTTCCACTAGCTTTTTTGTCTATGGGTTCAAAACCACTTTTTCCCTGGTGGTTCAGGAGTGTAGTGTCATCTCCCCAAATATGAAATTCAGTCCTCCCTGCCTCAATAATTGCTGCTAAATGATTGCTGCTAAAAATGACTTTAGGGAAAGTGGAAAGAATCTGGAACCCAGGAAGGATTGTCCACCCAATCTCTACTTCTCTGAACCACTTCCCTGGTCAGAAATAATAATAAGTTTCTTGAATTACCCACTCACTATTGTTTTTCTATGCCCGACCTACATATACTCATTTTCTTCAGCCTCTATAACTGTGCCTACATTTAAGCCATTTAATTTTAAATTTAAAAATATTTTCTCCAGCTATACTAGCAACATTCTAAGTGCTCAATAGCCACCTGTATTAGTGGCTACTGTGTTGGGTAATATAATTTACATAACTTTTTTTTTTAATCATTCCAGGATATTCTGCTGGACATTGACACCTGTATCTATTTTGTAGGATCAGTTATGCATTTATGAATACCTACTATGTACCTGACCCTATAAGCACTGAAGACATAAGGGTAGGTTCTAAGCACTGAGGACATGAGGGTAGACAAGACAAACAAAATTTCTACCTTCCCAGAACTTACATTTTAATTTGCATAGCCTACATACAAATGTCTATGTGTATCATTAGCTTGAGGAAGGACAGCACTGGAAATCAGATGGCTAATTGTTCTTAAAATTCTTGATTCATCCCCAGTCTGATTTCTTTGAGGTATAGCACAGTTTTCTTCAAACTTTAGAGCCCTGAATTTTATACTTCTGATTTGTGCTGATTCACAAGGCACAAATGGCTTACACATTTGACTCACCTGTAAGTATTGACTGTTATTGTTAAGTCTTTTAGATTCTGGGTGAGAGGTTTATTTGAAACTAGTTCTAGGATTTAATCATTTAAATCCATTCTGGCAGCTTGTGTTCATAATTTTAATTCAGTGAAAGGTCTAGTTCTTATTGATGTGTATAACCAAGCAGAGACTAGGAAATACACTGCAATTATTTTGTTGGTTTTTCTACTACAAAGCCCATGTATTAACACATGCCACCTCCCATGTAGGTTTTACTCATATAGCATTAAGATTACTAGCTTAAAAAGTTGGAATAATGGAGGTGGGTGGTATTTTCAAATTAGTCATTAGAATTCAAACACGCTATGCTAATGTTCTCAACAAGAGCCACAAATGCCAGCCCCAACAATCTGTTTGAACTACTGAACTGTAAACATTTTCCTCACTGGTGAATGGACAAATATAGTATGTTACAGTTGAAAGAGACCTTGGAAATGGGTCTTTCCCTTGCAACTCCCTTTTCCCTCATTTATTGGTCCTTTGAAGTTGTAAATGATTTGAAGTAACAGTAACAGCTGAAGTAACTGTTGAAGAGTTAAACCCTGCCATAGCATAAAGGGACCAAAAATTCACTTCTGAAAAGCAAAGGTTCTCAAACTTTACCATGCACCATGGAGGGCTTATTGAAGCACAGATTGCTGGGCTCTTCCCCAGGAGTTTCTGAATCAGCAGTCTAGGATGGAGCCTGATAATTTCCATGTCTAACAACTTCCTGGGTGTTGCTGATGGTCTGAAGACTACATTTTTAGAATGACTGGTATAAACAAATGTGACATTATTATGAAGTTAATGAAATAGTGAAAATGAGCCTACATAACTAGCCTTAGCAATCTGAGGATCCAGCTGCATGATCTCATCTATCCAGGTGTAAAACTTGGGTTTGGCACCATCCAGTGGCAGTTGTCTAATGCTCGATAAACATCAGCAGGGATGATTCTGGGTCCTGTAGCTGCCTGCGACTTTGTAAGGCAGTGACATTCCAGCTATCTTATGATTAGTATGCATTTATTTTGTTGTTCTGATCTGGAAAGACTGAGCCTTGGGGACGCAACCTCTTGCTCTGCTTCCCAACTACTGCCTGCTATTTCCCTATCAGTCTTGTCCTCTCCTCCATATAGCTTTTTCTCCCCCAGAAAATGAGAACATTGGCCCCACCTCATTTGAGAAGCTAGAGTCCCATATTCAAATTGCATTGTTTAGGAACTTTAAGTAGCCGGGGTAGATCTTCTGTTATTCTATGTACTTATTCTCAAACTCCTGCCTCACCGTCCTCACTCAGAACCATTATACATTTTTACCTTTACTAGTCAAAATCCTTCTTAACCTTGCAAGTTTAGCTTATATTCTATCTCCTTCAAAAACTTTGTCCTGCTACTCTCCAGAAAATGTCATTTTTTTTCCTTATTCAAAAGTGTAGGGCATGTTTCTTGTGCTTCTATGCTTCAGACTCTGGAGGTGTTATTTCATTCTCAGAACAACCTTGAAACATAGGTATGATGCCTGTTTTACTAATAGAATATCTGCTGCCCCTTCTTGAGTCTCGGTGTCTAAATTGTTGTTATTTTCTGGAATATAATGTAATAATTTGTCTGATATAGCTGGTAGGGGCAAAGCTGGCTATAGAGTGATTTTTGCCATGATATTTGTTCCCCCCACTAAACTGTAAGCTCCTTTGGGGCAAGGATCATGTCTCATTTGCTTTTATTCCCAGCTCCAGTCTCTGCTACTAAAACAGTACTTACTGCTTTGCATGTAGTACTCATTATTTTCCAAAGAAATGGATCTCCAATTTAATTGCTGCTTATCCTGTATCTTCTTGCTCTGTTTCCTTCTATGTGATTGGTTATGGTCTCCACAGGAAGGAGGCCCTTTCAGTGTGGTCTCTCCTCCCTGCTCCTGCTCAGAATTTGTGGCATGACTCCTCACTGTTTCCCTTGTGAATGCAGTCTTCAGGAAAAGGAATATTCATCTACCTTGTGAACAAGTGATTAGATGGTAAGGGTGGTTTCAGCTTTATGCCAGTCTCTTAGTCTGCATATGGCTTCCACACCCTCTTTACTTCACTGAACCTCATTTCATTCTCTCTCCCTTTTTAGTCATTATCTCCTTAATCTTCCTGACATCTCTATGAAGCCAAGTAGCAAGACCAAGTGAGAGGTAAATCAGAGATAGATTGGGTAAAATATCACAAGAACTCATGTTGCATAAAACTTGAATTGCATGAGAGGCTGTAGATTTAAATATTTAAGAGGCACTGAATCAGTCATTTTCTCTTTTAAACATAACTTGCAAATGTGGTTTCATCAATCATCCCTCATCTCTCGTAAAATGCCAGTCTCAGGAATGCGGACAAGCAGGACTGGCCTCACGGGCTCTAGTGCTCTTTTAGGCTTGGGTAAGGGTCCCTGGTTCTTGATTGACTGACTACACATTAGAATCCCCAGGAAGTCTGGTTTAATTGATCCAGCATATCTCTCCAGGATTCTAATGTACAGTCAGGATTAAGAAGTACTAGATTAGGCTCTTGACTTCTGGTGGTAGCTGATCAGAAGAGCCATCTTAGAAGCCTTTTACAATTGCTCCATCTAAGAACCTGTGGGATCTTAGATTCCTGAGGGAAAGACTTAGGAATCTATTTTAAAAATAGATTTTGACTATCAACTAGTTTTGGAAATACTAATTTTGGTAATTCTAGATATTTCTTCTAGCCCATCCAGTTATTAAAGTAAGTTATTAAAGTAAGGTCTAATTATCAACATAGTTAAATAAACTATTTAAGTCCCTCACAGATGAGATGATATGTATTATTTTATTCAAGCTTCCTAGAGCAAGGCATAAAGTTAAGAATCATCAGAAATGCTTGGAATATTGTGACTTTACTGTAGACTGAACTTGCTCACACTGATCTTACCTGTGACCTTAATCCACACTCTTCAGGGAATGGCTGTATCTGTTCTTCCCTTTCCTGGGAGTTATGGGTGACATAAGGGTGACCACCTGTTCGTACCACAT
This sequence comes from Mustela putorius furo, assembly GCF_011764305.1. NCBI lineage: Eukaryota > Metazoa > Chordata > Mammalia > Carnivora > Mustelidae > Mustela > Mustela putorius. Next base: position 107,972,856 of record NW_025421987.1, on the reverse strand, counting down.
AGGGAGTGACTTTGCACACTACAGACACTGAGCTGCAGGACATCTTTGAATTGAGAGAAGACAGCACCACCCTCCTCTGATGGCCTTGCCTACAGACTGAGGTAGAATCCATAGAACCTCAGATTTCTAGCTACATCTGCTTTCTGTTGGCCCACCTCACTCTTGCCCACATAATTTTTCATCTCAGTTGAATTTTTATCCCAGCTGTACATTCAACAGACTGCCTATCCTATGGAATCACCTATCATAAACTACATATTTTGAAAGATTAAACCAAAACCACAATGTAGAACTTTCTTCATACTAGCTCAAAAATGACGGAAGCCTTTACATGGATTGAAGTAGGACGGGAGAAGCTAAGGACAAGGAATGAAGAAAAAGAAGTGTTTTGAGATTAAAATTAAGATTTAGGAAGGACTATGATATTATGACTAATTTCACCTACTGAACTGTGTTGCATGTCCAAAGTGTACATCATGATTTAAATGTTCTTTCCACATGTAAAACATTCTGATAAGAGTTTTGCCTATTTCATATGGCTTTCCCTCCATTTCCATTGTAAAAACTTAGCACATCTTTTAGGACAAATGCTTGCTTCCCAGAGGAAATACACATATTTTTAGGTCCCCAAATTTAATCTCTGAAGATATTTTTCAGGCATTGCAAAAGAAAAAAGAAAAATGAATGTGTTTGCTGTGGACAAGAAATAATCTTTTTCATAAGCAGTGCAGTCAAAATGATGAAACATCCTCCTTTAGTATTTGGCATTGCTACAATATCATTTAATTCCCTGACCTCACTGTACAGTCTTTAATATCAAAACCATAAAAGGGGAAGTGTGGTATGTATTCTTCACCTTACACAAGCACCTTTCTGTCTCCTCAAATGAAATAAATGGCCTTAATACACTGTAATGCTAGAAGAAAGAAGTCTGTGTAATTACAATATGCCTCAAGCTCCTGGTCCTATTTTTACCCCATTGCTGACTTCAGTGGCTGTAGACAGCAGAACATTCTCCCCCAGCAAAAGCAAATAAACTCCAGCTGGTCTTGAGGAACACTCAGGCAGTTTCTTCTCAGTCCTCCAAGCAGAATTCACATTAATTGATGCCTTTTTGTAGGCTTTTCCTTAGTATAAGGTAAACAGCTTTTGTCTTTTTGTTTGGAATTCAGCATCTCATGGATCTGAAAGCCCCCAAGATTTTATTTTTCAGAGAAGAAAATATGAAGGGGGAGAGAGGAAAGGAGAAAGGAGCACTACTGAAGTGCTTTTCATCCTTCAGAGTTTACTGAGTGACCCCCAGAGTTGCTGGAGGACTAGCCTAGGTGGAGGGTAAATCTACACCACTTCCTACATCAGCAGGATTCTCTCCACAGACAGACATCATTCTCCTCCTCAGTTTGTAGAAAAGTTCTCATGCAGGTTCTGCACCATGAAAGCCTTTATTAATCAGAAATCACACTGTTCTATTTCTTTTGACTTGTAGTCTTGCCCCATGTGAATTAATTGCTAGTGTTTTAAAATGGGGAGAGACATCTCAATCTATGGCTTCTCTCAAAAATTTAGGGAAAAAAAATTTGTGAGGATTTTCAGCTTAAGGAAAAAAAGACTTTTCCTGCTCACAGTTGGCTGGAGCCTAAAAATACCATTCCCTCATGCTTTCAAGTTCACTGTAGTCACCCCTATTTCCTATAAACTCCCAGAACTGAGACAAAATGACAGACTGTAATCAGGCTCACACTGTTGATCATAGGCTCAGAGAAAAGTAAAATATTTCTTACTCAAAACTGAGAAAAATTAGAAAAAAGATTAGGAGGGCCACAAGTTTCAGGAAAATGATAACATCTCCTTCTTTATGGAAGTAAAAGATATTCCTGTTTAATATGCAAATCATCTGTATCAAAAGAATTTTTCTAAAAACATAACCCAAACCCAAACTTAGCCCTCTGGTCACATGCATCCATTTATGACTTATGATGTAAGTGAGCCAAGAAACAAACCTTCATATTTGCTTTCTTGAAGTAATCCAATGCTCATGATCCTTAGACCCTGGGGTGACTTGCTGAATATCAGTTCCTTTCATTTTCCTAGTTTTATCTCTCCTCACAAGACCAAAAGCAGCATGTCAATATACCATTCACTTTGTAAGAAGGGAGAGACACAAGCAATGTACTAGATCACAGGATGGTGCTTTACTTCATTTACTTCTCTCAGCAGTCTTCTGATTTGGGGCTCAGCCTCATTTACAGATGAGGAGCTGATGCTCAGAGAAGTTAAGTAACTTGATCAAGGTCACATAACAAAGCTACTCGGTTACAGGCCTGTCTGATTTTTTCCTCTGCAGCATGGTGTGCCTGGCTCATTGAAATGCTTTCTCTGAATCACTACTTAACACAGGACTTTAGCTTTTATTGTGGGTTGATAAAGAGCAACTGTGCCAAGAATATTCTATTCATATTGTGTAAAACTGCCATTGAGGATGCTAATGCTTATCAAAAATTGTCTTATGATTTTATCTTAGAAGTTGGTGTCAAAAAAGGGCAGTATTTTTTTTTAAAGGGTAGTTTTTCTGAACAGAATACAAACTGTGCCTATATATGAAGCCAGAAAATAATAATAATAATACTTTCTTTTTTGCCTTTATTTTTAAGAAACTCCAAGAGAAGTGTATTGTTCAATTATATTTTATGGTAAAATTTTTTTTAAAAGAGAGAGAGAGAGGGCACCAGCAGTGGCGAGGGGCAGAGGGAAAGAGACAAGCAGACTCCCCACTGAGCAGGGAGCCCTCAGTTCTCCATCCCAGAACTGGGAGATCCTGATCTGAGCTGAAGAAAGACCCTTAACCGACTGTGCCACCCAGGCACCCCGATAGTAAAATTAATCCCCCCTTTCTCCATATAATTTTGGATCTCCCTTTCTGATATTATTAATGTGCTTTGATATGTTAATAATCCTGTTATACAACTTGAATCTATTAGTAAGTCTTCATAGATCCTTTTTTAAGGAAGAGAAAGGTATAAATTAGGAATAATAAAATAGTTTGACTTTAGTCAAACTTATACGCATAAAAGTAAATTCTAAATTCTAAATTCAGTTTGCATAAGACACTAGATCTAACAAAACGGACTGTTTGTTTGATATTCCAAAGTCTTTGATTCATTTCTAGTTTAGGGAAAGCACAATTAAGAAGTGGTTGGTGAGCTGTGGCCAAATGTGTCATTATCCTGCCTTCTGCTATTAGGTATTTGCTTTGAGCCCTTGTGTGCCAGGCATGGGGACAGCTGCTTTGCATGCATTGTCTAGTCTTTGCAGCAAGCATATCAGTTACTGTTCTTACCTGTTTACAAACAAGAAATCCACCAATCAGAGGAGTCTAGAAACTAGTTCAAGGTCTCACAGCTGATAGGCATGATCTCGATAAAAGACAGAATTTTTAGTATCTGTGTCCTTGCCTATAAAATGGAGATGTATGATCCTGTCTGAATGTTTTTTGCAGGCCTGTAAGTTTAGTTGATATTGTCAACTCTCTATTCTTTCCCCCCCTCATTTTCCCAAAAGTGTCGTAAGGTATGGTGGCCATCAGTTTAATCAGCTCTTCCTGGGTCCTAAAGAGATGGAGAGCCATTTTTTGGTTTTGTGCCATCTCTATTAGTCACCTGAATTTTTGGTCATGTTCATTCTTTGCCTCACAAAATATTTTAAAGCTCATCTCAAATGCAGTTGGTTCTAATGATTATGGTCGTATTTGGGTAAAGTTTTCAGAAATACTGAACTAGTGAATACTGAGCTGCTGCCCTCAGGGGAAATAGAAGGTTAGTTTCCTATGAGCCTCAGATCATATTTTTTCCAACTGATCCATAAATAACCTTGGTTTATATGTTTTTGTTTATAGAAACAGAGTGTTTCTAGATACCTTATGTAATATATATTACTAATTCATTAGTTTTGAACTCACAGCCAATAGCACCATAACTCTTGCTTTCTTGCAGTTACGAGCACTAAACAACGCTTTAGCACCATGCTTGGGGACCATTTCAAACAAAGATAGCAAGAAGAAAAGGCACAAAAATACTAAAAGCATGGTACTAAATAGCCTATGGAAAGGACACTTGTTCACCATATGAGAGCTGAAACAAGAAGGGCAGAGGGAGGGGAAGATGTTAATGACAAAGCACTGCCTTGTTTGACCTCATCTGGGAGCATATATGTTGAGCAATTCATATTTTCCCACTCTGAGCTTGTATGCAAATGATTGCTAATGCAGTGTGAGAATTGATTTGGGGTTATAAGTGAATTTTAGGGTTATTAACTCTTTGCTTTTTATAAGCTGAACATTTCTTCTAGGTTTTCATTTGTATATTTTTATTTGTACATTATTTGTATTTTCATTTATATTATAGTTTTTACTTTGTAAATTTTTTTTCCCCCCTGCGGCAAGAGAAGAAGACTTTGTAAATTTTTAAGATTTTTTATTTATTTGACAGACAGAGATCAGCAGGCAGAGAAGCAGGTGAGCGGGGGGGGGCAGAGTCAGGCTCCCCACCAAGCGGAGAGCCTGATGCGGGGCTCAATCCCAGGACCCTGAGCCGAAGGCAGAGGCTTTAACCCACTGAGCCACCCAGGTGCCCCTACTTTGTAATTTTTTATGTAATAAAGTTTATATTTTTCTATTCCTTCAAACTTTTGGATTTAACAAAGCTTCTCTACTCTCAGTAGAAGAATTTGCCCTTTTTTCTAGTATTTGTATACTTTTTTTTAACATATAAAGATCTGGTCCTTTGGAATTTATGCTGGTGTTTCTTATTTGGAGTTAGTACAATTTTACATTTTCCCATATAATCTTCTAGTATCTCAAAAAGTTCATCATTTTGCCTTTTAATTTAATATTCTGACTTTATTATATAAATTTCCATATATAATTTGGTCTATTCATGTGTTAATATCAAATGGTTTTATAGTTTTTTATTATGTAGAAGCTTTAGAGTATGTTTTAATGGCTGCTAGGACTAGCAGTCCCTCTTCACCCTGTCCCTACTTTGTTGAATTTTTATGTTGTTTTCCAGGATTTTCCTAGCTATTCCTTATTCTCTATGGGAACCTGTCATTTCAAGTCAACTTGCATATCACATAAGAGCTTTTCATTTGGCTCTTTCTTACTTCTTCCCTGCTGTGTGGATATTTCTAATTAAACATTTTAAGTGATCTGTGAAAGAGAAATTTCCCTTCCTGAATCAATGGAATAGATATAAGTGTGTTCCATTTAAATCAGAGGGGAGAGAGGCAAGATTCTGTTAGACTCATCTTCTTTAAGGAGTGGTTCAGATTACTTGCACCTCTTTGTTTACTCAGTGAGACCCCCACCTGTGCCACTGTATCTGCATGTTTTGACAAATATTTTCATCATCATCCTCTCTTACTTTTCTTTTCTTCCACCTCTTGGCTGTAAACTATACTTTCTTAGAATTTCATCCCAGAAATTTGTTGTCATTCGTGGCGGTCCTAAATATTCCCTGAGGGACAAGATAAAATTCCCTACTATCTGGTTAAAAAATGGCTTTAGATGGAATCTCATTGTGCCTCTCTGTCTATCCAAAGCAGACCGACTGATCCAAGAGACTCAGGTGAGAAACCATCCTTAGAACTAAGTGAGTTTGGTTAGGTCGCAAAACGAATATAAAAAACTCAGTTATTTTCATATAGAGGCAGTTTGAAGATATAATGGAAGCAGAAATTCCATCACAATGGCAAATACGTGTGTGTGTGTGTGTGTGTGTACACACGCCTGAGAATGAATTTGACAAAACTATAGAACTCAAGGAAAGACAGTACAAAACTACAAAATCCATAAAAAGATCTAAATAAAGATTAAATTTGAATAAATACAAACTATATGGTGCTTATAGTTGGGATAGCCCTGTGCAATCCAGATATACCAGGTGTCCCAGATACCTTGTTTCTTTGATATGTGAATAAAATGGCTCTATTGCATATGTACTGTCAAAAATCTAACAGTTTCTCAGAAACCTCTAAGCATTTCTAGAGATGCCTAAGGGGCTTATATTCCCCTTGATCAATATAAACAACTGTTTCTCTGCTCTCCTGTTACTTAATCATTTATTTATTCATTCATATGTTTACTCACCGTACAATTGAGTGCTTACTATGTCCTAAGTCCTCCACAGATGTCCACTAACCATTACTTAGGACTCCTGTGGCACCTTCCTGTTCCTGGTCACCCTTGTCTTGAGATGTAGTCTCTGTTCTATCATTGTCCAGCTGAGCACCACTAATACAAGACTATTTTGCATAAAATTTTTGCTGAGATTTTGAGGGTACTCATGGTTGGAAAGCATAGTGGGGGAGAATAGGTATAGTGTATAAGTAAAAACAGCATAAAATAAGCAATAAAATATTTGATACATTTTAAAGTTTATGGGTCATCCTCTCTAAGGAATTTCTCATATTATCTTTTATTCTTAGGTCCCACCTACCTCTTTCTTTTGGAATTGCTCTTTTTCTGTCTCTTGCCATGTCTTGAATAATCTCTGCAGCCTCTGATTTCTGGACTGATTAACCTGTCTTTCCTAGCTTTTCAGAACTGAAGTTTTATTATAGAAAATTATAAAGAGAAAAATTTTAGAGAATTATAAAGAGAAAAAATTTATCTTTTTCTCTACCTCTTCCTCATCTAGATCACGCTTAGGGTGGTAGGTGGGGTTCTACATAGTCATTGAGCTATGGTGCATACACCCCAAAAAAGTGCTTCACACTCTCTGAAAAGAATTCTTCTGATCTTCAGAACTACAGCTTTTGAAACATTATCTTTCTCCTCACCACACTTGGTTTTGAAGAGATCAAGTCTTTAAAGCAAGTGGAAGATAATTGCAACTATAATACCAATGATATTTTTTTCTGGAATTTAATAAAATGATAAAGTTAGTTTAGGGGGAAAATATTCAGAGAACAAGATAAATCTTAAAAGAGTAGTAATGGAGGATTAACTTTACCAAGAGCTTAATTTAAACAACACATTGTTATAGTGGGAGAATGAGCAAACAGAGATGAAAATGTAACACAAAGTCCAGAAACATATCTAAAGTAAATAAAAATATCAAAAGAAAATACAGGCAACTGTTTATGTAATCCTGCACTAAGGAAGGCCTCTCTAACCATGACTGTGTGTGAGTGTGTTTGTTTCTGTTTCTCATTCTTATAAAAAGGGGGAGAAGCATGTTTTACAACATGGACAGGCCTAAGAAATATTATGCTAAGTAAAAGAGCTAGATGCGAACTACACATTTTATATTATTTATGTGAAATATACAGAATGAGCAAATCTATAGTTGTTTAGTGGTTGCCAGGGACTGGGAGGAGGGGAGAAAGGAAATGACTGCTAATAAACATAGGAGTTTTGAGGTTTTGTTTTTCAGTTTTGTTTGTTTTTTGGGTGGTTTGTTTTTTTTTTTTTTTTGCTTTTTTAGAGTGATGAAAAATGGTCTGGAATTACCAGACCATTGATGATGGTTACACAACTTGAATATACTAATGATCACTGAATATTATACTTCAAAGGCTGGATTTTATAATGCATGAATTATATCTTAACAAAACCATTTGAAAGATAAATCAGTTTTACTTGAGGTATTATGAGAAAATAACCTAGCATGCCAGTAGAGAGTCATTAAAGTGTTAAGGAAAAGGATATTCAGTGACATTTGTTAAAGATGGTGAGGCAGGCTCTATTCAGGATCGGTATGGGGAACAATGCAATGGGATTTTATAGTGGGGGAGAGGGATTGGGCTCAACTCCAAATACGGCTTGGGCAGGTGGCCAGTTATAGCCAAGGATTGGGGGGGGAGGGCGGTCAGTGGATAGAAAATTACTAAGAGGAAACATCAGGGGTAAATGGTTCTGGCTTAAGTAATCTAGTAAGATTCTTGCTAAAGACAAGCCAGGGTAATTACCACCTAGTGTCTGATGGAGGATAAGGAACCTGATCAGATATTGATAGTAGAGGGTTCTGGTCAAACTGATTAGCAATTTGCTAATCTAGTTCTTACTAAAAACTAGGCTTTATAAGGAAGTTCATGAATGGACTTAGGAGAAGGTTCAGGAACCTTAGTAAAGAATCTATGTCCAAAAAAAAAAGGAATCTTTGTCAAATGTGAACTAAAAATTTTAAAAAGACAAATAATTAATAAACTTATAAAATGCAAACTAAAGCAATGAGATGAAATATTTGCTATGTACTAGGAAAGATATGAAGAAATTATCAATTTCCAACATTGGGTAGATTGTAGTCAAATAGCCTCATATACTGGTACTGATGAAGGGTAGTTTGGCAGTATATTTCAAAAGCCTTAAATAGGGTCCTTGTAATTCCATTTCTAAGAATTAACCTTAAGGAAATACTGTGTGCCATTTAAAATAAAGTAGTAAAGTAATAGTAACACAAGAAGATTTTTCTGCTAGGAAGAAAAATTAGAATGTACAATTAAGAGGGCACCTGGTTGGCTCAGTAATTAGAGTATATGACTCTTGATCTCAGGGTGGTGAGTTCAAGTCCCACATTAAGCATAGAACCTACTTAAAAACAAAAAATATAATAGATAAAATGAGACAGACCAATCGAAATGCACATTGAAAGGCTGCAGAGATAGGTAATTTGTACTTTCTTATATATTATCTCTATTTCTTTTAGCTGTATTTTCCAAATATTCTGAACTGGATTATCCTTTATAACCAGAAAATAATGGAAAAGTTATTTAACATGATACATCTTCAAGTGTGGTTAACCTTTTTGGGCTATTTTGTTTGGTTGAACACCATAACGGAAATAAGATTAGGAATTTTTTTTTGTTTCTCCTGTTTAAAAGCTAGAGAGTCAGGGAGTGTTAACTGGAAGTCCTCAAAATTTCCTAAGTCAGACTCTCACTATCTAGTTGCCCATGAATTTCCTTTAGTATATGTATAGTTTTCAGGTTTTAACCAATTGATGAATGGTATTTATGTAACAGACTGTTGTAAATTAGAGATCAGTATATCCATTCCAAGGATTTTCCTTTTCAAAGCCAGGGATTTTAGGCTTTACAAACAGGATCATGTTGAGTGTTATTCTTTCTGATTGTTGAATTGAATTATGTTCACCAGATGTAACAATTTTCTTTTCCCAATTTCCTAGACAGAATCATGAATAAACTGGAGGACAAGCAGGACCAGATGATACCATGAAGAGAAGTTTACAGGCCCTCTATTGCCAACTATTAAGTAAGTTGATATCACTTTTCTTTTAGAATATAATCTATTAATTGTCCAGTGCCAGAAACTTAAATGTTTTCTGGAAGAAGACCAGGTTTTGCTCAATAGAAAATTTTCCCTCTCTGCTTCATCTAGATACTTAAAGTATCAAGCATTAAGTCATTTTATTGCTTTAGGCATCAGTTGTAATGTAGACTGTTATAATAATCCTAAATTGGCAGGTTAAGAATAGTTAATTCAAGGATGAGTGTCAAAAGCACTATTGCTCCTGGTTTGTGGCAGATTAAAATGTTACAGTATGAGCTTCTGTAGCTTCCTTATGGAGAAAGAATGATAGATGGTGTTTTCTGGATTTTGTCACATAGAAGCTGTTACCATTCAGTGACTGTACAGCCTTTGGCTTGGAGTATTTTGCTTAATTATGTGTGTTCTTAAATAATGAATGTAAAAATGTGATTTCTTTTGGTTTGATGGTAGAATGAAAAATATTTATGACTTCATGCATGTTGCTCATGTGTTTTGGGGGTTATGCCACAAATCTCCAGATGCCGCAGAGTGACTGTATAACCTTTGGGATTGCAATTGTTACTGAATGAACATCAAAACCAGTACCAGTTGGTGGGTTTGATGTTCAGGTTGACTTACTTGGGACAACAGACATTGCCAACATCAAGTTAAACCAAAGCCACTGAGTTGGAAAAATTTCAGGAAAAACTTAGAGTTCATTCTGTTTGTCTGGTTCTTGCTGAAGTATATAGAAGATCTATCTTTCCTAGACTGGATGGTTCCTTTTTAACTTTTGCCAAGAAAATAACATAAGAGATTGAGATTCAAATCATCAGTTCCCCCTTAAAATTTATTTGTTCAGATTATGTTGCACCCCCAGTGCAAAGCAGTTTATGTATAGAAGGCATTCTGGTTAAGTGTTTTAATTAGCTTATTTCTGCCACTGAATTCTAATCCCTGAAACACAGATCATATCACCCTGTTTTCAGCCTGGTGAAATGTCACCACATTATATAGACTCTCTCATGTTCTTTTCTCCATGCATCCTATAAAACTGTGGGTTTGTTGCCCTTTTTTTTTTTTTTTATTAAATTTTTTATTTTTTATAAACATATATTTTTATCCCCAGGGGTACAGGTCTGTGAATCTCCAGGTTTACACACTTCACAGCACTCACCAATGTTGCCCTTTTTTTTAATGGTAAACTTGTTTGTTAGGAAAAAGGTTTTATAGATTAAAGAAGCAATGTCATTACTGAATAATTAAGTCTGCCTTGATGGGAGAGTGGATATTTGAAGGTTAAATCGGATTACACACACACACACACACACACACCCCACCCACCCCCCTACCCAAGAAGGGGAAGCAGGCTTTGCAGGAGGAAGAAACAGGAAATGAAAGAGAGTTTAGTAGATTAGGAAAGAAGCAAAATGTTTGTTGAGTTCACCTATGCTGATTGTATGCCCCAAACTTTGTGTAATGTTACAAGTCTATAAGATTTGAAAGGCTTTGGTTAAGTATTCCATGAGTCAGAGATCAAGTCTTATGCTAATGAGGCCCATCCTCCCAAGTGGAGCCTGTGTGAAAACTGAAGGGGTTTTGCTCAAACATTAACTGGATATCTATATAAATCACTGTCATAACAGTTTCATTGTTTGCAGCCTTGCCTGGAAAGCAAGCAGCCCAGCATAGGTATTCCAACTAGTTAGGAGGTAGGTGGTGGTGCCTCTTAAACCACCCTGGTTATTAGGTAGCTGGCTGTGGGAGTCCAGATTTGTAGAGCTGGGATGGTCAAGCACTGGGGCTGTAGGTCAATTAGTCTCACTTCAGGGAGTCTTTTTCACAATTTCCTAGAGATGAGGGGTCATTATGTATAGCACTTTTTTCTCAACAGGATTTGGTATTTAATAAAACCCAAGCTAACTTAAACTCTGGCACACATAGGCACTCAATAGCTGGTCTGTGTCATTCCTCAGCCACTTACTAAGTTACACTTGGATTAAAGCTGTCCACAAACAATATGTTTGTTTATTTGTTTGTTTGTTTTTCCAGTGTCTGAAACAGACTTGAGAACTACAGGGTCAATATAAACTTACTATGTTACTTTATTTAACCCAGCGAATTGAAGCTCTTAATTTGAGGGAAAATCCTGGTAGAGTGTTCTGGTTATATTTTGTTGCATAATAAACAACCCCCAAATTTTGTAGCTTGAAGCAATAGCAATCACTTATGTTGCTCAAGCACCTGCCATTTGTTTAGGGGTTGGTAGAGACTCCACAGTGTCTGGGATCTGGGCTGGAGGCTGGACCAGCTTAGGGCCCACCTAACGTCTTTTTTCCCTGAGGCCTTTTCATGTGACAAAGTGGGGCTTCTTCACAGCATAGTGGCTTCAGAGTAGTCAGACTTATTACATGACAGCTCATAGCTATAAGGCAGGGCAAAACCTACAGGGCTTGTTATGAATTAGGCTGGGAAACCCAAGAGCAATACTTCAGTCATACTGTATTGGCCAAAGGAGTCACTAAGTCCATCTCTCATGGAGGGAAGAGTTATTGGACTCCAACTCTCAAAGGGAAGAACAGTAAGAATTTTTAGTCCTCTTTAGTCTACTATTGAATTTGTTTAGAAAAAAATGAAAAAGCAATTACTAATGAACATGAATGAGTTTGTGAGTTGTCTTTGTCATCAGAGTCTGCTCACACTTGAGTGCCAAATGAGTTCCCAGACATCTGCTTATCAGCCTCCCTATATCATCTCATTCATTCTAAAGGCAAATGCTTCAAGATGAAGTGTTACTCAAGATGAGTAAGTTAAGAACTGGCCCATGGTGACCAGAAAGTGAGTGATGGAATTGGAATTCATACCCAGGTTTCTCTGACCTCTTTGTTCATGCCCTTTTTTTTTCCATCAGGCCTGGTGCCTCCACCACACACACAAAAGAGAAGTGGCTCTTCTGCTGTCCCTGTGGCTAGTTAGGGGTGGTTCTAACCCCTGATTGATAATGCTTGCATCGTATTAGTGATGTCAGATGGAGCTTAAAAAAAGAAAGAAAGAAAATCCAGGCTATCTCTGGGTTACTGCATCATAATCAATAGTCACTGGAGCTATTTGTGTCTGATAGGGGCCAAGGGATGCAGTCCTTGGTAGGCAGGGAAATTAAGGTCTTATTTTACTTTTGTAACAACTGACTGTGTCTAATTTGTTTTATTTCTTGGGCTCTATTTCACAGTACAGTCCTGAGTGTTTCATCCTGCCAGTTTTAGCCCTTTGGGAAAGTTTAACATATTTTATATGATACTTTGGAACACCTGAGAATTTGAGGATGAGGATGGTGATGAGAATCTTCACAGTTCTTTAAAAAAAAACAAATACTGCATTCATTTTTCTTTTTTATGTCATAAGGTAGGTGTGAAGCTAGTGCTAAGAATACCTGGGTTTTTGAGCTGCAGACCTGCGTTCAAATTCTAGCCCACTTAATAGGTGGCTTATATTAAATAAATTACCTCCATGGACCTCATATGTAAAATGGGATATGACCACCCTCTATGTAAGATAGTGTTGCGTGAGATAACACAGCACATAGAAGACCTGCAATAAATGCCAGTTTTCTTATTAGGCCTTCTGTCTAGAAGAGAGGGATACAACCTAACCAGGAGCTCGGCTGTAACATTTACATGGAACTTTCTGGTTCACAAAACATTTTCATAGAATTTGATCCTCAGAATACCTCAGAATATCAAAACAAATGGGACATTAATTTTCATTAATCCCATTCTGCAGAGAAGGAGTTGACATAATCAAGACTGCTTTTCTCAAGCCATATCACTTTTTTTTAATTAAAAGAAGTAATAATGGAAAGAAGGATCTTCACAAACCTTAAAGAACATGGCACTATGGGGAGGCACTGAGTCCCGAGTTAGCCAATCTGATCTCTTCCTAGGTGCTATGTACCATGCTACTTTATTGTTAAGAAGACTAAAATAATTATGGGTTTATGTAAGTAAATTTTTATATACCAATATCTATTCAAAGTTATTTGGATACTCAGAATTAAGGAGTGATTTAGTTAGTTAATTGTTGCTTTATACTCAGCCATTTATATTTCTTATATCATGCTCTGTATTATTGTTAATGCATCTTGCTTGCTGCTGCATACTCTGCATATAGTGGACTAACTTAAGTTTGGTCATGTGTCTGTCTTCATGGGTTGTTTCTCCTGATAAATGAGAAGAAATTTTTCCCTGAGAGTGAGGAGGGAGAATTGATGTAAATCATAAATTCAGGTCAGTGTAGGTCCAAACCAGTATTGACTCCAAAAACTTAGGCTCTTCTAGATGTTCCAGGCAATCATAAACATATTGCATTATGAATGCACATGAAATGAAGGATCTTCATCTCCCCCACCGCCTTTCAAGGTGTCTTTCCTTGCCTTTTACACTGCTTGTTCATAACCTCCCCAGAGAGTAACAGTGTGGCAGCCATGATTAAGGGCTTAGATTCTGCATGGACTGCTTGGGTCCAAATCCTGGCTTACCACAAATTCTTTTCCAAATGATTTTCACCCCTCCTTACAAAGTATAGCAGTTGAGTGTGCCTTCACTGCCAATAGCTATTAGATTGTCCACAACCCTTTGCAAATCTGTCACTCTTGAGGCTACTAAAGACTTTGCTCTTGAGGAAATAAAAGATCATGTCCTATTTAGTAACAAAGAGCAATTTATCAGTCTGCTGTTTCTCTCATGCTCCCACCAGTGGCTATAATAATGGTAATGACACATTTGGTCTTCAGTCAGCATTATGGAAATAGAGGAATCCATTTCATCAGAACTGCTGTTCAGTATTTTAGGCTGGATTATTCTGATTGGCTTTCATCAGTGTTTCTCAAACCTGACTTTTGACTAAAATCACCTGGAAAACTTTTAACAAATTCCCTTTCTCAAACCCTACCCTATATCAATTAAATCAGAATCTTTAGGGGAAGGAGTGAGGAGTGTTGTGACTGGGCATTAGATGATTCTAATAAGCAGCCAGAGTTGAGAATCACTGGCTTAGATTAATAATTTTAAACTTAGTCATGCAGCAGCATCACCTGAAGACTTGTTTAAACAGATTGCTTGGCCCCACCCCCAGAGTTTCTGCTTCAGTAGATGTGGGGTAGGGTCAGTAATTTGCATTTCTAAATTTCCAGTGATACCAAAGCTTTGGTCCTGGGACCACACTTTGAAAATCACTTTCTTAGACTTACGAAAGGCTATCTTGGAGCAGGAAGAAGCTTTCAGCTTCTCTGTTATCACTTGAGCTGCATAGTGGTAAAATGGATCTTGGAACAAAACCAGAGTGAGTTAGGAAGGAAGAGCAAAAGAGATCTTAGGGAATGAGCAGAAGCACAGTGTTGTAAAATTAGAAAGTGTTAGAATTTGAGTTTTTGTGTTACTCTTTAGGATACACTGGAAGTTAGTTTTTACTCTGTTTAAGCAATAACAAAGGCATGAAGAGTGGACTAGCTAGGATTAGAAATAAAGCAAAGGGAAAACACAAGAGGGGCCCTTGGCTCTATTTACTACAGTGGGTCCATTTTGGAACTTGATTTTATAAGACTATTTCTTCCCTGCTTCATGCTGGATAATTCTTTTGCAAATCAAGAAAAAAAATTGCAAATGTTCTCTAGGGAGAACTGGTTTCTTTGGTTCTGAAGGAAACATCATTCACACAGAAAAATTGAGGAAGTAACAATTTCAAATGTGACATTAACCCAGGAAGTTAGGCATACTGGGTCTTTAAAGGTGTCATGCTGACTTAATGTCTTTTATATTTCAAGTTGTGATTTTTAAATTTCTATAAGACAACAAACTCTCTTATGCAGATTAAACAAACCTTAATAAGAACTTCTCATTGGAAGTAATTCTAGTGAAGGCTGAGAAATAAAATATTTTAAAGAAACAATTTTATGACTTTTGAACACTTTATTTTTTTTCCAAGTACTTTCTATTACATGGTTGGCAGGAATGTAGATGAGGGAAGTCATGCTCACACTTAGGACAACAGTTGCCTTATGCGAATTTAAATGTTAACTCTTCATGAGTAAGTTCAGTTTTCTGTATGAAAACACTTTTGTTAAAAGATATGGTGGGAGAGAGCACAGAATTTGGATTTAAAGGCTGTACTTTGAGCTCTCACTTCTCTTACTAATTATGGGACTTTGCATAGAGTACTTAACCTTCCAGAGCCACTTCATTTTCCTTAGCTACAGTACACAGATGATGAGTATAATAATATCTACCCTGATGATTATTGGGAGAACTAAATGAGAAGGGTTTAAAAATATTTCATAAGGAATTCTAAACGTTGGTTACCATGTTAGTACTGTCCTTAAATAACTTCTCTTGTTGATATATTGCACTGTTGTTTAGCTGTTTAAAAATTTTTAAAAAGAAATGTGAAAGACAGTCTAGCATGTCCTCACCCAGATTCCAACTCAGTGGAATTTTCATTAATGCATGTAAGCCTCATTAGTGGGAGCTGTTTTAACAGGAGATTTTCTAACTTATCAGGATCTGGCAAAATTCTGGAAGATTGTTCTGAATAAGAGAAATTTGAGCAGAATTTTATAAATGAAGAAAGGAGACTTTTTTCCAGCAATTTCATGTTTGCGTTTTAGAAAATCTAATCCGAAATTTTTCTGAAATGTGTAATCATTGCCTTTACAAATTTGATGGACACTTAGAGACTCTCAGGCTAGAATCCAAGACGCTTCCAAAACCTAAGACACATTGCCTTTGCAGTGCTATCTGTCATATTTCCCCCTCCTGTTCTCTCTCCACTTGCTTTTCTTTGAGTAATTTCCATCACCAGACAGACTCGTTCTTCTCTTTGCTTTTCTCCCACAGAAGTTTTTGAGCCTTTCTTCTCAAGAGGAGAAATCCTTTATCTGGGCAGGCATCCTAACAGCTCCTCCCAAAGTAAGTCCTTGCCTTTGCTCTGACAGTACCACAGCACCATTCAGGGTACCCTGTGAACTGTGGCCGGTCTCACTACTCATTTGCTTCCTGAGCATCTTCATCAGTTTTCCCATCTATGAAACTATGACTGCCATAACAAGTTACCACTAATTTGGTGGCTTAAAACAACAGATTTTTTTTTCTCTGAGTTCTGGAGGCCAGAAGTTAGAGATCAAGGTGTCAGCAGAGCAGTACTTTCTCCAAAGGCTCCAAGGGAGAACACTTCCTTGACTCTTCCATTCTGATGGCTCCAAGATGTTCTTTGGTTTGTGAATGGATCACTCCAAACTCTGCTTCTGTCTTCACATGGCCTTCCCCTCTTCCTTATGTCTCTTAAAAGAACACTTCAGGGCACATCTGGATAATCCAGCATGATCTCTTCTCAAGATCCTTGACTTAATTATATCTGCAATGACCCTTTTTTTCCAAATAAGGTCATATTCACAGGCTTCAGGGTTATGATATAGGCATAACTTTTGAGAGACCATCATTCAACAGACTCTATCATAGTATTGCTGTTCTTCATAGAGTTGTTAATTTAAGTACGTGGAGCACTTCACACATTGCCCAGTTCAAAATAGGTACTCAGTAGGTTGTGATTGTGGGTCCAGGAGTGAGTATGGTATGAAAAAATGAACTATTCCATTTATAGAGCTTTTTGGAGCAGTTTTATCATAACATGAGGGCAAGAGAGAACTGTAGTTTGTAGTAAAGGGCTAAATGTTTAAAACACACACACACACACACACATACACGAGTGGTTTGAGCTGGTATAAAAGCTCCCAGGACAGTTTTGCATGGACCAAGTACTGTAGGGTTGTGAGCTTCAGAGGACATGAGGTACACATTGATGGTAAGCCCTCAGGGCAAGAATAGCTCTAGATGTGATTCCCATGTTCATCCCATGTTTTAATTGGTTGCAGACACAGAGAGAAACAGTGATTAGTACTCATAACCAGCACTAGAATCAAAGGAGATGATGAAAACAAGGCTTTTATACTTCATAAAGTGTTTTCCTATCCCAAATGCCTTTCATCATCCTGGCAACCCTATTAATAGACTTCATTTTTGTTGCTATGTTGCCATTAAAGGAATGGAAGCCCAAAGAACCCAAGTTTTGTGTTCAAGATCCTACGAGGAATTTGGACCCAGCTCTAATTATCTCCAAGTTCATATCTTTTCTAAAATGCCACAGGCTCCCATATTTTACCTAAGTCACAGTCCTTGCAATGGGAAAACTGTCAGACCCACTGAGGGTAGTTGCTCCATCTGAGTGTATGTTTCTTCTTGGAGTTTTTCAATTTTAGTCAGTGAACTCCAGCCTTTCCTTTGCAGTATACCCCATTTTGTTTTAGCAGGTTTGGTGGTTGGGTGTTTTTGTTTTTGTTTTTGTTTGTCCACCAACACCCATTTCTGGGTCTGCTTAAAGAATAAAAGTTTTGGCTCCCAAATCAGATATTGGTTGGGAAACATTGGTGTAAAGAAATGTTGCAACCTATTGAAGCAATGAGCCATTCCTTTTATAAGCTGATGAATCTGTAGTTCATTTAGCCTCATTATTTCTTAGTTAGAAAGCTCTGGTTGTGCCATCCTTATGGCTTTATTTTTAGAAGTCTTAGATTATTTTAGCAACTGTTAACAAGGATGGGAAAAGAAATCTGGCTCCCAGTATACATCCCGCTTGCTTCTTAATTTAAATTTGTCATTATCTACCCCTCAGAGGATGTTGCATCAACCCCTGCTACTGATTGAAAGCTATTACCATCACATGATTGCTGACAGGGCTGTCAGATGATAGAGGTGTTTCAGGATGCTGACAGTTCTCCTCCTCATCCATTTGTTTATTCTGGGTACCAGCTGAATGTGCAAGAGTAGATAGAGGTGGAAAAGACCATAGGAAGCATGGATAACTATGACATCTCTTTCACAGTGCCAAATGAAACATTAACGGTTTTTGTTGAGTCTGATGCTCTAGTCATAGCACTTATGTCTTTATTCAACAGCTGATGTGGCAGGAGGAAGAGACAGTAATGGGACAGCCCCATTGTTGGAAGTAAATAGAGATGACAAATTATTGGGCTGGATCAGAGCAACAAAAGGGCAGGGAATGGTAACCCTTAAACTGTTTCACTCATGCTATGGTTAATTATAAAAAAGCTTTGAGGGAGTTGTAGAGAGAAAACTAGAGTAGGGAACACTCTGAGCATGAAAGATGTGAACTGAAGTTTTTACTGTCACTTCCTGGGTCCTTACCACATCCATTCCTTCCCACATGCCCTGTTCCTGTTGTCACCTCCCTAACCCCAACTTGGAGACAGATAGTGCACATGGAACATTCTCCAGAATAGATCACATCCTCGATACTAGCCTTTCTAACAAGCATGTGGTAATATCTCATTACTGTTTTGATTCACAGTTCTCTAAGGATAGTAATCTTGAGAGCCTATTCATTTACCTATTAGGCATTTGTATATTTTCTCTTCAAAATTTTCTATTCAGGGGCACTTGGGTGGCTCAGTGGATTAAGCCTCTGCCTTTGCCTGAGGTCATGATCCTGGGGTCCTGGAATCAAGTCCTACATCAGGCTTCCTGCTCAGATGACAGTCTGCTTCTCCCTCTCCTGTCTGCTGCTCTGCCTACTTGTGTTCTCTCTCTCTCTACATCAGATAAATAAATAAATTTTTTTTAAATGTCTATTAAATTCCTCTTTCATTTTTAATTGAGGTTTTTTTTTTTTGCTTTTGAGTAGTTGGAGTTATTTCTATATCTTATCTAATAAGGATATTAATCCTTATCAGATATATGGTTTGCAGATATTTTTTCCCATTCTATAGGTTGCCTTTTCATTTTGTTGATGGCTTCCTTTACTGTAGTCCCACTTACTTATTTTTGCTTTTGTTGCCTTTTCTTTTGGTGTCAAATCCAAAAAAAAAAAAAAATCATTGCTAAGATAGATGTCAGTGAGTTTTTCCCTGTGTTTCCTTCTAGAATTGTTATGGTTTCAGGTCTTATGTTTAAGACTTTAATTCATTTTGAATTGATTTTTGTGTATGGTGTCAGATAAGGGTTACATGTATTTTTAAAATGTGTATTTTTCACATTCACCATTTAATCCTCATAACTATCTGGATAACCCAGTTTTGCCAAAGAGAGGGCTGTAACTCAGAAAGGTTATAGTATTTAAGGTCACACAGCTAGAAAGTGGCAGAGAAAGACATCATCTTTCTCTTATATATTATATGTATGTATTCTTCTGTAATACTTTTGAGTATAAGTTATTTTATTCTTCCATATGTTTAATTGAATCAAGTCTAGCATCATACTTTTTGAGCTTCCTGTCTTAGAAACTTAGGAGTTAATCATAGTTCAAAAGGGAAGTCCTCCAGAAACTCTCAAATGAGGAAGAGCCCTTGGCAGCAGTTTGCGTTTTGGTGCTGTTGGTACTGTTTGGTGTTGCAGTGATTGCTGTAACTTCTTGCTGACCAACATCACCACTACTGATCCCATGGCATCTCTTAATCTGACTGACTCTATTCTTCCATTCCTCAGGAAAGTCTTTCTGGCTCCAGTTCTAGCTGCCTTGTAGGCTTATCTTTTTTTGTTTGCTTTTTGGTTTTGGTTTTGGTTTTTTGTCTTGTCCCTGTCATTTTCTTTTTGTCTTCTTTTGTAATTGAGATATAATTAATATGTAACATTATGTTAGTTTTAGTTGTACAACATAATAAGTCAATATTCATGGGTTTGGGGTTTTTTTTTAAAGATTTTATTTATTAATTTGTCAGAGTAAGAGAGACAGAGAGCACAAGCCGGGAGAGTGGCAGGCAGAAAAAGAAGCAGGCTCCCCAGTGAGCAAGGAGCCTGATATGGGACTTGATCCCAGAACCCTGGGATCATGACCTGAGCTGAAGGCAGCTGCTTAACCAGCTGCGCCACCCAGGTGTCCCATGAGTCAATATTTGTATTCATTGCAAAAGCATCACAATAATCTAATTATCATCCATCACCATACATAGTTACAAAAAAATTTTTTTATGAAGACTTATAAGACTTACTCTTTTAGCAACTTTTAAATATGCAATATGGTATTAGTAACTATAGTCATCATGCTTTACATTACCTTCCCATGACTTGTTTTATAACTGAAGTTTGTATCTTTTAATCCCCTTTACCCATTTTGCTTACTCTCCACCCCTGCTCCTCTCTGGCAACCATCAGTCTGCTCTATGTATGGGTTTGGTTTTTGTTTGGTTCTGTTTGTTTTGTTTTGTTTGTTTGTTTAAGATTCCACATGTAAGAGCTATCATGGAGTATCATTCTCTGTCTGACATATTTCACCTAGCATAATGCCCTCAAGGTCTAATTGAAGTTGTTGCAAATGGCAAGATTCCGTTAACTTTTATGGCTGAGTAGTATTCCAGTGTGTGTGTGTGGGGGGGGTGTATCTTCTTAATCCATTTATTCAGTGATGGACACTTAGGTCATTTCCATATCCTGGCTATTATAAATAATGCTACAATGAAGATGGGGTACCATATGTGTTTTCAAATTAGTGTTCTCATTTCTTTGGGTAAATACCTAGAAGTGGAATTCCTGGATCATATGGTAGTTCTATTTTTTTATTTTTTTTAAAAGCTCCCTACTGTCTTCCATAGTAGCTGCAGCAATTGACATTGCCACTGGCAGTATGCAGGGTCCCCTGTTCTCCACATCTTTGCCAACATTTATTATTTCTTATCTTTTTGATAAGAGCCATTCTAACAAGTGTGAGGTTATCTCTCATTATTGTTTTGATTTGCATTTCCAGTGACTAGTGATGTTGAGCATTTTTCATGCCCCTATTGACCATCTATATGTCTTCTTTGGAAAATGTCTATTCAGATCTGCCTATTTTTAATCAGATTTTTTAAGAGATTTTATTCTGAGAAAGAGAGTGAGAGAGAGAGAGAACATCAGCAGAGTGGAGGGACAAAGGGAGAAGCATACTCCCTGCTGGGCAGGGAGTCCAGACTCGATCCCAGAACCCAGGGATCATGACTTAAGCTAAAGGCAGACGCTTAATTGACTGAACCACCTAGGTGCCACAGTCAGATTTTTTTTTTTTTTTGCTCTTATGTGAGCTCTTTATGTATTTTGAATATTAACCCCTTATCAAATCCATGGTTTGCAGTTATTTTCTCTATTCAGTATGTTGTCCTCATTTTGTTGATGATTTCCTTTGCTGTACAGAAGCTTTTTGGTTTGGTGTAGTTCTACTTGTTTATTTTTGGTGTGTTGCCATCGCTTTTAGAGTCAGATCCAAAATAACACTGCCAACATCAACATCAGGGAGTTTACCACCTATATTTCCTTCTAGGAATTTTATGGTTTTAGGTCTTACATATCATTCTTTAATCAATTTTGAGTTAATTTTTGTGTAAGGTATAAGATAGTAGTCTAGTTTCATTCTTTTGTATGTCGCTGCCCGTTTTACCCTCCACCTTATTTACCCAACACCATTTATTGAAGGGAGTGTCCTTTCCCCACTGTATGTTCTTGGTTCCTTGGTCATAAATAAAATGACCCTATGTGTGTGGGTTTACTTCTGGGCTTTCTATTCTGTTCCATTAATCTGTATGTCTGTTTTTATGCCAATACCATACCATTTTGATTATGATGGTTTGTAATATAGTTTGAAATCAGGGAGCATAATGCTCCAGTTTTGTTCTTTTTTCTCAAGATTATTTGAGGTATTTTGTGATTCTACCCAAAATTTAGGATTGTTTTCTATTTCTATGCAAAATGTCATTGGAATTTTGATAGGGATTGCACTGAATCTATAGATTGCTTTGGAGAATATGAACATTTTAACAATATTCTAATCCTTAGGCATAGAATATTTTTCCATTTTTTGTGTATTCATTTTCTTTCATCTGGCATAGGTCTTTCATCTCCTTGGTTAAATTTATTCCTGAGTATTTTATTCTTATTGGTGCAATTATAATTGTGATTATTTTCTTAATTTCCCTTTTTTGATAGTTCATTCTTAGTGTATAGAAACACAGCAGATTTTGTATATTGACTTTTGTGTCCAGCAACTTAACTGAACTCATTTATTCTAACAGTTTTTTGGTGGCATCTCTAGGGTTTTCTACACATAAAAACATGTCATCTACAAAAAGTGACAGTTGTACTTTTTTTAAATAACTGGATGCCTTTTATTTCTTTTTCCCTGCCTAACTTTTCTGGCTAGGACTTCCAGTACTATACTAAATATAAGTTGTGAGAGTTGGCATCCTTGTCTTATCCCTGATCTTAGAGGAAAAGTTTTTTTCATCATTGGGTATGTTGTGGACTGTGGGCTTGTTATATGTGGTCCTGAGCACATTCCATGTATACCCCCTTTGTTGAAAGTTGTTATCATAAATGGATGTTGAATTTTGTCAAATGCTTTTTCTGTTACTATTGAGATCATAGGATTTTTAGCTTTCATTTTGTTAATGTGGTATATCATGCTCATTTGTGGTTGAGCCATCCTTGCATCCCTGCAATAATTCTCACTTGATCATGGTGTACGATCCTTTAAATGTATTGTTGAATTCAGTTTGCTAATATTTTATTGAGGATTTTTGTAAATATACATATTTTTAAGCTTCAAAAATTATGGTTTTGGGGGTGTCTGTAGAGTAACATTCAATAATCTATAACTGTAGTACTCTGGCTGAGTTCTGAATAGGACTATAATAGATGATAGACTGCTGTGTTATATTCTTGGTATTACAAGTTCTAGTGTGCAGGTAGTAGAGACAGCCTCAGCAGGTGATCAATAGAATTTTCTAGGATATGTACAAGCCAAATGTCAAATAATTGGGATTTTTCAAGCCTAGTGCTTTTGGGGGATTTTACTCTATTATGGAAATTGTACTGAATAACAAATATAATGATTTAAAACATTATATGATCTCTAACTGTGGGAGTGGGAGTAGCCTTTAAAAATCCTCAATTCTCTCAACTCTAATTTTGCCAGTGATTCATTTAGATCACTTGGTTTCATTGTTTATGAAGCTTTCCTTGGTTGGCTGATAATCTTCTTCAAAAATGCGTTCTGTATTCCTGAAATTTGCTAAGAGAAGAGAATTTAAGTGTTCTCACCACACACACACACAGGTAAATGTGAGGTTATGAATTGTTTAATTAGCTTGGTTGTGATAATTATTCTACTATATATAGGTATTATAAAATATCACCATGTATACTTTAAATATATACAGTTTTTGTCAGTTGCACCTCAGTAAAACTGGGGAGAAGAGGCCAAATAAAATTTTAAAAAGTGTTCAAAAAAAAAAAAATGTACAAGGAGATTCCAGTATACTTCACCGAGTTACCCCAATGGTAACATCTGGCATCAGTATAAACCAATACCCAAATCAAAAAAGTGCTGGGGGGAGGGGGTTTGGGAGAAGGGGGTGGGATTATGGACATTGGGGAGGGTATGTGCTTTGGTGAGTGCTGTGAAGTGTGTAAACCTGGTGATTCACAGACCTGTACCCCTGGGGATAAAAATAAATGTTTATAAAAAATAAAAAATTTAAAAAAAAAAAAAAGTGTTCTGAATTTCTCCTGTGTACTGTTGTAGTCATTATAAGCATTAACAAAAATAAAAGAAAAATAGGCCTGATCTCATAGAGCTTTGGGTAATTCTAATAGGTGTGAGAAGTAGCTAATTGGAAATTTTTAAAAACTACATTGTAAACCTGGCTTCAGCACACCTCAGGGTCCTAAACATGTCATGTGAAGGAACATGAGTCATATCCCTATTAAAAAACATATAAAAGATACTCATTAAATATTTGTAGGTTGAATGAATGTGCCTAGAAAAAAATCCACCTGCAACAAAGGCAGCCAGTGAACAAAGCGATCAGTCACTGTTATGGGTATTAGTGGAAAAAAAATAGCAATAAGGCTAGCCCTGTTGAGAATTTCTAACTATATCCCTGCTCTGCTCTTGCAATTTGGATTTTGAGTCTATGTTATGTATGTAATATAAGTACCTCTAAGAGAATATATAAATAAAAATTTTTCTTGTGGGCAAAATCACCTTCTGGGAGCTAGCTGAAAATGAAAATTCTCTTGGTAGGAAAGCGTCTTTAACTAAGGGGGCTCAGGATACCTAGAGATGAACTTCAGTCAAATATGAGGTTTTAATAAGGGATTACCCAAAGCATAAAGAAACAAAGTAATAGTAAGAGTCAGCTAAAGAAGGAGAAGAATGAAAGAGAAGAGGGAGGATAGGGACATTGATTTAGATTGCCAAGACTTTTAGATATTGGAATTACCAGATACTGAACATAAACTATGGTATTCTCATTATCTACTGATGTTTAATAACCCCAGAATTCAGTGACATAAAACACCAGTTGTTATGCTCATGGAGTAAGTGGGTCAGGAACTCTGGATTTGGGGAGTGGTTTTCCTTGTTCCATGTTGCCTAGGTCCACAAGTGGATGACTAGAAGGCTGGAACAGATTAACAACTGGCTGCTGCAATACTCCGAAGGTTCATTCAGTTGTATTTCTGGTGGTTCCTGCTGGCTGTGATTGAGGCCTTAGCTGGAGTTATCACTCAGAACATCCAAATGTGGCCTCTCCATGTGTCCTGGACTCCCTCACAGCATTGTGGCTAGTTCCCAGTGCCTCTGCAGAGACAGGCAGAATCTATATCACCTTTTCTAACCTCGCCTCAGAGTCATGCAGCATGACTCCCACAGTGATTCTGTTCAAAAAAGAAATCAACCACAAAGGCTTATCCAGGTTTGGGAGAAATGAAGGGGCTTCACCTCTTGATAAGTGTTGTGGAGGTTCTGAAAGGGTATTTGGAGCCAGAAATACTGTTGTAGCCATCTTAGAAAAAAGACGGTCTGTTACAATAGGTAAAAATATTTGAACAAATAAAAGATAGAAATGGGGGAGAGAAATCTTGAGGTAATAAACTATTAAAATTAAGCAGTTAGATTTGAAAAAAAGAACTAGCTAAATCTTACATAACTGAAAAATGTGTGATTATTAGAATTTGAAATTCAGTGGATAGATTAAATAGCAATTAAATATGTTTTTAAAATAATTAATGTACTAGAACACAGTTTATTAAGTTACCTGAGGGGCACCTGGGTGGCTCAGTTAAAGCCTCTGCCTTCAGCTCAGGTCATGAGCCCAGGGTCCTGGGATCAAGCCCCACATCAGGCACTCCGCTCAGCAGAGAAACCGCTTCCCTTCCTCTCTCTCTCTGCCTGCCTCTCTGCCTACTTGTGATCTCTGTCTGTCAAATAAATAAATAAAAATCTTTTTTAAGCATCTATTGAGAGTATCATATGGTTCTTGTTCTTTCTTTTATTGATGTGTTGTATCACATTGACTGATTTGCGGATGTTGAACCAACCTTGCAGCCCTGGAATAAATCCCACTTGGTCGTGGTGAATAATCTTTTTAATTTACTGTTGAATCCTATTGGCTAGTATTTTGTTGAGTATTTTCGCATCTGTGTTCATTTCTGCAAAGAAGACATCCAGATGGCCAACAGACACATGAAAAAGTGCTCCATATCACTCGGCATCAGGGAAATACAAATCAAAACCACAATGAGATATCACCTCACACCAGTCAGAATGGCTAAAATCAACAAGTCAGGAAATGACAGATGCTGGCGAGGATGCGGAGAAAGGGGAACCCTCCTACACTGTTGGTGGGAATGCAAGCTGGTGCAGCCACTCTGGAAAACAGCATGGAGGTTCTCAAAATGTTGAAAATAGAACTGCCCTATGACCCAGCAATTGCACTATTGGGTATTTACCCTAAAGATACAAACGTAGTGATCCAAAGGGGCACGTGCACCCGAATGTTTATAGCAGCAGTGTCCACAATAGCCAAACTATGGAAAGAACCTAGATGTCCATCAACAGATGAATGGATCAAGAAGATGTGGTATATATACACAATGGAATACTATGCAGCCATCAAAAGAAATGAAATCTTGCCATTTGCAACAACATGGATGGAACTAGAGTGTATCATGCTTAGCGAAATAAGTCAAGCAGAGAAAGACAACTATCATATGATCTCCCTGATATGAGGAAGTGGTGATGCAACATGGGGGCTTAAGTGGGTAGGAGAAGAATCAATGAAACAAGATGGGATTGGGAGGGAGACAAACCATAAGTGACTCTTAATCTTACAAAACAAACTGAGGGTTGCTGGGGGGAGGGGGTTTGGGAGAAGGGGGTGGGATTATGGACATTGGGGAGGGTATGTGCTTTGGTGAGTGCTGTGAAATGTGTAAACCTGGTGATTCACAGACCTATACCCCTGGGGATAAAAATATATATTTATAAAAAATAAAAAACTAATAAAAATATCTTTTTTAAAAAAGAGAAAAGAAAAGAAATTATCTGAAATAGGAGTGTCTAGGTGGCTCAGTTTGTTAAGTGTCTGCTTTTGGCCCCAGTCATGATCCTAGGGTCCTGGGATTGAGCCCCACATTGGGCTCTCTGCTCAGCGAGAGCCTGCTTCTTCCCCTCCTCCCTGCTCATGCTCTCTGGCTATCTCAGATTCTCAATCTCTCTAAAATAAATAAATAAAATCTTTGAGGAAAAAAAAAAAAAAGAAATTACCTGGAATATATTGTGGAAAAATAGAAGGTAAAAAATGTGAGTGATTGAGATATCTAAGATAATATGAGAAGGCCTAATATATGGGGTTCAAGAAAAAGAGGCTAGAGAAAATAAGGGAGAATAAATATTTGAAGATGTAATAATGCAGAATATTTGCTAGGATGTATGAAAGGTGTGAATGCTCAGATTCTGGCAATACTGTGAGTCTTAAGAAAAAATAAAAAAGAACTCCATACCTGGATAAATAATAAAATTACAGATAAAAAGATGGTCTTAAAAGCAGCCAGTGGGAAAAGTTACTTAGAAAGGAATAACATTTAAACTGACAGTTGACTTTTCATCCACTCTAGCATCCAAGGGACTGTGAAATAATATCTTTAAAATGCTGATAGTTAAAAAAATAAAAAATAAAATAAAACACTTGATACTGTCAACTTAGAATTAAGGATCTAATAAAACTATCTTTAAAGCATGAGAGCAAAATAATGTTCAGATTTTTTTTAATAAAACATTTCACAGATGGACCCTCATTTAAAGAACTTCTGAAAAATGTGCTTCAGGAAGAAGAAGATTCTTCTCAGAAGAAAGGTCATCAAAGAAATTAGTAGTTTTCTATATTAAACAAAATGTCTAATTATAAGGTTAAAGAAAAAACTAAAGAAATATACTGGACAATAGTAGCATATAAATTGGAAGGGGTTGAACAGAATCAAAGTTAAATTAAAAACTAAATTCTTGGGGCACCTGGGTGGCTCAGTGGGTTAAAGCCTCTGCCTTTGGCTCAGGTCATGATCTCAAGGTCCTGAGATCGAGCCCCACATCAGGCTCTCTGCTCAGCAGGGAGCTTGCTTCCCCCCCCACCTCTCTCTACCTGCCTCTCTGCCTACTTGTGATCTCTATCTGTCAAATAATTAAATAAAATCTTAAAAAAAAATTCTTACAGTGTGTGAGAAGATGGAAAATACATTGTCAGGTAGTCATGAAAAAATTTTAAGAAACTGCTAAAGAAATAGAAATAAATTCCAAACAGAGCAAAAAAACTATTGAAATAAGGAAAAAAATACAGCCCAAAGGAAGGCAATAAAGAGGGGGAAATAGACATAAAGTTAGATAAATAAGACAAGATGAAAGTAAGTCCAAATATCAGTAAGCACAGTAAGTATCAGTGGGGTAAACTAACCAGTTAAGGGCTTCACAGCTTACTTTAAGAGATTACTGTATGTTTAATGTAAAAGAAATGGATAAAATGAGAAAGGAAAAGTATGGGTCATTCTTGCCTAAGAAAATAATTATAGTTGACTTGGTAGGAGAGATCATGGCAATCATCAGGCCTGCAAAGGATATAATGCCTACATCTATTACCCCTGTTTTCAGAGTGCCTGCAAGGACACATTGTGTTGCCTTCTGGTTTATTTCTTGGATAGAGGTTGGCAGGAGGTCTCCATTGATATCCCATTTGGGGCTTTCTTAATATTCATGACCGGAGACTGCTACATAGCACCTGTGTTATATAACAGCACCTTTTTTTTTTTTTTTTTATGACCTAAGGTGTCACAGTCTCATGAGTAATGAGGTGCTTGTGGGAGTTAGTGAAGGATTGATTGTAGACTCTTAACCAGTCCACAGTTTGTAGGAGATGAGGTGCCATCGTAAAGAATTAATCAAAGTGATGCGTCTCTGTTGCTATGGACAGATTACACTCTAATTCTGTCTCTGAAAGTTTATGACTAGTCTCTGAGTCGTTAAAAATGTATTTTTAATAAGCCTTGGAAAAGCAATTTATTTTTGCATGGGTTAAGCATTGCTCATGTCCAGAAATTTTCAACAAATCTAACTCCATTAAACCTGATCCTCCCAAAACAAAATCTAAAGCAATATTATGTTTCCCCCTTTGAATACAGCAAATCTACCTGTCATCTGTTCACTAATATCTTAAAGCTTGGGTTGGCCAATTAGGTTAAAGTTAGAAAACATAGATTTGCCTCTCACCTTTTCCCTCTCTATGAGAACTGTTATGAGTAAAGGGAAAAAAATGGGTTGAAAATCCTTCATCCCACTAGGTTTGGGTTTGGGATTATGATTAAGTTGTATATCTTAACTGGGCAGAGTAGATGTTGACCAGTTGTAAATTTTGATTCCTGGTGATGAGGAAGACAAATGCAGGGACTTTTCTTCCAGGCAATGATATGCTTACTGGGTACACAGCACTGAGTTACACCTTTTGAGAAGAAGTCAGAGGCCCAGATATTTTTTACCAAAGGAGTAGCTCTAGCAGGGGTTGTTTCATGTGTTTCCTTTAGGGACCTTGAAGGAAAGGTAGGACAGGGTTCAGATGCTCCTGAGTCCCGTGGTGAAAATATTATTCATTACTCCACCGTCATTTCCTATGAAGAAGGACATTTTGTGAAGGCAAGAAAGTACAGTAGGTAGGTCTCCAGAACCAGCTTTGGAAGACCATATGGTGGTCCCTGACCAAAAGTTGATGGCTTCTGGGTCCTGCCTACTTCTTCTTAGTATAAGTGGATGAGCCAAAGTGATGGAAGTTCAGAGTAGTTCCTCAGCTATTCATGCATTTCTTTCTTGTCTCTGAGGCAGCTGCTGCCATCTCACCTTCCAGTCCCTGCAACCCAGGTGCAGAGGTGCAGCCCCAGCACCCCAAAGACACTCTGCCTTCTCCAGCATCCCTGCTGCTGCTCTGCTCCATCCTCTTCAGGACCTCTCCCTCTGTGGTACCTGTCTTGAAGAGTCTGGGGGAGAGAGCAACATGAGCTCTTCATCTAGAGTGGGAGGGGAATCAGCCTAGGGACCAAGAAGAGAGAGAAAAATGGAGAGAGCAAGGGACTATAAAACATCTTTTCATGCTATGAACACAGGGCAAAGCATTGTGCAGTGATTTTTTTGTTTTTTAAGAGGGTACAGTTTTTTTTAAATCTTCAAATGGCATCTATTTAGGGAAAAAAAGCTGGTATCATTTAAGCCTCTTGGACTAAATTTGGAGTATACAGAGCAGTTTCAGGATTAGCTGATTGTTAGTACAGCTGAGAAGGCACTAAAACACACTCTTTCTGTGCCAACAGACCCGGGGACATGTCAGGAAATGGAGACTGTAACTTTTCTATTGTCTTTTGAATTACAGGAAAATATGAAATCCTCAATTATTCATTTGCTGTGTTTTCAGAATTCTTCTACCTGATTTTTAAATTGCAAGTGCCACAGATGCTGGTAGTTGGAAGCAGAAATTGCATTTTTACCAAAGAATCATCTTGAAATTTTTCTAGCAAACATTATATTCTATACATCAACTTATTACTCATGTTTAATCTGACTAGAGGAGGTGAGGAGCAAAACCAAACTTTGAGCTAAACAAAACCAAATATTGTGCTAAATTAATTTAACCTTTAATATTGCCATTTATGCTTTATTTTTATGTGTTCAAGATGTCAGTTTTGTTTTTGTTTTTTTAATGAAGTGATTATGAGCTGTATAAAATGAAAAGAGCTTGCCATTTATGTTTTGATTTAAATCTTGGTCCTGCCATTTATTAGCTGCCTCAGTTTCCTCATCTGTATATAACCTACCATGTAGGGGTTTATGAGGATTAAGTGAGATTATTTATGATAAGTTCCAAACACAATACTTGGTACCTAATAGATACCAAATAAATAGTGGAAATCATTCATGTAGCTCTCTAGCAAGGGATCTGAAATTTACGTGGTTTAAGGTTGGATGAGAAACTTTGAAGAAAAAGAGAGCATAATTCTCATTTAGACAGAAGACTGAATGGTACCCTGGTGAGGTCAATGCCCAGCCAGCATTCTGCAAGCTTTGCAGTTGTCAATGAGAACTACCTGAGAATTAAACTCTGTTCCTTTTTTTTCCTTCTAAGGACTCCTTAATCTCATAAATTGGATTGGAATGTCATTGACACTTCTTGAGGCCATTAGATATAGAAAAATATCATGAATTTTCTAATCCTGGCTCTCGGTTTGGGGGACTTTGGTTTATCTCCTCACTTATTAAATGGAAAAAAAGTATAACTCCTCTTCCAAGGTACAGTGAAGTAGCATATGTAAAAATGGTAGCATAGTGACTGATTCACGGTGCCTCATGCCGTGTTCCTTTTCTCACCCACCCCATCTCCCCCACTCACCTCTGGTTCCCCTTTCATGTTGGAAAATCTGCTGTTTTCTAACAGGTCATCTCTCACTTTTGAGTAGCTTCTTTGTGGTGTCAGGGCGTGTTAATGGAGCAACCCTGGAGCAGAGAGCCCTGCCAATCACAGATGTGCCTTCTGGAGGACCTGATAAACCCCTCTGAGAGTCTGGAGGATGTTTTCCCAAGAGAAAACATTTATTCTTAGAGCTGTTGCATAGGAAACAGTGGGCTGATCTCGGCTTCAAGTGATTTACAATTCACTGAAAAAATGTAGAAAAATTTAAATGTAAAATTGAAAGAAGAAAAATGTATACACATATGTATAATATGGAGCAGGCTCTTGTTAATGATTTGAGGATAATTCCTTTGTAAAGCTATACTAGCTTTGTTAAGCTAGTCTTTACAGGCCTATAGCAATACATTAATCCTCACATTTTCCCTTGGTTTAATTTTCAGTACCAGGCTGTTCTGATAGATAGCTTTTTAATACAGAATAGTAATGTTGACTAACATTCTTCCTATTCACCAATGAGACCTTCATGGCACTTATTATTGATAGTCGAAGTCTTACATAATTCAGTGTTGTCATCTGTCTTGGCACTTTAATAAACATGGTCTGATTAGTTCCATTTGCTTCTAAGCTTGTAGTCTGTGGTGAGATCTCATCCTTTATGATAACTGTGTTTTGATGACAAAGAAGTGTTTTTGTTCTTCTGAAACTCTTTTGAAGGACTTCTGGAAGAATCTCTCTCTCCCCCATGAATACTTGAGGAACTACTGGGCAAAGCCACTGAGAAGTAGATAAGTCTGTAAGTTCTGGACTTGCCACCCTCCTTGGCTCAGCTGTATATTGCCTATAGAATGCAAGCCCCAGAGCTTTCACCTATTTATTTAAGAAGCAGATTATTCCCATTATGCAGATGAGAAAACTGAGGCTCGGTGAGGTTAAATCATATGTCCAGGACCAAACTGGCTACAACTAAATAATAGAATTTTAAACCCTGGACTCTGACTTCAAGTCCAGTGTTCATTCAGCTGTTTCACATTATCAGTTGGGGAAAATACATGGGTTATCAAAAAGGAAACAATGAGTTTTGCAACTGGAGGAGAAATGTATTTGAGCCCTACTACAGTACCTAGTAGCTGCTAGTAGGGACAATTTAGCATAAGGGGCAAAGAAATTTTCCAATGTTTAGAGAATGGGTGTGATTCTTATAAGACAAGCCTTGGAAAAATGGATCTGGCACCTGAGTCCTTTGAGTGCCCCCAAGTGGTAAAGGAGACAGTTCCTGAATTGGCACAGTGCACGTGGATGCCCACAGCAGACTCTCCAGGGTGTGAATAGGTGAATACCTTGTGGAAATAGAGCCCAGAGCCAAGGAGACTAAGAGTTGGTTTTGTTGATACAAGGGATTAGTGAGACTCTCAGCATAAGTGGAAGCCACTAAACCAATTTACCAAATCAATGTATACTTTGAGCCAGCTGTTAAATGTCTTTGCTTAACACCTAGCTTAGTTCAGAAGTTCATATTCAGTAAAGTATTTTCTTGCTTGCCAAGCCGCTAACATGTGACTATTTTAGACTTTCTTATTTTTAGTAAGAATTTTAGAGGTCTATGTGCCAGGGATCATTCTTCATAGTGAATAAGATCATTAAGATCTCTGCCCTCTTGGAGCTTACATGCTAATTGGGGAGCCCATACAATATAGAAATTAAACATTAGCAAGATCCTTGCTATGCAGAGATCCAACAAGATTATTGTGATAAGTGTGACTGGGTAGCTAGTTTGAGTCATTAAGTGTTGAAGAAAGGCATCTCAGTAGGTGGCATTAGGCTAAAATCTGAATGACAGTGGTGCCTGGGTGGCTCAGTCTGTTGAGCATTCAACTTGATTTCACTCAGGTCATGATCTTGGTGAGGTCAAGCCCAGTCTTAAGCTCTGCACTGGGCGTGGAGCCTGCTTGAGATTCTCTCCCTCTCCTTCTTTTCCCCCAATCTTGCATCCCCCCCCCCCAAAAAAAATCTGAATGAAAATAAAAGTCCTGCTCTGCCAAAGTAAATAAAAAGGGACATTCTTGGTAGAGGGAATAAAGGGGAAAGGCCCTGAGGCGGGAATATGTTCAGGATTGTTGACGAACAGCTAGAGGACCAATGTGTCTAGAGTATAGTAAGTGAATACACCAATGAAATAAGATGAGGTATACAGAGGGTGAGCAAGAGCCACAAATTTGTGTTTTATTTTTAATGTAATGAGCCATTGGAGAATTCTGAACAGAAATAACATGACATGCTTTGTGTTTTGAAAAGATAGCTGGCTGCTTTATGAATAATTGACTGTTGGAAGTGGAGGCAGGGTGACCAATTAGAAGGTTATTATAGTAGTTAGGCCAGAGATGGTGATAGCTTGAACAAGGGTGGTAGTCACAAAAGTGGGGAAACAAAGTCAGAACACATCTTGGAAGTGAGTCAACAGGATTTGCTCATGGATTGGATGATATGGGGTATGGGAGTCACATTTAATCAACTCTGGCAGGCAACAAGGTAAAACATTCCCTGACCATTAATTATATAAGCTACTTGTCCACACTTGAGTTGATTAAGAAAGGGATATGTGAGTCTTTGTTGAATTTGGGTGCTGATGGCAAAAACTGCATCATCTCTAGATCTTGGAATAGTTTGAAAAATGGACAGTGAGAAACAATAAGGAAGTGGTAGTTGTTTCATTCATTCATTTATTGACTCATTCGTTCATTCATTCATCAAATATTTAATATCTGTTAGGTGTAGCTGAGTTCTTAAATATATAAAAAGTGAGAGCTACTAGGAAGCTTGCATTCTTGTGTCCTTGCAGGAATCTTCTCAAATAGCACACCTGGAAGTTACATCTTTGGATTGATATTTCTGGGAACATTAACCCAGTTAATATCTGCAGCACACATAGCAGCCCTTTCGTTTTGGAGTTGGTTGTAGTCATTCTATAGCAGGAACAACTTGGACCTTCTTAATGCATTTTTTTAAAAGAATGCTGGCAACTCAGCTCTTCCTGACTGAGAATCCATGATTATTCTCTTCATGCTCTCATTTACCTCTTCTCACCTACTCATTCCTAAGACTTACTTGTATATGGGGGCAGAAAGTATTAGTCTTTTCCTAGAAGTATATAAAGGGTGCATAGAATGCCTTGCTTTTCCCCTCACACAAGATTCAAGCTGCATTAATTTATCATTGAATATTTCCATTTTAAGAAGCTGTTAATTTCAGTAAGTGTTGATGGAGATTTGAAGCCCAAACATTTTAATGAAGTCATAAATCTAGAAGCTAAAGCAGCTTTCTTCACATGTCTTCACACAAAATTAATCTACTGGATAGAAGATTTCCTACAGTGTTACAGCGCCTGTTTTGGGCAGACAAAAATACTCCCAGCTTGAGTTTTAATAAGCTACGGTTGTTGAAGTACAAAAGTGATATAGAGAAACTCTGTAGTTCAAAGTATCAGTCATTGCATGCCCTTTTGCTCCTCCCTTCAGATTCTAGCTTTGGTCATACCTGACCCGAAAGTTGCACATATCAGAGGGGGAGCATCACTAACAGAAGTCTGTTTCATTAGTTTAACCCTGCGCTTTGCAACTGCAGTAACCAATGTACTTACCATTCAGATCAGGCCCCAGTTAATATCCAGCCTTTGCTCTGCATTGCTGCATGTACTCATCTTTGGAATCCTGCAGCTATTGCCTCTAAGTGTTGAAATGAGAAAGTGTCCTATTTATGGACTAAATTCTCCCTGATATTTTTTTCAGTTGTCTGAAAATACTCTTGTTTATAATCTCTTACTTATGCAATTTTCTTGGGCTCAGTGGGTCTCTGTTTCAACATATTATATCTGTTCTATATAGTATCATGTATTATTTAAATGCATTTATTATAAAATGGGACATGCTCAAGCTGTGCAAATTGCTAAAAAGGTTGCCCTCTGGGCAGATTTTCTTATGAACTACATAACTCATGATCTTTTCCACTTTCTTACTTTCATTTACAAAGCATCCTAGTACCAGGTATTACCACAGTAACATAGAAAGATTGTTCAAAAAAAAAAAAAAGGAAAAAGACAGCACTGAGCTTTCATCTCCCATGGTTTAGGTTTCTCTGAGCCCACCAACCAAGACAGAGGGTCTGGGAAAATCAGGAAACCCTATCCCCATTTCAGTCATTAGAAATGAGTGTTGTGGGGTGTCTGGGTGGCTCAGTTGATTAAGCCTCTGCCTTTGGCTCAGGTCATGATCCTGAAGTCCTCAGATCAAGTCCCACATCAGGCTTCCTGAGTCTGCTTCTCCCTCTGACCCTCTCCCTACTCATGCTCTCTCTCTCAAGTAAATAAATAAAATCCTCAAAAAGAGAGAGAGAGAGAGAACTGAGTGTTGAAATACTTACGGATTTTGAGTATTTGGTTCCTCAGATATCTATCTAGTAAGTGCTTACTGAGGGTCAAGCCCTACTGCCTGCTGAGGATGCAAGCAGGAGGAGATGTTGTTCCTGCTTTAAAGAACTTGCAGTCCAGTAATCATGTCCCTTTCACATAACAGAGTTGTTTTGCAAAAATCTTGATGAAAAGTCCAAATAGAATCCCTTTTCTGCCAGGCATCTTTTTTCCAAATCTCCTGAGAATGGCCTCTTGGCTTATTATAAAACAAATTTTCATTCCAAATACCCTGCTAATGTAATTACAATGAGAACCACCATATGAAATACTTAAACAAGCCTTCCAATGTTTTAGAAGTTCTCCTGCTGCTATAGGTCATAGAGATGGTATATAAAACTTAACCAATTGCTTTGTCCTGACCCCTTGAGTATACCCCCCAGGTAAAATGGAGAGCACTTAAAACGAATTCCAAGCAGTGGTTAACTGGAAATGCTTGTAGTTTCTTGGAGAAAAATAATCAAAATACCGTGGTGGTAATTTAAAGGGAATGGATTGGAATGACGAGAAATTAGCTGGATTACATTTTTCTTCACAAACAATTAAATAGCAAGGAGCATTTGTGTCATCTGAAACTAAGTCATTGCTTAAATATGCTTAAATATGTGCTACCTTCGAAAGTTGCTTCAGTTCTTTTGATATGTTACATATGCTATTGTTTACTACATTATTATTCTACCCTAATTATAGTTCAAATAAATCCATTTAATGGTAAGAGAATCAAACTTATAAGTGTAACAGTGAGATTTCTTCATGGATCTGAAAGTGTCCTAGCTCATAGATGGGCTCATGATTTTTCTGAGTTATTAAGATTAACCTTAACGAATATTCTCTGATCAGAAGAACAGATTTGTTGGTTTACTGGGCACTTTATAATCTTGTGTTTTTGTCTCCCAGAGGATTTCTGTGAAATTGATCCTTTCACTTAAATTCAAAAATGACTCATTTCGTGTAGTATTTTGGGGGTGAATAAGAAAAATCCTCACGAAAACAGAACATTAGAAATTCTTAATATTTGACCTCCCTCAAATCCCTGAACACTGCATCCTTGCTGTTCAACTCATTGGAAGGGTGAAAAATTCTCAGAGTGGGATTACTTATAGATGCCATTGATATTAAAAAGTAATATTCACTAGTTTGGCATGAATGATGTAATTAAAACTCAGTCTCTGAAAGGATGGGCTTTTAAACATCAAGGGCCCAAAGTTAGCAATGGAAGAGTGAGGACACAGGTAATCTTCAGCCTGAGTAAATCCAAGCCTGCAGGCAGCATTTGAGCAAAATGGAGAAGTTAGTCAGTCATGCTGCCCTTTTCCAGACCACACAACCACTGCTAAGAGGGCAAAGGATAAGACATCTGCTGCAAAAGTCACATCCAGTTTAGGAATGATTATTTTCTTCCTCCCAAGTCTGAGGTAAGAGCAGTTAGCTCTGCTGTTTCAGAACAGTTATTTGATATGTCCATGGTGTGATCCGCATCTCATTCTACAAAGAGGATAATCGGTGATTTATAGAGTATTGGGTTCTGGAGGTGAAAATTCTTGGAGATTAGATACTCAACTTTAGAGAAGTAGATAACAATATTAATTCACCCAAGAAAAGCTATGATTTAGGCTGTTTTCCATGTTGATATTGGATTACGTTCGCCATCCCATTCTCTTGTCCAAATTGCTCATGAGCAAGAACCTCATTTATAGCTGCTTGTCTGTGACTAGGGATTGATTCTATGAAGTTGAAACTATGACTTTCTCAGGGGGAAGCCAGCTGAGATTGAACTTATATCCACCATTTTCTAGCAAAGATAACATCATTTCCTTTCCAAGTTGTCATTACATTCTGTTCCTTTCTGCTTTGGGTACAAATCATCACAAAAAGAAACAGTAGTGATGTTTTAAGCACACATCCTGGCTTTTAAAACAGTCCATGGCTTTTAAAACAGTCCATGATATGGGTCTAAATCTGTTTGGAGAAAAAGATGAGAACATGAATGTGCAAAGTACTTGCAACAGACAGAACTGGACTTGATGATTATCTGTAATACAGGTGTGTCAGTCAGGCAACTAGGAAGCAGAAATGATGTTAGATGATAGTTCAAGCAGAAAGGGATTGCATATAAGGCGTTAGGTGCTTATGAAACCTCTGGAAATCTAAAAGAATAGAAATCAGGAACTATGAGGTCCAAGGACACGCCACAAATAGCAGCAATCCAGGGGTCAGGAATTATTCCTTTTGGACCCCAGGAACTACCACAATCATCTGTAAGCACCAACAAAGCCATAGCTAGGATACTGAAATGCTAAATACAGCTAGCTGCCTCACTGCTCCTCATTCGGAGGAGGACCCGGCCTGCCAGCATCTGTAGAAGCAGGACAGTGACCTCTTGCTTGCTTCTGTCTCCCAGGTTTCCTACAAGAATGTAGTACACATCTAGACACTGCTATGCACAGTAGTCTAGAGAACAAGATTTTAAGCTTTCCAGCCTCTCCAGCTAGAAAGAAGGTAGAATGGAGATTGGGAAAATCAAGTTACATTATTTACCATAGCAGGAAAGTACTTAACTGAGTGCCTGTTGAATTCTAGTTATATTACTGGTGATTTTGATATTCAAATTAACATGGTATTTTTAACCATGATGTCTCTGTCCTCATTTCCTTGGGTTCTTTTGACAAGTTGATTTTTAATGACACCCAGACAATGAGGGGTTGCTCCCCATCCAAGACTTAAAGTTGGCACTGCTGGCTTGGGAGGCCCTATTGATTTGGTTGAGACTGCTGCCAGAGCTCTCAGGGCACAAGTTGTGACCAGGTTGTTCATGGAACATAGGGCTTTACTTAGGGATACCCCTCATTTGCAGGTACAATCAAGAGCCTCAGCAGTTCCAGGGGAGAAGCAGTTTGGTCCATATATTATAGAACTGTGCTGTCCAATGTGAAAGCCACTAAACAGTGTGGTTATTTAAATTAATTAAAATTAGGGGCACCTGGGTGGTTCAGTTGGTTAAGCCTCTGACACTTGATGTTGGCTCAGGCCATGATTTCAGTCAATGTCCTGGGATTGATGTAGGGCTCCCCACTGAGGGGGAATCTATGTATCTCCCTCTCCCTCTGCCCATCGCCACTGTTCTCATTCTCTCTCTCTCTCCCTCTCTCTCTCTCTCTCAAATAAATAAATAAATAAAATATTTAAACATTAAAATCAAATAGAATTTGAAATTTTCATTAGCCATATGTAGTAGTAGCCACCATAAAGAATAGTACAGATACAGAATATTTCCACCAATTGCAGAAAATTCTGTTTAATAGCACTATTACTATGTATCTTCATATGTGAATCAGAACTTGCAAGCCTATCTCAATCTTTTTAATTTTTTTTGAAATATTAATGACATCAAGTATCATTTTAGGACCCCAATCCTTTCCCAGTCTGCGCCTATAGTCTAGCACATTTACATGACTCCCAAAGCTATCCTTAGTGTTTGACAGGGAAAGCTGGGAGTATCGTGGTGCCTATTTGATACCTCAGCAACCAGCCGAACATTATAAA
Organism: Mustela putorius furo; assembly: GCF_011764305.1. Lineage (NCBI taxonomy): Eukaryota > Metazoa > Chordata > Mammalia > Carnivora > Mustelidae > Mustela > Mustela putorius. Next base: position 107,933,781 of record NW_025421987.1, on the reverse strand, counting down.
AAGTTCGTTATTCTTGGGTCGGCCAGTTTGGCATAGATCCACTAGGAATCATCAAAGCCAGACATAGGCAAGACAGAGTCCTTTGATTATGTGTTCTTTTTTTAATTTAATTCCCTTCACATAAGCTTCTTCTTGCTTCTAACATCTTGTATGCCTTTGAGGTTTGATGCTCTACCTTGAAACTTTAAAATAATTCATTTAAAAATTCGTCCTTTAGGGGCACCTGAGTGCTACAGCTGGTTAAGCATCCAACTCTTGGCTTTGGCTGAGGTCATGATCTTGGGGTCATGAGATCAAAACACGAGTCAGGCTCCACATTAGGTTTGGAGACTGCTTCAGACTTTCTCTCCCTCTGGCCTTCCTCCTCCCTGCCGGCTCTCTCTCTTTCTCTCAAATAAATAAATAAATAAATCTTCAAAAAATAATAAAAATTGCCCTTTAGCCTGCAGTCTGTTAGTAGACAAAACGTACATTTTGAATTGGATGTGGTCATTGTAAGCCTGCACTGTAGTGCAGCACTCATTTGCCAATAAAATACACCTACCCTTGCATCATTTGTTGAGGCTACAGTGCTATGATTCTGAGCCCTGTGTGCAAGAACCTTTATGGCCAATGTCCCTATCATTTATTCTGTACTACAGGCTTCGGTTTCCACCTTCCATTCTTGGAAAATACAGATGTGTTGGGCGAATATCCCAAGTTCAGACTGCCGAGCAAGGAGCTGCAGTGGAGAGATAACTACTGACCTTCTGCAAAAAAAAGTCTAAGTGAGACCATTGAAAACAAATGAAATATTCATGTTGTTTTCTCCTCTAGGTCCTGTAATTCTCTTATATTAAGTCAGATGACAAACCTACGTATGTTATTATTTGGCTCTCCATAGAAATACCTTCACCACCCTAGAATTTTACATTATGCTTTTAGCTTTTCTTGAAAGTAGCTGTACACAAGTGTCTTGCAGTGTGGTTTTTGTTGTTTTTTGTTTTTTTAATTTCAAAGGCACCATTTGCTGTGTTATTTAATGGCCTCTTACATAAAGACTTGGGAGATAAATTCCTCTTATAATTGAGTACAAGGGCAAAAGTTGTCTTTACAGAAGAACTTATATCCTCTTTCAAATGTTGAGAGTTGTGTAATTCATTCAAATCTGTTTTCCTTGGCCCCAGGGAAGCTCTAAAAAAAATTTTTGTTCCCTTGGAGTAGTTCTCCTAGCCTACATTATCTGGTATAATATCCCACACCCAGCCTTATCATCACTTGTTCTTATTATTATAATACCTTCTTACATTTATGAGTTTCAATTTTTGTTAATATTATTTTGTTTTAGTAATTTTTTGTTCTTATAAATATCCTTTTATCTTTGGACATAAATTAAACATCAGTAAACCAGTGAGTAGCAACTTGGATATGAGTAGTCACCTATGGAGGCTTTTAAAATGTATGTGTCTGGAGCTTACCTCACAGCTAGTGAATCAGAATCTCTGGGGCCAGTACTGGTGTATGTGTGTATGTGTTCTTTAAAATCTCAACAGGTAATTCGGATGTGTTCCTTTAGTTAAGAGCCACTAACGTTACTCAGTGAATGAATGGTGTTAATAAACACACACACACACACACACACACACACACCTGGAAATTAAGCTGTTAATTAACTGAGTCATGCCTGCTTTGTGTGAGATGTTGGGTCGAGTAAGTAGTGATATATGCTAAAAGAACCTAGAACATAAAGGGGTATAGTTGTCACAAAGTCTTTATTCCAGGGCAGTTGACTTCATTCATTTGTTCATTCCATCTATGTGCTAGGTACTATGATTGGCACTGAGGATACCAAAATGGTACAGTCCCCTGTATTTAAAGAGCTCACAATCTAGTGAGCTATGAGACATATAGGTAATGACTAGACATGATAATAAATACAGATAAATACAAATACATGCCCAAAGCATCGTAGAAACCCAGTGAAAAGGCATCTGGCCAAATCTTTAAGGGAAGAGATCAATGAGGGCTTCCTGAAGGAAACATCTAGTCTAGAAATCTGGGTCCTAAAGGATTATTAGGAGTTTTCAAGATGAAAGGTTTTCCCAGGAAAGGGACCAGTGGTTTGTGGGAAACTGCATACTATGTTTAAGTCATCTACTGCTGCACAAAAAATTTCCCCAAAACTGAGTGACTTAAAACAGCAGGCTTACTATTTATCTTACTATTTCTTATGGGTCAGGAATTTAGAAGTAGCTTCGCTGAAGGGTTCTTGCTATAGGAGTCTCATTTGGTTGCAGTCATCTGAAGGCTTAATTGGGACTGAAGGATCTGTTTCTCAATGGTTATCCCATGTGGCTATTGGCAAGAAGCCCCACTTCCTTACCATGTAGGCTTCTTGATATGCCTGCCTATGTGTCCTCATGACATGAAAGCTGGCTTCTCTCCCAGAGTAAATGATCCAAGGGAGGACAAGGAAAAAGCCAAAACATCTTTTATGATCTGATCTTGGAAGTCACACAAAATTCTAGTGATTGCACAGATTAGTCTTATGCAACATAGGAGGAGACTACATACAAGGGTAGAAAACAGGGATTGTTTAGATCATCTTAGGAGCTGGCTACCACACAAGAACATCAAGCTTAAGATGGGGGAGTGGCAGAAGAATCTGGCAAGGCGCTGAGCCCAACCAACTGTGAAGGAGTCTAAAGGCCATCATTAAGAAACTGAGACTTTTTGGTAGGCAATGTGAACCCATTCAAGGAGTGGTAAGAAGAGAATTGATGGTGTCAGATTTACATTTTAGAAAGGTCTCTTGGACAATATGGAAAAAGAGTGTGGAACAGAAGGGCTAATGAGCTATCATAAAGTCTAGTGAGATGATGTAGACCCAGGCCAGGGTGGTTTTGTGTAGAAATGGAGACCTTTGCTATTCAAAATGTGGTCCATGGAGCATAATGCCAAATAGCATTGGCTTCACCTGAGAACTTGTAGAAATGCAGGATTCTAGCCATCACTCTAGACATACTGAATAGAATCTAATTTATCTGGACCTAAAAATTTGAGAAGTACTGTTATGTAGTAACAGGTTATGTAGAAGATGTAGTAGAAATAATTAGGAATGTGAGTGCTCAGGAAAAAAGAGGACAGAAGTTCTATTTGCTCTACTTTAATGCTAAGAGAGAGCACATTGTAAACATTTTCACCTGAACCTATAGAATGAGTCCAGAGAGTTGTGTATATGCACTGTCATTTTAATGTTATACAGTATAATGGCAGGAAGACATTCTCTTTTATTATAAATTGTAGTCATATAAGCGGTGCCAACAAAGGAAACCTACCAAATATTTCCATGTTATAAAGTTTTATATTATTTTTCCAACCAACTCATCTGTTTTGTCTTAGAGTCTGAAGAACAGATACCTAAATTTTTAGAAAGGAGGCCATGAGGAAAGGAATAATATGATAACAGGGGTTTGGAAAGCTACAATATAATACACATCCTAGAAAATGTCCTGATTTTCAGATGACCTTTCCAAGCATTATCTTTTCTGAAATCAAATTTGGGAACCAATTAGCTGCTGGGACTCATACAGTAAATGTTTGCCAAGAAATCCATTACTTACATTATGTCAATGGAAGCCACCACCCAGTGGCTTCTGTACTTGTTAAGTACAAGTGCATCATGTGATGTCTGTAGGCTGGCAAGCACCGATTGTCATGTACTATGTGTCAATATTTACTTTTTTCTTTCATTCCTCTACCCAGTTCTTTGCAATTAGTAAAGTTATATAAATGAATTTGTTCTGGATCTCAGAACTTAAATATGTATGTTAGCCAATTCTGCAAAGAAAGAGAGAGGGGGAGGGAGTATGAATGAATGACTGGAAAGACAGAGGGAGAGGAAAGGAGAAGAAAGGAAATGAAAACCTCCAAAATACTTATAACCAAGCATTGGCAAGATGAGAGTGCTTTATTCAGGGAGGAAGAAGAGTTTCCAGTAAGTTACTGATCATTTATTGAATCATTTTTAACTGGCTTCTTACAATGCTATGGAGTCACCCATTGCCGTTTAGAATGATAGGCAGGTGCCTGACCAGTAAATCTGAGGCTGCCAATAATTATACTGCCTTAGGTTGTAAAGCTCTAAGCTGCCTGTCAGCTATAAACTCCCGTGGGATTCCCAAGGATCCTCCCTAGTTCTAACTAGTACATACTTTCTACATTGTACTGTACCCCTCCTGAGCTTCAGGCATTTCCATGTCAATACTCCCAACCCAAACCCTAAGTGAGTATTGAGATCTACTTTCTCCTCATGGAAATGAGCTAGTGAAGAGGTAAGAGATGCTAATTAAGATCATTCCCAACTATTTGTGAAAGATAAACTTCATTTTCCTCTTTTTGGTTATGTCAACATACCAGCCATCACATCCCTATTCCTCAGAAGATTTACTTTTGAAGATACTCTTTGAGATTCCAAAAAATCATATATCAGAGAATTTGCAACTTACCCTCTCTCCTAGTTCTCAACTTCAGCTTTTCTGGTCCTCATTACCCGACTCTTCTGTATTTCATCCCATAATACTAATCGCCTTCTAAACTACAATATGATTTACTTATCTTTATTATCACACTCCCTCCATAGAATATAAGCTACATGAAATCAGGAATTTTAATCTTTTGCACTTACTGCTGTGCCCCTAGCACCTAGAAAGTATCTAGAACATGAGGTACTCAATAAATATTATTTGAATAAAGATCCTAAAGGACCTTGAAACCCTTTTAGTGCCTTTATTTAGAGATAATGAGATTAGAATGCTGTTTGTGACTTGCTGATGGTCACACAAGTTTGCAGAGGCAGATGTAGAACTTGAACCCAGATCGTCCTCTCAAGCCTATGTCCTTCCCCCCCGCCCCCCTGCTACTTTTGGCTGTTGGAGATGGGTTGGGGACTGGAGGCTGTTGGTCCTAATTCATAAGAGGGGACTTTCTGAGTCCTCCCCAGAAATAGGCAGGTGTTACGGACATCTTCTCCTCTCAAAAAGACCGTGGCAGTCACATGCAGCTGAAGCCTTTTGTTTCTTGGTAATGTTAGCCAATTTTTGCTGCTGGGATTTTCTCCCTATTTGAAGAATGCCCCCACATACATATACACAATTCTCCAACCACCCCAAATCAGCACACAGCTCTGTCAGGAAAGGGGCTAGAACCTCAGCACCAACCTACCTTGGTGCAGCTTGAGCAGAGGAACTGGTGATGAAATTATTGTGGTGCTAAAGCCCCCCTTCTAAACCATCCCATTGAAAACAAAAAAACACTATTTTGACTTCTGAACCATCCCAGGATACTATGTTTAATGACTTTGCTCTTACCACTCCTAGTTACTTCATATAATCACACAACCTAGCACTGCACCGCACAACTGTACCCTAGCATCTGAACAGTCATGCCATGCCCTTTGCCCTACCCTGTACCACCCTCACCATTTCCAAGGGACCAAGAAGGAGTATTGGAGAAACCAGGCAAGACTGAGCAGGCTAATTGAGGAAGAACTAAGAAAACAGAAAGAGGAACAGGAAATAGGCAGGGCAAATTGTCTAGGGAATTGAATCAATTACATTGAAGCGTCATTAGAAAATATTAACTTTTTATCCACAAAGTACTATGTTCAAAACCTCTCTCATAAGGCCCCAAACTTCCCTATTACAAGGCTATCATTTTTCAATAGAAATACTTAAATTTAGTGGTTCAAAAGTCATTGCTTGAAAATGATTTCTTATGTGTTGTTGGATTTCTGGAGAAAAATATAAGTATTTCTGCCCATTAGATGCTATTCATAAGAGAAAGAGCAGGCATTAACAGTATCGTTCAGTTCACTTCACAGGATTACCCAACTGGCATGTAAGTTCAGGGAAAGAGTGGCTAACACACCATGTACTCCTTTGATTCTCCCAGGAGTTAGAGGAGGTAAAGCTCAGAGATTACATTTACAGACTACCTAGAAACACACCAAGCTTATTTTTATCATTTCATACTTCTCTAGCCCATAGGCTGTGCTTACTCCTGCCACCTTATGTTCATTCATCTCAGTCAGTGCTGTGTTAGGCTCTATGTTAGGTATGCACCAAGGAGGCAAAGAGGAGCCCTACACAACCTCTGTCTTTGAAGACCTCAGATGGTTCATAAAGATGTAAGTAAGCAAGTAAGTAATCAACAACTATTGGCAAAATTAAAATACATTGACATTAGATTGTGAGCTCTTGATTTTGCTTTAGAAGCTAAAGCAAAATTTGAGCTTCATGCCTCACCATTTCCCTTAAGGCCATCAGATTCCCAAATTGTCATCTATAAGCCTGAACAGGATATTCCCTTACCTAGGACTTTTTCCTGCCTTTTTCTTTAGTAGATATCTGATTTGTGGTCTAACACTTAGGGCATTGAAAGAGCATGCTGAATCTTCTGACTCTAACTCAGCCTTGTAGGAACACTACACACATTATCCTAAAAGTGGATTTGTTGTAATATCTGATAAGAGACTTCTGGGAACTTCCTTGAGGTACAGGAAATCCCATAGACCCTACTCTTACTACAACATTGAACCATCCAAGTTTAGACCCGAACTGACCTTCTAAATCAACTTAAGCTGTTTATAGTTGATGGACATCAAAGCCTCAGGAAGCTAACGGACTGCCCAAAGTTATTCAACTAACCATAGGCAGATCCAAGTCTAGGACCAGGCCATAGTTTTGTACTTTTAATGGTATTTTGTGGGTCCCTCCATGGAACACACATCTGTCAGCATAATGGGGTGAATAGGAATGGGCATGACACTCAAAGGGGTGTTATGGGTGCTGTGTATGCTATGGGTGAAACATAGGATGCTATGTTTCAGATATTACTGAATCCTAGAGCAAGAAGGAACCCTAGAGGTCATCTAGCCCATCTCCCTCATTTTCTTGATGAAGAAAGAGAAACCCGGGAAAGTGAACTTAATTTTTCAACCAGAGGAGGTACTACCCTCTATAGGGAACTTGTAAACGTATGTGATCATTTTTGGTTGTCATGAAGACTAGTGGGTGATAGTGGCATTTAATGGGCAGATGCCAGGAATGTTAAACATATTGAAATGAATGGAATAGCTATAACCGATGAAGACTCACCCAGCCATAGATGTCAATAACACATTGAGAATTATGAGGTTTACACGACTTTGCTTAAAGCAAAAGAGACTGTTAAGAGCTAGAAGGGGACTGGCTCTGTGGTAGTTTACAGAGCAGTAGTTCATTATTGTGTGTGTGTTTGGGGAGTGGGTCATAAACCCTTCTGATAAAACAATTTCTTTGTGGAAACCTTCACATACACATGAACTTTGCACTTAATTTGGATGGACCTATGAGTCCATTTAAGCCCATCTGTGGACCCCAGATGGGGTTCTACAAAGACCTCCAAAGACATAAATGTCGAACAAATTAAATATGTGTATACTTTCTTAAGGATAAAATAGTGTCTGACTAATAGAATGAATAATAAATGTGTCTTTTTTTCCTATCAAGTAGTCACAGTGCTATTCAGACTATTAGACTGTCTTTTGTTCATTCATCAGGAGCTTTGGATTTTATCCATCTCTTGAAAATTATAGCTAATATTTCCTAGTGAGAGCCAACTGAACACTGAATCTGCCTCCAACAATTTCCTCCTCTTTTTTTGCCCCCACAGGAGCAAGACAGAGGTGGGAGTAGGTACATACTTCAAAAGATCCCTCTCCCTGAGCTCTGAAGTGTCTCTTCTAGCTGAGTGTTAAAAACACCGCAGGTTTTAAATACTAGCCAAGCTGTAAATCATACACTGTTTTAAAATTTTTCTAAGTGGGCAATTTCTGACTCATTAAATCAGCTAAATGGCAAAATGTTCCATTTCTGGATGCTATACTCCTTCCATTTGCAACAGGTAGTGGATTACGAGCCCTGTGTGGTGCTCTCAAAGAGAGGAGGAGAGCGGTGGGGAGGGATGAAGGTGGAGAGGAGGACTGGGAAGAGGAGAGGGAGGATGGATAGCTAGCTACCACTCTGTGAGAAAGAACTTAGAGTCACATGGAAAAGGGCCAGACTGACATTTCAGATACTCTTCAAGAGCTTTACCAATGTCTCGTTTATAGCTGACAGAACTCTCTGGGGCATATTTTCTTGTCCATTTTACTAATGAAGAAACTGTGAGAAAGTAAGTGAGAGAGATTAAGTAACTCTTCCAGTTAAGTAAAAATTCAAACTCAGCTGTGTGTGACTCCTAGGCCAAGTTCTCCCCACCCCATGCTTCCCAGACACCCAGCTAGTTTGTATAAATGAGTGAATGCAGCCAACAATGCTTTCTTTTTTTTTCTTCCAAGTTTTTATTTAAAGTCCAGTTAACATACAGTGAATATTAGTTTCAGGTGTAGGATTTAGAAATTCATCACTTAAATACAACACCCAGTGCTTATCACAACAAGTGCCCTCAGTACCTATCACCCTTCTTAACCCATACCCCCAACCCTCCGGCAACCCTCAGTGTGTTCTCTGTAGTTAAGAGTCTGTTTTATGGTTTGCCTCCCTTTTCCCCCATGTTCATCTGTTACATTTTTTACACTCCACATATGAGTGAAATCATACTGTATTTATCTTTCTCTGACTTATTTCACTTAGCATAATACTCCAACTCCATCCACACTGTTACAAATGGCAAGATTTCATTCTTTTTTATTCAGCCAACAATGCTTTCAAACAGCTAAAATTATCTGTGCAGCAGGTGCCTCCATAGTGTCAAATTACAGCAGCCTCTCTAGCTACAGGACCCTTCTCAAGTTGCTCTAGGTCATTCCAGGATGCTGAGGACAAGGCTGCAGATGTTAATTTAGCTTTTCTGATGGCCTGTGCTTCTGTCAAGATCAAATGGAATCCTGTCAGGACATCTCCTGGGCTTCCTTCTCTTTTCCTTGTGACTTTGAATCTTTTCTTCTCAATTGATGGAAAAGACCAAGGCCTCTGTTAAATGCTCAGTGCCTGGGAATGGCAGCCCCTAACAACTTGCCAGACCTGGCCTGGACACATTAAAAGGGAGTATGCAGTGGCATATAGCTGACTCAGTCAGTGGAGCATTCAACTTTTGATCTCAGGGTTTTAAGTTCGAGCCCCACATTGTGTGTAGAGATTACTTAAATCTTTTTTGAAAAGGGAGGTGGAGTTTGCATCTACTTTCACAGGGTGGCTTCCATTTAGCTGATGGTTTAGTTTTGTCCCCCAAAGTTTTTTGTCCTGCTCCCCTTGGAGATTTGTTTTTCCCTGAGTTCAGCCAAATACAGTGTGTGTGAATAGGCAAGAAGTCCTTTTCCATTGCCTCCTGTGGTGGAGTTATTTTATTGCTGAATAAGTAACTCTTCCCACTGAGATAGTACTTACCATTCCCTCAGGTGACTAGGATCTGACTAACTGAATACCTTGTTTCTTTCTGAAGAGGGTATCTTTCTGAAGGTAACTATTTGTCAACCAGAGTAAGAGACATCCCCATACTCTTTGCCAAGTGTGAGTTCCCACCTTTCCACCCACCCCTGACCCATTTCCAACAGGGGATGGGGGAACTTACCCCTACCACAGGCTTTGAGTGAAATTCTACTGCCTCTTAGGCACGGCATTCACAGCCTCTCCTGTTCTGACTTGTTGAGAAATATCTCAGCAAACAGAACTAGTGAGATAAAAATCTTTTTCATTTGCTTTTCTGACCCTCCTCTTCTTATGCCTGAAGCTATTGGTTCCAAGCTGGTGCTTGATTTTCTGACTTCCTACAGTAAGAACCACAAATATTCAATCAGACTCTGAAAATGGTCTTAGAGTTCCAGTGTCAAGTATGGAGCCCCAAAGACTATTGAGAGTCCTATCATTTGAGGATTTTCATGGGGTAATTAGGTCTTTTAATGGGAAAATGGAAAGAGCACTAGAACACAAGTCAGGATCAAAAATGTAGTCAAACTCAACTAACTGCCCCTATGACCCATGTCACTTTCTCATCCAGTTTCCACAACTGTAAGAGTTTTACACCTAGATATTCTCTAAAGCGGTGCTGTCTGCTAGAAATATAATAGGAGCCACATAAGTAATTTTAAATTTTTTTAGTAGCTGCATTAAAACTAGGAAAAAAATAAACAGAAGAAATTAATTTTCATAATATATTTTATTTAACCTAATGTATCCAAAACAATATTATTTCAATATGTTATATATTTCATGTTCTTTTTTCATGCTAAGTTTTTGAAATCCAATGTGTATTTTACACAAAGAGTGCATCTTAGTTTAGACTAGACAGACCCATTTCAAATGTTCAGTGTTGCCACATGTGGTTAATAGCTACTATATTGGACAGTGAAGTTTTAAAGTCTTTTCTGGCTATTAATTTTTTAATCTGCCACAATTCTTTATTTGAAACTCTTGAAGTCAGATGCATAATTCAGAAGTTTTCATATCTTAAAAGGTAATACAGTATTTATCATATATTATGTAATACCCCTAGGGTTTCTAGAGCATCACTCTGATCAAATAAATAAATATTTCTATAGCAAAAAGTATGACAGTTCACACTAAGGGAGATGAAGACAATAAATAGCATCATCTGGGTTGAATGTTGCTGCCTAGTGAGTTAAATAAACTCAATTTTCAGAGGGCTTTACTATTTGAAATTATAAAGGATTGTACATCTCTACTATGAAAACTCTGTACAATTAGGTTAAGTATTTAGTTTTATTTATCAAAAATCAGCCCAACATTAATGTGGCAGTACAGTTTTCCATTTGTTAGCCATGGACGTGGCATGATGGTTGAATCTTCTCCCTTGTTTTGAATCTCCTTAGTGACAGCTATTTCCAGCAAGCATAGAAAGAGATCCATGGGGTTTAGACTTAGGATTGCCAGATAAAATACAGATGCTCAGTTACATTTGAATTTCAGATAATCAATAAACAATTTTTTAGTATAAGTATGTCGCAGACAATATTTTAATTTCAGATAAACTGACCTGGGCTTCCTATGTTCTTTTTTTCTTTTTTTTTTTTTTAAGATTTTTTTCACTTATTTGACAGCACAAGCAGGGAAAGGAGTAGGCAGAGAGAGAAGGAGAAGCAGGCTCCCCACTGAGCAGGGAGCCTGACATGGAGCTCTATCCCAGGACCCCAAGATCATGACCTAGCTGAAGACATGTGCTTAACAACTGAGGCACCCAGGCACCCTTCCTATATTCTTTAATACTAACTCTGACAAGTTAAAAGCTGCTTCAGCAAGTAGAACGATGCTTCTTGCAGACCATCTTAGGCAGTGTGAGGGAAGACTAACTTTCTCATCTTGCACCACATTTACTCAGAGAAACCATTCAGAACAGCCTTTAGGTAGTGAGGAGAAAGGAAGCCTGTGTGTTTTAATTCCAGAATCCAAAAATTAAGAATGACAAGCAATTCATGTGGTGCTTCCAATCCCCATGGCATAGGTCAGTACAGGGGAGCTTTGATGAAACAAAGGCTAACCTGACCAATGTTCTTAATGGACTATCTTAAAACTCTGAAGAATCTTATCAGATCATAGTCTACAAGCCAATCACATGACCCCTGATTTGGGGCTTCTTAATTTCCACCAAGGATTCCAAAAGGAAAACCAGGGAGAGTTTTAAATTAGGAACAGTGTGTGTGTGTGTTTTAATGGGAGGAGGGATTGTTGAGAGCATAACTCCCTATCTGAATGCCTTAGAAATGAAGAGGTGCCAAGAGGAAGTGCTGCTTTAAGAACCATCTGGCTTGCCCAGGTGCAGGGATGGGGAGACTTGAAGACTGCGTCAAAAATGGGCCTCAGCTCCTGTAAACAGCATCATTCACAGCACTCCCTGCCAAGTTGGGCACTTTGTCTCTCAAAGATAGTCAGCAGAAGCAGGTGGCAAATTTGACAGACTAAGGAGAGGATAGTATAGTATCCACTCATTCAGTGGGTTACACTCAGGATCCCTTGAACTTTAGTGACATCCTTTCCAATGACTCATAAAAGTGCTGGATCAACAGCAGTGACCTGAGGAACAGTTCCAGATTTAAAAAGACTAAAGGGACAGGAAATGCACTACATGATCTTGGATTAAACCCTGGATCAGAAAAAAAGAAAAAAAGTACCTATAAAGGACATTATTTAGACAACTAGTGAAATTTGAGATATATGTCATTTATTAGATGGTAGTTTTGTCATTGTTAAAATTCCTGATCGTAATTGTACTGTGGATATATAAAAGAATGTCTTTGTCCCCAGTTTTTAAGAGTAAAGGTTATTTTTATGGTTTCAAATCACTCAGAAAAAAGAAGTACACATGTACACATAGAAATGTGGCAAAAGTTAACTGTTGGTAAATCTGTGGGAGGGGTGCAGAAGTTCATTATATTATTCTTGTAACTTAGTAAGGATTTTTTTTTTAAGATTTTATTTATTTATTCGACAGACAGAGATCACAAGTAGGCAGAGAAGCAGGCAGAGAAAGGAGGAAGCAGGCTCCCTGGGGAGTCTGATGTGGGGTTTGATCCCAGGACCCTGAGACTGTGACCTGAGCCAAAGGCAGAAGCTTTAGCCCACTGAGCCACCCAGGCACCCCTTAGTAAGGATTTTTTAATGAAAGAAGGAGAAAAGAATGGCATTCTGACACAATCCAACAACAGATGTTCCAAAGAAGTATCACGGGAGAAGTTGAGGGCCCCTGCCTCCCTGAATCAGGAGCTACCACAATTAGATCAGCTTTAGACTCTCTGCCCTTTAACTTTCCTGATATTCAGTTTCAGAGGCAGTGTGGTATAATGATATAAGAGCCCACATATCAGACACAGTCAGCCCTGCTGTGTTCAGTCAGGCATTGCAATGTTCTCATGTTTAACCTTATTGAGCCTCTGTTTCTTAATCTGTAAAATGGGGGTATTATAACTTACCTCTCAGCCTTGCTCTTAAGATTGAAGGTGATGTTTGCAAAGCACCTGGCTGAGTGGCATGTAATAGGTACTCCCCCCAAATTAAAAAATCTTTGTTTCCACAGAAAAGATTATGGCCTCCTGGGCCCACAATCTTTTATTTTCATCAGGAAAAGAAAACAGCAGTCTGTCACCAAGTCTGTGGACCTGAAACTCAGTCTCTGCCCCATTTGAAAGCCTCTAATTGCAAACCCCAGTGGAAAGCCTATTCATTTAACTGCTCTGAGCAGTGTTTCCAAGCATGATTGGTTTCCTAGCAGGCATAATCACTTCGTACAAAACCACTGCAAGCCGTTTTGCTTTGCTTTTGAAAATCTTTTCTTTCCCAACTGCCATACAGCATGAAAAGCAGGATCAGGTTATCAGCTTAAAGGTTTGAAAAGGATGAAATTAACTCTGGACTTTAACCTCGAGACAAATGACCTCACAAGACATGGGAGGTAAAAGTAATAAGAAAAATAGTCTGGGGCTGTGAGTGAATGGCAATGACGCTGAACTAGAAATCAAAAGACTTGGATTAGAAATGCTGGCTCTGTCATTTACTAGCTGGTAGTTTTAAAGCAGGCCACTCTGAGCCTATTGCTTTTTTGTGAAATAGGGATGCTAAGGCTTCACACAGCTGGTGGATTAATCAAATGAGACAAAGTATGTGAGAGGCTCTTGGTAAACTGTAAAGGCCTTGCTGTTCAAAGTGTAGTTCAGAGTTCAGCATCAAAGCCAGAGACAGAAATGCAGACTCTCAGACCGTCCCCTAGACCTGCTGAATCAGAATTTATATTTTATCAGTATTCCCAGGGCATCTGTATGCCCAGGAGAGTTTGAGAAGCCAAGTAAAAGAGACCCTTCAGTTGATTCTTAAGGTGGTTTCTTTAATGAGGTCTCAGGGGGCTTACTAGACCCTTCCAAAATGGCCTAAAGATTACTGAACCACAGGACCCACTTGATAGTTCAGTGTTTGGCCATTCAGGCTGTAAAGTATGTCTTGCTAAGTTGCTAAGAACAAGCGTTCTCTCTAATGAACATTAAAAACACAGCGTTCCGACACAGCACAGAAAGGCTAAGCTTGTGGAGAAAGTCCTTCGTGTTAACCCCACTATCACCTCTGAGTAGTTGAATGTCAGCTTTGAGTTTGCGGATACCTGTTGATCTCAAATCCTGCTTTTGGCGTAGAGATCACCATGTCCATTGTGAGACTATCCTGGCTTTGCTAGGGAAGGGATTTCAGAACTTAACCCAAGCTCAGCTACAAGTAGGAATTAGGACTATCTGTTCAGGCTTCCTTTGATGCCAGAGGTTGAAGGTGGTGATGACCTCAAATAACCTCTGCTTACCTGGTTTGATAAGGTGCAGACTCCACAATTCTTTTCACCTGCTTTACTTTGAGCCAAGGGTTAGCTAAATCAGAGCCCACAAGAGCAAGAGCTACTGGGCCTTTATCCTGGTTCTTAGCACTTAGCTCAGTATCTGGTCATGGTAAATAGCTGCCTGATGAAGACTTTAGTGTGATGCTTTGTAGATAGTAGGTGTTCAATAAATACCTGTTGGTTGACTAATTAGGCTAGGATGACCTTCCTGTTAGGTACCTTTAGGCACAGAGCCCAGAACCTGTAAGACTTTCAAGGACCTGGAAAATATTTCAGACCTGAAGATCAACAGCAGAATTAGTGACTCCAAAATACATAAAGAAAACTGCAAAATAACCATTAAAATGTGTAATTAGCTATATTTATATATATATTACCATGTCAGTTAGTTAGATGCAACTTAACCTTAGAGTTATGTATAAATTATATTAAATGGTGGGATGTGGGCACATTTTAACATGTTAAATGTGGTGTGGCGACAGCCTCTAGAAGTTCATGTCTAGGATCTAAAAAGGTCTTAAAAGAGCTCCAATTATAGCAATCTGGTGGTGTAACCCCCTGCCCTGCCCTGCCAGAGAGTCTGGAGCGGAATGGATAAACTACTGCTTTTCTAAAGGAACTAAGGCAGACTCAAAAGTAAGAATCTATGATGGTAGCAAAGAAATGGCAGCAAACATCAGGGAAGCCAAGATGTTTGAAAAATTATAGGATTTTCACCCTGTCCCTAGATAATTTTCCATGTTTGTTTTTGTACAGTCTTTTGGGGGTTTGGGGTTTTTTTTGTTTTTGTTTTTTAAAGATTTTATTCATTCATTTGACAGAGAGAGAGAGAGAGATCACAAGTAGGCAGAGAGGCAGACAGAGAGGGGGAGAAGCAGTCTCCCTGCTGAGCAGAGAGCCCGATGCGGGGCTCAATCGCAGGACCCGATATCATGACCTGAGCCAAAGGCAGAGGCTTAACCCACTGAGCCACCCAGGCGCCCCTGTACAGTTTTTTGTAAGGAGATAATTTTCTGCTACTTGTCTTACTATCTGCAGTAGTAATGATTAATGGCATGCCATAAATACTGTGATTTACATTTATTTCCTTAATCACAGGCTGTAGAGGTTGGGGTGGGCTGAGTATAGAGGAAAGTGGGAATCAAATTTTCATCAGTCTTTCCCATTTCCTTATCCCCTCAAGAAAATAATTTTTTAAAGTTTCTATTAAGTTACTAATCTAGGTAATCTACAGAACTAAGTGGGAAACAGTCTCTTTGCCCTGAGAGGCCCAGTTTAATAACCATTCCTAAAGATAGGAATAAAGGGATCCATATCAGTTAGCTTTTGCTGCATAACAAACGCCTTAAATTTAGAGGCTTAAAACAATCATCATTTATTTAGGTCATAATTCTATAGGTCACCTTTATAGGCTGGACTGACTTG
This sequence comes from Mustela putorius furo, assembly GCF_011764305.1. NCBI lineage: Eukaryota > Metazoa > Chordata > Mammalia > Carnivora > Mustelidae > Mustela > Mustela putorius. The sequence goes on along the minus strand of NW_025421987.1, from coordinate 107,918,010 downwards.
TGCCTTTGTATTCAGCTGCCAGGTGAGTTAGAGGTCTAGCTAATCTAGGACAGCTCATCTTTGCTCCACATGGTCTCTCATGCTCCAGCACGCTAGGTCAAGCTTGTTCACATGGAGGCTGAGCAGGCGTCCAAGAGAACAAACATACAGGAATGTATAAACCTTTTGAAATCCAAACTCAGAGCTGGCACACTGTCACTTTCACCATGTTCTGTTGGCCAAAGCAAGTCCCACAGCCAGCCCAGATTAAAGGGGTGGGAAAATAAACTTCACCTCTTGATAGAAAGAGCTTCAAAGTCACATGCAAGGGGCATAAATACTGTGAAGGGAAGAACTGCAGCCACTTTTACAGTGTACCAGAATCACAACAAAAGTAATTTGGCCCTGAAGGAAATCAGTAAATATAAGGGTGAGAGTGCCAAGGCCATAGAAGAGAGGATGAGGGTCAGAGGATTCACATATTTAAATGTAGTCAGACCAGGGGGGAAGAATGAGGTCCAGAGCCTGATCATTCCACTAGAGTTTGCAAAATTGATTTTAATGGGGAAAGAATGACCACTCAAGCAAGATGTGTATGGTATGGTTTGCCAAACAGCTGTGCTTCAAAGATGTGCAGAGGCATAGCATCAGATGAAAATTAATCTTGCAGTAGATACCACAGAAGCTGAGAACAACCCTGGATGATTAAGCATCTTTCTCTGTGCCCTGTAACCAAGGACAGAGAGGTTTCCATTTCTTAAATGGAAAACTGTTAGTCACATAGCTAAGAAAGTGGTAAGTGGAGAGAGCACTTCCAGGCAGAAGCACATGAACACTTGACACCCTGGGTAGTGAGGCAGAGGGATGCTAACACAAGAAGTGGTGGGCTGGTTCAGGGTGGCTCTGCTTCTGGCTCTGACACTAACTAGCTCTGTGACCTTGCCCAAGTCACCTTTCCTTTCTGGGCTTTGGTTACCGTCTCCACCAAATGAAAGAGTGGCCTTTGATCATCTTTATGGTTCCTTCCAATAGTAGGATTAGGATTACTGTGTTGACTACCTCAACACATCGCAAGAAACTTATCCAAGGGGGAGAAAGTATTTTCAGACCATTTTAATCTTGGGCTGTACCTGAGTTTTCCTGGCCATGGGCCTTTCTGCCAAGTCTAATTTTAAAACCTTTCTTTAAGATAAGGGATAGAAGCAGATAGGACTCTACAAAGATTTTGAATTCTCTTTCTATCGCTGGCATTTTAGGCCACATAGGGCTCCCTTTTGGAGTCCCAAGATTCAATATGCATTCCTGTTTATGTTTTCCCCACCCTTGCAGCAATCCATGTGTGTTAACACATTCGTATTGTTGCTAACATCCTTGCATGAACTCCTCATATCTAACATACTTTAAAAAAAAAAAAAGCTTTGGAGGGGAGGAGTCAAGGTGGTGGAGAAGTAGCAGGCTGAGACTATTTCAGCTAGCAGGCGATCAGCTAGATAGCTTATCTAAAAAAAAAAATGCTTTGACTTGGCATTTTAATTCACTGATAAATTGGGTCAGGTCTTCACACAGTACCAAAGAAGGTACTGTGTGAACGGGAGACTGTGCCTGGCACCAACGATAGCCAATATAGTTGGCTATATTTTTCCACTATTAAGCATTTCCATCATAATTTCCTTTTTTTCCCCTACTTGTTTGTGAAGTTAAGATTGTGCATACTGTCTCCATCTCCATTCAGTCTTTTTATAAAGGGTAAAGTTCATTGCAGCATTATTTGTAATAGTGAAAAGTGGGATATCTTAAGTGCCCATAAAGGGAGGAATGGTTTAATAAATAAAACACAGCTACTCAAGGCAATACAATCCAGCAATCAAAAGGAACAAGGTTCCTTAATATTAACATGGAACATTTTCCAAAAGGTATGTCTGAATAGTGTAATAATATGATGTTATTTTTAGAAGGGTCAACCTGAACTATGTATTTCAAGGTAGGTATAGATATGTGTAAATGAGGCAAAATCTCTAAGGAAGGACACATAAATAAGTATCCAGTTTTCTCAGGGCAGCAGAATAGATGGAGATATGGAGAATAATAAGAATGTCTGCCTTACCTGCATTACTTAGATTTTTAACTTTAAAAATATAATATAATCATAAGTAGAATCTTAAAAAAAAAATGAGTAATAAATAGAATCAGACCTATAAATAAGGAGAACAAATGGATGGTTGCCAGAAGGGAAGAGGGTGGGAGTGGGCAAAATGGGTGAAGGGGAGAGAGAGATGGCAGGCTTCCAGTTATGGAATGAATAAGTTATGGGAATAAAAGGCACAGCATAAGAAATACAGTCAGTGATAATGTAATAGCAATGTAATGGGACAGATGGCAGCTACACTAGTGGTGAATATAGCATAACATATAAACTTGTCAAAGTACTAAGTTGCACACCTGAAACTAACTTAACATTGTGTGTCAACTATACTCAAAAATAATAAAAGAAAATAATATTTATGCAATTTAAAGCTATTATTTTAAAAAACAAGATTTTTATAAAGCAGCAGGTGGTGATGGTTTATATCCACATTTGGGTGTAAGCAAATAAAAGTGTGAAAAAATCGCTTAACTTTCTCAAATTAATAACACAGGACCCTGTGAGTGGAGATATTACAATATTTATGACCCACTGGTATAAAGGAAAATAACAAAAGTTTTCAAAAATAAAAAGCCATCATATTCCAACCTGGATAAGAACCACCTGAAAACGTCTACATTTCAGGATTTAATTACTCTGTCAGTTCAGTTTTGTTCTCAGAGTGAATTCTGAGAAGTGACAGATTTTCTCAAATACTGCACAATTTAAATACAATTAACTTCTTACAATTTAATTACAGGGGAGTACTATTTCTTCGAATCTGGGCAATCAGAAAGCTCACATGATCAGCTTTCCTCTCTACTCTTGCTTTTTGAAAATGAGACCAATAGGAAGCTGAAACTCTGTTGGAACTCTTCCAACAACTTTCAGGTTCTGTCATAGGGTCAATCCAGATGACACCTAATTTCTTACACTGTTAGCAATTATAGTATCATATGCTGATAACTGATGTTTATAACAAAGGCAGATTCCTAATGTGTCTTTGGAAATTTCAAAGAAAGGTAAAATTGTAGGTGGTGTGTCATGTTGCTTACTGTGGGGTATGTGTGTGTCTGTGTGTATGTGTTTAGAATTTGTTTATTTGAGAGCAAGAGAGAAACAGAGACCATGAGCAGAGGGAGGGACAGAAGGCAAGGTAAAAGCAGACTTCCCACTGAGCAGGGAGCCCAACTCGGGGCTTGATCCTAGGACCCCAAGATCATTACCTGAGCCAAGACAGACACTTAACCAACTGACTGAGCCACCCAGGCACCCCTTGCTTACTGTGTGTTTGAAAATTATAATTCAAATGCCTCTCAGGTACGCAAAAAAATCAGCAATAGCATCTCCAAATCAGAAATTGTGGGAAGGGGGTGCCTGGGTGGCTCAGTGGGTTAAAGCCTCTGCCTTTGGCTCAGGTCATGATCCTGGCTTCCTGGGATCGAGCACGGCATCAGGCTCTCTGCTCAGGGGCGAGCCTGCTTCCCTTCCTCTCTCTCTGCCTGCCTCTCTGCCAACTTTGGTCTCTGTCTGTCAAATAAATAATAAATAAAATCTTTTTTAAAAATTGTGGGAGGAAAGACCTGTGCAGCACGTTTCCAGATATCAAATGTGGACTAGCCACATATGTAGTGACTACCATCCTGGCAGCATGATTCTAGAGCACTGTGACAGGGAGTCTTCCCAGCCAGGGATCTATGAGGGATTGCATGGTGCTCAAGGGTGAGAGGAGGGCTCACTTGCCTCCAGACAACCATGTCTTTCTTATCCTCCCATGTGGTCTCCTCAGTTTTCAGACAATTAGAGAGGCAGCATCTAATCCCATACAGCACATGCCACATCCTTCCCAGTTCTGATGCACCCTCTGGTGCAGCACCTTCTCACAACACCTTCAGTCTCTATCAGCAGGTTGGAAGCATGCTCAACCCTGCAGGGCTAGCCATTTATTCCATGCTCCTGCCCACTGTGGCCCTTCTGATTCCCAGTTCTGCTGGTGTATGCATGGAACAGACTCTTTGTTCAAGGGGCTGACATGGGTTGGGCCTTCTGCCTCAATGTCATTTTCCTGCATCTCTCAGGGAAACTGGTTTCTAAGCATGAGTAATACATTCTCCTTTTTCCTTCAGTCTCTCTTCAAATGGCACCTATACCAGGTGATAGCTGACATTCCTGCTTCACTCTCTTTTTATGGGGCAAGTGTAGCTGGCTTCAGCTTCAGTGGCCTGGAATGTCACAGCTCTCACAGTCAGAGAAATGCTGAGTCCCAGCTCCTGTGGCTACTGACACCATGGCTACTTAGCAAGTGGCTGGTCATTTTCAGTTGATCTCTTTCAGAAAATGGCTTTGTCTCTTCTTCACTTTTATTTTTCTAAATTGTTGCCTTTGATGTTCAGACCATCTCAAATTAATGTCAAAACCCTGACTTATTCAAGCCAAAAATTATCTACAACCATCATTTTCTACTAATTTATATAAGAACATTTAAATCACTTTGTATTTTATGCTCTGTCTTAATTCCTGTTTTGTCTTCTAACTTGCTGATTACTGAATCACTGTCTAAAGTTTATTCAATGTATTTTTTGTTTCAGTGAACGTATATTTAATAACAAATATTTTAATGGTAAATTTTCTTATTGTCTCATTTTTGCATTCTCTGTCTCATAATTTCCCTGTTTTTCAAGTGAAAGATACATTTATCTTTTAAGCATCATTAAACATATATCTTAAGATTTTATTTATTTGAGAGAGAAAGAGAGCATGAGGAGGGGGGAAGAGGCAGAGGGAGAAGCAGACTCCCTGCTGAGCAGAGACTCTAATGCTGGGATCATTACCTGAGCCGAAGGTAGATGCTTTAACGGACTGAGCCACCCAGACAACTCCTAAACATATTTATTGTTAGACTGTCCCCTAATGTTTATTTCATCTAGAATAGCACTATCTAATTGAACTTGGTAAGCCATTAGTCACATGAGGCAGTTGAGTCCTTGGATTTTTTTTTATTTTAGTTATTTTTTATTTAAGTTTAAATAATCCATTTAGCTAGTGGCTACAATAATAGATAACATAGATCTAGAATAAATTTAAAATCTGATTGCTGTTTTGGGCATTTGGTTTCCTCATATGTTTTGAATTTTGATTTGCAGGCTCATTTTAAGTGAAAGATAGCTCTGTTTGTGTATTTTTCTCCTTTTCCATTTAATGGTTTTCAGTACTCTCTACCAGGACATTAGTCTAGAATGATACCATAAAGTCGTGTGGTGAAACTTTTGCTAAAGAGAGAGATGGTGAATGCTGAAAGATTTGTGTGTGTGTTGGTCAGTTGCTGGTGAGACCAAGACTTCTTCCATGGACTTTGCACCTGCTAAAAGCTGCCCCAAGCAGCAGTTGGCAATGACACACTTTTTAACTCTATTTTCACAAGCAGAAGAGGCTCCCTCCCCACCAAGCCCCTGACCTCAAGCTGTGAGCCTGGTTTCCCTCGGAAGATTCTCTGAGTGGCATTAGACCCTTTTTCCTGCCAGAGTTAGGCTACTGTCTCTGCCTGCCTGCCTCCTGACTAGATGCCTATCTGTCCAGTGGCTTCAGCCCTCGTCACTGCTTTACCTTTCTGTTCATTTCTGGCCCATGGATATGTATATCTTGCTTTTGAGTCTAGCTGTGTCTTTTTAGTTTTCTATTTTTATATTGTAACTGGCATTGCTCTGTGCCTGAGCTAAGTGACAAAAAGGGGATACATCAAAGCTTAAAGCTGTCTTGGCCAGTGGGATCTCCTTTGATAACATTTCTAATCCAAACACACAAGACTTTTTCACTCCTACATTTGCCAAGTATTTAGTCACATTTATGAAAGAATACAGTATAGTAGACTCTCATTAAATATTTGTTGAATGAATATATGAAATATTAAATCTAAAGACAAAAATTAGTAAAATCCCACAGCTTCCAATAAACCCCTTCTATGTTATCTTAATAGGATGATACAGTGTATTCAAACTGTCTTCTACTGAGCCACACGGGCCCACAGAAATTTATATCCAAAACTAGATGCTTTTGAGAGTGAAAGAGAATGTTCTTAATAATAACCCCAGAATAGCAGGCTCACACTGAGACTATGCCAAGCAAACCAGAAGGAGTGGTTACTTTATCCCATGGCTAACTTAGTGGTGCTTAGTTTCATGAGACCCCTATATACAGTCCAGTGTCATCTTCCTTTTGCTCACTGCTCTTTTGATATTCCAGGTTAGGGACCAGAGCAGTGAATTTATATCCTCTTTCTCTGGCCCCATTCTTCCCTTCTTCTCCAAAAAGAGTCAATCTTTTAAAAACTTCAGTGTCCAAAGTAGGGAACTAAAATCATTTTTCTGAGTCTCACCCTCTCTTACTACTGCCCCCAAATCACTGAAGTAACCCATTCTCTACAACATTTAGATAAAACCCCACATATTCAGATTCCCCTTAAGCACTCTCTTTAACAACCGTCATGGGTCTTGGTTCCTTTCAACAAAGCCATCATCATTCCCAGTGGTCTGCTTTAAACCATCTGTGACCTTGACCAACCCTTGCCTGATCCAGTTCATTTAGTCATTTAACAACATGTCAGCCATTCTCCTCTAAGACCAGTTGGCTCTAATTCTAAAAGTGGCAGTTAAGCTATAGTGCTGCAAAGCAATATACCTGCTGTTGAGGTTATCTACTACTATGTAACCAACCAGTCTAAAACTTGACACCTTCAGGGCGCCTGGGTGGCTCAGTGGGTTAAGCCGCTGCCTTCGGCTCAGGTCATGATCTCAGGGTCCTGGGATCGAGTCCCACATCGGGCTCTCTGCTCAGCAGGGAGCCTGCTTCCTCCTCTCTCTGACTGCCTCTCTGCCTACTTGTGATCTCTCTCTGTCAAATAAATAAATAAAATCTTTAAAAATAAATAAATAAATAAAACTTGACACCTTCAAACAATAACTATTTTATTACATCTCATGGTTTAATAGGTCAGAAAGTAGAGGGCAGAGATCAGCTGGGTGATTCTTCTGCTGCATGTAGCACATGGACTGTGAATGCTTGGTGGTATTCAGCTGGCAGGTGAGTTGGTCTGGAAGATGTAGGACAATTTTGCTTACATATCTTGGCAGGAACAGCTGAAAGGCTGAACTCAGCTGATACTGCCTGTCAACTGGAGTACCCATAGCACAAGCTCTCTATCCTGCACACCAGTCTCAGAGCAGTGGGTTTTCTTACATACAAGCTCAAGTTTCCCAGTGAGACTGTCCCAAGATAACGCAAAGGATGCAAAGCTTCTTATGACCCACACTTGGAGGTCCCAGGAATCACTTAAATTGCATTCTGTTGGTTAAGCAAGTCACTAAGGCAGATTCAGATTTAATGGGAAGGAAGCTATACTACCCCTCTCAATGGGAGGAATAGCAAAAAATTTGTGGTCATCTTGAACTTATTACACTTGGCTTTTTAATAATCCTAAAAGGGACTCCCAGATGTGACCCACATATTCCTACCTGGTCAGCCTAGGTTTTGGCCCAAGTCATGATCTCATGGGTCATAGGATCAAGCCCTTTGTTGGTCTCCATGCTCAGCAGGCAGTCTGCTAGAAGATTTCTCTCGCTCTGCCGGCCCCTCCCCAACTTGTGTGCTGCTTTTTCTCTGTCTCTCCCTCAAATAAATAAATGTTTTAAAAATAATAATAATTCACCTGCTCTAGACAGTTTTATGTAGTGAGGTTCAAGAGATAATGAGTAGGTCACTGATAAAGAATATGGATTAAAATTTCCCAAAAACCTTATTTATAAAAGTATTTTTAGAAGCAGATCAAGGTGAGTATATTTATGGGTTTGAGTGACCTCAGTCAGTGATTCCATTAACTCTGTAAAAAAACAGTTAAAACACCACGGAGTACTCAGGTGTATAAACAGTGTGTCACATGTATTTACTCCCTGAACAAGCCACGGACAAATGTGATTTTACTGAGTCCCCACTTTCCTGACTTGCATGGAAGTTAATAGAGTTACTTCTAGCCAGTTCATTCTGTTTGCCAAATTATTTTTATTGGCTCCTTTTATGGAATGGCTTATCATCTTTGGGAGAAGCTACATTGAAATTTTAATGTAATGTATTTGGGGGGGGGTTGGCAATAGGGTGATTTTGAATGTTTCATTTTTTTCACCTTTTTATATTAACATGTAATATATTATTTGTTGCAGGGGTACAGGTCTGAATGTAATGTTGATAGCATGTTATAATAAAATGAATGCTGTGATCGTAGATATGCTAATAAAATTTCAAAACAACTTCCCAATCTAAGATATGCTCATTGGCTAAAAGAAATAGATTCTGGCTATAGTTGTAAATTTTGCCCTTGAAACCCAAAGAATTTTAGTTGGAGCTTCTCTCAGATCAGTAAACCAAGCAGACTGTAAATCAAATAGTACAAATCAATAATCTGCTGAAATTTGTTGAACACAGATAATCACTTCCGTTCCACAGCAAGCAATTTCAGGAAAGCTAAATGGAGAATTTTGCTGCTGTGGCATGAGAGTCAGAAAAGTACTTAATGTTCTAGGCATCATTCCTCACTCATAGGTTAGGTTTGGTTCAGAATGATGGACCTAGAGGTCCTGAGATGGGAACAATTTAAGTAACATTTTAATCCAGCCCCAGGAGAAATTGGAGAATTATGTGAAATCATTGATTAGGAAATAGCAATTGTATCTTGCCCTCATAGTCATTTGTATACCTCATACCTGAACAGCTGGATATATTAGCAGTTGTGCCCCTCACAAACAAATGTGTGTGCAGAGCAGTTCATGAAGGTTGGACCTCTCTCCCTAAACTGATTATTCCTAGTTCTTCCAAAACTGTACTACAATAGATTAGCAGTGTTCTGATACACTAATTTAGCAAAACCCTGCTCCATCTAAAGTGCCAGGAAGTAAAAAATTAAAAAAAAAATAAATAAAAACTTAAGCTCTTCCCCTACCCAGAGAACGTTTCTACCCAGAACCAAGAAGTCAGACTAAATTTGATATGGCTTAGTTATTTATAAAAAGCATCTGATGCCATTCAAATGGATTGTGTTCTCCAGGGTGGGTACATAGAAGTTCTTTGTGTAAAAAGTGTTTGCTAAAATCTACTTGTAGTGAGTGCATTTGCAGCAGCCCTAATCCCTGTGATCATGTCTCTTCCTTTATATTAGGGGAAATCACATGAAACACACCAGTCTCTATGGTATAATCACACATCTTTGGGGAGGAGGTAATGAGTGCTTACATGTAGTAAAGCTGCTGGTGCTAAGGTGACAGTAATAATACCTAACACTCCAGGATGCTCAGTACTCTGCTAAATTCTTACATATATTAACTCATTTAATTTCCACAAAAACCAAAGAGTTGCTGGAACTTTTACAGATGAAATATAGAATTTACATCCTGATTATAGAGAACAGAGTACACAGCATATGACAGAACAAGGTTGGCCATAACTGGAGTTCTTGGGCTTAGTGATGGGATACAGAGTTCATTATTTTTTATTCTATGTATTTTTATGTATGTTTTAAAATTTTACTGTAATAAAAAAGCAAAACAAAAACTATGAGATATGGATACTATCATCCAAGGTTAGGAAACCTTGCCCAAAGGCTATCCTCTGGCTGCTCTACTCGTGGTTCTGAAACTGTACCAGAACTCCTCGGAATACAGCAGTGAACTAGCTGGGGTACTACAGGATATTTTAAATTGTGGATGGAAGCACAATAATACTTCACATCTGTCAGATACCATCTGAACTGCTAGCTCAAATTCAGTTTCCACATTAGAATGCACTGCATTCCTATGAATAATACCTTTATGAAGCTGGTTTTTCATCACTTGTAAAAAGCAAGTTCCGTGTGAAAAATGATAGAACAAGAACTGAGGGTACTGGTATGGAATCTGATTCTGAGGTTTGAAAAGTTACACAGTCCCTAATATATGCACAAATCCCATTAGTAAATAATTCTGGTACTAAAGAATAAAATTAAAATATTTTGCTTTCAGTGGATGTGTATTTCTTTTCAAATGGCTAGTGAGCTGTAAAAAATAAATAGTTTTTAAGTTTTTGCTAAGTGCCCTGTGAACCAGTTTGGGGGGTCCTTACTCTATACTATAATGCCTAAGATGTAAAAGCTGATAAATGGCGCATCTAAATGCTCTGTCCCCTATGCTAGCTCAGCCTCCTTCTTAAAAGCAAGACAGTTTCATTTACTTACCCATTCAACTAATACCTAATATTTACCAGGTGCTGTGCTAGACATGGAGGATACATCAGTGAATAAGACAGAAATCCCTGCCCTAGGGCTTATCTGTTGATGAGGAAAACAGATAATAATCAGAATAAACAACTAATAAACATGCATTAACTAAATTGTGATAAGTGCTAAGAAGGGGCCAGTAGCAGGCCAGGGGGATGGGAAATGTGATAGAGTACGGAGGAGATAAACTTTTAGACAAGGTGACCAGGGAAGATCTTACTAAGATAACAGTTTGGTAAAGATCTGAAAGAAGTAAGAGAACCGTTAGCCACTTCATTGTCTCTTAACAAGTAATAATAATAATAATAATAATAATAATAAACAACTAATTCAGAAACAGAACTCTGAGATTGTACAACAAATAGAAAATGAGGGGCGCCTGGGTGGCTCAGTTAGTTAAAGTGGCTGCCTTCGGCTTAGGTCATGATCCTGGGCTCCTGGGATTGAGCCCCACATCGGGATCCTTGCTCAGTGGAGAGCCTGCTTTTCCCTCTCTCCCTCTGCCTGCTGTTCTGCCTACTTGTGCTCTCTGTCAAATAAATAAATAAAATCTTAAAAAAATAGAAAATGAGAACCTAGCCTGTATCAGATAAAGTAAGTAATAGAAAAAGAAAAAAAATGGTGTACAACTTTTCTTCTTTGTGGATTACCTCACTTCAGTGTTTTCAGTGGATCCCAAACTTAGATGAGGGAGCAAAGGTAATAATCAGACCAGCTCAATGCTGTACCTCAGTTACAGTGGAAAATGAAGAAGGCCCAGAGATTTTGTGCAAATAAGTCCTACTATCATGATTTGAGATGCTAAGTGACACTAGCTAAAATGCTTAGATGTTTTAAATGGGACCTATACTATACTAACACCAGCTGTTCATATGATAACAACTTAGCAATATTTTGCTTTTATATAGAGATGTTTTACAAAGATGAAAGTGGAGGTCCAAAGGGGGTTATTTTTTTCTTGAACCATGAGTAAGATACAGAAGTCAGTACTGAAAATGTTAATAGCAATTAGAACCATCAGTCAAAACAAGCAATGGGTTGTTTTCCTCCTGGTACCCTTTAAAGGTCTTGTAAATGGAAATATCAGAAGAAACAAAGTTTAAATTACCACCACTGAATTTTTTTTTAATGGGACAGCTGCAAACTTCTTGGAGTTGTGGAATTTCCCTGAACCTTGCCTGAGAGAAAATTGCAGATTTGTTGATGATAAGCTCTCTGGATGTCCTATGTTCCTGAGCTTATTGTCTCACTTGTGTCCTTAATGAAGCCATCAAACTCACAGGATAGGTTTCCTGAAGGGATCTGGAGCTATTCCAGATTCTTTGCTTTCCATCTTGGCCTCTATCAGTCCCAGACTCTTGGAGAGATATAGACTCAGATTATCTCTTTACTGCCTCCTCCCTTTCCCAAAGAGTTTGTAGTTAATCCCTCTGTAAATCATCTCTTGTTAAAACCATTTCATAAAGCAGGATCTGCAATGGTTCCCAACCCTGCCCATGCATCCGAATCCCCCCAGGAGCTCAATAACAACATAAATCTGGGTTTAGTACATTTGGGATGAAGTCCATGAACCTGTATGTTTAACAAGTGCCTCAGATGATTTTGTTAGAAAACACTTCATGGGAATCTTAAAGGACGAGTAGAAGTTTACCAGAATGGTGAAAGGAAGAAGAGAATTATTTTACACATGGATATAAATGCCATAAGTGTGGACAAGGGTGGGGGGTAGTTGAAGGAAGTACAGATTCTCAAACTGTGCTTCCAAAAAGTTCCTATATGGGGAGAAAACTGTTTTATAAATATTGGGCTCTAGTAAGAGTTCTTCTAATAAGGGTTTCGCTGCTAAGCTGACCCTCCAGTTCTGCTGTTTCAACCTTATCAGGTGTTAGGTTCCTTGCCCAGTCTTCTTTGGGTCCAGTGTGGTTTTGGATTGGTCTCGGGTTTTCCTTTGATCCTCCCATGGCTACCTCTTATTTGTTCTTGCTTTGACACTAATTGTAAGCATAAGGGAGAGAAACAGCATGGCTGGAACTTGGAGCTCAGATGCTTATAAAATACATCAGGCAGTAGCAACCCACCCCAAAGTGCTCTGCAATGTGCAGTGACTTTGTGTGGCTTTTAGCCTGCCCATTATGAGAACCCTGAAGATAGTTACATTATCAAGTTTTTCTCAAGCATCAATGTCCTCCTTCCTTTGCTCAGACTAATGCCCTAGTCACAGTTCCCCTTTATAGAATTCTAAATTTATTATCAATTTTGTCAAACAAAGCTCTGGATTTGAGATAGGTGACACTCGACTTCCAGTTCTAGTTCATTTGTCACTTACTTGCTTAACCTGAGCCAAATAACCTGGCCAAATGAGACCTTCTCTACCTCTCCATTTCCTTTTCTATAGAATAGTATTCTAGCATGCTTTAGTTTTTGCAGCCAGGAGTAACAGATGAGATCTTATGTGAATGGAGCTTTGAGAAAAGGGATACAAATGTAGTACTATTTCTTAAGAACAAAAGTGATAGAACCTTGTATAATTCAACCTTCAAAGACAAATTGCTTTTTCTGAGACACTAAAGAAGAATCAATTTGCCAGTAGGCACCTTTCAGAAGTATTAATTCTCATGGATAGTGTTTATACCTAGACCATCTGCCATTTATCAAAGGATCTGGCCCCAGCTTTCTTCAACACTAAATCCACTGATGGAGCCAGTCATGCCGCCTTTTGGATTCCTGTTGCAGTTAGTACTTCCCTCCATGAAAGCATCTATCATACTCCTCAAGGGCAGAAACCTTAGTACCTGCCCTCAAGCCTAACACAGGGCCTGGTACATAGTAAGCCCTTAACAAATGTTGGCTATTAAATGAATGAGTCTGGACACTGTCCAGCCTTGGATTAGATGCACTTCAGGCTAAAGATTAGCACAATACACGTTCCTGAAATGGAATGGATTTTAAGGATTCATCTTGCCAACTTCCTGTCCAGGAAGCTGGCCAAAGCCAACTTTCAAGCATCTAATAAATTCGGACCCCTTATTTTTAGTTCCTTCTTGAGAAGGATATTGAGTGGTTTCACTGGCTAACTCATCAAGCATGAGCATCCTTTGTGCAGTTGAAGTTCATTTCCATTTCCTCCACTTAAAAGAAATGGGAGGAGAATATACCCACATCTATATAGGAGTATGTAGGAGTTTTTTACATAATTGAAAAACTCCTTGTATCACAGAGTCTGGTCTAGTTTAGGTTGGAAGCAGGGGCCATCATCTCAATTGGAGTATAATTGAAGAACTAAGAAATTGTCAATTTGAATTTTAGAATTACTTCCAGCAGCAGCTGGTAACATGGAAATCAGCTTCAGTGCACTGAAGGGGAGATGCTGCAGATTGGAACACGGCCATCCTCTTGGCAAAGACAGATCATACTAGTATGCTGAAGATCTTGGATTTCTTATGTCTGAATATTACTGTTCTACTCTCTGGTGTTTAGTCCTCTGTACCTTATTTGATGTGACCTGAATGAATTTAATTTACCAGAAGTGCTTTTTTGGCTAATGAGCATTTTACAAAATATGGACATCTTTGGCCAGAAGGAAAGTGATAGTATTGAATATATGGAAGAAAATTTTATTGTCCAGTAAAAATCTTCCAATGCTAGAGCTATTTTGACCTGATAGCAACATGGCTCTAAAATTCTTTGAATTTCTCAGAAGAATGTGGTAATGAAAAGTGAAACCACCGTTTTTATGTTATTTGTTTTACTTTTTTTAAAAGTTCAATTTAGAATTTGAGAAGCTAATGGAGAGACTATGAAATCATGAAAGCACATGCCATTATGTCACAGAGCCATCACTACATGATGATTCATCTCAAGATGTTTTCTCTACTTCCTTCAAATATGATTCTTTCCAGACAATATCATTTAAATACTGGTGTAAGCATTATTTCTGGAGATGGGACATTTGCTTCCTGTGATAATCTCTTATAATCTATTGAATTCCCATATAGCAGTATTGAGATATATTTTATTAGTTTGCTGATTTTTTTAATCTTCTATCACTATTGATAGAAACTAATTAAAATTAGATGCACATCAGCTTTTATCAAATGGCTGCGACCAAGATGGTGACATTCAGGAAATGATAGGCCAGTCCATTCCCTGTAACAGTGTTGGCAGATTCACAATTGGGATAATTTCAGATTTATGAGATTTCAAGCATCCATATGTCCTTACTATTTCCTGAGGAATTCTTTTTAAAGAAATAAGTGTATGTACCATTTCTAATGAAAGCAGAATAGGGTACACTCCTCGTCTAAAATCAATTGACCAACACTAGTAGTACTACTGTGGGCTAAAGCTTTTGGGGTTTATGAAGTTAGTTAAAGGCTGTTTTCAGCTACTCCCCACTATATGCTTTTGTAACAGCAAATTATGGGGAAATGATGAATTTAGATAAAACTGGGGATACTAAGGTCACATACTGGCATATAGATCATAAATATTTTTCTCTTGTTCGTTTCATAGGAAGGACAAGTTAGGGATTGGTGTAAGTTATCTGAAAATTTTGATGGAAGAACTAGACAATTTGCTCCTTACCCTGAGAATCCTAGCATTTAAGATCTTGAAGCAGCCTTTTAAGAGTAACTCCCCTGGAGGGGAAGGATGAAGAAGTCCCCAAGAGCTCTATTTCCATACCTGCTTGCCATTGTCTAGCCTTGTGATCCTAGGCCCATTATTAACCCCTTGGCCCAGTTTCCTTATCTGTAATGGAGTTGGTGATAACACGTACACCTGCCTGGAACATTGTAAGCCTGAAATGAAATCTCCTGAAAGCATTTTATGAACTATTAAGGCCAGTGTCAGGGTCAATTGTTATTATTACTATTACCTAGAAACCCCACCCCCACCCCCACTTTTCCCATGAAGAGCACAAGTATACAGTGACTTGCCCAGGAGCATTCTTCCTATCCCCAAGAAACTCTGAAAGAACCAGGAGAGATATAATAAGTTCAGTGCTAGGGTCACCACTGGCTACTGGGCAACTTAGCTGTACTACTTCGCCTCATCCCCTACAGGGAGACAAATAACTGTAGGCTGGAAGCAATGCTATTGGATAAGCATACCAGCCATGCATCTGGGTTCACTAAAGAAGAGAAAACCACATGGTATGGGTTGCACAGTTCACCAAGACCCCTGAACACAAACATAGCCAACAAAGGGTAATGGGACTATTTATAGGAGAATACCCTCTCTTACTACAGTGAAAGCAGAGTGTTCCGAGACTGAGAGGAGTTTTTCTCCAGACTATCTCTTCAAAATTCTCCCTTATCTTATTTTCATTCTGTTGCTCCTAGCATGTCTAATGTCTAAGTGTTTATTCACCCTTAACACTCTGGTTCAAACATTAACAAAAGTCCCCTTTTTTCTTGACTTTCTCTTAGTCATGTTTAAATTTTCAAAAACAATTTTACTAAGAACTAAAGGCAGACAGAGAAAAAAAACAAAAACCCAGCCAAAGAAATAAAAGAAACCTCAAAGTCATCAAAACAGTGAAATTGGGATTTAAATCTCCAAGTATTTGTTCCCAAAGCCCTTGGGTTTTTCTGAGTTCATTAAGTGTAAGATAACCATCACATTGTTAAAATAGAAATTACACACAGGAAGCAAGATGCTTTAGAACTCTAGTGGGGATTTATATTTACATACAAAGTGCATGAAAAATCTGATGCACAAAGAAGTCACATTTCTTTTTTTTTTTTTTTTTAAAGATTTTATTTATTAACTTGACAGAGACAGAGAAATCACAAGGAGTCAGAGAGGCAGGCAGAGAGAGGAGGAAGCAGGTTCCCTGCTGAGCAGAGAGCCCAATACTGGGCTTGATCCCAGGACCTTGAGATCATGACCTGAGCCGAAGGCAGAGGCTTTAACCCACTGAGCCACCCAGGCGCCCCAGAAGTCACATTTCTAAGCAAACAGCTTTCTCATTTGTTGGGAAGAAAAATGGAGACTATGAACCAGTAAAAATTATGGAGCCTTGGTGATATCTACTATCCCCACTTTCTTGGTGGGAGTGTGGTGCTAGCCTCAGATATTGGATCAAGACAATAGGAAAGACCCAGTCTAAGCTAAAACTCTCAGATCCTCTTGGTCTCTAAAGGGAGTCAGAACAATATCAGGCTAGCAGTAGCTTTTTCTTAAATGCATGCAGACACACTAATAATGCTCATTAAGGATATAGCTCACTCGAATTTAATTTAGAGTGTTTCATTTGTGTCCCTGTATAGTTGTCGGGACAGATGTGTGCATGGCTTAGGCATACTTCTCTCTGCATGAGACAGATGTCAGGATATTGGGCCATGCTGGAAAAATGCCAGTTTATTTATTAGTGGCAATACAGTGTCAGCCTCCCTTCCGCCAGGCAGGATTTTCATTTTTGTAGTTAAAATGCCAGTCCTAGGTCAGAAAAAGAAAGATTTTGAGAGAGGTAGAAGAAGACAGAAGCAGGATAAAGGTGGAAAAGAAAATAGAAAGTGATCAAGAGTCTGAAGAAAGAGGGAAAGCTTTGGGTCAGTCATTTCCTAAAACTCTAAAATGGTCTAGGTGATTTATGATCACACACACACACACACACACACACACACGAGACTGGAATTCTCCTTGGGCCTGGAGAGACATTAAAAATAATGTGGGGCTCTGGCTCCACCCTAAGCAGCTCCCTTTTAAGGCCCAGGAACCTGTATATTTTTAAGCTCCCCAGCGGTATAGTAGACCATGAACCAGGCATTGGCTGATTTAATCTCTAAGGTTTTTTTCTAGTCTTAAGAATCCTTGCTTATGAGAAGGGACAGGAAAAAATAAAATTAAAATAAAAAGAGTTGTACAGGTAAACTCACAGGGCAGGACTGGTGTATCCATGTTGCTTTATCCTGGGGAAGCTGCCCTCCTGGTAAAGGCTGATAAGATACAGGATCACAGGAGGCGAGGGAAGGATGTTTGATGTTGGTGTTGATATCTTTTCTATTGTTGGAGTTATTTCAACAACAGTGACACATCCCTGACTAATGAAAGTATTTTATCCCCACCTTGTAAGTCTCAAATGTTTTGATCTCTTTGATGTCTTTTTCCATCTAACATGTAAAGATGCTCTAAGCTCAAGCTTTCCCCACTGGACCATACCACTAGTGAATCAGAATAGGTAGAAAGGAAGTGTCAGCCCTCTGGCTTTAGACCCTCTTCTCTGCCCCTGGGCACTGAAACCTCTTTCCCCATTTATCTCCCTCTTGGAGAATATTCTTATGAGTAGGCTTTAGCAGGTAACTCTCCAGCTCTGGCAGAGGAACCAGGTAGTTCATTCCAACCAGAGGCCTAGGATGAATGTTGCCCCTTATCACTCCCACCATTCCACACTAAAACTTGTCAAGAATTCCTCACAAATTACAAAAACTCTACAAAATGTCTGGAAAACGGAGAAGTCCCCTCAATCCCAAAATAACTTTTTTAATTTTATATAATTTCTTGATGAATTTTCATATTCATATTTTATATAGAGCACTTGTGATTTTCATTGGACTTTTTGTTATAACCATTTTTCTCATTGCTGTAGAGTCTTGATAATGATCTTTGTAAAAGCTGCAGAATTCTCCATCTCGCAAAGGTATGACTTTATCAAATACACAGTGCTTCCCATGTACCAGGTACATAGATACTGTAACAAATATTAACTCATCCTCATGATATTTATAAGTATACTCATTTCACACTCCTAACACCTCTATTATGCTCATGTCATAGATGGGGAAGTCAAGGCTGAGAGAGGTTGGATAACCTGCCCAAGGTCCCACAGTAAATGAGCAATAAAGATAAGCATATGTTCATCTGGGCTTATAACTACTATGTATTGCTGACATTTTATTTAATTATTTTTCTACTGTTTAACATTTAAGTTGCTTATAATTTTTTATAAATTACTGCAAAGAACATCCTATCACTCATGGCTCCTTCGTTCTTTTGGATTATTTGTTTAGACTAGGTTTCCAGGGTCTCCTGGGTGGTTCAGTCAGTTAGTTTCGACACAGGTCATGATATGCAGGTCATGAGATCAAGCCCCACTTCAGGTTCCACACTCAGCGGGAGTCTACTTGAGATTCTCTCACTCTGCCCCACCTTCTCTCTCTCTCTCTCACTCACGTAAATAAATAAATCTTTTTTTTTAAGTGGGAAAGGAAAAAATAAAAAAAAGAATAGATTTTTTAAAAAAGAAGAATAGATTTCCAGAAAAGCTGCATATTCCACTCCCTGTTTTGACCTGAAGGACAAGAGGTGGCCATCTTACACAAATTACTACTGGGGAAAAAATGAACTGTGGAGCGAAAGGATACTTTCTTTCAAGGCTGTTAATGCTTGATTCATGGCCAGTGTAATCTAGGAACAATAAAGGGAAATTATAAAACTCAGTTTAGTGAAGGTGAAGGCTTTGTATACTAGGCGATATTCTGCAGCCTGGTGTTGCTCAGTGCCTCCTGGGTGACCTGGTATCCATAAAGCCTCTCTTAAAACAAAAGAAACAAATTACCTTTGTTTCAGTGAGGGAAATAAAAATGGAATAACTCTTCGGCAGCAAATAGATTAACCAACCAGTTGGTGAGTTTAGTCTCTCTTCTTAAATATGGCTGTTTTTACATCCTGTAGACAGAAGTTGAGTTAGAGGTCTAGCCCAATTCTCTAGAATTTCTGCATAGATGGAGAAAGGGTTGGCAATCTTTTTGGAAGGAGGTGCTAGGAGGACTTGTCTTGAGGCTATATTTGCATAGCAAGAGTGGCTGTTTCCTTCCCTAAACATTTGTTTAGGGAATGGCTTGGAGTGGATGAGCTCATGGAATCTATGCCCAACTCCTGCAAATATGCTCTGAGCTCAAGTTTTGCCCATTAGACCACACCACTAGTGAATCAGAATATGTCCATCAACTTATGTTTAAGTTTGACATTAGACTAAATCTGTCAGTGGTCTCAGTGGATCATAGGGCATTTCTTTTATTTTCTCATTTATGTCTCAGGCTCACAGTTCTTCTTTGCCTAAGATGATACCATAAACAGTAAAAACTGAAAATGGTTCCCATCCCCCTAGGCCAACATACATCTTCAACCTGACATACACACACACACACACACACATACACATGCACACACTTCTCCTGGACCATTGTAATGTTAACAATCATACATCTGTTCCCCATTCTCCTTAATTAGAAATGTAATTAGCACATTTTATTAATGGTCTTCCTATCACAGAGAAGTGACAGATCTGAAAACCAGAAACAAGAAAGGTGGAATGTCTGAGTGAGAAGAAAACAGGAATAGTTGATTTTTCACCCCAAAATTCCAGGAAATTGCAATGAGCCAGTGAGGCCTGAGTAAAACACATCAATGTCATAGTTAGAATCCACAGGCTACTTCACAGGCCCATGTCTTCCCTTGCTCCATAGCTCACTGTATCAAGCTGCTGAAAACCTCAAAAGTGTTCAGAAGAGAAAGAATGAGGAAGGGGTTTTGGCAGGGGTGGGGATGAGGTAAAAGGTTGGTCCCGATATCTTTTAAGAACATAAACAGCTAAGTAAATCAGACCTGAAAGAGAGTGACTAATGTCAGGAGCTGTATGCAGTATACCTGATGTTGCCTGGCAACATATATCTAGTCCTGGAGCAACAGAATCCTAGGCAAAGAAGGAATTTGGAGATGTGTCCAGAAGAGCGAATTTAACCGCCCCCGCCTTCATCACCCATTTGCTAACTATGGATAGAATTGGGTAAGAGACTCTTTTAAAATGAACCCAACAAAAAAATAAAATGTACCCAAGATACAGAAATGACTATTCTGAGGGAAGACGTTTATACTCACAGATCCCCAGATTCAAGAGGCACAGCATGATACACAAGGCCACACAGGGAAACACCGAGGTCAGTCAGGAGACAGAGTAAGGGGAAACATGGGTGAGAGTCTTTATTGTGGTTTTCATGGGAAAGAATGGATGAGGCAGGGTAAGCAGGATAGACAAGTTTAGAATTGGCTAGTTTAAATCATTTTAGTGGGCTCTGGCCTATAGAGGTGGTTCCTAGTTACCTAGTACCTGGCCCTGGGGTGTTTGGAGCAGAGGGATAGTGTCCTGTACTGTAAGGGCCTGATAAGGGGAGGTAAGTGGGGGTACAGATTTAGTATTTGTTAGTCTACATATCAAAAGAAGACTCATAGGCAACTTTACTATATCTAAGAATTAGTTATTCCTGGGAGGCGCAGCCCTTTCTCACATCTGCACAGCTCCAAATGCCACAGCATAAGAATACAGCAAATATAGTTAATACAGACCCAATGAACACATACAAGCAAAGGATCTATTGCCTATTTTGTAATGTAAGAGGTGTCTGTGTTTCAGCTGTTGGTTTTCCCAGAGCATGTAAGAAACTTTAAACTGCAACATTAGGAAGATCTCCTGCTTCCTGTCCCTTTTATGGCCAAGTACACAGTAAGCAGGACTACATTCAGTTCTAATGCCAAGAAAGGTACCTCAAGAAAAACCATTCTTTCAAGATTTGCCCTTAGGATCTAAAAAGCATGGAAATATTTCATGCAATTGCAGGATGCAATCCATAAGACACAGGCTTAAAAGGATAACTCCAAGTGGTACAAGACTCATATCTCATCATTTTGATGTCTCAACACAGTAAAGTAGAAGATGCATTTTTTTTCCCCCAGCTCACCTGGCTCATTTAATCAGAGTTCAAGCATGAAGTATGTCATTTTTCTATCATGCACAGTGAGCATTGCTAAAAAGCTTTATCTGGGAATACTATATTATGCCATTGTTGATTAGTTTCATTAATGAGAATAAACATTTGCAGAGCCTTTCATGTTTGTAAAATGGTTTACAAGCACTGGCAGGCTCACTTGTTAATAATTACTTTGGGGGATTCTTAACAATGCATATTTAGGAGATAAAAGTAATGATTCTGATGGGATTAGGGGAAAAGACAAGTAATAGAAAGCATTTAGCACAGTTATTTTCAGTTCCATAGTCTCTTCCTAGCCAGCACTGACTAACAATCATTTTCATTGCATTTGGCATTATGGTATTATATATATGTTAGGAATTATATTATGAATTATAATATAATTATAATATTTTTAATATTCAAAACCCAGCATAATTAAACAAAAAAATAGATGAAACTTTATTTTAAGTTTAACATTATCTATTCTTTCTCATTGCCCTTTGGTGTCTTGATTTGCACATAGCATAGATACAAATGAGAACACACTCTGGTGAGTACCCATGGTGAGGTAGGAAACCTGGCTCCCTGCTTTTGCTGTGATTGATGACCCCAAAAACTTCACTGCATTTCTAGGCCTCAGTGTGTTTTCAGTTATAAAATGACTGAGGAAAGGAGGTACATTAGAAGCAAGGGATTACATTCAGTGAATCCATGATCTTGTCATTTCATTGTCTGAAGCTTAAATGTGTGGTTTCAGACGCGCCTCTGTTTATTAGCTTACTGAAACTCAAACCAACACATTAGTGGGACCACAGGAACGTGCATGGATATACACATAAACACCTTACCTAACATTACATATTGAGACATTTATATCCTTTTGGACTGGAGACATGTTCCAAAACCACTCATTAAAAAAATGTAGTATTTTTATGAACCTTCTGAATTTTCTAAGCTACATTTATTCTTTTTATTTTTTGAAGATTTTATTTATTCATTTGAGAGAGAAAGTGAGAGCCAATGAGAGAGCATAAGCGGCATAGGAAGAGAGAGGAGAAGCAGCCTTCCCACTGAGCAGAGAGCCCAATGTAGGGCTCAATCCCAGGACCCTGGGATCATGACGTGAGCCAAAGGCAGATGCTTAATCAACTGAGCCACCCAGGCACCCCTCTAAGCTACATAAGCTACATTTAATATTATAATGTTTTCACTGGATGTTATATAAGACTGATGAATTACTGATTTCTACCTCCAAAACTAATAATATATTCTATGTTAATTGAGTTTAAATCTTAAAAATTAATTAAATAAATAAACAAAACAAATCAGCCAACTAGTTAACAAACAAAATAAATGTTATGGCTTTTCTACTTTAATCTTTAAGTAATATTGAGCCCCAAGTCAGCACTCTACTGTGATATTTGGGTATCCTGGAGCACCCCTACACATGTGTCCTGCCTGCCCTCAAGAATGAGTTCTCTTGAAAAGTTCTGCTGGTAGAGGCTGAAGTGGTCCAGGAAACGTGATCAGAACCAGGGGCTGATTTGATAATAAAGCTATCCTATGGGAAATTTTCCCATGATACTTATCTTCAACTTTATAATATAACTTTAATTGTAGAGATGATGTTTCTTTATAGCCAACAATGAGGGCAAGTATCTCAAAAATAATTACCATAAATATTTTTACATTATTTAGAGTTGTCATTTTGAAAACACTTTTAGATACATTTTAATAGTAAGCACCATTTTTGGAGGATGTACATGCTACATATTCTCTCTGTCTTACATCAGCTATGTCAGTCAGGGTCCCCTCAGAGAACAAATGGCACTCACAGGGCGTTAGTGGACAAGTTTTAGACTTTTCAGAAGAGATGTTTCATAATAGTGACAAATATTACAGACAATGAACTTTATTAAGATTTGCCCAAAAACTCTTTCTTTGGTGCTTTCCTAAACATTTCACTGTGTAGAAAGTTGGTATAATTTAAACTTATTTGCCAAGTCAGTATACTTCTGAAAATAACTTCCTCATATCCCTCTCCTAAAATCAAGAGACTTAAGCACTAATGTAATCTGTTCATTTTTTATTTATTATTTATTCATTTATTATTCAGTTTTAACAAAACATGAAAGCCTTAGTCATTAAAAATGACATATACCCCTAAATTGAATACGGTTAATTTACTAACCCAAGATTGATTTAGGAAGATAAATCACTTGTAATTATGTGACAGTTCACTTTGGAAGACTTGACTGATATCATGGTGAAATATCAAGGGAATCTGATTTTAATTGATTACTCTGTTGTGGGTTTTTTGTTTATCTATTGGAAATACAAATGGTTATATAGTAATGTGGTTGCTGTTTCCTTTCTGCCTAAGCAGGAAAGTGGAGTTTCTTTCTTTTAATGTAGTTTCTGACTTAATGACTATTTGTGGCTCAGTGCTTTGCTTTGCTACATAAGCCAACATTGCCATATGGTACCTATTACTTTCAGTAAGTCTCATGATACGAGTTCCAACCTCATTAAATCATTCCAGCATATTTCTACCATTCCAACATCTTTTAAGCCCAAACCTGCAAAATGGGAGTAATTACCAACTTAACTGGCTGTTGTGGCTATTAAATAGAACCATGTAAGAAAAGCAACCACCATAATGCCTACTATGTATTTCCTGACTCAATTCATCACTTTTTCTGTATGTGCCATAAAAGGGCTGTGGTCCTCTCACTCTAAAGCACTGGTTAACATCCTGATTCTGCCACAGTCATGCAAAAATGGTCTAACAGTGCCTTATCTATTACATTTGCCTTCTGAACTTGGCTATCCTAACTTTGTAAACAGATTTATTGAAATATAAATTACATTCTGTAAAATGCACCCATTGCAGGTTTGAAGTTCCATGATTTTCATAAATGTGTGCAGTTGTATAGCCATCACCTGGAACAGTTATAGAACATTTCCATCACCCCAGAAAGTTTCCTCATACCCATTGGCAGTACCTTGCTTTCACTTCCAGGCACCTAGGTACCACTAATCTACTTTCTTTCTCTATAAATTTACATTTTCTAGACATTCCTACAAACATAATTGTCCAATACATGTAGTCTTTTGTATCCGACTTCTTCACCATGCATGTTTTTGAGATTCATTCATGTTGTAGCATTCTATTGGGGTTCCTCAAAGAAGCAGAACCAATAAGATAAAAATATTTTAAAAGAGATTTATTAAGAGGTATTGGCTCATGTGATTAAGTGCAGCTGGAGGCCCAGGAAAGCTGTGGTGCAGTTCTGGTACAAGTCTCAAGGCCTGAGAACCAGGGAGCCAATGGTGTAAATCAAGGTCTGAGTCCAAGGGCCTAAGAACCAGGAATGCCAACATCCAAAGGCAGGAAAAGATGGATATTTCAGGCAGTCAGACAACAGATTTGCTTTTCCTCTGCCTTTTTGTTCTGCTCAGTTCCTCAAAGGATTGGATGATGCTCATGACAAATGGGTGAGGGCAGTCTTCCTTACTCAACCTACTGATTCTAATGCTAATCTCTTCCAGAAATACCCTCACTGACAGATCCAGAAATAATGTTTTGCCAGCTATCTGGGCATCCCATAGGACAGTCAAGTTTATACATAAAATTAACTATCACAAGGATGTATCAATATTTCATTCTTTTTAATTGCTAAATATTTCATCATATAGATATGCCACATTTTGTTTATCCATTCACCAGTTGATGGAAATTTGGATTGTCCCAGTTTCAGCCTATTAAGAACAATGATGCAGTGAACATTCATGTGCATGTCTTTGAACTGAATGTGCATGGACATATTTTCATTTCTCTTGGGTAGATTCTTCAGAGTGAAATTGCAGGGTTATATGGTAAGTCTGTGTTTAACTCTGAAACTGCCAAGTTATTTTCCAAATTGGCTTTACCATTTTACACTCCCACTAGCAATATATGAATATTCCAATTCCTCTACACCCTCACCAATGCTTGTATTGTCTTTTTTGTTATAGTCATTCTAGTGGACATGAACTGATACTCATTATGATTTTAATTTGCCTTTTCCTAATGACTAATAATATTAAGTATCTTTCTATATCCTTACTTACCATATATTAAGTGAAAAGTCTCCTTTGGTAAAAATGTCTATTCAGAACTTATGCCCATTTTTAAATTGGATTGTTTTCTTCCTACTAAATTTTGTTTGTTTTGTTTTGCTTTCTTATATTTTAATAGGTTTAGTTCTTCCAGAGTTCAAATGTTATCAAATTAGACTCTTTAATCAAAATATGTTATCAAATCTATTTACATGTGCCCTAATAGTGGTTCTTTTTTTTTCCCAGTGTTCCAAGATTCATTGATTATGCACCACACCCAATGCTCCATGCAATACATGCCCTCCTTAATACCTACCACCAGGCTCACCCATCCCCAACCTCTCCCTTCCCAAACCCTCAGTTCGTTTCTCAGAGTCCACAGTCTCTCATGGTTCATCTTCCCCTCCAATTTCCCCCAATTTTTGAGAACTCTCTGCCTAACCCAAAGTTTTTCTCCTATATTTTCTTCTAGAAATCTTACGGTTTAATTCTTACATTTAGGTTTGTGTGTCATGGTGAGTTGATTTTTGTGACAGTATGAGATAAATATCTAATTTCATTATTTTTGCATGTGGCTATCTGATTATCCCAGCACCATTTGTTGAAAATACTTTCCCCTCTCCCATTGCATTGTCTTGATACTTTTATCAAAAATCAATTTACTGGGATGCCTGGGTGTCTCAGTTGGTTAAGCCTCCAACTCTTGATTTTGACTCAGGTCATGATCTCAGGGTTGTGAGATTGAGCCCTTCATCGGGCTCTGTACTGGGTGTGGAGCCTGCTTAAGATTCTCTGTCTCCCTCTCCCTCTGCCCCTTTCCACTCCCACTTGCTCTTTCTCAAAAAACAGAAAAAACAATTTGCCATAAATATAAGGATTTGTTTCTGTCCTCAGGTCTCTTCCATTGATCTATATGTCTATCCTTGTGCCCTTAACACATTCTTTTTTTTTTTCTAACTTTTTATTTGAATTTCAGTTAGTTAATATACAGTGTTATCTTAGTTTCAGGTGTGCAATATAATGAGTGATACAGCAATTCCAAACATCACCCAGTGCTCATCACAAGTGCACTCCTTAATCCCCGTTACCTATTTCACCTATTCCCCACCATGGCCCCTTCCCCTCAGGTAACCATCAGTTTGGTCTCTATAGTTAAGAATCTGTGTCTTGGTGTGTCTCTTTTTTCTCCGAGCCTTTGCTCCTTTGTTTCTTGAATTCCACATATGAGTGAAATCATATGGTATTGATCTTTCTCTGACTCTGTTACTTCACTCAAATTTATACTCTCTAGTTCCATCTATGCTGTTTCAAATGGCAAGATTTCTTTTTTATGGCTGAATAATATTCCATTGTACATACATACCACATCCTCTTTATCCATTCATCAGTTAAACTTGGGCTTCTTCTGTGTCTTGGCTATTGTAAATAATGTTTCTATCAATATGGGGTGCATATATCCCTTTGAATAAGTGTTTTTGTACCACATTGTCCTAATTACTGTGAATTTATCGTAAACTGTGCAATCACGTAGTGTAAGTCCCCTAACATTGTTCTTTTCCAGAATTGTTTTGGCTTTTCTAGGTCCTTATAATTTCCATATAAATTCTAGGATCTGCTTGTCAATTAGCCTATTAGGATTTTGATAGAAATTTTATCAAATTTATAGGTCACTTTGAGAGAATTGACCTCTCAACATAATTGAATGAGTTTTTAAAATAATGAAAAGTTGTTTTTTGTAAATAACTTCAAACTTATAGAAAAGTTTTAAGCATAGTACAAAAAAACACATATATCCATTATGCACACTCATTAAATGTTAACATTTTGCCCATTTGCTTTAACATTTGAAAAGAAATTGCATATATCGTCTCCTTAATCCCTAAATGCCTTAGTGTGCATTTCCTAAGGATGGCATTCTCTTGCATAACCACAGTAAGGATACCACCTTCACTAGGTTTAATTGTACAACACTTTCCTCTGAATTATCAATATTCCAATTTTACCAATTAGAATTGCTTCATAGCATATTTATCACCTAAACAGAATTCAATCTGGAATCACATAATCCATTCTCTTGTCATGTTTCTTTCCCTAATCTGGAACACTTCCTGGGCCTTTCTTTGTCTTTTATAACATGGACAGTTTTGAAAATACATTTTCAAAAAACAACCAAAAACTTCATAAAATGTTTATAGTTTTGGAAGTAACTTAAATATTGTTTTTTTTAATTTTTTATTTTTTATAAACATATATTATTATCCCCAGGGGTACAGGTCTGTGAATCACCAGGTTTACACATTTCACAGCACTCACCAAAGCACATACCCTCCCCAATGTCCATAATCCCACCCCCTTCTCCCAAACCCCCTCCCCCCAGCAACCCTCAGTTTGTTTTGTGAGATTAAGAGTCACTTATGGTTTGTCTCCCTCCCAATCCCATCTTGTTTCATTGATTCTTCTCCTACCCACTTAAGCCCCCATGTTGCATCACCACTTCCTCATATCAGGGAGATCATATGATAGTTGTCTTTCTCTGCTTGACTTATTTCGCTAAGCATGATATGCTCTAGTTCCATCCATGTTGTCGCAAATGGCAAGATTTCATTTCTTTTGATGGCTGCATAGTATTCCATTGTGTATATATACCACATCTTCTTGATCCATTCATCTGTTGATGGACATCTAGGTTCTTTCCATAGTTTGGCTATTGTGGACATTGCTGCTATAAACATTCGGGTGCACGTGCCCCTTTGGATCACTACATTTGTATCTTTAGGGTAAATACCCAATAGTGCAATTGCTGGGTCATAGGGCAGTTCTATTTTCAACATTTTGAGGAACCTCCATGCTGTTTTCCAGAGTGGCTGCACCAGCTTGCATTCCCACCAACAGTGTAGGAGGGTTCCCCTTTCTCCGCATCCTCGCCAGCATCTGTCATTTCCTGACTTGTTGATTTTAGCCATTCTGACTGGTGTGAGGTGATACCTCATTGTGGTTTTGATTTGTATTTCCCTGATGCCGAGTGATATGGAGCACTTTTTCATGTGTCTGTTGGCCATCTGGATGTCTTCTTTGCAGAAATGTCTGTTCATGTCCTCTGCCCATTTCTTGATTGGATTATTTGTTCTTTGGGTGTTGAGTTTGCTAAGTTCTTCATCAAAATCCTTGAGGAGAACACAGGCAGCAACCTCTTCGACCTCAGCCGCAGCAACATCTTCCTAGGAACAACGCCAAAGGCAAGGGAAGCAAGGGCAAAAATGAACTATTGGGATTTCATCAAGATCAAAAGCTTTTGCACAGCAAAGGAAACAGTTAACAAAATCAAAAGACAACTGACAGAATGGGAGAAGATATTTGCAAACGACATATCAGATAAAGGACTAGTGTCCAGAATCTATAAAGAACTTAAAAATTATTTTAAATTACATTTTAAGATACATGTTCTTTGTTTTTTCTTTGCCTGTTTCCTCCTGATAACATTCATGTCATGTTTTCCAAGTTGGAATGCCACTTAAGTGATGGCGTGTCCTCAGAGCAACACATCTGGAAGCACATGATGTCTGATGTCCATTTGTCTCTTATTGATACTAATTTTCATCACCCAATCAAGGTGGTGTCCAGTTTCTTCACTGTATAACTACCATTTTCTCCTTACAGTTAGTAAGTCCCCTTTCATTTTGGAACACATTTTAGATTTTTTCAGTATTCTTCGCATGGAGAGGAACTGCTCCTTCACTTGCAGCACTGTTAAGTAATTGCCACCTTGTGTAAAGCGAGCATTAAAACATGAGGGCCTTCTTCTTTGCCAATTTGGATGCCTGTAATTTCCTTTTGTTGTCTGATTGCTGAGGCTAGGACCTCTAGTACTATGTTGAATAGCAGTGGTGATAATGGACATCCCTGCCGTGTTCCTGACCTTAGCGGAAAAGCTTTCAGTTTTTCTCCATTGAGAATGATATTTGCGGTGGGTTTTTCATAGATGGCTTTGATGACATTGAGGTATGTGCCCTCTATCCCTACACTTTGAAGAGTTTTGATCAGGAAGGGATGCTGTACTTTGTCAAATGCTTTTTCAGCATCTATTGAGAGTATCATATGGTTCTTGTTCTTTCTTTTATTGATGTGTTGCATCAAATTGACTGATTTGCGGATGTTGAACCAACCTTGCAGCCCTGGAATAAATCCCACTTGGTCGTGGTGAATAATCCTTTTAATGTACTGTTGAATCCTATTGGCTAGTATTTTGTTGAGTATTTTCGCATCTGTGTCATGAAGGATATTGGTCTATAGCTCTCTCTTTTGATGGGATCCTTGTCTGGTTTTGGGATCAAGGTGATGCTACACACACAAAAATAGACTCAAAATGGATGAAGGACCTCAATGTGCGAAAGGAATCCATAAAAATCCTTGAGGAGAACACAGGCAGCAACCTCTTCGACCTCAGCTGCAGCAACATCTTCCTAGGAACAACGCCAAAGGCAAGGGAAGCAAGGGCAAAAATGAACTATTGGGATTTCATCAAGATCAAAAGCTTTTGCACAGCAAAGGAAACAGTTAACAAAATCAAAAGACAACTGACAGAATGGGAGAAGATATTTGCAAACGACATATCAGATAAAGGACTAGTGTCCAAAATCTATAAAGAACTTAGCAAACTCAACACCCAAAGAACAAATAATCCAATCAAGAAATGGGCAGAGGACATGAACAGACATTTCTGCAAAGAAGACATCCAGATGGCCAACAGACACATGAAAAAGTGCTCCATATCACTCGGCATCAGGGAAATACAAATCAAAACCACAATGAGGTATCACCTCACACCAGTCAGAATGGCTAAAATCAACAAGTCAGGAAATGACAGATGCTGGCGAGGATGCAGAGAAAGGGGAACCCTCCTACACTGTTGGTGGGAATGCAAGCTGGTGCAGCCACTCTGGAAAACAGCATGGAGGTTCCTCAAAATGTTGAAAATAGAACTGCCCTATGACCCAGCAATTGCACTATTGGGTATTTACCCTAAAGATACAAATGTAGTGATCCAAAGGGGCACGTGCACCCGAATGTTTATAGCAGCAATGTCCACAATAGCCAAACTATGGAAAGAACCTAGATGTCCATCAACAGATGAATGGATCAAGAAGATGTGGTATATATACACAATGGAATACTATGCAGCCATCAAAAGAAATGAAATCTTGCCATTTGCGACAACATGGATGGAACTAGAGCGTATCATGCTTAGCGAAATAAGTCAAGCAGAGAAAGACAACTATCATATGATCTCCCTGATATGAGGAAGTGGTGATGCAACATGGGGGCTTAAGTGGGTAGGAGAAGAATCAATGAAACAAGATGGGATTGGGAGGGAGACAAACCATAAGTGACTCTTAATCTCACAAAACAAACTGAGGGTTGCTGGGGGGAGGGGGTTTGGAAGAAGGGGGTGGGATTATGGACATTGGGGAGGGTATGTGCTTTGGTGAGTGCTGTGAAGTGTGTAAACCTGGTGATTCACAGACCTGTACCCCTGGGGATAAAAATATATGTTTATAAAAAATAAAAAATTATTAAAAAAAAACATGAGGGCCTTTTTAATGTGTATTTAAGGCTTTTCTCTAATGCATGGATGATTCAAATTAAAGAAAGCTACTACAAATTATATGACCGTTTTCTTATCCACTGTAATCTAATATAAGATTAACTCCTTTCCGCTGTTCTATTAATATCTCCAGTCAAAGACTTGCCTGATTTTATCCCTACCATGCCTATTCATGAATAAATGGATATGGAGCTGTGTTCCTGTAGGAATTTTTAAGGGTTTTTTTTTTTCCCTAGTCCATCAAATCAAGATAAACAGCTCAAAAGAAAAGAAATGTCTCAGACTTTATTGGAAAGAATAATACTTAAAGAAAAAAAATTTTGGTAACTTAAGAAAATAAAAATGTTGATGACAAATCCAAAGCATGTGCCATGTCTCATCATTATCTCAGCATTCAGTTAATAAGAAAAGATGACAGCCTTGTTATTAAATCATGTAGATGCTAATTGAAGGCACAATCAAATAGGAGGATCAGTTGCTTTCAAAACACTTTCAGATTATTAGCTGTGATGTCAGTGATAGACCTATTTCTAATTCATAAACTGATACATCTAGGAACGTGCATGCACTGCGAAGGAATGGTTATATTCCTTGGTTATAATAATAATTATATGGTTATATATTATATAGCTGGTTTTCATGGAGAGCCTCATTCTCAAATGAGAGCCTCCTTCTCAAAGAAGAGTGACTTCTTCACATCTGAAGATGTAAGCATCCCTCACTTACATATTATAGCCAAGGTCACCAGAGAGCTTCTGCATATTAAAACCATTTCTCCATCTGCTCCTATTGAGGTCTAAGGATGGTGAGGATCTTCTAGTGATTTATAGCATGGAATCTGTCCTGTTGTTAGTGGATGAATTAGGCTTTGCCTAAAATTCTATGAGGCAAGGACAGATGGCATAAGTTTAAGATTTGAAATCCACCCCCCAAAAAAAGACTTGAAATGCCCCAGTTCTTAGAAATGGCTCAACCTAACCCCCAAAGCTCATTCCTATCAATACATCTCTCTGGGAGAATAATAATGGCAGTGACATCTTGGATTTGCATAGTCCTCTGCCCTTGCAAAGCACACCTGAAGTATCTCCTTTGAAGCAGTAGAGCCAAATGCCTTGGTTCAAGTCTTGGCATCACCATCTCATGACTGTATAATCTTAAAGTTGTTTGACCTTGTGGTGTCTCAGATTCTCCATCTGTAATGGTAGTTCCCTGCTCATAGTTGGTTGCAGGAACTAAATGAGATAATTTTGATCAAGTGCTTAGAACAATGCCTGGCACACAGTAATACTTAATGCAGGTTATCATCATCATCTTAATATTGTATGAAAGAAGGTAAAGGCATAGATTAATATCCTGTTCTGATGGATGAAGAGTCAGAAGGCAGCAGTTTAATGACTTGCTTGTGATCACACAGTAATTGATGAGTCCTAAAACAAAAAAAAAAAAAAAAAAAAGCAGTCTAATCTTTAAGGTTAGGTCTATAGGGAGGGTCTCTTCTTCCTGTAATCTTCTGAGCATTTCATCATATTAATTTTTTTCTTAAAAGATTTTGTTTAGGGGCAACTGGGTGTCTCAGTGGGTTAAGCCTCTGCCTTCAGCTTGGGTCATGGTCTCAGGGTCCTGGGATCAAGCCCCACATCAGGCTCTCTGCTCAGCAGGGAGCCTGCTTCCCTTCCTCTCTCTCTGCCTGCCTCTCTACCTACTTTTGATCTTTGTCTGTCAAATAAATAAATAAATCTTTATTTTTTTTTTTTTAAAGATTTTATTTATTTATTTGACAGAGAGAAATCACAAGTACACTGAGAGGCAGGCAGAGAGAGAGAGAGAAGGAAGCAGGCTCCCTGCTGAGCAGAGAGCCCGATGCGGGACTCGATCCCAGGACCCTGAGATCATGACCTGAGCCGAAGGCAGCAGCTTAACCCACTGAGCCACCCAGGCGCCCAATAAATAAATCTTTAAAGATTTTGTTTATTTGAGATAACGAGAGAAAGAGAGAACACAAACAGGGGAAGGAGTAAAGGGAGAGGGAGAAGGAGGCTCTCCACTTAGCAGGGAATCCCATGCAGGGCTGGATCCCAGGATTCTGGGATCATGACCTGAACCAAAGGCAGATGCTTTCACTGACTGAGCCAACCAGGCACCCAAATTAAATGGTTTTGAAGCATAGGAAGCCTGAGGACCTCACCTGGATGTACAGAATAAGAATTAGACCAAACTGCATATCCACAGAAATATTCAGTCCCTCACCCAAGCTCCCAGGCCTACCAGAGCTTGGATCTGTGGTAGCTGCCAGACACAGATTCATTGAGGAACCAGTCAAGATGAAGGCAGAAACAACACAACCCCCACGGTTCCTGCCCTTTCCAGGCTCCCAGCTACCCCAGCAGGAAATCTCACTGACATGCTAGTTCTACCAAGCCCAGTAGCCATAGTGACATTAGCAAATGTATATAGTTAGGTTCCCCTCAGAAATAAAGACCAAAGAAATATCTGAGAGTTGGATTTTTAACTTCAGATCTCTAGGAAATTAAAATTAAATTTGATCCTACTTTGACAGTGGACACCATAGAAGCACCTTTTTGCAAAATCATTTTCCTTTTTATATTGCACATTAACATTAGAAGAAAAAGGACAGAACACATAGTTGAATGAACACTGGTATTATTCAGTGATAAAGAGATAAAAAGCATACACACATAGTCTACAGTTTTAGCTAGCACCTATTCTCAAAGTAGACCTCCTTACTACTAAGATCCAGGGACAACTTAAAGCCCTGCAGCTTTTCCTGAAACATGCACAAATAACAAAAAGAAAAGAGAGAATAATAAAAAGGCAAACACTGCTTCTAATAATCAACTATTCTGGAGTTCCTGCTTCATTAGGTATTTCATTAATCATGCAAAACAGGAAGAATAAAAGGAAATACACATATGAGTGAGAGGGATAAAAGGACTTTAAAAATAGAGAAATAAGTTCCTCACATTCTTTTAAAAAAAAGCCCTATGACCCAGCAATTGCACTATTGGGTATTTACCCTAAAGATACAAATGTAGTGATCCAAAGGGGCACGTGTACTCGAATGTTTATAGCAGCAATGTCCACAATAGCCAAACTATGGAAAGAACCTAGATGTCCATCAACAGATGAATGGATCAAGAAGATGTGGTATATATACACAATGGAATACTATGCAGCCATCAAAAGAAATGAAATCTTGCCATTTGCGACAACATGGATGGAACTAGAGCGTATCATGCTTGGCGAAATAAGTCAAGCAGAGAAAGACAACTATCATATGATCTCCCTGATATGAGGAAGTGGTGATGCAACATGGGGGCTTAAGTGGGTAGGAGAAGAATCAATGAAACAAGATGGAATTGGGAGGGAGACAAACCATAAGTGACTCTTAATCTCACAAAACAAACTGAGGGTTGCTGGGGGGAGGGGGTTTGGAAGAAGGGGGTGGGATTATGGACATTGGGGAGGGTATGTGCTTTGGTGAGTGCTGTGAAGTGTGTAAACCTGGTGATTCACAGACCTGTACCCCTGGGGATAAAAATATATGTTTATAAAAAATAAAAAATTATTAAAAATAAAAAAAAAAAGGAAGAGGAAGACTGGGAGAAATGTACCAAAGGGTTGAGTGGTTCCTTTGAATGGTGAAATTGTGGATGTTCAGTCTGTTTTTCTTTCTGTCTGTAGGTATCCTCTGTATTTATTCTAATATATTTTACAATAGAAATTGAAGGAGGTTCATTTAAAAAATATTTTTAGAAAAAATTTGGTACCCATTTGGCCCCAATTATAAATTTATACAATTCCTCTGTAGCATTATAATTTAGGGAGCTGTGTGGTCGCTAGGTTTCTTTCCATCCCAGGGAGCCTGTGCTCTATAAGAGTGCAGCCACTATGCCTGGTACTCAACAAGTGGAGTTCTGGACCTTGCCATTACAAGGACATGTGCAGATAGAAAAACAGGTGTGAATATCCTTTCTGTGTGGATAAACCTTAATCGTGCCTCTGGAATTTTGAGAATGAATCCAAGTATCACTGATGGCATACATGGTCATCAGTTCACAGTATGCAAGACCAAAGGACAAATAAAAAAAGACAGGGTCTTGGGGAGATGCAAACCAAAAGCCAGAAGACTTTCCAGGTGAGTTGGCACAGAGCAGGAAAAGCTGGGTAGCAAGCCAAAAGACAGAGGCCAGGTAGCTAAGGCCCTCAGGGATCACGTTGTGGGTAGAGAAAGTTCCCTGTGTAGGAAAAGGAATGCCAGTGAAAATGCCAGTGTGGCCTGGATGGGATGGTTTTTAAGCCCCTTTAAGCTTCTCAGAGTGAGGATCTATTCAAATGTGAACTACAGCTATGTCATTGTGAGTAACTGAAAAGCATTCCAAGTTCCTGGACTGGCAGGCATTCTCTCTGTTTCTACAGCCCTATTATTGCCCATCTAAATCTGACAATAGGGAAATTGAAAGGGATTCCTATCCCCAAAGAAGACATGCATTGCTGTTACCATATTACTATAATGGCTTTTTTAAATGTATGCCATTCCCTTGATACAAGATGCTTGACATGCTCCTGGTAAATATGCTGAGCTTTAACACCTTTACTACAGAAGCAATAAACATTATCTCAGCAGGAGGAAAAGAAAGATTTTTGCCAGATCTTAAAGATCTTGGCAGATATCAGTACTATGATTTTTATAAGAAATTAGAGTCTCCAAATTGTGGGTAATGGATTTACAGATTGCCCAGATGGCTTAGTGAATAACAGATTGGAAACAAAACAAATTATAGGCAGGAACACAAACACTAAACCAAATTTTGAAAATAAGTGGAGTAAAAATCTAAAGAGCATTAAAAAATAGTAATTATTTGTAACCTTTAAGGTCATCTTGGTTAAAGATATAATTTGGTGTGGATACCCCAAATAACAACTGAAAAGGGGTTTTTTCAACATGGTTCAATCATACCAGCTATTAACTAAGTGCCTTTTACGTGCCAGATACCATTCTAGAAGTTAGGGACACAGCAGCAAACAAAACAGATCAAGTCCCTGCCCTCACGGAGCTGAAATTCTAGTGGGGAAGGACTAATAAAACAGGAATAAATAAGTGAAATATATGGTACATGAGATGATAGTACATGCAATGAAGCAATCTAAAGCCAAAACAGGGAATAGATATATCAAAGAATGGTGCTTCAACTTGGAAAGGGGAGAAATGATTTCCAGAGTGGGAAGCAGGAGGCTTCAGCAAGTCCTTTCACTCTGATCACTGTACCTCTACCTGTCACGTAAAACAGACTGTGTATGTCACGAACAAGCTCTTATAGGTCTGGTCTGTGGCAGTGCTTTGATGACAGAAGGAAAAGTGAGAAACAGATTGGATTTCAAACTTTGACAGTAATTCACTAAGTAGGGTTCTTTTGTGCCAGTGATACAAAGCCACAAATTGCCCAGGAGGCTTCTGCTTGGGGTGGGTGCTCCGGGAAGTCACCAATGGTGCTTTCCACTCCTGTGGTAATATATGGGAAGAGAAAAACAGGAATAACTGATTGCATCTTGAAGATCGTACGTACAGACTTTTATAATTGGATCTTTAACCTTTTTTCTTAGAATTCACCACCTGCTAGGCCCTGTCATTTTTCAAGCCCATTTTATAGGTTAGGAAATTTAAAAATAAAGATTAAGTAACTTGCTCAAGTTCATATAGTCAGTTGCAGTTCAAGGATTTAAACCCAGATTTCTCTGATTCCAGAATCTATAATCTCCACTATACCTGGCCGCATTCTTATAAGTGCCTCATTCCTCACCTAAAAATCTTTCCTATTTATGATGCACCCAACAAAACCCAGAATTTGGGACACTATACCAGACAAATTACCTTCTCTTTTCAGGAAACAAACTGCAAACAAAGAGAGAGAGAGAGAGAGAGAACATGGGAAATTACTTATAAATTAGAAGTGATTTAAGAGACAACCAGTTTCAACACTGAAAAGAAATAAAATAGAATAAAAATAAAATGGAATGGAGGGACGCCTGGATGGCTCAGTTGGTTAAGCAGCTGCCTTCGGTTCAGGTCATGATCCCAGTGTCATGGGATCGAGTCCCACATCGGACTCCTTGCTCGGTGGGGAGCCTCCTTCTCCCTCTGACTCTGCCTGCCACTCTGTCTGCCTGTGCTCACTCGCTCTCTCTCTCTCTCTCTCTCTGACAAATAAATAAATAAAACCTTTTAAATAAATAAAATGGAATGGAAAAAAAAGAGACAACCAGTTTCAATGTTTAGACCTTATTTGGATCCTGATTTGAACAAGCTATTTGAAATTAATATAGGAAATAGATTCAGGAATTTGAACACTATTGGGAGTTTGATAATATTAAAGAATTATATTTATTTTTTTAGGTGTTAAAGTACTGTGGTAATGTTTCTTTAAAAAGAGTTATTTTAGAGGTTCTTACGTAACATTTTCCAGAGGAAATGATCCAATGTCTGGGATTAACTTCAGAATAATGTGTTGGAGAGCATGTAAATAAACAAAATTGACCATATGTTAATTACTGTTATACCTGGGTCATAGAACTTTTTATTCTATTTTCTCCAGTTTTATATATGCTTTAAGTTTTCCAAAATAGAAAGTAAAACCAAACCAAATATCCTAGGATGGTGAATGCGGAATTGGTTGCACTGACTACCTGTCACTGTCTTTAGTGCTATCTCCTCCATTAGACAGGGGACAAGAACCAAATCTAATGGTCAAAGGCCATATGCCACTGCCTGTTGCTGCCTTGGCTTATAGAGCTGGCTTAGACATTGGACTTTCTGCCCATGCTAGAATCTCCTGTTTGGAGTCTGCAGCTTTAATGCAAGCAGCCCCATAGACCATCTCACCCAAGGAACCCAGGAGGCAGTGTGACACAATGGAAAAAAAAAAAAGACCCTTAGAATCAGAATGTCCTTCACTGGAAGTTTGGCCTTATCCTTTAGTAGCCGCCTAACATTGAGCAAAACCATTCACCTTGCTGAGCCTAAAGGAGTTGTGCTGAACAAACAGAATAGCATAAACCTAATGGAAAAGCATAAACCCTAAAGATCCCTCCCAAGAATCTGGGACCTTAAATGTACCAGTCAGCTGAGATACAACAGTGAATCAGAAGTGGTCTCTATAACAAGAGTGACTGACATTTTTATAGATCATCTCTCTTTTCTACCGGACTATGTGCCCTGAAAGGAGGAACCATACCTTGTGTTTGTGTGTGTGTGTTCCCAGCATAGTGAGGTAGGAAGAACATGGACTCGGAATCAGTCTCCTAGGTTCAAATTCTGACTGTGCTGCTTACTAACTGTGGCGCCTTTGGCAAATGTTTTAACCTCCTTATCTGGGAAATGGCAATGATAATAATGCCCACTAAGAAGATTTAATGAAAGAAGACATTCAGGTGCTAAGCTTATAGCTGGGGCTCAGAAAATATTAGTTTCCCATCACCCTCAGGTACTCTCTCTTGATGCTTCTGAATGAATGAATTAACTAGATGTTTCTCTGGAATGTGGGTGCCTCAGAGACAAATCACCAGGTTTTTACTGGACAAAGGCACCTGGTTGGATTCCTCAGGCTCTGTACCTGAGTGTGGACTATTCACCCTGAAGAAAGGTGGCTTTGTCTGTCTTGTGCAAAGCTGCCAAATGGGCTATCAGTGTCCCTGCTCAAAAGAAAAATGAGTTACCTAGAGAAAGGAATTTGTTTTTATAATGCATGACTCATAGTAGTACCAAGAGTCAAGAGGAAAAGTAACTCCCAATTGATGTTGTCAGAACACTGGGCCTTCTTGGAAGCCAACCACATTTTTAGACCATGTTAAAATTTCTTCTTGGTTGATTCAGGACTCTAGCCTAGGCATCATAGTATCAAGGTTATTATGAAGAAAAAAGTATGAAAATGCCACTTTCCAAAAGGGCTATCTGACTAAGGTGGCCACTCTGGGCCTGGCTGCATTCAGGACTCATTTCCCCCAGGCCATCCTCAAGCCACCACTCTGCATGCTCAGCTTCTTATTGATGTCAGGTGAATCTTCAGTGGAGATAGGAGTCCCTTCTGGCAAGCATCCATGAGCAGAAAGATCCAAGGGCTGTTGCTTCCTTTGAAGTATCTGAAAAGGTGCTGGCTTTCCAGAGTGGCGTCAAGATCATTACGTTGGGTGAGCATTTATACTTTCTCTGTCCCTGTCACAGTCTTGTTATTACATCCCAGAAACTCTAGGCTGCAGAGGCTCTATGATTCCACTTTTCTGAAAGAAAAGAGCAGAAACAAGGATCATTTCTGTAGATATTTTAGGGGTGAAAGTTAAAATGATTCTAAATAAAGCCTGTCAGGACAAGCAAAGGCAAGAGAAGAACTAAGAAAATTTTGAAAAGAAGAGCAACAAGGTTCAGTGAAGGAAGGTGATGAGCGGAAGGCACACATAATAAGAGTGAAAAGTGAAATACCTAAGTAGACAATTTTTTTCCGAGTGCTTAACCAGTTGCTCTGGTACCATTTGTTGAAAACAACTTTTTCCAATACCACCTTTTCAGACTAATTATTTCATCTTTGTGGGGATTTCTATTTAGTTATATTTTAACCTGTTTCTGATCCTCATGCCAGTGTCTTACATTGGTATCTCAGAAGGCTACTAGCCTGAAGGGGTTTGGGTCTGCATTCAGAACTGATGTTAGATGTGTGCTTTTTCAAATAGGGAAATCTTCTCTCTGTCATTCTGAATTTTGGAACCTAACACCATGAGGTCAGAAGGAACTCTTTCTCGGGCAGTCATGTTCTCCTAATAAGGAATTCATTATTTGTGCCCAAGTATAAGATTATGCTATGAACTCCCAACCACAGGGAAATAAAGGGGTATTGGAAAGAACTTTAAGCTTGCCATCTATAATTAAGAGTCTGGTAGAGATCAATGAAAGTTCCCATAATTTGATCAGTCTTTCCTTTTGTTACATTTCTCACTACTGCATGAGCTCTCAATGACCTGCTTACTGTCTGGAGTCCCCAGCCAGGCTCAGCAGAATGTTTTCCCTTTCACCCTGCAAGAAGCAGAGGCACTGTTTGGTTGTTTCTACCCCAAGCAGGGTGAGAACAATGTTATCAGACATTTGCAAGCAGACAGCAGGATTTTTCCTAACCTCATCCTACCGTTTTATTTCTCTTGCTATCAAACTATGTTATGGCTACAGGGTCAGTCCACCCTCAGAGAACAATAGACAGGGAAAACAGTATGTTTTTACTTAGTGTCCATTTTATAGTAGTATATAGTATAGTGTCCATTTTATAGTATAGTATAGTATAGTGTCCATTTTATAGTAGTGTCCATTAATATAGTGTAGGACTAAATCTGGACAACACTCTCTGAAATTCTATGCCACAGGTTCCTCTAAATAATTTGGCGGGGGGAGAATTACAGGAAGGAAAAAAGGCGAAGATGGTTATTCATTCCTCCCTTTCAGCCTCACTGTGTTAAACCCATGCTTCTGTTTTAAATCTTATTGTACTGTGGGGGTGTTTGTTTATCTCTCTATCACCCCCCCTCCAGCCTCTATGAGCTGCCTAAGAATGTTAGGACTATTTTAAT
The DNA here is from genome assembly GCF_011764305.1 of Mustela putorius furo. NCBI lineage: Eukaryota > Metazoa > Chordata > Mammalia > Carnivora > Mustelidae > Mustela > Mustela putorius. The sequence continues at coordinate 107,877,538 of NW_025421987.1, read as the reverse complement.
CATTTTCATAATATAGTATGGTCTCAGGAATATAGTAGGCGGTAAATAGTGTTTGAGAAATTATTAAATGAATGAGTCTTGGATCTTATGTGACAATACTAGCATTTTGTTAAAAACCCCATTCCTCTGTTCAGTTCAGCCACACTGTGTGTATGGCAGGTGCAAGGGCGAAGGAAAGCATCTGCTTTAAAAAACAACATCCCCACTGTTGCCTAATGCCTTGGAACATTTTCCAGGTCTGTGTCACTAGAATCAGGGAAGGAATCTGGGAAATGAGATTGAGCTTTTTGCTGAGAGAGATAAATATTGTTATCTAAGCAGGTGACACATTGCAACATGAGTTTATTGATGCCTAGAGCCTGTGACAGTCTGGCTGTGACTGGCAGAGCTTTGCTGGGTCTTGTCTCTGCCAGACAGGATCCCAAGACTTCACAGAAAAGCTCTAGTGAGGAGTAGGAAAATCCTAGAAGTGGCGGAAGTCTGACTTTCAATTCCTCCTTTACCCTGCAGGTTTAACTCTGAGCAGCTTTGCTGATCACATAGGAACATCTTTTGGGAGAGATTTTACTTACCCATTCCATTCCTTTACTTGTTTAGCCTCTTTTTTTTTTGCATTTTTAATATAATTTTTTGTTTTTTATAAACATATATTTTTATCCCCAGGGATACAGGTCTGTGAATCACCAGGTTTACACACTTCACAGCACTCACCAAAACACATACCCTCCCTAATATCCATAATACCACCCCCTTCTCCAAATCCCCCTCCCCCCAGCAACCCTCAGTTTGTTTTGTGAGATTAAGAGTCACTTATGGTTTGTCTCCCCCACAATGGATCAAGAAGATGTGGTATATATACACAATGGAATACTATGCAGCCATCAAAAGAAATGAAATCTTGCCATTTGCGACAACATGGATGGAACTAGAGCGTATCATGCTTAGCGAAATAAGTCAAGCGGAGAAAGACAACTATCATATGATCTCCCTGATATGAGGAAGTGGTGATGCAACATGGGGGCTTAAGTGGGTACGAGAAGTTTAGCCTCATTTTTATTTAGATTTCTTTTAAGGCAAAGAAAAAGTTCCTTATTACAGCTCACAGGCACAAAGTGAAGGCCCAGAGCCCTCTATTCAGCCTGCACCCCAAACTGTACTCACAGGCAGCATCCATCTCAGAACCATCCTGGGAATGAATGCTTAATCACAAATTAAACATGCTTCTAGGCTGTGATCAGGTTTTTCTAGGAGAAAGGTTTTAGGGTAGTGTGTGGTTACATCTCTCCATATATAGAAGATTAAAACTGAGGAAGATGCAATGTGGGTTCTCTAAGGAATGAGTTTCCTGTCTTTTCATCCTTTAAATCTAGCAGTTTTGCCTTTGAAAAAAAAACTATCATGATAATGTGAAGAAGGAAAGGGAGCATTAAAAATGCCGTAAATACCTCCAGCTATTTGCCTACTCCAAAATGGTTTGGGTATACACAATTTCCTTCATACAATTTTTTAAGAACAAGTAAGTAACTTTAGGTAGAAGTTTTCTCTTCACCAGCTCCACTTCTCATGTGAAAGCCTGTGGCGCAGTGGCTGTGCTTCATGGAGGAGACGACTTTGTCACTTTGGAGAACAGCTTTGGCCAAGAGATTCCAGCAAGGAGGCAGAGAGGCAGGGAGGAAGCTCCCTTCTAAATCTGAAATCTCTGAAGGAAAAGTTAAGCAGAAAAAAACAATATTCGTGTAATATAACAATATTTTTCCCCCCATGGGCACCACACCCGAGGGAACAACCTCTCTCAGACTGCCATTGAGTGTCCCCCCTCCCCCGCCACCCCTGCAGGGCACTGTGTGAGGCTGTGATGTTTATTCCAGGGAGACAAGACAGATCAGGCTGTGAATTTGGGCTGAGCGAGGGCAGGTGTCGGTACTACGGGCAAGACAATAATCAGCGCGGTATTGTCTCCTGCATTGCTGGAGGGTTCACATCCCTGCTGCTTTCTCTCTAAATGCCAGTCGCATCCCTCAACCCAGACTCCGCTCCCCAAATTTCCAAATGGCCCCAGGAGGGTGTGGCACGCCTCTGCTTGAGAACCCCGGACCAGGGGACCTCTGCTGGATGGTGGTTCCTGTTTCTGTTGGCTGATGGATTTGTGCTGTGTCTGGTAGGACTGTGAGGTTTAGGCTGAAGCCCTGGCGCAGGCTAGGGTTTGAAGAATGTTCAGCACAGGTAATGTGATATTTCTGGGCCTTCCTTTGAAGCTGATGGTCAGTTGCCCCCGGGGCCCCTGATGTAGCCCCCGTCTGCAGACAGTCAATAAACGTCAACACCTGCTCCGGACAGACGCCTGCGGGTCTGCCGTTCTGGGCTGGGCTCTAGCTCACGGCAACTACTTTCCCAGGTCTGGATTTTTCTTCTTTTTGATTGCAGAGGCAGAAGCAGGCAGTGGAATCACCAGCCCACGGTCCCCTTGCTATAGTGTGTGTGTGTGTCTCCCCGAGATATCTTGTGTATGCTAACACACAGAGACAGAGGGAATATGTTTTGCTCAGTATAAGGATTATAGTTAATTTTCTTGAAAAGGTTCTTTTTCAGCATGACATAGGAGAAAATCTTGCACAATAGAGTGTATGTTGTGTTTTTCTTCTTCTTTTTGGTTGCTGCTCCTGCTTGTATATTTGCTTTGTTTCATTGCTCTTGAGAAAATAAAATACTGTTTCATGCTTGGGGTGCCTGGGTGGCTCAGTGAGTTAAAGCCTCTGCCTTCGGCTCAGGTCATGATCCCAGGATCCTGGGATCGAGCCCCACTTTGGGCTTTCTGCTCAGTGGGGAGCCTGCTTCCTCCTCTCTCTCTGCCTGCCTCTCTATTTGTGATCTCTATCTGTCAAATAAATAAATAAATAAATAAATCTTAAAAAAAAAAAAAATACTGTATTATGCAGTTATATTCAGCCCTTTCCAGAGAATGGAGCTTGCCCTGATGGCCTTACTGGATTTTAACTTGTGCTTTCTGTGCTGACCAGGTTGTACCTATGTTTTTTAATGTGTTCACTTCTATTAAAATTAATGAACAAATTACTTTTTTAAGGAATTTATTTCTTTGAGGGAGAGAGAGAGCACAAGCAGGGGTGGGGGCAGAGGGAGGGGGAAAAGCAGACTCCCCACTGAGCAGGGAGCCTAATGTGGGGTTTGGGACCCCGGGATCATAACCTGAGCCAAAGGCAGACACTTAACTGACTGAGCCACCCTTGCACCCTAAACAAATCATTTTTTAAAGTATATGAGGCTGGGGGAGGGGAGAAAATCCCTTAAAAGTATGATATTCGAGATTCACTTCAAAATAAAATATTAGAGATGGGAAGTAGACAACATATTAGGCAAAGGGTATAAAGGGGATCCTTAATAATCATTACAATTATATGATGTCTGGAATTTACCTCAAAGTAATATAGGAATGGAGGAAAGTGGGTGGGGGTTTAGGTAAAACTGGACTGTCCAAAATTTGATAACTGTTGGCACATGTAAGGTAATATTAGTATGCCTACTTCCATATAGGCTTACATTTGTAATAAAAAAGTAAAAGAGATAGTTATACATATGTTTCTTAGCCCTTAAATAGGGAAGAAATCTCAGTAGATCTAAAATAAATCTGGCTTCTGGCTACTAAAGGAAGATATTGACATTTAGTGTGGGTGGTTGCTTTATTTGGGGATGGTCACTATCATCAAATGTCTCATTGATAATGAGTAAAAATACTGGAATAAAGAAACTCCTGGTTATGGAGTCAATCCAGACTTAATAGGCCTCTTCCATTGCTGATTATTTTATGGGACAATTTACCATACTAATGAAATACTTCTCTGATGAGACATTGTAGTAGAGGCAGAAAAACTAGACAAATGACTCTATTTCCTAAAACCAACAACAGAACATCCAATGCAGACTGCAGTGTGTATTGAACAACCAAAATATTGCCTTTCTTCATCTTTCAGAACCCTCTGAGGAACATAAGACATATGAAATCTGCCCTTAGCTACTGTATCAGTTCTATTTATAGAATGCATACACAAGGTTCTCCAAGGACCCATATGGATTATCATTTCTTTCTCTTCTGCTTTCCCCAGAAGCATGACCCTCTGCATTCCATGATGCACATACTCCCCTGGGGATGAACCTAATTAAATCTCAAGAATCAGAGGAAGAAATCTTATTAATATTTGTCAGGAATTCTAGTGATGGAGGATGGGGAAGTCTCAAGATCCGAGAGACCAGACTAGAAGTCAATTTGTGTCAGAAATGTATAGAAATCAGAAATACATTCAGAAACTTTGAATTCAATTTCTGGCAGCAGAGGCGACAGGGAAGGGAGGAGGTTTGCTTTGAATCATAATCTACCTGGATGAGTCAGGATGCTAAGAGGGGGACTAAGGTATCCAATTTGTCACTAGAATTGCACTCCTTATATTAGGAAGGGCAGTATATGAAAGAGGTTTGGAAAATGGTTTCTCTACAGAATCATCTCATCTCTTAGAGATTTGAGGAAGCTGGAGATTCAGCAAAGGCTTGAGATCCTACTGGGAGTAATTGTGTTGAAGGGAGATGCTGAATATCTGGAAAAGTCTCTTTATGACTCCTGCTATAATTATGATGAAAACTGACAAGGAAGAACTTCTTGGAATCCAGGCACCAAATCTGAATGGACACATCCATTCCCACCAGCTCTGAAGGATGAGGAGTGTGATCACCAAACAAGGAAAATTGGAACAGTTAGAATATATAGCTAGGAGACACCAACAGTGAAGCACAGAGATCAGAGATCTCCACCTCAACTTGAACACTCTTTAGAGGTGGGTAAATGAAATGTTAGAATCTGATCCTTCTGGTGCTATGGTAATTAGTCTTATTGGGAAATGCTTGTAGCCCTGAACTTAAATTTAGAGTCCAGTTCTGATTTATTTCAGGACATTCTGAGGTTGGGGGAAATAAGAAAACCTGTATACCTTAAAGCCCTTCATTATTATCCATTATCAGTTACTAGATTCAGTCTTCTTCCTATCCTTTAAGATGATTAGTAACACAGTACATCATGTTTCTATAACTAAGGAACCATTAGGAAAGTGGGTGACCATTAGTGTCACTTTTTGCAAACTATTTCAGGAAGATAAATTGAGAGAAACAGATAGCAGAGACTCTATCCACTACAGATTGCTGAGCATTTGCTATAGAATCAGACCATCTCTTCAGTCCCTGACACTAATCCACCAAGACCCTATCTGAGGCAAGTTTTGAATAACTGCATATGCCATGATGGGAAGACCCACAAATACTAGATTTATATTTCAAAATATTAAAAACATCTTAAAAACTAATGCCACTACAGAGTTTCAGGCTGTACTATATGTGCCACTTTGATACAGCATCAGTGATTAGGTTTTGAGTTTCACCAACAAGCCCACCACCACTTAAGAATCAGACCATTGACCCTACTTAATATAAACCTTTTTCCTACTTTTAATTCTTTTAAGCATCTAGATTTGATGACTTTTTTGTTAGGCTCACTACCTAAGTTATTATCTATAGAAAGTTGTAAAATCCTAAATAGTTCCCATCTTTTCTGATCCTTGAGATCTTTGTCACTATAATACCTTCGTTTAGCCTCCTTCCTCTAGCTATTCCATTCATTCTCAAATATACGCACATCCTGATGCCATAGTAATGCAGAGTAAATAATATGAACGGTGATAGGAGTGCACTTTCGTATGCAGGATGGTCACAGAAGGCTTCCCACAGAAGGCCTTTTACATAACATCACAGAAGAAACCAATATCAAGTATGGCAGGAGCCTTTAAGATACTGACAAGGGGACACCTGGATGGCTCAGTGGGTTAAAGCCTCTGTCTTCGGCGCAGGTCATGATCCCAGAGTCCTGGGATCGAGCCCTACATTGGGCTCTCTGCTCAGTGGGGACTCTGCTTCCTCCTCTCTCTCTGCTGCTTCTCTGCCTACTTGTGATCTGTCTGTCAAATAAATAAATAAAAATCTAAGAAGAAAAAAAAAGAAGAAAAAGAACTGACAAGAGGTTCAAAGACCCTGAGTCAGGAGCCTGTCTGGTGTGTTCGAGTAACATGGAAGTCAATGTGACTACTACAGAGTGGGGAAAGGGGAGGAAAGGTTGATGGCCATTGCTAAGACTGCTCTAGGTAAGCGGGAAGTCCTAGAGGGTTTTCAGCAGAGAAATGTCATGTTATCATATTTAATATTATCATTCTCTAAATGATATTTTTCTCTTCATTTTTAAGCCTTCTGGGAAATACATGATCTCTCAGTCCACTCCAAACTTTGATTTAATATTCTTTTTACTTGAGTCACCCAGGCACTAAGTTGGATCTGGAGAGCTCAGTCCCAACTCCAATTCCCCTGCTTACAACCTTCACCTCTTTTGGTTTGCCTTTTACTCTAGTGTTGCTATAGGAATCAGCCCCATGGAGAAGTAATGAAAAAGCACCTGCCTCAGCTAATGCCATGTCCTTCTCATTCTGCCCCTGACTTCTCTGCCACAAACATGTGGGAGGACTTCAAGGGCCCCTTGGCCCTTCCATTGCTTACACACTCCTGACATGTGAGCAGGTTTTTATTCCAAAAGGAAGGCAGCCTTTGACTACAGAGGGACAGGGACAATGGATAGATTCTGTCTCTTGTGTCCCTTGGAAAGGCAGAGGTACATCTACATAGCTCCTCAAAGGATCCCCAGCAAGATTATGCCCCAGTTATTCACAGCAGCAGTCAGCTCAGTAGCACACCCTTAGATGTTCTTTCTTTTCTTTACTTTTTAACTTTTTCCAGTCCCCTATACCTGTTTCTCTGAAATCACTGTACACAATAAACTACCTATATTTAAGACATGTCTCAGACTAATTTGGGGAAATTAAGGTTAAAACACCCCTACTTTCCCTTACTTTGCTTCTGCTTTTTCATTCAAGAAAGAAAAAGAAAAAAATCAAATAATCTTAGAGTCAGAGGGACCTTTAGAGAGTATTCAGTTACATACCTATCAGTTACAGATAAGGAAACAGAGACCCAAAGAAATTAATATACCTCTGCTATAACTCATCTTTCTGGTGAAAAAGATGAGCAAGTGGAGAATGAAGAACATGTAAAAAACAACAGAGCTTGGCAGACAGTTCCAAAATCAAGAATAAGACTTTCCTAATAGAGAAAAAAAGATGTTTAATCTTTGACAAAGCAGGAAAGACTATCCAATGGAAAAAAACAGTCTCTTCAACAAATGGTTTTGGGAAAATTGGACAGCCACCTGCAGAAGAATGAAACTGTACCATTTCCTTACACAATAAACAAAAATAGACTCAAAATGGATGAAAGACCTCAATGTGAAACAGGAATCCACCAAAATCCTAGAGGAGAACACAGGCAGCAACCTCTGTGATCTTGGCCACAGCAACTTCTTGCTAGACACGTCTCCAAAGGGAAGGGAAGCAAGGGCAGAAATGAACTATTGGGACTTCATCAAGATAAAAAGCTTTTGCACAGCAAAGGAAACAGTCGACAAAACCAAAAGACAACCAACAGAATTGGAGAAGATATTTGCAAGTGACATATCAAATGAAGGGCTAGAATCCAAAATCTATAAAGAACTTACCAAACTCAACACCCAAAGAACAAATAATCTAATCAAGAAATGGTAGAAGGCATGAACAGATATTTCTCTAAAGAAGACATCCAAATAGCCAACAGACACATGAAAATATATTCCACATCACTTGACATCAGGATAATAGAAATCAAAACCACAGTGAAATACCACCTCACACGAGTCAGAATGGCTAAAATTAACAAGTCAGGAAATGACGGATATTGGTGAGAATGCAAAGAAAGATGAACCCTCCTACACTGTTGAGGGTGGGAATGCAAACAGGTGCGGCCATTCTGGAAAACAGTGTGGAGTTTCCTCAAGAAGTTGAAAATAGAGCTACCCTATGACCCAGCAACCGCACTACTGGGTATTTACCCCGAAGATACAAATGTAGTGATCCAAAAGGGCAACAGAACCCCAATGTTTATAACAGCAATGCCCACAATAGCCAAATTATGGAAAGAGCCTAGATGTCCATCAACAGGTAAATGGATAAAGAGGATGTAGTATGTATGTGTATACACACACACATACACAATGGAGTATGATGCGGCCATTAAAAAATGAAATCTTGCCATTTCCAATGATGTTGATGGAGCTAGAGCTAACTAAGTGAGATAAGTCAATCAGAGAAAGACAATTATCATAGGATCTTACTGATATATGTAATTTGAGAAACAAAATAGAGGATCATAGGGGAGGAGAGGAAAAAAAATAAAACAAGATGAAACCAGAGATGGAGACAAACCGTAAGAGACTCCTAATCATAGGAAACAAACTGAGGTTTGCTAGAGGGGAGAGGGCTGGAAAGATGTGGTAACTGGGTGATGGACATTAAGGAGGGCATGTGATGTAATGAGCACTGGATATTTTGTAAGACCAGTGAATCACAGACCTGTACCTCTGAAACCAATAATATAGTATATGTTAATTAATTGAATTTAAATTTTTTTAAAAAGAGTTTAAACTTTGGCATAGCATAAAAGGAACTGATGCCTTCCAGGAATTGAAATAAAGAAGTAATTGTATAACTTTGTAATAAATGTTAAGTGTTTATGAATATTGAAAGTTTGGAGTCAACTGCATTTTTCTGAAGAGTTTGGTTTCTTAGTAAGTCAATCCATGTATTTTCACAGGGCATCTGTCCTAACAAGGTTCCTTGCTGGTGTTTGTGAGAGTAGGAGAATAGACTGAGATGGCTACCAGGAGATTGGAATCAAGAGATTGAACTTTTGGTTGTATTTTGGCCATTAATTGACTCCCTGACCTTGAGCAAGTCACTTTCTCTGTCTGGGCTGTGAGTCAGTTCCTTCTTTTAAAATGACTATCAGTCTTATGATTGAGGCATAGAATTTAACTCTTGAAGTGGTTTTGGAGCTCATCTTCATTTTGCAGGTCCAAAGAAATGAATTAAGTTTCTGAAAGGCATTGAGTCAGAAAAAGATCTGGTACTATAACTTGGTCTTCCTGGTCGTCAATCTATGGATGAGTTTTGAAATTCTTCCAGTCATGAAATCTTGTCATTCCATGATCGAAGTATAAGAGAGTATTTCTGTTCTAAAGGATCCCATAATCAAATTGAGGAGATACTTAACACACATAAATAGTTATTATAAGACAGCAAATGAGGTCCTATAAGCAGGACAACAAACTCACTTCTTTGGCCATTCAGAGAAGCAAGTTGTCAGGAAAATCACTGATATTTGAGCTGAGCTTTTTAAAAAATGGAATGATAGAAAAGATCATTATGGATGGAGAAAAGTAGCCAGAGCAAAGTTAAGGACATGATAAGCCAGGAGGACATTAACTGAATCTGTCCAGCAGGAGCGGAAGGTTAGATAGGGTTTACGAGTAATAGTCCTCAGGGCGAGGGAATTTATGGTGTCTGTCTTTCCGATTCCATGGGGCTGACCTTAAGTATCTATCTATGGTGAGGCAATCTGACGTCAGTCTATAACAGGGGGAAGCAGAATGTGTTAACTATGACCGAGATCTCTTATAATTAATTATATGCTAATTTCTGATCTGTCCTCAAGCACTTTTATTTTTAAATGACATTTTAAGCATAACTGATACACAGTGTCCCTGGCACCAGTGCTTGATAATTTAATTGGTAGAATAATGAAGAACAATTGACATATTTTGCTAGTAGTTCTTTGGAACAGATTGTTTAAATAACTACAATTGTTTATAAACAGAAATGTGTGAGACCCAGCTGGCTTGATAAATTTCCTGCTTTATGTGAAAATGGTGGAAAGGTGAGAGAGAGACTAAAAGTATGTTTAGGGGGGGTGCCTGGGCAGCTCAATTGGTTAAGTGGCTGCCTTTGGCTCGGGTCATAATTCCAGGGTCTTAGAAATGATCCCTGAGTCAGGCTCCCTGCTCAGCAGAGAGTCTGCTTCTCTCTCCCCCTCTTCCTGCTGCTCTGCTTGCTGGTGCTCTCTATCTCTCTGTAAAATAAATAAATAAAATCTTTTTTAAAAAATAAATAATAGTTTCGTGTTTAGGGATGCCTGCCTGGCTAAAGCATGTGACTCTTGATCTCAGAGTCGTGAGTTCATACCCCACATTGGGCATGGAGCCTACTTTATATAAATAAATAGAACGTTTTTTTTTTAATAAAAGTATCATGTTTAGCATGGGTAGTTAGAGAAATTTTATTATAGCAGGACAATAGCAGTATGTATACTTTAAAAACAAGGAAACCTCAAAACAACAATAAAATAGAAATCACAAAACAGGATGAGAGAAATAAGACCTAACATTTATGTCAATAAATGTAAATAAAGTCCCCATTAGATGATAAGAACTTTCACCTAAAACAAAATATAGCTATGTTCTCTATTCACCTAAAACATAATTACACAAAAGATTCACAAATACGAGGATAGAGAAAAATTGGACAAAAATAAAGCAAAACATTTTAAAATCAAAAAAATAAGTAAGAGAAAATAATACAAGAGTGGCAGTATTAATATTAGTTAAAATAAAAGTTGAGGGATAAATGTTTTGTATAGAAGGATTGTTTTATAAAAGGTGTGAATCCCAAAGAATGTATAATGTATTATAACACAGAAATATAGAGAGCAAAGCTATTAGAAGGCAAAAGCTGGAAAGAAACACAATTGTTATCGAAAAAATAGCACACCATACTTAGTCTTCAATAAGTCATGAAGTCAAAAATAAATAGAATGTAAATGTGCTTAATAAGGTTAATTTGATTAAATTAACTTTGTGTCTTATAGATGATATAATCAACCTTTGTATCTTACAGGTGATATAATCAAATATCCATGGATCACTTATTAAAAATTACTTTATAGTGAACAAAAAAGCCTCACTAAATTCAAAAAAAAGTGAATTTCTTTTTTTTTTAAGATTTTATTTATTTATTTGACAAAGAGAGATCACAAGTAGGCAGAGGCAGGCTGGGGGTGGGAGAAGCAAGCTCCCCGTGAGCAGAGAACCCGACATAGGGCTCAATCCCAGGACCCTGGGATCATGACCCAAGCTGAAGGCAGAGGCTTAACCCACTGAGCCATCCAGGTGCCAAAAAAAAGTAAATTTCTTCATAGTATAATAAAAGTATTAGAAGTAAAAAAATAAAAAATATAAACCAAAATCTCACATGTATTAAAACAACCATCCTAAATAAATATTAGATGTTAAAGAAAATGAATCATTCAAATACAGATTAAATGGAAAATTACAGCAGTGCAAAAGCTACATGTCAAAGCTTATGGCTAAAAAGTGATTAAAAGATTTTATAGAAATAGTCATTCATAAAGGCTGAAGGAGTATGGCTGATGATAAATTCTGAATACACAAGCAAAGTGAAAATCCTTAGGGCTCGATTCAGATAAATCCATAGCCTCAAAGGTTTTCATCATTTAATAAGGAAGAATGGAGATAAACTGCTATGAATTCAGCTCAAAAAAAATCCAAAGAACAACAAAATATACTTAAAGCATGAAGAGAAAAAAATTTTTAAGTATAATCAGAAATTACAAAAACAGTCCAATTTATGAGCATATTCAGGAATTGATTGAAAAAAATAAGTGTGTTTGACAATTCTATTAAAAAAGGGAAAACAAAATAAAACTCAATATGAGAAAGGTATGAACAAATTTTTAAACAAGGCTACACTTTGTATTATACATTGTACTATGTGTATAGAGTGAAAATTTCAACAAAATTCACAATTTCTAGAAAAACACAAATAACCAAAATTACATAGGAAACCAGATATAACTATAAATATGGGAGTTATATTTAAGCCATCAAATTTTTTAAGTTCTTAAATTCTCAAAGAATTATCTCCAAAAAGGAGTGTTTACTGTTTTACAAATAGACTAAAACAAAATGTTTAATGAACAAATATTTCATATGCTATATAAAGTGGCCCAGACTACAGAAAACATTTAAAGCTTCTCACTTTACATTATACAACTCATGTAACCTGGTTACCAAAAGCTAAACTGGTACCTGAAGTACACGCACACACACAAGATTACAGAATAGTCTTGATCATAAATATAGGTATAATAATCTGAAACAAAGTTTTATCAGAATCAAATACAGTTATTCAAAGAATGCCAAGGTGGATTGCTTGTAAATATCTATTAGTATAGACCAGTAGACCACGGGATCTAATAAGAATTGATGAATGACCATCTCAATAGTTTACAGAAAAAATATTTGATAATATTCAACAACCATTCCTTTTTTTTTAAAACTCTTAATTGACAAAGAAGGATATAACCTAACATCAGTAACTGTTATTATGTACAGTCATTCCCATTAAAACCAGGATCAAAACAAGAATGCCCACCCCATAATTGTTATATAGCCTTATTCTAGATATTCAAATAATGTAATAAGATGTGAAAGAAAAGTAAGAATAACAAACTTATGGAAGAGTAATACAAAATTATTATTTATCAGAATATCATTATTTTCCTAAAAAATCCTAAATCATTAGAATGAGGAGTAGATGTATACAATTACAAAGTCGGCATACAAAAAAATTAATAGTTAATGATTCTATTTATGTGATGTTCAAGAACAGACAAAACTAATCTCTGATGATTGAAGTCAGAACACGGCTTGCTCTGAGTGGGGAGCATTGCCTAAAAAGAAGTATAAAGAAAGTTTCAGGGGGTATGGAGTTGTTCTATATCTTGATTGGAGTGCTGACTAATGTATACATCACATTTAATATATGTAAATATTACTGTCTGTAAATTGGAATCATACAATATATAGCCTTTTCAGGCTGGCTTCTTTCACTTAAAGGCATATTGCATTTCTGTGCCTTGATATCTCATTTCTTTTTATCGCTGAATATAATTGATTTTATGGATGTGCCATAGTTTCTGTATTCCTTCACCTAATGAAAGGCATCTTGCTTGCTTACAGGCTTTGGCAATTGTGAATAAAGCTACTATAAGCTTTGGTGTGCAGGTTTTTATGTGGACATAGTTTTCAGCTCATTGGGGTAAATACCTAGAGAACAATTTTGAGATCACATGATAAAACTTTTTAGCTTTGTAAGAAACTGCCTATTTCCCCAATTATCTATACCATTTTGCATTCTCTCCAGCAATGAATGAGAGTCCCTTTTCTTTTGTCCTCACCAGCATTTGATATTATAAGTTTTTTGGACTTTAGTCATTCTAATATATGTGTGGCAGTATCTCATTGTTTTAATTTGCATTTCCCTGATGACATTTGATGTCGAACATCTTTTTGTATCCTCATTTGCCATCTGTTTATCTTCATTGTTGAGGTTATCTGTTAAAATCTTTTGCCCATTTTTAAGTTGGATTATTTTCTTAATACTGAGTTTTAAGTTATTTGTATATTTTAGATGTAAGTCTTTTATCAGGTGTGTGTAATCTTCTAGTATGTAGCTTTCCATTATCTTTCCAGTATCTTTCTCAGAGTAGAAGTTTTTGTTGTTGTTTTTTTAAGACTTTATTTTTATTTATTTGAGAGAGAGACAGTGAGAGAGAGCATGAGTGAGGAGAAGGTCAGAGGGAGAAGCAGACTCCCCATGGAGCTGGGAGCCCATTACGGGACTCGATTCCGGGACTCCAGGATCGTGACCTGAGCCGAAGGCAGTCGTCCAACCAACTGAGCCACCCAGGCATCCCTCAGAGTAGAAGTTTTTAACTTTAATGAAGTCCAACTTATATTTTTCTTTGTTTATGGATCCTACTTTTTGTGTTGTAACTAAAAACTCAACACCAAAGCCAAGATCACTTATTTTTCTCCTAAAACTTTTTAGTTTAAAAAATAAATAAAAATAAATAAAAAATTTAAAAATAAAAAAAAAACTTTTTTAGTTTTATAGTTTTGTGTTTTACATTTTGACCTATGACCCAATTGGAGTTAATTCTTGTGAAAGATGTGAGATCAGTCTAGATTCTTTTTTTTTTTTTTAATTGCCTATGGATATCCAGTTGTTCCTGTACTGTGTGTTGAGGAAAAAACAGTCCTTTCTCCATTGAATTGTTTTTGTTCTTTTGTCAAAGATCAGTTGACTGTATTTGTGTGGGTTGATTTCTGGACTCTATTCTGTTCCATTGATGAATTTGTCTTTTCTTTTACCAATACTACACTGCCTTGATTATTGTAGCTTTATAGTAAGTCAGTCAGTAAGTTGAGCAGTGTCCTTTGACTGTTCTTCAGTATTTTTTTAATATGTATATGTGTGTGTGTGTGTGTGTATAAAGATTTTATTTATTTATTTGTTTGTTTATTTATTTATTTGGCAGAGGGACAGAGAGAGAGATCACAAGGCAGAGAGGCATGCAGAGAGAGAGTGGGAAAGCAGACTTCCCCGGCCAAGCAGAGAGTCCCATGCAGGGCTTGATTCCAGAATCCTGGGATCATGACCTGAGCTGAAGGCAGAGGCTTTAACCCACTGAGCCACCCAGTTGCCCCCTTCTTCAGTATTCTTAAGTCTTTTACCTCTCCATATAAATTTTATAGTTTGTCGATATCTACAAAATAACTTGCTCTGGGATTTTGACTGGGATCGTATTGAATCTGTTGATCAAGTTGGGAAAAACTGATATCTTAACACATCTTCTTGTCCGTGAATATATAATATCTCTCCATTTATTTAGATCTTGGATTTCTTTCATCAGAGTTTTGTAGTTTTCCTTATATGTAGATCTTTACATATTTTATTAGTTTTTTTATTAAGTATTTCTTGGCCTGGGGGTGTTAATTTAAATGGTATGGTTTCAAATTTCAAATTCCAATTGTTTATTGCTGATATATAGGAAAGCAATTGACTTTTATATATTAACCTTGCTTGGGACGCCTGGGTGGCTCAGTTGGTTAAGCAGCTGCCTTCGGCTCAGGTCATGATCCCAGCGTCCTGGGATGGAGTCCTTGCTCCGCAGGGAGCCTGCTTCTCCCTCTGACTCTGCCTGCCACTCTCTCTGCCTGTGCTTGCGCGCTCTCTCTCTCTCTCTCTCTCTGACAAATAAAAAAATCTTTAAAAAAATAAAAATAATAAATATATATATATATATATACCTTGCTTAATTAGTTACAGGATTTGTTGTTGTTGTTTTGGTTTTTGTCAGTTCTGTGGGATATTCTGCATTGACAGTTCTATCATCTGCAAGCAAGTTAATTTCTTCTTTCCCAGTCTGTACCTTTTGTTTCCTTAGTAGTCCCTGTTGTCTCATTAGTTAGGACTTCCAGTGTGATATTGAAAGGAGTGGTAAGAGGGAACATTCTTGCCTTGTTCCTGATCTGTATGCAGATTATACCTCATTAAAATAAGTTAATTAAAACTAATAGTTCTCCTGTGTTCTAGCAGTGAACATCTAGAACATAGAATGTAAGAAAAACTGTTTCCATCGTAATACAAGAAAAGCTATATTTAACCAATGGCCAAGACATAAAATAAACTACAAAATTTCATGAAAATGCATAAAAGATTTGTATGAATGGACAGAGATATCAGATTCTATCTCAAAGATTTAGTATTGCAAAAATTTCCAAAATTAGTTTGTAGCCTTAATAAAATTCAAATCAAAATTCTAATAATGGAATTTTTTATTAACCCAGAGAAAATAGTCAAGTTCATTTGAAAGTATGAACAGGCAAAAGTAGTGAAGACATTTTTAAAAAATAAGAGTAATGAGGAGGGGCTTTCTCTGCCAAAAATCAAAACATGTCATAAAGTAATAGTAGTTAAAATATTACAGGTACAAAAAGTGCATATTAGAGAAGCAAACCACATAAACCAGAAACAGTCTCTAGTATACTTAAGAATTTCAGTGGGCGCCTGGGTGGCTCAGTGGGTTAAAGCCTCTGCCTTCGGCTCAGGTCATGATCTTAGGGTCCTGGGATTCAGCCCTGGGTCGAGTCTCTGCTCAGCAGGAAGCCTGCTTCGCCCCGCACCGCCTGCTTGTGATCTCTGTCTGTCAAATAAATAAATAAAGTCTTTTTAAAAAAATTTCAAATATAATAAAGGTAGCGGTCCAAAAACTGGGAAGAGGATAATTCCGTAAATGTTACTGAAAAAATTAAGTATGTAGAAACAAAGTTAGAGATTCACCACACACATTATATGACAGTAAATTTCAAATGGATTCAGCTATTCATCCAAGGTTCCCTAAGAAACAGTCTAGTTAAGGATATTTGTTGTGTAGGAGGTTCAGTGCTGAGTCAATTAGTCTGGTGGAGCAGAGGGGCAGTCAGGCTACCATACAGTCAATGCAGGGAGTTCAGCCCACCAGCGGGGAGCCCACCAGCGGTCTGGAATGGACCTTCAAAGTGCTAGATTGAGACAAGGGCCTTTGTACCCTGATATCGACTAGACGTTGGATTTAGGGTTTACCCCCAGAGGGTTGTAGTCTTGGACGAAACCACTCCCTTTAGCTGAGAGAAATTCCAGAAGAATTCAGCTGTCAGCCATCAGCAGCCAACTCTCCCAGCAACAGGTGGATGAGAGCCTTCATCTTAAAGACAGAATCTGAGTGGCACACAGCATCCACTACATAGTGAAATGTAAAAGATGAAATTAGAAAACAAATAAAGGAAAATATTGATAAACATTCCTAAAATAGGATTGAGGAGGACTTTTTTGTGATACTTTCCCGCAAAAGCTGTTGTAAAACAGCTATTGTGACAGTTGGTTTTATTGAGGTGGGGAATATCGGTGGGAAGAGAAAGCAGTAGGAAAAGTCATGGCTAATGTGGTCCAAGTGTGACCTCATTTGCCTGCAAGACTGGACATTTAGAGGACTGGCTTTTCTTTCTAGTGCTGCTTTTTTCAAAGCCCTGAGAAATAAAGCATGTCAGCCTTGATTTGTGACCTGAACTATTACTCCTATGAGACCCTCAGGATTAATTCACGTGTGTATCTGGTAGGGAGGGTCTAGTTTTCAGTCACCCAAAGGGCCCTGCTTATTTCAAACTCAACATGTTTGTAAGAAAACATGGTCTCCAGGGAATATTCCCCTACCTCTCCTTACAGTTGCACATTCCTGGGTGGCCTTACCCCACTTTTGTGAGCCTGTTTTAGAAAGTTAAGGAGCTGCTAGACATCTAGAGTGGTGAACTTTTTTCCAGATGTGCTCTCTCAATGTCCCCGTGTTCTCACTTGCTTCTTTGTTCTGAACCCTTGGGAGGGCTAATGTGTGGTTTGAGATCAGGCTCTAGGAAGGAACACGACGTCCTCAGGGTCATTAATAATTATGATAACAGCCTCAATGACCATACCAGACACTGTGAGAAGCACTTTCACATATCATCTCACCAAATCATCCTAAGTTTCCACTTTACAGTTGAAGGAAGTGAGATTTAAACTGACCAAGTTGCCCCAAATCACACAGCTAGAAGCACTCTCCTGAGTCACCTGGATATGGATTAGGAACTGATTCCAAACACCTCACTCTTTGTACTTCTAGTTCCTCTTGGGTCCCATTCAATGAGACAGGTTATAGGGACCACTTAATATGCAGCTATTATGAGATCAGTGATCTCAGTCTTGGCTTCGCACAGATCCATCAGAGGACTTTCCAAAAATCCTGTTGGTTCCAGTGGCAAGCAAAATTTGGAGACCATGTATTAGATGCACACAAAAATACTCTAGAATACAAAATCGGTGTCTTAAAAGCAATGTTATCTCCATTCCTAAACTTTGAGATTGAATCATTGGATGATCCTGTGACTACTCTGAGACTTTTTTTTACAACTTTATTTTCATATTAACCTAACAGAAATGAAAACATAGAACACAGAGGCTTCACTTGGCTTAGAAATTTTAGGTCCCGCCATACATCCTCCTATGTGGTGGGGAGTTGGAGCTCTGAACAGTTAGAAAGCCTTGGTTTAAGTTTCAGACTTACCACTTACTACCTATGTGATTTTTTTTTTTTTTACTACCTATGTGATCTTGATCTTGATATTTCTCCTTAAACTGAAGGAAGCCAACTGGATATTTGAGCAGCAGAATGACATGCTGGGTGTTGGGGGATACCTCTTTCTAGAATACTAGAAAACTAGAGACAAAGATGTTGTTCAAGGGCTACAGGGTGTTGATAATGCTACCTTTACCACCCACCTCAGCCTTCATGCGGTTCAGGATAAGGAGAGCAATCTGATGTTGATTTGGGCTTAAGAGTTAGGAGACCCTGTTCTTTGTAAGGGCTCCTTAAATTGAAGCACATACTTATTAGCCATAGTTCTTCGAAAATGAAGATTTAAGATCCGAGCCTAAAAGAGCAGTGACAAAGCAAGAATCTGTTGTGACTTCAGATTTTATAAAGATCCTAACACTGAGGAACTGGAAGTCCAGGATCCCATGCCAAGGATTGCTGTATCTGCTTCTGCTCTGTGCATTCTTCTCAACTCTGATTCAATAAATTAGGACCTTAACCTAACTTGGAGTGGGCATATGTCCCAGCTCTATTTCCTTCATGCTTCAAGAATGACAGAGAAGTACTAGGTGTGAGATTAGAATTGGGATTAAGGTGGTGCTGTAAGAGGAAATAATCCCTTCTTACACACATGGAGGCAGCTTTGGAGCCCTCCAAGGACCTCTCTGTCTTCTCCAGTTGCTGTACTCATGCTTTCCCTTTCAGAAGAACAGCATTGTGTCTTGGCTACTATCCAGTTTAATCATACTGCCCATTTCCCAAACTTCCCTTCACAGGCACCGGACAGGCACATGATTCCTCCTAGCTTTTGTTCTGGTGTCATTTTGGAGAAGCATTGATTTGTGTCCTTTAAGGTTGCTTAGCAATGAGACACAGGAGGCAGAGTGAGCAGATAGAATTTCACAGGTGGCTCTTTCTTCTCCCTGTTGCATTTGTTTTCACCCTCTGTTTCAGCCATTTTAGTCTTTTTGTTGCTCTGTAAAGTCTTGATCTCAGTTTTTATATTACAAGACTTATGTTTGTGCCTGTTCTATTGTTATCCACCTTGAAGACTTTTCAAAAGCATGAAAGGCACACACTATAAACAAGTTATATCATTTTGGATTTCCATGTCTGTGGTGGGAGCATGGCATACATGATATTAGATACATGCCAGTGAAACTCTGAGCTGGGGAAACACCTGGAAATTTACGTTCATGTGGAGGCACCCAAGAATTCTAAGCAGGCATCTGACAGACTTCTGCCATGCTAGAATGGGCACAGAAGGATGAGTTGGCATCCAGAATATCGCATCCCCATCTCCAGGGAAGCTTTGCCAGGAAATTTGTTTACTATAATAAATTGTGTAGAACAGAAATATTGGGGTTTTGATATGGGTTCTAGCAGTGCATTTGTGAAATGGCAGAGTATGGAAAGAATGGGAGTTTGGGGTTAGAAAGGGGTCTGAACCTCAGGCAAGAAAGATACAAGATTCATGACCAAGAAAGTTAGCTCATGGTGTAGCTCGGTGCTTTCCCTGACACACCAACATACACCCATGCCTCACTAGATCCCTGCACTTCCTACCCCACCAAACAGAACCTGGCAAGCCCAGCTCAGAGAGGGGTTTAAGGAGCCAGGCAGCCTTCTTAACTGTAGGAGTAGCCTGTCAGATCTTACTCTAAATGTCATGAAACCATTTTTACAGGAATATAAATTTCTAATTTAGCTTTTCTCTTTACACATTCCTTTGGCATATGTGCTAAAGCACATGTTTAAAAAACTAGCTATAGTTCAATTCTGATTTTCTTACTTTAAAATGATCAGCACTTCACGCTTTTATGCATAATTCATTATATAAACCATAGATCTTTTTTGAGCTCACAGGAGGGCAGACAAGTGTGAAAATACGGTTTTATGGGTCATACCAAGTTAGCTCATGCAGGAACTCCATACTTAGACCTGTTTCTATCCAGGTGACTTCCAGTGCACAAGTATTCAGCTAGAAGTATCTGAATATCACTATGCAGCATTTGGAGATGGTTATAAGGAAGAAAAATGCTACAACTTCCTGCTTCAAGGCACTTGGTTTTTTCTTTGCCTCCTAAAGTTTGAAATTAGGACTCTGTTTAAGCATACATTTTCATCTAGGTTCATGTTGTTAGAACAACTTCTGCTTGTTGTAACATCTCTGAACCCAAGATGTCTATTACAGTTCTGTCAGCCAGGCAGCACTCATGACGGTCATCATTGTACACAGCTGAATTTTGGTTGTAGTTGTTCACCTCATCTCTCCATTTGAAGCAGATGCATATTTAACTGCTTTTTCTAAAGGCACCACAAAGATGCACTGTGACTCAGCATTGACATAAAAAGTTATTGTGTATGCAGAGGACATCGAAGTGGGTTAGCAGGGCATCAATTTGATACTTGTGGAACAAATGTCCATCATTGTAAGAATGATCTCCATTCCGTAGTCCAAACCCAACAATTAAGTCCTAGATGAGATCAAGGGAAAGAAAACACCCACAACGCAGTTAAAATTCAGTTATGTTTTGTTGCTGAGATGCTTGCAAAAGGGTTGACAGTTACTTAATGACATAAGTGAAGGAATATATGAAAAAACTGTCTAGGTGAGTCTAAAGCAGTTCTTTCAATAAGAGTAAAATAAAAATTATAACTGTGGGGCACCTGGGTGACTCAGTCAATTAAGCATCTGATTTCAACTCAGGTCATGATCTCAACTCAGGTCAAAATCTCATCACGATTTCAACCCAGGGGTCCTGAATTGAGCCCCTCATTGGGCTCTGTGCTCAGCGGGGAGTCTGCTTCTCATTGTCCCTCTGCCCTTCCCCTGCTGTGCTCTCTCTCTCAAATAAATAAAATCATTTTTAAAAATCGTAATTCTAGGGGCACCTGGGTGGCTCAGTGCGTTAAGCCTCTACCTTCGGCTCAGGTCATGATCCCAGGGTCCTGGGATCCAGCCCCACATCAGGCTCTCTGCTCAGCAGGGAGCCTGCTTTTCCCTCTCTATCTGCCTGCCTCTCTGCCTACTTCTGCCTACTTGTGATTTCTCTCCCTGTCAAATAAATAAATAAATAATATTTAAAAAATCATAATTATATGAAAGCATTATGTCATAGTTTGTATTTTTTTTACCCACGCATAAAACAATATTTTACTTCTTCTAGTTGAAGTAATCTGGTACTTAAAGTAGAAGAGCTAAAATTTCCTTAGATAACTATTATATCTATTATCCAGTTGTTAGCCTGGAGAACTTACAAAATTTGCTGCCAGAATTGCATGTCTCACCATAGACTTAATGTACCCTCACATGGTTTTGACATGAACAACAAAGATTTCATGGTCTTCCAGATGGAGATGCTAAAGTCCAGAATCCAGAAGTCTCCATTCAATCACTAGACATTTATTTAATCAAATGGACCATAAGATGTGAATCATGGATGCCCTTTTCCCAGTGTTCCATGTTGACACTTGGGCTTAGAGGGGAAAATAGGGGAAGAAGAAGCAAAAGAGAAAAAGAAGAGAAACATGTAGGAGGACATTTCTCTACAGACAGCTATTCATTACCCCTTAGTAGTGTTTATTTTCTCTAGCCTCTGCTCCAGGATACCTTCTCCACAATTCCCTCTCACCTTTTCCTTTTCTCTCCACCCCTATCTTCTTCCTTTGCTTTTGTCCCCTCCTTCCCTCTCTTCCTGTCCTTCTAAACCTTGAGATGGCGGATTAACTGGAATGGGAAGGGAATGGAGACAGCAGGCCTTGAAAAAAGACTTTAAAAACTTAAAATTGCCAATCCTGTCTTCATCTCAAATCCTACTATATTCTATATGCCTCTTCTGTAAATAAAGTTTTATTGAGTCACAGACACACCCATTCATGTATATCTTTCCTCCATCTGCTTTTACACTATGATGACAGAATTGAGTACTTGCAAGAGAGACCATATTCTCAAAGCCTAAAATATTTACTAGTCTGTCTAGATTTGCGCCTCCCCAAGAATATCCTGCAGAATTCTAGTTCTGCAAAATGTTAAACAGATATTGCTAGGAAGAAAAAGATTCTCAGGTCAAATAATTTTGGAAACTTTGCTTTTCAGTCACAAGACTTCTTGGAGCCTTTAATATGCTAATGTGCATTGTAAATTTCTGAGAAGTAGCTGAAGAATACAGCATTTTCCCAAGTTTTTTCACAGAGCTCTTGATGAGGATAGAGTTCCTCAGAACACATATTGGAAAATATCTCTTCAACAATATACAAGGTACATAAGTGAGAAAGGCAAAATGTGTCCATACACATTCAGCTGTATAAAGAATGGGAAGGGGAAATGTAGTTAAGGGCTCACTTGTGAATGTTTCAATTATCTCTGGAAAGGTCCATAATTAACTGGTAACATTGCTTACTTTATGTGAGTTACAGCTGGGACAGAGACTTTTCACTGTATTTTTCTGCATTTTGACTTTTCAATCATAACGATATACTTTACTATCTAAATAATCAATTAATCTGTCAATCAACTTAACTAAGTCTTGAAACAAAAATGTAAAATGGTAAACCACTTCAGAAAACAGTTTGACAATTTTTAACAAAGTTAAATATACGCTTACCATATGTCCCAGCGGTTCTCTTTCTAGGTATTTACTCAAGAGAAATGAAAACATATGTCCATAGAAAGACTTGTAAACAAACATTCATAATAGCTTTATTCATAATAGTTCTAAGCTGGAAACAACCCAAATGTTTGTCATTAGATGAGTGAATGCAAATTGGGGCAGAGCCATGTAATGGAATACTACTCAGCCATAAAAAAGGAACAAATTACTGATGCAGCAAATGAATAAATTTCACAGATGTTACAAAGCAAAACACAAAATATTCTATCTACATCCACTTATGTAAATATCTACAACAGAAGAAACAAACCTAATAGTGATAGAAGTCAGATCATTGGTTGCCTGGAGTAGGTGTAGAGGAGGAGATCTGATTGCAAAGGAACACAAGGACTTTCCAGGGAAACAGAAATGTTCTCTATCTTGATTGTGGTTTGATTGGTTTGTGGTTTGACTGCTGGCTACACAAGTATGTACACTTGTCAAAACTCATCAAGTACAGGTTATGTGGATGTGTGGATTTAATTGCATATAAAGTTAATTTTAAATAATAAATAATATTCAATTATAATTTATTTAATTATAATAATAATTATAATAAATAATATTATTAAAGTTAATTTTAAAAGGAAATAAATAAATATTTCCCTAAGTCAATCAAAAGGGAGCCATGAAAAAGGAAGGAGTATGCAAGGTGAAAAGATGGATTCAAGTCAGTCAGTCCTCCAGTATGACTGCACACAGGATAAGTCTCTGCCCTACAGTATGGGAACCCCAGAGAAATGGAGAGAAATGAGCAGACCCTACCTGAACTGGTTCTCTTTTTTTGCTACCTGGGGATTCTGGTTTACAAACAGGCTCTATAGGAACAGAACTGTTCCACCTGGTTGAAGGGCTCTGTTTACCATGAGTGAGGTTGGTGACCCTTTCTCTCATTTGCTGTGCGGTAGATCAAACTATAAAGCTGTCCCTGATGGTATTCTCTGTTTCTGGGACCTCACAATTCGAAGGGTAGCTGCATTGTCATTTGGGGTATAATAGCTGGTGAAAATGTAAGCAACAGAGCTGACTTTGCTACCGCCCTGAAAGATTATTCCCAATGGGTTGTCTTCAGCTTATAAACCAACTGGACTCCAAAATAAAAGAAAAAGGGCTTTTGACTCTTAGAACACATTTCCTGATGGAAACAACATTATGGATCATTAAATACATACATACCTACAAACCAACATCTTAAAATCCACCAGGTGTGAACTAAGGTATTGTGGACTTAATCTAAACTTAAGGCAGCCAGTGTTCTTTTTTCCCTTTCCCACTTCAGAGCCAAGTGTCTTTTCATATGAGTATAGGAATCAGTCTTCTCTGCAGAACTTTAAAGTAAGTCTTCTTTCTTACAACATAGTAAAAAACCTAGTGGTTGTCTTTGCTTACAGATGTCCACATATACTCTAGCAGATATGTCTAGACAAACGTACAGACCTACTGAGGACTATAACACATGAATGAAATGTGGAGCCAAAGCTGGGTAGGATCTGACTCAGAATCTGCACACAGAGCAAGACAGACCTGGGCTTGCAGCTTAGAACTGTCACATTCCAACTGTGAGATCTCAGGCAAATAACTTAAACCCCTTTGCATGTTTCCTCATCTGTAAGCTATGGCAATAATACCTATCTTGAAAAGTTATTATGTGGGTTTAATGAAATAAAGTAGACATTCCATTTACTATTGCCATGTAACAAACTTCCCCAAACCTTAGTGGCTTAAATCAATGACACCATTTATTTTGTTCACATACCTGCATTTTTGGATAGGACTTACTGGGGACAGCTTGTCACTACTTCACTTAGCATCAACTAGGCTGAAATCACCTGAAGATTGATTTACTCACCTGTCTGGCAGTTAATGCTGGGGAGACTCCTACTGCTGGGGGCTTAAAGAGCTGGGACTCCTTGGGCATGTCTATCTCTCTGTGATCCATACAGAATGGCAGCATTACCTTATTGCATGCCATCTTTTAAGAACTCATAATAGAACGTGGAACACATAGTGTCACTTCTACCATAGTATCTCAATGAATGTCAACACACTGTAAGAAGAACCTGTGGGAGCGCCTGAAAGGCTCTCTTGGTTGGGCGACTGCCTTTGGCTCAGGTCCTGGTCCCGGAGTCCCGGGAAGTCTGATTCTCCCTCAGGCCTTCTTCCCTTTCATGCTCTCTCTCACTGTCTTTCTCTCAAATAAATAAATAAAATCTTAAAAAAAAAAAAAAGAACCTGTGGGATGAGATATTTTGGGGGCAGTCTTGTTTGAGAAATATAATCTGGCAGAGTAGGAGAGTATGTCACACAGTACCTGAAACATGTAGGACCAGATAAATAATATCTTTTTGACCATTCATACTGCTACCACCACTGTTACTACTATCATGTACTATTATTATTAGCATAATTGCCAGTAAACCTGGGGCAACTATCACTACTGATGTTCTGATGCTTGCCCTTCCTTTGGTGGGTGACAGCCATAGACACATTATCACTTCCAGGAAATCATTAAGTGGAAACCTTGTGTTGGCCTAAAACTTCTACAACATAATTTCCAGTGAGGGAAGGTGATACCATGATTGTGAGCAGAGAGGGCTGAACACACAAGCTGTAAATAAAATTAAACCTGGGGAACAGGAAGCAAAGACAAGAGCCTCCTCTGTGGTGAAGAGACGGTGAGGATGTCCATGGAGCCCCTTGTCCCCAGCTCTCCTCTCCTCCTGGAAAAGAAATGCAACATGAACTTACTAAGTCCTTTAACTCACAGTGTGTCGTACCCACATCACAATGTATAGATTTCTCTGGACTTGTGTCCCTCTGTATAGCCCCATTGAAGACCAAGGACAGAATTTAGACTTAATCAGTTGAAAGACATTCATTTGGTAAGAGACCCAAGAGAAAATAAAGACCATAAATCCGAAGTGCAAAATTACGAAGTTAATATCGAACAGTTTTAATGGGAAAAGATCGCTACAACTGCTCCTAATCCTCACCTGGCTTATGATGTTCTCAAAAAGTGGTTCTGTTTACAAGCTGACCCACTTGTTATGGGCTAGCTCCTGAGCTATTCCAATTGCTCTCTTGCACTCTGTTTCTGAACCTAGGCTGCCCAATTGGCTCCACATCCACCTGGTATGAGCACAACACTAGGAATAACAAATGTACCTTTTGAGGTTGTGTTTTACAAACGCAAGTTAATCTTACTGAAGGCAGAAAGTTTAGGTTCCCTTTGTTCTTGGCTCACTTTGGACTAAAAAGATATAGAAGATAACAGATCCAGTCAGTCCAGAAGGCACTGTTCCAGAAAAAAACCACAACTGTAGTTGCCAAGCAGAGTGGGATGGAGCACTGCTGTAGGCTACCTGATTACTTGTATTTGGAACTTACTGAATGCCTGGACCCTTTCCTGCATGGCCTCACCTGCCCTACCTCTTTTCTGTAGCTCATGTGGATGATGTGGCCTACTCCTCTGACAGATCTAGTTACCAGTCCCTCTGCACTCCCTTAGCAGCATCTATCAAATTTGGTGAGATTGGAATCACAAGGAAGTGATTAAAACACACAGACACACACACACACACACACACACCCCAATAACATAGTTTGTTCCCTGATAATCAGTTTCTGGTTCAGTCTAGAATAAGAACCTAATAGTTAATATTTCTAACAGGTTTCTAGATGATACTTATGGAGCTGGTGTTACACACTTAGAGTAGTTCTTCTAATAGTTCATATACCTCTACTATATTTGTTATATTCTGATTTTCATTATTATTTGCATAGCAAAGACTTAGCACTGTCCAATTGAGATAAATATGAGCCACATATATCATTTTAAATTGTGTAGTAGACACATAACAAGGTAAAACTAATTTTCATAACATTTTGTTTAACCAAATATTTCCAAATATTATTTCAACACATCATCAATATGAAAAATTATTACTGAGACATCCTACATTTTTTTGTAAACCTTCAAAATTAGCTATGTATTTCATACTTCCTGAACATTTCAGTTTGAACTGCCCGCATTTGGAATGCTCAATAGCCACATGTGGCTAATGAGGAGTGCAGACTTAGATGTAGTACTATGTGCTAGACAATGTTATAAACCCTTTATATATTAACTCATTTAACCCTCACAGTAATCCTATGAGATAGTGTTATTAACCTCATTTTATAGATGAGGAAATTAAGGCACAGAGAGCTTAAGTGATTTACCCAAGGTCACTGGGCTAGAACGTGGGGATAAGGGGTTTGAATCTTGGCAATCTGGCTTCAGGGTCAGCCTCATCACTCAAGTCCTCCCTGCTCAACCGCAATTCCTTGGAGGATAGGGAAGAAACATTATTTCGTTGCATATTCCCATAGCATAAACAACTATTAGCTCAGATAGGATACCTAGTAAATATGTGCTAAATTAATTAAATGAGTGAGAAAGGAAGATGAGGGGGTGACAAGGAATTTGTCAAATGTTCAGCCAACAGGATTAGGTGCCTTCAATCATCAGTGTGTATGATTGGTAAGAAGAATATTTGGGGGGGGTTATTAAGTTTTTTATTTTACTTCCAACATAGTTAACATACAGTGTTAGATTCATTTTAGGTGTACAGTATAGTGATTCAATAATTCTATATATCATTACTCAGTGATCATCATGATAAATGTAATTTTAATCCCCTTCAGCTATTTCACCTATTCCTCTCCCACCTTCCCTCTGATATGCTTTATTTTAAATAAGTACCCTAGGTTAAGGTTTTTTGTTTTTCAACAGAAACATTTTTACTTGAAACATACTTCAGAATACATGCTTCTAAAAGGTATATATATCATATTCCATCCAAGCAAAATAAAATACACATTTTCTTCATGTACACACAAAAGAATGCCCTATTTAAATCACATAAAAATCAGGGCACCTGGGTGGCTCAGTCGGTTAAGCATCTGCCTTCAGCTCAGGTCATGATCCCAGGGTCCTGCTCTCAGGCCATGATCCCAAACTCCGTGCTCAGTGGGGAGACTGCTTCTCCCTCTCCTACTGCCTGACACTCCCACTGTTTATGAGCATGTGCTCTCTGTCACATAAATAAATAAAATCTTTGAAAATATCACATAAAAAGAATCATAACAAATATTACAAATTTAAGAAGACTGGAATCATACCAAGTATTTTCCAATCACAATGGTATAAAACTAAAGATGAACAATAAAACAAAGCTGGAAAATCGACAATGAAAATATTAAATATTTAATACATAAATCTTAACACACTGCTGCACAAACAATGGACCAAATAAAAGTCAAATGAAAGTATGTCTCAAAACAAAAGAAAGAGAAAACACAACATTCTAAAACCTATGAGATGCAGCAAAAGCAGTTAGAGTGAAATTCATGCTATACATGTTTGTATTAAGAAAAAAAGGGGGGGGGGCTTTTTTCTCGGGTACCGGAAGAAGGTCAGCAGTGACAAGACCAGAGAGAATTTCCGTCTGATCTATAATACCAAGGGTCGCTTTGCTGTTCATCGGATTACACTCGAGGAGGCCAAGTACAAGTTGTGCAAAGTGAGAAAGATCTTTGTGGGGACAAAAGGCATCC
Organism: Mustela putorius furo; assembly: GCF_011764305.1. NCBI lineage: Eukaryota > Metazoa > Chordata > Mammalia > Carnivora > Mustelidae > Mustela > Mustela putorius. Next base: position 107,849,234 of record NW_025421987.1, on the reverse strand, counting down.
CTCATCTGGTGACTCACGATGCTCGCACCATCCGCTATCCTGATCCCCTCATCAAGGTCAATGACACCATTCAGATTGATTTGGAAACTGGAAAGATTACTGATTTCATCAAGTTTGACACTGGTAATCTGTGTATGGTGACTGGGGGTGCTAACCTGGGAAGAATTGGTGTGATCACCAACAGAGAGAGACACCCTGGTTCGTTTGATGTGGTTCATGTGAAAGATGCCAATGGCAACAACTTTGCCACCCGACTCTCCAACATTTTTGTTATTGGCAAAGGCAACAAACCATGGATTTCTCTTCCCCGTGGAAAGAGTATCCGCCTCACCACTGCTGAAGAGAGAGACAAGAGACTGGTGGCCAAACAGAGCAGCGGGTAGAATGGTCCCTATGTGACATGATTGGAAGCCTTTATACCTAATTAAAGGTCATACAGCATGATTAAAAAAAAAAAAGTCAAATAATCAACATTACACCACAAGAAATTAGAAAAAGAAGAAACTTAGCTGAAATTTTTTAAATTTTTTAGCTGAAATTTAGTAGAGGAAGGAAATAAGGAAAAATCAGAAATAAATAGAGACCAGAATGAATAATAAAATAACACTGAAAATAATGACCAGTTTTTCCAAATAAATAAATAAAATTGGCAATGTTTTAACTACATTAATGAAGAAAAAACAAGAGAAGTCCAAAAACCAAGATGAAAAATGAAAAAAAAAATACAACAGATAACCACATAAATACATAATGTGATAACAGGTTGCTATAAAAATTATATACTAACAAATCAGATAACTTAGGGGAAAAAACATAATTCTTAAAACACACATTACCATATTGAATTTGAATCATGAATTCATGAATCTTGAATCCAAAAGAAAAGGAAATCTTAAACCAATAACAAAAATGAAAGTTAAATTAGTTGATACTGAGGCAGGATCAAAATAATACAAGAGCAGAAAAGTCTAGTTTTTCTGATGTAAGTATTGCTATTCCAGCTTTCTTTTGACATCCATATGCATGAAAAATGTTTCTCCAGCCCTCACTTTCAATCTATAGGTGTCTTTAGATCTAAAATGCAGCATAAAGATGGGTCTTCTTTTTATATCCTTTCTGAAACCCTTTGTCTTTTTATTGGAGCACTTTGTCCATTTACATTCAGAGTAATTATTGATAGATATATATTTATTGTCATTTTATTACTTGTTTTGTCATTGTTGCTGGAGATGTCTCCAATTCCTTTCTTGTCTTTGTCACTTTTGGTCTCTCCTTTGCGTTGAAAAGTATCCTTTAATATTTCTTGCAGGGCTGATTTAGTGGTCGTGAACTCCTTTAGTTTTGTTTATCTGAAAAACTCCTTCTTATCTCTCCTTCTATTCTGAATGACAGCCTTGCTGGATAAAGTATTCCTGGCTGCAGATTTTTCCCATTCAGCACTTTGAATATATCATGTCACTTCTTCTGGCTTGCCAAGTTTTCTTTTTTCCCTGATATGAGGAAGTGGTGATGCAACATGGAGGCTTAAGTGGGTAGAAGAAGAATAAATGAAACAAGATGGGATTGGGAGGGAGACAAACCATAAGTGACTCTTAATCTCACAAAACAAACTGAGGGTTGCCGGGGGGAGGGGGTTTGGGAGAAGGGGGTGGGATTATGGACATTGGGGAGGGTATGTGATTTGGTGAGTGCTGTGAAGTATGTAAACCTGGTGATTCACAGACCTGTACCCCTGGGGATAAAAATATATGTTTATAAAAAATAAAAAATTAAAAAAAAATAAAAAAAATAAAAAGTAGATGAAAGACAAAAAAAAAAAAAAAAAAAAACCTGTAACAAAAAAAAAAAAAAAAAAAAAAAAAATCTCCAACTACCTTCATAGGTTTTCCCTTGTAAGTTAAGGACTTTTTTTGTCTTGTTGCTTTTAAGATATTTTCTTTATTTTCTTTATTAAATTTGTTTTGCAAATTTAATTACAATAGGTCTTGGTGTTGGCCTGCTTTTGTTGATTTTGTTGGGAGTTCTCTGTGCCTCCTGGATCTGAATATCTGTTTCCTTCTCCAGATTAGGGAAGTTTATTGCTGTTATTTCCTGAAATAAATTTTCTGCTTCCTTTTCTGTCTTCTTCTTCTTCTGGGACTCCTATAATACAAATGTTACTACATTTGATGGAGTCACTGAGTTCTCTAAATCTATTATCATGTTGCATCATTCTTTCTCTCCTTTGTTTGGCTTCATTTTTTTCCATTATTATGTTTTCTAGGTCACTAATTCATTACTGTGCTGCCTCTAACCTGCTGTTCATTACATCAAGCTTGTTTCCAATCTCATTTATTGCATTCTTCATCTCTGATTCATTCTTTTTTAACTCTTTTATCTCTGTGGTAAGGGTTTCACTAATGTCTTCTATTCTTTCTCAAGCCCAGTGAGTATCTTTATGATTTAAATCCTCCATTAAGGGGCGCCTGGGTGGCTCAGTGGGTTAAAGCCTCTGCCTTAGGCTCAGGTCATGATCCCAGGGTCTTGGGATCGAGCCCCGCATCAGGCTCTCTGCTCAGCGGGGGGGCCTGCTTCCTCTCTCTCTCTGCCTGCCTCTCTGGCTACTTGTAATCTCTGTCTGTCAAATAAATAAATAAATAAATCTTTTTAAAAAATAAATAAATAAATCCTCCATTAAGGGGGATGCCTGGGTGGCTCAGTCAGTTAAGCATCTGCCTTCGGCTCAGGTCTTGATCGATCCCCATATCTGGCTCACTATTCAGTAGAGAGCCTGCTTCTCCCTCTGCCCCTACACCCCCACCCACACGTGTGTGTGCTCTCTCTCTTTCTCTCTCAAATAAATAAATACAATCTGTAACAAATAAAAATAAAAAATAAATTATCCATCAGGCAGATTACTTATCTCTGTTCTGTTTAGATCTCTGGCCATGGCCTCATGTTGTTCTTTCATTTGCAATAAATTCTTCTTTCTTGGAATTTTGTCTATGTCTATGCCATTTTCTGTGTGATAGAAGTTATGTCTCCTACTACTGAAAGTAATGACTGTATGAAGAAGAGGTCATGTAGTGCCTAAGGCCTGGTGCTTCAAGGAGTACCTCTGGTGTGTACTGCATGCACTCTGCTATTGTGTTTTGGCTGCTCTACTCTTCAGGAGAGCTACATGCAAAGACTATCCTTGCCTGCTGTGGGCAGTGTTAGGTCCCTGGCCCAAATGTGGTGAGTTTTAATGTGTATGCTATGGTCTGCTTATGAAATGAGTTTTAATATGTATGCTATGGTCTGCTTATGAAATGAGACCTGACACTAACTCCACCAGAGCTAAGGTTCTGTAGAACTAACTCTTTGGCTGGGAAATGTAGTATGAAGAGGGGTTTGTGCTGGTCTTCTAGGGGAGAGGCCTGCCACTCTGGATCTGAAATAAGCTTGACTGAGAAGGACAGTCCTACCAGAGCACAGGGGAATGGGGCTTGGTGTAAGCAAGTTAGGCGGCCAGTATTGGCACTTTGCTGCCTCCTGCAGGTGGCTCTGTGTTTATGCTGAGGTGCAGGGGAGGGAAATGACGCTGACCAGCTCCCTTGTTCCTGAAGAGGTATGTCTCAGAACACTGACTCCCAGGGATACTCTCTGAGGGGAACAAACGAATAATCTCCCCATTTTGTGCCCAGACATTCTTCAGATCACTGCTTCCACACTACCTGGCCCCATGTTGTTTGCCTGCCTTCTCTCTAGGAGCAAGACAGAGGAGCAAGACCCTCTGAGCTCTTTCCTAGCCAAGCCCACTGACCTTTAAAATTAAAAAATATTTAAGCCCTGATGGTTGCAAAGACTCACAAAATTCAATCCCTCCCTTTTCCCAAGCCAGTGACTTTGGGGAAACACTCTCCTTTGCATTCCCCTGTGTATACCTTTCTCTCTCTCTCTCTTATCCTTCTCAACCACAGCTCCCTCCCCTCTGCAGTACCTACAATCCATTTCTCCCCTAGACTACATCTCCACACTTCCTATCTTCTTCGTTGAGGCCTCTTCTCTCCCTTTAGTTGAAGAGTTTATTCTTTCAGTCTTCAGGCCAATTTCTGGAGTATTTAGGATGATGTGATAGTTATCTAGTTGTGTTTCTGGGATGAAAGGAGCCTTAGTCCTCCTACTCTGTCACCATCTTCTGCTCCTCAAATATGAATGAGAGGAATATTTTTATTTTTTTTTAAGATTTTATTTATTTATTTGACAGACAGATCACAAGTAGGCTGAGAGGCAGGCAGAGAGAGAGAGAGGGAAGCAGGCTCCCTGCTGAGCAGAGAGCCCGATACAGGGCTCAATCCCAGGACCCGAGCCGAAGGCAGAGGCTTAACCCACTGAGCCACTCAGGCACCCAAGAGGAATATTTTTAAATTAAATTTGAAAATGTCTATTCTCAAGGAGCTTCCAGGCTAATGGAAAGAGGTGAGAGGTACACAATGACAAGAATATGTCTGATGTATTATTAGTTAGCATGGCATTCATGGTTAAGATGCTTAGAACCAGGAAAGGGGTACACTGAGAGAGGCTATCCCAAAGTGGTGAATCTTTAAGGGGATATTAAATAATATAGAAGGAATATTTGGATAAGACACTCAAAATAATGGGTAATATATGAGTAATACATAAGAATGACAAGAGGGGAGATCATCCTCCTCTTCTTCATCAGCACTGATTATATACTGTATGTTGCAGATATGGTTCCCAGAAAGCAGACTACGAGCTACAAATCTGCATTTAGGACGTTTTTTGGAAGTGTTCCCAGAATCAACACTTTCAGTAGAGTAAAAGAAGTAGGACTGGGCAGGGGAAGAAATTGGCCTGTGATGCAGTCACACCAAAGGCCTCAGCCAACCCTATAGGGAACTCCAGAGCTGGAGTGGCCCTTTACAGTTCTCCCAAACTGAGGCAAGGAGATCAATCCGTTTATCCACAGGAACCAGTCATTGAATCCAAGCTTTTTAGGAATGGGGTATAACCTTGAGCAAGGCAGCTCTCTTCAGCTGAGAGCAATTCCTGAAGAAGAACTCAGCTATGTGACATCAACTGCCAATGCTCCTACCATCTATAGAATAAGAACCTCCTTGTTGGGAGTGGAAAGAGGAATCTAGATGTCAGGCTACATTGTCCTCTTAGTGCAAAATCTAAAAAACCAATGAGAGAATATGATGGTGAATGAAAAGTACCAGACAGAATCCCAACATAGCCAGATTACCTGGGAAATTGATACAAGATCATACAACTAGTGTGTGAATTTATACCTAGTTCTAGTATGTGTTTTCTTCCCATATTTCTCCAGGAAATAGAATAGAGAGGTGGAGGAGAAAACTTAAGCACTCTTTATTATAAAGTGACCTATTTCTGGGTCTGTAGGATTTAAAACAGTGTGTTCTAGATTCTAGAAGGAATTTGCATCACATTTGGGTAGAGGGACATCACTTACCTATGTGCTTTAATACCTAAGTTGTGGGAGCTGTGGTTAAAGTAAGGGGAGAAGAACTAACCAAATTTGGGGTAAGGAACTACCTCCCCTCCTCCCCATGCTTAGGAGATAAGGGCAGCTACCTTTTGCGAATGAGGAGGGTATCTGCAAAAGACAACATTCTGAAGCTGGGCTGTGGTGGTGGTCCCTGTACCACCACAGGCTTGGTCTGGGATGAGAATCTTTCAGCAATGTGCTTCAGTTTCTATCCTAATCTTATTTTCTTGGGTTCAAGTCAGAGGCAGGATTTAAACTATGCTATGTGTTCATCTTAGCTCCCCATTGAATGTGTGACCTTGAATAAATCTTTTAACCTCTCTGAATCTTGGTTTTAGAGAATGAGTATCAAATGGGTTTATAGGAATAAAAATCCTTGAAAACATAATTAGATACTTAATAAATGTATGTTCTGATTCTGAACATTAGTACAGTGTAAAATATAAAGTGCTAAAGTGTTTTCTACTCATGTATAAGTTCTGAAAAAAATCCTTTTCAGAATTTGCCAGAATTTTCTCTGCAAATATGCATTTTAGTACCCATGATGGGGAATGAGGTAATAGCAGCCATCACGTGATGGAGATGATCATGGCAGACAGGATGCCAGTTTGGGAAACACAAAGTCACAGTCAGCTTAGCCCTCAATAAATGTTTGTTGAATATATGAATGAAGAAATAAATGAATGGTGGAATGGTAGTAAGGGGATTCAGATTCCTCCTCTTCCAGGAAGACTTCCTGGGTTCCTCTGGCTTTCATGGGTTCCCTGCCAAGCTACTGCACATGAAATCTGTTACATCCCACATTGTTTTGAATTACAGACCATCTTGCATTGTTCCCTCCGTGTCTGTGTGTGTTGTTCTTGTCTCCTTAGTTTGACATGGATAAGAAAAAATTTTATTAGTTTTTCCTCCAGAAAGCTACCTCCAAGTCCATATTGAATTATTTGGGTACCTATACCCATGGATTTATACTCCAAAGAAGAATATTAAAGAAGTGGAGGGTGGGCACTTTATAATCACGTGGATTCAGATTTGTTCTTTTCCCCTCATAGGGTTTTATAATGAATGAATAAGATAATATGTAAAAATCACCTAGTAGAGTACCTAGCACATAGGAGGTACTCAATAAGTAGAAATTTAGAATTAGTGAATAGATATCAGTATCAATATTAGGGCGAAAGAAAGATGAATAGGGAGGAGAGCTTTAACCCCCAAGCATGCACAGCCTGGAGGGCTGACTTTTAGAATTCAATTGTGGAAATCTAGCTCATGCCCAAAACCTAAATTATACCTTGGAGTGTGGGCATCCTGCCTTGAAATGGGAAATTGGGCAATTTCACAAGGATGCACAGCTGTGTTGCTTGAGCCGTTTTGTTCCAGGCAAACTGGAACAGGCAGTGAACCTTTGGCAACTGATGAGAGCTATACCAGACAGTCTGCACCCAGCCCCATCAGGGAACCAGGCGAGAATACCAAGCAGCTTTGCACAGTGCTCATGGAAAAGCCGCGGGGGCTCAGGAGCCTGCAAGTTGGTCTGCCAGAGAGAACAGACACCCTTCTTTGACGTCAGCCTCTCCACTCAGCCCACCTCCCTGCTCCCAGACTTGCCACTGTCCCTGCTAGCCTCTTTTTCTCCTCTCAGTAAGCAATAAGCTCTTCTGTGAGGAGTGGGTGCTGAGAGATAATGCTTCAGACTTGTCAGCAAGTGTAGGAGGATGTTAGGTCAAAAGCCCCAGTGCTCTTTTTTTAAATTTTTTTTTATTAACATATAATGTATTATTTGTTTCAGGGGTACAGGTCTGTGATTCATCAGTCTTACACCGTTTCCAATGGTCACCATAGCACATAACTTCCCCAATGTCCGTCACCCAGCCATCCCCCTCTACTCCAGCAACCCTCAGTTTGTTTCCTGAGATTAAGAGTCTCTGTGGTTTATCTCCCTCTCTGGTTTCATCTTGTTTCATTTTTCCCACCCTTCCCCTATGATCCTCTGTCTTGTGTCTCAAATTCCTCATATCAGTGAGATCTTGTGATAATTGTCTTTCTCTGATTAACTTATTTCACTTAGCATAATACCCTCTAGTTCCATCCATGTTGTTGCAAATGGCAAGGTTTCAATTTTTTGATGGCTGCATAATATTCTGTGCTCTTTTTAGGTAGGTAATTAGGCCAGGACTTTGTGCCTTTTCTTCTTTTTGCTTTTGAGAATTTGAAGCTGACGGTAGACAGATACTGGTGAGCTTAGGTTCTAGGAGTATCCAAAGTATTCCTCAGGAATCCTGAAGATCCTCTTTTGATTGCTGAGTAGCCCACCGGACCAGACCCCAAGCTGTGGGACTTTAGGCCCTGTGGGAATCATTTTATTGGGATTATAGGAACCAAGCATTTTATTGGGATTCTAGGAACCAAGCATTTGGAGATTCCGTGGGCTTCACAGGGCTGCCCTGTCAGCTGGTCCTCAACAGTAAGTTCTCCTGTTTGTCCTGCTTCCTTACCGTTCTCATCAAAACCTGCCGAGAACATACACCTTCAACTCGGAAGCCAACGCTGAGACATATCTCTGTAAAGCCCAGATCCTGGCATACACTTTCACACAACCCTTAAGCACTTTGAAAAGAAATATAAAGCTGATTTGCTTTTGTAAATCAAAATTTACAAATGAATGGGAAACATTCAGTGATGGACACAGATGTGGAAGAGGATTGATCTTAAGAGAATCTGTAGGAGGTAGGGTCCATCTCAGCCTTCTCTTGCCTCACCCTGTCTTATGCAATGTTGTGTTCATTTGAACTAGTTAATGTTAATCACCAAAGTAAGCAAAGTAAAAATGAGATAAATACACAGATGCACACACTCACATACATCATACTGCTACAACATGGGACTCACATTATTTACTGCTTTCTATTGTTGACATTGTCTTCAAAGAAATAAACATCTATAATTTTGTTGTTAACATTCAGCTGCAAATAACTTAAATATATGGAGTTAAGTTTTAATTTATTCCCCTATTCAGAAAACATTGTTGTGTTCCTTGTATGAGTCAGATCGTGAACTAAGTTCTAGGTCTCCAGATGTTCAGGAAGGTCATGGCCTCAGGGAGTGTAGGAGAGACTAAAATATCAGTTGCCTATCTATTTATTGCCAGTACTATGTGGGGCCCTGTACCTCTAAGTCTCCTATCCCACCTCTGAAAGCACCCTGAACTGAAGTTAGGCATTATCATTCTTATTGTATAGCTGAGGAAAACAAAGCTAACTAATTTGCCTGAAGTCACACAAGTTGGAAGTTACAGAGCCAGAATTGTTCCTAAATACCACTGCCCAACCCCAGGTTCATACCTTCCCCCCACACTCCTGAATGAAGGGCTCTGTGGGGAGACAAGCCTCAATATGAATGGGAACAGAGTGTCCTGGCAGCACTGGGCTGGGAGCCATCATTTCTGACCAGGAATATTGAAGGACCTTGGTCTTGTCAAGACAAGGTGACAGTCAAGCTGGGTTTTTAGAGATTGATACACTATCACCTAGCAGGAAAGGAGTATGGACAGATATTTTGAATGAGGATGGAGGTATCCATATCCAACACCTTATATGGCTCCCAAGGTTAAATGGCAGGGCAATGTAGCCCTGTAGTGATGATAAATAAGCTTTGATTTTCATGCAGCCTGCTTCCCAGGTCAAGAAAGTTGTGACTGTTTTTATCGCATGAATGACATTTACCCTAAACCCTCAGTTGGATTTTGAACAGGTTTAACACTATGTGTTCAAGCTGTTGGTTTTTCTAACCATTTCGCCTTCAACTTCTATACTTTGTTTCTAAATGCAAATGTTTTAAAAGCTGAGAATCAGAGGGAATATAGGAAGATGTGGCAATAATCATGGATTTTTTTTTCCCTTTTCTCCTTCTCTAAGTAGGCTCCACAACATATCAGTAGCTAGGTTAGATCAGAATCTACCCACCAAGTTAAGAAAGATCCGAGGAGCCAGAGGCCACTATTAGGGCAGAGTGAGACTCAGACTTTCCCTCCACCCACTGTCCTATCTGCATGCCCTCATCTGTGGACACATGATCTTATACCAAGTTGCTAGGAAAGTTGCCTGCAAACATCCCCTCAGTTAAATCCCCCTCCAAAACCCACTAGGAACTTTTTAAAAAAAAATTTTTTTTAATTTTAGAATAGCTTTAAATTTATAGAAAAGTTGCAAGAGAGAATTCCTATATACCCCACATTCAGTTTTCTGTAATATTTTATATTACTATAGTACATTTGTCACAATTAATGAAATGGTACATTATTATTAACTGAAGTCCATATTTTATTCAGATTTTCTTCATTTTACCCTAATGTCCTTTTTCTGTTTCAGGATCCTATCTAGGATACCACATCACATTTAGTGGTCATGTCTCCTTGCAACTTTTGGCTGTGATACTTTATGAGACTTTCCTTGTTTTTGGTGACTTTGATAGTTTTGAGAAGTATTGGTCAGATACTTCATAGACTATCCCTTAATTTGGATTTTTCATTTGTTTTTCTTATCATTAGCCTGGGTTTATGGGGGAAAGAAAACTACAGAGGTAAAGTGCCATCTTCAAATCAAGGTCATATACGGTCACCATGACTTTATCTCTGTTAATGTTGACCTTGATCACCTGGCTGAGGTAGTGTTGGTCAGGTTCTCCACTATAAAGCATGGAATATATTTTTTTTATTAGCATTTTCCTTTTAGTTTTGGGAGAGTACAAGCAGAACTGCATTTGTGTTCTTTCCCATGACGTCAACAAGATATTCCCTGAATATTAATGATCATGTTATCTTAATAGAAGCTGAGTTGAGGGGTGCCTGGGTGGCTCAGTGGATTAAAGCCTCTGCCTTCAGCTCAGGTCATGATCCCAGGGTCCTGGGATCAAGCCCCACATCAGGCTCTCTGCTCAGCAGGGAGCCTGCTTTCCTTCCTTTCTCTGCCTACCTCTCTGCCTACTTGTGATCTCTGTCTGTCAAATAAATAAGTAATATCTTTAAAAAAAAAGAAGAAGAAGAAGAAGAAGAAGCTATACCCACCTTTTATGACCTGGCCTCAGAACTCATGTGGCTTCACGTCAGCCACAGTCACAGCCCCATCCAGATTCAAGGGAAGAGAACATAGACCTCACTTCTCCAAAAGGAGTACCAAGTCCCATTTAGGAAGAGTAAGTCAGTTGGGATGTATTGTGATTATTTTTGGAAAATACAAACTGTCACAGTTGACTGTTAAGTAATTTAGGTTTCTTAGCCTTCAGCGAATACTTGTTGTAGCCACTGTGCTGCACTAGATATGGAGTTATATCATTGAGCCAGATGCAGTCTCTACCCCCCCGGCAGCTTACAGACGCTCAAACAATTAAGACATTTGCCATTTCCATTCAGAGACTTGGAGGCTGGAATAGGTTAGATGTAGAGGTTACAGCCACCAGGAGGGACCTCTAACAAGGTCTTCAATACCAAGGAGGAATTCTACATGGAAAATATTTGTCCTAAGAGGAGCTGAATGCATAAAGCAGAAATCTACAGCTGAAGACAAAAGGCAACGTAGTTGCCCTAAGTCTTGCTATCTTTGGGGAGAGTTTTTTTTTTAAAGATTTATTTAGGGGTGCCTCATGGCTCAGTGGGTTAAGCCTCTTGCCTTCAGCTCGAGTCATGATCTCAGGGTCCTGGAATTGAGCCCTGCATCGGGCTCCCTGCTCAGCGGGGAGCCTGCTTCCCCCTTTCTCTATGCCTGTCTCTCTGCCTGCTTGTGGTCTCTCCCTTTCTGTCAAATAAATAAATAAAATCTTTTAAAAAGTTTTATTTATGTATTTGATGGAAAGAAAGAGAGAGAGCATACAAGCAGGGCGAGCAGCAGGCAGGGGAAAGGGAAAAGCAGGCTCCCCGTGGACCCAAGGAGCCCAATGCAGGGCTGCATCCTAGAACCCTGGGATCATGACGTGAGCCAAAGGCAGTTGCTTAACTGACTGAGCCACTGAGGTGCCCCACAAGTTTTATTTTTTAATTGTGGTCGTCACGGTTGTTGTTGTTATTGTTTTGTCATTGCCTGTCTTCATGCTGCTTCATTCTTCTGTTCCTATAGGACATTTTCCTGAATCAAAAACCTCTCAGTCCCTAAGGTCTCAAGCAGCCAGGATCAGAGAACCTGGGTTTAAATCCTTGTACTTTCACATGGTAGCTGTTTTGACCTTAGACAAATGACTTGATTATATAGTTAGCATGGATATAATAGGAGGGCCCAGACTGCAAATGGGGTGTTCTTGCCTATTTCCTGCTGCTAAGAGAGAATCTGTGCTGTGTATGCGTGTGTGTGTGTGTGTGTGCGCGCACGTTCACATGTGTTTGTAGTGTTTTTGTTAGGAAACTGTGCTCTGGGAGCACCTGGGTGGCTCAGTCAATTAAGTGTCTGCCTTTGGGTCAGGTCATGGTCTCAGGGTCCTGGGATTGAGTCCTACATTATACTCCTTGCCCCTCTGCCCGCTGCTCCCCCTGCTTGTGCTCTCTCTGTCAAATAAATAAATAAATAAATAGATAGATAGATAGATAAATAAAATCCTTAAAAACAAAAACAAAAACCCAGAGCAGCACAAGGTAAGTCATGCCAGCTGGAGACCACAGGTGTGATTGCCTAGAAGGAGAATAAAAGCAAAGATCTGCACCCTAAACTCCCTGGTTTCATAAAGAAGCCAAGGTCACAAGCATACGTTATCTCATAAAAGCATTTGTCCAGCACACCCTGAAGGCAATGATGCATATTTATTTCTGAGGGAAACCATGCTGTGAGAGATGAGGAATTCATGTTTTATCTTTAAAATAAAAGGGAACATTGAAGTTCAGAGGATGGAACACAGTAGAATACCAGGACCAGTGATATAAAGAGAGCACTGTAGGTTTGGAGCATTAGTGGGATTGGAGGGGGGGTGAGTTGGCCTGGGTCACTCATAGTCCTAACCTGTATAGCTGTGTAGCCCAGGGTAAGTTTTTCAGTTTGTTGGGCCTCAGCCTTCTCATCTATAAAGTGAAGGAGCTGGATACCAAAGAATCCTAATATCCCATCCAACTGAAAGATAATAATTTTGAAATTAGAAAAGCCCACTTCCTGGCAAGATGGTATGTTCCTGCCCATGTTGAGAACAGACTCTCTGATGGTCAGACTTCATATGTTGTGGATACTCTTTCCTTATATTTTTAAAACACTGGATGCAGAAGCTAAATTCCTAAGTGTTCCAGTTATTTGTTGCTATAAAACAAACTACCCCAAAACAGTGGCTTAATCATTTACTTTGTTCCCAAATGTTAGGATTGACTGAGCTCAGTGAGGTGACTCTCCCTTGGTATCTCGTGTGTGGTTGCAATCCAACAGTGGCTGGAATGAGGCTGCTTCACTGTTGTGTCTGATGCCTGGCTGGGGTTAGAATAGCCAAGGCTCCTTAGGCCTTTGTCTCCCTCTCCAAGTGGTCCCTCCACTCAGTCTCTCCATGTGGTGGCCTAAAGGCCACTGGACTTCTTATATGGGGCCAAAGACACACAAGAGAAACCTGCAGAAGCAGTATTAGCTTTTCTGTCCTGGCCTTGGAAGTCATGTGATGTTACTTCTGCCCCATTATATTCCTCACAGAATTCACAAAGGCCTACCTCAGGTCAAGGGGAAGGAAAAAGACCCACCTCTTGGTGGGAGGGGTGTCCTTGAATTTACGGACAGTGGCTGAGCTGCCATCTTGCTTGGGGCTTGATGATGGGGGGATGGCTCAAAAGACTACTCAATTTCCTGATTTTGTGATTCTATCATAAGGTTTGAAGACAATGGGGGAAATATCTAGTAGAAATCTAGTTTAATGGAGGAGGAAAGCTCTACATAGAAGATAAATACTACATTTTTTTAAGATTTTATTTATTTATTTGACAGAGAGAGACACAGCAAGAAAGGGAACACAAGCGGGGGGAGTGGGAGATGGAGAAGGAGGCTTCCCACTGAGCAGGGAGCCTGATGCGGGGCTCAATCCCAGAACCTTGGAATCATGACCTGAGCCAAAGGCAGATGCTTAACAACTGACCCACCCAGGTGCCCCAAAGATAAAGCCATTTTAAATTACAAAGAAAATGATGGGGTGCCCAGGTGGCTCAGTCAGTTAAGCACCCAACTCTTTTTTTTTTTTTTAAGATTTTATTGATTTGAGATAGAATGAGAGCAAGAGAGAGTACCAGCGGGTGGGGGGGCGGGGCAGAGGGAGAGGGAGAAGCAGGCTCTCCTCTGAGCAGGGAACTCGATGTGGGGCCTGATCCCAGGATGCTGGGATCATGACTGAGCTAAAGGCAGATGCTTAACTGACTGAGCCACCCAGGTGTGCCCCAGTTAAGCATCCAACTCTTGATCTCAGTCCAGGTTTTGATTTCAGGGTCATGAATTCAAGCCCTGTGTTGGGCTCCACACTGGGCATGGAGCCTACTTAGAAAATATTTTTTTTTTAAAGATTTTATTTATTTGACAGAGAGAGAGAAATCACAAGTAGGCAGAGAGGCAGGCAGAAAGCAGGTTCCCCGCGGAGCAGAGATCCCGACGTGGGGCTCGATCCCAGGACCCTGGGATCATGACCTGAGCTGAAGGCAGAGGCTTTAACCCACTGAGCCACGCAGGTGCCCCGAAAATATTTTTAAAAAATAAAATAACAGGGGCACCTGGGTGGCTCAGTGGATTAAAGCCTCTGCCTTTGGCTCGGGTCATGATTCCAGGGTCCTGGGAACGAGCCCCAAATCAGGCTCCCTGCTCGGCAGGGAGTCTGCTTCCCTTCCTCTGTCTGCCTCTCTGCCTACTTGTGATCTCTGTTTGTCAAATAAATAAGTAAAATCTTTTCAAAATAAATTAATTAATTAAATAACAAAATTACAAGGAAAATGAGATAGAATTGTTTATAAGTGTAAGGGAAATCTATATATGTAATAAATATGTCGTGTGTGTGTGTGTGTATAAGCGATTTTAAGACAAAAATTTAAAAATTTCCTACTCTTCTACATGAAGAGCAGAGACTTAAAACAATTTCTAGGCCTTTTATTTTAGCACTACAAGTTTCCTGTTACTTACAGGATAAAGTTAATTGATCATCTTATTAAAAGAACACCACATGTGTCATATAGAGCCCTGAAAGAAAACAGGTAAGAGGGAAGAAAAGTCAAAAGACCAATAATAGAAAATCAGTACTCAAAGGATTGTGGATCATTGCTTTTGACTATGCATAGCAGCCTGGCAGGTGGGGGAAGGGGGTGAGTGAAAATGTTTTAAGAGTGTAGACTCTGTTGTTTTGTTTTGTTTTGTTTTGTTTTGTTTTGTTTTGTATTAAGGAGGCTCCACGTCCAGTGTGGAGCCCAGTGCAGGGCTTGAATTCACAACCTTGAGATCAAGAGTAAGATGCTTAACCAATTGAGCCACCCAAGTGCCCCTAAGAGTGTAGACTCTGAAGCCAAGGTGCCAAGTCAAATCGTGGCTCACCATACCCTACCAGTGTGAAAGGAGACAGGTTCCTGTATCTCTCCATGCTGCTTTTCCTCGATTGCAATAATGAGTTACTGATAGTACCTATCTCATCAGGGTATTCTGGGAATCAAATATATCAGGACAGGCTTAGCCCTTCAAGCAGTGCATGGCATATAGGAATTACCTCATACATTAAATTAGCCATTTCTCCCTTCACCAGCTCCCTCCTTGCCTTTGCCAGATGCAAGTATCATGCCCAATATGCACTATGGTTAGCCAACCAAATCAACAGGAGGAGGAGGACCTTTCCTTTCCTTGGGCCCTGGGATCATGTACACATTGGAATTTTAGGGAGAAGGAGGCCTTCCTGCAACATCTGGACACCCATCAGTCTGTGGGTTTCCACACCCTACGCTTGTCCATTTTCCAAGATGCTTTAAAATTCAGTTCCACATTTAAAGCATGTCAAGCTAAATTTTAGTTTTAGTCTCTCTCACATATTTGGCATTAGAGCCTCCAGAGGCTATTATGCAAATCTATGCAAATTATATGCAAAGAGGCGATAGCCCCAGATTGTGGGGAGAAGAGTAGCAGGCCAACACAAAGGGACTTGAATGAAAATTTGCATCTGTTAGGGGAAGCCCAGGTTGAAGGCCTTGCAGAGTTATTGTGACAGTATGTGCCCTTTCATTCAGTTATTAACCTTTTATGCCAAAGAGGAGAGGTAAAGTCATGTCTGATTTCCTTAGTGAAAATGACAGTGGAGGTTGAAGGAGGTGTTTGTGCTGTGCAGCATCATAGCAATTTTTATAATACAAATAAAAAGTTGCTTTGAAATAGTGGATGTGGTCCAGGCTGTGCCCCCAACCTGCTGTGTGTTTTTGGACAAGTCACTTTGCTCCTTCCATTGCCCCCTGTGTGAAATGAGGGAATTTGATTAAGTTATCTCTAGGGCCCCTTTTACTGTGACAGCTAAACGTCATTCTCCAAATGAAAATTCTTGGCACCCAGATGGCAATACCCATTCATTGTACCAAACAAAGGTTTACTCTAAAGTCTAAAGAAGAAGGACTGAGAGGTAATTTAACAGTCTTCCTAGAAAGAAAAATAACCTCAAGGAATTATTTTTTAAAAGGGAGAAGGGGACAACAAAGGCAAATATTTATTTACACAGTAAGTCTTAAAGCAAGAACGATTATAGTCATATATTTCCCAGCTAGGAGGATTTTAGCCCCTGGAATGCTCCTGGTGAGAAAGTCAAGAGCATTTCTTTCCCTAGTATTTTACAGACTATGATGTGTTAACCCTTCTACCTCTAGAGTGCTGCAAAAGCTCTTCCGGAGGCCAGGTGGCTCCTCTCCCACCTGTCACTCAGATCTTTCAGGGTCTGTAAGCTTTGCACTGCCCTTAGTGCTGCTGCCAAAAGATTTCCATGTCCTTGGTCTCTGGTCTCTGATTTTCTCTCACATATCTGATGTTCTAGCCCAGGAAGCCAAGGGCCTTTAATTTTAACTCCAGCTGTTGCAGCAGCCACCAGCTGGGCACAGGTGTAACCTGACAGCCCCTTGCCTGGGGCTTCTCTGCCTAAGCCACACTGGCCATGGGCCTCATGCAGAAGAAAGGAATACAGAGGAAGGAGCACCAGTGAAGTAGCCCTGAGCCAGTGGAGATGGGAGTGATGTAGGAAGTGCTGGGGTTTGGAGCCAACAGCCAAGAAAGAATTCTTGAGACATCTTTGATGTAAAAGGTGATTTTATTAAAGCACGGGGACAGGACCCATGGGCAGAAAGAGCTGCACTGGGGTTGTGATGGGTGACTCATTATATACTTTCAAGTTGAGAGGGGATCAGGGACAGCACAACCTCCAAGGTATTTTGGAAACAAGGTTTCCAAGATCCTAAGGGGGCTAGCCAGTGTTTAGGGAAAGGTTATTTATTACTGTTTAGAAAAAACTCAATCATGAGACCCTTCAGATGTGTATCAGTGGGCCACATGCTTGAAGGATGATTGCTAACATGTATCTTGGTGGGTAGAGAAAAAGTTTCCAAAGGAATTTTTATACGTTAAAGAAGACTTACAGGATCTTGGGGGATTGGGATAAGATTGCCTCTTGCCTTTAGCAAAATATTAACATCAAGGCAGCTGAGTTCCTAGAGAAATGTCACTGCCTGTTTCAAGGATTTGTCAATGGGCTGTAAGCAGTAAGGAAATTTAATTTTTCTTGTGCCTTTGTTTCCCACATCAAGAACTGCTGGGTAAGCGAATGCTCCTCTCACATAGAAAGTTTGAGGTGCAGTCTACTCAGCCCCTCAGAGGTCCCCAGCAAATACGAGTATCATATTTGATCAACTCATAACCTGCCCTCAGATTGATTTTCTCTGTTTGACTCATCTCAGACCGCCATGGTCGTCCCCTCAAATCACTTCCCAAAATATACTACCTGAACACAACTCTGCCTTTCCTTTTTCTGAGGGATCTCTAATGTAAGACATCTGTCTTAGCTCAGGCTGGCATAACAAAGTACCACAGGTTGGGCATACTTAAACAACAGAAAGTTATTTTCCCACAGTTCTGGAAGCTAGAAGACCAAGATCGAGTTACTGACAGGACTGGCTTCTGATGAGACCTCTCCCTTTGACTTGAAGATGACCATCTTATCACCGTGTCCTTAGGTGGCCTTTCCTCTGTGTCCAAGCATCTCTGGTATCATTCTTGGGTCTTCATCTCCTCTTCTTATAAAGACACCTGTCAGATTAGATTAGGGACCACCCTAAAGGCCTCATTTGACTTAATAACCTCTTTAAAGGCTCTATTACCAAACACAGTGACATTCTGAGGTACTAGAGGTTAGAGCTTCAACAAATGAATTTGGGGGACACACAGTGCATTGTCTAGGTGGCTAGCAGAGCTGAAGGAAGGACATGACAGTAACCAGGAAGGACTTCATAAGAAAATGGGGGAATTCACAGGTCAGAATTAGGCCTTAGAAGTCGATCAGGCCACCCATCAGCTGTTGAGACCAGTTCTTCCCACCCCATGTATTGTACCAGGGTGGCCAGTTTTCCAGTTTATAATCTGAACAGATCCTATGTCTCACATTTGTATGAGATGTATTATTTGTAAAGTTTGACACATGCTATTATGATTAATAAATCCACATATATTTAGAAGTATTTTTAAATTTATACGTTTTTGTTCCTGTGCATTTTCTCAATGAACCAAAAGCATACACACTGATCATCATGAGAAATTCATAATTTTCTTTTAATGCTCAAAAGAAAGGCTGGGAATCACCAGTGATTTTCCACAGAGAGTTCAGCCACATGAGCGCCACAGGGAAAGCAGTTAACATTAATGACAACCATAAAACCAGCTGGTGGTCTTGGAGTGCATCTTCTCTTCCAGCTCTCTGCTAAGTGCTATGTGGGCACCAGATCTGGTCACCCACTGGACTGCTGTCCCCTTCTGCCTATCATTGACCTATGCACTGAGATTTCTCTCTCTTGTTTTAGGATTGTTTGTGGATTGGTTTGAGCTCACTCAGAGCCAGAGACTGCTTTGTCCATTTTGTGTCCTCCAATGTCAAGGAGAGGATAGAGACCCTCCTTACTTGCCCAGTGAATGGGACTGAATAAACAGATATCTGACAATTTGTGCCTTTGTCCAGTCCATAAATGGAATATTCAGAAAAGGCGTAAGAGTTGGTCAGCTCTGCCCACAGAAGCCTTCCACATTTGACTCAGGCTGGCTTACACAAAGCTGCCAGCCTCCCTCTGATCAACCTGGCCTTGACCACTCCCTGGCTGCAGAGGGGCAGCAGGCATTCAGAGGCCATAATCCTTCCCACACCCAGCCCAGCCTGTTCTGAGAAGCTGCTCTTGGGGGTCAGGATGGCAGTGTGGACCTCCGGAATGCTCCCAATGTTCCCTTTGGCTCCCAGAGCACCACAGCTTCATGCGTAAGGAAGGTCCAGGCTCTGAGCAACTCCCCAGGTATTTCACCTCTTCTCTCTGTCTTCTTCTCAAGGCTTCCTCCTGATCTTGGCACTGACCGAAGCACTGGTATTTGCCACCCAGGAACCATCTCCGAGAGAATCTCTTCAGGTCCTCCCCTCAGGCACCACCCCAGACACCATGGTGACAGCAACCCTCAGCTCTACCAGACATTCTTCCATGGCAACTGCCCCCACTTCTGTGGGCTCACTGACCCCCCATCCCAATGGATCCTCCTCACAGGCTGCAGCTCCCATGGCAATGACAACGCCCCATCCAGATGGACGCCCTCCTACAAACACTGTCTCCACCATCATGATGACAGCAACCACCCCACATTCTGAAGGCCCCCTAACCACAGGGCCCCTTCCTGCTGCCATGGCAACCACATCCTCCCACTCAGAGGGCCATCCCCAGGGGGAAGCTATGGCCACCATCCTGCTGACAAAGCCAACAGAAGCCACCAGCCGTCCCACCACAGCACCTACCCGGGCTACCACACGCAGACCTCCCAGGCCCCCAGGCTCTTCCCGAAAGGGGACCAGCAGTTCATCACGCTCTGTCCTGCCTGCACCCAGTGGCCACTCTGGGAGGAAGGAAGGCCAGCGGGGACGAAATCAGAGCTCCACACATCTGGGGCAGAAGCGGCCCTTGGGGAAAATCTTTCAGATCTACAAAGGCAACTTTACAGGGTCTATAGAACCTGACCTGTCCACCCTCACTCCCAGGAACCCACTCTGGGGTTATTCTTCCTTGCCACAACCCCAGACAGTGGCCACAACCATGGCGCCCAGCAGGACCTCGTGGACACCACCCACCACCCCCCTGGTGCCTGCAGAGGACAAACCAGGCCTTAGCAGAGCAGACCAGGGGGGTGGTTCCACCTTCACCAGCCAAGGAGGGGAGCCGGACACCACAGTAGCCTCAGGTGCCCCTGCCAGTCCACAACCTGCCCCAGTGCCTTCTCAGCGCCCCCGCGGTGACCCACAGGATGGCCCCAGCCACAGTGACTCCTGGCTTACTGTCACCCCCGGCATCAACAGACCTCCATCTACCAGCTCTGGGGTCTTCACAGCCACCGCGGGGCCCACCCAGGCTGCCTTCAACGTCAGTGTCTCAGCCCCTTCCAAGGGGACCCCTCAGGGAACATCTTCAACCTCGCAGGCTCCAGCCCACCCCACCAGGGGCTCAGAAAGCACTGTTTCCCAAGCCAAGGAGGAGGCTACAACCACCCCCACAACGACCAACAGGGTGCCCAGTCCTCTCTCCACAGTGGTGTCCACAGCCACAGGAAACTTCCTCAACCGCCTAGTCCCTGCCGGGACCTGGAAGCCTGGAACAGCAGGGAATATATCCCATGTGGCTGAAGGAGACAAACCCCAGCACAGAGCCACCATCTGCCTGAGCAAGATGGACATCGCCTGGGTGATCCTGGCCATCAGCGTGCCCATCTCCTCCTGCTGTAAGTGCCTCACCCTCTCCTTACTCCTCCCCTTTTCCCTCCTCTCCCTCTATCACATCAATGTGTCTGTTCCCAGAGAGCCTTTGCCCCAGAGCTGGGAAGTCACTACCAAACAGGCGGCTGAACTTCCCAGAATTGTAGGAAACTAGGTGGCAGGACACAAATCATGGCTTATCCCTACCCCTGGTCCTGGTCCTTAGCCAGGACATGGATCAGATGCCCACTCGTCATAAAAAGAGAGCTCCCGGGAGTGGGGGAGAACATTCCAAGTAGTCCAATCAAGCTCTGAATTGTGCAGAAAGAAACACCAAGCTGGAGAGGTGCCATGGCTCACCCAAGAGCCCGAAGTTAAGTGAGGGATAGGCCTGGGATAGAGGGTCACCAACTTCCTACCCAGTACTCTTGTCATGACACCATCCTGCCACACTCACCCTCAAGGGCAGCCTGCTAATGGCTGTAGTGACATGGCACCAAGACACCATAGGGGAACACTGGCACTTCTAAACATACAACCTGCAAGTAGTAGAGCCCTATCTTCCTCTCCCACTTCACATCCATCTTTCTGCCTATCTTTCCTCCTTTCCCTTATCTCTTCTCCTCCTGCTCTTTCTTTCTCCAAAAAAGGAGAGGAGGCTTTGATCTTGCAGGAATTTCTATTAGCCTTAGCAAAAGCAGCAGTTCCTGTAGCTAAATTGAGAGCCTGAGAGTTACACATGAATTTAGCTATTTTCTCCCTCTTCCACAGTTTTATTTGTTCATGGATGGTGTGAGCTGGATGCAGTGTGGACTGCATTGCTTCCACTGGTGCTGGTAGAGAAGGGCTCTCCCAGGCCACCAGCAATTCTGTGCTGCTACCTGTCACTCCTTTAATGAGAATTTGAGAGATCCTTCCCCCTAACCTTGCCACAAAGTACCTGATTTAATCACTCAGAATATTGGGACTTCTTTTATGTCTTCCCCATGTACTTGATCTTAGATTCTTAGAGTTTCTCTGATAAACTCACATGAATCCTCACTAATTTTAGCTTCCCCCACCCCTCCATGGTTATTGGCTGGCCTCCTTCTGAACCCTTCCAGGGGTGAGAAACCCCCTGTGCTTCTCAGTCATTGGACAGCCATTCTCCTTTGACTCCCTCAGGTTGTTACCCAGCTCTCCTGGAAGCCTGACATCTGTCTCTTTGTAATTTTCACTCTGTGGTCCTAAACCATGCCCTCTGAAACCATACAAAATCAGTCTGTCTACCAATTCCTGAAACATTTGAAATGGTGCTCAAAAACAGCTTTTCCTTTTCTAAGCCACTCATCCCAATTCCTTCACATCTCACATTGCCCTGGCCCTACCCCATCATCTGCTGCTCCGAATGACCACAAGTTTAGCCCTGCTCTCCCAGTAGGGAACACAGTGTTCCACATGGCCAGCCATGACAGAGGAGAGCAGGTGGTGTTTCCTTTGTTCTGGACACTTCAGTCACACTCAGGAAGCCAACACTGATATCAGCTCTGTCCGTTATACTGTCACATCACACCTTGGGCTCATCCTGATCTCAATAAGAACAAAGCCCCAGAAACTTTCCACAGAGGAGGCTGTTAAGCTGCCCTCCCAGCCTTTCCTCATGCCATGGGTCATTTGAACATTAGTGCAAGAGGTATATGCCTTTAACATGAGCATAATTTCTACTTGGCATTGTACCAACAAGATCTTTTTAAATCTAGATTCTGGATTCTTTGCAGAAGTCACCTCTCTCAGCTTTTTGTTTCCTTCTAGTTGAAAAGCAAAGCAAACTTTCCATGTCAAAGGTGGACAACCTACTTCTGCTCAAGGACCCAATTTAGGAAAAGTGAAAATGTTTGCAGGTTGCATATTTTATTCTTTCATTAAGTGCCTTTATTGTCTCATGGAAACACACATGAATGCTTAAAACTGTGATTGTCCACTTCTAAAACAGAAGAATGATAATGAGAAAATGTAGTTCTATTAGCCAATAAATTATTAATAATCATATTTGAGAAGTAACCACATTAGAGACCATTTTTTAAATTTTTCATTCTTTATGTCTCTAGAAGCTTTAGTTTACAAAGTGAGTTCCCATTATTTTTAACCAAGCCATCTGTAAAACAGACTAGTCAGAGGAATAAAAAACATATTAAACATGCTATGCAAGGAACATACCTTATAGGCAGGGACTAAGTCTTCAGGTGAACTGACTTGCACAGGGTCCCAATCACATAAGTCATCTCAGATCTGGTGGTAGAATCTGTTGTGATTCAACACAGTATTTCCCAAGTGCCCCTTGTGTGCCAGGCACTATGCCAAGCACTAGAGAATTGAGATATCTGATGTGGCTGCCTCCCTCAGCTCACAGAGCCCACTCCCCACCTGGGCCTTTCTCTTTGCCTGAGCTAGACAGCACAGAGTAGATCTAGGCTTCACTCCACAGGCCACACCCACCTGTTTTACAGTTCTAACAAGACTTCTACAGCTCTTTTTGGCATGTGTGAGTTTGAAATTAGATCTTACTGCAAAGTCAGAAAACCCATGGGCTGCCTAAACCACGCATAATAATGTCAGCCAAGACAGAAACAAGGACATAGCCTGAAACTGCACATAGAGAATGTTCCCAGCACTCTGAATGCTGGAGTAGAAAGTACTACTTTGTAAAGGAAGCTATGAACCCTTTTTTCAAAGTGGACTCTCACAGCCCCTTGGAACCACAGACTCCATGTCCTTCAGCGTCTGTCTTGCATTCCCAGTGTGCACTTGGGAGGGTCCCCTAAGCCCTACCTGCCTTAGTCCTAGCTGCTTCCACATAGAGTTCCCTATCCTTAGTCATGGCCCCAACTCCTGTGAGACCATCCTGTTGGGGCCCGGTGAAGACCCTGATGCAAGGGACATGAAGATAGAATACTTGTCCAACTTCAAAACTGTGCTCTTTCAAAGCACATATGAGTAAATACCCAGGCTGCTTTAATAGCCTAATCCCACTCCAGTCATCAGATAAGCAGACCTCTTCGAGCAGCTGCATTTATCCTAAAGCTCACTCTACTGCCCTCAAAGAAGAGTCTTCATTGCCAGTTTGCCATATATTTCAGGCAGGCTGGGTTAGTAGCAAAGTGCATGCATTTCCTCACATCTGGCTTTTCAGACCAGCCTGACCTTGTCCCAGCCCTGACCAGCCCTGACCTTGTTTCCTCCATGTACCAGAAACCAGATTTCAGGAGGCCAGAGTTGCTAGGCAGGTAGTTGAATCCCCTGCCTCTGTTGGAAACAGGGGGTTATCATAGCAAATCTCAGGCCTGCCCAAAAAGGGCTGTCATCAGTTCCATCAACCCTTCCAGATCGTAAGGCCAACCCAATGGCTGGAAAGATACATGTGCGAGGATTGAGAAATGCTTTGTCTCCTGAGCCATGCCAGAGACAGCCACGCAGGGGTTTAGATGTGCTGAAAACCAAAACTGATTGGATCCAGGCCACATTTGGCTAGGGCAGAGAAGCCATGTGGCTCTTGAGCTGGTCTCTGCTGCCACCATCAGGATGCAAAGAGGCCACCACCTTCTTTTAGAACTCTCTGGGCCTAGCACTGAATTGATCCTCACACACCCCAGTAAGTGCTCTGGGCTTTCATCAGGAGGTCAGTTTTGTGGCACATACCAAATCCATTCTCAAGAATGTCTTCACCCTGCCTCTCTGAAAAAGATTTAAGGCTTTATGGATGGTGAGAACAGGAACCAGACCAGCTGCAGATGTTTTTCCCCACCAATTTAGGTTGAGCCTGACTGAAACAGTAACAACACCTCTCTCTGCCCCAGATGTTGAGGGTCCACTTGCACTGCGCCCCCAGAGCATTCTGGCTTCTTCCAAATTGGCGGTGAATGCCATTAGATATATGTATCTCTTACAGGTCCAAAATGACTTTGTAGTTATTATATAAGAAAACATGGGTCAGAGTTACTCTTTCCATGAAAAGAGTAGAATAAATTGGAATGAGAAGGAAGTGTGACCAGGAGGGTGGAAGGAAGTGTTTCTCCTTGGGGCTTGTGAGCTAACTGAAGCAAGGGGGATGTAGAGTAGCCCCAGGGGCAGGCGGGGTTGTCCAGGGGCTGTCACCTCAGCTGGACCAGAGTGCCAAGCTCCCATACCTCTTCTCTGTGCTTCCCAACCAGCACCCCCTGCTGGGAGCCTTCTAGTCCCACCCACCAGGATGGGAGCTGACAGTGAGCCCCCAAACCTGGTTTCCCTAGGCCTATATCCTTATGTCCAGCCTGGCATCCTTCCATACCCTGAGGCCTCCCTGAACCTCCTGCTCGAACCCCCAAAGAAAGGAAGTGATTGTCCACAAGCTAGGCTGGTCCCTCAGGCTGGCACCACTGGACCAATCCTCCCTTCCAGAATGTCAGCTTTTTCATCTTCAAAGTGAAGGAGCCAAACTGGAATATGTGGCAGCTCCCTGTCTTCTTTTTTTAAACATTAAACCTGCATAAATCCCTGAAGAAGAGGCCTGGTATGATAGAAAGACTTGGCTTGTGGAATCAAATATGTCACAGCACCTCTCCTGCCAGTCACCTGTAGGCCTTAGACATGTAACTTAACCATTGGCCCAGTGCTTTCTCACCTATAAAAATAGGATTAATATCCACTGTGTTAGCTCAGGGCCTTCAAGAGGCAGATGCCAGGGGTATCTGGGTGGTTCAGTCAGTTAAGCATATGACCTTTGATTTTGGCTTGGGACATGATCTCAGGGTCATGAGATCAACCCCTGCATTGGGCTCTGCACTGAGTGTGTTGCCCAGTTGGGATTCTCTCTCTCCTCCCTCTCCCCCTCCCTGCTCACACTCTCTCTGCCTCCTTCTCTCTTTCTCTAAAAAAAAAAAAAAGGCAGATGAAAGCATGGGCTTGTGTTTGCACAGAGTTGTGTCATTTACAAGTGCTTCCACATGCCTCAGATGTGTTCCCTGCAGTGTTCAGGGCAATATAAGACAACAGCATTTCCCTGAGGGTCACAGAGACCCAGGTCAAGTTCCATTAATTACCTGAGTGATCAAGATCAATTTTGTTAACTTCCATGAGCTTCATTTGCCTCTTCTGCAAAGAGGAAGAGTAACAGTACATTCCTGAGAGAGCTATTTTGTGGGTTAAATCAGACTGTAAAGTGCCTAGGTCAGCGCTGGACATATTAGCAACTCCATAAGTCTCAATTGTACTTTTTCTTGGATGAAAGGTCAGGCCAGCAAAATAATGAAAGTTCTAAATCACAGGTGGTCCCTTGGCCTTGAGACACTCAATAGTCATGTAGCCCAGTTTTTCTTTCTCTTATGGAGGATGCTGGAAGAACAAGAAGAAAACTCTCATTAAATAAGTACTGACTGTGTATCAGGCAGTGTGCTCAGCATTTTGCATTCATGATCTCTAGCTCTCATTACAGCCCTGTGAATCCATAGTAGTCAAGTATGTTGAAGTGACTTACCTAATGTAACATGTAGTAGAGTCAGACTTGAACCCAGGCCTTTTAGATTCCATGCCTAAGTTCTTTCTGTGGCCAGGCCAGCTTCTATTGTAAATGAAAGAGCACTCAAGAGGCACTGGAAATTCCCTGAGAGAAACAATCAGGCCTGAAGCACTAACAACATTTGAGGGGAGAAAACTAGGAACAGAGCTCCCTGTTCCAACCCCCCAGACCATCCTGCAACAGGGCCAGCTCTTCCCACAAGGCAGAGTCCTGGTCCTGTGTCCTAAACAGGCCCAAACATGTTGAATGTTTTAGCTCAAACATTCAGAAATGTCCTTTATATCTTTAAAACTTTTTTAAGGTTACCTAGAAAAGTAGTGAGCAAATGAGAAGTCTTTCTGATCAAAGCAGATCAGATCAATAGAAACTTGCCCAATCTCTTGCCCTTGCCTGGAGGCCTTTTCAGGTTGAGATGCCAGCAAGGCCAGCAGCTAAGAAGAGAGCTACAGAAATCCTGTTATCCCACAGGGACTGAAGCGGTGGGCCCTGAGGTCTCAGCCTATAGGGATGCCAACTTTAGCAGATACCCCACACCCTGACATGTACAGGCAGGCCCCTTTGAAGCTGGCCAAATCCTCAGGCTGCCTTGGACAGAGCTTGCACTCTGCTGCCCCCTGGTGGTCATTGCCATGACAGCGCCAGCCTCTGAACTGCCGGATCTGGGGTCCCCTCTACCCAGGACAAATGGTCATCACCTTTAAGATGTTGACTGCAGCCCTGCCCACCGCTGGCCTGGAGTTTCAGCCATCCCACAGGCTAAGGTGATGGTAATCCTAGCAGGGAAATGCCCAGTCTTCATTTACTGGCTTCTCCCTAAGAGGGCTGCTCTCTTCCTTGTTAAAGCATTACTCAGCACTATGTCAGCCTGGACAGGCCACCTTACTTCCCCAACCTCAGAAGCCTTCCCTCTTGGCAAGCTGAAGCCCTCTGTTTACTTACCTATTCATTCACAACATCCAAATATACTCATTCCTCCCTGGAGCTCCATAAGTCTCAGAGATTGGACAGATAGGATCACACATTGAGGAAAGCCTTTCATGATCACCCTAAAGCATTCTCTTCTCAACTCCTCTCCATTTGCTCCCTCACTCCACCCTATTTTATTTTCTTTAAACAATTATTGCTGTCTGAATTTACCTTATATTCATTTTGTTTATTATATATCATGTGACCCTCTCTGTGCTCCTCCATACACAAACTAGGAGGGATATTTATGACACAGTGCAGCCTTGTCTTTTTTTCACTCCCTCTCTCCCAGAACCTGGCCTGAAGTTGACATTCAATGTGTGTAGATAGTTAACAAATGGTGTAAGTGGCTGAATATATAGCCATCACAAATTCACCTGGTACTCAGCAATGCTGGCCCCATGCTTTTCTCCCTCCCCTGTCTCTAACTTGGACTCTCTCTACAGCTGTCTTGCTGACAGTGTGCTGCCTGAGGAGGAAGAAAAAGACGGCTAATCCAGAGAACAACCTGAGCTACTGGAACAATGCCATCACCATGGACTACTTCAATAAGCATGCTGTGGAGTTACCAAGGGAGATCCAGTCCCTTGAAACTTCTGAGGTAATAAGCCCCAAACCATGAAGTGCCCCTGGAAGGTCCAGCCCCACTACAGGGAATAGCACAGGCTGCAGAGTAACCCACAGAGCATCTCCTTGCTTCTTAGTGTCTTGTTCCTCAAAGGATGGTCCATAGACCAGTAGCAGCAGCACCCAGGAAACTACAGGTCCCACAGCAGCCCTGCTGAATCAATCTGTATTTTTGGCAAGACTTCCCAGGTGCTTTCTATGCATGTTAAAGTTTGGGAAGCTCTGTTCTTGAGATCCCTGGGTTGCTGGGAACAATTCAATAAGTATTCCTTGAGAACCCATTTTCTGGCAGACAGTCTCTGGGGGTTATGAAGATGAGAGCTTGGGGCCCAGATTCCAAGATGTGGTTGAGGTATGAGCCCCAAGCATCATTCAAAAGCGGACAAACTAGAGGAGATACAAGAAGAGTTGTAGAGAGCTGTAGAAATCTAGAAGAAAGCTTTTGCAATGGGGGTTAGGAAGGATAAATGGATTTTGACAGGTATTCCAACAAAGGAAGTAACCTGAATAAAGGTGGGAATGTGGGCTACACACAGCATATCATGGGAGAACAGAATACGTTGGGTCAGGAAATATTACCCAAAATACCCATCTGGCCAGTGAGAGAACTAGGCTTTGACCTGGTGTTCCTTCCCCTCTCACATAGAAGGTGGGGGCAGAGGCCAGGGCACAGCAGGAAAGGTAGATTGATTTGGCGTGGACTTGAATAGGCTTGAATGGAGTTTATACTTCAGTCTTGGGCAATGGAGGGTCATTGAAAGTTTTGAGCTTTGTGTGACCTAGTTTTAAAAAGATTGTGCTGATGGCCTGGTGAAGGTACTCTATATGTGCTTGGTGAACAGCTAGGAAGGAGAGGTAGGGGGGTTTAATGGATGAATGAATGGATGGGAGGACAGGCGGGAAGACAGACAAAATAAGAAGGCCAGCTAGAATGCAATCGAGATGGCCTGGGAGATAAATGGCAGACATTTGAGTAAAAGCAGTGAGAACTGCGAAGAGTCCTGGAGACAGTCCCTTCTTCCCCTGCGGATCCATCCCCCACAGCATCCAGGGTGGGCTTTTATAAACATAAATGTGATCACATCACTCCCAGACTCAGAATCCTTTAGTAGCTTCCTGATGCTCTTAAGTTAAAGTTCACAGTCTTCTGAAGGGCCCATGAGGTGGACTTGGCCCTGGCCCAACCATCCAGCCTCACGTCATGCCACTCTCCATCTCATCTGCTGAGCTCCAGCCACCCTGGATTTCTTTTCATTTTTTTATAACACCAAGTTACACCCCATTCTGGGGCTGTGCATGACTGTTCCTTCTACTGGGATGTGTTCTGTCCCTCCTCAGCACCCCTTCCTTTGTTCATCTCAGTAGCTCCTACCCATTGTTCAGGCCCAGTCTAACTGTCACTTCCTCAGAGAGACGTTCCCTGACCTGCCATGCTGGGCTCTGCTCTCCTAACATATGGTCTCAGCTCCTTATGCTTTTTCCATCATGGCACATACCAGAGTTGTAAGGATGTAGCTGCTGACCTGATATTAGTTTCATATTTCACTCCCTAACTAGAATACCCAGTTGCTTCCACACTGTAAAACCCAGGAGTCAGTTCTAAGCATCCCTCTTACTCAATCTACCAGCAGCATCAGCACCGTCAGTCATTTCCTCCTCAGAAAGTTTGTCTTCACCCCATCCTGTTCTGGCTCTCCTCCACCTTTCAGCAGCTCCTTCTCAGTCTCCATCACTGGCTCCCAGTCCTTTGTCCAGTCTCTAATCACTGCAGTGCCCGGGTTCAGCCTTCCCACTGCTTCTCTTCTCTCTACTTAGTTTCATGACTTTAAATATTATCTCTGCACCATTGACTTGCAATTTCTACCTCTGATCTTTACATTTCCCCTTCACTCAGACTCATGTACCCAGCTACTGCTGTGCATGTCTCATGGGCATCTCAAATTCAACATTCCCCAGATTGAACTGCTGACTTCCCCTCCCCACCCAAACACCCAGAAGTTCCCTGGTGTTTCTCATTACATAAATTGCATTGCCAGCCCCCTTCTCCTCTCACACACTCCACACCCAGTCTATCAGCAGATCCTCTTGGTTCTTCCGATATAGGAGTGCTTCTCACCACCCACATTGCTGCCTCCCTCAAATCATGGATTGCTGCAATAACTTCTGAAAACAAGGTCTCTGCTACCATCTTGCCTTCTATCCTCCACACAGTAGCCAGATGATCTTCTCAAGGAAGGACTCCATGTCTGCCATGTCTCCCAACCCTCAAATGGCTCCTCTTCACACTTTGAACAAAATCCAGATTCTTCTTACCAGACCCTTCACAGGCTGACCTTGCCCACCTCCCTGGCCTCCTCCTGCCAGACCTCCCACTGACCACACACTTGAGCCACACCAGCCTTTGGCTTTTCTTCAACACAGTCTTTCCAAAAACACAAGATTTCTCTTGCACCTGTATAAAATGCTCTTTTCCTGGTTCCATCCCTCACTTCCTTCAGGTCTCTGTTCCAGTGCTGCATCTTCAGAGAAACTTGTCCTGACTTCTCTATACAGAGTAGAAGCCCACCTCCACCCCCATGGTTTTCTATCTTCTTTTCTGCTTTATTTTTCTTCAGAGCACTTCTCACCACCTGACACTGCATCATTCTCTGTTGACTGGCCCCTTATCTGTCTCTTCGTAGAGTATAGGCTGCCTGATGGCAGAAGTTTGTTCTCACTGCTCTATCCCTAGCACCTAGAACAGTGCCCAGAACATGGTAGGTACTTGGTAAATGTTTATCACATGAATGAACCGTAAGTTTTATTCACGATTGACTCATCACCCAGCCCAAAGCCTAAGACTCGTGGAAGCTCAATAAAAATGTTGAACCAAAGGACAGAGCAACAGGCTTCATGAAAGCATTGGTCTTTAGTGTGGTCAGGGTACATCTTGCATAGCAAAATTAGTAACTACACTTATTGTGGTGAGCATTTCATAATGTACATAATTGTCGAATCACTTTGTTATAACCCTGAAACCAATATAATATTGTATGTGAACTATACTTCAATAAAAAATAAAAATGCTTTTAGAAACGTTCCTGAAATGACAGATGTTGACGAGGATGCAGAGAAAGGAGAACCCTTCTACACTGTTGGTGGGAATGCAAGTTGGTGCAGCCACTCTGGAAAACATATGGAGGTTCCTCAAAATGTTGAAAATAGAACTACTCTACAACCCAGCAATCTCACTACTAGGCATTTACCCTAAAGATACAAATGTAGTGATCCAAAGGGGCACGTGTACCCCTTACACTGTTTATAGCAGCAATGTCCCCAGTAGCCCAACTATGAAAAGAGCCTAAATGTCCATTGACAGATGAATGGATAAAAAATGTGTATATATATGTGTGTGTATACATATATACACACACATACGCACACACACACGTATATATACACACACACATACACACACACATATACACTTTTTTATCCACTCATGTGTGTATATATGTGTGTATACATATATACACATATATACATATACATATACATATATATGTATACACACACATATACACTTTTTTATCCACTCATGTGTATATATGTATGTGTGTGTAAGTATACATACACACACACACACACACACACATATACATATAATGGAATATTATGCTGCCAACAAAAAAACCCAAAATCTTGCCATTTGCAACAACCTGGATGGAACTAGAGGCTATTATGCTAAGCAAAATAAGTCAATCAGAGAAAGACAATTATCATGTGATCTCACTGATAGGATGAATTTGAGAAAAAAGACAGAGGATCATAGGGGAAGGGAGGGAAAAATCAAACAAAACCAGAGAGGGAGATAAACCATAAAAGACTCAATCTCAGGAAACAAACTGAGGGTTGTTGGAGGGGATGAGTGTGGGAGGGATGGGGTGGCTAGGTGATGGACATTGGGGAGGGTATGTGCTATGAATTTTGTAAGTAACTGATGAATCACAGACCAGTACCCCTGAAATAAATAATACATTATATGTTAATTTTTTTAAGTGTTCCTGAGAACTATTCTAGTGAGTAAAAAATATGGGTAAGTTGGCAAAGGGGCTGGCCACATTTTGAGTGTGGGCTCTGAATCTCTGAACTCTAAATTTCTCATATTCTCTTTGCAAACTGGTAAATGAAAACCAAAGCCAAAGGACAGTGTCTGTGAGCTTACTATAGAAAAGACCATGCTTATGCAGCATCCTAGTTAGTCATTCCAGCCCAGAGCACTGGGGTTGCCATCGGACAAATACCAGAGGTTCTAGTAGAGGCTGCCCCACCCTTCCACCCAACCTACCCCTGCCATAGTCACCATCCCAGGTCAGGAGATTGCAAGAAAACCAGCAGCAGGAAGGTCCATTTGGCTTCAGAATGGGTTTTATCACTGTTTCCCTCCCAGCAGGTTGGCTGCCCTCATTCTGCTTTATTTAGAGTAATGTTACAATTTGTTCCAACTCCCTGGGTACATGCAGGCCCTGCAGACCACCCATAGCACAGTCATGAGGTCACAGGGCATCTGCCCCGCACGCCATAGCCTGAGGCTGCACTCACAGCCTGCTGTGTAGCTGCCAGCTTTGGTGGCTGCCAAGTGCTTTGCCTAAGCAAGTTTCTCTGGTGCCCTGCTCCCCGTCTGGGTTGATGAAAGCAGCAAAACACAAATCCAGGCTGTACAGGCAAAATTGTAATGCTCAAAATGTGCCTGGAAATTTTTCCATACTTTTTCTCCCCCTCTTCCAACCATTCCTCCTCTTTTTTTTTTTTTTTTTTTTTTTTTTTTTTTTTTTTTTTTTTTTTTGGTCTGTTATTTTCTAAGTAAATTTCTCTTTCACACTGTGGGAAGTATCCACACGGTTCACCCTTGGTGAACACTTGCTTTGTAAGAACTATAAAATGACACACCAGATCTTGGCCGCAAAATTTCCCTCCACAGCTCAACCCAAAGCCAAGTGGAAAAAGGGGATGCCCTGTTTTCCTTACTCAGAGGGCTGACCCCATGTCTCCCTCTCAGATGGACACTCAGTCAATTCCAGACATTGAAGAAAATTTTTATCTTCTGAAAAGGCATTTCACCAACAAATGGTCTTTCTTCCTTTCTCTCCTTATTTTCCATAAGGCAATATGTACTCCCCCAAAATTATACATGTTTTGCTTAAAATAAACTTCAGAGAATTAATCATATCTTCTTCAAGTGAAGACATTTAAGCAAGTCTGGCCAAAGCCAATTCTGCCTTGGCATATTACTGAGGCTTTGCCCTGAAGTAGCCTACAGGTTCTGAGACAGCAGTTTTTTAGAATTGGAACAAGCTAATTTTTCCCCTGAATTAATCCCTGGGCCTGACCTTGAGTACAGATGTCTGGTGGACCACAAATGCTTGCAATCCTTGTTCGTTGAAGCCAAAGCTGTTCAGAAGACCTAATCAGTAAATTGCTTATCTCTGGGCTTTTCCATTTCTGAGACTGTGTAGACAGACTGAATTTTTCACTAACCACCTACTGTCACGTAGAGACTCATATGTCTTCAACTCAGGACATCTAGTGCTACAAGAAATGGGGCAATAATTCTGACCAGGCTCTGGGAGAACTCAGGAGGGGGAGGAATGAGCCCTTAAAGGCTCAGACAGGTGGGTGCTAGTTGAGGAGAGAGGTGAGAAGTTTAGGGTGTGAAAGTGCAGAGAGAAAAAGCCGCCAGATCTCCCAAAAAGCTGTGAGAAAGAGGCAGGAATGAGAGTCCGGGGCCCACACAGACCCAGTTTTGCCCATGAGGGCAGTAAGCCATGTGCAATGTGTCATGCACGGCAAGTCCTCTCAGACTTCTGCATGGAGAGCAATGCCATCTCTTGCAACCTGAGCTGGGAGTCATTCAGGGAGCAGGAAATCTTTTCCAGACACTACTATAAAAATCTGAAGGAAGAACAGAGAGGGCTCTGCACTTCAGCATTGGCAGTGAGGACGATGAAATGTTTACCAAGCAATCTCATGTGGAAATGGATGTCCTTGTGTGTGTGTTTCTTTATGAATGGCCACCACCTGAACTCTCCGAGTACATACTATCTCCTCCCTCCCTCCTCCCAGGACCAGCTCTCGGAACCCCGATCCCCAGCCAATGGTGACTACAGAGACACTGGGATGGTCCTCGTCAACCCCTTCTGCCAAGAAACATTGTTTGTGGGAAATGATCAAGTATCGGAGATCTAACCGCAGCAGCTCTCGCTTTGCTGTTCCCTACCTTTTGTCTCTAAATTATAAATATACAAATATATATTATAAATATAATCTTTGTGTAACCCTGACTTAATAAGAAACATTTTCAGCTTTTTTTTCCTAAGAATTGTCAACATCTTTTTTATAAGTGTGGTTTAAAAAAAAAAAAAAAAACTTTACAGATTGATCTGTGGCTTTATAAAATAAAGGTATTTCTAAGCAAAGCAGTTGCATTGATTGCTTCTCTTAATAACTGTCCTTGAGCATTTGGGGGTCCCAGCAGCCCCAGACTGTTGAGGGAAGAGATAGACCTGTAGAAGTGAAATGTTAAATGGTCACAAGCACGGCCCTTTGAGTGCTTCTTAAAGCTCCAGTTCTTCTTGATTCAGTGGAACCCCATTTCCTCCCCCTCCTTATGCACACCAGTGAAGGCAACTGGGCCACCTAGGGAGAAGCAGCAGACTCGCACACAGAGCAGGAAAAGGGAACATCTCATCACCCCCGGTGAATGAGTATCCTGCACTTGCACTGTGACACCATTGGCTGTCAAGGCTAATTCCGTCTGAGTTCAGGACAGCAGGCAGGAGCACGCAGCCCTCAGGAGTCTGTGGAGGACATCCAGCATCCCAAGGCCACATCCCCCTAACGTCACACGACAGGGAGCTTCCACTATGCTAAACAATAGGACTGCCTTGCTCTGGTGGACAAAAATGCCCCCACCCCACCCCAAGCACATTCCTGCTTCCTCTCCAACACCCACATCTGCTTTCAAACTTGTGCCTTTCTCTGGAGATGGTTTAGATGTGGATCCTAAGCCTGGAGCTTGGGAATGCTTGCCCTTCCTCAAGGATCAAATGTTTATTGGGATTCAGCTTTGTTTTCTCAAAAGGCATCTCACTGTGCCCCTGAGGAACATGCTTATGTAAGAGGCCTTGAAGTGTGGAGCTGTAATTTTCTAAACCCTCCTGCAATCTTACAAACACAAGATTGCCAAAGTGGATTGCTTGGGAGAAGACATCATTTTTTTCCCTCCTTAGCACTGCAGACCTGCTTGTAGGTCCGCAGATGGGCTTCCCACCCAGTGCTCATTTCCTAGTCTCCCCTGCATGGCTGTCTTCACTGGTGGTGGGCCAGCACCTCCCCTGCCCATACTCAGGAGTGGTCAGACCCACAGAGATGTACAGGGGCTTCCACAGATGGCTGCTTCTGTGGGTCAGACCCACAGAGATGTACAGGGGCTTCCACAGATGGCTGCTTCTTACTTTTTTTCCTAGTAGATGGTGGCGAGAGAAGAGAACTGCTTTGACTCTTTCTCTAAAAGAAAATTAGTTTGATAGTATATTTTGAATATAGATGTTCTTATAGTAAGATTGGGAATTGACTTGAATGTTGATTCATATGTTCGTGTTGTTACTGTGGTCTTTTTATCATAACTTTCTTTTCTTCATACGTTTCCTTTAAAAAAAAAAAAGATGGCCTTCAAAAATGTGTGTTCTCAATGTTGTATGGATCTACTTAACATGAGTTTGGTGGTTGTCTCTCTTTAAAGATTCTTCAACCCACAAGGAAGCAGGTTAAATGTTGCTCTGAAATTCATTTGCCAGCGTGCTCTGTCTGATCTTTTAACCTTATATTTCTGTCAGCTATTGCATTTACTACAGCAATGTGTGTGTGTATATAAAGAAATCTGTTTGTAAAGTAAAACTATATATAATATATGTAATCAAAGATACATATGTTATATATATATATATATATATGTGGATGTATGACTTATTTTTCCTTATCCACAGAATTCAACTACCATGTATATATAAATAAACTTATTTTATTAGTCAGAGGATTAAGTTGCTAATACATTTTGCATTCTTTTCATTTTAAAATAATTTTTAAGTCTTCCTTAAGGACTGACACTGTTTAATATTCATCTGTATTTTTTAATCTATTTTAACAATAAGTTGGGTTTTATGAGTGTAATGAGCTAATAGGATTAGCAATTTGTCATTTAACTATACAAATCCTTTAGAACATGTTTGTGATTTCCTCAAAAGAGAATCATCTCTCTCTAGGTCTTTGGAAACATTGGTGTCAAGTAAGGTACATCCCTCTCTCACCTCTTCCTTCCCCGGGACTGGGGGTTTTGCTGTACATATCTTTGAGTAAGAGAAAGCTGGGGTTAACCTGGGCACTGGAAGTTATCATTCTGTAGAAAAGAACAGTTCATAAACATGACACCTGTGCAAACAACTTAATTAGTATCCTGAACCCTTAATTTAGCCTTGGATGACATACCCTGGAATTCCTACAGTTCCTCGAGACCCAGTGTTGATGTTATTACAACAGTCTGGTGGGTGCTGCAGGCCCTACAGGGTGTACCAGAGGGGGACATCTAAAGAAATAAGGGACACTACCAGCTTTTACTTGATCAAGTTGGTTCCTTAAACTGTTAATCATACAACCAACATTGATATTTATAAAGTATCTTCTGTGTCATCTCAAATAGATAAAGTAGAAGGGGAAAAAGGAGTTGTGGTGTCTTTATCAGCAAAGAAGAGCACATAGAATATTCCCGTATGTAATAGTAGTTTTAAACTCTGCTCATGTGATTTTGGATGCTACCTTAGTTCTGTAGGTGTTTGGAGATCGAGGGGGTTCCTAGATTAGTCACTAGGAGTGACTCTTCTGCCTAGGAGTCAGAAGAGGCCTTCCCATCCCAGCTCTGCTGCTTTCTGAACAGGAGATCTTGGACAAGTCATTGGAGCTTTCAGGGTCCTCATCACACAAGGAATTAATAAACCATATTTTGACATGTGATGGTATTTCTGAAGTTGTGCAGTACTCAAATAGTAGCACAACCCACTAAGGTTGAATTGAGAATTCAGTGAAATAAAGTATGGAAGCCACATACAACACTAGGATAGATTCATACATACTAGAATTGGCTCCCTTTCCCTTTTTCCACTTGAGGTATGTTCCCATGTTGCAGAATTTGGGAGAAATATCCAGCTCTGGGTTTTGGCTACTTGGTTTCTCTGGGATAAAACTTAAGTGCAGTGGGGTTTAGGTCCATTTTGTGATCTCAGCAGATCTTTTCTAGACCCAGAAAAGCAGATGTGAATTCAACATGCCTTAGTAGATGCTTACAGTAGGAATAAAACCCAGGGTGTATCATCAAACCCTAACTCAAAGCACCCTCAAAGAGCTTCCTGGAAAATCTTCTCTTTGTTCTTATTTATTAGTTTTCTGGCAAATGGAGAAACAGAAGTGTACAGAACAGCTACAGCATAATAGGCGCCCAAAACGTGTGGGACCCGAATTTGCCCAGGATCCCTCATCTAGTGCATTAGAGAAAGCTCAGGCCAGTGCATGGAAGTAAGGTCCAGAGAAGGGGAGCAAGATGGCCAAGGTCAAGCAGCTGATAACAGCAGTGTTCGAGGTAAGAAAAATGTCACATGAGGACCTGAAGCTGTTGCCAGGACTGGGGGAGGATAAGAGAGGCAAGAGGCTTCATGTGCTTCTCTTGAGTTCATGGGACTGCCTCCCACATGGGTGGTTCACATCCATTTCCACCATCTATTATCTGTGTAGACATGCATGCTCATTCACACTTTCACATACACAGCACACACAAAGATGTAGAAAGCTCTGAGATCGGCCCTTGAGCACCTGGATTCAGTTCTGGGTCAGCCACTCCCTACACTTGTGATTTGAGATCTCTGAGCCTCGGTTCATTCATCTGTGAAATGGGCTGCTTTGCCCTCTCTTAAGTAGTGAAGTACACAGATCAGATGAGCCCCCTCCACAGCCTGCACTGATCCAGCCTCCCCCACTACCAGTGGAAAAATCTGGGAGGTCAGACACCTGACCTTGCAGAGAATGCATGAGTGCCTTTCTACACGCAGCCCTGGCCAGGGACTGTTTCTCTTTCAGCTGGGTGAATGGTGGAAGCTCATGGAAAACAGCAGACAAAGCAGCCCTGGGGGTAGAGGAGCTTCCAGAGAGGCCCACGACCAGGCCACAGGGACACTGGGGCTGAAAACCAAAAGCCACTAGGCTCTACAAACCCACTAGGCAGAGCAGAGGCAGAAGGGGAGATGAGCACAAGGCGGGTGGTGGTGGACATGCCCACAGGGGTCAGCTCCAGCATGCCCCTCCAGAGGCATAGGGCATCCTTCGGGGGAACATGGTCATCATCCTCCCTGGATAGCCCCCCAGCCTCCAGGACCAATGCCATGGGTGGTCTCATCCGAGCACCCAGAGTCTATGTAGGGATGGCGCCCAGTGGGTACACAAGTGGCCTGGGCACTCGAGTGACACGCCGGGCCCTGGGCATCAGCAGTGTTTTTCTGCAGGGCCTGCGAAGCTCAGGTCTGGCCACAGCACCAGCTCCAGGTCTGGAGAGGAACCTCAGTACCGTTGAAGACCTGGGGGGTTGCCTGGTGGAATACATGGCCAAGGTTCATGCCTTGGAAAGCGTCAGCCAGGAGCTGGAGGCACAACTGCGGATGCACCTGGAGAGCAAGGCCACACGCTCAGAAAGCTGGGGAGCCCTCAGAGCCTCTTGGGCCAGCAGCTGCCATCAGGTGAGTGCCTGGCCATGCCCAAGCGCTTTGCATAGGCCCAGGAGAGGATGCTGACAGCTGTACTAGGAGTCATTATCAGAGAGCAAGAATGCTGAGGCAGGGGCAGGAGAGTGAATGTTCTGAGACCAGAGAAACTGACCATAACTCTGATCCTTTCTTGCTAAAAAATACTAATGACAATGAAAACAATAACAACAGCTACTTTTACTGAGGTAGACTAGGGGTCAGGCCCACAATAATCCCTGTACGTGCGCTGTCGCCTATGTTCAAAGCAACACTATGCACAGGCTCATTCACTGATTGCATTTTTTTAGTGGTGAAAATCGGCACAAAGGGATTATGTAATTTGCCCAAGATCCTGCAGCCTGTAGGGAAGCTGAGCATTGAGCCTGAATTGTTTCAGTTCCAAAGCTTGCATTTGCCCCATTACCCTGGGCTGGCTCCGTAACATTTGTGCTAAGAAAAGTTTTTTATAGCCATCGTCAAATGGAACACCATCAAATGGTTGTGACATCAAAAACAAGGATAAATGGAAGTGTGTTCCTATATCCATCTGCTGCAGTACTATCCAATAGAAATATGAGCCGCATTGGTAGTTGACAAGTTTCTATTACCCACAGTGAAAAAGGTAAAAAGAAACAGGTGAAGTTCATATTAGTATTTAATTCAGTATATTTTAAATGTGATTTCAACAGATGATCAATATTTAAAATATTAATAAGACTGTTTACACTGAAATAGAACTTTCTGCAGTGATTGAAATGTCCTATTTCCACACCATCCTGTCTGGTAACCAATAGCCACATATAACTATTGAG
Source organism: Mustela putorius furo (assembly GCF_011764305.1). Taxonomy (NCBI): domain Eukaryota; kingdom Metazoa; phylum Chordata; class Mammalia; order Carnivora; family Mustelidae; genus Mustela; species Mustela putorius. The sequence continues at coordinate 107,810,063 of NW_025421987.1, read as the reverse complement.
CATGTGAAACATGGCTAATAAGACTGAGGAATTGAATGTTTATCTTTTTTTATTTTATTTTATTTTATTTTATTTCATTAACCACATAGGGCCAGTGCCGTCTTAGTGGCCAGGGCAGGACACAGAGGTCGCATCTTTCTCCCTTGCTTGGTCAGGATGTGCCCTCCAGGGTGATTTCTGCAGAGCGCTGAGCTCATCTGTCATGTCTGGCCTGCAGCTTCCCCCACCGAGACTCCAGCAGCAGCACATCTCATCAGGTCCCTGCTGGTGGCTGACTTCTCCTCTCCCTTCCCTCCCCCACCTCCATGTTTCAAATGCTGGCCTTGGGATCCCTCTGAGCTACACCAGCCTCCAACTCCACCAGCAACTGCCAGCTTGGACCCCTTGGACCCCCTAGGGCCCAGCATGCATTCCCCAAGGAGAGGTCACAAACTTCCATTTGTGTATGGCCAGCTGATGCAGGGCAGGCACGCTCAGGGGCTCCCCATTCCCCCTCCTGCCTCCCATTTCATCCTGGAATGCTTCTCTTCATCGTAAGTCAGTGCCCGGCCTTCAGCTCAGGACATGTGATGTACAACACTGTCCTCTTGGCTTTCCTCTGGAGCTGTTGCTCTGCTTCCATCCATCTGGGCTGGGAGGGAGAGCCGCTTTTAGAGCAGCTTGGGACTTAAAGTTTTCAAATCTAAGACAGCCATCCCTCCTGGATTTTCCCCAGCAGTGCTGGTTCCAAATATTTATGTCCCATAAACCAGCAGACAATCCCTAGATATTCTAACATTTCGGCACCTGCAGGACAATTTCTTGCATTCAAATACCACATAGACTTTTTATGAGAAGCCAGGCATCCCAATTTCTAAGTCAAAAAGTATCGGCACAAAATTTAGTTCATATTCAACAGATACTGACACGGTCAGGCTTCAGCTAGCTAGCTCTAGGGGACTGGGCAACTTGCCCAACTTCTCTAACCCTCAGTGTCTTTATCTGTAAAATGAGTATAATGCCACAGCTACTCTAGCAAATCCATAGATATCTGAGTTGCATGGTTCCTGCCTGCAGATAGACTAAAGATTCAAAAACTGCACCATGACAACAGCACAGCCCCCTGCTGCCAGAGCCAAGGCTGGACACAGAGACATTCAGGCCTTCCACTGATGCTCACAATCCCAGACAAGGGTCATTTTCCTCTTCACTGACCATAAGTGAGATCCTTCATACGAACCCAGAGTTCTCTTTTTCTTCTTTTGTTTAAAAACATGGACCTGAAGATACAGTTAGACTGACCCATAAAACGGAGTTATTTCTATATCACACAGCCTCACCTTCCAGCCTTATTAAGCTCTGTTCCACCAAAAAGAACCAAAGAAAATTCTACATGTTTGAGAAATGCACATTAATTTTCCTTTGCTATAGTTAACAAAACTGACCTACACTGTCCACCCCTCCTGACTTTAACATAAAGCTTTAAGGTGGCTTTGCTGATGCCTGTTCTCCTTCCTGGTATTCGCCACCCAGTCAGCAGTGTGGTCTTTTGGACACGTGGGATCTGATTACATGATGCCCCTGCCCAACACCTTTCTGGGATCCTCATTGCTGGCAGGACACAACCCATGACTCCGGGCTCAGTCTACAGGCCACTTCTAAGTAGTGAAGCCACCTCTAAGTCCTAGGCCCACCATCTACCTGGGAGCCCCTGCATCCGTCTTCAGCCTGCTCCTCTGCAACGCTTCCCCGGTTCCTTCTGTGATCTCATGACAGCCCGGACACACATCCATGGTGGTAGTTACCATGCTGTCTTCTGGTCACGTGTCTATCCAGGCCTTCCCACTCTAGGCCCACTTAGGAAGGACCAGGTCTCCCGAACAGAAGAGTCCATAGAGCATAAACTGGAAATTCATCTGGGAGTTGGGTGAACTTACATTTGAATGTTGGATTTGCCACTTACTAGCTGGGTGACTTTAGGTCAGTTCTGTCAACCTTTCTTCTCATTTGCCATGTAGAGATCACGTTATCTACTGAGCAGAACTGTTAAGGGGGTTAACTGAATATAGTGTACCCAGTAAAATGAGTGGTTTACAGCTCAGAAAGACTTTCTTCACTCGTGGCATTGCAGATATCTTAAGCCATGTACATGATTGATACTCAAAATGAACAGGATCCTGCTTCAAATCCTGGTTCTGCCACTTACTTAGACCAGCCAGTCCTCTGCTCTATGACTCCCTTTCCTCGTCTATATAAGGGATGGATGAGCACCTCCCAGAGTCGTCATGAGCATGAAATGAACTAAGATGCGAAAAGGAACACTAGAGAAAGGCGCCTGCGTGGCTCAGTCGGTTAAGCATCTGCCTTGATTTCAGCTCAAGTCATGATCTCAGGGTCATGAGATCAAGCTCCGAGTTGGACTCCATGCAGGGTGTAGAACCTATTTAAGATTCTCCCTCTCCTTCTCCCTTTACTCCCACCCCTGCTGTCATGTGCTCGCTCGCGCTCTCTCTCTCTCTCTCTCTCTGGTGGGAGGGCAGATTAGGAACTGTGAAGTACTGTGCACATGCAGCAGGGTATCCTGAGTCAGAGTTTCAGTTCTCTAGGCACCAGGTCTCTGGCCAAGGGACTTGCCTCTGAAGGCCACAGCCCCCCTTCAGGGCCTTGGTTGGACCCTTTCTTCCTCTCTCCACTCCTAACCCAATCGCCACAGGATGACAGCTCCCTCCTAAGTCCCATCTTCCCCCAAACGGCAGCCTCAACTTCTGGCTACTCAGAAACAAAGACTTTCCCACTAGGGAATGGGGTCCCCTCTGGCTTCCAGGGTGCTTTGTCATGGAGCCCTGGGCCCCCAACCAGCCAGTTCCCATAGAACTGCAGGTAGGGCCCACCTCCACCAGGGCCTCTAACCTAGACCTAGAGAAAAGACCACCAGCAATTCATTTATTTCAGAAAGTTCTGCCTTTCCCTTTCACGGGTGTCAGAGGCAGCTGTGCTATACTAAGAGATTCTGGGATCCAGAAATCCAAAGCTCTAAGCTGCCCAATACCATGACCCCAGGCACCCCAAGCCCCTCCTCACCTCTATCCACCTACACCCACCTCCAGCAAGGGCTTGGTCACAGACACAGGGAGGGTCAGGTTTGCTTCTTGGAGCGGGGCATGGATGTGGGCCGGCAACACCACAGTGTACGTGTCAGGCGACTATAGGGGAAGGAGAAACCTTTGTTCACCCTTGATCCAGCTACCTCCAGAGAGGCACTAGGGTTCAATGCACTGGGGATTATTTGTCCTCCATGAGTTGGAGTGGCCAGTCTGTGGGAAAGGGAGATGCCTGGTTTTGCTCCTCCTTTCTCCCCAACTCACCAGGACAAGGCACATAAATGCCATCGCAGGCAGGAAGGGTCACCCAGCCATTGGTGGGCCACATAGTGTCCCAAATGGCAAAGCAGTACCCCTGGGAGGCCTAGGAGAGTTTGCATTTGTCCCCTTGAGTATCTGTGTCTGAGGATGTGCAAGATTAAATAGCAAAAATTACCATGACAAATCAAGAGATAAACCATAAAGCTTCATATGTTATCACATTTATTTAGTTAGTTAATTTTACCACCTTTCAAAGCACTTTCCCCCTGCCTTTTGAACAAGGAGCCCCATATTTTCCTTTTGCACTGGGACCCACAAATCATGTAGCCAATCCTGGCCAGGGGTCGTGTATATGAATTTCCTTTTCACTTCCAAACCTCTCACTCCCCAATTCTCAGTTGTGTTAGAAACTCTCAGACACTTCTGCTAAGCAGTAAAAGCAGACAGGAAAATTCCCAGGTGATAGCCATGAAGACCAAAGAGGTCACAGCCCCTGCCCATTGCTTGGGCAGAAAGTGGTTCTTTCTCTCTCCTGCTTTGCTGAATGCTCCTGACCTTTCTTGCCAAGTGAATGATGCTCACAGTAAACTCCATCGACAACGTCAGACCCTTTCATCTTCAAATAGACCAAACACAAGGTTGGAATTAGGCAGCCTTCCTGCCTTGGAGCGGTAGATAAAAGGAGAGTGGGGACAGAGAAGGTGTTGTCAGGGATGTGGAGTCTCAAAGCAAAACGAGTAAGCCAAGGCCTTGGCCAGAGAGATGCTGCCTGGGAGGAAAGGGGAATGTGGAGGCTTCAGTTCCACTGAAATTATTGGTCTCCATGGGAGAAAACAGCAACTTACATCTTCAGACAGCAGAGATTGTTAGCTGGAGGAAAGGGAAATGAAAATTATTAAAAGGCAGGAGAATTAGAATTTTAAATGGTCCTGATTTGAATATCTTTCCTGCTGTTCACAGTTCCTCTTTCTGTCCCTTGCAGAGAGAGAGCCCAGACACTGGGGACTGGGGATCAGCCTAATTGGGGAAACTGCTGGAAACTCAGGCAATCCAGGTGAGGGTCAGCTCTCTCCCCACAGAACCTGTAGTCCTAACAAGTTTAAAGGAAGAATGAGAGAAGAAAGAAAGAAAGAAAAAAGAAAGACAGACTAACTGCTCACTCCCTACCCTGAAGCCTCATCCCCCACAGGCCCTGAATAAGAAGAAGGCAACAGTATCATTGTTCATGATTCACAACCTGGTGTGCCTGAAAGGGGGAGAGAGAAAGAACCATGAACTATTGGAGTATCTGCAACAGCCTGAATACATTTACCCAAGATAAACCACCCCATCTATTGCTTAATACTGTGCATGCACTTTGTTTGGTCAGAGCAGGTCAATAAGGTAGTCACTTTGTTAGCCACTAACAGGGACACTAAAGTATTATTAGAAATGTAACTATACAGAGAAAAAAGTGTATTCAGGAGAATTCTTCTCAGGCAGGGTGACATATGAGATTGGAGGAAATCTTTTGATGGATCAGGGGAAGGGAAGGAGGCATGAGGCTGCTCCTAAGGGTATTGGTGGAGTAATACATGTGGTCACAAATTGCTTTCTGAGAAGGGTGGTTTCTGATTTCCTGGGTACAGGGAAGAGGGTCTTGCTCTGCTAAGTAGAGTATATCTGTGCAGAAGCCCAGTAGAGTATATCTGCCACAGAAGACAGGGGAGAGAATAAGTGCTCTCACTGGGGCCACACTTCAGTCTCCTAAGATCTCTTAAAATGTGAGAGCCATGTTGAAGAGTAGAGGACAGGGGAGTCCTGGTAATGAAAAAATAGGGAATGTGCTAATAAGACTGAAGCCAGAGAGTCCACTGGTCACACTCAGGCCCAGCAAGTTCTTTGCTGATTTTTCTATATGTGATTTCTTACCTAGATGGTAAGGATGTTTGGAGAGTTTCTTGACATGATAAAATAGCTAAGAAAGAAATACTAGAGGGTTTCCTGTAGAAATGAAGAACAAAATAAGTATGCCCACTATCTCTACTGTTACGTAACATTGGTCAGAGGTAGTAATTAATGCTACACAAGAGAAAGTAATTGGAGGTATAAGGATTGGAGAGAAAAAGAGAAAATGTTGATCTTTCTGGAAAGCCCAAAAGGATCCATGTGAAAACTACAACAGACAATAAGATAATTTAGTAAAGTAGCAGGTTATAAAATAACATTAAAGACATATGCTGAGTGTGTATATATATGTATACATACATACACAAACACACATTTATATAAATATAAATGGCTACCCTCTCCTTTATGATAGCAAAAAATAAAATACTTCTGAGTAAACTTAACAAGAAATGTCCAAAATGTATATGAAACAATAATAAAATTCCCCTGAAAAGACAAATGTAAAGAAATACCATGTGCTTGAATATAAACTCAAGAAAAATATTAGTTGTCCCTAATTTACAAATTTAATGCAATCCTAACTTTTAAAATATCATGGGTTTTTTTTTTAAGCTAGGTGGGTTTATTATAAATTTTCATTGGTAAAAACAAAAAGGCAATAATAGCTGAAAAGATTAACTGAAGGAAGAGAGCAAGGAGGGAAGGGGCAGCTATCCCAGACATTGCAACATACTAGAGAGACTCACTTGGAAAACATTTCTTGTTGGCACATAAAAGACGGGAAGACCAAGGGAACAAAATATAAAATTCAAAATAAACCCTGCTCCATATAGAAATTTAGTATTGACAAATGCAACATTTGAAACCAATGGAGGAAATGATGGACATTTAATAAATGGTATTTAGACAACTAGATAGTCATAAGGAAAATAAAACTGGATCCATCCTTCACTGTACCCTAAATTAATTCCAAAGCTATCCTAGATTTAAGTTTTAAAAAGAAAACCATACAAGTAGAATGTGTGACTGAATTCTTTTATAACCCGGGTGCAAAAGAAGTTTTCCTTGATATAATTCAAAATCTAAAAGCAATGAAGGAAATATCAATAAATTTGATTATCAAAAATTGTTAAATTTTGCATCACAAAATTGCACAATAAGTAAAACTAAAAGATAAATGACAAACTAGACAGGAGTATTTGCAACTCTTGAATACAAATGGTTAATTAATGTCCCTACTCTATAAACAACATTTAGAATTTGCAGTCTTAAAATAATAGCCAAAAACATGCTTACTCTTAAGTAGACTGGAGATATAAATGGGGAATTGACATAAAAATATGTGAAAATGGCTCTTACCTACATAAAAAGATGTTCAACTTCACTCATCATAAGAGAAATATGAACAAAACAAAACAAAAACCTACCTGAGATACCATTTTCACTTATCAGACCGGCAAAATTCCTGAAGTATGTCAATCTGTTTTATTGGAAAAGTGCTCGGGAAACAACCAATTCCATGGTGCTGATGGGAGAAAAAAGTTTACAATGTCTATAGAGAAGAACTTGGCAATATCTAGATTAAACTATATATGCATGTAATTTAATCCAGCAATCCCACTTCTAGGAATCTCTCCTGATTACACACTGGCAAAACACGAACAAGAAGTATGCACAAGGCTGTTTATTTCAATTATATCTATAATGGCAAAAGACCAGAAACAACCCAAATACCTAGCAATAGGGGACTAGCTGAATAAGCAATGCTACATTCACAAAAGGAAAGAGGGAGGGCTCTATAAGTATTATGGAGGGGTGATCTCCCAGATATATTGTTGAACTAAAAAGTGACGTGGAGAGAGTGTGTATTTCATTCTATCATTTATCTGAGAGAGAGGAAGATATACGAATATATACATACATATTCACTTGTAACTGGAAAAACCAACCACAAATGATTTTAAATGATCACTTATAAGAGAAGGAGAGAGTAGGATAGAGCGGAAAGGAATAGACACTAGAATTCTTTCAGTTTATCTTATTATGTGGAGATGACTTTGGAACCATGGAATTATTTTATAGAATTATAGAAGTGACTTTTAAACCACAGTAATTTGTACATCTCTAGTGGGATGCAAAAGAGTGCTGGAAAAAAAAAAATCTTAAGTCATTTTCAGTAATCATATTGTTGGCAACATTGCTCGTATTATTCTAACACTGGTGTGTGCATGTGTGTGTCCTGTGGGATAAAGCCAAAGAGTAATTATATTCATGTCATTGAGAATCAAGAATTTTACTATTGGTAAAAGGAGATACATTTGTAACACAGATTAAGTTTAGTGATAATTCTCTAGTCCTGAATTTGAATTTGAATTATCAGTATAAAATCATGGTGTATGTGATCCTAAAATAAATATATACCCATTTCCTCGCTCCAGCAAATGAAAAGAACTAGAAACAATTGCCAACCCAGTAGCAATGAGCATTTTTAGCCTCAGGTTTTGGTCACTAACTACCGTTTTTTTATTATAAGAACTGAGGCTCCTTCATTAGAGAAATGGCTGAATCCAGGTTTAGGAGCAGGGAGCATAAGTGATGAATCTGAAACATCTCATACCAAAACCAAGGAAGCTATAAAGAATTACTAGAGTCATGTCAAAAGACTTAGGAGCCAATTTGAATAAGCTCTCACTAATCAAAGGTGGCTACATATCAATAAGAATATTAACTGCTTAAAAAAAAAGAATGTTAACTGCTATGGATTGAAACACATCAAATATGTTTAAATCAGTGAGTTCAGTGTAATAAAAAAAATCCCGCTTATTAGTTGCCTTGGAGTCTGCTGGGGAACCATCTCATTATTTTGAAAATGGTAAATAATAAGAAGGAATTAGGAATTTTTCCCGCCTTTCCTATAAGAACTGAGGATCCATCATCATTAAAAAAAAAAAAAAAAAAAAAAAAAAAGAACTCAGGAGAGGAATTATCCTTTTATAGAAATATCACACCAAGAAAAAATAATGTGACTATTTTATTTATATTTATAGCTAATACTAATCATTAAAATAGAATTCAAATATCACCACTTGCAACCACAGTAAAATAATCGATCTAGGCAATAACAATCATCAAATGGCTACTAATATCACAAAAAGAGAGATCAGCAGACATGTACCTCCTGGTGGAGTACACGGCATCACCTATGTCATAGTCTTGCCAGAAAAGAAAAAAGAAAAAGAAAACTGAATGTGATTGAATCTCAAAATAAAACTACTAATTTATAGAAAATACAGAGGTCAGATGAACATGTGAAATGATGCCAGCAAGATGGAATCCGCAAGACCCAGACTCTGAGGAAACTATAAAACTAACACCCAATTGTTTCAACAAGCGAACATTGCAAGGGACAATTAGGGATATGAGGAGGAGGCCTATAAATTAAAACAGATTAAAATGACAACCCACTGAAATGGAAATTATTTGAACCACTATTCAAGCAAACTGTAAAAAATAGACAACTGAGGAAAGATAAACTGGGTATTTGAAGAATTGTTATTAATGTTTAGGTGTTATTTTTAGATTTTTGCAACTTATTTTTTATTTTTTTAAAGATTTGTATTTTTCTCACTGAAAGATTTATTTATTTATTTATTTATTTGAGAAGGAGACAGAGAGAGAGAGGGAGTGCACAAGCAGGAGGAGGGGCAGATGGAGAAGCAGACTCCCCACTGAGCAGGGAGCCCAACACAGGCTTGATTCCAGGATCCTGGGATCATGACCTAAGCTGAAATCAAGACTCTTGACACCTAACAAACTGAGCCACCCAGGTGCCCCAGAAGTTATTTTTTAAAGCATCTTTATAATTTAACAAGACATACTGAAATATCTGAAGAAGAAATAAGAATACCTGGGATTTGTTCAAAATAATCCAAGGCAGAGTGGAAATGAGAGGGGATATAGGTGAAACAAAACAGGCCAAGCGTTGGTAATCAGTGGAGCTGAGTGATGGGTATATGGATGAAATAGTGTATGTAAACTGCTACATGCATAATCAATGCCCAATTAAGTTTGTGGAATTGAATAAATGAGAAGCTACCGACGTTAATGGAGTAGTAACACAAATAACTGTGCTTACATATATGTAATTGTGAGTTGTTCACCTCACCCATGCTACAGGAGGTTAGAGAAGAGGCAGGGTATTGGCTGGGCCTCACTGAGGGTACCCCAGGAGATTGAATCTAAAAGTGAGACCCAAAGAACCTACCAGAAGATGGCCCTTCAGACCAGGGACCAGCATGGACAAAGGTTGGGAATCAGGATCCAGTCTGACCATCTGCAGTGCATTCTATGAATGGGGCAGATTTCACAACCGTCAAAGAGAAATTTTGCACTGAACACTTGTTAAAATCAGAAGACATATCTTATTCAGACTACTGCAGCAGGGGAGAGACACTTCAGTATGGACTGAGCTCAACTCCAGTGAAACAAGAGACAGAAGAAAAGCTTTATAAATGCTGGGTGTGCTGAAGGAAAAGTACTGAAGGAGGTTAAGGGAGGGGGTGGTATATGTGATTAGGCCATCTGTGTTTGCTAATTGTTGCTTATCCAGAGGAGAAACACACTTCACATAGCTTTATGACAGGAGCAAATTAGAGGAAGACGCCCACCAAAGTCAGCGTCCGACCCTCCCACAGGAGCTGGGAGATAGGGAGTCATCTCGCTGGAAGTGTGCATTTCACAGAGATTGTTGCCAGGTCCTTGAGGAAAAAGATTCTGGATTGTAGGAGACTTACATCTCCAAGGAGCAGATAAAGGATTTACAATTCTGTTTCCTAAAATAACTCTCAAGGAAAAGGGAGGTCAGGGGCCTCCTGTCGGGTGTTAGCTGGAATAGAACAGTAAATTCTTTCCGCAGCATTGACCTTTCTCAAGGAGCATATTAAGGAGGCTAGGTTCATGCTAGGGAACTGATCTGGGGCCAACAGAAGCCATGCCAGACTATGTGGGGCTAGATGGCATCATTTATGGCATCATTTATGCCCAGAGTTTTCATTCTCACCACTAAGCACCAAGAACCACCACCCCCCGGTCTCTCTCTGTCCCCCTCACCTCTCTATTCCAAGACCCACTGTGGAAAGGCCATGCCACGGTACACAAAAGGCAGCCAAAAAATATCTGGGAGCCAAGGCTGAATACGGAATCAGGCTCAAGGTTTTCCATAGAAACCCTGAAGTTATAGGCAGGGAGCTCCCTTAAAATCCCACACCACACTGAAATACAAGCAACAACCTCAACGTCCAACACAGATAAATAACACAGCAGAATCCTCTGCAGCTATAAAAAAAGAAAGAAAAGAAAGAAAGAAAAAGAAAGAAAGAAAGAAAGAAAAAGAAAGAAAAGAAAGAAATAAACTTGTTATATACTGAGGTGGGACTAACATCAGTATATATATTTTTGAGGAAAAAGGCACACGGCAAACCCCCATGTATGCTCTGCTACTATTTGGGTCTCTGTTATATGAGGGAGCAGACTGTCTGGAAACATCTACAAGGTGTGGTAGCGAGGTATGCTTCTGATGAGGACTGGAGACAAGAGTAGGAGCAGGTGTACTTTGGGCTATGTATACTTTTTGCAGTGTTGGGATGTTTTCCCTACATTTTAAAAAATGAAATAATAAATCAAACTTCTGCCAGCGACCTGGGGTGGGAGTGGGGGTGTTCCAACCAGATCCAGGGCAGGTGAAGCCCTCACAGCCTCACAGAAGCTACTGGCATGTCCCCGGGGGAGAGAAGACTCATCTCCACACTCGTCTCTCAAAGCAAAAATCCAGCAAATGGAATAAGCATGTATAGGAGTAATAGGAAAGACCACGTAGTGGGCTACACTCTCCAGAAGAACTAAATTAAAATTTAATCCAGGCAGCTGGCACAAATGCCGAGGACAAGCATGGTGGCTCTTTACAGGGAATTATCGAAAGAATGGGTGTACCAAGCAGAATGTTACGCAGGGTCCCCAGGGTTTCTCCAGAGGGTTTATGCAGATCCATTGAAGACGAGGACTCAATTTAGGGAAATAAAACCTAGTTTATCATCGTCTGGCTGGGGAAATGCACATAAAGACTCATTTATCTGGTTGTAAACGAGCTAATAGAGCTGACGGCCACAAATGTATTATTCAGCAGAAATGAGAAGTTACTTCAGCTGTTATCAGTAGGTAATGAAAAGCCGAGACCAGGGAGTAGAAAACTCCATCACAAAACCAACTCACCACCAGAAAACAACTTGTAATTTTTATTTATATTTTTCAAGAGCTAATGAATAACCATCTAAATAAACACCATCTAAATAAATAAATACCATCTAAATAAACAGTATGGACAGAGAAATGAAGTTAGAAAGGCTTTTTCAGGACACTTGGGCAAAGTTGTACAAGAGAACCAGGCCTGAATTCTGAGTGCCCACACCTGCCTGCCCCCGCCAGTGCCCTGCCCCGCCCTGCACGCCACCCCTCCTCCATGCACCCCTTCACAGCCTCTCCTCCTGGCTCTGCCTCCCAGAGCCCTTCCAAGCATCATCCCCAGCCTGCAGTTGGGCCACCACCTTCTTCCCCTTCCTTCCTACTATGCAGGTAAGGGTCCCTTCCTCAGGCCTACTCCCAGCCAACTCTGAAGAGGAAGCTGATCTCATACCTGGGTTTATTATTAGTTACTTGCCAAGGAAACCTGGACCTGACTCTTAACTTAGAACCTTGGTGTATCTGCATAATGAAGGTGAAAACTCTCTCCAGCAGTGTTGAGAGGAATAAATGAGACAGGGAGGTGAAGCCCTGGGGCATCTTGGGAGTTCACTCGCTCAGTCTCCAGAAAAAATAAATTGCTTCTGGTGTTATTTCAGACCACCTGCAGGCAACTAAGAGTGAGCCCAGGGACCCTTGGTGTGGAATCAACCCCCTAGGCCAGCCCTGCCAGGCACTAACCCCAAATTCCTGGGGTTTTGGCCTACGTCCCAGCCACCCCCTGGAGCAGGCACAGGTACTCTGGGGGTTCTGTAGGTTCCCCACCAGTGTCTCCTAACAAAACCGTGTACTGTGACAAGACTCATGAACATGACATGGTCCATACTCTCACTATGGAGTGCAGGTCTTGGGCATGAAGCTCATTTTGTGTGACACAAGGGTTAGCCAGAACTTTCACTCACTGTGTCCTTGATTCTCTCCCCAACTTCTGTGTCACTCAGGACGATGGGACTGTGTCCACTGAAAATGTCTGCAAGGACTGTTAGAACTGCGCAGCACAGGCAGGCCAGCTCCAACAACAGGAGTTAGTCCCTCAGGGTCTGGAGGCCGGCAGTCTGATATGGAGGAGACAGCAGGGTTGTGGGCTTTTTCTGAGGCCTCTCTTCTTGGTTTGTCAATAGCCAGCCTCTCCCTGGGTCTTCACAGGGTCATCCCTCTGTATATCTGGGCCCAAATTCCCTCTTCTCAGAACCGGTAGAACTGGATTAGTGCCTCCCCCACCCAGAACATCATTTGAATGTATTCGCCTCTTGAATGTATTCACCTCTATGTACAACTGGGTTTTGAGGTCCCGGGAGTTGGGACACCAACATATGAATCTGAGGGGGACACAATTCAGCCCATAATCCCCATGTTATAGACAAAGAAACTGAGATCTACAGAGATTAAGTTCCCCTTTGAATTAGTGTCCCCTCCAGGAACCACTCAATGTTACTGCCACCCCCAAAATATGAAAAGCCTCCTGTTATCCTCATTTATAAGACCAGGGTCAGTCCTGCCTCACACCCCAGGCCATTTGGGCAAATGGTCGGTAAGACACTGTTCGGTAAGACAGAGTCATAGTCAACAAGGGCTATTCTCTCTGAGGAGTTTAAACACCAAGATGTGCCTCCTTTTTCTCCTCTTCTCTCTCTTTTAATTTGTAAAAAACTGTCCGAAGCCGTGATTGATCCTTAGCCAAGCACACTGGAACTGGGGAACTAACTGCTGCAGCTAGGATGCGTGAGGCTGGGCGGCTTCCAGCTTGTCAGGCAGCTTGGGATGAGGACTTGAAAGTTTAATAGCTTTGCTGCCAGGAAATGGCACAGCACCCACCCACCCCACCCAGCCCCGGGGATTTCTACTTTTCTTTTTCAGTGATTTCAACGCTCAGAAAAAAATGTGCTGAGCAGTCGGCCCTTGAAGCAGACTGTCTATATCTGAGCAGAGTTCAGGAACTCCCCAAGGTGCACCACTCCAGCATGGGTGGGAGGAGGCCTCCTCTCCAAATTCATGCCAGCATCAGTCAGTGCTTTCCACAGACTTCTGGGCTGTGTCCCTGTCCCCTGCCGGGCAATCCTCTCCCCCACCCAGTTCCAAGTACTACTTGGAGAGCTGAAGGTTCAGCAAGATTCATACCCAGTGGGAGGGGCCCCCAGTGCCAATCCCCAGGGTTCATGGTCTGGAGGGGTGAGACACGCACCTGCTAAAGCCAGACAGACCATTGAGAACACACCTCTGGATGGACAAAGTCAAGTTTATTAGCTTGCTGCAGGAGGGGAGAACCTGGGACCTCTCAGGAAGAGGGAGTTGGAAGGTCTGGGCTTGTGCTGGGTGATTTGGGGGAAAGGCTCAGAACAAGGATTTGCTCTGCTTCTGAGGCTGCCAGAAACTGGGGCAGGATGATGAGTGGGTATCTTTCAGATTTTACCCAGGAGATGGGAGGGATGAAGTAGGCACAGAATGGGCATTACAAAGCAGCAGTAACCCTCATCACCCGTGCTGGCCGAAAGCGGAATGTTGAGTTTCTGGCTGTAGAGCATCCTGTTCTCTCTCTTCCCCTATGATTACAGCCGGGCTTGTCTCTATCTCTTTTCACCACCATCACAGAGTGACTCTGTCTGGTTATCACTGGTACTATATGCATGTTCAGAGCTGGTGAGAGTATCAGGGCCTCCCTGTTAGCTGCCAGGGCCATGCTTTTACCTCCTCCACCCAAACTGGGCTTCCTGAGCTCTCGCATCCTCACCTTGAGGGGGGCTGATGGAGATAGAACAGGAGTGCGAGGGCTCTCTGCCCCATACAGCTATAAATGGGGCCTCTCAAGGCCAGGGGCTGAGGTGTGGTTTCCTGACTGTAATATGACTTAGGGCCCACTTTGTGCCTCTGGGACCCACAGTCCCACCTGCCTCACCCTTCTGTCCCCCAGGAGTCTTATCTCCACAGTCATGTGCACAAGCAGTGAATGAGGTAGAACAGAGTGACAGGTAAGTGCAGGGCCATGCTCCAGACAGAGCCAAGCCCAGGCCTAGCTTTGCCCTTACCAGAAGTCAGACCTCGGCCCAGGTACTAACCCCCAAAGTGAGTTTTCTTATCTCTAAGTTGCGAGAGAACGATCCCTATCTCACAAGATATTGTAAGGACTCTGGAAGATAGTAGAGATAAGTAGAATGCAAGCTTCAGGAAGGCAGAAATGAGCATCTCTCACTCCCCAGTCTTTCTCTGGCACCCCGGACAGTGCCAGGCACAAAACAGATACACAGGAAATATTGGCTACATCAACAAATGGTTAGACCCAGCAAAGTAATCAGTTAATAAAAGGTAGCTGTATTAGTTTGCTGGGGCTACCAGAACAAAGCACCACAAACCGGGTAGATGAAACAGCAGAAATGTATTCTCTTCTGTTCTGGAAGCTGGAAGTTGGAAATATAGGAATCAGCAGGGTTGGATCCTGCTGTGAGGGAGGTTCTGTTGTGAATACATCTCCTACCTTCCAGTGGTGGCCGGTGTCCTTGGCATTCCCTGGCTTGTAGATGCATCACTCCTATCTCTGCCTTCACTTTCCCTTTGTGTCTGTGTCCAGATTTCCCTCTTACATGTCACACTGGCCTGGGGCCCATCCTCATGGGCTCCTCTTGACTTGGTGACATCTGCAAAGATCTTACTTCCAAATAAAGTCACAGGCACTGGGGATTAGGACTTCAACTTATCTTTGGAGTGGTACCCAATTCAACCCATAACTACTGGGATCCTTTTCATGTTATAGTCCTTATTTCCAACATTTTATCCTATTTCCTCAAATGTCATTGTAAACAGTTCCAGAATGACCAATATTTCTGTGCCTGCTTCATGTCACCCTCGCTTCCCTCGCACTTGGCATCAGATCCCAGACCCTTTTTTTTTTTTAAAGATTTTATTTATTTATCAGAGAGAGAGAGGGGGAGAGAGCGAGCACAGGCAGACAGAATGGCAGGCAGAGGCAGAGGATCCCAGACCCTTTTGAACCACATGGAGCTTGAGATTCAGAAAAGAAAGCCATGGTACAGAGAGACTGAGAGAGTACTATCCATACAGTAGAAACAGAGTAAACGTCACTAAATTGCCATGTGATCTTGGACAAGTTACTGCACCTCTCTGAACCTCAGCTTCCTCAACTGTTAAATGAAGAGATTGGGTCAAACTGCCATCTCCCTGCAGACACAGGGAACAGGCCAGATTCCCTTCCCACTCTGGTGAGCATTTGTCCTTCAAGGACAGAAAGACACCAAGTACATCCGCCCCCTGTGTCTGTCTTCACTTCTGACTGCTAGCTAGCTCAGTGCCCTGCAGCAACCCGTTTTGCTCTGAGGCTCCTCCTCTGTAAAATGAGAGGGTGGAATGCCCAAGCCTCCAGCCATACACCTGTCTGTCACGGCTCATCATTAGCTCTGAGCGGTGCAAAGCCTAAAGAGAAACAGCAGCCCGCCATGGAGCCCTGTTCCCTCAGCCTTTGTGGCTCAGCTATAGGGCTGGCTGGGGTCAAGTACAGGCAGTACATGCTTGCCACCTACTTCACTTCCGAGGGTCAGGTAGCGTCCTGTGCAGCACCACTGGTGAACCAACAGTTTTATTAGCCTCCCCTCCCCCCAGGGCTCTCCAACTGGTGATAGAGCTCCTGGAGATGGGAGAGTTCCACATTGCTGCCTCTGACTGAGTTCTCTTGGCAAATAGCGTCACCTTCTAGCTGCCCTGAGCGCTAGCTTGCCTATCTAGTAACCCATGTTGCAAAACGTCATTTGTGTTCAGTTTTGAATGCCTATCATCATCCCTTTGCTGCCAACACCACCTTGATCTGAAAGACCAGCCATGCAGTTCATGCTGCCCTGCAGTCTTTCTGTTTATATCAGAATTCCCGTGATAGCTCCCAATTTCCTGAGGATTATAAATCAGCCATAAAATTATGCTTTGCCCTGAGACTTTGCATATATTAGCCAGCAAATTTGTTCTTACTCTGCCCTGCTTCCTTTTATGATAGAGAAACCCACCCCCGCCTTTTCTCTGTTAGTTGCATTTTCTGCGGCTTTGGGTTTCAGGTCAGAGCCTGCATTAGGAGTCAGGGGTCCTGAGTAACCCCGCCCAAGTCTCAGCTCACCAAATGCTTCTCCCAGATCCCTAATCTCTCCCACTTGCTGCTTCCTTATCTTCAAAAAGAGGGAGATAATTATACCTGCCACCATGGCCCCGACCCTTCTGAAATTTAAGGAGAATAACATGAGTGGAAAAAGGCTTTGTCAGTGTCAGATAAGGCTGCAGATCCTCAGTCCGTGGGTGTAATTAGTGTCACATGTAAGTGCAGAATCTTTAGTGATGTTGGCGTGCATTGGCCCAGCCTCCCTCCTCCCCAGCAGTCCTGACAGTGTAATATTTGTCACAGTAGCTGCTATGGGGCTGGCACAGAACTCAGTTTTATTATGTTCATTCATCCGGCATTGAAAGTGGGTCTGCTGTGTACCGGGAACTATGAGAATTCAATAGAACACGTCAAAATTCTCAGACTCCGGGACCCGAAGGTCTAAGGGGGATGATGAGTCATTAAATCCACACATTGTTGGGTGCCTGCTATGTGCCAAGCACAATGCCAGGCGTCTGACGGACGTCAACGCTACATTGATCAGGAAGGACTCAGGAGGCAGTTATAAAAGCAGCAGCTGGGTTGCTCAGTCAGTTAAGTATCTGACTCTTGGTTTCAGCTCAGATCATGATCTCAGGGTCCTGAGATAGAGCCCTAAGTTGGGCTTCCTGCTCACTAGGGAGTCTGCTTGTTTCCCCTTCTGCCTCCCCCCACCCCACCCTCTTTCTCTCTGAAATAAATTTAAAATCTTAAAAAATAAAATAAAAACAAGAAATGGCTTTGGTTCAAGAGGAACCTCTTCCAAGGTCCCTTTTGATCTTTTCATCAGGAGGTAAATACTGTCTCCTACCCCTGGTTGATTAACATGGATGGTCTCATGACTTCTCTGAAAACTTGTTGGTAACTAAAAGCTCCATGCTCATTTTAAGTCCCAAAACACAGTCTGAAGCCAGTAGATGGTCTAGTCAGTAAATTATTCAACACGTCAACCCTCACCTTCATCCCCCCCTCCCCGCCAAGTTAGGCCCAGCGCCCAGCTCCTTCTTGCAGTTTTCCTACCCTCGTTTCCCACTGCTCTTTCAACCTGACCAAAGTGCAAGCAGGGGAAAAGGAGAGGGAAAGATGACTGGAGAGTTTTTCCTGGAGACATGCTGTTGTGAGGGGGCTTTGCAGCGTCTGGGTCTGGCTAAAATTTAAACCAGAATTTTTCTCTTGTGGACCCCTTTCTGGGTTCTTGTAAGACTTCCCTACTGGACCCGCTGCAAGGAGAAGCACCCCCGCTTCAGGTGCTGTCCCACCTCCAGCCAACCCTCCTCCCTGCTGGCTGCCTGCCCTCTTGAGCAGGACCTCTCTCAAATGAGCTCAGGCTGCCATGCCCATCACAGGCTCCACCTCTATGCCTGGGATGGGTGCCCCTTCGGGGCCGGTCCAGGAGGGCAGGGACCTCCCAGTGCAGTTACCTTTCTGTTGTGACACATATATTTCTGATAATCATCTTGCAATCCTGGACACCAACTTCCCTTATCCCCAGTCTACAGACAGGGAGACTTGCAGAGCATCATAATCCCCAAGGAACAAAGACAGGGTCTGAAGCCCTGCCTCTCCAGTCACAGCCTGTGGTGTCCCCGTGAGTCCTTGCTACTGGATTCTCAAGGGCAAAGGACCTGCCCCGAGGCCTGAGGTAAGCCTCCACACCTCTCTGGGCCTCAGATCTTCATTTTCCACGATCTCCAAGAGCACTTTTCATTCTAAAACTGTGAGATGAAATTGCTGAGTTGAGGTTTCCTGGAAGCAGATGGCAGAGAAATCTGCATAGGACTCCCTCCCCCAGCCTATGGCTTGGCTCTTCATATCTTGCTCCAATACCCTATGTCTCCTAAGAACGTGCACCTTAAACAAGTATGGGGAAGAGAGAAACACCGTTAATCTGCTCCCCCCATGTTAATCCTCAGTGGAGATGAACACAGCTGACATTTACTGAGCACCTACTATGTGCCAGAATTTGTTCTGAGGTTCTTGCCCATCTTAATTCACTCAAACTCACAACAACCCTATGAGGCCACTGCTTCTATGACTCCTTTTTTGAAGATGAGGAAACTGAGGTTCAGAGCCATTAAATAACTCTTTCCAAGGTCACACAGCTAGGCAGTGATAGAGACAACACTTTCAGCTTAGGCAGTCTAGTTCCAGAGCCTGTGTGCCCTGCTCCACCTGAGACAGACCAAAGTTTGAGGCAGCCCTACCCCAGAGGTCTTCTGGGATGCAGGGCAGGAGGGAGAGAAGCCCACTTGTCCCAACAGATTACCAAGAAGCAGAACCCAAGTGCAGTTTGTGGGAAGGGAAAAGCGGGGTGCCTGGGGGACATACAAACATGTTTTTAAAAACCTCCAGCAGCCACCCCTGAAATAGGAAAGAAGAGCTCCTAATTTAGGTTAAGCCTCAACAAGTCCCTAGTGAGAAGGCAAATTCCTCTAGCTCTGGCCAGTGCCCAGGAAACAAATCTTGTCCAAAGGAAATCAGGAATAACCATTTCTGAAGGGCCCCCTTAGGGTAAATACAAAGTGCCGCTGGGAAAGCTCTAGCGACTGTGACCGTGACCCCATGGCGAACCCACATCTGCGCACTGTTCTTAGTTCCTCCGTCCTCACACCTCCTGTCCCGCCCTGCCTACCCCAGACCTTAGTCCACAGCCAGTCCCACTGCATCGCCATCCCTGCAGCCCAAAGAGGCCTTTTCTGCTTCATCTACCCATCTCTGACTTGCCTTCTCCAGCCAGTCTTTCTCTCTGCACGTTAGGGACCTACCGCATAACATTTGCTGCGCTAGATTTCTTCTCCTGGTTGTTTTATGTTACCTCATTTTTTTTCTTGATTATGAACTATTTCAAACATAAAAACAGGTGCTCAACATCCAGAACTGTCCATCTTAATGTTATTTGCTAAGACCTTTTATATTTAAACATGAAATCAAAGATTTCAATGGAAACCTTATTTGTGCTCTGTCCTGATTTCGTTCCCGTCCCCAGAGGCGATGACTGCTCTAACTTCAGCGTTTATCATTTCCACCAATGTTGTTCCAGTTTTACTATATATGTATATAAACCCTTTGTGGGATTGTTTTGCATGATTTTAAACTTTATATTAAGTTGTATCATACTGTGTATTAGGGCTCTTCAGAGAAACAGAACCCATAGGATGTTTATATAGAGAGAAAGAGATTTATTTTAAGGAATTGGTTCACAGGATAATGGAGGCTGGATGTTCCAGATTAAGGGGAGCCGTTTGGAGACCCAGGAAAGAACCAATGTCCCCGTTCAAGTCCAAAGACCATCTGATGACAGATTTCCTTCCCCATCATGGGGTATTGGGCAGGGTGGGGGAGCACTCAGTCTTTGTTCTATTAAGGCTTTCAACTGGTTGAATGGGGCCACCCCACATTACAGAGTGCAATCCACTCTACCCAGAGTCCACTGATTTTTTTTTTTTAGATTTTATTTATTTATTTGTCAGAGAGAGAGAGAGAACACAAGCAGGCAGAGTGGCAGGCAGAGGCAGAGAGAGAAGCAGGCTCCCACTGAGCAAGGAGCCCAGTGTGGGACTCAATCCTGGGACTCTGGGATCAAGCCGGGCTGAAGGCAGCGGCTTAACTGACTGAGCCACCCAGGCATCCCCGAGTCCACTGATTTAAATATTAATCTCATCCAAAAACACTCTCACAGAAACATCTAGAATAATGTTTGACCGTATCTGACCACTATAGCCAACTGACACATAAAATTCATTACCACATAGTATTTCCCTCTGCAACTTGCTTTCTTCACTTCTCATTTTGTTTTTGAGATTTATCATGGTGACCAAGATAACATTCCCTTGTATATACACCACAGGTTGTGAATTTTTTCCCACAGGTTACAATTTTTTTTGTTAATGGATGTGGGTTGCTCCTGTCACAAACAGGAGAGTGCATAAACCTCATGCACACATGGGAGAGTTTCCTCAGGTCAGAGTTGGGCATCGTACTGTAAGTAGACCAAATTCAACCAGGTACCACCTGATCTTATCGATAAAGTTTGACAGGAATGTAGTCACATCCATTCACATGCTAATTGTCTGTGACTGTTTTTATCCTATAAGGGCAGTGTTGTTTAGTTGCAACGAAAACTGTGGGCCCACAAAGACTACAATATCTCCTCTCTGGCCCTTCATAGAAAAAGTGACTGACCCTGCTCTTGGCAAGTACTTAGGAACTGTCAGCGGCTCTTACATGGCATTGCCAAACTGCTCCCCAAAGTGGCTACCTGATTTATCCTCCTGGAACAGTGTGTGAGACCTCCCTTCCTCCACACCCTCTTTTCCCAAAGGTTTGCTGGTCTGCCGCTTGTGACTCAGTGTCTCATCATTATTTCATATGTTTGGCTCTTTAAACATTTATCGCTTATTCACTTACCAAACACCATTTAAGGGATTACTGTGTGGCTAGTACTACCAAGCTATAGTGGCCCCATTTCACAAGAGAAGAAATGGAGCCCCCTAATGTCAAACACATGCTTCAAGCACGGTGGTAATGCTATATGGCTGCGCGGGGGATTGTGTAAAAGTGCCCTGAAGAGGGCAGCACTGCGAGAACGAATCAGGCAGTTGACAGTACTCTGCAGGCCTGAGGATGCTCAGTTGGGACATAAAACAATTTGGCTCTCTGCCCACAGCTTCTGCGCGTCAGGGGCACCTGTGTCATAATTCCTAGCAGAAAGGACCTATATTTCACACAGGCGTCAGTAAAGTAGGTTAGTAATTAAGCTGGTTTTGTGTCCTCACTTTGACCTGAGACAATAAAACACCTGTGATTATTAGAGAGCGCGTGAGTGCCTGAAAGAGAAGCTCCATGACTGACACAGCAAGAAATAGAGATTTCTTATTTAAAGTCACCAAGATGGCCAATAAATACAGGAAAAGGGCAGTGAGTGAGCTAAATCTTCATT
This sequence comes from Mustela putorius furo, assembly GCF_011764305.1. Taxonomy (NCBI): domain Eukaryota; kingdom Metazoa; phylum Chordata; class Mammalia; order Carnivora; family Mustelidae; genus Mustela; species Mustela putorius. The sequence continues at coordinate 107,788,471 of NW_025421987.1, read as the reverse complement.
TGTTGGCTAGGAAGTCAATAAATGATATCTGTGGCTCATAACTCAAGCAATCAAAAATTTGTAAAAATATGGGGCAAGCTCTGGACAAACAAAAGGCAGAAGATGCAGGGATTGGGGCTGTGGGACAAGCAGATATGGGGTCGGGAACGATTTTCAGCCCCAGCCTTTCTTTTCATTCTTGTTTCATTTTGTGATCAAATGTATGCATTACTCTGATACCTTTTAAATTTAAAATGCAGAAGTTCAAAATAGAGCATGACTCCTGAAATATTTATAGAGGAAGTGATATGTATGTAATCATCTCAGACAGGTGTGGGGCGGGGGGGGGGTGGCAGGAATAGAAGTTTTTAAATTTAGCCATGAGATTTCAGTAATGGAAGTGGGGAGTAAGGGAGCCATCATTCTAGGGTCTCTCTACCTTTACATGTAGCTTTGCCTCATTGAAATGTCCCATAATAAGAAGTGGGGGTTTTGTTAAAAAGAAAATAAAAGAAAAAGAGCGTGGGTTGCAGAGTCTGGCAGACACGGATGAAATTCAGTTGGAGCACTATGGGCAAGTCACTTGAACTCTCTGGGTCTCAGCTTCTCATGTGTGGACTGAGCTTGCACACACTCTGTATGGCCACTGGTGTTGGGCACAGGGATTAAATGACGACCTGCCTATGAAGGGCTGATCCTGGCATAAAGTGTAGGAAGTGCAGTAAAAGTGTTTGGGTTTGATTTGTTTGGTTACTTGTATTTGGGATTTTATGAAGTTTGGCTCTAGATTTTGAGTTCTTCTCAGGCAAGCTCCACTTAGTTCCACACATCCTGCCTTACCTGTTTGTGTTCATTTGCATTCCTCAGCTAGCCCACTTCACCTACTGAGTTCACAAACATCTAGTGTCCGCATGCCAGGCACTGAGCTGGGTGCTGAGAAGGCAAAGAGAGGAGGCTGCCCCGGTCCCAGGGGACACAGTGGTGTCAATGGTGGGGAAAGAGAAAAAGTCCAGAATAAAATACAGCATGATAACTTGCAGTAATAGATGCCCACAGTGGATCTGGGGTATACATGGGATGCCCAGCACAGCCCGAGCTGGGTTTTGAAGGATGACTAAGAGTTTACTAGGCAAAGAAGGAAAGCAGGGCAGCCAGGTGTCATGGTTAGGCCATGACATACAGAAGCAGAAGCATGACTTATGGTTCTGAAAACTGGAAAGGCCTGAATCTGTTCAGAAAAATAGTTCAGTTTGCAGCAGGAGAGTGAAGAAGAGATAAAGCCCGAATCGTGTGGGTTTGTTCAAGAGCACACTGTTGAATAAATGTGAGCTCAGATTTGCATCTTACTAAGTCACTACAGTAAAAAAGGGAATGGGAGGTTGGAATGCATTTGCTCTAAATCTACAAAAGAAAGAACAGGAGAGATCGATCAAGTGGCTGCCCAAACAGAGCCTTCAAGGCTCTGGTCCCTATATCTTGATGTGCCTAGCGCTCAAAACTCAGATTTTGTTAAGAAGTCTGTAGAAGATTAGACCTTGGAGGGCTGGCTCATGGCAAAGAAACCTTTGTGATACATACACCCAGGACGAGATAGGACTGTACAGTGGTGGCTACTCTTAGTGCCCAGCAGTGGTGCTGCTGTCCCAATCAGGCCCTCCTATTTCCCAGGGAGCTGGAGGCAGGATGCTAGATAATCTCAGAACTAGTCCTGGGATGGGCAGAGAGGTTTGGGGGGAAGGTGAGGCCTAAGAAGGTTTGTCCTCATCAAGACAGAGAGCAACCCATAGGGAGCAGGGTGTTCCCGATCGCCCCCAAATGGTTCCTAACACTACCCACCCATTCTGGCCCCTCACTCCATGCTCATCTGACCCCTTTGACAAAGACATTCTTCAGACAGCACACAGTTCAATGATGAGGTCATTTATCTGCAGTGCAGACACAGAAATGTCCACCGTCCTGGCCTCCTGAAGAAAGACCCAACCTTAGCTCTCAGGTGCCCCGGATCCTCCCTGGATCTTTAATGTCTGTGACTGCATTCAGGAGTCAACTATGCTCGAGATGGTTCAACCTCTCCATCCGGGCTTTAGGGCATGCTCCCTAACTCCACCTGCACCTGCGATCTGAACTCAGTGTGCTTAGGCTTTGTACTCTCCAACCCTGGGTAGCAACGATCAGGCAAAACCATCAGAGAGACAACTGGGACTCGACCCAAGGCTGAGCAGTGCAGCAGGGATGAACTGGGACACATCAGTGCAGAAGCTCGATGGCACTCTGACCTGGGAGGCGATCTCAGGTTGGAACCAGGTAGGAACCTGGGTGTTCCTGAGAGTGGGAACCACGTCTTTCCTGCTTTGGTTCTCCACAGAGAGGCAGCACTAATCCTGGGCTCATTAATTCAACTGATACCTACTGTCCTGGGTCATTTAAGGAGAAAAGAACAAGTCCCATGACCCAACCTGAGCAGCTCTAGCATATGGAGGTCACATGAGGGAGAAAGACCTAGAGAGGGAGACCGAGAAAGCTTGGCTGTGAAGTAGAAGGAAGAGCAGGAGAGAGCTGCATCATGGAGGCCAAGAGAGGAAAATCCATCTTCTGTGATGAGTGTGCCTCGTGGGTCAAGATGAGTGCAGAGGGGCATCTGTTCAGCTTGGTAACATGGTGATCTCTGCCATCATGGTGAAGATGCAGTTTCAGCGGGGTGCTAAGGAGAGATAATGACTTCTTGTTCATTTATTACTAGAACAAGTTATGCTGAGCATTCATCCTAAACTTGAAAGTCAAATAAATGTGTAAAGGGTTTCCAGAGACTCTTATACCCTGCCACAGCCCCCGTCAAGTCTAATTTCCCAGGGGCCCAGTCTTGCCCACATCCTCCCACACCTGCAGCTCTGGCTGCTGGGAGGCCAATATCTTTAACTCCAAATAAAACATTAATTGTACCCTTGGGCCCAAATGATAACCCTTCTAAAAATGCTGCTTGTCCTCACCTTTTAAAACCATAGTAACGATCAAATTTCTCTCCTGCCCCCACCGGCATCATTTATTTTAATAACTACAGCCATAGCAAGGAAACAGCCATAGGAAGGGATACAATCCTCATCATCATAGTACCAGTGACCAGAGCTTTTCTCAAGTGACTAGGGTCAGGAAAAAAAAAAAACAAAAAACAAAAGAAAAAACAAAAACCAAGCCACTAGATGGAAGTCTTCATTCAGCTGCCTGGGGTGGCGGGGGCAGGAATGGTGCCAGACTGCACACGCCCATCAGGGCCATTGGATCGTCACCGGCCTGGTGCTCTGCTCTGCAGCACACAGCAGTGATGACAATGGCCACCGTGTAAGGAATACCTAGTTGGTGCTAGGCAGCTGGCCCAGTGCTTTACCGGCGGGGTCTCCTTTCCTCCTTGGAGCCTCCCTAGCAGGTAGGAAGCAGTATTATCTTCATTTTAGGGATGAGGAGACTGAATCTTAGAATTATCCAAGTAACTGGCCTAAGCCGGTGAGTGGAAGAGCTGGGTTCATGAATGAGATCATTGTCTACTCTGTGTGGGTTGCAGGTCGGGGTGTGACTCCAATGCAGAAATGATCCCAGGAGGGAGGAAGAGAGTCAGCAAGGACACCATGCACCCAGGATCTGGGGCTAAAAACTTAGAAATCACCCTTAATTCTTTTCTTTCCCTCTTTTACAAACTGTTGTCACCAAAATCCATCTGTTCCATCAGCAAAATAAGTCTGAAACCTGTCTGCTTCTCTTTGTGGCCCCTATAACTGCCCTAGTCAAAGCTGCCATCATCTCCCTGGGGCTTTTGCAGAGCTTCTTAGCTGGGCCCTCGGCACAGTCCCCTGTGCCCAACAATCTCCCCTTCCTTCAGGACTCGGGGGGCCCACCTACGGTGCAGATCACACCTGCTCACCTGCCCTGCTCAGAGCCTTTTAGGGGCTTCCCAGCAAATCCCGCCTCCCTTCCCTTGCTCCAGAGGCCCTGCTCCTGGATCTTGCCTTTGCCTGGCTTTCTAACTACGTCCCCTGCAGTAACTGCTGATTCCCCCACAACCAGCACAGAGCCTGGCATAGAGGAAACAATGTGCCGATGAAATGAAGGCAAGAGTGAGTGAGCAGGTAAATGAAAAAGCTTTGCAGAGGAAGGCGTGTTTGAGATAAGCGTTACATGAAAGCAGGGTAGGGTTTCTCAGGCGGCAAGGCCCAGGAGTGTGAGGTGGCAAAGCAAGGGCTTCTACGTATGGGCAAGGACACAGGCAAGGACGTGGAGGAATGCCGGGAGCAGCCTGAGAGGCGGCCTGGGCAGGACCGGTGGCAGGTCGGTTTTGCAAGCCAAGTGTGCGCTGCGAGCCCCTAGAAAGCTTTTCAACATGGATTGTCGGGGTCCACCCCAGAGACTCGGATCCTGACATCTGAGGTAGATGTCTGAGAGTTTGCCTTCTGCACGGGCTTCAAGTGGTGCTGGTGCTGCCGCTCCAGGGACCGCACTTGGAGAACAGCTGGTGTAAAGTGTGCCGAGGAATCCTCCACCTGGAGGCGAGAGCAAGACAGTCGCTGGGAGGTAACTTAAAGCAGAGCTAACCGCACACTGAGCCAAGAGCAGTTCGAGCTAACACCAGCCAGCAGTGAACCCACCTTCGCCCCTGCCTGTACCATCCCTCTCCAGACGAAGCCCGTGCCGACCTTGGCTTCTGGCCATCCCTCCCCATGGCACTCAGCCTTGCTCTTCTCCTCCATTGAATTATATCCTCTGAAGGGCCTTTTGTTTCCTCCAACAAAACTTACAAATCCTGAGTCCTACACCCTCCAGACCATCTAATCTCACATTCCAATTCTCACGGAGGTTGCTGTAACCGACAGGAGACCCAGTGTTAAGTCATGTTGCACAGAGGAAACAGTTGTCATGTGCTGAGAAGAGGAGTTGGCTCTGTTTGGCCAGAGGAAGGAGAGGAGGAGGAGAGGTCTCCCCTGCTGGCCTTCCTGGCATGCCACGCTCTTCAAGTTCACCCTGCAGTGCAACTCTGACATTGGTCCACACTCTCTTCCGGTGAGAAAACAGGGCAGGAGCAGTTCCAGGGTTATGAGCAAGGGTGCTCGTACTCACAGCATCAACCTAGTGACTGTACATGTTCATATTTGGTATTCGTCCTGCCTTTGCTCCTGGAGAAAGAAGATGCTCAGAGAGGTGGGGTTAATTTGCATCCGCTTCAACCATAAAAGTGAGAGGACCAGGTAGTTAATGCACAGGTCCCGCAGTTTTAAATGCAGATGGCATTTCTGCAGGCCTGACACACAGCACTCGGCCACTGACGTTCTCCAGGCCTTCAGAGTTGGGCCCACAGTCTGCTCAGCACTGCTCCACTTACGGGGCTCCGCAAGGAAAGCTCAGGAGATGAGAGCAGGAGATGGTTTGGATTGCTTTGATTTGGCGAGCTTCCTCGTGCAGGTGGGAGAGAGAGCTCTTTATCTCCGTGATGCAGCCCAAGGAGGAACCAGGAGTCCCAGCTGTCCTATTAGAGGAAAAGGGGAACAATCCTCCTCCATGAGTCTCTCTCTTGATTCTGATGGGCCTTTTATTTTCCAAGGCTGGTGACCAAAATATGCATGCTGCAGAGTCACAGTGACCTGGTGGTGCGTTCTGACTCTGCCACTCTCTGTCTGGGTGATGTGGGGCAATTTTAGACACCGTCATCTGTACACTAGGTGTGCTGGTGTCAGGGTTAGAGATCATGAGCATGTTGTGAATTTATGAGTGCTGAGTATTTAGTTTCATGTCAGGCACGGTCACTGAGCTGCTGTGTAACAAGCAGCCTTCCATGAACAGAAGGCTCTGGCTTCTAACAGTGGCCAATCTCCCTGATGTAAATCCTCTCACAGTGGCCAATAGTGAGCTCCCACCATGCTATCCCTCCCGAGCGCAGACTTGGGAGGAGATGCACGGGGATGTACCATTACACAGGGTTTCCAGGACACAGATTCAACAGAAGTCAATAACCTCCAGAGCAGGGCTGACAGTCAAAGAGAGCAAAATGGTTAAATATTTAGGACATTTCATTTTGAGTATTTATTAACTGGGCTTTCATAGAATTTATGTAATTATAAGTTCACATAATTACAACTTTCACAATGGCTGTGTTTAGCCACTGGCTCCCAAAACTCCTGGAATCTTCACCAGTCTGCCCCGGCAAGCCAGGACAAGACTCCCCAGCACGTGGGCTGGACACATCTGTATGCGGTCAGGATATTCCCTCCCCTCTGCACTTCCTGTCCTCAGCCCTGGAAAGGATTTCATGAAGCTTTCCCAGGTGGAGACAAAGAGCCTCCTCCATGGCCGGCTCTCCACGCTTTACTTTTGACCTTGGCCTCCATCCGGGTCTTGGGCCTATGCTAAACCTCAGCCAAGGTCCCAGCCCTTGTCCTGCCGCCTCACAGCCCTTTCTACAGTAAAGGAGGCAGAGCTCCCCTCCCCTCTCCTGCAGGTTCCTAAGCCGAGGTACCTGCAGGAGAACAGTAAAGGGGTTCTCTGGCTGACTTGAGGACTAGCAGGTTATTTTAAGATCCTTCTGTGAAGGATATGAGGAAGCAGGGCCAGCCACTGAGCTTTGGCAAGTGAGGACCTATAATTAGCCTCGGCTTGAGGCTTGAATAAGCCCCTGGTTGTTACCAAACATCAGCTAGAGCAGGAAGGCCTCCAGTTCCCCTGAGCCAAGTGCTGCACAAGCTTCCCAGGACAGACATTTGGACAGAACTACCCTCTCTGCTGGACAGTGTCCAGTTTACCCCAGAAAGTGCTCCTGCCCTCAACCCCAAGTGAGAAGGAGGAGGGAGGACACAGAGCAGCCAGCCCCTCGCTGCGGCACGTCTTCAAGCCATGGGCACTTCCTACCCGACCCCTTCGCGGATTGCTCCTTGCAGCCTCTTCTTCATCAAGAGTTTGCAATCAAGAGGGAAGTGTTACAAATTAACACACGGGCTACTGCTGTCGCTGGGCAAAGCTAAGGCTGAAAGGAAGTACAATAGATCCAAATGCTGGCCGTGCTTATTCTGGAAGGCAAGATTTGGGGTGATTGCATTTTCAGCCATTTCTCTGCCTTTCCAGAATTGTACAACTCCAAATATGTATATCCAACCTATGCTCTGGAGTGTTGCTTGGTTTTCACTTTTTCTGCCCGTCTGCCTAGATCCCACATTTAAAAAGCAGAAACCTGTCACAGACAAAATTAAGCTGTACCAAGGGGAAGAATTCTAAGAATTAAAGCTTCAGGGTCCCTTATTTGTGCACACCCCTTTGTATTAGTCTTTTTTTTTTTCCTTTTTCTTAAAGGCAGTCTCCCAAATTGCATAAGCCCCAGGCTCCACAGAGGTGGCCGCCCATCCCCCTCCTCCCGCCCCCCCGCCCCCCCCCACACCAGCCACGTTGTCTAGAGTGTTAGTAAAGCCTTCTTCTCTACAGCAGTCATGTTCCAGCCCACCGTCTAGACCTGCTGTGATTTGGTGTCCTGCACTAGAGTGAGTCATTTGCCATGGGCATCACTGTGAGAAATCGAGCAGGGTGATTGCCCTTGGCTTTGAATTTGTCATCTGAAAAATGGCCCTAAGCATCCCAGGGGTTTGGAGACCACCCCTGGGGCCCAGAGACCGCTGAAAATCTTCTAGCCACCCAATCCTAAACCTGCTCAACTGTTAACCCTGCCTCACCCTTTCCTTCCCAGGAAAGCCACTATAAAGGCTTTTGCCTATGTTTTCCCCTCATCCTTAAGCGACCAACCCTGGTACTTCCTCCTCTGGACCTGCGTGGTGGGGCTGCCCCACCCTTTGGGAACTGTAACAGCTTTTCAATGTCAGTCATCTCCTGATCTGTTGGCCTCACCACACCTAAATTAAAACAAAATCTTGGGTACATTCTGCAGGGTTTGGGGAGCTGGTTTTGAAAAACCACTTTTCACAGCTCCATGAAACCCCCAAATCATATGCACAGTGTTGATGTTCATATGTATGTTTTGAGGGTGGATGAAATTCTAGAGCCAAGTTGTACAATATATTGGCAACTGGCCACAGATGGATATTCAAATTTAAATTAAATTTAAATAAGGGCACCTGGCTGGGTCAGTGGGTTAAGCATCAGACTCTTGATTTCAGCTCAGGTCATCATCTCAGTGTTGTGAGATCAAGCCCCAAGTCAGGCTCTACGCTGAGCATGAAGCCTGCTTAATATTCTCTCTCCCTCTCCCTCTCCCTCTGCCCCTCCTCTCCCCAGCTCATGTGCACTCTTTCCCACCCCCCAAAAAAATCTATTAAAAATAATAATAAATTAAATTTAAATAAAATTAAATTTTCAGTTCCTCAGTCATCTTTGCCACATGTTGAGTGTTCAGTAGCCATGTGTGGTCACCATGATGGATGGTAGAGACATAGAAGAGTTCTATCATCACAGAAAGTTCTATTGGGTAGCAATGAACTAGAGACTTGATCAGCTTTTCAAGGGTATCCATGACCAGAAAATGTGAAAAGCCACTAAGTCAAACCAGAGAATCTTCATTTAAGGAGGCTGAAACTTCCCTGGGAGTTGAATGTTCAGCCTTATGACAGAGGTTATGAACAAGTCTGCCTTTGAGTAATATTTTAGCTCCAAAAATCCAACTCTAAAGGCTCTTAAAAGGCATCCAGATTTTATGTTTTCTGGCTTATCTGCTCTCCACCTTTTTGGAGAGAGACACTTGGATTCTAAAAATATTTGCTATGAGAAAGGTGCTCTAAGTTCCCCCCAGAACCTCTGTGCCCAGTGCTAGTCACAGTGGGAAGGGAGGGAAGACGGACCAGTGACCTTGTTTCCTCTGATGTGTGTGATTTTTCTAGGTGGGCGAGGCAGTCCTGGAAAATGCCCGGCTCATGCTTCAGACAGAGAATATCCAGGCGGGTGCGGACGACTTTAAAGAGAGGTAACATTTGCCACAGAGGGGACAGTCCCTCTGCTCCTCCAGACTCCAGGAGAAGTCACGTGATGCTGTTCTGGGGTCTGTGGCATTCACTGCCTGCAGCACAGGAGGCTGGAGTGAAATCAAAGAGGTCCTGGGAGAATCCAGAGCAAAGATCTTCCAGCCCAAACCCTCCTTATAGACACAAACCAGGTCCCAAGGGCTCAGAGATGTTGCCCAATGTCTCCTAGTTCAGAGTGGAGTCCTCAAATTGTAGCATGCTTCAGGACCACTGGGAGCTCTTATAGAAAACACAAATTGCTGTGCCCCACCTTCTGAGTTTTTGATTCAGTAATCTGGGGTGGGGCCCCAAATTTACATTTCTAACAAGTTCCCCATGATGCTGATCCCGCTACCCCTAGGAACACACTAGAACAGCTGTTGGTTTTGAGCAATGTTTCTCAATTGCAGCCCTGTGTTGTAATTACCGGGCCACTTCACAATGCCAACAGGCAAGCCATACAGACTGATTAAACCACAGTCCCTGGGGGTGGGGTCCGGGCCTCAGTATTTTTAACTCCCCAGCCTTGAAAAACACCTCTTTGAAGTGTATCCTAAAATATGGCATCTATAGCACTGATGAAGATCATTTTAAGTGATATAAGGATAAACATTTTATTTTTAATAGTTATGTATTTTTAGAGTTACCTTCTATTTATGACTCATAAAACTGTTTTTCCACTACAGCACTACAATTTGTAGTGGCAATTTAAAATTTATTGACTATAAAGAGCTTTTCAAGTTTACCGATTTAACATTTACTTTTTAAGTAGATGAATTTAAGGAACCATGTAAAGTAAATAATGAAGGAGAGAGATGCATTTAGGGCAAAATCACGATGGCACATGAGGTTTGGGAAATGCTGTTTCTCATGGAGAAACAAAATGAAAAAGATCTTTCATTAATGAAAACAGCGATTTTGAGAATATGCTCTGAGGAAGGTGTTCTGGATGTTGGGCAATTGGATGGGTGATGGCATAGTTATTTAGGGAACATTTCCCTAAACTGGTAAAGACAAAGAAGAAAGGCATGTAGCTGGGAGTCTCTAGTGAAGACCGTGACCCATCCCACTGCCGAGCTTATCTTAGAATAAGAGGTGCACTGTGATGAAAAGGAAAATCTCTACCATCTCCTCAGACCCAGGGTTCCTTCCTTTTTCTAAAACCAAGCTTCTCCATCTGCTAAAACGACCTCCCCTAGCAGCCACTCTGGAGTCAAGAGGACTCTCAGTTATCTGGGGTTGCTGTCTCAGACAACACTGTGTTCACCAAGGTCACAGGAGCACAAAACCGTGAAGCCAACATCCATCCACCGACAGCTTACTGCACACCTAAAGATAGATGCCAATAGACATGAAGCAATTTGTACTAAATTTAAGACAGAACTTAATTAATTGTGAAGTTCAGGTAGGATCTGACCGAAATTTCTTTCACTCATTCATTTATTCATTATGCGTTCATGCCTTCATCCAGCCATTCAACAGAGTATCAGGGGCTGGGTCTGTTTTGTTCCCCGTTGTATTACCAGTGCCTACAACAATGCCACACACAAGATAGATGACCACAAATCGTTGTTGTAGTAGTAAATGAGTGAATGGATTCAACAAGTGTTTGAATATCTGCCAGGCCCCTGACCAAGTCCTGGGAATGAAGTGAATGGGACCTCCGGGAGCTCACGGTTTAGTGTCAAAGATGGAGGAGTGAACAGACAGTAGCATCACAGAGTGGTTGTGCCATCACTGAGATGAGCACAGGTGAAATGGCGACAATCTGGTCAGGGAGTGTTGACAACAGAGGTGTCACCTGATTTGGGCCCTAAACTGGTATAGGAGTTGACCAGGCCAATGAAGGAAGCATGACTTCCAGGAAGGGTGGTAGTATGTGCTAAGGTAGAAAGGCATGAGAAAGAAGGTGCATCAGTGGCCACTGAGTAGCTCATTATAACCAGGGCATGTGGAGGGAAGGAAGGAGGGAAAGCTAATGAAGCTGGAAAACCAGGGAGAGACCACATCCCAGAAGACCATGTCAGCCATACCAAAGAATTCAGAGATGACCTGAGAGAAGACCCATAGAAGGGGTCTGAGTAGTGGTTCATCGTGACTAGATTTAAAGGGAAATTTGTGTTGGTAGAGAGGAGAGGTGGAGCAAATGAGCCAGAAGCAATGGGAGCAAACAGGCTGGACGGATGGCAGGGCAGGGCCTGTACTGGGAGCCAAGGTTGAAAAGGAAAGCAAGATCAGATTACTAAGGGACCAGAGGAGGACACTTGGGTCTCTCAGCAGATGGTGACCCAGTATGGTTAAGGATGGTCCCTCTGGGGGCAAAACTATAGGTCGGTTGTAGGAAGACAGTCAGAGGCTGTTATAGGTCAAGGTTTGCCTGGGGTGGTGGCCATGAGCAGACTTGAGAGATGGGTCAAGGAAAATAGTGGCAGGGCCAGAAATACAAAACGGGACGCCTGGGTGGCTCGGTGGGTTAAAGCCTCTGCTTTCGACTTAGTTCATGATCCCAGGGTCCTGGGATCGAGTGCCGAATCGGGCTCTCTGCTTGGCAGGGAGCCTGCTTCCCCCTCTCTCTCTGCCTATATCTCTGCCTACTTGTGATCCCTGTCTGTCAAATAAATAAATAAAATCTTAAAAAAAAAAAAAAAAGAAATACAAAACAAAGGTAAATTTTGGGTTTTGAACTCGGATAATTTAGAAGATTTGCTATTCTATTGACTAAGATAGAAAATTGTGAAAAGAAAGCTAGTTTAAAATTCAGGTATGGATAATGAGTTTGGCTTTGATCAAGCTGAGTTGAGCTAATGGTTGAGCAACCAAGCAGAAACTGCGGTATGCCACTGAAGATTTTGGGCCAGAGGGGCCTGCAGGTCAAGACAGAAAGCTCTGGGTATCACGAGCAAAGAGATTCTATTTGGAGACTTTGAAATGGAGGGTAAAGGGAAAAAAGACAACAAGAGAAAGCTAAAAGCTTAACAGCAGCCTTGGGGGATATCACAGAGATGTGTCAAATGCTTAGAGGACTTTCAAAAAATGGTCTATAGGACACCTAAGTTATCCCATAATGCTGAATGGAGCCCACCCTGGACAGAGCTAGGCTCCCTGGAGAGAGAAACAAAACAGGACTTCAGAGGCACAGGGGAGCTCTTGCAGCCTGGGACAGCAGGGACCAAACCCAGTGATACAGGTGGATTTTCACTCCAGCTGGAAGTACAGGACTTGATTCCAAAAGGACTGAATGTCAACAAAATTACAGTCCTCCATGAAGAATACATTTGGGTAGAAAATCAATCCTACATATAGAGTACATAAAAATGATTTCAAAAACCAGCTCTTTGGGGGGATTCAAATGTACAGGTCCAACTCTGAGTTAAGTCTCTAGTGGTCTGCCACAGAGTTCTGTCCTTGGCTCCTTCATTCACTATTTTTAACTGTAAGGTGTATGAAAGCTGCCAAAATGGCAGAAGATACAAAGGCAGGAGGGCTGTTAAGAACAAGAATAGGAGTAGAGATAGAATAGAAGAATGGAGTTAGGAATCAACTCTAACCGGTCCACATCTTTCTCAAAATATGATACAGAGACTGGAATGCAAAACTCCAGATGTTGCCTGATCAGCTCAGACTCCCAGGGGACTGTCACATTGGAACAATGGACCAATGAAACTGAACGAGTTATATATGAACTCCTACTTTGGGGGCCAAATACCAGGAATGTCCAGAAAGAACAGGGTAATTGGACTTGCAAAAAATGCTCAGGGACTCTAGTTGATAGGACACCAAATATTAGCAGCAAATATAGCTGGTCAAAATCAAATGAACAAATACGCAAGTAAAGAAAAACCCACAAAGCAAACCTTAGGGCCCATGATAAATAGAACTAGAGAGTTTATTTTTTTTTAAAGATTTTATTTATTTATTTAACAGAGAGAGAGAGATCACAAATAGGCAGAGAGACAGACAGAGAGAGAGATGAGGAGAAGCAGGCTCCCTGCTGAGCAGAGAGCCCTATGCGGGACTCGATCCCAGGCCCCTGGGATCATGACCTGAGCCAAAGGTAGAGGCTTAACCCACTGAGCCACCCAGGCGCCCCAGAACTAGAGAGTTTAAACAAAGGAGCAGACAGTCCCCTGGGAGTCTGAGCTGATCAGGCAACATCTGGAGTTTTGCATTCCAGTCTCTGTATCATATTTTGAGAAAGATGTGGACCGGTTAGAGCACTTCCAATCATTCCCACATATATCTGAAGCCTGAAGGTGGATGCTTAGAATACAAAGATGGGAAGGTCATAGTCCCTGCCACCGATGATGAGGGATATGGAAACCAATTTATATGAAGAATGGAGGAACTAGGAATGTTTAATCTGAGGAACAAAAGGCTTGGAGGAAGGAATGAGGGGAAAAGAGAGTGATATAAGAGACTAGACTCTCAATATTTATAGGACTGCCGGAAGGAAGGATAGAACTGACTTTAGATGCTCCAGAGAGTGGAATTCAGACTCTTACAGGAATGAAGACTTAAGCTCTTGAAGGAAGAAATTTCCATAATTAGAGCTGTCCTAAAATGGAATGGTAGTGATGATAGGTACTGAGTTCCCTGTCACTGGAAGCAGTCAAGTCGAGGCTACAAAATCACCCATCAAAGACTGCTGTAGAGGGACGCCTGGGTGGCTTAGTTGGTTGAATGACTGACCCCTGATTTCGGCTCAGGTCATTATTTCAGAGTCCTGGGATAAAGCGCCAGGTCAGGCTCCCATGCTCCTCAGGGAGTCTGCTGGAGATTCCCTCTTCTTCTCCTTCTCTCTCTGTCCCTCCCCCTGATCCTGCACTCTGGCTTGCACTCTTTCAAGCACCCTCTTTCTCAAAATAAATAAATAAATAAAAATTTTTTTTAAGAATGCTAGCAAGGGATTGTCACTGAGTAAGAGTTTGAATAGTTGAATCCTAAATTCCCTTAAAACTCTAAAATCCTAAGATGCTTTCTTCAGTGAATGATGTGAGATTTCTCTGTTCTGTGGATGGATGAAGCTAAGGTGTGAAGTGTGGCTGAGGCGTGCAGCTGGTGGAAGGAAGGCCATAGAAGGAAAGGAGTAACACTGAGAGAAATTGGCAAAGATGTCGGGCGGTTTATAAAAAGAAGGCTCTGTGCAAACCAGAGATGAAAAGAACTCAGGGGGGCAGTTTCAGATTTGTGTCGATGTGTGTGCTGTGTGTGTTATTATACAGGCTGCAAGTTTTTAAAACCCTGAATATTTCACATATAAATCCAGGTTTCCCATTGTCCTTGAAGAGGACTGGCACAGTCCTTCCCAGGCAGAGGTAATGGAAGGAGCAGAGCACCAGGTCCCCTTGCATGAAGAATGAGAGATGCTGTGGGCTTCAGTCCCTATCTCTCCCTGCTTCCCAGACCCGACCCTCGTCCCTCATCTCTATTCCCCACTTGGCCCCTAAAAGCATTTGGATTTGCAGCCAGTTTTAAAATTGCACATGGGCTCTTTGGAGACAGAAATCATGCTTTCCGTTTGGGGATTGCTAGTGTGTAGTCTGGTGCTTAGCAGATTCTCAGTAATGCAGTAATGTTTGGTAAAGGATCCTCGGGTGGGGGGCAGGGGAAGGATGACAAATCAGAATAATGGTGACGCGCCAGATCCCCCTACCTGGATCTCAGCTCCTGGAGAAGGTTTCCCTGGAGTTCTATGCTTCCAGCGCCCCATTAGCCTGACAGCCTGTAAAGCTAGGTTATCAGAAGTTGGCTGCCTGTCGCTTTCATTTTAATAAATCAACATGTAACACTTGCAGTAACAGTGCCCTCCAAGCCGTTGGAACAGTGACTTCTAACATTCATTTGTCTATCACATAATTGGCTTGTCGTTACCATCTGTAACCTGGCTATTTCCCCTTCTGGGTTGCCCACCTATGCTGATTAAGCTCCTTGATCTGCAGATATGAAAATGAGCAGCCATTTCGAAAGGCAGCGGAAGAGGAAATTAACTCGCTGTATAAAGTCATTGATGAAGCTAATTTGACAAAAATGGATCTGGAGAGTCAAATAGAAAGCCTGAAAGAAGAACTTGGCTTTCTGTCAAGGAGCTACGAAGAGGTAGGTGGGGGCCGGGGCGACACTGGCTTGGCCGCAGCCCAGAGGCACGCAGCTGTCTGGTGAGCTCGCAGTCAGTGACAGTAGCTGCTGTCGGCCTCTCCGCCTCGCTTGCCCAGGGCTGTGGGCAAAACACGAGTAAAATGCATCCGACTCCTTGTAGTGGGTAAGGTGATGCTGGGAGTCTCCAATTCAGATGGCTTCAGGCCCAGGCTGGAACACAAATGAAGGAGAGGCAGGTCCACAGGGGAGAGTGAGGGAGCTGTGTCAAGCCAAAGAAGGCATCCCCTAACTCAAGGCTTCATACTCTGGGGCCTTTTTTGTTGGTTGGTTGGTTGGTTTTAACACTGCATGGAGCAAACAAAATAACTTTGATGGTAGATCCAGGCTGTGGTTTGCACACACTCGTTCATGAAATTAGGTCAGCTCATGGAGTGACAGGACTCAACCGGACAATGCGACCTCCCAATCATGATTCGGTCCAGCTGCCTGCAGAACAGCCCCAACCCTGTTCCACCTCATTCATGTCACTGTCTGAGCAGACATCGAATGTGCTTTCAGCTGAAAAAGTCAAAACCCACTTAACTGTGCTTACCTTGAGAAGATCCTTCCTTTGTCTGACCTTAGGCTCACCAGGAGCCCTAAGTCCATGTCCCCCTGCTCCTAGCTCAGTCGTTTGCCACCCTTTAGTGACCTCTAAATCTCTCCCAGCCTACTCTGACTTAGCAAAATTCAGACATTTCATCTTGCTGTTGTTGCTTCCTCTGAATTATTTTGCTACTTATGCATTTGGTATTTGCTTTAAGTGGGCCCAGGCTTGCAAACACCAGCCTAAGAAATGCCTTCTGCTTGCAAAAGACCATGGCATGCGTGCTGGCAAGAGGGTTGGGGATTTTACCAGGCTCTGGGAAGCCTCATGTTTGGCAGGAGCAGAATGAGAAGCACCAGGAGTGCGCACAGACCTGGGCTTCTGCTGGCAAAAACTCTGTGTGCTCTCCTTGTCCTCTGGAACTCACCTGGAGAGTATATTGTCTTTTGCAGGATGTGAAAGTGCTGTACAAACAGCTGGCAGGGTCTGAGCTGGAACAGATGGGTGTTGCCATCGGCACTGGTCTGGACGACATCCTCGAGACCATCAGGATCCACTGGGAGAAAGATGTCGAAAAGAACCGGGCAGAAGCAGGAGCCTTGCTCCAAGCCAAGGTGAGGCAGGACCTCTTCCCTGTGCAGAAGGAGGCCAAGCAAATGTGAAAGGCAGTCAACATAGGAAAGGAGAAATGCAACAGTTTCAATCTCATTAGACATAAGATAAATACAATTTAAAATAATAACATTTTGTTTCCCTGTCTAAAGGCATAATATGTTTAAAATGGTAATATTTTTTTTAAGATTTTATTTATTTATTTGACAGACAGATCACCAGTAGGCAGAGAGGCAGGCAGAGAGAGAGGGAGGGAGAAGCAGGCTTCCCACCAAGCAGAGAGCCTGATGCGGGACTCGATCCCAGGACCCTGAGATCATGACCCGAGTGTAAGACAGAGGCTTTAACCCACTGAGCCACCCAGGCGCCCCTAAAATGGTAATATTTGATGTGATGGGGACAAGTGTGTGATGAAGTAGGTTCTTCCCTATATTACTGAGGAGAGTAAACTAGTATGACATGTTTGAGTAAGGAAATTGATGATACGCATTGAGAATCTTGAAATGCCCCTGCCTACCAGTTGAATAATCTAGAGACTGTCCTAAAGAAAGAATTGAAAATACAAAGTTTATATCTAAATGTATTCACTGAAACATTCATTATACGAATGAAAAAAATTGGGAGAAAAGCACATGAATATTTAATAGTAAGAGTAAGGCTAAGCTACCATCTTCCCAGACAATGAAACACCAGGTAATTATTAGAAATATTTATGAAGCATTTATAACAACATGGGAAATGCTCACATAATAAGGTCAAATGGGGGAAAATAAGAGAGTACAGAAAGGTATATACCAGGAACCAATAAACTTTGTCAAGCACCAAAAAATAAATATGCAACTTCCTGGGCGTGACAGTCTACTACAACAATTCAGTCTATTACAACAATTGAAAAGACAAAAGGTAACACATGAGCATGACTGTGTTGCAATAAAACTTTATTTATAGAAACAAGAGGTAGGCTGGATTTGCCTGCAGGCTGCAGTTGGCCAACCCCTGGTAGACACAGTAGAACGCATTCAAACAAAGAAATGAGGCATCAAGCAAAAATGTAAAAAGAAAACACTAAAATGAATTGGTGTTAGCAGTGGTTGTCTTTGAGGGAGGGACCTATTTGACATGTCGAGAGGTTTTTTCTTTCTTGCTTTTGAGTATAATATTTTTTCAAGTGTTCTTTAAGCAGTATGAGTTATATTCATGGAGGGAAACATCTTTTTATTAAACCTCATAAATAATGAAGGAATTAACCAGGACACAGAATGCCCAGGGTTTGTTCTTCCCTTCTCCGTCTCCCACCCCTGTGTGACGTGGGGATTCTGAGGCACAGGACCAGAAGAACAGAAGAGGAAGGAAAGTGTAGAGAAAGTATGAAAAATAAAGTAGCTAATTTATTTTTGAGAGAAGGCATGCGGGCAGCTTCTATGCTCTGGGTTACTGTTCAGTGGGTCTCAAGCTCATCTGCACAGCAGAATTATTCCCGAACATTGTCAAGAATGCTCATGCCCAGGCCAAAACTCTCTGGATGATTCTAATATACAGCCAGGTTTGAGAGCCACCAGAGTTTATAAAAGCTACCAGAAAAAACCCCAAGGAAGACCTTTTCTGTTCTTTGTTCTCCCATGTCCCTTCAGCCCCCTGCCGCCGCTCAGTATCAACAGGAACCTTCCCAGCATGGTCTTCACCAATTCTGGATCCCCCAATGTTCTCCAGCCTCAAAAACATCTTTACTCCCCGTTTCTCTACCCAGATCCCTTTTCAACAACCCCTTTTCTTTCTGACCTTAATTCTTTGGGCCAGGTCTCTACAAATTCTTGCTATGGCAAATAGTGCCTACCAACTGCACAACAAGCTGTCTCCCACCCCAACCAGGTGAGAGGGGGAACCACACAAAGGGAAAAATGAAACCAAACCATAGATTTTATATGGGTCCACTGCTTCTTTTTTAGGAGACTCATGAATATTCATAATTCATGACCTGAGACACCACAGCATCCCCTTTCCTCACTTCAGAGGTGAGGATCCAGATCAGGGAGGGCAGCTGATATCCTGAAGTCACATAGCTGGCTGGCAGCACTGTCGCTCAGCCCTCCTGGCTCTCGGGTCAGGCACCTTTTCCCCACACTGGGTAGTCGTTCCTCCTCCGTTCTGTTTCCAAAGTGGCCCAGCAGTTTGCAGCCTTGCTTTTGTCTCTTGAAACACTTCTGGGGCATACCCCACATTGCAGTGATTATTTCTTTGGGGAAGCGGGCGGTGGGGGGACATTATAAATAACAGGAAAAAATCTACGTAGTGTGAAAAAGAAAAAAATCCTGGCCATTATTACTCACCCTGCACCCTCTTGAGAATCATCACCAGCCCAACAGTAATTCAAATATTAATTCTGAACAGATTCATTAGTGTTTTTTTAATAGAGTAATCTGAAAGCTATATCTCAGAGAAAACAGACAGTACTTGTTTTCATTTGACTAATGCTGCTGGGGCCTCTTACAGAAAGACAGAGCTCAGAAAATATTTGCAGATGAGTGAATTCCTCCCATCATCAACAGAGATCAGAACTGACAGCCAGAAGTCCTCCAATAAATAGTTTTGTCAGTTGCTGTCATGCCCTTAGGGGCTGACATTTGCCCATCCTGAACACCTCTTGTCTGTTTCTTGGCAGCGAAGCATTAATGTAAAATGGTTTAGCACACACTGCTTTCAAACCTTTTGCAGAGAGCATACAAACATGTATTTAATTACCTTTCAGGTTGTGGAGGCTGAAAATTAATTGACATGATTAATTTATGTCTTTGTTTAGGTTTCCCCAGGAACTGACCTTGTCTGAGACAAATATTAAAGAGGAAATGGTTTATCTGGAAGCTGGGGGAGGGAGTGAACCAAAATACCAGTAGGGAAGAAGCAGAGAAGGGAACCAACAAAGAACTCATTATCCAACCAGCACCCACTGGGGGAGACCGGACTCTGCACCCACAGGGTTTCTGGATAACAGTACAGAATTGAAGAGGGGAAAGGCGAGGAAGTTGGGGTAGTAATACCATCCCCATCAGACATCTGCGGTCTGCTAGCAGTGTGACCTTTCAAAGACTTCAGAGAAGGTTCTCCCAGCCAAAGAAGGGTAAAATCTGGCAGTGGAAGAGAAGGGTAGGGAGAACCACATGTTCTGGAATAAAGGTTCCTGAGGGATAAAGGTGGATGCCATCAGCATCTGCTCCCAAGTTATCTGCTAACTCTTCTTATTTTTAAGTCATGGAAAGCTTATAAAGAGGTTTGGGCTAGGTTCTCTCCAGCCTCGGTCATGGATGTCAGGAACTTTGGTGGTCCAGCTTTCAGAGCTTCTCAAGTTCTGTAACTCCATGTTTGAAGGAGGGTCAGTTTGGTCCAGAGAATTTCTGGAGGGTCTTCCAAGTCAGCTCTCCCTTGTCTGCTTGTTATGGTTACCAAGCCCTGGGTATTTGGGGATGCTTGGGGAACCACAGACAACATGCCATCCCACCCTCCAGACCTTCTGGCTACCCATGGAATACATTCTCCACAGACCCTAAACAGGCCGCCTGGGGGAATATGGAAGAACCTCTATCATTCAGCTTTTTCTTAGCATGCCTATGTTAAGATGCTTCCATTCTGTAGCAGGCAACTTGCGTTCTTAATCTCCTCCCTGGGATCTTCCTCCCAGGGAAGGGCTCTACACCGTCACTCCTGGAAGCCTCATCTCTGTCCCTTACTCACTGCAGTGGGAGGGAGTATACAATAACCAAAGGCTTATTCAATTGCCAGCATCAGCTGGTGTGGTGGGGTAGGAAGTGCCAACAAAAGAGAACTCAGCTTCCTTTCAATAGCCCCAGGGGCCAGGAACCTCACAGCAAATGCGCTCATCCTATCTCTTCCGACAGTGGTCTGCACTTGCCTCGGACCTGTTCAAGGCATTTGTGGTCAGGAACTTTATGGTTGCTATAATGACCATATCTTAAACAGCCTCAATGACACATCATGGAGACAGTTAAGAATGAAGAGAGGTGAACAGATGGAGATGAATCGTGAGGTTTCTGGTTATTGATAGTCTTAGAGCTGGATGAGACATTAGCCACTGAATAGAGCAGTGCCCTCTAATAGCAATTTCTGTGAGGATGGGACTGTCATAGGTCTGCGCAGTTACCCAGTATGACAGCCACTGGCCACATGTGCTCTTGAGCACTGGGAAGGTGTCTGATCCAACTGAGAAACGGAGTTCTTAATTTTATTTAATGTTTACTAATCTTTATTTAAATAGCTATGTGTGGCTAGTGGCTACCATATTGGACAACGCAGGTCTAGATCTATCCATGAGCAGACTCCTAACCTTGGATAACATGTCTCCATATCATCCACATTCACAAACAATAATTATATAGGCTGTCATAGCAACACCCACTCTTTGCTTGCTTGTACCAGGAAGTGTGAATAGAATATATGAAATTGTATGGAATGGGTTTCTGCTAGTCAACTGAGGTCAATGGCTCTAGATGACAAGATGGCCTGGTGTGATATCCCCATAAGAGCCAACAGGGAGAGTTCCTTTCAAGGAGAATAGAAAGAGCAGAACCCCTAACAGCATCTATAATCTAGGGGGTCCCTGTGCATTCATGAGTCAGCGATAATCCCTGATTTCTCTTCAGTGAAATAAGCCATGGTCTATTCTGGCATGCTTACTGCAAGCACCGAAGGGAGTCATCTAGCCTTTCCACACCTCCTACTATGTCACAGGGAGACCTTGGCAAAGGGCCCCAGCCCACTTTCATTTCATTTTTTATTTGCTTGGATTTTATGTAAGCATTATTAATCTGTAATATCCTCACTTGTTTCAAAGGTCAAAATGTACAAAATGACATACAATGAAAAATGACATCCAACCCAGGTCCCAGCCACCCTCAGTTCTTTTCTACAGGGTTGATCAAGGTTATCCTTTTACTATGAGTCTTTTCAGAGATACTTTATGCACATGCAAGGAAATAGGTGTAAATTCTCTCTCTCTCTCTCTCATTACACAAATAGTAGTATACAGAACATACTGCTTTTTAGATGCATAATATTAAACCACAGTGGGCAGCAAATTATAGCCCACAAGCAAAATCTTAGCCTCTGCCTGTTTTTTTGCAAGTAAGTTTTATTGGAACGAACACAGCTATGCTCATTCACTTACATATTGTCTATGGCTGCATTTGCATACACCAGCAGAGCGGAATAGTGGCAGTGGAGGCCATATGGTCTGCTAGGCCTAAAATATTCACTATCTGGCCCTCGACAGAAAAAACTGTTCTAGCAATGGGTATTCCAGGACTTATTTAATGCCCTGCTGATCGATATTTAGGGAGCTTCCAATCTTTTGCTTTTATACATTAGACTAGTCACTAACTGCATATGTCCCCCACTTCCCAATATAGCAAAATATCTGCTGGATAAATTCCTAAATGTGGAATTTCTGGGTCAAAAATTATGCACACTAGCAATTTTGATAAATATTGTCAAATTACTCTCAATGAAGGTTGTAACAATTTACTTTCCCATCAGAAGTGTTTGACAGTGCCCATTTTCCCATATCCTCACCAATACTGTGAGTTCTCATACCCTGTGATCCTTGTCAATAGTAGAGATAAAACACAGTTTTTCAGTGCAGTTTTATTTTGCATTTCCCATATTATAAGGAAAGTGGAACATCTTTTTTACATGCTGAATTCCAGCCATATTTCTCTTATTTATACTATCGGATCATATCCCTTGCCCATTTTTATTAGGTCTTGGACTTTTTATTACTGGTTTGTAGTGACTCTTTGTACACTAGAGAAATTAGTCCTCTCCCTGCAGTAAGTTGTACGTATGTCCCCAGCTGATCAATTGTCTTTCTATTTAAGTTATGGTAGTTCCAGGTGGCTTTCAAAAGATACTGTTGGCCAGTAGGGCAGGGTTGCTATAGGAGCTAGGAGGCCGGGGTTTGGTTCCCATCACTGTGTGTTACAGGAGCATAGCCAAGCTGGTCAGAGCTGGGGGACAGAATTAGGGGAATCAGTAGTAGTTAAAAGGGAAACTAAAGAGACTGTCTCATTGAGGTAAGCCCTGCCTATCTTTCACCTGTTTTTCACCCAGTACAACATGAGTATAATAGAGGCCACACCCAGACCCTCAGCTTCCATGTTGTTTCTCCAACCCCACAACTGGTCGACAACCAATATTTGAGTGATGGTCTATATTGGGGATCACCCAACACTGTAACCTCCACATGCTACCAAGAAATCTTTACTCACTCACTCATGCAGACTCCATTTGCCAAGCGAATATTTGACAAATGCCAAAAACAAGCAGGCGCCAGGCCCTGTACATGGGGCTGTGGGCACAAAATCCCTGGCCCGTCCCTGGCCACCCAGTTCTTCAGTCTCAAAGCTATCTTTGGTATTTCTCAATGGTAGCTCTTTCCCATGAAAAGGGTAGGGACCTTACTTCTAAAATAAGAGACTTGCAAATATAAAATAACCCAAATCCCTGAGAAATTAAAGTAGTAGTATTTGCATTCAACGCTTACTGGTCTTTGAGAAGAGACAGAGCAGAGGAGACTCTTCTTTGGGATGGAATAACCTCCATGAACCAGAAGAAAAATGCTATCATTAAACTTCTCCAATAATTACTTTAAGAAGAAAAACATATTTTTCTCTTTGGAATTCCACTCACCGCTGAGCCTCTCCTGCTGCCTTCATCAGTGGGGCACCCTTCCTTATGACCGAGGGGCAGCAAGTCTGCAAAGCCGGGTGTCCCTTGCTGTGTCCTTGGGCAGCTTCCCCACTGAGGTTGGGAATCGGTCCCATATCCTTTCATGAGTAGCTTCAATAGCCAGGCAATTCCTGTGTCAAACAATTCAAGGAGACACTTGGCTTAGCCTAGCCAGGCCAGCCCTCCTGCCAACACCATAGTTCCACTGAGTGAGACACATACTTCTTTTTAGCTCCTGCTAAGGAGAGTTCCTGTCTCAGGTGAAGACTGGATGGCATCTGGCCTTCAGCCTACAACTGGCTGGAGTAGGTCAGGGTTGTGGATGCTGCTTGTCTAAAACTATCCTTAGCTAAGTAACATTTATATAATTCCCATGGTCATTATAATACTGATAAGCTAATCCTCCTAATTAAAAGGAGGTGTGATTTCATTCCATTGATGGGGGACCCTCCCTTTCTACAGTCCCTCGCATGTGCCTAGGACACACTATAGACCTTTAGTAAATGTACTGGGAGTGCCCAAGGTGTGAAACACCATGTTAGGTCCCCAGGGCAGACAGAGGCATCAGTAAGAAGTTGTCCTTGCAAACAAGCTTACTACAATCTAGTGCAAGGTTGGCTGAGGGCAGGTGGCAGGCAACAGATAGAAAGACCATTCTACAAGGCGGAATACCACATGCTTGCAAGCAGAGTCAGCAGAGTATTTAGTAAGCCTGTACCAAGTGCCCAGACCAAGCCCTAAGCGCCTGATAGGCCGTCCTCATTTCATCTTCCCACAAACTTAGGTATTGTGATCTTCTCTGTTTCACAGAGGAAGGAACTAAAGCACAGAGAGGTTAGTCACTTCCCCGAGAATACACGGCTCCAGAGTGGTGAAACTGAGATTCAGACCACACGTTCTGCCTCTAGAACCATCACTCTGGACTGCTAGGTTGGCCTGTGCAGATCATATGGAGTGCGGGGGAGTCTTGATGCATTGTCTTGTGGAATGTGAGGTTGAGAGGCCTTTGTCTTGAAGGTCCAGAAGGTTATGCCAGACTTTTGTCATGATCTTCCCAAACCATGATTCTGTGCCCTCCCCATGGGATAAGATTCCTCCTTGATATAAGATGGTGAATGCCTGTCTCTGCGAGGAATTCGTTGCTTTCCCTTTCTCCATGAGAGTGAACATCATAAGGTTAGTGTGATCCCATGAGGTCCAAGAGGCTGCAGAGCAAGGCGGTCAGCTATACTCAGCAGCAGAGCAAGGCTCTTGTAAAGCTCTTGTTCACGGGCTGCAAAAAGAGAGAGCTCAAACCACTGGCTGAAATCCACACAGCAACTGCTGGATAAAGGCAGAGGACACAGTTCAACCTCTCAGCACCCATCTTGGATACGTGTTCTGCTAGGAACACACCTGCGTAGCAGAGGGGTGGGTTTGGAGATGGCCCTTTTCCCCGCTCCACGTGGAGACTCTCAAATATTTCCTTCTGCCCGACTCCCAAGCATACTGTCCTTCTTCTTCCCCATCCACTTTCACGTGTACTAACGTGTACATTTAATTTAAATTTTTTTAATTTGCAATTTTTTACCATGTTTCCAAGTGTCTATGTGCTCTCCTGTCCCAGAAATATAGATGGAGTGCAAAGGTGCAGGCTGGCCCCCTGCACAACAAAGCCAAGATTTCAAGCGGGTTTGAAAGTCTGGGGACCAGCATATTTTAATCTCATTACACATCTTAGCAACTGCACTCAGCAACAAAATACAGTCCTACCTTCCTAGACTCAGGTCTAGAATGGCATACCTGCTATTTGGTCTGCGAGGAGAAATCTTGAAGGCATTGGGTGGAAGTGGAAACAGAAGTAATGATTAATCAGAAAGCATAACTCTAAAAAGCCATTGGAGAAGGACAAGTAATACTTTTAGGTGATTTAAAGCAGCAGACTGTCCCCAGATGGAGGGCAAGCACCATTCATAAGCTGATTTGAGAAGGTATTGGGCATGATATAAAATGACACTGAATCCCATAGTGATCAAATTCATTTTTTTCTCTTTCAATCTTAATTAAACTGTATAAGAAAGTTTTCATTGGGTGCTGGTAGGTCATCAACACTACTCTTATACTCATCCATCTCACCTTTCAACAAAGAGAAAGCAGGCTTTGGGACTCAGCTGTGTGGTGGGCAACATTTGCTCAAATAAAATAACATTGGTTTATTTTAATGTCATTAATTTTTCAGCTATTTTTTGTCTATGACCAACAGTTTTACAGTTTTATCTGTTTCCTTAGCAATCTAGAACTTTGTTCCCATGGACCAGGCATCACATGGAAGTTTTAAATGCAGATTTCTGGGCCCACTCAGCTCTCCCGAATCAGAACTTGCATTTTCTTAAGTTCTCTAGATCATCCCGATGCACATAAAATTTGAGATCTTATCTACAGCTTCCATTTTAAACACATTTATTTACAAATGAAACATGAATCGATTTAAATAAAAATTGAGTCAGTATTCAGATATGTGAAAAACCATGCTACTTGTTGAATGTTTGGGAAACACTCCAATCGAGCAATCCAGCAATCATCCCACTCCCCCCAAGATCAGCACGTACCTCTGAATACAGACCCCTCATTGTCCGGGTTGAGAAGAGGGCAGATCACCTGCAGGACTGTGGTGATGGCCTTGGCCAGCAGATTTGCCCCGGACCCACCTACCTAAGCTTTGAAATTTGCCTTCAGTGAGACTTGACTTCCACTCATGCCCGCTTCTGACCCAGGGTATGCTGGTAATGTTTCATATCTACTCTCCAAGGACAAATGTAAGCATTTGTGTTTATGTGCCAGTCAGATTCACAATATCATATCAAGGTAAGATAGAAGTTTCTGATGATGTGTTCTTTATATAATTTCAGAGATAACCTAAATTTTAGAATAAAACACATACTTTGCTTCTCCATTTGCACCTATACCTTCAGTGTGACTGACTAGCTATCTCTTGCAAAATCTGCCAACTGTTTTTATAATTCTGTCATCGACAATATCCAAAATCAGATTACAAAATATGCTCAATTATTAATATCTGATTAAGCAAAAAGTCACTCACATCAATGATAAATGAGAATAGGTTCAATATGAATTTTGGTTGCTATTTCCATTGACCTTAATGAGTCCTTTCATCAATGACATTAGTTATTTCTTTGCAAATCAGTAATAGTTTATAAATATTGGAAAGCTATTACCTCTAATTTTTTTGCTATTCATAATGTGACAGCTATAGACATTTTAAGTTTAATCTGCATTATTAACATTTTCTACATCCCTTTCTTAAGTCTAGACAGTCAGCAAAACAATTCAAACCCTGATTTGTAGTGTTTGCCAATTTCCATGAGGTAAAAAAAAACTCATCACAGCTAATTTCAAACTCCTAACTTGATGTAAATAAGCACAGAGTTTGGAAGAGATGCTCAGAAGCTCACCATTAAATGTTATGCCTACCCCACAGGTACCATCGATATAAATAACTTTGATACAGCACAGATAATGATAAAATGTAAATAAATTAGCAAGTGATGTGTTTGGAGTGTTACCATTTAATATATATTAATTGTAAGTGGATATAATTTAATTTTTAATGATGGCTGTATTTACCAAGCAGCTTACAGACTTCCTGAAAATTTAACCCTCGGCTCTCGTGAGCTGTCAGGCATGGGCCCCAGCTGCCGGCTGTCAGCTGCTCCTGGCCGTTCTATCCACCTGCACCTTCCAGCTGCATCTGTCTCCCGGAACCCCGCCCGCCCACCCACACAGCCCACCTGGCCAAGTCCCAACCCCAAAGACAGGGAGAGAAATGGGGTGACCCATCACAGCAGGACTTG
Organism: Mustela putorius furo; assembly: GCF_011764305.1. NCBI lineage: Eukaryota > Metazoa > Chordata > Mammalia > Carnivora > Mustelidae > Mustela > Mustela putorius. The sequence goes on along the minus strand of NW_025421987.1, from coordinate 107,761,637 downwards.
ACAGACCACAAGGATGTTTTAGAGGGGTCCACCTTCACTTAGGGGAAGATGGCTCTGCTTTGGGGGCTCTTTTTTTCTTTAAGATTTTATTTTTTTTATTTTTTTTTTAAGATTTTATTTATTTATTTGATACAGAGAGAGAGATCACAAGTAGGCAGAGAGGTGGGGGGGGGGGGAGCAGGCTCCCCTCTGAGCAGGGAGCCCAATGTGGGGCTCGATCCCAGGACCCTGAGATCATGACCTGAGCCGAAGGCAGAGGCTTAACCCACTGAGCCACCCAGGCGCCCCAAGATTTTATTCATTTATTTGATGAAGAGAGAGACAGCAAGAGAGGGAATGCAAGCAGGGTAAGTGGGAGAAGGAAAAGCAGTTTTCCCACTGAGCAAGAAACCCAACGCGGGGCTCAATCCCAGGATGCTGGGATCATGACCTGACCGGGAGGCAGATGCTTAACGCCTGAGCCACCCAGGTGCCCCCACTCTTGGGGCTCTTGATGAATTGGTGGAAATGAATTGGTGGAAGCAGTGGCTTTCAAAATTGGTTGAGAGTACAGCTCTGGCATGGGCCGCAGCATCTCACAGACCATTCGATCTTGAGAAAATAACTCAGTCTCTCTCTGCCTCAGTTTCCTCATGTAAAATAGGAATAACAATGACACTTGCTTCATAGAGTCGTGAAGATCAGCTGAAATAATGGACTTAAGCGGTTAATGGAGTGCTTGGCCCAGAATAAGTGCTTAGTGCCTGTTCGTTATCATTAGCAGTAAGTACCCAACCTAGAGCAGCTACAAACTCATTTTTGGCTGATACTACTTTTTACATCTAGAAAAGTGTATGCAGTCACTATTTGCATGCCTTTAAGGTTCTACAAATTTCCATACTTATAGGCTGTTGGAAGTGTCATAGTGTCTCCTCTCATTGTCATTTGCATTCTGTAGGGAGGGACTAGAGCTCAGAGAGGCTGAATGATGGTCCATGGACACACAGCCATGGGCTGACTGGTCCGAGCTGGGCCCACAGCTTCCTATCACTGATCCCAGACCTTTAATGGATGTTTTTGTTAAGCTCTGTCTAGCCCTCACACAGGAAGAACTACACCTGGGATGAGCCCTTTGACCCCAGTTTTCTTAGTCAGTCAGTTTGACTGGACTATTGTTGCATAACCCTGTAAATAAGTATTCATATGTAGTAAAAATGATCAATCCAGAACAGGTTTTTTCTCCCATATCACTGACTTAGAGACGTGTGTCAGGCTGTACCAAAGATGAACGAAAGTGATCTCTAGTTTTTCCCCTTTCTCCAGCAGAGAGAGAAAGAATGACCTATTCCCCCGAAAGTATGGGAAAGAATCAGACTATGTCCTTGCTGAGGGAGAAACCGCAAAACACAGACCTTCCCCTTGTGTTCACAACTGTGGCCAGACTGGTTTTTACAAGGAAACAGGGACTATCAGATCAAGTTGGATAGTTCCACATTTGAAGAAGGTGTGAGGCAACTGGCACTGCCTGACAGTATTGGGAGGGGTTGGGAGTTCTCTGAAAGGCAATTTGTCAACATCCATCAAAATGACAGTTGCATACCCTTTGACTCAGCAGTCCTGCTGCAGGGATTTACCCCACAGAGATACTCCCACGTGTGGAAAATGAGGGTTGTAGGTAATTCTTTACACCATTGTAACAGGCAAAGACTGGAAACAATCTAAGTGCTCCTCAGTGCAGGGCTTCTAGATAATTCTGTACTTCCAAACAAGGCAATACTCTGGAGCCATTAAAAAGAATGTAATTAATTCATATACACTGGTAGAGAATATTTTCTAGGATATATGAAGTACCAAAGCAAGTATAGGATGATTATATATATTTACTTATAAATGTATGAAATATTTGGCGGGTGGGGGGTGCCTGGGTGGCTCAGTTGGCTAAGCGATTGTCTTCAGCTCAGGTCATGATCCTGGAGTCTCAGGATCGAGTCCTGCATCAGGCTTCCTGCTCATCGGGGGAGTCTGCTTCTCCCTCTGACCACCCCCTTTTGTGCTCTCTCTCTTCATTCGCTCTCTTTAAGAAAGAAAGAATATAACAGATAGATATAGATATCATATATGTGCGCACGCACGTGTGTGTGTGTGTGTGTGTGTGTGTGTGTAATTTCTGGAAAGAGGTATAAGAAACTGGAAGGAGGAGAACTAGGTAATTAAGGCACAGGGACAAAAGGAGACTTTCTCCCATAAATCCTCCAGAAAAAGATTTTGAATTTTATTCTACTTGCATGCATTATATGTTCAAATTCAATAAATGCTTGTATGCAAATCAGGAGGAAGGGTGCCCGTGGAAAAAGAGGGATTTTTCAGTCAGCCAGCTATTTGAGTTAGAGGCTGTGGAGTGGGTCCTGGGAAGTGCAGGAGGGAAAGCGGGCTTTGGGCTGTCCACGCACCCCTGCTCACGCGGAGACCTGCCCCTTCCCAGCAACAGGCAGAGATGGCCCGCATGGCACAGACCCAGGAAGAGAAGCTGGCCGCTGCCCTCAGGCTGGAGCTGCACAACACTTCGTGCCAGGTCCAGAGCCTCCAGGCGGAGACAGAATCCCTGCGGGCCCTGGTGAGTGGGCTGGGAAGAGCCCTGGCATTTCTTACATCAATTTTTACTCTCAACTGCACTGTGGTCATCTGGGTTAGAGTTCACAAGAGTCTTGAGGATCAGCCGATACCGAATCACAACCAGTATAGTGAAGGCTGTTAGTGCCCCACCGGAATACACAACACCAGGCCACTGCTGAGAGTGTTGGCCGCTCACATCCACAGATGTCCCACTTCTCCAGAGAACTGGCCTCAGCCAAACAGTAGACACCTGGCCTGGGCGGTTAGGCCCACCTTCTCTAGCCCTCAGCCAATGACTGGCTGACATGGGGTTTAAAAGCCCCGCCCACTGGCTTCCAAGTGGAATGGGTTTCGCCCTGTACTTCACCCTTGCAGTCTCCCTGTGGGATCAGACGGTACCAGACTCCAACTGAGACTTCCTCCCGGCTTAGAGCCTTCCTCTGTCCTATCCTGCTTTCCTTGCTCCCCTTCGCTTGAGAGCAACCCTTTAACTCTTTACATGTACCAAGATCCCTGGCTCAGACTCTGCTTCTGGGAAAGCCAAATTAAGACTAGGAAGCTCCTCAGACTCACTGGGATTTGTGGGAAGGTCTCTTGCATTATTTATTATTAATAATAATTAAAATAATTATTAATAATACAGCAATTTACCCTCTGCTTTCTGGGAGTGAACTGAAGTTCTATTAGGGTACTAAGCCTACAGCTCCTCCTTGATGGCCCCTGTGGGGGGGCCCATGTGTACCAATTTGAACCACAAGCATTTTGTCCACACTGCGGTTTGTGAGGGGATGGTTCATGTAATTCTTATGCAGCTGAGGTGGTCTGGACTCTACTGAGGCCCAAGGAGCTCCTGTCTCTCATCAGCTTCAAGCCTTGGGGGAAGTTCCAATACTATTGCTAGTGCTCCTTTCTTCTACCACTCCCCATACACCCTCCTCGTCTCAACCTTGCCACCCAAATCCATTCCATCACCAAACCAGCAGCCCGACCTCCCAATGCAGTCTTAGCCTACCATTAGTTAGCCCAAGGATTTATTCTAGTTGGTTCCCTCAGAAACAACATTTTCACTACCCATAGTCAAGATCATTCCATCAACCCTGAGCTCCCCTCTTCCATGTGTCTTCCATTCCCTTGGGTCCATCATCCTCTGGATAACAAGGTCACACGATACCCAGTCAGCTCAGGAAGACGCTGTCTTGCCACAGCACAGCACATGACACACATCTCACTGTCACTGCTCTCCCTCACATTCTGTGATGGGATTGGGGTCACTGCAAGGGGATGTGAGAAAAGGATCGGAGGTGAGAAAAATCAGGAAACTACAGCCCAAAGCAATGCCATTTTAGGTTTTTTTTTTTTTAATTGTCTGAAAGACAATTGCATTATTTACTCAGAGTTATGTGAATTTATGCTCATTCGTTTTATTCCCTTGCCCTAACCCTTGATCCTAATATTAGGGGTGCTGCCTTTTCCCCAAGTCCCTTTAAACATGCATAAGGGGGCTGCCATTTATTCCCCAGATGTCTTTGTGATTGCCAAAACTCCACTCTTCCATAACAGAAAGTGCCAGGCAAAACGCTGGTGACACACACTGAAGCCCATATCATCAGAAAAGCCTGGATGAATTGCACCTGAGGGGAGGCAGCCCGTCCCTCAGCACACATTCCATACAGATACTTGCTCCAGTTGTGTGCTGAGCCCTCCATGAGGAAGGTCCCAGGGACACAACCATGAAGTGAATGGTCCCCGTCCTCTAGAAGCTCATAACCACACTGGGGTTCAACCAAATGACAGAACATAGAAGAGGGTACGGTGCTCCCCAGAGCGGTTGCTCCTAGCAGCCTCCATTCTCAGCAAGCTCCAGCCTGCCCTCACCTCTGTCCCTCAGCAGATGCTGTCACTCACACCATTCTGCAGGTAGGATTAAGGTCCCCAAACACGAGATCCTCTGTCTTCTGTTTCCAAACTCTGTTTCCAAAATACCTCTGAAGTTTTATCCCCTCTCTCCTCCCTTCAGTAAATTTCCCCTCTCCCCTGGTGTCCCATGTGGGGCATTTCTCTATCTACTGTCCTTTCTTGCATTTTCAGGGTCCCTCCCTCCACTGGGATTGCCTGGCAGTAAAATAGAAAGATTCCTTTTCCAGACCTTCTAACACCCCCAGTGCTTGGGCTTCATTTACAGACCAGCCCGGTTTCCACAGGAAGGGAAATGCCCAGAACCACTCTTTGGGGTGGTTGGTCTCCTACACTTGAGCCCTTGGACATGTTCTTCCCATGGCTGCAAGGAGACCCATCCCCTCAACTCTGCCCACCCTTAACCGTCTTCACACCCTTGGTACAAGTGAGGTAGAAGATACGCAAGTGCTACACACAGGGAAGAGCCTAGATCCTGACTCCCACAGGTGGGGTAACCTCTCTACCTGTCACCCACTCGCTTTCACAGCCCTGTGGTTCACGTGGTTCTATCAGCTCATCCACCGACATCACATCAACTCCTTGAGGACAGAGACCATGTCTCATTTGTTTCATGTCCCCAAAGCCCTTGATGAGGGTCCAGAATGTCATTTCTTCAAAGTGATACTAATAGTAAGGAGAGCGTGCTCGCATGCATTCTCTCATCGGACACTCATAGAGACACTGAGAAGTGTGGTGACTGACGACCCATTTTACAGAAGAGCAAACTGTGATTCAGGGGTTTGCCCATGAACACGAGTAACAAGTGGGAGAGCCAAGCCCTTCCGGCTCAATTGCATTTCTAGACCACAGAAGGCCTGTGGGGATTGGCCCTCACTCTGGGATCTAGAATCTTGACTCCTCTACTTATCAGTGGAGTGATGCCTCTAAGATTCTGTTTTCTCACTTGCGAAGTGAGGATCTCTTCGGGTTATCATATGTATCTGTCGTGTTAGTGGCTTAAGGCAACAGTAAAAAATGTGTTCATTCAGTCTGCAATTTAGGTGGAGTCCAGCAGAGACAGCTGTGCCCTCTGCTGGGGCCGGCCCTTCCAAGAATGGTGGTTTCCGCTCACATATGTGGAGCCTCAACTGTGCATCTCTTTTTCTTCCTCCATGGGGCCTCTCCAGGTGGCTAGCTGTGACTTCCTCAAATCATGGCAGTCTCGTAGTCAGACTACTGCTGTGGCATCCAGCTTCCCTCAGAGCATCAGCACAGAAGCTACCAGGCCTCTTACCACTCTTACCAGGCCTGAAAAATCCCTGAACACCACTTATACAGAACTCTGTTGGTCTAAGCAGTCAAAGGCCATCCCAGATCCCACAGGAAGGGAAAGAAACTCCACCTCCTGACGAGGCAGTGGCAAGGCCACCTAGAGAAAGAACACATGGGATGGAAATAGGGATTGCACCTGCCTTTGGAAATGTGCTCTGTCGATGGACCGACCAGTATTTGCCTCATAAAGTCATGGGGATGATGACTTATGAAACAACGCAGGTCAAGCCCTTAGCACAGTGCCTGGCACAGAGTGAGCAGTCAATAACTGGTATCCATTACTGCCTACCATTGTAAAATTATTATTTATAACCACTGAAATAATAATTCCAGGTTGGCATCATCCAATCACCTCATTCAAACCCCATCGTCCTGACTATCGGAACAAATCAGAAGAAAATTCACACCCCCAACCAGAAGATGTAGGAGTAGTGACATGCTGGCTGTGCTTGAGACCCAGGACAGGCCGCCTCTGTCCCCTGCGAGCGAGTAGATCAGAGCTCTGGTCACTGGGCCTTCCAGTCAAGGATAGGAGCCCAGTCAGCCGGAATAAGGAGCACACCTTCCTGCAGCTTTCAGACACAGCTCAGTCCATCCAGCCACAGCTGTTATCCTTGGTCAGGGCAACCTGCACACACACAAGGCCCCCACAGCTTATCTAAGCCTCAGACAGGTGAGCTGGCAGCACTGGCTGTCCCCTTGGCCAGCAAGGCCCTCTTTGTATTGGCAACCAGACACCAGTAATGGTGCTTAAAGCCTACTGAGCTCTGTGTTGCGTCAACTCAAATCAGGAATGGAGTTCAAGTCCAGAAATCACTTAAGGTCACTATTTTTACTTTATGAAGGGCTTAGCAATTCAAAGAAGTCCCTTCAAATTTCCAGAAACTGGGGAATAAGTATGCTTCTGTGACCTGGGTTTGCTTGCCAGTGCTGTGCTACTGTGGGGGCTGGAGTGGGGAGACAGGCAGCAGTGGCCTGATTGCCATTGCTCGAGCCCAAGCATCTCTGTGAGAACCAAGCGAGGATGTCAGGGACTTAGGTGGGAAGAAGCTGGACCGAGACACTGAGGATGGGATGGAAGAGACAGAGGACCCCTGACAGGCATTTGCACAAACATATGTTGGGCAATAGGTCCTAAGTCATCAGAGCAAACTTCAGGCCAAACAGAGAAGTCACCTGTGAACATGGAGCAAAAACTAGACAAATGATCCAAACATGATTCCACGAAATATCTTTCCAAACAACAGGTGTTACAGGGACAACATTAACACTAAACACTACAAGGAATTTCCTGATGAGCAAAGTGGGAAAACCCAGAGAGTTTGGAACAAGTGATTCTCAAAGTGCAGGTGGCCATTTCCACATCTTCTTTGCCAAAGAGGGGTTTTCAGGTCTCACCAAAATAATAACCCTAGGCCAGATGCTGATCTAGATTTCTTTTCTACTAGTCACATTTTTGCCACCTGTAAATGTATCTAGGATGGGAATCTGACTCAATATTCTTATGTCTTATAGAATTAAAATGGTTTAAATAAGGTGATATGATAGCCCCTGCTTAACAGGAGCCATGATTCAAGATGGCATCATGACCAAAAAGTGTCCATTTCAACCACAGTAATCCAAAAGGTATGAAAAATCTCCTAGGAGACAAAGTACAGAAAGTTGTTTTAATGATATTTTATCTCAACTTGAGAAAACATTTATCTGTTCTTATGTGTTATGTAAAAAGCCAGATGCTAAATTATAGGTGCACCATGATTACAACTATTAAAAATGTTAAGGATAGATGCACACAGCTTTTTAAACATGTTTGGTGGTCAGTCCTACAGTCTGCAGGGCTTGCTATATGAGAAAATGAGGTTTCCTGTCTAATGGTGAGACAGGTAGAGCAATAAGTGTAACCATAATACAAGTATTGTCATCCTGGGCAACACCAGATGAGCACCTACTCTGTGCCAGCCCCTGTCTTACTATGAGAGTTACAGAAATGTCCTTTCATCTCTGAAGAGCTCACTGTCTGGTAGAGGAAACATGCCCTTAAGCAGCTCAGCCCACTATGACAAGTTTAAGGGCATGCATGTACTTGGGCAGCCATGGAAAGCCAGAGGAGGGGTCCCTAACCCCGCCTGGTGGGGGGAAAGGGCAAGAGACTATCAAGGAAGAAGGAAGCCTTCCTGGGGGAGGTGACCCCCAAGCTTGGACTTGGAGATGAATAGGAATGATCCAGGTGAGAAGGAAGGGGAGATACAAATCCAGATTTGGACTTTCGACAAAGCACAGTTGTTGCTGTGTAGAGAATGCAGGGGTAGGAGGAACTAGAGACCAAGAGATGAGTTACAAGCTACTAAGCTTACCCCAGGGGAGCAGTGATAAGCGTATATCCTGGGCACTGGTGGCTGCGGGAGAGAGGGCACAGAAGTGAAAACTTTCCAGAATACCTAAAAGGCAGGACTCTGTGATGATTGGATTGCAGAGGGAAGGAAGATGAGGGACATGCCTTTCCCTTGTTTCTAGTGCATGTGAATTCATCAGCAGAAGCACAGGAGAGGTGGGCAGGTTCAGAAAGAAGTCGGTGGCTCCACTGCGGATACGTTGATTTGAGGTGCCTATGACTTGTATATATTTCCAGGAAGAAACTCAGAAGCAGGTTTATGCTGGTGGGAGACATCTGTCCTGGAAACATCAATGCAGGAGGCATTGGGAGAGAGACAGCTAAAGTCATGAGTGTGGCAAAGACCAACCAACACAGGCCCAGGAAGCAGAGCTCAGAGAGAACAGGCTCAAGATAGGACCTTGGGGAGCCCACAGTGAAGGGGCAGATAGGAGAAGAGGCATTAGCCAAGGTGTGCTACTAACACACTGAAGAAAACACTGAGTGTGCAACGGCCAGAAACATTCATTCGAACTCTGGCAATCTGGCCAAGAGTGTCGGAGGAAAAGGCGTTTTAGCTGAATGATGGATGCGGTTTCAGCAGTGGAGGGGGAAAGGGTCCTGCAGGGAGTGAGAAATCATGAGCAGAAAGGCCTAGAGGCAGTTCAGAGAGCAAGGTTTCTTTGAAAAAAAAAAAAAAACACCTGCAAACTGTCTCTTCTGTGTGTGTCAGTTTCTCACTCTCATTTTTCCTCTCCTTATCTTTCACACTTTTTCATTCTGTCTCATCAGTACACTTCATCGTTCTCCCTCTCCTTCCCCTCTTGGCTGTCTTCCTCCCACATCCCCTCAACAGAAGAATCTGTGAATGAGACCAAACAAGAGTCTGGCCTCCGGCCTCTGGAGGTGGAGTCATGGCTTCCCTCTGCAACCCAGCCAGGCCCTTGGAGTTAATGGGCGGCCCAGGCCCAGCGCAGCCCCTCGCGCAGCTCTGCCCAACTCCCTCCTCAAGGGCCCTGCGTGCAGCCTCGGATGTGGACCGTGTTCTCTCTGGCAGAAACGAGGCCTGGAGAACACGTTGCACGACGCCAAGCACTGGCACGACATCGAGCTCCAGAACCTGGGCGCCGTGGTGAGCCGGCTGGAGGCAGAGCTCAGGGAGATGCGCTCTGAGGCCGAACAGCAGCAGCAGGCTCGCGAGCATCTGCTGGCACACAAGGCGCAGCTGCAGAGGGACGTGGCGTCCTACCACGCCCTGCTGGACAGGGAGGAGAGCGGGTAAGCCTCTCGCCGCCCCTCATTCCTGGGACACCTATACATACCCAGGGGTTCAAAATTAAAAGTTCGTTAAACCCTAAAGAAGCAATTAAGGTAAGAAGGAAAAATCACCCTCAAACTCCCCTGACACACACACACTCCCACAGCCTGTGACCTTGCAGGAATTTTTTTTTTCAAATTAATTTTTTAAATTCAATTAACTGACATATAATGTATTATAGATTTCAGAGGTGGAGGTCAGTGATACATCAGTCTTAAATAACACCCTGTGCTCATTACATCACGTGCCCTCCTTAATGTCTATCACCCGCTTACCCCATCCGCCACCATCCTCCCCTCCAGCAGCCCTCAGTTTGTTTCCTGTGATTAAGAGTCTCTTTTGGTTTGTCTCCCTCTCTGGTTTTGTCCTGTTTTACTTTTTCCTCCCTTCCCCTATGAACCTCTGTTTCGTTTCTTAAATTCCATGTATCAGTGAGATCTGATGATAATTGTCTTTCTCTGATTGACTTATTTTTCTTAGCATAATACCATTTAGTTCCATCCACGTCATTGCAAATGGCGAGATTTCTTTTTTGATGGCTAAGTAGTATTCCATTGTGTATATATACCACATCTTCTTTATCCATTCATTTGTCAATGGACATCTAGGCTCGTTCCATAGTTTGGCCACCTTGGACATTGTTGCTATAAACATTGGGGTGCACATGCCCCTTCTGATAACTACGTTTGTCTCTTTGGGGTAAACACCCAGTAGTGCAATTGCTGGGTCGAAGGGTAGCTCTATTTTCAACTTCTTGAGGAGCCTTCATACTCTTTTCCAGAGTGGCTGCACCAGCTTGCATTCCCACCAACAGTGTAAGAGGGTTCCCCTTTCTCCACATTCTCGCCAACATCTGTCTTTTCCTAACTTGTTAATTTTAGCCATTCTGACTGGTGTGAGGGGCTATCTCATTGTGGTTTTGATTTGTATTTCCCTGCTGCTGAGTGATGTTGTGCTTTTTTTCATGTGTCTATTGCCCATTTATATATATCTTCTTTGGAGAAATGTCTGTTCATGTCTTCCTTGCATGATTTTTCTTTTCTTTTTTTTTAAGATTTTATTTATTTATTTGACATAGAGAGAGAGCACAAGTAGGCAGAGAGGCAGGCAGAGAGAGAGGAAGGGAAGCAGGCTCCCCGCCGAGCGGAGAGCCTGATATGGGACTCGATTCCAGGACCCAAGATCATGACCTGAGCTGAAGGCAGAGGCTTAACCCACTGAGCCACCGGCGCCACCCCCCTTGCATGATTTTTCTATTTGTATATTCACATCTGCATGTATACACATACACACACGGACATAGTGCTATGTGTTTACATACCGAGGACATACATACTGTCTGTTAGGACTAATTTCAGATGCAGGTAATAGACCCTCATTAATAGGGCTACAAACCAATGCTCCTGAAACTTTAATGTGCACTCAGAACATCAAAACCTGAGCATCTTTTGTAATTTTTGATTGAACTATAATGAACATACAGTGTCATATTAGTTTCAAATGTGCAATGATTCAACAGCTGTAGACGTGACTCAGTGCTCATTAAGATAAGTGTTCTCTTAATCCCCTTCACCTGTTTCCCCCATCCATTTCCCACCCCCACTCCCCTCTGGTTACCATAAGTTTGCTCTCTATATTTAAGAGTCTGTTTTTTCACTTATAGATAGAATTTAAGAACAAATGAAAAAAGAAAAAAAGACAAAAAATAGATTCTTAAATACAGAGAACAACCTGGGGATTTTTTTTAATGCAGACTCTGCCTCACTAAGTCATGGATTAGGCCAGAAATTCTTCATGTCTAACAAAACTTCAGGTGATGCCTGTGACTGCTGGTGCACAAACCACACTTTGAGTGGCCAGGGCACAAACCGTGTTTAGTTAAGAGTTCCAGAAAAGGGGTGCCTGGGTGGCTCAGTGGATTAAGCCTCTGCCTTCAGCTCAGATCATGATCTCAGGGTCCTGGGATCAAGCCCCACATCGGGCTCTCTGCTCAACAGGGAGCCTGCTTCCCCAACCCCCACCTCTCTCTGCCTGCCTCTCTGCCTACTTGCGATCTCTCTCTCTCTCTCTTTCTCTGTGTCAAATAAATAAAACTTTATTTAAAAAAAAAAAAGTTCTAGAAATAAGGTGGTCTAGGACTCTCTCTGATTTCAGTAAGGTCCCAAGCTCTTTCATCTTTCTCGTTTTACCATCCCTGATATATGGGCTTTTTGTCTTCATTACCCATGGTTGCCAAATGCCTACCACAGCTCCAGACATCATATCCTCATTCATGGTAAGAAGAAAGAGAGGGAAGAGAGGGGCAGCCAAAAAGCTTTTCCATGGGTGGCTCTCTTCTTTTATCAGTGAAGGAAAGACATGTTGAGAAGGCTTCCAGTGGATTTTCCCTTACATTCCATTGACCATGGCTTGCTCACGTGAGCATACCTACTGCAAGGGATGCTGGGAAAGCAATTACTTAGCTTCTCCAGCCTCCATACTGGAGAGAGGCAAGGGGTAGCAATAGCACATAAACATGTGTATATGTATGTGTATGCACACACACATAGATATGTGTCTATATGCAGTCTTCTTTTAATGGGTAAGGATTCCAGGAGCATATGCCTAAGTCTTGAGACTGCTTCCTTGCCAGCTTGTTAAAGAAATCCAAGCTTTTATTCTATCATAATTCTGTACCTTCATATTTCCCTCCAAAGTCCTTTTCAAGATACACTTCAAATAATGAATAGAATATCAGCTCTGAGAGACGACTTAGTGATTACATAATCCAACCCGAGTTTTGGAGAGAATACACAAGCCCAGAGGAGAAAAGGATGTGTTCACGATCACACGGGGAGGTGGAGGCAGAGCTGGGACTGGAGCCCAGGTCTCCTGGCTTCTCCAATGTGCTGGGTAAAATTTTTTTCTTCTGAAGGCAAGATAGCTGTATAGAAGCAACCTAATCCTCCCTCTTTTCCAATACAAAATATGTCATCCAGCTCCTTTCCAACTGTCTTTTTATTGGGTTAATTATAAAAGCTAGATGTTCCTAGCAAAGCTCATGTTTTCATATGCCCATGAACATTTGAATAAATACATAAAATAGTTTTAAACATATACAAAAAATAATGAGTTAGGCTGAATTTGCTTCAAGAATATTAGAACTCTATTAGTGAGTGCCCGCTAGGTACCAGTGCAGTCTCAAGCTCTTTATCTTCATTTCTCCCCAAAACCCCGTTAGGATGACATCATTCTTCCCACTTTAAAGAGAGGAGACAAAGCATCAGAGAACTTAAGTCATTTGCCCAAGATCACACACCTAATAATCTTCAACAGGGGTTTGAAACCCAAACTGCCTTGTTCCAAATGCCTAATTCTTTTCATGGGACACCTGCCTTTCCTATATTCCCACTGTGATATCTTTACTAATTTTCATCATCTATGACTTCTCTCACTTGTGTTTTTTGTTGCAGCCAATGATGAAACTTCCTCTTTTCATGAAGAATATGCCGCCTCTCTCACGAAGTGACCCGTGAAGTTCCTAGAGGAGTTTCCCCATCGCCCAGACTCCCACCACCGCCCTGTCTTCCCAAGCTGGATTCCTTGCTGGATTCTCTGGTTGATTCAGCTTACTCTGAAAAGCATCTTGAAGTGGAGAGGGTCCTTCTGCCTTAATTTAAATAGTCTGTAGCTTGATCGCTCTCCCTTGTCCCTCTCCAAATAAATGCTTTGTGTGTGGCTTCCAGTCTGCCCACCTTGTTCAACCCACTGTCAGAGGAAGAGGAGTGTCTCTTCACCTGCCTGGCCTTTGCTCCTGGAGCCATTCTGCAGGCGTCCTTGAGCATGACGCCATCTGCCTCATTATCCAAGGGTCAGCTGCTCTTGGGTTTAGGGATGTAAATGTACGGTTTAGGCAAGACTTGTGCTCATGGCATGTCAGATTGCCACAGTTTGGGGGCAAAAACAACACTCGTGCTAGAGAGTGGACTGGCATATTGCTTTGCTGAATATATCATGATCGCAAGCAACCCAGAGCATTTAGATCCCTTTAGTGCACGCTGCACAGGCATATATGTGCAGACACACACATCTCTCTGAGATGGCAGGGCGTCTCTCCATCAGTGTAAAGGGTACTTCAATTTAAGTCGGGAAGGGGGGGGCATTAGTTGTGTTGTGGTTGCCTACCTCACCAGCAGCCTTAAGATTTTTTTCCAGGGTCCTTCCCCCAGCCTTCTCAGGGCCCAGCCCAGCCAAATATAGTTTGTGAATCTGTCACCTACCCAGGCAAGAATCCCCTGCCTTCTGATTAAAACTGAAACCACCACCTGTGTCCTACCACAGGCTCTCAGTGTCTCCAAAACCACACACACAAAGCCCAGACTTAATTTCTTAATTCTTCCCCCGAGCTTCTGTTAGTGCACCTGCCACATGGAATTACAGACCAAAATATCCACTCTGAGTCTGTCCTCCTAAGTGGCCAATCCAGACAGGGGGATGTGTCCAATATGGACACATTCAAAGACACCCACCGCCTACCCCTGGGGTTCCAAGTAGCCGAAGCCGACATAAACAAAAGAAACCTTCTTTAACCTGAAGAACAGCTTTAGAAGAGAAGCAAGGCAAGAAGTGTGTGTGTGGGGGGGGGGGTCTCCTGGTTGACATCTCGCCAACTGTCTGCCCTTTTTAGCTTCTAGGATCAAAGGAATTGTATTCAGAAGTCATGTGGGCAGGACAGCTATTTGCAGCTCCCACGACACCTTTACAGAATTCTGTTTGTTGTTTGAGGCATAGAAATTGTCAAGGCATCACCTAACTCTATTCCTTGGCAAAGCACCAATCCCCTGCACAGCTGCGTGCTCCCCCGGCACCCGCAGGGGAAGAGTGGGTCCAAGGGCCTCCCTGGAAAAGAGCGTTCACCGGGCGAGCCATGCGGGCTGCTCAGGTCTGAATACACATTTTCCCAAAGAAAATAGATGAGTGGCCAGCTGAGGTCTGCTGGTTTTCTTTCTTTCTTGTTACAATTAGTTTTCTGCCCCCAGCCAAGAACTAAATCCCTAACGGAACACAGCTGGAGGGCCCCAAAGGTCAGCCATCCAAAGAAGGTACTTCGGAGTGTGAAGGGCCATGCGTTTTCCAGAACCTGGAAGCCGTTTCAGCGATTGGACGGAGGGGAGAGCGGAACGCACGCCCTCCCGCGTTTGCAGCAGACAGCGTGCTGCGCGCACTCTGCCTCTTATGCTCCCTGCGCTCCAAGTGCAGCTGCTATAAATCATTAAGTTAATCATCCTTTGGCCTGGAGAGCCGAGACAGACTGGGGCTTGCGGTTCTCAGCACAGTTTCCTGCTGTTTCTAATGAGGCTTCATAAACAGGTAAGAAAAAGCGCCGTTGGCCCCCTGATTCCGCCAGGGCCTTCCTGAACCCGGGCTTCCTCTCCCAACATCCGGTAAAATTACATCCTGGCAGCGGCTGGCTGGCAGGTGGCGGGGAGGCTGCTGCTCGTGCTGGTGTCAAGGACAGAGCATTTGTTCTGCAGCAGACCGGAGAAGGACTTCCAAGGGGCTCTTCCAAAAGCACAGACGCGCTCTATTTCCAGACCAGGTAAAGCCACTGGCCTCCGGCTTCGAGCCTGGAGCACAGGGTAAATACCCAGGGAGATTGCTAGAATGTCCATCTGCTGGTGTTCAGACCAAGAACAGCCCCACCTTCACTGTCCTCTAGAGCACTTTTAGGCACCTCCTGGTGCCCAGGCATTTTGCTGGACTTTGAGGATAGTGGTAAACAGGCGACCCTTTCTGCCCTGGGCGGGGTTACTCTTCCCTTGGGGAGTCTGGGTGGGCACACAAAAGGGAAAACAAGCAAAACAGGCAGAGCAACACCTTACATTTTGTGCGACCCCTTCATAGCATTCAGTTTATTTTCATGGCATGGGAATAGACATCCAGATCTAATTTCTGTGGGTTTTCAGGAATCATCAAGGCACATGCTGGTCTCTGATGATCTTTAAATACCCCACAGATACTCTTTTTTCACCAGATGCATTGAGCTGTGATTGATATTCAGCACTATGCAAATTTAAGGTATATAGCATAATGATTTGCCACAGGCATGTACCCTGTCGGGATTACTACCATCAGTTACCATCCATCATCTCCTTTAGGTACAGAGAAAGAAAAGGAAAAATACATTGTTTCCTTGTGCTGTGAACTCTTGGGGTTTAGGCTCTTAACTTTCCTAAGTACAGGACAGCAGTGCTAGCTGGAGTCAGTCATCACGCCGTAGGTGACATCCCTGGTATTACTTATCTTCCAGCTGGATTTTTGTATCTTTTGACCACCTTCCTCCAATCCACCTCTTCTCTCTTCTGCTAACCATAGATCTAATCTCTATTTCTAGGAGTTTGGTTTTTTTTAAGATTCCACATTTAAGTGAGATCATACATTATTTGTCTTTCTTTGGGTGCCTTATTTCACTTAGCATAATGCCCTCAAGGTCCACCCATGTTGTTGAAAATGACAGCCTTTCCTGCTTTTTATGGCTAAATAATATTCCTCTGGGTGTGGGGGGGGGGTGAGAGAGAGAGAGAGAGAGATAACTTCTTTATCCATTCTTCTGTCCAAGGACACTTAGGCTGCTTCCATGTCTTGGCTATTGTAATATCCTTGACTGCTAAGGATATGGGGGTACAGAGATCTCCTTGACATAGTGTTTTCATTTCCTTTGAATACTGTCGCAGAAGCGAGATTACTGGATCATATGGTATTTCTATTTTTAAGTTTTTGAAGAAATTCCATACCGTGTTCCACAGTGGCTGTACCAATTTGCACTCCACCAGCCGTGCACAGGGGTTCCCTTTTCTCCACATCCTCGCAAGCATTTGCCTTTTTGATGCTAGCCATTCTAACAGGTGTGAGGTGATGTCTTATTTTGGTTTTGACTTACATTTCGTTAACAATGAATGACATTGAGTATCATTTCATGAACCTGTGTTCTCCACTCATCTGTGTTCTTTGGAAAAATGTCTATCTGAGCCTTTTGGCCATTTTTTAAAATTGTAATTTGGTAATTTGGTTATTATGAGATATTTACACTGTTTCTGAGGTCGAATATATATATATTTTTTTAATTGCAGAAACTAATGCAATTATTTTCAGGGTGCAATTAATGCAATTAATTTCGGGGTGCCTGGGTGGCTCAGTTAGTTAAGAGTCTGACTCTTGATTTCAGCTCAGGTCATGACCTGAGAGTCATGACCCCAAGTCAGGCTCTACACTGGGCATGGAGCCTGCTTAAGATTCTCTTTCTCCCTCTTCCTTTGCCCCTCCCCCTACAAAAGTGTGTGCGCAGGTGTGCTCGCTCGCTCTCTCGCTCTACAAAAAAACATGTTTTAGAGCAACTGGGTGGCTCAGTTGGTTGAGCGACTGCCTTCGGCTCAGGTCATGATCCTGGAGTCCTGGGATCAAGTCCCACATCAGTCTCCCAGCTCCATGGGGAATTTGCTTCTCCCTCTGACCTCCCCTCTCATGCTTTCTCTCACTCTGTCTCTCTCTCAAATAAATAAATAAAATCTTTTTTTTTAAAGTGTGTTTTTTTTATTTTAAAGCAGAAATCAACATAGGACTTTGGCTATTAAAAATAAAGAAATCAATGATTTTAATATTTCTAGAAGGGAAACTAACTTTAAGTATTCTATCTGTGCAGAACTATGTGATCCCAATCTGTTAGCATAAGATTCAAGTTTACCAATTACTACAAATGAATTTGCAGGGTCCCTTTGAGTAAACATAATGCCAGTGTAAGGGTGCCAGCAGCGGCCGTAATAGGAGGATTTTCTTATAAAGAGGCAAGACTGGGGTGTCTGGCTGGCTCAGTTGGAAGAGCTTGTGACACTTGAGCTCAGGGTCATGAGCTCAAGTCTCACATTGGGTATAGAGATTACTTAAATAAATAAAACTTAAGAAATAAAAAGGCAAGAGTAAATCAAGCAACAATGGCGATTTGATATTAATCCTCAGGAAAGCAAAGTCACCTGTTTCATATTCTAAGTGATGAAGCGATAACACCTACATATCACCAGCTGCCTCATAGCCCACAGAGCTGGTAGAGCATGATGACTACAGCTGGCCTGTTACCCTTACAGATCTAACGTTTTGTTTGTGATCAAGGACTTTTCACTGAGTAGTTCTCTCTCCGAAGTAAGGCCTTTCCTTAGAGAGAAAGGGTGCTCTGTCCCCAAGAGGACTGAGGGGGTAGTGCCAGGGCTGATACGGTCCCCTGTCAGGACGAGAAGTCTTCAAGAAGATTAGAAAGCAGATATGATTTCTCCTTGGATATGCCCTTGTCTGACCAGTTGACATTTTGACTTTGTTAAACCAAATGCCTGTTCTTCTTGAGACATCTTCGTGAAGTGCTAGCAGAATACGGTGCTAGGTCACTGGAAATGAACCATTGCATGCTATAGGACATGGGCCTGGCACCCCCAAGGCTGTGCCCATGCCAGAGTACAGCACCCCATGTCCTGTCTGTGGTCCTCAGCAGGGTCACAGGGAATTGGGAAGTGATGGCTTTGAAAGACTGGGAGCCCCACTTTTGCCCAAGTTTAGCTGAACTATTTGCTTTTTGCTATTGAGTTGTAGGAGTTCTTCATATAATTTGAATATTAACCTTTTACCAGATATAGGGTTTGTAAATATTTTTTTCCCATTCAGTAAGTTGTCTTTCTTTTTATTGATGATTTCCTTTGCTGTGCAGAAGCTTTTTAGTTTGATGGAGTCCCACTTATTTATTTATTAATTTTTTGCTTATGCTTTAAGTGTCCTATCCAAAAAGTCATTGCCAAGACCCATGTCAAGGAGATTATTTTCCCTATGTTTTCTTCTAGGAGTTTTATAGCTCTCAGTCTTAAATTTAAGTCTTTAATCCATTTCATGTTAATTTTTGTAAGTGGATTTAAGAAACGGGTCTAGTTTCATTCTTTCATGAATATCCAATTTTTCCAGCACCATTTATTGAAGAGATTGTGTCTCCTGCATTGAGTATTCTTGGCTCTCATCAAATATTAATCAATTTGCATGGGTTCACTTCCAGGCTCTAAATTCTGTTCCATTGGTCTACGTGTCTGTTTTATGCCAATACCATCCTGTTTTCATTACTATAGTTTTATAATATAGCCTCAAATTAGGAAGTGTGATGCCTTCTGCTTGTTCTTTCTCAGAATTGGTTTGGCTATGCAGAATCTTTTGTTCCAGGTAAATTTTAGGATTGTTTTTTCTGCTTCTGTAAAAAATATCATTGGAATCATGGTAAGGATTGCACTGAATCTATAGGCTTGTGTAGTATAGACATTTTTACAATATGAATTCTTCCAATCCATGAGCATGGGATACCTTTTGATTTATTTATTTCTTCTCTGATTCTTTGATCAATGTTTTCAGTGTAAAGACCTTTTACTTCCTTGCTTAAATTTTTGTCTAGCTATGTTATTGTTTTGATGCTACTGTACCACAGATATTCTTTCATAAAAACTTACATCATCTTTTTTGTTTTGATAAAGAACAAGAAAGGATGTTGCCTCTTTGGAGCAATTCTGTCATCTTTTCTAAGGTTGCTGAACATAATAAAACACAGGATGTCCAGGTAAGTTTGAATTTCAGATAAACCGTGAGTAAGTTTTTAGTAGAAATATATGTCCACATATTATATCAGACGTACTTCTACTAAAAAATGATCAAGTGGGGCGCTTGGGTGGCTGAGTCAGTTAAGCGTCTGGCTCTTGATTCAGCTCAGGTCATGATCTCAGTGTCATCGGATCAAGCCCTGCATTGGGCTCAATGCTCAGCTCAGAGTCTGCTTGAGAGATTCTCTCTCTCCCTCTGCCCCTCCCTTCCCACTCATGATCTTTCTCTCTCTCTCTCTCTCAAATAAATAAATAGATAAATAAAATCTTTTTTAAAATTATCAGACAGCCCTACTCATAATCATTCAGAAACACTCCATACTCACATTCTGCACAGCTTCCTGACCTCAAGTGATTCATGAATATTTGTGTAGCCTTTATAGCTTGAATATCACAAGAAGGGGAAGGGGTGACCCAGGCCATGTTCTTGCCCAGTCTTGATTGAAAACCCAGTCTCCTGACACAAGAGCACACTAGGTCCAATCATGTTGAAGAAATTAATCTGCTAGTTGAGTGAAGAAAGCATACTATTTTCTCAACTGAAGTGACTGGCTTAATTAGATCATATAGACCAGTTATTCTGAACAATAGGTTGAGCACAAACTGGAGTAGATCCCAGCATAGATGTGCTGTCCTGCAGAGTCAACAGAAATCCTGACTTCCCCTGTCAAGCCAAAGAGAAAATAGTCTATTTTCTCCTTCTCTTAGAGTGAAAGACAATTCACACTATAGGGAGTCGAGCTCTCAGTGTAATTTTGGGATTGAACACAAAAGATACATTGCATTTTAGGAGAATGGGCTTTGCAAATTGGATAAATCACAAACTCCTTAATTTCTATGGAAAGCCATAGATACTTGGCTTTTTGATTGTTGTTTCATTTTGTTTCTACAGCTAAAGTTCTTATTGATGACTTACCTTAATAAGGTTCACAATTTTTAATTAAAAAACCTACTTGGAAGGTGTGCCTGCGTGGTGCAGAGTTAAGAGTCTGACTCCTGATTTCAGCTCAGATTGTATTCTCAGAGTCATGAGATTGAGCCCCTCCTTCAGCTCTGTGCTCAGCACTGAGCCCTTTGGGATTCTCTCTCCCTTTCCTTCTGCCACTCCCCGCTGCTCGCTTTCTCTCTCTTTCTCAAATAAATACATAAATCTTTTTTTTTTAAATTCTACTTGGCAAACCTGATTAGATAATTAAGACAAGATGTCACCAGTTCCCTTTATGTCAGTATCGCTATGGATACTTTGAGAGGAAAACAAAAAGGCAGGAATAAATAGACGAGTGGTAAGATAAGCACCTCATCATTTAGCTACTAGAGACCAAGAGAAAAGAGGCAAGAGAAACATGCAGAGTAATAACTGTCTGGGGAAGTGAAATTGTGGTTTTATGTATTGTTTGAGGGATTTGGTCTTAGGAGTTCACCTTCGTGCTCAGTAGTGAAAACTCTCTCCTCTCCAAGATTAAATCCACTTCCTCAAAAACACAGTTCTGCAGCCCCTGTTCCACATCAACACTGTGCTAGGTGCCAAGGAAGTGAAGAAGTACACACTGCAGACCTGCCTTTAAAGAATCTAGATCAGCACTGTCCAATAGAAATAGAATCCAAGCCATGTACATAATTTTAAATTTTCTAAACCTACATTTTTAAAAGTGTCAGAGGGAAACCAATTTTAATAATATATTTTTCTTATTTCAATATATCCCAGATCCATCATTTCAACACATAATTGACATTTTAAAATTATTATTAAGACATCTTAGATCCTTTTTTTGGTACTAGGTCTTCTAATCAGGCTGATAGTTTATCCTTATACTCCATCTCAATTTGGATACTAAATTTTCTTCAGAAGTACTTGATCTATATTTAGATTTTAAAATTTATAGTTGAAAAAGTAGATTTATAAACCCAATTATTCCAAACATATCTAAAATGTTTTCAGTGACCGAATTGAGGACCAAAAAATTATTCACCTTTGATGTTTATATTTTTTCCTTTGATCTATATTAACAAAAATGGTTCATCTTTTTTGGAAGAGTTTATTGGCTTTGAAGCAAAAGCATATTGGTTTCAAAACCACACTGGTCCAAGTTAGGTAAATTCACTAACTTGTATATCCACTCAATGTTGTTAAATGTTATTAGCATCACATTTAAGAAAGTATTTGATATATTTGAAAATCAATTCTAAATTTATAAATATTTTAAAAATCTACTTTTTAAATTTTTCTGTTTTATAAGACAAATATTTTATACTGCTTATTTTTAATTTTTTAAATAATTAAAATTAAATAACATTTAAAATGCATTACTTCAGTCACACTAGGCGTATTTCAAGAGTTCAATAGCTGCATGTGGCTGGTGGCTACTCTTTGGACAGAGCAGATAAAGGCTGAGTAGAGGTGGGCAGGATGTATAGCTTTTGAAAACTATTAAGGTTTTTACAAGCTTATTTGTGAGAAGCCCTGCTTCCACCTCCTCAGATATATGCGAACTG
Organism: Mustela putorius furo; assembly: GCF_011764305.1. Lineage (NCBI taxonomy): Eukaryota > Metazoa > Chordata > Mammalia > Carnivora > Mustelidae > Mustela > Mustela putorius. The sequence continues at coordinate 107,739,982 of NW_025421987.1, read as the reverse complement.
CTTGGCTGCTGTATCCCAGAGTATCCTAGGCAGGTATAATTAGAATGGCCGCCATTCCAACAGTTTCACAGACATCCCCCATGGCTCAAGTAATCCTTCCTCTCCACAGAACTGCTTCTCACAACCAGCTCTTTTGGAAGGAGTTCCTCTGGCAGAGCTCTCAAGACTTCTGTGACTAAATCTTTTGTTTCATGCCACACCTCTCTCCTTTCCTTGACCCACTACCACACGAGCCCTGGAAGGGGTGAGATGAGTTAAAATTGGCCACCAAGATCTCACCTCTAGCCCCCTCTTGCTCAGCTGAATCATTCTGCCAGTCTCTTGTCTCCCTTGTAGTGATTTCCTCTCCAAGGTTCCATAGACTTTCCCTCAATCCAGCTTCATCAGGACTCACCCCAAACCATTTCAGTTCCTGAGACATATATAAACCCCGTATTTGGACTGAGTTCATGTCCTGTCCTCAGCCCCATGCCAGCTGCATGTGTGACTAGGCATCTGTTTCAAAGTTCCTAAATATCTCCTAAGTTTTAAGAAACTCCTGAATAATCAGTAGTAACTGTGGGGGTAGTGTGGTCCAACTCCATGGGCTAGCCTACTGGTTTCAGCTGGTCCCAGCCCGAGGGTCCCATTATATACTACATTCATGAAACTTAAGGCATCACTGATTATAAGATGTACCGTCACTGGATGTAACACTAAGAAGTAAAACCACTGCCTATGGAAATCTACTAGGAGACCCATGATTCAGCTGAGACACTAAAGGCCTTAGTCAAGGAGTAAATGAGAAATTTACAGAAAAGAGATAGCAGGAAGGGAACATATAGAATGGGGTAGCAAGGGAGGTTGCATGTTTCAATTTTGCCACGGGTGCCACGGTGGAAGGAGGGAAAATTCTTCCCTAACCGTTTGAACCCCAAGCTGGTTCTCATACTTGGGACTGTGGGACTACTTGTGCAGTTCAAAAACCTCAGAGAATTTCACCTAAAGTGGTCTCATTATTGAGTTCCCCGGCAGGAGCAGAGCCCAAAGCTTATATAATTTGGGGTTATCTTTAAGAAAATGAATATAAAATATCTTATTCTTTCAAATTTTACATAAACATATGATCATATGGGGCACCTAGGTGGCTCAGTCATTAAGTGTCTGCCTTCAGCTCAGGTCCTAATCCCAGAGGATCAAGCCCCACGTTGGGCTCCTGGCTCGGCAGGCAGCCTGCTTCTTCCTCTGCCCCTCTCCCTGCTTGTGTTCCCTCTCTCGCTGTCTCTGTCAAATAAATAAATAAAATCTTTAAGAAAAAAAAAAAAAAAGGCAAAACCATATGATCACATGAAGCTGTGACCGTGGCTCACCTGGTCATCTAGAACCGAGCCGATCCATTTCATATTTTCATCAGCTAATTGGACCTGGTGGGCCTGAGGAGCTAGCTAGCAAGTAGGCACCTGCATGCCAGAGGATGGGAAATAAGCCCTGGCAACATTCAGAAGACCGCCATACAGGTAAAGCCTCTAGGGGTCCAGTGATCCGGGGTATGTAGGACTAGACCTTCTAAAATGAGTAGTGTATGTTGTAATTTACACCAGCCACCATGAGAAGAGAGGCACAAAGCTTGATTTTCAGAAGGAACACAAATCAGTTTGGGCTATGAACCACTCAGTAATTCAAAAATCTACAAGGTTTGGCGTTTGGGATTTTTCTTTTTCTTCCTTTTTTGTTTTCTTTTTATTTTGACATAAAGCTTATATTTTACCTAAGTTAAGATGGAGGAGCAGTAGGGGGACCTTAGGCTTGCCTCATCCCCCAAACACAGCTAGATAAATATCAAATCATTCCAAACACTCAAGAAATTGATCTGAATGCCGAGAGAACAGCCTGCAGAACTAGAGAGAAAAAAGAAGCCACATCATGGAAGGTAGAAGGTGCAGAAATGTGATTCCAGGGAGAAAAGAATCACAGGTACCGTGGAAGGGAGGAAGCCTTGATCTCAGAGAGAGGAGAGAGAGAGAGAAACAGAGAGAAAGTGGTGCACAGGGGATTATGCAAGAGAAACACTTCCCCAAAACCATTGACTGGGAAAACTAGAGGGGCTGTTGCAAGTGTTTTACAAACAGCAGATCTAAAAGTCTGAAGTTTTAGAAGTCCACACCGTCTCTGGGGTCGTGCCTGGTGGGCATTACGGTGCTTCTGTGGGGAAGGAGGGTGAAGACCCAGGAGCAGACAGCATGCTCTGAGGACACTCTGGATTGTAAGGGAAGAGACAGTTCCCCTTCCGGAGTGGCATGGCCTCTCAGGGGACAAAAGAACTGGTGTCACCAACATGCTGTCCTGTTCCCAAGCATAGGAACAGAGACGCCAGCTAAGGGTAGCAAACCTTAGTGGCGGCTTTATGCTGTGCTTTATCATAAACTCCAAAATGCACAGCACTGTGACTGCTTTTCTGGGACACAGTGGCAAACGGCAAGAGTCAGGCGAGACCCTCCCCTAGAGGATCAGAATGGGTCCTCACCAGGCCAGGTTCCTAAAATTTGGAGTTTTGAAAGCCAGCTGTATGCCTGAGATAAAACACAGGAGTCCAGTGCAGCTTGGTAAACAAGTGGCTCACACAGACAGGACAAAAGCAGGTATCAAGCAGAAGCTGGGGACACAAGAGGGGTCATTGTTTACTCTTCTGTGAAGGCTTCCTGAAGAATGGCAGCAAAAACTTGGTGCTGGGGGGGGCAGAGCAAAGCGAAGCAAGGCCCTTCCTCCCTTAACACTGACAGACTTCAGTGAGCCACATAGCACCCTCCTGTGGAGACCAGAGCTCCTTACTACTGAGCCCCACCCCTCAGCACCCTGCAGGCACATTTCCACTGGGGCAAATCCCCCTGAGAATCAGCGCAGCAGGCCTCTCCCCCAGAAATCCAGCACAAACCCCTTGCTCACACCAAGTCTACTGATCAGAGAATGCTGCAAACCTTCAGCTCTGGGGAAATACTTTCAGGAGCAAGAATACAACAGGCTTTCCAACAACCACACACAAAAAAACAGTGACCTAGACAAAATGACAAGATAGAGGAATTCGACCCAAAAGAAAGAACAGGAAGGAGTAACAGTCAGGGATTTAATCAATACAGATGTAAGTAAGATGTCTGAACCAGAATTTAAAACAACTATAAGGATGTTAGCTGGGCTTGGAAAAAAGCATAGAAGGCCCTAGAGAATCCCTTACTGCAGAAATAAAAGAACTAAAAGCTAGCCAGGCCGAAATTAAAAATGCTATAACTGAGATGCAAACCCAAATGGATGCCATGAAAAAGAGGATGGATGAAACAGAGGAACAAATCAGTAATATAGGCGGTCAAATTATCAAAAATAATGAAGCTGAAAAGAAGAGGGAAAGAAAGGTATTGGGTCACAAATGTAGTCTTGGCGAACTCAGAAGACCACATAAAGTGTAAAAACATTCATATCATAGGCGTCCCAGAATAGGAGACAGAAAAAGTGACAGAAGATTTATTTGAGCAAATTACAGCTAAAAACTTCCCTGACCTGGGGAAGAAAACAGACATCAAAATCCAAGAGGCACAGAGAACTCCCATTAAATTCAACAAAAGGTCACCACTACCAAGACATATCATAGTCAAATTCACAAAATATGTGGACAAGGAAGGAATCCTGAACACAGCAAGGGAAAAAATGTCCTTAAGCTACATGTCCTTAAGCTACAAGTGAAGACAGACCAGAATCATAGCAGATCTGTCCACAGAAACTTGACAGGCTGGAAGAGAGCAACAGGGTGTATTTAACATGCTGAATGGGAAGAACATGCAGCCAAGAATACTCCATCCAGCAAGACTGTCATTCAGAATAGAAGGAGAAATAAAGAGTTTCCCAGACAAACAAAAACTAATGGAGTTCATGACCACTAAATCAGCCCCACAAGAAATATTAAAGGGGACACTTGAAGTGGGGAAAGAAAGACCAAAAGCAGAAAAGACTGGAAAAGAACAGAGAGCATCACCAGAAAAAAACAACTTTACAGGTAACAAAACCATAGAACTAAATTCATATCTATTAATAATCACTCTGAATGTAAATGGACTAAATGCTCCAATCAAAAGACAGGATATCAAAATGGATAAGAAAATCAAACAAGACCTATCTATATGCTGCTTACAAGACTCATTTTAGATGTAAAGACACCTGAAGATTGAAAGTGAGGGGTTGGAGAACAACCTGTCATGTTTGTTTGCTTCTGTATCATTTATTTCTGCCCTTTATTCTTTATTATTTCCCCTCTTCTGCTGGCTTTAGGCTTTATTTGCTGTTCCTTTTCTAGTTCCTTTACATGTAAAGGAAGGTCATGTACTTGAGACTTTCCTTGCTCCTTGAGGTAGGCCTGTATTGCAATATACTTTCTTCTCAAACTGTTCCAAAAGGAAGGAAAACTTACAAATTCATTCTATGAGGTCAGCATTATCTTTATTTCAAAACCAGACAAAGATCCTACTAAAAAGGAGAATTGCAGGCCAATACCTATCAAAAAGACCATCTATGAAAGACCCACAGCTAATTTCATCCTCAAGGGGGAAAGGCTGAGAGGTTCTCTTCTATAGAGAGTAAGAAGACAGGAATATCTACTCTCACCATTACTGTTTTAACATACTGGAAGTGTTAGCCTCAGCAATTAGACAACACAAAGAAATAAAAATAAAAATCAGCAAGGAAGAAGTCAAACTTTCACTATTCACAGATGACATGATCCCCTATGTGGAAAATGCAAAAGACTCCATCAAATAATTGCTAGAATTGATACACAAATTCAACAAAGTTGCAAGATATAATATCAATGTATAGAAATCTGTTGCATTTCTATACACCAATAATGAAGCAGCAGAAAAAGAAATCAAGGAATCGATCCCATTTACAATTGCACCAAAAACCATAAGATACCTAGAAATAAACCTAATCAATGATCTAAAAGATCTGTACTCTGAAAACTATAGGACACTTATGAAAGAAATTGAAGAAGACATAAAGAAATGGAAAAACATTCCATGCTCGTGGACTGGAAGAACAAACATTGTTAAAATGGTTGGAGCGCCTGGGTGGCTCAGTGAATTAAAGCCTCTGCCTTCAGCTCAGGTCATGATCCCAGGGTCCTGGGATCAAGCCCTACATTGGGCTCTCTGCTTGGTGAGGAGCCTGCTTCCTCCTCTCTCTCTGCCTGCCTCTCTGCCTACTTGTCATCTGTCTGTCAAATGAATAAATAAAATCTTTTAAAAAAATGACCATACTACCTGAAGCAATCTATGCATTTAATGTAATCCCTATCGAAATACCACCAGCAGTTTTCACAGACCTAGAACAAACAATCCTAAAATTTGCATGGAACCACAGAAGACACTAAATAGCCAAAGCAACCTTGAGAAAGGGGGGGGGGGGCTGGAGGCATCACAATTCCAGATTTTAAACTATATTACAAAGCTGTAATCACCAAGACAGTATGGTGCTGGCACAAAAACAGACACATAGATCAATGGAACAGAATAGAGAGCCCAGAAATTGACCCTCAACTCTGTGGTCAACTAATCTTTGACAAAGCAGGAAAGAATGTCCAATGGAAAAAAGTCTCTTCAACAAATGGTGTTGGGACAGCCACATGCAGAAGAATGAAACTGGACCATTTCCTTACACCACACAGAAAAATATATTCAAAACGGATGAAAGATCTAAATGTGAGACAAGAAACCATCAGAATACTAGAAGAGAACACAAGCAGCAGCCTCTTTGACCTTGCCCAAAGTAAGTTCTTATGAGACACGTTGCTGGAGGCAAGGGAAAAAACAGCAATGAACTATTGGGGTTTCATCAAGATAAAAATCTTCTGCACAGCGAAGTAAACAATCAACAAAGCTAAAAGACAACCTATGGAATGGGAGAAGATATTTGCAAATAACATAAAATGTTATTTATTTTATAACATAAAATATATAAATAAAGGGTTAGTATCCAAAATCAATAAAGAACTTGTCAAATCAACACCCAAAAAATAAATAATCCAGTTAAGAAATGGGTAGAAGACATGAACATTTTTCCAAAGAAGACATACAGATGACTAACAGCACATGAAAAGATGCTCAACATCACTCGCCATCAGACAAACACAAATCAAAACCACAATGAGATACCACCTTACACCAGTCAAAATGGCTAAAAGTAACAGCACAGGAAACAACAGGTGTTGGTGGGGATGTGGAAAAAGGGGAATCCTCCTACACTGTTGGTGGGAGTGCAAACTAGTGCAGCCACTCTGGAAAACAGTACGGAGGTTCCTCAAAAAGCTAAAAATAGAACTACTCCATGAGCCAGCAATTGCATTACTAGGCATTTACCCAAAGGATACAAAAATACAGATTCGAAGGGGTACATGCACACTGACGTTAATAGAAACATTATCAACAATAGTCAAACTATGGAAAGAATACAAATATATATCTACTAATGAATGGATAAAGAAAATGGGGGAAGGGGAGTGTATAATAGAATATTACTCAGCCATCAAAAAGAATGAAATCTTACCATTTACAATGACATGGTTGGAGCTAGAGTATATTATGCTAAGAGAAATAAGTCAGTCAGAGAAAGACAAATACCATATGATTTCACTCATATGTAGAGTTTAAGAAACAAAACAGATGAACATGAAGGAGGAAAGAGAGGGAAGCAAACCATAAGAGACTCTTAACTATAGAGAACAAATTGAGGGTTGATGGACAGAGGGAGGTAGGGAATAAGCAAACTGGGTGATAGGTATTAAGGAGGGCACTTGTGTTGAGCATTGGGTGTTACATGTAAGTGATGATGAATCATGAAATTCTACACCTGAAACCAATTTTACCATATATGTTAATTAGAATTTAAATAAAAATTTGAAATAAAAAAATTATTTACTTTTATAAATAAAAATAAAATGTCTTATATACTTAGCTTTAGAAATTTTGATTAGCAAACATTAAGATAAAAACTTAAAATTAAAAATTTACTCTTTAAAATTCATTAAATTGTATAATAATTTCTAATTGATAGATTTTATTTATTTTTTCATTAGAGAGAGAGAGCAAGAGCACACAAGCAGGGGAGAGGGATAAGCTAAGCAGAAGCCCAATGTGGGACTTGATCCCAGGACCCTGAGATCATGACCTGAGCCGAAGGCAGATGCTTAACTGGCTGAGCCACCCAGGTGCCATGTAGACTTTATTTTTTTATATGGTTTTAGGTACATAGAAAAAATTGAGCATATTGTACAAAGAGTTCCATATACTCTCTCTCCCACACATTTTTCCCTATTATTATCTTCTTACATAGGATCAGTACATTTGTTACAATTAAAGAACCAATATTAACACATCATTAACTAAAGTCCATAACTCACATTAGGGTTCATTCTTTGTGTTGTACGGTCTGTGAGTCTTGAGAAATGCACAAGGACATATACCCACAATAGAGTGTCACTGGAATAGTTCCACTGCCCTAAAACTCCTCTATTCATCTTTATTTGAGCCCCTGGCAACCACTGATCTTTTTACTGTCTTTACAGTTTTGCTTTTTCCAGATGCCACATAATAGGAAACATGCAGTACGCAGCCTTCTCAGATTGCCTTCTTTCACTTAGCGATATGAAATTAAAAGTTCCTGTATGTCTTTTTGTGGCTTGATAGCTCAACACCCCATTGTACAAATGAAATAGGATACACCAATTTGTTTGTTTATTCACCTGTTGAAGAGGATGTTGGGTTGCTTTCCATTTGGGGCAATGATGAATAAAGCTGCTATAGACATCTGTGTGCAGGTTTTGTGTGGACATAAGTTTCTGACTCATTTAAGGAAATGCCTACACGTGTGGTTGCTGGATCATACGGTAACACTGTGTTTAGCTTTGTAGGAGATTGCCAAACTGTCTTCTGAGGTGGAAGTAGCAATCCAAAGTGCCATTTGCATTCCCAACCACCAATGAATGAGAGTTCCTACTACTCCACATCCTTGTCAGTGTTTGGTATTTTCAGTCTGGGGGATTTTAGCCATTCTAATTTTTTTTTTATTGTGTTATGTTAGTCACCATACATCATTAGTTTTTGATGTAGTGTTCCAAGATTCATTGTTTATGTACAATACCCAGTGCTCCAAGCAATCTGTGCCCTCCTTAATACCCACCACCAGGCTCATCCATCCCCCCTCCCCCTCTCCTCTAAAACCCTCAGTGTGTTTCTCAGAGTCCACAGTCTCTCATGGTTCATCTCCCCCTCCAATTTACCCCCTTCACTTTTCCTTTCTTTCTCCTAATGTCCTCCATGCTATACTTTATGCTCTACAAGTAAGTGAAACCATACGATAATTGACTATCTCTGCTTGACTTATTTCGCATCGCATAATCCCCTCCAGTTCCATCCATGCTGATGGAAAAGTTGAGTATTCATCCTTTCTGGTGGCTGAGTAATATTCCATTGTGTATATGGACCACATCTTTATCCATTCGTCTGTTGAAGGGAATCTTGGCTCCTTCCACAGTTTTCAGCCCTTCTAATGTAGCAGTACCTCACTGTTGCTTGAATTTGTGATGCCCTAATAACAGAGGAGTTGAACACATTTCTATGTACTTATTTGCCACCTACACATCTTCATCAGTGAGGTGTCTGCCCAGATCCTTTGCCCCTTTTTTAATTGGGTGGTTTTCTTATTGATGAATTTTAAGAGTTCTTTCTAGGGGCACCTAGTGGCTCAGTCAGTTAAGTGTCTGCCTTCAGCTCAGATCATGATCCCCGGGGGTCCTGGGATCGAGCCCTACATTGGGCTCCCTGCTCAGCTAGGAGTCTGCTTCTCCCTCTGCCTCTGCCTGTTGTTCTCCTGACTTGTGCCCTCTCTCTGGCAAATAAATAAATATTTTATTAAAAACACACAAAAAAACAAAGTGTTGATCAAAAGACCAAAAAAACTGGGGGAGGGTCCCTGGGTGGCTCAGTTGGCTAAGGGACAATGTCTCCATCTCAGGGTCATGAGTTCAAGTCCCCAAGGCCTACTTTAATTTAAAAAACAAAAACAGGGGCGCCTGGGTGGCTCAGTGGGTTAAAGCCTCTGCCTTCAGCTCAGGTCATGATCCCAGGGTCCTGGGATTGAGCTCTGCATCAGGCTCTCTGCTCAGCGGGGAGCCTGCTTCCTCCTCTCTCTCTGCCTGCCTCTCTCTCTGCCTCCTTGTGATCTCTGTCTGTCAAATAAATAAATAAAATCTTTAAAAAAAATAAAATAAATATAAAAAAATAAAAAACAAAACAAAACAAAAAAAGATGTACTCAAGACTAGCTAGCACCCAGAACAAATTTTATGTGATTAGGCTCAAGCTACACAAACTGCTTTTTGAAAAGGAAAAACAAAGCAACAAAACAAACAAACAAACAAAAACCACACACACACAAGAAAAACCTAGAGTTTTAGTTTAATTCCACGTGAATTTAACATAAGAAAAAAATGATGTTGAAAGAAATAGTGAATTTTTGATAAATACTTTTTCGCCTTAAGAAATATTAGTTGTGGGATGCCTGGGTGGCTCAGTCAGTTAAGCATCTGCCTTCAATTCAGGTCATGATCCTGGGGTCCTGGGATCCCTGCTCAGTAGGAAGCCTCTTCTCCCCCTGCCTCCCTGCTCTCTCTGTCTCTATCTCTCTGACGAAGAAATAAAATCTTAAAAAAAAGAGAGAGAGAGAGAGAGAGAGAAAAGAAATTATTTGCTATAGGACTCTTTTGGGCCCAGCGTTAAAAAAATAAATAAATGAAGATAGTGAAAACTGTTAAGAGGTTAGAATATTGTGCATTACTTTTAAATGCATGTTTATTTTATATAGTATCCATTGTCCCTGTACTAGAACACAGGTAATTATTCACACAGCTACACTTTTCTCTTTTTTCCCCTCTTAATATTTTTTTTTTGCTCACATCATTTTCACTTGATCCAGGTTTCTAGTATTCCCCCTCCTGTGTGCAACCATTTACTCTCTTACTCTTCCTTTTACTCTTTAATTCCTTTTACTCTTTAATTCCTTTTACTCTCCCGCCTTATCCTCCCCATACTGTAATGAACTGTGAGCACTCCTACCACAGCATTGTTGTTCCTGAGTTCTTTGTTTTGTTTCATCTCTTCTTTAAATGGATTTACCTCTGAGGAGTTTTCCAAGGAGGGCGGATGGCTCCTGCGTGCTTTCCTTCCTGACTTCTCTCATGTTGAAACATGTCTGACGACCTCTGCTATAGTTTACTAAGAACTTCACTAAGGATAATATTCCTGGGTCGCACTTGGTTTCCCTCAGCTCTTGACAGACGTGGCTTCACGGTTTCTTGGCTTTGACTGTCTCTGAGAACAAGTCGGAGGCCGGTCTAACTCTTCACCCCTCCCGCTTCTTCCTGGACAACTGAATAGTCTCTCTTCATTTTTCAAGTTGTTAAATAAATCAGAATGTAGATAGCTTTGACTGCCATCATGTTTAATCAGTTGTTCCAACCATTTTTTGCCTCAAAACTCTATTCTTTCATCTCCAGGCAATGTTTTGGATTCTGTCTCCGAGTGTTCTTTCTGTTCCTATGTTGGCATCTCTGCTCCAAAACCATCAAGGGATTGTCTTTGCTCTCCTGTATGTCTGTCATTGCCTCTAGTTTGAAAGTCTTTTTGTCTCTTTCTCTGCATTAGGAGAGTCTAGCCTGAGGGATGCCTGGGTGGCTCAGTTGGTTGAGCGGTGGCTCAGTTGGTTGAGCGGCTGCCTTCGGCTCGGGTCGTGATCCCAGAGTCCTGGGACGAGTCCCACATCGGGCTCCTTGCTCGGCAGGGAGCCTGCTTCTCCCTCTGCCTCTAGCCTGCCACTCTGTCTGCCCGTGCTTGTGCTCTGTCTCTCTCTCTCTCTCTAACAAATAAATAAAAATCTTTTTTTTTAAGATTTTATTTATTTATTTGACAGAGAGAAATCATAAGTAGTTGGAAAGGCAGGCAGAGAGAGAGAGGAGGAAGCAGGCTCCCTGCTGAGCAGAGAGCCCCATGTGGGACTCAATCCCAGGACCCTGAGAGCATGACCTAAGCTGAAGGCAGCGGCTTAACCCACTGAGCCACCCAGGTGCCCTAAATAAAATCTTAAAAAAAAAAAAAAAAAACAGGAGAGTCAAGCCTCTCCACCAAAGTTTAGCCACCGGTCATGTCTATTCATAACCATATGGAGTTTATTTATTACATATCTAATAGCATTAACTCTTTTTTAGTTCTGTAGTCTTCTCTTCAACCCATTTTGCTGTCCTGGCTTATCATCTCATAGGTCTTATTATATTTAATTAATATTCCATATGTTATTAGAGCGTAAATAGGCCCCTGTTTGCAAGTGGTATTTTCTCCTCTACTGGTATCTTTCTATATCATTTATTTTGATACTTATTTGACATTTTTTGAGTACCTGCCACTGCAAGATGGTGTTCTTTGGCGATACCACAAAACAGGAGAACTTGCTCTCACGGTGGTGTTTACGTTGTGCGTGCACTGAGCTTCTGCACACTCGCGGTATGCGGCTCTGTGTTCGGGCTTGCAAAGATATGTTTACACTACATCTCCTCATTTCCCTGATGGTGAACCTGAACTGTGCTGCCCACGTCCTTCATCTGTCTAGTAAAGTGAGATTGAAGTTTCCTTGACATTTATTATTTTCCCATTATCTGGAACCAGTTTGAATTCCCTTCAGAGCTTTAGATTAAATTACCCGTGTTGATTTTAATCCACTTTTCTGTAACCTGGAGATAGAATTGTGTGGTTAAAGATATGGACTTCAGCCTTACAATTGGGAATTCAGTTTGTTGTCATAACAAACTTTTCTTTACAAAGGCAAGTGAAACAAAAGCAAAAATGAACTTTTGGGACTTCATCAAGATAAAAAGCTTCTGCACAGCAAAGGAAATAGTCAACAAAACTAAGAGGGAGCCCCTGGAATGGGAGAAGGTATTTGCAAATAACACTGCAGATAAAGATCTATAAAGAATGTCTCAAACTCAACACTCAAAGAATAAATAACCCAGTCAAAAAATGGGCAGAAGACATACTCTGTTTGACTTAACTTCGCTTAACATAATCCCTTGCAGGTCCATCATGACCTGCGCCAAAGGCAGATGCTTTAATGACTGAGCCACCCAGGCACCCCTATAAAGGTAATTTTTAATTACAAATTATATAACTACATTTTCAAAAAGTTAGAAATGGATATGATCACCTATATATGATCCTATTGGAAACTATTTGTGTGTGTTTGTTTTTTGAGTAACTGGACCATTACCTAAAGATGAAAAACCTGAGGAACCAATAGAACAACGATAGTCTCTATAGTAACCTACAAAAACATCCATCATGTGACTCTGGAAACTTCTTAACTGACTCTTTAAAAGAAACCCACTAAGGTTTTCCTGATAGATCCACACAAATGAGCAATCCTAAAGGTGTTCCATGTCATAGTTGTATTTCAGGATAAAAATAACCATATGCATGGTTATAATCCATGCACAAGGATAATTTCATTTATGTCCAAACTGAAAAGATGGCCTCCATCTCTCCCTCATCTTCTTCTCAGTCAAGAATCATTAGTTTCTTGGGTGGAATGTAAAGGAATGATGTATGTCAAGTATCAGAACTAAAGTGTTTCCTCTCTAGGTTGTCTCCCAAATGCCAGAAGAAGGCCAGAGGGAGGACCTTTACCAAATTCAATAAAGACAAAATTGTCTCACGTATCCACAAAGAACCTTTTCAAAGCGTATTGCAGATTCTCAAGGAACCAAGTACAGAATGATAGCACCAACTTCAATTAAAGAACACTTCTACATTCAAGCAGAATACATATATTTGAGTTTCCTGGTAGCCAGGAAAAAAAAGAAAAGAAAATAGGTATCATATTTTCCTTGCCTTATAAGTGTTTTCCAGACTATTGAAAGACTCAAAATTTCATTTTTGAACCCTGAAATTGTCCGGAAAGGACAATTCTTACATGGATCTCTATGTATAGGACCACGAACAATGTAATAGACAATATTCTCAGTAATAGTTTTAATGAAAAAGCAAGGACAAATCTACTTATAACTGTTTCTTCTGTGATCCCAGATATGAATACAACAAAGCAAGATGTTTTATGAAGTCAGTGCCACAAAAGGAGCTCCCAAAATTTCCGTCTAGATTCATGAATCCATTGTGTGACTTTCTTCTCCGTGTTCTATTTTCCACTGCTCCTGCCGTTGTCCTTTTTCTCTGATTCTGTTTCTCTCTCAGGAATGAAAGCATCATCTGTTATGAGCCCTTGTTCAACAAGCCATGTTGACAGCCAGAACAGATTGAGGAAGCGGTCCTCAGAGGCAGGTCCCGGTGAAAGCAGGAAGCGGAAACCATTTCTCCTTTGACACACTCCTCTCTGTGGCCTTTAGATCCCCGACCTGAATTGGGTCCTCACAGCCCTAGCGGCTTACTGCCTACTATGTCCCATGCAGGTTCACCGCTTCAAATAGTGCCACAGCCTTAAGATTACTTCCTCTTTTTATTTCCTATCGAAACCTCCCTTTCCTCGGGGCTGAGGGCAGCATCAAAAGGAGAAGGGAGTTGGGGGAAATTGGAAGGGGAGGTGAAACATGAGAGACTATGGACTCTGAAAAATAATCTGAGGGGTTTGAAAGGGCGGGGGGGTGGGAGTTTGGGGGAACCAGGTGGTGGGTAATAGAAAGGGCACCGATTGCATGCAGCACTGGGTGTGGTGCAAAAACAATGAATACTGTTATGCTGTATGAATTAATTAATTAGTTAATTTTTAAAAAGGAAATGACATATATCAATCCAGGTTCAGTCGGAGAAGCAGAACCACAATGAGCTGGGGCATAAGGGAGTTGGAATTAGACCTTTCACGGTGATGGGAGGAGCTGAGAAGCACAGGTTGGAAAGGAAGAGAGATCAGTCATCTGAGAAGTAGGTCTGTTACCACAGTGGGATGCAAAGGGGAAGTTGGTAGAGAAATCTACAAGGAGCCGTTGCCTGCTGTATAGGCTGTGGGCTGCTGGGGGGGGGGGGTGCTGTTAGTCCTCAAGGTCAGAGCTTAGACAGATGAGCTGGTCTAGGGTAGGGAAGGGCTAGGACAGGCTGGAACCCGCTGGTACCCCTTCACCTGTCACTGCATTTAACCATGATGACAGTATAAAAGTAATGGCTGGGCTTCTCTTCCAGCTCCCAAATTTTATGCTGGTTTTGCCTTTTGGCTAACTCTAACCTAAACCATACAGAAAAAAAGATTTGGAAACACTGTTCCGATTTAAGTCGCTTGGTGGATACATTTCCTAAGTTCCTCTCCCTTAACCATTCAGTTGCATAAAGAAATATGCACCCATTTACCCTGTGGCCTCAAAAACCCCAAACTTGGTGCACCTGGGTGTCTCAGTTATTAAGCATCTGCCTTTGGCTCAGGTCATGATCCCAGGGTCCTGGGATCAGCCCTGCGTAGGGCTCCCAGCTCAGCGGGAAGGCTGCTTCTCCCTCTCCCACTCCCCCTGCTTGTGTTCCCTATCTCTGTCTCTGTCTCTCTCTCTCTCTCTCTGTCAAGTAAATAAATAAAATCTTTAAAAAAAAAAAAAAAACCTCCAACCTCACCTCCATGTCGGCCCTGGAAAGTGCATACCCCAGACGGAGGAACAGGGCTTTCCCTGGACGCCAAGCTCATCAGCCATTCCCGTGCTTCAAATGATCAAAGGCTCCCAGCTGCTCTCAGGACCAAGTCCAAGCTCCCCCACCCAGCATTCAAGGCCTCCCTGGTCTGGGCTCACTTCACTTCTCCTGCCTTGTTTCCTGTCATTCATCACTCACGCCTGCCTCTAGAAGTCTCCTTTCCAGCACTCTCCTGTTGGCCCCTGACTCCCTTGTGTGCTTGCTGGTTCCCCGCATTTTTTCCTGGTGTTCCTCTTCTCTGCACTACTTCTTTGCCCAATTCACATGCCTGTCACATCCCTGAAGTACATCCCCCACACGTCATCATTGTGTGGAGGCCGAGAAAAATTAAGGCCATCCCACCTCAGGTTTAGCCTTAGCATAAATACAGCCATCTTAGCTCCGGCAGCCATCTCAGACCCTTGTGCCCAAGGGCTGAACTTTCCCCTACTTTACTTTAGTTCTAAGAAGCCCCACCCTGCTTTAGTTCCAGAGACCCCAACCCTGCTTTAGTAAACAGGAAGCCCCACCCTGCTTTGGTTCCAGAAACCCCCACCCTGCTTTAGTAACAGGAATCCCCACCCTGCTTTAGTAACAGGAACCCATAAATACCCGTGCCTTAACTAAGCTCGGGGTCCAAGTCCCTACTCCGCTGTGTCAGGTCTACTTGGGCCCAAGCTTAAGCTTGTTGAATAAACCCTCTTGTGATTGCATCGGTGCTTGGCTCCTTGGTGGTCTCTCGGTCTCGAAAACTCGGATACAACAGTTTGTACCATTAGGTCCACCTTTCCGCTTTGTGTTGTGTTGGTGTTTAGTCTGGCTTTCCCAGGCAGCCTATGAGCTCCGCATGGCACACTGTCAGAAGCCTACCCCAGCCTTTCTACTCTTCTGACTCATCAACTCAAGACCAGTTATATCTGGAGGAATCACCATTACACTAAACCAGTCATGGTGACCCCATTGTCCTTTCCCAGTGAGTGATCTAAGGTTGGGCACATGGCTCAGTTCTGGTCAGTAGGATATATAGAAAAAACACCAAGGAGCTTGCTGTTCCTCTTCGTATACATACCATGCGAGGACGCAGCGAGAAGGCAGCCAGCTGCCAGCCGGAGAGAGCTCTAACCAGACACTGAGCCCTGCAAACCTTGATCTTGGACTGCCAGTCTCCAAAACTGTGAGGAAATAAATTTGGGTTGTTTAAGCCACCCCATTTGTACTAATTTGTTATAGCAGCTCAAATTGATAATTGATATATCCTTAAATATCTAAGACTTAGTGAATGCTTATCATATGCAAGACACTGTTTTAAGTATTTTTATTTTTTAAAGACTTTTATTATTTAGAGAGAGCGGGCATGCGTGCGTGTGGAGGGAGGGGCAGAGGGAGAGACAGAATCTGAAGCAGACTCTGCACAGAGCCCAGTGCGGGGCTCAGTCCCAAGACCCTGAGCCGAAATCAAGAGTTAGACACTTAATGACTGAGCCACTCAGGTGCCCTGTTCTAAATATTTTTAAAGGACCAATTCATTTTTTAAAAAATTTTATTTACTTATTTGACAGGGAGAGACATGGTGAGAGAGGGTACACAAGCAGGCAGAGGGAGATGGAGAAACAGGCTTCCCGTCAAGCAGGGAGACCGGTGGGGCTCAATCCCAGGACCCTGGGAACATGACCTGAGGTGAAGGCAGAGGCTTAACAACTGAGCCACCCAGGTGCCCTATAGCACCAATTCATTTAATATTCACAACTTCCCAGTGAAGTAGGTACAAGTACGATCATACCCATCATACAGATAAGCAATCTGAGGCACAGAAAGCCTGAGAAGTTCACCCCAGATCACAAAGCTGATAAATGGCAGAGCTATGATTTGAACCGAGGTTGTCTGGCTGCTGAGGTCACACTTAGCCACTACGTTCTGCTGCTTCACAACGGCTGTCCTGGGTATCTTACCACCTGAAAATTCTCAGAGGCCAGCACAGTGCCTGACACTTGTTAAAGCATTTCTTAGTCTCTGAGGTGCCCCGCGTCTGCCATCCTTTGTCAGCAGTCCTCTAACTTCACCCTCACGACAAGCTTATCAGGGGGTGGCTGACTGGCTGACTTTTCCCTGGGCTGAGGGGAGCACTTAGAAGGCGGGACTATCAACCTCAAACGAAGACAAGTTGGTCACTCCACCTGTCAGGTCAGTTCACAATTGCATTACAACTTTCATTGCCCAATGCACTTTTGCTTTGAAGGACCCCTCCCACTGTCATAGATTTTTGTGGGGGCCCCAAAATTAGTTTTTTTAATGATAGGAGAAAAAAACTGAAACCTTTTCTTCAACCCTGAAGGTTCATTTTTTTTCTTCTTCTCACTTTAAAAGAAATCAAAGCGCCTTAGTGGGGGTCCTAAAAAGATGATGAGCCCTCGTCACTGTGCCCACATGCCTCTTGGTCCTAATGGATGCACTGGCTCTAGGTTATAAGCTATCAGGATCCCCATTTCACAGAGATTTTAAGTAATTGTCAAATAGTCAAACATCTAGAAAATAATGGAACCAGGATTTGAATTCACGCTGTCTCCCTACAGAGCCTATACTTGTAACCGCTGTAGCAGTGTTTTCCAACATCTTTGTTGGGGACCCACAATCAGAAATAAATTTTATAACACAATGCGACACACACACACACACACACACGTACAAATATAGCTGAATCGAAAGTTTCGTGTAACAAATTTACCCTTACTACACATAATTCACATTGATGCTTTCTATTCTACTGTTTTGGTTTTATTTCATTTTTTTAAGTGTCAGTTGCAGCCCAACAGAATTCATGACCCCTGTCAATAGGTTGTGACCTACAACTTGGAAAACCTTGCATCCCACTCTAATACCATTTAATATTTTTTTTTTTTGAATGAATGTCTTGGGTGTAGGGACAGGATAGGAACATCACCCAAGACAAATATTTTCAACCAAAAAACTATCCATTTGTGGGGCACCTGACTGGCTCAGTCAGGAGAGCATGCAACTCTTGATCTTGGGGTCATGAGTTGGAGCCCCAACTTGGGAGTAGAGCTTATTTAAAAAAAAAAATCTCAAAACCTCCTTCCAAATCTCTGTACTCTGTACCATCCCACAGTACCTCCACTGGAAAGGGAGTAAATTTTGAAGGAAAAAAAACCTCAGTTTTACCTGTCTCTTTAACAACTGAACTAACATGAAAAGGAAGTATGTGTTAGTTTAGAAAGACGATGACAATGGATGATTAAATATACTAAAGTATCTGCTTTCTAGAAAGAATGGAATGTGGTAAGAGCTTTGATTTTATACTGCTCTGACTCAAATAAGTCTTCACATTCCATCCCTCTTCTGCAATTTGTAAGGCTGAAAGGGCAGGAAACCATGCTTCAGAAAATTCATGAACCCAGGGGCTAACATGAGACAGCCCAATCTCTTAGGTCTGTGTATGCCTGTTTCCTCCCTGATTAATCAAACATGAGCCTTTCACAGGGTTTCCTTCCCTCTGTACTACAGGGAAATGTGAATTTCAAGCTGGCTATGTAGATAAATAATTGTTACTAAACTAGACCTAAAATGCAGATCAGGTAATGTAAATATACCGTTGGGTTGATTTAAAATCCCTCTGATGCCTGTAGGACTTCTGAACCCCAAAGACACAAGTACATAGTTAGATGTTCTCTAGTGACACTGAGGAGCTAGCTTCCCCGTCCTACGTTAGGGGACTGGGACCTTCTGATAACCAGCTGTTCGCTCAAGGTCTAGACTCACACTGGCATCAAAGAACAATAGGTCAATAACGGATGAATTAAGCCCTGCGTGAAGGAGGGGAGGAATGTTGGCATGATCTCAGATTAAGGAAATTCAGACCAAGAAGCTATAAAACCCAGGCTTTCCTCAAATAAGGGCTTAGAGAAGGAGGGGACACAAGAAGAGGAAGAGGAAAGAACGTTGAAGACACAGGGACAGAGCTGGCATAGTGAGAAGGACTCAGAAGACGCAGGTAGGGGTGTAGGCTCTGGCTGTCATGGTGTCTCACCTGCTGCCTGATTTTGGCCACAGCCTTCCCTTTCTGAGCCCCAGATTCCTCAACTATAAACTGAGTCCTCTCTGCTCAATGGCATTAAAGGTTCCTTTTGGCTCCCAAATTTCAAAATTCCCAGATCTGAACAACTGAAGGTCCTAACTACGTCAGGCTACGCATGCAGCAGTTACAGGAGGAAGGCAGAGAGGAGGGAATTTCCTTTTGGAATTTTGACATGCCCAAAGATGTTGGGACCCACATCTTCACTGGATGGCACTGCTTTCCTGGGGCTGGAGTTAGTAATCCCAGTTCCTTCCCTAATTTGCCAGATATTCTAAGGAGAAACCCCACCGAGCATTGTACTTCTTATGTTCCTGATTATAAGGACAACTGTACCAAGCAATGTGATCATTTCTTTTTATGTGCATGATCTCACTTTGTCAAGGACATTAAGTGGCCCACCTGAAATCATTCAGGTGAGAGGTGGTAGGGGTTGGGTTTGAACCCAGCTATGTCTGCCTCCAATGTTCATGTTCTTTCTAGAGCACGAGGCTATACAAGTGGGATTTGCAAGAAATAAGCCCCCTCCTACCCCACCCATTTTGGCATATCAGGAGGATTAAGATATATATCTCCCTGGACACTTTTTATTATTTATAGCACACCTTTTTTTTTTTTAGCTTTTCCTTTTTTTATTTTTTTTTGTTCTTATTTTTTTTCTTTGTTTATTTATAGCACACCTTTTTTAAAAAGATTTTATTTATCTATTTATTTGACAGAGAGAGATCGCAAGCAGACAGAGAGGCAGGCAGCACAGGGAGAGGGGGAAGCAGGCTCCCTGCTGAGCAGAGAGCCCAATGTGGGGCTGGATCCCAGGACCCTGAGATCATGACCTGAGCCGAAGACAGAGGCTTAACCCACTGAGCCACCCAGGCACCCCTATAGCACACCCTTCTTTTAAAGATTTTGTTTGTTTATTTGTCAGAGAGAGTTCATGTGTGCACAAGCAGGGGGAGAAGCAGGTTCCCCACTGAGCAGGGAGCCCAATGCAAGACTGGATCATAGGCCCCCTGGGATCATGGCCTGAGCCAAAGGCAGATGTTCAACTGACTGAGCCACGCAGGTGCCCCATAGCACACTTACTTCTTCTTTTTTTTTTTTTTTTTTTTTTTAGCACACTTACTTCTTTAAGATTTATTTATTTAAGAGAGAAAGAGAGTGATGGGGGGCAGGGAGAAAGAGAGAGAGAGAATCTTAAGCAGATTCCCCACTGAACACAGAGCCTGACGCAGGGCTCCATCTCACAATGCTGAGGTCATGACCTGAGCTGAAATCAAGAGTTGGGCACTGAAAGGCTGAGCCACCCAGGCACCCCAACAGCACACTTACTTCTCAAAAGGGATCTAAGACAACTCAGAATATTAAAACATATACTATAGGACAGTTTTTATAAATCAAAGGATATAGAAATATACACACACATACACACACACAAATGAATGCAGGTTTAAAAAATGATAAAAACTGAGTAAGGTCTATAGTCTACTTTACAAGAATGCACCAAAGTCAATTTCTAGCTTCGTTGTGCTACAGCTCTAGAAGGTGTCTCCTCTGGGGGAAGCCTTCACAAGATTTTGTACTATCTCTGCAACTTCCTGTGAGTCTATACTATTTCAAATGACAAATTTTAAATTATATGAGTTGGGGGAAATCGGAGGGGGAGACAAACTATGAGAAACTGTGGACTCTGAGAAACAAACTGAGTTTTGGAGGGGAGGGAGGTGAGGGTTGGGTGAGCCTGGTGGTGGGTGTTAAGGAGGGCATGGATTGCATGGAGCACTGGGTGTGGTGCACAAACAATGAATTTTGGAACACACAGACACAAAAAATTAATTTAAAAAATAATAAAAAACAAAATTATATAAGCAAATAATAAAAAGATTAAAAGATTGTAAATAATCTTGATAAGAAAAAAGTAATTTAGATGAGAAGTAGCCTGGGATGGCATGTCGGGAGCTGCCGGCCTTCCGCACTACATCTTCCTTCGTCTCCTGGGCACTCAGCTAGACCGATTTCCCAGCCTCCTTTAGAGTTAACAATGATCACGTGACTGAGTTTAGCCCGTAGAATGAGAGGAACTAATGGGACCCTTGCAGGCTGGTCTATAAAAACCTCCCAAGGGCGCCTGGGTGGCTCAGTGGATTAAGCCTCCACCTTCAGCTCAGGTCATGATCTCAGGGTCCTGGGATCGAGTCCCGTATGGGGCTCTTTGCTCGGCGAGGAGCCCCTCTCTCTCTGCCTGCCTCTCTACCTGTGATCTCTCTCTCTCTCTCTCACTCTGTAAAATAAATAAATAAAAGCTTAAAAAAAAAAAAAAAAAAAAAAAAAAAAAAAAAAAAAACCTCCCAAATGCTTTCTCCCCTGCTCTTTCCCTGTATTAACTGAGCACATGACGGCCAGAGTAACAGTCGGTACCACATAGCAAAAGCCTAAGTGACTAAATACAGTGCAGGGGAGAGCTGCCCACTGACTTTTCTACCTTGGGCTGTTACAGGAACAGGAAATGAACTTCTATGTGTTCAAACCATACACTCTTTATGTTTCCCCCTTTACATTCTTTAAACTACTGAGGACTCAAAAAAGTTTTGCTTATATAGGCTACATCCAGTGAAATTTACTGTATGAAAAACTAAAACCGAAAAGTACTTAGAATACTTATTAATTACTTTAAGAGGAATGGATCCAGGGGCGCCTGGGTGGCTCAGTGGGTTAAAGCCTCTGCCTTCAGCTCAGGTCATGATCCTGGGATCAAGCCCCACATCAGGCTCTCTGCTCAGCAGGGAGCCTGCTTCCTCCTCTCTCTCTGCCTGCCTCTCTGCCTACTTGTGATCTCTATCTGTCATATAAATAAATAAAATCTTTAAAAAAAAAAAAAGAGGAATGGATCTATTACATATTAACAGAAATAGCATTTTTTATTAAAAATATCTTCTAAAACAAAAAAATTACATTTTTCAAATGTATTTCTGGCTTAAAGTAGAAGACAGGCTAGATTGTCGTATCTGCTTCTGCATTTCATCTGTAACATAAGTAGTTTTGGTTTAAGTACATGAAAATATATTTAGGCTCACACAAATATGTAACAAAAAGGAGGAATATTTTAATAGTTTTTTTTTCAGATAATTCTGAATAGTCTCTGTATACTCCGTCTAAACTTTACAAGTGATAGTTTCTTAAAGGTTGGTTGCAATATGACATCTAAAACTGAATCAGTGAACTTTTCATATTCTCTTAAATTAAAATCCACTGGTTTATTTTGTACTTTGAATGGATCTTTTACCCACTCATGATTTTAGAACCTCATCCATTGGTTGTTTAAAAATAGTGATTCACTGAGCCATGCACATCTTCCATATGTTGACGCATTTTAATTCACAGTATTTTAAAAATCAATGTGTTAGTATAACCACCAATATTACCCCCCAAAAAAAGGTCTTTGAAGTATTGGGAAGTTTCAAAATGGCTGATACTAGTTTTCCAAAATTCTAATTTTCACTTAAAAGCCCGAGTTACCACTGGCAACAAATGCTCTCATTTGTTTTCCTTAAAGTAACAGGCTTGTTTCTTTCAAGAACCTGTCTGTCCAGTCCCCAAGCCTAAGTTATGAGCTTGTCATTCTTTCTAGTAAAACTGAAGTTCTATGGAAAAAGCCTCTAGTTCTTGCAGCTCCCAACTCGCGAACGGGCTTTTCCCTGAGAGACAGGAGTGCACTTCAGTGTGCAAGAGCCATATGAACACTCTCATTCTGCCACACAGAATCCTGAAAGATGGGTATGCAGGGTCACAGCTGCATAACATTAGGAGCTGTACTGCTCATCAAGGAGATTCTTTTTTTTTTTTTTAAAGATTTTATTTATTTATTTGACAGAGAGATCACAAGTAGACAGAGAGGCAGGCAGAGAGAGAGAAAGGGAAGCAGGCTCCCTGCTGAGCAGAGAGCCCGATGCGGGCCTCAATCCCAGGACCCTGAGATCATGACCTGAGCAGAAGGCAGCGGCTTAACCCACTGAGCCACCCAGGCGCCCTCATCAAGGAGATTCTTAAGTGAAACTGGCGTTTCTTTTCACGAAAGTGCATGATGAAAACAATCTAACGCCCCCAGTACCACGGGACAGTTAGTGCCACTGTCTGGATTCATCCTGGGACCCTACCATGGCTTTTGCACCATTAATACAAATATAAACACAGAGGAAAGGGCAAAGGAAGTCTTAATATTACTATTAAAAGAGTTTTGGGGCGCCTGGGTGGCTCAGTCGGTTAAGTGTCTCCTTGGGCTCAGGTCATGATCTAGAAGTCTTGGGATCGAGCCCAGCTGCCCTGCGCAGCATGAAGTCTGCTTCTTCCTCTGCCCCTCCCCCACCCCCATTCAGCTCATACTCTCTCTCTCAAATAAATAAATAAAATCTTTTTTAAAAATTAAATTAAATTTTAATTTAATTTAATTTTTTAAAAAAAGGTTTTCAACTTCATGGATTCCCTTAAACAGTTGGGAAAGCACGTCACTCCCCTAGAGTTCCTCAGGCCATTCTCTGTCACCCAGGAGAGAATGCACAGCTTTCAGCTTACTCATTTTTTTTCTCTTTCTCATTAGTTGTCTCAGCTTGACCATTGGCAGGCCCTGAAAGACATGGACTCAGGGCTAACACATTTGCCTTCCTTTGATACCTTTGGAACACTGAGAATAGAAGCTAGATTATAATCATTATCTTTCTCCTTCTCTGATGACATGGTCTTTAAAAGGACACATTTTGGCATATTTTAGTGCTATTTTATGAAGTTTTCTCTTTTCCCTCTTTCTGTCTGCCTGCCTGCCCGTCTGTCATTTTTAGATGTCCTGGTATTCATAATAACAGTGCTGTCCCCAAATCATCAGGATTTCTGAATTTCATAACAGAAATTCCAGCAGCCCCAAAGGCTTCTGGGAAATTCTTGACCTGAAAGAGAAAGGAATGTCCCTTCTCTGGGAAAGCTGCCCGCTCATGTCTATCCGATTAAAATGGCCACGTGCAGCAAGGTCACAAAATCAAGGGAGCCCCACAGATGGGAATTCCAGACTCTTCCCCTTCCTCTGTGCTGTAGCCCCCCACACCTAGAGAGGTTTTATTTTTCTCTTTTTTCTGCTCTTTTCCTATTCCCATGTTTCTAACTCCTTCCTAGGGCCCAGATTGAACCCCTGAATTTGACTACCCCCTCCCTTATTGGTTAAACTGACTCTAGAAATCTCATAAGATTCTATTACTTAATCCTCTGGTATTTGTTATCTAAGCTTTACTATATACTGCTTTGTGTTTAATTAGTCTTGCTGGTTTGGGAATTTACTTGAACCAGTGGTATTTGCTACTCTTAGTCTCATATGCTGCCAGTTTTCTTGAAGGGTTTTTAAATTAAAAGCCATAATCAACTCCCCACTTCACCCCTTGTAGAAGATGCCTTCTGTGATGTCACTGTGGCTCACTTCACCCGTTTCTGAGACCCCCCTCTCCCACCTTTCTGAATGGGACCTGGCAGCCATTTTGTTATCAGCAGCCCTGCCCATCCCAGACCATAACTGATTGGACACCTGATGGAAACAGGTCAGTCAGAAGTTTTTCTCCCAAGAATATGCTGTTCGGCCTCAAATAAATGAGTCAGATTTTGCTGGTTGCTTGACTCAAAGATGGGTCAGTTCAGGAGCTGAGGGTGGGCAGAAAAATCAAGAAGGCGGATCTATTGAAGGGGAACAGGAAGCAGATGGGCAGAGAGGAGAAGAGATAGAGACCTCGCAGCTTTGGCAAGTCAGACGAAATCTTCTACTGAGGTTTCCAAAGTCTGTCCAGCTCCTGGTCCCAGGCCTTGGGAGACCCTGTTTCCTATGGGTTCTAGGAAAGTCCCTGTGGACTCCAGAAAACTTCCCCCTTTTGCCTAATCTAGCCCCATTTTAACCAGGACCCACAACCTCTCCAATCCACGAGGTATCCTTCAAGACTAAGGACAAATTCCCCCTGCCCTGAGAGCCTTCCCTATGCTTTCAGCAGAGTGACCATGTCTTGCCCAGGATTTCTGTACTACCACAGTCCCCTGCATGACCACCGTCCCCTGTGCCACAATAGTACTACTCCCCTACTCCATCCCCATTACTGCCATTGGCCCATGAGCTTACCGGTCACTCATTTATTAAACTTGAGCCTTCGGATAACAGTGACAATGTCTTATTGAAGCCCCTTCTCTTATGGTTAGAACAGCAGCTGGTACCTAATAAGCACTAAATAGATTTTTGAATGAATGAATCAGTGAGAAAAGTGAATTCATGGATATGGAAATCTATTATTCAGTGACCCTTATTCAACATTTCAGGTTGAAATATTTTCGTTGCTTGTGAGAATTCGGAGGCATGCCCCACGGGAGCAGGTACTTCTTGTCCTGTGACCAGGGTGGCCCCAGCACCCAGCACAGGACTCGGCATAACAGACACCCGGTGTTTGTTGATGAATCTGTTGGGAGGTATGTGAGGAAGGAAAAGTAAGGGGTGTGTTTGAGCTGCAAAAAAATCTCAGTCTTAAAACCTTCTGCTCTTAGTCTTGCCCGTGGATCACAAGCTTCTAAACTCTGCCCATAATTCTCACCCTATTATTTGCATTCCTTTTTAAAGAAAACCTACAGAAGGAAATGAAGTCCTCATTCAGAAGGAGTTACAGAGCCCTGGCCAGCCTCCCCGCAACCTTCATAGCTGCATTCGTGAGCAAGGCAGATGGGCCCCCAAAGTTCTGCTGTCCGCTCTTCCTCAGCCAGCTGAGGAAAGATTTCACGTCTCTGATGCTTGTAGCAACGCGGCGTATGTGTTAGCTTGCAAGGGCCGCCTTAACAAAATTCCACACACTGGGAGGCTTAAAGATTACAAATGCGTGTTCTCACAGTTCTGGAAGCTAGATGTCAAGAGATCAAACTGTCTACAGATTCGGTTTCTTCTGAGGCCTCTCTCCTTGGCCTGCAGGCGGCTGCTTTCCTGCTGTGTCCTCACGGGACACACACATCCCTGCTGTCTCTGTGCACACACATCCCTGCTGTGTCTCCGTGTGGGCAAGTGTCCTCTTCTTATAAGGACCCCAGCTGGGTTGTATAGGGACCCACCCTAACAACCTCATTTGAACTTCACCACCTCTGTAAAGGCCCTCTCCAAATATAGTCACATTCTGAGTTGATGGCAGCTAGAGTTTCTACATCTGAATTTTGAGAGAACATAGTTCAGCCCATACAGTATATATTAGCCAAACATACCTGAGCCAACGGAAATATTCAACGATAAGATAATGATTAAACTCATTCAAGAACTATATCCTGAATGCCCCCAGGGCTGAGTACTGCCCTGGGGGCTCAGTTGCTGTCCACACTCTAGTGGGGACAGGCTTCTAATGGACAAATCAAGAGGGAGGCTGCCTGGCATGGCACTCTTCCGCACAGATTCTGGCCGCAGACGTCCTTGCTTCCTCCCACACCCCTACCTCATCCCGCCCCCACCCCCGCTTACCAGCTGGATGACTACGGGCAAACTATTTAACCTCCCTGTACCTCAGTTTCCTCATCTGTGTAATGAGGTTACTAATAGCACTTACCTCATAGCTGTGTTTTGAGAATTAAATATTTATAAGACACTTAGAATAGTTGCTGGCACATAACACTAGATGAGTGGTAAATAAACGAATTCGTGAGCATCCATGTGAGTCACTGAAAATGAAGTGTGTGGGAGACTGTGTTACTGGCCCCAAGCTTACCTCCCTCCTTGTATCCATGCCCTTTGCCATGTAACTGCAATTCCACCACCAACAGCAGAGTTGGTTTCTTTGGTTTCTTTGTCCAAAGGAACACTCTGGGCTTGCCCTGTGACTTGCTCTCTCCAATGGGATGTTCGCAGATGTAAAATCAGTCGAGATTTGAAGTGGACAAGAGCGTCCCCTTGTTTCTCTTGTCATCCTGAGACCATGCTGGAACTAGCCTGCTGATCCTCGGGGACGAGATGGGGACCAGAGTCCACTGACCCACAGACCCCTAAGTGAGAACTAATTTACCACATATGTGTACTAAGATTTTGAGGTTGCTTGTTCTACAGCAAGAACTGACTGACTGACTGACTGACAGAAAGTTGACCGAGACTATTTAATGGCATGAGGACATGTTCTCACTAAACTAGGTGTTGGCCAAGGCAGATAACAAAACAATTGTAACAGTAAGATCTTATTTTTTTTATTTTAAATGAATACGTGTGTGTGTGTGTGTGTGTGTGTTCCTAAAAAATAGATGAAAATGTGAATCGGTGGTAATCATTTGGTGGTGATTCTTACTTTGTGTGTGTTTCTCTCCATGCTTCAAATAATTACATTTATGTTATGAAATGTTATTTGAGAAGATATATAGATGGATGAAAAGATGATTACCGGTAGCTGGGTAGACAATACCTCCTTGGTGTCTGTTCTCCCATCCCAGATTTCAGTCCAGATTCTTCTGTGGTGACCAAACCCACACTCCTGCCGGGCTGGAGGCCACACAGAATGTCTGTGATTGTAGGAGTTTGGAAAATGATTTGTTAAGATTGCCTTTCAAGGTGAGACAGCTTGTTAAGATTCTCTAGGGCCCTATGAATGGTTCCCTCAGGGCTTGGAACATTGTGTTTAATGCATTTTGGACACATGCCAGGTCAGTGCTGAAATTAGAGGTTAACGTTTAGTTTAAGAGCAAAACAAGAGGAGGGCCTGAGGAACAAGCTGGAAATATCTGATTTGCATGCAGCAATTATGCTGCTTTAGGCCACATTGCCCCACACAATTGCACTGGCCTCCCCAGGTGACCAGCTCTGGAATTTGGAACCTGAGTGGATGGTGCATGGCCTCTCCAGCCAGAGCAGAATAAAGTGGGCTGGTCCCACAGCCTTTGCCCCATCTCACTCTGGAGTCAGAATCCACACAGGCACTAAAAGGGGCTTCCAGGCCTTCCTAGGAGACACAGTTACTATTTTCCTTCCTTTTTCTTTTCATCAACTTTGTTGAGTTATAATTTAGAGACAATAAATCCATCTGTTTTAAATGTATAATTCAATGAGTTTGGGCAAATGTATACACTCTCTTAACCACCACCACCACCAAGATAGAGACATTTTCCATCACCGTGGAAGGTTCCTGCAGGTCCCTTTGCAATCGGTCCCAACCCACATTCCCAGCCTCAGGGAACCACTGATGTGCTCTCAGATGAAAGATTAGATTTGCCTTATCTAGGGGTGCCTGGGTGGTTCAGTGGGTTAAAGCCTCTGCCTTTGGCTCAAGTCATGATCTCAGGGTCCTGGGATCAAGCCCCACATAGGGCTCTCTGCTCAAGCAGGGAGCCTGCTTCCTCCTCTCTCTCTCTGCCTGCCTCTCTGCCAACTTGTGATCTCTGTCAAATAAATAAATAAATAAATATTAAAAAAAAAAAAAAAGATTTGCCTTATCTAGATAGAGTGTGATATAAATGAAATCACTCTGTAAGCACCCTTTTGTGTCTGGCTTCTTCTGCTTATAATGTTTTGGATTCTCATCCAAGTGGTTATGTATATCAATAATTTGTTCCTTTTTACTGCCTAATAGTATTCCATTATATGAATGAATTACAATTTCTGTATTCATTCATCTTTTTTTTTTTTTTTTAATGTAAGCTTTAACCCCAACTTGGGACTTAAACTCATGACCCCAAGATCAAGAGTTTCTTGCTCCAACTGAGCCAGGCAGACCCTATTCATTCACCTTTTGATAAACATTTGGGTAGTTTTTAGTTTCGGGCTATAATGAAAAGGGCTTTTTTTTTTTTTTTTTTTGGAGTTTCAACTGTACTTATTTCATGGCTGTTATGGGACTCACTAGCTATTGATTGAATACTTTTCCCTGAAAACTAAAGAAAAGTTGACAATCAAACAAGTTGACAGTGTATTCATTCATTTAACCACTCTTTGAATTAACCACTTATCCAATAAACATTCACTCACCACCTACTCTTACTACCAGTAATAATTTAATAATATTGTTTAGTGAGTGCTTCATGAATGTTAAGGTCACTGTGCTGAGAATGCACCTGGGATTAGATTCATTTCTCATAGCAGTGATGCAGGGTCATTGTTAACTGGTCTCAGATTTAGGTGCTTTCTTCAACCTAAAGTGCGAGGCAAATAAAATTGCAATTTTTTAAAAAGATTTTATTTATTTATTTGACAGACAGAGATCACAAGTAGGCAGAGAGGCAGGCAGAGAGAGAGAAGGAAGCAGGCTCCCCGCTGAGCAGAGAGCCCCATGCGGGGCTCCATCCCAGGACCCTGGGATCATGACCTGAGCCGAAGGCAGAGGCTTTGAGCCACTGAGCCACCCAGGTGCCCTAAAATTGCAATTTTTAAAACAAAAGCATTTCTATACAACTTTTTGTATAGTTGTTTTTCATTTCTTTATTGACCTTCCTTCGTCTCTTTTATTCCACTTTCTGTGAATTAATGAGGTTTTACTACGTCTTCTTTAATCAAGACCAAATGGTCTATGACATTACTCTGGCTTTTATGTTTATTGGGGTTGAAGTAGTGCCTGGTTGACACTGAGCGTAAGACATCACACTCCCAGCATCCCTGGTGCTCGAAATAGATTGGTGTTCACTCCCAGCACACACCGAACACTTCATCTTCCAGACACACGATTGAGCCAAGGTGCTATATGAGTCAAATGAATAAGTAAAGCCAAGTGCACTTCTGTCCTTGTTTGGCACCTGGAAATACCGTTAACTTTCTCTGGGTTCCTACTGAATGCTAACACTCACCAGGAACTTTGCAGAGAAAGAAAAAAAGACGATGAGACAGAGAAAAACTGTCTTGACTCTTGAAGAGTTTAATTAGTATGAAAGCCAAGAATAAGCTGGAAAAACAGTTAATCAAGAAAGCATAAAGAAGGGAAGGGGGTGCCTGGGTGACTCAATCAGTTAAGCATCCAACTCTTGATTTTGGCCCAGGTCATGATTTCAGAGTGGCGAGATTGAGCCCCACATTGGGTTCTGTGCTCAGCAAGGAGTCTGCTTGAGATTCTCTCTCTCCCTCTCCATCTGTCCCTCCCCTCCACGCTCACATGCTGTCTTTCCTCCTACAATAAATAAAGAAAAAGAAGGGGAGAAAGCTAGCATTTCTTGAGATTCTACCATCTGCTAGAATGCTAGTCCAGGGGTTCTCAGAGTTGGCCAGTTATCAGAAGCCCCTAGAAGGCTTGTTAAAACTAGATTGTAGAAGGAAGGAAGGAAGGAAAGAAAGAAGAAAGTGGAAAGTTTTGTTGTAGGAGCGGTGTCCTGCCCCCTACAGTTTCTGATTCAATAGATCTGGGGCAGAATTCAAGAATTTACACTTCTAACAAGTTTCCAGGTGATGTTGATTTTATCAGCCTAGGGACCACACTTTGATATCTGCTCAGAGTTGCTATATGTGCTAGACATATGTATTATCTCATTTAAACATCCCACAAGCATTGTGAATTAGTTCTCATTATCCCCATTTTATACATGAGGAAAGTAAGAGTTCAGAGAATTTTCAGAACTTGTCCCGGGTCCAAACATTGAATTTTGGTCTGTCTCAATCCAAAACCCATGGTTTTGTCACTATTTCAAACTTTCCCCAAAAACTTCCTGGAAAAGTAGACCTAAGATATTATCTGAGCTGGTCGCTGTCAGAACCTCCAGGGTTTGAGAGTAAACAGGCATGGTGGCATCATTTAGGATCACATGCTACAAAGAAAGAAGGTGGTTAACTCAATGGTTTGGAAAGGATCCAGGATGTAAGAGTCAATGACCCTGACCAAAACTATCAGATTCTTTGAAGCTAACTCAGAATGCAAAAAAAAAAAAAAAAAAAAAAAAACCTTCAAGGCAACATGTCCCAGTTCCTCCTTTCATAAAGATGGAGCCTGGGTGCCTGGGTGGCTCAGTTGATTAAGCATCTTTCTTTGGCTCAGGTCATGATCCTGGATCACAGGATGGAGTCCCACATCAGGCTCCCTGCTCGGCAGGGAGTCTCCTTATCCCACTGACCTCTCTCCTCTCATGCTCTCTCTCTCTCTCATTCTCTCTCTCTCTCTCTCTCAAATAAATAAATAAAACCTTAAAAAAAAAAAAAAGATGGAACCCGGTTACAAATCAGATTTTCATCTCTCTCTCTTCTGCTTCTCATAACCCCCCTGCTGCATTTATTCAGTATAAGAAACATTTCCATAAAAATGTAGAAAACCAAAAGCTTCAAACTTAAGTGATTTTCTCATGTGAACAAAGCAATTCTATCTTCCTGTTGAATTTTTTCCTTCTAAGTCTTTAATTCAGACACAAATTACCAATTTAAGAAGTGAGAGAGGAGATATCACTATAGATTCTACAAAGATTAAAAGGATGATAGGTATATTTATGAACAACTTTATGTCAGTAAATTTGATAATTTGATGAAATGGATGCATTTCTTGAAAGACACAAACTACCAAAGCTCACTGAAGAATGAATCAACAACCAGGACATCTACTAAAGAAATTAATTTATAGTTTAAAAACCTTTCCATGAAGAAAGCTCCAGGTCCAGATGGCTTTACAGGTGAATTCTACCAAACATGAAAGGAAGAAAAAATATCAATTTTATACAAATTTTTTTGGAAAATTAAAGAGGAGGGATTACTTTCCAACTAATTATATGAGGCTAAAATTAACAATGAAATGCAAAGACTTTAGATAAAAATTTAAAGCTGCACTTAATATTAAGGGAAGAAAGATATCACAACTTTGGTAATGTTAGCCAACATTGAATCCCGAACTCCTAGCAGCCCCAGGGAAGTAAGCAAGCTTCATTCATGTCCATTTGGCAAATAAGTAAATGGATAAAGCTCAACCTACATACCTTTTCTGTGGTACTAAGGACAGCAGAGATAAGAGGACACCAAAAATAAACTGCCTCACAATTCTGTGTGAATGTTAGAAAATATTCAATGTCACCCGAAAATGTTAAACATGGTCCTTTTAGAGAAGGACCCCAGAGATGACAATTCACCTCATGGGAAGGTTTAACTTCTTATGACAGAGAATTTCAAACTTATCTGAAGGAGATAAATATAATGAAGCCCCATACCTAAACCCAGCTATCAACCGGTCAACCAGTCTATGCATCCAGACCTTCATCCTTCTCCTCTATCACACATTATTTTGAAGCAAATCCCACCCCTACTATCACTTTGCCCATAAATATTTCAGGATTTATCTCTAGAACAGGACCTCTCAACCTCAGGACTCTTAACATTGAGTGCCAAATAATTCTATGTTTCAAGGAGCTGTCCTGTTCATTGTAGGATATTTAGTGACATCTGTGGTCTGTACCCATTAGAGGGTGGTAACACCCCTCCCCCAGTTTGGACAACCAAAAACGTCTGCAGATATCGCCAAATGTCCTGGAGGGTAAAATCTCAAAACTGAGGACCACTGCTCTAAAAGATGAGGACTCTGTTTAAAAATATAGCCATGATACTGTTTTCACATAAATTATTAATATTTAATGTAATTAAATTAAATTAATTACATTAACATTTAATGTAATTAAATATCCAGTGTTTAAATTTCTAATCCTCTCATAAATATTATAAGTGGATTCTTTCCAATAGTTTCTTTTTCCTAAAGTTTTTTTTTTTTAAGATTTTATTTATTTATATTTGACAGAGAGAGATCACAAGTAGGCAGAGAAGCAGGCAGAGAGAGAGGAGGAAGCAGGCTCCCTGCTGAACAGAGAGCCTGATGCGGGTCTCGATCCCAGGACCCTGAGATCATGACCTGAGCCGAAGGCAGCAGCTTAACCCACGGAGCCACCCAAGCGCCCCCTAAAGTTTTTTAAATTATTATTTACTTGACAGAGAGATCACAAGTAGTCAGATTGGCAGGCAGAGGGAGAGGGAGAAGTAGGCTCTCCACTGAGCAGGGGGCCTGATGCAGGGCTCCATCCCAGGACCCTGGGATCATGACCTGAGCCAAAGGCAAATGCTTAACTGATTGAGCCACCCAAGTGTCCCTTAGTTAGCTTTTAGTCTATAGGTTTCCCCTCCATTACTTTATTTATTCATGTATTTTTTTTCCTAAAGAAAAGAGGTCATTTGACCTACAGAGTTTCCCACAGTCTGGCTTTCACTGCATACAAATTTATAGTGTGCTTTAATATTTTCTCTGTGTTCTCTATTTCCTGCAAATTGGTAGTAGGATCTAGAGGCTTGCTCAAATTCAGATTGCAAGACTTCTTCAATATTGTGTTCTTCCATGCATCACCTGATGTAAACAGCCCATGATGACCCATGCTATTCTAATTCTACCATTCTTTCTCCATGCATTAACTAAATTCTTCTGTAAAGGGGAATTTTCCCTGAGAAGCAATTGTTTTGGATTAGTACTGACCACCCCCATCTGCAAATTAGGGTGATCAAGATTCTGAAGCCTCCTGCAAACTCAGTAGAAAGAAAGGCCGAGCACTGATGACTGACGCCTGACATGGGCATAAGACAGAACAGCAGTAGTTAGTTCTAATCCCCAGTCTAATTTACTACCCTCTTTTAGAATTGAAGACTCAGTAGAAAGAAGACCATTAAGAGTGGCATAGAATGGGGGCGTCTGGGTGGCTAAGTCAGTTTAGCGTCTGCCTTTGGCTCAGGTCATGATCCCAGGGTTCTGGGATCGAGCCCTATATTGGGCTCCCTGCTTGATGGGGAGCCTGCTTCTCCTTCTGCCTGCCACTCCCCCTGCTTGTGCTCCCTCTCATTCTGCCAAATAAATACATAAAATCTTTAAAAAAAATTTTTTTTTAAGAGTGGCTTAGAATGTGCTGAATATGATTATGGAGTCAGGGTGGACTCAGAATCAGAGTGTTTATTTTTCTTGTTTGTTTTTAGTGTAATCCCCAGTGTGGACAATATTCAAGGAAAAGCCACTTTGGGATACTGTTTGTAGGAATGTAAATTGGAACTTTCCTGGAGGACAACTTGACAATACGTAACCAAAACCTTAAAAGTGTGCATATATCTTTTGACCTAGAAATTCTACTGCCAGAAATTTATCCCAGGGATGTACAGGGAGACTTAGCAAGGACTGTTCATGGCAAGTCTGTAATAAGGAAACAATCTAAGTAAGGGTTTGCCTAGAGGAGGTTAGCTAAAGGCAGAATGCTATCCAACCCATGACTTTGCCATTTTGTCATTTTGATATTACAGAATACGTAAGGGCATGGAAAGATGTTTGTACCTTATTATTGAATGGAACAAAAAAAGTCTGAAGTATTATATTCAGTAAATCTCATTTCCTATTTTTAAAAAAGGAATTTACACATGGAAATATAGGCATAGCAAAAAAGGTCACGGTAGATGTACCACAGTATTTTTTTTTTAAAGATTTTATTTATTTATTTGGCAAACAGAGATCACAAGTAGGCAGAGAGGCAGGCAGAGAGAGAGAGAAGAGGAAGCAGGCTCCCTGCAGAGCAGACAGCCCGATGTGGGGCTCGATCCTAGGACCCTAGGATCATGACCCAAGCCGAAGGCAGAGGCTTTAACCCACTGAGCCACCCAGGTGCCCCAGATGTACCACAATATTAAGTTAATATTAAATTACTAATATTACCTGATGGTAAAATTGGGAGTAATTTCTATTTTCCTCCTTTTGCTTATATGATCTTTCAAAATTCTCTAAGTAATTCTCATCGCTTTAAAAGAAAACCTTTAATAACAAGTATTTTTAATTAGGATTACCAAATAAAATACACCATGGAACATACTTATACTAAAAAATTATTGTGGGGCACCTGGGCAGCTCATTCTTTAGGCGTCTGCTTTTGGCTCCGGTCGTGATCCCAGGGTCCTGGGATGGAGGCTCCCTGCTCAGCGGGAGGCCTGCTTCTCCCTCTCCCACTCCCCCTGCTTGTGTTCCCTCTCTTGCTGTCTCTATCAAATAAATAAAATCTTTTTAAAAAATTATTGTTTGTCTGAAATTTAAATTTAGGGAGGCATCCTGTACTTTTATTTGTTAAATCTGGCAAACCTACTTTTCATACAAAGTAATCAAAGGAAAAGGGGTGCCCGACTGGCTCAGTCAGTAGAACGTGTAATTATTAATCTTCAGTCCTGTGTTGGGTGTAGACTACCATCCCCAGCCTCACCATACCCCACTCCTCCCCAGACCCATTCACCCCACAATCTGTATGTCCTGGGCCGAGTTACCTGTCTTCCCTGAACCTCAGTAATAATGCCTGTCTTGCAAGGATCAAATGAAAAGTGTGTGACGGCACTTTGTAAATTGCAAAGAGCCAAGAAGCCCGTTATTATCAAGTTAGTAAATTACACACACAAGGACATGTTGAACAGGAACGAAACAGCTGCCACAGATGACTGCAGAATTGTTCCTTGCAGCAGATTTTTGATGGCTCTCTGAGGTCAAAACAACTCAAGGTTTAGTCACTCGGAGACTGAACCCGTATATTAACATCCATCCAAATTGTTCTTACGGTCCTATTTATAGATGCACTGATCACTAGATATTGTGGGAATACTTTGCCGCAAGTCGGTTGCTAAATTGGTTGGCAAGCAGCGGGCCACGAGTGGCTCAGAGGAAGCCTGCGTGCTTCACGAGCTTGGCAGCTCATAACTCCAGGCCCTCACCTTGTCCTCACACACTAGTCTCGGTCACCTTGGAAACTGCCCTATTCTAGATGCAGAGCACAGAACACGCTGGCTGGCGTGGAATTAATCAGCAAGCGCCTCTCTTCTGGTCTGTTACTGAAAATCCATCAGTACCTCTCAAGCCATTTTAGGGAGGGCCCATGGTGGGGTTTCAAGGCTCTTCCAGGGGGAAATTAACACGGGAAATCAGGGTTTATGGAAAAATAAAATAAGGGAGAAAGAAATTAAGGAAAGAGGAAAGAAGGGAAGGAAGAAGTGAAAGAAGAAAAGATCAAAGGAGGAACACATAAGATATTATCCTATTTTACAGATGAGAAAACTGAGGCCCAAGCTCACCCAACCAGGAAATATCAGAGCAGCATTTCAAATCCAAGGGAAATATAATCCCTGAAGGAGGAAAAAGAATCCCCTAAAATGATTGAATTTTCCAAGGTCCAAAACAGTTTCTGGTGGGAATCAGACACTCCAGAAATAGTGCCTGCAAAATGCAACTTGTGGCATGGGACAGAGGAGGGACGGGGTAAGAGGCGGCCCTCTGCGAGCCAGGAAGAGGGCCATCACCCAGACACTAACCCTGATCTTGGGCTTCACCCCACCCCCAGCCTTCAGAACTGTAGGAAATAAGTGTCTGCTGTTTAAGCCCCCCAGGCTGTGGTATCTGTTATAGCAGCCTGAGCACACCAAGACGTGACAATTCTGTGGCTAACTTCTGAAGGAGTCGTCAGGACTATTTTTCACAGTGGCTGCACCATTTTCCATTCCCTCCCTCAGTGTTTGAGGAGGGAATGTCAATGTGGAGCGCCACCAGCCTCGGCCTCAGTCTTAGCTTTGCCACCCACGTGACCTAGTAACCTCCTCACGTAACCTCTCTGGCTCTCAATGCCCCCACTGGTAAAATGGGTGTCATCAGGTTGATGTGGATTGCATGGGTGGCGTAGAAAATCTGCTAACATACACTATGCAGTACATGTCCGTGGATTCGTGGTTGTTGCAGAAAGAACCACAAAATCGCAGTATGGGAAGGGGCCCAGTAGGCACAATAAATGATTTTACTTCATGGATTTTCACAGCAAGATTCTCTATCGTGCATCCTGCCAAAAGGTCCCCACCAATCTCACTGTGGGGCACAATGGGCCAGAAGCACCCACAGGACATCAGACAGCATTTCCCAAGTGTGTTCTAGGAAAGCTGGCTTTCACTGGGTATAAATGTGGATTATGAAGAGAGAAAGAATTCTGAAGTCTGAAAACTGTGGATCAAAAACACCAAAGCAGACTTCTCTCTTGCAGGACTTCTCAGAGCATTGAGCAGGATTGTGTACTTTGAAATCACCAGTGAGGAATGGAGACGGCAACGTTTCCTCAACTTCCCTGTGCTGGGAGACCTTTCCCAACTGGGCAAAGTCTGCTTCGGGAAATGAGGCATCTGTCCACACAGTGCAGAAACCATGTACAAGGTCAACCTCAGCCTTGAGTTCTAAATACTCACCACAAACCATAGCATTGCAAAAGTTTTCTCCTTTGCCACTTTAACCCAAATGGTGATTAGTGTCCCCAATCATCCCTGCTGTGTGACATAGATCTCTAAGTACAAATTCGGGGTGTAGGATAATCTTCCAAATGCTGAGAGTTGAGGGTCGCCTTGTCAAGACTGAGGAAGACCACCCTCCCCCCGCCAATCCTGTAGCAGATCCTGGACGAAAGTGGGCAGAGCTGGGTTTCCCTTCTCAGCCAGGTTTTTCACCTGCTGAGTTCAGTAAATGTCCAGAGCACCACATTCTAGGGGTTCTGCAATTGCCCCTTTGTATGTTAAAGCACTTTTCAAAAAATCCACCATAAGTCTGGAGGCCCTAACTAAGAGATGTAAGGAAGGGTCGGGATCTGGGACAAAGCAAAAGACTTGGTTATTTCCTGAGACACTAGGCAAGGGGCTGGAGGCCTGGTTCCAGAAGACCCGCCCTCCAACATTCACATGTAATGCAAATGCTTATAAGTTACCTCCTCCTGTTGCACCTTCCAGAATGGTGAATGATTCCACCTCTGACGGCGACCCAATAAAATGACTCTCACATATAAGCTTACCTCGAGCCTTCTATTCTCTGGGGAGCTGAGGAAACTGAGGCCTTTTTCCTGAATTCTTTTAACTAAAATGAAAAAGACGGTCCCAGGAAGGCCCCAAGACAGGAGCCCTGGCACTGAAGACTCTTCATTAAGCGCTTACCACGTGACAGATCCATGTGGTCCAACAGCCAGAGAGGAGAGCCAACTGCACGCAAACGCCCACGGCCGGGATTAATCCTAGCTGGCCCCAGGACCACTGCCTCCAGCTCCCCCACACCGCCCGCTCAGCTGGAGCTTGGGAAACCGCACAATGTCTGCAATGTAAGGAATTCCATCCACCCAACCTTTATCAAGCCCGTCAGAAGGTAGCAGCTGCCCGTGTAGCCTTTGGGGAGATTTGCTCAAATATGGAGCTGGACGTGGGTCTTCTTTTACTGACACACTTGAGGGAAGGAGCAAGAAGAAAGGCTGCCAAGCTCTGCTAGTGGGGCATGGGGGACCTCTGCACCAGAGGCAGGGGGCCCGGCTGTGGAAACAACAGGGTGGCATGCATCTCAGGCCTTTCCATGCCCCCTGGATCCACAGTCTGGGACAGCAGCAAGTGTGTAGAGGAAGAGAAGCAGCCTGCCATGGTGGAGTCAAAGGTCAGCTGCATGCCTGGGCCCCAGCAGGCTGGGTGATCTGACCAGCTCATCCCCCTCTTCGGACCTCAGCTTCCTTGCCAGCAAAAAATGAGATGGTTGTTCTAAATGGTTGTGCATTGGGATTTGTTTTTTCTTGTAATAAAATTCACGTAACACGGGGCACCTGGGCGGTTCAGCCATTTGGCATCTGCCTTTGGCATCTGCCTTCCGCTTGGGTCATGATCCCAGGGTCCTGGGATCGAGCCCTGCATCAGGCTCCCTGCTCAGCGGGAAGCCTGCTTCTCCCTCTCCCACTCCCCCTGCTTGTGTTCCCTCTCTCTCTATGTGTCTCTCTCTGTCAAAGGAATAAATAAAATCTTCAAAAAAAAAAAAAATTCACATCACACAAAATGTGTTAGTACTGACATTTGGTACATTCCCAGCACTGGGCAACCCTCATCTCTCTATATTTGCAGGGCATCTTCATCACCCCCCAAAAAAAGCCCGTCCCCATGAAGCAGCTCCTCCCCGGTACCCCTCCCCCCGGCCCCTGGAAACCAGGAATCTTCTTTCTGCCGTGTGCACTTGCCGGTTCTGGGTATCTCATATGAACAGAATCCTACACTTTTGTGGCCTTTTGTGACTGGCTGCTGTCACTCAGCGCTGTGTTGGCAAGGTTCATCTGTGTTTAAGCATTTAGCAGCACTTTGTTTCTTTTCATGGCTAAATAATATTCCATCGTGGACCTTTACTACTTTTTAAAAAATATTTTATTTATTTATTTGACAGAGGGAAAGAGATATCAAGAGAGGAGATCAGGCAGAGGGAGTGAGAGAGGGAGAAGCAGGCTTCGCACTGAGCAGGGAGCCTCATGCAGGGCTCAATCCCAGAACTCTGAGATCATGGCCTGAGCCAAAGGCAGAGGCTTAACTGACCGAGCCAACTAGGAGCCCCACACAGAGTCTCTTTGAGGGCAATTATGGAATCACGGCCAGATGGACAGGACGCCTGGCCTCCCCGGCATGGAGCTTTATCTCGTGGGATGTCGAGGATACACTTCCCTGCCAGCGCGCAGCTAGGAGGGGCTGATTTTGCTGTATAATCATTTAATCACATATAGAAAGGAAATGCCAGCTCGCCAGCCATTGGGTTGAGGACCAAAATTTTAGAAACTTGGTCACAAGGTGAATTTAGGGTTCTGGCTGAGAGGTCTTATACTAGCTTCCTACGGCTGCCCAAGCCGACTAAGACATATGGTATTGTGTGTGTGAATGTCTGTGTGTGTGTGTGTGCTCAAAGATTTTATTTATACACTTTATTTTAGATAAAGAGAGCAATCGCATAAGCAGGGAGAGGGGCTGCAGGAGAGGGGGAGAATCTCAAGCAGATTCCCTGCTGACCATGGAGCCCAAAATGGTGCTCCTTCTCACAACCCTGAGATCATGACCTGAGCTGAAACCAAGAGTTGGATGTTTAACCAACTGAGCCACCCAGGTGCTCCTGTGGTATTGTATGTTTAAGTGACTGAGGAACCCCAAACTCTTTTCCACAGTGGCCACACCATTTTCCATTCCCACCACCAATGTTTGAAGGTCCTGTTTGTTCCTCAACCTTACCAACACGGGGGCTCTTTTAAGCAGGGAGAGCATTTAGTAATAAAACTGCTTCTTTTTTTTTTTAAGATTTTATTTCTTTATTTGTCAGAGAAAGTGAGCACATAAGCAGGGGGAGCGGCAGGCAGAGGGAAAAAGCGGGCTCCCCATTGAGCAGAGAGCCCAATGAGCCAAAGGCAGACACTACTGACTGAGCCAACCAGCTGTCCCAATAAAACTGCTTCTTATAATGAAATCCTTCTTGCAACCCTACTATAAGAAAACCGATAAAAGAGAAGCTATTGAGTGGAGGGGATATGACAGCACCTCTGAGGAAGCCCTAGGCTTCTAAGAAAAATTGCGTGAAAGCAAATGTTCTGGATAGATTTGTTGGATCCTTCCTGGCTTGGAATCCAGAGAGCCCCATCTTGACCAGTTTCCCAGGTCCATCCAAGTCCTTGGAGGTGTGGCCTACAGAAGAATCCCCCATCTTTATCTTGTGCTTCTAGGGGAGGCTTGAGGTTACAGTGCTCTTCCAGATGTGGTGTGGGGCCCATCTGTGTGAGAAACATCTGGTTCTCATTAAAATGAAAATTCTGGGATCCTACCCCAGACTAACGGAATGGGAATCTTTTTCAGAGGAACCCTGGAATTTGCATTTTTTTACATACTTCCAGATGATTTTGATGCCCCCAAATTTGAGAACCACTGGCCTGGAAGGGTCTGAAGCGTGAGGGGTTTGCAGGTGGATGCCTCAATACATAAGGTCAAAGAGCAGCCATCTTGCTGAACTGTGGTAAGCTCCCTCCCTTACTCTTTAAGTGAGAGAAACGCGCTGGATTTTGCTTTGGAATCCAAGTGCCACCTGGAGCTACCCAAAGGTCATGTTGGCACCACCTCCTTCCCACAGGACTGTGAAGTTCCAAAGGATAAGGACCCTCTTATGCCCCTCAGAAACTGTGCACAGTGTTTAAGCATTCCCAAGTGCTGTTATTTCTTTTAATGATGGTTATTATGGTTACTTTGTTGAAATTTGAAAATATAGAAGATCAGTCATAAAGCAATGACTATTTATGCAAGTTTTAGCAGCGTTAAGCAATGCCTTCGTTGTGCTGAGAATCAACATTATTTACTTTGGGAATCTTGCCCAGATTTCTGTTAACTCACTCACACACAGCTTCTCCTCCCAGCCTTGTGACTCAGTGAGGTTTTCCCCCGCTGGGGGAAGGAAAACTATTATGCACAGACCCAGTCTAGTGCAATGGACTCATCAAGGATCATCAAAAGTCCCCATTCCACTTACACCCCCAGAGTAGAAACCCCCTTTTCAGGCTCTGCTGGGACTCCCCCAAGAAGGAGTAGTTCCTACTGTTTTGGTTATACATTGCTATGTAACAAATATTGCCGAAACTTAGTGACTTAACACAACAACCATTTTATTATTCCTCACTGGTCTTTGGATCGACTAAGCTCAACTGAGCAGTTCTGCTGCTTCTCTTGTCTGTGAGACCACAGCCATCTGGGGGCTCAAATGGGCTGACGAAGTCAAGCTGGCTCAGTCACATGACTAGGAGCTGATAGTGGCTGTCAGCTGGGAGCTTAGCTGGGCTTGCTGGTGAAATGTCCTGTACGTGGCCTCTTCGTGTGGCCTGGGCTTCCCACCGTGTGTGACAGCTGGGCTACAAAAGGGAGTATCCTAAGATCCAGTGTTCCAAGAGGGAGGAGGTAACTTAAAGCACCGGGATTCAACCCGAGCTCTAAGACCTTGCATAAGCCATTTAATCTCCTAGAACCTAAACTTCCCCATCCACCACATGGAGATAATTCCTCTCTCATCGGAAGGATGTGAAGACTGAGATGGGGTATATGAAGCTCTTCACACAGTGCTCATACAGAGTGAGTTAGGCTCATGGGCACACCAGCACCTAATCCTAGGACGCCCTGGGTTTCTCCACTTTTTCTCCCACCTTATCCAGATTCCTCCACAGCCACCTCTCATTTGAAGACAAAGGAGAGGTTGCTGTCTTTAATGGGATCCTGTAGGTCTAGATGTAGAGATTAGAAACTATGACAGGACTCCTTGGAGTCAAAAGATTTGAAGATATTTGTAGGAAAACGTTGCTTGCTGCCATGTGAATTACATGTTATAATAGCATGTTATCAAACTAAATGTCTGTCAATAGGGGATGAGAGATGATAACATTCATATTCTACTGGATATTCTTTGCTCTTGGGGCATCTAGCAACTGATCATCCTTCCTCTCAGGGGGAAACTGTAAGACAGGAACTAAACACCCCTGCTGTCTGCTACAGAGGCTAAGAGGAAGGCAGATGAGCCCACTCCTGCTCCCTGGAAGGGGTGTAAGCTGAGTGTGGCAGCAAGAGGCTTCTGCTGAGCAAAGTCACAGGCATGGTTAGTGACGTTCCAGCTTCCCAGGCTGGCAGTGGAGCCTAGATTCCGGAGACACCTAGGTCAGCATCTGGCAGAAGAGAACTGCCTCACCGACCTAGACGACTCAGCCTGGAACTGTTGTGGATGCGAGAAATGAACTTTATTAAGCCACTCTAAGTTGGGCTTTTTATGTTATATAGCTTATACTAGTTATAGTGACTTGAGAACATGGCCACCACGTTCCTTCCATTGAGGGTTAGAATCTGTGTTCTCTCCTCTCAAATCAGGACAGGATTGTGACCACTTAGATGGAGGACTATAGTGAAAGGTCATGAAAGGCCACATGGCTTTCTCCCTGCTTATGGGAA
The DNA here is from genome assembly GCF_011764305.1 of Mustela putorius furo. NCBI lineage: Eukaryota > Metazoa > Chordata > Mammalia > Carnivora > Mustelidae > Mustela > Mustela putorius. The sequence continues at coordinate 107,697,442 of NW_025421987.1, read as the reverse complement.
CACTAGCTCCTGGAGCACTGAGCCACCCTGTCAGAAGTCAGTCTACCCAGGGGCTGCCACACTGTGAGGAAGCCTAAGCCATATACAGAAGCCACGTATAGGCACTCTGGTCAGAAGTTGTAGCTCACAGGGCACTTGGACGGCTCAGGCAGTTGAGCGTCCAACTCTTGATTTTGGCCCAGGTTGTGAACTCAGGGTTGTGAGAGGGAGCCCCGTATGGGGCTCTGTGCTCAGCATGGAGTCTGCTTGAGATTCTCTCTTCCTTTTCCTCTGCCCCTCCCCCCAAAACTCTCAAAATAAATAAATAAACCTTTTTATTTTTTTTTAACATTTTATTTATTTATTTGAAGAGATCACAGCAGGCAGAGAGAGGCAAAAGCAGGCTCTCCACTGAGCAGAGAGCCCGATGCAGGGCTCCATCCTACAACCCCGAGATCATGACCTGAGTCGAAGGCAGAGGCTTAAACCACTAAGCCACCCAGGAGCCTCTAAATAAACCTTTTTTTAAAAAGCCTTCAACCTTAGCCCAGGGTTCACATCATCCCAGCCAAATCTCAAACATGTGAATGAAGAAGCTTCCTGATGATTCCATTACCCTCTCCCCACACCAGCTTTTCATCTTTCAGTTTGAATTTTCCCAGCTGAGGTCCCAGACTGTGACATCATCCCTGCTGTATCCTGTTAGAATTCCTGACCCACAGACTATATGAGCATATTAAATAGCAATTGTTTTATTATGCTAAGTTTTATGAATCATTATACTACAATAACTAATAGAACACTGAACTACATATAATAGATTCTGTGGGCTATCAGTACTCTCTCAAAAAATTCCTCTCTTGGGGCACCTGGGTGGCTCAGTGGTTTAAGCCTCTGCCTTCAGCTCAGGTCATGATCTCAGGGTCCTGGGATCGAGCCCCACATTGGGCTCCCTGCTCAGCAGGGAGCCTGCTTCCCCCCTCTCTCTGCTTGCTGCTCTGCCTTCTTCTGATTTCTCGCTCTGTCAAATAAATAAATAAAATCTTTTAAAAAAAAAATTCTCTTGCTGATTCAGTTAACCAGACTTGGTTGCTGTTGTTGCCATCAAGAATCTTGACTGGTAGATATACAATGAAACATGCCACAATGCTTAAACTGTGGGAGCTTAGATGTTCACAATGTAGTTTTGAGTGAAAATAGTAGGTTCCAAAACAGGTTTTAAAATAGTTCTATTTTTTTAAACTAAAATAATTTTTGCATAGAGTAAATTCTAGGATGCTATGTTAAAATTATGCAGTATTGTGTTTAGATACTAGAATTACAGGGGTTATTTGTTTTTGTGCTATCTGTATATTCTAATTTTTTAATAATGAATATCATTACACAGTTACATGTATAATATTTTTAATTAAAAATATTTTTTAAAAAATTAAGCCAGCATTATAGATTAAGGAATTTGAGAGTACTTAGCATACCTCTCCACCTTTGAGGACTTTTTACATTGCCCAGTGAAAGACCCCAAAATACAATCCTTAGGAAGTATGATGGTCCCTAATAATTCCTCTTCTCCCTATAAACATATGCAGTTTCTCACACCAGTAGTGTTTGAGGGCACTTTCCTGGCTCAGGTGTGGGAGCATGCAAGTCTTGATCTCAAAGACCTAAGTCTAAGCCCATGTGGGGCACAGAGATTACTTACAAAAAACAATAGTAATGTTTAGGGGCACCCGGGTAGCTCAGTTGATTAAGTGACTGCCTTTGGCTCAGATCATGATTGTGGAGTCCAGGAATGGAGTCCCTGCTGAGCAGGGAGTCTGCTTCTCCCTCTGACCCTCTCCCCTATCTTGCTCTCTCATTCTCTCTCTTTCAAATAAGTAAAATCTTTTAAAAAATATATTAGTATTTAGTTCCCCTTTTCTTAAGTCTGGGCAGTGCCTATGACTGCTTTGGCCAATGGAATAGAGCAAGTTTGAGGATTTCTGATCTCAAGGGTTAGGAAGACTAGTAGCTATTGTTTCTTCCTCTTACATGCTTGTTCTTGGGATGTTCCCTCTTAGAACCTAGCCCAACCCATGTGGCAGAGAAACAAAACTCTCCAGTTGGCTGTGTCAGCTGAGCTCCTAGCTAATAGCCAACACCAACTTTCAGCCATGTGAATGAGTCATATGGAATTCCAATGCAACCAAGCCCCAGATGACTTCAACTCTAGCCAACAGTCTATGGGGCAGAAGAACCACCCAGCTGAGCACTGCTGACCCACAGACACATGAGAGTCCTAATATGGTGGTTGTTTTAAGCCACTAAGTTTTGGGATAATGGGGTAGCCAGCCTCCAAGATGGCTCCAGTGATCTTCATCTTCTGATATTCACACCCTTGTGTAGACCCTTTGCATACTATGCCAGGGCTGGTCTGTGTGACAAACAGAATATAGTAGAAGTGATGTGTGGTATGTTACTACCAAGATTAAAGTATAAAAGACCTTGTTGTTTCTTTCTTGATCACTCTCCCAGATGACTCTTCATATTGTGAGCAGTCCCATGGCAAGAAATCTACATAAGATGACCAACTTGTCACCAGGTAGCCCAGGACTTTCCTCGTTTTAGACTGAGAGTCTTGTTCTGCAAACCCCCTCAGTCCTGAGCCAACGAGGATGGTTGGCCACCCCACACTCATGTGGTAAGGCACTGAGGCCTTTGGACAACAGTGTGCTAGAAACTGAGGCCTCCTGACATAGCTGCATGTGTTGTGCCACCTTGGAAACAGATCCTCCAGCCCTAGTCAAGCCTTCAAAGGACTACAGCGCCAGCTGACCACTTGCAACCCTATAAAAGACCCTGATCCAGAACTACCCAGGTAAGCTAATTCCAAATTCCTGAGCTCCCCCAGAAACTGTATAAGATAATAAATAGTTGTCATTTTAAGATGCTAACTTTGGGGTAATTTTTTAAATACCAATAGGTAATTTATACAGGTGGTCTGTTCTACCCAAATTGGTAACAGAAACAGGGGCATGTTCCTGTTGTCCACCCTGCTCTAAACTGCTGTGATGATCTTTCTGTCGGGGGACTTCCTTTCCTTTCCTGAAAATCAACCTGAGGGAATTTTTGCCTCTTGAGTTCCTGAAGAGCAGTGCTGGGCCAGGCCCCTGCCTACTGCTGGGGAAGCTCATTCCAATTCTAATTGTCTTCCGGGCATTAACAATGAATCTCTTGGGCTCACAAGGTCCTCCCGCTCTCCACTTCCAAATGCTCTCTGAGGCCATCCTGATTTCCCTGAAGGCCTGAGGTGCTTACCTGCTGCTTCCGCAGCCTTCTCTGCTAGAAAGTATCCCTTGATCTCTGACAACTATCTGTGAGTGGAAAACAATGCATGGAGTGTGTGATCAGCAGGACACGTGGACTGTTTGTGAAGATTTGGGAGACTTGACCTCAAATCTCTTCCAACCAGGCACCGAGGTATTTGAGATTTGGCCTGCTGAATGTGATTCGTTCACTTGGAAGGGCCAGTCTATTCACCAGCACCTTCTTCTGGATGAGTTGTAAGTCCTTCTTGCCTGGGCAGGGCAGCAGAAGAGCAGTGGGAAATTAGTTGAGGAAATTAGTTGAGGAGCACAAACAGTAGGGCCCCCCCACAAAAGCTGATCTAGGCTCCATTTCCAGTCTGGTAGGAGGTTATGCTGGCCCTGTCTCTGGGCCGCCTGTGGGCTGCACACATGCAGGGCGCCCAGCACACTCGGGCCAGCTGCGGTGTGCGCCCAGGGAGCCAGAGACATCTGTAAAATAGATAAAGATACAAGTAACATGAGCTGAGCTATCAGTGTTCTGTAGTCAGACCACAGACCGCGTGGCTTCAAAGAACAGAAAACTATTTTCTCACAGTACTGGAGCCAAAGGTCCAAAATTAAAGTGTCAGCAGGTTTGGTTGTTTCTGGGGCTGCGAGGGAGACTCCATCCCATCCCCATCTCTAAGCTTCTGGTGGTTTGCTGGTCATCTTGGGCATCCCCGCGGCCTGTCGGTGCATCCCCCAATCTCCTATTTACCTGGCGTGCTCCCCATGTATCTCTCTCGGCCTAAATTTCCCGTCCTCATTGACCCCATCTTAACCTCATCATCTGCAAAGACCCCATTTCCAAATAAGGTCGCATTCAGAGGGAGCAGGAGTTAGGACTTCAGCATCTTTGAGGCAGCACAATTCAAACCATAACACCGAGCATTTAGTAAAAACAGCGCATATCCGTGAAATGCCCAGCATTTGCTAGGATAGGCATTTTGTATACATTATTCCAGATTCTCACGAAGATTTCCTAATTTTATAGCTGTAGAAAAAGGATCGAAATGATTACGGGGCTTATCCTAACTCAGGTAGCTCGAAAAAGCAGGCTCTGGAATCAGCCTAGCTTCACCATTTCGGTGGGAGGGAGCCCTTGGACAAGTTACTTAACCTCTCTGAACCTGTTTCTTCATTTGTAAAGCGAAGATAAGAATCCCGCCTCGCCTCCAAGTTTGTGCGAAGCGGCTTGGCTGCAAAGGTTTTAAAGATAGGTTTTAAAGGTTTTAAAGATAATGCACAGAGCCTGACACACAGTAATTACTGAACTCATGTAACTGTTATGATAAAGAGTAGAGTCAATAGTTAAATCCACATCTCACTTAGCTCTGATACCTTCATCATCTCCTCTAGGACGCCACACAACCAGGTGCCAGGCCCTTCTTCACCCATGATCTCACCAAATCTTCATTGTATTTTATGGATGAGGGAACTAAGATACAGAGAGGTGAGGTGACCTGACCAAGGTCACCCAGCAGATAAAATCTTCTCATCTAGCTCCACTGACTCCGATAATTTTCTGCTATATAACCTCTCATTCCAATGCATAGATACAATATAGTAGAACACTGTCCTCTACCATGGTTTGCTGTTATCTCTGGATCCAACGGAGTCAGTCAATATGAGTTCATAATCTTGTGGCCCTCCCCAGATCTACTACAGGCGAAGAATTCTGTTTCCATAACACTCAGCTCCTGCTGGTTCAGAAAGCTCAGTTCAGGGGTGCCTGGGTGGCTCAGGTTAGGTGTCTGCCTTTGACTCTGGTCATGGTCCCGGAGTCCTGGGATGGAGTCCCACATCGGGCTCCCCACTCAGCAGGGAGCCTGCTTCTCCCTCTCCCACTCCCCCTGCTTGTGTTCCCTCTCTGGCTGTCTCTCTCTGTCAAATAAATAAATAAAACCTTAAAAAAAAAAAAAAAGAAAAGAAAGAAAGAATGCTCAGTCCAGAAGATAGATTTATTTTTTTCTTAAGTCCTTCAGAACTCTTTCTCTCTCTCTCTCTCTCTCTCTCTCTCTCTCTCACACACACACACACACACACACACAATGCTTATACTAGGCCTCACCCATGGAACAAAGTAACTAATCACTGAAAGGTAATGGGTTGTATAAGATACCTCAGTTAGAAAGCTTGAAAAGTTCAGAACCAGCTGCAAGGCCTAATCCAAATTTCCCTGGCAAATGAAGGTAGAGAAGATTCCAAAAGGCAAAAATAAAAATCAAAAAACCATATAAACACCTCAGACATAAGCTCCTTCAGATTTCTCTGTCAGGAAAGAAAAAGACAAAGCAGCTAGATTCTCTGGCCAGGCCTTTCTCTGATCTTCCTTCCGCCACCTCTTACCTAGCCGCCCTTCCATACCACAGCTCAGCCCTACAAACACCTAAGCTGGGCACCTTGGAAGAATGGTGACCCATCGGCTTCCTCTGGCCCATAGACAAGTTTTGTTTAGACTGCACACAATTTTTAAGTTAGTTGTTAACATTTTTCAAAGTGAGATGTTTCAGGTAGGACTTGTTTTTTGCTTCTTTTGGAAACTCGCAGGTTCTGGCCAAGAGGCGCTGTGTCCCTGAGTGGCCACCGTGAGCCAAAGCTGAGTAGTGGCTGCCTCTGAGTTGATTATTTTTATACCTAGACCACTTGACTCATTTATCTCCCTTGCCTGACCCCTCTAGGCACGTGAGGTTTTCACTCTGTGCAGTTGAGTCCTCCTCTCTGCTATCAGATAAAATCTATCTTGCCTCACCTGGCCTGGCATTCAAAAGTCCTTCCCGGGGCGCCTGGGTGGCTCAGTGGGTTAAAGCCTCTGCCTTCAGCTCTGGTCGTGATCCCAAGGTCCTGGGATTGAGCCCCACATCAGGCTCTCTGCTCAGTGGGGAGCCTGCTTCCTCCTCTCTTTCTCTGTCTGCCTCTCTGCCTAATTGTGATTTCTCTCTCTGTCAAATAAATAAATAAAATCTTTAAAAAAAAAAAAAAAGTCCTTCCCAGCGTGATTTATTCAGACTTAGCCCTGTGACTCTATTTCATTCCAAATTCCTGTACTCCTTCATTTCCAGACAGGTCCTGGATTTTCCCATATTGGCTCTTGGGCTAGGGCTGTTTTACTTACTCTGAGATGTCTCCAGCCCAGCTTGGCCAGAACTCTTCCACACCCTTTGAGGTCCATATAAAGGCCTTCTCAGGACCTCCCAAACACATGCAAGCTTTCTTTCATTCGATGCTCAAAATCACCTTGTCATTTTGAAGTCTTCTCACATTTGCATATCACAATTTCTCTTCCTGTGAGTCTTCCCCCGCTAGCCAGTGGCTCAGGCGGGGCCCAGCCCTGTAGTTGGCTTCATCACAGCAGCATTAGATCTGTGAATAAGGACGCCATCTTGACCCTCCAAACCAGCCCAGTCGCCACTGATCTAATACCTCAGTTCATGCCACACGGAGCAGAATTGCCTCGCTAAGACTTGCACACATTTCTGACTTTTCCACCAGCTGTGAGATATAATAAAAGGGTTGTTTAAGCCACTAAGTTTTAGGCCAGTCTGACATACAGCAGTAGATAACTGAGACAGTTGGGAAAAATAACAAAGTGTTTAATCTTGTTAACTACTTTCTTCAAGTCTTTTTACAAAAAAAAAAAAGTGTCTCACACACACACACACACGTGTGCACACACAACTTAGAGAAGGGGAAGGAACTAGTGGTTATTGAGCTAATTTGATTTCTGTTTGGCCATTTTACATGTATTATCTCTAATACTCAAGGCAATCCGGCTTATATTATTATTATTCTAAAAAAAGAAGACAAAGCCCAGAGAAGTTCAGTAACTAGCAGATGATCACACAGCTCATGAGTGAGAGAAATAGGAATTGAATGCCCAGTCTGGTCTATCCAGCCACAAGATCCAGGTTTTTGTAACCACCTCACCTTCCTACACCACCTCTCTGGGCTCAGACTGTGGTCTGCACTCCACTTAATGTGACACCATATGTGGTCTCTTCATGTTGCTGCAAAGCCTTCAGTCCTTCCTATTAAATGGCCACATACATATATTTTTTAAAGATTTATTTAATTGAGAGAGGGAGAAATAGCAGGGAAGGGGCAGAGGGAGAAGAAGAGAATCTCAAGCAGACTCCCTGCTGAGCCTGGAGCCTGAGGGGGCTCATTCTACTGACCCTGAGATCATGACCTGAGCTGAAACCAAGAGTCAGACACTCCACCAAGTAAGGTACCCAGGTGCCCCAGCAAATGGCCACATATTATTCCAATTATAGTTTACATACCATTCTCCCCCTGTTGAACATTCACATTCCTTCCAGATCTTTCTGCCATTAAAAGAATTCTGACAGTTGCACCATACCACAAAGAGTAGGAATTCTAAAGGGTGAGGTGAGCCTTTTTGGAGTTTCTTGGGTTTTACCAGGAATCTCATCTACGTGACTCCTCCAGCCATCCACTTCTCACCCAGCCACCCTCTCCACGCCGACTGCTGTAGGGAACCTGGGTACACAGGTGCCTAAGGAGGGTGTCCCAGGTGCGGCAGAGAAAGAGGAGAAGAACTTCCTTGAAACGCACACCCATTCAGCCCAGATGAGTTAATCACCTTTTATCTAGTTAATGCAGACCTCATTAACCTTAAATAGCTTTGACAGCTGGAAAAATGAAGATTATGTCAGGATTCTTGTTGATTTTAAAAAGATTACAAATCCTGTTATTTCTAAAGGGCCAGGTAAAAGGTTTTTAAATCCTGTTAAGAATTTTAGCAGATACCCAGAGAGCAGTGGATAGACATTAAATGGTTTTAAACAGCGGAGTGAGGACCTAATCGGACTTTTTTTTTTTTTTTTAATCTGGAAAGAACAACCTGGATGGAGGGCTATGGCAGGATTTAGTGATTCAGAGGCTGGAGGGTGGGGGTAGGGAGGACTCCAGCTGGGTGGGTAGGAGGAGAACCAGGAAGGGAATAATGGGACCAGGTGAGGTAGGGTGCCTGAGGGCAGCACCTGGGCCAGGCCAACTTCTGCTAGGACCGGGGATGCAGACCTGGGAGGGAGGGCCCCATAGGCCAGGAGGGAGAGAGATCTGGAGAGCCACAGCAGGCCCAGAAGGAGAAGTGAGGAAGGACGCTGGGGAAAGGTCCTGAGGCCTCAGCAGCCCATGAGGCTGCCAACCCTTCCTTCCGAAGATGGGAGTCCCAAACTACCCCATCTTAAGGGGCTGTATGAGTTGGTCATCACATCCCTGGAGGGTTTCAGCTCAAAGATTCCCATGGATTTTATACTTAAGGGAAAGCACTAACCCAGATGGAGCCCCAGGAAGAAAATTCCTTTCTTTCCTTTCTTTCAAGTATTTATTTGAGAGAGAGAGATCAAGAAAGAGCAGGATGTGATGGGGAGAGGGAGAAGCAGGCTCCCCTGTGGGAAGGGCTGCCGAATAAACGCAGGGCTCCATCCCAGGACCCCGGGATCACGGCCTGAGCAGAAGGCAGATGCTCAACTGAGTTACTCAGGTGCCCCTAAATCCCCTTGTTTCTGCCCTCCTAAAGATATGCAGCCAGCCAGTGCCAAGTGCCAGGGGGACTGCACCAGCTCAGATCAGTGCTTTAAGAGAAGCAGAGACAGGCGCCCAGATGGCTCAGTCGTTAAGTGTCTGCCTTCTGCTCAGGTCATGATCCCAGCGTCCTGGGATGGAGTCCTGCATCTGGCTCCCTGCTCAGCAGAGAGGCTGCTTCTCCCTTTCCTCCCTGCCTGTACTCCCTCGCTATCTCTTGCTCTCTCTCTCTCAAATAAATAAAATCAGAGGAGCAAAGACAAACAACTTGGGGGAGGCAGAATTTCATTCCACCTGGGCATCAGGGAGCAGAAGATGGGATAGGTTTTCCTCTGGGCGGTGAAGGACGAGGGACTAGCCACGCAAAGATCCAAAGAGCGGAAAATACAGGACAGGCCACAGCTAGAGCCGAGGGAACTTTGCAGCCATATGACGCTTCCTGGATGCAAGCAGATACCACTGTTTACACTGCTCAGACTCACAAGATTGTGAAGTTCTGGGCAGCCATCTAACCATGGCCCTGTAGGCTTTTTCATCATTAGTGGCTGAGATAGAAATTTTCTGTGACATCATCTGGGAAAATTGTCCTCCAAAAAGCAACTTTCCAGAGCCTATAGTTTAGTTGTGCATTTTTTGTACTAGCCTCCTTGACCAGCTTCTTCCTGACCTACCTGAATATTCCCTTTTGCCCTCTTTCTTTTTAAGCCTTTGGAGGAGGAGATAAGGTATGTAAAAATAAACAAATCCGTAAAACACAAAACCTATCATCTTTCAACAGAAAGCCATGACCCCCAAATCTACAGGAGGGTCAGTGGTACTATGAGTCTCATGGTTTGGGGGAGGATGGTTGAGGGGTGTAGCTTAATGGGGCCAGAAAGGCAGGGTCAAGGAAGGAAGTCCAGGAAGGGGCAAGCCTGGGCAGGGGACTCTGGAGGCAGTGTCTGGAGTGAACTGGGACAGAAAGTCCTCGGGAAACCCAGAAGGTTATTAGTCTAGGTACATACTTAGAGTTGGCTTCAGGTGAGGCTGGTCAGACAAATCAAGGTCATTTCTGTTCCAAATGCCATACTTGAGAGTTAAGAGAGGAAACTTTTCAGGCTTCACATTTTCTACACCCAGGCAAAGAGGTTCCCTTCTGTGTAGGATAACCTGGGAAATGTGAAGGACCTAGGGATGTGGAAACTGGGTGGGGAGATGGTGATAAATGCTCTTAGAACAACTGCAGAGCTGAGGCAATTTGGCGGGTGGAGCAGAGGTAGGTTGGGATTTGCGCTTCCACACCATGGGCATGGGGGCAGAGGGGAACAAGAGACACAGTATCACTAAGAGCCTTCAATTAACTTTGCCATTTTACTGAGAATTTACAAGTGGAGTTATTCTTGGTTGAGCTGTGTTTGGCAGCAAGTTCAATACATAACATATAATTGCTACATAAATTTACAATTGTTTACAAATACATGACAATGACATTTGCTCCTCCCGGGCCACAACCCACAGATCCCAGCAAGAAGGAGATTTGCCAGCAACAAGGGAGAAAGCCCCATGCAACCTCACAAAAATTTTCCAGTTCCTAACCTTTCAGCATTCCTCAGGCAGGGCCTCCTATTGTGTGGAAAGGTCCCTTCAGGACGGTGGGGAGGGCCTGTCGAGGGGGGCAGATCTCAGAATCACCATCTAAGATTAACTCCGTGCAGGAGGTGGGGTCATCAAAATGCTTTCTTCTTCTGATCATCTGATAGGAAGGAGGCATATCAATGATTACCTGAGGAGACCCCTAACTTCTCCCCTCAGATGCTGGACTGAGGAGTAGTAGGTCAGGAAGTCCAGTTCTGTTTGGGCTGAGTGGGAGAGGGACTCCCCAGCTCAAAAGACTGATTGGAACAGCAGATAGCAGTGAAGTGCTCGGTCTTCACTAGACAGTCAGGGTTCTTCAGAGTGGCCATTTTGATCCAGACATCCTGAAGTCATAGACGGTTTAACGTGAGTAAAAACTATATAATTGGATTTGAGAGAAGATGCCAAAATACTAAGTTATTTCATATCTAGTAACTGCAAACATAAAGAATGACATTTTTTTTTTCTGTCAGTGAATGTTTCATGATTGTCTCCTCTGGAGCACTCACTCACTCCGTAGGCACTGAAGACCCAGTAATGAAGAAGAAGCAGGGTCTGAGAGGATAGATACAAAGAACAGTCACCTAATACTCCCATATAACTATGATTCATGATACATGCCTTAGCAATAATATGAACATCCCAGTAACAATCCCTAACATTAATTGAGCTGACAATTGTAGGCACTGAGCTGAATGGTCCTCAGTTTGTCCCCTCCTATAGTCCTCACAACTCCCAGGCAACTCTGTTCATCATCCCCTTTACAGATGAACACACCTGAGCTGCACAGAAGTCAAAAGACTTGCTGGGAAGAGGCAGAGCTTCAATTTGAATCCAGGTCTGACTCCAGAAAGCAGGCACTTGACCCTGAGGTAAAGAGCAGGAAAAACTAAAGGACTTGCCTTTGGCATGGAGGAGATCTCTCTGTGCTCCCAGTACCCTCACCCTTATCCTGCCTTCGTAGACCAAGTAGAAATGACGATTGCTTTGACCTACTGACCTGGTAACCAGGGCCAGAGAATTTCACATTTACTTTGTTGGGTCATGAGATAGGACCAGGAATGGAGTTAGGTTCAGGAACAGGATAATCGTGCCTTTCCAGCATAATTACATCCTTGCACTCTGTGATCAAAATGATTGAGTCATAAGGTTTTTCTTAGTGCCAGAGCCATCTAACTTGCTCTCAAAGATGTCACCCAGGGTTGTTTTACTTTGATGTATTTACCAGAGAGCTGAACCTGTTTTGCAGCCAAGTCGGTACTCTGAGGTCCAGCTGCCTGGAGATGCCTGACTCCCAGCAATCCAACTCATAGGAGGCTGAAGTATATAACCAGATACTCGAGTATTCATTCACAGCTGGTATTAGTCCTTCAGTAACTGGAATGCTCCTCCCTCAACTGGGGCATCCTTTTCCCAATATGAGCAATCAGAGAGCCAAATCAGTCATCAGCTGGCTGGTTGGTGAGTATATCCCAAGAGTTAGCTACAGGCAGATTTCATTTAAGTCAGGGTGGGGCTTAGTGAGTCTCCTCAACCTCACAGCAAGGCATTTCTGTATGAGCTCCAGTTTCCTGTTGTTCTTTCCTGGACCACGGTGGGTAATAAGTGTCCCTAGCTGGCCTCTTGGTTTTACCCTATTTCTTTTTTCCTTTCTATTCTCCAGCCTTCTCCCTCATTCTTGTTTCCTGCTTTCTCCATACAGTACAGTTGACAAGATTGCCAGTCATTCCATTGTTATTAGTTCCAGCCCTGCACCCGGCCCTCCCCCGATACAGCAGGGAGGTGATCTGATGGGTGGGTGGGCTGGTCCAAGCTCTTCCTTTAGGTATGGTCTTTTTGTATTTATTCTCAGATATATTAGGTTGAACCATATGAAATTGCTATATGGGCAGGCCAAAAACAGAGAGCAACAACTTCATGTGGTTCAACTAACAGCAGACCAGATTTATTAGGAGTGGGCTTAATAAGTCCAACCCCTGCTTGCAAGCCTCGGTGGTGTGTGTGTATAGGGTCATACATGGCAGCCTGTTACATATCTCTAGAAACAGGCTTCTCTGGCTAGCCACTGGTCTGGTACCTTGTTCATCTTGCTATCTGTTCAGCCTCTGATTAGGGCCTTAATGTCAGGGATGACAAAGGAGGGACGTGAGGTTGAGGGAGAAAGTCAAATTCTTTGTTATACCTGAGAATATGCATTCTGAAGCCAAAAGAGAACAATTTTAAGGAACACTTTTTGATAGTCCATGTCTTATTTATTCCCCTGTTCGTGTGAAAAATTGGAGACTAATGGAAACAATTTTACATTCTACAACATCAAATACCTGGGTGATGCAGGCTGATACCCCGCACCATTCCTATCTTGTGCAGGGTTTTCAAGGGCTGTAGTTGTATGTACATGCATTTGTCTGTTTCTGGTAGCAGCTTACCATACAGTAAGCTCTGTGAGGGTAATGCCTATCTCTGACTTACTTGTCCTTAACTCGTATCATAGGGCCTGGCATGGAGTAAGTGATCATTTTAAGAAATGTTTTACATAAATGAATGAGTGAGTGAGTGAACGAAGCTAAACAACAAGCAAATCATGGAAATACCAGGAAGCCATCAATTACCATACCAAACAAAAGGTCTCTGGACCTTTAAAGGTCAGCAACCAGGCTGCCTGCAGAAGTCACCAGAGACTCCCCAGAGGAAGTGGTCTGAAGGCATTTGCTCCCCAATTGGAAAAGGTTGGTGGAATAGCTCAGGCCGTAGCACAATCTGCCTCACAGATGTGAGAGAGGAAGCCACAAATGACAAGAAGCCACAAATGAAAAGCTGCTCCCTATTTCCTGGCAAGCTCTTTGGCCAGTATGAGCCACATTCCTTTGAGCTGAGCGTGTATGGAATTTTCAGCCTAGGTAGCAGAATGGAACTTGGAACAAACAGCTCAGCAAAAAAGAACCCAGGGACAATGGGCTGGGTCCAGCTGCCCTTTGCCAGCTCTTGAGCTCACAGAATGTTGGCTCAGTGGGTCTTGTTGAGGGAGATAAATGATGTCTTTTGGATTATACCATTTCAGAGGGCTCAGAGAGACATTTCCATGTTCAGACAACTCTAAGATCCTTAGAAGATGTGCTGAAATACCTGGGAATGGTCTGACTCCTCACCACTGTTCAACTTTCCATCCGGCAAGAACAAGTTAAGGTCTGTTTTACTTTAAAGATGGATAGTGTCTTGGGGTGCCTAGCTGGCTCAGTCAATTGAGCATCTGCCTTCAGCTCAGGTCATGATCCCAGGGTCCTGGGATCGAGTCCCACATGGGGTTCCCTGCTCAGTGGGGAGCCTGCTTCTCCCTCTCCCACTCTCTCCTGCTTGTGCTCGTTTGCTCTCTGATAAATAAAATCTTTAAAAAAAATAATAAAGATGGGGACGGTCTAAATATTGGAAGGCTGAGGGGAAGAAACCATCAAGAGGGAGCTGGAGGATGCTTTGAGTGAGGGCAGGTGATGATGAGGGGATGATGGCAGGATTCAGGGCACTGTGTAACCAACCTAGAGGAGGGTGGCAGGGGAGATTGAAGAGGAACTGGTGGGAACACATTCTGTCAGTTTCAGAGCAGAGGATCCCACTAGGAAGGGATAAGCTTTTTGGAGGAAAGAATAACTACAGACAATAGACATATAGAAAGAATAGCTACAGACACAACCACAAAGATACTGGTGTCTCTACTGGCCTGACCAGTACATATGATCAAGTTCTGGGAGCATGTCATGAATCACACTGAAAAATGTAGTGGGAAATTTTGTGGTGTCAACCCTCAGCTGCTATGCCTTCTCTATATTTTCCCAAGTCATTAATTCCTTCAAGACACTGATACATTAATGGGGACCTAAGAAAGGGGCGGGGAGGGGGGGACTGAATTCCAGTTATTCGTATCTGTAATTTCTTGATTATAAGGGAGTTGAAGCCAGGAATGACAAATTACTCAACCTAGAATAAGGCACATAACCTTAAAATATAGCTAAATAGGTGCTTTATAGATGAGGAAAGAACAAAAGTTAGAAAAGGAGGGAGGGAGGAAGGAATGGAGGGAGGAAGGGACAGAAAGGAGGAAAAAGAAATTTGATCAGAGACGTTAAGGGAGATGTGGGTGGGGGCAGGACTTGGCCCGCATCACAGGGAGATAAGTGGTGTCACAGAAGGAAGTTACCTAGGGTTCACCTGGGTGATGGGGGCAGGCTACATCTGGGGAATTATATCTAAGTTTACTATTGCCCAAGGCTAAGTTCTTGATTTACTTTGTTGACCTACTGGGAACTCAGTTCTTTAATAGTAGTGGAGGTGGGGGAGGGAAGGAAGACAACCTTCAATGGGGAAACTATAAAGAAAAAGACAAAGAAGTCACTCCTTTTACTGGCTGTACTCTGTCTACCCCATGAAGCTACTAACAGACTATAGTCTGAGTCATTTCCTTAGTAGCTGCACTCTCCTCTGCCCTTAGAAAGGAGGAAGTTGAAAGTCTAATACTTGACATTAGGCCACCGATTTAAAATGAAAGAATTCCTTTCATTCTCAAGGCCCAAAAAGTACTTAAATGGCAAAACCAGGTTTAACATGGGTATTTTATCCCCATCCCTATGACACACCGTTCTCCTTTTACCAGATATATAAAAGCTAAGGATAAATTGCATCCATCATCCAGACTCAAGACATGGCGGGGAGCACTATTTAAATGTATTAAAAAGTCATGCATCTCACATCCCATGCCTTACGCATGGTGTTGGGCAGTTAACAGGTCTTCCATATCTTACAGGAGCAATACCCTCATTTTACATATCAGAAGCTCGAGGATCAGATTTCTTTAGCTTGACCTTGGTAGACAGCTAGCAAAGGGTGAAGTCCAGACAAAATTAACCCCCTATCTACCTACCGGCTTATCAAAGATTTTCGTAATAAGACCAAAACTTCAAGCCCACGGCTCCTCTCATTTCCTAGTAACCATCCCATAAAATGAAAATTTAAGAAGTTGCCAGACCAGAGGGGGTTGAAAGTACAGAGTGCAGCGGAGGAGGAGTTACCATCTTGAACACAGCTAGCTTAATACACAACCTTTCCGTTTCGCTAAAGTTCAAGCCACAAGGCCACAGTTCGCTCTGGGCGAGCAGACACGCGCGCACCCTACGCATGCGCTCAGACGGAACCCACCCGCCCCTTTCGCCGGACCTCTTCAGCCAAGTCACCAATTAGCCCTCTAAATGCCCGCCCTCAAGGCTAAACCCCTGGCCAATCGCGAGGCAGGAACCATCAGGAACCTCACTTATTTAGCATACACCCTCCTCTCTCTGTCCCAAGGCCCCGCCCCATCTGAGGCAGGGATTGTCGCCTAAGCGCTTCGTTCTGACACCTGATTGGCTCCTCTGGCAGCTCCGCCTCCGTCTCCTCCCGCAGCCCTCCCCTTTGCGCTCCCACAGCGGCGGGCGGAGTTAAGTACGCACGCGCGGGCGCTGCCTCTCTCTTCTGGTGGCCCGCCCTCCCTCCTCCCCCTCCCTCCCCTCCCCACCCCCTCTCCCTTCCTCTCCGGGCCTGCGCGCGCGTGTCTTCCTCCTGCACGCGCCGCCGCTAGCCAAGCACTCTCGCCGGAGCCGCTGGCCCGCGCGTTCCTTTTCCCCTCCGGCTGCGGAGCGGGCGGGATCCTGCACCGCGGGCTCGGCAGCAGCGGCAGCCCCGGCGGCTTCGAGCGGCGGCACCGGCTCGCGATCCCCTAGGCGGACCGTACCACCGCCCGCCAGCACGCGGGGGGAGCCGCCCGCCCCGCCGCACACGCCTCGGCGACCCCGCGGGGCTGAGGCGTCGCCGCGCCCGGGAGCGTGAGCGCAGAGCCGGCCTCGACCCCGAGCTCTGAGCCCCGCGGGCCGCGCCCGCCGCCGGCCCCACCCATCCAGGCCGAGGAGGCTGCGGCCATGGCCGAGACGGAGGAGCGGAGCCTAGACAACTTCTTCGCCAAGAGGGACAAGAAGAAGAAAAAGGAGCGGAGCAGCCGGGCGGCGAGTGCCGCGAGTGCGGCGGGCGGCGCCGGCGGGAGCAGCGGAGCCGCGGGCGCGGCGGGCGGCGGGGCGGGCGCGGGGGCCCGGCCGGGCGACGGCGGGACCGCGGGCGCGGGGGCCTCCGGCCCCGGGGCCGCCACCAAGGCCGTGACTAAGGTGAGGGGCCGGAGAGGCCGGGATTCGGGGCCGGGCCGCGCGCTTGCGCCCATGTGCCCGCCCCCGCCGGCCGCCCGCCCGGGGAAGCGTCCGGGAGGGGCCGGCCAGCGGGCGGACGGGCGCGGAGGCTGGCCATGTGACGGGGGCTTCCCACGCCGGGCCGGCCGGCCTCTCCCCGCGGGACCCCCAGCCCTCTCCCGCCCCGCCCCTCCACCTCGTGTCGCTGGCCGGGACCGAGAGTCGGTCCGCGGTACCCTCGAGGGGAAATGAGTTTGGGTCCGAAGTACCCAGCCCAGAGCAGCATTTATCGAGTGACGTCTGCTCTGAGTAATTTGGTGTTCTGACTTCAGCCCGCCAGTCTGAGCAGAATTTTCTAACAATCGCATTTGTGGCAGCTTTAATTGCCATGGTTTGGCCTCTAAACCCGTAACAGAATAAGTCTCATGACAACATTGTGGTAGACATTTAGTTGTGGGGTTACCATTGACTTTTTCATTCGACTTTTCCTGGTTGCTTTTAAAGTAACAGCTCTCTGGAGGGAACCCGGTGGAAGCAAGAGGGTTGGATTGCTGGGCACGTTTGTCCTCTAGCCTAGTCGGCCTCCTTGGGATCATTTTTAAAAGGGCCTTTGGCCAGAAAACGAGTCTGTATTTTAGGTTCCAGACGCGTGATCCTCTTTTCATAGTCTGATATTTGCCTTAGTTGTGTTTTAACACATAGCTTTAATTGACCAAATGGTGTGTGTGTTACAGGATGAAGATGAGTGGAAAGAATTTGAGCAAAAAGAGGTTGATTACAGCGGCCTCAGAGTTCAGGCGATGCAAATAAGGTATGGTCTGGTTACAAACGCGTTGAGATAACCCTTAGGATAGGTATAGTACGTTTGGTTTTTCACTAGCCCCCAAACTGTATCACAGGGGCCTCATGCAGGATAGGTATAGTATGTTTGGTTTTTCACTGGCCCCCAAACTGTATCACAGGGGCCTCATGCTTTAGATATGCATATTAGGGCTGTAATGGATTGTGTCTTCCTTGTCTCTGTGGGGGCAGTCCTTCTGTATGCTGATCAAATTAGCTGTCCGCTCCAAAATCCTGTGAGAGCTTGCCTACTTATTTGAGACCACTAAAATGAAATGGATTTTGTGGTTTGAAGACATTCACTTTTAACATTGGTGTGTTGAACCTAGGGGTTTTGTTCATTTGATTCAAAAATAACGTGGTTTTCAGATCTCTCCAATAAGCAAGTTAGTACATACGTATTTTTGTAATTTAAGTATACTTAATTGATGTACAGATTTTATATGTTCACCCAGTGAGACCAATCTGTGTAATCAACAGCAAGGTCAAGAAACTGAACATTACTCCTGCAGAGGTTATCTAAAGCCCTTTTAGTCACTACCTTCACCCCCAAGAATAATCAGTATCCTAACACGGCAGATTTTTTCTCCCTAGAATTTTATAGGGCATCAAATAGTCTGAGCATGTTATTTTTAAAGTTCAAGAAAACAGGGGCACCTTGGTGGCTCAGATGGTTAAGCATCTGCTGCTCAGGTCATGATTTCCAGGTCCTGTTGGGCTCCCCACCTCAGTTGGGAGTCTGGTTTTCCCTCTCCCACTGCCGCTGTTTGTTTTCTCTCTCTCTTTCTCTTAAATGAATAAACAAAATCTTTAAAAAAAAAAAAAGGTTCAAGAAGACTGTTTTTTTTTTTTGAAAAATGGGTTGGTTGGTTTAGGGGATTATTAAGTCAAATATGTGATAGTTAGTTTTAGATTCATGTGAATAGATGTCTTACTTTAATGGGTGAATGTATGGTTTCACCGTTTTTAAGGTTAAAACTCTTTAATTCCCAGTTTAAAGAAATAAATGATGTAATGAACTGCCTCCAGTTCGAAGTTTGCAGCTTGTGTATACCAGTGACCATGTGGCACTCGGGCAGAAGTGATTTTCCTTAACAGAATACTGTTTTATTACTTCTCCAAGTGGTAATATTTATGGCCTTACATAAGTTACTCAAATTCAAACACCAGGGCTAATATTTTTTACTTCTGTTGAATACCTCCCAGAGTGCCAGACGTTTATCTCCTAGGTTCTTTCTCGTCTGTAGTGAGCTTAACCAAAGTGAAACCTGACTGACTGTGGGAAACGTTTTAGGAAATGGGGCTTTTCCACTCTTGAGGTTCTTTTGAAGTAATGATAAGTAGAAGTGATAAGGCTAAATTTTACTCCCCAAAACTTCTTGAATTTGTATGTGAGATGTTTCTAGAGAGGTTAGTTTAAAAAATTTCCCTTAAAAAAATTTTTTTTCCCCCTGATTTCTGGGGTTTGGCCTGTGAAAATGAAGAGGAGGAGATGTGAAGTTCTTATCCATTGGGGCTTTGGCACTGGCTGTGTGGTTCCTATTTGGCTGTAAAATAAGGCTCTTGGTCTGTCTTTCCTAAGCACAGGTTCTTTTAAGATTTTATTTATTTATTTGACAGATCAGTAGGCAGGCAGACAGAAAGAGACGGAGAAGCAGGCTCCTTGCTTGCGGAGCAGAGAGCCCGATGCGGGGCTCCATCCCAGGACCCTGAGATCATGACCTGAGCCGAAGGCAGAGGCTTAACCCACTGAGCCACCCAGGCACCCCCTAAGCACAGGTTCTTAACTGCAAATTCTGAAGATTGAATGACAGGAGGAATAGTGTTTAACTGTGTTGAACTTACTGAGCAAGAGTAACACTTTCTGAGGGGAAATGTTTCGAATTCACTGAATGCTAGAAATTGATTTTATTATATTATGGGAGGATTTTTATTTTTTTTTTTTTATTATGGAGGTCTATTTTTGTGTCCTTGATTATATATCCCATATCCATACTCAAGGTTATTGTGTCTTTCTGGCTATTCCAGAGATAATGAAACATTTTTTTTTTTTAATATTTTATTTATTTATTTGACAGAGAGAAATCACAAGTAGGCAGAGAGGCAGGCAGAGAGAGAGAGAGAGGAGGAAGCAGGCTCCCTGCTGAGCAGAGAGCCCGATGCGGGACTCGATCCCAGGACCCTGAGATCATGACCTGAGCCGAAGGCAGCGGCTTAACCACTGAGCCACCCAGGCGCCCGAAACATTTCTTAAATTATGTCTTTCACCTCTGCCAGGGGCGTAGGTAAATCTCAGCTAGTACGAGTGTTTAAATTCTGCTTGACCTGAAACTTGACTAGCTTTTATGTTGTTTTTCTCGTTATTCTTAGCACCTAGTCTTACTCCTGAGTGGTCTGCCACATGTCTTTCTCTAACCTACCATTGGAAAACATGTTTTCAGGAAGCTGCCTTTGTGGCTCCTCAGTCATCCTGGAGTCAAGAGTATTTTTTCCACTACCTTCATGATCTAACCGCCTTCAGGAAAGACTTGAGTGTGAGACATCATCTAAGGTCTAATAATGACAGATTTTCACACTATATACTGTCTATCCTTGTAAACTTTGTATTAAATGTTTTGACAGTGAAACTCGGTAGGCTTGGGATCCCCAAGGAAAGAAGACACTTTGTTTTCTTCAAAGGAGTGGAAGTAGGTTTCCCACATAAATGGGATGGAGTTGATAATGTCACGAAAACATGGACTTTGGGGAAAGAGGAGCCTGGGTTTCAGCTTCTGCTTATGTGTGACTGTGGGCAAGTCATTTTACTTTGGAGTGTTGGTTCTGATCTGCAGAATTGAGACAACTCCTAGGATTGTTGTGAGGATTTTTGAATGGGGTATTTGTAAAATACCCACTCAGCAATACTAATCTTCTCTATTCATTGGGTAAATTAGAATGACTTAGTCTTGGCAGTCTGTTATTTAACCATGAGGCAACTGATTTATAATACCAAGATTTGAGGACAAGGGGTAGTGGAAGTACGCTGACTACTATCATGACTAAAGACTGGTGAGTCAGTTCACTATGAACCTGATAGAAAATGACATGTTCAGGTTGACATGAGTATGACCATACCAAACAAAAGTCCCTCTCAGAGTGTTCAGCTGTAGAATTATTGTCTTTTATAGCTTGGTCTTAATCTTTTAGGCAGAAGCCCTTACTTAGGAAGGGGCAGAAGAAAGGACATAGCTTTGAGAAGGTGGGGCACATGATTCTTTATGCCTTCAATTTGTTAAACTTTTTCTATGAGAGAGGCAGCTTTGCTATCTCTGTATGAGACAAGGGAATATGAAACTTTGGAATTTGACTTAAAATACCTTGACATTTACAGCCTCATAATCTTAAAGTTTTTTTCTTTCAACTTTTTGCTTTGAAAAATGAGAAACCTCATGAAAGTTCCAAGAAAGATAAAATAAGTACCCATATACTCTTTGCTTAGATCTCCTTATCATTTTTGTCACATTTGCTTTAGTCAGCTGTAAATTCTGCATATAGCCTTAAAATTTTTTTGACACTAGACCTTATGATAGGTTAGCATGCTGGACCTTTATTGAAGATAAGTGTTCATTTGAAAGGAAATTTTCAGTAGCGGCAAACAATGCTGTATTAATGTTCTAACACATTTACCAACTAGCTCAAGATTAAAGTGCCAAGAGTATTAAAAGAACTTGCATACAGATTTTGTGTCTAAATTAATAGATGTGTTCAAGGTCCTCATGATGTAGAGACAAGTTCTTTAGAGGGGTGCCATTGGGATGGTGATAAAAGGGGCTTAACATTGGAGCTTGGATTGTTGGATTGTTAGCAGTCTAAATGGGACCTGTAGGCCCCATTTAATTTAATATTGAAGTTACTAAATGTTGAGCATTTGTCATGTTTCGGTAATAAATTGACTTCTTGGAGGGGCACCTGGCTGGCTCAGTAGGGGGAGCATGTGACTCAGTCTCAAGGTTGTGAATTCAAGCGTCATTTTGGGCTTGCTTTAGAGTTCTTGGAGCCCAGTGGTTTTTTTTTTTTAGGAACCTTCTTAATAAATCTAGAACTCGGGGTGCCTGGGTGGCTTGGTCATTAAGCATCTGCCTTCTGCTTATATCACGATCCCAGAGTTCTGGGATCAGGTCCTTCATCAGGCTCCCTGCTTGGCGGGAAGCCTGCCTCTCCCTCTTCCGCTCCCCGTTTATGTTCCCTCTCTTCTTTGTCGACTAAATCTTTAAAAAAAAAGAAAAAAAGAAAAAATCTAGAACTCTAGGGACACCTGGGTGGCTCAGTTGGCTAAGCATCTCCCTTCAGTTCGGGTCATGATCCCAAGGCCTTGGGATTGAGTCCTGCATTGGGCTCCCTGCTCAGCAGAGAACCTGCTTCTCCCTCTTCCTCTGCTGCTCCCCCTGCTTGTGCATGTTCTGTCTGTCAAATAAATAAAATCTTAACAACAACAAAAAAGGAATCTAGACTTTTAAAACCATTAGGTAGAGCTGGGTAAGTTGTTACTTGAAGAAATCACTCCTGCAGCAAAGCTGGATTCATTGTAGCAAATCTTAGTGTGACTGTAGTGTGCCAGACATCAGGGTTATAGAAATAATTCCTGCTCTACTAAACACCAGTAGATCATTTCAGTGACGGGCAGGATACTGTGGAACACAGGAGAGAGACACTTAGTCTCCCATGAAGGCATTGAGAAAGTCTTCGGAGGAAGCCGCCAGCATAGCTCATCAGGCCATGTCTAGTGATTTTGCTGTTGTAACAGTGGTTGGGTAATAGGGCAAACCAGTGGAGATGCAGAAGCACAGTCAAGTCTGGATTTTGTTTTAGCTGCTAAAACCCTAGTAATTGGGGAAGGAGGGTTAGGATGTATAAACTCTCATGTAATGTCCTGTGAGATAAAGAGGTAATGATGTCCCATCTTTATTAAGAAACTGCTGCAGGTTGTGTAATCCTGATCAGCCGTACTGAAAATGAATTTGCTCAAAATAGAGAAAATTTGTGTCATGTTAGAGCTCTAAAGAGGATAAAATGAAAGAAGCAACATGAGAGAGTATGAGCTCTGAAGACAAGGGGTTTGGCTTGCCAGTTTTTAGCCCTGGGGAAGGGGCTTAAATTTTAGTCTGAGTGTCTGTGTCTTCTTTGTACATTAAGTCTCCTGCCTGCCTTGGTGTTATTGTGAGGTTTAATTTGTGAAGTTCTATGACAGGGTCTGGCCTTCTAGATACTCAGTAAATATTACATTTTCTTGCTTCATTCAGCTATACTACCACGAGTACCTTACAGACTGTTGCATATTTAAGACCATAGACTGTATATTGTGATAATGTATTTACAAGTAGCAGTGTAGTGTTTAGAAATGTGAAATTTAGCTGATAAATTAATCAGCTATATATTTAGCTATGTATTCTTTCGGGTCAAATACCAAATTTTAGCCTAATTACCTCCTGTGGAAATGATTCTTTGCAACGTGTATTTTAAGACATTTAGAGATTTGACATTTTCTGGAAGTGTGTAAGTAAGAAAAAGTAATCAGATAAAATTTTAAGTTATTTCTACCCTGCCCTTAGTCCTACAGCCTTTTGACAAGGCTTTTAGCTTCTCTGGGCCTTTGTTCCTTCTCTCTCTTGGATGAAAGATCCTTACTAGACAATTTCCAATGTTTGGTTTAATACTTGAGAATCTTAAGAAACCAAAATATTAGGTTGTCTTGTGCCTATTATTACAGATGCACAATCCCTTTAATTAAACTCCTCTTACTTAGTAATATTTTGTAATTTAAAGGGATCTTTAGATTTATTCATTCTTCACTTGTCTCAGAGTGAAGAGGTAGTAAACATTACAGTAAAGGAACTTCTTTTACATGGATCATCAGTATTCTGCCAGGCCAATTTGGGGCTTTTCTTTAGTATCTTACTGTGAATTAGAAAAACTATATTTTTTAAGGGTTTTTAAAAGGTATAACAGCTTTAAAAATGTATGAGAGTGATCTCTAATCCCTTCTGCTTAGAGATAATCAGTGTTAAAATTTTTTAGTGTTCAGTTAATTGCTTACTGTAAGCTGATAATTGCAGTTTAGATATATTAATCACTAAATATTAGAGAATTTGAAGAAAAATCTATTTTAGAATATAGTGTGTATGTTTGAACAAGTGATTCAGCACATTTTGCTGAGGTAAGTGTTTCACAATGTAAATGACAAACAGAAAGCTAGCTTACCTTGGGGATCTATATGAGTATAAAAGTGCCATGAAGGTTCTTAAAGTCCTTGTAGGGGTCTTACTTCCTTGTCTGGCTGGGATTGGGTTACTGGGACAGACTAACAAGTCTTACGTAACTAGGTAAATAACACTTGGGTTTTTACTCAGGAACCAAGCAAATTACATGAAAGTAAAATTATTGGCATCAGTTCTTAGAAATGGATGACTGAAAAAAAAAATTTTGGAACAGTTCTAATGTTAGGATACCACTGTTAGACTCCTGGATAAATTAGGACCTTCATATCCTTACCTGGTCATTCTTTCTATGTGTAAATTGTCAAACACAGGGTCATAGTGTTTAGTATCTCATTTTTAAAAATCTATTTTAAAAAAAAATATCTATTTACAAAGAACTGTTCGTGTTGTGGGTTTTTGAGATTTTGAGTTTTGTTCTCATTTTTTTTTTCCTAGTATAAAGATGGCATCTCTCTGAAAACTCAGATGGATATTAAAAAGCATGTAATAGTGGGGTGCCTGGGTGGTGCAGTTAGTTAAGCGTCCGACTCGGTTTCAGCTGGGGTTGTGAGATTGAGCTTCTTGTCAGACACCATACTCAGTGTGGAATCTGCTTAATTAATATTCTCTCTCCCTCTGCCCCACCCCCCACTCCAAAAAAAAGTCGTAACATTTAACAGCACCTACTCTATGCCAGGCACTTTTCTTGGTGCTTTGTATCCATTAACTCATTTAATTTTTATAACAGAACTATTATCCCTATTTTACATAGAGGAAACTGAGGCATACAAAAGTTAAGTGTCATACTTAAAAGTCTCCTGGCCTAGTCGGTGGCAAAACCCAGATGATTTGAACCAGGAAGTCTGGTTTTAGAATCTGCTCGTAACTACTTGCTGCATGAAAAATATAAAATCAGGCATACTAGCACCCAGCTACTTTTTCAAACTGTTTTTTTTTTTTTTTTTAATCAGAATGTCCTTCTACTTATATTAAGGTGTATAGATTTTGTTTTAGAAAGCCATTGGCTTAACTGACATGAATATTCCTTCCATGTCAGCATTTTAAACGGCTATACAGATTCTATTATGTGTTAACAAAAAAGGAATTCTATTTTAAATGGCTGTATAGATTATATTATGTGTTAACAAAAAAAGGGAAACTGAAGGGTGGCTTGGCCCTATTCTCAATCTTTTTTCCTCTTACAGTCTTAAGTAAAATCATGCTACAAATTCTGGCTGAGGATGTGTTCATTCCCCTCTCCCCTCCCTGATTGTCACCCTAGGCCTCCAAAATCTGGAATCACCTCTGTTGGTGGTCATTGTCTTTGAAATATTCCTCTTTTTTCTTTTTTTAAGATCTTACTTTTTTATTTGTCAGAGGGACAGATACTGGTCAGGGAAGTGGGGAGGCAGAGGGAGAAACAGGGTCCCCACTGAGCAGGGAACCTGAGGCAGGACTTGATCCCAGGACCCCAGGATCATGACCTGTGCTGAAGGCAGACGCTTAAACCGATTGAGCCACCCACACCCTCTATAAGGGTCTTCAAAGGAGACCGTTGGTTATTTGAGAAATTTGTCTTACAGCTAGCACTTTCCTTGTTTTAACAGAAATGTCACGGGCGCCTGGGTGGCTCAGTTGGTTAAGCCGCTGCCTTCGGCTCAGGTCATGATCTCAGGGTCCTGGGATCAAGTCCCGCATCGGGCTCTCTGCTCAGCAGGAGCCTGCTTCCCCCCCCTCCCCTGCCTGCCTCTCCATCTACTTGTGATTTCTCTCTGTCAAATAAATAAATAAAATCTTTAAAAAAAAAAATAAAAAAAAAAAGAAATGTCAGGAAAACACTCTTTAATTGTCCTTTTGTAGAAGCCAGGAGGGGCTGTGATGTTCCCAGGGTCATGCACAATAGGGTGGGAGTCATCTTCGCATTGTTAAGACCATGATCACTGATCAGGCATCAAGGGGAGAAGATGTCTGAAAGAGTAAAAGGCGGAGGACAGCTTTAGGCAACTGCCCTGGGTTTTTTGTTTTGTTTTTTTCCAGTAGGAGAGAAAAGCGTGGTCAGAATGGTAAAGGAGGTTGATAGGCTGAAGTTCTAGGAAAAACCACCACTGTCACGAAACTGAGTTTTTGTATTCTCTTCTTTAAATGGGTGACCTATCTGGTGATAGAAACCAGTTCTGTATCTTCCTGTGTCAAACAGTAGAGACTGGCACTAACAAAGTCTGTAGCACTGATGTCAACACTGAACACAGGCTTGTTTCTTTTGGAATGTGAATTCTCATTTTGAGAGTATTTTGTAATAGGTGCTAAAGGATTAGGAAATGAAATTATACAACTAAAAAAAACTTGTATTACTGAAAATTTGCTTACCATAAGTGCCTATTCAGCCACTCTGGTCTGGTCCTAGAAAAATCCAGAGCTTACCCTCTTAATCCCTCTTAAGTCCCCTTTTCTCAGGTTAGTCTGGCCTCTTCTCCCGCAGTTTCGTGAGGTTGGTAGCTGGGGTCCTGCTCTTTCTTGGGGCTGCTGTATGTAATGACATAGATTGTCCTAAGCCTGGCATGGTAGTATGGTAAATATTTCTAAGTGTTCTTGACTATATGAGGTTTGCAAGAAAGGAAAGCAAAGACTATCAGACCAAGTAGTTTTCTAAATGTTTTGTAGCAGTGCAGTCCTTTCATACGAAGTCACGTGGAAGTCCCAGTGTATAACAGATAAAATCCCCTATTTCTGTCTCTGTCTCTTTTAAGCGGGTGGGTCACTGGGGCTCTGAAGAGGTTGGGTGACTTACTCGTCTTAGGGTCACACAGATCAGCCTTGAAACAAAACGAGGATATGGAGTGGTGATTTTCCTGGTAGTTCTGTAATTGAATTCACTTGTTTGCTTTTCCACTAGTGAAAAGGAAGAAGATGATAATGAGAAAAGAGAAGATCCAGGTGATAACTGGGAAGAAGGTGGAGGTGGCGGTGGTGGTATAGAGAAATCTTCAGGCCCCTGGAATAAAACAGCCCCAGTGCAAGCACCTCCTGCTGCAGTAATTGGTAAGCTTAATATTTTATTCTCCTACAGCTGTCTGTATAATTCAATGTACTGTTGGCATGCAACTAAATGAATGCTTGTAGGAGAATGAGTGGGGTTCCTTTCTGCTCTTAAGAGAGATGTTTGTATTTGTCTGTCTGAAGAGTTTCACATCCTGTGTAAAAGAATTTAGACCTTAAGAGACGTGCTTTTCTGTAGGCTCCTTAAATTTATATGTAAACTAACTTGCCAAACTTAAATACTTGTAATTTATGTCAATTTTTGACAGTTGGCTAAGGGAAATTGTACCTGTGTTTCCACCCGTCTTTATGTTTTTTACCCTGTTCCTCATTTACTCTGTCTTGAGGCATGAATTCTCAGAAGGGCACATTTTCATTCCTAAGAGTTGATAGTAAGAGGTTCTTGGTGGGAGCATGAAGAAGTGTTAGATCTTCTAGTGGGGTGTTGCCCACCAGAGGGCAACAGCGAGCAGGTGCACAGTGTATCTGTGGTATTAACATTTCCTGGTGTGGGGGCATGGTGTTTAGGAAACAGATGTCTGAAAGGGTTCCTTAGAAATGGCAGTGTTGAGAGAAGTTTGAGAAACATTACGTTATAACATATACCCATTTTTTAAAAATGCAGAATAATAGAATAATAGTTCACTCCAAATCTTACTGCCCAGAGATCACAGACAATTAGTATGTATCAGCATTCTTGGCATCCTTTCTAGCCCTTTGCTAGATGTGTATATATATGCTTTTCCATTTAGGTTTTTTTACTTTCTCTCTGAAGACCTGAGCATTGCTAACCTCAGTGTCCAGGTCTCCATCCTCACCCAGTTTGCCCCATCAGCAGCGCTTGCTATATAGCTGATCACCCCAGGACACCACAGTCTCCTGCTCCCTCCACTGTTGATTCTGTCTCCCTGGCTGGACTTTCTTTTCTCCTGCCTCTGAGAGAGAACCTGCCCCAGTGGTCAGTCCCTGCCACTCTCTTTTCTGTGCCCTCCCTCCCTTGACAGTGTCCACATGCCGGCAACTCCAAAATTCACACCAGCTAACTTCTCTCCTGACCTCCACACACGCTTAGCCGCCAAGCCGGCATCTCGATATCCGCATATCCCCAGCTGAACTCATGTACAGTGGACCCTTGGACAATGCGAGGGTGGGGGCCCCCGAACCTCTGTGCAGTCAGATCCACGTTTCACTTCTGGCTACACCAAAATTTAACTACTGAGAGCCTGCTATGACTAAAAGCCTTAAGAGTAACAAACATACCAGTAACCAGTTACTAGTTGTTATCAGTAACAACACATTTTATATATTTATCCTACTATATCCTTAGAATAAGCTAGAGGAAAATTACTAAAAGCATAAAGAAAAATCCATTTACAGTTCTCTACCGTATTTATCAAAAACATGAATGTGTTAGTGGAGCCATGCAGTTCAAACCCAGGCCGGGGTGAGCACATGGCTTTCCTAATCTCCTTGCTGTTCATTCAGTCCCTTAGGCCACAACTCTTGGAGTCCTCTTTGATGCCTTTTCCTTGCTCCACACCTAAATCTCATTTGTCAGTAAATTTGTTTTGTCTATATTTTCAAAATCAGATTCTGTGTGACTAGTTCTCTCCAGGGCCACTGCTACCACTCTGCTTTGAACTGTTAATTTTTATATGGATCAGTGAGGTCATCTCTTTGCTGGTCTGTCTGCTTCTGTGCATGCCCCCGCCCCCCCAAAGAGAAGCTGAAGTTCTCAGTGACCTGCAAGGCTTGGGATCCCTGCCTTGTGATCCCTTCTTCTGACTTGCTGTTTCTTTGAATCTGGTCCTCGCTTACCCTGCTTCTTGAGGATACCAGGTACACTGCTGCCACAGGCCCTTTTTGTCTAGGTTCTCATCCTGAATCCTCTTTCCTTTATATTAGGAGCCTCTAAGAAAGCTGCTTCTGCAAAGGGCCAGATAAGAGGTAATTTAGATTTTGAGGGCCGCACGGAAGAGGATTTTAGTTGCCCAGCCCTGCTGTGACAGCACAGAGGCAGCTGATGCAGACACCCAGTGAGTGTCGCTGCATTCCATTGAGCCATTTAGGAAAGCTGGAGTCAGACCAGATTTGGCTTGTTTGCCTACTCTGATTAAGTTTGCCTCCTTATGGCTTTTAGGCCTTGTTTGGTTTCCACCTCAACACTGAGACCCCTGCCCATCGTGTGCTCCCTTTACAGTCCCTTCCCCTACTCATTTTCGGTTGGGCACCAACCTTTATGTGGATGCGTCTCCTCCCTCGAGCCGAGCACTGCCCCACAGTACTTTTGCAGTGACAGAATGGCATTGTTTACCGAAATAGCTGCTAGCCACAGGTGGTGGTTGCGCACTTAAAATGCCACTAGACTACTAGACCTAAGGAACTGAATTCTTAAAAGTTTATTTCATTTCAGATGGCTGCATGTAGCTAGCAGCCTGAATATCCAGTCCAGTTCCTGAAGGCATGTCCTTAACATTTGTATCTTCCACGGTGCAGTTTAGAACAGCGTCTGACACAGCAGGTGCTCAGTCACTAATGAATGTGTGTGATACTACAGCTTTCCCACACTTAATTAAAAGCTGTATGAGACAATAAGCCTTTATAGTAGTATTCAAATGGCTGCATTATATTGCAGCTAATAAATGATGGCGTAGGCGTTTATTTGAAATGAAGTTTTTGATAAATGGAAAACACACATTATAAAATACTGAATTCATATTAAGAATGGGGAGAGAAAAAATGATACATAAGGAAAGGCTGAAAGATACTGTCCCGAAAACATTAGCCATCCTGTAAGACTGGGCTGCTCAGCTGCCTCATTCTTTCCCTGCTTTACCTGTGTTTATAAAATAAGACATCCTTAAAATCCACTGATGTGGAAGACAAGGAAATTATTAAAGATATGTAGTGGCTTATTTTTACTAGCCTTTTAGAAGTAAGTATATACACAAGCATTTTCATAAGTAAATTCTTTACACATGGTGTGTTATCTAACCCACCAAACAGATAAAGAAGTCATTACCCACATTTACCTGTATGTAAACTGAGGGCTGAGGTTGTGCTGTTCTGAAAGACAGTAGCTGACAGACTGTGTCCCAGGTCCACAAAAGAGATCCTCTCCCACTTCCAGTAAGTTTGAAAGAACTCCTTTACATAGGAAGGCGAAGTGTTGTACATGGAAGAGAAGTTAGAAGACTGCCCCTGAGAGAGAAGAGCATTTTCACTGTCAGACATTTTCTCAGATAACTTTCTTCTGTTGTCCAGAGAGACTTCTTGTGTAGGTATTGGGGTTTTTTCTGTAATTGTCAAGTCATTGGGAATGCGGGACTAGTTTATTAGAATGCCAAGGCATTTGAATAGTTTCTCTAAACTGTTATGAAATGTTAGTTACAGAGACCCCAGAACCGGCAATGACTAGCGGTGTGTATAGGCCTCCTGGAGCCAGGTTAACCACAACAAGGAAAACACCACAAGGACCACCAGAAATCTACAGTGATACACAGTTCCCATCCCTGCAGTCCACTGCCAAGCATGTAGAAAGCCGGAAGTAAGTACTGTCAACTCCTGCCTTTTGTCTGGGAACCCTGTCCTTGGCCAGTGAGTGGGATATGGGAGATAGGAAAAACCAGCTGAGGTGGGGGGGGGGGATCTCCTTGGTAAAGTCCAGGCTACAGCCGACAGGCAGCTGTGCATTACGTGGGACTTACAAGCCTGAGGGTGGGGAAAGGGGTAAGGGCCCTGGAAGGGGGCAGTGGGGAAGAAGCACCAAAGACAGACATTGTCTACAAAAGTTTCTTTATTCCTGGTTTGTGTTGTTCTGTAGCTATGACATGTATCTATATAGAATTCTATGACATGTATCTATATAGAATTCTTTGTAAGCACACATGTTCCTTATAACATGGAAACTAGAACTGTAAGAGCAATATTTCATTGTATTCCCAGTTGATGTGAAAAGATGAAAGATGTTGGCATTTATAAATCTAATACTAAAATAATCTTATTTCAGCAGGTACTTAAAATGAATGCTACCTGGAATTAAATGACCACATATGGCACTTCCACATCCTTTGTAGGGACATGAATTTTTAATTTTTATTTTATTTTATTTTTTAAGTAAATAAAATGGCAAGAAATGTAAAGGACATCAGATGGAAATACTGGTTTTGGTGGGGGGTGGCTTTTAAAGTAAATACCAGTCTTTTTGTCTCTTTGAGAGCCCATCTGGCTTGAACTTAAGCCTCCATTGGACTTGCACCTGTGCTCTGTCCCACAGAATAAGGGGCAGTGATTCCCCACGGGACTCAACTTGCTTTATCTGATCCACTCCCATCAAGGAGAAGTGAGGAGAAATCATTGAATAATGAGTAGAACCTGACTTGAATCAGAAAATTGTTGCCCTTAGGCATAAAGAAATGTATTGTTTGTATTTGCTAAAAATAAAAGTGACTCTTAGAAGGAATCACCGTGTCATCAGATAGCCTTTTGACTTTGCAGTTGTCTTCAAGTTGGTCCCAAAATAGGTTTGCAGTAAACAGTATTCAAATAGATTGCTGCCACAGAAAATAGGACCATAGAGATCTGGTATTTGTGTTTTCTGTTTCTTCGAAGCCCAGAAAATGATCTGATGATGATTTAATGTGCAGGTTTCCCCCACTGTCGAAAGTAGAGAATTCCTATGAAATGGTTCCTAAGCCAGAAAGGCATAAAGCAAAGAGAGTCCCCACTTTCTGAAAGGTTGCATTACACTGCTTTGCTTTTACCGGAAGACCTGCTTTCTTTTCCTAACTTAACACTAACTGAAAGAAATCTGAAGAGACTTTTCACTGTTACGAAAAAATATATCACCATACTAATGTAGGTCTTATGTAAAAGTAAGTGGTATAACCCAAACTCAGGTTACTTCAAAGGGGGGATGTGTGGCTTTTTTTTTGGAGGATCAATAACCTAGTGAAGAAGAAATTTACTGATTACATTTCTTTTCCCTTAGGGATAAAGAAATGGAGAAGAGCTTTGAAGTAGTAAGACACAAAACTAGAGGTAGGGATGAGGTTTCAAAAAACCAGGCCCTTAAACTTCAGCTAGACAACCAGTATGCTGTGCTTGAAAATCAGAAAAGCAGCCACACACAGTACAATTAAGAAATGGTCTTTGCTAACCCTTCTAAGGTAACTAGACTGCAGCTAACCACCAGGAACAGCCATTCATCATCTGATCTCTGCTGGACCCACAGCCGATGCAGACCACTCGATATAAGTGACCGGCCCTGTGGCACTGTGGAGGTGCAGGTGTCCCAGCTGCTCTTTGTATATACTGGATTTAGGGGGATTCTCACTGTTCTGTAAATGTGTGAACTAGATTCAGCAGTGCTCTTTCGTTGTTACTCTGCCGATACAAAAACAAACTGCAGCCAGTGGTCATTTCAAAATCTTTTTATGTTCAGATACTGAGCCTTCGTAAGGGCTGACTACCTCAGGTTTGCTGCACTCGTTGCGGACTTCATGTGGATCACAACTTCTGGACACGGAAGGTTACAGCTAGTATGTGTCGGTGTGAAGCTTGAAACCAGCTCTACTGGATTCCTATCAGAAATCCTGCAGAAAGTCAGCCATCTGGGTTCTGATCTGCTGTAAAAGATGAAGATTTAAGTGACCTTAATTAACCTGTCCTGTGCCCCACCCTTAAGGATACTCTGTAGTGGGCTGTGTTAGACTTCCTGGAACACGCCGCTCTCAAAAGAACTCATGTGTTCAGATAATCTCTGTAGGGTTGTGATTTTATAATTTAAGCTTTGAGTTGTATTCTGAGGTAACCACAAATTAAATTCAACCAAACTTGGGTCCACCAAGTGGGAAAGGGGGTAGGGGAGGGAGTAATCTTATTTCTTTTAGGAATTTTTTATTTGGGTAGTGCTTTTTCTGTGTTCCACCCATTAAGGCCTTTTTTTTCCTTTTTTTTTTTCCTTTTACTTGGAATAAGTTCTTCCACAGAGCATATTGCTTGGTTAAATAAGTGACCTGAAATACGCATTAGAATTGTGAAATGTCTTGTGAATTTGCCAATCCCTAGAGTGGAACCAAATAGCCTTTGATGTCAAGGGCAGTGGATGTGGGGGGCTCTACTTCAGGTGCTGCTAAGCCTCCTCTAATCAGGTCTAAACTGTACAGTAAACTGCAGTGGAAAGAGTGTGGGTTCTGCTCAGGCCAAGGGATTCACTGACCGGCCCTTAGCAGTTTAGAGCGACGGTGAGCAGAACCTTAACCTAAAACCCACTTAGGTTTTCACAGATCTTGCATATCTTTGACAGGATTTCCAGATAAACTTGTGCCCAAATTTTTCAGGTATTGAACATTTCTACAGATGCAGTGATTGTGCCAGTTTAGCTCTGTTACCAACCTCCTGGTATGTCTTGATGTTCATTTGAAGAGTCAGGGGTGAAAGACAGGCGATGTAGCACTTCTGTTTTTAATAATTACAGCTTAAACTATCCAGTAATTTTTAGTCCTTAAAGGGACTTCAGGAAGCTACCCAGGATTACTGAAAAGTCTTTCCATCTAATGAGATAGTCTGGTAATTTACTAGTTTTGTATCTTCGGTTCAGTAGAAATAACTTCAAAGTGGAATATGACCACTTGGTGCAGAGTCTGGGTTTCTCTCTAATAAATCCCTTTGCCAAATGCTGGAGTTGCAGACTTGCTCCTGGCAAGAGTGAAGCAAGTGAGCGAGTAAAACTACCCCGGTGTGGGTCATCTCCAGGAGTTCAGTCTTGATGAAAGTGTCAGTGCAGAAATTGACTCCTAGGAGTTCACAGTATCTCTTGACAGGACCTGCCAACCATGTCTGGGCCATGACTTGGGTGGTGGTTGAGGCGGCAGGCAGGGTACCTGCCTTCTGGTGTACTGGGGTGAGCAGCTGAGCCAGCCAAGGAGAGGTTGGATGATTAAGCAAGAAACAAGGGATTCTTGGTTAAACTGAAGACTTCATTTGGGAACCAAAAATCTTAACAAATAATCTTGGATCTTGAGCCACATATTTCCCCTGAAAAGTATGCATTTTTTTTCCAGCAAAATTTTGTTGGGGGTTATGTTACTGAGGAATGAACTGAGATGAGTATGTGGAACTTTTATTTAATAGCATACTATACTAGAAATCTGAAGACCTGCAGGAGATTTAAAATTCCAACTCTTGTTATAACTTTTTAAAGATTGTGAAATCTAAAAATGCACATGAATCAAGTTTTAATATACTGTATGATGGGTGGGTGAGGCTGTCCATTGTACCATTTCTTTCTTTGAATTCTCAGGCATGGTTTGGCAGTGCAAGAACTCTGTAACATTAACAAATTCAATAAAAAGTAAATCTATGGATTGTGCGGTCTGATTGTTTTTATTCACCACCACCCCCCCGTAGTTTTTATTTTTAACCCTTAACGTGTATCCTCTGTTTTTGAAAATGGCTAGTTGATGCCACTCCTCCCATTGCTGGAGGAGGATGGTATTCTTCTACTCCTGTTCCAGGAACGTTAACGAGACAGACCTGCAGTGAAGGGGGCTGCAGCGCTAGGATGAGTATTCTTCATGGAAGTTTAAGCATTGAAATGTACGTTTTTTTCTTTGTTAGTGTATTAAATTTGTCATAAACCATAGCAAGGGAATCCACAATCTTCACTGTGTAAAATAAAGATCTCGGGCCTTGTCCCAGGAGAAGCTTACACATTTGTCAAATGAGCAACTATTTTAAAGTTCAGAATTTAGTCTGCATTATAGTTCTACATTTTCTAGGCTAGAGAAGGTATATTTTAAGTCACTTTGGTAATGGAATTTTAATGTTTAATGTTTTTTTTTTTTTTTTTTTTTTTTTTTTTTTTTTACTTCTTAATTTTTAATGGGAAAGGTAAATTCTTGAGCATATATTGAGATGCTAGTTTTGTGTAGTATTTGCTCCAACTTGAAATGCAAAAATCTAAGACTTCTTTATGTTTTCTTAGGATGTAGTTTTTCTTTGTTATTTACAGTCTGTTGTGAGAAAGCTTCAAGGGATATAGGGCATTAGAGCACCACATCTCTAACTAGCTGGAGCATAATACATGATTTGAGTCCCCAATATTTTCTAACAGTAAGGTTTGTTTATTAAAGAAACCCCATGCTGTGACTGAATCAGTCTAATAGAAGCCAAGTTTGAACTTGAACATTCAAACATATGCCCATATATCTTGGGCATATATCATACATAATGATGTGGGGTCTAGACATCTTTCTGGGTTTGTTTATGTCTGTTATGGATTCCCCTCATTATCCATGCTGTTTGAGGGAGACCCCATGGATTCAGCTAGTTTATTGCATACTTTCTATATTTTTTTTTTTTTTTTTTTTTTTTTTTTTTTTTTTTTGCTTGGGGTCTGGAGATTTTTTTTTTTTTTTTTTTTTTTTTAATTTTTTATTTTTTATAAACATATATTTTTATCCCCAGGGGTACAGGTCTGTGAATCACCAGGTTTACACACTTCACAGCACTCACCAAATCACATACCCTCCCCAATGTCCATAATCCCACCCCCTTCTCCCAAACCCCCTCCCCCCGGCAACCCTCAGTTTGTTGTGAGATTAAGAGTCACTTATGGTTTGTCTCCCTCCCAATCCCATCTTGTTTCATTTATTCTTCTACCCACTTAAGCCTCCATGTTGCATCACCACTTCCTCATATCAGGGAGATCATATGATAGTTGTCTTTCTCTGCTTGACTTATTTCGCTAAGCATGATACGCTCTAGTTCCATCCATGTTGTTGCAAATGGCAAGATTTCATTTCTTTGATGGCTGCATAGTATTCCATTGTGTATATATACCACATCTTCTTGATCCATTCATCTGTTGATGGACATCTAGGTTCTTTCCATAGTTTGGCTATTGTGGACATTGCTGCTATAAACATTCGGGTGCATGTGTCCCCCTTTGGATCACTACATTTGTATCTTTGGGGTAAATACCCAATAGTGCAATTGCTGGGTCATAGGGCAGTTCTATTTTCAACATTTTGAGGAACCTCCATGCTGTTTTCCAGAGTGGCTGCACCAGCTTGCATTCCCACCAACAGTGTAGGAGGGTTCCCCTTTCTCCGCATCCTCGCCAGCATCTGTCATTTCCTGACTTGTTGATTTTAGCCATTCTGACTGGTGTGAGGTGATATCTCATTGTGGTTTTGATTTGTATTTCCCTGATGCCGAGTGATATGGAGCACTTTTTCATGTGTCTGTTGGCCATCTGGATGTCTTCTTTGCAGAAATGTCTGTTCATGTCTTCTGCCCATTTCTTGATTGGATTATTTGTTCTTTGGGTGTTGAGTTTGCTAAGTTCTTTATAGATTCTGGACACTAGTCCTTTATCTGATATGTCGTTTGCAAATATCTTCTCCCATTCTGTCAGTTGTCTTTTGATTTTGTTAACTGTTTCCTTTGCTGTGCAAAAGCTTTTGATCTTGATGAAATCCCAATAGTTCATTTTTGCCCTTGCTTCCCTTGCCTTTTGCGTTGTTCCTAGGAAGATGTTGCTGCGGCAGAGGTCGAAGAGGTTGCTGCCCGTGTTCTCCTCAAGGATTTTGATGGATTCCTTTCGTACATTGAGGTCCTTCATCCATTTTGAGTCTATTTTTGTGTGTGGTGTAAGGAAATGGTCCAATTTCATTTTTCTGCATGTGGCTGTCCAATTTTCCCAGCACCATTTATTGAAAAGGCTGTCTTTTTTTCCATTGGACATTCTTTCCTGCTTTGTCGAAGATTAGTTGACCATAGATTTGAGGGTCTATTTCTGGGCTCTCTATTCTGTTCCATTGATCTATGTGTCTGTTTTTGTGCCAGTACCATGCTGTCTTGATGATGACAGCTTTGTAATAGAGCCTGAAGTCCGGAATTGTGATGCCACCAACGTTGGCTTTCTTTTTTCAATATCCCTTTGGCTATTCGAGGTCTTTTCTGGTTCCATATAAATTTAGAATTATTTGTTCCATTTCTTTGAAAAAGATGGATGGTACTTTGATAGGAATTGCATTAAATGTGTAGATTGCTTTAGGTAGCATAGACATTTTCACAATATTTATTCTTCCAATCCAGGAGCATGGAACATTTTTCCATTTCTTTGTGTGTTCCTCAATTTCTTTCATGAGTACTTTATAGTTTTCTGAGTATAGATTCTGTGTCTCTTTGGTTAGGTTTATTCCTAGGTATCTTATGGTTTTGGATGCAATTGTAAATGGGATTGACTCCTTAATATCTCTTTCTTCTGTCTTGCTGTTGGTGTAGAGAAATGCAACTGATTTCTGTGCATTGATTTTATATCCTGACACTTTACTGAATTCCTGTATAAGTTCTAGCAGTTTTGGAGTGCAGTCTTTTGGGTTTTCCACATATAGTATCATATCATCTGCGAAGAGTGATAATTTGACTTCTTCTTTGCCGATTTGGATGCCTTTAATTTCCTTTTGTTGTCTGATTGCTGAGGCTAGGACCTCTAGTACGATGTTGAATAGCAGTGGTGATAATGGACATCCCTGCCGTGTTCCTGACCTTAGCGGAAAAGCTTTCAGTTTTTCTCCATTGAGAATGATATTTGCGGTGGGTTTTTCATAGATGGCTTTGATGATATTGAGGTATGTGCCCTCTATCCCTACACTTTGAAGAGTTTTGATCAGGAAGGGATGTTGTACTTTGTCAAATGCTTTTTCAGCATCTATTGAGAGTATCATATGGTTCTTGTTCTTACTTTTATTGATGTGTTGTATCACATTGACTGATTTGCGGATGTTGAACCAACCTTGCAGCCCTGGAATAAATCCCACTTGGTCGTGGTGAATAATCTTTTTAATGTACTGTTGAATCCTATTGGCTAGTATTTTGTTGAGTATTTTCGCATCTGTGTTCATCAAGGATATCGGTCTATAGCTCTCTTTTTTGGTGGGATCCTTGTCTGGTTTTGGGATCAAGGTGATGCTGGCCTCATAAAATGAGTTTGGAAGTTTTCCTTCCATTTCTATTTTTTGGAACAGTTTCAGGAGAATAGGAATTAGTTCTTCTTTAAATGTTTGGTAGAATTCCCCCGGGAAGCCGTCTGGCCCTGGGCTTTTGTTTGTTTGGAGATTTTTAATGACTGTTTCAATCTCCTTACTGGTTATGGGTCTGTTCAGGCTTTCTATTTCTTCCTGGTTCAGTTGTGGTAGTTTATATGTTTCTAGGAATGCATCCATTTCTTCCAGATTGTCAAATTTATTGCCGTAGAGTTGCTCATAGTATGTTCTTATAATAGTTTGTATTTCTTTGGTGTTAGTTGTGATCTCTCCTCTTTCATTCATGATTTTATTTATTTGGGTCCTTTCTCTTTTCTTTTTGATAAGTCGGGCCAGGGGTTTATCAATTTTATTAATTCTTTCAAAGAACCAGCTCCTAGTTTCGTTGATTTGTTCTATTGTTTTTTTTTGTTTCTATTTCATTGATTTCTGCTCTGATCTTTATGATTTCTCTTCTCCTGCTGGGCTTAGGGTTTCTTTCTTGTTCTTTCTCCAGCTCCTTTAGGTGTAGGGTTAGGTTGTGTACCTGAGACCTTTCTTGTTTCTTGAGAAAGGCTTGTACCGCTATATATTTTCCTCTCAGGACTGCCTTTGTTGTGTCCCACAGATTTTGAACCGTTGTGTTTTCATTATCATTTGTTTCCATGATTTTTTTCAGTTCTTCTTTAATTTCCCGGTTGACCCATTCATTCTTTAGAAGGATACTGTTTAGTCTCCATGTATTTGGGTTCTTTCCAAACTTCCTTTTGTGGTTGAGTTCTAGCTTTAGAGCATTGTGGTCTGAAAATATGCAGGGAATGATCCCAATCTTTTTGATACCGGTTGAGTCCTGATTTAGGACCGAGGATGTGATCTATTCTGGAGAATGTTCCATGTGCACTAGAGAAGAATGTGTATTCTGTTGCTTTGGGATGAAATATTCTGAATATATCTGTGATGTCCATCTGGTCCAGTGTGTCATTTAAGGCCTTTATATCCTTGCTGATCTTTTGCTTGGATGACCTGTCCATTTCAGTGAGGGGAGTGTTAAAGTCCCCTACTATCATTGTATTATTGTTGATGTGTTTCTTTGATTTTGTTATTAATTGGTTTATATAGTTGGCTGCTCCCACATTGGGGGCATAGATATTTAAAATTGTTAAATCTTCTTGTTGGACAGACCCTTTGAGTATGATATAGTGTCCTTCCTCATCTCTTATTATAGTCTTTGGCTTAAAATCTAATTGATCTGATATAAGGATTGCCACTCCTGCTTTCTTCTGATGTCCATTAGCATGGTAAATTCTTTTCCACCCCCTCACTTTAAATCTGGAGGTGTCTTCGGGCTTAAAAAATGTGTTTCTTGGAGGCAACATATAGATGGGTTTTGTTTTTTTATCCATTCTGATACCCTGTGTCTTTTGACAGGGGCATTTAGCCCATTCACATTCAGGGTAACTATTGAGAGATATGAATTTAGTGCCATTGTATTGCCTGTAAGGTGACTGTTACTGTATATGGTCTCTGTTCCTTTCTGATCTACCACTTGTAGGCTCTCTCTTTGCTTAGAGGACCCCTTTCAAGATTTCCTGTAGAGCTGGTTTGGTATTTGCAAATTCTTTCAGTTGTTGTTTGTCCTGGAAGCTTTTAATCTCTCCTTCTATTTTCAATGATAGCCTAGCTGGATATAGTATTCTTGGCTGCATGTTTTTCTCATTTAGTGCTCTGAAAATATCATGCCAGCTCTTTCTGGCCTGCCAGGTCTCTGTGGATAAGTCAGCTGCCAATCTAATATTTTTACCATTGTATGTTACAGACTTCTTTTCCCGGGCTGCTTTCAGGATTTTCTCTTTGTCATTGAGACTTGTAAATTTTACTATTAGGTGACGGGGTGTGGGCCTATTCTTATTGATTTTGAGGGGCATTCTCTGAACCTCCTGAATTTTGATGCTCGTTCCCTTTGCCATATTGGGGAAATTCTCCCCAATAATTCTCTCCAGTATACCTTCTGCTCCCCTCTCACTTTCTTCTTCTTCTGGAATCCCAATTATTCTAATGTTGTTTCGTCTTATGGTGTCACTTATCTCTCGAATTCTCCCCTCGTGGTCCAGTAGCTGTTTGTCCCTCTTTTGCTCAGCTTCTTTATTCTCTGTCATTTGGTCTTCTATATCACTAATTCTTTCTTCTGCCCTCATTTATCCTAGCAGTGAGAGCCTCCATTTTTGATTGCACCTCATTAATAGCTTTTTTGATTTCAACTTGGTTAGATTTTAGTTCTTTTATTTCTCCAGAAAGGGCTTTTATATCTCTCGAGAGGGTTTCTCTAATATCTTCCATGCCTTTTTCGAGCCCGGCTAGAACCTTGAGAATTGTCATTCTGAACTCTAGATCTGACATATTACCGATGTCTGTATTGATTAGGTCCCTAGCCTTCGGTACTGCCTCTTGTTCTTTTTTTTGTGTTGAATTTTTACGTCTTGTCATTTTGTCCAGATAAGAGTAAATGAAGGGGCAAGTAAAATACTAAAAGGGTGGCAACAACCCCAGGAAAATATGCTTTAAACCAAATTAGAAGAGATCCAAAATCGTGAGTGGGGAGTAAGGGGATAAAAAGAGGTTCAAAAAAGGAAGAGAGAAAAAAAAAAAAAAAAAAAAAAAGAAAAGAAAAGAAAAGAATTTTAAAAAAAAAAGAAAACACCTAAGAAAAATGTAAAAAAAAAAAAAATATATATATATATATATATATATTAGATAAACTAGTAAAAAATCGTTAAAAAAGAAAAAGGTAACAGTTAAAAAAAAAAAAATTTTACCCGAAGGCGAGAAAAAAAAAAAAAAAAAAAAAAAAAAAATGAAAAAGAAAAAATTAAATTAACTGCAAGACTAAAAAAAAATCACAGGAAAAAAGCCATGAGTTCCGTGCTTGGCTTTCTCCTCCTCTGGAATTCTGCTGCTCTCCTTGGTATTGAAACCGCACTCCTTGGTAGGTGAACTTGGTCTCGGCTGGATTTCTTGTTGATCTTCTGGGGGAGGGGCCTGTTGTAGTGATTCTCAAGTGTCTTTGCCCCAGGCGGAATTACACCGCCCTTACCCGGGGCCGGGGTGAGTAATCCGCTCGGGTTTGCTTTCAGGAGCTTTTGTTCCCTGAGCGCTTTCCGTAGAGTTCCAGAGGACGGGAATACAAATGGCGGCCTCCTGGTCTCCGGCCCGGAGGAGCCGAGAGCCCAGGGCCGCACTCCTCAGTGCGCCCTCAGAGAACAGCGCCCAGTTACTCCCGTCTGCCTGACCTCCGGCCGCGCTCCGAGCTCACCGAGCCTGCGACCGGTTCAAGGTAACACGGAGCTGCGAGCTTACTGTCAGCTCTGTCTCTGTAGCCGGCTTTCCCGTTCCAATACCCCCAAGCTCTGCGACACTCAGACACCCCCGATCCTTCTGTGACCCTGCGGGACCTGAGGCCACGCTGACCCCGCGTGGGCTTCGCCCCGGTTTAGCCTCTGGAGCGATGTCCCTCAGCGGAACAGACTTTTAAAAGTCCTGATTTTGTGCGCGGTTGCTCCGCCGCTTGCCGGGAGCCGGCCCCTCCCCCCGGGGTCTATCTTCCCGTCGCTTTGGATTCACTTCTCCGCCGGTCCTACCTTTCAGAAAGTGGTTGATTTTCTGTTTCCAGAATTGCTGTTCTTCTTCTCTTCGATCTGCCGATGGATTTTCAGGTGTTTGCAATCTTTAGATAAGCTATCTAGCTGATCTCCGGCTAGCTGAAGCAGTCTCAGCTTGCTACTTCTCCGCCATCTTGACTCCTCTCATCTAATGTTTAATGTTAACAATTGCTGCTAGGTCATTCTGGCTACTTGATGGAGAGTTTTCTTGACAGCCCTACTTTAAATAGAACACCCCAAAAAAAAAGTCCCTGTCACTAACATCCCTCTTAAAATCTTCCATAGTTGGGGTTTTGTTTTTTGGTGTTTTTTGTTTTTTCTTGAGCCAAAAGTTGCACTCCTAAAATTTACATGTAAGTACTGTTTTTAGTATAGTCTCAAAAATTGTGCAACCATCGCTCTGAATTCTGGGACATATTTCTCATCCTCCCCTCCCCCTTCCAAATTCCATATTCATTAGCAATCCTTTACCATTTCCCCAAGTCCCCTGCCCTAGGCAACAACTATTCTTGGTCCCTTAGACTTCTCTTTCTGGACATCTTCCATAAACAGGGCTGTTGGACAGGGTCTTTTCTGACTAGCTTCTGTGACTTAGTAGGTGTCTGAGGTCGTCCATGTAGCATGCATTAGCACTGTTCGTTGTAATGCCAAACAGCTTTGTGGACACCATGTTCAGTATTCGTTCATCACTTGAACATTTGGGTGGTTTCCACTTTATCCTTGTTACGAATAATGCTGCTATGAACCTCCATGTATAAGTTGTCAGTATGTTTTCAATCCTTTTTTCTGTATTTGGTGGTGAAATTGCTGGGTCATACACCTTTTTGAGTCACTGCCAAACTTTTAAGTGGCTGCACCATGTTACATTTCTACCAGTGCTATCTGAGGATTATTTCTTCACATGCTCATAATTACATAGTTAACCTGACAAGTTCTAGTCATCCTAGTTGGTGTGAGCTGGTACCTTGCGGTTTTGATCTGCACTTCGTAACTAGTGACTAGTGACGCTAAATACCTGTGTGCTTATTGGCCATTTGTGTATCTTTGGAGAAACGTCTATTCAAATCCTTTGCTAATTTTTTGTTTCTGTTTTCATTATTGAAAGAGTTTTTTCTATATTCTGGATACTTGTCCCTCATCATTGTAATTGGTAATTATCTTCTCCCATCTTTATTTTTTTACTGTGTTTTGAAGCACAAACGTTTTTAATTTTGATGAACCCCGGTGTATCTTGTTCCTTTTGTTGCTAGTGCTTTGGGTGTGTCTAAGGAATGTGACTTAACCAAGGTCAGAAATATTTATCCTTATTCTGAGAGTTTTGTAGTTTTAGCTCTTCCATTTAGATAGTATAGTTAATCCATTTTGAGTTAATTTTAGAATATGGTGTGATGTAGGAGTCTAACTTGGTTCTTTTACATGTGGATATCCAGTCATCCAGTGCCATTTGCTGAAGACTCCTCTGTTGTTTGGTATGCTAAACATTTTACTTGTCTATCTGGGATATGAGACTGGTCTGGAGTAGAAACCTGCAGGAAGGGATGTTGAGTTGGAGTGCGCGATAGGAATAGGGAAGAAGAGCCAGGCTGATTTTGATGACCGATGAAAGCGTTGAGGCCAGAATCCACACAGGCATTCCCTGGCAATGTTGGAGTTTGCCTTCCAGAGCACTGCTATAAAGCAAATACTGGAATAAAGTGAGTCAAATGAATTTTTGGTTTCTCTGGACAAAAGTTATGTTTATACTGTAGTCCATTTAAGTGTGCAAATTGGACTGTACCTAAACAATTTACACGCCTTAATTAAAAATATTTCTATAAAATAACTATCATCAGGGCTTCTGGCAAATCATAATCTTTTTGCTGGGAGGATCTTGCCTTGATATTGATGGCTTCTCACCGACCAGTAGTGTGGTGGTTGCTGAGGGTTGGGTAGCTGGGGCAATTTCTTAAGACAACAATGAAGTTTGCTGTATTGACTCTTCCTTTCAGAAAGGATTTCTGTGTAGCATTGTGATGCTGTTTAATAGCATTTTTTAAAAAAGATTTATTTCTTTTAGAGAGTGCACCCACGTGTGTGCACCAGTGACAAGGAGGGGCAAAGGGAGAGTCTGAAGCAGACTTCCTGCTGAGTATGGAGCCTAACACAGGACTTCGATCTCATGATCCTGAGATCATGACCTGAGAGGAAACCAACAATCAGATGCTTAACCGACTAAGCCACCCAGGTGTACCTCTACTTGATAATATTTTACCTGCACTAGAACTTCTTTCAGAATTGGACTCAGGCCTCTGAAACCCTGCCACCGCTTTATCAGCTCAGTTCATGGGATATTCTTAGTCCTTTGTTGCCATTTCTTTTCATTTAAGATTTTATTTGAGAGGGAGGGAGAGAGCTAGAGCAAGAGATCACTCTTTTTTTTTTTTTAAGATTTTATTTATTTATTTGACAGGGAGAGATCACAGTAGACAGAGAGGCAGGCAGAGAGAGAGGGAAGCAGGCTCCCTGCTGAGCAGAGAGCCCGATGTGGGACTCGATCCCAGGACCCTGAGATCATGACCTGAGCCGAAGGCAGCGGCTTAACCCACTGAGCCACCCAGGCGCCCCAAGAGATCGCTCTCTTGCTCTAGCACAGGAGCAGGAGGGAGGGGCAGAGGGAGAAGCAGACTCCCCACTGAGCAGGGAGCCCAAGGTGGGTTGCATCCCAGGACCCAGAGATCTTGACTTGAGTGGAAGGCAGACACAACCAACTGAACCACCCGGGTGCCCCCACTTTGTTGCCAGTTCAGTAATCTTTACTGCATCTTTATTAGAAGTTTCCATTTCAAGAAACCACTTTCTTTGCTCATGCATAAGAAGCAAGTCTTCATCCATTCAAGTTTTATCGTGAGACTGCAGCAAGTCAGTCCTGTCTTCAGGCTCCACTTCTAGTTCTGCTATCTCCACACAGCAGTTCCTTCCCCCACTGAAGTCTTAAACCCCTCCAGGTCACCCATGAGGGTTGCACTTCCAAACTCCTTGTTAATGTTGGTATTTCGGCT
Organism: Mustela putorius furo; assembly: GCF_011764305.1. NCBI lineage: Eukaryota > Metazoa > Chordata > Mammalia > Carnivora > Mustelidae > Mustela > Mustela putorius. Next base: position 107,652,943 of record NW_025421987.1, on the reverse strand, counting down.
TCTTCCCATGAAATGTTCTTAATGGCAACTAGGATTGCGAATCCTGCCCAGAAGGTTTTCAACCTCTCTCTCTCGGATCCATCAGAGGAATCACTCTCTGTAACAGTTAGAACCTTACACAATGTGTTTCCTAAATAAGAAGACTTGGAAGTCAAAATTATTCCTCATGGGCTGCAGAGTGAATATTGTTAGCAGACATGAATATACTGATTTTGTCCATCTCCATCATAGCTCTTGGGTGACCAGGTACATTGTCAATGGGAAGTAATATTTTGAAAGGAATCTTCTTTTTCTGAGCAGTAGGTCTCAACAGTGGGCTTAAAATATTAAGAAACCATGTTGTGAATCGATGTGCTGTCCTCCAGGCTTTATTGTTCCATTTATAGAGCACAGGCAGAGTAGATTTAGCATAATTCTTTAGGACCCTAGGATTTTGGAATGGTAAGTGAGCACTGGCTTCAACTGAAAGTGACCATCTGCACTGCTTCCTAACGAGAGTCACTCTGTCCTTTGCAGCTTGGAAGCCAGGCACCGACTTCTCTACCTATGAAAGTCCTAGAGGGAATCTTCTTCCAACATAGGGCTGTTTGCCTACATTCAAATTCTATTGTTTCATGTAGCCCCTCCATTCATTATCTTAGTTCCATCTTCTGGATAATTTGCAGCTTCTGGATCAGCCCTGGCAGCTTCACTTTGCACCTTGATGTTACGGAGATAGCTTCTTCCCTTAAACCTCATGAACCCCCCTCTGCTGCCTTCAAACTTGTCCTCTGCAACTTCTTCCCCTCTCCCAGACTGCACTGAAGAGTCAGGGCCTTGCTCTGGACTAGGCTTTGGCTTAAGGGAATGTTGTGGCCTGTTTGATCTTTCCAGAATACTTATCGGCAATAACGCTGTTCTGCTTTCTTATCATTTGTAGTGTTCCCTGTGGTAGCACTTTTAATTTCCTTCAGGAACTTTTGTTTTGCATTTCCCACTTGGCTGCCTGGTACAAGAGGCCTACCTTTCAGCCTGTCTCGGCTTTTGACATCCTTCCTCGCTAAGCTTAGTTGTGTCTAGCTTTTGACTTAACGTGAGAGACATGTGACTCTTCTCTCACTTGAACGCATAGGGTTCTTAATTGCCCTGATTTCCGTATTATTGTGTCTTAAGGAAGAGGGGGGCCCGAGGAGAAGGAGACAGACAGGGAAATGGCCATTCGGTGGAACAGCCAGAACACACACCACACATTTATTGAGTAAGCTCGGGTCAGGGGTACAGCTGGTGAAGTCTCAAAACAATTATACAATAGTAACATCAGCAATCACTGGCCACAGATCACCGTAACAAACAATGATAATGAAAACATTTGAAGTACTGTGAGAGTTACCAAAATGTGACAAAGGAAACACGTAGTGAGCAAATGCTATTGGAAAAATGACACCAATAGATTTGCTTGATTCAGGGTTGCCGCAAACCTGCAAGTGGTTAAAAAAAAAAAACAACAACGCAGTATTGGCAAAGCACAATGAAGCAAAATGCCTAGAATGAGTTACAGCACTATTTACAAAGTGGAGACAGAAGTTAATGGGGTGATTGTGCTGGGCAGGAGAACCAAAGTACAGAATCCTGTAAACAGATACTCTAATAACGAGTGTGAAACTGCAGGTCTGTGATGGTTTTAATTCACCACCCAGCTATTCTGTTGTTTGTAGCGAGGCATTAATGGGGCCTGCAGAATGCCGGCAAGTTATGAATTACTTCCTGAGCTTGATACAAAGGTAATGAATATTGTGAAGGATACATTAATCAAAGAAAAGAAATAACTGCTTTAAATAAGCATTTTTATTACTTAAAAATAAATGAGAGGAATTGTGTCCACATCAAGGATTTAGGGGAGACTACACACGCACACAATCATTAAAGTAGTGTTTGGACATTGTAATCAGTTGAGACCAGAATTCTGTGGTTCCTGGACATATGTAGTAACACAGAAGCTGGGTGGAGCTTCAGTTGTAACTCATGTGACCTGGTAACGCCGTCCCCCAGCTGAACTTTCCAGGGATCCCATCAGAGCATGCAACAAGAAACTTCTGTAAGGTTGAGTTCCTTTGTCTCCAAATACAATGGAAAATAGTGCATAAGGACAAAGGTCCCAGGGACAGAGCATCCCAACCCGGAGCTGTCCTCGCTGTTACAAGGCTCGAACAGACAGCTTTAGTAGCAGGTGCAAGGCTGGGTGAACCACTAAGTAGGAGGCAGTCATGCCCTCACTTAAAGGGGTATCAGATTTAACGGGGAATAACTTTCAAAGTTTCTTGCAAATACTTACTGTGATATTCCACATTTTGCAATGACATTTCAGGAAACACGGTCTTCTGTTTTTGTCTTCCTTTAGACTTGAACAATTTTAGACCCCAAGCTCTGAAGATTTAAATCTTAAACCAGCAGATTTTACCTTTTCTTACCTTGTTAGAACAAGTGGCAATAGTTTTTCTATATCCTCTCTTTACACCAGTTGGATCATTTTACCTTTTTTCCCCAGGAAAACTTGAACTTTGATTTTTTTTAATCTTTTTTCATCTTTACATACAAAATAAACTTTAAAAAAATATTTTATTTATTTGTCAGAGATAGAGCATTTACAAGCTGGGGGAGCAGCAGACAGAAGGAGAAGTAGGCTCCCCACTGAGCAGGGAGCTGGACGCGGGGCTTGATCCTCGGACCCTGGGATCATGACCTGAGCTGAAGGCAGATGCTTAACCCACTGAGCCACCCAGGCATCCCCAAAATAAACTGTTGATCTTTTTTTTTTTTAATGTTAGCATATAGAAACAATCAGGGCAGAGACCGTGTTCTTCCTTTTTTTTTTTTTTTAAAGATTTTACTTATTTATTTGACCGACAGAGATCACAAGTAGTCAGAGAGGTAGGCAGAGAGAGAGGGAGAGGCAGGCTCCCCGCTGAGCAGAGAGCCAGATTCGGGGCCGATCCCAGGACCCCAGGATCATGACCTGAGCCGAAGGCAGAGGCTTAACCCACTGAGCCACCCAGGCACCTCCGTGTCCTTCCTTTTTAATGCCAAAGTTTAGACCATCTCTCATCTCTAAAAAAGGCTGCAGTTTTTATCCTGGGTAAGCAACTTTCTTCATAAGAAGCAGGATGATTCTACAGGTGTTGTCGTGGTCCCTGCTTTTTGGCATAACCTGAAGGTTTTTAAAAAATACTGATGCCTGACTCCTGCGCGCTCCTCCCCCCTACGCAGTGTGACTTGTCCACAGGGAATTTGTGTGTTTGTTTGTTTTTTTAATGTTCCCCAGTTAATTCTAATGTGTTTGGGACACACTGGGTTACTTCCAAATAAGAGACAGATGACTTCTCTGTGACTGAGCTGGAAAATTCACAGGGCTAGAGAAATGGAGAAGTTGTTTTCAGTTGTATTCTTAGCCCAGAAAGGATGTTCATGTTTGTAAATGCATTCTTGGATACTCTGAAATGGGGGCAAATTCATACTGAAATGGGGTGGGGATAGCTGTAAGGTGAAACATTAAATTCTTTTGATTTTTATGTATATCTATAGTTCAGGAATTATCGAAATAAATACCATTTTTAAGATTTCCCAACACTTCTTAGAAAATGACCTCACCATTAACAGGATTCCTGTAGCTACTTTGTTTTCCTTCTCTATACAGTGATCTTATTCCAGTGGCCTTGTGTCTTGACAGTAAATGTGACCGTTTCAGAATTCACTCCCTGCAATTGTTAATCTGCCCTACCCTGCTTGTGGCCACTTTTAATTTGCTCATCCATTATGTTGCCCAGTTACAAAACCTCTGGGTTTTACGGGTTTCTTCAGTTCTCCCTGATGACTCCAAAATGAACCATAATTAACTTTGCAAGAGATAAGCATCAGCATCTGCAGAATCCCGCAGCTCGTCTGCTTAGGAATTGGAACCTCAGACGCTTCTACCACCCACACTCTTGGCCTGAGATTCACTTCACTCACCAGCTTCTTCCTTTTAAGGGTCAGATGGTCGCACTTAGCATCCTTTTCAATGGTGGGGAGGCACAGACAGGAGTCCTCTTAGGCTCGATTCTGGCTTTAACATGCTGGCACCATTGGGATTTTCTTCCTGGGTTTCTCTGATTTTACAGTTGAAATGTATGTCTTTAATTAGAACCTGAATTAAAGCTGGAAATCAGGAACTCCCATCCTCAACAGCACCGTGAGAATGGGGGCAAAAGAAGGTTGCAAGCTTCCATTATACTTCTTCGTTCTTCCCTGACATTCCCTTCTTCCTTCTTTCTCCTTCTTTTAAACCTTAGCTCCAGCTGAGAGCTAAAAAAAGTTGGGGCCTGTGGGTGGCTCAATGGGTTAAAGCCTCTGCCTTTGGCTTAGGTCATGATCCCAGGGTCCTGGGATCGAGCTCCACATTGGTCTCTCTGCTCTGCAGGGAGCCTGCTTCCTCCTCTCTCTCTCTGCCTGCTTCTCTGCCTACTTGTGATCTCTGCCAAATAAATAAATAAAATCTTTAAAAATAATCACTGAAGTGTTAAATAGTAAATCATTCATTGGAATTTTTAAAAAGCACTGATACAGTGGGCTGCCTGCCTGGCTCAGTTGATTAAGCAACTTGACTCTTGATTTCAACTCAGGTCCTGATCTCAGGGTCCTGAGTTTGAGCCCTGAGTTGGGCTCCATGCTCCAGGCAGAATTGCCTGGGATTCTCTCTCTCTTTCTGACCCTCCCCCTGCTTGTGATCTAAATAAATAAAACAAATAAATAAGATTTTTTTTTAATTTATTTGACACAGAGAAAGAGAGATCACAAGTAGACAGAGAGGCAGGCAGAGAGAGGGGGAAGCAGGCTCCCCGCCGAACAGAGAGCCCGATGTGGGGCTTGATCCCAGAACCCTGGGACCATGACCTGAGCCGAAAGCAGAGGCTTTAACCCACTGAGCCACCCAGGCACCCCTAAATAAGATCTTATAGTTAAAAAAAATACACATAGTATTTAACCTTGAGCCAGGCACACTTCTAAACAGGAACAAGTGTTGCTCGTTTAATCCCTGGCCATCCCTTCACTATGAGAAAATAGGATCTTAGAGATTAAGTAGCTTGCCTAAACCCCAAGGCTGGTAATGAAGGTGCTGGAATTCCACTCCAGGTGTTTTGGCTCTAGCACGTTCTTAACCATGAGACTTTGCTTCCACTCCTCTAGCTGGAATTAATGCTGGAGAAGCGAGGTGGGAAAGAAACATTTCTCTGGTTTGACTTGAAAATACCTTCTGCTGAAGTCCCATCCCAAGGTCAGCACAGATGCACTAGAGCCCGGCTTCTCCACGTCCTGCCTCTCAGAACAGCAGCACATAGATTTCCTAACGTGGAGGTGAGTTGTACTCTCCTCTATTTAATTGCTGGGAATGGGATTTTGTTTTTCTTAGGACACTGTATAATGAAAAACGTGAGAGAATAGTGTAATAGATGCCCTTGAACCCATAACTCACCTTCTATGATTATCAACTCGCAGCCACTCTCCTTGCACTTATGAACACCCTCTGTTCCCTAGATTACTTTAAAGCTAAACCCAGGGGCGCCTGGGTGGCTCAGTGGGTTAAAGCCTCTGCCTTCGGCTCAGGTCATGATCCCAGGGTCCTGGGATCGAGCCCCAAATCGTGCTCTCTGCTCAGTGGGGAGCCTGCTTCCTCCTCTCTCTCTGCCTGCCTCTCTGCCTACTTGTGATCTGTATGTCAAATAAATAAATAAAAATATTAAAAAAAAAAAAGCTAAACCCAGATATATTTCATGTGTAAATATTTCACCTAGGAATAAAGACTCTTCACCATGATAATACCATGACCACACCTAAAAGCCAAACATTTTCTTAATATCAAATATGTTGTTTGGCCTTCTGATCCTTTCATTTCACATGGTTTTTTAAAGTTGGTTTGTTGGAAACAGAATCCAAGCAAGGATGACCTGTTGCATTTTGTTTTCTAGGCTTCCTAGAATTTCCCCACTTTAAGAATAAAGTTCTTTAAGAATAACGTTCAGTTATTGAAGAAAGCTGCTCATTTGGCTTGTAGAAGTTTCCACATTCTGAATTTAGCGGGTTGATTTCCTAGATCTCCGAGGAGTCATGTGCCCATCATTAATTGATTGCCTCTAGCTTCCAAAGCTGCCCTTCTTTGCCCCATGTTGTGATTCAGGAGCTCTGGACCCTGTGCCCATCTGTCCTTTGCTGACTGGCTTTGCCAGCAGAGGGTGCTGGAGCAGCACTGTAGAGTCAGGAAGAGTGAAGGCTTTTCTTCCGGTCTGCAGGGCAACTGGCAGACCGGCTGTATGGGGCCTCGCGTGTGCTCCTCAACAGCCCTCGTGGTTCAGCTAAAACTCCCGCCCTCCAAGTTTCTCTGCCAAGGTCAGGCTGGGTCCTGTGATGGCAACCGCGTTCTCCCCTCATGGGTCTGAGCCTCAGGTTTAAGCAGGACCCTAGCTTTAAGATTCTAAGTTCCGTGGGTGCTCAGTGTTCCTCAGCTGTAGGGGCGAGCCGGCTCTCTGCGGTCACTGCTGCTGTACCCCAACATACCTTTTACCCTTCTAGTAGTTAACTGAACTTTTTACTAGTTCGTAATTCTTTATGTTACATTTTTCCTCTTACACTGACTGGTTTGTTTCCTGGCTGATGAAATGGTAGCAGGAAGGGTCTCAGGGAAAAAAAAAAACCTTCCAAGTTTGGATTTAGGGATTGGTTTGCTGGTGCCTTTAGATTCAAGAGAAATGATGAGCTCCCTGCCAGGGGGAATGGGCTGCTTGTGATCCATGACACGCAGTGGTATTACGATGAAGGTACTACCTCTGCTGGGGATGAAGCAAGTGCCTTGGGAGCCCCTGAGGCTGCACTTGACCTTTACGGCAGTTATGATGACTGCGAGGACCCAGGAGGAGCTGCTTCTGTACCTACTGGAGTGCCTCTGGGAATAAATGGCAGGCTCGGGTCCTTAAACTCTCAACTCAAGTCCTATAGTCCAAGGACCAGAAAGCCTCCAGGCCAGACCTAATAGAATCATTTCATGTAGCTGGGGACTTATTGATGTTCCTGAAACCAAACAAAATTGTGCAGAATGCAGAATGACAACTTGAGTTGAATTCACAACCTCATTAAGTGTCTCATGTGACATTTAGAATACTGATTGGGAAAGAGGGTGCCTGAAACTCGGAATGGCAACATCTGGTTGGACTCAGCCTAAACCGAGACTTAAAACTTCGAGTCTCAGGGCGCCTGGCTGGCTTGGTCCATAGAGCATGTGACTCTTGATTTCGGGGTTGTGAGTTAGAGCCCCATGTTGGGCATAAAGCCTACTTTAAAAAACTAAACCAGATTTTCTTTTTTTAAGATTTTATTTATTTGACAGACAGAAATCCCAAATAAGCAGAGAGGCAGACAGAGAAAGAAAGAGGGGGAAGCAGGCTCTGTGCTGAGCAGGGAGCCCGATGCGGGGCTCAATCCCAGGACCCTGAGAGATCATGACCTGAGCCAAGCAGAGGCCTAACCCACTGAGCCACCCAGGCGCCCCTAAGATTTATTCTCTTAGCCACTTTCAAATATGCAATACAGAACTATAACTATAGTCACCATGCTGTACACTACATTCCCAGGACTTAATTAGCTTATAACTGGAAGTTTGTACATTTCGATCCCCTTCATTCATTTCTCTTATTCCATCCCCTACAACACCTATCTGTTGTCTGTATCTGAGTTTGGTGTTTTATTTTATTTTGTTGTTGTTGTTGTTTTAGATTCCACATGTAAGTGAGGTCATCTGGGGTTTGTCTTTCTCTGTCAGACTTTTTTGACTTGGCATGATGCCCTCAAGGTCCATCATGTTACAGGTGGTAAAATTTCTTTCCTTTTTTATGGATGAATAATTTTCCTGTGGAGTGTGGGCATGGATGTTTTGCGTGTATACATCAGTGTCTTTATCCTCTCAGCCATGGGTGGACTTTACTTGGGTTGTTTTTTTTATAAATAATGCTGCAGTGAACATGCAGACATCTTGTCAGACTACTGCTTTTAATTCCTCTGAATAAATGCCCAAAAGTGAAGTTGCTGGATCATAGGGTAGTTCTATTTTTAATTTTTCCTACTATTTTCTATAATGGGTGTAACAATTTATATTCCCACCAAAAGTGCAGGAAGCTTCATTCTCCCCCCGCCCCCGCTTGCCAACACTTGTTATTTCTTGTATTTTTGATAATACAAATATTTATTTTTGATAATAGCCTTTCTGAAAGAGGTTAAGTGTTACCTCCTGGTGGTTCTGATTTGTATTTCCTTGGTGTTTAGTGATGCTGAATCACCTTTTCACATACCTGTGGGCCATCTGTATGACTTCTTTGGGAAAAAGTCTATTCAGATCATCTGCCTATTTTTTTAAATTGGATTGATTCATCAGTTGTATGAGTTTTTATATATTTTGAATATTAACCCCTTCTCGGATATGATTTACAGGGGGCAACTTTAGCCCTTTAGCAGTTCCTCCCTATCCCTTTTGCAACCCCCTTAGAACTGTGTGATCCCCAGTGGGTAGGCTGACCTGGCCTGCAGCATGGGTCATGGCTGGAACATTTCTTGGTGGGGTCAGCAGGACAGAGTACATGCTGCTTGGTGCCATGGGTGCCATTGGTGCCATGCTGCTTGAATGGTGCCATGGCATCATTGGTGCCATGCTGCTTGATCCTGCCATGACCCTGGGAGCAGTGATGTTGAGCAGCTCTGAGTCTGTACCTGAGGCTGGCATATGGTGCCGGGAGAACTTCGACTCCAGGGCACCTGGGTGGCTCAGTTGGTTAAGCCTACAACCCTTGATTTCATCTCCCATCATGATCTCAGGGTGGTGAGATTGAGCATTGCATTGGGCTCTGTGCTGGGCATGGAGCCTGCTTAAGATTCTCTCTCTCCCTCTGCTCTTCCCCTGCTGCTCTGTCTCTCTCTCCAAAACAAAACAAAATAAAACCACCTCAATCCTGAGAAAGCACCACCCCACCAGCAATGCCCACCCACCCCAGGCTGGCGGTACCAAAGAGCAAGAACCCATGCATTCCAGCACCACAGCAGAGGCTCAGGACACAATGGGTTGCACCTCTTATGGAGCATGTCACAGTTCTTCCCTGAAAAGCAAACCATTAACAGTCTTGTATTTACCATTCACATGGATGAAGCAAGAGAAGAGACTCAAAATAGGTCAGCTGAATCTAAAAAAAACAAAAAACAAAAACAAAAACCAGAACATGAAAATGTCTGGGCTTTTAATTCAGCCATTCCTTTACCTGGACCAAGAAACTTACTGCTGCCTCCTGACCATCCAGTGGATGGCAGTTTGGAGTCATCACATGCTGTGGACTTGTCAATTGGGCTAAAAGATGAAAAGCCAATGAGTGTCAATGAAGTCCCAGACTATCATGAGGATGTTCCCATGTACCTTTGGGAAATGGAGGTTAAATGTAAGCCTGAAGTGGGCTACAAGAAGATACAGTCAGACATCACTAAGAGGATGAGGGCTGTCCTTGTGGACTGGTCAGCTGAAGTAGGAGAAGAATACAAAGTACAGAATGAGATCGTGCATTCTGACAGGTGTGAGATGGTATCTTATTATAGTTCTTTTCATTGTACTTCTGATTTATATTTCCCTGATGAGTGATGTTGAGCCTCTACCTCTTCATGTGTCTGTTAGCCATGTGGATGTCTTCTTTGGAAAAGTATCTGTTCATGTCTTCTGCCCATTTTTTAACTGGATTATTTGCTCTTTGGGTGTGGGGTTTTAGAAGTTCTCTATGTATGTTGGATACTAACCTTTTATCAGATATGTCATTTGCAAAGAAGTTCTCCCATTTCGTAGGTTGCTTTTCGTGTCACTGATTGTTTGAATGTGTGCACTGTGCAGTATCTTTCTATTCTGATGTAGTCCTGATAGTTTATTTTCACTTTAAAAAAATATTTATTTGAGAGAGAAAGAGAGAACATGTGTGTATGTGAGCGGGAAGAGAGGGAGAGAAGCAGGTTCCCTGCTGAACAATGTTCAGAGACATTACTGCCTGTGTTCTAGGATTTTTATGATTTCAGGTCTCACATTTAGCTCTTTAATCATTTTGTGTTTATTTTTGTATATCATGTAAGAAAGTGGCTGTTTCATTCTTTTGCATGTAGCTGACCAACTTTCCCAACACCATTTGTGAAGAGACTCTTTTTCTTTTTTTTCCATTGGATATTCTTTCCTGCTTTCTGGAAGATTAATTGACCACATAGTTGTAGGTTCATTTCTGGGTCTTCTATTCTGTTCTATTGATCCATGTGTCTGTTTTTGCACTGGTACCATACTGTTTTGATGACTATGGCTTTGTAATATAACTTGTAGTCTGGAATTGTGGTAGCTTTAGCTTTGTCTTTTTTTTTTTTTTTTAAGTTGGATTAGTAATTTCATAGTTTAAAAAATCATGGAAAAAATATTAGCAACGTCTTCAAAGAATTGCTGACTATTATCTTTGTATATGGATGTATGTGTGCTTCCAATGCTAGGAAAATTCAATAGCAATTTCAAACATGTTAACATGACAGCTAACTGACAATCCATAAATATCATTATTAGATTAGAATAATTAAAAAACCTGAAGTGATTTTTTTTTAAAGGTTTTTTTTTTTTTTTAAAGATTCTATTTATTTATCAGAGAGAGAGAGGGGGAGAGAGCAAGCACAGGCAGACAGAATGGCAAGCAGAGGCAGAGGGAGAAGCAGGCTCCCTGCTGAGCAAGGAGCCTGATGTGGGACTCGATCCCAGGGCGCTGGGATCATGACCTGAGCTGAAGGCAGCTGCTTAACCAACTGAGCCACCCAGGCGTCCCCCTGAAGTGATTTTTATAGCACGCAAAACTTTTCTTAGAATTTCAAATGAAAAATTCTCAAAGGTGAATGATTTACTTTTTCATGGGGAAAAGTTAAAATGCACTGCCGGAGTCTGTGATGGCTATTTTGCCAATCCCATTCTCTAAAATCATTGCAAACTCTAAATAAAAGATTAATTACATGCCAACTGCAAACCAAAATGATGAATCAAAAGCCCAAACAAGGGTGGAAACAAGTTTTTTTAATATATGACTTTGGGACAATTTGGTTAGTTTTTTTCCCTTATTATGGTTCAGTGTACTCTTTATTCTCCATCCCTATTCTACCTATCTCCCTCCCTACCTCCCTTCTGGTAACCACCAGTTTTCTCTATAGTTAAGAGTCTGTTTTTTGTTTTGTCTCTTTTTTTTTTTTCCCCTCCCTCGTCTTGTTGTATTTCTTTAACCCCACATATGAGTGAGATCATACAGTATTTGTCTTTATCGGACTGGCTTATTTCTCCTTGCATTAGACTTTCTAGTTCTTTTTAAATTTATTTTTATTTTTTTAAAGATTTTATTTATTTCTTTGATAGAGACAGATCAGCAGTAGGCAGAGAGGAAGGCAGAGAGAGGAGGAAGCAGGCTCCCTGATGATCAGAGAGCCCGGTGTGGGACTCGATCCCAGGACCCTGAGATCATGACCTGAGCTGAAGGCAGAGGCTTTAACCCACTGAGCCACCCAGGTGCCCCCTAGTTCTTTTTTTTAAGAAAGATTTTATTTAAGAGAGAAAGAGTGCATGCGTGAATGTCATGAGGTGAGGGTCAGAAGGAGAGGGAGAAGCAGACTCCCTAGTGAGCAGGGATCCTGATGTGGGGTTCAATCCCAAGACACTGAGATCATGACCCAAGCTGAAAGCAGATGCCCAACTGACTGAGCCACCCAGGTGCCCCTACACTTTCTATTTCTATTCATGTTATTGCAAATGGCAAGATTTCATTTTTATGGCTGAATATTATTCCTGTGTATGTGTGTGAGCATGCATGTGTGTGTGGGTACACAAACCACATTTGTATCCATCCATTTGATGGACACAGGCTGCTTTCATATTTTGGCTATTTTAAATAATGCTGCAATAAACATAGGGGTCTATGTATCCTTTTGAATTAGGTGTTTTTGTGTTTTTTGGGAGGGGCGTGAATACCCAGTAGTGCTATTCCAGCTTTCATTTCTTCTTTTTTTTTATTGTGTTCTGTGAGTCACCATAAAATACATCATTAGTTTTTGATGCAGGGTTCCAAGATTCATTGTTTATATATAACACCCAGTGCTCCATGGAATCTGTGCCCTCTTAATACCCACCACCAGACTCACCCATCTCCCTCAGGCCTCCTTCCCTCTAAAACCCTCAGTTTGTTTCTTGGAGTCCACGGTCTCCCCCTCTGATTTCTTTTTCAAAATTGCTTTGGCTCTTTGGGGTCTTTTGTGGTTTCATATAAATCTGAGGGTTGTTCTAGTTCTGTGAAACTATATGATTGGATATCTTGATAGGGATTGCATTAAATATGTAGATTGCTTTGGGTAGTATACACATTTTAACAATATTTCTTCTGTGAATCCATTAGCATGGAATGTCTTTCTATTTCTTTGTGTCTTCAATTTCTTTCTTCAGTGTTTTATGGTTTTTAAAATACAGGTCTTTTACCTCTTTGGTTAGTTTATTCTAGGTATCTTATTATTTTTGGTTTAATTGTAAATGGGATTTCTCTTTCTGGTGCTACATTATTAGTGTATAAAAATGCAACATATTTCTGCACACCGATTTTTGTATCCTGCAATTTTACTGAAGCCATTTATGAGTTTTAGTAGGTGTTTTTTTTTTTTTTTTTGGTGGAGTCTTTAGGGTTTTCTTTAGAATAGTATCATGCTCCTGTAAATAATGAAAGTTTTACTTCTTCCTTACCAATTTGGATTCCGTCTATTTCTTTTTCTTGTCTGATTGTTGTGGCTGGGACTTTCAGGATTGTGTGTTGAATAAAAGTGGTGAGAGTAGACATCCTTGTCTTGTTTCTGACCTTAGGAGAAAAGTTCAAGGTTTCCCTACTGAGTATGTTGCTCTGGTTTTTTCCTATATGGCTTTTTTTTATGTTGAGGTATATTCCTTCTAAATCTACTTCGTTGATGGTTTTTTTTTCTTTAATCATGAATGGGTATTGTACTTCATCAAATACCTTTTCTATGCCTATTGAAATGATCATGTGGTTTTTATCCTTTCTCTTATATTTTTTTTAAAGATTTTATTTATTAATTTGACAGAGAGAAATCACAAGTAGATGGAGAGGCAGGCAGAGAGAGAGAGGGAAGCAGGCTCCCTGCTGTGCAGAGAGCCCGATGCGGGACTCGATCCCAGGACCCTGAGATCATGACCTGAGCCGAAGGCAGCGGCTTAACCCACTGAGCCACCCAGGCGCCCCTCTCTTATTTTTTTTTTTAAGATTTTATTTATTTGATGGACAGAGATCACAACTAGGCAGAGAGGCAGGCAGAGAGAGAGAGGAAGGGAAGCAGGCTCCCCGCTGAGCAGAGAGCCTGATGTGGGACTCTATCCCAGGATACTGAGATCATGACCTGAGCCGAAGGCAGAGGCTTTAAACCACTGAGCCACCCAGGCGCCCCTATCCTTTCTCTTATTTATGTAATGTATCATGTTGATTGATTTGTGAATATTGAACCACACTTGCATCCTGGGAATAAATCTCACTGGATTGTGGTGAATGACTTTTTTAATGTATTCAGTTTGCTAGAATTTTGCTGAGGATTTTTGCATCTCTGTTCATCAGAGATATTGGCCTACAGTTCTCTTTCTCTCTCTCTCTCTTTTTTTTTTTTTTTTTTTTTTTGGATGGTGTCTTCATCTGATTTTGGTTTTTGGTTGCTGGCCTCATAGAATGTATATGAAAGTTTTCCTTCCTTTTCTATTTTTTGAGTCATTTGAGAAGACTATGTTTTAATTCTTTAAGTGTTTGGTAGAATTCACTGGTAAACCATCCGGTCCTGGACTTTTTTTGCTGTTGGGAAATTTTTGGTTACTACATCAATCTTCTTGCTGGAAATTCGTCTGTTCAAATTTTCTATTTCTTGGGGCATCTGGGTGGCTCAGTGGGTTAAAGCCTCTGCCTTCGGCTCAGGTCATGATCTCAGGGTCCTGAGATGGAGCCCCATGTCGGGCTCTCTGCTCAGCGGGGAGCCTGTTTCCTCCTCTCTCTCTCTCCCTGCCTGCCTCTCTGCATACTTGTGATCTCTGTCTGTCAAATGAATAAATAAAATCTTTAAAAAAATTTTCTATTTCTTCCTGTTTAAGTTTTTTTTTTTTTTAATTAACATATAATGTATTATTTGTTTCAGGGGTACAGGTCTGTGATTCATCAGTCTTACATGATTCATCAGTATTACACAATTCACAGCACTCACCATAGCACTTACCCTCCCCAATGTCCATCCCCCAGCGACCCCATCCCTCCCACTCCCCCCACCTGCAGCCCTCAGTTTGCTTCCTGAGATTAAGAGTCTCTCATGGTTTGTCTCCCTCTCCAGTTTCATCTTGTTTCATTTTTTCCTTCTCTTCCCCTATGATCCTCTGTCTTGTTTCTCAAATTCATCCTATCAGTGAGATCACATGATAATTGTCTTTCTTTGATTGACTTATTTTGCTTAGCATAATAGCCTCTGGTTCTATCCATGTCACTGCAAATGGCAAGATTTCTTTTTTTGATGGCTGCATAGGATTCCATTGTATATATATATACCACATCTTCTTTATCCATTCATCTGTTGATAGACATCTAGGCTCTTTCCATAGTTTGGCCATTATGGACATTGCTGCTATAAACATTGGCGTACATGTGCCCCTTCAGATCACTACATTTGTATCTTTGGGGTAAGTACCCTGTAGTGAAATTGGTGGGTCGTAGTGTAGCTGTGTTCTCAACTTTTTGAGGGACCTCCATACTGTTTTCTGGAGTGGCTACACCAGCTTGCATTCCCACCAACAATGTAGGAAGGTTCACCTTTCTCTGCATCCTCGTCAACACCTGTCGTTTCCAGACTTGTTAATTTTAGCCATTCTGACTGGTGTGAGGTGGTATCTCATTGTGGTTTTGATTTGTATTTCCCTGATCCTGAGTGATCTTGAGCATTTTTCATGTGTCTATTGGCCATTTGGATGTCTTCTTTGGAGAAATGTCTGTTCATGTCTTCTGCCCATTTCTTGACTGGATTATTTGGTTTTTGGGATATTGAGTTTGATAAGTTCTTTATAGATTTTGAATACTAGCCCTTTATCTGAAATGTCATTTGCAAATATCTTCTCCCATTCTGTTGGTTGTCTTTTGGTTTTGTCAACTGTTTCATTTGCTGTGCAAAAGCTTATCTTGATGAAGTCCAAATAGTTCATTTTTGCCCTTACTTCCCTTGCCTTTGGCATGGTTTCTAAGAAGGTTGCTGAGGTCGAAGAGGTTTCTGCCTATGTTCTCCTCAAGAATTTTGATAGATTCCTGTCTCACATTGAGGTCACATCCATTTTGAATTTATTTTGTGCATGGTGTAAGGAAATGGTTCAGTTTCACTCTTCTGCATGTGGCTGTCCAATTTGCCCAACACCATTTGTTGAAGAGACTATCTTTTTTCCACTGGACATTCTTTCCTGCTTTGTCAAAGATTAGCTGACCATAGAGTTGAGGGTCTATTTCTGGGCTCTCTATTCTGTTCTATTGATCTATGTGTCTGTTTTTGTGCCAGTACCATACTGTCTTGATGATGACAGCTTTGTCATAGAGCTTGAGGTCTGGAATTGTAATGCCACCAACTTCAGCTTTCTTTTTCAACATTCCTCTGGCTATTCGAGGTTCCATATAAATTTTAAAATTATTTGTTCCATCTCTTTGAAAAAAGTTGATGGTATTTTTATAGGGATTGCATTTATGTATTTATTTATTTTTCATTTGAGAGCAAGACAGAAAGACAGAGTATACGCAGGGGGAGAGACAAAGGCAGAGGGAGAAACAGACTCCCTGATGAGCAAGGAGCCTAACGTGGGGTTCAGTCTCCAGACCTGGAGATCATGACCTGAGCCAAAGGCAGACATTTAACTACTTTAAGACACCCAGGTTCCCTGAGAGGGAATACATTAAATGTGTAGTTTACACTAGTTAGCACAGATGTTTTCACAATATTTGTTCTTCCAATCCATAAGCATGGAACATTTTTCCTTTTTTTTTTTTTTTTAAGATTTTATTTTTTTTATTTGACAGAGATCACAAGTAGGCAGAGCAGTAGGCAGATAGAGGGATGCTCCCTACTGAGCAGAGAGCCCAATGCAGGGCTCAATCCCAGGACCCTGAGAGCATGACCTGAGCTGAATGCAGAGGCTCAACCCACTGAGCCACCCAGGTGCACCCATTTTTCCATTTCTTTGTGTCCTCTCCAATCTCTTTCTTCAGTATTCTGTAGTTTTGAGTACAGATTCTTTGCCTCTTTGGTTAGGTTTATTCCTAGGTATCTTATGGTTTTGGGTGCAAATGTAAATGGGATTGACTCCTTAATTTCTCTTTCTTCTGTCTTGTTGGTCTATGAAAATGCTACTGATTTCTGTGCATTGATTTTATATCCTGACACTTTACTGAATTCCTGTATGAGTTCTGGCAGTTTTGGGGTGGAGTCTTTTGGGTTTTCCACATAAAGTATCATATCATCTGCAAAGAATGAGAGCTTGACTACTTCTTTGCTGATTCAGATGCCTTTTATTTCTTTTTATTGTCTGATTGCTGAGGCTAGGACCTCTAGTATTGTGTTGAATAGCAGTGCTGTTAGTCACTTCTGTCTCCCTGGTCTCTGGCCACAGTACATGCTTGCCCAGCCTGTGACCAAGTGTTTCTATCTCTGGTACATGGCCCTGTTTGAAGACTCCAAACAGCAGCAGATTTCTGTGGCACGTGTTCCTCCTGGGGGAGGTGGGGTGGTCTCCCCGGATCTGCCACTTGTGGGGTCACTGCTTGAAGTGTAGTGGCCTGACAGTGCCATGGATCATCGTTTAAGGTAACCCCAAGCTGAGAGGCCACTGCTCAGCTCATCTCTGTAGTTGGCTTTCCCGTTCTGATACTTGGGAGGTCTGCAACACTCCAGTCCCCCCCTTCTTTCTGTGACCCTGAGGATCCTGAGACCACAGTGTCCCAGCAAGTGTGTCCCACCCCCCACCCCTTCTTAGCCACTGGAGCGACGTCCCGCAGTGGAACAGACTTTTTTTTTTTTTTTTTTTTTTTTTAAAGATTTTATTTATTTATTTGACAGAGAGAAATTACAAGTACACTGAGAGGCAGGCAGAGAGAGAGAGAAGGAAGCAGGCTCCCTGCCGAGCAGAGAGCCCGATGCGGGACTCGATCCCAGGACCCTGAGATCATGACCTGAGCCGAAGGCAGCGGCTTAACCCACTGAGCCACCCAGGCAGCCGGAACAGACTTTTAAAGTTCCGATTTTGTGCTCCACTGCTTGCTGGGAGCATGCCCACCCCCCCCACATCTATCTTCCCGTCTGTCACTTCGGATTCACTTCTCCACAAGTCCTACCTTCCAGAAAGTGGTTGCTTTACTATTCATAGAGTTGCTACTGTTCTTTTCTTGGATTGCCTGTTGAGTTCGTAGGTGTTGAGAATGGTTTGATAATTATCTAGCTGAACTCCTGGGACCAGAGGAAATTTAGGTTTACTCCTTGGCCATCTTGCTTTTCTCTCCTGAAGCAGTCTTTCACGAAGTCTCCTGCTTCAGTTTTAGTAGTTTGTATGTTTCTAGAAATTTATCCATTTCTCTAGTTTGTCTAATATTTATTTATTTGTTTCTTTTCTTTCTTTTTTTCTTTATTTCTTTGACAGAGAGAGAGGGAGAGAGCAAGCACAAGCAGGGGGGATGGCAGGCAGGGGAGAAGCAGTCTCCCTGCTCAGCAAGAAGCCTGATGTGGGGCTTGATCCCAGGACCTGGGATCATGACCTGAGCCAAAGGCAGATGCTTTAACAGACTGAGCCACCCAGGTGCCCCTAATTTTTTGGTATACACTTTTTCATAGTATTATAATTGTTTGTATTTCTGTTATGTTGATTGTTATTTATCTTTCATTTGTGATTTTGAGTCCTTTGTCTCTCTCTCCCAGTTGTTGTGTGTGTGTGTGTGTTTGTTTGTTTGCTTGTTTTTGATGAATCTGGCTAGTAGTTTATCAATTTTGTTGATCTTTTCAGAAAATCAGTTCCTGGTTTCATTGATCTGTTCTATTGTTTTTATAGCTTCTGTATCATTTATTTCTGCTCTAATCTTTATTATTTCCTTCCTTCTGCTGGTTTGGGGTTTTGTTTATTGTTCTTTTTCTATCTCATGTAGATGTAAAGTTAGGTTGAGATTTTTCTTTCTTCTTAAGTTAGATCTGTATTGTTATAAACTTCCCTCTTAAAACAACTTATACTGCATCTCAAAGGTGTTGGACTTCTTTTTTCATTTTTATTTGTTTGCATGTAGTTTTTTATTTCTGCTTTGATTTCTTGATTGAATCATTCATTGTTGAAATGTATGTTCTTTAACCTGTATGTATTTATGATCTCCCCGGACTCTGTGTGTGTGTGTGTGTGTGTGTGTGTGTGTGTTTGATTTCTAGTTTCATGGCATGTGGTCAGAAAAGGCACATGGTACAATTTTGATCTTTTGGAATTTGTTGAGGTTTTGTTTGTAGCCTAATGGTCTAATATGTGATCTATTCTGGAGAATGTTTTATGCGCACTTGAAAACAATGTGTATACTGCGGTTAGATGATAGAATGTTCTGAATATGTCTGTTAAACCCATCTGGTCCAGTATGTATTCAGAGCCACTGTTCCCTTGTTGATCTGTTTGGATGACCTATCAATGTAAGTAGTATATTAAAGTTCTGAAATTATTGTATTTGTTATTAACTATATTACGTATTTGGGTGCTCTCAAGTTGGGTGCATAAGTACTTATAATTGTTATATCTTGTTGTCCTGTTGTCCCCTTTATTGTTATTTATTACATATTATTATTATATATGTCCTTCATTTCTTTTTACATTTTTTGTTTTAAACTCTCTTTTGTCTGATATAAGTATTTTTATTTTTTTTATTTTTTTTTTTTTTTTTTTTTTTTTTTTTTTTTTTTTTAAAGATTTTATTTATTTATTCGACAGAGAGAGAGATCACAAGTAGGCAGAGAGAGAGAGGAGGAAGCAGGCTCCCTGCTGAGCAGAGAGCCCGATGTGGGACTCGATCCCAGGACCCCGAGATCATGACCCGAGCCGAAGGCAGCGGCTTAACCCACTGAGCCACCCAGGTGCCCTGATATAAGTATTTTTACTTGGCTTTCTTTCTTCCTTCCATCCTTCTTTTCTTTAACATTTTATTTTTAAGTAATCTTTACAGCCAGCAGGGGCCTCAAGCTTATAACCCTGAAATCAAGAATTGCATGCTCCACCAACTGAGCCACCCAGGTGCCCTGATCCTTGGCTTTCTTTCAACACTCATTTACATGATAAATGTTTCTCTAACCCCTCACTTTCAGTCTGCAAGTGTCTTTAGGTCTGAAATGAGTCTCTTGTAGGCAGCATATAGGTGGGTCTTGATATTTTTTTCCACTCTGTCACCATGTCTTTTGCTTGGAGCAAATTTAGTCCATTTACATTCAAACTAATTATTACTAGATATGTATTTGTTGCCATTCTGTTACTTGTTTTGTGGTTTTGTAGTTTTCCCTCTGATCCTTCTTTTGCTTTCTTTCATGTTTTGCTGTCTTGTTTGATTTTTTTAGTGATATACTTTGATTCCATACTCTTTATTTTTTGCCTATCTATTACTGTTTTTTTGATTTGTGGTTACCATTGGGCTTTTATAACATTTTCTGCATATAACAAATCTATATTACTTAATTTTGAACTCATTCTTTACTCCTTTCCACATTTTGTTACTTGTTATATTTTGTTGTTTATTTTATGCTCCTCTTGTCTGATTTTTACAGATACAATTTATTTATTTTTTTTGTGCTTTCTATTTTTCTTACTGTTTCAATTTTTGCTTTCCACTTAGAGTCTCCCATAACATTTCTTGTAGGGCTCATTTAATGGTTATAAATTCCTTTAATTTGTGGGGGGGACTCTTAATCTCTCCTTCTATTCTGAATGATAGTCTTGCTGGATAGAGTCTTCTTGGCTGCAGATCTGTCCACTTCAGCATTTTGAAAACATCATGCCACTTTCTTCTGTTCTGCAAATTTCTGCTGAAAAATCAGCTGATGGCCTTACGGGGGGTGGGGGGTTTCCTCAGTAGTTAACTGTCTTTTTTTTTTCCCCTCTTGCAACCTTTAAAATTCTCTTATTATCACCTCCCCACCCCTCGCTCCATTTTAATTGCTGTGTGTCTTGGTGTGGACCTTCTTGGGTTAAATTTGTGAGAGATCTCTGTGCCTCCTGAATCTGGATCTATGTTTCCCTTCCCAGATTCAGGAAGTTTCTAGTTCTTATTTTTTTTCAAATAGCTTTTCTGGTTCCCTTTCTCTTCTCCTTCTGGGATCTCTATAATGGGATTTTGGTATGTTTTAAATTGTCACAGGGTTCCTTTAACCGATCCTCATTTTTAAAATTCTTTTTTCTTTTGGCTGTTTAACTTGGTTGCTTTCTACTACCCTGTCTTCAGATCACGAATGTGTCCTGCATCCTTTAATCTACTGTTGATTCCCTCTAGTGTATTTTTCATTTTACTTATTGTATTCCTCTGCTCTGATTGGTTCTTTTTATATTTTTTCTTTGTTGAAGTTCTCACTGAATTCACCCACTCTTCTCCCAAATCTGATGAGCATCTTTATGACCATTACTTTGAAATCTTTATCAGGTAGATTGGTTATCTTGGTTTTGTTCTCTTTTGAGGTTCTTGTTTTTTTATCTTGAATCTATTCCTCTGTCTCTTCGCTTTGACACTATGTGTTTGTTTCTGTGAATTAGGTCAACTATATTCCTGGTCTTGAAGGTAGTGGCCTTATGTAGAGGGCCACTACCAGGGCTTCCCATGTGTGGACTGGGTGTGTCCTTCTGTGACTTGGCCGCAACTGCTGCAGACCTGCTGGTGGGTACAGCTGGCTTCCAGCATAGCCTGCTGAGAGACCTTGCTGTAGCTGCTTGTGTGCGCTGTTGGGTGAGGTTAGTCTCCCATACAGCTCCCTGAAAGTCCTTGCCACAATTTTTGGTATGTTTGTGGGCAGGGCTGCCTTCCTTTCCCTGCTGGTCCTGCCTCCCTTTCCCTGCTGGTCCCAGCAAGGGCTGTCACAAAGTGACTCCAAAGTAGTCACTTTGGAAGGATGCTGGGCTCAATCAGAGCTGTTGGATGTGGCTGGGCAGGAGTTCCTTTGGAGGGGCACCTTGCCAGGGTGAGTGGGGTGGGTATGGAGGGAAATGCTGAGTGGGGTGAGCTGCACTAGCTAGGTAGATATAGAGTGTTAGACTGGCTCCCATCAACAATGGAGCAGTTAGGTTGAAGGAGGGCAAGAAAAATGGTGTGTGTCAGCACCTCCATCCCTGGAGAAAGTTATTAGAGATCCCTGCCCCTTTGGCACATGCCTTATGGTCAATCAATCTCCTTCACATATAATCCGGGTGCTTCTGAAACTTTTGCCTCTGTGATGGCTCTCAGAGTGAGTGATATAGTATGTTTTGCCTTTAAGAATGGAGTCCCAGTTTCCTATATGCTTCTGGTCTCCCAGAATTCAGCCCTGCTGATTTTCAAAGCCAGAGTTTAAGGGAGCTTGCCTTCCCAGTGCAGATGCCCAAGGCAGGGTGTGCTGGATGTGGAGATTGGACCCCTCATTCCTCAGAGAGGATCTTTGTACCTGTGATAATCCTCTGTGGGTGGCCACACTGGGAATTTTGGTTCCTAACCACATTTCTGTCCTCCTACCTTCTCAATATAGCTTTCTCTGTATATCTTTAGCTGTGGAAGAACTGTTCTGCCAGTCTTCATGTCACTTTCAGAGTGAGTTGCACTGTATTTAGCTGTAG
This sequence comes from Mustela putorius furo, assembly GCF_011764305.1. Taxonomy (NCBI): domain Eukaryota; kingdom Metazoa; phylum Chordata; class Mammalia; order Carnivora; family Mustelidae; genus Mustela; species Mustela putorius. The sequence continues at coordinate 107,631,000 of NW_025421987.1, read as the reverse complement.
TCTTGATGTGTCTGTGGGAGGAAGCGAGCTCAGGATCTTACTCCACCATCTTTTCAAGTTCCCCCTTGTTGTCTCTAACTTTTGACACTTTAATTATAATGTGTCTTTGTGTGGGCCTCTTTGGGCTCCTCTTGGAACTCTGGGCTTATTTCCTCCTCCAGGTCAGAGAAGTTTTCAACCATTATTTCTTCATATTTGTTTTCTGCACTACTCCATCCCTTCCACCTGCCCCCATCTCTTCTCCTTCTGAGAGCCCTGTAATGCATATATTGGTTTTCTTGATGATGTCCTCTAGGTCCCTTAAGCTACAATCACTTTTTTCTTTTTGATACTCTGATTCAATGACTTCTACTCTCCTGTCTTTGAGCCCTCTGATCTTTGTTTCATTTAACCTTCTGTTGAACCCCTCTAGTATACTTTTTTTTTTTAAGTAAGGGAGAGGGGTGCCTGGGTGGCTCAGTGGGTTAGAGCCTTTGCCCTCAGCTCAGGTCATGATCTCAGGGTCCTGGGATCAAGCCCCGCATCAGGCTCTCTGCTCGGCAGGGAGCCTGCTTCCTCTTCTCTCTCTGCTTGCCTCTCTTCCTACTTATGATGTCTCTCTGTCAAATAAATCAATAAAATCTTTAAAAAAAAGAAATGGAGAGACTGTAGGGGAGGGAGGCAGGCAGAGGGAAAGGGAAAGAGAATTTTTTTTTCAAGGTTTTTTATTTATTTATTTGACAGAGAGAGATCCCAAGCAGGCAGAGAGAGGGGGGACACAGACTCCCTGCTGGGCAGAGAGCCTGACGTGGGGCTCGATCCCAGGACCCTGAGATCATGACCTGAGCCGAAGGCAGTGGCTTAACCCACTGAGCCACCCAGGCACCCCGAGGAAAGAGAATCTTTTTTTTTTTTTATTCATTTGACAGAGAGAGATCACAAGTAGGCAGAGAGGCAGGCAGAGAGTGAGAGAGGGAAGCAGGCTCCCCGCTGAGCAGAGAGCCTGATGCGGGACTCGATCCCAGGACCCTGAGATCATGACCTGAGCCGAAGGCAGCGGCTTAATCCACTGAGCCACCCAGGTGCCCCGGGGAAAGAGAATCTTAAGCAGGCTCCACACCCAGTGTAAAGCCAAACAAGGAGCTTGATCTCACAACCCTGAGATCATGACCCAAGCAAAATTAAGAGTTGGATGTTTAGTCAATTGAACCACCTAGGTGCGCCTCTATTGTACTTTTTTAGTTACTGTATTCTTCAGGTCTGTGACTTCTGTTTGGTACTTTGTTATATTTTCTCATTGTTGAAACTTTAACTTCATTATTTTGAGCTTGGCGAGAATCTTTATGACCATTATTTTGAACTCTTTACAAGGTAAATCACTTGTCTCCATTTCATTATGGTGTTATTCTAAGGTTTTATCTTTTTGTTTGTTTGTTTGTTTTCCTTTGGGAATGTATTCTTCCTTTTCTTCATTTTCTTTGAGTCTCTGTTAGTTTCTGTGAATTAGATAACACAGTTTGAAGGTGTAGTCTTGTGTAGGAGATGATCCTCATTGTTCAACCCTGGTGCTAGCTCTTGGTTGTCTCTTGAACTGTTTGTCCAAGCAGCCTACTTTATTATCAGTGACTCCTAGTAGCTGAAGTGTGCCAAGAACTATCAGAGTCCCAAAGGGAGGATCTTGGTCAGCACCTAAATTCTGATTGGAAGCCAGACCCTCATATGGTAACTTTTAAAGTATGCAGATATACCTTTTCCAGGGGAATGGAAATGGCACTTCTGTCTGCTTCCTCTGCACTGAGTCCTGGGATAATCGCCTGTTAAATTTTTTTTTTTTTTGCTATTGCCCCACTGAACCTGTGAACAGAAGCCCCACCAGCCACAACCCAGCTATTGTGGGACGGATCTTCTCAGAGTCTGCCATAAATGCTGGAGCACCAGATGTATATACCCATTCCTTTCTCAAAGACACCAGTGTCCTAGGGTGAGACAGAGGGACAATGAAAATATGGTGCCCACTGGACCCCCATCCTGGTCTCTGCAGAAGATGATAGTTGGCCTCCAGATGTGGGTTTAACTGGAAGCCAGCTCCTAAGGTCAGTTATAAGGAAGCCAATTGGCCTCTCACAGTAAGACTGGGATTGTGTTTCAGTCTGAGGTCTATGCTGTGCCGAGGGTGGTAGCTAAGAACTGTTTCTGGGATTATTAACAGCCCTATGGGACCTGGGAATGTAAGCCCTGTTTGCCACCAGACCCAGGTGGTCAAGTATTATCTCCCAGGGAATAGTTACAAAAATGGGCCACCAGATGTGTGCACAAGCTCCTGTTTAGGAGATACTGATGACTTGGCGCTAGGCAGAGGGAGCGTGTGAAGATACTACTGCGCTCTAGAGTTCCCAGGAAAGGATTGTAGTTGGTCCTTATCGTAGCTTCTTGTTTAATTAGAAACCAGCCCCTCAGGCCACAGCTACAAAGCTAAGCTAATAGACCTCTCACAGAAAGATTGTGGGTGTGTTTGTTTGCTGTCCCCATGCTGTGCCCCAGGAGGTACCCAGTGAATAACTTTCTGCATTTGCTACAAGATCTGTGAATGTAAGCCTTGCTGGCCACCAGAGCCAGGTGACCAGGTATGTCCTCTGGACAGAAGCCACACAAACATGGGCACCAGAAGAGCGCATAAGCTCCTTCCTGGGAGATGCCAGTAACCTGGAGTGGGGCAGGGGGAGGGGGCAGGAACGTGCCCACAGGCCTCTAGATGTTAGAAGTCTGTCCTTCAGGCTGAAGCGTTAAGATTAGCAACCAGGCCTCCTTCACAAGAAGCCTGAAGCTGAATTTCAGTTGCTGAGGCAAGAACCAATTAAGAACCGTTTTGCTTTTGTTACCATCCCACAGGAGCCAGGTGATCAAGAGGTGTTCTCTGGGTGGCAGCTGCTGCAAAAACTGGGGCACCAGACATTAAAGCAGAGCACTAAACGTGTAAACAAACTCCCTTCCGGGAAATAGTAGTGGCTGGGAGTGTGGCAGAGGGAGAGCGCAAGATGGCGCTTGCCAGGCCTCAAGACTTTGGACAGTATTTAAGTAGGTCCTTCCTCTTCAATTGGATGCCTGCCCCTCAGGCTGAAGCTTTAAGATAAGCTAACTAGGCCTCTCTCACAAAAGGTCGGGGCACTTTTCAGCTGCATCTGCTCTGGGCTCCAGAGTGGATGGGTCCATGTCAGCCCTTAAGAAGCTGTTTCTCGGATTCCCGTTGCCATGTGGGCTCGTGGAAGCAAGCCCCTTTGGCTTTCAAAGCTAGATGTTTTGGGAGCTCATCTCTGAGGGGTAGGTCTTAAAAGTTGGGGTGCCAGATGTGGGGTTCAAACCCTTCACCTTTTAGAGAGAAGCTTGGGGTCACAAATTCCCTCCTGATTCTGGGTTGCTGCACTAGAGGTGAGGTTTATACTGAGATGTGGAAACAGAGCTGGTTGGTTTACTTTGTTGACAGATCCAGATTAAAAAGTCTTTTTAGGATTACAGAGTGGGAATCGACACACTATGGCCCACTGCCTATTTTTGTATGGCTTTGAGCTAAGGATGGCTGGGACGCAATACCACAAAGACCCAGCTCACAAAGCTTAAAATGTTGACTATCTGGACTTCTACAGAAAAGTTTACCAACTCCTGATATAAAGCGATGTGTGTTAAAGCACTGCTGGGTGAAATGTTTAGATTTAGGTTTAGATTCTAACAGTGGTTTGTCTTTTTTGGGTGGTAAATCCCAGACCTGAGTTGTAAAACTGAGCTCTGCCCTGAAAATGCACGTATACCAAACTGTGCCCATGCCCATTCTAGCCATGATGGCCCCCAGGTTAAGAATCTTTGCGCTGTAATATTTATTAGTCCTGCATGAGCTGCCTGAATTAGGGCCCCCAGCTGTACAATCCTGCTTAACCTAACTACCTCCCTAAAAGCCCTATCTCCAGTTTGTCCCTATGGGGATTAGGCTGCAACCTCTGAATCTACATATGTATGTGCAGCTCAGTTCAGTCTGTAATACAGATCCTGCCTCTCTAATCTCTGTGAGAAAGCATGCTTTCTAAAGGTGGTTTGCTCCTGAATCCCGCGTACTACGTATATGCTAAGGAATATTTGTTGAATTAAGGAATGTTGGCCATCAGACTGATGCACATAAAAACCCACAGAGGAATATAAGATTCTAATTGAAGTGTCACATTGAAATACTGTAGCAATTCTGAGGAAAAACGAAGAATAATCAAGGAAAGGTTTCTTTCCTTCTTAAATGAGAGAACTTCCCGTGCTTAGAACTATTTGCATGTAAGGTCTTGCATTCAAGCTTTGGAAGCCAAAGCTTGAAATGGTTGATGTAGAGATTCTGAATAATCAGGAGATGCCGGTGAGAGCTGGAGTCTTAAAATTATAAACTATTTATTTAAGAACTGACTGAAAAAAAACCAGTTCATAATCTTGGCAGAAAAGAAAATGGTACATTATGTAATTTTATCTGGGCTAGAGAGAAAAAGGATCTAACATTTTCTTTAAAAGACTGCACCTGAAATCGCTTTGAACAGTAGTGATTATTTCAAAGAATTTAAAGGATGAAATTCAGGGAAACTTACTGCAAACTGCTAGTGAAAAGACTCCACTCACACAAAATGGCCCCGGTAAAAGCAGATTGGGTGTTTTTGTTTGGGGATGGGGCATGGCTCCATGACAATGCTATCTATTTGGCTGTGTAGGACTTTTTGTCCTGAGCTGTGAATTTAGTTCAAAGCCAAAACCTCTGAAGGGCCGGGATAACCCCCACTACTATTTCTATTTAGAGGAAGATCTGACTAAAAACTTGAGGGGTTTTGTGTCCAGGTTAAGAATTTCAACCCTTCGCCACTTGAGTTTGCCTTTCAAAGAGTCATGAAATGGGACTATTTACATCAAAATCATGGTTCTGATTCTGGTTCCTCCTTTCAGCAAAATGAGGTAGCCTTACATTTCCAGGACTGCGCTAACACATGTAGTATTTGGTGTTTACATTTAGATTAATAAAGGCTAATGCAATTTTGTAGTTCCAATAAAAGGGTTTTTAACCCAGGAACAGAATATCCTACGCAAGTAACAAACATCCGAAATATAACTAGCAGTTCATTGAGTTTTGTTTTTTAAGTTATTTTAGGGAAGGAGGGGGGCAGAGGGAAAGGGACAGGGAATCCAAGCAGACTCTGTGCTGAGCCCAGAGCCTGACTTGGGACTTGATCCCAGGACCTGAGCTGAAACCAAGAGTAGATGCCCAACCACCTGTACCACCCAGGTGCCCCAGCAATTTGCTTTTCAAACTAAATCTTACAATCATTTAATGCTTCAACAAGAGAATGGACACCAGAATACTTTGCATTTAAAAACTTACCTGAACTTGTATGAGTCACTTTTATTCTTTATTGTCTTTATTTTCCAAGTTTGGGCGCCCAAACTTGGCAAACATCATGGAGATCTGTACAAACATGCATATACATATATACACTCACACATATTTAAGTTTAAAGCCTCAGTTCCTCATTAAACCTTGTACTCAGGCTCCTGTTAAAAAGAGGGAAAGGGGTGAGAAGAATCAGGGAAATTATGAATAAATCCCAATTGACAACTTCCTTACTGTTACGAATTAAAGCGGACATCTTAAGCCAAAATCTATCACCTTACTAAAGCTTCCACTAAGCTACAGTCTCAGATATTTACAAGAAAATAAATAATCAGCCCCATACACCTTCAATGCACTTTAATGACAAGCTAGCTAAGGCTTTGTGTTTTGTTGTTATTTCAGGTAAAACAGTTAATATTTCAGTGATTAAAATTTCAGGTGTTAAAAACTACAAGCAAGGTCATCATGACACTCTGAAGCTGAATTCTTCTTCAGACACTTGTCTTTAAATTACTATGTAAATCCAGGACAGTAACATTCAGGCTTTATAGTTAAAATACTAATGTTTGGTGACTGAAGAGTAAACATTATTAGTTTACTCTAGGTCGTTTGATTTTATTTTTCTCTGTAGGAGCTTTCCTCTTCTGTGATAATCCAGGCCCAGGTTCCTTATTATTTGGAAGAAATGAAACTGCTTCTGGGAGACAGTAATTTTCTACTCGAGGAGGGGATTCCTATAAAAGAGGAAAAAAAAAATGCTCGTTTTTTTTCCCTTGACTGTGCTCTTTAACCAGAAAAACTTAAAATTGGTCTTTTAAGGTATGCTACTTAGCACATCACATTTAGGGAACAGAACTGGTATGACAAAATCTCACATTTTATCAGAAAAAAATGTATAGCTCAGGTGGAATTGGGCCAGCTTAGATCTTGATAATGGTTTCATTTGCGAAGTATGGTTAAGATGTGACACCTTATATTCTCAATTTTTAAAAATCTTTTTTATTTAATCTTAAAACATGTGAGATAGGTATTTGTTATTCCTCTTTTTACAATAAGATATGTTATTTAATCTTTTTTTATAACTGGCAGGTAGCAAAGCAAAAATTCATACACTGCCTCTAAAATCCTGCACTTTTGGGGCACCTGGGTGGCTCAGTGGGTTAAAGCCTCTGCCTTCAGCTCAGGTCATGATCCCAGAGTCCTGGGCTCAGGCCCTGCATCGGCGCTCTGCTCAGCAGGGAGCCTGCTTCCCCACCCTCTCTCTGCCTGCCTCTCTCCCTACTTGTAATCGCTGCCTGTTAAATAAATAAATAAATAAATAAAACCTTGAAAAGAAAATCCTTGCACTTCTCTTCCTCACAACCACATTCCAACCTTAAAGGACCTTTACCCTCCTTATTACAAGTGTGATAAAACTTAATTTTCTAGCTAGATGGCAGACTGGATAACATGAAAATGAATCACAAAATACTGGGTTAAGTGCCTTTTGATTCAACTCTTCCCTGATGACGACTTCTGACCCAAATATCTGAAAAGAAACTACCCTGACATTTAGGAAGCACACCAAAGGCATTCTATGGAACTGCACATTAAAACCACAATGAGAGATTATGACATAACATACTGAAATGGCTAAAATAAAGTGACAAATGATAGGTTAGGGTACAGAAAAACTGGATCACTTGTATTGGTAGGAAAGTAAATTATGACCACTCTGGACACACAGAACTTAGGAATTTATCCTAGTGCAATCAAATCTTATTTTCACACAAAACCTGTGCAAAAAATGTTCATAGCAGCTTTACTCATAATAGTCCCAAAGTAGAAACAACCTAGACGTCTTTCAATACATTAATGGTTAAGCTGTAGTATATCTGAACTGTTCAGCAATAAAAAGTAAAAAAATTACTGATACAAGCAACACCTCAATGACTCTCAAGATAATTTTGCTAAAAAAAAAAATACACTATATTGATTCATTTTAAGATTTAAAGAAACTGACAACAGATTAGTGATTAACTGGTATAAAAGACCGCTGGGAGAAGAGAATGAAGGGAAGGAGGTGGGTGTAGTTAAGAAAAGGCAAAATGAAAGATTGCTGTAGTGACAGACTGTTCTGTGTCTTGACTGTGGTGGCAGACACATGAAGTAGAAGTGGGGAAATCGGAGGGGAAAGGAGGATTGTATCAGGTCGACATCCTGGTTTTAATATTGTACTCTGTTTTTGCAAGATGTTATCCACTGGGGGAACTGTCTTACAATTGCATGTAAAGCTACAATTACCTCAAAATAAAAGCAGCACATCTTGCTCATGACCCAGATGTTGGAAATAGTAGAAAATGATACTAAAGCAGCTCTTATCCTTGAAAAAGCAGACAAATAGAAACTATAATAAAGAACAGATTGTAGATGTAAAAAAATTTTAGTATCTAATTAAAAAATCTCATGGAATAGGCTTAAGAATAGAATAAAAATAACAAAAATCAGTGAAGCTGGAGGCAGATAAATAGGAATTAATCAAAAAAACAAAAAAATGATTGCAAACAAAGTAACCATGGCCCGAGGGACCTGTGGGACAGTTTCAAAAGGTATGAGTGACTAAATTAGGAAAGAATGGAGCAGAAGTAATGATCAAAATTTCTCAAATTTGGTTAAAGAGAGAAGTTTACAGACTGAAGAAACCCTGCAGACATGAAGCAGGATTAATATAAAGAAACCATATATTTATGATATAAAGTATCATAAATGTTGAAAATCAAAGATGAAACAGCCAGAAAAAAAAAAAAAATCAGATACTGCATTGCATACAGGAGAATTCAAATTACTGCTGACTTCTTCTCAGAAGTAATGGAGGCTAGCAGAAAGTAGAATCTTTAGTAGAAGAAAAAACTTTATCAACCCTAAATCCTATGCCCTACAAAAAAAAAAACCCCAAAATCCTTCAAGCATAAAGGTAAAATAGACACTCTCAAATAAAAGAAAACTAGAATTGGTCCCATAAAATCAAATAAAAAACTAGAAATCAAAGTTTTAGAACGAAGAAAAATTGAAAATTGATACCAGATAGGATAAATATGACTACATTATTCCTTTTAATTCCCTCGAAATACATAAGATTTTTTTTTTAAAAAAAGATTTTATTTATTTGACAGAGATCACAAGTAGGCAGAGAAACTGGCAGAGACAGAAGCAGGCTCCCTGCTGAGCAAAGAGCCCAAAGCGGGACTCGATCCCAGGACTGCGGGATCATGACCTGAGCCGAAGGCAGAGGCTTTAACCCACTGAGCCACCCAGGTGCCCTACATAGGACTGTTTAAGCAAGTTTTGCTTTAAGGCAGAACACTGTTCTGTGGAACTGTAAGAGACTGATGGAAAATATACAACAAACTACAGAAAGTTTGCTGGCCCCTGCTTTACATTGAAGGACCTGACATTAAATATTTCAGGCTGTCTGGGACAGTCTCTGTTGCAACTACTCAGGCCAGCTGTGGGAGTGCAAAAGCAGAAAAGAGAACACATAAATGAGTGAATAGAGCTGTGTGCCAGTAAAACTTAGTAACACAGGCAGTGGACAGGGTTTGACCTGTGAGCTACAGTTTACTGGCCCCTGGTTTAAAGGACAGGGGAAGTAAAGGAACCTATGTGACTGCAAGATTTCTACATTCTGTGTGAAGTGGCACAATATCATTCTAGCTAGACCATAAAAAGTTAAGTATATTGTAATCTATAGAGCAAAACGCACCCTGCCTCCAACCAAAAAAAAGGGCAAGAAAGGAAGAATACAAGAACAGAAACAAATTGAAAACTGCAAAAAATCCTAAATCCAATCATACCAATAATTACATGATGGACTAAAGAATAAAAAGGCAAGACCCAACGATACCCTTTTTAAAAGAAAGCCATTTCAAACATAAAGGAAAATTCCATTTACAATTGCATCAAGAATAAAATACCTAGGAACAAATTTAATCAAGGAGATAAAAACACTTGTATACTGAAAACTAGATGACACTGACGAGAAAAACTGAAGATGACACAAATAAATGGAAAGATATTCCACGCTCATGGACTGTAAGAATTAACGCTATTGAAATGTCCACACTATCCAAAGCAATCTACAGGTTCAATGCAATCCCTAACAAAATTCCAATGGCATTTTTTCTAGAAGTAGAAAAAACAATCTTAAAATTTGTATGGAATCACAAAGACTCCAAATAGCCAAAGCAATCTTGAGAAAGGATAACAAAGCTGGAGGCATCACGCTCCCTGATTTTAAATTCTATTTACCTATGGTAACCAAACAGTATGGTACTAGCAGACAGACAGACAGACACATAGATCAGCAGCACAGAAAACCCAGAAATAAACCCAGGTATACACAATCAATTAAAAAGGAGCCAAGAACATAGAATAGGAAGAGCAGTTTCTTCAGTAAGTGGTGTTGGAAAAACTAGATAGCTACGTGCAAAAGACTGAAACAGGACCACTATCTTAAACCATATACAAAAATAAACTCAAAATGGATTAAGATTTGGATGAAAGGGGCACCTGGTTGGCTCAGTGGGTTAAGCCTGAGCCTTCAGGTCAGGTCATGATCTCAGGGTCCTGGGATTGAGCCCCGCATTGGGCTCTCTGCTCAGCGGGGAGCTTGCTTCCCCCTCTCTCTCTGCCTGCTTCCCTGCCTGCTTGTGATCTCTCTCTCTCTGTCAAATAAATAAATAAAATCTTTAAAAAAAAACAAAAAAAGATTTGGATGAAAGGCCTAACACATGAAACCATAAAACCAAAAGAAAACATATGTCATGAGCTCCTTGACATTGGTCTTGGTAAAAAATTATTTGGATTTCACACCAAAATGAAAGGCAACGCAAAAATGAACATGTGGGAAGACCTCAAACTAAAAAGCTCATGCATAGCAAAGGACACCATCAGCAAAAGGAAAGGCAACTTAAGAAAGGGAGAAAATATTTGTAAGTCATCTGTCAGATAGGGGTTAATATCCCAAACAATCTGATTAAAAAATGGGCAGAGAGGGACGCCTTGGTGGCTCTGTGGATTGAGTCTCTGCCTTTGGGTCAGGTCATGATCTCAGGATCCTGGGATAGAGCCCTGCATCGGGCTCTCTGCTCAGCCAGAGCCTGCTTCACCCCCCCCCCTCTGCCTACTTGTGATCTCTCTGTCAAATAAAGAAATAAAATCTTAAAAAAAGGGGGGGGGGCAGAGGATCTGAAGACATTTTCCCAAAGACAGATGGTCACAGGTATATGAAAAGGTGCTCAACATCACTAATCGTCAAAGAAATGCAAATCAAAATCATAATGAGATATTACCTAACACCTGTTAGAATAGCTATTAACAAAAAGTGTTGATGAGGATGTGTACTTTTAGTGGGAATGTAAACTGATGCAGCCATTATTTTTTTCTTCAAAAAATTAAAAAACATACCTTAAGAGTACACTTAGTCTGATGAGCACTGAGCAATGTACACAATTGCTGAATCATTATATTGCACATCTGAAACTATTAACACTATGATAAATTCAATCTTTAATATCCAAGATATGAAAAACTTAGTGTTCACTGACAGATGAATGAAGAAAATTCATACTCATACACACACACACACACAAATGGATTAATCAACCATAAAAAATATTTCAGCTAAGGAAACCCTGCCAACTACAGCCATATGGATGGACCTCGATGGCATGATGCTAAGTGAAATAAGTCAGAAAAAGAAAGACAAGTACTAGATGATTTCATTTATACATGGAAACTAAAATAAAAAATAGGGGTGCCTGGGTACTTCAGTAGCTTAAGCATCTGCCTTTGGCTCAGGTCATGATCCCAGGGTCCTGGGATCAAGTGCTACACTGAGCTCCCTGCTCAGCAAGGAGCCTGCTTCTCCCTCTTGCATTCCCTGTTTGTGTTTTCTTTGTCAAATAAATAAATACAATCTTAAAGATAAAACAACAAAACAAAACAAAACACCCCAAACCCCAAACGGGACAGATGCAAAGAACTGATGGGATTGACAGATGCAAGATGTGAGGGCTGGAGGAAATGGATAAGGGTGAACAAGAGGTACAAACTTCCAGTTACAAAATAAATAATCCTGAGGATGTAATATACAACATGGTGAGTACAGCAGTTAAGACTGTATGGTATATTTGAAAGTTGCTAAAAGCCTCAATCTTGGGAGTTATCACAAGAAAGAAAATCTGTCATTATGTATGATGATAATTTTGCATATACAGTCATGAATACATACAATTTTTATGCTGAACATCTGAAATTAATGTCCTATGTCATCAATTAAGAAAAAAAAAAGGTGCCCAGATTCCTCATTCAGGCAGACTGGAAGACTCCTCTTTGGATAAATTGAAACAATTCAAGAAGTACACCCAAGTATGAACCCAGAAGACAATCCCCAACAACTAGACCACCAAGACTATTGCATCCAGATCAAAACTGCCAAGACCCAACTGTGTGCTCAGTACTTCCAATCAGCTTTTTATACTCTACTCTTAATCTAATAACTTCCTCTAATATGGAAGATAAAGACCCAAAGAAAGAGGAAAATGCAGCTTAGTGGATAGAGAATATACCGGAGTAAGTTAAAAAAAAAAAATAAGTAAATCATTTGAGATCCAGGAGAAGGTATTACATCTATGAAACAAAAAAGGTGTTATTAAAATACTAAAATGTAAATTCAAAAAATAAAAAAAGTCTTATTAAAAACATGATAGCAAAATGAAGACCTGATAAAAAAGACTGAACTGAGGGAACCTCTCAAAAAGTGAAGATTAAAAATAGTTATGAAATAAGAAAATCCAATATACAAGTAGCAGAAGTACTAGAGAAAACAAAGTGAAGGGAAAAAAATTATTAAAATAATTCAAGATTTCCCAGAACTAAAAGACACAAGTTACCAAACCAGAAGAGGCCTACCATGTGTGGCATAACAATGAGACCCTCATGATAGTCTATCATTTTGAAATCTCAAAACTAGGGACAAAAAGAGCTTCCTAATAGATTACAGTTACACATAAGAGATTATAAATCAAAATGGCTTTAACTACTCAGCAGCAATACTAGAAGGAGAAAAGTGATCAGAAGTCTAAGGAGAAAATAGGTTCCAACCCAGAATTTGATGCCCATCCAAATGATAAGAGAAATGTAATCATAGAAAAAATAATTTTCACACATAGAAAAATCTCAGTTTATCTCCCATGAGCTTTCTCAAGAAGTTACTACAAGATGACTTTCAATTAAATGAGAGCAGATCAGGATGACATGGCATACAGAAACAGGAGATCCAAATGAGAAGAGAGAGAATGGTGACTGGAGATCCTGGGATGACATCAGTTTGAAATAGAGGGTGACCATCCAGGAGCAGTGTGGCTAAGAACATGTTGAATGCTGTCATTACCAAGATCCCTGCAGCCACTGCACCCAGCTTTTTAATTAATGTCCCCCTCTTACCCCCTTGCATTTATCCTGAGGTCAGAACACTGGGGTGGCTCTATCTCAAGAGTCTTACTTGTGCTTGGCTTATCTTGACCATGAACTTGAACATGAAGTCACTACTCTCCCTTCCCTAGTCTGCAGCTTTGCCCCACAGAAGTGTTCTGTTTTGACCTACATCTGAGAGCTAGGTAGGCAATGATGAGCTCAGACGTAGAAATACAGAGCAGACCACTCCCCGTCTGCATTCCTCCAGACATCTAGTGCCCAACACACAATACAACCCTGAGAAAAGCAGAGAAAAAAATAACTTGAGCTTTTAAAAAAGTTATTTAGGTGCTTTTAGCAGTTAGTATTGGCTTATTGATTCCTAATCAGTACATCCCACTGCTTTATGACAAAAATTTCATTGTTTACGTTTTAGCCATTCTTTCTATATATCCTGAAAAACTCCCAAACACAAACAGCAAAAATTATACAGCAGGCTGAGTTTTGGCTTCCCCTTATTTCTATACCATTATGTTTGAAATCCTTTGTAGTAAGACATTTATTATCATGTGTCATACCTTGCTGATTCCTAATGGTATTTTAGGTGTTTAGGACAAAGATTTTTCTTTGTCCATTCAAATAAAAACTTAAGCTATTTGTGAAAAGCAATATTCCAACATTATATTGGGCACTTTTAAGACTTTCAGAGGTACCTAGATTTTTATACCTGCCTCGTTTAACTCCAAGCTAAATGTTTACATATGTATTCATTATTATAAAAAATAGAATAAAACTGAAAGGGACTGTATAGAGCACAACTGGAGCTGAACATTCTATTAATAAACAAGCCAAGGGTTTTGCTATGTAGTCACATCCCTATGCAGATAAGCCTATCTCTGGTGATGAGGAGATCAAGGACAAAATCTTACAAACCTGCATCAAATAATCAGCAATGTACTCTGTTTTCAAGCAGTACACATTTTGGGCCGCAGCTTCTGCTATATTAACCCCTGAGTCATCTGGTTTCAGTTTATTGAAGTCAGAAAAGAGATGTGTGGCTTCTTTAAATAAAGGTACAGAATGACCAGGCAGTACCTAAAGAAAAAACAGTAAGAAGCATCACAATCTATGGATGCCCCAAAGTATTCAGCTGTATAATCTGTACTTAAGGACCGCCATCTCACAAAGTACTGAAAATCAAGAACTGATCATAGCAATCTTGGTTGGAAAATAATTTGTGTAAAAAAATTCTTCAAGTTGACTCAATACAAACCTTTGCTCCTCCTGACTGAAGAAGGCGTTTGAATCCTGCTTCTCGGGATTGGTCAACATATAAGATAACCTTCCACCCACTAAATGCCCCCTACAAATGAAAAAATAATCAGGGTTGAAATTATTTGGGAAATAAATGCAAAAAATACATTATTTTATCTATAAATTTAGTTTTATGTCAACAAATAATCTTATAACCTTTACCATCTGCCACAGCGGTAACTGTCTCGGGTCAGAATACTGTGAAACACATAGCCATGGTGTTCAGCACACAGTAGGCCATCAATAAATACTTGAGGAATGAAGGAAAATGTTTTAATGATTAACATAAAATAAAGCAACTTCACTTTTGTCTAGTCTTTTCTTGTACTTTTTCTTATAATTAATCCAGGGTAGAACTTAATGCACAACTTCTCAGATTAGATGACACCCCCATTATATTTCTCTTGAAAATATTTACTATTTTCAATCAGAACTATAAAATATCTCACTAAGGAATTACAATCAACAAAAGCCAGTGGAATTACTCTAAAAGAAGGGAATTAAGGCTAAGAAGAGCTTGGACACAGTAGAGAGCTAAGCATACAATACACAAGATTATTTAACTTGGTTTCCTAACATTTTTGTGAGTCACGGACCCCTCTGACAGCCCAGTGAAACCTATGGACCTGTTCTGTAAATAATTCTTTTAAAGAAACAGCTTTATTGAAATGTAATTTCTGTCATATGAACAATGTTTTAAAATACTGGTTTTAACATGAAGTGTAAAGAATTACAAAAAAAAATTTATTTTATTTTTAAAGATTTTATTTATTTGACAGATCACAAGTAGGCAGAGAGGCAGGCAGAGAGAGAGGAGGAAGCAGGCTCCCTGCTGAGCAGAGAGCCCAATGCGGGGCTCAATCCCAGGACCCTGAGATCATGACCTGAGCCAAAGGCAGAGAGGCTTAACCCACTGAGCCACCCAGGTGCCCCACAAAAAAAATTTTATTAAAAATAATCAAAATATTTACAAATTTGTGACACAATAGGTATGCTTCTGTATTAATGAATTAAATTAAAGACCTAATGGTGGCTGGATAGCTATTATAATTTTAAAGTGGTAAAGACAGATGGTAGCTATACTTGTGGTAAGAATAATATATAGTTGTCAAATCTGTTACACACCTGAAACTAATGTAACACTGTGTATCAACTATATTTCAATTTAAAAAAAGTGAACATAGGGGCGCCTGGGTAGCTCAGTGGGTTAAAGCCTCTGCCTTCAGCTCGGGTCATGATCCGAGGTCCTGGGATGGAGCCCCACATTGGGCTCTCTGCTCAGCAGGGAGCCTGCTTCCCCTCATCTATCTCTGCCTACTTGTGATCTCTGCCTGTCAAATAAATAAATAAAAAAATCTTAAAAAAAAAAAAGTGAACATAAGCAATATCTCAAGATGCTTGGAATTGTAATGCAAAGCAAAGATATATTTCTGTTGGGGTAAAATCATAGGCACTATTAAAAGTTTGTGATTTGTTATAGACTTCTATAATAAAAGGAAATGTTTTCAATTAGAGATGAGGAAAAATAAGGATGTATTTATTCTCCTGCCCCATCCAAAGCGTATAAACAGCCCTCCTGAGTCTGATCTACAACCCCTTTAGGAGAGTCTGTGGATCCCATGTTAAGAACCCCTGAAGGTAGATGCTGAAGAGTCTTTGGAAGAAATATAGTATGGGTCACATTTTACACATATATTTAAATTATTTTTTACCATTTCTTTTTACTTTTTTTTTTTTTTAAGATTTTATTTATTTATTTGACAGAGAGAAATCACAAGTAGATGGAGAGGCAGGCAGAGAGAGAGAGAGAGAGGGAAGCAGGCTCCCTGCCGAGCAGAGAGCCCAATGCGGGACTTGATCCCAGGACCCTGAGATCATGACCTGAGCCGAAGGCAGCGGCTTAACCCACTGAGCCACCCAGGCGCCCCTCTTTTTACTTTTTAAAAAAAAAGATTTATGTATTTGAGGGACAGCATGTGCTAGCACTCACATGCACAGTGTGGGGGGAGAGGGAGAGAGACTCTCCAGCAGACTCCCAGCTGAGCAAGGAGTTCGATGGCAGGGCTTGATCTCATCACCCTGAGATCATGACCTCAGCTGAAAGCAAGAACTGGATGCCTAACCGACTGAGCCACCCAGGAGCCCCACTTACACATATACTCTTAAAAGAGCCATCAACGTTATATACATCTCCTCCTCAATCATGAATAAAAGAATTAGGAATTAACAGTAAGCCCAATGTAGAATGCCCAAACTAAGTATATCAACAAAGCATAAAAGACAAGTAGAATATTCTTATTTTGTTAATAAGCATATTCTCTTAAAATTAAAATCTGTAATAGTCATGAAAATGAATGCTGTTCTGATCACCATATATTAAGTTAATACCTCAACAATGCCCGATTCTTGTCTTTGCTGGAGTTTCTTCCTCCATCTCATTGCTGCAAGTGCTAGTCTTCGTTGCTGAACGTTGATTCCAGTCAAAACATCAAGTATGGAACTACTTCCCCATTCATAGTCTTCTTCCTAGACAATTAGTACAATACACTTGGATCTGGTCCTACAATATGTCCTCAAGGAGTCCATAATCATGTAGGAGTTAAAAGCTACACATTCAATTGTTATAAATACAGAGCACTAAATAAGCATCAATTTATGAGCACAGAGGAAGGACATATACATTAATTTGGCTTCATGGGAGGGTCAAATATTCTGACATTTAATTAGCTATTACTATGATGGTTAGTTAGGGACCAAAATATTACAGACAATTTAATATTTTTTTTAAAGATTTTATTTATTTATTTGACAGACAGAGATTACAAGTAAGCAGAGAGGCAGGCAGAGAGAGAGGAGGAAGCAGGCTCCCTGCTGAGCAGAGAGCCCGATGTGGGGCTCGATCCCAGGACGCTGGGATCATGACCTGAGCTGAAGGCAGAGGCTTTAACCCACTGAGCCACCCAGGCGCCCCGTGACAATTTAATATTTTTTAAAAAATGTTCTCTTAAGAACATTTTTTTAAAAAAGATTTTATTTACTTGTCAGAGACAGAGTGAGCAGGCAAGAACAGGAGCAGGGGGGAGGGGCTAAGAGAGAAGCAGGCTCCCTGTTAAACAAGCAGCCAATTCAGGACTTGGGATCATGGGATCATGACCTGGGCGGAAGGCAGATGAGAAGCTTAACTGACTGAGCTACCCAGGTGTCCCCAGACAATTTAATATTTAATGGGCTGGCAGTAAAGATAAAAGCTTACAATGAGGTAATCCTGAAATTTTCTGTTATTCCAAAGAGGAAAACAAACAAACAAACCCAGATTAAAATTAAACAAAACTAATATAACTGAGAATCTGAGACTGTGATCTCTGAATTTTTTTGCTTTGTTAATGTGAATCGTATAAAATTGGTATCATTTAATTGGTCATATTTGGTTATTTCAATTATATGAACGGTCAGTGTAGATGCTTGAATCAATTATTAGGACAATTACTTTTAATGAAAAATGATTCTTCATATTAACTTGAATACACACCAGTACGAAGTGTCCAGCAGTCCGGCATGCTTCCAGATAGGAGCGATGAAGCACCCATTTCCCAGCTGCCACTGAGGCCAAATACTTCTCATTTCGAAGTGGATGTCCCACAACAATGTGTGTACAATTGGGATCAAAGCACTGTTTCTCTATTACTAATCCACCTAAAGTAGAGAAAAACTGAATTCTTAACTTCTTCCTAGGAAAAACATGTCAACTCAGCATAAAATTATTTATAAATAAAATGCACCAAATAACCCGTAAAGCCTTGACTGATGGTTATTTTACTTCACAGATATAAACTTTTATAAAATATATTTTTAAAAAAATTATTTACTTGACAGAGAGCGAGCAAGCACAAGCAGGGGGAGCACATTCTAGTATCAAAACCTTTCTACTCAGGGCGCCTGGGTGGCTCAGTGGGTTAAGCCGCTGCCTTCGGCTCAGGTCATGATCTCAGGGTCCTGGGATCGAGTCCCGCATCGGGCTCTCTGCTCGGCAGGGAGCCTGCTTCCCTCTCTCTCTGCCTGCCTCTCCGTCTACTTGTGATTTCTCTCTGTCAAATAAATAAATAAAATATTTAAAAAACAAAAACAAAACAAAACAAAAAACCTTTCTACTCAAGAGTCAATTACAACAGCACAATCTGTCCTCATCCGCCTCTCTTCTCTATCTTCTTCTAGACAATTCTCTGTTAGTTGATATTACTCTTGTCCAGAGTTTACAGGGATGGAACAAAATACAGGAAACAGGCAAATGAAGCAGCTTCTTCTGTTCTGGAAGCTCTAGGTAAAGCTGAACAATTTTGATTTATAACTCTAATTGATTGGGGGACCAGGAAACAGTGTTCCACATAAGTCTAGTTTCCAAGAAACACAGCTTCTCAACTGTATGACTGTATTTGACAGAAATATTAAAAAAAACCAACTATCATAGTTTTCCACATTCTTAACAGGACAGCACTAAGTAACATTTAATCTTTTCTTGACGACTCAGGGCCGTCATTGAAAACAACCATTATTTAATGTTTCCTCTATACGAAGCTGTCAGATTGAGTTCTCCCCCTATATGTTCCTTAATTCTGTAGAGCTACTTTGTCCAATACAGTAGCCATTAGCCACACATGGCTGTCACACACCTGAAGCATAGCCAGACTAAACTGAGTTGTGCTACAAGGGCAAAATGTCACTGATATTTTATATTGATTACATGTTGAACATACTTCATGTAAAGGTTAAATAAAATATATGCTTTATTAATTTCACTTTTTTTTCCTTTTTAAATTGTGGCTACTACTAAGTTTAAAATTAGTGGCCTTTGCTCTCTTTATATTGGACAGTACTGCTTAGAGAAGCACCAGGTTACCTGTCTAGTATGCTGCTCCCAGGATGTCAGATGGAGTCTGATAATAATTGAGTAAGAATGTTACCTAAGAAGGAGCTCCTCTCTGGGTATAACCATACCTTCAGCTTCACAGAAATGCAGTTGTATTTTAAGTCTGTAATTTCAATGATTTCATCAAGGAACAAAAGCTCAAGGCAGCAAAAGAGACTCTTAAATCATTTTAATGATTGGTTTCAATTTAAATCTTTAAATCCTATGACCCATTAAATCCTATGACTTTAGATTTAGAAGTATAAAAAAGTCAAAGTTCTAATGCTGAGTCAATACATACCACCCAGGACAAGTTATCCATCTTCTTCTTTTTTTTAAGTTACCCATCTTTTATTTGATTTTTTATTTTAAGTAGACTTCACACCCAACATAGGGCTCAAACTCATGACCCCAAGATGAAGAACTACATGCTCTACCACCTGAGCCAGCCAGGTGCCCCACCCATCTTTTTTTTCTCAATTTGTACATCTTACAAATGACATCAACTACATTGACTTCCAAGGAAGGTTACATTTTTGACTTAAAATACTTGTA
This sequence comes from Mustela putorius furo, assembly GCF_011764305.1. NCBI lineage: Eukaryota > Metazoa > Chordata > Mammalia > Carnivora > Mustelidae > Mustela > Mustela putorius. Next base: position 107,611,390 of record NW_025421987.1, on the reverse strand, counting down.
CCTAGTTTTTCAATCAGATGACAATAATCAATACGTTCTTGAGGATTCAGAGATGACAACTGAAATATATACTGTTTTTTTAAATCTTCATGTGTTTCCTCTGTTATAATCTGAAATGAAAGAGTTTTATTTTAGAAAAAATTAACATTAAAAAGGTTATCAATCAGGTACATGGTTCTTTTAAGTGACATTTTTAGTTTTTTGACTTATCAAATACAGAAATAATAGGATGCAGAGAAATGCAGTTTTCAACATTTGCGAACTCATAATAGTGGTACCAGCAAATTTCTAATGCAGCATAATAGCAATATCAAAAAGGTTTTCATCATACTAAGGATAAACTAACCTTCTCTCTAGGATGTGGAGCCACTGGTGGGTTGGCGAGGGGGAAGGCAATACTGGGCGCTTGAGGTGTAGAGATTAGGTGGCTGTCTTTTACCGGTGTTTCCAGTTCTTCAGAGATTGGGGGTTTTGGAGCTTCAGTCACACACACGCTTCCGGGATCACAGACAGCTGAGGGCAATAAAATGCTGCAGTGTGATGTTATCCAAATATGACTAAGAACAAATTGAGGCAAATATTTTCATCTGTCTTAACCAAGATGAAATTAAGCACAAATTCTGGTGTGAAAAGTACATGCAAAAAGAAATAGCCTATTTCTAGAGCTTATAAATAAATGCAATTAATTAGTTTTTTAAAAAGGCAAGTGGTGTTATCTGTGGGCTCCTCCCAACCCTTTATTTATTTATTTTTAAAAATTTTATTTATTTATTTGACACAGAGAGAGAGATCACAAGTAGAAAGAGAGGCAGGCGGGGCGGGGGGGAGCCAACTCCCTGACGAGCAGAGAGCCTGATGGGGGGCTCCATCCCAGGACCCTGAGATCATGACCTGAGCAGAAGGCAGAGACTTACCCCACTGAACCACCCAGGTGCCCCTCCCAACCTTTTAACTACCCGGATTTCATCAGAACAATGTAACCCAAATTTGTAAAATGAAAGTCATGTTACACTTGGAGAAAATCTACCTAGGGCAGAGACATAACCATGTGATACGAGAAAATGGGGGGAAAAAAGATGATCAAAGATGGAAGACAGGAATCAATTTGTCTTCTAGGTAAAGCCCAAGGGGAAAAAACTGGGAACACATACAAATCCAAAGAACAAATGTAGGTATCTGCTGGGTGGAATTTAGAAGATTTAGATGAAAATAAGATGACTGGGAAGAAAACAAACATTAATGATACAAATAAAGGATGAGAATGAGAGGAAGAACAATAGGGAAAACTATGGAAAAAACTGCCCAATCCTCAATTTCCAAATTTAAGAATCAAAATATATTTTTCAATTTTACTAACAAGTTACCTCAATTCATAGTAATTTTTCTCTTATATTTAAACAGAAATCAGAAATATCTAGCAAGTTTTTTTTTTTGTTTGTTTGCATGTGTAATTCAGAGAACTGCGATATGCTTATCTATTTTGAAGAAGTTAACAAGTACTTATACAAACAAATGAATAGATTTCTTTTCATTACCCTGTTTAGCAATTTCTGAGTCACGTAAAGCCTCCTGGGAAGGAGAGTCCTCCAATTTTTTAATGTCAACCTGAAGCTCTGAATACTGTGTGGGACAACTAGGCCACTGCAGACTGCTGGCAAGTCTTGCTCTCTCCTCCCTGGCTGTTGGGTCATCCCAAATGATCTGCTCATTCTGGGAGGGCTCTGTGTTGACATCAGGTACTGTTTGACGTGACTGCCTAAGGAATAAAAGCGACAATTTTGATAAACAGTTAACTACAACAAAATCTATACTCATAAATTCTATAAGGTAGATGGCAAATTTGAGGCTCACCTTTATATGCCCGCAAAGAGTAAGCTACCTCAAATACTGAGTAAATGCACTTTGGGACATTTTTTCTTTTTAAAATATTTCTTCCAGAAACTGACAAAATATTTTAGTTAGAAAAGGAAACACCATTTTTGACTAAATTTCCACTTATTTAAAACTTCAAAGGGGAAAGTTTATTGTCAAGAAATTGTTTTAAAATTCTAAAATGATTGCTGTATTTAAGGGACGCCTGGGTGGCTCAGTTGGTTAAGCAGCTGCCTTCGGCTCAGGTCATGATCCCAGCGTCCTGGGATCGAGTCCCACATCGGGCTCCTTGCTCCGCAGGGAGCCTGCTTCTCCCTCTGACTCTGCCTTCCACTCTGTCTGCCTGTGCTCGCTCTCACTCTCTCTCTCTTACAAATAAATAAATAAAATCTTTAAAAAAAAAAAAAAAAAAAAAGATTGCTGTATTTAAAAATGGAATTTCTTCTAATTATAGACTTAGGGAAAGGAAACATAGTAATGTTCAGAAAACTGGTTACTTTGCTTATGAGATGTTATATTTTTATCACTTGAAATAATAAAAACTATAATTAGTACTATAAAATCTGCCTTAAAAGAAGGTCCCTTTGGCTCTTGGTAACCAAACTTCCTAGAGTCTAAGATAGAGCAGCCATATACTGAACTAGAGTAAAGTGTGTTTTATGTCATTATTTTTAGCAACTTCACTAGAGTAAATATAATTCCAACTATTTTCCTTCTATGTATATATATGTAAGTGGAATCTTAGCAAATTTAATTTACCAAAGCTGATGGCACCCCCACAGTTCATTTGCCTCAAAAACAAGGAAGATAGCCTTTTATTCTGAGTTTAATTATCTACTCTGACTTGGCACAAGATTTAGGGTCTCTGTAATGACAACACATGATCTGAAGTATAGTAAATAAAAAGCCACATGTATACAAAATATCTGTAGTTCTAGTAAGAAATAACTTTAATTTAGAACTAATATTATTTAACACTAACATGACAGAACAGAGAGAATTACTGATTGAATCCATTGCAAACGAGGCAAACTGGATCTTAAAATCATTTCTCGGGGGGGGGGGTATTAAAAATATTAATCATACCACAACGTGAAAGCAGTTGCTTTGTATGGAACAAACCCTTGTCTGCTTCCTATCCCAAAGTTAAGAATTCTAGAACTGCTTGGAACAAGGGAGGGAAGGAGAAAAAGCCAAGGAAGAAGGAAAAGTGAGCCAGTAAAAGGCCACACAACCAATACATAATATATTTAGTTTGCGCTAAACAAAGCCCAGTGTATAACACTTTTCCTGATCCTGATAGTCTAATCTTTGGCTTTACAGATCGCAATCCCTCCCCCACCCCCACCCCCGGTGAAAGGTGCAAAATTAGGCTTAACTCATGGAACTGAGGCAGTAGGAACCTAAATAATGAACTACCTTTCTCACAAGTCAGAGTCACTCCTTTCCACCATCAGTGACAGGTACATACCTCAGTGCTTCCAGGACTCTACTTCGCCCACTGCGGGCAGATCGAGTGCTATCAGGGGTTGAAGAAGCACTGTTACAACCACTTCTTGAAAGAGAAGCCCTCTGCCCTTGGGGTTTCACTATTGATGTAGCAGACATTATCTCCTGCAGCTGCTTTTGAAAGTTCTCTCTCATCTCCAAGGTCTGTGTCAGAGCTTGAAAACACATAAACAATTAAGTTTTTTCTCTTGTTTTAAGTTTCTTTTTTATCGCATCTCATACACATTAACTGTTTTGTCTAGATCTGGCTGAACACAAATTTACTGACATTTATTGACTTACTACACATTATAGTAATGCACTAAGACAAGGAATACTGCAAATACTGCAGAACACAAAGGCAGTCCTTACCAGGATAACTGCGTATGAAAAAAATCAAGAAGTTCTACTAAGACACACTGCTAAGACCTGGTGATTATCCCTTTTGTAGAGCTCTCTGCCTGCTTGTCACCCTCTCCTGTGTTATGTACCACACTCTGAGGTGCACTCCAGGAATTAACATATGTGATTTTCCCCCTGTGGTCCTTGAAAGCAGATCACAGTATTTACCTTTGGTTTCCTTGTAGATTAAATATAGAAAGAGGCACTAAATTAAATATTTTTGGAATGAACTGAGTGGGACTAACCAAATAGATAAGTCATAAGGAAAGCTCTAGTAGGATAAGATGAGTAAGGAAAATAGAAAATATTAATCCATTAAAAATAGGACATCTAGATACAAAGTTATTCATTGGAGCACTCTTTGTAATAGCAAGAAATCAGAAATAAACTAGCTGCCCACAAAAGGGACAGGCTAAATGGCCATTCACACAGTTGTGAAAGAAGATTCAAAATGAAGCACTGCTAAGAGAGTTACTTAAAACAGAGTCAAAGGGGCGCCTGGGTGGCTCAGTGGGTTAAGCCGCTGCCTTCGGCTCAGGTCATGATCTCAGGGTCCTGGGATCGAGTCCTGCATCGGGCTCTCTGCTCAGCGGGGAGCCTGCTTCCCTCTCTCTCTCTCTCTCTGCCTGCCTCTCCATCTACTTGTGATTTCTCTCTGTCAAATAAATAAATAAAATCTTAAAAAAAAACAAAAAACAAAAAACAAAAAAACAAAAAAAACAGAGTCAAAGGACGCTAAGGAAGTAGGGCCAGCACACAGTCTCCTGTTTCAATTCTCAGAACACCATGAATTGCTAACTTCTGTCAACTGCGACTTGTCAACTGCAAACTCCAACACCTCCTAGAACATATCCTTCTATTTTGAACTGAAGGAGAGATGTTAATACCTGTTAGCCAAATGATAATCTTGTATTAGTTCAAACTCTGATACCACCAGGGGCAACTGGGTGGCTCAGTCAGTTAAATGTCTGCCTTCCGCTGAGGTCATGATCCTAGGATGCTGGGATCGAATCCCACACCAGGCTCCCTGCTCAGTGGGGAGCCTGCTCCTCTCTCTCCCTCTGTCCCCACCAGGCTTGTGCTCTCTCTCTCTCTCTTGCTCACTCTCTCAAATAAATAAAATCGTAAAAACAAACAAACAAATTTTGACAGCACCAATCATATTTCTTTCAAAACAAGTTATATAGCCATCTGGTTTTTGCCTATATAAGCCTGTACTCCCCGCTTGCAATTAGAGGAGTTTCAGTGGACTATATCACCTGGACTGCAATCCTAAAAACTTCAAATAATCAGTTTTGGTTGCTTTATAGCTTCTTCTTCTTCTCAGTCAACCCAACAAATACTAGACAGTTGAAAAAGAGAAAAGAAAAGAAAAGAGGAAAGAAAAAAGAAAAAGACCAAAGAAGCTCATGTACCAAAATCAAACACTCCGCAAGTTAAACTATTAAGCAAAAAAGATAAGGATCAAAGGGTAAAACAGCATATATAGTATGTCTACCCTTTATATATATATAATCTTTTAAAGTGCAGAAGGGGAGAACATATGTACTTATGATTATGTATGCATAAAACAACTCTAATAACTCAAAAACTTAAGAAACTAAAAACATTGGAAGGGTGGGAGAAACTCTTCATGCATCCTTCTATACCTTTAAACCATGTCATATGTATAATACACCAAAGCTTTTTGGAAGTTAAAAGAACTGAACTGAAGAAGAAATCTTCACAAAACCACCAATCCCACCTACCTTTAGCAAAATAGGGCTATCACACTACCTCCATAAAATACTTAGTTCCACAGATTTCACAAGTTTGACACTTACAAATCACTAAAGCTTTGTATATTATTACTTAATGATTGGCATGGAACTTTAATTCAATCCTCAAACGCATGCTTTATAGAGACACAGAAAACAACTGTTTTTCTATGCAACGGAAGCATTCTGTATGAAAGATAATATATTTGTAAACAAATTTTTTTTGTAATTTAAAATATTTTACCTCCTTTAGAGTCACTCCTTCCATCGCCATTTGATGTTGCTAATTCTTTGTTACTGGTGGCCACACTGTCTATATTGTTTTCTTCTACAGGCAAATGATCTGGCTATTTAAGGAGAAAAGTTACATGTCTTAAACCAAGTCACTGCATAAAATTTCAAAGCACCATATGATTAGACATTCAGCTTAAGGAGGGGGTAAATGTGTCATCCATATTATCTACCTCATCATCCTTTGTTGCTGAATCCACTGAGAGTAGTCGACTATTAGAGAGTCTGCCATCTTGCACTGTACTGATATCCAAGCTCATTTTGGGATTGTAAGTATGTGGATAAAGAGATTCAGGAAGGTGTTTATACTCTTGCGCACACTGCAATACAACGGCATGCTTTAAACAGGACTGAAAAACATCTTAGTGAATAAATTACATGAAGTAGAATAAGGACAACCAATATATTACATCCTAAGGTGGCAAAAGTTTGCAGAATTAAAGTTTTGAAAAGTAGGTGATACTGAAATATACCATCATACAAATGACAAAATTGCTCTAATTTTAATGTCATGTACACTTAAGAATAAGATCTAATTCATTCCTTGCTTTTGCCAAGGAATCATTCATACTTCTAGAAATATTCAGAAAGCAAAGAAATAGTTCTAAACTGCATTGGCATGCTAAATTAATTCTCCTTAAATTACGGTAATGTTATCTTTCACATAATTTCAGAAATCAGAAAGAGAAATCAGAGAAATCAGAAAGAGTACCCATTAAGAAGTTGTTAAGTATTTAGGGACTGATCTTAAGTTTTTAATGCCAAAGAAATGAAGTGTGCACTATTAACTAAGGTTATCAAACTTGTTTACATACATGGAAACTGGTTTGTGTCTTCAAAACAATGTTTGTATACATTCTCATTTAATAGAGAGGGAAGGAAAAAAAATCTTGCTTACTTCTAAAAGCCAGTGCTCTGAAACAATGTGTACTCCTCTTTCTTTTACAGATTTATACTCTCGGTTAGTGTCATTTGGTCGGCCTTGATAAATGAAATGAGTCACTGTTTCATCAAAACTCCATCTGAAACAACCAAATTTTTAAAAACAAATAACTAAGAGAAATATCTGAGTTTAAGATGATCATTACTCTCTGTGAATGGAATATATTCACCTTCACCAAACTTTCATGATCTAGAGTAAACATGGACATTAAATGACAGGCTCCATTTATTTTATTTATTTATTTTTGTCAAATGTTACATACATATCTCTAAGTATGTAAGTTCAGAGAAATATCTGGAGGGCAGTCTTTCAAAATATTACTTGTTTCTTTATACTTTTTTGAATTGTTTAAATTTTCTTTCTTTCCTTTTTTTTTTTTTTTTTTACAATGAGTATCACCTTAGAGTAACAATAAAGGTATTTTCAAATCAATAAAATAGGCTAAGCATCCAATCTCTCTTCCAGGTATTGGCAATTACTAGTCATTCTACATCTGCTATATGCACCACAATAAACTATGTTCTTTTTAAAAAAAATTATTAATTTGAGAGAGAGAGAGAGAGAAAGTGAGAGAGCATGAGAGGAGAAAAGGTCAGAGGGAGAAGCAGACTCCCCACGGAGCCAGGAGCCCGATGTGGGATTTAATCCTGGGACTCTGGGATCATGACTGGAACCGAAGGCAATCGATCAACCTGAGCCACCCAGGTGCCCATAAACTATGCTCTTTCTATAATATGTCAGCCATTCCTCTCAACAATCCCAACACATTAATATTATTATATTCACTTTACAGATAAGGACACTGAAGGTTAAGTAACATGTTTAAGAATATTCAGTAAGTGACAGAGCCAGTTTTGACTTCAAAACCCATACTCTTAAGAATTACATTATCAGGGCGTCTGAGTGGCTCAGTGGGTTAAAGCTTCTGCCTTCGGCTCAGGTCATGATCCCAGGGTTCTGGGATCGAGCCCTCCATCAGGTTCTCTGCTCGGCGGGAAGCCTGCTTCCCTCTCTCTCTCTGCCTGCCTCTCTGCCTGCTTGTCATCTCTGTCAAATAAATAAATAAAATCTTAAAAAAAAAAAAAAAAGGATTACATTATCCTACAATCTCCTGATTCTTCCCATGTAATGGTTTCCTGACCTAGGAAAATAATCTAAGAATTGTAAAATACATATTATACTTCTTAAAATCAAGTAAAAACCAAAGAGAAAGTAAAAAAGTAAAAATTATATTTCTGAATATAATCGCCAAAATAGAGGTTTCTCATCATGGACACTTAACACACTTTCCATTTACTAAATAAGAAATATCTCTGAACTTTTTAAATAGCCAAGTTAAACAAATTAAGAAGGCATATTTCCTTCTAAATTATAAACATCTCTAGTTCCTACTCTATTGTCTGTGCTTCCTTAAAAACAGGGGTAAAGAACATCTTGCCTGATTTAGTTGTTAGTCTAATAGTTGTTTCCACTTCTGATGTTAGGGAAAATAATACAAACTTAAACAAATTATAAATTAAAAAAATAGAGGAACGTATCTGCCCGATTCATCTTGCTTCATGCCTCACTGTGATGATATGGAAACTATGAATTTCAGTCCTCGGAGATCCTTTAACGACAGACTGTCAATGGGCATAGATGGTTTAGATCAGGAATTAGCAAATTTTTTCTCACAAGACCAAATGATAGTATTTTAGACTTTGCAGGGCAAAAAGCTGTTATAGTTGCAATTGTAAAAAGTTATAACTACTCAACTCTTGCCTTGTATTAAAGCAGTCATAGATAATATGTAAACTAATAGGCATGGCTGTATTCAAAAAAAAACCTCACAAAAGCAGATGGCTGACCCTCTGGTCTAGATCAGTGCTTTCAGCAAAATTGTTACTTTACAAGCTATTTTGTAAATATGTGGGAGTGATTTTGTTGTTACAATAATGTGTTTATATGATGAGGGGCGCTAATAGCATTTAATAAGTTCAAGGGATGCTAGAAATTCTGAGGAACAGTTATAAATACAATTATCCCATATCATGCATGATTTTCTAATGTCCTGACACAAATTCAGAGGTTAAAAAAAAGTTTGTTGGGCGCCTGGGTGGCTCAGTGGGTTAAGCCACTGCCTTCGGCTCAGGTCATGATCTCAGGGTCCTGGGATAGAGTCCCGCATCGGGCTCTTTGCTCAGCAGGGAGCCTGCCTGCTTCCTCCTCTCTCTCTCTCTCTGCCTACTTGTGATCTCTCTCTGTCAAATAAATAAATAAAATCTTAAAAAAAAAAAGTTTGTTTACAATTAGATAAGCCTGAGGCCTATTTTACTTAAAAACACAAGTAGGTTTTTTGTTGGTTTTTTTTTTTCCAGTTTAAATATACACTAATATATAGGACATCCAACTACTGAGCAACTGATGGAAGACTATACTTTGCTTAATTTGTAACTTTGCCCAATTGTGAACAAATCTTGGTAAAGTCCTGTTACCAAAGGAAATGCTGCTCATGGTATCTTGAGTCTCTGTATCTGTTTGATCTTGGGGCTCTAGTATTTTAAGTGATTTTACATATGTATGTAAGCATATGAATACTCTGTTTTCTTCCAGTGTCATCAGCCACAGGCATTTACATACTAAACATATATTTTATGATTCTGTGCCTTCTGATAACTTTCATTTATTAAAATTATGAAAGTGGTTAAGTTATGGGGGGCCTGGGTGGCTTAGTTGGTTATGTGTCCAACTCTTGATCTCAGCTCAGGTCTTGATCTCAGGGTCATGAATTCAAGCCGGCATTGGGCTCCACATTGGGTGTGGTGCTTTACTTAAAAAAAAAAAAAAAGTCATATTTGTGAAATCCTTTTAGGAGAGGTAATGCTATGACATACTGAGGAGCTCTGGCCTAGGTGTTTAACAGTGGGAAGCAGGAGGTGTGTCAGGTAATCTCTTCAGGATGTTCAGGTTCTAGTTTATGGATGGGAAAAAGTAGGACAGTTTTCATTTGAGAACACATTACTCTATAAACATATATAAACAGAGGTTACATATTGTAACCTCTACGTATTAAAGTGTTCTTCTCTCTCATCTAACACCAAGTCTGAGAAATCCCTTTCAGGCATAGATTTTTTTTAAAGATTTAATTTATTTAGAGAGTGAGTAAGCATGTGCACAAGTTGGGGGTAGGGGTGGAGGGACAGAGGGAGAGGGAGACAAAGTCTTAAATAGATTCCTTGCTGAGTGCAAAGCCTGGTGTAGGGCTCAATCTCATGACCCTGAAATCACAATCTGAGCCAAAACCAAGAGTTTTGGCTGAACTGACTGCACTACCCAGGTGTCCCAAGGAATGGATTTAATCAGTTAAATCTGAATTACTTACCAATTTCAGTAACAGATTCTATTTTCACACTGAGAGGACTAGAATTTTTTTTTAAATTTAAGATTTTTATTTATTTATTTGACAGAGAGAGATCACATGTAGGCAGAGAGGCAGGCAGAGAGAGAGGAGGAAGCAGGCTCCCCCCTGAGCAGAGAGCCCAATGTGGGGCTCGATCCCAGGACCCTAGGATCATGACCCTGAGCCAAAGGCAGAGGCTTTAACCCACTGAGCCACCCAGGTGCCCCGAGGACTATCATCTTAAGTCTTAATAAAAGTCAAGTTCTACAGGTTCCTTTTATGTCTTATATCAAGTACAGATGCCAAGTGAATATACAATAAAGCGTTCAATTTTGACAAATACACATACCCTCACAAGACTCTTGAGAATGAAATGAGATAGATAAAGCTTGGCTCATACTAAGAGCTCAGCAACTAGTAAAAGGTAATATGATAATATATAATCATATAGTAGATATTATATAATAATACACAAAGCAGGTAATATAATTATTAGTTCTAAAAGGTAAAAAACTTTTTCTTTTCTACAACAGATATACTAAACACATTAAAATGCTTTTAACTCTCTCAGATACATTTTATTTTTATTCTCCTGATCTATCAAATAGTAAGCTAACCAAAATAACACTTAACTAAAAGGGAAGATAGAGCCAAATGTGTTTCTCAAACTATGACTTGTAGAACCAATCATTATGTTATCTATAAATGGCTGAATAGAAGCGATCAAGAAAGGTAGCACCGCAGACAGTGGAATACGAGGGACTCAGGATTGGCTGGCACGGGTAAGGCTCTCTCAATCCCTGGCACACATGCCATCTCTGCTGGAGGTCTGTCTCTAGCTTGGCTGTCAGGTGGAGGGCAGATATGATAATCTCTGTCTCCAAAAGTAGTGAAAATAAATAGAAATTAAACCAGTCTACAAAAAGACCACTGAATGCCTGGATGGCTGCAGTACTGCTCACAGAAGAGCTCTACTCTGAAACACACTAAGGTACAAATATGCTTAATCTCACACCTCATATAAGTCAATATACCTATGAATCTTTTATTAAATACATTAGGCAAGAATTCTTCTAGATTGTACTCATAATTCATGGAACCCAAGTTTCTAGAATAGTGAGTGGTACAAAATAGGTTCTCACATATGGGTTGCACAAACCCTAAATAATACATGTATCAATGTGAATTGATAACTGGAAAGGGTATTTTCCAAGGCTGAAGTAAATGACAAATCAACTGGAGATACTGCAGACAATATGGCATGTTAAAAGGCAAAGTAAATGTTCCTTTGTGAATGCACACAATAGGTTTAGGTTTTCCTATATGTTTAGACAATATCAGTACCAAAACAGAAAGATGTGTCACCTACCTGTAATCTGCTCCTAGAGAGGCTGCAATCCCATTCAGTTCACCCTGTTTCTTACTGAGTTTCTTACTCACACATACCACTACCTTGTGAAGTGGTTTGGGGGCTTCTTCCTGCCCATGGAAAAGACAAGACATAAGGTCAACTATTATTGTTTGAAATATTTTATCTATAATTTTCTTTTAATAAGAGATCTAATTCTACCTTCTTCGATTGGGCATCCTTCAGCTGAGGGCTGGCAGACAAAGCAACAGCATTTCGAGAGCTATTTGCCAAAGCAAGTTTCAAGTTTCTGACAATGACTTCTGAAAGTGGCGTACTCAGTTTCCTTTTCTGCTGGCTAGGACCTCCTGGAGTTTCCAAGGCTGCAAGTGCATCCTATATGTATGTTAGGGGAAAAAGAAATGTAGGAGGAAGAGGAGAAAAGGACAGGAGGGAAGAAGATGGGACAGAAGGAAAAAGGAAGGTAAATAGTATAAGGAAAGAGGAAGGGAGAGGTAAAGAGAGAAGAGATAAACCTCAAAATTAACTGGATTATAGCTTTAGCCTCCTCCAGTTTTCTTTCAAACAAAAAGAATGAAGTATTAACTGCATCTGAACATAATTAAAAAAAAAATTTCATACTGTTCAGCAAATGAGTCCAAAGAGACTCACAACATGCTCACATTTTCAGCTGTGCTCATCACATTTGGGCTGAATCTCAGAGCGGGAGGTGCAGATAAAATTAAGCAAAATGAATGAACAATAAACATGGAAGGAAACAAGCAAGGATGGATATAAGCAAGATCTGACCTGTAAGGTTAATAAATTGACGGAGTTGAGAATTGTGAAAAATCCTCAAAAGGACAAAATATATTCCTGTTTCCATGTCACCTACAGTTCCCTCATGAGAAGGGGCCACTGTTATTCAGGCTGCGCTGCTCATTCTCTTTTCCATCTGTATAGTATTCCATGCACACAGCTGATTGGATTTACCACTATTCAACTGATGAATATTTAGATTAAGAATCTTTTGCCAGTATGATGATGCAACGAACAACCTTATACACACATCATTTTGCAAAAGGAAACATTTAAGCAAAATTTATGTAACAATGCTGACATTGTTCACATCATGAACAAAGCATTAGAATGTTTCCTAACATGTTTGACAGCACCAGTGGGTAATCAGATTTTTCTTTTTGGCCCATCTGATAGGTTAAAAAAATTTAACTGTATGCTCTAAATTTTCCACCTTTTAATACTAAATAAGATTAAACATCTTTATGAATGTATAATATTTCCATTTAATTTTTTTGTGACAGCTATCTCTTCCTAACTTTGCCCATTTTCCCCATTACTTTGTCTTAAAAAAAAAATTTATTTATTTAGAGGGAGGGAGACTGTTGGGGGAGGGGTAGAGGGAGAGAGAGAATCTCAAGCAGAGCTTGACCCAGACACAGGGCTCGATGCCATGTTCCTGAGATAGTGACCTGAGCTGACACTGAGAGTCAGGGGCCCTGCTTTTTCTTTTTTTATTCACTTGTCTGAATATATTTCTAAGAGTTTATATGCATACATATACATTGAGATATATGCACATTTCTTTTCAATTTGCTGTCAATTTTTGCCATGGAGAATTTTTTTTTTTTACCTAGTTATTTTTTTATTTTTATTTTTTTAATTTTTAATTTGTTATAAACATATATTTTTATCCCCAGGGGTACAGGTCTGTGAATCACCAGGTTTACACACTTCACAGCACTCACCAAAGCACATACCCTCCCCAATGTCCATAATCCCACCCCCTTCTCCCAAACTCCCTCCCCCCAGCAACCCTCAGTTTGTTTTGTGAGATTAAGAGTCACTTATGGTTTGTCTCCCTCCCAATTCCATCTTGTTTCATTGATTCTTCTTCTACCCACTTAAGCCCCCATGTTGCATCACCACTTTGCCATGGAGAATTTTTAAATACTTTTATTGTACATTTATAAAATCTGCAGTTGAATGTGGAGAATTTTTTAATGCTGTCAGATTCATATGACTCATTTCTTTTGAGGTATATGTTATAGTTAAAAAGGTCCTCCTAACGCTGGCATTACTGAAAAAAAAAAAACTTACTCTTTCATGGCCTGTTCCTATAATCTTTATGCCTTCATTTCTTATATTTAAATATCTAATCCTCTGGAATTTATTCTGGTGTAAGGGGTGAGTTTTCATCCCAACTGTTTTCTCAGATGGTTACTCAGCTTCCTGATTTGAATGCTACCTTTATCATATAATACATTTTCCAATCTATGGGGTGTAATCCTGTTTATCAATATGAGTACTCATGTGATGACATACTGCTTCAGTTACTGCAACTTCATACAATGCTTGAATAACTACCTACAAACTCAAATCCCCAAATTTCTTTCTCTAGCCCAGATCATTATCCAAACTTCAAGCTATGCATGTAATTGCCTATCTGACAACAGTACTTGGACGTCTAACAGGGATCTCCAACTTTATGTGTCGAAAATACAAACTCTCGGTCTGAGGCCCTGATCCCAACCTGTTCCATTCAACTCAGCTGACCAGAGCTCCATTCATCTACTCTCTCAGATCAAAAATTTAGAGGATTCAAATTCCAAACATTTAAACACCTGCCATGTACTAAGGAAATCTGATGGAGATCAATCATTATCTACACATACCCTTGTAAAATCATTAGATTTTAAAGATAAAAGAAAACGCCACATGGCTTTCTGGCAAAAAAGATAAAATAACTTACAAAAACAACATAGACTGGCATCAGAAATTTCAAAAACATATACAAAGAAAGGAAGCAGTAGAGTCGCATTTTCAGGAAACTCAAGAAAAAAAAAATGCAAACCAAGAACAATACATCCAATCTGTTGAATAAACAAGGCCCTGGTAAAGGTTTTGAATGTGCAGAACTCAGGAAATATTGTACATATGTCCTTCTCAAATATTCTAGAGGATGCACTTCCTCCTGTAGTGCATTTGTCCTTAATGACAGTAAGCATTTCACATATTTGATTGTAGAGTTAAGGCTAAACAAGGGTGAGGTTCATGGGTTAAAAAAAAAATAAACATTTTATCTTCTGACAAAGTTGATAAATGTAATTAAAAACAGTAAGTGACTCTTAATCTCACAAAACAAACTGAGGGTTGCTGGGGGGAGGGGGGTTGGGAGAAGGGGGTGGGATTATGGACATTGGGGAGGGTATGTGCTTTGGTGAGTGCTGTGAAGTGTGTAAACCTGATGATTCACAGACCTGTACCCCCGGGGATAAAAATATATGTTTATAAAAAATTGAAGGAAAAAAAAAAAACAGTGGAAGAGAGAAAATGGGGAACCAGAATAAGATTACTGACTGCAACAGTAGTAGGGGTCAAATCATATAATTTACAACTGACATAAGGTTAAGATAGGGGTTTAAGGGCACCTTAAGAATAAAACTAATAAACCCTTTCCTAAATAAAAGTAAAACAAAAACAAAAACAAAAACAGAGGACATGATACCTGAAGAAACATGTAACATACATACATAACGTAAACTAATTATAATATATGACAGAATTGAGACCAAATAGAAATCATATTAAATGTGAATAGATTAAGTCACCTGGTTGAAAGGAAAAGATTTTTCTTTTTTAAGATTTTATTTATTTATTTGACAGACAAGAGATGACAAGTAGGCAGAGAGGCAGGCAGAGGGGGGTGAGGAAGGCTCCCTGCTGAGCAGAGAGCCCGATGTGGGGCTCGATCCCAGGTTCCTGGAATCATGACCTGAGCCGAAGGCAGAGGTTTTAACTTTTAACCCACTGAGCCACTCAGGCACCCCAAAAGGAAAAGATTTTTTTAAATGGCTCATAAAGCCAATCTCAATTCTATGCTCAATTCTACCTTTAAAATGCAGCAATCTCCAAAGGCTAAAATGAAGGATTACACAGGATTATAATGCAAATGAAAATCATAAAATGGTACGGATTGAAATCCTGATACCAAAGTAGACCTCAAGCCAGAAAGTATTACATGAGAAAAAGAACACATTTCAAGTTACATTAATAGTTGTAATATCTATGTACTAGTTAACATACACCAATCATCTATCTAAAAACAAAACCACACAAGATCCAAGAAAGAGAAACACACCATATTATTGAAACTTAAAAACAACACATAGTATGAGTGAGTTAAATGACCAAAAAACAGGAAAGGATATAAAAGATCTAAACAACATTATCAAGAAGTTCGATCTTGTGTGTATGCCTGTGTACAGCAAAGACTATCCATGTTGGAGAATATATCTGCTCATAAAATGTTCTCACAAAATCAAGCAATGTTCTCAAAAATTGACATATATCAGGGCACAAACATCAGTAAGTTCTATGACGTAGAAATATTATAAACAACACTCTGATCACAATGTAATAAAATAATAAAAAGTGTTTCCATCTGGAAAGTAATGAAAACTCTATTTCTGAACAAAGGGTATGTGAGTATTCCTCCTAGTATTTTTATTTTGCAACATTTTAAAGAAATTATTTCCAAGTGAAAAGTAAAAACAATATTAACAATAATAACCTCAAACCTTATAATTCTTTATTGAGAAGGATGGGGAACACTGGGTGCTCAACACATTACTAGTAGGACTATTAACTGGTACAACCACTTTGACAATTTGTCAGTCTCTACTAAAGTTGCTCTCCCAGCAAGTTCACTTTTAGGTATATACCAAAAAGAAATGCATGCACACATATTCTAAGAGACATGCACAAGAATGTCTACATGATTTGTAAGAGCAAAAATCTAGTAGCCATCTAAATGTAAATTATGGTATACTCATTTTTTTTTAATTTTTTATTTTTTGTAAACATATATTTTTATCCCCAGGGGTACAGGTCTGTGAATCACCAGGTTTATACACTTCACAGCACTCAATTATGGTATACTCATTTAATGGAATATTCTGCAGCAATGGAATCAATGAACTAAAGTTAAAGGAACAGGGACACAGCTTTCAAACAAAGGCTGAACAAAAAAAGAATATATATTATATTCATAATATATAATATTTAAAAGTAAAAAAACCAAGGATAACAAAGTTAGTGTTAGAAGTCAGGAGTGTTACCTTCAGGAGGAAGGAGGAAACAGTGATGAAGGAGAGGCATAAGGAAGGCTCTAAGGTACCTGGCAATGATCTTCTGAACATGTACAGTAGCCTTCCAGCTGTTAACTTTAACATATTTTAACTTTAACTTAACTTTAACATATCATTTAGCAGCACATCTGCTGTACTTCTCTGATGCCAATTAAAAATTAAATAGGAGATTTTTTAAATATGAGGCCTAATGTATTCAATTTTGTGATTATTTTATGGCCCCTTCTGTTTTCAGAGTACAAAGTTCAATATACCATATTACATCAATTTGAAGAAGCACTGATTGTAAGAAGAAGTACCATTTTATGTATTACCAAAAAGATAAAAGTCCCCCAAACCACCACCCCAAAAGAAAGAAAGAAAAAAAAAAACACTCCTAAGTGAACTATGACTCTAAATAATAAAACTTTTAAATATGTTTTGTGTCTTCACTGAGACTATTTAGAACCATCAGCTTTCTGCAAGGTATCTAAAGAAGAACAGTGTCAATGACAGGGAATATTCTTATTTTCTTCCCTACTAGTGTCATTTCATCTACTATTCAAAAAGTTTGTGGGGGTGCCTGGGTGGCTCAGTGGGTTAAAGCCTCTGCCTTTGGCTCAGGTCAAGATCCCAGCGTCCTGGGATAGAGCCCCGCATCGGGCTCTCTGCTCAGCAGGGAGCCTGCTCCGCACCCCCCCTCTGCCTGCCTCTCTGCCTCTGTCAAATAAATAAATAAAATCTTAAAAAAAAAATAGTTTGTGAGCTAAGAGACCTTAGAGATCAATCATCTAGATATACCCTATGATTTTATAGATAAAGATGATGGAGCCCAAAGAGGTTGACCTCTTTCAAAGACAGCAAGAAGCAAAGCAGAAGGCTGATTCTAGATCTCAGGTCTCAAACCAGTGATTTTTCTCTATTTCTTAAGGCATAATGAGCAGTGTTAATCATAGCACAAAAAGTTACTTTTTCAAGCACAGGTTCTGCTTAGTGAAACTATCCAAAGTATCAATTTATATTTATTTTCTGAAGATGAACAATCTATAAATTCTATAAACCTACTTCTTAACACACCAGTAAAAATTATTAGAATGTTGCTTTTTTTTTTTTTTTTTTTTAAATAGGCTCCATGCCCAGCATGGAGCCTAATATTGGGCTTGAACTCCAGACCCTGAGATCAAGACCTGAGCAGAGATCAAGAGTCAGACACTTAAATGAGTGAGCCACCCAGGTGTCCCAGAACCTTGCTTCTTAATACCCCACCAGCAAAACTCCAATAGATGACTAGTATAATAACAGTGCAAAGATTCATGGATAAAAAGAATCATAAACAATGATTTCAATAGCCATTCGAAAGGCCAACAGCTACTAAAGGAATAGTAAAGAAAATCATTTTGGGGGAATAAGAGGAAACCGTTTATTGCCAAATAATGTCTTTTTTTTTTTTTTAAAAAGATTTTATTTATTTATTTGACAGAGAGAAATCACAAGTAGATGGAAAGGCAGGCAGAGAGAGAGAGAGTGAGAGAGGGAAGCAGGCTCCCTGCTGAGCAGAGAGCCCGATGCGGGACTCGATCCCAGGACCCTGAGATCATGACCTGAGCCGAAGGCAGCGGCTTAACCCACTGAGCCACCCAGGCACCCGCCAAATAATGTCTTGATCTGGGAATGAATTTCTCAGAAAGGGAGCCATCCTCCAGTGCTCAGGAGATCAAACAAAGACGCAGACTTAACCTATCTTTTCAAGGGAAGTGACTGCAAGATAAGGTGATAAGAGACACATTTTTGGAGAGCAAGCACTGAGTATACTGCTAGAATCAAAACATAAGTAGCAATGGGTTTATATCATAGTTAATAAAATTATTTCATCACACCATTGCATTTGATCCTTCAGATAAATCTGTGAGTTTTCAGAGCAAGTGATATCCTCTTTATACAAAAGAAAAAGTCTATGCTTGGATATGTTAAATAATCTGCCTAGAGTCATACTGCTCATGACAGATGTAGGACTTGAACCCAGTCCCGACTTCACACCATTTTACCTCCCGCTTTTATCTCAACCCCAAGTATATGGAGGGACTCGATAATATGATCTGCCAGTATCTCTGGAGAACTTACTACCACAAACTAGAGGTGATGCAGAATTTGGAGTTTCAATTAACTTATTATAAGTTATATTATAACTATTTACTTCATATACTATGAATTATTAATTGTTAATTCAAGGACCATATTCTGTAATCCCTACCTTCACATCAAAGGAAGGCTTGAAGAGTTTGTCCTTGGACAGAAATTTTGATGGTGTATCCAGATGTAAGGAGGGCTCTTTCTGAAGTGGTTGTCCCACTGGTGGGGAGGCCGAAACCTGTCTGGTATGTTGTGAGATCACAGCATGGAAAGCTTTACTCTGAAAGCGGTTCATATCTAAAGGCGTGACGGCTGTTTTCCTATGAGTTTCCAGGTGTGCAACAGGATGCTCTGGAGTACCTGGGTTTAGATTCACCCTGTTTGTTGTTTCAGTTTCCACACTTTGTTCTAGAGATTTAAAACGAGAAGAAACAAATGTGAGCCACTAGTCATCTTTTATCTCTGAAGATGAATACACAAAGTGCTATTTTTATGTCTCAGTTTTCATGTAAATTCTCAAGTACATTTTAAATCACAAAATTATATATCTACTTTCCAAGAAACAAACCAAATAATACATTAAAATATATGTTGAGTTAAACACAGAACATCAACTGAAACAATTAATGAAATTAGATTTCCTGTTTCATTTTATTGTTAACTTGAAGTATTTTTTAATAAACTTCATGATTTGCCAAATATTATATAAGTGTTATCTTGGTGAATGACAGAATTAAGGGAAAAAACCAAAAACAATTACATATACTCTGAGTTAACAACTACAGTGAAGATTTTATAAAGTTCTTAGTGAAATTTTAATATGACTTAAGTATCACTTTGCCTCAGTTCTAAAATTTCCAGTCTGTTTGGGTAAGCAATAATGGCTCTGAGAGCTGTTCCCAAGCTATTGAAGTTTGCCCAGGGATGCCATCATCTTCTACTGTGTCCTCCCACCAGTCTTTTTTCAATATTTAACAAAAACACTTATTAGATGGCTATGCCATGCCAGGTCCAATGCTAGACAATGGAAATATATTATGCACAAGACACACATATTCTTTGCCCTTTCAGAGCTTGTAACTGAGTAGGGAGACATGAAAGCAAACTAGATATTAGAACACTGAGATCAAAGGTTTAAAGGGAATAATGGAGGGAGACTTGGCAAGACAAAGGCCATACTTGGGAGTCAAGGAAGGCTTCCCAACGGAAAATAACATCCAAGCCTGGAGGGCTGAAAGATATGGACAAAGAGGCAACCATGAGGTGGGCCAGAGAAAAGATGCAGAAGTCCAAAGATGAGAGGAAGAGAGAGCACATGAATGACATGGTGTGTCAATGTGAGCCACAGAAGAAACAATAAATGGGATTCTAGCCCACAAATTTGGACTTCAAACACTGAGACCCCAGAATGCTTCCAGATTGTTTTGTATCTTCCAGCTTTCAGACACTGCCTGTAGTAGAGAGCAGATAAAAATTAAATCTGTGCTATGAACACATTTATTTTGCCACCAAATAAGGAATGCTCAACAGCAGTGCACAACACTCAATGTGAAAACTAGAAATCAGTGAACTTCTAAAAACAAGATTCAACATATTCATATTCCAGAGACCATCAAATTATAAAAATACATATAAAAGGACAAGATAAAAGTATTAACCTTCTTTAGCAGACTTTTCAATCAGAAAATGGCTTTCATCTGCTCTCTTTCCCATTCTAGCAGTCTCCAACAGCCAAGATATGGTGACTGCTGGTAAATTCCACTTCTTGGCAGCTTCATACTTAGAACCACCTGGTTCTTTCAATACAAGATGTGTACTGGCAAACATGCCTTTCTTTGCATTGGATTTGCGAACAAAGAATTCTTGAACGCTGAAAATTATATTTAAATAAAAACAAATGGTCATAAACACAACTGAGCAAGCTAAGAAGAAGTTTCTAATACAACTGTTGTTAGACTTCTATGTATAATACTCGCTGATAAAAAGCTCATATATTTTCAAACCCTCTTACATGACTACTCTAAGGTAAAAATGTATTGCTACAGTAAAAGTTTTTATAAAAACATTAAGAAAATTAAACTAGACTTTCAAGAACTAATCAGGAAAATTACCTCCTTAATTAGTCATCACCTACCCATATTGGGTCTTTCTTCCCAAAAGGAGGCATGGAATAGCTAGGGAGCACAGAAAGGGTATGAATAACACACTGTATCTTTCCAGTCCACTATGTCTTTGCAAAGCATTTTCAGACACAATCTCTTATGAATATTTGGGAAGTACTAGTATGTTACAAAATATTAGGGGTTTTTGGGAAAGATTTTATTTGCCAGAGAGAGAGAGAGAGAGAGAATGAGAATGAGAATGTGTGTGAGAACAAAGGGCGGGTGGCAGGCAGAGCAGGCAGAGGGAGAAGCAGGATCCCCACTGAGCAGGGAGTCCAATGTGGGACTTGATCCCAGGACCGTGGGATTATGACCTGGGACTCGATCCCAGGACCATGGAATTAAGATGCGAGCCTAAGGCAGATACTTAACCCACTGAGCCATCCAGGCATTCCTTTTACAAAATATTGTAAAGATACAACCTGGGAAAAGATACAATTAAGTGAGAGGGTGGCTGGGTCATGGACATTGGGGAGGGTATGTGCTTTGGTGAGTGCTGTGAACTGTGTAAGCCTGATGATTCACAGACCTGTACCCCCGGAGCTAATAATACATTATATGTTAACTTAAAAAAATGCAAAGAAAAAGAAAAAGAAGATAGAATTAAGTGACTTGCTCAAGATGACAGATATTAAACACAGAGAACATAGGGGCAGAAAGAGAAGTCCACCACTTAACATTTAAACAGAATTTTTTTTTAACAACTGCTAGGTTTTATGCTCTAGTCTCCACTTTTAAGATGCTTTAAATCTCCCACATTTTTCCTAGCAATTTCATGGTTTCATTTTTCACATTTAACTCACTGATCCATTTGGTACTTATTATGGTATGAGATGTGGCTCTAACTTTATTGAATCCTATTTACTGAATAAGCCATCTCTCTTCTTCAATGACTTGGAATATCACTTTTTTGTTTAATAAAGATTTTATTTATTTGAGAGAGAGCACATGCAGGAGGAGGGAGAGGAGGAGAGGGAGAGTCCAACTCCCCACTGAGCAGGTAGCCTGATGTGGGGCCCAATTCCAGGACCCTAAGAT
The DNA here is from genome assembly GCF_011764305.1 of Mustela putorius furo. Taxonomy (NCBI): domain Eukaryota; kingdom Metazoa; phylum Chordata; class Mammalia; order Carnivora; family Mustelidae; genus Mustela; species Mustela putorius. The sequence continues at coordinate 107,589,433 of NW_025421987.1, read as the reverse complement.
CATGACCTGAGCTGAAGGCAGATGTTTAACTATCACCAGGGCACCCCAAAAATAACCTGTTTGTATTTGGGTCTATTTCTAGACTTTCTGTTCACTCACTAAACTTTCTGCAACTTATAAAATCCACACTACTATTTAGTGAGGTTTTACAAAATATATTTAAATACAAAATCTATTTAATTACAAAATATATTTAAATAACTATTAACTAATAACTAAATAACTATTCTAGAATTTTTATGACTTTCTTGCTTGCTAAACTTTACTTATGAATTCAAGAATTTGGTTTGCTTAATGCTATCCCTAAAAAATTTGGGCAGCATTTTAACTGGGATGTTAAATTTATATAGTAATATAGGAGACAACAGAAACTTCTTTATAATCTTCTTTCCGAGAACATGGATATCTTTTCTACTGTTTCCCTAATAGCATCTTATAAGCTTCTGTAGCTCTTGCAAGTTTCATGTTAAACCTTCTGGTAGGTATTTTATCTCTCATTGTAAACTTAGTTTTCATCAACTTTCCTAACTGGCTGGTATGAAGGTCAATGATTTCTGTATATTAATTTGCTACATAGCCACTTTATGGAGTTTTTCTCCAAGCACTGCTTTAGTTTACCCCATGGAACCTGGTGTCATACTTTTGCTATTGTTACTTTCTAGATCTTCTGCAACTTCAGTTTTTTTAAAAAAAGGTTTTCATTGTTTAGCTTAATTCAAATACAGAACATAGCGAGAAAAGAAATACAAAACTTGGTGATTATAATCTATTTGGATATTTATGGCAATAACTTCCTTACCTTTCTTTAGTTTTATCACATAGTGCATTCTTAAACACTACAGTTTTGTCTTTTTAGTTATAGGATCCATCCTCTTTCCCTATCCCCTTAATAGATATTTGTTGAAGTCACTGTATTATTTATAACATAAAGTTATCTCAGAGCCTGAATTTTGCTAATTGCATTTCTGTGCTATAGTTTACATGCTATTCTCCTACTTCCTATAAATCAGTAGTTGAATCCAGAGGCTTCATCAGATAGAGGTTTTATCATTTTTGTAAGGCCACTTTAAGGTGGCCGTGTGTTCATCAGGAGGCACATGATGTCTGTTTTCCTCTTTATTACATGATTATTGATTTTCAGGGCCTAGATGTTTTCATTCATTAGGAATTATAACCCCACCCTTCTTCATTTATTTGTTAGAACACCTATATTTTTAAAATTTAAAAAATTTTTTTAATAAACATATATTTTTATCCCCAGGGTGTTGGAACACCTCTTAAAGGGAAACGCTGTCTTATCCATTATTATGGTACTCTTATACAGATTACATAGGAAAGGCAGGATAAATACTTGATCCTTTCTCTAACAGCTTTCAAAATAACAGGCTGGTTTCCCAGCATCTTTCAAATATGACCAATTAACTTTGTCTGGTGTTATTATAATATTATGATTTAAACATTATTTGATGTGCTTGGATACACTGCCATTATTCTGTCTAGTGGTACTTAAATTGTCCTGTCTTTGGCCTGCAGAGGTCCTTTGATGCAACTTTCTTAGTAGTCCTTGCTATCTGGTCTGACAAAATGTTCCAGACTCACTGGCACCTTTTTGCCCCAGATCTGGAAAATAAATAAATAAATAAATGTATATGTGTGTGTATGTATATATACGTATAATATGTACATACATGTATACATATTGTACATATATAAAGACTATACATATACATGTGAATTTTTACACACACACACACACACACACACACACACAAAGACTTTGAGAGAGTGCAGAGAGAGAGAGAGAGATAGGTAGCGAGCGAGCAAGTGAGCATAAGTATGAGCACAGATATGGGGGGTGGGTAGAGGGAGAAGCAGGCTCTCCACTGAGCAGGAAACCGGCCATGGGGCTTAATCCCACGACACTGGGATCATGACCTGAGATGAAGGCAGATGCCTAATGGGCTGAACCCCCCAGGCACCCCTGGAATTAATCATTTCTTTACATTTTAGTTTCTTTTAGCAGGAAATGGTATTTAAGGATACAATCTGGGCACTGGGATTGCTTATTACCATTGTGTTGATAAATGACTTCTAGGCTTATAAATGGGTTTGAATCCCCCTTGGAACCAAGAGTTATGAAATAGTTCTAAAATGTCCAGTTTATAGGGTCTTTTCATTTTCTATTTATACTATTCATTTCTAGTCTTTACTCATGATTAGAGAGTATGGTCTGCACTCTTCCTATTTTAGGGAATTTACTGAGGTTTTCTTTGTGGCCAGTTTCATTATAGGCAATGTTTATAAGTGTTCTACAGGCACATGAAATGGTATGTTTTATGTCTATGCTATTGAAATCTAGATCCTTCCCTGTTTTCCTTTCTTTTTTTTTTTTTTTTTAAGATTTTATTTATTTATTTGACAGAGAAAGATCACAAGTAGACAGAGAGGCAGGCAGAGAGAGAGAGGGAAGCAGGCTCCCTGCTGAGCAGAGAGCCCGATGCAGGACTCGATCCCAGGACCCCGGGATCATGACCTGAGCCGAAGGCAGCGGCTTAACCCACTGAGCCACCCAGGCGCCCCCTTCCCTGTTTTCTATAGGACCTCTCATGAAGTAAAAGATGGGAATTAAAGTCTTACAAGTAATGTATTTCTGCTGATTCCATCTTGTATCTCCTATTGTTTTGTCTTATGAATAAGACAAATATATATATATATATATATACATTTTAACTTCAGTGTGAATACCTATTTATAGCACTCTTTTTTCTTATTTAATGCCTCTTCATTTGAATCCAAACTTGTCTGACATTAGAACTGCAACCCCTCCTTTCCTTTTGTTTGCATTTCTTTGACATACCTTTGCCCATCTTTTTCTTTTTTCTTTTTTTTTTTCAGATGTTCTGAATCAGTTTGTTTTGGGTGTGTCTCTTTAAAGTCATTTTAAGTGTTGCTTCAAGATCTAATCTAAAAGAACTTTTTTTGGGGGCGCCTGGGTGGCTCAGTGGGTTAAAGCCTCTGCCTTCAGCTCAGGTCATGATCCCAGGGTCCTGGGATTGAGCCCCGCATCGGGCTGTCCGCTCCGCGCATAGCCTGCTTCCTCCTCTCTCTCTTTCTACCTGCCTCTCTGCCTACTTGTGATCTCTGTCTGTCAAATAAATAAATAAAATCTTTAAAAAAAAAAAAAAAAGAACTTTTTTTTTTTAAATATAAAAGTTGAGTTCCTTTACATTTACTGTTAGAACAGTTTTTTACTTCATTTTAAAACAGTTACCACCTAAGGTTAACTTAGGGGCTGGATTAATTTGGATTTTGGAAGTAACTTTCAAGTCCATTTTTTTTTTCCTTCCCAAGTATTCATTACTGAAAAAAATAAATCTCCCAAATGGACCCATGGAAGGGAATAAAGCTTGGATATGCCACATTCAGTAATGTCCCTTGTATGAGCTTTACACATTCTCTCTGCTGGTAGGTGAGCACTAATGCCCATGGTCTGAACCTCTGCCAGGTATCCATCTAGTAGTACTGAGCCATCACATAGGTACGCTATACCCAACCCATAAATATTATAAAGACACCTGGCCCAATTTCAATTTAAATGTTCACCAATAAGTCAAAACAGATAGAAGATACACCATGATAGCAGGTGCACAAAAAATACTACATACCTTGCTCCAAGGCGATTTGCCAAGAATGTCAACGAATCTTTTTCTGCTCCTGCACACTGGCTGAATGAAATAACACAATCCTCTAAAGGAGTCATTCCTGCCATCACTGGGACTGGCATGAAGAGAGGATTTGACTTTGGATCAATTAAAGTTTGATAGTCTATACAGGTTACCTTTTAGAAACAAGAAACACAAGAATGCCAACCTGAAATAAAGCCAGTGGTTTAAAACTGGTTTTTACACTACCAGTAATTTGAGTTTACATGAAAAGCAATTTAAGATAACCTTGTATATGCTCATTCTCAATACATTTCACATGATATTAAAAAAATTAATTCACCATACAGGATATTAAGATTAGGCAGGTTTATCATTTAACTTACTAAATACTGCTGTAAATTTAATTTCTTCCCAAGTATTAGTTTATAAATTTTCCTCTTAACTCTTGGAAAGTAAAAAAATGATGAAATTACCACTGTTCAGTCAATTAAAAAGATATAATAAGAAATAAAAAGAACAAAAAATAAAATAAACAAAATAAAAAAGAATAATCTGAAAGTGCACACATGCTTTTGGTTGTGAGACAACAGGGAGGACTGAAATAGTAGGAGATGACCTAGGGTAACTTCTTAAGAAGGAATGTTGCTGCTGTGGCCCCAGGGAAATAATAAGTTCTACTCTGCCAGGCTTGGGGCCAAGAAGCTTGTACATTTTCCTATCTTACAATTCCCTTTGGTAAAGGCAAAACCTAAATCTCGCTCAAACACCAATTCACCTAGGAAATAATCATTAACACTCTCAGCATCTGCTATCCTTCAACACTACACTTCAACTGCTACAGGGTCTTCTTACCAGCCACGTATTTGTGACAACTTCTCCCACAGTTGCTTCTACTTCACACCCCAGCAGAGGAACCACAGCATAATCAGCAACAATTCTGCTCTGAAGGGACACGATTTTTCCAGCATTTTCTCTTATGATATTTGCAATATTAGATTCATTTTCATTACTAAAGCCCAAAACAAGGAAACTCTTTTGGCTAAATAAACCTTCTTCGGTAATTGTAGAAGTGTCAGGGAGGCAACAAGTGACAGAAGACTGGTTTTCTTCTGGCAGAGAAATATGAGTAGAGTCATTAAAGGGCTCAACTTCAGACTTCACAGCTTCAACTGAAAGAGAAAAATAAATGTTTTCTAGCAGAGGATTTATCTTACATTTTAAGGTAACACGAAGCCTGAGAATAGTAACCCCACTCACAAAAAATAAGGCTCAGTAAATACACCCCGAGGAAAGGACACAAACCCACCCCATCTTCTTGGCTACCAAGAATACAGTTATTATTTCCACCTTCCATTAGGAATGACAAGAGCAATCATGTCACTGTTGCAGGTATTCCTAGTATACTAGAAACTTCAATTAATTGAAAATTAGGGGACTCCAATAACTCTTTGGGTTTGTCTCAGTCCCAAAATTGGTTTCGCTAATTCACAAAAGAATTGAGAAAATATTGTTAAAGAAAAAAACAGAAGTAACAGGCCTACGTGATCAAGCCCTTCACATGGAAATAACTGTATGAATATAATAAAGAGAATTATGGTTATTTTTTTATGGTTACCTATTTTTCAAAAACTCCTAAAATTTTCATATTGATATTACAGCTGTTTAGTTACTACAATATGGATTTAAGAGAACTGATGAAGGACTCAAGCAAATAGTTTCAACTATTACATTTCAGAATCAAGTTGGCTGACAGATAAGGAGAAGAAAAAAACATAACTGTCAGTAACAAAATATATAATCCCTAATATGGATAAGCACTGGTGAATCAAGACCAAAAGTTTAAATGGTAAAAACTTTGTACTGTTTAACATACTACTGGAAGTCCTAGGCTGAGCAATCACACAACAAAAGAAATGAAAGGCTCCAAAATAGCAAGGAAGTAGTCAAACTTTCACTATTTGCAGACAACATGATACAATATGCAGAAAATCTGAAAGACCACCAAAAAATTGCTAGAACTAATACACGAATTCAGCAAAGCTGCAGGATATAAAACCAATGTGTAGAAATCTGTTGCATTACTATACAGCAATAATGAAGCAGCAGGAAAAGAAATCAAGGAATCGATCCTATTTGCAACTGCACCAAAAACAATATACCTAGGAGTAAACCTAACTATGGAGTTAAAAGATCTATATTCTGAAAAGTAGAGCTCACTTATGAAAGAAATTGAAGAGGACACAAAGCAATGGAAAAACATTCCATACTCATGGATTGGAAGAATAAACATTGTTAAAATGTCCATATTACCCAAAGTAATCTGTGCATTTAATGCAATCCCTATCAAAATACCACCAGATTTTTCACAGAGCTGGAACAAACAATCCTAGTATTTGCATGGAACCACAAAAGACCCCAAATAGCCAAAGCAATTTTGAAAAAGAAAAAACTGGAGGTATCATGATTCTGGATTTTAAGCTTTATTACAAAGCTGTAGTCATCAAGACAGCATGGGACTGGCACAAAAACAGACACATAGATCAATGGAACAGAACAAAGAACCCAGAAATGGACCCGTAACTGTATGGTCAACTGGTATTTGACAAAGCAGGAAAATAATATCCAATGGAAAAAAGTCTCTTCGACAAATGGTGTTAGGAAAAGAAAAACTGGACAGCAACATGAAGAATGAAACTGAACCACTTTCTTACACCATATACCAAAATAAATTCAAAATGATGAAAGACCTAAATGTTGAGATAGGAAACCACCAAAATCCTAGAGGAGAACACAGGCCACATCCTCTTAACCTTGGCCTTGTAACTTACTAAACACGCTGCTTTAGGCAAGGGAAGCAAAAATGAACTACTGGGACTTCATAAAGATAAAAAACTTTTGCACAGCAATGAAAACAATAAAACTAAAAGCCTATTGAATGGGAGAAGATAGATGCAAATAACATCAGATAAAGAGTTAGTATTCAAAATCTATAAAGAACTTATCAAACTCGGGCGCCTGGGTGGCTCAGTGGGTTAAGCCACTGCCTTCGGCTCAGGTCATGATCTCAGGGTCCTGGGATCGAGTCCCACGTCGGGCTCTCTGTTCAGCAGGGAGCCTGCTTCCTCCTCTCTCTCTGCCTGCCTCTCTGCCTACTTGTGATCTCTCTCTGTCAAATAAATAAATAAAATCTTAAAAAAAAAAAAAGAACTTATTAAACTCAACACCCGAAAAACAAATAACCAGCAATGAAGTAGCCAGAAGACATGAATAGATAACTTTCCAAAGAAGACATCCAAAGGGCTAACAGACATAGAAAATGCCAACATCACTCATCATTAGAGAAATACAAATCAAAACCACAATGAGACACCACCTCACACTAGTCAGAATGGCTAAAATTAACAATACAAGAAACAACAGGTGTTGGTGAGGATGCACAGAAAAGGAGCCCTCTTGCACTGTCAGGAATGCAAACTGGTGCAGCCACTCTGGAAAAGTTTGGAGGTTCCTCAAAAAGTTGAAAATAGATCTACCCATGACCCAGCAATTGCACTACTGGGCATTTACCCCAAAGATACAAATGTACTCCTCTGAAAAGGCACCTGCACCCCAATGTTTATAGCACCAATGCCCACAATAGCCAAACTATGGAAAGAGCCCAGCCAGATGTCATCAACAGATGAATGGATAAAGAAGATGTGGTGTGTACACACACACTCACACACACACATGAATATTACTCAGTCATCAAAAAAATGAAATCTTGCCATCTGCAATGACACGGATGGAGCCAGAGTGTATTATGCTAAGTGGAATAAGTCAGTCAGAGACAAACAAGTACCATATGATCTCATTCGTATGTGAAATTTAAGAAAGAAAACAAGTGAACATATGGGGAACAGGGAAAAGAAAAAAAAGGAGAAAGGGACACAAGCCGTAAGAGACTCTTAAGATTAGAAGACAAGCTGGGAGTTGGTGGGAGGGAGGTGGATGGGAGATGGGCTGAATGGGGATGGGTATTAAAGAGGGCACTTGCTTTAAAAAAAAAAAAAAAAAAAAAGTAAAGAGGGTGCTTGTGATGACTACTGGGTGTTGTAAATGATGAATCACTGAATTCTACTCCTGAAACTAATATTGCACTGTATGTTCACTAACTAAAATTTAAAAAAAAAAAGGTAAAAACTTAGTTTTTGAAAACTTTAGTGGTGCTTTGTACAGGAGTGGCTAACTATAGCCTCGGGGCCAAACTGGACCTGTAGCCTGTAAGTTAAGAATGGTTTTTATGTGGGACACCTGGATGGCTCAGACAGTTAAGCGTCTGCCTTCGGCTCAGATTATGATCCTGGGGTCCTGGGATCGAGTCCTACATCAGGATCTTTGCTCAGTGGGGAGCCTGATTCTCCCTCTGCCTGCTGTTTCTTCTGCTTGTGAGCTTTCTCTCTAAAATCTTAAAAAAAAGAAGGGGGTTCATGAGGCATCTGGCTAACTCAGTGGGTTATGTGGATGTCTTTGGCTCAGGTCACGATCCTGGAATCGAGGGATTGAGGCCCATGTTGGGCTTTTCCCCCTTCCTCTGCAACCACCACCCACCCCACTTAGCAAACTGAATTCAACAATAGATTTTTAAAAAATCATTCACCACAATCAAGTGGGACTTATTCCTGGGATGCAAGGGTGTTTAATATTCACAAATCAATGTGATGCATCATATCAATAAGAGAAAGGATAAAAACCATATGATCATTTCAATAGATGCAGAAAAAGCATCTAACAAAGCACAATGTTCATTCATGATAAAAACTCTCAACAAAGTAGGTTTAGAGGGAAATACCTCAACATAATAATGGCCATATATGAAGCACCCATAGCAAACATCTAATGGGGAAACACTGAGAACTTTCCCCCTAACAAGGAATAAGACAAGGATGTCCACTCTCACCACTTTTATTTAACACAGTACAGGAAGTCCTAGCCACAGCAATCAGACAACAAAAACAAAAGGCATCCAAATTGGCTATGGAAAAAGTTAAAACTTTCACTATTTGGAGATAATATACTATATATACAGGAAGCCCTAAAGACTCCACAAAAAACTGCTGGAACTGATAAACGAATTCAGTAAAGTCACAGGATACCAAATCAATGTACAGGTTGTATGGCTGGTTCAGTCAGTAGAGCATGTGACTCTTCAGCTCCAGGTCATGAATTCAAGCCCCACACTGGGTGTGAGCCTAGTTAAAGGAAAAATAAAATATAAAAAATCTCCCAAAACAACAACAAAACAAAAGCAGTATCAAATACAGAAATCTGTTGCATTTCTCCACACCAATAATGAGGCAGCAGAAAAGAAAGAGAAATTAAGGAAACAATCCCATTTACAACTGCACCCCAAAATAATAAGATACCTTGGAATAAACCTAACCAAAGAGGTGAAAGACCTGTACTCTGAAAACTATAAAACACTGATTACAGAAATTGAAAACGACACAAAGAAATGGAAAGACATTCCACTCTCATAGACTGGAAGAACAAATATTGTTAAAATGTCTGCACTACCCAAAGCAATCTACACCGTTAATGCAATCCCTATCAAAATATCAATAGGATTTTTCACAGAGCTAGAACTAACAATCCTAAAATTTGTGTGGAACCACAAAAGACTGCTGGTAGCCAAAGCATCTTGAGAAAGAAAAGCAAACCTGGAGGCATCACGTTTCCAGATTTCTACAAAGCTGTAACAATCAAAACAGGATGGTATTGGCACAAAAACAGACACACAGATCAACGGAACAGAAAAGAGAACCCAGAAATAAACCCTTAACTATATGGTCATTAATTAGTGACCATAATTAATGACCATAGTCATTAATTAATCTTCAACAAAGCAGGAGAGAATATGCAATTGGAAAGGACAGTCTCTTTAACAAAATGTGTTTGGAACACTGAACAGCTAAATGCAAAAGAATAAAACTGGACCACTTCCTTATACCATACACAAAAGGGATGAAAGACCCAAATCTTGAGACCTGAAACCATAAAAATCCTAGACGAGAACACAGGCAGTAACCTCTTTAACATAGCCTATAGCAACGTTTTTTTAGTTAGGTCTTTAGACTCATTAATCCACATCACCTATTGAGCCCATTTCTCCACCCCTGTCCCCTCTGATAGCCATTAGATTGTTCTCTATAATTAAGAGTCTGTTTCTTGCTTTGTATCTTTCTTTTTTTTTTCCACCTTGCCTATTTTCTTTCTTAAATTCCATATATGAGCGAAATCACTTGGTATTTGTCTTTTTCTGATTTGTTTTGCTTGCATTATACTCTCTACCTCCAACCATGCCATTGCAAATGACAAGATTTCATTCTTTCTTATGGCTGAATAATATTCCTGTGTGTGTATACACATACACCACATCTTCTTTATCCATTCATCAGTCATTAAATACTTGGACTGCTTCCGTATCTTGACTATTGTAAATAATGCTGCTATAAACATAGGGCTGCATGTATCCCTTTAAACTGGTGTTCCTATATTCTTTGAGTAAATACCTAGTAGTGTGATTGCTGGATCACAGGGTAGTTCCACTTTTAACTTTCTGAGGAACCTTCATACTGTTTTCCAGAATGGCTGCACCAGTTTGCATTCCTGCCAACAGTGTACAACTGCTCCTTTTTCTCCATATCCCTGCCAACACCTGTTATTTCTAGTGTTTTTTAATTTTACCCTTTATGACATGTGTGAGGTGATATTACATTGCTGTATTTCTAGCATAACTATTTTTTAAGAATAATGACAGAAATAAAGATGTTAACAGAAACTGAAGAAATTTCTAAAGGATATTATTTTATATGAGGAAAGAAAATGATTCCAGAAGAGAATTCTCAGATACAACAAAGAATGAGAAGCAAAGAAATTGCTAAACATGTTGGTAAATCAAAACAAGTATGGACCATATAAAACCTAAGTGTCTGTCAGATTAAAAAAGACAATGAAAATACTGGTCCAAAACACATAAATTGATTGTATGTAGGGGAGTATGATTAGCAGTGCTGTTAAAGATAGTATATAAAGCTCTCGTATTATTCAAGATGAAGAAAAAAATTCTGATTAACTTTAGATTTCAAGTTATGATGCACATTCTAGTTCTAAGTAATCACTAAAAATATAAATAGATGTAACTTCTACATCAGTAGAGGGAGGATAAGGAGGTGGAGATTGAGGTGAGAGGGGGGCAAACTCAAGCTATCCAAAAGGAAGCAAAATGTTAAATATGGAGGCACAGAAAAATGGGGTAAAAAGCATGAAATAAGATGGTATAACATAATAAAAATATATCACAAGTAACAGTAAATGTAAAGCGACCAAATTTGCAGTTTTAAAGAAAAAGTCAGTCATACCAGATAAATACTGACTCACATGAGGCAGGGATAGTTCTATTAATATCAAACAGATTTTAAGAAAAACAAAATTAGGAAAATGAGGATCATGATGTAATAAAACATCAAAATAGGGCGCCTGAGTGGCTCAGTGGGTTGAGCTGCTTGCTGCCTTCAGCTCAGGTCATGATCTCAGGATCCTGGGATCGAGGCCCACATCGGGCTCTCTGCTCAGCAGGAAGTCTGTTTCCCTCTCTCTCTCTTTCTCTGCCTGCCTCTCTGCCTACTTGTGATCTCTGTCTGTCAAATAAATAAATAAAATCTTTAAAAAAAAAAACCATCAAAATATATTAAAAAACTAAATTTGACAGAACTACATGGAGAAACTGTCACAGTCAACATTACAGTGGAGGAGTTTAACACATGTGCATCACTAATCTATACAGAGCAGACCAAACCTGGCATCCTGTACATGTAAAGAAACCTCTGAGCAATCAGAGAGACATAGGTAAGAACAATCTCAGCAGTACTGTTTGCAATGGCAAAAAAAAGACACAATAAAAATGTCTATAAGGTGGGAAAACAGATAAACTGTGGTATATTCAATCAGTTACTTGGTTAAATATTTCTCATGGTTGGAGGGGAGCAGCAAAAGAGTACATACTGTATATCATCTATATAAACTAAAATATACACAAAATGAGTATCTCTATTGCACATAGATACATATATATATATATATAAACACACATATATATATATATACACACACACACATGTAAACTATAAGGAAAATGGAGAGACTCACAGGAGGCTTTGGTAGAGCAGAATATTTCTATTTTTCTTATACTTATGTAGTAGTACATGGCTACTCATCACATTATTCTTGACATCCTTTTCACTGTATTAAATATTTCAAAAAATTTTTTCTTAAGTAAGAAGAAATTCTGCTCACAACTCTTCACTGGCAAGTTTCCTTCTCAAACTGAGAAGACTATATACAGAGGTTGTAGTATAGTGCAGCACTGTATGCATTAAAGATCACAATAACCAAGTAAGAGGTAATTACAAGGTTAAAATGAAAATGTACGCTGTTACATGGGGCACCTGGGGGGCTCAGTCTGTTAAGCATCTGCCTTCAGCTCAAATCATGATCTCAGGGTCCTGGGATCCAGCCCTGCACTGGGATCCATGCTCAGCAGGGAGCCTGCTTCTCCCTCTCCCTTTGCCCCGCCCTCCTTATGTGTACTCTAAAGAATAAGTAAAATCTTAAAAATTTAAAAAGAAAAATTCATGCTGTTACAAACTCAGACTAACAAACTGATGCTGGCATATAAAACAGATCGAAGAGGAGGCAGTGAGTTGAAGAGAGACAAGGCAGTCAGAGGGTTCAGCACCCCCCAGGCTTTGCCTTAGAAAGAGCAACAAACATAAAACATTAAAGAAAGAAAAAGGTTTAACTTCTGCCAGAAAAACTGGCAGAAATCACGTGTATGTATTAAGCTATTAAAACATTTCTTAATGACTGTAAATACTCATCGACTATTTCTTACCTACTGTTGGGTTATTATTTATGTACTGAGAGAGCAGATCTTCATCAGCTTGTTCGTGCTTTTCATCAGGAGCCAAGTTTTTCTTAGACAAGCTGTTGTTCCTTTTTAAAAGGGCTGTTTTACTCTCAGGCTGATCTGAAACTGGAATTTCCACTGGCTGGTAGTTAGCATGGATATATGGCTCTTCAGGAAGCATGTAACCTTTACTAAAACACTCTAGCAACCATTTTGCTCCTACTACATGAGGCCTGCAAAAATAGTACATAATTATTTATTAGCTTAAACCATAAAGACTATCATCCCACTTGCCATGCAGTTTCCATAATTGCATGGATAGGCAATTTTAAGGAAAATCATTAGAGTAGAAATTGCTTTGAATTAAAAACTGACAAAACCTGTGGGCTGACTTATCCCAAAACTGCTTCAATTCATCATCATAATCTCCCACGATAACATGAGTTACATCTTCATTGAGCTGATTAAAACGAACTCCACCTCCACTGTTAATAAGCCTTCTCAGTTTATCAAGCTTTCTGCCACTAAAACCACAAAGATAGATCTGCAAAGAAAGAAAATATTTACTTTAGATTAATGCATTTAAGATGGTTTGCTTCTCTCAACAGGAACACATTAAAAATATATATCCAAATGCACTGTGTGTAAATACACAGCTCTGCGTACATTTAATACATTAAGAATAGAGTATAATCTGAAACTTTTTTTTAACAATTCGACATTTTTTTCAAAAAAGATTTTTAAAATTCATTTGAGAGATAGAGTTGGGAGCGAATGGGAGCAGGAGCTAGGGAGAGGGTCAGAGGGACAGGGAGAAGCAGACTCCAGGCTGAGCAGGGAGCCTGAGATGGGGCTCAATCCCAGGACCTTGAGGATCATGACTGGAAGCAAAGGCAGATGCTTAACCAACTGAGCCACCCAGGTGCCCCAACAATTCTGAAATTTGTATTTTTTACTATTTCTTCACAATACTATAGTATTATTACCCACTGTAGACAGCAGGTAAGTACTTTGAGGCTTTAAATAAAATGGAAGCTAGAATTCAGTTACCTTCTGGATACTAGTGCATAGCAATATCTAAAATGCAGGTAGCTCCTTAAATGCTGAAGATCTTATTACTTGTAAATTTTTTTTTAAAAAGATTTTATTTATTTATTTGACAGAGACAGAGAGATCACAAGTAGGCAGAGAGTCAGGCAGAGAGAGAGGGGGAAGTAGGCTCTCTGCTCAGCAGGGATTCTGAGGCAGATTCAGGGCTCGATCCCAGGATCCTGAGATTATGACCTGAGCTGAAGGCAGCGGCTTAATTCACTGAGCCCACCCAGGCACCTCACTACTTGTAAATTTAAATTACAGAAATAAACTGGGGGGCGCCTGGGTGGCTCAGGTCATGATCTCAGGGTCCTGGGATCGAGTCCCGCATCGGGCTCTCTGCTCAGCAGGGAGCCTGCTTCCCTTCCTCTCTCTCTGCCTGCCTCTCTGCTTACTTGTGATCTCTCTCTGTCAAATGAATAAATAAAAAAATCTTAAAAAAAAAAAATAAATAAACTGGAAATGAGATACCATCTCACACCAGTCAGAATGGCTAAAATCAACAAGTCAGAAAACAACAGATGTTGGCGAGGATGCGGAGAAAGGGGGACCCTCCTACACTGTTGGTGGGAATGCAAGCTGGTGCAGCCACTCTGGAAAACAGCGTGGAGGTTCCTCAAAAAGTTGAAAATAGAGCTACCCTACGACCCAGCAATTGCACTACTGGGTATTTACCCCAAAGATACAAATGTAGTGATATGAAGGGGCACGTGCACCCAAATGTTTATAGCAGCAATGTCCACAACAGCCAAACTATGGAAGGAACCTAGATGTCCATCAACAGAAGAATGGATAAAGAAGAGGTGGTGTGGTGTGTCTGGAATACTGTGTAGCCATCAAAAGAAATAAAATCTTGCCATTTGCAATGACGTGGATGGAACTAGAGGGTATTATGCTGAGTGAAATAAGTCAATCAGAGAAAGACAATTATCACATGATCTGCTTGATATGAGGAATTTGAGAGGCAGGGTGGGGAGTTTAGGGGGTAGGGAAGGAAAAAATGAAACAGGATGGGATTAGGAGGGAGGCAAACCATAAGGGACTCTTAATCTCACAAAACAAACTGAGGGTTGCTGCGGGGAGGGTGATATGGAGAGGGTGGTTGGGTTATGGACATTGGCAAGGATATGTGATATGATGAGTGCTGTGAAATGGGTAAGCCTAATGATTCATGACCTGTAACCCCTGGGGCAAATACATTATATGTTAATTAAAAATAATTTTTAAAAAAAGAAATAAACGGGAGTTTATCTGATTCAGAAAACTTGGGTGTAAATTTTGGTTCAGAGGCCAATAATTAACTACATGCCCATGATAAGTTACTTAGGCTCTTTAAACCAGTGTTCTCACCTATAAATTGAGATATCCTTTACATGCTCGATTACACAAGAAAATTTAGGTCAAGCTGAGGACAGTACTTTGAGGATTATATGCAATAATTTATTTCTAAGTATCACTATGTATATATTTAAACCAATTTAATAAATATAAAGCTTTTTCATCTGTATTTTAAATGTCTTTAAAAAATTTTCTTAAGAATGGCAGATCTATTCCTAACTCCATTTATATCCCAAACTAAATAACCTCTGTTATTAGAAGATACTGTAACAAAAATCAGGAATCATAAACTTCCTGTAAGAATAACTAAAAGTTAAGGGTGTCTAGGAGGCCCTGTTGGTTAGGCGTCTAACCTTGGCTTCAGCTCAGGTCATGATCTCAGGATACTGAGATCAAGCTGCATTGCTGGACTCCATGCTCAGTTCAGAGTCTGCTTGAGATCTGCCCCTTCCTCTTGTGGTATCCTCTCTAAAATAAATAAATCTTAAAAAAACAATAACTAAAAGTCATATCCATAATTACCAGAGTCTAGGATAAAAGATTATATAAGACACTTTCTGTTCTGACAATAAATTGATGTTTTATCAACTAATGTACAGCCTATTCACTCTACAAGTAGAAATCTATTAAAATTCAGCTCTAGGAGATCTACAGCATATAAGGTTTCCATCAAGGCACTTATAAGATAGTTTATTTATACACTAAAAAATTAGGTAGCCCAAGAGACATAAAACAAAGTAGTAGGTCTAGTGATTAGGAATATAGGATTTGGAGTAGATGGATGCCTAATTAATATCTGCGTGAATCTGAACAAGAACTGAACAAGCCTGTTTCAGGGTAATATCCATTTTAGAGTTATTTGTGGGAGTTAAATGAGATTACATACAACATAATAACAATATATATTAACTGATTAGCACAGCCTAGGATATTAATAACACTTAATAAATGACAGTTATGGACAGATGTGGCCCAGTGCTTACATCTGCTTGACTAGAGTCAAGAGTTTACATGGATAAGGAATAAGCCCAACTCTGAGGGGTCTTCAAAGTCAGGCTAGAAGTACTGATGTACATTATCACTGAGGTATTACATAATAAAGACATACCCGACAACCATCTAATAAATCTTCAGGTGCTTGAAATGCACTGACATCCAGATTTTCCAGATTTTCAAGTGTAGGCTCCACTTTGCTATTAAGAACTGAATTACATATCGATTCATTTATACAACTTGCATTGATGTTGGAAATATGGCTGACATCTGAAAGAGTACGACCTACATATCAAACAAAGATGTAGAAATTTATGGAGATAAAATAGTGATTACCTATTTTCCTATAGGTTAGTTTTTCTTATACACAAAGGGCTGTGAATAATTTCCAAAGTAAGCATCAAATATTTTTATTTCAATCTTGGTGGCCAAGCATGACAAGGGAAAATGAAACTATGGTTCATGTCTTATTTCAAATAAAAACATACTTAATACATTTAATAATGGCTTGCTTCCATATACAATCTGAAGTTGTTCGCTGTAGGGTCCAGGAAAGGAAAAAGTATAACGTATGCTAAATTCTAACATGGCATGTACAAAATAGAAATGGTTTTCAATTTTATATAAATATAGATGGTCTATAATAGTAACAAACTAATAAAAATGTATTACATTTGTCCACCAGTCAGGTTTAGAAAAATTCTTTTTTAAGTCTTCGTAGTAATCTCAGCTTCTTTAATCATCTTTTGCATTAAACTAAGGTATGAAAGAAAATATACATCCATTATAAAAAGAAATAGCTAGAATTCTGGACTAGTTTTCATACAATTTAGCTATTACATAATTATGCCTGGAAGCATAGCAAGAAAGGATGGAATTCCCTACTATATCTCACTGATCCTATTTACATCAATTCTTACAAAGAAAGCGGTGGTAAAAATGTTTGCTTTAATCCCACTGAAACTTACTATCAACTGTGTTGATCTGGCCAGTAGGAGTTGAAGTATCAGGCACAGTCTTTGTTTCTGGTCTTGGCTCTGTTTTGTATATGGATTCATCCTGACAAAAACCTTTGTCAACACTGTCAAAAAACCACTGCGTGGTCACACAGTGTACATTCCATCTCTTGGCACATTCGTACTTTTGACCTATCACATCATTAAGAAATAGTGAGAAATGTAAACCATTAAAATCTATCTTTGTAGAAATATTAAAGCATGATCGATTATGGGAAAAAACTCACCAAAACAAAATTAAAGTTACCAGTAATTATTCTTATATAAACAGTATGTTATATACTGTATGCAAGGGGGTTTGTCTCTTAAAATTGCATAATTTATATGGGGTGACTGAAATACTAGACCTGGTTTGAGTATAGTCTCCACTGCTTAATTTCTTTAAACCAGTTTCTTAATCTGTAACATGGGAATAACTCACAGAATTACGTGGCTTCAGTAAGACTGAATAAAACAACTGTGAAGACTGTAAATGTCCACAATATAAAAATACCAGCTTTGAATAGTCTACTCTAATGTCAACAGGATTTGACTTGAAGTCCAAACAGACAGGCATATTATAAGAAATATATCTTTTTATTGCCTTAAAACAACTTTTTTAACACAATGTATTTTGAAACAGTGCCATAGAGAAATTGAGGTCAATATGTACTAAACAATAACACAAAAAGGATTTTTTTGGACATTCTTGAGAGCAAAGAGATGAACTGCCTTCAGGTTCAGAAATCAATAGCAGTTACCAACTCTACTCACAATTATAATATCATAGTTGGCCATACACAAAGTTCTGATTTAAGGACAATTACCAATTAATTTTAGCACGTTTTTTTTTTTTCCTATTTTGCTATCTAGGTAGCTTAATAAAACACAGACATAAATAAATAACAAAAACATTAACAAAATTCTTCTCTCATCAATTTGTATATATTTTAAGGGTATTTGTAAAGAAAAAAAAAATCTTCCAAAATAGATAAAAACATTTCAGGACACCAAAATTAAACACAATTTTAAGGAATTCTTCTTATTGGTAGTTTATTTTTCTTCTTTTAACTGCCTTGTGCTCTGCAAGGTGCATCTTCAAGTTACAACTTCTAGTTCATCCAGTAAATCAGATTCATTCAATTAAAAACTAAGCCAAGCCTTTAAAATTTATCATTAGAGGGGCACCTGGGTGGCTCAGAGGGTTAGGCCTCTGCCTTCAGCTCGGGTCATGGTCTCAGGGTCCTGGGATCGAGCCCCACATTGGGCTCTCTGCTCGGTGGGGAGCCTGCTTCCCCCTCTCTCTGCCTGCCTCTCTGCCTACTTGTGATCTCTCTCTCTGTCAAATAAATAAATAAAATGTTAAAAATAAATAAATAGGGACGCCTGGGTGGCTCAGTTGGTTAAGCAGCTGCCTTCAGCTCAGGTTATGATCCCAGGGTTCTGGGATTGAGTCCCATATCAGGCTCCTTGCTCGGCAGGGAGCCTGCTTCTCCCTCTGCCTCTGCCTGCCTCTCTGTCTGCCTGTGCTCACTTGCTCTCTCTCCCTCTGTCTCTAACAAATAAATAAATAAAATCTTTAAAATAAAATAAAATAAAATTTATCATTAGAAAGAAATGTAATTTAGCTACATCTATTAGCCTTTTTGCTATTCATCCAAATTTCTTATTTTGTAATTATTTGGTACCTATGTAGCAAACTTTGAAAAAAAAAATCAAACAATAAAAACCACTGGAAATTGAAAAAAATATTTTTTCAATGACCTGGATAAACCTGGATAGTCATGTAACTTTTCTACAGATTTGTGAACCAAACTATTTTTCTAAGATTTTAGGGGGAAAAAATATGAGATTTTTAACACATCAGAAGCAAAAGCTATTCTGTAAAGATCTTAAAATGTTAAATACTAGAGAAAATTTTGCATTTTTTCCATTTGGGAAACCTAGTTTTACCTTTTGGTTCTTGCACAATGAGGTGTGTGCATTCATTCATTTTCAGTTGTCCCATGTATTGACCTCCATGCTTAATTGTGAGTTGCTGAACTGCCTTTCTGTCTAAACTACACAAGCCAGTCACACAGATAATGCAACCAAGAAAAATGGGACACTTGAAGTCTTCCATGTTTACATCAGTATACCTAGTTATTTTTCTGGAAAAAATAAGTAACAAGGAAAAAATTAACATATTAATATACCAAATGGTTTAAAATTTATCAGAAGAATAATGACAAACAACAGAAATCACTAATACTTTCCTCATTTTTTAGAAAAGGGGAACTGAATCTCAAAATTACACTATCTGCTCATCTAAAAAGTAGTATTTTAGATAGAGCTTCTTAAATAAAACTGTTTTAAGGGAAAATGTTATTTCATTAACTCTTCTGAGTTCATGCTGGTCAAAGTCGTATATTTTCCAAAATTTTACGTGTAAATTTACTTAAAAACTCAAAGGACCTTGGTTGCCTACTAGAAAGATGGATTTTTTATCCTTCCATCATACGATATAAATAATAAGCAATAATTTTTAGCAGAATACTAACAAAAATGTCATTCTTTTTCCATTTAAGACAGATTTTTTAAGATTAAAGGTACCAGTGTGGAGACAGGTTTAGAATGTGCTGGATGGTGTTGAAAAAAGACTAGGAAAAACGCCCATTTCTAAGGTCCACAGGGGCAGGCAGGGATGCTATCCTGCTTTGCTTAGTATGTATGTCTAAAGCCTAGCTCAGACCAGGTACATAAAACGAACTTGATAAACATTTACGGAATGACCACATCCTAATGGCTGACATATGTTTATATTCAACTTTACACAGACACCTTTGTGAGGGAATACGACTGTCAAAAATGACTAATTTACTCTCCATCTTAGCACCATAGTAGAAGGATAATGCAACTTAAGAATAGTTGCCACAGTGATCTTCTCAACTATTTTACAGGCATTTACTGCTGAAAGCAATTTTTATTGTCAAAGCATTTGTTATCTTGTAACTAGTATTAAATCAAAAGCCTATTCTACTTATCAACTTACACCTTGATAAGACCTTGCAGATTACGCTTATTTTCAGTAAAGAGTAATAACCCCATTTTTTTTGTCCCTGAATAACAAATCCCAACAGGACAACATAAAACCTCCCCTGTAATAACCCACAATATGCCAAAATGATTGAATGTATCATTTTTTCAAATCTAGAAAACACATAAATGTCTTTCTTACTTCTCTTGTGACTTTTCCCAAAGGGTTTTAATCCAAGAAGGAAGCAAAATAGGTTTCTTTAGGTTTGCAGCAACTAAATATTTTTTGCTGCCAACTTCTCCTGCAATAAGGTGAGTTACTGATATATTAAGGTCTCTGTATACACGTCCACCCATCATTTGTACATATTTATGAACTTCTTCCTGTAAACCCAAAAGAAAATACATTAATACCGAAGTAAACAATACCTCTTCCATTTTTTTATACAAAAACTCAAGTATCTTTTGTTGTTGTTAGCTTGAAGGCACAAATGTTTCTCACCACTATAAAGTTAAATAATCAAATTACTTTTTGGATAAAGATAAATATGAATTATACATAAATTTTAAAATAATTACTTTCATATAGTTGTTCAACTCCATGAGTTTATTAACCTATGTTGCTTCTACAATATACTGTGCATATATATATTTAAAAATATTGATTATATACATTATATATAAAAATATGTATTTTCTCTTTTAGCACTGTCAAAGCATTTCTTTCCTCATAGCAAATGTTAAACCCACAGCCCATTCTACCTCCCAACGTTTTTTAAAATAATTTTTTTAAAGATTTTATCTATTAGAGAGCAAGTGAGCAAGAGAGGGAGCGTGAGCACAAGTTGGGGGAAAGGGAGAAGAAAACTCCCTACTGAGCTCAGAGCCCAACGATCCCAAGACGCTGAGATCATGACCTGAGCCAAAGTGAGAAGCTTAACCAACTGAGCCACCCAGGCACTCCATCAACATTTTTTTAAAGAAGATCAACCATCTATTATGGAAAAATATGACTCAAACTCAGGGGAAAAAGAGTTTTCTTTCAAGTAGTTCTCAATAAAACAGATTCCACTATTTGTATTTCATTAAAATAGAAAAGCTATACATTGGTGTATACAGACCTTAAGTCATGAACACCGAGTACAAGGTCTTTCAAAGTGTCTCCTATGCAGTGAAAGATTAAGTGTGGAGATAAATATATTGATCATGATATTCCTCTTAGTACCTACCCTTTTATCTTTTTCCAGGCTTGTACAAGACACAGTTACATCAGACATAACCATATTATAAACTGGATGTTCAGCTCTTGGGACACATCGCTGGTGGTGCATACAAAATATGACTACTTGAGGGCCAACAATTCTGCAGCCAAGCTAAAAAAAAAAGGGAGAAAGCTTAGTATGTAGGAAAAGACCTCTAGCTTATAAAATTACATTTTGTAGGGCGCCTGGGTGGCTCAGTGGGTTAAGCCGCTGCCTTCGGCTCAGGTCGTGATCTCGGGGTCCTGGGATCGAGTCCCACATCGGGCTCTCCGCTCAGCAGGGAGCCTGCTTCCCTCTTACCTCTATCTCCCTCTCTGCCTGCCTCTCCATCTGCTTGTGATATCTCTCTGTCAAATAAATAAATAAAATCTTTAAAAAAAAATAAAATAAAATTACATTTTGTAATTCTTAGCAATTCCTTCTTTTTTTTTTTTTTAAGATTTTGTTTATTTATTTGACAGAGAGATCACAATTAGGCAGAGAGGCAGGCAGGGTGGGGGGGGGCGTAGGCCCATTGCTGAGCAGAGAGCCTGATGCGGGGCTCAATCCCAGGACTCTGGGATCATGACCTGAGCTGAAGGAAGAGGCTTAACCCACTGAGCCACCCAGGCCCTCCCTTTTTTTCTTTTAAAGATTTTATTTATTTATTTGACAGAGAAAGAGAGGGAGAGAGAGAGAGCAAAAGAAGGGGAGCAGCAGGCAGAGGGGGAAGGAGAAGCAGGCTCCCTGCTGAGCAGTGGGCCCAACATGGGGCTCCATCTCGGGACCCTGGGATCATGATCTGAGCCAAAGGTAGATGCTTAACTGACCAAGCCAGCCAGGCGCCTCAATACTTAGCAATTCTTTACAGAAATTGAAGACCACTGCTAAATTGTTATAAGACAAAATAAGGACTATTATATAATTTCTTAGAGACTCTACACTTTAAATACACAGGCAATTAATGCAGGCTATCAAAAGAAATAAGCTTTAAGAGCCACATTCAATCACCAAATTTTATTTATTTATTTAATTTCTTTAAAAAAAAAAAAAACCCGATTTATTTATTTATTTATTTATTTGTCAGAGAGGAAGAGACACACACAAGCAGGCAGAGAGGCAGGCAGAAGCGGAGAGAGAAGCAGGCTCCCTGCTGAGCAAGGAGCCCGATGCGGGACTCGATCCCAGGACTCTGGGATCATGACCTGAGCCGAAGGCAGCGGCTTAACCCACTGAGCCACTCAGGCATCCCACCACCAAATTTTAATATCAGAAACAAACAGTCTTAATGATAGGTTATAGGAATAACACACTTATGCTATAATAATTGTGAAAATCCATATAGTTTTTAAATGAAGTATCCAGCCAGCCAAGCAGTTCAAATGTTTAAGAGCCTAATTAACCCTCTTCTAAAATACCTATTCTGTCACACAAAC
Source organism: Mustela putorius furo (assembly GCF_011764305.1). Taxonomy (NCBI): domain Eukaryota; kingdom Metazoa; phylum Chordata; class Mammalia; order Carnivora; family Mustelidae; genus Mustela; species Mustela putorius. The sequence goes on along the minus strand of NW_025421987.1, from coordinate 107,566,711 downwards.
ATACAAAAATCCTAGGCAGTTTCTACATTTGTGTTTTAAATACTTTGTCTTTAACTCAATGTCTTTCCAAGTAAGTATTTCTCAAAGATATTATGAGGCTATTAAAAATGGCCTTTTAATTCTGAAAAACAATCTGAGGGTTTTCAAGGGGCGGGGGATGGGAGGTTGGGGGAACCAGGTGGTGGGTATTGGAGAGGGCACGGATTGCATGGAGCACTGGGTGTGGTACAAAAACAATGAATACTGTTACGCTGAAAATTAATAAAAAAATTTTTTTTAAAAATGGCCTTTTATTTTCACTGATAACTGAATTAGGAAAAGTTGACAGTCTTGCTCAATATCAGCACATTCAAGTCAGATCTAAAAAGCATATGGTTGCCAAAGTCACCAGGGCATGACTGATTTAAAGATGCACACGGTAAACAATTATTGTTACCTTTTTGTTCAGTCATAGGAAAATGTGTTTTCCTATGACTGTTTTAAATGTGTTTTTAATGCTATTTTAATGCTATTGATTCTATCTGACAAGGTGTGTTATTTCTGTCAGATTCTATCTGACAAGGTGTGTTATTAGACCAACAATGCTTTTGGCAAAGGTGGGCACAGACCTTCCATAAATTGTGCAGATACTGCATCTATCTACTCTTCTATGTTTTCTTCTCCTTCAAACAAGAATCACTTCTTTGTAATCTGGATGGAATTACAGCCAGTTTACTTTTATTTCAATGCTTCTCTCTTGTCCAGACACCAAAAAAGTAATGAGTCAGTAGACTCTGGAATCAACAAAAAGAAATAAGATGGCTCATTGGTATATCAGCAATATTCATCCCCAAAATGCTTCCTTTAGGCATATAATGTTTCAGACCCTCTCTACAAGGTACAGATATGAAAACTGTGTGTGAAAGAGCACATAGGAAAGACAGTAAATAACCAAGCATTATGCTGAGGTCCTTCCCAAATTTTTATGGAAAATCTTGCAATCAAACTGAGTTTAAGTATGGCAGAACTCCGTCAATAAAGTGTTTTACTGACTTAAGCTAAGAGAAGTTATATATCCTGAAATATAAAAATTACATATAACAAAAGCCTATCATAACACGATTAGTCTTTAAAAATATAATTCTGGTCTCCCAAACCAAAAAATTCTTCTATATTCATAATCTATATAATACCTCATAATCAGTTTTTGCTTCCACTGAAGCAAAACCAACAAAAATCAGACTACAGAAGGAACACACGAAAAGTTAGCAAACCTTTTTGAGGTGATCAAAGACAATGCCACTAAAAGGGTCACAGATATAAAGTGACCTGTCATTTTCCTTTATCTCCAATGCCTCTTCTTCTGTAATGATCTGAAGATATTCTTCTGATTGGAACTCTTTTATTGACTGAAAGAAAGAAAAAAAATGAAAGAGTGCACCTGAAATTTTTCACCTGTATTTAAGTCCTATGAACTCTATCTTCAAAAATCCATCTCTAATCCAATCTTTTATCCCATTGAAAGCTACCATCATCTCCCACCTAGACCTCTGCAGAAGTCTACAAAGTGGCTCCTTTTCCTTTCCTTGCCCTAAATCAATTTTCCATACAGAAACTAGTAATCTCTTTAATGATACAAATCAGGTCATGAGTCTGGCCCCTGCTTATCTCCCCACTCTAACCTTCTACATCTTTTCTCCCCTGCTTACCATTCTCTAGTCACTTCTTGTTTCTTGCTAGGTCTGGAACAAGCCACACATAAACTCGCATAAACTCATTAGAGGTTCTGCTCTTGTTCTCACTCCATGAAATATTTTCCCAGTCTTCACCTGACTTGATCCCTCACTTCAATCAGATTGCTCAAATGAAAAAGTCGAAGTCCTTACCATGGCTCTTAAGGTTCTTTACATGACCTCTTTACTCTTACCCTCTAAAGCACCCATTAATGTTCTTCCTCCAACCCTTGTTCACTACACTACAGCCACACTGTATTTTGGGTAGGCACTCCAAGTACTTTCTCAGGGACCTGTGTATGGCTGTTCTCTCTGCCTGAAAGCTTCTTCCCCAGACATTCACATGTCTAACCATCCCATCTCCTTCAAGTGTACTTATCTTCTCCATAAAGCCTTCACCAATCACACTCTACTTAAGATTATAACCTTCCCTTCTCCCACAACAAACATCCTTTAGAACTCCTTAAACTGTTTTGCTCTTTTCTCTTCACATAGCACAGAGCCCCCATGTAACATATTATACAGTTCACTCATTTATTCTGATTTATGACTAGGTCCTCCTGCTAAAACAGAAGGTAAGCTCTGAGAAAGTATAGGTCTTTCCCTGCTGTGCTCACCAATGTATCCCAAGTACTACAGCAGTGCTTAACAGTCATGACACTCAGTAATTATTTGCTGAATGAACTTTAAAAAAAAACCTGCAACAACAGTGCTTCTTAAACTCTAATATATATAGGAATTACACTGAGGATCTTGTTAAAATGCAGAATCTAATTGGTCAGTCTGAGTTGGGCCCAAGGTTCTACACTTCCAACTCCACTGATGCTGCTGGGGTCTGTAAGTAGCAAGGCTCTACAATACCCCTCACATCTTTCCATATTACACTGTATACTGTGAAACATACTTTTAACTACAAAAAAGTGAAGTGTAACCAGTATATAACAGATTCAAATTTCTTCAGCATACAAAGGTCTACTCTAGTTAGTAGACATAGAAAGCAATGTAATGTCCAAGAATAGCAAATTTGCTAACTTCAATATAAATGTCATAATGGGGTGCCTGGCTGGCTCGATCAGTTAGGTGTCTGCCTTCGGTCATGATCTCAGGGTCCTGGGATCAAGCCCCACATCAACCTCTCTGCTCAGCCGGGACCCCGCTTCTCCCTCTGCCTGCTTCTCCCTCTGCTTGTGATCTCTCACCTCTCTCTCTACCCAATAAAATCCTAAAAAAAAAGTAATAGACTTCATGCTCCCCAAAATAATTATAATGATATATTTACATCAATCCAAAAATATGTAATGGCACATCTATATTAATGTACATTAAAATAAAACTAGTAAGAAAATAAATTACTAAGACATAAAGAGTCCAAGAAATCAAAAACACTAAAAACGAAAAAAAAAAGAATTCACAGCATCAAACAAGGCATTTTCAACTATTCTTACCTCAAGTGCTTTAAAAAAACATTCGGAATTATCTGAAGACTTTAAAAACTTCACAAGAAACGGTTCTTTGTCATTTCTGGACATTTTTGAACTGTCAAAATAAAGGAACTATTAACAAGGACAAAACACATCATGTATAAAGTTAAAAGCTAAAAGCATCTACTTTTCTGTGCAGACAACAATGCCCAAAGACAAGGCCTTGTCCATGGATTCGTTCATTAGTTTCTAAGAAACGCTGGAATGCGGGCAAAGTCAGGGAAAAAGAGGACAACACCAATCCTGGCAAACCAGAGAACAAAATTAATGTCCCTAAATTGAATACATTCGGACCCTTTGCTATGGGGCTCTAAGACCCCCTAGGCCAATGGGCATTCAATTGCACTTAGCTCAAGGATCCACGAACGAAACTGTCCAAGGCCCCTGACGTCTGTTCACCCCGCAGTAAACGGACTTTAATGGAAAAGTGGAAGCCGGTTAGCAAGGCCATGCCCCCAGAAGGCCGAATGCTCTTGCTTGCCAGCTGCCACAGAGAGGCCCGGCTCTCGGTCCAACCGCAGCCACGTCCTGTCCGGCGTCCAAGTCCCACCCGCCGGTCCGAGGGCCGGTTACACGGGCGGGAAACAAGGGCCCCGAAGGCCAGAGAAGGTGTTGCGACCCCCCAGTTGGGGTGGGGAGGGAGCTGGGTCCTCTCTCCGTGCCTCACTCACCTCGGTGGAGCCTGGGGGGGGCCTTCGGGAGGCGAGTGGAGGGGCACGCGGCCTGCTGGGCGGTGGCTGGGGTCGGGCGCCAGCTCGGCGCACACCCGCCGCAGCCGGCGGCGCCCCCGACCCGAAGCAAACGCCGAACCCGGAAATTGCCGAGGCGGCGAACCGACTTTCGCGCCAACCGCGCGGACGCGCCCGCCTCTTCCTGCGGAAGTGACGCGGCCCGCAGCTGAGGGAGGCGGGCCGAGATGTCAAAGGTGGGGGTGGGGGGGTGGGGCGGTGGGAGTGGCGCTGTCGCCAGCAGGTTTAGGCGTTGCCCAGGTTTAGGGCTTTGAAGGGGCCGCTGGGAGTAGGCCAAGTGCTTACGGCTCAGGGGATGGGGCCGCAGGCTAGGAGTACCTTAGACGCGGTCCTCACACATCGAAATATGAAACCCCAGGGAAAATTAGGTTTCCTCAAGCAGTATTTTACACCTGCCATTCGCCAGGCAGTACGTGAGAAACCATGTATTACCACCCCTCTATGAGGCAAATCGTAGTATCTCCGTTTTACAGATGTGAAAACGGAGGCTTCAATAAGTTAAAGGATGTGAGGTCACGCTTTAAGGGGTAGAATTAGAACTGTATCCAAGTCTTTGACTCCACAGACAGGGTCCTTTTACCTCTAATACAACCGGAATGTGCGCACCACCTACCACAATCCAGATCTCTGAAGGGAAGGAAGATGTCAGGATGGCTTGAATCACACCGCTAATGCAAAAGGATCTTTTTCAGAGCTTCAGTAGTCTCTGCCCCTCTTCAAAGGGCATCTCCTTTTCTTTCTCTGCAACTCCCTGAGTGTGGGGGAGATTCTGGGGCAGAACCTAATGTCCAAAGGCAAAGGTCAGGGAGAGGGGTTAAATGGGCCTGCCGAATCTTGGCTTGTTGAGAACCAGTGACAAACTGCTTAGCGGGTTTCTTATTTCATTCCTCACTCTTGAGACTGAGAAGCTCATGACTTTGGGTTGAGCAATATGAGAGCTTAATGGCATGTATACCGATTGCTTTTCTTTTCAGTGCCTACAGATGGGTCTACGTGTGTAAATACACCCGTGGCAGGTGAGTCAGCATCAGTAACACTGGGGCTCAAAGGTAAAGGCCATCGTTGGGGAGAGGGTGAGAAAAATCTTAAAAATGAAGCAAAGTGACTAGAGTTGTAAAAAATAAAATAACAAGGAGGATGAGCTACCATCACTACGGCTTAGTGTTAAGGAGCAGATGTGTCACAAAGCTGTGGTGATAAAGACTGTTTGTGGGGTTCTTCACAGACAACAAAGGATTCCTGCTTGAACTATTCCCATTTACTGTCCTCAGCAGTCCTCCAGGCTGTGGGCATCATTATCCCGTGTGGATGGGGAAAGTGAGGCCCAGGGCCATCAGCCAGGGAGTGGCTGCCCTGGGCTTGAGAAGAGGTGGTGTGACTGGAAGCCCCTTGCCCTTCCTGACACACCATCCTACTCCTTGCTTCATGCTGCCTGCCCTTCTCTGCCCCAGGAGGCAGGAGCCCATTCCTGGCATTCTGGGCCAAGTGGAGGCTTCAGGATAGGAGGAGAGTCCCCGCTGCTCTAATGAAGAAGAGGGGGAAAATGAGCTCGACCTTTTAGCTTTCAGCCAGCTGACTGTAATAGCGGAGGTGTCCACCTTGTCTTTAGAATAGAGGAGGTGACGGGTACTCCTGTCTGTGTGTCTACATAGGCAGGGAGGGTCTGGATCTGTCCCTGAAGTACGTAATCTTGGAAAAACAGAGCAGTATTTCTCAATCCAGTGTAGTGCCTGGACTGGCTGCATCAGCATCACCTGAGAACTTGTGAGAAATACAAATTCTTGGGCCTAACCTCAGACCTGCTGAGTCAGGAACTCTGCATGTGGGTCCAGGCATTCTATTTTAATAAACCTGCCAGCTGATTTTGATGCCCATAAAAGTTTGCCTGAAAAGCATCTCTGAGGAAAAAATGAAAGTGGTGATATGGGTTGTGGTCCATGAAAGTTATGGTGAAAATGGGGAATAGCTGTGATTTTTCCACAGGCTGCTGCCTCAGAAGATGAGGTTCAGAATTAACTTTTACTTCCCTTCTCTGGCATTCAGGGTCTTCTTGCTTCTTGGGCACTTCTGTCATCTACAGTCAGACACTCCAAACCCTACTTGGTGTAGGATTAAAGGGAACTTGATATTTAACTGTCTGTAGAATGAAAAAAATACAAGAAACAAATATGACAAAATAGTTACTTTTAAAATATGAATGGAGAGAATATGAGTATTTCTTATTATAATTTGCTACATAAATAAGATTTCTGAAAATTAATAAACTAAAAGTATGTACTTTTTTGAGGGATAGGGTTTTATATTTAAGATTCTAGTACAGTAAATGGATAAAGATAGGGATTATAGGGGCGCCTGGGTGGCTCAGTGGGTTGGGCCTCTGCCTTTGGCTCTGGTCATGATCCCAGCATCCTGGGATCGAGCCTCGCAGCGAGCTCTCTGCTCAGCGGGGAGCCTGCTTCCTCCTTTCTCTCTGCCTGTCTCTCTGCCTACTTGTGATCTCTGTCAAATAAATAAATGAATAAATCTTAAAGAAAAAAAAGAGATAGGGATTATATCTTTAAAAATGAGATTAGTAAATGATCTCGATTTCTGCAGAAACCATCTTTGCAGTGGCAAAACATTTGTTTAAATTGTTGTATTCGGGGGCACCTGGATGTCATTAAGTGTCTGCCTTCGGCTAGGGTCATGATCTCAGGTTCCTGGGATCGAGTCCCACATTGGGTTCCTTGCATTGCAGAAAGCCCACTTCTCCCTCTCCCACTACCCCAGCTTTTTTCCCTCTCTCAATGTGTCTCTCTCTGTCAAATAAGTAAATAAAACCTTTAAAAAAATAAACTGTTGTATTCGGTAACTTAGAAAGTAAAGCATAAGCATATTGAGTCTACTGAGGTGCATGGGAAAGGAAATAAAATGAAATGTTAGTGATACATGTTGCTACTGGCCGCATTTAATTAGGTACTATAAGAAAGAGACAAACTCAGAGAAGAATTGTTTTTTGTATGTGAAAAATAAAAGGGAATTAAGAAAATCCAAAAGTGTAGGGTTTTGCAAGGTTAGAAAGGCTGCCTACATCCGGGCCATAAAAACAAGAGATAAACCTGAGAGAGGTTTTGCACAACAAATGTCAAAACAAATGTCAACCTATCCATATGGGAAGGATCTAGTTGAGAGTATGGTTGTCCCATCCAAGCTGGATAGGCACCATCAACCAAGAGAGAGAGATGTGTGACCAAGACAGCAGTCAGGCTTGAAAGTTGGTCTAGGGGAGAACTGTGTGTGTGGCTACTGCTGTAGGGGGAAGGCTCTACCATGACTCCCTGGCAATTTTGCATGTATGCATATAGGAAAGGGTTTGGAATTGCGGCATATTTGGTGGTGCCGCATCCAAACACCTTGTGATCCTGCTGGAACATGAGAGGATGGGAGGCCTCTGTGGAACTGCTAACTCAGAGGTATCTTTCACTTGTCCTTCTGTTTCCCTTAGCAAGGTGATGGATAGTTTCTCATAGCCTCCCAGATTCTGATGACAAATGGGGCTTTCTGCACCATCCCTCAGAACAGAACCACTTGACTGCTGTCTACATTTGGCTCCGTGGTGATGGGTTTCCCCACAACTCAGGTTGTGGTCCTCAGCTGTTTTCTTTCAGTGTCATCCCTTTTGGTGTGTGGGACAAGGAGCTGGGGAGCTGGCACCTTTGGCTTATTCTCTTTTACTATCTGTGGAAGTAAAAAATGCTCTAAAAGTGTCTCGTGTATCTTCACCAGGCTAATCAGTCAGGACTTCCCCTTGCCCTGTGTTCAAGGTTGATGACTAATACATGGGACTGACTGGAAGCAAATAGATACAAAGGATACTAAGGTTTTCAGATAGTTGCTTTGTGAAGGCAGCCAGAAACCTTGAATCAAACTTTGACAGTCTTCAAGCTTGCACAATAGGAAATGGGTGAAAACTCATACAGCCCCTGAGGAGCACAAACTCCTCAATGTCCAATCCAGATGTAGCTAGTGAAGATAATGGAGAAGGAAGACCCTCCCAGAGGGAGATGCCAGAGAGTGCAATGAATCAAAAATCTACTTTCAGAGAGCAGAATCTGAATCTAATCAGGCAGAGGAACCACCTAATACTGCCTAGTAGAACTTCAAAGTTGATCCTGACTAGCAACAGCTATAGGTCTCTCTCTACTCCTCCCCTTTCTGAAAGGGAGTTTTATTTTAGTTATTCTGCTCCTGCCCCACCATTGTGTATTAGGTATGTGATTGGGCAGGGCTAAGGAGGGGGAAGCAACTTGTCTTTTTAGTCCATATGTCACTGGGCCATAAAGTCAATTCTGGGAGAGACTGTAGCAGACCTTTAGTGATTCAGACATATCCCTTCAATGTGTAAGTACATTGGCAAACTTCCAACTGCCAGCATCTGTGTTTTTTTGCATAAAGGCATTCTCCAATGCCAGGAGTCTGCTTTACCACCTACACAGTAGGTTAGAGGGTGAGATTATGACTCATGACTGACAGGTGTACACAGACTCTTCTTTGCAAACTTCTCAATTGGGATACTCTACTCTGGTTCCCAGAGGTAAACCAAATCTAGCTTTGGATGCTTTCTTTTCCCTTTCTCATCCTCTTATCTGTGTTTCTTTACTTAACAAATAAAACACTTGAAAAGTCTTATTTAAGAGCCTGTTTTCTGTGGGAACTCAAACTGAGATAAAAGACACAAGATGTGTGTTTCCCTTTCATGGTGTGTGTCGTTGTTGGGATGCTGTCCAGCAAGGGATTGCAGTTCTCATCTACTCTAGGTGAAGTCATGTGACTGAGTTATAGCCAAAAGAATATAGGTAGAAGTGGTCCATGAAAACCTCTTGTACTATCTTCCACGCTTCCTTACTCTGGATGTCAACATACAGGGCAAGCTTGGAAGCCACATGTTGCAAATAGCAGAGACTCTCTCAGTCTTGATCTCTGAATGACTGACCAGAGCTGGGCAGGTGAACTCTTCACCCTTGCCTCTCTAACAAATCACCACCACTGCTGCCAGTTGGGCTTTCTTCTATTATGTTAAGTCACTGAGATTTGGAGCTTCAACTTCTATGGTAACTGGTACCAACCTAATCAATCTAAACTTGGCAAGGTTTTCACAAATGTGTGGTCACTTCAAAAATTGTCTTTATTACCTCAAAGGCCCTTGGAAAGAAGAGAGAGTAAAATTGCTCCAGAGACAAACACTAGAGACCACATGGGGAAGATCCTGGACTATGGAAGTGGGCTGCCTGGTTTGAATCCTGGCTCTGACAGGTACTATTGCCTGACCTTGGACAAGTTACTTAATCTCTCTGTGCTTCACTTTCTTCCTCTATGAAATAGGGATAAGAATAGCATCTACTCATAGGGTTACTATAAATTAATGTTTGAAGAGCACTTATTTCAGTGCCTGGTACACAGTTCATGATAAATTTACAAATTCCTGGGTGCCTGGGTGGCTCAGTGGGTTAAGCCTCTGCCTTCAGTTCAGGTCATGATCTCAAGGTCTTGGCATCGACCCCCCATTTGGGCTCTCTGCTCAGTGGGGAGCTTGCTTCCTCCCACTCCCGCCACCTGCCTCTCTGCCTACTTGTGATTTCTCTATGTGTCAAATAAATAAGATCTTTTTAAAAATTTACAAATTCCTAATTTTCCAAAGGCTATCATGAAGTCTTTATATTGTTTCCCACAATATAATTTCCTACCTTCTGCTCTGCTATTGTGAGAGGTTGTGCCAAAGCAACAGAGATGGCTTTAGTACTTTGGACGTTCTTCCTTTGCAATATAACTTTGTTCCTGTACATAGGACATTTTCACAGTTTGCTCCACTCAGAGGTCAGATGGCACCTCTGCCCTATTGGATTCAGGCTGTGTTAGCTTTAGGTAGATCATTAACCTGAGGAGAAATGTTCATCTCTTGACCCTACTTGGTTTTTGTCCAAAGGCCTACAGACAAGATTGCTTAATCCATTTTTGAGACAATCATTTATGTGCATGTATTCATCTATTTGATACTTTTCTTGGGCCCTATATAACACCAGGCATTATTTTCTTTCTTTTTAAAAGGATTTTACTTATTTGAGAGAGTGTGTATAAGCAGAGGAGGAGCAGAGGGACAAGCAGACTCCCCACTGAATGAGGAGCCTGAAACAGGGCTTGATCCCAGGACCCTGAGATAATGAACTGAAATGAAGTCAGATGCTTTACTGACTGAGCCATCTGGATGCCCTACCAGACACTATTTTCCAACATTAGGATTAGTATGTTGAACAACAAAAATGCGATGCCTACTTTTATAGACCCTACTTCCTTTCAAAGTTATGAATGAATGAAGGAAGAGCTGAAACAGTTATAAATGAGCACCATAACCCATGAAACTCATTAATCCAGTAGTAATATACTAGAATCTTAAAAAATAAATGTTAGAAACTAGTAGCTAACATAATTCTCACTTGTGCCTCTTTCATGAAGAAGTAACTTATGTACGAATTGTGCTCTTGTGGAGTACATCTAGAAGATGTGAATAAAGCACCATAAAACATTTATTTAAGGGCATTAGAGACTTAGAGGTGCCAAATTAATAGAAAAGGGAGAGGATAATAGACATAACCTTAAAACCAAACATAAAGGGATATTAAAATGAGGGTAATATTGAAGACTAATTTCTCTCATAAAAAAAAAGATGAGATAGATTCAAAATATCCTAAACAAATATCCTAAGAAAAATATTTAAAATTCAAGTTCAGCTATATATTAAAAGCATTATATGTAACAACAAAGTGGAGATTATTCCAGGAATGTAATAGTGGATTAACATTTAGAAGTCAGAGTAGATCACCATGTCGACAGAAAAAGGAGGAGAAATCATATGATTATCTCCATAGGTACAGAAAAAAAACCTGATAAAAATTCAGCTTTCATTCATGATTTAAAGAAAAAAAAATAGGCAAACCAGGAAGGAAGGGAGCTTCTTTAATCTGATAAATAATATCTAAAACGAAACAAAACTCTAGCAAACATTTTACCCAGTGATGAATTATTGAAAACTTTCCTCCTCTATCAGTACTTCTATATAGTGATGTACTGGAAGTCCCAGTCAGTGCAGTAAATCAAGAAAAAGAAATAAAATTATAAGAACTGAAAAAGAAGAAACAAAAACATGATTCACGAAGGCACAAGGATGTACACAGAAAATCCAAAAGAACTTATTATAACTAATAATGTAATTTAGTAAGATCATTAAATTCAAGGTTGGTATACAAAAACCAATTGTTTTTTTCATATACTAGCAACAAGCAAGTGGTAAATAAACTAAAATCATGACCCCATTTATAATAGTACCAAAAACCAGTTGCTATCTAGGAACAAATCTAGTAAGGATGTTCAAGACCCCTAAACTGAACACTACAAAATATTATCAAGAGAAGAACTAGTAAAGAAGGCCTAAATAAATGCAGAGATATACCATGTTCATGAATTGCAAGGGTCAATATTGTGGCGATGTCAAATCCCTCCAAACTGATCTGTTTTTTTGGATAGTTCCAATCAAGTATCTGCAGGGTTGGGTTGTTTTTTTTTTTTTTCCCCTGGAAATTGACATGTCAGTTCTAAAATTTATATGGTACGGCAAAAGCCAAAATAGTAAACAACAAACAAACCCAAGTCTCTCTTGAAGATGAAAGAAACCAAGGACTTATGTCATGAGTTTGCAAGACTTAAAGCTATAGAAATTGAGACAGTGAGATATAAATGGAAGGCTTGATATACTGATCAGTAGAACAGAATGGAGAGTCCTGAAACATATGTATAACTGCCTGATTTTGAACAAAGTTTATATTAAAGTACAGTAAGGGAAGAATCATCTTTCAAGATATGGTGCTAGGTCCATTGGATATATACATGGGAGAAAAATGAATATAGGCTCCTATCTCACACCATTCACAAACATCAATTCTAAAATCTCCTAGGCCATGTGGCTGAGCTTTGTCTTCTATGACATTATGCTAGCTCACCAAGTTATTTAGTTTATAACTATAGTTATATAGTACAAATTAAAGGGCTTATATATCATTTGTTAAATTCAAGGAGACATGGGTGCCTGGGTGGCTCAGTTGGTTAAGCATCTGCTGTCAGCTGAGGTCATGATCCCAGGGTCCTGGCATCAAGTCCAGCATCCAGCTCCTTCCTCAGTGGGGAGCCTAATCCTCCCTTTGCCTGCAGCTCCCCTTGCTTGTGCTCTCTTTGACAAATAAATAAAATCTTTAAAAAAATAAAAAATAAAATTCAAGGAGACTTAATGAGTGAATATTAAGGGGGGAATAAAAGTCAGTAAAACAAGTCACCTGCTTCTTTTAACCCAATTTCTCTTTAAACTGACTGGAAAATAATCTGTCTATGTATTTTTTAAAAAATCATTTCCAGGTGGATTCTAGATCTAAATGTAAGGGGTATGTAAAATCTATGAAGCTTTCAGAAGGAAACAGAACATTTTCATGAACTTGGTACTGGCAAGGATTTTTTAAACAGTATGTAAAAAGTGCTAAACATAAAGGAATATGTTGAAATTTCTATCAGAAATATTTAAATTTGTGTTTACCAAGAGACACTATTAAGAGAGTGAAAGGTATGCCACAAAATGGGAGAAAATATTTGAAATATATCCAACAAAGTTTTCATAGCTATAATATATAAAAAACTCCTACAACTCAATAAAAAAATAAGCAAACAATCCAATAGAAAAATGGGCACATCCCAAAGGAAGTTATCTAACTTGCCAATAAACATGAAAATGTATTCAGCTTTATTATTTATCAGGGTAATTAATATTAAAACTATGATGAACTTCATCATGTACTCCAGAATAGCTAAAATTTAAATAAGATTTAAATTTATAAATTTTATTTCATTCCAAACTGAATATTAACAAGGACATGGGGCAACTGGAACTTTCATACACTGTTGGATGTAGAAGAGTGGAAATTGTACAACCACATTAAAAAACTGGCACTTATTAAAGCAGAATATCGGTGTACCCTGGAATGTAGCAACTGCATTCTGTTACTATATCAATAGAAATGCATACACATCTTCAGCAACAGACAAATACAGTATTACTTCGTAATAGCCTTAAATTGAAAAAAAAAAAGCAACAACCAAATTTCCATTGATACTCAATGATATGTTCACCATTGGAATACCACCGAGCAATGAGAACTATAATAAAGGCATGCCTCATTTTATTGCACTTTGCTTTAAATTGTGTTTCACAGTGACACACAGTTTTACTGTGTGTCATATTTCACAAGGGGAGGTTTGTGGTAACCCTACGTCGAACAAGGCAGTGGGTGCCCTTTTCTCCAACAGCATTTGCTTGCAGTGTGTCTTTGTGTCTCCTTTTGGTAATTCCCACAATATTTCAAACTTTATTATCATATTTGTGACAGTCATCCGGAATCTATGATTATGACTCACTGAAAGTATAGATGATGGACAGCATTTTCAAGCAATGAAGTGTTTTTAATGAAGGTATGTACATTTTGATAGACATAATCTCATTTCATGCTTAACAGACTACAGAATACTGTAAACATCACTTTCATATGCTCTGGGAAACCACAAATTCATTTAAATCTCTTCATTGTGATATTTATTGCGGTAGTATTTTTTTTTTAAATATTTTATTTATTTGCCAGAGAGAGAGAATACACAGAAGCAGGCAGAGAGGCAGGCAGAGGCAGCGAGAGAAGCAGGCTCCCTGCTGAGCAAGGAGCCCGATGCAGGGCTTGATCCCAGGACCCCAGGATCATGACCTGAGCTGAAGGCAGCGGCCCAACCAACTGAGCCACCCAGGCGTCCCTTATTGCGGTAGTATTTAACCAAATCTGCCTCAGGATATATATGAAACAGCAGAGCTGACAAATGTGAGCACAAATGTGATGGTGCTCAAAAACAGAATAACAATGACCATTGGTCATTGGTGGCTATAAGGCAGGGGTGGAGGGGTCTTGTAGGGTACTGGTAATATTCCCTTTTTCTATTTGAATACTGGCCATATGGGCTGCTCACTTACGATTTATACACTATGTGTATGTTCAAGTTCAATAAAAGGTCTGCATTAAAACTATATAAATTCTTGGGGTGCCTGGGTGGCTCAGTGGGTTAAGCCTCTGCCTTCAGCTCAGGTCATGATCGAACCCTGCACTGGGCTCTGCGCTCAGTGGTGAGCCTGCTTCCCCCCCCCCCTCTCTCTCTGCCTGCCTCTCTGTCTACTTGTGATCTCTGTCTGTCAAATAAATAAAATCTTTTTTTTAAAAACTATATAAATTCCTTTTCTTCTAGATTAGACAAAGGAAGAGACTCTTATTCTCATTTTCAGAAATTCTAAAGGTCAAAGAATTCCTTGACTCCAAGGAGAAGTAGCTGAGACCCCTCTTAGAACCTCTGCCCTCTCATGTCTTCAGCATGGGGTGGATGTAGCAGGCTTTCAGGTCTTGTATGCCATTATCACAGCAGGTACCGAGGAAGGGTTTACCTCTTAGCAGTCTCTAGGGCAAATCTTATGCCAGGGACATCCTGATGAGCATCTCAGCAAAGTGAGAACTTGTTCATCATTTTCTTTGGGTTGCTCTTCAGCAGGGATCACTGGTCCAGAGATTGCTGTAATCTCTGCCCAGAAAGATGTAGTTATTTCCAGCTCAAGAGCAGATAGGCTGTGGTTAGCAGGGATGTTGACTGCCTCTCTGGAAAGCACAGTCCCTGTGTAACTGAGGCTCATATGCTTTCTCAGTGGGCTCCAGCTGGTCTTTGCTCCAACGTCCAGAGGGTCACCAGATGTGAGGGGTCCTCTCCTCACTCCACCCTGTCCCTAGTCATCTGGTACACAGAGAGAGACAGTGTATGTCCCTTAAATTGAAAACTTAACTCAGTTGGCTAGAGGTGGTGTGAAGAGGTAGAGGAATTAGGACAAACTCCCACTGGGTTGTCCAAAGATGGTGAAGTCTGTAAGGTACAGAAGGAAGAGGGTAAGCTGTTTGAGGTGTGTGTGTGTGTGTGTGTGTATGTGTGTCTGCATGCATACACGCATACCCATGTGCATGTGTATTAGAGAGAAAAGAGCCCAGGTTTGTATATCATGATCTCATGCCCTTGACCTTGTGAATTCTGTGATTTACAATCTTTTCTAACTCCTTCAGGACTATCTCTGGCCTCAGTGAAGGCAGGGTCAGTCTCTGCCGAAGGGAAGAATTTGTTATAATCTTGAATGGGACTGAAACAAACAATATTTACTTAGCAAAGATTCATCCTTTGCACACAAGACGAGGATGCAGAATAAATAGTTACGATGGGTTCAAAAAATATAGCGCAGTCTTACATTCTTAAGGTCCTGTTCCAAGGATGCTTTATTAGACAAGCCTTGGTTTATAGTTTGAATAGTTGTATTGCCAATCCCTAAACTTAATTTGATAAAAGCCTATTTAAAATATATTTAGTGCTAAAGAATTGAACTAATACTTTATACAAGAGGCACCCACACAGCCAATATGCATATAGAAAGATGCTCAGCCTCATTAGCCATTAGAGAAACTCAAAATTAGAGTGTAAAACCAGTAACATTCTTACCAAAACAGAATGTGGAGCAACCAAACTCTCATATTCTTTCTTTTTTTTTTTTTTTAAAGATTATATTTGTTTATTTGACAGAAAGAGATCACAATTAGAGATGCAGGCAGAGAGAGAGAGAGGGAAGCAGGCTCCCTGCTGAACAGAGAGCCCGATGCAGGACTCGATCCCAGGACCCTGAGATCATGACCTGAGTTGCTGGCAGAGGCTTAACCCACTGAGCCACCCAGGTACCCAAGCTCTCATATTCTTAAGTTGGGAGTGCAAATTGGTTCAACCACTTTGCAAAACTGTTTGGTAGTACATATTAGACATAATTCTACTTTATGACCAAGCGATTACTCTTCCCAGGAAATATCCTACAAAATGCATACCTACATGAACTAAAAGACATGGGCTAGAATGTTCATAGCAGCACTCACTGGCTCTTTATAAGAGCACAAACTAGAAACTACTATCACCAAAAAGAAAGATAAAGAATGGGATAATATGCAACACAGAGAACACATGAAGGACAGCTATACACAACAACAATGAGTAATCTTACAAATAAAAACTTAAATGAAAGAAGCCAGACACAAAATTGTATATATTATATGGTTCCATATCTATAATGTTAAAAAATCAACAACATTTGTCTATGTTGTTAGAAGTCAGGATAACATATATCTTTGCAGGGGAATGGGAAGCCACTGAAAGAAGGCACCAGGGGACCATCCCAGCTCTGTTCATGTTTTTTTGTTTTGTTTTGTTTTTTAAGATTTTATTCATTTATTTATTTGACAGAGAGAGAGAGAAAGAGTGAGAGCAGGAACACAAGCAAGGGAGTGGGAGAGGGAAAGCAGACTTCCCACGGAGCAGGGACCCCCATGTGGGGCTCCATCCCAGGACCCTGGGATCATGACCTGAGGGAAGGCAGAAGCTTAACGTCTGAGCCATCCAGGCCCCACCTCTGTTCGGTGATGTGGGTGGTGGTTATATGGATGTGTTCAACTGGCAATAATTCGTTGTACACTTACGATGTGTAAAGTTTTAGGTATGTTTATTATACTTCAGCAAAAGTTGTTAAAACTTGATCTAAATTTTCCCCAAGTGGAGCTCACAGACTTCAGGAGGACTGGGCTTTAGGCGGCAGGACCAAGCAGAAGCAGCCCTCTCAGGTTCAGTGTCTCACCTGACCTTAGCCTTCAGCAGAGGGTTGTACAGAACCGTGTCTTTTACAAGAGGGGCTTCCGGGAGGGACCTGGAGTGGGCTGCGGAGAAGCTTTCGAAGAAGAGTCTGATGATTCCTGAAAATTGTGCTGAAACTTTGTGCGTAAGTGTGCACATGCTTCCCTGGGGGAAGAGTCCCTAGGTTTCATCCTGTGGATCCCCATTCCTATGGAGTCCGTCTTTTCCAAACATCTAAGAGCTGCTTGGCTATATGATGGCCCAGGGGTCAAGGAACTGACGTTCTAGTCACTAAACTGGGAGTCGGGCGGATCACTTGCCTCTGGCCTCGGTTCGTCTCTGAGAAGGCCGACAGTGCAGCGGAGTCCGAGTTTGCTTCCACTCGCACCTCCGGCAGGCCGACCCCCTCCCGCGAGCAGAGGTGCAGCCTCGCGGCTCTTGGAGCTGGGCCGAGGGGGTGGCCGCGGGTCAGCGGGAGCGTAGCCCGAAGCTTGCCGCGCTCCAGCCCTGCGGAGGGCCCGGGCTGCAGGCGAGCGGCCCCTGGGAGGGGTCGGGGGGTGTGGCGAGGGTGATTTGCCCAAAAGGCTAACTCTTCGGAGTAGGCGGATCCGCCACCCTAACCCATACCCTCCGCAACACACTGCCGCCTACTTAGGCGCAGGGAGCCACGAGTCAGTGTCGCCTACCCGCAGCAGACTATGAGGCTCGCCATCTACGCCCTGCTGTGTGCAGGGACCCTGGGTGAGTGCGCTCTGGGAGCCCGGTGGGGTCTTGCTCTCCAAGACCCGGACTGGGTGCCAGTGGAGGGTCAGTCGTAGAGGGACCCCGCACAGCCTGGGTCTAAGGAGTCGGGAAGCAGCCCAGGGCCTGGCTGGTCCCAAGGTGCTTCTGCCCGGTGGTGCTCGCAGGCACCCAACAAACTTTTGTAGCCTAGGGCAGGGGCCCAAATCCGGCTTGCTTCCTGATGTACAGCTGGGGGAGCTAAGGATAGCTTTTTACATCTTGAAATGGTTGAAAGAAGCTAAAAAGAACAACAGTTTTGACACATGAAAATTATAAGAATTTAAAATTTCAGTATCTATAAAGAAAATTTTATTGGAACACAATCATGCTCATTCAGATGAAGTATTACCTGTGGTTGCTTTCTGGCTTCAAGGACAGAACTGAGTAGTTGCTACAGAGACCATATATCCCACAAAGCCTAAAATACTCACTAGCCCATTCCCGAAAAGATTTATGACACCTGGCCTGGAAGCTGTTGCTCCTGTTCACAGCCAAGGAAATAGGATCAGAGGAGAGAAGGGATTTTCCCCAGGGTTCATGACTATGTTATCATTAAGTAGGAGAGGGGCTTAGTGTTAGGTATTCTTGTCCTGTCAGGTATCTAACCAGGAGGGGTTTTTCTGCTTTGAACTGTTCAACATCTCCCATCCTTACCACACAAGGAAGAGGTAGAAGAACATATGGGAAAAGCAATCATCCTAGAATAGGATCCACCTGCCACTCAGTTCTGTGTGACTCTGGGCCATCCCTTGACCTCACTGAACTGGTTTCCTCCTTAGTTCAGTAGCAATTGCTTTTTCAAAACCAACACTGCAAAAGTAGAATGAGATAATGTACCTAATGATAGAGCTCTAGACACAGGTGAGTATCACTGATAAAAATCCTGCACATAAATGTAGGGCGCTCCTTCCTGTGTTGGATAGAAGGAGCCCAGGGCTCTCAGCGGGGTAACTGTAAGGAAGGTAGGTCGTGGTACACGGTCAATGGGCTCATGCATATGAACCCCCCCCCACCACCACCAAGGCTCAACAAGTGTTGGTTCTTTCTAGCCCTGGTTCCTCAGGCTCAGCCTCAGGCTGTTGTTGTTTGTTTGTTTTTAAAGATCTTATTCATCCATTTGACAGAGAGAGAAAAAGTGAGAGAGGGAACACATGCAGGGGGTAGTGGGAGAGGCGGTTTTAAATAACTTCCGGAGTGGTAAGGTGTCTTACCTGAGGAGAGGGGTAACCTGGGGACGGCAGGGGGGAGAACAAGGCAGGCAGGGCAAGGAGCGCGATGGCGTACCACTGCCACATGGGGCCACACAGCCAGATCTGCTGGGGCCGGGAAAGGCTGGAAAGGTAGTGGACCGCCGTGCTCCACCTACAGCCACCAGGAAATCCAGAGTGAAGGCCCTTGGTTGCTCCCCAGTTCCTCCTGGATAGGACGTGTGTTGTTTTTCTTCCTCTATCTCCTCTCCTGGCAATGTCAGGGCACTGAATGAAAGCTCATTTCCCAATCAGCTCTTTATTTACAAACCAGAGGCAAGAGCTGCCTACCTCTCCCCCATTCCCACACCGCCATGGTCCTTCCCACTGGGCACTGGATATGGATCAGGGTGGAGTCTAGGAAGTGCTTTCTTCAAAGCTCAGTGTTCTCTTCTGACAAAAGCTCTTCTGATGGCAAATGCCAGAAAGGCAACCAAACAGTTTAAAATTAAAAAGATCAGAAGAGGGGGCGTTGTTATTAGTAGACCTTGCAAGAGCCAAGAACTAAAGGTTCAGAACAGTCTGTATGTCCACTTTGGCCTCCCCCTTCTACCTCAGCCTTTCCGGAGCCTATGAGATTTCTCCACGCGGTGAGCACGTGGCCACCAGCAGCTTTTCCCTCCCAGGATCCATCTGAAATATCAACAGTGGGCCCTGAATGTCCTTTCTTGAAATTGTCACATGACTGACATGGAGTGTTATTGAATTGGCTTAGGCTAGCTGGCTTGTAGTCTCCTTTTCTCTTTCTTTTTTAAAATAATTTTTACTGGGGTGCCTGCGTGGCTCAGTCAGCTGAGCAGCTGCCTTTGGCTCAGGTCATGATCCCAGCGTCCTGTGATGGAGTCCCACATTGGGCTCCCTGCTCAGCAGGGAGCCTGCTTATCTCTCTCCCTCTGCCTGCCACTCTGCCTACTGGTGTTCTGTCTCTATCTCTCACTGTTAAGTATACATGTAGTTTAATGAATTTTGGTAACTCCACCTGCCCATGTTACTTCCACCATGATCAAGGTATAGAACATTTCCATCACTCCCAAAGTGTCCTCCTCCTCCTCATTCCCACTTTCTGCCATTATAGATAAGTTTTGCTGTTTCACATAAATGGAATCACCCAGTACATAGTCTATCATGACTGGCTTCACACAGCACAATTGTTTAGCGATTCATTCACATTGTTGCATGTTTCAAAGTTTGTTTCTCTTTATTGATTAGCCGTATTCCATTGTATGGCTTTACCACAGTTTGTCTACCTCTTCAGCTGTTGATGAACTTTTGGGGGATATTATGAATAAGGGTGCTTATGAACTTATTGTATAAATCTTTGGGTAGAGATGTTTTCATTTCTTGTTTTTTTGGTTGTTTTTGTTGTTTTGTTTTTAAGATTTTATTTATTTGTCAGAGAGAGCACAGAAGCAGGGGAAGTGGCAGGCAGAAAGAGAACCAGGCTTCTTGCTCAGGGACACGATCTGAGGACCCTAAGATCATGACCTGAGCCAAAGGCAGACAGATACTTCCCAGACTGAGCCACCCAGGCACCCCAGGTTTTCATTTCTTTTAGGCAAGTTTTTAGGAGTAATATTTCTGGGTCATATTTAACTAGTTAAGAAAATTCCAAATTTTGTTGAGTAGTCGTACCATTTTACTTTGCTGCCAGCAATGTAGGAGAATTTCAGTTCCTCTGCCTCCCACCAACGCTTGGTATTATCAGTGTTTTCACATTAACCATTTCTGCTGTGGTATTTCACCATGGTTTTACTTTACATTTCATTGATGAACAATGATGTTGAGTGTCTTTCTCTGTTCTTACTGGCCACTCATGTATTTTCTTTTATGAATTATGTGTTCCAATCTTGTCCCATTTTTAAAATTTGGTTATTTGGATTAATACTGAGTTAAAAGCCCTTTATATATTCTGGATACAAGTCCTTGGTCACATAGATGTATTGCAATTATTTTTTCCAAGTTTGTAGCTTAGCTTCTTTTCATTTTCTGAACACCATCCTATGAAGAATGAATGTTTTACATTTTGACCAAGTTCATTTACCAGATTTTTATGTTTTGGTTATTACATTCTATGTCCTCTCTAAAAATATAATTGGCTGCTCCAAAGTTGCAACATTTTGTTTTATTTTATTTTATTGTAGAAGTTTTTTTTAACATATAATGTATTATTTGCTTCAGGGGTACAGGTCTATGAATCATCAGTCTTACACAATTCATAGCACTCACCATAGCACATGCCCTCTCCAATGTGCAGCACCCAGCCACCCTATCCCTCCCACCCACCCCTCAGCAACCTTAAATTTGTTTTGTGAAATAAAGAGTCTCTTATGGTTTGTCTCCCTCCCCAGTCCCATCTTGTTTCATTTTTTCCCTCCCTACCCCCACGATCCCCCACCCTGCCTCTGAAATTTCTCATATCAGTGAAATCATATGACAATTGTCTTTCTCTGATTGACTTATTTTGCTTAGCATAATACCCTCTAGGTCCATCCATGTCATTGCAAATGGCAAGATTTCGTTTTTTTGATAGCTGCATAGTGTTGCATTGTGTATATATACCACATCTTCTTTATCCATTCATCTGTTGATGGACATCTAGGTTCTTTCCATAGTTTGACTATTGCGGACATTGCTGCTATAAACATTGAGGTACACATGCCAGATGACTACATTTGTTATAGCTTCAGCTTTTCTGTTTTGATCTATGATACATTTGTAGTTTTTGTGTATGGTTCAATTAAATGTTGAAATTCATTTTTCTCACATGAATATCTAGTTATTCCAGGACTTGTTTTTGTTTTTAAGATTTTGTTTATTTGACACAGAGAGAGCACAAGCGGGGGAGCATTGAGCAGAGGGAGAAGCAGGCTCCCCACTGAGCAGGAAGCCCGCCCGATGAGAGACTCTATCCCAGGACCGTGGGATCATGACCTGGGCTGAAGGCAGATGCTTACAGCCATCCAGGCATTCCCAGGACTTGTCTTCAAAAAGGATATTCTTTCTCCACTGAATTACCTTAGCAGCTTTGTTGGAAATCTGCTGACCCTATAAATGTGGGTTACTTTCTAGACTCTCTGTTCTCTGTTCTGTTCTGTTAAGCTGTATGTCTCTCCTTGTGCCAATATCACACTGTCTTGATTACAGTAGCTTTATAGTAACTCTAGAAATCAGGTGGAATGAGCCCTTCAACTCTATGGTACTACTTCAGGGTTGGTTTGGCCATTTAGATACTTTGTGTATACATACACATTTTTGAATTGGCTTGTCAATTACTATAGAAAGTGAGTTTAGTCTTGAAATATTTTTGAGGTTTCATTTAATATATAGATCATTTTGAGAAGTGTTAACCCACCACTCTCAGTTATTTTACCAGGAAAAATGGGTTATTTGGGAATAGCAGAAAATCATATTTCAGGGCATGTAAGCTGTGGCAAAACCGTAGGTAAGACTAGAGAACAAAAGACAGGAGATTTTGTTTTTGTTTGTTTGTTTGCTTGCTTTGTTTTGTTTTGTTTTAAAGAGAGAGAGAGAAAGAGGTAGTTGGGAGGTGCTATTATAAACAAGAAGACCATTGGAGAAAACCGGAAATTTTGAGCATAGTGGGTTTTCAGTGGCCAAGTTGTGACAGTCTCTTATCCGCTGGGCTGTTGCTTGGCATAGAGAAAATCTCTTCCTCCTGCTGAGGTAGTAAAGTATATGTTTCTTCCTGTTAGGAATGCAGGGTACCTCCCTTCCTGTTGGGGTTTGCAATTGACAAGGAATGGTAAGGTGTGAGAACTTCTGGTTCTGGGCTTCCTGCTTTATTTATTTACTTATTTTTAAAAAGATTTGATATATTTTAGAGACAGAGTGTGAAGGAGAGGAGAGGGGCAGAGCTGAACGCGGAACACTATGTGGAGCTTGATCTCAGGACCCTGAAGTCATGACCCTGAGCCAAAATAAAGTTAGATGCTTAACCAACTGAGCCACCCAGGCACTCCAGTTGGCAGGTTATTTTTATTTTAACACTTGGTTGGTATTATTCCTTTGTCTATGACTTGTCCACGCAAGTCACAGACAAAAAGCCTATGATATTTTTCTGACAAAAAGTCTGTGATATTTATTATCTTTGTTCCTCTGTACTTAATTTGTCTCTTTTATCTGGTTGCTCTAGAACTATGAGTTTGTAGTTTTCTTAACATTTCTTAACATTACCCAGAAAAACTCTGGGCAAATTGTTCTTCGTGTATTTTTTCAGGCCCCTTTCCCCTTTTCCCCTAGGATTGCATTTACATGTATGTTAGATCACTTGACATTGTGTGAAAAGTCACTTAGTCTCTTTTTATTGGTTTTTCAGTCTCTCTTTTTTTTCTCTCTCTGAGCTTCCTTTCAGAGAGTTTCAAATAATGTCTTTCAAGATTTCATTTATTTATTTGTACAATATATTGATTGAACAATTCCACACATCATCTAGTGCTCATCACCATAAGTGTACTCCCTAGTTCCCATTATTTATTTCATTCATCCCCCCACCCGTCTCCTCTGGTAACCAGCAGATTGTTCTCTACAATTAAGAGTCTGTTTCTCTCTCTCTCTCATTTTTTCCCCTTTGCATGTTTGTTTTCTTCCTTAAATTCCACATTCAAATGAAGTCATATGGTATTTATCTTTCTCTGACTGATTTATTTTGCTTAGCTTTATCCTCTAGCTCCATCCATGTCTTGCAAATGGCAAGATTTCATTCTGTTAAAGAGGTTAATTCCTTTTATGGCTGAATAATATTCTATTACCTATCTATTTATCTCATCTTATTTATCCATTTCTCTATCAGTGGACATTTGAGCTGCTTCCATATCTTGACTGTTGTAAGTAATGCTGCCTTAACTATAGGAGAGCATGTATCCCTTTGAATTAGTGTTCTTCTATTGTTTGGGTAGATACCCAGTGGTATGATTGCTGGATTGTAGGGTGGTTCTATTTCTAACTTTTTTCAGGAACCTCCAAACTGTTTTCCACAGTGGCTGCACCAGTTTGCATTCCTACCAACACTGCACAAGTGTCCTTTTTACTCCACATCCCGGCCAACACTCGTTGTTTCTTGTGTTTTTTATTTTAACCCTTCTGACAGGTGTGAGTTGGTATATCCTTGTAGTTTTGATTTGCATTTTGCTGCTGATGAGCGCTGTTGAACATCTTTTTCATGTTCGTTGACCATCTGGATGTCTGTTTGTGTCTACTGTCCTTTTTTTAAAAGATGTTATTTATTTATTTGACACACACACACACACAGAGAATGAGAACACAAGCAGGGGAAGTAAGAGAGGGAGAAGCAGCATCCCTCCTGAGCAGGGAGCTGGATGTGGGACCCAATCTCAGGACTCAGGGTTCATGACCCCAGCCGAAGGCAGAAGCTTAACCAACTGAGCCACCCAGGTGCCCCTTCTGCCCATTTTTCAATTGGATTGTTTGGTTTTGGGGTGTAGAGTTGTATAAGTTCTTTATAGATTTTGGATACTAACCCTTTATCAGATATGTCATTTGCAAGTATCTCCTCCCATTCCATAGGTTGCCTTTTAGTTTTGTTGATTGTTTCCTTCTCTGTGCAGAAGCTTTTTATTTTTATATAGTCTCAGTAGTTTTTTAAAAATTTTATTATTTTTTTAAATTTATTTTTTATTTTCAGCATAACAGTATTCATTATTTTTGCACCACACCCAGTGCTCCATGCAATCGGTGCCCTCTATAATACCCACCACCTGGTACCCCGACCTCCCACCCCCCACCCCTTCAAAACCCAAAGGGAGTTGGGGGAAATTGGAAGGGGAGGTGAACCATCAGTAGTTTATTTTTGCATTTGTTTCCCTTGCCTCAGAAGACGTATCTAGGAAGAAGTTGCTATGGCTGATGACAAAGTAGTTATTGCTTGTGTTCTCTTCTAGGATTTTTATGGTTTCAGGTCTCATGTTTAGGTCTTTAATCTATTTTGAATTTGTGTTTGTGTGTGGTGTGAGAAGGTGCTCCAGTTTCATTCGTCTGCATGTTGCTTTTCAGTTTTCCCATCACCATTTGTTAGAGAGAATATCTTTTGGGGCGCCTGGGTGGTTCAGTGGGTTAAAGCCTCTGCCTTCGGCTCAGGTCCTGATCCCAGGGTCCTGGGATTGAGCCCGTATTGGGCTCTCTGCTCAGCAGGGAGCCTGCTTCCTCCTCTCTCTCTCTGCCTGCTTGTGATCTCTGTCTGTCAAACAGATGGATAGCGTCTTTAAAAAAAAAAAAAAAAAGCATCTTTTCCCATTAGATATTCTTTCCTGCTTTGTCAAAGATTAATTGACCACATAATTATGGGTTTATTTCTATTCTGTTCCATTGATCCGTGTGTCCATTTTTGTGCCAATACCATACTATTTTGATTACTGCAACTTTGTGATATAACTTGAAGTCCAGAATTGTGATGCTTCCTGTTCTGCTTTTCTTTTTCAACATTGCTTTGGCTCCTGGGGGTCTTTTGTGGTTCCACACAAATTTTAGGATTATTTGTTCTAGTTCTGTGAAAAATGCTGTTGGTATTTTGAAAGGTATTGCATTAAATGTGTAGGTTACTTTGGGTAGTGCAGACATTTTAACAATATTTGTTTTTCCAATCCATGAGCATTCCATTTCTTTGTGTCATCTTCAATTTCTGTAATCAGTGTTTTATAGTTTTCAGAGTACAGATCTTTTACCTCTTTGGTTAGGTTTATTCCTAGGTATCTTATTATTTTGGGTGCAATTTAAATGGGATTGTTTCTTAACATCTCTTTCTGCTGCTTCATTATTGGTGTATAAAAATGGAACAGATTTCTGTACGTTGATTTCGTATCCTGTGACTTTACTGAATTTGTTTACCAGGTCTAGCAGTTTTTTGGTGGAAGCTTTAGGGTTTTCTATATATAGTATCATGTCATCTGCAAATAGTGACCGTTTTACTTCTTCCTTACCAATTTGGATGCTTTCTACTTCTTTTTGCTGTCTGACTGCTGTGGCTAGGACTTCCAGTTTTATGCTGAATAAAAGTCCTGAGAGTAGAAATCCTGGTCTTTTTCCTGACCTTAGTGAAAAAGCTCTGTTTTTCCTCATTAAGGATGAAGTTAGCTGTGGGTTTTTCATAAATGGTCTATATTATGTTGAGGCATATTCCTCTCAACCTACTTTGTTCAGGTTTTTTTTTTTTCTTGAGATTTTTATTTATTTGTTTGTCAGTGAGAGAGAGAGGTGGGAAGAAAGAACACAAGCAGGGGAGTGGCAGACAGAGGGAGAAGTAGGCTTTCTGTTGAGCAGGAGCCCAATGCAGGACTCAGTTCCAGGACTCTGGGATCATGGCCTGAGCCAAAGACAGATGCTTAACTGACTGAGACACCTAAGCCTCTGGTTGAGGATGTTTTGTTTTGTTTTATCATGAATGGGTGTTGTACTTTGTCAAATGCTTTTTCTGCATCTTTTGAAATGGTCATATAGTTTTTATCCTTTCGATTGTTGATATGATGTATCATTTCTCATAGCTTGATTTGCAAGTATTGCAGAACATTTGCACCCAGGAATAAATCCCACTTGATTGTGATGAATGATTGTTTGATGTGTTGTTGAATTCGGTTTGCTAGTATTTTATTCAGAACTTTTGCATTTATGTTCATTAGGGATATTGGTCTGTTCTAGGTACTATCTCTTCTTTAATTGTTTGGTAGAATTCATCTGTGAAGCCATCTGGTCCTGGATTTTTGTTTTGGGGGAGTTTTTTGATCACAAATTCAATTTCTTTGCCGGGTAACAGTCTGTTCAACTTTTCTGTTTCTTCCTGTTTCAGTTTTGGTAGTTATCTGTTTCTAGGAATTTATCCATTTCTTCTAGGTTGTCCAATTTGTTGGTATATAGTTTTTCTTTTCTTTTTCTAAAAAATATTTTATTTGTTTATTTGTCAGAGAAAGAGAGAGAGAGAGAGTACAAGCAGGGGGAGCAGCAGGCAGAGGGAGAAGCAGGCTCCCCACAGAGCAGGGAGCCCAACAAGGGACTAGGTCCCAGGACTCCAGGATCATGACCAGAGCCAAAGGCAGTAGTAGCCTAACCAACTGAGCCACCCAGGTGTCCCATAGTTTTTCACAAAATACTCTCTTATGATTGTATTTCTGCAGTGTTGGTTATTATTTTTCTCTCTAATCTGTGATTTTGTTTGAGTCCTTTCTCTTTTTTTCATGATAAGTCTGGCTAGAGGTTTATTAATTTTTTTGATTTTTCTTTCAAAGAAATACTTCCTGGTTTTATTGATCTGTTCTTTTTTTTTTTTTAAGTTTCTGTGTCATTTATTTCTGCTCTAGTCTTTATTATTTCCTAATACTCCAAATGTTTCTGTTCTGCACGGGCACATGGCCTCTGGAGTTCTGTTCTGTAGCTTGCTCTCCCTTCCCTGGGCTATGGAAAGCTTTTTCAGATAGGGTTGAGGGGCTCCATTTGCCATTTTTGAGTGTGATTCTAAGGTAGTTTGGCATTTCCTGTCCCATCTCTTTTCATATTTCCTACTTAGAGTTAAAAGGCAGTACAGATTTTGGAGTCCGTCAGACTTGGGTAGTTCAAATACACTGGACTTCATAAAAAACGAGGAGCTGCTACTGTTGTAACTTTATTCTTCTGTATTTTATTTAAAATAACTTTTGGCTCAAATACTACAGATTTGTAAAGAACATTTTACCTTTGTAATATTCTCTATGCTTATTACTATAGCTTAAAATGCCAGTGAAATAAACATATACTGATTTAAATGCCCCAGCATTTAGTGTCATGTAAGATTAGAGTATCCAATGTCAAAAGAAAGACTAATTCAGTAGGCTCAAGATTCCTTCCCATAGGTTTCTTTTATCTTTTTTTCCCTGAGGTGACATGCACTAACATCAAATCAATTATTTGAAAGTATATAATTCAGTGGCATTTAGTATACTCACAGTGTTGTGTGGACTACCATTTCTGTCTAGCTCCAAAACAGTTTCATCACCCCAGAAGAAAATCCTGTACCCATTAAGCAGTCAGTACACATTCCTTTCTCCCCCAGACCCTGGCAACTACCAATTTGTTTTCTCTCTCTATAGATTTACCTATTCTAGATAGTTCATGTGAGTGGAATCATATAATGTATAGCCTTCCATATCTGGTTTCCTTCCTTTAACATATTAATCTTGAGGTTCACCAATGTGTAACATATAGCAGGACTTCATTCTTTTTCTGGCAGAACAATATTTCACAGCTTGGATAGACCAGATTTTGTTTATCCATTCATCCACTGATAGACATTTGGGTTGTTTCTGTTGTGGCCAGCGTGACAAATCGACCAGGAATGTGAGGATGGTGAAAAGAAATTAAGAGACAAAGAGATGGGGGAAGAAGGAGCACCAAAGAGGATGTCCAATAGTGCCGAGTTTATTCAAGGCAGCAAGGCATTATATAGCTAACAGAAACAATCATAAGAAAGTATCTATTTTTAGCTGATTACTAAAGAGTTTGCAACATGCACAGAAAACCCTTCAAGCTTTCCCATTATCTAGGGACCAGCCAAGAATTTATGACCCTGGCCAAATCATTTCTATCTGACTAGCAAACGTGTGGGAAGTCATGTAGGTGAGCGCACAACACATAGCACAGACCCTTTCTCAGTGCTACTCGACTTTATCGACCTAAGCCTTTTGTTCGGCTATTCAGCCTTTAAAGGAGGCACAAGTCAGGGCCTGGTTTGGTCCTCGTCTCAAGCCTTACCGTGGCCTCCCACATGTTTCTGCCTTTTTTGACCAGTGCGAATAGTACCGCTATGAATATTTGTGTATGTATATTGGAATACCCAATTTCAATTCTTTGGGATATATACTGAGGAGTAGGATTTCTGGATCATATGGTAATTCTGTGTTTGACTTTTGGGGGATACTTTTGGCTTTTTTCTCCAAGGGGGATGGCATAATCAGTGAAATAGGAGTTGAGAATTCACGTGAGCCATGCAGCTAACCCAATTTTTGTCTATCCCACTCAACGAACCCTTTATTACCTTTCACCTCTTCTACCAGCAGAGAAAGTTGAGTGCTGTGGGTGCCTTACAGTTCTAGCCTCTGTCCCCTAGGGCTGTGTCTGGCTGTCCCTGGGGAAACTGTGAGGTGGTGCACCATCTCAGATCATGAAGCCAGTAAGTGCTCCAGTTTCAGTGCCAATATGAAAAGAGTCCTTCCAGCAGATGGTCCCCACATCACCTGTGTGAAGAGAACCTCTCACCTCGAATGTATCAAGGCCATTATGGTAAGTTGCAGCTGCCAACAGGAGAGTGGAAGAAAATTCATACTTCCTTTCTCTGTGCCTGTTATTGTTTATTGCTTCAGAACAACTTTCTTCCCACAGGAACTAGACCATGCTTTAGAGGAGAAAGAAATAAGCTGAAGACCTGAAAGTACAGGGACTGTGTGTAGAAAAATAATATAAGTGCTCAACATTCATTAATAGTAAAAACAATAATAATAAACAACTAATAAAGAAGGATTCATTGAAAATGCCTGTGATAAAGCAAAGCCAGACTGCACTGGAAAATCCATAAAGAGTCAGAAATAAACAAGAAGTTGTAGTTTTACCCTTATTACTTAACATTGTTTTTAGAATTTCCCAGCAAAAAGATACAAAATGCATATGGGATAGAAAGAAGCAAATAAAATATTCATATTTTCAGATGATTGCATGTCTGGAATATACAGTGGGATCAAGGAAAATATTACTCTAATTGTGAATAGGTTCTATAAATTTAATAAATTAAATTTAATTAATATATCACAATATCATTTTTGTATAATAATGGTCATTAGTTGGGGGAAAGTAGCCCAAAATTACAATTCATTTTCATTTAAAACAATATACTATAATTCTATTATACTATAACATAGTCTACTATAATATAATAGAAAAACATTTCAGGAAAAAAATCATAGGAGAGATCTGCAAGATTGTTATAATACAAAAGTCCAGGACAAACAAACAATATTTTTCAATGAATTAAAATATATGTCATATTCCTAAATGGGAAGACTAAATATCATATACTTGTATATCTGGCCAAAGAATAAGTTTAATATAATTTACATCAAAATACAGTCTTTTTAAAAGAACCAATTAAATAAAAATATAAATAAATAAATATATATTATTTTAAAAAATATATTTTTTATATATATAAATAAAAAATATAAAAATCCTAAGAAAAAGCACATGGATGAGGAAATAAATAGTATTATGAAAAAGAAAATAAGCATGGGAGTGGATGAGACCTACTTGAAACTTGAAAAATATTAAAGTAGCAATGTTACAGAGCCCAGGGTCCTGGTGTAGATGTAAGAGACCTGGAAGAGAACAAAATTTGCATATATTCGCAGCTTTCTTTACATACATTCATCCATCTCCTTGTCTATGTGATATGAGGCAGATGTCAACTATGATCAATACCCAACATCAGGGTACTAGGGCTCTAGGTTTAATAAATTTAAGTAAGATACATGTGGATTTATATAGATTTATATATGATAAAGTAAACTTTCTAAACAAATGGCTAAAGAAAAGATTCTTTAGCTGGACAATTGGGTAATTATTTAACAAGGAAAATCAAGTGGAATGTTTAATCCATTTACCAAAACAAGCTCTCAGTTTGACTCAATTTGACTAATAAAGATAGACATCACAAGATAAATCACAAAGGTAGATAAACTTGGAAATGTAAAAATTATAGATCTCTGACAAAAAAAATGTAAAGCCTTAAGCATATGAAAATATATTCGCATCAGCTATAACAAACCAGCTAGGGCAAAAACTAGATAAAGATGTCATTTAAATATGTAAGAAATGCTTAGAATAATAAGCTATAAACAAACCACTCACAGAAATTACATATAATAAAAAATATAAAAATAAGGGAAAAGTGTTCATCCGTTTTTAAATTTTTTTCAAAAGATTATTTATTTATTTATTTGACAGAGATCACAAGTAGGTAGAAAGGCAGACAGAGAGAGAGGGGAAGCGGGTTCCCTGCTGATCAGAGAGCCTGATGTGCAGGGCTCTATCTCAGGACCCTGGGGTCATGACCTGAGCTGAAGGCAGATGCTTTAAACCACTGAGTCACCCAGGTGCCCTGTGTTCATCCTTTTTAATAATCAAATGCAAATAAGTGCAAATAGAGCCATTTCTTAAAGTAACAGTTTTTACCTAGAAATGTAGTAACATCTCTTAAATGATAGCATTTTTTTGCTGGTAGGTTTCCGTGACAGTAGGATACGTTGCTATTGGCATTATAAATGATAAATTCTGTGTTATTTCTGGAAAACACTCTGGAAATATTCAGTAAGGGTCACAAACATGCCCACAAACTTTTATTTATTTTTCTCTAATTCATCGATGAGTGGGGGGAATGATTCGTTACAAGAATTAGACCTTATACAATTGTGGGAGCAGGTTAAACACTTTCTGTGGCACTACTGTCTTTGCAAATGCTCTTGGAGCTTGAGGAGGAGGCAACCAGGAAGGGGAGATGTATGTAAAGTGGAGAAAGAGCAAGAACAGTCTGGAACCTCAGGCGTGACCTGGAGCCCATGGATGTAAACTGAAACCGCTGTCTCTAATTGCTTCTGACCTTGGCAGTGTTCACTAGGCCCAGTGGCCTTCTTTTCCTTTTACCTTTATATTAACTCCCTCATTTTCTCAAGTGAATTTAAGTTGGTTTCTGATACATGCAACCCATAGATATTAATTATACATAAACACCCAAGTATGAATACATACATAGAAAAAGATGGGATAGGGGAAAAAGGAGGCAAGTATATAGAAATGCAACACTAAATTCAGAAAAAGCCTAGGTTACTTCAAATGTCAATTAATAAATGAATTTTAAAAAATGATTTCCATGATGGGTTGGGAAATGATCCAATGTCATTTCTGAGAAGAGGCTGTGAGGTGGCTGCTTCTCACAAGAAGGAAGGAATGCTGGGCTGACAGATACTTGAAGAGGGAATCCAGATCTGTGAGTGCAAACCCTGACTTCTTATGGATAGAAATATTCAATAATTCACTCATTCGCTTACCCAGTAAACATTTATTGAGCACTTACCTGTAGTAGGTGCTTTTCTGGGTACAGCAGGAAAACACACACACACACACACACTCACACTCACACGCACACACACACACATGCACGCACACAAGTGTCCCCACCTTGGTAGAGCTTACATTCCAAAGAGAAGAGCAAGCAGTAAACAATGAAAACTTCTCAGGTGGTTGATAAAGGCTAAGGAAAAAACAAAGGGGAGTCCGGCATTCATACATGAAGTGGTAGTTTTAAGATGTGGCTGGAGAAAGCCTTGCTGGGAAGGTGACATTCAAGCAGACACTAGGGAGAGAAGGAGGTCTGACCCATGCAATATCTCTGGGTCCGTCATCCCTGGCAGAGGGCTAGGTTAGGGCTCCCTTCATGTTCTGGTCTCTTCTATTTCAGGCCAATGAAGCAGATGCTGTGACCCTCGAAGCAGGTTTGGTGCTTGAAGCGGGGCTGCCCCCCTTCAATCTGAAGCCTGTCGTGGCAGAATTCCATGGGTCAAACATTGGTGCGTTCTTCCTGGGGCCCCAGGTCTCTGATTTAACATTGCAGCTATGGGGGAGAAGGCAGGGTCTCTGCCAACATTTCACCTGAAGGGAATAGAATTGCTGGAGCTCTTTGGATCAAAAAAGGGTGTCATCTACACTGACCCATAAGGGTTGGAATGCTGACTCTCCCTGGGAAGCTATGAACTGTGTGCATCCTAATGGAAGTGCCCTTGGTGCTGCTGGATAAGGGGGGCAGGGCTTTCTGGGGTCCATCACCTACCCGTGGGGCTGCGCCATTGGGAGGCCCATCTCTGGAGACACACAGACCTGGACAGGCTCTTCCTGGTGCTGAGTCCCCTGCAGGTGCTATAGAACATGGGTTTGTGAATGCTGTCAAAAGAGGTTTGGTGGGGGGGAGTCGAAGAATAAGGTTTTGCCTCCTCCCTGTACTTGTCCATTAGTGTCATCAGTGTGTGCGTGAGCACAGCCCACCTCAGTTGGACTCCTATTTGCAGAGCCCTGGCAAAATCCCGGGGTACCCCTGCATCCTTCCTCCCAGACCTTCACCACTGTGTCTGGGCTGCAGACGGAGAAGCTGAGAAGGGAGAAAAGCCTTTGGGGAGAAACAGTAACGTCACAATGACTGGGAGTTGAAGATCTTCCTGAGAATGCCCTGCAGGCCCTATAATAGCTGGGGACCCCCACCCCCATGTCTCCACTGGCTTGAAGGGGTTGGCAAAAAGACACTAGCGTTTATTGCCTTAATAAGGGACTTCCCTCTATTCTGCTAATCAAAGGCTTTTTTCTTTTCTTTTCTTTTTTTTAAGATTCTATTTATTAATTTGACAAGAGATCAGAAGTAGGCAGAGAGGCAGGCAGAGAGAGAGAGAGAGAGAGAGAGAGAGAGGAAGCAGGCTCCCCACAGAGCAGAGAGCCTGATGCGGGGCTCAATCCCAGGACCTCAGGATCACGACCTGAGCAGAAGGCAGAGGCTTTAACCCACTGAGCCACCCAGGTGCCCTGGCTTTTTTCTTTTCTTTGTCTACCTGTTCATCAGGGGATGGTGGAGACCCTAGGATTTCCCTCAAGTTGCCCATTGCACGCCCTCTGGAAGATTAGCTAGTGACTGTGGTATCTTCCTTTGGCCCTTCTTTCTCTCTGCTCCTTTGCAGAGCCACAAACCTTGCATTATGCTGTGGCTGTGGTGGAGAAGGGCAGCGACTTCCAGCTGAAACAGCTCCAAGGCAAGAAGTCCTGCCACTCGGGCCTAGGATGGTCTGCTGGGTGGTACCTCCCCATCCGGATACTTCTTCCTTCTGACTCTGTTGAAGAAGGTAAGCTGGCTGAGGCTGGGTGCCTTCTGCCAGGACTCCTACTCCAGTCGCCCGCAGGGATTGCAGTGGGGCCATACAACCACTATCCAGCATACCAGTTTCAGGAACTGTGAGATGGGGTGAGAACAGCCTGCTGTAAGTGTGATCAGCTAGGTTTGTTGCAGCAGCAACCCTTGGGAACTGGACGCTGTGTCTTCTCTCAGCAAGGGTACCTTGGTCTCTGAGCTCCTGACAGCCCCGAACTCATTGTAACCCCAGCAGTTTGGCTTGACAAGGAAGGTCACTGAGGCTCATGAGAAAGGACAATTCCATTTTGCTTCCCAGGAAGGCTTACTGGGAATTACAGCCACACCGTCAGCAGTCCGGCCTTTGTGCCTGGGGTAAGGGCTTGGGATGGGGCCAAGAAGAGAGGAGTGGACTGGAGCCACGATTTCTTTTGTGTATACTTCTTGTTCAGTTATGAAGAGCCAAGGGAGCCTAGGGTACCTCTTTAGCATTTGGAAGATGATTACAAAGTCTTTCTGTGCTTTTGAGGCCTGCCAGCTCTAAGCATTCATGTTCTGCCTATAATAGGACAACAGGCTGCTGGGGTCAGATGGAGTGCCACACGTCAGTGTGATATCTGAACACCCTGGGCCATCCACTTCCTCAGCCATGGGCACTGTCAGCCACCTCTGCACATCTGCTTCCTCAGGATGGTCCTGGGAAGTGTGTTCAGCCTCTTAGGCTCTCATATAGGGCCACTCACTCACTCACATGCAACCTGGAGGTCCCCAGCCAATTCATGCTCTGAGGTTCCTTATGTCTCTGTTAAGCAGCCACAGCAGAAATGGCCAAGATCTTCTCCGGGAGCTGTGTCCCCTGTGCGAACAGGGAGGTATTCCCCAAGCTGTGTCAACTCTGTGCAGGGAAAGGGACAAACAAGTGTGCCTGCTCTTTCCAAGAACCATACTTCGGCTACGCTGGTGCCTTCAAGTGAGTGGGGACACCCCCCCCCCCATTCTTCCTCACTCTGATGCCAGGGAAACTAAGGTGCAGGAAGTGAACACAGAGCCTGCCCAGACCACCTGGGGTATCAGTGTGAAACCCATGGCCTGCTCTCACTCCTAACCATCCTGAGGAGCAGTCTACTGTGTGGGAGCCCCTCTTCTCTCTCTATGGCCTAGGGTCTGTGTGTTACCCTCCTGGACCAAGGAGGGCTGAAGGGACAAAACTGTATCTGGGACTCTGGGATTCACAGACACATGTTTGGGCTTCCAGCTGGGCCAAAGGCCAGGACCTCCCTGCTTGCTTCTCTCCCTGAGCATCTCTCTGTGTCATAAACATGTGCCTGCCTTTCCCTCAGCCCCTGCAGGGGGGGACAAGAGACAAGGCTACTGCTCAAAAGCAGAACAAAACAGTCCAGGAACCCAAGGCTATCCCGAGTTTTTATCCTCAATATTAGGCTATAAGCCTTTATTAAAACAAAAACAAAAACTAGTCGCTTTAGGTTGCCTTTGAAGGGGAAGGGGAAGGTCTTGCCCTCTCATCTCTCCCTCTAGAGTTATGACTTACAAAGCTCCTGCCTGCTTCAGACTCAGGTTGGCTGTGGAGGTATAAAGGCTCCTCAGCTAGAGCCATGGCCTCTGAGGACACACTGAAGCCTGGGAAACTGCGGGCAAAGCCCTGTGAACCAGTGGTCAGTGCAGAGCAAATCATGGGGACTGGCCTAACGACTGCTGTCTTGTTCCTCAGGTGTCTGCAGGATGGTGTGGGGGATGTGGCCTTTGTGAGGCATATGACAGTGTTTGGTAAGTGCTGGATGGAGGAAGACTCATGTGAGCCATTCCCTGGCCAGAGCAGCTAGTTCTGGCCTGAAAATTTCCCTACATCTAGAGATGGGTGATGACAAGACCCTTAATGGAATAGGAGAGTTTCTATGCAAAAACCATTTCCATTACTTGTACTTTGTTTAGTGTTTAGTTTGTTCAGTCTGTAAATCTACTAAACAAATTTTCTAAACAGTAACAATTAGTATTTATTAATTAATGAAATGAAACAAATTTTAATAATTTAATAACTCAATTCCGCTTAGCCACTGCAATATCCATTTCATATGTAATCATACTCTCCCAAATGCTTCAGTATAAATGGTTCCTAAATGTTATAAACACCTTAAACAAACAAATTATAATGATTTCAGAACTTAACTAGCATATTTACAATTAGATGTGTTGCAAAAGCAACACATTACTACTGTGGACAACACAGTAGTCCACATTACAACACATTATTACTGTGGACAAAAATCTATTTCTTTCTCGTTTCTATATAAAAAAACGCTTTTAAGGGTTTTGGGCAACTTATCAGAAAGAAAAAAAATAACATAAATTTAAGACAAATTGAAGTTACAGAATCTGGGTTTTGTTTTGTAACCAATTAAATTTCTATCGGATACAAAATACACTTATATTGCTTTAGATATTTAAACTAAATGTATATTTAGTTTGCGAGGTTCATTTTTAAGATCAATGTCTGCTACCTCAAGGGGAACTTTAAGTCCTCACTTTTTTACATGGGCCTTAGTTCCTTACAACCTAGTGTATTTCTCTAGCATGAAGTGGGAGCTCGGTGTCCTTTGTTGCCTTGTTCAGCTGTTCACAATTCACTCCCCCTTCATTATTACACACTGACCTGGTTTCTTAGCATTTTGGCA
Organism: Mustela putorius furo; assembly: GCF_011764305.1. Lineage (NCBI taxonomy): Eukaryota > Metazoa > Chordata > Mammalia > Carnivora > Mustelidae > Mustela > Mustela putorius. The sequence continues at coordinate 107,530,313 of NW_025421987.1, read as the reverse complement.
ATTGAGGCCTCTCCTATTATCGGTACATTTAATGAGTGGGGTCATCCAGGGGTCCCATCTCCCAGACTCAAGTTGTTCCAGATCCTCGTCATTGTTATTCCTGTGGGCATTCCAGTGAGTGCAGTTATGTTGCCAGGGGCCAGCATCTTCTAATGCCCACCCTGAAATGTTTGAAAACATCTTCATTTTCTGAAAATACCATATTGTCCCAGAGTGTCCTGGACCTTTGCTGGAAGTCACTTGTCTGCTAATATTTAAGATCACTCACTGCCTTTTAAGTAGCAGTTTATGATGATCCACCAGGCTTTTGGGGTGCAAATGAAGCTTGGTGGGGAGCTGCTTCCACCACTGGGCCCCTGAGTGACTGATGTTGAGAATTCTTTCTTTTGAAGCTATGGGATCATATTCATTCTTTTAATTTAATTCTGACATTACTAAATCATTGTAAGTTTTTCTTTCAATATAAAGATTTAAAGAGTATTTTCTTTACAACCTACCTAAGTAAACGCGTAACCATTTACCATAACTAATTGTACTCCTTCTCTTTTAGTATGATCATGCATGAACCCCATAGATGTCTACGAGTCTGCTAGGGCTGCCATAACAAAGTACCACAAACTGGGTGGCTTAAGCAATAGCAATTTATTGTCTCACAGCTCTAGAGGCTAGAAGTTCAAGATCAAGGTGTGGGTAGGGTTGGTTCCTTCTGGAGGCTCCTTGCTTCTCCCTTAGTTTCTGGTGGTTTGCCAGCCATCTATGGAGTTCGTTGGCTGTAGTCACATCACCCCACTCTACTTCTTTGCCTTCATGTGACATTCTCCATGTGTATATGTATGTGTGCGTGTGCGTGGTTTTTATCAGGACACCAGTCATATTGGATTAGGGGCCCCACTACTCTAGTGGGACCTCATCTTTAGTTAATGACATCTGTAATGACTCTGTTTCCAAGTAAGGTGACATTCTGAGGTACTGGGGATTTGGATTTCAACATGGAAATTTGCAGGGGACACAATTCAACCCAGAATACCTTCAAATACCTAAACAAGGGGAACCAAAGTGCCTGTTTTCCTCACAAGGTTTTCTGGTCTTCTTTCTACATATAGAGTATGCCGAGTGGACTCCTAGGCCTCCTTCAACTCTTCCCCACCTTTCCCCAGCAGCCTCTGCCTCCAGGAGCGGATGCTGCTATAGTCGGGAGACCTGGACTGTCCTAGCATGGTGATGCATCAACCTCAGACCAGCTGACAAGTCACCTTAAGTCTCTGAGCCTGTCTCCTCATCTAGGGGATCATCCTATTCCTGGCCTCCCCTGGTTGCTATGAGGATTAAGTGAAACAGAGCCTGGAGAGCCTTCAGCACCATTTCTGGTGTGCTGTGGGTGCTCAGAAAACATTTGCTATCATCATTCATAGCAGAAAGTTACACGTATGTGGGGATACCCTGAGGGGACCTGGGCAAGGGTGCCTCCTAGCCCTGTGTCTATCTGCAATGAGAACCGGCCATTTGGCCTCCTGAGGCCTCAGATTCCTCATAGGTATAAAACATATTTGGAAAAGATTCTTTCAGTCTCTTTGTGTTAAAAAAATTATTAAAGGAGACAAGTTAGGTGATACAAACAAGCTTGAACATTTCACAAAGTGGACGGTCTCCTTTTGGAGAACTGCAAAATGGGGCAGAAGGCAGGGAGCTTCTATAGGGTAAAGAACATGCAGAAACAAATACAATGTATCTGGTTGGCTGGGGCCACACAGGCAACCTTGTCTGGGGTATAAGGGCTCAGAATTGGCTTTGTGTCTGGGGACTGGCTAGCTGAATATACTTTGTTCCTGTTCAAGTGGAGCATTTACAAGGACACAAAAGTTGTCTAGATTTTGGCTTGCTTCTGTGGCCCTGGGGCACGAGCAGGGCCTCGAAAGTAATTACAACAAGGTCAGTCTGTGATTCAGGGAGCAGCAGGGACCACGGCTCATGGCTCTGCCTGCAGTTGGCTCATCTGGGCTTTCCTCCTGCAGAGAACCTGGCAGACAGGACTGACCATGACCAGTATAAGTTGCTCTGCCCAGACAACAGCCAGATGCCGGTGGATAAATACAGGGAGTGCAACCTGGGCCTTTTCCCTTCTCATGCTGTCGTGGCTCGAAATGTCGGGGGCAAGGAGGACTTGATCTGGGAGCTACTCAACCAGGCCCAGGTATTCCCACCTTCTACCCTCACCTCCTGCTTTGTGTATATGGCGGGGCTGGGGGTGGGTCTCTGCTTAGATTTGGGGCATTTTCTTATGTTCTCTTCTAGCCACTCTGAAAGTTCTTTTGGGTGTAGGGCAAGAACCATGTCATACATCATCTGCTTCACTGAAAAATCTCTCAGTCTATATTGTCAGAGACAACAGAGGCTCTGAACCCCTCACCTGGCATCATCTACTCCATGGACCAAAGACTCCATAGAAGTGCCTCATTGCTCCATTTTTTTCTCTTCAGTTCTAAAGAGGTTTTCAGGATGCGGAGTAGATGCCTCTCCTCCATGGAGTGTTCCGCTATTATCTTACTGCCATGGAATCCTGCCCTCCTCACTTTCCTCAGTGGCAGGTTCCCTAGCCATGAGCATTCTCTCTTTCTGGTGTTGGTGACAGCATCTCCTGGCCAGCCCTCATTCATTCCCTGTCCCTGCTCTGTTGGTGCTCTCTGCTCAGCACTGGGGGTCCAGAGATGAAGTGGACAATGACTTGCCCTTGAGTTGCTTCCAGACAAGTGTAAGGGCCTTGATGAGTACACATACAAATTATCACCAGATGAAATGGTACAACCTTGGGGACACAGATCGTATACTTTGTAGAGGACAGAGGAATTGATTTGCAGGGTGTATCTGGGGAGATTCTTGAGCCCTAGGTAGGAAGCTGTGCATACCCCCAGGAAGGGAGGGGATTATTTGCCAATGAGGGCAGCAGGTGTCTTTTCACATAGAACTGACACAAAAGCAAAAAGCAGATAGACAGTGGAAAGAGCTTAGGAGTTGAGCTTCCCTATTTCGGAGGCCAGAAAGTTCCCAGCTGGTCCTTTAGTGGTAGGCCTGAGGTCAGAGAGGAGCCCAGGACTCCTGACCTCCAGTCTCAGTGGCAGGTATTGGATCACCAGATGTTCTGGGATGAAGACCTCCAGAGCTTCTTGGGACAGTTGGCTGGCCAGGAGACAGGCAGCCTTCACTGCCTGCCCTGTGGGAACTTGCCGTTGGAGAAGGGCAGCTGCATGGGACATGGCAACCATACCTCTTGGTGTGGATCTTGGGGAACAGTCCCTGGCCATTTCCCTGAAGCTGCTCATGGCAGACCAGCTGGGATTTGGGTAGAGCATTCCCTGGAGAGAGGTAGGAGAGCCCCAGGAACCACCAGGGCTTCGGTGGGCTTGGTGCTTTGTCTTAGCTCTCAAGGGCTCATATTTTCTCACTTCCAGTTTTCCTTGTCTGGTTTGGGGTTTGTTATCCCTTCCCCTTGCTTCGCCAGCTTCCCTCCTTCCCTTTTTCTTTTATCCTTTGAACAGGAACATTTTGGAAAAGACAAGTCAACAGAATTCCAGCTCTTTGCCTCTCCTCATGGGAAGGACTTGCTGTTTACAGATGCTACCCGTGGGTTTTTAAGAATCCCTCCTAAGATGGATGCCAAGCTATATGTGGGATATGAATATTTTGCTGCCACTCAACATCAAAGGAGAGGTGTGTAAAGTCCTGGGAGGGCAGCAGAGGCAGGAAAGCCAAAGAGGCTTCCCCAGTGCCTGAAAACCTCACCTTATCCAACCGTCATTGGCTAGTGGAGCCCAAGGGAGCTACCAGCTGCACTGGGTTAGTGAGGGGATTTTCTGCTGAGCTGGGGAAAAGGCCTGAATTATGAGATCATGAAAGGGTTTTGAAGACCTTCAGATTAGAGTCAACTTGAAGTAATGATGGTTCTTGCTCCTGTGTTTTAATTAGGGATACCCCACCCAGTGGCCGGTTTATATGACAGGAGAAAATAGCACATCCCAAACTGAAGTGGGAACAAGGCTCTCCCGCTATCAGGAGTGAATTTCCAACTCTTGCCTTCCTCTAGATCCCTATGGTTCATTTCTTCTTTCTTCCCTTACTTTCATCTTTATTTAGTCAACTAATAGTCAATGAGCATCCACAAAAGCCACTGTGTTAGATGTGGCATACTCTGGTGAGCAGACATGGGGGTGGGGAGCGATCAGGCACACCCAAAGGAGTACACATAACTACCAACTGGGGAATGCTACTGGATGGGAGAACCCAGTCCTGTCAGAACAAACTCTGGAAGGTCCTGACCATCTGGTGCTCAGACAGGGCTCTCCTCAGGAGGACATACTCAAGGAGGTGAGTATATACTCTTCCTTCACTACTCTTTCTGGGTGCAGAGTTCTGCATTTTTCCTGGAGGATGATAGGCAGGAATGAGCAATGATGTGGGCCTGAGACATGCCCACTCTGCTGCTGTCAGTGAGGACCCTACTGGGCAGCCTTTCTGCAGCTAGTGGCGCTAAGCTTCCAGACACATCTTTGGACTCCTTTTGGATGCCTGGCTTTTCTCCACCTGTCCTAGGTGTGGAAGACCCCCAGAGGGTGCTGTGGTGTGCAGTGGGCCACCATGAGAAGGTCAAGTGTGATGAGTGGAGTGCTGTAAGCGGTGGTGCTTTACAGTGCACCACAGAGGAAAGCACTGAGGACTGCATCGCCGCCATCACAGTAAGGAGCGCCTCACCTCCATAGCTGGGCTCGGACACCCAGACATATGGCCTCTCTGCCCTCTTCCCATATGTATTCCTTTTGGCTATGAGACTAAGATGCACCTGTTATGTGCTGCTCCCACCCTCCAAAGGCCCACCCAGCTCTACTGAATGTGCCACTGGAGGTCAGGCTGGCCCAAGGTTCAGACTCCTTAGGTGCTCAGCTCTGGAGTCCTGGGAGCTCTTAAGTATGGTCATGCCTGGGAGCTGCAGGAAGTGGGGTGACATCCCAGAGGGTGGTCAGGGCCTCTGTGGATTGTGAAAGCAAATCAACCTTAGTCCTTGAGTTGTAAGTATAATTGTTTTTGGTGCTAAAAATATTATATGCTGGAAGAGAAATGAAAGATAAATAAAATCATTTACAACTTTATAACTCAGAGATCATTACCTCATAATTTCTGAGTTATGAATTGTGTTATTAGCTTTCCATTGCTCTATGAGCAGATAATATTTTTGTGATTAGAAAAAATAAATTTATAATAAAAGACTAAAAAATTGACAAATCAGAAGACATACATTCTTCTTTAAGAAGATCTTTATTTTGATAAACTTTCCTAAGACTAACCCATATATTAAGATCTTGAAATTTATACAGTCTCCTTAATGTGTCAATTTTAAGGATTAAATGATTTTGAGTGCTCAGAACATTGCCTAGCATATAATAAGCAGCCAATAAACGTTATCTATTGTTATTATTTAAAGTCAGCACAGTAGGTGCACTTTCTTAGGAAATGGAATATTCATTTAAAATGTTTTTAATGGCTGCACATTATTCCACCAAGTATTTCTGCTTCAATTTATTTAACTGATTTCTAAATGTCTATATATTAATTATTTGCAAATCCTTTGGTATTGTAGATAATATGGGATTGAAGATTTTTGTTCTATAACTCAATATTTCTGGATATATCATAAGAAATAATAATAGTTAATATCTCAGAAGTTGGTTACTATGTGCCAAACATGTTTATGAGCTCTTAACTTGCATTAACTTATCTAACTATTTATTTATTTATTTAAAAGATTTTATTTCTTTATTGTTAGAGAGAGAAGGAGGGAAAGAGAGCACAAGCAGGAGGAGTGGCAGGCAGAGGGATAGGGAGAAGCAGACTCTCTGCTGAGCAAGGAAGCTGATGCGGGACTCAATCCCAGACCCCCGAGATTGTGACCTAAGCCAAAGGCAGACGCTTAACTGCCTGAGCCACTCGGGTGTCCCACATTAACTCATTTAATCCTAACAATGAGCCTATCTGCCCATTTGATGGTTGAAAAAAATGTGTATAGAATAGTTTTTAAGTATGTGTCCTTTGGTATAGTCAGGTCCAAGAGGCTGTGTGGTATACTGGTTATGAGCAGGAGTTAAGGACTTGAACTGTTTAAGTTTTAGTTTTAGTGACTATCTATTGGAGAAATTATTTAACTTCCCTCTGCTTTACTTCACCAGTGTATAAAAGGGGAAGAATTATATAGTACTTACCTTATTGGATTTTGTGAGGAATACATGAGGTACTCTCTCTTTCTCTCTCTCACTCGCAAATAAATAAATAAATAAATAAAACCTTTAAAAAGAGAAACAGTAAATACAACCCCTGAGTCTGGATATGTAGATTACTGAGTGACAGTGGTCACAAAGAAAATGTGGGGGCATAACCAGGACTCAAGATGGGTCCAATGAGAGCTCAGAGATGCCAGGGAGCAGGATCAGGATCTGGATTGGGCACTTGTTTCTGGGTCATCATGTCCAGTTTTCTAACCCCCATAGTGATACAGGAGAAGTTTTGGGTGGTCCATGATGTGATGAATCAAAAGGGCATATGACATAAAGCCAATGGATAGACACATCTGAGGGTCAGTGAGACAGGAAGCAGCTTTACTGTTGTACTACTGATTTATTTCTTAACTTCAGAAGGGAGAGGCCGATGCCATGACTTTGGATGGAGGCTTAATCTACACAGCGGGGCAGTGTGGTCTGGTGCCTGTCCTGGCAGAGAACTACAGTAAGTGGGAGGGGGGTGCCTGTCAGTGTTTTATTTTCTCTGGGCCATGGACATAACAGCGTGGACATAGAAAGAAGGAGAAATGATCTAGTTCATTGTTGAGGTAACAATTAACTATGGGAGAGGCTAGCAGATAGTATCCTCCTTCCCCAGAATCAGAACCAATAAAGATATAGACACAGGAGTTAGGCAGAAAGAGATGAAAAGAGATGTTTATTACCAAAAAGGTGATATTGGAGGTCATGGTACAGAGCTGGCCTCAGGGCTCACCAAATTGCCCTGGAATTAGAGTTACCCATTAATTCAGAAGAACAGGTCTGTTTGCTTACCCAATGGCTGAAGGCAGAGGAGAAAGCATATTGTCATAGAGCATTATTGAAAAGATCTAAACCACCCTCTCCCCACTGTTCAATGAAGAGGGGCACAGCCACATGTGCCTCGTTCAATGCTTTTGCTAAATTTACTAGTCCAAAATTAACTCACTCCAGCTGCACTGGAATGTTGAGGGGTGAGGCTACAAGGTCATGTTCTTCAGTGGGGACCCTTTCACATAAAAAAAAATAAATAAATCTGGGGAAAAGAAGATTTCACCAATATGATTTATCAAGCTCCTCATCTGTTAGGCAGTGAACAAGAAACCATCCATTAGCCTTCAAACAAAACAACTCTGTGAAGTAAATAATGGTAACTCCGTTTTAGAAAACTAAGAGTTGTACTGATATAAAAACTCTTATAAAAACTTCTCTAATCTTAGAGAAGTTGAATGAGTTGTCCAAGGTAGAATGAAGACCATATCCAGGTTTTCTGACTCCATGGGCCGTTTTTTTCCCCCTCCAGCATAGCAAGAATATAATGATTGCCTACCACAATCCAAAGCTCTGAAGGGAAGGAAGATGTCAGGATGGCTTGAATCACACCGCTAATGCAAAAGGATCTTTTTCAGAGCTTCAGTAGTCTCTGCCCCTCTTCAAAGGGCATCTCCTTTTCTTTCTCTGCAGCAACCTGAGAGTGGGGGAGATTCTGGGGCAGAACCTAATGTCCAAAGGCAAAGGTCAGGGAGAGGGGTTAAATGGGCCTGCAGCATCTTGGCTTGTTGAGAACCAGTGACAAACTGCTTAGCGGGTTTCTTATTTCATTCCTCACTCTTGAGACTGAGAAGCTCATGACTTTGGGTTGAGCAATATGAGAGCTTAATGGCATGTATACCGATTGCTTTTCTTTTCAGTGCCTACAGATGGGTCTACGTGTGTAAATACACCCGTGGCAGGTGAGTCAGCATCAGTAACACTGGGGCTCAAAGGTAAAGGCCATCGTTGGGGAGAGGGTGAGAAAAATCTTAAAAATGAAGCAAAGTGACTAGAGTTGTAAAAAATAAAATAAAAACAAGGAGGATGAGCTACCATCACTACGGCTTAGTGTTAAGGAGCAGATGTGTCACAAAGCTGTGGTGATAAAGACTGTTTGTGGGGTTCTTCACAGACAACAAAGGACTCCTGCTTGCACTATTCCCATTTACTGTCCTCAGCAGTCCTCCAGGCTGTGGGCATCATTATCCCGTGTGGATGGGGAAAGTGAGGCCCAGGGCCATCAGCCAGGGAGTGGCTGCCCTGGGCTTGAGAAGAGGTGGTGTGACTGGAAGCCCCTTGCCCTTCCTGACACACCATCCTACTCCTTGCTACATGCTGCCTGCCCTTCTCTGCCCCAGGAGGCAGGAGCCCATTCCTGGCATTCTGGGCCAAGTGGAGGCTTCAGGATAGGAGGAGAGTCCCCGCTGCTCTAATGAAGAAGAGGGGGAAAATGAGCTCGACCTTTTAGCTTTCAGCCAGCTGACTGTAATAGCGGAGGTGTCCACCTTGTCTTTAGAATAGAGGAGGTGACGGGTACTCCTGTCTGTGTGTCTACATAGGCAGGGAGGGTCTGGATCTGTCCCTGAAGTACGTAATCTTGGAAAAACAGAGCAGTATTTCTCAATCCAGTGTAGTGCCTGGACTGGCTGCATCAGCATCACCTGAGAACTTGTGAGAAATACAAATTCTTGGGCTACACACACACACACACACACACACACACACACACACACACACACCCCAGATGGCAATAATTAATGCCATTTGTGCAGAATTAGTTACACCTCCGGAAAGTCATTGTAATAGTATTTGGCTCCCAGACGGTGTAATAGAGCACAGTCTGGTAAGCCAGGGCTAGCTGTGGCTTCAGGAGAATCTGCTTCACTGAGAGAGGGGCTCTGGTACTGCTTGTGCCACTAGCAGCATGGTTGGAAACCCATCAACGTAACCTCCCCGTCATATCCTAATCTACAATGTGCCCATATAAGCACATCTGATCCCCCTGAAAATCCCCCTGGATGGGTATCATTGTCACCATTTTACTGAGGAGAAGCTGAGGATCCTAGACACTAAGTGACTTGTCCTAGGAAGTAACTGGCAAGGCAGGTCTTCCACCTGCCACATTCACTTCCAATTTTTCCAGGTTTGACTATGTAGAAACCCAAACCATGATGGCAAGAAAGGAAGTGTAGTAGGGAGAGGGGTTTGGAGTGGTGGTGGAGGACCACATTATCATCTAGTTCTGTAGATTTAGGATTCTAGTTTTCTTATAAATTCAGATATGCTATTTAAGCCTCCATCAAAATGCATAATTCAGTTACAGAGTATTAAGATAAGAATATACCAAATACCCATGGTGTTCCATTAGAATCAAGAACATGAGAAGAAATCTCACTCCTACCAAAGACACTTGGTATTACTTTGGAAGTGAATGCAGTATGACTGAAAAGATTAGAAACATATATTTTTTTAAATTTTTTATTTTTTATAAACATATATTTTTATCCCCAGGGGTACAGGTCTGTGAATCACCAGGTTTACACACTTCACAGCACTCACCAAATCACATACCCTCCCCAATGTCCATAATCCCACCCCCTTCTCCCAAACCCCCTCCCCCCGGCAACCCTCAGTTTGTTTTGTGAGATTAAGAGTCACTTATGGTTTGTCTCCCTCCCAATCCCATCTTGTTTCATTTATTCTTCTTCTACCCACTTAAGCCTCCATGTTGCATCACCACTTCCTCATATCAGGGAGATCATATGATAGTTGTCTTTCTCTGCTTGACTTATTTCGCTAAGCATGATACGCTCTAGTTCCATCCATGTTGTTGCAAATGGCAAGATTTCATTTCTTTTGATGGCTGCATAGTATTCCATTGTGTATATATACCACATCTTCTTGATCCATTCATCTGTTGATGGACATCTAGGTTCTTTCCATAGTTTGGCTATTGTGGACATTGCTGCTATAAACATTCGGGTGCATGTGTCCCTTTGGATCACTACATTTGTATCTTTAGGGTAAATACCCAATAGTGCAATTGCTGGGTCATAGGGCAGTTCTATTTTCAACATTTTGAGGAACCTCCATGCTGTTTTCCAGAGTGGCTGCACCAGCTTGCATTCCCACCAACAGTGTAGGAGGGTTCCCCTTTCTCCGCATCCTCGCCAGCATCTGTCATTTCCTGACTTGTTGATTTTAGCCATTCTGACTGGTGTGAGGTGATATCTCATTGTGGTTTTGATTTGTATTTCCCTGATGCCGAGTGATATGGAGCACTTTTTCATGTGTCTGTTGGCCATCTGGATGTCTTCTTTGCAGAAATGTCTGTTCATGTCTTCTGCCCATTTCTTGATTGGATTATTTGTTCTTTGGGTGTTGAGTTTGCTAAGTTCTTTATAGATTCTGGACACTAGTCCTTTATCTGATATGTCGTTTGCAAATATCTTCTCCCATTCTGTCAGTTGTCTTTTGATTTTGTTAACTGTTTCCTTTGCTGTGCAAAAGCTTTTGATCTTGATGAAATCCCAGTAGTTCATTTTTTCCCTTGCTTCCCTTGCCTTTTGCGTTGTTCCTAGGAAGATGTTTGCTGCGGCAGAGGTCGAAGAGGTTGCTGCCCGTGTTCTCCTCAAGGATTTTGATGGATTCCTTTCGTACATTGAGGTCCTTCATCCATTTTGAGTCTATTTTTGTGTGTGGTGTAAGGAAATGGTCCAATTTCATTTTTCTGCATGTGGCTGTCCAATTTTCCCAGCACCATTTATTGAAAAGGCTGTCTTTTTTCCATTGGACATTCTTTCCTGCTTTGTCGAAGATTAGTTGACCATAGATTTGAGGGTCTATTTCTGGGCTCTCTATTCTGTTCCATTGATCTATGTGTCTGTTTTTGTGCCACTACCATGCTGTCTTGATGATGACAGCTTTGTAATAGAGCTTGAAGTCCGGAATTGTGATGCCACCAACGTTGGCTTTCTTTTTCAATATCCCTTTGGCTATTCGAGGTCTTTTCTGGTTCCATATAAATTTTAGAATTATTTGTTCCATTTCTTTGAAAAAGATGGATGGTACTTTGATAGGAATTGCATTAAATGTGTAGATTGCTTTAGGTAGCATAGACATTTTCACAATATTTATTCTTCCAATCCAGGAGCATGGAACATTTTTCCATTTCTTTGTGTCTTCCTCAATTTCTTTCATGAGTACTTTATAGTTTTCTGAGTATAGATTCTGTGTCTCTTTGGTTAGGTTTATTCCTAGGTATCTTATAGTTTTGGATGCAATTGTAAATGGGATTGACTCCTTAATATCTCTTTCTTATGTCTTGCTGTTGGTGTAGAGAAATGCAACTGATTTCTGTGCATTGATTTTATATCCTGACACTTTACTGAATTCCTGTATAAGTTCTAGCAGTTTTGGAGTGGAGTCTTTTGGGTTTTCCACATATAGTATCATATCATCTGCGAAGAGTGATAATTTGACTTCTTCTTTGCCGATTTGGATGCCTTTAATTTCCTTTTGTTGTCTGATTGCTGAGGCTAGGACCTCTAGTACGATGTTGAATAGCAGTGGTGATAATGGACATCCCTGCCGTGTTCCTGACCTTAGCGGAAAAGCTTTCAGTTTTTCTCCATTGAGAATGATATTTGCGGTGGGTTTTTCATAGATGGCTTTGATGATATTGAGGTATGTGCCCTCTATCCCTACACTTTGAAGAGTTTTGATCAGGAAGGGATGTTGTACTTTGTCAAATGCTTTTTCAGCATCTATTGAGAGTATCAAAATCTAGAAAATCAGAGACTTTAAAAAAGGAGTTATTAAAGCTCTTTCTTTTGGACTTCAACAGAAATATTTCAACAGGTACACATATGTATGTACAAGATTTACATAGATAACTTGTAATATGGCAAAGTGGGTCACAACGGAAGTGCCCACCAGTAGGGGGATTACAAAATATGGCACTTCCATACGGTGGAACGTACCTTAGATTCAACCAGTAAACAGAATGAGACAGCGGCATCCACTTTTGCTGAATCAGTTTATCATTGAGGGAGAATAAAGCATCTTTCAGTAAAGAATGTAAGCAGGAGTCCACTGAAAAATATGTGTAAATATTTCTGGATGCACATATGTAGACACGTCCGGAGAGCAGTAGTGTCAGACTGTTTGGCCCCATACCTACTAATGATAATTATTGGGAGAGTCTTCTGCTAGAGCAAGGAGAGGGGTTCAAGCTACTACTCCCCCTCCCCTGGGAGAGTGGCAGGCAGAGACTAACTGTAGCACCTCTAGAAGATATTTTCACAAGATTCTGGAGCTACTGAAATTGCATTTTGATATCTCTGTTACAAGGTCATTACGCCGTGGCAGTGGTTAAGAAATCAGATCCCTACTTCACTTGGGACTCTCTGCAAGGCAAGAGGTCCTGCCACCCCGCAGTTGGTACTTCCGCAGGCTGGATCATCCCCATGGGTTTAATATACAACAAAACCGGGTCCTGTAAATTTGGTAAGTGTGTTCTGGGAGGCAGTGCGGCAGCCCCTTCCATGGGCCTGTACCTGCATTGTACAGGAGTCCAGTTCAATGGCAAGGAATGTCAAGGGATGGCATGAATGGGTAGGGGGGGGTCAAGTGCTGGGCAGACATTACAGGTGAGCTTTGCCTCTCCTTGAGCAGGTGCTCCCTCTTCTCCTCACCTCCTTACTTCTGAGGGGAAAGGCTTGGTCCAGTGGGAAGATATCAGGGAAATGCCCTACTCTTTATGTGTTACAATGGGCTCAGGGAACAAGCCTGGGTTGCATAGCAAGAGTGGTCTGTGTGTGTGTATGTGTGTGTGTGTGTGTGTGTGTTGTTTTCCCATATAAACCAGATTGGTTGTTTTGTAAAAACCTAAAACCATATACCAGCAAGTCCTTGAGTGTTTTTCACTTGCATCCTTATCTCCTTCAGATTCTCGTATTTGTCATTTTAGCAGTATTCTTGCCAGTACCTAAAAGTCTCCCGGTACCCTGCTTTGCCCAGCCATCTGACAAACCCCATCTCTGCACAAGCACCATTACCTGCTCTCTTCACTCTCTGCACCTTAGCAGCTAAACATGGATGGAGAAGTCATGGGGTAGAACAGTTCATTCCAGCTACTGGCCTCAGCAGGCCTCTCGCAGTCACATCCAAACTGTGTCGCTGCTCCACACCCCCACACTTCCCAATAATTACCCTAATGTCCTCATTGTCCACACATTTCCAGCCCACACCCATCTACCACCCTTTCTCAGCACATGACTCATCTCAGCTGTAATAGACATCAGAAACGGTCAAAGTTTCCCCCTCACCATCCCACTGCCAAAGCTGTGGGCTCCTCATTGGCTGTATCTGCTCAGCCTCCCTCCACCTGTACTCTGGGTGTAGGTACCTCCCCTTCTCTCCTCCCTAGAGCCTCATGCCCTTGGATACTAGTTCTCTGTCGGGTATAGCCAACAATTTCTTTCAACATTAAACGTCCCCAGTGTTTTCCATCTTTTAAAGTCTTCCTTCTCCCAGCAGTCTCCCTGGGTTTCTGATTTGTTTCTCCTCCTTGCTGCCAGACTTCTTAGCAGCATGGTCTGAGCCACTCATCTCCCACTCACTCCTCCACTCCCTGTCCTCTGGCTTCTCTGCATCATTCCATAGGAAGGATTCTGGTCAAGGCTGCTGGTGACCTCCATGTTGCTCAGTTGGAAGGTCTTGCTCCAGTCCATTCCTCTATGACTTCTCTTTCTTCAGATCACCTTAAAACACTATCTTCTGACTTCTGTGAAAATGCTGGCTTGATTTTTCTCCTACCCCTACAAAGTCCCCTTTCCCAACCTGGGTAATAAATGTTTCAATTGTTTAAAGCAGCTTTCTTCCCCCACTCTAAACCCAATCCTTAGGCAATCACATCCATGCCTACAGCCTCATTTGCCATCTAAACAAATAATATGGGCATCTGGGTGGTTCCATTGGTTAAAGGACTGTCTTCAGCTCAAGTCATGATCCTGGAGTCCCAAGATCGAATACTGGATCAGGGTCCCTGCTCAGCAGGGAGTCTGCTTCTCCCTGTGACCCTCCCCTGTCTTGTGCTTTCTCTCTCTCTCAAATAAATAAATAGAATCTTTAAAAAAACCCTAATCCTGTTAAACATTAAAATCTAGGCACATAGCCAGCTCTAGATAAATGTTTGCTGTTATCACTATTATTAATATTAAATCTATATGTTGATAACTGTTGTGTCTTTATCCCTAGCACAGATCTCTCTTTGACCTCCACACCTGTGTATATTGAACTGGCTATTTGACATTATCTAGTTATTATCAAAAAAAGTCATTCTCAAAAGACATTAAGCTCAAACAGAATGTATCAGCTCTGCTACGTCTGCTCCAGAGCTGTCTAGCTCAGTGGAGGACCCTACGGTCCATCCACTTACCCCAGCAGGAAACCAAGTGGTCATCCTCCATGTACCCATCCATCACCAGTGATGTCCCCCTCCACTGTCTCCCTCCCCTTGTGCTACTCTAGTCCAAGCTGCTCTCACTTCCCCTGGACTATTACAGTAACCTGCTGCCTGCACCCCACATCTGCCCTGGATTCCATTCATCCCACTGGCAGACCAGTCCTTGCGAAGCACACATCTGGCTATATCTGGCCCACCACTCCTGTCCCAGCATTGCTGTAGCCCTTCAGAAGCTCCTCATTTCTCTAAGGAAAAAGAACAAAATTTACACAAAGGTGTAAAAGTGGGTCTGGACCTTGCCTCCTCTCCACTCACTCTTGCACTGGGTGGTCTAGCCCAATGGCCTCTTACTAACCTTTCTGTGATCCTTGCCCCCACCCCCACCCCTGCCCTGGGTCTTCACAGATGCTGCTCCCTGTCTGGGAAACGCTTGTCCTTTCACCCTTTACTTGAGTAATTGCTATTCATTCTTCCTCTCTCAACTTGAAGTCTCTCCCCTATTCCCAGGTCTGTACAAGATTCCTTTATGTGAAGCTGTATAGAACATATTCTTTCCCATTGCAAGCTGGGGTTGGGGGTACAAATTCACTAGTGTGGCTACTTGAGTTATGACTATTGTTCATGGGCTTGGGTTCCAGGAGCATGGGACCTATATGATGTCCTCACCATAGTGCCCTGGGGCCCGATATGGGGCTTGGCATCTGGGCCTCTTGGCTCCTTCCTGGATTTGGAGTCAAGATGATTATCCTATAAGGGAGGGCAAGGGCGGCAGAGGTCAGGAAAAATGTGGGAGAGGTTCGACTGGGTGGGCTTTCAGTTTTGTTCTCTGTTAGGATTACATCTGTGTGTGTACTTCTAAACCTCTGCCCTGTGCCACTTCTGTTCCACAGACCCTTGTCCCAACTTCAGCCAGTCCCCGTTTACTTTGCTCTAGTTGCAACTTTTTTAAAAATTCTGTAATGTTCTTATTTGTAATAATATGGTACCAAATCCCTAAATGTGTCTCTACATCATTCAAGGAATTCTAGGGACAAAATCGGAGGCTTTCTTGCTAACATAGGTGAGAAGAGCTGACCTACTGTGTTTTCCTGCACAGATGAATTCTTCAGTCAAAGCTGTGCCCCTGGGTCTGACCCGGATTCCAAGCTCTGTGCTCTGTGCAGTGGTGGCAGCAGCCCAGGCCACACCTGTGCTCCCAACCACCATGAGAGATACTATGGCTTCAGCGGGGCATTCAGGCAAGTAGTATCTGTGCACCACCTTTCTCTTGGGCACCAACCCAGTGAACCTCTTGTCCTTTCATCTTTTCCATCACTCCAGGATCAGGCTGCTGCATTTAGGAAGAACCAGAATTAGAAAATAGAACCCCAAATTCCCACTGGCCCCAAGGAGTCAAGCCCAGCTCCTTTCTGGAGTGCTTTTCTGCAGATCCAGCTGACTTAGGGTCCCTGAGGAGAAGCAAGAATGAGGGGTGCAGGTTCACAACCCTGGGTCCACATTTTTTTCTTTGCGATTGTGGACAGGTCATAGAATCTTTCAGAGCTCCAGTTTAAAATCAGAGGATGGGCACTTGACCTGTGCTTCTTACACCTGGCTGATGAGTACATTTAAAAAATAGATATTCCTGAGCACCTTCAGCCCTTCAGGAAACTTTATTGAGCAACTATTAATGTGGCAGGCACTGGTCTAGGTAGAGGGGTCATAGCAGCAAGACACAAGTAGCTCCCTTGCCCCCCGCATCTCAAGAGGGTAGGACAATGAACATAAACAAGGCCACTCATTTCCTGACTGTGCTAACTGCTACAAAGAAACCAAGGTGGGGTGGTGTGCTAGTGACTTGGGTAGGGGACAGTTTTGGAAATGGTGGTCAGGGAAGGCCTCGAAAAGCAGGATTGTGTGAGCTGAGAATTAAATATTGGGAGGGAATCAGGCCTGAGAAAAGCTAAAGGAAGGGTATCAAGGAAGAAGGAACAGCCAGGACAGAAGCATGAAGCAGGGCAAATCATGCTGTGTCTGAGGCCAGAACAGAAGGCCCTGAAGGGGAGTCATGGCGTGGGGGTGAGGGCATGGGTGTGCACAGGTTGGAGCTGAGGCACTGGATATGTCTTAGTGCCCTATCGGCCTGACCAAGGAGGTAGAGTTAATTTTAAGTATGCTGAGCAGCGCAGGACCCTTTGAGGCAGGAGGCATGCTGTGTGAATCGGGGTTGCGTGGCAATTGGAGAGCACGTGAGCATCTAGGATGGACCCCTTTATTTGTCACACTGCCGGACGACTTTGTCCTGCCATTTCCAAAGTTGTGTCTCTTTCATAAGCCATACATAATGGCATATTTCAGATTCCACAACATCAATGTACACTGAACATGAAACCTAGGCTCAAGTAGGGTTGGTTTTTGTTTTTTGTTTTTTACATGGCATTAGGGTTGATGGTCTTACTGGTGCTAATATGATAATATCAGAGAGAACTTAGAATTGTCAGAGCTTTGTCTTGAAACAAAACCCACCCTCTTCCTCAAATGAAGTTCAACACCCACAGAACAATCTTAGCTTCAGATGGCTAGTTCTCCCCCACAACCTCCTACCTGCATTTCTACTCCTGTGGGTTTCCTGGCTCCAACAGCTCTTCATTCCTACTGACTTGTGCCCCACCCACCCTGCCAACTCTTCCCTAGTCTCTCCCTGCTTCATATTCTTATCCCCTCCACACCCAGCATACATTCCACAGCCAACCACAATAATCATTCCTCTGTGTCTAGCCTCAAGTGCCTGTCCCTCTGCTGGCTAAAGCACCAGGCCTTGCTTAGGTCTGACATTCCACCACTAGGGGTCTGCACTGCTGGGGTGCCCGGCCTCCCATTACAGTAAGGAGAACCCACCTCAAATGTGCATGTGTGCCTAGTGCCTTCACCACCAACCTTTCTAGAAGATGAGTCCATCCTCTGTCCTCTCCTCAGTTCCCCAACACATCTGCCTCCATCTGTCATGCCTTTGTTTCCTACTTCACCAGAGAAAATTGAAGCAATCCAAGGAAACGCCACAGCGTCCCACTGCCACATCTAACCCACTGCCCTCCCTCCTTTTCACCGGCTACCTGGCTGTCTTCTAGCTCAGCCCTATCCCATGGCTGCACCAGCCTCTCCTCCAGCCTGGCCAGGGGCTTTGCTCGGCACTTCTCCCCTCTTGCTGCTGCACCATCACAGGATTTTCTCTACTAGGTCAATTGGTCATTTCTACCAGCATCCACACATGATGCTGTTTTTTTCACCTTAAACATCAGTAAGTAAGTAAAATCTCTCTTGAACTCACTTCCCTCTCCAGCAACTTCCCATTTCTCTCCTTCTCTATATCCCCCTTTCTTGTTTTATTTTTTAGCACTTTTCACTCTCTAGAATACTATATATTTTATGTACTTGTTTAATGTCTTTTTTCCTTTAATAAGATAAATAAAATCTCCTTTGTTGAAAGAGCTTCCTCTTTAGAAGGCAAGAGACTTGAGCCTTGGGAGTGAGCCAAGATACTTTAAGGCGAAAGTTGCCAAACAAAATTTAGGACATCCAGTTAAATTAGAATTTCAGATAAACAATGAATGAATGCTTAGCATAAGGGAACCCACTCCTCCTCCCCCCTTCTTCCTCCTTCTCTCCCCACTTCCTCCTCCTCCTCCTTTTCTTCTTTTTCTCCTTCTCCTCCTCCTCCTCCCTCTCTTTTCTTCTTCTTCCTTTTTCTCTAAAGAGAGATGCCGCATCTTCTTTCCCCGGAGGATGGTTTTCTGTTTCTCAGCCTACAGGGAAGGAAATGTCTATGACTAGCATTATTACAGCTTCTCGGTTATAAAGAAGCAGTCAAACACAGACCCTAATGTATTCATCCCAATTCCCAGGAAATGGGATTGTCAGCCCATTGAAAGCTTCATGTTCACACAACTCATGCAGTGAACTTCCACTGTAAAGTTGTAGCTGCCTCCACTGTGACCAGATAGATTGGGGGGGATGGAGGAAAGGAGTCAGTTCTCAAAGTATTAATGTTTGGTAAACCAAACAAGAGTCAAGAATTTTTAAATTAAATTATACAAGGGGAATTTTGTTTTCCTAGATATAAAAATCACATTATAATACTGCATAATACTTTAATACTATGATCAGTACAGACAGGTTTGTGTGCAAGAATGACAAATCAATGGAGATTAGACTTCAAAGACTTATACATGGACACATTATATTTGGTGTATAACGAAGATAATATTTCAAACTGGGGGAAAGATGAACTTGAGAGAGCAAATAAAATGAGTGTGGCAAAGTGGCTCCTGGATCTGGTAGGAGCAGCTTCAATAGTGAGTCAATCCCAAAAGCTGACTGGCAGGCTGAAAAGCTCACCCTCAGTGAGGGTGGTGTGAAGGGGTGCTGATTGCAAGGGCAAAGATTCCTTTTAGGTGTTTGGATGAGTGTGGGAGGGAAGCCATGGCGGAGGGCCATGTGGGATCAAACAGGGATTATTGATTTTCAAAAAGGAAAAGAGGTATATGAATGCTGATAAAGAGAGCCCAGTGATCAGGGAAAGACCGCAATTACATAAGAGAAAGAGGATCACTATCGGAAGGTGCCTGAGAGTGTGGGCGGGGTTGGGATGCAGGGCACCTGGAGGGACACTTTTGCCGAGAGAGAC
This sequence comes from Mustela putorius furo, assembly GCF_011764305.1. Taxonomy (NCBI): domain Eukaryota; kingdom Metazoa; phylum Chordata; class Mammalia; order Carnivora; family Mustelidae; genus Mustela; species Mustela putorius. Next base: position 107,511,070 of record NW_025421987.1, on the reverse strand, counting down.
CTTCACTCCTTCTTTGTGTCTGGAGGGCAGGAGAAGCGCACTGGAGACTTGGGCTGGCAGATTTGGCAGAGGGAGGCTGGAAGGAAGCCCATGTGAGGATATCTGTGTTTTCTCCGGGAAGCAGGAACACATGTCAGAGTGAGTGTTGAGGAGAGGGTATGTGGTGAGACAGAGGCATGCGGGAATTTGGAAAACATTTTAGTAATTGCTCTATGGAGTGGAGAGGTGGCTATCTGAAAGAGTGGTTCTCACCACTAGAGCACAGAGTCTCTTAGGGGGCTTGTTAAAACACAGCTTGCTGGGCCCCACACCCAGAAATAGGTCTCGGGTGGGGCCCAAGAGTGTGCATGTCTCACGGGTTCACAGCTGGTTCCCATGCTGCTGATCCCAGCCCACACGTTGAGAACCACAGATCTAGAGTAGAGAGAGGAAAGCAGGAATGCCCAGGAGAAGTTAATGATCAGGAGAGTCTCTGGTCTGCCTCCCTACTAGAGTACAGACACACCTGAGGCAGACTGTCATATGTATTCAGGACTGGGATTATATGAAGGACAGGAAGAAGAAAGAAATAGGGCAAAGGGAGTTTAGGAAGAAAATTGAATGGGAGTAATTGACCGTAGCTAAGTATAGAGGGACCTGAAGTTAGGAGAGAGAGAAAACTGGAGAGGTGCTCCTGATAATTGATCACTAATGTCAGTTGCCAACTGATTGGATGTCCTAGAACTGATTGCTAATGCGTTCGACATTTCTCATAAAGAATGGACCTTAGTGGTGCCTAAGTGGGTTAAAGCCTCTGCCTTCGGCTCCGGTCATGATCCCAGGGTCCTGGGATCGAGCCCTGCATCAGTCTCTCTGCTCGGCAGTTAGCCTGCTTCCTGCTCTCTCTCTGCCTCCCTCTCTGCCTACTTATGATCTCTGTCTGTCAAATAAATAAAATCTTTTAAAAAAAAATCCTACAAAAACAGCAAACTGTGTATACTTAAAAAAAAAAAAAAAGAATGGACCTTAAATACAGAGAAAAATTTTTCTGCAATTAATTGTGAACACATACCTAGTGATGTACATTCACTAGTGATCATTAAGACTGACTAGACATTGATTTTAATCTCTGGTGTGAGTTTTGATCCAACCAGAAAGTCAACCTTGAATATCCCTGTTCATAGGAGAACACAAACCTCTTCTCTGGAGAAACCAATCAGTATTTAAAACAAGGAACAAAACAGTGGTTATCTACAATAGGAACAAAATAAACAGGTTTCTCTTTTTGATTACATTTCCCCTCTAATTCTCAGGGACAGCCCAGGTGTTACAGTTGTGTGTATGGATGTGGCCAGTGTTTGTTGTGGTTCTAGTGGAGGGTGAATGAGCCTCTAGGTGATTCTCTCTGGGCATCTCTCCCTCCCACTCCTATTGATGCTCCTCACTGACCTGACCCTTGCTGTGCAGGTGTCTGGTTGAAAAGGGAGACGTGGCCTTTGTGAAGGAGAGCACAGTCTTCCAGAACACTGATGGTATGTGCCTATGCTGTCATTTCCTCCCTTGGAAAAAATCTGAGTCTCTCCTGGAAAGTCACTCCCAGTCAGACAACTGGGGAAGTTTATTAAAGAATGGCTGACTCTCTTCATTTATAGGCATTCCTTATATATTCTGGATACTTTTTGTCTGCTATATGTATTGACAATATCTTGTTTCTCTCTGAAAGGTTTACCTTTGCATTTTCTTAATGGTGTCTGATGAACAGACATTTTAATGTTTAATGTAGTTCAACTTATCAATCTTTCTGGCTGTTGCCAGGCCTGTTAAAGAAATGTTTGCCTTTGGGACGCCTGGGTGGCTCAGTTGGTTAAGCAGCTGCCTTCGGCTCAGGTCATGATCCCAGGGTCCTGGGATCGAGTCCCACATCGGGCTCCTTGCTCGGCAGAGAGCCTGCTTCTCCCTCTGACTCTGCCTGCCTCTCTGTCTGCCTGTGCTCGCTCGCTCTCCCTCTGTCTCTGACAAATAAATAAAATCTTAAAAAAAAAAAAAAAGAAAGAAAAGAAATGTTTGCCTTTAACAGGACTGAAAATGCACTAACTGGAAAGGCTATGAATTTATAACCATGAATTTTTCTCTTTCTTCTGTTTTATTTTTAAAGTTTTTTATTTCATTTTTCTGTGTCTCTGTGATTCTCTCAGACATTGGTAGTTGGTCACATCCCCCCAAGGAGGGCACTGTGACTAGAGCTGTCAGCTGTGGCTGACCGGCCTTCCTTCTCCCCAGGAAAGAACCCTGAAGCCTGGGCTAAAGACCTGAAACAGGAAGACTTTGAGCTGCTGTGCCTCGATGGTACCAGGAAGCCTGTGACTGAAGCTCGAAGGTGCCACCTGGCCATAGTCCCAAATCATGCTGTGGTCTCAAGGAAAGATAAGGCAGATTTTGTCCGCAGGATACTCTTCAATCAACAGGTTTGGGCACACAGAAGGTCCTTCCACATATCCCCCAAACAGAATGCTCAGATCTCCTCCAGAGCTGACAGGCACACCCAGCCCAGTCTCATATTCTTTCTCCCTGGGCAGTGGAACAGATTCTCAGAGCTCTGCCTCTGAAATCAGAAATCTAGCTGGTGGCTCTGTTCACTTTGTGCTCTGGGGCTGTCTAGGATATCAAAGTGGACTGAAAGAGCCTTGGACACATGAATATCTGAAGGGTCTTCCTGAGACTAAGTTTCCTCTCAGAACAGACTCCTGGTACTTCTTGGACTTGTTCAGTCCCTCCATGAGAGTTGTCTCTTGCGTCTTCTGTCATAGAAATAAGGGAGATGGCTTAGTGCCCTTCACACAGGGGTGAGGAAAGGAGGCTACTCTACCTGACTTAGTGTAGGTCCCAAGGCATTACTGAACCTGGGCAGGCTGAGCATTGTTTTAGGCTTCCTGAAAGTTCAAGAGCCAACATTCCGACAACTCATGACTTCTACAGGCAGCCAACAGGGGTTATGAAGTAGCAGGATGCCCAATTCAAATGATCTTAAGAAAACCCAAAGCCTCATCTGCCTTTCAGCTTCGTATACCCCATTCCTGGAAGAACCCTGTATGATTAATCCATGTGTTAGCATATGCTGCCAACACGTCCCAGTTAGAGGACTACAACTCAGGGAGAACTGGCAAAACAAAAGGCTCCTCATTAGGGACACTTGAAGGCATGTGTCTCCCAAAACACAACTTGCCCCTTGGCTGTCCGGGGCTGAACAAAGAAAAAGAGAGGAGGGGAAGAAAAGATGGAAACGGTCAGGTGCCTAGGACAGATCTAGAGTATAGAAGAGGCCAGGCAGCAAGGGCTTTGGGCAGTGGAAGACAGGTAGCACGACCCAGGAAGTTGAAAATATCCAGCATGATAGGCAGAATTGTGATACTGTGACCACAAAACTCAAAGCTGCTGCTTCTTCTTTTTTAATTACATTTTTAAAAATTTTCTTTTCAGCGTAACAGTATTCATTGTTTTTGCACCACACCCAGTGCTTCGTGCAATACGTGCCCTCCCCAATACCCACCACCTGGTTCCCCCAACCTCCCACCCCCCCCCGCTGCCCCTTCAAAACCCTCCGGTTGTTTTTCAGGGTCCATAGTCTCTCCTGGTTCATCTCCCCTTCCAATTTCCCTCAGCTCCCTTCTCCTTTCAGTCTCCCCATGTCCTCCATGCTATTTGTTATGCTCCACAAATAAGTGAAACCATATGATAATTGACTCTCTCTGCTTGACTTATTTCACTCAGCATAATCTCTTCCAGTCCCGTCCATGTTGCTACAAAAGTTGTGTATTCATCTTTTCTGATGGAGGCATAATACTCCATAGTGTATATGGAAGCTTCTTTTATTAAGCAGTTACTTTACATACATTATCTCCATTTACAAATGAGTAAACCGAGGTTCACTGAGCTCAGTAAAGAAGTTTCTTAAAGTCAGGTGACAAGGAAAAGCTAGGGCCACGGTTTGAACCCAGAGACCATGCTTTTTGCCATTCATGTTGCCTCTGAGACTGTTACTGTGTCCCAGGTCTCCCAGGGGCTGGAGCTGAGCAGTGCAGCAGACTTAGATCTTCTGAGGTAGAATACACAACCTTGTGCTCCTTGGTGCTCCTGCTCACTCTCTATCTGTCTGATGCAGGAACTCTTTGGAAGAGATGGGTTTGAATACAGGATGTTCCAGATGTTTCAGTCGTCAACTAAGGACCTGCTCTTCAGCGATGACACGGCATGTTTAGCTAACCTTCAGGACAAAGCATCCTATCGAAAATACTTAGGACCAGAGTATCTTAGGAATATTGCTAACATGGGACAATGCTTACACTCTGGTGAGTAGAATAGAACACCAAGGAACAATACCATGGCGGGGGGGCAGGTGAATATGTTTAAGGACCATTGTGTGCCAAGCCCTGAGCCAGTACTGATAGGAGAACAAAGATGGAGAAGGCTTGCTCCTGGCCCTGCAGGAGGATGTGAGCCTACACTGTCAATTAGACAACAGTACAAGGGAATACCTGAAAAAAGACCAAATCGTTAAAAGGAGACAGAGAGCGCAATTGAGATCGTTTGGAAACTGAACTTGTTTACTTGTGCATTTCCATTTTTTTCCTAACAAAATGAAAAGGTACACATGTGTGAGCCCTTCATTGTAGGGAGAGTGTTGGGAAATGACCCCTATGTATCACTCATAGAGAATAAATTTTGAAAGATTTTTTTAAAGGATTTTATTTATTTATTTCACAGACAGAGTTCACAAGTAGGCAGAGAGGCAGGCAGAAAGAGACGGGGAGGCAGGCTCCCTGCCGAGCAGAGAGCCCGATGTGGGGCTTGATCCCAGGACCCTGGGATCATGACCTGAGCTGAAGGCAGGGGCTTTAACCCACTGAGCCACCGAGGTGCCCCCAATTTTGAAAGATTTTAAGTACAATGTATAAATAATATTAATGGAAACTGTAACTATAGTTAGCACTATAGCGTTCCCTTTCTAGTTATACACACACACACACACACACACACACACACATATATATTTTCAAATGGCATAATGTGTGAATGTATAGTTGCCTAAAAAAGGATTAAATTGGAGAAATAAAATTAGAGCTGGGATAATCAAATTTCTGGGAGCGTGCCTGAATTTTTGTTGAATTACATCGTATGTTGAAGATGATGAAAGTAAAAGGAACAGAAAATATATTTAAGGATAGCACTGACTTCAGTTAGGAGAAACAGAGACAGAGAGAGAGTGAGAGAGAGAGAGATAGAATTTTAAAAAATCGGGCACCTGGGTGGCTCAGTCAGTTAAGTGGCTGGCTTCAGCTCAGGTCATGATCCCAGGGTCCTGGGATGAAGCCCACCATCGGGCTCCCCGATCAGCGGGAGCCTGCTTCTCCCTCTGCCTGCTGCTCTGCCTGCTGCTCTGCCTACTTGTGATCTCTCTCTCTCTCTCCCTCTGTCAAATAAATAAATAAAGTCTTTAAAAAAAATCATTACCTAGCATTTACTTTTAGAAAACAGGAATAGAAACGTGTTTAGTAAACACAGAATGTACCTGTAAGTCTGTCTTTTATGTTTTGCTTCACAGAACTTCAGGACGCCTGTACATTCCATGTACATTAAAAACCGATCAAAGTGGGCAACCACAGAAATGCTCAGTGCCTGCAAATACAGTGGGGACACATCTCACTTGTCTGCATGTGGGCCTCTGTTAACTTCAGTCGTTTTATATAATTATGTGCTGTAACTGATACAAAATTAAAGTAAACAGAAATTACAATGAATAAAAGTTATTGTGTCTGCTTAGAAAACTTATGTCCTCATTATATGTCCTCATTAGAAAACTCATTATATGTCCTCAGATTTTTTGAGGGGAGAAAACTGATCTTTATGCTTGAGTTATGCTTCTAAATTAAATATCTATTAAATTATACCTTTTTTTAAAAATGTACCAAACAAGCTCGTCTTCCCTCCCTATTCTTTAATTTACTCAAGAGTTGAGTCACCTATATAGAATTGAAGCAATAAATCTGTCTGAAGTGAGTCTGAGTGGTGATTATAAGTATGCAAAAAAATGCACTAGTATGTATAGTATCGAGGACTTACACAATAAAAACAAGGGATAAGGAATGAGTTTGTTTATTTTAAAAATATATTTGAACATTTAAAATTCATAATGTCAAGGGGAATAAAAATCCTGACCCAGATTACTTGGAAGACATTAAAATTACTACAAAAATCTAACCCTACTACCTACTGGACTCAATTAAGGGTTTCTTATCAGAGACTTTGCCATATCTTGTATTACCATACTTGCAGCTTGTGGTAGTGCCTCAATAAATATTGACTGGGGCCCTAAGTTACATATTGTTAAATGGTAGTTTCATGAGTGTAGATTTCTGCTTATGTCTGTGAAAAAGTAACCAGTACAAGTCTTGCCCCCCTACCATAAGTAACTAAAAAACTGACAAAGTATATGAAACAACTGTTTTTAAACATTGGACAATAGCAGCACAGGACTCTGGTCCTTGAGATAAGGGAAAGAAAAGAGGTAAGCAGAATGATGACCCTACTTTTTGCCTGGAGGAAATTTCCAGATCATGGCACAGGGAGGAGGAACCCAAGAAAGCCTGTCACATTAGTTGAGGAAACAAATAAAAGCTTGGAGAGAAGCAAGATGACTGGAGTTTGTATACAGAAGACATCTCTAGAAGAGTCCCCTTGAATGTTTGGTGAAATACCAATCTGCGTGAGTGTAGAATGAAATTGAAATCTGTAAGACTAGACAAAGAATAACTGTGAGAGACCTGCAAGCTGAACAATTCCACAGAGCTAGGAATCATTTGTGCTCATACTATAGCCAGAGTGAAGAAATCTAATTGAACACCTAAAGATTTGACTGAAGGTCAGACCTTAGATGTGAGGATAAATAAAGTAGCTGTAGACTAAGGGCTGCTCTATACCTGCCCTGAGAGTGAACTAGATTTGGTAGAATGAGCTGATCTGTAAGTAACTTAAATGCCTTCTAAAATAAGTCTCAATGCATTAAAGGAAGCCAACAAAATCTAAATATTCAGAAATGTAGCTTATGTAATATCCAGCATCAAATGCAAAAATTACCAGATATGCAAAGAAGTGTAAAATGTGACTCAGAGTCAGAAGAAAAATCAACCAATAAAAGCACACCTAGAGGGGCTCCTGGGTGGCTCAATTGGTTAAGTGCCAGACTCGTGATTCTGGCTCAGGTCATGAACTCAGGGTTGTGAGATGGAGCCCTATGTTGCCTTCCTGCTCAGCATAGAGACCGCTTAAGATTCCACTTGAGAGGGGCGCCTGGGTGGCTCAGTGGGTTAAGCCGCTGCCTTCGGCTCAGGTCATGATCTCAGGGTCCTGGGATCGAGTCCCACATTGGGCTCTCTGCTCAGCAGGGAGCCTGCTTCCTCCTCTCCTCTCTCTGCCTGCCTCTCTGCCTACTTGTGATTTCTCTCTGTCAAATAAATAAATAAATAATCTTTAAAAAAAAAGATTCCACTTGAGATTTCCTCTGCCCCTTCCCGCACCCCCCAAATAAATAAACAAAACCTTTTTTTAAAAAACCTACATACCTAAAAATCAAAGAGATGATGGTATTTGGACAATGGACTTGATTTTAAAATTTTTTAAAGTTTTTATTTAAATTCTTGTTAGTTAATATACAATGTAATATTGGTTTCAGGAGTAGGATTCAGTAATTCATTACTTACATATAATACCCAGTACTTGTCATAAGTGCCCCCCTTAATACTCTTCACTCATCTAGGCCATCCCCAACCCACCTCCCTCCATGGTTTCTTCTCTATGGTTCTCTTATGGTTTGTTTCCCTGTCTTTTCCCCCCCCTTCCCATGTGTTCATCTGTTTTGTTTCTTAAATTCCACATATGACTGAAATCATACGGTATTTTTCTCCAATGTACTTATTTCACTTAGGTAATGCACTCTACATCCATCCATGTTGTTGCAAATGGCAAGACTTCATTCTTTTTGGTGGCTGAATAATATTCCACTATAAACACACACACACACACACACACACACACACACACACAACATCTTCTTTATGCATTCATCAGTTGATGGACATTTTGCCTCTTTCCATATTTTGGTTATTGTTGATAACGCTATATACATTGGAGTGAGTGTACCCCTTTAAGTCTGTATTTTTGTATCTTTTGGATAAATATCTAGTAGTGCAATTGCTGGACCATAGGGTATTTCTGTTTTTAACTTTTTGAGGGAACTTCTTACTGTTTTACAAAGTGGTTGTACAATTTGCTTTCCCATCAACAGTGCAAGAGGGTTCCCCTTTCTTCACAACCTTGCCCATATCTGTTTCTTGTGTTATTATTTTAGCCATCTGACAGGTGTGAGATGGTGTCTTATGGTTTTGATTTGTATTTCCTGATGAAGAGTGATGTTGAGCATCTTTTCATGTGTCTGTTAGCCATCTGGACGTTTTCTTTGGAAAGATATCATTTCATATCTTCTGTCCATTTCTTAACTGGATCATTCCTTTTGGGGGGTATTGAGTTTGAGAAGGTCTTGGATACTAGTCCTTTATCAGATACAGGCAATGAACTTTAAAATAATTGTGATAAACATTCCCAAGGATTTAAATGAAAATAAAAATTTAACAAAGAAAAAAGAAAAAAGAAGACCCAGTGAAAATCTAGAGTTGTAAAATTTGTGTTTTTCAAGGAATTTGTCTATTTCATCTAAATTGTCTATTTTTGCCATAAACTTGTCCAAAATATTTCCTTACTATCTTTTAATATTTATAGGTTGTGTGATGATACCTATTCTTCCACTTTCCATAGCAGTAATTCATGTTTTCTCTATTCATTTTTCTTGATCAGTTTAGTTACAGTTTTTATCAACAGTTATCAAACTTTCAAAGAACAATTTTTTAATATTCACTATTTGCCCATTTTCTATGTCATTTTTAAAAAGGTTTTATTTATTTATTTGATAGACAGATCACAAGTAGGCAGAGAGGCAGGCAGAGAGAGAGAGTGGGAAGCAGGCTCCCTACTGAGCAGAGAACCTGATGCAGGGCTCAATCCCAGGACCCTGAGATCATGACCCGAGCTGAAGGCAGAGTCTTAACCCACTGAGCCACCCAGGTGCCCTCGTGTTTTGTTTTGTTTTTTAAGGACTTTATTTGAGAGAAAGCATGCTAGAGAGAGAGAGAAAGACCATGAACAGGGTGTAAGGACAGGCAGAGGGAGAAGCAGACTTCCAGCTGAGCAGGGAGCCTGATGTGGGATGCAATCCCAGCATCTTGGGATCATGACCCGAGCCGAAGGCAGATGCTTCACTGACTGAGTCACCCAGGTGCCCTCATTTTCTGTTTTTGCCCTTATTTCCTTTCTTTTACTTACTTTTCTTTTAATTTGCTTTTTTCCTTAGATTCTTAAGGTACAAGTTTAGATCAGTTATTTAGAACAGTCTCCTTTTCTAATATGGACATTTAAAATTATAAATTTCCTTCTAAGTACTACCTGGGCTGCATCCATCAAGTTTTCGTATTTTATATTTTCTTTAGCATTCAGGTAACAGTTTTTTTCTAATTTTCCAAAGGTTTCTTGGATCAGTTGATTATTTAAAAGTTATTTTTAATTTCCAAATGCTTGATGATTTTCCAGGTATCCTTTTGTTACTGGTTTCTAATTTAATATCTTTGTCAGAGAATATATTCTATATGACTTCAATCCTCTTAAATTATTGTTTGTTTTTTTTTTTTAATGGCTACAGATGGTTTATCTTGGTGGTTGTTCTATGCACACTTGGAAAAAAATATGTAACTTTTATTTTGGGGGTGTAGTTCTATAATGTGTAGATTGTAATATGTAGTATAGCTCTATAAATAGCAATTAGGTCAAATTGGCTAATGTTATTGTTCAAACCCTCCATCTTGACTCATTTTCTGTCTACTTTTTTGCATTAATTGCTGATAGAAGAGCTTTGAAATCCCCAACTTTAAATATGGATTTGCTCATTTCTCCTTCCAGCTCAGTCAGATTTTGCTTTATATTTTTTGTTCTGTTAGGTACACACACATTTAGGGTGTTAGGCTTTCTTTCTTCTTCTTCTTCTTCTTATTTTTTAAAGATTTTATTTATTTATTTGATGAGAAAGAGAGAGAGAACAAGCAGAGGGGTCAGCAGGCAGAGGGAGAGGGAGAAGCAGGCTCCCTCAAGAGCAAGGAGTCCAGTGTTGGGGGCTCTATCCCAGGACCCTAGGACCATGACCTGAGCCAAAGGCAGAAGCCCAACCAACTGAGCCACACAGGTGTCCCCAGGATGTTAAGATTTCTTAATGAGTTGACTGCTTCATCATTATGAAATGTCCCTGTTGTCCCTGGTAATACTTCTTAAGTCTACGTCATTTGATATTAATATGATCACTCCATCTTTCTTATGCTTTGTGTGTGCTTATATTTGTTTTCCATTCTTTTACTTTAATCCATCTGTTTATATTAAGGAGGGTTTCTTATAAAGAGCACATGGTCGGGTCTTTCTTTTTTCATTCAGTGTGACAATCTCTACCCTTTTAAAGGATGTGTTTGGTTCATTTATATATAATGTAATTATTAATATTTGTTTTCTGTTTCCTCTGTTCTTTGGTTCTTGCTTCCTCTTTTCTGCCTTTTATTGGCTTGAGTGTTTTTTAGTATTATATTTTACCTTCTCTATTTGCTTTTTAGCTATTTTTAATGTCTTCTCCTAACTTTACAATATTTATCTTTATCTGAAAACTAGTGTCAGGTAAGGACACAAAGTTAACATACAGAAATCTGTTGCATTTCTGCACAATTAAAAATGAAGCAGAAGAAATAGAAACTAAGAAAACAATAATATTTAGAATTGTACCCCAAATAATAAGATACCTAGGAATAAACTTAACTAAGGAGGTGAAAGACCTGTACCCTGAAAACTACAAAAGAACTTGAAGATGACGCAAACAAATGGGAAGATAGTCCATGCTCCTGGATTGGAAGAACAAATATTGTTAAAATGTCCATACTACCCAAAACTATCCATAGATTAATGCAATCAAAATATCAATGACATTTTTCACAGAACTAGAACAAATAATACTAAAATTTGTATGGAACCACAAAAGACCCTGAATAGCCAAAGCAATCTTGAGAAAGAAGAACAAAGCTGGAGGTATCACAATTCCAGACTTGAAGTTACATTACAAAGCTGTAATAATCAAAACAGTATGACACTGGCACAAAAATAGATACATAGACCAATAAATCAGAATAGAGAGCCCCTCCAAACCCAGACTTAATGGTTAATCTATCCATGAAGAAAGAGGCAAGAACATACAATATGGAAAAGACAGCCTCTTTTTTTTTTTTTTTTTAGATTTTATTTATTTATTTGACAGAGAGAGAGATCACAAGTAGGCAGAGAGGCAGGCAGAGAGAGAGAGAGGGAAGCAGGCTCCCCGCTGATCAGAGAGCCCAATGCGGGACTCGATCCCAGGACCCCGAGACCATGACCTGAGCCGAAGGCAGCAGCTTAACCCACTGAGCCACCCAGGTGCCCCAAGACAGCCTCTTCAATAAGAAAATGGACAGCTACAAGCAAAAAAAAATAAAACTGGACCATTTTCTTACACCATACACACAAATAAGCTCAAAATAGATTAAAGACTTAAATATGAAACCTGAAATCATAAAACTTTCAGAAAAAAACATAGGCAGTAATTTCTTTGACATTGACTGTAGAAACATTTTTTCTAGATATGTCTCCTCGGGCAAGGGAAACAAAAGCAAAAATTAAACTATCGGGGCTACACAAAATAAAAGGGTTTTGCATGGCAAAGGAAACCATCTTTAAAACAAAATAATCCAACACCAAAAAACCCCCCAAATAATCCAATTAAAAATTGGCATAAAATATGAATAGAAATTTTTCCAAAAAACATACAATTGACCAACAGACACATGAAAAGATGCTCAACATCACTAATCATCAAGGAAATGCAAATCAAAACCACAGTGAGGCATTACTTTACACCTGTCAGAATGACTAAAATTAAAAAGACAAAAAAATGACACATTTTGGCGAGGCTGTGGGAAAAAAGGACCCCCTCATGTACTGTTAATGGGAATGCAAATTGTTGCGGTCACTGTGGAAAACAGTATGGAGGTTCCTCAAAAGATTAAAAACAAAATTACCATATGATCTGGTAATTCTACTATTGGGTATTTACCAAAAGAAAATAAAAATTTTAATTTGAAAGAATAGAGGCAACCCTATGTTTATTGCAATAGCCAAGATACGGAAGCAACCCAAGTGTTAATTGACAGATGAATGGAAGAGAAAGTATGGTGTGTGTCCATGTGTATAATGGACTGTTACTCAGCTCTAAAAAGGAATGAGATGTTGCGATTTGCAGCAACATTGACTGACCTAGAGAGTATAATGTTAAGTACAATAAGTCAATCAGAGAAGACAAACACCTTATGACTTAACTCATATGCGGATTTTAGAAACAAACAATGAACAAATGAACAAACAAAGAAGAAAAAAGAGACAAAAAAACAGACTCTTAAGTACAGAAAACAAACTGATGGTTGCCAGAGAGGATGTGGGTGGGGGAAGGGGTGAAACAGATGAAGGGGATTAAGAATACTCTTATCCTGATGAGCACTGACTTGCGTACAGAACTGTTGAGTCATTCTATTATACATCCAAAACTAATATAACACTGTATGTTAGTAATATTTCAATAAAAAATAAATTTAAAATAATGTTATATCACTTTGTGAATAACGTAAGATCCTGTAATATTATAGCTCTACTTTTGTCAGTGATTTCTGGATAAACTTTTAAGAAGCAGGTCTTTAAGGTAAAAAAAAAAAAAAGGTCCTGATTTGTATCATTTACCAAATTCATGAAGTAAACAGTTTTATATAGATGATTTCAAGCTACCAAAGTGATGTCAGTGAATTCAGAGTTTAGAAGAGATACATATAATCAGCTTTTGGAAGCCAGCTCAAGCTGATTGCACAACCCCCACTAATTTCCCTCTTTTATTCATGTGTTCTTACAATCATATATTTTACCTCTGCATACATTAGAAACTCGACAATAATTTTTATTATTTTTATATCAAGTATCAATTATCTTTTAATGAAATTTTTAAATGATAAAAAGAAATCTGTAATATCTACCCACATATTCATTATTTCCAGTTCTCTTCATACCTTTGTATAGATCACAGATTTTAACTATTTTGTAGGCAGATCTTTCTGGCCAAATTCATTGGTCTGTAGACATGTTATTTTTCCTTGTACTAATTTTGTATGGTACTTGACCATGGTACTTTCTGTTCAACTTTAGGTGAAATTTGCTTCTCTGGACTTTTAGAATAAGTGTGTTTTTAGGCAAGGGTTTCTTACTTCACAGATATCCCTTATCTGTCATTTTGTGCATTATTTTAAAATGCAATAGCTTGCTTTCTCTGGTTTCTTGGTTTTATTCCCTTCTCTACTTTGGTCTAGACCTTGTTTGTTCCTTTATCCTCGTTATGCCTTTTCTGTGCAATTTTGATTCCACTTATAGATCCAGATTGCTCCGGATCCTTTGGTCCCTCTTAGGAAAGGTATTTTCACATCTACTCCTAGGTCATCTCCCTGCAGGCTGCCCCCAGAAGCCCGCTGCATGCTTATCTTTTATGTTGGTGCTTCCAGGAAGACTCCTGGAGTTTCACCAGCTACAAAGTCCTCAGGCTCTTTTGCCCAAAGCCTCAGAGACTATTGGCTCTGTGTAGCTTGAATTTCTGCTGCCAATTTTTCCCATCAGAAGAGCCAAATCTAGGGGCACCTGGGTGGCTCAGTGGGTTAAGCCTCTGCCTTCGGCTCAGGTCATGATCCCAGGGTCCTGGGATCGAGCCCCACATCGGGCTTTCTGCTCTGCAGGTAGCCTGCTTCCTCCTCTCTCTCTGCCTACTTGTGATCTCTGTCAGATAAATAAAGAAAAAATCTTTAAAAAAAAAAAAAGAAGAAGAAGAGCCAAATCTATGGGTAATCTTCAGTGGCATAAGGCAGGAGCCCAGAGATCCTGGTCCAGCAGAGACCTTTCACTGGCATTGGGGAAGAGTTGTCATGTACCCTACATCTACTTTCTCTGAATTTTAAGAACTTGGAAAGAAGACCAGAGCATATAATTAATGTTTCATGTTTCAACATATTGAGGATACCACTGGACCCATTTCAGATGTAATAAAATCCTAGGACTCTAACCTTAGTAACACACACACACACACACATACACACACACTACTTGACCTACAATTTTTGTGTATTTATAGCTCCAGTGCAGTGATTTTTCTGTGACCTCATATCACTTTCCTCTGGAGTGAAGGAGTGAGGATAGAGGCTACTTAACCTGTTTTTAGGCAGATGATACCTTAGGGAGCTAATTAGTTTTACTAAATCGTACACATAGACAAGTTGTACATATTTACAAATAAGGCCTATCTGTGGGAATATTTAGAAAAATTAAAACGTTGAAATCATTCAATTGTAGAATCTAACAGTTGACACCAATTCTCTACAGATCTGTGTAAGCCAGAGGTTTACTTTGGAACAGCTGGGAAACCAGGTGAACTTTGCTCTTATCTTCCCACAAAGAGCAGGGACATCAAACAGTGGCATTTGCAGTGGGGCAGCAGAGGGACCAGTGATCTGTTTGTTTTGCCCCACAACTACTAGACTATGCTCAGCTCAACCAGCCACTTTTCATGGGCCCACCTGAAGATCTCAGGACTGGGCTTCTCCTGGTGAAAAAACAATGGGAAATGAAATACTAAATAACCTTGGAAGAAAATATGAATGAGTTACAGGATGATGGGGGATACCACAGGATGTTGAGTGCAAAATAGGTTCTAGCTTTACCTGCCCTGCTGGCCACCCTACCAGTTATGTCCTCTGGCTGGGCCTTAGTTTTTCTCTCTGTAAAATGAAGTCATTGTATTCAATGGTCTTGCAGGGTTTTGCCAAAGGGACCATCAGCAATAGACAAAGCCATTAAAAAATTATCTGGGGTCACTTCATTAAGTCACTGATCATGTTGTTAGTATTTAGTCCATACTAGCTGTTTTGTAATTATGATAGTCATTGCTATCTACTGGGCCAACACTTTAATAGCACAGTGAGTAGACTTCAAAATGGCCCTAGAAGATGGGTATTCATATTCTTTTAAAAATTTTTTAAACTTACTTATTTGTCAGAGAGAGAGAAAGAGAGAGAGCGAACAAGCATGGGGGGCTGCAGGCAGAGAAGCTGGCTCCCCACTGAGCAAGAGGCCCAATGAGGGACTCCATCCTAAGACCCCAGGATCATGACCTGAGCCAAAGGCAGACACTTAACTGACTGAGCCATTCAGGCATCCCTCATATTCTTACTACTAATGAGAAAACAAAGTGTAAGAAAAGATAAGTAACTTCTCCAACATCATGTAAGTTCTAAGTTCTAAGTTTAAACCCAGGAATCTCTGACTCCAATTTCATACCCATTTTATTCCATGGACTGCACATGAAAATACTCAGTACCTGCCCTCAAAAATGGACAGGTAAATAAAAGGAGCGCACAGCATCCTTTTGTCTGTACACCAGTTTTATGGATAAAATAAAGCTGCCAGGCTCTGCCTGGTATATTGTCTATGATACATTGTTTAGGATCTAGAGGTCCACAAGCACCTAGGATTCCCTGATATGATGTGACCTGAGGGGCTGGGATCACAGTGTTGTGTACATAGGACTTAGAAGGAGAATAATGTTCTGGGTACTGTACTAGGTGATTTACTTTAATTGTGAATTCAGTTCTCATAAGAAGTCTATGAAGTAGGTATAATAATTCCCACTTTCTAGATGGGAAACTGAGGCACTGAGCGTTATGTAACTTGCCTAATTCACTGAATAACTAAAAGTCTTATTCTACAGAAGTGAATGTATAAAGTAGATCACCAAACCACACTAGTTTTAGTGGTGTTCCAAGTCAGGGAGCACCAGGGGCCATGTTCTTTTCTTGTTTTAATCTTTGCAGTTGTGATCATTTCTCATGCTTACTTCTATCACTATCTAATGCTACTTTTATCACCACTACATTATTGCTTTGCACTGGGTAGATGATTTCCAAATACAAATCTGGAAATAAACTCCACTTCTAGGAACAGATTCCTATACCTGAGATCCTTCCCTTATTTAAAATCCAGAATCCTTGACATTCTAGTGTCCTGGCCCACTTTATACCATGTTTTCAAAATTTTGCACCCTTTCTTCATACTCCCTAGTATCCCACTTTGTGGCCAGGAAGAAACCAATTGTCAGAAGAGCTTCTGGAGTGGGGACTGAAGGAGCTTCTCTAATCTGTTACCTGTTTCACAATTTTGCCTGAAACCAGCCCTGCCATGGAGCTCTAATCTATGCCCCTGGCCCTGACCTCTAACCCTGTTTCCATCTTTGCCAAGCCTCTCCAGGTGTCCTTCAAATGGCATGCTAGAGAAGACCAGCTTTCCCTGAATGCCTACCTTTGACCAGTGACTTTTGTTCCTTTACACATGAAAGTTTCCAGAGTCTACTCAGCTCCAGGGTCAGTGGCCTCTGCACCTGTTGACCTAGAGGTCAGGTACAGCTGGTTTAGGTTGAACATTATACTGACAAGGAAAAAGTTTTCTTGGGAAGTTCTTTTGCTTGAAGAATGGATATTTCTAGATTTTTAAATGAGGACAGTCTGCAGTCTTTCCCAGTATATTACAGAAGAAGGAGTGAATTCAAAAAAGAAGCCCAGAGCTTTGTAAAATTGAATGATGCTGACCACCTCTGCTCAGTTACTCCTTAGTCTATAAAACATCCTAATATCTGCCCTTCACAGTGTACCCTGTGAGCATGGAGACAGATAAAAAGGCTCCCCTTTTGCACTTCCTTTTCCCTACCTTTCTCTCTTTCCTTCCCTTTTTTGTTCTTTTCTTCAGTTTAAAAATATATCTCTGTTCTCCACCTTTTCCTGTCCTTGAGGTGGCCAGAGGTCATAGAGCCTGAGAGTCCAAGGCAAAGAGGCAGCTGGAGGTCAGGAGATTGATTATGTACAGAGGAAGTGGGCAAAGAGCTAAGAATATTGACAATATTGGGATTCAGGTTCCTCTCTGTCAGAGAAGGAAGCTGCAAATATGGAGAGGAAGAAAACTAGAAGATTTGCTGTGGTGTTCAATTGGAATTGGAGGAATCAGTATGAATTCATGGTTGGAGAGAGAGAGAGAAAGAAAGAGGGAAATGAAAAAAAAAGAAAGAGGGCAATAGATGTAGATGTGTGTGTGTGTGTGTGTGTGTGTGTGTGTGTATTCCTAGCTATCTGTCGAAAGATCTTAGTATCAGTTTCTTTCCAACCAACCCAGATTTTGGTTCTTAAATACCATTCTATATTAAAAGGATAACGTTTCTTAGAAAAGCAAGATTCCATAAACAGAGATTCCAGAACTGATGTAGAAACTACAAGATAGGCCTGGATGTCTTAATCTTCCAGAAAGTGAAGTGCTTAAAAAATAATGGGGCTTGTGAAATATACTCAGGAAGAAGCTTGAAGGGCCACCCAGTGGCCAAATTTACAATTTGAACATAAAAATAAATGAGGAGGAAGATTCTTGGAAGATGGCAGACTAGAAAGCACCAGGAAACTGTCTCCCCACTTAGACAATGATTATACTGGTAAGATCTGTTTGATGTAGCTACTCTGGAATTTTGGAGTCTACTGAAGGCTTCCAATATCTAGGAGAAGTCTTAGAAGGAAGACAAATTGCCATTAACTTCAGTTGTTACCTTGGATACCCATTCTCTTCTTCCCACCCTGCACCAGGCAGGTTTGCACATATTTCAGAGAACCTTACATAAAGCTATGGGAGCCAGAGTGGGCAATAAGGATCCTGTCATGCAAATATCTGTATTATGGTCACTGATTATTGCTTCTAAACATGGAGGTGCAGATACAGAGGAGCTAAGACTTTGTTATTTCACGTCCTTTCATTGTTGCAAGTCTTTCCTCCTCCGAGTGATGTCCAGAGAATTTGAAGATTTGAAGAGCTAACACCTTCCCCCCCCTTTTCATATTTCTCTTTTTCTCTTTTTTGAGACCCATACATTTAAGGCTAGAGCATCCAAAAGCAATGATATGTTCTGGAGAAATTAGAAAGTTACTGCACAAACCCAGAGAAAGTAGTAGGAACAAAAAAGACCATAAGTGTTTGGTTTTTTTTTTTTTTTCAGCATAACAGTATTCATTATTTTTGCACCACACCTGGTGCTCCATGCAATCTGTGCCCTCTATAATACCCACCACCTGGTACCCCAACATCTCACCCCCACCCCTTCAAAACCCTCAGATTGTTTTTCAGAGTTCATAGTTTCTCATGGTTCACCTCCCCTTCCAATTTACCCCAACTCCCTTCTCCTCTCTAACTCCCCATGTCCTCCATGCTATTTGTTATGCTCCACTAATAAGTGAAACCATATGATAATTGACTCTCTCTGCTTGACTTATTTTGCTCAGCATAATCTCTTCCAGCCCTGTCCATGTTGCTACAAAAGTGGGTAATCGTCCTTTCTGATGGAGACATAATATTCCGTAGTGTATATGGACCACATCTTCCTTATCCATTCGTCCGTTGAAGGGCATCTTGGTTCTTTCCACAGTTTGGCGACCATGACCATTGCTGCTATAAACATTGGGGTACAGATGGCCCTTCTTTTCACGACATCTGTATCTTTGGGGTAAATACAGAGTAGTGCAATTGCAGGGTCATAGGGAAGTTCTATTTTTAATTTCTTGAGGAATCTCCACACTGTTCTCCAAAGAGGCTGCACCAACTTGCATTCCCACCAACAGTGTAAGAGGGTTCCCTTTCTCCACATCCCCTTCAACACATGTTGTTTCCTGTCTTGCTAATTTTGGCCATTCTAACCGGTGTAAGGTGATATCTCAATGTGGTTTTAATATGAATCTCCCTGAGGGCTAATTATGATGAACATTTTTTCATGTGTCTGATAGCCATTTGTATGTCTTCATTGGAGAGGTGTCTGTTCATATCTTCTGCCCATTTTTTGATATGACTGTCTGTTTTGTGTGTGTTGAGTTTCAGGAGTTCTTTATAGATCCTGGATATCAACCTTTTGTCTGTACTGTCATTTGCAAATATCTTCTCCCTTTCCGTGGGTTGCCTCTTTGTTTTCTTGACTGTTTCCTTTGCTGTGCAGAAGCTTTTGATTTTGATGAAGTCCCAAAAGTTTATTTTTGCTTTTGTTTCCTTTGCCTTTGGAGACATATCTTGAAAGAAGTTGCTGTGGCTGATATTGAAGAGATTACTGCCTATGTTCTCCTCTAGGATTCTGATGGATTCCTGTCTCACACTGAGGTCTTTTATCGATTTTGAGTTTATCTTTGTGTATGGTGTAAGAGAATGGTTGAGTTTCATTCTTCTACATATAGCTGTCCAGTTTTCCCAGCACCATTTATTGAAGAGACTATCTTTTTTCCACTATATATTTTTTCCTGTTTTCTCGAAGATTATTTGCCCATAGAGTATAAGTTTTCATTTATATCTGGTCCTTGGTACAGAAACAGCCTACAGCAATAAAAATGAACAAACAAACAAAAACAAGCACACCAGGAAACACTGGGGAAGAAAGAGAATTTTATTTCCAGAGTTACTACATTATTAGATTTCAATGTCCAGTTTTCAACAACAACAAAAATCACAAGGCATACCATGAAACAGGAAAGTATAGCCTATTTAAAGGAAAAAAAATAAACCAACAGAAACTGTTCTTGAAAAGGACCTGATGATGGATCTACTACACAAAAACTTTATAACAACTATCCTAAAAATTTTCAAGGAACTAAAAGATGTGGAGAAAGTCAAGAGAACAAAATATAAACAAAGTAAAAATATCAATAAAAAGAAAACTTAAAAAGAAACAAAAGAGAAATTCTGAAGCTGAAAAAGTAAAATAACTTAGGTAAAAATTCACCAGAGGGATCCAAAGACACATTTGAACAGGCAGAAGAAAAAATCAGTGAACTGAAAGATAGTACAATTGAAGTTATAGAATCTGTGGAACAGAAAGAATAAAAATGGAAGAAAAATGAACAGAGCCCAAGGGACCTGTAGGACATCAAACACAGAACAATATATGCATTGTGGGAGCCACAGAAGGAAAGGAAAAAGGAGTAGAAAAAGTATTTGAAGAAGTAATTATCAAAAGTGTCCCAAATTTGATGAAGTACATAAATACAAATATCCAAGAAGCTCAATGAACACCACATAGGGACCCCCTACCAAGACATATAATAACCAAACTATTAAAAGCCAAAGATAAGAAGAGAATATTGAACACAGAAAGAGGTAAATGACTTATCACATACAAGGATCTTTAATAAGATTAATATTAATTAATCTTATTGAATAATTGATGGATTATTATTGAATTAATAATTCATCTTCAAAAACTTTGTAGGCCAGAAAGCAGTGGGCTGATATATTTAAATGCTAAAAGAAAAAAAGAAACTTTCAACCAAGAACCGTGCATCCAAAGCAAAACTGTTCTTCAAAAATGAGGGAGAAATTAAGACATTCCCAGAAAAACAGCAGCTAGGGAAGTTTGTTACTACTAGATGTACAAGAAATGTCAGTTGAGATCAAAGGACACTAGATGATAACTTGAAATGTGTTTTTTGTGTGTGTGTGTGTGTTTAAAGATTTTATTTACTTGAGAGAGAGAGAGAGAGATCATGAGAACGAGGGAGGGGTATAGGGAGAAGCAAACTCTCCACTGAGACAGAAGCCCCATGCAGGACTCAATCCCAGGATGCTGAGATCATGACCTGAGCTGAAGGCTGTTGCTTAACTGACTGAGCCATCCAGGCACTTGATAACATGAAATCTTATGCAGAAATAAAGATCACAGTAAAAGACAATAAATGGATTATTATAAAAGTTAGTATTGTAAAAATGATTTGTAACTTTACATTTTGTTTTCTACATATACATATGAAACTAATGCATTAAAAACCAATTATTCATTCATTTTTATTTTATTTTATTTATTTTAAAGATCCATTTACTTATTTTAGAGAAAGAGAGTGCACGCACACAAGTGGGGAGAGGGGCCGAGGGACAGAGAATCTTTAAGCAGAATGCCTGCTGAGCACAGAGCCTAATGCAGGCTTAATCTGAGGACCCTGAGATCTTGACCTGAGCTGAAATCAAGAGCCAGATGCTTATCAGACTGAGCCACCCAGGTGATCCCATTTGTTTTTAGACACATGATGTATAAAGATGTAATTTTATGATATCAACAACTGAAAGGGGTGGATAATAAAGCTGTAAAAAAGCAGTGTTTGTATGTTATTGAACTTGAGATTATATAAATTCAAACAAGAATCATAACTTTAGGATGTTAAATGTAATCTCCATGGTAACTATAAGGAAAATAGCTATATTTATACATAGCCAAAAGGATAAATCCAAAAGAAAATGAGAAGGGAATTGAAATGTTTCACTACAAAAAAAAAAAAAAAAAAAAAAAAAAAAACCATCCACACACAAATGAAGATAGTGATGCAGGAAAAGAGGAATAAAAAAGCTATACAGCATATAGAAAACAAATAATATGATGTCAGAAGTAAGTCCTTTCTTATCACAGTAATTACTAAATGCAAATGAATTACTCTTCAATCAAAAAACAACTTAGCAGAATGGTAAAAACACACTATTCAACTATACACTGGACAAGAGACTTATTTTGATACAAAGACACAAAAAGATTGAAAATTAAAGGATGGAAAAGATATTCCAAAAGGGAGCAGCATTGACTGTAATATCAGATAAAGTAGATTTTAAATCAAAAGAGTTTATAAGAGGCAAATAAGGACATTTTACATTAATAAAAATTTCAACACTGAAAGAATATATAACATTTATAAACATCTATACACCTAATAACAGACCATCAAAATATATGAAGTAAAAATTGATGGGATTGAAGGGAGAAATAGTTCTTTTTAAAAATTTTATTTAATTTTAATTTTTTATTTTATTTTATTTTATTTTTTAAAGATTTTATTTATTTGTCTGAGAGAGAGAGCATGAGGAGCAGGAAGGGATAGAGGGAGAGGGGGAAGCCGGCTCCCCACTGAGCAGGGATCCTGATGTGGGGTTCGATCCAGGACTCTGGATCATGACCTGAGCCAAAGGCAGACACTTAATGCACTGAGTCACCCAGGCGCCCCTAATTTTTATTTTTAAAAAGATTTGTTTATTTATTAGCAAGAAAGAGAGTGAGGGGAGGGACAGAGAGAGAGAGGGAGAGAGACTCCTTAAGCAGACTCCCTACGGAGCTTGCAGTCTGATGCAGGGTTCAATCCCAAGACCTCAAGATCATGACCTGAGCTGAAGTCCAGAGTCAACCTCCCAGCTGCTCCAGAAATAGTTCTATAATAATAGTTGGAGATGTCAATACCACACTCTCAATAATGGACAGAACAACCAAGCAGAAAATAAGTGTGGAAATAGAGGACTTGAACAACTCATTAAACCAAAGGGGCATGTACAGAACACTCTATCCACTAACAACAGTATACAATTTTTTCTCAACTGTGCATAGGATATTTTCTAGGGCAGACCATATGTTAAGCAATACACTAGGTCTCAAAGATTTTAAAAGATAGATGTGATACCAGGATTCTTCTGCGACCACAATAGGATGAAGTCACAAATGAATAGCAAAAGGAAAACTGGAAATTCACACATCTGTGGAAGTTAAGCAATACATTGTTGAACAATCAATGGATCAAAGAAAAAATCGCAAGTGAAATTAGAAAATACTTAGGTATGAACGAAATGAAAACATAACACAATGTGGGACACAGCAAAAGTGGTCCTAAGGGGGAAATTTATAGCTATAATCACATTTAAAAAGATGAAAAGATCTCAAATCAACAGCCTAGTTTCACAACTTAAGGAACTAGAAAAAAGAACAGCAAACTAACCTCAGTTGGTAAAAGGAAGGAAATACCAAAGACTATGGTAGAAATGAAAGAAATAGAGAATAGAACAGAAAAACTAGAGAAAATCAATGAACCCTAAAGTTGTTCTTTGAAAAGATCCATGAAATTGCAAACCTTTAGCTTGGCTGACTGAATAAAACAGAAAGAAGTCTCAAATTACTAAAATCAGAAATGAAAGGAGGAACATTACTGATTTTAAGAAATAAAAATGATTATGAGATTATTATGAATAATAGCATGTCGACAAATTGGATAATCTAGATGAGATGGACAAATTCCAAGAAACACAAAACCTATCAAGACTATATCATAGGGTGTCTGGGTGGCTCAGGTGGTTGAGTGACTGCCTTCGACTCAGGTCATTATCCTGGAGTCCTGGGATCGAGTCCCATATCAGGTTCCCAATTCCATGGGGAGTCTGCTTCTCCCTCTGAACATCTCCTCTCTTATGCTCTCTCTTGCTCTCACTCCCTCAAATAAATACATAAAATCTTTTTGTAAAAAAAAAATTATTTCATGAATGGGGTGCCTGGGTGGTTCGAGGGTTAAGCCTCTGCCTTTGGCTCAGCTCAGGTCATGATCTCAGGGTCCTGAGATCAAGCCCTGCATTGGGCTCTTTGCTCAGCAGAGAGCCTGCTTCCCCCCTCTCTCTGCCTGCCTCTCTGCCTGCTTGTGATCTCTCTCTCTCTCTGTCAAATAAATAAATAAAATATTTAAAAAAAATACTGTATCATGAAGAAATAGAACACTGGAATAGATATTTATTTTGTAAGGAGATTGAGTCAGTATTTAAAAATCTCCCACCATCAAAAAACCCTAGATCTGATGTCTTGACTGGTGAATTCTACAATATGTTTAAAGAACCAACACCAATCCTTCTTAAACTTTTCCAAAAAATTTAAGAGGAAAGAACACTTTCTAACTTATTCTGATACTTATTATATGATATCATACTTATTCTATGATATAAAGCCAGACAAGGATGCTGTAGGAAAAGAAAACTAGAAATCAATATCCCTGTGAATATTGATTAATAAGTCCTCAACAAAATACTAGCAAACTGAATTCAGCAGCATATTATACACCATGACCAAGTGGGATTTATTTCTGGAATGCAAAAATGGTTCTACATATGAAAACCAATTATTGTAATACACATTAACAGAATGGCAGAAACCCCCCACATGATCATCTAAATTGACACAGAAAAAGCATTTGATGAACTCCAACATTTTGTCTTTCATGACAAAAAAATCATTCAACAAACTAGGAGTGGAAGAGAACTACATCAATACAGTAAAAGCCATATATGAAAAACCCAAAGCAGAAATCATATTCAATGGTGAGAGACTGAAAGCTTTTCCTCTGCAATTAGGAACAAGGCATTCTTTCTTTATGGAATAGAAGACTTAATATTGTTGTGATATAAATACTACCCCAAACATTTTACAGATTAAATGTTACTAAAATCCCAACTTTTTTTCCCCATAAATAGAAAAAATCTTAAAATTCAGATGGAATCTCAAATGATCCTGAATAGTTAAAATCTCTTGACAGAACAAAGGTGGAGTACTCAGACTTCCTGATTTCAAGAATATGTTACAGATACCAAGAGTATGGTACTGGCATGAAGACAGATGCATACACCAATGGAATAGAATAGAGAGCCCAGAAATAAACACTTGCATATATGGTTAAATTATTTTCCACAAGGGGGCTAAGGACATTAAAAAAAGATAGTCTTTTCAATAAACTAGACTGGGAAAACCAGGTACGAAGACATAAGAGAATGAAGTTGGATTCTCACTCAATATCATATACAAAAATTAACTAAAAACTATTTAAAGACCTAAACTTAAGGCTAAAAGTAGAAAAAAAAACCTTAGAAGAAAACATAGGGCAGAAGCTTTATGATATTGGATTTGGCAATGATTTCTTTGATATGACATCAAGACACAGGCAACAAAAGCAAAAATAGACAAATTGAACTTAATGAGAATTAAAACTTTTGTGCAACAAAGGATACTATGAGCAGATTGAAAGGCAAACCACCAAATGCGAAAACATATTTGCATATCAGGTAACTGATAAGGGGTTAATATCCAAAATATATAGAGAACTCCTACAGAAGAAGAAGAACAACAACATGGAACAACAGAAGAATAACAACTACAGAAGAACAAATAACCAATTCAGAAGTGGGCAAAGGACTTGAATAGACTTTCCTGAAAAGAAATTATACAAATGGTCAATAGGCATATGAAAAGATGCTCAATATCACTAATCATTAGGGAAATGTAAATCAAATCTATAATGAGATTAAAAAAAAACCAACAACCTGGAAAGTAATAAATGTTGGCAAGGGTGTGGAGAAATTAGAATCTTCTGTACCATTTGTGGGAGTGTAAAATGGTACAGCTGCTATAGAAAACACTAGGGAGATTCCTCAAAAAATTAAACATAGAATTATCATATCTTCAATGGTGTTGGGAAACTGGACAGCACCTTGCAAAATAATGAAACCGGAGCACTTTCTTACACCATACACAAAAATAAATTCCAAATGGATTAAAGACCTAAATGTGAGACTTGACCATAAAAATTGTAGAAGAGAACACAGGTAGTAACTACTTTGGCATCAGCCATAGCAACTTCTTTCTAGATATGTCTTCTGAGGCAAGGGAAACAAGCAAAAATAACCTATGGGGGCTACATCAAAATAAAAACTTCTGCACAGAGAAGGAAACAATCAACAAAACTAAAAGGCAACTTGCAGAATGGAAGAAGATATTTGCAAATGACATATCTGATAAAGAGTTAGTATCCAAAATACATAAAGAACTTATAAAACTCAACACCCGAAAAACAAATAATCTACTTTAAAAATGGGCAGAAGACATGAATAGGCATCTCTCCAAAGAAGTCAACCCAGATGGCCGACAGATACATGAAAAGATGCTCAACATCACTCATCACCAGTGAAATACGAATCAAAACTGCAATGAGGGGTGCCTGGGTGGCTCAGTGGGTTAAAGCCTCTGCCTTTGGCCCAGGTCATGATCCCAGGGTCCTGGGATCGAGCCCTGCATCGGGCTCTCTGCTCAGCGGGGAGCCTGCTTTCTCCTCTCTCTCTGCCTGCCTCTGCCTACTTGTGATCTCTGTCTGTCAAATACATAAATAAAATCTTTTTAAAAAAATCTTTCTTAAAGAAAAAAAAAAAACTGCAATGAGATATGCTCTCATACCTGTCAGAATGGCTAAAATAAAAAACAAAAAACAACAGGTGTTGGTGAGGATGTGGAGAAAGGGGAACCTCCTTGCACTGTTGGTAGGAGTGTAAACTGCTGCAACCACTGTGGAAAACAGTATGGAGGCTCCTCAAAAATTTAAAAATAAAACTACCCTATGATTTTTCAATTGCACTACTAGGTATTGACCCAAAGAATACAAAAATACTGATAATTCAAAGGGATACAACACTCTGATGTTTATCGCAGCAGCATTATCTACAATAGCCAAAGTATGGAAACAGCCCAAGTATCCATTGACTGATCAATAGATAAGGAAGGTGTGGTGTATATATACAATGGAATATTACTCAACCATTAAAAAGAATGAAATCTTGTCATTTGCAACAGCATGGTTGAAGCTGGGAGTATAATGCTTAGTGAAATAAGTCAGTCAGAAAAAGACAAATACTGTGTGCTCTCACTCATATGTGGAATTTAAGAAATAAAACAAATGAGCAAAGGTCGGGGGGAGAGAGAGAGGCAAACCAAGAAACAGACTCTTAACTACAGAGAACAAACTGAAGGTTACGAGAATGGAGGTGGGTAGAAGGATGGGTGAAATAGGTGATGGGGATTAAAGAGTGCACTTGTGATGAGCACCAGATGTTGCATGGAAGGGTTGAATCCCTGTATTGTACACCTGAAACTAATATTACACTGTACATTAACTAATTGAAGTTTAAATAAAAACTTAAAAAGAAGAATTACTACATGATCCAGAAATTCCACATCTGACTATATACTCAAAAGAACTGAAAGCAAGGTCTTGAAGTGATATTTACACACCCATGTTTATAGACATATTACTTGCAACAGCTAAAATGTGGAGGCAACCCAAGTGTTCACTGATAGATGAATAAATAAGTAAATATGGTAAATACATAGAATGGAACATTATTCAGCCTTAAAAAAGAAGGAAATTATTGACATATGTTACAACATGTATGAATAGTGGACATTACGGTAAATAAACTAATCACGAAAGACAAATGTTGTATGATTTCACTTAAATGAGGCACTTGGAGTGGTTAAAATCATAGAGCCAGAAAATAATGGGGTAGTTACCAGGGGCTAGGGGTAGAGAGAAATGAGGAATTTTTGTTTACTGGATATAGAGTTCCAGTTTTTCAAGATAACAGAAGTTCTGGAAATGGATAGTCACAGTCACACAACAACATGAATGAACTGCACACTTAAAAATGGTTAATATGATAAATTTTATGTAATATGTATTTTACCACAAAAAAATTGAAAAAAAAATGATAGTAAAGGATTATAACCCACTGAGAAAGATGGGAACCCTGAGTCCATGCTGATAAAAACAAATAAAAGGAAATAAATAAATAACTGGAAAACAGGAAGCACTTGTTTACTTTAGAATGTCAATTGATAAAAGCACAAAGAATGATATAAGCAGAAAAATCGCTATTTGGCAACCAATATAGTAATAACTGATCAAGGCAAGAGACCTCAATGAATGTTGAAACTAAGCAGTGCCTGTCTGAGGAGGAATAAAATATTAAATAGTGTCAACATATCTTCCCACAAACTACTCATTAATTAAGAGGAAAATAAATTTACAGTGTAGAAATCTGTCAGATACCACCTTAACGAAGCAAAGTTAAGAGAATTGATAATGAAACAAGTCACTTTCATGTTCCTTCTAATGCAAACCTGAGAAGAAAATGAGTTTTATTTTTTCTCTTTAATTCTTTTATATATTATATTTTTTCGTACATGACTGGATTGGCAAGATCCACAAGTAAAATGTTGAATAGAAATGATAAGAGTAGAACTTTTTCTTGATCTCAAAGGGGAAGCTTTCATTCACCATTCTACCACTGAGTATGAAGATTTCATATATATAAAGAGAACATTTCTTTAAAGTATTTATATATATTACACACACACACACAATTGGATTAAACATGTTTCCTAGGATGAATCTGCCAAGAGGTTTTAAAAAGAATGGTTGCTGAATTTTAGCAAATGCTATTCCTGTACTGACTGATACGGTTATGTAATTTTCCTCCTTTATTCTGTTAATGTGACCAATTATAATGATTGATTTTTCAAAAGATAACTTGCATTCCTGGAATAAATCCAACTTGCTAATGATTTAGTATCCTTTTTAGATGTTGCTAACATTTTGCTTGGAATTTTTACATCCATGTTCATAAAGGTTACTTTCTTTTTATTTTCATATTTATATTTTATATTTTTATATCATGTCCTTGATGGTTTTTGCTTTCAAACTATACTTACCAGCCTCAAAAATTAGTCAGGGAGTGCTCCTTTTTTTTTTTTTTCTATTACCTGGGAAAGTATGTATAAGATTGTTATAATTCTTTTTAAATGTTTGGTAGAATTCATTAGTGAACTGTCTAGCCCTGGACTATTTGTGAAAAGGATATTTTTGTGGACTCCTCTGGGAAAAGAATGGGAGCCTGAGAATCTTCCCTTGTCCAGGGACTTCTGAGGGATAGGACTGAGACAGAGAGAGCTGGTGGTGTGTGGCATTTCAACCGCCTGACATTTTTCTAGAAGGACAGTGCCCTTGGTTCTCACCTCTCTCATTGCACTCTCCCTGAGCAGTGGTCTGTGGGATAGCGGGTCTATGAGCATCAGTTCTCAGGCTACTGATCACCACCTTACCAAAGATCCAGACTCAGGTCTTTCAGAGGAGAAGCCTTGGTGTTAGGCAGAAAGCAATGAGGGGGAAGGCAGAGAGGGACTGGTTCAACCAGACAGAAGTTCTTTGTTTGCTCTGCTTCTTTGTAAATGAGGCAACATTTGGAAACAACAAATATTGGTTCAGAGAGCCAATGCATTCCTGCCCATCCCTTTAGGTCAGCAACCCACCCCTCACCCCCTGCACGTACACACAAGTTCAGCTCTTTCTACAAGAGACGCAGTCCCACTGAAATTTAAGAGTTCTATTCAGACTTAGGAGATTTGAGTTCAGGTCCTAGAGCTCTGTGAAGGAGGAGCTGTCATTTTAGTATAGAGTCCACATCTGAAAAATGAGGAACTGACCTCATCTCTCCAGGTAATTGGTCAAGATCACAAAGATCTTGCCCCAGAACAGTGCTTGGAACATGGAAGGACAGAAAATGTGATACTTTTGTTCCATCTGAGCACAATAAATTGGTGCATACCTGAGGTTCTGCAGTTGGGGCACTCAGGCTACTTCCGGAAGGACAAGCCCCTCTGCAAACTGAAATGTGGGGTAGTGTGTCTGTGAAGAAATGGCAGGGCTGAGAGGACCCTGTCTGTCCTTTCAATGTGAGCCTCGATGAGTCCCTTGGTCTCTGTATGTCCCCGTTTCCTGGGAGAGTCATTGTCGTTGGTGGATGGGTACATGCACTCTGGAACCAGACTGCTTGATTATGCATCTGACTCACTAGTTGATTTTGGACAAGGTGTTAACCCCTCACAGCCTCAGTTTCCTCACCTCATCTTTAATAGGGAGTCTCTCACACTGACCAGAAGGTGCTCCCTGTAAGGGGCTCAAGCTTGGCTGTGGGTCTGACCCTGGAGGAACTGCCTCAGGAAAGGCTCACTATCCCTCTGGTCCAAGAGTAAGAGCACTAGGGGCCCAGGGGCAAGAATCAAGGTCTCTGTCTTCCATGCCCTCCATGGAGCTTCCCTGAGTTTGTGGCTTATTCAACATTGGGCAACTCTCCTTCCTGCTTCTAAGCAGACACTGCAAGCTCTGTGCACAGCCTCAGGAGGCATCAGCTCCACAGGAGGCTTCTCCCAGCCAGGACTTCTCATTTTCTCCTCCTGTCTTCATCTCAGTACCTTAAGGTCTCCCACAGGAAGAGAGGTCACCCCCTAATACACCTGCTGCAGGGGGAAGTAGGAGTATGCCCTTCCTGCCATGATTCTGGGTTTTCCATGGCTTACGCAGGAGTGTCCATGAGGGGCAGGAACAGAGGGAGGGCAAGCAGCAGCTTCTCTTCCTCGGTGGTGAGGCAGCCTGGTTAGGCTTGTCTTCCGTCCCTACTGTAAACAGAAAGTCCCCGCTATAGCAATACTTTCTAAAGTGGGGTGTAGGTAACCCCTCGTATGTGAGACAATCTACTGAGGTGTGGGAGAATATAGCCTGACTTCCAGTTGTATTTATTCTTAATACAAAAGATTAACAAATGGACATACATTACTATTTTGTGTGAGGATTGGCACTGTCTCCCACTGGTCTGTAGGCCAGACAGACACAGGTCTTGTAGAGCCTCTGAAGTGTCCTGAGGAAAGGTGAGGAACACCTCAAAAGGGCAGGGGTGGGAAAGAGGGTGCTGGATGTTTGTGACTCTCTGACCTGTCCTTTGCTTTTGGCTTTTGTCGTTCCCTATTTTGTGGTGTTTGTGTGCCCAGGAAATTGGATGTACAGATGATGTGATGTGGTTTAACTCACCAAACCTCATAAAATGCACAAGTGCCTTAAAAAGATTTCTGCAAAGAAACTAGAATTAGAAGATGATTCTGATAACACAAACACAAGTGAACAAAAATAAAATGACGATACTGACATCTTCTAGGCCTGGTATAGATTAATTAGTGTAGCTAGAGCCCCAAACCACAATCACCTGATCAGACTGGGTAAGTAACTTTTCGAGAAACCTAAAATTATCTTGAGGACTTTCTGGAGTATTGACTTTTGTCTACTATCAGGACCCTTGCCCTTTCCCTAAGTGTATTATTTTGCCTTGAGATATTATTCAATGTATACAAGGCAGAATAAACAAAGGAACATTAAAAAAAGAATGTTTTATCTTTGCTTTATTGCTTCATAAATTTCTATTCCTCATATGGTTGAAATGTACACAATATATTAGTTTAAAAAATACACACACAGAATGTATAAGCTCACTATGTTTCCTGATAAGGATGGGCAATCAAAGCCAATTGGAAACCACTTAACTGGAGGGAGCCAGGGATGACCCAGGCATTGAGACCAGGCTACATCCTCCTCTGGGCCTGTTGCTTTGGGCTGGAGTGTGGATTTGTTCTGAGTCTCTAGACTTTGTCACGTTTCTGGGTAGCATCTTGTGGGAGAGAGTTTGTCTCCCCTGTGACTCTGTCCCTAGGCCGAGGTGTCTGTCAGGCTGCATGGAGGGAAGGAAGGTTTTCAGTCCAGAAGTTTTAGATCAGTGGGGCATATCAGGGGAGAGCAATGCCTCAGTTAGGAGGGCCTTTGAGAGCCCAGGAGCAGTGTTTCTGGGGACAGCTGGGAAGAAGTGAAGGGTGTTGACTCGACGCCAGCTTTATCTTCTCTGACATCCTCTGTAAGGAAGGTCTTTGCTTGTCATTCCGCATCTCTAGTCTGGATCTAGGGTAGTTCCTTCCCTCTTTTATCCATGGAATGAATGTGTCAGACTGGTGCAGGACCAGCTCTAGTAGCATCCCGAGATTTGGGAGCAGAACCACCCTCCCCAACACGCGCCCCCCCTCCCAAGCCCCGCTGTGGCCCTGCTCCTGGCACAGAGAGAGCACACATTAACAAAGGGTTCATTTTTCCTTAATTCCCTTACAATCAGCATTTTTGTGCTGGATTCCATCCGTGGGTCTCTCCGGAGCTCAGGAAATGAGGTGATCGGCCAGGGGAAGGAATGAAGGGGGAGGGGTGGGGGTGATTGGGCAAGCGGGCTGCGCAAACACAGGAGGTCAAAGATTCTGCTTGGCCCGCTGGGCCGGACATAAAGGGGCACTGGACGCGGGGAGGCGGCGCAGAAGCCCACAGGTCTGTGCTCCCGGCTCCTAGACACAGACCCAGGAAGATGAGGCTTGCTGTCCGCACCCTGCTGGCCTGCGCGGTCCTGGGTGAGTGCCGGCTCCGGGAAGGCTCCCAGAGTCGCCAGCTCGGTAGCTTTTTTGCACCCTCCACTCGGCCACACAGGCTCCGGGATTCCATCCACGCTTGGGCTGGAAAGCCTAGAGAACTTCCTTCGCTCTTCTCCGCCGCATCCCTGCACCTGGTTGAGAACTGCCTTAGGGTCAGCTCTGCGCCTGTGCGCAGCTGCTTGTCCTGCTAGTGCTTCTGCCCCTTTTCGTGCCCTCCATGCTTCCTTGCTTCCTCTCCTTGCTCTCCTCCTTGTTGTCCAGTAAATCCCTTAGTATTAGAATGCAATAAGAGCACTTCCATCATGGTTTATTAGATCCCTTCTATGAGGTCTCCTGAGTTGTGTCTGAACTGCTAAAAATGGCTTTCAAGCCCTCCTGAATCTGACTGCGCCCCCATCCTTGGTGGTCTGATGGCCCGTGGGTGCCCTTGGCACTGAAGATGTCCTGCTAAGAAGCAGGGCCACTGACGGATCCAAAGCATATTTGAATCCAGGCTTCTTGTGTCTGCACCAGTGAGAAGGCTGGGGCGGGGAGGGTTGGGTGAGGGTAAATGAGGCCATGGGTCCAAGCACCAGTGGAGTGGAGTCTGTGCACACATCCGTGCTGCGGGGTCTGTAACTGGAAGCCCTCTGCTACACGCATCACCTCCTGAGATTGTTTGGCGTCCTCTGTTCTTTAACTTCTGCCTCTCCTGGTGCATTCGTTATACCTTTGGAGCTTTGTGTTTCGTTATTTGTCTCTCCTGGAAAAGTTTACCCTTGGGAGTTGGCCCTGCATTACTTGCCTTTGGCCCTGGTCCCCTCCCACCCTCAAAGCACCTCACAGGGCTGTGCAAGGTAAATGCAGGACTCAGGACAAACTCCTGCCCATGAGACCTCAGGAAGGGCAGTTTGGGGTTGGGGGGGTTTGGGGCAGGGGTGTCTGCCACTGAATCCTGATGCCTCCCATGACTTCTCATGGGCAGAGGTGGGATAAAGGGTGGCTGGGACAGTAATTTCACAGTGGCTCCTCCTTATGCAACCTGGAGAAGTGTTGCCCTCCCCACTTCCTGCTTTGCGCTTTGTGGATATTCATCAGCTTCTCTGAGTCAGCCCTGTGCTCTTCTCCACAGAACGTGGAGATGAAAAAGAGGTCTTTGGGAGCAGTGCAACCACATGATTTTAATAGCTGCAGACACGGCTGCTAATGGCAGCCCAAAAGACTGATGAAAATTGAGGGAGGGGTCACTGGAAACAGAAAGAGCCACTGAATATGTGGAGTTCTACTTATTCCTGGAACAGAGGATGATAGATGAGATTCAAAGGCAAATTCATTATTTCATCAGTCATTTACCCCTACCTACTGGCCAAGCAGATGGAAAATAACTCAGAATGTCATCTTCTTTTCTTCCCTGGGCAGAGACCAAAGGCTGGAGACCTGGTTTCTAGGCCAGTCTTGGCCACTAACAGGCTGGATGACCTTAGGTAAAGCATCACTCTCTAAGGCCAGTTCCATCATCTTTAAAAGATGGTAATTCCTACCTTGCTAGCTTCCCCAAGTTGTCATATCGAGCCAATGCCTTCAAGTGGCTGAAAATGCTCTGTCACACTGATGAGGCTTATGTCCCAGGGCAGTCTCATGATGGTGAGATAAGGAGGCAGGGAAAACAGAGAAAAGCAGATTATTGTGGTCTCCAGTTAAGAGCTGATAGTCAAGCCAGCATCCCTCTGACTAGCATAGGGTGGTAAGCAGGTGACTAGGGGACCATTAGGGTTCCATTCTCTTGTCCCCAGCCTCAGAAGGCAATGGAATCTGTGCGCTGGGGTGTTAATAGGAGGAATGGGAGGAGGACAGGTTGGGAGAGATGGAGACTTCAAGAGCCTTCAGGGGGTGCTCTGTCTCTCCCACTAACACAACCTCTGAACTCTTTCTCCTAGGGCTGTGTCTGGCTGTCTCCCCTGAGAAAACTGTGAGATGGTGCACGGTCTCAAATCATGAGGCCAGTAAGTGTTCCAGTTTCATGGAAAATATGAAAACTGTCCTTGAAAATGGTCCTTTTGTCAGCTGTGTGAAGAAAACCTCCTACCTTGAGTGCATCAAGGCCATTTGGGTAAGCCACTGTTGCCTAAAAGAGAGTGGAATAAAATCCAAACCTTCTCTTCTGACATTTTGGAACAACTCTACTCAGGTGGGAGGCTGGTGTGTGGGACAGTCAACCCCCAGTGCTAATAAAGTCACTTCAGAAAGGGAAATTGGAGTAGATACCTTTAAAGAGTCTTAAAAACAAAATCCAACACACTCTGAAAAGGAAACTATTTTGAGGCACCAAGTTCTCTGAATTCAGGGGAAAAAACAAGAATGTTTACTATCAAAATTTCCATATGACATTGTTTTGGAAGTTCGTGGTACATCACGGGGACTAGATGAATGACGCTCATGGAGAAGAGGAACACAGTGCCAACGGCAGATGGTTGCTGATGTCTTTGTTTTTCAGATTTTCCAAAAACACTTTACTCCTTCATTGTTGTCCCTGCACATCTGAATGGGGGTCAGACCCTGTGCTGAGCAATGGGGCTGCAGTGGGGAATTTAAACACATCTGGCCCTTATTCTTGACAAGATAACATTCTAGTGGGGAGAGAAGAAAAATATGCAAACAAATAAATTGTAAATTTCAAAGTGTGTGATATACGATGAAGGGAAAGAGTACAATGCTCTGACAGAGACTTTCAGAAGAAACTTACTTTGGCCTGCGTGTCAGGCACAACCTCCTTGACAGGGAAGCAGTGAAACTAGGACCCCAACGATGAGCATGGGTACACCTGCCGGGTGCCACAGGTAGAACACGTCAGGAAGTGAAGAACAGTTTGTGCAAATGGCCCAAGATAGCAGAGCGGGAGTTTCTGAGGTTGCTGTAGGGAAATCGGGGTGAAGGAGTAGAGCAAGTAGGAAGGAGAAATGAGGAGTAATGAGGTGGGAAAGGTAGACTCAGCCAGACGGAGGATGATCGACTGAAGGAATCAGTGATTTGGTAAAAACAACTGGCCTGTGTGTGTTTTTTAGTTGGATCTGTTATGATCATGCTTTAAATGATCACCCTTGAATTGTGACACTTGTTTAGCTCTAGTCCATGCATGCCCCTTTTCATTTTTAAATTGCTGATAATATAAAATGATACTACACAAGAACCTAACACAGTTTCTCAAAACTTCATCAGTACCAATAGCTTACTTCTAGGGCTGCTGTGTGGTAGCACTGGATTCTATGGGAATGACAACCACGTAGTGTGGTGTAACCCACTGGCCCTACTTACAGTTACCGATGTCTTTCTCCATCCATTCTCAATCTTACAACTTTCTTGCCTTGTATTAGTTCTAAGATGTATATGAGTATGTGTGAATGACTATATGGTTTTGATTCGTAAAAAGTTTCATAAACATGGCATTACTATATGTTGTCTTCTCCTTGTTTTTCCCTCCTCAATATTATGCTAAGATTCACCCACATTGTTGAATATAGCTATTGTTCATTCATTTTCAGAGCCCACAATAGTCCATTATGTTAGTATAACACAATGTATTTTTTCTTTCCTGGTCATTAGGCATTTGGGTTCTTTCCAGCCTTTGGTTATTCTAATCAGGGCTTGACAAAAAAATTTTTTTAAGATTTTATTTATTTATTTGACAGAGAGAGAGAGAGATCACTAGTAGGCAGAGAGGCAGGCAGGGAGAGAGGGGGAAGCAGGCTCCCCGCTGAGCAGAGAGCCCTACATGGGGCTTGATCCCGGGACCCTGATATCATGACCTGAGCCGAAGGCAGAGACTTAATGCACTGAGCCACCCAGGTGCCCCGACAAATATTTTTTAACATATCTCCTAGGACACAAGTATTAATAGTTTCTCTTCAATATATATATATGTAGGAGCAGATTTGCTGTACCATGGGATATGTATTTGTCTTCTAAGACAATGCCAAATGTTTGATTTTTTTTTTAAATGAATTAACATATAGTGTGTTATTAGTTTCAGAGGTAGAGTTCAATGATTCATCACTTGCATATAACACTCAGGGCTCATCACATCACGTGCCCTCCTTAATGTCCATCACCCAGTTACCCAATCTTCCACTCTCCTCCCCTCCAGCAGCCCTCAGTTTGTTTCCTATAGTTAGGAGTCTCTTATAGTTTGTCTTCCTCTCTGATTCCATACGATTTTATTCTTCTTTCCCTTTCTTTACGATCCTGTATTGTTTCTTAACTTCCACTTATGAGTGAAATCGTGTGACAATGGTCTTTCTCTGACTGACTTATTTTGTTTAGCTAAACCCTCTAGTTCCATCCACATCTTTGCAAATGGCAAGATTTCATTTTTATGCCTGGGTAATATTCCATTGTATGTATACACACCACATCTTCTTTATCTATTTATCTGTTGAAGGACATCTCTGCTCTTTCCATATTTTGGCTATTGTGGACATTTCTGCTATAAACATTGAGGTGCAGGTATCCCTTTGGATCACTATGTTTGTATCCTATGGGTAAATAACAAACCTAGTAGTACAATTGTTGGGTCATAGGGTAGCCCTATTTTTAGGTTTTTGAGGAAACTCCATACTGTTTTCCAGAGTGGCTGTACAGCTTGCATTCCCGCCAGCAGTGTTAGACTTTTAAGCCAATTCAATGTGGTTCTTCCTTTTTTTTTTTTTTTTAATTTACCTATTTTGTTGGTTACCTTCATTTCTTTAAAAAATTTTTTTAAATTTAAATTCAATCTAATTGACATACACTGTATTATTAGTTTCAGGGGTAGAATTTAGTGACTCATCAGTTGCATATAACAGCCAGTGCTCATTACATCAAGTGTCTTCCTTGATGCCCATCACCTAGTTACCCCATCCTCCACCCACCACCCCTCCAGCAACACTTAGTTTGTTCCCTATAGTTAAGAGTCTCTTATGGTTTGCCTCCCTCTCTGTTTTCCTCTTATTTTTTCCTTCCCTTCCCCTATGTTCATCTGTTTTGTTTCTTAAATTACACATATGAGTGATGTAATATGGTATTTGTCTTTCTCTGATTGATCTATTATGCTTAGCGTAATGCCCTCTAGTTCCAACTATGTCATGGCAAATGGCAAGATTTCATTCTTTCTGATGGCTGAGTATTATTCCATTGTGTGTGTGTGTGTGTGTGTGTGAATGGACATCCAGGCTCTTTCCTCCTTTTTTTTGGAGTGTAGTTTTGGAGTGACCGTTAATGTGATTATTTCAATTTCTACTCCTACCACCAGCATATGAGTGAAAAATCCATACCATTCTTGGTGAATTTGGTATTTTATCTTTATGAAATTATCTGGCAGTGCTTTTTGACTAAACTCTATTTTTCTATTAACATACTACATCAACTTTCTTTGCTTAGTAGTCTTCTCCTGTGATTTCTTTCATTCCTTCATTTTCAGTTTTCTGTTGCTCCTGCTTCAACTGCATCTTTTGAAAGCTGTTTGTTGCTGGATTTTATTAATACAGTCTGACAATCAGATTTATTTACTTTACATGAAATCTCATTTATTTTATTATTATTACTGGTAAATTTGGACATAATTCTGCCATATTACTTTTTTATTTTAGTCCAGCCTTCCCTTGTTTTCTGATTTTTCCTCTTATGATTTTTAAAAATTGAGTTTGCACATGTGTGTGTTCATTTGCATTGTTTTCCCTTTATTCCACTTTCCCACCTACTGGCAATGAATTTAAACACTTTATTTATATTCCTTTTGAGTTCCTTAAATTTTTACTACATACTTTTATCTTACCAATGTATTACAGTAAAATAATCCTGGCCCTCCTTCTCAAACAATAAAATGACCCTGGGAAGCAGCCGCTCAGATTTCCCTCTTCCCTGTTTAAATATTACCATTTAATATTTTATGTCTATCTTTTTAAAACCCACAATGTAAATACTTCACGTATTTGTAGACACTATATAAAAATATATGTGGGGGGGGGCTTGTGGGTCTATGTCTATGTGTGTGTGTACACACACCCCAAAATTTAGAAAGAGTGACGGAATATTTGGATTTAACTATATTTTTGCCATTTAGTCTGTTTCCCATTCCTTCTCATTTTTCAGACCATCCTTCTGGGATATGTTTCCTTCTTGATATATATATTTTGGGGGGATTCTTTAGAGCCAATATCTTGGTGTTAAACTCTCTCAGTTGTTTGCTTGTTTCCTCTACAAATGCTTTAATCTCATGAATGGTAGTTTTGCTGAATGTATAATTCTAGCTTGACATTTTTACCCTATTTTAAAATATTATTCCACTGTCTCCTGACTTCCATTGTAGTTGTGGAGAAGAGTGGTATTATCCTGTTATTGCTTCAGTCATTTCTGACTGATTTTGAGGTTTCATTTTCTTGGTCTGTGATGTTCAATAGATTCACTATGATTAATTTGCAGTTGTGAAAATCTTGGTACCTCTCCTGCTTAGTGTATATTGGGTCTGTGGAATTGTGTTTTTCATCAATTCTGAAAAATTTGCGGCCCTCATCTTTTTAAATATTTGTTTGTTTCAGTCTCTTTTTTTAAAAAAAAAAAATTCTAGGATTCCAAGATGACACATGTTGGGTCTTCTTTAATCTAACCTTTTAATCTTTCTTTCATAATTTCCATCATCTATACCTCTTTTTGGCAAGATCTAGAGTACATTTTTCAGATAGAGCTTCTACTTCACTAATTCTTAATTTTAACATGCCTAATCAACTTATTGCCCATTAATCACTTTTTATTTTTTTTAGATTTTATTTATTTGACAGTGAGAGAGAGATCACAAGTAGGCAGAGAGGCAGGCAGAGGAGCAGACTCCCCGCTGAGCGGAAAGCCAGATGTGGATCCCAGGACCCTGAGACCATGACCTGAGCTGTAGGCAGAGGCTTAACCCACGGAGCCATCCAGGCGCCCCTCCCTTCATCACTTTTTTATTTCAACAGTTATATTTTTGTTTCTAGATGTACCAGTTCAAATAATTTTTCTTTTTATTTCTGATAATTTCCTTTTCTATGCTTTAACTCTGATTGCAGCCTTCAATTTGTATAGAAAAGTAAATCCCTCACAGGCAGCTCTTCTCAACGCATCAGACAGCTTCAACCTCCCTCCAGTGTTTTGGTCCTCTTGACACTCAGGCATTGTGGTTTATATTTTTCTGTGTGCTGTTATCTGCACCTGTGGGGGTTCTACTTGATTTTAATGCTCCCCCTCCTTGCTGGTTCAGGTTCCCCTTGGAATCCCTGCTGCTCTAGTAGATCCCATGAGTTAGGCCTTGGCTCCTTGGTTCCTTTGCCCCTGAGGCCACAGTGATGCCTGATCAGTATCCTGGTGTCTTGGCCATAAAGCCCCAGCCTCACTGCTCCGGGAAAAGTTGTTTGTTTGCTTATTTGTTTTTACTCTGTGGTGTGTGGGGTGGGTGGGGGGAGGCTAGAGGTTGTACTTAACTTTTTTTGATACCAAGGAGGACACAAAGATTGCTTCATATTTGGTGTTTAGTTGTGGAATACAGCTATTCTTCACCAATGTGAATGCATCTAATGGCACTGAAATGTATACTTACAAAAGGTTATTAAACAGTAAATTTTATCTGATGTATATTATAACAAAAACAATACCAACCCTTAAAAGTTGCTCCAAGATTAACTACCTAACTAAATATCCAGCAAGTAACTGTAATGGAAGAAATAAATCCAGACAACCTGAATTTAAATCCCAGCTCCATGACTTACTAGCTATGTAGCCTGGGGGAAGTAACAAACTTCCCATGCCTTAGTTTTTCAACTGTAAAATGGAGCTGAGTTGAACAATGGTGACCTCGACATATCTGAATAGTTCATTAAACAAACAATGAGCCATAATAGAAATAATAATCAGCATTTTACCCTTAGTTCATAGTATAAGTGAGAGGTAAAGCCCAAAGAAAGTATCAAATCCTTGAACAAGACTGTTGTAGTTATGGGGTCCCAGGACAGGAAGAAAAAGTACTGAGTACTGAATCAGAGTGGACACAGTGTCTTTAAGGCTCCCCATCCCCATAAGAAGGGCTTGGAAAGTGCCTGAGGAAGACCTCAGCAGAAGGCTTAAGATAAAGAGGTTACCGAAGAAAGCAATGTAGTATGAGTATGTAGTATAGATATGGCTCGCAGTATAAATATGTGTAAGAGAATGGTTGAAACTTCCTTCAGTGTCTGTTGTGTTTGTGTATTGTACCCAGTCTAGGGTTCGGAGGGCAGCTTTCCCCCATGAGGTCTGCCAGGAAAAGCTCTTCTAATTCATGTTGATCGTGAAAGACCACACATAGGTTTCTGGGTCAAGAACCAGACTCCTTACCAGGGGAAAGAAAAACATAATCCATTCCTACTCTATGTGGGAGGAATAGGAAAATGGTGGCCAAATCTTCTTACCACGAAGGTGAAGTCAACTGAAACCCTTGGTGTGATGTGTAGTTGGGCCAAGGTGAGGATTCTTCTGGCCCCTTCTGATCTAAGAAGGCCTGCCAGTCACCCTCACTTGCCCAGGTAGAGGTAGCCCTTCCTCAGAAGTAAGGACTTCATCAGGGTCTGGTCTGTTATCTTACAGGCAAATGAAGCAGATGCTGTGACACTGGATGCAGGCTTGGTGTTTGAGGCGGGCCTGAATCCCTACAACCTAAAGCCTGTAGTGGCAGAGTTCTATGAGTCAGGAGGAGGTAAGTTCTTCCTGGGGACCCAGGGGAGAGTTTGTGGCTCTTGTTCTCTCCTGGTAGATGCTGAGTGTGTTTTGCCCAGGCAGCTAATGTAGACTAAATATTGATAAGCATTTCCCATTGGGTGTCAGTGGGGAATGAGAGGCCCTATCAGCTGCCATAGGCACAACTCAAGGCCTCTGGGGCTTTGGGATGGTTGAGGACTGGTGCTCCTGACACTGACCTTCTGGGCTATGAAATGTGATTCCTGGAGAAACAGAGCAGACTGTGCACAACCTGACTTGAACCACTAGAGTTTAGAGATACACAGTACATACTTGGAGCCCCAACAGCCTTGCATCT
Organism: Mustela putorius furo; assembly: GCF_011764305.1. Classification (NCBI taxonomy): domain Eukaryota; kingdom Metazoa; phylum Chordata; class Mammalia; order Carnivora; family Mustelidae; genus Mustela; species Mustela putorius. The sequence continues at coordinate 107,469,785 of NW_025421987.1, read as the reverse complement.
CCTCTGAGAGAAACCAGCTTTCCCTGGGCCTGTGTCAGGGAACAGGAAGTGCTTAGAATAAATGTGGTCTCTGTGCTACAACTTCAGTTTCCTTGTGGGCCTGGTTGGTATGTGTAGGCAGACACACTGCAGGGCCATGGTAGGCAAAAAGTATTCGGGCCACATGTTTATGTGGCCTTCTTGCCCCTGTGTTTGCTTGGGCTATTACTGCAAAAGTTCTCCCTGTGGTCCTTTCTTCCCCCTGCAAGTCTAGGCAGGTTTTCCTGATCTCTCGCCCTGTGGATTCCCTTTCTTTACTCAGGAACCCAGTAGTGATGAGCAATGTTTCCCCGTGGCCAAGGTTAAGGGTCTTTCATTCACATTGTCTTTTTGCAGATCAAAAAACCCAGTATTATGCTGTGGCTTTGGTGAAGAAGAGCAGTAACTTCAACCTGAATGAGCTGGAAGGCAAGAAGTCCTGCCATACAGGCCTTGGCAGGTCTGCTGGATGGAACATCCCTATGGGCTTACTTTATTGGAAACTGCCTGAGCCACGCGACTCTCTTCAGAAGGGTAAGAAGGCAAGAGGGTGACTGCTATCAGGCAGGCCTACACAGGCCACACTGGGATCACTCAGACATGATCAGGTGATCGTGTATGATGAGTCTGGGGGGTGGAGGGAGGAGGTTCACCAGGTTTAAACTGGTCAGTTCTGCCATACTTGCAGCCCTTGGCAGGTGTCAGCTGAGTTTCTTCTCTGAGCTCTTAACACCCAACCAAAGGCTATCCTGAGAAGTTCGGGGGGAAGGTCATCAAGCCCAACAGAGGGCTTCAGTTAGGGCCAAGTTTGCTGGGCCCTACTGATCACCTTCCTGGGGTTCATTCCTATCTGTGGCTGATCTGCTGGCCATGAACTTGGCTTGCACCTACCTGGGTTTCCCATCTCTCAGATATGACTCCCAGAGGAGACCTCTCTCTGAGCTGTTCCAGTCTGACAGTGACCTGAGACAGGCCTGGGTCAGTGGCAGGCACAGGTCTGGTTCTTGGGGAGGGTGGTGAGAGGACAAATGTTAACTCATCCCTTTTGGAAAATCTTGATCTTGATCAGTGAACATATGCAAGGGTCTGCTGAGACTGGGTGTATTCATTTTCCTTTAGTCACTCTCTATTCCCTAAAAACCCTAGACTGGGAGCTATAATTGCTTGTGCCCAGGGTGGCTCATGACCTGTGTTACATGCCTTGTGTTGAACAGCGGTGTCCAGTTTCTTCGCGGGCAGCTGTGTTCCCTGTGCAGATCGGACAGCCTTTCCCAAACTATGTCAACTGTGTGCGGGGAAAGGGGCAGACAAGTGTGCCTGCTCTAACCATGAACCATACTTCGGATATTCAGGTGCCTTCAAGTGAGTGAGACCAGCTGCTGCTCCATGATGGCCAAACTGTCCAATGTCCTTGGGCTGGGAGACCCTACCTGGCCCGTAGCAGAGCCCAGCCTACAAAGAGGCATCCAGAGGCCTAATGCCCTTGCAGTGACTCAGTGATCCAGCTCAGACTCTCCAGGCCAAGCCAGTGCATATACCTTTTATGTGACATTTGACAAGGGAGCCCCTCTCCTGGAGATCTTTTCTACCTCCCCAGAGCCCTGGAACCTGCCCAGTGTGTTCTTTCGCTGGACTGGGCAGAGCCTAAGGAAACAGGCATATCCTAGTGTTTGAACCATTCTTCAGTGACTGACTCTCTGCTTTCTATTGTAGCAGGGTCTCCTGTTCAATGCACTCTCTCCGGCCTTCCCTCATTGCCCCTGTGCTGACAGCTCATGTGGCTGATTTTTCTCTCCCTCTTTCACCTTGGTTATATACTAAAGTTTGATGCCAGCCAAGGGACATTTCCTCTCTCGGGAGACTCTAGGTCTTTATTTTCCATTTCAGAAATTTACAATCTCTTTTCTCTATTAAAATATCTTCATTGACTTTTTTTGCTACTATGGGGCATGTGGTAAGGGATTTCTAGTTCCCATGAGCTCATCGCTCCTCATCTTCATGGTGTATCAGTGCCCTGTAGTGCTTCCTCAGCTATGGGTCGCATAGAGGCCTCCATTGGTCTCTGCCCTTGTCCCAGGCTGGATGGTGTGACCGGACAGACCCTCAAGCCTGAGGTGAAGGGCCTGCCATTCAGGAATCCTCTTAATGTATTTTTTTCCCACAGGTGTCTGATGGATGACGCTGGGGATGTGGCCTTTGTCAAGCATTCAACAGTGTTCGGTAAGGAACAGGAGAATCTACAAATTCCCTCCAGGCAGTGGGCACCCCCGCCCTGTACCCCTTCTCATGGACAGTGGTCACATATAAGCATACTGTATTCCTCCTTTATCGTTGCTTGGGTTTCTACTTGTGCAGAGTTGTGTACCTATGGAGTCTACAACTGGACACCTGGGGCTCTGTCCATCCTTCAAACTCCTAGACAGGGGGATCCTTCTTCCTGGTCAATGTTGCCACAGCAAGGGATTGGGGGCACATCTGGCTGAACTTGGCCTAAGTTGGTCTGCTGAGATGAGACATGTTGTGGGGTATGGGGCAGTTACCCCTGTACTAGGCATCAGACGCTTTCTTGCCTATAACTGGCTGTGGGATCTCAAGCAAGTCAGTTCCCTTATGTGCTCTGGCCCTCAGTGTTTGTTCTAGGTATTTCAGCTTGCACATGCTATAATTCATTGGGATTGCAAGAGATGAGGAGAGAGACTACAGAGCTCATGACTCTGTCCTATCTGCAGTTGGCTCATCCAGGCTTTCTTCCCCCAGAAAACCTGCCAAACGAAGCTGATCGGGATGAGTATAGGCTGCTATGCCCAGACACCTTGCAGAGGATGACAGTAGATAAATATAAGGACTGCCACCTGGCCCGTGTCCCTTCCCATGCTGTTGTGGCCCGAAGTGTGGGGGGCAAGGAAGACTTGATCTGGGAGCTTCTCAACCAGGCCCAGGTACTGAATTCACTGTCCTCCCTCCTGCTTAGTAGTCCCTGCTTGGATTTGGGGCATTTTCCTACATTCCCTTTTGTCACTATGGAATAACTTTTTTTTTTTTAAGGACATAATGGGAAATGTGCCACATTCATCTATTTGTTTAAAAGTGCCCAGTGGGGACTCAGAGTCGTACAGAACCTAGTCCTGCATGATTGCCTAGTGACATAAAGATGCTCCTTATTGTTTAGTTCTGTTTCTTTCCATCTAAACTAGGACTTCTAGGCCAAGGGCAAATACTCCCTCCCCCATAAGGCCTTCCATGACCTCTGCAGAAGGAAATGATCTCTTTCCTAATGTCCTCTCAGCCTAACTGCAAAAAAGCCACAAACACAGCCAGGTTTATTTCCCTAGAGCATCAGAATGCCAGCCCTGAGCCAACCTCCTCTCGTCCAGCCCTCCCATCTGTCTATCAAGGGCTGAAGTGGTAACCACACAGTGTCAACTTCTGAAGGAGACTGCATTTCTTAGACTCAGTGAGTGGTCAGCCCAACCAAGGAGACAGGCACAGAAACATATTCTGTGAAATAGGTTGCTGCATGACTGCAAGAAGGCTGGGAATGGGGATGGTGCTGGGTGGAGAAGGAGGTCTGACTGCCCTTTCTCCTGGAATCTTGACAACTTCATGGTTTTAATTTCATTCTCTGGGGTTTTGTTTCCTTATTCCCCTTTCACAGCCTTTCTTGCTGCTGTAGCCAATCACTGTTGTGTTTTACTATACACAGGAACATTATGGCAAAGACAAATCTAAAGCCTTCCAGCTCTTTGGCTCACCTTTGGGGAAGGACCTGCTGTTTAAGGACTCTGCCCAAGGGTTTTTGAGGATTCCCTCTAAGATGGACACCTGGCTGTACCTGGGTTATGACTATGTCACTGCTCTTCGGAATCTAAGGGAAGATGTGCGTAAGTACTGGGAAAGAATCATGTGACATTTTGGAGCCTGGAAACCTGGTGGGGGCAAGGACCAGCAATAGATGCTTTCCAGGTACTGAAAGCGCACCCTGACATTTATTTGCCCTGCCTTGCTGCCTAGTGTCAGACTGATGCTAAATGGTGTCAGTCATCATGAGATGGGCCTGGACATCACCAGAAGTCATTGAAGGAAATTCATGCTTAAAATGACTTGGGTTGATACTAGCGATATTTTCCTTGTGTAAATCAGGGCGACGGAGGCAAGTAGCCTGGCACAAAGTAAGTGAAATAGGATATAACTGCTATGGACTTGCACACTTGCTGCCAGTATGATGACCAATGTGCGCAAAGCTGGCGCTCTAGACGGCTTGATCCTGCTCCCGAATTTCCCTGGGTCATTGGATGTTTGCTTGATTATATTCATTCATTCAACAGACACTTATTGATCATGTAGCCATAGACTGTGCTAGGTGCTGGGCATGCAATGGTGAGACAAACATATATTAGATTCTGCTCTCATGGAACTTTCTCACCAGCAGAGAAGACAAACATTCTATGAAGAGTCACTCTATTGAATGACTGATTAAAAATGAGAGATTTGCTCAGAAGAAGGGAAAGCAAACATAATAAAACAAAATATCATGGTGTGATGAGACCATGAAAACAAAGAAAAATAGCTCCTAGAGCTGCGGTAAGGCTTCCTTAAGGCAGTGACTTGAACTGAGCCTGTCAGTCAATAGATGGCCATTTACTCAGTAGACATTAATTGCAGTGAACACAAGCCAGGCATTGCCTTTGAACAATGAGTGTGCCATAAGCCCTTGCCCTGGCTGAGTTTATGTTCTCCACAAGGAGAAGACAAAAAATAATGAACATATAAGTAAGAACAACCCAGATGGTTAAGTGCTATTTCAAAAATAAGAAGAAGAAGAAGAAGAAAAAAAAAAAAAACCCAAAACAGCCTGAAGGGATAGAGGGGTTGGGAGGAAAGTTGGCATCTAGGAAGAGATTATTGTAAGCCCTATCTAAATGGTAAGAAGCCAACAAAGAGATTGTTACTGTCTTTTTTTTCTAAGATGATGAATTCCTGGAATGGGACCTGTTTGTATATTGCTGGCAAATCCCAGCATTTTCATAAAGACAGTTAGCAGCATTCATAACCAGCAGGAACTTCTGGGGCTTCATCTGAAATCTGGCTCTTTTTCTTATGTCCTAGGCCCGGATACCCCAAGGGATGAATGCAAGAAAGTGAAATGGTGTGCCATAGGTCACCATGAGAGGGTCAAGTGTGATGAGTGGAGTATAAACAGTGAAGGGAAAATAGAGTGTGAAACAGCAGAGTCCACTGAAGACTGTATTGCCAAGATCGCGGTATGTCACTCCTGCCTTCATAGAGCAGTATTTCTGCCCCTGCTGCCTGCCTGTCCCTAAGGCTGAGGGAGTGTTCTTGAGAAAGATATAAAAACCCGGGTTCCCAAGGAACCCTGCCCTCATGTGGGATCCCAGCCCTATGGAAACTTCAGTACTTTTGAACTTATGGATCTGAAGGGCTCTTTAGGTCTCTGTTTCCTCCAGGTGTCAGCACAGGGTGGAGGGCACTCTGAGCTTTGTCCACTTACGGGAGATTGGACCATGGTGTGAGTGTGCCTGAGACCCGTGGTGTGACATGACAGGTTTGACAGGGCTGCTGATTGTACAAGCAGGTAGAAGTTTAGCTTTGCGTTCATAAGATGCTAGGTGATCACAAGATCATTCCATGATCTTGAGCATTCCATGTTTGCTTTTAGAGTTTTGAAAATCCTGAATGATACAAAAAGAAAATGAGAAGTACTTGTAATCTTCTAACTCAGAGAAAACCCTGTAAAATGGGATCATATCAGATGCACAATTTACTATATATTTGTACCTGATATCTAGTTAGCTTTTCTTATGTCACAAATAATTTTTCTAAATTAGGATCTTTTATTTTTTTTTAAATTTATTTGGGAGAGAGCAAGTGAGAGAGCAAGTATGCGTGGGGGGAGGGGCAGAGAGAAATGGAGAGAGAGAAGCAGACGAGGAGGGAGCCTGACGTGGGACTTGATCCCAGAGTCTGAGCAGAAGGCAGACACTGAACCAACTGAGCCAGCCAGGCACCCCCAAAACATGATCTTTTAATGTAATCTCTTTCAGAGCGTGGATGTGATGCAATCCATTTAGCCATTTATCCACATTATCTATAACATCATTTAGTCTGTTTCTGTTTGTTTTTTTTTCTGTTATCAATTATACGTGCATGTTTTACATTGTATGAATCACACTTGCACTTGTACTTTTAATCCAAATAGTTTCCCACATATTTGATTACTCCTTTATGGTGTATTCCTAGAAAGTAGATTTCTAGGCCCAATGGAAAGCTTGGTAATCTTGTGGAATTTAAGCATCTCTATAATACAGGGCTTATAAACCTGAAAAATAGATCATTTGAGAATATTTTACTCATTAACACTTTGTCTACACCAAGCACTGAAAGAGCACTCATCCACATGGCCTGATTCGGGACTCAAGCCCCCATCAGAAGGTGCTCTATGCCACAGACGTAGCCTCCTGTCCCTGACTCCACTCATCTGTCTTACAAATAAGAACCCTTGGTGTCAGAAAGTTGTTGTGGAAATATCTCTGGGACAGTGCATCTTATGAGAGAACAGGAGGACTAACTGGGTCTTTGCTCCTGAAGAAACTAAGCAAGGTACTCCAAAATAATCCTTAGTTCATCATGGTTCGGGTGAAAATGAGAGTACATTTTATTTTCTCTGCTGGGTATTCCTGGTGATAGACCCTTGGGGGTCTGGCACTGCACCTGCTCTCTCCTGGGGCCTTCATGGCCTATGCTGGGAAGGCTGCCTTAAGGAAATGGTTGGAAGAGTGGATAGGACAGGAGATGGCCTCTTTTCACCTGTTGTAATGTGCTGTGTTTTTGCAGAAAGGAGAGGCTGATGCCATGAGCTTGGATGGGGGCTTCATCTACATAGCGGGCCAGTGCGGTCTGGTGCCTGTCCTGGCAGAGAACTACAGTAAGTGGGAGGGGGCGTGCCTCTCTGTGTTTTATTTCCTCCACACCAGGGAGAGAGGAAATGGGAAAATCATAGCCTGATTTATACCACATTGGCCAGAAAGCTTTTGCTTACTGAGCACCTCCTACTTCCTAGACTTTGGGCTCTCTCATCTCTAATCCCCACACTCGTCTTGAAGGATAGAGTCTTCCATCACACCTTCCACCAGGGGGATTGGAATCTTTGCACTGGGAAGTTCCAGCTACAGGGGACCTCTGCAAAGGACAGCTGGGATTCTCAGCTGGGATTCCTGGCAGGTCTTCCTGCTTCCCAAATTCACAATTCTGTTGCCATGGTATAGGGATTCAAGTATAGTTGGCAGGCACCACTGTGGCTACAGGTCAAACAGAGCAAGAAACTTGAAATTTACAATTTTGGGCTAAATTCCAGAGGCCAGTGAGCAAAAGTGAATTTGTATAATCCAGACAGCCTGGACTGTTTGGGAATTGGTGAAATGTAGATTGTCTTCCTGGTTCTTTTTATTCTGAGCTGCACATGGGAATGGCATGACTTCCAAAGAACATATGCTTAATGACTTCTTCATTTTTTCCTCCAGAAACTCAAGGCGCTCAATGTAGCAGCACAGTAGAGGAAGGTGAGTTGGGGTTGGTAACCTCATGAGTTTAATTTGTATTGCTTTTTGGTATGTTTAAATTCAAATCAAATGTAGGTAAGGTAATGGAAGAGACTAATTTTTAGAATGCAAAAGAACCACAGAAAGATGATAACTGATAATGTTGGTTACTCTTTTACACTTGCCATGCCTTACACACAGGATTTCTCATTTAATTCTGTAAGTGGGTACCGTCATCCTTTAAGGATGTCTAAGAGGACCAACAGCTCACAGAGGTTACAAGTTGTCAGGGTTCCTACATCCTGCAAGCAAGTTCACACCCTCCCCAGCACTCCCAACTCCTTCACATTACATAAGGCCTGTACAGTTTTAGACAAGAGTTATACCAGCCAGGGAGTCTTGCTTATATGTGCCTGGCAGGGCTGAGCAGAGAGGCTCACACAGGCAGATGTCTAGGAGCATGAAATTACTGAGCCTCCCAGCCAGGGCTGGGCCCAGGAACCCAGGCCAATCTGGCTCTCAGCTGGTGCTCTGGTTGGGGTGGGGGGGGGTGGATCTGGAAAGATGGGGCAGGAGCAAGACAGGAAATCTTGCCAAGGTGATCACTGGGTCCCACAACCCCAATGCTCAGATCTCTCTGGTCATTTCCCAGCCATTAGTGTGCAAGTCTGTCCTTGTGACTTCCCCTAGTACAACCTCTTAGCCTTTCCCCATCATTCTAGGACCCAGGCTCTTTGGCCAAAAATAGGAAGACTTGTTCTTGATAAGTCTTGATAAGGCTTCTCTTGTTTTCTGCTGTAAATAGTTGACTGAATTAGCTCATTTAAAAAGTTGAAATCATGGGTTGATCTTCTATTTGCAGTTAAGGAGCAACAAGTATTTTCTGCTAAAGATGGCAGCTGTCTTATTTTGAATTTCTACTTCATATATTTATTTTGGTGCAAACCATATTCTCCATATCCCAAAATACCTGGCCAGAATATTCCCTGTAGTTTATTGGTCACTTACTACTCTTCCCTAATTGTTATTGTATAAAATGTTGGGAGTCACGTGCTTCTCAGGATCCACTCCTCTGATATTCCACAGTGAAGGGTGAGTTGCTAGTTTATAACTTTCATAGTTTTATGCATTTAGGGAAGTGTTATATACCAGCCATTCCTTTGATGATGAGGTTTTCTTACTATTTTGTTTTTAATGTTCAGAATAATCTCCATCTGACAGAGTGACTGGTACTTCATCTCAGTTTTGGGAAAGACCCTTTCAAAAACAGAAGGAATGATTTAGAATAATTTTGCTTTCACAGGCAGATGGCAGGCTTTGATTGCAGACATTCTCTGGAGGGCCTAGGGATGTTAATACTTTCTTTTTTGGTGTCTTTCTTGTAGGGTATAAGGCTGTGGCTGTAGTGAAGGCATCAGCAGATGAGAGCCTCACCTGGAACAATCTGCAAGGCAAGAAGTCCTGCCATACCGCAGTAGAAAGAACGGCAGGCTGGAACATCCCCATGGGCCTGCTCTACAGCAGGATCAACCACTGTGAATTTGGTAAGTGAATCCTGGGAGGATGCTGTGATCAGGGCCAGGCTGGAAAGAGGTGTTCTGGGAAAAGAGTAGTATGGAATAAAATGCTGTGTCCCTGGTTCTTTAGTAGTAAATTTTGGTCAAAGTGAACCTCAAGGAGATATCTAAAAGAGATGGTAGGGTTGAGTCAGAATGGTACGGTTGAATCAGAATGGTTCTTCTTGGCTGCATATATGGCTTCAGTAGATATATGTTTACTTTCATCTCTCATGAAAAGGACCAGCTGAGCAGTCCAAGATTGATATGGTCATTAGAAGCCTAGACTCCTTATCTCTTTCTGAGCCACCATTCGGAGCCTGCAGCTTCTGTTTTCAAGGTCAACCATGGTTGACATTCACGTCTGTTATTCAGGCAGCCTCCAGGAGCAAGGAATAAGGACAACTTGAAGTATATGTCATCTGTGGTTATTGTATTAAAGAAGACATCCAGGAAATAAAAATCAGTTACTTCAAGGAAATTTTCATTGCTCAGAACTTAGACTTATAGTCATACCGGGTTGTCAAAGAGGTTCAGGGATGTCATCTTTTATTGGGCATGTCTCTGCCACACCTATTTTGACCTTTATTTAAAAATCAAAAATAGAATGACCATATGATTCATCAATTTCACTTCTGGGTATTCATCCAAAGGAAATGAAAGCATTAATTGAAAAAGACATATGCATCCCTGTGTTCATTGCAGCAGTATTTACTAGAGCCAAGATATGGAAATAGCTTAAGTGTCCATCCATTGATGAATGAATGCATAAAGAAAATGTCATATACATATACATGTATATATATAATATACATTATATACATATAAAACAAAATAAACTTCTATTCAGCCATAAAAAGGGAAGAAATCTTGCCATTTGTGATAACATGGATGGACCTTGAGGTTATTATGCTAAGTGAAATATATCAGGCAGAGAAAGACAAATATTGTATAATCTTACTTACATGTGGAATCTAAAAAAATCCCAAGCTCAAAGATACAGAGAACAGACTGACACTTGCCAAAGGCGGGGGATGGTGGAGCAGGCAAAATAGGTGAAGGGGCAAAAGGTATGAACTTCCAGTTATAAACTAAATAACTCCTGGGAATGTAATGTACAGCATGGAGACTATAGTTAATAATACCGTATTGCATATTTCAAAGTTGCTAAAAAAGTAGACCTTAAAAGTTCTCATCACAAGAAAAAAATTTTATAATGATGTATGGTGATTGATGTTAACTAGACCTATTGTGGGGACCATTTTGCAATATATTGCAACATCAAATCACCTTGAACACCTGAAACTAATGTAATATTGTATGTCAGTTATGTCTCAATAAAAAATAATAGAGAAAAAATTAAAAGAATAAAACAACTAAGTCTTTGTTACTAAGGAACAGGGGATCCAAATGGCTGTTGGGTGGAAAATCCCTCCCACAGGCTTTTAAGCCTATGAGCTAGAAATGTGAGTGTGTCGATCTCTTTAAGGTCTTGACAGTCTCACTGAGGGAATGTCCAACATCTAGACCGCTTGAAAGGGATGAGAAATCAGTTAATTTTATGTCCTCTGAATATCCTCAGGTATGAAAAGTCTACATGTAAGTTATCCACAGACAAATGCTTGCTTTCCTTTTTTTTTTTTTTTAAGATTTTATTTATTTATTTGAGAGTAAGCGAGAGAGAGAGAGGGAGAGAGAAACATGGCATGAATGAGCTGGGGGAGGGGCAGAGGGACAAGCAGGCTTCCTGTTGAGCAGGGAGCCTGATGTGGGCCTTGATCCCAGGACTCCGGGATCATGACCTGAGCCAAAGACAGATGCTTAACCGACTGAGCCACCCAGCTGCTCCAGACAAATGTTTTCTAATGTTTATTTACATCAGCTTCCCCCTTACTACTTCCAAATATGTATAACTGCTTTAAAAGAAGAAGTCTCTAAAGACAGTTATGAATCAGACAAGTCCTGTGTGTGGGGACTTGGAGATGAGACCAGATTTCTGCCCTGGAGTGTTCTCTGACATGAGAGGAAGCAAACTGCGGCGGGGGTGATATCCAGAAATCTCTGGATCCCCACCAGCAACAGCACTATCTCTGCTTGTCTGAGCTTCCTGGCAATTTCACAGCCATGGGAGAGCAACTAAGCTGTGAGTAAAATCCCCTAGCCTTTAACTGAGTTCAGAGTTTAAAGTTCTAGCAAAATTTCTTCTAAAAAATAACAAGGGAGGGATGCCTGTGTGGCTCAGTTGGTTAAGTGTCTGCCTTCGGCTCAGGTCATGATTCCAGGGTCCTGGGATAGAGCCTGCTTGGTAGGGAGCCTGCTTCTCCCTCTCTCTCTGCCCCTCAGCCCTGCATGTGCTCTCTTTCTCTCTCGCTCTATTTCAAATAAATAAAACTTAAAAAAAAAAAAAAGGCAAGGGAAGGAGATTTCTGGAAATAAGTAGCACAAGCTTGCAGAATGAGACTTGCAATTTTATCCCTTTTAAGTCAATTTTTACGTAATTTCCCTCTCTTCTTTCTTTAGATAAGTGGTGACACATATAGGGTGCCCATGGAATCCTCTCTACCTGAATTATAATGGTCTATTAACTTCTATTCTCAGCCTCAATTAAGTTTCCTTTTAAAGCCTACAGCCTGGCAGGTCCTGAGTTGGTGGCAGGTCACTGAATATGTTCCAAGTATCCTGGGCCATACACACCTGTTATGTATTAGATGAAGGCTATTCATATTGACTCAGGAGAAGCTGACCTACTCTTGTCCTTCTGTACAGATAAATTTTTCCAGGAAGGCTGTGCCCCTGGATCTATGCAAAATTCCAGTCTTTGTGCTCTGTGTATTGGCTCGGCAAGCAGTCCAGGAAAGGAGTGTCTTCCCAATAACCATGAGAGATACTATGGCTACACAGGGGCTTTCAGGTGAGTATTTTAACCCTGACCCAAATAGAAACACAGCCCTGACAAGATTTCTTTTTAGGGACTAAGGTGAGAGTCTTTCATTCCTGGCCTATTAGTCTTACATGTGTTAGGGTGCCACAGTTAGCAATCATCTGTAGAAGCCTGTGTGAAGGAGCATCCAAGCCCCTACAAGACACTCTCCAGACTGGCAGAACAGTGCAGATCAGAGATTCTCAACAGGCAACGATTTCCCCTTTGGGGGAATTTTGGCAGTGTCTAGAGATGTTTTTGATTATCAAATGGGGTTGGGTGCTATTGGTATCTAATTGGTAGAGGCTGCTAAACATCTTACAAGCATAGGACAGCACCCTACAATAAAGAATTGCATGGCTCAAAATGTTACTATTGCCATGGTGAGGAAACCCTGCCATAGTTGAATACAGGAGTCAGGGTTCTGGTTCATGCTCTTCCATGCACTTTTGGGGAACCTAGAGCCAGCCATACTCACCTGGGAATGTACAAAAGTAAAGAACATGATTTCTACATTTCCAAATACAATTCTATTTCATGGGGTGTTTATTACTTTTATAAAGACACCTGTGCACCTTATGACTTTATTACCTTTTTTTTTTTTAAAGATTTCATTTATTTATTTGACAGAGAGAGAGAGAACGAACAAACAGAGGGAGCTGCAGAGAGAGGGAGAAGCAGGCTCCCCAATATGTGGCTTGATCCCAGGACCCTGGGATCATGACCTGAACCAAAGGCAGACACTTAACCTGCTGAGCCACCCCAGGCGCCCCGACCTTATTACTTTTTAATTGTCTTTTCTGATCCAGACTTGTGTTAGTAATTCAGGAGTCCATCTACGGCACAATGATAGTGGTATTGTAATTGAGCTTCTCGGTTGTGAAGGAGAAAACAAAGGTTATCCGAATTCTCCAGTTAGATCCACCTTGTGAGTTTGTGCAAATGCAATTCACAGTCCACAAGTTTCCAATTTTTACAAAGTAGAATGTGAGTAGGTAATCACCTTAATGGAATACTGCCCCTCTAATACCTCTATTTGATGACAGGGAAATGCTGTAACTCTACTGTGCCAAAAGTTAGCATTCAGTGTGTGGGAACTGAGATTGCATGACCACAAAGCAAACTGGAGGTTTTTCTTGTCTGTATTACTTACATGAGTGATATGTAAGATTAGTGATAGAATGAGAGTCACAACTGCTGAAATCGGATGGTTAGCCCTGGGTCTACAAGCTGACTCTCCTGAATGACACATGTGTCTCTGACCGGCTCTCTTCTTTCTCCCTGTCTGGCACTCTGCAGGTGTCTGGTGGAGAAGGGAGATGTGGCCTTTGTGAAAGACCAGACAGTCATGCAGAACACTGAAGGTACATTCACATGCTCCTCTGTCCCCACAAATTGGGGTTGCTGGGCTCACTTATGCTTAGGATGTCTTTGTGGATGTGTTATGGACTGTTAGTTTCCAGAGCTCTGATTCTCAATCTGTTTGTTCAGTAAAGACAGAGGTGTTTATCGGGGTAAGCAGAATAGTGGGGAGCATGAGGTTCTGGTGGTTCTGAATTCTCTTCCAGGAACCTTCCCATAGGTGCAGACATTGCCTTTCCCCTAAATACTTCAGGGCACATTTCCCAAGAATGAGGGCATTCTCTTACTTACCTACAATGTGATTACCAAGATCAGGAAATTTAGACAAACATGGATTTAATACTCACTGTGTTCATAGTCCATATTCAGATTGGGTGAATTATTACCAAAAGGTCCTGTTAAACTATTTCCTATATTTCTGGGTCCAATACATATTCCAAATAAATTCTAGGTCCCCCCAAAACACGTAGAGACAATAGTACACCAGTGGGAATGAACACCAAGATCTTGGTTTCTAGAACCATTGTCCAATAGGATGAGCCAGGGCCCCTTGGAAAAATAGCTGATTCTATGGCTGGGCAGGAAAAATGAAGGTGAGCCTGGATCATTGTGCTGAAGATGTTGGGATATGTCAAAATATACAGGAGCCATTTAAAGCCCCCCTACTGGCCAAATCTGGGACATCTTGAACACTAAAAGAAATAATAATGGTAGTAAGAATTAAGTAGGAAGAACATAGGAATACATGAGTCTATCCTGATTAAACAAATAAAGGCGAAGGGAAAGATCTTCCTTATTGTAGAACAAGAATAAATGTAGAAATAATCATGAAGTTAAAAAACTATCATTTGGCAAATAATATAGTAATAATTGTTTCAAGCAAGAAGCATTACTAAAACTAGTGGGTGAATATTAGATGCTGTGACACTGAAATACCAAACAATTTTTTTTTTTTTAAGTTGGCAAGAATGAGCATTCCACCTACCCCCTCTGTGTCACTAACTGCTTAGAGAACCCGCTACAGGTCAGGCAGATATTACCTCACTTCCTTTCACATGTCCCTGTGCCCAACCTCAGCTCTTCCCAGAAACTCACCTAGAGTGAACTAGCTCAGCACTGACTCCTCCGAGAAGCCTTCTCAGATGGCATCCATCCTACAATAGAATCTTCTGTCCATATGGCTAGCATTATTGGGTTCATCTCATTCTGTAAAAAACTGTGGCCACAGAAACTCTTTTGAGCTCTTTTTTCCCCTCTTATATCCCAACACTAACTATACTAAATGGCACACAGAAGCTGCTAAGTGCTTACTTGAAGGAATACTGTGTTGGCTGATTTTTCTTTCTTCTCTCCTATTATTTCTGCTTTTTCCTTGAAAGGCTGTCTTTTTTCCTACTACCTGAGTGTTAAAATTTTTTTAACACTACCTGAGTGAAAAAAATTTTGGGGGGGTACTCCTCTGAGTGGGGCTACTTTTGGCTTCACCTCTCTACCCAAAAGCCTTATACCCTGACGGCAACATACAGCAGAGGCCTAACCTCCCATCTAAGTAACATCCCAGAGTCTCTAATTGCCATGTGGCCAGTTTTATGTACAAAGCTCACTGGCACTGCAATCTCAAACTCTGTAAGCCCAAATTCCTCATAGTTCTCTCAAAATCCACTCTTATTCTCAGTCTCTGTCCCTGTTGAGGACTTTATCATATGCCCAGCCAGTCAGGCCTAGATTAGTCTCTTGGTGGTCAGTACAGCGGTCAGTATGTGTAACACACCTTACATGCCTAAAACCATGCCTCCTCCAGCCAGCTCTCCCTAATGAATATGTTCTCAGCCAGCTGGTTTGGCTCACACAATATGCAGAATGTGCTCCACAAAATATAAAATATTATATATATTTTATTTTGTATAGCACATAATATATTATACATATTGTTATCTGTACCCATATACATATGGGTACAGATATATATATATATACACACACACACACAAATATATATATATATATTTGGTATGTGAGCTGTTTTTCTCCTCCAATAAGACTGCAGCTTGCAGAAGGCATGCAGCATAGTATTGCGTAAATTCTTACATTATGAAGTGGAACAGAATTGGTTTGGAGAGAATGATGGTGGGTTTCATTTGGAAGGAGCTGAGTTAGAGGGACTAGTAAGAAAGGGAAGGAGAAATATTAGAAGATGAGCAAAGATGTATGAAGTTACTTGTGGGAGAGGCACAGGCAATTTGGAGTTTTCTATTAAAACTGTAAGTATATATTTGAGGAGAGTAGGTATTTTTATTTTACATATAATACATAATTTTATGATAGTGAAATCACATATTAGTTGCTCATTTAAAAAATTAAATGAGCATTAAATAAAGAAAAAGATTTGCAATTCTGCCTTTTAGATGAGAACTAAAAATTGGGAAAACATATTTGAGAATTGCCTCAGGAGGAAGGAGCTGAAAACCTGAAAATGGGTGCGATTTTCTTTTCTTCAGAGAGAATACAGAAATCATGAAGCTAGGGGCTAAGAAAAGGGTACGGATCTGTATGCACAGAGGCATGTGCACATTTCCATCTAGAACCAGTATGAGTGTGTCAGATTTAGAACACTCGTCCGGTTTACAAAAGGGCCTTTGGGAAAGGTCTTTTGCTTGCTAATGCCAGATGGTATTGCACAGAGATTATGAGCCTGCTTAGAGGGTCGCATTCTTCATATGGTAAAGTAATAAGCCCTGATGCTTTGGAATTCAGTAGAAATGAAGATGTTTTTGAACATCATCCAAGAATATATAGCTCACTTTCTCCTGGTGAGGTGGGGCGGTTAGTTTGGAAGAGGTGGTTGCTAGGAATTCCTGGTTGAGTGTGAGTTGAATCTGACCTATGTAGATGGGAGTCTCTTCCTCTCCACATCACTGTGACCCCAGTGTGTGTACTTCTGCTGGCCAGGTCCTTCACTAGTCCGTGGGTTGGTCACCTCCCCTCAGTGAGGGCACCTTGACCAAAGCTGTAAGCTGTGACTGACCCACTTTCTCTGTCTCCAGGAAGGAACACTGAAGATTGGGCTAAGAATCTGAAGGAAAAAGACTTCCAGCTGCTGTGCCCTGATGGCAGTAGGAAGCCTGTGAGCGACGCTGACAACTGTTTCCTAGCCAAGGCCCCAAATCATGCTGTGGTCTCACGGAAAGATAAGGCATCTTGTGTTAGCAAAACATTACTTGAGCAGCAGGTATGGACCAGCCAGGGCCTCCCATTCTTTCCTCCTGGGTGGGTATTATTTTTGAGAGTTCAGTGCTAAATGCAGCCCATACTCAAGCATTCTCTTTCTGGAAACTAAGATAGGGAGGCTGGATTTCTTAGGCTCAGCTCTACTTATAACTCCAGGTCACTGGAGATTAGGTTCCATGTGATCCACCTGTTTTGGGTCTACACATCTGCTTTCTTGCTCAACCTTGACCTTGCTCTGTGGTACACTCAATTTTCTCCACCTCTGTCCTTTTTGAAAACGAAGGAGAGTGATCCCGTGTGCCAGCCCTCCGTGATATAAGTCATGAAAGGTGGACTGTATTTCTCTTGTTTATAGAGTCCAAGAACCATTCCAACAGCCAGAAAAACACAGGATCCCTGTCCTCAGGGAGCTTGCCCTCTGGGGAGAACAATCAATCCAGGGCAGCTCTGCCAGGGAGGTGGGGGTGGGGGAGGCTTCTTGAATATTCTAAGCATCCTCTACCCACAAACATCATTTTCCCCTCAACAACAGCTTCCTGCCTGCCATTAGTTGTTCTTTTTTTAAATTAAGGTAGCATATCTTTGTGGGTCCTCTTAAGGTAAATAATAATAATTAGCATTCAATGGACATTTTTTAGGTGTTAGATGTAAAACTTTCCATATTCATCATTTCATTATAATCCTACATTCATTCATTATAATCCTACAAGATCTAGAGTTAAGCCTCGTAGGATAGGATCAAAGATGCAGTCAGACATGAAATTTAACAACTACCTGTACCACCTCTCATTGGGGGCAGGGGATCACATTTACTATCTTTTTTGACAGTAATTACTTGGAAGGGACATGTTTCTGTTCTCTCATTTCCTGGAAGCAGTCCCCGAGGCCATAACCAATGAAATGGGGAAGAAGTGACTGGGTGGGTGGGAGGGACCTCCCAGAGGAGGTGAGACCAGGATGAACCCCATAGAGGATGCTGGGGCCTAAGAAAGTATGAAGCTGGGGCCAAAAATGGGTAAATGCCAGGTGAAGGATATGGAAACACCCTGAGGCATCCTCTACACCTCCCTTTCGTCCCAGGGCTGGTTCCCAGCTTTTATCCCCCTCAGCCCCATCCTTGTATTCTCAGCTGCTCGCTGCCACAGGTCCTCATGCATTTTCCATCCATTTGACAGACTATGTTTGGAGGAAATGGAAATGACTGCTCAGGCAAGTTTTGTTTGTTCCACTCGGAAACCAAGGACCTTCTGTTCAGGGACGACACAAAATGTTTGGCCAAACTTCCAGAAAGCACCACATATGAAAGTTACTTAGGAGCAGCGTATGTCAGAGCTGTTGCTAACATGAGACAGTGCTCCACCTCGAGTGAGTAAGGGGAATGCATGGGGGAAGCTGATATGCAAACACGGGGAGGGAGGGGGGAGCATTTCTGGGTGGTGGGTAGATAAGGAGGAATGGGTTGTGGCCCTCCCGGGATGAGCAATGGAAATGGGCAAGATGAGATGATGAGAGAACACGGTAATCCCCGTATGTGTGAAAGGTTACTTGTATGGGTAGGTGGTAAGGCAGACACAGGCTCAGGGCACTAAGGTAATGAACCACTCAGACATGAAGAAATTCCATATCATTACTAAGACAAGGAAGAAGCTGCATGTGCCCATGCCCACTGCTCTGCAGAAACTCCCCCTTTTTTTTTTTTTAAGATTTTTATTTATTTATTTGACAGAGAGAGATCACAAGTAGACAGAGAGGCAGGCAGAGAGAGAGAGGAGGAAGCAGGCTCCCTGCTGAGCAGAGAGCCCAATGCGGGACTCGACCCCAGGACCCTGAGATCATGACCCGAGTCGAAGGCAGAGTCTTAACCCACTGAGCCACCCAGGTGCCCCAGTAAACTCCTTTTTATACAGAGCTGCATCATCCAATAAATACAGTAGCCTCTAATAATCTATGACAATTTAAATTTAAATTAATTAAAATTAAACAAAATTAAAAATTTAGTACCTCAGCCACACCAGCCACAATTCAAGTGTTCAGTGGCTACACGTAGCTCCAGATAGGTGAGCAAAGAGAAAGTTTCCATCATCGCAGAAAGTTCTTTTACACAGCATTACTCTTGTGAGCTTAACAATGACAAGTTTTATAACCATAAAGTTGCCATACCTACTGCTCATCTAGAACACAATTTTTCTAAGCATTACAATACAATAAAACACACCTTTGCACTATAACTATGTTGGACATCATTTAATCACTGAAAATCATTTGGAAGATGTGGGAGAAGAACATGTGGTTGGAGGGAGGTTGTGCTATAACTTTTGTGTGCATGTAAGTGAGCCATGGTCTTTAAAATACTGATTCCCAGGCCCTGGGGATACTGATTCAGCAAGTCTGTGCCAGGGTCCCATAATTCCGATGTAAGAAATGTACTTACCCAGAGCCACTGCTGTAAACACCTAGGTTACATTCACCTACCCTATATGCTCCATAAGGGTAGAAAGTCTGGCTCTGCTCTTCTCTGCTCCTTCTCCAGACCCTAGCAATGGAAACTGGCATGTTCTAGGTGCTTGCTGTATTAGTTCCTCACCTCTCTAAGGAGGTCAGAGAGGACAGTCCTACCAGGCTCCTCCCAGCTACATGGATTTAGGTGTGGGAGCCCTGCCTATGAGACACAAGGTAGGGGGTGATACAGGGCAGGGAAACCATGTTACCATCTTTGCTGTGTGGTACTGCCCAGAAAGACACAGGAGCTGTGCAGGCAAGTGGAGAAGGCTACTGGGAGAACAGCCCGGTCCACGCATCAGTCCCCCAATGGGTCTGAGTGCTTTTATATCAGGCTTAACTAATCATTCTCTCAACAGAAAATAAATATAATAGGTTTTTGACTGCCCTACCTCTCTTCTCTGTCTCACAGAACTCCTGGAGGCCTGCAATTTCCACAGATTTTAAAATCCAAAAGATGAAGCCACACCAGATGGAGATGGGAGCTCTCATAACCCATAAGCTTCCCTCTGGGTCTCACTGGCCTGAATGGTTTGTTTGGTTTCACAGTTCGGCGGTGGTACCTCTGTAGAACATAAAATAAAAATTATTATTGGTGTTATCTTTTAAAAACTTCATTGTTTTCTAAATGTTTGGCTTGGGAGGATTTTTTTTTTTTTTTGAGTACTGACTAAATACATGTACAAATGAGCCCTTCCTTCAGAGTTTAATGTTCATCTGACCCCTTCCATGGCTTTGGTCTTGGTGTTACAGCCACACCTCCTGGGTACAGTTCAAGTATAAATTCTTTCTGAAAGGGGTCTGCATGCTTACTGTAATAGAATCAACTGTATGTGGCTGTATGTGTGTGTGTTGCTAGCGAGGGGTTAGGAAGGAGAGTGAGATACTGAAATGGAGTGTTCAGAAGAGGACAGAAAAAGAATATAGAAGACATATATTTTTAAATTATTTTAAATGAATTTCATCAGTATATTGAATCAGGTCCTGATTCTAGCAGGTCAGAAAAGTGAACCACTGGAACATCTGAAATTATCGCTTGACCCTGATTCCCACAGTAGTCACTGCCTTGTCTCCTCACTCTTTCCATGCCTCACTTATTAATGATTGAATACCCAGAAACCAGTCTTTTGCTCTACTCACTTCCCTGCAGCTACCCTGGCCAAGGTCACCGCCTATCTGCCAACTGTGAAAACCAATTTTAATTCTTTCAATCCTGAGTCTGTTAACTGCATTTGATACTGCTGACCACTCACCAATCACATGACTGGAGTCCCTGAGTATAAGATCGTTTCCACCATGCTTTGGAGCTACTGGGAATAGAAGAGGGAAAAATATGTCTGGTAAATGAGATATTTTAATTAATAAAAGAGATGGGAAAAATTGTGTCACTGCATTTATTTCATTGTAACTTTCCATTTGCTATTTGGACGAAGAAGCACGACACTTTCAGCAAGCAGCAGTCAGTATCCGCCTGTCCTTCCTCTGGGTTCATCTCCACATACCTCCTGGAAGTGTGTGTTGGTGCAGATGTGAGAGGACAGGAAGCAGCTGATCCTCTCCTGCTCTGATTCCTGAGAACCACACCACCTTCCCACTTGACTGTGGAAGGCGTGCCCATTTCTTCTGACTTTACCCAGGAAATATACTGGGGGGAAAAAAAAAGTCTGTGTCTTCTTAAAACCTTCTTTCTTTCATCATTCCCAAACTTTACCACCAAAGCAGATCTTTCTCATTCACATAGCTCTGACTAAAAATTCTTACACAGTTGGGATAGCAACAGTAGATGTTCCCCCGTCTGGCTCTTCCTCCTTCCCTTCACTTTTAGCTCCTAGCAGAGGAATCAATGGTTATTGTAAAGGAGCTCTGTGTGTGTGTGTGTGTGTGTTTGTGTGTGTGTGTGCACGCACATTGTGGGTGATGGATACAGAGCAGGGCCCAGGACCACAAGAAAGAAAGAAAAAGAGAACGTGGTAAAATTACTGTCATTTCTGATAGTCTTAACTGATAATGTTAATTGAAAATAAAGTAGTTGGTTTACTTTCTTTAGCCTCACTTCTTAAGTACCCTTTCTTAACCTAGAGTCCCTATTTGCCTACATTTATCAATGAAATGCCTGGAAAATGAATTGTACTATGTTAGAGCATATGGTTAAGCATAAAGGAGCCCACTGCCTGGGCTTAATGGATAAGTTATTTAACCCCTGCCTCATTTACCTCTGTAAAATAGAATAATGGGTTGCTGTGAGGATTAAGCAAATTAATAAATTAAAATGATTTCAAACAGTGCCTGGCACTAGCAAGCACTCATTAATGTTAGCAATTACCGTCTAACCCTCTTCTCCATCTATCACACTTGCTTCCAAACCCATCCCTCCTCTCCATTTCTCCCCTCACTCTTCCCTCCAAGTTCGCTTTTCATTCAAGTCCTCATCATAGGAGCCCCTTTCTTACAAGAGCTGCTGCTGACCACTTCCAGGACATGCCTTACTTCTGTGCCACTGACTCTTCCTTTTTAGGTATCTTTGTGGGTTCCTTTCTCCTCACTTTTCATTCCGTCCCTGATTTTAATGACAACTTACTTATGCCTGAAACTCGGAGGAAAATATAGCACCTACTGCTGAGACTTTACATCTGTTTATTCTATCACCTGGTTAATACAAGATTTTAAAATGCCCTGAGGCACCTGAAACTCAATATATAGAAAAGAGAGGAGATTTTCATTCTGGTTATGACCTCAACCCCTCTAATTCACTTTATGCACTCTATTCTTTTTAGTACAAAACATCAACTACTTCAGATGCAGTCTTGTTAACTCTCCATCTTAACTCAGCACACCCAAATAATCACCACATCCTATTTTCCTTCTACACATCTTTCAGATCTTTGGTCTCATTCCACACCTACACCTGTTTTCCTGGTTCAGACCCGGCACATCTTTTGCCAAAACACAGCAACAACTCCCAGCTGGTCTCCCTGCCTCAGTCTTTCCTCTCTCAAATCACCTTTCTCCATTTATCTGCCAATCATCTCTATTACCCCCAACCGAAACTTCTTATCCCATTCTGGATATTGTCTAGGTTCCTCAGCATAGCACACAATCACTTCCGGTCATACCTGCCAACTTTTCTGCTTCATCTCCTGCCACTTCCGCTGAAATGACATCAGCTTAGTGACAGACTGCAAACTAGCAGCTCCTAGGTGGGCCCCTTCTGGGCCCCCAAGGTGTTTTATTTGGGTGACAAATTTTTTTTGTTATTGTTGTTGGTGGTAGTGGGTTTGTTTGTTTTTGTTTTTAGTGTTTTTCATTATTGCTGAAATTTGAAAAGTGGAACATTTCCCTTCTGGCTTCTCTGGAAAAACAGGCCACTTTGGCCCCACATACCTGCCTGGCAGAAGTAGAGGCTGTCCACTCTGGGCAAGAACGACAGCCGCACTTTTCAACAGCTTCACCCCACGCACTGATTTTCCTAGCTGCTTCCCACAATGTCGAAATCTCAGTTGCAGCCCTAGACTTACAGTATAGGGACACTGAGTTGCTCGTTTTCTTCTACATAGAGCACTTTTTCTCCTTTTACACCTGCAGAGGCTGACCCATCCCTCATGACTCAGTTCCTCTCACTTTCCTCCACGAGCTTTTCTCTGAACCAGTGAAGGATTATAAGTCCCTTTCTGTATTCCCATATCGCACCGTACATTCTCCGTCACATCCCATGCCACATTATACTCAGATGAAATATTTGTGTAATCCTTGAGTTCCTCACAAGACTCACCTCGGGAAGGGAGAGACTGGAAATTCTCAGTAAAGATTTCTTAAGCCATTCATTTTATTCATCCATCATTTCGTCCACACCCATTAAGAGGGAGGCGATATCCAACTCCTATCTTAAGGGATAAGAAGGTCCCTCGTGAAATTCCGCGAAACGCCGCTGGTTCGGTGGAAACAGTGCGCAAGAGAACTGCAACTCCCATCAGGACCTTCGGGATCCCCGCCCCTGAAAGAGGAAATATAAATTGAGGACTACCACTCCCGTGATGCTCCGCTTCGGACGCCTGCGCAGAGTCTAGGGCCACGTAGTTTTCGCGGCGCTGGAGACCACGCAGCTCAGCCATGGCTTCCGCGGACACCCGGCGGGTGGCGAATGGCGGCAGTGTCGGGGGAGCCTTCCAGCCCCACCTAGACTACTTGCGGCAGGAGCTGCAGCAGAGGGATCCGACGCTGCTGTCAGCCGTGGTGGCGATTCTCGCGGTGCTGCTGACGCTGGGTAAAGAGGCGGTGGGTGGTTTTGACGGGTGTACGGCCGGCGGGATTCCGAGTTTGGACTGGGCTTGTGCAGACCGCGGCCGCGGGGCGGCGGAGGCACCTGGGGGGCATCTAGAAGGGAGACTCACCTCTTATACCAGCCTGCCTTGCTTCCTGAAGCACGGGGAGTAACGTTCCATTAAAGAAGATTCCCTGCGACACTTGCAGTGACATCCTGGTCCTTGGGGGCGCGGGTTATTCTTTCTTTGTGGGCCCTGTTACGCCTGAGCGCGCGGTCCTTCCCTCCTCCCCCCCACCCCACCCCCGCCGCCCACTTCTTTGCTCTTACTACCAAGACTCACGCGTTCTTCACTCCAAATTTGCATGCTGGGCGCTGGGGATACACAGTAAGTCAAGATTGCACTTGAGAAGTCCACAACACAGACGCAGACACCGAAGGGTTGACAGTTGATAGTGGCTGGCACTTAGAGGAGTCCCTAATGATAGAGTAGGCGGTTAGTTGGGAGGAGGTGGAGGCAAGGACATTGATAAGTGGGTTACACATTGAAAGCCTGGGGGCACAACATCACATTTATGGGAATCCAAGAACCCAGACCTCCGTTCACTTAGCTCGGACTCTCCCACCCGTAACACTAACAATAGTAATGATTATAGTGATGGTGAAAACAATAAAAGAATGAGGTGTTCTGTGATTAACTTCTGTTATTTCCCTACCCCAACAATACAGGTGTACTGTTGATGATCAGGGCATAATTTTGGTTGTTTTTCTCTATTCCGCAGTGTTCTGGAAGTTCATCCGGAGCAGAAGGAGCAGTCAAAGAGCTGTTCTTTTTGTTGGCCTGTGCGACTCTGGGAAAACATTGCTCTTTGTCAGAGTAAATGCTTTGATTTACACCTCTTCTAAAGTTAATGGGAAATGTTAGGCCATATCGTTATTCCTGTGTGGTCGTAGTTCATTCTGGAAAGGAAGCTGATACAATTTGGGAGGTTAATTCTTGATTCCCTTGGAAAGACTTGAAAAAGTTGAACAGGCTCTTGAAAAATTCATAAACTGGGATTTCTTGACCGTTTCTGTTTTCTTGACTTGCCAATTACTAACATTTAGTATTTATCTCAAAAGTTATATAGTTTTATGGAACTACTTTCCTGTGGTGTCCAAGGATGCCAGAACAGCTGAAGAGAGAGAAGACAGTGATCTGTATAGGGTGTATAATCTTGTTTAACAAACTCGTCTGAGAGCTTGTCAAGGAAATTTTTTAAAAGGTTGATTCTTTGACATATTGGGCCACTGAGCCATCTTTTCACTAATATTTAACCTACTATTTTAAACAATTTTTCATTATGGATTGTAGCAGAGGTTTTCTTATTATTCTTCCTTTTGAGAAGATAAATTATTTCCTTTCTACTACAGAAATATAACTTGTAATCATTTGTGATGATTAAAAATGGACGTTTGGTGAATTTGGCCAGTAAGGATTTGAAACTAAGTTTTTTATTTCTGGTTTTTTGTTTTTTGTTTTTTTGTTTTTTTTTTTCCCCATCGTGGAGCGGGGAATATAGATGCAATGAATTAGATTTTTCTACAAGGGAAAAACAGTTGTTGCAAGCAACATTCATTTATTTGACCTGACCAACTGGAGAGTTACTCTCTTTAGGTTTGCTATTTATATATTTACTCTGATCTCCCTCAAATTGTTTTTTTTTTTTTTTTTTTTTTTTACAGTTGTTAACTGGCCTTTACAGAGACACTCAGACATCTATCACCGACAGCTCTGCTGTGTACAGAGTCAACAATACCAGGGTAAGGGGTTTGTAGAATGTTGGGAGTCTGACAATTTTACTTTGGTGCATCAGGGAAGGATATTTGTTATATGAATTAGTCTGATGGTTTAGGTACCATTCGTAGCTTATTTTTATGGATAGATAGAGTTCATGTGACAAATTCTGCTTTTGGTCATCCAAGCAATCTTGCCATCCCCTGTTTTGTTGTACTTCATACACACTGATGTTTTATCATTTTACTAGTTTTTGTTTCTATGTCTTCTTTCCAACTTTACCGTGAGTTCTAGAGGGTGAGCATTAAACCTTTCCCTTTATATTTTGAAGTGGTAATATATGTATATGGGACAAAAATTCAAAAGGTTAAAAGGAATATTCAGTGAAAAGTAATTTTGCCTTTCTTGTCCCTACTAGGTCTTCTCCTTAGAGGTAATAACTTACTATTTTCCTATGGGCTCTTCAGATGGTCTGTGCATATGCAAACCTATCTATATATCTGTTAATTTTTTTTTCTTAAGATTTTATTTTTAAGTAACTTCTTCACCCAACACAGGGCTTGATCCCACAAAGCCGAGATCAAGAGTTGCCTGCTCTACCAGCTGAACCAGCCGGCATCCCAATTATTTTCTTTCTTAACTCTTTGTTCTGCCCACTGTTTTTAGGTTTTTTATTTTATTTTTTATTTTTTAATTTTTATTTTTTAATTTTAATTTTAATTTTTTTAAAAAAGATTTGTTTATTTTAGAGAGCAAGAGAGAGTGTGAGAGAGAGAGAGAGAAAACACCCATGCACAAGCCAGGAGAGGGGAAGAGGGAGAAGTGAGGGGAGAATCTCCAGCAGACTTCTTGCTGAGCATGGAGCCTGACCTGGGTTTGGATCCCAGGACCCTGAGATCAGGATCTTAGCTAAAACCAAGAGTTGGGTGCTCAGTCCACTGAACCACCCAGGTGCTCCATATTTTATTTTATTTTATTTTTTTAACAATATGACTAATACAGTTGTGTTGTTTTGTTTTTCTCCCTCATTTGTACACATAGTACCACCTGGTTGATTTGTGAGCCACATAGTATTCCATTATGTGGCTGCACTATTCAATTAAGTTCTTGTTTAAGAACTCTGTTAACAAACATTTAGTTTGTTGTTACAATCTTTTGCTTTTACACTGTTGCAGTGGACATCCTAAAGAGTATACATGAGTATATTTCAAAAATGCCAGTAAGGAGATCATGAGAAGAACTTTTTATATACCTATTTAGCTCCAGAGTATGGATAGTGACTGCCAAGTCTATTGTAATGAATAAGTATTTGGTGAGTGGAAGAAAGGCTGGGGGCTGGTTGGAGGGGTAGGTGTATAGACGAATGAATGAGAATGGTTAAGAGACCTTTCCTGGTACTTTTTTTAGCCCAGTCCTTTTTAAACTCCCAAGAGTTAGATTTTGAAAGGTCAGTTTTGGGAGATCTTTAATTCTTGGAGGACTTGTGCCAGATTTTTTTAAGTAGGATATTCCTGGGCATACTTTAGACCCTTACTTTACAATGGAATAGCCATTGGCTGTGTGAGACATATTGAGCATCTGAAATGTGACTAGTCCAAATTGAGGGGTTCTGTAAATGTAAAGTATACACCAGATCTTGAACTTGGGATGAAAAAGTAAAGTATCAACAATTTCTTGATTTTTTTTTTTTTTACTTGTTTAAAAGATACTTTAGATATGTTGGGTTAAATAATATATACATATATATTTTTAAAGATTTTATTTATTTATTTGACAGAGATCACAAGTAGGCAGAGAGGCAGGTAGAAAGAGAGAGGAGGAAGCAGGCTCCCTGCTGAGCAGAGAGTCCAATGTGGGGCTCGATCCCAGGACCCTGGGATCATGTCCTGAGCCGAAGGCAGAGGCTTAACCCACTGAGCCACCAAGGCACCCCAATAATATATATTATTAAATTAACTTTGTATCTTTTTACTTTTTTCCTTTTGGAAAACTTAGCATTATATATAAAACTTGCATATTGTTACTGAAAATGTAACAGTTTGTGGGTGGCTCAGTTGGTTAAGCAGCTGACTCTTGATTTCCACTCAGGTCATGATTTTAGGGTTATGAGATTGAGGCCTACGTATGGCTTTCTGCTAGGCATGGAGACTGCTTGAGATTTTCTACCTTTCCCTCTGACTCCGCCCCCTGCCTACTCATGTGTGCTCTTTCTAAAAAAGAAAATATAGAGCATTCCTCCCTTCTTTATTACCTCCTCCCACCCCCCCATATGTTTTGGATGTAGTCTGTCTCTCTCAAGTTAGTAATGTGTCCAATATTGTGTCTTTTGAATTGCTTGTGGTGGTATAGTGGTGATAATGAAATGTCCCTAGACTTTTGTCAGGATTTTTTTTAAAACTACCGTACATCATATTTTTACCCATGAAAGACTGCACAGACTACATGATGGCTCATAATGAATCCAACTATAATTATGTGAGATCAGTGCATGATACTGACTCCCTCCTGCTGAACAGTGGTTAAGGCTGGCTATGGATGAGGTAGAGCATCTGAGAAATGTTTGTGGGCCTGGTAATTGCACCAGGGTTATATCAGAGTCTTACTGAGCACAGCTACATCCACACTGAACCTGAGCTCAAGGCCTGAAATGAGTAGCTCTTAGGTGGGTGCTTAATGAGTCAGCTCAGTATGGGCAGAACACCTCACGGTTTGAATGATTGACACGAAATATTGACAGTTGGAACAAATAAATGGTGTGTCTAGTTGTCAGATATTCAAAAGTTAAATTATAGTGGAACATGTAAAGGAATGTTTTGTTTTTACAAAGGTCCCGTAATGGTAACATGGTATATAATAAAGTATAGATCTCCTGTCACATCATTTAGTTTGTGAATATTTACTGCTGTTTTCACATGTTTTTGTTTTTATTCATACTAATGTATTTCCCCAGGCTCAGGTGGACTACACTTCCATGACTCCCCCAGAGAGGGTCATTTTCTCACATACCCTGGGAACATTTATCAAAGTTGTAATTTTACATTTATTTGTAATTTTACATTATGTTGATATTTCTGATTATATTATAAACCCTGTTGGAATAGGGATTATATTTGGTTTTGCTCACTGTTAAATCCCCGGAGCCTCTACTAATGATTTATAAATACAGGATGCTTTGTGAACATTTGTTTGATTCATTAATTAATTATGGTGAACATTTTTTTGATTCATTGATAAAAATGGATGCTGTTCTGGTACCTGAAATCTCATATGAGAAGTTTATGTTGTGAATGTGAGCCAGGACCAAAACACTGATTTAATGTTATTGTTGCCATCCTTAGGCCACTAGCCTGACCTTGATTGATCTCCCAGGCCATGAGAGCTTGAGACTTCAGTTCTTAGAGCGCTTTAAGGCTTCAGCCAGGTAAGTAGGATTTGGAGTGAACTTGCGTGAATCTCTTATCAGTGCCACCCATACTTGCACCGGTGGGGAAAAGAGCATGGACCCTGGAGTCAACCATTTCTGGGTTGCAAGCCCACCTGTACTAGGATTTTATGAAGATTTTATGAGATAATGTTTGAAAGTATTTCTTTTTTTTTAAAGATTTTATATATTTGACAGAGAGAGATCACAAGTAGAGAGAGAGAGGAGGAAGCAGGCTCTCTGCTACGCAGAAACAGGCTCTCTGTCTCTCGGCCTAGCAGAGAGCCCGATGCGGGACTCGATCCCAGCACCCTGAGATCATGACCTGAGCTGAAGGCAGAGGCTTTAACCCACTGAGCCACCCAGGCAGTCCTAAAAGTATTTCTTAAGAGTGTTGAGAAAGTGTTAACCCTCACCATATTAGTAAATTTTTCATTTACTTTGAGGACAAATTTTAATGTGTGGAACTATTAAAATCTGCAAAATGAATTGGAAGGCTAGGTGAAATCCTAGAAGTTATTTAAATCCAACATTATATATTTCTGTTCTTAAATTACCTAAATTTAGTGTCTCAAAAGTAGAGAACAAATTTTTATATTTCTTTTACTATTGTCCTAATGTTACTCTTAAAATTCTTGTGCTGCAGTTGAAGATACTTGTTTCTTGTTTTGTCTCTAACACTGATAAGAACTTAAGAGGAAAATCAATATACCACATTTAATTGATATTAAAATATTTTAATGCCTGTGAAATTAGAATGCTAGTTATAGTTGTTTGTGTCATAGTTTAATTGGTAGTATTTTCCCTTTCTTAGTAGTACTTGAAATAATAATGTGTCTTTTAATTGGTGGAATCTTAGGTTTGATGGAATGAGGCAGTTGTTTCTTTCCTTAGTTTTGAAGATGTCTTGACTTTTATTTTGTTGTTGCTTCCTTGCCCACAAGATGGTGGTGATGAGCAATCTGTCTGTTCTGCAAATTAAAAAAAAAAAAAAAAAAGACTATTTTTTTGAGCAGCTTTAGGTTCACAGCAAAATTGAGCAACAGGTCCAAAGACTTCCTATATTACTCTGCACTCCACAGACATGCATAGCCTTTCCTGTTATAAGCATCCTTCTCCAGAGTGGTTTGTTACAACTGATAAACTCCTACACCGACACATCGTAATCATTCTGAATCTTTGTTTTACATTAGGATTCACTCTTGGTGTTGTATATTTCTACACATTTGAACAAATGTATAATGACATATTCACCATTTATAGTTTCACACAGAGTATTTTCACTGCCCTAAAAATCCTCTGCATTCTGCTAATTCATCCCTCTGTTCCCTAACCCTGACAGCTACTTAAATATTTTGATGGTCCCCACATGGTACTTTTTTTCAGAATATTTGGAATCATACAGTAGGTAGCCTTTCAGGTTGGCTTCTTTTACTTACTAATATGCATTCAAGTTACTTCCATGTTTTTTCATTGTTCAATAGCTCATTTCTTTTTAGTGCTGGATAATATGTCATTGTCTGGAGGTATCACAGTTTATTTGTCCATTCACCTATTAAGGACTTCTTTTTTTTTTCTTTTTTTTTTAGATTTTTATATATTTATTTGATAGAGATCACAAGTAGGCAGAAGGCAGGCAGAGAGAGAGGGGGAAGCAGGCTCCCCGCTGAGCAGAGAGCCCGATGTGGGGCTCGATCCCAGGACCCTGAGATCATGACCCGAGCTGAAGGCAGAGGCTTAAACCACTGAGCCACCCAGGCTCCCCTCACCTATTAAGGACTTCTTGGTTTCTTCCAAGTTTTGGCAATTCTGAATAAAGCTGCTGTAAACATCTGTGTGCAGGTTTTTGTGTGGACATAAGTTTTTGGGTAAATATCAAGGATTGCAGTTGTGGAGCCATATGGTAAGAAATATGTTTAGTTTTTATTTTTTTTTAATTTTTTTTTTTTTAAGATTTTATTTATTTATTTGACAGAGATCACAAGTAGGCAGAGAGGCAGGCAGAGAGAGAGAGAGAGGAGGAAGCAGACTCCCTGCTGAGCAGAGAGCCCGATGTGGGACTCGATCCCAGGACCCTGAGATCATGACCTGAGCCGAAGGCAGCGGCTTAACCCACTGAGCCACCCAGGCGCCCAGAAATATGTTTAGTTTTGTGAGAAATTGCCAAACTGTCTTCCAAAGTAGCTATACCATTTTGCACTCCCACCAGCAATGTATGAGTGTTCCTCATACTCCAATGGATGAGAGTTGCTCTGCATCCTCCCCGGCATTTAATGTTGTCAGAGTTCTTGATTTCAGTAGTAGATCCATAGTGATATATAACTGCTTTAAGTTGCATTTCCCTGATGACATTGATAGGATGTGGATCATCTCTTCATATACTTATTTGCTGTCTATAGATCTTGTTTGGCGAGGTGTCTAAAGATCTTTGACCCATTTTTTCATTGGGTTGTTTTCTATTGTTGAGTTTTAAGAGTTCCTTGTATATTTTGGATAAAGTTCTTTATCAGAAATATGTTTTGCAAATATTTCCTCCCAGTCTTTGATTCATCTTCATTCTTTTGCTGGTGACTTTTGTAGAGCAGAAATTTTTATCTTTAATAAAGTTCAGTTTATACTCTTTTCCCCATGAGTTATGCCTTTAGTGTTGTATCTAAAAAATCATTGCCAGACCCAAGATGTCTAGATATTCTCCTGTGTTCTCTCTCAGGATTTTTATGATTTTGTGGTTTACATTTAGATATGTGATCCATTTTGAGTTAATTCTTGTGAAAAGGATATGGTCTGTATCTGTTCATTGTATGTATTCATTTTTTTACACGTGGGTGTTTAGCTGTCCCAGCATCATTTGAAAAGATATCTTGTTCTGTTGTACAGATCTTACTCAACGATGAGGTTACATTCTAATAAACCTATAGTAAGTTGAAAATATCTCCAGTTGAAAATACATTTAATATACGTACTGAATGTCAGAGCTTAGCCTAGCCTACCTTAAATGTGTTCAGAACACTTAACACTGGCCTACAGTTGGGCAAAATCATCTAACACAAAGTCTGTTTTATAATACAGTGTTGAATATATCCATGTAACTTGTTGAATACTATACTAAAAGTAAAAATCAGAATGGTTGTGTATATTAGTTATTTACTCTCTTGATCCAGTGCCTGACTGGAAATGGTGGCTCAGTGCTGCTGCCCAGTATCACGAGATTGTACTCCATATTGCTAGCCCAGGAAAAGATTAAAATTCAAAATCCAAAATATGGTTTCTGTTGAATGTATATTGCTTTTGCACCATTGTAAGGTAAAAAGTTTTAAGTTGAACTGTTTTAAGTCGGGGACCATAGTAGGTGTCTCTTTCTGGACTTTGTTCTGCTGATCTCTACTGATCAGGACCATGCTTTCTTGATTACTAAAGCTTCATAGTAAGTCAGGCAGTGTCAGTCCTCCAGCTTTGCTCTTCAGTATTGTGTTGGCTATTCTGGGTCCTTTGCCTTACCATATAAATTACAGAATCAGTCTGTCAACATCTGCCATAAGTTACTAAGGTTTTGATTGGATTTCATTGGAATCTATAGATCAAGTTGGGAAGAACTGACATTTTGAAACTGTTTAGTCTTCCTGTCTGTGATGGTGGAATATCTCTGTTTATCTAGTTCTGCTTTGATTTTGTTGATCAGTTGTATAGTTTCCTCATATAGATCTTGTACATATTTTATTATATTTATACCAAAGTTTCATTTTGGGGGGGATGATAATATAAATGGTATTGTGTTTCTAATATTTTGTTGTTGTGGGTGCTGTTTTTTACTGCTATAGGATATGAAAGCCTCTCTCCAGAATGGGTTCATATTTCCTTCTGTTGGGGGCTCTTGGAGTTCATCGAATCTGGCCCCGTTTTTATATAAATCTTTCTGCATCTTACGCCGTGAAAGAGTAAATTCATACCCCTGACCCCCAATCTGTGTGGCACAGGAGGCCTGGTATTTCAGTTCCTTTTGCATTATTTTCCCACACCTCCACTAGACAGCTTTTAAGTTGTAGGCTTTGTGCAGAGGGTTCAGCTCCAGCTCCCTGACTGCATGTTGGCCATTGCTCGTTTCCAGATATTGCTGAGCATTCAAACCCTGGTCCCTACAGTCTGTTATCTGCTCTTTCTCCTGGACTGTTTTGCTTTAGCTTTGATACCTCTTTACTTGTGCCACATGAGGATTCTCACTGTTGCTGCCTTAGGTTGGGCCCTGCCCGGTCACTGTGCTTCTAGTTTGGTTACCCTCTTAGATTTATCTGTCTTCCATGAAGCACCAATATTCTTTATAATAGAAGGGCACAAACTCTGGAGGTCAGTGTCATTCCCCTTTGCTGCTTGGTCTGGTTTCCTCCCTGTGTACCAGCCTACCTTGAGCTCTGTAGGCCACGATGTTCCACTCCATTGTGCTCTGCACATACTACTTTCCAGGCAGTCTGTGTCCCAGTTTTTTTGTCTGGCTAAAATTTAGCCCAGTTGTTGACATCCTCCATTAAGTCATCTTGACCTTTTCTCATGTAAATGTTCTTGTTTGTTCCTGTTGGTGCATAGGTCTGTTTTAGCATTTTATGACATAGTTTTGTATATGATGACTTTGAAATGCCAATTGAATATTACCCCCACCTTAAAAGACCACCAGAGACGTGAGTCAAAGCCAATCAGCAAGGGTCGTTTATTGCAGGTTCGAACCTGGACCTCTGTGCCGGACCTCTGCGCCACTCGCTCGTTGCCGATAACGCCGAGAGGTCCAGAGCTGGGTTGGTGCAGGGGTTTTATAGACAGGTACAAACAAGTTTCGGGTGGGGCTGAGCTGATTGATTGATAGTTTGAACAGGCATACTTGGAGTCAGTGGATTGGGTCAGGGGACCGGTGTGCGTGAAAGCAGACAAAGCAATCTTACAGAAGCAGAACTGGCCGGTTAGCCCACGCATGCGGGGTGGGGGGGGGGCGGGGGGGGAGCACTATCAGGATATTGAAGGCCTGGTTACTATCAAGTAAAGACAATTGGGAGTCTCCTGGTGGAATGTTACATTCCTGCTATGAAGCATCCTTGTTAATGAGATTTAGGTTTAGAAGAAATTTAACTTTATTTACTTTTCCTTCTACCTCCGCCTCCTTCCGTTTTTCATGGAGGGGAGGGTGACATTAGGGCTATTGATAAGGTAACTTCTTTGTTGTAAATCTCAAGGACATTTGCAAACCAAGGGAGACTCCTACCTTGCAGGACTGTGATCTCTGCAAGTTAACTATTTATCGTTTTATGGCAGTCAGGGGTGCCTGAGGAATGCTACACGTATGGAGGGGAGCGGGTGAAGGGGGGGGTGCAAGGCGCCAGCTTTTGCTTTGTCCTCAGCCAGCCTCCTGCTCCTTCAATTTCCTGGTCTTTGGGGGGCAGGCATGATTTCCTTTTTTAACTTTTTGGATTACTCATTGATAATACATTAACACTAAGTAGTCCTTTGTTTTCTGTTGTTGTTTTTGCATTTTTATAAAACTTGATAAAAAAATTTCAAACTGTACAGTCATCAGAAATACATAGTTAACCAAAAATGCACACACTTGGCATCTCCTCAGTAGTCCTTTGTTAAATGAGTATTTGTATGGTATGATTACATGTGTGCACACTTGCATTTGAGCCTGCTGTGTGTTACTAATTAGGATTGAATTGGATGAAATTAAGGATATAACTTTTCAGTATAATGCTGTACTCCTGCTTGCTTACATGCTGGTTTTTCTTTCTCCTCCTTCCAGGGCTGTTGTGTTTGTTGTGGACAGTGCAGCCTTCCAGCGAGAGGTGAAAGATGTGGCAGAGTTTCTGTATCAAGTCCTCATCGACAGTATGAGTCTGAAGAACACACCATCATTCTTAATCGCCTGCAATAAGCAAGGTGCCATCATGTTTTCCAGCAATAATAATTGAGATTTTTCTGGGATTGCTACTAAGAGCTAATACATTTGTTATTATTGAGGATGAGAGATGATTGTTAAGGAACTATGAAGGATTTTAAATCTAAAAGTTGTTTATATACCTGCATTTTTATTAGGTTTTTAAAAAAATTTTTATTAATTTTGTTAGTTTTACCAGTCTGTTCTAAGGAGTGTCTGTTACCAGTTTTTCTTTGATACAGTGTTTTACATTTCACAAAATTATAAATCATTTTACTTTATTTACCAAGTTAAGTTTGTCAGATTGACAGTATGTCCTATCACACACAATTGTGGAGGGCCAGGGGACCATCTGTCTTTTCAGACACATTTACCTTCCAGCACATTTTATCAAGGAGGGTTTTTGTTTGCACAAGTTGTGTTTTCTTTAACCTCATAACCATTAAACATTTTCTATCACACCCAGTAATCTGAGGCTTCAGTTTCATTATCTCTAGCGTAAGATAAACTAGTTGATTTTATAGTCTTCTTTCAGATTAGAATTCTGATTCTACAGCATTTGTCAGAAGTGATCAGGTAGTTATAACCCTAACAATGCCTAATCAGGAAGTGGTGTTAGGATCATTACTGGCCTCTCGGTTTCTTTTCTTTGGTGTAGGAGAGAAGGTGATATTTATTTGGCTTTTGCTGGAAGCCAAACCAGCAAAGAGGGTGTTCCTCTCTTACCAAGGGGCAATTAAGTGACATAGTATCTTAGTATCAGCTGGAAATGTGCTTAGTTTACTTTTATATGACAAGTAGGATGTTTCTATTTATAATCAAAAAGCTCTTAGGTTTTCTCTCTGATAGGCTAGCTGGACTTACATATATTTTGTAAGATGTAGAAACTTTCATGAACTAGTCAATTTTAGGGATAGGAACTTAATATATTTGTAAGCATTATTATAGGAAAACCCATACCTGAAAATTAGAAAGCTTATTTTAGTAGTTAAGCTACTAATGGTAAAAAGCTCTTTAGGAAAAAAAAAAAGGGGGGGGAGAAACTTACTGGTTTAAATTGGAATTTTCCATATGTGCAAGAGGTCTTGGGAAAAGACCCTTTCCGGTTTAAACTATAACAATGTCTTTATTTCTTTACAGACATTACAATGGCAAAATCCGCAAAGTTAATTCAGCAGCAGCTTGAGAAAGAACTGTAAGTATGAATAAGTCATATTGATTAATGTAGATTTTAACACTTAGGAAATTTGAATATATTGCTTAAGGTCTTTGGTTGTATATAGCCCAAAGAATAGTGTGACATATATTTGTTAAATAATTGACAAAATTAATGGAATTCTAAAAGGCATCGGTGGGATGTTTATGGATGCTTTAAAAATTCGTGGAAAGAAAATCTCAGGTTTATTGAGACCATAAGCTCAATTTATTTTCCCACTGTTTCTAGTTCATTTATAGTAGATATGAAAGGTTTTAGAAACTAAAAAATTTGAAAGCCATGGAAATTTTTGTTGACAAAATAAGGAATGCTTTAAAAGAATTTAAAAATCTATTATACTATTTTATAGCTTATTTTATCATTTTCTAGCTACATTGCAATATCATTTAGCTTATTTTAGTGTTTAAAAATTTGTAAAGTGAGCTGTAACTTCTTGAATTTTAAGAAATCTACTAGCATGTCTATACTCTCCCAGTTTATAAGAGCTAGCTACAGCTTGCTTACCCGGGAGCTACCATCAATATTATATGAAGCAAGTAATTTTTTCTTGCTGCTGTTATGTAGACTTTTGTGTGTGTGTGTGTGTGTGTAAATTCAACTTTGAGAGGCACCTGGTTGCCTCAGTCAGTTAAGTGTCTGCCTTTGGAGCAGGTCATGATGCCGGGGTCCTGGGATAGAGTCTCTAAATCAGGCTCCCTGCTCTCCAGGGAGCCTGCTTTTCCCTCTGCCCTTCCCCCTGCTCATGCACTCTCTCTCAAATAAATAAAATCTTAAAAAAAAAAAAATTCAACTTCGAGCACATTTTTTTCCCCCACCAGGATTTACTTACTCATTTATACATTTAACATCTAGTATATGGCAAGCCCTGCTTTCAGGATGTGGCTGTAGGGGGAACTGTGATATGGTTCCTGTACTCAGGAGCTTAGGGTTGACAAACTCCTGCTCGGGGTGTGCAAACAAGAAATAGGTTAACATTTTTAAAGGGCAGGTTAAAAAAATAGGAAAAGTAGAAAAATATGTGACAGAAACTAAATGTCACCCACAAGCCCAAAACATTTAATTTATGGTTTTTTACAGAAAAATTTTATCAGACCTGGTCTGTCATTTTCTGTGTTTCTTTTTTCTTTTAACTGAGAATGATATATTTAATTTCATATGCTTTAAACTTTTTAATATATGAATAGAAGAGTAAAGTTAGCGGTTCAGTCAGATTTATCAAAGACCTCCTGCTTTCAAGTTGAATATCAAAAAAGATTTTTTTAAACACTTTTATGGGGAGCAATTGATATGTAAAAAGCCGTGCATATTTAATGTGTACAACTCCATGCATTTGTGGATAAGTATCCACCTTTGAAGCCATCACCACCATCGAGGCCCTAAAAATACCATTATTTTGTAGTTTCCTCCTGCTCTCTTTATTGTTTGTGTTTGTATGAGGGTGAGTGAGAGAAACAGAGTGTTTCATGAGAATACTTAAGATCTATAGTATTGGCAGATTTTAAGTATACAGTGCAGTATTGTTAGCTGTACACACTATGCTATATAGATCTCTAGTATATACTTACTTGCATAAGTGAACCTTTTTTTAAAAAAATATTTATTTGAGAGAGAGAGTTGGGGGAGGGACAGAGGGAGAGGGAGAAGTAGGCTTCCCTCCCTGCACGAGCTGAGAGCCCAACATGGGCTGGGATCATGCCCTTAGCCGAAGGCAGATGCTTAACCGACTGAGCCACCCAGACACCCCTGTATAACTGAAACTTTATAACTTTTGACCTAATAACCAAAGGCTCCCCATTTCTCCCTCTCCCCCCACTCCAGTAACCACCATTCTACCCTGCTTCTATGTGTTTGTTTTAGATTTCATATGTAAGTCTGATTATATATTATTTGTCTTAATTGGGTTTGTTATATCACTTAGCATAGTAGGTTTATCCATGTTGTTATAAATAGTAGGATTTCCTCCTTTTCAGGGCTAAATAATATTCATTGCATGTATGTTCCACATTTTCTTTATCCATTTATCCTTTGCTGAACATTTAGGTTGCTTCCATATATTGCCTCTTGTAGTAATGCTCCAATGAACATGAGAGTGCAATTACCTCTTCAAGAACCTGATTTTAATTCCTTTAGATAAATACCCAGAAATGGAATTGCTGGATCATATGGTAGTTTTATTTGTAATTTTTTGAGGAATCTTCATGGTGTTTTCCATAGTGGCTGTATCAATTTACATTCCCACCAACAATGTACCAGGATTGCCTTTTGTCTGCATCTCTACAACTTAACTTGTTTGTTTTGTTTTAATGTTAGTCACTATCTCAGGTGTGAGGGTTTATCTCATGGTGCTTCTGATTTGCATTTCCCTAATGATTAGTTATGTTGTGTACCTTTTCATGTACTTATTGGCATTTGTGTCCTCTTTGGAGAAACGTCTGTTCAGAAATGTCTATCCTTTGTCCATTTTTCAATTGGATTATTATTTTTTTTTTGTTGTTAGTGACTGGTAGGAGTTTCTTATATATTTTGGATATTAACCCTTATCAGATACATGGTTTGCAGGTATTCTCCAATTCCAGGTTATCCTTTTATTTTACAGATTGTTTCTTTTGCTCTGCAGAAGTTATTTAAATTAGCAATCACATTTATGTTTCCTTCTGTTGCGTATGCTTTTGGTGTCATATCCAAAAACTCACTGCCACAACCAGGGTCACCGAGCTTTTCCTTTGGTTTTCCTTCTTGGGTTTTTGTGGCTTAAGGTCTTATGTATAAGTCTTTAATTCATTTTGAGTTGATTTTTGTGTATAATATAAGATAAAGGTCCAATTTTATTCATTTGCTTATAGATAATCCAGTTTTCCTAGGACCATTTATTAAAAAGACTATCCTTTACCCATTGTATATTCTTGTCATCCTTGTCAAAGGTTTACTGACTGTATGTGTGGGTTTATTTTTGGCCCCTCTACTATATTCTACTGGTCTGTGTGTCTTCTTATGTCAGTATCATACTGTTTTGATTACTATAGCTTTTTTATATAATTTGAAACCTGCAAGTGTGATGCTTTCATCTTTTTTGTCTTTATTCAAGATTACTTTTATTATTATGGGTCTTTTTGTGGTTCCATATGAATTCTATCATTGTTTCTTCTATTTCTGCAAAAAATTATTCCATTGGAATACTGATATTGCACTGCATCTGTAGAGGACTTTGCATCATACAGACATTTTAACAATATTTAATTATTCTAATTGAGGAACAAAGATATCTTTTCCTTTATTCATGTCTTCAGTTTCTTTCACAGATGTCTTATAGTTTTCAGTATATAGATCATTTGCCTACTTTAGGGTTTACATTTATGCTTAAGTATTTTATTTTTGATGCTTTGTAAACAGGATTGGTAATTCCTAATTTCTCTGATAGATCATTAGTAGGGTAGAGAAACATAACTGATTTTTGTATGTTGATTTTGTATCCTGAAACTTTACTAAATTTTTTAGTAGTTCTTTTTCTTTGATGGTGATTTAGGGATTTATATATATAAGATTAAGTCATCTGTGAACAGAGAGAATCTTCTTTTTGATTTTCATGCTTTTTATTTCTTTCTTTGTATAATTGCTGTCTCTAGGACTTAAAGTACTATGCTGAATACACGTGATGAGAGTGGGCATCCTTGTGTTGATCTTAGAGGAAAAGCTTTCAGCTTTTCACTGTTGAATATGATATTTTCTGTGGACTTGTCATATATGACCTTTATTATTTTGAGCTATATTCCTTTTGTGCCTATTTCATTGCATTTTAATCATGAAAGGATGTTGATTTTTGTCAAGTGATTTTTCTTTATTGAGATGATTGTATGATTTTTATCCTTCATCCTGTTAATGTGGTGTATCACCTCTATTGGTTTGTATATGTTGAACTGTCTTTCCATCTTGAGTAAATCCCATTTGATCTTAGTGTACAATCCATTTAATGTTTGTACTGTTGAATTTGGTTTGCCAGTATTTTGTTGAGGACTTTTGTACCTATGTTCATTAGGTATTTTGGCCTATACTTTTCTTGTAGTATCCTTATCTGTCTTGGCTATCAGGGGAAGGCTAGCTAAAATGAGTTTGGAAGTGTTACCTCCTCTTTAATTAGGAAGAGTTTGAGAAGAATTGGTGTTGATTCTTCTTTAAATGTTTGGTAGAATTCACCAGTGAGCCATCACGTCTTCACCTGTTCTTTGCTGGTCGTTTTTGATTACTGATTCAGTCTCCTTCCTCATTATTGGTCTGTTCACATTTTGTTTTTTCAAGATTCAGTTTTGGTATGTTGTGTGTTTCTAGGAATTTATCCATTTCTTCTAGGTTGTCTAATTTGTTAATGGACTCTTATCCTTTGTATATCTGTTGAGTAATTACCCCTTTCATTTCTGATTTTATTAATTTTAGTCTTCTCCTTGCTAAAGGTTTGTCAATTTTATCTTTCAAAAAACTCCTCTTAGTTTCATTGATATTTTCTATTGTTTTCTAGTCTGTATTTCATTTGTTTTTGCTCTGATGTTTATTTTTTCCATCCTTCTGCTAGCTTCAGGGTTAGTTTTTTCTTTTTCTAGTTTCTGGGGGTGTAAACTTAGCTTGTTTATCTAGATCTTTCTTTTCTCCTAGACTAGATATTTATTGCTATAAACTTCCCTCTTAGAACTGCCTTTTGCTGCATTCTGTAAGTTTTGGTGTGTTGGGTTTCCATTTTCATTCATTTCAATATTTTTTTATTTGCCTCTGGATTTTTCCTTGACCTTTTAGTTGTTCAGAAATGTGTTATTAATTCCCCACATATTTATGAATTTTCCAGTATTCCTTCTGTTATTGAATCCTAGGTTCATATCATTGTGGTCAGAAAAGATACATGACGTGATTTCGGTCTTAAATTTGTTAACTTGTTTTGTCACCTAACATGTTATCTATGCTGGAGGACTGTTCTATGTACACTTAAAAAGAAAGCATCCTGCAAATGTTGGCTGGAATGTTCTGTTAGGAATATTTGGTATATAGTCTTGTTCAAATATGTTGTTTTATTGATTTTTGTCTGGATGATCTATTCATTATTGGAAGAGTGGTATTTAAATCCCCTCCTATTACTGTGTTGATATCTACTTCTCCCTTTAGTTCTATTGATATTTGCTTTATGTATTTAGATTCTCTGATGTTAGGAGCATATATGGTTACAATATCATACCCTTTTGATGAATTGACCCCTTTATTTTTATATAATGACCTGCTTTTCTCTTGTGACAATTTTTAACTTAAAGTCTGTTTTGATGTAACAGTTATAGCCAGGCCTGCCCTTTTGGTTGTCATTTGCATGGAATGTCTTTTTCTGTCCCTTCACTTAGAACCTTTAATCTAAAATGTGTCCTGGAGACACATTTAAAGATTTTATTTATTTTATTTATTTATTTGACACAGAGAGATCACAAGTAGGCAGAGAGGCAGGCAGAGAGAGAGAAGAGGAAGCAGGCTCCCTGCTGAGCAGAGAGCCCGATGTGGGACTCAATCCCAGGACCCTGAGATCATGACCCGAGCCGAAGGCAGCGGCTTAACCCACTGAGCCACCCAGGTGCCCTTGATTTTGTTTTTTAATACATTCATCCACTCAGTTTTGATTAGAGAATTTAAAGCATTTACATTTAAAGTAATTACTGGTAGGTAAGGACTTACTGTGTTTTGTTGATTGTCTTCTGTTTTATAATTCCTTTGTCCCTTTCTTCTTTCTTTAATGATTTGTTTGTGGTGTTATACTCAGATTCCTTTCTCTTTATTTTGTGTATCATAGGTTTTTTCTTTGTGATTATAATGAGACTTTTATAAAACATAGTATTGGTAATCTTATTTTAAGCTGATAACAGCTTTACTGCATGCAAAAATTGCATGCATTAACTTCTTCCCTTCATTTTATACTATTGATTCCACAATTCACATTTTTATCCACAGTTCACGTCTTTTTTTAAAAAGATTTTATTTGTTTATTTGACGGAGAGAGGAACACAAGCAGGGGGAGTGGGAGAAGGAGAAGCAGGCTTCCCGCAGAGCAGGGGACCCGTTGAGGTGCTCCATCCCAGGGCCCTGGGATCATAACCTGAGCTGAAAGCAGACACTTAACGACTGAGCCACCCTGGCACCCCTCCACCATTCATTTTTTATATTGTGTATCCATTAATAAATTACTGTAGCCATAGTTATCTTTAATACTTTTGTCTCTAGCTTTCATGGTAGACTTAAGACTTAAGTGATTTATGTGTCACCGTTATAGTATTAGAGTATTCTGAATTTGTCATAGTGAGTTTTATACTTTCCTATGTTTTCATGTTGTTAGTTAGTGTCCTTTTGTTTCACCTTTAAGAACTGCCTTCAGCATTTCTTCCAAGGCAGGTCTAGTGGTTATGAACTCCTTCAGATTTTGTGTGTCTGGGAAACTTTGTCTCCTTCATGTCTGATGGACAGTTTTGCTGGGTATGGTATTGTTGGTAGCAGTTTTTTTTCTTTCAGTATTTTTTTCTTTTTTTTTTCTTTCAGCACTTTGAATATATCATTCCATTCTGTACTATCATACAGCCTTTCTGCCAAGGCTAAGAAATTTAGTCTTACGGGGTTTCCCTTGTTTGTAACCGTTGTCTTTTCTCTTGCTGTTTTCAAAATTCTCTTTGTCTTTGTTTTTTTGTTAGTTTGATTATAGTGTGTTTTGGTGAAGCTCTCTTTATGTTTAATCTATTTAGGGTTCTTTGGGCTTAATGGATCTACCTGTTCATTTCCCTTTCTAGATTTAGGGTTTTCTGTATTATTTCTTTAAAAATAAGTTTTCTCTTTGTCTTTCTCTGCTCCTTTTGGACTGCCATAATGCATGTATTTGATTCCTTTAGTGATAAAAGTTATTTAGTCTCCCTTTACTCTTTTTTTTCTTTTTGTTCTTCTCATTAGGTAACTTCAAATTACCTGCCTCAGGCTCTCTGGTTCTTTCTTTGTCTTAATCAAGGCTGCTGTTAAAGATCTCTGAATTTTTCACATCAGTCAATTGTGTTCTTTAGCTCTAGAGTATCATAAAAACTTTTTATGGCATCTCTTTGTTGAGCTGCTGCTGTTGTTGCTTCTTCTTCTTCTTTTTTTTTTTTTTAAGTAGACTCCATGCCCAACATTGGGCTTGAACTCACAAACCTGAGATCAAGAGTCTCCTGCTTTACCAGCTGAGCTAGCCAGGTGCCCTGAGCTTCTTATTTTTATTCATATATTACTTTTCTCATTTTGTTGAGTTGTCTGTTCTCTTCTTATAGCTCAGTGAACTTTCAAATGATTATTTTGAATTCTTTGTCAGGAATTTCATAGATCTCCATTTCTTTAAGGTCAGTTATTGGTTCTTTATTTTGTTCCTTTGAACTCCAGCTTGCTGCTGGAGTGCTTTGGCAGACTGGCCTGGCTCCTAGGTCCATGGGTATGTGGGTCTACTGTCTGGGTTCATGGAAGTGGGCCCGGCACCAGGGTCCACTTGGGTGGCCTGGCCAGGTGCCTGGTCTACTGGGGCAGGTCTGGTGCTGGGGTCCATTGGGGTGGTCCTGGAGCTTGGGCCCATAGGAGTAGATTGGGGCCATTGGGGCGGTCAGCCTGGTGCTGAGTTCTGTGGCTTAGTGAGTGCTTACTTCACTGGCCTTCTCCCAAGTGAAGCATATTTCTCCGTGCTTGCAGGAAAAGTAACGTGGGTAATGTGAAACTGTCCTTCCTATCCTCTTTGAATCCATCCTTTCTTATTTCTGTGTAACACCCAGTTGTAATCTTGGACCCAGATGCCTGCTCTCTCATGCATGTGTGTGCTTATTCAAATTGATGGTTCTGTGAGAAGAATTGTGCTGGAAACCCCTATTCTGCCATCTTGCTAATGTCAGTGTCAGTGGTTTCTGTCCCTTCTGAAATTGCATGTTTATCATTTTTCCCTTACTTCTGATGGTCACTCTCTTAAGACTATAAATTGCTTGTTGTTAGGCTAAGGAAATTAGAACAATTAGATGATTTGGTTTTTCCAGAAATTCTGGTGCAATTGTTGGGAATTGGGGGGGAAAGTGATCATAATGTTTGTGTATCCATTTTGGCTTTTTCTTCTGGTATAGTCCAAGT
Organism: Mustela putorius furo; assembly: GCF_011764305.1. Classification (NCBI taxonomy): domain Eukaryota; kingdom Metazoa; phylum Chordata; class Mammalia; order Carnivora; family Mustelidae; genus Mustela; species Mustela putorius. The sequence goes on along the minus strand of NW_025421987.1, from coordinate 107,425,921 downwards.
CTTCCTAGGTTCAAAAAATGTATTTTCTTTAGTCCATTTGCTTTTCACTCTAAAGAGCCATAGAAAAGCAATACAGACAGAAATGCTATATTATAAGGTAGTGAGGTAAAAATGTTAAAAGTTGGGAAGGTGAACATCAATTAAATTAGAAGTCAGATTTGATTTGATCTTTAAAGTTTATTTATTTTTATTAGTAATCTCTACACCCATTTTGGGGCTCAAACTTATGACCCCAAGATCAAGAGTCTCATGCTCTTAGAACTGAGCCAACCAGGTGCCCCAGGAGTCTGATTTTTAATTAATGTGAGAATTCGGCCCTGTCAGCATTGAAGCATTTCATAGTCTTCTGAAAAACTTCTGAAAAGGCTATGTTCACATGGCCTTATGGTAAGAGCTGAATATAGGTGATGTTTGGCCTTTTATCCTTAAGTTTTTTTTAATTGTAAAATATCTTACATATAAAGGGATACATGACACATATATTGAATTTAAAGAATATTTAAATGAATACCCATGGACCCACCACCTTGCTTATTAGAAGGCTCTAGGGGCTCCTCCCTATTAATCTTGAATTTAGTATCTTGAATTTTGTATTAATTATTTTTTAAAGTACTTTTACCGTGTGTGTGTGTGTTTCTAAACCAAGGTATCAGTTTTTCCTGTAGATTCTTCACGAATTTTCATGCAGTCTTACAGCTCCAAGAAATGCTTTATTTTGTTAAGAAAGCACATTGGGAGCCTGTTTTCCAAGGCTTCTGGATTGCAGAAAGGGCGGGAGAAGTATATGCAGGAGCATTGCTGTGCACTCTTTTTTGGGGCCAGCAGGTGGCAGTAAGACAACTTAAGTTTGGGAAGGTTTTCCTGGGTAAAGAGGTTGGAGAATAGTAATTGTGCCCAAACTGGATATGAGAATCTGGAGTTTGTAGATTTACTAAGCTCTGTATCCACATAGACTCGTGATAAACATAAATACTCTATTTTCCCACACTTAACTTTCAGAGACTTAAGTTACTTTAACATTTATAGCATGTATTTAAAAAATATGTTCAAAAATGGCATCATGCAGATGATGTTAGAGGAAGGGGATAAGGTTGCCCTGGGTTGAGAGAGGTTGGTATGACCTGGGCACATGAGCGATCTGCTCTTATCAAGCCAAGTCTGGCTAGACCCCCGCCTCTCCTGTCGGAGAGCAATTTCTGAATGCAAGGGGTTAATCGAAGTCTTAATAGTGTAATTGACAGTTGAATGTCTGGTACTTAAATGAGTGCTGAAATGTTTAGGAATGTGTGTGGCTTCCTAAGGCCCTTAGTTGCTATATAAATGCTATTGCTCTTTTCCTGACTCATTTTTCTTTCATCTTACAGCAACACTTTACGAGTCACCCGTTCTGCTGCCCCCAGCACACTGGACAGTTCCAGCACTGCCCCCGCTCAGCTGGGAAAGAAAGGCAAAGAATTTGAGTTCTCACAGTTGCCCCTCAAAGTGGAGTTCCTAGAGTGCAGTGCCAAGGGTGGAAGAGGGGACACGGGCTCCGCAGACATCCAGGACCTGGAGAAATGGCTGGCGAAAATCGCCTGAGGGGCAGGGCCAGAGCTCAGGACATTAATGTGAATATGTGTGGCCCACAGTTTTGGAAAAGGGTTTGGTAGCCTGGAGATGATAAAGAAGTTGATAAAGAATGGGTACGAAATGTAATTAGAAACATTTTCTTGTTCTGGAAACAAATTATTGTTGAAAGTAACTTGGAATTTTTGTTTTTCAGTTTAGTTCTCCCTCAGTGTTTTCTAATCACTTACCTGCCTGTGTTTCTTCCCTTGGTTAAGGTTTATGTCATGTCCCTTTAGCAAATGCTTCACCTAGGGTCAAGGTCTTTGTGACCATAACAAGTGGATCCACATAGAGAGGATATTATCATGAGAGTACGGTTATCATCTGAAAAGTTTCTTATCCTCTGCTTCTGTGTGTTAGTCCCTTTTCCTGAAAACAAACCTGTCTGTGTATGGAACCAGTTGATTCCATTTGCCCTTGATGTTCATGGGCAGTACGTCATCTAGTCCTTTGTGACTTCTCCGAGGTGTGTGTGTAGTTACCATGCGGTTTCCCGACATATGAAGAAGACAGGTAGGAAACAGCAAGGCTGTGTTGACAGTGGGTCTGTTCTTCATCAATGTGGTGACTTGTCTACACTCCAGCCTCACAGCACTCAGGTTTTAAAAACTTGCCCTGAACCCCTGGAGTCATTCCCAGATGATAGAACTATAAATGCTAAATCCCCACATGGCGAGCATCTGATGTGCTCTCGTGGCTTCCCTTAACTGAGGAGTATATAAAGATTTAGAAGCTGTGTGTGGTTTTTTGGATGGCCGAGGGCCCTGGGGCTACGTTTCTATACTCTTTGACCAGCCCCTATTTTATACTAGGAGCTAGAATGCTGTGGAACCCACACGAATTAAAAAAGTTCTCCATAGTTTTTTAAAGTGCATATTCACTCATGGTTGAAAGAAAAGTCAGCTTTTTCAAAGTGGTATTCTTTGTTGTCTTCTTAAATGTTGACTTTTTTTTAATGGCTTTTATAAATTATTAATGCGTTTCTTGGTAAATAAACAACATGTCTGGCTCAGAGCAATCGAGTGGAATGGTAGAGTGAGTACAACTGGGAGCATGTGTTAGGGTGCAGGCTGAGCTCCATTATTTCCAGGGCCTGAGGATTGCAGCATACACAGGGACAAACTGCTGTCCCTACTTCACACACTCAGGGACAAGCCACACTAAAGCTTCAGAGGAGACAGGAGTAGCTGAGGTGAGGGAGAAGCTGGTCCCAGAACAGTGTGGTCAGAGCCAGGACAGGAGAGGTGTCAGGGCTCGGCAGGCGCACAACAGGGGCACCTCACCTGGCTGTGAGGGGTCAGGGAGAGTCAGATAGAAGCATGGGGCCGAAACCATCCCAGGGAGTGCAGTCCCCTTGTCTGTGCACTACAGCCCAAGCCTCTGCCTTCCTGCCTGCCTGTGGGTCATCCCAGCTCTGCGTGAGAGCCCTCCAGCTCCCCGCTGCCCCCAGCCCTGGATCCTACGCCTTGCTGCTCACTTGTGGAGGAAGTGCGGGCAGAAATGGAGAAGACAGTGGGCTTTGACCCACGCAGAGTTCTTATTTGAAAGCCTTATTGCTACTTGTGTTCTTACCATCCTTTGGATTCTTGGTTTTTGTCCTTTTTAGCCAGCAGTAATTTAAGGAAATAGGTAAGAATAATGAACCAGAAATCAACAGAGAATGTGATGCATGTGACACGTTCACATAGTCACAGTAGGTGCTTGTGTGAATAAAAATCAGAGGCTTGACGCTTCCATTAAGAGGCATGTGTGCTCAGCTTCGTTTTGTTTTCCTGGCTAATAAATTGTTTGCTTTACTGGAGGAAGCAATACACCAAAAAAGTCAAGTTCTCTCTCAAGCAGTGATTCTCAGATGCCAGTGGGCATCAGAATGATGTGTGGTGCCCAGCAGACAGGAGCTCCTAGGAGCGCCCTACATACTCACCTGCCCTGGAGTGAGTGCCATACGTGCCTTCAAGAAGCTGGATTTTTAAGTCCTTGGGGCCACATGTCCTGTTTAGTTTTTCTCACAGGGTGGGAAGTAAGCAAGCAGGTGTCAGAGTCCGTCCCAGGTGCTCTCATCCTGCTTCCTACTCCTGTGCTCTCGTTATCCCATTGGTGTGCATTTGGGCCAGGGGGAGATTGTGGAGACCAGTTCTTGGGTGCTGGGAAGGGGTTCCAAGAGGTCCCATGTGGTGTTCTCTAATCATGGTATCCTCTTGTGGCCCTGAAGCCGTTCAGCCATGGGGACTGGCAGACGAGGCACAGCTATGGGTCAAAGATGAGACCACTGTGGCTTGAAACAGCTCCTCCTTGGGAACACAACAGTGTCTGAGCCACTGGATATGTATGGGCCCTGACACCTGCTCACAGGCCAGCTGCCACCTGATAAAAATAACCCCATTCCTTGCTAAGGGAGAGGTGCAGGATGCAGGGAGGTGCCATTATGTGTGTGTGTGGGGGGGGTGGCTGTGATGAATATGCCGTGGGCACACCATTGCTTCTGGAATGGGGTCTTCCATGGGGTGTGGAACACGTGCAGACTGAGGGGTCGGGGTACTGTTGGCCTTACTGTTTATTCCAGCTCTTTTTTCAAGCCCTTTTCCGAGGGGTCTGGGGCCTTGGTAGCCCCGCCACTGCCAGTAACCTGCCCGTTTGCTGGAGTCCGAGTCAGCAACAGCAGTTCTTAGTAGGGAGTGCCACTTACTTTTTCCCATGGCTTCTGTCTCAGCACCTCCTGGGATTCGTGTCCCCCTGAGGTCCTCTTACGTGTGAGGCACTTAGTGTTCCATTGACTTGAGATTATTGTGTTTCAACTGAAATGTGTGTTTGTGGTATTTTTGGTATATGTGTGTATTGGTGTACTTTGGTATTTCTAAATACAGTTAAGCATAGGATTATCAAAGCTGCTTTCTCCACTCTTGCTCACTGGACACAATGCAGCTACAGTGATAAGGAAAGCCACCTCGAGCAGCATCCTTCGGACAGGTCATCACCAACCCTCTGTCATCTTCATATTTGTGTGGGGAATGTCAGGGTGCTCCGTTCTTCTGGCAGGGGCCGGGGCTGCTGGACGGTTTTGTTGATGCTGTGTCCTACATTATTTCCTCCCCTTGCTATCTCAAGTCCTGTTATCCCGAACACAGTAATCCTGGGAAATGGTTGTGGGCTTGGAAGAGCTTGCCTCTGGCTTCAGTCTGGTTTGTACAAGCGTGTGCACTTCGGCTGTCAAGCCTCTCCCCCTTGCTATCCCCTGGACCCCTCTACCTCATTTTACATCTGGCAGCCAGAGAAGTGAGGATTAGCGGACAGAGCATCCATTTCCTGTCTCTCCTAATTTAGAGGTGGCTTCTCTGAGATGGCAGATAGGAGGGTGTTCCAGAAACTTTAGAACCTTCAAAAGGGAAAAATACGTAGTGAGGTTGAACTCAAAAAAATGAGACCTGGTGAACTTAGCTTACTCCATAGCTCCAGGATTCCCAGCATTCTCAGGCCAGAGCTGTTCTGGGCCTGATCTTGGCCTTTGTGTTCTCTCTGGATTGGTCTCACAGTTGTTGAGGATTTCAGGGCATCTTTTAGTCTGGAAATGACTGATATCTGAAGGGGCCTCTCAGGGATGTTCTCTAATCAGTGTGGGGAAAAGCAGGAGGGCGTATGTGGCTGCTTGGTATCACACCAGGATGATTAGGCTCACCTTAAATTCTTTAATAGCTTTCTGGACATCACCAGAAGGGAGAAAGATTCAGTCCCTGCCCCCACCCTTCAAAACCCCCAGCCGTGGCAAGTGGGGACCAGGGATTAAAGAAGTTATTACACAGCCCTGAGTCTCAGTTCAGCCTGGGGCTTCCCTTTCCATTAGCCTTCAGACAGTGGAGATGATGGAAATGAGTGAGACTTTCGCCTCAGTGTGTCTGAGGATGTGAAGGGCCCAGGTGAAGAAGAGGAAGAAGCAAAGGGCATTGGGTGGTAGACCCCCAGACGGGAGACCAGGGTTTGTGGAGCAAGCAGGTGAAGAAATCTGGTTTGGCACAGTGCCCCCCCTCCCCAACTAGCCCCCCATATATGACTGCACCACTTAGAAACACTGGACAAGAGGTTTTGTGTTGAGAATCAGGACAGTTTATTGTTTGATCAACATGCTGAGTCTTCCACATTTTACACAGTTTTATGTAAAGTCAGTGTGGCCATTTATGTCTGCTGAGCCAGTAAAAGATGGAAATGCCACCCTCTGTGCTCCTCATGGCCAATTGCTTTCCAGGGATGGGTGAGGGAAAGTGAGAGGACAAGTTGACACACCACACGATGCAGGCTGGCCTTCCGCATCTGGAAGCTTCCTGCTGGAAGGAAGCTTCCCAACCCCACTGCAAGGATGAGCCATGCCCTCCGGGGAATGTCACCCATGCAGAGGTCTGGCGCCAGAGAGTTTACATGTGAGAGCCCAAGGTTTTGGAACACCTAGATAGTTCATTTCAAACAAAAACTCAGAGGGTGCCTTGGTGTTTGGGTGCCCATGACAATCAGAGTGGACTTGGGGACTGGCCCTTCTTGGCAATCAGGAGTGTGAAATGGACATGCATTCTTTCCCAGCTCACTCAGCTACGCTGGCCAGAGTCCTAACCAGAGTAGAGGTGGTCTGAGGAGCACCCGTGCCCGGCAGCCCTTTACGTGTAAGTGCACCATCACATCTGCACACACAGGTTGATGATAGATAGATAAAGAACAGAAACACCTTGGCTCTGATGGCTTCTGGCTTGCTGGATGACCAAAAGCAAGTGGCCCATCTCTGCCTTGGTCTTCCTGCCTGTGAGACAGGAAGGGTTGCAAGAGCTCCATGTCATGCTGCTATAGCGAGGTGGGGATGCCTCACGTGATCGGGGGAGAGGTAGTTTGGAAATTAGCATATGGCCCTGCTTGGTTGCTGCACCAAAACCTGTTGGGCTGCCCCTCACGTGGCTCCGATGGGACTTAACCCTTGGCTACCTGTTCTCACATCCTAACATCCTCACCTGCCTTCTGCCATATGAAGGAATGAGGCTGCTCTGCCTGCAGGACACCGAAGCCAGCGGTGCCTGGTGTCACACCTGGTACTTGAGGGCAGGCGCTCCCAGCACCGGCTTGCCATCGGGAGGCCAAAGACGTTGCACTCAAAAGAGGTCTGTACATTTAACTGCCATTTTCATTCTTGTTTCTGTTGCCTGAGATTCTCGAACTGACCTGGCCATTGCTCCGCAGACCAAGGAGTGTTCCAGAATGTTTGAGGATGTTGACAGGAGAGCGGGGACAAGGATGGCAGAGAGGCCTCTGACCAAGAAGGACTTGCTCCTAACTGCCCAGCTTGCTAACCGTGGCCTCCACGCGGCAGTTCTCACACTTAAGCTGCTGCCATCACACCTTTCTTCTGGCATGTGTGTGCACTTATAAATACGCTATCTGCTTCTTGCATCTTACACTCTTTTTCAAATACCTGTGGAAATAGGAGCTTAACTGACAGCTTTTGAGACTGCCCCCACTCCAAGGGGAAAAAAAAAGCCTGAAGAGGAGGACTCTGGCCATCTCCCAGGTGAGGGCTAGTCCTTAGGAAGAGGGACTGAACGACGGCTTTGCCTCAGGCTAGCCCATCTGGATTTGGCAGGGATGTACCACTTGCTGGGGATGTGGAGGCAGTTTCATCCCCTTTTCTTCAAGGGAACCTGACCATTATATTACTGGACCTTAACTCCCAAGTCAAGATACTACCTACAAGCAAGAGAACAGTGATGGTACCTGCTCAAAATGAGAGCCAGGGAACCAGCCCACTTCTATGCAAGAGCTCTGGCTGCCTCAACAGCCCAGGAAGGGAGGGGTGGAAATTAGGCCTGAGAGAAGGAGGGTCCCGGAATGGCATGGCACCACTAAGATAGGACGGCAAGAGAGACAACTGCCCTTGCCTGAAGCCCACAGGGCTGGGGAGAGCCTGGACTCAAGAGAGGACCTTGTGTATACGCTAGGAAGGAAGGCAGGGCTCACCAAGGCCACGTCAAGCCATGTGACATCTATCTACTGCATCTCTTACTGTTCCCAGGCTATGATGGTAGAAAAATGTTCGTGGTGCCTTAACTATGTGTGCACATGAGAAGGGAACTGAGTTTCTGCTTTGTTTTTACAGGAATGTTTCAGAAAAGCTACTCTTTAGTACCAAGAAAACTAAAATCCACCATTCATTCATTTACTGGGACCCAATGCAGATCCCAGCAAATGGGACTGTCCCAGAGGCCAAAAGCAATGGCCCTCACTGCCGACCAGGCCGGGCGCTATATTGTGGACTCTTATAAATTCTCACAAGGTAAGTAAGCACTCTTTCAACAAGCACCACTTGCGGGGGTGCCGTGGTTGGGGGTACTGGCCCACAGGGGCATGCACACCTATGCATATAAGTATAGAGAAAAATGGTGCACATATTCCCATGGCTATTTTTGCCTGTAGTTGAACACATCTATGCATTAGTTTATTGATGGCAAGACAATCACAAGTTTTTTGACAATATTAAGTATTTCTTATTTCAACACGTTGCAGTACTTTTGAATTTCCAAAACTGTTATCACAATGCAAGTTCCAACTTGAGAGCAGGAAAAACAAGAATATACACTGAGCACATGTATCTCTGTGAGAATGTGTGTGTGGAAGGTGTATACACAAGTCTATCTCTATATATAATTATGTACACACATATAAAAACTAAACACATGACACTGGAATTACGTTCGTACATCAGTCTTTGCCTTCTGGAAGAGGAGCTCAGTGAGAATCCTACTTCTCTTCTTCACCTGAAGATAAATTCCTCTCTAAAGATCAGCTCCGACATACACAATCTCCTTAAGCTGAGAGTGTGTGACAGGCCCACTGGACAAATACCAGTGAGTCCTGTCCACTTATTGGCTGCCATTTTGGATTAGTTTCTGAGAAGTTCCAAAATTCACTGCAATAACTTGTTAGAGTCCTGTTTTGTGGAGGAATTCCCCCCTCCCACTCCCAGATGGTCGTTTAGCTCACCTAGGACATGCCCAACAGCAGCCTGGAGGCAGAGGCCATGCCAGCTTGGGAGGGCAGGGTTTATGGGTTTCGGCCAGAGTTGCTTCCCATGGCCTGGCTCTACGCAGGGTCAGGTTCAGTAAACCTGGATCTATTTGGAATGCTGGCCAAATGGGTTGCATTCCCTTAGAATTCTCTTCAGAGATTTTATAGGCCCTTAGGACTAAGCCCTTCTCAGAAATGAGTCAAAATGGCAAGGATGGCTCTCTGGGCAGCCTTCTGGAAACCCCACATCAGCAGCACCCTCAGGCAACCAGAGCGCGGCTGCAATATCCTCAGGTACGTGCACAATGACTACAACTGCTTGATGCCAGTGGGGCAAGTCAGCTTTTCCAGAACAGTGCTCAATGGTATTAGCAACCAAGAATCTGAACATGCATCTTCAAAGTCGTGGTACCGGAATCCACACCCCCTTCCCCAGTCACAGACACATACCATGCGATATAGGCTCAAGCTTCCCTGGCGTGCAAGGCCGAGGGCTTCAGGGCAATACACACTGAATTTCTCTTTGCTGTTTCCTTAGACTCAACCCAGACACGGGTGCTGACTACTGGGAAGGTTGGTTAGAACATTTTCAGAACCACACATGGTGCCCCAAGGCTATGAACCACAGATAGACCTGTACAAGCCCACAGTTGCCAACAGCACCCCATCCTTCCTTCCGATGACCTTTTGCTCTGTCAGTCACTGAGTGGGCCACAGAGGGCACAAGATGCAAGGCAACTGCCCTCCATGCCTTCAAGGCTTGTCAGCGAAGGGAGAGGGGGAGGCAGGAGTAATTCCAGTGAGGCCTCTGGCTGGGCTCCCTGCCATCCACAAGGCCTTAATTTCAGCTCAGGGCCATGGCTGATGTCCCACTCTGGCCACAGAAGGAGGACAGAGTTAAAAGTTGCCTCTTCAGAGGCTATTTTGTTCACTGTTTGATTTAACCAGGTAGGGCCTGTTTGGTGGGTGGGGCTTGGGACTGGAGCCTAATTAAGTTGCCCCATTAATTGTAATTTATCGGGCTAGGGTGGAAGGAGGGCAGAGGTGATGACCATTCAAAGAGGGCAGGAAGGAGGAGGTGGAAAAGGTTCTCTGTAAGTTTACAAATATACAAAAACAAAAAGCACATCTTTTAAATAAAAATGACTACATTTTTATCTGGCAAAAAGTTGTATACACATGATTTAAATTTTTTTTTAAATTTTAACAGTTTTTGGCAATCTTAATAAAGTACAATATATTACAACCAAACCAAAAAATAGTTGTTTAAGTAACAGCTGTTAAGAGTGACGTGATCCCTGATGCCCAGCCTCCCTCCCCACCCCACCCTACTCCTAGAGACAGAGAGAAAAGAAAAATCCTCCCATCTTGATAAGCTCATTTCCCACCCCCCTTAGGAAGCTAACCAATAGGAAGCAACACAACAAGCGAGTAGTGTCAAAGGAAGCCGGCAGGTCAGGCTGCATTAGCAGGAGCAGCCGCCCTCACTGGCTGGGGGCTCCTGGGGTTTGTCCAGCTTGATGTCAATCACTGCGGGAGGCTGCGCTAAGGAAGATGACTGATGAGAAGCTGCCACCTGGCTCCTGTCCCTGGGCACCCCTCAGCTGCCCTGTGCAGATCCTCCGTCCTTCCACAAAATACCTAAGGACTCTTGTCTTTGCTGGGTCTGGGGAGGAAGGACGCAGTGTCACCAGCCCCCACCCCTCTTCTTCCCACAAGCCCTCCCCCTCATCCTCCTGAAGCAAAGCTGGTCTTGGGCTGTGGGATGACTGCACAAACACCAGCACCACGGGCCCTTCCTCAGAAGCCTTCTTGGTAACCAGTGCCTCAGCCTTGTCAGCAACCCCTTCCATCTTCAAGTGCACTGAAGTGAACAGCCTGCTGGTCAGGTATGAATCCCACATCTCAGCCCAGGGCGAGGTGGGCCTTGGCCTAGCCAGTCGCAGACACACTAACCCCTCGAGCTCTAGTCAGAGTGTCACTTAGACTCTGAGGATGCTGTTGGGGGAAGGCACAGCCCCAGGAAAGGCCTCCAGCCCTTCCCACTGGTGCCCTGAGACTGTGGGCGGGAGAAGCACCCATCAGAACCACCCAAAGAATGGCTTCAAAATGCAGAGCCAGGTAGCCCCTGTGCCCTCAGCAGGCTGACAGGGCAGCGGGCTTGCTGAAGGAACCCCCAGGGCAGCTGACAGGATGGAAGTGTAGGAAGTGCTGCCGTGGGACCTGCTGTGGCCATCCTAGGGATGTTTGCGTGGCCCCTGTTTCAGGCCTATGTACTATAAAGAGCCACACTTCTCCTAAAGACCCCCTTTTCTCTCCTTGCCACTCTCTGGCCAAGACATATATTTTGAATATGACTTTCTCTGACTTTCCCTATTTTTATTTTCCCTACACCTACATAACATTTTTACCTCATGTATATATACATGAACATTTTTTTTGGCAACATGGCAGAGAATAAACTGCCTTCCTTCCTACTTCCTTCCACTGGGCCCATCGGACTACCTCTCTGAACCTCCATTTCTGCTTTGGGGTCTGGTCTGAGGTTTGGGGGTGGGCTGTGCGAGTGGCGTGCAGACCCTGTCCCACAGGGTAGTGGGCATTCCAGGGCTGTGCAGGGCCGGGCTGAGGAAGTAGGCAGGACACAGGAGGGGGGTTTCTGCTGGGGAGATGGTCTCATGCAGACTAGGCTAAACCATGTTCTGGGTGTATAGAATCCTTCCACGCAGTGGAGAGTCTACTGGTACCCATGGAATACAAAGTGATGCTCACTGCGAACCTGGGCAGTTACTATTTCTCACTCCCCACCCTGCAAAGACATTCACATCCATCTGGTCCACAGCCCCGCACCGCCCCCAACACCCCAGCCCCAGCATTGTTTTGGAAATAGAAGCTTAGACTGTTCGAACTGGATGAGGTCTTAAAGCCCTTGGAGTTCAGCCTTGTCCCGGTCCAGAGGCGGGCCCACACCATACCTCTCAGCAGAGAAGGATGGGCTGGAGACCAGGCAAGGGCTCGCTCACTGTTCTGAAGTACTAAGTGAATACCTCAATGGATAAATGGCTTCTCTAGCACATCTTTCACTCACTTATCAAAGGAAAAGGATACTCCCTTCTTTGCTTTTCTCCTGGACATTCTCCATTCCAGGCAGAGCTGATGCCACACGTCGGAAGAGCTAGAGAGGGAGGAGACGCAGGATGAGCCCCTGGCCCCATCCTTCCTGCCCCACACTGTCTCCACCATCTTACCTCTTCTAATCCTGACCCAGGGCCGTGTTCTCTTGTCTGTCCCACTAACTGTGCCCTGGAGGGCAGGGGCTACACCAAACTCCTCTCTCCCTTGCCCCTAGGGCCTGTCATAGGTTTGGGCCCTGACAGGCATCTCAGGCAACGGCTGAGGTCACCAGGTTCATGGGTCACTAGGGGCTGAGTGTGGGTCATGCTGACTGTAAGGGACCTAACCCAGTGCAGAAAATGCTCTAGGCCCTGTGAGACAAGCCTTAGGCAGGTTTCTGTCCCACTCCCTGAGGTTGGTTGCCCCCACCTGGTCCCCCAGTTTGGACCTGCCCTTGAGACAAATGACCCCCTGCTCAGAAGGGTCCTGCAAGTCCACAGCAGGGTGCTGGGAGCCAGGGCCACACAGTCATGTCGGAAAGAGAGACTTCCAAGAGAATAAGCATACAGCATGTGAATTCGTGATGCTGTGGGTTTGTTTTGGTATGGGTATTAGTGTGATGTGTATGTGGTGTGTAGAGATGTATAAGTGGAAATGTGCATGTGAATGTGCGGTGTCTGAGTTTGTGTAAGTGCACAGGGAGAACCATGTGGTGTGGTGTGTGTGTGCGTGTGTGCGTGCGCACATGTGGGCATGCACACTGGGGAGGGGGTAGGCAGGGATGTCAGGGAAGACATGGAACCTAGGAGGTGTCAAGTACAAAACACCAGTATAAGGCACCAGAAGATTCTGAATACTCCCGCTCTCACTTCTCCCCGCATAAAAGCCAGCTCTGGGGACTCAGTGAGCTCTATAAGGAGAGTGCGTCTTGTTCATGGTCTCACCCTAGAGCCCAGCTTTGTGGGAGCACCCAGGCTAAATGGCAGGGCCAAAGGTGGTGAGGATCTAGGTGGGGAAGTCACTGGTGGGCCTGGGAGGGTATGGGACCCTCTGGGCAGGATGCAGAGGCCTGGTAATTCCTTCATGGCCTTGCCCCAGGTGGCAATGTCCTGCCTATCTGTCAAAATGGTCACAGTCTCTGCCAGTGGCCAACCTGCCAGTTAGAAGGAAACTCTTGGGGTCACAGGTGGGGCTCCAAGAGCAGCTATGATCAGGCTTGGAATCCAGGAGTCTGCACTGCATGAGGACTCCTCAGAACCACAGAGTTTGACCTAACCACATATAATTCGTGCTTAGACCATCACCTGGGCTCCAGAGCATTCTGAAAAGGGAGGCATTGGCGTCTCCCTGCCTCCGACTACTAGGGCAGAAGCTGCCTGCCTTATGGACTGCTGCCCACTGCTTCCCCACATCCCAGGACTTTCCACAGAGAGGGCCACAGAGAGCAGCAACCCACTGCCTCCGACATGCCTCCAGGGACAGGTAGCTCCTGCTCCAAGAGACACCTCAGTGGCACTGGGAAGGGCATGGAAGTGAGCAGAGCCACACTGAGGGTGCTCTAACTGGGGAGGAAGGCACTGAGGCCTGGGGACTAGAGGGCCCCTCATCTGTCTCTCTGCTCTTCTGCCACCTTCCCCAGTGCCATGGGCGCTGCCCCTGTTGGGTGAACTACCATGATCTCCAGGCCAAGAGCTGATGGGCAGCTGGTGTAGTGCTCCCAGGTGCTGCTGGGGCCGGTTGGGTGGAAGAGACACCCCGCCAAGCCAGGCTCTGCACTCAGAATCCCTTCCCCAGGCCACAACACCCCTCCCGCCGCACCTCTGCTTGCATGCTACCCTGGTCTGGAACAGCCCCCCACTCTCTTCATTGAAGGCAGGGGCTCCTAACCTCTTGTGAACCAGAGACTTCCCTGGCAGTCTGCTGAGCCTACGGTCTCCTCATAAGTGGGTGATGTCAGTGACACAGGAGTATAGAGAAACCCATTCAGAACTGAAAGACACTTGAAAAACCTCTAAAGACACCAGTTGGTTATGCACCAGCATTCTTCTGGCAGCAGGTCTAATCACCCCCATGAACTGGAGCAGCAATGCGTGTAAACACCAAGAGACCCGTAACCCCGCAAGGGGACAAGATAACGGCTGGGGTCTGTGCTGTGCCCAAGCCAGCAGCATCCTGCTGCCCACGTTCCTGGCTGAAGGAGGTGCTGAAGAGCCGCAGAGGTGCATGAAGATGGAGGGGCAGTTCTCTCCTATGCAAAGCCCCTGAGCTGTGGACTCCCATCCCTGGGGGTCCACGGACCTAGGGAAGCCCCTGGCTGCAAGGGTTGGCCATAATCTCCTCCACGGCTTCTCTGACTGTGGTGATTCCCCAGGCTTCTCCCCCTGTAAACTCCAGTCGCACCAGGGTGGGCTCCTTTCTCTAAGCCTGCCTGGCCCTCCACAGCTCTGAGCACTTGCTAGTGCCCAGGCATGAACCCACAAACGCTGGTTGGACTGAATTTCCCACACCCCCATCCCAAGTGAGGTAAGATGCTAGAGAGATGCTGCTTCTCTCTCCTGGAAGTTGGTGGCTGGATGCCCGGCACGTTATAAGGCCTGTGACTGGTTGCTGTGTGATGTAACGAGGACATGGTCCAGACACGCCCCAGCCCCCAGAGTGAGTGCTCTTGCCCTCTCTCATGCTTTCCCAACGCTAGAGGTTAGCTTGTTTCCCATTAGGTGGGGTTCAGGGTGCTCTGATTGCTTGCCCCAATCTGCACTAGTCCCTCAGGGCAAGCTGGAGCTGGGCCCATGAAGGACCAGGCCAGAAGCCACACATGGTCCCTGGGCCAGATTAGCACCAGGTGCGTCCTACCTGCTTCACGTTGTAGCCGGTCTTGGCGCTGGTCTCAATGAACATGACACTCAGTTCTTTGGCGCGCTGCTCCCCCTCCTCGATGGTTATCTGCCTGTGAGTAAGGGGAGAGGGGAAAATGAGTCCCTGGTAGAGGCAGAGGAAGCAGCATGAGATGAGGAGGCCTAGGTCCAGGACTAAGGTCCAGGTGAGGAGGTCTTGGGTACAGGACGAAGGATACGGGGCCACAGCAGTACATCAGCCTGCCTCTGCCCTGTCAGGTTTGCCTTCCATGGTGCCTCTCAGCTTAGGAGCAGGCCCTGCAGCAGGCAGTAAACCATCCTAACAGGTGTGTGCTTCTGTGTCTAGAAAGCTCTTCGAGCCACACAGCGCCCCTTGGGTGGTGTCATCAGTCCCCATCTCCACAGGACAGTGAGGTTAAAAGCGACTGCCTGCAGGTTGTATGGAGACACACTTAGCAGTAGAACTGGGCTGTGAGTCCCATTTCCCTTACTTCAAGGACAGACCTCAAATGAAGCAGGCTTGGAGTCGGATATTCGTGTAGATGGCCAGAGGACACTTCAGAAGGCCAGCGGTCCAGAACCTGTTGCTTTAGCTGACCAAGCTGGGTCCCCTGATGTGAGTGAATGAATGGGTGCAGGCGGCACCTGAGTCAGCCATTTCTGCACACTGGAGACTCAGTGACAGACAGGAAATTCTGCCCGTTCACGGGCACAGGCACTTCATGGGGACAGAGACACAAAGCAGAAGCAGAAGCCAATGGGGGCCCGAAGGACTGACATCTGCAGCTGTGCCGTGGCCATGGCCGGGCCCCAAACCCCGAGCCATTGTGCAGCCCTCTCGCAGAGCAGTGCCCCTGCAGACCATGGAAGGTGGGGCCTCAGAGCTGAGCCACTGCCATGGGCAAGGGTCTGCCAGGCGCTCGCAAAGCCTCCAGTGTCCCTAGGGGACCCTTATCAGATGCACGGGGACAAGTCAGAAGCACAGACTCAACATTCCTGCATCCCAGAACTCCTTCTCTAGGAGGAGCTGCAGGGGACTGGAGGGCAGGCTGGGCCCGCCAGCACCCTGCACCTTGCACACCTACCTCTTGTCAGCCAGGTCCGTCTTGTTGCCCACCAGCATGATGATGACGTCGCTGCCCCTCTCTGTCCTGACGTCATCGATCCACTTAGAGGTCTGCTGGAAGGAGTTGAGATCTAGAGGTAGAAAGTGGGGAGACAATAGAGGGAGAGTCACCCTGAGCAGTAGAGGGCAAAGGTGGGAGGGAGCACGAGATCAGGAGCAGGAGGGAGGAGACTGTGCACCCTCACACCCAGACCGGTGAGTGCGGACCTTCTAGCAGTGGGGAGGTGAGTGGGGGGACGGGGGGAGCATGTGTGTCTGGGCAGCTGCTGCCCCAGGGCCCTGAAAGACCCTCATGTTGCTGAACGATCCCAGGTTGTGGGGGTCACCCTGTTGGAAGGTCACTGTCATGATTTGCTGCATGGACTAGTGGTTTTAGGGGCCCACCTGAGAATCAGACCTGACTTCATGGGGCAGAGTGGAGTGTGAGAAATGGTGCTTGGCAGCCAAGCCAACTGGACTTGGCTGAGCTCAGAAACAAGTGTGCATGTGTGTGTGTTGGTGGGGAACCAGAGCAGCTCCTGGGGGAGAAGGGCCCTATACAGTGGTCTCCCACTGAGGGGGGTGGCACTGGGAAAAGTGAGTTCCGAAGAGAACCCTCGATCTGTAAGTAAGAGGAGGGGAAGGTGGCCCCAGGAGAGACAAAAGCCACGAGAGGTAAGTCCATTTCAGGGCAGCCCTCTCCTCAGTCAGAAGATGTGACAGACCTTGAGGAGTGGCCGCAAGGGCAATGCCCACCACTCAGCAGCCCATGCACCTGAGAAGGGGGAGGAAGCCTGTCCCAGGAAGCCTCAGTTTCCCCCGGCCTGCTCTCCCTCCTGCTCACATCAGGCTGCACAAACCCAGGCTGAAGGGCCCAGCTCCCACCTGTACTCAAGGTGGAGGGGGTGTGTGGTCAGAGGGAAGCATGGAGAGAGGAGATGGGCAGAGCCTGGGGCAGCGGGCTTAAAGTAGTGGGGTACACGTGCTTCCCCATGTGATTTCAGTGCTGTGGACAGCACCCAGGGTGTCCTCCCTGCACAGGTGTAGGCACAGCACAAGGGCTAACCAGGTGTGCTCTGTTAACACCTGTCCACACAGCTGAGGCTTCTCACCAGGCCCTCTCCCTCCCCCAACCATAAGTCTTCCTCAAGGCTGTGCAGTTCTCTCAGGAACAGCTGTCCCAGCCAGAAGAGCTACACTGTGTGGGAAGTGCAGCCCACCCTTGGCTCTCCGACCCGCTCAGCCTCCCCTCCCAGGAGAGCCTATGAGGAGCTGGCATGTCACCTGACAAAACCATGGCTGCTGGGTCATGGCTGGCCCAGAGACCAGTGTCTTCCCCCATCCTGACACATGCACACACACAAGTCGCTCCATAAGGGTCTTTCTGGCCATCAGGGCCAAAGGGGGCACAGAGGGGTGGGAGCAGGCCAGCCTCATCTCTGCTCACCTCTACACACAGCACCCCTCCCCGCCCCCCCCCGCTCTGGGCAGGGCCAGCTCAATCCCATACACCCACGCCTGTCCCAGGAGGATGGTGAGACTGAAACCCATGCTGGTGTTGGAAGGCAGCTCACCCCCTACAGCAAGCACCTGTCTTCCTGTAGTGAGAAGACAAGCATACACAATATTTACATGTGCATGTACGTGCGTGCACACACACACACCCCCTGGAGCCTCTGTGAGCCACCCTCCCTCTGGCACCTGAGGCCCAAACTCACTTGTGATGTCATACACCACCACAGCCACGGTGGAATCCCGGATGTAGCTGGGAATCAGGCTACGGAACCTCTCCTGGCCAGCTGTGTCCCAGAGCTGCAGCCGCACCTGTCATAAGGAGAGCAGGGGGTCAGGGTAATCCTCATGGTGGGGTGGGGCCGGGGGAAGGCCCCGGCTCTGTGAGGTGGGCACTGCCAGCTCTGTAGTAGGCACGAGCCCTCTCGGTGGTGCCCGGCTAAAGGCTCCAGGTGGTTAAGTCCAAAGGAGCCCTCCCTGTGCTTCTGGTTCTAAAGTCAGGCACTCACCGTACGATCTTCCAAGTACATGGTTTTTGACAAGAAGTCAATCCCAATGGTTGCCTATTAGAGAAAAACAAGGAAAGGTTAAAATGGAAAGGTCTCAGGCAAAGGGGCAAAAGCTCAGTGATCCAGACAGTGACAGCCAGCAAGAGAGGGGATACCCGTGCCAAGCCTAAGGCAGGTCCTGCTCTGCTGTCCCTGCCTGCTCCTCACAGTCAACAGTGAATCCAGTCATGTCTCTCAGAGGAAGCAGGTTGGAGTTAAGTAAGGATGAGGACGGGTTTTCAGGGAGTGACAAAAGTGCTTTGAAAAGGCGACAAGAGCCAGGTGAGGAGGCCTCCTCAGAGTCAAGGCCACTGGCAGGTGTATCTCCTGCCCTGCTCAGGTGGGGCCCTCAAGGAGAATGGGCTGTGCGGTCTCCCAGCCCAAGCCTGCTTGGCCTCACCTGCCTCCCACAATCACAGCCTCCCCTCGAGGCTCCTGAGATTCAGGCACCCAGACTTGGGTTCACCTCTGCCTCCAGTAGGCAGGGACAGAGTGAGGATCAGGGCAGCTTGCTGCTGTGTGGGCAGCAGAGAGCAGCTGGCCTTCCTCAGGGCCATCACAACCCACCTGGAGCAGCATCTTCCTGGGAAAGTGCACTCTTTCCTACCCAAACCAACATATTAGGAGCCAACTGTCCCCAACACAAACTATGCCACAACTTTGTGCTCTTTCCTGGCCTTGGGCAGAGGCAGCTAGGTAAGGTGCCATCAGCCTTGTGGCCAGATGGCCAGGACCCACCACTCACTTGCTGTGTAGCCTTGGGCAGGCCACCCAACCTCTCTGGGCTCACCTGCCCCACAGCATCTATGATAGGAGCTCAATGCTGTTGGTGTGAAATGGAGATGACACTGCTATGCAGTTCCTAGTAATGAAGACTCAGACATGGACTGAGAGCCCAGGGCACTGATTCAGTACAGTGTGGCACACCCATGGGATTAGAATTCTTAAAATCATGTTCTTGAAAAAATATTTAAGGATTTGAGGAATTAGGTTATCAAGTGAAAAAAGGTTGTAAACATCATGTATAGTGTGACCCCAATGTGACGAACTGAAGTAGAAGTATTCTTCATATTTTCTTAGATACTAAAATGAAGGGCATACACTAAAGCCTTAATAACACCAGTGTGAATAATGACATTATGGACAAATTTTTTTTTTTTTTTGCTTCCCTCATTTTAACTTCCTCTATTTTCCACATCTTCTACAATGAAAGTATAATAGTTCTAGAGGTAGAACTAGAGTATTTTAAAACAAAAATAAAAGACTAAAAATAAGCTTATTTGTATGGGAAATTGTGCAGCGACTTCTGATTACAAAAACCACAACCCAGGGAAGCCTGAGGAAATAGAAATATCCACGTCCACAGGTCCCAGGTTGTCTGCAAGCATACATGCACTTTGGGACCTCCAACTCATTCCACAAAGGAGTTAAAGGAGCTATATCCACCCAGAAACCTGCTTTAATGCAAAGTTGTGGAGTGTTGAGGCATCTCACAATTCTAGAACATGGGTGCTAGGCACGCACCTTAGACATAATGTAATCCAACCCCTCTGGAGATGAAAGATCAGGGAAGTTAGAGGATACACACCTAATGTGACTTTACAAGTCAGGGGCAGAGCTGGAAGGGTTGGCGCCAAAAGCTTTGCAACACTTGGGCTTTTTCTGCCCCAGCTTGGCACACCTTTCCTATGTGGTGTAGTCACTGGGCAACAAGTCTGGAATTAATAAGTGGCTTGTGGACCCAGCCTTGTTCCTTAAGTCATGTAACAATCACTAATGAATGAAGTGCAACAGTCCTCATCTTCGTATACCCTTAAGGAGAAACGTGCAGACCAGGTGGAAATCTCTCACTTCATCAGTGCTCCCTGGGCTCCCCAGGGAGTGCCAAGATCCTTCAGTAAAGTGATCCGGGAGCTGAAGACTGGGTGTTATGACCTCAAGGACTGGTGGCAGGGACTGCTGGCTGTCCTCCACATGCAGTCTCCTTTTCCACTGTAATAGGATTCTAGATGTGTAGATGGGTCAATGGCTAACCCAAATAAAGGTAATATTTCCCAGCTTTCTTTGCAGGTAGGTGGCTAAAGTCTCGTCAGTGGGATGTAAAGGTGATGTATGCATCTCCTGGGATGGGTCCTTCATGGGGGGATGGAATGTAGTGACATGCTCACAGCTGCCCTCTTTCCCTTTCCTGTGGCTTAGAATGAAGACAGGTAGAGAGATGGTGGTGAGTCATACTGGCCCATCCAGATGAAGGTGATATAGGAGTGATGACAGAGCAACCAGATGGAGGAAGCCTGAGTCCCTGACCCAGGAGAGCCACCTCAATGCTCTAGACTGCTTACACCCACACTTGGGTGAGAGTGAACAGAACTTCTATTTTGCTTTAGCTACTATTATTTTGATTGCTTTTAACACAGACTAACAACAGTCTATCCAAAAGAGCAAAGAACCATGGAGAAACATATCCCTCAAAGGTAAGCAGCATGGACATAGTGATATTCTTGAGGACAGTGTAACAATGAAAACCCCAATCTACTTCATGAGGGCACAAGCCACATCTACTTCCATGGAGGGCTGAGAAGTCATCAGATGACATGACAAGAATTACGCCATTTGGACCAAGCCTTAGCAAAGCTCAACTCAGTGGCCTCCACAATCATAAATGCCATTATTGGACACCCACACACTTTATCTCCGTCGCTCCTCACAAAAGCCTGACCACATGAGTGGTACTGAGGAAACAGTCTGGAAGATGCCAACCTCCTCCCTCTTCAGCTCGCTCCCCGCTTTCGTCCCACTTTCATGCTTCTTCCACATCATAGAGACTTCTGATTCCTTAATTGGACCACTCTGTCCCTAGCAAGTTAGGCCACTGAGCCACAGCAGACCTTCCCCATGGCTGTACAGATTCTTGCTAAAACATAGACATTGTCCCTGGGAATGACTGAACCATCAGCTTGGCCCCAAAATGTATTCCTATGTTTAGTTTAAATAATGGCTGTGTAGTTTCTATCAAACTAACCCTCCCACAGATAACTATTCCAAAACTGTGGAGAAATACAAGAAATAACTTTTAAGCACTGAAGACTAATCAAAAGCTGACAGAAAATGGAGAGTTACAATCTCTGAAGGAAGGAAAGAGAACAAGGTACAATGCAACATCTAACCAATTTTTTCCCCTGAGGTTAACTTCCTAATCATTTAAGTTAGAAGGACTTGGTAAACACCTCAGGCTTTCCATGGGAAAACCACAAGGGCTGGCTTTGGGAGGAAGGTTATCATCTCAGGACTAAGGGTCACACCAGAAGACTGAGAGAAAAACCGAAAGTGACCTATCTTAACAAAATTTAAACATGGCAGATAATCCCTGCCCCCTTATCCCCCCCAAAACGATTAGCTGTCTATAATTTAATTGCCTATTAAAATAAAACTCAACACTCTTCAGAAGAAAGTAACAGAACCTAGGAATCTCTATAACTTATTACAAGCACACTTCATTTTACTATGTTTCACTTTATTGTACTTTGCAGAAAACGGTTTTTCACAAATTGCAGGGAACTCTGTGTAGAGCAAGTCTACTGGGGCAATTTTTGCAATAACGGTTGCTCACTTTATGTCTTTGTGTCACATTTTGATAATTCTCATATTTCAAAATTTGTATCATTATTACATTTTTTCTGGTACTCTTGTGATGAGTGATCTTTGGTGTTACTATTATAATTGTTTTGGAATGCCATGAACTGCACCCATATAAGACAGTGAACTTAACTGATAAATGTTGTGTGTATTTTGACTACTCCACGGCAATTGGCCATTCTTCCATCTCTCCCTCTCCTCAGGCTTCCCTATCCCCTGAGATACAAGAATATGGAAATCAGGCCAATTAATGACCTGCAGTCATTGCCTCTAAGGCAGAGTTGCACATCTCTCACTTTAAATCAAAAGCTATAAATTATTCAGCTTAGTTAGAAAGGATGTCAAAAGCTGAAATAGGTTAAAAGGTAAGCCTCTTGCACCACACTGTTAGTCAAGTTGTGAACGAAGGAAAAGTTCTTGAAGGAAACTAGAAGTGCTACTCCAGTGAACAGACGGGCCATAAGAAAATGAAACAACCTTAATGCTGATACAGAGAAAATGTTAGTGGTCTGAATAGAAGATCAGACCAGCCACAACATTCCCTTAAGACAAAGTAAAATATGGAGATAAGCCCTAATTCTCTTCAATTCTATGAAGGCTAAGAAAGATAAGGAAGCTGCAGAAGAAAAGTCTGAAGTTAGCAGAGGTTTAAGGGAAGCAGCCGTCTCCATACATCAAAGTGCAAGGGGAAGCAGCCAGTGCTGATGTAGAAGCTGCAGCAAGAGATCCAGAAGCTTGAGCTAAGATAACTTGCAAAGGTGGCTGCGCTAAGTAACAGATTTTTAAGGTAGACGAAGCAGCCTTATGCAAAGATACCATCTAGGGTTATCTAGCTAACTACTGACTGGCTGATTGATTTGAGAGAGAGAGCGCACAAGTGAGGGGGAGGGGTAGGGGGAGAAGGAGAAGCAGGCTCCCCACTGAGCAGAGAGCCCAATGTGGGGCTCTATCCCAAGACCCTGAGATCATGATCTGAGCTGAAGGCAGATGCTTAATCAACTGAGCCACCCAAGTGCCGCTAGGACTTTCGTAGCTAGAGTCAGTGCCTGACTTCTAAGCTCCAAAAGATAGGCTGACTCTCTCGTTAGGGGCCAGTGCACATGGTCACTTTAAGTTGAAGCCAGTACTCATTTACCATTCCAAAATCCTAGGGTCCTAAAGAATTATGCTAAATCTACTCTGCCTGTGCTCTATAAATGGAACAAAAAAATATGGATGACACACCTATTTACAACGTGGTTTACTAAATATTGTAATACTAATACTAATATTAAATGTTGAGACCTACTGCTCAGCAAAAAGGATTCCTTTCAAAATATTATTGCTGATTAACAATGCACCCAGTCATCCAAGAGCTCTGATAGAGATGTACAATGAGATTAATGTTGTTTTTGTGCCTGCTAACACAACATCCATCCTGCAGCCCATGGACCAAGTTGTAATTCTGACTTTAAAGTCTTGTTACTTAAGAAATACATTCTGTAAGGCTTTAGCTGCCACAGATAGTGATTCCTCTGATGGATCTGGGCAAAGTAAATTGAAACCTTCTGGAAAGGATTTACCATTCTAGATGCCATTAAGAACACTTGTGATTCATGGGAAGAGGTCAAAATATAAACATTAACAAGAGGTTGGAAGTTGATTCCAGCACTCATGGATGACTCTGAAGGATTCAAGACTTCAGTGGAGGAAGTTAACTGCCAATGTGGTAGAAATAGCATGAGATCTAGAAATGAAGCCTGAAGACAGGACTGACTTGCTGCAGTCTCACAAAAAATTTGAACAGATGAGGAGTTGCTTCTCATGGATGAGCAAAGAAAGGGGTTTCTTAAGATGGCATCTACTCCTGGTGAAGATGCTGTGGAGATTGTTGAAGTGATGACCAGGGACTGAGAATACCACTAAACTGAGCCGATAGAGCAGCAGGAGGGTTTGAGGGCACAGACTGCAACTGTGAAATAAGTTCTACTGTGGGCAAAATGCTATCAAACAGCATCACATGCTAGAGAAATTGTTTATCAGTGAGTCAACTGCTGTGACAAACTTCCTTGTCTTATTTTAAGAGCCACCCCAACCTTCAGCAATCACCATCCTGATCAGTCAGCAGCAACCAAAAGTGAGGCAAGACCCTCCACCTGCAAAATGATTACAACTTGCTGAAAACTCAGATGATGGTTACCATTTTAAAACAATAAAGTTTTTGAAATTAAGTTATGTATGTTATTTTTTAGTCATAATGTTATTATATGTTTAATAGATGACAGTGTGGTATGAACATAACTTTTATATGCACTGGGAAACCAAAAAATTCATTTGCTTCATACTGTCATGGTCTGGAACCAAACCTGCAGGTATCTCCAAGGTATGCCTGTTTTTGCAATGTCCGCTATGCAATAAAACAAGGTTTAGGCAAGTGAAGAGGAGGAAATTCAAGTCATAATCAAGAAAACAGACCCCCAAATGAACCAGATGCTGGATGTGCAGAGAAGGGCTTCAGAATGCTTGTTATATATATTTTAAAAATACAAAGGAAAAGATGAATGATGAATTTCAAGAGATACATGGAAATTCTAAAAACAAAAACTGAAAATCTCAACACTACAAAATACAGTACCTGAAATAAAAACGCACAGGATTTCTGTAACAGCAGCTCGAATGCTGCAGAAGAAAGGTCAATGAACTTGAAGACAAGCTAAAATGAGCTGTTCAAACTGGAACACAGTGAGAAAAAAGATACAATAAAAATGAAGTCTCCTGAACAGCTAGGACAGTATCAAGTGATCTGCTATACATGCAATTGGTGCCTCATAATGAGAATAGACAGAATAAGCAAAAAGATTTTTGAAAAAATAAGTTAAAATTTTCTCCAATTTGGTTAGAAACATCAACCCATGGTACCAAGAAGCTCAGTGAGCCTAAAACACGATAAATACAAAGAAAACCACACATGGGCATGTCATAGTCAAATTACTGAAACCAAAGATACAGAGAAAACCTTGACAGCAGCAAGAAAACAGAAAGACACATTTGTACAAAGGAATAATGCCGAGAATGATGGTTGACTTCTCATCAGAAACAATTGAGGACAGAAGACAATGGAAAAGAATCAAGTTCCAAAAGAAATAGTATCTCCGCCACCATTATGTCAGCCTACGATTCCACAGCCAGTGTCACTTTTGTTCAGAAATGAAAAACAAAACATTTTCAGATAAGGGAAAGCTGTGATAATCTGTCACCAGTGAGTCTTAATTATGAGAAATACTTTAGGCCAAAGGGAAATGTCACAGACGAACATTTGCATCTTTAAAGAAGGAATAGAAGAGTACCACAGATGGTAAATCTATGGGTAAATATAAAAACAGGTGACTTGTCCTTGATCACCACCTAACTTCCACCCATATCAGCAACAGTTCATAACATTCTCCCCTCTTCTTCTGTCCTCAGTGTGGCTCCTTCTCAGAAATGGCCTCAAGTCCTACTTTTCAACATTATTTATAAAGCACTTCAATTCCTTGTGTTTACCTTTAGTACAATAACAGGGGTAAACATGGTACAATGATGAAACATCCGAGTACTTAGCCTTTGCCAGCTATCGTGCAGAGCACTTGACATGCCCTACTTCATGTATTCCTGATAACCTCTGTTACGAGCTACGTTCCTCAGTATGCAAACGCCACTGCTAAGACACCTGAGTGAGAGTGAGAGGTGCTAAGTTACTTGCTCAAGGTCAACAGCTGCCAATGGCAGAACCAGGACTGAAAAGGGTATTTGCAAAGTTGTCTACAAGTGTCCAGCCCTACCCCACATCCTTCTGGACTCTGAGTGTTTGTTCCTCCTGTTCAAAGCCAGCCTCTCCCTGCGGGTCCCCTTGTCCCTAGCCCCCTCCTCCCAGATGATGTTCTGTCAGCCATCTCCTTTCTGTATTTTCAATCTTTCATGCACTACTCACTCTTTGCCTTTGTCCAAGAAGTATTCTCAGAAATCTCACGTCCCTGTCACTAAATGTTTCTCTAGCTACTCTTCAAGTGATATGCTTTCTGGAAAAGGACCCCAAACCCAGGCTCCCCTTCTTCCCCTCCCACCTGCTGCTTGACTAGGGTGGCATGGCTTCTGTCCTCTGCCTACTGGAGCTGCTCTTGCTATGGTTGCCAGGAGCCATTTCATCTCCAAACTGTAAGGACACTTGCAGGCGAAGCTCTGTTTGATGCCTTTAACCCTGATGACCAGTCCTTTTCCTTGGCACACCTCCTTCCTTTGCATTTCATGATACTACTTGTTTCTGGCTTCCCTGCCTCTCTAACTGCTGTTCCTCATTGATCTCTCCTAGGAACTTGTTCCTTTCTCTAACATGTTGCTTGTCATTCCCTGTTCTGTGTCAGGGGACCTCATTACTCTCTCAGCTTCAGTCCACATCCTGGGCTTTACCTCTGTCCTGCACCCCAAGTCCAGGCATCCAGCTGTTCACTAGACATCTCCCTAGTCACAGTGTGTCCCACACAGAGCCCACCATCTCCCTCCAAACCAGCTTTAATTCTCCTCCCTCCATGAACAGCACCGCTACCACCCCAGGTATCCAAGCCAAGGGAGTCTTCCCGAGTCCCTGCTGGTTGCCTGCTCTCTCGTCTGCTCCCTCAAGTCAGAAGAATCACTGAGCTGATGGCTTCACCCCGGAGCATTTCGCCTCTCTGTTCTCAGCATCCCCCTAGCACTGCCCTGGTTCAGACCTCCAACTTCTCTACCTGAATAACCTCAACAGCTTTCTAACTGGTCTCTCTGCCCTCAGGTCCTCCCCCTTATAACTAATCTGTCATCCAGCATGAGGGTTAGCTTTCTAAAACATAAATCTGATCACTTCCCTCCCCCTGTCCCTAGGAAACAGTCTAAATGCTTCACTTGGTCTACAAACAGTTCAGGGCCTGCCCTCACTTCCTCTCGTGTCCAGCTGTTACTTTATACTTTACTGACCATGCTCTGGTCAAGACACCACACACACAAGTCACTTTGTATTTCTTAGTGTTATCTCGTACTGTTCCCTCCTCAGAATGTTCTTCCATGTGGCTAAAACCTATTCAGATTCAGTTCCTCTGCAAGTCCTGTTCTGGAAGTCACTTTCTGCACCCTCAGGTTGGCCCCAGGGCCCCTCATTTAACAGTTGCTATAGGAAATAGGGAAGATCTCATACCAGTCAGTCTCTCCTACTGCCCAAGCAGTGCATGGGTCACTTGCTTCAGAGACCAGGATTCCAAATAAGCCTGCGGTAATTCATTTGTGCAGGTAAGTTTTGCAAACAACTGCCTAGTCTCTGAGCTTGGGCTGTAATCAGCCTGAGGTATCCAGAAGGAGGGGCACATTCCCTCCCTGGAGTGAGAGACAGAGGGAGATGCCCATGTATGCGGACGGTGCTGTTCATGAGGAAACCAAGGCTCACCCAGAAACCGAGGTCACACAGGTGCCCTGTGTGGCAGAAGCAGGATTTGAACGCAGGTCTCCGTGACTGCAAAGCCTCTGCTTTTGACTACTTGGCTGTACTCTCTCTGCTTCCTGAAATCCCTTCATTTCTGAAGCTGTCACTGTGCCCTGAAGCTGTCACTGGGTTTGCATGGGGGTCACATCGTGTCTGGCTTCTTATTGTCAGACTCTTATGGTCATTAGCCATAATAGCTCAGCAGAGCCCACTTAAGAGGAACTTCATTTGCATTTTAACGAGAACTACAAAAGGCGGCTCTCTAAGGAGGGAGCAAAAACAAGAACTTTTAAGATGGCCTTTACTGGGCCTTGGTTACCAGGAAATCTCTAGCTCCCTGGCATCATCTATTTTCCCAGACACAAGGCACAAGCAGTTGGCCCCACACCACCACCAGCTGGAGCCCGTCTCTCTCAGGCCCTGGGCAGCTCCTTTCTGGCAAACACTGTGAGTAAATAATAACTCATTCACTTTCTCATCCTTGAATGCCTACTAATTGTTAGGTCCAGAGCAGAACGAGCCCCCATTCCTGCCCATGAAGACCCATTCCCTCCCCTGGAATGCTCTTCCCCATGGTTAATGCTTATTTAGAGTTTCAGATTAAGCTTTGAACTTCCAACCCAGTAGAGGAGCTAAGATTACAGCACACAGAACTGCGGTCCTTGACAGATGGGAAAGGACCAGTACTGTAAGAAGGACTCTAAGAGAAAGGGACCCTGATTCTGATTTCCTGAGACAAGATGAAGGAACTATACAAGTCCTCGAGTGAATGCAAACTTTCCAGCAGGTGAAAATGGGGGTGTATGGAGGATGGGAAATGTGGGGAGAAAAGCCCCAGATGGAGGGAATGGGAGAGTTCTGATTTCTGTCACGGCAGAGCTCCTATCAGAACAAGCCTCTTGCAGACTGCTATCATAAACTCTGAACAGAATACAACCAACAACTCTCTGAAGGCACCGCAAAGGGACCAAAAGCAGGTAGAAACTGGAGGGGAGTCAACTTTAAAAAAGGGAACAGCCCTGGGTGAGATTCCTGCTTTTATGACTGAGGGCAGCCCTGGCTGGAGCCCAGGGGTCACTAAAATTTGGCAAGACACCCACAGTCTTGCTATTTGAGAAACAAGTCAAATCCCAAAGCTACCACAACAGCCAGAAAATGTGGGAAATCCTAAACATGAGAAAGTCACAGAGAGGGCACTCCAAATTCTACATGTGAAAGCTGCCCAAATCTCTGACTGACCCAAGCAGACCTCAAGCAGCCTACCTAAAACTGAAAACAAAACAAAGCAAACAAATCTGATAAAACTTTAAAACGTGGTGCCTACTACACGGAAGAAAATGGAGAAATTGTGTCCAACCAATACTCTTCCGAAGGAAGAAACATAATCCACAGTCTAAATTACAATGTGTATGATAAATATTGATGTACTCAGCATATTTAGTGCAAACCATATTCAAGGAAAAAGAGAACAGGTGGAGACCAACATTGAGGTGACCCAGATACTGTAGCAGAGTTTAAAGTAGCTAATATAATTATGCTCAAGTATATAGAGAAATATGCTCAAGGCGCAGATTTTAAGAAAATCTCAGCAGAGAAAGAGAAACGATAAAAGAGAACCAAATACAAACTTAGAATTGAAAAATAAGTATCTGAAATCTTAAAATCACTGATAGGTTTGACAGCACATGGCAGCTGGAACAGTGAGTGTAAAAACAGAACAACAGAAATTATCTGACAGGATGATGGGGGACACCAAGCAAACAGAACAATTAGCTACCCAGGCAGAATCCTCTGTGATTCCCTCTTACCTGCCACAACCCACACTCCCTCTTGAAGGCCAGCACATGTCACAGAGGGTGGTGTGTGTTGACGGGAACGTGTGCATGTGTGGGTAGACCCCTGCACAATGGAGATACACACGTGCCCATGCAACTACGTATTCATTTGCAGGTATAAGTATGTGTATGAGGGTAGGAATGGGTGTGGTGTGCTTGTGTGGGTGAGTTGGGATGGGGAGAGTCACTTTTGCTTTGAAGGTAAAGCCCAGATCCACGATATGCCCACAGACCTTGTGCTGCCAGGAGGCTCAGAGGCTGGAATGATCAGGAGCCTTCATAGGCTCTTGGGGAGGGGGCAAGGGTAGATTTCTGCCAGCAAACGTAGGCTTCCTTCGGTGCCTCCCTGGGCTGACCATGACCAGTTCCAGAAGCTGCAGCTAAACGGACCTGGTGGGATCATGTGCTGTTTTCAGTGACCTCTGCCAGTGTTCTGTGATGGGCTGGGAAAAACACTGGATTGGGAACTTCTTCTCTCTAAAACGGGGATTATCATAGCCTCCTTGAAGGACTGCAGATCACATGAGTTAGACTACACACAGGTACTCTGCATATACAAAAATGAAGGCTGACCAACTGACCAGAGCATTTCTGAGAGAAGCTGTAAAAACCTGCCATGGAGAAGACCCTCCCTCCCACGTTTCTCAGACTTGGCTCTTGGAAATACATCCCCAAGCGGTAACCTACAGGACAAAGGTAAACTGTAATCAAGTGTTTCTAAGAAAGGCTGCATGTTCTAACTCCTAGTGGAGAGCCATAAAACATGCTGGCACAGTAAAGTTTCTGAGAAGTCCTGCACTGAAGAAACATGAACAATTACACGGAACCCAACATTTCCCAAGCTCCCTTGCTCTAGAAAACTTTGTGCTTACAATCCTTATTAACATCCCTTATTAATAAACTAGTGTTCCCTGTAGGAAAGGCTGACTGGATTCTAAAGGAGACCACATCTCTCTTCCAGCTTGTCATGAAGTCTGAGTCAACGTATGCATTCTCTGTTGTTCATTTCCTCTTATAAATAAATTAGTCTTGCTGGTAACTATGCCACAGGAATGCAAAGAGGATATCAAGACACATGAGCGAAAGGTTTGATTTCAGGGGCTCTCCTGCCAGTCCATGATCCCTATGGACTCAGCTGTGAGTCCTCAGCTGTGCTGCCTGCTGCCTGTCCCCCAGGAGGATGGGCTGCGCTCTGGACTCCACTATTTATTCCTGTAGTATCATGCTTACCAAATGCACTACTTATGAAAAATGGCAGGCATTTCATTGTACACAAACTATGAGAAATCTTAGCAAACACAGATTTCCCAGCTGCGTCTACAACTTCAGAAGAAGGTGGTGTTACACAGTGTCAGCGGGGGCTCAGACACCCATGCAGAATGATGGTCCGTTGTACATCTCCCTCTGCACAAGACAGCCACCGGCCCAGTGGATCCCCAAGAAAAGAGATGTTTCCTGAGGCAGTTGTTGACATCTTTTTTGTTGTGTGCTTCTATGATGAAATATAATTTTGCATCCACGTTCTGGCAAGACACAGTAATAAAGTCTGCAGTGGAAATCTGCATGGTGATTTGCATAAATTGACTCAAGACTCTTCTCAGGAAGAGAAATCTTGAAAAGGAGTGTGTGTGTGTCTTTTTCTAGTGTTGGCCAGGCCTTGGCCCATGGCTGGGGAAGCATCCACAAGTGGCAGAAAGCAGCTGGGCATGACAAGCCCTTGACAATGAAGCTGCTGTCTGTGCTCTGTACCAACCATCAGATGAGAGTATAGGGTAGAGTCATGCAAATCAGCATGCAAATGAGGCTGGCAGAACTACGGATTCAGACTGGCAAGTGGGTGCTGTGGGGGAAGGAGGCGGCAGCCTCTGGAAAACATGCTGGTCAGGATCTGTCCTTGCCAGCAGCTCAGCACTGTGCTCTGAGGGAGTAGACGCTGACTCAGGAGGCCACGGCACAGGTACCTGGCTTCTTTCAGCCACTTCAGCCTCAGAGTCTACACAGTCTGGGGGCCACTGTCCTCCCAGTGGAGAGTAGCTTGTTCCTGTCACCACCCAATTTAAGTATCTATATCAATTGGTCTTTTATCTCCTGTAGTCTGAAAGGTCAACCAAACAGTATGTACCTTCTGACTTATATAGGGGTTAAATTTCATCAGAATCAGTCAATCCCTTCAAAGCCATGCAGATGGCCAGAGATGTGTGGCCTGAGGGCCACAAAAGGGTCCAAGCACAAAAGCCCTCTCCTTAACAGGGTGAAAGATGCTCCAAGTGTTGGACTTTTGAGGGTGTCTAAGACCCATCTAAGGGTCACCTACAAAGTGAACAGGACAGACTGCTGACATCTGGGGCAGAGAATGGCATCATGAGCCCCTTTAACTTATAAAGCATAACAGGCACTGCTGGTGGACTCACCAATACCTACCAGTCACCTCTTATTCCTCTACTTGCCTAAAGAAGGTCATGGAGATCTTCTGCTCTCCCAGCCTCTCCAGAGGCTAAGGGTGGTCGGGTGACCCAATTCTGGCCAATAAGACTGAAGCTGCAGTCTGCTAGAGAGCAAGGGCATTCCAGGGAAGCACTTGCTTTCCTTTTCTGCCCTGAATGCAGAGGTGATGTCTGGAGCAGCAACAGCCAGCCTGCATGCAGATGAGAACCCACAGAGCAGAAGGAGCACCAGAGTGGGAACCAGAGCCCAGGGACTACAGCACACTTGTGCAGCAGTGCCCCTGCAAGTCCTCCCCATGACTGCGTGCACCTGGAAAACTTCAACCCCTCTTCTCAAGCCACCATTAGTCAGAGTTCTGTACTAAGAGGGGACCGCATTCCTAATTTGTATATGCTCAATGGAAGAGAGGCAGGAAGAGGAGAGAGGAGGGCAGGGAAGACAAGAGGTCAGAGCCAGGGCAGGTGTACCCTCAGTCCAGAACCAGATCATTTCCAGATGGAGCACGTGGGTGACTGGTAGCACCCCAGCGGGTCTCCGAAGGCATGGACATCTTGCCAAGCAGCCTGGCATTCAGAACATTTTGCTGTATAGGACTGTTGCCTCCCATTTTGACCACAGAACTTAGTGTTTCCAAAGATGGAACCCCACTCTACGAACATAATAAAATCATCAGCTTGCTAGACTTAAGTGAGGACTTGAGGTCCAGCTTCTGCCAGAAGCACAGCAGCATCTGGCAGAGCTGCCAATCCCTCCCCGGGGGTAAGCACAGGGACGGTGGGGATGGGGGCACGATGTCCTAGCCAGGCACTCCATTAGGGAGGTGTTGTTAGCGCCATCTTGTCACTATCGACCTAGCTGGAGGTAGAGCCGTTGCTGTTGTTGGTGAGGTTTTGTGCTGTTCTGCTTCCCTACAGAGTATACCATGACACACATCTATGCCAACGGTACTGTCGGCCTGTGGTTTTCCATCATCTAGACTTTAAGACCCATGTGATGAGCTATGGTCGAAATACAAATGATCCACATTCTTACTGCTAAAGTTAGAGGCAACTGGTCTAGGTCGTATAGGGGTTAAATCTTATCCAAATAATTTCCAGGTTAAAAGAGACTGCAATACTGAGAAAGTAGGATGCCAGCCGAGAGTCTCTGAGCTAAGTGACAGAGCTGGGCTCTTACCCCAGACCTCCTCAGTATGCAGCATCATTCTGGAGGAGAAAGAGCGAGCTAAGGTAAGAGGGAATGTACTGCATCAGTCTCCTCGGTGTGTGACCCCACTCGGACCACCTCTACCATGGGCAGAAGATCCTATCCCTGTCTTCCCCAGGTGCTGGGCAGTTCCTGGAACACGCCATGTGGATGGGTGGCATCTTAGATTCTGTGAAGAGAGGTCCCTCAGCCTGGACCCCCACCTCCTTTCTACACTCCAATCCACAACTCATCATTTCTTAGGGCTTTGGGAATCCAGCTTCCAGGCAACCATTCAAGGGTCTGCCCAATGTAATGGTCATTTTCAAACATTTCCCTTGGCTGTTCCATTATTCCTTCCCACTCAACTCTTCGTTTTTCTTGGAGCTGATGGCACTGACGGTTTTCCCAGGTATCTAGACAGAAACCTAGGGCCCATTTCAGCCCCACCCTCTTCTGCATCCCACCGACCCTCTCTGTTCATTCATGCCTTCCGCTGCCTTTGGTGTTTCTGTCCTTGGCCCAGGCCCCTCACTCACCTCCCATGTGGCCCTGCATAACTGCTCCGTCAGACTCCTCCCTGCTCTGCCCCACACAGGAGCATCCAAGTCTGTGTGAGCCCCACCTGCATCCATCAACCCTGCCCCAGTCCAGCGCTCCGCATCTGTCTCCTGCAAACTCTGAAATCTTTGATCCCATCAGTGGAACCCTCAATAGCTCTCTGTTTCCTGCCTCCTGAGCCCAAGTGCCTCTGAGCCTCCAGGGCCTTCCCCAGGCCCAAGCATCCAGGCACATGTATCCACGAGGCAGGGCAGGCTCAGCTCCTAGGGCACAGGGTACTTTTAGGGGACCATAAAAATATTTTTTGACTTTTAATTTCTTTGAAAATCAAGAGAAAAGTGAACATAATAAAAATATATAATAATGAATCTAGTTGGGATTATATATTCTCAACAACAGCTGTAAAATATAATTTCATATATACGTATATATGTATATATATATTTAACAAAGGAAGGACCAAAGTACCCATAAAGGCAAAAGTGCATAAGGTCCATGAACATCAAAATGCAGCCTGCCAATAACCCACACAAAGGCCCTACTCTTATCCTCCACTGCCATAGGCAGACCCCTCCCCACCACACACACACACACACACACACACAGTGACGGATCATCACACTTGGAATTTCCACAAAGGCTTCTCCTTCAGCACATAATCATTCCTCCCTCCAGCACAGCTACAGTCAAACTGTCCCACGCTCCCCTGCAGAACCTTCTGTGCCCACCAGAACAGCCACCAACCCCTGCCTTGTCTAAAGCTCCAGATGGAGCCAAGGCCCAGGCCAGAAGGTCTGGTCCCCACTGGGATCAGACTGGGAGATGCCATAGTGGGCTGAAAAATGTCCCACCCCAAATTTATATCCACCTGGAACCTCAGAATGGGACCTTATTTGGAAATACAGTCTTTGCAGATGTAAGCAGTTAAGAACCTCAAGATGAAAAACCACCCCGCATTTAGAAGAGGCCTCTCAGTCTAATGAGTGGTGTCTTTTCAGGAAGAGGAGAGGACACACAGAGGCCCAGAGAGAAGACTGCATGAAGACAGAGGCAGGGACTGGAGCTTCGCAGCCTGACAACAAGGGTCTGCAGCCTACAGCTGCAGGATGCTGGGGGGAGAACTTCAGAGGGAGTGTGGCTCTAGACTTCCAGCCTCCAGGACAGTGAGAAATTAAATTCTATTGTTTAAAACTACTCAGTTTGTGGTCATTTACTCTGGCAGCCCTGGAAACAAATCCAGAGCCCAGAGGTGGGAGGAAAGCCTCAGGCAGAGTGGCTGGCAACAACAGTGCAGATGGCTGAGGAGTGAGGGGCTCCTCGGGCATCCCTCGGCCTGTGCTGGCACAGCAGTCACTGCTGTTCTGTTCCTTTCCCAGAGGCTCTGTGAAACCCCCGGAGTGACCCAGCATGGGCAAAGCCTCTCAGTCCTTCAGGAAGGGTCCTGTGCTCCTGGGGCAGCTGAGTAAGCTCCAGCAGGCCAGGACCCTCTCCTAGGAACAGCCGCTTAGGTCAGCCACCTCCTAAGTTGTGCTGCGGTGGGAGGTCTAGGGATGGGCTGCTGGCTCAGGCCTTGGCTAGAAGGTCATCTCAGTCACCTCAGAGATTGAAAACCACTACTGCCTGAGCCAGCCTATGGATCTCTGGGCCATCTCCGCCGTAGGTGATGTTAAGGTACAGCCAAGACAGAGAGCCTCTGAGGGACCTATGAGAAACCCCAGAAGAGTACTGTTCCCAAATCCTGGTCTCCCCTCCCAGTGGCCGCTGCAGGGGCGGGAAACCTCTCACCATGGCGCTATGCAGGTTTCCAAAAGGCAGCCCAAGAACCAGGCCTGCAGGTGTGTTCTTCAGGCCTAGGCAGAGGGTCAAGTCTTATCACAGTACAGGCAGCAGCAGGTGTCTTCTACAACAACTTTTGAAAGCAGTTTTTTAGTTGGGGTTCTGTACAAGAGAATTACTGCAGAGTTCATCTCACCAGGCTGTAAGTCTTGATTTGGGGTTTAATCAGGTAAGTGGATTTCGATGGGGGGATGGGAGGGGTCATGAGAGGCTGGTTAGCAAATGTGTCAAGAGAACAAGGGGCTGTGCCAGGCAGGAGTGGCAGGAGACCCCATCTCCTGAGGCCCACCAGCTGACAAGGTGGCATCCCCCCAAGGCCTGCTAGGCAGACAGGCCCCCTCCAAGGGGTGGAACAAGGAAACCCAGCTCTGCATGCCCCTGGTCCTCACAAGTCCTCAGGCCAGCCCCTCAGGGCCTCAGGCTTGTCCAGCACCAGACTGAGGGAGGAGGAGGGCTCATGCACTGCCACTCAGGATGAGGTTGAACCCCTTACTCCCTGTCCCCCTGCTGAGGGCAGGACCAGATTCTGCGGCCAGGCCATTGTCTCCCACTGTCCCTCCAGACACAGAGAAGGCACTAGACAAACACCTGCTGTCTGAATGAGTGAATGAGAAACACAGGGGATGAGAGACAGAGCCAGAGAATTATAAAAGGATGGGAGAGAGGGAGGGATGATTCTATCCTGGGAACTGAATGTCTCAGCTAATGGGGAGGGAGGGGGTTCTGCCAGCTGATGGAGAGGAAGTTTGAGGGGGTTGGTGGGGAGAGGCCAGGGACAACTAGCAACATTTCCCAGAGCCCCTGGGGATCTTGTCTACTTCCCAAATGTCTCTGCCACCATCTTAAGATAAACAAAATAAACAATACCATTTCCCCCTCTTTCTCCAGAGAGTTCATTAAAATGGCCTGTGTATGCACAGAACTGGATCCCTGGCCTCCCAGCCTAATTATCATCGTAAAGAGCATTGGGAAAGAAATTCTATCTGCTGCAATAACAAAAGTCAAAAAAGCCTACGGTGGGCAAGGTCTTGCTTCCCTTTGGGCTTTTTCTCCTTCATGCTAAGACATCTGGCCTCTGTGGCCTCCTGGCCTGGTGGGGTCTGAAAACCAAGGCAGAGAGTGCTCCTCCGAGCCGCTCTGGTGCCAGCAGGCACTCGACACCAGCGATGTCCAGACTCTATGCTGGGCCTACGAATGCAGGGGCAGATCTGAGGGGTGCTGGCCTCAGTCAAACGCCGAGCCCGTCCAAGGAGCCAGAGCACACAGGAGTTGCTGTGAACTGGGAGACTAAAGGAGGCCTGAAGACAACGTGCTGGGGCCAGAGGGCTCCAGAGTAGAGGGAGGGGGGAGGGCCCCACCCACAAAGCAAACAAGTGCTCAGAGTCTTGATGAGCCAGAAGACTTTCTCACAGCAGAGAAGCAGAGGGGGAAGGTCATTCCAGCTGAGGTGACACTATGAGCCAAAGTGTGGAGGCGTGACTGTGGCTCATGTGGGGAGCAGCAAGCAGAGAGAACCATGGGACCAACGGGTGCAGGCCAAGCAGCAGGCCAGAGGAGAGGCCACCGGAGAGGATGTAGGAGGAGATTCTGAGAAACTCAAAGGACTTGGGGAGGAGTTAAGGCCTTGGTCCATGCGCACGAGAATCACAGTCACTGCAAAGGTCCTGCGGCCACAGTTGCTGCTACCCAGCACCAAGAACAGCAGCCAGCCAAGAGTCCCGTTGTTTTCAGTGGGACACCAATGAGAGGCATTATAAATAACTTAGAATTTTTAAAAAATCAAATAATCAAAATAAGATCTGCCAGGTCATTTGCATACAAACATACACACACACACACACACACACACACACACACACACAAATAAATGCATCTCCAGTTAGACTTCAGAACTGAAGTGTGTTAGAACTGTAATCTCAAGGGAAGACTGATGTGGCAGAACTCCCTTATGGGGGCCTCTGGGAAGCCCTGGCCTGGAGAGAACACAAAGTGTAGCCAAGACAGACATTCTAAAGCCACTGCCCAGGGTTTTGCAGAGAACTGAGGGCCCCCTCTGAGAGCCACATGTTCTTATCCTCTGTCAACTCTTCAAGGCCATTAGTTATCTGGTGTTTTAGACACAGCAGAGGTAAAGCAGGGAATTAAAGCAGGCAGAGAAGAGTGTATTCGAGGCAAAGACAATGACTGGTCCTGAGGGAGACAGACAGTCTAAGGAGCAGACACAGACCTGTCATTTGCCTTGAGCTGCGCTCCATATCCTGTGTAAGTCTGGGGAAGCAGAGGGACCTCTTAGCACAGCAGTCCCCAGTTTGTGCTATAAATAAGTGTCCTCTGAGGACTCGGGAACAAAAGGATCCCATGATCAAACACCGCTGGGAGATCCTGCACACTATATCCCTCTTTCAGCAAATCAAAACCATCTATCAATGTAGTAAAAGCCTTGAGAAGTCCTGCAGCAGGAAAGTCGACTGACTTTTGTATACCAGTGTTCCCTATATCTGTATAAGCACCGAACCTTCATTCCTACCTTTCCCACTCAACTGACATCAGCTAACATCTCTTGGAACTCATAGCTTACAGAACCCACTGGCTTAGAAAATGATTACTTGTCCTTTGGTTAAGGAAGAAAATATCTTTTTTTCCCCCTAAACATAGCTGAAATATTTTCAATTTTGTGCATTTCACAAAAAGCTAGAGTTGCAGGGGAAACTTCCTTTATCTGCATGATCCTCCAGACCCACCAGTAATGCCAGCAGAGTGCAATGTTAGTGAATCCTAGGAGCTCAGTCTTTGGGCTGGTTGGCCCCAGACCATTCTCAAGAGCCAGGAGCTACAGAAGTCACTCTGCCCAGCCTCCTGCCCTCACAGAGCAGTGCAACCCCATCACAACCAGCCTCTCCAGGAAGGAAGTACCTCAGCCACTGTGCACACATGCCCCTGTGTGCAGGGGTGAGTCAACATAACCATGCTTGAGGAGCAAGTTCTCTTACTGCTCTAATTTTCATCTCCACTCTCCTCTACATGATGACACTCCAAGTAATGAAACAGTGTGGTGGTTTAGACCTGTCCATGGGGAGCAAGAGAACAGAGACTGAAACGTGTCCTCTCTGTTTCTAGAATTTTCCTCTTGGAAGTGTTTCCTTTATCAAGGTCTGGACTTTCAAAAGGGCTCTGGGTCTTTAGTGGGCTGGGCCCAGCACACAGAGGGGAAGCTCTTCCGAGACAAAACAGATGTTGGCATGGGGTCTAGGTGGTCATCCCGGCTGCAGACACGGTGGGGAGGCAAGGGCACCCAGGACCTCACCTGGTACGTGTTGTCGAAGCTGTCATACATGAACCGCGTGATCAGAGACGTCTTCCCGACTGCAAAACAAGAAGAAGAGAGGGGTTCAGCTGGAGCAGGTATGCTAGACTCCTCTAAACACATACCATGTGAAGCAAATGGATAAGGAACCAAAAAAGCCTAGAAGAAAGGAGGAAATGTCCCACATGGGTGTCCCATGGTGAGGTGGCCAAGGCTCTACCAGGTGGGCTGTAGGGGAGTTCCTGCCAGCACCAAGCAGGAAGCCTCCCCTGCCTGGAGAAGTCTCACCGCCCACACCCAGGTCTTCTTTGACCCCCAGAAGCCATATATGAAGAATCAGAGCAAGCTGGTACAAGACAAGATGCCCTGCTCACTTGGGCCCACGTCCACCTGGAAATATATCCTTGCCATTGGCCACAAGCTGGGATGGAGGCATGCTCTTTTCCCCCATTCACTCAGCCTGGGGACTGGTAAGGAGGATGGCTTTCCAAGGAATTGGAGGGGCAGCGGAAGTAAGTGGACTACCCCCCTAGTGGCTCAAGGGCAGGACTGGTTTTTGTAGTGTGTGCCTGAGGGTCTAGCTCCTCACAGGATGTTTAACATCCTTGGACCCTGCCAGGTAAATTCTGGCAGGATCCCTAGTCAGGTGTCAATCCAAGACCCCCCTCCCACATTTACAGAAGCCCTCTGAGGGGCAGTAACACCCCCCAAACAAGAACCACTGGCACAGCTGAGAGAAATCAAGTAAGGCTCTTGGGAATTCCACAAATGCTGCTAATTTCCCAAACTGCAGGGCTGGGCTTCTGACCTAACCCTGTGCAGGTCCCCTGGGGCCTGGCAGTGGCAGAAATACCTATGGCTGCATTTCTCATTATCTGGGATGGGAGGAAGGGTGACAAAGGAACAGCTGTTGGGTCAGACCCAACAGACTACTTCTCTACACTGTCCCATCACGTCTCTGCCATGGGCCTGGGAGACTTGGAGGGGGGACTAGCCCAGCTGAGCTTGGCTCAGAGCCCCTCCTGCTCTGGGCTGCTAGAGATAGATGACCCTGGCAGGGAAAGCAAGAAAATCAGCTCCTGAAGGTTCTCTATTCTGCCTCTCCCTGATTCTTTGGTGGGATGTCCTTGGGCTGGGACTGGTGGGGGGCTGCTCACTGCCTGGATGGAGCAGGGCAACCCAACTCGGCTCCTCCGGGAAGGGTCCTTTGCCAGTTTTGAAGCCTTAGTACTACACCATGTAAGAGACAAGCAACCATCTTCCAACAGCCAACATTTCTAAAGGAAAGGCATCGTCTTCTAGCCAGAAGGCATGTCTGACAGACTGGGGCAGATTTAGATGGCCCCATCTTTGACCCGGAAGTGATTAGCTGGATTCAAATCCTAGCTGGGGTGCTATTTAGCTGTGTCATTTTGAAGTGGCCATGGCTCCTATGGACCTCAGTTCCTCATTTTAAAGTGGGTACAATAACATCAAAGACTTCAAAGAGCAGTGTTAAGAATTAAATAAAACAGAGGAGTGCTGGGCACATAAGAAATGCTTAAAAGAGGAAGGAGGCAGCAGGCAATGGAGGTATTGAGATAATTTCCAGAATATCAGATTAAAAAAAACCACTATCACAGCCACTGGCTTGACCTTGCCCATCATACGTCTCTTCATTTGGCTGTTTCTGATTTGCATCCTTTATATAATCAAACTATAGTCGTAAGTAGAACACTTTCCGGAGTTCTCTGAGTTGCCCTAATAAATTATGGAACCTGAGGAGGCTCTGCGGCCAGCTGGTCAGTGTGGTGTCCTTGGGAAGCCCACTTGTGGCTGGCATCTGGAGCGAGGGGCAGTCTCACAGGGCCATGCCCTTGAACCGGGAATCTGAGGCCAGCTCTAGTTGGTAGTGCCAGCTCATATCCCAGCTGGCGTCACAAGAGCCACATTTCTATCCCAAATATCTCTGGCGTGAGCAGTAACAGACCCATGATGTCTTCTAATCTAACTTGGAACCTGAAAGGTATGAATCTGGTTAGGTGCTTCCTAGTTGCTTTAAATCTCCCCTTACCTTTCACATGAAGGTGAGAAATGGAGGTTTCCCGCACAGAAAGGCCTGGCTGGAGAGGGCTCAGGGGACCACAGAGTAAAACCCGGAGCCAGCAAGAGGCAGACAAAAATCAAAGAGAACACAGCACCCACCTTTTCTAAGAGACAGTGGAAAGTTACAACCTCCTCAGGAAGAGAGGGGTCGCAGGGCGTACTAGTAATTTCCCCAGGTGGTGACACACCACATCTCGCATCTCAGGGGAAAGGGGTGAGCATCAGGGAGCAGGACGGGAAGAAGGAAGGATGACACCAGCTCTCTTCCTGCGCTGGGTTTTCCCTGGGGCAGCCATGCAGGAGGGAGGAGAGCATGCAATGGCAGAAAGTCACTAGAAGAGCGGGAGGTTCCATGGCGTGGCTGGGAACTTAGAAATCCCTGCTAGGGCTCCAAAGGCCAAGTTACCCATCTCGAGACAGCAGCCACAGGCGGTGAGGGAGCACAGGCTGGCTGGGTGACTGCCAGGTGGCAGAAGAATGCCCTGAGACAATAAGCTGTTCCCTGGGGTTGTGCAGGAGGAAATTTCAGGTGTGGAGTCCTGCCAGAGCTTCCTGGCGTTCCCCCCGATAACCATGATGGGCAGCCCCTCCCGTATTTGGAGTGTGCTCCAGGCATGCATCTGGCACAGATTTACCTCACGGCAGTGAGCAAAGGACGCGAGACCCCTCCCCGCTGGAAGCTTGCAGGAATTCTGTGCCTGCAGCAACCCCACACCAAGTCCTTAACACGGTTTAGGCCTCAACTCCGAAGCAGGTGCTCACATCAACCTCATTTTCACACGTGGGGAAATGAGTTGACAACTACTTGCCCAGAGCCAGCTGAGTGAGGCCAGGCTGGGGCAGGATACAAGCTCCTCTCCCTGACCTGCCTCAGCATCTTGGGGGTCACACTGGGTCTCGGGATTTTTCTAGGTCACTGCTACCACCACCATGGATGTCACAGGATTCTGGAAATGGCCCCACCAAGCCAAGGCTCCTTTTCCCTAGGACCAGACAGAGGTGGGGGCTTTGCCCCCCTGGGGTCTTGCTTGACCCAATCTGAAAGGTCAGAAACTGGGAAGTGAGAGGCACGAGGTGGGCTCAGCATGTGAGGGTGAGTGAGCTTGAACACCTGGGAACTAGCACTTGGCCTCAGGCCTGGACTGAATGACAGGTTCATTGCTGATTTGTTGCCAAAGGGAATTATTTCCTTCTGTTCCTCCAGGTCCATCTTCCTCATTTCTCAGAGCAGAAGCTCACCCTCTTCACCGCCTCAGAGCTCGCCCCAGACCACCCGTACTCTGCCCACAGCTGCCTGGATAATGTGGCTCAGACCCTCCACCCCTGCCCTGGGTGGAAGTTTCGGGACCCTGCAAACGGAGAGCTTGCATCACCCACCTCCTCAGCAGCCTATTCTCTCACTCTCCCGGTGAAGGGTGGCAGGACAGCCGCAGCGTCACCTGACTGGGCACTACCACTGCGCCAAAGGCGGGGGAGGCCTGCAAGGGGCAGCCACATTGTGCCTCCAACCAGCTCCTGCCGCCTCTGGGAGCTGGCCTCCCCTCGCAGCTCTGTTCTCAAGGTCACACTGTCCCACATGCCTCCCAACAGCAGCTCACGGACACCACTGCAGCAACGCAGAGCTGATTCTGACGACAAAGATTCAGCTCCACTGGCAGGATTATATTCAATAACCAGGCATATCGTTACTGAGCTCTTCTCTCTGCTCATGGCTCAGCAGTATCTTCTGGTAGTTTAAGTCCCACATGATTAAGCAGGGAGATGCATTTTTCCTCTTTCAACCAAATGAGGGTGAGAAAATTCATTACTGAGCATTTGCCAGGAGTCTTTACAAAGGAGACCAACTCTCTAACTAGGCTTCTACTCAGTGCCAGACAAGAAATGTGCTGCCTAACTTAGGTTCCCTCAGTGAACCCCGATCATGGTCCAGTGGGTTAGATACTACCGCAAGGTCACAGAGCTGGTAAGCTCTGGAGCAAGATCTGCTGCCACCGTCCACACCCCAAGCACGACGTTGTGCTGGTTTATGAAAAGTCCTGACTGGCAGCAAAGCAGGAGATTGCTAAAAACGGGCCCAGGTGGCTGGGCAGTTGGGAAGGCCACAAGGTGGAGGCAGGGCAGTTGCCGAGCTGTAGGAGGGTGAGGGAGAATGGGTGTACCAGGTGGAGAGAACAGTGTGAGGCAAGGCAGAGAGGCAGAGACACAAAACTCATGTGACAAGGGAGGCAATAGATCAAGGGGAGCAGAAATGTGTCTAGGAGCCATGGGGGACACACTGTGAGGTCTTCACATCTGAGTTTTATCTCAGGGATAATGGAGCCCGATCCTGTGTGAGGAGAGGCATAAGTGACAAATACTGTTCAAGGAAGCTCTTTGTGGCCAGTGGGTTGATTTAAACCAAAATCTATGTCGGCCCAGCTGTGGAGGGAAGGAAGGAAGGGAAGACGGAGAGCGGCAAGACCCGCAGGGCAGGGAACACACCAAAAGGATGGATTTTCTCCCAAGGGCGGCGGCAGCTTCTGAAAGGTCTCAAGTAGAGAGGCGGTGGGAACAGGGGTGGCCGTTCCTAGCTTCCATGACGGCTCACCAAATATTCCCCATCCCCATGCTCTTTGTACAAGGTGCCACCGACACTCTGTCTAGGGGTGAACTTGGGTGGGCCTGTATGTATGGCAGAAATGGCACTGTGACTCTCCAGGCTGGTTTAGGAAAGGTGGCACAGCCTCTGTCTGGAATGCTTCTGCTCTCTCATGCTCTGGAAGCTGTCCCTTCAACACAGCCACCATGCTGTGAGGAAGTCCAAACTTCAACACAGCCACCATGCTGTGAGGAAGTCCAAGGCAGCCTACCTGAGGGAGGACCACACAGAGACGTCCACCTGGCAAGAAATGGAGGCCCTCCACCAGCAGCAGATCTGTGGGTGAGGGAGCCATCCAGTGACACCAGCCCACAGCCTCAGAGCCATCAGCTGATGGTCAGTGAAACAGAAACACACCTTCCCTGCCAGGAGCTGCCCAAATGATACAAATTCCTGAGTAAAGTAAATATCCATATTGTCTTATGGTACTAAGTTTTGGGGTGTTTATATAAAACAGCATTATGTAATCAGAGCAAAAGAGCTGTGCTTCAGGAAGAAAACTTAACAGCACTTTGGGGAGAATGGCTTACAGGGGCCAGACTGGGAAGAGCAGTCCAGCAAAAGACAGCAGATCTCAGTGAAAGCAGAGACAGCTGCGCTGGGGAGAACAGAGCTAGGGACAGCAGGACCTAGTGACAGGTCAGATGCACAGGAGAGCCTGGGACACCTCTCTGTCACCTGGCTTTGTGACCAGCAGACAATGGAGCCATTCTTTAAGCCTAAGTAAACTGGATGAGGAGCAAACACCGAGTAAGTCAAGTCACCTGGATTCAGGTCACCCATTAAAGT
The DNA here is from genome assembly GCF_011764305.1 of Mustela putorius furo. Lineage (NCBI taxonomy): Eukaryota > Metazoa > Chordata > Mammalia > Carnivora > Mustelidae > Mustela > Mustela putorius. Next base: position 107,382,369 of record NW_025421987.1, on the reverse strand, counting down.
TTTTTTTTTTTTAATTGTCAGGCCAAAGCACAAATGACAGCATTAATCCAGAAAGAAAACCATTAACAAATGATTAGTAATAATTTTTCAGTCCCATGAGCTGAGAATCTAAACTTATTATTCATGATTGTCATTATCATAAAATAGTTATTTTCTCACCCGAGTGTGTACTGTGGATCCAGAGGTTTTGCAAACGTGTCCAGATGAGCTCAGTCCCACATGCCCTGAAATTCCACCAGTGCAATGTAGACTGAATGCTGGCCTTTCACAATCAGCTACCAGCACACACCTGGACCTCACTCCACCAGCCTCCCATAGGCTCCAGTCCCCATCTCAGTGGCAGGTCCCAGATAAGTAAACCTTCGTACATTTGGGTGGCTTCTAAGTAGCTGCAGAGGCCTCTCTACCCACTCAACACACACACACACTGGGGGCTTACTCTGCCAGGTCCATGGGTGGCACAGAATTCCCAGCGAGAAAGCAGGTGCACCTCTGCTCTCTCCCGTGCCCTGCTCCAGTGGGGGAACTGTTCAGGTGCAGATTCCTAATGGGCCAAGCAACTTCGGAGGGATGGTTGAGAGCCGACCAGAAGACAAGGCCACTCAGTTGGAGAACTGCAGTCATCGCCTGAAAGAGGTGGCCATTTGAGCTGGGTATTAGTTGGTGGGGACAGGGCATCAGGTGGAACAGGGTCCTCAGGGGAGGGGCTGGATAGAGCTGGGGATGTGAGGCTGTATCCTTTTCATAGAGCTGTCACCCACACTTCTCCATGGAGACCATGTGAAGCCAAAACCTCCCAGGACCTTGGGGTCAGTAGCAATGAGGGCCCCCGGGCTTGGTTTGTGCCCCGGTCATAGGCTGATAGTTGAATGGATCTTGAGCCCCCAGACTTTTGCTCTAACACTGTCTCCCTGCATGAAGGACCCCTGTTATCTCTACCTGTTATCTCCATGGCAGGTGTGGATGTGGTGGAGAGATTGCTGTGAGGACCAGAAATGGGGCAGAACATGAGGGAGAGCACAAGAAATTAGCTGGAGACTTCATGGAAGGTCTGGCAAGACTGGCAGAGCAGGAACTGCCCACAGGTTAGCCCTTTCACTGAGCCAGAAGCTTGGCCCATAATCTGTCCTAGGCCACACACTCACATTTACCACCCACATCAGCTACGGGATGCTGCTGGATGGTGGGGTTCTGCCTGGCATTTTGTGGGACCACAGAGCTAGGCCGAGTAGGAGGCAGGAAAGACCTGGAAGAGCCCCCTGCCATTTCTAGGCCACCCTGAAAGGCTGCCCACTTCTTTGATACCTGTGTTTTTAGCAGAGCAGTCCGCAAGCCAGGGAAAGGGTCTCTGCATCCTTGGCCCACAGCCAGGCCCAGGTTAGAGAATGTCTGTAGCTGTCAGAAGGCGGCCCTCGGGACTGAAAAAGCAAATCTACTTCCCCACAGCTGAAAAAGCAAATCTACTTCCCCATAACCCGTTCCTAGGTTAGACCCAGGTGACTCGGGTATTCCATCAGCTCAGTTTCCAGAACACAAGCTGTATGCGTGCTGGGGTCGGCCTGTCTGCTGAAGGGCTCAGTCCTTGCCCTGCAGCTAGGAAGGAGCCCGGGCCATCCTGGGCCAGTATCTCTGTTCTGCAGGGGCCTGGAGAGAGGACTCCATTGTTCCCCTGCACCCCCATGCCCACAAAGTACCCCCATTTGGCCTGCCCATGGGTGCACAACGCCTGCGTCCTACAGTGATGAGAGGAACCAGTGAGACACCAAGCTACATCTGTCTAACCCTCATTTCCTTTTGTGCTGTTTTCACAAAACAGAAAGGTCGACTCTAACCTCCCTGCAAGGTTGATAAGACTGGAAGGCTAGGGGCCAGGCTCCCCATGCCATATCCACCCTGCCACCCCACATTCAGAAAGGCAGCTCTAAACCAGGGTTTTGCTGGCTCCTACCTGAGCCCTAAGGGGCCAGCTGGCTCACTGTAGGCTAAATGAGGAAATGTGAAAAATCCCATTTCAAACCATCCCCCCAAAGACTCAGACAGTAATTAAGAAATATGCAAAGCTCTTCATTGGACACTTTAATTAAGTGTGTTAATTCCCTCTGACAGAGGACGCTCAGCCACCTGGGCCTCACTGAGGGACCCAGGGAAGACAGAACAGAGGAGGGAGAAAGGAGTGGGAGGAGGGGTCGGCAGGACAATGACTGGGGCTGGCTTGGCTGAGTTCTTCTCTCCTCTTCCAGTTGGGAACATGACTTGTTCCTGCCCCTCTCTCTTTCCCAGTGTCCTCCATCCATCCCTGTCTCCCATGTGCAAGCGCAGGGATCCTAGGAGAGCCTACTCTGCATCAGGGGCATGGAGTGCCATCCCCTCCCTTGGCCCCCTACCAACATACATCTCAGCTCTGCCATTCACTAGGCTAAGAGGTCATTATTCCAGGGAGGTTGGGCTAGATGGTCTTACAGGTCTGCTTCTGCTCTGGGGCTGGTGACAAATGCTTACCAAGCCTGAAATACAGCCTAATGAAAGCACCAACATGAGCTCCTCTCCTGTTAGGCCAGAGTCTCTCTGACCTTGGTTTTTGCCAACCTTCAAACATTTCATCCCATCCCCACTGCCGCCCCAATTGGCCTGGAGCCCTGAAAGCCCAAAAAGGGGCTGTTCTCTGGCTGTCTTGTCTGGAGAGAGGGCTGGGGCACTGGATCCAGGGAGGGGGCACTGGCACAAAGGGAGAGGCTGTGCTATCTGCATGTGACTGCTGCGTGTGAGAAGTGCCTATGCTTATTGGATAGCCTGGCTTAACCCCTTCTCCCTGACTTTTTTCCTCCAAAAGTGTTATTGGTTATTTTTGAAAATATATCTGCTTAAAATAGTATCAGGATATAGTAGTTACCTATCAGTAACAATACTGAATAGCCTCCCAATCTTTTTGAATACCCCTCTTACATCTAAGAAGGTCCGAAACCATCCTCCCCAGTAAAGGGCCTTTCTTGGAGCTGTATTATAGGCACCTGACTTGGCTCTCCTATGGGACCCTCACATGAGACTCCCCTAGAAATGGCCAACATAAATCTCTGGGAGTGGGGGAGACTCCCTCCTGGTTCTGCATATAGAGGCAGCCCTGATGTGAGTTTTAGCATCAGCTTATACCAGTACCCAGCACAGGAACAGTGCCTCCTCCTGGATCAGTCCTGGTGTGACTCAGGCTGCTGCTCTAGGCCTGGTCCTTTGACCCTCCCAGTGACTCTGAACTTCCCAATCACTGCTCACATTCATTGTCTGCTCTGCTCAAATCAGCTGGATAGTAAAAGCAGATGTCTCTTGCTTGCAACTGAGAATTCTGAGAGGGATATAAGGCAAAAGACAAGTAAGCTAAAAAGAGAAGGCTAGAGCAAAGAGTTTGTTTACAAAAGTACATATTATAACATCTCAACAGCTCCAGAAGTCAGACTAAGAAATTATCTGAGCAACCTGGCAGGCAAAGGAAAGAAAGAAACAAAGAAAAAAAGAAAGAAAGAAAGAAAGAAAGAAAGAAAGAAGGAGGGAGGGAAGGAGTGGGAGGGAGGGAGGGAGGAAAGAAAGAAAATCTCAAAAACAAAAAAAATAAAAACAAACAAAAATCATGACCAATGGTAACATTCATGATATTCATGAGATTAACCAAACTAGTTGTTAATACTAAGCTTTTTATACAAGCTGGACAACAGAAAGTTATTGAAAAGAGTCTGAAGGGCAGAAATCATGTGGCCCGTTGAATTACATGCTAATATAATCAACAGGATGAACATCACTGATGAAAAGCAAGGGTGCTACCAGCCCCAACGACACCACCTGCCCAAATCACTGTTCACAGTCATGAGTCCAAACCAGTGTTTCCTATGAGTAAATGGTTAAATGAAAACCAAAGGCCCAGGACTTTGGCTTGTGGTCAAGATGGAATAAAAGGGACCAGATTTATCATCTCACTTGAAACAATAAGAAAACAGACAATATATATGAAACAATGATTTCCAAGACCCTGCAATAAAGAATAGTAAAACCTGAAAAACACAGAACAAATGACATGAGCCCCACAACTGCCCTCAAATTGTTGTTCTGAGGACATTTCAGGCCATGGCACAGGAAGGATGGAGCCAGGTGGACTCCTTGAGTTGAGGAGATCATGCTCAGAAGTCCAGAGAAAACAAGGCAGCTAGAGTTCATAGGACAGAGTGCTGGAGAGAAGGGAGATGCATAGAGAGAAAGAGAATTCCAGGCCATCCTCAGTCTTCAGCTAAGGATGGATCAGCAAATGCATATAAGGAAACCACTCAAGACTGGGGAAAGAACCACTCAAATGAATTAAAGGAAATTGCCTGGCATCCATGCAGGCCTGGGGGTAGTACCTGTTTCTACCAGCTAGAGTGCAAAGCCTCATCATTTACAGGACACTGGGCTATGCCTCAGAAGTAGGCAATAATTAGCCCCACTCTGGTGAGCACCCCTCTAGTCCCAGCTAATAAATCTTAAGAATATTTATAGGAATACAAAAACTATCCAATACACACCAGGGCAAAACTCACAATATCTGAAACCTACTTAAAAATTACTAGGCATGCAAAGAACCAATAAAATAGATCTCCAATGAGGAAGAAAAAAACAATCAAACCAGGCCCAAACTGATGCAGATGTTAGAATCAGCAGACAGAGACATTTAAAAATTGCTATAACTCTATTTCATATGTTCAAAAAGTTAAGTAAAGATGTAGAAGACATTTACTGACACAAATCAAACTTCTAGAGGTATGAGATTTAAAAATACACCAGCTAAGATTAATAAGAGATTACTCCCAGATTAAGTGCAGAAGAACGGATCAATGAATTTGAAGACATGGTGATATCTAAAATGAAACAAAGACAAAAAAGAATAGAAATAAGGGGTTGGAACCCCAGTGAGCTGTGGAATGATGTTAGGTGGACAAATATATACGTAACTAAAGTCCACAAAGGACTGGTTGTAGGGGAGCAGTGACAGAGAAAAATATTTGAAGAAATAATTACTGAAAATATTTGAAATTTGAGGAAAACTATAAACACACAGATCCAAAAATTTCAATGAGTTCCAGGCAAAGGAAACACGAAAGAAACCATACCAATGCACATAACAATCCATTTGCCAGAACCAGTGATAAGGAGAAAATCATAAACGTAGTAAGAGAAAAAAGATACATTATGTACATAGAAACAAAGATGAGAAGACAGCAATTTCTCCTCAGAAACAATGCAAGCAGGAAGACAATGGAGCAATATCCGTAAAGTACTGAAAAAGAAAAATTTATCAACCTAAAGCACCATAACTCTCAGATATATATTATCTAACATCTGTCAAAACCAAAGATAAAATAAAAATTTTTTCAAACATTCAGACACTGACAGATTTCATCACCCGCAGACCCTCACAATGAGGAACATTAAAAGAAGTCCTCCAGGAGAAAGTGAAATGACACCAGATGGAAAGGTGGATCTACACTAAAGAATGATGAACATGAGGAATTGTTAATATGTGGTTAAATATTTCTTTCATATTATTTAAAAAGTCTTTGGAGGCACCTGGTTGGCTCAGTTGGCATGCTGGTGGAGCATGTGACTCTTGATCTTGGGGTTGTGCACTGGGTGTAGAGATTACTTAAAAATAAAATATTTTAAAAAAATAAAAATCTTTAAGAGATCATTGACTTTGTAAACAAAAATAACAATATGTTGGATCACAGACCTAAGAAAACATGGAAGAAAAAACTTTATGTTTCCTTCTCAAAAACCACACAAGCAAGAAGAAAATGAAATGACATTTTTCAAGTACTGAAAGAAAAGTACTGTCAACACAGAATTCTATACCCAGCAAAAATCTTTTTAAAAATGAAGGTGACAAAAAGGAATCAAATGCCAAAACAATTTCTGCTAGGAGACCTGTAACACAAGAAAGTAAGTTCTCTGGGCAGAAGAACAGGACACCTGCATAATCATGCTTACATCACACATATTACATGCACTTAAAGTCTGGCGGATCTGGATTTGAGTCCTGGCTCTGCCACTTCTTTGCTATGTGATCTCAGGTTAGTTACTATCCTCTCTGGGGCTCAGCTTCCTCATATGTAAAATGTAGGTAGAAATGCCTAGCCTCACCTCTCACATTATGAATTCTATGAGAGCAGTGAAAAGTTAACATTCTGAGTGAAACACACCTGGAAGTCTTTGCACTATTCTTGTATCTTTTCTAAAGGCCTAAAATTATTTCAAGATAAAAAGTTAAAGGAAGAAAGAAATATGGTGATCTTTTTTTTTTTAAACAACATGCATACGTGCACACATCCATGTCTCTCAGATTCCTGGCACATTCAGGAAATGGCTTGTTCTGATTTATTAAACATTCTGGTAAACATGAAGTTTTCCTAAGAAACCAGAATATAACTGGACTTGGCATCAACTTAGTCTTTTACAGAAAACCAGGAGCCTTTCTAACCATGGGCCAGGGGACTGAGCAAGCCTGGACAGATCAGCTCAGTGGGCAGAGCCTGTGTGAAACCACCACTTGTTTTTGCATGCATGTGCGTGGAGATGCATGCAAATACACACACGCACAAACACACAGACACAGAGCCATGCTCAATCCATCAGGCACAAGAAGCCTTAGTGTGCATCGGAACTGAGACAGCATCTGTGGGATCTTCTTGACAACCACTTGAGATCTGACCACACAGCTTTTGTGGACTATAGAGATCGTCCCAACCACAACTAGTGCACATACTGTCTGTACCTTCTCTGCCTCACTGAGTCATCTCAGAGACTCCTGTCAGCTTCAAAAAAGGTGCAGTCTCCCCTCCAGGTCCCAACAGCAGCACCAGCACCTGCTAGCTTTGAGTACTAGCCACCCTCCACTCCCTGCTCGGATCAGGAGCCCCCACCCACAGCACACAGTTAGCCTCTGCCATGGCTTCCCTGGAGAGCCAGCCCAGGGTGGGCAGAATGACCCGAGGCTCAGTCCAACTCCATTCAGACCATACACAGGCTAGTTGTGTCCGCATGCCTGAGTAGCTGCACTCATGCTGTGAAAAACTGATTCATAGTGAGGATATGTATGTCTGTTTGAGAGAAAGAGGGAGCACAAGCTAAATTCCCACCACCAGACGATCTTTTGACAAGGCCGGTGTTAAAGCAATCTGGTCGTTTATTGAACTGATAGGAACTCTTGGCCCATCCACAGCACAGAGTCTGGCAAAGCCGTATTTGTGCTCATGTTTATCCCTTCTTCCCGAAGCAAACTGCTGGTGTCATTGACAGTAAAAGCCTCGCTAACAGAGAGAGAAGAGTGGGGTAGTGAGAATGAGCAGGCAGTGCTGAGAGGCATGGCTTATGCTTCCAAGGCTGTCAGCTGAGGTCCAGTCAGAGCGGCCCTGAGACGGTGGGCCCACACCTACCCATCCATGGGAGCACTGCTATGGTCTGGTCAAGAGAGCAAGCTCACTCGGGAGGTGAGAGTGGTGTCTAGATTGCAGGCTAATGTGGGCAGGGCACCTTCCCAGATGCCCAGGCCCCTCAGAGGACCCTGGGCTGACATCCATGGGTGTCCATGAGCACAGAGAACTATTCTTGGCATTCTTCCTGGCCCCAGCTTCTCCTCCTCTCCTGTGTACACCCTCACACAGCCTCACACAGAGGCTCACCTTGCTGCTTTGATAAGGAGGCAACAGGCAGAATCCTAGCCCCTGCACCTCTAGAGCCAGCTGGAAAGGGAAGAATGGATATACAGAACTTGCCCTTCAGTCAACAAAAGAAGCTCTCATGAGGGACTCAAGGTCACCTACTCAGGGTTCACTCCTGGTGAAGTTGAGAGATCGGCATCATTGTTACTGAGGTAGAGAAGGTGCTCTAGATCTCCAGGGCCCTGGGCCTGGGACTGGACACAGGGTCATCCAGTAGGGAGAGAAGAACACTATGTCTCCAGCCCCTGTGAACCAGGGACAACTGCTGACCGGGCCCTGGGATGACCTGAGGGCCAGGCAAAAGAGGGAGCGGAGTTAATCCTGAGGTGTGCCCTCTGGACTTGGATGTCTGGGTCCCAGGACAAGGAGATGGTAGCCAGGCTCATTCAGTTCCTATCCCACAAGTTCTGGTTCCCTAATAAGCCCTCTAAAAAGCTGCACCAGAAGTGCTGTGAGCCATCAAGGACTCTAGAGTTAATCTTGCCCAAGTCCCTCATTGAGCTGAGGAGATGTGAGGTTAGAAAAGAGGGGCCACTTGCTCAGAATCACATAGCACCAGGGCCATGGTCAGACATTTTCTCTCCTGGTTTACAGCCAGATCTCTTCTGGTTCACAGCCAGATCTCTTCAAAGGTTTCTCTGAGCCTGTAAGGCTTATGGAAGTGTGCTCAGGACAAGGAGATCCTGCCTCCTGAAGTCCCAGTGGAAACATGCAACACAAAAAGTGCCAAGGAGCAGCAGGGAGTAAACTGCATGAAGATGCAAAAGCCTGGTCCCAGAAGGCTTACAGATCAGAGTGGCTGCAAAATACCACATCAGGGCAAGAAGGTAGGTAGAGAAAGTCTGACCCAGCCCTGACATGTGACATGATCCAGCATGTGGTGGGGAAAATGGAGGTTCAGGGAGCAGGAGGGTTTGTTCAAGGCCACATGAAGAAAGCAACAGCAGAGCAAGAACCAGAGCCCCAGTCCCAGGGGCCTCCCTCACTCCCTTTGGGTGGCCTGAGCCAGCGGCTTAACCTGGAGCTGGTCCTGGCCCCACCCTGGATGCTCCAAATCCTTGTCTGCAAAACTAGGGCATCTCTAAGGTGTCTCCTTCCTGGAAAAACGTTACCCCATCGTATTAGTTATTGGTTATCATGTAATACCACAACCTTAGTGGATTAAAACAACAGCTGCTGATTATCTCACGGTTTTTGTGGCCACAAGTCTGGACACGGCTTATGTGGGTCCTCTACTCAAGGTCTTAACAAGGCTGTAATCATGGTATCAGCGTGGTAGCAGCACGTTTTTCTGGCACATGGCGTCCAAGCTCTTCTAAGCTCCTGTGACTGCTGACAGAATTCAGTTCCTTGTGGCTGGAGGGCTTAGGCCCCCATTTTGTTGGGGCTGCCGGCCAGAGGCTACTCTTAACTGCTAGAGGCCCACTCACTGTTCCACGCCACAAAACCCCTTCCAGGCCCTCTCACACAAGACAGCTTGCTTCTTCAAGGCCAGTAAGAGGACTCTTCTACAGGAACAACCATGGGAGGGACATCCACCAGTTCTACCATACCATACTGGGTAGAAGCAAGACTCAGTTTCCATGCGCACTCGAGGGGATGGGCTATGCCAGATCACGACTCACTCGGGGTCACCTGAGGTGGCATGTGACACACTATCTCACATTCACATATTCCTAAGAGATACCATCTCTACCCTTCACTCAGCCTCTGCTTCCTCTCCCACAGTGGTGACAGGCTGGTCGTCTACAACAGAACCTCACGGGCCTCCCTGCCTCAGGACAGAAGCTACCAGCCCCAGAGAGAGGCTTGGGGTGGGGGTGGAGGGGAGGAAGGCTGGACCCCTGATGTGTCTACTGCACTGGGCATTTGCACCCTGCTCTGCCCGGTTCTCACACACCACATCCAGCCCTCCCAAGCCAAGGTGGACAGACGTGCTGACACCGTCCAAACTAGAACTCTGGTTTAGAGTAGCCCTTCTGTGGCATGATGGAGGCAAGAGGGAGCTGAGATCTGGCCCCGCCTGGGGAATTCTGCCCTCTTCTGATGTAGGTGGGAGAGAACCAAGTTGGGTGGTTGGCCTGGCACTTCCTCAGGCCTGCATTTCAGACTCTGATCTGGGCAGCAGCCTGCGGCACACTGGCTGGCTGTGGGGGAGGAAAGGAGGGACCTAATGAATCAGAATCAGAGAATTTCTGGTTCCTGGTGCTACAGGTAGGATCTGTTAATATTCTAAAAATTCAGCTAATTTTGGGGGAGGGGGCCTTTTTTCCTTCCTAAAAAGAAGCCCTTCTCAGAGGTGCTCTACGCAGGGAAGAGCAGAACTAAACAAAGAACTCCTGCTCCCAAGACTTGACCCTGCTCACAGCCACCCAGTCTGGGAACCGTAGGGTTCCAGTGGGGCAGAGCCAACCCGCCTCAGAGAGGGAGAGACAAGGCTGACACTGCTCGTCAAAGCACAACACTGGGGCAGGACTGCTGAGCATCCTCTCTCATTGTCCCGGAGAAGGTGAGAGCCCCTCTCTCCATCCCTGCTCTGCCATGCTGGAGGTCAGCAGCCCTCCACAGGTGCAGTCCCCGCTGCTCACCTCATCCTCGACCCAAACACAGGTCCCTGCACTCCTGTGCCAGTACACATCAGTGCATCCGTGGGAACCTCCAGCCTTTCATTCTGTTTGGACAGCACCTGGGCTGGAAGGTGCCGTCACATAGAGCAAACCACCCTGGTTCTCCCATTGCCTCGGTGCTGCTCCAGGAGCCCTGTGACCACACACCTAGGTCCGTCCGTGTCTTGGGGAGTGCCAGCACCCCCCGCCCCCGTCTCAATGCTTCCACGGCTCTCCCTTCTCCATTCTTTCCCCCTAGCCCGCTCCCTTCACCGGATGCCGAAACAAACAAGAAACACTTGTTCGAAATGCTTAGCTTTACGCTCTTCAGTCTGCGCAGTGTTTACTCCTCGCTCATCAACAGGGTCAGAACAGAACATTCTATCTCTGTCTCTCTGAATTAGCACACCATCCTCAGAGGGACCTGTCTCTCATGCAAAGGGCACAGTCAGAGCTCTCCAGTCTGAGCCCTTCAATCTGTGAAAAAGCTGTCCCCTCTCAGAGACACACTTCCTTCATCTATAAAATGGGTATGCAGCTCTACTCATCAGATCACAGTGTGATCAGATCAGATCAGTGTGGGCTCTGCAGCTCACTACACAAAAATGACCCATCAGTGATTCTCAAAACCTCCACCCCTACTTCTTTCTTTCTCATTGATCTACAAAAGGAGGGACTGTGATCACTGTTTCATTAACAAAATTACCTATGACTTGAATATTTACCATGAGCCATGCATGGATGTATTGATCTTCCTGCAACCCCTGCTGTCTGGTGAGGGAAATCAGCTAGGTGGTCCTATTCCGCCCCAGCCCCACCCAGAGAATGAGGAGGAGAGCCGGGGGGCGGAAGTGCAGGGAACAGGAGCAGGGAGTATGTAGGTGATGGGGCTGGAGCAGGCGCTGGGGCTGGCCGGGTAGGGACACTGCATACACTCCACGTGGCGCTAGCCATTTCCCAGCCCTCCCTGCTCACCACCCACCCACTGACTGCAGAAAGAGGTGTCCTGGAGTAGGAGTACCTGGGAGCTGTCCCCTTTTCTGTTATCTCAATAAAAGGTCCTCTCTGTACAGTTAGGAATAACCGCATGCCAGCGGGAAGGGCAGGACAGCACCATCCCTGTTGCCTGGCAACCTGAGTCAAACACACCATCAGAGGGGATGAGCCACAGCACCCTGGGGGCACACCAGGGAGGAGGGCCAGGAAGGCCTCCCAGGAGAGGAGGTAGCAGGCTGGAGAGGACCCTGCACTGGGGCCTGGCCAGGGAAGTTCTGGGGGAGACAGTTAGCAGCAGCCGTGATTACATGCCTTCCTCTCTGCAGTCCCTCTCACCTTTCTAGCCAGCAGTGCTGTCTCCCAGCTGGGAGTGTTACTGGCTTGGCATCATACCCCATGCTGGCGCTGAATTCCAGGACCCGAGTTAGAGCTCCATGGGCCTGAATGGTCACCCAGCCCAGTACCCTCTGAGGATATATCAAGAAAGCCAGAGAATGGCTGGGGCTTATCCAACTAGAGACTGCTGCTGGCTGACCCCTGAACGGGAACAGAGTCTCCAGGGCCCTGATATCTCCAGGCCTGGGGGAGAATGAGGCCAGGAGAGGGGTGACCCCAGACCAGGGGAAAGCCAGCCACTTGGTATGGTTGGTTCTTCCCTACGTAGGAATTCTCCACTAGAACAGGGATGGCATCTACCTCCATACGGCAATGCAGGGCTGACCTGGGAAGGCCTTAGCCGCCCCACACTCTACACAACTAACTCCTTTCAAACCACCCCAAATCAGCAGTTCATTCTGTGTAAGAATGGAGGGTCTGATATGCAATCCAGCTCCAGCAGACTCCCACACCGAGATCCTGCTTACTTCTTAGAGCAATCCCCCTGTCCTCCTCCCTGCCCCAGTGTCTCTCTCCAGCCGAGGGGAATCAGAGGCCTCTTCCCACTCACCCCCATGCTGTGATCCACTGGCCAATCTTCAGCAAAGATCTTGGCATGTAATTCCCCAGGACACACTTATTGCAGACTTCAAGTCTCTAAGGCCTCGGTGTTCTTCTGTCCTCTCTTCCCCACAACAGGGTCTGAACCTGCCTTTGAGGCATGAGGTCCAACAGATCACTATGTGTTTCTCATAGTGACTTGGGTTCAACTTCAATGCTGCCACACTAGCAGTGAGTCTGAGGCCATGACCAGCTCTCTCTGAGCCTCTGTCTCCTGATCTGCATATCAGGGAAAATTTCACATCTATCACAAGATACTAGGGAGAAAGTACCCTGTGTGGAGCCTAGGGAATAGCAAGTATTCCTAACTGCTACCGGGAGGAAGAACACAGAAACCCTGCAGAGTCAGCTCCATTTACCAGGAAAGGCAGACCTCTTCCCATCCATTATCCTCTCTAAGCTGTTAGAATGAAGAATCCTTCCTTGGTGTAGATGTGACTGTGACACTTCCCAGCTGAGGACCCTCCACCAGCTCCCCACTCCCCTCAGAATCAAGTCCCAGTTCAAGGCCAGCCTCTGTGACTTGCCCTCTGTGACTTGCCCCACCTCATCTACAGCCATGGGGGAACCTGGGTGAGCCGGTTAACCCAATACTGGAAGCCCCCTTCTCTGGGGAAATCCTAGTAAGCCATCATGTCCCTTCACCAATTGTCCACCCAGGCCCTGGAAGAAACCTGTGGTCTCTAGCACAGAATGCACACAACTCAAGTCTTCCTCTCTCCCTGGCTCACTACCCACAGCACCTGCCAGGGCATCAGACTGCCAGTCCTCCAGTGCATTTCCTGGAAGTAACCGTGGCTTTTAAGGCTCTCTTCTGCCCTTAGGTGCAGGGTATCATCTGTTTTCTCCTGTACCCTGGCCTGTCCCTTGGGCCTGCCCAGGACACGTGGTCATGTCACCTGGGCTCCCACTGGTCTTGTTACCAAGAGCCCAGGATAAATACGCTTTTTTACTAAAAATAAATCACTTCACTAAAACGATAAAGTATTCACAGCAGTGAACATTTACTTTTTAGGAAGATTCCACTTAGTTTAGACCAATAGTTATGGAAACAAATAGGAAAATTGGAAGCTTCAAGCCCTAAAATACAGTAAGAAACTCCTCCTACGAGTCCATAGACACTATGAATCTTTATCCTCTCCTTCCCTGTCCCATGAAGCAGAAACTCTGCCTGGTGCCTGTCTTTTTGGCTCTAACCAAAGCTGCTCATCTCAGAGGGTATCTGGTACTTCTCCCTGACAACCTCCCCCATCTTCTCTATTCTGTGCTGATAAATGGAAAAGGAGGACAGACAGACAATTGAGAAAATGCCCAGCACAGTTTTTCAAGCAGTCCACTCTGGATGTCTATGGATTTTGCTGTTCACCCTCCTTCTCTCACCTTGATCAATGGTTCTGCCCAACAATTTCTCTAAGTGATTTACACTGAGACCAAACAGCCTTGCACATTCAATGGTTCATTCATTCAGCAACAGTGGAAGACACAAAGGGTGGGGGGTGGAGAGATGCTGCTGCCTGGATGGACACAGAAATTACCACTCTCAGGTCTGCCCCACGTGAGTCTGCAAGGTCAGGGTAACACCTATAAGGGTAAATATTCATGGACTGACTTCAGGGATGTTATAAGTAACAAAAGGATGATAAGGTTATTTTGCTGTATTTTAATTTGGGAGCTAAAAATGATCAGGATAATCAGATCAGGCACAGGATGGTACTATTACATTTGCAGAACCAGAACACATGCAAACACTCTCATTTTTCTCTTCTGGTTAGTTCTCTTGTCTCTGACTCTCAGCATCGAGGGCACCATGCTTATCTTATACCCAATACAGGTTAATTCTCACCTTGGGGTCTCATCTGACTCTCTCTCATCTCATGCACACCTCTTTAAAGAAACATAGCCAACATTCTGGGTCCATACACAACACCCACGCTTCTCCCCATCATTCCAGCCACTGAGAGGGGAGGAAAAAAAATTGGGAGGAGAGAAAACAAGACCAAAAAGCTAAAGCACAGAACCACCTGATGATTTACCCCAGATCTTCAAGTGAACTCTGGCAACCTCTGGTTTGGGCATGTCCCTTCCTTCCCACCTCGGCGGTCTTGCTGCCTTCTCATATTTCTTTAGAGAGGGTGGTGGGGATGGGGGGTACCCTGAGAAGTTCAGCTTTTGTGAGATGAACTGTATTGGGCACAACCAAGGCTCAATGCTCCAAACCCCAGTGAAAGATTCGTAAGTGTTGCTAGTAAAGATCTTTAGGCTTGAGAAAGCAGCAGGTGTCAGGAAGAAGAATCCGGTTTCAAAGCTACCTTGACTCCCCTCACTTTTAATGGACTATCAGTACCTATCATCTAGTGAGGATAATCTCATCATTTCTAAATGCAGATATTTAATGAGCATGAACCCTCTGCAGATGGGAAGAGGGGAAAGGAGCTAAGACTTGGTCCTCTTAGATGTTTAAGTTCACCTTTAAGGGGCTTAAAATTCAGTTAGAGGTTTTGTATCTGAAAGAAAGCTAATAAACATTTGAAAACCCAGAGTGACTGAGACAACAGAGAGGTCATGGGGCACGATGTGATAGTTTTTTAAAAATGCTCAGAAAGAAACCAAAGCTATGCCACGGTGTGTGCCCAGGTGGGCTGGCCACAGCAGAGCAAGTGGGTCTGGGAGGTGGCGGGGAGCAGACTTCTGAGATGGGCCTTAGGTACAATGCCCAGGCCAGCAAAGGGCTCCCTGTGTGATTAGGAGTGGTGTGCGGTGGATGGTAACGGACAGGCTGACCCATGCCTTGGGTGGGGCAGAGGGAACCCTCTGGGCGGGAGGAAGGGGAGAGGAGGACTGACCACTCCTTAACCGCAGGACTGAGATGACTGTGGGGGAAAGCCCCCACTCAGCACTAACAAGCCAGATACCCTTGTCCTCCTGCTCCCCACCCCACCCCTTTTTTCTCCACAGCAGGGGGAAGACAGACCAAGCCCCCTGGAGAGGGTGGGCCCCTTGTTAGACCTACTCCCTGCACTCAGCCCACCGAAAGAGTAGCAGCTGGCTGCCTACAGAAGCATCTCCTCTGAAGCCTTGGAAGCCATCTCTGACACCTGCCCACAAAGGTGGGTGGGACGCCCTGCTAGGCTCTTCCGTGGCAGCTGTTCTTCCTGTCAGAGCATGCCGAGACCTTTACTGTAATTACAGCCACAGATGTCTGCACTCCCCAGTGGACCATAAGTCCTGGAAGGCAGGGATATACTCAAAGGCCTGACTAAATGAATAAATGGATGATGGAAGGAGCAAGGGAGAGAGGGAGGTAGGGAGAGAGAGAGAGATGAGTGAACAAATGACTGAGTGGCCAAAGGCAGCCATGTGCAGAATCACTGTGTTGCACAACTCTGGGGACGCCATTCACATTGTGCTCCCTGTGATGGCCCCTCCGGCAGCACAACTGTCAGGGACAGGACAAGGAGGACGCATGTCAGAGGGAGACGCAGTCATGTGGCCTCAGCCTGGAAAACCAGACCGAACTTGTCGTGGTCCCTCAATCTTCCTGCTTTGGCTGGAGGAGTCTCGGGGAAGGGAGGTCAGAAGGGGCCGGAACACCCACAGGTCTGTCCACATCCTTAGTCCCTAAGACACATTCACATGCACTGAGGGAAGCCTAACCCCCCACAGAACACCATCAGAACTTCAGAGGAAGACGTGTATCCCCCAGGCCTCCTCTCCGTCCTCATACACCGGCCCATCTCGTCTGGATGTTATCAAGGGTCACCGTGGGTATCAGGGTGCCTGCCCTACTACTGCCACCAGCACAAGAGCATGGCCAGCAGACCTGGGACAGCCATCTGAACACCAGCAGGACTGCACCGCCTGCCTACTGGAAGGAGTCCCTTCATTCTGGGTCCACAGCCCTCTCCACAATCCCACCCCTGCTAGTCTGACATTGCCAGCCAGCCAGCCTGTATTCCATGGTCTAGGAGACAGCAGTAATTCTGCTGCCAGGAGGGGGGTCTTCTCACAGGCTACAGGTGTTCTCTCTAGAGTGGTTCCTTAAGGGCTTCCCACTCAAACCAGGCCCTGGTATTTCTTTTTTATTTTTTTTCTTCAAAGATTTTATTTATTTATTGGGGGGGGGGAGCGAGCACAGGCAGACAGAATGGCAGGCAGAGGCAGAGGGAGAAGCAGGCTCCCTGCCGAGCAAGGAGCCCGATGTGGGACTCGATCCCAGGACACTGGGATCATGACCTGAGCCGAAGGCAGCTGCTTAACCAACTGAGCCACCCAGGCGTCCCAAGCCCTGGTATTTCTGAAGGCTTCATGCCCTCCTGGGATTATCTATTTCAGGGTGTCCTCTGTATCACTGGGCTTCAGCTCAGGGACACCTTTTTGGAGTCCAACTATCTTTACCTACTAGCCTAGGGAGGTGCCACCACTATACCAGGCACAAGAAACATGAGAAGGCCACATCCCTTCCCCTGGCTTCTATCCAGGGAAGTCAGCACTTATATCCAGACCCATGTGGCTCTAGAAGGTTCGGTCAAGCTCAGCTGGCCCATGTGTCCGAGGTACAGAAGGTGACGGACCTTCAAGGTCACATAGGGAGGGAGAGCCAGGGTAGAGGGAGGGCCAGACTTCAGAAGCTCCCTGCAATACACAGGCTGCAGTGACACAAAGGACCAACACACACAAAACTTTAGTGCAGACAAAACAGAAGCAGTGTCTACAAAGGCAGTTCCCCAATCCCCCCACCCCCAGGCTCAGGCATATGTCCCCCACCTAACTCAGGGGCCCCAAAAGACACATGGGCCAGCTGAGCTTGACCGAGCCTTCTAGAGTCACATGGGTCTGGATATAAGTGCTGACTTCCGTGGATAGAAGCCAGGGGAAGGTATACAACCCACTATACACTCAAGTAGGAGAAAGCTTCTCAGGGCCCTAGGGTTCCCAGTCAGAAGGGACCAGGTCCAATAACCAATCACACTGATGGCAGATTGTTTGTCTCTAATGACTTGTGTTCCAAGGGCCCACAAACCCTGCCCCCAACCCAAATAGCCCAGCATTCCCACCAGGTCACAGCCACAAGTCTGGTCAGAGAGTGACCTTGATTCAGGAAGACTTCCCCATTCTTCGTTTCCCTGATTCAAGGTCATCTTAATTCCCAATGACATATTTTTTTTTTTAAAGATTTTATTTATTTATTTAACAGACAGATATCACAAGTAGACAGAGAGGCAGGCAGAGAGAGAGGAGGAAGCAGGCTCCCTGCCGAACAGAGAGCCCGATGCGGGGCTCTATCCCAGGACCCTGGGACCGTGACCTGAGCCGAAGGCAGAGGCTTTAACCCACTGAGCCACCCAGGTGCCCCCCCAATGACATATTAATGATTGGGAACAGGAGATGGGGTTCCAGCCCCAGAAGTGCTGGGAACTCACAGCACTTTTTGTGGGACTCTCCACAAATCCTTCCCATCCCTGTGCCTCAGACCTCTAATCTATACATGTAAGGTGGCAGCTCCATCTCTGAGGCCTTAAGCTCTTATTTCTGTGATTTAGGAACAGAGAGGATTGGCATGGATCCTCGGGGGCCTCAGCCTATTAGAGATTCTGAGGGAGTCCAGAGTTTTCACTCAAACTCACAAGAGACATTCTCCTCATCAAAGCCCTGGTGCTTTACTGAAGCATGTTCAGACTTAGAATAAATGAATGTTTCCTGAGATCCTAAGGCCAAGGCCCTTTGAGAGGCGCTGGGGGAACATAAAGGAGTATAAGAATCTCAAACAACCATTTCACAGAGACAGAAACTGAGGCTCAGAAAGGCCTGGAAATCTGCTCAAGGAAACACAGATAGGAATTCAACTCCCAGGCTGCCTGATTAGGCTTCTAGCCCAGGGCTCCAGGCCAGGTAAGATTAGCACTGAGATACAGACTCCTGAAATCCTTTCAGGCATGGGAAATAGTGAGCTCTGAAGCTGGACTCTATAAGAATCAGAAGCTCAGAGTCCAGGACACAGGGCTGGCTGGCTGAATTGATCTTGTTCTGAAATACCCAGCCTGGTCCCAGGATCCATCCCCCTGTTAGGACCTGACCTTCTGACATCCTTCTCTGATCCATCCATCCCAGGGAATTAGCAGCAACACAGGAGACTGCCATGTGAACTTCACAACCCACTTGTACCCACACTAGGTGAGCACTGTTCCCTGAGCCCATCAGGTCCTCCTAAGGTTGCTTGTGTCTTGGCCCCTAGTACAGATAGGCACCAAACCAGGTGAACTGGACTGGTCTGCAGAGCTAGCGCTGGGGATCCCATCCCCAGTAGCCACCTTCTTCCTGAGGTAAGCTGGCAAGGCCCAGGAGGTCTCTCTGCAGCCCCAGGTGAGAGGCCTCTGGAGAGATGCTCTGAGAACCACTCCTTCCTACAGGTGTCAGAGGGGTCCATGCTCTTCAATCTGGTCCTCCCGCCTTGGGCCCATCCCGGGTTTCAGAGATGCTTCCCCCAGGGAGGCTGCTGGGCGGCAAGGAAGCCGTCTGTCTCCCCCTCCCCCCCGCCCGCCCCTGGCCGGCTGCCACGGTGACCTCCCCTCCCCCAAGACGGGCGGTGAGCTAGGTGGTGGGGGTGGGAAGACTCCTCTGCCATCAGCGCTCTCAGGAGGGGTGCTGGGAAGCCAGGCAGGGCGTGTCGCCTGGTCCTTTCTCTGCCCAGCTCCAGGCTTCGCCGCCTCTCGGTGCGAGGCACCCCTGTACCATCCCCCAAATCTGCCTCGCACCAGGGAACCCTGGCCGTCCTCGCCCAGACCCTGAGCCGGAGAGACGCTCGCACACGCTGGCACCGGGCAGCGTCTAGAACCTTCCGTGCCCAATCCGACGTAGGCCAGGGGGAGGTAGGCACCCTGTTCCCTTGCAGCCAGCGCCCGCTCTTTCCACAGGAGACAGGTGCCGGCCTTCCCCCACGGCCCTCTGCTCCAGGGCCTGGACGTGCCTGTCATTCAACATGGGTCCGGGCAGGGTCCGCAGGGAGCCCTCCGGCGAGACGCCCGCCCCGCCTCATTCTCCGAAGAGGGGCGCCCGTCCTCCCCCGGCCCCCGCCGGCTCCTGGCCACCTGCGCGGTCGCCCGCAGCCCGTGCCGCATTGCGAGGGAGCGGGCGAGCCCAGCTCCTTCACGCCCCGGCCGGCGCGGCTGAGCGAGCCGCCGCCCTCCGGCCTCCCCGCCGCGCTGGCCCCGCAGCTGCTCTAGCCCCGCACCCCACCTCCCACCCTCACCCCCACCTAGGGCCCAGCGCCCCCTCCATCCCTTCCCCGGGCCCCTCCCCAGCCCGGCCCCGCCCCGCCCGAGCCGGTCCCGACACCCACATCCCCGTCCCTCCTCTCCACCCGGGCTTGGAGGGGCCTTTCCGGGCCCGGGCCGGGGCCCCGGCGGGGCGGAGGATGTGCCGGCGGGGGTCGACTCAGCGCCAAGCCAAGAGAATAAGCGGGGTACTTACCGCTCTGCTCCCCCAGGAACACCAACTTGAATTTTCTCAGTGGGTTCCCAAAATCTCCCCCTGCGGACATGGTGCTGGCAGCCGGGCCGTGCAGGAGGAGGAGGAGAAGCGAAGGAACAGGGAGGAGGAGGGCGAGGGGAGGCGGCCGGCGGTGCGGGAGCCGGAGGGGGAAGGGCTGGCTGCGCGCGTCCCTGACTCCCCAGCTGCGTCCCGGCCCCGGCCTGCGGCTGCGTGTCCGGCGGCGGCGGAGGAGGAGAAGGCTGGGACTGGGCTGCTGCGGGCGGCGCTCGCTGCTGTGCGAGGGGCGCGCTCTGGACGCCCGAGGCGCGGCGCGGACAGCGAGGCGCGGGCGGAGCGGGGCGCAGGGACGGCGCGCGGGGCGGAGGAGCGCTCTCCCGAGCCGCGCGCCGCGGCCCCCCTCCCGTCTCCCTCCTCGCCGGCGCCTGCGCTCTGCGCGCTCCCCAGCCTCTGATGTCATGCGGGGCTCGCGCCGCTGCGGGGCAGGGGGCGTCCGCCCGCTCACCCGGAACCCGCACTTGGCAGTAGAGAAGCGCCTGGCCGGGCCTCCGAGGGACCCCCGGACCCGGCCGTCTCTCGCTGCCCGTCTACGTCTGTCTTGCCTACTCCCTCGACCCCTCCTTTAAATCCAGAGAAATGACACGAAATTGTCAGGGGACATTTGTTTCTGGTCTTTTAAAACCTAGATGCCGGTCCCTTCCTCCACCTCCCGCGACGCCGATGCACGCTCCCCCACCCAGAAGACCGAAAGGAAGGGAGGATGGGGGAGACCAAGGGTGTGGTGGATCATGTGGGGGATAGACTGAATTGACTGTGACCCCATGGCGCCTCTAACCCTCCCTCCCTTCTCTAGATCCAGGTCCCTCCTCTGGGCGCCTCTGTGAGATCATAGGTGTCCCGTTAGACCTCTCCAGCAAGAGAGGAGGACCAGAAAAGGTGCACCAATCTCAAACCAACCGCCTCCACAGATAATTTTATCCTAAATCTGCTGTCCCGTGGGATACCTGAATATCAGCGTGGCCATCTCTGGACAGTGCTCTGGAGTTCCTGACTCTGGGGCCACCAGGCTGACAAGGCCACTGCTTGCCCTGGCAATTAGTTGTGTCTGAATAATTAGCTCCCAGAGGACGGCCGGGTTGCTTCCCATTCCCCTCTGCATTCAGCTGGCCCACTGAGGCACATGGGACCAGTTGTGAGTGGGTGAGAGCAAGAAGCTCAGGTGTTATGATCACTCCCAGGACAGCCCAATGGTAAGGCATTCCCATTGATGGAGGGTTCACAAAACTGCCTCTTACCGTCCTAGTGCCACATGGTCTCCTTCTTTATAGCGGTTCGAAGAACATTTATTTATTTGGGAACGAGCTGTGTGTGTGTGTGTGTGTGTGTGTGCATGGGCATGTACATGTACATGTACACAGAGAGAGAAGAGTGAGAAGCAAACTCAACCCCCAGAGACTAGCAAAGGACAGTGGTTATCCTCTTTCTGCTGTCCATGGCTTGACTGGGGTATCTCCCTATCTCCCTGATTTTTTAATCTTAAGTCCCTCTCTCACTGCTTGTTTGAAAACTAGAAGGTGAGTTCCATGACAGCAGCTGTTGAAGGTCCACTTCACAATCTCAAGGACCTGAGAACTTAGTAAATAGTTTTGAATGTTTGAGTGAATGTCTAAAATGCAAATCAAAACAACTGTTCTATTTCTCAGAGCCTCCCTTGCTTGGGAGCTCCAGGGATTGGAGGCCAGCACTCTGGGATATCTACCCCACTGTGTCTGGCATCCGGCTCGGGGGCACCCTTGAAACTCCCACTCTCCTGCTCTGGGGGTTCTTGCCCTCTCGGGTGACTGCATCCAGCTTGGGGCTGAAGGAAGCTCTAGAAGGAGAGGAGGCTCCCATGCTGCCCCCCCTTCCTCTCCCTGAGCCCCCTCTCCACTGAAATTCCAGAGGAGTTATAGGCAAGCTGCCACCTGGGGCTGTCTTCCTGCACCCTCACATCCTGTGCTGAGGACATTGTCAGTGTCAAGACAAAGCCACTGAAATGTGACAGAAAAAGGACCATCGTTTAGGTAAGCCTGGGCAAGTCCTATACCTTCTCTGATCACCTGGTCTTTGTGGTATGACAGGAGGCGAGGGATAGATGGGACCCACGCCCCTCTGCACACCTAGAAGCTCAAAGTCAGACCCAGCTGGGCTGACTATGGGCCAGGATGCGTCTGGGACTCTCAGGTCTTCAGTTCAAAGACGAAAACCCAGTTCCACCCACTTTAAGCACAGAAGACAGGTTGGCTCTTGTTGCTGGAGCTGATACTGGTATTATTCACAGAATGTGGTCATTGTGCTTGAAAGTCCGAGTCTGCTCTGCCCCATGTCCCCCTCCTTCTCCATCTTTTATCATTATTTGTCTCCCCTTATTTGGGGTCTTGTCCTTAACCTGCCCTAGAGGAGACAGGCTTTCTTCCAGTGGTAAAACATTGTGGAACATGGCCACTATGGCACTCAGTTTGGCAATCCTACCAGAATGAGTTACTTCCACATAGTATCTTTGTGTTCTTTTATTTTTTTTAGTTAAAGTTTTTTATTGCATATGTACAATGTATATGTAAGTTATAAAGAAAACCTATCATTGTGAACGCCCATTGGGCATTCCACCCAGCTGGAGAAATCAAATGCTACAATACTTCTGAGGTCTCCAGCTACTTCCCCCCCCCCCCCGCGTCCTTTTCCCTTCCTCCCTCCTCAAGGCAGAAATGCACAACTCTGGCTTTTCTTTGGGCATTATCGCATTTGGATGTATCCTTCAACAATAGTTTGTTTTGTTTGCGTCTTTTGAACTTCATGTAAGGTATCAAACTATATAGTCTCTCTTATGACTTGCATTTTTCTTAACATTATGTTCCTAAGATGTGTCTGTCAACGCATATAGCAGAGGTTCTTTTGCCTTCACTGCTATTTCGTGAACATTAGAGTGTATGCTCCAGTTTTTGTACCATTTCCAGTAAAATGTGTCCAGATAAAAACCTTTTTTATTTAAAATAATTTTAGATTCACAGTGATACCATCTCCCGTTGCCATCATACATTAGGGAAACCAGGAAATGAGCATCAGAAAATGCCCAGAGTTTTCTTTGTGCTACTGCAAATGCTGCTGTGAACATTCTTTATGTCCTTCCTGATGCACCTGGGAGAAGTTTTTCCAAGATATGTATCAAGTAGATGCATTGAGGTATAGAACCAACCAAGTATGTTTGATTTTAAGACAAACTGTTTTCCAAAGATTGTCCTCAGGTCACCTGCTTCTCCTTCTTCCCCTATATTTGTTATTTCTTTGAGAAAGTCTTGGCTAGTCTTATCCCTTTGCTATTATATATACATTTTTAAAATTAAACTTTTTATTTTGAGGTCGTTCTAGATTCACAAGTAGTTGTAAGAAAGAAGACAGATCCTGAGTATCATTTATCCAGATTCCTCCAGTGGTAACATCTTGCAAAACTGTAATACAATGACACAGCTAGGGTGTTGTCACCGATCCATCTCTGTTGCCACAAGGGTCCCTCACAAGGTCTTTTAATTCTCCTCTGGGAAGAATTCTCCTCTGACTCTCCTTCTGCTCCACCGTGCGCCCAGGCTGTTGAACGTCGAAGCTGACTCGTTTTACTGCCGTGCACTATTGCACTGTGTGAATGTACCGGTTAGTTATCCCTCTATCAGAGAGGGACATTTTGGTTGTTTCGAGTGTTTGCTTATTACAAATATTGCTGACTTGTCCAGAATCATTAAATGCTTCCAGGGCAGAAGCAGTCTAAATGCTGAGCATACTTTCCTGAATTCCCATTTTCTCCGAGATCTCCAAGCTCCCCTGCCACTTCTTTACTACCTTGTTCTCTCTCCATTATCTTTAAGTATGTTTTTAAAAACTGTGCCTGTTTGTCTTGCTGTCCTGAATGAATTTCCTATTCTTCTATCAGAAGAGGCACAGGTTTGTCTTCTTTGATTGCTTCTTGTTCTTCTTGTTCCTTCTTTTCTTTTTTTTTTTTTTTAAGGTTTGTTTGTTTGTTTGTTTACTTATTTATGAGAGAGAATGAGCCATAGGGAGGAGCAGAGGCAGAGGGAGAAGCAGGCTCCCCGCTGGGCATGGAGTCCGATGAGGGGCTCCATCCCTGAGATCACGACCTGAGCTGAAACTGAGAGTTGGACATTTAACCAACTGCGCCTCCCAGGCATCCCTTCTTCCTTCTTAATTTTAGCAATATTCTCTCATGTCTCTGAAAGTCTTTGTTATATTTTGTATACTTATCTTGGGCTGTTGATCTGTCTGCGGTCTGCATTGTGTTGTTTGTTATGTATGTTTTTAGTGGTTTTACTCCTCAGGTCTCCGCTGACTCTGACTTGTGAACTCAGGTTTCTCTTGTGGTTATCAGCTGCCCGGTCAGATAATGGCGGGGGTGGGTGGGTGGAGAGTACGATTGAGGTCTGCTTTTGTCCCTCCAGTGAGTATGAAGGAGAGTGGGGATGAGCCCTAGGATGGAGAGCCTCAGGTACTCCAGAGTTGCTACTTAGCATCCCTTTTGCTTTCTTTTCACAGAGAAAGTTCTCTAGTGAGGATTCCTCTTTAAATTATTTGAAAAAAGCAGCACTGAAAGAAGACAAGCTCTTTTGACCCATCAGTCACCATTCACAAGGCGATCATCCACTGATGGTCATCTGCCATCCATGAGGATTTTGAGGACATTGGGACAGAAGAGTAAATGCCCAGCCACCTAGTCAGCCTGTGTGTGTTTTTGTCAGAATCTCACCTTGGGCGTGGCTCTGATATGACTCTGACATTCCCAGGCAGCCAGGCTATACCCACTGATCTCTTTCTTCCAGTGGCAGAGGCCACTAGTCACTTTCCCTGGGAAATATGGGAGAGAGGAATGAGCAGAAAGGAGAGTCCCCCGTCCCCAGTCTTCTCTGCCCATCTCTGTACCTGCTACACCCACCTGAGACTGCTATCAACTTTTCACACGAGTTCACCCTAGCTTTACTCTCCCCAGCAACCAGTCACGGTCCTTATGTTGTTTCTCTGTCTCATCTCTGTCATTTCTTTGTTGCTAATTGTTTTGGAAGCAACCAGAAGCTAAGGCTAGTTCTCTAGATTGTAGGACACTACTATCTCTCTTTCTTTCTCCCTCCTCCTCCTCCTCCTGGAACTCCTTGTCACCGTCATTAATGCCCTCTTCTTCCTCCTGCTCCTTTTTCTTTTTCTACTCGAAGTTTGGTTACAGTTCCTTTATCTCTGCTTTTCAAAACACTCTGCAAGAGAGCCTTTAGAATTTGTTTTTATTTCTATACTCTTTTCTCTTGATTTGTTTTGACTTGTCTTTGTCACGAATAGCCTCAATCTAATCATTCTAACTGTGAATCACTCATCTGAGGCACTGAGCTTCTCTCATGTTCAGTTCTTACTGAGGTCCACCAAATGGTGCATCCAGGCTGCTGCACCGACACTGGGGGTGGGGAAAGTGAGGTTAAACTAGGTAGAAATCAGCAAGTCGTGTTCAGTGACTGCATGTGGATGGCGAGGGATCTGTGCAGCAGGTGGACCCATGGAAGGTTGAGACAGCGATGAAAACGTCAGGACAATGATAGAGGAGATCTAAAGGATTCCACATATGGGCAAAAACTCTGCCTCATGGTCTGAGGTTGTAATCTTCGCCAAGGACTCTTCAATAAAGAGAGGATTCGTTACTGTATGAACATTAGAAGTTTCCATTATTGGGGAGATTACTGAAGGGCTCCGTATTTAATAGGGTACCATAACCCACAGTCTCTGTTGCAAGGATTTTCGTATGCGTGAGAGAGAGTTAGGGACCCACAGTCCTCCTTATTGTGCTGGTGGAATGCTGTGGTCTTCTCTTGATGGCTGGGAAATGGAACAAGAGCAAAAGAGAATCTTAGAAGGAGACCACTCCCTATTCTATGGATATAGATATAGATACACTGGTTGGACGAGCAGATGAATTCATAGAAAGGATAAAAGGATCCATGAGAGATGGAATGGACTGATTTGGGAAAGGGTGGCTCCGTGGGTGAGTAGAGAGATAGAAGAATGTCTGGACCAATGGATGTATCTATTTATGTATCCATGTATAGGTGGATGGATGGATATTGGAGTAAATTAGTATGGATAAATGGATAGATAGGTGCATGGGAGGATGATGAGTTGGTTGACAGATGAAGTAGGTGGAATGTCTGGATGGATGAATGGCTATGTATGTATGTAAGTTTGTATCATGTATGTGTGAGTGAAATAATGGATAAATGGATAAATGGATACAGGGCTACACAGGTGAGTAATGATGGATAATGAGCAAACGTATAGCCAAATGGGAGCAGTGGATAATGGATAGATGACAACAGGGTGAGATTTGAAATTGGGCCTTCATTTGCATTCTGACTTTGCACACTAGCTGTGTTACATTGAGTAAAATCTTTTACTTTCTTGAAGCCTTGGGAAAATTTTTAAATTTTCAAGAAAACATAGCTGCAATTTAGAGTAAAAAATTTAAGGGGAAGTTTTGTTGAATAAAAGTATTTTTGAAAACAAAAACATTTGAGAAATATCACTAGCTGAGAGGGGATAAAGATTTTACTTGAAGTTAAATTTCTGTAAGTCAAAAGGAAGATTTCAAGAGTAGAGAAGCTGTGGTGAGATTTGGAAACATTTAACTATGGCCAGATTGAGTTTTTGCCGTTTGGAATCCTTGGTAAGAACAGGAAGGCAAAAGGGGCTGTGCTGATCCACAAATGGCCAGTCTAGGGCTCTCATGCTTCTGGCTCCAACTTGTTTCAACAAGAGTCAGTTCCGACCACATTGTCTCTTTCCTTTTCTTCACTGTGCACAGGGCATTTGTATGGGGGCATCATTCACATTTCAACGATAACTATTAACTATTAATAGAAAACATTTAACTATTAATAGAAAACATTTTACAAATTATAGTTATGAACTAAAATATAAGCGCTATTTATGTAAGAATATTAATGTCACAATAAGTGAAGATGTGGGGGAGGGGAAAGGAAGGCTCTGGATCTGAGGTCCTCATTTTTCATTGCAGGGAGTCAAAGGATGATGCCTAAATCAAAGTACGGAATGTAAAAACAATTACTGAAGTTTCAATGTGTTTTTCCCCTAAATCTGTTTTTGTGATTATAAAAAGATCTTTAAAAAAATCTCATATCTAATATACCTAAGAAAAATATATCTAATATCTAAAACCATACCTAGTAAAAAAAACTCTAGTATCTAATATAGCTAATATGTATATAACTATTGTATGTTATATATAATTATATGATAATTTTATCTATTAGATATTATTAACATAATAATTAGATATAATCTTTTAGATTCCTTTTGATTTCTTCTTCCAGTTTTAAATACAAATGAAGTTAAATGTAATAATATTGCAAGTAGCATATATAAAGTAATCACATATTTATCAAAACCTTTCAGTATATCTATTTAGCCTTTCTGGAACACCCACATGAAAAGGTCCTCCTAATGTAAATGCTAATTATTTATTAACAGTGGCATTTGAATTTTTTTAACCCCTATGTGGTGCTTGAATAATTTATAATATGTGCATTCTTTTTACAAAACTTATACTGGTTTTCTTTCATATAGAAAAGAAAAATTTTTAAAAATCACTTGCTCATTCTAGTCTTGTCATCATTACCTTAAGTAGTTTATTTGCAGGAGCGCACTGTAATCTTCAGCTGTCTACCTCTAGAATTACCATTAATTTTCTTTGGAATGTAACCTCTCCTTGGGCCTTAGAAACTGCAATTCTTATTCTGTGTATTTGGTAGGGAAAAGTGTTATTTTTTTGTATGTTCAGTAGAGAAAAGTAGTTATCAAGATGCTTGTAAAAAATTATGAATGTTTGCCTTGAGTTGCAAACTGTATTGGTGGTAGGAAATTGATTTGCTCACAACCACTTGACAAGTAATTCTTGACTATGTCCCCTCCGACCTTGTTTATAATTAATCTGAGAGTTTATAAACTAAGGAGAGCCCCCTGGGGAATACAAAATTAAAGGTAAGATTTCTTCCTTAAAAATATTTAGGCAAGAATTTGTAGCATATGTATTCTAAAATAAAACATAGAGTCCCTTTTTAAAGATTTTATTTATTGGTCAAAAAGAATGAGAGCACAAGCTGAGGGAAAAGCAGGCTTCGCACTGAGCAGGGAGCCAGAGGCAGGGCTCCATCCCAGGACCTGGGGATCATGAACTGAGCCAAAGGCAGACGCTCAACCGACCGAGCCACCCAGGCACCCCACATAGAGTCTCTTTTAGGGCAATTATGGAATCACGGCCAGATGGACAGGACGCCTGGCCTCCCTGGCATGGAGCTTTATCTCGTGGGATGTCGAGGATACACTTCCCTGCCAGTGCGCAGCTAGGAGGGGCTGATTTTGCTGTATAATCATTTAATCACATATAGAAAGGAAATGCCAGCTCACCAGCCATTGGGTTGAGGACCAAAATTTTAGAAACTTGGTCACGAGGTGAATTTAAGCTTCTAGCTGAGAGGTCTTATACTAGCTTACTACGGCTGCTGTAGCAAATGACAACCACTTTGGTCAGGTTTTGTTCTGATGAACAGAGGAGAACAGAAAATTATTCTTACAGTTCTAGAGGCCAGAAGTCTGAAAGTAGGATCACTGGGTTGACAGGAAGACCTTGTTAGGGCTATGCTATGTGAAGATTCTAGGGGAGAGTGGTTCCTTGCTTCTTCTCATTGCCTTCTCTTCTGTGTGTGATCTTCTGCCTCCCTCTTATACAGACACTTGTGATGGTATTTAGGGTCTGCCAAGATTATCCAGGATAGCTCCCCATTTTAAGATCCTTAAATGACACTTGCAAAGTCTTTGCCATATAAAGTAACATTCACACCTTCCATTGGACTCGGGTATGGACATATCCTTGGAGGCTAACATTCAGCTTACCATAGGTGATAAGATTAAGAAAGCTAGGAAAGTTTCTCTTCCCTCAAACAGGTTTCCATCTCAAAGCTGGGAATGCGCCACCGTACTCAGATCTGAACTGTGAATCCCCCACCTGGGAGGTTTCCATCGCTGTCCCAGGCCAAGGCAGAGGGTCTGGCTTTCCTCAGGCCTCCCTTTGTGAGGCCTCTCTGCAGAGAGGATAAAGCCTCAGTCAGAGAAGACACCTGTGCTGGCCAGATTGAGTTTTTGCCATTTGGAATCCTTGGTAAGAACAGGAAGGCAAAAGGGGCTGTGCTGATCCACAAATGGCCAGTCTAGGGCTCTCATGCTTCTGGCTCCAACTTGTTTCAACAAGAGTCAGTTCCGACCACATTGTCTCTTTCCTTTTCTTCACTGTGCACAGGGCATTTGTATGGGGGCATCATTCACATTTCAACGATAAGACCCACAATATAGGAGCCAGAGTGAAAAGGAGGGGCTTACTGTGTATGTGTCAGGGTGTGTAACCCCCTCTCTGGAAGTCACCTTTGGCTTTCCACCCCCGAAGATCTCCATGCTTGACTAAATCATGTGGGTTGAGAGGCCCTTCTGGCACTGGGTTGTGTTGTTCCATTGTTTAAATGGGAAAGATGCTCCCCACCAACACGGTGAAGTGGGAGGTGACAGGAGGGTGTGTCTCTAGGGATTCTCACTCAGCACATATGAATCGCGGCCATATGAGGTTATCTACCCAGAGATGCTGAATAATATTCCAACGGTATTCAAATAAACAGTACAGCAATCTGTGGATTCCTGACTCATTATCTTAACAACCAAAGGCTTAATGAACATTTCGTTCTTCCTGCCTGTCCCCCAAGTGTCCTTATAGCCCCAGGGGGCCCATTTTTGCAATCCTATAGAAAGCCAAGGGAAAGAGTGTGATTTTAAAGATTTATTTATTTATTTATTTGTCATAGAGAGAGAGGCGAGAGCAAGCACAGGCAGACAGAGTGGCAGGCAGAGGCAGAGGGAGAAGCAGGCTCCCCGCCAAGCAAGGAGCCCGATGTGGGACTCAATCCCAGGCCGCTGGGATCACGACCCAAGCCGAAGGCAGCTGCTTAACCAACTGAGCCACCCAGGCATCCCAAGAGTGTGATTTTAAAACTCCAAGATGTGTGTAAGCATATTAAATAAGTTTTAAAAATTTATGCGTAGAGAACGGACTTTATAAAAAAAAACAACTTTGCTCTTGAAATAGGTAGCTTGTGGGTATAAAATTAAACTATTAATAATTAAGCTTCCATTTAACAAGTAAATATTGTGCTCTGACAAGAGAGAACAAATATATGCAGATATTTTGGGGGTAGAAAGCAATTAATTATAACATTTTAAGTTCCAGATGAATTTCAAACAATAAAGATTAAAATGTTATTACAATTTATGCTGAATGTTAAAACTGATAATCCTATTTCTTCTCACATAATTTTTTTGCCCTATCAGACAGTGCAGACTGAGCAAGTGGGGAATTAAAAAAAAAAATCATTTCTTTTATTTTACTAAGTTAAAACAATCAGACTTTTGGCTCAAAGCCATCTCCGTCTGAAATAAATCACAGGGCAGGTGGTAACTTGCAACATTGTACTACCGGCCCTCGTTAAAAAAATTTATAAATATAAAAAGTAAATTGGTAAAAGTTTTATAATGGAAAAGGCTTTCCATTTGCGGGCATTTTAATACAAAGATACTTTTAATACTTAAAAAGATGGTAAAATATTTTATAATAAAACCATGCGTGTAAATCTAAAATGTACTCAGAACCACCAATTCAAGCAACCTTGGGAAAATCAAATCTGAAGTGAGTTTGATTTTAAGGACGACTCTGTGTGTCCCCCCCCTCGCCCCCACCGGGGTTGATGGTGGGGCTACGGCGGTGCCCAACTGAGATACATGCGTGACCTGCAGGCACTTCATTCTGCAAACTGGAAGACACGAGGTACAGAAAGCTCAATGAATTCTTCCCAAACCATGGACCCACCATGATTCCAGAAGCAGGACATGGCTGCAACCACAGACCCCTCTCCTCGTGCCTCCACAGTGCCTAAGCTTTCCCCCTTTATTTTCTTCTGTCTCCAAACCTTGGGTCCGATCAGGCAGAAGGCTGGAGTGCCATGAAGTGCGGTGGGAGAGTCAGAGAGAAGAGGTTCGGCCAGAGAGACGGGGAGTTCAGTTCGGACGCCGCTCTCTAGCGCCCCCGGCCGGCAGTCCTCCGCCGCCTCCTTATTTCTCAAGCGCCTCCCTTCAGGCGGTTTCCGACAGGCTCCTGGATTTTCAGCGGCTCACCTGGACTCTTTCAGGGCGTGTTTATGCGTGGAAATTGAAATACCCACAGCCGGTGATGTGGGCCCCACAGCCAACCTAGGAGTACAGGGACCATCTAAAGGAGTGCTCTGTACTCAGCTCCAACCCCTTGTCATCTGGCAGGAGTGCTGGCGCCCAGAGGTTTTTTCAAGAGAAAATCCAAAATTCAAACACTCCCCACGTTCGCAGCAAACTTGAAAACGGGAATGTCCTGTGGGCCTATCAGAACCCAGACACCGTCGATTCCCAACATCTGCTTTCTAACAAGGTGCATTCTGGCCCCGGCATCAGCTCCAGCCCTGGGGTCAGCACACAGCCGGGTTGCTGCGAGCCTGTGGGGGCGGGGGGCTCTGCTGCTCACAGGCCTTTCCCTCAACTCTGGACCCACGAGAGCATCCCAGCCCTGATCTTTTCCAGCACCGGTTCCCCCAGCAGCCATAATGACAAGAAGGAGGCCTCTTTCCGTAGAACCCACCTTGCCAGCCAGGTTCCCCTTTCCAAGTATACCTGCAGCCCCAGCGGCCTTTTTTTTTTTTTTTTTAAGATTTTATTTATTTATTTGACAGAGAGAGAAATCAAAAGTAGGCAGAGAGAGGCAGGGAGAGGCAGGGAGAGGAAGGGAAGCAGGCTCCCCGCCTAGCAGAGAGCCCGATACGGGACTCGATCCCAGGACCCTGGGATCATGACCCAAGCTGAAGGCAGAGGCTTTAACCCACTGAGCCACCCAGGTGCCCCCCCCCCCCAGCGGCCTTTTATTAAATAACCCAGAAACCTGGTTGCATCTTGCCTCTGTTAAGCTGTCAATGCCTTCCCATTACCCACAGACAGCATCCAGTTGCTAAAGGGGGTACGCGTGGTTCAATGACCACCCATTATGCTCCAGCAACTTGTAATGTGCACTCCCAGCCCCTGCTTTCCAGGCAAACATACCCCAGCTTTCTTACCTGTGAACCTTCACTCCTGCAGCCCACTCTGCCCAGAATAAACCCGTTCTGAGGCCTTGCTCAACAAACTTGCCCTAGCCTTCAAGATTCAGCTGGAGTTCACGGCCTCTACTCTTGCCCCCTACCACCCCCACCCCCACCCTCACCCCCCACCCCAAGCAACTGGCCTCTCTGAGCTTTGTGGAAGCCCCATGGACCTGCTCTTCCCCCTGCATTCCAATGCAGGTATCCATTTGTCTGTACTTCACGGCACTGCTGCACCTGTAACAGATTATTAGCAATTGCCATGCAATTTGCGTGCCTTCTTGGTTATGTCTCTTTTGCTTCCTGAATTGTAAATTCCCCGGGGGGAAGGGGTTCTGTTTGTCTTGTTCACACCACAGGCTGGTGCCCAGTGCTTGCTGGATGTCTGATTCTACAGGATGGGCCATTGGATTACTCCCCAGGTGGCGATGCCCAGGACACAGACACAGCTTTCTCTCTGACGCCCGCTCCCATTTCAGGGCCAGGCCCTCGAATGTGCTCTGGGGACGCGAGCAAACAGGGGTCATGGGGACCTGAGCCCCCGCAGCCGCGGAACGGTGGTCCCCAGAGGGCGACGCTGTGGACTCCACATTGCGGGCTGGCTGGGTGCCCGCTCTGCTCACAACAGGTCAGAGAGCATCAGGAAGCCGCCTGCGCCCTTTGGTGCTTCCCGGCATCTTTCCCTTTGCTTTCCGTGTTCTTTAATGTGTTCACCACACATTCGTGCTGAAAATACAGATGAACAGACTAAATGGTGCTTTGTCGCCGAGCAGGAGAAAGGGACATCTCCTTACGGCCACGAGCTGTGAGCTGGTGCCCAGATCCCAGGCCACTCCGGGGCGCCAGGGTAGGCGGTGCAGGACTGGGGTGGGCGTGAGGAGGGCGTGAGGACCAAGGGCGCCCGGGCGGGGGCAGCTGCGCGGCCAGAAGCCGGCGGAGTGCCGGATCGCCGCGCTGAGCTGTCCCGGCGGCGCGTCCCTTGCGTTCACCGGGCGTGGTGCCTCCACGGGGCTCCTGGTAGGGCCCGGGCCCAGGGACGGGCGCGCCCTCTGGTGGCCGACCGCTACTCTGCGGGCTAGCGCGGCCCGGCGGGGCCCCGTTCTCAGCGGATCCCAGCGCCCGCCTGTCCAGCGCGCGCCCCCTTACGGCAAAGAAGAGAAATGCAACCGAGACCGCTGTGCGCCGCGCCTCAGGCTCCTCGTCTGTGAAAGGGCAGAATGGTGGCATACTACAGGGCTGCAGTGATGATTCAGGGTGCTCGCCTCTCTACCGCACTTGGGACGGCGTCTGAGCTGTCGGAGCCCTGAGGTTCAAGAGTCCTTCTGAAATCTCAGTGTGTCCGGAGAGGCTCCTTGGGTCAAGGAGCCAGACAGAAACAGTGTGAAATTGGCCTGGGTCCTTTCCCAGTGTGGACACAAAGGAGAGCTTCTGTCACATCCAGCCATCCCTGTTCCTCTTCTGTAAACTAGTGGTAGTGAGGTGTAATGTGGACCAAGGTTTAAACAAATGTTAGTCCCTATCTGGGACTTCTGAGGTCACTTCTAAGGATTGGATGTCTGTAAAAGGGGGATACCTCCTGTATCTCACACTGATGGACAGCAGAGTAAAGATAAAGGGGTTGGCAACGATGGGGGACTTAAATGAGTTGCTTTATTTGGCCCGGAGATGAAGCCTTTCAAATCCCAGCTCCATGGGCTCCAGGGCCCAGATGGTCAGAGGGAGGAGGTGGGAGGGAAAGCATGGACACAGAGCAGCTTTCACCCCACCCTCAGCTGGGGCGGCTTTGGAGCACTGACCAAGGGTGAGGCTGCAAATGGGTGCTCCTTCAAGCGCACAATGTAGGGGCTCCCTGAGTGTGTGGGGCAGGGCTGGTGTGTGCGGGGAGTACGGTAAGGCAGCCCCCTGAGGGTATTGCATGGCCCACTCAGGTGCCCCTTTCCAGTGTAGACTCCAGAAGGAGACCCTGAGCTAGGAGCACCTTCCTGGGATTGGTTGGCTGGGGCTCTGAGGCTCTTCTCCCAGGCCCTGACAGAGGAGCCAGGACTTGGCTGGCCTTACCACTCACAGCCTGCCGTAAGCCAGCCTCCAAGACCTTCCAAGAGCCTCTAAGCCTGGATCCAGCTGCCTCTCCAGGTCTTCTGTCTGATCTTCTTCGTGGGTCCTGTGGCCCATGGTTTCTCAGAGCTTGCCCAGGTTTTCCTGCTTCCTTCCCATTGCCTGGAAGGTCTTTGCACCTTGTAGTCTCTTGAGATCCAGTTCATCCTTCAAGACCTGGATCAACCCCCTTCTCTGATCTCTCAACCAAATGAGCACATAGCACTTGAACTTTGCCCTCTTAGGAGCCAGTCTTATTCTGGCTCCTAATAAGCCCCGGAAGGCTAGGGACCATGTGTTTGTCATCTCTGGTTCTCATCTGCATTAGGTACTAAGTGAACAAATGGAGGCACAAGTGACAGCTAGAAGGTGGCCTCGTTTTTTCCATTCCGAGGATAGGATTAGCCATACTGACCTTCCAGGGCCGGTGGAAGTTCGGGCTGTGGTTCCTCCAGGGCACGTCAGCTCACCCCTCTTCCTTCCCAGGGTTGCTCAGACAGCTGTACTTCTCTTTGGCTTCTCAGTCTCCCTAGGAAATCTCTCCCATCTCAAGAGAACCTTCCTGGGACCTGCCTCTCTCTCAGCTGCCGCCCCAGCTCCCCTTCCTCTGCTTCCTTCCCCACCTCCCCACCTCTCTGCAAACTGCCTGTGGGCTGGGCCTTGCCTAGAAATCATCCCATCCCCTTTCTGAGCCAGCATGGAAGCTGCCTCCTTTGGAAAACGATTGCTACTTTCCAACAGCCTGACAAAGCTGGCTTAAAGGTGCAAGAGCACAGCGTCACCCAGGTTCGCCCCTGATGGTAGAGGTTTCTAGTACTGTCTGTACCTGCTTTCTGTTTCTTCTGAGCTCACGGGATTATCTTTCCCCACTCCTGTGACAGCCAACATGCTGGGGGCAGAGGTGGAGCGTGTCACCTTGGGTCCAGACTTGACTTACCAGTGCGGGACCTCTGAGGACTTTCTGGGCCTGCCTGGTCAGTGCTGGTGGCATGGTGTGACATGGAGGGACCCCAGCATCCAGGCAGATGGCGTTGCGGAGCCACTGCCCTGGAGAGCCAGCGGGACCCACAGGAGACCTTGGATGAGCAAGAGAAGGGCTCCTGTTATGTCCTTTGACAGACGGGGATGGTGACCATGGCTGGCCCTGCCTATCCTGACTGAATTCCAGTTAGAGGAGCTGGCTGGATGAGCGGCTGGGCAGCAAAATCCCTGTGCATTTTAGTCACTGTTACTGACTTCAAGGTGTGGCAGCGCCTGGGGTGGGGTGGGGGGGTGCAGGGGCCTCAGCAAGCTGGGTTGACCCCTGTGTTGTGTGGGGATGAATGGTAGGGTGTGCCATGGGAGAAAAACTTTCTCTCGCAATTTGCCAAGGGCTTGCCTGGGGCCTGTTTACATATTTAATCTCTGAGGAAAGGTTATAATGAATCGGGTGCTATTGGCAGGAGATGGACCTTTTCCCCAAGTATGTAGTTCCTATGGTTGGAAAAGAGGATTTCTCCTTTGGATTTGCAGAGTTTCTCTGTCTGTCTGTTTCTCTCTCTCTCTCTCACACACACACACACACACACAGCCCCTGCCAGTCTCGTCACTTCGGGAATCTGTAATATGATATTTTAGTAACAATCCGAGACAGCCGGATTCAGCCCCCAGTTTAGCTGTATCTCTCCACCTCTGGGAGGGCTTGGAGATCACAATGTGGCTTTGTTTCCTAAGTGAGAATCTGCTAACCTGTCACCAGGTGGAGGTGTTCCCTTGAAGGTCTGTCTGTGTTGTAGCTCTCTCTAGGGCCTTTTTGTCTTGAAAGCCTTTTCCTCTTTGTCCATTTTCTCTGTGACTCTCCTTTAACTCATGGTGCTATGGGGCAAAATCGGCCCTGTGGGATGAGCACGGTGATGTTCTTGCTACTTGAATGGAAGGTGGGGGTGAAGAACGTTGTACCTGGTCGTCCCCCCCTCCCTTCGCCCTTACATAGCCCTCAACAGATTCCCCCACCTCCCTCCACAGGCCAGTGAATTTCAGTGGGAATAGAGGGGCCTCCCCCTGTTTCAGAATCTCTCAGTAGGGAGGCTGGGGCTGCCTCTGAGTCTGGAGGAGAAAGAGCTGGCAGCGTGATTTAAGTCTAGACCCTGATAGGTGTCATTTGGGTAAAGTAGGCCACAGTGATTTCCCCAATTTCAGGTTCCTCGTCTTTGAATGGGGCCTTCGGACCAGCGCGGTCTCCCTCATGGGGCTATGATGAGGATCACCCCAGAGGGCCTGAGACCCAAGGATAAATCATGAAGATATGGTATTTGATTTTCACTGCATTTTCCCCCTCCTGTGCTAAGAAATTCCAGGAAGCATGAGGTAAAAAGTTCCTACAGACCCTTTCTTCCCTGGCTTTTTTTGTTCAGCCCTTGAGGCGCTGGATTATGCTAGCAGAGGGAGTGGAGCCAAGAGGTGGGCTTCCTGGGGCTGGGCGGGGGGAGGGCCTCGGCCTGCATCTAGCCTCTGCATGGTTTCCAGGCTTGGGGGGGATGCAGGGCAGGTCAGGAACCTCAGCCTGGGAAGGGACCAAGGACCCATACTGGCAGGACCCAAGGGACTGTGGATGTCTTTGGGGACCAGACCATTGAGGAGGGTCGATGCTAACCTTCCAGCCACCTGGCTGGATGACAGCTAGAAACCAAACCTAACTGATTCAGAGAATAATGGTGCCATGGTCTGTGCACGCTCAAGCTGGGAGAGTGAGACTCCCGCTCTCAGTATGTGGTACGC
This sequence comes from Mustela putorius furo, assembly GCF_011764305.1. NCBI lineage: Eukaryota > Metazoa > Chordata > Mammalia > Carnivora > Mustelidae > Mustela > Mustela putorius. The sequence continues at coordinate 107,345,406 of NW_025421987.1, read as the reverse complement.
ACTTAACACAGCACAGTGAGCTCTGATGTTCATGCCCACTGTCTCCTGGTTGCAGCGGCCCAGGGAATCCGATGAACAGGCACCCCTCCCCTTCAGAGGGGCCTACAGAGTCTGAATTCTCAGCGGCCCAAGCACAGATGGGGGTCACCAAGGTTCTGCTGCACTCAAGACCCACCACCCAGGTGTAGGGACTCCCTACGTTAGCCTCACAGGAGGGGCCTGGGACAGGAGCCACTCCCATAGGCCCCGGGGACTGGCTGGAGGGATTGGGAAGCTAGGTTTTAACTACATCCTCTGTGAGTGTCCAGCCCTCCAGGAAGTTTGCTCAGCCTTAGAAGTGTTTGCTCTAGAAGTGAAATGAAGGTGGCCCCATTATAGTCTCTGCTGGCCGTCAGGGGAAAAGTTTTGCCGTGGGGAGGGGGTAGGATGGCTGTGACCAAGGGACCAGTGACAATTAGGATATGAATGCTGGTCTGTCTCATGGGCTGAGCTATTGGTGCTCCACTCCACCTCCAGATATGAACTCAAGGCACCGTGGGCCTTTGATAGTAGTCTGCAGAACTTCACCAAAGGACCAGCAAGCACCTGCTGCTGGCTCTGAACCAGGCTGATGGGTGGGGAGTCATGCTACCTCTGATCCCCATGGCCAGGCGCCCCTGTGGTTGTGGCATGGGCCCCTCCTCCAGCCAGAAAGGTTCTATTGGCTCTCTGATAGATACAGATGACATTACAAATTCATAACCGAGTAATATCAATAGCAAAATTATAATATATTAATAGCAACATCATAATAGAATAAAGCCTTGGGAGGGCAAACAGTCTTCCAGAATCTGCAGGTTGGCATTCATTGTTCATGAGCTCGGCTGAAGGCAGTGCCTCCAGAATTTGGTTACATCACAGAGAGGAGGACCTGGACTACTAGCAGGGAACCATTTTCCAAGCAGAACCATCTTAAAATGCTGTCACTGTCCCCAGAAGTCTTTCACAAAGACTTCAGTCTCACAGCAGTTTGGCCACTGGCATACAAGTTTGGCTTACCACCACAGGGATCTTTTCCAGAGACGGCTTCTGGTAGGCTACTGAAGGGTTCTTCCAAGTGGAGTGGCACTCAAGAGGGCCATGGATGGCAATAACCGGTTCCAGCTGCTCCAGAGGACGTGGTGAGCCAGGTTTCTGTCTGGCAAAGGGCCAGGTGCTAGGGCCCTCTGGTGGGACACAGATGGTCAAGATCCTGTTGACAGTCTCTGGGTTTGTTCTGGGTCTCCCCTGCTGCTGCCCACCGAGCACACTCTGGGAGAAGGCCCCATGTGGATGGAGGAAGGAAGGGGAGCTCCTAGGAAGGCCCAGCAGAAAGCCATGTTTGGCACTGCCTTGCACAAAGCTGGTCTGCAATAAATATAATACTTGTTGATGAAAGGCCTCCATTGTGGACATCTGATTCTGAACCTTCACCACACAGCAGTGGGGTTGCTCGACCCCGGGCACTGGAGGGGCAGTGAGGAGAGGCTGAGAACACATTGATGAACACAGGCACGTCTGGAGTCAGAGAAGCCGACCACCCTGGCTTCTGTTTCACGGACTCACCATCCAGCTCAGCAGCCCTTGACACCCCCTGGCCCCCGCCCCAAGCTTCACGGCCTGCTCTGCTGACATCTCGGACTGCCTGTCTTTACTCTTCAGCACACAGGGTGAGGTCCAGCAGGGAAGCCCATGAGCGGCCACCTCATCCGCTCCCAAGGAAACTCAGGAAGGGTCTTCCCATCACTCTGAGTTGAGCAGTCTCGTCCTCACATAGAGGGTGGGGGAGGTTGGGCGACTGACCACTTCACAGCCCTCCTTGGGTCTTCACCATGGTGTGGCTTTCTTAGCACAGAAGGATCTAGTTAAGAGGAACAGCATGTGGGTGACCCACCCTCGGGGTATCTCGGTCTCTGCTCTGGTACCCGAGTGTGTGGTACCTGAGAGGGGATGGGCTGGCCATACTCCCCAACATGGCAGCTTCCAAAATGGCGTTGTGGGGCAGGAAGCAAAGATCTGAGGGGAAGGAGGCCAGTCCCCGCTGGGTTCTGTGCTGATGCTGAACCAAGACACAAAGGGGGTTACAGCCAAGCCCCTCCCTCCCCTAGCCTGCCTCTGGCTGTTAACCATAACCCAGCCCTCTCCCTTTCGCTCTGGGGAGATAATGCTTTGCTCTCTCCACTTAGGAAACCAAGTCTTCCCCACAACGCTGGGGTGGGGGGCAGGGGCTGCATCCTTGCTGGGAGATCCCGCACCGAGGAGATCCTGGGCACAGGGCTGCCTCCCAGGGAACTGAGAAGGCCTGGCCCTCCGGTCCAGTGCCCATCCAGCCCAGGTACACAGTGGACCCGAGGAATCCTGGCAGCGGAGAGGGGTGGAGGGGAGGCAGAGAGGGCAAATGGTGACTGGGGTTTTCTCTTATTTAAAAAAAAACGGAAACGATATGTTAACATTAGTAAATACAGACAGTTGTGGAGGGGCAGGGTCCACTTTCTGGAGCAGGCAGTGGCTGGGCCGGGGGTCAAGGGTCAGATGAGGCCCGCCGCCTTCTCCTGCACGTTGTACTCCTTGTTCTTCTTTACCCGCCAGCTGATGAACAAGAGCAGCAGCACACCCAGTGCCTTGTAGCCCACCTGCAGGCCCAGGTACCTGGGGGGCAGGAGGAGACGAACTGGTGAGGGGGTGCGGCAGCTCCGCAGCCCATGTCCCAGGGTCAGGGCCATCAGGAAGGGCAGTGGCCCAGGGACTACGCTGTCACCATTTAGGGAAGGATCCATTACCACCCGGGCCATAGGGGCATGCGGGGCCCTCACCTGTCTCGGAGAGTATCGTTGTCATAGTACGCACAGGCCCCACGCCTCCCTGAGCACTGTGAGCTCCAACGGATGCATGAGTGGTCGATGGTGAGGCCGTAGAGGGCTGGAGAGGGCAGCCAGGCTGGTGTCCACGGGAAGAGAGTTCAGAAAGCGCAGGTTACATAGAGCTGCAGGTGGAGGTGCCTGGCAGGGTAGGGGGCCGTCCTTGCCCCCAGGACCCCTGCATGGTTCCCATGAATGAGAGTGGCTCCGCCCCACCCCTGGGAACTGTAGTGCCTTTGCACAGCCAAACAGCTTTCTTGGAAGACTGAATTTCACTTTCCTTAGAGGCTTAGGAGAGAAAAGAGACCTGAGCCATCCTTTCAGGGCAGTGAGTCACAGAGGTCACCTAGCTGCCAGCTCAGACAGACAACACGGTTCTCACACTGGACTGGCCTCAGGTGGAGAGATGCTGACTTCCACAGTGTGGCAGGGGTCTCTGGAAGGCAATGACTCCTCATGTCCTGACAGGGCCTGGAGGTGGGTGGGTGCCCTCATTCTAAGGAGGAGGAAGGTGGGCATGGCTAGCTCACACTCTCAGAACCAAGAGGGTCGGGGCTGAACTTTGAACCCTTGTGTCCTCGAAGCCCATGCTCTTCCAGGACACCAGGCTGCCTGCTGCCTTAGACAATGCCCCCGGAAGACCCCGGACACCCTGGCTGCTCAGAGTCTCTCCCCCAGCCCCCTGAACTTTCCCACAGTTGAATGGTGAGACCCGAACTAGCAGAAACTCTAGAGGCCTTCCTGCTGTTAAGTATTCAGAATGACCCCTGTTTTGTTAGCTACGGATCTAGGCAGTCACTGGACTAGGGAGGAACTTGTCCAGGATCCACACCCTGAACTACTGCGCTCAGAACAGCCGGGCCAACCCTGTGGAGGATCCTGAGAGAAGCTGCTTCAGGAGGAATGAAAGAGGAGATCTGCCTGTGGCTCCAGCCATAAGTGGGAACGTTTGAGAACCAGCCTCTCTACTCAGACCCTGCTCACTTCAGAGTCTCCGGCTAAGCAGGGCATGGAAACTGGCCATGGGGATTGTCCACCAACATAGTAAATAATAGTAGTAAAATAATAGTCATAATATAATATAATAAAATAATAGTAATAAATAAAGTAATAGTAATAAAAAATTCCTATGTAGTAAACAAAGTCCAGAAACAATACTGGCCAAGTCCTGGTGGGTAATTTTAAACTTGCTGGGTTTTATCCATGGGAAATCCTGCCTTCTACCCCAGAGTGCGATTGCGTTCTTGGGTGATGAATGGAAGACCTCCAGCCTGGATTTTCTAACTGTGATCCCATATCGAGTTGTCTGAGCTCAAGGGACCAAAAAAGGCGGCAGGTGCCATGAGTGGTGGGACAGTGGTTGTTTCCCAGGTGGCTGGGAGAAGCTCTTCAGGGCCCATCCGGGCCATGGGCTGCGCTGGGTGCAACGTGGGGCTTCCTTCCCAGCACAGGTCTCAGAGTGAGTTACACATGAGTGCTGTGTGGTAAGAAGGAGCCGTGAAGATGGCCATAGCTCAGCCACCAGGACATGGCAGAGCCCGCTGCCCTGTGTTCTCCACGCTGGTAATACAGGCCCAAGCAGCAGGCTCTGAAGGGGCGGTGCTGGCATGAGGGCAGCCAGGAGCCCGAGGCTGAGAAATCCCGTGGAAAAGACTGGTTTAATCATCATCTGTATGCCCCACCCAACCTCCATGGGAGACGGCCCTGCAAAGGTTCTGGCTCAGCAGGTCCCAGGAGGGACATCACCAACACAGCCCAGAACCATCAGGGAAGATGCTGGAGGGCCAAGTGCAGCCTGGCTCCCGGATAATAAGGCACAGCGGGCTCTGCAGGGCAGCACTGGAGGCCAGCCAGGACCCTCAAACAGTGACTGAAGACCTTCCCAGGTGGCTGCCATGCTCCCCGCTGCTGTGTGCACCCGCCGGATCCTGAATCAATACTCCGTTCCACGTGGTCCCTTTACTTGGCTTACCAGGCCCTGCAAGGGTCTGCGCGCCCTGGCATGGATGGGTCGCGAAGGCATGGTCCAGCCTGAGCCTCTGGGAGAGGGTGGGCGAGGGGCACACATGAGCCACCTCCCCAGCCGTGCCCCCAGGGAGAGGGCCAGGTGTTCTCAGCTCCCCCAAGCAAGGCTCTGTTTCACTGAGGTCTCTGGGCAGCTTGAGTGTAGACTGGGTTTGCCGGCAGAGGGCCTCACACTGGGAAACACTGGCTGAATAGAGTCAGGAGCAGTGAGTTCTGTAAAGTGGGAGGGAAGCCGGGCTCAACTGCTATTCTGGCTGGACAAGAATGCAGGGGTTTGTTCCTACAGCCAGTTCTTGGAGAAAGATGAAAAAAATACCTGCGTTCAATTCTTTATTAGGTATCCTCAGCTGTGTCCACTTTTCATTTTTCTTGCATAGTTTTGTTTGGAATGAATGCCATAGATGGAATCTTTCCTAACCCCAAGTAACGGGGAAACCGCCCACATAGGGTCTTGGCCTTTGCTGACGTGTTGATGATGTACTGCCCCTCCTTACAGCAGAGAAGAGACAGGGTTTCCCCCACGCCTGACCCTTGCAGCCCCGTCCCCCCCATGCCCTGGAGCCCCTCTTCAGGAAGGAGGGGGCATCTCAGACACTTACCCAGCAGGCGCATCAGCAAGAACTGTACCCCAATGGCAAATGACTTTTCATCCTGGTTCACCACACTGAAAAGGAAGATAGGAAGAGTCAGGAGCCAGAGGACTCGGGGCTGTGCCTTGGCTCGGTCAGGGGCAGCCTGCCGCAGAGTCAGCCAGAACTTCCCCTCAAATGGCCCGACAGCCACCTGGCTGGCTGGGTTCACCATGGCCGAGTGCTCCTGTTGGAATTGGTGGTTCTCAAAGCGTAGTCGCCGCGCCAGTAGCATGAGCCTCTGGGAACTCATTAGGAATGCAGATTCTCAGGCCCTACCTTAGACCTAAGAATCAGGTCCCCCTGGGGTGGTGCCCAGCCATCTGTGCCTTGGGAAGCCCTTCAGGAGATTCTGTTGCACAGTCAAATTTGAGAGCCTCTGGTCTTGTGGTTTTTAGGGTTGCCCCTGCCCCCTTCAAAAGGCAGAGGGCAGAAGAGGCTGGGAATGGAGAGAAGGATGGGAAAGGGTGTGTTCACAGCAGCAGGTCTGAACAACTCCCGTGGAGTGTGAATAGCAATAAAGCCCTGATGAAAGTGTAATTAAGGCTCCTGGGCCCTAGGCTTCTGTGTGCAACTGAAAAAATCCTTTACCTAGGGCCAGCTTTGTGGGTGTGTGGCCTGTGCTGCCTCCCAGGGCCCTGTCCTCAGAAAGGCCCCAGGCTGGATTTAATGTTCTACTGTGGCTCTATTGAAATTCTTAATAATTTTGGAACCAGGAGCCTCTCATTTTCAATTTGTACTGGGTCCTGCAAATGAAAGAGCTGGTCTTGCCCCTACCCTTCTTCCCTCAAGAGAGGACAAGTGTTCAGCTGAGGAAGGAGATTCAAAGAGAGACAGTGAAGCTATCTGGCAGTGGTATTGCTAGGCCCTGCCATCCCAGCTGGGCAGGGGGCAGAGAGGGAAACCCCATCCACAAGGTGGGGAGCCAGGAGGTGGCCTGCAGAGGCACCAGGCTTCTTGTGCTCTGAACACCCACACTCCTGGAGGGTGGGTGCCATGGGGGAAGGGCTTTTGGGGCAGAAGGGACATCAAGGAAGGGAACTCAGAAGTAATGTTCAGGTCTCTGCACACATTTTGTTCTGCCCCCACACTCCTGCTAGCAACACGGAAAAGAGCCCTCTTCCAGGTCCTCTGAGGGATGGCCCAGTGAAACAAATGCTCACGGGCTTGAGGCACCCATTTGGGACCCCCCACCCATGAAAGGTGCCTCAAATCTCAATCTAGTGGACACTCCCTTTATGCCCACAGTTTCCTCCAGTGGCCCAAGTTCATAATAGTCCTGGTCATTGTCCCTGAGCAGACTCTCCTAGATTCTGGACTGAACGTGGCTTGGGTTCCTCAGTTTGGCTTCTGATGAACGGCTTGAGCCCCTTCTGGTGTTTGCCCTCATTGGCTGTGAACTTACTCTGGCATTTGGCCCACTGTCTCCTCCCAAATTTCTCCCAGCCTGTATTTCCACACCTGGTTAGGGGCCAGGGTACAAATAACACTTGGGTCACCTACACGGTCCTCTTTAAGCCTCACCTTCTTCACACTAAATAGCATCCATTCTCTCATCTTTCCCAGTGGGATCTATCTTTAAACCATTTTGGGATGCTGGGGCCTCTTCCGTTTCGCTCCAGCTCCAGATCAGACTTAGAAGACAGAGGTTTTCTAGGAAAGCCCGTCCTGTGGTTGAAAGGATGCTCTTCCTCCACAGCTTCCCTAGCCCTGATGCTTGATGGAGCCCTCTGGGAGGCCGACTGACAGGGACTGCCCCTTACCTGCTGCTCAGGAACTTCCCTGTGAAATGTCCTTATCCTGTTCCCTCTCCTCGTCACGGCCACTCATGATATTTCTTGGGGTTACAGGGTCCATCATGGCCCATCTGGCCCAGGTGCAAGAAGTAACCCCACTCCAGGTCTTGGATGAAAGCACTGGTGCTTGGAATGCACAGAGTGGGGAGGGACAGAAAGAGGGTACTGATGGTGTCGGGAAGGGCAACATGCTGCGGCTCTGAGCAGCCCCACCTGCTCCCGTGGAATGTGCTCAGAACACAAAATTCTGACTGCTCTTTTCCTGGGCCACTTCTCAGGCTTGTGGTTGCAGTAAGCCACCCGGAGGCATGGGGTAAAACCTTACACTAGACCAAGAGCAGGCTTGGTCTACGTAGGTGGTGGCTTTCCCAAGCTCCGTGTTCCTTACCATGACAGGAGCTCACTGTGTGGGAAGCATACACCTGGGACCTCCGGGTCACCCCCTGGGATGTGGAGCACAAGGATGAATGATGCAAGGTTCCTGCCCTTTGCATGCACCTGGGAGTAACAGAACTTTGTCTTGGAACCACGAGTCTCCTATCTCCCACCTGCATTCTTGAAATAGTAACAAGAACAGGAGCTTGGTAGTTTGCAAGCTAACTTGTCAACAGGGTAAAATCCCAGGCCCTGACGGATGGCTGCTTCTGTTCTTCATCTCCTAGCCTTTTGGGAAAAATAGGCCATTGGCACCTAGCTAGCTGTTAATAATTCTTAGAATTTGGTTAACAGTGATAATTAACCAATACATAGAGTACCTTATATTTACAAAGCAATTTATCAGATAATCCTGACACCAGTCCCTTGTGGTCAATATCATGAGCCTCTTTTCATAAATGAGGAAACTGAGACTCAGTGAGGTCGGCAACATCCCAGGACATCCAACCAGTGCACGGCTGAGCTGGGTCTTTGACCCTAGCACTGGACGTCCAGGTCCTGTGTTTTTTCCTCTCTGCTCTCAAGGAAGGTGAGGACAGAAAAAAGGCAGGCAGGGGTGGGTTAGGTGAACTTGGTTGAAATGTTGTTTTCTCTTTGGCAGAGGGTGAGGTGAAGGAAGGGTCAATTCCCTCTCAAAAGCTCAGAGGCATTCCACCGCCACCGCCACGTAATGGGACACCTCTGCTCTCCCCTCCCACCTTGGCCAGCCTCTCTCTTCTGACCTGAGAACTTGGTCCTGGCTCCTAGCACACTGGGCTTTTCTTATTTTCATCCTTTCTCAAAGCCCTCATTCGGTCTCTGGAACTTTCCACATTTTTGTTTTGTTTTGTTTCACCTTGATTTTGTGCATCTACCTGAATTCTCTTCCTTCCTCTTAGTTCTTTCAGGATTTAAACATAAGTGAATCTTCAGGTATGTCCACAGTGTGGAGCCAGGCAGCCTGGTTTCCTCAAGGCTCAGCCCTTTGTGGCTCTGCCCTCCTGGGGATGGGATCTCTGTTGGTGGCAGGAAAAGAGGAGAGACAGAAGCCGGCAGGCAGGGCAGGCAGGGCAGGCAGCATGGGGGAAGGAGAGGAGCACTCACCGCAGAACCATCATGTAGAGAGGGTTGTGAGAGATGCAGGCTATGAGGGCCACGAAGGAGATGAGGAAGATGGCTGGGAGCAGGAAGTGGGCACAGGGGATAGGGCACGATCCCGTCTTGGCTGAAGCGGACGCCCCGGTCACACAGCTGCAGTTCAGATACGTCTTGGAAAGGAGAGGGAGGGGAGATCTGTTGTCATCATCACGCAGCCACACACTTCAAAGGCTGGCACCAGCTCCAGCCAGAGAGTCCCCTGGGTCTGGGGAGCTGGGCGATGATGCATGTGGAGGCCGGAGAGCAGACCTGGTGAGGTTTCCAAGGTGCCCCACGGATGCCACCTCTGACGGCTGTTTGGGCCATCAAAACTGTCTTCAAGGAAACTGGTCATGGAGCATGGGCGGGGCCCCTCCCCAGTTCCACCCCTACCAGGACAGGTGGGATCCCATGGCCAGGCAGGGCCTACCCAGCAGGGGACTGGGGTGGAGAGGGGAGGGCTCTCTCCATGGTGGGGCTGCCCTGTGCCCAACCACCACGGTTTTATGGGTGCTTGTTTTTGCTGTCTGTATGCTTCTTACAGGGAAAACAAGAATGGTATAAACAGGAAACATCAGTGGGAACCCAGCAGAATCCACTGAGCTCTCTATCAGTCAGGCCTTTGCCAGAGCTTCCTGCCTGAGAGGAGCTCCTAGCCATGAAGGACTCTAAGGAAAGAGTCCCTGGCTCTGGTCTGTTCATACGGTTCATACGGTTCAGCACTCTTATACAACTGGCTTTGGGGGCCACTGCCCACGTCAGGTGGTTTTCACCTTTCTTCTTACAGCATCTGATGGACTAGCCCATGACCATTTCAATGTCCCAGCAGTTACAAGGCTAGGACTAGAATTAACCAGCTAGCAGGCTTCTTTCCGGCAGATGGCAGAAACTATGCACCCTCTTTATTTTGGCTGCTGGGAAGCTCAGAAATAAGTCATATACAATACAGCTGTTATTTCTCTTCAGTCTGCGTTTTTTTTTTAACATACATTTTTTTCTGTTTATAATCTACTGTCTTTTCTTGAGAATGGATTTGTGCTGTTTTTGGAAACCTGTCAAGGGTAACTTCTGGAAGTAGATGAGTCAGACGTAAGTAAATAAAGATAAGAAAACCACAGAAGCCACCACAGACTCCTCTGACTAGAAGACAATGGAGAGACCATCTTGTTTGCACTCTTTGTCCTCCCTCTGCCCATGAAGGTGGCTGTGAGAACAGCCCTGCCCAGTCCTCTTGGAGGAGGATGCTAAAGTGGCGGCCAGCCTTGTCCATGGCCTCCATACGGGCTTAAGGGAATGAGGCATGTTCTTCTCCTTCGGGCATTTCTAGCAGAACTGCACAGACTTCCCACTGCTCTCAGCAAAAGGCACATCCAGCTCCTAGGCCCAGCCTGCCCAGCCTTGGCCTGGGTGTGGCATGGCTCTCAGCGCCAACCCTGGCCTTCTCAGCTTTCTCCTGTGCCTGTCTCTGTCATGTCCTTGGGCCCTGCACTTGCCATTCCTTTACCTGGAAGGCTTCACTTCCAGGCCTTCCTAGGGTTTTCTTCTTCAGGTTGCTCAGTTCTAATGCCACCTCCTCAGGGGGGCCTCCAGCAACTAGAGAGGCTAGTCATTAAGTCTCTCCGCAGCATGGGTTACATTCTAAGATTACCTTGTACATTTATTTGCTAGAATGAAAACTCAAAGAGAGTGGGGACCTTGTCTGATGGGTTCACCACTGAGACCTCACACTTGTGGCTGTGCTGGCTGGTCACTGAGTATTTGCTGAATAACTGAATATGTGTCTCAACTTGATTTGCTTCTGGATGACCCTAGAAGCCAGGAGCCTTAGCCCTCAGAGGGCTGGTAGAACCTCACCTTGTGGACCCAGTGAATGTGGGCTGCATAAGTCAAGTTTGGTGGCTAGGAGTTCCATGACCTTGAACAGATGTGCCCCAGACTGAGGCAGGGTCCTGGGTTCTAGTCTCACATCTGCCCCCAAGTAGCTGCATGACTTCAGACCAGTTGTAAGGTTATATACAAGTCAGGGCTGAGAGGTTCGACCAAATGCCCTAGATCGCACTTCCAGGTTCTGATCATAGAAGACCCCCTGCTCTCGATTCCTCTGGGCCTGTTCTTGTGGCTTTCCACACAGGCAGGATGCAGGACCCAGCATTGCCCCTTAGGATCCGTCAGGATGTGACTCAAAGGCGTCAGCTGAAGGAGTGCTTGGCTCATTTCTGCTCTGAGCATTGTTGGGCCTCAAGAATGTGAATTTTTTTGAACATCGGCCAATCTTTAATTGACTTTGGGATGTAGGCATCTGGTCATGACCTTAGGGAAGGGGAGGTGGAAAGAGGGTGGGTGTGGCGCAGAGGCCATGAGGCTGAGAACGAGTGTGGCTTGGGTGGCATTCTGCCCATCCTGGTGCTGAGGAGCAGTCTGCGAGGGCCTGCGCTGAGCACAGAGACCCCCATGGGGCCTCTCCTGCCCTTACCAGCTGCTTGGAGGTCATGGAGCTGATGTTGATGCCAGTGCAGCCGGCGTGGCACGGTGAGAGGTACTCAACTCCGTTGTCTCCGCACACTGGGTGGAAGACGGAATCTGGGCACGAGCAGTGCCTGTGGCAGGAGGGAAACTGCAGATGTATAGAACTTGATGTCCTGCCAGCAAAACAGGAAATGGGGAATCAAACAAAGCAAGACCAAAAGAAAAACCTCCCCACGCCAGCCCAGTGTGAGCTCCCCGCCTGGTTAGTGTGCCTGTGTGTCTCTGTTTATCTCGGGCCAGCGCCACCCTGGGATCTGAATTATGCCTATTGGAGCCAATGGTGAATTGACGGGTTGGTCAGTGCTCATGGCATCACCAACTGCTGCCAGGAGGATGTGGTCAGCAAACCCCACACCACAGAGGGGCATTAAGACAACCAACCAACCAACCAACCAACCAGGACTCCAATGAAAGAGATGGCAGATGCTACACCAAAGTCACAGGCAATACTTCCCTTCACTCTTCCTCCACCTGGACTTGGGGGTGAGGGAAGACTGGGGCCCCTGGTCCCAGCATTCCCCCCTGCACTACAATCCAGGGGGTTTCACCAGCTGATCTCGTCATTCCCACCATTCCTCCTCATCTGACATTCATGATTATTTCCTCTGGTGGGGTGGGGGGGGAGTTGGGATAGGCTGACAAATCACAGATCAGGGCTCTGCTGAAAGAATACACTGCTGATGGTTAACATTAATGGGGTATCTCTTATGTGCCAGGCACAGTGCCCAAGACTTTTCATGCTGCCACTATGGCAATTCGACAATTAATCATATTCCTTTCATGATGAGAACACTGAAGATTAGAAAAGTAACTGTCACCAGCTACAAAGCACTGTGCTAGAACTCACCCCAGTCTGAGGACAAAGCCCTGTGCTAAAAACTCCCTGCAGGGTTGGGGGCGTGCCTGGGTGGCTCAGTCAGTCAGGCATCTGACTCGGGATTTCAGCTCAGGTCATGATCTCAGGGTCTAGAGTTGGGCTCTGCGCTCAGCAAAGAGATTCCTTCTCCATCTCCTTTCCCCTTCCCCCTGCTTGCTTTCCCTCAAATAAATAAATGAAGTCTTTTAAAAAAAATTTTTAATCTTTAAAATGATTTCATTTACTTATTTGAGAGAGAGAGCAGAAGCAGGGGGAGGGGCGAAGGGAGAAGCAGGCTTCCCGCTGAGCAGGGAGACCAATGCAGGGCTCGATCGCAGGACCCTGGGATCATGGCCTGAGCTGAAGGCAGATGTTTCACTGGCTGAGCCACCCAGGGGCCCTGCGTAAATAAATCTTTGAAAAAATAAAAAGGCTCCTAGTGAGAACCACCCGAAAGCTCAAAGTCGTCTCAGTTTCTCTCAGTCCATAGTCAGCTTGCAGAACAATACAAACCGGGTAGGGCTTTGCCCTGAGCAATCCTCCCTTCCCTCATACCCCTCACGAGCACTGAAAGGTAGTTTCTCCAAGTGTTGCAATCTCATTAGGCAAGACCTAAAAGAAGAGGTGGTTGGAAGGGGCACCCAGGAGAAAGTACACGCTCCTTGCTCAGCACCCTCCCCTCACAGGCCCCTAAAGCTCTTGCTGAACATGAAGCTAGACTTCAAACTTGGGGCCAGGTTGCTTTATGCCATCTGACAGGTATACTTTACCTGCCCTCTTCCTCACCTGCCCTAATCTTTGGTTTCTGCCATTGCTTTCATTGTTCTTTCCCAGATCTTTTCAAGTCCCCGTCTCTCATCTTTCTGCAGCAGCTCAAGAAGACTTTGTAATTGTAGCCGGCAACAGAGCGGATGCTAAACATAGCTTATTTCCTGGTTCCTGAGGCTTGCAGCCCTACAGATTCACCCTGAAACTCAACTAACTAGTTTTTGGTGCTCCTTAAAAAAACAGAGCCCTGATCCCCATGGCTGGTGGCCCACTAGAACCCTCTGATTTCTTCTCAGGACTGAGCATACGATTCAAGACCTCATTTTCTACGTTGCCACATAAACGGTTAGATCAAAGAGTGAAAAGGAGAGCAGAGAGTTGAAGAAACAGAAAGGAAGACGATGGCAGCCAGATCCAGGCTCTGGCCTCAGCAAAGGGGATCTTCTCACCTCTAGTTCCTCTTACCTGGGGGGATAGACACCCTCGACAGTGGGGGTGGAGCATCCCATGAAGAAGAGCGGGGCGCAGAGGACCATGGAGATGGTGATGATGGTGGCAGCCACGCGGGGAATGGTTTGCAGAGAGAAAACAAAACGCTTCATGAGGATTCCTCCAAACAGCATTCCCAGCGCTGCAGCAGGAAGGTTCACAGCACCTACAGAAAAAGAGAAGCGGTCTGGGTGCACAGGACTGGGAGTGGGGGCACGACCAAGACACTGGGCTGAACTTTGGATAAGGGGCATGGCTCCCTGAAGGAACATTTGATACATCCAATTGCAATGGTACTAGCTGACATTAAATGAGCACTTACTGTTTGCCAGGCACATCTAGCACATTGCCCTGCTTATGCAAAGAATAAAGAAACAAGTGAGTCCTTGCAGCCAGAGGGAGGTGAGTTGACGGTGCATTTATTAAGCACCTTTCATTACCTGGCCCCCCATTGCATTCTCACTGTGACCACATGGGTCACACAGTGGTACCCCTGTCTAATGTGCTAGCTGGTAACTGAAGGCTAAAGGGATGAGGTCACGGCCAAGGCCTTGACCACCTTGCCACATCCACATGGCCAGGCTCACCTGTAGACGGGGCTCAGTAGTTCACTTTGGTGCTTAGTGGGACCACGTCAGTACTTCTCAACCTCAGCTGCACAAAACACCAATGCTGGGCCCCACCCAGAGACTCTGCTTTCAGGGACTGAGCATGGAGCCTGGCCATCTGTATTTTTTTAAATTTGTCCAGGAGATCCCAAAGTGTAGCCAGGGTGGAGAATCACGGGCCGCATATTCCTTACCCAGGTGAATGTATTCAGTTCCTTGGTGAAGAAGGGAAAAAAAACCGCAAGGCATTTTGCCTAACCTCAAATTCTAGCTTCTCTCTTTCCTCTTTTGCCCCTGGTGATGTCAGGGCCTTTGGGAGGCTGTCAGACTTCCAGTCCCTCTGATGGGGAGGAAGGCAGACCCTGGCCTCCACCCATCCCTGCCTGGAATGATGGGGGCCCCAGAGATCTGCCAAGAATATTCTAGATGGCTAACCAGGAAAAATGTCCTTAAAATTCTTTCCTCTGGCTCTTGTCTGTGTCCGGTCTGACCTCGCCCCTCCCTGGATGGGTGGAGGAGGGTCCAGCTGCTCCTGGAGGCAGGGCCCAGGCAGGGTCCCCCAGCTCCTGTAGCACCCCCACCCTCCAGGACTCACCGATGAGGAAGTTGGCATAGGCCGCGGAGGCGCCATACTGCTTCTCTAGGAACTTGTTGAGGAATGTGGAGAGGCCCGCGATGACCGAGGAGAAGGTGCACTGGGCCAGGACCACCAGCATAAAGAGTGGGTTCATCAGCAGCTTCAGGAAGATACGGGGGAAGCCTGCAAACAGACACTGTCAGGGCCAGGCCCTCATGGCAGTCATCACAGGGCTACCTTGGGACTAGTCACTGCCCTTCCTCCTCCTCTAGGCAGCCCTCCTGTCTTCCTCAGGGCAGATCTAAGACACCAAGATGTTCAGTGGCCGGGGGCACGCAGCTGCCCGACTCCCACTCGACATGCTCACAGGCTAAGTAAAGTGAGGGTGTGCCTAGAAGATACCAGGCAAAGCCTGGCTAGAAATAGAGCTAACACCAGGAAACTCCTCCCCACATGACAGCCACCTCTGTGTGAAAGGAGGGGAGAGAACATGGGGCCTGGGGCCGGGAGGCGGGGCCGACTCTGCTTACATCTGAGTCTCTTGGAACCTGCACAGAAGCAGGCACCAGGACCCCTGGCAGAACCCCTCCTGAGAGATGGGACCACCTGCTCTTACTGCCACTTACCACACACCACACCACATGAGCTGGGGCACCCCCGACCCTCAACTGCCCATGAGCTGGGCAGTCCCCCACCCCGCCCCAGGGCTTTGTGGGGTCCGTTGGTTACGTTTAATGAAATCCATCAGGGAACTTCTTGGTTTGGCATCGTCCATCTTCCTTGCTTCATCCTCTATGGCAGGAGACCTCTGCGGGCAGCGAAGGGGGAGAATGTTAAGGCCCAGGTTTCCTGTAGTGCCCCTTCCCTGTGCCCTTGCTCCTTCTGGTTTGGTCTCACTGGCTCAGAGATGGCAGCACTGAGCATCCCCAGGTGTGTGGGAGGGCGCGTAGAGAATGATCTCTCCAAGCAAATGCCACCTGCATGTCCATGGGCCCCGTGCTTCGGCTGCCGGCCAGGACATGTCCGTGCCAAAGCCTCTGGAGACTCCTCTGGGCATGTTATTCGTGTCTAACTTTCCCTTGCCTGATGCCAAAAGGTGTCCGATCAGATCTCACCCCTTGTCTGTCTGTCATGGCTATACCTCTTCCCCATCCTCAGATTCCAGGGGCCGCAGGCTTCTGGGATACACTGGTCTAGAATGACCTCTGTTTCCAGCTCTTTCTTACTGTCTCCTCTATAGAGTCTCTGCTTCCTTCTGGGCCCAAAGCTGAGTCCTGCTCAAGGCTCCATCCTGGACCCTGGCCCACACTTTCTACCCATACCACCTCAGTGAGCTTGCCTATCTTTTGTGAACTCATCAGCAGCAGCTTTGAACCCCTACCCACGGTGTGCAAGGCTCCCGAGCTCTGATGCCATTAGAGCTCCCTGGGAGAACTCACCACCAGGCATGGGAGTCCCCACGCACTGAGTGCCTACTCCACACTGGGCACCACGCCCAGGCTTCCACATTTTTCAACTCTCATCATAGCCTCGGTTGAGACAGGTGCTCTATCTCCAGTATGTTAGAGGAAACTTAGAAACAAGGGAACTTGCCCAAGATCACTCAGCATCTGGACCCAGACTCAGGTGTGCCTGACCCCCAAACCACCACGATGCACTGACAACCTCTGAAATTCTTCCCCAAGCCAAGTGGAGGCCCTCCCACCCCTGCCCCTCTTCCTGCTGCTCTGCCTAGATCTCACACACCTCACTGCCAAATGTTGAGCTCTGGCTGTGGCTCAAAACCTTGATGCTAACTTCGGCCCCCTTCTCCTCCAATATGCCCACTGCTGAGTCCTCGGCACCCTCTCCAAGAATGTCGCCCCTACCCTTGCCTTGGCTGCCCGACAACCCCCACCCTGGTGCTCAGCCCCATCCCACATGTCTACACAGGCCTCTTCAGATGGCCAGCCTTCCCTCCTTCCTGACTCCCCAACCTTGACCCAGCTGCCATGTTGTCCCCTGCATGGTCACCTAGTCACTGCAGCACCCCCGAACTTTATGGGATCATACCCTATGCCTAACATCAAGGCCCCATTGACACTTCTTGTCTCTATTTTCCCTTCTCGTCCTTTTCTGACTTCCTTCCCAGCAGACAGGGCCGGTAGACACACCAAAGGTCTCTCTGCCCACAGTTGGCTCGCTCTCAGCCCACCCTCATGCTCTACAGCTCCAAGGGTCTCCTTCCGAGTCAGTCCTGCGGGTTCACACATGATGGGCCAACTGTGCCAGGTCATATATTCAGCTTTTCCTGACTCTTAACTGTGAACTTGTTGTTTCCCAAACTGTGTTCCCTGGAACCCTCCAGATGTCTGAGATGCTGATGTGGTAAGGGAAGGCTGGTGAGAGACCATCTCTTGGAAATTCACCAGCACTCTTACTTCTCCAAGCCTCTGAGGAGTCCTGCACCTTATAACTTCTCTAGATTTCACCCAGAACTTGCTTCACTTGTGGAAGCTTCTCAGTTCATTTTTCCCCCACCTCCCTTTCTTGAACTCTAATAGGCAGAGTCATGGGCTCTCAGAACCTTACCTCTGCTTCCCTGAGCATTGTTCGAGGAAAGAAAAAAAAGGGGAAAGAGGTGAGAACCAAGGAGCCTGAGGAGATGAGCAGGCCCAGCCACCAGGCTCCAATCCACCGGGGGTCTCCGGGGCTCAGGTTAATGACAGCTGGAAAGACAGCAAAGGGAACAATTGTTTTCTGGATGAATGTGGGATCTCATTTTGCTGGAAAGAGGGCCTCTGATCAGGAGGACTTTCTTCCCATGATGAAGAAGAGGTAAGCCATGGGCTAGAGTCTGATTCAAGACAACTTGAATGGCCCTCTCCAGGCCAGCTGGTTTGCAGAGCATGACAGCCAGAATCAGAGAATCCCCAGGCCGAAGGAATCAGAAACTTGAACTCACTTTATTTTATTCCCAACCCTTGGTAGGAATAATAGTGAAGGCGGCTCCATCCACCTACCTCCAACCAATCAGAAAACTGAGGATCAGAGATGTTAGCTTTGTCTTGGTCCAAGGTCAAGGCTGGTAAGTATGATCTCCTTGGTTAATTTTAAACCCATGTCTCCCTGATGTCCAAACCTGCACTCTTAACCACTGAATGCTACTGCCTTCCAATGTTATTGATCCCTAAGAAAGGAAGACCCATAGTCCTTTGGAGCCTGAGGGAACAACCGTCATCAGATTGGGTTGCTGAGCTTCCAAAGGAGATACTTCCAGCAACGTCTCCCACCTGCAGCTGCCAAGTCTGCCATTGTGTCTCTCTGTAAAGAAACTACGTAGGCATGGAGGGAGGGAGATGATAGCAGAATGGCCCTCAGCCAAACAATGCCAGGCATCACTGGGCACTGTCCCTGGTACTGGGAGCTCAGCTTCGAGTCTCTTTGGGCAACTAAGAGGCAGGAATCAAGTGCCAGTGAAAGTACCAGTGAAAGGGCAAAGATGGCTTGACCCTGAGGCAGAAAGCTCCCCCCAGCTTTTCCCTGTCATGTGAAGTAAAGGCAGGGGACACCTCAAGGAAGACATCGTGGTCTGATGGCCCCCAGGAGCAGCAGTTTTGGACTCCGGCAGCACAGTGGCTCGAACGCCTGTCCAAATTCTTTGTGTGATGGGAAGGCTCCAATCTGCGTGCCAGGAACTGGTGGGAGTATCATTCCTGTAAGTCTGGCTCAGACCTGCCTTCTAGCCACATCTTCCGGCTGGTGGGAGGGAGCTTTCTCTATCACCCCCACACTCCACGCAAGTTCCCTCTCTTGGCCTTGTCCAAGTATTCTTCTCCATCTGGAAGGCAGAAATCCTCCCCCATCCCCTGCCCCCGATGAGGCTCAATGCAGCTGTCAGCGGCCTGGGACGCCCTCCCTGAATGCCTCAGGCAGGAGCCCTGTCTCCTGCCTTGGAGCTTCCAAAGCACTTCACCTGCCCCTCTGTGAGGCTGGCTCTCCCTGCCCTCTGAGGGGTGGGCTGGCATCAGAGCTTACAAAGGCCATGAGCTCTTGCAGGATTCCCTGAGGGGCTGCCCCCGTGAGGGGTTACCTGGCCTTTAGAGCCTATGTCCGTCTCATTCTAAGATACACAGTGATTTCGTCCATACCATTTTGTGAAGTATAAGAGCTCATTCCTGTAAACCTCTTCATATAGATCAGGCATGTTCTAATCCTGACAACGACTCTATTGTATTACCATTAAGCCCATTTTACAGATGAGGAAACTGAGGCACAGAAAGATGTAGAAACTTGCTCACAATCACTCAGCTGGTGAGAGGCAGAAGAAGATTAGACACAGCCCATTTACTGCCAGTGCCCATGGAGTCCCACATGATGTGAATCGCATTCCATGTCTATATTTTATGTAGTGCCTCTTTTTTATCCTCAAAAGAGCTCTTATTAAATCTTTTTTTAAAAATAATCAAACACCATCTTAGAATCCAAGGACTATAAAACTATTTTTAATACCACTACCAAGATAGGCAGCTATGGTGGCAACTGCTGAGGCCCTGCCCCAAGTCTCAAGGTTTCCTGCTCCAGACTTCCTAAGGAAAGACAGGGACCTGTGCAAGAGGCAGCATGAGGCCCGGTCCCAGCTGTCTGAGGCTCGGCAGGGGTGACTGAGTGAGGGCAGGAAGAGGCCCAAGCATGTGGATTTAAAGCTTCATTTTCTGCCCTGCCTGGCTGGGGCTTGGGGAGGTTGTTTCATGGAACCAGCAGCAGACTGGGCATCCTTGCCTACACTCACCTGTGTCCACTCTGCCGTAGTCCACGAAGATCTGTAGCATGACAGAGCCCAGCAGGTACCCGAAAGCCGGTCCAAAAACAGAGATGGCAAATAAGATGGCTGGAGGGGAGAGTAGGAAAAGGAGGCTGAGGGAGCTTGACGGAGTGGGTCAGCCCCAGGTTTGCCCCTTAGCTGAGGGATTCCTGAGCTGTCACCCCGTCTGTCCTCTGGCCCTCACAAGTCCACACCCAGGGCATTTCCCATAGACAAGACCAGGATCACTCAAGATCCTGAGATGTGCAGAACCAAAGTTGCTTCTCTTGCAGCCAGCTGCCAGAGAGACCCACTCGCCAGGAGGGAAAGCCTCCCCAGCATTTAGCGATTCCTGCTTGGCATGCTGGTGGCCCAAACTCCCCGCAAGTACAATGCTGGGGGCCCCAGCAGCAGCTGTGGGGCTACTGAGCCAGTGTGTGTGCTCTGTCTAGTATGGGGCATAGGCCTCGAGAATGCTCAGCGAGGTTTGTTCTAAGGGAAGGATGGCAGCAATAGATGATCATTTGTTATGTGCCTTGTTTGTCCTTCCTTGAGGCCGTCTGGTCCCTAAGTGGATGGTTTGGGAAGATGCAGGTACCCCAGTCTGTGCCGAAAGGATTGGACAGCAGCAGTTCCAGGAGCTGGTAAAGGAGCTCCCCGGTGCCCAGTGTGGGGCTACGAGGTTACATACATTGCATATTTAATGCCACGACTGCCCAGGGCACAGATACGATTAGCCCTGTTTTGCAGGTGAGGACCCTGGGGCCCTGGGGGCCAGCCACCTGCCCAGGATCACAGTTGGTAAGTAACAGAGCTGGCCTTGCAACCAGATCTGTCTGCACCCCCACAAAACCTCGGCACTCCTCTGCTGTGTTGTGGGGCAACAAGGGTCTGACCTCCATTCAGCCCCTTAGTGCCTCAGCAAGTGCCACTTCAAGACTAGGCCCCCTCCCTGCAGCTTCCCCAAGCCTGTGACTCACAGATGTACAGGGGTGAGTTGTTGGGCTCAGAGAAATCGTCCACATAGGAGATTCCGAACGGTTGAATGGGCACCGTCCCAATGCCTGCCAGCAGCTGGGCCACCACCATGAGACCCCACATGCTGCTGGTCTCCTTCCGGGAGTCCTGGGTGGTGCTATGGCACTTGCTGGGGGGCTGATCCTTCCAGTGCTTCTGACAGAGCTCGGCTTGGAAGTGGCTGCTGTTCCCTGAAATGAGAGGGCGTGCTAGTCACCACTTGGTCTTCTGGTTCCACCAGCAGGTCTCCAAACCTGCCTTTCCTCTCAGGCCTTTGGGAAGTGACTGAAGACACAGAGGTCAGAGTGTGGCCTTTCTGTTCTGGGAGCAGCTGTTCTTGGGTGGGAGAGGAATCTTCCACCCATGGCTGTCCTCTATGGGTACAGGTGGGGAGCTGAGCATGGAGACTGAAACCGTCATTCCCAGAGGAAAGGGTCACTCTGTTGAAAAAGGGGGATCCAGGATCAAAACCCAGGCTTGCTGGCCTGAAGCGCCCTGTGCTCAGCCTCAGGCTTGGGGTTCCCAGGGTGTGGCTCTCTTTAGCAGGACAAAGGCCATTCTGTCTCACAGAAGACAGTGTCAGCCCTACCTGGGATGCATCCCTCCTGTGTCAGGACCCTCGGAGCCTGACTCCTGGATAAGCTTGGCAGTGTGTCACACAAAGGCATTTGATGTCCTTACAGAAAGTGGGCAGCAACCAAGGATCCTACAACATGGGGAGTTGGAAAGGACTTGAGACTGTCTAGTTCAAGCCCTCCTATTACAAATGGGGAGCTGAGGCTGCACCCACAGGAGCCAAACTGCACCTTGACACCCTTCTGTGAGGCTCCCAGAGATTCCCATCATGCCACCAGCACCATGTGGTTTGTGGCTGCAGGCACCAGGCCTGGCTGGACTGTCACTTCCATGTGGCTGTTTTTAACTTGGCCCACACTAGCCAATCAGCACTTCTCCAAGGCCTCGCAAGCTCTTGAGGGCTCCCTTGCGTAAGATCTCTTCTTCTCTTACCTTGTCTAAGCCAATGGACACCACTGACATCCCTGATCTTGCTCTGTTTTTGTTCTTTTCACACTAACATAATCCCATTTAATTCTCATTGGAATACTCCTAGAGAGGGTATGATCTATGTGGGCCTCAAAGCCCCACAGAGAGGAAATTCGAGCACTGCAGACTGGATCTGCCCCTCTTGCTCCACTCTGCCCCAGGCTGCCCTGGATGGTGGGGTGGGCGGGCCTGCCCTCCTCATCCCCCAGGATGAGGGGATTCTCTCCATCCCCCAGGCATGCACGCTCCGTCCAGCCTGGCCCAACCCTTACCCCTTCTACACTGGTATTTGTTTCATAGGATACATTTGAAAACTGCTAGGGCCTACAGAGCTCTCCCACTGAACAGGAGGCCTGTCCCAGGAACAGCAAGGAAGGGCAAGATGAGATGTCTTCTTGTCAGAGTCATCCAGACTGGGGGAAAGTTTGGATGCTGAGTCCTAGAAAAATTCCTGGGCCAAATTTCATCTATCCTCAGTTGGTCAGTCATTTGGGAATAGTGACTGTGGGCAGGCACTCTGCTGGGGTGGGGGACAAGGAGGTGACCGAGACAGGCACAGGTGCTGCCTTTATAAACGCCTCGGCCCACTGCGCTACACAGCTCACTGAAGAAGCAACCACAGTGTCGCCTGGTCCAATCCAAACCACAACAAGATACCCTCTCATGCCCATCAGGATGGTCATTATCAACAACAACAACAACAACAACAACAAAAACAAATAGGAAACATCAAGAGTTGTTCATATAAGATGGGGGAAAAGTTTGTACATTGCTGGAAGGAATGGAAAATGGTGCGGCCACTATGGAAAACAGTACAGCAGTTCCTCCCAAAACTTTAAATACAACTACCATGTGATTCAGCATTTATACTTCTGGGTATATACCCAGAAAAATTTAAAGCAGGACTTAAGAGATACTTGTACACCAGTGCTCACAGCAGGGTTATTCACAAGAGCCAAAAGGTGGAAACAATCCAACGTCCATCAACAAATGAATGGATAGACAAAATGTGATAGATACATATAATAGAATACTACTGAGCCTTAAAAAGGAAGGGAATTCTGACACGCTCTGTAGAAAATGGAAGAACCCTGAAGACATTATGCTAACTGAAACAAGCCAGACACAAAAGTACAAACATCACAGATTCTACTCATACGAAGAAATGCAAATAGGCAAATTCATAGAGACGGAAAGTAGAATGGTGGTTATCGGGGGCTGGGCAGGCGGGGGAATCGGGAGTTAGTGGTACAGCTTCAGTTGGGAAAGATGAAAAGTTCTGGAGATGGATGGTGTTGATGGTTGTACAATAGTGCGAATGTGTTAATGCCATTGAACTTTACACGTCAAAAGAGTTAGAATGGCAAATGTTATGTTATATATACATATATATTACCACAATAAATAATGATGTAGCCTGCTCCACACTGAGTTGGCAGAGGACAGGGAGTAGGTGGGAGAAGCGCAAACCCAGTGTCGCTGGGAGAGGGTGTAGGAAAAGATTCCTGGAGAAAGTGGCCCTGAGCTAAGAAGAAGCAATGGGAGTAGACGAAGATCAGCCTCAGGAGGACTGGGGAACAGCAATGGGAGGGGCTCAGAGATAAGGGTGACACGCTCCATGGCACAAACTGTGGCTCGGTACGAGCTGCCCTCAAGTAGAAGCAGGGTGAGTCACGGCTGCTCCTGGACGCCTTGTGGGTGCTGGGAAAGGGCACGGACTGTGTCAAGAAGGGTCAAGGGTCTGTGACTGTGTCACAGAAGGGTCAAGATCCTGATGGGAGCGGTGCAATGAACACATTGGAGGCATTAGACCCGTTTGCAAGGCCCACGTGTAGGGAGTGGAATTGACCCCCAGAAGAGCTATTTTGGTGATAAAATAGGTGAGGCCGTGCATTGCACACAGGACAGCAAGGGCTGGCCGGCTCTGCGGACGTGCAGACCGGATGCACAGCCCAGAGGCGTGCGTGTGAGACACACAAGGCCAGGCTGGCTGCGGGAGCATGTAACAAATGAAGGCCTGGAAAATACGTGTTTTCTTTTAAGAGTTCTTCTAGTCCTCGATCTCTCTGATTCTTACTATTTTACTATATGCACCTTTATGAAAACACTGTTGCCGGCTTGAAGGGCAACATCATTTTCTGTGGGACATGTATGGTCACTGAAGATCATAAAAATGTCGACTGGCTTATTCAGCCTTCGCATGGCACACTGCAGCGTCCGCCAGCACCACAGAAATCCTCAGGAAATTCCACCTGATGAAACGTCCAGGAGGCAAAACTCTCTGGGGGTCATGGTCTGTCATTATCTTTTAGAATGTCACACTCTGTGTCAGGAACTGCCTTTATTAAAACGTGTACTTTAAAATATAGGCCATTGGCCCCAACACCCAAGTGTGTGAAATTCCTCTTTGGCTCTTCCACATTCTGAATTGATTCAAGATCTCCTAATCAACTGTCTTTTCCTTATGCCAGCCCTGAATGGGGCCAAATCCACCCTGGCCCAGGCTGTGACTCATGCAAAATTCACCTGCAGAAGAGCAGGCTTCATTCCCCAGGAGCGCTGCCCACAGGGAAGCTGCATCTGGCTGTCCTGGGGGCAGGGAGCCCCAGAGCCAGGAAGAGCAGAGGGCGGTGGCTAGGACTTGCCACCCCTGCCTTGATGTGAGCACAGGTGTTTATACCAGAGACAGGCACAGTGTGGACTTCCAAGAACTCATGCCTGGGACTCTGGCAGTGAGGGGCTATGGCCGGCTTCCTCTGGTCAGAGTGGAGTTGTCTAGAATTTAGACCCTTAGGTTTTTCTCTTAAAAAATCTAGGGGACAGGGATTGGTGAGCCCAAGGGCTAGAAGAAAGGGGAGGAAAAGACCTTGTGTCGGAAGACCTTGGTAAAACTGGTGATGGGTGGGGGGACTCAGCTTTCTTTGGTCCACTCCATCTCTCTCCTCCCTGGAGTGGATTTCTCAGCTTCCTTTAGGAGCTCAGGCCCACGTGAAGGGAACAGAGCCGCTTCCCCCCATTTTTCAAGCATTCCAGCAAGGCCCTGTACCCAGATACTCTCCATTGACTTATGGAAGCATATCACCCTCCTCTTCTGATGTTGCTAGTTCTGACCTTCCCACCATGTCAAATCCTGTGGTGAGGTCAGAGAAATGCCTGCCTATTCCAGCCACCACAGACTCCAGAGGTTGCCTGCCCACCCAAGGTCCCTTGCCTCCATCTTGGAGAGCCCTGAGAATGGGAGGGAGGGGAGTCTGTTCATCAGAGGGATGTCAGTCTGTTTCTCATCTTCCCTGAGGCCAACTTCTGGAAGGCTTAAGTTCATCAGAGCACATTCTTTTCCCACAAGACACCAGAAGTCTGGCTGTGCCAGTTTTCACAGGGCTGTGAAATGCTAACTAGAAACAGGCTGGGACCTCTCTCCTCCTCCATCTACCCCAGCACCACCCCAGCTGCACGTGAGTCAACCCTCTGACTCATTCCACAATTTAAAATCAGAGTTTCAGTTCTAATTTCTGGACCCCTCAGTGGGTTTGGAAAGATAGGAGACTCTGTGGCAGGAAGGTCTATTTCCCCAGAGTGGGATCTACAGAGACAGGGTAAATCTGGGCAGAGCAAAGTCTAGCCATTCCATTGTTCAAGGACTTACATTCCAGGGGCAGCCAGGCTGAGGCCAGCTGGGGGGCTGACAAGGGTAGAGGTCTCTGCACAGAGATCTGAAACTGGGTCTGAGAGAGGACCCTGGAAGGAACAAGCCACATAGGAAGTCCATGGCAAATGGGGCTTTCCTCTGACCGGTCATGCTCATCATTCTGGTAGAGGAAAGAGAGTTCTTCCAGGGAACAGAAGGGCAGCAGTGAGTTCTCCTTCAAGTCATGTTCCTTGAAAGCCACGCATACCTCCGTGTTCAGAAGGGGGCATGGTTTGCAGATGAGTAGGGTCAAGTGAGGCAAAATCCAAGCCTCAGAAGCAATCCATAAGAGAATAATAGGAAAAGGCAAGGGGGTGTTTCTGGAGAGTCTTCTGGAAACATGTTCAAGGTGCCAAGCCCTTAGGCTATCAGCAAACCCCTGGAACTTCATTCAGAATGTTCCACTCTGAAGGACCTATTTCCTAAATTCAGCTACTCAACAGTTCTTCCCGAAAACTCTGGCAACACCCACTAGCAGGCCTGGAACAGACTGTCCCAAACTCAGACATGATTTGAGGTCTCAAAGTGGTTTGCAAAGTGGGTTGTTCACACATCAGAAGTGATTGGGTTCCCAGGGCAGTTCACAAAGCTTTGTTATTCCATAATGCCTCGATAATAATATGTGGTCTCTTCCAACTAGACCAAGTCTCCACTTACAAAATAATTTCGGGCATGAATTCTAAGTTTCATTCTGGAACACTAGAAAACTGTTCTCCCCCTTCTGCACCAGCAGAAACCAACAGAGTTAGTTTTGACAGTCTGAGACACATCATAGGGTAGTGAAAGTGATTCACAGTTTGAAACCAGACAAATCGAGTTCAAATAATTCTACCACTCACTGGTTGGGGGCCTCTCAGAACCTCAATGTCTTCATCTCCAAAACAGATATCATAATACCTACCTTGCAATATTCTTATTAGGATTAAAAATCATGGGTATATTATAATCTGGGGTATAGTGATTAGATAATACCAATTTTCATCCAGAGACCAGAAACTTTGAGAAATTAAATGAAGAGGGTGGATGGTGGAACCATGGAGACAGGTGATAAAGCCCAGGTTTCTAAGAACCTGGGGGCTGGGTCTAGAAACTAGAGGCAAGTAAGGTCAGTGCTGATCACCAGCAGAGGATGGATTGTAATAAAGGAGCTGCCTGGAAGGGTTCATATTTTTGAAAGAAAAGAGTGAGCTCAGGGAGTGGAAGGAGAGCTTTCCTGGGTTCTATTCTCCGACTGAGTTTGCAAGACTAGTTCTGAGGTTGAGGCTGGTCACTCCATCACACACTGAAACCCCACCACCAGTGGGGACCCCGGGGAAAGCGCCTACTTGTATAAGGAGGCCTGTGACCAATGAGCCAGACATGAGAGGGCCAGTCCACTGCACATGATAAAAACAAGGCTGGACGTTACCTTACCAGTGAGGGGCTTTCCACATCCACACCCTTGGCCATGCACCCCAAGGAATCACCACTAGGTCAAGGAAAAAGGAATCACCTGGCCTGGTTCATCATCAAAACTATTTCTTAATGGATAGTAGGGATGGAAGCTCTACCTGAGTGAGAAGGATGGTGGCTGAAAGCCATTTAATTTTAATGTTGGAAGAGATGCGAACTTAATATGCACCCCCAACTGGGAGTGAGGCAGGACTTACTCTTCACAGATTGATTCAACAGGCTGATGAGGAGCTCTTTGGGAAAAAAAAAAGTGCTTAGCTGAGCCAACATGAGTTCATAAAGAGCCATTCATGCCAAACCAACCTCATTTCCTTTGTTAGTGGGGCTCGCAGGCCAGCAGGAAGTTGTAACATGGTGTTACTTGACTGGAGGAAGCCTTTTGACAAAGCCTGTCATGATAGCTTGGTAGACAAGATGCGGACACGTGGCTGCAGAGTCCTCTGGGGAGAACCGGCTTAAAGCGTGCCCAGGGCTGGCAACAAGGGCCCGTGTGACTCGGGAGATGACCCTGACTGCACACCACTCAATACTGTTGTCACAGGCTTGGGTGAAAGCAGGAGCAGCTGACAAATTAGGGAATGACACAAATGACACAAACTGGGAGGAAGAGTTAATAAGACAGACCATAAAAGACTCTTAATCACAGGAAACAAACTGAGGGCTGCTGAAGGGGACATGGGTGGTGGGATGGGGTAACTAGAAGATGGACACTGGGGAGGGTATGTGTATAGCAAGCACTGGGTATTACCGAAGACTGAGGACTCACTGACCTGTACCCCTGAAACAAATAATACATTATAGCTAATTTTTTAAAAGGAGGAAAAAAAGAGAGTCAAAAGCCTGAAAACTTAAAATTAGGCTTGAGGCTATAAGGAGGGGGCTCCAGTCAAGGAGAATGAAGCTAAAGGAATCAGTCTGGGCTGCTATACCCAAGTATCCTAGACTGGGGTGGCTTAGAAACAAGAGAAAATTATTTCTCACAGTGCTGGAAACTGGAAGTCTGAGATGAGGGAGCTGGCACAGATAGGTTCTGCTGAGAGCCTTCTTATTCTGTCCTCACAAGGCAGAAAGAGAGTGAGGGAGCTCTCTGACCTCTTATGAGGGCACAACCCTTATGACCTCATCACCTCCCAAAGGCCTCCCCTTCTACCACCATCATGGTGGTTCTGGATTCTCTTTGCTGTTCTCCCCCCTTTAGATATGAGCCTCACATCCTTTCTGACGGTGGCCCATTCAAGCTGTGAATCCTGAAGAGTGCTTCTGTCCTTGTCTCTTGCTGGTTTTCTGCCTCCTGGTGGATAACACACTACCCAGATATGTCTGGTGGTTCCCATTTCAAACCTTTGGGCCACAGGAGGTGTCTGGGTACAGCCAACGGTTCTGCTCTACCAGGTGTGGCAAGAAGGGCAGAACGTTCCTCCCTGTGTCCTCCAGGGATCCTCAGGGAGCCCCAGGCCTCCTGAATGAGAGATCAAAGGTTTCTTCAAATCCTAATCCCCAGTGGGAGAGGGGCCCGCACTCTGTTTCTGTAGGGCTAGTCCTCACTCCTTAACGGTTTTCCTGGGGTGCCCAAAGCCACTGGAATAGTAACCATATTTTCTTTTCCACCCTGTGTGCTGACTCTCCCAAGGGAACTACCCCCCTGCAACCTCCCACCACACCCAAGGCATACAATCAGCGGGGGGGTAGGGGGGGCAGGCACTGGAGGAGTAACTCTCCCCAGGGCAGTGGGGTGCAGGATACAACTAGCAGGGTGCAGCTTGCTGCCTAGGGCTGTCCACCCCCCCACCCGGAGCCAAGCAGAGCTGACACCCTGGCCTCACTCCTGAACAGGGGAAATGGCTAAACCAGACTTGGGGGCCTGGCTGGGAGGGGGAGCCACACTCAGGTCCCTACTCAGACCTCAGTTGGAGACTTGGGAGAACAAGGGGTTCTCGTTTCCAGGCTGGCCAAGGAAAACAGATGCTAACAGAGCCTGACAGTCAACTACTCTCAGATCAGCTGCTGGGGCCTTTAGAGAGACCACAGTCCTATTGCCATGGAAACGACCAGTTCACCTGAGGAGCCCCAGCTCCTTCCCCGGCCTTCCCCTAATGTAGGTTTCTATTCTGTCCTAATAAGCATTAAAAATGTTGCACATCAAATTTCATTAGGTTTTGCTGTGTTCATCTGTTTAGGGCTATTTTTTCTCAGTTGATTTAATCACCCCCACGTGTTTTGTGACCCCCCCTTGTTATTTTCTCTTCCTTTTCAGGTTAAATAGATCCAACTAGCCAAATTGAACAACTTCCACCCCAACTGCCCACCTACTCAACCTCCCAACATACACACTCTGCCCGCATATATACCCCCACATCCACACCCTCACCAACTCCTGCCATACACACTTTTTCCTCTCACATCCACCCCCATCTCAACCCTCCACACGCCTCCCCCACGTTTCTTCCCTTGCACACAGCTCCACTTCCACCCTTCCCACCTCCGCGTACAACCACTTCCCGTCCACACCAGTACAACTTCCCTCACACACACACCTATACACAATTACCCCACAGACACACTCACACTGCCAACCCCCCACGCCAACCCCGGACACCTTCTGAGCATAGCCATCTCACTCCAGCTGGGCGTTCACCACCGAATAGCCCTGAGCTTGTTTGCCAAGAGCAGTTCCCTCAGCGGGAGGACCCTGAGTGGCTCCCACCGTTCAGCGGGGTGGGTTCTGCTCTGGGGGTTGGGGAGCTGATTCTAGGCCATGTGTGCTGTCCACCGAGGAAGAAACCATCACTCAGGAGGCTTCTTCTCCTGAAGGCTTCTCATCCTGAGGCTTCCTTTCCTTATGCCTCCTCACCACCTTCCTTCCCAGGGACACCCGTGGGATGGATGAGCTGGCACATTTACGAATAAAGGACTGGAGAGTGACTCCCCTTTCTTCTCTTGCCTGCTTCAAAAATGTAATCCAACCCCCACCTCTTATCTTACAGGAAGCTCCCTGCCTGTGTATATCCATTGTCTGCGTAGTAGTTGACTTCCCTCTGGATGTTCCTTGGGATCTTTCACGGGTTACACCTAGTCCTGCCAGACACTGGTTTCCGAAGACCCTTCTTTTATTTCCTAAGGGAATTGGTGTCACCTTGGCCTGTTTCCCATCCACCAAAACCTCTCTGCGCCTTCCAGAAGTGGTCTTGGAGGCTTGGCTAGGTAACTAGTCTTTTTTTTCTAAAGGCGCCAGGGCACATTTCCGGACCCCTCTGACATTTAGAAAATCTAAACATTCATAAATGTCTGCCTGGCCTTTTTTAAAATTAGCAATTAGTTGTTTTAAAGGTCTCCGTTATTCCCACAATGTTCAGTCCCTCTTTATTTTTTTTCCTAAAATACATAGTTACTCTTCATTTCCCATGTTCATTTCTGGAGTAGCTTTGCTCCAGGGGAGGAAATCAGCAATCAAGACATAATAGGCCTGGGGGTCATTACTTATGCGTAACAGATTTCAAATGTCACAATAAGGGCAGGCAAAGAAAAATTTGCTGGACAGCCAACATGGGCACTTTACTTATACTATTTTGTGTTAATTTTGCCCTCAGAACATCTCGAAAGTGAAGGTATTATGGGTACCATTTTACAGATAAGGAAACTGAAGTTCAGCAAGGTAAAGTAGGAGCTTGCTTAAGGAACCTTGGCAAGTAAATGGCTGAGCTACATTTGAATGTTGAAGTCCGTGCTCCACCCATCATACCAGGCTGCTCCAACTGAGGGTCTGGGAATAGAACAGAAAAGCAGCCCAAGCTTCAACTTAGAGACTCACTGAGGACTCACATATGGAGTGTGCAGCTGGGACTATGTCGAGGGAAGATCCCTGCTCCAGGCCAGAGCAGAAGACCTACAGTGAGGACGAGGGAGAAGCTGCCTTCAGATGGCACCAGGATGCGTGGCCCATCAGCCATGAGCTGTGAGACTCAGCTTGCTACTGGAAGCAGGATGCTTCCTCATTTGGGACCCTAGTTTACCCAGCATAACACATATCTTGTCCCCATTATTGCCGATCATTTTTGTTCAAAGATTTTACTTATTTTTTTGAGAGAGAGAGAGAGAGAAAGAGAGAGAGAGTGATAGAACATGAACTGGGGGAGGGGCAGAGGAATGAACAGGCTCCATCCCAGGACTCCAACGTTATGACCTGAACCAAAGTCAGACACTTAACCGACTGAGCCACCCAGGTTCGCCATTCTACTACCATAGGTTATAAACACCAACATTTAACAGGCTAAATTCTGAGCAAGCATCCTCCCACCACTTACAGCCCTGTAGGCAAGTGTCTGTTTCATATGGGGAGGAACTGAGTCTCGGCTGCGGAGGAGGGAGTCCGAGGGAGGGAGTCCCCATTCCCAAGGACTGCCTGACTCCAGAACACCACTCAGGGTGGTACATTTAATAAAACGCATTTGTTCCTGATTGCCTTGCATAATTCAAACCTAAAGTTCCCGTAGGAATACATTTGAAATAGGAGCTGCTTTTCAAACTTTTCCCATGAAGTGAGATTTCTAGTTATTTTCATTCGCACATGTTAGCATAGCACATGCCCATGCTGCACTAGTACCCACCGCACAGGCCCAGATAGATGCCATGATGTGGCTGCTGGGCCGAAGTCCTCTTCATCCCACCTCCTGACCCCAGGAAGATGCCCTGAAGGTGGCTCAGCCCTAAGCACTTCCAGCTGCGGCTCTGACCCTGGCCAGAGTAAGGGAGACTGCTGTGCCTGTTTATCCAAATAGAATTTACACAGATGAAATGAGCAACAACACTAAAAAAAGTTAATTTTCCTGGTCTGTGGTTCCTCCCTGCAGGCTGAGAGGCCAGCTGTGGTCCCTGTCCCCGTCCCCTTCAGTTCCCTCTTCGTGGAGTTTGGCTAAGAGAACTGAGGTCAAGGAGGGAATGGCAGAGTGTGTCCCTCCCAGCAGGGAGGATCATGGTGGGCTGAACTCTGGCCAATGGACTATCCCTAACAAGGAGCGGAGTGATTGCTTTCAGAGGCCCGCCCATCTCTGACCACCCTCTGTGGTGGCTGCTCTGTGCGGAGCAAATGCCGTTGGTATGTGGCTCACGCTATGGGCAGCCAATCCACCAACCCACAGTGTGTGATGCCTGGCAAGGTGCCCTTCCCTCAGCTTGGCCTCAGTGCCCCAGGCTCCTTGCTGGTTTCATTAACCCAGTCCTCATGCTGCTGAGGAAGGGGTCTAGAGTGAGCTTGGCACGGGGTTGTCTGGATGGAAGCCAGCAATGTCCGACTCTCCTTCAGAGCTGGCCTCAAATCCCTTGTCTAGACTGAGGAGGGAAAAGAGCATGGCAGTACACCTAGATTTGGGTCTATCTTCCTCCTGGACCTACTTGAAGAAGGATTCAGTCTCTACATAGTCCAAATAGATACAAGGCCACAAGACATTCATGAGAAAAGATGAGTTCACTGGTGATTTACATGGTAGATTCCCATGATCAGAACCCAACAGACATTTCATCATTAGACACTGCTACTCTGGCTCCATTCTTTTTCCATTCCAGCTTCCATAACAGAAGACTCACAACCCATAAAGGAATCCCTCTGGGGCACCTGGGTGGCTCGGTTGGTTGAGAATCTGCTTTTGGCTCAGGTCATGATCTTGGGGTCACAGATCAAGTCCCATGTGGGGGGTCCTCGCTCAACAGGGAGTCTGCTTCTCTATCTCCCTCTGCCCATCCCCCAGCTCATGTGTATATTCTCTCTCTCTCAAATAAATAAAGTTTGAAAAAAAAAAGGGGGAATCCTTTTTATCATTCTAAGTGATTCAACTCTTGAACCTGACCTCTAGATATGACAAACAACAACAACAACAACACACACACACAAACAAAAAATCCAAGCCCGACATTTAAGTAAATAGGTAAAGAGGAATCAGAATCAGTTATTTCCTTAACACATCCTTTGGTGGCTCATTTATCCTCAGACATCTTTAGATCCAATACAGTGGGCCAAGGATGAGAATTTGTGGACTAGGCCTACCATTGCTGCCCATCACAAAAGCACTGCCACTTCTTACATCCTTCAAAACATGTACAAGTTTATCCCAAGCCAATAAACTATCATAAAATTAGCTCCAAAGCAGCATTGTTCCTAGGGTGCTGAGTGAATGCAAATGCAAAACCACTTTGTAACGCTATTTCCCCAACACAGACCACACAAAATTTCTACACGGGAAAAAAATTCCACTGCAAATGATGCCACAGCCAAACATTATTAAACATATGGGAAATAATCCACCATGAACAAGAGCAAGCAAACACAAAACAGGGGAGGATTCACATTCCCAAAACTTTAGCTAAGGGGAGCCAACTGAAAAAGACTATATAAAATAAATACATTTAAAAGAATTGAAGAGACCAGAGGAAAAATAGGAATCATAAGACAATATAAAAAAATCATAAAATAGGGCAGAGATATTTGAAAAACTAACACAACTTTAGAAATTAACAAAATATATAGAGCCATTAAAATGTACAATGCAGAGTATGAGCTGAATCAGATTAAGAGAGCTGGAGGGAGACTAAGTGAACAGGAAGACGTACATGAGGAAATCACCCAGGAGGCAACTTAGATGAATTAAGCACTTGAAACTATGAAAGATGAGAGACCAGGAGGCCAAACATCAAAACATATTATGTATAACACATTTTGTAAAATATGCATTAATGTATTATATATAATATACTATATATTATATATGTTTACATATATTTTCTGTATTTTTATATCTAATACAGTATATGGATTTTTAGAGGAAAGAATGGAGAAAATAGGGTTATGCAGTATCAGGAACATTTTTGGCTGAGAGTTTTTCAGAACCAAAGGAAAACCTTAATATTCAAAAGAAATAATAGCACATTGAACTTCTAAACAGGTAAGTAAAAATTAACCTATACTGAGACACCATATGGTAGACAAGCAAGACCACAAAGAAGAGAGACAATCTTAGAGTCAACTGGAGAGAAAAAATGGAATTCCCAGAAAGAATGATGTTGAGACTGATGGAGAAGTCCTAATACCAGTAAGAGGAGCCAGAAGAGAGAGGCATGTTACCTTCAAATCACTGAGAGGAAATAACTATGAGTTTAAAACCCTGCTTGCAGCCAAACCATAATTCAAGGACAAGGATTAAACTGACATTTTCAGACACAGACTTAGAGATTTTCTCATTCATGAGCCCACCTGCAAGTAATGCTAATGAATATATTTCAGGAGAAAGGAAATTAAATCAACAAGGGTAGATGAAATGCCAGAAGCAATTGTGAGCAAATAAACCAGTAAACTTGTGGGTAAATACATGTAAGTGCTGACTTATTTATAATTAACAGTGACTATAATAATAATGGGTACTAGGGGGAGGTTAAAGACAGGCAGAACAGAAGTACGGGTCAACAAAACATGGAAGATGGAAGAGGACAGTGAGTAGTAAAACATCTCAGCACCCTTACTTTGTTCTGTTGGAGAATAAAGACATTCATTAGCTTTAGGGATTGTGAAGTCATAGGTCAGTGTTAAAATGTAAGGGCAAGGGTGAGGCATACTGTGTTCATGGACTGGCAGACTCCATAAACATGTCCAGTATCTCCAAATTGATCTATGAATTTAATGCAATTCTAAATAAAAATTCCAGAAGCATGTTTTTGGGTAGAGACAAGCTGATTATAAAGTTTTTATGGGGAGGCAAATGAATAAGAATAGATAAAACAATTTTGAAAAAGAAGAAGAAAGTTGGAGGAACCATAGTATCCAATTTTAAGTCTCAACTACAAAGTTGCAGTAACCATGACAGTGTGAGAGTGGGAAAGAACATACACAGAGACTAATGGAAAAGAACAGAAAGTTTAGAAAAAGACCCACATGAGTATAATCAATTGATTTTTAATAATGATGTAAAAATATTAAGTGGAGAAAAGGTAGTCTTTTATTTTTTTAGATTTGATTTATTTATTTGAGAGAGAGAGCACAAGCAGAGGGGACACCAGGCAGAGGGAGAAGCAGGCTCCTGCCTGAGTAGGGAGCCCAATGCAGGGCTTGATCCCAGGACCCTGGAATCATGACCTAAGCAGAAGGCGGACGCTTAACTGACTGAGCCACCCAGGTACCCCAAAAGATAATCTTTTCGGTGAATGATGCTAAAACAATTTAACATCCATATGCAATAAGAAGAAAAAGAATCTTATAGAAAATTAACTCAAATTAATCATAGATCTAAATTTAAGTGGGAAGCTATAAAATTTAAGGAAAAAAAAAACATGCATAGGAGAAAATCTTCCTGACCTGGAATTAATCAGAGTTCTTAAATGTGCACCAAAAGCATGATCTATTAAAGAAAAAAGAATTATAAGTTGTATTTCATCAAAATGAAAAACCTTTGCTTTACAAATGACAGTTTTAAAAGAATATAAAAGATAAGCTAAGACCTGGGAGAAAATATTTGCAAATCTTCTACCCAATAAAGAATTTGTATCCAGAATTTATAAAGAACACTGAAACTGAGCAAGAAAACAGATAATCCAATTACAAAATGGACAGAAGGCTTGAACAGACACCTTCCCAAAGAGAACACATGCATGACAAATAAACACATGAAAAGATGTTCAACATCATAAACTTATATTTATAAAAGACACCCCCAGACACAAATATTTATAGCAGCTCTACTTGTACTTGGTACAAACTGGAAACAATTCAAAAGTCTTTCAATGGATGAAAAGGTGAACTGTGGTATATCCATACAACAGAATACTATTCGGCAATAAAAATGAACTACTGATACATGCACCAACTTCAGTGAATTTCAAAGGCCTATGGCCCCGGGAAGAATCCAGCCTCAAGATGTTACCTGCCTGATGTTGCCATTTCTATGTCATTCTCAAAGCTACAAAACCATAGTGATGGAAATGGGCTAGTGGTTGAGGTGATTGGGGAGAGTGTGACCCTGCAGGAATAGCACGATGGACGTGTTGGAGCGATGGATCTGCTCTGTATTCTGATTGTGGTGGCTACCCAAATTTATAAATGTGTTCAAATTTATAGAACAGTGTGTCATGCCCCCCCAAAGTCAATCTTACTCTCCAATAATTTTTAACTAATAATGTATAACTTCTAAACCTGTAGAAGAAAAAAAGATAAGGCTAAAGAAATAAGACACAGGGGTGCCTGGGTGGCTCAGTGGGTTAAGCCTCTGCCTGCAGCTCAGGTCATGATCTCAGGGTCCTGAGATCACTGCATATCAGTATGTTTTTCTTCTTTCTAGTGTTATGTCTTATTTCTTTTTTTTTTTTTTTAAGATTTTATTTATTTATTTGACAGAAAGAGAGATCACAAGTAGGCAGAGAGGCAGGCAGGGAGAGGGGGGGAAGCAGGCTCCCTGCTGAAAAGAGAGCCAGATGTGGATCCCAGGACCCTGAGGCCATGACCTGAGCTGTAGGCAGAGGCTTAACCCACGGAGCCATCCAGGCGCCCCTCCCTTCATCACTTTTTTATTTCAACAGTTATATTTTTTGTTTCTAGATGTACCAGTTCAAATAATTTTTCTTTTTATTTCTGATAATTTCCTTTTCTATGCTTTAACTCTGATTGCAGACTTCAATTTGTACAGAAAAGTAAATCCCTCACAGGCAGCTCTTCTCAACGGATCAGACAGCTTCAACCTCCCTCGAGTTTTTTGTTCCTCTCGACACTCAGGCATTGTGGTTTATATTTTTCTGAGTGCTGTTATCTGCACTTTTAATTCTTAAAAAATTTTTTTAACTTAAATTCAATTTAGTTAACATATTATTATTAATATGTATTATTATTTTCAAGGGTAGAGTTTAATGGTTCATCAGTTGCATATAAAAGCCCATGCTCATCACATCACATGCCCTCCTTAATACGCATCACCCAGTTACCCCAGCCCCTACCCATCTCACCTCCAGCAACCTGCAGTTTGCTTCCTAGAGTTAAGAATCTCTTAAGGTTTGCCTCCTTCTCTGTTTTTATCTTATTTTATTTTCCCTTCTCTTCCCCTATGTTCACCTGTTTTGTTTCTTAAACTCTACATATGAGTGAAATCATATAGTATATATCTTTCTCTGACTGACTTGTTTTGTTCAGCATAATGCCCTTGTCTCAGTTCTTTTTTTAAAAAAAGAGGTGTCTGGCAGCCTAAGTGTCCATGGACAGGTACTGGGTACATAAAATGTACTGTAGCCATACAATGGCTTATTATTCAGCCACAAAGAAATGAAGTTCTTGATACATGTTACAATACAGATGAACTTTGAAAACATGATGCAAAATAGAATAAGCTAGATACAAAAGGACATATATTGTAGGATTCACTTACATGAAATATCTAGAATGGGCAAACTCACAGAAAGCAAATTAGAAATAACCAGATGCTGGGGAGAGAGAGGAGTGGAGTTACTGCTTAATGGGTACAGTATCTGTTTGGAATTGATGAAAAAAAATTGGAAATAGCGGTGATAGTTACAGAGTATTGTGAATATAATTAATGCCACTAAATGTATACTTCCTAGTTAAGATGGCAATTTTTATGTTTTCTTTTTAAGATTGTATTTATTTCAGACAGAGAGAGAGAGAGCACGTGTTGGGAGAAAGAGTAGAGGCAGAAGTGGACTCCTCACTGAGCAGGGAGCCCAACATGGACTTATTCCCAAGACTCTAGGATCATGACCTGAACCAAAGTCAGATGCTTAACTGACTGAGCCACCCAGGTGTCCCAACATTTATACTTTATATATACTATATATACTTAACCACAATTAAAAAAATAACATGAGAGGGGCTCCTGGGTGACTTAGTTGGTTAAGCCTCTGACTTAATCTCAGTTAGGTCTTGATCTCAGGGTCATGAGTTCAAGCCCTATGGTGTGAAGCCTACTTGAAAACACAGACACACAGACACAGACACAGACACACAGACACACACACTCACACATACACCCCAAAACCATAATATACCAAAACCCTGGGCTGTATACCCTAAATGGGTGAGCTGTATGGTGTGTGAATTACGTCTCAATAAAGCTGTTAAAAGAAAAAAGCGGAAAGAAGAAAAGAGGCATCTGAAGGAAAACTGATAAATCTTAATGATCAGTATGTTTAAGTGTTTGTTGTATTATTTTCTTTACTTGGCTATATTTTGATTTTTTCGTATTAAAAAATAAAATATTTTTTCAAAGGAAAGGGAACCCTTACCAGGCAATTTCATGTTACTTAATTTCTTGTTTATTACCTAGGTAAAATCCTCATACATGTCTGCCTCCCACAGGGCGTATCACTAAGAATCAGAGACTGTGTTACAGAAGGGGCTACTTGTTCAAGAATCGGGAGACCTGGGTCTGTCTCTCCCTAACTGACTGGCACCCTTGGGAAAGTTACTGAACAGCTTTGAGTGCCAAGTTCTCATCTCCGACCTTTTCTTTCCCTTTCGCAGGTGTCCAGGAGAATCAAATGAGATCAGAGTGTAAGTGTATTGTAACCTAAAGAATGACGGACGAACATACAAATGTCAGGAAGTATTAAACACATGATTGAACATGCAGAAAATCCACAGATCTCATCGTGGGCAAAGCTTTGACCCTTTGCCAAGCCCATCACAGGCACTGCTCGAAAGCATCCCCACTTGCGAGCACTGGATCATTCCTTGCAGGAAGCAGAGGAAAGTATGAGGAATCATGGGGGAGGCAAGCCACCTGCTGTACGCTGTGACCTCAGCAAGTCAGGGCTGCTCCAAATCTCTGCATAATTCTGTACGTTTTCACTTTCAGGTGTGCTTTGGGGAGAAGCAAAACAATAAAAGCCACGGACTCTTTCTGGTGGGAGAGGACAGCATGGCCCTAGAGTGATACTCACTATCCCAGAAGCATCCCCACCAACTTTGGCAAGATGCCCACTCCTTCCTCATTCCCTTGAAGCAGGGGTTGGGGGCCACTCACCAATGCTGGCCGCGGTGTACTGATAAGGCTCTGAGAGGAAGTGTGGGAGGGTGAGGACGAAGGCACCCGAGGCTAGGAGGAGACCCCCAATGCCGATCAGCCGTGGACGGTGCACCCGGCTGCCAAAGTAGCTGACAAAGATGATGAGGATGGCGTTGCTGATCTGCAGAGAAAGCAGAGGGGCCGGGTGAGGCCTGAGCCTTTGTGGCTACTCACACACAGAGAAGACTTGATTGTAGCTGGCCCAGGAAAAGCAGGGATGCAAGAGGCCACCTTGTGTCAGCCTCACCCAGAGAGCCCTACAGTGGGCTCAGGACATGCTGAGTCAGCTCTCCCCTACCGTCAGAATCCCTTCCAGCCTCAGCCTCTTGGACTAGACAAAGGAAAGTACCTAGGGACCATGAAAACCTCATTGCCTAAATTTCAACCATCTTAGGCCCAAAACTCTTGGGGCAAAGTCCCAGGAAGCTTCCAGTTCCAGCTGGCTCCTAGGAATAGTACACACTGACTAAATGCCCTAGGGACACTGGCTGAGTAATCAGAAAAACCACCAAGCAACATGTACTGTCTCATTTCCTGATGCAACAACTCTCTTTTTGTGACAACAGTGGGACTCAGAATAGTGGGTAACTTGCCCTGGCTATGAGGTTAGGGACTACCCGAGTTTAAAGTAGCCAGTCTTAACTGGACTGGTCTACTGCCTCTTGGAGAAGCGGGTTTCTGCCCCACAGCTCTGCTACTGACTTGGCCCTGGCCCTTCTTGGGCTTACTTCCACTCCTGTCAGTGAGGGAGGAGGACTAAGACACCCCAAGCTCCTTCCTAGCTCTAAACATCAGAAACTCCACGTTCTTGGCGCTCCCTGGAATGTGTGGTCTCCGAGCCCCACCTGAGCCAGGGAAGGGAAGGGAAGACTCGGCTTAAGGAGCAAAGTCTTAAATGATAAAAAAACCAGGTGTGGGCAGATCTTCTGACTACAACTCTGTCCAAAGAGATGATCCTCCGGCCCAGAACGTAAGCTCCTCTGGACTGGAGGAGCCCTGAATGTCAGTACCCACAGCCCTGCCCCATGCACACCACGGTCTCCTTCTGGCTAGAAAAGCAGGTGCCCCTGTCTCAGGAAATAGGAGCCAGAGTCTTGGTATGTGGCTCTTACCAAGATCACCAACGGGCCACATCTTAGTTTTCTTGCTTACCCTTTCAGCACCATGTGATTCAGAGAACCATTCCTTCCTGAAACATTTCCTTCACTGAGTTTCCTAGGCAGCACCTTCTCCTAGTTTTCTTCCCCTGGCAGTTCCTTCTTCCTTTCCTTGGCTGGTTCCTCCTTGCCTCCCTGAACTCTCAGCTCTCCCAGCTCAGGCCCTGAACCTCCGCTCTTGTCTTGGTGAACTCATCTGGTCCCATGGCTTTCCATGTTCTGTGTGTGCTCCTAATTCTCACAGGCTTGGCACACCCAAACCTCATGCCTCCTCACCGACCTGAAAACCTGGGCTCCCACCCCAGTCCTCTTCATCTCCATAAACGGCATCTGCATCCTACCAATGGCTCAACAAAACACCTGAGCGTCATCCCTGACGGCTCGGTCATCAGCCACATACCGCCGTCAGCTCGTCCACTGAATGGACCTTCAATGACCACCTAGACGCTGCTTTTCTCCACCTCTCTCCCTACCTCCTGGTCTGAGCCATTGCCGTCTCCTCTCTGAACTTCTCACAGCGGCCTCCTCCCTGGGCCCCCTGCCTCCACTCTTGTCTCCCTGCAGCCTATTCTCCACCCAGCAGCCAGAGTGGTCCTGCTGACACATCAAGCCACTTTCCCTCGTTCAAACCCCAAACAGTAAAGGCAAAATCTGCCCCAGAGCCTCCACAGCCCTACGGAGCCAGTTCCCCTGCCCCATGAAGGCTCTGATCTGCTCTCCTCCGTCCCTCCCCTTCACTCCGCCCTAGCTGCTCTCTGCCTCCAGCTGCTCTCCTAGCTGCACACATGCACCCTCCTCAGGGCCTTTGTACTTGCTGCCCCTTCTCTTACTTGTCCACAGGGCTCCCGGACATCTAACCTACTTTAGACCTATGCTCAGATGGAAACTTCTCATGAAGGGCCTCTCTGAAAAATGAGGGGGTGGTGGTGAATGAAATGGGTGAAGGTCCTCAAAAGGTACAAAATCCCAGTTATAAAAGAAGTAAGTACTGGGATGTGATGTCCAGCATGGTGACAACAGTTAATAACACTGTCCTCTTTATTGGAAAGTGGCCAAGAGAGTAGATCTTAAAAATTCTCATCAGGGGTGCCTGGGTGGCTCAGTGGGTTAAGCTGCTGCCTTCGGCTCAGGTCATGATCTCAGGGTCCTGGGATTGAGTCCCGCATCGGGCTCTCTGCTCAGCGGGGAGCCTGCTTCCCTCTCTCTCTCTCTCTACCTGCCTCTCCATCTACTTGTGATTTCTCTCTGTCAAATAAATAAATAAAACCTTTAAAAAAAAATTCTCATCAGAAGAAAAAAAGCTGTAACTACGTGAGGTGCTGGATGTTAACTAGACTCATTGTGGCGATCATTTTGCAATATATACCAAGGTCCAATCGTTATGTTGTATACCTGAAAATAATATAATATTGAATGTCAATTATATCTCAATAAAAAGGAGGTAAGTATACCTTATCTTTATAATAATTAAATATCACTTATAATTTAAGTTATATTTAAATATATTTATAATTTAAGTTCTATTTAAATATTTTTATAATTTAAATAGTTATTTCAAATATAGCCACCATTGCCCTCCGTGACTTTATTTTTCTTCATGGCACTTGTTGTAGTCTGATCTACCAAGTTTTATTTATTTCTATATAAAAAAGTTACATTTATCACTAGAATGATATATGAGCAGAGGGTTCTGTCTGTTCATTCCTGCCTCCCTGTGCCTAGAGCAGTGTTTGACACATAGTTGGTGCTTTTGAAATATTTATTGAATAAGTGAATGAATGAACAAATGATAGGCTTTTTCAAGAGGACACAGTTGCTCGGAAGACCCCTCCTTTGTCACCAAGAGTAAGACTGTTTATAAAACACAAAGAAAGGGGGAGTGAAGGCGTGTGGGGGGAGGGGAGTAACCCAGCCTGATGCAGGGGGTTGCTCCAGCCCCTGGCCAGATATCACTCTAGGAGATTCTGAAACGCATCCTGGAAGCAAAGCATTATTCTTAAGCTTCTTAGATTTTATCTCTCCATGTTCTTATTTCTCTATCATTTTTTAAAGACATGATTGTGTCGGACTATACCAGCTAAGCTAACTGAAGCTGACTTTAAAAGGTCTGGGTGAGGGATGGCAGGGTGCCCCAAAGGGGGAGGAAGACCTGGGTAACCTAGGCCCCACCCAACTGGATTGGCCCTTCCAGCACTCCCAGGCCGTGTGCTCGTTTCTCAGCGGGAAGTAGGACCTCCACAGCTGTTATGGTGGATGCTGGCTTAAGTCCTTGGTCCCCAAACTTTTCTTCAGCAGTGGAGTCCCTTTGCAAAAACAGTTTTAGCATAACATAGTGTAGCATAACATAACATAACATAACATAACATAACATAACATAAACATAACAT
The DNA here is from genome assembly GCF_011764305.1 of Mustela putorius furo. NCBI lineage: Eukaryota > Metazoa > Chordata > Mammalia > Carnivora > Mustelidae > Mustela > Mustela putorius. The sequence goes on along the minus strand of NW_025421987.1, from coordinate 107,303,133 downwards.
AACAAACATATATTATGCTATATGATACAATGTAATATAATATGGTATGATACAATATAATATATCATTATTCAATATAATATATCATTGTTCTAGCTGAGGAGAGGAGGGCCTCTATAGTCCATGCCTCAGCCTCTCAGCCCCTCTACAACCCAAGCTCCATTGTAACACATCCCTGCCCATCTGTGTCCCCAATCCAGGGGCCCCAGGCAAAATCCAGGTGGGAGACATTAAGGATGGGGCCTCAAGGGCTCCCTCCGATTTTGTCTGCTCTGGCCTGGCCTTTAGCAGTGGGCAGGAGAAGCAGCTGCTTCACTGGACAAGATGCCTGTGTCTTCTCACATCAGCCATCTCCTCATCCTGCTGCTGGCCCTTTGTACCCGGCCCTCCTCTCCCCTTCACTCACCCATCAGCCTGGAAAGCTCTGAGACTGGGCAGCAGCCTGATTCTAATATGATACTGATTAGCAGTGTGCTTAGAACACCATGTTGAGAAGAGTAAGAACCTGGACTCAGCTGGAAAGACGACTGTGGTTGATTAGTGACACCTGCCAGGGATAGGACTGCAGTGACCCAAATATTAGAGATTCTGTCTCCCCTCCATGAGTGAGGACGATGTGTGCCAGGGGCATTATTAAAGTCATAGGCCAGCCCAAGGAGGGCCAGTCCGTGGAGGGGTACCAGGTCCCTGTGCTATGGTCCGCATTGTGCCGGAGCTGGCCAAGTGGCAGGAGCACAGCCTATGTGGGGGCATCACCAGGAAGCCGAGACACGGATGCACAGACAGAGACACACGTCTATATACACACTCACATACACACACACTAAAACATATAAACATAGACAAAAAGCAGTGGCTCTAGGAGGGAGCTCAGAGGAAAGGGCTTGAGGCCAGCAGGAGTGACTGATGGGCCACAGGGCTGCAGCTGGGCAAGTACCTGCATGTCCCAGGTGCAGAGACAAACCATGTTGGGGGGTGCGTACAGAGATTCTGGCCATGTGTTTGGGGCAGAGCAGGGCTGTGGACAACGGAGTGAGGAGGACTGGTAGAAGCAGTGGGTTGGGGTTCAGAGGGGGGGCCTTAGCATGGGGGCCATCAGCCAGACCTGGGCTCAGACCCTGGCTGCCCTGTATGTGTGGCTGTGGCCAGCCTCGATGGGGCAATCAGGCTTTAGCTGTAAGCTTCCTCATCTAGAACCACGGCTAGGCAGAGATGTCCCCACTCCTAGGACCTCGAGGGGGATCTGGCCCAGGGCAGGGGCTCCTGAGGGCACTGTGTGTAGGCCACTGAGAGTGAAGGAGTAAAGGGCAAAGGCGTATTTCCAGCTGGGAGCAGGACTGGGGATGGGGAAATAGAAAGGGGCCAGCTAGAAGCCCCCCCGCCCCACATTTTTTTTAATGGCTCTATCTTAGAAGCTGGCCTGGTGGAGGCCGGGCTTTAAATTATATCAACCTGAATTTCACTAAGATGGAATTCTGCTCTGGGAGGGAGAGGCTATGCCTCCATCCCAAAAGAGTGGGCCTTGTGGAAAGAGAAGAGAGAAGCTAGGCCAGGGAGACACATTGCTTCACGTGGAACGACCAGGTTACAGCCACAACAGAGGGGGCTCTCCTCTGCCTCTTCCTCCCTGATTTCCAGTGACTCCCACCTGACCCTGCCCTCTGACCCCCCACTCCTGATCTCTGGGGCCACCCCATCTTCCTCTAACTCTGACATGCGGTCACTGAGGGACAGTGTGAAATCCCCGTTGCTGGGATGTCACAGAGAGCTGACCTTGTTTGGAAGTCAAGGCCACTGCGGGGCTCTGGCTCCTGTGATCCTCCTAAGAGAGGAGCTACAGGGCTCGGGGCTGCTTCTCCACCCGCACGCCTAAGACTCATCTACCCATGGACCACGGATGAGCAGAGGCCACGTAACCTTGTGCGTGGTCACAGAACTCAATGAGATAGACGCAGAGCTGGGAGGCAGATGGCCCAACACAGCCGGGGCAAGCCACGGCACACGCTCAGCCCCAGTGCCCCCATCTGTCAGGTGGGGCGAGGAGAGTACTTGCTCACAGGGCTGCAGTAACTGGGCCCTAGAGTCCGGCGCTGCCAGAGGCTCTTTGCTCAGTGCCCAGGGCAGGGAAACCTCAGGAAATGCAGCGGCCACCACACTGGCCCCATCTAGCAGTCCCTATTCCCCATGTGTACCTCCCAGCTCCCCATTCCCCTGCCCCTCCCAGAGCCCCCAGCTGAACTCTGGATCGGGGTGGGGGTGCACAAGTGGGGTCTGAGGGACCAGAACCTCCTGCTTACCTCATTCAAGCTGGAAATGAGCCCCGAGGAGGAACTGGAGAGCCCGAAGCGCTTCTCGATGGTGGTGAGGCAGCTCTTGAAGTAGGCGCTGTAGAGGAGCTGGCAGAGCTGCAGAAGGCCATGGCAGAGCACGAACACCTGTGGGAGGAGACACGGGCTGCTGAGGCCTCCAGATAGCCAGCCCCGGCCACAACCTTGGCCTTCCACTGTGGGACCTCGGAGCAGGGAGGCTAGAAGTCTGGCCTATTTCCTCACCTGTTACGTGGGAACACTCCCATCATGGGATGGTCTTGAGGGTGAAACAGTATCAGGGTTATACCTGTGATTTATACCCCACTCCAAGGACTGGCCCAGTGCTGTCCACCATTCCCTTCATTCCTGCCATTCACATCCGGTCAGCATAAACGGCCTAGCAGGACCACGGTGCTGGAGAAGCACCCCCAAGGCAGGGGCCTGACTCACCAGCCCCACATCCAGGGGCACTTAGCACTGAGGAGTGCCTTCACTGCACCGCCGAGCCCAGCGGGCACTGCTTTGCCCTCCCTCCAATGTCCTGGGCGGCCTGGAAGTGACGCTCCAGCCAGTGCAGCTCACTCCCAGGGGCACAATAAGCCGTGGGTCACATTGCTTCACTCCTCTTGACCTGTCCTCCATTCCCCTCTCCAGCATCAGCACCCATTCTCTGAGGCTCACCTCTAATTCACCGTGATGGTGCAAACTACCCAGTTCGAATGGCTACCCCCCCCCAGTCCACCTCTCATCTGGGGTGTCTGTGGTTGTGCTTGCTTCTCTTGCATGGATGATAGGGGTCCCAGGAAGGCCCCAGGCCATTGTCCCTGCATCCCACCCCACCCCATAAGCTTGTCCCTGTGGGTCTGAGTGAATGTGAATGTGAGTTTTGGGTTGATGGGACAGATACACAGCTGCGAGGGTAGACAGCAGTTTGTAGCATCTGGAGTTGGCTCCAGGCTGAGCTCTGGGATTTCCTGGGTTCTAGGCTGGTGTGCTGGGCCAAAGCAAGCTCAGAGCCAGGAGCCCCATATCCCTGAGCTCCCCTGTGAGGTACCCCTTTCTGGAGACTGCACTTTTCCTTCAGGGAAGGGTGGGGTGCCCTTACGTTTCATGGCCTGCCAATGTTCTTCTCTTAATTGAAGGCCTGGCATCTTAGGACAGCTATTGGGGCTCCACCTTCATTTCCGTTTCCTTGCACAGCTGAGCCCACCCCATGTGCAGGGGCCTCTCTCCAGGCTATGGGATCAGAGCTGACTTTCCCTCTCCTACCTGCCAGGGCAGAGCCTTTGTGAGGCCAGCCTGGGGCTTCTGACGGCCCAGCACTGGCTGCCTGCCCATGCATCAGGCTCACAGTTTCCAAATCCAAGGAGGCCGTTACACCCACAAAACCACATGCCTCTCCCGACTGCCTCCTGCCTGAGCCCGCAGCCACCTAGCTCCTCACCAGGGACAGAAGGAAGCCTGCCCATCTGCAGGGGGAGGGAGCACTCCCTCCCTGCCTCCCGAGGGACCCTTTGCTCTGCTTCCCCTCATATATTGGCATTCTTGAGATTTTATGATAAAGGTGTTTTTGAAAACTAGTCCCCTGTCTTTTACAAACGGGGAAACTGAAGTCCAGAGAGGGGGATCCCACATGCCTGCCCAGCATCCTGCACACAGTCAGCCCTCTGGGCTTAGAGGCCAGGCACTGGAGATGCCTGGGTGGACCAGTCTGGGGCTGCCTCTCACTCCACCGAGCTCCCTTAGCCATTTCCCACCCTCTTGGGCCCCAGATTTCCCTGTGAGGTAATTGGGCTAAATTGGTGGCTCTTAACTCAGTTTTGATCCATAATCACCTGGTGGGAGGTGGTGGTGTCTTTGAAATCTAGAAGTCAAACCCAGGCCTCCGAATCAAAATTAGGGGAAGCCCCCTGATTTCTCGCCGGCGCCTGTCCTACTGGCCCTGTGCTATGCGAGCAGGTCCTGCCTCATCCCCAACCCACCTCTCTCCCTGGATTACTGCAGCCATCTCTCATTGGCATCCTGTCTGCCCCCTTAAAACCCTGCATCCCACCACCCCAGAGACAGCTTTCTCAAACTCAAATGCAAGCAGGCTGTCCCTCAATTAACATTGCTCACTGCCCCCTGCCCCCATTCCCTATAAGATAAAAACTCATGCCTTTGGTACGGTATTGAAGATGCTACAGATCCTAGACCTTGTCTGTCTCCAGCTCCATGCCCTGCTGTGGCTGTGTTTCACGAAGACTGGCTACACCTGTATTTCCTGTCCTACATGCATCTCTTCCAGTGTGACAATGACATTCCTTCATCAAGAGGTGGGGTCTCTGTTCCCTCGCCTTCAATCAGGGCTGATCTTAGTTGCCTGCTTCTAATGAAGAGAATGAAGCAGAAGTGACGCTGTGTGACCTCTGAAGCTAAGTCCTGATCGAGGATCCATCTGGCTCCGTCTCTCTTGGGACCTTTAGAAGCCAGACATCACAACGTAAGGAAGCCCAATCTCCCCTGCTCGTGGAGCGGTCACATGTCGCTGTTCCCGCCAACTCCAGCTAAAGTTTCGGTCTGCAACCAGCATCTGCTGCCAGACGTGTTACTGAAAGAGTCTCCAGAGGATTCCAGCCCCAGCCTTCATGCCAAGTGGAGCAGAAATGAGCTATCCCACCAAGTTTATGTAGATGACAGATGTGTGAACAAACTGAATGCTGTCATTGTTGGAAGCACTAAGTTTTGGGTCGCTGTGTAATGCAGCACTAGATGCTTGCAACACCTGCTGTCACACACCTTGCCCTTCAAACTTCATCAAGGTCATACGACTCAAGTTCCCCACAGCACACATTCATTGTCTGTGACTTTGCTCGCTATGTGGACAGAACTATCTTCCCCTTCTTGGTCTGGATAATTACGTCTTCTTGGCTTGTTTTGCCCAGCATGGGGCTCAATCATGGGTCTAGTTCAAAGTCGGTTCTAAAAATCCCAGTACACCATTGCTGCAGAGGCCTCTTGCTGGTTTGGCTCATGGTTGGCATTAGAAGGAGCATCTGGCAGGAATGAGGACTGTCATAATGGCCTGGGAAAGAGTACAAGGTCAGACAAAAGGATGGCCGTGGGGATGTAAGGAGAGAGCTGCAGAGGTTGAACTGACAAGTCTCTCACCGATTCAAGGTGGAAGAAAAGGGGCAGAGTTTCCAGCCTCAGGGCCAGGAATGGGGCAAGGCCATCCCTGAGACAGGGGCCCCAAGTGGAGGGGTGTGTGCAGAGAGGGAGGGCAGCGAGTTCAGTTTTGGAACACCTGAGTTTCTGAGCATGAACTCAGAAAAGACCAGTCTCCCTCTAACCAAATTAGTAATGAATTAATAGGAGTGACTAACCTCTACCAAATTCCCCAGCAGTGTCATGAGAAGAAGGTGAGGACAGTGGGAGAAAAAATCTGTCTCTTTCCTGAAAAAGGTCTTTTCTGAAAAGTGTGCCTTAGGTCTTTCCAGAAAATGCAGAAATCCCCCATTTTCTGCCCCCTGATATGAGGTGGAAGACCCACATAGAGCCAGCCAGCACCTTTCCACGTCCTATGCCCCTCCCAGGTCCATCACCAGCTTCTGGCCACTGCAGCCCTGTCGGGTCTGTGTCCTTCTGGGTGTCTTGGCAGAAAGGCTGGAGTACACACGGGCCCTTCATTCCAGTGGCTTCAGAAGATGGAGAGGAATGAGAAGATATATGGCCACCAGGGAGAAGATGCCAGCAAGGGGAAGAACTGTATAGATGGTCCCTGCAGAGCATTCTGGTCAGGGCCACTCAAGGTCACAGCCATCTGGCCCCATTTACTGAGCTGATGCGGACTGGACCCTGGGACCATCATCTAGGTTGCTTGACCTTACCAAGAACCCACTCCATGGCCAGCATGAGATGGAGCAACAAACTGTCAACACTTGCAGGAGAAATAGAACATGGGGTTTAAGAGTCTCTGGGGACGCACTGGTGGGAGGAGTGTCACAAAGAGGAGGGATACTCAGTAACTGGAGACTTCCTCCACTCCCCTCACTTGCCAAGTAACTGAGCCTCTCTGTTACTGCCTGAGAAGTCTAGATCCGAATTTCCCACAAGGTGCCATGCAGAACACCCCTCACTCGAGATGCTTGAAGTTGAAAGTATTCCCAGGAGAAAAAATTTTGGAGAATTTTGCTTATGATCATCCTACTTCATGAATATTTACAATTCACATTAGCATATTAAAGACTTTGAGAAAGTCAAGAACTGCTTAACTGCTTTATCCAAATTTCTCCATACTTCTCCAACCATGGAGACACATTCGCCCAATATACACTTCTAAAAAGTATACTTAACAGATAGTAACACCTTGCAAAATATGATTTGAGGGAGATCTCATGTCACTTTTAGAAAGCAGCTTACTGGTAGAATCAGCCCTGCGAATTCTTCACAAAACGAAAATAAAATAAAGATGTGTTACACGGCCCGATATATCTTTTGTAAAATAGTGCACCATGATTTCCTATCCCCTCACTCTACTTTTTTTCTTTCTCGTGGAACTTCCGGTTTCCTAAAATTATATCATTCTCACTTACTGGCATGTCCCCCCACCAGACAGAGACTGCAGGGAAGAAAGATGATGAATGGTTTTTAGGGTGCTACTTCCCCATTGCCTGGAACAATGCCTGGTCTGCACCTGGGGCTCAGTTGTCAAGGGAATGAATGTGTCTTTAAATGCGCTAACTCAGGAGTCCATGCTCCAGCAACTAGTCCGTCAGAGTAGCCATTCAGGAAGCTGCAGGTTCATTGTAATGGTCTGTCCTGAGTCATATATGAACCCCCCCCCTTCAGTGCTGCCTTAGGTCAGTCCTCAGACAGCCTCGGGGAGTCAAAATCTGGCTGCAGTGTCCCTTCTGTGGTCCTTGTCCCTAGGCCGGAGCTGAGTGCACCCCAGACAGGCTCACTCATCTGGTGGGAAGCACCAGATCTGCACGGCCATGCTGACAACCCGAGGGGGTCTGAGCGACACCTGGCCGTGGGAAACCCTTTTTCACAGTCAACTGGAATCCCTCCTACGTAATCCCAAATCCACTTCCATCTCTTTTCTCTTTTTCATCTTTCCCCTTTATTCTGAATCAATGTATCACACACATATGTTTAAAAAAAAAAAATCAAGTAACACCGAAGGGCTTAGAACGCCGAGGCCCTGGCCTGCACTCAGCTCTAGCCCACCATCCGTGCTGCAGGTTGGGGACAGCCACCTCTGGTGTCAGCTTTTCTGTGCATTACACCCATGCATATCAAAATAAGACGCTTGCTCTGCAGTTTCCTGATGTGCCACTGTAGACTGCCTGCCATTAGAGGAGAGGATTCAACTCCCCCCCTCTTGCGTCTCCCATCCTTCCTCCTGCTCCTCCCAACTTGTAATCATTCTCTGCATTTGTGTGTTAATATATTGGATCATTTCACTCTGTGGCAAGCCAGCTGGGAGTCCGAAGGAGCAGGGCTTCCCTGCTCAGCACACACCCATCCTCAGCACACACTCCATCAGTTCATGGAGAAGGTTGTCTGTGCTTTCCAGGGGTCAAAGGATGCTCTATATTGCCCCCTTGGGGTTCAGCCCCACTTCTCATTTCTGTCTCTGCAACACCTCCTTGTTCTAAGTCTGTTGCTCTCTAGGGCTGTGCCCAGTCTAAGGGCTCCCCACACTGTAAGCCCCATGCATGTACCTGGAAACGGTCCTTCCTTGGTCCATTGACATTCCCAACCATCTCCATATTGCTGAAATTATTGCAACTGTTCATCTACTCATAATCTCTATCCCTTTTCCCTCTTTTTTCTGTTCCTGGCTTTCACCATTCTTTCATTCTTTATTCTCATTATAATGAGAATGACGAAATTGAGGGAAGACAAACATGCGCCCAATCTGCCATCTTGAATCATAAACCCAATGTCTTTCTTGATGCTAATCTAGCAAACAAATTGATAATTCTGTGCCCACTTTTCCAATGGGGAAAAAAAGCAGTATACACTTGTCAGTGGACTAAATAGTCAAAGCAAAATGTGTACCCATGTCTTTCTCTACAACTCTCCCCCACACCTCCCTGTTATATTCATGCATTCTGCTACCTCATTTATTTGACCACAGTCTTCCAGAGTGGTTGGAGTGCCTCCAACAGAAGGCACGTGGCCAGAGAGTGGTGATGGCTCTGGGTGTCTGCCCACCCCCACTGCTATTTGTGTCTTTAAGTGTCTCTACCCTCATAGCCCATTGTCAGTCCCGGCTGGCAGCTCACCATGTGGGTAAGACCTAGGAGGTGAGGCTCTGGGCAAAAGAGGCCATAGTGCAAATGGGGATGAAGAAAGCAACTCAGAAAGGGTAACTCCTGGCTGTTGCCCAGCGACCTCAGAGACAAGGAGGCCTCTCAAAGGGGAGGCAGGTCTCTGGGAGGGCTCCTCTGAGGCCCACCTGAGAGGCTCCTCAGAGCTGGATGGGAGAGAGGTATCCTTTTCCCTGTCCGCCAAAAGTAAAAGAAGGGAGCCAAGCAAGGACTCAGATGTGAAAAGCTTTCACCAGTTGGCCTTTTTATCCCTCCTGTACCTTTTGCAGGGTGTGACTTTGGATCCAAACCATGGCCCTGTGGCCCCAAAGGGAAATGTCTCTTTCAAGAAGTGATTCAGGAAATCAAATATTTTCCCATGCAGGAAGACTGTCTGAACAAGATAAAGTTCAGAGATTCAAAATAGCCAGTCTTGGGTCAAAGTGGATGGTATTCCTAGCGGCGATAATAAAAGGTATCTTTAGTGTTATTATGAACTAGAAAAATGCCTTTGATATGACAGGGTCCTGGGAGCCCTTGGAAGTCTAAAAATCAGGATAATCTAAAAAGAAAAACATGATTTCCACTACTGCTTCCTTGTTCCTTAAGAGGGAAGTAGCCAGGCTGGAGAGTTGCAACTGGGAACCAAGGGGAGGCCAGTCAAGCCAGGCCCCTGGCGGGTCTCTCCAGGGCCCCTTGGCAGCCTCTACTGTCCATACTGTGGCCTTACTGTATAGCAGGGTTCTCCTCATATGATTGAGGAAGTCCCCTCTCCGAGGCCTATGAGAGCTGCTTCGGGGAGGATGGAGGCTCAGTGGAGGCCAGGAGGCCACAGGAAATCACAGCTGGCACGGAGGAGCATCACACCCAAGTGGGCTCTCTCCCACTTTCATATTGCCCAGGGAGTCCTGGCCAAGGCACCTCTGGAGCCGGGTCCCCACCGAATTGAATTAGGTGAGATCTTTCGGTCATTTTTTTTTAGTTTAGTCTACTCAGCTTAGATAAAAATCTCACCTGAAGGCCTCTATGTAAGATTGAAATTAAGATGGACACTGAAAGTCCCAACCTGCATAATTCCTTTAGTTTTTATTATTATTTTGTGTTTTTGTATTTAATATTATTATGACCTAGAAAAGGCCTTTGATAAGCCAGAGTTCTGGGGGTCCTTGCAGGTATATAGACCAGAACCATCTGTAAAAATATACAGCTGCCATTGGGGTGTCCTTGTCTGAGGGGACACCGGGCACAGAAAAGGGAGGTACAAGAGCTCTCCAGCTCCTAACCCCGGTGATCCTCGAATACTTTGGGCCATGGTTATTTTGTTTAGGTTTTCTCCTGTCTGACAGTTGGCTCCAGGGAGGGAGAAGGCAGATGGCTGGGCTGATTTGGTATCATTTGTGAGGGAAGATAAAATGAAGAACAGAGAGTGAGAGACGGCCTGGGATGATAGGAACCCGAAGTATGGCCTTTAGAAATCATGGATTAAAAAGAAAATTCTGGTAGAGATGAAACATGAGCACATGAGACTAAATGAATTTATCAGATTAGCTAGGAACATGGTGCTCAAGGGTTCTCAGAAAAACCAAAACTTTGAAACAAACCTATCATTGACATTTATGTTAATACGTGTCCAAATTCTTCTGCAGAAATTCCTGAAGTTATTTACTTATTTTTTAAGTCAGAAAAGCTTTCCTTCGTGGAGTACGAGTGTCGTTTGTGTTTTCCAGAATCTGGCACAAGAGTAATTTGTTAGAGTGAAACAAGTCACCGTTAGGGAAATTGCTTTGAATTCACATATGACAGGAAAAGAACATTCAAACTGTATTAATATGGAGACTTCAACCTATTTTATATTCTTCCTATACGTTGTAGTAAAAAGACAGGTAGTTACTATTTTCCCGTCACTTCCCTGAAGGAGGGGGAGCTAGTTTTTCAGAAAGAGAGAAAGGGGGGACTGGAGACATGGTATCCAAAGAGTTTAGGATACTGAAGCTGATCCCCAGGAAGCTGGTCGGGAGGAAGGCTGGCTTGCGGCTCTGGGGAAGCATCAAGAGATATTTTCTTCACATCACCTTGTCTGTTTACTTATTTTGTCTTCCTCCGTGTGTCAGTCTTGGTCACCCCGTATCTTCTGCATCTGGCTATCTGGCACATAATAAATGTCCAGTCAATATTTGCTGCGTTCTGTTCATCCCCATACTACCCTGAGAGGCAAACAGGATTACTTTCAATTATGGATGAGGAAACGGAGCTTCAGGGAAGCTTACACAGTTGTCTCATGTCACACGCCTAGTAAATGGTAGCAGCCTGCTGACGCCAAATCAGGCCGTCATCCTGCTCCACCTAGCTGCCCAATCTTATGAGAGAATTTGGGGGAAGAAGGCATCCCTAAAATTGTTTTTATCGCGATTGGTTATTGGGGCACTTGGGTGTCTCAGTCGGTTAGGCGTCCAACTACTAGTTTCAGCTCAGGTCATGACCTCAGGGTTGTGAGACGAAGCCCCGAGTGGCATCAGGCTCTCTTTTCAGTAGGGAGTCTGACTGGGATTATCTTCCTCTGCCCCTCCCCCATACGTGTGTGCGTACTCTCTCTCTAATAAATAAATCTTAAAAAAGAAAAAAAAAAAAAAAGATTGCGGGCTATGTAATTGCCAATCCAATGGCCTCCAGAGGTGGCTTACCTAAGTTCTGCAGTGTTCAACACATTTGTTCCCCTCACTTTTGTGATGTCACCCGCCATCTCAGTACTCTTGCTCTGACTGTCTCTTCTTAGAAAGCCCTTTTCTGGCTTCCCAGATAATGAGGGTGGTGTCTGGGCTCTGTCCTCAGCCCCTTTGCCCGTCTCCCTATACAGGATGGCACTGGGCACCCCATTCACCCCCTGTAGGGCCACCCTGGAGGCCCACTGACGCCCCCTGGCGCAGCTGGAGGGCAGACCCCCTCCTCTAGCCCAGACCATGCAGTGAACCGCATTCCACACATTGCAGCTTTGAGGCCCGGCCAGTATCTGAGATTCGTGACCCGAACCATTATCTTCCCCTGGATCGTCTCCACTTCTCATTTCAGTTCTTGCCCTGGGACGTCAACCTCCAAACCAAGACTCAAATCCACACCAAGCTCTCCAGCCCCACTGCCGCCCTCTACTCCAGTCACTATCAGATCCCACCAGGTCCCTGTGACAGGTTCCTACCCTCTTCCTCAGCCTACTCCCTCCTCCTTGCAATCTGCTCTTGGGCCAGAAGTCATCTTTTCAGAAACCTGAAGTATAACATTCACACAAAAAAGGCATAAGTCACAGAGAACAGCCTGACAAAATTTCACAAACTGAGGCCACGTAAGGGACCAGTACCCAGATCAAAAAGCAGAAAGGGCCTTGCTTCCCAGAAGGCCCTTATGCCCTTCTCTGCCATGCCCCACCTCCCGGAGAATAGCTCTCCTGACTTCCAGCAGCACAGGTCAGGCTGCCTGTTCCGTACTTCATGGAAATACTATGGATCACATACTACGTCAGCATGATCTTCTGAACATGGAGATCAGAGCCTGTCCTGACCCTGTCAAAAACCCTCCAACAGAGTCAGACCAGCTCAGATTAAAAATAAGCAAAGTACCCAGCCTCCAGGGCCCTCCCTGTCCCAGCCCCCAGGCACCTTCTGCTCTTGCCACGTTACCCACTACCTGGGCCTCTTCTCAGGTGCCGAGCTACCTCTGTTCAGCCTGGGTAGAAAGTGGAAACTGGGCAGAAAATTTATAGCCCCTGTGAGATGAGGTGTTGCCTCGGAGCCTTTGAGGGTGGAAGTCATTCACCCTCCCTGGGGACTCTACTCCCGTCCCCTCCCTGATCTTTCTGGTGGTGGAGAATGGCCCTCCTGTTACACCCTCCCCATTGTTCATTGGGGCAGTGACCCTGGCTGCAATTACAACCACCTGCCATATTTGGGGCCCTGAGGCAATTCTGGTGCCTCACGTGTACCTGTCCCCGTGCAGGAGAGCAGAGGAAGGAAACAGTTGCAGAAGCGGGGCTGTTGCTTGATGAGAGGAGGCTATGGCTTGGCCCATGCTTCGTAACCAATAAATCAATGGGGAGGATTACATTTCAGCAAGTGGCACCATTGGTTCCCGAGGTCCCCGTAAGCCATAAGCAAGTGGATGTGAAGTGATTAAAAGGTACTGTAAATTCCTTGTACAATGGGTTGTTGTTTCCTTTCTATTGTATTCCAAAAAGTTCTGGAGCCTGGTAAGTTGCTTAGCAAGCCCTTGTAACTTCTTTCACTCTCCTCGGAGTTTCACCCTGGATCAGCTCCCTATCAGAGATTCCCAGCATCTCCATTTGTAGAAATGAAAGCTCAGACTCCTTTTTGACTCTTGGTCCCACCAGATGCAGCAGCAGAGGAGAGACTGGTGCCTCACCCCTGCAGGGTGAGGAGGGGAGCAAGTGAGTGAGCATCTGGGTGTGGCCTGGCCCACTGGGTGAGGATCCTGAGAAGGTTCAGTAGAAACAGGTGGGTACCCTGGCAGGATAAGGAAGGAGCCCTTGCCTAGGGAAGCCCCCGCCAGGGATGGCCCATGCCCACCCACTCTCTGCTGAGTAAACCATCCCTAGCCTCTCCCGGTAAACCACAGCGTGCTCAGCCCATCAAAGCCACAGGGAGGACTGAGAACAAAGCATCCAGAGCCTGTAAGAGAGTCCAACACAGCTTGAGAGGAGGCTGAGGGGCTGCCTAGCCTGAGAGGCCAAGGCACAGACACGTGTGTGTGGCTGCCCATGGGTGCAGACCCAGACACCGCACTGGGCGCCGCTCTGGTGGTTCAGCACTCTCTGTCCTGCCGCTCTGGTGTCAGGGTGCCCCCAGAGGCTCTGGCACAGACACAGCGGAGCACGCAGGCACACACATGCACCAGATGGGCACGCTCAGTCCGCTACGCCCATCATGTGCACACACAAAGGTGGGGACTCCCCTGCAACAGGCCTGTAAGTGGCAGAGACAATGCTTTCCCACGTGGGAAGGTGTCACACCCCGTTCCGATCGTCCTGGCATTCCCCTGCATGCTGAGGGACCCAGGATTCACAGCCACGGGCTGTTCTCCCAGAGGCCCACACCCTTCCAAGATCCCATCACTCTGGAAGAGAGGCAGCCCCCTAAAACCTTGGCCCCAGGTGGAGCAGGCCCTTGGCAGCCAAGACATTCCAAGGAAAACCCAACCTGCAACAGAGTGAAGTGATTGCTCCCACGTAGGAAAGCCACATTTCTGTGGTTATTCCCTCCCTCTGGTCTCCGGGTGGCAGGTGGAAGGATGGCAGGAGGAAGGGCTTTGTCCCACACTCGAATTTCTCTACCCGCTCTGATACTTCAAGGGAATAAAGTATCTTCCCTCAGTGCTAAGCCATGATCATGATTCCAGAATCTGCCACCCGACCACCTGTAGATCACAAGAGGGGCGTGCTCCCTGGGAGTCTCCGTTTCTCCCACTGACCCATGAGAGTCAAAATATCAAAGATATAGACCCAAAGGGTTATACCACATACAGTGCTGTCCCCCAACACTCTTTCTTATGATCCTCATGACTGATCTCATGTGTCTCTACACCCAACTCCCTCTGTCTCTGAAACTCACTGCAAAGTGCTAGGGACACTCTCCACCACGTATGCTGGGCCCAGCCTCCTTGCTGGGGATGACAGGTTTAACTCTATCCTTGGACTAGGTTAGGGTCAAAGCCCTGGCTCCTGGTACCCATGAAAGTAACATTATTTTGAAATGTTTGAAATGGGCTCTCTGCAGATGTAAGCAAGTTAAGGTGAGGTCATACTGGAATAGGGCAGGCCCCCAGCCAATGACTGATGTCCTTATGAGAAGAAATTTGGATACTGAGATACACAAGACAATGGAGGCAGAGAATGACTGACGTGTCTGCAAGCCAAGGAATACTAAGGACTTCTGCCAGTCACTAGAATCTGTGACCCCATTGGTCTTCATCTCCTCATTCAGTGACAGAACCCTGTCCCTCTGGTCCAGCTGTCCTCAGCTGACCCTCGCAGAAACCTGTTTCACTTCTGCTGGGCCACCACCTCGCCTCCAGCTCCGGGAGGGTGTTCTCACTGACTTTCCAGGTGACTGAGGAAGCAGGTTGCTTTATTTTTCAATTGTTAAGTCCCTCCAAATTCACCCAGCTATTTTCTTAATTCCTCTATTAGTCACTTATTGTCCGCTGTGGGCAAACACAGTAATAGCTAAGGTCTCCTGCGCTGGGCACCCATTTCCTGCCTCACCCTTGTTCCCATCCTTGATCTGTCTTGCCTCTAGGCTCCTCTCCCCAACACTGGGTGTCTCTTTACTCATTCTCAGGTTCCTCTGCCTTCTATCCACAGCTGGAGGTCCCTGAGAATGTTCCCCCAATAGAGAAATCATTGCATGTGAGCCAATAGTTATAGGAAGCCCATGCAAAATGGGGGTGGGGTGTGCTCCCTCTCTCCTCCAGCTGAAACTCTTTTCCCTTCTACCTTTCAGAGCTGTTGCACAGAATGCCCTGTCTTCCTGGCTGATGACAAATCCTCACGAGGATCAGTCCATCTGTAAGCATTCTGCCACAGGCCAGGAAACAGATTCTACTCACCATTTTTTTCTAGATCTATAGAAGATACAGCTCCAGATTGACTTGCTCTTCCAGACTTTTCCTTTTCCAGACTCACTGCAAACCTGTGCCTGCCAGCATGCACACCTGTAGGAGGCCTCCCTCCTTTGCACGGCTGGCTCTGGGAGGCACTTGTGTCTATTCCTTAAACACACCTCTCTGCATGTGGGTTCTGCCTCCTGTTCACGCTGTTTTCTGCCTAGAACTCTCTCATGCACCCTGCCCTCCCTTGACCCCTTGTTGGCCTAGCTCTGATTGCCCTGTTAAGCTCTGTTTGCACATCACTTTAATGCCATCACCCTTGTGATTTCAGGGCAGTCATGGTTATATTGGGGGGGGGTGGTCAACTCCTAAAGACCTCACTTAGTTCAAAACACACACAAGTCAAGACTTAACCTTCACTGCATGTGGGCTCTCTCTATGAGGACTGAAACAGCGCCTCCCACTGGCAAAGGTGCCAGACACAGTTTATGATTCCTTTGGACTGCCAGCTCTGATAGATTTGATTGGGGGCTGTGTGTGTGTGTGTGATTTGGGGGGGTGCATTATTTGCTTGTTTTGCCCAGACGGAACATAAAAATAATGTGATAAGCAGATATGTATTGAATACCATCACGGGCAAAACATATTCCATAGGAAACCAAGGGCCAAGCAGGGCCAGACCCCTCCTGGGGCTCCCATTTGTTAAAAAGATGAGGGATAGGGGCGCCTGGGTGGCTCAGTGGGTTAAGCCTCTGCCTTCGGCTCAGGTCATGATCCCGGAGTCCTGGGATCGAGCCCCGCATCGGGCTCTCTGCTCTGCGGGGAGCCTGCTTCCCTTCCTCTCTCTCTGCCTGCCTCTCTGCCTACTTGTGATCTCTCTCTCTGTCAAATAAATAAATAAAAATTTTTAAATAAAAAAAAAAGAAGAAGATGAGGGATATGTACACAATAGTAGCATCTGCTTGTAAGGGGATATGAAAGGTGCTGGAGTGACCATACACTTAATGGTGCCAGAGGCACTCTGAATGTGAGACCTCGAGGGAGATGTCCCTGGAGAAAATGAGGTCAGAGGTGGGTTTTGAGGATGAGGAGAATGTCAGAATGTAGAGAGGAACAAAGCAGTCATCCTTGCCCAGAAGACAAGATGAGGAGTGGAAAAATGCAAGTATGACAGGATTAGGGGTCAGGAAATAATCTGGTTAGCCTGAGAAATCTCTGGTTAGGTGAGAGGAGAAGACCACGTCAGGAAAGAGGATCAGTGCCCAAAGAGAGCCACATAATTTTCTCTCTCTTGGGCTATCACTGAATACTTGTGGGTAGTGATAACGCTTGTCAACCAGTTCTAGAAAGGTTAACCAGTAACAAAAGGAGGAGAGAGGAGAGAGAAGGAAGATGAGAGGCAGGTGGGCCCATGCAAGGTCTTGGAAGAGTTAGAAGAAGCCTCCCGTCTGGGGGTGGACATGGACCAGTGGATGTCAGCATGAGAGATGAACTCCAGGGGAGGCTGTGACTGGATGACGAAGTGGAGGTGGGGGATGGTGAGCAGCCAAGGAAAGGGAAGGAAGGAACTCAAAAGACAATGGAATCAGGGTGAGTGGTGACAACTATTCAACCTCACACCCAAGGAGACAGGAAAAGATCCTTTGGACCCTATGGAATTCAAAGACTAACCTCCAAAATAAAATGGAAACTTAGTAGCTACATGTAGGGTTTTGAAATAAATCCCCCTTTGGGCTTTATGCAATGTTGACACTATACTCTGTGAGTAAGACTACAGCATGGGAAGATGTCTTGTCCCATCATCTCTTTCATCTTTTGCTTCTTTTCCTTGAGGCCAGAAGAGCTCCCTTCCTTGTTAGAATCCACAGAGCTGTAAGTTACCATCTTTGAGATGGAGAGTTTGCCTGAAATGGAGCCCCGAGGAATACCTCCAAACAGAACTTCACTTGCTAGATTTGCAGGAGAGCCAGGAGGCTGCATGGCTGTCTGGGACACGGAAGTCTAACTTGAAAGATGAAGGATCTGGAGCAGGATGGTTGCTAACAACATATGTGATTCGGTGCAAGTTGAGTCTTTTGTCTAGTCTCCAGGGGCGGGCAGCTCGATCACCAAAGTCTGCACCAGGATGCAGGTGGTTCTCTGCAGCCATCCCCAACAGCACAAGGCCTGGGCCATCTAGTCTAGGTCTACTCTCTCCATTCCTTCAATGTATTTCTGGACTTTTGCAGACAGAGGGCTACTCCTGTGACCTTGCCTCTTTGACTTTCCTATGTGTCTCCTAAAGTGCCTCCCCTCTGTCTGCCTTCCTCCCAGTTCCACTCCTCATCTCAGTGAGGAGGGCGAAGAGGAAGAAACACTGGTGGGCCTGCAGAAGGAGAGGCAGAAGGAACTGGGTGGGAACCAGTCTTTGGGCAGAGAGTAGAGAGGGCTTTAGTCCACACTGCAGAAAATGCCCAAAGCCTCCCTTGGAAACCTTCCTCAGCTCTTAGGCTGGTGTTTGAGAGGAAAGGAAACTGTTACATGAGAGGTCAAGGCAGGAAGTCAAGAAGGCATGCTAGCCTCTTTCCCATCGGAAAGCTGTGTTTAGATAAAAGCAACCAGAACATCCTTCCCTCTACCCACACCCTCTGGCACTCCCTCCCACATCCCCTGCCCCGGACCCCAGGAACTGACAAGGAGACAAGGCTGCAGTGATCTCCCCCGCTGCTTGGAGGGCTCACTCATGTCAAGGTCTCCTGTGCACTGCAACATATCCCATCTAAACACAGGAAATGTGGGAAGGAGTGGGAGCAGGGGGGAAAGCAAGCCAATTTCTCAAATCCTCTGTTTACCTATAGTATTTCGTCTTAACCTATAAATATCATTAGTTTGAACACCCCTGACCTAAGAACATTTGCCATCTCCAAACTACCTGGGGTAAAAAAGATTGAAACGGAACGCAGTCTAGCACACGGTAAGTCTGTGGACCCAGAGCACCTCTGGAGAGTCTCTGAATTCCAGCATGTGGCTGGCCACGCTTCTGCAGGCTGAGAAGCCTCTGTGCTCTACACCCTCCCAACCTCCTCTCACCTGGCCCAGGGGCAGGTCTCAGGGTCTGACGTGCATAGCCCTTGACTTTGACCCTGGTTACACACAGGAGGAAGCTCCCCAAGTTCCTCCCATCCACCATGGCTCCACATTAGAGACACTCCCTGGAAACCATTTCAGTTTAATTGACTGCTTCCCATCATTTGCTTTAGCGGAAATCTTGGGGACAAGGATATCACAGACAACCCAGTGACCTCTGCATGGGAATCAGTGTCCTAATATGTGCCTTGTCTCCGAGTAGAGGTTCTAGAATTTCAGGGTGCATCAGAATTACACAGAAGCCTTGTCGAAACAGCCTGCTGGGCCCCACCTCCAGTTTTAGATTCAGAAGCTCTGGGATAGGGCCCAGGAATCTGCATTTAGAACAAGGTCCCATGGGATGCTGATGTTGCTGGTGCAGGGACCACACTTAAGGAACCACTGCCTCAGACTCGAGCAGGTCCACCTGAGCTTTAACCCAAATCTTTCTTTCCAGACATTTCTTTCCTGGAGATGAGACAATCTTTTTTACCAAAAAAAGGGGGGGGGTGAAACTGAGGCAATCTCATGATTTCTCGGCACTTCCCTTGGCCACCTGGCCATGTGGACACGCGGTCCCTTCACGTGGGTCCGGCTGCACTGCTGGTGGAGGCCGGCACACTGGTCCTGGCTGTGTACTTCCGTCCACCTCCCAATTCCTTTGACTATCCCACGCTGTCTTACCTAGAGGTGTTGAAGGCAAGTGCAAGGCAATGTGGTTTCATCATCCACACCTGGTTTGTTTTGGCTGGGATTTCTACCTGCAGGTTTAAGACTCATGAATGAAATCATCAATAAGCATCCTTAGACGGGAAAAGATTAGCTAAGCAAATACTTGACGCCTACAAGCTGCAGCCCTAGGAGCAGTAGACATGAGCTCACCCACCTTTCCAGCACCGCTATCCACTCATGTCTGCATCCCAGGGGCCTGTGCACATCACATCACCACAGCACATCATGGGACAAATGCTGATAAGCAACATAAGGAAGGGGCATCTAGGCATGGGCGATATGCTGGGCATCTGATCTGTGCAGAGGACGGAAGGAGATGTCAGTCATGGGAAGAAGTGGATGGAATGTCCCATTCTAGGCTTCCTTGCAGCAGCTCACCCCAAAACGTGCCTTCCTCCCCTCAGTGACTTCAGCAAAGCCCCTCTGGCTCCTGCAGCCCTTTTCTGGGGGTTTGTCTATTGTCCAGTGGTGCTCACCTCTCCTGGGGCCCTCTGCCTGCTGCTGCCACATCCTGTCAGGTGCAGGTTCTGAATGTCACTGCCCTTTGACCCTGTGACAATGTTTTTGATGTGTCAGTTTGGCTAGGCTACAGTCCCCAGTATTCAGTCAAGGAAACGTGGGTGTTGCTGTGAGGACATCTGCAGATGTCACTACAATATGTAACGAGTTGACGTTAAGTAAAGGAAATTATCCTAAATAATCTGGGCAGACCTGACTCAAGTAATCAGAAGGCCTTACAAGCAGGTGTGGGAGGGAGAGAAAGGGAGGGAGGGAGTAAGAGGGAGGGAAGAAAGGAAGGAAGGAGAGAGGGAGAGAGGAAGGGAGGCAGGGGGGAAGGAGTGAGGGAGAGAGGGATGCTGGGAGGGAAGGAGGGAATGAAAAAGACAGATTCCCCTGAATAGGAGCTTTGGCTCAATGCCTGTGCTCATCTTTTCATGACTGTCTGCCCTATGAATTTTTGACTCGATTATCCAGCCCCCACAATTGTATAAATCAATTCCTTGGAATACATATACATATACATACATGCATGTGCATCTTCTATCGACTCTGGTTTGATCAGACCCTGAGACAGAGAAAACAATGACCTCCCCAGTGTCTCAGTCCCCAGCAAATACGTTGCTTTACATGGCAAAAAGGACTTAGCAGAAGTGATTACGTTTTTCAGAATAGGAGAATATTCTGGATTATCTGGGTGGACCCAAGGTAATCACCGGATCTTATAAGAGGGAAGCAGGAGAGTCAGAGTCAGAAACAAAGATGAGAGGGATAGAGACTAGATTCTCTCTCTCTCCCTCCCTCCCACCTCTCTCTCCCTCTCTGTCTCTTTCTCTGTTTCTGTTTCTGTTATCAATCTGGCCTGAGATTCTCTACCTCTGAAATGGTAAGAGTGGTCTGTTTTCATGTGTTGTAATTTCTGACATATCTAGATTTATATCTACTTCGTTTAATTGTGCTCCTATTTCCATGATTTTTTTGGTTTATTTTTATTTATTTTTATTTTTGGCCTTTCATTCTCTTTTCCAGCCTTCTATTGGTTTGATTATGTTTCAACTTTTTACTCTTTTCTGCTTTGGAAGGTATACATTCAGTGTCTTTTCTGTTCATGATTACCCATACATTTTAACATACATAACTGACTTAACAAAGACTAAAGTTAAAGAAATTTTCCACTCTCCTCCCAAACAAGCCAAGGACTTAAGATTTAACTTCAATTTTCCCTTCTAATTTTTCATATGAATGGTGTGTATTATCCTTCTTCCATCTTTTCTGCCCTCCATAAATCTTTAGCATTTTGTTACCTACAAGTAATTACTACCACTTTTTGCTCTTCTTTTGCTCTTCTTTTTATTTTTTGCTTTATGAATTTTGCCCTTCCTTATTTTAGTGAGGACTCATGATGAGTAAATTCTGTTTTTGTTTGAAAAATCTCTAATTTGTCTTCTTGAATTATTTTTTCATTATAAAATTTGAATTTGATGTTAATTTTCTCTTAGCATTCTGAAAATTATTCCATTATTTTCTAGTGTCTACTATTTCCTTTGAGAAGACTGGTGTTGGTCTAATTACTGGTTCTTATAAGTAAACTGCAATTTCAGTATACTATGTAGAGGTGTGCTCTTATTGTAAATTCCTGCCAGAAATTACTGTGCTTTTTTATATTGCAGTACGATATATTTTCTCAATTCTGAAAATTCTCTGTCATTTCTTCATTATGGTCTGTCACCTACTCTTTCGACTCTCTTCTTTGGTACTTGTTTCAGACATTTATTGGACTTCATCCTTAATGTTTTCTTATCTCTTAACCTGTCTTTTGCAGTTTCCACTTCTTTATTCCTCTGTGGCTTATTCAGGATGACTTCTTCAATCCTCTCTTCCACTTAGAAAATATCACCAAGTGCAGATGTGATTAAGTTGAGGGTTTGAAATTGGGAAATTATCTAATCTGTATTTAACCATTCACTGAATTTTTACTTTTTATATCTGCGTTTCTCATTTCTATAATTCCCATGTGTTTCTCAAAACTGCCCATTCCTTTTTCATAGTGTTTATTCTTTCCTGGTATTTTCTATTTCTTCTTACACCCCTTTCAACATTTTAATATGGTTTTATGGTCTCTTTCAGAATGTTCCATTATCTCAAAATCTTGAGGTGCTAATTTTCCTCATTGATATGTCTGCTGCCTGTTGCTTATGGTGGATCATTTCCTTGTGTAAATTTTTGTTGTAAGCTTTTCTTCGAAGGGCATTGTTTTCTCTTAGGGATTCTGGTTGGTCTGGATTATAGAAACATAGTTCCAGAGTGGTTTCACTCTTGTGCCTGCCAGATGGCAAAAAGAGTTATCATCAGCCTCAAAACAATTTTTATGCTACTTTATTTGCTTAGAGATTCCCATACCATGTGGATAGTATAAATTCTGTTTTCAATTCTATGTGGCATAGACTTGGGGTTATGATTTCTTAGAGAAATTATTTCACCCAGAGGTCCTGTTAGAGATAAGCCTCTTTGCAGTCTCTAGGGAGGTGGGCAGAGTTTTATTAGTTCCCTTCTCACTAGGGGCCCAGCTTTATGCATCTGTCTGAGGGCCAACTCCCCATGTCATCTTTGCCGTCTGTGTGATAACTAACACCTACTCTCCATTAGGAGTTTCTTTAGGGGGGTGTCTGGGTGGCTCAGTAGGTTAAAGCCTCTGCCTTTGGCTCGGGTCATGGTCCCAGGGCTCTCTGCTCAGTGGGGAGCCTGCTTCCTCCTCTCTCTCTCTCCCTGTCTCTCTGCCTGCTTGTAGTATCTCTCTCTGCCAAATAAATAAATAAAATCTTTTTTTAAAAAAGGAGTTTTTTTATGGTTTCTTTACTGGTCTAGTCATACCACACATACTTCTCCCCTCCATCCCTGCTGCAGGGTCAGTTGATACACTCACTGTTTTGATGTTCAACTCATTCTTCATTTCTTGAACCTTGAAAATTTCACTTTCTTGCAAACTTGGCTCCATTTTTAAATATTTGGTGGTGTTCTATTTTATGAAGCATTTATAGTATAAAGTCCCATGTAATCTGGGACTTTATGAACCTGTCATGTTGATGGGAGGCATCGTTATAATTCACTATAGTTCTTTAAGATCCATCTTACCCTAACTGAACCTGTCATGTTGATGGGAGGCATCGTTATAATTCACTATAGTTCTTTAAGATCCATCTTACCCTAACTAACCAGAGCCTTGAAAGATAGGTACCTTATCTGATATACAGCTGTGCTCCCCAAGCAGAGCTTATACATCAGAAGCATGAAGGTGACTTTAGAATTCAGGCCCCAAATGGATTAAGCAGAATCCAGTTCTGTCACTAGCCTCTTCTCCTTCATAGAACCCAGTTCTTTTCTCTCTTATTTGACACACTTTGTAACTAGGTTTATTTGTGCATTTGCCCACTGTTTATATATCTCTTGAGAGGGCATAGTTTGTTCATTGTTGTGTCCTCGATGGTTGATGGTAGTTGATCAATGATAACATGTTGCATGAATGAATGAACAAAATGAACACATCTCAGGCAGCCTTCCCCACACCATTCCTGGCCTCAGAGTTTTGAAAGCCTTGCTCAATACAACACTTGTAAAGTGCTATCATACAACAGGGGGCGTTAATCATGGCTTACCAACTGAGGGGGAGAAAACCCACCCAGGATGTCCCCGCATCACCCCAGGTGTAAAAAGTTCAGGCTCAGGACAAGATCCCAGGCCGCACTTGGCAGTTCTTGTCCCAGTCTCTATCCTCTCCGCCTCTCCCTCAGGCCCACTCTTCCTTCATGGCATGGAGCCCATCAGATACACTCACTTCCTTAAGATGCTTGGCCAGCTTTAGGGCTGGATTCCCAAACTCTGAGCCAGCCCCTTGGAGTGGGCACCAGGAGAGCACAAACAGAAGTAGAGAAATGCCTCTCAAATCTTTCCCGAGAAGAAAATGTTCCATAGTTTTGCCTTTCTTTCAGAATTAAAGTACTGTTGTGGCACCTGGCTGGCTCAGTCAGTTAAGCTGCCTTCTGCTCAGGTCATGATCCCAGGATCCTGGGATCTAGCCCAGGCTCCCTTGTTCAGCTGGGAGTCTGCTTTTCCCTCTCCCTTTGCCCTTCACCTCACTCGTGCTCTCTCTCTCAAATTAAAAAAAAAAAAAAAGTCTTAAAAAAAAAAGAACTAAAGTATTGTTTTCTGACTTTACCTACAACTCTGAGGAGCCGTAAGACTCAAACACAAAAACAAAGGTAATAATGCAGTGGGAACAGTGGTGGGAACTGCAGGAACGGTCCTTATAGAGGAGCCCACACCCCTGCCGGCCATCCTGGCTTCACCTTTGCTCCATCCTTAGGTACCGGGAGACCAGACACCTCTCATCTTATATGGCATTTCATATCCCACAACAAATGTCTCGCTGTATCCACCAAAGGGGGGTGTGGGTGTCACCACAGGCTTTAGGGCTTTTTTCTAATTATAAGTACAGGACGTTTACCATAGAAAAATGGAAAACACAGACAGTCACAAAAAAGGAAAACAAAACCACTTGTAGGCTTCTCACACAGAGAACCAACTGTTTAGGTATACCCTCTTCAACTCTTCCTGTGACTTAAAAATTTGGATCATCTCGGCCTATGTTTGCCTATCCTGCATCCTCTGCTTTAGATCATAGAATGAACCCTTGGCCCCAAGTTTAAACTATTCTCAAGAAAACTTCTTAAAAATTGTAAATATTCCATAGATGGATGTCCGTTGGTGTATATGACTCTCCAGTTGCTAGATATACAAGTCATTCCCTCATTATAAGCCTCTGAGCACGTGTGACTCACGTCACACATTGTTCCACTGGGAACAACAAAATGTTGTTCCGCTGACTGGGTTTCCATTTATTCTTTAGGAAGGGCTTCTCAGCCACCTTCTGGGTGGGTCCCTGGTCCAAACACCTGTGTGCTGTGCAGCTGCAGTATCTGTTTAGGTGATGAGCACAGGGGAGGGGAAAGAGAGGAAAGCTGAGGAACAAAGACTTTCAGGACCACTATTGTCAAAGTTGGCTTGGGAAAATAAAATAATACATATAAATAAGTAGCCCTGATTGTGTCTGTTGGTATGAAGGACTGAGGTAGTAAAGCTCTGGCTCAGCTGGCTGGGATTTTATTTATTTATTTATTTATCTGAGAGGGAGCAAGAACACCCATGAGCAGGGGAGTGTGGTGAGGGAGGGGCAGAGGGAGAAACAGGCTCCTTGCTGAGCAGGGAGCCCCACATGGGGCTCCATCCCAGGACCCTGGGATCATGACCTGAGCTGAAGGCAGGCGCTTAACTGACCGAAACAGCCAGGCGCCCCAGCTGGTTGGGATTTGTGGTGGGATGCAGGAAGCAGCCGTAAGGGAAAGAGTCATAAGACAGAGTCCCCAAATACCAGCTTTGTCACTGTGGAATATGGCAATTCCCACAAGTTGCCTAACAGCTTCATCCACTACAAAATGTGATAATATGCATCTTGGAGCATGGGAGGTAGGATTTAGTCAGCATTTCTGAAAGGTCTGCTTATTATTTCACTAATTGGCACATAATAGGTTCCCCCAGATGCATGTGTATTCACAGTTAAATATCCATATGCCCCCATATATTTTCCCATACATATGTGCCCTAATAAAATGTATCCATCTTTGTGATGATAGCTCAGAAGATCATATCATAATTGTTACTAATAAAAATGTGTTGCCGAAGGAGTGAATTCTGAATATTTGTAATTTTCAGGCAGCCAAAACAGGCTTGTCCTCACTCCTTGAGAGTTTTACATGCCTACATGTTAAATTTACATCTTGATTCAGTAGGACTGTGCTTTCCTGGGATACTGAGTGTGAAGAAGAAGGAGCCCCAGGCTGCAGTGAGCCTAGGATGGCACCTCCTGACATCAGGGGTGAAATGGAATGGACAACCACAAGGCCCTGTAGGCTCACTTTCCAAGTCAGTAACAAGGTCCGGGGTGGAGATGACCCAAAAGGCAAGGCTGGTTCCATAATAATTTGGCCCTGCCATTTTGGGATGGGAGGGTTGTGTGGGGTGTATTCCTAGAGTACATCCCACAGGTATGTTCCTGCTGGCATTAGGCCAGACCCTCTGTAAGGGTCCCTGCTGGGCACTCTGGTGATAAAGTCAGGACAGAGTCCCCTGTGAGCCTCTCTTCTACTTCCTCCTGAGAGATGTCATCTAGTTGGAGGCCAGAGGATAGACAAGGATTTATCCAGGGCTCTTCCAGGCTTGGCACGGATACTCCATGAAGGTCTGTGGAGTCAGGGGGGAGTGAGAGCGAGAGGTAAGAACAGAGGAAGATGGAGGGAAGGAGGAAGAGTGTGACGAATGGGTTGGGGCAGGCCTCACAACTCATGAAGGCATAACAAATTTGCAGAGTTAAATATGTGGGGGCAGAGGTCCCCAGCATGGGAAGGTCTCTGCTGGTTCCAGAAAACTCAGGGCCCACCACCTCCACAAAGCTGGAGGCTCCTTCATGAATGGTAAACCAAATTCCTCGCAGTGACGAGGACCCGCAAAAAACCCTTGTGGTTAGGGACAAAAAAGATTTGGGGACCACACATAGCCTTTGGTAATGCCCAAATTCAGAGCTGGTTCAGCTTTCAGAGGAAGGTAGCCCAGATCACCTAGCTTTCCATTTCAACCCTGCCAAGCAACTCCTCAGTTAGAGAAACTTAGGGGAGAAGGGAGACTGCTTTTTACTGGAAATATGTAGGAGAGCAACCAGGCAGAGAAGGTTCTGCTCACTTTCCTCTGGGGATGTGCATGGAAGGGAACGATTTCAGCTCATCATAGGAAAAACTTAAAGCCTGTGGTGTTACTGGTTCCTGGATTTGCCTTGTGAGGGGATGAGTTCCCCATTACTAGGGCTATGCCAACAGAGGTAAGGACATTGCAGGAGGATTCCTGTGCCTTTAAGCAGATGGTCTTTCTTATCATGTTCAATTTTGAAATTCAATAAGCCAAGAATCACTACCTTTCCACAGGTCAGTTTTATCATCACCTGTATGAGATGTTAAAAATGCTATATATCATGACGAGCAAGGAAGATAGGACTGGGCAGGGGGATATCTGCATACAAATAAGAAGGAATAACGGGGCTGCTGCTCCATGAGCTCCACCAACAGTGTCCTCGTTCTGTCTTGTCTTCTCTCTGGAAGACAACAATCTCTTCCTGCCATAGATCCTGGAGGTTTATTTCCATCACCGAGCACCATCCCTGACCCTCCATCAGTAGCCCCTCTGCCCACAGTCAAGGTGGAAGTCCATTCTTGTATAATGTCATAGCAAGGGAGGCAGTAGGGGGACCAACTTGTCCCAACCTGTCCAGAACTCTTCCAGTTTTAAAACTGAAAGTCCTGTGTCCCATAAACTGCCTCAGTCCTGGGCAAAACGAGGCTGGTGGTCATGATGAGAGGAAGGGAATTTACGACTCTTGCTTCTTGGAAGCTTGGGAGCCGCTTAGGCAGCCAAGCGCAAACAGTAATAGCTGGTACGGAGCCTCACATGGGGGACGCTCAGGAGAGGCTCCTGAGGGAGTGAGTCCCAAGCGCCCGCGCCAATGCTCAGCTCCTGCCACTTCCCTCAAATGCACTGAGAATCAAAGACAAAGCAGGAAGATTTCAAAGGGGCACCTGGGTGGCTCAGTGGGTTAAGCAGTGGCCTTTGGCTCAGGTCCTGGGATCGAATCCCACATCGGGCTCCCTGCTCATTGGGCAACCTGCTCCTCCCTCTCCCTCTGCCTCTTCCCCTTGCTCGTGTTCTCTCTTTCTCTCTTGCATGTGCGCTCTCTCAAATAAATAAATAAAATCTTCCCCCAAAAATCCCATCCTACAAACTTATTGGCAGCCCATTATGCAGGGCAAGGGTGACTCAGGAAGCCTACTGTCCTCTCCCTGCCCTTCTCTTCTACCACTATCCTTTTCCTCCAAGCCCACAGAGACCTCAGTACATTCTCTAGCTGGCTCATCTCCTGGGTGTCCCAAGGGATCAGCCTAGGAAACAGCTGACATCCACACCCCATAGCTGTGCCACTTAAACTATCTAGGTACGGTTCCCTCTTCACTTAACAAGCTGGCTGAGTGAACTAACTGGATAAACTAGTTCTGACTTGAGGTCTCCCTGTGTCGTGTTTCCCAAACTTGGTATGTTCTACCTGGGAGACACAGTTTGGGAGACACGAGCTAGACATAGCATAGCTTCCTAGAGCATCATCGCAGGATTTTGGCGGAAATACAACATATTAGAAAAAATATAGCTATACTACGGAAGAAAACATAAAATTCACTTGATTTTAAGATAAAACATAAAATATTCCAGAAATGGAATACTCTTGGTTCATCCACTCCTCCTCTTGTCTACCCCATGTGGAAATCTGTTCACACTCTCCTAGAATTCAGGGCATCTCGGTGGGACAGCTGGACAAACCCTGGCTTACTGCCGCCCTCCCTAATGACATCTGCATTTCAACTGAGGCTTTCTGTGCTCTAGGCCAGCATCTCCCAGGGGTGCTAGATGAAACATTCTTCGGAACATAAATAGGTATTACTGATGTTTGATAAAACAAAATGAAACTTGTTGCCACAACTCCCAGATTTCTACAGGACTTAGGTGCACACTAAATTTCTACCAAAGGGTAAGTGTGCCTACTTTCTGGGGGGCAAGGGGGCAGCCCTGTGGGGAGCCAGCACCAACGGTGACCAGACTCACTGTCCCCGATTCATTTAGGGTTAGTGTCCCAGGCTGGTTCTCCTTGCCCCCAGCCTTGCCGACGCCTCCAGCATTTCCCCTGAGCCTCCTGAGCATCTCGTTCAACAGGGCAAAGAGGCTGGGAGGACTGGCTCTGGGAGAGGGCTACTCCCTGGAGTATCTACCTGTCCTTCAACCCCACGGTGCAGCCTGACACTCCCTACCTTGGTTTCGTTCCCCACCCTGATCCAATGTAATCCATCCCAAATAGGAGGACACACCCAGGGAATCAAGGTCCTCCAAACTGAGAGAGCTGAGCATTGATCAAAGACGACCTGCCAGTCTGCACCCTCCACTTCTGCCAGGTTTCACAGCAGGTCTCCCAGCAAAGCTCAGACCCATTGGGCCCTGCTCCCAGTCTCATCTCCATCAGCAACTTAAAAGCATGAGATGAGAATCTGAGAACTTGCAAGGAGCTCAGAGAGCACTGAACTCAGGTCCAAACGTTCACAGATGAGAAAATCCAGAACCGAGAGGCATTCTGTAGCCACAGGAAGGAGAGGGCTGGGCAGTGAGTTGACCTTGAGAGGGATTTCCTGCTTGCTATTCGCTGGACAGGTGGCCTTGAATGAGCCTCCATTTCCTCAAGTGTGAAATAGAGATGCTGAAATTGCCCTTGTAGGGCTGTTGTTGAGAATGAAAAAGGTTTAGGATCGAAGATTAACAAATCAAGCTCAAAGGAAAAGACAACTATTCAGCTAAGCCCACAAGAAAAGCTGGAGCACAGAAATATATAAGACCCCATCCAGTTACTAAAAGTGAGGTTCAAAGTTGCCTTTATATCTTCTTAAAAGGCAACGTCGAAGGGAAGCTGAATGGGTTATGTACGTAATGTGGTAACAATAAGATAAACACATACCACCGCAGACTAAAGTCAACCTTCTACCTGACAGCGAGAATTGCTGAGTAGTTACAGTAATCAAGACAGTGTGGTCCTGGCAGAGAGATATACATATACATCAGTGAAGCAGAACAGAAAACCCAGCATAAATCCACACAAGCATGGCCAACAGGCTTTTGACAAAGGAGCCAAGGCAATTCAGTAGAGAAAGGACAGTCTTCTCCGCAAACGGTGAGGGGGCAATTGGATAACTACAGATACCAAAAAAAAAAAAAAAAAAAAAGGGTGAACCTCACACCTATACAAAAATGAACTTAAAATGGATCATAGATTTAAATACAAGATTATAAAACTTTTAGGAGAAAACTATCAGGAACTAGGTTTGGTGAAGAGTTCTTAGACATACACCAAAAGCAGGACCCAGATAATTAAAAATCGATAAAAGGATTTCATCAGAATCCAAACACTTTTTTTTTTTCTGTGAAAGACCCTGTTAAGAGAATAAAAAAATAAGCTAAAGACTGGGAGAAAATATTTGCAGACCACATTCCCAACAAAGGACTTGTATCTAATATATATAAGGAACTCTCAAAGCAATAGTAAAAATTCTGATTAGACAAAGGACAAACTCTACAAACAGACATTTCAATGAAGAGCACATACGCATGGCAAATAAGCACATGAAAAATGTTCAACATCACTAACTATTAGGGAAATGCAAATGAAGACCAGGCCAAGACGTTCTACAAACCCATTTGAATTAGCTAAAGTAAAAAGTAGTGACAACACCAAATGCTGCCAGAGTCATACAGAAACTGGATCTCTCTCCTAAACTGCCATGCAAATGTAAAACTGTATGTCCACTTCGGAAAAAGTTTGGCAGTTTCTTTAAAAACAAAACAAAACAAACAAACAAACAAACAAAAAAACATGCAACTACCATCCAACCCAGCAAATGCACTCTTGGGCATTTATTCCAGAGAAATGAAAGTTTTTATCTATCCAAAAACCTGTACATGATTATCTGTAGGAGCTTTACTTGTAATAATAGCCCCAAACTGGAAACAACCGAAATGTCCCTCAATAGGTGAATGGTTAGACAAATCACAGGACATCCATACCATGCAGTATGACTCAGCAATAAAAAAGAACAAGCTATTGATATAAGCAGCATCCTGGATGGATCTCAAGGGTATTATGTTGAACGAGAATAACCAGTCTCAAATGGTTACATATTGCCTGGTTCATTTATGTAACATTCTCAGAATGACAAATGGTCCTGATGGAGAACAGATTTGGGGTTGTGATGGTAGTCAGGCAGAAGGGTGTAGGCAAGACGACAGGGGATCAGCACAACAGAGATCTTGGTGGTGACAGAACTAGTTCTGTGTCTTGAGACAGTAAGGTGATGGTTCCACGAATCTCTACGTGTGACAAAATGGCATGGAACTACACACACACATTCTATCAATGTCCACTCCCTACTTTTGGTACTATCGTGCAGAATTAAGACAGAGCCACTGGGAGAAACTGGGTGAAGGGTACACAGCACCTCTCTGTACTATTTTTCCTAGGAATAGATGATTGTTTCAAAATAAAAAGGTTTTTTAAAAAAAAAAACTCAAAATAAATCAGGCTTTGTCTGTACTAAGGACTCAACTTTTTCCCATGGTCCCTCAAAAGGAGCCCCCAAGGACCCGGGTGACAACCCATCTGTGCTGGTCCTGTGGGTACAGACAAGTGTAAATTCACATAGCTATTTCTTTATGTCTTTGTGAACAGATACTGAGAGTGCAATGCCCAAGTACACGGTCATGAACTTATGATATAAAATGGGGGCCACTAACCGGGAGTGTCCCAAGCTTCCTCTTAGCTTCACCATGCCCAGCTCTCCAGCTTTGGCCAGTGCCTCCACAGGCAGAAAGTGGGGTGAAGCAAGGGCTGGAGGAGGCTAAACCCACTGACAGGATAAAACCAAGCAGGGGTGGGAAGAGGGAGAACAAGGAGGGATGATGTCTGCATTGGGGACCAGCTATGTTCCTCTGCATTCCACAAACAGAACAAAAGAAAGTGAGGGAAAGCCATGCTTCCAACCCAACATCCCAACATCATATCTTCGTCTCCTAGAATGGGGAAAAAAGTCACAGACAAAAGAGAATGATCAGAAAGAGATAAGATAAGTGATCCATATTGTGAGGCATAAATCACTCTTCCCTTTGTTCTGTGGCAGTATAGGTCCCAATTCATTACCAGGAGTAAGGCCCTGAGTATCATCCCAGGAGAAAAGGGTCGGAGTGACCTGTGACTCCCACCCAACCAGTTCCCATTGTTCTCCCCTCATATAACCAGGGCAAGTTAGGTCCTCCCAGAGGATAAATAAATGGTATCCTCAACATCAGAGATATACCCACCAGCCCCAGGGCAGGAGGAGTGGGCACCTCTTAATCCAGGGAGTCAGTTAAGGAATTCTTTGGCCCAGGGATTCTCTTGAGAGTGTTTTCCCCAGGCATAAACAGTCAGGTTGGTGGCATATAACACTTTCCTCTGGAAACCAAGTGGTTAAGCCCAAGAAGTTAAGACTAAGCTGTCTCCCCACATTTGGGGGTCAGAGGCCTTAGGAAGTTACAGAC
Organism: Mustela putorius furo; assembly: GCF_011764305.1. NCBI lineage: Eukaryota > Metazoa > Chordata > Mammalia > Carnivora > Mustelidae > Mustela > Mustela putorius. Next base: position 107,271,320 of record NW_025421987.1, on the reverse strand, counting down.
ACAGGCCAGGATAAAGTACCTCTCCCTCATTTGGGGGCCTCCCTCCCAGGTCACTGGGCCACTCAGGCCATGCTGTGAGATCTGTCTATCCCTTTCGTCCCACTGTGCATCCCCACCCTCCATCCCCACTGGATTCTCCCTCCCTGACTGGATATACACTATTTCCCTACGCCGGGGCCTGAGGTGTGGGAGTTCCTGAAATTTGGGCAGCAATTACCAATGGTCTACCAACCTCCGTTGGGCCCCCCAAAGTTCATTTTAAGAAGAAACAGATCTCTTTGAGGCTGCCAGGACCCGGTAGCCACAAAAGCTCTCTCTTTCCTCCTCACCCCTACTCCCATCATCGCTGAATAAACCTGTTTTTAATTTAGAGTTCTGGAGGTTGAACTGCTCTCTCTGACAATGACTAGGGAGGAGGTATACTTCTTAAGAATCCTGTAGCCAGAGGCAATATGGACTGTCTCCAGAATAAATACTATTGTATTTACTCCTACAGGAGAGAGTACAAAAACTTCATCCCCTAAGTGAGAGCCACCAGGCCCTTTAGGGGAGAGTTGTGAAGAGTGAAAAGATATGACGAGCCCATTACTGACCGGAGACATCCATCCTGTAGCCATGAACCGCGACCCCTGCTCAAGCTGGGATTTGTGTGTGTCAGCGGGGCCTGAAGAAAGCACTGACCCCTTAGAACAAGCATACCTCCAGGATCCCCATGTGCTCAACCAAAACTGAGCAGCGCTGCGTGGTGCTGAGGGCAGGGTGCATGGCGGTTAGTCTCTGACCCTGGGGTCTCACATATCTAGTTCCTCCACACTCCACCCCTTTCTGGCTGTGTGTCCACACCTCACTAAGCCTTGGTTTCCTCATCATTAATGGGGACAGTAATAGTATCCACTAGATAAAGTTGTAATGGGGATTAATCATGGGTGGACTACATCCAAAGTTCTTGGTACTTCCAGATAGCTCCATTAGGGTTAGCTACAATTACATCTATTTTGGACATTAACTGTGGTTTCTCTTAACTATTAACTATGCTCCATGTGAGGTATAATTGGTGGAACAACAGATCCTAAATGGTGTTTAAACGTGCATCCTGTTTGTTGAGGCAAGAACTGGCATCTTACTGATGTCAATCCTGGAGAGTCCTGTGTGACTTACAGGACCCATTTCCTATGCCTCATCTCACATAATCCTTAAGGAGCCCCCATGAGGTGGGGATCATTCTCAGCACCTATTTTTTTTGTTTGTTTTTTTGTTTTTTGTTTTGTGTGTGTGTGTGTGTGTGGTTGTTGTTTTACCATAAGGATTTTGCTGCCCAGGAAAGGTGAGAAATGTCCCCCATGTGTTAGTAAGAGGTTGGATCTACATCTTGGACCTACATCTCCTGGCCTCATCCCCTTCCCCCTAAACCATATGGTCTGTCGGGTTTTGCAGGAATGTCACAAAGCCAATCATTAGTCTGCCCCAGCACTGAGGAACCCAGGAAATGATGGGTCCTTAGGTTGGGTGTCCCCTGTTAGCCCCCATGTCACACATGTTCACAAGACACACACAGTCCATCCACCAGTGAGAGAGCATGCTGGGCAGTCACCCAACCTCTCATTGGGAGGAGGGAATCTCCCAGGAAATTGCAATTCCCCAGACAATTATTACTGTCCTCTGGAAGAAAAGGCTTACTTGAGTTTAACTAATGGAATCCCAGGCCCCAGATTTGCCTTGAGATATCCAAACTGTACCTGATTTCAGGTTGACTAATAGAAGCTAATTGAAGTCTCTCTAAACTTTGGTTTCAGAGTTACTATGGATCAATGGAGATAAAAAATTAAGAGGATCTGATTTTTAGAATTAAGAAAAACTCTTAACTGGTATGAACCTTTCAGAGGCCCATTGGCCTGGGTCCAGGCCTCAGGCACGTGTGGTTAAATCATCAACACATGAAAAATTATCTCATTTTTACAGATCTTCAAAGGCACTGCTGCCATAAACTTATTTTGGGGACTCAGGGCAGGTCTAAATGGATCAGTCTCATTGCGGGTGACGTGACCTTCCCTGTCAGAAAACTGTTCTGGGGCAAGCTACCCCTCTTCCCCTTGCTGGTGAAATAGGGAGAGGTGCCCCCACCCTGATTCTCTCCTGGGCCTCTTTCTTTTCGGACCACCCAGATGTTGCTCCCACCCTTTCCTCCCAATCCCTAATTTATAAACACCAAATTTTCTACAGTTCTCTGCTGAAACTTCTCCAAGTCTCTTTTGAATGGTGGGACCAAAACTGCACACAGTGTTCTCATCCAGGTCTGGCCAAAGGTGAGGCAATCTGAGGGTTATCTGAAACGAATTTAAAATTTCTGTGTCTTATTGACACCCAACCATGGAATCAACTCAGCCTTTATTTATTGTGGTGTAGAGACAGGGCAGAAGCAGGAGTGGGGATCCCAGTTCCACTGCTAACAATATGAGTAAGTATATAGTTGGGATTCACTGTAACCTCCAGATCCCTTTCTGTTGAACACTCAAATAATCAGTCCACAGGGACACCTCTTCCCATTCTGCCTTTAATTGCACCACTGGAGACTACCTAGCCCCAACTGACTGTATGATTGCTGGAAAGAACCTCTCAGGACCATTCCTCTCCCCCACCACCCGCGGGGCGGGGGTAGGGGGTGGGGGAAGTCTTCATGTGGGCTCTGCAGTCCTCACCACAGCCCCTCTACCCTCCCAGGAGGTGCATTTCGTGGTTGTTTCTGCCCAGGCACAATCAGCCAAAGAGCCTGAGTGTGGATTCAATTATTCCAGGTCCCCCTGGAGCGCGGGAGGAAGTGCAAGCATTCCCCAACCCCCTGCGGGAGAAAGAGTCCTCGCCAGTCGGCCACCTACACCCCATCTTCACCCATTCCCAATATCTTGCCAAGAGAGAAGCACCTGCTCCCTGTTACTGAACGTACTGCGAGGGCCTGCTGCCTCCCTGGGGCCATTTCCAGACCAGTAAGCATTGCCAAGCCCCTGGGGGGGAATTCTGAACTTTGCAGGCAGCGGCGCAGAGAGGTAGCCGAGCCGGGGACACTGCTGCTTTTAGGGAAGAACAGCCCTTCCGCCACCCACCCCAAGATGAGTTAGGCTCTGAGCTCCAGCTCCCAGGAACCACACAGCCTGTCATTTTCCCGGCACCTCCAAGCCACCCCTTTCCGAAGTTCATTGCCCGCCGGAGACCGAAAAAGTACCCCGCGAGTTCTGTTTCAGTCGAAGAGCAGGACAGTTGCCAACTGAGAAGAGTCCAACCAACAGGCAGGTACGGTTATTGTCCCGCTTCTTGCCCCGATGAGGGTGTGGGAGCGCGCGCACACACACGGAGACAAGCACACACGCACACACCCGCCCAGCGCAAGCTCTTCCGTGCGGGCGCCCCTCACCCGCCGCGGGCCCCCCTCACCCGCCGCGGGCCCCGGGGATGCGTCCCTGGCCGCGTCACGGAGTGCTGAGGGGGAAGCCCCGGCGCCTCGGCGTCCCCCTCGGGCTCCGCAGCACGGACGCCGGCGCCCGCCGGAGGTGAGCCCGCCGCGGCTCGGGCGCCGACGGCCGCGAGTTCTGCGCTCACCTTAATGTTGCTGAAGACCGAGCGGGAACAGCGGCCGGTTCGGCCCGAAGAGGCGTCGCTGCCCTGGCGCGCGCCGGGCTCCGGCCAGAACCCCATGGTGGCGGCCCCGGCGGGGCGGGACGGCGGCTGCAGGGCCCGGGCGGGCGGCGGGGCGGGCAGGATCCGGGCGCTTCGGGTTGGGGCTGCCGCGCGGGTGGCTGGTGAGAGTGGCCGCGGCAGCCGGAGGAGGCTTGCAGCGCGGAGACTGCGCGAGCGAGTGCGCGTCCAGAAGTTTTATAAGTGGCCGCCGCGGTCGCCGATGATGAAACGAGCTCTCCCTCCTCCCTCTCCTCCGCGGCAGTCGAAGGCGCTGCGAGCCCCCGCCCCGCCCCCGCCGCGGCCGCCCCCTCAGACAGGTGTGACGCCGCGGCTCACGGCGCGTGACCTCGCTCCACGCCCGGGGTCGTCTGTGCTCCCGGAGCCCGGCTGGGACCTGCGAGGCTTGACCGCCCCTGAGAAGGTCCCGCCTGCTGGGCGCCGGGGGGCGTTGGGCCCCGAAGAGGGGGCCGGGGGCGGGGGCAGGAGCCTGCAGGAGGGTGGGGGAGCCCGGAGGACTGGAGGGGCGGGCGAGGGGCTCAGCGGGGACCGGCCGGCTGGCGAGCGGACCCGAAGAGAGGTTGGCAGGGCTTCGGGGCCAGGAGAGGCAGGAGGAGAACCGAGAGGCGCCGGAGGGGCCAACGGGAGCTAGGGGGCTTGACGGGGAGCCGAATTTTCAAGGAGAGGGGTGCCGCGGCGCCCCTCCCGACGCGCTCAGGGAGATTTACGGAGCGGGTCTCTGCGTGTTTGCACTCGCTGAAAACCTGGGCTCACTTGTTCCGGTGATGGCTCCAGGACTCGTTGAAGCTGTTTGTGTCGGGGACTGATTTATATTTAAACTGCTCTTTGCGCTGGAGAGGGGGCCGCCCCGGGCAGGGCCCGAACTCTTTGGACCTGAGCCAAGGTAAATTGCAGGCGCTGTCAAGTGTCAGCATGGCTGGGTCTGGCCTGATATATTGAGGCCAGGAGAGAGGGTCCCCCGTGGACATAAGAGACGCACCCTACTGACCTTCTTCCCTGGGGTTGGAATAGAACAGCAGCTTTATTTTTTTTCCCCCCAAGATTTTTTCCACTAGGATTTCTACTGCAGAAAAGAGAAAGAAGGTGAGGCTTTTTAAGAGAAGGAGAAGAAAGTTATGCCAAAAGCAGCTGCAGTAAGGAATCCAATTCTGGAGGTATTTTCCAGCTCCCTAATTCCTGTAGTCCTCTGCAAGCCCACTCTACTGCCAGGAAAAGCACAAGCCCAGCTTCAATACTCAGGAAACTTTGTATAAGACAAAGACCCACAGGACAATGCCTTTCTGGGCCTGATCTGGGCTGTCCTCTGTCTGTGGGCTTCCCCTCTCCACCTGCGGTCCAAGAACCCTGGACACAACAGCATGTAGTGCTGGAAGAAAAGCCGTTGGACAGTGGGCAGCCTCTGGCCACTTCACTCACCCACTGAGTAAAGGGCATCTAGAGAGGCTTTCCAGAGTCCTGTAGCATCCTCAGACCCAGAACAGGCAGGAAACTCCAAGTCACCAGTCAACCCTTTTAGAGAACTTGGAGCACAAGGACGGCTGGCATGGGGAGCATCCCATGCACGCTGCAGAACCCATGGTGTACTGTGCCAGACATTCTGTTGGGTACCTAAGGCGTGATTCCACAGAATGCGAGCATTAATCCAACAGTTACAGGTACTGTTACAATTTGGATTTTATAGATGATGATACCAGAGAGGTCAACTAAAAAAAAAAAAAAAAAGACTGGAAGACACACAGCTTGTAAGTGATGGAGCTAGAACCCCAACCCAGCTCTGCCTGACTCCCAAGCCCAGACTTGGAGCACTATTCCCTTTGAAAAGTTATCTATTCCAGCAGCCTCATTTCATAATGAGAAGAGCTTGAAGAGGCATTTCACTTCATTCAGAGTGGAGAAGGCCCTGGTCACAGGCACACTGGGGCTGCGAAGGCTGGAGCTTATTTCTTAAACCCTGAGTGTAGGGGTGCCTGGGTGGCTCAGTGGGTTAAAGCCTCTGCCTTCGGCTCAGGTCATGATCCCAGGGTCCTGGGATCGAGCCCCGCGTCGGACTCTCTGCTCAGCGGAGAGTCTGCTTCTCCCTCTCTTTCTCTCTGCCTGCCTCTCTGCCTACTTGTGATCTCTGTCTGTCAAATAAATAAAATAAAATCTTAAAAAAAAAAAAAAAGAAAGAAAGAAATGCTTTGCCTAAGACCCTGGTCCTCAAAATACATGGTGAATGGCCTCTTATATCACTTACTTTACTTATAGATCAAATAAAATTATAAAAGAAAAAAAAAATAAACCCTGAGTGTAGCCTTGTCATGGTCCTCTGATAGAAACCTGGGAAGAGCCTGCTTCTCCAACCCTCATTTTATCCTACTCCGTTAACCTTGTTATCTGCCTGCTGTGTTAGGACCAGCATCATCTCTAAAGGAAAGGCTTATTCAGAAATGCTTACCAATGGTTATCTGCTTTTATCTGCTCTTACAAGGTGGAGTTAGCTAAATGTAATGGAGACCTAACCAAAGTGGCTTCAACGAGATTTATTTGTCTCATAGGAAGAAGCCTGCTAATAGGTAGTCCAGGGGTCACAAACTAGGCCGGGAAGGATTCCGTAGAGTGGCTAGGTCATTGTCACAAGATAGTTGCTCCGCCTCCAGCCTCTTCTCTTAATTCCAAGAAGGAAGTGGAAGACAGGAAGCAAGAAGGGGTTGTGCTCACATCTCGGAAACAAATCTCTCCCTGCATGCTAAGCTACTTTTCCTTAAATCTTGTTGGCCAAGACTAGGCCATATGGCTACCCTCTGTAAAGGAGACTAGGAAATGTAGTTTACGTTATTGCAATCTCCTGAACAAAATTGGAGTTCTGTTAGGGAAAAGCGGAGAAAGGGTAGTGTGTATTCAGCTTTCAGTGCCTGCACAAAGAGTAACCCATTTCCTAAAAGCACCCCCAGGGTCTGTTTCCAAGATCCTCCTCAAAGCCTTTGATTTCAGCAAATATTTCTTAGCACCCTAGAAAAATAAAGCACAAGGACAGTCTCTGACTTCAGAGACTCCATGGTGTCAGGTAGGGAGCAAGAAGAGAAAGCATTAGTGTGTTGTAGAAAGAGCATAGCTCTCTGTCATGCACAGCTGCTATGGGAGCATAGAAGAGGGGCCCTAACTCATTCTGCGGCAGCAGGAAGGCTTCCTGGAGGAAGGGAGCCTCAAGTTGAGGCCTAGGGACTACGTGGATTGGGATGATGGGGGTGAAGGAAGATAAATCTATCTGCTCCATGGTTCAGTCTGGTTGGAGACCCAGGGACAGTGGGACTGTGTGGTAGAGAGGCTGGAACACTGAGTGGCATGCCATGAAGTGTGGGCCTTATCCCCAACACAATGGGAGCCACTGAAGACTTCTGGACAGGGGTGCCCTGGGCAGATTTGCATTTCCAGAGACTTTTCTGGTAGCTGGATAGAAGTGCAATCGGACGGTCTGTAGAACCCCAGGAACTGCAATGAAGGTGTGTTCTGCAGCAAGGGGACCATGTGGGGGAGAGAAAGAAGCAAGAGACATTGACAGGAGATGGCACCCCTGCGTTAGGGAGGAAATGTGAGGGATGACTCCCAGGATCTGACTTGCATTAGTGATGTGAACCCCTGATAGAAAGAACCCAGGAGACCAACAGATATTGGGGGTGCAGGGAGCCATTCTGGGCTCATTTTGAGTTCAAACTGCCTGGAGTACATGCAGGTCTAGATGCCCAGCAGGGAGGTATATGGGTCCAGTGCTCAGGATGGGTGCTGGGCTAGAGATCGGGTCTTGGACATCCCACATGGAGGAAGTGGGTAAACCTCGGGAACAGATGAGAACATGTTGTTGAGAAGTAGGTCCACAACTGACCATGACAAAATTCAGGGGTGGCACAAGAGATGGAGCCAGCAATGGAGACAGAGCTTGCAGGGAAGTAAGCCAGCTGAGAAGTGGTGTTTCAGAGAGAAGGTAGGATTGTGGACACAACTGTCCAGGTTGTGGAGGAGGGAAGATAAGACCCAAGAATGACCAATGGGCTGACAACAGGCTGGCACTGAAGACCATGACAAGAGTGTTTCTGGTGGGTAGTGTGCACAGAGGTCAGTTATATGTGTTGCAGAGGAACTAGAAAGGAGCTAGCAGCAGCTTTTCCGGGATTGCAGAGGGAAGAAAGACAGGGAAGAGCTTTGGGCTTTCTGCTCTGTCTGAATCTCCTGCTTTCTCAGTTCTCATGCTGGACCAGTTGCATGTTCCCACCTCTGGGCTTTTGCTCATTCGGTTCCCCCTGCCTGCACTGCTGCTGCATAGTGCTTGGCTTCTACCCTCCAAGAGTAGCTCTTGTTGCTACCTGCTATGGGCCTCTGCGGCAGGAGTAGAAACCTGCCTTGCAGTGGTGCAGACCTGTTACATACACTATCCCTTGTCTCTCAGGAAACTAGATGTCACTAACCCATTTTGCAGGTGAATAAGGCTCAGAGTGCTTCCCTAGCACATACAACCTGTCTCTACCTTTATTATAAGAGGTGACAATAGAGACAACACATGTGGTGGCTAAGGGCACAGACCTTACAGTCAGGGGTTGATGCTGACCACCCTCAATGGCCTGCTTAACCTCCCAGCTGCCCAGTGCCTTCTCTTTAAGAGGGAGATCTTAATCTCCCGGGGATGTCTTAAAGTGTTAGTGAGGTTTCTGCTGGTGCTGTTGCCTGGTGTTTGGCAGTGCTGGTGGCAATAAGTGTGCCCAATGTCTCTTTTTCTAATTCGACTGTGAGCTCCTTGGTAGCTTCGGTGCTACTTATCCATCCATCTCTCATCAGGCCTGGCACACCTTGTTTCTTAAAAAATGTTTATTAAATGGAATTGAGCTTCACTGAATTCCAAAATGCCCCAGTGACTGGGGAAAGCCTCATTGTCCTGAGGCTTCCAAGCCATCTCCGGCAAATGCCTTCTGCCTGGGGCCATCTCTTCTGCCCAACCTGCACCCCCAGGCTTCTTGCTGTCCACCTTGTTCTCCCTAGTGGCTGGCATAGTTCCCAAGGTGTGTTTACCAGTCCACGGGCCACACCCTCTCCTCCCACAGCTGCTGATGAGGGTGTCCGGGCAGTCTGAATCCTCAGGCGTGATCATGAATTAACTCTGGGCGCCTAGCTCCTGGAGGGGGAGGTCCCTCGGTGCCTGCACGTCACCTGTGACAGGTGGAGGGCACACCTGCAGCCAAGTGCTCTGCCTCTTTGTCACTGCCCCTCGTGGGGCAGTCTGCTCCCCCGTGGGCCACCTTGGCCACTAGTTTATATTTTTATTTAACACACACAGTGTTGAAAGTCCATACCGGGCACCAACACAATGTTGATTCATTTGATCCTCAAAACAACCCAATGAGGGGGGTTACTTTTATTAGTGTCACTTTGTGTTTGGAGAATCTGAGGCACAAAGAGGTAAAATAACTTGCTTGAGGACCTGTAGCTAGTAAGTGGCAGAGCCAAGATCTAGACACTGACAGGCCAGTGCAAAGTCCCAGTGGCTGGAGGTTCTTGCTCACAGAGACTGAGTCAGAGCGTACAGGTGGGCCAAGTCAGAACCTCCCTCCCATCAGGGGTCTGAAGCCCATGTTGGTGCTTGCCCATCCTTGCCCCCTCTGAACCTTGGTTGCCAGCACCTCTGGCCTGGAGTGCTCACCTTAAATAAGGTCCGAGCACAGCCTGGGGTCTCTGTGGCCCTTCTGGATCCAGCTCCAAGACCCCATTCTGCTCTGCTCCTCTCTGCCATGCTCATCCCACTCCTGAAGCACGTGCTGCATGCCCTTCTCTCTTCCATAGTGACATAGGGCCCATCCTGCACTCCGACAGCCCCACACCTCCCTCACAGAACCTGAGGCCGACTCTGCCCTCCCTTTCCCGGAGAAAATGCTGCAATAAGAGGGAAGGGTGCTACAGCACCAGGGGGTCCTGCCTCCTGGGACCTCAGCTTCTCTGCATATCACCTGGGGTACGGCAGTGCTCGGCACAGGCTGGGACAGGCTGTAATGGGATTTCCATGTGCTTCCAGAGAAGACTTTTCAAGGCCCGGCTGTGCTCTTCTCTCTGAGTCTCACTCCGTGGAAGTTACTCTCTGCTTCGGCAGGAAGCACAGCGGGGACAGGAAAAGGAGAAACCTAAATAGGCCTCACCCTGCATCCCTCCCATGTCCGTTCCCTGTGGGTCAGAAGCCCCAGCCTCACCGGGGCCTCTGCACCCCGCCCACTGCACTTCAGGTCATGGAGAGGGATGCTTATCACCCGCTGTTATCCCTTGTGGGCTGGTGATAACCAGCCACGGGGTTGGGGGGTGGGTGGGGAGCTCAGCCTTTGCCTCTGCCTCCAGCTCCTGCTGGGCTCACACAAAACTCAGCCCGTGGGCACCTACATCATCCTTGGCCCTGTGCAGCCCAGGACCCAGCGGATTCCTGTTTTCTGAATGTTCCCGAGTACACAGAAAACCAGGGCCTTGTGTCTGCTGTGCTGCACGTTTTTAAACACTGTTGATCTTTTTATTATACTCTTTCAAAAACAATTTAACTGTGCCTTAACTCTGCTGAGAGAGGGAAAATATTTGTTTCATCCACCCATCATTCCATACCAGTATTGAAGCTTTGATGAATTTCTGTTTTTTTCCCTAATTCTTCCCAGTTATTGTGTTTTCACTTATCAAACTCACAGTATACCATTTGGCTCCTACTCTTTGATTGCAAGCATTGTTCCTTGTTGAGAAGGGCTCATCGCCATCTCCCTGAATGCAATGAGGAGTTATTTAAACCCTGCACTAGCACTGAATGTTCGGGGTTTCTCTAAGTTTTGTTTTTTTTACAAATAATGACTTCAATAATTTTTTGCAAAAAAAAAAAAAGTTTGCCTTAGGGCTGATTGTAAGCAGTGTAATTTAAACACATTTAGATATTTTTCTCTGTGATATTCAAAATCGGTCCCCATGCTGCGTTCCCACCCCTAGGTCCCTTCTTCCTCCCTAGTAATATCCCTCTTAGCCTTGGTAGAGGAAGACCAGAACCCCAGAGGGAATGGCGTGGCTCTTCTGGCTGGAGAGGCCACCTCAGCACTGGGGACCGCCAGGTCTTCCTTATCCCCAACAGCCCAGACCAAGCCCTGGAGCTCAGAGTGCTGACTCAGGGCTGATCCAAGGATGCCATGGAGTGTGGCTACCTCGATCCAAAATCCTGTTCCCTACCCCAAGTTCTGGAGAAGGAACTCAGGCCCCAGGACTGTAGGTCAGAGGCCTTGCATGGGCACCTTCCTAGGGAGTGCTGGATCCCTCACCTGTGAATCAAGGTATTGGACTTCATGAACCAAAGGTGGGTTCTCCTCTTGTTCTCTCCATGTTCTGTCAACTTATTAGCTGTGTGACCTATGGCAAGTCACTTAACCTCTCCGGGTGGCACTGGCCACTTAATGCTGCATGAAGAGTGAACTGGACTCCCACGCCCTCACTAACGCTCACCGTTATTACTGTTGTTTTCTCCTAACTCAGCAGAGCTTCCCTCGTGGGTCCCTGCTCAGCTGTTCCCTGCTTTTCTCCTTAGGAGGCTCTGCTCTCTCCATAATGACATTTCCCCAAAGACTGCTGTTCAGTAGAGCCTAGGAGACACTTAATCCAGCCCCCTAAGTAACTTGTCTGGAGCCCCATCCTCCCCTAATGCTGGGTCCAGGAGGCCACTACAGGAGTAGAAGTCCTTGTAGGCCCTGCTGTCCTCTGCCCTCCCTGTCTTCCCGTCCACATTCACATGGGAGAGTCTGGGAGTCCCAGTCCCAGTCCTGGCTTCTACTCCTCCTCCCCAGGAGCCCAAGTCCTGGGCCCTGTCATGGCCTTAGCACACACACACGTACCCACATGGACAGGCCTCCTTAAGGCCTTCTTGGTATTTCCGGGTTGGAGGGGCCCCTCCCTTCCTCACCTTTCCCTCACCTTGTCCACACAGGGTTCACCTATGGAAGCACTCCTGAAGGAAGGGTGCTGAGCCTTTCCATGTTCTTCATGTCCCACCTGGCTGGTAGTACTTGAATCACCCCTCCACGCCACCTGTGTCCCCCGTGAGCCCGCTCCCTGGTTCTGAATCCAGGTCTGGGCTCCTGCTCCCACCTGACTCACCCTTGCTACCTGAAGGGATCTTTTCCTCTTCTCTATATCTTGCTTCTTGGCACCCCCTCTTCACCTTTCCCTTTACATGTCTGCAGCCTGCCTGCTTACACGAAAGGCTTCAGCTCCCTATTTCTTCCCTTATGCACCTTAGCACGCCCTCCCTGTCTCCCAGGGCCTGTTTCTGTCACTGGAGGAAAGGGAATGGGCGTCCCGCCTTGCCAGGCACACACCCTCCCTGTACTGTTTGGACTGACCCTATATCAGTGGATTGTGAGTCTTCGGGGCAGAGACCAAGTACAAACACAAGCGCAGATAGCAGGATGCCACCCGCAGGAGACAGAGCAGGGACGACTGTCATAAGAGCCTACCTCCTTAATACTGGAAAAAAACAAAACAAAACAAAACAAAACCAAAAACCTATGCCTCCCCGCCTCTCAGTCGGGAGGGACTGATGGGGATGTCTGTGCTTATCATGTACTTTACTTCCCAACTGAACACTGCTGGGGGTGAGGGTGCTGTCCGGCATTGATGGCTCTGATAATGACCTCCTCCGCTGTCTATCCTTGCCCTGTGTCCTGCCCCTTGCCTGGCTCTCTTCCGCAGCATCGAGTACTTTCCCAGCACTTCAGGTCCTGTAAAGCTCTGTGGGGCCCTTCACCTGGGCCTGGGGTCCCTAACACACCCTGAGCCATGTTCGCTGTGCACTGAGTCACCTGATGAGGTCACTGGAAGTCAGGCCTCCTCCCTGGTCATGGGTCACAGGGAGGGAGCACATTGCTGGGGATTCAGGAAGAGAATGTTCAGTGCTCCCCTGGGAAGCTAGCGGGAGAGGAAGCTGAGGAGGGTGTCTAACAGGGACTAATCCTTGCAAGAACTCTGGGCCCAAGAACCTCCCTCTGGTTACAGTAGCAAGATGATGGCCAAGGAGCAGACATCTGCTATTCGCCCCTTTTAGAACGGGTCCCACTTCAGGTGGAAGCACCTGACGTTCCTTTGGGGCACTACCCATTCCCACTCTCAGGTTGTGAGGCCTGGTGGGCTGACTTCCACTAGGTGAGAGCATGGGGGGCCAGGCCTCACCCCCGGGCCCTCTGCTGGACAGTCCCTCAGTCAGGACAGCGTGCTCTCTCCCAAGGTTGCCAGCAGGGACGGCACCTCCCTCGGTGTCGGGGTCTGGGGCATTCTAGGGAGAAGCAGTGGAAATGTGGGACAGAGGTCACCAAAGCCTGTAACCAAACCAGGTCTCTAAAGCCGGACTTTGCAGTCCTGGGAGCCAATAGATTCTCTTTACGGTTTAAGTTCTGCAGAGCTGGATTTCCTGTCGCCGGCCTATTAGATAAATCCAGGAAACCAAGGTTTGGACAGCACCAGGCAAGACTAAAAGAAATTATAACAAAATGTTAATAACGAAAATCCTTCCATGGTGGGAATGTGAGACATTTTTTTAATCTTGTTTTTTCTACATCTTTCTTATTTTAATGATAAATATCACTTTGTAATGAAGTAAATAAGCTTTATAAAAACAAAAGAAGAATCATTTGGCCCAATAACAGTTTTCCACAAGCACCATATTCAGAACTGGAACCAAATCTCCATCATTCCCTTGCCTAGACGGGTGTCAGGGGAGATGCTCCTGGTCCAGCCCAGCTCTAACCTTGTGGTCTTAGGGGAGGGATAGGCCACTGCTGCTCACTTTGCCTGTACAATGAGAGGGTATGTGGGTGGCTTCAAGGTGCTCCCAGTGTTAATTTCCCGGTCACTGACTTTTGTCAAAATCCACATCCGTACAAACTCAAAGGAGAGCTCAGCTGCTTCGAGCACTCACATCAGACAGCCAGAAAACGCTGCTGCTCAGTGGTGGCTTCCTCATCATGAACCCAGATGACGGGCTGTGCGCTCTATCCTCACATCAGCCTGTACGGGAGCTCTGGTCCTTGTGCCCCTTTCCCTGGGAAGAAAACTGAGATTCAGGGAGCCCAAGAACCTACCTTTGGCAATGGGGCTAGTGAGGAGCAGAGCTGGAATGTGAACTGCAATCCATCTCATTCCAAAGTCCAAGCCGCTGGCCATGCCGTAACCCACCTCTATTTCAAAACATTCCTAGATGACTTGTTTCTTTGTCCCTTTCACAGATACTTACTAAGCACCTGCTATGCATGTGACATGATTCTTATTTGCAAAGGAGACACGGAGGATATAGAAGATACTGGCATATGCCTCCGGCTACTAATACAGATCTGTGATCTCAAGAGGAGTGTGTGCACCCTGGTGGGGGCCTTGGCCCATCCCAAGGGCAGTGGACAGAATACATCACAGTTATTCATAGCTATTTCTCTCTCATGATTTTCAATTTCTATATTTATGCTTTTATAAGATGCATGATATCTTGTCATAGTAACATCCACATAAACAAAATTATTGGGACACCTGGGTAGCTCAGTTGGTTGGGCATCTGACTGTTGATTTCAGCTCAGGTCATGATCTCAGGGTCGTTAGATGGAGCCCTGCTGGGAGACTCAAGCAGGGAGTCTGCTTGAGATTGTCTCTCTATGGCTGCACACTACGCCATGCAAGTTCTCGCTCTCTAAGAAAAATAAATAAATCTTTAAAAAAAAGAGAGTTATCGTGATAAATGTTTGATGGCTGTGGCGTCAGAAAAAACTCACTAATTATGAGTCTATAGATGGGTAACTATAAATAAAGATTCAAGTTTATTTGAATTGAGATGAGATGAGAAAATAATGAATGTGGTAAGAGCTCAGAGGCCAAGGAGGATCAGGAAAGTCTTGCAGAGAAGGTAGGAGCTGCATTAGGGGGAGTAGGCTCTATCCAGGCAAAAAGAGAGGAAAGCATTAAGGCAACAAGAGAACATCACCAACCACAGCTAGATTTGAGAAGGTGCCCCTCTGTGATTGCTCCCAGACCTAACTGCTCCCACTGCCCTGCCCTTCCAGCTCCTCTCAGCCTGCCTTGAGCCTTGGTCACTATCCCTTACTTCCTCAGCCTCCGCCCCCTCTGCTCCCTTCTCCTGCCTTGTGGTGGAACTGGCTTCCCACAAGGGCCGACTTGTGCACTTCTGGGTGGAGCTGCTCATTTTCCAACACCCAGGGCCGTCAGGGTAGCAGGAGACTTCCTCCTGGGTCCCTGAGGCCACTTCTATTTCTTGGACCCTGCCCACCATGAGGCTTACATACCCAGCCCAGCCCCCCTGAACGCCTTTCTCATTTCTGCCCCCTCTCCCACTGCCCCTGCAGGTCCCTCTCTTCACTGTGCAAGCGCTTTTCCTTGGCTTCTTCTCACACCATGTGACCGCCCTTCCATCCCCACATCCTCAGTGCCTGACCTCCTTCCTTTTGGAGGACTCTCCCTCTCAGCCACTTCAGTCACCTGTGCCCACACCTGGGGGTTGTCTCCACCAGGAGCTGCTCCACCTCTGGACACCCGTGTTCTACTCTGGCCAAACCAACCATAGCTGGCCTTGCCCTTCACATAGATGCCCAGCGCTTTAATGCCTTCAATCCTCCCATCTCTCTGTCCCCATCTATTTCCACTTCCTTCCAGCCCATAGTCTAGAGACTTCCTTGGAAGGGTTGTCCCTCTTCTTGACTGAGAATGACCAACCCCTTGGCTTCCTCTTGCCACTGTCCTGTTTTTTGTTCTCCTTTATGGTCAGGATTCCTGAGATCTTCTCTATTTTTCTCGCTTACCATTCACAGCTCAACCACAATGAGCTGGCTTGGAGATTTCACCACCACTGTGGGATCACCCTTGACAAGTTCACCAGGGGCTGTGTTCTGCTCTTGGCAGGTTCTCAGCAGCCTCGCCCACTATCTGGTGGGGGCTCTCTCCCTGCTGAGCCAACACACCCCACTTCTGCCTTTCCAATGCCAGTGCTCTGGGGCTCCGATCCTCTCCCCCTATGACCTCAGCTGCCATCTGCTGCTGTGAGTCGCTCACACCAGTGTTCTCCAACCTAGATCCTCTCTGACCTCCAAACCACGCACCCAGTGGCCCCTGACCTCTCATTTGGACAGCCCACGGATGCCTGGAACTCAGCTGAGGGCATCCGTCTTCTTGTCCAAAGCTCCTCACCCTCCTGCTCATCTGTTTCCCACCAACAATTCTAAGGCAGAGATCTCTGAATCTGGCTAGATGTCTTGTTCACTCCCAACAGCCAAGCAGTTGCAATAGCAGCAAAATAGGAAGGATGAAGGTCATGGTGTTGTTCATCCAGACTAATTCACTCTCTGCAGCCAGGCTAAAGTTTCCAGAGTAGGGAGTCTCGGAGCCCAGACCGTGAAGATGTCCCCACCATAGGCATCAGGTGACCACCTCACGCCACCCTCAATCACTCCCCTTCTCCATTCTGTCTTTCAAAACTCCTTCTATCTCCCTAAAGCTCCCTTCAGAAGTTAGCAAGGCTTCATATTCTTCTGACCTCGTAAACTTCCAAATACTCTGCGGTAGGATGTGTGTCTTGGCCATTCTCTCCTTGTACAAAAGCTTCACTGTGGTGGAGGGGAGGAGGCATTTAGACTCACAGTGATAGGAGGGGGTGGGAGACTGTCAGAGGACCCTCCACGCCAGCTGCAACTTTCTTCTCCCCTCTTCGGTGTGTCTGAAGACCTAAAATTTTCAATGTAGCTCATGTGCCGAAGTTCAACCTCTGCTAGTCACGTGAGAGTCACACCCTTAGCTAGCCTAAGTGCTCTTACTGTGCAGACAGACCACCTGTCCCTTCCCTGACCTCAGATTACCTTGCAAAACCCCTCTTCTTCCACCTGTCCCTGAGAGACAGTGTCAGAGTTCATACGGAAGCCTGGCCCATCTGGTGTCTACGACAGCACATTTTGGGTTCCATTCACCTCTGCTGCTCTGTCTTTCCCACCATCAAGGGGATTTAGTGGAAGTTGAAGAGTGAGGCCAGTGGGCAGCATGAGGGCACTGGGGACTCCAGACCCTTGGGCTGCTCAACTAACAGTGGGATCTGGTGTTCTCACCTGTACATTACATAGGATGAAACTTGCCTGGCCTGTGCAGACTCAGAGAAGATGAATGGAAGTGGTTCGTGAGGAGCAGTGATTCTCATGCTCGACTGTGTTTCAGAAACACAGATAACTGGGCCCTGCTCTTAGAGCTTCGATGTAGTGGGTCTGGGGTGAGGCCTGAGAACTGGCATTTCTAACAAGTTCCCAGGTGTTCTGCTGTGGGTCCAGCAACCATGCTTGAGGATCACTGTTTCAGAGGAAATTGCCTGCTTTGGAAGCCCTCAATACCTACAAACATGGGTCACTCCCATCCAAGCTGAAGGAATGGCTTCATCCTTCCACTTTGGCTCAGCTGACAATGGGGAGTCCTTTGACATCAGTTTATTTCTGTGCCTGGACTCAGCTTTGGTTCCCTCTGTGGTGGCTGGACAGCATAAAGTAGGAATCCATGGCCATTAACAGTGTGCAAGCCCGGGGTCCATGGTAGAGATGGCCATCGGGGGTGCTCTGCCTGCTTCCAGGCTAGACGTATATACTCCTTCGGACTGTTGCATTTTCT
This sequence comes from Mustela putorius furo, assembly GCF_011764305.1. NCBI lineage: Eukaryota > Metazoa > Chordata > Mammalia > Carnivora > Mustelidae > Mustela > Mustela putorius. The sequence continues at coordinate 107,253,968 of NW_025421987.1, read as the reverse complement.
CTAGGCCCCATTCAAGTGAGTTTTAAAGGGACACATCCCTCTGCAAAGGCTGAAAAATATTATCAATCACATTCAGAATACTGTGGTTCCTCTAGCACCCCCAGCACCCCGACCGCAACCACAGAAGGGCTTTCCACATGGGGCGGATGCCAGCCCTGGAAAGGAAATGGAATGAGCACAGCGCACTTGCTGATGTCGGAGTACGGGCAGAGCCTCAACACAGGCCAGGGTGGCTCCCCAGGGGCCAAGCCTCAGAGCCGGCCCGGCTCCTTCCTCTCTGCCCTCTGTCTGCAGGAGGGACTAAATAAACAGGCTTTACCTTGAGCCCCCTGCCAAATGTCTGCCCTGCTTCCCTCGGCCAGCAAAGGCTGATCGTATCTGTCCAGGAAGAAGGGCGCTCATGCTCAGAGGACTGAGGTGTACAGACTCAAGAACGTACGAAGCTGCTGGGGCGGGGGTTGAGTTACCCTGGACGAAGCCTAGAAGTATTTGATATTTTCTTTGGCAAATACTGCAATAGAGCAGTACTCACTTCCTTACCAAGACCCAGATTTGATTTAAAACAGCCATATTTTAATAAAGCCTGTGGAGCCGTGCCTGGGTCATTGCCTGGCACTCAAGACATGCTCCATAAATATTTGCTAGATGAACGAATGCCTTCCTTCCAGGATATTCTGTCCATTCCTAAAACTCTGACATGATCCTGGCTACTCCAATCTAAGCGGTGTTTGTCCTATTTCTTTTAATCCTTCCCTTTTTAAAGTTCTCAGATGGGGCATAAAACAAATTCTTTTTCATCCTGCAGCTGGCTGCCTGGGGAACAATGGATTGGTCCCTCAGCAGCTCACAAATGAAAAGCCCCTGGCCACAGGCTCTCTGACCACTTGGCCAACCTGGCCCTCCCCACCAGTGGCCCCACCCCAGAAGGAAACCCCAAAGACCTTCTGATTGTCCCCTATCAGAGACTAAAGATCCAGGAGACTAAAGATCCAGGAATCCATAAGGGTAGGGCGTCCTCGGTTATTTCGAGGGCATCCCACCCCTTGTAGATTCCTCATCAGGTAAAACCCCTAATTCCCAGGGCTCAGATTTGGGACCTTGAAGGAGGACTAAAGAATAAAGAAGGGCTAGGGGTTCAATAAAAGGCACATGAAAGATTTTTTTTAAAGAACTGATTTGGGGGGAACCTGGGTGGCTCAGTGGGTTAAAGCCTCTGCCTTCGGCTCAGGTCATGATCCCAGGGTCCTGGGATCGAGCCCCACATCAGGCTCTCTGCTCAGCGGGGAGCCTGCTTCCCTCTCTCTCTCTGCCTGCCTCTCTGTCTGCTTATGATCTCCGTCTGTCAAATAAAAAAATAATAATTAAAAAAAAAAAAAGAACTGATTTAGTCACCAAATACAAGCAAACCTGTCTTGCCCTGAGCCAAGAGTTAGGAAGATCTGCTCACAGCTGGGCTTCTTTCATGCATGGCTCACCTTGTTGATAGGGCTCTCAGTGCCAGCCCCACACAAAGTCAGGCATAGGCCCTCTCCCTTAGGGAAGTCAGTTTTGCTGGGCAGACAAAGCTATCTTACCTAACGTAGCCAAATAATGTGATAACGTGGCCTAAGTTAAGGGAGGGAGTCTATGGCGTATTACAGTATATAAATCATTATCGAATTTTACATTTTTCTGGCTTAGATGGTAATAATTCCTAACCATTCACAAAAATGCTAAAATTTATGCACCCAAGATCATTTCAAGCATCCCCATGAACCAGGCTCCTTTCTTTGTGCAGTGTCACTCGGGCCCCTGGCCAGGGGGGAATCCTTACGTGTTGCTCCAGCTCATGCTGACTGGGGCTTGGACAGTGCTGCCTGGCTGGGCCACGTGACCCCAAGCCACAGCCCCAGGTTTCTTTTCTGGGCTCTGAGACCAAAATGACTTCTTGGAGCAGAACTCCTGAGAGCAGAGAGAGCCGGAAGTCTGTTCCTCAAATCTACCGAGGCTGGGGTCTGCCTGCTGCCCTCCCCGCATCTTGGCCCTTTGCCTGCACAAATCAAAAGCAGTGTACCTCCCCTCTTTCCTGCTTGTTCTTTCAACATCAGATCTAGCTCATGACCTGGCATCTGTAGGGCAACCATGACAAGAAGAAATATGAGGTTCAAGCAGGTTTACCTACCAGTTCCTTCAGCCAAGGCTGCTGTGGCGGGAGATGTGGCTGCTGATGCGCTTAAGCAGGGGAATGGGCAGGAGCGCAGTCCGTGACTCCCCGCACCCCCCCGCTGGGCCAACAGAGGTGTCGACACATCCCCAAAACGCCATGTAGGGAAGTGAAGCAGAACACATTCTGGACATCGTATTCGAGAGCAAAGTTCATCCCAAAGTACTTCACAAGCATGTGACGGGATAAATCAGTCTAACATGTAACACTTCACAGGATAAATGAACAAGATTAATCTGTTTTCTAGTATCGACCATTTTGCAACAGATACTGATTTTTGCTGGCATATCTCCAATCCACAAGTATTATTAATAGTGCCTAGGAAGGTTATTGAAGTCTAGGAATAAAGAAATCTTATTATTTAGTTTACAAATGCATATGATGGTGTCATTAACATGGATAATGTCATAGCAGGAGTCCAGCACTGCTCTCTCGTGGGAATCACTCGTGAAGAAGTTCACTGCGTCACCCTCACCCGAGTGCGATGTGGAAGTACACGTCTCCCTCCAGTTTTTCTTCTTCCTTTCTGACAGTGTGCTCATAAGTGGACCTACAGGACATTATGGCAAGTGAAATAAGTCAGACAGAGAAAGACAAATACCATATGATTTCACACATGCGTGTAATCTAAAAACCAAAACAAACAAAACAACAAAAACCAACTCATAGGTAACAGAGAACCAACTGGTGGTTGCCATGGGTGAAGGGGATTAAGAGGTACAAACTTCCAGTTATGAAATAAATAAGTCACTCCCATGTAACGTACAGCATAGGGAATATGGTCAATAATATTACAGTAACTTTGGTGACAGATGGTTAACTAGACTTAAATAATGTATTTATAGATGTCAAAACACTACATCATACACCTGAAACTAATCTAATATTCTATGTCAACAACACCTCAACTTAAACAAACAAACAAACAAACAAACGCGTGTTCCTGAGTATCTTGGTTCATTCAGGCTGCTGTAACAGAATAGCCTGGCTTAGAAACAGTAGAAATTTATCTCTCACAGTTCTGAAGGCTGGACACCCCAGGTCAAGACACTGGCAGATTCTGCCTGGTGAGAACCCACTTCCTGGTTCAGACTGCTGTCTCCTCACTGTGTCCTCACAAAGAGGAAGAGACAAAGGGACTCTCTGGGGTCCCTTTCATAAGGACACTGATCCCATTCTTGAAGGCTGCCCCCTCAGGACTTAATCTCCTCCCAAAGGACTCACCTCCAAACACCATCAGGCTGGAGAATTAGGTTACCACATATGAATTCTGGGGGGACACAAACATTCAGTCTTTAGAATGGGAAAAGAAAAGAAAGAAAATCTAGAGCCCATGGCAGTACAAGCTCAGAGCTCTATGCAGCTGCTAACTCACCTGAGTTACAGCACTGACCTGACCTCTGGGAGAGCTGAGGGGCTGAGCATCAGTTAAGAGGGGCCCAAGGCTTCGTGCCCTTTGTAGGACCTGAAAGAGGGACATTATGTCGGGAGATGACCAAGTCTGCCCTTATGAACAGATCTTTGACAAACCTAGTTCTTTATGACTAGTTACAGGTTCCTTGCAGAGTTTCTGATGTGGACAGCACATGCCAGTGGATAGAAGCCCCAGGTTAGGAGCGCCAAAGAAAATTCTGTGTGAATTTCTGATGAAAAACAAATATTGTATGGAATATACTTTTGCTAAAAAAATTATTTGTTGTTTATTGAAAATTCATATTTAATGGGTGCTCGATATTTTTACTTGATAAATCTAGCCACCCTGCATGAGGTGGCTAAGGGCCATGAGGGGCCAAGTCCAAGTGGTGACAAGCATCCAGCCTGATCAAGTCTCTCCAGACCACATAAGTTAATGCAGTTTGGGGCTGCCCATGGGTCGGGTGAGCCTTGAGTGGCCTCCCAGAGAGCAAGTCCACTTAAACCATTCTATAAGCAAGTGCCCTTGTACTAGCATTTCATCTCAGAGACATGAAGCATCTCAGGGAGATAAAAACAAGCAATAGCCAAATTCAATGTGAAGATCCAGGATGACAAACCAAAACCAGATGCTTTATATCGAATGTATTATTGTTTCTTTGAGGTCACAGATGCCAAAATCTTAAGGCGAGGAAGACGTAAAAGGGAGATAACTTTCGCTGGTGGGTTGTTCTGTGAATGGGGAAAAGATTATCATTATTTTATTTGAAATGCAGAACAAGGATTCAAGGAGAGCAATGCAGAAATGCAGAATAAGGGGACCAGGGGAGTAAGCCTCAGCCATGACCCCAGGCTACAGGGTCATGAGAAGGGGAGAGAGGCCGGCTACTGGGAGGCAAGCAGTATGCTGATGGGGTGAGGTGTTCCTCAGATGCCCAGTGTCTGGCCATGTGTGTGCATGTGAGCTGTTGCTTTGGCGGGGGGTGGGGTGCGCTCTGGAGAATAGAGAGCCCACAGTGACTGTCCAGCAGAGCCCCAGGACTTAGGAGGGCAGACCCGACCCAACTGGGACATGAGGAGCTGAGGGTTGGTAACCCAGAGAGAAACCTGGGTCTGTTCATGGCCAGACCCATGGGAAGGACCTTCTGCGAGAGTGGGAGACTCGGGCTGCGGAGAAGTCTTGGGGGGACCCCAGGGTCTGGCGTGAGTGTGGCCTGAGTGGGAGTAGTCAGGACCTGCCTGGTACTCAAATGGACAGGAAGGGACAGTGAAGACCAGGCAGGTACCCCTTGTGGCTTTGTGGCTTGGACAGAGTGTTGGGAGCCATGCTTTCTGGCATAGACTCCTAGGACGTGGGTTAGGAGAGTTGCTCCCAGCTTTACCTGATATTGGACAGTCAGCCCGCTGTGTGTCACCAATCCCAGTCCTGGCAGCTAGTTCTGGCCCCAGGTCCGGCACCAGTCCCTTAGCTACTACAGACAACCACCCCTCCTCTCGGGAGCTGTGTTCTCAGCCGTCTGAATGAAGAGGCCCAGACAGCCACCGTGGGAGTGCTCTGGGAGTCACAGCCTCTCTCTTCAGGTCTGCTGAGCAGGCGCATTGTGGTTCCTGGGCCTGAGTCTCCCTGCGTGACGGTAGCCTTGGCTGGGATCCTCATGAAGGCACTGAGGCTGGGCACACGTCATGCCATTACTACCCCCACTTTTCTCCGTGTTTAATCAAGGGGGTCTGAAACTGAAACAACTGGAAGAAAGTGAAGCTTGACCTTTCCCCTTCTCTGAGGGAGACACAAGCCCAAATGGTGGGGACAAAGGTCACTCTGTGCCTCTTGAAATGAAAACTCAGAGAAGCCTTTGGGACTTCCTCATTCCTTGTCTTCTGTCAGCAGCTCCGGGATGGCTCGGGTTCCTGGGACTCAGCAGGCCCCGTAAAGGCTGTCACTACAGCCCTGTCAGCTAGGTGGCCAGGCCACCTGCCCCACCCCATCCTGCACTAGGCCCATCCAGGCTGCTGAGGGCGGAGGGCTGTTTCCTTACACACCCACTACGTATAGAATCTCTCTCTCTCTCTCTCTCTCTCACATACACACAGCCAGGGGCCTGGCCTGGAAGCTGAGGGACAGCAAGCCCCTGGAATGGTGCCCTTCTTCCCCTGCAGGGGCCGGGACAACTGCTCCTTCCCTCCGCGCCAGGCTTGAAATGGCCTCCACCACCTCTTCCTCCATGAGCCATTTTTAACTGCATTTTACTGTGCTTGCCCTGATCCAAAGGACACTCAAGACCTCGCCCTTGAAAGGCCAAGCCACCTCTCGGCAGCTTTTCCCTCGTGTATACCATGGAGGGCTGGAGGGACTGGGCATCCCGGCCACCAGCGCTCTGGCAAATCAATACAGTTCTTCTTATGTCCGTGTTAGAGAAGCTCTTTCAAGCTGCAAGAAACGCAGACACGCTCAAGTTAGCCGGAGTGCTGGCTAGGTGTTGGAAAGGAAGACAAAGGACAGACGAAGAGCTACTCGGCAGGACTCCTGCAGTACCCTGACGCCCGGATTCATGCTTTGGGATGAGTACTAAGGCAGCCTCAATAATGCTGATCGTGAGCCTCTATTGAGCACTCGTCCCAGCTGGGTCGCAGCATGACCTAGAGGCCCAGCAGCCGTCATCATGTGCCGCTCACAACAACCCTGTAGATTAGGGTCTTACCACTGCCATTTGAGGAAGAAGGTGTTGGGGCATAGAGAGAGCTTTGACTTGTCCGGAATCCTACAGCTGGTACGTGCAGGACCGGGATGCAAACCCAAGCTGTCAGGAGCCCTGTGATGTAGCACAGGAGAATCACTCTGCCAAGGTGGCCGCCCCCCCCTCCCCCCGCACCTGGATGTTCCCCTGCCCTGGTGGATCTGCCATTGTCTCAAGATGACTTGCCCACATCTCTGTGGGTCTAGCTTTCTCTCTGTCTTTCTCCATCTCTCTCTCTCCTCAGAATCTCCTCCTGCTTCTTGCTCTGTGTGACCAACTCACAGCTCCCTGGGAGAGGACCTTCAGGGGCCATCGGAATCCAGCCAGTGTGAACTGCTCTGAAAGCAAAGCATTTGCCAAACTGGACCTTTCTTTGTCAATGGTAAGCAGCTGCCTGTGGGTGGGGGACAGTCAACTGTAGTCGGGGCGACTGGCCATGGTCAGTCAACACAGGCACCCCTGAGGGTGGAGTAGGCACCCTACCAGGCACAGGTAGTCCAGCGTGGGGTGTTTTGTTTTTGTTTTTGTTTTTTTCTGAAATCTTCACTAAATATAGCTCTCATTTTCTGACTTTATAAGAATCATCTAGTAGGTGGGGCACCTGGGTGGCTCCATCCTTAAGTGTTTGCCTTCGGCTCAGGTCATGATCCCAGGGTCCTGGGATGGAGCCCCCCCATCGACTCCCTGATCGGCAGGGAGCCTTCTCCCTCTCCCACTCCCCCTGCTTGCGTTCCCTTTCTTGCTGTCTCTCTCTGTCAAATAAATAAATATAACCTTAAAAAAAAAAAAAAAGGAATCATCTAGTAGGCATAATTGAACTTTAAAAAAAAAATTAGTTGGGATTTTATGATTCCTGAGGCACCATTCTGAACTCCCAACTGGATCAGGCTGCAAAAGTAGGAGGTATAGAGCGCTAATGTGTGGCGACATCCAGGAAACTCCCTAAACATCTTTTAAAAATATGTTCCTGATTGGTTCTTCGCCTTCACCTCAATGTGGAGGCAACAATGAGAAGGAAATTCCCTGGCAGTGGGTTCCCGTGAAATCAGGCATCATGTTCTAAACTGCAAATATAAGCAGGCCCCATGAGATGCGGCTTCCTCCTCCTCGGACCTCCCGGCTCAGGCTGCTGAGGGGCTGTGGAGACTCCTCAGACACCTGGGACCTGGGCCAGCTCCTCCATCATCTCCCTTCCCAGGAGGCTCCTCTGCTGACAGAAGGACAGAAGGTGGGGGGTCTCAGGTCACTCTGAGAGGTCACAGGCTGCTAATCCATTCTTGGAACTGTCCAAAAAAAGCCCATTTGGGTTTGATCCTTTGCACAAAGAGATTAGAGGACATAGAACTTGACATCTGCATGTCACCCAGCTTCTGTTAGAGAACATCCATCTTTGGGGCGCCTGGGTGGCTCAGTGGGTTAAAGCCTCTGCCTTCGACTCTGGTCATGATCCCAGGGTCCTGGGATTGAGCCCTGCATGGGGCTCTCTGCTCAGCAGGGAGCCTGTTTCCCTTCCTCTCTCTCTCTGCCTGCCTCTCTGCCTACTTGTCATCTCTGTCTGTTAAATAAATAAATACAATCTTCAAAAAGAAAGAAAGAAAGAAAGAAAGAAAGAAAGAAAGAAAACATCCATCTTTATGGAAAAGCATGGCACACCCAGAGCTTCAGTCTGATTCCAAACGCTGTCCTATGTCAAACAGGATTCCCTGTGGATCGGAAACACCAACAGCCCGCAGCTACAGTGGGGTGGGTGCCGATACAGGCCAGTGTGTTCCTTTGGGGCCTCACCCCCCAAGTGGACCAGGGCAGTTGAACTTTAGTCTTCAATTCAGGGGCACCTAGGAGCAAGGCTGCGGGGTTGGAATTCCAAGCTTTCTCCCCTCAGGCCCCAGGGTGCATCTGCCGGGGTGGGACCTGGGAGCTGCCGTTTTCCTAAGTCAGGAGCCAGGCAAATGAAGAAATGGCCTCCCACCACATGCTGCAGTGTGACATTCACATGATAACAGACCGACACGCAGAGTTACACCAGGCAGGCCTAGATTTAAGGGGAGCTGGAGGTGGGTAGCCTTGTTTGGCCGAAAAAACACGTGTTTTGTTTGTTTCCTGTTACTCTACTTTCTACCAAGTTTTAACAGGATTTGTACCCAGCACCTGACTTGGAAACTCTTCCAAGAGGGACAGTATTCACTACACTGATTATGAGGGTCTCACTTCCTTGACCTTTAGCCTGTACTATTGATCAAAGCAGTTTCAAGGGGACACCTGAGCACTGAGGGTTGTAGGTTAAGTTATGAATCACTTAATTCTACTCCTGAAACCAATACTACACTATATATTAACTAACCTGCCTTTAAATAAAATTTAACAATAGTTAAAAATATATATAAAGGGGACACGTGGCCTGAAAGGGGGATAGGAATAGGTGGTTCTGGGGAAGGCAAGCGGACCCCATGGCACCTCATGACTTAATAAACCTCGCTCAGGAGAGGAGAGGAAAGAGGGGAAGGCTATCTGACGGCAGCTTTGCCGAGCCCTGCGCTCTCCCTGGGAGGATCTGAGACACCACAGCTTAGAGGCAACCGCATGACACAAACAGATCTCCCAAGCCCGACAGCCAGCATGCCCAGACAGGACTTTCAGTGCATGTGGAGGGGGTTTGGGCACAAGGCCCTGGACGTATGCCCAGCCCTTTCCAGAGAATACAGACATTCTCTCCTCTGCCAACAGAAAAAAGGAGAGAAGAAGCTGCATTTTCCATCTCAATCAATGCGGCCAACGCCCTTCCAGAAACCCCCTCCTCATGGAGCCTTGACAGAATATTTTCCTGAGGGTCTTTGCCCAGAGATGGCCCCCATGATACCATCAGGACTCCTCTTGAGCTCCCAGGTTCTTTAGGCAGAAAGACCCAACTGGGCATCTCTGGGACCAAGCGAGGCAGGGGGTGGACTCGGGGCACTCCCAAGACTGATGTTTGGGGCCAGCATGTATGTGAGAGGGAGGGGAGCAGAGCAACATGGTTCTCTGGGCTTGTTAACATTCAGTGAATCCCACCTAGACCTTCTCTTTTGGTGTCCTGGGGCTGATGCAACAAAGTAAACAGGGTGGAAGGCTTAAATAACACACATGTATTGTCTCACAGCTCTGGAGGCTGGAAGTCCAAGATCAAGGTGTCAGCAGGGTTGGTTTCTTTGGAGGCCTCTCTCCACGACTTAGAGATGACAGTCTTATCCCTGTGTCTCCATGCCATTCTCTGTCTGTGTGCATCCATGTCCCAAATGCCTCTTCTTATAAGGCACCAGCCACATAGGATTACAGCCCACCCTAATGACTTCATTTTAGTTTAATTACCTTTTTAAAGGCCCCGATCTCCAAGTATGGTTACATTCTATGGTATACTGAGGGTCAGGACAGCAACATAGAATTTGGGAGGGCACAATTCAGCCCCTAACACCTTCTGGAAGCAGCCAGCATCATATCCCATGTGAGCAGCTGTGCATCCCACTCATAAAGGCAATCCTGCATTGACCACAAAGCATGTTCCCATGTGCTTTCCCCTTTAATACCTTTAATTCACCCCAGAGTCAGCACAGAAAGCATTCTTGTCTTGTTTTATAATTGAGGCACCTAAGGGCAAAGCCAGTGGCCCTGAGTGCCCCTGCCAGGAAGTGAGTAAATGGCACTGAGACCTGTTCCCCTCACTCCTCTGCAGTGTGCTCTCGAACTCACTGCTTCGAGAGGTCACAGGCTACTAATCCACTCTTGGAACTGTCTGAAAAAACTTCCTTCCCTCCAAGGAGAAAGAACACTTTCCTCCAAGGAGAAAGAAAATTCTTCCTCTGAGAAGAGCCTCACACCCCCGTCAAGTTTGTGGGAGCTCAATCTTGTCCTACTTAATTTGCCTGAGCTTCATCTCATAACGTTTATTTGTTAAATAAAGTCACTTCTCCCTGCCGGTGGCTCTCATATGGCCGCTGTGGGCCAGGCACTCTGCTGGGCAACACATGTGCATGACATCTCAAAATAAATCATATTTTGTAGATGAGAAAATGGAGCTTCGGGAGATAAAAATAAGCGGCTACTCAGTGTTAGAGGAGTGCTCTGAACCCAGATAAAGGTAATTCAGAATCCCATACTCTTTCCAGGGTAGTGACCGCCAAAAAAATTCATGTGCTTTTGAAGGGCCCACTTTACCCCAGACACCGTTCCACATGCTGCTCTGATGCATGATATTTATCAGTTTACAAAACAGATACTGATCCCTGGCCTTAGGGAGCTTATAGTCTTCCAAAGGAGACAAACAGTAAGTACAATAAATAAATTGCGTTAGACATTGGAAAGTGCAAAATACCGTGGAAAAAGAAAAGATGTAGGGTGGGATGATTGGGAACACTGGGGCTGAGACAAGTGACAGTATTAAATTGGGTGGTCAGGGAGAGCTGCAGGGAGAGAGGGATGTTTAAACAAAGACTCAAGGGAATGAAGGAATTAAGCAATGTGGATATCTGGAGAAGAGTATTCCAGGCAGAGAACAAGTGCAAATGTCCTGGGTCAGGAGTGTGCCTGATGCACTGCAAGAACAGCAAAGAGGCCATGTGGCTGGGGAGGCAAGGAGAGCACAGAAGATGAAATCGGATAAGAATAGTGACCAGTTGGTGTTGGGTTCACAGACCACTGCCTTGACTTGGCCTTTATTCTCAGAGATGGGACCACCAGAGGGCTCTGAGCAGAGGTGGGGCAGAGTGCCGCCTGCCTTATCTTCCAATAGGATCACTCTAGCTGCTGTGCTGAGAACCTACTGCAAGAGAAAAAAGAGGAAGCAGAGACACCAGTGATGAGTCTTCTGAAATAGTCCAGACAGTGGCTTGGACAAGGTGGGCCTGGTGCAGCAAGTGCCAGACTCTGCAGCCGTTGCTGCTGTTTCTCCTCCTTTCTGGAAAGTCTATGGAATGGGGCCACCTGCAGTCCAGCCCTGGTGTTCCCAAGAAGCAGCTCTGAGGCCAAAGAAAGCTGCTTTGCTGTCTGAATCAGTCTTCTCATTTAGAAAACAGGACAAAACAGGGTTAACAATCCCAGCCTCACAGGGCTGTTTGAGACCCACCTCTGACGATGGATGTGAGGTGCAAGCGAGTAACAGGTGCTCAGTTCCAGATGGCTATCTCCACACCTTCCAGACCCCACGTCCTGAGACCTTCTTCAGATTAGGGCTCTCAGGCCTTGCCCTCCTGCCCCCCAAAGGAAGCAAGTACAGATGGATCTCTGAATGGAAGCACTTTGGGACACAGGACACTGTGCAATCCTTCCCCCTGTTGGGGGGTGGTGCTCACAAACGGACACAGCCTTCCGTTAGGCCCCAGATGCAGAGCCCCAGGCCACAGGGGGAGCTAGCTTATAGAGGCCCAGGGACCGACGGATGAACTTCATGTCTTCTGACCCCCAGGAGAGGGGCTGGACTGAGCACTGGATTGGGAGTCCAACAACCTTCATTTCTTTTTTGAGACATAGTTGACATATATCATTATATTAGTTTCAGACGTGCAACCTAATGATTTGATCTTTGCAGATACTGCAAAACAATCACCACAGTAAGTCCAATTAACGGCAATCTGCATTTCTGTAATGACTCTGCCAGTTTCCTGCTCAGTATACTTGAAAAATGACTTTTTTCTGGGCCTCAGTTTCCCCCATCCATCAAGTGCAGATATGTGCAAAATATCTGTGCCTCTGGAGGTTTTCTGGGCCTGAAGAGAGCGCAGGCAGTTGTGGAGTCATGGATTTACTCATTTCCTTATTCTCCTACATGACTTGGCCCTATTTCCTGGCATCCATCTCTCCCTAGCCAAGCTCATTTGGTCTGAGCCAACTCTACAGGGAGCACCAGTGATCTGAGCTGGGATCGGAGAGCCTTGGGATAAACCTGAGCTACACAGCCTTACTCTTTCCCTTCAAGATGTGTGAAGGCATGTCCCTTAGAGGGAGATGAGGGGGGTGATTACACCACAGGTGGTTAGATGGTCCAGCTGAAAGGTCCCTCAGAGACCCTCCTTTTGCAGGTGGGGAAGCTGAGGCTACGAGAGAAGGGACTTGTCTAGGACTACTTGCTGAGGTCACTGGAAACATCTGTCTTTTAAAAAATAAACAACAAACAGCTTTTCTAAGCTATACCTGGCATATATTAACCTGCATATGAAGTATAAAATTTGGTGTGTTTCGATAAACTTATGTACCCATTGAACCATCACCTCCAGAAAGTTCGTTGTGTCCCAGCCTGCTTTCTGTCACTATCGATGAGTTTTTGCTCTACTTTAAGGTAGAGCCCACAGGACTGGATGACAGATTGGGGGGTGGGAGGTGGGGAAAAGAGAGGGTGATCAAGATTTTAGCCTGGGGACTAGAAGGTTTGAGTTGCCATCCTCTGAGATCAGGGTGGAACGAAGTTGGAAAGAACTTCCAGAGCTCAGGTTTGGACAAGTGTCTGCGCTGTCAAGTAGGTCCCATGTGGAAAGGATTGATTGTAGCTGGCCCTCTGAGTCTGGAGTGCCAGAGCATCTGGGCTGAGACACACAGAGAAGGACTGAAAGCCAGGGATTGGATGGGTCCCCAAGGACTGAGTGTAGTTGACAACGAGGCTCTGGCTCTCCTACACTAACAGGTCGTTAAGCACTCTAGAAAATGCACTGTGGTTCCCAAGTCTGCCCCCATTCAGGGGTCAGGCCTCCCTGAGCCCTAGAGAGGGAGTCCTCTGAAGGCAGAGCTATGTCGTTCCATCTGCGTTTACAAGGTACCTGCCCAGTGCTCGGTCCCTGGTAAAAGCCTAGTACTTGTTTGTTGAACAATGGGGCTAGAAAGGGCAAGAAAAACTCTCCCCACCTCTGCAAAGTCTCAGGAATCCGCTTCTGCTTTTTTCCCAGAGCTATGAGTCACAGGAGCGGGACTGCTTCCCACAAGCCGGGAGGACTCCCTTCCTCTAGCCCTCACCTCTGGCCTGTGATTCTGCAAAGAAGGAAAAAGCAAAATGACATTTGATTCACCTTTCCCTCAGCTGTCTTCCCAAGAAGCCCGTCAATTAGATCTGATCCTTCCCACTTTACAGATGCGGAGAGTGGGGATCGAGTAAAGTGGGGATCGAGAGAGAGGGCGGGGAGCAGATTTGAGCCCATGGCCCCGGAATCTACTGCTGCCTCCCCATGAGGAAAAAGTTCTAGTGTGTGTGTGTGGGGTGGGGAGGGTGCTGGTGACATTGCATGAAGGCTTGAGGGAATCTGCCTTTGGCTGTCCCCCACATGTCTCTTCTTCCTCTGTAAGCCTGTGATGAGTCGCCCCTTTCATCTTCATGCCCAGGACCACCCTTGCCATCCCATTCTGGCCTGCCCTCTCAATATGGGCCCCAAATGCTTCCTGCCCAGCCCTGGCCTCAAGAACCTTCTCTGGGCCATGCATGCCTCCTCCCTCCCCAGGTGTGCACAGGCTCACATGACGGTACCTTCTGACAACCCCAATACTGCAAGGACATTCAGTCTGCCCAATCAACACAGCTGGGCAGCTCCAGCTGTGTCTAGTCTGGCACACAAGTGACAGGCCCCATGTTAGTCCTCCTGTGGCTGGAGAGGGGAGGTCAAGAGCTCTATTTCAGGTCATTAATTGTGACTGTGAGGAGCATTCTGGAGGAAAAGTCCAGGGCATGGGATAGAGGGGCTGGCCATCCTGGGGTCCATGGAGGCATCCTGGGGATGTGAGGAGAAAGAAGGGGATAAGGGGTGAGCAGGAGTCAGTAAGGGGAAGACATGAGGGGAGAGCATTCCTGGCAGAAGAGAGAGTAGGGCAGAGCTCGAGGGAGAGAGAAGGCCTGTGTGCCTCCGAGGGTGACCAGGTAGGGGACTTAGGAAGCTGGAGAGAAAGGACAACTCTAATTGGTATGTCTTGTCCACCAGCAAAGAAACAGGCCCTTAGCTGTATCAGTGGCTGGGACGCAGGCACTGGGAGTAGGCAGTGGTCTGGGGGCCAGAAGCACTCTTAGGAAGGAAGGTTTCCAGGTCAGTCCCCCCTCAGCCCTTCTGGAAGAGTAGAGATTCCTGGTCCCCACACACCCTGTGCACTTCAGGTTTCCAGCACTGCCTGTAAGGAGGACCAGGCCTTCTGTCTGCAGGGAGCTTTCGGAGGCGGAAAGGTGGAGCCCTGGAATGTGCTGACCTCTGCCTGCCTCCTGCAAGGCCCAGGCGCAGAGACCCATTCTTTCCAGCACGAAAGCTCTGCTGAAGCCAGGGGGGCGGGTGTGGTCCCGTGCTGGGCAGGACCACACGGGAGCGTCCACTTCCCTTAGGATGGTTTCCAGAAGGACTTTGGCTTCCCCAGAGCCTCCGTCCTCCTCCCCAGCATCCTTCCTTAATGAGGAGAGGAAGGGCCCTGAGGCCAGTGTTAGCACAGGGCCCAGCCAGGGCAGTGCCGGCTCAGGACTTCCTGGGGAGGGCTCCACAGGCACCCTTGAAGCTGGTGGCCCTGTGGCACCTTTCAGGAGACCTCACAGTTGGTTTTGGAAACCACTCTGGTTGCGTAGGAGCAGGGCACGTGGCCTGTGTCCTGGGGGAAGTGGCCTAGTGGCTGGAAGGGCTTAGGGGCTGGGAAGAGAGTTATAGGGCAGGGCCCTGTAGGGAGGGAGGGAGGGAGCCCACTCTCTGGTGCCACACTCACCCTCTCCAAGCCTTGGTGACCTCGTCTGCACTTGGAAGCCACAGTTGGCTCTGCCAATGCCACAGGAGAGGCCTGAGGTCGCAGGAGGCCGTAAGGTGCTTCCTGAATGTGGGGTGTCCAGTCACCCTGGGGGAGAGATACTGAGGCAAGCTCTCAATGGAGAGCACAGAAGCTGCCGAGCTTCCAAGGGCAAAGCAGGACCCCCAGAATGAGGAGTCAGGCAAAGCCTAAAGACTTTCTTTGGGTCCCTGATTGTGAAGTATAGTGTCCTGGGACTCTTACCCCAGATAGACTGAGCTCTGCACTCCCCTGTCACACCAGGACTTGGGCTTGTATGGGGGCCAGTGGTTCTCCCTGGAGGTCTCTGAGAATCTGCCCCAGGGCAGAGGGGTTACACACATGCGTACTCCGGGAGCTCAGAGACTCCCCGGGGTGGGAGGTGCACCCGAATCTCGGCCGCAGGACTCCTAGGGGTGGGTGTGTAGGAGTCAGGATTAGGCAGGGAACTGCGAACGAGGTAGGAGTCCCTCCCAGGCAGCACCTCCAAAGCCCTCTGTACTGCGTTTTGTGTCCCCCCCACACCCCCTACAGAAGTCTTCCCAGTGTGGCGTTCTGGAGTGCATGGACTGGATCCTCCTCGAAGCCGCAGTGTGCGGCACCAAGCAGGCCTCTGTAAGCTCACTGGGAGAGGAACGGAAGAAGCTCTTGGTCACCTCCCAACTCAAGCCAGCTCTACTCTGTCTGTAGCTCCCAGCCCAACTCCCGTACCCAGCCGGTGCTCAGCTGACTATTAATTCCCCAAATAAACCTGCCCCCCGAGTCAACACATACCATGTGGCGTACCAAACACACCTCCTGTGTTTCCAGTCACCCAGCCCTGTTCTTTCTGTGGGGTCTCTTCCCTAGCTGATATTCTGAGGCTCTGCATGAGCCTCCTGTCCTGGGATGCCTTCTCCAACTAGCCTAAGCTCAACACAGCAGCGCCCCAGCCAAAAACCTCCGAGGTCTTCCCTCAGTCCCCACCGGACTGACTCTCAGGGTTCACGGACACACCCCTACCCCCAGCCCTTACCCTGATGGCAACCCCTGACGCAGTGCCCAAACAGACAGTAGTCCGCATCCTACAAACACACATAGACAAGTACACGCGACCTCTCGGCGGTGCTAGGGTGGACACACTTGCAGGTGTGCACAGGCCCGTGCTCACACACGCCCCCGCTGCTTCCCAGGTTGGTTGATAAAGCTGAGAGGCTCTAGACAAGTCCCCTTCTGCCGTCAGAAAGCCCTGAGCTGATGGTCAGGATGCCTGGGTGGCTCACCTGGGAAAAGTCACCCTGTTGAGCCTCATACTCCCCGTTTGTGAAATCAGGAGTTGGAGCACATGATCTCTCAGGCCTCCATCAGCTCCTAAATCTGCACATGCTGAAAGCGGTCAATCATAGCACAGGAACTAAATTCCCCAGAGTGACCATGGTGAAGCAAAAGGGGAGAAAGGGGCTCGGAGCACCCTGATGGGTGCCTCCGTGCTCCAGGGTCCTGTGCATTCGTCCTGGTGGCCAGGTCAGTCTCCCTTGGAGAACTGCAGAAGCTGAGGATAGAGTCTGTGGGGATCGTCGGTCCTCTGCTCGGGCCTTTGCCACATTTTGCTCTATTATCAGTTCCCACAGGGGTGGTGAGCCTGTGGTCAACTGTCCCACCGCATTTGAGACAGATTTCCTGGGAGCGAGCCCTGAAATTGCCTCCCAGTGTTGGAGCAGGGGGAAAAAACCCGATTCCAGAGAAGGACTATTTTTGCCAGAAATTAAAGCCAGCTGTGGTTCCTGAAGCCTGCGGGCCCCCACCCTGTCATCCCTAGGGTGGCCGGTGCCCTCCTCCTTGGGAGCTGAGAGACCCGGTCCCCTAGCCTTTCATCTCACTACTGCCTGCTCAGTTCCAATCAGCAGCACTTCCACTTGGGTTCTCCACCATGGACTTGCTCCTGAAAATTTCTGGAAGCTTCAAATGGTGCAAACAGATTGTTTTCATTATGATTATTCCGGGTTTAACCTCCTGGCCCTGCGTCACCAAGATTGCAGGGCTCTTTCTTAGAACTGTGAGAGGCCTCACCCCCTCAATCAGTCTTTATTTTTCTTCTCTTCCGTTCTGGATTCTCTTCTGAGAGGCCACCAGTTCTCCATATGCCCTCCGCGCCACCTCCAGGTGTTGTCCAATGACGACTCGGGGTCTCTGGGGCAGCAGAGAGGCATCGTGACCCTGTTCTCCGGCCCACCCTGCCCTGTCACCAGATTCTGGCCTCTCCACATCTGCTTCCTAGTGTGAAACCAGCATCTCTGAACCTACCTCCCAGAGGGCTTAGGATCTCCAACATTTGGTCTGAGTGTTTTTAATATGAAGATTTTCTTATTCTTCAAAATTGTAATAAAAACAACACACCCACACAAATGTGTTACATACAAATTTTAGTACATTGAAAACTACCAACACATTAACTTGGGCTGCTGCATTTTTTTTGTACAGACCTTAGAATAAAACTTCATTTTAATTAAATGTAGTCCTAAGAGAGTCCAGAGAGCTGATTAAAAAAACAAAAACAACAAAAACAAAACCAAAAACAAACCCAAAATATACTCTTATAAATACAAGTTCTTCTTCATGTGAAACAAGATTTCCTTGATATTTGATCAAAACAGATGGCAGCTGTTCTCAAATGGGGTGATTTTTGCCTCCCACACAACCTCGCCCCCCCCCCCCCCGGACACCTGATAGTATCTGGAGACATTTTTGGTTTTCACTCCTGAGGGGAGTGTCGCTCCTTGCATCCAGCAGGTAAAGACTAGGGATGGTGGTAAACATCGTGTAATGCACAGGACAGGCCCCACAATGAAGAAATATCTAGTCAAAAATGTTGGTAGTGCTGAGGCTGAGAAACCCCGATATGAGAGAAGGTGCTAGATGCCTACAATGGCACAATTCTGATTGATTCCCATAACCCTGGATTTCAAGCAGTTATCTTATTCAAGACTGCCTTATTGTTCTCACCAAATGGCTTCATAAGTACACACCACAAATAGGAAGACAACAAATAAGGTTATGCTTAGTCATGTTTACATGGGGTTCCAGGTAAGTCTTCAAAAAAAAATCCATAGCTAAGGAAGTCTGCAACCAGTTGGCCTAGTTGCTGTTCCTGATGCTTCTGACAGCCTGACTTCCAGCTCCAATCCACACCACTCAGCCACCCTCTTGGCTTCAGGGACAAGCACAGACCCCTCTGAACGAGACTTCTCAATATATGGGAAAGAGGGCTTATCATCCCAGTGGAGTGTGGGCTCCACAGAAGAAGGAGTTTTGGTCTGCTTTGTGCCTGGCACAAAGTAGCTGCTCATTAAATATTCACCAAATGAAAGTGAGACTTACTCCCAACGTCTTGGAGGGACTGAAGTTTCTCCCTGACTGTTTGGAGGGCAGAAAGGTAGGTACAAAACTCCTAAGGCCCCCTGCCCTGGGCTACCATGGCCCAGGGCTACCTTGGCCTGGCTGGTCAATTCCCAGATGAGGGAGTCCTAGACACGCATTCATAGGAGATTGGCTCCTTCAAATGAGGCTCTGGACATATCAGGAACACCTCCCTTCTCCCAATCCTCTGGTCAAGGAGCAACAGTCTGGACCCGGGATGGAGTGGGCCTCTATACTTTGCTTCCATCTCTACAGGCTCCTCCAGCATCCCATGCACTCCACAAAGAGCCTCAGTCAGGCCTGCTCGGGGCTGGTCCTCCACGGCACACTCATTGACAGCTTCTAAGGCCAAAGAGTATTTCCAAACCACCATCCCTTCCCAGGACACAGGCTAGGACTCTGGGGAGTCATCAACCCAATCCACCTCTGCCTTCTGGAGCCTCACCTGGGCCACCCAGATGCCAGGGCTCCTGTGCTGCTGGTGCAGCAACCCCTCTCCCCTCAATGGTTCACAGTATTTGTTAAGTGGAGCCTCACCAAGCACCTACAATGTACCCAGTCCCATGCTAGACCCATGAACACAACGGACACTGGACTCATGGATCACCCCCCTGAAGCTCACCATTAAGTCACTGTTAAGTGGACAGAACAAAGCCTCAAGCCACAATGTCCAGAAACTCAGACACTCAAAGATCCGCCTGCTCCCCAAACTCAGAGATGCAGAGACCCAGAAATTCCCTCCCACTTCTCACTGAAAGCCTGAGTCCTGCCTGGGAAGAATGCAGGAGCTCCAGGCTCAGCCCTGACCTCGGACTTCAGAGGGACAGTCTCCTTGCAGAAGCTATTCAATTTGCAGACCCTGGGGGAGGGGAGGAGGATGTACCAGGAGGCACATCCAAGGGGAAACGTGCTGTTTATATTTCATCAGGCTCTATTGTTTCAAAATACATAGAGTGGACATTCTTCACAACAATTGTGGGATGGGGTCAGAATTCCTTGTCTTGCGGTTGATGGCTGCCGGGTTGGGCTATTTGTTTACAACAAAAGTCATCACCTAATCAAAATAGCCAGCTCTTAGAGTCTAAAACCTATCTTCTACTATTGAATTGGAGGATGTAGGCCTACACACGAAAACTGAGTTTACTTGCTCCAGATGGTGTTCTTGCAAAGACCGGAGCAGGCGTCATTAGGCTCTTGGAGTAAGAAGAGCAGTGCCCTGGGCATCCTCCCCTACCAGAGGGCCTTATGCAATAGCTGCACAGCACAGTGGGCTCCAGAAGGGGGAGGAGACTGGGTTTTCCACTAGCCTTGTCTCCAACCACCAAGTATCAAGAAGAAATTGAAGCCTGTGATGGCGAAGGTTTGTTTTTCTGGGTCAGATGGTGACACCGAGAGGGTCCCAGGGTCTGTCCCTGTTAAGGGCAGTTCAGCACCTGCCCCTCCCACAGGTTTACTGATCCCACCTTCCAGGTGTTCAAGACAAAACCCTGGGCTTCTACTGGCCCTCCACGGCTGCCACCCGGTCCAAGCCCCAACTTCCCTTACTTGGGTTACTGCTGGGGCCTCCTCACCAGTTTCCCTGCTTCTGCCTTTGCCCCTCTAGAATCTGTTCTCTACACAGCTGCAGAATGACTTTTAAAATGTAAGTCTGATGTTGTCACTCTTCTAGAACATTCCAGAAGCCAAAGAACTGTTCCCAGCTCACTGGACCAAAACCTAAAGTCCTTTCTGTGGCCTGTAGAATCTGTTCCCATATTTGTTTCCAGCTTCCCCTTTCTCAGGAATTTAAAGAAAAGAATAGCAAAGAGAGAGCATGAAAAAGAAATTACCCATAGAGGGTTTCCAGCAGCAGAGACAATGGCTCACCTTGGAAGGATGGCAGATGCACAGGTGAAGCCCGAAGCTGTGGGAGCCCTCTGCTTCCAGGTCCCACTGGGAACCTGCAGGTCCCATTGAAACAATGTTTCACGTGTATAATACTGTGTTGCTGGTATGGATGTTAGCACTGGGATTGCGATGGGTGGGGTTGCTGTGTATGAGTAAGTGTTAGGGTTTGGGGCAGTCTGTGTGAGACAGAGGGATGTCTTAGGTGGTCTTTGGCTGGCCCAGCTGGCTGGTCAGGGAGAGCATTTCAGAGAAGGGTGGCCAGAACGCATGCTCACAACCTCAACAGATGATAGTGAACTCAGGAAGATATTGCAGGTAGAAGAACTGAAATAAAACAAGTATCAACAAACTTTTTTCTGAGCAAGGGCTGAAAGGCTGGAAAACAAGGGCATATCTCAGCTAAAGTATAGGATTTAGCTTGAGGGACCAGGAGGAGACCATCAGCTGTTTCTCAGGTACCCAGTGCGTACCAGGGCCTATGATCAGGGGTAGAAGATGGACAAGGGCTGGCTATCCCCACCTTATCACACCCTGCACAAGGCTGTCGGCATTCGAAACACGCATGTGCATACACATGCTCTCACACAAACAAGGAGGAGACATACCGGGATGAGATAGCTCAATGGCCTTTGCCGAAAGTTTGTCCCAATGGAGAACAGGCAGCAGTGCTGAGAGATCCACAGAGAAACTCAAGCTCCTCCCAGATCCTACCCAGCCGTCCCCCGGAAGCCAGCCTCTCACTGTGAAACAAATCCTGTGAAGAGGTCCTGTTCCTTCCAACAAAGCACCCCATTATTTCTTCCCATCAGAAATACTGAGACCCCAAGATATGTTGTTAGTGGAAAAAGGCAGGATGTGGGACAGTATGTAAGTAGGTGGCCTCTTGTTTGTGATGTTAAAAGTCATCGTAATAAGGACGTGTTGGCTGAGCTCTGAACACCAACAAAGATACTGGCAGGATGGGGTAGGGGCAGGAGGCAGAGACACTTCGTTTTTACTGCATTTATCATCAGGTCTATGTATTACTTAATCAAAATAAGGAATTAATAAGGAATTAATTAGGAATTAATAAGGAATTAATTTAAACATTTTAATTCCCAGGCTCTGAGGCAGATCGTTTCACAGGCAAGTCCCCAAGCATGGTGGCTCGTAGGCCTTCTTCACCATCAGTGCCACCTACGTGCTGTGGCCCCAAGCAGACCCCAGACTCCAGCCTATACAGAGAGCAACCAGGCAGGGAGACACCGGGGAGCCAATGAGGGGGCCTGGAGAACCAAGCTGCATCTGACTGGATTCAAGTCCAGATGTCTGCTCAGCCTTCACACTGCCCTGTCAGGGAATCAGGGTCCCAGGAGAGGAGGTCCCACTGACCAGCGCTGGTCTGGGGCCCACCCAAGTCTGCATCAGGGTGACAGCGAGAACCGCTTAGTGCTATAAATGGGCATCCTGCCCATGCCTGGGTCACCCCTGCTAGGGATGCCCACAGTGGGGAGTCCTCATTCACGTCACTGGGTGCTGTTAGGTTCCAGGTCTCCACAAATGGCTGGACATTCCCCACGGGGAAGATGAAACGCAGTGCACTTGAAACTACAGGGTAAAGAAAAGACTGGGTGGATGGTCAGATCAAAGGAAGCATGAGAGTGAGTAACTGGCCACAGGAGACGGCATACATTTCCCACTGACAGAGTACCCTCTGAGACAGAGGAATCCTGGATCTTGAACTGTGAAGCTATTCTGGACAAGAGTTACACTTTCAGAGGCAATTAACGGGATTTGGTTGTGTGACTCATGTTATAAGCCCACTGGGGCTAAAACCTCAGAGTGCCTGCAAACCCACACCCTGAGACCGTTCGTTGGCTCTTCGCAGGAACCAGAGAGCTCCCTGAGAAGTTCTGTGGCCCGAGAATGTCGGAGGTGGGTCAGTAGATCCCAGCACATTTCCGAGCTCTCTGGTAGGTGGCCTACTTCTCTTGGCAACCTTGGGGCACCCTGCAATCTATGAAAGGACATGTTTCTTTCATGAAAATGTTGAAATAATGGGAGCTGAGTGACACAAATCTGGCATGAAAATTCCTGCTGTGAGTCCTAAAGTTCGGGCTGCCAAATACCAGTGCTCATACTTGCTTGGTAAATATTAAACAGTGACTTACTCCAATGAATAAAGAAGATTAAATACAGCTTCATAGGATTTCTTTTTATTACATTAAAATCCATATTCCAGAATAGCTAATAGGTTTACTGTACACCTCACAATTGTTATCAATAAAATATGAACTTCAACCATTCTTAAACAGGCAAAGGGGTTTTCAGCAACAGGGGACAGCAAAAGGTCAAAGGGCTTACAAAAAACTATTCCCAGCCACAGACTAAGAGAAAGGAGGTGGGTATGCCTCATTTCCCCTGGTGGTTCAGCCTTTGAGATGAGGTCCCCATTTTAACTTCAGAACAGTCTTTGGTTCCTTCTGTGAGTAGCTTGTTTTATGTGGCTGAAAACAGAGGGGTAGAGCTATCTCTAATCTCAACCCAGGCCCTCTCTCCCCAAGAAGGTGACCAACTGTTCCAGTTTGCCCAGGAGTGAGGGAGTTCCCAGAGCATGGGCTTTCAAAGCTAAAACCAGAAAAGTCTGGCAAACTGGGACAAAGTTGCTCAACCTACTCCTTGCTCATTCGGTCCTTACATAGCTGCCTTCTTGATGAAGATCCAGAGGAGAGGGAGGGGAAGTGTGGTCTTGGCAAGAACAGTTGAATAATAATAATTTCTCCCACATGGTCATCCACCTACCCTAGACTCTGTGGCAAGGGTTTCTCATACAATATCTCATCTCACACTTTCCACAAATGTTTTCCCTGAATGACACATTAAGTGATCTGTGCTGGCCCACCCAGCCAATAGATGGAGAGGCAGGAATGGGGACACAGGTGTACCCATGTCAACAGTACACCAGGAACACATGAATACAAACCAAACAGTCATTCTGTAGGCTCTTATATCACTCATTTAAAACTTTTCCCTGAGAAAACCTAAAATTTTTTGAAATGCTCTACTCTCAAAATTGAACTCTATTTCATCATGTCTAAATTCCCCTCAATATATATAAATAGTTTCTTTTTAAAAAAAAATTGTTTATTTATTTATTTATTTATTTATTTGAGAGAGAGATAGAGAGCAAGAGAGAGAGAGACAGGGAGGGGCAAAAGGAGAGAGAATCTCAAGGGGACTTGGCACCCAGCATGGAGACCCACACAGGGCTCAAACTCACTACCCTGAGATCATGACCTGAGCTAAAGCCGAGAGTCAGATCCTTAACTGACTGAGCCATCCAGGAGCCCCTAAATATATACAATTTCTGGTACACTGTAAATATTAAACAAAACTGTCATATCACTCTTTAAAATGTATGCAATGATAGGAATGCAAAATACCCAAACCCTGTGGAGGGAAATTAAGTAATAGCTAGCAAAATTACATAACTGTTTCCCTTTTACTCAGCAATCCTACTTCTAGGAATCTAACCCAAAGACACACCAGCAAAACCAAAATAACATGTTGTAAGACTATTCACTGAAGCACAGTTTATAACAGCAAAATACCAGAAACCCAATTTCCAGGTATCAGGGACTAGTTTAATAAGCCACAGCATATCAACACAATGGAGTCCTACATATGTATAAAAAGGAAAAAGGAGAATTTCTATATTCTTGATAAAATTCATAGGACATATATTGTTACATGAAAAAGGCAAGGTGTAGGATCCTATGTATAATACTACTTTTTATGTGAACTGGGGGATAAAAATAAATAAATAAATTCCTATTTGTCTAAATTTCAAGACAAAGGCAACAACAGTTGAAGAGGAAATGAAAAGTTTCCCACATGGGGGAGTGTAAAAGAATTAGGAACGGACAATGAAAGCTGAATTTACCTTACTTTATTGTTTTGACTTTGGAATCATGTAGATGTTTCAATTAAATAATTAAACAAAATTAAAGAATTTTCAAAAATGAAAATATGAAGAACTGAAGAAAATTGTAACTAAAGAAAATACACATAAAAACTGAATACAAAATAAAACAAGTCAACCTAACTGAATATCAAGTTGGTGGCTTAAACATACACAGAATTATTAGAGTGATTTTAAAATACAATAATTTGGCTGAGTGTTCCAAATAAGACATATTCTAAATAAACTGCAAAGAAATCTTAAATTGATTAGTTCAGTAATCATGTTGTGGTGATAATACTAGCAAAATTATTTTGAAACTATCATCCAGTAAGAAAAAATCAGTAATTATGTTAGTGTTATTAGGAATCAAAATTTTCAGTGTAAAAGAGATACAAAATTTTAAATTTAAGTCAAATTCTATAACTTTAAAGTTTATTCTAAAATGTTAATATTAGCTCATAATTTTTTATATTTTATAAGAAATACTTGTTTCCTAACTCTGTCCTCTGCAAAGATCTAGAAGCAATGACCCACCCAGTAGCAATGAGCACGTCTAGCACCCAGATTATGGTCTCTAATTACAGTTTTCCAATAAAGAACTTCTTGGAGAAACGTCTGAAGTTCTGAAGCAGGAAATTTACAAGGTAAGCCTTCACAACTCTGTCAAACTAAAAAGCATGGATGCTACCTAAGAGTACTGGGCTCATGCCAAAAGATCACAGGAGTAAGTACCATTGGCCAGAGATAATTTAAACATCAAAAAGAATAGTGACTGTAATAGGATGGAACACATCATATATATTAAAAAGAACTGAGCCCATGCATAATAATACAAAAACAAAAACACTGTCTAACACAGCCATGGGCCCTGAGCATCCCTGCATGTTCTTGCTGGACATGCAGAGCATGCCAGACCCTGCTCATTCTATATCCAGGCCATTTATCAGGGCTATGTTAGCAGTGAGTAACCTTAGGGGGACGAGTTGTTCTCACTCCAGGACAAAGGTGACCCCCTGTGATACAATCCCCCTACATGTATAGCATCCACTTGGGTCTCTCCGTGTCGTCCCATGGGACTTGGGACAAGGGCACTGAAGTCTTGTTGCTTGCCATGCTATGAGTAGGAAAGTCCTTTGTCTCTGCCCCAGCAGTTGCAGTATTAATCTGAGATCCATGAAACTGTGACAGGCTAACTTGGTCAGTTTTCATAAGGTAAGATCTTAGACACCCATCTCACTGGTCACCTTCAGGAGCTATTAGGACACCAGCTCTTTATTTTGAAGACTGATAAAAAGAAAGTGTAATTCCTGCACAAGCCATATTCCAGGGTAACTAAGTAGTTGCGGTAGGAAAGTTCTCCATCAGAGAATTTTAGGTAATAAATTCAGAAGAGGTGGACACAATTTGAAAATCACCATTTTGCACACCCTAAAGCAATAATGTATTTAGGCAATGTTCATTAATGGCTGCCTTTTAAAACCACTAGCTAGAATGTTGATAGAAAACTCTACAGTGCACCAATCCATAATGAATGTCTCACAGAAAGAGAGATAACAGATATTATGTGATTTCTGCTGAATGATAAAATAAGGAATTATGCCATTTATGAAATGTTCTTTTTAAAAAATACTCGATGTATTTATTTGACAGAGAAAGAGAGAGAGCACAAGCAGACAGAGTGGTAGGCAGGGAGAAGGGAGAAACAGGTTCACCTCTGAGCAAGGAGCCTGATGTGGGGTGCGATCCCGGGACACTGGGATCATGGCAGAGCTGAAGGCAGATGCTTAACTGACTGAGCCACCCAGGCACTCCCATTTATGAAATGTTCATACAGAAAACTGCCCATGAGTCTGATTTAAACTTCAGACTTAACTACCTTTCCCAGGAAAGACAGGGAATAGAGAAATATGTGAATGATACCATGAGGGTATAAACAACAATGTCTAGACAATTGCAAACTCTACAGAACAGATGCCTTGGTTTCTCCAATAAATAAATGACCAGGAAAAAAAAAAAAAGAGGTAGAACTACTGGATATTGCAGTACATAAGAGATGTGCAAACCAAATGCAATCAATGTGTGAACTCTAGGTCCTGATTTAAACAAACCATCTGTAAAAAGCCATTCATGAGACAACTGGGGAATTTACACAAGATGGGCTATTTGATGATATTAAGGAATAATTGTTAATTTCTAGGTGTTTGGAGTCCTTCTTAGAGATTGAAGTATTCACAGATGAAATGTTATGTGTCTGGAATTTGCTTTAAAATAATCCAGTGGCCAGAGGCAGGGGGAGGAAGGAGGGGAGGGGTTGGAGATGAAAGATCTGTCCTGTGTTCATTATTAAAGCAGGTCATGGGCGCAGGGGGATTTGCTTCACTATTTTCTTTAGTTTTGTGATTGAAAATTTCCACAGTAAAAAAGTAATTTTAAGCAAAATGGTACTATTCTTGGGTTCCTTAAATAATGTAACTAATGAAATCCAAATACAGAAAAAATGTTTCTGACAAAATTGTATTGGACAAAATTAGAACAGTACTTCAAATCCGAGAAGGAATGAATCCTATTGAAATGAAGCTGCTTTCTAAAGGTTGGGAGCAGAATCCTAAACGGCATGCGGGAACATTTTGTCCCAAGCCCATACCTAAGTAGACAGTCTACTTTAAATGTATTATCTGGAAATTATTAGCACGAAAAAGTAAAACTATTATCAATCATGTTAAAGACATCAGATTTTTGAATATCAAAAAGGGGTCTACACATTTAGAAGGTTTGGAACCTACTGGACTGGAAGTAGGCGGGAACATCCCCCTGCAAATATCGTTCCACCTTTCTCGACCCCAGCTTCCCCTCCCGCCCCTGAATCTACCAGGTACCCTTACTCTGTCTCTCAGGCTGTGTCATAGAACTGTCATGGACTCCCCTGGGCCAGCTGCTCACATTGTTCCTTCTCCTTTCTGCCTCTGTTTGGTTGTTGCTCTCAAACTCTTGTCTGAACCTGCAGGATTTGGTATGTGACATGGTACGGGAAGGGGGAAGCCGCCTGGTCCTAATATAAATCCGTCCACAAGGAGGCAATGCCAGTCCTTCCAGACTGCAGGGAAGGGCTATGATGTTCGCGCCCTTCCTCCCCAAAGGTCCTCTCTTCCATCCTTACTTTTCCTCCTTTGAGTCTCCAGATAGGCCTTCCTGCACCACCTGTATCTAAAAAGGCAGACTCCTGTGCGTTCCTGAGGGCCCAGCAGCAGGGCCACAACAGCCCTCCTAGGAAGGCTGGAGCCACCTGAGCCCTCCCAGTTCTCTTCAGGCTCTGCTTCTGATGAAGAAAGAATGAAGAATTGCACATGGAATGGGAAGGGCCTGAGAGGAGGGCCAGCACAAGACAGCATGTGGTAGAGGAGATGGATGGGCTTAAAGGCCTCTTAGGAGGGCCCCGTCTGCAGTACTCAAAGAGTAAAAGATGAGTCCAGAAGACAATGAGCAGAAAGATAGTCAGCAGGTCCTCGCTCAGAGATGGTTAGTGTGCTAGGGCAAGGATGGGGGGCAGGGAGGTGGGGATCCTGGACTGAGAAGGACGAGGAACATCTTGGGAGAAGAGAGCCAGTCAGTTCCTGGTTAATTATTCAGGAAGCAGATGTTATGAGAGACCCTGGCTGGGTTGCAGTGCCTGAGATGAAGTCCTACAGCTAAAGCCTCCCTATTTGGAAGATGTTGCAGAGCTTGATACCTGAGGGACCCTCAGCAGGGCTGAAGGCCTGGGGGACCCCCACCAGAGCTCAGGGATCCTCAGAGCTGGCCCCAATGTCCCGTGGTTTGCAGGAAGCCACCTGTCAGTGTTTCAGGGTTTCTAAACCTTGATAACAAGACCATAGATCCCCTCTCCCAGCAACTGGTTTCCTGTCTCGGAAAGTTTGGCTGGAAGTACAGTGATATCAGGCCAGTTGAGCAGAAACAAAGGGCTTTCCCAGGACTCTTGCTTGTGGCAAACAGCTGGGGCAGCTGGGCCCCCACAGAGAAGAGGAGCCATGGATGGGAAATTGCTGCAGATGAGGGACTGAGTGAAAAAGTTGACAGAGCTCTTACCTGGAGGGGCTCTGATGCCTTGACCCTCCCACAGCAACCCCCTGAGTGGCAATTCCCCCAAAGTGGAAGCAGAGACAGGGAGGAAGAGATCTTGAGGAGCACAAGGTCCCCAAGAAAGAGCCCCTCTGAGTTCAGTTACCCAATACCTCTCCTCAGGGACACTTAGAACTGCATGTGAACTCCTAGCATATCCCTGATCCTCTCCCTACCTTCTGCTTCTGGTTTCTCTAGGGCGGAGCAGGGACTGACTCTGGGTCAGTTTGGTTTCAAATCAGATATTAACCTTGAAAAAAAAAAAACAACTTAACCTCTCTGAGGCTATTTAATGCTTGTTCTATAAAATGAGGATGGAAATTCTGCCTGCTTCAGAGATTGGAGGGGAGGGATATAAGAAGGGCCCCCAACTTGGCCTGGCACCCAGAAAGCGCTTGATACCAGGAGATTGTCATTAACATCAATGTGGGCCCTAACATGTTACCACAGTAGAAGGGGAGCCATCTTTAGGGAGGAGAAGTTGGTCAGACTGTGTCCCTGTGACTGGGCAACCAGAATGCTGGTTCCTATTAGGCAGGTGGTGAGCGGAAAGTTTTACTTGTCATGGGACCGTCCCTGTCCGAGACTCCCTTTGAGGCTGAGTAAGAAGTATGTCTTAGTGATGCAAAGTCTGGGGGCAGTTACAGAACCCACGGAGTCACAGCCCTGGCTTCTACAACACTTCAGTGCTTGGAGGCTGTGAAGGAGACACCACAAATGTTACTCTCGCCTTGCTTGGGAGTGTCAGAGGTTAAATCCTGAGTGCTGTGGGAAGGACTCACACTTGAAGGCTGACAGGTCTGTGTGCAAATCCGGGTTTAGCTTCTTAGCTGCAAGGCCGAGACAAAACTGAATCCCTCTGAGTCTCAGTTTGTTCATCTCTAAAATGGAAGTAATGATACTGACCCCCAGTGCTGCAAACAACAAGGGACCATGCATGCAATGTGCCCAGCACAGCTTGGGACATACATTGAATGCTTAACACCCATCAGAACCCCTTTCCATCCCCTCTGCTGGGGGTGAGACAAACACAACTCTGGGCCTGGCTTCCAACCAAGGATACTGACTCACACAGGATGGCTGGGTGACATTGGTACAGGTGTGGTAAGAAGTGGGTGACAGTGCTTGCCTTATCAGAACTGTTGGAAAGGAAATCCCGAGTCTCCATTCTTAAAGAAATCAGTGAAGACTTTTATTCCCACGAAATTGGGTTGTGGTCTTCCCTGGAAGCCTTCCCTGACTGCCTGCAGTGCCCCCAGAGTTGTGTGGGTACCCTCCTCACAGTTCCTGCAGCTCCAGTGCTTGCCCCACTGGCTATTGACATATCTGTCTCCCCACCAGATGATGAGCACTGTGAGGGCAGGGCTGGGTCTTGTTCATCACTGAATCACTGGCACCCAGCACATGGGTCCTTCCAGTGCCACCTCTGGACCCCAAATATGAATGGGAACATTCAAACACCAGGCTGGATCCTGTTCTCCAGATGGCATAGAGAAATGCCTTTCCCTCTCAGAAGCCAAATAAGGCTATAGCTGTACTCCTCTGACTCCAGGACCATCTAGACATCATACATGACTCATTAAGAAATCAGCCAACTTGGGGTGCCTGGGTGGCTCAGTCCATTAAGTGTCTGACTCTTGACATTGGCTCAGGTCATGATCTCAGGGCCATGAGATTGAGCCCCAGGTTGGGCTCTGCACTCACAAAGAGTCTGCTTAAAATTCTCTCTCCCTTTAAAAATATTTTTAAAAAAGGAAAGAAAGAGAAATCAACCAGATTGGGTAGGCTGACATTTCTAGGTCTTCCAGCTCACTGGTCTGGCCTTTGAGATAGGCCTGTTAGCAGCGGCAAGTCCCTGTTATCTTAGGGAGGGAACAAGAGTTTGGGCTGGGCAAGAGCACACTTCCTGGAAGGCAGGGCAACCCCACAATGGGAGTGCACAGCTACTCTCACCTATCCCCAATAACTCATGCAACTTCCGGCTGAACTCTTCTGCTTCCTGTAGTCCACTCCCTAAGAGAGGAGTGTCTGAATAGTGAGGTGTGGGGTTTTATTAAGCCTCCTCAACCTGGACTAGCAGGCTATTATAAGGTCTTTGACTTTATTTCTGAATGCAATTGGAACCACTAGAGGGTTTTGAATCTGAGAATGATATGTTCTGAATTACCTTTTAACAGGATCCATCTGGTTTCTGAATAGCCTGAAGCAAGGGGCAGAGCTGAATGTGTGAAATTACTTACACAGAATTACTTGATACTGACATTCTGTCTGCACTTCCCATGAGCCAAGGCTTAATCCTTACACAAAGAAACAAAGCAAAGCAAAACAAAACCAAAAAACAAACTAGGAAGTAGGTATATGTATAATCATACTCTTTATAACAATCAGAAAACTGAGACAAAGAGGTTAGGTAACTGTGCAAACATACACAGTAAATAACTGCTGATGTCAAGATTTGAACACAGGCATTTTGGCTCTAGAGGCCATGCATTTAACTAGTTCACTATATAGCCTATGTAGTAGGACATCTGACTCTGGATATATTTCAAAGGAAGAGTCATAAGATCTAATAATGACATAATGTGGGAAATCAAAAAAGAAACCAAGAGTGATCTGAAGATGTATTTCTTACCACTTCTAATCAACATAATCCTGGAGGTACTAGCCTAGGTAATAAGGCAAGAAAAAGAAATAAAAGTATGAGGATTGGAAAGGAAGAAGCAAAATTGTCTTTATTTTGTAGGCAACATGCTCATGTGTGTTAAAAATATATTTTTTTAATTTTTTAAAGATTTTATTTATTTATTTGACAGAGAGAGAGAAAGAGAGAGTACAAACAAAGGGAACAGCAGGCGGAGGGAGAGGGAGAAACAGGTTTCCTGCTGAGCAGGGAGTTCAATGCATGGCTCAATCCCAGGATCCTAGGATCTTGATTTGAGCCAAAGACAGACAGACACTTAAATGAATGAGCCACCCAGGAGCCCCCTATGTTAAAAATCTTAAGGAATCTACCAAAAAGGGGCACCTGGGTGACTCAGTGGTTTAAAGCCTCTGCCTTCGGCTCAGGTCATGATCCCGGGGTCCTGGGATCGAGTCCCTCATCAGGCTCTCTATTCAGTGGGGAGCCTGCTTCCTCCCTCTCTCTCTCTCTGCCTGCCTCTCTGCCTACTTGTGATCTCTGTCTGTCAAAAAAAATAAATAAAACAAATAAAATCTTAAAAAAAAAAAAAAGGAATCTACCAAAAGAAGTTACTAGAAGGATTAAGAGAATTTAGAAAGTTTGCAGGATGTAAGGTCAATATATAAATATCAATCTTATTTCGATATATCAGCAATATATTGAAAAATGAAATTAAAATGCCAATTATAATAGTATCAAAATATATGAAATAGAGATAATTTTCATAAAGTATGAACAAATCCTATTCACTAAAAATTACAAAATGTTATTAAGAGAAACTAAAGAAAACCTTTAAAAAACAAAGAGATATACCATGCTCATGGGTTGGAAGAACCTATATTGTTGTCAATTCTCCTTCATTTTGAACTACAGACTCAATACTATTTCAACCAAAATTCCAGCAGGTTGTTCTCACAGAAATAGACAAACTGATACTAAAATTTATATGGAAATACTAAGGATGTAAAAAGTCAAATTAATCTTGAAAGAGAAGAACAAATTTGGAGAATTTATACTATACTTGATTTTCAGATATACTAGAAAGCTATAGTAGTCAAGAAAGAACTGATTAGATAGTATAGAAATAACCCCATATGTATATGGTCAATTGATATTACACAAAGGATATCATCTTTTCAACAAATGATGTTGGAAAAATTGAATATCTGTAAAGGAAAAAAATACATTCAATTCTTACCTTACATCATATACAAAAATTAATTTGAGCTAGAGCATGTACTACTTAAATACAAAAGCCAAAGCTATAAAATTTCTAGAATAAAATATAGGAATAAATCTTTGTGACCTAGGGACAAAGATTTCTCTTTTCTAAAAAAATTTTATTTATTTATTTTTGAGAAAGAGAGAGAGAATGAGCAGGGGAAGGGGCAGAGAGAGAGAGAGAAGCAGAGCCCCTGCAGAGCAAGGAGTCCAAGGCAGGTCTCCATCCCAGGACCCTGGGAATATGACCTGAGCCAAAGGTAGACACTTAACCAACCAAGCCACCCAGGTGCCCCCGAGCAAAAATTCCTTAAACAGGATACTTAAAGGACTAGCCATAAAAGAAAAAGTGATCACTTAGGTTTCATAAAAATTAAAAACTTCTGCTCTTCAACAGCTACTATTGAGAAAATGAAAAAATAAGTATAAACCAAGAGAAAATATCCATAATACATAAATCAGAAAAAGAATTTGTATCTAGAATATGTAAGAACTCCCATGACTCAATAGGAAAATGACAAACTGGGGTACCTGGGTGGTTCAGTCATTTGAGCATCTGACTCGATTTCAGCTTGGATCATGACCTTGGGGTCATGGGATCAGGCCCTGCATCAGGCTCTGAACTGGACATGGGGCCTGCTTGGGATTCTCTCTCTCCCTCTGCCCCTGTCCCCACTTGCTCTTTCTCTGCCTGTCTCTCTCTTTCTCACACACACAAAGAAGACACTCCAATTTTTTTAAGTGGGCAAAAGATTTAAACAGATACTTTATAAAAGAAGACTTGGGGCACCTGGGTGGCTCAGTGGGTTAAGCCTCTGTCCTTGGCTCAGGTCATGATCTCAGGGTCCTGGGATCGAGCCCTGCATCGGGCTGCCTGTTCAGCACGGAGCCTGCTTCCTCCTCTGTCTCTGCCTGCCTCTCTGCCTACTTGTGATCTCTGTCTGTCAAATAAATAAATAAATAAATCTTAAAAAAAAAAAAAAAAAACTTATGAATGACCAATAAGCACATGAAAGGATGCTCAAGCCATTAGTAATCAGTGAAAAAATGGATTAAAACAACAAGAAACCATTACATATGCAATGACCCAAAAGGATGATTAACATTTTAAAACTGACAACATAAAATGTGGGTGAGAATGTGGAGCAAACCAAAACTCTCAGACATTGCTCATACATCACGGGAATATAAAATGGTAAAAACACAGTGTTGCAGTTTCTTATACCGGAGAAAACACAGTGTTGCAGTTTCTTATACCGGAGAACACATACTTGCCATATGACCAAGCAATTCCACTCTCAGGTTTTTTTTTTTTTTTAAAGATTTTATTTATTTATTTGACAGAGAGAGATCACAGTAGGCAGAGAGGCAGGCAGAGAGAGGGGGGGAGAAGCAGGCTCCCCGCTGAGCAGAGAGCCCCGATGCGGGACTCGATCCCAGGACCCTGAGATCATGACCTGAGCTGAAGGCAGCAGCTTAACCCATTGAGCCACCCAGGCATCCCCCACTCTCAGGTTTTAAGAGAAATAAAAACATATATCTGCAAAAAAAAACTTGTACACAAATATTTGACAGCTGTATTCCTAATAGGCCCCAAACTGGAAACAACCAAGATATCCTCAGCAGATGAACAGATAAACAAATTGTAGTAGCTGTACACCATGGAATGTTACTCAGCAATAAAAATGGACCAGATCCTACAGCATGATGCTGGGCAAACGAAGTCGGATGTAGAAGAATATATACTGTGTGATTTCATTGATAGGAAATCCTAGAAAAGGCAACACTAGTCTATAATAACAGAAATAGACTGGTACCTTCCCAGGGGTAGGGGAAGGACTGGCTTGCAAAGAGATCTGAAGGAATTTCTAGGGGTGATGCTCATATTCTACATGTTGACCTGGGTTGTGGCTACCCAGGTACATACTGTTCTTAAAAATCCATTTGTAGGGGCACCTGGGTGGCTCAGCCACTGGGTGGCTCAGCGGGTTAAAGCCTCTGCCTTCAGCTCAGGTCATGATCCCAGGGTCCTGGGATCGAGCCCCGCATTGAGCTCTCTGCTCAGCAGGGAGCCTGCTTCCCTTCCTCTCTCTCTGTGTGCCTCTTTGCCTACTTGTGGTCTCTGTCTATCAAATAAATAAATCAATTTGTATATACACTTAAAAGGAGTACATTGGGGACGCCTGGGTGGCTCAGTTGGGGAGCGACTGCCTTTGGCTCGGGTCATGATCCCGGCGTCCTGGGATCGAGTCCCACATCGGGCTCCTTGCTCAGCGGGGAGCCTGCTTCTCCCTCTGCCTCTGCCTGCCACTCTGTCTGCCTGTGCTCGCTCTCTCTCTGACAAATAAATAAAATCTTAAAAAAAAAAAAAAAGGAGTACATTGTGTTTTATGTAAATCTATAGCATCTTTAAAAAAATACCCTAATACAAAAAAAAAAAAAAATACCCTAATACAATTGCTTTTTTAAAATTCGAGAGAATAGGAGCACTAGAGACAGCATAGAGTGGGGCAAGTTCTCTGTGGCTTATGAAAGTCCCGTGTTTGGCATACAATAAATTGTCAGTTACTTTGATAAATGAAGAGGGGGTGGAACTGGAAGGATCAGCAGGAAGTGATGATGGGAAGGGAGAGGCCATCCAGAGACACTGTCCAGGAGAGCAGGCTAGCAGTGCTGCTGCCCCAGCTGTCCTGGGTTGGAGTCCCTCTGCCCCTCAGCAGCTCCCCTTCTCAAACCGATCTCTCTGTGAAAGAGACACGGCCCAGGGAGATCATTCTGACAAGGCCTGAATAGATCCCAGGCCTCAATCCATATGCAATGTTATACTTGCAACAAAGAGGCCCCCCATAGCTCTACTTGCCCCCTCTCTGTTCTGGACGTGACCTAGTAAAGCCTGTCCCTCGCTTCTGCCTTCTTACCCTGCTCTTCCTGGCCTTCCTGGCCTCAGAAAGTGAGGGCAGCTGTTAGTCCCCAAGTGAGGGTGTGCTGTCTTTGTGGCTGCCCAGGGGACAGGAACGGGGGGATGCCCGTGTCTCATGGGGCCTGAGGACAGCTGCTGATGTAATCTCGGCTGCTATTTTTCTCCAAGCACCGCTGAGATATTTAGATGGGACTCAATCACAAAGGGGACTTCCTCTTTGGATTCTACTGTTTGTCCCAACATCTGCGGCCTCTCTGACCACAGAAGTTCCAGACCTCTGTCCCTGCAAAACCACAAAGATGATTTGTTGGTCCACAGACATAACAGAAGGGCAAAGAATAATGACTGCAGGGGTGTGCCCCCCAACTAGGTCGTGTTCCCGGAAAGGGGGAAGAGACAGATGTCAAGGAAGCATGGAGCTGGGAGGAGCCATAGGATCTAGCCCTGCGTTTTCCAGGTGTGATATGTGGGATCCCTGGAGGCAGGATAGCACACACACCTGGGTTCTAAGCATGTGGACTGGTTTTTACGGACACTTCCTATTCATGTCAGGTTTTCCATTTATCATAGGTATATCTGAAGCTGCCTTTTAAAATAATTGCCCCTAAGGGATTTTTTAAAAATAGGTCTTTTTAAAGAAGAGTGTTAAGTAAATAATGGAATAGATTCTATACACATATAGCCCAACACACAGCTAATATGCAAATCACTGAAATTTAGAGAACATTGATATACTCACACTCCTTCTGACAGATTAGGAAACAGAGACCCTCTGGGGTCCCACAGAAGTTTTAATAAGCAAGATTCTTAGTAGCAAAAACACCAGCAACTAGGAACCCTGATCCACGGAGGAGGAAGTCCCCTTTGTGATTGAGTCCCATCTAAATATCTCAGCGGTGCTCGGAGAAGAATAGCAGCCGAGATTACATCAGCAGCTGTCCTCAGGCCCCATGAGACACGGGCATCCCCCTGTTCCTGTCCCCTGGGCAGCGACAAAGACAACACACCCTCACTTGGGGACTAACAGCTGCCCTCACTTTCTGAGGCCAGGAAGGTCAGGAAGAGCAGGGCAAGGTCAGAGCTGGTCAAAGTCATGGGAGGGGCTCAGACCTTGTCAAGTACTGCTCATTACAGGGCTCCCTCCAAGACCCCTAGAGTATTTCCCAGGACTATAGAGACATGACCTTTGGCACCCCTGGCTGTTCTCTAGTAAACATACTTCAGCCACAAAAGAAAAAGGCCCGACCCTCACGCTTCCATCTCTAGTTGCCAACCCTGGTGTTGCTTAGCCAGACTCTAGGCTGGCAGGAGCAAGGAGAGGAGCTGCTTGCCCTGTATGCCAGGAACCCGCCCCTCGCCTGGCATCAGGACCCCTGTGTTATTGTGCCAAAAATAACAGGAGAGCAGCTGTGTCCCAAGCTCTAGGCCAGGCCCTGAAGACACTTGCTCACCGAGTCTTCCTGATACTGCATTTGAAGTGGGCCCCGTGACTATGCCCCTTTAGTGATGAGGAAACCAAGTCTCAGAAATGTCCAGAACGTGTACGAAGTGCAAGTCCAGCCAGTAGGTGGCAGAACAGGGAGCAGACTCTGCTGTCTGAGGCTGCCCCTCTCCAGCACCTCCTCCTCTCGCTGCATTTTGGAGCCCGGAGCTCAGAGCAGCCCTCCCCAGCAGCTCACTGTTTTGTTTTAAGGTTGAAATGATCCAGCTTGGTGGAGTGTTTGTTGCACCTGCTCACCCAAGGGCTAAGAACTATACTCCCCTTTTACAAATGAAGAAACTGAGGCTGAGACTGATGAAGGGTTAGTCTGGGATCATACATCCAGTAAGGCCTGGGATCCAAAGCCAATACTGGAAGCTCGCCCCGATCTCCAGAGTCCCTGGGAGGACGGAAACTCTTGCTCAGGGTGAGGAGCATGGACTGATAAGAGAAAGCAGCGCCCCCTTTGAGGTGCCCACTCTCTGCTTCCTCAGTTTCTGAGGCCCAGTACTATGCGGGACCACTCCAGGTCAACCCCACATTTTTGGTCTTACCTTCTGGAAAAAAATAGAGCATCCTCAGGCAGAGGGCCTACGAAGACAGTTAAGACCTCTCAAACTACTAGATTGAGATGGTTTGAGAAGGTTGTTTCTATGAGGCAACAAAAGACCCAGATTGGGGTCATCCTGGCCTAGGTTTGAATTCCAGCTGAGACAATCACCCACTGTGTGTCCATAGCCATGTTAATCAATCTGTCTTTGCCAACATAACATGAGGGTAATAATGCCAACTTCAGAGGGTAGCTACAAAATAGGTACTCCCTCTAGCATAACTCCTGGAACATAGTAACCGCTCAATAAACCAGCAGTAATAGCCATCATTGCTGTAACTAGTCATTCAGCGTTTTTTGCTTTCATCGCCTCAGGATCCTATGCCTTCATTCAATCCCTAATTGGTATCCTAGCTGTTTCTGAACAATTTTTTTTTCTCTACTATCTTTGTTGATGCTTTATCTTTTCCTCAAAAACCATCCCCTTCTCTTTCTATGTGTCTAAATTTTATTCAGCCTTCATGGTACATCTCTTTACAGGTCTTCCCTAGGGAAGAAACTGAGCTGAAATTAAGCAGTCATTTAGTCAGGCAAGGTATGAGGAGCCAAGACCAGGGCCTCCAGCTCTGGAAGATCCAAGATCTTGTGATAAATGTATGTATTCCATAACCTTCAACTTATCACGTACCATTCTGCCTACCACCCACCCCACCATCTATATCATACCTCCCATCTGCCTGTTTTTCCACCTGTATTATTCAGCATAGGGGATCTCCTCTACAGTGCCAAATCTCAGCTGTCCTTTGTTCTCTTTTCTCTCCTTTTTGCTTACTTTTGGATCAGTCTAGAATTTTTTAAATCTCCTTCTCCTTTGTTGGCTTTTAAGCAATAATTCTATGATGTTTTAGTTGTTGCTTTAGAGTTTATATTATTCATGTAGTACTTGTCACAGTCTATTTTCAAATGATGTCATATCACAGCAAGATGTTTTCACTAGGTAAAAAATTCTAGGGTGACAATTCCTGTTTTCCAGTACTTTAAAGATGTTGTTAGATTAATTCCTGGTTGCATTTATTGCAACAAGAGATATACACCTTTTATCTTCCTCTCCAGCTACTTTTTCTTCCTTTTATTTGACAGAGAGAGATCACAAGTAGGCAGAGAGGCAGGCAGAGAGAGAGAGGAGGAAGCAGGCTCCCTGCTGAGCAGAGAGCCCGATGCGGGACTCGATCCCAGGACCCCGAGATCATGACCTGAGCCGAAGGCAGCGGCTCAACCCACTGAGCCACCCAGGCGCCCCACTCTCCAGCTACTTTTAAGATTTTTTCTTTATCTCTTATTTTAAACAATTTATGGAATACCTTAGTGTGCTTTCCTTCAGTTTTCTTCTGCATGGTGCCCCAGAAAAGACACCCTCCTGCACACACAGAGGAGACTGATCAACTCTTTTAGTCTGCTGAAAAAGGTTCCCATGGGAAACCTGAACTAAAACAAACAAACCAAAAATCCAAAAAGGACAAAAACAGGGCCGCAAGCTGCAAAACCCAAAGGTCTTCCAGGGTAGTGCATTCTGAGTTGTTGTTTTTTTTTTTTTAAAGATTTTTATTTATTTATTTGATAGAGAGAGATCACAAGTAGGCAGAGAGGCAGGCAGAGAGAGAGGGGGAAGCAGGCTCCCCACTGAGCAGAGAGCCCGATGCGGGGCTCGATCCCAGGACCCTGAGATCATGACCTGAGCTGAAGGCAGAGGCTTAAACCACTGAGCCACCCAGGTGCCCCAGCATTCTGAGTTTTAACATGGAGACAAATCACCTGCAGTTCTTGTTCAAATGCAGATTCTGATTCAGGAACTCCCAGGCTAGGCAGAAGCTGCCAGACTGCAAGCTACACTGTGAATAACACTCCTAAGAGATAGCAAAGTGGGCAATCAGGAGTATAGCTTGGCCTCCCTCCAAAGATGGGACTGTATGGGGCCTTCCCTGAGCTTAGCCAAATGCCACTGGTGGGCAACAGGGCCACAGCCAGGACAAAGAAACCAGAGGTCCCCATTTGGAGAGGTATTCTCTGGGAGTCTTGGCCCTGATGCTCACAAAACCCAGATCTCTACTGATACCTATCCCTCAGGCTCTCTGGTCCAACCTCCTTTCCTTAACATATTTTATTTTATTTTTTAAATTTTAAGGAGGCTCCACACCCAATGTGGGGCTTGAACTCATGACCCTGAGGTGAAGAGTTGCACGCTTCACCTACTGAGCCAGCAAGTCATCCCCTCAACATCCCTTCCCTTAAAACAGATTCTGGTTGGGGAACTTTCTGAGTTTGTTTGTTTGTTTGTTTGTTTTTTAACCCTCTGCCTCTCC
Source organism: Mustela putorius furo (assembly GCF_011764305.1). NCBI lineage: Eukaryota > Metazoa > Chordata > Mammalia > Carnivora > Mustelidae > Mustela > Mustela putorius. Next base: position 107,214,325 of record NW_025421987.1, on the reverse strand, counting down.
TCCCTAATTATTAACTCCTCAAAAAGAGACAGACTTACTGTTCTGACTGGTTGGAACTCGATTCTTCATCGGTCTTCAAGGTCAACTTTGACTGCTCTCTCTGCACTCCATTCCCCCATGTAAACCCAAGCACTTCTTCCTCCTCCGGTGGGCCTGACCATACCTTGCTTCCTGTTTCACCTCTTCCACCCCTGCAGTGGGCCTGTGGACTTGCCTGGACCTGCTCTGCATTCCCAGACATATTAGAGTCACTTGGACCTTGAGGCCTAAGCCTCCTCCATGCAGCTAGCCTCAAAATGGCTTACTAGAAAGTATCACGTGCTTGTCCAGAGGCTTCTGAGGACTCTTTTGGTAGAAAGTGACAAAGACAAAAATCGGACTCATGGGGCTTAAATAATCCAAGGGTCTTTATTATACATTAACCCAAAATGTCGAGGGCAGGACTGGCTCTAGAACTCGGGGAGAGCACTATGACAGGGGGAGGGAGCACAGAAAAGGGGATGGCGATTGAGTGAAGAATACACCCGGAACCTTTCTGAACACTCCTAAAGACAGAGATAATCAGAATGTGCAGGCCAGGAGAAGGGGGGCAGCCAGCCAGGCTCCAGCACTAGCTGCAGCTCACCAGCTTGGTGACCTCAGCCCCTCTTCGCCTTGTCTCCCACCATTTCCTTTAAGCACCTGGATCCACCTCCCATTCCATCCCACATTTGCTGTGCCCTCCACGTAAACACTTTCCTGCCCATCCTCCCTCTCTCCTGTGACACTATATCACCCTTTAAGGTCCCACTCACAGCCCTCCTTGATCCCTCAGGGAGGGACTGGGGTTTAGTCAGTCTGGCCACCCTCCTATCTTCCACCACCATCCCCCTACTCCCAGCATCACCTGCTGTCTGTGTTAGTCCTGATCATTCCTATGGACCTTTGACAGTCTGCCTCCCTTACCACACCTGGCTCCTCCAGACAGCCAGTATACTCAATTCATCCCTGAACATTAAAGCTTGGCACATAATGAGGCACACAGTAAGCATGCATATACTGAAAGGATAAGGTGTGCATCCAATCATAATTCTCTAATCAATAAAATGGATACTGGTATTTCCCTATCTACCTCCCACAGTTATTTCAATAAGCAAGAGACAGTATTTGTGAGTGCACAGTATAGATAAAAGGCATTTTTAATGATGACTGGACATTGGTGGGAGAGCTTAGTAAAGCCACTCCATGTTGGTTTCTGGTCCAAGGCCTTGTCTCATCTCCCTCAAATCCCCACATTCTTCCTTCCAGTATGACTCCTGACTACCTGACATGCAAAGGGTGTTTCCAAGATCACAAGTCGAAGTGCTAGCTCTGTAACACATGAGGTCTAGGGCTATAGGAGGAAGAGAAGATAGGGAAGAAAGTAACAAACAGTATTATTTTTATCCTAATTATATAGATTAATCAAATCTAAGCAATAAATATGTGATGAAAGCCATATTGTTACAGGCTCATCAACTATCAAAAACATTCAAGATGGGAGGTGGCACTTGTGACCATTCTTTACTTTCACATTAGCAAAATTCTTGAAACATCTTTGTTCACTCCCCAGTCCCAAGCTCAGAGGACAGTCATTGTTCTGGCCAGTAAATCTGACTGAAGTAAATGTGATAGATTCAAGTTAAGGGTTTGTGTGTGTGTGCATGCACATGCACGTAGCAGAGATGGACAGACACAGATTCAGAAACAAAGAGTTATGGGGATAGAGATAAAGAAATGGAAACAGACTCAAAGTAGCTAGATAGCAAGACACACTTGGAGTGAGTATGATTTGGGACAGAGACAGGAATAGGGATAGAGATAGGAGAGAAAGATACAAACACACACACATCTCTTTACTAGGTTGATGTCAAAGACCACCAGAACGTACTGCTAGTTGAACAAAGTTATTGGTCAGTTGCAACAAGGGAAACTACACATCATGGGGAATCTTTGAAGCACTAGCCTTATTGCAACAAGTACCAATAAATACAAATTTGTTTGACCACAGAAGTGTTTCTGGTGGTCTTTGGCTGGTAGAAATCAGTAACTGTGGTGAGTTATCAATAATCACAATAAATGTAACAGGGATAAATTCACTTATTTTAAAAGGCCTGTCAGATTCAACTTTTTTAAAATGACACTCTTTTTTAAAATATAGCATACTAGAACATTGCAGGTAGTAGAAGTATGGATAAAGATGTATCATGCAAATGCTTATAAGATGAAAGTAGGTATACAGTATTAGTATCAGTCAAAACAGAATTCAAAGTAACAATCACAAACTGGGATAGAGAAATATATTTGATAAAAGCAATGATATGAGGATAATACCTCTTATTAAAAAGAAAACATGGCAGTCATGACCTAAACTGTAAGCACTAAACAAGATGTTTTGTCATATATGAAATAAAAACTGGTTGATATAAAAGGCCCAGAGATACTCATTGGTTTCTCTAAAATTTCTTAGAAACTGGCAGATTATCTGGCTTAAAATAAAAAAAGCAATGACATAGAGAGGTCAAAAAGAAATCAGAGGATTTGAACCACACTGTAGACTGATTAGACCTAACAGACATACACAAAACATTTCACCTGATAACAAGGGAATGTATATTCTTCTCAAGTGCACATGGAACATGCTCCACAACAGACCACATATCAGGCCACAAAAGAAGTTGTAACAAAGTTGAAATTATACAAATGTTTTTTCTAATCACAAATAGAACGAAACTAAAAATCAAGAGCCCAAGGGAAACAGAAAACTTCAAAAATGTGTGGAAAATAACACAATCTTAAACTACCAAAGAATAAGCCACAAGAGAAATTAGAAAATACCTTGACATAAATAAAAATGCAAGCACAACATAACAAAATATATAGGATCCAATGAAAACAGTGTTAAGGGAAAGTTATATAATTTTAAATATTAAGCATATACATTATAAAATATTGCAATTCAACATCCTAAATTTATACCTAAAGAAAGTAAGCAAACAAACAAACCCCACAACTAAACCCAAAGCCAGCAGAAGCAAGGAAATAATCAATACTAGATAAGAGATAAATGAAATAGAGAATAGAAAAGTAATTTTAAAAAATTAATGAAATTAAGAGTTAGTTCTTTGAAAGATGAACAAAATTGACAGAATCTTAGCTGGATTAACTGAGAAAAAGAGAGAGAAGACTCAAATAACTGAAACAAGAAATGAATAGGGATATATTACAAATGATGCCACAGAAATAAAAAGGATTACTTAAAAAATACTACTAACAATCATATACTAATGAGTTGGATGACTTAGAAGAAATGGATTAATTCCCAGAAACACAACATATCAAGTCTGAGTCATGAAGAAACAGAAAATCTGAGCAGACCAATAACAAGTAGAAAGATTAAATCAATAATCAAAAAACTTTCTCAAAAAGAAAAGCCAAGCACCAGATGGCTCACTGAATAATTCCACCAAATATTTATGGAAAAAATAACACCAATTCTCCTGAAACTCTTCCAAACAACTGAATAGGAGGGAACACTTCCAAGTTCATTCTATGAAGCCAGCATTACCCTGATATCAAAGCCAGATACACTATTAGAAAAGTACAGACTAATATCCCTGATCAACAAAATACTAGCAAACTGATTTCAACAGCACTTGAAGAACATTATATACCATGCCCAAATGGGATTTATGCCTTAAATACAAGGATGGTTCAACATGCAAAAATCAATCAATGTAACACAGCACAGTAACAAAATGAAGGACAAAAACAACTAAACCCAAATGTAGCAGAAGCAAGGTATCACTTGGTATTTCAACTGATACAGAAAAAACACTGGACAAGCTTGAAATCTTTTCATGATAAAAAAAATATGCAACAAACTAAGAATAGAAAGACATTATTGCAACACAGCAAAGGCCATTTATTATAAGCCCACAGCAAACTATACTCAATGGTGAAAAACTTAAAAGTTTTTCTTCTAAGATCAGATAAAAAGCAAGCATGCCCACTCTGACCACATTTGAGTAACATAGTATTGGAAGTCTAAGGCAGAGCAATTAGTAGTAAAGAAAAAGAAATAAGAGACATAGAAATTGGAAAGAAAGAAGAAAATTATCTTTGTTCTCAGATGATATTATGTTCTTATATGTAGAAACCCTAAACACTCCATACATTCCCCCAAAATTTAGAACTAATAAACACATTCAGCAAAGTTGAAGAATACAAACCCCAACACACAAAAATCGGTTGCATTTCTATATACTGAGCATCTCAAAAGAAATTTTAAAAACAATTCATTTTACAGTACCATAAAAAAGAATAAAATATCTAGTAATAAACTTAACCACGGAGGTGAAAGGCTTGTATGTTGTAAACTACAAAACACTGGTGAAAAAATTAAACATGATATAAGCAAATGGAAAGACATCCCATGCTCATGAATTAGAAAACTTAATCTTGTTAAGATGTTCATATTATGGGACGCCTGGGTGGCTCAGTGGGTTAAAGCCTCTGCCTTCGGCTCAGGTCATGATCCCAGGGTCCTGGGATCGAGCCCCACGTCATGCTTGCTGCTCCGCAGGGAAACTGCTTCCTCTTCTCTCTCTGCCTGCCTCTCTGCCTACTCGTGATCTCTGTCTGTCAAATAAATAAATAAAATCTTTAAAAAAAAAAAAAAGATATTCATATTACCTCCCTGGGTGGCTCAGTTGGTTAAGCAACTGCCTCCGGCTCAGGTCGTGATCCTGGAGTCCCAGAATCTAGTTCCACATCAGGCCCCCTACTGGGGGGTGGGTCTGCTTCTCCCTTGGACCTCTCCCCTCTCATACTCTCTCCTCTCATTCTATCTCTCAAATAAATAGATAAAATCTTAAAAAAGAAAAAAAAGATGTTCCTATTACCCAAAGCAATCTATAGATTCAATGTATTCCTTATCAAAATCCCAGCAACATTTTTTGGAGAAATAGAAAAATACATCCTAAAACTCATATGTACTCTTAAGAGACCATGAATAACTTAACAATTCTGAAAAAGAAAAACAAAGTTGGAGTGCTCACACTTGCTGATTTCAAAACATTTTACAAAACTACATTAATCAAAAGTGTGATACTGGCATAAAGTCAGATACATAAAGTAATGAATAGAATAGAGATCCCAGAAATAAATGCTCATATATATAGTCAAGTGATCTTAGACAAGGCTGCCAAGACCAGAGAGTGGGGAAGGGAATAGTTTATTCAAGAAACGGTGGTGGAAAAACTGAATCTCCACATGCAAATAAAATAAAATTGAACCCTTACCTTATGTCAGATAAAAAAAATTAACTCAAAATGGAGTAAAGACCTAAATGTAAGACCTAAAACTATAAAAATTCTAGAAGGAAATATTCCTGAAAAGTTTTAGGACATTGGACTTGACAATGATTCTTAAATATGACATCAAAAGAACAGGTAACAAAAGGAAAAACAGACAAATGGGGTTACTTCCAAGTTTAAAATTTTGTGCATCAAAGGACATAATCAACAGAATGAAAAAGATGATCTACAAAATGGAAGAAAATATCTGCAAACCATAATATCTGATAAGGGTCTAGTATCTAGAATATATAAAGAACTCTATAACTCAATACAAAAAAAAATCAAATAGCCCAATTTAAAAATGGGCAAAGAACTTGAATAGACATTTCTCTAGAGATAGTGCACAATAACCAACAAGCATATGAAAAGATGTTCAACATCATTAATCATCAGAGAAATGCAAATCAAAACTACAGTGAGATATCACCTCATAGCCATTAGAATGGTGACTATCAAAAAAAGAGAAAAAAAACAAAAACAAAATAGCAAGTATTGGTGAGGATGAAGAACTATAACCCAACACCCCAGAAACAATCTAATCAAAAAATAGGCAGAAGACATGAATGAACATTTCTCCAAAGAAGACATATAGATGGCCGACAGACATGAAATGATGTTCGATATCACTCATCATGAGGGAAATGCAAATCAAAACAACTTAACACCTGTCAGAAGGCCTAAAATCAGAAGCATAAGTGTTGGCAAGGACGAGGAGAAAAAGGAATCCTCAGCACTGTTGGTGGGAATGCAAACTGGTGCAGCCACCATGGATAGCAGTATAGTGGTTGTTCAAAAAACTAAAAATTGAATTATCACACGATCCACTAGTTCCACTACTGGGTATTGATCCAAAGAATATGAAAACATTAACTCAAAAAGATGTATGCACTCCTGTGTTTATTGTAGCATTGCCAAATTATGGGAACAGCCCAAGTGTCCATTGATGGATGAATAGATAAAGAAGGTGTGGTGTATATAGATACAGATCTCTCTATCTATATACACTATTGCACACACAATGAAATATTACTCAGCCATAAAAAGAATGAGATCTTGCCATTTCTAACAACATGGATGGATCTAGAGAGTATAATGCTAAGCGAAATAAGTCAATCAGAGAAAAACAAAGACCATGTGATTTTACTCATAAGTGGAATTAAAGAGACAAAACAAATGAACAAAGAAAAAAAGAAACAAAGCAAAAAAAACAAAAAACAAAAAACAAAACCAGTCTATTAACTATAGAGAACAAACTGATAGTTACCAGAGGGGAGGTGGGTGGGAGGATGGGTGAAATAGGTGATGGGGATTAAGAATACATTTCCTAGGGCTCCTGGGTGGCTCAGTTGGTTGGGCGACTGCCTTTGGCTCACGTCATGATCCCGGAGTCCCCAGATCGAGTCCCACATCGGGCTCCCAACTCAATGGGGAGTCTGCTTCTCCCTCTGACCTTCTCCCCCTCATGCTCTCTCACTCTCTCTCTCAAATAAATAAAGTTAAAAGAAAAAAGAATACACTTTTCATGATGAGCACTAAGTAATGTATATAATTGATAAATCACTCTATTGTACACCTCAAATTAACACAATACTGTATGTTAACTGGAATTAAAATTTTTTAAGTAAAATGAATAAAATTAAAAAAATTAAGTAATGGCAATAAGAAAGATAATAACAAGAATGTGAAGAAACCAGAACCCTCATACATTGCTAGTGGGAAAGTAACATGATGGAGTCACTTTGGAACATGGTTTGGAAGTTCTCCAAAATGCTAAACAAAGAGTTACCATATGATCCAGCAATTCCACTCCTTGTATATTTACTCAAGAGAAATAAAATGTCCACAGAAAAACTTGTACAGAAATGGTTGTGGCAACACTATTTACAATATCCAAAAGTGCAAATAACCCAAATGTCTACCAAAAGATGACTGAATAAAAAACATGTGATATATCCATACAATGAAATATTATTCAGTTATAAAAAGGAATGAAATAATGATACTGACACATGATATAACATGTATGAACCTTAAAAATATGTTACGAGACAGAAGCCAGTCACAAAAGACCACATGTTGTATGATCCCATATATATGAAATGTCAAGAAGAGACAAATCCTTAGAGACAAAAGTAAATGAGTGGTTGTTGATATGGGCAGGAAAGAGAATGGGGAATGAGTGGTAATATGGGAATATGGTAATGGGACTATAGGATATGTTCTAAAATTAGATTATGGTAATAGCTGCACAAAATCACTGAACTGTTAAAATGTTCATTATTTAAATAGATGAATATTATGTATATAAATATCTCAATAAAGTTTTAAAAAATCAGTATTTCTCTATACCAGCAATAGTTTAAAAATTAAATTAAAAAAAATTTTTTTTGTCAACATATAATGTATTATTTGCCCCAGGGGTACAGGTCTGTGAATAGTCATGCTTACACACTAGAAAATTAAATTTTAAGAGAAGATACATTTACAATAACATGAACAAATATCAAGTGCCTAGGAATAAATCCAACAGAGTATTTGCAAGACCTCTCTATAAAAAAATGACAGAAGTTTGTTAAGAGAATATCAAAAGACCTAAAAAGAAATGTCAAGATCACTGGCTAAAAACTTCTATTGAAAGAATGGACTTCCAGTTTCTGGTTTGGCATGCAGAAAGTTTAGAAGTCATCACCCCCATCTTCACACAAGAAAAAGGCTGAACAAGCTGAAAATCAACAATTGGTTTTAGATCCACAGAGAATTGAGGTCATAGGGCAAACAGCTACCCTGAAAAATGGAGAAACAGATACAGAGAACCATAGCTTACCAGATGAATCCCAGCAGCAAAAGTCCACTGCTGGAGCCAGTACTGGTAGGAATACTTAAACAATAATTGACCAATTGCTAGAAGCTCAGCATAGACAAGCTGGAGAGTTAAGAACTCTGAAGGGGGCAGTCTCCAGATCCCCACACATCACTTTCATGTGCTTTACTCCTAGAAGCTTATCAGGCTCTCAGTATGAACATTGGAGAAGGGTCCTGCTGTGTTTCTGGCAGTGGGGAGAGGGGAAAGTAACCATTCTGGAATACACCCAGAATTCTCTGTTCTTCTTGAAATGGTCTGCACTCAAGGGAAACTATTTTGCTAGAGCCTAAGGCTTTGAGTTTTGCCAAAGCCTAACTGACACGAGGAAAGAGAAATACCCAAAGCCGGTCCCTCTATCCTTCCAATCTCACTTCGGGTGTAAGGGAGCTAAGATGCACTTGTGAAGCCCAGGACCACAGACCCACTAAAAGACAGAGCTAATCATAGGACTATGAAGTATTCTCCCTTTCCTCACACCTTACTACCACATCAACATACAGTAACAGGATTACAGCTAAAAGGCTGCAAGCCAGGGCACCTGGGTAGTTCATTTGGTTGAGTGTCTGCCCTTGGCTCAGGTCATGATCTCAGGATCCTGAAATCAAGCCCCACATTGGGATCGTTGCTCAACGGGGAGTCTGCTTCTCTCCTTAGCCTCTGCCCCTCCCCCTTGCTTGTGCTTCCTCTCTCAAATAAAATCTTAAAAAAAAAAAAAGAGAGACCACAAGCCTCAGATCCTTTCGAAGGAACCCAAAGGCAACAGAGGGGACAAAACAAGAACACTAGAAGACATTTCAGCCTCTGACCCCACAAGTACAGCAAGAAGTAAATACAGCCTAATTCTTGGCCAGAGAAAAATAACACCTCATGCCCTATCAGTTCCTTTTACACAATGTATCACGTCTGGCTTTCAAAAACAATTCCAAGTCATGGTACAAGGCAAAAAACACAGACTGAAAAGACAAAGAAAACATCAAAACCAGACTCGGATATGGTAGAGATTTTGAGATTATCAGACTGGAAATTTAAAATAACAATGATTATAATGCCGAAGGCTCTAATGGAAAAAAAGGACAACACATAAGAAAAGATGGGTGATGTAAGCAGAGAGATGGAAACTAAGATAGAATCAAAAGGAAATGCAAGAAATCAAAAACATTCTAACAGAAATGAAGAATGCCTTTGATGGGCTCATCAGTAGACTGGACATGACCAAGGAAAGCTTGAAAATATGTTAATGGGGGCGCCTGGGTGGCTCAGTGGGTTAAAGCCTCTGCCTTTGGCTCAGGTCATGATCCCGGGGTCCTGGGATTGAGCCCCGCATCGGGCTCTCTGTGAAGCAGGGAGCTTGCTTCCCTTCCTCTCTCTCTGCCTGCCTCTCTGCCTACTTGTGATTTCTGTCTGTCAAAGAAATAAATAAAATCTTTTTAAAAAAGAAAATATGTTAATAGAAACTTCCTAAACTGAAAAGCAGAAAATAAAAAGAATAAAAAATAAAACACCTAGAATATCCAAGAATTGTGGGGCAATCATGAAGGGTGTAACATACATGTAATGAGAATACCAGAAGGAGAAGAAATGGAAGAAACATTTGAAGTGAAAGGATGCCCATTCTCTCTAATTTGATCTCTAGATTCATTTATTCCCAATCAAAATGTACAGTATGTCTTTCTTTGAATTTCCTTCTGGAACTTGATAAGCTGATTCTAAAATATAGAGAGAAACACAAAAGTCTAAGAGCCAAGATCTCTTAAAGTGGGAAAGCTTGCCCTATCAGGTATTAAGACACTGAAAAAGCAATTGTAGTACGGACAGTGTGAATACAGAACTCATTAATGCTTATAAGACAATAGTTGCCCTGAAGAACAATGAAATTGAATGGCCTTTTAAATAAATTATTGTGGAGCTTAAGACTATACTTTCAGGGGCCCCTGGGTGGCTCAGTGGGTTAAAGCCTCTGCCTTTGGCTCAGGTCTTGATCCCAGGGTCCTGGGATCGAGCCCCACATCGGGCTCTCTGCTCAGCGGGGAGCCTGCTTCCATTCCTCTCTCTCTGCCTGCCTCTCTGCCTACATGTGATCTCTGTCTGTCGAATAAATAAATAAATAAAATCTTAAAAAAAAAAAAGACTATACTTTCAGGGATCATTTCTATAGTTTATTAAATAAATTATTGTGGAACTCTAAAATACCCATATGAAATTGAACTCCTATACCAAAACATGCACAAAAGTCAATTCCAGGTGGACTATGAACCTAAATGTTAAACTCGAAACAATGAAGATTTTAGAAGATTATATAGAAGAATATATTTTAACTGAAGGATAAAGATTTCATTTTAAAATAAGGCATAAAGGGGCAACTGAGTGCCTCAGTCAGTTAAGCATCTGCCTTTGGCTCAGGTCATGACCTCAGGGTACTGGCATCCAGCCCCACACTGGCCTTCCTGATCTCTCTCTCTCTCTCACACATGTAAATAAACAAAATCTTTAAAAAAAAAAAAGGCATAAAACCACTACCACAAAAGCAAAGATTGATACATTTGACTACATTAAGGAAAATCAAAAGAGGCCATCAAGGCAGTGAAGAAGCAAGCACAGAGTACGAGAAACTCTTTGTAAGATCTGTAAGGTAGCCTTTTATGAACTGTGGAAACCAGTTAATAAAGACTATTGCTCAATATGTGTGTGATGAGGGGCGCCTGGGTGGCTCAGTGGGTTGGGGCCTCTGCCTTCGGCTCGGGTCATGGTCCCGGGGTCATGGGATCGAGCCCCATGTCGGGCCCTCTGCTCAGCAGGGAGCCTACTTCCCCCTCTCTCTCTGCCTGCCTCTCTGCCTACTTGTGATCTCTCTCTCTGTCAAATAAGTAAATAAAATCTTTAAAAAATAAATATGTGTGATGAATTAATGATTGTAGCTAATTGAAATATGAGAGAAGGGCTGGCTATGGTTTTTTAGTTATGCCAAGGCAATCTGTAAAGAAACTAGTGGAACCAGTTGTTCGGCATTTTAGTCCAGTCAAATAAGCAACTTGTCATGCATCTGGAACATTCTTATCTTTTCCTAAAAGTGGAGGGAAACAAACTCTGAGAGGTTTCCTACTTTTGGAAGTAAGAGACAAATGCAGGTTTCTTGGCAAGGGTTTGGACCAATAGGAGGCCCAGAATTCTAAAGAAAAAAGTTAAAAGAATGGAGAAATGCCAACTGAGGTGTTGGTTAGAAAGGGCTTCCCACAACATGGGGTGTAATGAGATGATGGTGCCTTGGTGCTGAGGATGGGGGTGGCATGGTGGGTGGTGGTAGAACTGATAACAGTAATGGTTAGTGGTGTTAGTGGAGGAGACAACATTGATGACAACGATGGTGGGAGAGTGGAGCAGGTTAGGGGAGAGGAAGCCCAGTGAGGGTACATGGTTGGTGATGGTGGTAGTAGTAGCACTGTTGGTGGTGAAAAGTCCTTGAACCTCTATGGAAAGAATGTAGGTGGGCCCATCAAGGCTATGATGGCTGGGACAAAGAAGCCCAGAAAGACCTATGATACCCCGCCACAGCCAGGGAACCAAGCACAGGATGGGAAGTTTGGTTCCAAGTAAAGGCATAAATTATATACTACAAGGTTAATTATTCTCATTAAAGAACACGAAAGTGGATTAATGTGCAATGTCCTCAGAATTACTATGAAAACCCATGGGCAAGAGTGGCTGAATAAGAGAGGTTTTCCAACACTAGCCCTCTTTACTCCCTCATCCAGTCAATCCCACACCCTGCAGATGCTCCCTCCTCATGCCATCTCTCTGTCTCACTTAGGCTCCATCATCACCTAAACTGGTACGTGTTCCCTGTGGCACCCTCCACTTACATGGTCCAGTGTCTTCCATCTGCAGTTTTCTGCAGCTAAAAACCCAGCTCTCTCAGCCAGAAGGCTTACAGAAAGATCTGGAGAGGGGAAGGTACTCTTTGCACTGAGATCATTGGTACTCACCTGGGGAAGAAACATCAATACCTCATGCCTCTTCTGTGTCCCACTGCAAGTCACAGACCTCATAATCCACAGTGCTTGGATAGAAGCTAGGTGGAGACTCGAGGGTCTCACTAGGCCCTGCCCCATATTGCCATTACTCCTTGGGGCAAATATACTTTATGGTAACTCAAATCCGCCTCCATCCATGGCTCCCAGGAACCTCACTCAGCCTTCCTAGGCCACACAGAGCCAGCCTGCCTCTCTCCCATGAGGATACCACCACCCCTGCAGCTGAAAGGAGCAGCATGAGTTTGGCCCCAGAGCTTGGTGGCTGGCAGATGTGACAACATTCTCATCACCAGGAAGTGAAACTGCCAAGTTGCTCTGCAGGCCCAGCACAGGGAGGCCATGTCAGCCCTGGAGGGGCTGAGACTCCTGGGTGGGCAGAAAAAGAGATCTGCACTATCCCCTCAAGTCTGGGCATACCTCTCTGGAAAGCCTAACTGATCCACCCAACTGGGCACCCATTCCACTTTCTCAGGGAACCCTGGTAAGTCTTTCACTCTCACACCTTCTCTCTTCTGGGTTGTAGCAATAAACCAGTTGGCAACATGCATTTAGTGTTTTGTGCCTTACTAAGCAAGGCACTCCCATCACTTGGCTTCCTAGACTGAGCTGCCCACCCCCCAGGGCCCTGTGCCCCTGCTCCATCTCTGTGCCCAGGGCATTCTGACATCAATTTTTGCTCAAAGATTTGGGAGGGGGCAAAATTAGGTAATATAATATATTTTTAATGTTAAACACAGATGTAATATAAAGCAAAAGCAAACTTCCTTGAATTTAGATAGAGCAGGGGACTGAGGATTCCCATGCTTTTTAGATCCCACGCGCCACCATACTCAAGTACTCCCATTGAAGAGTGCAAGAGTGTTGTTAGACATCATCACACTGAAGCCTATCAAAACCCCAGACCTAGTATATAAGCCCACTATACCCACTCTCAGGGAAGACACTTGAGGGTGGCGATGGAATTTGCCCAGGGTCCCAGAGCTATCAGGAATCATGAGTGTGTATGACTCCCAGCCCAGCCAGCCTCCTTCCAGCAGGGCAGGCCCCAGGGCCACCCACAGTCAGGTCCCACAACTTGCTCATGGCCTGACACATCTGCTGGCATCTGCTTTCCCAGTCACGGATGAGCCAAGGCAGTACTGAGGGTACACAGAAGGCCTCAAGGTCCTCACATCTACAAACTATCCCAGTCTACCCCAACAGGGATAATCCTATGCAAGTGGAGGTTTTCTCAGTATTTTGTATAATAGGACTCCAAATGCCTTTAGAAAACTTGGCTCTTTTGTGGACCTGTGAGATCAAAGAAAAGAGCACCTATGTGAACCCAGCTTCACAGCAAGTGCCTGGGTGCCCTCCACCCAGAATGTTGCCCCCAGCTATTCTGGCACTGACACGGGTGGAATCATTCCATTTTTTATCCTCAGAGCGTTGTATACTTTTCAGTGGATTTTTTTTAAAGATTTTATTTATTTATTTGACAGAGAGATAGAGAAAGAGCACAAGTAGGCAGAGCGACAGGCAGAGAGAGAGGGAGAGAAGCAGGCTCTCTGCTGAGTGGGGAGCCCGACAGGGCTCAATCCCAGGACCCGAGGATCATGACCTAAGCCGAAAGCAGACGCTTATCCTCACTGGATTTTTTTTTTTTTTAATCCACTGTAATGAATTTCTCCTTTACTTTTAACAAATGGGACTACAGAGTGTTTAAGCAGGAAACACCTTATTCTTGCTCCTCCATGAAACTTCAAACAGGCCCTATGGCTTTCTGATCACTCTTGGAGAGCAGAAAGCTTCTAGTCTCAAGAATCCTATAATCAGGGATGCCTGAGTGGCTCAATGGGTTAAAGCCTCTGCTTTTGGCTCAGGTCATGATCCCAGGGTCTTGGGATCAAGCCCCGCATGGGGCTCTCTGCTCGCTGGGAAGCCTGCTTCCTCCTCTCTCTCTGCCTGCCTCTCTGCCTACTTGTGATCTCTCTCTGTCAAGTAAATAAATAAAATCTTAAAAAAAAAAAAAAAGAATCCTATAATCAGTATGACCAATCTAGTGCAATAATCCCATCCTCCTCTTTACTGTCAGCTTCTCCTGCACAGTGTGGCCGACAATGGTGTTCTAAAAGTGCTCCCGGAATGGATTATCTGAGCCTTGATGTACTGATCCTAAAACAGAGGTATTTTACACTGCCATGCTCATCTCATGGGGTTGAGATTTAAAATAAGGGGGACAAAGTGACAGAGCTTGTCACTCCTGAATGTGTGGCCCTGTAGTGTGTCTCTAAACTTTGCATACGATGCTCTCTCTGGCCTGAAAACTCCTCCCAAATCCCTTTCCCTTGACCCACTCTGCTCTTCCTCACAACTTAGCTCCTGGGAAGCCCTCCGGGCACCTCTGTGCTGAATCTGGAGTCCATCCTTCATGCCATTCCTTCTGGCCTCTTGACCACATTGTTTGTGCTTATGTGTCCTTACTGTCTCCTGAGATCCACCAACACATTCTGCAGTGTTGTTTGTTGAAAAAAGTGGGAAGAGAAAGGAATGTAACAGTCCTTTATAAATGGCCATGAGAATTTACCAATGTGAGGCTGGCATTGATGAGGGAGCAGGAGGCTGGCTGAGGACAAAGCAAAAGCTGGCACCTTGCACCCCTCTGCACCGGCTCCCCTCAGTAATACGTGTCACATTCCTCAGGTATTCCTGACTACCCTAGAAGGAAAACAAATACTTAACTTGCAGAGATCACAATCCTGCAAGGCAGGAGTCTCCCTTGGTTTACAAATGTCCTTGAGATTTACAACAAAGAAGTTACCTTATCAATAGCCCAATTTCCAAAGGCACATAACTCAATTCCTCAAGCCCTAATGTCACCCTCCCCTCCATAAAAACTGAAGGAGGCTGAGGTAGAAGGAAAAGTAAATAAAGTTAAATTTCTTCTAAACCTAAATCTCACTAACAAGGATGCTTGATAGCAGGAATGTAACATTCCACCAGGAGACTCCCAATTGTCTTTATGTTAGTGCCTCATTAGAGGGAAAGTGGCCTTGGCTTGATAGTAACCAGGCCTTCAATATCCTGACAGTCTTTTTTACCCCAATAGCCCTTCTGAACACCCCCTTGTCCTCATCTACCCAACTCCTTTATATATAACCAGCCACTCCTCACATGCCTGGCGCAGTAGCATCTCCATCTGCCCATGGGTCCTGTCCCCGAGCTCTAATAAACCACCTTTTTGCACCAAAGACGTCTAAAGAATTCTTTCTTAGCTGTTGGCTCTGAACCTAACCCCATTGAACTTCACCTAGGTTCAAGAACTTCAGCGTTTGGTGACCACAAAGGGACTGTGAGTCTTTACATTTGGACTCTGAGCTTCGGTGCAAAATTGGTGAGTTCTTCCTCTTTTCTTCCTTTACTCTCATTTCAGGGGCTTTTCAAGGAGTATGGTCTTATTGGAACACTTGCATGTCAATTGTTCAGGCTGTAATCCTCTAGCCCAGTGGCTACTCTACGGGGAGGAGAGCGTCTGCCTTTTGGCTGTAAGTTAGTACCCTGGCCGGAATGGCAATAAACCCAGAAACTTGATACCCTCTCCTTATTCCTGTTCTTATATAAAATTGTCTCTCTTGGGCACGGGACAGCCACCTAAGTCACCAGGATGGCTGCCAATCTTAAGACTCCCTGTGAGGTTTCCTCCTGATTGATCTAATGTGATCCCCTCCACATCCCTGGTCTAGCCACTTCTGGCCGAGGGACCTCCACTGGTTGCCGGCCGAAACCAGTACCCGATTGAATTAAAATGCAACCGGGGACCGTTTCCTAGGGAAGTTGGCTGTAAGGCCCGCATGTGTTGGAATGTCACATAGACTATGATGGATTTCAGTCTTTACTGTTTCTTGTCAGTGTCTTCTGCTAACTACTTAAAGCTACGAAATTGGGTAGTTTCCCCTTGCCAAACTTTTCTAGTATTTCCATGGGTTAAAATGGCAAAACAGTATGCAGTCTTCAGGACAGAAGATGGCATGGCATGGTAGAGTGTTTTGGTCTATTCACCAGGCACCCATCAGCAGCCTAGGATGTGATGGGGAAGTGGAGGGACGCTGGCACCCCTCCAGGGCCTTTTATGGCAGGAATGCCTTCTAAGGGAAGGCAGGATGGTGATCAGTAGCGATTTTTGTTGAGGGATGCCTCTGGTCGCTTTTGACACACGGGAACCTCTGACATATCCTGTGTGGGATGCCACCCAGGAGTCGGGGGGGGATTTTGGTAATGGACTTTTCTGGGAGCATGGCCTCAGTAGGCTTCATCGGTTCCCAAGGACTCTACCTTAGGGTGCCTTTTAACCCACTGGAAATAATTGGGATTGCAAAACTTAGAGAAGGACTGAGCATGGCAGTGGGATCTCTCAGTTAGATCTCCTCTGCAGGAAACAGGGCAAATGGACCTAGGATACCCGCATTGCTCATACCTAGGCCTTCATTGCTCTACACCAGGACCCCAAACTAAGGGGCTTTTGCAGAATGTGTTTGCCTGAATGAGTCAGCTAGTAAACTTCCTCCTGACATACTGGGTGATAATTATGTAAATAAGCCTTCTAGTAAACCCAGGTTGCTGGGCCATCCCTGGCAAGGGGGACTCTGACTTTATTTTTCTGTTTTCTCCTAATAGATGTGGGGGCTTCTCCCTCACTCACTTCCTGTGTTAATGGCTATAACTGGAGCCAACGGGGGTTAGTCTAACTTGAGACGGAGACTGTAAGGAATATTCCCAAGCAGCTGCCGAAACTCTCTTTGTTTCAGGGAAGTTTCCCTGTCTTCTCTGGCCCGACATGGACTGCTTAACCCCTCCCCCCTTGCTGGTGGGAAAGCTTGGCGTCTGCTCCTTTGTTGGGGCTTATGAGCTCTGAAACCGGGAATCCTTTCTCTGCCTCCTGGCAGCACTTTGTTTCCTCTGTTTCCCCTTCTGTTTCTGCACCAACGTGTGTGCAGCCTGCATGACTAGCCTCTAGATCATGCACCATGGCTCCTTCTCTCTTCGCTGTCAAGGAGCAAGAAGAGCAGCCCCTGGACCTAACACCCCCCACTCCAGATCTTCGCACCCATGTCTCAGGTAAACATTCAAAGTGGAGTGGCCCAGGTGGAAAGTAAATCAGTATTGGAATGAAGTTAAGTTTGTTGGTTTAATTAAGATAGACATGTCTTTTAAGTTATCAGCAGTAAATGTGAAACTTCAAAATTTACTGAAGGTCAAATAAGCTCGTGTTATTTTTAAAATCTGTGAGCAAAGAGATGACTAAACTGATGGTTAATTATCTGTCTCAAAGTTTTAATGGATAATTGTTAAAATAGCTTTCAAAGTCTTTGGTAACCTGAAAGTTTAAAGTTTTGGTTGGATGACAAATGGAATTAAATTATGGACATCTAGGTCTTAACCAAGCAGGATAAAATGCTAGGTCATTAATTACTGGATGTAGGTTTGTGCTTTTGACTTCTTACTGCAAAGAAACTAAGAATATTTAAATCTGTTGGTAAACATGTTTTACGCTTAACTGATTCATAAATTGGCATCTAAAGAATTCTGTTGTAACAGTTCACAATTGGTTAATAACTGATTAAGGTGTTTCTAAGAGTACAAATTCTGCTAAATGTAACTAAGACTGATGGAAATAAGGGAAACAACTCTGTATGTAGGAAAGTAGATAATATGTAAGAAAGATTTAAGGAATGGAAATGCATTTTATTAAAGATAAAAGAAGGTAATTTTGTCCTAAATGAGATGGTGGTTTGGAAGGAAATGACTTGGGATAAAACCTGAATGCAAAGGAAAGTTGCAAAAGATTTGTGAAGGGAAATCTTCATAAAAGGAATTTTAGATATGGTCAGGACAGACTAAAAAAGAAAGAAAAACAGCCTCCAAGGTGATTTAGCACTCTCCTGACCTGCCTCCACATAGATTATACTTCCAAGTATAAGGGCCATTTGGCCTTGAGAGATTAAGGAAGCAGCCCAACCTTGAGGGACTGCGAAAACACCCTGTTACCATCCTCCATTGCCTGTAACCATAGACACTCACTCTAATCTGTAAAGAGTGAAAGGGGAGACTGATCACCTCCCATTAGCCAGAGATGCCCAGAAGGGGAGGGTATCCAACCTGTTTGAATCTGAAGAGTGCCTGACTGTGTGAATGTGTCTGTATGGCTCCACCACTTTGGCTACAGAGTCTGAGTGGGCTGCACCCTGAGTCTCGCGGGGCGTCATATAGCATAACGGTCATCTACTCCACAGAGTAGCCTGGTCCGGGGTTTATACGGATAGGCCTTAGCTAAGACGCTCCTAAGTTCCCGTTTGGGACGCGAACAGGACAGCAGGGGAAAGATCCCCCTCCCTTGTCTGCGACATCATTCATGATGGGAGGGAAACCCAGAAAACTCCTATCTTAAGATTGCGCACTTAGAAATAAAATAAAAAAGGGAAAGACACTGGTATAAAAAGCTGGTTTTCTTTCTGTTTAAAAGGGCGAAGTTTTCTTAGCTAATTGATCTGTTAAAAAGTGTAAATGGTTTTCTCTTTGCCTGCCCGGAAAATTCAGTTCCTATGTTTTGTTTTATCAGGTGTTTAATCCCTAATTATATTTAGGCATGTGTTTTAAAACTTTCTAAGGTTTTAGCAATTGTTGACAAGATTTAAACCAATGATAAACCTTGGGTTACATTTGGGAAAATGCTATAATTATTCTAGAGATTCTATGCATTTCCTAAAGTTTTAATGTTTTGAGAGATCATCACTTGATATTGTAATTATGAAAATGTTATGTGTCACAGAAATAACCTGATTTCCTTGCCAGCTAAATTATAAACTCTTGTCTCATCAGCTCTAACCATATCCATTCCGAGTTTTGTCATTTGTAATTGTTTTAATTCTCTTGTAAAATGAGTTTTATCTTAAAGGAGATTCATATAAAGGACTTTTAGGACAAATAGATATTTGATATACTTGAAAATCCTAAAACTGAAATGGGTAAGAATTTCCAAAACTAACTAAAGCCGCATTCACCAGATTTAGTAACACGGGACTAAATGAACTACAAGATTATAGTGTTGTGTCTCTTAATGTTTTGTCTTGTTTTAGACATTGCTGGTTCTCTAATGTTTGCTCTTCTAGACGAGGGATACTTTTTCTTAAGTTATCTGTAACTTACAGAGATGTAAAAGTGCTCAAGGCATTCAAATTTTCTCTCTATCTGAACCATCTGAAACCAAAAGGTCTCAGTAAGTATTCTTTCTTCCATGGCAATCAGTCATTTGCATAAGTTCAATAAGAATCTGTTCTCCTTGCAATAGGACACCATTGGAAACATGGGTTAGTTTACCAAGGCTTTGACTGGAATGTCATATTTGAGAAAGACATGTATAGACTCAGATATGACCAGACAGCTTTAAGGAACTAAGGTTGACTTTATGAAACCTGGAGCCATAAAGCCCCTTGGGACTGTTGGCCTGATACCTTGCTTACAGAGTTCCCAGCAGCCTCACCAGGTGAGTAAAGAATGTCACCCCTTGGTAGGTGCAGAGTCTCATGAAGAGGCATTCGCCCAAATCGACAGGTATTGCAGGCATGCCTGATGGCAAGTATGTGGCTTGGCTTCTGGCCTGGAGAGGCTACTAAACGTTCAACCTAGAGATTCCTTATAAAAAGTTCCAGCAAAGCAGATTCTAAAAGATCTATATGATTATGCACTGTTCTTGCTGAGCTTATGTAAATAACTAGGCCAAGTTTGTTAAAACTGGACTTGTTTTTCAAATAAATTAGTCCTGATTTGGCTATCTCTAGAAATTAGGGTTATTTTAGAGAGAAAAATTATGTTTAGTAACACACCGTTACGGATATTAACTTCTAGATTTGATTGTCTTTAAATGTTTGTTTACCTAAGCTAAAAAATTTGAGGTAAACTTCAGAAAAGTTACACAATAGCTCATTTAGACGATCTTCTTGCTTTTTATTTCATGGGGATAATAACAAGACCCCATGGCACGTGATTAAACAACTGGAAAATAGGATTGATTCCCCTATGGTTAGATTGGATGATGCATGTAGGACTCCCCTTATCTCTTGACAAGCTTTCTCCCACTTGCCAGTGATCCTCTGTATTCAGGATATTGTTAAGGCTGGACCACTCAAAGAGCTACTTAATGGTTTCATCCCTTAGTCATATATATATATCCTAGAAGCTACCTCTGTTGAGGTGCAATTGCAAACAGATGCTTTAGCTAAGCATAAAACAGCCCTCCTCATAAAAAGAGCCTCAAAGCTCACCACGGAACAGTCCCTGACTGTAATGACTTCACATCAGGTCCAGATTTGTCTTAGAAACCAAAGGCCACCAATGGATAATGGAGGCCGACTTATTAAATACTAGGCTACACTTACAGATATGCCAGAAATAGTACTTAAAAGTTGTCAAACTTTAAAGCTAGTTACCTGTATGCCTAAACCTGACCACTGTACTTCTTTCTCTATAGAGCAAAACTGTTCAGAGGTTATTGATATTGCTTACTCTATTTGGCCAGATTTAAGATGCCTCTGTTAAAAATACAAATGACAGTTGGTTTACTGATGACAGTAGTTTTTATTAAAAAAAATAATAAGAAAAGCTAGGTATACTGTAGTGCTCACTAGCACTTTGCAGTTGCCAAAGCCTAAAAATAAACATTAACACTGACTCCAAATATGCCTTCCCCGTACTACATGCCCATGGAGCTATTTGGAAGGAAAGGGATTGCTGTCAAGCCATAACTTCCTAATCAAATATGGGTCTAAGTTCCAAAACCCTCTTTATCGCTATACTAAGGATGGCATATATCAAATCTGGGATACGTATTTGTGACTCACACCCATGATTGGACAGCTCAGTCAAAAGGCAGTTTTATGCTGGGAACAAAGAAATCATATGTATGATACTTGGGCAAATAACACATGATCTCTAGGATGGCTATCACTAGAAATGTGTTCCCAAGTAATAGTACTCCAGGCTACTGATGGGTTTGCTACTGACTGGGTAAGACGACCTGGCATTAGAAGGTCAGCTCCAAACGGAACCTACTGGATATGTGGAACTTAACCTATGGCCCTGCCTTCCTCCAGGGTGCTTAGGTCGCTGTACCTTAGGATTTTCCTGGATTCATGGACATTACTAAAACCATCACCACCCCAACTAATCTCCCTAACTTAAAGCAAAATTGGACACAATCTCTTTTTAAATGTTATAATCACTTAGCATCCATTTTTGTTCCATCTGTGGGACTAGAGGATGTCATGTGGCATGTAGAAGCCCTTAATAAATATACTACAAAGGCACTCAATGATTCACTAAATAGCATTTCCCTACTTAATATTGAAATCTCACAGATACTCAAGGCCGTCCTACAAAATGGAATGGCCTTAGATGTCCTCACAGCAGCACAGGGTGACACATGCACAATTATCAAAACAGAATGTTGTGTGTACATCCCAGACTATCGCAAAAATGTCACAGGACTAATAAAAGATATGAATACCCAGATTAAGGTTCTACAAGATTCCTCTCTCTCTCTCAGTGAATGGTTAAGTTCCTGGTTTGGAGGAGGACTATGGTCAACAATTAAAAATCTCTTTCTTGGGGTTCTCATTTTTATCACCTTATTAAACTTAATGTGTTGCTTTGTTCATTGTTTCTCTACTTGGTGCCGAGACTCCATTGCTGCAATGACTTCGCAATGACAGATGATGCTTACCACGCGCAAAGACACCTCTTCACTGTCAGCACTGGATTCAGCTGCCTCTGCCTTTCCTAACTCCCCTATACATTCCTCAACTGATCAATGTTGACCCGAGTAGGTAGGGACAACTCTATGCCCCTATTCAGCAGGAAGACATTACAGAAGATGAGACTGTCCATCTTCAACTACCTTAAAGATTTAAGGGTCAAAATTGTTCAGGGGGGAATGATGAGGGAGCAGGAGGATGGCTGAGGACAAAGCAAAAGCTGGTGCCTTGCACCCCTCTCCACCCGCTCCCCTCAGTAATAGTGTCACATTCCTCAGGCACCCCTGACTACCCTAGAAGGAAAACAAATACTTAACTTGCAGAGATCACAATCCTGCAAGGCAGGAGTCTCCCTTGGTTTACAAATGTCCTTGAGATTTACAACAAAGAAGTTACCTTATCAATAGCCCAATTTCCAAAGGCACATAACTCAATTCCTTAAGCCCTAATGTCACCCTCCCCTCCATAAATAAATAAATAAATCTCTTCTAAACCTAAATCTCACTAACAAGGATGCTTGATAGCAGGAATGTAACATTCCACCAGGAGACTCCCAATTGTCTTTATGTTAGTGCCTCATTAGAGGGAAAGTGGCCTTGGCTTGATAGTAACCAGGCCTTCAATATCCTGACAGTCTTCTTTACCCCAATAGCCCTTCTGAACACCCCCTTGTCCTCACCTACCCAACTCCTCTATATATAACCAGCCACTCCTCACATTCCCGGTGCAGTAGCATCTCCATCTGCCCATGGGTCCTGTCCCCGAGCTCTAATAAACCACCTTTTTGCACCAAAGACGTCTAAAGAATTCTTTCTTAGCTGTTGGCTCCGAACCTCACCCCATTGAACCTCACCTAGGTTCAAGAACTTCATCAGCATTATCTGCAGTAATTAAGAGAGGGGAAAGGCAAGGAATGCAAGTGGGAAATGGAAGAGGTGGGGTGGGAAAGAGAGGGAGAGTGGAGCCTGGAGACAGAGCAGGTGTGTGGAGGACAGAAGGTAAAGGGCAAGCTCCCCAGATCCATAACCATCCCAAGAGCAAATGCAAAGGAGAGTGGCTGAGGGGCTGCGGCTTCCCGGGCCTCCTACTGACAGTAGGAAGAAAAAAGAGGGAGTAGGGTTAGAAGGCTGCTCAGTTTCTCTTTCTCTACTCCTCAGTCTTCCTCTTGGACACTGTGGCCCCAGTCCTTCTAGTGCTGGCCTGTAGGCAAGTGGGTTAGGATTCTGAATAAGATTATCTCCAAAGAAGCTCTCTCAAATGCTTTCTTCCTTTTTCTTCCTTCATATTCTTGAAATGGAACACTCCCTACACATTTTCTTTATAAACTCTTCATTCCTAGTTTTGCTAGGAATCTGTCTACCACAGCAATGATTTGCTCAACTGAGCAAGAGGAGCCTCATTTTAACACTGACCACACTAGTTTAAAAATGGCAAAAGGAAGTAAAAATCACAGCACTAATAAGCATGGGAGAGGGAGCCACCATAAGAGTTTGAATAAAATCAGATGGAACTATCCTGATGGGCCAAGAGGAACAGAGGAAGTAGCCATGGAAGTAGATGCCTAGGAGGTGAGAGCCACTGCTTATGGGGGGTCTGGGGAGACTTTGTGATTGGAAGGTACAGGCACAGAGGGCAAGAGATGGTAGAGAGCAGAAATGAGGGAGAGTCCTAGGTCTTTCTAGAAAGAGCTGTGTCCAAGAGCACAACTACCATATGCTTGCCTGCTTTGTATAAATAGGCTAAGATGGTTTCTACCCAAGGCTAGATCAGAGGGTACTCTCGGAAAGAAATTAGACAGGATCTCTGGGAAGGCTGAGGCTCCTAGTGCCTTTGCTGGCATCACAAGAAAAGGCTTTCTCATTTTACCAGGACAAGGGGTAGATGGTATCCCGGCCATGACCCCTAAATGGCATCCTGCCTAAGGCTCCCACTTGGGAGAGAGAGTTGAATAAACAGAGCCACAAGATGGTACTGAAGACTAGCACCAACTATTTATGTTAAACTACAAATACTTCACAGATATAAATAGGTAGCCAATGATTCCTAGATCTTTAAGTAAAACAGCACACAAAGGAATCAAGATAAACAGAACAATAAACCCAGAAGAGAGAGTTTCAAGAGTAGGAAATAACTTAAAAAAAAAATCTACTTAGTATCCTCAGAGAGATTCTAGGAAGTTTTTCTTCTATAGACAAAAAAAAAAAAAAAAAAGAAAAGAAAAGAAAAAAGTCACTAGAAAGGAGAAAATAGAAAATGTTCTTGGAAATTAAGAAATGTAAATGTCAAACAAAAAAGATGCATACAAATGAAAGAAATAGCTGAGAACTCAAAATGTAATCCCCAACCAGCAACATTAGCATTCCTGGGAACTTTTTAAAGTGAGAATTTCTGGGTTCCAGCCTGAAATTACTAAATCTTAAATTGGGGGTGGGGCCCAGCAACCTGCATTTTCATGAGCCTTTGATTTGGATGCACCTCAAGTGTGAGAACCACTGACTTAAACTAAAACAGAAATACAAAGAGGTAAGAAACATGAGAGAAAAATGTAAGGACCTAGAGAACCAGCTGAGGAAGAGTGATGAAAATGGAAGACAGAGACTTCTGGGGAGTACACAATCAAATATGTCATTTCAGAAAAATGTCCTTCAACTTAAGAAAACTTTAGATTGAGGAGCCTGTTTTATCCTCTCGGAATTGCCAGGCAGACTCAAGTTAATAGATGTAAAAAAATCTGTAACCTTTCATAGCCCAAGGCAAATACACAGTAACTGTTATTACCCTCATCACTGTTCTGTGCTTGGCATGTATCCTTCCAGAACTTTCTCTACACCTGGATCAACATAATCTTGTGTTTTGTTTTCACAAAGTTCATCTAACTGTACACAGTATTATGCAACTTAGTTTTTGTATTTAACAGGAAGTTCTCATCATTTCCTCTAGATTTGCTTTAATTACTACATAGTATCTGTACTTCACCTCCTTCTTGTTCATAGTTTTAAAATTATAAATAATGCTATACTAAGTTGCAGTCCTACCAAGAATGTGTGAAGATACCAGTTTCCCTCATCAACATTTGATATTGTAATGAGTTTAATTCTCAAAAAATGTTAATAAAAATAAAAGAGACTTTTTGCTACATTTCACTGCATCTGACTTCAGATGGGGCAACTTCTTTCTTGTGTTTGTTGACCATTTATATGTTCTCTTCTGTAAGTTTTCTGTTTATAACTTTGGACATTTTGGTTATTTAGCTTATTGGAAGGCTAGTGATTTTGGTGTTTTTCTGTACTAGTTCTCTTTCCTTTGTTTTTTGCTTGTTTTTGCTTTTTTATTAATTCTAAGTTTGTCTATGAGTTTTATTATGTCATTGAATCTCCTGTACTTTTTAGGTATGTTATGATATCATCTGTAAACAATTATAATCTTGACCCCCAATATTATTTCTTGTTCATGTCTTACTGTCCCATGGGATTTTGACAAAGAAGGCCAAGCAGAACATGAGGTCACAACTCAAACTTACAGACCATATGAAAATAGAAGACATGGTAAATGAGTCAGTAAAGGACCAGCAGCTTTAGACTGCCACCAACTTCAAGAAATGGAGCTAATGGTCTAGATTACTAAAAAGACATGTGTACAATGGCTAAAGAAACAAAAGATACAATAAAAAATATAAGCAACTGCTTAGGTTAAAAGAGATATATTCTTTTTATAAAAAAGTTTTTTTAGAAATAAAAAAATACATCCATTTAACTTTAAAACCCAAATCCATTAAACAGCAGAACCACAACTTAAAAAAGGGTTAGTGAATCAGAAGGGAGGTTAAAAAAATTACCCAGAATGCAGTACAGAAAATTAAAATAAGTGAAAAAAGTAAAAGAGATTAAGAGACATGGAAGAGGCAACATTAGCCTTCAAAAAGACCATTTTTCAGCATGCCTGGTGGTGCAGTTGGCTAAGTGTCTGACTCTTGATTTTGGCTCAGGTCATGATCTCAGGGTTATGAGACCAAGCTCTGTGTCAGGCTTCATGCTCAGTAGAGTCTGCTTAGGACTCTCTCCCTTTCCCTCTGTGCTCCCTCATCTCACACACTCTATCTCAAATAAATAAATAAATCTTAACAAAAAAAAAAAAAGGACTTTTTCTCCCTCTTATCTTAGAGTTTAATTAATCCAACTACAAACCCTAGTCCTATACCTATCACTTGGCATTTTTCTCCCAGACAACAGGAAGCTAATCAAATACTTACTATATAGCAGGTATACTTTTTATAAAAAATACATTTTTCCTTAGATTTTCAAAAATAATTTCAAGGCCACTTGCGAGTATCCTGTGCCTAAATGAGAAAGTATATTTGTAACAAAAGTACTGTGTACTTTCTAATTCCACTGCATAACAATGTAAAAAACAGACCGAGGAACTTAATTCCTGGGGCAGGAGGGAGTGAGGGAAGGCCATTTGTCATGAAGTCATCAGGGCAGTTGTCAGGGCTTCCCTTTCATGGTAGGTTGGCCAACGGCGTCAGCTCTTCAGAATGAGGTTCTAGGTGATGTTTGTGCTGGTGAATTAGAGCAGAGAGTTGGTGATGTCTAGGTCATAGGGCATTTCCTTAGTGGCTCATAGGCACAGATTACAGCTCAACCCCAGTCGGCACCCTATGGTCTCAGGACTGGGTCTAGTGGTCAGGTCTATTGGGCCAAAGTTGTTACCACTGCTGAAAGCAACTCCAGGGACTTTAGCTGAATCATGTACATGCATAAATTTATGCTGACTGTATAGAGGAACATATGAGCTAGACACTAAGTAATATCATGGGGACATAGCTGTGGAAAAGGCAGCCCATCAGTGAGGTCCATGTAAAAACTCCCTACACGTGGCCATTTTACCCTAAAGACCAACATGAACAATTAAGTCCACCTCTCTCTGTTTCTTTCAGGAATGTCTGTCTTAGAAAGTAACCTTGTTTTTGACATAACTTTCTCCAACCCTTTTTCTGAATATATTTAGGTTTTTTCTGCCAGGAGGAACTCTTAGAATAATGAATTCCATATGTGTACATTTTTCAGTGGGCAATGGAAGGATTACCTTTTTCAGTAAAATTATTCTTTGCTCTAAGAAATCATTATATTTAATAAACCCTAAGTGCTATAAGAAGTTGCAAAAGAAGGGGTGGACGGTCCTTTTTTTGCTTGGGGGGCTTAAAATGGAACAGATAAAAAAAATATGCATCTTTCATATTCACATGATTCTGTGCTTCCAAACATGTTGAAGGAAAGAATTTCTCCTAACAATTCTTCAGTGTCTGGCAATAAAAACTTGAGTGATTTTCAAAAAACGTATTTCTGGCAGTCAGGGTTATCACTGGGAAGAAAATGGGGGCAGGAGGCCCAAACAGGATGTTATTGCCAAAGTCTGAGGGACAGCATAGAGGGGATAGAAGTCTGGTCCAGGGGGTGCCTGGGTGGCTCAGTGGGTTAAAGCCTCTGCCTTCGGCTCAGGTCATGATCCCAGGGTCCTGGGATTGAGCCCCACACCGGGCTCTCTGCTCTGTAGGGAACCTGCTTCCTCCTCCCTCTCTGCCTGCCTCTCTGCCTACTTGTGACCTCTGTCTGTCAAATAGATAAATAAAATATTTAAAAAAAAAGAAGAAGAAGAAGAAGAAGAAGAAGTCTGATCCAGGCTACCTTGCAGACATTCTCAGGATAGGAGACTGGAGAAGCCTTATCAGACAACCAAATTTCTTCCCCTAGATAACTCAGTAAGAATCACAACAGGAGGAGAGAAGGTGGCTCTCTGGGGAGGCCCTGGAAGAAGGCTGAGAAGTGATGAGTTTTGTGTTGGTTATGTTGGGGTTGAGATGGCTATAAGATATGTTGGTGGGGATATCCAGAAATTATTCAAAAAGGCCTGGACCAGAGATCTAGGTGTGTGGGTGCTGGGCACAGATCAGTTATCTGAGCATAGTTTGTAGGTCCTCATTTTACTCTCAGTGAGTCGAAACCACAATTTTGGGGCATCATCACAGCACTCTGAGCATAGTTTGAATCACTGAGGGGCAAGATGGAGAAAAAAGACTGGGAATAGGAACCTTAGGAGCCCCCCATACTTGGGGGAATGGGAGAGAGATGTACACCTGTGTACAAGGTAAGAGCAAGAAAAGGCCCAGGAGAGAAGTGTTGGTAGTAGAGTCTTTCAAGCAGGGTGATGTGACTGGTATGGTCAGGAGAATAAGGGCTCAGAAAAGGCCACTGAATCTGGCAGCCATGGGAGTCTTAGAACCTGCAGAGGGAGCAGCCCCAGAAAGTAAACACATGAAGTACAGAAAGGACACTGGTCTGGGGCTGGGGGTTGCTAACACCCTGGGCAAGCCAAGAGATGGACCAGGGGAGGTCGAACCATCAGCTCTTCCAGACAGTATGATGGCACCAGGCAGGGGAGAAAGTGAATGGAGAGAAAAGGGAAGTCATGGTCCAGTTCACATAGACAGAGGAGGAAGCCACCAAAGATGGGAAAATCAGGGAGAGGGCCATAAATAGAACACAGCCTAGGGGATCCAGGGTGGGAAGGGACAGTAGTGTTGGCAAGAGGGCAAGTAAGATGAGAAAGCTCCTCTGAAAGAGGGGAGGATTGTTCCAAGAGCCCAGAATGCACTTGAGAAAGAAAGAAGAGCTGCTGAATAGGGCTGAATCAGGAGAGGGCTAAAGACAAAGATGAAGGGGACAGGAGGGTCAGAGTGAGAGCAAGGACAGTGAAGACAGTCTGTGGGATACCAACTGGCCAGGCCACAGCACAGAGTGAACCTGGGACAAGCAAACCGTGTTGCTTCTGAGAGGGTGCCTGGCCTAGTCTGCTGCAGAAAAAATAAGCCCAAGGTTATGTTGGGTCAGCCCTCCTTTTTCCCGAGCTCCAGGGACCTCAAGGTCTATAGGTGATCACCCCAGAGCGATGGCTTCTATTCTGGGAACATTTTCCACACCCCTAGCCTAGGAAGTCCTTCCGTTAGTATAACCATCATGGCCTTGGTCTGTTTCTAGAGGTTCTTCCCCTCACCCACATCTTCCATGGGAGGAAAGTGATGTTTCCTGTGTAATTCCTTCTGAAATTCCTGTCCAGGATTATAGGGTTTCCAGCTGTTCTGGAGAATCAATCTGTGCCATACCTGCCACTATGAGGATGCAGACAGGCCCTTGGTTGGGAGGATTTCCCCATCACAGGATGGCTCAGGCAGCTGTGAGAATGGACTGGGAAGGCTAGAAGGAAGCCCCATTAGGAAGGGGTCACAGTTATCCAGGAGGAATGATGGGAGCCTGGACGAGAGGGGCAGTGATGGAGGAAAGTGAAGTTGGGGGGGATGAAGGGACACATTTAGAAGGAGTGGGTAGAGTATGGGGGTGAGGAACAGAGGAACCAAGGCTGGTCTCATATTGAGCAGCACTGAATGTTCTCATCTGAACAGCAGGCTTCCAAGTATACCACTTCCTGAGAAGTGTACCATTTTCCTGAGAGGGGGTGGAAGGTGGGCAGAGCCTCTGGATGGGGAGCATGAGGGCCACTTCTCATGGCCTGCATCTACAATGACTTCCTTAAAAGATCCAGGGCCAAAGACTCTGAACCAGATCTGGGAAGGAGTGGGAGGTCCAGTCTGGTAGGACCACCTCAGATCTGAACCCCCAACCTCTCTCACCTCCTAGCCTGGGTACAATCATGGCAGTCTGGGCTGGTACAATCATGGCAGTCTCTGGCCAGACTCTTCAAAAACCTGAGAAGAGGAACTGGTGCTTGGATATACAATGATGTAGCTTTCCACAAGATGGGCACTTTTGGTTTTTACCTCTGGGAAATGGAGTATTTGTTTTACAAAAAACAGATTATTGGGTAGAAAGAAGGTGTGTAGGGGAGAGAGACCTAGGGTCCAGATGGTAAAGGGTACCATGTGCTAAGATGGGAAGTCTGAGTACTGTGCAGGGACATACTCTGTGAACCCTCCATCTCACTCTGTCAATCTCCCAAACCCCTGGCTCTACCACAGGTCCTATCATCTCCAAGAACTAAGTCACCTTTAGACCGAAACCCAGATCCCATTCTAACCAGACCACAAACTCCTATTTTCTAGTTTCACTCTTTTAGTTTCACATCTATCCTGCAACCTCCTAGACTCAAGGACTCCAGGCCCTCAATATACTGGTCTAACTACAACCTCGTCAGAGCTCAAATGACCACCCGAATTACATCTCATCAACACCAACATCAACATTCTCTTATCAAATTCCCATTCAGCCATCTCTTATCAGGGCCCCTAAATCTGTCCTCTTCTTCCATAGTAACTGAGTTTTAGTTGGGAACATGGCTACCCAGCTAGACCCACTTCTCTTTCACTTACCTAAAAAGAAATTACTGCTTTCCACTTCTGCTCTTAACCCCTTTCAGGTGCTGGAACACTAAAGTGACAAAGACCTAGCCTTGGCCGTATACCATATGAGCACAGCCTATTGAATGGCAGAACAAGGGCACCTGGGTGGCTCAGTTGGTGAAGCGACTGCCTTCGGCTCACTGGGATCAAGTCCTGCATCAGCTCCCAGCTTTGCAGGGAGTCTGTTTCTCCTTCTGATCTCCTCCCTCTCATGTGCTCTTTCAAATAAATAAATAAAATCTTAAAAAAAAAAAAGAAGAAAAGGAATGTCATAACAAGGGGCACCTGGGTGGCTCAGCCGGTTAAGCATCCACCTTCGGCTTAGGTCAAGATCCTAAGATCCTGGGATCAAGTCCCACATCCGGCTCCTTGCTCAGCAGGGAGCCTGCTTCTCCCTCTGCCTGCTGCTCCTCCTGCTTGTGCTCTCTCTCTCCCTCTGATTAAAAAAAAAAAAAAGAATGGCAGAATAAGATAGAAGGATCTAGAACACTGAGTGGATCAAGAAGATGAGCCACCACTCCACTAGCCTAGGCCACTTCCCTCCCTTTGGACTGTAATATAAGAGAGAAACAAACATTTATTTAATCGATTCCTTGTTACAGCAGATTCTTCTTTTTTTTTTTTTAAAGATTTTATTTATTTATTTGACAGACAGAGATCACAAGTAGGCAGAGATCACAAGACCCAGAGAGAGAGGGGGAAGCAGGCTCCCCGCTGAGCAGAGAGCCTGATGTGGGACTCGATCCCAGGACCCTGAGATCATGACCTGAGCCGAAGGCAGCAGCTTAACCCACTGAGCCACCCAGGCATCCCTACAGCAGATTCTATTACAGTCAAATACGTGGAGAAAAATGCCATCACCAATCAGGACAGTACCACCATAAATCCTTTGTCTCCCAACCTCAGCAGAGTTCTACTTTCACTTGTTATTGGTCAGCAATCTTGCAAATTCACCCACTGAAGGCTACAAACTCTCGTGATATTTACCAGGGCTCTGTCCAACCTCTCACTTTATCAATAATACTGTCTCTTAGGGCACTATAGACACTAAGACCACCAAACAGGGTCTCCCACTATCTCCCAGCCATCCCTGCAATCCTCTACTGTTCCCCAATGGTAAAGGTGTCCTCTCTATGCTCTGGTCAGACTCCCTGGATTAAAATCACAGCTCCATTATATACTATCTCAGTTTCCCTTTCCTCAGCAGTAAAATGGAGATGATGACAACACTACCTGACAGGATGGTGAAGAGCAAATTAAATAATGCACATAAAGGAACCAGTACAATACCTGGTATACAGTAAGCAATGGCCACCTGCTCCTAATCCTGCTAAAAAAAGGTGATCACATCACTACCTCAGGGAAGCCATTCACTCAAAACAAAATCCAAACCTCTCAATGTGAGGCCCTTCATGCAACATCAGCCATTTACCCCTTGAATATTCTCTTGCCTCTCTTTTTTGTTTTTTAGAGAGTGAGCGAGCAGGGGGTGGGGGAGTGGCTGAAAGAGAGAATCTCAAGCAGATGTCACATCCAGCATGAAGCCCAATGCAGGGTTCGACCTCAAGACCCAGAGATCATGACCTGAGCTGAAATCAAGACCCAGACCCTCAACCAACTGAGCCACCCAGGTGCCCCTACTCTGTCTTGAACACTGTGCTCCAATACCAAACTGCCCAGAGGTCTAAAAAATAAGTAAAATAAAATAAATGTTTACTCTTTGACAGATATCTAAATTAAAATACCCACCTTTGCATTTAATGACTACTCTAATGACTACTCTAATTAAAGTAAATCCCCTTCCTGAAAAAGAACACTCACCTCCCTAAAAATCACTAACATGAAAAAGAGTCTATTTTTCATCTTGTGGCTGGGGAATGATACTGAATTCAGTTTTCTTCCTTGTAAAATAATATAGTTAGGTTACCCTCTTTTTAGCTCTAAAATGTGATGCTATCCTAAAATGGCTGTGGTGAAAAAAGCAATCTTTGTATCTATTTTTAAATCTTATATTGTTTAAATGCACTTGAAATGTTGCATCCTGTGGAAAGGGAATGAGGCTCTTTTGAGAGGAACAAATGATACATGAGCCAGATGGTGAGGCTGGCAACAAAGGGATGCTGAAAATGGAAAAGGTCCAAACTGGCCAGAAAGGACAGTGGAGACGGGGAAGGTCCTCAGGGAGGAGCCAATCCCAGGTTTGCACAAAGCCTGGCAGCACCAGGTTGCAGCCTCCTGTCTTTTCCTTTTCCTGCCTTCCCAGAAGAACAAGAAGAACTCTAGGGAATACTTATCACAAGACAGGAGTCTGCTTAGCTGACCAAGAATTCTTGTTAGGTCAAATAAAGCTGCCCTTCCTTCAGCTAAGTCATCTGTAGGTATTTCTGGGGGAATAGGAAGAGCAAAGGCCAGAGGGGCACTGCCTGGAGATTCCAACACAAAACCTAAAACACAGCTCTATCAAGACACTGCATTTCCTCGTGAAGAGATTATGGTCAAGTCAAGCCCATTCCGAGCAAAGTCAGAGTTAAAGGAACTTTATTCAGAATACTAATTCTGGAGCTCTTCTGCAGCCAGGACCCAAGACCAATTTCTTAAGTCCATCAGAGTATACAGAGTATCCTGTTCCCGGACTTATACAGACAACTTCTAAGGCATTCTTTAGGTGTGTACTAAGTAATGCCGTGGCCAAATAGTTTAACTTCAAAAATTAACAAGCCTTATATGGATGCAAATGCGCTAAATAAAGTTCAATAGATTCAGGTGATATAGCATTAAATAAATAAATGCTTATTTAAGCTCTTTTAGTAAGATTTTTTGGGAAACATATAGCTAATCTCTGGCTTATTTCCAAAGGCCCTAGGTAATCAGACCATGAAACTAGAGGAAAGGCACTTGGTAGGAGATACTGCAGGCCAAATACTGAGAAGAAATAAATATCCTTGCAAGCTCAAATCTATAAAGCGGTGGCAGAATTATGGACTGGTGGAAAACAGCAGGGCCAGAGACCAAAGTAACAGCAAACACCAGGGAACAGTAGGTTTTCGGGACAAAGTCTTAGAGGCTGAAAGTTTAGGTAAGAAGTCCTATGAGGCTTTCTCCTCAAACACGGTGGTCCTCGCCAATCTTAAAAGAAGCTGACTGGGCATTCCCTCCATTCATTAAAACTTCACAATCACTGCACTTCCTCTCATACTTGAAAACTTCTGAAGCATTAACTATATTGCTACTGGAGACCAGATTGCAGTCCATTACTCCATTTCTGTGCAGAGAGAGACATTGCTAGCTGCCCATCAACAAACAGCTAGATGATACTTCCTTAGTAACGCAAACCCAGTTTTACTCAGGGTAAGAAAATGCTCAACTAAAAAAAAATGCCCTCAAATATGCATATACTCACAAGTGAATAGTATATATCCCTACAATGATGAATAGAAAATATCCATACAATGGAATATTATTTGGCAATAAAAAGGAATGAAGTACTGATACATGCTGAGACATGAATCTCAAAAACACTGTTAAGTTAAAGCTGCTATACACAAAAGGCCACATATTTTAAGATTCCATTTAGATAAGAGGTGAGAATAGGCAAATGTAGAGAAAAAAGTAAATTAGTAGTTGCCTAGGGCTGAGAGTGGGAAATGCTAATGGAAACGGGTTTCTGTTTGGAATGGTAAAAAATAGATGACACGTGAATTATATCTCAATAAAGCCGTTGATAAAAAACCCAATAAAATCTAATTTCCCACAATGCCCTAACAGCTGTCCATGTGCTCTGGCCAGTAAGATGTTGGTGGAAATACACTATGGGAAAGTTAAGAGTCTCATAAAAAGGACTCAGCTAACTCATGCCTTGTCTTTCATCTTTTTCCCCTATTCCTAGGTCTAGGCCTTGGGGTCAGGGATGAGGGGAGGGGGGTGACGGTCGCTGAGAGCAAAAAGGTGCTAAAAATGGCAGAGCAGCAAAAATGAAGGAAGCCAGGTAATGGATGATACCCTGGAATCACTGTATGAGCCCCAGTTTACCTCTCTCTGGATTTGTAATGGGAAAGAAATAAACCTGTTATTTGGTTAAGTGATTAAAACTAGATTTCTATCAGTTCTATCCAAATGCTATCCCTCATGACGCATGCCCATCTAATATTATTAGCCTGTGCTTATCTGGAAGCCAAGAAGGCAAAAGGCAAAAAAGTAGACTCAGAAAGATGCAAAAAAAGTTGATTCCAAATATAACATTCAGGCACCAGGAAGTCAGCTTTCTTTCTTTCTTTCTTTTTTTAAAAGGTAAATAGTTAGTTATTTTAGAACTATACATGGTTTCCTCAAGCTTGATATATCCCCGCAGGAGTACTTACCCCTCTCTAAAAAGAAATCATTAAGAAATGCTTTAGTTTTGAAATGTGGGATAAACCAAGTATGAACAAATGGCATACTATTATTTGTTCAAAGAATAATTTCAAATATCAGTTCTCATTTCTTTTTTTAAAAAATAAGTTTCTAACAAGAGGTGTTGGTGAGGATGCCGAGAAAGGGGAACCCTCCTACATTGTTGGTGGGAATGCAAGCTGGTGCAGCCATTCTGGAAAAACAGTATGGAGGCTCCTCAGAAAGATGAAAATAGAGCTATCCTCTGACCCACCTAGCAATTGCACTACTGGGTATTTACCCCAAAAATACAAATGTAGTGATCTGAAGGGGCACATGCATACAAATGTTTATAGCAGCAATGTCCACAATAGCCAAACTATGGAAAGAACCTAGATATCCATTAATAGATGAATGGATAAAGAAGATGTGGTAAATATATACAAAGACATACTCTGCGGCCATCAAAACCACCCCCCCAAAAAAACCCCAACAAAATCTTGCCATTTGCAATGACGTGGATGGAAATAGAGGGTATTATGCTAAGCAAAATAAGTCAATCAGAGCATGACAATTATCATATGATCTCACTGTTACGAAGAATTTGAGAAACAAGACAGAAGATCATAGGAGAAGGGAGGGAAAAAAGAAACAAGATGTAACTGGTGAGGGAGACAGACTATAAGAGACTCTTAATCTCAGGACACAAATTGAGGGTTGCTGGAGGGGAGGGGGGTAAGGGATGGTGTGGTTGGGTGATGGACACTGGGGAGGGTATGTGCTATGTATGGTGACTGCTGTAAATTGTGTAACACTGATGATTCACAGACCTGTATCCCTGAAGCAAATAATACATTATATGTTAATAAAAATAGAGTTTGGGGGAAATTTTTTTTTCTAACATCTGTTCTTTGAAGGGTTAAGAGACATTTCCCATTAGGCCCTTAAAGAATAGCACTCAGAGAGCAAAGGGGCCTGTAGATTCAGTTTACTTATATATAAAATGTATATATTCAATACATTAATGTAGGATGTTCTTGTGTCCCAAAAAATAAAGTTCAATATTACTCTAAAATGTTATTCTAAGCTTAAAAATGAATGTAGAAAAAAAAATGATTAACTTAATAAGCAACTGTATTTTTCCTTTCTAGCCCCATAAATAATATCACCTCCTTTTTACTGTATGAGGTGGTAAGGGACACACCTGGAAAACATTCTCCCACTAAACTCAACGAATTACTTCACTTGGGGTAATTATTCATATACAACTCCAAATAAAGCTGACCTTATGGAAGCATGAAACAATATGCCATTGGGCTAATTATCCCTGTGACCAAAGAAAAAGCAGGGAAAATGAAAAGGTGGCCAAGGGATTGGGGAGGACGATGCTTTTAAGCAACCACTGGGGTGGGATATGGTCTTCCCTACTAATCTGCTTCTTGATTTTATGCTGTATTGGTTTATATTATACAAAACTTGATCTCTTCAAAGTTGAATATAAACATCACATTGATAACATAACAATATTTTAAATAAGAGATAATGCTTTTCAAGAACTAGCAGACTTTTTTTAAAGCCAAATCGCTCTCATGCAA
Source organism: Mustela putorius furo (assembly GCF_011764305.1). NCBI lineage: Eukaryota > Metazoa > Chordata > Mammalia > Carnivora > Mustelidae > Mustela > Mustela putorius. The sequence goes on along the minus strand of NW_025421987.1, from coordinate 107,177,898 downwards.
ATAGATCATTTTTACTTAATTCATTCAATATTCAACCCTGCCATGTGTCAAGCACTAAGCAAACGAGATTCAGATGTGCGTGACATACAAATTGCTATCCTCAAGAATGTACAGCCAAGTGGTAAAAATTAGCCTGCAACTTACCTCTATCAGAGTGCAAATCTGCGAACAAGGCTGAAAAACAACTACAAAGCCTGAAGGAACAGGTTTAAGGTGTCAGAGCCATCTCCTGGGTGCCTGGGTGATTTGAAAGGCCGCATGAAATGACAAAATGCATTTAGACTGGAAGCAGTGAGTTGGTGAAGAAGCAAGAGGTGAGCTGCCGAGAAGAGTGGTTGACTGTGTGTACCTGGGACTTGGGAACTCTATCCCGAAGGCTTTGGGGAAGTGCTGAAGGGTTTAAGCAGGGACAGCAGCTCTATGCTAGAAGTACTACTCTAGCAGAGACTGACTGGCTGGGTGGGTTAAGGGCCAAGGCCTGTCCAGAAGTTATGGAGGCGATGGGGCAAAAGATGATGGCAACAAGCAAGATGACCAAGTTGGGTCTGAAGTCCTAAGGAAGTGAACTCAACAGAAGCTGATTTTCATATAATGAAAACATTTCAAGTTCTGTTTTCAAGTTCATTTCAAGTGCTACTTCCCCATCCCTTCACATTTTTTCCCCACTAAAACCACAGCCTTTACCACAACCAAAGGGATTGGGGGCTGGACTAGATAGTCTTTCATGCTTGTAGACCAAATGACAAAAAAAAAGAGTGTCCCATACCCCAGAGGGATTTCTTCCCTTTATTGGATCATTCCCATTAGCCTATGGAACATCTCGCAGTACTGTATCTTCACCTGGAAAAAACATGCTCTCCTCCCAGTCCTCCAACCTGCACCCCAAACACTTCTTTGGTCTCCTGTAGTTAACTGTTCCATTTTCCTTCACAGCAGACCTCTCCAAGAGTGTTGACTATAGCAGGGTCTCCACCTTCCCACACTGTATTCATACTTCAGCTTGCTCTAATCCCTACTGCTTTTGTCAATAGCCTCCATGATGCCAAATCCCATAGAGGCTTCTTTCTCCATTTTGAAATACTGACTTTCCTGGGCTTCCATGACACCTCATTTTCCTGTTATTGTTGCTGCTGTTTTCAACTACAGTGGCTTCTGGTTAGTCCTTTTTTTGATATCTCTTCTTCCTTCACTAGAGTGTTAATGTTGAGAGAGTGTAAGAGTTAGTCCTAAAACCTCCTCCCATCTAAACTCTCTCCAGAGGTTAAGTTTATCCAGTACCATGACTCTAAATATAGTCTACATGTCACACTCCTAAATTAGTATGTTCAATGAGAACTCTTCCTTGAGCAGCAGATTCTCATCTGTCTACTTAAACAATTGGCACCTTAAACATGGCCTACAACAGATAACTGATTCATTCCATCTGCCAAAACAAAATCCTGTTCCTTCTAAAGGTTTTCCATCTCAGTATATAGTCTGGCCACACAAGCAGATGCCCAAGCCCCAAACCAACAAGTCATCCCTGATTACTCTCTTTCATTCTCTACCTGACCCTCCAACATGCAAAAGATGTAGGTCCTGTTACCTTCAAAACATGTCTCCAATCTGCCCCTTCCAAACACCCATACTACCCAAATTGCTCCAAAACCTGAACTATGGAGCAGTTTCTTAAAGACTCTTAATACTTTTCCCCTTTGCCTCCCTACAATTTAATCTTTACAAAAGACCTGGCATAATATTTTTTAAATGACAAGTCAAATCATGTCACTCTCTTATTTAAAAAAAAATCCTTGAATGAAAAATTCCATTTTATTTAGAATAAAATATGTGCCCCATGGCTTACAAGGCCCTGCTACTCTCTGTTACTGTATCTCCCAGACCTCATCTGATACCCTCCCATCCCTAACTACATTCTAGTCACATGGGCCTCTGTCCACTTCTTCCAGCAGTAGCATCTGGAAGAACAGTAGGGCCAAATCTAGAGGGCAGCTTGTTCCTGCTTTTGGGCCTCTTCAATTATGTCACTTCAGCCTGGATCTTTTCATAGCTGGTGTTCTGTCATTCAGATCTCAGCTCAAATGCTACCTGCTCAGAGAAGCCTGGCTAAATATTATACCTCAAGTTCTTCTCTATGATACTGTTCTTTTTATTTTTCATAAACACTTACCAAAATCTTACTTATGTTCATTATCTGCTTCTCCCAACCAGAATGTAAAATCTAGAAAAGGAGGAACCTCATCTGTCCTATTCCCTGCATAGCTTGAGAGCCAGACATACAGTGGGCACTCAATAAATACACATGTATTGAATGAATAACCCAATCCTCCTTGATTCTACAAATAAAATTTTCTTACAATGGGGTGTTATAAGAAAGGAGCTCTAGGTCATTAGAGCCAGCTTATAATATCACATCAGCACTTTGTTAATTTGCTGCTTTCCTAAAAAAAGTATATTTTCTGCAAAATGTCTTCAATAAATATTCACACCCTAGAACAAAAAACAATTGGAAAATGACCAGCCACAGAAATCTTGTAACTGCTCTTTTCATCAAAGTCAAGTAGCTCAGCAAGAAAAATCTATTTGAAGTCTTAAACCACCTACCAAAAAAAATGCACATACATAAAATAAAACAGCTTACAAACACAAAAAGATAAGGTTAAAGGCATCACACATCCCAGCAAACTGAGAGCACCTCTGAGAGCACCTGCTAATTTGGGATAAAAGTCAGATGTCAGCACTTTTTCTTTTGGACCAATCTTGTATAAAGAACTGTGATTTCTAAACAATGCAATAATCTGAACACAAAACAACACACTGAATGCTGAGAGGGATGCTAAAGTTGAACCATTCTGTGTGCATAATACATATAAGAACTAAAAAAGTATTTGTTGACTGAATGCTCTCTAAGATTACAGGTTGTGAACAAAAACATTTGTAACTTTGAAGACTTCAAAGAGCTTTCAGAAAACTGGACTTTCAGGGGGCTGAGTATTTCATAACACAAAAGAAACAGTGTTATTAATAAATGGTACTCAGAAAAATCATGCTCTTAGGTTGCTTTTGGCAGAGCATGTGTTGTGCGAGCTATTTTTCCAGATGTGCTGATTCATAAAACTTCAACAATGGCAAGAACCTCCAACTGCTATACATTCTTCCTAATATACCTATGAGGACAGGAGTAGAGGCAGGCACCCATAGGCCTAACTATTTAGGACTCTCGTTCAATTCTGCCTTAGGTCAACTACAACCAAGCATAAATACATATATATCCCTCATTTAATGGCTCTGGAGAAAAGTGTAAATGTTGTAATACTTCCTTGTGATAATGATCCCAAGTTATTAGAACTAGGAGATTGAGTACAGTCAGCTGTTAGGGCTTAGGAGCCTGATTATGTGGGTTTTATCTATCTAGTTGGTAGATGTTCAAAGACTTACCAAACACAACCAATCATTCATTAGGAACAATATTTTCAATACTATTATAATATAAAACAAATCTTTAATTTTTCAAGTGTTTTAAGAAACAACTTTATACTTAAACCAGCCTTGAAGCACAAAATTCACCAGTTTACTTTGTTTTTTACACTATCCAGAACAACTGAAACACCCCCTCTGTGCACAGCACTAGTCTAGGTGCAATAAAAGGGATTCTTAACCTTAGAAACACGATTTCACTTTCTGGAATAGTATCATCTCCTTTTCCAGAGAGTAAAAAAATAAATAAAATCACCATTGTTTACTACTGACTGACCTGCCCCCAGCCTACTTCTGGCTGATGGAAATTTAAGTGTTTCAATGAATTCATCTTCTACTTTCCCCAAAATAAGAAAGCAGAAATAATTTTCATTAAAACAATAAAAAAGAAACAGTTTCCCACAAAAGGACAATTTCTAAGGTTTTTTTTTTATTTTTTTTACCCTAGCTTTTAAGTTTTCTTCCTCCAATATTGCCTTTTCCTATACAAGGCAAACCAGACATCTTTTTGTGTTGTTTTCCTTTTCCTAAGAAAAAGTAATATATCTTGAAGACAAACCATTCCCAGGACTAGTGATAAATATTGAAAAAGAAAAACCAAACTTTAAAGGTGAATCACCTACATTACCTTGAAGTAAAAAAGTGAAAAAGCAGTTGGCACTAAGATAGCTATTCCAAGTATCTGTGTTTAAACAATTTTAAAAACTGTTTATTTATTTTGTAAGAATGTACCCCTAGTCCAAAGTAACTATATTTTAAAAAATTGGGGGCCAAAAAATTTATAAAAAACCCTTTCAGTTCAACCTAATAAAAATGATATCTAGAAAATATTCCACATTATTAAGTCTGTCTTTCAAAGTTCCGATCCTAAAGCATTCCTAAGGCACAGTGTTCCGGAAGGCATATGTGCTTCTGCTGGTGGTGCATGACGTACAAAGCATCCATGACTGGTTCCAAGGGAGTCCCAAAAGGCACCATGCTCCTGATGCCGTGGGACTGTGAGAGGAGAGTCAGACATAGGCCCCCAGGGCTGCGTGGAACTCCGTGAGACACTGTACCAGCTGCTGGAACTTGGGCCTCTCCTCTGGATCTAAGGCCCAGCAACAAGCCATCACAGCAAATCTGCAATGACAAAAATGGAAAATTGGGCTAATGATGCAACAGTACTCCTAATCTTTTGGTCAATTTGATGCCAGTTGTTTTCTGTCTAAAGGTGGGCATGGGAAGAATGACATACTAAACATCAATGAATATTACTCAATGTTAGCAGTTCTAAAATGAAAAGAAACTAAAATGAGTTATCTGGATTTTATGTGTGGATTTCAACTCTTCATAACATTATAGCAAAATACATCAGCAAATATAGAGAGTTCATGTAAATCCCTAAAACACAGACAAAATAATAACCTATATTTTCTGAGAGAAAGAACTTGGAAGAAGAGGAAGATGAAACTCTAAGCACCCTGGATCTACAGTAAAATCAGTGCAAAAGCTGCCACCTCACCATGGTATAGAAACTTTCAGGGGGTTCAGGAAGCAAGACCACAGTCATCTGTGCACTCAGTCACCCCTGAATAGCCTCCTACCTACCCTACTCCCTTTATATGGGAACATCACCTACATGACGAAGGCAGTAAACAGGAATATCGCAGGCTGGGACATTTTCCTTAAGTATCAGTTGACACCAAATGGCAAGCAAGATGACAATGAGAGAGGTTTTCTGTAACTAAGGCTGTATAAATAAAACTCGGATACTCACTCTACACAAAATAACTGACACAGTATTTCCTTACCATGTACATTATTGGTCTCTCAGATTAGACCAAGCACTACAAGTAAAAGAACTATAAAACGTTCTAATGTCCAAGGCTGACTCTGTGATTTTCTATGAGTCTAATTCAAGTCCAAAGAGTCATTACTCTCCAGAGGGAAGTCTCTGTATGAATATGGACACCTGCTCTTCTTCTTTTATCCCAGTATCATAAATGGAATGAAACCCACGTCTTCAAGCTCAGAGAAACTTACAGCTCATCAGGACAGTTGATTGGCTGGGCGATTCGATAACCATCTTTCAGGTATGCGGCCATCTCAAAGGGATCAATGTCCACATAGGGCGTCTGGCCCAGAGTCATGAGCTCCCACAGTGTCACTCCGAAGGCCCACTGAGGAAAGAAGGAGAAACACAATGAAGGAAATGTAAAACACTTGTCAGAGTGCTGTTGCCTGTGACCAGGTATGGACCAAAAATAGCACCTGATTCATAAGGAAAGCAAAATATTATCTACAAAAAGAAGTCTGCCATAGCTAGTTTCTCCTGCTGGGAGAAAAAAGCATTTTAATGAATGCACCCTTTAATAGGAATATTATTATTACATATTATAATATATTATATATTCTAAGGTGATTAGATCCCTTGGAAAGAACGGTTTTTACTGCTAATTACAAAACCAACCACCCCAAACTGTTAATTATGTCTAAAATTTTCTTAATATGAAAAATGTTACATTGAATAAGTATAGTTAATCTATATAATTGAGAAGTGGAAAATAAATTTAACTTTAGCCTAACTGGAGGGAAGAGAATTCTGAATAAGTTAACTATGTAAACTATGTAAAAATATAAGATGTCATGGATTTTCACTATACTTAAATGATTGAAATTAACAGATGAAGGTATCCTGAAAAAAGATTTTCTAATCTTGCCTGAGTAAAAGATCAGATTTATTTAAAATCAACATGTGAACTACTGGTAAAAACAGAAATCAAAAGCAGTGACAAGCATGGTCCAACCAGAGCTCCCCATTTTGGCTCAGCTATGGTTACAGTGGCTCATAGAGATTATGCAGAGGGCAGGTAACATGTCTACACAGAGTTACTGCCATACAGCCAGAAAGGACTCAGAGCAGGGACTCCTGCTATCTGCTGCCACCTACGAACCCTGAGATGAGAACAGCTAAACTGGATGAGGAGGAAGATAACATTTTTATGAGTCCCTTCTGTTCTAGACATTTTGAATCCTTTATCTCCATCTAATTTTCACAACAAATTTGTGAGAAGAACTGGTAACCCAATTTTACAGGTAAGAAAACTGAGGATCAGAGAAGTAATTGGTCCAAAAACCAAATTTTTTTAATGAGTGAAGGGGAAAGAAATAGAGAAAAGGAAAAAACACAAGTTAAAAACAAGTCTGTTTGCAAGATCTGAGCATAGTGCATTACATTTTAAGTAATTATTTTTCAATAGTAACAAAATCCAGAAATACTTCCTAAAATATACAGGTTTTTAAAAAACCCTGTATTAGGGAACAATAATTTTATTTCTTATTATAATCTATGAAAACAAAATAAAACAAAAACCCAGTGGACAGATATCTTTTAGGGTATTTAAAAAATATCAGTGGAGAATTCTATACCAAACCAAAATATACTTCAAAAATGAAGGCAAAAATACACTTTTTAGACAAACAGAAGCTGAGATGGAAATGTGGATCTACAAAGAAAATGCACAGTATTAAAAATATGAGTAACAATTAGATTTTTTTTCTTATTTTCAAGTTTAATGGGTTGTTTAAAGCAAAAACAGTAACAATGTATTGTGCAGTTTATAATGTGTACAGTAGCAAAATGTATGCCCACAGTAGCATAATGGGTAGAAGAAGATGACAAATGGAAATATGAAGTGCTTATGTTAAACACAAATGATATAATATTATTTGAATGTAGAGGGGTACATCATAAACTCTAGGACAGGTTTCTCAACCTCAGCACTATGTATACTGTGGGCTGCACAGTTCTTTGTTGTACCTTGTGGGATGTTTAGCAATATCCCTGATCTCTACTCACTTGATGCCCCAAGTGTGATAACTGAAAATATCTCCAAATGTCCCCTGATGGGGACGACAAAACTGCCCCTGTTGAGAACAACAAAACTGTCCCAAGTTGAGAACCACTAAGCTATACTAATCAAAGAAAATAAAGAACACAAATTACTGATAATCAGAAATGAAAGAGGGAGCATCATTATATCAAAAAATATAAACACAACAACAGTTAAGTTCAATAACTTAGATGAAACGAACAAATTCCTCAAAAGACACAAATTACCAATAGATGTAAGAATAAACAGAAAACCTGGGTGCCTGGGTGGCTCAGTGGGTTAAGCCACTGCCTTCGGCTCAGGTCATGATCTCAGGGTCCTGGGATCGAGTCCCACATTGGGCTCTCTGCTCAGCAGGGAGCCTGCTTCCCTCTCTCTGCCTGCCTCTCTGTCTACTTGTGATCTCGCTCTCTCTTTCTGTAAAATAAATAAATAAATAAAATCTTAAAAAAAAAAAAAGAATAAACAGAAAACTTATGTAGCTTATATCTATTAAAGAATTGAATTTGGGTTGCCTGGCTCAGAGGGTTGAGTGACTGCCTTTGGTTCAGGTCATGATTTCGGGGTCCTGGGATGGAGCCCTGCTCAGCATGGGAGCCTGTTTTTCCTTTCTCTCTTTTCCTCTGCCCCTCCACTGGTTCTCTCTCTCTCTCTCTCAAATTAATAAATAAAGTCTTAGGGAAAAAAAGGAAAGAAAAAAAAGAAATTGAACCATAGTTAAAAATCTTTTCACGAAGAAAACTGCATCTCATTTCACTGGGTGAATCCCATCAAAGTTGAAAGAAGAAAACAGGACGAATTTGTTCGTTCCCTACAGATGCCATAATGAAGTACCATAAACTAGATGGCTTAAACAACTGTATGTGTTATTCCACAGTTCTGGAGTCTAGAAGTTCAAAATCAAGATGTACCAGGGCTTTGCTCCCTCTAAAACTCATGGGGATCTTTCCCTGCTCACGCCCAGCATCAGGTGGTGGCCACAAGTCCTTGGTACTCCTTGGCTTACAGACACAGCCCTTCACGGACATTCTCTCCTCACATGTCTGTATCTCTTCTTACATGGATACTAGTCATGCTGGATTAAGGTCCACCCTAATTGGGTAGGACCTCATCTTAATATTATTATCTGCAATGACCTTATTTCCAAATAATGTCACATTCTAAGGTGAATTCAAACTTCTACAGCGGAGCACAATTCAACCTACATCACAATCCTATGCAAACCCTTTCAAAAAACAGAGGAAGGTGAGTATTTCCCAATTCATTTTGAAGCCAGCATTCCCTTAAATACCATAACCATAAAGTTAAGTCTTTGGAACTTAGTATCATTTTCACTGACAGATCATCAGGGTGGAGCAATGCCCATCCCAGAAGTCTGTGTTCTTGAAGGGGGTAAGGGGAGAGGAAGGGAGGAACAGATGCAAATGCATGTGTAGTTTTAAAATCTCTATAGAGGGGTGCCCAAGTTGTTTAAGCATCTGACTCTTCATTTTGGCTCAGGCAGTGCTCTCAAGGTCATGGGAGGCCCACAGTGGGCTCTGCATTCTGCATGGAATCTGCTTAAGGTTCTCTCTTCCTATGCCCCTCCTGCTTATACTCTCTCTCTGAAATAAATCAATCTTAAAAAAAAAAAAAATCTCCATAGAGACAGAACCTACTAGAACGTTCCTTAAAATTACTAGCTTAAGGAATGCCTGGGTGCCTCAGTCGGTTAAGCGTCTGCCTTTAGCTTAGATCATGATCCCAGGGTCCTGGGATGGAGCCCCGTGTTGGGCTCCCTGCTCAGCGGGGAGTCTGTTTCTCCCTTTTCCTCTGCGGCAACCCCTGCTTCTGCTCTCTCTGTCAAATAAATTAAAACAAAAACAAAAAACTAATGCTTTAAAAATGGAAAAATGATTTCAAATTAATAAAAGTTAAAGGAAGGTGCCTACATACAATCAGGTATCTGTCTATCTTAAATCTGTCTATCTTAAAAGTGTACTCTAGGTAAACTTTTTAAAATAATGACGATGATTAGTAATGCTTATTTCGCATTTTAGTAATTTTTAGTAACTAGTAATTAAAATGATTTTAAAAATCATGTCTCATTTCCATATGGAAGGTAGTTCACTACTCTGATGGAACAGAGCCCAAAGAAGTAAAACTGGTTGGGTGTTCCCATCCCTTCTTCATGAAATGAGATGGATCTGTTCTTATTCACCAATTGTGGCAGCAGCTGTAGAAAAGGAATAATCAATCCAAACTAGACTTAGGAGGAAGAAACAATGGGAATGAGTAATAAGTGATACTCCCATTTTGTACACAGGGACTAACTCATCCAATGACAAGGGAGGTACACTCTAACAACTTCGACTGTAAGAGGCCTTCACAGTAATGCTGCTGATATGTGAGGTATGGAAGGTACCCAGGTATGAAAACAGTATAATCTGTGTAAGCTGACTTTAAAAAACTACTTCTTTCACATAATTTTATCTACATTATTAACAATAAGCATCCAAATAAGGTTCTCATATTACATATTGGAACACTAAAAAACACCAAAACGAAGAACAATAAAGCCAAAGGGTACACTGCTGTTTCATTTCCTTAAAAGTCAACAAGTGATTAATTACATGTTGGCTCACCAACTCTTTAAAAAAAAAATCAAGACCAAATAGTATGAGGATGATTTGTGGAAAAATTGCCCTCTAAAGTCTTCTGATAACTAAGCCATTTAAAATTTCGACAGACTTATTCTATAATTTCCTTTTGTTTGACGTTGTTGAAAAGGGGGCAATAAGGTTAAGCTGTTTTTTCCAGAATTTTATGAAAGGCTGCTGTTACATCCATTTAAAGAACATTTCGAGAATAACAAGGTTCTTTTATTAATCTTACTTTTTCTTCCAATTTGTGTTATTTTATAGGTTCTAAATATATAGGATATGAAACTTTTTTCACTAACAACAAACACTGATGTCAGCTGTCAAAGTATATAAATAAGATTCTTTTCTACTCTTTAATGTAATATTAACTAATGCTGGGGTTGTAAGAGATTTCCATTCTGTTTCTTCAGGAATTTATCAGGCAAGGCTGACCTCAGTGTACTTACTACACACTGCTGAGAAAAGAATTCTGTCCATTTCTAAAAGGTCTCATCTGACCACAATAAAAGCAGCACAATCAGATGTTTTATGATTGGCCTTTCTGTTAATACTAGAAACCTAACATCCCCTACTCACATATGAAATGGGATTCAGATGACCAAAGTACAGTTAATTTAATCTGGGTCAAGTGTTTTCCAAGCTTGAAAGATGAGAAGAATCATCTAGAGTATCTGTTACAAGTATAGATTCCTCAGTCCTATCCTAGTAATTCTGAAGCCTGGAACTCAATATTTAAACAAAGTCTTTGTTTAGTCTTAAGAGCTAGCAAATTTAGAAATTAATCTTAGATATGTTAGCAGTACTGGTCAGAAAACAAAGATAGTTTTTATTTCTATTTTAGTATGGCTGATACTCAATAAAATGCCATAAAGTGCTCAATTTGATAAGACCTGATATATATATATATATCAAATATATATATTTGATAAGACCTGCAACCACTGCCACAATCAAAATAATGAACATATCCATCACCTCCAAAAGATTTTCCTATTCTAGAATAATTTCCTCCAGCTCCTCCCCACTGCCATCTCTACCATCCCCAAGTAACCATGAATCTGCTTTCTGTTACTAGTTGGCATTTTCTAGAATTTTATATAACTGGACTCACTCAAACAGTACACTTCTTTGCCTAGCTTCTTTCAACTGAGAATAATGATTCTGTCATTCATCTATGACACAGCACGCATTGAGAGTTCGTCCCTTTCATTGTTGAATAGTAGTCCATTATATGAATACAGCAGCTCGTTTATCCATTTACCTGTTGATGGACATTTGATTATCTCCAGGTTTAGTTACTGAAAGCTGTTATAAACACCTGTGTACAAGTATTGGTAAGAGTATATGCTTTCATTTATCTAGGAGCAAAATAACTGGATATGGCAGATATAACTTCTGGGGGGAGGAAGGGCTGAGGAGAAGGGAGAGAGAAAATCTTAAGTAGGCTCCATGCTGGGCCTCACAACCCTGAGATCATGACCCTAGCAGAAATCAAGAGTTGGATGCTTGACTGTCTGAGTCACCCAGGTGCTCCAGATATGCTTAACTTTTTAAGAAACTGTCAAACTGTTTTTCCAAAGTGAACATACCATATATATTACCCAGAAGCAGCGTAGGAAAGCTACAGTTCCTCCATATCCTTGGGAATGTCAGTCTTTAATTTTAGCCAAAAAAATGGGTGTATATTTTCTCACCGTGGTTTTACTTTGCATTCTCCTAATGACTAATGAACTTGGTATTTTCATATGCTTATTTGCCATCTGTATATCCTCACTGGTGAAGCATCTTTTCAAATATGTTGTCCATTTTTTTTACTGAGTTTTAAAAATTCCTTATATATTTTGCATGTTATTTCCTTTATTGGATGTATATGATTTGCAGATATTTTCTCTGAATGTGACTTGTCTTTTCATTCTCTGAATACTATATTTCAAAGAGCACAAGTTTTAAATTTTGATAACCTGATTTGTTCTTCCAGGGATCTTGACTAGATGGCCCAAGAAATCTTTGCTTAACACAAACTTCCAAAGGATTTTCTTCTTTGTTATCTTCTAAAAGTGCTATAGTTTTAGATTTTATATTCGAATCTCTGATCTATTTTGAGTTAATTTTTGTATATATGGAGCAAGGTTTGGATCAAAGGTCATTTTTTTGTAGCTGGATATTGAAGTGCTCCAGGACTGTTTAAAAGATAATCCTTTCTCCACCAAACTGCCTTTGCACTTTTTTGCAAATTAACTGTCCATACATATGTGGGTCAACCTTTAGGTATTCTGTTCTGTTTAACTGATCTACCTTCATGCCAACATTACACTGTCTTGATTAGTGGAATTTTAAATCAGACCTCCAACTTTTTTCCTCAAAGCTCTTCTGGCTATTACAGGTCCTCTGTACTTCCATATCAATTTTAGAATCAATCTGTCAATCAATTTCTACCTCCAAAATTAAAAGCCTGTAAAACTATTCTTTGGGACTGTGTTAAAAACTATAGATCAACTTGGAGAAAACTAACATCTTAATATTGAGATTTCTGACCAATAAATAATGGTATAGCTCTCCATTTATACAGATTTTTAATTTCTTTCAATAATGCTTTATAGTTTTATATAGATACTTCATATTTTTGTCAAATATATTCCTAAGAAATAGTTTTAGATACTTTAATGTTTTTAAAAAACGTAGGGAAAGAAAACAATATGGAGAGTCCTCAAAAAATTAAAAATAGATCTATGTATGATCTGGTAATTTCACGACTAGAAATACCCAAAAGAAATAAAAATAGTATTTGAAGAGATATATGCACCCCTATGTTGACTGCAGCATTAGTCACAACCGTCAAGATATGGAAATAACCTAAATGCCCTTCGACTGATAAATGCATATAAAGATGTGGTATATACACAACAGAATATTATTCAGCCATGAGGAAGGATATCCTGCCATTTACAACAGTAAGGATGAATCCTGAATATATTATGCTAAGTGAGATGTCAGACAGAGGAAGACAAGTAATATATGATATCACTTGCATGTGGAATCTAAAAAAGTCAAACTCATGAAAAATAGAGAGTAAAATGGTTGCTACTGGGGGATGAGGAATACGAGGATAAAACTGATGTTGTTTAAGGGTACAAACTTGCAATGAGTTGTAAATAAGCCACAGCGGTCTAATGCATAATATAATATACACAAAAATACTGTACTATAATTATAGTGTGTATCACTACAACAAGCATTATAATATTTAAATGTATCCAACATGCTGTAACCTTAAATTTAGTGTTATATGTCAAATATATGCAATAAGAATGATCTAAAAAAACCTTTTAATTTCTGACTCTTCATTATTTGTATATAGAAATAAAACTGATTTTTAAAAATTGATCTTGTATCCTATAATCTTTTTAAACACTATTAGTTTTAGTAACTATTTTGTATATCACACTGGATTTTCTTCATAGATGATCCTGTTGTCCACAAATACTTTTTCCTATCTAATCTTTTCTGTTGGGTTCCCCCCCCCCTTTTCTTGCCTTAGCATACTGCCTAGAACTGCAATACAACACTGAAGAGAAGTGATAGAGAGTGGGCATCCTTGTCTTGTTCCTGTTATTAGGTAAAATAATTCAGTCTTCCAGCATTAAGTATAATGTTAGCAATAGGTGTTTTTGGTTTTGGTAGATGCCCTTTATCAGACTGAGAAGGCTCTCTTCTATTCCTACACTGCTGAGAATTTCTATCAGGAATGAACTGAGGATTTTTTCCCAATACTTCTTCTGCATCTCCTGAGATGATCATATAGCTTTTCTTTTTTAGTATATTAATGCGGTAAACTGCACTGCTTGATTTTCAAAAGGTAAAACAAACTTGCATTCTCAGGATAAAGCCTACGTGGCCAAAATACAATTTTAAAAATAAACTTTGGATTCTTTTTGCTAAATTTTTGTTTGAATTTTTGCATCTATGATCATAAGTTATGATGACATATAGTTTTCTTCTTCTCTCTGTCTGGTGCTATTTCAAAGTAGTGGTGACCTCACAGAATCAATCAGAAAGTATTCTCTCCTCAGTTTTCTGAAGGAGAGTGTACAGAATTTATATTATTTCTTCCTTAAATGTTTGGAATGCCAGTGCCCTAAAAGTTTTCTCTTTCAGGAAGGTTTTTAACTAAACATTCCATTTCTTTAATAAAGGGCTATTCAGATCATCTACTTCTTAAATGAGCTCTGAAAGTTATTTTCTAAAGAATTTGTCCATTTCAGCTAAGTGTGTGAATTTACTGGGAAAAAGTTGTTCATAATCTTCTTACTACCAAATACCTGTGAAGATCTGTAATGCTATCAACTATCTCATTTACTACTGTTAATTTGCCATGTATTTTTCTCCTGCTTAGTCTGGTGAGAGATTTATCATAAATAGTACTCTCACAAGCACTGGTTTCATTGATTTTCTCTACTGTTTTTCTATTTCATATTTCACTGACTTCTATCTATATTATTTCTTTTCATCTACCTACTTGTGGTTTAATTTGCTTTTTCCAGTTTCTTAAGGTAAAAATTAAGGTCACTGATTTGAGACTTTTCTAATATTGGATGTTTAATAGTATATTTCCCTTTGAGCAACATTCCCCCAAACTTTGAAATATAGTATTTTTTTCATTCAAGTCTAAATACTTGGTAATTTCTCTTTTGATTTCTTCTTTGATACACGGGTTATTTGGAAGTGTATTATTTAGTTTCTAAATATTTGGGTATTTTCTAGATTCCTATTTTTATTTCTAATTTAATTCTACTGTGTTCACAAAACCCTATTTGTATGAATTGAATCTTTTTATATTCACTGACTAGTTTTATGGCCCAGAATACGATCTTAGTAAATATTCCATGTACCCTTGAAAAGAATACGGATTCCCTTGTTGTTGGGTGTTCTGTAGTTGTCATTTAGATTAAGTTGGTTGATACTATCAACCAACTTCAAATCTAAATTCTTAAGTATTTTCTATTTTATTAATGGGGGGACACTGAAATGTATTCAATTATCTTTTCAAGAGATTTAAACAATAAGACATATATTTATGCATATAGTTAACATTTCTGGTGCTCTCTGTTCCTTTGTGTAGATCTGTATTTCCATCTGGTATCATTGGTTCCTAAAGGACTTTTTTAACATTTTTTGTAATATGGGTTTGCTGATGGCAATTATTTCAGCTTTGGTATTTCTAAGAAGTCTTTATTTCCCCCTCACTTTTGAAAGATATTTTCACTGGATACAGAATTCTATGTTCGTAGGGTTTTTTCTGAAAAGTACTTTTAAAATGTTTAACTGTCTTCTCCCTTGCACTGCTTCCAATTTTCTTGGTTCCTTTGCCATCCTTTTCTTGGTTCCTTTGTGTAGTAACTTGTTTTGGTTTTGGGGTTTTTTTTCTGGCTGCTTTTAAGATTTTCTCTTTATCACTAGTTTTGAGCAATTTGATTATAATGCACTATGGTTTAGTTTTTTCTCGCGTCTTGGATTTGGGGTTTGTTCAGTTCTTAGATCTGTGTGGATTTATAGTTTTCACCAAATGTGGAAACTTTTCAGTCCTTCTTACTCTTTCTGTCCCTAGTGAAGTTACCCCAATGAGAGATCCTTCTTCAAGAATTTCCTGTATCTTTTCTCTCCTTCTATTTCTTGCTTTAATCCCATCCCAGAAGAAAGGTACTCCTCTTCCCATGCCGAGACCTGTATACCTCTAACTGGGGCCTCCTGAGCCCATTCACCAATCATCTCTTGGACCTCCCCCGAAAAACCACATGTCCAATCTTTCTCCCTGGCCTAAAATGAACCAAAAAAAGCCTCTCTTTATCCTGCCATCCCATCAAATCAAGATCATTTCACTCTCTTTCATAGCTGTACTCCTTCTATGTATAATCTACATATTGCCCCGGCTTTAACATCTCCCACAGAGCCCAAAGCAATCACATCTATCTTTAATGATTTACTAAACCCACTCATTCAAATGCCCTCAATGATTTCCTAATCCTTTCTGACCACTGCAGGTATATTTATAAATGAAAGTCTCCCTGAAACTATTTCTTTCCTTGGCTTCTATGACACAGCATTCAATTACTGTTTTAATTCTTTGTTCATCTTTCTTTTCTCGCTAACTGAAACTACATATTCCCTATATTCTTCCCTTGGCTTTCTACTATCTATTCACTACCTCTGGGATCAAACCCTCCTGTTCATTCAATCTTCACTTTAATGAAGCTCATGTCCAATTTCTAATATCCTGCTTCTATGTTTTTCAGAATTCCAGACCCATATCCCATCCATTAGCATCCTGAATTCAACATGACTCATATCAAATCAATCATGTTTTCCCCAAACCAGATATTCTACTTGTCTTCAACTGTGTTGTATCTTCACATTGACTTAAGATTTACTCCAACAGCAGAACTAAAGAAAAGTACAGATCAAAGATTGCACTGAAGCTTTCAGAAACATGGGCCCCAGGTAGGCAAGGAGAGTAGACATATATGGAATGTATCTGACAGTTAAGAGCGGAGTCTCTGTGCACAAAGGTCAATTAATAAATGTACTCATAAATAACAACTGTAGTCAAAAGAGATGAAATCTTTGAAGCAAAGTCTTTGAGAGTGAGACAAGGAGAAATGTGAGATTCAGCATGAAAATAAAGATGGTAAGAAGTTTGTATGAGCCATTCAGGATTCTTTAACACATTCAAGTACACAGCTCTCCGGAGATAAGATTAACATAGCCGGCCAAGAATGAATGTTCTTAAAATAAGTGACCCAAAAGGTACACATATGTACATCAATTTCAATTCTATAACTATGGAACACCTGCTAAAGGAAAATAAGTAAAGCAAAATTTCCATTGCCCATTCTGGGAAGAATGACTTATGCATAAAAATATAAGGCAGCAGTGGTAGGTGCCATCAGGTAAGTACAAAATTCTCTGGGGATCCAAAGAAGACCACATCAAAGGGCATTAAAGTACCTTATGTCTTTGGACCCAAGAGGAATTCCAGATTGGATGAAATGCAGGACATTAGGAAACGTACAATGGAAAATATAAAACTAAGAAGGGAAGATAAGGCAGGAAACAGAAGGCTCTGAAAACCAGGGGAAGAAGTGTGGATCTTTCTTTACCAATTCCCTGTGATTAAGAGTTGATTTGGGGGCACCCGGGTGGCTCAGTGGGTTAAAGCCTCTGCCTTCGGCTCAGGTCATGATCCCAGGGTCCTGGGATCAAGCCCCACATCAGTCTCTCTGCTCAGCAGGGAGCCTGCTTCCCCCCCTCCCCACCTCTCTGCCCGTCTCTCTGCCTACTTGTAATAGCTGTCAAACAAATAAATAAAATCTTAAAAAAAAAAAAAAAGAGTTGGTTTTAAAAATTAACAACTTAGGAAACAACAGATGTCGGCGAGGATGCAGAGAAAGGGGAACGCTCTTACACTGTTGGTGGGAATGCAAGCTGGTACAGCCACTCTGGAAAACAGTATGGTGGTTCCTCAAAAGTTAAAAATAGAGCTACCCTATGACCCAGCAGTTGTACTACTAGGTATTTTTATCCAAAGGATACAAACATAGTGATTTGAAGGGGCACATGCACCCAATGTTTATAGCAACAATGTCCACAATAGCAAAATATGGAGAGAACTCAGATGCCCACTGACAGATGAATGGATAAAGAAGATGTGGTATGTACACACACACACACACATAATGGGATATTATTCAGCCATCAAAAGGAATGAAATCTTGCCATTTGCAATAATATGGATATAACTACAGAGTACTATGCTAAATTAAATAAATCAGCCAAAGAAAGAAAAATATCATATGATTTCATTCTTATGTGAACTTAAGAAAAAAAACAGATGAACTAGGAGAAGGGAAGAATAAAATAAGATGAAAACAGAGAAAAAGACAAGTCATAAGAGACTCTTAACTACAGAAACAAACTGAGAGTTGCTGGAAATGGGTAGGTGAGGGGATAGGGTAACTGGGTGATGGGCATTAAGGAAGGCACGTGATATAATGAGCACTGGGTATTGTATGTATTTAATGATCACTGAACTCTACCGCTGAACCTAATAATACAGCATATGTTAATTAAATTGAAAAATTTTTAAAGATTTTATTTGAGAGAGACAGTGAGCAAGCAAGCGAGTGGGAGCATGCACTTCTGCTATGAATCTGCCCTAGAATCCATAAGCAGGAATACTGGATACCTACCAGGCTATCACACATATCTGCTATTGATGAGACTTTCCTCTAGTGTACTAGATGCTTAGATACTTCTCCATCAGAACACAGGCTATGTAAAGGTAAATGTTAAACTGAATGGTAAGGACAAGGAAGGAAAGGGAAAAGGATGTTCACAAGATCTCTTGAGGAAAATATCTATTCTTAGGTAGAGCCTAATACAGAAAATACATCAAGGGCAATACTTGATCACAAGACAACAACCGGTCACCTCTGAAAATACAACTGTTCCTAAAGTAAATCCATTTATTATTCCTCTTTTCCAGAAAATACCAGGACTATTAATATATTATTAAATACAACTAAATAATATATTCTTAATGTTAATAATATTAAACTTTAAATCTTTATTTCCTAAAATATGAATGATCCTTTCACCTCTCCAGCTTTTCCTTAATGTCTTTATATCTGTCTTATATCAATTCCACTTAATGCTAGTTTTTATTTATTTAGGTTTTTTTTACTTAAGTATAGTTGCCACACAAAATTACATTCCTTTCAGGTATACAACACAGTGATTCAACACGTTTATACGTTATGCTAACAAGTGTTAGCTACAATCTGTCAACCTGTAATGCTATTCCTCTTAAATTGTGAATTTCATGTTTGAATAATAAGTCTAAGGTTGTTGATGTATAAAATCTGCAACCATAATGGAAATGAATAAATACTGGGAATCTAAGCATTATTCTAAAATTAGCAGTAAAAAAATATAAAACAGAAAGTTTTCCATACTTCTAAAAATGGTAAGCATTCTCTGAAAACTGTAGCTTTCTATTCGATACCACAGTAGTTCAGAAGGCCACTCTTCATGGGTATATTATGAATTTGAGTTTCTCCTGCTCAAACCTGCTCAGGGTGTGGCAATGACTTTCCCTTACACTGGGCAAACAAGAGCAGTAAGAAGCACTCTGCTGTAGATACAGTATCTAGATAACTCTGCAGATTTCCCTCCTTCTTCTAGGTCATCTTTAAAGTTCACAAAATAAATATTGTAAAGGCACAGGAACTCATTTTAATTTACTCTACACCCTAAAAACTGTTCAGATACCTTAAAGAGTCTCCTCATTGCTATAAGTCACACTGATAAGATTAGCATGGAAGTCATTTCCTTGACTTGTTTTTCCTCAAGAAAATGTTTTTTAAACACAATGTAATACTGTAAAGACAAAAAAAGCACCAAGAAAGAAACTTAATTGTGCACTTCTGATTGCATTTAGTCTCTTAGTAGGATGTAGTATCTTAACAGCAGAATTATGTTAGCTCTTATAATTACCTAAATAATTGAAAGAAGATATAAATCAAGAAATCTACTTTCAAATAAAGGAAAAGAAAGTTACAGAAAAAAAAATCTATGGTGATATCTACATCTGATGAAAACAGAATAAAAACAATATCCAGAAATTCTTAAGAATGCCTAAGATGATGTCATATCTTGAAAATAATAAAAGAGATTTATAACTAGTCAAAATCTATTTGTGCATATTTCCTAAGTTTAACAGTTAAAAGCTGACATTAACATTATAAGAATCCTGACATACTGAAGTATTGAATCCTTCCAGTAAAAACTGAAAACACAAGCAAGAGATGCAATGTATTATTTTTAAGATAAAAACATTAATGTATTTCCAAACAAATCACATAGAACTTTAAGCTATAAGAAAAATGCAAAATGTTAAGGATCTTTTAAAGGACAAAGAGAATGCCCTCTCCAAGGCAGAAATAGGTGTTAACATTTATACCTGAAATATGTATTTTACATGTTCAGAGACTCTGGTGAGAGTGGGGTTACATTACTTATTCTGTATATGACTATGTATAAAGTTTCTCAGCCCCAAAGTACCATATTAAATGTAGCTTTTGAACCCCCAACTCCATCTATAAAGGAAAAACAGGAACAGAGGATGATTATATGTACATATTTTTAATACAAATATTAAAAAGCACTCTTTAACATTTGTGTTTTAATATAAGAATTAAAAAAGCAGGGGCGCCCCTATATTGTATAAATACATTAAATTAAGCAAAGTGTGTTTTGGGGGCGTCCATGTGCAAGCAAACCGCACTACTGGCCATCTTGTACAACCCCTTGAAGTATTACCTGTCAATTAATTAATAGCTATCAATCAATACTCCTTTTTCTAAGAGAATAATCAAACAATCCCCAATCTCTTGAAGATACATGGCGTATCTGTCATTTAAGAAACATCCATTTCCTGCCCATTAGACTAGTTTTATCACCACCACTGCCCCTTCATTTCTGCTAAGGCAATTATGCTATATTTCAATGAGTAACAAAATCATAAATTCCAAAAATCAACCATTGGAAAAATAAAAAGATCTCAAACAGATGGGTGACTTAATACTTCAAATTAACAACAGAGTAAGATTTTTTAAAAATTTTTTATTTTATTATTCTTATTTTTAAAGATTTTATTTATTTATTTGACAGACAGAGATCACAAGTAGGCAGAGAGGCAGGCAGAGAAAGAGGAGAAAGCAGGCTCCCTGCCAAGCAGAGAGCCCGATGTGGGGCTCAATCCCAGGACCCCGGGATCATGACCTGAGCCGAAGGCAGAGGCTTTAACCCACTGAGCCACCCAGGCGCCCCCAGAGTAAGATTTTCAAAGAAAATATTCAACAAAGTTTCTTTTACTTTTTTGCTTTCAAAAATGTTCAGATACAAGCTTTTCTATTAAAGGGGTAGATTTGAAAACCATACAGTACTAAGTTTAACTGATACTATGTTTTAAAGCTATGTGCTAAAACCAAAGTTAAACTCATCTATACCCTTGTGAAAACAATTTTGCTTAATGTAAAAGCTATTAAAGAATTCCAGCTATAATTCAGAACTTCTAAATAAATATCTAGCAACCCCCCAAAACTAATACCATATCAGTAAGAATATAATTGGTCCCTAATGATATTCAATACAGCAGCAGTGGGCTAGCTTAAAATCAAACTCTGCTTTCTCTTTTCATATTATTTGAGAAAAAGCAAAATCAAAAACAAAAATGCAACCCTTCCCTCCCCTCAAAAGTTTATCCTGAATTATACGGGCAGGTCCTAAATGCAAGCATATGTATCTCCATAAGAGAGAGGCAGGAGTTTTAAGAGACAGACATACACAGAGGAGAAGATGATACGAACATGAAGCAGAGTGATCCAGCCAAGAAGGATGCCAACAGCCACCTGAAGCCGAAGAAGCAAGGAAGGTTTCCCCTTTAGCGCCTCTGGAGGGAGCATGGTCTGTCTATACCTTGACATCAGACCTTTGGCCTCCAGAACTCAATTGTGAGAATAAATCTCTGTTGCTTTATCACCAAGGCTGCAATAATTTGTTATAGCATCCAGAGGATACTAATACACTGAGGAAATGACTGTATTAAGAGAGTGATCCTTAGAGCATCCACACTTAGAAGTAAAAGGGTAACCCCATACTGTAAGTAAAATATGAGACACAAATTACAATGATACAGTAAGCCCAATTTTTACAGTTGAAACTTTGAAGCAGATAATTCTATAAGATTTTATGTGATGACGCTAACATCGTTGAGTGGCCACCAGAGGGGGACCGTATAAGCAGAAATTTTTTTCTTTTTTTCGTATTTCTTTTTTTTTTAATTTTTAATTTTTTAAAAATTTCTTTTCAGTGTACCAGAATTGTTTATGCACCACACCCAGTGCTCCATGCAAAATACGTGCCCTCCATAATACCCACCACCAGGCTCACCCAACTTCCCAAACCCCACCCCTTTAAAACCCTCAGATTGTTTTTCAGAGTCCATACTCTATCATCTCTCATCTTCCTCTCCAATTTCCTCAACTCCCTTCTTCTCTCCATCTCCCCATGTCCTCCGTGTTATTTCTTATGCTCCACAAATAAGTGAAACCATATGATAACTGACTCTGATAAGCAGAAATTTTACCTAATCTCTACCTGTTCAGCTACAATAATAAACTGCAATAAGCAAGAGAAAGGAAAATAATCCATCTTTCAAATCAGACTAAAAAGTGAGAAGTTAAAAGAAACTTAAAATATCTGCAAATTACCTACAAGTAAACATTGCTTCTGAAACTATTCATCACTAAGTATAAAGGATCCAGTCTATGATGTGCTTTGGTGGGCAGAACTACTCAGAAACTGACTAAAGGGAAGAGAGTGACATCTGGGGAATTATAAATAACACAGGTCATAATGTTGAAAAAGGCTGTTTGAAAAGAAGAAAACAATAAATCTTTATCATCTGGCAACAAGTTGGTCATTCTGAGACTTAAATAAGAAAAGAAAAATAATCAGCTCTGGAAACCTCTCTAAGCCTTAGTAGCCACCTTTCAAACTGGGGTAGTAGTACCCAGCTACTTCTTAGTGTTCACAGCTCCTCACATGGCCGTTCTGAGGATGAACTGTGATTACACACAGTAAAAGATCATGGTACGGGTCACAGCTTCTTTCCATAAACTGGCTGAATGGAGCTAATGACACTAGCTTTCTCAATGAAACGTGTCAGGGAACAATTACCAGATTAAAAAAAAAAATTAAAACATAAAACCTGTTGATGTCCAGGAGTCCCAGCACTTACCACATCACTAGCACTGGAGAACTCATTATTAACCAGACTTTCCAGAGCCATCCACCGAACTGGCCTGTTTTCGTTGTCCCCCAGACAGTGATAATCCATGGGAAACAAGTCTCTGGAGAGGGCATTGTCTGTGATCTTAACTTGGAGTGTGTCATCAATGCTGAAAATTAAAGACATGAACATTAAATACAATTGGTGTATTTAAAACATATGGATCACAGTTACTCTAAAATACCATATAATGCCCACTGTGGCTCCTGGACAGAACCCCAAATCCAGAGAAAACTAAACATGAAATGATAGTGACAAGCTCATGGCACCCACACACAGTTCCTGGCAGCCAGGTCTTTGTGGATAACTTCCCGTCTGGCCAGATAGCTCATTCCACAGGCAATCTGAATAGCCATGTGTACCAGGTCTTGTTGAGAAATTGCCTGTTGGGGGGGAAAAAAAAGATGTTTGGAAGTAGCACAAAAATGATGATGGCAGTCAGCTACTTATTTTATCCCAAAATCCTTCTTTATCCCAAAAGACAGAATACTTCTTAATCCCAAAATACTTCTTTATGCCTATACTGGAGTTTTAAAAAGCTACTTCTTGACCAAGAATATGTTCCCATAGCTCTCTAATATCTGTATCTACTACAGTCTTACCATTCTGTAATGTAACTTACCATTTACTTCACTGCCCCTCTCATCTGTCAGGTATAGCTCCCCAACATCCAGCACATAAAGAACTGCTCAATAAATATCTGTTTCATGAATGCCGGACTCTCAAGGTAAAATTTCAAATGCTTATTACTCAATAGCCTGTTCTTTTCTTAAAAACTCAAAAAAAATAGTTTTTATTAGATGTCCTCTGAGGACCATTTTCAAGCTAATGGAAGTCTACAGCTCTTGCTACTGATGTGCTCCTGTAGAGCCAGGATGCCAGTCTTGTGAGCTGAGGAATGAAATTCTTCCTCAGGTGATACTGATGGGCTACAGCCTCCAACAACTTGTTGGAACCCTGGCTTTAATCCTGACATATTAAGTCAAACACCCAATGCAGCCTTTGAATCCACTTTCTCCTGGCAACTGTAGTAAGTACATTATTATAAACCCTAAAACAGGGCGCCTGGGTGGCTCAGTGGGTTAAAGCCTCTGCCTTCGGCTCAGGTCATGGTCTCAGGGTCCTGGGATCGAGCCCCACATCGGGCTCTCTGCTCAGCGGGGAGCCTGCTTCCCCTTCTCTCTCTCCCTGCCTTTCTGCCTACTTGTGATCTCTGTCTATTAAATAAATAAATAGAATCTTTAAAAAAAAAACAACCCTAAAACAAACTTAATGTGGCTACAATTTACAGTAAAACAAAACACCAGCTAGACTTTAGGACAACTACCATCATGCATCTGGAATGTAGCCAAATGCTTCACAGCTATGTACACAAGCAGTGAAGAGAAGGAAACTCTTAAGTGACTGACATCTTAAGCCAAGCATATTAAAAATAAGTGGATTATCTCCAAAATCCAGACTTCCAGTCACCACCAGGTTTTGATACAATATGGACCAAATGACTCAGTTAAATCTGTTTCCATTCCTAGAAGGGAGATCTAGTACTGGTACCTTCAAAGAGTTATCAGGAAAATGACTGATATGGTGTTAGAGTTGAGGTGATTATAAATAAACACACAATGGATGAAAAGGAAGAACTTTAGCAACAGTAAAGTGCAATCTTCAAGACTGGAATCATAAACCATCTTCCTCTAAATCAACAGATTATAAATAACTTCTGGTACATTTTGAGTTTCTTTTTGCAGGCTTTTACACAGTTTATATTAAGAAGGTTAACATCTACTTTCAAAAATACAATCAGAAGTTCCTGGTAAATAATTGGTATAAGGGAAAATTTTTCTCACCTGTGGATTATTGGCCTCTACTAATTTACACTGACGTAAAAACAATTTAAGATTCCCCCAATTCATGTAAGGCAATATCACCATGGGCTTTTCTCCTTCTTCTATACACACATGCGTAATAGGAAGAAGATTTCTACAAAATAATAAGAAATCAGGAGAACAAGTGAAATCTAAATCCTCAAGGGCTTATTTTTAATAAAAAGTAATAAAGATAACCTAAAACAAGAAAATCTCAAACATACTTAAAAACATGATTACCATTAAAAATGTAGTAAAATTAACAAATGCCCTTTGAAACTAGACATAAGTATTTTCCACATACGCACTTTCTTGATAGGAAAAGCAGTAAATTCGAAGTTGCTTCCTGTGAACTGGATTCTCTGAAGACACACTCTAACATTACATACATACACTAAATCTTTACTCTTAAGGGGTAATCAGAGACATTTAAAAAATGACTTGATGCATTATGAGTGTATTATGAGATCCCCTTAAGTCCATCAAAACATTAAAAAAAAAAGGCAGATTATGAACGAGAATATGATAATCAAGAAGACCTCAAAGAGGATGGAACTGCCACAACAGCCAAGATGTCCTTAGCTGGTCACATGGGACTTAGAACTGATTTCTAAATACTAAATTTGCCATTTATGGATAGTCTGTGCAACTCTCTCTCCTGACCTTAGTTTCCATATCTCTAACATGGCATCACACCAACCACAAAATGCTGTTATAAATAAAGCCAAAGCACATAGTAACAGTCTTGTTTCTCTTTAAATTTCCATGGCACACATAAATACTTTTATCCTATTGCCTAATGATACCTCTTTCCACTGGTATCTGGAAATTATTTTTCTTCAAGGTTATGTAACTTTTTACTTAATTATCTCATTGATAAAATCGTTAAAATCTCTCCAGAAGAGGTAACAAGCTGCATGGACACGTTTTAAAGTACAAACGGCTGGTTTTCATTCTGCCCTTTTATAAAGGAAAGGATAAAGAGGAAGATCTGGGACCTAGAGGAAGAGTGGATGAGAGAAGAAACTGGTTCTGTAGACAAGAAAAAGGCAGACGAAGGGAAGGTTTTGTGGGGACCTAAGACAAGAACGCATCCAATTCTCAGTCTTGCCCAGTGTGCTCGCAGAGTGAGAGCTCGGAGTACTCAGTTGAGCCTCGGTGGCTCAGTTGGTTAAGCCGCTGCTTTTGGCTCAGGTCATGATCCCAGAGTCCTGGGATGGAATCCCACATCGGGCTCCTTGCTCAGCAGGGAGTCTGTTTCTCCCTCTGCCTCTGCCTGCCACTCTGCCTGCTTGTGCTCTCTCTCTTTCTCTAACAAATAAATAAATAAAATAAAATAAAAAATCTTAAAAAAAAATGAAACAAACTGCTACAATGAGTGGAGAGAACAATAATGTACTTTCTACATATTAACAATGTGTTTTGCTCATTAAAAATTAGGAGTCCTGGGGCTCCTAGGTGGCTCATCGGTTAAGCATACAACTCTTGATTTCAGTTCCTGTCTTGATCTCAGGGCTGTGAGTTCAAGCCCAGCACTGGGCTCCATGCTGGCTGTGGCACCTACCTAAAAACAAACAAACAAACAAACAAACAAACACAAAACAAAACACAAAAAACCTAGGAGTCCTAGTATTACTGTCTAGCCAGAAAGAACAATTAACTATGACCAAACTGTACAATCTGCTTCTAGAAGACTTTCCCCAAACACTGAGTGTCCAGTATCGACCCTATTCAGCATGTGGAATTCTATCACCTAAGGGTGTCCTGGGGCTGCTAATTCATCCTGACAGGATGCTTGCTGGAAAACCCTATAGCTGAAAGCCACATGGGAAATACTGCAAATACTTGCTCTGAACATTTTTCTGCAAAAGCATATTTGGGCTACACAGGATATAAAAGTACTTCTTAGAAAATCCTAGCTTTGTCTCCCACTTCTGTGCTGAAGTGGTGCAGATCTTCTACCTAAGAATACAAGGTAGGCACCAAAGTACTAGATTAACATTACATACTAGTATTAAACACTTTTGACTCTTCCCTCTAGAGTCAGCATAAGAGAACATCAAGCACTTCCAATACTGCCAAGAAGGACATTTCCAAATGACCATTACCCAATTCTTGTTTTGTTACTCAGAGGAAACACAATGTGTTTCTTAGAAAATACAGTCTCAGGAATGAGTTATCCATCCATTCCTCTGTAAGTAAGTAAGTTTTACACTTGGACTCAATTAGGTCGATGGAAAATAACATTCTTCAACCACTTGACTTTAACCCTTCAGTCCCTCAGTATTGTATGTCAAAGGTCCCTGGGATTTTTTTATACTCAGTGAAACTAAAAAGTTTATCTGTTCATTATATTAATCAATGCCCCAAGTATATGATAAACTTAATGAGGCAGCTGCCTCAGAATTTGAAACTAGAAAATCTTTTTTCTCCCCCAAGGAACATTTATGTTTCTTTCTCTTCTAACATTGAGATTTATGAACTTTTAATGGTTCCTCAGCTTGGCTGCCCAGAAGCTAAGAGATGTTTTATGTTCATTCACAGCAAAAATATTTATATCTTTATTGTGGGATTATTTGTTTTTTCTTCCACCATTACAATGCCATAAAACTCAGTTTGATTTTCATCATTTTCTTGATCTTACTACTGCTGCCTTATTTTTAGGTTCTCAAATTTTTTCCAATATGAACCAAAGTATAAATGATATTTAAAAATAAAACTATGCATAGTCATCTTATTTTATGGCAGAACCCAAGTAACTGCTTGAAGTACCCAGAAATTAAAATGCATGCTGCCTTTTGCATGCATCACTTTCATGTGTTTTTTGCCCCAGAAGTTCATAAATATCTTCCAACAGGGATGGTCACTGTCCCATTTTGGTAAACATACACAACCAAATCTGCAAGAGGCATACAAATGAAGTTGACCTTACATGCTGTTAAAAAAAAAAAAAATCCTTCAACCCAATATTGATAGTACAGCACAGTGCAATACAATATAGAAGCTCTTTTTGTCTGAGAACGTAGAAGCTTTCCTTATAGCTCTGTGAAAAAGACTGATAATCGGGTTTTTAAGAAAGAGTTCTTTATACAGAACTCTAAGTATTTTTTTAAAATCATACTATGACCTAACAACAAGATACTGGTTAGATAAAACACAGTACATCCATTCAATGAACTGCTATATATCCTTTTAAAATATGGAAATAAATTCATGGTTACTTATACGAAGAGTTAGGTACATTTTGTTATCTTAAAAAACCTGTTAACCTTATCAAAGATAGTAATAGTGTTACGATTATTTAAGAAAACATCCTCTTGTTGGGGGCGGTGGAACTGCATGCTGGAAATGAACTGGAAGTGCTGAGGTATCTAGTTTACTTTAAAATATTTCTACACTCATAAATATCTACTTATCATCTGGATAGATAACAGACATAAACAAAAAAGGCAAAATGTTCACTGGTGTTAATTACGCTTGTCTTTGGTATTCTTTGTTTAAAAATTTCTTAGCAAATATTTTTTAGCACATATATATATAGAGAGAGAGAATAGTGATATGGAATAGTGATATATATATATATATATATATATATATATATATATATATAGAATAGTGATATAGAATAGAATAGTGATATTTATATATCACTATTTTTTAAAGGAAAATATGCATAAAAGTATGTAAAGCCTCTTGAAAGCTTAGCTATGTTTATCCAGATGTGGACTTACATACTCTGCTTCATTTTCTTTATACTTTACTGCATTTTAAAATTTTGTACACTAAGCATGCATTTCACTTCGATATTCTAAAAAAAATAAGCTATTCCAAAAAGCTTTCAGTTCAGAACATATCACAACATTCTTAAAATAAAAATGTAGCATACAATGTTACTATGCTTAACCCTTAAATGCTGGGTGGTTTCTTCTCTCACCTGTGATGAAGACCTCGTAGCTTACAACTTTCAGTGAGCATCATTGTCACCTGAATTTCAGAAGCTTGATCTATATAAAAAAAAGACTAATTTGTATATCAACAATAAAAATAGTCATAATAACTTATAAAGCTTCTAATCAATGCAACAAGAGAGAGAAAGAGAAAGATTGGTAAAGCCAAGATCCCACATCCGAGCTCTACCCAGTAAAATACTGAACCAAGAGCAAAATCCAGAACACTGAAGTCAGACACTATGAGTCTGTGTCACATTCGCTCCTTAAAAGTAGAGCTGTCGAAGCAAAACCAAGCGGAATCACTCCCTCTTCCACCCTTGCTAGTTGTGTCCATATTTCCAGACAGCTTCATGTAGTTTAAAACCTTTGTAGGCATGTAAAATGGGTAGACAAAGAGAGCCAAAAACTTGAAACACTTCGTATTTCTTTGGAAAAAGGTGCTTCACACCAATGGAATAAACTCCTTGTCTAAAAACTGCTCAAAATTTAGGATCATTTAGGAATGGCAGACTGTGCCTTTATTTCTTTCTGTAATCTAAATAAATTTTAATTAAATTATGGCCAGGATGATTTGGGGACCAGTAGTGTCTTTTTCAGACTGCGAACTAGTAACAGTTGGAGTTCTGCACCGAGTTAATAACTGTTTACTTTCCTGTCAAGGGTATGAAGATCTAAGTAAAAATATTTAAGGCGTGTCATTTTATGCATAATTTTTCAAATTCTTAACTTTAATAAGCATACTCTATTAAGCAAGGGACACTTGAACTGGATAATGATTTAAGAAAACTTTGAGTTGGGGAAAAAATAATTTTATCCATTTAGTAAGAAAAAATCATTTTCCTGGAAAAAAAATCTTTTAAAATACTTACATTCCAAAAAATTACAAGAAAAAAAGATAAAAAATATTTATTTCAAAATTACAAAATATTAGCAGCTATAAAACAAGACCCTAACACCAGTAACCTCAAAATAATTAATTCTATGAAATTCAATTTTATAATATTCATTGTGTGAAATTCAGATTCCTAATTTTAATTTCTGTAAATTTATATCAGAATATCCATTAAGTCTCTGTGCAAATTTATGAAATTTTTAAGAAGCCAAACCGCAATTTCTTGCTTATGCCTAAAGGCAAAGGACAAAATCTTTTAAAAACTTACTTCTTGCAGTTTAAGAAATACTTCTAATTGTGTGGCATGTAACAAAGCATATGGATTTGTGAAAGAATTTGGTTAGCCCTACATATCTTCAATTTAAAAAATCATAACATTCCAAAAGAGTAAATCTCAGAGATACCCAATCGTGTGGAGTTATCTAATAATTTAGAGGCAAGGACTGTGGTCAGTGGATTTCCTCTTCGTTTCTCATGCAAACCATGACCACATCTTGGCTAAGGACTCACTGTGCTTTCACTTATTTCCGGCTAGCTCCGAAGGAACATTATAATTACAGTGGTAAGGCATAGAAACAACCAAGTGCCTACAACTTCAAGTGTGTCCGGAAGGAGAAATCTTATCTTGTGAAACAGCCCCAGTATCCACATTGTGTTTTCTTATCACTATTATTTCCCTTCCCCCTGCTTCCAACCCCTAAATCAATCCAATTCTGTATAGAAAGCTCTTTTGCTAATTAAAGATTCATTCAGAATAAATTAGTAACAACCCAGTTGTAAACTGCCCACAGATTATGTATAAACCTCAGAAAAATATGAAAATTAGAGAAATATTTCCTTAAAAATGGGGGAAATGGAGGTGGCTGGCTAGCTCAGTAGGTTTAGCCTCTGCCTTCAGCTCAGGTCATGACCTCAGGGTCTTCGGATAGAGCCTCCCTGCATCAGGTTACCTGCTCAGCTGGGGGCCTGCTTCCCCCAACTCCCCACCGCCTGCCTCTGCCTGCATGTGATCTCTGTCCATCAAATAAATAAATAAATCTTTTTTAAAAAATGGGGAAAATGTAACAAATCTCAATAGTTACCAAACTTAGGGTTCAAATTTTACATTTACAAAGAGTAATATGTAAAATATCCTTCAAAACTAGTCAGGAAATCTAATGGACCTAACGTAAATATTACCCTTTAAAAGTGCTTTGGGGGGCGCCTGGGTGGCTCAGTGGGTTAAGCTGCTGCCTTCAGCTCAGGTCATGATCTCAGGGTCCTGGGATCGAGTCCCGCATCAGGCTCTCTGCTCAGCAGGGAGCCTGCTTCCCTCTCTCTCTCTGCCTGCCTCTCCGTCTACTTGTGATTTCTCTCTGTCACATAAATAAAATCTTTTAAAAAAAAAAAAAGTGCTTTGGGGCTAGCAGAGGTAGGTAGATAAAATACATACTGAACAGTAGAGTAAGTTAAACCACTTTTTTAGAAAACATAAAATGTGTATGTATGTCTGTGTGTGTG
The DNA here is from genome assembly GCF_011764305.1 of Mustela putorius furo. Lineage (NCBI taxonomy): Eukaryota > Metazoa > Chordata > Mammalia > Carnivora > Mustelidae > Mustela > Mustela putorius. The sequence goes on along the minus strand of NW_025421987.1, from coordinate 107,146,796 downwards.
CATGTATTTGAAGGATCCTTAAGCAAGCAATCTTGCTAAATTAAGAGAAATCAAATTCTACATTTTTTTGTTAGGTTAGTACAGCTTTTTAGAAAAATAAACATAAATCCTTCATACTCTCTACGAATTCACTTAAGAAGACTGAGAAACATAAGTTCTTATAACTTCAAAAACTTCATAAAACTGCCACCTCCTACCTATAAAACTGAATTTAATTTTCCCCTCTATTTCTGCATCAAAATGCTAACTTTGTTTTTTTCAAAATTAACACCCTGTCATCTCAGTCTATATCAGACACTGTCAGATATTAGGTACCCTATAAATTACCACTTTTTTCTTTCTCTTAAAATGAGCAAATAGATTTAACATATAAGCTTTTATATATATGAACTATAAACTAAAAAATTCAGCATTAAATTTCTCCAAAATATTATGTGAATATAGGTATTCTGTTCATGATAACATAAACTTAGTGCTACTCTTTAGCAAACAATCAGACAATATCTATCAAAATTTTAAATGTAAACACTTCTTATGGCAGCAATGCCAACTACAGCTGTACCTACAAAACTAAGCCAAGAAGTAGACACACACACATGGATATTTTCTGCAGCATTATAGCAAGGGGAGTGTGAGGAAAGTGACTAAGGCTATTCACATAAAGTACTTTGAGTCTGGGGGTCAATTTTTTATTCATTATAGACTGCAGAACTGGGAGTGGGAAGGAGGAAAGGAGGGAAAACTAGTAACAATGTTTTTAAGAGGAAAACCCCAAAATTTTTACCTAGGAAAAACACAGTATTGGATATAGCAACAATGAAGTCAAATGGATGCAGTTTAACTACAAACCTGGGTAATACCTAGTGTTTTAATATCTTAAACTATTAAATCTCTATTTTCTATACCTTATGAGAACAAACACATATTTCCTCAGAAGTTAGTTTCATATGAGCTAAATTAACATGGACTGACTGAAAGGTCTGGCACAGACTAAGAATTTGAGACAGAATTTCACTGGCATGATCCACCTTAGGAAAGCATTCTGAAAATAGTATGGAAAAAAAAAAATCCTACCTTTAACTGTTTTTACAAATGCTTGCTTTTCTTTATTTGGGTCTTTTTCATCTACTAAAATCCCATGGAAAATACGCCCAAAAGTACCTAAAAGAAAAACAGTAATTAAGGAGATCACTAATCATCCCCTGAAGTGGGCTCCCTGCTCAGCAGTGAGTCTACTTGTCTCCTTCCCTCTGCTCCTCCCTCCTGCTCATGCTTTGCCCTCTCTCTTCTGCTCTCTCTCAGATAAATAAAAGTCCTTAAAAAAAATAATATATTTTTAAAAGCAAAGAAATTTTTTAACAGCTTTTAGAAATGCCATATTTAAAATAAGTACATGAGAATTCTTTCTGAATTATCCTAAGTAAACTAATGATATAGCCTGGAATACTAGAACTCCATAATGAGGCATTTATGAATTTCTAGGCTTAGCTCTAGAATAATAACAAAGGAGAAAAATGGACTCCCCGCATACACTCAAAAACAGACCTAAAATACTTGCTTCTTCTCATTACTATTTGTCACTGGGGGCAGTTCAAGCCCCTCTCTTAGCTGTGATTGACCTATAAGCACCTCAACCAAGAGATGAATTCAGAATGACTCATATGTATTTAAAACATTCCAAGCTAGGGGCGCCTGGGTGGCTCAGTGGGTTAAGCCGCTGCCTTCGGCTCAGGTCATGATCTCAGGGTCCTGGGATCGAGTCCCGCATCGGGCTCTCTGCTCAGCAGGGAGCCTGCTTCCTCCTCTCTCTCTCTGCCTACTTGTAATCTCTCTCTGTCAAATAAATAAATAAAATCTTTTAAATAAATAAATAAATAAAACATTCCAAGCTAGACTGTGGAAAGGGGGAAGAAAAACATAATTCTCTTTTGAACAACTTGAGGGGCTCAATGAAGTACTACTTTATTATTAATTTCTATACTCCTCCATCAGCATTTCCCCAATTAATATCCTATAACTCAAGAAAGAAAATAAGGACCAACAAGCAGGGAAAGCATGGGTAATAACATCTATAAAATATCTATTTTGTGTCAGTTCACTTAATGTACATCATTTTATTTGATCTCCACAGCTAGTTCAAGAACAGACAATGTAGTCCCAATTTACAGAAGAGGCAATTGGACGTGGAAGACAGTAAATGACTTCTCCAAGGTCACACAGGTGATGTGAGACTGGGATTAGAAGTTGGGTGTATCTCCAAAGCCCATGCTTGCTCTGTCTGCTGGAGTCCCTATACTATCTGTCACAGCAAACTGGCTTGCTAGGTGAGGATATCATCTTTAAACAAAAACGAAAATATATTTAAAGGTAACAAATGCTAATATAAAATATATGCTTTAGTATATTTGAAAATTAATAATTACACCAAAGCTGTATCAAGGCAAATTAAAGACCTAAAGAAAGAGAAAATAAAAATCAGTTTTATAAAGGAAATAAATTGTGCACTTCTATCTATCCTTAGACACAAAGAGATGAAATTTTTAAAATTTGAATTAAAAAAAATTTTTTTATAGTGCTAAAATACTAAATCTCCTTTGAGAAACTGGTTTTGAGATAATAAATACCTTCTTGGAGTACATCTTTTAAAGTTATCCTCTCCCTGGATATTGCTATATCCTTCACCTTAGCTTTGGCCTCCAAAAGAGTGACACTTCTCAGGTCGTTCTTCTCTATCCGCAAGGTAGGATAACCTGAGGAGCCAACAAAGCCAAACCAAGAAATATAAATACCCTTATTATGCCATCAGGGCCAACTAATTCAGTCAAAACCTCAGGACTCAAGTCACAGGAATACATAAATGGAAGAATCATACAAGGAAAAAGGCACACACATGAACAGGGAAAATTACTTGTAAAAGATACACTAAATTTGAAAGAAAACACTTTTCATCTACCCTAAAATCTTAAAATGAGTAATTAAAATAGGAAACACTAAAATGAGTATTCCCATTACCACCACTTCAACTGCCTTTCAGCCAAATGAAACAAGCTTTAACTCACAGTGTTTAATTTAATCCCTTCTATGGACTGGTTTTTTCCCCCAAATTTTCTAATGCAGTCTCCTAACAAAAAAACTTTCCAAATGAAGAGATGTAATAAAACTACCTTTTCTAACAAAACATCTAATCAATGTCATTTTATACAGCCTAGTCCTATCACTGTGAGATACATGTTATTCAGTTCCCATATTTACCATTCTTATGATGGCAGCAAAAACAAAATTTAGCCATAACTTAAACTTTCATTCCAAGAAAAAAATGTTAGAATAAAAGAAGGATTCAGTGTCAGCAAGTAAAAATTAGAATGGTATCTCTAAGATTTATGCACTTTGATAAACACATGGAAGAAAACTCCCTGAAGACAGTTAGCAGATCTGGATGGCAGTCACCAAAGGCTGCTGTAAGATCTAGATGATAGGCTTGGGAGCTTTGTGACCAACAGATTAGGCTGACATCTGATCCAACTCATCAGCAGTCCAAACAGGATATATGCAGGTGTGTGTCTATGTTTGTATATGCTTAATCCTATCTGGACTTCTTGGGAATTTCTTGGATCTGTTGTGTTTCATTATTTTAGAAAATTCTTGGCCATTATGTCTTCAAATATTTTTTACTCCTCTCTGTCTTCTTTTATTTATACTCAAATGAATTCCCATTGTTTTAAAAAGTGTTTGTTTTTGCCATACATAATAAACCATCTATTTCCTTAAGATAATGTCCATAAAAATAAATACATTTCTTATCGATAGTAACTAAAAATATTTTTAATACATAATTTCAATGAACTTTTAAAAAGTATTTTCCTTTTGACATATAATAATCGAATCTCTACTTCTTCAAGGTTACAATCACAATAAAAAATTGATAATGAGCAAAGCTTGTCATCTAAACATTAAAAGCTATGATGTGTTTCTTCTGAATAGTCTGAACTACTTTCATAATTGTCATCATATCTTCTGAAGGACATATAATCCTTTCTTTTATTGGTAGTGATGATAACTACTGTCATTTCCTTTAAATTTCACTTAATCTTGAGAATTCCCTCTTCCCCCTTTTCTTTCTCTTGCCATTCTTGTTAAAGAAACAAGTTCAGGGGGTGCCTGGGTGGCTGAGTGGGTTAAAGCCGCTGCCTTCGGCTCATGTCATGATCCCAGGCTCCTGGGATCGAACCCAGCATCGGGCTCTCTGCTCCACGGGGAGCCTGCTTCCTCCTCTCTCTCTCTCTCTGCCTGCCTCTCTGCCTACTTGTGATCTCCGTCTGTCAAATAAATAAATAAAATCTTTAAAAATAAATAAATAAATAAACTTAAAAAAAAAAAAAAGAGGAACCAGTTCAGTTATCCTAGAGAATGTCCAGCATCTGCTATTTCCAGTATCATTTAACTTGTTCCTCTATCCCTATATTTCTTGTAAACCTCCAGTCAGTTCCACAGCTGTAATTAGATCCAGGTTAACTCTTGGGGTAGGGAGAGGAGACAAAAATACAGCATGGGTGGTGTATCACATGTGGGAGTACAAAATATCTAGCTGTCCTACAGTTAGTGATGTAAAGTTTCATTAATGGAGTCAGGCTGTGACAGTCTGATCCCTCAAATGATCCCATTTCCCTTTGTTGACAACATTTTATGCACTGATGATCTTTTCCTGAATCAAGTATTTTAATTGAGGTTGCAAATATGATTTTCTAATTCCATCACTCCTTTCACATTTATTAGGCAGGATTCTTCTGTAAAGAAGCATTTTCTCTCACCAACCAACACTACCTGGTTACTCTGGAACTGCTGAAATATGAAATACATTTCATACAGCCAGTGATCAGAATGAGGCATTATTGGTACCTCACAAGTACCTAATGCCTAATGAGGCATTATTGGTACCATCATGAGAGAGTTACCTCTTGTGATGATCAACTTTTTCAAACATATTAAAACTCATAAATTTTTACATATTCAATGCCTCAGTTCACTAAAGTCATTCTTTTTGAAGCTCAATGCCCCATCTCAACCTGTCCATCCTGACAGTCCTGAAATCAGCCACTTCCCTAAAGAATTCTACTTCTTTTGAATGGGAAATAGTAGTGAAAGACTGCAGCAAGAATGTAAGAACCTAATTAATCAATAGCACTACTGAATTGAACCCTGATTTTGGTCCACTGTTTATGCTGATGATTATGTTGGTTTTTTATTTGTGTGGAGACTGATTTTTCATTATGTTTAAATTATATTCTAAGAATGATTATTTTCCCCAACATCAACATGTTACGGTATAAAAACTTTCATCAAAATCCTATTTGAAGAAAAAGGAAATCAGATTCCATGTTCTCGATTCTAATGGCAGCTATTATGATTAAAAACCTATTATGATTAAAAAACAATGTGCCTGGCTGGCTCAGCTGGTTAAGCACTGGACTTTTGGTTTCAGCTCAGGTCATGATCTCGGGGTCCTGGGATAGGCTCTGCACTCAGCACAGAGTGACAGAGTCTGTTTGTCCCTCTCCTGTACCCTCTGCCCCTCCATTCCCACCAAGTGTTCTCTCTCTTGAAAATAAATAAAATCTTTAAAAAAAAAAGGTAAAATCTACAGCCCTTAAGATTATCAAACAATTCATTAAAATCTAAGACTCTGTTTCCATACAGCTCACTAGCTTATTCTAACTAACTACCTGAAAATATTCCCTTTGAATTTCTACAGAAGTAATTCTGTATCCTTTTTGATGTAATTAATCTATGGAAATCTCCCCCAAAATTAATTCTAGCAATTAAACTGAAATTTTTTAAAAATAATTTTTACCACTCCAATTTTAGAATGTTTCACTCAATGCTCTAGAAAGCAAAAGTTGAAGGTCCAACCCAATTCTGTACATGTTAGATACTATGTACATAGGATGGTACACAAATAACAAAGTACACAGGTACCACTGGCAGAGAGACCACAGAAAACTTCAGTAAATCATCTTTACAATTAAATTAACTCTTACTGGTGATAGGAGTTGCATTGTTGGGTGTGTCGGCTCTCAGATACTGAGTCGTCTGGGTAGATGGCTGAGACAGCCCTTGGGAACTACTGCTGGCACTGATACTGCAAACAATTTTTAAAAGAGAAATAACTGGTAAGTCATCTTCAATGATAAATTTCCTTTTTCTATATATACAAAAAAGCATGCAGCCTTTATAACCAGCTCAAAATCCTGATGGCAATCTCAATAATGTATGGATGTCCATCACAAACATTCCATGTTGAAATTTTAGTCTCAAAATGAAAAGCTATTTCTCTTTTCTGTCTCCACAGTCTCAAGCAGGTTCATCTTATCAGTCATTCAGAAATGCATGTATGAGTCCTCAGACACCAGAGACAGCAGTCCTGAACCTCACAGAAAGACATGTTAGGGACCTATGGGTCATCTCTCAGGAAAAGAGCCCATGCTGTTCAGTTAGATTTCTTTTTTTTTTTTAAAGAGTGGAATGAAAGACCTCTTTCACTAATGGTCCAAAATCAAATGGACTATATCAAATAAGGAATATCAAAGCAAATCAAATATACCAACATGCTCAAGGCTTGGGAAGGGTATCGTATCATTTACTGAATCACATACATTTCCCTTTTCCCTCAATCCTACCTTTTTAGAATTTATGGAACTTACCAAAATTTCCTAGTACCTGAGGCATTCCATTATACCATATTATTCTTAAATAATATGGGAGATCCAGAAGATCATAGGCTCAAGTAAATGCTAACTCTGTACTCAAGATCACTACAAATTAATACCTCTTAAGCATTTATTTCTGCCTTTTCAGTAGGTAACCACAGAACACCTGTTTTTGGAGTTCTAAGTACTACTCAAAGATCAGACTGAAAATCAATGTTGTTAAAAGTCCAGAGGAAGGAAGATAAACATCACCAACCCCAAAAAGGGAAGATAAAGGACCTCAATTTACTTACCCATAAAATGGAATTAAGAAAACCTACCTCCCAGGATTTTTGTGAGGCTCCAGTTGTATAATGTATGTAAAACTACTACTTAAATAATACCAGCAACCAACATACCCTGATAGCTAAATAAAGGGCCAGCCTCAAAATTATTTACTGGTTGTTTCTCTCCAGTAACTGAACAGTAGGTGGCACTCTTGTACCACCTCAGAATTCTTGAAAAGCCTACAAAGATGCTAAGTACATTATTAGCCGCAAAGCTAATTAAGTAGAACTGCCAGAATTCAGAGATGCTTTGGCTCCAGAGTCCATGGTCTTAACCACTAGGTTAAACTCTGAAAACAAGAAATAATTTAAGTTGCTTTTATTCAATGTCTGGAAACCTTTGCCTGAAAATAGAAAGAAGCGGAACACCCAAAGCATGAGTGGTAACTGATTATTTTAGCAGACTAACATATACGCTCTATATAATCTGACAGTTTCTGCACAACTCTATCCAATGTGTGTTCAAAGCCCTAGTATACATGTCACCATTCAAGGAAAGTGTGTGGATCAAGACTCTTAAATGCCAAGCTCCTCAATGACTCCTTTAACTCTACTCAAAGTCTTATCTAAATGTTCCTGTTACTTTATTCCTACTCAGAATCTTCTAAACACCATTATTTCTTCCTCTGTAAACTGTAATTCTAACTTCAACATCACCATATACACAAAATCTGAAACATATCACCCATGTATTTCTCTTCTCATTCTTACCTCCTTCCTCTTCCTTTTCTACTCAGATAAAGCAAGTACAACAGAGGGGACAGAGAACCTTAGGGGCAGATATCAAACTCAGCCAGTTCCCTGTCCCCTTGTGTTTTTGTTTATGCCACAAATATGCCTATCCACTGTGTGTATGACAACATGTAGGCCTGCAGATTCAGCAATGAGTAAGACATACTGCTCCCTAATTGGACAAAGCTTACAGTCTAGTGGGAGAGACAAGTACACAAAAAATTATTATAGGAGAAAAAAGTACAGTAACTGCTACCAAAGAGAAAGAGAGGGAAGAAGGGAGAGGAGAGGCATAGGGCAGGAGAGAGAGAGAAACGGAGAAGGGAGAAATGGGCAGTTGGGAGGCTTAGAAAAGACTTCATGAAAGAAAAGGCAATGGGGAGGTGAGAGTTGAAGAAGGAACAGGTTTGGACTGGTGGAAAATGCAGGGACCCCTGTGGGCAAAAGGATAGCAAGAACTAAACTCCCAACGGGCAAAACATAGGGCCAAAGTGCGGAACACATAATCATGTGACTGCAGCATAAGTAGGGGTACAGTAATAAAGCAAGAAAAATTCAACGAATATGGGAGATACCTCTCCACAAAAAGGAGAAAGCCAAGTCACGAAGCTGGAAATCTTTCAATCATCAAGTGGGAATCACTGAGGAGGAAAGTGAGAATTACGTACTGGGAAAATAAACCTGTCACTCCATCTTTACGTGTCACCCTATCTTGGCTATCAAGTTCTCCCTGTCATCTCTGATCCACCTAGGCTGGGACAAGCACCTTTTCTATTCTCACAGTATACTACACAAATCATTATCATCAAATTTATAAACTTTTATAATTACAGGTTAATGTCAAAGATGAATATTCGAAGCTATAAAGTATATCACCAATTTTTTAATATTCCCAGCACTGGGCAATCCAACCCAGCATATCTCCAAAGCTACACATCAGAACTATCCAGGAAGCTTTAAGAAAAATAGTGATGCCCATACACCACCCCAGACCAATTACATCAGAATCTCTAGAAGGTGGGACCCATGTTTTAAAAGCTTACCCACGACAATAATGTGCAACCATGTTGAGAACCAATGGTTTAAATCACAGTGGGTTCTCAATAAATGTTTTTGGATGGATGGATGGGCAGAAGATGGATGGATAATGATGGAGGGATGAACTAGGAGGAAGAAACAGGGCTATTTTAAAAAGGTACAAGGAATCTGGAATAGAGTCATGTTAAAGGGGGACAGGAACAAAAGTGTGATCCTCACTTCTTAGTAATTTCTGTCTTCAAAAAATGTTTTAAATAGACTCAGAAAAACACAATGACAATAATCACAAGGACAACAGTTTTTCTTTTGGCAAGACCTGATCATCCTCCCTCCTTTCCCTGTGAACCGCAATGCATGGGTGTGTGCGGGCTCTCATGTAAATGCAGATAAACACTTTAATTTTTTTCCTTTCCCAAAATAGGTTTAATACCTGTCATCCAGTTCAATTCTTTTCATACTGTGAAGGTGCAAAACAGCTAATATTATTGCTACAAGAAATATCACTGCACAGCAAACGCCCACGCTGATATAAAACACACGTGTAGAAGTGGTTGGAGCTGCATGCACAGGATCATCTAAAATAAAAATGAAAGGCATATTAAGCTTTTTAAACCAGTATTATCAATTGCTTTATGATCCAATATAAACAATGAGTATCCTGTTCTTTGTAAAAAAAAAAAAAATATTTTCATTTCATTTGCCCCTCTTTGGTAAGATCAGTCACCAGTGGTATGTTGGTATAAGTCCTTACAATTTTTAAAATTCCCTAAATGTTGTTTAAGTTTTTAAAACGGGTTTTAAACAAAAATTTCCATTGATGAGTACAAAAGTCCCAGTTTTACATGTATGTATGGCTGTGCTGTCCAACAGAACTCTCTGCAGTGAAGGAAATGTTCTATAGTATGCTGTCCAATACAGTAGCCACTGGTCACCTGTGATGTCTAGAGTGGAAAGATCAGATATCTTTTTGCCAACCACAGACTCACAGAAGGAATATACAACAGAGTGACCCACACATTTAAAAAAAAAAAAAAAAAAACTTTTAGTCTTTTTCTCTTGTAAGAGTAACAGATTGTTTTGCTTATTTATTTTCAAAGGTAAGGGCAGGATATCAAGACCCCACTAATAATATAGTGTTCAATTCTGTATTATTCAAAACACAGGGGGAGAGAGAAAGCAAACCTTGGCAATGGGGGAAATAACTCAAAGACAAAGAGACAGACACACACACACTCACACACACACAAACTAGGAGAAGATGCACAGAGATATACATGTGATCTCAGGAGAAGAAAGAGAAATAGAAGCAGAACTGGTGTAACCAAGGAGAAGACACAGAAAGCACAGGAGAAGACAGAGAAATAGAAGCAGAACTGGTGTAACCAAGGCATCAAGTAAGTTTTAATAATGAGTACTCACATAATTCTATTGAATAAAACCTGAGGAATCTGGGTTTTATCCTACGTAAGACAGGAAATCATTATTAAGCAAAGGAATGATACACATGATGAGACTTGAAAAAAAAAAAAAAAAAACCAAGCTGACTGCACACTGTGTACAGAATGCTTTGAGAAATGAGCCAGGACAGGGGCAGGGAACAAGTTAGAAAGTTACTACAGTAGTCCAAAAAAGAGACAGCAGTGGTGTGGGCAAGAGTGTTACTGAAGGTAAATTAATGGACTGGAAGCACTGTCAACAGACTTTGCTAACTTTGGCTTAAAGAATTAGGTGGATAAGGGTACCTTTACACAGATCGGGGAAAAAAGGCAGGTTGGGGGAAGAAAGTGAGATGATTAAGAGTTTTGTTGTATCTACGAGTACCCAGTACACATCCACATGGTTGGCAGAAATACAAATGTAGAGTTCTGGGGATAGCTAAGGACAAAAAAGAACAGCTAAAGCTTTCAAAAACTTTTAAAGTTGCTTTCTAAAATTTAAACTGAATCAACAAACAATAAACCAGAACAAATTAAAGCAAAGAGACCAAATAGCTTCTAGGGCAGCTAGACTTTACACAGCCTGAATGAAGGCCTGACTTTCCTCAAGGATAACACAGGCTGTTCAATGTTGAGAGGGACAGAAAAGGGAGGTCCCAAAGGTCGGGGCTGGCAGTATCAACCCAAGCACACACCAGGGCAGAGAAGAGGACACTGCTTTGCTGGGAAGATCCCCCTATTTGTATCCTGCTTGTTTACCTCCAACTTCCAGGCCTGTGTATGCACTGCTCCTACTCCTTCACTTGGACACCTCACCTGCCACTGCTTGGTCACCCTTCCAGTCTCAGATGAGATACACCCTGTCCCTCACTCCCTCAGAGATTATATGGCCCTCTGCAGGGTTCCCAAAGCACCTTGCACTTGCCTTATCTTAGCTTGCCATACTACGTTATTATCACTGCATTAGTGCCTTGTCCATATCATCCACTACAGTACAAGCCCTTAAAGGCAGGGTCTGCTTGGCTCAGTTTAACCCTCTGCTTTAATCTTACCATCTGACACATCTCAGACTCTCAACAGATGTTGAATGGATGGACAGAAAGGGAGGGAAGGAGAGAGGTACTGAGGAAACGACAGCCGGAGACCAAGAATATGCAGTATTCTAGTCTCTTTGTGTGAAATAACAACCTACTAGCATAAAAGAAATGGGTAAAATTACCAGAATTTTCAAAGTAAATTTGGGGAGCAGTGATTTTTTTAAAAAATAGTTTTCTTTCTTCTCAGAGATAAATCCAAATGAAATATTCTAAAAAAGTTGACAATATATAAAATTAGCTGAGGGTTAACCGGTCCAAGTCACAAGTCAGATTTTCTTAACTTCTCCTACTAAAATGAGAATCTGACACGTTTTTATGTTCATACTTTAATTATAACCATTCAAAATGACATAATATAAAGTCTTGCTTTAGATCACTTGTTATAAAATATGTAAGAATTTTGCTTCACAAAAATGTCAATATTCTAATCATTTCCCCTGACTATACACCAATCTACAAAACATCAGTGAATAGCAACGCCTCACGTATCTTTGACAAACTGGACACTACAAGGCCTCGGAGCCCCATATAATTCCATGCATTTGCAATCAGCCATTTTTCTTCCCTCTGATGGAGAAAGGTAACACAGTAACACTTACAAATAGTTCTGCTAGAGTTTTTGTCCAAGGCTGAAGTTTTTACTTCTTCAAGTTCTGAATTTTAAAAAAAGATAAAAGATGCTTTAGAAATTCTTCCTTTCCATGAAAACTCTTAAATACTTTAATTACATTTTCTGAGTTTTTCTCTAACGTAGTTTTGTGTTCTATTAGAATACTGCCTGAAGTAAATCATAAGGTACTTGTTACAAGATAATGAATGCTACATTAACTATTTTGATAATCATCACTATAATCACCAATCTCTAGTTTATGGGTGTTGCTTATAGATGCTCAGTGAAAAAGGGTTTCTGTGGTCAAGAAGTTTGGGGGAAAACACATTTTCATCTCTATGGAGGTGCATAATTCACCCTAGCAGAGTATAAAGACTCTAAGGAGTTCTTAAGTTATGAAACTTACCTGATCAAGCAGTCCCCACTCTCACACAAAAAAGGAACATTTTTGGGGTGTCTGGGTGGCTCAGTTAAGCAACTGCCTTTGGTTCAGGTCATGATCCTGGAATCCCAGGATCGAGTCCTGAATCAGGCTCCCTCTAACCCTCCCCCCACTCATGTACTCTCTTGCTCTCATTCTCTCCCAAATAAATAAAATCTTTTAAAAAGGGGGGGGGGGCATTTTCTTGCCAGTAACACTCATTAACATTGATAAAAGTACAGACATATTTTCTGTTGTAACTTTCTAAACATAATAGGACAGAAAATCATTAGGATCACATTCTCAAGTAAGAGTCATAAATTGGATGACTGGGGTGGCCAGAAGTATGACAACCAAATGAAAAGGGGGCACTATATTAAACTTAAGTCTAAAACAGCAGAAAATTACACCAACTGTATTTTAATGTTAATTTCCAGGTACACATAAAGAAAATGGAGAAAGTATGGGATCATTTTGAATGTCAGCTGATTCTTAACCTCAGTGGCTACCAAGAAGTGGGCTCCATCAATCACATCACCTTTGCCATCATCCTGCCTTAGGCATTAGGCGAAGCACCACAGTACAGTTATATCCCCTCCCTAGGGATCAGGAACCAGGTCTTCTATAGTCCTCACTGACTGGCTGTGCAAACTTAGGCCCAGTCTCCTCGTATCAACTATATAATGACTAGACTGAACCAGAGAGACTCTAAAGTCCACTTTGGCTTTAAAGTCACATGAAAGTAGGTACATAACTGAATATATTAGAACTGAAAAATGTATCAAAACACTGAAGCTAGAGGCGCCTGGGTGGCTCAGTCAGTTAAGCCTTTGGCTCAGGTCATGATGCCAGGGTCCTAGCATCGAGCCCCACTTCGGGCTCCCTGCTCAGTGGGGAACCTGCTTCTCCTTCTCCTTCAGCCTACTGCTCCCCGTTTGTGCGTGCGCTCTCTCTGTCAAATAAATAAATAAAATTGTAAAAAAAACAAACAGTGAAGCTAAAAGGTGCTTGCTCAGTTCCCATTTAAAAAAATGTCCATTCTAATGCAGTAGAGCTTTTTTATTGGCATGTATCTGGATAGCACCCACTGTAACTCACTTGTTGGCCTTAAGTACTTCGATAATACTCAGCACTAACTTCAATTAGGAAATGTATTAAGAGAGAGGTTAACAATGGAGCTAAGAGCTCAAGTTTGCATCCAGCTGCACCACTTAGCTGTCTGACCTTGGCAAGTGGCTCAGATGCTCTGAGCCTCAGTTGACTCCTAAGAAAATGAAGGTAATGAGAGAACTACTGCCTAGGGTCATTGTAAGGATTAACTAGGCTCAAAAGAAGTAAAGTGCCCATCAGATAGTAGGCCGTCAATAAGTTTAGAGAGCTTTATTTTCCCTATCTTAGATAGTAACCTCAGTGACCGTGCAAACTCTGTGCAACTTAAAGTGAGTGGGCTGGACTAGATGACCTTTAAGGAGAAACTCTAAAATTCTTTCCCCCACAGCCTATGTGCTGGGAATTCTCATAGCCACTATAATTTCTTGAGTAACCGATTATTCAAAACCAAAGCTACTAACATCTATTAAGTACCCACACATGGTATTCTAAGATTTAGGTTTGATTCAATTAATCTAAAACAAAATAAGAAAGCACAACTTCTGAAATAGGTTATTATACCCAGTTTACAAATGCAAAAACTAAGACTTAAGTTAAGTGACTTCCGCCCCCCACCCCCGTCTCAGGCCCAGTCCATCTGGCCCCAGGGAATGCTTCTGCACAAGAGCACCTCTATAAGGAAAACACAGTGAACACTCAGTTATTCAGGGGCCCCCTACCACAATTATGTGACCAGCTACTTGAGTACAATTTCACATCCCTAATGGAAAATTAGCAATTCTGGTAAAAGATTTTGAGAATGAGGAGCCCAAAGGAGATTCCTGGCAACAAGCTACCTGGCGATTATCTCAGTATTTCCTGCTAGTGCTCTTTGTTTTCTCACTTGGCAACTAACATCAAGATTTAGTCACAAATCTGTAGAAAGATGACAAAACGTATTTTTTACCTCATCACATCTATATAAAACACACACTGGTAAATAAATGCCTTACTTTTGTAGCACATTTTCCTTCGTTTGAAGTTTAAGACTGTAAAGTTTTTTGAAGAATTTACTGTCAAGTTGAGCTGCATTAGTATCATAACCTCAGAATCTACTTTGCCAGTACAGGAAAGTTCGACTCGAAACACTGTTTAAAAAACAAAAAAGAAAAGGTATTTTACTTTTCTAAAAATCAACATTAATACCTACTAAGTATTTCAGAACTCTCTATTTTTGTTGCATAAAACTAAAAATAGTTCATTTACATAATACTAAACAGAAATTTTCAGAGAACTTACTTTCAGACTATACAGCTTTAGACATTATTTCTTCATTTATTATAGATATACAAGTTATCATTAAAGAAGCCAAGACATAAAGGAAGAGATTATTTTCAACTTTTGCTCATGATTTTTAATAGATTACTTTGTCTCATAAGTCCTATTATAATATAGCAAAGCTACAGAGTAGGGCAAACCCTGCTACCTTACCAGTTACATCAGCAACAGAAACAACAATTACTTTAAAAAAAAAAAAAAGGAGAGACAATTTAAGATCAAAATGCAATTATGTATTGCTCTTAACTAAGAGATTAAATATAAACCTGTAAACTGATAAACCTGATAAATTAATCAACTATGAAGTAAAAAAAACCCAAAAAACAAAAACCTCTTTAAACAGAAACTGGATTTAATAATCTACATAGAAATTGACCAGTAAATATGAGCAAGCCTCCCTATACTTCCCTAAAGCTTAGTGTATGTCACTAATAACAGATGACAGCTTATACTTTTAAGTTTGAAGAATTTCAGTTGGCTTTCCTTAAAATCTCACATCTTCAGGAGCCTTTCTCAAAAGTAGTTAAACTGGGGTATATGTGACACTTAAATTGTTTCGTCAGACATGTATTATATGACCATCCTGTGCAGAGGCAGTACTGGGCACCAAGGGCAGATGGCTGAAAAAGACAGCTCCTGCCCTCAGGGTAGCCAACCGCAGCAAGGAGAGACAAGCACAAAGAATTACAAGATAATGGGATCAGTTCAAAATCAGTCAAATTACAAGATCCTACAGGGTAGGAAGAACAGAAGAGTTAAGAACTGGAGGGAGAGAAGGAAGCAAGAAAAGGACAGCACAGATTTTGAGTCTTGAAGAATATTTAGTATGAATGAGAGTTTAATAAGCAGAAAAGAGGAACGGGTGGTTCCAAATACACAGACCGGCACATGCAAAGGCAAGGATGTCAAAACTGCATGTAGTACGGTGTCCCTGGAATGCTGGGGCAAATGCAACAACAGGGCCAGAGGATAAACATACAGCACAATGGCCGGACAGAGAGTCTGCAATGTACTCAGTTGATAGGGGGCCCTCATGGGCCTGATGTCATTAGGTCAGACATGAGTGTTCAGTGATGATCCATGCCATGTGTGGCAATCAGTCAAAGAGGAACAAGACCAGACACAGAACCATGTGGAGGCCAAGGCCAGCAATGCAGAAAAGGAGACAAGGAAGAAGTGAGCACAGACAGCTCTGGAAGGGATGGAAAAGACAAAATGGTTTAAAACACACTGCAAATAATCAGGATTTTCAAAAATTACTTTCCAAAGTATTTACACATCTTAAACCTACCAAGTAAGATGCACTACACATCAATTATTAAACTGTTATTTTTGGGATATGGGGGGGACGCAATTGAAGACAGTATGTTAACTCTTACAGACTCACCTGATAAAGTACGTGGAACTTCCCCCTGAGCAGAAATGTTGACCTGGGGCATGTCCATAGCCACAAAATTGTCTACTTGGAATCCCAGCTTATATTCAACCTGTAAAATGTGGAAATAAACAAACTGAATCTGTGATAATAGAAAGGACACTAACAGTTTGACTTCACTTATTAGCTCATGAACTAGTATATGCATGAGTCTTTCATATGTACAAATAATCTAGCTATAATAAAATTCAAATTGTCAGGAGCAGTCCTAGAAATTTTCAACTGGATCAAAACTCAACCCAGTAAGTCACCCTCTATTTCACGTCCAGAACAGTACTATCACTCTCTTTTAGAATCTGCATTCTAGGTAGGATTCAGAAATCTTGCTGACGACTACACAGCCACTGACAGAGCGGCCCTGGAGAGATAGATATGAAGAGCCAAGTTGCTGAGATGTGTCTTTTACAGACCACTGACAAGTGACCAACACAGTCTCTGATTGATAAATGCCAGGCTCTGAGGGCTTCCACGTGGCTGGCAGAGGAAGCTCTACTCTGCAGATCTACCCACTCCACAGATTACAAAACAGAAATTTCTCATAGAATATCTCTAGTCTAGCTCTCACCATAAAGAAAGTTTATGTTTGGATACCCATCTAATTTCTGCATCTATTTCTCAAGTAATTCAGAATCCGGAAAGGAAAAGAAATAATTACAAAGATATAACTGGAACACCAGTATTAACTATCAATACCTGGCCTACGTAGTGGCTAGGTGGCTCAGTCGGTTAAGTGTCTGCCTTCAGCTAAGGTCATGATCCCAGGGTCCTAGGATTGGGTCCCACATCGGGCTCCTTGTTCAGAAGAGAGTCTGTTTCTCCCTTTCATTCTGCCCGCAGCTACCTCTATTTGTGCTCGCTCTCTCTCACTAACTCTCTGTGTCAAATTAATAAATAAAATCTTAAAAAAATAATAACTTAATCAGCATCAACAAATACTGTCCTATTGCTAGACTGATGGTCATGGAAGAAACAGCTCAGACTGTAAAACAATAGCTGAAATCCGGAACAGCTGCCACCTTCACGGCCTTCAATGAGGACTTTTATTTCACACTATTCTTTGTACAACCTGCTGGGGTCTCGATAAGAACAGTACCCCTCTCCCACTCAGTGGTCACAAGGCTGGTTTTGGTGAAGAGCTAGAATTGGCAGAAGCCAAGGAGCAATGAGTGGGTTGGGAAAAGAGTGGTAGGAAGGAGGTTTACGAAATCATTCTTTAATAAACTTAACTAGGAAAAACCACCAGTTTTGGGGTGGAGGATAGGTGAGGACAGATTCTGAGCCTTTTGTTTGTTTCTTTCTTTAATAGGAGGTATTAAAATGTGTTGGGTGCCTGGGTGGCTCAGTTGGTTTAAGTGACTGCCTTCGGCTCAGGTCATGATCCTGGAGTCCCAGGATCAAGTCCTGCATCGGGCTCCCTGCTCAGCAGGGAGTCTGCTTCTCCCTCTGACCCTCTCCCCTCTCATGCTCTCTCTCTTATTCTCTCTCTCTCTCTCAAATAAATAAATTTAGTAAGTAAATAAATAAATGTGTTTATATGCTAATGAAAAAAGCCAAAGAAATGGGATATAACAAAGATGAAAAGAAACAAGAAAAGAGTATCATCCTAGTTTACAGAGAAAGGGATAGGCTGGGGCAAAGGGTGTCCACCCATGGATAAGAAGCATTCGTGCCAACGAACTTAACTCCCCCTATAAGTGGGTCTCTTTTCACACTTTCATACTTGAATGTCCCTGAACATTGTAGGGGTATACAAATATCATATTACTACTTTGCAGTAAGATATACAAACAATTGTTCAAGTGCCACATTCACAACAAAGAAAAATGTTCTTGGCGCTGCATATCACTGACTTAGTGGTACCTTGAGCTAGAAAGTGTTCACGCTTACCTTAGTACGTCGCAACACTATGACTGCCACCAGGGGGTGCAAGAGAGCTGGCTACACCGTGGTTGAGTTTGGGCCAAGAAGGAGCAGGCTTTCCAGCAATACTCAAACCACTAAGAAAATGGACTCGCTATATTCCTAAATCCATGCTATCTTTGAATAGGGCATCACATGAAGGGCAAGTACACAAAAGAAATTAGGCAAGAATTGGACTGGACCCATGACACTATGTGACCCTTACATAAATGAACTTTTCTGAGCTTCAGTTTTTATAAAATGGGGCTACTACAATGCATTAGGAGGATCAAGTAGGATAATTAATACAACACGCCCATCAGTCTGGCACAGGTCCCTCTGATAACTACAGACCCCAGTGGCATCAGTCGTTCCAGAATAGCTACCCTACGGCCCCAATGCATTCCCCATAAGCACCAGCTTACTACTGATCCAACATTCTGACACAAGCCTCCTGTGCTCTGCCAAGAACACTGCTGTAGCCGTTCTGTTCTGTCTTCCATCCCAGGGCCCTCACTATTCTAAAACTGCCTCCTACACTGTTAGGCTTTTCAAAAATTGTCTTCCCCACCTTCTCCTGCAACGTGGCTTTTCTCAGAAGTCTTCTTTTCCCCTATCATTCAATTCTTAAAACACCTGACCCTCAGGGCCCAGACAGTAGGGTCAGCATTCTTTTAGGATCATTAGGTCTAGACAAAATCCCCTATATCCTGAAGCTCATGAATTCTACTCAAGATGGCTATTTCTCATAGCATCAACTTCAACAACAGACAAAAACTTTTTTAGAGGTCTTGGCCCTGGTTCACTTTGTCTCCTGGCATCTTCCTGGTGGCTTCAGTATTAAGTACTCAGTATTGCTACATAGTAAAGAATTACTCCAGAACCAGAAAAAATGCACAAATCCCACCCAATCAAAGATCCTATCACTATTTCTGACCCCTACAAAACCAGTCCTTTGTCTCCACCACTCTGATTCAGCCAACATTTATGAAGCACATCTGTAAGCCAAGGGCTGTGCTCAGAGCTGGAATGCAATGGCCAATTCAGCTATTCCCCTCCTCTCCAGCTCAGCCAGTGACTTGGTTTCACCCTTCCAGGGTTTGGGCTCCAAAAGTGACTATGTTACTGACACACTCATACTGGCACCCTCATACCTCAAAGGGGTGCACCAGCACCCTAACAATCTCTAACTCTACTCCTGCCCAGCACTGCTGGAGGATCATATCTCCCATTGCTGAAGGATTTCACTTCCCTGGAGAGAAGGGTGCTTCTATACAAAGATGACCTCCAGGCTCAGGGTTGGCCCTTAAACCTGTCAGCAAGCCCTTCTTCACAGACTCCTCTCCCTCCCTAGTCAACTCATTTCAAATATCACAGGACCTCACCACTTCACCACCTGCTGCCCTGACCACTTCCTCACTCTTCAGACAATGTCCTCATCTCCTTTAGCTAGCCCACAGGAACCTCCTTTCTGTCATTCTTTTCAGCACCAGAGGTCTGTGAGAGCACTCAACCTCTGCACTCCAGTCCCATGGAAAGATATATCCTCTTCTCCAAATAAGCTCTCTTCTCCGAGTATTTCATCACTGATGGGATCTCGTATCACCCACTGGTCTCTCACTCTCTTATACCTTCAATCTCTCCAATATGCCCAATTATCTACTAGACGCATATATTTTATAATCTTATAGCTCTCAAACTTAACAGATTCAAGGCCAAATGCATGTTTCCCTACATTTATTCTTTTATTCTAGGTCTCAGTTATTATAAGCAGAGGTACAGCTAACCAGGGACCAAAACTTCTAGGAAAGCAGAGACTGGCAAACAGGGTCAAAGGCCCTAATGGCAATGCAGAGGGCAGGGGACAAGATTAGCAACCGAGTATCTCAGAGAGGCAAGGGGGAGAGAAATAAGCTTGTGAATGGAGCTGGATAGGAGGTCTGAGAAGGCTGGCCCTCTGGCTAGAAAAGAAGCCTGGAGGAATAAGGAGTATGAAAGCACAGAAGACTACTCTTCACTGGCTCCCTTTCTGAGGGACTACCTAAACATGTGAGGCATTCACAAGGTGATTCTCCTCTCTCTGAAATCCTTAGGATATTAATTTTTAATTGCAGTTTCTGAGGGCAGAGAACAAACTGCCAGTTATCACTGTCCAATTTTCTTTATTTTGCCATATATCGATCTGTATGGAATCTCACTTGCCAGTGATCCTTTGAAGAACAGATCCATTCTAAAGCTAACATTCATAATACACTGGAACAAAGGAAATCTGAACAGCAATTGTTTATCAGAAAAAAGAGTGAGCCAAAATATTTCAGAAAAGAAGTCGGAGAAAATGTAAATATTTGAAAAAGCTAAAAAATAAACATTTTTGGTAATCTTCCCTTACTTGGAAACAACTGGCAATTGCGAATAGGCAGCTGATAAAGTAAAGCAATTTCCTTCTGGAACGAGGTACAGATTTAAAGTGAAAACATTTGCCTATAGCCATATAGCTTTTTTAATTTCTCTGAATTCACCACAAGTGCTACCTTTTTCACAGAAATCCCACTCTGCAGGAGATAATGCTTTCTGGCCCCCGGAGCTGCTATAGGAACTCTGGACAAGTTCCCTGCAGACCATCCTAACAAGGATTAAGAACTCCTGAAACCAGAGAACAGTTATAGAGTGGATATGAGTTGGGGGAATATTCTGCTATATTTTGGTATATTTTTGCCTTCCAGATACCTAAAATATCTACTGACCCTTAACAGATACGGTGGCATGCTTCTTTCCCAGATATCAGAGAATGTTCTGGACCATACAAGAAACTAATTATTTGTTAAAACCACCTAGTAGTCTTGGCTTTTTTTTATCATGTGGTCTTGTGAAAGAGAAGAAATACCAGAGTTCTCATCCCACCTGCAAATGCAATTAACCAATAGTATTTAACAACTACTCACTAAGGCTATGTGACACAAATGTCAAGAATAAGACAGCTTCAGCCTCTCAGACGACCACAGTCTATTTGGCAAGACAAAACCACCAAGTAAACACTGAAAAACAACACTATTGGCAAAATCTTTGACGTGTGAAAACTAGTATTAAAATATCAACAGTGTGAATGGACATATCAAGGAGAGCCTAGAGATCTTTGGAAGCAAATATTTTACCTCTCAGCATACCTTAAAAAGTAAGAACTGAGAATTTTTTTTTTTTTTAAAGATTTTATTTATTTATTTGTCAGAGAGAGAGCGAGCGAGAGCGAGCATAGGCAGACAGAGTGGAAGGCAGAGTCAGAGGGAGAAGCAGGCTCCCTGCGGAGCAAGGAGCCCGATGTGGGACTCGATCCCAGGACGCTGGGATCATGACCTGAGCAGAAGGCAGCTGCTTAACCAACTGAGCCACCCAGGCGTCCCAAGAACTGAGAATTTCTGATAACATGTTAGCACTTAGGAGCTGTGGCCTTCCTCCAGAAAGTTCATGATTGCATCCCGGGGCCAACAGAATCAGGTGAAGAACTTTGTGTCTTCTCAGGTGAAGAAGCCATGTCTCTCTTGCCCCTTGTGTGACCTTCCCATTTCAAGACACCTCTACCTCCTCTGTCTTTTGCTTCTACTACCTTAAGCAAGTCCCTTCCCAAATCTGGGTCTTATTTTTTTTTTTTTTCTCTCATAATAACTGATCGATAAACTAAATTATAACCACATGAATGTATTTTTAAGTGATTTGAAAGAAAAAAAAATTCAACTCTATCTCCAGTGACAGAGAAACTTTACCAGGATATGTTGTTCAGTGCTCTGCAAACTGCAGAAAGTATGCAGTATGTTACTTGTTAAAACACACACACACACACACACACATACACACACAGATGCTTATCTGTGTACAGACTATCTTTAGAATTGGAGACAGGAATCAGGTAACAGTGGTTGCCAATGGAAGGGCAACTCAGTGTCTAGATTGGCTAGGGATGGTACCAGCAAAGTTAAGAGGACCTATTTTTCACTGTATACGTCTTGTGCCTTTTGAATTTTGTACCATACATATACATCATTACCCAAAAGATCAATTTTTAAAACAAATGAAGTTCAATTACTCAACTGTGCTAAAATTACCAAGAGATTATGACTTAAAGTCGGGATTAGGAGTTGCAATGGTGGCCAAAGCCTGAAACTGGATTAACACAAACATATTCCTTGGATTTTTATTATAAAATATTTTAAGATAAAAGATGATTACTTTCCCCTAAGTTGTAAATCCTGTTACAGATGAACTTGTGAAATTAGTTTAGCTATATACTCAATCTGTGAATTCCCTTCATGTCTCCAAATTTATAACTTTATTCACAGTTGGACAACTGGTGTCAAGTGTACCCAGCCTATGTTTTACACATCTAGAAACGGGAAATTCCCCATTCCTAATACATTCCAACTTTAAAAAGCTCTAACTACTCAGAAGACCCTCGTTTGTTGAGCTGTGTCCTGTGGCTTCTACCTATGCATCTCTTCTGCAGTCAGTAGAACACCTGTATCCAAGTGCCAGGTGCTATACACCAGGCACAGGGAACACAGAGACAGATGAAAAGAAGATCCTCCCTCTGAAGTGATTTGCATCTAGAAGGGAGATAGAAAAGATCAACCATTACAATACTCTTAGAGTATGACAAGGGCTATGAGGGAGGAAAGACAAGGGTGCCGTGGGTACAGAAAGGAGCACCTGACACAGCCAAATGAGAGGTGACACCAGCTCTGAGATTTAGGAGATGAACAGGAGTTCATGAGGTAAAGAATAGGGAAAGGGCATTTCTAGCAGTGCGAACAGCAGCAATGTAACTTCCGGGACATTCAAAAAACTACCAAACAAAATGGCCCTAGTCAACTAGCTGAAAAGGAAGTAGAAAAGAAAGGCAGAATCAAGATCATAAAGGCTTCCTAAGAAATCAGAACTTTATTCTGGTGGCAACTGAGAGCCCTAAAGTAGTTTGGGTGGGTAGGGCATGTGGGGTGAGGTGGAGCAGCTGCACAGCAAAAAGTCAATCCAGAGGCAAGACGACTGGTTAGAAAACCATTTCCATCTCTTGTTAAGAAACAATGAAGGCCCAAACTACAGATGGGGCATCAGGTCCAGAAAGAAGATGAATTTAAGGTATAATTATCACAGACAGTCAAATGGACTTGGCAGATATAGCAGAACTGTATGACCCCTTCTAGGATTCTGGCTAGATGTGTAAATAGATGGTGATGCCCTCCAGCAAGTCAGGGAACATCTTTCTGCCTTACCAGAAAGATCATACCAGCAACAGTAGTTCAATGTGCACTAATGATGATATGTAAAACCTGACACAGAAGTAGTTTAGAAATTATTCATGAAGAATTTGAAAAGACCACAGACTATACCAGGGCACCTCCTGACCCAACCTGTGCCCAGGACAGTACAAATATGTGTGTGTGTGTGTGTGTGTACACACATCATATATATACATATACAAATGTATATGTGTGTGTATATATGTGTCTATGTGTGTATATATACACAAAGACATATACATACATGAATATATGTATTTATTCATCTGAACCCTTTCCTCTCTCCTCTCCTCCACTCCAACTTCCTCCTGTGACAGGCTCTTAAAACTCCTCAGACATCCACTATCAGCAATATCAGATCCCTGAAACTCACTCCAAATAAAAACATCCAATGCATGTGTATATCTGAAAAGGAATGATTAAGAGGTTTAAATCTGTTCAATTCTTTTTTTTTTTAATTTTTTTTTTTTTTTAAGATTTCATTTATTTATTTGACAGAGAGATAGCACAAGTAGGCAGAATGGCAGGCAGAGGGAGAGGGAGAAGCAGGCTCCTTGCTGAGCAGGGAGCCCAATGTGGGACTTGATCCTAGGATGCCGGGATCATGACCTGAACTGAAGGCAGGCGCTTAACCAACTGAGCCACCCAGGCACCCTAAATCTGTTCAATTCTAACTGCCACATGCCACACTGCCTTTTTCTTCACAAGTTACTACCCATATACTTACCCAGGAACCATTCTCATGATGTATCATTATTTTTCCTTAAGTGGGCCCAGAAATAATCACACCCTAGTCAAGGTTAGTAGAATAGTAGATTTTCTATTTCATTAGATTTTTCACTACTTCGAAATATACGTATCATTTGTTTTTATATTCATCAACGTTATAAGTAGGAAAAGTAACAAAGGATTAAATATCAATTTTTTGGAGACTATAAGAAGCTTCTCTGACTGAAAGATGTTCACAGAACACAGAATCTCAGAGCAGCAAGGGAACTTAAAATTCAAGACCAGCTACTCCACAAATGTTTGAATTTCCATTCCCTCTACAACATTCCCACCAAATATTTACCAAATGTGGATCGGACTCTTCCAGAGAGAAGGAACATGCTAATCTCTTTGACAACACTGGCTAAAAAGTGAAAACTAATTCTAAACACAGATGTAGAAACTAGTAGTTGAAAGCATTAATAAGGAATGGAATTTTTAAAATATAGTATCACAAAATTTCCCTACAATTACTTATTCATTATTAAGGAGAAAACTTTACTGTGGAGAAATCCATGAATTGAGTGATCAGAGATCACCAATAATGGGACAAGTTGACATCATGTGCATTGTGAAGGACAGCATTTTTGTGGTGTTACTAACGAAGAGATGTTCCTGAATCTAATCACAAGAAAACCTCAGACAACTCAAACTGAGGGACATTCTACAAAATAACTGGATTGTGTGCTTCAAAAATGTCAAAGTCAAGGTACACAAAGGCCAAAGAAATGTTCCAAATTAATAGAGGACTAAAGGTACATCAACTGCCTGCATGATCCTGAATCAGATAGAAAAAAGAACTATAAAGAACAACATCAGAATAACTGATGAAATGTGAATACTGTACATTAGATAACAGTACTATATTAATATTAATAAGTTTCCTGATTTTGATCACTGTCCTCTGGTTATATAAAGAATGCCCTTATTCCTAGAAAATATACATTGATTATTTAAGGCCAAAGGGACAGGATGCTTGCAATTCATTTTCATACAGATCAAGAAAAAAACTGTGTGTGCGTGAGCGTGGGGAGAAGAATGAATGATAGAGTAAGCAAATGAAGCAAACTAGTAACAATCAGTGAATCCGAATAAAGGATATAGGAGAATTCTTTCTATTATTCTTGTAATTTTTATGTTGGAAATTGTATCAAAACCAAAAGTCACCCCACCCCTAAATAATAAGGTCACATAATGTTATTATAAGAACACTGGAAAATGTGTTAGCACAGTTACTTTGAAGATTTCAGGTGCCTCTCATTGAAATCAACATATCTCAGATTAAAATGTCTCATGTGAACTTTTTCTGAATTATCTGTACCTTTTGGCACTTCAGCATATCCAGGTTTCCATTTACTAAATGTAATTGTTTCACATGAATTTTCATTCTTGATTTCTGTTTTGCAGTTTTTACCATAAAGATATCAACCCACCACTAAAAAAGTAGGCCCATATTTGGATACCCCAAGGCAACAATGTTGGATGGTTCAGGTGCTCCAGACGACGAGGCATATATGTTTTACTAAGAATCCAAGCTAAGTCAACTTTAATCGCATTACTGCAGTGATATTTTCATGCCTATATATATATGCATATAATGTTTCTGTAATGTATGCTTCAATCTATATATATATAGTTGATACTTAAGTAACACCAGTTTGAACTGCACAGGTCCATTTACATGGATTTTTTTTTTATACTGTAATACCCTAAATGGATTTTTAATTCCTTATAATTTTCTTAACATTTTCTTTTCTCTAGCTTACTTTATTGCAAGAATTACAAATATATATAACATATAAAATATGCGTTAACTGACCATTAGTAATTAAGTTTGGGAGGAGTCAAAAGTTATACATGAATTTTCGACTATGGGGGGGGCATTGGTACCCTAACAGTACCTAATATACCCTCATGTTATTCAAGGGTCAACTGTAATAATAATAATAGTTATATAACCATTTTTACTCATCTGATTACCAAACAACTATACTTCAGATATTTAGTGTTAATAAGTGAATTAAAGAAGTAAGCACCCCTACACATTTGATAAGGAGTGCTGGTTCACTGGTACCATCTTGAGAGAGAGAAGAGAGATATAACTTGGCAATGTCTACCAAAATTTTGAAAACTCACACTCTGACCCTGCAATTTCACTACTTGGTGACAAATTACTACTCGAAAATAACTACAAGTGCACAAAAATTTCTCAATGTATGTATACATACACACCTATATATACATACATACATACACCCAAGTACACATTCGCACACATATATTTTGCTTCTATATTCATCAATAACAAGTAGAAACAGCAACAAAAGATGAACCCAACCCCAACCCCATACCATGGGTTTTGCCTGCCAGATGAAGTGAAGTAAATTATCTCTAACAGTGAAAGGAAGCATTGTTTGAAATAATGAAATGCTATCAAAAATCTATGTGTCAATGAGGCACTTAAGAAATACTCATATATCCATACAATATCGTGCTATCAAGCCATTAAAGACAAGTTAAATAGTAGAGAAATGGAAAGATGCCAAAATATAGTGTAAGTAAGAGGAAAAAAGAGTCTAGTGTAAGTAAGAGGAAAAATATCATACAATATAGGTATGATAAAATCCCCTTTTTGTTTAAAAAAATTTTTTTTAATGATTTTTGAAGTAAACCAAACTATAAACAATGATTACTTTGGGGTGTAGATCTACAAAGTCTCAACAGTTCTAAAAATAATTCTACTAATACTTGAATTTTCCTAATACTCATTACTATTTTCTAAGTAGATAAAAAGATCTATATTAAAGTCATCAAATTTAAATGACTTTGCAACAGATATCGGGAGAGACACCACTTTATAATTCTTTTAAAAAATAAAACTCAAAGAGATTTTAGTAGCAAAACTATTTTTATTTCCCAAATAAAATTCTATTATTTATTATAATGTTAATAAAAGAAATTAAAGTTGATTAGAGGAGGGGGGCTCTACTGTCAGCCCCCACTCTTTGACCTATGAGAAAATTTATCATGTTCAGAGAGTCTAGTCAGTCAGAGAAAATGTGAAGAATTTAGCAACAATAAGCCAAGCAAAAAGTCCCTTACCGTTAAAGGAGCTTAGCCACAGCTCATATGGGTGCCTGTGTCTGCTATATTCCATTTTTACTATTTCTCCATCAATGGCAGAACTTTAGCCATTACATCAAACATGTCCAAAGCACCTATCTCATCAATTTCCCCATCCTACACTCCTATCAGTTCACAGAAACAGCAGTCATTAGCAGGTCCAAATGTTCCCTCTTCAAACTAGATCTGCATCCCTGCTTAAAAAGCCTGAAAAGATATAAATGTTCTATCATTAGCTAGTCACATAAATGATGGCTACCTTCATTTTAAAAGGACTTGAGAAAGTCTAACAGAACAGAATACAGAGGGGTGCCTGAGTAGCTCAGTTGGTTAAGCATCTGCATTCAGCTCAGGTCAGGATCCCAGAGTCCTGGGATCAAGTCCCACAACAGGCCCCTTGCTCAATGGGGAGTCTGTTTCTCCCTCTCCTGCCATTCCTCCTGCTGTGCTCTCGCTCAAATAAATTTTAAAAATCTTAAAAAAAAAAAAAAAAAGAATAGGCTAAAGATTTAAAACATTAATTTGAAAAGGGGACCCAGTGCTGCTAGAGCCAACCACTCACAGACCCTTTTATACAGGTGGTAGCCCATCCCTAAGATATAGATAGCCCTTAGATGGTAGCCCATCCCTAAGATATAGCCCATACATGGGCCTCTGGGCCCAAGTGGTCCTGTCTTGGCATCTCTGGTTGACCACTCTCTTACCTTGGACTTTGCATGCCAAGTGAAGTGCAGGAAATTTGTCTCACTGGGTACTAACAGGTTAAAGGATAGAGCATAGTGACTAATAAGGTCATTTCTCACATAATAAAGTTCTGCATCGAGACCTAGAAAAAAAGAGAAAAAAGAATTAAACACCTAAAATGCACTCAAAATCATTAACCATCAGTATTTCAAATACTAGTAAGAGTGGAAATAATATGGAAGTACAAATGTACATCATAAATGTCTCTCACATATGCTGTCTAATGAAGCAGGTAAGACACTGGGCTACACTGTCATCAATAAAAAAGAAGAACCTGGGACTCAAAACAATTAAGTAGTTATCCAACTAAACACAGGTGTGCTAGATCCAGAACTCTGGGAGCCACTCGGTCTTCAACGTGACTTTCTTTTGGACACAGTCCTTCTCAGAGTCCTTCCTACAAACAAGAGCCCCTTCTCCCCTCAAAATTGATGAAGATTTAGGAAAAGAGATTCAAAATAGAAGGAAGAAAGACATGTAATTTTGCGAAAACATTAGTTTGGGCCATGGCCTCAAGACCCCAGCTAGAGATGACCTCCCCTTCTTCACAGGCAAAGACATCCTGGCCACTCACTCTGACAACATTTACCATCATACACTCACCCTAGTTGCCACACCAACACATGCCCTCTCCCCTACCTAGACGACAAGATGGAGAACAGCAGATTTCTCCTCATATTCTCAGGACACTTCTCTGCACAAAGCAGATGCTCAGAAAACACCAGTTAAACAAGTCAGTTCCACAGATTAAAGCTGAAATAACCAAGACACCTGAGAAATGCTGGAGAAGCAACTTCCAAATTTCACTCACTCCCATATTATCTTTTCCATCAGGGCCACATCCAAACTCCAACATATACCATGTTCTTCAATTCTTTCATTCCCCTTCATCCTACCTGTATTTAACATTTTCCTTTAACACTGATTTTTTTTTTTTTAAACAAAAAATTTTATTTTTTTAAATAGATCTTATTTATTTATTTGACAGAGAGAGATCACAAGTAGGCAGAGAGGCAGGCAGAGAGAGAAGGGAAGCAGGCTCCCTGCTGAGCAGAGAGCCCGAGGCAGGTCTAGATCCCAAGAACCTGGGATCATGACCTGAGCCAAAGGCAGAAGCTTTAACCCACTGAGCCACCCAGGTGCCCCTTAAAACAAAAATTTTAAAGGCAAAGTTTAATTACTATCTTGAGTGGGAAATTAGTAATTATTGTGAAAAAATAAGGTAGCAAAAAGAATTACCTAAAGGGAAAACTATTACTAAATTCTAGCTAAATAAAATACTGGTGCCTAGCAACGCAGTGAGCAGGCTTGAGTCCAGTTCACTACTTACAAAAAGCAAGTATTTGATATACGTAAAGAACCAAATAGAAGCTTTCTCCACGATAATCCAAAAGAACTGAATAAATAAAGAGTTACTTGATCTCAACCGATTTGCTGTTATATAAAGTTGTGTCTAGGTGTCCCTCTAGTAATGCATGACATATATATTCCACACATTGGAGGGAAAGGGTACAGGGGAGATCAAGCGATTAGTGAGTCTATACTGTGAGCCTGAAACCTTATGGTATGAAGAGGTCAAGATGGATATCTCACAATCATAGTTGGAGACCAATATTATTTCAGTAAACAAAAGATCAGAAGAGAAACTTAGTGTGGATATTCTGTCACCAGCTGGACTCTGAAACTTGACCTTTACGGCTCACCTACATGTACTCACTGACCTTCTTCCACATTTTTAAGCTCTTCTTTCCAGCTTATCTTTTAACTCAAGCCAGGAACCCACGGGCACAGCATCCCATGATGGAAACCAAAACTACCTCTTAAGCAAAAATGACAGCCCAGTCAAAGCTCTGGCAGGTCCAGACCAGTTTGAGCTCAAACCCCAACTCATATCTGCACAGACGGAACACTGAGTGACAGTTACTTTTACCTCACTAGAATGCTGAAACCTTCCCCCCAGGAGGAGCATAAGCCTCATTAACATAACATGTAATGTAGGCAATTGCACAACTTTATGCTCACCTCTACTTACAGTGACAAAGCTCCCCTTTCTTAATATTCATCTCCTAACCCTAAATAAAAGGAAGCCATTCACTCTTGCTTGGGGAATCGACTTTGGAAGTTATTTCTGGTGATCTCCTTCTTTGCTGCAAATAGTTTCCTTTGTGTGACAACTCCACCTGGTGTAGTCTCTCCCTCACCACGGTGCCAACTCAAGTTATTGTGGTTACAATATTCTTTATCTTTAAACAATGTAATTATGGGAGATAAAACAAAGGGGTTGTAGAGGCTCTTTAAAGCAACAGGTTTGGGCAATGGAAACTTGAGCAAGGCAAAAGGGCCCACAGAGACCACTGGGCTGAGAGCAGACAGGTTCATTAAGTGACCCACCCTGAAATAGCCATAGGCCCTAACTGACCAACTGCAAACAGGCACAGTTCCTCAGATTACCAAAAATGGAAAATTCCATTTGCCCCCACTCTCCCTCACTCTGCCCTCACCACTGTGGCTCCTTACCACTGCCAAGCGGCAGTTTCTCTTCTGCAGTCCTGCCTGGCCATTCCCTTGCAGTGTACTCAAAAAACTTCTATCTCTTTTGTTCTGCCTTGGGTGAATTTTTTCACTGCCCCCACTGCCAGCCCCCACCCAATTGAGACACCCCACAGTTAGTGCCCCTCACCTGATTAACACTCATGGGGGTGTTAATCATGAGTTAAACCATACACATTTTTAAAAAATGGGTTCTAACTAGACATAATATAGGCTACCTTCTTAAATATTATAATAAAGAAATTAACTAAAGATAAGGATAAAGCCAAAAGATAACTATTTAAAAAGACTGATGAAAGTTAAACCCTTTGCAAAACTGATTAAGAAAAAAAAAAGAAAACACTATCAATATTAAGAATGAAGAGGAAACATTGCTACAAATCCTACAGATGTTAAAAAAATAGAATCTTAGTATGAACAACTTTATGATAATAAATTCAGTAACTTAGATAAAACAGAAGAATTCTTGTAAAAACACAATTTAGCAAAATTGACAAGAAGTTCTTAAAAATCCAAATAAAAATATCCCCGCCAAGAGGCACCAAAGTGGCTCAGTGGGTTACAGCTCACTGCGTTGCTAAGCACCAGTATTTAGCTAGAATTTAGTAATAGTTTGTTTTCCCTTTAAGTAATTCTTTTTGCTACCTTATTTTTTCACAATAATTACTAATTTCCCACTCAAGATAGTAATTAAACTTTGCCTTTAAAATTTTTGTTTTTTAAGGGGCACCTGGGTGGCTCAATGGGTTAAAGCTTCTGCCTTTGGCTCAGGTCAAGATCTCAGGGTCCTGGGATCCAGCCCAGCATCTGGCTCTCTGCTCAGCGGGGAGCCTGCTTCCTCCTCTCTCTCTGCCTGCCTCTCTGCCTACTTGTGCTCTGCCTGTCAAATAAATAAAATCTTAAACAACAACAACAACAAAAACCCAAAGCTCTGGGTCCAGATGAATTCCATAAAATATTTAAGGAAGATATAATACCAATCTTGCATAAACTTTCAGAAAATAGTCAAAGAAAACACTTCCTAACTCATTTTATTAGGCCAGCATCACAGATAATAAACCTGACAGAAACATGATAAGAAAACTACAGATTGACATCCCTCATGAACAGAGACATAAAATTCCCCATAAGACATTAGTAAACCGAATCCAGCAATATACAAAAAGGATAATTACATATGATTAAATGTATATGAGAAGTTAACCTTGAAAAATCACTAATTCAAAAAAATTAACTAACTCACTACATTAAAGGAATAAAAGATAAAAACCCAGATCACCCCAGTAGGTGCAGAAAAAGCATCTGGTAAAATTAATAACAAAAACTGTCCAAAAACTAAGAACAGACATAAACTTTCTCAGTCTGGTAAAAAGCATCCATAGGAAACCCTACAGCTGACATCATACTCAATGGTAAATTATTAAATTTTTATTTCTAAGATCAGAAACAAGGCAAAGATGTCTACTTCTACCACCTTTATTCAACCTTGAACTGGAGGTCCTAACCAATGTATAGGAACAACACAAAAGCATAAAAGTTGGAGTGGATGTACTAATAAAACTCACAGATCATGGGATTATGTGTGTAAAAAATACTATAAAGTCTACTTATATACTACTAAAACCAATCCGTGAATCTAGCAAAGTCTCAGACTACAAGGCCAATATTAAAAAATATATTGTATTTCTATATATTAACTGGAAAGTATAATTTAAAATCAATACTGTAACAAAAAACACCAGAACCTAGAAATAAATCTAACTAAAGATATGTAAGACCTCTACACTAAAAACTACCAAACACAGCTAAGAAAAATTAAAGATGACCTAAGTAAGTAGAGATAATCATTCTTTTAGATAAGCCTCAAAAGTCAAGATGTCAAGTTTCTCAAATTGACCTATAGATTTAAAGTAATCCTAGTGAAAATCCCAACAGACCTTTTTGAAAAAACAAATTAATTCTAAAATGAAACTAAAATGCCAAAACAACCTTGAAAAAGAAAAAACAATGTTAGAAGACTTGCATGACCTGATTTCAGAACATGATCAGAACTATAGTAATCAAGAGATTGTGGTTACTGATAAAAAGACAGACATATCAGTGGAACAGAACAGAATCCAAAAATAAACCTGCAGATATAGGTCCAATGGAATTTCAACAAGTATTAAGGCAATTCAATTAAAGTGATGCTAAGGCAACTGATAAAAGTAAAGGGGAAAAAATCTACCAATTCAAACTCTAGACAGAAACCAAGGTTCCTAACTAGAAAACATTTTCTTTGAAGACACCAGAACAATTTTTACACAACACTCCAATAGAAGGTTGAAAAAAGACTAGAGTCTGCTAACTTTCTCAAGCTTCAAAAACCTATTTGGACCTCAACCTGTGCTGGCATGCTTATTACCCTATTCATCCATCCATGACTTATTACCCTATTCATCCCAGTCCCCATGACTCCTTCCTATACCATCAACCCCTAAAACCACTGGGACTTTGACCAACTTCCTCCCCTTGAGGCATAGCTGACCCTGGAGAGCCTTAAGGACTCATTCTCCCACCCTCAGTGGGCATTGCCCTGAATCTCTAAAACCACTTCAGATGTTTACTTAAGTACCCTTATCAGAAGTCCTGTTACCTTTCAGATATACACCACCAAACTATGCCACCTTCTAGTCTTCCTAGCATTTTAGCAATCTCATTCATTGAGATTATATAAAATTATTATAAAATTTCTATGCATCCTTATTCTCTGACTTGTTATGGCAGGTTCCACTGTCCTTGAGACAAATGCACTCTTCAACCTGACCTCAACTCCCAACAACCTTCTCTTATAACAAAGCAACCCATTTCTATATAGGGGCAGTAGCAATATGTAAATTGCTCTACCTCTAAAATCTTGAACCATAACATCTCACTAACTAGTGGCTCTTCAGCTCTTTCCCTTCATTGTTACAACTGCTGTTTTCTGGGCTCATAAGTTCTCCAGTATTCAAAATCCTCTTCTTTCTCTTAATGGCCTCAACCCCAATTACCTCAATTACTTCCTTACTAGTATTCTCAATTTTCCCCCACCAACCTATGTAAGACATGCATACCCAACCCTAAAAAACAGCCATTCTTGAACTGACCTGACTTCCCTACCCTCTTTCTTCTCTGTTGCTATAACTGAGAGCTGCATAATCCAGGATGAAGGCATTCCATACATGAGAGTCACCACAAAACCCTATTTTCTCCCCTCAACAAATAATATCCATAAGCTGCTGACAGTCTGGAGTTCTGAGATCCATATCTATAAACACTTAATGGCCACCAAAATAAATTTTGAAATTTACTACTCTAGATTAAGGTATTTAAATTCTAATGTGATCGTTAAACAGAGTTGATGTTTTCCGACTACAGATTTTTGAAAACATTTCTTTATCAAATTAACAAAAATAGTCTGTTTTGTCATAAGATAGGTTCCTATAACACCAATTAGCTTGTAAGTGGTTATTAAATAAAATAACAATGCCAGTATAACACAAAAATTATGATGGTTCATTTGAATTTTCCCTGGCAAGGAGAACAGAGTTAGGAGGTAAAAATTTTAACTTCCTGTGGAAAACTAAAAGACCCTCAATCAGGCTCAGCTACTGCCAAGCAGGAGCCCTCTCTGCCCTATTTTAAGAAAACTAAAAATGAGCACCTGCACCCAGGGCTTCCTGCTCAGAGGAGCACAGCCAGCCTACACAGTTCCTGGAACACAGCAAGCTGTACTTCCTCTTGTGCCCACCTCTATGGCAGCTCCACTGGCTTAGAAATCTAACACATCTGCACTATCTCAAGACCATACAGACCAGCAATTTCCAACCTATTACATTTTAATATCTTTTAACTCTCCTCTGAGGCAGCCTCAGCTGTGTGAAGTGGTTTGACTGGGCTGTCCAAGTTATCTCATAAGGTACCAATTATACTTTTGTTAGTACTTGGTTTGAAAATTGCAGAGGTCTTGAATGGTCTGCCTTTAACCTTATTTTTCCCATAAGTCCTATTATTTTTAGTGAACAGGCAATCCTCAAGGGTTTGGTTTTTTTTTAGGAATGCATTTGATGTTGTAACAGAAACATTTATATTCTTTAACTATAATTCTGAATGTTAGCATACAGCAAGCAAACAATTTGTGAATATATATCAAAGTTTTATGAATATTTATGCTCTTTGACCCAGTCATTCCACTTCTAAGAATCCACCCTAAGGAAACCAAATATAGATACAAATATTTATGTACAAAGATATTAATCAAAACAATATTTAAAATTGAAGAAAAGATGGGGCGCCTGGGTGGCTCAGTGGGTTAAGCCTCTGCCTTCGGTTCAGGTTATGATCTCAGGGTCCTGGGATTAAGACCCACATTGGGCTCTCTGCTCAGCAGGGAGCCTGTCCCCCCACCCCCTGCCTGCCTCTCTGCTAATTGTGATCCCTGTCTGTCAAATAAATAAATAAAATCTAAAAAAAGTAAAAAGAAAAAGAACAAAATAAAATTGAAGAAACAAAAATAAATGACCGGCAACAGAGCAGCCATCAATAAACTTTAATGCTATACACCCATAACAGAAAATAGTTTTCAAGAGTTTCTCTTCCTTTCTTTTTTTTTAAGTTTTTTTTTTTTTAAGATTTTATTTATTTATTTATTTGTCAGAGAGAGAGAGAGAGCGAGCACAGGCAGGCAGAGTGGCAGCAGAGGCAGAGGGAGAAGCAGGCTCCCCGCTGAGCAAGGAGCCCGATGCGGGACTCAATCCCAGGATGCTGGGATCACGACCCAAGCAGAAGGCAGCTGCCCAACCAACTGAGCCATTCAGGTGTCCCGAGTCTCTCTTTCTTTGGAGGAGGAAAGAGGTGGTACCCCAAGCCATTACACTCCTTCAATCAAATCTCTCCCTGTTCATCTATGTGATATATTAGGCTTCCCCTTTAAAGACAGGTTTTAGTGGCTAAAAAACAGAGAAGTCATGAACAGGACTGTTACAAACATATTTTAATAAATTGGGTTTTGCTTAGACTACAACATAAAATAAAAACAGTTAAGATACAAATCATATACAGCACATTTTTAACAATCTGGCACCTAGAATACATCATCCATATAATAAGCGTTAAATAAATGTTCAGTGAACTAAAGGTAAATGTATATGTATACAAATGATGTGTACACTCCATTTCTCAGAGAAGAATATTAATAAATATATAATAAATATTAATAAATATTAATAGTGATTGATTATAGACGGTGGATTATGGATTATTTTTTATTGTATGCTTTCATTCTCTTTTTCTTTTCTTAAATTTCCTGCAAAAGTTAAAATGGGAAAAAACTGGTTTTTAAAAACATGTTTAAAGAAATACACATATATCTGTAGCAATTCATTGAACAAAAATCCAGTTACTGACTAAAGTAATACATGAAGGTCAGTAAGAACTAGAGAGAAAGCCTTCAAGAAATGAAATTCAACAAAAAATTGGCAAAGATTGTATCTTTGATATAGTAATATTAACACTAGTAATGATAAATTATTAGTGACGAAAACACCTTCCTCTTTCCCTTATAATACCCAGGTATACCAAAAGGTAAAATCTGGTAAAGCACTAAGAACTGGAAAGAGAAGATCAAAGAATTTTCACATGCAACACTAACAAAGGGGCTGAAATGAGAAGAAAATCCTTGGAATACCCATGCTCACTATCTGAATGACAATTAATACAGGAAACTCTGAACATGACAGAGAATGCAATAAAGCATTATCTTTCAGGGGAATAACAAGCAGGCTGGAAATTCTATTCCAAAACAAATTTTCATCAGATGTAAAGGCAACAGATTATAAGAAGCCCTCAGAAAATAGACCAATTATATATTCTTTCCCCCCCCAAAAAAAGTTACTCTAAAACATTAAGATATTAATAACAGTTTTATTTTAAACAGGATGATAAAGAAGCACTGTATACTGAGAAGAGGTATAATTCATGGCAAAAGTATTATAATCCTGAATCTTTACAGCTCTAAACCACAATTTCAAGCATCCAAAAATCCTGGGGCACCTGGGTGGCTCAGCTGTTAAGCATCTGCCTTCAGCTCAGGTCATGATCCCAGTCCTGGGATCGAGCCCTGCATCGGGCTCCCTGTTCGGGCTCCCTGTTCAGCAGGAAGCCTGATTCTCCCTCTCACACTCCCCCTGCTTGTGTTCCCTTTCTCACTGTCTCTCTACTGCTGTCAATTAAATAAAAAAATAAAATCTAAAAAAAGGAAAAAAAGAAGAGTCCAAAAATCCCCAAATATTAGAAAGACAAAGAGAACCTAATGGAAGTAAAACCTTCCCCAAATATTAGAAATATGGAGAGAACCCAATTTAAGTATAATCATGGTACAAAACTCTTAGTCTATGACTGATACTAGCATATAGGGTATATCATTTATAATATATATATATATATATATATACACACACAGCTATAATTAATATGATAGATATATAGACACACCAAGAAAGCACATTATAGGAAATTCAATTCTTTCAAAGGATCTGTAAGAGACTCAGAAAAAGTGATCAGCCATAAGGAAAGCACAATCAGTTTTTTAAAGCAGAAAATGTACAGGCCATAACCTGACCACACAGGGCATTAAGAAGGAGGCAGGGAGGAAAGGAAAACTTAACACTACAAATTTTGAAGTATTCTCTACCTCAAAAAGTTACCTATATTCTTAGCCATTACATGAAAGTTCAACAACATTTAAAAAAATGAGAACATGGAAAAAACATTGAAAAGATATTTACCAAAGATTACCAAGGCATGGTAAGATAATGTATATTTTTCTTCTTTATGGTTTTATACACTTTCAAAATAACAAAGTATGTTTTTACCTTGATAATCAGAAAATATAATTAATGAAATAGAAGAATTTTCAACAAACTGATTTTTGGAAAAGATAAAATCTGTGGAGAACATCATGCTTTGTTTTTTAATATACTCTTTCTCTTTCCTTCCCCATCATATGTTCGCAAATTTTTTTTAATATTTTAGTTTTTTTATTTGAGAGAGAGCAAGAGCAAGAATAGAGGGAGAGGATAAGCAGACTCTTCACGGGAGCAGGAGAAAACCTGATGCAGGGTCCATCCCAGGACCCTGAGATCACGACCAGAAACAAAGGCAGATGCTTAACTGACTGAGCCAACCAGGCACCCCTTACAAAAAGACTTTTTAAAGAAAAAGTGAAAGAGGGTGGAGCCTGGGTGGCTCAATTGGTTAAGGGGCCGCCTTTAGCTCAGGTCATGTCCCAGGATCCTGGGACTAAGCACCGCATCCGGCTCCCTGTTCTATGGGCAACCTGCTTCTCTCTCTTTACTGCTTGTGCTCTCTCTTGTGCACACTCTCTCTCTCTCTCAAATAAGTAATAAAATCTTAAAAAAAAAAAAAAACGAAAGAAAAAGTAAAAGACAAATGAAGATGGGACCTAGATAATTAACTCTTTTCTAACTGCTGCCCATTATTAGTTTGTCAAATATGACAAAAGCAATTAAATTCAGTCTCAAAGCAAAAGTAGCAGATGACAGGATTATAATTATCTGCAAGTGATGTGGTAGGCTCCACAGAGGGCAATGGGGAAGTGGGCAATGGGGAATAGTTAAATGGGCAACAAGGGAAACAATCTATTCAGTAACGCTTTATTGAGCGAGTCAGCAGCAAGCCAAGAAATATGTAACTCTAGGAGACCAGGACACAGAACCTGGTTTCAATAGAAGGGAGTGATGGAGAAAGAAGGTTGGTGTGCCCTGGTGAGAAAAAGAAGTTCCAAGGGCAAAGAAGTGGACCTGGACCAAGTCTAAAGTGGCCATATTTCAGTGTCTTATTTGGAAAATAGACCTGGGAATTAGAACACCAACATGGTCAAAGGAATAATAGCTAAGAAAAAAATCTGGGCAGGTTTTAATATCCTTTGGGATAGAGAGAGAAATAAGAACAACTCAGGGTATGAAGTTATGAAGGAACATCTTATAGAAGTCAGATGATTCCAACAACCCTAACAGGTCAAAGATCATATAAGTAAATATCACTGACCTCAACAAGGAAGAGTATGCAGAGTCACATCAGGGTCTTTGGGCAAAACAATCAAAACAGGAAAGGAAGGATGTAATGCATGATAAAAACTGGTCCCTTAATAACAATCCAAAAAGGAAATTAAGAAAACAATTCCATTTATAATAGCATCCAAAAGAATGAAGTACCTTACAATAAATATGAACAAAGGTTTAACAAAGAAAACTATGAAACACTGCTGAAAGAAATTAGACCTAAATAAATGGAAAGGCTTCCTATCTTCATGGATTGGAAGACTCGCTATTGTTAAGGTGGCAATACTACCTTAAGGGATCTATCTACTGGTACAAATTCTATCAAAATTCTAATTATCTTTTTTTTTTCCTTCAGAAACGGAAAAGCAGATTCTCAATGGAATTGCACATAGCTCCCAACAGCCAAAACAATTGAAAAAGAACATAGCTGAAGAGTTCACAATTTCTGATTTCAAAACTCAGCACAAAGCCACAGAAACCCAAACAGTATGGTATCAACATAACAACAGACATGTAGACCCATGCAATAGAACTGAGAATCCAAAAATAAACCTACATATTTCTAGCTTACTGATTTTTTACAAGGATGCCAAAAATACTTAATGAGTCAAGAATAGCCTCTTCAATAAATTATGCTGGTACAACTAGATGACCACACACAACAGAATGAAATTGGACCCCTACCTCATACCATATATAAAAACAATTCAAAATAGATCAGCAACCTAAATACAAACCCTAAAACTGTAAAACTCTTAGAAGAAAACATAGGGGTAAATCTTTATGATCTTGAATTTGTCAATGGGTATGTCAGTAAAAGCATGAGCAACAGAAGTAGATAAACTAGACTTCATAAAAAT
This sequence comes from Mustela putorius furo, assembly GCF_011764305.1. Classification (NCBI taxonomy): domain Eukaryota; kingdom Metazoa; phylum Chordata; class Mammalia; order Carnivora; family Mustelidae; genus Mustela; species Mustela putorius. Next base: position 107,107,236 of record NW_025421987.1, on the reverse strand, counting down.
TTAGAACTTCTGTACATCAAAAGACATTATCAAGAAGGTAAAGATAATTTACAGAATGGAGGGAAATACTGCAAATTATGTGTCTGATAAAGGTCTGGTATCTACAATATACAAAGGACTTACTCATCAACAACAACAACAACAACAAAACCTCAAAAATTAGGCAAGGGACTTGAGTAAACATTTCTTCAAAGATACACAAATGGCCAACAAAGATATAAAATGATGCCCAAAATCGTTAGTCATTAGGAAAATGTAAATCAAAACCACAACATGGTATCATTTCAGACCCACTAGGACAGCTTTAATTAAAACAAACAAACAAAAAACCAGAAATAGGAAGTGTTAGCAAAGATGTGGAGAACTGAAACCTCTATACACTGCTGGTAGAAAGGCAAAATGGTTCAGCCACTGTGAAAAACAGCTTGATGGTTCTTCAAAAAGTTAAACATAGGGGCAGTGGGCTGACTCAGTCAGCAGAGTATGCAACTCTTGATCTCAGGGTTGTTAGTTCAAGACCCAGGTTGGGTGTAGAGTTTACTTAAAAAAAAAAAAAAAAGAAAGAAAGAAAAGGTTCAACATAGAACTACCATATAGCCCACAATACCACTTCTAGGTATATATCCAAAATTGAAGACAGTCAAGTACATTTATACACATTCATACCAGCATTACTCATAACAGTAAAAATGTGAAAACTGCCCAAAAGTCAATCAACAGACAAATGGATAAATGAATTATATATATATATATATATATATATATATATATATATATATATATAAAATGGAGTATTATTCAGCCACATAAAGAATGAAGTACTGGTACATGTTATATGTGGATGAAACTCCAAAACATTAGGCTACTAAATAAAAGAAGCCAGACAAAAAACTCTCACATTGTATAAGATACAATATATAAAACCCAGAATAAATAAATCCATAGATACAAAATGCAAATTGGTGGTTGCCAGGGGCTAGGGGAAGGGGGAGGAGAAGAGTGCTTTATGGGTAAGGAGTTTTTACTTTGGAGTAATGGAAATGTTTTGGAATAAGAAGTGGTGGCTGTACATGGTACAAGTACTAAATGTCACTGAATTGTTCACTTTAAAATGGTTAGTTTTATGTTATGTGAATTTCACCTCAATAAACTGTTATTTTTAAAAAAGGAAAGAAAAAGAGCTGGCCTCTTCCTGCACACATGGGGAGAGAGTATAATAAAATTGGCTTTCAGTGACTGGAAAGAATTATGAGGAAACTATCACTTACAAGAGAAAATCAGGTCTCAGTTAAGCTGAAGAGATAAGAGAGATTATGAAAAGAATCAGAAAGGACCTCAAAACTGAACTAGAGCTCTGCAAGATAAAGGGAAAGGACCAGCAGAAAAGAGAACACAGCAGGCAAAGTAGAGTGGGTTGAAGGATATAAGGGCTGCTGGAAGATGGACAGGAGTAAGAATGGACAGCCACAGACTGAAGAGGTAGCATTTTGTTATTTTACTAAGTGTAATTTTTCTGTTCTAATAAAGAACAAAGAACATTTCAACTGTTCGATTACAATAACCAGACTTAAATTTTTCACTGCCAATTCCAACAAAGTAGAAACGTTGCTCTTATTAGAAATGATGGCATTTGTTCATAAATTTTATTTTTAAACAACCCCAATTCCAAGCAAAGAAACCAAAGTTTTCCCAAAACTCTCAACTCTCATTAAGAAAATTTCATTTTCCCCATACAATCTTAAGTCCAAACTTTTTTTTTTTTTTAAAGATTTTACATATTTATCAGAGAGAGAACACAGGCTGGAGGAGCAGCAGGCAGAGAGAGGGAGAAGCAGGCTCCCTGCTGAGCAAGGAGCCCAGTGCAGGACTGGATCCCAGAACCTTGGAATCATGACCTGAGCCAAAGCAGGTGCTTAAGTGACTGAGCCACCCAGGTAACCCTTAAGTCCAAACTCTAATGCAAGTCCTGTGTCCTACATGATCTGGCCTGTCTAGCTCAAGTTCAAATAATTCAACAGTTCAAAAAAATTTCCAAATGATTTTAACTATTGGTTTCTCAAGGCCACAACAACAACTGAATAGTGCCAATGAGGAAACCATCTCCCTTTATAAAAAGAGCTACCTTTAATAGCACTTAATAAATACATTCCAAGGAGCTGTTCACGCATCTGTCTTCCCTATTACCCTGTACACCTCACAAGCAGGGCTGGGGTCTTAGAATATTTGTAGCCATTCAAATGTTAGATGCACAAATGGCAGCCTGTTGATAAAAATCAACTACATCAAAGATGAACTTTATGGGAAATGATATTTTAAAGAAAACATCCGGAATCAGTTAAGGCAGGAAAACAAAAGTGATGTAGTGGAAACAGAGCTAAAGCAGACATTTTACAAATAAGTAACTGAGTGAACTTTGGCAATCAATTATTTAACCACTTTCTCTAGGCATCAATTTTCTCAACTATAAAACAAGAGAGTTAAACCAGATGAGGTTAATGTCCCTCTCCAGCCACAAAATTCTATTATTCTATGATATCATCTATGATTTCCAAATGTCAGCAAAACCTCTATTAAATTCTATGATATCATCCAGTTTCTAAATGCTAGTCAAAACTCAAGTAAAAAATTTATTTAGTCAAGTTAATCTAAGTTCTGAGTATAGTGTAGAACATGAGCCAGAGGAAAAAAAGCCAACATCACTTACTATGTATGAGACCACTAAATACTCTGTATTTTAATCAATGCTGGAAGAAAATAAATAAAGCGATCTTATTTCAAATATTCCTGGTTTATGGAAACTAATAAGCTGAAATAGATACAATAAAATAATTTGCCCATTAGAATCTAATAAATCTAGCTATAGTCAAATTATAACTAGGAAATTGGCTGAGACCCAATGTTTAACTATACCATAAGACAAGGAATTTAGAAGTATTAGACTAAAGGAAAAGAGCATCCTTTCCTCATAATTTAAAAAGAAAAAGCACATAAATCTTCAATCTCTGTAACTGTTTATACTATAATCTCTTATAGATTAAATAAAATTTTTCATGTAATCCTCTACCATTTCATCGTTTTCCTCCAATCTTTCTCCTACAACCTTAAGCATCTCCACAGAACTCAACTGAGAGCATATACATGTACACAGAGAGAGTAGAAAAAGAATAAAAGTGAGCTTCGAAGAGAAAAAATGGTATGCCCGATTAACAATAGGAGCCAATAGTAAATATGCTCCCCCCTTCCCTTTCTCCAGACTACCTCCTCATCTCCTGCCTAAAACTGGCCTCCTGGGAGGAAAGGCAAGCAGGCCTGCCCTCTTGGTCCCTGAGGTATCGCTAAGGAGTAAACTTCACAAAAGGGAATCTCTTGGTGCTCCCAAGGAAAAGCCAAGCATCTGCAATCACAGAGCACCTTTCCTTACTTTGCCGCTTCAAAAAATAAACATGATAACACGGTCAAAACCAACAGTCTACTGAAAAACAATCCACTGAAGTGGCTATTTGTTGCCACTGATTTAACAGATCAGGAAGCTACAGGGTGCAAAGATGTATTTTACTAAGCACCTCTCCTCCCCTCTCCTCCAGAGATTACATTTCAGAAAGTAGCTTTCGATATAATTCCATGATCCCTGAAAATGGAAGCCCAAAGCTATCCATCATAAATACCATGCTCAGGTTTATTTCTCCCATACCTGTGATGATATCACCTGTGTGGAATCAAAGGTAGAGTAAGGTCACTTTTGATTTCAAATGGATGACTCAAATGATGAATGTCACCTTCCCCATCTGAAAATACTATAGTAGATGAAATACTATAAGAAATTATAAAAAGAGGTAGACACTAAAATAGAAGATAAAGGACAAGATTTTGGGTCTAATCAACGTATTTGTCATCTTAAAAAAAAAAAAAATCCATAAAAGAATGCCTCCAAAGATGTGATTTGTGCCACAACTGCAAAGGTGATAAAAGTGCTTCCCAAATCCTATCCCAGGAAAACAAGAGATAAAAACAACCTATAATCTCTAGCACTAGAGCATAACATATGAAGCATGCCCTGCCATAACACTGCAATGTTCCAGTATCTGGTCAAAAGATACTCTAGAAAATAATTTATCATTGGTTCCTGTCTTATTTGAAAAAGAAAATAATCTGACCAGCTCAAACACGCACTGCAGGTACGGCTCTGCAATAGAGATGGAATAAATTACCATTTGATGTGACCATCAAACTTACTTCAACTTACTTCATAGCCAACCCCTCAGAGTCAAAGGGCTCAAAGCACAATGGAGAACTCACAAGCGTCACTTCTCCCTGCCAGCAACTTGCATTGCAAAGTGCTAACTTGAAGTCCAGTTACAAAGCTACACAAATTCTCTTCTCAGGCAAGTCACTTAGCTCTCTGCTAGAAGTCAGTTCCATGAGGGATATTTATCTGTTTTATTAAAATATTATCTATTTATTAAAATATATTAAGCCCCTAAAATAAGGCCTAGTAAATTGACATCAGTAAATAATTGTTTGGAGCCTGAGTTTTAAGTGTTGCTAATAAAGATAATCAATCAACCAAGTTAATGTCTAAGTGACCTCTCTTTCAAACACTCTATGATTTTAGTTTTCAGCCAGAACCAAATCTCTCACCAATAACTAAAATAAATAGTTTTGATCATTATGTAGCATTTTCACATACATTATACCAACTGTGATAAAAGACATCCTGTTGTAGTTGAAAAGCATCTCATCTTATAAAGAAACCAACACTCACATTAATTAAATACATATGCCACAAAATGAAATTAAAACTTAAAAATGAAGAATTCAGTATTGTCCCACACCACATTATCTACTATATTCCCATATTTGTGCACATGTGCATACACACATATACAAACCATAAAATGTTTTTCTTTAATTTGGACTAAATTCTCTTTTGACAAATAATTTGTTAGAAAAGAAGCAAACAATCATAAAGATAATCCTTGGGGCGCCTGGGTGGCTCAGTGGGTTAAAGCCTCTGCCTTCAGCTCAGGTCATGATCCCAGGCTCTCTGCTCTGCAAGGAGCCTGCTTCCTCCTCTCTCTCTCTCTGCCTGCTTCTCTGCCTACTTGTGATCTCTCTCTGTCAAATAAATAAAATCTTAAAAAAAAAAAAAAAGATAATCCTTGACTATTTCCACTTATAGATAAGAGAGAATATCAGGACCAGATTAACTCCCTTTCTGAGATAACCAAGAACCATAGAAAATATGAGAGTTCAGAAAGACAAAGACAGCTAGAGAATGCAGGATGAAGTACCACAGAAGAGAAAGCAGAAGAATACTTTAACAATCTGCAGACAGTTGCCCTCCAGTCTTCAGCTAAGTACTATCAGAGGATGGATAAGGAAGCTATAGGTCAGAGAAAGGATAAAATGTACAAACCTAGGAAATGACAGATGCTGGCGAGGATGCGGAGAAAGGGGAACCCTCCTCCACTGTTGGTGGGAATGCAAGCTGGTGCAACCTCTCTGGAAAACAGCATGGAGGTTCCTCAAAATGTTGAAAATAGAACTGCCCTATGACCCAGCAATTGCACTATTGGGCATTTACCCTAAAGATACAAACGTAATGATCCAAAGGGGCACGTGTACTCGAATGTTTATAGCAGCAATGTCCACAATAGCCAAACTATGGAAAGAACCTAGATGTCCATCAACAGATGAATGGATCAAGAAGATGTGGTATATATACACAATGGAATACTATGCAGCCATCAAAAGAAATGAAATCTTGCCATTTGCGACAACATGGATGGAACTAGAGCATATCATGCTTAGCGAAATAAGTCAAGCGGAGAAAGACAACTATCATATGATCTCCCTGATATGAGGAAGTGGTGATGCAACATGGGGGCTTAAGTGGGTACGAGAAGAATAAATGAAAGAAGATGGGATTGGGAGGGAGACAAACCATAAGTGACTCTTAATCTCACAAAACAAACTGAGGGTTGTTGGGGGGAGGGGGTTTGGGAGAAGGGGGTGGGATTATGGACATTGGGGAGGGTATGTGTTTTGGTAAGTGCTGTGAAGTGTGTAAACCTGGTGATTCACAGACCTGTACCCCTGGGGATAAAAATATATGTTTATAAAAAATAAAAAATTATAGTGTGTAAAATAAAAAAAGAAAAATAAAAAAAAAAATAAAGAATGTCTCCATTGCAAAAAAAAAAAAAAAAATGTACAAACCTACTTACACAGGATCTGGAATATCACTGTTCCCACCAGTGAGACTGGAAAACCTCATGATTCACACAGGTTACCAGAGAAAGTACACAAAGGGGTCTTAACTCAGTAGTGGGGAATAACTAGCCTACACAGCATTACTCCTGTCCTATCTAACAAATCCAAAAAGCAAGATCAGAAGGATCAAACTGCTGCCAAGTAACTCAACTGAGTTCCGGAACAAAACCCAAGAATATTTATAGGAATACAAAAATATTCAGCACGCACCAGACTAATAATCACAATGCCTGTCATTTGCTCAAAAGCTATCAGGCATGCCCCTCCCCCCAAAGGAAAAGACATAAATGAATAGATAGATGATAGATAAATTAATTGAAACTAATCCAGAACTGGCACAGACATTAGAATAAGCAGACAAGAACATTTAAACAACTATTGCAACTGTACTTCAAGTGGTCAAAAGTAGAGACATGAAAGATATAAAAGGACACAAATCAATCTTCTACAGGTAAAAACTGCAATGTGTATGATGAAAAAATGCACTGGACAGAATTAAGAGTAGCTTAAGCATTTCAGAAGAGAAGATGAGAAACTACACTTCCCAGCTTTTAATAATTGGAAAAGGCTTTCGCCAGAATCTCTCTTGAATACTTTCCATCCTTCAAATGTCCTACAGACCAGAAGCCTGCTGGGAGTTGCTAGTCAAGCTTTGGAGTGGTAGAATATGGGAAAGACAACGTGGTAGGTATAGTGATACTGATTTGTTTATACAGAGTATAAAGCTATGGAAGGCAAGATGGGGGACACCGTACCCAGAGAGAGGGCTACAAAGAACAGAGATGGGAAGATTAGGCAACCTCAAAGAAAATAAGGTATTAAAAACTAACTTACTTAAACTCCCATTCATAAATACAAGTAAGTCCAGCCCAATTTCCCTCTTGGATAATAACTCAGAAGGCAATGGAAAATGGTAAAGAGAATGAAGACCCCATAAGGCATAAGACAGTGGATCTCCCCTAAAAAAAGTATGATTTATTCATTCACTGAACTTTTACTGGACATCTACTATATGCCAGGTATTGTTTTAAGTGCTGGGGATATAGAGTGGAAAATATAAAAGGTCTTTACTCAAACAGAACTAATTTTTGTATAGGGAGAGACAGAAACAACAAAAGTATCATATGCTTAAAATAAAACAGGGTGATAAGAACACAGTGGCACTGGGGGTCAACCCTAGAAAGGTAGGGCTCTCTGAGGCAGTGACATTTCAAGTTGAGATCTGTATGGCTCCAGGCCTGTAAAGATCAGGAGAAAGTGTGTGAGGCAAAGCAACCATCAAATGCAGAACCTAGGGTGAAAAAGAGCTTGGCACCAGAGGAATTAAACACACGGGAGATGAAGGGGGATAAAAGAGAAAAAAGGTGGCAGGCAAGAGTCTCCATATAAACATTTATCTATAAATCAGAAAGATCTGGGGGCACCTGGGTGGCACAGTGGGTTAAGCCTCTGCCTTTGGCTCAGATCATAATCTCAGGGTCCTGGGATCGAGGCCCCCCATTGGTCTCTCTGCTCAGCAGGGAGCCTGCTTTCCCCTCTCTCTCTGCCTGCCTCTCTGCCTACTTGTGATCTCTGTCTGTCAAATAAATTAATAAATTTAAAAAAATCTTTAATCAGAAAGATCTGAACAGCATACATACTTGATATTTATGAACTGTTAATTTCTTAGGTGTGATAATGATTATTATAAATTTTTAAGTCCCTATCTTTTAGAGATACACACTAAAAAGTGTTTATGAAATTATGCGTCTGAGTTTACTTCAAATAATCCAAGTGAGGAATCAGGGCAGTGAGGGCAAAGGAGTAGATTAGGAAGTGGAGAGATACAGGCCAAAAAAAAAAAAAAAAGGCCGCTAGTTGATAATTGTTGAAGCTAGATGATGGGTGCACATAGGTTCATTCTATTACTCTATTTTTGAATGTATGAACTTTTTTGAATGTATGAACTTTTCCATAATAAATACATTTTTAAAAGCAAATCTATTTCAAATAAATCGGGATTTGGGGGGTGGTAAATTTATTCTATATGATACAATGGTGGGTACATGATACTATACATCTGTTAAAACACATACAACACAATTAAGTGAATCTTAATGTATGCAAATCTTTAAAATTTTGTGGAGGACATCAAGGAATACCAGGATGAAATACAGAATGTAATGTGCCCACTTCCAAAATCAACTTTTGTGGGACACAAGATACAACCATAAGCTTTCATCAGAGGTCCCTACAAAGCCCCCAAAGTCTAAGTCAGCACAGTACACAAAACTTAATACAGCTGGGTATCCATGCCTTTGTCTAGAGAAAGGCCAGAAGACTTTGACAAAATGAGGTTGAGAACCACTGATATTTCTTTTACCAGCAACTTCCTAGCTGATAACTGAGTTACTATTGCTTGTAAACTAAATGGCAGTTATTTCACTGCCATCATCTGCTTTCCTTGCAAGGACATTATTACACAGCCATTCGCACAAGTAAGTAATAAATACCCTCAGTGAATTTTACAACTCTGAAAGAGTTCTGAGAGCTATCTACCCTACATCCCCCAAAACAGGAAGGTGGCAATCATTTTACAACACCATATTTCATTTAATCGAAATTGCACCATTATTTTTTGTGCCACTAAGAAAGATTAAAAAGATTAACTCATGACTTACCATTGATTGGAAAATGGTTCCAATTTCAGAGATGTTCAAACATGGGAAAACTGGACACCTTATAATCAGTGAAACATGACATTCAAAAAAGGTCATGAGTTGGGCCCCATCTCTGATCTCCTAAATAAATTGCTCAGGAAAGGTCTAGGAATCCATATTTTATTTAAGCCCCTTAGATGATTCCAGAGATAAGGACTAAGTAAACTGCTAACCTTCAGAGGCAGCACAGAGAAAGTATGCACTTTGGAGTCACAAAGCCCCAGACATCTCTGTGACCTCCTGTGAATTCTGTAATTTCCCAGAACCTCAGCTTTTATCTATTAAAAAAAAAAAAGTCAATGCCACCTACTTTGTATGGTTGATATAACAAAAAGAGAACACATGTGAAGTACTTGGCATATAGCAAGAGGTATACTAAAACACACATATTTATATAAGAATGTATTTCTTTTTTTTAAAAGATTTTATTTATTTGACAGAGAGAGATTACAAGTAGGCATATTTATCTCATGAACAAGCATGAGACCTATGAAATTACTTTTCAGAAATATTCTACCACTCAGCAGTAACACTTGCTGGGCACAGTAAAAGAATTGTTCACTAAGTATTTATTATGTAACTCAGCAATATACACACACTTGTTTTGGCACATCGCATTTTAAGAGGTCACACATGAATGAGAGTTGTTTAATAACATTTTGATCAGAAAATATTATACCTGATTTGCATTAACAAGGGTGACACAAAAAAAGCACTTTTAAGTATAATATAATTTCAGGGTAGCTAAAGGCTGTGTTTCATATCTAAGTATTTGCTTTGTTTTGTTTCAGTAGGTACAGCTGGCAAGTTTTTTCACAACACTGGCATAACTGCATTAGGCCACAAAACTAATGCCATACAACTTCTCAATTCAGGATGCTCAAAAAAATTTCCCTCAGATTTCATTTGTTTCTAAAATGACCCTTAAAATCCAAACAGTGTTTTAGGCAGCACCTTCAGAAATGACTAGTCAACTCAGGATGTGACTCATAGGGGACAGGTTTAACCATAATTGGACAGAGTTCTCCCACATGTGTAGCGTGAAGAAGGGGAAAAAAAAACTCAAAACCCACAACTGCACAATGTCTCAGACTTGCTCTTCCAATGAAGAACACATGGACTCAAATTAATGCTGCATTAATGCCACCAACCCCACCCAAAATGCCCAGGGCTGAGAGTCTGCTGCGGGGTGCTAACCGACTCCACCAGCAAGCACCCCATACCTCTTAGGTTATGCCAGACACATCAGTAGAGAGAACACTCTCACTGCTCTCCCCCATCAAGCACTTGGCCTGAGGTTTAAGAGGAAAGAGAGGTGCTTTGAGGAGAGGAACACATGGCTCACTTTATTTTTCTTTTCCTCAACCTCCTCCCAAATGGAAAGAGTCCCTCAGTTCAGCAATCCAAATCTGAACCCTGGCGTTCTAACTCCTCTCTTTGCTTTAACATCAGGTCTCCTCCACTAAGTCTTTTCCAAACTCCCTGCACATTCCTCACAAATCCATCCCACTCCTTCACTACCCTAGTTGATCCCTCTTATCAGCCCAAGGCTGATTTTGTCCCATTCCCAAATCCAGCTTGTCTTTTTCCAACCTCCTTTCCACTGGGGCCAAAAGTCATCTTTTCTGAAACCCAGTCCTGTTTGTACATTCTCCTTTCCTAAATTCTTCCAACAGCTCCTCGTTACCTACGAGATGAAATTCAAACTCCTAATCCAATCTCAACCTACCTCCCAGCTTTACATTCTGCCATGCCCTGGCTTTGCCAATTTTTCTCATTTTAGCCACATTAGATTTTTCCTACTTCCTGATTTCACACCCATCTACTTTCATACATCTGTAGCTTTTTCATGCTGCTTTCCCACTCGGAAAGAACTGCTCCTCGTTTCTACTTATCAAACTCATCCCCAGAAGGCTCAAATGTCTCCGTTCCTGGAACACTTTCCCTAAATGCTCTAAGGCTCTTTCCCCTTCCCCTTTCTAGAGTCGAAAGTCATCACTCCTACAATAACTTACTTATGTCGGTCAGCAGTGTGACTCTTATCTCATTGTTACAGTCCTCATCATAACTGTCTCCCCTCCGAAATTTTGAGTTCCTCAAGAAAAGGAGTTTAATAATTTTGAGTCACCATTTTCTACAACAAAATATGATTGGACTTCAAAGATTTTTACTAGACTGATCTGAAGAGCATTGATCTCAACTTGTATTTAACTGACTTTAAATAAGATGTGAACAATGCTTAACTCTTCCAGAGGGTATTTACTTTAATAGAAAAGCAAGTTACCCCAAGTGAGTATCTAATGGGCGGGAGGCATAGTCTATTCTTAGAAGACCCCTGATCCTTATGGAGTCCCTATCACTACCACCACTGATGCCATTTCCAGTTTATACAATTGCCCTCATCCCTCAGCATCTCGCTAGGAGCAAACTCCAAGCACTGCCCCAGCCACATACAAGTTTCACAAGCCCTGCATTCCAGGGAATTCAATACTATTAAAACTATTATTAGGATACATGGAATTACTTATTATTATATAATACAATTAGAGCGGGAACATGGGAAGATGCAGATTATGGTCAAGAGCACGAACATGTAGCCACGGGCTTTCAGATTCTACTTCTCGAGTGTTTTGGTTAATCACGGCTCCCCCAGAGCTGACAAAGAGGCAAGATGGATTCTGGATTCTGGATTCAAGCAGGACTGAGTCAAGAGGGGACCATTTACTCACTGCCCAAAGGCTCCCAAATCAACATCCTCACCAGTAAAAATGGGGAAATACATGACTACATTGCAGCCTGTTAAGAAGAGTAAATGAGAGCAGTGAAACTGGGCTTGGGGGCACAGTAATGCCACATGGAGAGTAAAAGCCCCTGTGGCTTTTGGAGCCCCTGTACGGATAGACTTCCATCAGGACTATATGCCCCACAACCAAGGAACTGGGTTAGCTACATACTTCCTCCAAGTCTGTTTCCTCATCTATAAAATGAAAATAACAGTACATACTTAAAACAGGAATTACCTTTGTGCCTGACAAAGAAAGGCAAAAGACTGCTACCTGCCAGCAGCATTCTAAAAAGTTATCAACTACTACTCTTCTAAATATTATTACAAAAAAACAAAAAAACCTATCACACATCAACAGCTCTTCAATACTCAAAGCCCAGGGGCGCCTGGGTGGCTCTGTGGGTTGAGCGTCTGCCTTCAGCTCAGGTCATGATCTCAGGGTCCTGGGATGGAGCCCCGCACTGGGCTTTCTGCTCAGCAAGAAGCCGACTTCCACCTCCTCTCTGCCTACTTGTGAACTCTCTCTGTGTTAAATAAATAAATAAAATATTTTTTTAAAAAATACTCAAAGCCCTACCTAAACTGTCATTTATATATTGCAGAATGACCACTGACCTTTATCCTGGTTTCATCCCCAAACTCCTCTGAATGATACTAATGAAATCACAAAGATATTAAACCACAAAGAGAAACAGAAAGGGAAAGAAGACCACATAATATACACTTCAACAAACTTTTCTAAGAGGGGAGTCACTGCACCTCAGGACCCCTGAGGCACCAAAGGCCAGCCTGATGCTCAGGCTTGACAAAAGGGAGCATCTAAAAGGCGGGGCCACCAGATCCAACAGAAGACCCTAAGTTTTTTCTAAAGAAACTGAACCACAGAGGCAGAACTGTAAAGGGAAGTCAAAGTCTACAGCTTGAATGGTGGCATCCCTCCTCAACCAGATAACCCAAACCCAGGCAGCCAGTGTATTACCAAACACATCAGAGGCAGGCTATTCAAAGTATCTTCTCTGCAGACGCTGACTGTTCTCAGGTAAGATGTGAAAGTGCGGATCTGTGGGGTAGAAGCGCAATGAAAAGCCTACCTGTACTTGAAAGGAAGTCACTAGACTACCACCAGCACACACTCTCTCTCCTAATCAGCTTTTCAGCATCTCACTCTTAATTGCAGACAGCCAAGGATGATCAGATGTTTGTGATCTAAACAACCACAAGAACCCTGAAATGAACAAGGACACTGGAGGAAGCAGAAGAAATATTAAAAACATATTAAGCACACAGAAAAAATGAAAAATACTTATACACACACCTCAAAGCCAATATATCCATAAAGAATAAAATGGAAACAGAAAATGAAATTAAGTGAAAATGAAAACAGAAAAAAAGAGCTCCTGAAACTTAAAAACATCATCATTAAACTTTAAAAATAAAAGTTTAGAAGACAAAATTGAGATCATTCTTACCCACATACTTTCTTCCTCCAAATACAAAGATATAAACAAGAGGCAACACAGGTTAAGAGTATTTGAAGATCAATTCCAGGAGATTCAGTAATCAAACCAGTATGTCTCAGAAAGAAAAAACAAAAAATGAAGGGTAGGAAATTATCAAAGTAAGAGACATTTTGGAAAACTTAAGAATATGAGTCTCTAGATCCAAAGGGCCTACTAAAACAAGACAGACAACAAGCGAACAGAAGGAAGGACCCACACAAAAGTTTATAAAATTTCAGAATGCCAGGGGTGCCTGGGTGGCTCAGTCAGTTAAGCATCTGCCTTCAGCTCAGGTCATGATCTTAGGATCCTGAGATTGAGCCCTATCTCGTTCTCTGATGAGTGGGGAGTCTGCTACTCCCTCTCCCTCTGTGCTCTCTCTCTTTCAAATAAATAAATAAAATCTTTTTAAGAATAAATTTCAGAATGCCAGAGAAAAAGACCCTGAGCCTTAATAAAAACAGAAGAATAAAAACAATCAGATGGCTTTGAGTTTCTCTTTAGAAACCCTTAAATCCAAAAATAGTGTGAAAATGCCATCAAAATTATGGGAAAAATACACTTTTTGCCTACTATTCTAAATGTAGCCAAATTATCTATAAAGGACCTATAAATCATCTATAAAGCAGCTAGGGTAGATACCTTCAGACATGCAAAGCCTCAAATAATTTACCTCCCATGCATCCCTTCTTAGGAAGCTACTGAGGATACCTGTTAGCAAAATGAAGCAAACCAAGAAAAAGAAAACAAGTGATTCAGGAAACAGGCTCTAAGGTAGGAGAGAAGGGAAGAGATACCACAAGAAAAACAATCCTACTGTCCATACTGGAGTAAGAGGATGGAAGGCTCCCAAGCAGGGAGTCTCTAAGATGAAACCAAAGAGAACTGAGAGATGATTTGTGCTACCTGGAAAAAAAAAACAAAACAAAAACATCAAAAGGCATTGAACATATTTCTTGGGGTATCTGCGGAATGTAGCCATAGATATATGAAAAACTAATCAAAAAGTTGGAGGCAATTATTTGCTCCAGGGAAAACATAAAAGTATAGGGAAAAAAAAAACCCATAACCTGGTATCACTATTTAACTCAGAAGTGAGCAATAAGGATATATGCAACAATGTAAATACTGATTGTTGGTTTTACCAAAAATTATTATGTAGCTATACCAAGACGCCTAGAGAAAAGGGCAAGTGCTCAATTATGATATTAGGCAATCAAATGCTTATTCTACATTAATTTCAAAATATGAAAGTAAAATACAGGAAAATAAATAAACAGAACTAGTATGAGATGGTCACTTCCAGTAGCACCTGAAGGATAAAAGGGCCAAGGGTACGATACTGCTGTGTTTTATGTTAAGCTTTTTAGCACTATTTGATATTTAAACTGTGTACACGTATTAACTGGATTAAAACAAGTTATTCTCATATCAAGGGCAATTAGTTCAATTTATAAGGCTGTCACTATCGAGTTCATTTATAAGTTTCTTTTATTTTTTTTAAAGATTATTTATTTATTTATTATTTAGATTATTTATTTATTTATTTATTTGACAGAGAGAGAGAGAGAGAGATCACAAGTAGGCAGAGAGGCAGGCAGAGAGACAGACGGGGAAGCAAGCTCCCTGCTGAGCAGAGAGCCCAATGCAGGCCTCCATCCCAGGAACCCCAGACCATGACCGGAACTGAAGGCAGGGGCTTAATCAATGAGCCACCCATAAGCCCCTATTTATAAGTTTCTTACTTGGAATTCCAAACTCATAGTCTTAGAAATGTTATAAAATGATGATTAGTTTCCCAGACCAGCTTTCAGAGGCATTTAACCTATAATGATGCAAACACACAGTACGAACTATTATATCAAGTAGTCTTAAACACTTTATTAGAAACTGCAGTCTGAGAACTCAAGATGCCTGGTACAAGGGCACCTGGGTGGCTCAGTGGGTTAATAAGCATCTGCCTTCGGCTCAGGTCATGATCCCAGGGTCCTGGGATCCAGCCCAACATCGGGCTCCCTGCTCAGTGGGAAGCCTGCTTCTCCCTCTCCCACTCCCCCTGCTTGTGTTCCCTCTCTCACTGTGTGTCTCTCTCTGTAAAATTAATAAATAAATAAAATCTTTAAAAAAAAAAAAAAAGAGAGATGCCTGGTACATATCTGAGTCTTACCCACTTGTTCTTCCCCACCCAGGAGCAGCCAAGGAATACTACAAAGGTAGAATGGATAAAGGAGATGGGCTTAGATCTGGCAAGGAGAATCAGAATTTAACAGGTCAGCTCTATTTGTATTAGGAAAAATACCACTGGAATTCCCTCTTGTCCCAGAAGTTGATCAGTGAAGGGCTCGTCCCTCCCTGCCTCCCAATTGCCCATTCCTGGGCAAAAGGTGGATGCTCATCAGTCAAGTGACAAATACATATACATTATTTCAAATATTAATTAGCAATGACAAAACTTCTATATAAACAAAGTCTTCATTAAATTTAATAAAACTTTGTGGCCTTTGTCAACACTATGTTTAATTTTTTTTAATGATTATAAATTGTGTGACCTTGAAAAGGCTAAAGCCTCACTTTCTTCAACTCTAAAATGGGAGTAATGGTATCTACTTAACGGGGTCACAAGAAAATTAGAGGAAATGATGTGTATAAAACATGCAGGGGCCAGTAAATGGCAGGCACTCCATCACTGTCAGCCTCTGGTTGTTCCCTATCCTCTACTCCCACTTGGCTGGTTTCTAATATGCACTCTTTTATGTAAACAAAGTCACAAATTATATACAAGCTTTTAACCAAAAAAACCTTTTAAAACCATGCAGAATGCATTAATATTTTAAAAATAATTATGTGACAGGAGTCTATTTGTAAGCATTATTTTTCCTTAACTTTAGTCTTGTGCTCCAAGTATCAACATAATTTTCAGTTTTAATTCATTTCAACTAAATTTAGCTAATTCAACTAGACTAAAAAGAGGATTAAGAAGGGCAGAACATTACAAAAACACAGCATTCTTCTTTGATTAAAGACTACAAACCATATATGTAACAATGTCTAAACAAGACTGCTAAAAGCAATACCATTCCAACATTGAATCGACTTCAAAAAAAAATCTTATAAACTTAAAAAACTAAAACTAAAACTGACAGATAATGGATGATTAAAAAAAAAATCACTCAGGGCGCCTGGGTGGCTCAGTGGGTTAAGCCGCTGCCTTCAGCTCAGGTCATGATCTCAGGGTCCTGGGATGGAGTCCCGCATCCGGCTCTCTGCTCAGCAGGGAGCCTGCTTCCTCCTCTCTCTCTCTCTCTCTGCCTGCCTCTCAGTGTACTTGTAATTTCTGTCAAATAAATAAATAAAATCTTTAAAAAAAATCACTCAGATGTACCATAAACTGAGATTAAATAAATGTTATTTTGTTCACAACACACATAGGAAAGCCTAACACACAAAGAATATCTAGGTATCTTTAACTACCAAAGACTTCCCATTTGGGGCCATTTTTATCAGACCTTTCTCTAAGGGCTCATTTCCAGAATCCACGGTCTCAGCACAAAAACACCATTATTTTTCAAATTAATTCCCCAAACGACAAAGCTAATTAGGTGGAACAGAACAACCAACTGACCCAAAGCTAGTTCTCCTTTCCTTACAAGGTATTCAGAGTAGGAGAGTGGCCTTGAAATACAAATCGGTCCACAGTCCCGCACATCCAAGACAAGAACGGAAAAGATACTGTGGAAGTTAGCAGATCTGCAACCCAGAGATTCATTCTCCATTTAAAAATATGCTTATCCGTCACAAGACTTGGAGACTACCACGAACATGCAGTGCCCCTCTAACCTCTCCCCTCCCCTCCCCTCAATTTTAAAAACAAGTATGATAACCAGAAAGTGAGAGTACAGAATTGTGGCCTCTACTGGGGCATCAAAACCACAGCCAGAGGTTAGCAGGCTTGGTCTAAATAAAACGTGGACTTCGAGATATCCAAAATCCAGGACCCTACAATGACACGCCTAGGAAGGGTCAAAGGAACTTGATGCATCACCGAAGAAAAGTTTGGGCGCTTTGAATAGGGAATAGAGCGAAAAGCCTAAGAGGCTGCGGGGAAGACGGAACCCCGTGGATTCCCAGTTTGTCGCGGCGGGACAGCGAGGACGTAGGGGGTGGGCGGGAAGGCTGACCCCGTCCGGGGGCCGGGCAGGGACCACACCTCCTGGCCAGCCAGGCAGGCAAAGGCCGGGGCCCCGAGACAACCCCGGGTGCTGGGACAGGGCAAAGGCCGGGGCCCCGAGACGACCCCGGGTGCTGGGACGCTACCTGGCCGCGGTCCCCCCTCTCGGGCCGGGCCGCGGACGGCCGGAAACAGCCGGGTTCGGGCCCGACCTGCCTACCCCGACGCAGACGGCCCCACTCACCGATGAGCCGGCGCACCTCGTCCTCGCTCAGGTAGAGGCTTACGCTGGGCCCCGCGGCCGCGGGCGACAGTACGGGAGGCCGCGGGGCCGGGGCGGCGGTGGCGCCCGGCGCGGGCAGCAGCGGCAGCAGTGCGAACAGGAGGAGCAGCGGCGGCGGCGGGGCCCTGAGGCCGCGGGTCCCAGGGAGGCGGCCCCGGCCCCGCGGCCCCGGCCGCGCCGCCCCGCGCATGGCTGCCGCCGCCGCCGCCGCAGAGGAGCGTTGGCCGCCCGCCGCGCCGCCACCACCCACCCCCGGCCCCGAGCCCCTCACAGCCCCGAGCCGGGGGCGGCCGCCCAGGTCATCGCGCCGCCGGCCCGTGGCAGCCGGACGCCGCTTCAGGCCGCCGGAGCGCGCCGGCGCCGCCGCCTGTTCGGCGGCATCGTCTAGGGCCGGGGACTGGCCGCGGAGGCGCGCCCGTGCGCGCCGCCGCAGCCCCGAGATCGCGCACGCACGCACCGTCAGCTCCCTGCTGGCGGCGGCCGGGCTGGGAGCGCTTTGGATTTCAAGTGCTGAGGTCGGCCGAGGGCTCCCTGGGCACCCTTTAAAAAGGAGCCCGTCCCCGTCCCATGCTGTCACCAGCCTGAAGTTTGCTCGCCTTTTGTCTGTAACACACGCCTCTCCCCGCGCGCGACACAAAGTCCAGGCAGTTAGGCCCGGGCCGCGGCTGCCACTGTGTGGGCTCCCCAGATCGAGGATAATGACTGGATGCAGACGCTCTGGTAGCAACAGAGAAACCTGATTTTTCTTACTGAGAAAATGGTGAAAAATTGAAAGCACCTTTTATCCCATCATCGGAAGTCACCATTAAGATTTCTGTGTCACTTCCCATGGGTAAATACTGCATGCATTTATTCTCCAAAAAGATCCTGCTCAGCGAACTTTAGTAACCTTACCCTTACACGTTATTACGAATTCTTACTTTTTATAGTCGTTCTGCGTCCCCATTATCAACCCTCATCTGGGGTTGTTAACCTGTGGTGTGCAGTAGTGTGTGTCTTGTTTCTCTAGGTACGTTTCATCATTTGTTCTACCGAGTCCTGGCCCCCTAAAGAGGGTAAGAATCGCGGATACACCTCGGCTTTTCGAAACGCTGCCGAATGAGCGAGCCCATGCCCGGACCTCCAGGTCTCGGGGTGCACTTATGTGAGCACCCACCGTCGCGCTCACACTTGCTCCAGGTGCTCCCCCTCTTGGTTGGGACTGCGGAGCATCCCTTCCTGGTCGGCTCACCTCGCCCCTGCGGGCAGGTCCACGCCCTGACCCCCTGTCACCCGCCAGCCCCGCGCCTCACTGCGCAGCTGCTCCCGGAGCAGGCCCAGTTTCCCAGCGCAGTTGCTGCTCCCGCAGGGAGGCCCTGGGAGGCGGCTTTTTTTTATCCTCCCGGGAGGGTGGGGGGAAGACTGATGAGGCGGGAAAGTCCTGGAACTTTCTTTTCTCCTTCTCTAGTGAGAGCGTTGGATTCCATTTAGAGATCGGCAAACCTTGATTTGCCAAGCTTCATCCCCGGAGTTGTGTCCATCATCCTACAGGAGGAGGCTGAGACGAAAGTGAGGAAAGTGAGAGCTGAGGAAACGTGCTGCCCCAGAGAACGGTAAAAAATCACAAAGATCAGGAAAAAGCCTTATGTTGGGGCAGCCGCTGCTACCTATTGGGGGACCAGCACTGTTAAGAAGAGCTTGGGGCTGGAAATGTGCTGTGTGAATAAGGATGTCAATTCAGACAGGAGGCATTTTTTTTAAAGGATGGCATATTCCCTGCATTTTTCAAAATGGCTCACCGTCCGCCAGGGAGGAAGCTCCTGTCTTGAAGGCAATCTCCTCGTATCAGTGACTTCTTGACTGTAGTCTGCGATGTAAACACAGCAGAGTGGTCAGTCAGGCCTGGCTGGGCTGTGGTACTTGTTAATCGTGTGACCTTGGGAAAACTAAACCCCAAGCCTCGTTCTCTTCATTCATAAAAGAGGGGTGATAATGCCAGACTCACAGGGCTTTCCGTGGGATTTAATTGGAGAATATGTGAGTAAAACCCCCCAGGCAAAGTGTCACACCCATTGTTATTGTTATTATAATGAATCCCTTCCCTATAATGACCGTTTCCTGAAAAGTTTAATCACCAGTTACCAGCAAACCTTTGAAACCAGAGATGCTGAAGAACTTCATTTCATACATCACCATGCCTGGCCTAGAGCTGAGCTCAGTGCATCACGCCTGGTACCCAGACACAGGGGTAAGGAAGATGCTTCCTTTAGGACGTGTGATAAACACATGTTCATTGCACATTTTCGTCAGGGATGTGAAGAAAAAGTTGATGGTTCTCAAAGTATGGTTCCCAGACCAGAGGTACTATCACCAGGCAACATGTAGAAATGCAAACTCCGGGGCGCCTGAGTGGCTCAGTGGGTTAAAGCCTCTGCTTTCTGCTCAGGTCATGATTCCAGGGTCCTGGGATCAAGCCCCACATTGGGCTCTCTGCTCAGCAGGGAGCCTGCTTCCTCCTCCTCTCTCTCTCTGCCTCTCTGCCTACTTGTGATCTCTGACTGTCAAATAAATAAATAAATCTTTAAAAAAAAAAAAAGAAAAGAAATGCAAACTCCTTGGCCGCACCCCTGACTAATAAAAGTATCAATCTCAGAGGGTAGAAACATAGAGAGGTGGTATATAAATTTCATTATTTGTTCTAAAGAGTTCCTGTCCCCCCAGAGAGTATCCCATGCCCTTCAGGTGATACTAGCTACTCTGTCAAGAAAATCTCAACTCTACGGGCTCTTCTTTGGGTTGTTGTAGGCCTCACTGGCCTCCCTGCTTTCCCCTTAATCCTTAACTAATCTAGTCCATTCTCAACATAGCAACCACAACTATCCTATTATACACAACCAAATCATTTTGCTACTTGGCTCGTAAGATTGCTGAGGGCTCCCTAATTCATCTAGAATAAACGCCCAAGTCCTTACAAGCTGTCAAGGCAGTTCTCATTCTCCATCTTCTTCCCTTCCCTTCTGATCTTCTCTCTTACTCTCCCTCCCACAAGGACTTTGCTGTGCAACGCAACAGACTTCAGGGCCTTTGCCCTTCTGGCTCTGTACCTGGAGTACTAGTTCTGACTTTCACAAGGCTGCATCTCTTACCTCTTCAAAATTGTATTCAGATGTTAACTTCTAAATAAGTTTAAAATTGTAAACGTCCCAACTCTTTTAACTTCCCCAGAGAACAAACCAATTCCCAGTCTCTCCTGTCTCTACAGTGTATTTGGTCTCACACAAAGTTCTCCCTACAATCCCCATCCCATCCCTGGATAAGGAATCATCTGCCCCCAACTGTCCCCCACCAAGGTGTGGGGCTAAACTTTTGAAATTTCCCAGTAAGTCTCAGGTAAAAATGCTGGGAAGCCCTGACTTCAGCCTCCTGAGGTTTCTCTGTCTAGAGGAAATGAAAACCGCAATCATCACCATACTCTACACACTGCCTCGTTCTTGGTTTTGTTTATCACTGCGGTTGACCTTATTCTACCCCACGAGACAAATTTGAGAAGGCTGGAAAACACTATCATCAGGGCTTCTTTCGCTGTTCCTAAAAAAGAGTAGGCTTGGCCTTGAAATGCAGCAGGGTGGGTGAATGGGAGCCCTGGGCCAGTGCTGGGAAGATGGGGCATGCTGGGATGAGGCATCCCAGGTAATGGAAATGACTGGGCTGTTCCACACATGGAGTCTGATACTCCACTCAGAGTCCCAGCTCATGTCCAGGAGGATAGATGCCTGCTCACAGAACCCTGAGAACAATACTTCTCCCTGTGCCTTGAGTTCACTCAGCTAGGGAAGGGCTCCAGAAAGGGATGGCTCTAAGTTTTGAAGACATCCCCTTTCTTTGCAAGGAGCTGTTGGGAATGCTGCTCTTTCTCCTTTAGAGCAGTTTACTTTTAAATGTTCTCCATCCACAAGTCATATATTAACCCATTGTGTTGTGAAAGACTCAAGCATCACAGAAGTACACGAAGTTGGGGCGCCTGGGTGGCTCAGTGGGTTAAAGACTCTGCCTTCTGCTCAGGTCATGATCTCAGGGTCCTGGGATCGAGCCCCACATCGGGCTCTCTGCTCAGCAGGGAGCCTGCTTCCTCCTCTCTCTCTGACTGCTTCTCTGCCTACTTGTGATCTCTGTCTGTCAAATAAATAAATAAAACCTTAAAAAAAAAAGAACTATATGAAGTAAGATAACATCCTCCTTGATACAAATCATCATGTCTCTTCCCCACCTCCCAGTCTGGTGTATGTTCTTATAAGCCTTTCTCTCAGTATTTACACACACAGACACACACACACACACACACACACATATCTGTATATGTGTTTAGACATACAACTATGTGTTTATGCATGCTTTCAGTTTTACAGAAATGAAATTGCACAAAAGGTAATGGTCTGCATGGTTTGCTATTTTCACTGACCAAAATAAGTTGAGTTCTTAAGGATGCTTGCATAATAGTATAGAGAGGTATATCCACGGTATTCTTTTGGTTGGGATCGACCGTGATAGATTTCATGGTTCTGGAGATGGACCACACATCCTTGCACAGGCATCTTTGCACATATTGTATATATTTGGAAGGGTAGATTCTCAGAAGTGGAACTGCTGAGTCAAAGGGAGTTACTTTATAGTGTTGATAGATTCTTGAATTGCCCTCCTAAAAGCCAATATACACATTTCACAACTGGTCCTACCTAGTTCTTTACCTGGTGGACGTGACCCAAATCTTCTTTCCTAAAGGGTCTGGCCATTACTGATCCTACCTGGATTGAATTGTCATAGTTTGCCATTAACCTTAATTAATAGGACATGATAAACTAAGAGACCCCTTAAGGGATCTCATGTCATCCAGACATACTCTTCCTTACCTGTCTTCTGGTTTCCATTATTTCAGGTGGAAATTCAATTTTAAGGCTAACTGCCACTTTGACACATTATCTCTCTGCTTATTCTCTTTGGCTATTTCAAGCTTTTTTTTTTTTTTTTTCAAATACTATTCTGCAGTTTTATCAGGATATATATGAATGTGGCTATCTTTCCATTTACTTGCTTGAAATTTATTGAGATTCCTGGGTCTGGTGTCTTTTGAAAATTCCAGGAAATTCTCAGTTCCATTTCCTTTATCATTAATAGTTAGTTAGATGGGTAGATAGACAGATATGGAATTTTCTGAACTATTTGAGAATAGGTTGGAGACCCATACCTACCTCACATAGGTTAATGCCCCCTTCCCCCAAATGCTTCACTGTGCATTTTCTAAGAAAAAAAGACTTTCTTTTTCATAACCACAGTACAATTTTTAAAATACAGACATTTCACATTGATACAATACAATTTTCTAATCCATGGTCCATATTCAAATTTCATCAGTTGTCTCAATAAAGTCTTTTATAACTATTTTTTCCTGGTCCAGGATCCAATCTAGAATCAGACATTGCATTTATTTGTCATGTCTTTTTAGGTATTTTTTTCCATCCCTTTTTGGGGGGCGGTTAATTAACATATAATGTATTATTTGCCCCAGGGGGACAGGTCTGTGAATCATCAGTCTTACATATTTCACAGCACTCACCATAGCACATACCCTCTCCAATGTGCAGCACCCAGCCACCCTATCCCCCCTACCCACCCCTCAGCAACTTTAAGTTTATTTTGTGAAATAAAGAGTCTGTTATGGTTTGTCTCCCTCCCCAGTCCCATCTTGTTTCATTTTTTTCCCTCCCTACCCCCACGATCCCCCACCCTGCCTTTCAAATTTCTTATATAGGTGAGATCATATGACAGTTGTCTTTCTCTGATTGATTTATTTCGCTTAGCATAATACCCTCTAGTTCTATCCAGTCATTGCAAATGGCAAGATTTCATTTTTGATGGCTGCATAGTATTCCACTGTGTGTGGGTGTGGGTGTGTGTGTGTGTGTGCCACATCTTCTTTACCCATTCATCTGTCAATGGACATCTAGTTTATTTCCATAGTTTTCTTTCTTTTCCCCCATCTCTTTTAAAAGTTCCTCAACCTTTCTTTTGCTGAAGTTCTTGACTTTAACAAGTTATTTTGTAAAATGTCCCTTAGTTGATGTTGCCAAATGTTTCCTCATGATTAGATTCAGGTTATGCATTTTCAACAGGAATATCACTGAAATGATGTATTCTCAGTATATCATGTCAGAACATGGTGTTGGGGTACGTGGGTAGTGTAGCTGGTTAAGCATCTGACTCTTATTTTCAGCTCAGGTCCTAATCTCAGGGGCATGATCTCAGGTTCATGAGATTGAACCCTGCATTGGTCTCCACACTCGGCATGGAGTTTTCTTAAGATTATGTCTCCCTCTGCCCCTCCTTCCC
Source organism: Mustela putorius furo (assembly GCF_011764305.1). Lineage (NCBI taxonomy): Eukaryota > Metazoa > Chordata > Mammalia > Carnivora > Mustelidae > Mustela > Mustela putorius. The sequence continues at coordinate 107,083,166 of NW_025421987.1, read as the reverse complement.
ATATTCTCTCTCTCAAATAAATAAATAAAATCTTTAAAAAAAAATAAAAAGAAGGCAGCACATGATTTCACTCTGGCCATTACCAGTGATATTATCTTTGACCACTTCATTAATATGTTGTCTGATACATTTCTTGCTGTAAAGTTACTATTTTCCCCTTTGTAATTAATAAGAAATTTGGGGGGAGATACTTTGAGATTATGTACATTTCTGTTTCCTCCTCAAACTTTTATCCACTAGTTTGATCACCCACTGATGATTTCCTAACTTAACTATTCCTTTCATATTTATTTGGCATTTAACCATAGGGAGACCTTTTTCTTTTCTCTTATTTAGTTTTTCATTTATTTATATCAGTATGGATTCTTATTTTATTCAGTGGATTATAAACTGTTACTGTCATTATATGTGTTCATCCTCAAAATGAATTTGGGGATATTTCAGATTTGGCCAGTGAGAACTCCTTCAGCTCATTCCTGTGTTCTTTTGCCAGGTCTCTAGCATTCATTGAACATTTTTTTTCTTTACAAAACAATAAAATATTCCCATCTTCTCTTATACATTTCTCTCCCAGCCTGGAATCATTGCTTTTTCTTAGGTGCCCCAGTTCCCTTTAGTGGAGAATGGTATTTAGCAACCAAGATTTGGGAGCTAGGTGTGATTAAATTGCTACTGTGATATAATTGATTCTAAGCCCTCTTAGGAGACAGAGTATGGAAATAAACATATTTATGCATGTATATTCTGTGTACTTATATGCCTACATACACATATAGATCTATAAAATCCACGAGTTCATATCAGTACTCCTGATTCCAATCCCACACCATTCCTTCCTCATTACCTATTTGCAACTCTTCTCCAACAGAAAGAAACCTGACTCCCATTATCCGCACATATCTGCTTATTTGCTCAATCCTTCCATTGTTAATTAAACTCTTGGCCCCGGTTGCTGAAAACTCAGCCCCAGACACACCAATCTCCACCCCAACTCCCCATTCCCAGACGTTCCAGTCAAAACTTTGCCTCCAGGGAGACTAAAGGGCAGTGGGGTTGAGGGCAGAATGGGAGGGGTTCTAGAGCAGCCCAGAACCATCCATATCTTGAGAGGATATATACAACACCTCTAATCTTTATGTGGCAGCCCCACTTCAGCACAGCCCAGTTCTCTCCAGCCACGCACTGAGTTAGTGAGCTGGGATCTCCCCATCCACAAGGCTTTCCTCAGATTTCTTTCCCTTCTAGTTGCCTTCCAAATCCCTAATTCCAGTCTATTTCCTCTGAAGAGATCAGCTGTCTCTTTGTGTTACATTCTCAACTGTTCACCTTCTGCACCCACTCAGGTGTTTTACCAGAGCCCTGTGTTCAGGAGAAATGCATGCCTTAGGAGACGATGCAGGTATGGTCAGTTACAATTTTAAATATTTAGCTTCCCTCCCTCTTTGCTATGATTATAAGTATTACTAAAACATGCTTGGGAGAGATGTGACAGGCAGGCAGTCATGTTAGGTGTATAATTTTGGTGAAGATTTAGAGGATGGACTGGAGGGAAAATGGTTAAGATCAGAGGCTGGGAAACTAGGCAGCAAGACTTTTCAATACATAGGTGAGAGAGGATTAGGACTGAACAGGGAGGGCAGGGCAGTGAGGATGGGAACAAGGCACCTGGTATGAGAGATATTTATGGGATAGCATCAGTAGGCTTGATGATAGATTGAGTAAGGTTGTCAGGAGGCAGTGAGGTGGAGGTGTGGGTGAGGGGTAGGGGCCAGGGGTGAATCCCAGGTGTGTGGACTGGGAACAGGTAATGGCGGTGCCTAACCCTCCTCACCATCTCCTTCTCCTTCTGCTACTACTAATGATGGGGCCATTTGTTGAGCAAGGACAGTATGTCAATGATTCTCATAACTGCTAGACATACATCATAGATATAATGAGACCATTTAATCCTATAGGGAATGTATTATCATCCAGTTTCCCAGATGAGAATGCAGTAACTTCCTCCAAGATTTCACAGATTGCAAAAAGCACTTCGTGCAAGTTTAGATTCTGAAATATTAGTTTTGTCTTGGGGTATGCTGAGTTTGGGGTTCCCATGGACTATCCTGGCACAAATGTCCTGCCCGCAGATGGAAATCCATGTCTGAGCTCTGCAGAAAAACTAAGGTAGAGAGACAGCCATCCACACAGAGGTGCTAAGAGAGACCAGGTGATTAGTGTGGGATGAATGCAGGAAGTTTATGGAGAAGGAGAGGGAAAGAGGACTGAGATAGAACACTGGGCACATGAACATCAAGCACAGGAGAGGAAGAATGTCTACAGCAGAGGAGGAGTGGCCAGAGAGTGAGGAGAACCAGGAGAGAAGCAGTGCAGTCTAGGAAGACTGGTGGGTCAGGGAGGCGTTGGCCCAGCCTGCTAAATAGTGCCAAGTAAGCCAAGAACTGCGGGATGCCCAACACATGTGTCCACCAAGGGGGCATCGGCAAGGGAGACTGAAGGCTGAGTGCAAAGGTCTAAGCAATAGGGAAAGATAAGGAAATGGAGATAATGAGCACCAATGTTTCCAAGAAGCCCAGTGAAGGGGTAAGGAGAGAAAGAGAGCCAAGTATCTAAATGGGGATTTACAGAGATTCTTCTAAAGTGGAAACATTTAAGTTGTTTCTAAGCTGAAAGGAATGTCCAAAACAGGGAGAGAAGTCAAAGATGCAAAGAACAGGGGGCGGTAAGTCCCAAAGATGCAGGCAGAGCTGGTTTTTGAAAGCCACTGTGTGGTCTACATGGTGGGAGGAGCGCCTCAGGCAGTTTTGGAAGCAGAGTCTGTACAGTACTGGCCCTAAGTGTATTGAAGAGAGGGCTGTGGATGGGTTCAGACGCAGATTCCTTCATGGGGTAGACAAATAGGGGAAAGAAGTTAAGGAAATCGACATTTGGTTGCTTCCATTTTTTCCTGAAATATGAAGGAAAGTCATTTTTGGATTAAAGCACAGAGGAGGAATACCTGGGTGGCTCAGTCATTCAAGTGTCTGCCTTCAGCTCATGTCATGATCCCCAGGGTCCTGGGACCGAGTTCCACACCTAGCTCCTTGATTAGCGGGAAGCTTGATTTTCCCTCTGCCTGTCGCTCTCCCTGCTTGTGCTCTCTCGCTCTCTTTCTCTCTCTCTGACAAATTAATAAAATCTTAAAAAAAAATAAATAAAGCACAGAGAAGTAGGATAGAATTGGGGGGTTGGTAGAAGGGTTGAATGTCTGCAATTGCTGTTAAGGGGGATGGAAGATGGTACTGACCAGGGATCTTTAAGCTCTTCTGGGCAACTGTTGAGAGCGAGGCTGAAACTGACAAGTGTGGTGTCTGAGGTCATTTTGATCTGTGTGTTGAGCAGTCTGTTTGTAAGAGGAAAGAAGATGGCCTGTGGGATAATCCCCATTTGGGTGCAGATCCAGAGCAGTGGAAGGAAAATGGAGTCGGGTTATAGAGGATGTTTAAAATGCTACATCATAGCATCTAACTTGGATGGTTCCCAAGTGAAAGCAGAAAGGACTCAAATAGAATGAGACACTTCTGCTTAAAGATGGCAGATTGTACACAGTTTTTATCTTTCCACTCTCCCCAAACCCTACTAAAATGGCAGGAAAGGGATTTTTTTTCTTAAGGGTGTAAACAAATGACAAAGGAAAGCGGGAGTAGGGACAACACTCACTACATTCTGGAAGCTGACAGCAGATGATCAGTGGCAATTGACTTCACTAAAACCTAAGTCAGGAGTTGAGGCATCAGGTAGCTCAGGAAGGGGGAAATGCAGGGGGGGTGCCAAGAACAGGAGGACTGATGGAGGAGTGTATAGATCCTGGGGTCTTAGCCCCAGTCTGAGCACAAAACTAAAAGTTTGTATCTGGGAAGGATAAAACAGAGGTCTTTGAACTAGAAGACGTGAAGCACTGATGAGAGGAGATACAGTACTAAAAACAGGAAGATCAAGTCCAAGTCTGTATACTGACCAGAAAAGATGGCCCTCTCCCCACTCTGCTCTCTTCTCCAGCCCTCTTCCTACACTCAGCTCCCTCGATGTTGACTGGAGATTGGAGATCATTCCACAGGGAATCTGAGCAGTCCAGGAAAATCCAACAAAAGATACTGACACCTACTGCTCCCTCTACCTTTATTACTCCAGGTCAAGACCACCAGTCAACAATCAGATTTTTAGCACGGCACTCCCAAACATGAAAGATTAAGGTGAGGACCACTAGACATTTGAGGTAGTCCTTCAACATGAAAGGCAAAGACCAAAACAAGCAGGAAAAAAAAAAAAAAAAAAAAAAGGACTCTGTCTTAATAGAGACGATGCCAAGAATAAATATTTTAAATATGATAATTAATCATATTCCAGAGAAATTAAAGATAACATAGAATCTGTGAAATAGGAATGGTTGCTTTAAAAAAAAAAAAGTCAAAAAGCAAAGAGCACACAGAAAATAAACCATGACAGTAAAAAAACTTATAGGCCAATAGCAAAGTTGAAATAAAAGGTCAAAGAAATATCCCAGAAAGTAGAACAAACATGTAGAGGTAGCCAATAAGAGAAGATGAGAGAATAAATAAGAGATGGGAGCTGTGCTATAGGCCAAGAAGGCTGTGGTCCAGAGGGTTGGGTGGAAGTATCTGGGAGCCAAGTCCTCAAGGAGAGGACAGGAATTTAGATGTAAGAAAACTACACAGAAAACTAAGCAAGGAGGAAAAGGGCATTTATGAGCTCCAGGGAAAACAAACCTCTGTTTGAGAAGGGAAAGGCAATTAAACTCTACCATCTGGCTCACCAGTGACTAGCATTTATATCCTCAAAACAAAGTAAACCTTAAGTATTGATAGAAGGAGGGCAAATTAGTATGTGTGGGAGTCTTTAAAAGAAGTGCTATCTTCATCTCCCTACTTTGAAATCCGTAAATAATGCCTTTACATCGAGCAGCGCCATATGATCCCAATTTTAGGAACATAGAGGCAAATATAAAAAGAACCAGCTAAAGGACTAAAGGGAGAATGGAATGGAGGACAGGAGAGGGGCCCAGAAGACTGCAGCTTTTCTAATGGTCTAGAAGATTATTTGACTTCTAAAATTATATGTATAATTTCGATTTGATAAAAGTTAAATGAAAAGATTGGAATGGGAAATGGAAGGGTCAAGGGGCGCACCATGAAGGGGCTTCAGCCCGCTCTGAGAACTGAGCAGGCCGGTAGCGCTCCTTTGCAACTGTAGTAACCTGGTTAAAAACCCGTGTAACTCACAAGACAGGATAAGACATGAAGTACTAATTTGTGACAGACTGATAGCTGAGACATCAAATGGCGTGTTCATTCCTCCCAGCAGCCACAAAACAAAACAAAAACCTGCTAACAGGAATGGCAGACTCCTTGGCTCATCATTTCAAAGAACTTCTGTTCTCTGGTGGATGGGAGATAGTCTGAAAAGTATGCACAAACTCAGAGAACTGGTTTCTACTGTGTGTGCACGTGCGTGAGTGTGTGTGTGTGTGTGTGCATTTGTGCGCATGTACAAGTCCCTTGTACATGCTGGGGAGGACAGAGATGGAGAAGCAGAGCTATATAGGAAGAACAAGATTATAAGAGGTGAGACCCTCCTCTCAGCATGAGTTCTCATGAGAGAGAAAGAGAAGGGAAAGAAGGAGCACTGTCCTCAAGGGCAGTGAGATAGAACAGGAAGGAAAATGTAGGGGTTCAGGTTCCCAGCTGCAGTTGCTCGAATGGGTCTTGCACCTCTGATTAGAGGAAGCAAGAGGGATAATGGCATTGTCCGTCTGGACAATGAGAGGGACCCAGTTTTTCATAGGACCAAGTACAGCTTAGAGAGCTTCTATGAGCTTCTGATGAGCTACAGGTTAGCGAGGAATGAGAGACAGCTAGCCTGGCAGGGTGTGGAGAGTGAACTCAGCTTGTCCCAGGAGGTAAGAGGGACAGGCCTGGTCCATGGGATGAAACCAAATGTGCCAGCGACTAGAGCTGCCACCTCTCTCAGAGTATCATCTCTGAGGGAGCACCACAACCACAGGACATCAGTAGCCAACAAAAAGCATGGGTCCCAGAAGCATAGAAGACCAAAGAGTTCCCTGTTCTCCCTTTACATGGTGACTATGCTAAGGAGTAAGGCTGTCAGATTATGCTGCACCAGGGAGGAGTGTAAAATGTAAAAAATAAAAATAAAAATGGAATTCTGAACTCCAATTTGATAATCATCCCAAATGTGGCCAAGAAATCTTGGGTTGGGACAGCATGCACCAGGATCAGATTGTCCTCTAGAGGCTAGGACAGAGCCACGGAGTCAGAAATTAGGGCTGGGTCAAGAAATTACTAAGGTTCCAATTTGCACCCTTGAGTTTTGTGCACAGCCATAACCGGCTATTATTTTTGTTACACCTGTTTATAGCCTTTGATGTGAGAAGCCACGGAGACCTGAAGACCTACTTGTCATACTAGTAGAAGAGCTATTGTTTATTGAGTGCAATACTAAGGACCAAGTGCTTTATACTCAGAACCCTATTAAATCCTCACACACCCAGTGACATGGCCCCATTCCAATCCCCATTTTACAGGTGAAGGAGCTGGGATTTAAACAGATGAAGTAACTTGAACCTACTACCAATGTTAAGTAGTAAAGGGCAGAGCCAGAATTCAGACTCAGTCTGTACTGATTCTAAGACCTGGGCTGACATTGAAGAATAACATGTTTAGACTGCCCTCAGCCACAGAGCCTGGGTTTCTAGAAAGGAGAAAGTGTTCGGACATCCGTGAATGAGCACACACATTCACTTTCTGGGGATCTGTGAGCACCCCAGAGAGGTGGTGTCAGAGCAGGAAGGTAGGGTCGATGGCATGGAAAGGTTGCCAGGTAAAAACCCTGCTGTGTGGTTAGACGCTCGAACCCAGTCACTGTAACAGAAGCTAGTATTGAGAAAGAACCCTGAAAGTCTTCAAGCTCGAGGCACACTTCTTCCTAAAGGGATTTTGAAAGAGTTGAGGAATTTCTTAAATTTGGAATGGGTTCAATAAATGTCTGTTAAGTGAGGTATTCAGTTCAAGCTTTTTAAACCTGTGCCAAAGAGCTGTCAACTCAGATCACAAAAGATCATAACATTAAAAGCTCTCTGTGCTGGCAAGCTCCATCAGGCCCTGTGCATTTCTGTATTAAATACTTCCACATCTGTCCTCTCTTTCGCAGGTCCCCATGCCGCTGGACCTCTATCACATCCAGCCAAGGCCATTCACAGTGATAGCTTTCTCCTTTCAGCAGGTATGGATTGAATACTACTGGGGGTTAGCCAGGAGGCTCAGCGAGGGGACCCGAGTTGAGGAAAGTGTGGCTTCTGTCCTCAAAGAGCCCCTAGACTCAGAGAACGAGGCGCACCTGTGGCATGGACTGCTACTGTCCACCTCAAATCCCTTCCTTCCCTAGTGATAGAATTACTGTCCCATGTGGCTGTCCAGCTGGGCCCCACTTCCCCAGCCTCCCTTGGGCTTAGGTGAGGCCATGTGACCAAGTTCTTGACAAAAGCATGTGAAGGAAGTAATATACACCAGTAGTGGGTTAGGAATGTCAGGCCTACCACCTCTTTACCTCTCTTCCCACTTCCAGACTGTTCGGAGCCTGGATGTGCTTGTGACCAAGTCTTGACTGCAGTAACTAGTGACATTGCCCAAGGGAATAGCAGAGCAAAGACTTAGAAGGGTTGTGTCCTTGAATGACCACGAGGGGCAGGTCTCCTCTGAAAACTGTTATATGGGAGAGAAAAAGAACTATCCTCATGACTTAAGCCACTATACTGGGGAACTCTGTTATAGACACTTAACCTTTAGCCTAATCATAATAGGAGTGTTTAAAAAAAAAAAAAAGTGGAGCCCAGAGTATTCCTGGTGCTATGACAAAAGCAGAAAAATCAGTTCAAATGAGGCCGAAGGCAGGAAAGTTAGAGGAAGCAGAGGAGGATGCCTGGGAGGGAGCACCCTTGCCCTGAATCTTGAAAGACGAATGTTTTTAGCAAATCTGCTTGGGTTTCTCATCTACTCTTAATTCTTTTGATTGGCTGTTTTCATCCACATTACTTCTTTCAGGAATATATTCTCTCTTATCCCTTCTCTCTACCTGTTAAAGCCTACCCAGGATTCAAGACTTGGATTAAATCCCATTTCTGCAGGGAACCTCTTTGATCAGCTCCCCACAAGTGATATCTTCCTCTTCCAAAATCCTATGGCACTTTGTCTTTATTATTTATTGACCACACATTTTATATCTTCTCTATCTTCTTTATATCTATCTGGCATTTTTCAACAGCTTTTCCAGCATCACACTACCTAGATTTGTTCTGGGTTCCCCCAAGGGTATACATGTACCCTGAATGTCCATTGCTTTGTAACAAACCCACCTCAAAACTTAGTGGATTATAGTAACTATTTTTATTGCTCGCAGTTCTAAGAGTTGGCTGGTCTCAGTTGGATGGTTCACACTGAAGGCCTTGAACGCTCTTGCATTCAGACAACAAGTGGGGCTGAAGTCAGCTGAAGGCCTGGATGGGCTAGATGCTCAAGACTGCTCACTCCTGTGGCTTGTGGTTGAGGCTGCTCTCAGCTAGGAGGTCAGCAGGTCCTATTACCAGAGATCCTACATTTGCTGTCTCCGTGTGACATGGGCTCTCACATAATTATAGCTGGATTCCAAGATGATCAAGCGAAGCCCTTGTAACTTAGCCACGAGAGACCCAGAATATCACTCTCATCACATTCTGTTGGTCAAGGAAGTCACTAAGGCCAGCCCAGGGAGGGAAATTTGACTTCACATCTTGATGTGAGAAGCAGCAGGTGCATTCAGTGAGATAAAGAATTAATGACACCCGTATCAGGAGACTGTCTTCTCATACTGTGTAAACCTGGAATCTGGAGTGATGTGGCCAGATCAGAACATGTGGCCATCCTGTATTTCATCTGCAAATCAGAGCCCCAGGGATACATTGCTTTCCCTCCTCCCTGAGACAATAAGAAGAATTTAATGTTAGTCTGGCATTAACCTGGGATGGGCTAGATGTTCAAATGCCAGGATGTCCACCAAAATCTGGATGATTCAGTGTTCGTGAGCCAAGAGGTTTCCAGGAGAGAATGGAAGCTGTCATGGAGAGAAAATGTCTCTGGACTAGAGCTCAAGTGTTTGCTGATCTGTGTTTCTTCTGAAGATCACTTGCCACCCATCGTTGCCCAACCACCCTTAACATGGGGGTAAAGGACAGGGATTGCAGCAGAGCTAAAACTGAGAAAGGGTTACATGATGCTCAGCTTGGAGGAAGACTTCAGCTAAGCCCTTAGCCACTCATTTGAGCACAACATCTCACCTGTGTAGCCTTTGGCTACAGGAAGGAGAGACAATTACCCCACAAACTACCACCAACCACACTGGCCTTTGAACTTTGTGGTAGAGAGATAATGGCTTCCCCAAAGTGTCCATATCATTAATCCCCCAAAACTGTGAATATGTTCTATTAAAGGGCAAAGGGGAAATACGTTTGCAGATGGCATTAAGTTTGCTCATCAGCTGAAGATAGGGGGAATATCCAGGATTATAAGGGCAGGGCCAAAGTTCTTAGAAGCTTCCTTAAATGTGAAAAAGGGGGATAGCAGAACAACCAGAGTCAGATAAGGAGATATAGGGAAGAAAGCAGAGATCGGAGTGATGTGGTTGCTGGCTCTGAAGATGGCAGTGGACCAAGAACCAAGAATGTGGCAGCCTCTAGAAGCTGGAAAAGGCAAAACCCAGATTCTGCTCTAGAGCCTCTAGAAAGGGTCACAGCCTTGCTAACACCTTGAAACCCATTTAGGAGTGATGAATTGTGGAACTGAAGATCATAAATTTGTGTTGTTTCAAGCCACTAAATTTGTGGCAACAATAGGAAAGTAATCCAAACTCCAAGGGCCTGGGTGATTAGAATGAGAGTCCTATCACAAGGGACGGTATACCCATACCCCTGTTTTGACTGATAATATTCAAGAGCAGGAAATCTCTGGTCAGGAACCATCAGGACTGCTGGGGTGAGGGGTGGAGAGGAAGGTAGCAAAAGCTGACAGCAGGCCTTCCTGAGAAAGCGAGGAAGAAGAGAGGGCAGTGAGGAGCCAGTGGCCAGAGGAAGAAGTGAGGGCATTTAATGGAAGAGATAAATAACTTCTCTTCTCAAGAGAAGGGACTGGGACAGATTGCTGTGTTGGGTGACATAATTCTTTTTTCACTGCCCCTTTGGGGAGAACAATCAGTAAAAGCTGTCTTGTTCTACAAGATTTATTTATTTATTTTTAAAGATTTTATTTATTTGACAGAGAGACACAGTGAGAGAGGGAACACAAGCAGTGGGAGAGGGAGAGGGAGAAGCAGGCTCTCCGGGCAGGGAGCTCAATGTGGGGCTCGATCTCAGGACCCCGGGATCATGACCTGAGTTGAAGCCAGACACTTAACGACTGAGCCACCCAGGCAACCCTCTATAAGCTTTTAGAGATGGATTTGTGTGTTTCTGGATGTCGCTCTGGGCAAAGTGTGGCCAGAGAGTGCCAAAGTTGCTGACTACATGAATGTTGCATTTCCTTGTCTAAAATACAGAAATGTATACCCTTTTGAGAAATCACCCCAAGTCTGAGAAGGAAATGTGAAAAGAGCCACAGACAGAGGCACGACAAGCAGGACTCAGAGAGGCTGTCATATTTTATGGTTCAGTTTGCTTGAAATGAGGTGTGACTATATCAAGGAGAGCACACTACCTGGTGTCTTGGGTTTAGAATTCAAAACCCACAATAAGTTTCTTTACCTCTCAAAACAGGCAATTTGTCCCTCTGAGCTTAATGAAAAAGAGGTGGATCAGAGAGGTGAGGTCTGTGGCTTGTTTACTGTTCTCCTCTCTCTGCCTGTCTTCCCTGGAGATCAAGGGAATTGGGGGGAGGGAGAGAAGACATGCCAGCTTTGGTGCTTCTGTTGGTGAGGTAAGGACCACCCCCCACCCACCCACCATAGGTGACTGGAACCATCAGGGATAGTTCTGGCTTTACTCTTGTGGGAAAGACAAGGGACATTTGGTCTCTTCAGGCCCAGGTCTAGCGTGAGTTGAGTGAGACACTTGCCTTGGGCCCAAAACTAAAGGAAAACTCCATAATCAAGATAAGTAATATTTAATATTACTTATTAAATATTAATATACTATTAATCATAATATAATAAATTAATATTATATTATATTAATATTTAATGTTCATATTGTAAAATATATTATATTATAGATAAATATAAATTATAAACTTATATTATAAATTTAAATAGTTTATAACTGATTTTTATATTATTATATTATATATTCTATTATGTTAAATTATAAATTTAAATATGCATTATAAATAAAATACATAATAATAATATGAAATATTAATATTATATTTAATATTACTTATAAAATATTAATATAATATTTTAGAAAGTAAAAATACAAAAAAATCATGATGAGCAAAGCAAATTCCAGCATCATACAGCGTAATTTTATCCATAAATTCTCCAATATGTATCCTTATAGATAAGAACGATGAAAAAAACAACAGAATTCCATTATCACACCTTATGAAATCTAATAATTCCTTAATATCCTTTTATATCTAGTTCATGTTCTCTTTTCCTTGATTGTCTCACAATGTCTTTTACAGATGGCTTGTTTGAATTGAATTCTGAATAGTGTTCATGTGATGGTTTATGTTGGGTATCAACTTGGCTGGGTTAGTGGATACCCAGATGGCTGGTGAAACGTTATTTTTGGGTGTGTCTGCGAGGTTGTTTACAGAAGAGATTAGCATTTAAATCAGTAGACTGAGTAAGACAGTCACCCTCACCAGTTGGAGTAGGAATCATCCAATCCACTAAGGACATGCACTGAACAAAAATATAGAGGAAAGGCAAATTTGCTCTCTCTGCTTGGACGGAGACGCCCATCTTCTGCCATCAGACGTTGTCACTCATGACTCCAGAGCATTCATACTCAGACTGGGACTTATGCCATTGGCATCCCCAATTCTTAGGCCTCTAGACTCAGACTGAATTATACTGCCAGTTCTCCTGGGTCTGTAGATGTTAGACACAGATCATGGGACTTGTCTGTCTCTATAATGTGTGAACCAATACCTATAATAAAGCTCCTCTTATATACATCTTATTGGTTCTGTTTCTCTGATGAACCCTGACTAATATAGTCCACATATCATGGGGCTTGATATATCTCAGAATTTTATTTTTGCACTTTTTCAAGCCATTTGAATTTTGAAAGAAATTAGGTCACTTAAGAGAGAGTCCATTATCATATGGTTTCACTTATTTGTGGAGCATAACAAGTAGCATGGAGGGCATGGGGAGTTAGGAGAAGGGAGTTGGGGGAAATTGGAAAGGGAAGTGAACCATGAGAGACTATGGACTCTGAAAAACAATCTGAGAGGTTTTAAGTGTTGGGGGCGGTGGGAGGTTGGGGGAACCAGATGGTGGGTGTTAGAGAGGGCACTAGATTGCATGGAGCACTGGGTGTGGTGCAAAAATAATGAATACTGTTATGCTGAAAATAAATAAAAAATAAATAAAAAAAAAGAAAAGAAATTAGGTCACTTATATGTAGAGTTTCCTACATATCCTTTGTATTTCTGGTAAATATGTAGCTGGCGCTTGATTTCAAATTCAGGTCTTTTCCTTTCCTTTCTTTCTTTCTTTCTTTCTTTCTTTCTTTTTTTTCTTTAGCAATAATACTTCAGACATTTAATTATGTCACACCAGAAGATGAGTAATGTCTATTTGTCTCTCTTTTTGTAATGTTAAGATTGATCGGTGGCTGAAGTGATGTGGTGTCTGGGATTTACTTTAAGGTACCTGGTACCGTGATGGAGTGAGGGGAGCTGGATGCTGTTATGGATGAAACAGGATTGGCCATGAGTTGGTAATTGTTAATGCATTAGTGATGGGTGTATAGAATCCAGCCAATTAATGTCTATACTTTTATATCTTTGAAATTGTACATAATAAAAAATTCTTAAACAAAAAAATTTTTTAAACAAAAATTTAATGAGTTGTTTTAAAAAATTTGATCACTCATACTGTACCAGTTAGTGAGGATATTTTGTAAAAACAGTTTCTTTCTCAGGGTCTGGAACTCCAGTGATACATTTGGTCACATAGGAACTATAAGTTTCAGTAATTGACCCTAGACTACTAGATTCAATCCAGTTTTCCTGACTGGCAACACTTTGCAGGGGTTGTCACAATTTGTTCCTGGTCAAATTGTGTCTTGGGTGACTCCAGTGAGAGAGACTCTTGGAAGTTTGTGCTTGGTTTCCTCTGGATTTCATCCTTTGTGGAATTTGCTCTGTACTCTTTACCATAATAAACTGTACTTGTGAGTATGAAAATAAATATTTTTTAAATTTCATTCCTTGGTTCAGATACTGAGAGCCTATAGACCCATCGTTATAAAGTTCTCCTTTAGTATGTGCCTTATGGTTTTAGCAGTCACTGATGAGCATTGCTAACATCCAATTATGAGGCAGTACAAATCTATGATATTCTAACTCTGTCATCCCTTTTATTAGTTAGCAGTTTCTGCATAACAACTTACTTCAAAATTTAGTAGCTTAAAACAGTGAGCATTATCTCATAACTTCTGTGGGTCAGGAATCCAAGAGTGGCTAAGCCGGGTGATTCTGCCTCAGAGTCTCTCATGACATTGCAGTCAGTCTGCTAACTGGGACTCCAATCTTTGTGGGCTGGAGGACCTACCTCCAAGTTCACTCACATGGTTGTTGGCAGACCTTAGTTTCTACTGGCTTTTAACTGAATAACTCAGTTCCTCACCTAGTGAGGTTCTCCATAGACTACTTAAATGTCTCACAATATGACAGCTGCCCCAGAATGAGTAATGAGAGAGAGAGAGACGGAGAGAGAGAATAGAATGAGAGAACCAGATGGAAGCCAAAATCTTTTATAATCTTATCTCAGAGGTGACATATCATTATCTCTATGTGCTGTTGGTCAAACAGGTCAGCCCTGGTACAGTGTGGGAGGGGACTACACAGGGTGTGAATACCCAAAGTCAGGATCGTTGGGGGCCATCTTGGAGACTGGCTACCACATTCCTTTGCATGTATTAGCTGGAAATCTATAATGGAAATCTCATCTTCATCAACTACTCGGTTACTCTGGAATACAGTTCATGTAGAAGAAGCAAAATAAATTATTCTTTTCTTTACTACTTTTCAAAAGAATGAGTTGATGTCCTAGCATCCACTTACCTGGCCCGTGAATTATTTTTTAATATCATTATGAACTCATGATCTTAAAATGTTTATTATGTTTTAATCAAGTACATACATATGTCATTATTTTCTCAGACTTTTTTGTTTGTTTATTTTTAATATTCAAATTACTCCATTAGTGAAAAGTCCTTACTGTTGGCTATTGTGTGCTTTTGGCACAAACCCAACAATCTTTGACAGTTTCCTTGTTTTCTGGTACACAAGATATTTCAGACTTGTCTTATAATTTCCTGCCCTAGCCATTTCTCCAAAGTGCCCTGGTTCCTTTTAGTTTTGGGTTTTATTATTCCATTTTTTCCTTTTTAAAAAATAACATACAACCAATAGATATAGTTATCTATCTCCATATTTCTCTTGCCCTTTTCTTAAAGTAAAAGTAGCAAACTATACACACTGTTCTACACATTGTTTTTTTCACTTAACAATATACCCCAATATAAAAAAGCAAAATATATTGATATTTCTGATTACTTTTTATCCAGTCCCCTATTGACGGGCAGGTAATATATTTGCAAGCTTTGAAATGAAAACAAAACAAAATCAATAAAATGAAAACAAAAAAGAAAGGAAAGAAAGAAGAAACCACAAAGGAAGAGACTGACAACTTTTAATTAAAAAAAAAAAAGTTTAAATATCTGTACCACAACAAAAACAGTGAAAATAAAATAACGAAAATAAAAAGGCAAATAGACCAGAACAGGGGTTGTAGGGTGGAGTAGAGGCTCGAAGATGCAACCACCATGGCCAGAAGACTAACATCTCTGTTATATAAAGAACTTATAAAAAATGTTTTGAATCAATAAATAAACTAACATCTGTGCTCATAAATCATATAAGTAAAAACATTCCTTGAAACACATATGGCAAAAGATTAAAGCCTGTGGTAATCACAGAAATGCAAATTAAAACAAGGAAAAAGTATGATTTTCGTCCATCACAGTGATAAAATTTACAACAATGGTTATTCCTCATCCTGGTGGCAGTGCAAGAAACTGATATTACTACACAGTGTGCTTATCCACCATCCAAATTGTGGAAAATAATTTGTCAACTTGAATTAAGAGCCATAAAATTTTTTTAATCCTTTGACCCAATTATCCCACTCCTGGGAATAAATACTCTAAAAGAAGATAGAAACTTTTCTTGGTGATGTCCACTGAGTGCTCCTGACCTCTGAGGGGGTTCTGGATGAGCTGGAGACCATGAGTCTACAATGGTCCCAGTGGGCGGTATTAGGGGATGTGCCTCTCCATGAGCATGTGTATGTATCAGTCGATGTACATGGCAGCTTTGGCATTTGGTGGAAGAATGAATGAGTGTTCTCTAGGGAGGATATCGATGAGGACCATGGGCAATAAGAGAATTTGAATCTCCACCACCAGAAAACAGAGAAATGGAAGGAGAAGAATTAATGAAGGACTATGTGAGACTCCACATCCACGCAGAGCAGCTTCGGGGTGTAAATGGTTGAGTGCGTGTGGTGCAAGGACCGGAGTATTCTCCAACCCTTTCCCCTCTCCTGTAGACCAGTAGACGGTCAGGAAACAGTTCTTGACAGTACACAGCTGGCACAGCTCTGGGCAGCAGAGGTAGTATGTCGCCATATGTGTGTCAGACATAGTGCCTCACACTCAGTGTATAATTCCCTAATGAGTAGAGGAATTGGAGTATCTGTCACCTACCTGAGGACTCTGAGAAGAAGCTGAGGCTGATCTGATTGGGTGGGGGTGAGAGCTGAGGCAGTGAATGAGTGAATGAGTAGGTGGAGGCCTGAACCTGAGAATATGGCAGATCAGTGCCAGTGTGGCTGCAACTAGAAGCATAGTGAAATTGGGAAGTTCTGCTTGTATTTATAATATTGAAATACTGGAAACAATCTAAATGTCTAACCATAAATTATGGAGTGTGCAATCAATGAAAAGTTTCACAAACATAAAGTTGCATGAAAGATGATGCAACAGTACTTTCAATTTTCTTCTTCCTGGACACATGAAAGACTCCATTTCCCAGGTCTCCCCACACTCTGCTTTGCTGTAAGATATGGCCTCATGACTACAAAGTGATAAATATTCTTCTGGGCTCGAGCATTTAAGAGCTCATGCATGATTCTCTATCACAGTCAAGGAGAAGACTGTGTGTTGAGATGGAAGTGCCATAAAGTTCAAGGTGCCTTCATCTCTAAGTCACCACATGGCAGATAGCTGCACGAGAGTCACTAAGGTCTATAGGGGGAATTGGGTAAATAAGGAAAAAAACCCTTATTATGTTAAGTTTCTGAGATATGCTTCTGATACTGAACCATAACCTGTCCCATTCCAAAGAGGCAACACAGAAAATGTTTCAAAACACAATATTTAGAGAATGCAAACTGACTCTTAAGTATGGACAAAGCGAGATGTTTCAGTTACCATACTAAGATTATGAGTGTTTCCTTTGCATTTTTCTTCTTTACTCCTAAGCTTTTTTTTTTTTTTCATTTTTGCTCTACTGTCTTTATAACTAAAAATAAAGTAACGTGACAGAAGGAGGAGGAGAGGAAGAAAGGAAAAGAAATTGGGAAGGCCCTGTTCTCATTTCTTGCGCTCTCATCTCTGAGCCTCAGGGTCCCATTGGCTTCCTCTGAACCATCCAGCACCTTATACAGACAACTTCTATTTTTTATCTTTTTAAGATTATATCTATTTAAGAGAGAGAGAGATAGAGCACAAAGCTGGGGGAGGGGAAGAGGGAGAGTGAGAGGCTGGCTCCCACTGAGCAGCAAGCCAGATGTGGAGCCCGATCCCAGGACCCTGAGTTTACAACCCAAGCTGAAGGCAGACGCTCAACCTACTGAGCCACCCCAGCACCCCACACAGACAACATTTTTATGATAACAGCTATGTGTGAGCACCATAAAAGCTTATATACATTATGTCCACACAGAAGTCTATAAAGTGGGGCACCTAGGTGGTACCATCAGTTGTGTGTATCAGCTCAGGTCTCGGTCTTGGGGTTGTGAAATTGAGCCCCATGTTGAGCTCCATGTTCAGCATGGAGTCTACTTGAGATTCTCTCTCCTTCTCCCTCTGCAGTCCTGCTTGTGCTTTCTCTGTCTCTAAAAATAAATAAATTTTAAAAATAAATATATTAAATATAAATATAAATACATAAATCTATTTTTATGGTTATGTAGCAAGTTAGTGGTGGACCCAGGATTCAAATCCAGGACAACCTTCCTCGTAACCAGCCTGTTCAGCTCTACAACTTAGCTGACTAGTAGATGGGGAAAGAGTACGACTTTGGAAGATAAGCTTCCCTTATCTTTCTGCTTCGAAAATCCACTTTGTTCCCTACCTCCCACCAGAGAGCCGACTTTCTGTTTCCTGAGCAGAGCTAACTTTTACCTAATGTTTGTATCTTAACTCGTTTATGAACAGCAAAGAGGCAGCAGTAATGGTTTCCTATGTATGTGATGTGGCTGCAGAGATGTGGAAACAGTTGTGTTCTTCCTCTCCCCAAGGCCCTGTCAAAGGAATTGTGATGTGATGATGAGCTCTGCACTCAGTAGAGGCAAACAGAGCTGCTGAAGTCCCAGTTATGCCTCCTATGAGCTCTATGACCTTAGGCAATTCTCTTCACATTTCTGAGCCTCTGGTTTCTCCTTTATGAAAGTGTCATAATCTCTGCCTACTTCTTGTGAAAACCACATGGAGGGAAAAGCTCTGTCAGTGTCAGAGAAACAAAAGATAATGTTATTATTTTCCATAGAGATATGGGATCAGGACATGAAAAAGAAGGCACAGTTGGTACCTGCGTTAACTAGAAAAGTTATCTTATTTCCCTCGCTGCTATCTGGTCTGGCTCTGGTGCTCAGAGCTGACTCCCATTTGATCTCTTCCTCTTGTATAACCAGGCCTCATTTGAGCTCCCTGAGCTCTGAGAGGAGAAATGGATGAGATGAATATTTATGTTTGAGCAGACCCCTCATGCACTGTGTTTCTCCTCCCCTTCCCCAAGGTTGTCCCTAGGAAGAGACATCTACTTCTTTTTTTTTTAATTTATTTATTTATTTGATAGAGAGATAAAGCAAGAGATGGAACATAAGCAGTGGGAGTGGGAGAAGCAGGCTTCTCGCTGAGCAGGAAGCCTGATGTGGGGCTCGATCCCAGGAATCCAGGATCATGACCTGAGCCGAAGGCAGACACTTAAAACCTGAGCCATCCACGTGCTCCGAGACATCTACTTCTTATCAAATAACTCTATGCTCTCCTAGCCCTCCTGAAATTATGTGGGGCCATGTGACTGAGATCAGACAAAGGGTTGTAGGTGGGAGTGATGCCCCCCTCTTCTAGCCTGATGCACTTAAGAACCAGCATGCATCCTCTTTCTCTCTCCTGCCCTGCACTGAAGAAAATGACCAGATGGCTCAGCTACAATTCAAAAGACTCCATTGGTCTGGCTCTCTGAGACTCAGTAAATAGACCCTGCCAGTTGAGTTAGGACATGTATCATGAGCAAGAGGTAAATTCTATTTCATGTTGACTAAGATTTTGTGGCTGTTTGTTACCAAAGGAAAGCCTCTCTTCTCCTGGCTACTGTAGAGTAGGGCATGGGTGATTGGTTCTCTGCAGAGAATCTGTGTGTGGGAAAGAACACAAGGAAGACGTCCCATGACATTTGCTCTTGGCTGTGCGAGCCTCCAAATCACTCCTCTTTGGCATACAAAGAACATAAAGTGTTTTTAGAAATATAACTCCTTCATTAAAAATATTTAAAACACAAGTGGCACAGAGAGATAGAGAAGGAGGGAGGGGGGAAGGAAGGAAGCAGGGATAGAGAGAAAGAGAGAGGAAGGGAGAGCAAGCTGAGCCGATCAGATCATTCCAGTCTTCTGATGGTGCCCCTGAAAAGTCTTGGTGATGTGTGGGAAGGCAGCCAAAGGGGGCGTTGAGCAAGATGAATAAGTGGGGAAAGATTAGAGCAAGCCTGCAGAGAAAGAAAAACAAAACAAAACCTCCTTGTTTCTGGGCTTTCTTTGGCTGTGCTTCTTGCCCTTGGTTTCATCATTGGTTCAACAAATATTTACTGATGTGCCAAGCAGCATTCTGGGGCTGGATATCCAGCTTGAACAAAACACAAGGTCTGTCCTTGTGGACCATACATTTCATCAGGGAGCTGGAGAACCAACCAACAAATATGTGTAAATGTGGTATGTTAAAGATGACACATGATGGAGGAAAAGCAGGGGGAGGTGATAGAGGATAGGATGGCTCTGGTTTCGAAAGGGTGGTTGGAGAAGGCTTCGCTGAGAAGGTAATCCCATCTGAACAAAAACCAAAAGAAAGTAAAGGAGCTAGCAATGCAGCTGTCTGAGAGAAGTATGAAGCACGACAAGGAAGACAGTGTGGTTGGGTTGAGTGGCAGAGGAAGAGAGTAGGAGTGGATGAAATTCAGGAAGAACTGGGGACTTTGCTCAGAGATGGGAAGCTATTGGAGCAAATGAATGTTATGACTTAATTTATATTTTATTTCACTTTAATTCCAGTTAGTTAACATACAGTGTAGTATTAGTTTCAGGTGTACAAATTAGTAGTTCAACGCTTCCATGCAACACCCGGTGCTCATGAGGACAAGCACACTCCTTAATCCCCATCACCTGTTCCCCACCCACCTTCCTTCTGGGAACCGTCAGATTGTTTTCTATAGTTAGGAGTCTGTTTCTTACTTTGTCTCACTCTCTCTTTTTCCCCTTTGCTCATTTGTTTGGTTTCTTCAATTCCACATATGAGTAAGATCACTTGGTATTTGTTTTTCTCTGACTGACTTTGCTTAGCACTATACGCTCTAGATCCATCCTTACAGCAAGATTTCATTTCTTATGACTGAATAATATTCCATTATGGATAATGCTATTGATACATGCACACACAACCACCACTTCTTTATCCATCCTTTTATTGATGGACACTTGGGCTGCTTCCGTATCTTCGCCATTGTAGGTTATGCTGCTATAAACATAGGAGTGCTTGTATCCCTTTGAATTAGTGTTTTTGTATTTTTTGGGTAAATATCCAGTGGAGCAATTCCTGGATCATAAGATAGTTCTATTTTTAATTTTTTGTTTTCCACAGTGGCTGCACCAGGTGCTTTCCCACCAACAGTGCCTAAGGGTTCCTTTTTAGTTTTGACTTGCATTTCCCTGATGATGAGTGATATTGAGCATCTTTCCATGTGTCTGTTGGGCATCTGTATGTCTTCTTTGAAGAAATATCTGTTCATGTTTTCTGTCCATTTTTAATTGGCTTATTTGTTTTTTGGATGTTCAGTTTTTATCAGTTCTTTATATATTTTGGATGCTAGAAATTTATCAGATATGGCATTTGCAAATATCTTCTATTTGGTAAGTTGCCTTTTAGCTTTGTTGATTGTTTCCTTCACAGTGCAGAAGCTTTTTATTTTGATAGAGTCCTAGAATCCCAATGGTTAATTTTTACTTTTATTTCCCTGACCTGAGAAGACCTATCTAGAAAAATGTTGCTATGGCCGATGTCAGAGAAATTACTGTCTGTGCTCTCTTCTAGAATTGAGCTAATTTACATTTTAAAAGGATGACTGTGGTTGCTACATGGGTAGGATTGCCAGATTTAGCAAATAAAATTTAATCATGTCCAGTTAAATTTGCATTTCAGATCATTTTGAATTATAATGAATAATTATAATTAAATAATAATGAATAATTTCTAAGTAGAAATAGATACCATAGATATATGGGATATCTTATATCTGTGACATATCTGTGATATATCTGTGACGTCTTTATACTAAAAGAATGATTTGTTGTTTCTCTGAAATGTGAATTTAACAGAGTGTCCTGTATTTTATCTGGCAATCCTATACCTGGAAAAAGATTAGGACAAGAGGTGAAAGCTGGGATCAGCTTGGGTGTTGCAATAAACCGGCAAGAGATGAGGATTATTCAGACCAAGGGGGTGGTGATGGTGAGAAGTTGTTGGTTGGATTCTAGTATATAGGGTCCCCCATGTATTCTCTCTCTTTCTCAGGCCTTTTCTATGAACTAGTTTGATTCATTTTGCAACCCAAACTTGGGAGGATGTGGGTGGGGGCCATTTGGCATAGGGGAAGGATGTGGGTTTAACCGCAAGTTTCATATAGTTTTAGAGAATGCATGAAAATAGAATTAGTCACTCAAAGGTAGAAGGGAGCCAAAGGCCAGGGACAGTCCTGAAAGAGCTCCCTCCCTTCCTGCTCAGGGACACAGTGATCAGCCCCTGCGGAGATGGGAAAACGCATTGACATGACACTTCCTTTTTGGTTTCTTCTCCTTAGCTTGGCTCTAGCAGACACATCCTGGCTTCAAAAAGAGTAGAAGATGGCCTATGGAGGAATGGTGACAGTAAATGGATCTTTGTATTTAGTATTTTTGTTCTGTACTCAGATCTTTTGTTCTGAGCCAATATGCTGAGGATATTCTTAGAGAACAAGCCAACCTCTTCTGGATTGTTGGAGTTGTGGGCAGGGAGGGCCCCTATAATGTGTGCTAAGTGCTAGGTGTGTCACTCACAACAAGCCAGAGCCAGACATTATCACTTTCTTTCATGGTAAGGAACTGGCACAGAAAGGTTCAGCAGCCTCCCCAGGAGCACTTTGCAGGACCCACCAATTTTCCATCGTCGTTACTGAATCCAACAAAAATCACTTCAGTGCTAATGAACTGAGAACTTGAGAGGAGACGATATGGCAGCTGTACAGTTTCTATTCCACAAAGAGTTTCAGACCAAGTGTTTGGTCAATAAGAGACCCTCATAAACATAATCCTTACCAGCTGGCTTCCCTCCCTGCCTGCCTCCTGCTTCATTCCTTCCATTGTTCAGCAAAAGTATATTGAGCATCTTCTATACGCCAGTTCTATGCGAGGCCCGAGGATTCACTGGTAAACAAAAACCAAGTTGTGAAGCTGAGGTTTGAAGATAAGGGTAATTCATCAGGTCAGAGGTGAGTGATGGGGAAATTGTTTCATGAGGAAAGCTAGTGCCAATGGGCTGTGGAAGGAGGGGGTGTGGCTAATAGTAGGGGGCGGAAGAAGGCTGGAAGGGAGACAGGCAGTTGAAGGATGCTGTGTGAGGGTGTCCAGCAGGTCATGATTAAAGACCCCAGTTTTTATCCCAAGAGCCAGAAGATGCCATGGAAGTACTTTACACCGAACTGTGACATAATCAGCTTTGCATTTTGAAAAGATAAAATCCCAAAGTCTGTCACTAGAGAACTGGTTAGGTCAGTTAGGATACATCCATGTGGGGAACTCCAGGCATCTGCTCAAAAGAATGAATATAATAGCATGATCTCTAAAAACATTGTTTAAATGTAAGAGGTACAGAACACTGCATTGTCTACTATCATTTGTATAGGAAACATGTACATATAAACAGTTGGTTCTTGTTATTCATGGTACTTATATTCTATAAATTTGCCACAAACACTAAATTAGTTTAATATCTGCTAATACAAAGTTATGTTCCTGCCAGCCATGGTCACAACATTTTCAGCGACTGATCCATACATATATAACCTGATTTTATGTGTGTTTCTGTTTGCAAACATCTTATTTCATATATATTACTGATTATAAAGAGTGAACTCACGGCCAACAGCGCCACGACTCATGCCTGAGAGAAGCTTATCCAGCATGTGTATTTTCTCCAGGAGACATAGCACAGCCTTCCTGCTCATAGGAGCACTAGACAACACTTTAGTGCTGTGATTGGAGGCCATTTTGAACAGCAAAATCATCAACAAAAAGCACAAAAATGTGAAAAACCCGGGACCAAAAAGACAGGGAAAAGGACAGTTATTTATAGTACGAGAGCAGAAACCAGAAGGCTGAATGCCACCTCGTGTGATCTCAGCTGGGAACATGTGTGTTAGGCAATCCAGATCTCTCGTGTCTCTGTAGAAGTCTGCAGACAACTGTGGACATGCTTGAGTGTTGCTGCTGGGGTTAAAGGTTAGCAAGTAGATGAACTTGCAAATAGGGAAACCGCGAATATGGACGTCAGCTTTTTAGAGGAAAGAAGCTCAAACTTAGCACATTGCGAAAACAAAAATAATATAAGAATGCTCATCAATATTTTACCCAGATTTACCTATTGTTAACATTTTACCCCGTTTGATTTATGCCCTCTGTCTCCCTCTCATGTACAAACACACCCACCCATACAAACGCACACACACATTTTTTTTTCTGAATCATATGGGAGTCAGTTATATACATAATGGTATATAAACATAACCCTTTACCCCTGAATATGGCAGTATTTGTTATCTAATAAAGGATTCTCTTATATAGCCACAGTACACTTATACCAACTTTGATAGCTTTAACATGAATGTAATGCTTTTATCTAATCTACCAGCCTTCTTAATTCTGGAACACATTTACAGCCTTTCTTTGTGTTTTGTGATACTGATGTTTTGTAAGCATCACTTTTTATTTTATTAATTAATTAATTAATTAATTTAAAGCCTTTATGTATTTACTTGACACAGAGAGAGAGTACGTGCACAAGCAGGGGCAGCAGCAGAGGGAGAGGGAGAAGCAGGCTCCACACTGAGCAGGGAGCCTTACAGGGGGATCAATCCTGGGACCTTTGGATTATGACCTGAGCCAAAGGCAGATGCTTAACTGACTGAGCCACCCAGGTACCCCCTGTCACTTCTAAAAATAACAATATTTGGGGTTTATCTGATGCTTCCTTATAGTCTAGATATGCATTCTCCCCCAGAATGCTGTGTAGGTGATGAGGTACAATGTATTTGCTCTAAAGCACGGGGAGTACCTTTGAAGGGAGGCTAAGGACAGTTAGCTAGTGACAGGGGGATTGTCTTTGGAGAAGACAACTGGTAATCTGGAGGAGAGAACGGGGAAGGAGGGTGACTTTTCATTGCATACACTTATTTGAATTGTGCATTGGGTGTATGTGTAGTACCTTTTCAAAAACTAAATTTTCAAAATCCTGGAAGGTCAGTGGATCTTGTGTTATTACCCTCCCCCTCCCCATTTTCCATATGGAGAAACAGGCTCAAAGAGAGCAAGTGAGCAGCAGGAAGCCTCCACTCTGGGTGCCATGCCTGCTGTCTGTCCATCAGACTGCTCCTCGGAAGCTAGACATGCGCACGTTGCCCTGAGTGCTGCAAGAGAGGAGAGCGAGCGGGTTGTCAGGCAAGGCTTCCCCTTCCTGCAGGAGGAGACACCTGAGCTGAGTGCAGAGAGGTGAGGAGTTAGCCTGTAACCAAGGGTCCCAGGACCAGGGGAAGGAAGAAGGAAAGGGGAAGCAGGAAGGAAGGTATTTCAGATAGAAAGTGCCTTGGATCCAGAGGGTAGCAGACTGGTAAGTGTATACACCCCATCAGATCCGCACAGAAAATTGGGATCTTCCCTAGCAGACCCACCCTCTTGTGTAGTGGGGATGCCTGGGCTTGCTTTTCAACAATACTGTCTCTTCCCAGTCAATAGCCTCTTTTCAAGCTGAGCAGTCCTTCTACTTGGAGTTGAACTCCCTCATGTGGCTGCTTTCCATAGACTCTCAGAAAACTCACTCTGTGCTCTGTCCCTTTCCCTTCGTCACCTGAAGATGTCATCTGGCTATCTGAGTAAATAAGGACCCTTATCATATCCGCTGACGTGGGGACCCTCAGTACACTCAGATCCTACAGACCTCTGCTGTTTTCTGTGAGGAGAGAGGCATCGGCTCCTGTCAGTGAACATCAGTGCAGGGACTGGTCCCATATGGCTTCCTGGGGCAATGTGCTGCCAGAGCCAGTACATCATTTGCAGAATTCAAGGTAAAATAAAAACACAGGATTCCCTTGTTCAAAAAGTAGGGAAAAAGTACTACTATGGGTACTAAAATAGTAAAGTGTTCCTTTTTCTTCTGAGGTCCCTCTCTTTACTTGTTATTATGTTTTTTTATTTGCTATTTAATGACATTTCAAGTAAAACAAAATAAAAATTTCATACTATTATATTAGTATGACCTTTACCATTCATCTTTATATTGTGCAATGCCAGTTTTAAATACAAAATCCAAAGCATTTAACTAATATGCAAATCACAAAAATTATACAATTTCTATTTTATAGATGGGGCATGCATTTGTATTTTACTCACACCCAAAAGTGGAAACTTTGTGTAAAACCAGCACTTCAGTTTTACCTCCTGATGTGCTCGTGTTGTACCAACATTCTCTACCTTCACCTTAACTGACTAG
The DNA here is from genome assembly GCF_011764305.1 of Mustela putorius furo. Classification (NCBI taxonomy): domain Eukaryota; kingdom Metazoa; phylum Chordata; class Mammalia; order Carnivora; family Mustelidae; genus Mustela; species Mustela putorius. The sequence goes on along the minus strand of NW_025421987.1, from coordinate 107,057,539 downwards.
TAAACAGGGGCTGAATGTGAAATGAACGAGGGGTTTCCTTATCTTTTATCTGTCATCATTTTCAAAGTGAGTGATTGGCCAATACAGGGAAGTAGCATAAGTAAATAAGGATATAATAGGTACTTGGTGTTTGTGTTCCTTAGAAAGCCACTGTCCTCTTTCTGCATTTCAAACAAGTTCAGGTTCAAAGGGAAAGCAACTCCTTGGAGCTGTCCTGCTTACTCAGACACAGACATAATGTGCTTACCTTGTCCCAGCTTGGAATCTTGCTTAAATCCCACACATTGCGGGTCTGCTGGAAATCTGTGCTCCCAGTACATTGCAAACACTGTATGCATATGCAGATGGGTGGCAAGGAACAGGAGGCATACATATTGCACATCGTTCATAAAATCAGTTAAAAGTTCAAAACAGGAATAGCAAAGAATTAAATTGATGCTTGCACGGAGGCTCCTTCAGAAGATTACGGGGATCGGAGCACATGATAAGCATTTTATGGAAGACGTATATAGTAGGCATGACCCATGTCATATTAGAACGAGGTCAGCAAGGACCAAAGACACACATATCACAGGTATCTCCTCTGCTCATGTGCACCCTCTTTTGTCCCACTGGATCTCACTTATAAAACACTAGTTCAAAGATAACGTTATTCAGAATTTCAAAATGGTGAAAGGCCATTAAAATAAATGTGGACTCTTCTGAGTGAGGGACTTTAGGCAATCGCACATGTCACATGTCCATGAAGCTGGGTATGGGGAGGGCTGCCCACTTCTCTTTCCTGCCTGCTGGGTGTGGTGGATAGAACAGTTCAGCTTCAGAATTACTTTGGACTAGGTGGATAAGGGCCACATCTTGGAAGAGCAGAGAGAAAAGATGGGATGGACCTGGGTCCCTGACACTTTATCAGCCCTGGATAGCCAACCTCCAGGCTTTTACATGGCAGGATAAATCTGTATGTGTGTGTTCTTTTTTTTTTTTTTTTAAGATGTTATTTATTTATTTGAGAGAGATAGAGAGAGAGACAGCATGATAGGGGGTGGAGAGAAGGAGAAGCAGACTCACCACTGAGCAAGGAGCCCAAGGTGGGGCTCAATCCCAGGACCCTGAGATAATGACCTGAGCAGAAGGCAGATGCTTAACTGAATGAGCCACCCAGGTGCTCCCTATGTACATGTTTTAATCCATAATTAAACTATGCATTTTTAAGCTGCTGTAACGCCAAAGCCAATCCTATGTGATAGAGCACCTTTGTGTTCTTTCACCTGGGATACAGGAACTTCTCACAAGCCACTCAGAAGCCATGAGAATCCAGAGATGGGACCTCTGACTCAAACCTCCAGCTATCCAGCTAACTCCAACTGTGGCAACTGAGCCATTTTTCTCTGCCATGTCTGAAGTGCCCTCCTGTGGGGTTTGTGTTGCATGACAGGTTGTCAAACTGTGTGGCCCATGGGTTGACCACCTATCTTACAAATAGAAATTTTAGGGGTGCCTGGGTGGCTCAGTTAGCTAAGCATCTGTCTCAGTTTTGGTTCAGGTCATGATCTCACGGTTGTGAGCTGCTGCTCTGCATTGGGCTCTACACTGGGCAAGGAGTTTGCTCAAGATTCTCTCTCCCTCTCCCTCTGCCCCTGCCCTCCGCCAACTTGTGCACGCTCTTGCATGCCCTCTCTTTCTCTCTCTCTCTCTCAAAAGAAGAAGAAGAAGAAGAAGAAGAAGAAGAAGAAGAAGAAGAAGAAGAAGAAGAGAAGAAGAAGAAGAAGTAGTAGTAGTTGTTGTTTTATTAGAACAGAGTCACACTTATTCATGTAGATATTGTCTATGGCTGCTTTGGGGCTGTACTACCTGAGTTGACTAGGTCCAAGAGTAGTTACTTTTGGCCTTGGAAGATTTCACTGTCTAAGAGTGCCACTGGTTCCCCCCGCCTCAGTCCATCTAACCCTGAGGGTTTCACCACCTTCCTCTTTTCCCCTCACAATCCTTCAGGCCAGAGACATAGGCTTTCCAACCGATACACCCATAAGTATTTATCAAAGGGCTCTCTGGGAGAACAGAAAGCCCTCATGTATAGAGTACGACCATATCCGTGGTGTAAATATTCCCACTATGGCTAATTTCAAGCCAACAACATAACAACAATGAGGAGTTGGAAAGAGAGGAAGACAATCAGCTCTAGGGAACAGTTAAAGGCAGTTCCAATATATCACTGGAGCCACTTCCTTTACATCTGGCCTGGGCTTTTACCCCAGTTTTGCATTTAATGGAACCCTAAACTCTGATCAGCCAGGTCTGGCTATACTAATTGCAGCTAAAGGAATTTAGAGAATTTCGTTTCTGGCTTTCAGCATGATATCCCCCTCAAACTTTGTCAAGATTTATAATACTTACATTCTGTTCTGTTCATTTCGTTGCATGTTTTGTCTACAGATTGAGTCTAAGATATTAAACCCCATATAAATCACATTATTGTAAGATATAATTACAATGTTTTAATTGTGTAAATATTGTTGGCTGTGGAATCAAGCAGTGTGATTGGAGAGCTTAAGAACAAAACAGCCTTCGATTACTAAACGTTTGTAGGTCAAAGGAGAATGTTCCAGGCATCAAAGTTCAAACTAGTATGGGTTTATTTTCTTTCTATGTTTATATTTCGTCTTATACTCAGCTTCTACTTTTTTAAACAAATCTCACATATTTCTTTTTAGATTACTTTGTTTTAGTGGGACATCTTCCCGAGTGATTTCTTCAAAGACTGTGCATGAATGGCAAATTTTCTTACTCTCTGGATTTCTGAAAATGTCTTTATTGTATCTTCACTTTGGGTAGGAATTTGGCTGGTTCTAGAATTCCAGATTCAAATTAATTTTCCTACAAGATCTGATGTCAGACTGAATCTCATTTCTTCATATATAAGCTGGTTTTTCTTTCTGGGAGTTTATATGATTTTTCTTTTTATGCTTTCAGTTCTGAAATTCTATGCAAGTGCATTTAAATGTGATTTTTCTTTAGTATTCTTATTGGCCTTCTGTGGGTCCCTTAAAAAACACAAAACCAAAACAAAACATGTATTTGGTTTAATACCAAAATACATTCTGAGGAAAACTAAGACGACAATAATACCACAGCCCAGATAACTCCAGTTATCTGGTAAAGAAATAAAGTACAATAATACAATATTAAGCAAAGAGTGAAAACAGTTCTGTTTCACTTAACGTAGTCAACTTTCCCTTATTCCACTCGTAGCTGTACCGTCATGGACCTAACCAGTACCTTGCTGATGGACATCTCAAGTTTTACATTGCCATAAACAATACTGCAGTAGACACCTTTGAACTGTTACTGATATTTTGACATGCTTTAATGAATATATGCAAGGAAGAAATTCCTAGTAGTGACACTGCTGAAATAGTGAGCAAGAACATTTTATTTATTCATTTTTAAAGGTTTTATTTATTTATTTATTTATTTGAGAGAAAGAGAGAGAGGAAAAGCGGGGGGGGGGGGCAAGCAGACTCCCTGCTGAGCGCAGAGTCAGACCCAGCGAACCTGAGATCATGACCTGAGCCAAAAATCAATAGTCAGACACAACCTACTGAGCCACCCAGGCACCCTGAGTAAGAACATCTTAAATTTTGATATTTTGCCAGTTTTCCTCACAAAATGTTTGCATTCTCAATAATATCTGAGTGTCTCATTCACTTACTGATACTAGCTATCATCGAGCTTTCTAAGTATGGCCAGTTGGGATGAGCGAAAACATTGGTGTTTTCCTATGTATTTCTTCAGCCAAATGTCTGGCTTAGTATTGTTTCCTGTGTTTATTGGCCATCGGAATTTCTTTTCCTTAGCTCCCCATTCATGTTCTTGACCTCTGTGGACCCTTGTCTGGATGATTTGTGTTTTTCTTTACGTCAGGAGAATGTCCTTTGGTTACTTCCTCAACTCTCTCCTCCTGCCGTCTTCTGACTTTCTCCTGCATCCAGACATCTAGATTTGTTCTTGTATCATTTTATTTTTATCTTGTATGTTCCATCTGTTGGTTTTTACTCTGTTTTAAAGGAAATGTTTTTCAACGTTATCTTTCCACATTCAGCTTGTGTTTAAAATTTTTCTACTATTATTTTTCAAAAATCGAAGTAGTGCATGAAGGTTATTTTAGAAATAAAATATGGCTTTCTGGTTTATAGATAGAACTGTCCTGCAATTTCTTGCTCCAGATACACTTTCCTAAACCTTTTAGCTATTTTTCCCCCAGTATGTACTTCCGTATGTCTCAACTCTCGACATTATCTTTTGACTTTATATTACAGAAAGTGAATGATTTACACTAATACCGCCTCCTTGCTTCGGCCGTCACAGTTCTCTCCATCCTGCTGTGATTGTTACAACCAATTTTTTTGGTTACATTATTAGTTACTTTTAGGAGGATAAATATAGGCGTATAGTTTATGGCTGAACCAAAGAGTTCATTATGGTTATGTTTCCTTTGTCTCCTTTGCCCCTGAATTTAACAATTGCCTTTAAAAAAGATTTGGCTTAGTTTTATATATACCTTTAACTACAGCCTTCTAAACCTTCTGAGAGAACTGTCAAAGACTTGAATTTGGATGAGCCCTTTTCCATGGATTGGCTCCTTCCTTTGTTTCTCTCCTTCTTGAGGTTTGAGGACAGAGCCAAGAAAGACAGGACCAGTGTGTCAGGGAGAGAAGAGAGGCAGGAAAAGGCTGGGGGCCTGGGAATGGAAAAACAGATCCACAGCAACCCTGGACTTGGAGCATTAGGACTCTGTTGTGTGACCTCAGAACAGCTCTACAGAAACGTTTTCAATGGTGCGTGGTTCCCAGCCTGTTTCCCACCCATCTCCAAGCTGAACAGCTGTTTTGGACCTTTGCAGGAGAGGTATAATTCTGTATAATTTGAAAAGTGTTACTTTTCAAACTAGCAAGAAAGCAGAAACATTGAAGCACCAACAATTTTGCATTTATCTTGAGTGGTGATGCGGGGGGCAGAGAGGATATGTGATGGTTCTTGCTTGGTGAAGGCAAAAGTGGGCCAAAGGCAGGCCCTTAATGCCACTGGCAGGCCAAATAGGGTAAGATGGGTAGGAGAGAGAAAAAGCCCATGTCAAGAGAAGGGGAAGCTTCAGCCTGGGCAGGAGACTTCCCTAACCCCACCACCCATCCTTCTCTACCCCTAATCTGGTTAACCCTGCCCAGCACATAGTAAGTGTTTAAAAAGTATATTAAGCAGGAAATACTATAAGCTCGGTGTGCCTCACAAGGGTGTTAAGATGAGTACTCATAAATCAGAGCTAATTTAGAGGCAGGATGCAGAGCACAGGAGCAAATCGTCCATGCTTTTTGATCTTTCAGTGCATCTGGACAAATGTGTAAATTCTTCCAGAGTATGGAAGGACTGAGAGTTCCATAGGGGACCCTACCAGGAGTTGGCAGATCCTGTGTACCTCTCTGGGCCACCAGCTCCTCTCTCCTTCTCCATCAGCAAACCCAGGCGAGGCCCACATCCCCTTCTGAAGGTGGCAAGGAGAAAGCTGGAGAACACTCAGAGGTTATTAGCTTTTCATAGAACTGGATTTCAGGTGGAGGGTGTCCCAAGGATGAAGCAGGGATTGGGAGAGTGCCCTGCATACATATTTTTCTGGCTTATTCTGGACCATGTAGGCCCAAGCACATTCCAAAGGGCTGAAGGATGCCACAGGCCGCCTGAGTAGGAAAATCCTTGCTCTGTCAGGGACTACCTTTTTGCAGCATTTCCAATTGTTCTGTCCTGGTGACTGCCCGGGATACAGTGATTAGTCTGCAGACCACCAGTTTAGACTGATGCCTGCCATCCCCACTAGGTAAGAACCAGCACTGGTCTGTCTCTATTTGAAAGTGGTTTGTGATGGGTGTTTATTCAATTTTGTTAACTCTGCCCAGTACATTGTAGATGATCGATAGGTAATTATTGTTTGAGTTAATGAACTCTTTTTTAAAGCTTTTATTTATTTGACAGAGAGACATATAGTAAGACATGAACACAAGTAGGGGGAGTGGGAGAGGGAGAAGTAGGCTCCCCATTGAGCAGGGTGCCTGACACAGGGCTCGATCCCAGGGCCCCAGGATCATGGCCTGAACCAAAGGCAGATGCTTAACGACTGAACCACCCAGGTGCCCCTGAGTTAATAAACTCTTATGCTCTCTCAGAGTTTAATTCTGCAGTGTGGTTACAGGTGTAAGTGACACTGGCTTACCCTATGTCACCACTGCTCCCTTCTGGAATATGCACTGAGCATGTCCCATGGTTCACTGCCTTTTTACTGTGACCATGCCATCCACCTCCAGACACACCTGCAGGCACACACATGGGCTCACACTGTCCACACCTATTTTGGACACGTTCACTGCTCATCCATTTATATTAGCACAGAAACACGTGAGCTCCTGCTGAGCATCTCCCACTCGCCCTCCAGGGCTGTGCCTAGGGATATTTTCCAGGTGCTTTCAAATGTCTAGAGGCATCTGCATCCATCACCATGACCACTGTCAGAGCACAAGTCCTTCCTGTGTACTGGGCACTGTGTACTAGTTTTCATTCATCATCTCATTTACCCGCTAGCGACAGCTCTAAGAAAGAGGTCTGCTTATCCCATTTTAACGCTGAGAACGCTGAGAACACGAAGACTCAGAGAAGTTAATGTGCTTGGGGTCACACAGATGAGCCCAGCTAGAAACCCAGGTCTTTTCTACCCAGGTCTGTGCCAATAACCATGATACTTGACCATCAAGGTGAGGGTCTGGCAAATCTTTATAAAGTAGGAGGGATGCGGAGGTTCTGAGGCATGGCGTATTCTCGCCACCAGGGGCTGCTATTTCCCCGCACTCGCGACACGAACTTGGCTGCTGTCCCGACAGACCTCGAGAATGTAGTCCAAGCTTGGACCAGAGAGCCTAAGGGAGCCCCCCTAACTCTGTGGTCCCGCCCCTCCTTACCATGGTCCTCAGCACAATCTTTAGGTTCCCCAAGCCCCAATCTAACAAAAGGGAGCACGAGGAGCTTGTCAATTGCTGATTCCAAAGTAGAAGTATAAACTGGAACATGGGATTGTTCGGCTTCCGGAATGCCTTCCAGCTGTAGGGGTCTGCCTGCCTGGCTTCCAGGGGCTTGGTTAATGGCTGCCTCCTGCTTGCCCCCCCCCCCTCCCCAGAGACGAAGGCTGCCTCCCGGGGCGGGGCGGCGGCGGTGGGGGGCTGTCCCTCGGGTGGCAGGATCCGGTTAGGTTAGTGGTCTCCAACTCTGGGTATGCAAGATGATGTTGGAGGCGCAGGTGGAAAATACCAGAACTTTTATTTATGTACTTATATTTTTGATCTGAAAATAAGAATACGGTTTCCCTAATATTTGATATTTAGATTGGTGCTGCCTTGGCTCCCTCATTGGGCCGTATGTCCAGTAGCCCTCTATGAGGGAAGAATGAGTGGTGCTCTGGAGAAAGAGTGGGGCACCGTCCAGGACCCAGTATGGTTTATGTGGTCCTAGTGGACTGGACTTACAGAGTATATTACATAATTTAACTAAAGCAACAGCTTTGGCACAGATAAGTAGCTTTTACAGATTCCTCGGAAGAAACCAAGTTTCGAAGTTGATATTAACAGTACCTGCACGAGGGAGCTGGAGACAGATCAGTGACTGAGCTGTCACTTCCTCTCCTCGTCTGAGCTCTTAGCTGCTTGGTGATATAAAAACAATGATAGTCTCACGAGATCTGACATGACACAAGTCTCCTAATTTCAAGCCTGTCAAAACTATTTGAAGTTATATCTATTATCATTTATGATGAGCCTTGCTACAGTATCAAAAAGAGCTGCCTTCTATCAACAGCATCTAGTGATAGGAGGGCAACTGGAGGATATATTGGGGTGCAAGCAAAAACACGTTTGGAGGCTGAGATGCAGATCGGAAGAGCTTGGCAATCGCCAGTGTCTGTAGCCACCCACAGGTCAGCACTCCTGCCCTGACAATTCTTATATTACGGCCCGAGTGCTTGGTTTGGTGAAGATTATTGTTGACAGTGTTCAGGTGCCAGACTTTGGAGCTACGACCCTTTGCCATTTGGTTCAGATTCCAATGGAGGCATTTTCAATTGGGTGGTATTTGTTTGCTTTTGGTCCGCTTCATGTGTGACCTCCAGGAGGGGGAGGAAGAGGAGAGGAGAGGGAGGTGGTAGCCCTTTGTTGTGTGGCCCTCCTCTGTGCTCACTGGACCATGTCTACTCTGTGGGACTCCCAAGGGTCCACTCTGACTTTCCCAAGGGTCCCCATACTGCACCATAGAGGGGTGTCCCTCTCAGCCCCACTCCCTACATGCTTCCTTTCAAGGACAGATTTTTAAAAAAATTATGGGATTTGTCCAAACTCTGACAGAGGGAGAGTTCATTCTAAGTGGACATACTGAGAACAGATGTTAGTTTGCCTGTATCAGTTCTTGTCTAAATGCCATCCAAAGACCAATGGTATCAGGATGCCTTAAGACAGGTTTTAAACATGCAGATTCCTGGGCCGCACTAGAGACCTCCCCACTCAGAATCTGTGAGTGAAATACATTTTAAACAAACCCTTACTCCCTAACCCCCAGTGACTGGTGATTCTGAAGCACACTCACATTTAAGAACTGTTACTCTATATAGCAATACTTTGGGAAACTATGGTTTTTCAAAGAGTCTATGGGATACTCATTTTTCTTAAGAGGGGATAGGTAGGGCCTGGTCGCCTTCTATTGATTTTAAGCACAAAAATGGAGTGAAACTCAGAGGGGGATCAGCCATTAACTGAAGTGTACCAGAGCGTTTACAGCGGATGAGAGCTGGCCCTCCCTGCCCAGGGCTGCCACACATGCTGGACTGCCACACATGCTAGATTGTGAGGGGTGAGATGACATTGCACACATCAGTGAAGAGGGCCCTGGCCTGCAGTAGCTCTATGGCAAGGGGGAATGTTTCTTTTTCTTTTTCTTTTCTTTTCTTTCTTTCTTCCTTTTTTTTTAAAAAAGATTTTCTCCATTTATTTGTCAGAGAGAGAAAGAGAGTGAGAATACAAGCTGGGAAAGCAGCAGGCAGAGGGAGAAGCAGGCTCCCTGCTGAACAAGGAGCCGACTGTGGGACTCGATCCCAGGACCCTGGGATCACGACCTGAGGTGAACGCCGACACTTAACCAACTGAGCCACCTAGGGGCCCTGAGGGGGTACATTTCTGAAGAAAATTCACCCCTGAGACCAGGTCCCTGCTTGGGCCCAGTGGAAATTATAATCCTGCTCATCTTTGCCAAGTGACCTCAGAACTCAAGGCTTAAAGGCTAGCCAATCTAACCACAATCTAGCACAATCCATAGATATTTTTTAGCAAAAAGTCAGCACAATGGCATGTTGGTCTCAGAATACTAAAGAGGACTCTGAAGTAGAGGCCAAAGTTAGAGCTTCCTCTTCCCGCAGAGCCATCCCCCTGTCCCACCCTGGCCAGTCCCACCTCTTTCAGAACTTCACGGGAGCACAGCCCCTTCCGGAGGACCCATTGTGCCCACGCTCTGCCCCAGCCTGGGCCGGCACTCTCCCCAGTCCTCTGACAGCACTATCACACTGTGTTACATAGGCCAGGCTGGGTGTCTGCCTCCCACAGTGAGCAGTGTCTCCAGGACGGTAGAGCCTGGGTTCAGTAACTGTTAGATGAGTACACTTATCGCTCGAGTTATGATCACCTCTGGCACCCTCAGACCCCACTGAGACAGAGCCTGGGTCTGAACTGCCAGAGGGGTGTGAAATGTCCAGAATGGTCATTTTCTGTGTCATGGGGAAGAGGCAGACTGGGAGCCATGGCCTTGTCACTCCAGGCCTATCTCCAAGTGCTGTAGGTCACAAGAATGTTAGCCCTGCCAGGGAGGAAGGGACAACTGTCTCTTCCTCCTCTTTCAGTCTGGGAAACCAACCGAGCAAGGCTGGCTAGCTCTCCTACCTGGCCACCAGTCTGGCTCTCTTGACTCCCCACCCCTTCCTGCAGCTGAGACAAATGAGAGTTCGGCTTCTGCTTTCCCACCTTTCCTGGCAACAGTCACAACTGTCCCTGATCAGGGTGAGCAATGCAAGTTCCAGGCATGCCTTGCTTCATTGCTGGCTTCTCAGGTGTCACTTGAACCACAGGATGAGTCCCTAACTGGTGTGGGGGATGACAAACATGCAAATTTCTGTAGGCAGTGTCAGGCTGCAGTTTCTTTCCTCCTCGGAAACATACATCTTAACAAACTGAGCAAATGGGTGAAAACCCACGCCTTCCCAACACTGTCCAGCATTCCCAGGAAGCAGATACCTGGGGAGCTAGCTGTCTGGCCCCTCATGCAGATATAAGTGAACAGTACACACTCCTGTCCTTCAAGATCCTGGAGTGGATGCAACTTAAACAGTACAGCCCCATTCTGGTCTTGGGTGAAAGTACTTCTCTAGTTACTCAAGTCAGTGGTGTTTAATGTCGGTGCAGTTGTATGAATGCTGTGATGTGAATGGTTTCCACCTCATGGTGGAAACTATCACCCCGGGGGGGGCTTTCCATTTTCTTGGGGTTCAACTGCTATCAGTAGCAGTGACCCCCCCCCTTAAGGGACAATGCTGCTTTTCTCCAGTGGGGGCCAATGAGCAGAACTTCAGACCTGCTTGGCCCATTTTTTCAGTGTCCACCTAAAGCCACAGGGACTAGGGCCAGCCTGAACTTCCTTCCCCTAAAACCCTCCGCGGAGCTGCGGGAAAAGTTACTGTGTTGTGGGCCCTGGGTGACTGGCCCACGATGAGGCCTGCAGCTCCTTCATCTGGTCTCTGGCCCCAAAGTGTGTGTGGGTAGGACATGACAAGCAGGGGTGGGTGCTTCCTGCAGAGGTGCCAGAGCACTGGAGAAGGTCAAGGCCAGCAACTGGGTACAGAATGGGAAGCCAGGAGAGGAAGTAACTTTGGAGTTGGGATTTTGCTGTTAGGGACATGGGGAGCCACTTGTTTTCACCTGATTTGACTGACAACTAGTAAAAAACAAAAACAATAACGGAGTAGGGAGGTTGCTGAAATGGAAGTAACAAAAGGCACCCTGGAGTCCCAATACAGTTCCCGGAAGGTGGAAGCTGGTGGTGCAGTGTGGGAGGGCATTATCAGCCACATTGGGGCTGATAATGGAGTCTCTCTCCATTAAGAGAGACTGGGTGCTGCTGGACAGCGGGGTTGGAAACGTGGAGGGCGGGGGCAGGCGGCAGGGAGTGTAGGGTCCAGACGCCTGCTCGCCTCTGGCTGCCCCGCCACCAGGGGGCGCTCGCGCGGGCTGGGGCCCAGCGTGCCGGGGCCATGCGTGCCGGCGGGCGGGGCTGGGGGCGGGGCCGGGGGCGGGGCAGGGGGCGGGCACGGTGGGGCGGGGTGGGGCAGGGGCCCTGGCTGCACTCCCATAGCGGCCAGAGGAATGCGGCCTTTGGCTCGTCTCCTGTCCGCATTCCGGCCTGCGCTGGAATGTGAACAGCGTGTTCACTACGCGCCCTGAACGCACTAGTTCGGTCCCCTCCCGTCGGAGAACAAGCCGGCAGCGGCTCCTGGGGAGAGGCCCCCTGTGCCACCGCACTGCGCCAGCAGCACATCAAGATAGAGGACAGGGCCCTGAGGACTGTCAGGCTAGAGAGGACTCAGCTCCTGGCCCTAGGCAGGGGTTCTTTGAGACCAGGTGTGGTTTAGGGAAGGAGGGAAACCACAAGGCGTCTACTGAGGCACTGAGAAGGATACAGGACCGACCCTCTCTACCACCAGCCTTAAGGGTCCAGAATTCAGACTCTAGAATGTCTTTAGAGCATACTGAGGATGGCAAGTCTGGAGAGAAGAAGGGAAACGCAGGCGATCCAATCTGGGAGTGACTGAATACCCAAGAGTAAGCATTTCATTCATTCAACAAAATACGGACCGAGCCTCTGTGCTGTGCTCATCCCTGAGCCAAACTCTGGGGACACAGGAATGAATAAAGGATCTCCTGATCTTAATCCTGGAGACAGCTGCTGAAATACCCAGAGGAATACAGAGGAATAACCCAGATTGGGGTGGAGATCCAGGAGGTCTTCCCAGGGGAAGCTGCAAAAGGACCTGAAAGGGTAGGAAGAGTTAGCCCCAAAGAGGGTGAAGGGAGTTCTAGACAGAGGGAATCTTGCATGTGGAGGCCAAGGAAACAGGGTGGCTCCCAGGCAGAGTCTGGGCTTGCCTTCCCTGAACGTGCCTGCCAGAGGGTCAGCTGAGTCACTGCAAGGATCAGTGTCTACCTCAGTCTGATATGGGTTGGTTTATGGAGCCCCATTCTGCAGGGCCCCATAGCTTGCCTGTGAGGAGTGTAAAGAGCATCGGGATTCCTTATGCTGCCTTGAAATACTGTGGAGACTGAGAGATCAGGCCCCTAAAACATCTGGCAGGCAGCCTTGTATCTAGTAGGTGCTCACTAAACATTGGCTGGTCTTTCAAGGCCTTGCTTGGTTCACTGACTCCTCTTCCCTTCAAGGCAGCCGTTTCTGCCTCGGAAATGGGCAGCAGTCCTCCAGCCCTTCATCTCTGAGGAGGTGCCTGGCTGAGGGGTGGACGCTGTGGATCTGGTCAGGGAACTTCCTGTTTTCTTGTCCTTCCTTGGTTGAGATGGGGGAGCATGCAGGAGATAAGACAGGTGTGGCTGGCCATGTCGAAGGCCCCAGAATATATCTGGGGAACCTGGTGCTGCAGGTGTAGAGGGCAGGGAGGGGAGAAGGGCCTCCCCTGGAGGTGCAGTGTGGGAAGGTGATCCTTGGCTGAGGATAGGATGAACAAAGCAAGAAGGGTCAGGGCCAGGAAAGACTGATAAAGCCTGATAGGAGCTGAAGAGGGGAGGACAGAAAGCAGCGCTGGGAAGTAGAATCCGAGGAGGCGGATGAGACCTGACTCTCAGTCGCTTGGCTGCAGGGTGGGGCCAGGGCCCCAAATCCAGTGCCAGATCTCCACCTGGGGTGGGTCAAGATGGATCTGCGTGCCCATGGGAGGCTGCAGGGGATCATAGCCTGTGCGTCCTAAACATCCCTGAGTGGTAGAACAGGAATGTTTACTTGCAGAAATTCCTTATCGGGCCCCCCTCCCAGGACTGCCCTGAGACCTAAATCCTTCTGTGCAGAGGAAAAGTGCAGGCCTTGGAATGGCCTCTCCAGCATTGTTCCTTGGCAAACACAGGAAGATGGGTTTCCTTTAGCTTTGTGGTGCTGACATCTGAATCCGGACCTCTTCCCCAGCCTTTGGGGTGGGGGGCAGGGAGGCAGGGGACCAGGCCAGCCATGGAAAATAAATAGCCGCCTTTGCTCCTCTGACTTATTTCATGTTCTTAGAATTTCCTCCCTTGGATTCTGGCTTTGTTATTTCAGAGTTCCGTGCATTGGTTTCGGGCTGGGAAGATCCCTTAGTGCCGTTGCTGTGGAGAGGCCGTTCCACGCTGTAGCTCAGTCCGGGTGCCCCGGAGAAATGGCCCAGCCAGTGGGCCTGCAGCCCAGAGTCCAAGTGAGCTCCTGAGTCAGCCCGTGTGAAGGAGGCTCTTGGGGCTGGGTGTGGGCGCCTCTGTTGTGAGCGTGTGCTAGTCCCACAGTGGGGACGTGGCAGTGTTTTGGTTCCAGCTGGCCGAGCCAGGGCCCAGCCAGAGTAGTGATGGCTTCATTGGGAAATGGCGGGGACTTCCAAAGGGGGCTCTGGGTGGGCCTGTGCTATGTGTACACCGAGAGAACTCCCTGGCCCACCGGAGAGCTGACCCATCCCCGCATGGGGACTTGGGCCACCTCTGCCCCGGGCTCTGTGTGGTGGACACGTGGGCTTCCCTGTTCATCTGGGCTTGTACCCCTTGCACGCCTCTCTTGGCGCTCCCGACAAGAATGATCATTGTGGTGTTTGCTTCCTCCACCAATTCATTCATGCATTCACTCATTCTACAAATACAGACTGCGGGCGCACCAGGTGTCGGGCACTGCGCTGGGTGCAGGAGAGATAGACAAATAAAGTGGAAACATCAGAACAATCTGAGGATCCCAACAGTTAGTGATACAGAGTATGGACTACTCGTTATGTGACATAGAACGGGGCCTGAGGGGGAAGCCGGGAGGGGTTCTCGCCTTCAGTACAGAACCTAACAGGAGCCAAAACCCACCAGAGTCAAGTGACATGATATTTTAACAGATAAAATCAGTCCATGGTGAACAAAAGAGCAAAATTTTAAATAAAGAGAGGATCTATCCCAGTTCTGCACTCGGCCTGTCGGGGTCAGAGGGAAAGCCAACATTAGTGCTACCGATCTTGTGTTCAGAATTGAAAACAGCATGGACAGATGATCAGGAAAGCATTCGAACATGTCATGGAGGGTAGCTTCTTGGCATAGAAAGAAACTCATGGCATATATTGTTGAGTGCAAAATAGGCGGTTACAGAACCCTGTATAAAGTCCGGTCCTATTAAAAAAATGTTCAGATAGTGGAAGTTACAAGAGTGTAACCTGAAACATAAACAGCTCTGTCCTCTCTTTAATGGCCTACTCTTTGTCTGTCTGTGTTTCCTGGTTATTTTAATGGTGAACCTATAATACTATATGCTTTTCTTAAAGACATTTTTTAAAAACCTCAAGAGAATCGTAGCAGAGCATGCTGGTCTGAACAGCAGCTTTGATCACGGGCTTTCTGACTTGTGGGAGATGGGAGGACTCCCCTTCTCAAGGCTGGCGAGGGGGAAGGCCCAGGACTACCCCTCCTACTTTACAGATGAGAAAGTCAAAGCCCAGTGAGATGAGAGGACTTGGAGAAGAGGACCCATTTGGGGCGAGGTGGAACCAGCTTCGGCCTGTGCTCTGTGTGCTGGAACCCACTTTGCCCTTAGCTTGGCATGCTGGCATCTTGCTTCCCAACTTCTTCCAGGCTGAATGTCTCATTCTCTGTTCTTTGTGGCCAGCTGCTCTCCATTGACCTACCTCTGTTCCGTGGGTGCTTTTCCCTTTTACAGTGCAGAAATATAGGAAGAAAACCTGCAAAGAAATATCTGGGTAGATGTGCCTGGCCCCTGTCGGGCCTTCAGCAAATGACAAGTGGCCTTGTGAATGACTGAGTGAAGAAATGAGAGAGCATTTCCAAAGCTATGTTTTCTCTCTGACCTCCCCACCCCGGGCAGCCTGGCATGAATCATAAGCAATTCTCTAAAGCCCCCATCTGCCTGGAAATGCCTAGTGGTATTTCCCAGAGTTCAGAAGCCATTGGCCCTGCATGCCAGGATGCTTAGCTACTCCCCACCCAGCCACAGACCTGTTGCCCGCCGCCTGGGGAAGGCACTGAGAATATAGTGTTCCAGGCAGAGATGCCGCCTCTAGAAGCAGGGGCCACTCTGGAATGATGCTCACACAAGCCTTGGAACTGAGACCCTCTTGAATACTCTCTTAGTGACTTAGTAGACCTACCATCTTAAGCATCATGCCTGTGGGGACCGAGATAGAGACCCTTTCTCTCCTAAGCTGTGGAGTCCCAGGCTCCAGCACACCCTTAGCTGCGTGTGGTTTTTCCTTTTCTGTTAAATGCCGCAAAGCATGAGTGCTGTTCTTTCTAAGTGTGGGTGTGGCAGATTGCATTTCCCAAAGACAGCCCTGATGATATTTTCCTTGTAGCTAGCTGTGGCTGTGTAACCAAGTCATGGCCAATGACATGTAAGTGGAATCGGCATGTGGAAATTTCTGGGAAGTTCCTTTCAAAGGGAGGTGGAGTGCCCTTCGTGTCCCCTTCTCCATCTAGTAACATGCACGATGGCTAAAGAACTAGCAGCCTTCTTGGATCCTGAAGACTTGGGGCAGGGGAGAGCTCTAACAAATGACCAGAAACCCAGATGTTGTGAAAGAAAAGATGAGCACATTTAAGTAGATTAGAATTTTAAGCTTTTTGTGGCAGAAGATAACCCAGAGGACAGATAAAGAGAAGTGGAAACTGTATTTACAAAGCAGTACAAAAGATGCAAAGAACTTCTACAAATTGACAAGAAGAAGTTAAATGACCCTATAGGAAGACTGGCAACTTATGGGAGAGCAATTCCAAAAAGCCAAAAAATATGAGGAGTCGCTGGTAGGGAGATGGTTAGGTCAGCTTAAAAAACAATGAAAAGGTTGGTAATACCTATTGCTCGTGGGCCTGCAGAGAAAGAGATAGTCACATACATTGGTGATAGAAATACACGTTTTTATAGCCCTTAAAAATCTGGCAACAGTGGGGCGCCTGGGTGGCTCAGTGGGTTAAGCCTCTGCTCAAGTCATGATCCCAGGGTCCAGGGATGGAGTCCCGCATCGCATCGGCATCTGGCTCTCTGCTCAGCAGGGAGCCTGATTCCTGCTTCCCTTCCTCTCTCACCGCCTGCCTCTGCCTACTTGTGATCTCTGTCTGTCAAATAAACAAATAAAATCTTAAAAAGAAAAATCTGGCAACATCAATGAAAATGATTATGTAAGGTTAATAATTTTATATATCATAATTTGTATAAATTATGTGTATATGATTATATTTTGATCACTGATCCATTCTTTATCATCTGTCCTTAAATATCCATACAAGATAATGATAATTATGGCAGCCTTGTCCAGAGTGTCCAAACTTGGAATCCAAGTGAATGTCCGCCCACTCATAGACAAATGGCTGAGTAAGTTACAATACATAGTTCCATTTCTAGGAATATTAGACAGCCATTTTAAAAAATGAACCAGAGGGGCACCTGGGTAGCTCAGGGGGTTAAGCCTCTAACTTGGGCTCAGGTCATGGTCTCGGGGTCCTGGAATCGAGCTCCACATTGGGCGCTCTGCTCAGCGGGGAGCCTGCTTCCCCCTCTCTCTCTGCCTGCCTTTCTGCCTACTTATGATCTCTCTCTCTGTGTCAAATAAATAAATAAATAAATATTTTTTAAAAAAATGAACCAGAGCTGTATCAGTGATAAATTTTCATTAGCTATTGATGAGTAAGGTGAAGAAAAACATATATAGTATTTAGGTAAAGCAATGATTTAAAAACCTATGTTTTGTTAGTTTGGGTCCTCCAAGAATCAGTCACCAGAATGGCAATGAGGTTTATCAGGGAAAACTCCTGTTAGTAAACAATGGGGAGTTTGCTTGACGATGCTGGGAGAGAGTCAGGCTGAGAACCACAGTGCTGTTCGAAGAACGTTTCTGCAACTTGGGTGGGAGTCCTTGAGCACAAGTCTTGGATTCTAGGAGTCCTGTGTCCTGGGAACAGGCCAGCCTTTCTGTCCCTGCCCTGCTCAGTCACTGGCTGGGGAAGGCTGGCATCAGTGCAAACACTGCAGAGGTCCAAGAATTGCATTCTCGTGCTGCTGTGTAGTCACACATATGGGTGTGCTTGTGTGTGTGTGTGCGTGTGTGTGTGATGGTGTGTGTGTGTGTGGGTTTGTCTACATACCGGTATAAGTGTGTATGTGTATATCTGTATACGTGTGTGTATATGAGCACAGAGACAAGTCTATGGAAGGATATGCACTAGGTTGTCACCTGGATAATGGGTTGGGGAGGCGTGGTTCACACACACACACACACACACACACACACGCACAAAAGAAAGAAAAGAAGAAAAATTTGCATGAATGCCCCCTCCTCCATATTCCAGGTATACATTCTGGAAAATTCCAGGTAAAATTCTGCCTCTACATCTGAAGAAGGAACTCAATGGTGACACAGCTAGAGAATGAATTCCCCAGTCTCCCCTGCCCTGCCCTGACCGGGCCCACTCTTCCCGCAGCCCTCCCCGCTCTGATTCCCACTGTATGCGCCCTGTGGTCTTCCTGCTGTCTTCCTGCGGAGCCCTTCAGGCCCCTTCCTTCGCGCCAGGCCTCCAGGAATCTCACTACCACTTGTCTTGCCGAGGGTCTTTCCTCCTTTATTGTTCTAGCTACTCAACAGGCACTTAGCTGTCCTTTGGTCCAGGGCCATTTTCCTGTGATATTTTTACATATCATTTCCTCCTGCTCCTTCCCTCTGTGCCTGCTTTCCAAGAGGGCCTTCTGATGAAGCTTCTGAGTTTTCGCAGCTTTTCTCCCTGGTCCTCTCTCTTTTTTTCTTCTCTTTGGATGATTTTTCTTACCACCGGATCTTTCCATTAAATCTTGTCTGTTTTTATTTTAGAATCACATGTTTCATTTTGGAGAGTTGGGTGTTTTTCTCCTCAGCCTTAAAAAAATACAATTCTGATCTAGTTTCATGGAAACCATTTTCTCACCTCTCCGAATATATTATTGTCTTTCTTGGTGTTTTCTTTTACTCTGTGCATTACCTTTTGTCTGCTTTTATTCTGTTTCTCTGATGTGGTTTCTATCTTTTGTGTTGGGGGTTTTCTCCAGGGACGGGGGAATCTGACATATCTGTTTATAATTCAAGATGGGTGCTGAGAAAGTCTAACTAGAATCTCTGTGTGCTTAGGTAGAGCTGTGCTTCATGGACAGGGGTAGGAAAACCCTGGGCTTAGTCTGGGGCTCTGTTTCTCTGAACCCATCTAGTTTCTTCTGAGGATGGTGCGGTCTCCTGGTCCGCGTGGGTAGGACAGGCATCACTGGGTGGCTGGCTGGCGGCGGTTGGGGATGTGGGGGAAAGGGGTTGGTAGGTTTGCCCTTCACAGGTTGACACTCAATCCCTGGTTTTCAGTGCCAAGTCATCCACCCTGTTGTGTACGTTGCTCCTATATCCAGTGCCCCTTGGGTTTAATTTTTCGGTAGTCTCCTCTGGATGATGGAGATAAGCTAGCCCACTGCCCAGCTGGGGAGGGAGGCAGGGTGTAACTGCTCCTGCTTTCCATTCCAACACCTTCCACGGTGACTGTGTCCTGATTCCTGAGTCTCTGGGTGTGACGGGCAGGCTTTTGTGGGCAGCCCTCTTGTGGGCAGCCCCACTGGACTGGCGCTTCACATTCAGCTTGCCCATCTGCCTCTTACTTTTCTCCTTTTATTATACATGAACATTTTTCATCTCTTAGTTTCTCCTCCCTCCCTCTGCTGGCTAAGTGTCCTTGTCAGATTATATGCATATTTTTGTGTCATCATATATACGTATTATAATTTATTAATTATATGTTGTGATAGAATATATAATTATAATTATAATATATGATTTATATGTAATGTGTATATTATATATGTGTGTATGTGTTATTATATATTATATAAACACATATTATATATGTGTGTGTATGTATGTATATACATATATCTGTATATATATGTGTGTGTGTGTGTATATATATATATCTACACAAAATTCTGCAATTTGCTATCTTTACTCAATACTAGATCGTGGCCTTATTCTGTACCAGCACATTCAGGTCTATCTATCCACCCCCTGGACTTATTTAACTATCCCCCTATCACACTGACATGGGGCTTGTTCTGAATTTTCACCCTTGAAAATAGGGTTGCTGGGAGAACATCCTTTGTGTCCTCTGTGGGACTGACGTTTCGTGGACTCTGCTCTCCACCCTGACCATCAGTCCACGGGGACTCTGCCACTCCCAGCTGGATCGGATGCCCTGCATGGGGTCTCTGCTGGGAGGAGTGCTGAAGAGGAGTGTGGAAGGTGTCTCCTGCCCTTCTGGAAGGAAAGGGGTGCAGGAAGCCACCAGCTAGAGGACCTGGCTTCCCCACCAATCGGCCCATCGGAGTGCCCGCCATTGAGTCACTCTCATTATCTCTACTTTTGTAGGGAGGAGACCTTGCCACCGCACCCGGGGCAGCGTGGTGAGTCAGAAAGGAGGCTCTGGTCCCACCTGCCCCCACCCTCCAGTCCTGCTTCCCAGGCAGCCTGGTGCAGAGATGCCAGTAAGAGGGTGTTCAGGCTTTAAGATGACCTGGTCGCCTGGACTGAGGAGGTCTTTGTAGTATTGATTTATTTGCTGAATAAATACTCTTTAAACTCAGGATTGAAATACAGTAAAATTGCCCCTTGTGTTCCTGCTGCACAGTCAGGCAGCTCTTTTATTAGAGGCAACTGGAGCTATTTTCTTGTAGATCAAGAGATATTTTAATGAAAAAAAAAAAAAAGAAAAGGTGAATAAAGGTCCATACTTCCTTAACTGAAACACTTTGGGGCCAGTGTTTTTGGGAATTCAGAAGTCAAGGAGTGCATGTCAAGCCTCCGCAGAGTGTATAATAAAACATGCTAATGTTTTTGCACCAAGTAGATTAAATAAAGTCATAATCAGCCTTAAGTGACTTTACTTCAGTTCCGTTTTGCTACCAAAGGTGTTTGTGCCAAATTTATTTTGGAAAAAGCTCTTCTACTTCTTCTTCTTCTTCTTCTTTTTTTTAAAGAGATTTTCTTAGTTGAAAAGAGAATTGAAAATAGAGAATTTCCTAATTGTGGCTAGGCCATGTGGACTTGTGTTGATTCTCTTCCTTACTTAAAAACTTACAGTAGATGGGGTGCTTGGGTGGCTCAGTGTGTTAAGCCACTGTCTTTGGCTCAGGTCATGATTCCTGGGTCCTGGGATCTGCTCAGCAGGGAGCCTGCTTTCCCCCCATCTCTGCCTGCTTCTCTGCCTACTTGTGATCTCTGTCTGTCAAATAAATAAAATCTTAAAAAAAAAAATCCAACAACCTACAGTAGGATTCTGTACACACTGGATCCCTGCTAAAGAGCTTCTTTGCCACTGTTTGGCATCCACATAGTATTGCATTATACATAATTAATTTAGCCTGTTTATGGATATTTGGACTATTTCCAGTTTTCCCCGGTTGCATCAGTACTGCAGTGAATAACATGGTACACTCCCTTAGCACATGTGCAAGTGTGTCTGTAGGATACATTCCTAGCAGTGGCAAGGCTGGGTCAATTAATAATAATGATAGTTAACATTTGCATGGTATTTACTAAGAGCTGGGAACTGCAGTACGTGCTTTACAATAATTAATGTATTCTAATCCTCAAAAGAATCTATCTATCCCATGAGAAAAAGTGAGGCAGGGAGCAGTCAGGTGACCTGGACAGCTGGGATTTGGACCAGGGTATTTTGGCTCCAGTCCGTTCTCAGAACCATTCCATTTTACTGCCTTTTGAAGGTCATGGGAATTTGTAACCGAGAGGGCTGTCGCTAAGTTGTCTTCCATCCAGCTTTACCAGATTCCCACCTGTGAGTGTGCTTGTTTCCCCGCCAACACTGTGCTGAATCAAACTTTCTGATATTTGCCCATCTGATAGGTGAAAAATGCTATCTCTGTGTAGTCTTGACTTGACTTTGTTTCACAGTGAGTCAGATTTAACATCTCTTCACCTAAGGGCCATTTGTATTTCCTGCTCCATAAGCCATCCATGCATACCTTTTGCTCATTTTTCTGTTTGGTTACCTCTGTGATGTATGTTGAGCTTCTTTTTTGTCTTAGGAAGATGAGTCTTGGTGATTCAAGTTATACAGATCTTTTTCCAGGGAGTGGTGAGTTTTGGGCAGAGTACTATGAGGGGATAAATGAAGGGAAGGGCTTCCGTGTTGGGAAGAAGCGGGAGGGAGAAGGCAGACAGGATCCTTGGAGAGAGGTGCCCTTTGTCCAGTGAGGCAGGAGGGAAGGAAGCTGATGGATGGAGAGTGAAGGGGACTCCTTATGGACATGGGGCATGGGGTTCATCCGGGGAGAGGATGGTATCCATGGCAGATGGAGGAGATTTCTCTCTAAGCAAGGACGGTCCAGCTGCAAGGCCATGGTCAGCTGGCTGCCTACACTGTGGACTCCTGCAGGTCCACTTAGATTTTGGACCAAATTTATGCTCTTCTTGGGGTAGCCTTGACCAATGATTGAGCAAGGTGGTTGTACAAGGGCTCAGCAGTTTCCACATTTACACCCATCACCGGACCTCTCTAGCAGTCGCTGGCAGACTGACAGAGAAATCAGTTCTCATCACAACCTATAGGTTCCAACCCCATTTCTCCCCTCTTCTTTCATAGGAGTTACCTCCTCCCCCCATAAGTCAACTTGAACTCCTAACTCCCTCTCAGCACCAGCTTCCTGGAAAATGCAAGCAGCCCAGATTCCTAAAACGTTTGGGTAAAAATTGACATCAAGGAGCCATTCCTCTGTTTTAAATAGTCACTAAAATATATTTCATATTGTTTGAGTGTCACTAAAGATTTGCTTGTTTGTCTTCTATGTGGTGGTGACTATGAATGTCCCTGGCCTTGGACATAAGTAGAAATGTTGACTATGAATGTCCCTGGCCTTGGACATAAGTAGAAATGTTGGCCTGAGAGTGAAGGCAGCTGGGGTGGCCCTGCTAACACTTGGGGAATTCTTTTTTTCTTTTTTAAAGATTTTATTTATTTATTTGATAGACAGAGATCACAAGTAGGCAGAGAGGCAGGCAGAGAGAGAGGAGGAGGAAGCAGGCTCCCTGCTGAGCAGAGAGCCTGACTCGGGGCTCGATCCCAAGACCCTGAGATCATGACCCTAGCTGAAGGCAGAGGCTTAACCCAGGCACCAACACTTGGGGAATTCTGATCTCAGCTCAGAGGCTGGAGGAGCCGTGTGGAATAGATGGTCTGAGTCTGGGGGTGACTGGACAGGCAGGCTGGGACCTCTGGAAGGGTCTCTTGGGTAAGGTATGTGGGAGCACCTCCAGTGCTGACCCCAGGCCTGAGAACACACCTGAGGGCATAGGGCCCAGAAAGATCTTCCCTGGAAGCCATGCAGGGGCCTGATTGGGCCAGCCCTTGCCCACAGCCTTCCCCTGGCGCAGTCACCTGCTGTCATGCCCTGACCAATGTCCACTCTTATGTGTTACCAGAGGGAACCCATCGTACCACCTCTTGGTTTTCTGCTTTGGATGATGAATCCTGGAGTCCACCGCCCTTGCCTGTGATTCAAGGCCTTTCCTTCCCTGGCTGCGGTCCTACTTTCCAGCCTCTTTTTGTCCACCCCCATCCTCTACTCTCGTCTTTCCACACTCACAGGATCACTGGCCATCCTGAGAACCCAGTAAGCACCATGTCCTCTGCTAGTCTCTCTGCTTGGACCACCCTTCCTATTTCTCTTTACCCTTCAAGGCCTAGGGGGTATATCAGCAATTCAGATGTGATGTACAGGGTGGAGATGGGGGAGGTAGAAAGGAAATTAAAGAACTGAGAGTCTCAGATCTTCAAGTTTCCTTAAGAAATGGCAATAAATATTCCAAGAGCTCTTCATTAAAAAGCGCCCCATTCCTGCCCAGCACCCTGTGGAAATGCCATGGCTTTGAAGATGCTTGGTGCAGAGACTGGGCCACCCAAGGCCTGGGTTAAAGCGTTATGCATACACTTCTGGAGGACAGCCTAATGGGCATTTTGGAGGGCCTTTCTTCCTGCAGCCATTCCCACCCCCTGCTGCCCGCCATATGCACCTCCATGAACACAATCACTGATCAACATTAAAATCACTCATTTGTATCAGATATTCTTTCAACTCTCTCACCAAGATTGCCTGAAATGTTGAAATGTTGTGGAATGTAAATGAGCCCCCAAATACTTACGAAGCAACTCATATGGGCGGTGACCGGTGGTAAGTGATAGGTTGGTGGGTTACAAGGAAGCATGACCTGCCACAGAATACCTGTTCCAGGGCACAGGTTACCTTATTTGCAAACAAGGCAACTGGTCAACTGATGGCTAAGCATGGTAAATGACAGAGGTCCTAGGGGACAGGGGACCTCAGGACCTCAGACAACATGCTCACTTGCAGCTGCCGCAGCCAGGAGGGGCTTGCCTCGGGTAGAGGGGAGTGGGGAGGATTGGGGTGGGTTTTGAAGAATGGTAGCAATTTGAGAGACTAGAGAGCAAGGGAGGCCTCTAGGGAGAAGGCGGCTCCATGAATCACTCAGGAGGAGCCCTGTTTATTTTGTTTGATGAGCCCGGGACACATGAGATACCTCTTTAAAGCCCTGGTTCTCGACCCTGGCTGAATATTTTAGTTACCCAGAAGCCCTAGGAAAACACTGATCCCTGAGTCCCACCTCCAAAGAGCTTGATTGGCTTGGTCTGGAATACAGCCTGGGCACCGGGGGTTTCAAAAGGTCTCCAGGCAACAAATGACATGGGGGCAGGGCTGGGAGCCTCTACTCCACAGGACAGGCAGTGTGAGAACCCTCAGCCTGTCAGCCCTCAGGCACACACACCTGTTGGACTCTGACACTTCTGAGGCATGCCTTTCATTCTCTCCTCCTGGACCGTGGCCACCCCGGGGAGGGGCCCCAGCCCTCTCTTCAATCCCACCCACACACCTGGCATCAGCCTCTCTGCCAGTCTCTCATCAAGCAGTCACAGGGTGGTCCACCAGTCCACACGCTGCTTGGCCTTCCTTCTGCCATCAATGCCACCCTTCTGGTGCTTTCCCAAAGTTCCGAAGGAAGCAGTGAAAGTCGTGGCCGTTCAAAGGGCCCATAAACTAGGACAGCGCCATTTGCAGTGGGCCTCGGGGCCAAGCTTCCTGAGGACACATCTCCACCTCCCAGCAGAGCAGGGACGTGGTGCTGGAAGGGGAATTTCTCTCCCTGCGTTTCCTGGCAGCCATTGGCGTCAGAATCAAGTCCAGCTAGCCTTTGAGGCAATCTCCATTGAGTGGTCTCAGAAATGCTGTTCCTCATCTCAGAGAATTCTGTAGGTGTGGCTATTGGCCACTGGCCAGCATGCCCTGTGAAGAATGTGCACCAGCCACAGATTGACCAAGGAGGTTACAACTCTACTTCCTTTCAGCAGCTTGTCAGGGTATCCAAAAGGCTGCATAAAGGGTAGATCAGGGTGACATGATTTCCTGACAAGAAAGATTGTTGCACCCCGGGGCTTAGAATAAAGGCAACAGATGAAATACCCTGACTCTGAGTCTTATTTATTTATTTATTTATTTTTAAAAAACCTTTATTGATTTTGTTTTAAAAGGATACGTGTTCTTTTATTAAAAGGGAAAAAAAAAAGCAACATATTCAGAAAAAAACCAGAAATCCTGATGTCTTGAGAAAGCCACTGTCACTAACGCTTCGTGAGCAACTCTAAAGGCCAGCTCTGCAGGCACTGTGTGTGCTGTGCTGGGCAGGGGTATGGAGAACATGACCTCTGGAAGCACTCTCTGTCCTGGGCTTGCATAAGTAAGGCAATGACTCTCCTCCAAATAGCCCCTCTAGAGACTTCCCACCACCCTGCCTTCTTGGAAAGAAAGTCCAGCATGTCCCACACCAGAAGCCATCCAAGGAGAGAAGATGCCGGGGCGGTGGCTCATCTTCCTGGGTCTGGAGAGGCCTCTGAGGAGTCCTCTCTGTTGCCTCACGGCCCTCCAGCTATGCGAAGAATTCGAACCATTTCCCCTGGGACTGGCAACCGCGAAGCAATTCTAAGCCCAACCTCCCCAAATATCTGTTTTGCAAACAGATAAAACAGAGAAGCATCCTGAAAATGTGATCTTCGGCCATTCACCTTAGGCGGTTGTGCACGCCTGCTCTGCTCGCAGGAGTGTTTCTACCGCTGGAGTCTCTCTTAGAATGGCTGGGAAACCAACTTTGGTATGTGGCTGTGCTCCCCCCTGAGGGGCCGAGAGCTGAGAACTCTCTCTGAGAACTCTCAAGGGAACAGAGACCAAGCAATGCCCCAGGCCCTTAGCAGGGGTCTGGCTCCTAACTCAGTGCTAGGATTATTGCAGACCATTCTGGGGTCATGGCGCCTTTTGACTCCTGAGATGTCTGGGCCCAGGGCTGCCTTCATTTGTAGCAAGGGCTCATCCCAATGAGCCTTTTGCCCTTCCGCCGTGAGCTCACAGTTCCTCTGGTTTACATTAGAATGCTTGGCTGAGCCCACTATAGGTATGATCAGGCTCCAGTGACCTACATAACCTTCCAGACGTAGGGCAGACGGGAGCCCTGACTCATCCCAGGGGAGCCTGCCTTGGGAAGGGTGGGGGTGGGGAGGATTTATAATCCGGAGACGTTGAAACTACCTAAATGTTCGGTGATGGCTCAGTGAATCATGATATGTGCACAGGGCGGAATATTATGTAAAAGTGATTATTGTAAAGACTAGCAATATCACAAATGTTTATGAAGAAGATGTGCACATTTTTTAAACATGAACAAGAGAAGATTGAATGGGGATTTTGAAAAATAAATTGCTATGCTACAGTGGTGTGATTTTGGACCTTCTGCTTTTCAAAGAAAGTGGTGGCTTTAAAGTCAGACCGATCTGGACTAGTAGCTTAGTTGTATTTCTTACTAGAAATGACGTTGGAGAGTAGCTTAATGTCTCTGAGATTGCTTCCTCATCTGTAAAATGGGTACAGTGATTCCTGCCTTACCAGATTCTTGGAAGGATAAATCAGATGATGTGTGCCTTCTTGCCTTCCTATCATCCTCCTTCTTCTCCCTCCCCCTGCATATTTTTCACTAATACAGCACAAAGCAGTTGCCCACAAAGGATTCCACAACTGAGTCATCCTTTGGTCTGCTCAAGTCTCTCTTAGGGTGAGAGTTTGCCTGTCTGTGCTCCAAGTTGAGCTGGAGCATGCATGAGTGAATGACAGCCATAGTCCACAGGCTACCAGGGGAGGGGAGGCTCACCTGGTCTTTGTTTTCAGAGCAGCAACCAGGGTGTGCACTCTCCAGCCCCCTAGGCCCTACCCGTTGAAACAAGAGTTTGGGAAGCTGACCCAGGTGACAGCAAATGGAGAAGACCCCTCTCCCTTTCCTTCTGCCATGGCCTACCCTCAGGTCCTCTGACCTTTAGCAGGAGCTGCAGCAGGATTGATGGCTCCCAAAGCCCGAGGCAGGTGCCCCTGGTGGGCAAAGAGGTGATTTCTAGTGGCGAGTGGACATGCATTTTTCATTTTAAGAGTGTAGGTTTTACATATATGTTAGGAAAAAAATGAAGCAGCTGTTAAAATGGTACAACAGAAGAGACATAATAAGAGTTAAGAAGAAGCCAACATAAAGGGAAATATTACATAAATAATAGTTGGGATTGGGAATGACTGAAGCTTGGGGGCCACTGCCCAACCTACTGGCATTCATCTTCCAGCTCTGACCCAGCCTTTGTCTCTTCCGGTGTCTGCCTCCTAACACTCCTACTGCAGCCAGAGAGTTTCCTAAAAGGAAATCCTGCACTATAGGGCAGTGCCTCTAGGGAAAAGTCTAGACTTCTCCTTGGCAAGGTCTCCAAGGCCTTCTAGGATGGGACTCTGCTGGTCTTGAGAGCTTCCATGTCACCCTTGTTTTCTCCCCCACTTTTTTCCCCAAGATGATGATGATGATGATGATGATGATGATGATGATTAACAACATATAATACATTATTTGTTTCAGGGGTCCTGTTCCCCTTTTAGATTCCTACACCCTAGACTTCCAAACCCGGCTTGCTGGCTGGACCTCTGCGTCTTGGGATGTGCTGTCTCCTCTCCTTGTGATGTCCTTTCCCCTTCGTCTGTCTAAAGGACTCCTATTCAACCTTCAAAACCTTTGTAGGGGTCTCTTTCCTCTGTGAAATCGATCTCCTTACAAAGGGTTACTCTTGCCTTTCCTTCAGTCTCAAACACCATTTTATCCCACGTAGCCCAAAGCTTCTGTTTTCTTAACCGTCTCTTGGATGAGGTGGCCTCTGAGGGCCTAGAACCTTCTATAGTAGTGAGTATAGGACCGGTGCTCAGTACTAATAAGAATTCAGGAGTTAGATCTATTGTTTGTGATTTGTTCTTTGTACATTATCTCACTTAATCCTCACAGTGGGGGCCGGGACAAAGAACCTATTGACACACCCATCGTAGACACGAGGAAGCTTGCGTGCAGAAGCAGAACTCCTCTGCTGCATAGCTGATAAGTGGAGGGGTCAGAACTCAAACGAAGGCTGCCTGACTTTAGTGCTAGGCCCTCTGCCAATCACTACACACTCTCCTGTAGGTCAGAGCTACTGCCTCAGTGTGGCAAAGTGGGCGCTTGGGTTAGGGGAAGACTTCTGGCCACCGTGTGTAGCAGCAAGCTCGGACAGAGGCAGAGTGCAGGTCCCTGGGACTGCTCTTTCAAGGTCACGAGGGTAGAGGTGGGAAAGCAAGAGGAAGGAGAAAATAGAGTTGAGTCAGAGCCTTGTGGAATTTCTGGCCTTTTTTGAATTCTGGGAAGAGAAAAAAAAAAGGTCGTACTTATTCCAAGTATGTCAAGATAATAAGGGGCCCTTTACTGTTTACATGCAAAAATCTCTGGCAGCAACACCTGCAAGCAAGAAGCCAGGAATCTGTGAGACCCAGATGCCCTGAGCAGAGGGCCCCCCGCTCCAGAGAGAGGCAGCTGGCAGAGATGGGGAGAAGCAAGAAGGCAAGGGGCAGACAGGACTGTCCTCATAGCCCCAGCATTTCCTGCAGGAAGGATCTGTGCCTGTCCCTGGAATGTGGGTGGACCCTTTGTTCGAGGAAAGGGAAGTGAATGGCTGCCTCTCCCCAAGCCTCCACCGGCCCTACCCCTGGCTCTCCAGGCCCAGCACCCTCTTCCTTCTGGAGCACCGGGCTGTCTAGTAAAGTTGCATTCCCAGCAAACCTATCATCCACGGAGAAGCCCCGCCCAGTCCAAGCTCCGCAGAAACCCACTGCGTTATGAAAGGCAATCTGCTTTCAGAATCC
Source organism: Mustela putorius furo (assembly GCF_011764305.1). Classification (NCBI taxonomy): domain Eukaryota; kingdom Metazoa; phylum Chordata; class Mammalia; order Carnivora; family Mustelidae; genus Mustela; species Mustela putorius. Next base: position 107,028,871 of record NW_025421987.1, on the reverse strand, counting down.
TGGAGATCCTCTAAGGATAGCTTTCCTAGCCTCCCTGCGCTCCCCCTCCCCTAGGGCACATCAAGTGGAAGCCAATGAAGGGGAAGAGCCCCAGAGAAGAGGTAGTGGCACAGCACATTTTGGGGGTGGTTGCGGGGAGCAGCAGACAGCAATGGCCTTTGACTTCTCATTCTCTGGAAAGCTCTTTACACAATTCCAAACATCTGAGTTGAAAATGGAAAAGGGCAATTAATTAGCTCTCTTCATGCACTTAAGACACCCATGAATTCAGTCAACAAACACTTATTCATTCATTTAATGTGTCCCCTGGGGCTGGATATGATGCCAGGTGCTGAGTATTTGGAAGTATCTGGGAATGTCTACACTGATGTTTCTCGCTTGGGGGTGGGTTTTTGTGAGACTCACATACTCGTGCTGGCCCCACCCAACGTGGGAATCAGGGTTTGGGGGGGTTGCGGGGGAGGGGGTGTGTCTGGGTATGAGGACTTTGAAAAAGTCTCTGAGGGATATAGGACAAGAATCTCTGATCCAAACACAATGACCAGATTGGAAATATATTTGTCTTGACGTATTCACGGTCCTATCTCTCTGGGAAGGTATGGGCATAATCTCTGTATTGGATTCATTCATTCAATCATTAGTTTCACTGGCATTTCCTATTTATTGAGCTCTTGGCAGTTGCAGACTGATCCTGCCCCTATGGGGCTCTGACAGGCGTGAAGTCCCATGCCATCACTACCCTCTTCTGCAGGGCTCTGCCTTTCATCTTCGTAAAAACCAGAGCTGTGGCAGTGACCCAGGCCCCACGTGATCCCTTCCCTGTTCTGCTGCCCTTCCCTCTGCTCCCTCTGCTTTAGTCACCTGGCCTCCTGCCTCTTCTGGCCAGAGGCCTTCTATGCCATGCTCCCCCAGGGGACCCCTCTGCTAACTCCCTTGAAAGCTACAGCTTGCCCCTAGTCCAGGACTACTTGCCCTGCTCTTCTAAATGTTTTCCCTAAGCACTTGCACATTCTGGTGTTTTCTGTCTTTTCATTTCATGTGAAGATCATTTCCTGTTGTCTGTCTCTCCCTCCCCTCCCCCAGAATGTAAGCACCCAGAGGGCAGGGTCTTTGCTTGATCACTGACGGCACCCAGACTACCTCTAGAATAGTGCCTGGCTTGTCGTGACTGCTCAGTAAATATTTGTTGAGTGAATTAAGCAAATAATAACACAGAGAAGTGTGAAATTACTAATGTGGTTAAGTGCTGGCTAGAGAGAAGGAGCAGGATTATCTGTGGGCTCCTCCCAGCTCATCAACCCTATAATTTTACTTTTGTTTCTCCTTGAAACACCATTCAGTGTTGACAATTATCCTACGTGGTCAAGACCGTTGTTTTCTAATTTTGTTGTCATTGTGTTTTTCCCATGGCCTGGGACTCAGGAGGGGGAGAGTATGTGGAAGACCCCAAAATCTCTTCCACTGCTCTAGGGTCTCTGTCATACCTGTGAGTGAGAGCAGCAGCAGACTTGGTGGCCAGTCATGGATTCAGCCAGGATGAGTCACTGAGCCTGTGCAGAAGGCTGAGATAATGGGATTTGAGAACAATTGTAAAAGCACCTAACATGCCAACAGAGAATCAGTCAGAGAATCAGGATTTAAGAGACTCTAAGGCTTCTGTCCCTTCAGGGAAGCCGAGGGAGAGAGAATTCCGAGGGAAGAGTGGCTTGTGTGAAAGGATCCTGTCCCCAGGATCCCAGGAGAGATGGGAAGAGCCACTTCTCTGAAATAGAAGGACACAACATCAAAGGACTAACCCATGAAAGAAAGGATGTGTCAGTCAGAGCCTGGAGGCAGCCAGCCCCGTACCAGTCCTGCCTCAAGGGCAGAGGGGACATAAGTCTTAACCCAGCCGTCTGGACCCTTATCCATCCCAAGGATGCAGTGGGGGCAGCAGGTCACTGCAGTCTGATGCCCTCAGTCAGACCGCTTTCTTCTGTCTCTACCCTCTCACCCCAGGTGGCTTTTGACATCTCCCAACTGCAAGGGAAACGAGTGTTTAAATCCTGGGCAGGGATGACTAGGGCGAGTCCTTGCCTGATAGATGTGCCGCTTTCCCAGAGGTCGAGAGACAGGTTCCAGGAAAGCTGAGTTGGAGAGCAGACTGAGCTGAGGAGAGAGGGCCATCCTATGTTCTCTGGGGCGCGGTAGTGGGGAGGCACCGTCAACATTTTCTTGATGCCTAGACATTGCTTGGTACCCCAGAGTCACTACCCTTCCTTTTTTTTTTTTTTTTTAAAGATCTTATTTATTTATTTGACTGAGACAGACACAGCGAGAGAGGGAACACAGGCAGGGGGAGTGGGAGTCGGAGAAGTGGGCTTCCCGAAGAGTGGGGAGCCCAATGTGGGACTTGATCCCAGGACCCTGGGATCATGACCTCAGCCGAGACAGACGCTTAATGACTGAGCCACCCTGGGCCCCATAACTACCCTTCCTTAAATGTGTTGGGGGCCGCGCCTAGTGAGCAGGGATATGGTGTCTGCAGATGGTCCCCCTGAGGCGGCTGCTCCAAAGGGAGGAACCCTGGAAGCAGCCCGTGCAAGGTTCTCTGTTAGGGCCATGTGAGGCCATCTGTGGGGAACCAAGGGGAGACACCAGGCCAAGGAGATGGCAGGGAGGGAGGAGGAGATAAGAAGTGGCATGGGCTGTATCAGAGGTGGCACATCCAACAGGGGTGAGTTGGGAGGTCACAAGCAGTGACTAAGGTCATGTAATGGGGGGATGGGAGCAGGTCCTGGGAGCTCATGGGGAGGAAGGAAGGATCGAGAATGATTCAGGCTAGAATTATTTGTGGATTGATCAAGTCACTCAAGTTGTCTCAAGCAGCTTCTGTGATTCTGATATTCCTAGATTCAAGTCCGAATCCCTTTTGGATAGCTTTCAAAGATTCCATTACCAGCACCAGCTCCCTTTCGTGGCCCCTCCCAACGTTGGTCCCCATGGCCTTGGTGCTGCCTGTAATGTGGCTTCTTCTCTTGTGCCTTTGCTTTTCACCCACTCATCCTTCACAGAGAAAATGTCACCACTTCCTGGAAACATTCCCTAAACATGCCGGTGCTTTTGGTTACCTGGAATGGCTCTTTTGCCTGGGGTTGTCCCTTCCTGAACCACGGACAGGTGATCCAAGGCCACAGGCAATTTGCACAGAGTGAAGAGAGCTCTTATGAAGGCTGGGGTCAGAGGAGCCTGGCCTCTCCATTCTGCTCTATCCAAGCTCGTGTAAAAACCCCCAGTGAACCAACCCTTCCAAATGTAAAAACAGCACTGTGGTGAGCGTGCACAAAGTGTAAGCGGGGAGGCTCCCGAAGTTCAGTCTCCAACTTTACCATCCAGACCAGTGGGCCCCTGGGTGGGTTCCTTAGAGACAACAGCTCCAGCAAGGGCAGAAGGATTCCATGGCCAAACGCATTTGGGAATCTCTCCATGCTGTATTTTCCTTATCACCGGTTAGTTCATTAAAGACCCCGAAAGTCCTTATTTGAGTTTAACCCAGCCTCCCAAGTCTGCCTGACAAGGAACCTGTTGTGTATGTGTGTGACCCAGGTAGGACAACTATTAACATTGCCCGGAGCTCTGGCTTCAGACAGGTTGAGCCATCTCTGTGCCTGATGTTCCACATTTGGAGGTTCTGAACTTCAGGGTGCCTCTTTGCAAAATCTGTCCCTTATGTGGTCCAGGAAAGCAAACGCAGGTTTGGCTGGGGGTCCCAGGAAGATATTATGGGATGCTTCTGTGGTTTTCACCTTAGAGTTTTAGTCCAGAGCTCATGGGTGGGAAGCAGGAGTGAGTACTCTGAAGGGCATGATCCTGGAGGGCATGGCCAGGAGCACTGGCAGAAACCATCTTCCCCAAACTACCCATTTGCTCTCCGACCAAAGAGCTCCCTTCCAGGCAGCGGACATTTCCTGGAGTTCATGCTGACTTGACCCTACTTTCTCTAGCACAGAGGACGTCTGCCTTGGCCTTCCCCATGCCTTGCTCTCCCTAGCTTTCACCTTGGCTATCTGTCTTCCATTCTCACTCCCCATCATTAACTGGCCAGTTCAACCTCCAGGCCTGAACTGAGATGTTCTTCTTCCATGAGGTTTTCTGGTTCCTCTCAGGCCAGGGATCTCTGCTCTGAGTTCCTATGGAACCTCTTCCTACTTCAGAAACACCTGTTTCACATACTGTGAGTGATCTATCACCTGCTTCCAGCCAGCTTGAGTTCCTCCAACGTAGGCCTGCCATGCCATCTGCGCTTGGCTTAGTATTACCGAAAAGGAGCTTGGCCATGTGACTCCCTTTCCCTCTCACACCCACTGGGCTTTTTCCTGGTGTCCCTCTCCCTTCCTCCGTTCTTCCTGCAGGGAGCTGTATACTATGTCATCCTTTTGCTGTTGAAAGTGATGAATCACCAGTTCCCACCTCAGCCCCACAAAGTGAAAATCCCCTTCCCAGGAGCATGGAGGAAATGCTTCAGACTGGGGCTCGGCCTTGTCATAGGGAGCAAGTGGGGTGGGGGTCAGATATCTGTGCAGTAGGGAGGGGCTGGGGATCCCTCTAACACTGCCCCGAGCATCTTCTTGATTTCTGTCAGCCAGGGCTGTGCAAAGGGGCAGTGGTATGGTCTTCAGCTGAGGTGGGTCTTGGGAGATGGCATCCCTAGCAGATGCTGAGCAGTGACAGAGGTGGAGGAGAATGAGGCTCAGAAGCTCAACCCAGCCACACTGCCTGACCAGTGATGGGATCAGGGAGCTCTGGGGAGCTGATGGGTATTCAAGGCCCTGCTGGCTCCTCCTTAAGCCTGAAGTGGGAGGCAGGCAACCCCACTGACTGATGCAGGTGAGGGCAGGGCCCAAAATGGGGCCCTGAGACCTTCTAACTCAACCAGACCAGGCCAATGGGAAGCCAGGGCTAGGTGAGCCAGGAAGGCTGGGGTAGGCTTGCCGGCCAGGCCAGTGCCTCAAGAAGCCAGTGGGCTGTTGTTAAAGGGGACTCCATTCTGGGTGAGGCCTGAGGCCTGATAGTCACGCTTCATTCCATGCCCAGAGTCTGGGCGAGTCTGAGCCTGGTCCCTCCCATGGTCACTGCCCAGTAGGGAATCTGCTGGGGTGGGTACCCCCAGGGGTGGAGCTGCCTTTGGGCAACTTGCCTGCCCAGGCCATGACTACCTCCCCTGGCATCACCGTTGGGAGCTCGAGGCCAGAGTACCTAAGAAATACCATGCTGCCTAGAGCTGTAGGGCTTGGGTTGGGGATCGTGGGGGCTGATAGGGTGAGTCTCCAGTCTCCTAAAATGCAAGACTGCCCTCCCCACTGCCTGCTTCCAATCCTTCCCTGGTGCCCTCCAGGCAAGCTTGGTTTCTGTCTCTGGTCTCCGGCCCTGGCCTGGGAGCCCTTCTGGGCTGTGGTTCCAGTCCCCCTTCTCCAGCCTCCCTCTTACTCTTCCCCCTGGCAAATCAGTTTCTGTTTCTCTCTGCTCCAGTGCTTGGGCCTCCGAGGCCACCCATCACCCAGTAAGTCCTGCTCACCCTCCACTTGCTCTGGGAGCAGAGAGGCTCTGACCCAGTCCGGTTCCTTCCTGCAGCTCCACAGCTGCCGCTCAGTGCACTGCCAGGTGGGCTCAGATGTCACACTCTTAACCAGGTCACTGAGGATCCCATGGTAACAGTCCCTCCCCGCATCCCATGCCCAGACCTCCTCAGCCTGCAGGCTCCTACAATGTGAGCACCTGTCCGACAAGGAGGGACACCTGGGTCTACCAGGAGCCAGCTTCCCCAGCTTCCCTAAGTACGGGTTCCAGCATGCCACCCTCCCTCCCCCCGGCTCCTGGGGTTCACCGAGCCTGAATGTGGGGCCTTGATCATCAGGGGTGTTAGGGAGATGTCCTGGCCAGGACTGACATCTTTCATGTTGTCATATTAGGGCTCTTCTATGGGGACCCAGGCCCCCGGGTCCCTATTTTCTGCACTGAGCCCCCTCACATGCGAATCCCCTCTGCCCCTGCAGAGCTCCCTCCTGCAGGATCGCCTCCCTGCATCTCTGTTCTCCCTGCTCTGGGTGTCTTCTGAAGGAACGCTGCTGGGGGAAGACTGGACTTGCTCACCCCAGAGCTGGTCTCCATCAACCTCCCCAGGTCTGAATCCACTGCATGTCCTCTCTCTCTTGTCTGAGACTTTGCTCTCTGGTCTCTGAGGCTGCACTGACCCAGCACCTGCTCCTCATTCTCCTAAGTTTCCTGTGAGAGCTTCTGATGTGTTCATTATTACCTGAGAACTCCCACTCCCAGCCTCTGCCCTATGCCTAGCCAAGGCTAGAGCCGGGCCTGCCCTGTGAATGGCAGGTCCTGTCCTTGGGGCTCTCCCAGCCTGCTGGACCAACAACTTATAGCATCAGACATACCTGTTACCATAGGAGGTTGAATGGGGTGCTGTGGGAGCTAGGGGGGCAAATGGGACAGAGGGTCCAGAGGACGTGTCTGAGCCCTCACAGACTGATTATTTGCCCTCTGCCCTCCACCTGCTCACACTATCTCTGCCCAGGGATGTTCACTGATTCCTGATCGCAACTCTGGGCATGTGTGTCCAGATAGTCCTGTTGCCTTGAGCTGGCCACCTGTTCTTGGGACCCCATCACGGGTTCCACCTGGACTGACCTCTCGGTTGCCCCTGGAGTGAAGGTCTTTCTGCTTGGTGTGCTGAGTTGCAAGGAAGGGCTCTCGTCCCCAGAAGAAGACCACCTCTCTGGTCCTATGTAGCTGAGGGTCCTCCGGAGAAGTCCTCCCCTCTGCGTTTTCTGCCTCCCTTCGTGTGAAGCAAAGCGCTGACCTATTGTTGTCGAAGTTGCAAAGCAGATGTGTTTGTGGGCAGGGCGGTCTGCTCCAGGTAACTACAACAAACCCAGTCCACCTTGATGTGACTCCTGGCCCTTGCCTGCTGCTGTGTGAGGTCGGGATGTACAGAAGGGCTGACCCCCGTGGTCCTGATAACAGAGCCCCGGGCACAAGGGTGCTGGAGGAGGCTGAGCCTGTCTGCCGGGCCTAACTCTGCTCCCACTAGCTGGCCACCTCCAGAAGTATGTGGCAAGCTGCAGGGTGGAGGTATAAGTGGGAACTGAGTAACCACCCTTATACCCTGTGAGCAGTCCCGCAAGCCCCTGGCCTCTCTGAGTGCATCTCAGACCAGTTAAGGATGATCCTGGAGGCATCCAGCTCTGTTAACAATTGCCCCTGCCAATTGTACTCTCAGTCTGGTCCACCAGGCCCTTCTGACCTGACCCTACCTCCTTCTCCACCTGAGCCCCAGCCCCAGAAAACACCTCTGTTTCCCAGAGGGGCTGCGTTGATCCACACCCTAGGTCTCTATCCACCCTTTGAAGGCTTTGTCTAAAATGTCCCCCATCTTCTCCTCACGCTCCTCCATCAACAGGGAGACTCACCAACAGGCCTGAGGCCCAGGGTGGGCATCTCCCCCAAGCAAAAAGGAGCATGCCTGTTCTGTGACAGCCCCATCATGCTGCCTGTTGTCTCCTGTACCCCGCCCCCCGTCAGACTATGATGTTCCAGAGGAGGGGATCCAGGTCTTTTCTGTTGTATCTCCAGGGTTTGACAAAGGGAATTGCTTGATAAACATTGAACAAACCAACCTTAGTCAAGACTCTTTTGGTTACAAGCTTAGACAAAAAGAAATCTTTTGGGGGCAAGTCTCATAACTGCAGGAAGTGGTGAGGTAGGCAGGTCTCAGACAGAACTGGAACCAACAATGGACACAGCTCCAGGATTCTCTTGCATTTCCGGTCGCTTTTCTGCTTCTTCCCTGTGGTGAGGGACATGCCCACTAAGGACTCCAGAGCTTTCTGGCTCCAAACTTTTGGGGGAACTGGGCCACCTCCACATTCTCACATTTAAAAAAACCCAAGGGAAGAATGCCAGTTGGCCCAGCTTGAGTCAGTCACCCATCCTTGAACCAGCTACTAGGAGGATGGCATCCTGGAAGATGGCAGTTCCCATTCAGAGCACGTGGTTGGAGAAAAGTCAAGAGCAGATGCTAGGAGGAGGGTGCCACTCTGCGCAGACAAAACAATGTTAAACATTGCATGATGGACTGACTGAAAGAGCCAAGAGCAGCGTGTGTCCTAATAGACAACGGTACAGCTTCTGGGTGTTTGCAAACCATTCTTATCAACTCTTACCAAACTCCTATCACCCCACATTTCACAGGTGAGGAAGGTAGCTCAAAGTCACTCAGTAAATAAAAGCAGCCAGGATTCCACCTCCATTCGGCATATGACACGTGTGTCCTTGGAGGCTCTCCTCCCACACAGATCTGGGCAGCTAGACCTCTTGTGGGCAGTCTGGAGGAGAGGGCAAGCGTTGGCCTGCGAGGGAGGGAAGAGGGGACTTTGCCAAGGCTCAGCTCCAAGCCCATTTCTTTACCAACTCTCTTGTTGGACAATCTTCTCTTGCATCTGTCAACTTTGCACATGAGGACACACCTGTTTCTTTGGGGATTTGAGATCATGCCATCCTTTATGTGGGGTTAGACCATGATTCTCTGCGATGATTATCTGAGCTTGTGGTGAGCCATAAGGGCTCAGGGCATGGGGGTCATTGTTCAGAAACAGATGAAGGTGAGAGGGTCCTTGACCTGGGATGTGGTGGACCAGGGGGCTGCTCAGTCATCACCTCCTACTCCTTCCCCGCACCAGGGGATCCATTGCCTTTGTGCTAAGACTGGGACTTTCTCCAGTGGGTTGTCATCAGGGTTACACTTGTTTCTTAAGGGCAAGGACTGCAGCTGTTCATCTTTTCCTCCAAGGATGTTTAGAGGCCTGGGGAGAGGCTATTTGCAAAATGAATTTGGTAACTCCTCCCATCCCAATGTGTATGTGCCTTAAGAGTGTGACTCTGCTGCTTCTTCCCTGAAGGGCTGGAGTCTTTTGCCCCACCCCTGAATCTGGGCTTGCCTGTGACCAGCTTTGACTGCTAGGATGCATCAGCCTAGATCTCAAGAATCTTGGAATCTGCCAAGCTGCATGGGAACATGCTCGGGCTAGCTGGAGCACAAGAGGCCACATGACCAAGAGCCAGCCATGAATAAGGTCTTCTTGGACCTGCCAGCCCCTGCAGAGCCCTCTAGAAGACTGTAGCCACACTAATGACTCCGGTGAGGCTAGCAGAAGGATCTCCCAGCTGAGCTCAGTCCAACCTGACTCTCAGAATTGTGAGCTGATACAATGGTTGCTGTTTACAACCTTTGGGGCGTAGCACAGTAATAGATGACGGGTACAGTGCAGTTCTTAGTTGTAGAGGGTTGAATTGTATGTCCCCACAAAGCTCAGTTCAATTCTTAACACCCAGTACCTGTGAGTGTGACCTTATCTGGAAATAGGGTCTTTGGTGATATAATCAAGTTAAGACGAGGCCACTGGGTTAGAGTGAGCCCTAAATCCAGTGGCTGATGTCTTAATAAGGGAAGGAAGAGGGAGATCAGGATACAGAGACACAGAGGGGACATAGAGAAGAAGGCCATGTGACAAACCAAGGAAGGACAAGGATTGCCAGGAGCCACCAGGAGCTGAGAAGAAGCAAAAGGATTGTCTCCTCCTTCCTTTGGAGGGAGCATGGCCCTGCTGACACCTTGATTTCAGACTTCTAGCTTCCAGAAAACTAGAGCATGAATTTCTGTGGTTGCTAATTTGTGGCAATTTGTTACAGCAGCCCTGGGAAATTAACACATGAGTTCAAAGGCTTTGCTCAGAGAATGCCGCTGGAGGAGTGGAGACACTGAGACTCACAAGCGAGGTAGGCCACCTTGTTGGCACTGGCTGCTGTTACCACTGCCTAGGGCTCTGAACCGCACATCTTCTCCCCAGCTCTGGAGGTCTGGCTCCCTGGCTGTCAAGCATGATGCTCGTGGCTTTCTCTGAAACACAGATGTGATCGTATGTTTGTGTGCATACACACTTCATTTCCTGCCCATAAAAGCAGTTTGTGAACCTTTAAATAGGCTTAGCAAATATAGCAAAGCGAAAAGAAGAAAGAAAAATGCCCCATAACTTTATCTCCCAGAGACAACTACAGTCAACACTGGTTTGTAAATCATCAGTCTCTTCATGTCTGTGAGTATTAACATACTGTGTGCGCACTTTGGTGCCCTGCCTCCCACTCAGTAATCACACCATGGACTTTTTCTATGTCTGTACCTATAAGTCTATTTACTAAGTACGTATTTATTGCATATCCACTATGTTTCAGAGGTTTTAAGGAAGCCCAGGATGCAAGGATGAAAAGACAGTGTAGTCACAGTCTCTGTCCTGTAAAGCTGAGAGCCTAGCAGGGGACACAGGCATTGAGCAAATAATTACACAAACACGTCTTTGATTTTCGATTTTGTGACCGTTTTCAACTTACTGAGGAGTTGCAAACATGATGCAGAGCTCTCGTATATCCTTCACTCAGCTCCCTGGGCCTCAACATCTCCTACAACTGTATTCTAATTCTGAAAACCAAGAAATTTACATCGGTGCAATACTACTCAGTATGGACTTTCTTTTCTACGCGTGTGTATTTCTCCCACTCCAGGATCTAACCCAGTGTCTCATATTACACTGAGTTGTCATGTCTCCCTAGTGTCCTCCAATCTGTGACGATTCTTCAGTCTTTGGAGAATTTGGAGAACTTTTAGGAGTGCTGGTCAGTTACTTTGTAGAAGAGCCCCTAATGTGGGTTTGCCTGATGTTTTTTGCACAATGGGATTGAGGTTATGCATTACCAGAAAGGATGCCACAGAAGTGGCGTGACCTTCTTAGTGCATGAAGATACGTGATGTCAGTATGTCTTACTATGGGAGATGTTATCTGTCACTTAGCCTAAGACAACATCTGCTAGGTTTCTCCACTCTAAAGCTAATAAAAATTCGTTTGGGGGAGAATACTTTGAGACAATGCAGATATCTTGTTTCCTCTTAAACTTTCGCCCACTAAATTTATTTATTTTCTTTTCTTTTTCTTTTATTTAAAATCAATTAATTAACACATAGTGTATTATTAGTTTCAGGGGTAGAATTCAGTGATTCATCAGTTGCATATAACACCCAGTGCTCATTACATCAAGTGCCCTCCTTAATGCCCATCACCCAGTTACCCCATCCCCCACCCACCACCTCTCCAGCAACACTTAGTTTACTTCCCAGAGTTAAGAGTCTCTCTCTCTCTCTCTTTTTTTTTTAATTATTTTTAAAGATTTTATTTATTTACTTCACAGACAGAGATAGACAGAGAGGCAGGCAGAGAGAGAGGGAAGCAGGCTCCCTGCTGAGCAGAGAGCCCGATACCGGGCTGGATCCCAGCATCCTGGGATCATGACCTGAGCCGAAGGCAGAGGCTTTAACCCACTGAGCCACCCAGGCACCCCAGACTTAAGAGTCTCTTATGGGGGGTGCCTGGATGGCTCAGTCAGTTAAGTGTCTACCTTCAGCTCAGGTCATGATCCCAGAGTTCCAGGATGGAGCCCCATATTGGGCTCCCTGCTCAGCAGGGAATCTGCTTCTCCTTCTGCTCCTCAACCCACTCATGCTCTCTCTCTTTCTCAAATAAATAAATAAAAATCTTTTTAAAAAATTCTCTTATGGTTTGCCCCCTTTTCTCTTACTTTATTTTTCCTTCCCTTCCCCTATGTTCAACTGTTCTGTTTCTTAAACTCCACATATGAGTGAAATCATATGGCATTTGTCTTTCTCTGACTGACTGACTTTGCTTAGCGTAATACCCTCTAGTTCCATTTAGCGTAATACCCTCTAGTTCCATTCACCGTGTTACAAACGGCAAGATTTTAATTGAAGGCTGAGTTATCTATCTATCTATCTATCTATATCTATATCTATATCTATATATATCGTACCTTCTTTATCCATTCATCTGTTGATGGAGATCTGGGCTTTTTGCATAGTTTGGCTATTGTGGACATTGCTGCTATAAATATTGGGGTGCAGGTACCCCTTCAGACACAACATTTGTGTTCTTCAGACAAATACTTAGTAATGCAATTGCTGGGTCATAGGGTTGTTTCTATTTTTAACTTTTGAAGAACCTCCATTCTGTTTTTCAGAGTGACTGCACTGGCGTGCATTCCCACCAACAGAGTAAGAAGGTTCCCCTTTCTCCGCATCCTCACCAACATCTGTTGTTTCCTGAGTTGTTAATTTTAGCTACTCTGCCCACTAAATTTAATATCCATGGATGGCTTGTCTGAGGAGATCTGGTATTCTAATGGTCATTTTGTATTTCCTCATTTCTTCTAAATTTATGAAGGGAAATTCTTCTGTAAGGGAGAGCTGTCACAAATATTTCCGTGACAGCAGTGAAGAGTTTTCCAAGGATACAATGAGAACATAAAATAAGAATGCCCTGACCTAGTCTGCAGTAGTCAGGGAAGTTTTCTCTGAAGAAGTGACGTTTACCATAACTTCTGTAGGATCAAAACGAATTAGCCTGGCAGAGGGTTGAGGATAAAGGGGAGAATATTTCACGTAAGAGAACAGCATGACCATGAGCTCTACACCAAAATCTGAGAGACACAATGTGAAACTGCATGCTTAGCTTTGGCCACGTGGAAACCTTAGCCACCTGCAAGGCTTCCTCATTTAAAGGGAGCAGGCAGCTGCTTCTGACTCTGGCCAGAGTTTTACTGAGTGGCCGTGGGGGCCCAGAATTGCCAGGGTTTCTAGCGTTCAAGAGAAGCAGGAGATCTGGATATTTTTTTTTTTCCAGAAAATTCTCTCAGTCTTTTTAATGTTGGCAAATAATCCCATTCTCCTTTAAAGCCAAACAAAACCTGTGAGCTTTCAAGGTTTTTTTTTGTTTGTTTGTTTTTTGTTTTTTAAGACTTAATTATTTTAGAGCAGTTTTCTGTTCACAGCAAAATTGAGAAGAAAGTGTGGGGATTTCCCAGATGCCTCCTGGTCCCACCTCATGTGTAACCTCCTCCCTATCAACATCCCCCCACCAGGGGTACATATGTTGTAATTGATAAACGTCTACAAACACATCATAAACACACTAAGTTCGTAGTTTACATCAGGGTTCAGTCTTAGTGTTGTATATTCTATGGGTTTTGATAAACATGTAATAACACATATCTACCACTATCGTATCGTACAGAGTGGTTTCCCTGCCCTAAACATCCTATGTATTCTGCCAGCACATTCCTCCTCTGACCCCTTCCCTCTCACCCCGACCGTCAAGATTTCACCTGTGCATGGCTGAATCTTAATTCAGTTATCTCTCTCCGGTGGCTGGACCTTGAACTTATTTTCAAGTGTTCACTGTTATTAACAATGCTGGAAAGAACATCCGTGTATAGACAACTCTGACACCTCCCCTAGCCATGAAAATTTGCAAATAGTCCTTCATGGCCTCCTCACTGCCAGGCCCCACTCTCCAGCATTCTCCATGCCTCATGTCCCGTGATGCCTCTGTTCTCCCTCTTTTGTTCCTGGGTTTTTGTTTGTTCGTTTGTTTATTTTCCCATTCCCTTCAAGGTCTCAGTGAACTTGGCCAAAACCATACTGCAGTCCACACCACTGGTAGAGTCTATGAGGTGGCCTACAATGTGGTTCCACAGAAGGTGCTCAGCTGCTCTCAGCTGGGTTGAGGGGGCACAACTGGTCCTGGTCTTGGGGCCTATTTCAGCCAGAGCTCCAGCCCAGCTCGCTCGGTGGGATCTGCTTCCTGGTCAAGAAGGAGGGCCCAAGGCCAGCTCTGCAAACACTCTGCTTGCTGGAAGGGCAGCGTAGGCATTCTTGGTGGAGTCACTGGATTGCTCAGATAAGGTTAGTGTGGAGGAGATAAGGAGCTCCCGCCTAATCCAGGAAGGAATTCCCACCACGTGGGGATGGAAGAAGCTGGGATCGATTCTTAGAGCAGGCGGGCAGAGGCATTGCCCAGCTCTCTGGCCAGGCCCAGCTTTCTTCCAGTGGTGCCCTCTCGTACCATTCCCTTTGTGTTGTGACTGGATGGTTCTTACCATGGGAGCTGAAGGCCAGCCTGACACATGGTGTGGGGGGAGGGGAGGATAGAGGGGGCAAGAGGAAGGGCAGCTTTCCTTGCCCCTGAAGCTCCTACTGAGGGAGGCAGGGGGAGATGTTTCTGCCTATCCTGAAGAAGGCTTCACCTGTGTCCACGTAGGAGGTGAGGGTGCAACTTAGTGGTTGCTCCTGGGATGTTCTCTGGGTCTTAGATTGGTCCTAGTGGCACCTATGGGGGATTTCTAAAGTTATGAATAAAATGAAGCTATAAGAGAATCTGGCTGTCAGTGGACTTCCTCCTAGAATAATTTTATTTTTTAAATATTTTATTGAAGATTTTATTTATTTATTTGACACAGAGAGAGACAGTGAGAGGGAACAAAAGCAGTCGGAGTGGGAGAGGGAGAAGCAGACTCCCTGCTAAGCAGGAAGCCTGATGTGGGGTTTGATCCCAGGACCCTGGGATAATGACCTGAGCCAAAGGCAGATGCTTAACAACTGAGCCACCCAGGCACCCCTCGCCTAGAATAATTTTACATACTATTTTATTTAAGTAATCCCTACACCAAATGTAAGGCTCTAGCTCATCCCCCCGGGGTTCAGGATTCACATGCTCTACTGACTGAGCCAGTTCTAGAACAATTTTTAAAATAATAAAAATAAAGATAAATAAAAATAAACATAAAAAATGATAGGTCTAAAATAATGATGATAAAAATTGATTTACTGCACATTACTCTATTCAGGCATCCTACTAAAGGCTCTTCATACATTATCTCATTTAACCCTCATGCCCACTCCCAGGGTTCATATTAATAGTCCTGGTTTCAGGATGAGCTTACAAACCTGCTTAGAAGTTGTATTAAGGCTATACCTGTCAGTGGGGACAGGCTTGGCTGCTGCAGTATACAGAACCTACCTTCACACCACCTGCCCTGGACCACAGCAGTGAAGACCCTGCTGTCCCTAACACCTACACTTACCTAACTTTTTTTGCTCTCAGGGTCTAGAGCGCATGTCATCACCCTGAGACCTCACCATGTTTCCCCAGCCTAAGGGGAACTGCATACAGAGGGAAGGCTCTGAGTCCCCATAAGCTTCTCCCTCTAGAATCTGGGCCCCAGGGGGGATACCCCGGACTGGGGGACCAAGCTGCACCATTCCCCTTATCTGGGAAAGGGCTTCATTCTAAGCCTGGATTTTTCATAATCTCCCCTGCCTCCATGGTTTGCAAGGATCAGCACGCTCAGATATTTGTGAAATGGTCACTATTTTTAATGTGAGCTTTAAATGTTGAGAGTCTACATTTTGCAGATTCGTTTTTCCGTTTGTTAAGGCTCACTGAGTACTCACTGCTCTTGGTGCTGCTATAGGGGCTAAGAATCCCATAGTGAGCAGGGCAGCTGTGACCCCAGCCTTCTTGGGCTTATATTCCTGCAGGAAAACCTGCAGTGAAATACTAGCAGAATGAATCCATGTAAAAAAGATTATATCCCATGACCAAATGGGATCTATCCTAGGAATGCAAAGTTGGTTTAGAACCTCAAAATCAATGTAATCTTCCATTTGAATAAATCTAATGACAGAATGCATGATCATTTTGATAGTCACAGGAAAAGCATTTGATAAAATCTAACACTTTTCATGATGAAAAGAACCAACAAACCAAGAATGGAAAGGAATGTCCTCAACTTGATAAAGGGCACCTACAAAAACCCCAGAGCTAATATCCTACTTAGTGGTGGAAAACAGGATGCTTTCCCCTAAGACCTGGAGCAAGATGGGGATATCTGCTCTTACCACTTCTACTCAATATATGTACTTGAGTTGTAGTCAGAGCAATTAGGCAAGAAAATTAAATATAAGGCATCCAGAATGGAAAGGAAGAAGCAAAACTATTTTTGTAGATGGCAAAATCTCATATATAGAAAATCCTCAGAGGGCACCTGGGTAGCTCAGTCAGTTAAGCATCTGCCTTTGGGTCAGGTCATGATCTCAGGGTCCTGGGATCCAGCCCGAGCCCCACATTGGGCTCCTTGTTCAGTCCTTTCTGCCCCTCTTCACCCCCTTCTACTCTGCTCGTGCCCTCTCTTCCTCTCTCTCTCAAATACATTAAAAAAATCTTTTAAAAAATCCTAAGGAATGCACTAAAAAATGATTACAACTAATAAACAAGATCAGCAAGGTGGCAAAACACAAAACCAATATATAAAAATCAGTTTTACTTCTGTACACTAACAGTAAACAGCCTTCAAATGAAATCAAGAAAATGATTACACTTATAATAGTATCAAAAAGGATAAAATGCCTAGAAATACATTTAACAGAAGAAGGGCAAGACTTAAACCTCGAAAGCTACATTTCACTTGGAACAGTTAAGACAATGGGAACATCAGATGGGCTGGGCCATACTGCAAGGTAGCGGGGAGCAGGCCGACCCAGCACGACCTCCCTGCTGAGTCCTAGCAATTCGTGCCAGTTTGCAGAGCTCCAGAGCTCTGTGCCCTACTGCCTGGCTCTGTCTGCCTTCGGTGCCCTTTTGTCCCATTGAGGAAGGGGATTCAGGTAGCCTTGGATATAACAGCTCTGTGATGAGTGTCTGTATTTCAGGTGGTGCAAGGGATGGGAGCTCAGTGCTACAAAATCCAAAATGGCCTTTTCTTTTGAGAGAGGGTGGCAAGACACTTTGCAGAGGTCCTGCTTCTTTAGGCCTTGGGTACAGGCTGCACCTTGGAATGTAAATTCTCTGTGGTCTCCTGCTTCTGGTAAAGAAATTTTTTTTTCTTTTTTAATCAGCTTTTAATTTTAGGACAGTTTTAGATGTGCAGAGTTATTATGAAGCTAATACGGAGAATTCCTGTACACTTGCACCCAGTTTTCTCTATTTTTAACATCTTCATCAGTAGGGTACTTTTGTTACAATGAATGAACCGATATTCTTACATTACCGTTAAGTGATGTCCATACTTTATTCAGATAGCCTCAGTTTTCCCCTGATGTCCTTTTACTGTTGCAGAATCCCATATAACATACCATAGTACATTTGGTTGTCTTATCTCCTTAGGCTCTTCTTGCTTGTGACAGTTTAAAATGGAAGTCTTAGCTTCCACATGGGGATGTAGAAAGAGTCTGAGCTCTGGAGTCAGGCAGACCTGGACTCCCACCCTCCTTCTGCCTTTATTAGCTGGGAATCTGGAGTCATTTAGGTAAGCCCTCTGAGACTTCGCTTCCTCATCTGCGAAAGGGAGGCAGTAATCTCTAATGTGTAGAACTGTGTCCTGCAAGGGTGTACACTGGGACACCCACACAGTGCTTACTACGCGAGGGCAGTCAATACAGACAATATCCGGGATACGTCCACCTGCCTCCCCCATCCATCCCACATTGCAGCCCCTCTGAAGCCGTTGTCCTCTTCCTCTCAATAGAGGGGATCCTCTTGCGCTCTTGCACACCCAGCAAGAGTGCATGCCCCCGACACCTGCTTTCCAGGGCTGTGTAGACCTAACCAAAGGGCTGGAAGGAAAGGCAGCCCCTATTGGACACCTGCTGCCCCATGAGGGTTGGGTTTTCCCCAAGTTTTTTCCAACTGACCTTAGGTCGGACATGTAGGCCAGCCCTTCCCGTCACGGTGACCTACTTGTCGGGAAAGCACAAGCCTGTCTGCTCTGGGCCTTGAGTCAGCAGCCAGGAGCTCTGCCATACTCCTGCCCGAATCTGACCCCGCCCAAGACTTGCCCTCCTGAAGGCCTAGTGGGAAGGGGCTGAGCCTGCTAATTGCTTCTCTGTGGCCGTGTTGGTGGAGACACCTGGACACATTAGGCGAACTTTGGTCCCTCCCTCTGCTGCTCCCCACGGATGCCTGTGTTTACTCCAAATAAAAACTCTCTTGGGTGGGGAGTCTCCATGTGTAGGGAGTATGGGCGTGTTTCTGGACAGTATATGTTTGGTGGACGTCGGTACGGGTATGGGTCCACAAGAGCATGTACATGGGTGTGTGGATGTGTGCACAACCACATTAGTGTACCCGAAAGTTCCTGATGCATGTTTGTGGGGAGATGTCGTGGGAGTGAGTATATTTCGAGTCTGGGCATGCGTTTGGGGTGGAAATGTGTGTATATGACTACATATGCATTTGCAGGTGTGAAAGTGTGTTCAACAAGAGAAAGGAACCTCCACACGTCCAGGGTGCCACATTTGCTGGGATGAGATGCGGAAATGAATCAGATAGAATGAACTATCACTATGGTCCAGGCCCTGTTCCTACCAGGGCTCAAACCACCTCCTGTGCTAAAAGTGGCTCTTCTGTTCAAAGCTGGAGTCAGATGCATTGATCATGGAAAAAAAATGTCCTTTTACCAAGAGAATGGCCTGTCTTTGGTGTTCTGGGTGACCCTATTATCAGGTACTGAGAGCTGGCTCATGAAGTAAGAAGGTTCAGAAAGGAGGGAGGAAACCAGCATCAGGGAAACTGTGTTCCCGTTCAGGATCACAGTGGTTCCGGGGAGGACCTGTCTGGCTTGAGAGGCATGGGGAGCTCATCCGGTTTATGGGACCCTCCAGGCCCACCCCAGGTACAGGAGCCACCTCAGGGAGCTTCGGCCCCTGCAGGATTCAGGGGCATTGTCCTTGGGGCCGCCCCTGCCCAGGGATCCCCATTTCATCCCCTCTTACCGTGCTCCCTCATTTCCTACCCCCACCCCTCTCCTAGCAATAAGACCTCAGCCAGTCAAAATCCACATTGTTAAAACTCTACTTTTTATTAAACCTTGAATGCAGCTTCTTCAGACTCATGTGTGGCCTTCTCCCTCCTCTCCTTCAGATCTTTGCTCAAACATCACCTTCTCAATAACCACCCCTTAAAAATGCAACTCTCCCCCTAGGCCTGCCACCTTCTCTCTCTTGCCCTCCTCTGCTTTCCTGCAAAGCTCTCACCACCCTCCTGCACAGTGAGAGCCAGCACCGCATGAGGATGTGAGTGCAGAAATGGGGAACAAGCATTTAGGAACTTCTGCACTGTGGCATCTGTAGATACTACAGAATTTATAGCAATTTGCGTTGCCCAGAAATCCAAATGTAGATTAGGAAAACAAACAAACAATAAACTGTCTTCTTGCCATACTGGGTTTAAGAACCATGTCTAACAGACACATGAAAAAATGTTCATCATCACTAGCCATCAGGGAGATTCAAATTAAAACCACATTGAGATGCCACCTTACACCAGTTAGAATGGCCAAAATTAACAAGACAGGAAACAACATGTGTTGGAGAAGACGCGGAGAAAGGGGAACCCTCTTACACAGTTGGTGGGAATGCAAGTTGGTGCACTTTGGAAGATAGTGTGGAAATTCCTTAAGAAATTAAAAACAGAGCTTCCCTATGACCCTGCAATTGCACTACTGGGTATTTACCCCAAAGATATAGATGTAGTGAAAAGAAGGGCCATCTGTACCCCAATGTTTATGGCAGCAATGGCCACGGTCGCCAATCTGTGGAAAGAGCCAAGATGCCTTTCAACGGATAACTGGATAAGGAAGATGTGGTCCATATACACTATATGGAGTATTATGCCTCCATCAGAAAGGATGAATACCAACTTTTGTAGCAACATGGACGGGACCGGAAGAGATTATGCTGAGTGAAATAAGTCAAACAGAGAGAGCCAATTATCTTATGGTTTCACTTATTTGTGGAGCATAACAAATAACATGGAGGATAAGGGGAGAGGGAAAAGAGAAGGGAGTTGAGGGAAATTGGAAGGGGAGGTGAACCATGAGAGACTATGGACTCTGAAAAACAACCTGAAGGTTTTGAAGGGGCGGTGCGGGGGTGGGAGGTTGGGGGAACCGGGTGGTGGGTATTGGGGAGGGCACGTATTGCATGGAGCACTGGGTGTGATGCAAAAACAATGAATACTGATAGGCTGAAGAAAACAAAAGCCAAAAACCAAAAAACCATATCTAACACAATCTGCAAAAGGTGTCGGGTTTCCTGCTTGTCTTTCTCTACCCCATCACTGCGTGAATGCAAGTTCCAAAGGGCAGGGGTTTTGTCTGCCCTATGATCTCCTCAGCACCTAGAACAGTGTCTGGCACACAGTGGGTGCTTAATGGATATTCACTGAATGAGCGAATGTGGAAGAGGTGGTCTGAGAAGGTGATGAGAGCATCATTAGCTGGACACGGGGTGGGATGGCAGCCATGCTCCTTGTCCCCCACCCTTATTGGGCTGTGAGCACGGTGCTCTGGGACTGAACCCTGTGACTTGTTCTTGGGACCCCAGTACCACAGGGCATGGCTGGGAACATCGTCCTGATAAAAAGTGGTCCACTCTGTCTCTACCTCTGCCCCTTGCCTGTTCCTGGAGGGAGCCCAGGGCTGGCAGAGCCAGGCCAGAGCGGCTGTCTCAGAGGTGGAGAGAGTTTGGTTCCACCAGCTGTTCCCACGGCTGGGGCTGCCCAGGCCCCACGTGGTTGGCAGTGCTGGGGCCTGCCTCATGCGCCAGCCATCCTGCAAGGCCGGTTCTGGGCTCACACACCCACAGCCTCCTGCCCAGCCTCTCCTTTCCACCTTGCCCCAAGCCCTGGGGCTCCGCTTCTCCTTCTCTGACCCTAGGACTCCACCCACAGAGTCCCTTTCATCCTTCCCTACCTCTAATAAACGGTGGGGGGTTGGCAGAGAAGGAGGGGAGTGGGCCCTAAGGGGCTACTGTCTGGACAATGGTCAGGGCCACTTGTGACTCCAACCTGAGGACAAGGAGTCACCAAAAAGGCCAGTTGTACCTTCTCCCCTGCTCCCTGTTGAACCGGCACAGGCACAGACTAATGTCTGCTCAGTCTGCACATCTCCCCTCGCATCACTCCCTCTCACGGTCCTGGGGAAGTTCAGGGAATTTGAGAGGGGAAGCTGCCACAAGAAGGTGAAGCTCGAACTGCATTCTGATGGATGAGTTTAAAATTAAACATTTTTAAAAAGATTTATTTATTTATTTGACTGAGATCACAAGTAGGCAGAAAGGCAGGCAGAGAGAGAGGAGGAAGCAGGCTCCCTGCTGAGCAGAGAACCTGATGCAGGACTCGATCCCAGGACCCTGGGATCATGACCTGAGCTGAAGGCAGAGGCTTTAACCCACTGAGCCACCCAGGTGCCCCAGGATGAGTTTAAAATTAAACGCGCCAAAAGATGGGAGTCGAGAGATGAAGAAGGTTTTCCAGAGAAAAGGGACGTCATGTGCAAAGGCCTGGCGGTCCGAGAGACGACAGGCAGGGTACTCTCGGCCATTTCCCCGGCGTCCACGTGTCCAGGTGTGCACAGGAAGGCAATGGCAGCCAGTGCCAGAGAAGTTGACATGGGGGCCGGTTCTTGCCAAGACTACTCTTCTAACCAACACTTCGGAGCACCCCTGTGCTGGCCCCAGCACGGGGTATAAAGATAAAACAGATGGTAGGAGCATGAAGATGGTTGGACGGAGGAGCTGCTTTCTTCCTCACTGCGCCCTGAGGGCCTGCCACGGCGCCAGGAACACGGTGGGTGCTCAGCAGACATCTGCGACGGCCACGAATGAATGAGTGAGCGAGTGAGTGGGTGAGGGAACGAATGAAACGATGGCACCTACTTCCATAGAAACAGGATGGGGTAAAGAGAAGTCAGTCTCGCCGAGGCCAAGAACCCAGACCTTAGAGGAAAGCCTCTGGGAAGGAGGGCGGTTTCTTCTTTGTCATTAAAGAAGGTTGCTGTCGTTTTCAGGGCGAACTGTAGCTGTGGCCTGTGCTGTTAGTCACTCTCCGGTTGAGATTTTGGCATTTTTGCCACTGATGCAATGTGCCGTGGTGATTTCCCCAGCACACTGTGTTGAGCAAGTGAAGGCCACGGAGACTGGGCGGGGCCTCCCGGAGCTGGAGAAGCAGCCGCATTAATGCAAGAACAGGCAAACCTGTGCGGGGAGGTGGCTCCAAGGTTGCCCAACCATCTGGAATGTGGCCCCAGGAAGGAGCCTTTGGATCTACAAGAGGCATTTATCTGAGGACAGTCTGTGACATGGGCAGGTCAGAATCGAAAGCTGATTGGCCCTCAGAGGAAAGAATGTGTAGAGAATATCGGGGGCACCACGGAGGGGCCTGGGTCCCCAGGGCCCTGCAGAGCTTACTGGCAGGGGTCTCCCCATCTGCCAAACTCTGGCTAGGGGCTGGAGACTGCTTGGCAGGTGAGAACAGGGCACGGACGTGGGCCGGCCATGGCGCTGGTCCTTGGCAAGCTAGTCGGCCCTATTAACCAGGTTCTGTGGTGGGATCTCTCTGCTGGACTCCCCATGTGTGGGCACCGCTGCCCCTTGGGGAGAGGGTTTGGTTAAGGTGGGTACCTGGAAGCACCACTCCATCTGTCCTGGATGGGAAAAAGCTGGAGCTTCATTGATCCCCAGCCCTGTGCCTCCTCAGGGACAGACAAGGTCAAGCCGGAGACATAGGTGTCTGCCAGAAGATCTCTTCTTTGTGGAGACACGATGCCCATGCCTGGATGTAGACATCCTGGAACTTAACGGGGCTTATGCCTCCAGGTGCTTGCTTGAAAAAGCCCCTTCCAAGACCCTAGACCTAATTTTGCATTTGCCCATTTTGGCTTCTTTTTCTTAAAAAGGGTCCCCAAATTATATAAGCTTAAGGCTTCGCAAAACTGAACCCATCCCTCCCTGTTAAAACTCCTTGACCCTGGAAAATATTGAGGAGACTGTGAGTGGCTGAGGGGTCCAGATTCCAGGACTCACAGGTCTCCTGCCCAGATCTCTGGCTGGGACCTCCGCCCTGGCAGCCGCAGGGGTTCGAGGGTGGAGGGTTCAGGTGCAGCGTAGGTAGCGTCCTCTCTGCGGCACAGAGGGGGTGACCTGGAGCTGCTGAGCTTGGCTGGATGGAAGGAGACTGTCGGCTATAGGAAGGCCCAAGTGTCATCCTGAGAAATGGCCAACAAGTGCGAGTGTACCAGATCGAATAGCACTTCTAATTCTGTCCATTGGGCCCCCTGGTGGGACATTCGCTGACGACCCGTGTTTGGCCGCTGGTTGAAAACAAATGCTCTGATATAAAATATCACTGAATTGTAGACTTTAAAAGGGTGGGTTTTATGATATGTGATTTATATCTCAAAAAAAAAAAAACACCAACAAAAAACCCAAAAACACACCATAGGGATGTGCAGAGTCTGGTTACTGTGGTGCTTTTCTCTTCCATTGGCTCTAGGCAGACTGGGTGAGGGAAAGCACTGCTTTGGTGCCAGGGCTTCTGGGCTACCTCTTGTGGTGTCAGCCACACAGCACTGTTCAGGGACCACTGGTTCCCAGCTGCGTCCTCAGTGGTAGGAAACAAGATGGCCGTACTGCAGACAAGGTTCCTGTTCCGCTGGGGTCCCTGGGAGCAGTGAAGTGGCATCTGCCATTTCTGGGTGGCTGGGCCCCAATTTACTGCTGCTAGTTTGACACGTTTGCCAAGCCCTCTGAGTCTGACACATGCCCTGGCCAGGGTAAGAGTTAACCATGAACTGGGAGGTGTGAGAGAGAGAGAGAGAGAGATGGCTGGAACAAGTGGTCTTCCAGCCCTCTAAGGCAGGTGGTGTGGTGCCCCTCTGAACCACACCCTGATAGCCCTGATAGTGGAGACACTGGGTGAGGATTGGACAGGAAGGACAGGGCTGTCCCTGGCAGAGAAACTTGGCCTCCAGAGGGCCCAGCAGAGCTACCTGTAGGACCTAGGCTCCCTCATCATGGATGCCTGGGCACATGGGCAAGCACTCCTGTCCCCAGCAGCCTGCCATTCTACCAGTTCCAAAACTTTGTTAGGCTGACTGAGCAGCCTGCTCAACACCTTTTCTGAGAAGAAATAGCTCCTCAGATGCACTGGTAACACTGTGGCTAGAGGGCCCCACTGCCCTACAAGGGGACCAGCCAGAAGGTACTGGCGCCCTTCACATCTTTTTCTGCAACACATGCTCAGGCACACACGTACACAGATACATAAATATATACGCATGCATGCCCATGTGCTGGGTACAGAGGGTAGATGTTTCTTTGTTCCTCTTGGTCCATGCCAAGGAAATACTAAAATGACTCTTACCAGATTAGCTCCTACAAAAGGCACAGGTGCTTTGAGTCCCCAGACAAAGGTGCTGGGAATGGGATGGCAGTCTTGTCAAGGCTTATTGCACCCAGGTGTGGACTCTCCTCCCAGAGATCTTTTGGGGGCAGATGGAGGTGAACAGGAACATCTTTGCCGAGGGTATTTTTGGAATGCTCTGCCATGGGCTCCGCCATTTTGTTGGGACATCTTAGCAGGTGCAGCTGTGGGCTGATGTGGTTGAGGGAAGAGGTGTGGGAACGGGAGCTCTGTGGAATGCATCCTCAGAGAGCAAACTGTCCACACGGCAAACCCTAAGCCAGGGCCTGATAACAGGAAGACAGGCATTGATGCTGCCCAGGCAGAGGAAGGCAGCCTGGGGAAAGGTGGAGTGTTGGTGTGGCCACAAGGTAGGGAACTGCTGCATTGGCATTGTGTTGGGTGAAGATCCTGCATGGACAGCTCCCCATCTGCTGGGGCCCATCAAAGTTGGGGATGCAAAGTTGCTGAAAAATATCCTTGGCTATTTCCAATTCTTCCACTTGTTTGATTCCCTTTCTTGTGGGCAGGTAGGCTGGCTCAAGACATGTTCTCTAGGATCCTACTGGGTTTCTCATCAACACTGCTGCTGAGTCCCTACACTTGCCCTGAGAATAATTCCCCCACAGTCGTGGGAGCTGAATGTTCCCCTCAAGTACCCACAGCCTGTGGGGCTGCCTGCTGCCTCGTTGTCAGCCTGATGGCTGGCCCACATCCTGACTGGGAACCTGATTGTGCTGCCTGGCCCCTGGAGACAGATACTTTCTTTCTACTCTAACATCTGAGACTGAGAATGGTTTTCTCTTTTATGGATAGGAATGACACGCTTTTTTTTTTTTTTAAAGACTTCCATTTATTTTCAGAGAGAGAGAGAGAGAGAGAGAGCGCACAAGCAGAGGGAACAGCAGACAGAGGGAGAAACAGCCTTGCTGCCGAACAGGGAGCCTGATCCCAGGACCCTGGGATCATGACCTCAGCCGAAGGCAGATGCTTAACCCACTGAGCCACCCAGGCGTCCTGGAGTGACATGCTTTCTTGGGCACAGGGCAAAGATGATGACACCACAGTAAGACAGAGGCAGAGCCCCAGAATGTGCTACACACATGGACACCCTCTGCTTGTGTCCAGGCAGAGGGCAAGCATGGTGCCTGGACTCTTGGCTCTGGGACTCCCTGTGCTGGGTGGAACTGGGGGAAGGATAAAGCCGCTTTGGGACTCCCAATCCTACCATGGAGTCACCACACCATGTGGCCAAACAAAACCGGCTGGGGACAGAGCTACCCATGGGGAGGCTGCCCACTTGCCAGCCCCTCCCAGACTGAGAAAAACATTATGTTCAAGAAACAGTAGTGACCCTGAGCTGCCACTCATGGGTATGGTCTGGCCAGTGTGTAAGGAGCACGGGGTGAGGGAGGGAGGGTACGGTTCAGAGCCAAGAGTGCTTAGGGACTGTGACACGGGTGACTCACCAACTCCCCAACCCTTTCCTTTCCCTCCTTCTGTCCCCACGTAGTCTCTCACTTGGGCAAAGACACCACTTTTAATTTTTTTTTTTTTATTAAAATACTGTTATACCCAGTGGAATGCAGCAGCAGTCCTGGTACAGGGTGGCATAACAAAACAGCCATGTTTACATTTTAAATATTTACGATAACTTAAACATACAGACACACGTCATGGTCTTTGGCAGAAAACGTTCACAGCACAAAAAATACTTTAAAAGAAATACCAAATATTAATCCAAAATATATTAAGTTGTTTTTTTTTTTCTTTCACAATATTTTTTTGCCATTTTTTCCCTCTTCTTTTTCTTGTTGCTTTGTAAACAATGCACATGAACCAAATGTATTTTTCAGCTTTAAAGAAGGGTAGAGGGTTTAAAAAAAAATATGCAATTGTCCAGCAAATGCAAATGTTTAAAAAGGATACTTGAGAAATTATGGGAATAAAAACACATACCGAACCTAAAAACAGTAAAGGAAAAAACAAAGATTCAAGGAGAACTAAAAACAGTCAAGACAAACTACTAAAACCCACCAATCGGTCCTTGGGCTGAGCTGGGGGACTCTAAGACCTGAAGTCAAAGTCACTGCGGCTGGCAGGCTGTCACGTGGATGCTTTGCTCTGATTCCGAAGCACTGGCCCTGCTTCAGGACGCTGCTCACCGGTAGCTTGAGGAACCAGCCTCACGGGCGCCATTTTGTGCTGGGGGCTCCATTCAGAGGACGAGTTGAGTCACATCTTGTAGCTCACTGACCAGTTTTTCACCAGCATAGCTCCCTCTCCCAATCCCTCCAGGTGGGAACAAAGACTGATGAGAACAAAGCAACTTCTCTAGTTTCCTTCAAGAGAATTGGTGCTGGGATGCCCCCCAGATGTCTGTGTTTGGCGGCTCATTTCATCTGGCTCAGGGTTCATAACCAAACTGACAGAATGTCCCAGGGACAGGAGCTGTGGAGCCATGTCAAGAGGCTGGTAATGGGGGTCCCGTGGGCATTTAAACAAGGCTCAAGGTGGAGGAAGACAGCCAATGTCACGTGGATCAAACAGTATCAAAATCCACGGGCCAAGAACTTGAGAAAGGGAGAGAGCTGACTGAGAGGCTAGTCAGCAGTTACAGGAACCGTGGCGGTAGGGACAGGCGAACAGAGAGGATACAGATCCGAAGCAGCATGCTTCAATCTTCTGTTTCACAGGAAAGGGGAGTATGTACAAACTGCACAGCTTATCCCAGTCCACTCAGATGGCCCCTGCCCACTCCAGCTGATGGGACAAGGCTGTGGATTCTTCGGACTAACACTCTCCACAGTGCCCCGAACATGCAAGTCTCAGTGATCTCTGGGAGGCAGTGAGGAGCTGAGAACAGATGAGGTGGGCGGGGCCAAGTTAGCCACAGGGGAACAGCACGGCAGACTCTGCACTGAACCAGCCCACCTGGGGTCCATGGGCAGCCATCTTGGGAAATCAGTCTCCCAAACCAATATATCCCCACCCTTCCTGCCTGAGTGCCAACTGGGGGTCCAGAGAGGGCTCAGCTCCCTTCTGGGTTTCCAGTTTCTACCCCAACAGTAAGCCTGGGAATCCTCATTCTGCATGGGCTCAGGAGGAGGGATGTGGAGCTGAGAAGCAGGGTCTTCTGCACACAGGTGTTCTCACGGCTCCCCTCACCCCTGTAGCAGCCTTCTTAAGCCCCAGGGCACCAGCCAGTCAATGGGAACAGTGCCTGGTTTGGGGAAAGCCGGGCAGCAGCAGTTGGGAGGGGCTGCTGGAATGGCTGAGAGCGGCAGAGGGCAGACGAAACGGGGGATGGTTCGGAATCCCCAAGTACTACCTCCTTCAGATCAGTATCTCCACCATGTCTGACAAGTCCTGGACTCTGGATATAGCAACAGAGTCTGGAGAGAGACAAGAGCACAGGCAAACGTCAGTGAGCATCACAAGATGGCCCTTTTAAATCCTGGCACTTTTTCAAGATAGGATCTCCCTTCACTAACGTTGCCTTCCTCAGCTGCCCAGGTACCCAGGTACCCCCACCCCACCCCACTTGACCAACCGAGCACAAGGCTTTGCGTCCCCCACCTCTCCACCCAGACCGTCAGCGTCCGACGTGGAGGACACATTTATTTATAACTTTAAATTGGTTGGAGGCTCAGAGGGAGGGGGAGCCCTGAGGGAAGGAGGGAGGCTGCAGCATTCTTTCCGCGCCTGTGGTTTTCTGGGACCGTGAGGCGCAGGCCCACACCCGAGGGCTAATGTGAAAGGGAAGAAAACATTTAAAAGGCATCTTCTCAGATATCTCAGTCTTGGACTCTTTTTAAACTAACTCTTCTAACCTGAGATTGCCATCGGGTCACTTGCCAAGCTGCATCATCTTAGATGCTTAGATTGGCAACGAAATATGTAAGGAAGGCTACGCGCGAGCAGGCAGAGGGCCTCCCGCACAGCCGCTTTCTTTCTGAACTCGGGATCTGTCTGTGCTCGGGCTTTTCAGTTCCTTCTACCCGTGCATCCGACCAGCCCTCACGTCCACATGGAGGGGCCCACACAGCCAGCCCGTCCAGCACCGTGTGCAGCTCCCCGTGGCATGCAGGGAGCCAAGGGGTCTGGGAATGAAGGGCCCCATGCTCCAGCTCACGCCCCAGCGCGTCCACAGCCCTGTGTGGCACAGAGGTCCCGGGAAGGGGGACTTACCCAGTGAGGCTGTCCTCTGGCCCCCATTGTACCCCAGGAGGCTGTCGGGATCCAGTCCCAGGCAAGCGGCGGCACTGTCTGGGGGACCGTCGGTCTGGGTGCTCCCGTCTCTGCTCCCGTGTTTGGCGTGAGCTGGGAGGGAAGCCGCGGCCACCGGCTCCTCCTCGGGGGCCCGGTCCGCTGGAAAGGCAGGAGGCTGACAGTTATTGCCTCATGGAACTAGTGGTAGCCCCATGAAGGACAGACACCTCAAGTTAACTGTACCCACTGGGGGCCTGTGGTGGTACGGGTTGCTCTTGATTTTCAAGAATTTCGTTAAGATTCGGTCAGTACTCCTGTTTCCCAATAGGAGTAACTATCAGGCTGGATTGGTTTCCAAAGCTCTTCAGTGGCAGAAGCGTTCTTAGCGGGTTAAATCTGAGAACCAGTGGGGACTCTTGAATTTCTGTGGCATCCGCTGAGAGGAGCGGAGGACCTTGCCTGCAAGGTCCCTCTGCACAGGAAACTCTATTTCTGCTTAGATGGCGGGTGGCTGGGGTCCAACGTGCTGGAATTTACAGGGGTGGAGGCTAGCGCATGCCCCCTCACACCAGCAGGACAGCTGTGGACTGCCAGGTCACCGGAGCCAGTATGGAAGCTGGCTCCCTTGGGTTCAAGGATCGGGAAGCCCTGTCTGAGCCTCAGTTCTGGGAGCAAAGGCCTGACAGCAACCTAGCCCTCTACCTATGCCTTCCACCAGCCTCCTCTCACCTGTAGCGAGCCGGGCAGGGGCATCCACTTGCCGCTCACTAGAGGACAGACCTTGCCAGCTCTGGGTCCCTGCTGTGGCAGCCACGAAGACAGATGGCACAGATTTGGCGGGCCTCAGGGAGCCCTGCACGGTCTTGCCCGGGTCTTTCCTGGAGCGCTGCTGAAGGACCTTGATCACTGCATCCTTCTCCAGGATCTGGGCATGGAGCACCTTCAACCTAAGGGGAGAGAGACCACGCTCACATGGTCAGACCTGCCGATCCAACGGCCTCCACCCTCCCCACCTCATGAAAGCCGGAGGGAGACTTCAGAAAGGTCATCACAGTTCTGGAATCCGAAGCCCTGAAAACTACCAGGGCACACGGCACTGGGCCTTTCTTATACCAGCAAAGGCAGGTCAAAGGGTGGGTTACATTCTTCAGATGACAGCAAGGGCACGACCCTTGCCCTGTGGGGCAATGCCCCGGAGCTGCTGACCATCTAATGAGCTTAGCTGTCCTGCTTGGCCTTATGAGTCGGACATATGTCAAACAGAAATCCTGTGAGGCCTCTGACGTTGTTTCTGAAGAGAAAATACTAGCTATCCGAAGCCAGGGCCCTAGCCCACCTTCCTTCTGGGGTAGCTCATGGTGTGGACTCCACTGGAAAGTCTTGTTCTCCCGACTGACTGGGGGTGGGAAAAGCAGACAGAGGCCAGAGCGTTGGATAAGCATCCAAAACCTGCACAGCCACGGTCCCCTGGGCAGACCAAGGAGTCGGCTGGTATCTCTGGGAAAGAACACGTGCGAGATGCCTGGTGTGCCAGACCCATGGGAACCGGCCCAGAGGGAGGAGGGCCTGCTGAGCCTCGTGGGGAGAGGGGTGTTTATCGGGGGCTAGGGGCACGGCAGGGACCGGACAGTGCCACCCGGACCCTTCAGGGGGCCTGGCCCAACCTGCTTTCCATCTCCTGATGCCTGTGGCCACCGGTGAGCAGGCCCTCGTTGAAGCTGCTGCTGGGCGAAGGCTGGGGGGAGTGTCGGATGAGAGTGGTGTCGCGCTGTGCGGCAGCCGTGGCGGCTGCATCCATGGCAAACTGCCTCATGGCTCGCTCCTCCAGATACTTCTGCTCCCACTTGGTCATATCCGCCTCCAGCGCCAGGACTTGCTCCTCCTTCTCTCGCAGTTGTTCTGACAGCCGCAGGGCACTGAGCTCTGGGGACCCACCGCTGCCACTGGCACCAGTGGGGGGGCCTGCCTGTCTCTGTGGAGAAGGGAGTACTGTGTTCAAGGGCGGAGGCTGGCATATGGCAACCCCAGGTCCTCACCCCTGTACCCTCCCTTAGCCTGCCCCGCCCCCCCCCCCCCCCCCTGCCCTGCTGCTACCAAAGAGGAAGGAAGCAGGTGCTCTGCCTCCCCACACCCGTGTGGCTGAGGGCGTAGGAAAGATCAGGCCTGCCTCTGCACAGGGGACCCGAGAAAGTATCCTCCAAATGGGGAAAGGGGAGCTCTCAATAATCACACCGTGACAACTGGTGCAGACCAGGGCCCACCTGGGCAGTCCAGGGCCTGTGGTCACTCTAGCCCCGTGGGAAGGGTCAAGTGGGGGAGTGGAGACAGAACTCCATCTGGCTTGTAAACACTAGCATTATTAACACAGCCGAGAGCGAGGATGAAGACTCAGGATCTGGGTTACCACCTGCCCTCTCCAGTCGGGGAGATGTGTGAGAGCTGGCTAGTCTTCCGCGCTGAGGCTGCTGGGCTATCTCTCCAGAGATCAAGGTTGCCAACCCCTGCTGCTGCTAAGGACCAAGGCCCACGTTCTAAGTGCCCACGGCTAGCACCCGGCCAAGAGGCAAAGCCTCTTCTAAGGCTGGTGGCTGGGAGGAGCTGGGGCGAGGCTGGTGCACAGATGCCCCCTGCTCTCCAGGGGCACCTCCACCCGGATCTCAGCAGCAGCTTCCCAGACCCCGCCCTCCCTACGCCACCTCCTCGGGTCTCGCTGCCTTGAGCCTTGGAGCTCACCTGCTGGGCACGTAGGGCCTTGAGCTCCTGCTCCAGGCGGGTCCGCAGACGCAGCTCCAGCAGCTCACGCTTCTCACAGGCCGCCTGCAGCTGCCCCAGGGCCTGCTGCAGCCGCTCCACCTTCTCCACGTAGGCCTGCTTCTTGCGCAGCTCCTCCTCCGCGCGCGCCGCCCGGCCCTGCGCGTTGCTCAGAGCCTGCTCCAGCAGCTCTGCGCGCCTCCGCTGGTCCTCGATAGCACCGCGCAGCAGGGCCGTCTCCCGCTCCAGCTTCTCCTGCTCCTGCTGCTGCTCGTAGCCTGCAGCGGGGAGGCAGGGGTGCTGGGTCAGGGATGGCAACCATCCCACCTGGTCCCACGGGGCGCCCACCATATGCCAGGCTCTGCACGGATGGCTCCGTGGATGCGTCTGCGTCCTGGCCTCTCCTCAACCCTGGGAGTTAGGCGCTATTGTTACCATTGCCATTTTATGGCGGAGGATAGGTACGGGCGTTTGCGGTAATAACTGGTCTACGCTGCCTCTGCTGGGACGTACACAGCCCCAAACACCGTCCACCTGCACTTCGTGTCACCATTTCCAAAACACATTCACCCTGTTCTTTGGGCCTCAGGAAGACACTACAGACTGGCCAGATAGGAACTGTGATAGGAACCCACAGACGAGAGAAGGTGCAGGTGGACTATGACAGAACCATCGTTAACACGAGAGAAGGAACAGGGAAGAGAGGAAGGGCCAGCCGCACCATGGGCCGGGCGCTTACATATCTCATTCCCCTGAAGCCTCCAAAGTAGGATACGTGACCCGCAACATATGGGGGAAAAAACACAGGACTGGTGCTGCTAAAGTGGGGACCCAAGTAAGCTTGGCCTCCCAAGGACCAGGCTGCTTCTGGCTGTGGCAGGAGGCCCCCATGCCCAGAGGCCTCTCAAAGCGGGCTCCAGGACTCATTCTGTGGACCCAGAGACCCCCAGAATAAGGCTACATTTCCCTCCTTGGTTTGGGGGACCACTGAGATGTTGGCGGATGGGCTCATAATGAATGCAAACTTTGTGTCACAATCAAAATGACTACGGTCCGAAGATTTGTGTCTAAGCTACTAGCTAGCCCAACTTTTATAAATAGGGATTTTTTTTTTTTTTTGCTTGCTGGGAGAACTCTGCTCAGGGACCCACTTCACACTGTGGGGCCAACTAAGGCCCAAGCCAGACCATGAAGTCCTCCAGCTGATGCTCTAGGTCTAAATTCACCTCCCACCCACCTGCCCTCTGACAGTCCAGCCCGCTCCCCCTGCTCCCAAAGAGGGTGTCGGCTGCTTGTCTTGCTGGGCTGTAGGGCCTGCCTGATGAACACCGAGGCACTGTCTCTAGAGCGTGCTCTATCATAGTACCGTGGGATTTTCTGCTGTAATCAAACTGTTCCACCCTGTGCCAACAGTGCTGTAGCCACTAGGCTCTCGTGGCTACTGAGCAAGCACTTACAATATGGCTAGTGGGAGGAAGGAACTGAATTTTTAATTTTATCCCATTTTATTTAATTTTAGTCTTTGGGCCACATGTAGCAAAGTATGTAGCACAGGAGACAGGTTTTGGAATAGAAGAGTGAAGGCTTGGGACCTGGGCAGGCCAAGGGAAGATTCACTTACTTAGGGCCTTAGGACTGGAGGAGGAGGACACAGGCAACCTAGGCCAGCTCTGGCTCATTGTGGAATTTTTCAAGGCTGGTGGGTCCAGGCTGGCCTTACTCCTTGGTGTGGAGGAAGATGAGGAAGCTCAGTAATACTGAAACTGAGGCATCCGCAGTGGGCTGACTTAGCATCTAAGGAACATGGTGGAGAGGCCGGCAGATAAAGTACATTGCGGATTTGGGCCTAGAAGCGATGATCCCTTCCTGTATGTGCTCCAAGGGCCCACAGCCCACAGGGCTTACAGGAAGCAGCCTCTCCTCCCAGTTTTTACCATGACTGCCCCATATTCCAGCCCCAGAACCTGAGGCTCAGGTGAGAAGAAAATGCTCAGGTGGACAGAGCTAAGAGAGCTCGGCCTCAGAACTCAAGGCCAGATCCCCAGAGAGGGCAGAGCCAGACCAGAGCAGTCAAAGCAGGGGTGGGGTGGGGTGGGGGTGGGGGTCTGTACCAAAAGTAGGTAACATTGGTGACAGTGATCACCCTTTCCTACTACTGCTGACTGACCCCAGAAAAAAGGTGAGGTCAACCAGAGACATTTTCCCTGGGAGATTTATGTTTTCTCCATGTGTATTAAGGAACAAGGAAGAGCTGCTTCACTTTCCTTAGTCCTTGGGGAGGGATGGGGGGACTCAGTCTCTGTTTCCCCACAGCTTCCTGCTGCCTTGCACAACCTCTAAGGCCCTGGTAGGGGCCATCTCCAGCCACCAGGATGGAACCATAGGCTTCTCTTATCTGTCGGGGAGGAGAGCTCTTAGGCTGGGGCGGGGCAGACAAGTTGGGAGATTGGAGGGGGCCAAGGGCAGGCAGAAGGGGGTTCACCTTCTGCCCTGGAGAAAGCCACTGGCTGGGGCCCACCAGCTCTGGCCTTGTCCCTTTGTCTCAGTGGCTCTAGGCAGGGGAGGGAGCCGCGGGGGGGGGGGGGGGAGGGGGGGCAGGCCCAGAGCGGAACAGCCCAGCGGCTCAGGAATGCCAGGCATCCAGGTCACCCGCGGCTGCGAGATTAATGGCTCCAGCAAGGAGCCAAGAACAGCCTGGCGCTTGCTCCACAGGGAGCGGAAACGTCTCCAGGCCAGCCTCCCCCACTTTGCCTCTCCTCTGCTGGCTCCCAGAAATCTGTCTAGCGACTTCCTTTCTGAGGCAGTGTGAGACCCCAAAGTCTACACTCTTCCTCTAGGAGGCCCCCATCCCTCCCCAACTCCCAAGGGCTACACCAAGGGCTGTCCCCTTTCTGTCCTTCCCCACCATCACCTCCCTCCCAGGCACCCAAAGTCATTGCCACCTTGCTCTGTTCCGTATGGCCTAGCCTACCTCCTGCTCCACCCCAACCCCTAATCCCTTCAGGATCGTGTCCCCCCACTTGCTGTCCTGGGCAGCCCTGTCTGGGGCTCTGAGCCCCCGTGCAGCAGAAGGAGGTGCTGCCAGTCAGAGCTCAGTCCTCAAGCTGGTCCCTGACTTCTGGATGCCCCATTCTGTCCAGACCCCTCACATATAGTAGGCTTTCTCAAAGCCACTCTCACCAGGACACCAGCCACCCCCATTCCATTTCTCTGCAAAAGCCCGAACACCATTACAGCACAGTAGGAACTTGCTCCCTCTGTCTCTTCTGACTGGTAGTGCTTCTTCCTGCTGCCAAGCTTCCTTTAGTCCCACTCCACATACCTCCCCGAGCCATCCCACTGCCTCTTCCCCTGTGGGCAGGTCTCTGCCCCTGCCATCCCCACAAAGCCTCTCTCAGGCCAGTGGGGACTTCCCACTCACTAGTATCCAAGGCCAGGGCACCTTTGTTACCTTACATCTGTGGTTAGAAAACCCTGCTTCCTTCTCAAGCTCAGCCCCTCTCGCTTGACCGCCCCCCCCACCCCTGTGCCTTCCAGTACCTGCTCCCACCCTCTGCCCAGTTCCTGAGAGGGGCTTAGCATGGTTCTGCTAATGAACAAGTGACTGACTGAATAGACCAGTCAATACTGAATTCATCCACTCTCTTCCAGAAGCCTTCCACCACCCCTATTAGAGGAGCTTCCTAAACCCTTTCCTCAGCCTGGTTAAGCTCCAGGAACGCACTGTGGGTTGTCTGCCGGGACCCTCACCTGCCCACCTTGTTATGGCCCAGTTGCACCATCCTCCCCAGCTTCTCACATTCCAGCTGGGCACCCCTAACCTTCCCGCGTCTGGAACTCCCTGGGGAACTCAACATTCCTTCTCTCTGTTCCCACTTGCCTCCAGGGTTATCTGGCCTCCCCCAATGCCCACTGCATCTCTAGTTCTGAAGGATACTGTACCGACACAGCAGCACAGTTCAGCAAATCACTGCGCCCCAGTGTCCCTCTGCTAACCACTCATCTCTCCAATAAATACAGAACATCATCGTATCTTTGGAAGCCACCACTCCCAGCTGAGACACCGCAGTGCCGGGTACGTAGTAGGCATTCTGGAATCCTGTGTTCGAAGCACTGCTTTGCCAGGCGGGAGGGCCAGTCCTTTGTGTCCACAGTCTCCCCACCCACTTATCTGTGCGGGCCTCTAAGCGGGAACCCCACTCACTCTGAGCAAGCAGCTTGGCCACCATGTCCTGACTTCCTGCCTGGGCCTCCTGGGTCTTGGTTGCTAGACGACGATTTGCAGATTCCAATCTCTCTGTTTCAAATGAAGGAAAAAAATGTTTTGAGGAAAGATGCTGGGAGTATCAGGTGAAGCTGCCTGCCCGGGTGTCCCCTGGGGTCCTGGGTGTGGGGCTGCACCCTCCAAACCAGGGACAGACTGATAGGGAACCACTGGGTGTGCTCCGAGCCAAGTGAGGAGGGAGACACTGGGCACATCAGTGAGGGTTCTGCGAGAGGTTCCAAGGTGCAGAACAGACACAAGCATCCCCCTGTCAAGGTGGCTTCCAGGAGTTTCAAGCTGGCCCCCTGTGAGCCAGTTTACACTTATTTTTGCAGAATGCAGAGATTCTCCATTCCTCCCTAGACCAGAGCAATCAGGGCCTCCACAGATGCTTGCCAGCCCCTCACCCTGGGTGCTCTCTCTCACCTCTAAGATCCCTGTTGAAGTCCTGCAGCCTCCTCATTTCACTGTCCATTTTGTTCCGCATGGTCTTCTCCAGGGCCTCCCGCTTGGAAGAGGCTCTCGTCAGGCTCTCGTGGGCCTCGGAGAGCCGCTGGATTTCACCTTCCAGCTGCAAGAGGCAGAAAGGAGAGCTGAAGGAAGGGGACAGATCCCAGACAATGTGTGCCCTCAGGGTCCCCTCCACAGGCCCAGGCTGCTTTGCTACGCCATCATAAAGGGTGAGTGAGAAGAAGGTATAAGGTGACGGCAAAAAAAAAAAAAAAAATCCAGGGTGCTATAGTGGGATGTTCAGAAGCCCAAATCAGATACTAGAACCAGCATGCAAGGGTCCCCGCAATTGTGCCAATGCTGAGTGAACCCAGGGCCAGGTTCTCTGGAAGTGGCTGCCCTGGACTGACCCAACATAGCTTCCCTGAGCCCAATGGTCCAGAAGGAAGTATTTTACTTTTGGTTAGTTTCTACTGAGAGTCTGAGCCCCGTGGGATAGGACTGGGCACAGAAAAAAGACTCCAGCCGTGTTCTGGGAGTTTTGAGCAAGCTGGGACACCATAGGAGGCCAGAGGCCACCTGTCAAAGCTGAATGCACAGCAAGTAAACCTTCACGAAGGAAGGGGGCGCGAGCTGCCAGCCTCAGTTGCCTGTGGCCGGAGTATTTCTTCCTGTGGCCATCACCCTCTGCTACAGAGGGCCAGCCTGGCCCCAGTGGCCCCTCCCACTTGGCTGCTGGCAGGTTCCGCACGTGCTCCAAGCTCTGCTCCAAGCTCGGCTGGGATTCCAATAAGTAGCTCGTTTTTTCCAAGAGGAGGGGCTTTCTCTGGGGCCAGGGCTGGCCTAGAACAGACTTGCTGTTGTGTGGGGGACACAAAGGGCTCTCTGTGGGAGGTGTCCGCAGGAGGGGGTGTGTGCAGGGGAAGGGCGTGCAGGGAGCTGGTGAATGGGCTCTTTTTATCACTGCTGGGCAGCAACTGCTCACACTCCAGGGCTGCTCTGCTGGCCTCGAGGTTGCTCCCCAGCTGTCTAGAGTCAGCGAGGGAGGGCATGGGAAGGACGAAGGGGTGGGCAGCAGCTCCCCCACCCCTGACCATGTCCCTCTCTTCTGAGGTCCCAGCGGGGCCTACCTTCTCAATGCGGCCAGCCTTCTCTGCTGAGCTCTCCAGCTCCCTCTGCAGCCTCTCATTGTCCCTCTGCAGCCTGGCATTGTCCCTCAGCAAGGTCTCCAGCTGGGCCAGGTGGGCGCTGCCCGAGGTGGCAGAGGGGGCCTGGGTGCTTGCTGGCCCCTCCATCTCGGGTGGACCGAGGGAGCCTAGGGGGCCATGGCTGAGAGCAGCTGGGTGTGGGGGCAGGGGGGGCTCCTGGGGCTGCTGTAAGTACTGGTACTGTTGTTGCTGCTGGAGGAACATGGGGGGCACCTGGGCCTGCAGGATCCTGGGGAGCAGAAAAGACGGTGTTCAGAGACGGCACAGACCCCTGTGGCTCCCACCTGAGCGGCCCTGAGTAGGCCCAGCCCTCCTGGCATACGGGAGAGGCTCCCCACGACATCAGGCAGTGACCAGCGGGGAAGGCCTTTTCCCCACGGTGTCTACCCTAGACCCTCAAGGGGTTTTAACATCAGGATGCTTGTGTCACACCCAGCATCACAGTTGGCTGGGACCTTATGAGCCACCAGCAGATAAATAAGGCATCTTAAGCACTGAGCACTTGACCTTTCTAATTCACAGAAGGTTCTTTTGGGTCTGGAGGCCACACTGATGGTGATTGAGCACACAGCCTCCCAGGCCCCTGGGCTGCTTGATGGCTGGACTCCAGCAGCTACCCCTATGTCTGTCTGTTCTAAGCCTCTCACACCAGCACCAGCACCTGCACAACCACGTTTTTCTCCCTCCTATTTCGGGTCCCGTCACCCATCGCAGAAACATTTTTTTGAATACTGTGGCTAAGGGCAGAGTGGTAAGATGGATGTCTGGGGAAATAGTCTACAAAATCGGCATTCAAGTCTCTGGGGTGCTGGCGTGCCTCTGCTCCTCACAAGGGTTAGCATTCCCAGCCTCAAGGGGCTGGCCAGGCCTACACAAAGCCTGGCAGGATCCTGGGCCTACAGCACGTGCTCCCACCATGGCGGCCCAGCCTCTATCTCTCCCAGAGGTAACTGCAGCGTCTTGTCTGTTTAAAAAGAGTAAATGTGACCCACACCCTGGTTTTTCTTAGGCATAGGGGCTACCACCGTGATAGCCCGAGTTTAAAAACGATGTTCCACTGGCCTCTAACAATGCTGTAATGTCGCTCTCAGAGCCCCATTAAGGGAAGGAGCAAAAAGCAAGAGGCATGGGGTGAAGCCTGGTCACAGGGCCTTTCTGGGGCCTTGGGACTCCAAGTGTAAAAGAACAGGCTGCCTCCATCACACCAGGAATTTTCCAAGTCCCAGACGCTCCATGAGAGTTGGATGCCACTCAGTGCTCATGCCCTCCCCCGCCATTACCTCCCCTCCCCTGCTCCCCTGAGGATCCTAGACTAGAAGAAAAGTCCCTGCCCCAAGTTCCCAATGAACAGTCCTTATGTGATCAGCTGAAAGGAGAGGCTGGACAGATCTATTTCTCTCCCTGCCTAAGGTAGAGCTTCCAGCAAGAGCTGAACAGAGGGTCCCCACAGGAATGTGCAAACTCTCCTTGCACTGCTAAATGTGGCGTTCTTGGGGTTGCTTCACGAACTTTCTCCCCCCTGCAGTAGGCCAGGCAGACACAACTGGCATTCTTTGTGGATGACTTAGCTCTGAGAAAGAATAGATTCTCCTTTCCCTTCACACTTGCTCTCCCTTCCCCTATTCTGCTCCCCCCTCCCTTTTTTGTTCTCCTGTGGTCTACTTCCTTTCCACGATATTATCTTTTCCTGACAGGATTCAGTAAGGCTGCTCCAGAAGAAGAAACCCACGACTCAGCTTCCGAAACTCTCCCTGACCAAGCTCTGAGAAAGGAGCTAAGGCGGCAGGAGGTTGGTGGGGGGGGGAGGGGGCTGGGCACGAGAGGTGGAGGTTGGAGAAAACCCACAAGGCTCCATCCTCTGCTCCTCCATACCAACACCATGGCGTCACTCG
The DNA here is from genome assembly GCF_011764305.1 of Mustela putorius furo. Lineage (NCBI taxonomy): Eukaryota > Metazoa > Chordata > Mammalia > Carnivora > Mustelidae > Mustela > Mustela putorius. The sequence goes on along the minus strand of NW_025421987.1, from coordinate 106,989,909 downwards.
TTTCTCGAGAGCAAGGAAAGGCATCTATCCCAGGAAAAGGCCAAATGGTGGGAAAGTGGGTGACTAAATGAAGACTCAGCAAGCATGATGAGAACCAGAATTCATCCTTGAGCCTTCCAGAAGAAAGGAGGCTGCGAATGCTCTGGCCCCTCTGGTGGGGTTTCCTAGACCAGCACGCGGGGAGATGCAGTGTGTGAATGGAGAAGTGTGTGTCCGCTTCTCAGAAGGTGCTGGGCCAACGGAGAAGCCTGGGGCAGAGCCGCATTCCTAGGAACCATTATTTCTGCAAACTGTCTGGGCTTTCTGCCTCCTCCTGGTCTCTTGCTTCCATTCTTGCCCCTCCAAATCCATTCTCTCTACCTGCAGCCCCAGGGAACTTTTGAAAGAAGGAAGCCAAATTGCATCCTCTAACGGCTTCCCTTCACACTCAGAATCAAACTGCATTCCCCAGCAGCCTTTTCCCAGTGCCCCAGAAAGGGGCTCGTCTGGACCTCAAGTCCTCTGCCCCAAGGGGCTCCAGCCACCTGGGGCACATAGGGAAACAGGAAAGGAAATGCAGAGTAGCAAGCGGTCAGCTCCTGCCTGGGTGTAGGATAGGGGATAGGGGGAGGTCTCTAAGGAGGCCATCTGGCCCTTCCTGCCTCCAGTAAGGAGTGCCTCCCACTAATCACAGAAAGCAGACTGTCCACTTGGTCTTAAACATCTGCGGGGAAGGAGGTCTCACCTTTTTCCCACTTAGCTTGGAAACAGTTTGGCAATGATTCCCAGCCCTTGTCTTGAGCAAGTTCTTTCAAAAACCTAACCTTTACCCTGCTGCTGTAACTGGTACCCCCTGGAAACCCTAGTTACTTGATAGCTAATCACACAACGGTGTCCATCTCCAAATTAAAGCAAAAGACACCACTAAGTTCTCCTGTGATCTGGGCTACGTCCTACTCTCTCTTCTAGGAATCAGCCCCTCCTTGGGAAGGAGAGGGGTGTACTGGTGGCCTTCCTCTGGGGCTTGCCAGCCCTGGCACAGGTATCATCTGGAAGAAAGTCAAGAGCTTGAAAGATCAGGATGAGCAGTTACCTGACTTCAGCATGCTGGAAGTGTGGGCTTCCGCGGGTGCGGTACCGTGGGTCGGTGACAGCACTGGCAGTCTCATGAGCTAGCATAACGTGGGGGTACTGAGGTGGAGGTCCACGGGGCTCTGGGCCCTCGGCTGGGAGGGGCCTGGATGCAGGGCCCTGCTGACTGCGGGCCAGCTGCGGGAAGCTGTGGGAGGAGCTCATGTGGCTGGGGGCCCGGGCACCGTTCCTCTCCAGGGACAGCTGAAGGAGCCGCTCACTCAGGGAGCGCACATGCCCGTGACGCAGCTCCCGCAGGGCCTCGTCCTGACTCCGATGGGCTCCTGAGGCCCCTCGGGGATCCCGGTCCCCCACATGCGGCCGGGGACCCGCCTGCTGGGCCGCATAGTACTGGGAGTGGGCTTTGGCCTCTTCATAGGTGGGCAGCTCCTCACCCTTGCTGGGCTGTGGGCACAGCCGGTAGAGGGTGTTCTCTGCCAGGTGGGTCTCACCGCCCTGGTGCTCCTGGCCCTGGGGCTCCTGCCTGGTGGCTTGCTGCAGCACCTGAGCGTCCTCAGGTGCCAAGACCTCGGCAGAGGCTTGGGGGCTACCTGTGCCCCCGGCTCCGGCCCCACCCCGCAGGGCCTGCTGTTGGATGGCCAGCAGCGTGCGTGTCTCTGTCAGGTTGCCATAGCGCAGCTGCTCCTGGATGAGACGGTGCAGTACTGTCCCGGAGGAGTCTTCCAGCGTCCTCATGCTTCCTCGGCTGCCACACACCCACTGGCGGCTTGTGGCACCTCGCCCCAGGGCACCTGGGAGGAGAGAAAGAAGAGCAATGAGGGGCAGCACGCAGGAAAGAGCAAGGCTGTGGAGGGTCACCCAAGCCTGGGCTCAGCTGCCAATGCTGCCACCTAATGATGAAGGCAAGTGACCTAACCTGTGAGACTCAGTTTCTCCACTGGAAAAATTTAAGAGTAATGCTTGCCTCATGGAGTTGAAAATTAAATAAGCCAAGGGCTGCTGAGCTCCTGGTGCACTGTAAATCCTTGGCAGAGGACTGCCATTACAGTCCTATTCGCAGAGACTTACTGGCCCAAAGAAAGACCCCAGTAACTTTGAAGGTAATCAATCACCCAGGAACCACAGCCTCCTGCAGTCAGCTTCCCAATGAAAAGGCTGATGAGAGACCTCAGCATAGGGGTAGCTCAGCTATAACCACTAAGCACATTCAGGGTTAGACAGGGTCCCAGCTTCTTGGCACATGGTGAATAATCAGTCCAGCCTAGCAGAAGCCCTGGGCAAACAGCCCCTACGTCCCTCTAGAATGCAGCACTCCTGAGCCCTAGCCTTGGCACAGTTAACTCATCACCCTTTACCCCCTTTCCCACACTGTGCCCTCCCTATCATGGCATGACCTTGGCAGTCACTCTGCAAGGTGAATGGGAAGAAGGGAGAAAAGTCATCTGGTTTGGTGAATAAGGGATGAGAGAAGACAGGCTAGCTACCACAGGACCATGGTTTTGTGAAATGAGGCATCAAGGTTTATGGGCCAGTCACACAGTCCGTGTGCGGACAAGTGCCTGGGAGCACCTGGAAAGACAAAGGATGGCACCGTGTCTTTGATTTTTGACCGTCCGACCGATGTAAAACACACACACACCTGCTACTTAGAAAAAGACCCGGATGGTCCTCTGCTACATTGTGGGGGTGGGCGCTGGGCATCTTGACATCACTAACAACCATCTGAGCCAAATGGAGGAGTAAGGGAGCAAGGGAGAGGCTCCTGGTTGCTGGGGCTGGGCGCCTGCAGCGCAGGACATGTGTCCCGAGGAAGGGATTCTCTTCTGAGCTTGGGCTCTCAGTGGCTCAGGTCCTGGAAAACTGCCTGCCTCACTGGGCTTCCTTCCCACAGCCTCCTCCAACACAAACCTCCAAAGGAGATTTGGGGAAAACCAAACAAAACCCACATCTCCATAGGTCCTTACTTATGGGGGGAGGGGAGTGGGAAAAACATGGTCCCTCCCCTGCCTCAAAAGTAGCCCCAGGGCCCCACTGCATTTTGGATTTGGGAGGCTGACACTCCTTCCTCCCAGCGGCCCAGAAAGGAGGAGAGGGAGTGGAGTCTGGAAGGCATCTTCGTCCCCATCCTTTACCGCACCCAATCACGCTGCCCCCCTCTCCCTACACACAGTAGGTGTGGAGATCCAAGACTCCAGAGTTGCCAGAGGCAAAACAAACCAGAATCAATTCACCTTAGAGTTTCATCCACGAGGCATTTTCTTAAAAAAAAAAAAAAAAAAAATCAGTTTGGGCTGACTCCCGCTGAGAACGAAGAAGGGGGTGGGGTGTACCGAATGCAGAGTTTCCTGGACACATTCCTAGTCTCCTCCCCGCAGAAATGTGCCTGGGAGCGGGGAACACCTACCGGACCTCTCAGCCGAGTCTGTCCCTGTCAGGCCCCTCGTATGCACATTCTTTCAGCTGAGCCGTTGTTAAATCTGGGACCACGACCCCAGCCATGCACCTTTGGTGCACCAGCGCACGCAACTCCCTGAACACCCCACCCCCGTTCCTAAGTAAGCACACAACTCCGGCTCTCGCTAGCTTAAGGAACCCAAGCAAACTCTCAAAGTCGGACTGCAACCCAGCCAGGATCCAGCCCTACCCGGACTCCAAGCCGACCACGAACACCCGGAGGCTGCCAGGGCGCTTAGAGCGAGCAGGCGAGGGTAGCCGGTAGCCCACTGAGTTCTTTAAGCTTTGCGGGTCCGCCTCCCTCCCGGCCTCCCGAGCCCTCTTTGTTTTCCAAATGCTCCAACGCTGACGTCACCGGGCTGGACGGCCGGCTGCATTCTTTCTAAGTGAGAGCCATTCCGTGGCTCCAGAGAGGATTTTCCAAGGAAGACAAAGAGGAATTCTTGGACTAGTTGGGGGCAAAGACACCTGTAATCCCCACCTAACCAGTTCAACCCCAAGGCCCTGCAACTTGAACTCCGAGCGGCGCCTCCTGCCCTGTTCCGCGCCCCTCTCCCAGGCCCACGACCCACTACAGGGGACTCCGCTCTCGCCAAAGGCTGCCCCTCTGCCCCCGCCTCAAGGGACCCGCGCGCCAGCGACAGCCCCAGACCCAGGCACGCTGCGAGGGGCCGGCAGCGAGGAACCGCTCAGGGCCGCCTCCGCGGCTTCCTCGAAAGGGCGCACTTCACCCAGGGGACGCTCGGTGCGTCCGGCTCCCGCTCCCGGAAAAGGGCGGGCTGCACGGGGTCTCTGGCTCCGGCTGGACGCGCGTCTCCCCGGGCCCGCGCGCTCCCCGAACCCCGGAGGCGCCTTCCTTACCGCTGTGGCCCGCAGGTGCTCGGCGTAGTCAGACCCGACGACCCGGCCCGGCCCGGCCCGGCCCGGTCCGGCCCGGCTCGGCTCGGCTCGGCTCGGCAGCGGAGGTGTGCACTCGGCGGTGGCGCGGACGCTCTGGCCGCTCGGGCCCCAGCGCGCAGCCCCAGAGTCGGCCCGCGCCGGAGGCGGCTGCTATGCCAGGAATGTGAGAGTTTCAGGTTCCCCCTCGGGATCAAAGCGAACCACAAATAACCTCTCAGCGCACCGCCCTCCTCCGCCCTCCGCCTCCTCCCGCTCCCTCCTCCCGGCCCCCGCCTTCCTCTCGGGAGGCGGCGCTGCGGGCTGAGCCCGGAGCTCCCTTCCCGGGCCGCCCGGAGCCCTCTAGGACGCCCTACACCTCTCCCGCCTCCACACCCCACCGCCACGCTTTGCCTTCGGGGCTGCTGCGGACGAATTCATCTCCTCGGCCATTACCTTCCCGCAAACCCGTCCCCGCCTTTCCACCCACTCTTTCATTCCTGTGCGCGGACAGGGACACCCGAAAGCTGGACAATCGCGTATCCCTGAGGGGTTCTGGGTTTTGCTGCGGCGGAGGGGTTCGGGGAGTGTGTGTGTGTGTGTGTGTGTGTACGCGCGCGCGTGCGCGCAATGTGACTGCAATGATGTCCACACCTGCCTGGCTTGGACCCTAAGCCCCCGTCCCTGGTGAAAAGAGAAGCCGCTTCTAGCTCTAGTCTCTTCCCTAACCCCCACTGTTTTCACTGCCTGCGGCAACCTTTGAATTGCCCTGTTATTGTTTACAAACACCTTCACCAGCTCTTTTGGGGCCTGTCTCCACAGGAAGTGTGAATCTGGGTTGAAAATCTTCCGGTTAATTTGATCCACGTAACCCACTGAATCACCCGCCGCCAGGCGCTCTGTCCAACTCTTCCGGAAAAGGGACTAATGGGCACCCCGAAATTTACGCAGGGCGCATGGTGTGCCACCACCCGCTTTTCGCCTCGTCATCCGGGTCAGCCCTCCTAAATCATCGTCCCAGGGAATTCTGTTATCCTTTCTGTGTTATACACGAGGAAGCCAAGGCTCAGGGAGGTTAATTAGCTTGATACAGAGCAGAAGCGATGAAGCCAGGTAACCACTGGCTGCTATTTTTCATTCTCAAAACCCTTCTGTTTCCACCAGGATCCAGGCTCCCTATAGAGGGACAGGACAGACCCTGGGAGCCCGAGGAAGGGGCTCCATTCCAGTCTCTTCTTCATTTCCCCCAACACACCTACCAGTCAGGGGCCTTCCTTGATGTCTACCTCTATTGCTCCTGGTATTCTTCATCTGGGTGGAGTGATTTCCTCTGCCCTTCTGACCCTCACTACCTCCCAGTCCCCTGAGCTGGTCCATCCATGTTGATACACAGCTTTTCAGATGCACTCTCCCCACCTGCCCTCACCCCCTGTCCCCACCTGCCTTTCTCCTCTATGACCACAGTTCAGGGTGCCATTCCTGAGCCCTGACCACACTGGGCCTCCCGCCGTCTGCATGGGGGGCGGGTATTCAGGCCTGCCCACTGGGAGAATCAAAGGCTGAGTCCTACCTCCCCCCACTCCGTCACCTCGCCCCAGTAGGGTCCTCTTTCCCTCACCATGGAGTTTACAAGTCACAGATCTGCTGGAGAGACCCAGGACAAGAAAACTTTGATAAGTTCAAAGAGCTCTTTACTAGCCAGGGACATTGTTAATTTTTAATAAATCCCTCCCTGACAATGTGTGTATGTGTGTGTGATTTACTTGTTAGCCAAATAATTGCATTACAAATAATGATTGGCTCCGAGACAAAGGAGAAACTAAGTCACTTATGCCAGGCTAAGGGATATTTGGTCTTCCAAGGACCACCTCACAAAGAGAAGCTAAGGCCATAATGCCACTGTCCCAACTGGATACACTTGGTAGAAATTTTAGAAATGAAAAGGAAGAGAGAAGAAGAGGTCGCCAGATGGCCTTACCCTGTGGACAACATTCTTCTTGGAGATAGTTGGTGGAGGTATGAGAGTAGGCGGAGACATGCTGCACTCGGGTTGCAAAATCAGGGGAAAGTTCATAAGGTAAAGTCCCATCTTTCAGGGACATTTGGGGGAGCACCTGACAAAACGCTTGACAAACACTTTTGAGATGGTTGCAGAAAGAGGCTACTCAAGGCGGTTAGGGTCAAGGAAGTACATCTTGGAGAGGGTAAGCCTGCTGGAGACCTAAACGCGCCTCCGTGGGTACTCATCTCTGTGTCCCAGAGCAACAGGAGTGGGGAGTCCCAAAACCTGGGTAGGAAATTTACACACGTTTCCTCTTCTTCTTCCTTGTCTTCGCCTTCCTCTTTCTCTCCTTCTCCTCCTTCTTCTCCTTCCTTTCTCCTCTTCTCTGTCAGCAGGTTGGAGGGCAGGGCCTCCCAGGCAGGGCAGAGCCAGGGGCCTTGGTGAAGCCTGCCTGAGCTGGTTGCCACACTGGCTGTGCAAGTGATTGGGTGAAAGGGTCACCCCAGCTTGGAAGTGCCAGAGGCAGGTGTGCGCAGCTAGGCACTGGGTTAGCAAGCTGGCTAGTATGTACATCTTCACTCACAAGAGGGGAAGAGGGGCTCACCTAGTGAGCCGGTGCTTTCTTCCTCCCAGCCTTGGCCCTCTCCACCTGTCTTGTCCCCTTCTCTCTTGTACCTCTCTCTCTGCAGGTAACAATTCTTCCCAGCTGACAGTGTGGCTGGCTAGGCCTGGAATCTTGCCCATGAAAGATGCAGAGGTGACCCAGTTCTCAGAGTAAGCCGGTCTTTATGCCTTTGCTCTGGAGAGTTCAGCTCCTAGGGGTGTGGTTGCATCATAGGTGTGTACAGGGCTTAGCAAGGGATCCTCCTTAGCCTAGACCTGGGCTCAGGCTTGGGTCTGTGTCTGTGATACAGCCTCAGTTTGGCATTGCATCCTGCTATATCAAACAGAACAGGAAGTAAGGTTTTGAGCTGAGCTCTAACGACCATGGAGCTGGGAAGAGAATGGTCCCCTTATTTCCTAAATGGTTGATCGGTGGAGGAGGGGCTCCAGGGCCCAGGTGGCAACATCAAAGGAAGACTCTGGTAGTTGTGAATTCTCTCTTTCAGCCTCCTCTAGACACCTCCTTTGGCAGATTATAAACAGGAAGCCCACCAGAATCTGGAGCAGGTAGCAAATTCACAGGAAGAACCTAGACATTGGGGTGGGAGCTCCAGTGCTCCAGTTCCAAGAGCCAAGCTAGAGACTTCTTCTCTTTGTTCTTCTGCATTCCCCCTTCTCTATGCCTTCCCCCATCCAGGTTTTCCCCCCCAATCCTCTCCTACCATCTACTACCTCTCCTACTTCTCCTTTCCCGTCCATTCCAGGAGTCAGGTCCAGAATTTCCATCAGGCTTGGGTGGCCTCTCAGAGTCTGTGTGTTTGGGTGATTAATTCCTCCAGACTCAGAGAATCAGTGAAATTAAGCCCCACAATGGTTGAGGTTAGAGAGTGCTGTCCTAAAAAATGGGGGAGGCCTGACTTTCCACATGTCACTTGAGCCCCCAGTCGTCCTCTGTGACCCTTGACTTCTGATGTTCCTGCAGGCCCAAGGCTGGGAGGATTCCTGAAGGAGGTATGGTCCCACACTGGGGAGGGAGCTATGAACACTGCTCTCATTTCCTCCCCTTGCTCTGGGGGCTATAACAGCCCAGAACCTCCACAGTCCTTCGTCCTGTGAATAAGCAGATGAACTGCAGGAGTCACGCTGGGGTTGGGGATCTAAGAACTGACACACTCAAGGCATTAAAGATGGGGAGATCATACCTGAAACACTGATGTGACCCCAGATACCTGCCTTTTCTGCAAAGCTACCTTGTACTGAGTGGGTACTAGTTTGGTTGGAAAAACCCTCTCTGTTCAATAACATGATGCGGGGCATGTAACCGACACCCTCCCCCGCCATCCCACTGGCTTGCAGGGTCCTTGTAGAAAACAGCCCAGGGCTGGTTTCTGTGGCCCTTGGGGCAGGGCCAGTGTGATGAAAGGGTGCCCCCTAGCGAACCTCCTCTCCAGATGCTTCAGTCAGCTCCTCCAAGGGTTCCCAAGGTGAGTTGGGTACCTGAGAAGGATCGAGAGTGGGTGTTGTTTGGAACAGGGTTTCATGCAGGGGACAGGGGTCTCCCGGGCCCCTCCAAGAATGGACGAATAGCCCAGCTGTGTTTCTGAGCTTTCCTCTGATGTCAGCCTCTCCTGGGCTTTTGCATGGGCCTTAAAGAGAGAGATATCATCTGTTTTCACACAAACAGCCTTAAATCATTGGCAATGGGAAAATATCTTGCATTTACTCACCTCTTCTCCTTTCCATGCATTTCTTTTTTGTATCTTATGTATTCGTTCTACAATTTCCAGAGCACCTGCTCTGAACCAGGCCTTATGAATGGAAGGAGATTTCTCTCCTTGCAGGTGCACAGGTCACAGGGTACAGGGGAGAAGGACGGTAGTACACTAGAAAGTGGAGAGTTCCATCTGGAAAGAAGGTACTAGGTACACAGGGAAGGTGTCATGGTAAGCTTCCTGAAGGAGGTGCTTTTGAGCTGAAGGCCAAGATGGTCTGTGAGGTATCTTTCCCAGGCTGGCATATGGGCAACTTGCACTAGAAGCACAGACTCCCTGGTTCACTAAAATAGGAGCAGGAAATGTTGAGCTTCTGAGCTCCAGCCACCCATATGTTCTTCTCCAGGAGTATCCCTAGGAAGGAGGGATTACAAAGGGACACTTTGTGCTATATATATGCCGAACATCAAATAGTATACTTTAAATAGGTGTAGTTTAGTATTGCAATTATACCTCAATTTAAAAAAGTTTAAATGTCAAAGAGCACTATACCATAAGAAGTAGTGCCCTGGGGCACCTGGGTGGCTCAGTGGGGGTAGAGCCTTTGCCTTCAGCTCAGGTCACTATCCGAGGGTCCTGGAATAGAGCCCCGCATCAGGCTCCCTGCTCAGCAGGGAGCCCGCTTCCCTTCCTCTCTCTCTGCCTGCCTCTCTGCCTACTTGTGATCTGTCAAATAAATAAAATCTTAAAAAAAAAAAAAAGAAAGAAATAGTGCCCTGTTCCACTCTTTCTTCATCAAGTCCCATTCCCAAGACAAACATTTTCAAGTCTTAGGTGTTCTGTCATTTAAACCTAAATTTAAAGAGATAGACTTCTTTATTTCATGGTATTTCTGTTATAGGTATTAACTATTATTTCCTACTAACCACACACACACACACACACACACACACACACACACACTTACACATATGCACACTTCTCTTCCTCTATTCTTTTTTTTAAAAAAGTGTTGTTTGTTTGTTTGTTTTTTAAGATTTAATTTTAAAGTAATCTCTACACCCAACAGGGGGCTCAAACTCACAACCCCAGGACCAAGAGTCTCACACTTCCCTGAGCCAGCCAGGTGTCCCTCTTCCTCCATTCTCTTGATGTGGCCGCATGCCATTTTTCGGGGGGTAAATTACTATTCAGTGTTTATATGATTGTGACTATTTAAATAGTATTGCTAGCTGAATTACATGCTGTGCCATGTTTCTTAAACACCTTTTGTTTTTATTGGCATTAAATATCTGCCTCATTCTTCATTTTCTTGGTGTGCTATATATTTAGCTTTAACCTGTGCCCAAATGGATGGACAGAATCCTAAAATTCCATTCCATGCCTGTGGTAGGCCTACTGGTGCTCTATCTGGTCCAGTTTGGTCTGATGGCCTCCCTTCTGGGGAGCTGGGAGGGGTTGCTGTCTGGTCTCACCAAACGGCATTCACCTTGAGACCTTCCTTTATCTCCATCACAGGCCCTTCTCCCACTTCTCTGTTCACTTGTTTCCCAGATTCCTTGTCTTTGTCTTCTGGTAGCTTCCTAAGAACAGATCTGTGGGAGGCACAAAATCTTTTGTGTGTTAAAACCTCCTCATTCAGGGTGCCTGGGTGGCTCAGTCATTAAGCATCTGCCTTCAGTTCAGGTCATGATCCCAGAGTCCCAGGATAGAGCCCCGAATCGGGCTCCCTGCTTAGCAGGGAGCCTGATTCTCCCTCTCCCACTCCCCCTGCTTGTGTTCCCTCTCTCACTGACTCTCTCTGTCAAATAAATAAAATAAAAATCTTAAACAAAACAAAACAAAAACACTTCATGCTACCCTCATACAGTATTGTTACTTGGCTGGGTATAAAACTCTAGGTTAGAAATCATTTCCCTCTGTATTGGAAAGGACTGCTTCATTGTCTTCTTGCTTCCATTGTTACTGTTGAGAGTAATGATGTGATTCTAATTGCTGATCCCTGGATTTAAACTGTTTTCTCTTGCTCTGGAAACTTTCAGGATTTTCTCTGCATGTCTGATGTTCTGAAATTTCGCAGTGTTGTGCCTTGATATGTTTCTGCCCTTTGTTCTGGGCCCTTTGTGGGCCCTGTAGTCTGGCACCTTGTGTCGCTACTTGCTGAGTAGTTTCCCACATAATTTTGTTGTTACTGTTCTCCAATGTAACTGTTCTCTTTTTTGGAACTCCAGTTATTTGGATGTTAGAACTCCCAAAACAATTCTCTAAATTTTAAGTGAATTTTTCCCCCTGTTATCTTTTATTTTTCTGGGAAATTTCAACCATTCTATATTTTTGTTATCATTTTTAATTTTTAAGAGCTGTTTTTAATCCAGTGTTCCCTTTTATAATATCATCTTGTTTCATGAATTAATTATCTTCTCATATCTCTCCGGGAGTAGTAATTATAATGAAAATTGTTTTCTTATTCCAATCTTCACATTATCTCCGTTTCCTTGGAGTTCATTTTTTCTGTTTGTTTGTTTTGGTCTCTGTGTCTTGTAGCTAAGGCTTCCCTCAAACGACTTTGATAGTTGGCTGTCTGGTCCTGTTTAAGAAGGAGGCATTGGGGCGCCTGGGTGGCTCAGTGGGTTAAGTCTCTGCTTTCAGCTCAGGTCATGATCTCAGGGTCCTGGGATTGAGCCCCGCATCAGGCTTCCTGCTCAGCAGGGAGCCTGCTTCCCCCACCCCCCTCTGCCTGCCTCCCCACCTACTTGTGATCTCTGTCTGTCAAATAAATAAATAAAATCTTAAAAAAAAAAAAAAAAAGAAGAAGGAGGTGTTTAACAGCTGATGGAATCCCTGTGTAGACACAGAGCTGGTTTCTTAGAGGGTCTCACAAAAAAAGGATGGGATGAGGTGCTGGCTTTGATGATAGGGATGCCCAAATAGCAGAATGTGTAGGTCATTTCTCTTGGGCTGGTCAGCTTCCCAGGAATGGACCCTCCTAATCTCTGCCTGGAAGCTGAAAGCCTGGAAGCCAGCATTTTGAGAGCAGAACAGGGAAGGGAAGTAGAAGCGGGCTGAAGGAGTGAGCTATGCCAGACCCCCTCCCCGCCTCGCCAGCATATCACCTGCAGTTTCTCCAGGTTGGCAGCAGAGGTGGAGGGAGGAGAGTGTACAGAATAAGGTGCTGATCTTCTCTCTCTCTCTCTTTTTTTTTTTAAGATTTTATTTATTTATTTGACGGACAGAGATCACAAGTGGGCACAGAGGTAGGCAGACAGAGAGGTAGAAGCAGGCTCCCCGCTGAGCAGAGAGCCCAATGCGAGGCTCAATCCCAGGACCCTGTGATCATGACCTGAGCCGAAGGCAGAGGCTTTAACCCACTGAGCCACCCAGGCGCACCAAGGTGCCGATCTTCTCATGTGGCAAGAGAGGGGACCTCCTCTTCATAAAGCTTTCAACCAGCCCGCCTGGTTTCAGCCTCACCCTTGCCACTGTCTTGGAGGTGTCTGGTGGCCCCATTTGCTAAGATTGTCTGAGGCTCTGGGGAGCTTGCTTCTTTCTCTCCCCAAATCCTCAGCTGTGGGGAGAAAGCTAAACCCTCATCCGTCTGCATTCTATTTTCCAGAATTTCGTTGACGTCCCTCTCCTGCTCTCTCCTTTCCTGACTTCTTTTGCTAAGGGATCAGGCTTCTTCCTTTCCTCTCCTTCCTGCCCAGTAGGCAGGTTTGGAACAGAGCCAAGGTGAAGGTGCACCTCTCTCCTCCCCATTTGGTTGGATTCAGGCTCCTCTTGATTTTTCTCACTGAGGTGGCTCATTCCAGACCTTGTCAGGACTGGTGTGGGCACTTGGGGCAGGAAGCTGGCAAACGCAGGACTGTTCAACCGGTTCTACGACTAACTTCTGGGCTTGCTTTCCCTGCTGTGAGCTCGGTTCCCAAACAGTTGCCAAGGCTAAGACTGGGGTCGGAGTGCTTCTGTGACGGTGGTCCTTTGGATGGTATTCTGCTGCACTGGTACCACGGGGCTGCCACCAAGACCTTGCAAAGAAAACTTGAGGCTTTTTCAGATGGAGGGGATTTAGAGGTCCAGGGCCTGAGCCACGCTTCTAGGAGGCTTGTGCTACTCCCTTTCGATGCCACCTCACCTTCTCCAAGCCTGGCATCCAAGGCAAGGACAAGGCTCGCTTCCACTCTTGCCCCTTTCTTCTTGGTGCATTCACAGGAAAGGGTGGCCAGAAGAACACTCCCTCTCCCAGGCCCACCTTGACTGACTGTCAAGGGCAGGGCACTGGCCTTTTAGCCCCACGGAGAAGTTCTGTTGTTTGCCTGGGCAGGGCACTGGAGTCACTGGGAAGGCATCCTAGTGTCTGGCTTACTTTGTGCAGAGACTCTTGTGGTGTGCCAGGTGGGTGCTGACCCTGTGAGGTGCTCCCGGAAACCTGTGGTCAGATGGGCTAGAGAGATTCCATAAACAGTGTTCTTCTCTTAGAGATTTAGAATAGCCTCGATCTATACAAAGACTCTAAAAATCCCTGTAGGAAAGCAAACATATATTTTGTTTAAGGCACCCACATAGGCAAGGACAGGCTGAAAGAAACCAGACTGAACTTAGGAGGTATCAGGCTGGGCAAATCAGAGAACAGAGGGGCGCCTGGGTGGCTCAGTGGGTTAAGCTGCTGCCTTCGGCTCAGGTCATGATCTCAGGGTCCTGGGATCGAGTCCCACATCAGGCTCTCTGCTCAGCAGGGGGCCTGCTTCCCTTCCTCTCTCTCTGTGATCTCTTCCCTTCCTCTCTCCTACTGTGATCTCTCTCTGTCAAATAAATAAATAAAATCTTTAAAAAAAAAAAATCAGAGAACAGAGTCTATCCTGGTGGAAAAAAAGAGAGCTCCAGGACTGGAGACAAGGACAATGCAGCCCACGTTTAGGTTAATCTGTGCCTAAACTCGGTTGGAAGCCCAGTGGGTCTTGCTGCCTGGCTTGCTTCTTCATATTCTTTCGGCAAACCAGTCTCTAACCCCAGCCCAGATCCCAAATGGCTAATGGTGGAGGAGATTGGAAAACCGGCGCTGGGACAAAGGGGTGACCCTGGAGAGGCACAAGGAGACTTTCCTCTGAGGTCAGAAAGAATATAGGTACATTGGCCGCAGGAAGGAGAAGGCAGGAAGATAGAGAGACAGAGATCTCTCATAACTGCTCCCTAGGAGAGCTAATGCCTGCTATATCTTCCAGACCCCTCCTTTTGGGTCAGGGTCCTGTAAAAGTGCTGCCACGAAAGCCGTCTCCTCTCAGTGAGGTACAACTGGCCAAGGGAGGAAGTTCCAGTGTAGTAGTAGGGATGGAAGAGTGAGACGGAAGGGTGCAATATGGCAGAGCTGAGGGCAGAGCCCCTAGTCTCTGCAACTGGGAAGCCCTTAATACTGAGACCTGGCCAATTGTCCCTTGCAGCTCTGCTGCCACTACCCTCAGGGACCCTCAAACGCCCTGTCAATGCCACAGTCAGGAGACAGGGGACAGGCTTAGCCCAGGCCTTCCAAGGTAGGAGGGAGAGGCAAGTCTTCTGGAGCTCCTTTCCCTTTCCTTTCCTTCCATGATGTCTTCAGCCCTGCTTTTCCTGCCTGTCACCATGGTGGGCGATTGCTGGAGATGGAGGGGTGGGCCTGTGAGGTGAAGCCTCCCTTTGTGGCTTGGGCAGAAAGACAAGTCTATCTCTCTTCTTCTGTAAAACAAGTCTCATAACAGAACCTACCTCAGACAGGTAGGATTATTTGGGAGCATGAAATGGAATATTCTTTCGAGTGGTATCCAGGATGTGCACAGAATAATACCCTCTCCACAGAGCAGTTCTTTAAATTCTCACCTCACGGCAGTTAGCAGTGGGACCTCCCATGTGTCACATTCCCCCTTGCTAAGACTCAAGGACTGTTCTGCAGCAAACAACAGCCTCGGCCAAAGCCAGCCATGAGCACAAGTTATATCCCTCCCAAATCTTTCCTCTTGCTTGGGCATAAGCTGAGTGAAACATACTACCTTTTCATTTGGCCCCTCCTTACCCACTTCAGGTTTTTTACCAAATATCATCTTCTAGGATGACCTTCCCTGATCATACTGAATGATCATTATTTATATTGCAATTTACCCCATTCCCTGTTCTCTTCCTTCCACTTTTTCCTCCATCAACGTTTTGACTTTTTACATGCAATTAGTCTCACGTATGTATTTGCTTATTGTTTGTCTCCCTCACTAGAATGTGAACTGTGCGAGGCTGGGGAGCTTTGTATTTTGTTCATTCCTGTATCCCTGGTGGCTAGCACAACGCTTGGCACAGAGTAAGTGCTCTGGGGCTACTGTTGAATGAATGGAATAAACTCATGGACGTTTCTTCTTGCCATGGCAAGATCTGTATTGTTTTATAACTGTTGGCTGCCTACAAGAAATAGCACCCCCCCACTCATTTAATTTTCTTATGAAAACCCTATAGCAACATCCCTTTGGCTGTAAGATGGGCACTTAGAGGAATTTGTGTGACTGGTCTCAATCCATTAAACTCCCTTTAGGTCTAATTGGTCTAAGCGGCCTCTGCTCTTAGAGTGAGGTCACACTGCGCTCCTCAGAAGCTTTACATGGTACACAACCCAGTGAGTTTAATGGGTTTAAGGTCAGTCTTGATGTCAAGTGAGTTTTGCAGCTGTAACGTCCTAAACCTTGTGTATCAGGGATTATGCTTGGGTGTGAGTATTAGACACCAACACACAAAGAGTGGCTTGAACAAATTAGGGATTTATTTTATTTTTATTGACATACAGTTGAAATACAGTGTTATATGGGTTCAGCTGTACAAGATTCACAGTGATTTGACAATTCTATCCAGTGCCCTATGCTCACCATGGTAAGGGGAGTCACCATATATTATTATACTATCTTTGATTATATTCCCTATGCCTTGTTTTTCATCCTCTTGCCTTATTTATTTTATAACTGTGGGTTTGTACCTCTTAATTTCTTTTATATATTTCAGCCATCCTTCTAATTCCTTCCCCTCTGGCAATGACCAATTTATCCTGTTTTATGATTCTGTTTCTGTTTTTTGTTTGTTTGTTTAGATTCCACATATAAGTAAAATCATATGGTATTTGTCTTTCTCTATCTGACTTATTTCACCTAGCATAAAACCCTCCAGTTCCATCCATGTCACTGCAAATGGCAAGATTTCATTCTTTTTTATTGCTGGGTGATATGCCATTGTATATGTGTATGTGTGTGTATCACATCTTCTTTATCCATTCATCTATGGATGGACACTTGGGTTGCTTCCATAACTTGGCTATTGTAAAAGAAAATGCCACAGGACACCTGGGTGGTTCAGTTGGTTAAGCATCTGTCTTCAGCTCAGGTCATGATCCCAGGGTCCTGAGATCGAGCCCTGCATGGGGCTCCTTGCTCAGTGGGGAGTCAGCTTCTCCCCCTGTCCCCCTGCCCCCTACCCCTGCTCATACATGCATTGACACACACACACTCTTTTACTCTCAAATAAATAAATTTCAAAAATCTTCAAAAAAATGCTTCCGTAAACACAAGGGTGCATATATCTTTTTGAATTAGTGTTTCTGTTTTCTTTGGGTAAATACCCAGTAGTGGAATTCCTGGATCACATGGTACTTTTAATTTTTGAGGAAACTCCATACTGTTTTCCACAGTGGTTGGGCCAATTTACATTCCCACCAAAAAAGAGTGCCTGAGGGTTTCCTTCTCTCCTGGCAGAAAAATAAGCACATAGATCAATTGAACATAGAGGCCCTAGAAATAAGCCCATGTGTATATGGTTAATTCATCTATGACAAAGGAGGCAAGAATACACAATAATGAAAAGACCGTTTCTTCAACAAATGGTTGGAAAAACTAGACAGCCACATAGAAACGAATGAAACTGGAGCACTTTCTTATACCATACACAAAAATAAACTCAGAATAGATTAAATCCTTAAATACAAGACCTGAAACCATAAAATTCCTAGAAGAAAACATAGGTTGTAATCTCTTGGACATTGGCATTAGCAACATTTTTCTAGGTATGTCTCCTTAGGCAAGGGAAACAAGAGCAAAAATAAACTATTGGGACTACACCCAAATAAGGAGGTTTGCACAGCAAAGGAAACCATCGACAAAATGAAGAGTCAACCTACTGAGTGGGAGAAGTTAGGGATTTACTTTTCTCTCACAAAGCATGAACTCTGGAGGTAGGTCTCCGATGGCTATTATAGTAGCTCTCAGCATTTTTGGTATCCCAGGCTCCTTTTATCCTTCTGCTCCTTCATCCTTTGCCCACAGTTTCTAGAGTGAGCCGCATGGTGGCAAGATGACCACTGCAGCTCCAGCTATCAAGTTAGCCTCCCAAATATTTAGAGAGTTAAGGCTAAGAGGAGTCAGGAAAAGAGGGTACATGTCCCCCGAGTCAGTCTTCCTTGGAAAAAAAATCTGGGCTAACCATTTTTGATTTTAACTGGAGCATTTAGCCCATTTACGTTTATTGAAATTACTAACATATTTGGGTTTATATCTGCCATGTCACTGTCTTTTTATTTGTTTCACTTGTTTTATGTTCCCTTTATCCTCCTTTCTTGCTTTATAAGTACTTTTTATTATCCTGTTCCATTTGGCTCATTAGTTATGTAATATTTTATTAATGTTTTCAGGGCTCACCTTAGAGATTACAATACACTCTATGACTTATTAAAGTTTAATATAAGTTTCTAGTTTTGCCACTTCTGGACAATGCAAAGATTTCAGAACATGTTAACCTCATGACTGCCCTCACATCCTTGTGTCATGAATTTTGATTCCACGTATATATTTTTTACAGATTTTATTTATTTATTTGAAGCAGGGAGAGGGGGCAGACAGAATCTCAAGCAGACTCTGCGCTGAGCACCAAGCCCAACCCCAGTCTCGATTTCACAACCCTGAGATCATGACCTGAGCTGAAACCCAGAGTCAGGAGACTGAGCCACCTGGGCGCCCCATCATTCCATATATTTTAAACCTCACAAGACATTATTAAGATTTTCTTATATATCGTCAATATTCATTTGGTTTTACCCATGTATTCACCCTTGTCATTACTCTCCATTCCTTTCTTCATCTCCACGGTCCCATGTGGGATCATTTTCCTCTCGCTCTGTAAGTGTTCCTTGAAAGAGGGCTTGCCGGTAGCACCGCCCCCCATTTTTATTGGTTGGGAATATCTTTATTTCATCCTTCCTCTGTGTCTGGAAGGCCGCCAAGGGAAGGCCACTGTAGAGCCAGGCTGCCCTTCTGGATACCATGGGCCAGGTGGAAAGCTCACACCCTGTTTCTTGGGCATGAGAGGCATCAAGTAAAGCCAGTGTTTGACAGAAGTCAGAGGCAATCATTCAATTTGGACTGGGGCCAGGGGATCAGATCTGGCTCTGGTCAGATTTGGGAAGGAGAGCTGCTCTTGGCAGCCCCTGGGACAAATCAGCATTGTCCATCGGGCAGCCCTGGCATCAGGGCCTCAGTGTCCAGCCTCCCTGTGAGCAGGTGGTGTGGGGAGGAGAATTGCTGTGTCTACCCAAACCTTCACTTTCCCACACATCAGAAGAACTTTATCAGGCCTACTTTCTTTCTTTCTTCTTCTCCTTCTCCTCCTCATCCTCCTCTTTCTTCTTCTTCTTCTTTTAGATTTTATTTATTGGACACAGAGAGAGCAAGAGAGAGCCCAAGCAGGAGGAGCCGCAAGCAGAGGGTGGGGGAGAAGCAGACTTCCTGCAAAAGAGGGAGCCTGATGCGGGGCTCAATCCCAGGAACCTGGGATCATGACCTGAGCTGGGGCAGACGCTTAACCGACTGAGCCACCCAGGTGGCCTGCCTCCTTTCTTCATAGGGCAACTCAAAAAACATTTTGTAAACTGTTCTCCCCATGAATTCCTCAGATCAGGCTAAGACCTGTGCAGAAGCAAGTGAGGGGTCTTCTATGCCCCCAGCTCCAGCCAACGCTCGGCAGCCAGAGTGGCTCTGGCTAGAATTCATAGATCCTGAGAGGGTCAGGCCCAAAGCGAACTGGAGGTCCCAAGGATCCCAGAGTGAATTGGGTGGTTCATGTCTTCTCCAGACGGGTATTCCTCTGGGCTGGGGTCTCAGCAGCCCAGCCCCCACATCCTCTCTCCACATCAGGCAGGAAAGCCAGCAGGCAGAGAGGCATCTGATGGGCTCCTTCCTCCCCTCAAAATCACAAAGCCCCACCTGCGGAGCTGAGTAACTGTCTCTACCAAGGACACAGGAAACAAACAAAATAGAAACGCAGTTACCTCTGTCTGGACTCTGAGCTCTCTCTGGAGCCGGAAGAAAGCTGGAATGCATTTCTGGTGGTCTGCCTATGTTTAGTTATTTTTCTACAGGCTAAAAAGAGAAGCTGAAAGTCTTTCCTTTGCGAAGGTTATTTTGCTGAGCAAAATGAAAACTCATTCTAGACTGTTCCTCTGTCTGTAACACTTTTCCCCCGGATGCCCAGGGGTCATGCTCTCCCTGCAGGGTTCTACTCAAATTGCAGCACCTCGGGCTTCTCCTAATGTCCCATTTAAAAAGCTACAACCACCGTCCTTGCTGACCCCCCCCCACCCCCTGCCCACCTCACCAGCCACCAAAACCCTGGCAATTTCTCATTCCCCTCCACTGCTTGATTCTTTTCTGTGCTTATTTATCATCTGCCTCCCCTTCTGCTACACGAGGGCAAGTTTTCTCCTGTGCTATGTCCCCGGGGCCAACAAGAGTGCTTAGCACATTGTTAGTGTGTGAATTCTGTGTTGCCTCATGACAGGTCACTCTGAAATGTAGAGGCCTGAGACAACAACACTTATTATCTTACAGCGACTGTGGCTCAGGAGCATGGATGCAGGGGGCTGGGTCTCCCACTCAGCCTCTCTGGCCAGGGCTGCTGTGGTTGAATTCTCCTCTGAAGGCTCAAATGGAGAGGACCGGCTTCCTGCTCCCAGGGCTGTTGGCAGAATTTGCTGTCTTGCAATCTGCTGACCGAGGACCTCAGATCCCTGCCAGGCTGTTGGCCAGGAGCTACCCTCCATTTCCCGGCACTCGGGCTTCTCTTCAGAGCATCTCACAATGTGGCAGCTGACGTCATCGGAGTAAGGAAACAAGAAGGACCTCGGAGAGAATGTGGGCAAGATGGAAGCTGCTGCCTTCGGTAAACTAATGTTGAATTTGATTTCCCATCACTTTGTATCCTAGTCATTAAAGGCAAGTTATGAGACCCAGGGCACACCCAAGGGGAGGGGATTCCACAAGAATACAAGTACCAGGAAATGCGATCACGGGGAGCCATTTTAGAAACTGCCAACCACATTGGACTTTCAATTAGTGTTTGTTGAATGGACGGATGAGTGAATTTGGATACATATGGAGGGAGAATAGAGAAAGGTAGGGGCATACTGCTGCTAAGAAATTGTTTTCTTAGCACGTGGGAAAAGCCAGGAGACATGGACCTCCAAGGGCCTGCCTCTTCCCACTTGTCACATGCGTCACTTTCAAGATCGGTTAACTTCGACTCGGATTCCGTCCTCCTCCTTCACCCACAGACGCACGTGCACATAAGACATATAGACAGAGGACAGTTCATTCTTCAGAGAGGCGAAGACACTGGCAAGCTTACTACTGGGCTCAGAGGTTTGTGAGTTGCTTTCAGAGGAAAGGCTGGGGAATTTGTTAATTTGGGGAAAAGTACATTTTTTCCCACTTGCACAACTCAAGTAAGGCTGAACACTCCCCTCTGGAATTTTCCAAACCATTTCTATTTCTCAGATGGAGAGGAGGAAATCTGCACAAAGCAAAGTCTTATTTTTGAGGGAGACATGGATTATAACTGTGGCGTACCTTCTGTGTGCTCAAGCACGAACTTGTACCTCAGGCATACAGAAGAAATAAAGACGCAGGAGGAACACCTAAGTTGGCGGCAGGGACCAGGCTAGCATTAGGGGGACAACAGAGAGGCACGGGGATAACACTGTCTCAATGTACTGCGCTGCTGGAGATCAAGAAGAGGGGATTTATAGCACTGACATGGCAGAGAGAGGTTCTGGAAATAGGTGGGTTAGAGTTTTTCCTTTGAGTATGAAAAGTGTTTGAATTGGAGGGCATTCTAGGCAAGGAGCAGCATAGGAGAAAGGCCTAGAAATGGGAGTTGGTGCAGTATGAACTTGGGCAGGCAAATCGGCCTGAATAAATGGAAGGTATGTACGTGGTCGCAACTCAAAATCATGAGATTCTGAGGGGGCAGGACCTTCCTAAGTTTAGAAGGTGGGATTAGTGAAACTAGTCTTGGAAGGGAAATGAAAAAAATACTGAATTTTGGAGGGCTAACTACCTTTCAAAATTTAGTGTTTTCTTCATTTCCCTTCTAAGACCAGCCTGGCTACTTCCAAGACTAGCCTAGCTACTGGGCCCAGGGCTGAATAGCCCCCAGGAACAACCTGTGATGGGGCAGTGGGTGGGTGGGCGGGTAGAGGGCACCATGATTTCTTCCTGTCAGAAGCTAATGAGGAACACAAGTGGGTCTTGGTAAAAGCTGCCAGGGGAACAAGAAAATTCACGTGGTCTCTTCGTGGTCTGCTCTGAGGGAAAAACTCACCACAGAGAGAAAAGACAGGGTCCCACTAGAGCTTCCTGTGACTGGCCTGCTTTCCTCTCCTGGTTGTACCCGCAGCCCTCCCTTGCTCCTCACCTCGTGCCTCTGCTTTATCTTGTGGCACTGAATTCGCGGCTCCCTGACACTTTGTGTGTTTACGTCTGTCTTGTATATTGTCTGTGTTTCCTACTGCGATATAAGCTTCGTGAGGGCTGGGACTTGCAGACGAGTTCCTAGCATAGGAAAACACTCAGTATCGGTTGAATGGAACAGGGCTTGTTACAAGGTGATTAATGGTACTAAGAAGGAGCTGGAGCTGCTTAGGAAGATGGGGTCCTCAATTTGCTGCCGCGCCACGGCCTTGGCCACCACAGCTGTCTATGTGTGTGCAACTTTACCTGCAGAGAGGAGCTGGCCCTGGCTGAGAACAGCCTCCACCTCCATCTGGACCACAGGGAAAGCCACACACAGCCTCCCTGGGGTCCTGCAGGCGCCAATGTTTTGACTCACCTGAATGGCTCAACTTCCTGTCTCTGAGTTCAGGGCTTCTTTTTTTCTTTTCTCTCTCTCTCTCTCTCTCTTTCTTTCTTTCTTTCTTTCAAGATTTTATTTATTTATTTGACAGTGAAAGAGGGAACGCAAGCAGAGGGAGTGGGAGAAGGAGAAGCTGGCTCTCGTCTGAGCAGGGAGCCCGAGGTGGGGGTCGATCCCAGAATCCTGGGATCATGACCTGAGCCAAAGGCAGACACTTAACTGACTGAGCCACTCAAGAGCCCTTGAGTTTGGGGCTCCTGTACCAGCCTGCCTCTACCTCCCTGGATGCCTGTGGGAATTCCGTCTCCTCGGCCCCCTTCCTGGCTTCCATGCTGGCCTGCCTCTGTGTGAGATCCTGGCTGGAGAGGGCAGGCAGAACTGGGTCTTCCCTTCTCCTCACCCTCTCCCAGCCCAATGAGCGGTAAGAAGGGCTGTTGGTGGTGTTTCAAGAGGCTCCATGACCCCATAAAATATGCTTCAATTTTTCTCAGAAAATGAGCCATTTTTTCCTTCTTGTGTTTTCATTTGGTGCCCAGAAGTCCCTGGATTTCCTGGAATTTATCTGAAGAATTCTAGCTATTCCAGCCGTAGTTTTCACACACATACAGCTCCTGCCAGCAGACTTCGGCCATCTGGGGGCAGCCTGTGGTGGTGGAGTGAGCTCTGCTCTTGAGCTCCAGCGATCTGGCAAGGGCTTTTCTGCTGAGCCCCTTACAAGCTTTTGGATATTTTAAAAAAACAGTCTTACCAAGGTACCATTGGCATGTAGTACACTACACTGAACCATGCGTCAAGTGTTGGCTTAATACATACACCCATGAGATTGACACCACAATCAAGGTAATGAAGATACCCATCACCCCTGAAGTTTCCTGTGCCCCTTGGTTGCCCCTCCTCTCTCCAGGTAACCACTGATCTGCTTTCTGTTCCTATATATGTTTGCCTTTTCTGAACTTCCACAGAAATAGAATCATCCAATTGGTGCTCCTTTTATCTGGCTCTTCTCACTCAGCATAGTTCCCTTGGGATTCATCCATACCATTGTCCGTCTCAGTATTTCGCTTTCTTTGATTCTAGGTAGGATTCCACTGGATGGTTGTATCATAATTTGTGGATCAATTCATCTTTTGAAGGACATTTGCTTTTTCTGCCCAGTTTTTGGCTATTCTACACAAAGCTGCTATGAATAATGAAT
Source organism: Mustela putorius furo (assembly GCF_011764305.1). Lineage (NCBI taxonomy): Eukaryota > Metazoa > Chordata > Mammalia > Carnivora > Mustelidae > Mustela > Mustela putorius. The sequence goes on along the minus strand of NW_025421987.1, from coordinate 106,966,823 downwards.
AACACGATGTCATGAAGATTTACGCATTTGTTTTCTAAGACTTGTATAGTATCAGCTCTTACATTAAGGATTGTGATCCATTTTGAGTTAATTTTTATTAGTGGTGTATGAAGTGACTCCAAGTTCCTTCCTCCCCAGTCCTTCTCCTCTTTCTTCATTGTCTTCATTTTGCATGTACATATCCAATTACTCCAGCACTATTTGTTGCCAATTCTGTCCTTTCTCCAACACATTACTTTTGTGCCTTTGTCAGAGACCAGTTGTTTTTATATGCGTGGGTTTCTAGTATTCTAGTCTTTTGATTTCTTTGTTTATCTTTGCCCCTTCCTTCCTTCTCTCCTTCCTTCCTTCCTATCTTATGACAAGATAGACTTTTTTTTTTTTGAAGTTTTTATTTTAATTCCAGTTAGTTAACATATAGTGTTATTTTAGTTTCAGGCGTACAATATAGTGATTCAACAATTCCATACATCAAACTGTGCTCATCACAAGTGCCCTCCTTAATCCCCATCACCTATTTAACCCATCTCCCTACCCATGTCTCCTCTGGTAACCATCAGTTTGTTCCCTATAATTAAGAGTCAGTGTCTTCATTTGTCTCTCTCTCCCTTTTTCCTTTTGCTGGTTTGTTTTATTTCTTAAATTCCGTGCATGAGGGGGACCTGGGTAACTCAGTCAGTTGAGCGTCCAACTCTTGATTTTGGCTCAGGTCATTATCTCAGGATCATGGGATCAAGTTCTGTGTCATGCTTGGCGTTGAGTCTGTTTGAGGTTCTCTCTCCTTCTTTCTCTGCTTCTCCCCCCACTCCCACCCTTCTTTTTCTCAAATAAATAAATGAAATCTTTAAAACAAATCTCACATATGTGGGAAATCATATAGTATCTTTCTCTGACTGATTTATTTCACTTTGTATTATGCTTTCTAGCTCCAACCATGTTGTTGCAAATGGCAAGGTTACATTCTTTTTGATGGTTGAATAATATTCCATATATATGTGAGATATATACACACACAGGATATATATATCCTATGTATATAGATATCTATACACATGTATATCATATATATGTATATATAGGATATTCTTTATTCATTAGTCAATGAACACTTGACCTGTTTCCCTAATTTGGTTATTGTAAATAATGCTCCTATAAACAGAGATGTGCACTTATTCCTTTGAATTAGTGTTTTTGTATTTTTTGGTAAATACTCAGTGGTACAATAACTGGATCATAGGTTAGTTCTATTTTTAACTTTTTGAGGAACCTCCACACTGTTCTCCAAAGTGGTTGCACCACTTTGCTTATGCAAAGTTCCTTTTTTTCCACATCCTCGCCAACACTTGTTTCTGGGGCTGTTGGTTTTAGCCATTCGGACAGGTGTGATATCTCATTGTCGTTTTGATTTACATTTCCCTGATGATGAGTGATGTTGAGCATCTTTTCATGTTTTATTGGCTATCTGGGCGTCTTCTCTGGAGAAATGTCTGTCTGTTCATGTCTTCTGCCCATGTTTTCATTGGATTATTTGTTTTTTGGGTGGTGAGTTATATAAATTCTTTATATATTTTGGACACTAGCCCTTTATCAGATATGTCATTTGCAAATATCTTCTCCCATTCAATACATTGATTTTGTTTTGTTGATTGTTCCCTTAATTGTGCAGATGCTTTTTATTTAACACTAAGTTGTTTTTATTACTATAGCTTTATAATAACTACTAAAATCACATGTTAGCTCTCCACTTTTACCTTTTTCCTCAGAGTTGTTTTAAGTATCCTAAGTCATTTGTATTCCCATATGAATTTTTAGGAGAGCTTGCCAATTTATAATTTATATATTTATATATTTAAAATGTATATATTTAAATATATATTGTATATATTTATATATTTATATATAATTTATATATTTATACAATTTATATATTTAAAAATGTTTGTCAAGATTTTGATTGGGATTGCTTTGAATTTATAACTCTTGTATATTGTACTTAATCTTCCCTGGGCTTCAATCTCCTCTTCTTTAATGTGGAGATGATTCCTGCATTGCAAGGCAATTGGGAGGTCCATATGGGCTCATACTATAAAATTTCTGACAGTGCCTGGGGCATAATAGATACTGAAATTTGTTAGTTTTTCTTTTAATACCTTGTTCTATGACAAAACCTTGCATCTTTTATCCCTAACATTCCCTGTAGATTTCCCTCTGTTATTTTTGGAAATTTCACCATTATATCCTGGTCAGGAATATATGTGATACCCCCTGCCTCCCTTTTTTGACCTTCTTTTTTTTTTTTTTTTTTTAACTTATTTATTTATTACAGAGACAGAGAGTGTGGGGAGCAGGGCCCAAGAGAGGAGAGTCTTAAGCACACTTAGCGCTAAGCACAGAGCCCATCACAGGGCTCTATCTCATGACTTTAGGATCGCAACCTGAGCCAAAACCAAGAGTTGGATGCCCAACTGACTGTGCCACTCAGGTGTCCTGGCCTTCTGTCTTTTAAGTGGCCTCAAAATCAATGTCTTCAAGGTCTGCTTACTCTCAATCACCACAACAAAATCTCAACTCAAGTTCCAGTCATTACCTGCTGGATTTCCACAGTCATCCTACTGTCTTGACTCTTCCTCTCTAGGTTTGATTCTCTTTGAAGTTGTCTGACCTCCAGTTTATTGGTTAAAAATGCATTCAGTTGCAAGTCACAGTGAATTTGGCTAATGGTACCTTGAAGAAATAGGGGTTTATTTAGCTCACATAACACAAGCAGTGGAGGTAGGCAGTTGCTTGTGTTGGCTCAGGTTATTTACCAGAATACCAAAGGCCTTCCTTTTCTGATCTGCCATGCTTAGTCTTATTAGCTTTCACTCTTGGGCTCGTTTTCTCATAGCCACAAGATAGCTGCCATGGCTCCAGACAACATATCACTTTAAGGCAGAAAGAAGGATGTGGAATAGAAGCTTTCTCAGAATACTTCTTTCCCCACTAGACTTCTGCTTATTTCACGTTGTCTAGAAGAGGCTTGCATGGCCAGCCCTAGCTGCTAGAGAGTCTGGGAATAGAATTTCTGTGAGCTGTCACCCAGGCTTAGACACATTCTCACCCCACACAAAGGAGCAAAGAAGACGTAGAGAATGGGTATTAGGCAGGCAATGGATGGTGTCTTTTACACTTGGTTCTCTTACCTGAGAATGGAGATAATAATGAGGTCATTGTGGGGTTAAATGAGGTGGTGCATAGAAGGTGCTTACTTCTGTGCCTGGCCCATGTTAAGTGCTGAATAAATGGTATATATTATTTTTATTATAGTTAGTATCTTCCTTGACAGAGTCCAAAGATGGCCTTCATTGCTCAAAAAGCCCATTTGGTCCCCAGTGAAATTTACTCCTTTCTCTGGACATGATGTCTTGCCAATTCCTTTCCTGACCACAGAGCATGGCTGCAGAAAACATTCAGGGGCATTCAGTACATTCTAGACAGTGGCATTGTGGCAGAGGATGAGGCAAACCCAGCTCCTGTCCTCATGGGCAGCAGGTCATAAACAGACAAATAAATAAACAGGAGTGATTACAATTAGTGATGAGTGGTGTGCGGGAAATAAACAGGGTGGAGAGCTGGAGGGTTGGGAGGGTGCTCTTAGATAGGGCACCCTAGGAAGGCTCCTCTGAAGACCCCATCTGAACTGAAGAATGACCAGGAGTCTCCAAGGGAAGAGTATTCCAGGCCAAGAAAACAAGCAAAGATCTAGAGGTGTGAAAGAGCTGGTGTACCTAAGGAGGTAGGAAGGGGGTTAGACTATCCTGAGCTCAGGGAGAGTGTTGGAAGAGAAGGTATGAGATGCTGTGGGTGAGCGTCAGCATAAGCAGGTTTTGTAACCATGGTAAGCAGTTGAGATTTTGTTTTAAGTGCAACGTGGAGGTGTTGAAAAATTTTTAGCTTGGGAGAGATGTGATCTGACCAAAGTTCTCAGATGATTCCTGTGGCTGTTCATTCATTCATTCAACCACTATTTGTTGAGTGCCAGGCAATGTGAAAGGCACCAGAAAAAGAAGTCATGAACAAAATAGAGAAAAAATCCTGCCCTGTAGGTAACCTACAGCCCAGTTTTCCAAGGATTTCCTGGGACACAGTAATTTCAGTGCTAGAATAGGGAACATACTGGCCAAACTGGGATGGTCACCTTCCATGGAGCATACATTGGCCCCCACTAGAGTTAGAAAATAAGCAAAACAAACAAGTAAATTGTTTAATTAGTTCAATAATGGTAAGGAAGGGAATCTGAAAGTTTGGGTGAAGGGTGAAGTTTTGGATAAGATGGCTAGTGGAAGTTTTTGTGGGGAGGTGAATCAAGGAGACTAACAGTGTTGAAGTTTGGGGGAGGAGTTTTCCAGGTAGTGTGAACAGCAGATGCAAAAGTTCTGAGGCCAGTGTACGCCCAATGGTGTTTGCAGAGCAGTAAGGAGGGCAGTGTGGCTGGAGAAGAAAATGTGAAGACCAGAGTACTAGAGAGGTGGAGGAGAGAGGGCAGATTATATGGGGCTTTGTAGAACATTATAAGAACTTTGCTTTTCTCTGAGATGGGAACCATTCGGGTAAGGAACAGAAGGTCTAGAGCTTCTGAGTATCACTTTGGTCGCTGTGTTAAGGAAAGACTGAAGGAGCAAAGGCAGAGCAGGGAGATACGATAGTAATTCAGGTGCTTTGGACCAGGGTGAGGCACACTGTGGAGACAGCCTCAGGTTGACGAATCAAGTATGGTGCTGGGGGTAAGGGAGAAAATGGCTGAGAGGTGATCCTTTGTGTCTTATTTGAGCAGGAGGGTAGAAGGAGGGACCACTGCTGGAGTCAGATTTGGGGTAGGGACAGGGAGCCAGGAGTTTCACTTAGAGAAGTGCATGATATCTGCAAGTAGAGGTGGGGGTGGGAAGGTTGTTTGGAACTTAGGGGACAGCTGTGGCACTGGAATGTAAGTTAGAGAATCCTTAGCAAATGCATGGTATTAAGGCCATAGGGATGGGTATTATCTAGGCAGGGAATGTAGAGAGAAGGAATTGAAAGACTGCTCCTAATTCTTGGCTCTGTGGCAATACATACCTTTGCCACTGTTTCAAACTGGGTAGAGTGAACCTTATTCCCTTGACTTTGGATTAGCCATGTGACTTAGTTTGCCCAATAAGATGTTAGTAGATATTGTGCATGTACAGTTTGGCTTCATGCCTCATACTTCTGTCATTGCTGGAAGAATACCCCCTAGGGAGTAGGGCCCCCTCAGTCTAGCCCCTGAGTAAGACACATGGAATGGAACCACTCCTACTACCCCACAAATTCACCACCTCAAGCAGAATTGCAGCTGACCCACAAATACTAAGGAAGAATAAAATCCTTATTGTCATGTACAGTTTGTGGTTGTTTGTTATGTGGCATAACCTGACTGACCCACATACCTCCCTTCAGCCTCTGGTTCCCATTTTTTCTTAACTCCACTTGTCCTCTGCATTGTAACAGTTTAGAGTCTCCCAGTTGCCAAAGATTTCCTCTCCTTTAAAAAAATTTTTTTTTTTTTTATTTGACAGAGATAGATTGTGCACAAGCAGGAGGAACACCAGGCAGAGGGAGAAGCAGGCTCCTTGGATGTGGAACTCAATCCCAAGACCCTGGGATCCTGACCTGAGCCAAAGGCAGATGCTTAACTGACTGAACCGCCCAGGTGTCCCCAAAGCTTTCCTCTTCTTATCCAAGACTTTCAAATCCTATTTCCTTGGATCTTGCTAGACCAGGGGAGGGGTGTGAGAAAAGTGCTTTGTTTCTAGTAGTGGTAACTCACAATGCTTCAGTAATCCTAGAACACATTTTACATGTTCCCATTGGTCCTTGGCAATGGAGGGTCAGGGAGAAGGAGAGTCTTGTACCAGACCCCACAGCTGGAGGAAAGTCAGGAGCCCAGAGGCCCAGAGGGAAGTCTAGTTTTCTTGGGGACAAGCAGAAACAGAAAACCAAACACTGGCCTTATGGGTACAGGGTGGAAGGGAAACTTGTTTTTCACAGAATAACCATTTGTTCCTTTTGAATTCTGTACCACGTGCATTTATTACGTACACACACACACACACACACACACACACAGCCCAGGAATCATGTGTAATATTATTTAAAGAACCCATCTTTGAGTTGAAGGGGATTGGAAAAGGGATTCCTAGAAGTAGATTTTTTCTGTTTCTAGATCTGTCCAAGGGAGGAGGCCTGAAGTACATTATCCAAGCAAGACTTCTCCATGCCTAATTCTGATTTCTCCCTATCACGCCCTTGTTTGGATGGGGAACTATGAGTTGGAAGCCCTGAAATTTCTAGAGGAGGAGAGCCTCTGCATGGGATCCTGCCCTGCCTTGTGTGGTAAGCATGCTTCCTGGGGTTCAGAAACCTCTGGGGTGCCAGTGCTTCCTTTTCCTGGCAGCAGGCTGGAAACACAGACAGCTATTTACATGTCAGCTGGGAGAAGCCCTACCTCTAACACCCTAGAGCTCTGACACCCCTCTTTGCATGGAAGCGCCTGCTAGAAATAGTAGTCCCAATTGCATATGGTTGCTTTTTGTTGTAAATTCAGGGAGGTAAAATCCACATCAATCCACAGCCTCTCTGTCTGCCTGCCTTTGGATTCCCATCTATGAAAAGATGTGATGGGGGGGGTGGGGCAACGACGGTGGGGTGGGATTGGGGTGTGCTCCTCAGGCTGGGGCTGGAGAGGTATCTAGGAGGGAGGGAGGATTAGAATCATTGGGGGACAAAAGTCCTACTCTGAAAAGAGAAGCTCACAATGACCACAGTGAGTATAGCTCTGTTCTGTTTTGGTATGTTTGTTTTCTTTTTGGTCGGGATACATCAAAGCATTTGAAACTTCCAGTGACATTAAAGGAAGATAGATGCGAGATATTAAACAAATGTGGGTGAAGAAAGGACTGCCAGGACAGCAGGCTGGCTAGTGGGACTTGAAAAGGTTGCATTTGCAGTTGCAGAAATGAGAAACTCTCCTTTCAGTCCAGCGTCCCAAGAGGCCTGGACAATCAGGGTAGACTTGGAGGATCAGACGTGCAGACAAAACCAGCATCTGCATTTGAAACGGGCTCCCAGGGGCTCTTCTGGGAAGCTAGAAACGGAATCAGCCAGCTGACAGGTTCCGCCAGTCCAGAGAACATCCCAGGAAGCTCAAGCAGGAGGCTCCCGCTCTGATCACGGCTCCTGGGTGTCCGGGTCCAGGAGGGGCCCCTAAAGAAACCCTGCGCCAAAAGCTGGAGCTGGAGGGTGGGAGAGTGGGCGGAGGTCATGTGTTGCCCACCGCCCCCCATCCCCAACCCGGCTTGGTTATTTTGCTCAAAGTCACCCCCAAATGCGAATGGGAATAAACTCTCCTTGTTTGCCTCTCGCCCGGCCTAAGCCCCGGGTCCCCTTGGGTGTCGTCCAGGACGCCGGCACGGCTGCTTACAATGGCGCTCAGACGACAGATGGCGGGCGGGGAGGGGAGGGGCGCGGGCAGGTGCGCGGGGGAGACGCGCCGCCGCAGCGCGAGACGCCGTCTGTCGGCTCAATGGCTTGCGGCCCGCCGGCTGCAGTGGCGGCCGCCGGGCCCTGCGAACAATGACCGAATTCTCCGAACCCCTCACAACCCCCGCGGGGCTGGGCCACGCGCCAGCCGGGCGGGCGAACCCTTGTGCGGCGCGGGCGGGGCTCGCCCATGCCCGTGCGCCGGAGCCTCCGGGCTGGGCCAGGGTGCCCAGCCGGAGCCGCGAGTGCGCTCGGGCACGCACACACGCACGCACACTCACGTGCTTCCGCTCACGCGGGGCTCGGGGCCAGGGAGGCCTTGAAACGGTCACAGGTGTGGCGAGCCCCGCGCAGTAGGCGCTGGGGCTTTCTCTGCTGGCACAGAGGTGTTTGCTGTGGAGCGACAGGCCCCATTATCACAAGCCAAGGGGCTAAGGGGGTCTCAGCCAGGGCAGCGACACAGAAAGCCCTGGGTCAGAGCTGGGAGGGCTGCAGCCTGGCCCTGGCTCTGCCACTTGCTGGGGCCAAGTTGGTGCGCCCGCCGCAGAGCGCCTTTTCCAGAAAGCTCATTTCGCCCCGGAAGCCCGCAGGCTTTCGCAACCGCTATTGCAGGCCAGGTCCCCTCCCTGGGCTTCGTGCCCCTTAAACAAGGCGAACCGGAATCGGGCAAGGCAGGCGACAGGACCGCAGCCCTTTCTGCCCATCCCCTCCGGCCTCAAGTTTTCCTGAAGTCAGGGAGGCACTCTGGTGAGCTTAGGGGAGTGTTTAGCCCTTAGGGCAGTCGAACAAATTGGGCGAGTCAAAGGCAAATGGAGGCAAGACCCAGCACACCGTGTGGCAGGCCCCCTTTTGTTGTTGAGGAGCTAAAGGCAGCAGGCGGGGGCGCGGCGGGGGGGGGGGGGGGGGGACCTGGATGACTGAATGTTTAAGGCATGTGTGTATGTGTGTGTGTGTGTGTGTGTGTGTGTGTGTGTGGCTTTGAGGTGGGTATGTGTGCCCTCAGGGGTTCTAGAGGTGCTGCAGTGAACCTCCCTCCCCCATTTCCCCACACTGCCTGGAGGAGTAACAGTGAACACTGTACAACCAAGGCAACACAGTAGGCTCTGAGTTTGAAAGAAATTCTTCCCTGCGGTAAATGGAGACGATGCCCTGTGAGAGAATGTCCCTTAGGATGGCCACAGCTCTGATCCTGCCTTTCCCTAATAGGGCCCAGGTTCTGCGTGCTTGCTGCTCTCAACTGGGTTGTATATAAAGCATTATAATCCCTGCCTGCTTGCTTTCTTTAATTATCAATCTTCATTCTGAGATCTATGTATGTTATATGTATGATACATATGTATCATGCATTAATGTTGTACTTATAAAAATATGTATGTGTATGTGTGTGTGTGTGTGTGTGGTGTGTATTTGTAGATATGGCCCACCTGACCACGCAGAAGTCATTTTACTAGTCAATCTTGATTGTGAAATACCCCTTTTTCCTTTAAAGGGGTACATAATGCTGTTGGCAGAGCACTTGATAATTCTGCTATACAGAGTAATAACACACCAGAGTTGGAAGGGAAATTCAACATTTTTCTGGTGCGATGTTTCTCAGGCTCACCACCTTTGTGACTTTGTGGCATATCATGTACCACCTATATTTACTTAATATGTTTTTGTAAATCCTCTTGTTTTTTTACCTTAAATTTATTTTTAAGGGAGGGGCACCTGGGTAGTGCAGTCGGGTTGGGCTGCAGACTCTTGGTTCCAGCTCAGGTCATGATTTCAGAATCTTGACATAGAGCAGTGTAGGCCTCTGTGCTCAGCAAGGAGTCTGCTGGAGGATTCTCTCTCTCCGTCTCCCTCTCCCCCGTCCCCATCTCCCCAACCCCCACCTCTAAAATAAATCTGTTAAAACTTTTTATTTTTAAGGGATATTTTGGAGGTGATTCTGAGGACGTGGTGACATGACTGTGGTCTCCTTTTCATCCACTTCATAGTTAATTTCTCTCTCTTTTTCTCTCTCTCCCTTTCCCTTTAATAAACAGTTGTAGGGACCAATGGAAAGAATGAGTGATAGTTGTTCAACTCCATCAGTTCGTACATGAAACACAGTTCAAGAAGAAATGGAGCCTGAGGAACTTGGCCCCTGATCCGTGGCCCCTTAGAAAGGTTCACACTGGGCCAGATAGAGACACCTGGTCCCCTGTGCCTTGTCTCAGCAACTAAGAAGTTATTAAACCAGTAGGGGTTAAGTTCCCTTGTTCCTGAGGTTGGAGACTCCTTGGAATGCAGTTCAGGGAAGGATTTTCTAGATGCTTCTGCAGGAGATGGGTAGCATGTCCACATCTAAGCTGCCTCATTGAGAATAGTGTCCTTTCCTCCTTTTTCCACCGGCAGAATGCCCATCCCTTAGGTTGCTCCAGCACTTGGACCTGAGCCTCAGTGAGCTGGCAGAGAGATGAAGGACAAACAGAGTGTACATCCAATGAGCTAGAACTGCTGAGAGAGACAGATGGTAACACGAATTAAAAAAAAAAAAAAAAAAAAAAAAAAGCCCTACAGATATTTAAATACAGTAAAAAGAGTCTGTGGAGCTAAAAATGTGATTTCCCAACGAAATAGTTCAATTGATGAGTTGAAGGAGAAAATGATCACCACTGAGATTCAGAAAAGCAGCCTGGAAAATCAAGGTCAGCAAGTAGCTTCAAGTACAGAGCACAATTATAGAGATGGAAATTGGGAAAAATTGGTCTAGGAGGGCAGATCTGATGACCTAACATATGAATAACAGGACTTCCAGAAGGAGAAAAAGGAATAGATGAAAGAAATAATGTCATAGAAAAAGATTGCCCTGAGCAGAAGGAAGATTTGAATCTGCAAGACTGAAAGGATTTTCTGAATTTCAGGCTGAACAGACAAGAAAGTACCTGCCTCTTTCTGAACCATAAGGATAAAAGAGGAAAATGTTATAAGGTTCAGACAATTACCTCAACTTATCTGAAAAGAAAAACGAACAGGGTTGGCATTACACTTCCCATCTAGTACTAGAAGCTACAAGCTGATGAAATAGACTCCATAGGACTGTTCCTGTTGAAGTGATTCACCTGGTGAGGACAAAGAAATATATTTAAGGTTAACCCCACCTGCTGAAAATATTCTAGAGAGGATGTTCCCCAAACGCAAATCACCCAGGAAAGAATGGAATGGAAAAGTAGATAGAATTTCCAAATTAACAAAGGGAAAAATGGAAACCAGCAAAAATAAGAAAAGACAAAGGAGAGAAGAAAATAATTTTCTCATTATTCTAGGACTCTATATTTGCAAATGCACCTACTTCCTCAATTTTTTTTTTTTTTGTAACCTTAAATCAATACCGCTAAATGCCATACGTATAGGGCATACAAGGTGTACATTTTAGAAGACGGTTTGGCAGTTTCTTACAAACTAAACACACTCTTACCATATGATTTTAATTGAACTCCTCAGTATTTATCCAAACAAGCTGAAAATTTGTGTCTACATAAAAGCTGAATGTGAATATTTGTAGTAGTTTTATTTGTAATTACCAAAACTTAGAAGCACCCACAATGTCCCTTAGTAGGTGAATGGATAAAATAAACTGAAGTACATGAAGACAATAAATACTAATCCGTGCTAAAAGGAATCATCAAGCCATGAGAAGATATGGAGGAACCTTAAAGTATATTATTAAGTGAAAGAAGTCAATGGGAAAAGGCTACATACTGTATGATTCCAACTATATGACATTCTGGAAAAGGAAAACTATGGAAATAGTAAAAGATCAGTAGATTCTAAGGGTTGGGAATTGGGAGGGAGGGGTGAATAGGTGGAGCACAGAGTATTTTCAGGGCAGTGGAACTACGCTGTATGATCCTGTAATGGTGGATACATGTTATTACGTGTTTGTCCAAACCCACAGAATGTACAGCACCACGACTGAACCCCATTGTGAACTATGGATCTTGGGTGACAATGATGTGTCAATTTACACACATCTCTGGTAGCAAACATGGCGCCCTCATGCCGGATGTTGATAATGGGGGAGGCTGTGTGTGTGTAGGGACACAAGGGGTATATAAAAACTCTTTCTGGAGTGCCTGTGTGGCTTAATCAGTTGAGTGTCTGACTCTTGGTTTCAGCTCAGGTTCTGATCTCATGGGTCATGGGATTGAGCCCTGCGTGGGCTCCGTGCTCACTGAGGAGTCTGCTTGAGATTCTCTCCCTCTACCTTTCCCCACACTCATGCTCTCTTGTCTCTCTCTCTCTCTAAAGTAAAGAAAATCTTAAAAAAAAAAAAAACAAACCTCTTTGAATATTTTTCCTTGGTCTTTTCTAATATTTGGAGAGGTTAATGCTGACAGGTTTACTCAAAGCACCTCCCTACCTCAAGCCCTACTTCCCCCACCCATGTTAAAACGGGAAGCCCTTTTTCCACAAGAAAATAAAAACTAAAAGGAAGCTATATTCACCATAAATAAAAAAATAGATATAGTTAAAATAAGTAGAAGATAGCAAAAAAAAAAAGAATAATAAAATCAAAATTAAGTTCTTAAATTCCAGCTTCTATCGCCAGCAGAGGGCTTGGACCTGAGACCTGCTCGCTCACTCTGTGGTAAAGGAAGATCAAAGTCATTAGAGAAGCATTAAACACCCCCTGGCACCAAATGGAGACCTTCTCTTCCACAGGATTAATGAACCAAAAGGTCACTGTAAAGGAAAGCACTTCTCAGGAAGTGCCTGCTTTCATCTCCTTTGATGCTCTGCTCTTGTGTCACCTAAAATCCCTGGCGATGGAACTCCAGCCCTTGAGAAATGCGGATTTCATCTAAACCTTGTTTCTCCCATTGGAAAGCCAGCCCCTGGAAAAATGGGTGCCTCGTGCAAGGTCATACTGCCGGGCGGTAGTGTGTCTTTACTGTCATACTGGGCTGGCTTTACCCGAAGAAGCAGGATTCTCTCTAGACGCCTTGCAGAAAAAACAAAATCAGGAGATGACGTTCAGTTCTATTCTTTGCTGGTCGTAGAAAATAACCCCTTGCTCTTTTCCTTTCAGTTACTTAGAAAAATAATTTCATGTACATGGAAATCAAAATAGATGTTCAAGGGGTAGTATGGAATATATAAAGGTCCTAGGAGGAGAAAAATCCTCATCCAAGAAGCCATTTCAAATGCTTTGTCTTGTTTCTCAGGGCAGGGAACGTATTTAAGAATAGAACTCACGGAAGCAAGGTTTTCAAATGGAAGAGAGCGGTGGCTGGTAATTATAATGTGATGGTCATTATGGTTTTCCAGGAAGTGCCTAAATTACAGGACAGGTGTCATTTCCCCATTGCTTCCTCCTGAGAAAAGTAATGCAAGCCCCCAAATCAGTGTCTGGCTGGTAGGCATTTGGAAACTGTACCCACCTTGTCCAAGGCAAGGCGGTTTTGTTTCAGGGACTCGTGGCTGCCCCCTCCTTCCTTTGGCCCGTGTCACCTGGCGTGAGGGGCAGTGGTCAGTGCCTTGTCTGCCTCCTCGACCGCTCTCTACAGTGAAGGCGGCACTGTTCGCTAGGCTCTTCCCTGCCTCCTCTGCGGCTCCAAGAGAGATGAAATGGCGAGAAAGTCAACACGGATGAGGTCATGGAGAACGGGCAGCCGTGAAACGGGCAGATTCTGTTTCCCCTCTCCTCTGTACAAAGGCAACCTTTCATTCCCCTGGAAAAATCCACCATGGGCCCTCGTGAAGAAATGGTCTTCCCCAGGACTCCTGTTTACTTTAGCTCTTGCCTGGGAGGCCAGGACTGGCTGACACAAATGCCACCCTTTTTTAAGGCATACTGACCTCAAATTGGCAGAGAGGAGAAATGAGAGTTTTTGTGAGGAGGGCCCACAGGGAAGGTCCGTGGAATTTTCCTGCAGCATCTTGACTGCAACAACAGCAGCTGTTGCACACAGTTGTCTTGATGAAGGGACATTTTGACTCAGTCTAAAACCCAGCCATTAAACTTTAGGCTTAAAAAAAAAAAATGGCCAAGTCCCCAGACATTCCTATCCTATTTCTGAGCCTCCTTGGCTGGGGTGAGGATGGGGAATGGAGTAGGCGTGATAAGATTCTGTTTTGCCAATTGATGATTTTATAAAGTGTCAAGAATTTGGTGTCAGAGCGACCACCTTAAAATAGCCAGCTTCTCATCTAGCCCCACTCTTGCCCCCCAGTGTGGCAGCCCTCTTATCACATTACCTTCTATGTTGGTGCTTGGCCCAGCATGACCTCCTTGGGGCAGGCACCCCTTCTTCTGAGTCTCCAACAGTAACAGCTGCTCGGTGTGCGCTCACTTGACTAATAGAAGAAAATGTGCTTACGTTCAGCTGGGACTTTCCCACATTGCTGAAAAGCAAAGATAATGAACAAAGAAAAGATCTCTAGACCAGCGGTTTGGTTTCTTCAAACTCGTTGACCTCAATCTATAATGAAAAAAGGCATTTTAGGGGTGCGTGTGTGGCTGAGTGGATTAAGCCTCTGCCTTCAGCTCAGGCCATGATCTCAGGGTCCTGGGATCAAGCCCCGCAATAGGCTCTCTGCTCAGCAGGGAGCCTGCTTTCCCCCTACCCCACCACCTGCTGCTCTGCCTACTTGTGATCTCTCTCTCTGTCAAATAAATAAATAAAATCTTAAAAAAAAAAAAAAGGCATTTTATATCACAACCCAGTCTAAGATATACTTAGACACACGCACACACACACACACACACACACACACGATACCCCCTAGGTGCTCTTGCCTCCGCGCTCACCCTTGCCCCCAGTGTGGCCCCAGCCCTCAGTCCCGGGTTTTCCTTGAAACTCTTCAGTGAGGTGTAACTGACATATAAACTAGACATATTTAACATATACAACTCAGTGAGTCTGGGGGTAAGTTTACACCTGTGAAACCATCACCACCAAGACCATAGACGTGTCCATCACCTTCTAAAGTTCCCTCTTGCCCCTTTATTATTACTACTACTGTTGTTGTTATGCATGTGGTCAGAACACTTAATGTAATAATATCTGTTTCTTAAAAATTTTAAGCAATACAATATCGTTAGCTATAGGTACTTTGCTGTACAGTACATCTCCAAAACTTACTTATCTTGCACACCTGACCCTTTGTACCCTTTGACCATCTCCTCTCCATTTCCTCTGGCCCACCCCCCAGTCCCTGGCAACCACCATTTTATTTTCTGCTTCCATGAGTTTAACTATTTTAGATTCTACATAGAAGTGAGATCATGCAGGATTTGTCCGCCTGTGTTTGGCTTATCTCAGTTATAATAACCTCTAAATTCATTGTATTAGTCAAGGTTCTTCAGAGAAGCAGAACCAACATGATATATATACATATCTCCCCACTATATCCATATATATATCTATATATATATCTCCTAACATTATATATATATATATATATGTGTGTGTGTGTATATATATACACCCAGGGGTCCATTGGAATCTTCATTTTACAGACAAGAAGGTTGAGGCTCAGGGCTTCGGGCCTCCCCCAGATCATATATATATATATATATATATATATATATATATATATATATGAGAGATAAGAGGACATTTATTATAGGAACTGACTCATATTGTTAGGGAGGCTGAGAAGTCCCAGAGTCTGCCATCTGCAAGGCAGAAACTGGGAAAGCTGGTGGCATAATTCGGTTCAAGTCCAAAGGGCTGGGAACCAGGGGAACACTGGTGTAAGTTTGGAGAACCAGGAGCTCCCATGTCTGAGGGCAGGAGAAGGGGGATGTCGCAGCTCGAGAAGAGAGCATATTGGCCCTTCTTTCACCTTTTTTGTTCCAACTGGGTGCTCGATGGATTGAATGATGCCTGCCTGCATGGGTGAGGGCTGATCTCTTTACCCAGCCTAAAACAGGAGACACTGTTTTAGTACGTAAGTAGAAGAGATTTGAGTCATCATCTACTTCAGCCTACTGAAGCAAACGCTAATCTCTTCCGGAAGGACTCTCTCGGGCACATCCAGAAATAATATTTTACCAGCCATCTTGGCATCCCTTAACCCAGTCATGTGGACACAAAATAACCATCACATCCATACATGTTGTCCCAAATGGCAGGATTTCCTTCCTTTTTTTTCCTTTTAAGGCCAAGTAATATTCCATTGTATATATATGTCGCAGTTTCTTTATCTACTCATCAGTTAGGTGTTACTTAGGTTGTTTCCATCGCTTAACTATTATGAATCTCAACCCCTTATTTAGCCCACAATGCCCCACGTGACAAAGGTCCTGATGAGCTGGACCTTGGACCAGAATACCCCTGCCACTACATGTGGGCAATCGGGGAAGATAGAATTTGGTGCCCATATCCTCTGGGTAAGGTCCAACTGTTGTGAAGGAGACACTGTTTTAGTACGTAAGTAGAAGAGATTTGAGTCATCATCTACTTGAAAACTTCCTTTTTTAAAAAAAAAAAAATTATTTATTTATTTAGAGCGTGAGTAGGGGAAGGGGCAGAGGGAGAGAGAGAGAGAGAGAGAGAGGATCTCAGACAGACTCCTTGCTGAGCACAGAGCCTGACTCGGGGCTCGATCTCATGACCCTGAGATCATGACCTGAGCTGAAACCAAGAGTTGGATGCTTAACCAACTGAGCCACCCAGGGGTCCATTGGAATCTTCATTTTACAGACAAGAAGGTTGAGGCTCAGGGCTTCGGGCCTCCCCCAGATCTTTACATTCCAGCAGCGTGTGCTTGCCCAACACTGCAGAACTTCTCCCAGCCCCATCTGGGCTGGCCAGGCTGCTAGCATGGGGCCCTGTCTGGGGCACTCATAGCACCCGTGGATGTCTGACCTTGGGCAAAGCTGTTAGCTTCCATGACCTCAGCATGCTGAGCCATAAACATGGGGGTAGTAATCCCCATCAGAAATAGTTGTTACCCTGATAATTCTACTTATTGATTCATTGAACAAGCACTTATTAAGTTATGAATTACTATATGCCAAGCTCTGTTCTAGATGCTAGGAAAACAAGCAATGAATAAATAAGAAATCCAGATTCTGTCGTCATGGGACTTATGTTCTACTGGGGGAGACAGTTAATACGTAAATCAGTAGGTACATATACAAACTAATATTCAGAATGGATAGGGCAATAAAAGGTAAGGGTTGGGGAGAGACTGACTGAAGGAAAGCATTTGTTAAATTACACATCACCAAAAAACTGCCTGGGACTTAGATGTTGCTCATCAAATGCTGATTGCCTTCTCTTCTTGTCTACATTTCTCACTTCCACCTTCTCAGGCAATTCCATGCTCCCTGTTCTTCTCAGGTTGCCCATAAGCCCTCTTTGGGGGTTTCTTGCCTTGTCCTTCAGCCGTCTGCCCAGCCATCCGGTGTCGTTTTCATATCTTGCCTCTTGCAGACCCTGTGTCACTTAACAGTAGTAGGGGATTGAGAGCAGTAATAAGTCTGGCAGAGAGAAGGCAAGGAAAGAGATGCAAGCGATACAGCCATGAGGCGCTCCCCTGGGCGTCGGGGCACTTGCTTCCTTGCTGGAGCCTTGGCTTTGCTGGGTGGGGAGCTCCTCCTGGACAGAGTTTTCTATTTAGAATAGAAAAGATTTTCTGAAAGTATCACACTGATTATCAAGGATCAAGTCTCTTTCCCAAATTTATTTGAATAATGAAACTTAACAAATTTAATTTCTCTTATCCACCAACGAGTATAAAAAGCAGTTCCAAAACATAGAGCAAAGACAAGGAAAAGAATATTTTATTAAAAAATAACAATGAGAAAATAAATAACAATGAGGGACACTTGGGTGGCTCAGTTGGTTGAGTGTCTGCCTTCAACTCAGGTTATGATCCCAGGGTCCTGGGATCGAGCCCTGCAGCAGGGTCCCTGCTCTTCTGGGAGGCTGTTTCTCCCTCTCCCTCTCTGCCGCTCCCCATGCTTGTGCTCTCTCTCTATCAAATAAATAAATAAAATATTTTAAAAAATTACAAGGAGAGAAAATAATGTTTTTTTTTTCCATTTGTAAATATGTACTCTGTTTCATTGTACTCAGTCACTTAATTATGAATAGTTCCAGGTGTGAGTTGCTTTTCTGTTTAGAGTTCAAGGTTGGGAATGTCTTTGATGAGTTCTGCTTTGGGTTTCAGAGGAACAGACAGCTTACCTTTTCTGGAGGAGGAGAGTCTAAACCAGCCTCTCTTCTGTGGCAAAGTTTCCTTTTTTTTTTCCTTCTAGAACTCGGATCTCAAGCCCCCTCTTTGGGGTGGGCACCTCGGATCCATCTCTGAGCGAGACTGGGAGCTGGTCCTGGAGGTCACATAGAGTTGGGAGACAGGGAGTTCTCAGGGAGATCTTGCAGCCAGAAGCTCTATTGTCAGGTCCAGCTCAGCCTTTTCCCACTACTATGACCCAGACCTCAGTTTCTGCATTTGTAAATGGAGGGGGCTGGCACAGATCAGCATTTCCCCCAAATGTTATCCACATACAGCAGTCCCATGAGATGCTCTGGGAGCAATGGTAAGCAGAGTAAGCTTGCCAGCTGCTGACGCCTCTAGGAGCAATCTGGGAAGGCCTGTGGGGGGGCAGGTGGGGGGGGCAGGTGAGCGGCGCTGCATCACTTCTGGCCTGGGCCACCTGCCCTGGCTGGGACATGGGGCCCTTCACTGCTGGGTTCCCTCAGGCAGCTTTCTGGGAAGAGCCAGCTGTGGTCTTCTAGAGGTCTGTCACATCAGAGAGGCCTGGCTGTGAGCCCCATTCCACGGCTGTGAGGGACTGAGCACCCTCTCTGACCTACGGCCTGTGGTCGCATCCTGCCCCCATCGAGAGGCTCTAGCTGACTTCTCTGTGGGCTGGTGGTTAAGTGGGCAGACACGTCTGGGTGTAGAGCCACTGCCAGTCCGGCCGCGGCCGTGAGCAAGCGGGCGTTCCGTTGCCTGCTGTCTCACACAGGGTGCCTCATCCTGGCCTTTCTCACACCCTCTCCCAGTTTTTCCAGAACTCCCTGGGGGTAAGTGAGACTCACTATGAAGCTCAGACACTACTATGGAGGGGCGGGTCTGCCTCTCCCCGTGGGGCCCCCTGTCAGGGTCACTGGCAAGGACATCTCCTGGCTTCCAGAACTGGAAGAGGGGCAGGACTGTCGGAACAGTTAGAATTCATCTTTGGTTCCCTTCCTTCTCCTTCTGGTTCCCCTTGAATCTATGGTTTTCTCCTTCCAGAAAGAGGTGACAAAGGAACCAGCCTCGGTGAAGTAAGGACAGCGCACCAAGCTCCCTGAGACTGAGACAGTGGTGGTGAAGGTCAGTCAGGGAGGGACCGTGACCTCAGCCTGAGCATGTGCAATGTCGGGGGGCCTGGGAGCCCATCTGGCACGGCCCGCAGGAGACGGCGGGAAGTCTGGCTGGGGTGTAGACTGAGTCATCTCAGCACGGCAGAGTCCCGGGTAGTCACGCCTGTGAGTGATGAGCACCTTGAGGAAAGACAACGTCACAGACGTGTCTGGAAGGTGAATCAGGGAGCCGCAGAATAGAGGTCTCTGCATTCCCGGGGGCGGCTTCCTTTTACTGCCTAGTTCTGATAGGTTTTCTCCCCCGAGCGACCTCAAAGGAATGATAGCTTTGCAATTGACGTTTCTGTGGCAAAATGAGTTAGTGTGTCTCAGAGCTCCGAAGGGTGGAAACCATGGGGTTTCAGAGGCTGACAGCCCTTCTCTTTTTCCCTCCTTCCCTTTCTGGGCCCCCTTCCTTGCTCCTCCCTCCGCCCCTCCGTCCCTCCGTCCCTCCTGGCCATCCTTCTTCCTGTCCATCCTTTTCTCCTCCCTCCCTTCCTTCCCTCTTCCCCTCCTGCCTTCCTCCCAGAATGTCTATATTCATCTCGCAAATATTTACTAGACAACTACTATGTGCCAAGTAGTGGGGACTGGGGACACAGCGGTGAATGAGACACAGATGGTCTGTGCTGTCATACATGATGTGGTCTCGGGTAGCAGAAGGACACCAAACGATCACAAATGACTCCCTGCAATTTGAGCCTAGTCCAGGGAATCTGAATGCACCTCACAGGGGTCTTGGCTGGACCTGGAGGGCCAGGGAGGCCTTCCTTGAGACACTGCAGTTAGGATGAGACCGGGAGGATGGGAAGTTCACCAGGGAAGAGCATCGAAGCAGACGGAATGGAGGAAGTGGAGAGCTCAATGACTTTGAGGAACAGGGTATTAAGTGTGGCCGGAGTGGGACATGGAAGGGATTGAAGGGCTGAGCCAGGATTCAGCTCAGCAAAAACATGGGAGGCTGTGTTAAGGATCTGGGGCCCTCCTTAGGCAGAGATGGGTGGAGGACTGGTCCCCATGGGCCTTGCAGGGGACCTGTGAGAGTCTGCTCATGGAGTGTCTGATGCCCCACCATCAGTCACACCATATAAGGACCATGTACCCTACTCTAGGAGGCTGGTTTCTAGGGATCATCCCACCCAGAGCCACCATGGGGGACTGTGCTTTCGAAAGCACCATGGAGCAGGTGCTTTCGGTTCCCCCTTCTATTTTTAACAGTAGGATGAACAGTAGTAGTGGCTGCTGGGGAATCTTTTACTCTTTTAAATGGATAGTCCAGGCCCAGAGGGAGGCTGCTGACTGCCCCCTTCCAAGCCAGAAAACCCTGGGATCACAGTAACATAGCAGCCTGTTCATTGTGACATGGCACCTTGTGCTAGGAATGGGAAAATCCCAATGAAGAATGAAGAAGTTCACAGAGACCTTGATATAGTGGAAGGAGTCAGGCTTTGGGGACAGAAAGACTTGGATGTACATTCTGGATCTGCCACTAGCTGTGTGGCCTTGGACAAATCACTTAGCCTCTCTGAGCCTCATGTGCTCACCTGTAACTAGGAGACAATTGTAACAAGCTACCTTTATCCTGTTGTATGAGGATTACTATGGTAGTTGTACGATGTTCAGCACAGTCCAAGTTGCCCTTCAGTATCTGGCCGGGGTAGGAAGAGTTTAAACCTTCTTAGACAGGTGGCTTTTCACTTGTATTCTGAATAAGGAGAAGCCTCCTCTGCCATCAATATTCTTACTAGTCCTTTGTGAGCCAAGCTGTCACTGCTAGGACGTCCTGCCTTTTGTTTTTCTGCATGGCAGCTGGACCCTGTCTCCCATGATTTGCCTGAAACTGAGCCTGGCAGTATCAGGGCAGAGAGAGAAGTACCCAGACCCCTCACCACTTGTAGGCCCTCTCCCCTTGTTCCCATGAGAGAGCTCACAGGGGGCACGTAACACTGGTCCTGCTGAAACAGCAGGTCAGCTGCCTGGGCTAAATCATGTCCCACACATGCACAGGTTTCCCTTTTCCCAGCACCATTCTTGGGCTACACACCAAGGCCTATCAGACCAGGCATGAACCCTTCTCAGGACCAGGGAAGGAGGGACCAACCGGGTTTCTTGGGCTACACACACACACACACACACACACAGCATAATTATGTAACACACACACACACACACACACACACACACAGCATAATTATGTAACACACATACACAGATGCATAGAGTGACCTCAAACCCAGAGACACCTAGATATTTGAGCACATGATACTGTCATTTAACTTTTCCATTGGGTCTCTTATCTGAAAACAAGGATGATGATAAAAGGGTAATGTTGTCAGATTGTCACAATTACACGTAAGGAATGTGAAACACTGCCTGGACCAGAGTGAGCACTTAGCTTTTGCTAGCTATGATTACAGCTGGAAATCCTCATGGGACACAGACAGATATGGGACCACAAGTAGGCTCAGACCCTGCAGAATCAGATGCCACGTCTGTCCACAGATAGAACGTGTAGGGGCCTAACCAAGGGGAGCCCACCGGTAGGCTCACAGGGTTTGGCCTCGGCTGGGTTAGGCCAGATCGATTTCAGCTTCACTGCACCCAAGGGAATGAAATTACTCTGTAGATTCAAATGAGCAGGGTTTTGAGATGGAGCATGGAGGGAGGGTGTGTGGAGAGGCAGGAAGCTGGGCCCAAGAGGTCAAAGCCTCTTCAAAAGAGGGCAGATAGTGTCTTTTAAGCTGTCTGATGGTTGCGCCTGCAGTGTAGACCCCACGCATCTCTGACTCTTCAGTATAAGGTGTTTTGCCAACAGCAAAACACCAGGCATGACAGGTATTTGGAGATGATCAAAGAAAGGGGGCTGCGTACATATCTGAGTTAAAGTGCCACTGGCCACACTCAGAGGCAAGAGAGAAGAGAGGTGGTATTCAGTGGGAGCAGGAATTAGAGCCAGCAGACCAGGAGAGAGGGAAGAGACCCCAGGCCACTGGAAGATACCATCAAAAGATGGGTGTTGGCGCCGTTAGGATGATTGGGGGTGCAGAACTGTCCAGGTGGTCAACTTCTGGAAGATAAGCTGCAGAAATCTGAGCACTTATGTCCAGCTCTCTTTAAAACAATGTCCCTACCTGCTAAGGGAGGCTGGAGGGAGGGGTGTGGGACTTGTGTGGATTTAGTGAGGGAAGGCTGGGTGAAAAGTGGGTGCGGGGCAGAGGAAAAGCTGCGTTGTGGTCAGCTTGAAGGCACTATGGGATATATCTTTTTTCTTTTTTTTTTTTTTATTTGACAGACAGAGATCACAAGTAGGCAGAGAGGCAGGCAGAGAGAGAGGAGGAAGCAGGCTCCCCGCCGAGCAGAGAGCCTGACATGGGACTCGATCCCAGGACCTGAGATCACGACCCGAGCCGAAGGCAGCGGCCCAACCCACCGAGCCACCCAGGCGCCCCACTATGGGATATATCTTGAGGGAAGTCCTCTAGGAACTTTCTCTGCAATTCACCAAGACATTTCCTATGACTGCACACTGATTATCTATTTTTAAAATTTTATTTATTTATTTGACACAGAGAGAGAGAGATCACAAGTAGGCAGAGAGGCAGGCAGAGAGAGAGGAAGCAGTCTCCCTGCTGAGCAGAGAGCCCAATGCAGGGCTTGATCCCAGAACCTTGAGATCGCGACCCGGGCCAAAGGCAGAGGCTTAACCCACTGCACCACCCAGGCACCCCTGCACAGTGATTATATTTAAGAGGAGTCTCTGAGCAGCCCTCAGTATTAGTCCCTATCATCTTTCTTTCAAGGAGAAAGCTACCCCTTCACTCCGTGATTGACACACAAGGACTCTGGATGGCAGTGGAATTTAAGGAGGAGATCGATTGCTTTTGAAGAAAAGGTGGCCATCTGGATGTGTGCAGGTGCAAGGAAGCCAGGCTGCAAGGTGGCAGATGGTTTGGTCCTCTGAAGACAAATTAGGGAACCCACATGATGACAGATGGGCAGATGCTGAGTCATTGTGAAAGGGTTTTGCCCAGGTGAAACAGATTTTTTGTTCTATTTAAATTTGACCCAAGCAGAAGGATTTCATCGCTATTTATTAACTGCCTTTCAAACTTTGCCCACAAACACAGTTGGAATCTCTTTGTGGCAGATTAGCTTGGAATATATCTCAAGCAAAAAAGAAGAGAAAAGAGAGGCCAGGCAGATCTGTCATCCCTTACCTGCAATTCCAAAAAGTAAAAGAGCTCTGATAATTCTAATTATTTTTTTCTAATTTTTTTTATGATCTTATTTTTTAAGTAATCTCTACACCAAGTGTGGGGCTTGAACTTAAAACCCTGAGATTGATAGTTGCATGTTCTACCAATTGATCCAACCAGTCAGCCCTGGAAGCTTTACGTTTTTTAAAAAAACTCACGTGGCAGCACAACCTGGCTTGAGTTGACCTGAAGCTCTTTGTCATCTTTATCCCATGGAGTGGAAATTTTTGATGGAGAAATATTGAGGTAATTGACTCTTGAGTATTACCTCCAGATTCCACTGGGTTTTACACAATGTGGATAATGTGCACTAGATTACCTAAATTTAGATGATCTAAAATCCAAAAAATTTTGGATTCTGGAACCCACTGGGTCACCAGGGTTTATAGATGGGTCCTGCCCACCTCCAGGGACAACTGAGAACGAACGTTCTGTTCGGAAGGCTGCCCCGGGGGGTGTCTCTGCCTGGGCTGCATGGTTGTAAGTGAGAGAGCC
Organism: Mustela putorius furo; assembly: GCF_011764305.1. Taxonomy (NCBI): domain Eukaryota; kingdom Metazoa; phylum Chordata; class Mammalia; order Carnivora; family Mustelidae; genus Mustela; species Mustela putorius. The sequence goes on along the minus strand of NW_025421987.1, from coordinate 106,943,203 downwards.
TGAGAGGCTCCAAAGGAAAGCTCCAGCTCTTTTTATGGATACAACTAGGGTGGAGGGAACCGGGGTACGTCTGGGGAGGGGGGGAACTAAAGGGTATGCCTGGGCAGGGGAGGAGCTGGGGTATGCCTGGGAAGGGGGGAACTTCGGTAAGCCTGGTGGGGGAAGGGTATGCTGGGCAGGAGGAGACTGGGGTACACCTGGGGAGGAAGAAGCTGGGCTATGCCTGGGGAGGGAGTGCAGGGAGTGTATGTCCAGGTTGGTTGCACTAGACTTAGGATGTGAACTGAATGAAGAGGAAGAGAAACCCTTAGGAAAACCATTCTCCTGGATGAAATGATACTTTAAAATAGAGCCAATAATGAAAACATTTTTGATGGCAAGCTTTGTAAAGGACCCATTCAATTAGGCCCACCTGCAAAGCCACACCCCCTCTTTTCAAAACATTTCAGAAACCTGGGGTGTGATTTTGCTGTCAGTTGACTCACTTTTCTGGTCCCCATCAGGCAGGTCCCTGTCCTGTAGCTCTTGCAGGGTTTCTTGAAGGGGACCAATGAAGAGGAGGGCTGAGGTGGGAGGAAACGGAGTCGGGAGGTTGGAGGACAGAGGAAGGAGGAAGGAGGTTCTTCGGTGCCCATTCTCCCTGAGGCACTGGGAGCTTCCCTAGACAGGCTGCAGCTGTGGCACCTGGAAGTGTTGGACGCAGTATCAGGTAAGAGAAGGGATGGTTGCCAAGGAGGGGCAAAGTCAGGAGCCCTGCTGGCTCAGAGCCTCAGAGCAGCTGATGGGCTAGGCTAAGTGAGCCAATACACAGACACACGCCCACCGAGTAATAAAGGAGCAAACATTTCTAGGGCAATTTTAAAAAAAACTGGAGCATTATTTAAAGTAAGCCTGTAACATACCTTAAATAATAATAATAAAAAAAAACTTCCTATCTCATACATGCAAACTTCTCCACGTAAATGTCTCTTCACTGTAAGTTACCCTGCTCCCGAAGCCACTACTCTGAAGCTTATCATGGTATATATATATTTTAAAAAAGGGGAAGAAAAAGATGGCACAGAAGGGAATACAATTCTACAAGTGTATTTAAAAAGAAATGCAGAGAGGGGCACCTGGGTGGCTCAGTGGGTTAGGCTGCTGCCTTCGGCTCGGGTCATGATCTCAGGGTCCTGGGATCGAGTCCCGCATCGGGCTCTCTGCTCGGCAGGGAGCCTGCTTCCCTCTCTCTCTCTCTCTGCCTGCCTCTCCATCTACTTGTGATTTCTCTCTGTCAAATGAATAAATAAAATCTTAAAAAAAAAAAAAAAAGAAATGCAGAGAACCCTATGTGACTTGTGTCTTTAATAATGGCTTTGCCACGGATACAGAGGTGGATTTTTAGTGATTTTTGTTGATGTTATGGACAATAGAAGACTTTCAGTGAGGCTCTGATCGGGAATTCTGTGGGGGCCACCGTGAACATTCATTTACAAGCACTCCCTCTAACAAAAAATGCAGGAGCTGGCCACACCACATTGGGCAGCGCCTGTTAGGGAGGCGAGGCTAAGACCAGGTGGGGGACTGGGAGTCCTCTTCACTGATGCAAAGAACGTCCAAAAGGAGAAGGAATCAGAACTGGGAGCAATGGATGGAGTCCCCATAGTCACCTTTTGTCTGACTCCATTGAAGAAATAATGCCACCCAATTCTAGAATGGGCTATGGGGGAAGAGGCAGGGGAGGGGGTGGTTTCTCTCATCCCTGGAGAGGCTTCAGCTGAGGCTGGCCATGCCTTGACAGGCATGCTGAAAGGGGGCTCATGCAACAGATGGGGGGGGGGGCAAAACAGACAAGTGATTCTCCTCAGGAAAGGAGGGGGGAGATTCCAAATCAGAGGGTGGAGGGGGCAGAAAATTGTGCCTTGTCCCTCATCCAAATCTCAGACCCAGTGTAGCTGAAGCCAGTGGGCAAGCCTGTGCCTCCAGCTTTGCCTCCCCTCAACCTCCAGGTTGAGGATTGATGCTGCCACATGGGGTACTGGGAGCAACAAATCCTGGGGTAACTGTCATGGACTAGAGAAATACTGAGCCAGAGCTTTCTACAAGGGTTTCAACCTGGAAACGCAAGCTGAGCTCACGTTCACAAAAAGAGGACTTTCCAAGGTGGACCCCCAAACCTCCTGAGACCACCTTACCTGGTTATGGGGCTACTTCTGATCTGTAGGTGATAGAATACAAAAGACCATGGTGTCAGCAAGTATTCAAAACGAGGAGAAATGTGGAACTATCTCATTTATGTCTATCTCTGCCCACCTGTGGCCAGGCCCAATACAACCCAGCAGAACTTTCTGCCATGATGGAAATGTTCTCCGTGGTCCCGTACAATAGCCATGAGCCATGAGCCATGAGCCATTTGCCGTGTGACCAGTGTGAATAAGGAAATGAATTCTTTATTTTATTTAATTTTTGCTGATGTTATATAGCCACATGTAGCTAAAGTCCACTATATTGTCCAGCAGGTACTAGACTATTCTTTGAGAGCTCTAACTGTATTTAAAAAAAATCTTTGTATCTCCAGCTCCTTGTGTAATGCCCACAAGCAGAGATTCCATGAATAAGCAACGGGGGAAGGTACAGAAGTTCAAGGAAGTTTCTAGAGAGGGTGTGGCTGAAATCTGAATGTGAAAGGATTCTTTTTAGTAGCTTGATGAAGACAGAAAATCACAGGGGATGGTTGGCTGGTTCAGTCTGCAGTTTTGTTCTCCTCAGTGGCCTTGGGAATTCCTGCCATTTTAACCCCAGTTCAATGCCTTTTGACGAATGTGCACAAATGTGTAACCACCACCAAATTCAAGATACAGAAGATTTTCATCACCACAGAAAGCCCCTCTGTACCTGGGGTTGGTTTCATGGATGTGCAAGCAGTGTGCTCACATGGGGGCTCGTGCTCAGTGGGGCCCCGCACTTGCTTGATGGCTCTGGGGCCACTGCCTTAAAATTCTTTTTTTTTTTTAAAGATTTTATTTATTTATTTGACAGACAGAGATCACAAGTAGGCAGAGAGGCAGGCAGAAGAGAGAGAGAGAGGGAAGCAGGCTCCCTGCGGAGCAGGGAGCCCGATGCGGGGCTCGATCCCAGGACCCTGAGATCATGACCCGAGCCGAAGGCAGCAGCCTAACCCACTGAGCCACCCAGGCGCCCCTGCCTTAAAATTCTTAACTTTTTGAACAAGGGGCTCCCTGTTTCCATTTTGCACTGGGCCCTGAAAATCCTGTAGCCTGTTCTGCCAGTACACCCTTTGACCATCCCAACCCCAGGCAACCACTGATCTGTTTTGTTGAGGTAGGCCAGATTCGTTTTTCTCAGAGTTTCCTACAAAATGGACTTGTAAAGTAGGTACCCCTTCAAGTGTGATTTCTTTTAGAATGATGCTCTTGAGATTGTATGTGTGTGTGTGTGTGTGGTTAGTAGTAGTTTGCCCCTTTTTTATTATTGAGTAATATTCAATTTGTGTGGCTATACCACACAAATTTATCTATTCATTTGTTGATGGACAGGTTGTTTACACTATTTGTCTACTGTGAACAAAGATGTTATAAACTTGTGTGTGCAAGTTCATTGTGTGGATATAGATTTTCATTTCTCTTGGGGGAATACCTGGGGATGGGACGGCTGGGTTGTAGGATAAGTGCATGACTAACTTTCAGAAACTCTCAAATTGTTTCCTAGACTGCTTGTGCTACTAAACATGCCTACCAGCAATGTATGATCCCAGACGCGCCACAATTTTGTTAGTGCCTTGTATAGTCCATCTTCATAATTTGAGCCATTCAAAGGGGTAGGCTATAGAGTAGGCTTATTATGATTTTACTCTGCATTTCCTGGGCATAATGATGCTGAGCCTCATTTCATGGCTTTTAACCATTTATATACCTTCTTTTGTGGTTTCTGTCCAAACGTTTGCCCATATTTGTTTGTTTCCTTATTATTGAGTGCTAAAATAGATTCTGGATATAGGTCCTTGGTCAGATGTGTACATTAATCAGACCCATTTTCTCCCATTCTGTGGATTGGCTTGCCATTTTCTTGATAGTGTCTTTAAAATATAGAAGTATTTTTAACTTTGATGAAGTCTAATTTAATATCTTTATCTTTTATAGTTTGTGCTTTCGGTATCCCGTCTCAGAAATTTCACCTGCCCCAAGTTTACAAAAATTTACTCTTAAGTTTTCTTTTAGAAGTTTTGTAGTTATTCTTTATCTTGAGGTCAGTGATGCATTAGTTTTTGTGTATCCAATGAGATAAGAGGAGAGAGTCTTTTGCCCGCCCTCCCACACTCCTTTCCTCCCTTCCTTCCTTTCTTCCTTCCACTCTCTCTCTTTCCTTATCAAACCCAGTTGTTCCAGCACCATTTTCCCAAAAAAATTTCTCTTCCACCATTGAATACCTTTTCACTTCTGTCAAAAAACAATGGCCACATGTGCATGCATTCATTTCTGGATTCTGCTTTGTCCCACAGATTATATGTTCTGTCCTTATGCTACTATTACCTTGCCTTGATAAATTATAGTATTTAGTAAGTTTTGGAAATCAGGTAGCAAAATTTGTTGTTTATAAAAATTATCTTAACTATTTCAGGTCCTTTGCAGTCCCATATAAATTATAGAATCACATTGACTCTATAGATCAATCTGGGGAGAATTGATTTCTTAAGAAGACTCAGGTCTTCCAACTCATGTGCTCCCTTTCCATTTATTTATCTTCTTTAATTTTTGTCAGTAATGTTATGTAGTTCTCAGTGCACAAGTCTTGTACATTTTGGGGACTAAATTTATCTTTAAATAGATAATGCTTTTTTGATGCTATTGTAAATGGTATGATACATTTTTTTCTAATTATTTATTGCTGCTATACAGAAATACATTTGATTTTTGTATATTGACTTTGAATTGTATGATGTAGAACTTATTACTTCTAGGAGCATTTTGTAGACTCACAATCGTGTCATCAGAGAATAAATTCAGTTTTACTTAAAAAATTTTTTTATGAATTTTGTATTGTGGTAAAACATATATAACATATAACATAAAATTTACCATTTTATTTATTTTTAAGTGTGCATTTCTGTGGCATTAAGTACATTCACATTGTTGTGCAATGTAACCACCATCCATCTCCAGAACTTTTCTATATAACTCAACTGAAACTATATATGCATTAAACAATATAGCTTTACTTACTTTTCAATCTGTCTGCCTTTTATTTGTGTTGTCACTGGCTAGGTCCTCCTATACAATGCTGGACAGAAATGGTAAGAGCTGACATTTTTGCCTTGTCCCTATTCTAAGGTAGAAAGCAGTCCATCTTTTACCACTAGATATGGAGTTAGCTGTAGGTTTTTCATCAATGTCATTTACATGGGGGGTGGGGTTCCTCTCTGTTCCTAGTTCATTGAGTGTTTCTACCACAAATATATGTGGAATTTTGTCATATGTTTTTGTTTGCTTTTTTGTCCATTTCCTCATTTCCTGAGATGATCATATAGTTTTTCTCTTTTATGCTGTTGGAATGGCTAATTGTATTGGTTGATTTTGCGGGGAGGGGTGGAGGAAGAGGGAGCAGGGGTAGGGAGAAAGAATCTCAAGCAGACTCCCTGGTGAGCATAGAGCCCAACAAAGGGCTCAGTCTCAGGACCCTATGACCATGACCTGAGCTGAAACCTAGTCAGATGTTCAACTAATGGTGCCACCCAGGTGCCCCTGTTGATTTTCTTTTTTTTCTTTTTTCTTTTTATTAAAAAAAAATGTTTTTTAATTCATTTATTTGACAGACAGATCACAAATAGGCAGAGAGGCAGGCAGAGAGAGAGAGGAAGCAGGCTCCCCACGGAGCAGAGAGCCAGACATGGGTCTCAATCCCAGGACCCTGAGATCACAACCTGAGCCAAAGGCAGAGGTTCAACCCACTGAGCCACCCAGGTGCCCTATTTAAAAAAATTTTTTAAAATATTTTATTTATTTACCTGACAGAGAGAGGGCACAAGCAGGGGGAGAGGCAGATAGAGGGAGAGGAAGAAGTGGGCTCCCTGCTCCCGGGTGTGGGCCCAGGACCCCAAGATCATGCCCTGAGCCAAAGGCAGGCGCCTAACCGACTGAGCCACCCAAGATCCCTGGTTGATTTTCAAACACCAACTTTCCATTCTTGGGAGAAACACTACTTACTCATAGTTCATTATCCCTTTTAAATATTGCTGAACTCTTTGCTACCATTTTGTTGGAGATGTTTTGTGTCTCTCTTTATGACAGATATTGGTCTGTAGTTTTCTTCTCTTATAATCTTGTACCTTTGCCGGGTTTTGGTAACAAGGTTACACTGTCCTCATAAAGCAAGTTGGGAAACGTTCTTTTGCCTCTTTTATGAAAGAATATATGTAGTACTAGTATTATCTCTAAGATGTTTAAAAGAATTCATCAGTGATGCCATTGACGACTGGATTTTTCCTTATGGGAGAAGTTCATTTACAAATCCAATCTCTTTAGTAAGCATATGGTTATTCAGATGTTTTATTTCTTCTTTTTTGGTTTTGGTAAACTGCGTTTTTCAAATAATTTGTCCATTTCATTTAAGTTCTCAAATGTATTGGTATAGAGTTGTTCATGGTATTCCCTTTTATCCTTTGATTATCTATAGTGTCTGTAATCATGTGCCCTCTTGTACTCCTGATACTGGCAATTTGTGTCTTCTTTCTTTTCTTCTTGATCATTCGAGCTGATCAGTCTAGCTAACAGTTCATCAATTTTATTAATCTCTTAAAAACCTAGAGGTTTTTTTTTTTTTAATTTATGCTCTTATTGTTGTCCATTTTTACTGATTTTTACTCTTTTTATTTTGGGTTTAATTTGATCTTTATTTTTAGTTTTTTAAAGGAGAAGCTTGGATAATTGATTTTAGGTGTTTCTTTCTTTCTTTCTTTTTTTAAGTAGGCTCTATGCCATGGAGACCAATGTGGGGCTTGAACTCATGACCCTGAGATCAAGACCTGAGCTGAAATCAAGATTCAGACACTTAACGGACTTAGCTGACTGGGCCTCCCAGATGCCTCTAGACCTTTTTTATTTCTAATATAAACATATTAGAGATTAAAGCCTCTGCCTTCAGCTCAGGTCATGATCGCGGGGTACTGGGATCTAGCCCTGCATCGGGCTCTCTACTCAGCAGGGAGCCTGCTTCCTCCTCTCTCTCTGCCTGCCTCTCTGCCTACTTGTGATCTCTGTCTGTCAAATAAACAAATAAAATCTTTAATATAAACATGTTAAGGTATTAAGTACTGCTCTAGGTGCATTGTACAAATTTTGATATGTTCTGTACTCATTTTCATCTACTTCAAAATATTGTCACGATTTCTTCTTTTTTTTTTAAGATTTAATTTATTTATTTGACAGAGAGAGATTACAAGTAGGCAGAGAAGCAGGCAGAGAGAGAGAGGAGGAAGCAGGCTCCCTGCTGAGCAGAGAGCCCGATGTGGGACTCGATCCCAGGACCCTGAGATCATGACCTGAGCCGAAGGCAGCGGCTTAACCCACTGAGCCACCCAGGCGCCCCACGATTTCTTCTTTGATCCATAGATTATTAAGAAGTTTTTTCTTGAATTTTCAAATATTTGGGGATTTTTTTCCCTAGCTATCTTTTTGTTGTTGCCTTCTAATTTAATTTTGAGTGGGCAGAGAATATATAATTCAATATTTTTATATACTGATACTTGTTTTATGGCTCAGAATATGGTCTATCTTGATCACTGTTCCATATGAATTTGAAAAGAATATGTGTTCTGTAGTTTTTGGTGGAATGTTCTATAAATGTTCATAAGATCATGTTGGTTGATTATTGTTCAAATCTATATACTAGCTGGTTTTCTGTCTACTATAAATTAATGAGAGGAGTATTGATATATCCAACTATAATTGTGGATAAGGTCTATTTCTCTTTCTACTTTTGTTGTTTTATGTTTCATGCATTTTGAAGTTTTGTTGTTAGGTATATAAATGTCTAGGATTGTCATAACAATTGATGAATTGATTCTTTTATCACTATGAAATATTCTTCTTGATCTTTAGTAATACTCTTAATGAAAGTCTACTTCATCTAATATTAGTATAACTGTGTTAACCTTCTTATAATTAGTGTTCATGTAGTATATAATTTTCTATAAAAGATATTTTTACTTTTAACTTTTCTGTATCTTTTTTTTTAAATTTTATTTATTTATTTGACAGAGAGAGAGAGAGAAAGAGGGAGAGAGAGAGAGCAAGTATGAGCAGTGGGAGGGGCAGGCAAAGGGAGAGGGAGAAACAGGCTTCTCACAGAGCAGAGAACCTGATGTGAGGCTTGATCCCAGAACCCTGAGATTATGATTTGAGCAGAAGGCAGATTCTTAACTGACTGAGCCACTCAGGTACCCCTACTTTTCTGTGTCTTTATGATTAAAGTGGGGTCTTTTAAAACAGCATATAGTTGGGTCTGTTTGTGGTTTTAATTGAGCTGTACTCTGATTTATATCTACTTTTAGTTTTCAGCTATATGCTTTTGTTTTATTTCTTTTAATAAAGTAAAAATAGGTTTAAAATGTATGTAAGCACTTAAATAATATCACTTCAAATATAATATAGAACTTTACAACAACAACCAATCCTTCATTCTATTATTATCATACATTTTACTTCTGTTATAAATCCCCTAATATATTATTTTTTTCTTTCAACCGTTATCTTTTAAATACATTTTTTTGAATATTTTATTTATTTATTTGACAGACAAGATCATAAGTAGGCAGAGAGGCAGGTAGAGGGAGAGGAGAAAGCAGACTCCCTGCTGAGCCAAGAGCCCTATGCAGGGCTCCATCCCAGGACCCTGGGATCAAGACCTGAGCTGAGGGCAGAGGCTTACCCACTGAGCCACCCAGGTGCCCTTTTAAATACGTTTTTAAAGGAAAAAAATCTTACATTTTTATCCACTTATATAGTAAATTCCCTTATGTAAGTGCAAGATTTCATCAGAGTCTTTTTTCTTCAGCCTGAAAAACTTCTATTTATATTTATAAAAATTTTCCATTTGTATTTGTAAGAGATATTATTTTGTAGAATATGTCTGTTTATAATGAATTCTTTCAGTTTTTGTTGTCTGAAAATATCTTTACTTCATTTCCAGTTTTGAAGCATATTCCCTTCTTATAGAATTCTAGATTGATATGTATTTCCTATCAGCATTTTATTTTATTTTTAAAGATTTTTTTTTTTTTATTTGAAAGAGAGAGAGACTCCCTGCTGAGTGTGGAGAGAAAGAAAGAGAGAAGCAGACTCCCTGCGGAGTGTGGAGCCCTACATGGAGTTCAGTCTCATGACCCTGAGATCATGACTTAAGCCAAAATCAAGAGTCAGAGGCTTAACCAGCTGAGCCACACAGGAGTACCTTCTTTCAGCATTTGAAAGATGCCACTGCACTGTGTTCTTGCTTGCATTTTTCTTGATGATTAATCTATGGTAATTCTAATTTTCTTTCCTTTATATTGTGTGTCTCTTTTTTTCTATTTGCCTTTAAGTTATTCTCCTTATCCTTTGTTTTCAGCAATGTGCCCTCATGTAGTTTTATTTATGTATAGCCTTCTTGGGATTAGTTGAGTTTATTAGATATGTGGTTTGAAAATATTACCAAATTTGGAAACATTTCAGACATTGTTTCTCCAAGTATTTTTTTTGCTCCCCATGCCCTTATGCATATGCTCAGCTATTTGACACGTTTCCATGGTTCATTCCTGGTTTCCATGATTCCAGGTTCTATTAATTTTTTTTTCAGTTTTTTTTTTCCTCTATGTGTCAATTTGGAGAATTTATTACCTTCAGATTCATTTGCCTTTCTCCCATGTTTATGCTGCTGGTAATTCCATCCACTAAACTTTTCCTTTCAGATATTGTGTTTTTTATCCCTAGAGTTTCTGTTTTCTTTTTCTGTCTTCTATTTCTTTTCTCTGTATTTCTATTAACATATTTATAATACTGCTTTAAGACACTTATTTGCTTATTTCAAAATCCCTGTCATTCCTGGGTATGTTTTTTTCCCCCACCTGGTTATAGATTATGTTTTCCTGCATCTTTGTATGTCTAGTGATTTTTTAATTGGATTCTAGGCATTGTCACAGTTACCTTTTTGAGTGGATGATTTTTGTTTTTCTCTTCAAAGAATATTGTACTTTGTTTTGGAACTTAGGATCACTTAAGGAACTTAGGATCAACTCAGTTTTTTGGAAGGTTTGTTTTTAAATTTTGTTAAGGCACATCTTGTTAAGGCAGCCCTCCTGTATATTTTAGCCCTACTACTAAGATGTAACCCTTTCAGATTACTAAGTGCCTCAGTTGCCCAATGAAACCCCTCCTCTCTGGCTGGATCACTGGATCTGCTATCTCACATCCATGTGTAGGCTTTGGAGGTTGTTCTGCACAGATTCCCAGTGGTTCCTTGCATAGCCTCTTGGAGTTTTACCCTGAGCATCCACAGAAGTTGACAGCAATAGATTCAAGGAGACCTCTATGTGGATTTCTGGAGCTCTCTGCATCATTCTTTCCTATCCAATATTTCATCCCACAGATTCCAGCTTCATCTGCCTCTCTGAAGTCTGATCTTGGCTTCACTTGGCAAAATTTTCATGCTATGCTTGTGTTTTTTTTTCTTCCACACCACTGTCTGGAAAAGTGGCTCCTGGCAGAAAGCCAGGACAACTGTATATTTTGATCATAGTCCTGACTTGGTTGTTGTCCAGTATTTGGAAACAGCTGTTTCATATATTTTGTCCAATTTTCTCTCTTTTTTTTTTTATAGTGGGAAGATAAGTCTGGTGCTGGTTACTCTATCATGACTAGAAGAGAAAGAGTTTCCTTCCTTTAAAGATTACATTCTCAACAGTAGTGACTCTAAATATTTTTCATACAGCCACAATCTGAGGGACTTTGGGAACTGGAAAGGACTTTGTAGAATCTGAGGTATGGCGATCTGGCAGTGGTTGTAGAAGTTAAAACAGGACACCAGGAAAGAGATCTCAGCAGAAAATCTGACTGTTCAGGCTAGAACAGTATGTGTCAATTTAGAGAATTTAAATTATTTTTTTTTAAAGATTTTATTTATTTATTTGACAGAGGGAAATCACAAGTAGTCGGAGAGGCAGGCAGAGAGAGAGAGAGGAGGAAGCAGGCTCCCTGCTGAGCAGAGAGCCCCACGTGGGACTCGATCCCAGGACCCTGAGATCATGACCTGAGCCGAAGGCAGCGGCTTAACCCACTGAGCCACCCAGGCGCCCGAGAATTTAAATTCTTATATCTTCAGATTCATTTGTCTTTCTCTATATAGGCTGAGAATAGGATGGGAAAAGAATTTGAGTATTTTCTATTTAACGTTGTTTGTTTCTTTTCAAAGCATGGAACCCGATATGAATTGAACCAGGACCTTTTCTTCTAAGTACTGGATCTCGGTCTTGGTTAGCTATTAGAATATCAAGAGAGATTTTACAAATCCTGATGCTTAGGCTGTACTGAAAAAATCAGCCAGTCTCTGGAGTGGGACAGGCATCTATATTTTTTAAAGCTCCTTAGGTAATTCCAGTGTGTTGCCAAGGTTGAAAACCAGTGCTCCAATGTGCCACACAGCCAACCTGGGCCTGAAGATCTTTCTCCTTGGGGAGCTGTATCAAGTGTTTTCACCCTATCACTGTATCAGATGTGTATCTCACCTGCTTATCAAAGCCTTCTTTTATTTTTCAGAGCATCTTCTCACCTTATCCTTGTTCTGCTCAGAATCTCAGCTGGTGACTATTCAAGGTCTTCTGCTTAAACTTCCTGTCCACAATCCTCCTTCTAGGTGATGAAAAAGATTGTGGAAGTCCCTTCCTCTTTATGGAGGAAGCATGGGCTTGTCTCCTGGGAATAGAATCCACAGACTATCTGTGATGAAAAGTGCCATGGGCCAGAGTTCTTGCCTTGCCACCAACTCTCAAAGTGACTTGGGTTAGTTACTTCTCTTGTATGCACCCAATTTCTTCGCCTGCTCTCTCTAGGCTGAATAGTCCTCTATTTCTGACAGTCTGGACAAGTGAAGGCAGCCTTGCATTCCTTTGAGAAGGTTCTAGAACCAGGCTCTAAGGCTTTCCCTCAGAGATAGGTGATGTCTGGTAGATGTTGCTTCTGACCTCCCCTATTGAGTGTGCCCAACTTTGAGGGACAGAGTTGGAAATGGAGAACTTTGGTGCTAAAAAGATGTCAGGTAGCTTGTTAGATGTGTAACAAAGTATGCAGTGGAATTAGACATTAGCATGGTCTTTTCTTTTTTTTTCCTTTTAAACTGAGAAAAAAATGGCTATTTTGAAAGAGTTATATTAGGGGCAGCCTAAATGTCTGTTTTGAAAGAGACCACTTGGCACTCCCACTGGTGTTGTGGGAAGAGAAAGGCCTGCTCTCTCTAGGCTGAGGGTGTTGTGTGCCATGGAGAAACCTGGGGATTGGGTCAGGTGAGGGTCGACAGCCAGATGGAGGATGCCACAAGAGGACCCTGTCCTTGGAGGATACCTGGGAACCTGGAGAAGCCAGTATCACTATGGACTCTTTAGGAAGGCTGAACCTGGGAGACCTCCAAGGAGAAGCATGGAGCGGGAGTGGAGGAGACCTTCTGCTCATGGAGTAAGAGGCCAGTGGGAGAGCCAGGTCTTCGGGCGGGGGGCTCTGCAGTAGGGCTCTGGCAGGGCTCAGCACAGCCACTAGCAGAGATGTCCTCACAAGTGCACTGGGCAGAAGGGGCAGCACTGCTGTGGCCGAGGATGAGTGAGGAGCCTGTCTGGAAGCTTGTCTCAGGCCTGGTTCCAGAGCCCATGAAAGATGGCACCTGGATGTTTCTAGGGAGCAGACCTTCAGAGAGAACAGATTCTCTGCATTGAGAGGGCAAGGGCTGGGGGAGAACAAGAAGTGGCCCTTTGCAACTAGAGGGCTGCTCCTCACAGCATGTGCTCTGGGGCACACAGAGATAATTCACAGAACAGGACAAAGTGCTGATTACGTACAGGACCAGTGCCTCTGGTGTATTCACAGAACTGCTGCTGTGATTATCATCATTGCTACTGATCAGTCATGGGAATGTTTTCAAGAGCTGTGGCCCAGCTTACATGGATCCTTTTGTTGACTTCTGCTTGGTATCTAGGGTACCATTGCCCAGGCCTGTTCCTTTACGTTTATGGGACCCAGGCCAAGAGTGCAAAAGGAGGCCTACCTACTTAACCATTATAAATTCAGCTAAAAACCAAATGTCATAACCGTGTGAATTGTTTAGTATTGCAAAATGCTCCTTAGCCACCATACATCTACAACTACTGTGAGTTGTAATGCAATGCTAATTAGTGACAGCACCTGGAAGAACATACTGGAACACAAAGAGAAGCAAGAAAGTGGCTGCTCAGCACTACCAGGGAATTATATTCTGTTATGCAAGAATCTATTGTATTCGTGCTCTCTGAAAGGAAGGATTGGGTAAATCCGTAGTCTTGATCTAAGCACACTGCCTACTGTGCCTCACATTTATAGCCATCAGCAATCACCTTTGTTTCAGGCTACCAAACAAAAGGTTTGGAATTGGTTTTATTGGGCTCTGGTTTTAAGGGTGATCATCAAGAAAGTGGATATTTAGGTTTTGTGTTTATAATGTGTGGGGTGCTTGCAAGCATGGGGTCCCTTTGTTGGGTCAGCATTATTTAGTTTAATTTGATTTTGGACTTTTGATACAGAGATTTTGTTCAGCAAACTGCCCATTTCACAATACAGCCTAAACTTTGGTGTATCCAAGGACCTCTTAACATTGAATGTGAACTTCAGGGTTAGTTTTTCAGAGAACTATCAAAGTAAACTATATGATGGTTTGCATCTATTTAGAGAAATCCAACTTTAAATTAGTTTAAGATAGATTCAGTTTAACTCTTGGATTTTTTTTTTTAATCAAAACAAGTTTTAGGGTTTTTGTCTTTAATATCAGACAGGATGTGATTGAGGATCAAAAGGCTCAATGCCGTTGAATGTAGATAAGTGTTTGTATAGAGGCAGGTGTCTAAGTCCCCAGGTGAGAATATAGGGAACCAAGGAAAAGGTGCTGGACCCATGGGTTGGGCTGCCTCTATGTGAGAAGCATGTGGTGCGTCCTGTCCTGCTTCCCCATCACTAGCTTATCCACTGTGGCTCTCCTGGCAGTCAGCCTCTTCTTGTCTCCCCGGCCAGCAAGTGCAGGCCTTCCAAGCTCTGTATTTCCTGGCCCCAGCTATCCATTCGGCCATTGTAGCTGGCACCATTTGAGCCTTGACAAGGCCTCTGATGTCTCCTCAATTTCCCTAGGACCCTGCCTGTGCCCTGTGTGCCCATCTCCCCAGTCTCACCCCTACTCTCTTTCCTACATGCCAAGGCTCTGTTTGCAGAAACTCTCCTGTGGCTGTCAATTGCAGTAGTGGAGAATGTCCCTGTGAGTGAGAGCACTTCCACAAACTGGACTGGGGTGACAGCTATGGGGGTGTGCCGCTCACCATCCCTTCAGGAGGAAGCCAGTAGATAGGAGCTTCCAGGAGCAGTGACTTCAGAATCAGTGTCTGTGTTTGAGCCCTGCCCACTCTGTCCCAGGCAGCAACAACCAATGACTGTGTTCAATAGGGGCCATAGGGTCTGACAATTTCTGCCCAGTGCAGGACTCCTTTAATAGCCAATCTTTGTTCTAGAGCTCCCAGTTGGGTTGGCCAAGATTTTCTTGGTGCTGAACAGTTCCGAGGATCTTCCTGTTTAATTCTCCTTCTACTTTTCTTTCAGAAGTGCACCATGGTCTGAAGGGTCTCCCTACCAACTCCCACTCATTCCTCCCTGTCCTCCTTTGTAATCATCTCCCCATGTAATCTCTTGCACTGCTAACTCCATCTTGTTGTCTGCTTCTTGGAGGACCTGAACTGATGCAACCTGTAAGAAAGTCTGTGTTGGGGCACCTGGGTGGCTATGTGTGTTAAGGTGTTAAGCCTCTGCCTTTGGCTCAGGTCATGATCCCAGGGTCCTGGGATCGAGCCCCGTGTCAGGCTCTCTGCTCAGCGGGGAAACTGCTTCCTCCCCTCTCTCTCTGCCTGCCTCTCTGCCTGCTTGTGATCTCTCTCTCTGTCAAATAAATAAATAAAATATTAAAAAAAGAAAGTCTGTGTTAATAAAAATTATGTGTGGCTTTTCAGCTGTTGGCAGAGAGGGTAAAAAATGGTTTGGGTTAGAGTGAGCCAACGGTGGCCTTCTAGAGCCACTTGCCTAAAAGAGCGTGGTTTGAACCAAAAATGAAAGGGAAGAAAGGTATGGACCTCTTGGTTTCTGCACTTCCTTGGATCTAGCCTCTTTTCTGTGCAGAGTATAGGAAGTTTGGAATCCAGGTCTGGTACTCACCTCCTTCCTTTGCCATCCTCCCCACCACTTGCAGGGGCTGTCAACAGGTAGGCTGGAACAGGAAAGAAACTGTTACTGAGGCCCTCTTTTCTTTTGGCCAACTTCCTTACATATAAATTTATATCTGTTCTTAATTACTTGTGCAAATATCTCTTAAATGCCTGTCTTCCTCTTTAGAATATAAGTCTTAGGAGCAAAGGGACCCTGTCATTTTCAGTATTGATTTCCTAAAACCAAAAATAGTATCTGAAACATAATAACTATTCAATAATACTGGTTGATGAATACATGAGTGAAGAGTAGAGGTA
The DNA here is from genome assembly GCF_011764305.1 of Mustela putorius furo. NCBI lineage: Eukaryota > Metazoa > Chordata > Mammalia > Carnivora > Mustelidae > Mustela > Mustela putorius. Next base: position 106,927,440 of record NW_025421987.1, on the reverse strand, counting down.
GACCATATTGTTGTGCTTCTAGCAGCTAAAAGAACAAAGCAAGAAATAAAAGGTTGCTCAACATTTAGTATTCTAGCCAAAAATTAGACCGCCCATGGCCACCATTCTAATGGATACAGTGTCCCTGGGATGTATCTACACACTCCCTCACTCCATCACTGAGCAATCCCTCTTTCCCAGATAGTGGCCCCAGTGCTGGAGATGCCACTTCTATATTCCAGATGCTTTTTAAAAAATTCCTTTTGGGAGGCCTATTTCCCCACCCCCTGTACCCAGAGTTGCCCAGTATTCTAAAGCCTCTATCTGTGTTGGCCAGTACGTTTAGGGTGCCCTGCAATTGCTCACAACTCAGGAAAGCCTGTGAGATGACATTCCAAAGGGTACTCCTCCCATCTTCTTTCATTTAAATAATTACAGGTCTCTTCCTCCTGAAAGAAGTTCCCCATGGGGCAAAGTCCTTCGGAAGATAATCCAAGCCTGGCTCTGCTAAGGTGCACTCAGACTTTAAGAGCCATCCTCTATCAAGTATCTCAGGCACTGGACACACTAGCAAGTAATTATTTGTCTCTACCAAGTGGAAAAACAATAGCAACGCTCAAGAGTTGAGTTTGACTCAAGATTTACTGGCTTTCACAGAGTAGAGCAGGGAGGGCTCTATGCTCATCTTCACCAAGGACCAAAAGAGAGACAGTGGGTTGAAAAGACAGCAAGTCTCAATGGCTGATTGCTGCTGAACAGTGGTTCCTTTAAAAAATAAGGTCAGCTAACTCTTATAGAGTATATTAGATGTGCTCACTGAGGAGGCCATGCTCTGAATAAAGTCCTGTGTTCCCTTCCTCCTTGGTCACCTCAGGACACTAAGCCAATTAAAGAGCAAGTTGCCATACCAGAGACAAGTCCTTTCAACAAAAGAGTCTCCTTCTACCTCAGTCACTCACTTGCTCTGTCTTTCAGAAAACATATTATATAGAAGGAAATCTCTCCAAGATCAAGTTGGCAAAGAGTAGGTTTACTCAACCATTTATTCATTCATCAAACTTTCATGACATATGAACTATGTGTTCGCAATTGTTTTAAGAGCTGAGGAGGTGTCAATGAACAAAACCAAGAAGGTCCCTGTTCTCATAGAGCTTATGCTTTAATGGAGAGGAAAGACTATAAACAAGCAAATCAATAAGAAATACAATTTCCAATAGTATTGAGTTCCAGGAGGATAATGAAAGGGATGATGAGATATAGAGGATGGGTTCTCTTTGGGTAGGGCTATGTGCTGGGGATAGGTTTGCTCATTTGGATTAGTGGTCATGAAAGAACTCTCCAAGGATTTGCCATTTTTGCTAATACTTGACCAACCCCCTTGAAGTTAGCCCTAAAGGTAGAGCTTTCTGGGTAGATGGAAGAACAAGAGCCAAGGTTCTAAGATGGGATGAACTAGGTGTGTTGGAGGAATCAAAAGAAAGTCCACGTGGCTGAAGTGTAATATACTGGAGGAAGAGGTAGAGGTCAGAGGGGTAGGCTATGTGGTGAAAATAACCAACCTGCCCTACTAATGCAAACTTTAGCAGTCTGTGCCCATTTCAGTCTCTGGGCACCTGACACTAGGTATGTGTTGGTATAGGGATCATGGACTGGTCATAGGATGTGGGCCCTGAGCTGACTTCAGTCACTTCCACCATCACACACATACACCCAGGTGTATCCAGAGTCCCTCATTCTCACCAAACTTCTAGATGACCTCTTCCATGTTTTGCTCTTATCTTAGCAAAATCAACAGAAGTGGCTTTGCAAACTCAGCATTCCCAACCAATGGCAGAATTCCTATTTAGACAATTTGTGTTTTATGAGAGGGAAGTGTTCAGTTCTCAGTGCTTTCTATGACTTCTGCATTAATTCTGTTGCTTTGCAGCATTGGGCTACAGACCAAATCCAATTCGGAGTATTAGCACCAGAGCTTCTCACTGATCAAGCCAGGGCTCTGCAGAGTTTTACAGCACCTCCTTTCATGTTCCCTAGTGATTGTTCTCCTAATTTTTGTTGACTTTTAGAGTCACAAGAGTCCTTGAGATTCACACTTTCCTCCCAGTGAAGGAATCTCAACACCAACATTCTTGTTGGGCAGTCATCCTTCCTTAACTGGATTGTTCCTCTAACGGAGGGTTCACCTCCATCTCTAGCAGTTGGTTCCTTTGTTGGGCAACTTTAGTTATTTGAAAGTCCCTCTACCTATTGAGTGGAAATTTACCTTCTGGTAGCATTTATGTAGGGATATTGGAAGAGTTACCTTGTAGTCTTAGAGTCTTCTTGTCTCAGAATTACATAACCAATTCCTCATCTTTCTTTCTGATGAAGTCTCTAGATTGTTCTAAGCCCTCAGATCTACTCATATCATTAGGACTTCTTTCGTAACAAATGGCTGCAAATTCACATCAAATTGATTTAAGCCAAAAAGATAATTCGTTGGCTCATGTAACTGAAAAATCCAAGAAAAGCTCCAGGACTGTCTTGGTCCAGCATCTGTTTTACCCCTGTCTAGACCACAGGCTTAGCTTCCCTTTGTGCTGGGGTCATTCTAGCACTCCATGGAGTAGCCCTCGGAACTCCAGGTTCACAGCAGTTCACAAGTGATGCCCTGGTTGGCTGGTTCTGGTTGCATTCCCACTGGTAAGACAGGGGATGTGAGTCAGAGGCACAGAACAAATGTGCTGAGAATGAGGAGATGTGTTCCCCTAGAAGGGAAGTGCAGTGTAACTCCCTAGAGAAGAAAAGAGAATAGATGCCTGGGGGCAGAACAATAGTATTCCCATTGAACCACGGATTTGTCCACTGGCGTCTTCTGCCCCCAGAGAGATCCAGAAGTGTAGAATTCTAATCTCAGGCTGATTTCATGGGTGATCAGAGTTCTTTGGTAGGTAATCAGCTCACTTTAGGGGACTGGTTGAAACAACACCTCCTACTTCTCTGCCATCTTGTCTCCTCCCCCTGAACCACGGATTTGAAAGTAACCAGTATGTCCCACTTTATCCGCTTGGGATTCAATTAAGGTCACATCTCTTTATGCAGTATTCAAGTTAAAGACCTTAAGCCTCCAATCTCAACTCATCTTTTCCCTCCTACCGAGGTCTTCCCTTCCAGGATAAACAGAGAAGGGTCCCAGTTATTAATTTGTGTTTACTTGTTATCCTGCCTCATGGTGGGAGTGGAACTCAGACCATCAGAAATCAGATATCACAGCTGATGCCTCTGAGGATCCTAGAGACTTCTGCTCTGCTGCTGCTGTCCCCCTTACTGCACAGGGTGTCACCCTACTGGTCTCAGGTGGAATCTGGGACCGCTGGGACTGAGTCTCCCATTCAAGTGTTGCTCTGGCAAAGGGCAGGGTGCTCTCAGGTTGAGAAGGAGGCCGACTTCCTACGCCACTCCCTTCCTATGCTCTGGGCCATAGGCTCAGCCAACAGTGTCCTCAACAAAGTATGGCCTGGGTTCCAAGCATGTACATAAACAATTTTTAATGTTTGAGGACTTTTGAAGATGGAGAAGAATCAGTACTCCTATGTTTCATTTAATGGTTCATTTATCAAAGTTCCAAATTTCTAAAATGACTAACATTCCATCAACTTTAAATGTTTTGTATTTCTCTGCATAGCCAGACAAGACTTACACAATTATACATCAAAACTAATTGACTCACAAATTAAATTTATCCAGTTATTTTGCCCTTGATGACTTAAGTTTCTAAACATTTGTCATATTCTAAAACAAATCCATATATCAGACTTTCTTAAATGCTTCCAATACTTGAAGAAATAAAAATGGAATGTAGTCATTTTATAACTGGTTATTAAACTTTTATTAAAACCATTTATAAAGTGCTAGTATCTGGATTTATTTATTATTTCTATTCTTATCCTCATTCTTACTTTTATTCTAATATTTCATGGAAGCTCTCTTCCTAAGAACATAAAAGCCACCAATGTTCCTAGCTTTCTCTTTGTAGACTGCTTGAAACAAAGGATGCTTCTAGCAAATTTAGCTTAAACACAGTGAAGTCTGATTTATTTCACAATGTTAATATAGGTTGCACACGGGAGTGGCAGCAGGAGGGGAAAAAAAGCAGAAACTTAAATTTTTCCTATATACACTTGTATATTGTTGGAGTATTTTGTTATCAAGCATCTAGGACCTTTGTGGTGAAATATACAGTTTTAAGAGCTCTGAGTAACAAAAACTCAATCACACATGGCTAGCACTTTTAATATTTTTTCTACTCCCTTTGAGTCTCCCCACTCCAAGGCACCTCTGTCTCTTTTTACAAAATAAGAACCACAACCCACATTTATTTGTTTTTCCTCCTGTCACAAGCACTTTCTCATGTTCCCAAATATTCTCGGGATCCACGGACCTCTAACAGCTGCGTGACACTCTATCATGGGGATGCACCACAATTCACTGAGTCATCTTGCTTCAAATTTGGGAAGTCCACGAAAGATCGTTTAGTTTGAGTTTCTCGTTTTCCAGCTGAGAAAGCCACATTCCCTGAAGCTAGGAATTTGTTCTAGTGTGGCCAGCTGGTCAAAGCCTCGGCTGGGACAGGGCACTCCCAGACCCTGACCTCCACTCTTGCTGGCGTCACACTGCCTCCTGGGCTTCTGTAAGGCATTTTTTGGAAACTAACTGTAGGGCACTGCCTACATTCTTTCTAAATTACATTTTGCAATTTGGGGCCCATTATTCCTGCCTGTCGAGATCATTTTTTATCTTCTGTCATATAACCATTAGCTAATGGGGGACCCTGTAGCCAACATCAGAAATTGTGGCTTTCCTCTATCATGATGGGCCTCCTAAGTCATGTTGGTGCCCATAAAGGGGAAATAATGTCATAGCTTTTATCAGATAATTCCAATAGTCACCAGCAATTATAGGGAAGGGTGCTAATTAGCATACTCTGGTCCATGTTTCTCAGGGATCCCTTGGGTTCTGACATTCTGGGATCAGCATTCCAGCAGATGCCTGGGCTCTGCCCAAGCGCCAGTGCTCACAGGATGGAATAGGGATAATTATTGGGTGGGGAAAGCAAGGAGAGAAGAGAACTAACATTGATGACCAACTCTGGACCCAGCTCTGAGTCCTGGGGTGTGGATGACAGAAACATTGTGGGAGGGGGAGCCTGGAGGATGAGATGCTACAGTTTTGGATGAAAGCAGGTGGACTAGAGTATTTCCCTTTTTACTCAGTATCTTATCCTGAGGATGTGTCATTAAATTCTACATGGAGGAATTCACTGTGGTAGAGGAGGTCACTCTTGGAGGGCTGGGGCTTACTCGACTTTTTCCTTTACGTTTTATGAGACCCATTCTATCCAGTCTTTACAAATGCATCTTTGATATCGGGGCCGGCCTTCCAAAGAATCGCTTTTGGCTCATGTAATATGGATTCTTCCAGAATGCCATGTTCATTCTAACCTAAGTTATTTGAGATACAGCCCCTTCAAAATCTGTCTTTGGAAATGTTGTGGCGTGGGTTAACATTTTTCATGTATTGCTTTTCAGAAAATACTCAATTCATACAAATGCGATTAGCAGGCCCCACAGGATGTGATGGTTTCTATTTATGGTTAATGTTAATCCATTGACCATATGGTAGTTTAAATTTCTGGTACAAATTCCTTTTGTATTGTGTTATAGCTCATTCCTGGACTGCTATAATTGTGTAATTTATTAATGTGAAAAAGTGGACTTTGAAATGTAATAGTCCAGAGCTAATACGGAGAGCTGCAAGGGAATTTAGTGTGCTTAGGGAAGAGCTGTTTCCATGGAAACTAATTCCTTTGAGTGATATCCAGGGTCCCAGGCTGCAGGGTGGTTGTGTGTCCAGATGATGCAACTGGAATCTCAGGCTCAGCCCTGACATGAATCTCCAGGTGCCAAGGGCAAGTTCCAATCTCTTTGTTACTTAACCTTCTCATTGGTGACTTGAAAAAGTCAACCTAGTTCAGTGTTTACTAGGCCTTGGAATGTTAGTGACCACTTCTATATTTATTTGAAGTTTTTATTTTGGAGTGATTTTAGATCCACGCAGAAGTTGCAAAGAGAGTAGAGAGTTGCCATATACCTTTTACCCGGCTCTGATGTTAACCCCTTACATAACCACAGCACATTGTCCAAACTAAGAAATGGACATTAGTGTAATACCCTGCACTAAGCTACAGACTTCCTTTGGTTTTCCCTAGTTTTTCCACTGATCTCTTCTTTCTTTTCCAGATATCCAATCCAGGACACGACATTGCATTTAGTTTTCATGTCTCCTTAGACTCCTCCAGTTTGTGATCATTTCTCAGTCTTTGCTGATCATGACCTTGTCACTTTAATTTCTTTTTATTTTTTTAAAGATTTTATTTATTTATTTGACAGATAGAGATCACAAGTAGGCAGAGAGAGGTGGGGAAGAGGCTCCCTGCTGAGCAGAGAGTCCGATTCGGGGCTTGATCCCAGGACTCTGGGATCATGACCTGAGCGGAAGCCAGAGGCTTTAACCCACTGAGCCACCCAGGTGCCCTGATGACCTTGTCACCTTTAAACAATACTGGCCACGTATATTGTAGACTGTCTCAACTAGTAATGTTTTTAAAAAGTAGAACAAGATTAGAAGATTAGGATTAGAAAAATTACACAAGTAAGGTGTATGAATGGGGTCTGTGTGTTGTGAATGACAGAAAACTCACCCTGAATTGTCCTGTCAAACAGGAAATTTATTGGCTCATATAACTAAAAAGGCCAAGGGATTTGTAGCTTCAGAATGCCATTTTGTATCCAATTCCACCTGTCTCTTGGCTTGGTTCTTCTCTCCTCTGAATATTCAGGTCGTTTTCAGATATGCACTCACCACAGACTTAATTACAAGATGGGTTTCAGCAGCAGCCCACATGGTTATTTCACCCAGTGTGCGTGTGTGTCTGTGTCTGTGTCTGTGATACTCACCTCTCCTCCACGTTCACAACTAAGCTCTCCGAAGCTGATTCTACCATCTCTGGTTCTACCATCTGCCCATCCCAGAACCGGTGGGAAAAGATAATCACTTTCTGCTTCTGATGTGAGGACGTGTTGCCCAGAATTGTGGCCACCATCTTGTCACCATGAAGGGAGCAAGCTGACAGCTGAAGACATGAGAGCCTTAAAGATGGAATTAGAACCTGGGTTCTGGATGATATAATTTACTTGTGGAATTAATCAGCCCTGGATTTGGGTTGGTTGATGGGGCAATCAATTTCCTGGTTGCTTAAGGTTCTGCTAGTTGAGTTCCACTTTTCTTGCCACCCAAAGCATGCTAAATGATACAATGAAATTGCAGATTTCCTTGTTAGATATAGGATATTACCTGGATATAAGTTTGCTTGTTGGGCTTCGCTATTTGACAGCACAATACAAATTGGACTTCAGTGCTTTTTGGCTGATAGTTTTCATTAGAATTACTGTTGGAAAATCCAGCTTCACTGAGGCATTTTGGCAAAAACAGAAGTGATCCTTGTCAATTTTACACACTGTAAAGTATTCGAGTAATAGCTCCCATGTTTCTGGTTTAACTTCTTCCCATGAAGGCAAGAAGCAAGCCATGGGACAGGCCAGGGAGGGGGCAGGAAGGGACCAGGGTACTCCTCACTTAACAAAGGTAGTACATGGGCTTATACTCATCAAGAGGGCATAGTCTGCTGTTGGTCAGAAAGGGACCCTTTGCCTGGAGAACACTTTCTCATGACAAATATTTGGGCACCCGGGCTGAGATGATCTCCTCAAAGGCCTTTCAACTCAGGCTAGCAGTGTGTGATGTAGTAGTGTGGAGACTCCCATGCCAACAGCAAAGGGTCCTTTCTCTCAGTGTACAAATCCCTGAAGGAATGAACACTTCAATAAAAAAGGTTTTTAAATAAAGATTTTTATTAAAGTATAAAGGGTTTTTTTTAAATAAAAGGATAAAAGTGATTTTTAAAAAGGTTTAAAATAGTTTTTCTAAGTCACTGAAATTAAAAAAAAAATGATGTAATTATTGAGAGAACAAACAGCAGCCCATCGTTTCCCATTAAAGAGTAATGTTTTAAAGAGCTAAAGGAATGGCAATTTGGAAATGCATTGGCTCCGCCCATCATTATGCCCTATACACACTCCCTTCTTCTTCTTCTTCTTCTTCTTCTTCTTCTTCTTCTTCTTCTTCTTCTTCTTCTCCTTCTTCTTCCTCTTCCTCTTCCTCTTCTCCTTCTCCTCCTTCTCTTCTTCTTCTTTTTTGAAAAACAAATTTCAATCACTTTTATGTACAGAAAACTCAACAGTGTACACTTAGCCCGGTTTTGTGGCCAATTCTTTAGTCTGCCTTTTTCAGCTTGGCGAAGTGAACCACCCACTTTAGACCCAGATATTGCCTCCCCCGGTGATGGGGGATCTCATATCTGTCACTGTCATTGGTCCAGACATCCTCCTGTAGTCAAGGAAGAAAACTTCCTTCCAGGAAGTGTTGACAGTTCCTGCTTAACCAGAACTCCTTTGTTTTCCGAGTTAACCTGTGTGAAGGCGACAGTGGTGCAGGTCTTCCCAGCGACCAGATGCTCCAGCCTGGCCTTCCCTGTGATGATGCCGTAGGGAACCCCCATCTTACAAAGCAGAACAGTCGGGAGGACAACCAGCTCAGTGGGATCCACGTTGTGTGTAGTCACCACCAGCTGAGGCTTCTTGTTTTCTGCCAAGGTGATGACAGTGTTAACCCTGCTTGAAGGACAGGAGGCCTTAGTGAGCACATCCCCTTTGCCAGCAGCTTTCTTCTCTGCCTGCTGCAACAATCTCTGCTTCTTCTCTTGCTGTGTCTCTGATCTGTATTTGTGGGCCATGTAAGCAGCTGAGTGGCTGGTGGCCCAAGGCCTGGGTGAACTGGTTAATGGAAGGAGACATTTTGAAAGGTTTATAGAGAATAGCCCTTTGCTGCCACAGCCCCATGTGACGGGGCCATTTGACAAAGCAGGTGAGGTCCCTTTTGGTTGGATGTCCTGTCCGCTGCCAAAATTCTTGGACTTTTCTCAAATGGGGGGATCGATTGCCTTCTTGGCTTCCCGCTTCTTCACGACAGGGCACCCCGCGCCACCTTCTTCCCCTTTGCCTTCTTGCCTTTCTGCATGGTGGATGGCTGGAGGAAAGAACTACACTCATTTCTTTAAAGATGCGTATGAATAGTTGTTGCTTATCCCTCTAGCTTTTTAAAATGAAAACAATTTCTACTCCTTCCTTCCCTCCCACACACACTTTCTCACGAGCAGATACATACTTAGCATGAGTACGCTCAGACGTCCTGTGGATCCGCATACTTTGGGCATGTACATAAAGCCATTTATAAGGGTTTAATCCATGAATCATAAACAGAAGATTCTCATTAGGAATGAGCAGTGGCCTCTTGAAGCTTGCCTAGTGCTTATAGCATTCGAAGGTGGACGACGCTCAACATTTTCTAGAAGGCTCACAGATTCACAATGGACCTTGCATTTGAATAGTAAAAACTCAGAAATGGCAGGAAGTCCAAGCAAGAGGCAGGAAGAATCCGATATGATGGCAGCACTGCGCTCAGGGGCTAGCATAGACCAGTTGTCAAAAACATTTGCTGAGAAAAAAGGACAGCTTCTCCCCCATTTTTAATGACCGAATAAGAGAAATAGAGGCTTTTCCCAGTAAAAAGTTACAAAGCAGAGCTTTAGGGAGAATCGGCGACTTCCGGACTCACAGCAGATATTCCTGGATTAAGTACTGAAACCGTTTGTAAATTACTAGGTAAACTTCAACAGGGCTGTGGACAGCCTGGAGCGGATTTGTTATTTTCCAGGGAATGACACTTCTTTTTTTAAAAAGTGTGAAACTGGCTCTGTTTCTTGAGCTCATTTTTCGGGGACTGCAGTTGTGCTCAGCAGCCCAGATCCAGTGCTGGGGCTTACACTTTCTCTCTTGCTCTCAAATTCCTTTTACTGAAACCCTATCTTTATGTGGGTCAGGGCTTCCTTTTTCCTTAAAACTTTTTTTTTTTTTCACTTTAAAAACAAACAAAAAAACACTCTCCTATTTCCAGAAATTCCTTGCACTGTTTATTTCCTGTTGGCTTATTCAGAGGCATTTTTTGCTCATGAAGTTTCAGGATGGTTTCTTGAAATCGTTAAAAAGTTATATAACTTTGCTGATTTAAAACTATCTTTGCTAAGTTCTTAACTGTTGGGTCTCTTTCTCCTTCAGAGCAGAGGCTCCTTCTTACCTAATGACGGTCTTAACAGCAACGCTAAAGTGGGCTCTCAGTTTTGCGGAATGCCAATCCATTATATGTATATTCCTCCTCCCCACCCACCCCAGGCTGATCCCAGAAGTAACAATCCTCTGTCCTGTACCAATTGTTATTACTTCCTGTTTCAATCCTCCTGATTGACACTGTTTCACCTAATCTCCCCAATGTTTCACCTAACCACTGCTGGCTTGTCTGGGAGCTCCTGGGATGTGCTGTCAGGAAGAGAACCTTGTACTGGACATGGGGCTCAGTCCCCAAATCTGCCTTGGTTTCCCCATCTGCAAAGCAAGAAGTCTGCATGGGATGTTTTATAGTTCCCTTACTCTCAGGCCCTGATCTGTCCAGGCATGATGCCAGCCCCTCTATTTCTAAAGACCTCAGAGAAGAAAATTCTAGAGGTTGTGGTTCTTTAATTCTTCAGCCCAGTAACTGTAAAAACTTCTTCCTACCATCCTATAAATCTTTTCCCACTCAGTCAAGGCCCACCTCTGCAGCTACACGGATGAGTGGCTCTTATCTGCCCACAGAGAGGTCTTAGGGCTCGTTCCTTCTCTTCTTCTTAAACTCTGACTACCGCAGTTATTCATATGTTTCCAGAATGAAGATTACAGGTACAGTGGCATGGTGCAAGGATGATGGGCTTGGGCTGGGGCAAAAAAAACCTTCTGTTTCTGGGTGATCTTGGCTCTCTGAATTTCGTTTCCCCATCTGGAAGGTAGGGGTCTGGCCACCCTGGCTGCAGGGCTGTTTTAGAGGCTGTGTTGAGAGGATGCACTGAAATGCCCGCAGAGAGTAGCTGTCCTCAAGGTATGTGATCACGCTGGTATGAGGACAGGGATCTGTCTGGGCACTGAGACCCCTCAGAGAGGCTGTTACCCCACGGAATCTTCAGTGGAAGGGGAGGTAATAAATGAAAAGAAGAAAGTGGAACTAGAGCCCCAGAGAGAGGCTGGCTCTCTTTGACTCCACTGGGGTCCTGCTGGGAGGATTTATTCGGAACACTGTGACTCCCTCCTGTGCCTTCCCCATCCTTGGGTTAAAAACAAAAAAACTTCCCCGAACTTTCCCATTCCTCCGTGGCCTGGCTGCGAATGCTGAAATTCCATCCCGTGTTTGTTGTCACCCGCGGGCCTGTTGTCATGGTTACCCAGATTCCAGGCCCTGGCCCAGGGCCCACCACAACCCATCTCTCAAACTTTCCTTGGCAGAGTAGAAACATTCCTCCACACTGTGAACTCCGGAGCTGAGAAAGGCGCACTCCATCTCTCCACGGCCTGTCCCAGCCCCATTCCTGTGCAATGGGCATGTTCTACGTGGTTCTGCTCAGCGTCAGTTTGGGGGGGCAAGTACAACATAATGATTTCCTCCATTTCTCTTTACCTCATTTAAGCTGAGGAATTACTTTCTTGTACCAAACATAATACCCTTGACAAACACTCCAGATGGTTCTCATTAAAATTCCAGTTCCTTTTTTTGCAATTCTTTTTTTTCTCCATTCTCCTTACACTGTTATGTCAAAAATAAACATCAGGATGAGGACTGAATGAAGGGTCTTGGGGATAGCAGCTCAAGTGAATGGAATCCTTACAGAGCCCCCTGGCGTCCCTGTGAAGGAGCCCCTAGGTCTCCTTCTTACCAATGGCCACCACACGTTCTTGGGGTTTCAGAGATATGCACTTGTGGGGGGGGCATATTTGATAGTCAAGGTGCCCTTGGCCATGAACTCTCTATAGGAAGAGGGGCAGAGGGCCAGCTGGGTCCCTGGCCCTGACCGTGCCTGCAGAGGGATGGGGCAGGAGCGTGCTGTGAATCCCAGTTAGTGCACAGAGGCCTCCAAAATTCCTCAGGACTCTGGCTTCCAGAGAGGGGCGCACTTGCCCTAAGAAGTCAGTGGGAAGGACTGCTGATGCTGTTTTGCTTTTTTAGCAGCTTTGCAAGCCACAGGTTTTGCCCCCACCTCTGAAAAAATCTGCATGCACAGGGAAAGCGTGTGTCTCCGAGGATGTGTATTTGGTGTGTTTTTATTCCCAACTTTTTACTATGAAAAGAGTTTTACGGAAAAGTTGAAAGCACAGTGCAATGAATACTCCTATATATCTTTCCACCTAGATTCAATATGCGTTAATTTTGTCATATTTGCTTTCCCCCTTTCTAGACAAATAGATAGACAGATGACAGACAGATCAATCAGTCTCTATATCTCTTTTGCTGAGGCATTTGAAAATTAGAATCTTGCCCCTACAGTATTTTATAACTTTTAATTTATGCATTAATATAATTACATAATATACAACATTCTAATATAATATATTCTTTTTTAAATTTTTTTTATTTATTTGACAGAAGAGATCACAAGCAGGCAGAAAGGCAGGCAGAGAGAGAGGGGGAAGCAGGCTCCCCACCGAGCAGAAAGCCTGATGCGGGGCTCGATCCCAGGATCCCGGGATCATGATCTGAGCAGAAGGCAGAGGCTTTAACAGACTGAGCCCCCCAGGCGCCCCTAATATAATACATTCTTATTGTAAAATGTTCAAACCTTCAGAGAATACAGATGAGAGGGTAAAAGCAACAGTCCTGCCCAAGGCACTCCTCTGCCCACCACCCCCCCACCCCCAACTCCACAAAGGGTAGTTTGGCTTATGTCCCTCCTGACCTTTGTCTTTGTTTACCCAGATACATGAGCATGTCAATAGAAATGTGTTTTGTTACACATGTTTTTAAGCATAAAGGAGATCACATTATACATGCTGTTTTGTCATTTATTTTTCACTTGGAAATACGTCTGAGATCTTTCCATATTAGTGCTGGGAGCTCTGCCTCATTCCTTAACGACTGCTGAGTATTCCAAAGAATGGTTGTACCATAATTTTCTTAACTATTCCCTCTTGATGGACAATTCAGCTATGTATTGTTATTTTTCCATTACTCACAATGATGCAGTTAGTATCTGTGGAAAATGTTTTTTTCAGGACCCGGAGCAGTTTTTCTCTTTGACTGATGCTTGGAGGCAGAATGTTGGGTTTGATATGATACACATTTTATATTTGGGTAGATTCTGTCAAAATGTTCTTCAAAATGGTTGCATTGACTTATACACGCTCCAAAAGGGGGCCCATTTTCCCTTACTCTCAGCAACACTGAGCCATCTTTTGTGTTCACATTCTGATGAAAGAAATCATTTCCTTGTTGGTTTAATTTGCCTTTTTAAAAATTTTTAATAAGGCTGACCATTGTGTCAGAGTTCAGCTACAGATGACAGAAGCCACTCTGCTTAGTTTGTGTAGAAAGATAGGTAGAAAGAGAGTAGGGGAATGGCTTGTTTAAAATAGGGAATTGGGTGCTGAAAATTTTGTTAGGTCAGGTGAAAAAAGTAGGACTGACTCCCAGAACTCCAGCTCAGAACCAGCCTGCCAAAGGAACTGCAACTCCTTCCATGACAATGAAACTGGAGATTTGGGAGCCTGTGCCCAACTGCTGACTTAGGAATTGGGGAACCAGGAAACCTCCGACACACCTAGCATCCGCCTAGCACACCACCTCAACTGCATTCTAGATATCCTACATCTTGTCTACAGCACCTGCAAAGCTGGAGAGACTGAATCTAGACAGTGAGATTGCTGTTAATGTTGATGCAGGGAAAAAAACAACAAAAAAATAAGGATTCCCCTACCCCCACCCCCCCACCTTCTGCTACCAGAGTCAGTAGATCTCTTGAGGGTACATCTCCCAGGGGAAGCCAGGATACATGCCAAAGCTCAGCTCTAAGGAAGGCTGGGAATTGTTAGGCATTAGCTTTTTAGGCTCCAACATGCCACAAGACAAGCTACAATGTCGTAGGCATGGAGTTGAGTGAATCAATCTGAAATATCTGCCATAATCCAATTTTCATGTTTTATATCCTTCTTTCTATGAATTGCCTGATTAGAACTATTGCCCATTTTTCATTTGGGGTGGCTCTTTTTTCTTATTAATTTATAGAAGCTTTGTAGTTTATCTGGAAAACAATCTTTTGTCTCTTATATATGTTACAAACAGCATCTATTTTTTTTTTAATTGACTTATTTGACAGAGAGAGGAAGAGAGAGCATGCACAACAGGGGAACAGCAGGCAGAGAGAGAAGGGGAAGAGCAGGCTCCTGCTCCACAGACTTGATCCCAGGACCCTGGGATCGCTATCTGAGCTGAAGGCAGACTCTTAACCCACTGAGCCACCCAAGTGCCCCCAGCTTCTATTCTTTTAACTTATTTTGTTATATAAAAAATCTTATCTATTTTTGTACTTCATGGTTCTTCAGTTTTGCAGCTTACTTAGGAAGGCCTCCCCTACCTTAAGGTTCCTAAAGTATTCAACTATGTTTTCCTCCTAACATCTTTAAAATTTTTTTAGGTTTAATTCTTTAAACCATCTTGACTATGTGGTTTGAGGTAGGTAGATGGATCGAATGTAATTTTTGTTTGTTTGTTTATCCAGAAAGAAAGCCAATTGTCCTGCATAATTTGTTGAATGAATTTATTTTTTTGAATCCCTTACATTTGGATGCTTTTAAAAATATAGAATGACAGCTTTCTGTGGTGCAGGACAAGGGTAAAGCTTTAAACAAAATTAACTTATCACTTCACATTTTGGTTCTTTTTAAAATAGGGATTTGGCATCTCCTAAAGCACAGATATGACAAGATCATTCCTCTAGTCAAAGACCCTGACTGTGTTCCCTTTTCCTTGAGACCAAGATCTAATCTCTGTTGAGTAGTTCTCTGTTCAGCAACCCCCATGGGCCGTTCTAATATGACTTCCCTGCTTCTTCCCTAGAAAGGAGATCACATGATTTGAATTGGGGGACAAAAGCAGAAAAGATGTGTAAATATCTTTGTCAGCACTTTCTTTGTAACATTGTAATAATCTATTCACTATTCTTCTCTCACCTACTGGTATTTCTCAATGTGGTCACTATGGGTAATTTGGACAGAACAATTCTTTTTTGCAATATAGTTAATATTTGGGTAGATTCTGTCAAAATGTTCTTCAAAATGTTCTTCAAAAATTTTTGACTTATACAACAGACCACTAAAAGCTGCAGTGTTCTCTGATGCCCTATTTTCCATCAGCCTAGTCACTGTGACCACCAAAAAAATTCCCACCTGTTTCCAAATATACCAGTTCTACTCTTAGTTGGAAGTAAGGGAGAGAGGGAGGGAAACATTAGGATTAAATGGGAAATGACAGGATATCATCACCAAAAGTCCCTTTGCCAATGCTGCTTCTCATCTCTAGATGTATAAATCTAGCCTTTCAAAGGTTGTCTTTTTCCATAAAGCTTTCCTAAATCCCCTCGGCTGTAGATTATTCCTCTTCTTTTTATTTATTTATTTACTGTTTACTTTTTTCGATGTACTGTCTGCTCCCAATGTGGGGCTCAAACTCATGACCCTGAGATCAAGAGTCACAGGTTCTACCAACTGAGCCAGCCAGGCACCCAGATGATTCCTCTTCTGATTCCCCTCTTCCATGGCATTATTTCTCTCTCCATCTGTTTAGCCATCCATCTACCTGTCCATCCATCCATTTGTCCATCTATCCAGTAAGTACTTAGTGAGCACTTACAGTGCACCAGGCACCCTGAGCACTTTCTTCTTAGATTATTGCCCTTGGCACAAGTGTTTTCTCTTCCTCAAGAAGTCCCGCAGTTAGACCATGTGCCAGAGTGAGCACTGGTCTCTGCCCAGGGCGGTGGGTGCAGGGACACTGAGATGCAGACGACACATGGGAGGAAGCATGGGCAATGATGCCGGGAGAGTGGAGGCATGATCATGGTGTGGGTGGAGGAAAACCCCCTCTGCCCTTGGGTGGTGGCCCCACGATAAACGGGATCTGAGTCACCAGGGAAGGCAGGCAGTAACTAGGATGGGTTTATACATCAACCTCCCTCACTTCCTTTGGAGTCACTTGGTTATTTTCAAATTCTCCACCCTTTGCTGGCCCCCGCCTCCCCTCATCACATCCAGTGTGTGTGTTGAGTGTGTGTGTATTCGTGGACATGAGCAGCTGGCTCTAGGTAAGAAGAAAATTAGCTAAAAACAGGAAATTGTGCCATTTTTGACCTATAAAAACAGCTTTTCATATGGTTCAGAACATTGAGTAAATGGAAATAAAAATCCAGGCTGAAACTCTTCATGAGCTAATGTGTTGACCATGGTTCTCAGCTCTGTAATTGTGCTCTCGTATCTTATTTCAATCAGAGGCTCTATTCTGAGACAGTCACGTTGCTGTAGTGTTAGCGCAAGAGAGTGAGTTCATATAGCACTTGCCTAAAAGACAGATGAAATTTAGGCGCAGGCCTGCCCTGGGATTGGGTGATAACCTTGTTTCAGTTCTCTCAACTGTCCACAAATCCTGTCTTGTTGCACTTCTAGTGTTTCTCTATCTCCCCTCTCACTCTGTGGGTAGGATGGGCTAGCTTTCAGGTGGTGACGATGACAGAGGACTGGGTCAAGCTCAGGAAACAATTTCACTAATGGGTCTGTAGGATTTCATGAGGAACAGGAAGAGCTTTCAGGATGCCTGCTGGTCTGCCCAGCTTTTTTCCTGCCCCTTCTCCTGGATGTGCCTGCTTTTTGGATATCCCAAAGCTATACACTTGGTGGCTTGAATTCTCATTCCCAGTTGAAGGCGTTTGCTGGATCCATGTGGTCACCGTCCGACATGGAACTCCTACAGATGGTTGCCATAGTTCTAAGGACCAGCTATATAATTTATGGGGTCCCTTGTTCAAAGATTGTTAAGAATTTCAAGACAGCCTCAGCAGGTTCTTCTGAGTCGAAGTCCTATGTGGCTACACAGGCTGCATGTCCATGGAATGGGTCCCAGGTGGCTCAAGGACAAAGGCCCGGAAGGTCACAAGATGTGAAGTCTACTCAAGAGACCATCCAGGTGGGCCTGGGTGGCTCAGTGGGTTAAAGCTTCTGCCTTCGGCTCGGGTCATGATCTCAGGGTCCTGAGACTGAGCCCTACATCAGGTTCTCTGTTCAGTAGGGAGTCTGCCCCACCCTCCCCAGCTTGCCTCTCTGCCTACTTGTAATCTCTATCAAATAAATAAATAAAATCTTTTAAAAAAGAGAGAGACCATCCAGATATCTTTCTATGGCAGCCGCTTCCCCTTGACCACTACTTTCCATACGAGGTCACAGACGGGGTGCAGCATGGCAAGGAAGTGGGGAACAAATATAACTGTGGGTAAAACAGGGCCAGATCAGGACAGGAGAAACAGTCTTTGTAGAGCCTAATAGATCGTTCCAGGATAATGCCTAAATTCTCCAAATAACTTAACACAGACCGCTGGGAAATAGCTTAATGAGAAAGTCCCTAGGCGTGATCATGAATATAGGTTAGGGCCAGAGTCTGTCACAATTGCTGTTTCTGGCTCTCTTTCTCTGTAATCAAAGTTCTGAACTGCCCTCACCTTACATGTGCCCTCACTTGGGCCCCTCACAAAGCACAAGCAAGGAGCCCACTAAGTGAGCCCACGAAAGGCAGCCAGCCAGAATCCCAGGGATTCACACGAACCTCTACCCAGCACTTTGGGCAACGCAGATCTGCAGAATCACTTCCAAGCCAAACACCACATTTATTCAGCATCCTCAGTTTAGTTTATCAAAAGGGCTGCGTGTGATTCAGACTTTCTCAAAGGAATAGAGCGCCCCCTGCTGGGTAAATGGCATCGCCGTTAAGCTGTCCATTACCAATGCACCAAAATCTGAAAATACACTGTTACTGAATTAACATCGTAGAAGACCCAGAATCAACAGTATGACTCATAGTGATAAAGTTGTCAGTTATAGGAATTATATATGGATTTGGTGACAAGTTGATTTTTTACATGTTTTATGACTCCTGAGTTCCTAACAATTTTTTTTTTTTTTAGATCTTTATCTCAATTATGGAAACGAGGAAAACATTTTGAAGTACTCAATGTTCCAGTAGGATTTCCCACTCATTTCAGAGAAGAGTGGTCTCAGAAGATCTCACAGGGGAGGAGGCTGCATGGTCCAAGGAGAGGACATGGGTTTGGAGATCAGCCAGACTAGGTTGCTAGAGTGGTTTCAGCTTGGAACAAATTGTTCGATTTTGAGTTACCATCTTGTGATCACAAGGACAATAATATCCACCTTCAAAAGTGGTTGTGAGGGCTAGAGATCCTGTGCCTGAAGTGCTCAGAAGCGCTCAGTTAACTGTGGGTCATTGTTACTGTTACTCTATTATTATGAAGTGGGTCTAATTGGGTTTCAAAGGATCTGCCGCTTCCAGACACAGAGCCTACCTTCCCAGGGGGCAGGGGCTCCATCTGGCTCAGAGAATTTGCCCCTGGGTCACAAGGGGAGTGCTCACACTGGGCACGCCACTTTCTTTTGAACCCCACAACCACACTCTGGGTGCTGGCTTTGTGATACATACCTCTCACTGGGCCCATCTGGACAATTCTCCCTGTAAGAGATCCCTCCCGTCCCTCTAATTCCTCATCTGTCTTGTCAGCTCAAGCCAACTTCATCTCTCTCTTGAGCCAGTGCAAAAGCTCTTCTGTCGTTCCACCTCTGCTCTTAGCTGCTCAAACCCAGAGTAACTTCTGTTTGATAAAATGAGATCCAGTTGGGGCCACTCCCCTAGATCCCCCAGCTTACCTGCCTGCCTTGCTTGTAATTCCAGTCTCACCCTTGGGCTTTATGCAATTTGCTCTCCCTGCCATCGATCCTCAGCCCACAGATTCCTCCCCTGGCTACTCCTTCCCATCCTCCAGGTTTTGGCTCAGACATCAAGGTGGGTATGAGAAATAGCACACTTTCTTATTTTCTTCAAAGCAAATTGAATTTTTTTGGCCTCATTCTGTTGTGCTGCAGCAATTAAATCTGTGGTGGCCACTGGGGTGTTTCTTCCTTTTAGGGTGTCACAGTTGTTTGGGTTGTTCATGAGTGACCTCAAAAGTGGGTGAGGACTTCTATTCTTCAGCTCATCTGAGTCACGGCTGCTATCCTCAAGGCCAGCTCTGAGGGGCTCTGGAAGGAGGGAGCTCCAATGCTTGGGAGTCCTTGCCTAGGCTGGAAAACACCCCCAAAACACGAGTCTCTGAAGCTCATCTCACTGGGTACCACCAGCAACTGAGGCACAGTTTTCCACTACCTTTGAAGCTCCTCTCTCCTTTTCTCCCCTGCTTCCCAAGCAAGGGCTAGGGTTGTTTTTTAATTCATCTGTTCCCTATTAACCACTTACTTGGAGGAGGAAAAATTTCATAAACAAAATTACTATTTGAAGTTACGTGCTAGAAGTCTTGTTATAACATCTCACTATGATCATCCAGTCTAAGTCAGGTCTCCCAGACCGACTCTCTATACCCTGTGCTATAGGGCCGCACTGCTGGGGCTCAGTGTGTCTGACCACACACCCATCCTCTGACTCCTGGCTCTGTGTTGGCTACCAAGAGTATGGTCACACTGTTCTCCAGGTAGCCTTGAACCCTGGGAATGCCTGCAGTATGTCTTCCCAGGAACAGCAGGATGGGCAGAACCAATGGCTGGGCATTGCACACTGGATATAAAGGCCTAGCCACTTGCCTGCAGCTGGGGAAATGGGGTGACCTCACATTCCTAGCACCCATGGAACTGGCTCTTGACATCAGCTTGGCGCTCTTTGCTCAGCCTTCTCCTCTGCTCTAGTCTGTTTCCTTCACAGGCTCCTCCTGAGAGCACCTCAATAAATTCCTTACACACGAGACTGCCTCAGGCTTTGCTTTCAGGTACCCAACCTAAATGACAGCCTATTATTTCCCTTCCCCACACGTCACAACTTAAAATCATAGATGTGAACAATTATTGGCTTGATGTTTGTTTCCCCCACTAAACAAAGGCAGATGTACTTCTGTTCACTGCTGTACTCCCAACACCAAGGGAGATGGCTTTTATGAAAGGCGATGCATTGAACTGGACACTGCACGAACACAGCCTCTCAAACCTCGCTCTGCAGACTTCCCTCTTGGGTGCTGTGCGACATTTGCTTGAAAAGCTGCCTAGCATCTCTTGGGGCCATCATCGTCAAGCCAGCCCTAGATTCATTCCCAAGCCGCAGTGGACAGTGTGGCCCAGGTTTGGTCACCTCATTCCTAACACAGTGAGCTGTGGTTTGGGCACCACATCACAGGTCAAACTTGGCGTGGGGGGACCATTCTTTGATGAGGGTGTAAGCCAAGCAGATACATCAACAGTTCTCTATCTTTACAAGCATCATACTGTGATTCAGTGAAAATCAAGACAGCTTTCACATTTTACTGGTCTACCTATATCCCTAGGAAAGGCTGGATTCATATGAACATGCCCTAGATTCCTTGATGTCAGCGTCTTAGCTGTTACATAGTTATAGACTAGTTATAGTAAAACCCTTATTTAATTAGAATGTGTAGGAACCATGGCATTCTAGGTACTTTCAGTTTTTGAAAAACTTTTCTCGTAATATATATTTTTCCTGAACATTAGACCCCTCTTTTCTACTGGGTTGTCTGTCTTTTGTTATTGAGGGACTGGTGACTTGGGGTCTTTATTCTGAGATGACTGACTTGTAGCCAAGACATGATGCACAGGGAGATCAGCCTGCATGTGTCTGGATTACAGGAGTTGCTACAACTCCATTTCCGATTGAAAACCTAAAATCAGCCCATTTGTGATATACTTCTTCCTAAAAGCTAGGCAAATAAAAAGACCCCTAAAAAAGAAGAGGGGTGCCTGGGTTCAGTCAGTTGGGCATCTGCCTTCTACTCCTGTCACGATGCCAGGGTCCTGGGATGGAGACCTGTGTTAGACTTCCTGCTCAGCAGGGAGCCCACTTCTCCCTCTTCCTCTGCCCAATCCCCTTCATGTGCACATGCTCTCTCAAATAAAATCCTAAAAAACAAAACAAAACAAAATGCAGAAGACACACTTCAGTGATTCAGTCTTTCTAGTTTTTGAATGAGGGATACAGAAATAGAAGACAGGGCCTCTTCCCACAGTTCACAACCTAGGCAAGAAAACGTTGAGATGTCACTTAACAGAGGCAAATGATTTCAGGAGATAAATGTCCATGTTTTCAAAATAGGAGTTTTTTTTTTTTTTTTAAAGATTTATTTTTGAGAGAGAGAGGAAGAGCGAGCGAGTGGGGGGAAGGGCAGAGGGCAAGAGAAATCTCAAGCAGGTTCCCTGCTGAGCATGGAGCCCAACCTGGGGCTCCATCCCAGGACACTGAGATCATAACCTGAGCTGAAATCAAGAGTCGGATGCTGAACCAACTGAGCCACCCAGGTGCCCCTCAAAATACAAGTTTTTATATACATGTATAACTGAACATGGGCTTCATGGTGTTTCCGTCATATCTGAAAGGGCTGTGAAAACACAAAATCTTGTTACTGAATAAAACTAGTGGTCCAGGTAGCCAAAGGTCCTTTCCAATGGCACCTAATTAACTTGTACAGAGCAGAAGTACCTGTCAGATAACCTTTAATCTATGAATTTATCCAAATTTTGAAAATGCCACAGGGGATCTGAGGAATCGCAACAATCCCAGATAACCATCCTGCAGTCAGGGGCTCTACACCGCTGTTCAGAGGGAGGCATGTGGGAAGTTAACAGTCCCCTCACACCTGGCTCCTCTGTCTTTGCCCGGCCCTCTCATCTCTTCAGTCACCCATGTCACGGGACACAACTCTGACAGTAAAGCTAAATCAGAGTGAAAGGCAAATGTTGAACCAGTCATGTTCAAACACAAGCTAGTGAATGAAGAACTTTTGGTTCAAAGGGCCAAATATTCTGCATTCCTGAGAAATCTCAACCGGTTTTTCATTCTGGTGTTTTCACACTGCATTTTGTCGTCACAAAAACTAGTTGGGTGTATATTTTTTAGTGTAGATTTATCATGTCAAGATCTGAATGAGGAGACAGAAAGAAAACATTTTGTATCTATGTATTTTTCAAAAATCTGTCCATGAGAAAGGAGCCAGGTGTTAGTTTCCTACAGGGGGAACATTCTCATGGAGATACTGTAAGGCCAAGTCGGTCCACTTCATTTCTTGTTCCTTAACAGATTCCGTGGTGCCACCGTTGTCCTGTTCAGGTTCAGGAAGCTCATTCTGCAAAGGTACAACAGACATTCAGAATGCTGGTACACTCTGCATTAAGAAACCCCTTAAAACTCAAGAGCACTTTGGGTGCCTGGGTGGCTCAGTAGGTTAAGCCGCTGCCTTCAGCTCAGGTCATGATCTCAGGGTCCTGGGATCAAGTCCCACATCGGGCTCTCTGCTCAGCAGGGAGCCTGCTTCCCTCTCTCTCTCTCTCTCTGCCTGCCTCTCTATCTACTTGTGATCTCTCTCTCTGTCAAATAAATAAATAAATAATCTAAAAAAAACAAAAACAAAAACAAAAAAACCTCAAGAGCACTTAGAAATCAAACCTCTGAGTTCTTAGAAACAGGCAGCATAACTGACAGAAATCTATCCTAAAGAAAGAACTAGGATGAAAAGATGGACTTTTTATCTCCTCTTGGGTAATCAGAGGAAAGAGTAGCCATCACCTCAGAGGACATCTGTGAAACTAAATGGGGTAACTGAGATGGAGTGCTCACTCCTGCGGGCAGCCATCTGATGCTCAAGGAACGGCTGCTCTTATTACTAGTGGCTGGGCTCACTGACAAGAACCCAATACTCAGTCCTTTTTTGGGAGGCTGCTTTCATTGAATACCACATTTGCTGGAATATTCCTTAAGTATAAGAAATGTATTTTAACAAACTATCCCGTGCCCATCCTGCCAATGTTCTTACGGAGGTGAGTGGTGAGGGCTGAAAATGTAACATACTAGGTGAGGTGTCACCCTAGTGCTGGAGCACAGCAACACAAACCTTGGCAAATGACCGGTTCCTCCCCTGCTAGCATCTGTCTTAGAATCTTAAGCCATGGACCACACTTACTAGGGAATGTGACATATTTTTTCAGCTTGAGCTTTAATTTACATAGAACACTGTGTGAGTTTAAGGTGTACCAAATGATGATCTGATACATACATACTATGAAGTGATTATCACAATAGGGCTAGTTAACACACCCGTCACCTCATATAGTTAACTATGTTTTTATGTGTGTGGTTAAGAACTTTTGGTAGTTTCCTAATATTTTAAATTTAAATTTCTTATTACCAGGAGTCTGCTTTGTACTGGAGTTTACTGACACCAATATATTTCTTTTCAATTATTTCAATTTATACTTTTTTGGGGGGCAAAAACTGTTATTCAATATTGAGACTTTCAATTTCCCACTGATTCCAATTTGCAGCATATGAATGTTTTTCTTTCAAAAATACGCTCAATATATATAAATTGACTTACAATATGTACAAATGTATCTGAACACATGTTGTTCTGAGCACACATGTTGTTTTATAAACACAATATTGAGACTCTAACATAGTTGTATGAATTACAAAGAACTATCATTTACTGTAGAGCAATCATACATTCAAACCTAAAGAGTAAATTTGGTTCTAATAATTATTTATAGCTCACAAAGCACAAACAAGTCCTTGGTTAGTGAATTATTTAACTGACAGACAAGTAACTTAATTTCATCTCATCTGTGGTATATATATATATATATATTTAAGATTT
This sequence comes from Mustela putorius furo, assembly GCF_011764305.1. Classification (NCBI taxonomy): domain Eukaryota; kingdom Metazoa; phylum Chordata; class Mammalia; order Carnivora; family Mustelidae; genus Mustela; species Mustela putorius. Next base: position 106,903,478 of record NW_025421987.1, on the reverse strand, counting down.
TATTTATTTTGAGAGAGAGTTAAGGCTAGGGTTAAGGTTAGAGAGAGAAAGAGAGAGAGAGAGAGCATATGTGTGTGTGTGTGCGCCCAAGCAGACTCTGAGTGCACTAAGCCCAGAGCCCAATTCTGGACTCGATCCCAGGACCAAAAGATAATGACCTAAGCTAAAACCAAGGGTTAGATACTCAACCAACTGAACCACCCAGGCGCTCCTCTGTGGTATAACTTCTAAAACAGTATTTTTCATTTGGACACTACTGTCTCTTACACTGAATGCCAAGATGAAAAAACGTGAACGTGCTTTGAAACCAACACAAAGTATCATAAACTATCATAAACACAACTATCAATTATGGCTTATTGCAAACTGGCCTCAATTCTTGGCAGCTACTCCCATGAAAAGGCAGAGTCTTATTTCCCCAATTTCAGATTGGGACTGACTGAGTGACTTGCCTTGGCTAGCAGAGAGCAGCCACAGTGTCCTTGGGCCCATTCTTGGCTAAGCTCCATGAAGCCTCACAGTCCTTCTCTTGCTATTCTTGGAACCCTGAGATGGCCAGGTGCAGTCTAGGCTAGTCCGCTGGATAATGAGGCTTTGACCTCATCATCCCAGCTGACCTGCTACCTACCAGATGTGTGAAAAGTCTCCTCATTCCCCAGCCTCCAGCCGGCCTGCTGACTGACTGCAGAACACCAGCAAGTCTAGCCGGGATCAGCAGAGCTGGAGACTGGAAGACCCTCTCAGCTGAGACACAAATCACGAGATAAACAGCTATTGTTTGAAGTCACTCTGGGGGAGATCTGTTAGGCAGCAACAAAAGCTAACCAGTCCACATTCCCTGAGAGTCATGAGACAGGAAAAGACACAGAATAACAAGAAGGCCAGGCTACACCCTGGAAACGTCCTTCTCTCTCAACCCCTTCCACAGAAGTGGTCCCCAAATCCTGCCATATGCCTGCAAAATTCAGCAGTTCCCCTCCACCTACGTGCCTTTGGTCAGGTTCTCCTCCTCATACTACTGCGATCGCTTCCTCACTGGTCCCTCTGCCCTATCACTCGCCCCTTTCTCCATGGCACACATTCCCTAACAATTCCCTTCTGAACTAACATTCTAAAACTCAAATTTGAGTGTGGCAGATTTCTATTTTGAAAACCACTCATTCCTGGTTATCCTCAGAATGAAGTCTAAGCATGGCGTCATATACGCGTCTCAAAATCTGGTCCAAGCCCATCTTTTCTGCCTACCTTAGATGATAAATATAGTCTCTGTCCACAATGAATGTCTCACCATCTCCCAAAGCCTTTCAAAACTCTGAGCCTGTGCACATCTGTCCCCTCTGTTGAGAGTGCCCTTGTCTACCCCCACTACATTTCTGGCCCTCCCTTATGGCCAGCTTAAATATTACATTCTCTCCGAAGCCTTTCCTGATGCTCAACAAGCATCACTCACTTCCTATCCTACATCACTATTCACAACCTGGCTTATAACATTTATTACTGCAATTACTTATTTCTGTGTGTTGTCTCTCTAGATCCCAAGGGCAGGAATTGTGCCTGCCAAGTGAAAAAACAAAAGTTTGCAAGACAGGATCTGGAGCCTTCACACAGACCTAAGTGTGAAGTCTAATTTACCAGCTACCCAGCTTTGCACAAGTTCCCTCTCTGATTCTACTCCCTTGCTGTAAAATGGAGATAACACCACTACCTTTGTAAGAGTAACTATTTATTTATTTATTTATTTTGATTTTAAGATTTTATTTATTTATTTGACAGATAGAGATCACAAGTAGGCAGAGAGGCAGGCAGAGAGAGAGAGAAAGGAGGAAGCAGGCTCCCCGCTGAGCAGAGAGCCCTAGGTGGGGCTTGATCCTAGGACCCTGGGATCATGACTGGAGCCGAAGGCAGAGGCTTTAACCCACCTGCCACCCAGGTGCCCCTGTAAGAGTATTTAAAGTTAGAAATAACGTATGTCAAATTTCAACCTTAGTATGTGGCATCAAACTGGTATTGAGTTAAGTGGCAGCTAGAATTCTCATTGTGCACTCCCTTTTCACTGTTTTTCTGAACTTGAACTAAGCTGTGACCTATTATCTGATATGTGTATTATTCACTGAGCATAGTATCATCTCTTAGTCTTAAATGAAAATGTGGGTGAGTGGAATTTTACTTCTCAGTAGGCAGCAGCAGTCTACTTGGAAGGTGCATTTTATTAATAGCTCTTCTCAGGGCGCTTGGCATGATCTGAAGATAAACAATCCCTGGAGTCTGTTCTCTGTGTTTTTTGTTAGGCCTCTATGACATAAATAGGATTGAAAATAAAAATTAATGCACAATTTTTAGATGATTTATTATGGGAGTGTAAAGAAACTCCCTGCAGAAGCGTTCTCTAGAGATTGGGAAAGAAGAGTGTGTCCCAAGACCTGTTTGGTCTAAATCCAAGAGAAAACCCAGCTGTCTTCCAAAGATATTCCAGGGAAACTAGGATAGGTGTGTGTTTCGAGAATGTCTCTAAAAATAGCAAATGATCAATCACAGGTAGACAAATAAGAAATATAGTATAAATGCCGTTGCTTCTTGTTCCTCTCTTTCTTTTGTACACTGAACTCTCATCTTCTGTTTTACTAACTTTGGTGTGGCAGACAGAACATGGCTCAGAAGTCTTGAGTCCACTCCTGGCATGACCCCTAACTGAGCTCCTCAAATCAACTCTCTGAACTACAGTTCTCTTCAAATAAAAAGTCAAACTATCCAGTGTCTCCTAGAGTTAAAGGAATCCACATCTTTGTGGATTTCTTTGCCCTACTAGTTTGTCCATTGACATCCTACTTCTAGTAGGGTTCACCAGATCATATCTTTAACCCACCATCCTTGGCACAAACTATAGCCTACCAGTGGTATTGCAACATCCTCATATGGCAGCTTGTCTTCTCGCCAAGCATCGTCAATCAAATCCAAGATCCTTCCATCTCTCTGTACCTCACTGTCCATTCTTCTGCAGCTTTGATCTTGTCAGATCTGTAAGTCAGAGAGATTATTTCTTAAGCATGAAGACTGAGGAGGTGATGTAATCGAGCATTAGGCTTCCCCGGGCTTTTTAGCCTGCATGTATCTTTTGATATAACATCACCCTGGGAAATGGGAAAGACTCATCTTCTCATCTGAGTCAGGTGACAATCTAGTTCTAAGATCCCAGTCTCTCCCTACTGCCCATTCCCTTCCCCCAACCCATGGATGCTTTATAGCACATACAGGACAGACAGCAGACATAGCCTAGTTGACAGACCAATGTCACAGTGTGACAGAAGCCTTGTGTACAAGACCACAGCATATCTAGAACATAGGTTTTCTCTCCTAATTTGCATATTCACCTTTCCCTGTTCAGAATGCCTTCAATGAATCCCTAATTAATAACCAAGTCTCCTCTCTGTCCCCGTTAGGCTTTTTCTGCACTATGTTTTACAAGAAAGTCTCCACCTGCCTCAGCTTTAATATTAGCATTCCTAGGCACAGGAGCTAAATGAACGTATTGAGATACTGAACTGAGCTATGTGAAGTGACCAACTACAGAGCTGACAGAAATCCTCAGCTGAACTTTTAAAGGAAACTGTCTTTCTTAAAATAGTGCCCAATCCAAGTTCTGAAAGGAGCACCTGCAGGTGAACAACAGCAGCAGGACCCCCTGCTGCTCATTTCTGCTTCCCTTTGGGGTTCTTTCCTCTTTTAATGCTGTACTCCCTTCAATGCCTGGACCAAGTGATCAAGATGTTACTTAGCTCCTTGGCCATGACTGACTATTTTTTCTCCTAAACATCTGCAGCCTACCTCTGGATTCCCTGTTTCCTAGTGTGGGCTCTGCTGCTCCATCATAGGTTCAATTTACTGTGTTCCCTGCCACAAAGCAGTCATCCTGATGGCCTGGAAGCCAGTGGCACCAAAGGCACTCCCAGTCACTCCTAGTTTCTGAGGCTAGGAACATTCATAAAAGGAACATTCTTTAGGGATGGACTCCCAACTCCTTCATACAGACCTATGCTTGGCCCCAGTAGCATGATTGCATAATAGCCCTAATGCCTGGGTAATAATTATTACAGGTTGGGGTTGGATAAGAGTTTTTAACCCCATGGTAAAGAGTCAGGCAAAACTGAAGCGGAAGGTGCCCAGCAATTTTGGCTACCAGTGAAACAGTTGAAGCCTTGATGTTTCACTCAAGAATTAATCCAGCACTACCCCATGGATAACGCAAAACAAGTATAAGGATATTGTCTTTAGAAAATGTACACACAGTTCCAGTTATATTTTTGGAATTCCTGTCCCACAAGAGCCCTTTTTCCTGCTGCCAGTCCTGTGTCCCTGTTGCCCGGTCCCCTGCGATACCTTCATTTTTCCAGTTGATCAGAACTAGCTAATTCTCCAAGTCATACACAGATTCCACCTTTCTGTCAAGTTTTTTCAAGCCTCACTGAGCATTTGGCCCTTGAATGTCTCCTTCTTGTCTTTATGATCCACCTAACAAGTCTGGTAGTCTTTGTAACAGATTTCTCAGGTATCAGTGTCTACAATTATTACGTGTAAATATTGCAGACTCTTTCCCAAAGATGTGCTTTTGCAGCACATCTTTCCCAAATTTGGCCTCAATCTTTTCTCACCGTCCCTTTTCCAAACACCACTAACCCTGCCATATTTTCCAGCCTTTGCACTTAAAAGCCCCTTTCCTCCTCCGTAACGCTTATTTTCCTTTCAAACTCAACACTGGTGTCAGCTCATCTGGTCAACATCTCATTTCCAGAGTCAGGGCCCATGGTGCCTTCACTCTTCAGGGGCTGGCAGCGTGGAAAGCATCAAGACAGCCAAAGTCCAGGACACCGCCACTGTCCAAAGCACCTGCCACACTCGACAGAATGAAACACTACCACCTTCCTGAGCAAACTTGCCTTACACATGTAACAGTTCCGATGCCTAGAACGCTCGTTACAATTCCTTTGTTTCCAGCTAAACTCCAGTCTAAAAAATTTGGCTCCCAGGTCGTCTCCTGCAGGAGGTCTGCTCCTAGACCCAGGGGGAGCATGGTACCCGTCCTTCCCGGAGTCCCTTAGCTCCCTGGGCGCAGCGAATGGTCCCAACTGGGAGCTTGTCACACTGTCCATTACAAGGTTTTCCCAAACCCGCGGCACGTGTGACCCCACTCCTGTGCTCTGCAATTCTACAAACGTATAGTCACATGAATTAAACGAGACGACCTTCTACGTAGCTAGAATTGACCCTCGCAGGCCACCACCATCCGTGCACAAGTGTGGGCCCGCCCCCGTCCCGGCTTCCGGTTGGATCTACCAAATGTGGAAGCGGGGGAGGTCCAGAACTGCCCCGCCAGAGCCCTTCCACCTTCCATGGCGTGCGGAAAGGAAAGCAATTGTGAAGATGAAGTGAGACATCGACCTCAACTGACGGAAGGTTGGAAAGGGCGACGCTAAGGAACCTACGGGTCCCCGTCCCTCCAAAACCAAGACTCTGGGCGCGGGAAAATCTTACCCCCGCCGGACCCAGCGCTGCACCCGCTTCCACACAGCCCCACCCCCTCAGCCTCACGTGACCCACGCGCCACTCTCACCGATCCCCGGATGTGGGTGAGCCCATATGCTTGCACGGAGGGGAGGCCTGGGAGGACACTTCAAATTCAAAGTGAGGGGGCGGTGGGCGGAACGAACGTGGCGACGCCGGAGGCTGGACGTCGGGTCGGCGGTGACGCGCGTGCGCGCCCCCTGCCGGAGGTAACGGCGGGAAGCCTCGGGGGCGCGCTCGCGCGGTCCCAGTAACCGCATGGGCGCCCGGTGGACTGACGAGGGGCGGGCGTGTCCTGGTCCGGAGGCAGCTCTGGCTGCGGTGGCGCCGCGGGCTGCGCGGCCGTATGGCCCGGGGCCGGCCTCCGCAGCAGCCCGCTGGCCACCAGGCCCGCCCTCGCCGGCCCGGGTCCGCTGCGGCGCCGGGCCCGTCGGCCTTCCCGCGTACGCCCTGCGGACCCGCGAAGGCGGATATGGCCTTGCCCGGCGCGCCGTCCCGGCCAGCCAGGTGGTCAGCCCCTCCCCAGAGGCCGGGCCGGCGGGAGGGCGGCGGGGGGTGCAAGCAGCTGCCGCCGAGTCCACGTCTACCGCGGCGGAGCCAGCTGCGGGCCGCTCTTCCTTTGCAGAGGAGGGACCCCCGGCACAGTCCTCCCGCCTAGGCTGCCTTATCTGGTTAGCTTCCCAGCATTGTTGTGACTTAGGCCATTGACCGCACGTGATGCCGGTTCATTGAGGGGGGAATTTTAGCAAGTCTTAAAAAGTGAGTTGATGTTAGTACAAGAGGCATGGAAAAGTGGCAGAAGTCTTGAAGGATTGAAGAAGTTGAGAAGCCCTGAGTTTGCGGATTGGTCCATAAAAATCAGGGGTGGGAGATCAATGACAGGCTGAGAGTTTAAAAGGGACAGTTCCTTAGGGGCACTGTAATCGCGAAGATATTTGAGGGCAGTAAATCTAGGCTCAGTGTTTTTCTTACATTCCTTACAACATCAGAGTAAAAATGAGTCTGCTGTCAATGACTGGTCTTCATTTACATCTAGGGTACCCTTATGTGCACGAGATAGTTTTCATTGAGCCTTACATGCAATTCCTTCAATTTCATTCCTTTAATAAAACAGTATTGCAGGGTAGGTACACTGCTGTTACAGAGTTCCCCTCGTGCTTGCGTTCCATTTTGTAGATGTGAAGAGGAAGTCATAATAAGGATCATACTACATATTACTTTCACATATTTACATATACTTAATGCTGTAGCTTAATGGTATAACAAAATACATGTATTTTCTTACTTGAAATGCAGTGCCGCCTTTAGATTTGTGCAGCTTCTTGCCCTTTGACTATGTCACTATCCGTGATCAGTATAGTAAAAATGAAATTAAAATGGGTTAGAGATTCATAAACATCTATTAGACATTCACACTGCCCTTAAAAATGTATGTAGATTCAGGTCTTTAAAAACTATTTCTAATAATTGCATGTTAGTGGTACTGTGCCATTTTCCTCCCATTAGAAGGTAGAAGACCTTTGCTTTGTCCTTCCCTTTCTCATTTATGTACTAGTGGTAGCCCGCTGGGACAGCATCTGTAATCCACTCTGATATATCAGAGTTGCCTCCTTAACAGTTTAAGCCACCCAGGTGCCTCTAGAGTTACCTACTTGAAAAAAAAGTCAGCTTGATTTGAAATTCATCTGAAGCTAACATGAACAGAGGTTGCAGGGATTTAATTTATTTTTAGGTTGTTTCTTTTTTTTCTTCTGAAAGCTAAATTTGCTTTTTTGATTTTATAAAAGTGGATTACTGTCATCACACCTGTGAAAATTTGTAAGAATTCCATGTTAGTATTCAGTCTGGGTTCAGATTTCCCCATCTGTCCCTTTGAACTGACCTTTTACAGTTAGCTCCTTTAGATCAAAAATCCCATAGAGGTCCACATGTTGTATTTGGTTGATACATTGTTTAAATCTTTTTTAATAGGGCAGTTCGCTTGTGTCCCCCCCCCCCGCCCCCGCAGTATTCTAGATTTAGCTTAATGCAACCGCATGGCATCCTTTTAACAAGTACATCTTTCCCTTTAAACCAGTAGTTAGATCTAGAATTGCACTGTCCACTATGGTAACCACCAGCCAGCTCTGGCTATTTAAATTAACTAAAATTAAATAAAATTAAAAATTCAGTTTCCTAGTTTTGTTAGCCATATTTCAAGTGCCCAATAGTCAAAGGTGCCTCATGGCTACCCTCTAAATGGTGCAGACATAAAATATTTCAATAATTGCAGAAAGTTCTGTTGAATAGCTCTGCTCTGGAAGATCAGACTTAACCTCAAATTTATTTATTTTTTTGTGGGGGTAAAGATGATTCCTAGGTGATGCAGTAGATAATCTGTTGCATTAATTGTCAGAGAGGCATGAGGTGTCTGAGCTCTCTTGTGTTAAGATTGAGGAGTGTAATGCGTTCAGGTATTGTTAGCCCAATCCATCCATCCTGAAATTCCCCATGAGCTTTTCACCTAATGGTGAAATCTTTTTATGGATTTAGATAGCCTATATCCATTATTGCATTAGGGATTGCAGAATGGTGATTTTCTAATCCTATCATTCCTTCAGTATTACCTAAAAATCTTCTATGAAGAAGAACTCTACCCCACCAGCTATTTGACTGCCATCAGCTATATGAAATATAGTTTGTACAGGAAAAGCAAGAAGAATGCTTAATTCTTTCCCTGTTTTTAGACTACAGTAATGAGGTGGTGGCCTACCAATCTCCAAAGGTAACCATGAGGGGTTTTGCCTTTTTTTTTTTTTTTTTTAATCTTCATGGACTTGACTGTATTTAAACTGTTTCAATTTGTTGCAGTCTTTTTTTTTTTTTTTTTTTAATACTCAAATTGCTCTGCCTTTGGTCAGTGGCACCTCTTTATGTTGGCTCCTGTCCATCTTCATATGATCAGTAGTCTTTGATAATTCATTTCCATGTTTTCTGGTAAAACATGTTCTTTCATCATTTATACATTAATGGCTACCAAAAAGCCCTGGTTCCTTTGGGTGGGAGATGGTATTTAGAGACCCTAGTCTGGGTGCTAGAGGTGCTCATGGTGCCAGGTTGGTCAGTGGTTCTAGGATTTACAGTGGCCAGAGTTAGGAAATACATATATTTTTAAATATACAGAATTCATATATTTTAATTTAATTTATAGTATATAAATATATATTTTAATTTAATTTTCATATTTTAATTTAATTTTTATATTAAATTATATTTATATAATTATAATTTAATTTTTTATATTTGTTTTTATGTTTGGGTCTTTTAGTTTGCTGAAAATCTTGGAACCTAATATCATTAATATAATTACTTTTTTTCCTATCCTATATTACATATATTGATTTCAGATTATACCAATTTTATTATTAACAATATGATTCCTGAATAGTTTTTAGGATTTCTTTGCAGTTATTTTTTATCTTTAGTTATATTCCACTTGGGATTACAAGTACAATAGAATTTTTGCATTTTAAAGGTATGTGAAACATTTTATTATATGGTTATTTTTCCACCTTGATATCTAATTGATAGTTGATTTGTTTAATTTTGTTTCCCAATTTTTCCAAACTGCTTTTTTCCCCCCATTTGGATTTGATTTATTATATTAAAACGTTAATATAAAACTAGTACTATAAAACACAGATATCCGGAAAAGTTTAGTGTTCATTCCTCTTTTCTCTACCCTAGTTCTCTTTCTTTTTCTTTCTTCCTTCCTTTCTTTCTTTCTTTTACTTTTTTAAAAGAAAATATTTATTTTGAGAGAAGAGAAAGGACAAGCAGAAGAGCGGAGCAGAGGGAGAAGTCAACTCCCAACTGATCAAGGAGCCCAGTGTAGGACTTGATCCCAGGACCCCGGGATCATGACCTGAGCAGAAGGCAGATACTTAACTGACTGAGCCACTTAGGTACTCCCTAGTTCCCTTTCTTATAGGTATCATATTTAGTAGCTTGGGTTTATCCCTCCATAAAAACAAATGCATTATCTGCTTGCTTTTCCCCCCTAGTAATATATGCCTTGTAGATCCTCCTAAGAAGTATGTTATCTGTTTTTACAGCTTCATAATATTCCACTGGTAGATGAATATTCAGTTAGTCCCTGTTGATAGGCATTTGTGTTGTGTGCAACTATTGCATATAGTGCTGTACTGTGTGGCCTTGTACATATGTGATTTTGTATTTTTGCCATTGTGGCTTTGGGAAAGCTTCCTAGAAGTGGCGTTGTTGGATCAAAGGGTAAAGGCATATTTTTTAGGTGCGAAGTATTGCCAAAATCTCAATAGAAATTGTATCATTTTCCATTCCTGTCTATAATGTATGTGAGGGCCCTTTTTCCCATAAATATAATTTGTCATAAGAGTGCATTGTCCATATTTTGAGTTTTGGCTAATCTAAATACAGAAGAAAAGGTAACTTGTATTTTAAATTTGTATTTCTCTTCTTGTGAACAAGATAGAGCATCTTTTCATGTGTTTTAGTTAATTAATTTTAAGTGTTTATTTTAATTTCCATTAATTAACATACAGTGTTTTATTAATTTCAGGTGTACAAAATAGTGATTCAACAATTCCATACCTCACCAAGTGTTCATCAGGACAAGTACACTCCCTAATCCCCAAACCTATTTCACCCATCTCTCCACCTACCTCCCCTCTGGGAACTATCAGTTTATTCTCTATAGTTAAGAGTATGTTTCTTGGTTTGTGGCTCTCTCTCTGTCTCTTTCTTCCCTTTGCTCATTTGTTTTGTTTTTTAAATATATGTGTAAAATCATATGGTATTTATCTTTTTCTGACTTATTTTACTTAGCATTATACTCATTATACTCTCTATCTTCATCCATGTCATTGCAAATAGAAAGATTTAATTTTTTATGGCTGAGTTATATTCTGTCATATGTATATATCCATGGAGATATGTATATCAATCCATTATGTCTATGTATATTTATCTGTATATTTGTCTCACCTCTTCTTTATCCATTCGTCAATTTTTGGACACTTGGGCTGCTTCCATATCTTGACTATTGTAAGTAATGCTGATCTTATATGTTTAAGGTCATTTGCATTTCTTTTTTTGTGAACTACTTGTTCATAACTTGTGTGCATTTTTTATAGATTCCCTTTTCCCCCCTCAATTTTTATTTTTATTTTATTATTATTTTTCAAGATTTATTTATTTTAGAGAGAGAGAGTGAGCGAGCTTGGGGGAGGAGCAGAGGGAAAGGGAGAGAAAAACTCAAGCAAATTCCACATTGAACACAGAGCCAGACAGGACCTTGACCTCAATACCCATGAGATCATGACTTAAGCCGAAACCAGAGCTGGATGCTTAACTGACTGTGCGACCCAGGCATCCCTTCTCCTCAATTTTTAGATGCTTTTTATATATTTGGATAAATAATACTCTCTGATGAAACTTTCAAATATTGTGGTCTTTAGACTTCACTTATGCAATTTTCCTACGTAAAAGTGTATTTTTACCTACTCTGATTTCTTAGCTTCCTCCTTATTCTTTCTGGATTTTGAGCCATAGTTTGATCAGTGTTTTAAAAATTCCACTTTTATTTTGGAAAATTTCTTTGTTACTGTATCTGTGATTTTTTTTTTCCACCTTAAGTTTAAGTAGGAACCTTTCTGGGCAATGGTAAATTATTATTTATTGGAGCAGCCAGTTTATCAACCATAGTAATTCTGACAGAGCCATAGATCTTTGTAATCATGGTAATGCCAAGACAGGAAAGGGACAGAGCATTGTTAGCCTCCTTTAAATGAGACTTGTTAAGTAGCATATCCCTTCTGTTAGTACACACTAATTCACAATTCTATCCAGAGATTTTATTTTCTTCCTGTGTCCCATTTTGTGAGTAATTTGATCATGGGTTTATACTTGGAATATTTTTCCTGATCTGTAAATGAAGAGTTTAAAGAGGAGTCCTTCAGATCCTTTCTAGCTCTTAAATTCCAGTATGCTAATGAATTTCAAAGCTTTGCCTTTTATTAGATATCCTATCTGGATTCTTTTTCCCCTAAGATTTAAAGTGTGTTTTTCCTGCTTCCTACCCTGTGTTCCCTTTAATTCTTCTATTCTAGATTTCACTGATTTAAAATAGCCTTCATTCCAAAGGAGAGTTACAATAAATAACTTAAAAGAGTTATAATTAATAAGTTATATTTGTTGAGGTCTTGGTTTAACTGCAGAAGTGACAGTTGTAGAGCTATACAGTTTTTATGTAACCACGTTAGCATTTTACGTTAGTGGCAAGGAGTAGTAGATTACAAATGGTGAGTAATTTGCATTTATTTTTATGAACAAAGAGTATCTAACTTTACATCGCTATTACATGGCACAGGCAAAAGAAGAAAGCAGAGTGACATAGTATATAGAGGTGAGTGAGGCTCGGTGTGGTTAGGAAGGAAGCGGTGAGAAACTCAGATGAGAAGAGTCCACAGAAAATCTGAGCCCTTGCTATTTACCTGATCCTAAACAATGAGAACTGATGGTGTTTGGCAGCTGTTCAAATAGATGGTGAAGGAATTGGTAAAGAAACACATTACACATTAAATCATTTTCTAGAGAGAATGTTGCTGGTCCTCCATCCCCAATTTTTAAAAACAGAGATCTCTGTTTTAGTCTTGGACCATTAGTTTTACTTCTGAAATGGCAATTTCCAAAGGTGTGGGTTATTTTCACTATTGTGTTACTGCCATCTGGTGTCCACGGTGGTGAGTTTGCATTTTTTCCTGTACCCAGACTTTTTCGTTTGGTTTCATTTATTGCCAAGAAGACACTATTAAGCCAAAAGGAAAGATTAAGGTATTTTAAGATCTGGAATCCTGTAAAATTTATGAAGATTGCATATTGGTTGGGACTTAGAAGTTACTGCTTAAGTTTGATCCTATGACTCTAATGTATAGTTTACTGTAGTCAACCTATTTAACCCTCTAAGCCTCAGTTTCCTCAAAGTAATTGTGTCTGTCTTTTATGAGTGTTGTGAAGAATGAATTAAACAGTGTGTAGGAGGCAGAACAGTTGTGCACTCAGTGACTATTACCTTCTGTCGTAAACATTGCTAATTATAAATAATATCATCTAGAAAATTATTACTATATATTACTGTGTGTTACTAATTTATATTGCTAAATATATTAATGTTTAAGAATGAAATGACCTAAAGAAGTATAATTTTACTGATGATAGTTTTTAATGTCTGTAGTAGCGCTGTCCTTAGGAATAGCACTTTTTAATGGATTTAATAAATATCCATATACAGTAGACAAGAGCATGCTACTTACAGTGGACATTGGCTACTAGAATGTCATGGTACCTTGGGGACTATAGTTCATACTGCTCATTTTACAGATGCAAAAACTGCAGTCCAAGGACACAAAACTACTTAGTTGCACAATAGGACTCTCTCCTGGGTTTTTTATCCACATGTACTGTGTAGACTGGGCACTGCCTCGCAGCTCCCCAGAGTAGAATAAGACATGGAATCAGGATTGTGCTGTAATTGACTATATCAGGGTTTGAAAGAAGGTGGATTAGAACATGAAAACCTCTATCTTTAAGTGTTTATTTTATTTAACATTGGTGTAAGGTGAAGGATCAGCCAGCTGGAGAAAAAGCCTCTCTGCCATATTTGTGCACAAATAGTTAAGTACTTCCATTAGTAACTTTAGAAATGGATGCAAATAGCATGCAGTAGTTGTATTTTCCAATCTTCCATTCTCTTCTCTGTCTCCAGGACACACTGTCCTCACCTTTGTCACTACATTTATCATACTGAGGGAACATTCTTGGTTAATTTTTTCTTTCACATACTTGACTATTAATTCCTTGAAAAGGAGCATGTCTTTCATCCTTGTGTATCTGGAGGTTAGTATGACACTGAATTCTCTGTTAAATGAAGAAATCCCCTTCCAGAGCATTGTAATTTTTGGATGAGGCATTAGGACGAATGGGTGGAACCTTCCACCACAGCTTTTGAGAATTACCTAAAGACTAATTCAGGGCTGAACCTTTGAAGGCTTAAGGAAAAGAGCAGTGTCTCAGGAGTGAGAAGTAGTTTGACATTGGTTGATGTTTTGTAGAATTGAGAAACCAGCAAAGGGTACTTCTTCTCTTTTTTTTTTAAGCAAAGGGTACTTCTATTGTCATTTCTCAATTGAAGGGTGATCTTTCACCTCTCTTCCTCACCTTCCTTTCTTAATGGTGTGACTTTACCTTTCTATGGCAGCCTGTTCTCTCTCCTTTCTTTCTTTCTGTACTATGCCCTTCTCTATGACCAGCTTGTACAAGGGGGTTGGGAAGAGGGAGGGGAATTGTGATAAGTTCAGCCAAAACATCGAACATGTGCGTGCCATACTGAAACACTAGGCTCTCGAGCTGGAATACAATTAAATTTTTGCCCTTGAGGGCTGAATAGTAAGGAATACGTGTGTGCAAAAACCTCATTCTGGATCGATGTAACTCCTGTGAAGGCACCTGTTAAGGACTAGCAGTGGGGAAGTAGAGAGGAGGGACGGCCTATAGAGTTGCCTTTGAAGGGAGGGAGAATGTTCTAGGAAGCTTCACCGGCCTGTCATCTGAAGGGTGTGGGTAAGATCTCCCATGATGGACCAAGGAGTTCAAGCTCAGGGCATTCAATCTTTTTATAATGTCTCTTAAAATAAAAAAATCTACTTTTCCTCTGACGTGTGTAATCCCTAATTCCACTCATTTTGTGAGAGGCTTTGTATCACTGTCCCTCTGCTTCTAGCCCCCCTGGTTCATAGGGGTACAAGAATGAGGTACAATTACTATCATGTGGGGAGAGTATCAGCACAATTCAGATCATTGTAAGTTACTTTCTTTCAGCCTGAAGTGTATTTGGTTTGAATATTTCTTGAAGTGGTGTTCCTTGACTGCTTCAATAGTCATCCTAAGAAGTGCTGTGTTTTCTCAGTTACTTGTTATTGTGTGCTTTCACATTTTAAGTAGGACTGTTAGAACTTAAAAAAGGTATTTTCTCCTGAATAATTTTTTTTTTTCTTTCCCAGTTGCCAAACCAAAGGGGATTTGGCGATGGAGGCTTTGTTGGAAGGAATACAGAATCGGGGACAGGAAGGGTAAGTTTGTTATTGACCTTAAACTTCTCACTAAATTATTTAGTTAGTTTATTTATTTATTAAATATTTTATTTATTTATTAAATATTTTATTTATTTATTTGAAAGAGAGAGAATGAGAGAGACAGCATGAGACAGGGGAGGATCAGAGGGAGAAGCAGACCTCCCACTGAGCAGGGAGCCCCGATGCTGGGCTGGATCCCAGGATTCCAGGATGATGACCTGAGCCAAAGGCAGTCACTTAAGCAACTGAGACACCCAGGCGCCCCTCTCGCTAAGTTTAAAAAGCATTTCCAAGTTATGCCTCTGATCATTTTGTGCCTTGGGTATAGAAGCAAAAATGCTGAGTGGAAGCTCAGCCGATCCATGTCCTGTCTGTGGACAGCATCTCTCTCTGGGGTGTTTGCCTTATCTCAGCAATGTGGAGCTAGCTGCTTGCTTTCAACCCACTCTCAATTTTCTCTTCAAAAGTGAAAAGTTGAAGTTCAGAAGTTTTGTACATTAAGAACAAATGCTTTTATAAAGAAGTATTTAAGCTTTCTAAGCTACAGCTTTCTGTGGCTATTTCTGGAAACCTGTTTGAATCCAGTACTTCTTTGTCTACTTCTTTTTCTGCCTCTGAGATATCTGGCATCTCCTGTAACTGTGAAGGACAAAGGTCAGTTTACCATAAGGTCGGTTGCAGTAAGTTTCTAGTAATAAGGTGGGAAGAAATAGTTGAAATACATCTGCCTCAAGGATGCGTTTCTTGAAACAGTTCTTAAAATTGTATTGTCATTTTCCCAATAGCTTCCTCACTTCAACGGCTTTTTATTTTGGTTAGCTAAAAATGTGACAAGCTTGCCTGGATTCTTCCTGACAGTGTTTCTAAAACATTACAAAAGGGCTAGTTGTTGGTTATGGAAGCATTGCTCACAAGCCTGACTTAGACATCAGTCTTGTGTTTGATGGAATGACTTAGGCTTCAGAGTTGGGTATTAGAAGAAAGCAAGGTACATAGGGGAATAAGAAATCACCTTAATATGAACATGGAAGGGAAAAGCTCAGAAATCCTTTTCTTTGTCTCTAATAAGTTCTTTATTGACATCATTCTACCTCAGCAGGGTTTACATCTGCTATATTTTTATACAGGAAAGAGGAAAAAAATCATGGGCATGTGTTCTTATTTACAGGGGATTTTTGACATCCTGTGAAGCAGAACTACAAGAGCTCATGAAACAGATTGACATAATGGTGGCTCATAAAAAATCTGAATGGGAAGGGCAGACACATGCTCTTGAAACTTGCCTGGACATCCGTGAACGAGAACTTAAGGCCCTTAGGGGTCAGTTGGATATGAAACACAAAGAGGTAAAGCTGTTGATTCACTCCTCTTTTTGGTATTTGACCTTGGCTTTTATATTAAATATGTTTCTTTTTAAAAAAATTCTTTGTTTAAGTTCAACTTAGTTAACGTGTACTGTATTACTAATTTCAGGAATAGAATTTAGTGATTCATAAGTTGCATGTAATACCCAGTGCTCGTTACGTCACGTGCCTGCCTTCAAGCCCATCACCCAGTTACGTTATCCCTCACCCCCCTCCCTCCAGCAGCCCTCAGTTTGTTTCCTAGAGTTAAGAGTTGCTTATGGCTTGCCTCCCTCTCAATTTTCATCTTATTTTTTTCCCTTCCTTACCCCTATGTTTATGTTTTGTTTCTTAAATTCCACATAGGAGTGAAATCATACGGTATTTGTCTTTCTCTGACTGACTTATTTTGCTCAGCATAATACCCTCTAGCTCCATCCACATTGTTGCAAATGGCAGGATTTTGTTCTTTTCGATGGCTGCATAATATTCCATTGTATATGTGTGTCTATACACACACACACACACCCCGCCTCTTCTTTATCCATTCATCTGTCAATGGACATCTGGGCTCTTTCCATAGTTTGGCTGTTGTGGACATTGTTGCTCTAAATGGGGTACATGTGCCCCTTTGAATCACTTTTTGTATCCTTTGGATAAATACCTAGTAGTGCAATTACTGGGTCATAGGGTAGCTCTATTTTGAACTTTTTGAGGCACCTTCATACTGTTTTCCAGAGTGGCTATACCAGTTTGCATTCCTAAGTATGTTTCTTAAATATTTGCTGAAAAAAGCATTTGTATGTCGACTTAGTTTCTATATTATATTTTAATTCTCATGGTTTCTTTTAGGAGAAGAATTTGTTGTGAAAACACATAAGAATATTAATATTTATTTCAAGTTATATTTGTATATCAATATTTATTTCATATTACCTTGCTCACATATAATACCTAACTTCTTTAAGAAAATGTAGAGGGTGTATAGCCGTTATCCTATTACATGCCTTTATTAACATTGACTTGAGTTTAGTGAACATTGCTTTTGGCTTCATTTTATGGCTAGGGTAAAAAAGTTAAGCCCAAAATTTAGTAACTTGCCTCTTTGGGTTCGATTTAAAACGAAATTCATAAAACCCTTAAAAATTTTTTTATTTGCCCTTGTTGAAAATTGGGAGAAAAGAAAGAAAAGAGAAAAATAAAACTTACTTGCAATCCCACCACCACTAGTTATTGGTGATTTGGGGGAAAAATTTACTAATATGCTGATCGATTTCTCACAGTTTAGCTGATACAGTAAAAAGAAGAACATAGAATATTGGAAGGAAAGTAGAAAACACTTCTAAGCCCAAGAATTGCTTCTAAATGCCTGGCATCAATGTCTATGTGAGGGTTGGAAAAGTTGTAGGGAGGCCCTGGTCCCACGCCCCACTTTGCTGGGCTCCTACAAGTAGAATCACCACACATGAGTACTGTTGACTCAGCTTACTCGGGGACACTTCTGTGAGTCTACACACTGACATTATGATTCTTTTGATGACACATAGCAAGAGTGTCATTTTAAAAACGTTTCATGTAACAAGGAGAGGATTAGTCATCATAAAAAGTGTTTTATGCTTGTCAGGGGAATCTCTCAGTGGCTGGCCATTTGCACTTTGGATCAAAGCAGTACAGAATACAATTGGCCACATCAAATTCAGTTTTCTGTGAATGCCATTTGCTAAACTGGAATTTATTTTAAAACTTGAGTAGACCTTAAAGAATGTATTTTAAAATTATACCTCATGTAAAGATGTAGAAGATGGCAAAAAAAATACATGGAATGATAATCATACTTGATTTTTTAAACATTGTAATTTAGGTAGGGTCAATGCTCCTTGTCTGGTAAGCTACTTTAGCTACCACTTCTTTATTTTTCCTGGGGTGAAAAAAAGTAGTTTTGTTTAGTAAGTCAAAGTGATTCGGTTTCCTAGCTAAGAAAAACACTATATCTATCTATCTATATATCTATATATATATCTATATATATCTATCTAAGTTGTTTATTTTGTTAGAAACCCATTAAAGAAATTCCCACGTGCTGTGATTATGAGAATATTTAGTCACTCTGAGACTGTTTAAACTTATTCCTGTAGCTTGGTTTTAATCTCAGGGGCATTACTACCATTACTTAATACCTTAAAAAGAAATTAAAGGGATTGAATGGATAGGTTCCATGGTAAGGATGTGAAGATTACAGTTTTGGCCTGGGGACATAAAAGAAATTTAGAATTGTAGCTGTCTGGTCAATTTACTGCTTCATTGATTGGGTTGCTGAAAGTTGATTAAGTTTCTAGAAGTAAAATGCTTTTACCAAATGCTAGTAATGGGACTCTATCCCATAGAGTTCTTCTGTGAAATTGTGTGGTTTTTAACACGTTCATAATCTACTTTGATATAGGAGTTAGAAAATAGAGCTTTAAGTTTTTGTCATTCTTATTTGTTTGAAAGTTCTAGGCCTAGAAGCTGTGCTATGGTATGAACCAGTGCTACGGTATGAACCAGTGCTACTCAAACGACACTGAGATGGAAAGCTTTCACGAGATTGTGAATCAGTATATTGCATCCTCCACTTCATGGAAAGTTTTGCTGCGTAAAAAAATGCCAGCTGCACTAAACAGTGTGTTTGGTGATGTCATTGCTTCACATTCTGCCTCAAGCTCCTTATCTTGCGCTGGATTGCTGTAGTGATCAGCTCCAGCCTATGTGCAGATCATGCTTGTGGGAGCACTAGCATAAACAGTTCATTTTGTAAGTGAATGCTTTAGCTGTTTTCTGATTACATTGTTGGGCTTGGCTGTTTCTGCTGGTGATAGATAACTCCTAATGCCATGCAGAGCAGGCTGACCTGATGAAATGAGTGAGGAACTTGGAGTCCTAACTCTGTCTCTTTTCTGCTGATTGGCCTTGGACAAATAATCTTAATATATCTGAGCCTGTTTCATCATGTGTAAAATTGGGATATAATGTTTTTGTCCCAGGGTGGTTATGAAGAGTGAGTTACTATTTAAGAAAGCTTTCTGAAAACTCAGTTGTATCTCAAACAATCTGTTATTTCAACTCTTTCTTCTATCATCCATACTGGCAGTTTCAAACCTTAGCTCCTATTTTTCTGCCCAATGCCATTCCTCACTCTCAGCATTCATCCTCTTTTTCTCCTTTTTTTTTTTAAAGAAATTTCAGTATTGGTGAGTGCCCATTATTGACTGGATCTTGGTACAGAAATAAAATTAAGCAATCTTATCTTCTCATTTAATATTTATGCTTGCCACTTGTAGTAAATAAAAAGATAAATGGTTCTGGAAGGCGCGTAAGAAAAACCAGTAATCACCTGCCCGCCCCTCAGAAAGTGGGATTCTGGCTTCTCTGAAGCAGTCATTTCGATGCCTTTAATTCTTTCTTTTGGTATTTTCCCCATGTTTCTAAGTGGCATTCAATACTGATTTTTCTGAATTTTCAGTTTTAGCTATTTATCTAATGACTTGCTGCTATAAGAGATGAGTTTTGCTCTTTTATATAAAATTCACATCCCCTTATCCTGCCAGGATTATAGATCTTAATTTTTGGTTAAATTAGCATTTAGTATTTACATCATTAAAATGGCAAATATTATTCACATCTGAGTCAGAGAGTGTAATGATAAACTTATTTCTTAAATAATTTTTTGTCTTCCTGGGAATTTTCATTTGCTTTTAAAAATGTACCTACCACTGATTCTTCCCAAACTCTCTGACACAAGTGTAAGTCTTCTATGTATCTTCAAATATATCAGGTAACCTATCTATGATTTCTTCTTCTTTCTCTTTTTTGGAGCTTGCCATTCTCAAATAAGGATAAACTATTATCTAGGTTAGCTGGATAGCTGTTATTTTGGCAACTCCCTTCACCATTATTCTGAAGTTTTTCCTGCTTTTCTCCTTTTTGTCTCTTTGGACTCTGTCATCTTTGTTTATTTCTCCATTTTTGGTAGAGCATACTTTTGAGATCTTACATGTATAAAATATCATTTTTCTCTTTTTACATCTGATTGAAAGTTTGATTGGATATAGAATTCTGCTTTCAAAGTAAATTTATTCAGGATGTTTTCAGTTAAATATGAATCTTTCAGACTTTAATATCTGGTAAGGACAGGCTAGTTATTTTGGGCCAGCCCATCCGCTGAGGCCAACTACATAAACTAAATTAAAGAAAAAAGTCTGCTTGAAGTAGAGTACTAAACAAGCTAGTGAAGAACCAGGCCAAGATCTCTGCTGGCTAGAGGTTGAGGGAGGAGCCTAGGGCTTGGGACAGTTGAAACTAGAGAAGGTAGCTCAGAGGATAGAGACTAAATGAGTTTTTGATAACTTCAAGGTGCTAAGAGAATAAATGATTTGGTGTCCAAGGCAACTCTGACCCCTTCTTACTTTGGATTGGGACCCCAAAAGGCAGCACCCTAGGAGGGAGGATGGGCTAGATATAGAACAAGCCCTCTTGAAATCACCACTCAGCCATAGACATTTAAATTTCTCAAATTAGTTTAAGGGGATCTTAGAGTGCCACTGTCTCTAAGCATGTCCTAAGTGCTAAGGCTTCTGGGAACCTGGAAAAAGTAAGCTTAAATTTTCTCCAAAGGGGGGAAAACACCATTCTGGGGCTTAAATTGTTTCCTCAAATAATTTTGCAAATACAACACTTGGTACCCACTCAGAAAGTAACCCCTGACACAGAAAGACAAGCGACAAAAATGCAAAAAGGCAGAAGCAACAGAAGATAGAAACAGGCCCATGGCAAATCTGGATACTGGCATTACCATGCTCTGACTTTGCAATAGCTATGTTCACTGTGGTCTAGGAGATAAAAGATAAGATTGAGCACTTAAAGAGTGGAAAATTTAAAAAAAAAGTGAAATGAATGGAAATTATAATATTGAAAAATAAAGTAACTGAAATTAAGGCCTTTAAAGATTAAAAGATAATTAATGAACTTGAAGATAGGTCAGAAGAAAATGTTTAGTATAAAGCATGGACAAATGATGGAAAATATAGAAGAAAGATAAGAGAAAGAAAATTCAGTGAGAAGGTATAATATGAGTATTTTTGGAATCCCTGAAGGAGAAAAAAAAAATGGACTCTGTCATCTTTGTTTATTTCTCTTCTGGACAGAAGCAATATTTGAAGATAAATTAAGATTTTGCCAAAAGTGAAGAAGGTCATGTATTTAAGAAGTCTGAGAATCTCAAGCAAGATAAATAAAAAGAAATATTTACCTAGGTTGAAAACTAAAAAACAAAGAGGAAATCTGAAAAACAATCAAGGAAAAAAAACAACATTATTTAAGAAGAAAAAAAGATTATCTACAAACAGCTCCGAACAGCTGACTTGTCTACTAAAACAGTGAAAGCCAGAAGACAATAGAATGATCCTTACAAAGAAATGACTTTTCCCCCTTGCCAAACCAAAAATCTATACCCAGAGTAAAGATAAAACAATGACATTTTCAGATTAATAAAAATTGAGAATCTGTCATTGACAGACCCACACCAAGGAAATACTAAATATTCTTCAGGCAGAAGGAAAGTGATCTCAGATCGAAGCTCAAGAGATAAAGGAAGAAATGAAAGGCAACAGTAAATATTTGGGTAAATCTGAGTGAATATTGACTGGATATAACAATAGTAGCATTTTCAGTTTAACATATATGTAGAATTATAATGGCATTTAAGTCTGGTTGGGGTATAAATAGAATAGAAGTATTTCTTTAGTCCTTGGGTTGCTTGGGAATTGGTAAAAACGACTAATGTTAGATATAATAAGTTGCAAACCCATGTTTTAATCTCAAGAGAACTGTTTAGAGTATATATTGATACATTAGTAGAGTACATATTTTATAATCTAATAAAGGGAGAAAAATGAAATGATAAGTTAAAATTTCCAAAGAGGCCAGAAAGGCCAGAAAACGATCATAGAGCTCAGTAGGTACACATTGCACCTAATAAGATGAGAGATTTAAATCCAGATGGGAGGTTCCCTGCGCTCTGAAAGTGCGCCTGATACCACTTTGCTCTTAGGAAAGACTTGTATCATTACCTGTTTTCGCTAGCTGACAGAAACCTGAAGAGAATTTCTACTTTCATGAAATGATCACTGTTCTTTGCTGTAGCCATTTTGACTTGCAGAAGGTTTCACAGGAACACTCTATTTTCAGATAATGGGGGAAACCTTGTAGGTCCTTTAAATGTAATTGCATACAGTGGCCTAATTAAAGATGAAAATTGTCCAACTGGGTAAAAATAAAGTCAACCATTTGGTGTTTATAAAGATACAGCAAAATTGTTCTTGTAAGAATTTTGTTTCTGGTTTTTTAAACTGAGATAAAACATATTAGTTTCAGGTGTACAATGTAATGATTCAGCATTTGTATATATTGTGAAGTGATCACCACAGTAAGTCTAGTTACCCTCTGTCACCCTATGTACTTACAAAATTTTTGTGGGTGTGGTGAGAACTTTTATTGCTCCAAAGATTTAGATGCCTCTATTTTCTCCTTTATTGATATTATTTATTAGAATATGAGTGCTAAGGCATTTGGTGATTGATATTTTTATTTTATTTTATTTTAAATTAATACATACAATATTATATTAGTTTCAGGTGTACAACATAGTGATTTGATATTTATATACTTGATGAAATGCTCACCAAAACTATAGTTATCATCTGTCACCAAAAAAAAGTTATTATAGTATTATATAATATATTATATAAAATATAATATTAAAGTTATTATAGTATTATTGACTATTCTCTATGTAGTACTTTTTATCCTTGAGAGTTATTTATTTTATAATTGAAAGTTAGTAGCTCTTAATTCCCTTCATCTGTTTTGCCCATCCCCCTGCCTTCCTTGCTTCTGGCAACTACCAGCTCTCTGTATTTATGAATCTATTCCTGTTTTGTTTTGTTCACTTGTTTTGTTTTTTAGATTACACATATAGGGGAATGATGAGAAGTTTTAAGATCTGTTTCTTGTTTGTTTTGTTTTTGAAATTGCCATTCTATATTGTGATTATTACCTAGTATTCCCCATTTTCCCTCTCCCTCCTCACTTACTAATAGATGAAATTCTAACCAGTTATGGAGAGACTTAGAGAGAGACTGATGGGTATTGATGGAGGTGAGGGCTGGTCATGAACCAGCTGTGGCTGGTATTAAACTATTGAAGAATGGTTTAGGATAGTGTCCTTACTCTGGTTGGTGGAACTGATTTCTCTGAAGTGAGGTAAATGATAAAGTTTCTAGGCTCCTGGTATCTTTCCACCTGACATTATTATTCTGTTCTTTAATTTATATATTTTTTTTCTTGAAGACTCACTGATCTTTGTTCAGTATTCTTAGTTTCCAATGTTGTTATAACTTTGTGTATCTAATTTTTAATGAGTTTTTTAAAAATAAAAATTGTTAGGGAGAATAAATCAAATAGCAAGTTTCCATTTAAATCTAGAGATTTTATTTATTTATTTATTTATTTATTTTTTACTTGTGATATTTTTTTTATTAATTTTTTATTTTTTATAAACATATATTTTTATCCCCAGGGGTACAGGTCTGTGAATCACCAGGTTTACACACTTCACAGCACTCACCAAAACACATACCCTCCCCAATGTCCATAATCCCACCCCCTTCTCCCAAACCCCCTCCCCCGAGCAACCCTCAGTTTGTTTTGTGAGATTAAGAGTCACTTATAGTTTGTCTCCCTCCCAATCCCATCTTGTTTCATTTATTCTTCTCCTACCCACTTAAGCGCCCATGTTGCATCGCCACTTCCTCATATCAGGGAGATCATATGATAGTTGTCTTTCTCTGCTTGACTTATTTCGCTAAGCATGATATGCTCTAGTTCCATCCATGTTGTCGCAAATGGCAAGATTTCATTGCTTTTGATGGCTGCATAGTATTCCATTGTGTATATATACCACATCTTCTTGATCCATTCATCTGTTGATGGACATCTAGGTTCTTTTCATAGTTTGGCTATTGTGGACATTGCTGCTATAAACATTCGGGTGCACGTGCCCCTTTGGATCACTACGTTTGTATCTTTAGGGTAAATACCCAATAGTGCAATTGCTGGGTCATAGGGCAGTTCTATTTTCAACATTTTGAGGAACCTCCATGCTGTTTTCCAGAGTGGCTGCACCAGCTTGCATTCCCACCAACAGTGGAGGAGGGTTCCCCTTTCTCCGCATCCTCGCCAGCATCTGTCATTTCCTGACTTGTTGATTTTAGCCATTCTGACTGGTGTGAGGTGATATCTCATTGTGGTTTTGATTTGTATTTCCCTGATGCCGAGTGATATGGAGCACTTTTTCATGTGTCTGTTGGCCATCTGGATGTCTTCTTTGCAGAAATGTCTGTTCATGTCCTCTGCCCATTTCTTGATTGGATTATTTGTTCTTTGGGTGTTGAGTTTGCTAAGTTCTTTATAGGTTCTGGACACTAGTCTTTTATCTGATATGTCGTTTGCAAATATCTTCTCCCATTCTGTCAGTTGTCTTTTGATTTTGAGATTTTAGAAAGATTATTACATAATTAGATGTTTGACTTCCTAAGGAGTGGGGTATTACCATATACCACTGAGAACTTGTTTTTATGGATAAGTACAAAGGTTATTTCCATTTTTTATGTTTCAAGGGTATTGTTTCAATGCCAGTAATAAAAAATGCTACTACCTTTTTGCTTCTAGGTTGGAATGTTGCGTCAACAGTTAGAAGAACATGAAAAAGTCAAACAAGAGATGGCCATGGACTATAAGCAGGAGTTAAAGAAACTACATGAAGAAGTGAGATTTTAATTCTATTATGTATTGTATAATTCTTTCTCTTTAACCACTAGAATTTTGTCAATGTGCCCGTTTCTACTTGATAAAGTAGGAAGTATATAATCCATGGGAGACACAGGGGTAGAAATCTATTTCTCTGTTCTGTGAATCCAGGCAAAAGAGTCTTGTCAAATTATATGTTTGGTACAGGGATTCTAAAATGTGTTTCTCAGTTGAGTACCTGGGAAATAAAGCTGTTTTTATATAATACTATGAAATACTGTTACCATTATTGATATCAATATTGAAATAATGATATTTTAGTTTTTTTTTAAGATTTTTAAAATTTACTTGACAGAGATCACAAGTAGGCAGAGATGCAGGCAGGGGGTGCGGGGGCGGGCAGTGAAAAGAAGCTCCCTCCCGAGCAGAGAGCCTGATGCGGGGCTTGATCCCAGGACCCTGGGACCATGACATGCGCTGGAGGCAGAGGCTTTAACCCACTGAGCCACCCAGGAGCCCCGATATTTTAATTTTTGAGTTAAATCAGTTACTAGATTTTAAGTAATGGAGAATCCAATATATTCAGAAGCATTTTGGGATAAATAAGGAAAGTAAGAAAATTCTAGCAATTTAATATTATTCCTCAGATTGGGAAAAAAACACTGCTTTTATTTTTATTTAATTTCACAATACTCCTGTCCTGCTTATTGAATATCAGTGCTCCACAGGAGAATGGCTCAAGAACCACAGGGGAGGAATTTTTATTTGCTGCCTTTATCCTGGGTGTGGTTTATGGGGTCCTTAAGTGCAAATTGTAATAAAAGCCAAAGTTTTGTTTAAAGAGTATTTTTCCCTCAGTTTTTTTCTTCGATGCAGTATCTTTCTCTTCTAGTGTTTATTTTTTATATGCAGATTTGAATTGTTTTGTATTTAATTTGCAAATCTAACACGCTCAGTCTATTTTCAATAGTAATGTTTAGCACTGCTCTTGCTTTCATGATACCAATTTGTTCCACCACCACTGTTTACAAATTCTTAAATTTTAAGTCTAGAAATAACTGTGTCTACAGTTAGGCAGACTGAAGAGAAGCTATGAAAAACTACAGAAAAAGCATATAAGGGACTTCAGAGGAAATGCCAAAAATCACAGGGAAGATCGTTCCGAAATTGAGAGGTTAACTGGAAAAATAGAGGTATGTTCATAGTAATAATTTCTTCGTAGTGGTTGTCAGCCTTCCTCTAGGAAGGTGCTGTTTCTAATAGTCCTAGTTCTGAAACCGATTTTCTACCATCTCCAGGACTGCCGTGGAGCTATTTCAGAGGTACATCCTGTCATCATCTGGTCACTTGGGGCTGATGGGGTTACTTGCTATCAGTAGTTCTCACTAGGGCAGTACCACCCTTTGAGAGCATTTGGAAATGTATGGAGACATTGCTTTGGTTGTTCAGATGACTGAGAGTGAAACTGGTGTTGAGGGGACAGGAACTAGGGGCACTAAACCAGGGAATGCTGAGGACCATTGCATACAGGAAGAATTATCGTACCCAGAATACCAATATTGAGAAGTACTGACCACCATTTCCTAGCAGTCTTCCGTGGGCAGTGTCCTTGTCTTATTTATCGCCCAACAGAGTTGGGGCTGAGTAAATGTTGAAAGTACATGGCTTTTTGTACAGAGTACTGTGCCTATCAGATTGTTTATCCTCAGTTCCCATTTAGATGTAGTACGCCCTTTACCCCCTCTTTGCTGACTTTTTTATTAACAACGTAAGGGAGGTGGTGAGTTAACACTGCCAGAGGTAGATGAAGCAACAGCGCAGGACTGTCACACTTTACCCTTTCATCTGTCACTCTCCTCCTCTATCCGTGCCATTGGTTCTCCAGTGTCCTTAAGAATCCCCGAGGTCCTCTTTAGGCTCTCAGGGATTCTGCTCCAGTGTTATTACGTGAGACCTAGGAATCTGCATTTTATCCACCTCCCCTGGCTGATTGTAATTTGAGAACCATTGCTCAGCATCTCTCTGTGATTGCTTACAATTTGTCAGAGTGACCTTTCACCCACAAAAATGCTACTTAGAATTGTAATTTCTTTGTTTAATATTCTTTTACATCTTAATTTTTTTTTAATCTTTTTTAAAAGATTTTATTTATTTATTTGACAGAGATCACGAGTAGGCAGAGAGGCAGGCAGAGAGAGAGGGGGAAGCAGGCTCCCTGCTGAGCAGAGAGCCTGATGTGGGGCTCGATCCCAGGATTTTGGGATCATGACCTGAGCTGAAGGGAGAGGCTTAACCCACTGAGCCACCCAGGTGCCCCTACATCTTAATATTTTTATACATTTGAAGAGCTTAGACTCAGAGGGCTGTGCAGACACTGCTTCCTCTCCAGCCATCTTCAGTGACACCGGGTTTTTTTTTCTCCCAAACACCTTATCTTCCTCTTGCCGCTCATTACCATTCTCCTTTATTTCTACCTCAAAACCACATCTTTGATTTTCATGTCACAGGCCAGTACCCCCAACCAGTATACATACAACCAAAGTAGGCATCTTCTGATCCCTGAGTTACTTCCTGGCCCAGAGGTTTCAGTGCCCAGGGCATTGTCACTCTCTTCAGTGTTACACTTATCATAATTCTTGAGGATTTCAGTATGTATAGGGATGATGCTTATAATACTTGGCTCTTTGAATTTCTTGGTGTTCTTTCCTCCATCCACATCTTGATCTCCTTCTTGTCTCATCCATCCATTCCCACTGCCATTCCATGGGTGTCAGTCATTATCAAACGTACAAACTTCCTGGAATCACATTTTTAATCATCTCATTCTTTAAATGCCGTCCTTCTCATTGCAGTTCATGCCCTCTATTCTCAATAACCTCTTGGCTGTCAATAATCACTTGACCCCCAAGTGATTGAATTCTGCTGCCTTTCACTGCTCGGTAGCTACCCCATGTCCTCACGTGTCAGTCCTCACACAGCTTAAATTCCGTGGCTGCATTCCTTACATTCCCCTTCAGCTCTTGTGTCCATTTCTTCCTTCATGATATTTGCTTGGCAAAACCATTAATCTACTTAAGTCCAGCTTTGTGCCTGCTCTCTACTTGCTGTGTTTGACAGAACATGGCTGGAGAAAAACATAATCATGCTGACTGGCCTCATTTTAAATTCATGTTCATCTACCTCAAAGGAGTTCCTAATGCTTCCCAGAATCATATTCCATTTCCCCTCACTCTGCTGCTTTCCATAATGACTATTTTATACTTTCTCTTTTCTCAAACTTTTAGTACTTGTTCCCACATTCTCACCATTGGGTGATGATCTTGCTTTTCATTTACTTGAGAAAATGGAAGCAATAAGAAGAGAATTTTCACAAACTTCCAACATCTGCCCCCCTGTTTGCATCTGTGTCCATATGCTCTGCCTTCCTGCTAGTGGAACTGTCCACACTCTTCCTCGGCCCCTACCCGAGACATGGCTCCAGACATTCTTTTCTTTTGTATCTCCTCCCTTCCTTTCTACTGAATGTTTTCCGCCACCATCCAGCTTTCTCCCCTGTTAAATATCCTCTCTTTACCTCTCTCTTCCTCTGGATGCTGCCCCATTTTTCCCTTTCGTTTTATAACTAAACTACTTTATGCACGTATACCTGTCTCCAGTTCGTTTTTGCCCATTTTTTTGCATCCACTCAGTAAGGGTTTTGCCCTGTCACTCTCTGGAAGCTATTTATACGGAGGTCACCAATGAGTTCCACCTAAAACACTTTCTTGATTTGACTTAGAGAACAATCACGTTTTCCTGGGCTTTTTCTCCTACCTCGTTAGCTACTTCTCAATCTCTTTTGCTACCCACCCTTTTAACATTGGAATACCCTAGGGGTTATATCATTGGATTTTTTCTTTTCTGTATCTGTGCTCACTCCTGTAGTGATATCATTCACTCTCATATTTTTAGCACTGTATGTATATTGATAATCCGCACATTTATGTATCCAGTCTTAACTTGTCCTTTTTGCTACAGAGTAATTTCCAACTGCCTGGTTCAGCTGTTCCACAGCTCCATCTTGATGTCTAAAGCCATGTCAGACTTGACACATCCAAAATAAAAATCCTGGTTTCCTCTTCCCCATCCCCCAACACCATTCCTGTTTAAGGGCAACTCCATTCCTCAATTTCTCAAGCCGAAAGCCTTAGAGTGACCCTTGACTTCTCTTTTCTCCACACAGCAGCCACCATGATTCTGTTGTAAGTCAAAGCATGTCCTCTCCTTTACAAAAACCTTCCAGTACTATCTCTTAAAAGCCAAATTTATCCTAATGACCTATATAGTCTCGCTCCTTGTTAACTGACCTTTCTTTACCTGCTTTTCCCTTACTCCATTTGAACCACACCAGCCTCCTTGCTTACCCTTAAACATACCAGGATGCTTCCACTTCACTTTGTACTTGCCTTTCCCTTCCCAGAATAGTGTAATCTCATCCCCATCTCCCTGGAAGTTTACTTAAATGCCATCCCTTTTTAAAATTGCAACCTCCAACTCTGAGCACTCTCTGCTCCATTTTCTGCAAAACAGGTATGATCATCTAATGTCTTATACACTGAAATTTGTTGTCTATTGTCAGTTGAGTTGGGCTTGACTTTTTGTTTGTTTTGTTAACTATTGTAGCCCTACCACTTAGAATAGTTCCTGGCATATACAGGAGAATGGATGAGTGAGTGACTCTCAGAAAGCTGGTTAACAGCGATTATCCCAAACTCACTTCCGACTGCTGGAGTTGAGAATCCTGGAGGACAGTGATATAGAAATCCCTTTGATTTGTCCCATTTTCATAAATATTGGACTCATTTTCTTATCAGCAGGAAGTGATCCATGATTAATTTTGACTATTTGGCTTTGGGTTACAAATATCTGTATATCTCTTAAAATTCAGTACAGATATCCCCCTTGTTATTGAAGTTTTTGCAGTTCTTCTGTTGAGTTAGTAAAAATTTGGAATCAAAGGGTATTACATTATCTGAGTCTATTTTGTTCCTGAATTTCAGATACTAGAAGCAAGAATTGGGCTACCCATGTGAAAATTTATTTGATCTGTTCAGTTTCTGGGTTTGGATATCAAGAATTTGGGTAGTGGGATCTCCCCATAATCATATTTTGAGATTTTAGTTCTCCTAAGATGAGTTTTCTGTAAAATCACTAAAAATGATAACAACCTTTAGGTGGCAGCAAATCTATGAAAATCATCACAACCTAGGATTTAGCATCTGTGTTTCATACTCTTCACGATTAGGGTGTTAAATTTAGAAAGACAGATAATCTAGAGGCACAGAATGTCAGAATTCAGTATTGCTCCACAGTTCTATCAGTTAAGTGAGTAATGGGGCTCCTGCTGGGGAGAAAGGTACATGTGTGCCCAGGGAGGAAGGGGAAAATTAAAGTAAAAGTGAATCAGGGAAGCAAGGACAGCAAGGGGAAGCACTTACAAGTTAAGTACCTTAATCGCCTCTTCAGGAATTTCGTCAGAAATCACTGGACTGGGAGAAGCAACGCTTAATTTATCAGCAACAGGTGTCTTCTCTGGAGGCACAGAGGAAGGCTTTGGCTGAACAATCAGAGATAATTCAGGTAGGTTTAAGCCATTTTAAAATAATGAGAGGCCGAGAAGTCTTGATGGCGTTGGCACTAGCTTAATGTGGTCCGTGTTTGCTCACTCGTGTCCACACTTGTGTCCACGCATGTCTTCATGCCACACACTCTTTTGTTTTCTCGCTCCTCCCTCATGCTCCCTCTTGCCCTCTCCGTCTTGCATTTTCCTGCTCACTCCACGCTCGCACTCATGTCATTTTCTCCTGATCTTGGTCTTCCCTTTTTCTCCCTTTCTGTCCCTCCCCATCTCTCTCTTTCTACCTCGGTTCTTTCTCTCTCTTTCTACCTCCGTTCTTTCTCTCTCTTTCTACTTCTTTGGGTCTCTGGCTTACTAGTCTGGGTGTTTCTGGCTTTTGCCTTAGCTCCATTTCCACGTTGTGCTCCATCTCTGCTAACTGGGGGGCCTTGGCCGAAATGCCTCAGTTGAGGAGCTTCAGCCCGGTTGCTTGGGCCTACAGGTACCAGGAGACTGACACCGCATTGATCTGCGTCCTAACCAAAAGCAGTATCTTTGTGACAACGGAAACATGTTCTAGAACTCTAGTAAGACTCTTTTTTTAAATAAAGAACTAGTGACTTAAGCAGAACCAAAGAATAGCTATCTAATTTAGGGATATTTCTTCTTAGAACATACACTGTTTTTTTCAATTAAAAACCAAGAACACAAAAGGAAGTGAATATAGAGGGGAATAAATATTTGTGACCATCTGTTGTGTGCTAGACACAGTCTTAATGCCTCTTTTAGATTGCAGTTACCTAGAATATGTGGTTCTGTGTTGTCTGTTTAATATGATAATCTGTTAAGTTTATCTCAGTTTTATAGAATGAGGGAATTACTGGATAAGTTAAAAGAACTGAAGAGAAGCTTAAAAAAATTTTTTTTTAAAAACAATCTGCATTATTTGCTGCTTTAACTCTCAGTAATGTTTTGGCTTGTAATCATTCCCCTGAAATATCAGCTGGCCAATTAATTCCCGTGAATGGCTCTGTGACTCCACTCAGGATGGGAGGAGGGGCCCACAGCAACCTCAAGGAAGAAAATTATTCACTAGGCTGCTGCAAGCTAAGCAGTCAGAGTGGGCCAATAAAATCCTGGCTGTCTAGACCACAGTTTTTTTTGACCTGAATGCTAAAGCACTATGCAAACATAAATAGCTATAAGGCACTGTTATATTCTAATTGTAGCTTTCAGTTTGGAAAAAAAAGAAAATCAAGTCCTGCTTTTTAGTTCTCAATTACTCATCTGTGGAGTATGCTTATTATTGATTGCAAATCCTTTTTTCAAATTACTATTGTGATTCCTCTGCATAATTAAACTTCATTGTTAGTAAAAGTGAGATTTTTATTTACCATAATTCAGGGAGGCCAGAATAAGAAGCCTTTAAAAAGCCAACATTTGTTTTCCCTGCTAAGGGTATTTGAATCATTCTCCTGGTAGTTTGTTTAAAACTACTTTCCCTGCTTAACTGGAAAAATATTACTGTAATATATTTCTCTTCCCCCCTCAGCAAACTGAACAAAATTAAATCTTTTTGTGATTCAGTATGTGGCAATGCTGTATGACCATCATTTAAAAATGATTAAAAAAAAAAAAAACAGAACTTTTAAATTTCTGGATAGTTGTTACCCAGCATTAATAGTTACTATCATTTTGCTAGTTTTTTTTTTTTTAATTGTGGTAGAAAACATTAAAATTTACCATCTTGGGGTGCCTGGGTGGCTCAGTGGGTTATAGCCTCTGCCTTCGGCTCAGGTCATGATCCCAGAGTCTTGGGATCGAGCCCCACATTGGGGGGAAGCAGGGAGCCTGCTTCCTCCTCTCTCTGCCTGCTTCTCTGCCTACTTGTGATCTCTGTCTGTCAAATAAATAAATAAAATCTTTTAAAAAAAATTTACCATCTTAACCATTTTATTAAAAAAAATTTTTTTTAATGATTTAATTTATTTATTTGACAGAGATCACAAGTAGGCAGAGAAGCAGTCAGAGAGAGAGGGGCAAACAGGTTCTCTGCTGAGCAGAGAGCCCTATGTGGGACTCGATCCTGGGACCCTGA
The DNA here is from genome assembly GCF_011764305.1 of Mustela putorius furo. Classification (NCBI taxonomy): domain Eukaryota; kingdom Metazoa; phylum Chordata; class Mammalia; order Carnivora; family Mustelidae; genus Mustela; species Mustela putorius. The sequence continues at coordinate 106,870,895 of NW_025421987.1, read as the reverse complement.
GATTATGACCTGAGCTGAAGGCAGAGGCTTAACCCACTGAGCCACCCATGCACCCCTATCTTAACCATTTAGTATAGTAATGTTAACTCTGTGCATGTTGTTGTGTAACAGATCTCCAGGACTTGTTTTACTTATAAAAGTAAGTAAGACTGTACCGATTGACAACAGCTCATTTTGCCAGTCTTGTTTCATGCTTCCCCACTTTTTACCTTTGGATGGAATATTACAAAGCAAATCACAGAAATTGTCATGTTTCCCAACAGATAAAGACCTTAAAAATTATAATATACCTGTATTACATTAACAGAGTACTTTATTAACATAATTTAATATTCAGTCTGTTCAGACTTCCCCAGTTGTCTGAAATTATATCTTTGTACAGTTTGATATTCAAATTGGAATCCAGTCAAGGTTGACATGTTACATTTTAGTGATATGTGAGTCACCGTTGAACAGTCAAGCGAGAAAATCTGGGAGGATGGATAAGTGGAGATCAGTATCCACACTTCCCCCAGTTTTTAAAAATTTGATATAAACTTTCTTCTTACATATTTTTTAACATCTGGAAGTGGAGTTCCCAATAACTTCTCAATCTTTGAGTCCTATGTTTGCTCAAGTTCTTTTCATCAGCTATTAAAGTTATTAAATACATATTCATTTTGGAAAAAATGAGAAAATGTCAGTGAGACAAGAATTAAATAAAATCACCCATAATTCCATAATTTAGAGATCTCTCATGATGAACATTTTGGTGTAAATCTTGTCCAACTTTTTTTTAATGTTTCTGTGCAGTGCACATTCCAGTCATGTACATTTACCAAAAAAACACAGTTGTGTGTTAGGGAGGTAATATGTATGTTTGGTTTTTAGATTCCATGATAGATGAAATCATACAGTGTTTGTCTTTCTCTGTCTGACCCGTTTCACTGAGTGTAATGCCTTCTGGTCCATCAGTGTTGTCACAAGTGGCAAGATTTCATTTTTTCTTAATGCCAGTGATATTCCATTCTAATAGAATACAAATACACACTAACACCCATTCCCCATATCTTCTTTAGCCATTTGTCTATTAATGGACACTTGGGTTGTTTCCATAACTTGGCTAGTTTAAGCAGTGAGGTAGTGAACATAGCGATGTGGTTATCTCTTTGAGTTGGTATTTTTGTGTTCTTCAGATAAATACCCAGAAGTGGGGTTACTGCATCATATGGTATTTCTAATTTTGATTTTTTTGAGGAGGTGCCAGACTGTTTTCTATAGTGGCTGCACCAATTCACAATCCCACCAACACTGTATAAGATCTGCCTTTTCTCCACATCCTCACCAATACTGGCTATTTTGTCTTTTTGATAACTGGCCATTTTGACAGGTGTGAGGTGATATGTCACTGTGGTTCTGATTTTCATTTCCCTGATGATGAGTGATGCTGAGCATCTTTTCATGTGTCTGTTGGTCATCAGGATGTCTCTGGAAAAATGTCTCTTTATGTCTTCTTCCCAATTTTACATAAGGTTTGGTTTTTTGATATTAAGTTGTGTAAGTTCTTTATATATCTTGAATTTTAACCCCTTATCAGATGTATGACTTGAAAGTATCTTTTCCCATTCTGTGTAGATTGCCTTTTTGTTTTGTTTACAGTTTCTTTTATCATGCAAAACCTTTTTAGTTTGATGTAATTCCGTTTGTTTATTTTAGCTTTTGTTGCCCTTGCCACAGGATACTGGTCCAAAAAAATATTGCTGTGACTGTTGTCAGAGAGCTTACTGCCTGTGTTTTCTTCTAGGAGTCTTAGGGTTTCAGTTCCTTTTTTTTTTTTTTTTTAAAGATTTTATTTATATATTTGACAGAGAGAGATCACAAGTAGGCAGAGAGGCAGGCAGAGAGAGAGAGGAGGAAACAGGCTCCCTGCTGAGCAGAGAGCCCGATGCGGGACTCGATGTCAGGACCCTGAGATCATGACCTGAGCCGCTCAACCCACTGAGCCACCAAGGCGCCCCCCCCTTTTTTAAAAAATTTATTTGACAGAGATCACAAGTAGGCAGAGAGGCAGGAGGAAGCAGGCTCCCCACCAAGCAGAGAGCCCGCAGGGCTCAATCCCAGGACCCCACCCACTGAGCCACCCAGGCGCCCCAGGGTTACAGTTCTTATGTTCAATTCTTTAATCCATTTTGAATTTTGTATGTAGTATAAGATAGTGACCTCATATCATTCTTTTGCATGTAGCTGTCTAGTTTTCCCATCATTTATTGAAGAGACTCTCCCCTTTGTTTGTTCTTTCCTCCTTTGTTATGGGCTAATTGACGATACAAGTGTGGACTTACTTCTGGTCTCTATTCTAGTCTATTAATATATATGTCTGTTTTCATACCAGTACCATACTGTGTTAATTACTATAGCTTTGTGGGATAGTTTGAAATTAGGGGGCATGATATCTCCAGCTTTGTTCTTTCTCAGTACTGCTTTGGCTACTTAGGATCTTTTGTAGTTCCGCACAAACATTAGGATTCTTTGTTACAGTTCTGTGGAAAATACCATTGATATTTTGATGGGGATTGCACTGAATTTGTAGATTGCTTTGGGTAGCATAGGCATTTTAACTATTCTTCCAGTTCATGAGCATGGAATATCTTTCTATTTATTTGTGTTGTCTTCAGTTTCTTTTGTCAGTGTCTTACGGTTTTCAGTGTACAGATATTTCACCTCCTTGATTAAATTTATTCCTAGGTGTTTTATTCTTTTTGATTGAAATATAATGGCAATTATTTTATAATTGCATTTTTCTGATAGCTCATTATTAGTGTAGAAAAATACACTAATATGTTAGTATGTTAATTTTGTATTGTACAGCTTTACAGAATTCATTTATTCTAACAGCTTTTTCTGTAGTCTTCAAGGCTTTCTATATATAGTGTTATGCCATCTGCAAATTTTGATAGTTTTATTTTTTCTTTGCCAATATTGATGCCATTTTATTTCTTTTCCTAGCCTAATTGCTGTGGCCAGGACTTCCAGTACTATGTTGTTTAAAAGTGGTGAGCGTGGGCATCCTTTTATTTCTGATCTTGAGGAAAAGCTTTCAGCTTTTTGAGTATGAAGTTAGCTGTGGATTTGTCATTTATGGCCTCTATATCCACTTTGTTAAGAGTTTTTAATCATAATGGATGATGAATTGTCAGGTGCTTTTTCTGCTAGTGTGGAGGTGATCATATGATTTTTATCTTTCATTTTGTGGTGTATCACATTGATTTGCAGATGTTGAACCATCCTTATACTACTGGAATAAATCCTACTTGATAATGACCCTTTTAATGTATTGTTGAATTCAGTTTGCTCATATTCTGTTGAGGATTTTTTACACCTGTGTTCGGGGATATTAGCTTATAATTTTCTCTTTTTGTGGTGTCTTTGGTTTTGATACTTGGATAATGCTGGCCGCCTCATAAGTTTGGAAGCTTTCCTTACTCTTAGTATTTTAAAATAATTTGAGAAGGATAGGTACTAACTTTAAAAAAAAAAAGATTTTATTTATTTATTTGACAGAAAGATGGAGAGCACAGGTAGGCAGAGCAGCAGGCAGAGGAAAAGGGAGAAGCAGGCTCTCTGCTGAACAGGGAGCCTGACGTGGGGCTCAATCCCAGGACCCTGGGATCATGACCTGAGCTGAAGGCAGAAGCTTAACTGACAATTACCCAGGTGCTCTGGTACTAACTCTTCTTTAAATGTTTTGTAGAATTCACCTGTAAAGCTGTCTGGTTCTGGACTTTTGTATTTTGGGAGTTTGAAAATTACTGTTTCAGTTCATTACTTGTAATTGGTTGATTCATATTTTCTATTTCTGTGTGATTTAATCTTGGAAGGTTGTGTGTTTCTAAGAATTTTTCTATTCTGAAGGTTTTCCAGTTTGTTGGCATGTAATTGTTTGTGGTAGCCTTTTATGGTCCTTTGTATTTCTGTGGTGTCAGTTTTAACTTCTCTTTTTTTATTTATTTGTTTCTTCTCTCTTTTGATCTTATCTATCTGGCTAGAGATTTATCAGTTTTGCTTATCTTTTCCAAGGACTAGTTTTTAGTTTCATTGATCTTTTTTATTCTTTAAGCCTCTATTTCATTTATTTCCTCTAACCTTTATTATTTCTTCCTTCTACTAACTTCAGGCTTTGTTTCTCTTTTCCTGTTTCCTTTATGTGTAAATTTAGACTGTTCATTTGAGATTTTTCTTGTTTCTTGATATAGGCCTCTATCTTTATGAACTTCCCTCTTAGAACTACTTTTGCTGCATAGTGTTTCCATTTTCATTTATCTAAAGGTATTTTTTCTTTTCGATTTTTTTGTTGACCACTTAGTTGTTTATAGCATGTTGAGTAGTCTCCATATGTTTGTGTTTTTTCCAGTTTGATACTTATAATCAATTTCTCTTTCATATTGTTGTGGTCAGAAAAGATGCTTGATATGATTTCAGTGTTACTGAATTTATTGTGGTTGGTTTTGTGGTCTAACATGTGATCTGTCCTGGAGAATTCCATTTATACTTGAGAAGAGTGTGTGTTTTGCAGTTTTTGGATGACATGTTTTGTTTCTATCTGTTAAATCCATCTGGTCTAATGTGTCATTTAAGGCCAGTGTTTCCTTATTGATTTTCTGTCTGGATGATCTATCATTGATGTAAATAGCATGTTAAAGTCCCCTACTCTTTAATATATTACTGTCAGTTTCTCGTTTTATCCCACTTAGGTTTTTTTAAATTATTATTTAGCTACACTAAACACTTTATAATACAGTATTTTATTCAATTATCATGCTTAAATTTTTCCTTTTTAAATATGACAGATCAACAAATGTGTAGTCATAATGATTGCATAGAAGTCCAGTCTACCATTAAATATGCCATAATTAACATATTGAATCCCTTATTGTGGTAGAACATTTAGTTTTTTACTTTTTTACTCTTGTAAATAGTGCTTGGGTGAATGTCTTTGTCTAAACATCTGGGAGTATATGTCCATTTATATTCTTAGGAAATGGCCCTAGAAGTGAAATTGCTGTATCAGTGTACTTGTACATTCTTAAAGATTTTAATATATATTGGCAAAGTACATTCCAAAATTACATTGATCCAGACTTCACCAGCAGTATTTGGGATTGTCCATTTTCTCTCACTTTACCAATATTGGACACTAATATTTTTTAAAATTTCACCTACTTTTAAGCTTGTCCTTGCCAGTCTGACAGGTGAAGAATATGATACATGATTATTTCTTTTAATGTGCATTTCTTTAATTATGAATAAGTTTGTGCATTTTTTCATCTACTTGCAGACATCTCCATTTTTTGTAAATTGTTTGTGTCCTTTGCTCATTTTTCTTTTAGGAGATTTATATTTTACTATTTTGAAATAGCTCTTCCTACATTGACTATATTATTAACACTTTGTTGTTTTGTTGCAGTTCTGGGTGTTTCCTAGTTTACCTTAATTTTTGCCTGTTAGTTTCAATGGAAATATGGTTGTTTTATAAACAATTATTTAGAATTGCTTAATTCTCTTCTAATTTTTTCTGTAGGGTTTCTATCTTGATGTCATAGTGTAAAGCTTTATCTAAGCCAAGATTTCTTCTGCTTTATAATTTCTTTTTTATATATTTGATCTGATCATTATTATTATATGGTATTTGATAAGCTAAATTTTTTTTTCTAAATGGTTATCCACATATTTTATTGACTGTTAGATTTTGAGAACTTGACAGAGTGATTCTAAAATTTTTATGGAAGAATAAATGAATGGTACTAAGCAGCATTTTCTAAAAGAGCGAGGGTGATGTTCTATCAAATATTAAAATGTATTATATTAAAAAGAACAGTTCTTAAACAACGTGACATTATTAGTTGCAATGATAGAATGATGGTTATATATGCATAGAAAAGGATCCATTTAGTCACTAAAACACAAGGTTATTTCTGTTTAGAAGGCAAGAAATCACGTGCTACTTTCCCTCTTGTCCATATAGAAATGTTGAAAGGAGATATTAAGGGAAATCTTTGAGAACATTAAAACATTTAAAAAATTAAAGTATTAAGCCAGCAGAGAGTATAAAATATTTAGCTGATAAATGTTATGTGAGAAAAATAGAGGTTCCATTAAATATACATGTTTTCCTTTTGAAATATTTAGATGACTGTATATCATTCAAGTTAGCTTTAAATCTACTTCTCAATTTTATATGTATATATATACATATGTGTGTATATATATATATATATATATATAATTTTTAAAGCATCCTTTTCATGTTACAACCTATGAAGAAAAGATGATCCTAACTCAAATGTTAATCTGTTGTCTTGGTAGAAATATCAGAGTTAATTGAATTGGGTCAGACCTACTGTTGAAAGTTTATAGTGACATAGACACAACAGTGATAAGAGGGTGTTACTGGGAGCCAGTCTCTTAATGGGCTCTTCAAGCTGCTCCCTGTTGGAAATGCTGCAAGGCTGTAGCCTGCACTGACATATTTGGAGTTGACACTGATGGGGAGATTGATAAAGATGGATCCTGCCACAGTCATAGCTTCATTCTGGGATCCATTGGAAAATAAAAAGCCCTTGTTTTTTCATATCACATTGTTCTCAGGAATCTCACTATCTGGGAAAGCCATTCCATTGAAGCATCAGGATTACAGTAAAGCCAGAGAAGGATTTGACCTCAGTTGCAGCCACCCCCCCCACTTCCCCTACTCTCACACTTCCATTGCCCACCTTGTATTTTATTCCCATCTCCTTGACATAAATTGCCTCTTTAATTATTTCTTTACTTTTCATACCTCTTCTGTGAGTTGTATTGTTGAGATAATTCCACCCATTCCAACAGAGTAGTTAGAATGCAACATGTTAGATTAATAAGAGGAAGTTCTGCAGAGGGGCGGAAGAAAGTATAGAGGGAGAGATGTATGGGGATGGGTTCATATTTACATTTTAATGATAACTGTTACTGTGTGTGCATCTCTTTGGCTGTACTATAGGAATACTTGAAGCGTTTCAATGGAAGCATACCTCCCTGCTAATATTTGAATTAGCATTATCCAATTATAAATTGGATAATGAATTCTTTTAGAAGCATTATACGTTGTGTACTCTGTTACTTTATGTCTCAGTTTTAATTGAACATTAAAGGAATGCAGTATTATAATTGTAACTTTGGCAATATCTTTATCTAGAGGCCTGTTGCCATTTTTGTCTTTTATGAAATTTTTTTGTCCAAGAAAGGGAGGATTACATTTTTTTTCTTTCAGATGGAGTTGGTGTAATATATTCTTGGTTATCCAAATTCTCATAGTTTGAGGATTTTTAAATGATAAATATTCACAGTGTGTAAAAAAGCATGATACATAGCTGTATGATCTTAATTACATTAAAATACTTACTTGCGTAGATACACACATGGGACCCAGAAGTCAAACTGTAAACTGCTTGTGATTATGGATGACTTTGTTCTTTGCTTCTTGTGTTTTTCAGTTTCCTCTTATGCATGTGTTAACTTTTAAAAAATACATTTTTTAAAACCCAAGAAAAAATAAGAAGTTGTTCTGGTTTTGAGTTCAAAAAATTATTGGCAGTGGTTATTGCCAAAAAAGCTCAAAAATAGATTAGCCTTAAGATTCCTCTAATGCCAGATATTTAAGAGAAATAATTGTTACTTTGTAAGTAGTTTATATGGTTGTTTCTGTTAGTCTTAGAAGAGGTATTTTGGAGATATTCTAGTGTGGTTCTGTTCAATAGAAATAAAATGAGAATAATATGTAACTTAAAACTTTCTAGAAGTCACATTTAAAAAGTAAAAAAGAAAGAGGTAAAGATTTTGTTTATTTGAGAGAGAAAGAGAGAGATAGCAAGAGCAGAGTTAGGTGCAGAGGAAGAGAGGAAAGCAGATTTCCCAGTGGGGCTCAAACCCAGAATCCTAGGACCATGACTTGAGCTGAAGGCAGATGCCTAACCGACTAAGCCACCCAGGCGCCTGCTACTGCGGTGTTAAACACATAATGCTAGTGTTTTGTAATTACGTGTTGTCTTTCATCTCAAGTGTCCATTTGGGCAGAGGCTTTCTAGCTTTGTTCTGCCAAGGCCCAGGGCGGCTGTGCAGTTTAAGATGGGGTCGGGAAGGTTCAGCAAGTTGGACTCCAGTCTCTCCTCCGCACCCTCACCCAGTCTCTTCAGTTATTTTTTTCTGTACAGGGTTCTTTATAAGAGTTTCCCTTGAGGCAGAAAATGTATATATTGCATTTTAAAAGTTTGGACACAGTTGCATGCTCGGCAGTTATTCTTGTGGACCTAAACCTATTTGATTTCTTTTTTTCAGACTGTTATAGGAATCTGGTAAGAAGTTTTTGGTTCTTTACACCGGAATCTTGATCTGTAATTTCTACAAACACTATTTGTCTGTTTCTTCACCTTTCTCCTTCCAGTATTCCTCCTCTGCCTTATGGGCACTATTGAGCATCTACTTTATGTGATCATAGTATAAGATTTGGGTCCTGTACAGTATACAGTAAAATCTTTAATCCATGGCAGATTGATTTCCTAAAGACATTTCCATTTAAATTGCTAAAAATAAAACTGGATACCTTTACCTTTTAAAAATATATACGATAAGACAGTTTTACTTACACAGACAGTTCATGTCTGTCTTCAGTATTTAGATGAAGTACCTATCTGGATGCAGGATTAAAACTTGTGAACGCTAACAACATGGATGGAACTAGAGCGTATCATGCTTAGCGAAATAAGTCAAGCAGAGAAAGACAACTATCATATGATCTCCCTGATATGAGGAAGTGGTGATGCAACATGGAGGCTTAAGTGGGTAGGAGAAGAATAAATGAAACAAGATGGGATTGGGAGGGAGACAAACCATAAGTGACTCTTAATCTCACAAAACAAACTGAGGGTTGGTGGGGGGAGGGGATTTGGGAGACAGGGGTGGGATTATGGACATTGGGGAGGGTATGTGCTTTGGTGAGTGCTGTGAAGTGTGTAAACCTGGTGATTCACACACCTGTACCCCTGGGGATAAAAATATATGTTTATAAAAATAAAAAATTAATTAAAAAAAAAACTTGTGAACACTAGAAAGTTGGAAACTAAAAACTAGGATAGCTGGGATACACAACCTAGGAATTATCGAAGTCTGCTGGAACTTTATACTATAGGTCTGTGAGATAGTCACTAACCAGTTTTAATCAATGTACCTCAGTAGATAAATCATTGAAAGAAACTAATTTTTTTAATTTTAATTTTTTTTAAAGAAACTAATTTGAGATACACCGTATTTGGTTAAGTCTTTTAGCTCAGGAATTGTCTAAATATTGATGATAGAACCAATCTTTCCTCTCCTCCATGCACCTTTTTTCTCAAGGAACAAAATTCCTCAGTTCCCTCCACCCCAGATTTAAACATTTTGTGGTCATTTTGAATCGTCTGAATATGCATGTTTGTAATGTATCTGAAAATACAGAATAATTAACTACATGTAACATGTTCTGGGAAAGGAAAATTTGACCTGGAAAGTTAAGAAGTTTAGTGTTTAAGAAAAAAACCCAATTTATGAGCTTCCATAAGAAATAAAATAATATATTATAGTTCCTGTATTTTCTGTGATATAAAGAGGAGAGGAATCCAGTTTTCTTATGTGATGACTCAGATGCAGTTAGACTTCTGCACTAGTGGGAGAATAATGCAGCTGTTCCTGTAGTAGGTGGGTAGCATCTCTTCTCCTGAGGAATCCCTTTCCCTTCTCAGTTCTTTTTTACCGCTTCTCAAGGTAGTTATTATATGATTTCTTAAGGTTTCATTATTTGAGAGCAGTTTTCTGTTTGTGACAACATGGAGAGGGAGGTACAGAGATTTCCTGTGTGCTCCCATACATGCATGGCCTCCTCCATTCTCAACATCACTCACCAGAATGCTACCTTTGTTACTAGGGATGACCCTACACTGACACATGATAGTTTACTTTAGGGCTTCCTCTTGGTATTTTTTGCTCTGTATGAGTTTGTACAAATGTGTAATGACAATACCCATCATTGTAATAGCATACCGAGTATTTTCACGGCCATAAAATTCCTCTGTGCTTTCCCTGTTCATCTTTCTCCTGCCCTGCATCCCCATAATCACTGATATTTTTATTGTCTCTCTAGTTTTGCCTCTTCTAGAATGTCATATAGTTGGAATCATACACTATATAGTCTTTACAGATGGGCTTCTTTCCCTTATTAATGTGCATTTAAAGTTCCTCCGTGTCTTTTCATGTCTTGATAGCTCATGTTTTTAGCACTGAATGATATTCCATTGTTTGGATGTACCACAATTTATTTATCCACTCACTTATCGAAGGACATCTTGGTTGCTTCCAAGTTTGGGCAATTATGAATAAAACTGCTGTGAACATACATGTGCAGGTTTTTGTGAGAACATATTTTCAACTCCTTAGGGTAAATGGCAAAGAACACAATTGCTGGATCATATGGTAAGAATATATTAAATTTTATAAGAGAACACCACATTGTCTTCCAAAATGCCTACAACATTTTGTATTCATACCAGCCATGTATGAGAGTTCTTGCTGCTCCACATCCTCACCAGCATTTGGTATCATCACTGTTCCAGATTTTGGTCATTCCGATAGATGTGTAATTATTGCATTAATTTGCATTTCCCTGGTGACATATGATGTAGATCATCTTTTCATATGTCTATTTGCCATCTGTATATCTTTTTTGGTGAGATGTCTTTTCAGGTCTTTGGCCCATTTTTTAATGGAGTCGTTTGTTTCCTTATTCTTGGGTTTTAATCTTGATATATTTTGTATAATGGTCCTTTATCAGGTATGTCTTTTGCAAATATTTTCTCCCAGCCCCTGGCTTGTCTTGCTGTTCTCGATACTGTCTTTCAGGGAGTGGAAGTTTTTAATTTTAATCAAGCTCAGTTATTTATTTCAGGGCTTATGTCTTTTGTGTCGTATCTAAAAAAGCATTCCTATACCCAAAGTTATCTAGGTTTTCTTCTATGCTATCTCCTAGAAGTTTATAGTTTTGCATTTTACATTTAGGTCTATGATCCATTTTGAGTTAATTTTTATGAAGGTTAGAAGGTCTCTGTCTAAATTTATTTTTTTGCTTAAGGTTGTCCAGTTGTTACAGGACCATTTGTTGAAGAGACTGTCTTTGTTCTATTGTATTGCCTTTGCTCCTTTGTCAAAGATTAGTTGACTCTGTTTATAGGGGTCCATTGCTGGGCTCACTATTCTGTTCTATTAAACCGTTTCTCTTTTCTTTTACTGGTATTTTGATGTCTTAATAATCATTGCTTTATAGTAAATCATGAAGTCAGGTAGCATGAGTCTTCCAACTTCTTCTTCTTTTTTTTTTTTAAGATTTTATTTATTTATTTGACAGAGAGAGAGAGAGATCGATCCCAAGTAGGCAGAGAGGCAGGCAGAGAGGGGTGGAGGAAGCAAGCTCCCTGCTGAACAGACCCTGCTGAACAGAGAGCCTGATGTGGGGCTCAATTCCAGGACTCTGGGATCATGACCGGAGCCGAAGGCAGAGGCTTAACCCACTAAGTCACCCAGGCACTCCTCCTCCAACTCTTTCTTCTTCTTCAATATTGTGTTGGCTAATCTGAGTCTTTTGCCTTTCTGTGTAAACTTTACAATCAGTTGGCCAATATCCATAAAATAATTTGCTGGGATTTTGATGGGGATTGTGTTGAATCCATAGATCACAGGGGTAGGAACTGACATTTTGACAGTGTTGAGTTCTCCTATCCATGAACATGGAATTTCTCCTCATTTTCTTAGTTCTTTGATCTAATTCATCAGTTTTATAGTTTCCTTTAAATAGATCTTGTATTTATTTAGTTATATTCATACTTAGATGTTAATATAGATGATACCATGTTTTTAATTTAAATTCCACATTTTCATTATTGGTATATAGAAAAGTGATTGAGTTTTGTATATTAACCTTATATCCTGCAACTTTGCTATAATTTCTTATTAATTCCAGGAGGGTTTTTTTTTCTTTTTAAGTTTTTATTTTAATTCCAGTTAGTTAATATACAGTGTAATACTAGTTTCAGGTGTACAACATAGTGATTCAGCAATTCCATATATCAGCCAGTGCTCATCACAATATGTATACTCCTTAATCCCCATCATCTATTTAACCCATCTCCCTACCCACCTCTCCCTCTGGTAACTATCAGTTTGTTCTCTGTCATTAAGAGTCTGTTTCTTTCTCTTTTTCCCTTTGCTTCTTTATTGTGTTTCTTAAATTCTACTCATGAGTGAAATCATATGGTATTAATCTTTCTCTGACTTACTTCTCTTAGCATTACATTCTTTAGCTCCATCCTTGTCATTGTAAATGACATGATTTCATTCCTTTTCATAGGTAATAGTCCATTGTGTATATATACTACCTCTTCTTTATCCATTCATCAGTTGATGGACACTTGGACTGCTTCCATAGCATGGCTATTGTAAATAATGCTGCTATAAACATAGGGGTGCATATGTCTCTTTGAATTAGTGTTTTTTATTTGTTGGGTAAATACCCAATAGTGGGATTGCTAGATGGTAGGGTTCTATTTTTAATTTTTGAGGATTCTTCTAGGAGAGTTATTTGTTGTTGTTGATTCAGATTTTCTACATGGACTATCATGTTATCCTTGAGCAAAGGCAGCTTTTGTGTCTTCCTTTCCAATCTGTATACCTTTTATTTCCTTTTCTTGCCTTATTGCGTTAGCAAGGTCATCCAGTTGATATTAAAAAGGAGTAGTGAGAAGTGTATCCTTGACTTGTACCTGATCTTAGTGGGAAAGCTTTGAGTTTCTCATTATTAAGTATGATGTTAGCTGTACAGTTTTTTTTTTCTTAGATCATCTTTAGCAAGTTGAGAAAGTTCCCTTCTAGTCCCAGTTTTTATCATGAATGGGTTTTTTGGGTCATGAGTAGGTTATTATAAATAAGCTAATGCTTTACATTTTTTGGCAGTAAAACTCACTTTATTTTAGTCTTCCTTATTCATCAATTCTTCTTTTATTATTTCACTTCTGTCTATTGGTAATCTGTGTTTCTAGGCTCAGCTTGTCAATCGGAAACAGAAATTAGAGTCTGTGGAGCTGTCCAGCCAGTCGGAAATTCAACACCTGAGCAGTAAGCTGGAGCGGGCCAATGATACTATCTGTGCCAATGAGTTGGAAATAGAGCGCCTCACCATGAGGGTCAATGACTTGGTTGGAACCAATATGACTGTTATGCAAGAGCAGCGGCAAAAAGAAGAAAAATTGAGGGAATCTGAAAAACTATTAGAGGTTTGTTTTTAAATTACTATAGTTAGTGAAATGTGTGTATGCATGTTTTTAAGAGAAAATAACCCACAAGTCCATTAACTGAATGAATAAAGAAGATGTGGAGTGTGTACACACACACACACACACAGAGAGAGAGAGAGAGAGAGAGAGAGAGAGGAATATTACTCAGCCATCAAAAAGAATGAAATCCTGCCATTTGCAATGACACAGATGGAACTAGAGTGTATTATGCGAAGTGAAATAAGTTTGAGAAAGACAAATACCATGATTTCACTCATATGTGGAATTTAAGAAACAAAACAGATGAGCATAGGCAAAGGGGAAAAAAGAGGGAGGCAAACCATAAGAAACTCTTATAGATAGAGAACAACTAAGGGTTGCTGGAATGGAGGTGGGTTGGGGGAAGGGGATAATTGGGTGACGGGCACTTGTGATGAGCCCTGGGTGTTACATGTAAGTGATGAATCACTGAATTCTCCTCCTGAAACCAATATTACATTATATGTTAACTAACTAGCATTTTTTATATTTATCTTTTTATTAGTTTCAGAGGTAGAATTTAGTGATTCATCAGTTACATATAACACCCAGTGGTCATTACATCACGTGCTTTTCTTAATGCCCATCACCCAACTATCCCTTCCCCTCCAACCCTTCTCCCCTCCAGCTAACCCTGAGTTTGCTTCCTAGAGTTCACAGTCTCTATGGTTTGCCTCCCTCTCAATTTTCATCTTATTTATTTTTCCTTCCTTTCCCCTATGTTCATCTGTTTTGTTTCTTAAATTGCACATATGGCTGAAATCATATGGTATTTGTCTTTCTCTGACTGATTTATTTTGCTTAGCATAATACCCTCTAACTCCATCCACATCATTGCAAATTGCAAGATTTCATTTTTTTTTGATGGCTGAGTAATATTCCAGGGTGTGTGTGTGTGTATGTGCTCACGCACCACATCTTCTTTATCTGTTTATCTGTTGATGGACATCTGAGCTTTCATATTTTGGCTATTGTGGACATTGCTGCTATAAACATTGGGGTTCATGTGCCCCTTTAAATCACTATGTTTGTATCCTTTTGATAAATACCTAGTACTCTAATTACTGGGTCATAGGTTGGCTCTATTTTCAACTTTTTGAGGAACATCCATACTGTTTTCCAGAGTGGCTGCACCAGCTTGCATTCCCACCAGCAGTGTAGGAGGGTTCCCCTTTCTCTGCATCCTCGCCAACATCTGTTCTTTCCTGAGTTGTTCATTTTAGTTATTCTTACCAGTGTGTGGTAGTATCTGGTTGTGGTTTTGATTTGTATTTCTCTGATGCTGAGTGATGTTGAACATTTTTTCATGTGTCTGTTGGCCTTTTGTATGTCTTCTTTGGAGAAAATGTCTCTTCATGTCTTCTGCCCATTTCTTGGCTGGATTTTTTATTTTTTGGGTGTTAAGTTTGATGAGTTCTTTATGGATTTTGGTCAGTAGCCCCTTATTTGGTAAGGCATTGGGGCAAATATCTTCTCCCATTCTGTGGGTTGCCTTTTAGTTTTGCTGACTTGTTTCCTTTGCTGGGCAAGAGCTTTTTATCTTGATGAAGTCCCAGTAGTTCATTTTTGCCCTTTTTCCCCTTGCTTTTGGCAATATGTCTAGTGAGAAGTTGCTGCAGCCAAGGTCAAAGAGGTTGCTGCCTGTGTTCTCTAGGATTTTGGTGGATTCCTGTCTCACATTTAGGACTTTCATTCATTTCTTGTTTATTTTTGTATATGGTGTAAAAAAGTAGTCCAGTTCATGCTTCTGCATTTGGCTGTCCAATTTTCCCAACATCATTTGTTGACTAATTGGAATTTTAATAAGAACTTAAAGAAAATTAACCTTGAACTTGGTTCGAGAATCTGTGGATTCTTCCATATTCCCTAGCTAATGGATCAGACATTGATAGCCTTATTAATATTGTACCTGTTATAGTCTGACTCTCTGGCTTTCTTTTCTCATGAAATAGAAAAATTGTAATAACATCTGACTTTTTTCTATTTTTCAGATTCTCCAGGAAGAAAAGAGAGAATTGAAAGCAACACTTCAGTCTCAAGAAAATTCCATGCATGAGGAAAGAATGCAAAAGGAGAAGCTACAGGCAAAGTTAAAGCCAACTGACACTCAACACACACTAGAGACCGTAAGGTATAATTAATCTTTAATATTAATTACATCCACTTGGAGTTTTGAAATTGAGAACCAGTTTTAATATTATTATATATTCATAATTTTGTGTTTGATCACATTATGCGTTTTCTTATTCACCTTTAATTTCTGAGTTAGATTTTTATAGCGTTATAATTTTTTTCTGCCTCCAGTTTGGGTCCCTAATGAAAAGACTGTAATGTTAGAAAGTAGAAACCACTTGGTCAATCTATACTCTTGGTAAAACTCCAAATGTGGAAGGAATTGTGGTCCATGTCTCCTGGAATGCCTCCCTTTCTTGGTAGACTAGGTCATGACAAGTGGCTGCTTGTCATCAACATCATCAATAAGGCAACTATCGAGATAGCTCATTAAAAAAAAATCCTTCACCTCATTGTATTTCTATGTAGGAATTATTTCCGTGAGGCTTGTAGTGGAGAGTAATAGAAGGAACTATGCTCCTTTCGCTTGATTTAAGTCTGGTATACATTTCTGTACTTGCCAGAACTTTCCTGTAACTTTTTCAGCTTTTTTGGCTCAAGGTATCAAGTGGAAACAAAAAGTTTTGTCATTTTGCCTTTATCCTTGAAAAACAGGTCAAATCTCAGTTGAAAAAGGAGTTAACTGCTCCTGACTTTTTTGGGAAGCATCATCTGATGCCTCTTTATTCTCCCAAGTGTTCTTTTCCTGAAGCAGGAGACAAGCTGAAGAGTTCCGAAGAGTTTTATTACCAAAAACAAGTGGGAAACATGAACTGATTGTGCATTGTTTTATCTGCGAAGATCAGAGATCTTTAACAGCCCTCCTCTGTCTTTAGGTCACTGGAGGAGTCACAGGCCGAAAGGAGGTACACCTTGCAAGAGCAGGGGGACTTAGGCAACATGCTGTCCCATCTGGATTTCACCCACAGTAGTGAAGAACTTCTGCAGGCAGAGGTGACTCGTTTGGAAGGCAGGTAGATAATTACGTACACATTTCAAGAATGTTCAAGTAGCTAAAAATGATTCTTGATCATCATATTGATAAAGTAAACTAATGTCATAGTCTTAGTGAAGGGGCACCTGCATGGTTCAGTCACTTAAGCAACTGACTCCTGATTTTGGTGCAGGTCTTGATAGCAGGGTTGTGAGATGGAGTCCCATGCCAGGCTCTATGCTTGGTGGCAGTTTCCTGTCCCTCTGCTCCTCTCCCTGCTTGTGCTCGCTCTGTCTTAAAGAAATAAATAAAATCTTTAAATAAGTAGTCTTAGTGAAAAAAATTAGTGTTTTTTTCTTTAGCATCCACAGATAGCCTAACTTTTTATTTCATTGCAAAAACAGAAGCAGTGAAAGGAGAGTTTCCTAATTTTTCTACCACCAAATCTACCAGTCTGCCTGCATTTGTGCCTGTAGTCTGTTAGAACACATGAGCTGATAGATGACATGTCTGTTCCCCTAAGATTTCACTATCGTCCTGTTTGCACAGTTTTTAATTTTCTTTTTACATCATCAAGTTCTTCCTTTCTGCTGAATCATTCTCGCTGGTATAAAGTAGGCTTTAATATTTCCCATATTGGGAAAAGATTAAAACCCTCCTTGAATCCTATATCCCTGGCAAGTTCTTCCCACATTTCTCTGCTCTCCTTCAAAATCAGATTCTTCAAAAGAGCTTTCTATACTGACTATACCAATTTTAATTTTGCATTTTGCAAAATTTATATTTTCTAGCATAGATTTTCCATTGATTGACTTTTTAGTATCTTACATGTGAGTATATTTTACTGTGCTCCCATCAGACTCTAAGGACCTACTTCTTATTTCTGACTTGCAGTGTGACCTTACACCCTTAGCCTCTTTAAGCCTCAGTTTTCCCATCAGTAGCTAGGACAAGAGTATCTTGTGATTTTTTTCTCTCTCTACCTCAGTGTTTGACACACTGTACTGATGTACTTAGTACCAAATAAGCGAGCATTCTAGGATATTGAGAAATAGGTAAAATTGAGATAAATGGAAATAAACACCAGTGTTCAGTAATAATCAGTGTTCAGTAATAAAAATGACTTTAAAAGTTTTTTTTATCAAAAGAAAAAGGAACCCAAATTAAATAGTTTATTTGTATTGTTTAGTTTAAACAAAATATTCCCTGAGAAAGGAGCAAAAGGATTTTATTAGCAAAAGTGAGTGGTGAGATCTGAGAGTTATGCTGCCCCTGGTTCTCATATCTGGTGAGGGATTGATTGCTAAGTAAGGGTGACAAGTGGAAGCTTTGTGTAGGCTGGAATTGTAATCAAGTACGGTAGAGATTAGAATTACAATGGTAACTCCTATCCAGTTTAGGAGAGAAAAGTGGTAAAGTTGCTGTAATCTTCAGAATTTTATAACCAGTTAAATTTTAAGCAGAGGCAAAGGGTGTAGATAAACACAGAAATCAAAAATATCCCCAAAAGTTTGAATTGGATTTAGTTGCCTCTGTTGATGAGGAAATTGGAAATGAGTTTTAAATTGGGGGTGGGAGGTGCTATTTAAGATAATTCTTGGACAACAAAAGGTAAGTTAGATAATTGAATCTGTGGGCTTCAGGGTTTTTGAAGTATGTGATCATATTTTTGTCTCATACACAGCTTAGAGTCTGTGAGTGCAACATGTAAACAACTGAGCCAAGAACTGATGGAAAAATATGAAGAATTGAAGAAGATGGAAGTACATAACAATGAGTACAGGGCAGAGATTAAGAAGGTAAAAATCTGCCTGTCTGCAGTCGCCAAGTTGTATGTATTAGTGGACTGAGCTGTGGGTTGGAAGGTCACAGGAGTTATGTTTAATGATAGAAAAATGGGGTTCAAGGAGCCACTTGGTATTCGGAAGTAGACACACACCTTCAGCGTGCTTAGGGAAAGTTTTTGTCATCCTCAGGGATGACATAGAAGCATTCTTGAGGTAGTTGAAGCCTCTCCTCTCTGAACTCTAAGCTTTATTTTAAACATGTTTTGATGAAAAACTTTCTAAAAGATTTACACTCTTTTGCTTTCAAAACGGTTTCATATGAACGAGCACTTAATATTTTCACAGACTGAAGATGGTTGTTAAGGGTATGTATTCTGCGCCGTGGTGTACTCAGTATCCTCGTTGGCTGCTGAGGTGTGCCGAGTTGTCTGTCTGCATTCATGGGCCCCGGCTAGTGTGTTTGTTGACTCGTAATTTTTATCACTTATTTGAGATTACTTCTAGCTTCCTTCTTCCTCTTGCCTTTCTGTTGTCTTTTGTGGACAAGGAAGCCATATAAACAAAATTTTTACCTTTGCCGCTGGAAAAAAAATAATGAAGTGCACAGGAGCTGTCTTCTAAATAATGCGCGCATGGACTTAGACACAGGTTCTCAGCATTTGAATAAACCATCTCTCCCCGTTTTGAGATTAATAAGTTATTGTGGGTGTAGCCATCTGACCTTCAGTGTAGACATACAGCTTGGTAAATTACTAATTTTCTGCAGACTGAATTAAGGAAAAGAATTCATGTCTCGGGGTAAGGTAAAAATTGCCCTACTATTTTAACTATTGACATATTTGTCTGTGTGCTTTCTTTTTATTCTTTATGCTTTCCTTTCTGTTTCTTTGTAGTTGAAAGAACAGATTTTACAGGCTGAACAAAGTTACAGTTCGGCTTTAGAAGGAATGAAGATGGAAATCTCACAGCTAACTCGAGAGTTACACCAGCGAGACATCACTATTGCTTCCACCAAAAGCTCATCCTCTGACATGGAAAAGCGACTCAAAGCAGAGATACAAAAGGCAGAAGCAAAAGCCGTAGAACACAAGGTGAAGCTTGAATAAAAACTCTTCATTTCAAGTATTTTTGAAGATTGAATTCAGTATAAATATAATTTCCACAGTATTTCATTCAGCAAATTTTTATTAGACTCCTGCAGTGGGCTGAGGTGTGCTGGTTCACAAGCATTCTGTGAGGATTGGTGGGGAGGCCAGAGCCTGTTTCAAGTGGCAATGGTGGAGCAGACCAGCTGAGGAGAGTGAGGAGGGAGAGTAAGTCACAGGCACACCTGCTCTTACTGTACTTTGCTTTATTACACATTGCGGATGTTACATTTTTCACAGACTGAAGGTTTGTGGCAACCCTATGATGAGCAAGTCAGTCAGCACCATTTTTCCAACAGCATTTGCTCACTTCATGTCTCTCTATCACATTTTGGTAATTCTCACAGATTTCAAACATTTTCATTATTACTATATTTGTATGGCAGTCCATGATCAGTAATTATAACCTGCTGAAAGCTCGGCGGGGGGGTTAGCATTTTTTAGCCAAAAAGTATTTTAAAATTAAAGTGCATACATTTTTTTTTAGACATAATGCTATTGGACACTTAATAGACTACAGTATAGTGTAAACATAACTTTTATAACCACGGGGAAACCAAAGTATTTATTTGACTCATTTTATTGTGATACTTGCTATATTGCGGCGCTCTGGGATTGAACCTGCAACATCTCCAAGGTTGTCTGTAGTCTCTTGTGAAAGGAGTGCAGTCCCTATGATGTCGGAGGTGGAAGCTGCATGAGAGGAGGCTAATACTGGAGAGTGGGAGGGATTGACCAGGGAACATGGTCATCTTTTTTTTTTTTTTTAAAGATTGATTGGTTGATTGATTGGTTTGAAAGAGCGAGCACGAGCAGGGAGAGGGGCAAAGGAAAGGGAGAGGGAGATAATCTCAAGCAGACAGCCCGCTGGACACAGAGCCCAGATGTGGGGCTTGATCTCAGGACCCTGAGTTTGTGACCTTAGCCAAATCAAGAGTCAGCCGCTTAACCGGCTGAGCCACCCGAGTGCCCCGAACTCATTCATCTTATATTTTAAATACATGTGTGTTAATACATCTTGACACATCTTTTTAAAAAATCTTTTTATTTTTTAATTTTTTTGATGATTTTATTTCTTTGAGAGAGAGACCATGCATGCATGAGTGGCAGGGAGGGAGAGAGGGAGAAGCAGACTCCCTGCTGGGCAGGGAGCTTGATTCAGAGCTCTATCCCAGGACCTTAACCAACTGAGCCACTCAGGTGCCATTAAAAAATCTTTTTAGAAAGATATTTATATATATAGATATGTTATATGTTTATTAACATATTAATATATTTCTATGAATGAATAATGCATCTTTGCCTAAGGAAAATGATATATGGAAACATTTTGTAGATGCATTTGATGTATTTGTTTGTTTTTCTGCTTTTCCCTTCTCAGGAGATTTTAGGACAGATGGAGTCACTCAAGTTAGAAAATCGTCATCTCTCTGAAATGGTGATGAAATTGGAATTGGGTTTACACGAGGTACATAATAGAAACTTAAGTTTATCTGTTATCCAAGTCTTTTAAAAAAATCACTTTGTAAATACTGATATTTTAAAGAGAGAGTAAGGATCAAACTGTAGAATGATCCTTCTGCAGAAACTTGCTCAAATAAAAAGAAGTCAAGACAGTTGATGGCAGTGGGCAAAATACCACTCCCCACTTCAGCAACTGGCAGATCTTTATATATTATATATACGACAAAATACATGTACAGTCTGTGATCTTAGTAGGGAGCATGTACATAAAGTGCTTAGCATTGTGCCTGGCATTTAGTAAGTGCACAATTAATGTTAGGTGCTATTATTATTATTGTTACAATGATGTTCATAATATCTTTTTCTTATAAAGTATATCATCTTTTATATAATTTGCCTTTTATTATATTTCTATAAGATATAATTCATTTAGTCAAATATTCTGAAATCTTTTGTGTTCAAAGTATTTTCATAGGTAATGAGACGGATGCAGTGATGAGTCAGATAGAATTCTTGGCTGTAAGAGATTGAGAGTGAAGTAGTAGGGGAGCACGAGTAGTGTGTACCAGCTCCTGTGAAACGGGGAGACTGTGCTTAGTTACAGTGAGTTCATAAGCGGTATGGATGTCCTTTCAGCTATTTTGTTATAAAATCCTTATAATTTGCAAAATGACCCATCTATTCTGACCCATTTCTTCTTAATGTAGGTCAAATGCTCAGAGATTGTAGAAATTTTTTCTCTCTGCATTTCAGAGACTCTGTGCCCCAGAGCCGTATGGCTATACAACATCCCTATTCACTACTAAGTAGTTTTAATTTCACAATCATGGATTCTGGAGGCTGCAGTGGAAGAAAGTGCAAAACGTTAAATGAACACTTTATTTCAAGTAAAAGAAAATATCGGGGACTGTTTTTATAATCTTTTGGGACAATAAGATTATCTTAGCATTATAAACCGTAAAGAATTTTACAACATAAATAATTTTGCAACATTAAAATGTAAAATTTGTGGATGGCAAAAGACTCCATAAAAAAAGACTAATAGACTGGGGGAAACAGTCTATAAATAGACAAAAGTTAATATATTAATATAAGGATTTCCTGGAAAGATAATAAAAAGATTAGAATTCAGTAGAAAAATGGACAAAGAACAGAGATAATTCATAAAAGTAATGCAAAAATCCAGTAAACAAGAAAAGCTGTTCAGCATCCCTAATAATCAAAACTAAATAGGTAAATACTTTTTTTGCCAACTGGCTTGACAATGATTTTTAAAAATGAATATAGCCAGTATTGGAGAGGATACAAGGCAACAGGCTCTTGTGCTCTGTTAATGGGAAAGTGAATTGGTATAGCCATTCTAGGGGACAATTTAGCAATATCCATTAAACTTGTAAATATATATAGCCTATAAACTTCTGGGTCATGTGCATTTCTGATTTTGATAATTATTGCAGAGTAGTTTTCCAGAAAGGTCATATCAGTTTGCATTCCCAAAGAATCCATCCTACAGGAGCAAATGTGCTGAAATAGCCATTTTGGTGTTATTTGCAATGTACAAAATTTTGAAGTAAACTAAATGTTAATCTGTAGAAGGATGATTGATTTGTGGCTGTCTATACTATGAAATATTATGTCATTTAAGGTGGCAGATGAAAATACGCATCTGATCTTGCTCCTTCCCAAATCCCTCTAACACTGTAATGAAAGGATTTTTTTTTAAGTGCAAACCAGCAAGGGAAGGGAAAAAGAGGAGAGGAAAGAGCAGCTAAACCCTTTTTAAGGGGTCGTTGGAGGGAGAGAGGAAGGAAGGAAGGAAGGGAGGAGATTTTATTTACCCCTATAAAGCCTATATGAAGCTAGTATGGAGAAAGCCAAGGACCAACCTGATTTATATCACAGAAACTTCAAAAGGCTCAGGATTTGGCTGGCAATACCTGATTGAGAGAATCTTATCTTATACAGTGATTACCTGTTCATATTTAAGAGTTGGGAACCCTTAGGGGTGCTGAAACCAGACTATGACCAGAGATTCTGTTGAGCTTAATTTCTCCTGAAATTCCCATCTAACAGTGATAGTCCTGTCCTTTGTTCACACAGCCCAGCATGTGCTTGGCACACAATTTTTATATTACCTCTCACATTAATTTTTTAAAATTGTTAATAAAATAATTAATTTGAGAAAACTTTAAAAGATGACTGCCAAAAGCAAAGCACTGTTTTTTTTATAAAAAATGTATATTCAGTGGCATCAAACATCAGACTCTAACTGGTCAAAATCCCATCAAGCAGTTTAAACTTCCTCTGGTTTTGAAATTACACACAGTGTGAACATGTTGTATGTATGAAGAATAATTTTTAGAAAGTTCCTTTTTTCATTTTACCACGTAGGAAGGTAGAATTACTTTTACAAATGGATGTTTGGATTAAATAACTATTTTTTTTAATGAAATAATCTAATTATTTTAATAATGAAAATAGTAGCTCTGATAAAATTATTTGCCACCTTTAAAAAGTTGACAGTAGTTTTTCATTTACTCTTATGTCCTGCCTTTTTTTTTTTTTTTTGAGATTTTAACTGGCATTGACAACTTACTAAAAAATTCTGTGACTTACTCTCACTATTGGTATACAGATAGTCAAAGGCTACATTTTAAAGTTTATGTTGTAATTCTGTTAAACTACTTCGACCAACTTATTATCAGAAAATTCTTTATAGAAAAGATCAAGTTAAATATCATATTAAATTCCAGAGAAAATTATCATAATTTTTCAGAATGCTAACAAAATATTTTGTCATTAGAGAAAAAACAAATGGTCTAGACTACTGTGTTTTCAGGTAGTATTACCAGGAAACACCTAGAAAAGTAAAATTCAGGATCACAGAACCCAGACCAGATCAGAATAGGATCACCTACCTTACACCTGAATGCTGTCTCGCTGTGTACTTCAAATTGATTTCTGGTACCACAAACAGGTGCTGATGTTAAGTAAAAGTCCTTAAGACCAGAGAGTACTTATTTAAAAGTTGTCCCTGCCAGTTGGAATTCCTTTTCTGAAGCTTCTGTTCAGATGTCTTTCTTTGAAATAGGTCTCTCAGTTTTCTTCCATAGATGCTCTGGAAGAACCCATACTGCTATTTTCTTTCTTTTTTCTGTTTCTGATTCTCTCTTGTAGCTCTCCGCCCTCTGAGTTCCAGCCTTCCTCTAGCTCCTTAGATCTTCCTTGGCACATCAGGGAAGCCCATCATGCTCCTCATTTTCCACCCCCACTCACTATAAGAAACAACACTTGTTTTCTCATAAGGGAGGGGCCCAACCACAAATAGTCACTTTAACTAAAGCAAAGCCATAGATGAACTAGATACAACTAAAAAAAATTTAAAAAAAAGTAATTTCCTACCAGCTGTATCACAGATCACAAGTATTCTTATACAAATTAAGTAACTCTAGTATTCTTTTTCATTAGGCAAAAGAGATTTCACTAGCAGACCTCCAGGAGAATTATATTGAGGCATTAAATAAATTAGTGTCTGAAAATCAACAACTACAGAAAGATTTGATGGATACTAAGTCTAAGCTGGAAATTTCTACTCAGATGTGCAAAAAAAACCATGACAGGATCTTTAAACCGATACACGGCAGAGCACCTGAGTTCAAGAACACAGAGTTCAAGTAAAATTTCTTCACAGTTTACTTAAGATGTGTACCATTATAATTCTCCTTTCTTTGAGAGTAATTTTAGACTCACAGAAATTAAATCTTCCTCAAACAGCTCTATGTTTGACTCTTAAGTACAGTGTATACAAGCAAAGCTACTATGAGGTCACAAAGTGGCGGAGGAGGGTTATAAAGCACTTTTATTCAGATTTGAGTCTCACGCACTCTGGACATATATATAAACAGTGTCCTCCCTGCCCCGAGCCTTTCCATGCTGCCTCCCACCGCTTGAACCCCCACTGGTACCATAAGAAGTCAGAATTGGCTTTTTTATATTAAGAAAGCTTCCTTTGTATTTTTGGTCAATTAATTATAAGCTGTTACCATAAGAAGTGAGCATTCCAGGAAAACCCACCTGGCTTCAGCTCTTACTATATGGCTCAAGTGTTTTCCTACCAACCTACCAAAGCCTGTGCAGATGCCTCACCTCCACTGCCAGCTTGACACCAGGTCCCCTGTGCACAGTACTTCCCTCTGCTTTAGCACCAAACACACTAGATGACTCCGGCAGCTTGTCTTTCTCACTGTATTGTCCATGTGTGAGGGCCGGGGCCTGGCAACGGGGATTGGATGTGGGCCTGAATGGATGGGAAGAACAGGGGGTCTGAGTGGGCTGCTCATTTTAGAAGTTACAGCCTTAAACTGGTTAGCTTGTTCCTTTATTTTTAAGTTCCTTTATTTTAACTTCCTGTAACAGTTAATACTTTTAATACTTTCTGTATTAAAAGGGAGAAGTCACTACAATTTATATTTGTTCTGTTTTCTAATCTGCTATCCAGGCCAACCCATGGCCCGTACAGACATGATGGAATGAAGACTGAGCACTACAAAACAGGTCTTCATTCTCCGAGACGACAAGCGTTGGATAGTATAGAGCCCAAGTCTGGGGTCCTCAGCCCCCTGAGTTCTCAGATCACCCCGTGCAGTTCTGTCTCTCTGCCTTCTCACTTTCTCTACAAAACTAACTCTCTGCCTTCAGTGCTAGATACAAACGAAGCCAATTATTCTGACACTGTCTCTGAGAGTATAAATGACCAAGAGGAGTTTATGTCTTCGGTATGGAAACTTTCTCATCTTATTATTTATTAAGTCTGTTTAGTTTGGTTTTAGTTTTTATTTGAAGGATAAAGGAGGGTGAGGGGGTGTGTTGGTTCCTTTCTTACTAGTTTTCTATCTCAGGTACTCTGTATTTTTCTCATGTATTTCTGTCTTAGGATTTTGCTTGCGAAGACACATTCAGCTGTGATTACTTTTTGAAGTACATCTTAGTTCTGAAAGTTGATAGCCATGCCTTTGTTTTTAACCCTAATTGTAAATTCTTTTCCTGCCTTTTTCAAAAAGAGAAGATCAATTTTGTAATTGGAGTGATTGGTTCAAGGAGTGTCTCTGGATGCCAGGATAGTCGTGAGGTCTGGACAGTGAAGAAGGAAGGGAGGAGCTGTGGGAAAGGGAGAAGGGTGGGTGGAGGCGGAGGAAGGAAGTGGTCTGATGCGTCCAGACCACGGATTCAGTACCACACAAGGCGACGCTGCGCTGACCTCATGTTCCTGCAGCTGCCGTGCAGACTGGAAACTCTTGCCTCCGGCCATTCATTGCCCTCCCCAGTTAGTGGTCCCACACCTGTGGAGGTTCAGTATTTGTGACTTTTCAGTGTACCAACAAGTCCATGGAGAGGTTCTGTTTTCCTTTTTAAAGTAAGTCTCCGCTTCACTTACATGTATTCTGAAATCCAAAAACGTCCTCCATTTGGCACAAAACTTAATTGGCACTAAAACCTGACCTTACCTGAACAGATGTGGCAATATGTGTAGAATTTATTTTTCTACTTAACATTTCTACTAGCATTTCTACTTAGCATTTTACTTCAGAAATATCAATATGTTTGATTATGGGACGTTACCTCAGACTCCGAGAAGGTAATATAGTAGATCCTTGTTAATCATGGATTCTGTGTTTGTGAATTGCCTACTTACTAAACTATTTGTAACCCCCTGTCAATACTTGAGGGACTCCTACGGTCATTTGTGGTTGTGCGCAGAGCTGTGAGAAATCTGAATCCCCAGACCTGTGCATTCCCAGGTGAGATTGGCCGAGGTGGCACTCTGCCCTTCTGTCCAGCTGTCACACAGAGGTGACCAGACTGGGGAGGAAGTGGGGACAGCACAGTGTAGCATCAGGGGCGTGGGCTCTGGGGCCTGGTGAACAGGGTTGGAATCCCAGCTCTGGCACCCACTAGTGGAATGGCCTCAGGCAAGTCACTTCACACTTCTGAACCTCGTTTTCTTTTTGTAAAATAAAGAAAATTGACTCTACCAGGATGAATTGTTTTAGGATGATTGTGTGTGTGTGTGTGATGCTTTTTTCAGTAACTCATTGTTTGAGGTGACTCTAGAAATAATGACGGTGTGCGAGGAAGGACTGTGTGCGGTGCATGTCCTCTATTCCCTTTATGAGCTCTGGATTCTGAAACACCATGGCCCAGGAGTTTCAGATGAGGGATTATGGACTGAGGTTTTGGAGGTGGGAAAGTACTGATTTCACTTGGTATCTAATATGTTATCAGTAGTTTGTTGTACTTTAAAATCGAAGTAACATATTCAGATTTTAAAAGTGAATTTGCAGTAACAGACAGTAAGTATGCTCTCTTCTGGGGTATTAAAGGCTATTAAAGGCTATATGTGTACTTTTTACAAAGCCTAAGCAGATATTCTTCAGATCCACGACTAGTTTATTTATTTAACACTTTACATTTATACAATTTGGGTCAGAAAGGAAGAGGTCTATAGTAATTTTTCCAGGACATCTCCCTCCCTCCCTCCCTCCTCCTCTCTCTCCCTCCCTTCCTTCCTCTTTACTAGTTTTACCATTCGGATAAAAACAAATATCTCTTCAGAAGAAAATAGTTTTCGGAAAGTCACCTCTTAACATTTCTGGTTAGAAAATAGCATGAAAATATATGTGAGACGTATACTGTTCAACTTATGTATGTCAAAATTGGTTTCTCCTGCAGTGTCCCTTGCCTGTATCGCCTCTTGGCTCAATAGCTACCAGATTTTTGGAAGAGGAGGAGCTGAGGTCACATCATATTCTAGAGCGTCTAGATGCCCATATTGAAGAACTTAAAAGAGAGAGTGAAAAGACAGTGAAACAATTCACGACCCTAAAGTAGCCTCTAAAAAAAAATCACAAACTTGGAAATAAAAATAGACCCTGAAGAGTTACTGTCACCCGGAAGTAGCAGCTCTTCACAGCACGAACATACAGAAAATCTGAAGACGAGACATCCTAACACTGTTGTGAAGAAACCTGAAAAACCGACACTTTTCTGAGGCATTTTCACTGTACTGGTTTGTTGGAAGAACTTTTTCCAGCAATAACTTGTAAGAATAAACCACTTTGCTAGCCTTTTTTTTTCTCACATTAACATTTCTTTTAAAGTGATATTTTCTCTTGATGACTTAAATGTGACTAGCTATAGACTAATTAAAATAAAGATTTTATGATACAAGTTGAAGATAAAATAAGAAGTATGTAGTAGAAGCCTGGATTTCAGAGGCAGACTGATCCAAATCCAGGGCAATGGCCTGACCTTGCTGCTTACTAGCCAGCCAGGCTGCTAGCATGTACAGAGGCAAAAGAATTTTTCCAGGAAGTTCCCTTTTGCTCCGAACATAAGTATAAGAGAGAGGCGGGGGGAGGGGACGGGCTGGTTTTAGGTGTGGGATGCCTGTGGAACGTCAGATGGAAATGCTCAGCCTCTGCCTTTCTGAGATCTTTAAAGGGGAGACGAAGGTCTCAGTGTGCAGAAGGTGTTCGAAACCAGGGAGAGTTGATGAAGTCCACCTGATGAGGTCCCCAGGGAGAGTGTGTAGGGAGAGAAGAGCAGAAGGCAGGGCCAGGGGTGCTGAAGGACACCAACATCTGAGGGACACAGGCAGTGCATCTGTGTGCAAGCTATCAGGAGGTCCTTTCAGTTCTGCTTCCAGAACCTCTCTCAGATGCAGCCATTTCTCTCCAGTGCCTCCACCCTGTCCAGACTAACCCAGTCTCTCGCTTAGATGCCGGCAGGAGCCTCCTACCTGGCATCCCTTCCTCTCCTGACCCCAGTAAGCGGAACGGTGTCACCGCTGCCTCCCTTGAGATTCTTCAGAGGCTTCTTGTTGCACTCAGAAGGACTCTGAATTACCTCCCAGAGCCTACAGAGCCTTCGGTTATGGGGCCTGCCTGCCTCGTGCAGTGCATCGTCTTTCGTCCACAGTGCTCCAGCCATGCTCCCTCCTTTATGTTTCCAGTGCAGCCAGCTTCAGCCTGTTAGGGGCCTTGTCCTTGCCGTGTGCCTGGAATCCCTCTCTCACCTCACCCATGGTTGGGGTTTCTTGCCATCAGGTGTGCACTCTTAAGGTCTCACCTTGAGGAGACCTCTGACCAGCTTCTCCCAGTTTCTCTAGCTCACCGCCTTGAGTTATTCCCTCTGTGGTACTCCCCAACTCTGAAATCATTCTGTTACTTGATTTAGGTTTTCTGTTCGTTTTGTTTTGTTTTAAGTAGGCTCCATGACCACCATGGAACCCAGCACGGACCTTCAACTCACAGCCCTGAGACTGAGACCTAAACTGAAATCAAGAGTTAGATGCTTCACTGAGCATACAGGGGCCCTTTGATTTATGATTTTATCATCTGTTTTTACCCGTAAGCTCCTTGAGGGCAAGGGCGTTGCCTGTCTGGTTGTGGTGGGGACCTCATGACCCAGCACAAGCCTGGCCCTGTGCAAGTGCTCTGATGGATAAATGTTCTTCCCCAGATGCACCACGCTGTCCCTTCTTGCCTATGTATGTGCTGCCCCCGGGGTCAGCCTCCTCTTCCCATACTTTCACATGGCCCTGCTATCTTGTCGGCAAGGCCTTCCCCCAGCTCCTGACCAGAGACAGCGCCTGACCTTTAAGAGAGCTTCTCATTTCTTGGCATGTCCTGTATGTGCCCCTCTCAAAGCACTGACCACACCATGCTAATTTCTGTCTCTCCCAAAGACTCCTTAAAAGCAGGGGCAAGGTCCTGCCCACATCCAGGGTGCTGCCTCGCACATAGCAGGTACTGAGTGACTTCTCAGTAGATAACAGTCGCTACTGTTCTTGGCTTCATTGCACTTACCTGCAAAATGGGGATGATACCTCACAGGGTGGAGAGGATTTATTGAAAATACATTTGTGAAAGGGCTTTGCAGACTCTAAAAGGATTGTACCCATCTGATATATCTATGGTGCTCCCCTCTCTGAAATCATTCTGTTATTTGATTTAGGTTTTCTGTTCATTTTGTTTTGTTTTTAGTAGGCTCCATGACCACCGTGGAACCCAGCACCAGCACTGACCTTAAACTCACAGCCCTGAGATTGAGGGATTGGATTGGATCGGTATGCAGGGATTTCTGAGTTTCAGACTGTCCCAAGCTTCCACCTAAAATATGTAGGGTACAGCCCCAAATTTCCATGGCTCATGCTGACTAGGAGGAACAAGGACAGACTCGAGTCGCTGGAGATACTTAAGGAATCCTGAGGTACTATGTACTTCTGAAACTTACACCATGTTGTTAAAGTTGAGGGAAACAACCTAGATTTGTCAGAATGTTTGACTGTAATTTAATCTCCCAACTTCGATTTTCATAAAGATATGCCAAATACTAAAATGCGTCAGACTAAATTTGAGTTAGTTTCTTAATACACATTTTACATTTTACAGAATCTCTGTAATCAGGATACTCCCATGTGATGGAACGGTAAGGGGGCTCTCATCTACTTCTGGTGTTTACAGATGATGTTGTGTAGGGTCAGTTGCCTTGTTCCTCTTGGTCAGCATTCTCTGTGAAGTTTGGTCTGGATTTCTATGCAGGTTTTAGCTCAAGAGGACAAAGTTGAGTTCTTACTATGAGTGGGATGCTGCGTTTGCATGAAGCATCCTTTGATCTCAGTAAGTCTAGGAGGCAGTGGGTGTCACTGTTCCAAAACAATGGTGAGGATTTAAGTGGCTTGGCCAGGACCTGAGATCCCCGGTAGAGGTAGGTAGAGGTAGAGAGTGTGGACTCTGCAAGCAGGCGACCCCATTCCTAATCCTAGCTCTACTGCTTACTAGTTGTGTGATCTTGGGCAAGTTAATTAACCTCCCCATACCTCAACTTTCTCACCTGTAAAACAGGGGAAATGAAAATCATACCTCCCTTTTAGGGTTTTTGTGAAGATGAGTATTTGTAAAGTACATGGCACAGTATTTGGCCCAGTAAGCACTATGAAAATATTTTGTTGAATAGACAAAGAAATACACTGTTCCTTTTAAGATTTTGAGAGCAAGCACGAGTTGGGGCTGGCACAGGGAGAGGGAGAAGCGGGCGTCCCACTGAGCAAGGACCCCAGTGCGGGGCTGGATCCTAGGACTCCAGGATCATGACCTGAGCCGAAGGCAGACACTTAGTTGACTGAGCCAAAATACAGTTTCTATTATGTCTATTCAACTTAAAAAAATTCTACCTTCCCTCTCATACATAGACACATGACACCTAGTAACTATGGGTGATGGTAATCTGTTTGCAAAACACCCCTGAGTCTGGAAACTAAAAGTAACATGTGAGAAAAATAACTGTGAAATAAGTTCTGTCATTAAGAACACACATCAGCAATCAGTTGTCATGAATGGCAGTCAAGTACAGAAAGGCAAGGTTAGGAAGAGATTCGTTTGACTTGTTCTAGGAACCGTTTGAGATAGGATACAAAATGTACTAAAAAGAGATGAAGAGTGGAATCAGGGCAGAGGGAAAACGAGAGCCGTAAATGTCCATTCGCAAACTAACCTCTAGTTCAGCTGCTAGGGCAGACAGCAGATTCAACTCTGAGCTGCTTAAGGACAAAAGCAGAAAAGGAGACATTACTTAAAAGCTTGATGGTGCCCACAAGATCAAAACAGACCATGGGTTCAGGAGAAGCACAACTTCTCTGAGAGTGTATATGAGCATTTGGTTACTTGTCTGAGCGTTAGGAGAGCTCCTACAACTGATAAGAATGAGAGCATCTGTACAGCTTCCTTGCAGCAGGCCTCAGTAAGGGCTGATGGCAGAGGCTGGAGAGCAATCAGACCAGTTCTACGGCGGTCCCAGATGGGATGGTGTAAAGCTCTCTCAGTCCGGCCTGACCCAGGAGAAAATTTAGAGAAATGAGGGGCTGTGGGCCGTCAAAGCAATCTTCTATAAAAGCTATTTCTCCACAGTGTGATTTCCATAATCTAACAACAAGTTCACTCTTCTTTCTTCTGTGGGAACCGAGAGTTTGGGCATTTTATGTTGCCCATTAAGGCTAGGTTCAAATGACTGGACAGTACAATCAGAAGTAAGTAGATACTCTTCTTACAAAAAGAAAGAGCCTTATCAAGGCCGTGCTTGAATGGTGGAAGGCCCAGGGACTCCCTGATATTAAATGTAACAGATAAATTTGCATATGTCCATTTTTTTTGTTGGAGAGTATCCACCAGTTTAGAAGAACCACCACTTTAGGGACGGGAATTTTCCCAGAACTGTGTTCTGTTTTCTGGGGAGAGATGCAAAATTGTAGGAGTCCAACTAATTCGTATTAGGGCTAAGTTTTAAAGTGTAGTTGAATAGTCACTGGAACCTCAAGCTGTTCAATAATAAAAAGGCAAATAACCCAATTTTAAAGTTGGTTAAGGATCTGAATAGACATTTCTCTAAAGAAGATCTATAAATGGCCCCAAATCACATGACAAGATGCTCTTGCCTCACTAGTCTTCAGGAAAATGCAGCTCAAAACCACGTGCGCTATTACTTTGCAGCCACCGTAATAGTACGATGGACAATAACAAGTGTTGATGAGGATGTGGAAATGTCACAGGCTTGTGGGGTTCTCGTCTCACCGAGTTGAAGAGTGAATCTCGCAGACACAAAAGGGTGAAGTGGAAGTTTATGAAGTGAAGGTGAGAACAGAAAGGAGAGAGCAAGCTCTCTAGAGCGAGAGTGGTTCTGAATGGGTTGCCACTGAGGGGTTTTAGGCCAGTCTTTTATTGAAGACTAGACCAGCAAGCTTGTGGCCTTGAGATCCTTGCTCCCTCTTGGTCTGAGCAAGGACAATTGATAACACCCTTAATGGCTGCTTCTTTGAGGTTTGGTCATTTTCTGTGATTACACTGACGCCTCCAAAGAAAAATGCTCCCTAACATCCGAGGCCTGGTGGTCTAGTCTATTCCCTGATTGCTTGTTCACTGTTTCAGAGCCTAGTCAAGGGCCCCCATCTCTCCCAGAACCCTTTCCTTACTCAGAGAAATGGGAACCCTTAAACATTGCTGATGGCAAAGTAAAATGGTGCAGCCACTCTGGAAAACAACTGGACAGTTCCTCCAAAAGTTAGAGTTACCATTACGCAGCTGTACCAACCCTAGGTGTATGTCCAGGCTCCAAAAACACATGTCCACTCAAAGTGGAGCACATGAATGTTCATAGCGTTACTCCTGGTAGTCACAAGTAGAAACAGTGTAAATGTCCATCAATCTGTGAGCCCATAAACAAAACGTGGCGTATCCAGACAGTGGAATATGTTTTGGGAATAAACAGGGATGAAGTACTGCTGTCCCAACACCGAACCACTTTGAGAACTTTCTACTATGTGACAGAAGCCAGTCACGAAAGACCACATATGTATGATTCCATTTATATGAAGCGGCTATGATGGGCAAATCTGCAGAGACAGATAGTACATTGGTGGTTGCTAGGGGCAGGGAGAGGGAGGGTTTGGGGGGTGCTGAAGACTAAAGGGTAAGGGGTTTCTTTTGGGGGGATTCTGAAATGTTCTACAATAGGTTTATGACAGTTACCCAACCCCGAATATAACACCACCCGAATCTATTGAATTACACACTTTAAATGGGTGAATTACATGGTTTCTGAATTGTATCTTTCTAAAGCTGTTACCCAAAAAAGCCTCCCTGATGTGTAGCAATGCCTAGAAAAATTCAAGTTTATATTCAAACTACATCACCGCACGTTCAGCACACGCATGCCAAAGTTTCGTCGTTTCCACTCCGTGCTCACACTCAGGAGTAACCGTGGTGGCCCTCTGTAGAGAAGGGGTGGCCAAGCTCCATGAGCGGAATTGCCTGTGAGAGGAGCAGTTCCTCGCTGCAAGATAATGTGGGCAAGGGCTTTGCTGGGAGCTGGGTGCACTGCGAGGCTCCCGCCCTTCCTCCTGCAGAGTGTGCTCCTGTGCTGCCTGCGAGGGGAGCAGTTTCCAGCATTCCTGAGGGTCCTGGCAGCGAAGTCGAAGTCCGTAATAACCAGCCAGGCAGAGTTTCTTGGCTCAGTATCTCGTATGGAGGGGCTTCAGGAATGCTTGGCACTAACCTCAGTGGTGAGGAGGGCTGCGTACAGAACGTTTCGGAGAGCGTTACAGACCAATGATGGGGGAGTGTGTGAATATGGGACTTGTGCCCTAACACTGCTTGGCAAATCCTCCAATATCTCTCCAAGCATGACTGGGAAAAACAGAGAAAGAAAAGCCAGATCCATTACATAAACCAGCTCATTTCTTCCGCTATGGAACCCAGATGAGCTAAGACCATTTGACACTAGTTTGCCCAATGCTTTCATGGAACAGCCACTCCTTTGGGAGGCATCTAGTGTGGCTGAGCTAGTTGTTGGTTCCCAAAGCTGTTCTAATTCCCACAACATTGGCTTCGGGAAGCAATGAGGGCCTCTCGGTAGACCACCTCTTGGATTTGCCTTGCCCCTGATGGATAGCATGAACTAAAACAACTCATCAGTCCCTGAATCTTTCTGGAAACTAGAATGCATGTTTTAGGTCCTCAGCTCCAAATTCAATCCCATAAACAAGATAAGAAGTGTTTTCTACCAGTTAGTTTCTTTTCTTTTTTTTAATTAATGAATTTATTTTTTAAAAAAATATTTGAGAGCGTGAGAGAGAGAATGAGAGGGGGGGCAGAGAGAAACACAAACATTCTCCCCACTGAGCATAGAACCTGACACAGGGCTTGATACCATGACTCATTTCATCACCTGAGTGGAAATCAAGAGTCCGATGCTTAACCAACTGAGCCACCCAGGCGCAGCCCAGTTAGTTTCTTCAACCATGGTGGAATATAAGCCTGATCCCAGCAGGAGCGTATACTCTGTGCACAGTTCCCTCTATAACCCAACAGAGCTGTGGCTGTGCAGGAGCCCAGTGGTTTCCCCAGTGATCTCCCTCCTGGCTGACAAGCCCTCAGCCCAGCATGGAATCCTAACCTATTCATATTAACAAGTCCTGGACCATGAGCAAAGGATGGGAAAGTTTCTAGGTGGCTTGTACATTCAGCCTGTGACCTCCTGAGTGAGCCCTCATTTGTAGACTAAGAAGGCATCACCTGATCTTTTTATTTTGCTCCAAAAAGTCTTAATATGAAAACATTTTTAAACAACACCAGGCAATTCCAATCTTCTCAGGTGAAGTCATTCCCTAAATCCATATTTTTCAAAAACCACTTTCCAGAGATCTGAAATTTTTCAGTGTTAATATGTATTCCTTAGAAATATGCCAAAGCAGAATGGGAAATGCTGCATATCTTATCTCCTAGGGCCAGAACAGAAGTGGCAGAACTGCATCTCTTCCTTTCCCTGGCCAAGATCCCTCCACTCCTGCACCCTCCCCCAGCCTCCCATATTGTTTTCCAAATCACTGGAAGTGATGGCCTTAGACCCTTAGCCTTCTTAACCTTTTGTGTGCCAGGGACTTCTGTGCAGAGTGGGGAAGCCTATGGACCCCTCAAAATCATGACTACTTGCATAAAATACATAGTGCTAAAAGGAAAACCAGTTATTTTAATGTTCTGTTATCAAAACCTAAGAGGAAACAAACTTGTGATATGGTATTATATATGTTTCTTTATTAACATTAAATAACAAGACCAAGTGGCAGGTCTGTTGCAGACGATGCTTTCAAAGCAGGAGTGCATGAAAATAATATTTTGAGATGTCTACAACAGGTGTAATGAGATATGAAAACATCTGTGATTTCTTTTTGAATAAAGCCCCAGGTACTGGTAGTTGCTGTGGTTTATGGCTTATATTCCTAATGAAATAAAAACCAAATTTCAGTTAGAGCTTGTTGGGAATTAGGGTGTTGGTTTTCTCCATCCAAGTTCATGGAGCCCTGCATTCTCTCCTTGGCCCCATTTGTAGGAGGTCTGTGAACTCCAGTTTAAGAAATCCAGAACCTTGGGGCACCTGGGTGGCTCAGTGGGTTAAGCCTCTGCCTTCGGTTTGTGTCAAGGTCTTGGGGTCCTGGGATCGAGCCCCGCATTGCATCTGGCTCTCTGCTCAGCGGGAAGCCTGCTTCCCTCTCTCTCTCTGCCTGCCTCTCTACCTACTTGTGATCTTTGTCTGTCAAATAAATGAATAAAATCTTTAAAAAAATTTTTTAAATAAAAGAAATCTGGAGTCTTTTTTAGAGCTTTCTTATGGTTTATTTATACCTGGTCAGTCTGGTTCTCTGCGAACATTCATTATTATAGAGGGGGTAGTATTTCTTTTTTGTTTTATTTTGAGAGAGAGGGAGAGCTAGCGCGCGTGCGAGAGAGAGAGAGAGAGAGAGAGCGCACAAGTTGGAGAGGGAGAAGCAGGCTCCCTGCTCAGCAGGGAGCTTGATCCCAGGACCCTGGATCTTGACCTGAAGGCAGACACTTAACGGACTGAGCCACCCAGGTGCCCCAAGGGGATAGTATTTGTGCCTAGTGTCATCAACTTACACAACGGAACTTTTTTTTTTTTAATTTTTTTATTCATGGCATACCTTTGAGCATCTTGGAGAACTAGTGTTGTGCATTAGTGGGCCAGAGCATCCCACCTGGGTCATTGGGGTCCTTGGGGTCCTAGAAGCTCTCAGCATTTGGGACAGCCAGATCAAGCCAGGGATGGGTGTGTGACCAGGGAGAAGCTGGACCACTCGGACATCTTCGACAGCTGCAGAAGGTGCTGCTGTCCACAGCAGACAAGGGCCCCATGGCCCACTGGAGGAGCTGGTGCTCTGTGCACCCAAGGAGAATTTGCAGCCCAAGTGCAGCTGTCTGGAGGCTGTGGGGCAAGGGACAGGTTGAGGGTGGTTGATGTAGGGGGTGACCAGGTGATATTCTTCTGGATGTAACTCTAGACGGCAGACTCAAATCTGTCTTCGCAAAAACACTCCAACAGTCTCAATATTTCTGGAATCTCATGACATAAATGTTTAAATACTGTAAACAAGGCAAAAATTATTGTCCTTCTGAGGTCAGATAGTCATAGCTGTCTGCTGATGTACCCTGCCACCCCTTACTACAAGCTAGCTACAGGTTGACCACTCCAAGATTCAGAAGTTTTTCAAATTAGTGTTTCACATTAATACTAGATCTAAAAGTGTTTGATTGGATTAAAAGTCTATCCATAATATTACTAGAAACCTCAACAATAGATTTGTCAATGAAAGAAGAGAAATTACAATTAGTCTTTAAATACGATCTGGATTATAATTTCCAAATTAATGTTGTAAAGAACATTATCACTACTTTGCAAAGTTTCTCATCAAGGTGGACTATGAAGAATTTAAAGACACTGTTAATTAAAAACACCTTGATCAGGAGTTGTGTGTAGCAGTTTTAAGTATAAATCCTTATATAAAAAGTTCAAGTCACAAAAGAAAGCTCAGGTTTTCATTACTTTTTTTTTTAAAGATCATATTGGAAGTTTTATATAAAGTCAATGTCTCTTCTGATACTAGCATTTGTTTTATCATTATAGTTACATATTGCAGAGAAAATGTAATGAATTTTGTCCCATATAGACACCTTTAAATCCTCTCCTTTTACCCCAGAGGGTTGTACAAATATCACTGCTCATGTGAAGTCCTCTGTGAAATGTTCCGCTATGAGATGAGACCTCGTGGCGGGGCCTGGCATGGGTTCTGGCACGTCGTAGGCCCGCCCTTCCTCCTCTTTATTTGCCTCAGCTCAAATATTTCTGCAGTTGAAATCTATTTTGATTAATGGTTAAACATATGTGGGCTACTCTGATGACAGCTCATCCATTTATTAGTTCATTCATCAAACATTTAATCAAGCAAATCCCTCATCTTAGAGGCCCGAGCTCCGGCTACTCCCTGCAGATGCCAGCGTAGGTGACACGGACCCGAGCTCCCTTCCTGCTCCTAGAACCTCTGACAGGTGCACAAGGCAGCCTAGTAACACACTTGAGCCCTTAGCAATTTGCATCACCAGTGCTTCAAGACAGCCCCCACTAATGCCCAGGGCTATGGGGCCCTGTGGAGGGACTCTGAGAACAGAGGGGGAGGGCCTCAAAGCCAGAGGGCCACT
Source organism: Mustela putorius furo (assembly GCF_011764305.1). Lineage (NCBI taxonomy): Eukaryota > Metazoa > Chordata > Mammalia > Carnivora > Mustelidae > Mustela > Mustela putorius. The sequence continues at coordinate 106,832,951 of NW_025421987.1, read as the reverse complement.
TAGCAGCTGTACGCCCTTGGGCAGTTTCCTCCTCTGCAGAGTGTGGACTCTGATCCTGGATCAGTGGGGCTGTCAGGAGGCCAGGTGAGCTACTGAAAAGGAGGGGATGGAAAAGCTGGAGGTGAGGCCTTACAGGTAGCATCAAAGAGGGCAGCTGTAGGAAAGCAGGCACTCTGGCAGCTGACCCTGGCCTCAGGGTCTGGGGGACAGTCAGAGGGGCGGGTGTGGAGTGACCTGGACAGCCAGCTTGTCCAAAGGGAGTGCTGCAACTCAATCCCCTGTGATGATCACAGGCTTCTTGAGAAAAGTTGGACAGATTTTGATGTGACTTTCTTGATTTTTAAATGTTGGCACTGATAAATGCTTTTTCTTTCTTTCTTTCTTTTTTTTTTTTTTTTTAAATACTGCATGCTAAACAGAAAAGTTTGCAACCTCTGCCCATACCAGTGTTAGGGTGATAAGGATGACTGGAGAGGCAGGGTCCCTACCACAGGCAAGGCCCCTTGGAAAGGGAGTAGAGAAAGCACAGTAGGAGGAAGGGTCATCTTCCTTGTTGGTGGGGCTCCAGGGGAAACTGATGCCACAGAGCTTGGTCAACCACCATGTGTTCCTTCCGTCCTCCTTGGAGAATGGGGCTCATTTTGCAACAGCAACTTCTGTTAAGAGTTAAAACCATAAAACTTCTAGAAGAAAACAGGAGAAAATCTTTGAGACCCTGAGTTAGGCAAAGATTTTTTTTTTTTTTAAAGATTTATTTTTTAATTTGAGAGAGAGAACATGAGCAGGAGGGAGAGAGAGAATCTCAAGCAGACTGCACTGAGCGCAGAGCCCAATGCGGGGCTCCATCTCACGACCCTGAGATCACGACCTGAGCTGAAACCAAGAGTTGGACGCTCAGCTGACTGTGCCCCCCAGGCACACCACCGTTTTTTAAAAAAATAGTGACATGAATGGTTTCTTTCCCCTGGAATTTAACAAACGCCAACATTTCAACGTATATTCTTTGAAACTTACATAGAATAAAGGATTACTGAAAATGTCTTTGTTTTGGTCTAATTCCATGCCTTTCTTCTGTTTCCAGAAGCAAATGCTATCCTGGTGATGGTGCTAACACCTCACAACTATATTTTTGGATTTGTACATGTCCACAAAGAACACACAGCATGATTTCACGTAGTATACTCCTATGTATATGTCTATGTGCTAGAAACAATTAGAAATTGAACTTTAAAAAATTGGTACCATGAGCACATCATGAAAATACACCTGTCAATACCTAGAAATGTACCGAATAAAAGATATGCAAGACTCCACAAAACTCTACTAAACATTACCGAGAGAAAGGAAGAATTTGCTACCTCCTCCTTAAAACTGGGAGACAGGAAAGGGGGCTGGAGATGGAATGGCATGAGGTGTCTGAACGCGCCATCTAATGCACCATCAGTATTTCACATTTATGTTGTTAACACCCTGCAAATACTGCATTTAGTATACTGGGATTAATATGATATTTAGGGTATCCTCTTTCTTCATGAAATTAGCATTTACTTTGTTTCAACACAGCTTTCACCAAATAGTCCTGCAAACTCCTCAGTGTCATTAAAATAGCCACGTGAAGTCACCTGTATCGGGTAACTGAGTCCTTGGTCTCATTTTATGTTTTCCTATGACATGCCTCCTTCCAAGGCTGGGTCCATCCTCCTTGCTGGGCAGCTGTTCTGCAAATTTGTCCTATTACCATCCTCCTGGGTATCCCCTTGTCCCCCCTTTCTGTAGGAGCTTCCTGGTCCCAGTGCACCCCATTACCTGTTTATAGGAGGAAGAGTTTTAATCTTGAACATCACACACTGTGATTTCTGTCATGTTCTGTTTGTTCGAGGAGAGTCACTGAGTACAGCTCCCACTTCAGGCGATGGGAACCAGGCTCCACCTTAGGAAGGGAGGAGTACCAAAGAATCTGGAGATGTTTTTAAAAGCAAGATGCACTCGCAAACTGTGTGTGTGTGTGTGTGTGTGTGTGTGTGTGTCTGTGGCGAGGGATTCCTAGAGGTGGTCCAATTGGGTTCTGGTCCTGTCACTGCAATGCTGCCTGTAGATTGTACCGATGGGTCATTTTTCTTGGGTTGGTCAGTTTCCTCAGAGAAGAAATGCTTGGAGCATATAAGTTAGGAAGGCCAGGTTCAGGACATTATATGGGATGAGGACTTGGGGTGGGGTCACCAGACAGTATGCAGATTGTATAACTTTTCTAACTATTGCTTTAGTTCATGTAGTTTCGGATGCTGATTTGCAGGCTCTCTTGAATGGGAGATTTCCCTTTTCTTTCCTTCTCTTTGGGCTCTCCTTCTTTACCTAGGTAGCTGACAGCTGTTCGAGCCAGCTCCCAGAAGCCCCAGATGAGCTGGGTTTTGTACTGGTGGCTCAGGCTGCCTGCCCTGTGGTTACCTTGGACCTATTACAGCTATGATTGTGGACCATTGGGTGGACTGACTCAACTGTTTGAGTATACGGCGGTCATATATAGGGAGGATCTTTTAACAGAGGTGTCCAGTAATGGGATAGCTGTTTCACAGAGCAATGAGCTCCTGGTCTCTGGAAGATTCTAGAAGAGGCAGGTGGCCAAGTGTTGGAAACAGGATGTCTTCTTTTAGAGGCTGGCATTAGTGATGGCTGTGATTTCAGGAGGGGCCAGTGACCTCTGGATTCAACCCATAGCACAACACATGGCACTTCAGTCGCATCCTCGTAACGCCGAGGACACCGGTGGTGTGGGGTGATGACAGCTGACATTCACGGAGCAGGTACTATGTGCCAGGAGCTATCCTGCTCCCTGCATTCATGTTCAGTCATTCAGTCCCCACAGGAACCTTGCATGGGGGCTGTGACGATTATCCCCAGCTCACGGCTGAGGAAACGGCGACAGGGAGGATCAGCACTTTGCCGAAGGCAGCAGGAGGTGGCAGAGCTGGGACAGGAGCCAGGGGGCTGACGGAGGCTTTGTGCCCAGCCTCATGTTGGCGGACAGGGTCAGAGGTCTGGGGGCTGGCCAGAGCCCAGTGAGGAGGGGTCTCCAGCTAGCTGTGAGGCTTCCCCAAGTCAAACCAATGTTTACAGAAAGAAACGAGGCTTCAATCATACATGAATGGCTCCCGACGGCGCGAGACAGCTTTCAAACAGGGGGCCAGCAGCTAAGAGGCCATCTTTCCAGAAAGATGCCATTGTCTTCTCAAACGGACTCTTAACAGTCTTCCTGAGCTTTAAAAACGTCAAGTGAAGCTTTGACTGACAGAATACATTTCCTCCTGCAACCAGGTTAACATGTTCTCTTCACTGTGTTTCTCCTGGGAGGTGGGGAAGGAGGTCTGATGCTAAAGAAATGGATGCCAAGGGGTTCACAGTGCTCACCGCTTGCTGCAGTTCCTGAGGGCGGAGCCATCATGAAATATATGGGCAGGGGAGGGGATAGCCTCCAAATGCCTCGGGCATCTTGTCCACATTTAATTGTTTACAGTATAATAAAATGTTAATTTTCTTATCCCCTTGGTGTTCACACACATGTAAATACATCAGCCAAGTATTCAGGGTGTACTTTGTAATCCTGCAGTGATTTTGTCTTAAATAAACATCTCCTCCCCATCCCCCAATCCCCCTCCCCATCACCCTGCTTTTTCTATGTGGGAGCCACCAGGGGCCCTCACCCCCAACACCTGCACTTCATTCATCAGGCAGCCCAATTGTTCCTGGCCATCCACTGTGGTGGCTGCTCGCGTGCCTTCCTACCGCAGGCTTCTCCACGGTCGTCCCTGCCACCCTGGAGCAGGGCACCACTGTCTCTGTCCCCGCACAGCTGGGGTGAGGTGATGGCTGATTCCTTGTGTCAGAGAAGCAGTCAGCCGTCCTTCCTGATGGAAACAAAGCAATCTCAGTGCAGGCCAAGGGCGGTGGGCTCCTGCCAAAGAAGGGCACTCCTCTGATCGATCGGGAGCCCTGATGGTTTCCTGGTGGCAAACCGCGCAAGCACTCCCAGCTGGTGGCAGTTTCTGTCTTCCTGTAAACAGACATTTCCCACGGGGGGCAGAGCCACTTACTCCTGGGCCTGTGCTTTTGTAGTTAGTTGAGCAAAAGAGGGAAATGACTTAAAGATGTTGTAACTTAACAGCCATGTAAATAAATCCAGTGATCTATGAATTCAGTCTTGAAATGACAGATGGATGTTCACTTCAAAAATGTATTGATCATTTATCCTAAATGCAGGTGTCCTGTAAGCATGGTGATGAAACGGCGAGCAAATCCAACTGGCTGCCTTCTTCCTGGAGCCCAATGCTGGCGTGCATCTTCATGCTCTGAGTGGGTATGGCGGGTGGGGCCCTCCTGGAGCCCAGAGATGTCAGGAGGCCTCCAGACCATCCTCGGACCTATGGATGGACGCTGACTGGTTGTCAGTGGGCTGGCTTGCTCTGTTTGCATGGCTGGAGGTAGGACCAGCAGACACCATTCGCTGAGTTTGCGTGCTGCTATACAGAGGCACCCAAAGCTTAGGTTATAGAAGCTCCTTCAAACAGGGTCCTGGAGGGGAAGTCTGGGGCAGGAACCGCAATTAGGTAGAAGAAAGGCAGTTTCATAAAGCTATCCATGGCCAGAGGGTCCTGACCATTGCCTGCCACAGGCAGTCACAGATAAGGTGGTCGTTCTTCCCTTGTCAAGTTCAAGTCATGTGTTCGAGTTCTGATCTGTGGGGTAAGCGCGTGTTCTCCTTTAGAGCCTCATAAATGAGTGTGGGCTGCTGGTCTTGGTAATAAGGCCACCATCTTCCTTGAAGACCCACATGAACTAGGTCCTCAACCATCCCCAGGGTTCTCATTCCAGTATCGCCTCCAATCCCAGTTTCCCAGCCCTTTCTGGGGAGTGGACCTCCCTGAGAACGTCTTGGGTTCTCCTCGCAGTTCAGGCTCTGGTGTCCAGAGCTGGGCAAAAGGCACAGGAGCCAGTCTTTGTGAACTGGAAACATGTTTCGACAAATGTCAGTGAACGGTTATTGGACTGCTGAGTTATGTTACTTCGCTGGTCCTGTCTGCATCTTTCCTCTCTGTTGTCCCAATGAAACACTTACCAAGCGTTTACCAAACCCCGATTTTGTGCCATGGAGAAAAATCAAAGTAACTATGTTCAAACAATTCATCACCAGTGCACAAGCCTCCAAGTACCCCCCAATTTCATGCATCATGCAGCAAGTACCTGGTTGACAGATGAGCTGACAAAAGGCTAAGGGAGCATGGAGGGTGGACAGATAGGGGCTGGTTCAGATCCCTGAAGACCAGGCAGGGCTTCTCCAGACAGAGATGGGGGGAAGGGTTTCCCAGTGAGAAGGAACAGCATGTGTGAAAAGCACCGTGGTGAAAGGGTCCATGGCCTGTTTGATGTCATGTGGATGATTTTTGCAAAAATGATCTTGTGGAGAGTAACGAGAAACAAAGCAGAGAAAACAGTGTGAAGCCACAGCGGGGATTATAGATTGAATGTTTGTATGCCCCCCCAGAATTCATGGGTTGAGACCAAATCCCCAATGTGATGGTGTTTGGAGGTGGGGCCTTTGGAAGGTGATTAGGTCGTGAGGGTAGAGCTCTCATGGATGGGAGTAGCTTCCTTATAAAGAGACTCCAGAGAGTAAGCTTGTCCCCTCCACCAGGTGAGGACACAAGAAGAAAGCAGCCATCTACGAATCAGGAAGTGGGTTTTCATCAAACACCGAATCTGCAAATGACTTGCTCTCAGATTTCTAGCCTCCAGAATGGTAAGCAATGAAATTCTGCTGTTTATTAGCCTCTCCCATCTCTGGTATTCTCTTACAGCAGCCAGAACAGACTAAGACAGTGGGGGACTGAGTCTTACCCCTTGGACAATGGGGAGTTTTTGGCAGGTTTTAAGTAAGCGTGTAACATGAGCAGATCCTTCTGGCTTTAGTGTTAAGGCTGCTGTGGGTGATGGAAGCAGGAGGCCAAGACAGAGAGGGAAGGAAGAAGCTGCCTTCTGTCAGTCGAGTCTCCAGCACCTTGGAGGATGTGTTCCTCCTGTCAGACATGGATCCCACCCCTGTCCCTTCGACAAACCATTTGGTGGCTTCTCACCAGTGATCACTGGATCCCAGATGGCTTTGAGATGAAGCTACACTCAATCTTTTCTGAATCCTTTGCGGTAGACACAGAGATGTACTGCTCAGCTTTCCTGTCAAGAGAGAACTTGATGGTTACCTGTAAGGGGTATGTCAGATAGCTGAGAGCTCTCAGTTGGCAATCCCTTCAGGGTCTGCCTTAGCTTTATACTGTGTTGGATTCAGTTTGCTAATGTTTTTGGAGGATTTTTGTATCTGTTTTCATGAGAGATATTCATCTGTTTTTCTATTTTCTTATAATGTATTTTGTTTTGGTATTAGGATGATGCTGGCCTCAGATGAGTTAGGAAGCCCTCTGCTTCTATCTTCTGGAAGAGGTTGTAGAAAATTGAAAATTGGTATAATTTCTTCTTTAAGTGTTTGGTGGACTTCACCAGCGAACCTCTCTGGGCCTGGTGCTTTTTTTGTAGAAGGTTATTGATTATTGACCCAATTTCTTTAAAAGTTTATAGGCCTATTCAGATCACCTATTTCTTCTTGTGTGAATTTTGACAGATTGTGTCTTTCAAAGAATGAGACCATTTGATAATGGTAGGTTATCAAATTTGGGGGCATAGAGTTATCTATAGTATTCCTTTATTATCCTTTAATTTTTTAATTTTTTATTTTTAATTTCCTTTATTATCCTTTTAATGTGCATGGGATCTATAGTGATACCTCCTCTTTCACTTCTGGTATTGGTAATTGTGTCCTTTCTTTTTTTCTTAACTAGCTTGGCTAGAGGCTTATAGATGTTATTGATCTTTTCTAAGAACAAAGCTTTTGATTTTGCTGATTTTCTCTATTGATTTTTTATTTTCAATTTATTGATTTCTGTTCTTTTTGAATCATTTATTTTCTTTTGCTTACTTTGCTCTTCTTTTTCTAGTTCCCTATAGTGGAAGCTTAGATTATTGATCTCAGAGCTTTCTACTTTTTCAATATTTGCTTTCAATGCTCTTAATTTCCTTCTAAAGAGAGCTTTTGCTGCATCTTTCAAAGTTTGATAAGTTGTGTTTTCATTTTCCTGTAGTTCAAAATATTTCAAAATTTCTCTTGAGATTTCTTCTTTGACCCATTAGCTATTTGGAAGTGTGTTGTTTAATCTACAAATATTTTGGGATTTTCCAGTTACCTTTCTGTTACTGATGTCTAGTTTAATTCCACTCTGGTCTGAGAGCAGACATTATGTAATTTCCATTCATTTCAGTCCATTGGGGTATGCTTTATGGTCCAAAACGTGGTCTTTCTTGGTGACTATTCTATGTGCAATTGGAAAGAATATGTAATCTGCTATCGTTGGATGAAGTAGTCTATAGATGTATCTAGTATTTGGGGGTGGTGTTGAGTTCAACTATTTCCTTACTAATTTTCTGCTTGTAGATGGATCCATTCCCCCTATCCCAGAAGCATGAGGGGATTTTTCTCTGATATTCACTGTGAGACCTGGTAGAGATCCAGGAGATAAAACTCACAAAAATGTAGGGGTTCTGATGACTGGGTCACCCTGGAGAGTTTTCAGCTCTCAAGACTGTCCACACTAAGCCCCAGCAATTTGTCAATTACAATTCAGGTTTTCCCACCCAGGCAATAATTCCCTGGGAGGCTCCTATTCTGGTGGACTGTGATTCTTGGTATCAGCTGTCATTCTCTCCAGTTTGGGGAGGGGACAATGGTTTACCTTGTGACTTCACTTCTCCTACAGACATAAGTTTGATTTTTCCATTTGTCAGCCTTTTATCTGTTGGAGGGAATGTTGGCTTCTAGACTTCTTACACACTGGATCAGAAACCGAACACGCGTCTTAGCTTTTGAACTGGGTCCAAGCTTTTCCTGGTCAGCTCATAGCCAATGACTGAGCAGACTGGGGTCTATAGGGCTTGGCTGTTTAGACTTGGACGGCTGTCTGAAGTTCTCTCTGCTTCCTCCCACTTTATCTTTCATGGGCATTACACTCTAGTACCTTGTTTGCATTCCTAACTCTGTCTCAGCATCTGCTTGCCAGGGAGCCCACCTGGCACATTTGAACATATATATGATCAATACTGTTTTGGTTCCAGGAGGAAAGCAGGGAAACCTGTGAACCACGGATGTGGATAATCTGATTTACAAGGTGTAGCTTGCTAACCTTCAGGCTAGTCTCCACCACTCACCCTGTCACAGGTCCCTCTTTAGGTGTGGTTCTATGAGCCACCCCACATAGTGCTGCCCGGAGTGAAGACCTTAGTTAGAACCTGGCCTCTTCAGAATCCAGGTAAAGGAGGAGTTTCTGCCTCTGTGTCAAAACCAGTTTTTGTTTGAAGACCTACCTTTTCCATCAGCACCTGACACAAATTATCCTTTCTCCAAAGACAGCAGACTTCTTCTGAAAGGCTTTCATGGAAACCTTGTCTTAACACAACCAATAGTTCTATATTCTTATAAGAAGATACACGGGGAGTCATGGGGCAACTGGTGGTGGTGGGGCTCATATCATCGTGGAAAGCAGTCACCACAGCGGAGCTGTGAGATGATGAAGGCTTCAATTATGGCAAAGGCTGTGTGAGTGGGGTTGGATGTGAGGCTGGGAGAGTGGGTCAGAATGGCCCAGATTTCATCACTGAGGGAAATGAGGGAGTCTCTAGTGACCATCACGGCTCTGATTCAGCTACCTGGGAGATGGGGATGCATTTACTGCACTGGGGGCCCAGGAGGAGTTGGAGGGAATGTAGAGGAGAAAAGTGACTTCAGTTCAGTATCTTTTGATTTGGGGATGCCTGTGGGATATCTAAGGGAAGGCATCCCAATCGCTGCCTGACTTTTCATTTCTTTTGTCCTGCTTGCAAAATCAGAGAGAAGCAGCATCCTGTCAGGGGCTGTTGCTTTCCCTTTGGTCCCTCTGCTGGGTTTGCTCCAGCCCCTTGCCCTCAGGCAAGAGAGGAGCAGGCAGCTCAATCTGCTGGAGGCTGCAGGGCAGGCTCTTAACACAGCAGGGCCCTTCAGACATTCCCAAACACAATCCCAGGGCTACCACCTGCCAGCATATGTTCACAGAGATGCAGCATCACAAACTCTCCGGACTGGAAGGGACGTTAGAGGTCATCTGTTCCAGCCTCCTGGTTGGCACTCTCAGATTGTCCGAATTATTTAAGAGTTCCTTTTCTGAATGCAAGAGACTCTCTTATGACTTCTCCTTAAATATGCTGTTAAAGACACGGTCCATCCGTGCGTTTCCTTCCTCAGGAGACGTGCGTGGGGGCCTCACGTTGGTGGGTCCAGCGGGGAGAGGTGCTACAAGGCCAGATTTGAGAACACAGTTCTTTCTGTCCTTCACACTACAGCTACGACGATGGTCTCCATGGTTACGGCAGCTTCTCAGGGGTACCTGGCTGTTCGTGTGTTGTCTATTTCCCTAAATGTCTAATTTGTGAATAACCTGTTTAGGTAACCTGCTGGGAAGTTTCTGTATGTATCTGAGAATCAAGACATAGATATATACTCAAAACAACAAAAAAAGAAGGCTGATAGGCATTTTGGGTACATTTTTTTCTTTTACTAATAACAGAAATTAGGATTGACTTGAAAAATTTCAAGTTAAACAAGATTCAATGAAAGAAACACTGCCTTCATGTTCTTCAAAGGCATGTGAGGCAGAGAGGGGCTGAGCTAACCTAATTATGTTTTCTTTAATGTGAAATAGCTATTTGCCTGACATTCCATTTGCATCTCCCCATCACATTCAAATGGCTGGGACATTGATTTTTTTTTTTTTTCCCGCGGACTCCCTTTGAACATGAAAGTGTTTTTTCCTATTTTCCCCCCCTGGTGAGAGCAGTGATAAGTACGGATCGATAATTACATTGTTGGATAAAAATGAATATAAATTTTATTGAAAAACAACACCAGCAACAATGTGGGGAAAGCCTACTCAACAGCCACTGGCCCACACAACTCAACACACACGTTATGAAAAGTAATCAGCTCTTAAGATTTCTGGCTACTTCTTTCCAATGAAAAGAAATGATAGACCCCAGAGAAACTGATGTGGGACACAGACGCACATCACCCCTGAACACACTACTAACAGCGAACGATGTGGCAATCAGTACTGTTCACTTTGTGTTTGTTGGGGACGATCTAGTGTACTTGAAGGATTAACTGGTTTAGAGAGAATTTAGTCCTTCCAGTTAGCCTAGCATCTAAAACCCAGACCACTGGGAAAACTTTTCCAGTTTTCAGAGTCCTTTGAGAAGAGGATTTTCACAAACTTTCTTGGCACCTTGCCCCTCCTGCTTGAAAACAGGAAATAGTTCTTTATGTCTAGCCTAAATCCTTCATGCTTCAGTTAATCTATTTATTTCCTTTTAATCTCCGCAGGCCATGAGGAGTCTGTCTGGGTGGGGCGGTGCAGCATATGGGGAACTCACAATGACCATAATCAGATTGAAACGGCGTCCAGCTGTGCTGCTGGCACACTGAAAGGAGTTAATTGCCGTTGTGGTTGTAGCCCATTTGCCCCCCACTCCCACACCCTCCCCGACCTTCTGCACCCTTCTGCCTGTGGCCAAAGCCCTGAGTGTGATCAGTCTCGGTCCTTCACCAGCGTAGTAACGAGCGCGGTCAGAGCCGTCCCTTCCGGTCCCATATCCAGCGTTGTTTCCATTTCAAGACGTGATTTCTCCGGAAAACACCCCCGAGTATTACATGCCTTGTCTTCTCACCCTGCCAGGCAGGCCCCGAGCTCGCCTCACGGCTTGCGCGTGCCAAAGATGTGCTCCGTGTGTACATGAGGAAACACCCAGTGAACTGAACAAAAACGTCTCAGTAGCGAATTTCAGATTCTGCCTAAAAACCCCGGGGGATCCGCTCGCCCTCGCAGTTCCGCTCGCCGGCAGCTCCACGCTATGGGCACCAGGGGGCGCCCGTGCCATTCCACCAGACGCCGGGACTCGGGTACCAGGAAACAAAGATGGGGATTTGAATAAAAGGCTTCAAAATGCAACCCTGAATTCTATCCTGAGCAGCATGCGTGTAAAAATTCATGAAGATTGGATTTCATTCCATGTATTTTTACTTCGGTGGAAAGAAATTCAGGTGATTTCTGACAGTGCCTACAGCTGTCTTTACAAGGGTTGGGGGGAGGTTGACACAGAAGGAGGGGTTCCCGGTTGCTCTGCAGACCTTTGGAGAGGTTGGGCCTGGTCTTTCTGGGGCAGCTCCCGTTGTGCCGAGTGACATCCTCTGCCCGCTCCAGAATGTACTGATTAGTTATATTATTTTTATAAAAAGGTACATGTTGTCCTCATCAGGACTAGCTATGGTTCTGGGTCCAGGGAGTCACATGAGTCATAGAAGGCACTTGTTATTTGGATAAAACAGCACATTTCTTTCAGCCCATAAAATCAAAGGTGTGAAAAAAGGCTGTTTTCAGGGTGTAAGAACTCCCCTTGTTTTCCCGTCGTGGTTACTGCACAGCGGTTCTGCCTTGGGGGCCTTTGTGCATTTTCCAGGTGTGAGTGACAACAGTGCCAAAGGCTTGGGTGGCAGAGCCTGCCAGAGGGTACTGGACATAGGCCAGGAGAGAGCGCAGACCCCCATGGTGTGCTGCCCTTGTATTCTAGGGCCCCCCACCTGGTGAGGGCTGGGTATCCCTGTCACATGGCTCAAGGTCAGGTCCAAGTTGGGTGGCAGCGAGGACCTTTGGGGAGGTGATGAAGTTTTGGGAGCCTGGAAATTTAGGCAGTCCTCTTTGGCGTGCTGCCAGGCTGCTGCCGCCCACCTTGAGCTCTGAGATGGCAGGGGCAGGACCCCCTTGGTTCCCTCTGTTACCACAGCATCTCACACGGAGCCCGGTGCTTATGAAGTGCCCCGTGAACCTTTGCTGAATACACGAATGTGAGGATGATGGCAGGGAGGGGAGGCATGGGCATCCGGCTGGCTTGGCTGTCGCTGATCCTGAGGACATGCAGAAGAGTAGTTGAGAGGCAGGGCGCTGGGCAGTGCCAGTTCTCAGGGTGAGGGCACTGACACTGGAGGGGGGCTGCCAAGCTGACAAGCCAGGAGGTAGGGAGCCCCGGCAGGGGCTCCTCGTGCTGGGAGGGTGCGACCATGGCCACACAGGGCCTCTCCCTCCTTCCTTCTCCCCTGCCCTTGCAAGAAGGAGCCAGCCTTGCCGCCGTTGCCACGGCAACACGGGCCTGAGGTGCTGCTGAGGGCCGCTGGGCAGCTGAGGTTCCTAGGGCTAGAGAAGGCGGCGTGGAAGGCAGGACCCCAGGGGTCCCTCATGGCAGAAAAAGGCCAGAAGGGAGATGGGATGCAGACAAGCCCCAAAACAGCTCCCAGAGCAGGTGGAGGTCCCTGTGTGGGCTTTGCTGGTGGGGACCCTTGGGGGTCAGCAGAGCCCTGTTAGCTCATGAGTCTCCTCGCACTGTGGTATTTGCTCTACTCCCTGCCTGGCCTCCCTGCCCAGGTCTTGATTTAGGGTTATCAACAAGACCCCCCGACCCCCCAAGGGCCTAGCAGCCTCTTGAAGCAACCCGTGCAAGTGCAGGCCAGGGCCTGAAGGAAGCCCAGCCTCTGAGAGAGCCTGGAGGGCCACCGACTCACTAGACTGAGCGGGACTGTGGGCGCTTCTGAGAGCGCGGAGTCGGAGGCCTCGCACTCTCACTCTTAGGGAATGGGGCTGCTGGGGTGTCCCCGGCCCTCCGGCCTTCTACCCAGGGCACCCAAGAGTGGGCCCTGGGAGCCCCCTCCTGACTCTTCTATCGCCACATTCTCAGTGTTTCTGGGACTGTGGAGCCTCCAGCCAGACACAGGCTGGCGAGCTTCCTCTTCCCACCTTCCTTCCTCTAGGGCTCTTAAAGAGCAAGAGACAGCAGGAATGCAGAAGATGGTCAGGTCTGGGGGGGAAAATGGTAGTCTGACGCTCCCTGGGGTCCAAGAATCCGTGAGAGACGCTGAGGCTACCTGAAAGGGGCTCTGTGAGTCATTCAGGGTGACTCAGCCTTGCAGGCCAGTCTCTCTTGGGCACGAAGGACAATTCTCTCACCATCGCGTGAAAAGCTTTCTGCCTGGGCAACCTCCCTGCTTTCCCACATCAACCCTATAAAAACAACAAGAGCATTAACACGAGAAGGGGGCATCTGGGCAGTGGTGTATGGTTCACAATACCTTGGATTTACATAGCACCTTTTTCTTCTAAAGGGCCCATGCCTCCGTCCCCTTGGCCGCGGCCACAGCCAAGTGAAGCCGTGGGATGCAACATCCCCGCCTCCGTGGCCAAGTGGAGAGACTGAGGCAGAGGCCTCGAAGTGGTTTCATGCAGGCTCGGTGGTGTCCGGGGCTCTCTGCACCTCCGTCGGGCCCTCCCTGGGCAAGTGTGGGCTCGGCCCTCTGGGAAGGGGCAGAGGGGGTGGCCGGGGCACCAGACCTCACTGGGCGTTCACTTTGTACTTCAGGATGTAGGAGTAGAAGTTGTGGTTGGCGTTCTCCAGCACCATGACGTAGATCTCGCGGCAGCCGGCTGTGCTGCAGCTGCCCTCCCAGTAGCCCTCTTGATTCAGGGTCAGGGGCCACGTGTCCTGCCCCTTCACCAGGGCTTTGGCAACCCCATGGAGTTTCAGTTTGAACGAGACATCCCGGTTGGCGGGAAGCACGCCTGACAGAGGCTCCAGCAACTCATTGTCCTGCCCCCAGTTGCCAAAGCTCTCGGGGAACATGGGCCAGTTCACCTTGGTGTTGGTGCAGCACAGGAGGTAATTGAAGACGAAGACGTAGTTGCCTGGCTCCAGCCTCTTCTTAACAAAGATCTTGAGGGCAAACTTGCCCGCCTGGGGCAGCTGGACCTTCAGCTCCGCCCGCTTCTCCCGCTGTAGCTGGAAGATGTAGCGTCGCTGCGTCTCCTCGGTGATGGGGCCTTCGTCCCCATGCAGGGAAGCCAGGACGCTGATGCCCTCCTCCACGTCAAAGCTGATAGAGCAGCGCCCGTCGCTGGTGTGGATGATGGGGTCGGGGTGGGAGGGCTTCACGATGCCCATCTGCTCTGAGAACCAGCTGGGGCCCACGGGCTGGTGCAGTTCGGCCGGCAGCCGGACGCTGAGGTCCACGTAGTTGCACTTGAGCGTGTACTCCAGCACTGAGCTATAGACGTCAGAGTTGCCCTTGGCAAAGATCTGCAGCTTGTGGGTGCCCACCGCCGGAGGGTATATGTCCAGCTTCATCCCGTTCTTCCGGAGGCTCAGCAGCCCGTGCTCCTGCTTGCCGTTGAGCATGAACATGAAGAGTGTCGGGGCACGGCTCTCAATGGTGATGGTGGCTTTCCCGTTCACTGTGGAGAGAGAGCCAGGATCAGGGGCGGCCTGGGATGTGCCGATGTGCTGCTGAGTGGTTAACACCTGGCTCTTGGGGGAAGAAGCCCTGACTCTACATCTGCCTATTTCCACGGTGTGAGTGTTTCCAGCATGATGGATTTTAGGTGATTGAGACCATGTCCCCGAACACCGTGTAAGCCAGTCGCGGCACACCACGGGAGGGGCTCCCCTCCGGGCTGCGGGTTGTTCTCTCAGGGTGAGCACCTCGGCAGAAAATCTGCCCCAGCTCTACTTGTTTGCCTCACCCAAGCGATTCTGGATTTCATTTAGATGAAAGTGGCCTGGAGGCTTAGCCAGATTTGAGCAGGGGAGAGGGCTTGGGGGCAAGGAGGGCCTGTGACTGCGTGGAGGGGCTCCCTTTGTCTCCTTCCAGTCTTAAGCCTTATTTCACGCGCTCCCTCCAGCCTCTGTTTATTACAGCGGCAGTGTCTGTCAGGTGAACACTGGACCTTCAAACCTGGCTGGGAGGGTTTCATTGCCAGAGGCTGTGCTCGGTGGGGGGGGGGGGCTGCCTCCTTGCTCCCCCCACTGCTGCCACCCCAGGACTCTCACTTGGCTGTGGCTTGGCCTATCTCTGGAGGACTTTTGCCTCCCCTCCCCCTCTCCCCTTGCCCTCTGGTTTTGTCTTCCTCTGTCCCGGTCCCTGTTTTTCAGGGATAGGTGGTCAGTTCTGCTCTACCGACCATGAGAACTCCCCCACCTGGTCGTCCCTGCCTTGCAGGACCATAGGGAGGGGCTGTGGCTCCTTGCAGAGCCTTAATCCTCTTCCTCCCTGAAGCCCCACACCTGCGCCTTGTCTCAGCAACTGCCCCAGCCCAAGTCAGGTTCACAGGTGAGTGCAAAGTAAGGGGACAGGCTACCCTCAGAGCCACTCTCCCCAGGAATCTTTTCCCAGTCTGAGGTCTAACGCTTTTGCTGGGGAGGCCATGCCTGGGCTCTAGAACAAGTACCTCCAAGACTTCCCCTCTAATCTGCCCCAAGGCCCTGACTCCAGGCTGCTCTGCTCCTGAATTCAGTGCTAATTCCCAACTAGCCAGTGAGAATCCCAAAGCAGCCGAAAGAAAGGATGGGCATTCACTGGCTGGCTCCCTTCTGTTTCTCCACGGACTTCTTCATCTGGAACCTTTTCCCGGCCTTCCCTTGCAGGGAACCCCTCCCCGCTGCAGTCCCCTTCCTCCCACATAACTCATCTGGCTTCTGTCCCCACTCTCCAAAGACCGGTGACTTCTTTGGAGCCTCTGGGCTGCTGGCCCACCCTCCTGGCCGCCCTCTTCTCCTCTCGCAGCCCCGGCCCGCTCCAGCCCTGTCCAGCCACCACTGCACATTCCCTCTGCCATTTCTTCCCTCTCTGCCAAACTGCTTGTGGGGTGCTTTGGGCTATCTTCTTTGGCCACTTTCTTTCTCCACTGCCTCCAGCCACTATGGGACATCTGTCTTATGGTAACCTCCAAAGGAACGTGCCCCAAAGCAACAGACTTGTTACCAGTCTCTCTCTGTTGAATCTCTCCTCTCCCCTTGCTTCCTCTTATAGACAAACTCAGTGCGCAGAGGTTGTCTCAGCCTTCAACTGCTCATGGCCCCGCCCTGTTCCATCTTGCTTCTGAGTTGGCTGTGAGATGGCACAAAATTCACCTTTGATGTGGAGTCCCACCCGAGGGCCCCTGGCAAATTAGCTGCCTGGTCACTCCTGTGTTCACTTGTGTGAGTCACTATCAAACTGGAGACCAGTGAGAGTCCTGTCCCCTCCTGCCTGGCCTGAGTCAGGACCTCCTTTTTGGGACCACAGTGCATTCTCCTGCCTCCTCCAGGGTACACATCCCAGAGCCCTCACACCTGTACTTCCCTCCACCCTTTTCCCCCAAACCAGATAAGACCTTGGCACAACTGGTCTGACTGTAGAGAAGCCTTTTCCTGAGTCCTCAGAAAGGTCCAGCTCCCCTGGAGGCCTTTCTTGACGCTCCACATCCCCTTCAGGAACCTTAGCATTGTTGTACTGAATCAGTTCCTGCGATGTCTATCTTCTCCATAGGGGTGAGCGCTGCGGGGAATTGGCTTCCTGCATCCTTTCCTGCGTGTCCCAGGCCTCACCAGGGTGCCTGGGCCAGCAGATTCTCTGCAAAGGATTGCTGAATGGCTGGAAGACTTGAAAGAAGGAGTGGCGGCCCTAGGGACTCTGTGGGAGCCCGTGGCCTCTCCTGCATCCCTTCTCCCTCCACCTCCCCCGGCCCCCCACATCCCCGTCCTCTTCCTTCCCTGCTTTTCACCCACCTGTTTCTCCTCCTGCTTTCTTCTCTTCCCCACTCTTAACAAAACTAGCTCCAACAAAGAAATAGTCCTTAAATATGCATCACGAATATGGGATCAAATTTGAGATTACTGTATATTAAGAAACCCAGTGTTTACATTCTGTGTCTCTTGCCAAGGCAAGTTCTACTCCGTGGCGTTAATTTGACTTTGGTGTGGCCTAGTCCATTCTTCCCTGTGGTTCCATGGCCCACACCAGTGAGAACAGGCTCCCTGTCTGATCTGTGCCCAGAAAACGTGTTCTTGAAGATAGCAATCTCACACTGTCATTTTAACAGCAGGAGCCTCCAGATATTTGTAGTTTTAGAAGAGTATTCGAGAGCTCAGCAAACTGGTTAAGGAAAGCATTGTGAGGCAGAAGGAGGAAATCAGCTAGAAACAGCACAGGGATACCTGTGCTCCCCGTGCCCCTATCCCTCTACATGGGGGCTGGGGCTCACCAGCAGACACGCCCACAGACCTCTTCATGCTAACAGCCAGTGCCAGCTCAGGTCCTCCCTTTTGGGAGTATGGGGACCCCCTACTCTCCGAGATGATGCCAACAGGCAGGACTTTCCTGAAATGTGGGGGTGTGTGTGGGTGGGCTTGGGGGATAGGTGCACCAACTAGGCTGTGGTGAGCCCTGTAGTGTGTTCAGGTTATGTGTCCAGCCCTGGACCAGGCACCAGGGCCTTCGACGTACATAAAGCAAAGGTCATGAGGCTCGTGACCACAGTTCTGTACCCTCTCCCTCACAGCTGCCCCCCCCAAACCTCAGAGTGCCCAAACACACCTGGCTGGGTGCCTGTGGCCCCTGTGGGGATGTGGGGAGCAAAGATCAGTCTAGGCCAGCCATGGGGACAGCTCAGCTATGGGTCCTGCCCTTCCTACTCCCAGGGAAGTTGGGAGGAAAAGGCTGGACTCTGCCTCCAGGAGGGAAGCCGGCAGAGATGACAGGCATCTGAGCTGGTCAAGGGAAGGACAGAGAGGAAGGCAGGCTGCACCCCTGGAGCCAGCCCTGGTCTAGGAGTGCTTGAGTTCAGACGTTGGGGGGCTTGCTGTGTCTTTCCAGAGCGTGTCTGTCCCTGCGTGTGGTGACGCCTGCTCTCTTCCAGCTCCTAAGGCCCCGCTCAGCAGCTACTCCCTGATAAAGCCTCCCCCGGTCCTCTGTCCCGGGAGACCCCTGCTGCTCTCCCACTCCCTGCTTGGACTGCCCACACACAGAGACCAGCTTGGCTGAGCCAACATGTCCTTCTTGGTCAGGAGTTCGGGAGAACACAGCAGGCTAGTGAGCTTCTGTCAGGGATCCGAACTGGGAGGTGCGGACAGCCAGGCCTGAGGCGATCCTTTACCTGCTGCAGGAACTGAGAGAGATTCACCCAGCTGGGGACCCTCTGTTCCTGGATCCCTGACAGGCTGGGCTGTAATTGGGGTCCTAAGGCCTAGGGAAACCCAAGTGTTTCCTATGCAGCTGCTTTTTGGTTTATGCTGCCGTGAGGAGGTGTCTGTCCCTGCAAATGTGACCTATGGCTGTGTCCTCCCCCGGGGGCCCGATGGCCTTGGCTGCCTTAGTGGGCATCTGCACATACACACAGCTCACAGGGAGCTCCCGGGCCCCGGCTGGGTCCCCTGGGTGCCCAGATGACTGAGGGGCAGAGCTGGCTTCCTTCCCTGCTGCCAATGTGGCAGCCACCAGCTTTGGGCTTACCTGTTCTGAGGACAGAAGTCTCTGGGTGGGCGCTCAGCATCCCCTTGTTGTAGAATTCACTCTTGTGATACATGTTGCTCTCAAACTGCCTCAGGGATTGAGGTGGCTTTAGCAGTTGCCAGTTCTTGTTGTCTGGGAAGTGGTCCTCAATGAACAGCGCAGGGTGGGTGAGGAAGTAGAATTCATTGTAGCTAGAGGTGGGGGTGAAAGCTGGTCAGTAGCCATGGGGGTAAGTAGGCCTCAGCTCTGTGGAGAAGGAGGTGGGGGCTCGCAGGGGGACATTTGGGGCCTTCTCTTGTCTAGCACCTCCACAGGAGGGGTCCTGCCAACAACCCAATGGGGAGAGGCACTATCTCCAGTCTTATCACGGGCACTGCAGATGGCCCCTCCATGGCTGCTTGCAGAAATAGAGGCCATGGCAAGAAGGCCTACTCCAGCTGGAGCAGTGTCCAGGTGGGGAATGAGTTCTGCCTACTCTCAAAGCCCAGCCGAGATTTAAGGGGGCAAAGGCATAACCCAGGCACCCGGTGTCAGCCAGTATGATGGAGGGAGGGCAGGCAGTGGAGGTGCTGGGTGAGCAGCCCTCTTGCGATCCCTGGGCCCAGTGAGACAAGAGCGGTCAGTGATGGAGATCAAGAGAAGAACAGGGAGATTCCTCTGAGCTAAAGCTTCATGCGCAGCTTGTGTTTGGCTTGTATGCCGACCTGTTGAGATTTAAACTGCAAAAATCAGAGACAACGCTCTCATTTTTCTAGATAAAAAAGAATCTGAGTCACTGAGAGATGTTATAATCCCGGGTGGATGTCATGGCTGTAGGGTAAAACCGGAGTTGGCCAGAGCCTTGGAGAAGAGACGTGCTGCGGCGTCCTGCGGCCCAGCACCCTGCCCCACCGTGGCTAACAGGGACTCTGTGCACCCACAGCACCCTTTCCCTCAAACAGAACCCCTTCCTCAGTGGTGCGATGTGGCTGCATTGGGCCCAGAGAAGTGGAGGAAGGGAATTCAGACTTTCTTGTATGGTAAACAGCCAGTGGGTCCAAGGCCTGAAGGGAATCTGCATCTGTGGACGGGGAAGCAGCTCTCAACTTTCCTTCCATTCTTGTATGGCCGGTGGGCAGATGCGGGGCTTTCAGCCCTTGGGCCAAGGCAGTGATGGGGAGCCAGAGGAGGGCTTTAGGCAGTGGACGGTGAGGGGACAGAAAGATCCAGCCCTTCCTATTGGCTTGGACCTAGCACACTGCAGAGCTGGAGGAAGCCTGGGAGTGGCCAGCAGCAAGGAGAGGTGCCCTCGGCCCCCCGGCCCTCCCGGCCCTCCCACTTCCTTCAACCTCGTGCCTCCCTGCTTTCCACCAGCTGGACTCCCAACAGCCCTGAGATTTCTACTTACAGGAAGGTGAATTTGGAGGTGCTAGAATCCACCAGGCCACTGCCCCAGGTGCTGTCCACCAGGTGCCATCTCCCCTCCAGGTACACAGCGTTCCAAGCATGGTCAAATTCCCCCGAGAAGCTCTGCCCCGTCTGGTAGCCAAAGCCCTTGGAGTAGCCAGGCACAGTCACGCAGTGCACTCCAGCGATCCTGGGGGTGGGACGGGGGTCTGAGGGGTGGCTCCTGTTGGGGTTGCCGGACCCCTGCAAATCTGTCTATGGCCCCAGGCCTCAGGCAAGTCTGCAGTCAGTCCCTCTGTGTCTCTCCTTTGCCCTCCCTTTCACACAGTCCCATACAGACAGCCTGAGGGCTGTTATTTCCAGGGCTAGGAGACAGGGGACACAGGGCTGGCTGGTCCTGCTGGTGCAGACTGGCTTCAGTCCCCACTGCCCGCTCCTCCCTAGAGACTGAGCAAATCACTTCAGAAACATCTTTCCCCAGATGGAACCCGCCTGAGTGCTCCACCTGGGGTTTTCACGAGGACAATGGGTGCAGTAGCGAGGACCCCCCAAGAACATGGAAACCAGGGAAAGGATGATGTTTTTGAAGGATCAGAAAAGCTCGAAACATGTGGCTGAGGAGTTGGGTCTGGGTGACAGGGATAGGGTGTCAGGGAGGGGTGGGGTATGAGGGTATGGGGTATGAGAGCCCTACTCTCTCCATGACATCATGCTCTAGGACACCTGTGTTAAGACAGCCAGGGTAGGCCAGCCAGTATGTCCAGCCCTGCTCAGAGCAGACGGGCCCATGGCTCAGATCACTCAGGTCCACCTGCCAGGGCTACCACAGTGCGTTCAGGTCATATGCTGACTGACTGTCCTGGCCACAGTTTCGGTGTCCCCCATAGATGTCCTTTGAGGGTTGGAAACGTTGGCCCTTCGGCCTGAGTTGTCCATCCCTCTCAACTGTGCTCCTCCATGGCTTGCAAGCACTCTGGCACCACTTCGGTGGCTGGGAGAGTGAGGGATGGATGGCGGTCACCTGTGGGGACCACAGAAATCATGGGCAAGCTACAGTGTGGGTGTCTGTAGCTGAAACCCCGAGGCACCACCCCAAGATCAAAGCAAGAGGCCGAGAGTCCTTCCATGAGCAGCTGGCCTTCGTCTGCAGCTGCCTGCCCATGCCACAGCAGTTACCAGGGCCGGCTGCTATTCTGACCCGGGGACGCCCTGTGCGAGCCCTCTTGGGGGTCTTTGTGTGAAGGAAAAAAAAGGTGTTCCTTCTTAAAGAGACTTTCTTTTGAATTCTGGCAGCTTGGTATAACAAACACACTGTCTATGCTCCCCAGGATGTTCACAGTGGCTCCCTCAGTGGGGCTCCTCTAAGCATCGCCAGCTGCCCTACTCTGTGCTCGCCTCACATGAGTCAATTCTGTACTCTCTGTGTCAGCCAGGCTTGGTGGCCTCTGGTGGCCGGGGGCCTTCTGTGGACCAGCACTGCGGACTCCAGTGCCCTCAACAAGAAGGCCAGGGGCCTCTCAGGGTGATGGAGGAAACAGCTCCACATTCGTTACAGGAACAGGGGAAATTTTCCCTATAAAAACATATGTTTCTAAATTTTTTTTTTTTTAAGAGAGTTAGAGAATGGGAGAACACCTGCATGTGAGCAAGCTGGGGAAAGGGAGTGGGGAGGGGAGAAGCAGAGGAAGAGGCAGAGCCTTCAAGAATCTCAAGAAAGCTCCACACTGGGCCGGACTCCACCTCACCACTCTCCGAAATTCAGTCAGACGCTCAACTGGCTGAGCCGCCCAAGTGCCCCCAGAAAGTTTAACTGCCCACTGGAATACTGGATTAAATATTACTTATCATTCATTGAGAGAAGCTGTGAAGCGAAATGGGGAGCCTGCTCGTTTCCACATTCCACCCCGCTTCTCCTGAACAGTGTCCTGTTCCCACGTGTGCCTGGGCTTCCCTCCTCCATGGGGTGCAGGCCTGCCTGCGGCTTCACAGAGGAGGGCTGGGCCTCCCAGGCTCTCTGAGACATGCCAAGGGAACAGAGCAGCCAGGCGCCCCAGGAAGGACTTCAGGAGCACTCGGGGAACGGGGACAGAGAACAAGAGGAACGAGGAACGGGATCCCGATGTCAGGTTTTTCTGCTGATAAAGGCCAAAACTTACTCCTGGAGCAGCCCAGAGGCAGGAAGCACAGGAGGAAGCAGGCCCAGCAGAAGCCCTTGGGGTGGGGTGGTGGGGAGTGGGTGTGAGGGTTGGGGGGTTGTGCATGCCTGGGGAGTCCCCTGCCTCAGAAACTGCAGAGAGGGTGGGGGCATGATTCTGGTGGTCGGAACTGAATGTGTTCACTCAGAGAAAACAGGCAGCAGAGGGGGAGGGGCGAGGGCAAGGCTAGAAGGGTGGGAGGGAGGGGCCACTGCGGGGCTTCCCTCAGAGGCAGGGCTCCCCTTACTCAGAGTGAGTGAGAAGAAGTGTGAGGTAAGACGTGCTCCTGATACAAGAGGAACGAACAGAAGCCTACGAAATCCTGCCATCAGAACGAGGCCTGAGTGAGTGAGTGAGTGAGTGTGTGTGTGTGTGTGTGGTTGGGGGTGGGGTGTGCGTGTACAGGGCCGGAGGCGGAGAAGGAGAGCAGACTGCACCTGGTCTCCTAGTAATGCCATTATGGGCAATTGTAATTTTCTTCTTTAAACTTCTCTGGATCTTCTAAATTTTCAGTAATAATTATGTGTTACTTTTAGAATTGGAAAAAAGCCATAAATACTCCTTGAAATTACATTCTTCGATGAGTTATTTTCCTTTCTTGCCCAGAAACGTCTGTGTGCATCCATTTCCGGGTGCGTGCAGAGGGATGTGGAGTCCCAGGAAGAGTTCTGCACTAAGGGACTGACAGAGGGGAGCTCTGGACCTCTGGATGTGCTGCCTGTGGGGGCCTCGCCTCCGCTCCAGCACCTCATGGTCCAGGAAAGAAGGGGAGCCCTGCACATCCCCACAGCCCTGGGGGTTGCAGTGAAACAGAGCAGGTGTCACTGTGGGCAGTGTGGCTGGCCGTGTGCCTGGGCAGTGGGCCTAGGGTACCTCCCCGTGAGGGTGGATGTAGGCCATGAGAACCAAGTGGGGGAGCAGCAGTGAAAGCCTGACCCCAAGCCTGGGAAGGGCAGAAGGAGGTAGAAGTGCGTGGCTGGAGGGGAAGTCACTGGGCCAAGTCAGGGGATCTGGGCTCAGTCTAAGCTCTATGGTCGCCTCCAGGGTAACCTTGCCAGGCCCATCATGGGCAAAAAGAAAGGTTGGCATTACGTGATTGATAGGCAGGGCGATTCTCCTAAGACAGGCTGGAGGGAAGCTGTGAAGGCCATGGAGAATGCCTGGGGCAGAATAAAGAAGAAAAAAGAATCTTAGCTGTGAGCTTACACCATGCTTGACTATGATAGGAGGATATTTTATTATGTGGCAGCAATATGCAAGGTGGATTGGACAAAGAAGTCATGATGTAAAGCATTGTTGTTAATAGTCCATAATTCTCATGCAAAATTGTGGGACTAGTAATTCCAGCTGCTGGTTGCTAGTCAGGATGACCCACAAACATTTCTTGCCATTGAAAGACCACTGACTTTTGTGCAAAGTATGTACCAGGCACCAGGGTTAGGGTCAGGGTTGTCATATCATATCATATCATATCATATCATATTATATAATAAGCATTATAGCCTAATAAAATATTCTGAAAGGAAAGTTCATTGGCTGCCCTAGATAAGTGAACTATCACTAAATTGCTAGTGATGCACACAGCCCTTTTAGGGGACCCAAAGGAAGAGGAATTTGCCGGAAAGATCTAGGAGAGCATGGAATAAGAGACAGAAGATGAGAAATGTTTCCACCTCCTCATGAGATCTGGCTGGCCATTCTAGAGCCCCAAATACCACCCCAGGACATCGATTTGATAACCTCAGGCCTCAGGATCTTGGTTTGTACCCGTGGTAGCTTTTAAATGGCCAACACCTGTGGTATCAGTTGCAGAGGGGGTGCAGCCTGTCTGTGACTATTGTTATATACAGACAGGGTCCACAGCCTGCCGTGGGAACCTGGAACACTGCATTTAGCCCCACCACTGCCAGGCCCCCTCTGGGTGGCCGTGTTGTCTGGGGTGGGCCATGTGCCCTGCAGGCGTCAGGCTCTGACCTCAGTGTACCTCTCCAGCTCCCATCAGCTCTCCAGGGAATGGGAGCCACATGGAAAATAAGAGAGGGAGGAAGGGATGTAGTTAATGGGAGATGCAAGGAAGCATGCTCTTCTTCCTTTTTTTTTGTACGTCGATGAAAACGTTGATTGTATTCTATCCTTTTTAAAAAAGATCTATCGATCTATCTATCTATCTAGAACACATAAGTAGTGGGGAGGGGCAGAGGGGGACCGAGAGAAAGAATCATGAGCAGGTTCCGTGCCGAGTGCAGAGCCTGATGTGGGGCTCGAGCTCATGACCCTGAGATCATGACCTGAACCCAAACCAAGAGTCAGCCTCTCCACCAACTGAGCTACACGGATGCCCCCCAAATTTTGTGATTTTTATACCAAAGCAGAACAAGCAGAACCATAGCTTATGTTTTGCTGTTTATAGAGCCAATTTCCTGTAAATCTGACAGTGCCTCTGTTTCCGCTGCACGGTCTCCTTTCCCCTTTCTCGCACCACCCTTAATGGTGAGGTCAGTAACTACAACCGTAGTAATTATTCTCACTCTGAGGCCCTGTGTCGGGCCTTTTGGGCATGTGACCTCAGGGCCCTCCTCTCTGACAAGCGAGGAGTCAGAAGAACAGAAAGGGAGGCTGACTTGCTTGGGGACACACAGCCCACCAGCGGCCAGAGCCGCCGCAGGACTCAGCTGTCCTGACACACACAGTTCAGGAAGCTTTGTAATGTCCTTTAGTAAGCCAAGATATGTTTTAAATTATAAATGAATGGGCGGAGCAAAATTAAAGGATGGTTTGTTGGAGTGACATCCTTCATCTCCGTGGGCACTAGCCTTCACTGTATCTACAAGGGCGGGGGAATTCAGATGTCCTTTTCAGAGACTTTATATGACAAAGTCAGATCTGGGCATAACTTCAGGTAAGCCCTGTGAAAGCCTTTGGGGCCTTTGGAAGCAAATGATGTGTTGGGATCGTCTGGGACATCCGGCTGAGGAGAAGCAGGCCACTGCTCTTGCTCTTTGTGACAGCAGGAGGATGGACGGGGAACCGGCTGACACCTGACTGGTGACAACCAGTCTCCCCAGCATCAAAGCCTCAAACAAGCACGAAGCTCCAGGCTTTCCCCAGAGTCTCTGGAAACTCTGCCAGCTGGTGGCGCCAGAGTCATGATCAAGGCGGGGCGGGCGGGGGTGGGGGGCGCGCGGCAGGGAGGGGTGGTACTGGAGGCTGACTTGGGGGCAGGAATCTGGGAACTGAAGCTTGGCCCCTGCAAGGAGGTTAAGCAGAATTCATGAAGGCTGAGGGGAACTGAGGCAGAAGAGGGGACACTAATGCTGGATGATGGGAAGTCAGAAAGAAGCCAGACCAGCAGTTAAAAGCACGGCACTAACAGAAAAAACTCACATCGGTTACCTGGGAAAGATGGTGAGGAAATGAAGGATGTTGCGAAAATATCTGTGTTCCCCACTGAATGACTCTATTCAATCAGTCTTTAATGAGGCCGCTGCAAGGAAGCAGAATGGACGGGCGGCAGTAATGATGGCCGTGTGGGTACTACTCTTGCTGAGAGGCCGTGCTGACAGCCGAGCCGGGATCAATCAGCACGTGAGGATTGCGTGTCTTCTGTTATTAAGGACTCAGCTAATGAATTTACCAGACCTCTGGCAATTATTCGGAAAGTAGGGGAATTAGGAAAGTGATGCATGGGCGAGGTTACTGATCTTTAAAGCCAAAGTTAAAGGGATCCAGGGAACCGTGAGCTACCGTTAACCGTCTGAGCAGCGGACAGTTTTCACATGCTGACTGCCAGGTTGGAACCTGGCTTGAAATGATGCAAAAATGTTGGGATGTGATTTAATCATCAGCTGCAGCCCAGAGGAAGGCCATTGTTAAGCATCCGGATCAGGCCCCAAATTGACAGGTTCACTCGAGGCAAGTGTCAGTTTTCTGAGTCTATGTGTGTCTGCGGGACAGTTCCACTGAGTGACAGTGTTCCCATACTCAAGAAAGGCAAAGTTAAAAACAAAAAATGAAAACAACCCAACAACCCCAAAGTCAGGTGAGCAAACTCCGAACTGCATGTTCTCACTTAATCCTAGCACTGCCAGCAGGCACTACAGTCCCCATGTACAGAAGGGAAAACTGAGACTCTGAGAAGTTACTGCCTTTCCGGAAGCAATGCAATTAACAAGTGGTAAATTGAGGACTGGAAATTAAGGACGGGGGAGCTGAGGACGGCGAACGTCTTTCTGACTTTCAGTCTGGCACCCCTCAGCACCATGCTTGGAAGGCTTATAACGGGATAAAGAAGGATGTATCCTATGCCTGAAAAATCTTATGCCTGAAAAATCAAGTTGGCCAGCTAAGATGAAAATTACACTTTGAAAGGTGCCAGGCACAAATAGAGCTGAAAACAGACTGAGGGTTAGTCCATGATTTAAAATGAGAGGGAGGCCCATTTCATACAAATTTGCTATGAATATCTTGTCATTTCTGGTCATCCTGGGCCTATAGTGTGTAGGATTCTGAGCTGGGTATTGACAGGGGTAGCAGAAACAAAGAGAGGGTGGCGGAAGACACATAAAAGACCTATTAGCCCCACAAGACAGGTAAGGAAAAATGAGCACAGGTAACATGTATATGATAGAACAGAGTCTGGGAAGGAATGTGACAAAATGTTAAGTGTTATCTCGAAGTGGTCAGAGTGACCTAATTTTCTTCTTTTTGCTCTGTGCCTTTTATAAATCATCTATAATTAATAAGGATGTTTTTTTATTATTATTTTGGAAAAGTTACTAAATAAAAGCATATGGCAAGCCTGGAGCCCGTGTATATGGTGTGTTGATGACATCAAGGGAGGGGACAATGTGGGGGGATGGGGGGGTTTGACCATCCAGGAGTGGGGCTGGAAGGAGCATTAGAGAGAGGGGAGTGGAGTAAGCTTGAGGACACAGAAGTGCGGGCAGTGTCTCAGGGTGCAGGGCTGGAAGGGAGCCAGAGTCGGATTTTGGAGGACTTTACAGGGCAGTGTGAGCCTGTGGGTCCTGTTCAGGAACCCAGGGCCTAGGGAGTCTGGGCAAATGGCCAGTGAGGATCCCGTTTCCTGGAGAGGCCCTCAGGCACGTTGGGGTGCCCAGGGCCTGGAGCCGGGGTAGGAATGGGAGGGGTGGGAGGGAGAGCCCGCTCTGGTAGAGTGGATGGGCTGTGGAGGGGCTAGCATCCACAAGGGCCTGAACTGTCCTGGTTGCCTCTGGGACGGGGGTGTCAGGGGTGGGGCATGGAGGTGGGGGACACAAAGAGCACGTGGTGTGGGGAGGTGGGAGAGCCCAACAACGGGGTGGTGGGGAGGGGTGGAGGGTTGAGCCAGGAAAGAGCTGTGTGACTGCAGGAGCAGGACGTCTTGGGCTGTCTGCGTCAACATGTACACACATCCCCGACACGTCACAACTGCCCACCTGTGGACCCCTGAGTGTCTGTTGCTGCACTTGGTTTGACGAATCTGCACCTGAGTCCTGGTGGGCTGACATGGGTGCCTGCGAAGGCCCACTACCAGAGGCCTGCGGACATGGTGGGCGGAGCCTATCCATTTCCCCGGGGAAGAGGCTCTTCAGCAGCCTCCTGGGCTCCCTGTCTCCTGAGGAACCCAGCAGACCTTGGAGCGTGGGCACGGGAAGCTGTGAGGTTGGCGGGGCTCCACCAGCCTGGAGTCTCTCTGGAGGTCACCTAGAACCTCCAATGGTGCCTCCGCACACAAGTGGTTTCCTTAGCTGCTGTTACCCACTGTGGGGCCTGGCCAGGAGCTCATTCCCAGAGCAAGGAAAATGGAGCCTAAAGCCTCCAAGAGAAAAGCCTAACTTCCTACTTATTCAGCTCCTCTAACTGACAAATCCTTTCAGGTAGGAGATCATCTGTTTCCCCCGAGAGATGAACCCCGTGCCAGCCCGAGGACAGGCTTTCACTGTCCCCTTGGCGTCAGCAGCCACTGTCCCACTGCTCCCAGACCTGCCATTCTTCTAACCTTCAGCCATGCAGAGATCAGAGAAGGTGGAAAAGGGGCCTTTTATAACCAAATTATCTCTGTGCTTTCATCTGCCATTATGTTAATGCATCGCGAAACCCGGCAGATGGTACAAAGTCAATTATGCTGGTGTTAAAGAGGGAGAAATTGACCTTTTTAGGACTCACTTGGATTCCAGAGCAGAGTTTGCAAATTCCGTTTTCAGGCCTGGCATGTGGGCCTTGAAGGTACGTGAGGCGCTTTGGAAAGGGAGAAGTGGGGGAGGGGTCGCAGTGGTCAGCCCGGATCGGCCGTGGGACCCCGCTTGTACCTGCACATTTTCTCAAAGAGTCCAGCGTAGCCGTCACAGTTGGTCTTCTGGGTCCGCAGGATGTCTGTGGGCTTGAAGGCCTGGCGGTCCTTCTCTTGGGCAGCCTCGACGTCATACTCTGGAGGGCAGAGAAGGCTGTGAGTAAGCAGATCTTGGGAGGCAACCAGGGGTGGTTGCCTGTGGCCCGTGACACTGTCCCCACCCTCTGCTGGCTTTTCAGCACTATTTGGACTGGCCTCCCTCAGGTCCCGGAGAAACCACCGCAGGCTGAAGGGAACCAGGCCCAGCCAGGGCAAGCTCTGGGAAATGTCACACCTCCTTGTGCAGGTGGCAAGCTCTGGGAAATGTCACCTCCTTGTGCAGGTGGCAAGCGGGAGAGCGAAGCATCGGCAGAGCAGGCTGCCTGGCTCGTTAGGCCTCTGAGGAGAGGCTGGAAGGGAAGGGGGCCAAGACAGCACCAGGGGGTGAGGCCCTTGTCCTCTGCCCTTGTCCTCCCCACCACACAGCTCCGTAAGCAGTTCCTGGGAGGCTGCTCACCACCCTGCTGCAGCTGCTACCCCAAGGTCTCATGCTGACCCACAGGGGGCGCTCTGAGCTACCGCTAAACGGGGCTGCTGGGTAGTGAAGGCCTGGCAGGAGGCCCTGAGGCAGGAATCACGGTGGCCGCTGAGGGCATGAAGGGGACGTGTGTGTGAGGGTGGCAGACAGGAAATGTATGTCTTACTAATGTTCTGTTTCTGATTCTGCCCCTTTAAGGCCCAGGCTGAACGGAGCTGCTGGCTTTGGGGAGGGAGGAAGTGGCCTCTCAGGCTCTGTGGTCAGATACTCTACCTGTGTCAGGTGAGTTCATCCTCTAAGCTGCATCCCTCACTGCTGCTCTGGGAGGACAAAGGAAAAGCCCAGTGGCAGCAGATCAGGAGAGCCCCTCCGCCGGTTAGAAGGTCATAGGGAAAATGCTAGAAGTCTACCGCACCACCTGGCTCTTCCACTGACTGCAAGGGGCAGCATCCAACATCCAACATCCCCCTAGCAACCCCTGTTGGGCCTGGCTTGACCTGGCCAGACTCTCAAGGCTGTCCTGTGCAGAGCTGGGGACAGGTGCACAGGCCCAGGCCCAGGCCCAGGCCCCCTGAGGTTGCTCTGAGTGCCTGGAGATGGGGCTGAGGTCGTGGGTGTGGGAACAGGGAGAGGGAGGGGCTAGCCCACTCTTTCTGGCACTGGTGTTTTAATGAACCTTCCCTATCCTTCTTGGGAATGACCTTCTGTCCTGGGTTCTCAGGTCTGTGCTGCAGGTTTACCAGGGAGCCAGGACTGAGCGAATGCTGCCCCTGGGTAAAAGGCCTTAACTCTGGTCACTGGCTGTGGGCAGATGGCCACGGGGGATCCCCCACCCCATGACCCTTTATGGAGACTGTTAGTACAAGGCATGTTTTACCCTCCTTGGTTAGTCTTTGGTAATTCAGCCTAGCCATCTGGGAACTCTTCTCCTCTACTGTCCGTCTCACGCCATACACACTTGTAGTCAAGTGAATCCCAGACGGTCTCCTCTAGGAACAGGGTCCTTCAGGGAGTGGCATCAAGGGAATCCTAGAGCCAGCAGCACCACAGGTGGGCCTACCTATGTGGTGGCAGATCCAGATCCAGATCACGCGGACCCTCTCCAGGTCACTGTGGGCCTCTTGGAGCAGGTCGCTCACCAGCTCGTCCAGGCCACTCTTGACCGTCACCTGGAGGATGGGAGGGGTGGGCTATGTCAGGGCCTGGATGAGGGCTGTGGGAGCCCCAGTGCCTTGCTACTGGCAGCCGGTGCTGCTTTTCCTCCAGGCAGAGAAGGAGGAGGAGAGGGCCAGAGGCACAAGGGCTTGGCTGAGGGCAGCCTTTGGTTGGGGGGCTGGACAGATCAGGGAGAGCTGACCAGCTGAGTCACTGGCCCTAGAGCCACACACCCTTTCTTGGCAGACCCTGGAGCCATCCAGGTGGGTGGACATTGGGCAGCTGTAGCAGCTCCTACCCATATTCAGTACTACCCAAAATGATCTATGGACTTAACACAATCTCTACAAAATTCCAACAACTTTTTTTTTTTTTTTTCAGAAATGGAAAAACCATTCATATGAAATGGCAAGGGGCCCAGAATAGCCAAAACAATTTTGAAAAAATAAGAATGAAGTTGGAGGACTCACATTTCTGGATTTCAAAACCCACTATAAAACTATAATAATCAAAATAATGTGGTACTCACACAAGGATCATATAGGTGAGTGGAATAGAATTGAGAGTCAAAAAATTAGCTTATACCCCTATGACTAACTGACTTTTTTGTCAAGGATGACAAGTCTATTCAGTGGGGAGAGAACAGTCTCTAACAAATGGTGCTAGACAACTGGATATCCACCTACAAAAGAATGAAGTAGGACCCCTACCTCATACCATATACATAAATTAACTTGGGGCGCCTGGGTGACTCAGTCAGTTAAACAGTCAACTCTTGGTTTTGGCTCAGGTCATGATCTCAGGGTTGTGGGATTGAGCCCTGTGTCGGGCTCTGGGCTCAGTAAGGAGTCTGCTTGTAATTCTTTCTTTCTCTCCCTAAATAAATAAAGAGATCTTTTTAAAAAGTTAACTCAAAAAGGATCAATGGCTTAAATAAAAGAACAAACATGATAAAACTCTTTAAAGCAAACACAGGAATAAATAACCATGACCTTGGATTTGGCAACAGATTCTTTGAAAGAATGCTACAAGCACAAGTTACAAAAGAAAAAATATTTATTGGGCTTCATAACAATAAAAAACTTCTGGGCATCAAAGAACATGACTGAGAAAGTGAAGAGACAACTTATGGAATGGGAGAAAATAGTCACAAATCACATTTCTGATAAGGGATTAATATCCAGAATATATAAAGAACTCCCGCAACTCAAAAAGACAAACAGCCCAGTTTTAAAATGGATGAAGGATTTGAATATATACTTCTCCAGAGATATATAAACGGCCCATGAAAAGCTTCTCACATCATTAGGGAAATGTAAATCGAAACCACAGGACGCCACTTCACACCCACTAGGAGGGCTATAGTAAAAAAGATAGTAAGGATATGGAGAAATTAGAATCCTAGTGCCCTGTGAGTGGAAATGTAAAATGGTGCAGGTGTTGTGGAAAACAGTTTGGTGGTTCCTCAAACAGCTGAGCAGGATTATCATATGATCAGTAATTCCACTCCTACGTATATGCCCAAGAGAACTGAAGAGAGCGAGACAGACATTTGTTCACCTATGTCCATTGCAACATCATTCACAATACACAGAAGACAGAAACAACGCAAGTGTCCGTCACAGATGGACAGGTAAACACATGAAGTATATCTCTACAATGAAATATTATTTATCCATGAAAAGCAATGAAGTTCTCACACATGCTACAACACGGATGAACCTTGAAAACGTGAGGCTGTACAAACCAGACACAAAAAAACAGGTACTGGGTGATTCCACTTAGGTGGAATATCTAGAGTAAGTAAACATGTTCAGAGAGACAGTGAGTAATCCAGAGGTTACCAGGGAGAACAGAGAGTGACAGTTTTTGTTTGGGGTGATGGTTGTACAATAACGTGAAGGCAGTCGGTGCCACTGAGTTTCAAACCAAAAAATGGTTAATGTGGCAAATTTCAAATTATATGTATTTTACCACAATTAAAAGAAAGAACATATAAGGTTTTCTTGCAGGGGCCCTCGGGAGGAAAATTGGCTGGGATTGTAGGCAAGGCAGCCTTGACTACGTTTAATCTTTCTAGAGAAGCTGGGGCAACTGGGTGCTTAATTCTTGCCTGCGTCTCGGCCAGCCCCCACCCTACTGTACTCCCTGAGCTCCTGGATCCTTTCTACCACTCACCTCAGCACTCCAGATGTACTGTCTGACCATAAGGAGAACTCGACCCCGCTTCTGCCTCCCACCTACCCAGCTGCTGCCTGCCTCCTTTTGTTCAATGTCTAGCTCCAACCCCACAGTTCTCGTCTTTGTGCCTCCCTCAGGGCCAAGGACAGCGCCTGACACATCGCAGGGCCCACTCTCCAGCCTGGGTGACTCCTGACTTAACCTCCTGGCTTCTGGGCCATTGGTCCTTACCTCCCGGCTCTACCAGGGCCTGGCAGGCTCTGGACACCCACTGCTTTGTGGCCGGGTCTCTGGCCTCAGCTGGGCTCCCAGCACTGCTCTCCAAGCCTGGCCGGCAGCCTGTCCTGTCCCTTCTGGCGGCCATTACAACTCATCCCAGCCTCCTCAGACCCCAACACACCACCCTTCTCTCCCTCTGAGACAACCTGGCCTCAGACTCAACAAGACTCAGGCAGGATTTCCCCTCAGTGAGCCTCCCTCCCGTGCAGCCAGCCTCTCTGTCAGCCTTCCGTCTGGGCCTCTTGTCTTTGCAGGCCTTGCTCTTCTCAGGCGGTGCCCCTGCTCACCTGTGTCCTTACCTCCTCCCTTCCAGTCCTGGCTGCCCTATCCCCTCCTGTCTTCACCCCCTCCCCAGATCTTCTTCTTAGGGCTACCTACATCTCACCTCCCTTTCTCTGCCAGGTTCCTGTGGGGTCTTCTCTTCACTCCCTCCTCCTTCACCCCTGCTTTGTTCCTCAGCCTGGCTGAGTCTGGCTGAGGATCTGACGCTCCTCTCAACTCCCTCTGGGAATGGGAAGTGCTTCAATGAGGAAGTAGTGGAAATGAGTCAATCCTGACCTCACTGGACCAGACAGAACGGCTCATGCTATTGACCATCCTTGACCTCAGGGAGCTCTCCTTGTACCTTCGAGAACATTGATCCTTCCTGGTCTTGCCCTGGTCTCAGGTGGCTCAGGGCCCTTTTGGACCTCCTGCCCTGTCCTCCCCAGGATGACACCCACCCATGGCTTCAGCTCTTAGCTCAATCTGTTGGTTCCTGGATCAGCGTTTCCTGCCCAGATCTCTTCAGGCTGGTGAGGGTTCTGGGCTTGGAGACGGGCTGCCCAGTGGTCACTTCCCATGCTGTTCCCCAGGTACTAAAGCCGACTGTCCCAAAACAAACTCGTTACCCCTGACCCTTGCTCCCTTAGTGAGGAGCTTTCCCACCCTCCCTCCGTCCCTCAGTCCAGCAGCCTGTGAGCCCCCTGCCTTCCACCTCCCTCACACACACCGGGATGCAGTCCTCCCTTTGCCTCCAGCTCAGGGCTGAGCTTTCCACTCCTCTCTGCTCTCATTTTCCCCACTTAATCCACGTCACACCTGCTCCTTCTGGGACAGCGGACCACCCCCTGCTGATGGTCCTGCCTCAAATCTGACTCTGGATTCAGGTCCCTATCCATCCACTCATCAATTCACCAAACTAGCTTCCTGAGCACCTACTAAGTGCCAACCACAGGGTGGTCTTTTTAGACTATAGATGACCTCCCTGCTGACCAGCCTACGATGACTCAACTTCGGCAATGGACCCAGCTTTGTGGCCCTTCCAATCAGACATGCCTGCAGGGTGTGCACCCTGGGTGGGGGGTACGTCAGGACCCCGTGGGCAGCACTGGGGGGATGGAATGGGCTTCTGTCCTGGGCAGGGGTCTGGTGCCTTGGCCTTCTTTTCCGCATCCGTATGATGTGAATAAGCACTCTAGGCCATCTGACCAAGGGACTGCAGGTGCACTCAGAAGGGACCCGAAGAAAGGCTTCATTATCCTGACTCAGGAATCTCCAAGCCACCTTACACAGAGGGGTTTGTTCCCTTACCTGTGAGGCATAGGTGTCCAGTTTCTCAAACTGCCGCAGGTCCAGGGGCATGGATTTCAGGCTGGACCGATCCCAGGGGTAGGCTGCAAATGCAGGAAGGCTTGGTCAGCTACTGAGGCCTGCTGACGAGGGTGGCCTGGCCCAGGCCTTTCTGTCTTTTTGAGGAGCTGGGATTGCCCGACCTTCAGCATGCTTCCCAGAGCCTGAAACACTGCTCCCAAAGGACTAGATCTCCTAGAAGAGTTCTTTAGTCAAATGGGCTTGTGAACAATGGCAACTCCTCCAGTTCTTCTGGAGACTCACAGGGGATCTAAGCCTATCTGCAGACCTCGGGAAGTCAGCAGTAAAGAAACTGGTTTCCCCTCAATGAACTCAGCAGTGTTCAGATATATTAATGATGGAACCCCTTCTCTCCATCATACAATTTTCTGCAGATTTCCTGCTAACTGTTTCAGGAAAGTATGCTTTGTGGGAAGCATCCAGGAATGCTGCCAGTCCCTGGCGGGCTCAAGGAGGGAGGGTCTGTGCCATAGCCACGGCGCCCAGGGTGGAGGGCACCCTGGGTATCGAAGGAGGGTGTGCTAACACCAAGCCATGCAATCTTCTGTGGGTTTGGCACTCAGACAAGCTTCCTCCCAAACCCACAGTTAGCTGGAGATTGGAGGACCCCAGGAAAACCAAGTGTGAGCTAACGACGTGCACCCCAAGTGCTGTGGGCAGGCTTCAGAGGGAGGCTGGTCCCCACAATCACTCATCTGTGCTCGCCTTTCTCATAGTAAGCCAGGACACAGCACAGCCCCAGTCAGCTGCTGCAGGGCTAACTGACCAGTGGTCAGACCAGCCATGGATGGGCAGCAAACTCCTGTCTCAGGCTGACAGGGAGCCTGGGCTCTGGCAGGGTCCCTCTTATTCAGGGTTCCCTTATTCAAAAGGCCGACCAAAGCAGGCAAGGTGGGTGGGAGGCCAGGGTGTAGGTGAGGACAATGGGTCCAAAGGGACACTCATCCCAGAACTCGCTGATAACCCAACTCTGGGCTGGGTGCTCTTGGGCCCCCAGGGGATGGCAGCCAGTTTGGAAACCACAGAGCAACATGGGAAAAGCGTCCTCTGGGGGCTGCATGAAGCCTTGGTTCTCACAGGGGCCTGACCTTCAGGTCCTCCCCCTCCCTGGGGCTGTTGGACTCAGCCACTGGGCTGCAGCACACATCTGTGGGGCCCCCGGGAGAGTGAAGGAGATGGTGGATTGCGTTGTAAGGTTAGTGGCACTCTGCTCCCTGGGAGGGTGTGGGCTGGGAGTCCCCTGTGGGCAAACACAAGAGAGAAGGTATAAAGCCTCGGTGCCCGCTGAGGGGGCTGTGCATCCCTCAAGGTCTGTGAGAGACTCGTGCCTTAGTGCCACAGGCCCAAGACAGGGGGTGAGGGAGTGGAAGGAGCTCCTGCACAACCCTCCTGGGCCAGCATCAGCTGAGGGGCAGTGGCAGCTGGTTAGGGTGCTGGCCAACTTCCAGCCACAGAGGAGCTCTCAAACTCCAGTCAGCTGTCTGAGCAGGCCATGTGGGTCTGCCCGCACTTCCCAACGGGCCTTCCTTCCTTACAACCCCATCAGCTCTGGTACATTCCCCAAGGCTGCTTTGCACTGCATTTTTGTTTCTTGCTGACATCTGCAGTGGCCCCTAGAGGGGTTTGGTCTCTTTGACCCCAAACCTCTGAATGGGTCCTCACCACCTCACGGGCTCAGACACAACCAGGATCTGAGGGCTGTTCCTCTCCCGAGAGGGGGCACAGCATGCTGGCGGGGGTGGCAGGCTGCCCAGACCCTGAGGCTGTGGTGGTCACTCACCAGTCCAGCATTTTCTTTCTGTGTTTTTCTATTCCTTCTAAAAGGGCCAAGACATTTCCTGGACCCTTCCCAAATCTTCTGCCCAGTATACTCTTACCCTGGGGCTCCCTGGAGGCCCAGCACCATTGTGGCTCACATCTCTGATTCTGGAGCTGGGATCTCTTGTCTCTTATTACTTAGACCACTGTCAGTCCCTATCCTGTGTGGTGTGAGCACAGCCCTTGTCCAGCCACCTCCAAGGGAGGAGTTAGGGACCGGCGGCAGGCTCTCAGTGCCTTCTCCTTCCACAGAATCCAGGTCCTGCCACTCTCTGACAAGGGCTAGCAGGCTGACCTAAGTGGATATGAAGTGGACTTACATTTAACAGATTTCTGCTCAGCACAACTCTGCAAATGAGGTCTCCCCCGCCCCCACTGAAAAGAAGGATGACATTTCTAAAATAGGACTCAAAACCCTATTACTAATTTTACCCTTTCTTGGTTCCATTTTACAATATCTGAACATTAAAAATACCCACAATGATTTATGCCTCATTAAATTTACCTTCTGAAGAGATTACATAAGCTCTAAATATGATTTTGCATAAATACATTTAAAATACCAGTGGCATTAACTGAATTATTCTAATTTTAAAGCAAAACAATGGGAAGAAGTGCCAAACTCTACCAAACCTTAGACGTCATCTGGTTTACTGAGAGGAAAACTGAGGCCCACAGAAGGTGAGTGAGGGACAAAAATAGAATTAGAAGGCAGGCCATCTATCATCCCATTCAGGGTTTTACCCTCTGTCCTGTTCTGCGTATTCACATGCCTCCTACCTTACAGATGCTTGGCATTCCATTTAAAGTTAACACAGTTCTGAATTCTGTTTTTAATATGTTTTCTGTAATGGGTTGCCTTGTTATTGGGGTTTATGCTTCAGCTTTGGGGTCACATGGTGTGTGAGCTTCTCATTACCCTGCCCGTGTCCATGGCAGACATTGCTAATCAATCATGATTCTCATCCCCATCCTGAGCCCAGGGGTGGCCCCCAACTCTCACACAGATTGGCCTACGAGGCTAAACCAATTTACCATCCCACAGAATGGCCCTGGAGCAGGTGTTGCAACTCACCGTGGGCATCTTTCGTTCCAGGCTGCCGGGGTCTTGTGTTTCCATTTTTATCACTTTGTAAACCTGCAATATCCCAAAGGTCAGAAGTGGAGACGCTTCAAGAGAAATCCAAATGCAAGCACAGACAATAGTCTAGGTGGTGGTCCTGGCTTCTGACCCCTCCTTCTCACTGTCTTCCCCTCGCCTTCTTGCTCCCATATCACCCACCATCCATTACTGCTGGAATAACTCTGGACTTCCTCCTGTGGTTGAGGAAGCACTGGCAACAAGGAAGGAATGACAAGAGAGAGAACAGTGGTCTGTGAACAAAGGCAGGATTTACTCTGACATCAACAATTAGTGTTCCTTTGTGAGTCTGCCTGGATCCTGGAGCTCCGCCTTGCTCCAGAGTCCCCTGCCATCTTGGAATGCATCTGGGGTTGCTAAGATCACCAGTGCATTCATTGCCAGATAAGAGCTGACCACGGGAAGAAATAAATGTGGGGCGAGGGAAAGGCAGTTCCTATGGAGCTAAAACCCAGAAAGGTC
This sequence comes from Mustela putorius furo, assembly GCF_011764305.1. Taxonomy (NCBI): domain Eukaryota; kingdom Metazoa; phylum Chordata; class Mammalia; order Carnivora; family Mustelidae; genus Mustela; species Mustela putorius. The sequence goes on along the minus strand of NW_025421987.1, from coordinate 106,795,349 downwards.
AAGCAATCATTAAATGATTCCTCAGGAAGGAAGGCTCAAGGCAACCAAATCCTATTAATCCTGGACTTTCACACAGAATGGTTGCCAAGGGTTATTAGACTCCTCCAGGAGAGGGGCTGCTGCTTTGAAACCAGGTCAGGAAGATGTGGGTCCCTAATGGAACCAGGAGGAAGTGGGGAGTAGGGTGTCAAGGTGGGCTGTTTTACATACCCTTGAAACCCACCGAAGGTTATAAATACAACAACGGAAGGATGCAAATGAATAGAGGCACAGAGAAACAGTGGTCCTTGTGTTTCTTACATCTATATTTTATTTCCATCTCCATTATTTGGTAGAGTGATGAGGGTTCAACAAGAAGCTAGCATTTCTTGTGCACTTCCCATGGCTGCCTTATGCTTTAGATTATCTCATTTAACTTCACAACAGTCCTATGAAGGAAGGTGAATTATTTTCCTCCTTCCATAGATGAGGAATTTGATTCCAAAAGGAAAGTTAAGCTACTTGTCCAAGGTGAGAGCAGCGATCTGAGCCCAGCCAGTTGACTCCAGGGCCTGCCTGCTATACACCTGACTGCCTTTCTGAGACCCTGACCTCCGATGGCTGTAGGAGCAGGCAGCCAGAAGGCCCTGCCTTGCCCATGCATGGACATAGAGAGAACCTGAGCCCTGGCTGCTCTGGAGTCGACATTCCTTGGCCAGAATTTCCCTAGGCCTCTTTAGCCATAAGGTAGACAGATGTCTGGAGAGGGCCAGACATCTGGAATAGACATCATGGGCCTGGGTCTATGCACCTTGCACAAAAGGCACCCAAGCATGTGGCTAAGAGTATAGGTCTCAGGCAGACCTGGTTCTGACCCACTTCTAGCTGGTACTTTACCTTCCTGGGCCTCACTTTGCTGACTTATAAGGTGAGGATAATGTTGGTTTATAACAAAGCACTAAAAAGCTAATGAATATAAAATCTTTACCACTGGGTCTGCCACTTTTGGGGAAGACAATAAAGGGCATCTAAAAACAATACTCTTGTGATAAAATTCATCTTTAGCTAAATGCCTTGGGTTACCCACACCTAACTGCACAGACTCAAGAACAGTGGCTATCACTTATGGAGAAAAGAGGCCCCAGAATGAACCCATCATGCCTCTGCCTCCTGCCAGTGTGTAGACCTACATTACTCTTCTCCTGCTCCCATAAGAGGCCTAGTTTGGGCTCTGGCCCATTAAGTGACTTTGATTCCTCCCTGCCAGCCCTCCACACACACATAGCCCTGTACGTACGTACGTTTAGCCAAGGAGAACTTCTTGAGCAGCTGGGGCATGGCATCTCGAGGGTGGACCTCCACAGTCAGCTGTGTCCCTGCAAAGGAACGGGAGGTGATATTCTCAGCTGGATGTTGCCAGGAAAGAGTGCAATGTCCCGTGACAGATGTTTGAACAACAAAACACAACTGGTTTTAAACTTTCTTCTGAATATACAAATAACTCTTGTTTAAAAATTAAAAAAAAAAAAAAACCAACAAAATACAAGCAGTTTTCAGATCCAGGCAAGATGGAATAAGAACATTCTACCTTGTCTTTTCCACTGAATGTGACTATAAATGTTGGAAAGAATGCATGGAGCGACTATTTGCGGATTCTGTAAGGTAAATCGGAGAAGGCAAGCTGGGGAATAGGATTAGCATTTAAAGCACCACCAGATTTGCAGTGAGCTCACCATTCCCCTCCCCTGTCATATTACTTAGACTGGACTCAAAGGCAACCCCAAATCCAGAAGTACACAAAGGGTAGAGAGAAGCAGTGCTCCATGAGAAGTCCTTTCTTTCAGCTTGTGGATTAAGAAAGGAAACCTCTAAGGGTCAGAGAGTGTGGGGGAAATTCCTTGCTGTACCCCCACCCTTTTTTCTGTTATTTCCTCACTCAGCCCCTAGCAAAGTCTGTTGGTAGCAGTGTAGCAGTGATTTTGTTGGTCAGACAAAACCTTAAGCACCCGAGTCTTTGAGGGAGGGCACTAGAGAAGTTATGATTCCCTAGAATGTGAGGGCAAATACTCAATTTTTTCCTCTCTCTCTCTCTGTCCCCCACTGATTGTCTCTAGGTGCAGACAGAGTTGTGAGAAGTACCTGGCAGGGTGGGGAAACTAAGGTCCAGCTTTCATGCTGGAGAACTGGGAAGTGAATTGTGAAGGGGAGGGAGCTCAAGAAAGCAAATCTATGCAGGTATGGATGAACTCTTTTGGTCACCTCTGTGTTGAAGATATATGGATCTCATCCTAAGCATCATACTGCATCATACCACAGTCTTTGGGAACTAAACTGATGGGGCAGGTCAATGCCTCGAGTGGCCACTGGGAAGTTAATGTGCAGGGCAGGTCTGCATAGCATTGCAAAGGCTGCAGTCCAAAATTACCCAGCATGGGTAGAACCAGGAGTAACTGTACTTGAAAGGAAAAGATAATCAACAGATGGTAAGTCCAGGATGACATAGATTTTGGAATTATCAGACAGACTTTCAAAGAGCCATAGTAACCATGCTCTAAGAAGTGATGGCAAATTGTCTTGAAATAAATGGAAAGACGCCAAGAATCAACAAAATAACAGAAATTATAAAGATGAAACAAATAGAAAGTTTAGAACTAAAAAATATAATAGATTGAAAAATTATCTGGATATACTAAGTAGTAATATGGAGATGACAGAGGAAAGAGTCAGTGAATTTGAAGAAAGATCAATAGAAATTATCCAATATGAACAACAGCAAGAAAAAGTGAACAAAACTTCAGGGACCTTGGGATAAATCTTAAATGTCTAACATTCATGTTATTGAAATTTCAGAAGGAGACAAGAAATAGTGTGGTGTAGAAAAAAAATGCAGAAATACTGAGATAATAATCAATGAAACCAGAAGCTGGTTCTTTGGAAAGATCAGCAAAATAAGAACCAGATTGAGCAGAAAGAAAGGGAGGTAAGACACGAATCAGGAATCAAGACACCAGGATCAGGAATGAAATATGTGAGACCCCTACTGATCACATATGTATTAAAAGAATAATAAGGAAATACTACAAACATCCCTATGTACATAAACTCTACAACTTAGATGAAATGGACCAATTCCTTGAAAGTTACAAACTACCAAAACTCATCCAATGAGTAGATAACCTCAGTATCCCTGTACCCATTTTAAAAACTACTTGTAGTTCAAAATCTTTCAGAAACAAACAAATGCCAGGTCTAGTCACTGACAAGTTCTAAGAAATATTTAAAAAGAAATAAGACCAATTTTTAAAATAAGATCTTTCAGAAAACAGAAGAGTAGCAAATATTCATTACCCATTTCATGAGGCCATCATCAATCTGATGCCCAAACCGGACCAAGACAGCACAAGGAAGGAACCCTACAGCCCAATATTTGTTTTCTTTTTCTTTGTGTTTTCAGACCAGTATTTCCTATGAACACAAAAATTCTCAAAAAATATTGGAAAATTAAATCCAGCAATATAGCAAAAGACTAATACACCACAATCAAGTGTGATTTATTTAGGCAATTCAAGCCTGGTTCAATATTTGAGAACCAATAAATGTAATTCACCTAATAATATTAGCAGGCCAAAGAAGAAAAACCATGTGATCATATCAATTGATGCACAAAATGCGCTTGACAAAATTTAATATTGGTAAAATCTCTCAATAAACTAGGAATTGGAGGGAACTTCCTTAAACTGAAAAAGGGTATTTATGAAAAATCTATAGCTAACAGCATATTTAATAGTCAAAAATGGAATGTCTTCCGCTGAAGATGGAAACAAAGCATGGATGTCCACTCTTACTGCTCTTAATAAATATTACACTGGAAGTTCTACCCAGTGAAATGAAACAAAACAAAAAGCAATAAAAGCCTTATCGATTGGAAAGGAAAAAATAAAACTCTCCTTTTTCACATATGACACATCTATCTACATAGGAAATATCAAGTAATCTACAAAGAAATTTCCTAGAACTAATAAAGTTTAGCATGGTCACAGGATACAAGGTCAGCACCCCCAAATCGAATATATTTATATTTGCAACAAATGATTGGGAACTGGTTAAAAAATTAATATTTACTATAGCCCCCCAAAATTGAAATGCCTAAGTGTAAATCTAAAAAAAAGTTCAGGAGCTGAATGTTGAAAACTACAAAATATGATTAAAAAATTAAAGAAGACATAAATAAGTGGGTGAACATACCATGTTCATGAATTGAGAACTCAATATTGTTAAATTGGAAATTCTCCCTAAATTGATCTATATAAATTTAATGCAGCTTCATTCAAACACCCTGGAGGAATTTTATATATATTTAACCCACTGAGCCACCCAGGCGCCCCAAGAATTTTATATATTTCAGATTGAGGCAAGGTGATTCTAAAATATAGATGGAAAGATAGAGCAACTTGAGTTGTCAAACCGATTTTGGGAAAAAAAAAAAAAGTTAGAGGACTCCAGCCAGCTGATTTTAAGATGTGTTATAAAGCTACAGTCATCAGTGTGATATTGGTAAAGGGACAGATATAGATAAATAGAGCACAGTTAAGAAATAGAGCCATGCAAATATGGCAAATTGATTTTTCACAGAAGTGCAAAGACATTCCAATTAGAAAACGAGTAAAAGAATAGATATTCACCAAAGAAGGGATTACAGATGGCAAATAAGCATAAGAAAAGATGTTCAACATGATTAGCCATTAGGAAAACAAATTAAAACCACAATGAGATATCATACCTATTAGAAGAGCAGTAATAAGAAATAGTGATAACATACTGACAAAGTTGTGGAGAAATCAGATCTCACACACTGCTGGTGGGATTGTAAAGTAACAACTCTGGAAGATGGTTTGGCAGTTTCATATAAAACAAAACATACACTGAACGTATGACCCAACAACTGTAGTCTTGAACGTTTATCCCAGAGAAATGAACACTTACGTTCACATGGAAACCTAGACAGAAACATTACAGAAGCTCTATTCACAGTGACCCCAAACTGGAAACAACCTAAATGTCCTTCGGTGGGTAAATGGGTAAACACCCGGTGCTAGGTCCATATAAAGGAATACTTCTCAATAATGCAAAGAAACTCTTAGGAGAGGCAAGAGGATATAATTACGGAGATTCTGCACAAAGGAATTTTGGGGTGACAGAAGTGCCCTGTATTCTGAATGTAGGGGTGATAACATGAGCAAGCGTTATGCATGCATTAAAACCCATTAAACTATATACAATTCGAATTTAGTAATTTAAAACAACAACAAAAACAGAAATACCTACTGAACAAAAAAGCCTGAGCAGATGATACAGGAAGATATAAGAATCTGGATGATACAGGAAGATATAAAATAAAGAGTGAAAGTCCAAAGCAGGGTTAGAGTAAACTTGTTCTTCATAACTTGCTTTCTTTTCTTGGCTCTTCACGTGTCAGTGAATATAGTCCTACATCATCATTTTCAGTGGGCTGCATAGTACTCTATTCTACATAGGGTTTATAATCCACATAAGCCATCCCTTTTGGTAGGATAGTTAACTTTTCCCCAATGTTTTATTCTTATAATCAGCGATGTCTGAACATTCTGATACACATCTCTTTACGCTCTTTTCAAATCAGTTCCTTTGAATAAATTCTTAAATATGGATCACAGCTTATAGAGATTTTTAAGACTTTTGTTATATACTAGCAAACTTCCGGTGAATGATTTTATCATTTGAGGACCACACCCTTAGCATGAGAGGATGCCCGCTGTGTTTGCTGTATTTGATCGCAAAACTGGTCACAAAACTTTGTACTTCTGAGAGGTCTTTCGTTCTGTCCCTTGAATGTGAGCTGTCTGTCCTTACGATGTGGTTTGGCTAGTTAGCATGTGATGTTAATATAAGTGATGCTGGGCAAGCTCTGAGCCTAGGTCTCAAGAAATTTTGCAGCTTCTGTCCTCATTCTTGGGATTCTAGCCACAAATGCCATGTGCATGAGCCCAGGCTGGCCTGCTGGAGGAGGAGAGGCCACGTGGAACAGAGCAGAGGCATCTCAGGTGAGGCCACCCTACCCTACCTGGTCTCCAGCCAACTTACCAGCTGACCACGAATACACGAGCAAACCGGGCCAAGACCTGCGGTGAACTGGGTGTGTCTCAGGCAAGCACGCCTGGCCAACCTGTGCCCTTGTGAGCTGGTAAATGCTTACTGGTTTAAGCTACTGAGTTTTGGGGTGATCTGTAATAGAAAAATAGGTCACTGATATACTCACTGGTGTTTGATTTTTATCAATCTCAGAAATTTTTATTAGTGAATAATGACATCTCATCTTTGTGTATTTAATTTTTAGTGTATTTTTCATATGTTCATTTGCCATTTAAAATTCCTCTTTTGTGAATTACTTATTTTCCTACTCATGTATTTTTTTCTTATTAATTTTGTAAGAGTTCTTTTTACTAACAGGTCCCCTGCTAAGTGTATTGCAATTATTTTTCACAGAGTAACAATATTGACTTTCTTGCGTGGCTCATAAACTTGCTCTACATGCCAAAGAGGGTAAATCTCAAATAATTTTGTAAGATACAATGTGGCCTTCCAAATAGCGTTACTCTGTAGAGGTTAACATCACTTTGAGTGTAGTTTCTAGCACATTCACTGTGAAAGAAAATCAGTGTGTGATTTTATAATTAAGACTCTAAGTATTTCAGAATTCAAAGCATAATTCGGTTCTGGTCCTAGGATCGGGGTGCCATTGCCAAAAGCAAGCATTTCCCATGTGTCTTCTCATGCTGCATGGGCCTGTCATCCTTTGCCTTTCCACTTTTTCCATCGGAAACACTTTCAGGTGTTTTCCAAAGTGAGTGCCAAGCTGTACTTGGCTGCAAGATGCCTTACAAGAAACAGATTTAAAAAACCTGCCCACTCTCTCCCCTTTTCTCAGGTCTCAGCATGTAATGCTCTGAGAAGTCCTGCAGTGAAGAAGTCGGTATGACCCAGTACTATTTTGTGAAACACAATTCAGAAAATGCTGGACTGGAACAATACCCAGAAGCTGTAAGAAGCTGCAAACCTGAACAATTTGGTTTAGGGCTCAATAATAAACCCCTTCCCCAAACATCTCACATCTAACATCTAGGCCCTTCTAACCACCCCCAATTCAGCCATGCTTCTTTGTCAAAGAAGGAGTGAGCTGAAAAACAAGGGACTGTTAAAGCCCTGGCCGAGGGTGGCTGTTGAGATATTCTGATACACTGATGTGGCCTGCAAGGTCCAACCAGCCATTTCCAATCCCTTCTCTCTTTCCTGCACTTCCTCTTCTCTACCTGCTCATGGATAGGGGCTCAACTTCCACTATTCTCCTGAGCCCCATTTCCTGACTCTCCCCCAAAGCAGCATTGCTTGTCAGATCTCTTTGAGGAAAACAACAAAGTTCCCTGGTCTCCCTGATCTGTGGGAGTGTGATACCCACTCTTATCACACACACAGGTATGTGAGGACCCTTGCCAGGGTGGCTGGAGGGGGAACTTCTCTGCCTCAGAAACTGGGCCTGGGTGTGCTGTCTTACATGAGCAAGAGTCACTGAGGAGCTCTGTGCTTCCTAAAGGTGTGAAATGGTAAGATTTTGCAGACTACTACATTCCTGTATCACATAAAACTCTTAATTTAAGACAAAAATTAACTTGACCAATCATCTGATGATAAAGAGTGGAACATCATTTGGAGCAAGATTTCAAGTAAGGACTAAAGCCCAAGTACAGTCAGATACCATGACACCAATCTTAACGGTCCTACCAAACCCACAGGAGGCCCTTCCTGGGACGCCAGGTCACCTGACTAGCTCTCCCATGGTGCCCCTCCCTGGTTCTGCCAGTTGTCACCCAAACAACATCTCCGAAGCTGCAGCCTTGGGTGTGTTAGGAGCAGTACATTCACAGGTGTCTCCTGCTCCCCTTGACAAGTGGTTGCTGGGGCCCTTTCCCAGATGCCACCAGCTTTGTTTCCTTTTCCCTCTCCTCTGAGATATGGAGACACAGCTGGCAAGGCTCAGCACGGCCATGGCCGACCGCCTGGCGTCTACCTCGTACCTGGTCAGGAGAATTCTCCCCCTCAGCAGCTTCTCCCCAGGTCTCTGCAGGTTTGAATGAGGGTTTGTCTCCAGGCCTAATTTGCTCAGAATATCTAATGCAGAGATGGCAAACAGATTTCTCATTGTTCATTAACTCTGACTGACTGGAAGTGGCTGCCTGGAGTGTCGATTAATTAGCGAGGACTGTGGGCACATGAGTGTGTGTGTGAGTGTGCACACATGTGCGGGTGTGTATGTGTGTGGCTGGGGGCAGGGGCGCGGGCTGGGGGATTCACGTCAGATCCTTGCCACCCTTGGCTGAAGGGGCCTCAATAATGCTTTTTAGAACTGGAACTTGAGTTAATAACCGGGTTCTTTGCCTGGAAATCTTTCCCTGCAGGAGTTGAGAGTCAGGAAGCCTCAGCTAAAGCATCTGTAATTCAGAGACACTGAAAAAGAGCTCCAGGGTAGGTGCTTGGCAGAGGCGTGCTGTGGTTTCTGCCCAGGGAGCAGCAGTCCACACCCAAGAAGAAGTGCCCCTGCTACCCCGGAAGCAGCACACCAGAGGGTGGCAGGGGCAGTCCAGCTCTGCAGACTCCTCACCAGCCTCCGGCCAACGCAGCAGGAAAGGCCCACCAGCAGTTCTCATCACCAGATGACCCCCTGACGGCAGAGTGTGCTGATACCACTGGGAGGGGGGGCACCCGTGAGGCTTGGGGGGATGACAAAGGGCGTCTCTCATGCCCCTAACTTGCTAACCCATTCCAGCTTTCACTGGGCTCTTGAAAAGTCAGAGCCCTTCAGCGTTCCTTCTGCAGAGCAGAGCCCACTGGAATTTCCAGGTCTGGAAGTGCAGGCAGTGTGACCCTAGTGCCTGCATCATCAATGAAGGTCCAGAGTGCCCGCGTGTGGACAAGGGTGCAGGACCTGGCAGGACAGAAACCTCAAAAGGGAACTCAGGAGTCACTTTTGGGGCCTGAAATCACAGGGACTCGGGGGATCACGCTCCTGTCATTCCACCCAACCACCCATTACAGACCGATCTTCTGAGGCAGCCCTCTCAGCCCTCTCACGAAACTCCAAGATTCCAGTGATCTGTTTGTCACCCCCTGCATTAGGTTTCTCATACCTGGTGCTCCTGCTAGAAGCTCTTCCCCGTTGCCCATAAGACTGGCCTCCTCATCTCCTCCCTTATGCAAATGTCATCTTCTCAGGGTGGCCTCCCTCAATGACTCTGTTTTACATTGTCCTCACATGGCAGGCTGTGTGATAGCCCTTAAAGACATCCAGGCCCTCATTCTGGGGACCTGTGAATGTTACCTCACCCACCAGAGGGGACTGTGAGATGTGCCTAAGTTAAGGATCTGGAGAGAGGAAGATCATTCTGGATTATCTGGTGGGCTCAGTGTAATCCCAAGGATTCTTATAAAACGGAGTCAGGAGATTGAGCTACTTATGTGGAGAATAGGCAATGTGACAGTGGTCACAGACAATGGAGTGATCAGCTACAAGTCAAGAAGGGCCAGCAGCCTCTGGAAGCTGGAGGAATCAAGGAACGGATTTTCCTCTGGAGCCTCCAAAAGGTCTCCAGAGCCCTTGAAGAGAATATCTGCGTTCAGCCACCAAGCTTGTGATAATTTTACAGTAGCCATAGGAAACCAACACACACCCCAGGGAGCTCACTCTCCCCCCATCCTCCTCCCGCCTCTGTTCCTTCCTTCAGCCTCATTCAACACCCTGCACTTTACTTCTGAAGGCTGTCTGTCTCCCTCAGCAGGGAGGGGCAGGAACCCTTGTCCATTTTGTTCTGGACTCCAGTTCCTCCCCAGAGAGGCGCAGCCTTTCCCTCACTGGGGCTCAGGCTCTCACAGGACCCCACTGGGCCCATCTTATTCCAACCTACAAGGCTCTGCTCTGCACCTAGGACACCAAGCCTGCCATTCTTTCTGCTCTCTGGAAGCCTCGAGTGCTAGTAGGGGGAACGTGAGTGGCCTTCAAGTTGAGAGCATGAGCGCGAGGGTGTGGTGTGCCAGGTGAGGCTCTGGGGACTTGTGGGCCCCTTCCCATGCCCATCTTCCTGGGACACGGTGGGGGCAGTGCCCTGTGGAGGCCTGGCAGGTGCACCAGGCTCAGGGACCACAGCATCCCCTGGCTCGGCTTTCCTGTGCACAAGCAGGGATAACACCATGACCCCAACGGGGACTGTAGCCAGAACTAAGCAAGATGAGTGATGTAGTGGTAAATCCACTTTCATGTTCATGAGGTGTTGGTTCTTTTTGATTTGTGGTGAGGTGTGTGCTGCTGGTCCGTTTCGGAGAGGCAGGGGGCTTAGGTTTGTCTGGGTGGTGTGCTCAGGGGGAAGGCAGGGGGCCCGCTGAGTGGTGCCTGTTCTGGAGCCATCTGCCAAGAGATATAGTGGCCCTGGTTGCAAGGAAACTTGGCCTCCTGCTGCTAATCCATCTTGACAGGCCTTTCCTCACTGCCTGCTAGGGCCTGTCTATGGGGATGCTGGATTAGTCTGTTTCTGAGGGCAATTCCCCGAGAGACTCTGAGTCCTCCCGGGACTCCTACTTTACCACTGCCCCCTGGACATGGTCAGATCATTTCCTTACAAGTCAGGGCATCAGCACTGAGAACAGCAGGGGTGCAAGTTTAGGGCTGAGTCTAAGAGAGCTCTCAGGTACCAGGCCCTCAGTCTTTAAAACGGAGCAGGAAACCAAGGTGGGAGGTTATTATGTGGGTAGGGGCGGAGTGGGGTTAGTGAGGGGGCGGTTGTCTCTAATTAACCTGGTCTCCCCTCCAGCTGTAGCTGTAGAGTCCTCCTGTCTCTACCCCTGCCGCCTCATCCCCCCACCCCATGTCCACTCCCCCCTGGCCCCATAACCTGTGGCCCCATACCCTGTGTTCCCAGATCTAGTCAACTGCAGAGTCAGCATGGTGACACCCTTGTCTGAGCCCCACAGAGTCCCCCAGAACCCATCCCTGTGAAGTGAGGATTCTCAAGGAAGGGCCCTCTCACTTCCCTTTGCTGAGTTAAATTCATCCCTGGGTGGAAGGCCCTGGAAGGCTGCGTCTTGGAAGAAGAGGCCAGGGAACCGCAGTGACTCAGGAGGAGGGAAGGCTTGGACAGTGAGCAGGCAGGGGGAAGGCCGCTTTCCAGAAGCTCTGTCAAAGCATTGCTGTGCGAGGGTTAACAGCATAGGTCTTGGGGGTGGCCATGGGGAGGTAGGGGTCAGGTGGCCCCCCACTCTGATGCTTTCTGGCTCTGTGCTCTTGGACATATGACAACCTTTCCAAGCCTCAGTTTACTACTCATCTATAAATCGAGGCCAGCTGACAGTACGGATCACATGAGTGTGAAGTTCATTTGCAGGAGGATAATTATGTAAATGGACCACCAGGGTGCCTGGCACATGGTTAGCACTCATAAATGTTAGCTCTGGTGATGACAGCAAGGGCCCTGAGGACAGCTGTGGGTTCTGTGGCCCAAGGACTTGATCACTCTCTTGCATGTCATCCCGCAGCCTCTCACTGCTTCCCATGGGATGCGGGGAGAAGGAGAGGGAGATGGAGAGGGTGCTCCAGCATCCATAGGGCAGAGAAGAAAGTTTGCCTCTTCCCTTGCCGTGGTTCTGGCCTGGAGAGCAGAGACAGACAGATGGGGGCTGGAGGAGAGGCCACGGGGCATGGTGAATCCTTACCTTGGTTGTCGTAGGAAGTGATGACCTGGGTCTGCTGTGGATGCTGCTTCTCCGCCAGGCTTCCTGTGAAGCAAGACAGATCCGCAGTGACCACTGGGACAATGCCTCCCTCTGAACAGAATGGGGACAGTTTGCCTTCTACTCCTGTTTAGGAGTTGGGGTGACCTGCAGTATGGGTCAGTTTCACGGACATTCTCAGGGCCCCCACTGTGCAAATGTTCTAGGGATCCCGCACTAGGGATCTTTATGTCTTTGGAACATTGAGCTGTCCTCAGAGCCTAGTGGGATCAGGCTGCTGTGAGAAAGGCCCCATTCCTACCACAGGCCATGAAGGGGGAACCCACAGGCTTACCTGCCTCTCTTATGAAGCAACGCCTTTTCCTACATCTTTCCCTTACCAGCTGCTGTGGCGGCCTGGTCTTGCTGAGTCTGCTGCAGGTATCAGGGGAGGGGCTGGGGAAGGACCAGGGTTGTGGCAGCAGGGCCTTCCTCCACAGTGACCACCCTGGCCTGCCACCTTCTCCCTGGCCTCCCACTGGTCTGCAAAAAGTGTCCAGCCTGCCACTGGAAGTGGTCGCTAAGGGTAGGGCCTGGGTCTGGAAATAGCCTGCCTTTGGGGCGCTGGTCTCAGCAGGTTCCATTCAGACATCTTCCTTTGTGCACCCAACCAGATCTGCCACTCAGGGCTTCCCACACCTGGGCCCAGGCAGAAGGTGGTCAAGGTGGATAGGCAGGTCACTGAGCTGGGCTGGATCTTTGATCCCCCTGGCAGGGTCTTGCCCTGGAGAACCTGCCTACTCTAGTCTTCTCCTATGAGCAGGCCCAGCCAGGACCCTCACCCTGAGGGCTGAGGTCGGTGGGCTGGCCAAGGGCTAGGAGCACTGAGTGTGCCAATCCACGATGATGTCTGTCTGGAGCTCTAGGCCAGACTCAAGCGAGGACAGCGAGGCTGCCTCCTTCAGCCACAGCTGGCTACATCTCCTGCTGGGCTGGCAGATGAAGGAAACAGGATCCAGGAAGGGAATCCTCAAGGAGGACGATTGGCTGGCATAGCTGCTGTGGGTATTTATAGTCAGGGCTGCACAACTGGTTTCCCTGTGGCTATGGGGTGTCGGTCCCCATGCTGCTAGGCAGACTTCGGCCAGGACCAAGGAAAGTAGCCAATCACAGCAGGGGAAGCCCGTTGCCGGGCAAACTAGTGGGGTTGGCTGGGCCCGAACACCTGCTGCTCGGAAAAGTTTGGAGCAGTCCAGGCTCCCCCCACCCTGCCAACACCCCGGCTCAAGGAGCACACAGGGCAGTGAGAAGGGGAACATGTGCCTTTTTGGATCTGCCCCATGTTCGGCCACATTTGTGCACACTCCACCAGCACAAGCCATCAGCTGCCTCCTTTGCAGATGAAAGCCATCCCGTTTCCAGGGCTGGGTGCCTTGGACGCCAGTGAAGGAAGTATGTACGCAGAGTCTCACCATCAGAAAACACAGAGAGAGAGAAGCTGTGATTCTAGTTTCTGCATGCACATGTGCAACTTGAAAACATGCATAAAATTTTACTTTAAAATACCTATACTGGTGGAGTGATGCAACCCTTATCTTTTCTAGGCTCTGCAGAGCCTCTCTCCAGGCCTCCACTTACCTGAAAATCTCAGTTTTCTCTGGTGGTTTGGCAAGAACTACTTTCACACTCCTCATTTTTTTAAAAAATTATTTTTAAAAAATATTTTTATTTTTTTAAAGTAATCTCTGCACCCAACATGGGGCTCAAGCCCACAAGAGCCGCACACTCCACCTACTAAGCCAGCCAGGTGCCCCGTAATCCTCTTTATTTTGTTGTATTTTCCCACTAACCTTCCCTCAAATCAGGGGCCTTAAAGATGGTAAAAGTAGGATAAATTCACTTTATTTCAATCGTCTCCTCATGTAATAACATGGCTGAGAAGCCTTAAGATGAATTTCCGACAACTCAAGGTAAGAAAGCTATAACAAATGAAGATGGCTGTGTTTCTTCCCTCCCACCTCAACCCACTTTTCCACTCACCCGCTTGTACGCTGGCCAAGCGTGCATATTTGCATTGCCTGCTGTGCATTTTGTGGACAGGTTGCTGGTGGTCTGATTCTCAGAATTCTAATGAGCCTGCAGTCTAGTTTTCTAACTTTGGCATCTGCTTTGGTCCAGGTAGAGCAGGTGCATCTATTGTCTTATGGCCCTGAAACAATGGTCAGGAAGCCATCCCACCATGTATGCCCATGAGCCAGGACTCCAAGGGCTGGTCCCCAGGGCAGGAGCATGTCTCAAGTATGATCTGTCTTCGTGCATAGGGCGGGGAACACAGGAAAGCTCTTAACCTCCAGGGAGCTGGGATTCTATGGCAGTGAAAAGCATTACGATTATAATCATTAACATGGGCCCACGAAGGCAGGGGGTCTTGACTGTTTTTATTCCAACACCTAGAATCCTGCCTGGCATGAAGGAAACACTTCAGACCTTTGATGAGGGAATGAATGAACGCATTTACTTTTAGAATTTCATCCTTCCCTTTTGTTACTGTCAGGAGGGCAGAGCATAGCTGTTTGGTCTCATTCAGCTGGGGGCCCGATTCTCCACCTGCAGAGGATTCTTCACGCCAGCATTTGATGAGTCCAGATCTGAATGTGACCCCTAGTGGGGCCCCAGGAGTGGAGATATGACTCTTGTTAGAATTCTCATGTGCCCACAGTGCAGTTTCGCTGATGTTTGTTCTTGGAAGGTGGGCTTATGAATCTCTGAAGGGTACAGAAAAATACCTAGTAGGGTCAGTCCATGGATGGCATTCCCAGAGCTGTCCTGGGCCTGCAGGGTGACAGACAGCTGGCACCAGAGAAAGGAGGCTTTGGAAATGGACTTCTCTCAGATCTTACTATATTCTGGGTCCCCAGCCAGACAGGAATACAGCACCCATCTCCCTAGGCCTGGAGTAATAATGTCCCCAAACAGGCCACCCCCTTTCTGAAAAAAATTTCAAAGGGTAGATACCGGACCTGATGTGAGCAACCCCACTTCCAGGGGGAACGCACTCAAAATTTGGGGGATGCAATGCCAGGGAAAACTTTCTGGGGTCACAGTGGCCCCAGAGGCATGGCTGAATCACGAGCAGCCACTTTCTGATTGATTAGATATCTACAGCCAGTGAAATTGAATGCTTCCATCATTTTTCAATGTGTTGAATTACAGAGACATAAAAAATAAGATGAAAAGAGAGTTACCTTGCACGTCATTTCCTTCGAATCTCTGCCATCTCCGGATTCCGTTTCTGACGCCCTGGAATCCTGTGGAATATAGGGTCTGGCTTGAGGGTCTCCATGGTGGGAAGACCCAGGCCAGCAAGTGATGGGCCAGCTGCTAATGCATCTGGGCTGAGGTGGGGCTGGAGGAATCCAGCTCTGTCGGCATCCGGGAGAGGCTGCCACAAATGAGACACACTTTAAAACATTAAAGGAAAATATTAGAATAGCAGTTTTCAAAGGTGATTGTCAGGATCATTCGGGGAGAATTTCCACAGTACAGATGCCCATTTTTCACTCCATATCTCTGCTGCATGAATATGGAGGCACATTGTGGAAAATGTTCATCATTCATTTTGCCTACCTATTTCCCTATGCAAGGAATCTCCCGCTTTTAGAGCTATGATGTAAGGTAGAGGGTGGGCAAAGAGGGTCTATCCTTATAGGAAACTCAAGTGATTGTTGGAAAACTGTGAAAATTCTCCCTGGATGATAGTCTCCCAGCCTCCCTTGCAGCTATGGACAAGCTATGGACCTATGCACCATGGACAAGTGTGGCCCAGGCACAGCCACTCTGAGGGACCTGTGTCTGCTTCCACCTTAGGACCTGATGATGCAAGAGAGAAGCGCTCGCTCTCTCTCGCTTTCTCTCGCTCTCTCTCTCTGGTCATGGCTCGAAGTGGCAGCTACGAGGTCGAGTTCCTGGCACAGAAATGGTGTACGTTCTGGCAATGGGAGCAGCTGCGGTAAGATCAAGCTCCTGATGAGGAAGGAGTCCCTAGGGTCCTTTGGTGGCAACTGAGGTTTCCTCAACAGACCAGCTCAGCTGGGCAGCTGATGGTGCTGTTCCAGGAAGCTCGGCCTCCAGCCCGGGTTTCTAGCCCTTGCAACCCCTGCAAGTCCCCCAGTCCCTTCCCAATGCTATTTTTTTCTCCAGTGCTCTCTGCAGCTAGGATCCGGGCTTACAGCTCGGAACCCTTGCTGACACCTGTGTGGAGTGGAATGCACACATCACACCAACTTGGGGGAATGAAACCTGACTATGGGGCACTTTTAAACTGGGTGGAGGTGGCTTTAGGCCACCTCCTCCAGGGCACAGGTTAGGAGGTGAGGGTGTCCAGGCATGCTTTTGAGAAACACTGTGTAAAGGAGAATGGAAGGGCCGTAGAGGAAAGAGCAGAGAGCATCTGTTGGCCACCGGGCACACACTCTTTTAGCCTCCTTGTCCTTCTGACTCTTTCTGCCACAAGGACACAGCAGAAAGCCACCCGATCACATCTTTACTTAGTCCTCTGCATTGTGACAATTATGGAGCTCAGGTCCTCCTTCACAGAGCCAAGGACCTGGGCTGGAGGGGAGATAGGAGGAGATGCCTGGAAGAAGTGTGGGGACATTTTGGATCTTGTGCCCCAACAGGAGGCCTCGGAACATGCTAATTTAATTCAGTGTTTCCCTGCCTTCAGCTGTGTGGGCCCATAGGCCGGCTTAGCCAGGGGTCTCTTGGACATCAACACTGCCCAGCAGACTTGGAGGCTGGACACTCTCCCTCTGCTTCGGTACAGGCTGATTGTAAATAAGTGACACCAGTCTCTCTGCTTGTCTAGTGTCTGGGAGAAACCTCCTTCAGGAAAATTTTGGAGACAAACAGCAGAAATAACAGACCCTTGGCAAGCAGGATCTTCTTGCCTTGCATTGTGGCCATGAGTGTGAAATGTATTGGTCTGGCGTCCTGTAGGGTGTGTGCTAGGGGTGGGAGGCCTCAGGGAACAGTCCTGATCCCTGCCATTTCTGGGGCTTCTCTGTGTTCCTCGTCCTCTCTTTCTAGTGTTGGAACCTTTAGGAGAGATGCAATCAGAGGGGGGAAGGGAGGAGGGGGCTCATAGGCTGACCAGGAGCTGGGCCTCTTGGGGGCCCTCTGGCCTTGCCACACACTGGGGGAGGCCTTCTCAACCACAGTGTCTGGAGGAGAGGCAGCTTCTTTTCAATCAAGGAGCAGGTGGACTTACCAATTTCCTCATTACAAATACCCGGGTGGGCCATTTCCACCTCTCCTAGGAGCAGCTCTGAGAATCAAAGAACCAAGTAACCCAAACAACTGGCCCCAAATCCCTCCAGAGACTGGAGTACCTGATAACATGCACAGCCCTCCAGAATCTATTTCTTTCCCCAAGAGGTCACCAGGAACTATGGGGCAGCTCCAGCCTGTGTGACTGGTGGGGGGCAAACCAATCACAGCACCACTGCTTCTGTGGGGCAGGTAGAAGGTGGGGGTTCAGTGCACACAGGGCCTTTGCAGACAGAAGAGCCAGAGGCAGACTCGGAGGAGCTCTGGTGCTGGAGGGCAGGCAGGAGGCAGAAGTCATTCTACCCCATGGGTTATTAAACATCACTCCCAAAGCACTGGCCCATGGTCAGCCTAGCACAAACCTCACACCAGCCCCCCAGAAGGGTTGGGAGGGCTTCCTCCTACACCTAAAACTGATTCCCTAACTTCTGAGGGGCTTATCTAACATCTGTGATTTCCCCATCTGTATTCTCTTCAGTGTGTCCTCTTTGGAGATTACAGTGAGTGCTGCTTTCCACAACTTCTCTATAAACAGTCACTTTATTTTTCCAGTCTACCCTTCCTCAGACTTTCCTCCGAAAGTCTGTAGGAAGAGTAAAATTAATAGATCCGTGAGAGTGGAAGAAAGCAGATTTTAGCTGGCCTGACCCAAGCCTGTGTGCCTTTTACATCACCCTTTAAGACTTCTACTGTGGGAGGCCAAGATAGGGGAAACTGAGGCCAGGAGTTGTGCAAGGACACCAAGCAAGCTCCGTGTCAAAAAGTCTAATTCAGCACACAGACTTCCCTGGGTCCCCTGTGCTCCGCAATGTGCCATGTGAGGAGCAGGTCTCGGCCACACAGGGGTCAGGCCCGAGGCTCTGGCCCCCTTCCTCCAAGGCATCTTCTAACCCTGCTGTGCACCCATCAGAGAGTGGCTGGGAGGAAGGTGGCTCCCCAGGGGGCTGACGGAAGCACCGACCAGCTCACGCAGGGAGTCAACCTCGGAGCAATCACGGGGCTGCGCGTTGCCACGGGACGCCGGTGCCAGGGCGCAGAGGCGCAGGCAGCGACCGGGAGAGGGTCGGTCTCGCTGACCTCATTCGGGGGTGCCTGAGGCGCCCCCCCGGCGGGCGGGCCCCAGGGCGAAGAGGCCGAGGTGCTGGGGGCCGGGGGCCCGGGCCCGGCGCGCGTTACCTCCTCTGCGCTGCGGAAGCGCGCCCGGGTCCGCCTGCCGGTCCGAGTGCGTGCCCTGCGCGGCGCGCCGCTTCTCCGAGTGCACGATCAGCAGCATGTCGATGGACACGGCGTTGCTGTCCTTCTTCAGCTCCATGGTGCCGCCTCGCTCCCCGCCGTGGCGCCGCGGCCGCTCTCGACGCTGCCTGCTCTGCAAATGGCCCCGTGCGCGCCGCTAGCTGGCGCGGGAGACGGCGAGGGCGCGGGAGAGGGCGCTCCCCCGCCGCCGCCGAGCCGCTGGGCGCCGCGTTTCGCTGACTCTGCCAAACACGCCATTAGGGCCCGCCCGGGAGGGCGCTACCCTAACGAAGCCGCTCTAAGTCACCTTTGAAAAGAAGTCCCCAGCCGAGCCCTGACTTGCACCCGGGCCGCGGGCGCCACAGCCGCCAGCTCCAGAGAGCCTCCCGCCCGGTGCACTTGGAGCGCTCGTCCCGGCCTCCGGCGCTGTTCCCCGGGGCTGGCCCCGCGCTGCCTCGTCCCCCGCGGGCTCCAGGGATTCCCGGGGCGCCTGCGGAAGGGGCTGCAAACACTGACACCACACAACGCTGTCAACAGTGCGAGTCTGTTCTGGAAAAGGAAAAAAGAGCACGGGGTGGTCCCCCTTCTTGCCTGTGTGGGTTTTGGAGGTCGACGGCCTCCTCTGTAGGAGGGAGATGAGTAGGGTGTTGGGGTCTGGACCTCTGCGATTACGGCTGCACCAGGACTTGGAACGTGACCATTGGGCATCAACTTAGCAGTTCTTTCTGGCCTGTGGTGGAAGTTTTAACATCTCTGTTCCTTCTAGAAGCCCGGCTCACGCTTGGTGGGGCAGGGGGGAGGGGCGAGGAGGAGGCTGGGGCAGGGAGCAGCCTGCCTGCTGTGCTCAGGGAGCTGGACCCGAGAGCCCATCTATTTTTAGTGGGGCCTGGCCAGGCCGGCCAGCAGCAGCAGGGCCTTTGGCTCCGAGTCTCAGGAGTGTTTACAGCCGCATCTGCCTGGTAGCCCTTGGCACAGTGAGCCCACCCAGCCGGGGCCAGTCCCCTAACTTAAGTTTCCACCATTAATAAATGCCGTGCACACGGAAGCCTTTGCCCTGGGGCCCATCCCACTGGAGGTTAATGACCCTGAGTGGCAGCGTGGTCCCTGAGGGCTCCTACCTCCCCCTTGGAGGCAGACTGTATTGTGCTAGATTGCAGCTCTAGCTCTGCCACTGGATGCCCATGGGACCGTGGACAAGCCATTTCCCCCCATGTCCCCACCCCTCTTGTGGGCATTAAATACAGGCTCTCATAGGACTGTTGTGAGAATGAAGTGTACTTATGCTGCTTGGCGCAGAGTAAGTGCTCTCCCAATGGTAGCTGTGGTTCAAGCCTCATTTTAAGGGTGAGGAGGTGGACAGGCAAAGCGACAAGTCAGTGATGGAGGCAGGGGCCGCCCAGATATACCCTCAGCTTCTGAAGGGTTCAACAACCCCCCACCCCAACCAATGGGACTGAGAACAGACCCTCAGCCTGTGATTTATACCCTGGGTCCAGCCTAATTCTATAGAGTCATCTCTTACTCCTCCCCTGCCAACTCACACATGCGGCAGCCACAGCTGTGACCATTACTCCCCAAGCACATTTACCTGGCCTCTCTGCTTCTAGGCTTTCCTTAACATACTAGCCCCACCATCCTGACACCATCTTAAACAACTTGGAATTCAAGAACTTCCACAATCTGACCCAACAGGTTCATCCACATCCTTGTTTAGGCTTTGACAAACCAGGGGCTATCTCTATTCTCGGGCAGACCTTTAATTATCTTAATCACAATGAGTTGGAAATTTCAGGATGCAAAAAGACAAAGAACAGTCAAAAATGGTGTACTGTTGCCTTTATCCTCCATTACAGGAACACTCAGTCATGTCCTTCTGTCATCTACACTGCTTCCACCCTTTTGCTTGAAGATGGGATATATCCGTGGGCGCAGTGTTCTAAGCTCTGAGCTGTCTTGGAGATGGGGAATGGTTGACAAGGGGAGGCTTGCTTCTGGTGATGAGGTTTTCACCAGAAAGGGTGTGTCCTGACTCACATTTTAGCTTTTCCTAAGAAAGAGTGATGACCACCCGTCTTAACTCTTTCAGCCCTCTAGAGATCTCAGGAGGTAGGTTTCTGTGTTCTCTAGACAGATGTGACAAACAAAGCCAATACATGGAAGGCTTTCTGCAGGCAATTTGTAGACATGACGTGGTATTCTGCATTGGTACAGTGGGGGAGGGGTGCACAGAAAGTGGGGCAACTCGGTAAAGAGCACGGACTATGTTGTAGACTCTTCACACCCTCGCTTCTGCTGATATGGAAAAACTGTTACATGAGGCACCAGAGAACTTTCCCAGAAACCTTTTCGGAAGCTGGGACTTGCTTCTTAGGCTGCCTTGACCAGCCTGGCTTGGCTTGCTCCCACTTCTGAATTTGCCATTGCAGTCACTTCTTCCTGAAATGCGTGTTTGTACATTCCTGACAAGTACAGTGTGGCCATCCTTTGAAGTCTGACACTGGCCCTCACCTCCACCCTGAAGCCTTCCTGGTCACGCTGATTCTTGGAGCCCCTGAAAGATGCCAGTTCTCTGAGTTGCCTCTCTTTTTAACCCCCCTCAGTTCCCCTTTTGGAATCGCATGGACATTTAAAAGTTAGTTTGAGGGGGTGCCTGGGTTGCTCAGTCATTAAGCCTCTACGTTCTGTTCAGGTCATGATCCCAGTGTCCTGGCATTGAACTCCCCGGCTTTCTGCCCAGCAGAGAGCCTGCTTCTCCCTCTCCCTCTGCCTGCCACTCTGCCTACTTGTGCGTGCGCTCTCTCTCTCTCTCTCTCTCTCCCTCTCTGTCAAATAAATAAATAAAACTTTAAAAAAATGTTAGTTAAAAAAAACAAAACAAGACCCCAACTCTTCCAAACCACCTCAGGTCTCTTCTACTTCATAGCACAGTGTATGGTGAAGTGATTGCCTGGCCTCAGGCCGCATTAAGCTCTTGGAGGGCCGGGTCATGGTCTTCCTCATTCTTGAATTCCCTCCCATCTTCCTCCCCCACACCCCACACTGGGCCTTCCGTGTGTATCGCACACAGGAGGTGCTCAATAAATGTTTGACTCAAACTGGACAGAATGAGCGATCCCCGCCAGCCACGACTTCCCCCTATAGCCCGGAGGCATACCAGCCTTCTGGGGGTTTATAGCGTTTGCTTCTCTGTGCCTTTCTCTCAGACCGTAAGGGAATGGAAGAGGAGGTTAACCAAGGACAAGCAGCTCTAAAGGCACCTTCTCCCACTGCTGACAGAACCATCTGGAGCATGAATTTGGGGAGTGCTTACTTCTAACAGCACCGCTCAGTCCCATGCGGTCACCTCCACCCTGCCCCAACCAGGAGCCAGGAGCTGTGACTTTCCTGTTAAACACCATTCCCTTTCCCAGCCTTTCTGACCTGTCTCTCTCCCTGACCGGCCCGACAGCCTGGTTCAGTATTTCTATCTATGACGCCTTCATTGATTCTCCTTATTTTTCCTGTCCATAGCTTAGTACAATCCCATCTCCTTGACATCACAATGTGCAAATGCAGGAACACTACATCCCAAGTCCCGGGGAGTTTAAATTTTGGAGTCTTTATACACTATGGCATTCTTGGCCTTTTCCTGTGGATGGAGATGATGAGAATCAATTTGTCTCTCACCACCACTTCCAAAATATCTCCGGGCGTGCCAAGAGAGGTATCCAGTGGCACATGAAAGCCCATGGAGAGATTACCTCTTCAGCTTCGCCAAGTGTTTATTGCCGAGCTATTGAAATGCCCCTCGCATATTCCTCGGTCTGCCTCTCTGAGGGAAACAAGAGTCCGCACGCGGACTTCCTGCGGCAGGGTTCCTTCCCTGGTGCTCAGTGATTCCTGTACAGAAGACTGCATTTTGACTTCCACAAACTCACGGATTCCCACAGTAGCCGAAGGCTGGCCTGACACCTTTATGCCCCTTTTACTGACACTGAAACAGGATCAAGAAATGGGATGGTGCCGATTTCCCAGGGAGTCAACGTTGGCTTCTAGATGGGCCCATGGCTCCCACCAAGCCTAACACACTTGCCGTCCTGCCTGCTTTAGTGAAAAGGGGCACAGAGGTCTTTTCCACCTACCAGCTGAGATTTAGGCCAGCCTCCCCAGAGGCGGGGCCCAGGGCAGTGCTCTGAATGACTCCTGTCGCCCTGTGTCGCCTGGGGAGAGAGCACTCACACCTGGGTGCTGAGAGATTGTCTGATGAGGTGGTGAGGAGGGTCAGCCCTGGGAGACAGCCTTGGAGTGTCTGTGTGAAAACACAAAGGAAGCCAGAACAGCCTTGTGATTATTCCTGAAGACCCCTGGCTACTGTCAGAATGAGGCGTTGTGCCTGTTGACCCCAAATGGGATGGGCACCATGACCTGGATCCCAGGGGGCCAGTTTCCAGTCAGTGCAGCCTCCAGCCTTGCCTGTCCCCGGGGCACGGCTTCTAATAGGAGCCACGGGTATTTTTAGTCTCACGTGTGCAGGCACAGGACAAGGAGAGCTGGACAGGAACAGCTAATAAGCCATGGTCCTTATTAAGTTGGTTAGGGTGAAATGAGGGGGAGGACAGGGAGCCCAGTGGAACTTTTGCACATGTCTCCTTTTCAGAGAACTCTTTTTCCATAATTCACCGAGAAAGATTGAGGTCAGGATGATTATGCATAGTCCCAGTTAGAGACATCTGAAAGTGGGGCGTGCTCCCCTCCTGAGGCCTGCTGGTTCCCTCCCAACAGACCCCACTCTACCCTCTAAGAGACAAGGTTAGGCAGAAGGGGTGATCAGCTTCTGGGTGGCTCCCCAGGTGGGGGTAACGCAAAAGGACCAGACGAGAGGCCAATTCCCAATGAGACCCTTGCAGCCCAGCAGAGGTTTGAGCAGTATCAACTATTATCCTGATTTCACAGGTGAGGGAATGGAGGTTCAGAGAGCTGCAGACCCTTGTGCAAGGCCACACAGCTGGGAAGTGGTAAAGCCTGGATTCAAGCTCAGTGTCCTAGATTAAGGTCTACCATTGTTTTCGAATACACCCCTCTTTCTCTGAAGTGACAGTCAGAGTGTCTAATACTCATTGTCCATTTTATTTAAACACAGACATTTTTTTCTACACTTTTTTTTTTTTTTCTACACTTTTTTCTACATTTCCCTCAGAGAGGCAGACCGAGGAATATTCGGTGCCAGGAATTCCATCCCTGGAATGAGCAGTGAGGATGGTACAGTGGCTCTCAAGACCTCTTAGCGAAGACGGCATAGAGACAAGTCGCGGCTGAACCTCGGCATAGCCTGCATGCAAGCTTGCCCTGTGGCAGAGGCAGACCAGGAGGTGAACTTGAAATTGACAGGTTTCCAGCCTTTGATGCTGAGCACGAGGACGGTCAACTCTGCTCACATGGTCAGTTCCCTTCTAGAAAGCATATTCCCAGGATGAGACCAGAATGGCCAGGGAGGGGCCAGGGTGTACTTGGCCTTTCTCCAGTCCTGTGGCTCTGAGCACTGGGATGCTGGCAGTCTGGGGGCCGGACTCCCCAAGCCAGTGCTAGGGAAATCTGCAATGAAGATAGTACCAGGCTCCAGCTGCTGTCAGCCACTCCCTTCCTTCCCTGCCACATCTTCACAGTGTGAGAGCAGAAGGAGACAGTGAAAACATTGATTTGGGATGAAAAGCATCGACGTGAGCTCTCTGCACCTCCCTGCCTCAGTGCAAAGCCCGCCATGACACGTGCTTCTGTCCATCTGTTTACCCTCCAACAATCCACGCTTTCCCATACTCCCTCACGTCGATCTGTCTGGGCCGTCCAGCCCCCCTCTCATCCATCCATCTCTCAGTCATTCGTTCACCCATGCCTCCCTCTCGACCTGAGCATCACCCCTCAATCTTTCTGCCAGCCCCATTCTCCTATCCCTTGCATCGAACTGCTTCCACCCACCCACCCACTCATTCATCTCTTCGCCCATTTGCTCCCCACCCATTACCATATCCTTCGTCCCACCCAGAACCAGACACTGGGCTCCAGACCTTGTGTCTGGTGGCGTGGGGACACAGAGATGAATGAGTCTCTCTCATAGTTGACCTAGAAAATAGTGTGGACCCACTGCTGAAGGGAGCCGTGGAATCGAAGGGAGTCCTGGGGAGATGAGGGAGAAGAGGGGGCTGTAGGATGCTCAGTCAAGATACTTAGACCCTGCAGTTTGGGAAGATAATAATGGAAAGAGAGAGAGGGCGGGTGGAGGATAAGGAAGGCAGGAAATAAGAAAAGGAGGCAGGGAGGGAGGGAGGAAGGAAGGGAAGGAAAAAATATGTGTTGGGTACCTGCTCTGTGCTGGACCCGTGCTAGGAACTTTCACTAATCTTACTTATTCCAACAACCTTTTGAGGTAGTTCCCTGCATTTTAGAGATGAGGACCTGGGACTCAGGGCACGTGTTCCACATGAATAAAACATGAAGAACAAGGCAAGACTGAACATGCTTGCTAACACAAAGCATCAGAATGAGAGCCTGAAGCAAACAGGTCCAGGACAAGTGGAAAGCATGCTGTCTGACAGCTAACTTCTGGACCGCGTTGCCTGAAGTGTGTTTGGATAGGAACACACAGTCACTCCTATGGTGACCAGTGAGAAGGAGGTTGCGGGGAGGGGGGCGCGGACTGCTATTGGAGTCTGATGCCTGATTGTACCTGTTTGATGTGGAACTGGAGCATCCCTTTGTGGCTGGGCCAGATCCAGCGTCCTTCTGGAAGATTCCTGGCCCTGGAGTCTCTCTGAGAGGATGCACCAAGCACCTTAGGCAGATCTACAGGCATTGGCACATCAGTCCAACATCCAGCTTTGCTTTGCGTGTCTGGTCCAAGCTCTCCTCCTGAGAGGCTGGGGACTCTGGAGTCCCAGCATAGCCCCAGGGAAGAGAGCTCAGCTTCACCCCTTCTCTGTTAGGGCTTCAGCCAGGGGTCCATGAGCCCCAGCCCTAGGCCCCTCTGGCACGCAGGAGGTGCAGTTTCCCACTGACATATCGCTCCTGGCACTTTCTGGATCCATACCCAGTTCTCATTGTTTGGTGCCACTAAATTGTTCCCTGGCCACCTGGTAAACTGTAAGTGTTGACAACCACCGTCCCAGGGCTGGAGGACTTCCAGATGGTTAGGTGGGTGACCCAGGCAACCACGGTCTCTACGGACATTCGGGGAGAGGGCTCTGGGTGGGGTCAAGTAGCTCTGCAGTTGACCAAACTGAGGGTTTCTAGAAACAGCTATGGAGCTCGTGGAGAGGGAGATATGATGGCACTGGGGGAGGGGCATGCAGATGAGAGATTCTAGAATTACACAGGTCTCATTCACCTGAGCCCTGCTGTCTCCTCCAAACTTGCAGGTCTTCTGTTCTCTGAAGTCAGTGTGTGTGTGTGTGTCTGTCTGTCGAGATACTATTTGGCTTTGGCTTTGCCTACCCTGAAGAGTTTAGGGGAATGGAATGCAGGCGCCTAGGTACTGGAGCTGGGTCCCGTGGCTTCAGGGTGGCTAGGAAGAGGGGACGTGTACACGGAGGGGCTGCTTGAGGCCCCGGTTACCTCAGCCGTCCTTCCTCCTCAGCTTTCTCCCTCAGCATGACCAGGCCGCCCACCTGCCAGCTCAGCTGTACTCCTTGCTCACCATGTAATCCCTGCCAGGAAGAGAGGGGGAAACATGAGCCAGCCTTCTCCCACTGCATCCTGCCTGTCCTCCCTCCAGCCAGGAGGGATGAAGGGAGAGGGCTGAGGACAGGGAAGGGTAGGCCCTGGAGGAAGCTCCCAGGCTCAGTGGCCTCCTGGATGCATGAAAACCACAAAATTAAGGCCTTCCGTCTGAGCCCACATGGCGGGGACTGCTCTTGGCTCCCTGGCATCTGGACACCTGCTAGGCCGGTTCCATCCAGCAGAGCCTCTCCTGCCTCCCCCGGGCTCTGCCTTCCCCTTCACTTCCCTGGGTCTGGGGTGGGGGTGGGGGGTCCTGCTGGCTGTTTTTGCTTTCATCCTAAAAAGGTCACTTATGAGGGAGCTCTAGTCCCAGCATTGCCAGGCAAGTGGGAGCCTCAGTCTTCTGATCTGTAACCTGGCCGCAGTGATGTCTAGAGCCCAGGATAGAAGACGAAGTGAGAGGGTGCAGGGTGCCGCCCAGCATGTGGCTGGCACTCGGCAGTGCCTGTTCTGAAACGGGGCCCGTTCTGTCCCCGAATATGGGATACAACCACAGACAGACAGCCACTCCCTCATTGTGAGGGCACCTCTGGGACACCGGATGGGACGAGCGAGGACAGAAACAGCCCCCGTGCGTGCCCGTCACTATGGGGTCTCGGGAATATTGGGAGGCAGTGTGTATAAGGCGGTTCTCAAGACGGTGCTGTCCATCTGTGCCTTCCTCAAGCAGCCTACCTCCCACCCGCAGCACAGGTTCCTTTAAAGCAATCCCGGGGTGTGTGTGTGGTGTTTAACGAAGCCACCTGGGTGCGGTGGGACTTTGGAAGCCTCACATCACCTTTCTGGGCCTTGGTTTCTCTTCCAAACAATGGGAGTGTTGATTCCTGCCTGATGCAGCTGTTCTGAATTCAGCAGCTGGTCTCCTCCACGGCACACAGGAAATGAGGGATCCCGTGACATCTGCCCCCTCGTCCCCATCCAGTGCAGAGGTTTGCCCCAGGTTGCCTTGGAGTCTGCTCCAGGGAGGAAGGGAGAGGAACGGCCAGAACACAGGATGGGAAATGGGAGTGGGGAGCCCTGGCTTCTCACCAGAATCCGGCACTCTCTGCAGAATGAGGTTGGGCTGGGCTGGCCTAAGGTCCACAGCATGAGGCCACTGCGGGTCCCGCCCTTCTGGTCTGGGAAAAACCAGGCAGGGGACATCAGGGCTCTTCTTCCAGCCTGGCTTCTTCTCCTCCATGTCCTGGTATGAAAGGGGGAGCGGGTGAAAGTCTGTGTCCATGGAGGAACCCCAGGTCCCAAGGCTGTGCCTGGGATAAGCTTGTTGGGTGGAGGTCTCTGCCCCCACCCCTGCATCCTTCTGCCCTTCGGCTGGGGCCTCTGGTCCATGGAGAGGCTGTTGCATAAGCAAAGTGGGAACCTTGCCTCTCACAGGGTTACCTGAGGCAGGCTGGGCCAGGGCTGGGCCAGGCTCTGGAGCGCAGTGATGACAGGGACCTGTTGGTGGCAGGACAGTTTGCACTCCCCAGGTGGTGGCTGAAAAGCTGCCACTGAGGGAGGAGCCTGTGATGACATGTGCCTCTGGCCAAGGCCTGACAGCCATCTGTTCCCAGCCAGCAGCCTGGAGACCTCCAGAGACAGAGAAGACAGGGAATGGAATACAAAGAGAAACTGGGATACAGAGGCAGAGACAGGGACACAGAGACAGAGAGAGACAAAGAGATGGAGGGACAGAGAGAGGAGAAAGGAGAGAGAGAAAGAGGCAGGCAGAGAAATAGCAGGGCTCAGAGACAGACAAAGAGAGACAGAAGAAGAGCACAATAGGAACAGAGGAGCAAAGAGAGTAATCAAGAGAGAGAGAGAGAGATGAGGGGGAGAGATGTGGAAGTAGAGAGACAGGGGAAGATGGACATGGAGAGAGAGACCCAGTCAGGGAGAGAGATAGAGAGAGACTGACTCCTGGAGGCGGTAGATAAAGAGGGGGCATGTGCTATGGTCCTGGGGTTGGAGGAAGAGATGGACAAGGGTACTTCTTCTGGCCAGGCTCCTGGTGGAAGGAGAGGCCTCATAAACCATGGCCCTTTCAGCCTTAGCACATTGAGAGGAAAGAAGTCACACTTGACCCTGGGCTCCTGGGTCTGGGGTCCTGATGATGGTTTTTAGGGGTTAGTGGGCAGCAGAATCACTGGGGGGTACATTCAAGTTCAGGTGCCAGGTCCATCCCCGAGTCTGACTGGCTGGTCAAAAGGAGGCCAGGAATCTGCATTTCCATCAGGCTCCCCAGGAAATTCTAGTGTAGGGTCACACCAATAACATTCAGAAACATTGCACCAGGAGGAGCCAGGAATGGGTCCCCCTGTCCCGTCCCCACCTCCCTACCCTGTGGGTCCTGAATGGCCAAGGGCAAGGGCTCGGAGGGAACTTTCTCCACAGCATTGGAGGCTTCCCATACCCCTTGGTTCACCAACCAGTGCCCCAGGAAATGTTGGGGCCCTCTGTCTACCCCTGGATGGACAGACAGGGAGGCACCTTGGAGGTCACAAGTCAGTCCCAACCACTATGCACTTGAGGAAACTCAGCAGCCGGGCCAAGGCCATAAAGACAAGATGACAGTTAATTTATCTAGCTCGGGCTGTGGCCCGGGTTCTGTGCTGAATATTATTTCCATTCGTTGCTTAAACAGGGGAAAGGCCGTCACTCTCTCTATCTAAGAGGAGAGGAAATGAGGTCGAGATGAAAAGTGACCTTCCCGAGGGCACACAGCTAGTAAATGGCAGAGCCTGGACTGCCCTCCACGTCTGTCTTACCCTAACACCCATGCTCAATTCCCAGCTTCTCCCCTATTTCTGTGAACGGTTCTACTGGCTCTCAGGTGGAGATCACAAATGCAGCTATCTTAGTTCCTCCCCTATCCTCATCCAATCAGTGTCCCAGGCCCACCAGTGCCAGCTCACGGTGGTCGTGGCAGATACCAACTCCCCACTGTAAGAGCTCATCCCCAGGTCAGCCTTCATATCTCTAGCACAGACCCAGGCAGTACCCTTCAAACTCATCCCTTCACACCCTCAAACTTCTTACCTACACCCGTGGAAGTGAGGAGGAGCATTTTAGGTAGCTGTCTTTCCAGACAGTTCTAGAAAACGGAGCCTGGAGCATATTTTTGGGCTAACACTTCCTGAGAGGGGTTGGGGTGGGCTGTAATCCCAGCACAGCAGGAGGCAAGGGGGAATGGTTTCAAGGCAATGAGAAGGGGAAGGACATTTGGGAAGCTGTGTCACTCAGCTGGCCATAGTCTCAGGAAGCACACGGGCTGCTTCCAGAAAAATGAGTGGGATGTCACTCTTTGAAATGGTATATTTCAGTAGCTCACAGTAGAACACAGGAAAGAGTTTACTTACTCTTGCTGATTTATAACACAGGATATTTTAAAGGCTAGGAATGAACAGCCAGGTGAAGAGATCTATAGGGTGAGGACTGGAAGGCTCCCAAGTGCGGGAGCTTCTGTCTCTGCCAAGTTGGGGTGCACCACCCTCCCAATAGAGGTACTCACCAACCTGGAGGCTCTTTGAGCTCTGTGCTTCTGGGCTTTTTATGGAGGCTTCCCCACACAGTCATGACAAATTATGAGCCCATTTCCTTGCTCCAGTCTCCTCCTCTGGAGGATGGTGGTTGGGGCTTAAGCCTGTAATCATGACTTGGATTGTCTGGTGACCCGCTCCCATGCAGGAGGCCTCCCAGAATCCTCTCATCCTAGCCTCCTGTCATCCAAGAAATTGCAAGGGTTTTAGGAGCTTTGTGTTGGGAACTGTGCTCAGGGACCAAGTATTGGCAGACTCTGGAGGCAGAGATTAATACATATATTTTAGTATTTCACAACTCGGCAGTATGAAAAACCTAGTGGAACAGCCATGGGTCTGCGTCACGGGCATATCTGCCTAGTGACACATCCTGGAAGGGGACTCCTTGGCTCCAAATGAGGAAGCAGGCAAACCTTGTGCTCCAGCCACTGAGGAAGGACTTGTGGGCAGCCTCCACACGTCAGCTCCCAGGCCTCTGCTCAGACCTCCCTGATGGAAGTGCCATGAGCTGGAGATGTGGTCCTCCAGGGTGTGCTCAAGGGTTGCATTGTGGGGCTTCCCTGGAAGGAGGAGCTTGGGGCCTATAAAATCCAAGTCTGTACTTTGTGAACTCTTGGGGTGCTCTGACATGCTGCTTCTTCTGTGACCCTGGCCATGGTCATAGATGGAGGAAGCCATGAAGCCCATGACCATGGGTCTCCCCATCTATGCAGCTGTCTACCTCGGTGTGAGGAGGAAGGTGAGGACTGAGAAAGGTTGTCCTGGTGTGAGCCAGTAAAGAGGGGAGCTGCCAGGTGGCCCTTGACCGCCAAGAGCTGGGTCCACCCAGAGCAGGGAGGACAAATAGGGGGTGGCAGTATGAGTTCACTGCCACCTTGATTTTTAAAACAACGAGCTGCTTTTAGCAAAGTGGGCCTTCCCAACTTCTGAATGGCTTTCTGTCCAAGTGGTCTCCAGTTAACTCCCATGATAAAATCATTTCTGTTTCTTTTCACTGAACTTAACTGTTCTTCATGTGGACTTCTAAGTACTCACATCTTATAGATTTCCACAGAGGTGAGAGCACTCTCTACTTTTCCCTTGGACTGGTTTACTTTTCTATCAAGAGGCCACCATCTTCCCCTCTACTTCCACCACCATCACCACCACACCCTTCATCACCATCATCATCTCCACTTCTACTTCTATATCATCTCCACCCCATTACTCCCTCCACCACCATCACCATCTCCCTCACCATCACCATCTCCACCTCCACCATCACCATCATTACTGCCTCCTCCACCATCACCATCACCACCTCTATCTCTACCTCCTCTCTACCCCATCACCCCCTCCACCACCATCACCATCTCCACCCCATGACCCCCTCCACCAGCATAACCATCTCCTCCCACCACCATCACCAATACTACCTTTACCTTTACCACCACCACCACCTCCACCACTAACACCATTTCCATCACCTCTACCACCTTCACTCTCACCCCAACACCCAAAAGAATTTGTCTTATACAAATTGGTCTCATGGACCCTCAATCTTTGAAGTTAAAGGTAGTGAAATAGGCAAACTCTAGGGGTGCCTGTGTGGTTCAGTGGGTTAAACCCTTTGCCTTCGGCTCAGGTCATGATCCCAGGATCCTGGGATCAAGCCCCAAGTCGGGCTCTCTACTCAGCAAGGAGCCTACTTCCCTCTCTCTCTCTGCCTGCCTCTCTGCCTGCGTGTGATCTCTGTCTGTCAAATAAATTATATATATATAATATATTTATATTTATATAATTATATATATTATATATATATAATATATTGTGCTCAGAAATTATTCTTCAGTCCCTAAATTCCATCTTTTTAAAACGCACTGGCACTACTTTTACTTAAGATCTTTGACCCAATTACCCAGGCATTTAAGTCCTTCAGAAATGATGGAACAATGACTAAAGAGTTTCACCATGACTGAAATCACCATCAGCCTAATCAATAAGTAACAAGAATTGAGGCACAGTTAGACTGGTGCAGCATTGGTGTTTTATATATATATATATATATAAAGTCAGACTCTACAGTAGGCAGAGAAACACAGGCCATGGATTTGGAGGAACAGCTTTTTCTCCTCTTCATGAGCCTGTTTTTGGGGGTTCTGGTCAGACACTGTGCTGGGGTGATGTCCTGGCTTCTCCTTCTACCCACTCCTCCAGCCCTGATGCCTGTCAGGCACATAACACAAGGGTCTGGCAGTGCAGGAATGACCAGTGGTTCTTGGGCCTCACTCTATGGCCAGTTTGCCTATGGAATGGGTGCACCGGGCTGTTGACAGCTGCAATCTGCTCTGATTGATCAGCTCCCTTGTGGTGTGAATCATTAAGCATTTTGCATAACACCAATGCTGCACCAGTCTAACTGTGCCTCAATTCTTGTTACTTATTGATTAGGCTGATGGTGATTTCAGTCATGGTGAAACTCTTTAGTCATTGTTCCATCATTTCTGAAGGACTTAAATGCCTGGGTAATTGGGTCAAAGATCTTAAGTAAAAGTAGTGCCAGTGCGTTTTAAAAAGATGGAATTTAGGGACTGAAGAATAATTTCTGAGCACAAGAAAAGGTTTTTATCTATTACCAACTAGATAAACCAACCTGGATATGATTTTTGAGACTCTACGAGGTATTTTCACAATTAGTTTTGCAAGTTATTTGCCTCTTATATGAAAACACTCCTCCCAAAGCCACACACAGATGCTCGCCAGGGGCCAGGAGTAGGGGAAAATGGGGGAGTGATTGCTAATGAGTATAGGTTTTTGGTGAGGGGATGATGGAAATGTTCTGGAATCAGACAGAGGTGAGTGTTGCCCAACATGGTCAATATAGTTAAAATAACTGTAAAATTTTAAAAGGGTGAATTTTATAAGTGAATTATATCTGTTTTTAAAAAGAAGAATAAAAAAAGGTGCATCTGTTTGAGAATGGGGTCGACAGAGGAATCTGAGACAGGAGACAGAGTGAGAGAAGCCAGATCCTGTGATCCGGCTTGAGCCCCTAGATCAGGCCGTGCCAGAATTCAGACTACCCTGGAATGTTTTAGTTACGTGAGCCAACAGATTCTCCATTTCTTAGGTCAGGGTAGATCAGGTTTTCTGTCACTTACCCCCAAAGGATCCCAGGCTGGCATTCATGACCTCTGACCTCCCTAGGGTTGGGCCTTTCAGGCAGCCCCTTTTGCTCCCGTCCTCCACATCTACCCCTGCTGGTCCGAGTTCATACTTCTCCCACTTAAAAATTAGTCCTCCCCCGATTCTACATGCATACTCCTTTGTCTTCCCCATTTCACTCACGTCTCCCAGAGCATGGTCCATATATGCTAATCTGCTTCCTAGCCACCCCTTCGGCTCTTCCCACAGGGAAGAAGGTCACCGTCCACAGCCCATGGACACTCTACTGCCCCCCTGTGGTCAAGCCTTGCCGCATCCTGTCTTCCCTGGCTTCCCAGAGGTCCCTTCACCGTCCCCTCATTCCTGGACGCTTGCGCCTCCCCTGACCCTGGGCTTGGCCTCTGCTCTGATCTTCTGATCCCTCTCCCTGGGCTGCTGCCTCCATGCTCCAATTCGGGACTAAGAACTGGACCCCCTACCAGCATGGCCGATTTGTCCTCCTCTAACCCACTTCTCTTTCTCTTTCTGAGGCCCCCTCATGGACCCAGCACTCTGTCCCCCTCTTCATATAGTCACCCGGTCACCTCATGCCATGCATGTCTTTTGTAAGTATTCTTGGTGTCCTTGCTCTCTCCATAACGCCATCTCGATGGCCCCCGGTCCTGTCTGCTCCTGGCTCGCTTTCCATTCTTCCCTCTAGAGTTCTTCCCTCCACTTCCACCTCTTGCTGGGCTCAGGTTTAAACCACAAATCTAAGTATGCGACTCCCTGCTCAGACCCACATGGGATCAAGTCCAAGGCATTGGCAGGGCACCTGAGCCTCCTGGCCCTCAGAAGTGTCCTTTGTCATCTCTACTTAGGCATAAGCTCATCCGACCCAGAGCTGCTTGCTGGTTGGTTGCCAAGGGGACCGCACTGCCCCATGTCCCTCTGCATGTGGTGTCCTCCTACCTTCAGCCCTCTCCGAGGATATTCCTACTCCTTAAGACTGGACCAGGTGATGCTTTCCTTGACTTGCCATCCCATGTTGATCCACCCTCCACTTCCATTCAGGCCAGGTCACGTGCTCTTCCTGGTTTCCATAAGGTGTTATCTCGGAGAGACTGTTGATAAATTGTTTAAGCAGTTTCACATCTATGCATACTGTGTGCTTCTGGAGGGCGAGGCTGTGTGCCTAACATAGTGCCGGGCACATACCAGCTGCTTAGTCGATGCTTAATGAAGGAACAGGGTGAACTGTGACAGCTCCCTGGCCACTCACCATGGTCCAGCCACCACTCTAAGACCTCTTCATATATGACCCACTTAAACCTCACCACAACCTTATGCAGTGGGTGCCATATGGTTTCCATTTTACAGATGAGGACACTGAGGCACAGTGAGGGTAAGAACCTTGTCCAAAGACGTGCAGTTGGATTCAAACCCAGCTCTAGGGGATGGCCAGTACCCACCACCCCGTGCTGCTTCTGCAGATCTGCCCATACCCATCATAGACTTCTGCCCTGCCTCCCCTCCCCAAGAATGCCAGTGCCTGGTCATGTCCGCCACATTGCTGGGACTTGGCTCAGGCCACACCTCCCCCTCTGCAGAAGCAGTTCCCCAATCCAGCAGGGATGAACCTTTGACACATACCATTCACTGGAACAAAGCCAACACCCACCCCCCAGAGCTCATTCAGGTCCTGGGACAAGTACAGTTTGTGACATATGGACCCATGAGACACCGGCTCTTAAGAAATGCCACCAGCGATAGTCATGCTTTTGGAGAAGTCCTCTTTTGGTGGGGAGCATGTTCATTTGCTCGAAAAAGAAACACGAGTTTTAATAACTTTCCCTTATTTGGCGTAATTACGGTTCACAGTTCACAGGAGACTGCCCCGTATTTGCTTTATCTTATTTGCTCTCCCCTGCTTCCCCATGAAGTGTTCAGGACAGGTTAGCCCTGTTGTCCGGAAGGGACAACTGTGTGTCAGCAACACTGAGTCACTTGCCCAAGGCTCATTAGGACGTTTGTTCGAAGCTTGCACTTGTTCCTTGCTTGATGGAAGCGTCTGAGCACTTTCTGGCTGCACAGCTACCTGCCGCACAGCATGGCTCCACCAGTCCCGCCCTCAGGTGTCTCAGCGCAGCCAGGGTCCTGTCCCTGGGGACTAGGACCTCAATATAGGAATTTGTGCATGTGTGTTGGGGGTGCACAATTGAGCCCATAGAAATGTATATGTTCTTAAAAGAGAAAAACGTTAACTATTTTGTTGAAACAAGAGCCCAGTGAAGAGCCCTTGCGGGAGGGTAGTACCGCAGCGTGTTTTGAAGTCCTGACCTCCAGTGCCTCAGAATGTGACTGTATTTGAAATAAGACTTTTAAAAGAGGTAATTAAGGGAAAATAATGCCATTTTGGTGGCCGTAATCCAGTGAGACTGGTGGCCTTTTCTTTTTAAATGTACCCCAAGGTGCACGTCTGGACAAAGGGCCGTAAGAAGCAGAAAGGCACCCTCCCCCCAAACCCCGGAGGCTCAGGAGAATCCCACCCCACGGACACCAAGATTTTAGACTTCTGGTCTCCAGAGCTGGGGAACAATAAAAGTGGATCATGTCAGCACCCCTGGAGCAGACGAAGATGTAGATACATTTTTAAAAAGCTCTATGTCGGGGGCGCCTGGGTGGCTCAGTGGGTTAAGCCGCTGCCTTCGGCTCAGGTCATGATCTCAGGGTCCTGGGATCGAGTCCCGCATCGGGCTCTCTGCTCAGCAGGGAGCCTGCTTCCTCCTCTCTCTGCCTGCCTCTCTGCTTACTTGTAATTTCTCTCTGTCAAATAAATAAATAAAATCTTGAAAAAAAAAAAAAAAGCTCTATGTCGGGATGCCTGGGTGGCTCAGTCAGTTAAGTGACTGCCTCTGGCTCAGGTCATGATCCCAGGGTCCATGACTGAGCCCCACAGAGGGCTCCCTGCTCAGCAGGAGGCCTGCTTCTCCCTCTGTCTGCTGCTCCCCCTGCTTGTGCACTCTTTTATTCTATCTGACAAATAAATAAATAAAATCTTCAAAAAAATACAAAAAAAACAAAAAACAAAAAATTAAAAAGCTCTGTGTGACCATCTATTTGTGTTCAGTTTTTGATAGTCCTAGACTTGTCAGCACTGCGAAGTTTCCCAAAACACAGGAATGGTGTGAGGAACATTGAGGAACAGTCCTGCGAAGGCACCATCCAAGGAGGCTGTGAGGGGAGCGACACAGGGATGAGGTGAGGATTCTGGACCACGGTGAGCATGTCCAACAGGGCCACTGCCCCCCCCCCCCGAGAGCTCTGGGCTGACAAGAAGACTTTCCTGAGCCTGTCTCCTCTCCAGCTGGTTGAGCCTGTGCAGACATATGACCGAGTCCCCCTCCAGTTCAAGACGGTCATCATTTCCTGGCAGGAAAGGGTAGAGAATTTCCAACTTAGCAGGGTTATGAGACATTCACGTTTCAGACTGGGAGGGTCCAAAGCCCCCCACCAGTCTCTTTCCACTGAAAAGCTTTAACACAAAAGGCCCTTTGGTTTCTTGGCAGGACTGGAGCTGGTGGCCAGGCGAGGAGGCGGCTCTGAGATCTGAAAGGGCCTGGGACCGCCAGCTCACAGAAGAGGCGGCGGGAGCTCTATGAGGACTTCAGCGCGAGCCTTTGAAACTTTCTGCAGTTCAAGTCTGTTTAGAGTCTGCTTCTGAAGCGGACTGCTCTCTTTCAACTCTGGTCTCTTAATTCGTCCCCCTGCCCCGGTGGCAGAGCCCATAGGAGCTTTGCAGGCCAGCGGCACTTGTCAGTGAAGCCCGGGGACAGGTGGCTCTCAGGACAGAGGCCTGGGAACACACAGGAGTGGGCCTTGGGATGAGGGACGAGGGACGAGGCTCGGGATGGGGAGAGCTGAACAGAGAGGGGAGGTGGGCGCTCTGCAGGCCCAGCTCCTGGGAGGGCCCTTTGATTTGAGGAGAGAGTCAGGAAAGCAGGTCCTTTGAGGAAGACCTGCACAGAGGGGGATGAGGAGGTGTGGAATTAGCCTTCCGTGACCGTTTGAGGGAGAACATGTCACTTTGTTCTGCGGCACTTTGTTAACTGCGGGGCGAGGGATTATTACTCTGCTACTGTTGGGAACCAGCTAAGAAATCATGGGGCGCAGGAGCACCAGCCAAGCACAGACAAGAGGCCCAGAAGCCACAGTGAGTCAATTAAGGTGGAGGATCTTAATCTTGGGGTGCACATGGCCCCAGGGCAGGGAGAGAAGCTTCACGGAGGCCACAAGCCTGTAGAAATCACAATAAAAGGTGTGGTTACTTTTCCAGTAACCACAGGTTACTTTTCCTGCCTGGAGGTTACAGCAGGAGATGGCAGAAACTGGGGGGGGGGGGGGTCAGCAGCAGGAAAACTGTTTGGAGTATGTCCATCTGTGTGAGGGGCAGAGCAACTGGATCCAGGGCCTGAGGCTGGCTGTAGGCACAGAAATAGTTCCCAAGAGGAGGAAGGCCATTCAAAGCCACAGAAGTGTACCATTTATTGGCGTAGCAAGTACTTTACCTGTATGATATCAGTTCCCACAGCTGCTCCGTGGGATGTGAGTATCATGGCCCCACTTTGCACTGGGAGAAACGGGCTCGGAGCAGTTAGAAATTTGCCCAAAGTCACCCAGCTGACATACCTTGCAAGAGTAGCAGCCGGTTCTGCGGGCCCTTGGCCTGTTCTCATTTTGCTCTGCGTGCTGTTTGGAGGGTTTATGCCTCCAGATGGGCCAGCCCACTTTATTCTGCACCCAGTGAGCAGCCCTCTGGGGGCCCAGAAGGTGAGTCTTCTGGGCGGGAATTCTCTACGTGATACCGGGGACTGGGGATCTGGTCCAATCTGTTTCCTATTATTCTCAATAAATAGTCTTTCTGAGTTATCCATTGTTTCATATGAGAGCAGGTTAGGAGAATTGGTTCCTAAATCCTGTTACTCTGGGTGCCCCAGGGAATTGAAGTGTGGGGTCAGCTGCTCACTCTGGGTATCTTTCAGCCTATATAGACATAATTGAGAAATGAGTGTGCAATTGTCTTGGGAGCAGTTGGTATCAGGCACCAAGGGGAGAAAATGTATACCAAGAGCTACAAATCATCATTAACTGGAAAGCCTAGGCCCTGAGAGCCAGTAGCAAAAGCTCTAAGCAGAAGGGATTTGGTGGGGAGTTGGGGTGGGCAGAAATGGCAGGAAGGGGAGCAGGCCATGTTCTTTACTCCTCCTGAATTGTTGCATTTATATTTCTAGAACACCATTGATAATAAGTATTTACTGATAACCTACAGGATGTGAATGATTTCTGAGAACTTCATGCTTTTAACCTGTTTGTTCCTCGTCCAAGCCACCATCAGTTGGCACTGAGGAGTCCCTCCGGGATAACGATGGTGAAGATAAGAGCAAACACTCATACGGAGCTTATGGGCACTGTTCTGGGATGTTCCTAAATCAGGACTCACAGCGACCCTCAGAGGAAGGTACTATTACCCTCTTATCTTACAGATGAGGAAACTGAGGCCCCGTGAAATGGAGTGATGAGCCAAGGTTGTGCAAGTAAGCAGGAATGGGAGAAGGGAGGGGAGCCTGTGAGCAGGCATTTCACCTGGCACCTGGGTGACAGAGAGTTGCTAAAGGGCTTGGGGAAGGGAACTTAGATTCCATGGACAAAACAACCACAGTTTGGTTTTTAAACCCATCTGAGGATTATTTAACTGTTATTCGTATCCCATCTCTGAAAGGCCCAATGGGATAGATGTGCTGCAGCCCCACCTGGGAATTCCTCAGGAGAAGGGACGTGGGAGGGGGTGGGGGTGGTGGCAGTTTTCAGGCACCGGCACCTAGCAGGTGCCCCAGCCACACGACGTGGTTCTATGCTTTGCGAGAGGAAAGAGGCCTTGCGTGGTTTTCATCATCTGACATTTGATTTAAACTTTTTCCAGTTTTATTTTAATGTTTTGAATCCGCTCTCTTGAAGAAAATAGTTTTGTATCTAATTCTGAGTGTGAAGGTTGCTAAGAGACTATTCATAGAAGTCCACAGTTTCAGAGCTGGAAGGAACTTGCGAGATAGGGCCCAATGCCCTCATTTTCCTGATGAGGGCACTTGGAGAGGACCCTGTTCAAGGTCAGGCAGCAAGCAGTTAATGACATTAGGAATAACCTGGCTTTTATACAGGACCGAGAATTAAATAATGAGAGAAGGCAAAATCACTCTCTTCTAAGGTTGAAATTTGTTATCAACCCAAACTCCATCTCTTACAAGTGCTAGAAAACCAGCTGAAGGGATAGTGCACCTTTAGAGAATGTATCATTTATGTGGGTTTGTGGAAAGCCCTGGTCACTGGCTCTAGACACGGTGCTCGAATGATGTAATCAGAACTCAGTCTGTTTCTTCCTCTGCTTCCCTCCTTCTACATTCACTTCATTTTTGGCAGATTCTTCTCAAGGGCTCCCCGAGGAGCTCCAAGGTGGCTAGCACGTTTGTAGGCTTAGCAGATGAAGAACCTTCTTCCCCACATCTCCCTACCACCAGCTCTATCTCGTTAGCTCAGATAGGCCAGTTGGGGTCACCTGCCCGCACAGGAAGCAATTGCCCTTGGCCGGGAGATGCAATGCTCTCCTTGATGGACCTGAGCCGCACGCCCGGCCTTGGACCTGGGGTAGGTCCCACCCACTGCAAACCAGATTGCCTCAGGGCAAGAAGGGGAGCTATTAACAGACCCGGGAGGAAGGGATGTGAGGCAGGCACAGCAACAGATGGGGAAACTCTAAGGTTTCCTGAGAGCAAGTTGCTGGAAGATGCTTTTCTTTCTCATTTGGCTTTTGCCATGGAGGAAACGTCGTGTTGACTGAGGCCTTGAGAACAGCTAAGAACATCTTCTCTTGGACTGGGAGGAAAGGAAAAAGATCTCTCTCATGTATATCAGGGCCTGGAAGGAAGCCCCTGGCAGATG
This sequence comes from Mustela putorius furo, assembly GCF_011764305.1. Taxonomy (NCBI): domain Eukaryota; kingdom Metazoa; phylum Chordata; class Mammalia; order Carnivora; family Mustelidae; genus Mustela; species Mustela putorius. The sequence continues at coordinate 106,755,639 of NW_025421987.1, read as the reverse complement.
GTACAAGCAGCCTACGAGGGCTGTAGTTTCAGACTTGCTCACAGACCCTAAGAAGGTGCCCAGATCCCGGGGATGTGAGGTCACAGGCTGGTTTGTGACCATGGCGGCCGACTGTCCTCTCCCATGGCGCTCACTGTCTCTCTCCTGCTCCCAGACTTCTTCCCTGAAAATTGGGGAGTCAGCTCTTTGGGACTGATTGTGTGGTTCTAGCTATGCGAAACCCCTCTCCACATTGACCTTCCTTGCCCCTCGGGGACTGGGGCTCGGATCTAGACCTCCTTCCATCTTTCCCCCTGATTCTCTGGTCAAATAACTCCATCTTTATAGCTTAAGCTCCGGCCCCATCATGAATCCTTTACCTTCTTGCACGGCCTCCTTCTTTGCCTCACTATCTCTAGAGAGTCCCTCCCCTTCCATTATCTCCAGACATAGCTCCTCCCACACAGGGATGCTTTCCCGCCTTAGAAAACTCCCTCCAATTCGGCAAAGGAGGGGAGTTTACCATCCTGCAAAGGGAGAGTCCCAAGGTAGGGCAGAGTGCACGGCACAGAGAGGCCCAGGCTCGGGTTCCCCAGAATCTCTCTGCTCTGCTTTCCTCCGTTACTGCTTGTTCTTGGCGGTCTCCCTGGTGCCGGCAAGATGCCTGCCTACAGCAACTGGGACGCCGTGCTCTGTGTCATCGCCCGGAAAGGAGCTCTCTCCTCCACCCGCAGGACGAAAGAATGTTCCTTCAGTCCACGGACCAACTCAGGTCTCACCTCCCTCCCTGGACACGTGACAGTCACCAGAGGGATGCCAGGTGCCGATTGGATTCCTAAACCCAGCACTGGTAAGAGGGGTGCTCAACTTGCTGGTTCCCATCATCAGGACCTTTTCTGGAGCTGGGGCTGGTCCAGAGGCCTCTAGGTGTCATGTGGCCCGAGTGGAGAAGGGCAAGGGTTGGAGGCTGGGTAGGCATTATATCATGTCTAACTGGGTTGTCCGTGTTTGCTGTGTTCTAACAAAAAGGCATATTTGCTGAAAGACACGGTACTGCCAACATAGTATGGCTTAAACGGACCTTTATGGATTTAAACTCATAGACTCAAGGTCATGGGTAAAATTGTTTGCATGGAGAAAATGCATGACCTCATGACAAAACGTCTTATTTAGAAATGCATTTATACCAACTGAAGTGATGTTAAGTTGAAACAATTATTAGGATAATTAAGTCTTTATTTGGGGAAACGTGGTCCCTTGGACCCTTTACAGGTCTTTGTTTGACCCATGCCATCTGAGTGAGCACACTCACGCAGACACACACCGAGGGCTCCTCTCTGGGGACAGTTACAGTGTGCCTTGGCTGAGGGTTCTCATCGGCTTTTATCCTTTGCCCTTTGCCCCAGGGTCTGGGCAAGGACATGTGTTCTGTGGCTTTCTGTGTATTGATAAGAGTCTGTGTTTGGAACAAGTACCTTGGGATCTCATCTCTGTGTACTCACCTTCAGCCCTTTCTGGAGAATGTTCTGGATTTAGGGGCAGGAAGACAATTTGGGCAATAAGAAGCTGTCAGTGCCATCCCCTATCAGCTGGTACTTTATGTTTCTTTTGGGCTGGAATCCTGAATCCAATAATTTACTCTCTGTCCACCAGCAGAGTAACCGGGGCTGGGGGACATAAGCCAGACATCCCGCAGATGACACAGTGGGTAAAACATGAGCCTGTCAGAACACTTCTGGTTCTGGCTGAGTGTGTTTTTATGTCCTTGTCCTTAAAGTGGGGGCCCTGTTCCAGTGATGTATTCGGGGCATATATTGATGGTTTACCCTGTACCAGGCTCTGGGCTACTGATCTCCTCGACATCACTTCATCTCATTCTCAAAAGCCACGTGAGGCAAGTATCATCAGCTGGGGTTTACAGACAAGGAAACTGAGGCTCCAGGAGGTTAATTGACTGGCTAGGGGTCAAACCATCAGCCTGCGGCAGAGCTGAGGTTGAAGGCCGCTCCTCGTGACTCTGGGGTCTCTGCTTCTATCGGTCATTCTGTGCACAGGGCTGCGGGAAGGAAGAACAGGGAAATAGCACGAGAAGGACCCGGGGGCAGCGCTAAGCACCATGGGAGGCTCAGCCAAGGGTGCTGGTTGCTGCCACCGTTGTTGTTATGGAAAGCAAAGGTCCTGGATAATCCCCAAACTGACAGCCGGCCCTGCAGAATCTTGAGCTGGCCATGGTCTCCCTGAAAACTTGTTTATTGGCCTTGTGGTTGTCTGAAGAAAGAGTTGTCTGTCCTCTCTCAATTGCTTGGGCCCTCAGAAGGTAGGCTCGGGTTACTGAGCACATACACCTGTTGTCCTGGGCTGGGAGGGGTTGGGGAACTCAGGCGACCAGGCACGCATCTGACCTGGGCTGGGGTCAGCAGCGTCCTTGGCAGGCCGACGTGCTGGCTGGCCAAAGGCCTTCCAGCAGGGGCTGCAGTGGGCTCCCGTGGCCAGAGGCCTTACAGTTTGCCCTCCTGTCATCCTGGTACCCCATTGTCCACCCTGACATAGTGCAGACTCCTCCTGGAGGCAGGCCCACCTCAGCAAGGCTAAGGGCAGCCCCTGACTGGGGGAAAGGTCAGAAAAAGCTAGTAACATTGGCTACGCTATCAGCCAATGCTAGAGAGTCCTGCTAGTGTGAAAAGCTGGGCTCAGGGCTCTCGGTACTCCTCAGAGTCTTACAGTACACTTGCCGAGCGGAGCACTCTCATGGGCAGCGCTGCAGGGCTGCAGAAACAGGCTAACGAGTTGGGGTAACTGGCCCACCTGCACCCAGCGGACGCAGTGTGACTTGCACTAGGCACATCCAGCATGGAATTTCATTCTCTTAATTGCGAAACCTTAGCATCTCCCCCAACGCAAAGGATTGGGGCAGGGTCATTTTATTCTCCTTCCCTTCGGTAATCTTTGGCATGAGGACAAAGCTAAGAAAAGTGTTATCCGTGTGCCAGACATCATGTGGGTGCTGTCCTTATCACCAAAACTTGCAACAGTAATGCAAACCCCAGCTCAGAGAGGTCGGGTGACTCACCCCAGGTCACACAGCTCTTTCGGCTTTCACGGAAGCAACTTTGGTCACCTGGGAAGAATGTACCGTGGACAAGTTCCCAAACTACACCGGGACACGCATCTTCTGATTCCCACCAAGTATACCTCCATCTTCATCGGCTTTCTCCAAGGCTGCCAGCTCTTCTTACTGCTCTATGTGCCCCTTTGGGAGAAACTAACCTAGCCCAGCTGAGCCTGCCACCGGCTCAGGGAGGGGAGTGCGAAGCTGGAGGAGTGTGCAGCTTATCACCCCGGGGGAGCCCAGAAAGCAGGGCGGTGGCACCATTCCTCCTTGTTGCTGCGGGGGATCCCCCCAGTGTTTGTCTCCCCTGGGAATAAATCCTGACTCCATGGGGCCTGGGTCAGGAATAAGAGGCCATGGGAAGTAGGCAGTTCCCATGTAAGCTGTTGCAAGAGACGGAACCGCACTCAACCTCACCCGACTTTTTAAAAGCCACGTAATAGGAAGAGCATGGGGGTTAGAGCCCCACAACAGACGAATCCAGGCTGCGTGGCTGCTGCAGTAGGATGGGGAGCTGCTTCCTTGAGGTGCGGCTCTCAGGATGGGCCAGCCCCCGGGCCAGGGCCTGCCCTCACGTGCCTGTATGTCAGTCCTCACTGGGTTTTAGATTTCTGTTGCCAAACACAGTTCCTAAACAATGTAAGGTGTTGTTTGTTTTCCTTATTGGCTAGAAAGATACTTTCTATAAAGTGGCAGGGAGCAGAAAGCGATGGGCCCACCTCTGTCTGGCTTACAAACGCTCTTGGGGCCCAGACATTGCCAGGAGGCAAGAGCCTCTGTGGAGAAATGATTCGTCCTCTCTGCCCACAGTCACCAGACTCTTCTCTGAAGATACGACAGAACTGGAGCGAAGGGGATCCAGGGAGAGGGCTGTCTTCGGGCAGCAATCTGCGGGTGCTTTCGCCTCAACTGCACGGACACAGTCTGATTTCCTGGGGACTAGTGGGTGGTGAGTTCACAGTCCTCCCCGTCCTGGTGGTGGGTCAGAAGAAGCCCCTGCTGACGGCCACTGGCTGCACAGGTACTGGAGCTGGGGGATGGGGGATGCTCAGGGTTCTGGGTGCTGGGAGGAGGCAATGGCATCCTGAGAGGTGTTGGCAGCCATACTGTGGGCATGAGGGCAACGCTCCTCACCCAGGCCCTGATGCTAACCTTCTCCATTGGTCCCCTGGCCTCTAGCCCCCACCCCAGGAAGCAAATCATCTGGCTCCTGAGCATAGCCACCATTTTCTGTAAAGGACGGGGCGGGGGGCGGTTGGCATGGGCTCCAAGCTGATGGCAGGCAGGTGCATCGCTGGCCCTTCTGGCCCAGGAGCAGGGTACGAGTACTGTGTAGCAGGTGCTCCTGCCCCAGGCCATCAGACCAGGCTCCTCCTCATCTGGCCCCAGAGGACCCCTCTCCTCTTGGCTTACATCCTGCTCAGCAAACACACATTGCTGTTCTGCAAACCCTGCCTGAAGTTAAGGAAAACAGCACCCAGGTCTCCATGAAGCTAGCTACCCTGATGCTCTTGCTTCTTCCTTCTTTCCATCACCAAAAACATTTCCTGAGCACTGGTCTGCGCCTGGACCTGTGCTGGGGCTGAGGGACGGAGATGTGTAACTGCCCTCCAGGGCTCCCAGGCTATGACCAGAGCCAGACTCCCAAGCCAGCTACCATGTTGCCATCATGCTTTCTCACCGAACCTTCCTCCAGAACTCGTTCTTGAGTGTGGGCTCATCTTACTCCTCTTCTGGCCGCAAGTCCATTTCCTTCACTGGGTTCTGCTATCCTGCAAGCTAGACAATGAACAATTCCTTTGTCTTATGTGACAATGAGTCCTTCCCTATGATTGTCGCAGGCAGAGACGCAAGCATTTTGTGTGTGTGTGTGTGTGTGTGTGTGTGTGCACCCCTGTGTGAGTTTCAGGAGTTGCATCATGTCTGCAGAGGAAGAAAGCTCGACCTGATTGTGGGCTTGGGGGACAGTGATGTGAGGAGGGACCAGGTAATGGGTTCTTGCCAACTTGAGTTAACCAAGTTCCCAACCAGACAGCATGGGTCTCTGAAATCTCAAGCAGCCCTGGGTTAGCCAGCCGTGACCTGCCTGAGCCGTGGGGGTGGGGAGTGGGAGGTGGGAAAGGCTGGGTGCTCTGTGCTCCAGGTGTCCCTGCAAAGTCAGAAGCCACTAATGGAAATAACCACCGGGGCATGATTTTTCATGCCTGGATTCCAATCACAGACCTGTCATCCAAGAAGAATATTGAAGGGGAAATTCCATTTCCTTTTAAACCAAATGTTCCCCCACAGAAGCCAAAGGCTTGTGGGAACAATCCTGATTGGAAAGGCTTGAGCATATATTGTTCTGGCTTCTCGAGTGAGATGTGACAACACTCATCATTTATTGAGAGATGAGTTTACGGAGAGCGGGGGCCTGCCCGCACGTGGCAGTGACCTTTCTTGCTGCCTTGGACCAGATACTCAACTCACAGGAGGAGCCTGGGGCCCAGCTGGTCTTTGCGAGCAGATGGATGTGGGTCCTGGCAGGTGGGGAAGCTGGGCCTGAGGTACCGCTCAGCAGAGGTGCCACATTAGGGCCCAGCGGAGCCCCCGAGGGAAAGAAGGCGCTCTGCACCAGTCCCAGAGAGAAACGCAGATCCTGGTGTGCATGCCCTTCTGCTTCTGTGTGGTTTGTCCGCACACAGGGCATTTATTCAAGGGCAGAGAAAGAAGGGTGATAGGCCCCATGGCCTGAGCAGTCAACGCAGGTCCCCTCCCTGGTCTGCCCCATGTGGCCAGCGAACACTGATGGCTCGCAGTTTCTACTCTGAGTGCTTAGAAGAACTGCACCAGTGAATCCTCTAAGCTACCAGCCTATACAGTCCAATGATGATCCTCCTTTTGGACTAAGAGATGCTGAGGTTCAGAGAGGCTGAGTAACTTGCCTCAGGTCACACAGCCAGGAGGGCTTCCTGGCTTCTTACAGCTTCACTGGACCCCTCCCATGGCCTCCTGGCATTGCTGTCCTCCCTGTCCCTGAGGAAGAGACAACCTCCTGGATGGGCTCTTTTACAGATTCACGGGGACTTCCCACATGGGTGAGATGCACCCACAGGGCCACCCTTTGTGTATGGTAATGGCTGGCAAAATCTGGCCCCAAGAGGAGTATGTGAAAGGCAGGCCTGTTGCTGCGGGCGGTATTTTTTTTTATTCCACAACCATGACTTACTCTTGAATCACGATCTCCTGTCTCCTGCTGCGTGTGCATTCTCTGTCTGGGACAAGACTTGCTCGGGGCAAAAACATGTCCCGTGGTGTTGCCAGCAGGGGTACTGGGTAAGGGCAGTGCCTCCAAAACACCTCAGGGCAGTTGGCTGCGGACGGGTCTGTGCCTATCAGGCTTCAGGACACGGGAGGCGAGGACACAGCCTGGGGGAGTGACTGACGCCCTGTGCTGGGCCAACAATATGAGGGCCTTGTGTCCAGTTCTATTTTAAACAGTAACTTTTCAAGTTGCAAACAAGAAGTAGTTAATGCTTATTGTAGAATATTCTAGTATATGTGCTGCCGAAGCGAGCACTATTGTAGAATATTCTAGAAATACAGACAAAATAGGAGAGAATCTTCACTCAGCATGCCACCAACACATATTCCCCATATTCCCAGTGCTCACATTTAAGGGTGTTCCTTCCTGTTTTGGGGGTGGGTCTGTGCATGCACCTGTGTGTGTATGTATGTGTGAGTGTGCAACATGGGTGCGCATCTGCGTCATACTGAGCATATAATTATGCATCTTGCTTGGTTCCCAATTCCTCGCAGAGACAGTGCTTTATGCTTGTATAATGCTGCATCACTCTGTGGACAAGACATAACTGATTTCCCCCCCCTTATCATGTATTCCTCGTGTAATAAAGGCCAGCACTTCAAGGGAAGAGCCATAAGAGCAACCCTAGGCTACATATGTTGATCATTTCTTTAGGGTGGATTTCTAGAAGTCAGACTATGGAAATAAGACTAGGAACATTGTCAGGGGCCTTGGTATCCTTTGCAAAGCACCAGTCCACGTTCAAGGGGCTTTGACACAAAAGGACACGTCCAGGGCCAAGTGATTGGTCTGATGTGGATACCCACTCCCTGGAGGGACGATTGAGATGAGAACCCCTTCGCTTTGAAAAGGGAGGCGGTGCGAACAGAGAAGCTGCCCTGGGATGTTTGAAGTACATCCTGTGAGAAGGGGAGTGAATTCTTACCACGAGTCCATAGGGTGAAAACCAGCCCCATGGAGTAGCATCTTGGCTTAAGACAGGAAGAAGTGCAAAAAAGAAAATCTTAGTGTGTTGGCTGGAGGCTTTGCCTCATGCTGTGGGACAGAACTTGTCCCGGGATGTTTGGGATGGCGAGGCACACGCTGCCTGCTAGGGCAGAGGCTGCCCGGCTGTGGGCTCGCACCTTCCCAGAAGTGTTCACAGACGGGGGGTGTAGACAGGCCATATGGTAGAGTGTTTTGATATAAAAGGGGCTGTGGGGTGGGGGGCGCCTGGGTGACACAATTGCTTAAGCATCCAACTCTTGGTTTTGGCTCAGGTTGTGATCTCCTGTCCTGAGATCAAGCCCTGCCTCGGGCTCCCTGCTCAGTGTGGAGTCTGCCTAAGATTCTCTCCCGCCCTCTCCTCACCCTTCAGATACATAAATAAGTAAATAAATCTTAAAAAGGGGGTGCGGTGGGGGAGAGGAAGGAGTTCAGGGGAGCTAAACATAAATACCATTCCTACAAGATATAGTCTTTCACAGTGTATTTTCCACAATGCTCTTTAACGTGTTCTTGCTTCTGATGACATGCACGCAGCCTGCTGCCCGTCTGATGAGCCTCCGTGCGGGGCCGCAGGTTTGGCTCCTTCAGTAAGGCCCACGGCTTCCCACCTCCATGTCAGCGGCATGCAGCTTCCCAGACCTGTTCTCATCGATACTAGCACTTTGAAATAAACTACTGTGCTATCAGGAAAAGCAACACAGATGAAGCTGGCGGGGCTGGGAGAGAAGCAGCGGCTAGTTCTCGGGTGGGCCGTAGAGTGGGTGTGGGGGAGGGTTGTCCCCTGACACAGGCGCGACTCCACATTCAGACAGAGAGGCTGTGTGTACCGCATGGCTGTGCAGCAGGTCCAGTGTGGAGGACCACGTGCACGGGCTGTTCTGCCCCCGGGACATGATGCAAAGCTGCAGCCAGACCCCCAGGGGCACACCTCCCAACTTGACTTCAGGAGGGAGCCCTCAACAGGATTGTCTTTAAAAGCAGCAGGCTGGGTAGCTATGGGCCATGTGGAGAGATTCCCAAAGCAGCTCAGGCTGGGGTAACTATACAGGTGCCTGGACAGTTGACTCTGCAAAGTCCTACAAGGCTGGCTGAAGAGCTGAGCAGTCCCTTAGCTGAACCATGGGTCAGGAAATGGGTTCTTTCCATCTGCTAGCTTCTCTGGCTTCCATGTGAAGGGGGTTGTGGTGCTGCAAAGGTTGGGGCTGCCCTCCCCACTCTCCACCTCCAGGGCCAATTTCCCTGGCATGAAATCCAGAGGCCTGGAATCCCCCTCCCGCCCCAAGGAATGCAATCTTGCAATCTCTTGCTGGGCCTTTGCAGCTGCTGCCGGTCAGGCCGAGGTTGTTGAGAGGCCTGTCCAAGCTCCAAATGCTCGCTCTGGAGAATGTGGGGTGGAGAGCTAGCTCTAGGACCCAGCTGAGCATCAGGCTGCAGATGGGATAGGGAGTAGGTTCATGGTTTCAGCCTGGGCTCAGGGAGTCCCACAGGGGCGAGATCTCTGGGCTTCCTTTGTCCCTTCCTTTAGGCAGACTGACCCTGCACACAACCCTCCAGCAGACAACCTTCATCATCGTCTCCCATGAAAAGGTTCCTTATGTATTTGTTTTTGTTGTTGCCAAAGATCATTGTTATTTTAATTCAGGGCAGGTACTTCATTCATCCATCCACCTTCCAGGCACCACCATGTGCCAGTCACCATATAGGATCTGGGCTGAATGGGCCCATACTTCGGCCCCTCCTGGGCTTGCCTTTCTGCAAAATGGATGGGTCTATGTTCCAATGAGCCTGCATGCCATGGGAAGGGAAATGTTTGGGTTCCTTATCACTCCAAGGAGTTTCACTAGGCCTTCCTGTAGGTTTGGCCAGAGGTCTTAGAGCCAGGATGCAGACTTGGGCAGAGTTTTATCTGAAGGCACACAGAGCAGAGAATGTCATGGCAGGCAACGAGTCCTTCAGGGTAACTACTTTGTCCTAATCACCTTTGTATTCCCTATGCCTGGTGCCATTGCTGGCACATTAGATGCTTCATAAACAGTCATTGAATGAATGACCCAGCCCAGTCCTTAGGAAGCAAGGGTGAAGACAGGAGGTGCGTGAAGTCCTGGGGAATGGGTAGACCACAGCCTGCAGAGAAAGGCAGTGACCCAGAAGCTGGGAGGGAGCAGGACTGACGGTGAGGCAACACCACGGGTGGAGAGAAGCTGGAGTTGCCCAGAGTCCCAGCTGGACACATGGACACTAGCCTTGGGCAAGACAGGACACAAGCATTTTGTCCTCCTCACAGAGACAATCTCTGTAAAGGGTTGGGGAGTGAAGTTTTCGGGATGGTCTCCTCTGCAAAGGCTTTCTTCTTGGCTTTGGAACACCGGCCCCTCCTGACTTTCTTCTTATCTCCCTGGCTGCCCTTTCTTCGTCTACACTTCCCTTCTTTCCTCCTCATTGTTACAGCCTACAGTGTCTCAGATCTGGTCCTTCCAGTTCTCTTTGTACCCACTGCATCTGGGTTATCCAGTCTTGGCCCATGACTTTAAGGATCACTCTATGCAGAGACCTTTGAATTTCCACCTCTGACCTGACCGTTCCCCTGAGCTGCAGACTTGTACCGCATGAAAACTCATAGCTTGTTCAAACTAAAAATTTTTCACTCTCTGTCCTCCCTTGTGACTTCCTATGCTTTTGCCACTCATTTTCCCATCTCAGTAAATAGCACTAGAACCTTCCAAGTCAAGGCTGGGACCAGAATGAGGTAAGCACAATAGTTCAGGAGGCCCTCGCCTTCAGGTGCCCATCTGTACCTTCATAGCCCTGAGAGCAAAGGCCTCCTTGAATATTGTGCCTTTGACACTTGCTTCTCCTCCACCCTGACTACACCAAGAGGCTCCAACCACATGCCTAGAAATTACATTTGATTCCTCTTTCTTTTTAACACCTATATTCAGTCCTCCAGGAGGTCTTTTTGACTCTGCTGTGAACTTAGCAAATGCATCCCATTCTCTCCACTCCCATTCCTACCACACCAGCCCTGTCCTCATCACCCCTCCCCTGGACCACTTATGGGGTTCCCCTGGTTCCATTCTTGCCTTCCCCCAATCTATTTTCCACACAGCAGCCAGAAATGCAATTTTTATTTTTACAAAAGTAATATACGGACACAGTGTTAAGAGACAAATCTTTTATAAGCTTCTAATAGACAACAGCAGGCTGCTGTCCCGTCCCTCCTCGGTCACATTTCACGCTTCCCAGAGGTGAGAACTTCCAGCTTTCAGCAGCTGCCACCATCTTTATACTGCTAATATTTGACTTTTATGCTTTACCTATTTTCTACTGAATTCCAAATATGAAATAAGAATTATCTCTCTTATCTCCCCCACCCATCACACAATCACACAGACATGTGGTAATCACATCTTTCTAATTTAGCTACATCCCAAGTCAGATGAAGTCAGCAGTCCACATGAGGTTGCTGTCCAGGTGGGTAGGGAGGGGTGTGGGATCCCACTGTCTCTCACACAGGTCTTCAACCCATTCTCTTATGTTCAACCCCACCCACGACAGCCTTCACAGCCATCTCCTTTCTTCCAGTTCTAGATGCTGAGGCAGGAACAGGCTTCTTCCTGGCTTCCTTCCTTTCAGACAAGCATGGTTCTCCCTTGGTTGGTGTGCCAATATGGCTACCCTTGTCCATCTTCTTTCCCTGTTACACCTTGTTCATATGTCTTGTCCACTGTCATCTCCCTCTTTTTCTTTTTGTCTTTATGGGTTCGTTCTTCTTTTACCTCATCTTTGTCATTTTGTTGGAATTCGGGGAGGACACATGTAGTCAATCCATCATGTTCAACTTGGAAGCCCAGGTAGTGCAATTGTGTTCAGCATACAATGTTCAAACTTTTTTTTTTCAAAATGTCTTCTCTTTTCTTTCTTTTTTTTTTCCTTTTTTCCTTTTTTTTTTTTTTTTTAAAGAGAGAGATTTGTTTATTTATTTGAGAGAGAGCATGAGTGAGGAGAGGAGCAGAGGGAGAGAGAGTGAAAGAATCTTAGGCAGGCTCCACACTCACAACCATGAGATCATGACTTGAGCCAAAATCAGGAGTCGGACCTTTAACCAACTGAGCCACCCAGGTGCGCCTCAAAAAATCCTTTCTGGAATGATCAAGTGACATATGATGGATGTAAATAATGTCATGCATAATGATTGTCATGACCTATGCTGATCTAGGGCATAGGATAGAAATTTTAAAATTATCAATACATTCAACAGTGTTCATTTAAAAATACTAATGGAGCATTGACTACATGCTAAATACCTCTTCAGGGGTTTGACATAAAGAGAACAAAGTAGACATGACACCCACCCTCACGGAAATTCATCCACATTGGGGGACAGGCCAGATGATAATCAATTACTGTATGATAAATGGGAAGATTGTAGAATGTTTTAGAAGGTGGTGAGATCTACAGAAAAAATGAGCGGTAAAGCTGGGTAAGGAGGATACAGACTGTCAAGATGGGGAGAGTTTGCATGATGCAACAGTGTAGGCAGGCAGGGCTCGGCTGAGTGGTGACCTTTGAGCCTAGATGTGCTGGAGGAAGGGAGATACATTGTGCTATCTGGAGAAAGAGTGTTCAGGACAGAGGGAATCGTGAAGGCCCCGGAGCAGAAGCGTTATTGTGACCAGGGTCCCAGGGATGGAAAGAGCAAAGGGCAGTGGGAGGTGGTGAGGGGAGAGAAGTCACGAGGATGGGATACCATAGAGACCTTATAAACACTTGTAGGAACTTCAGATTTTATCCAGAGAAGATGGAAACCAAAGAGGCTCTCTGAGCATGGGAGTGTTGTAAACTGGTCTGCTTGGCCATTCAAGAAATTCGCTCTGTGTAGCAAAAAGACTGTCAGGGCAAAAGGAGAAATAGCCTCTTGTTTTTGTTTAAAGTAGTTTTGCTCACCCTGGTGTGAGATGACAGTGGCTTACATGGGGGTGGCAACAGAGGGGCTGATGAGAAGCGTTGGATACTGGACATACATCAAAGGTAAACCCCACAGAATTTTCTTAGGGTTTCAAGGAAGTAGAGTCAAAGGATGACTCCAAGAATTTTGGCCTGAGCCTTTTGACAAAGGGTAAGGGGTAGAGGAATGTGGGGAGTGAATGGGATTCATGAATAACCAGAGACTCAGGGCCATGAAATCAAGCCTGAGGGCAGTGGGAAGAAATGCAGAGGGCTCTTTTGTGTAGTTTAGATCCTTGATGACTTCCTGTTGCACACAAAATAAGGATCCCAGTCAAGATGATTGAGAACTTACAGAAGTAGCTTCTTCCCCCTTTTCCCACCTTCCTTTTTAATTCCTCTCCCCAGCACCCATTGCCCTCTAGCTACATCAGCCTTCGGGATATTTGCCCTAGCTCCTCTGCTTGAAAAGCTCTTTTTTTGCGAGGCAGGGGAGGCTGACATGCTCCTAATCCAGGTTTCCCCGTGTTCGGCTCCTTCTTACTATTCAGATCTCAGTCTAAATGTCACCAACCCAGAGAAGCCTTCCCTGGCCACCCAGTTTACTACTTTATATTGCATCATGCCATTTTAATTTCATCATAACATGTTCCACAAACTGGTATTTTCTTGCTTGTGTGTTTATTTACTATACGAAATTATTAACCTGCCTGAGATATGTCAGAATGCAAGTAGCCTTGCCTGTCTTGTTTCCTGCTGTGTGCCCAGGCCTAGACCTATGCCTGGCACATAGTAGAGGTTTCACATTGCTGAATGAATGAGCATCATGTAGAGCTTTCCCTCTGAAGGGAATTCCCCCCACCCCCAACGCCACCCACCAGCTCACTCTTTGGTTTTAATATGGAGTTGTTTTTTGCCAGGATCTGGATGGGCTGCACTTCACAACTTCTGATCAGCTAGAAACTGCATAAAATCCTGGTTCTCAGGAGGGGAGTTGGTGGTGCAGAATCTCTGCTAACATTCTGGGAACCAGTAAGAGAAGAGATAGTCAGCAAGCTGGGTTGGAGCCTAGAATGTCTCCCTCCCTGCCCAGGGAAGAGCCAAAAATCTGGAGAAACTTAAAGTTTTCTTCCTCCTCTCTTCCTTCTTTCAGCCAAACTAGAAATACCTTTATTAGAAGGAAATGAAGAGACCTGGTTTGACCCTGAGATGGGGATGTTCTCCAAGAGACTTCTGACTTTATTTGCTTTTAGTTGAGGAAGGCTATGGGGGGGAGGGGATGAATAAGGTCCTTTTTCCTTAAGGAGGCAGAGAAGAAGGCTTTGGGTGCTATTTGTTCCTCATCCTGGCTGCGTTTAGATGGCCTGAGAAAGCAAATCTTTACTCATCCCCTAAATGTATTTTGACTTCAATTTTTGTCCTCAGCAATCCATCCTATACCCTGTAGCCAGAACGATCTTTCTCTCAGATGAATCTCTCTATGCTTTACTTTAGATATTTTCCATTACCTTGTCTCTAGGTTTACTAAGCCTCTGTTCAGCTGTGTCCACTTTCTTTAACATATTAATCATAGCTGTTTTAAAGTGTTCTAACTTATTTCTCTTATTTGCTTTTTCTCCTTACCATCAATCACATCTTCTTGTCTCTTTGCATATCTAGTAATTTTCCATTACATACTGGTCATCATGTATAATAGAATCATGGAGGCTTTGGATGGTCTTCTCAACCAGCAAGCATTCCTTCTTTGTAAGCTGGATAGGGTAGAAAGACTACCACCTCAATCCAACTGAAACAATTGCAGTTTTAGTAAGACCCAGCGTATCTGTAGTTTGTCCTTGTTCCTTGAGTGAAATCTTTCTGAAGTTTTGATTTATAGTCTGCTGGTATGCAGCCCTGAAAGTTCCTCCTCCCTATCACAGGACCAGCAAATTAATGGCTCACTAGTCACATCTTGCCCACTGCCTGATTTTGTATGGCCCACAAGTAAGAATGGTTTTTACAGATGAAAATTTTCAATCTGTTTAGTGATGGGGAGCATTAACTTTGTAGGGGAATCCCTACCAAGTGAAATTCTATCTTGTCCTAAAAAGTCCGTTCTTCTTATTGGTAGACCTGTATTACAAAAAAAAAAAAAAAAAAAAAAAAAAAAATCATGTCTACCGCAATTTGAATTTAATCAAAAATTTGTGGAAATCTGTTTTCTCTTTTGTTATGAAAATACCTTTATAATATCCTCACTTTTGCCTCTTGGTCGGCAAGGCATGTGAGTAAATATTTACTATAAAATAAATATATATTGGGGCATCTGGGTGGCTTAGTTGCTCAGGTATCTGACTCTTGATTTTGGCTCGGGTCATGATCTCAAGGTCGTGGGACTGAGCTCCTATTGGGCTCTGTGCTCAGTGGGGAGTCTGTTGGTGTTCTCTCCCTCTCCCTTTCACCCCTTCTCTAAAATAAATAAATAAATCTTAAAAAATAAATAAAACAAATATATGTCTACTACATAATAATACTTATTATTATTAAATAAAGTGTTTACATAAGAAGTTTGCTAACCTCTGGTGTATCAGTTAGAGTTTGATCAGAGCAGCAGAGCCAATGTGAATGACAGGGAATAATAATTACATGGATTAGACCTTATGAAGTTGTGGAAGCTGGTGGGGGATTCCATGGATGGTTACTGCATCTGTGTCTAGTGATGGGCCAGAAGTTGCTCTAGATCAGCAGAGTACCGTTGCCTCAATCCACTTTACAAATCTCAAATTTATCTTGTGACCCTCCCCCCATAACCTGGTACCAAACATGGAAAAGAATTCTGGGAAAGGCATTTCCAATTTAGCTAAACTACCACAGTGAACACCACTGATATTTTGAGCTTAGATCTTTATCTTTCCACTTTGGGTATATTCAAAGTCTGGCAAGTGTCCTATTTTTTTTTAAAGACTTTATTTATTTATTTGACAGAAAGAGAAGTCACAAGTAGGCAGAAAGGCAGACAGAGGGGGTGGGGGAAGCAATGCTCCCTGCTAAGCAGAGACCCTGATGTAGGGCTTGAGCCCAGGACCCTGAGACCATGACCTGAGCTGAAGGCAGAGGCTTAACCCATTGAGCCACCCAGGCACCCCCAAATTCTGGGAAGTATCCTAAATGAGAATGGCATGTTTATCACAACCCTCCTCCCTCTGATTATGGTGGGAGGGAGACTTCATTCCTTTTTCCAGTCCTGGTGCCCTGCCTCTAGTGCTGTCCTAGGTCAAAATCAGCTTTGCCTACAGGCTCCTCTTATTTCCAGTCCATCAGCCAGCCTGTATGACCTTGAAGACTTTCCTTGTTCCTCTTTCTTTGGTAAGGTTCCTCTGGCTGGGCCAAGTCCCATCACCAGCCTGTGCCCTGAACTGGCAAGAGTCCCCAAGGAAGAAGAGAGCCAACATTCATCAGTTCACCTAGCAAAGGCTTTTCTTTCCCTGGACTTTAGTTCATCCAGACTTCATTGCCTCCATCGTACTCTTAGATCTTTAAAAATAATAATAATAATAATAAAAGATCTTTAATTTTTTCCCCAATTTTCCCTTTTTTCCCTAGTCATTGCAGGAGGAAAGGTGGCCTGCAGCAACTTTCCATACCCTGCCTGAATGCCAGAAGTCTCTCCGGTCAATCCAGTGGGCTACTTCCTCCTTCGACTGAACGTCCCCATTGACCTCAGGAGAAAATCCTGTCTCAGCACACGTGGCTCTCCATGTTTGTTACTTAACTATTCAGTCTCACCACCCAGACTGACACTGGCCCATACACTGCATATTCTCTCTGGCCTGGCTGCTTTTATCCATTCCAGGGTCTGTTGGAAATGTCCTTACCTGATTTCCCATTTAACAAACTCAATTAATCCTTCAAATTCCAGCTCAGATGCCAAATTCTCTGTAGCAGGCTTGGGTGCCCCCTTCCCTGTGCTCTCGACTGCCATGGACTTCTGTGCGTGTAGGTTTATGATCTCCATTTCCTGCTGAGAGATGGCAGAAGAGGGACTGGGCCTTGCTCATCTCTGTGTTCTGGCAGCCAGGGCTGCACCTGACATCCAGTAGACATCGACGCTTGTACACAGAGACAATGAAAGCAGAAGGAGGGAAGGGAGAAAAGAAGACAGAATTAGATAAAGAACAGAAAAGACAAACAGAAAGAGAGTGAAATTGATGGACGTCCATCTTAGAAGGGCATCCCGGGTGACTCCAGAGAGCATCGTGGTGAAGAGTCATTCCAAACCCAAGCCTGCCACGGGAACATGCTTATACCACAGGTCTCTCTCGGGGCCAGGGAGAGCTAGCTCACACTTGCTATTTCCAGGAGACTCTTCTCAGCGCACCTCTCTGATGAGCCAATCTGCCATCATGGTCCTTAGGGGCTTTATTTGGACCAACTGGGCAAGCTAGGACTTGTCCATGGGCTGGAAGCTTCTGCAAATAGTGTGTGGATCCCAGAATGGAAGGGCCATGGCTTGCAGGAGAGGGGGGCCTGGCAGGAGTTTGTAATCTGTCTCTGGATGGAGACAGCCCAGGGTCTGCCAGGCCCACAGAAGCAGACAGAATGGGCTTTGTTCTCCCCTAACTTCTTAGACCTCGTACCCAGGCTCCAGGAATGACAGGGTCCAACACAATGTCCCCAGGCTCCTCCTAGCTTTTCAGAGCCATTTCTATTAACTACTTTAGCAGGTGCATAACCAGCCCTGGAAAAGCAACAAAATGAACCAAAAGTAACCTCCAGGAATTCCATGGTGCAGCCTTGGTGTACCCAGGGCTCATGGACACGACTGAGCCACGGTCCTTTCACATTGGTAAGTGCCGAAGCAGATTCCAACCGTCCTTCCTGGGATCCAAATCCCCAGAGCAGGTGCTGGTTGCTCACCTGTGCCTGGGCTGGACCACCAATGTACCATTCGAATTAGCCACACATGGATGGTTGTCACTACCCTGGAGGGTACAAGTTAATGATGTTCATTGAGATTGACTGGAATCGATGGCTGCTCGGCGCTTCTCTCACCCTGGCCTGAGGACCCTCTGAGATACTGCTGGTTGGGGTCAGGTTTTCCCGGAGCACGGAAAGGGCCATCCCAAGAGGGCTGATAGGGTCTTCCTTACTCTAATAACTCCGCATGGGCTCAAGGTCTTCTGCTGTCAGGAATAAGACTTCCTTCCCCCAATGGCCATGTGCTAGAGGGAGGGGCAGGTTAACCCAGGGCAGCCGGGCAGCCGCTAACCCTAGGATGGCAGACAAGCAGCACCTGCGGTAGCATTTTCCCCCGAAGGGCTTGGGGCAGACATCCTGAATCGATCCCGGCACTCTTGCTTTGCTGGGCTAAGCTCTGGCCACAGCCCGCAAATGAGCACTCCAGGTAGCCCTCCCAATCAATCATGGCTGGCAGCAGAAATGAAATCCATTTGCCATCCTTACATGAATCTTTTATCAGAGATTAATTTGTCCGATTGGTTAGGGATTTCCCACAACAATAAAGCTTTGCTTAGCAGAGGCCAGGGCCCTGAGGGAATAGGGAAGATTTTCATTATCTTGATGGGTCACCCAGGGAGCGGTCAGGAAGGCTGGAAACTTAGAGACTCAGAGTGACTGACGTGGTTGTTGAGAAGCCCGGCAGGGACGCCCCTCTAAGCTTGGCATGGCCCTTACATTTTCCTTGTTCTGCAATGTCTGGCTGGTTGAAATGCATGTGCCTTTTACCCTATCACGGTACAAACACGGTTCTGGCAATATCTCCCATTTTGTACATCTGATTCTCTGATTCAGTTCTATTCCATAACCATCAATTGCTACAGATTTGTATCTCTTGAAATTTGGGGGCACTGACCTGAGGTGTGGGGAGGACACGTGTCCTTCTGCAGCCTCCCACCCAAATGATAAGGTCCAAGAGTGTTGGGCCTTGACTGTGGAAGGATGACCAGGCAGGATGGGTCAGGGTGGGCAAGGAGGGACAGCCGTGCATGTGCCTGAGGGTGTGTGACATGTGTGTGTCCTGGGGCATCCGCCTACCATTGGTCCCCAGCCACATCAGTGCGTGTCTGGAAGATTTGCTGAGGCGGGATTGGACTGTTTTTATGAGGGACCAAACTGCTTCTTGGGAAGAGGGAGACAGACAGGAGTTAGGTTGAGGAGAAGAACCTCTGTCTTTAGAGGGACTGTCACTTGCATTTGTTCCCAGCTCAGTGTCCTATGGACATATTTAAAACTTCAGGTTCGGATGAAAGGAGACTTTTCAATGGAGACCTTGAAAGACTTTGGGCGCAGGAGTAGCCTTGCTGTGGCCCCGGGTGAGAGAGTTTCCCTTCAGGTCCAGAAGGCCATGTGGCCTCAGCCGTCAGGTTCTAGATGCTACAGCCCCATTCTGGGGGCTTCAGGACTCCAGAGCTTTCTTGCTGTGGTGGCTGGAGATAGCTGAGGCCTCAGCAGTGGACAGCCCTGGACAAGAGGGAATGAAGTGGGGAGCAGAATGCCTGCTGCTAAGTGGCCAGTCATGGGACACGTCCACAGCACAGGAGAGGCTGCTGAGGCCTCCTGGAAACCAGTGGGGGGCCAGATTTGCTTATCGCAGAGCTGTGCTGATTTGTTCTAGTGTCTTCCATCCATATGGGGCTGTGGCCTCTTTGAGTCTAGGCACTGCACTTAGCCTCAGACCTTGCATAAACCATTCTTGAATCAACAAAGGAACATTGTGTAGTATAGTGATGTTTATAAATATTCTTCCAGGGAAAATTTGCATCCCTCCTGGGGATAAAATGTATCCCTCCCCACCTTTGGAGACAGTCTGGAAAAAAGGAAAGAATTCAGACTTTGGAGCCAATAGAGCTGAGCTGGTAGTTATTACCTATTGTGGACAGGGGCGAGTCATTCAGCCTCCTTGAGTAAGAAGGGTAAATAAAGTGTTTAGCCCATTCCTGGTGCCACTGGACGGCAGAGAAAGAGATCATAGATACAGCTGGTTGGGCTTAGGCGCGGATTTGAACAAGGGGTCTTTTCCGTCTGGATTCAATTTCATTCCACCCATGGCCCTGGCTTCAGTGGGACCGTGAGTGGGAAGGCTGGCTGGCACAAGGAGCCCGAGGTGGAAACAAGTGTGCTGCGTGGGGTGAGGAGGTCTGGGGCTGGACAGGGTGGGGGCACCCGTGCTTGGTTTCTGCCTGGCCAGGGCCTCATCCCGGCAGACGTGCTGTAGCCCAGTACCGGCCCTGAGACCTCAGGCTGTCAGGAGCCCCAGGACCTGCTCACAGCCCCTGGAACCTTGCATGATGGGCCTGCCGCTGTGGGTGTCAGGGAAACAGAAAGGTCACACTGGAGGCGTGAGACCCACCTGGAAGGGGCTGTTTGGTTTCTCCCTGGGAGTTTTCAAAAGCTTCAGTGATATCAGTTGTTCCAAATGAAGATTGTGTGGGAAGCCGATGCCGGGCCCCCCATCAGTGTTGGCCTTTGGCGCAGGTCATGATCCCAGGGTCCTGGGATGGAGCTCTGCCTTGGACTCTCTGCTCAGCAGGGAGCCTGCTTCTCCCTCCCCCCACTTGTGCTCTCTCTATCTCTCTCTGTAAAATAAAATAAAATAAAATAAAATAAAATAAAATAAAATAAAATAAAACAACAGGAACAGAGTTGAATAATTCAAATAGCACCGTTTGGCTGGTAGTGGCTCTCCTTCACGTCTTCCATCCTAACGTGCTATTTTCAAGAGAGTCCTAGCACTGGTTTCTTCTGTTCACCTCTCTTGAAAAGACACAATTGTACTTTGTTTCTTGATTTTCCAGCTTCAATATTATCTCCGGACTTGTTATTTCAAGATTTGGATTTAGCTCCTTTACACACACACACGCGCGCGCACACACACACACACACGCACACACACACACACACACACTTCTACTCCTCCCTTCTCTCAATATGCTTTGATCACAAGATTTGATTAAATAAATATTCAGTGTTCACAATAGTATGACTATGAGTGTAATTGATAATTAAGCAGCCTATTGTTCCATGATTACATTTCCATTCTTTAACAACGTATTGCTTATTGTTTTCTGGGAGGGCGGGGAAGGGGATAATTGCCTCATTTTTTATTTGCTTTAACTTCCCATCTCTATCACTAAATCGCTGCGTTTTCTTTTCCCAACATCATTGGGAAGTGCCAGCTTCACGTCTTCTTGGGGGCATTTGCTCCAGACTTTTCCATCCCTCCCAGTTCCTCTCCAGGCCTTCTGTACACCTGTGGCTGTCACCCAATGGTCTTCATGCTGTCTCAGGAATTCGCCTCTGTCCAGGTCCGATTTCCTCCTCTCCCTTAGCATTTTCCCTTGTTTGGTAAGTCATGATCTCCAGTGACTCCCTGAGAAAGGTACATGATTCTGAGACCTTGAATATCTGTTCAATATCTGGAAATGTCTTTATTGACACTGATCAATAATTCAACTATTTATAATTATTTGACTGAGTTGTAACATGACTATTTGACATCATTTTCTCTCATCTCTTTGAAGGCCCCGTGGTGCTGTCTTCTGACTCACTGTGAGAAGTTTCTGGCTGGAGGTCTGATGCCGTTTTCATTCCAGATCCTTTGTGGGTCACCTTTATTTGTTTCTCTCTGGAAACTTTGGCCCAAATATGCTGGAACTTCATGATTACATGACTCAACATTTGCTTTTCAGTTTCTGGGGTTGTACCCTAGAAGAGTTTTTCTTCCCCCACAGTCCTGTATGGGCTCCTGGGGAAGGAACCAGAGAAGTTCTCCCTTCCTCTTCCTTTTTGGCCAGTTGTGTTGGACTGTCCACATCTCCACCAGGGAGGGAGCACAGGGGTCCATCCAAGTAGGCTAATCTCATCCAGTCCTTCTTGTTTCCCCTTGGCAGCAATTGGTTAAGGGATGCGCATGTCGCCTACTTCCAGCCAGTGTGACATGAGGAGATGTCTGTTGGGAAAGGCCCCTCACTCTGAATTAGCAGATGTCTAGCAGAAATAGCCTTTTTTCTTCCTGTCTGATCATGATGACAGCTGCCATCTTGTGACCACGGCCGGGATCTGGAGTGGTGATCTTTCAGGAGAGAGGTACAAGCCGAGATGGTGGGGAGGAAAGAGGGAGAGGACTTGTGTCCTTCATAGCACCATGGAACTACTGCCTTAACCTGTCACAGCCACCTTACCCGGGAGCCCCTTGTTAGAAGAGGTGATAGCTTCTCCCTGTTGTCTAGGCCCATTAATTTATTCCTTGCAGCTGGAAGCTTCCTGACAAGGTGAGTGATGTTGCCATGAATAAATTATAGTCCCAGCCTCCAGGGCCTGGATATACACTTAAATCATGGAGTGAGGCCCAGGGGTTCAAGCCAGGTGCAGCTTTGGTCCTGGAAGTGAGATGTCAATCAGAGCCAGACAAGGGACACAAATATACGATGGGGGTGTCTCGTGGTATCCTGGTTCTGATACTTGCTCACGTGGTGAACTCGGTGAGCTACTTCACCACGCATCTAACTAAGCCTCACTTCCTCTTCTGTCAGATGAAAGGAATCACAGTACCTGGTATTGAGATTATCAAATGACGTAACCTGCAAGAGCCTGGGACTTGGCCCATGCAGAGTAAATGTTCATGATTGCCTGGGGCCGAACCCACTGAATACTGAGTCTCGGCCTCTTCATGTCCTCTGTGTGAGGGATCCTGAGCATGTGAGCCTGGCTGCAGCTGAGATAGGGACCACAGGGGTGCCAGCTGTGGGGAAAACACACTCTCCTCCAGGTGAGAAGGCGGGGACTGGCAACACCCTGGAATATCACCAATCCATGGAAATCACAAGTTTGAAGGTTTAAAGAGAATACATTAGAGCAGTTGTTCTCAAACGTAAGTGGGATCATTTAGGTGACCTGTGAAGCACAGTTTGCTGGGTCCCACTCTGGAGTCTCTGATTTGATAGGTCCCTGTGAGCTTGTGAATTTGCCTATCTTGGAAGTTCCTAGGTGATGCCAATACTGCTGGTCGAGGTCGCAGAGCTGAGAACCATTGTGTTAGGGGAGATGGGGAGAGAGCAAGACCATTAGGGAAAATCATTTGCGGTTCATGTCTTTTTAAATTTTAAGTTGTATCTTATTAAAATGACGTTATTATGGAAAAATGCAAAGATACACAAAAATGGAGAGGTGTAGAAGCCCTCACGTTCCTATCACTCATCTTCAGCCTGTACCAACTCATGTCCCATCTTGTGTCACTGGATGCCCTCCGAATGCATCCCTCCCCCACCCCAGCCAAGAGCACAGGCCCGAGCCCTGTCTCTGGCTTGCTCCCGGTGCTCAGAAAGTACCCACCTCTTCAGAGTCCAGCAGCATGAAGAGATGACCGAATCAGGCTGTATTTTGAAGAGCTGGGACAGGCATCTCTTGACAGTCCTCTGCCACCCTCAAACATCCACCCCCACCATAAGTAGGCATCTGAGGCAGTACCAGGTTCTCCTTGGCCCACAGCTCGCCTGGACGGTCATGGGCTCCGTAGCTATCACCGCCAGTCTCGGACTCTGAAGACTAGATCTCCCCCAAACAAACCAAACCCTGCCGTTCCACCATTCAATCCACTACAGCGAGCCTGGTTTTGCTGGGAACTGGGGAGACTACAAAGAACAAGATGCAGTCCAGCTAGGAAGGGTAAAACAGCAGGCTGAGTGCCTGGGTAAGAAGCTTCTGCAGAAAGTATCATGGGAGTCCAGCGGAGGATGTCCAGACCCCAGCTGGGGGGAGGCGGGAGATTTAGGGAAGGCTTCCTGACTGGCTGATGCTGGCCCAAGTCTTCAGCGCCGAGGAGGAGAAGTGCCCATCACCCTTGTGCATGTGCCATGTGTGTCTTGCTGTGAGAGTCATCACGCCTCTTCTTAGCTCATGGTTCCTTCCTGGAGTCTGTGTGCATTCTCCTTGCCAGTGGCCAGGATGCCACTGTCCTTCGCCCTCCACATGGAGCCTGCGCCTGGCTGCAGCCCCTCTTGTGAGAGACAGTGAGGAGGAGGCTGAAAGAAACGGTGGGGAGGAGACGTGTTGGTGGCACTGCCGAAGGCTTGGGGAATGTTCTGGACCCTCTACTTAGGCACAGGGCTTGGAGGGCAGCGGCTCTGGAGTTAAGCAGTTTTCCCCCTCTAATCTCTAATAAGTCTCCTCTCTTATTCATCAGAGCAATGAATCCGGTGGTGAAAGGCTCTCCTCCGGGTTCCCGGAGTTCCCTCTTCTACTGGCTTGCGTATAGAATGTGGGGGTTACTGGCATTGTCTGCTCTGTGCATGATGGGCGTGGGGTGGGGCCTGTGCTTCTGCACATTCAGGGTTGGGCTTGATGTCTGGAGGACTGTACAGCCGGGGCATGGGTTTTTCTCTCTGGGGTGGTGTTGGAGACAGACAGACCCCAAAGGGCCTTGACCAAACAAGGAGTCTTGGGAGAGTATCTTATCCTGCAGGCAGTTCTCAATCGATGCTTCGCGAATGTCCTCTTTAGAAAAATGTCTGTGTTTCCCAACATTCTCATTACACCAGAGCCCTTGTTCTAGATCTCTCTTCCCATGACTAAATAAAACCCAGCAATTTACCATCATCGTTATATTTAATTAAATTGCTGCTCCCCACTTAATATTTTCAATTAAGCTCCTAAAGCCAGATCTTACTTATAGATCTCGGTTTTACATTGCAGATTCTTTCAAAGGCTTTGTCATGGGAGCCTTTTTTTTTATTGCTATTAATCCCCTATAATAAATAACATCGACTCCAATAATGCTACACTGGTTGCTTTGTCCCGACTCCTGTCTCCTTCCACATTTATTATTGACTCAATTTATGCTCCTTTAAATCGCTTTCAGTCTGGGTGGCAAAACTCTCGTTTACTGACTGATCAATTTGAATTTGTTTTATAAGATTCCATTAATTACTATGTCCAATTCTCTTGCAGTGCCTGGAACCAGGGCATCCCTTTAATCCCCTAGAATTCCCTCTAGTCTCTCTGGCTGCTTATTTTCACCAGAATGGTGTCTTTGAGTTGGGGCTGGTAGGCTGGCAGATTCTTACATTAGCAGATTATTTTCAGCCTTATTTGCAGCAAGGAGCAGGTGGCTGAGTCACAGGTGGCCCGATTCTTCCTGATACCTTAGCCATCTTGGTCTGGCCTTTTCCCTGGTGAATCCCCTGAAAATCTTGCAGGGGGCAGATGTGAGGTTTGGAGGGGGGTCAGTCTCTGAGCAGGGCACTGGGGGACTCAAGTGCAATTTCTTTTGTTCATGGCTGGGATTTCCTAGGATTGGTCCAGTCAGCCACACAGGCAGCCCCGTTTTCTGGATAGAGCCTGGACTTACAGGCATGAGCCCCCCTCTCCCATAGGCTGGAGGTGCAGAAGCACCCAAGCTTTGATGAGTTTCTTCCTTTTCTTTAGGCCGAAATCCTTTCCCGGCACTGTCTTCAGAGCCATGTGCGATAACTTCCCAACTTCCTCTGCCCTCGTCATTTGGAAAGGTCTTTATTCCATGTTGCCTGATGGCCTGATCAGTCTACACCATTTCGATTGGTTGGTAACTTACAGGGAGAACAGGAGGTGGCACGCCCAAATCTCTGCAATACTCGGGCGCAAGAGGAGGGGCGCACTTGACAAATCTGGGCTGTGACCACCATGAGTGGTCTGGGTAGGTGACCACCACGTTCCAGAGATGTTACCCACAGACTTACAGCCTGGTCACAGAAGACCAGCCTGGGCTGTCAAATTTGTGTCTCCTCTCTTGGCTACAGATATCTGGAGAAGGGTAGAGCTTTAGAACAGGGTTGGCTTATTGTCTGGGGGCAGAGCAGGAGGTGGTCCGATGATATTCCTCTTCCCAGACATGAGAACAAGACTGAAAAGCAGGTCAGCTGGTGGCTGCGTAGGAAGAGTCAAACACGTGGCCAGTGGCTAACCAGGTGAATAATGGCAGTGTGCTGGGAGAGCATGTGGATCTTGTTGCTGAAGTCCCAGGGCCATCTGATTGTGGGGACTGTTTCTAGTTTCTGTTGAGGACTGCTGGCTGGCAGCAATTCCTGTCCCAGATATCCCCAAACAGTGCCATATCTTTACAATATCTGTCCTGCTCCATACACACACCAGCACCCGTGTGCGCGCACACACACACACACACTCCTTTCTTCAGTTAGCTCGAGAGATCTTATTTTCTTGTAAAACAAAGCACCTCACCTTGAAAAGAGGTGACTTGCCAAAGAACAATACGTGAGAGATGATAATGCCCCGCTGAAGCTTCACTCCGTGTGTCCTTGGGGATAGCATCTTTAATTACGGTAAAGACAAAAGGCCAAGGCCAGTCACGGAGAGCGACTATACATCCAGGCCATGAAAAGTGGTGTAAAATGGAAGACAAAAGGAACCGTGTCTGTTTCTCATAGGGCTTGAAAAATTCTATGTAATATGAATTGGGAAGCTTTTTCATGATGCAAGGTATTTTGAGGTAGAAGCAAGGGTCTGAGAATGAGAAGAGGACTATGGAGTCGTTGTGCTTAGAGATCATTGCGTAGGATTTGACTCCCATCCACAACTCCCTGCTGGATAGGACGCCAGTGATCATTTAGCCTCTGCTGGGATGTCTCTAGAGATGGGGCTCTCTCTCCCTCTCCCTTTCCCAAAGAAGCCTTTTCAATTTGCAATTTATGGAAATCTGTTTGTTTGTTAACAAACTTCTCTTCTCCCTTCAGTAAAAAGGAGCCAGGCTATTTTCTTTTTTTCTTTGAAGAGTCACCTCTCCTCCAGTCTCCGTCCTTGGGGTGTGGGCAGGACAGACCCTACCTCTCAGCCTCAGTGGCAGGCATATGATCCGAGCCTGGTAAATTGTCACGTTTCCCACTATGTCTACAGTGATGGCTTATGTAACCAGGCATGGGCATGTGACTCAGGTTGGGCAGCAGAAGTCAGCCCTGGGAGTTTTGATGGAACCCTTGGGCAAGAGATAGTCACCTTTTGTGTTGTTAAACTGATAGGACCTAGGTCTGGTGCTGCTAGTGACCACGTTGGCACCTCCGAAGGAGGACATGCCTGGAGATGAACTTAACATAGAGAAAGACGGTATGCAAAGAGGCAAAGCCTAAAACCGATCTCTGGGCTTTCATGGTACATGAGACACAAATCTCTCGTTTGGCTTAAGCCAATTTGTGTTTGGTTTCCGAGTCCCAAATGACCTAGTAAGCTTTTAACTATTAAAATTACATTACCTTTTTATTATTGGAGTGACTTCCCTGCAACCTTCCTCTTAAATCTTTGTTCTGCCCTCTGGGTCACAGAGATAGTTTTCGTTTCCTCTTTCCTAGGCTGGCCCTCTCATAAGCCCAGCATCACTTGGCTGCATCTTTACTTTTGGAATATAAACATCACCAGGCATTTTACCCATTCCCCTTGTGACAAGGTTTCCAATCTTCTCACCACTCAGGGTATCTTCTTCTAGGCCAACTATCACTTCCTGGGATTCCTCTTCAATGTGGCTCCCACATCTGGACTTGGGACTCTGGGGGCCATCAGATCAGACTGGAGTCTAACTAGGAAACAGGACTTCCTCCCTGGGATGGACTCTCCACTTCTAGTAATTCAGTTTCCGCCTCCAGAGTCTCAGTGCCTGGGATGAAATCTTGAGCCATTGAGGTCATGGTTCCAGAGAGTTGTTCTCACACTTGAGGAGAAGCCAGGCCTCATCCACTGCTTACTTTACCACTAGTCAGCAACTCTGCTGTCACACAAATGGAACTCAGGCTTCCAGAATCTGCTCGCTATCTGACCCAGAAAGAGCTATTTAACCTCCTCAGGGCCCTGCTCTTCAAGATGTGAGACAGGCAGCTTGGCAGAAATGGCAAGTCTT
Source organism: Mustela putorius furo (assembly GCF_011764305.1). Classification (NCBI taxonomy): domain Eukaryota; kingdom Metazoa; phylum Chordata; class Mammalia; order Carnivora; family Mustelidae; genus Mustela; species Mustela putorius. Next base: position 106,728,444 of record NW_025421987.1, on the reverse strand, counting down.
CTGCTCCATCCCAGACCCACACATCTGAAACTGCCTCTTAAAAGATTCCCAGGTGAATTGCCTGCATGTTAAAGTATAAGTGCTGGTTTTTTTTTTTTTTTTTGGTACCTGTGCAGTCAATTTTTTTAAAAAGAGCTTTATTGAGATATGTTATATACCACACGATTCATTTATTTAAATATACAGTTCAGTGTTTTTTATTTTACTTAAAAAAAATTTTTTTTAACTTATTTGACAGAAAGAGAGACAGCGAGAGAGGGAACACAAGCAGGGAGAGGGGGAGAGGGAGAAGCAGGCTTCCCACCACTGAGCAGGGAGCCCGGTGCGGGATTTGATCCCAGGACCCTGGGATCATGACCTGAGCTGAAGACAGATGTTTAACTGACTGAGCCACCCAGGTGCCCCGGGTTCAGTGTTTTTTGTTTATTCACAGAGCTGTACAACTAATACCACATTTGAATTTTAGAGAATTTTTGTTCCCCTGAAGGAGAAAATCCTATGCTTATTAACTGTCAGTTTCCATACCCTTCTTACCCCCATTCCTCAGCCTTAAATAACTACTAATGTACCTTCTGTCTATGGATTTGTTCATATAATGGAATTTGTTCCATATAATGGAATCATACAACATGTGATCTTTTGTGTCTGGCTTCTTTCACTTAACATAATTTTTTTTGTATTAACATATAGTGTGTTATTTTCTTCAGGGGTATAGGTCTATGAATCATCAGTCTTATACACTTCACAGCACTCACCATAGCACATACCCTCCCCAATGTCCATCACCCATACACCCCATCCCAACCCTCTCCTACCCCCCAGCAACCCTCAGTTTGTTTCCTGAGATTAAGAGTCTCTTATGATTTGTCTCCCTCCCCGATCCCATCTTGTTTCATTTTTTCCCTCTCTGTCCCCGCCCCCCACAAGACCCTTCCCTGCCTCTCAAATTCCTCATATCAGAGAGATAATATGACACTTGTCTTTCTCTGATCGACTTATTTAGCTTAGCATAATACCCTCTAGTTACATCCATGTCATTGCAAATGGCAAGATTTCAGGTTTTTTGATGGCTGCAAAGTAGTCCATTATATATATATATATACACCACTTCTTCTTTATCCATTATTCTGTTGATGGACATCTAGGTTCCTTCTGTAGTTTGGCTATTGTGGGCATTGCTGCTGTAAACATTCAGGTGCACATGCCCCTTCGGATCACTACATTTGTATCTTTAGGGTAAATACCCAGTAGTGCAATTGCTGGTTTGTAAGGTAGCTCTATTTTCAACTTTTTGAGGAACCTCCATACTGTTTTCCAAAGTGGCTGCACCAGCTTGCATTCCCACCAACAGTGTAGGAGGGTCCCCCCTTTTCCACATCCTCACCAACATCTATCATTTCCTGGTTTGTTAATTTTAACCATTCTGACTGGTGTGAGGAGATATCTCACTGTGGTTTTGATTTGTATTTCTCTGATGCTGAGTAATGTTGAGCATATTTTTATGTGTTTGTTGGTCATTTGGATGTCTTCTTTGCAGAAATGTCTGTTCATGTCTTCTGCCCATTTCTTGATTGGATTATTTTTTCTTTGGGTGTTGAGTTTGATAGTTCTTAATAGATTTTGAATACTAGCCCTTTATCTGATATGTCATTTGAAACTATCTTCTCCCATTCCATCAGTTGGCTTTTGGTTTTGTTGATGGTTTCCTTTGCTATGCAAAACTTTGGATCTTGATGAAGTCCCAATATTTCATTTTTACCCTTCCTTCCCTTGTCTTTGGCAAGGTTTCTAGGAAGAAGTTGCTGCAGCTGAGGTTGAAGAGGTTGCTGTCTGTGTTCTTCTTAAGGATTTTGATGGATTCCTGTCTCCCATTGAGGTCTTTCATCTATTTTCAGTTAATTTTTGTGTGTGGTGTAAAGAAATGGTCCAGTTTCATTCTTCTGCATGTGTCTGTCCAATTTCCCCGACACCATTTGGTGAAGAGACTGTCTTTTTTCCATTAGACATTCTTTTCTGCTTTGTCAAAGATTAGTTGACCATAGAGTTGAGGGTCCATTTCTAGCTTCTCTGTTCTGTTCCATTGATCTATGTGTCTGTTTTTGTGCCAGTACCATACTGTCTTGATGATGACAGTTTTGTGATAGAGCTTGAAGTCAGGAATTGTGATGCTCCCAATTTTGGTTTTCTTTTTCAACATTCCTCTGGCTATTTGGGGTCTTTTCTGGTTCCGTATAAATTTTAGGATTATTTGTTCCATTTCTTTGAAAAAAATGGATGGTAATTTGATAGGGATTGCATTAAATGTGTAGATTGTTCTAGATAGCATAAACATTTTCACAATATTTGTTCTTCCAATCCATGAGCATGGAACATTTTTCCATTTCTTTGTGTCTTCCTCAATTTCTTTCATGGGTACACTATAGTTTTCTGAGTACAGATTCTTTGCCTCTTTGGTGTCTTATGGTTTGGGTATCTTATGGTTTTGGATGCATTTGTAAATGAGATTGACTCCTTAATTTCTCTTTATTCTGTCTTATTGTTGGTGTATAGAAATGCAACTGATTTCTGTGCATTGACTTTTATATCCTGACACTTTACTGAATTCCTGTATGAATTCTAGCAGTTTTGGAGTGGAGTCTTTTGGGTTTTCCACATAAAGTATCACATTATCTGCAAAGAGTAAGAGTTTGACTTCTTTGCCAATTCAGGTGGGTTTTATTTCTTTCTGTTGTCTGATTGCTGAGGCTAGGAATTCTAGTACTATGTTGAATAGCAGTGGTGATAGAGAACGTTCCTGCTGTGCTCCTGACCTTAAGGGAAAAGCTCTCAGTTTTTCCCCATTGAGGATGATATTCGCTGTGGGTTTTTCTTTGATGGCTTTAATGATACTGAGGTATGTACCCTCTGTCCCTACACTTTGAAGAGTTTTGATCAGGAAAGGATGCTGTACTTTGTCAAATGCTTTTTCAGCATCTCCTGAGAGTATCATATGGTTCTTGTTCTTTCCTTTATTAATGTATTGTATCACATTGATTGATTTGAGGGTGTTGAACCAAACTTGCAGCCCAGGAATAAATTCCACTTTGTTGTGGTGAATAATCCTTTTAATTTACTGTTGGATCCTATTGACTAATAATGGTGAGAATTTTTGCATCCGTGATCATCAAAGATATTGGTCTGTAATTCTCCTTTTTGGTGGGGTCTTTGTTTGGTTTTGGGATCAAGGTAATGCTGGCCTCATAAAATGAGTTTGGAAGTTTTCCTTCTGCTTCTATTTTTTGGAACAGTTTCAGGAGTATAGATATTAATTATTCTTTAAATGTTTTGTAGAATTCTCCTGGGAAGCCATCTGGCCCTGGGCTTTTGTTTGTTGGGAGATTTTTGATGACTGCTTCACTCTCCTTACTGGTTATATGTATACAAAAATAAGGGTAAACATGATGAAGGGATGGAACATGATTGTAAAGATGAAAATTTTAAAGGATTCTAAAAAAGGAACTGATGAGATAAGAAGTTGGTTGAGAAAGAAAAAAAAAAAAAAGGAAAGAATGTGATCAGGCTGGAGACTAAAACAAAACCATGCACAAGATTTAGGGTATATTTTGATATGTTAGGAGAAACTGTATCCTAAAATTTTAAAGAAAGTAAAACCTATATGTATACAAAAAATAAGGCTAAATACAATGAAGGGATAGAATATGACTATGACAAAGAAAATTTAAAAAGATTTTTAAAAAGGTATTGATAAGATAAAATAGGTAAAAAACGTTAAAATAGGAAAGGGGAAAATTTTTTTAAATAGACTAAGAAAAAATAAAACTAAAAAATTCAACTTTGAAAGACTAAAGGATCATGGCGGGGAAAGCCATGAATTCTATGTGTTGCATTCCTCTAACTCTGGAGTTCCGCAGTTTTCATGGATTGGTGAACTTGGTCTTGGCTGGATGTTCTTGCCAATCTTCTGGGGGAGGGGCCCATTGCTGTGATTCTCAACTGTCTTTTCCAAGGCGGAATTGCATCACCCTTGCCCGGGGCCACGTTAAGTAATCTGCTCTGGTTTTCTTGGGAGATTTTGTTCCCTGAGCTTTCCATACAGCTTTGGAGGATGGTAATGAAAATGGTGGCCTCCCAATCTCCAGCCCAGATTTGCTGAGAGCTCGGGGCCCCACCCCTCAGTGTGCCCTCTGAGAAAAGCAGTCAATCCCTCCTGTCTCCCTGGTCTCTGGCCACACTCCATGCTCACCCAAGCCTGTGACAGAGCATTTTTATCTCTGGTGCATGGCCCTCTTTGAAGTCTCCAAACCCAGAAGATTCCTGCTGTGTACCCTGGTGCTGTTCCTCTCAGAGAAGAAAAGAGGCAGTCTCTGTGGATCTGCTGCTTGTGTGGTTCCTGCAGGAAAAGTAGTTGTCCGACTGTGCCTGGGATCATGGTTTAAGGTAACCTCAAGCTGAGAGCTCATTCCTCGGCTCCGTCTCTGCAGCTGGCTTCCCCACTCTGGTACCTGTGAGCTCTGCTACACTCAGACACCCCCAATCCTTCTGTGACCCTGCAGGACCTGAGACCACACTGTCCCTGGGAGGGTTCCTCTCCTCCAACCCGACTTAGCCTCTGGAACAATGTCTCTCAGTGAAGCAGACTTCTAAAAGATTGGATTTTGTGCTCCACTTCTCCACTGCTTCCCAGGAGCTGGCCTCTCTCCCTGCTGTCTCTGTTCTCATATATCACTTCAGATTCACTTCTCTGCATGTCCTACCTTCCAGAAAGTTGTCACTTTTCTGTTTCTAGAATTGTTGCTCTTCTTCTCTTTGATCTCCTCTTGAGTTTGTAGGTGCTCAGAATGGTTTGATAACTATCTTGCTGAACTCCTGTACCTGATGATATTTAGGTCTCCTACTCCTCCACCATCTTGCTCCTCCCTCTAGCACAATGTTTTCAAGGTTTGTTATGTTTTAGTGTATCAGGAATTCATTTGTTTTTACTATTGAATAATATTCCACTGTATGGATGTACCATATTGTGGGTATTCATTCATCAGTAGACAAACATTTGTATTGTTCACACTTTCAAGCTATTATAGCAAATGCTGCTATGAACATTTGTGTACAGGTCTTTGCGTGGATGCGTGTTTTCATTCCTCTTGGCCATATACCTAGGGGTAGGATCACTGGGTCATGTGGTAACTGCACATTTTGAGGAAGTGCCCAACTGTTTTCCAAAATAACTGCACCATTTAATTCCTATCAGCAACACATGAGAGTTCTAGTTTCTTCAATTCCTCACAAACACAAGTTGTCTGTATTATACCATCCTAGTGGGTATGACATGGTATTTCACTGTAGTTTTGAGTTGCATTTTCCTAATGACTAGTAATTTTGAGCATCTCTTCAAGTATCTATTGGCCATAGCTTGCATGGACCAATGTCTTCAAATCCTTTGCCCCTGTTTAAATTGGGTTGTCTTTTTACTATTGATTTATAGGAATTATTTACTATAGAGACAAGTTTTATATCAGATAAAGGATTTGAAAATATTTTATCTCATTCTGTGGGTTGTCTTTTTACTTTTTGATAATGTCCTTTCAAGCACAAAAGTTTTTAATTTGGCTGAAGTCCGATTTATCTGTTTTCTCTTTTGTTACTCATGTTTTTGGTGTCATCTCTAAGACTCTATTGTTAAATCTTAGATCATGAAGAATTACTTTTATGCATTATTTTAAGAGTTTTACAGTTCTGCTGCCACACATTTAAGTCTGTGATCCATCTTGAATTAATTTCTATCTATGGAATGAGGTAGGGGTCCAACTTCGCACTTTTGCATGTTCAATGGTCCCAGCACTATTTGTTAAGGAGACTGTTCTTTCTGTCATTGATTGGGGTTGGCCTCCTTGTGAAAAATCAATTGACTATAAATGTCAGAGTTTATTTCTGAAATCTCAGTTCGATTCCATTGATCTATATGTCTTTCCTTATGCTGGTACCATGCAGTACTGATCACTCTAGCATTGTTCCAAGTTTTGAAAATGGGAATTTTCCACCTTTGTTCTTTGTTTTGAAGATCATTTGGACTATTCTGGATCTCTTCAATTTCTATATGAATTTTAGCATTAGCTTTCCACTTTATGAAAAAATAAAAACCTGGAAGCTGGGATTTTGATAGGAATTATATTGAATCTGAAGATTAATTCAGGGAGTAATGTCATCTTAACAGTGTTAACTATCCCAACATTAAACATGGTATGCCTTTCCATTTATTTATATCTTACTTTATTTCTCTCAATAACAATAAGTCTTGAATTTCTTTTGTTAAAGTTATACCTGATTAGTTATTATTTTTTTTATTTTTTTAAAAAGATTTTATTTATTTATTTGACAGAGAGAGATCACAAGTAGATGGAGAGGCAGGCAGAGAGAGAGAGAGGGGGAAGCAGGCTCCCTGCTGAGCAGAGAGCCCGATGTGGGACTCGATCCCAGGACCCTGAGACCATGACCTGAGCCAAAGGCAGTGGCTTTAACCCACTGAGCCACCCAGGCGCCTTGATTAGTTATTATTTTTGATGCTACTGTAAATGAGATTGTTTTCCTAATTCTAATCTTAGTTACTTATTTTAATTAGTAAATGCAAACAACTGAATTTGAATCACTAGTGTAAAAAAATACATTTATTAATCTAATAGTGTTTAAGGGGATTCCTTAGCATTTCTATAAACAAGATCATGTCATCTGAAAATAGGGTTTTATTTCTTCCTTTCCAATTGTGATACCTTTTATTTCTTTGTCTTGCCCCATTGCCCTGACTTGGACCTCCAGCACACATTAGACAGAAGTGGAGAGAATGAACATTCTTATATTGTTCCTAGTCTTGGGAAAGTGTTTAGTTTTTCACCACTTGGTATACTGCTAGCTATTGATTTTTCATAGATGTCCTTTAGCAGATTGAGATGTTCCCTTCTGCTCTTAGTTTGTTGAGAGTTTTTATCATAAAAGGGTATTGATTTTTGTTAAATAATTTTCCTGCATTTATTGAAATGATCTTATGTTTTCTGCTCTTTAGTCCATTAACATGCTATATTACATTAATTGATTTTTGAAGATTAAACCAACTTTGCATTCTCTGGACAAATAACATTTGCTCATGGCATATAATTCTTTTTATATGTTGCAGGCTTGGATTTGCTGCTATTTTGTTGAGGGTTTTTGCATCTAATGTTATAAAGACAATAATATAGTGTTATAGTGTTATAAAGACAATAAAAAATAAAATAAAAAACAAAGAATATTGTTCTGTAGGATTTCTTTTTCTTGAGACATCTTTAGTTTTGATATCAGGGCAATACTGGCCTCACAGAATGGATTAAAAGGTGTTTCCTCTTCTTCTAACTTTCCTAAAGTTTTGTGAAGAATTGGCATTAACTCTTTATTGAATGTTTGGTTGAATTTATTAGTGAATGCCTCAGAGCCTAGGACACTTATCTTTATAGGAAAATTTTAAATTACCAGTTGGATCTTTTTACTTATTACAGGTCTATTCAGATCTGCTATTTCTTCTTGAGTCAGTCACAGTAATTTGTGTCTTGCTAGGAATTTGTCCATTTCACCTGAGTTTTCTAATTTGTTGATGTACAGTTGTTTATAGGATTCCCTTATAATTCTTTTTGTTTCTGTAAGATCAGTAATGATGTCTTCTCATTCCTGATTTTAATTATTTGAGTTTTTTTTTCTCTCTCTCTCTCTTTCTCTCTCTCTCATTCCTTCTCCTTCTTTGCTGTTGTTGATCAGCATAGCTAAAAGTTTGTCAGTTTGGTGGATCTTTTTAAAGAACCACCTTTGGTTTTGTTGATTTTCTCCTATTGTTTCTCGAGTCTCTCTTTTATTAATTTCCATGCTAATTTTTTATTTCCTTCCATTTGCTTGATTTGGATGTAATTTGTACTTTTTTTTTCTGGGATATGGCTTTTTAATCTGAAAGAAGAGCACACTATTTGCTTCAAAGTGTGTTGGGAAGATTAAATAAAATGTGTGCCTGGCACATAGTAGGTGTTCAACAAATGTTAGTTTCCTTTTTAAAACTTGTTCATCTTTGTTATTTTAGGTTCATAGATGCAGCCTGTTGATACCAATTTGAATTTTGATTTCATCATCAAAGGGCATTAGTCATGCCTCTCAGCTGTGTATCATCTGAAAATCTGGTAAAACATGATTTGAATACTTACATCCAAAATGTGGATGAAAACCATGGAGCAGAGTAGAAGCCCATGGTATGCCACTGTAAACCTCTTCCAGATGGATGTCATCCGTTAGTCAATGCTCTTTGGGCACCGTGGTTCGGCAATAAATCTACCCAGCTGTCCACATTTGCCCTTGCCAAATGCCCTGCTAAAGCTGTGTTATCTGTGGCACTCCCCAATTCCCTCATCTTTACAGTGGGCTGCTGGCCTTGTCCATCTGTCATCTGTGTTCCTTCCTAGGTGCGGTAGATTAAATAACTGTTTCCAGTTTTTCACGCCTCTCTGCATTCACACCCTTGCCACAGACTTATGAGTGGAGTACCCTGTACATCCTTCATGTTGATTTTGGCTGTTTGATTTGCTTTGGCCAATGACATGTGGATGGAAGCCATAGTTCGTCAATTCCAAGCTGAAGTCTTAAGAGTTCTCACATGTTTGTGCTCATCATCTTGTACCTTGGCCATGACCTCAAGAAGAACATGCCTAAGCTAGTCCTCTGGTCCAAGGAGGATGAGAGATGTGTGGAACAAACCTAGACCCACAGTCCTGTAGCGGGAAGCAGAGCCTCTCTAGCCGATCTGACTCCTGAGAGTAAATGATGGTAGTTTCAAGCCAAAGGGTTTGGGCTGGGTGTTTACACAACACTAAGCAACCCCTGATCAATACACGAGGCAAGACCCATGAGAAGGCTGTGCTTGTGTATTTGAGAAGAGATGGGAGAGTCACCTTCAAGCTGGGACTCTTCTCTGAGCTAGTGGAAGTAGCTCTCGGCTGAGGATGGCTTAGGGGGAGTATAATTATGGCCCCAACAACTGTGGACAGTTCTCCCTTCTCTCTATCTGTAGCATCAGGGCCTCCCACCAGCACAGCAGGCCTCTGCCATTTTTCTGCAGGAGGGCCATAGCTGGTGGACCATGGCCATATGTCAGATGCATTTCCTCCACAAGATTCGGATTTTGACAAAACCCAGAAAGATCATTTTGGGGAAATTCAGTAACTGACAGTAATTGACAAAGCCCCCAACTAGGGGGGCTGCTGTACAGGATGCTCACACAGTGTTATGGCTTAGATCCCAAATGCAGGTCTACAGGTGATTTTGCCTCTTTCTTTTCCATTTAAGAAAGCAGGGGAGTGAGATTGTTATTACCCACTGGAGGCCAGTTCACCTGGAAGCAGGTGAAGCTTCAACCTTACGACCCTTCCTTGCCAGGTCGCTTTCAAGAGCCCTGGGACGGACCTTCACTATGTGTGCAAATGGTTCTGCATTTTTATTAAATTTACAAAGGTCAGGGATTTGAGTTATAACAGTACAACCACTGTCCCTGTTCATTCTCTCTTCTGTTTGGCCAGACCTCTTTGCATCAGGTGGCGTTGGAGTGGCCAAGGGCTTTGCTAGCATCTGTAAAGCGGGTTGAAATTGGGATGCATTTAGTTTGGGTTTAGAGGGATATATTTCTGGGGTTTGTGCCACTCTCAAGGATAAGTCATTGCTGGCCTAGGAATGGCCTCCAAGAATGTTCTTCCTACCCATTCTGTGACCTCTCCCAGCACCATGATACACATGCAGGTCATGAGCATTTGGGGAATGCAGGAAGAACAAGGCTTGAGATGTACAGAGACTCTGGCAGGATCCTCTTCGGATGATCAGGCCCATAAAATTGTAAGCAGTGGATTCAATTCTTTTCAATGCCTTGCCAACACAGAAGTTCACTGATATAAGCATATACTCAATAAGGCAGAATATACAATTATAATTGTACTATCCATCCCCCCCCCTTTTTTTTTCTGGTAAGAATTATGTAAAATAGAATCGATTAGAATTCCTATGCCACCGGCACAGGCTCAGGGAAGTACATCAGACTTCAAGTACAACTGGAGCAGCTCATTGATGAAAGGAACTTGACAGAAGTTTTTCTAAATTTGACAACAATCATAAAAATGCACATAACATTACCGATAATGAGGGGCCAAGCTAGAAGAAACTTCACTAAACTATCAATAATTTAAACCAAATTTCAACCAGCTGATCTAGAGGAAAGAGTGAATGTCTATCTGCCCTCTCTAGAGAAAATATTATAAAATCATTTTGTATGGAGATAAAATCAGAGTACACAGCCAAAAACTATAGGAAAAAGGTAGTATAGATCCGTGTCATGCCATGAAGTGTTATTTTTCTAAATTATATTATCTTTCTAGATTTTGTGTGTAGTGTGTGTGTATTGTCTTCACTTTTTAATTGTCGCCATTGGTATTTGTCATAAAAACTGTAACTTGCTGTCATTCCTTTTCTCATTCTAAATATTTATTTTGCATTTAAGTCTGTATATGTAGTTTTTTTTCTTAAGATGCACCCCCCAGGAAGTCTGCTCCTTCCCCCGCCTGCCAGAGGTCCTATTCCAAATGCCTATCAGAGGCCGGGAAGTGGTATGGCCACTCAGGGACTCCCAGGGTCCCTCGGAGAGAGCCCTGCTTCCTGCTGCAAGGGCAGAGCCCCTCAGCAACCTCTGAGGCCTGAGGTTTGGGAGCCAAATTGGGGAGCACCAACCCCAGGTTTTCCAAGAGAAGCTGAAAATATAAATCGTTATATGAATAATCCCGAGTCTTAAAAGTTAGCAGGCACATACTGCGTGGGCTGCCATTTCCCACCTTTCTTGGGAAGAACTTTCCCCTGTTCTAATTTCCTTTTAAAAGGTACACAATTTGTAAGGGCCTGAGCTTTACTGCTGAGAATAGGGACTTGCCCTGGGCCTCATGATGACACTGGTAGGTCAGGACACTGCAGCAGGCACTGGGGCCTCAGGAGTCTCTAGGGTCCTGCGGCTCTGACGCTCCAAACTTTCTCTCCAGCAGGCTGCCTGCCACCTGGCAGCGGTGCCGATGAGGAAAGGCTGAGAACGGTGGCAGCCAGGATGTTCTCCTGGGCCTGGGCGGGCCTGGGGGCTCGGAGGAGCGAGGGCAGAAGAGGCCACATTCGCAGAGCTGGGACTGTGTCCTCTGAAGCCCTGAAGGTGAGGTGTCCGTGGAAGGGCATGGGGGATTGCAAGAGTTAATGTGATAATGTCTGTTGATTATTTTAAGCCACCTGGAGGAAAAATAACATTATAAATAGCAAGGGCCATAACAGATTCAAAGGGTAAGTGTATTGATAGCCTTTTCCTCTTCCTAAGATTTCTGATGTTTCAAAACAAGATTATTTCGGGAGTGCATCTATTTTAATTCCAAAGATTCTCCTATAAACACGTTTCATGGTGAGAGAGCCTGTCTTCTCCTGTCCTCCCCTAGCTTTTTCCACAGCAAGGCAAAGCTCTGGTTTCACACACCTCGTGCCGACCTAGAGTCTTTAAAAACCTTTTTGGGTGCCACCTGGCCACCATGCCTGTTCGCAAAGGCCTGGCTTTGGGTCGGGTTTGACATTTTAATTCCCAGAATCCAGCTTGTTTACCACTAGACAGCAGGCTTCATTTTAAACAAGGGGCTTTGCAGCTTCCAGGTTCCAAAGTGGGACTGGGTGTTGTGTGCATGCCACACCCCCCCTCCCGCCCCCGCCACAATTAGGGGCAGGCTGAGAGGCCACAGGCTCTCCCTGCAGCACACCCGGCCAGGAGATGCTAAAGGGTGGGCCTAGGGGGAAAGCTTGACCTGAATGCCAATGCTGGTCAATGAAGGAGATTTTGACTTTTCTGGAGGGCGCCCGGGACCCAGGCCACGGCTGGTCATGGGCCTTGACAAGCTGCCATTTCTTCACTCCCACAACATGACTTCCCCGGATCTCCAGCCCCAGCCTGCCGCGCCAGATGCTGAAGTCAGGCCGGAGGCTCAGATTCCAAGGGCTCCTGTTCCTCTCACCAGGATTAGCACAGGGTATGGCTGGCTGGAGCTCAGGGGGGTGGCGCGGGCTTCTCCTCTTCCAGCCTGGCTGCAGTTATGTCTTTGCAAGCACTTATTTTTAAAAAACGACTTTTGTTGTCTTGCCGACATGTCTTCCTCACAATCTCTCTCTCTCTCTCTCTCATTCTGTCCTTTTCCACCCTGCACTCCTCTAGTCCTCACACGTGGGGCCGCTTGCTTGGATTCTGATTTCTACAGAGACTTGAAATTGGATAAAAATGGTTTCAGCAGAGGAGATCAAAATACTGTCACCATCTTGGAGTTCTGCTCACTACCTGAAGCCCAGTCTGCAAAGGGGAAGGCAGTGGGATTTGTGGCTTCCAATGTGGCAGAGAAAGCTCCATTTAACAGAGAGGGAAAGGGAAGAAACCCATTTGCTCCTCTCGACACAAGCCACTGTTTAATGAAGACGAACTAAGATTTAATGGTGTTAATGTTGTTGAATTATGAGTTTGATGAAGGTGGGCAAGCAGTTAGTTAAACACAGGCCTGGAGGTGAGTGGTTTACATGCTCAGCAAATGCAAAATTGGTGATTCTCCTGTCCTGCCTATCTGGATGACTTTGGCAAGGCCTTGGCCATGCATTCGTCCTAAGTGCATGGCAATGATATTTCACCAATGCCCCATGGAACACACACAGGGGGGCTGAAGAAGGACAAAGGCCACGTTTGATATAAAGTATCAACTAAATGTGGAGGAATGATAGAGGACAGCATTCTAAAAGTTATAAATAAATTCCTAATTGTGGAGTCAATCCCTGCACTTATATAGAAATACTCATATGGCAGCTTAAAAATTCTTAAGATATTTATGGGTAAAATGCTATGATGTCTAGGATTTGCCTAAAATACCTCAGAAAAAAATTTTTTTTAAATGTCTCTATGTGTGTGTTGGGAAAGAAACAGATAAACAGATGAAATTGTCAAAGTGCTTGGAATCGTTGAAGTTGGGTGATGGGAACGTGGGGGTACATTGTACTATTTTCTCTACTTTTGTGTCGGCTGGAAATCTTCCACAGTATAAATCTTCCCTAGCCTCCAAAAAATTCCCTGGAGACAATTAGGTAAACTGTGAGGGGAGAGATATGCAGGGAGATTCAAAATTTAAAAAGAGAAAATAAAGAAGAAAAACATGAAAATCATGAAGGTCCAAAGTGGATAGATGAACACAGTGTGTGAGCAGACAACTGGTTAAAAATACCATGTTTCATAAGATTGGAGAGCATGTTTAACCTCATTGAAACAATTAAGGACATTTAAATGAAAGCAGTAGGATGCCTTTGCTCTTCCCATGCAATGAGCAAAGATTTAAGGAGCGTCAGTACCAGGCCTCCTCTGAGCAGCTGCTAAGAGTGCATACCGGGACAACTTTTTGGAAGGCAAATTAGCAATGTGATTTCAACAACCTTCAATTTTTTCCTATCCATTCAGCCAGTAATTCCACTTCTAGGAATTTTGCCTAAGGAAACAAGTGAAGACACGTGTCATGATTTGTGATCTATGTACACAGATGACTGTGCTAGCATTATTCAGGAGAATAGAAACAACTGGAAATGACCCAACACCCAACAGTAAGCAACTACTTAGAAGATTTTGGGGTAATTAATTTGGGCATGTCTCCAACACATATTTATCAAGATCCCTCAGCAAGCCACACACAGGAGACACAAAGATGGAGAAGACACAGCCCCTATCTTCAGGTACTTGATAGGGCCATGGGAACATAGACAAGTGAACAGAAGAGAAAGGCCATTGCTACAATGGAGTATACTACACATATTAAAACAGAAGTTGCAAAGGATATCTTTGCTTTTAGGTATATTGCCCTACGTAAAAATGCTTAGATAGAATTTTAAGATTGATAAGCAATACGCAAAATGTTAACAGATTTACTTCTGAGGGGTGGGATAATGCATGATTCTTTTTCCTTAGACTTTCTTCTGACTTGCAGAGTTTTCTCTAATCAGCTGTATAATTTAATAATTAGAAAAATAACCATAAAAAGGGAAGGGTGATACATTTAATGAATGACCATTATATGCCATGTAGGTTTCTGGACACCACACACACACACACACACACACTACACAAACATGCATACCATGTATATACTCTTACTTAACTCACAATTTTTAGAGGTAGGCTTTGTGTCAAATATTTATTTATTTACTTATTTATTCAAGTTTTTGTTTAAATTCCAGTTACTTAACATATCATGTAATATTAGTTTCAGATGTAGAATTTAGTGATTCAACACTTGCTTACAATACCTGGTGCTCCTCCTTAAAGAGCCCTCCTTAATAACCATCACCCATTTAACCCATCCCCACCTACCTCCCCTCTGTTCAACTTTCAATTTTTATTTTTGAATAAGTTATCTATCTATCTTTTGAGGAAGTTATGTAAGTCGTTCCAAAATCAAAGTAGTGTAAAATGATATGTCACGTAAAATCTCATTCTCACCCCTTCCCTGAACCACTACATTTTCCATCCCCCATCTTCACACCAGATTTAACTACTTTTATGAAGTTCTGTGTACTGTTTATATAAAATAAGAAAATGAAATATATTTTTATATTTTTCTTTTCTTATACAAAATGTTCCACGCTATACATACCAGTTCCCACCTTGCTTTTCTCATTAAAATAAAATCTACCTCTTATTTTTGTGAAGATTAAAGAACTTCCTGATTTGTAATGCTTACATAATATTCCATCGTGGATATCTTATAATCAGCTAATCGGTTCCTAGTTCTGCTGCAAATGAAGCTTCCAGTTTTTTTCTGTTAATCATTAGGGTTTCTAAAAGGTTAAGATCTCATTCAAATGTGGAGTTCACAAAATTTCCCCTCAGTAGTCTGAATGGTTTCTAAAAAGGTAAGGTGTGGCCCAAAGGAGTCATTTGTACTTGTCCATTTTATAGACGAGGGAAAGACATCTCAGAGGTCAGCTAATTGGCCCACATCACAAGCTAGTAAATGACTTAAGCCTGTTAGAGTCGGAGCCTGTGTTTTCTCTGAGCTGGACTGAGACATAATCATAGATATAATGGAAGAATATACCAGGAACTTAGAGTGTTATGCAAAATAGTTAATTATTAGCTTATTATAATTATTTTACGAAGGAGAGGAAACAGTGGGACCTCTGAATAATTGGGAGCAGGAAAGTTCATTAGTAACGATTTGGAGGGGGGAGGGGTGACCAAAAGATCCAGGAGGACTTCGCAGTGATTTGGGGGGACCTAGACCCACTGGAATTAATCCATTTGTCGTTTTTTTGATTAAAGGATACCCTGCTATGCAACTGGTTAGCTGTCTTCTCAAGCTCAGGGAGGAGGCGGTGCCTGGCCACGATCACTGAGTGTGGAGTGTTTTTGGTCAGTGCCAGCTTCTGAGGTCCGACAGGGGCAGAAAGTCTAGGCGTATGTGTGTGTTTGGTGCGGGGGAGGTGGTGGGAGAGTTGTTAGCAAGGGGCCAGATTGGAGTCCCTTAGGGCTGACTTCCTTACGCTGAAGCACATTGGCAGCAGTGTCCCTAGATTAAATGCTAAAAGGGCCCCCGAGCGAGTGTTAGCAAATAGGAGACAATGAGTCTAAATAGAGGACGTACATTTCAGCTCAGTTCAGCAGGGAGGAGGCGGGAAGAGTAAAGGGAAGAGCCCTCTTGCTCCCCTCTATGCCCCAGCATAATCCATGTAAATTTTTAGTATTAGGATATCCTATGTCATATTTTTATTTGCTAAGTCTGAACCTCTATCACAGGAGCTCAGGTCAGACACTCCTGTTAGCACCCATTCCTTTCTGCACATGTTTACTATGAAACATTTAGGGGAGGAGGGATTGAGCAGTTTCCTCCTTCAGACCACTTCCATTTTATGGCTGTTGGTAAGTCTACCTGGTGGTAACCACATCAATTCCGTATAACTTTTATTTATTCGTTTATCTATCCATTTATAGATTAAACTATCTCTAAATAATTTTTATATTACAGAGTTCATATATGCTCACTATAGGAAAAATAGATATAAGTAGATACGTGTGTGTATATATATAGACACACACACCCAAAAGTATGTAACAATATATTTCATTGTACTTGGATTTGACAGAAGAAAAATTAAAGTGTAACTAATAGAAAAACTCCAGGTAACAGTTTTTTTTCACAGCAAGAGAAATGAGTTGCTAAAAAAAATCTTCAAATTAATAAAGAGTAAGTTATTCTATATAAAAAAAATTCTGTATAATTATTCCATATAAATGATTCTATAAAAAATTTTATACAGAAAAAATTAATCTATATAAATATATCTATAATCACAATAGAAATATACCAAACTCTGTAGCTAAAATATAGAATTATTAGAGTCAATTAAAAAAATCTATACATATTCTGTTTGCAGAAGCCACACTAAAGAAAAGGGCATGAAAAGGCTGAAAATCAAAGGTTGGAAAATATATATTTGCCAGGTAAAATAACCAAAACAAAGCTGGTATACCTATATTAATATCATATTTTTTAGTAAGTTTCAAATTTTAATTCCAATATAATTATCATAAAGTGTTGTATTAGTTTCAGGTGTACAATATAGTTATTCAACCATTCTTTACATTACTCAGTGCTCATCATGAGAAGTGACCTTTTAACCTCCTTCACCTAATTCACCCATCCCTCCACCCACCTCCCCTCTGGTAACCATCAGTTTGTTCTCTATAGTCAAGAATCTGTTTCTTGGTTTATCTCTTTCTCTCTTTTTATCTTTTGTTTATTTTTGTCTCATAAATTCCACATATGAGTGAGATCAGATGGTATTTCTTTCTATGACTGACTTATTTCGCTTGGTATTATACTCTTCAGCTCCACCCATGTTGTGGCAAATGGCAAGATTTCATTCTTTCCTATGGTTAAATGATATCCCATTTTATATGTATGGCACATCTTTTTATCCATTCATCTATCGATAGACACTTGGACTGCTTCCATAATTTAGCTATTATAAATAAAGCTACAATAAACATAGGGATGCATGTATCTCTTTGAATTAATGTTTTTGTATTTTAGGGGTAAATACCCTACAGAATGATTACTGGATCATAGGGCAGTTCTATTTTTAACTTTTTTGAGGAACCTCCATTCTGTTTGGTTGTACCAGTTTGCATTCCCACCATCAGTGCACAGAGATTCCTTTTTTCTCCAGATCCTTGTCAGCACTTACTGGTTTTTGTTTTTGATTTTAGCCATTCTGACAGGTGTGAGGTGGTATCTCATTGTAGTTTTGATTTGCATTTCCTTGATGATAAGTGATGTTGAGTATCTTTTCAGGTGTCTGTTGGTGATCTATATGTCTTCTTTGGAGAAATGTCTATCAAATTTTGCTTTATATATTTCTATGAGACTATGTTATTAAGTATATTTGAGTTTACTGGTTATCTCTTCCTAATGAACTGAAGATTTCATCATTTTATGTTGCCCCTTTTCATCTTTAAAAAAAAAAAAACTGATATTACAACCCATGAGCATGGAATGTCTTTCCATTTCTTTGCATCATCTTGAATTTTTGTCATCAATGTTTTATGGCTTTCAGAATACAGGTCTGCCCATTTTTAATTGGATTATTTATTTTGGGGGTACTGAATTATATAAGGTCTTTATGTATTTTGGATACTAACCCTTTATCAAATATGCCATTTGCAAATGTCTTCTCTCATTCCGTAAGTTGCCTTTTAGTTTTGTTGATTGTTTCCTTCACCCTGCAGGAGCTTTTTATTTTGATGTATTCCCAATAGTTTATTTTTGCTTTCATTTCTCTTTGCCTTAGGGGACATAACTAGAAAAATGCTGCTACAGCTAATTGCAGAAAAATTACTGCCTGTGCCCTCTTTTTTTCAGGCCTCATATTTAGGTCCTTGATCCATTTGGAGTTTATTTTTGTGTGTGGTTGAAAGAAAGTCATCTAGTTTCATTCTTCTGTATGTAGCTGACCTGTTTTACCAGTACCATGTGTTGAAGAGACTTTTTCCCATTATATATTCATTCTTTTTTATCAAAGATTAATTGACTATATTATAAATTGTGGGGGCTTTTTTCTACTGCGATTTCTATCCTGTTCTATTGATCTAGGTATCTGTGTTTGTGCCAGTACCATACTGTTCTGATTACTACCACTTTGTAATATTACTTGAAGTCTGGGATTGTGTTACCCCAGTTGTGTTTTTCTTTTTCAAAATTGCTTCGGCTATTCCGGGTTTTTTGTGGCTCCATACAAGTTTTTGGGTTGTTTATTCTAGTTCAGTGAAAAAGGCTGCCAGTATTTTGATAGGGATTGCACTGAGTCTATAGATCACTTTGGGTAGTATAGATATTTTAACAAGTACTGTTCTTCCAACTCATGAGCATGGAATGTCAACCTAGAAGAAATGGACAAATTCTTAGAAACATCTAACCTACCTGAAGCAGAACTGAAGCAGATCTAGAAAATTGGAACAAATTGATCAGCAGCAATGAATTGAATCAGTAATCAAAAACTCCCAACTGACAAAAGTTCAGGACCAGATGCCTTCACAGGTGAATTATACCAAACATTTAAAGAAGAATTGACACCTTTTCTTCTCAAACTATTCCAAAAACTAGAAAAGGAAAGGAAAACTTCATTCTATGAAGCCAGTATCACCCTGATACCAAAACCAGATAAAGACACCACACACACACACAAAAAAAGAATTATAGGTTAATATTTCTGATGAACAGAGGTGCAAAAATCCTTAACAAAATACTAACAGACCAAATTCAACAATACATTAAAAAAAATCATCTACCACAGACAAGAGGGAGTTATTCCAGGGATGCAAGGGAGGTTCAATAGTCATAAAACAATCAATGTGATACATCACATCAATATGAGAAAGGATAAAATCCACATGGAAATTTCAAAAGTTTCAGGAAAAACATTTGACAAAGTACAACATCCATTTATAATAAAAACCCTCAACAAATTAAATCTAGAGGGAACATATATCAACATATTAAAGACCTTATATGAAAAGCTCACAGTGAACATCATACTCAATGGTGAAAAACCGAGAACTTTCTCCTTAAGGTCAGGAACAAGACAAGGACATCTACCCTCACCACTTTTATTCAACATAGTATCAGAAGTCCTAGCTTCAGCTATTAGGCCACAAAAAGAAATAGAAGACATTTGAATTGGTAAGGAAGAAGTAAAACTTTCACTATTTGCAGATGTCATGAGAGCATATTTAGAAATCCCTAAAACCTCCACCAAAAAACTGCTGGAACTGATAAACAAATTTCAGTGAAGTCACAGGATACAAAATCAATGTACAGAAATCTGTTGCATTTCTATATGTCAATAATTAAACAGCAGAAAGTGAAATTAAGAAAACAATCCCATTCATAATTGCACCAAATCCAATAAAATTTCTAGGAATAAACTTAACCAAAGAGGTGAAAGACCTGTATTCTGAAAGCCATAAAACATTGATGACAAAAATTCAAGATGATGCAAAGAAATGGAAAGACATTCCATGCTCATGGGTTGTAATATCAGTTTTTTTTTTAAAGATGAAAAGGGGCAACATAAAATGATGAAATCTTCAGTTCATTAGGAAGAGATAACCAGTAAACTCAAATATACTTAATAACATAGTCTCAAAGAAATATATAAAGCAAAATTTGACAGACCAACAATGATAAATTAACAAATATATATAATACTAGGTTGTTATACCTCTGAATAATTAATAGATCAGCTAAACAACACATCTTTCATAATATTTGAACAATATAATTAACAAAATTCATCCAGTGGATATATAGGGAGAGCCATGCAACAAGAAACTGGAGCTTTTACATTCTTCTCAAACTCACAAGGATCATGTATAAAAATGAATCAGAATACCAGCATTAATTAGGTCTCTGTATATTTCAAAGAATCAATAGCAGAGAGACCGCATATCTTACTTCAATGCAATTAAGGGAGGAAAAAATTGGTAAAAATAATTTAAAAGCCCCACACATTTCTAAATAACTATGTATCAAAAAAGTACTCAAAATGGACATTTAAAATACTTAGAATAAGGGAGAGCTTCCAGGTCTGAAAAATCGGGGCAGCTTCCTGATCTCTTTAGCTCTATACATCACATGCAAGATCAACTAAGTCCAGAGAAAGGACAAATAAAATCATCGCTGACCCACACCTTTACATCACTGGAGATGGAGACTACCATAAACTTCCAACTAACTGTAAGCTGAGGAATAAACGCTGTGCTCCAGCAGAGCATCTGCTGTCGCCGCAGAGCTGAGGGGAGGAGAGTAGAGGAGAAGAGGCTTAGAAGAATGTGTGAAAAGGAAATAAGGAGAAGGCATAGACAAAGCACATACAAAATCACTCCCAGAAAAATAAAGGCAACACTAAGTGTCAAAATACTGAAAGCAGGTCTGGGATACAGTAGTTCACAGCATCAGCTGAAGGGAAGATGGCTTGGAAGTGAGCTGGGCTGGAAATGGCAGCTACAGAGAAGCATAGCTCCTAGGAGATAATCAAATAAATGGGGATGAATTATGCCCTTTATAGACTGACATAGTAATCATATCCAAGTGTACTAGACTATGTCACAGTGATATAGTAAGAGAGGAGAAATACTGATCTTGCAGAAATGAAAAAGGAACAAGAAATGCCAACCTTTCTCATTCCCTTCATCATCATCTATAAGGAAATTGCACTTTATCAAACCGACGAAAGAGATACTCTTAAACTATGAACTCAGTCCACACTATGCTCAGGAATAAAAAAAAAAGAAAGATAAAAAACAAGTCAAACTAAGCCCATATAAGACTACTAGCTGATTAAAATTTTTCCCTAACAAACACCCACAAAATGGAAGAAACTGATAACACATGTTTCAATCTGAATTAAATACACTTAAAAAAGCACTTGGAGATTTAAAAAATTAGAACCAAAATTAAAAACCTAAAAACAGAAATGAACAGAACATATAAAGAAATGCAATAAGAATTGACCAAACTTAGGAAGGAAATTGAAGAAAAAGGCAACACAATCTCATAAATAAAGAATAAATGAGAAGGCATGTGAGAAGGAATATGTTGAAGTGAAAAATTTTAAAGAACATTGAAGAAAGGCAGGAAAAACAATGAAAACAACAAAAATAAAATAATGAAAGAAGAAAATGCTTCTGGGAGAAAGTGACTGAAATGGAAGATGGGCAAAGAAGTTCAGTCTACCTATATTTGGAGTCCCTAGAAGAAAAGACCAAAGCCCAGGAACAAAGCAAACATTTAAAACTGTATTCAAGAAAACTTTCCAGAAATAAGAGAAAATTAAATAACTATATTGAAATGGCCCATTATGTTGTTAAGTACGGTGTAAAGTCTTATATTTTATCTTACCTGTAAGCTAATAAGTTAGCTTGCCAGTTTTATGGATGTCAGTAGAAAATATGAGCCTCCTAGACCAGAGACTAAAGATAAGATATTTTTCACAGCAACACCCACTGTGTAGTCATTTCTACACTGGTTCCCTAAGCCCTGGTGTTCAAGGGTGGCATGCAGAGGGCTGGGTGCTATCTGTACATACAACGTTGCAAGAGAGAAGTTCTGAGCTTAGGGAACCCGCATTTTTATAACGGGTGAGAAACATCCCTTCCCTTTGCTTCATTATACTGCCCATAAGCATGTCTTCTCTTTGTCCCAGAGGGCAACAGTGTTTCTATCTTCTGAAGCTGTTTGCTCCACAAACCTCCTTGAAAAGACCCTCTAGAACAGAGGGCAGTCAACACCTCACTTGAAATATATACAGATACGTGAAGGACTCACTGACAACTGTCTCCCAACACATTTACTTGTGTAAATGGAAGATTGTCCCAAAATGATCAAATCTTAAATCTGAGACATAAGATATTAGATGGTATAGACAAAGAAAAATCCTTAGGGCTTCCAGGAAAACTATGAAACTTAAGTGCATAAGAAAATTAAGTTTCTGTCTGTCTTCTCAAGAAAAACGTACAAAGGAAGGCAGGGGGTCCTTGCCAGTGTAATTGGTTAAGATGAAGTCATACAGGAGTGTGGCGGGCGGGGGGGGGGGGGCTTAAGCCTATATGATCATTGTCTTTATGGGAAGAGACATAGAGACAGAGACTCAGGAGGGAAGAACATCACGAGACGACGGAGGCAGAGACTGAGGTGCTGCAGGTGTAGTAAACCAAGGAACATCAAGAACTGTTGGCAAAGCATCAGAATCTGTGAAGAGGCAAGAGAGGAATCCCCCCTACAGGTTTCAGAGGGAGTGTGGCCAAGCCAACCCTGATTTCAGGCTTCTAGCCTCCAGAGCAATTCTGTTGCTTGAAACCGCCCCCCACCCCCAGTCTGTGACACTTTGTTATGGCAGCCCTAGGAAACCAATTATTTCCTTAGCATGAAAAAATAATATAAACCTCAAATCCTAAAGTCAGAGTACTACTCAATGGGGAAACGCTGGAGGTATTCCCACTAAGACAAAGACGGCCACTATCTTCAGTATGATTTAGCATTGTCTTTGAAGTATTAGCCAATGGAATTGGATAAGAGTGAACATTCAGGTATGAGAATCGGAAAAGAAGCTGTCTCTCTATATATACTTGTTCTGAGACCCAGAAATCTCTCTCGTGGATAATGATCCCAGAGAAATGAAAACTTACGTTCACACTCAAACCTGCAGAAGGATGTTTATAGCACCTTTATCTGGAAGAGACCCAAACTAGACACCACCAAAATGTCCTTCAACAGGGGATCGATGAAACAATTGCACACAAGGAAACAGATTAAAAATTTAAACAAAATACTACAAATCTGAATCCAACAGCAAGTAAGAAAAACATACCATGGTCATGTTAGTTTTATCCCAGAAACGTTTATCTAGCTTTCCCCTCTCCCTTTTACCAATTGTCTCGAGGTCAGTGTGGACCCCACAAATTTCCCCCTTTTTTCCTGTCTGAACATCTAGACCTCAGATCCTTAGTACTCAAAATGTGGTCTGGCGGCTAGCAGCCTGGGAGCTTGTGAGAACTGCAGGAGCTCAGCCCTACCCCAGAGCTCTGAAACTAGAATCTTCCCTTTAACAAGGTCCCTAGGTGATTCCTTTACATGTGAAAGCTGAGGAACACTGATTTGGAACTCAAAACTAAGACTGACGCCATTGCCCTCTGGTCCCTCCACGCTAACTCCCCTCAAGCAACGAGGGCTGACATTAAGGAAGAGACTTAGATAGTAGCCCGCAGCGGGGAGGGCTGCACCTGTAAGTGACTATTTGACAAATCTTCCAGGACATTTTGTTCCTTTCAGCTTGTTTTCTGGAGCACAGAGGGAGAGGTCCTGAGCTGGTTATATCTGGATGTTACTCATCAGGTGTCTGAGGAAGAATGGTAGTGGGCAGGCTGGTGGGTGTAAGCTGAGGGCAGCTCCCAGTTTCGCCCTGTAACATGAAACCCCTCTCGACAGAGTGGGGTACCCAAGGGTCTCCCTCAGTCTCCCTCAGTCTCCCTCAGGCTCCCTCAGTACCTTGTCTCCCATAGCACCCCCTCTCCTCCCGCCCTCTACCTCTGCCTCTCCCTGCCTGCCTCCACACTCTGCCTGGAGACTGGGGTTTGTGGCCTTCACTTTGTTTTCTCCCCGATGTCAACATATAACAGGAGGCTTAATACTCCGTTGTTGAGCCTCTGGAGATCGGACAGGAAGTCCCTCAAACCTGCTGGCATGGGTTTGCAGTTCTTCCAGGGCAGGGGGACACTGTGTCCTTCAGTTGGGATGTATGCTCGCCCTCCTGATGCATCTCTGTAGGGTCTCTCTCCCTCACACGACTACTCCAGCCCTTTCTCCGCCCCCCCCCGCCCCCCGTCCCCCGACTGCTGGGCCCCAGGGGACACTGGAGCTGAGATGCTGATCCAATGGCCTTGGAAGACTTTCATCTCTCAGGGAAATATGTCCCAGGGGCAGGCTGGCTGTCAGCACCCACACTGGCTGACTCTCTGAACCTTTTTGGCCTTAGCTTCTTTTTCTGCAAAATGAGGGTTATAATAATTTCTCACTTAGTCAGATCTGATCATCATTTTCTTGATGGTTTCTACCTTTGCTCCATGCTTAGAAAGCCTTCACCGTCAAATGATTTTTAGAAAAGACATCTACCTATTTTTTTTTTTTTTCTGGTTGTATCATGGTTAAACCCATCTCAGTCTGTTTTGGTGTGTGACAGGAGTTTCTTCTAACTGTCTCAGGGCAAATTATTAAATAGCCCATTATTTCCTTGACAGTCCTGGAACGAAAACGTTATCATAAACTAAAAATGTAAGGATGTTCGTGTGTTTCTGGGATTGTTTGCTCCCTTCTGCTGCTCTTCCGAGGCCCCGAGGGGGTCCTCAGACTTGCCTCCTGAAGGGATTCTCAGGAAATCTGCGTTTCTGCCTCCGGAGGCTCACTCTGCACCACAGGGAGACAAACAATACTCTGAGGACGGGTGGGGACTGGGAGCAGGCCGCGGGAGCGTGTGAGTGTCCATGCACTTGTGGGAGTGTGTGTGAGTGTGCATGCGTGTTCTGAGGGATGGGGCCCCTTGGGTTGCAGTTTTTAGTTAATCCTGTTTCCTACTTAATTTAGATAGTGGGGGCTGAGGACATAATGTCCTTCAACTTTCATTCTCTGTCTTCCAGCCCATGGGCAGTCAGGGGCCACTCTGTCCTCCCAGCTTCCACTGTCCTTGACCCCTGGGCCTCCTTCCCTCTGTCATTCTCCCTCTCTCCTGCATCTTCACCACTCCCTCTCCTCTGGCTCTGTGCCCGCACAACACAGAGGATGAGAGGGTCTGGCGTGGGGTGGATGGGGACAAGTCCCGAGTGGCAGAAACGTGGGACTGGGTGGATGGGAGACGCCAGGAGGTGTGTGACTAAGGGTGGCTGGGGGCCAGCACCACATGTTTCCTCAGTGGGCAGCACGAATCGTGGGCGCAGTTGTTTTAGGAAACTCTCCCTGGTAGCAGGAATGGGCAAGGCTGGCCAGTAGGGCCCAGGGCTGGAGGCAGAGATGTTGCTGTGGGAACGCACGTGAGGGGTGGGAATTCGGGCCAGGCTGTGGGAAGAGAGATAAGGGGGTGTTAGAACTTCTCGAACTGTTTGGGTTAGGATTCTTCCACATTCTGAGCACCTGGTACTACTGGGCTTATGTCATGGAGTCACTGGACTGGACCTGAGTCTTCTCGTCCCACCTGGAATGTCACAAGATGGGGCCGTGAATGTCATCAGACCAGCTGTCTTTCTTCACTCCAGCCTGACACCCAACTTGAAAGCTGAGCCTATCTGCCTCAGTAGGAACTGGGTGAAGGCTGCCTCCCCCGTTCCTCTCCCAGGCTCTCCCTCCTGACACACTTCCATCCACATTCCAGTGGAGCACAAGTTCTCCTTATCCAGGGCCCAGGACTTCCTAATGTAATCCCCTATAATTTACGACCTTGTCTCCCATAGCACCCCCTCTCCTCCTGCCCTCACTCCCAGAAGTGTTGGGGTAGGAGACAGAGCCTAGGAAGCCATGGTTGGCTTTGCCGTGCTTTGTGTGGGCCACCCTGAACTATTAATCTGAGCCTGTGGTCACCCCAAACACACCCTGTGCCACTTTCATTTGAGAATTCCGCTGGGAAAGAACAGAGCCCTGGACACAACTGAGATTTACTTATCTATAGCTTGAGGGTAGACTCAGTATTGGGGGCTTGGTGGGTGAGGAGGGAATGTATCCTGCAGACTGATGCCAGATTGTCAAGAAGGGTATCAGGGCCCTGAGGGGAAAAAGAAAGATCAGATTAAAACAGAAGGGATTTGGTGCTATGGCCAGATTTAGCCTCAGGTCCTGCAGAGGAGGGGACACTAGGCTAAGCTTGAATACACCGCAGCATAGCGCCTTAGCGACACTTTTGGATTCTTAGAAGGAGGTGGTTATAAGATCAAATGGAAAGCACCTGGATGGCTCAGTCGGTTAAGTGTCTGCCTTCGGCTCAGGTCATGATCCCAGAGTCCTGGGATGGAGTTCCACATCAGGCTCCCTGCTTCTCCTTCTGCCTCTGTCTCTCTATCTCTCATGAATAAATAAATTTTTAAAAAATCTTTAAAAAAATCAAATGAAAATAATTGTTTCTTTAAGAACTTCAACCACTCTTCTAGGGAAATTGGTGGTAAATTGGGAGGAGTCATTTGACCGGGAACCAAGCGGCTCTGCAGGGGTCCTCCTCCTTCTCCTTGCCCAGAGCGGAGCAGTGGGAAGGAAGGGGCTGTGTGATCTGTGGAGGAACCGAGGGCTCTGGCCTTTGAGTGGGAGCCTGAGTGGTCCTTAAGCATGGTGATAGGTGGGTGCAGAGAGCATCCAACGAAAGAGATCTCAGAAAGATGGTGGTAAGGATGCAGGTGTGGCAGGGCAGCTGTGGGAAGGAGCCACCTGGGGCTTCGCTGTCGGAGGCAGTGGAACGTGGGGAATAAGGTTAAAACTCCAGAGGAAGATAGTCTGGAAGGTGGCCTCGTGAGCTGGATAAGCCCCTTTTATGGCAACTGGCTTGGATCTGGATGGGAGAAAGACTCATGTGGGACTTAACAAATGTGTTTCAGTTTCTCTGGGCCTGCTGGCCAAATCCTGAACCCTCCCTAGAAACTGGATACAAATTTTGGACGAATATTATTTGTCAAAAAGCAGAGAGTTGAGCATCTTGCTGGAAAGCTATGGGTTGCTTATACATTCTTTAATGAGTTTCTGCATGCCTTTTTCTAATGTAGATTATTCTTCATTACCTGAGCAGAAATACCAGTCCCCTCAAATGTTTAAAAAAAAAAAAGCTTTATTGAAGTATAATTACTTACAATAAAATGGCTAGTTTAAAGGAAACAATTTGATAAGTTATAACATATGGATATACCTGTGAAATCATCTCCATAGTCAAAGTAGTGATCATATCCATCACCCTTAAGTGTTTCCTCATGTCCCTTTGTGATGTGTCCCCCAATCCCGTACCCCCTCCCCTGCTTCCTGCCACTGCCTAGAGACTTTCCATGAGCATTAAACCAGCACCATCACAGAGCTCATCTCAGTTAGTTTCCTGCTTCTCAGAGATAACCTTTCTCTACTGCCCAATGCCCAATGTCTCGAGAACCATTGTTTTGTATATTTTGTGTGGGCTTGTAGTTGTTCCAGGACAGAGGACAAACTTGGTCTCTGTTACTCCAGCTTGGATGGAAAAGGAATTCCAACCACTCATCTTGAGTGACTCTCTACAACTTGATAAGAAACCAGTGCATTCTGTCCTTTGATTCAGAAAGTTTGAGTAGTGCTGCGGTTGATGTCCTGGGTATCCACTGTGGGAGAGGTACTTTCTCAACAAATACAGGCATTCAACAAAGAAGTGGTTTCAAGAATGTTCGTGGGCAGAGCTCTCTCTCCACTGGGGATACGGGGATGGGCAAGACAGACTTGGCTCCGGCCCCGTCTGGTGGAGACACAGAGGGCTATGCAATCTCAGTTCAGAGGAAAGGGTCACACGAGAAGTGGTTGTGGCTTTCTGTGGGAGCGTGTGTTCACAGACTGGAGCAGATGCTTTTCTGCCCCATTTCACATCTTCCCAGCCCACCTCTGATTTCAGCTGAAGCCACAGTGGAAAGTTCCACATGAGCTCAAGTCCCACCACAAACACCCCTCGCATGTCTCTGCTTGTCTGTGTCCAGCGTTGCCTGAAGCTTTGAAACCTACACATCTGCAAACAGGACACCTCAGAAGTACAGTCTGGAGGAGGGAGGGTGGCGTTCGTGGGCATGTCAGTCCTTAACCAATGGGAGACGGGAGGTCTACTTCTTGTCCTTTGGACGGACAGTCTTGCGGGGGCATTCTGTATGCTTCCCATACACTTCTCAGGGCTTCCAGCAGGATGGAGGTCTGACTACTTACAGCAATAATTGTATTGGTGCTCCATTTCACCTGCCTTGCCTTCCCCAAAACTTTTCTCCCACTCTCTGTGTTAACATTCTAAGTAAATTACCCATATCCTAGTCCTTGTCTCAGGCTCTGCTTTCAGGGTGGATTCAAATTAAGATGTATGCTTATCCTGGGGCATCTGGGTGGCTCAGCTGGTTAAGGGACAGCCTTCGGTTCAGGTCGTGATCCTGGAGTCCCAGGTTTGAGTCCGGCATTGGGCTCCCCACTCAGCAGGGAATCTGCTTCTCCCTCAGACCCTTCCTGCTCTCATGATCTCTTTCAAATAAATAAGTAAAATCTTAAAAAAAAAAAAAAAGACATATACTTATCTAAACTTAGATCTATAGTTCTATTTTATAGGAGAGAAAATGGAGTCATGGAGCTTTTCCTGAGGTCCCAGGGATAGAAAGTGGCAGAGACAAGGTACCAACACAGGTAGTTGGACTCCAACTCCCTCCTTCTTTTCACACAGTCTGGATGCCCCCGGAAGCCATGTTAATAAGGGCACGGGTCTGGAAGAACTGCAAGGAGCTTGTTGTGTGTCCTCCAGGAGCCCAGCAACATCTCTGCAGTGACAGCAAACCCAGTATTAAAGGGAAACAGTCATGCCTATGTGGCAGTGTGTGTCTAGGGAAATTGTGACAGCCCAGGGAATAGGGCTTGAGTCATGGCTTTGACTCGGGGGCCATATATTCACAGGGTGCTGGGCCCAAAAGTGCAAACTCGTGGTCGTGCCCTCCAAGAGCTAATAGTCTAGGAAGACAGAGAGGGATAGGCTGATATTGAGTAGTAGGTGTGGAGACTAGGCTGGAGGGGACACCCAGAGGAGTGGCCAGTGTGCTCTGAGGAGAGGGGAGAAGGGCACCCCAGCATGAGGGGCAGGGCACTGAGGCCCACAACAGCCCCTGTTGAGGGTGTCTTTGCCAGGTGGGAGGAGTTGACACAAGGTACGCTGGGGGCGGGGACAGTAATGAAGGGTGGGGAGGAGGAGGAAGGATTCAGAAGATCAACAGGGAGTCCCAGAGGTTCTGGGAGCCGTGCCAAGGAGTCTGGGCCTGGCAGTGGGAACCACTGAAGCTTTTAAGTAGGTCAGTGGTTTTCTTTCTCTTTCTTTCTTTTTAAAAAATTTTATTATTTTTTAAAGACTTTTTAAAAAATTTATTTGCCAGAGAGCAAGAGAGCACAAGCAGGCAGAACAGCAGAGGGAGAGGGAGAAGGAGACTCCCCACTGAGCAGGGAGCCCGATGTGAGGCTCGATCCCAGGACCGAGATCATGACCTGATCTGCAGGGAGTCGCTTAACCAACTGAGCCACCCAGGCGCCCCAAGTAGGTCAGTGGTTTTCAACTTCAGCAGGTATCACAAACACTTGGAGAGCTTATTAAAACACAAATTACTGGGCCCTGCCCAGAGTTGCTGAATCGGTAGGTCTGCAGCATGTCCTGCAAATTTGCTTTTTTTTTTTTTTTTTAAACCAGTTCCTGGGGGCTGCTGAGGCTGGTGGTCCAAAACCACACTTTGATGTAGGGAAGGGAAGTTCTCAGATGTCCTCTGGGATGGGATGGAGAAGGAGGAGCTGGGAGAGAGAGGTAGGTGGGCCAGAAGGCTGTGTCTGCTGCAGTGATTCCAGGGAAAGCTGGAAGGTCCTGAAGCAGTTGTGTGGAGATGGGGAGAGGGGAGTGGCGAGGAGAAATGGAGAATCAACAGGACTTCAGTTATTTGGGGAAAAAACAATATAAACATCCAGGTGGATCCTATCCCCATCTCAAAATCTCCAGATTATATGGAGAGGCTGGCAGAACCTCCCCACCCCCTTCCCTTTGTTCCTTCTATCTCTTTCTCCTCCTAGTTAGAAGAGTGACAGGAATTGTTCAGGGAAAGGAAAAATGCACAGGGAAGATAAAGTGGGATGATAAAACAAAATGAGAGACAAGCAGAAAGTTGATCTCCAGCTGGAATCCGGAGGCCAGGAAGCTAGGCAGACATGGACAGAGTCAAGAGAATGGACAGACCTGAACTTCCAGCCCTGGACCTTTTGCTGGTGGAGGGCTCATTAATGGGTCAGCTCAGCTCTTGCTACCAGCCACTGCTGGATTGTAGTTTGGCTTGGAGAGAGGGGGCACTTGGAAGCAAGTCCCCCACTCGGTCAAACATCACTTTCCCATCTCATCTGCTTTACGTGGCTTGCTGCTTTTCCTGAATCCTGCAGCCTGCAATACCCTAGATCAGCATTAGCATCACCTGGCTAACAGTCCCAGGGCAAGCCCTTCCGGGCTCCTTCCAGCATGAGCATTTCTAACCAAGACCAGGCCAGTCATTGACCAAGGCTGGAAGCCTTGGTGGGGAGGGGCCTCCCGCTGGTCTCCAGCCTGCTGCTTGGCCAGAGCACCTCCCTCCCTGCTAATAAATGTCCTGACCCTGGAGGCAACTTCTGGAGGATGCAGCCTCCCCATGGGGGCAGCTGGGGGGAGGCCAACTCCTCTGAGGAAGGGTCTAGAGGAGAAGGAAGGTTTCTGTAAGGCATTTCTCGATCCTTTGGCTCCATCTTCCCTCCTGAGTGTCCACACTGCCAGCCTTTCTTGCCTGGAAGTGCTGGCATTCCTAATCTGGTAACAGAAAAGGGTTTATTTCCAAAATCAATGGGAAAACCTTGCAGGCTCCTTTAAAAATATTGAAGTGAAATTCACATAGTATAAAATTAACCACATAAAAGTGAACAATTCAGGGGCATTTAGTACACTCACAATGTTGTGCCACCATAGCCTCTATCTGATTCCAGAATGTTTCCATCACTCCAAAAGAAAACCCAGCAAGCATTAAGAAGTTACTTCTCATTTCCCCTTCTTTCCAGCCCCTGGCAACCACCAGTGTGCTTTCTATCTCTGTGGATTTGCCTACTCTGGACATTTCATGTAAGTGGCATCACATAATACGTGACCTTCTGTTAGCAGGATTTCCAGGCCCATCCACATCATAGCATGCATTGAAACTTCAGTCCTTCTTGTGGCTAAAGAGGATGGCCTTTCATAGACACACCCCATTCCATTTATCCAGTCGTCTTCTGAGGAACATTTGGGCTGTTACCACCTTCTGGCTGTCATGAATAGTGCTACTACAAATATCTGTGTACTAAGAATTGTTTGAGTGTCCATTTTCAATTACTTTGTGTATTTATCTATGAGTTGGAATGGCGTGTATGGTAATGGGTTATATGAGAATTCAATGTTTATCCTTTTATCTTTAACTTTTAGTTCAGGAGTTTTCATGCCCAGCCTGACCCTGCCGGAGCTTTCAGGACACTGTGACTAGTGTAGATGGCACCCAAGTTGTAGCTCAGCCAACTGGACCAATGGGTGAAGGGTGGTGTTGTCACTAAGGGGAGCACAGCTGGGGATCAGTGATGCGTTCCACTGGGATCTGTTAGATTTTCAGTGCCCATGATGCCCACATGGACTGGCCTGTGGGGAGGGATAGGTGTGCAGCCAGAGAGAAAGGTGTAAGCTGGACACTGGTGTGGGTCTCTGTGTTGGCTTAGGCTGTCATATGTGTCTTCACTCACTGACCATTTTCCTGGGCTCCTTTGTGAGCACTTTCTGCTACTTAACCATCCCAACACCTGTCTGAGGTTCTATGAAAACCTTCATTTTTCCACATAAGGGTAAATATGCTGGGCTCCCTCTACCCTTCTTATATCCCAATGAGCACCGAGCTCATCATTTTATTATTGTTTTGTTTCTGGATGTTCTTCTGGAAGACTGAGCTCCTTGAAGGTCTCTGCTCCCCTGGGCCTGGCTTAGGGGCTGGTGTTCTTGGGAAGTGGGTCCTGTGGGTGAATGGATTTCCTGAGTTAGGGTTTCAGAGTGACAAGAGAAGATAGCCGAGTGGCACCTGGGGAAGACTGACATTTAAGGGCAAGTGGAAAAACAGTTATCAGTAAGACAGACCAAGAAACATGCTCAGAAAGATAGGAGGGAATAGGAGAACTTCGAAAGGACATAGTTGAAGGTAAGACAACTTGTCCCCATCACACCTTGCGTGTGGTCACCAAATACCAGTCCCCTGGGCAGAGGCTGTATCTGATGTCACAGGCTTATGGGGTTCTTGTCCCACTGAGTCGAAGAATGAATCTTGCAGACACAAAACGATGAAGTGAGAGTTTATGAGGTGAAGGTGAGAACAGAATGGAAGGGAAAAAAGCTCTCTAGAGAGAGAGGGGTCCCTATACAGTTGCTTACCTGGGGCTTTTATGGTCTGTAATTTACAGAAAACTGACCAGGGAACTTAAATCTTCTTGGGGGTCACCACTGGTAGCACCATGTTTACCTCTCCTTTGAGGTTTGCTCACTTTCAGTGGTCAATTTGTCACTATCATGAAAATATCTTGTCTGCAACAAAAGAAACAAGGTGGTCTGGTTATGTTCCCTTCTCTCTGGTTTTGTCCACCTCAGCATTTCTCCACATCTGGGATGGCTGTGAGCCTGGTCATGCAGCTGCCTAGCTATTTGTCCCTGCCTAGCCCCGCATGTCCCTTACTCAGTGTGACCATGACTGCCACGAGCCCAGCACTGGAGGTAAATACACAACACGTGTGTGAGCACGCAGCATGACCACCGTTCTCCCCTCAAGGAGCGGGAAGCCCCTCCCCCCCGCTCCTCCCTCCCTTCCCCTTGTTGCTCCCCGCCATTC
Organism: Mustela putorius furo; assembly: GCF_011764305.1. Taxonomy (NCBI): domain Eukaryota; kingdom Metazoa; phylum Chordata; class Mammalia; order Carnivora; family Mustelidae; genus Mustela; species Mustela putorius. The sequence goes on along the minus strand of NW_025421987.1, from coordinate 106,695,647 downwards.
CATAGCTGTGGACAGCTGCCGACTCCACTTCTGGGTGAATTACCAGAGGGATGGCAGATGATTAGGTACACGGGCAGCATGTTCATTTATCCCCCTTGGAAGGAGTTAATTACAATCATAAAAAGAAGACAAAGAATTTCCACTGCACTCCCCCACAGAGTAGGTGAAGGCAGGACAGGGAAGAGGTACAGGCTCCCAGGGCCAGGAATCACAGAAGAAAAACACCTTCTCGAGGGAGAAAATTGTACCAGGTCTCATTAAAGCCATTAACACGCAAGGCTGACAAGTGCAGGCCCTCTGTGATTGCCCGCGGCCCCCGGGGGACAGAGCTCTTTGAAGCCCATGTCTTCCTGCACCTCCTGCCTGGGCTTGCCGGTGACCTGCGCTGCCCCCTCCTGCCCGCCCCCGCCGGGCTCTGCCGCTGCCCGGGCACGGAGCGGGTCTGGTGGCCAGCGGCCTGGCAGAAACTTAGTGCCTGCCGGGAGAGAAAGGTCCTTGGGGTGTCCAGGCAGGAAATGGGCTCAGAGGTCATGGGCGGCCGGGACTCTGTGTTTCCATCCTTCCTCCCTGTGCTCACGTGGGCGCCTGTGCCTGTGTGGGAACTCAAGCCCATGGTCCTGGACGGCTGTCCTTCTCTCTGTCTGTCTGTCTGTCTGTCAGGGGCTGTCTGTCTCTGTGTGGCCTTCCTAAGCTGCTCTTTCTACCCAGGCCATTTCTGCTCATTCCCTTTTGCATCTGTCACTGCTCTATTTACGGTTTCTCTTTCTCTATATTTATCCCAGCTCTTTCCCCCGCATTGTCTCCCTGCAGGCAGTACCTCCCTCCACGGGGCCTCGTGGTTCAGTGCTGGGTCTTCCCCACAAGCTGCAGGCAGGCAGAGGTGCTCAGTTCCATCCCTCTTGACATGGGAAGCAAAGGCAGAAGAAAGATTATTAAATTGCCTTACTGCCTAGAACCCACTGACAAGTCCTTGAAACAGGCGGAGTGACATTCTTCTGGGGACTCAGCTACCTTGATGTTGACACTTTGCTAAGGACAGAAGACAATCCTAGCCAACCCTCATTCCCTCCAAGGGATTGTTTAAGTCTACTTTAACATATAAAAACACTTTTGGAAACTTCCTTTAACTCTAAACCCCCCAAGACACATGTTGGCAATCATCCCCAAGCATATGACCTACCCATATATATCTGAAGGGTCTCATGACTCAGGTTTTATTAGACAGTAATAAATGATCCTTTGCTAACAATGGCTAGCCCCCTCAAGGTCCTGGAAACCTTGCTTCCAAATTCCTTAGAGACTTATGCTATCCCTAACCCTCTTCCAACTTGAAAGTTATATAATGGGCCATTCCTTAGGACCCCAGAGCGGCTCTTTCTGCCCATGGGTCCTGTCCCCGTGCTTTAATAAAATCACCTTTACACCAAAGCCATCTCAAGAATTCTTTCTTGGCTGTTGGCTTTGAACTTTAATGTTCTTTCCTACATCCCCTCTGACAGTCTCCATGCTTGCAGGCACTCTGACGTTGGTTGAGGACCCTCATTCCACAGGGGCTGCTGGATTAGAAAATTACCCTAAAAACGATGATGGCTGCCCAGGCCATGGTCCATAACTGAGAGAGTGGGTGAACTCCTTCTTGTTTCCAGAGCACCCCCACCCCCCGCCACTGAGCATTGTCATCCTGGGTGTCCACACACATGGTCAGTCACAGATCTCAGACGGGGGCTCTGTAGACCAGCTTCCCATTTAGCCCCCGTAATTAGCCTTGGAGGTGGATGGCTCTGCCATATGCACTTTAACAAATGAGAAAGCAAAGGCTCAGAGAGGTGGGGTGACTTCCCCGAGGACTTAGAGCTAGATAGCAACAGAGTGCTCTTGGCCCAGGTCCACCCATCTTCACAATACTGCCTCGGGGCACTGTAAGGTGGGTCACAAAAGTATGCAAGCCACACACTGGGGTGGGTGCTCATATTGTACCTGTGAGCTTTATATGTGCACATGAGTGTGGGACCGTTTGTTTATTTGTTGCTATGCATATTTTAAGATCCACTTCCTTTTTAGGGAGCCCCTTAGGACAATGTAAAATGCTCCTTCGAGTGTTTTCTGAAAATTTGACAAAACAGTGTCTCTGAGCCCAAAGGTCTTGCCAGGCTCAGGGCCCCTGCCTCCTGGGCCGAATGAAGCACACTGCTGCCCACCCTAGCATCCTGCATCCTGGCACAGGGCCTGGACCTGGCTGGGCAGGTGAGGCCATATCTTGGCCTCAAGGAGTCCTTGTGTCTGAGGCTGCTCTGGCTGAGCCTGTGACAGCCAGAGTGGCAGCCGGGCTCATAGTTCCTGATAGGCAGGAACCTATTTAGATGGCCAGAGTTTTCCCAGGGTTTTTGCAGATGTCACAGCTCATCTTGTCAACAGATGGACTGTCCCAATGTGAGGAGGGTCTCCTCCTGCTTCCTAACCTCCTTCCCTTTACTTGCCCATGTGCGTTGGCCTGCGGATGCCTGGTCTTATGACCATGCCCAAGGCCTCAGGATGCCTTGTCTCATGATTTTCAAATTGAATCCTTGAGACTTTCAGCCTCTCCAAGAGGCACTCAAAGCCAGAGGTGGAGAGGTTGGGTAGTGTCGGGCTACTCAGAGGGTGGGATTCATTTATCCACCTCTGACCAGAGCAGCCCTGATTTTGTGTTTTCTACAACCTGGGCTTTCTTCTAAGAGCTTCACTAAGCCAACACCTAGACTCGTGCCACATTTTCATTTGTCTTGTTACAAAGGCTCCAGGTCCTACCTCGTGACTCTTAGCTTGGGATAAGCAAGATGTCAGCCCCGTAAAACCCTTCATCCTTCCCCTGTGGTTCTGAGAGAAGCAAACCTCTGGAGAATTCTGAAAGGGACATTCAGGGGCCGCATGGGCTGTTTTGACGTGTTTCTCAGATCTCAGCTGAACCCTGGGCTCCCTCTTCACCACAGAAGAGGCCAGAACATCTGGGCCCTCTAAGACAGCAGAGTGTGAGGTCAGCTTGTTCTTACCTCAGACGGAGGGTGCTGGGCCATGTGGCTTCAGAGACCTGATTTATGGAGGACCCAGAATGTAGAACAGTGGAGGGGATGCCTCACCCTCCACCATCTGGGAAGTCCTTCCAGAGCCCTGAGTCCTGAAGGCCCTCAGAGCTCCCAGGAAGAGTAGCGGAGCCCCTCTCAGAGCTGCCCTCTAGTGGAGAGTCTGCAAATGGCGACTGAGCCCTCACCTCTCAACTACTAGAGGGCATCTGTGGGGGTGAAGGGGCTCTGCCGGAGACAAGGAATGGGGTCCACCATATTATATGCACAGAGCAATGTGGCTTAAGGGGTGTGCCAGAGCTACTCCAAGGCTGATTGGCCTCTAAGATGGGGAGAGATCATTTCTTCCTTCTTCAGTGTCCCGTACCAGCTGCTTGGGGCTGGGGTGTCTCCACATGGCAGAGCTTGCCCCAGCCATGCCCAAGGTGTTTCTTCTGTGGCTGTGACCGAATCTCGGCTTCCTTCCCTTCCCATTTTCAGCCTGGCTCCCTTTGGGGAGAAGATCCCTGAGAGGAACCCCCAGCTTTGGTCACATCCCTGCACTGCTGGGATACTGCTGCTAAGTAGTTGGAAGTTGAATGTCCACTTGGCTCTCTGAGTGTCTGAAGCCGGAATGATTGCAAGAACCGCACCAGGGCTTTGCATGCCCCCAAACACATAGTTCCCATAAACAGTCGCTAATGAAACGGCACAAAGAGGTATTCACACTTTGCTTCTGGGAGGTGGTGGGGGGAAGATTGCCTCTGGTTTGGAGAAAGGCCTGAAGATGTGGTCTATGGTTAGGCCAAGTCCCATGCACAGGGCAGGAGGCGCTTGTGGTCCTGCTGCGAACCTAGAGTCATCGGACTGGAGGCAGGGATGGACAGAGGAGCTCCTGTGGGTCAGTGAGTCCTTTGGGCTGGGACATTTGCCCAGCAGAGGGGAAAGTCTCTGCTCAACACCCCAAAGACTATTTTGAGTGTTCCTGGTCCAGATGACTTTCTGTATTCCAGCCTACCTGAATTCAGTTTAAGATCAGAGGAGAAGAGGGCCCATGCCTCTGTGCAGTGACCATTCCCAAAGAGATTGTCCATGAACAGCTGGGGAATTCTCCTCTTAGCACTGAACACTATACAAAGTGCTGGGGGTTGGGCCCTAAGTCGTTAAGAAGAGTATTGTTATCAAGAACCTGGTGTGGGAAATCAAGTCCTACTATGTGCAGGGATGGAGGGCTGCAATGTTTGGTACATCTCAAGGACTGGTATGTTGTGGGATCTGGAAACCAGTCCTGTCCTGACAGCTGAAGTTCCAGCTAAATCTGGAAAAAAAGGAGCCACAGGGGACAGGGAACATCTGACACATCTGAAGACTTGTCTGGCACCTGTCCTTCCAGTTCAGAGGGACAGGTAGGAGAAACTTCTGTATGGGCCCAGATGATAACCCAATAGCAGAGAGATTGTCATAACACTATTTGGGTGTCTGAGTGGAACCAGAATTGGGACCCTGTGGACCTCAGGGTCTGTCCAACTCCCAGGGTTCTGAGCCTCTAAATGTAGGCCACTCTCTTCCCATGGAAACATCAAACAAGCAGATGCCTTTCTTTTTTGCGACTTTTGCATGGCAACTTTTGCATGCAGCTTTTACCCCTGGCTGGTGATGACTCTTGGACCAGGAGGACCCGCAGGATACAGCACACGTTACCCTTAGGCTAGGACTGGCTGCCCAGGATGCATATCACTACCCAAGACAGAATCATTGTTTTGCCAAGGAGCACAAAGAGACTGGATAAGGAGCGGGTGAGGGACAGTGTTTGCCAGAGTCAATAAAGCTCTCCTATTTCAAACCCCCCCTTCACAGATAAGCTCACTGAGATCCATAAAGAGTTCCATAGTTAGTGTTAGACCTTGTTCTAGAACTCAGAACTCTGTGCTCCCACCACAAGGTGATTTTATCAACACTTCAATTCAACGATATTTATGAAATAGGCACAGAATTTGGTGCCTGGCAGAATATCAAGGGCAGGTGTAGGAAAAGAGGAATTAAGAATTATTCCAAAATTCTGAGTCCTCAAAAGAGGAAGAATGCAGGGTCCTGCTGGAGAGGAGCTGAAGGCAGTCTGGGTGCTGAGGATGTGAAGAAGGACCCCTAGCCATGAAGGGAAGGGGGCAGGGGATGGTCACCTGGGGGTAGAGGATCAGGGAAAGACGGACCTATAAGACTGGGGGTACCATGATAGAGGTGGAGGATTTGGAGGAGGGATTTGGGGGTGTAGAAGTGAGTGGATGGATAGGGGAGGGAAGGAAGGGGGCAGCAGGGGCCCTGGCGCTGGGTGAGAGGAGTGGTTGATGTGGGGGCTTGAGCCCTGGAGCCAGATGAGGGGTGAGGAGAGCAGGGAGGTGGTGAGAGCCTGGGGAGGATGAAACTGTACGTGAGCACACATGTGCCCCCATGTGCCACTGGGCGCCTGGGCCTGAGCTAGGATGGGGCCCAGGCAAATGCTTTGTGTAGAGATGGTACAGCAGAAAGCTTTAGAGTCCCAACTTGTTTGATGAAGTCACCCTTGATTGCAGCTATTATTGATTATCCACCATTTATGGCTCCTGTTGGCGAAAAGATGTGATCTGAGTGTCACCTGGGAGACCTGCTTGGCCCTCAGAGAGCTGGGTGGGATGTGCCCTGGCTCACCCCCACTGTACAATCTGGGAGTTCCCAGACTCTGTTCTGTGACTGCAGCGGTCTGGACACAGGCTTTTCATGGCCTTCCCTGCCCCCGACCTTGCTTATGTCCCCTCTTGTGTTGTCCGACAACCACACAAAGTAAGTCTCTCCTTGGAGCTCTGCAGAGACTCCAGCCCTGCCACATCTCCATCCCCTCCCTAGCTCGCCCCTTCCTCTTTTCTCTCCTCTACCTTGTAGACTCTTCCCCGGGGGGAGGTAGCCCTTACCCTGAAGCCTTGGCTCCCACAGACATGTATCAAGAGGTTCTTGTCAAAATGAACATCAGGTTCCATCAGAAGAAGACTGCATTCAGTCAGTTTTCCCCCACCCACTTCTTATTCACATTTCTGGTTAGCTTTGTTTTCGGGGGCCCTTGAGCTCAGCGCTCAACTCTGATTATGTCCGTCTTGTCCTCTACCATAGGGCCAGATGATTCTCTGAGTCATGTGGTCACATGATTGTGACTCCTCAGAACACAGGAGACAGTGACACCATCTATGCAGAGGGAAGGGCCTGGACCAGGAACAAAGAAAGGGCTTTCGCTGCAGCTGCCTCATGAACCATCACAGCTCAAGGAGGGAGTGGGTGTTGTCTCTCCCTGGACTCCATTCCCTCATCTGTAAGATGAGGCTGCACCGGTCTCCCTGATGGGCTATTTCAGCTGGAAGAGTCTGGCTGCAGGTTTCCAGCTGCCTGGCCTTCTGCAGCCCCCACTTGCTGGGCCCATCTCAGCCTGGCTCTGGCCCTGCTTGTTCCAATGCAGCCACTCCTGTAGACCCCTAGATGTGTCCTTACTGGCCGTTATGGCAGCATCTTGAGCCAGCCTGGGACAGTCTTTCCTTTCTTGCTTTTTGTCAGCCAAACCTCTGGCTGCTCCAGTCCACAGCAACCTTGTTCCCCTGATGTTTCAACCACTCAAACCCACTTCTCTGGGGACTCAGCTTGAGCTTTAGGGCCAAGCTGGGGATGGTTTGGGGTTCTTCCGGACCACAGACCATCCCTACGTGGACCTCTCCATGGGATGGGGTCCTAGTTATTAAGGAGAAGGTACATGCCATGTTCATTAACTCATGTATCCAACAATTCCTTCCGTAATGGGTTGAACGGTAACCCCCCAAACGTTATACCCACACCCTCAGCTCCAGTACCTATGAATGTGACCTTATTTGGAGCAAGAGTTTTTGCAGCTGTTGTCAAGGATCTTGGAGTGAGAGCATTCTTCATGAATGGGCTGGGCCCGAAATCCAATGACAAGTGTGCTTACAAAAGGCAGGAGAGAGAAAAAGACACAGAGAGAAGGGGCACGGCCCTGTGAAGGTGGAGTCAGAGATTGGAAGATGCGGCCACAAACCAGGGAAACCCCGCAGCCCCCAGCAGCTGGAAGAGGCAAGAACACTGGTCCCCCAGGACTTACAGAAGGCATGTGCCCTGCAGACACCTTGATTTGAGACTTCTGATCTCCAGACCACAGGATAGGAAATGTGCGTTATTTTAAGCCACTGAGTTTGCAGTGATTTTCTAGAGTGGCATCAGGAAACAGACACAGTCTCTGACCGAAAGAGTTTGGCTTCCGGGTTAAAAGAGCAGCCCTCCTTGCCTGGGACCCACGACTTCTAAGGCATCAGAGCCTCCCCTTGTTGGCTCATCGGTGTTTTGTGCACGAACTGGCCCGGAAGAGAGGACGTGCTTTTGCCTCCGGCCTCATCACCCACTGGGTTTTCCTGGCAAGGGAAACCTCATTCCCCTCTCGGGCTGTTACATGAGCCCGTTCAGCTCCCAACAACAGGAAAATGCATCCAAGTGAGCAGAAAACAGGCAGGCCCGATGCTGACTTATAGCACCTGGATTTTAAAACATGAAACCAGGAAAGCCAGCCTCACAGGACTGTGGTGTGGAGAGAAGCCCTGGTTCAAGGGGGTGGCTACCACGGGAGGAGGGGAGACCAAGTCACTTTCCCAGTGTTCTGGTTTTTATATAGGGGACTGGGTCTCTGGCCTTGCCGGGTAAGCACGAACCCTAAAGGAAGAAATAGGACCCCAATTGTTGTGTGTGCGACTATTGATAACAATAAGGACAAAACCCGCAATATAATAAGACTAACAAGGGTTTACGATGGGCCAGGCACTCTTCTAAGCATTTAGCTCAACTTTTTTTTTTTGTCCTTTGTGCAGTCCGCCTATGATTTTTTTCCTATTGAGATATCATTCACACACAACATTTTATTAGTTTCAGGTACACAGCCAAATCATTCCATATTTGTACCTATTGTAAAATGATCCCCACAATACTCGATGACCACACATAATTACTGATTTCTCTTTGAAAAAACTGAAGGTGGTCACAAGCTACAAACTTCCAGGGACAGAAGAAATAAGTTCTGGGCATGTAACGCACAGCACGGAGACTACAGTTAGTAACACCGCACTGTGTCTTTGAAAGCTGCTAAGAGAGTAGAGCTTAAAAGTTCTTGCCCCAAGAAACAAACTTGCAGGCATCTGTCTTTTCATCTTTCTGGTCACCTACACTGCTTTTATTGTTCCTCTGTTGCAGGTGAAAAACGGGCACACAGAGAGGTTGAGCAATTGCTTAAAAGACAGTCAGAATGCATGATGAGTCTGACTCTAGGGAACATGCTCTTGAATCAAGTGTAAAAATACACACCTGCCTCATCAGGGATCCCAGAGCGCTTTCCTTTTCCTGGTGTCATTTTGAGACCTCAAGCAGGAGGCGGTAATGCTGCCTGCATTCTTCAGATGAGAAAATGGGTCGAGAAACTGGCCCAAGGAAAAGTCACCACTCCAGTCCCTCTTCAAAGTCTGGTGTCTCTCTGCAAAGCATGACCCCAAGCCAGTGTTACGGGGAAGGAATACAATCATTGAAAGGGCTAGTTAGCATTTACGTGCCTGCTAGGGATGATGTTCATGCATCATCATGGGCTCATGCCATTTTCATAACAATGCCCTGAGGTGGAGACCAGAGAGGCTAAGGAATTTGTCTGAGATCACACAGTCCGTGGCCACACCAGAGCCAGAAACGCTCTTGGGCCCTTGGGTTGAGAGGAGTTCAGCATCCAGTGCAAATAGCTTCCTCATTGATTCCTGCAGACCTAGAAGGGGCGCTGCTGTCCTGGGGCCTCTCTCCATGGCTGCAAGGTCACAGAGGCTCATGCTTGCTTCGTGCCTCAGAGCCCATGGCCCGCTTTCCCAGCACTCTCTACTGAATTCTCCTGCCAGGACCCTTCCCCGGATTTGGAGTTTTAGTTCTTTGGAATGACTGAACTCGTTGCTCAAAAGACTGTTGCTAAAATGGGGCAGAAGAGTCTTTTTTGCTCCTAAATGATAACCCTCTCAGGCAAAAGGGCTTCAGCTTTCTGTCTGAGGGAGGACCGGAACGGGCTGCCATGGTCACTGGGGTGATGGGTATGCATAGGCACTGACTTCTTCCATTTAAATGTTCAGACAGCCCCAGCCCTGAGCCTGCAGTCTCCCTCTGGCTGACTACCAAGCTCTGCCCATTCGTTCTCCCAGTGCATCCCCCTAATTAAATCTCAGGGCTTTTAATTTTCATAGACATGAATATGGAACATGCATGAGGCTGGGAGAGGACCCGGCGTGGAAAGGCTTGCCGCAGCTGGAAGGGCAAGGTCAGGACTTGGACTCCTTCCAGGAGGCTCCCTTGGCATGGTGCACCCTTCAGAGAGGATGGCTCAGAGGAGGTGTCTCCGGGATTCACCTTAAAGCGGAACCAAGAAACATTCATTTTGTTTGAAAGGGCAAGGGGAGTCCATGCTTTGGCTGAGAAGGCTGTCAGCGAAGGCACCGCCGCTCTGGGCGGCGAGGGGGTGAGACACTCAGGGCAGGGGTCTGACAGCCGCTGGGCACTGTCCACCTGGCCCGATGTGAAAGCTTCAGATGGGTCTGAGAGATGCAGAACACAGTCTCCCAAGATGTGCCTCTTTGTCTTTACCGTATTTTTTGCTCTCTGTGTAAATCCTGGTAGGTGCCCTAGCCCTTCCTCTGTCCCCCTCCTTTATCCCTGAGGTAGAGATGCTTTGGGGAGTTCCTCTAAATTCTGGAAAGTAAGGGGAACCCTGTGGGATTTTCTCTCCATATTTTACCTACAACACTCACTTCCTTTAACTGTGTGCCTACTCCTGATTATTCCTGCAAGAGCAAAGCCTTCCAGCAGTTCTTATCCTAAGATTTAACAGAGTTGCTGGCAGGGAAGAATGAGAAGTGAGAAACCTTGCTACCAACTCCTTGGTTATATAGTTATGATGTGTGGAACCAGCAGGGCCATCGATGCCACTGTGGGGAAGGTCCTTGCTTCCAGGATGGTTAATACAGCTGTGAACATAGGCCTATCAGCCATAGGCCTAGCCTACAGGTCCAGTCTCTAAATTTATCGGTGGGATTCCCGAAAGGGAATCAGTCTGAGGCCAAGTGCATGTCCTCCTACTTAGCTTTCCCAGGGCAGGTGTTCCTGAGGACAAGTTTTGTATCCGGAGTGCAAGTTTCTCCCCTCCACTGTGGAAATGTGCTGTTCTCTGAAGGAGTTGGGCCAGCTAATGTGGCCCTCTCACCCCCCACTTGGCACAAATGTCCATGAGTGAGTTTGCTGGATGTTAGGTGTTGAGTTGTGTAAAATTCATATTGAAGTTATGACCCTCAGGAGCTCAGGATGTCACCTTATTTGGAGATAAGGTAATTATAGAAACAACCAAGCTAAAATGAAGCGTGGTTTCAGTTCTATATCACTGGTGTCCTTGTAAGAAGGGGCAATTTGCTCAGAAGGGAGATGGCGTGAGAAGAGAGCCATCCACCAGCCATGGAGCGATCCTTCCCTCACAGCCATGGAGCGATCCTTCCCTCACAGCCATGGAGCGATCCTTCCCTCACAGCCATGGAGCGATCCTTCCCTCACAGCCATGGAGGGATCCTTCCCTCACAGCCCCCAGCAGTGTGTGAGACCTTGCCAACACCTTGGTTTTGGAAGTGGAACTTCCCAAATGGCGAGACACTACGTTTCTGTTGAATCAGCTGCCTACTTTATGGTACTTTGTTATGGGCAAAGTAATACAGGGGATGTCCTCAGCACAAACAAAACAGAACAAAATTAAACAAAAAAAAATATCTCTAGTGAAAATTTTAGGACTTAGTGAATAAGTGGGGATGAGAAGTTCCTCCTGGGGTGGTGCGGTTGGGGGCAGGTCTCAGAAAGCTCATCAGGTGATTTTTGGCAGTGTACTTATCATATTTCTAATAGTCAAGAAAAAGGCAAAGGCACTTCGTCAAACCCAACTGAAAGGCAAGAATGCTTTCATCATTAATATTTTAAAAGTCATTTACAAGGATCATTATAAACTGTGGCGTTCCCATAGTTCAGGACGATGTTGTGGCATTACATGCTGCCTTCCTTTTATGAAACAGGATTCAGACAAGCGGGTCTCCATAATCAAGAGGCATGAGGTCAGTACCTATAAGAGTTATTGGGTGTCTATGAGAGATACCGGGACACCTTGTTTAATTCTAAAACAACCCTGCTTAGGAGATTTTTATTTCAGGGTTGAGACAACCCTGAGAATCAGAGGATCTGTCACTTGCTTGAACTCACACTATGAGCTGGGTATCGGAGGAATATCTACCTCAATAACACATATTCTTTTCCCAACAGTTGGTTTCCCATGAATCAAATTGTTTCCACCAGATATCTGAGGGGATCTTGGGATTCTCTGTCCTGACCTTTGGCCTAACTTAGGATAAGTGATCAATTTAAATAAGGTCCCTTTCTCAGTGACCCATTGAATGATTTTTCTGGCTCCATGTGGCAAATCTGGTTTTAGTGGGGGGAATCCCACCCCTCCCTGCTCCTTTCTTGGGGGTAACACCACACAGGTAGGGAGGCAAAGACCACAGATCCATGCCTCCTCTACCCACTTCTGGGGTCCTAAAGACGGCCCAAGGCTAGCTTCGTTCACTGTGTAGAGTATGCTCTGTTGGCTTATGAAGACTATCTGAGAGCAAACCGTGCAGAGGTAAATAGCTGAGAAGCTTATGGTAGATCTATAGGGTGCCGCTGGTCAGGTTTCAACAAGCAAGGCTAGACTCTTCTTTCCATTTTGCTTCAATGTCCAGTGGCACGAGTTGGCAGGTTCTGAGTCTTTAAAGGGAAGTGTGCACTTTCTGGTAGGACTTCGGGGACAAGCCCCCCACATTCAGGCTGGAGTTCTTCTTTCCAAAGCCTTCTGAGGCCACCTGTGTTCTGATCTCCCCTAGATCACAGGACCTGGCCTCGTTGACCCCGACTTTGGAGAGAGTATGGGATAGTCTTTGCCTTGGGCAGTGCCAACCCCCTCCATTTGTCCCCATCCGAGGTTTTGTCATTCCTAACCCCTCCTGTGGCCCCACTCTGGGCCTGGAGCCTCCTCATGAGCCCTGAGGCGCCGGTGGCCAAATGTCGGTCATTTCTGCAGCTCTCACCCCTCATGCCTACTGTGTTGACGTCTCATGATGGGGCAGCTCACAGAATTTGGAAATACTTGCTCCCCAAAGCTCGCCAGTGAACTGAATACTTCCCCAAGCCCGTGCTTCTGATTCCTTCCATGAAACTAACTTTCATCTCACCTGGGTTTCCTGGTCACTGCTTTTCTGTTTGATCTGCAAATTATTCACCTGACAGAGTGATTGTCTCCCCTCCAAGCTCTCTTCGTCCGCAGTGACTCCTCCATCCTTGGAGTAACTCTTTTATAAATATTAATAATTTAGATAATTATGGGCCCTACCTGGACTACTTGGGGTTACATCTCCTCACGAGTGTAGACCAAACCCAAGACCTCTGTGTAGGAGCGTTCTCAGGTCAGTGCCCTTCACCAAAGCCCGAGAGCGCTTTGACCTTTAGAATACTTAAGTATTTCCACTGATTTTAAGAACTTATTATATGGCAGTGCAGTGGTTCTCAAACTTGAGAGTGCCCTGGAACCACCAGAGCCTTAGTAAAACCAGATTGCTGGGCTCCACCCCAGAGCTTCCAACTCAGAGGGTCTGGGATGGGGCCAAGAATTTGCATTTCTAAGAGGTTCCCAGGTGACATGATGTTACTGGGGGGAATCAAATCTGGAGAACCACTGTGGTAGTGTAGGTATAAGGTATTAAAATCCCATCTAATATGAGTGTAAGCTAATATCTCCATAAGACAATGATCAGGTTTATGTTGTTCATTCATTCTACAAATACTTGCTGAGCACCTGTTGCTTCCTGGCCAGGTCTTGAGGATGAAATGGTGGCAAGGGTGATCTGAGTCCTGCCCTCACAGAGGATCAGTCAGACCAGCTCTGATGATTCAGTGCACTCAGGATTATAGGAGGGGACGTGCAGGCTGCTCCCAAAGCTCAGAGCAGGAGGCCCAGCCCAGTGTGACATGTGAGAAGCAAATAAGAGAGAGGAGAGTAGTCACGTAGGCCTTCCTGGTGGAAGTGACATCTATGTTGGATCATCCAGCAGAGCGAGACAGGGGAATGTGGGGAGGGATTGTGTTCTAGGTAAAGGAGAGAGCATGTGTAAGGATCTGTGAGAGTTAGGGCATGGTGTGACATAGAAACTAGAAGAAGTTCAGTAGTAGTGGGAAGGCGTCTGTGTGTGAGAGGAGGCCATGGAGTAGGGAGAGAGGCTGGAGCTGGCCATGGTAACAAGGTGAAGTAAGGGCAGTAGCTCCCCTGGTAGTCCTTGGACCACCAGCATCACCATCACTGGGGAACTTATTGGAAACCCAACTTCTCAGGCCCCATCATGGACCTTTTGGGTCAGAAGCTTTGGGGATGAGGTCCAGCCATCTCTATTTTAACAAGCCTCCAGGTGATCTGATGCCACTCAGTTTTGAGGATTGCTTGACTGGAGAAGCAGGCAGAGGCTGGATAGACACTGTAAGTTGTCCTGGGGCATCTGGATTTGATCCCACAGAACGCACATCACAGAATCATTTCTCGGTAAGCATATATTTATTGAGTAAGTAAACAAGTGAAAGAATTTAAACAAAATGGTAATGGGACATACTTGCCTTTCCAAGAAGCCGCTTTGGCCTCCTTGAAGAATGCCTTTAACAACACTTCTATGAGTACCTTTATTCTCAGGGTTAGTTGTCGTTTCGTCGCAGTAAGGTCAGAAGGTGAAGATATTGGCCGAGCCTGGCTCCCCATGACTTTCAAATATGTTTATTAAAATATACAGCTTGTGTGGATCAACTTGTGTGGAAAGTAAGGATGTTCGGGCTTGAACATGCTCATACCATAGAAGGACTTGGGATCAGGGTGCTCGGCTCCCTCTTTCTTTGTCTTTCTTGGTATTAGGATCAACCTCTCCTATAGTTTTCCTCTGCTGACAGCTCTAATGGGAGAGGGTCAGAGATGCAGCAGAGACTCTGTGACCAGGAGTCACGTCTTACTCTGCCTTTTCCTGTACCCAATTCTGGTGTCTTCTTCCAGACCGGAAGCCCTTTCTCTGATTCTTGAGAGCCTGTCCTTTCCAGCATGAAGATTGTTCCAGTGCCACTGCCTTCCTGTCTGTCCGCACCATTAACCACCAGGGCAACCCTGCAGGGACTGCTTTGTCTGGTGCTAGAAAGGGTCCTTCCTGCCTACCTGCCCTCAGGGGAGGCTGCATGGGCCCGGCTGGGGACTATAACCTTATAACCTATCACCTGTGCATGGCTAGTTAGACCAGTGATGGTCTTCTATCGCTTTCTGGCCAGCCACGAAGGCCTCCATGCCTGGGCTCATGTCAGGCAAATCAGACTCCTCCCTTGGGAATGCGGGACACACAGAGAATGGGCCAGAGCCGCAGTGCAGGGACAGAGAGCCCAGCACAGGGTGGTTAGGTGGGTTGGGGGGCTGTTGCATGGTCCCACTGTGTCAGAACAGAAACCAATTGCAGCCGAAGGTGCTGGGCAGAGGGAACATGTGGGAAGACGACATAGAGACACTGAGGGAGAAACTTAGGCTCACAGGTTCTTTCCTTTCTGGCTGCCGTCAGGTCAGGTCCAGGTTTCCCGTGATCTGGAGCCACCCCCCACCCCCGCAACCCCACACTCTGTGGCGGCCCGTGAGAGCTTCTCCACCCCCACCCAACAGCATTTTTAAAAAAACTGGCTTAGAGATCTCTGTTTTTTGTAGCTCTTGGCCCCTCAGGGGAAAGTCCCATCATTGGTTGTGTGTGCCTGGGACAGACTGCTTCTGTCCAGAGCCCATCCTGCTGCCACCAGGATGTCCCCCTCCCCAAGAAGACTCTGCTGTGCTCTGGGGCCCCAACTGGTTGGCACCACAGCCCTGCTGGCTGGCTCCATCTTGCTGCCCGGCACCTGTGGGCCCAGCTGCACAGAGAGGCTGGCTGTGCACGCAGGCACATTGGTGTGACCCGTCCTTCTCCACCACTGTGTCTCAGCTATCTGGGTCCCTGGCTATTGGCATAGACGTGCAACACCACGTGGCTGGGGTCTTTACCTCTTCGCTAAAGGGGAGGCTGAATTACAGTCCCCCTTCAACTAAAAGACCGTATGGAAAGGTTAAATTGTTAGGCATTTCAAGTCAGGCTGGAGGGTTTTGGGGAGATGGAAGATGAGGACTGCGGCCCGTGTGGGGCCACCCTTCAGCCCACGTCAAGACTGCAGGCTGGCAGGCCGACTTTCACGGGCACAGGACCTGCAGAGTCACGTGGGGCTCCACCTTTGCAAACAGCCTGCTTGCTTTAACGTACTGCTGTCTTGAAACGTCTGATACATCTTAACAGGCCCTGCCTTTTCATTTTGCAATGGGCCTTGTGTGTGAAGAAACAAGGTCTGCAAACTGAACCCTGCTCTTGCTTTTCCCTGACACCCACGCAGATCATTCCAGTGCACAGATCTGGGTCTGAGTTCTCCATGTTCTTGTCACAGGCGTTATTCATGTTCTTGTAAGCAAACATCTTTGAATGCCTATGCTGTACCAGGTAGCTGGCTAGTCCAGGGTCCTCTTTGTCTAGGGGAGGCAATAGATGCATAACTGGAAATCAACCTTCAGGGGTGCCTAATCCAGCCTAGCCATGGAGACAGAAGATCCTTCTTGAAGGAGTAGACATTTGAGTTGAGTGTTGGGTGATTAAAGATTCTCCAAAGACTGGGGGGAAAGATCTAGGCAGAGTCAGCCAGAGCAAAGACATGGAGATAGGGAGTGTCACAATGTGCCTTAGGAGTTTGGAACACTCAAGCAGGACACAGTGTGAGGCCAGGAATAATGAGGCTTCAGGGACCAACAGGGGCCAGATTGGGGGGCCTTTGACATACTCAAGGAACTTGGAATCTTTGGCATCGAGTGGAGAGCCACAGGAGGACTAGTAACAGGCAGGAACGTGATCAGATTTGCATGGTGGATAATCCTTCAGTGGCTGGGGTGTGGCCAGTGGGCTAGAGGCCATGAGTCAGAAGGGTGTCTGTAACATGCTATGCCATTATTGAGGATTATCTTTAGCTAGTCAGACCCAAATTTCCCAGGAACAAGGACCGCGTTTGTCTTGCAGCAGACTTTGCCTACAGATCTTAATTTTGCAAGCCTTGCTTCACTGTTACTGGAGCTCTAATTAAGGCAATGAAAGGCTTGAATGGGGACCAGAGGCATTTTCCCCTCTCTTCATCTTCATGGTGCCAGAAGGCTCTGAGAACCCTTCTCTCTTCTCAGTTGGGATTGGCATCCCTCCCTATTTCTGGGCAGGCCTGGGTGCTGGAAGCGCTCTGTGTCCAGTTACTGACTGCTTGTGTGTGACACTGGGAAAGAATAGTTTCACTGAGTCCTCACTCAGGCGGAAGCAGGACAAGCTGGTAGGAGCAAGGGGAAGGCACCAGTCTGAAGATGTGTCTCCAAACTCCAGCCCCATGGTTATTCAGTCAAATACTCATCTCGGGTACTGCTGTGTAGGGACTTTGAAGATGCATTACGGTTGCCAGTCAGCTGGCTCTAAGGCCAGGTGATTATCCTCAGCTGTCCCGGTGAGTCCCCATGCAATCCCACAAGCCCTTAAAAGCAGAGGAGGGTGCAGGAAGATTCCAGGCACGAGAAGGATCAAATATGCTATTGTTGACTCTAAGAGGGCCATGTGCCAGGACCAGACTGGTTGCTGGGTACTAATTTGGAGGAGCCCTGGCAGCCAGCCAGCAAAGTGATGGGGACCTCAGTTCTCTAAGTTTAAGGAACTAGATTCTGATAACAACCTGACTGCACTTGGGAGAGATTGTCCCCCAAAGGCACCAGCAGGGAATGTAGCTCCCTAGGCTGGCTACCCTTCTTCTCCTGGGGAGGCTTTCTCCTGTAAGGTAAGCTGTTACCAAGTGTGAGTGGTACCTTGTCTTTGTAGTCCAATAGCCAGGCTTCTCTGATGGGTGGGTAACAGAGAGACCCAAGCCACAGTTCTAAAACCTGGCTGCCCATTGAAACCTCCTGGAAAGATGAGTGAAAACTCATACTACTAGTTCCCCTCAAGACCCATTCAGTCCCTGACTGATGTCCACGAGTGACGCTCTTGATTTTCTAATAGAACCCCCCAGAGACTGGTGTCCCTGGCACATGGGAGTTTGGGGATCACCGCCTCCTAACATACTCTTTTCCCAAAGTTACGTTCTTTTTCTAGAAAATGAAAACTGGTCTTAAAGTCGTTAAATGTAGACTGCCTCTGGCAAAAAGATCGCATCATCAAAGCTGCGTTATTTAGAGTGGAAATTAAAGATGGCAAACATTCAGAAGAGTTGCAATCCTTTCTACTCACCTTCCATTTCTTTTCCACTAACCTGATTCTATTCTCGGGACTTGGTGGTCCTTCTCATCCTCATCTCTGATTTTAGGATTTACTTCTTGTCCCCTTGTGATTTGGGGGCTATATACACTGGTTTGTCATCAAGCACCATTCAAGGTGCTTCTACTTTTTCCCCTTGCAAATGCAATCACTGCTCAGGTGTAGCATGGCAGATGGGAGGCCTTGGAATTGACCTCCTTACCCACAGGGTCTTTGCCATTCTCTCACTTAGCATCCATCTTCTTCTTATCAAGTGGCAAAAGAAAACTATAAATAGTTAAATAACAGTATTGTCACCCACTCGGGAATTCTCCTCTTGTGTCTGTTTTGTCTTACTCGTACATGGGCTAATTAGCTTCAAAGTCTTTCAAAGTTACAGCTTGTGTTGATGCTAATTTGGAAAACAATGATAAGATTTACATAGCAAACACTTTTCTCTCCATTCCCTTAGTAACCATCCCCAAATCTGAAACAAAATTATCAATCCACGTTGGCCAGAAAGCAACTAAGAATGTTTTTGGACAGATGCTAACAACGGGAATCAACTTCCTCACTTCCACGCTGAGACTCACAGCTGGCTGAGGTTCTCAAGGTAGGAAAATCCAGCTTCCTGCTTCCACACCATTAACTCTGCTGGATTTCTGACTCCATCCAAGAGAAGCTTCTGGGTCCGTCTCCACCCTCGCAAGGCATCAGATCCAGAAGACTTTATCTTCTAATGGCTTGCCACTGACCCTTGAGAAATATCCAGAATATTCTTAAAGGATATTCTTAAGTCCATATGCATTCTGGCTCCCTGACTTGGGCGGGGGAGTTATGGTGTTGAGGGTTGTTTGCAGGCACGTTGGTGAGATCAAGTTGCAGACATCTTTGTGCTGGAAAGTGGATCCAGACATCCAAGGTGGGCGGGGTAGAAGCGGACGTAGGCACGCTGAGCAGAGGCATCCGGGCCAGGCCTGTCTGAAACATCAGTCTTGGCCACCCCATTGCCTTGTCCCCTGCGGGCACTGTGGGCATTGTGTTGTCTCAGTGCCAGGAGAGGAGGTGGATGGGAGAAACCTGACCCTTTCCTGCCAGACACCCGGTGCAGCTGATACACGGCTGGATCCTCTTGCCAGACTTGGCTGGCCTCCCTCTCTGTTCGAGGCAGCATTAAGAAGATTGATTTCTGTTAGCCAGCCATAATGGGGGACTGTAATGGCTGTGAGGGAGACACGTGGCTTGTGGACACCTTGTACGGGTGCCAGTCGCTTCGGGGAGACCAGCTGACAGAGAGCCAGGCGAGGCTTCTCTTTAACTTCTCACTTTTCTGTTTTTTTTTTTTTCTTCTTTTTTCCCTTCTCTTTCCCACTTCTCTCCTGTTCTCCATTTGCTTCTCCCTTTCCATTTCCCATTATCTCCCCATGTGGTTTGGAAATGTTCCATGAAGAAAGGACTCAGAGCTACTTTTAGCTTTGGATGTGGGGTGCTCTCTCTGCGCGCCCCTGCCGAGGGCACCCCTGGCGGCTGGGTTTCTGCAGCTTTGCCGTGAGGGGCTCACACCGTTTCACTCGACATTCCAAGATGGCTCTCGGGCTCATCTGCAAAGGGCAAGCATTTCCTTATGGAGTTTATTCCCAAGAGGGAGCAGAGAGCTTGGTCGTCTCAGAAGCTAAAGGGTTGTTCCCAGCAACTAGGCTTGATTGTGGCCCAGTTTATGCCCCTGGCAATCTTTTGGGATGAGGAGAAGAGAATTTGGCTTTCGATCGGTGGAGATAGCTAACTGGGCCTGTGCTACCAAGGCACTGTGGTCAGTGAACATCTCCCAGGAAGGGCTGTCTATTCCAAAGCATGGATGGCAGCTTTGGCCTCTTCTTTCTTATACCCCAGGTTGTGCCCAGAGATGCCCAGACCCCTCTGGAACATGCTTGCCAGCCCCAGCCTCCCAATAGTGCCCACAAGCATGAAGACATCCCAGGAGGCGAGACGTGTAGCTGCTTCCCCACATGCGTCCCCACCCCCAGGCAGCAGGATCCTGCTCCCGTTTGCTGCCACCAGCATTCCGAAATGGGGCCAGGCCTCAGAAAAGTCAGGAAACCCAGCCATCACTACCAGGTGGGCAACGTGGTAATCCTCGCTTCCCACCGGGGTTAGTCTCTTTTGGAGCAAGTAGAGCCTTCTCTACGTGGTCTGGCTGGGAGGGACTTTTGGAGGCCATTCAGGCCACTCCCTCAGTCCAGAAAAAAACAGCACCCATAGAGCCAAGGCTATTTTGAGCATTAAGTTCTGGGCATTGCTGTTATCATGGGTAAGGGTGGGGGAAAAGTCAAGTGTACCTGCCATGTTACCCCCAGTCCCAAGTGATTCCCCCAGCCAACATCTCCATAAATACCATTTTAGAGCCTAACCCAGAACAAAGACGGCCGCACACAGCTGAGTGCTGGCCGTCTTTCCAACCTCACGTCAGACTCTTTCAGCTCTTTGCTCTTCACTAGGCTCCGCTCCCACCGCCGCCCCCTGGCCTCTGATAGTTCTGCTTACTGGTTAGTGTTCTGTCCTCACTGATGCCCTCCCACACGGCCCTGGGTGCAGTCGCCCTCCTCATCCCAGCAAAGGCGCCGCTTTCTCAGGCAGTGCTTCACTTTCCACGTGGGTCTCAGTTAGCATCTCTGGGATAATCTTACTTGTATTGTTTAGTTTCTCGAGGGGACGGTCTGTCTCTTCTACAATTTAACATCTATAAGAACAGGGGCTTTGTCTTCTCCTTGTTTCTCTAGTGCTCAGCCTTGGTGCCCAACATTCTATAGGGGCTCAAAAAATACATGCTGAAGAAATCATTGACTAACACCTTGCCTCGCCTCACTGCTGTAGAGACGGGGCAGGGGTGGGAAGCAGTGATAAGTAACATCCTCTGGGGGCCAGAAGCAAGGAGACAGCCCCCACTGGCATGCCCTGGGGCATCATTTCCTATCAGACACTTCTCTCCCATGTGGCTGTGTTGGTTCATAAGTTGGCCCCCATATACGGAGGCCAAGGAGAGGCTGGAGAAAGAGGCGGGCTGCTCCAGATTGGTAGGCGGCAGGTTTCATAAGCAAGAGAACTTACAAGTGAGGCTTGTCTTGGCCCCAAAGTGAGATATCTGCATCTTCCTGCCAGAATTCGAAAACTGTGGTAGAGAACTTAATGAGGTTCAGTCACACATACTGTCCACATGGTCTCAACAATCCTTGAAAACAGCTCCCGCTGTGGGAATAGTGGTTGGACTTGTATTCCAAGGATAGGGGAGGGGATGATGGACCTTTGTCGCCCAGGGTCTGCCTCAACCAGCTGTCACATCCTCAGTGACCTCCTGCAACAGGCAGATGTTGACTTCCTCCCCTTCTCGGTCTCTTCCACAGGCTCTCTGGGTGCTGCCGGCATCTGCATTCTTGCTCCCTCCCTTGTGCTAAGTCATGAGGCAAAGAAATGATGCAAAGAATTTACTCTCCAATTTAGCATACAAACTTAAAACTAAATTCTTAACTCAAGGCAGAATAATGACATACCATGATACTAATGCAATAGAGAGGAAAATTGCTTTATTAATCTGTAAACCCCTTCTAAGGAGAGTGAATCCCGTCAACTGAAAGGCCCTTGTGCCCTCCCGAATCCCTGATAGGCTCTGGTCCACATGGGTAGCTTGGAACAAGAACACAGAATGTTATCTCTGAGGCCGTTTCTATTTCTGCCAAGTAATCACCTCCTTCATCACTGCTGAACCCTTGGGGAAGTCTCCGTCACACACAAATGCTGTGTGAGAATGGTGAGTATGGGAGTGTGTGTGTGTGTGTGTGTGTGTGTGTGTGTACAGAAGGAAGGCCAAGTCTGAGTGAGTCAGTTTGGTACCTCAGTTTGGTACCTTTGGATATTGCGGACGTCCATGCCTTGATCTCATGAAGCAGAAGTTAATGACTTAGCATTGAAATCTCTTAAGCCCTGCCCATGCTTCCTTAGTTCTAGCACCTCCATCAGTGGCTTGACCCCAACTGCCAGCTTTGGTGCCCAGGGGCTTTCTCTGGGACACTGGAGGGCCCTCCCCCGATCCTCAGGCAGCTGGAAGTGCCGTGGAGTTGGTGTTCCCCACCCTGGTGGTCTGACCTGATGTCTGGGGAGAATTGGTAGATAAATACCCCAGCTTCCTTGCTTCCTTTGGGTCGGATAACTCTTAAGTACGTGTTCTACACTGTGCAGGATAAATCCCTAGTCACCCACGGTGGTGACTGTCTTGATCGTACATTGGGATTGGCTGCCTCGCCTTTGTTGTTTGGCTCCCCCACCTCACTGATCCACGTTTCCTTTCTGTCTGGCCTTAGTGAGGTCCCTAGAGTCTGAGCAGAGTCTGAAAGGGTATCTTACTCAAGTGACTTAGTGGGGAGAAGAGAGAGGCCTGTAGGAAAGGGCAGGGAAAGGGGGCTGAGCAAAGCTGTGGTCTTGGTTGGAGACTGGCTTCAGCCAAATCCCTTGGAAAGCTCTGGAGTACTAATAGTACGAGTTGGTCTATCCTGGAGTCAAGAGCTGGCCTTTAACCCCCCATTTCAGTTAGACATTTCCCGAAGATTGTCCTGAAGGGTGGGAGAGAGCAGGCAGATCCTTCCAAGTGAGTCAGCGCCCATTTGGCTAAAGGCAATGCTCCAGAAAAGGGCTCAACTGAGCTGCTGGCAGCCAGCATTCCCAGCTGGGGGTTGGGTGCACCGGTCAGTAAAGTGTTCCTCTGGATGGGCTCTTATTCTAATCTTTGTCTCTGGATCTGACTCTGGGGTACGGAATAAGAGAAATTTATCTAGATCTCCAGGGGAAGGGAAACCTCAGATTCCTTCATAGTGTGTTCAAGTTTTCATTTGTTTATTTGGTCCTGGAGGTCATTCTGGATAATTGGTGGAGCTATTCAGACAGTGAGTCCTTCTCTCTCCATCATTCTTTCTGTGTGGAATGGCACGTCCCCTCCTGGAGTGATCCAACCTCTCTTTTCCATTCTCCTCATTCTGCTATGGATGTGCGGCTCTGCATCTGCCCTAACCCCCCTCTTTCCCACATCAGGTCTATGTAGAGAGCACTAAAGGCTGAAGACGGCATGAATGCCAGGTGTTACCAACATGGCAGCTGCTTCTTCAGCAAGCACTTGCCCATGCAGTCTTCTGTGGGCAGAGATATCTGTGGTGTAGTAGGACTGGGTCTCTCACCCACCTCCCTAGAAGTAGCCTACCGCTCTGGGATGCCCTACACCACAGGCCCCTCTGTGGGGCCTGGATACCCCTGAATCCTTTTGAACTCCTGGCCCTGGAGAGCCAGATTCTGTTTTCCACAATTCCAGTCAGCAGCTGGTTGGGGAAGAAATATAAGAAGAAATATAATGTAGGCTACATATTTTCTAGTAAACACACTAAAAAAAGATTAAGAAAACAGGAAAAGTTCATTTTAATAGTTTAATAAATTGTGTTATATTATAAAGTTAACATGAAATCAATAGAAAAACTATCAATGAGATACTACATTTTTTTCATACTAAATCCTTGAAAGCTGGTGTCAATTTCAGTATATTTGATACTGAAAGTACATTTCAATTTGGACTGGCCCCATATCGAGTGCTTGGTAACCACGTGTGACTAATGAGAACCACATTGGGAAGCTGAATTCTAGAGGCTCTGGTAGTAACCTGGCCTGACTACAGGGGTCCAGGCTGGACCAGGAGACAAGCAAAGCTGTATGGTGTGGGGTAGCTGGGTTGGTTGAAGTCGGAGGGTGGTGGTTAGGAGTAGGTGAAGGAGGGGCTGCTGCAAGCCTGGCTGGTCCTGGGCCAAGAGGGGAGTTAGCAGAGCTGGGAATAGTAGAAGTGGGGCCATGTCTGGTGCTGGTGGCTTTCCAGACTGGGTGGAGATAGGGCCCAGGTGCCTCGGGTGGTGAAGGAGGTTTTAGGCCAGTGTTTTGTTTTGCTTTGTTTTGTTTTTTAAAGATTTTATTTATTTATTTGACAGAGCGAGCACAAGCAGGCCGAGCATCAGAGGGAGAGAGAGAAGCAGGCTCCTCACTGAGCAGGGAGCCTGATGGGGGCTCGATCCCAGAACCCTGAGATCACGACCTGAGCCGAAGGCAGTCGCTTAACCAACTGAGCCCCCAGGCACCCCTGGGCCAGTGTTTTAAAGGCCCGTGAAACCATCCCCGATGCTGGCAGGAAGAGGAGCAGACAGACAAGCCAGGGCACACGTGCCCATGCTATTTGGGGAACAGGACTGCGTTTAGATGAGATGAGATCAGAGCCAAACTTGCCGGTCTGTGGCTTGTCAATTAATCGTTAGAAAAACCAACCATCCTCAGTTCTGTTTTTTTCTAAGATTTCAAAAGGCAAAAAGTTTAAGTAGCGTGCTTCTCATTGCATTATCAAGTCGATGGTGTAGTTGTTGAAAACGGCCCACGTTTTGTATTGACCCTCTCATAAAGCACTTGTGGATTTTACCATTAATAAGTCCCCTTTGGTCCTCCCTCCAATTAGTTGTGTGATCATCTAACTGTATTTTGATCTGGACTGTGTTTCTTGTTATAATGTTAGCATTTCATACTTTGGACTCTCTGTGCAGAACAAGATAAATTGCCTTCATTTCTTCTCCTTGATTAACCACTCAGAGCATTCCATAAACAGAAGGACTGTGAACTCTCAAGCTCCTGCTAACTGACTTTTGAGCAGAGTATATACTCACTTTGTTTTTCAGATGGGTAAGCCGAGGCTTTGAACAATTACTGGACTTGTCCCATTAACTCACTTTTTTTAAAAAAAGTAAAACCCAAAGAGTTTCCTTCATAAAAAGACGTGGAAGCGATTAGTAACTGTGATTTCCAACTCTCACTTCCGGCAAAATTCAGTCCTTCAAACGACTGAATTTTGTAAAGAAGAGACTTTGTAATTCTCTGCTGTACCCCAGATTCTGACATATTGTGTGCCCTCAAGAAATACTTTGTAGTAAATAGATGACTTGTATCATCTCTTCATTTAGTCTTAGCTGGTGAAGCCTCTTATTGGTTTAAAAATATTTCTAAGGTTAATATTTGAAAGCAATAGTTGCTCACGTAGGCTTTTCTAAATGGCAAATCCTTTTTGGAAACAATTCAAAACATACAAAACAGGTATACACACACACACACACACACACACAACTGGATGAGGTGAGATACACATACAGCCTATGGGAAATCTAATACTGTTTTCTCTCATTTCTTCTGCAACTTGCCCTTCCACGGGACACGGGGTCTTGAAGACCTACTCACATTAAGCCCTGATACATGCACATCACTCTTTCTACCCTTGTATTATCTTTAGTTGTATGGCTGGATCAGAGTTTAGTCTTCTCCTTAATTAATGGCTTCTAGGTTATTCTCAGTGTTGTGCTATTTTAAAATTTGCTGCACCAAACATCTTGGCTCAAGGCCTCCTTATGTGCCTCCATAGTTTTTTCTCTAGATTAGTGCTGAGCAGCGAACAGCAATTCACAGAGACGCCCAATTTAGGTTTTCTTAGATACTGCCAAAATGCCCTACAGAATAAAACTGCAATTTATACTTTTACTGCCCATCTGCCCACATCCTTGCCTGCATTTATTATTAACAAACATTTGTTTTTACCAGCCTGTCGGGTGAAAAATGATATATAGTTCATCGTGAGGAGGTAACTTTACTATGGCAGGTATATACAAAATAATGAATAGAAGTACATATATATGTATATATGCGTGTATAACACACAATTTAATTATTAATACCTACCACTCTGTTGAATATTGATGTTGCCTTAGGAACATCTTCCCAATAGTGTGACTGTAATTCGTTCATTTTTGCTCCTGTATAACAATAGACCTAAATTTATTTATTTTTTTGTTTCACAATGATGGACATTTGAGCTGTTTGCTTGTTTTTTCCTATTATGAATTGCTCAACCGTGAACTTCCTTGTGCATATCTTCTGGTGTGCATGTGCGTAAGTGCTGCCGAGATATACCCCGCTGTGAAACTGCTCAGTCCCGGGGTGTAGTGCAGATCGTTAGCTGTGCACCACGTCCGTTCTTTCCATCTGCCCCCATGCTGTCCAGCCAGACATCTCTCCCAGCCACCCTTTTAGTTGCATGTGGCTATGCAACCGAGTTCTCACCAATGGAATCTCAGTGGTTCCCATTCTGCTACTCTGGGATCAGAGCTTGAAGGCTATGATTGTACCTCCTCTGTGCTCTCTTCTTTCTTCCTACAGCCTAAAACCCAAACGTGGTGGTGATCCGACTTCAGCTTTGCAGAAAACAACAGAGTCCTAGATGCTGGCAGAGCAATGGCTTAGAAAGAACCAGCTACCTGAATGATCATGAGGGTCAAAGTAGTCCCACTGAGCAGGATGGTAAACTTTGGGGCTAATATGTGAGACAGTAACACATTTTTTACCTTCGAGCCATTTTATTGTTAGTATCTGCATTATGGCAGACTGTATTTACTCTGATAGGTAAGAAAGCACATGCTCGACTCCCCCGAGTGATGTCATACTCCTATTCAGAATGTTTGAACCCACTGATACTCCCATTAGCAATGTATGAAAGCTCCCATTGCTCTGTCTCCTATGAACTCTAGTTGTTGTCTGAAAAGTCTATTCGGATCGTTCCCCCTCTTTAATACTGGGTTGCTTTTAAAATTATGGTTAAATACATAGAATATAAAATTTGTATTATAACCATTTGAAGTGTACAATTTGGCGGCATTAATTACATTCACAATAGTATGCAACCATCACTGCTATCTATTTCCAAAACCCATTCATCACCCCAAATAGAGACTCTACCCATTGAGCAATTTCTCCCCATACCTACTTCCCTATAACCTCTAATCTACTTGCTGTCTTTCTGAATTTGCCTACCTGAGGTATCTCATATGAGTAGACTCATACAATATTTGTCCTTTTGCCTGGTTTAAAAATCAGGAACATGTCAGGAGTCTGTGTGTCATCTTTGTGTGGGTGCCACGCCAATCCCCCTATAGAGAATAATGCATTTTTTGCCTTGAAATCAATCCTTTCAATTTTAGTGTATTTTCTGCCAATGCAAGGAATTGAGCACTTTTCAAAGAGTTTATTTCTTTCTGGTTTGTACAAGTTCTTGATACAATCTGGATGTTAATTCTTTTTTTTATGTTAATTCTTTTTAAATTAAATGGGCGGCAAATATTTTCCCAGTGTGTGGCTTAACTATGTTTATGGTGTCTTTTAGTACCAAAGTTTTTCATTTTATGCAGTCAAATATGCCTATATTTTCCTTTGTAATTTGTGCCTTTTGCGTCCTGTTTATGAAATCCTCCACCATCCACTCCGCATCATTAAAATATTATCCTATATTTTCTTTAAAAATATTTTGAAACTTTTGCTCTTCATAATTGTTTTTGATTGACTGGAATTGATTGTGTTGGGTGTGAGAGGAGCTTAATTTTATTTTTTCAGGTTGTCTCAGCAACATTGATCGATCGGTTGATTTTTTCCCCCAGTACTTTGTAATGCTTTCCTTGACATGGATTTTTCCTCCACATTTTTTCCATATTTTTAAAGTTGTGCTGTCCGTTCTGTTTGTCCTCAAAATTTGTTCTTGCCTTTTGCCTTTGAATTTTGTGTCAAATTGTCAAATTCTTCAAAAATATTGTGGGTACTTTTCTTGTATTTGCACTAAGTTTATATTTAAAGTTAAAGAGAATTACCATCAGTTTCCTTACAAACATAGTGTATCTCCCCCATGACTTACATGGTCTTTAAAAATTTTTATTTATTTACTTATTTGTTTGAGAAAGAGAAAGAGAAAGAGAAAGAGAAAGAGAGAGAGCGAGCAGGGGGAGTGGCAGAGGGAGAAGGACAGAATCTCGAACAGACTCTGCACTGATCACAGAGCCTGACACTGGGCTCCATCTCCTGACCTTTAGATAATGACCTGAGGCAAAATCTTAAGTTGGACACTTACTTACCAGATTGAACCACTCAGGCATCCTTACCCTTAACAATTTTAAAGCATGGTTGACTTGACAACATCTAAAATTATCCAGCATCTCTGCCTGCTTCCTGAATGGTATCTGGGTTTTAGAACACTTTTAGTTCTTAAACTCCTAACTTAGATGCTGCTCTTGTTCAGTATTTTAGTATTACCTTGCTTTTATAAACTCCAAAGATTGACCCACATTGACCTGTTCTTTTACTCATTATTGTGTCCTTCATCTTACTTTGCTTTTCTGAGTTCATTTCCCTTATTCCTGAGCTATTTCCTTAAGTAGGTCTCAAAGATAGCACCTGGCTGGTAAATTCCCTAGTCTTGCTTTCAGTCTTAAAAAAATTTTAGCTGGGTATGGGATTTTAGGTTACATAACATTTTAAGTGTATAGTTCTTTTCTTTCTGTACCAAACATTTTGCTGCTTGGAAGACAAGTAACTTGTCTTTCTGCTCTGATGGCTTTTAAGATGTTTTTCTGTCTTTGGTGTCCTGCAGTACATTATAGTTTGCCTGGTCATAGATAGGTTTTGTTTCTTCTACTCAGGACTTCTAAAATCTGTGTTTCCTCAATCTGAATAATTCATTTCCTTCATCAGTTCTAGAAAGTTATCTGCTATTTTCCCTTAATATTGTTTATCTTGCCCCTCCCAATATTCCTTCTATGATTCTCTCCTAAGTATTTAAAAAATTATAGCCTTCTCTATGCTGCAGTCATATTTTCAACCTCTTTTTAATGTTTTACATCTCTTTACTTTTCTCCTTTGCATTATAGTTAATTTTCTCAGATTTACCTTGAAGTTCAGTGAACCTATTGGGGATACAGAACCTCTTCACCTATCCAGCTAGTTTTTAGTTTCCTTTTCTATATGCTTCTCTTTCAAATCTATAGGTTTTTTTTAATAGTGTCTTATTCTTTAAAATATTGATATTTAAAAGACTTTCTTTGCTAGTTCTTAACTCATAGGAGTCTAATCCTGTTTGTTTTGCCTGCTGAGTTTTGCTCAAGGTAGGTAGATTGATTCTTGTGTCCTGTGATTTTGGATTGTGAGTTCACGTCTGGCAGGGCTTTATCTGTGGAAATCTTGTGGAAGAGGTGTGCTTTTTGCTTTTCCCCTGGCCAGTCCATTTACAACTGATTTTTTTCAGTAGAGTTCTTGCCTTTGGAGATGTAAAACTAAGTAGTATGTATCTGAACTCAAACCGAGGTAAGTGAGAGCCGAGATAGGAATTCTGAGGGGAACTGTCCAGGCTGAGGGGCAAGTTTCCTTCCTCTCCTCTGTGAGAGTAGTAAATGTTTCTCTCAGTCCGTTCTTTCAGTGGAGCTGTTGCAACTTGAAGCCTCAGCTTTCTGTGGTGATTGCCATTCCAACTTTCGGCCTTGCATTCATTCCAAGCCTTGTTTCCAATTGACGTACATTAAAATTCAAGCTATTAGATTTCCCAGAACAGGGTCTAACCCCCACCCACACTGCGGGGTAAGCTCCCACATTTATCATTCAGGATTTTAGTGCTTCTTTGTTTCTAGGCCCTTGGGAATACTTCTTCTAAGCTTGGCAATATATTGAGAAGCAGCTATTTTACATATTATTGAGTTCTCCTAGCTGTGTTTAGCAAAACGTTTTACTGGTTAACTTATAATATTACCATGAATGAAAATTATTCTTTTACTCTTTATTTTTCTCTTTGTTTTAGGTGTTGTTATTATTATTATTTGCCAATATGAGTCTTTTAAATCAAGAGTCAGTTCATTTGTATTTGTTACTGGAAGTGATTATGTACTTTCTTGTAAATTCTTATTGTTTAAACAATAAATTCCATTCTATTTATTTAACATTTTTCTATTCATTTTTTAAAAAACATAGGGGTATATTTTGTTTTTCTCTTTTCTAGTATTTGTGAAAACTTTTAACTATTTAAATTGGTTTTAAAACAACTTTAGTTTTTAAAAAGATTTTATTCATTCATTGGAGAGAGATAGAGAGAGAGCACAAGCAGCAGAGGGAGATGGAGAAGCAGAGTTTCCATTCAGTGGAGACTCTATGTAGGGCTTGATCCCAGGATCCTTGGATCATGACCTGAGCCTAAGGCAGATGCTTAACTGACTGAGTCACCCACACACCCCCAACTTTAATTATTTTAAAGCAATTTCAGTATTTGTAAGATTTGAGCATTAAAAAAAAAAAAAAACCCTCTTCTGAATCCCACCCATAGGAATTTCAACATAGCTGTGCTATCCCTCCTAAAACGGCTCTTCTCTTTGATCTTAATTAATATAGTTCGAGTTACTAGATTTAGGGTTTTGTAATTAGAATTTTTAACAACATGTATATTCTTTATTGAGACTATTTTTGACATTTCAACTCAATTTATAAGTGGTTTGCAAACATTTAGACTTTGATTTTATTACTTGTCACCAAACTTCATCTCTTTGTCCTTTGGATATATTTTCAAGTAAATTTTTTCTGAATGTTTACAAGTTTTCTAGTACCTGAAAATGTAAATTAAAACATTTATTGCTTTCATCTTCTGGAAATACATTTTTTGTGTGTCAAAAAGTATAGTTTTCCCTCATAAAACTCTATATCTCTGATGCCATTTCCTTTTGGAACTTAAGGTCATCAAGTTAACAATCTTTATTCTACTGTAGGCAATCTATTTGTTCATGTGTGTCCATATACAGATGTAAGATTTCATTAAAAAACATCCTTATGGTTCAAAGACATTACCTAGATGTGACTATCAGGCTTTTATTCAGCTAAGATGGGTTTGATTCCTTCATAGCTCTGCCAAGACTTCCATGGCATTTGTACTGATATCCTTTTTAAGAATGCTCCTTGGGGGCACATGGGTGGCTCAGTTGGTTGAGCAACTGCCTTCTGCTCAGGTCATGATCCTGGAGTCCTGGGATCAAGTCCCACATCAGGCTCCCTGCTCGGCGGGAAGTCTGCTTCTTCTGCTGACTTCTCTACTCTCATGATCTCTCTCTCTCTCAAATAAAGAAATAAAATCTTAAAAAAAAAAAAAAGAATGCTCCTAGGGACTCTTTCAAGTCCCCCATACTTTGCAAGTTTTTATATGTGTTGGTTCTCAATTTTCTGTCTCCCAATGTTTTTCCTTTTTCTGTCTATTTTGTATTCACTCTTGGAAAGATTCTGCAGTCTGTCTTCTCTATCATTCATTCATTGCTCGACAGCTCACATCTGCTCTTCACTCCTACACCAATGTGATGATAGATCCCAACACTGTATGGTTTCATTTCCTGAAAACGCTTCTCTATTCCCTTCCCTTTTCTCATTCCATTGTCTTTTCTGCTTAAA
This sequence comes from Mustela putorius furo, assembly GCF_011764305.1. Lineage (NCBI taxonomy): Eukaryota > Metazoa > Chordata > Mammalia > Carnivora > Mustelidae > Mustela > Mustela putorius. The sequence continues at coordinate 106,664,761 of NW_025421987.1, read as the reverse complement.
CTCTTTCTTGTAAGCTTGTTCCTTTTACATGGAGTTTTCAGGCATGCCAAGAAGCTTCCTGAAAATATCTCTTGACTGTACAGAGCCTCATTTTCAAAGGGATGCTCTCCTCTGGGTCTTGGAGGTGCTGCTCCTGCTCTTTATTCTGAAGTATTCTAACAGACCATGGATGTCTTGACTCTTCTTTGAGACTAACTAGTTCTTGCTGTTTTTTGATAGGCAGGATGAGTAGATTGGCCTTGGGCCATCCATCTCTCTCTTACTTGATGGTTGAATCATCTGTTTAGATCTACACTGGTCTACAACCAGCCAATGTCCAACTGCCAGTTGCCAGCAGGTTTTATCGAGTGTCTATCCATTCTACTAGGTGGCGTCTTTCCCTCACCACCATCCTGACTCTCTGGTGTTCTGATCCTATGTGTCATAGGAAAACAACACTCAGAAGACTGCCCAACTTCCATAGTTATTACTGTGTCTTCTCCAGTTTCTTGGCCATTCTTCACATCCGGTACACTGTGTTTTCACCAGTCCGTCTGTCTGCCCAGTCGCCTTTCTCATTCCTGGGTATAAGAAGACCTTGGGGGAAGGGAGGAAGTTGGCCAGAGAAAACTGTTCTTCATTTGGTGTGAAGCTGGAGCAACAAAATAAAGAACATTTACTCCATTCCCTGGTTAGTAGAGATCTTGGGTGTCTGAGTCAGGTATTGACAGAGCGGGAATTACAACATATCTTCTTATCTATTTCTTTAAAGCAGGTTCTCTTTATAGAGGAGAACTTGGCATATGTCATACATGTGCCTGATAGGTTGTTCTCCATCCGGCTTCATCTGCCTTATAAGTATTGTCAGTGCCTTCCACATCCTGACAATTAGGTTGTCTGTCAGTGTTCATTCACTTCGTTAGTGGGAGTCTTCATATTTGTCTGTTTGCTGGGATGTGTTCCTGAGAAGCAAGGAAATGCTTGCTGGAAACCTCTAGCCAGAGGCCATTTTATACAGAAAGTCCCACAATGCATTTCAATGTCTCTCTTCCCAGGGAGACCATGAGATCCTTAAGGGGAGTGACTGAGTCACAAACATCACTGAGTCCCCAGCACCTTGCAGGCTTCCAACACAGCACTGCTGTACAATACATGTTGAAAGAACGAAAGAGAAAGGAAGCTTCTTGTTATTTGTCTATTACCCATTGTTAAAATGTTTTAAATGACTCGTAAATGGTTCACCTGCTTCTCCAAAAAGAATCAAGGACAATATATATTGCAGATTAAGAATCAAATTAAAGGTAGCTTGGGTCGTGGAGCATATAACTAAACCTTTCATTTATGCAGTTAAGTAATATTTAAAAAGAAAAAGATGGGACAAGGGAGCAACTTAATATCTTCTCGTGTACAAGATAGCCATATCATCATCCTCAGGATGGCTACGGTTTGTCTACGTGCTTTACAACTGGGTAGAAAGAGGAAAACAGGCTTAAACTACAACAGAGGGGATGTGGGTTAGTGGTGAGCAGGTGCTTCCTATAGGGTGGCTTTATAACATATAGAATTATCAGGGGAAGTTTTACAATTACATTCCCTTGAAGTGTTTGTCAACCTTTTAGACAGACTGTTTAGCGGTGGGGGTGAATTGGGTGGTTGCCCCAATCTTCTAAGCAAAAGGGCTTGTGAGCTCCAGAAGAAGGGTCAAATTACCCTTGGGTTCCTGGGACCCCTTAGCTGCTGGCTTGGAGGCGAGCATCTGTGGCTTTGAAGGACTGACTTCGTGATATCAAATAGCTGGGTGATTAATCAGGAAAACAAGTGAGCGTTTGACATCACAGAGAAAAACAAAGTTGCCAAGAAGATGCTTTGGGGAAAAAAGGCACCAGGCTTGGGTTGCCCAACCAATGGTGCTTTCAGGGATATTTGCAAATCACAACCCATTGCAAGCGAAAGATCAATTTGCTGCACAGCTAAATTAATATTTAACTTGCTCAAGAAAAGTCAATCCCTCGGGTTATTAGAGAAATTAACAAAAGCCCTAAACTGATGATATTCTTACCTGAACCACCAGCACACTCTCAAAGTCATCAATGCTGTTTTCCTTGCCCCCTCTGATTTTATGTGTCCCAATCCCACCCCAATCCAACCAACCCTTTCCTTTAACCCCTCTTCCTTCCCCCTTACCTCCTCCTGTTCTTGCCACAGAACCTTTTCTTCCAACAAAACCTGGTTTTGATGCCCTTAAATCAAAAAGCTGCCAGAACAGAGGTGAGGTCTGCACCTCCCCCTTCCCCGCCCTGACTGTCCCCTGAGATGAACTGAGAACACAGTTTTAAATACCTGGACAAGAACAGTGACTCTCAAGCCTCCGTGTGCAGCAGAATCAATTGGCATGGGGGCCATAGAATCATATTTGTGGGTGTCCCTATTGACTTAAAAGCCTCAGGGGTGAAGCTTGGGGGTTTAGTAGACCTTAAGTCAGAGACTCTTGTGTTATTTGCCTGGTACAGGTGAAAGACCCTGGCAGAGGTCTCCTTGGGGTCCCTGTGCTTATGATCTGCTGGGGTCCTCCCAGGAGCAACGTTTTGCTGTTGGACACTGGTCAGTTCTTCTTCAGGCAGGTCTGGAAGAGCCACTCAGTACCATCCAAAGAGATGTAGCATGAGATCGTGGGTGGGAGTGACCAGCTGAGGGACATCAAGACTTCCAGGCAGAGGAGGGGTTTGGCAAGAAGCAGAGGGCAGGAAGCTCAACTCACTCCATTTAAGGGTTGCATGGAAACTTCCAGGGCAAGGCGTGTATGCATATGGTGTATAAACAGAAGCCATTCTCCTCATGTCTAACGGCACTAACACCCTTTAACTGCCGGTTGCTTTAGTATCCACCTGACATGCTACGGCCTCTTTGTCACCCTTCCCGCTGTACTGTAAGATCCCTCAGAGCAGAGCCCGTGTCTGCCATGTCCCCACGTGGCAAGGGCCTGTCTGGCTCATCACAGGTACTGGATAAATATTTGTTGAGTAAGTGGGTGGGTGTGTGACTAGCCAGGTGCAGGGAAAGGGGAGCCTGGGGGTGGGGGGTGGGGATGGTGAGGGGACCAGGCTGGCTGAGCCGCTCAGTCCCAAAAGCAGGTTTTAGGGAGCCCGTAGAGAAGTCTGGATGCTATGCCAGAGTGGTTGGTCTGTCTTTAGCAGACAGTGAGGAGCCACTAGTTTTCTGTGCTGGGAAGAGATAAGATCAAGTTTGGCTTGAGAAAGATTAGGTTGGCAGCAGAGTGCAGAAAGATTAGTGGGATAGAAGGATAGAAGCTGGGCCGCTGTTCAGACTATCTGGTTGTCCAGGGTAAGGAGCATGGCGGGAACTGGGACAGGCTCACGGCTTTGGGACAAGGGCACTGGAGGGAGATGTGGCAGAGGTGGGCTCTGCAGGACATGCCTCTCAGAAGTCTGTGACCTGGTGAAGAAGAGAAGAGTCAGACTCCTCCCTCTGTCTAGGAGTGAGGGGATGGCTGGCCATAGAGCAAGGAGCTGTCCACAGACATAGAGAGCAGATGGTCCAGGGACAGAGCTGGTGAGGGGGCTTCTGAGAGCTAAAGAGGGATCAGGAAGAAGTGGTAAGACAGGAGGAACAAGGGAACCCTGGGAAGGGAGGCAAGGGCTGCAGGAGAGCTGCTGGTCACCCATGTGGGAGGGTGCTGGGGATCCATGGTGGTGATGGGTGACCAAGGCTGGGTCGTTCCCATGGGGACAGCTCCAGAGATGTTGGGACATGTTGGTGGTGCAGAGCAGGGCAGAGGGCAGCCAGCATGGCGTTGAAGTGGATGATGAGGGAATGGAGACAGATGGAGTGCCCCCTTGCAGGTGCGGAGGCAGGGTGGGATGAAGGGTGGGGGGAGGGGAAAGCAGCATGAATGAGAGCATGAGGGCTGTGGGGGTGGGGAGGGAAGTAAAGCAGTGTCAGGACAGGGAGATGAGTCTGGCTGTGACTGAGGGGGTGCAGCCCCAGCAAAGGAAAGACTACACACACAGGTGGGAAATGGATTTAGCAGAGCTTGGGGAGGACAGAGAGTGCTCAAGTGGTCACCACATCTGCCCATGGTTAACTCACTCACTGACAGCTCTGGGGAGAGCTTGGTGGGGTAGAGGCTTTTGTTGCTGTTAGAGGAGGCCACCTAACAAATCCTCCCTGACCCTGTAGGACCAGGCCATCATCAAGTCTGGGGTGGGGGTGATGTGGTGAGGACATGTCTCCAGCACAACATGACAGTCTCAAGGTTGGTTCTTGATCTAGAACACTGGCTACCTCCAGAGACAGGAAGAGAAAGCAGAGCCGTGGGAGCTGGGCTTGGGAGAGTCACTCTTACCTCCAAGGTCCTGTCCCCTTGCTGTTGTCTGTTCAAGTTCTTCCAACCCATTCTCAAGGCTTCACCCACAATCAGGGGCCTTTTCTCAGTGCCTCACCTTGCAAAGCCCTTTGCTGTCCCTCCTCCCAGCCCCATGTGGCCACCAGTGTCTCCCACCTGAGTTGACTCTTGGGGTCAAGCTCTCCGTGGACGTTCACAGAATGTATTCAGAAGTGAAAACTAAGCACAGCCAGAAACTTGTGAAGGGTTAGGGCAGCAAGGAGTTGGGCAGAAAGCATATCCAGGGCCCTGCTCACACCTTCTCTGAACCTCATTCATTCATTCATTCATTCAACAGATACATGCTATCACCTTCTACGGGCCTGGCACTGTTCTAAGCACTGGACTTTCTGTAGTGAGCAAAACACACACGAATCCCAAGAAAGGAGACCCTCTCTGTTCTAATAAGGAGAGACCCACATTAAACAGAATTAATAAAAGACATACCCTATTAGAAGGTGAAGAGCTATGAATAGGAGCGGTAGGGTGTCCTTTCCAGTTGCGCTATTATGGGTAGCCAGGGTATGTGTCGTTAAGATGAAATAAGAGGAGAAATGATCACTTAAAGCTCACCGAGTCCCGGTGGGCTGTAAGGAAGGGTATGAGCCTGAACTGACTGCTTCACTAGTATCCCTAGGTCCCCGCAAGGGGAGCAGGGCAGGCCCGTGCGCTTCTCCGAGAGCACCACGAGGGGGAGCCCGGACCCCTCCTAGCGCCTTCCAAGCCCTCCCGCACAGCCTAGCAAGCAAAAGTTTTTCTTAAACTAACAATGCCTGTGTAAGGAGGTGCTCGCGCCTGATTGGACGGGGGAATTTTGCAGGTTTGATTCCTTGATTGGACAGGAGGTGTTAGGGGTGGAGAGAGAGCTGATGGTGGGGGATCCCGCTCCCTCCCCCGTCAGTCTGGCCGGCTCTGTCCTTTCGTAGGCTCCGCTGTAGCTCGCAATGTGACACCAGGACGCACACACACTCGCGCGCTCTCCCCAGCTCACACTCCTTCGCCCTCTCTCTCACATACACGCGCACGCACACACCCACCTCTCCCATAAACACACACACACACATGCACACCCACACCCACGCGCGCCCGCACCGCCCCACGCGCGCACACTCCCGCCCACGCCCACGCCGCGCTCCGGGGAGTCCGGTCCCAGCGAGAGCGCGAAAGGATACGGAGAAGCCACCGGCGGGGAGTGCAGCGGCGCCCCGGGACGCGGCGCCCTCCCCGCGCGGCCGCCTCTGCTTGGGCTCGGCCCGGGGGCCGCCGGCCGGCGATGGCCCCGGATTGCCTGCTGCTGCTCCTCCTGGCATCCGCAGTGGCCGCGATGGAAGGTAACGTAGCCTCCGCGGAGCAAGTTGGCGGCTGGAGCCTGCATCCCCGGGCTGCTCTGGCGGCTTCAAGGCGTCCGCCTCCCGCGACCCGGGGGCACGGCTGTTGGGGAGCCCCGGCCGCGGCGGAGCGTGAGGCTGGGGCGGCACCCCTGGCGCGCCCCCCGGCTGGCTCCCAGCGCCCCCAGCCAGTTCGCGGAGCCCCCGGCCCTCCCGCGCCCCGGCGCTCCCGGGCAGCTCGGGTCTCCCGCAGCCTCGGCTTGGCTCCGGGAGCGCGGAGCCCGCTGCATTGCGGTGCAGGCTCCTAAGCTCTAGGGGCGCCGGGCTTTGGGGACCAAGGGGCTTCTCGGGCTCTCCAGCCCCTGGAGTGCGGACGCCTATCGGGTCCCCTCCTGTCCTGGCCACGGATGCGCGTAGGTGGCCATGTGCCACCTCTCCTTTTCCTCTTTTCCTCAGCTCCGGCTCCACGGGCTCCGGTACTCTGGGCTCCGCGGGCTAGCGCCGAGCGCTGAGACCAGAGGAACTCTGCCCCGATGCCCCGAAAGTGGCTGCCGAGAGGGGCTGAGTTCACTGCCGTACCCTCGGTGGTCCCGGAGCCTGTGGAGCTGCAGCTTTCCTGGGTCAAGTCGGGGCGAGGCGGACACCTTTGTCGCCTCTTAAGCCTGGGAACGGGGATGCGGTGGGTGGGTGATGTGTGTGGCCGAAACTCGCCCGGCATCGCCTTCGCCCGGGAAGGGAGACTCGCGGGTTGGGAGACGACGGGCAGTGACACTCCCCCTGCTACTTAGCCTTGGCTGAGCCTCGGGCAGCGGCCGGGCCAGCGCGCCCCGCGGGCACCGCGCGGGGCGCAGCCGGGAGCACCCGCGCTCCGCTGAGCCCGCGAATCCCTGTGGGAAATCCCTGCCCCGCTCCCCGCCCCCCGCGCCTCCCCCACCCCCGCTCCCCGCTGCAGAGCGCGGGCTGCAACCCCTCCTGCGAACGCTGCTCTCGGTCCGGGAGCCGAGCGGAGTTGTCGAGGTGAAAGCAACTGTCGGGGGCGGTGAGCCGCCGCGGCCCGGCTGGCGGCAGCGCTTCTCGGGAGCTGGCGGGCTGAAACTCCACCGAGGGACCCGGCGCCCGCGCCGCGTTGCCAACTAGAGGGTCCTTCGGCCAGGGTGCCCGTCCCTCGCCAAGCTGTTACCGGTTGTCCGGGGGAAACGCCCCCACCGCGGATACCGTGGTCCAGCGCCACTGACCCCTCCGGAAAGCGCTGCCCTTCTCCAGCCAAACTGGGGCATTCGGGATCCCGGGGCGGGGCTGATTCCTTCCCGGTGTAGGGAAGACCGCTCCGTCCAGTGTTCGTTCTGGTGACGGCCCCGGGGTGCGACGATGAACGCCTAGAAAGCTCTCACTTGCTTTTCTGAGCATTTTTTTTTTTTTTTTTTTGTCTGCCTCCCGCTGCCCTTCTGGCTGCTGGTCTTTGTGCGGAGGGGTTGCATTTGGGGACGTGCGGGGACAAGAGCGGGGTGGAGCGCGGGAGACAGACACCCCAGAGCAGAGCTGGCCGGTCGGGTTTGACTTCCGTAGGGGCAAGGGCGGGAGCAGGTGAGATGGGACGGGCACAGCGCTGTACACTTCCAAAGCAGACAAGAGAACCTTGGTGAGCGAGCATGAGCAACGGGCCAGGCAAGGCTGGACTTTGTCACGCTGGGGCGGCAGGTCCTACCGGCCGCTGTTCGCGCCCGCCAGCGGGGTGGGACTGAAAGCAGACGGGTGCTCACTTTGGGAACCTGCTCTTGGCACTGGGTCTCCATTGATGAAGGAGGGCACGTGCATGCGAGCAAAACTGTTGGGAGAGCAAGTGTGTGGCAACACACCAGGTGTCTGGATGCGGGTAGTTTCCTTCTGAGACCTCTTCTTCGTTAGCTCTCTGTGTGTGCTGGGCTGGAGCTGCCCGAGGGAGGGTGCCCTTGTGCCGGCACACCCAACCCTGTATGTGGGCCCTGTCACTGGGCCACCTGGAGTGGCTCACGTTGTGGGAGTTGTGTCCTTCTCTCCGCACAGCCCCAGAAACTTTGCTAGTAACTGAGTCTCTAGGCTGGAAATCTCTCCAGCAAGGGTTAAAAGAAACGCCACATTCAGCAGAATATTAAAGCAGCCCCATCGTCCCTGCTCAGTGCACAGGGATAGTACACACCATTCACTCCCATCTCTCCTCCAAGGAACACAGGCAGGTTCATTTTCTCCTCTTCACACACGGAGCCGCCTTCCCGCCTGCCTGGCTGGGCTGGGGCCAGCGTCATTTGGTTTGTGATGAGTGAGGAATAATTATCAGAAAAGTGGATCAATGAACTGCCTACACAGACAGTGGATCCCTCCCAAACTCTGCTGTGGCTAGCGGCGCCTCTCTTTGCTCCTTTGGCCCCTTAAGGAGTCTGTCTTCTTTCCCTTGGGTGGTGGGGGATCTGGTGGAATTGCTCTAGGGCCTTGTGGCCCAGGGACAGCAGCTCTAAGACCAGGCATGTCCTCAGCCCTGGCCAGGGCAGGAACAAAGGGACAGTGGAAGCCGTGGGCCAGCTGGGGACCCTTGGCCAGACAGGCAGGCCCCTATGAGACCCTCTGCCTGGGCGGAAGGAAGGAAGGGTCTAGTTGACACGGGGTGTGAGAAACCCGCACTGAAAACGAGCACCCCTTTCCTCCCCTTCCCCATTTCCAGCCAGTGGCTCGGGCTTGTAGGGAGAGAGGTGCCATTGCAGGGAGAAGGCTTTCTGGGGCTTTTAAGGTCTGTTTTCAGGGGGTGAATGGGGCAGTTTGGGAGGCAGGGATGCTGATATCCTCTGGCCTTCTGGACACAGAGCCAGGCCTGTAAGTCTCCAGACGAGCCGGTGTCTTTTCACACTGGGTCTGGGAGCTTGCTCAGAATGGGCTGGTGAGGTCTATGAGGGAAGGCCACCATCTGCATTCTCTGAGCTTCCGTCTGGCCTGTGCTCTTCCAAACAGGGTCTGGAGGCCTGGGCTTCTTTCGAGGTGTTTCTGCAGCCGTGGGACATGTGGGGCTGGCAGTAGACACCCCACCCTCATAGTGGACTAAGCGTGTTGGCCTTCTGGGTGGCAGCCTTCCGGCATCACTGAAAGCTTATAGCATTCTCCCAGCCCCCTGGCATCCACGAATGACCATGTACCTGCAGGTGGCCTCAGTGTCCGGACACTGGCTGGCCAGAGCACCCCCAGGAGACCTGCGCTTAGGTGTGGCTGGGAGTGAAGCCCTGGGCTTGCCATCCTTGAACACTCTGGTACATTTGATGTGGTGGTAGATTTCTTGGGGTTTGACAAACACTGGGTTCACGGGAGAGGTTGCTGATGCATAGATACAAGCCTCAGTTACTGTGCCCCTTTGTGGCATCCGCCACCTTAAAATGCAAGGGCACTGAGTTACACCATACAGGCTTAAATCTCCATTACAAGTTCGTGGTGAAAAACCCCCAGCCTCAACCTGTGTGTCTGCCACAGGCTGCTGGTAGGCACTGATTGGCCGTTTCTGCATTTTATGCGACTATTTCTTTGCTGTGTGTGCATCTGTTGTAGGCATCCGTAAGTGTGCCTGAGCCTACCAGCGGTAGCAGGCGCCAAAGATTTAAAAAAATGTCTGGGAGAGAAAAGTAAATTTGAGGAAATCCTATTAGGTGATTTTATTTTCTGTGCATCATGGAAAGGTGGCTATTACTCAGTGTTTGCTGAGGGACCCCTCAAGCCGGTGAAGGGAATGCTGGTGAGATAGGGCATTACAGCTCTGGGTAATTGCTTGAGAAAATTCTTGGCAGGGCACATAGCTGTGGAGGTGGGACCCAGCCCCAGCTCGAACCTTCTGGGTCGACAGAGCAGAGTTGCCACCTGTGGTACCCAGGAGCGTGAGGAAGGCCTACTGGGCCCCAGAGTACCCTGCCCCAGTCTCTGCAGCCTTCTGTTGACTTGTGCAGACCTAGACCTAACTCTCAGAGCCCCTGCCCTGGCCCCTCACCAGTACGGATCCTATTTACCAAGCTGAGCTTTGGGAAAAGCCCATGAGGCAGAGACATGAGATGGCATCCTTTACAATTTTACCCATCTAGAAGGAATCTTCGATAAAACAGATTGGACCAAAGAGGAAGGGTGGTGCCAGGAAGCTCAGGACAGTGCTATGACCCTTTCCTCTGGGTCCCCTTTACCAGACACTACCTATTCTCTGGTTGACTGAATTTTGTGGACTTGGGGTAGTGGAAGGAGGTGCAGGGCCGGGAATGAGGTCTGGCTATGAGGATGGGGCTGAGGTCTGCATGAGGTGAAGACAGATGGCTGGATTGTGAAGCAGGGGCCTCCACCTGGAATCTTCATCTGCCCACTCTATGGTTTGGGGAAATCTCCTAGTCCCCTGGCTGAGTGTCTTTCTCGGTACAGTGTGTTGTGGTGCTTACCTGTTCCAACCTTAGAAGTTGGACAGGTCATATATGTTGTGAGAACATACCCATACCTGTTTAAAATTAAGGTGCTATTAAAGTCAAAGACACTTTCTTATTATTGAATCAAAACCATCAACTGTATCATGTATAGCTAGTCTCTAAGAGGTTCTACTAACACTCAGATTCAGGAGCAAAGTGTGTGCCCGCGTGAGCAAAGGGTGGAAGCAATTTTAAAAGCCAGAAGAGGGGAGGATCATCTTGGGCAGTGGTTCTCAGGCTACAGGAAGCCTCATGGCAACTAAGCAATTTGTTATAGACTCCTGGGTGCTCACCCTCAAAGTTCAGGTCTGAAGGGACTCTGAAAATTGGCTTCTGGTCTCCTTGAAGATCCTGATATAGGTGCTTCTTGCAAACCCCCGCTGCTCAGAGGGTGGTTCTCAGCTAGCCTACGGTCAGAAATCCTGGGTAGTCTGGCTCCCTTTTGCACTGGCTACATCAGAATGGCCTGGACATCTGCATTTTTAACCAAGGGCTCCAGTGATTCAGAGGCAGGCAGCCTGGCACCAGTATATTTGGGAATTGCCAATGATAGCCAACGCTTTATACTAGGTGTTGTTCTAGGTGCTTGACATAAGCTAATTCACTTAATTGGTACAACAACTGTATCAGGTAGGTGTTGTTCTCAACCGTACTCCCATTTTTCAGATGAGAAGACTGAGGTACAGGGTAGGTAAGTCATTTGCTAGGGTCGTGCTGCTAGTTAAGTGGCTGTGCATTTGAACCCAGGTGGTCAGGTTCTGGAGTCTATGTTCATAACCATCCACCTTCCTATATCAAGTCTGTGTGTTTTGCATGAAGAAAAGTTCATATCCTGCCAGGGACAGGAAGAATTCCAGCTGCTCATCAGCCATTGGCCATTGGGTACTTCATTGATTACTGGGCACTTCATGTTTGGGTGATCATGGGAGAAGAATGAGTGTTGAGATCATCTTAGTGCTTCAACTTGAACACCAGTCTCCATGTAGCTCCCTTCTTGCCCCTTTTTCCCACCTCCTACCCTTACTCCCGCCCTAAACACACACACACACACACACGCACACACACACACACACACACACCACTGTTGGAGACCTGAACCACCTCATGCCTTCCGATTAGGAATCTAGAAGAACTAGAAGAATCTAGAAGAATCTAGAAGGACTAGAGTGTCTTTCCTCCTCTCCCTGCCCTGGCCAGCTCTCCCAAGGAAGAAATGACTACAGGCCAGTGGCCCCAGAGGAGATGGGCCTGGGCACCCCATGCATCCCGGGGTGGTGGATGGGGCACACGGTACCCTTACCTGTCTCCACCTGACAGTCTAGAGCACATCCCTCCACCTGGATTTCAGGAGTCTGCATTCCTTGGAAGAGCTCCCTTTATGTCTCCCTCTTCTGCACTAGCCACTTAAGCAACCTGAATATTTCTATCAGATTTCCATGTCTCCAAAGGTGGTGGGGAAGCAGAGCATTGGATGCCTGCCCTTCTGAGGAAATTACTATAGTAATAAAGTAACACCCTGGGAGAGATTTCATATTTAAAAGCAAAATAGTACATGAGAAATTCCTCAGCTCCTTCTGTGGCTTCCACTTCAATTTCAGCAACAGTTGGGGCTCTCGGTCAGAGTGTGTTTGTGCTTGGAGAGGGGGCATTGACTGGCCTGATCAGGGCCACCTGCTCCATCAAAGACCTCTGACACCTGATGCCTGAGCTGCCTGGCTGATTTTGTTGATCGCTCCTCTGAGGATTGGGGAAACGGGAACACACTTGCCAGGGAGGTCTGGAGGATGGGGCACAGGGGTTGGGGGGTTGGCATTGGTTCTTTGCTAATGGAAAAATGCTTTCCTCCTGACCTAAGCCACAGGGAGCGGCCAGACACAGGGTTAGCCCTCTTCTCTCCTTGTGCCTCAGTTTTCTCGTTGTTGACTCAGACTAGAGGAGGGGTCATTATGGGAGAGAAGATAGCGGGAGTTGGGGGTGGGGGGCAAACCCTGGGGTAGAAGCTGTGTTAGAAGCAGGGGAGTAGACAACTGTAGAACTGTCTGGGCCATGGTGACCCCCTGGGTAATTGTGGCTGGGGTGGGACTCCTCATAGGCTGGTGGAGTTACTGCAGAGGTGGCTCATGACCCCGTTTTGGAGCATCAGAGATGAGTGAGGGTGAGCTTGACTAGCATCAAGAAGGGGCTCAACCTGGTGCCCTCCACAAGCAGGCCCTGTTCTAGGGCCCTCCCACGGGCCAGCAGCAGGCCCAGGCCCATGTGGGCGGTGCAGACAGCGTTGGAACCACAGTCCCCGCTGGTCCCACGTAGTAGCATCTGTCAGCTGTCTCTCAGTGCAACTGGCTTGTCAGTTTGCCTCCAGCTTAGTGAGCGAGAAGGCTTCACTTCCACAGCCACCAGAAGGCATCTCGCTCAGTCACTCCCCAGCCAGCAAGGAGTGTCCCTCAGCTCTGTGAGAGAGTGCCCAGAGCTGAAGGTCTGGGAGCCCTTCACTGTGCTCTAAGAACCTGCTGATGACTAGGGCTTCAGCACAAGCCATTTGCTAAAGGGGAAGAAGGGTGCGAGGAAGAAGGACCCGTTTCCCCTTACATCACCTGTAAAACTGTTCCTCCGGGTCAGGTGAAATCCCAGCAGCCCAGACACACCATTAGCAACTGCTTAGGGAGGCTGCACTGTCCCCTCATGGAAGGTTCCCCTGGAGTTCTCTGTAGCAGAACTGGGCCAATGTGGACACGCGTAGGAAATTTCTTGAGAATTACCAGCACTCATTTCTGCCTGCAGATTGCACCTGAGGCCCAGAGGCTCTCCTCTCTCCCCTCCCGCTTCCTGACAGCAAGTGACAAAGTAACTGATTTGAATTTAACCTCCTTGCTCTGCTTCTCCATCCCCCAGTGGAGGTGATAATAAGCAGAGAAATGGGCAAGGCAGGTGGCCAGGAGGGGAGGGGGCACGTGAGGGGAGCAGGGGCCCCAGGCTGTAGCCTAGCACTAGCCTCTGGGGGCTCTCAGAAGCTCTGGGGAGCTGAGACTAGGGGTCGGACCTGAAGGGAAGGAACTTTTCCAGAAATCCTGTATCTTGGTGGTACTAGGACCAGGACTGAACTAAACTCCACCTGCCCATGGTACATTTACCACATGCTGGTCCCTGCGTATGCCCTTAATATCCAGGCATCCATTCTCCCATTTTATAGGTGAGGAAGCCAAAGCTCTGAGAGGTTAAGTTAACTGACTCAAGAGCTAAGACTCAAACTGATGTTTCGACAAGTGGGACAACTCTTCAGGCCTCTGCCTCCCAGGTCGGCACCTTTTCCATTAATGTTGCTTATTCAGGAATTAATTCAGGGAGCATCTATTATGCACCAGCTGTTCACTGTTCTGCCAAGTGCTGTCAAAGGTCCCAGACAGTGCTAGGGTCTCCACATTCAGGCTTCTGTGGCCAGGCTTTCCTTATCTCTCTGGAAATGGTCCCCCCACCCCCGACCCTGTGCCCCCAGCCGGAAGAAAACCTCTTTTCCTTCCAGTTTGCCTTTTCCTGCAAGCGCTTTGTCTTTCCTGTGTGCTCCCCAACAATCAGACCCCCACTGTGGTCATTATTGGTTTTTTGTTTGCTGTGTGTCCATCTAGCTCTTGACTCTGATGAGCTCTTTTGCTTAGGTGGTTGTAGTTCCGCACCTGTGCCTGGCTTTTAGTGGTGGGTGTTAGCGGGGTGTGGGGGCAAGGCCACTGTGGGTCTCCTGGAGCCGCCTTCACAGGCTCAGCTTCCAGGGGAAGGGGGAGCTGAGAGTGCTCACCTTTGGGGACCTCCCTGGCTTTTGTCCTGTGGGTCCTGTCCTGCTTGGGGTTATGTTTCTTCTTGAATCCTGGCTGCTCCCACCCACCTGGCCAGGTGCAGACAGCATGACATTGTAGGAAGACCCTGGGATTTAGCATCAGCTTTGAGCATGGAAGGAGGTATGTGGGAGGATGGGAAGAAGAGCAGCCCCTCAGTGTGCTAGTCTCATTGGCCTGTGGCTGGTCCCCCTTGGGGCTGTGACTGCAGAAAGGGCTGAGCAGTAGGACTGGGAATAATTGCAGGCAGCTCCACCGGACAGTGGCAGCAGAGAAAATGCCTTATCTGTGAGAAGCAGCGGGCCCTGCAGTTAATTATTCTGTTGTTTTCCTCTTGCTGTTTTTCTAACACATCAAGGTAAGACCTTTGCCCTTGGCTTTCTCATTGATGCTGAGGCTGGAACTGGGTGGTGAGCTTGGAGGAGGGGGGAGAGAGAGGAGGAGCCTCACTGGGCAAGGGAGGAGGAGGAGACATCCAGGGATGCTTTCAGCTCCTTTGGCAATGCATCCAAAGGGTCTGGATGGAGGAGCATAGACTATAACTTTTGGGGCAAGGAAGAGGGCCTCAGCCTCATCAGAAAATCCAGTGAGCTTTGGCAGATGCCCAGGGACCTGTGTAGGGCATTGATCAGACCAAACTTAGGTGTCAGATCACAGCTTGGTATTTCAGTTTATCCTGGCTGCTGCGTGTGTGGATCTCTTCCAGCATCTTCTGACCAATCCAAGACCCTTCCCAGTCCCGGTCATTCTTTCCTCCTGTCCTTCTGAGCAGCAGCATCTTCAGCTGCTTTCTTTTCCCCTGCTCCACCTGGGCACATGTGCACACGCACTACACAGGTACACACACCTGGGCATTGTCCCGTTTTCTTTTTGTCCATCTGTGCAGAGGCCAAAAGGAGCTTCTGGTGCTCTGTGCCTCTGGGTCTGCACCTGCCTGTTCCACCTTTAGTTGCAATTTCTCGCTGAGCTTTCCTTGGCAAACCCTAACTTATTCTTTAGAATTCCCTGCTGTAGTCACCTTCTCCTGGAAGACTTCTTTCCAGCCCCAGGCTGGATTAGGTGGCTCGATGTCCCTGCACAGCTGCCTCTACCTGCCTCTGTGGGAGCGCATTCCCCACTGGTCTGCCATTGCGTGTTGCTTTCGCAGGGTACTCCACAGAGCTGTGAGCCTCTGAAGGGTGGGGCTCTATCTTAATGGGCACGGTATCCTCTGCGTGTGGCACAGAGGTAGCAGCAGTAAGTGTCTAGTGTGTGAAAACCTGAGATCATGTCTCGTGCAGCAGTTTAAAACATCTCTGTAAATTTTTGATGCCCTTCTTATCAAATATGAGACCAGCTCCTCTCCCCTGAAATATGGGTTGGCCTTCTTATTCACTGTAATGAACGGAATAGGGCAGAAGTGATCCTGTGTAACGTAACGTTGGAGCTGAGGTCATAGAAGATCCCAGCCTCTGCCTGGCTCTCTCTCCCTCCTGGCATGCTTGCCTTTGTGACCCAGCCACCATACTGTGAGGAAGCCAAGGTGCCACGGAGAGGCCACGTGTAGATGTTCTAGTGCCCCAGCCCCAGCTTAAATCCCAGCCCACTGCCAGCACCAAATGCCAGACGTCAGAGCGAGGGGGTTTCAGGCGGTTGCAACTCCCATCCTTCCAGCTATCTGCTGACTCCCAGTGGGAAGAGGCAGGCTGTCCTCCCTGAGTCCTGTCCAGATCACAGATTTGTGAATAAAATAGATGTTGTCACCATGTGAAACTCTCAAGTTTTGGGTTGGTCTGTTACGCAACAATTGATAACCAAAATACGCTGGCAGAAGTCGCAGAAGAAGAATGGTTTGAAGAAGACGGGAGAGGACTTAGGGAGAAGCTGGGGAGGGGGAGGAGAGATGGCATGTCATTCATTCAACATCTAACACATACTTCTTAGCTTCCTGCTATGCGCTAGGCTCCATGCCCAGAACAGGAAGTGTCCCAGCTCTTGGGGGGACAGTCATGAAGACGACAAATGACATAGAATAGAATTTTAGGAAAGTGCTATGACGGGATAAGCAAGGTGTTGGGATAGAAAGTGATGTGTGCGGGCTTGGATGGCTTGGCATGAGGAAGAAGGTGGGGAAGGGAAGGCCTCTCTCTGTGAGCACGTGAAGGCTGGGCTTGCCAAACAGGCTTAGCTTTACTTGGCATGTGAGATAGATTTTTGGCTTGATTACGGTGTTCTTTACAGCCAGGCTGGACCAAGGTAGAATGGGCTCCCTTGAGGGACGATCAGCCCCATCCCAGGTTTCCAAGTGAGGGCTGAGCCACTGCCAGACCTGAGAGCCCAGATTCTATAAGAGGGACATGAGAAGTGGGAGCAAAGAGACAGAACTGACAGCTTCACGTAGGAGCCATGAGTTTCATGAATACTCATGCGGAACACATTTATGGACCACCTAGACCATCTACATGAGAAGCATTGTACTTGATGCTGAAAACCTGAAGGTAAAGAAGACATAGCCGTTCCTTCAAGGAGCCGCTTATTAACAGACTGGTGGGGGAGACAGAGCCATGCGGACTGTAGATAATAGGACGTAGGACGGATTGTGACAGATGCGGTATAACAATTATATGTCAACTGCTAGGAGAGACCAGATAGAGGTCATACTTCTAGTGGGAAGGGTTTGGGGAAGGAGCATGTGTATGTGCGTGTGTGTGCTTGTGTGTATGTGTGAGAGAGAGACTCTAGATCTCTTGATCCAGGGTGAAGCTCCTGGGGGATGGATAGAAATGTGTCAGATAGAGATGGGAGTGGGTAGGAATGAGAAAGCGAGACTGAATTATTCTTACTCTCTGTCTCCTGAAGGTGGACATCTGCAGCTCTCCATCAAGGGTTTTGCCTATTTTATTGGCCATGTCTTTAGTTGTAGAGAGAGATGTTCAACTCAAGATGGAGGAAAGCAAAGGGTAAGGGGTGATGACTGGTGCTTGTTATTACTGGATAGTGGACTTTGGTTATGAGGATGTCTAGGGCCCCCAGGGCTGTGTCAGGCTGTCTCTTTTTTCTCATTCCTTAGCTCTGTGTCTGTGTCAGCCAGGGTCTTGGCAGAAAACAGACTGTACTCTCAAAGGGTTGATTGAGGTGAGTTTAGCGAAGAGACTCTTTACAGAATTATGAATAGGGTTAAGGGACTCCCTGAGGGGAGAGATGCAGCTAGGGGCAAACGACAGTGGGAAGCCAGGACTCCCCATGGCTGGGAGGGCAAGGGAAGGGAGTGAGGCTGTTGGGGCCTGGCAAGAGCTGTAGCATGGGCAAGGGCTCCCTGACAGGAGCTGTGGGCATAGATGGAGGAATTCATCCGCTGCCCAGATCATGCGTGGTTGGAGAAGGGACGCTGTAGTCCCTGAACTCCTTCACCTCTGCATTTTCTCTTCCTGCCAGCACTTACCATGGGATGAACTCAGCAAGAAGGCAGGGGGCGTGGAAGCCTGGTTCAGAAAGGTCAGTCTCCTGAGGCTCAGGAGAGAACAGAGAAAGGTAGAGAATGGATCTGAAGGGACAATGGACAGAATGATTTATGTAGACTTCATCCTCAGACAGGCCTTCTGCAAGATAGTCCTATGGCCACTGGCAGCTCCAATGCACATTCTCTGGAAACTTCCACAGAACGAGAAATGCTCACTTCCAGAAATACTCCTCCTAGCAAAAGCCCTGGAACTTCTGTCTCCTTGGCCTTCCTTGGGCCCTAAGCCCCTCTCAGGAATCAGGCTGTCACTGGGATAATGCAATGGCCAGGCTTGAGGCATGCACTACCCATCTCTAGAGTTGGGGGGAGAGGGTTGGTCCAGACAGCCCCCCCCCAGCACATGGCCCGAAATGAGGACCGGCTCCCCACAAAAAGTCATGGGTGCTATGACAAGAGGCAGGGGTGGGTGCTGGTATGCCACACCCATTCAACCTTCTTGCAGAACTGAATCATGGGACGTAATGGAGAGCAGTAAAGAAAAGGATGGGGACTATGGGTAGAGGAGGGGCTGATGGGGGGGTGGTGCTCCGTCTGTGGTGGTCCCGGTGGAAGATCTGGGAAAAGCTGGGGAAACTGAAGGTCATGGAGAAAAGTAACAACCCAGGATGGCTGGGCAAGTGGCTTCTTTCTTGATGAGGATGTTCCCTCTATCCCTGAGCATCTAATAGGGGACAAATAGTAGCGTGTTTGGCTAAAGGCAAAGTGATTTTAAGGCAAGGGTATCTCAACCAGGCTCTGAAGAAGAAGGGCTCCTCTTGGGGGCAAGTTGAAAAAATACGGTGCGAGGGACCCTCTCTCTCACTGTAGCTCTCTGGCCTCCGACCTAGCTATCAGAACATCTTAAGGTGATAATTACATTTGAATTGTATACCCAGTGGAGAGCAAGAATGAAAGAAATGCCACCTCCTAGGAACAATGGGATGGCTCATTTCCCTTCATTTCCCTGCGTTATCCATCTGCACTTAGTCTCACCTGGAATTTCCATTTTACATCAGTAGAATATTTTGTTCTGGGTACTTTTTGTCAAGGCTCTGAGACGCGCATAAAGATGGCGGGTCTTCAGAGTCCTTTGTAGACTTCTCCCCTCATACGTTAGCTGTCTCTTCCTCTCTTGAGGAATCTGCTTAGAATACATCAGAGGAGGACTCCATTTGCCCTTCCAAGTTCCCTGCTCTTGGCTCCAACTTTCTTCTACTCCTAGCCAAGCAGAAAAAGAACAGTTCATTTTTTTTTTTAACACAGTAGCACAATGCTTCTGCTCTGCATGAAAACCCATGGTTTTCTTTTTCCAATCAGAAGAAAGTAATTTTCCTTTCACTCACCTGACTAACTTGTTCAGAGCGTCCCCTCCCCACCCTTTTCTGATATCTTGCTGCTAAGTATTTGCCAATTCATTTGCATCTCAATGGTTCCTTAGCAACTATCATACCCTCAGGATGAGGTACAAAGCTGCTCTCTGACACGGACCCACCAGGGCTACGTTGCCCTCTTTTACGGTGTCTGAATTATGAAACCGAGTCCTGCTCAGACACAAAACGTGCTTACTCACAACAGCTCACGGGTTTGGAATTACAACGCGGTTCCTCCTCACCTTAACTGAGCACGTGGGCTTGCAGGCGACCCTGGTGCCCAAGTGCCCCCAGGAACCTGTTGGCTCCTGAAGACTCTCCTTTAATACCTGCCTTTGGAGGAGAGAGAGTCCCAGATCTCAACAATGAAGTGAGTCTTGTCTTCTTCAGATGGGCCATGAGTTAGGTCCATTTTACAGATCTGATAGCTGAGGCTCAGAAAAGTCAAATGACCTCCCCAAAGAGGAGCAGACACCTGGAATGTGCCAGGGGCAGACCTGAGCTCAGGGCACTGTGGCTTCCAGGCCCACCATCATGTGCTGCCTCCTGCAGAGTGACCACCGCCCTCTCCTTGCTACCTAGGTGGTGATATTTCAGGATCAGTTTAAAGAAATTCTTTTTAGTGCACTTACACGGCTCTATTCGTCTGCAGTCCTAGTACATTTCAGTACTCACTTAACTGGAGAGTAAGTGCCCACGTGAATATCTCAAGTGTGTGTGTCTTTCTGCATGTGTGTGTGTGTGTTTATGCAGAAGATACAGACAGACAGTGACCCTGTACCATTTAACAAATTAGAATATCCCACCCTGAGAAGGTGGTGCTGTTTCTGTAACAGCTCCAGGCCTCCGCCGCCAGGGCTCACGGGCATGGAACAGCCTGGCAAATGGAAGACACTATTCAGAAAAGGACAATGAGAACAGAGCTCATTCTGTGCTAGGGCTGACCTTTGCGACTCCCACTTCACGTTGTTATTAAATATCGGGAAGAGACTGAAAGAACAATTATGGTATTGTCATAATGTATAAGTCTACAAAGCCAGCCATTCCCGAGGAGTCTCGGGCTCGGCTGAGCTTGACAATAGCAGGCCACTCAGCCACGGGGCTGATTTTCTTCTCCTCTGGAAGTTGTCTTCATTATTTAATACGGCAGAAAACCCTGAACGTGCCGCACGCAGTTCTGCCATTGCGGGTTCCAGAAAGCTAGGACATCAGGGAGGAAAGGGGTGCGGTGCTTGGATTTCTACTCGGGTCCCTGCAGACCGTGGTGTGGTCTCCGTTGCAGCCACCTCGATGGCCTGGGCTTAGCTGGATGTTGGCCCCGGGGGGTCCTGGGGAGAGTTTGCTGAGCCAGTTGAGCTGGCTTCCTGGCTTTCAGAGGAGGCCAGTGAGTGACCGACTGGCTTTCCCATGAAGATGTGTCCTGCAGAGAGAAGGATCAAGGGGAGCTCCTGTGGCCACTCCCTCCTGCACATTCTAAGTGTGCGCATATACCCCCATATCCAATTGAGGATGTCACCTGACTACCGATGACCTGGGGCAGGGGGCACTGCAGAGGTCCTCTTAGCAGGTGGCAGTTCCACGCGTGGGCTGGGGCTCTGCCTTGCAGCATCACTTTCTCCATGGAGATCTGCATCTAGACCACTGTTTCTCAGCCCCATTCTTCTTGTTGCTGCTCTACGGAGTCTTTGCAGACATTTTCTTAAGCACTCCAGACACTGTGAAATGTTAATACTACAGACACACTGTACATGTGTTTATATACTGGGGCTTTTGGAAGGACCTTACACCATTGTAATATCTAAGTGTTTTTGTTCCCCTCTATCCCCCAAGAATCTGTTTTCACCCCTGTTCAGAATGCAGGACCGAAAAGATGTAAGCCCAGCAGCAAAGTAGCCAGCTCTCAACTGAGTTACAGCCCTGCTTCGCACCATCTGTTTTTCTGTCTAACTTTTACCCTGGGTGTCACTGACCTGGGAACGGGTGTCTGCCTTGGCTGATCCAGGAGGACCCCCGCTGGCTGGGATTAACCTTTAGTTGTTGGGTCCTGGGAGACAAGGATATAACCAGAAGCCCCAGGCAGTGGGGATTTACCAGTAGGGGTGGAAGTATTTCAGAACCTGAACAAGCATGGCTGTGTCAGCTTGTACTTTCTGAATGTCAGCCCTGAGTTTCCCAGATTTGAAAATCATTTTTTGAGTCTGTCGGTCCATTTTTTAATTTTCATCTTAATTTTTTTAAGATTTTTATTTAAGTTCTGGTTAGTTAACATACAGTGTGATATTAGCTTCAGGTGGATGATATAGTGATTCAGCACTTCCGTGCATCACCCAGGGTGCATCACAACAAAGACACACCTTGATCCCCACCTGGGTCCATTCTTTTTAAAGAAATAAATTTTCTTGAGCTGTGATTTATGTATAATAAAATTCACCCGCTTTAATTGTATAAATCCCTTGAGACTTGGCAAAGGAATAAGGTTCTTTGGCCTCTGTACAGCGTGATACAGACCATTCTCAGTGCTCTCCCATCCCTTCACTGTCCTTCCCCTCCCTCTGCCTCTGGCCTCTAGCAACCACTGAGCTGATTTCTGGCTCTCTAGAAGTTCATGTAAATGGAATCACAGCAAATGTTTGCCTTGTTTCACTTAGCGTCATGCGTTTGAGATTGTTGGTGTATCACTGGTTCCTTCCTTTTTAAAAAAATTTTTAAAGATTTTTTATTTTATTTATTTGACAGAGATCACAAGTAGGCAGAGAGGCAGGCAGAGAGAGGGGGGGAAGCAGGCTCCCCACCAAGCAGAGAGCCTGAGACGGGGCTCGATCCCAGCACCTGAGATCATGACCTGAAGCCAAAGGCAGAGGCTTAACCCATGAGCCACCCAGGTGCCCCGGTTCCTTCCTTTTTATTGCTAAGTACCATCCCATCACAAATGCATCATGCTTGGTTCAGCCATCCAACAGTTGATGGGCATTTTTTTTCTAGTTTTTATTTTTGGGCTTTTATGAATAAAGCTACTGTTGAGTACATGTCTTCATGTGGACACAGAATGAAACATAGGTTTGCATTTCTCTTGGGCAAGTACCTAGGAGTGGAATTGCTGGAGAAGATGGTAAGTGTAGGTCTGACTTTATGAGACGACCAATTTGTTTTCCAGAGTGGCTGCAGCCCCTTGCACTCCTACCAGCCATGTGTGGGAGTCCCAGGTGCTCCACATCCTTACCGACAGCTGATGTGGTCAGTCTTTTAAATTTTAACTGTTCTGGTGGGGACATAATGGCATCTCATTGTGGTTTCCATGTACATTTCTCTATTGACGAATGATGTGCTTCTCACGTGCCTCTTAGCCAGTCATATATACTCTTTGGTGAAAGGGACGTTCAGATCTTTTATCCATTTTTGTGGTTGGGTTGTCTGTTCCAGGTCCGTTTTTGACTTGAATGGTTGTTTGGAGGTAACAGAGAAATGCCACCCCACCTCTGCCTGATTGGGTTGCTGTGTTGTGCTGAGAAGATCATAGGTTGTTATGTGCTGGGTCTTATTCCTGGAGTGGGGCTTGGGACGGGCCATGATCTTCTCCACAAGGATGGTTATCAGTTATCGGGGATGAAGTACATCCCTAGACAGGGGTCAGGACTTTGGAGAGTGGACTGTTGCTATGGGCCTGGGTGAGCCTCCATAGAAAACCATTGAGTGATCCAGGATTGTGTTCCCCATGTTTATTTCCCATATGTCATCCCCAAGTTCTAACCTCTGGGTCTCTGCCATATTCCTGGGGATGTATGAAGGAAGGACTTGTGCCACCACCCCTGCCCAGCATGGCAGGGGGAGCTGTATGTCCATGGTGGCAGCAGAAATCAGCAGAAATCCTCATTCCCTGCTTCCCCAGGGTTTTCTTATTATTTTTTCCTCCTCCTCCTCCTCCTCCTCTTTCTTCTTCTTCTTCTTCTTTTTTAATGAAGAAAAATGTGATTATCCTAGGAAAGGTGGTCTGATCCTACACAGGAAAGCATATGCAGGCTTAGGCCAGACTCTCAGGGCTCGGCACCCCAGGCTTCTCCTCACCTCGCTCCTGCTGCTCCAGCCCTGGGTGGTGTCACAGTTGTCCTGGTTTGTGCTGCATTCAAGCTGAGGAAGGTTCTTTCTACTCCTTTCTGAACTTTCAGTGACAGACTCAGGATGCCACAGGCTTTGCAACCCTGGTGATGATGTGTGGGCTTCAATAGGCTTGTCATGATTTGCGTGATGATTGGTGATCACAGTAATCGCGGGGGAGGCGACGCGTGGCAAGGATGCTGAGGCCTGCCATGGTGTCACCAGGGATTGGTGTGCTCAGCTAGGCCTCACATCGCTTCTCACAAGCCCCTCTTGTCCCCAAGAGCGAAGCTGCAGTTGGTGCTGTTACCCTTCTAGCTGTGGGCAGTATGGGCTGGAGGGTCCCCCAGGATCCAGCCCAGGGCCGAGCACACAGAAGACACTTGGTGACTATGGAGGGATGGATGGACGAATGGAGGGACTGGGTCTCTGTTACACTTCATAGGACACTCAGGGAGAGGCTGATGTTGGTGTCCCCACAGCATAAAGCCAGGGACTCAGCTCAAACCAAAGCAATAACAACAGAGGAGGCCCTGAAAATCTGGTTGTGGAGGCAAGACTGGGACACCCGGTGCCGAGGATAGTTCAGATGAGGAGATGCTGTTGTAAGGCCTGCTTCTAGAGGAATCTTAGGGGCAAACTGGGCTTCTCATAATGGAGATGGAGAGTGGTGGCGAGTACATCATGCAAGAAGTAGCAGAAGTGGAGGCATGGCAGCGGGAGAGGAAAGGAAGGTACTTAGCAGGGAAAGGCAGGTGCCTGGAGTAGCGTTACGGTCAGGTGAGTGCTCAGAGGTACAACGAGGCAGTCAGTGCTGTGGGGAGTCAGAGGACAGAGAGTTTGGAGTAGGTTAGGGGAACCAGGGTGGCTTCCTGAAGGAGGGGATAACTTTGAAAGAAGAGGAGAACCTTGCCAAATGTTAATGAAAGGAGAGTTTGTGGTAGTAGGGGAGGCAGGGCATAGATTTTCCTTCCAACCAGACTTGTCCTGCCCAAAGCTGGCATCATCTGGTGTGGGGACCTGGCAGAGAGCTCTGTCTCTATGGTGTATGCCTTTCTGTCTTGGACCTCCTGGCTCTAGAGAACCCAGGATCTGTTCCTATAGGGAGGGCTCGGCATCACTCTTCCATCCTGAGTCTTGGGGTTGGGGTCACACTGCTTAGATGACTCACCTAGAGGAAAGCAAGAGGCTTCCTGCAGTGCTCTGGACCAGCTTTCCATTAGCTGTTTTCTTTGCTCTCATGCTCTGTGGGTGGTCTGTGCGCTTCACCTGAGAGCCCCTTGGAACTGCCTCATAGTGACCAAATTCAAATCCACCTAGGTCGAGTCCAAGGCTCTCAATTTCTGAGTCAGGGAAGCAGCCCCCCCTTTTTTTTTTTTTAAAGATTTTATTTATTTGAGAGAAAGAGAGCGCGAGCATGTGCAAGTGCTAAGTGTACATGAGCAGGGGTGGGGGGTGGAGGATGAGGGTGGAGGGAGCAGGGGATGGGGTGGAGGGAGAAGCAGACTTCCCACTGAGCAGGCAGCCAGTAGTGGGACTTGATCTCAGGACCCCAAGCTTATGACCTGAGCTGAAGGCAGATGCTTATCCCCCTGAGCCACCCAGGTGCCCCAATAAACCTTCCTTTGAGCATTTATTTAAAGGAGCCATTCCAGATTTTAAAAGAACAAAGGAGACCCAAGAAGTAAATATAATGCATGATCCTTTACTAGATCCCGTATTGAAAAAAAATTTTAAAAAGTTCTAAAGGACAGTATTTGGACAATTGACAGTTGACCATGGGCTCCCAACATCAGGGGAGAGGTTCTTATATGGAAGTGTCATAGCAATGTTAAATGTTCCAAATGTGAGAACCATTTTGCGGCCAAGGAAGAGAATACCCTTGCTGTCTTGATGTATGCACCCTCCTCTCCGAGGGCTCATGGAGGAAAATAAACAAGCAAAATAATCAACGTGTGTGTATGTACTATAAGGAAGGTAATGTCTAACACAGTAGCATACATGAAATATGTAATATCCTACTATACCATAAATATGTGTAGAAAGAGAGAATGAAGAAAAAATTGGCCAAATGTTAAAAATTGGTGAATCAGGATAAAAGGTACATGGGGGTTCTTTGTTCTATTCAAGCAACTTTTCTGTGTGAAAAAAGTTTTTTAAAAATACATGGCTTGTTTAAATGTTTGATGGATGTTTCAGGATACCCTCCAAAAAGGCTGAACCAATTTATATTCTCACAATGCCATGAGAGGGTTGGTGCAGCTGTTTGACGGAGCTATTTTTAGTCTGCTGTTTTGATGCCAGGGACTTTTTCTGATGCGGTCATATATCAGTTTTGACCTGGGGACATTTTTTTTCCCCCAATTTATTATGAATATTTCTAAAAGTACCGCAAAGTCATAGTGCAGTGAGTGTCTCTTGTCCAGCACCCAGATTCCACAGTCTTAATATTTTACCGTATTTACTGGTTAGTGCGCAGTTTTGGGGGAGGTTGGGAATGGAGACTGGGCAAAGTTCAGAACTTGCCAAAGTTAAGTGAAGGAGTTGGACACCGTATCCTCTGTACCCGGTTTCTTCATCTCCTGCCACCCAGATTTTCCAGAATTGTTTCCAGGTCAGATAGAGCTGATCTTTTTTTTCCTGAAGTAGTCTGGCAGAGCATCTGAGGTAGATGGATCTGAATTTAAGCTCCATCTCTGGCCTGGGGCAAACTCTTCACCCTCTTCTTGCCTCAGTTTATTCATCTGGTCAGTGGGGATGATACCACATACCTGTTAAGATCACTGAGCATTATTAATGAGACAGCCCTCTGGAAGCGTGCAATAATCATTATCATCCTCATTTCTCCTGTGTCCTTCTTTTCATCTAAACACATCTCCAGGCCACCTCCTCCAGGTCCCCGCCTTTACCCTGCCTGCCAGGCCTTGTCTGGCCCGTGGGTTACTGGTGTGTGGCTCTGTCTCCTCTAGTCCATTAAACAGAGGGCCAGGGCTCCAAGTCTCCATAAGCTGGTACACAGACATGAGGGCTGGGGTGATGTTCAGCAGCCTGCCATCACTGACCCCGAAACCCATGCCAGGGCAGCAGGATCTCCCAGGTCACCCTAGGTGAGCAGGTCTGGACTAAGTCCCAATAGCCCTGGATTAGCAAGGAAAGAGCCTGTGGCCCATTGTTCCCTTCCTCCCGTGTCTCTAAGACTTCTCACGGACCAGAGTTCCAGTTTGTGGGGAAGGAAAGGCATAGGGATAGGACTAGGGTGGGGAGAGTGAGGCATTCATCTTGTGTGCACAGTTTAAGGGAACATCCAAACCCTCAGTAACCAGGATAAATATTTTTTGAAAAAAATCTTTATTTTTTTGAAAGATTTTATTTGAGCAAGAGCAAAAAAGAGAGAGAGAGAGAGAGAGAGTTCACAGAGGGAGAGGGGGAAGCAGACTCCTTACTGAGCAGAGGGCCTGACTCAGGGCTCCATCCCAGGACTCTGGGATCATGACCTGAGCTGAAGGCAGTGCTTAGCTGACTGAGCCACCCAGGTATCCCCAAAATAAAATCTTTGAACTCTGGCCTGTTCCTGGCTGCCTGTTTTTGTGAATAAGAAAGTAAAGTTTAGAAATGTTTGAAGGCCTCACTCAGTCTGCTGACATGCCAAGTTTATGGCCCTAGAAATTGGGGGCGACTGGAGAGTACACTCTTGGTACTTGTTCTCAGTACAGCCATATCAGTAAGTCTCCAACTCTAGAGTTAGTGCGGCTCCTTCATCCCTTAAAGGGCCAGCCACCCCCAATGCTCTCAGGCCTGGGGGTGGTGTGGCTGGGAAGGAGGCACGTGGTGTGGTGGCTTCCATTGGTGCTGGGTGGCGCTTATGTCTCTGTCATGGTGGAGGGGAAGCGCAGAGTCCCTCTCTGGCCTTAGACTGAAAGGATGCCTCCATGAGAGAGACGTGGTGCTGGGGGTCTGAGAACTGGCTCACATTTCCCTTCTGGTGAACGTGGAAAGTCGCATCATGTCTCTGAGACTCTTCTTCATCCTTAGTCCAGTGGGGCTGACAGGCTTCGACCTCCTTGCCTCTGGGTTCAAGGATCAAGAGTGTGTGTGTGTGTGTGTGTGTGTATTAATAAATCTAGCTATTTTATTTTTTGCCTTGTCCCTTAACTGTGACGTAATGGATTTGCTACTTCAAAAGCTGGGAAAACTGGGAAGCCCAGCTGGCCCAGAGGAGGAAGTTGTAGTAACAGGCAGAGGGGCTCCTCCTTGTCTAGCTCCTCTCGAGATCTTCTTCTCTCTCTTTTTTTTTTTAAATTTAAAACATTTTATTTATTTATTTGACAGACAGAGATCACAAGCAGGCAGAGAGGCAGGCAGAGAGAGAGGAGGAAGCAGGCTCCCCGCTGAGCAGAGAGCCCGATGCGGGGCTCGATCCCAGGACCCTGGGACCGTTACCTGAGCCGAAGGCAGAGGCTTTAACCCACTGAGCCACCCAGGCGCCCCCTCTCAAGATCTTCTGCCCAAGCTCCTAGCCACCTACTTCTCAAACAGATGGCCCTCCAGTGCCGCTCCACTCCCTGCCCCATTCCTGGTTCAGGTAAGAGTTGTGAGGTTATCCATCCCCCTGACTCCACTAAGAGCCATGTGGAGAGGAAGGACATAGAAAGGGTAGACGTAACCAGGTACCAGGATATGCCTGCGGGGGGTTATCTCACGCGCCTGGGTGATTACAGGCCCATGACTACAGATTTTTGCTTTCACCTTCCTTTGACTTGTCACTCCGCGGGAAGGGACACCTGTGGCTGGCTCCTGGGTAATGAGGTTGGAAGTCCCCGCTGCTGTGTTTTAAGAGCCTGACGGGCAGACAGCCAGGTGGGGTGGGTTTACTTGGCTTGCAGTAGGTTACCTGAGCATGCTTTGACCATGCTACTGAGCACAGTGCTATGGTTCCCTGGGAGCCCACCAGACCCCTGGCCTCCCCTCTGGCAGGACTGTGTTCTAGGGTGAGCAGGGAGTGGATCAGGGATGAAGGAGTAGAGGGGAGCGGGCAGCCTGACTGGAAATAGGGTGGAGGTCGGAAGTGGGGGCAGCTTCAATCTTCAGATTACCATGAGAGGCCTAGTGGTCAGTGTACGAGTAGAAGTGGTCATCTGAGCAGTATAGAAATGATCTATACATGTGGGATACCAGATAGGAGAGTGCTTTGTCAGGTGGAAGTTTTGCCAAATGCAGAGATGAACTCATCACTGAATGCAGAGAAATGGGAATAGGGTAGGCACCAACACACCTTGCATTTCTGTAATACATGGGGTTTTCCATTTGATGTGTCTCTCTCCTCTCTGTGCTTCGAGGGCTGGAGCCTCCTGTTTGTGCATGAGTGCCTTGTACAGGCTGGCAGGCGTAGGCAGGATGTGTGCCTCCACGGGTGACCCCCCATTTCCCATGTCTTGGTTTGCAAACTGGGTCCTATTTGGAGGCCAGAGAGACCAAAGAAAGAGGGAGACTGCTCTAGATCGGTAGTGGCAGGTTTACTAAAGGAACTTCTGTATGAGGCTGTTCTCAGGTGTCACGAGACACACAGATGTCCCCCAGAATCTTAAATATCTTACATAGAAGCCTTAACATGTATACCATCCAGATAGCCTCAACACTGCATTGCTCTCCCAATGCTGTGTCCTTGATAATGGCTCCCACCGTGGGGACATGGGCAGAGTGTACATTTTAAGAATGGGGAGGAGTGTGTGGCTGCCACTGCCCAGGTCCAGCTCATGGGTCAGCCAGCGGTCCTGTCCTCTTACTGACCTCCCGCAACTCCACAAGGGACGTAGAGTGGTGCTCCTTGGGTGTCTCAGAGAGCAGGTGCCCGTCTTCACTGGGCCATTCTTGAGGTGTGGGCCTTGGGCAGTCAGTTTGACCTCTGCAAAATGGAATGAGTAATACCTCCTTATGGGGATTTCAGTATAGCCTATGTCTGGTGCCCACTACAGTGCCACGTATGTAGTAGGCACTCGATCAATGCTTCTTTTCTTTCCCTTCTCCTTCAAGGCTATAGTGTGTGGGCTCTGCTTGGAGAAGCCAGGTCTCCCTCTTGGACCCATTGGAGACTGGAGAGACACTGCCCTCACAGCTTCTTGTTGTGGATGAGGTGATTGTCCTAGAACGAGTTCTCCCGCAGCCCTGTGCCTCTCATCTCTGCCCTTGTGGGGTGCTTCCCTGGGACAGGCAGGCTGGAGGATGGTGGCTTCCTTCCCTACCCTGCTTTTGCCACCCCTACCTCCTGCTCTGTGCCTTGCTCGGATGGGCCCAGCTCAGAGGACAGATGGACACACCCCTGGTGCCAATTTCAGATCTGGCCAGTGTCAGCTAATTGCTGTGACAACTGATCCCAAATGTGTTATCCAACAAGTTAGTTTATTTCTTCCTCATATCACAAGCCAATGAGGGCCAGTGGGCACTCTGTCCCCTCCCATCACTTGGGGAACTATGCCAGTAAAGGAGATGGCACCCCCGTTCCTTTCTCCCTCGGCCGGGGGGGTGATGCATCCCTTCCTCTCTCCAGCGGTCCCACCCAGACACCTGCTGAGAAGCGGCGTGAGGAAGAGGGTGCTGGTTTGGAGAGCAGGTGGTGGTATCAGCCAGGGACAGAGGTGAAATCTCCCAGCCCCCAGGGGAGGCCTGTCCACCTGAGAGGGCTCAGAGAATCCCTCCTTCTTCACTACTTTCCTGTCCTTCCTCCTTCCTTCCAGTGTTTAGAGAGCAGCTCCTTGGACCAGAAACTGGCTGCCTTTCTGAAGTAGAGGCAGAATATGGGAGAGTTACTTCTCATGTTATTCTACACAGAGACAAGCGTCTAGGATAATTAGGGCTGAAGGGCTTCTTCAACAGCAAGTTCTTGGTGCTGTTTTTTATTTACTTCTGTTTGCCTGGGCCGCCCGTGGTGCACCCCTGCCCTGGCTGCCTCCTCTCTTCCTGGCACTCCCCATGCGCTTCCTCCTGCCTCCCAGCACTGGCACCTGCCGTTCCGCGGCTGGATAAAAGCAACAAGAATCGATAAGCTTTGAAAGGCAGAACGGATTTTAAAAATTAAGGAAACGCATTAGAATTAAGAATCTAGAGACATTTAAAAAATGATCATGAAGTGGTAACAACCAGGGAATTGAACTGCTTAAAAGAATGTGTGAAAAGTGAAAATGGCTCAAGTAAAGAAAAAAGACAAGGATGAAAATCATGGTGGAATAAAAGGGTAAACCCACATGGATGAGAAAAAAGGTGAAATCTGGAAACCGAAAGTACCATAAGGCTGCACTGTAATAACACAAGAAGACAAAATTCAGAAGCAAACAACCCTTTCCAAGCCATAGGTGAGGAGGGGGAGTGGCATCGTTCTGTGATTGTTCGGGGCGGGGGGCGCTTATGTCTCTTTCTCTGAGGACTTTCTGGGTGTGAAAAGTTTGAATGCAATGGAAACCTTGTCCTCTGTAGGAGGAAGGGGCTCTAGGTGGGCTCCATGAAACTGGGGGAATTGGGAGGCTGGACATCTTGCGCTATTTGTCCTGTCCCTGGGGTTCAGCCCTCTGGGTCACCCCCTTTCTGCCTGCTTTTGGGGACAGTTGTATGGGGCACAGAGGATGGGGGGGTCAGCATTTGGGGCTACTGAGAGCAGACAGCGTATCCAGGAGAACGTGGGTCACACGGCAGGTGACACAGTGTTAAAGTGGGGCAGGCGGAGGGGAAGAGGGGTCACCAAAGGTCTTGTGCTGTCTGGAGCGAGTGCAGAAGCTGGGAGGTCTCCTTGCTGCACTTCTGGAATTGGGGAGTGTGTGCCATGTCTAAAGGGGTGCTTCGGCTGGCAGAGACACCCCGTTTCCCTCCCACTGACCTCCTGCCTGGAACTGGGTCTCCTGGTCCCCACCGGCCATGTCACCACACTGGAGGCTGCAGGGCTGTCCCCCAGGTGTGGGCATGCTCCAGAGACACCCCGTAGCCTAGGATCCCAGGCCCCTGGCATCTGTCCACTCTGATATGGACCACCTGACACTCAGACCTTGGCTCCAGGTGAGCTGAACTGTGACAGGCAGATGGCCTGTGCAGGAGGGTGGGGACAATGGCCGGTAGGTAGGATTCCTTTCTCATTCCCACTGTGAAAGGATTTACTCCCTAAAGTCGGGACCTCACCCTGACCCGTCCAGAATGCCCGTGATTCTTATATTAATGTGTAGGATATTTTTCCGTATTGTTTGTGAGCAAGACCACTCCAGCCTCCCCCTCCTTGTTCTGATGAGCCCTCCAGCACCAAAGCACGTCCCTTTTTTATTTTGCCTCATTTTGCAAAGACGACAGATCTAAATTACATCAGGGACCCTCCTGTTTTTAAATAGCATACCTTTTGCTGTTAAAAATCCCCCCCCCCCCCGCCAAGTCACCTTGGAAGAGATTTGTGTCCTTCTCAGAAGTGCTGGGATGGTTTGTGGGAATTGGGGGAGCAGATTGTAGCTTTGACTTGGCATAAATGAGCCCAGATGGTCTACCCAAGGATCACACTGGGCTGATTTCTCAGCAGGACTTGCAACTTTGCCTCAGATCCGGCCAAGAAGGAAGCAGAAGCGCCCTCCGTGGGTGGACTCGTCCACCTCTCACGCCCCTGCGACACCTGGTTTCCTAGTTCCCTTCACTCTGCAAGCTTCCACGTACTGGGTTGAAACCTCGAGTAACTTGTCCCTGAGGCTGTGGCCTCTCAGATGATTGCTTTTTCTTGGAAGCCATTAAATCTCTGAGGAGAAGGTGTGAACTGGTGTAGCGGACTCACCTGCCTCCTTAATGGAGGAAGCGAATTCAGAGAGAAGTGTCCAGAAAACAAGGACAGGCTAGGGTCTCCCAGAAGGGAAGTGTCGTCTGTGAGTAATGAGTGTGGTGAGTGGAGTGGCCGAGCTTGCACAGAAGGGAGAGGGTGGAGGAGGTCACTCTGGACTTGAGAACTGGAAGGAGCAAGATGTTTCCAGAGAAAACCAGCACATTTCTCTAGCAGTCTAGGGTGGGAGCCCATCCAGGAGGCTGGAGGGAAGCCCCCGTGCAATCCCCAGAGTCTGCCTAGAGCATCCGGGGCTGCTCGGGTCTTCTCGGATGGGGCCAGTGGGGCTAGAAAGGGAGTGCCCAAGATGGTGGGAGAAAGATCTTTCTGGACTGAAGGAGGGTCAGGCTCTAAACTGCGGGGTGTTGGAAGTGAAGAAGGAGAGAGAGGAGGAGGCATGGAGGGAAAGAGGGAAGAAAGAAAAGGAGGGAGGAAAGCAGAGAGGAACATGGGGAGGTAGAGTGGAGCTAAGGATGTCTTTTGTCTGCTTCATGCAGCCCTTTCTGGACTGAAGCACTTAGAACGAATTGGAGAAAAAAGAGAGAAGGAGAGGGAGGGGGCCAGGCACAGCAGAGTTTGTATCATCATGGTGCTCTCAGGAGCTCAGAATTTCCAGCTGCTATCCCAGCTCCCCAGTACCTGCCAGGGCTCCTGCTGAAATGGGCCACACATGCTCTTTAAGTCAGCTCTGGGGGGCTGGGAGAAGAGAAGGCCTACCTTCTCTACCAAGCCCCCGCCTTGCCCCAAACTCTGCAACCCCAGGCCCATACATACATCTCATAGCAACTGGAGAGGCTAAGCCTTCTCATTTCCCTTTTACAGTTGTGAAAACTAAGACCCAGCTTGGCCAAAATAAAGGCAGGTTCTTTCTTCTATTTCCATGAGGCAATCAGTGGCATGGAACTTAATGATTACTCTGTTAGCTGCTAAGTGTCATACTGAACATTGGCCATGTGATGATCCACAGTGATGTCCTCTCAGGAGAGTGTGAATACAAAGAAATTCTATTATCTGAAGTCAGAGTCAATGACAGCATCAGCTTCCATGGCAACAGACTGTGATGTCACAGACAGGTGCCTTCAATGGCAGAGGGACAGCCGGCAGGGCAGTGGGGTGCTGTGGAGGAGAGGAGGTCAAACGTGGTCTGTTAGCACAGATGCTGAAGGCCTTCCGTCCACCCTTCCCCCAGCATCTGCTGCTGCTTTTTAAAAGGGAGACCCACTGACACTTGGAACAAGTACATGAGCTTTATGCATCATTGAATTCTTCAGCTTGCAAACTCACTCAGTAATCCAAAACAAATATGATTTCCCTGAATGTTTTCTTTGAATATTTGCAAAAAGAACCATACTTTGTTGTTGTTGTAATACTGGGCACTTGCAGCCAATGGAGTGCTGGTTGGTTCTCTGTGTGTCCAGCATAGTGAGGTGATTAATTCCCATTGATGTGGTGTGCCAGGGTGGAGATGGCAGTGAGACAGGACTGACTGGGGAGCTGGTCAAGTGCTGGGAGGTGAGTGGGTTTCTGGAAGGAGACAGGAAGGTGGAGAGCAGATGCCGAGCATGCTGGGACAGAGTGCCAGCTGGTGCATGTTGCACTTGAAGGGTCTAGGTCTGGGGTTAGCAGGGTGTGACACACACCAGCACTGCCTACCCTTGCCACCTGCCATTGTTTCATGGTGCCTCATGGTTTCAAATCTGTGGCCCATTATATTGTGCAGAGATGACTTCAGCTGTATCTGCCAACCCACCTGCTCTTCAGCACTGGGCCTCTGCCAGCCTAGACTCTTATGCCCCTCCCCTTGAATCTGGACTGGTCCTGGTGACTCACTCAACCCATACAATGTGGTAGCTGTGATGTTCTGGGACTTCTGAAACTAGATCATACACAGCCTCACAGCTTCCACCTGGGGCTCTGGGAACTGTGATCTTAGAAAGCCCACTCCAGGGACCCATTTGCTGTGTTGTGAGATGCCCAAGCCACATGGAGAGGCCCTGTGGAGGGACACCAGTTGACAGCACCAGGTGAGCTTCCATGTGCCAGCCAGCACCAGGTGCTGGCCATGTGAGTGGGCCACTTGGGCATCAAGCTGGCAAGAGCTTTCATGACTGTAGCTTCTACCAACACTGGCTGCAGGGTTCTGAGCAATCCTGGGTGGGGACTACCTAGCAGAGCCCCATCAACCAACAGAACAAAAATAACACATTATTATCTCAAGCCACTCAATGTCCGGTGTGATTTGTTACACAGAGTAGATAACAGGAACACAAGCAATCCCTTGATATTGTCATGAGACAGAACCCTGTCTCATGACAGGCAGGCCCTAGCCCAGTGACCAAAGGGGCATGTGATCATTCCCATAGTGAGCCCTAGGGTTCAAGGCTTTACACCTTCAAATCCCAAGGACATGGCCAGTGGCATGTCTGTTGGGGAATCCTGCTCTAAGGGCATCCTGGAGATGGGGGATCATCTGTCAGTCAACTCCACAAGCTTGGAGGTTGGTCTGTAGTTTGGCAACATCAGTGCCCATCAAGCCAGATCTATTCCAGCTCTGATGGGATCGTTTTGAACCTAAGCGTGCAGGACTGTTCATTTCATCTGGTTGGTTTTGGCTGAGCATCCCAGCAACTGAGATTGGATGAGTGTCCCTTGCAGCGTTTCATCCAAGTGGCTGATGAAAATGCCAAAGAGAGCAGAGCCTGAGAAATCTCGCAGGAGATGCTGCTTCTACTGGGGCCTCTTTGGCTACCGTTCTGCCAGCTGTGAATCCACCAATTTGTACTTGTCTCTGCCTGAAGCTCTCCAGCTGATCCGCCATTTTGTGAAGTGCTTCACTGAGACCCACATACACCACCACCTAGTGGCCTAGGAAGACTTTCAAGAAGGAAAGGAGATAGAGTCGTTGGTTCTGACTCAACTCATGGTGCCTCCAAGTCATCTCCATGTTTCCTCCATGTTTATATATACCCCAGTCTCCACCTTCTACATGGCTTGGCTCATAGCACATGGTGGTGGTTTTTCTTCCTTAAATAATACGTTTATCTCCCAGTTTTCTACTACGTTGTTCATCCTCTGCCCTTCCTTGAGGAATGTGGTCATTCTTTGATGGTATCTGCATTGGCTTTCTATATTGTATTTTCTCCCTGATAGGATTATTGCCATAAAATGTGCTAGAAAACGTTTTCAGATGCCTAGCTTGGAAGTAGTGTATGTTTAGGAAGTTCTTCCTGTTATTATTTTGATGTCTAGCCTAAATATCAGTCTGGATGCATGGCCATCTTTTTTCTGCATTTCTTTAATCCACGTCACATAGGGGCCAGGGCTTGGGCCTCTGCTCAGCAGTGCTGCTTTGCATGTAATTGACGATGCTTGCTGTGTCCTTCATCTGCCTTCGCTCGTTCTGGATAAATAACCCCCAGCTTCTTGTGCATTTCTGCAACACTCCTGTTTTTCAGGGCCCTAATCAGTTTTATTTCATTCTCCACTATAAATGATTTTAAAGCCCCTTGGAAATATAAAGGTTGTCTAAATAATAAATCATCATTTTGGCAAATGATACGGAGACATTTAGAGACATAAAATTAATCACCCCTTGTAGCTACCTCACAGCTTTTCCACAGGGAGTATAAGGTAGTTTGTAGAGCTGAGTTAATTCACCACCCAATCCCAGAGAAAGAGGGTAGGGGTCGTTTATCTGTTTTACTGGGGAAAAGGTGGCTGAGGTGCAGTGACTTCCTTTTCAGCACCATCCCTATTCCCCAGCAGGTGCTATCCATGGTGTGAAAGAGGCCTCAGCTCTCTACTCAACATCCAATAGGACACCCAGGGGGTGTGTTGTCTCTTCTCCACCTGGAGAGCAGCATGCGATGGGCTGCCTGGGTTGGCTTCACTCCCTCTTCCAAGCCCATACTGTGCCCACACTGACAAATGTGATGCACATTTTCCTTCGAGTGAGTTCTCTCCCCAGAGTGCTGCAGCTCCCACGGCATCAAGTATGAGCACCACAGATTCTACCACTATTCACGGAGGCTCCATTCCCGCATACGTCAGCTGGTGAATTATGCCCGTTTTGTAGATGAGGAAGCTGGGGCTTGTGGAACCTCAGTGGCTTATTCAGACTCACACAGCTGCCCTGTGGTGGTGCCAGGATTGGAGGCCAGGTCTATCTAACATCCTAGTCTAGTACTTTCTCTTCTCTCTAACCTGAGCTCATGGTTGCGTCCAGGATAATTCTTTCAGTTCTGAGTGATAGTAAATCAACAATGCATCTTCACACATAGACGTACCCCTTAGGGGCTCGTGTAATTACAAGCCCAGGGTGGTGCTGGTTTCAGGCATGGCTGGAGTCAGCATGCTCGCTTGATTCAGCCTCTGCCCCATTTCCTCGGGGCTGACCTCATGCTCTCCCATCATGGGCAGCAGGTTTGTTGTTCTCATTACAACAGCAACAGGGAGATTCTCTTCTTGGTTTCTGCACTGTCCTGAGGGTCATTCTGGATCCCAGCCTAGGTCACATGCTTATCCCTGAACCAGTCACCATGCCATAGTGCTGAAGTTCATTGATGGGACCAGATGACTCCTTCCTCTAGGGAGCTGGGGGCCATGGATGGGGGTAGGGATGAAATTACATCGAGTACAGGGGGCAGTTATGAAGGTAGGACAGTAGTCTTCTCTTGGCTCCCCACCCTGAGTCCTCAAGTTCTGGCTGGGGTGCTTCTCAGATGGGTGTTCCCCTGCCCCACCAGCATCTCTTTGCTGATGCTTTTTCCCTGCTCCTGCTGTTTGCCCTTCCCACATGAATCCCTCATACTGCTTTGGCCTATTTCACACCTCCTTGGACTGAGGAAGGCTTCCTGGCTACCAGGCCCCAGAGGCTTCCTTCCTTGAGGTCCTGTGATCTGTTTCTCCATTTTTCCTTATTTGGTACCCCATTGAGGAAAGAAATCTGTTTGGTACCTTGGACAGTTTTCAAGAAAAGTGATTATGTTCAAGTTGGAATAAATGTGCAGAATTCATATCTCAGTGCTATTTGGGCTTTTGGTGAATAGTTGGTGAAAATCACTGCAGCAAAGGATGGAGGCAAAGACTATGTAGGAGTGGGAACAAAAATGATCATGGGATCTTAATAGACCAGTGATGAATATGACTGAACATAGTGATATCCCGAGAAGTCAAGCATGTACTTCCTAGCTCCCCAAGTGGGATTAAAACAAACAGGGCCTTTTGGGCTGGAAAGTTGTCCTTATGCTCTGTTCCTAGTCAGTTAGAATCTTCTTAGAGACTAGTCCTCAGTTGGGCTACTATCCATGAAAATGTGTATTAATTCCCAGCATTTGACTCAACCTAATTATTTTACAGATTAGGAATCTGAGATTGAATTCATTCCCCAGGAATCGGGCAGTGGATTAATGGCACAGCCAGAAGTGGAAATCCTATTTGGTGCCCTTCCCAATCTCTGTGGTTGTCCAGGGAGCCCAGCAAGATGCTTAAGGCCAGAGAATGCCTCTTTCAGGCTGGCTTAGGGACTCCGGGCTGTCCCCAGCCAGGATGCTGAAGGTGACGGAAAGGGTCTGATGGTGCTTTCTAGGAGACTGGTCAGCATAGTCTTGGCACATGTGGATAGTGAGCCAGTGCCTGGACACCTGGATGGGCCTGATGATACCTCTCAAGTTTGGAAGTTTCTAGAGAGGAAGATGCCATGCCACTGCTTTCTGTACTGCAGGAGAATAGAACTATGAGGGTGACAGAGGCTGGGGTGGGCCACGCAGGGTGACTGCTGGATCCCGTCTCTGGAGGCATTAGAGGAGGATGTCTGGGTGGCTCAGAGAGGAGCTGCCTGAGGCTGGCAGGTTGGGGCTCTCGCTCCCCTGGCTCATACTCTGGGACGTACCTACTGTCCCCATCCTCCTCTCCGTCGATGAAATATTGCTGTACAAATTTGCTATTTTTCAGACATGATTTGAATAAATGGAAAACTCTCATATGGAGTGTGCTATTTATAAGAGATACTAGTTAAGGAATAAAATTCTGTGAAACACACAATTATTTAGCGTCTTTGTTTAGCAACACTCTTCTAATTAACCACCACCAGCATCTATTGAGACGCTGGGCAAGTACACCAGGCTCTATGCTTGTTTCAAAGGGGGAAAAAATTAGTTCGTGCTCTTAACCCAAATCCCGAGTGAGCCTCCTCTGAGTCTTTCTTTGGGGTGGGTGTCTTTCTTTGTCCTGGGGCATGGGGACTTTTTCATCTCCCCTAGGTGCCTCTCAGCAGCTGCCTCTCTGGTGGGCTTTTAGAACCTCATGGATCTGAGATGGTTCCCTCAATATTGCTGTCCTCCCCTGCACAACTTCCCCTTCAGTGCTTCTTAGATAGAACTCCTTTCCATTTACCTTTTTTTTTTTTTTAAGATTTTATTTATTTGACAGACAGAGATCACAAGTAGGCAGAGAGGCAGGCAGAGAGAGAGGAAGGGAAGCAGGCTCCCTGCTGAGCAGAGAGCCCGATGCGGGACCGGATCCCAGGACCCTGAGATCATGACCCGAGCCGAAGGCAGAGGCTTTAACCCACTGAGCCAACCAGGTGCCCCTCCATTTACCTTTTTAAAAAAAACTTCTAATTTTGAAATAATTTCAGAACTACAGTAAAGTTTTAAGAGTAGTATAAAGAACTCCATTATACCCTTATTATAGGTTGAGTTTTATCTCTATCCCCCTTCCTCCCACCATAAAAGATATGTTGAAGTCCTTCCCCCACCCCATACCTCGAAAAGGGACATTATTTGGAAGTAGTGTCATTGCAGATTTATTAAATTAAGATGAGGTCATACTGGAGTAGAGTAGATCCCCTAATTCAGTATGACGGGTGTCCATACAAAAAGGACAGATTTGGACCATTTGCACACACAGGGAGAATACCATGAGAACACGAAGGCGGAGGTCGGGGTGATGCACCAGCAAGCCCAGGGATGTCAAGGACTGCCAGAAAACTAGCGGAAGCTAGAGGAGAGCCCTGGAACAGATTCTTCCTAGTCCCAGAAGGAACCAGCCCTACAGACGCCTTGACCTTAGACTCCTAGTCTCCAGAACTATTGAAAGATACAACTCCATTGTGAAAGCCCCCCCCCCCCACCGGCATGCGGGACTTTGTTATAGCAGCCCCAGCGAACTCATACAGCCCTTCGCTCAGATTCCTCAGCCGCGAATGTTTTAACACTTCCTCCCCTGCACACACACAGGCACACACACACACACATAGTTGTTTTTTGAACTGTTTGAAAGTTGCCTGTACAATGCTTGTTCACTCCTAAATACTTCAGTGTTTGTTTCCTAAAAGCAAGGAAATTCTCTTACATAATCATAGTTACAAGGATCAAAAACAGGGATTTAGCCCTGATACAATATTATGGCAGTACTATTTCAAAGGTATAGACCTCATACTTTGCTAATTTTTCTATAAATGCTAAAGGAAAAAAAATTCATTTTGTCTTTTTTTTTTTTAAAGATTTAATTCATCTATTTGGCAGAGAGAGAGAGATAGTGAGAGAAGGAACACAAGGAGGGGGAGAAGCAAGCCTCCTGTGGATCAGGGAGCCTGATGTGGGGCTTCATCCCAGGACCCTGGGATCATGACCTGAGCCGAAGGCAGAGGCTTAACCGACTGAGCCACCTGGGCACCCCTTCATTTTTTTTTTTTTTTTTCAAATGCTGTCAGTTGCTCAGATTTATGCCTTCATTTGGTTTGTTCCACGTGTGGATGATGCCTTTCATGTCCTTTTTCCCTCCGGGAGTTTTGGATTGCCCCTTCCCTCCTTCCTTCCTTTTTGTAATATATGCTAATATCATATCCCCAGGTTCACCCTATAATAAGTTTCCCCCAAAGTGTTTCCAAACACTCTATCACAGTATGGAACTGAGACTGCACCCCCTCATTTTCCAGAGACTTATCTCCTGGAGTTCTTTACCCCCTGTTCCAGTCTGGGCTGGTTTTCTGTAGGGCTGCTGCACAGCACCCCCTCTCCCTGCAGGACTTCTCAGCTCTGATCTCATGCGTGGGTTGATCCACTCTCTTCGTCCTGGGCCCTTGTCTTTCTCTTTCATGATTGACACCCTTGTTCAAGTGCAGCACAACCTCAAGTAGCCTCTAAGAGAGGGTGCATAGAAGGTAGACTTGGCATTGGCAGCATGAACATGGGAGCTGGACGCCAGGATGGGCCCCATGACTCTGCTTTTGCTTTCCTGTTCTGTGTGGGGAGAGCTCCTTTGCTTCATCCAGCAACCATCATTTGAAAGATATGTATATTTTGACAATAATTTTCTAAGCTTTATAAGATCACTGTCTGTATTTCCTGTGTGTGTGTGTGTGTGTGTGTGTGTGTGTGTGTGTGTGTGTCTGGTGTTCTGTTCTTGCTGCTTGCATCCAATGCCTTGTTTTTATCTGAAGGTACCAATTAGAGAATTTTTTAATGGGGGTGGGGGTTGGAGGGGTGGAGAAGTGCCGAGAGAAACTATTTCTTGAATTGACCATTTTTCCTGTTTGTCTGTCTTTTGTGTTGTGGGGCTCCTCAGAGATCTAGTGAACATTTAAGAATCGAGGAGAGAAGAACACCACAGCCCTTCTCTAGATTGTTTCTTAACTGTAACTCTCTCTGTGTTCTTGCCGATGACTTTTTCCATCCTGCTTCGAAGGAACCACTTGTCTTTGGGCTTTCATAGAGGAATTTAATGAAGTCTTCTCCCTATTCATTCTCTCTATGGCTCTGGGTTTCTGCTCCCCACCCCCCACCCCCACACACTTAAAGGAGGAGAAGAAGATCCTGTGTGTTCAGCCTACTGTTTTCTGAAGGCTGTGGTTTCTTAAGACTGTGGTCTGTTAAACATGCAGACTCACTAGCTACCATTGGTCCTATTCCTCAGTGTGAAGGGATCCCTTTTGCACAATGGGTATTGGTGCAGATGGGCTGGGAAAGGGTGGAGAAGGTAGAGAAGGTGGAGAATGGTAGAGAAGGTACCTTCTTCACAGAAGGCCCTTCCCATCCTGAGGCCTCAGGACTTGGGGTTTAGATACTTAGCATTGGCTCACATGTCACTCCATCCTTTTCTGAAGTGGACAGTGATTTCCTACTCTCAGATAAACTGTTATGGCACCCTTAGCCCAACTAGAGAATTGCTCTTAAACCCTTCTAGAATAAAGAAATTTCAGAGTGTTCTCTAGGGAGGAGATGAATCATTCAGAGGACACCTCATAGGCATAATTGAGATCCAGTGCCCTTTCCAGGCAAATTGCTTCCCAGCCCTCTGAAAACACTTATAGGCATGGCCTCCAATCTTCTCCAGAGCTTGGGAGAGCAGCTGGAAGACCAGGGGTGGTCCCACAGGGTTCCAAAATCTAACAAGGGAGCTATGGCTTATTGAGCTGGAGCCCTGATCCCACAATCCTGGACTGGCTCGCTGAGCCCATAGCTAGGCAGATTTATGTGCCTTCCCATCCCTTCCTGACCTCACTTTTTCCAGGTTTACAGACTGGCTCATGGCCCTCCTAAGCAAGCAATGCATGTCTGCTTCTGGTCTGTTCTTCCCCTCTGATGTTTCTTCCTTCTTTCCCAGCATCTTTTTTTTTTTTTTTTAAAGATTTTGTTTAT
Source organism: Mustela putorius furo (assembly GCF_011764305.1). Taxonomy (NCBI): domain Eukaryota; kingdom Metazoa; phylum Chordata; class Mammalia; order Carnivora; family Mustelidae; genus Mustela; species Mustela putorius. Next base: position 106,623,360 of record NW_025421987.1, on the reverse strand, counting down.
TTATTTGACAGAAAGAGATCACAAGTGGACAGAGAGGCAGACAGAGAGATGGGGGGAAGCAGGCTCCCCGCCAAGCAGAAAGCCCGATGCGGGGCTCGATTTCAGGATCCCAGGATCATGACCCGAGCTGAAGGCAGAGGCCTTAACCCACTGAGCCACCCAGGTGCCCCCTTTCCCAGCATCTTCAATGAAGTTACCACAAGCTGCCTCCACTTCCTTGAGGACATGTTTTCCTATGGGCTGGGGTCAGTTTGACTCTTTATCGCCTTGCTTTCCTAAAGGTTGCCTCTATACAAATGGAGAATTACCTTCTACCTTCTCTGACTTCAGGCCATTGTGGCTCGGCCCAGTGTTCCTCCCCCCAGTTTTATATGATTTATTGGCTCCCCCATCCCCTGTTACAAAGGAAACATGTGCTTCTGAGCTTCCCTTATTTAACAATGTGGAGATTCCATGTCCAGTCCGTGGACATTCCATGTCCATGTCCAGATTCCATGTCCAGAACAGGGCTGAAAAGAAATCTGGGACAAGTCACGAGACAGCTGAACTTCCAGATCCTCAGATGAAGTGTCTGAGTCATCATACCTCCTCCAAAATTTGCCGTATTAACTGGGGACACTCTTCTGTCCCCTAGATCCTGCCATCTGAGCATCACTTCCATGATTCCCCCTAAACCCTATTACCATCAGGGCTAGCGTACACTCTTCTGTCCCCTAGATCCTGCCATCTGAGCATCACTTCCATGATTCCCCCTAAACCCTATTACCATCAGGGCTAGCGTACACTCTTCTGTCCCCTAGATCCTGCCATCTGAGCATCACTTCCATGATTCCCCCTAAACCCTATTACCATCAGGGCTAGCGTACACATGATAGCTGTCTTTAAGTCAGTCCACTGAAATCTTGAATAAATCTATTTCAAAAAGAAAACTTGAGGGGCGCCTGGGTGGCTCAGTGGGTTAAGCCGCTGCCTTTGGCTCAGGTCATGATCTCAGGGTCCTGGGATCGAGTCCCGCATCGGGCTCTCTGCTCAGCAGGGAGCCTGCTTCCCTCTCTCTCTCTCTCTGCCTGCCTCTCCATCTACTTGTGATTTCTCCCTGTCAAATAAATAAATAAAATCTTTAAAAAAAAAAAAAAGAAAACTTGATTTCACCACTGTCAGGGAAAAACAATCTCACTTTTCACAAATTGTGGGTGACTGTAAACAGAAGGACATGGAGATTGATGGTATTGAAATCTAATTTTTGACTCTGAGTCTGAAACCTGCTCTCAGTTGCTTAAAAAATTGAAATGAGTAAGTGGTAGAGAGGTGCTAATGACACCCGGGTCCCCAGCTGAAGCTCTCTTCTTGACATAATCACAAGAACCAGAGAAGAGTTGCAGAGGATGCCTTTGTCTAACCCAATGACTCTGCGTACTTACTGCTATGGCCATGCATTTGTGGTCGATGTGGCTTGCACTTCTAGGGAGTGCTGGTATTGGGTATGGTTCAGCAGTGGTCAGTAATTCTGGTTTATTCTTTATTTATTAATTCGTAGTTAGTTAATTACTTTAAAAATCCTTTATAAATGAATTTAATTTCTCTGTAGAGAAGGAGAGATCTGAATGTTTACAGTCAGGAGTCTGAGTTTCTTCAGAAGCTGTGGTTTAACCCAAATCCTTCATGCTCAGCTTCTGGGATAATGTCCCAGGGCCATGAGCCAAAATACAGCAAAAACCATCTTGGGGTCCTTTGGGACTCTCGCTCCCCCATGAGTGAGGCTGCAGGGGCAAACCCAACTTGACTCTGCAGCTTTGATCTGCTGGTGGCCCCACACTGTGATCCTGCCAGGGCCTCTGGTTTGATGGGAGGCCCAGCACAGGAAAGAATATGCTACATGGACCAATCTTTTTTGCATTGGGACTGTGAATGGGCAAGCTGACCCTGACAGGCCAGGCAGAACTTGGAGCACAATTTTCCCATGGAAACAATGTACTAAAGGGTGGTTAGGTTTTATGATATGGTTGGTTCAGGATAGTAAACTTTCATTGAGCACCTAATATGTTCCAAACACTGTGCTGGGACTATAGAGCATTTAAAGCACTGTTTCAGGCTAAATAGAGTTCAGTCTCGAGAGAGAAAGAGCAAATGAGCAGCAGTGGCAACTCAGTGTGGTGGATACGGGTACTGTAAGAAGCCGAGGGTGCTGTGGAGTCGAGCAGAGGGACCTGGCTGAGCTGTTCTGAAGCTGAGTCTCAAAGGGTGAGGAGGCATTTGACCCACGAAGAGCAGGGATGTGGGGCACGCGCGTGGAGCCAATGGCCAACAGCCAGGCAGACCAACACTGTGTGTATCTCTCAAGTGACAGAGTCTGGACGGCTAAGTAGAAGGGACTATGGAGGCCCACCAGAACCTGCTAGGAAGCACGGACTTGCCATTTTGGGCAGGGAACCATTTACCTTTAAGAAAGTTCCCCAGGCAATTGTGTGGCTGATGGCCGGAAGTCTCTGCTCATGCAGAGGAAACACCAGCTTCTGTGACTTTCTGGGCAGAGTATGGAAGTCTGGACCAGACAAATTTCTAGGCTTCGTAGAATGCCAATGCCATGATGACAGGAATCTTAACTCCGTTTTGTTCAAGCATATCTTCAGAGCCTAGAATAGAGCCTGATAAACGGTAAACGAAAAATCAGTGTGTATTGAGTGAGAGGCTCAAACTGAGGGGAGATTTAGGGGCTCCAGTTCTATGGAGATGAAATAGGCATTTGGTGTTCCAATCTGGATTCCTAACTGTCCCCTTTAGACCTCTAGGGTCTAAAGGGTCAAGGGTCAAGGTCTTTTTCCTTTCCGTTCCTTACCCTTCCTTACCCTTCCCTACCCTTCCTTTCCCTCCTCTCCTCTCCTCTTCTCTTTTCCTACAGAAACCAAACTGACTTGTGGGTGATCTTTTGGGATGTGAGGGCAGGTTGCCTGGGACTGTCTTGGCTGTGGTCATCTCCGGGGTCCACTCTTGGCTCTTTTCTGCTGCATTCAGATTGGCTAGTCCCAGTCTCTCTTGCTTGGTGCTTCGTAAAGACAGAGCAGGGCTTGTCTTTTTTTTTTTTTTTTTTTTTTTAAATGCTCAGAACATGTCACCTTCTAGCTGCTTCTTAGGGATGGCCCTACCCTTTGGGCCTTTTTTCCCTGTTAACATCAAGTGGTCTTTTCAAATATTCCCAACTGGAGGTTGCCTTATAATCTGTGAGTTGAGGACACCCAGCCAAAGGTCTCCTGGCCATTCGGGCAGTTTTGGATGTTACCCAGTGGAGGAACACGAGTAGCCACACCATCAAAATCTGTGATTAATAGACATAATCTCCACCAGAGCATTAATTTTGGGTATAATCAAAGCCTGCTGAATTACTTCAGTGTCAGACCTTGACAGAGAAGTCAGCCTGGGATTAGCATTTTGATTTAAAGTTCAATGGGTGGTATTTATCTTTATTTCTGCCACATACGAGTGATTGACTGTCTGTCCTGGAAAATAAAAACAAATGCTTCTTCCCCAGTCAAGTGAACAGGGGGTAATTTAGAGGCGCTCCCTCACGGTTGGCTGGACATGTGCATAATGGTTCAGCAGCCTGTCTTGGCTTCCACAAGGTGTCTGGGATTCAGGTTCTTGATTCTGTCAGAGGTCAGGTGACCAAGGGGGAAGCTGCGCTAACATCTGAGCAGGTGAGCAGGTCTGTTACTCCTGATGCCTTAGCCATACTCTTGCTTGCAGGGAGAGATGCTGGCACGTCAGATTGGAGGCGGTAGGGACTCTGGAGAAAACAGGTCTGTCCCAGTAGGTCTGGGGTCAAAACCCCAGAGATCCCTCCTCTTTCCTGAGCTGGACAGCATTTAATGGTGGTAGATTGCAGAGGCCAGCTCATATGATTGCTCTGGCCAGCCCTGCATAGGAGTCGATCACGGGAACACATTCACGTATGTGTGCGTATGACATTTATCGATGTTGACCCTGTAGCTGGCACTGGGCCAGTGTCTTTTCCCTGTATTGTCTTGAATCTTGACCACACCGCTTTATACTTGAGGACCTGGAGGCACACAGAAGCGAGGTGACATGCCCAACATAAGTAGAAGTGGCAGCCAAAGTCCAGTCCAGAGAAGTCTGGCTCCAAAGCCCGAGTTCTTCCAATCCCAGCACGTGATACCTCTGGCCAAGGGGGACAGACTTGTGTGGGGGTGAGAGGACAGGCCACGAAAGCTCAGTGGTGGCTCCGGGAAGGACGAAGGGTGAGGAAGGTGTGTCGAGGCTGCCCAGGTTTCCCCACATCAGCCCTGCATTCTCAGCCCCACATCAGCCTCCCCTTCGTCAGAACCTGGGGGTTCCTGTCTCCCTGCAGGCAGCCTCCTTTGGTCATAGGTTGGAGGCTTCAGGTATGGGAGCTGTTTTGGTCCAAATACAGAAATGACTGGCACCCTACAAAGAGTCAGCAAACTTTTTCATAAATAAGGTTTTAGAGGAAGGTTTTGTCATAGTCAGCAGTTCGTGTCTTTTCTGCACATTTCATTTGAAGATGGGAGTTGATGCAGAGGGTGTCTGGAGATGGCGAAAGGATGGGCCTTTGCTCTGGGAGAGCTGTCCACCTGGTGGGCACAGCCATCTAGCTCCCGCAGGCCATGCCAAGCTTCCCTTAGGCACCATCAGTCCATAACTGTTCCCGGGTTGATTTGATAGTGAGAGTCAAGGCAAGGCATGATTTCAACACCTATTATACTCAGCTTTTTCAATTAAAAAGTAAATTTTTAATAATAGATTTTGCTTTTCATTAATCAGATGCAGGGTTTTTTTTTTTTTTAAAGGTGCATTTAAAGAATTAACTTCATTTGTCTGTTTTTAATTTTGCATCTGAAAATGCAGTAATCTTTTAGGAATTTTCTCTATTCACACAAATTGAAGCAGATATTTGTAAATTAAGAGGGATACCATCTCCAATCTAGCAGGGAAGTGATATATATTGGGTGAATTTTTTAAAACGATGCTTTATTAGGCAAATAAAGTATAACAGAAATAACAGGCATTCAAATTATTTTCTTTGGTTAAAACCACATATTTATACATTATGAATATCTACATTCAACAAAAGCACATTTTAACAAAAACATGCACACACATTGTTAGTATTTCAGTTATGAATATGAAATGCGGGCTTAAAAAATCACAGTAAATATGAATCAGTTTAAGTTTAATCAAGATAAGAAACTTAATGTCTTTTATTACATAGCGACTTCAGCATTTACCTTCTTCTTCCTGCTAATTCATTGACCGGAAAAGAAATAGGAGCTCTCCTGCCTTTCCAATTCCCAAGTGACAAATGTCGAATAAATTTGTCGAAAGAAAGAAGACATTGTTTCTCTGTTTATAGAGGGGGCTACTGTTAATGAAAGCTTGGTTTATCATTAAAATATTCTGATGAGTTTAGATAAATGACTTTAACTTGTTGAAATCAGTCATCAGCAAATACTTACCTCTTGACACGTTCACCCTGGGGTTTGACTCACAGAGTTGATACAGAGAAAGGATGATTGCTAGTCCTTCATGTCGCTGTAGCCCATTCTGCATGGAGACCAGCAGCAATCAATGTGTCAGGAGCATATTGGGAACTATTTGTTGGACTTTCCATTAGAAGATTAAAATAACCTTGTCTCTCAAGTACCTCCTAACTGAAGAGGATATTTCCTACTTCATGATTCTGTCTTTGAACTGTAGTGTATCTTTTTGGCTATAAAAAGGCAAATTGATGTTTTTTAAATTGAGGTTAATTAAGAAAAAATAGATGTTTTAAAGCCTGATTTGCTCCTAAAGAATCCCTGGTTATCATTTCTCTTGGTTCATGTGGGTGTAGATGTTGTAGGTATAAAATCAAAAATGACCACCAGCTGGTTCCTATAGGGTTCGGGGTACTGTGCCTCAGCTGCTCAGGTGCTGGTAGGGGAGGGGGCCACCATTCTTGCCCTGGAGACTTTGCTGGAGCAGGGGAGGTGTGCAGCTGTGCGAAAAGGATGCCTGCAGGGCTAAACCTTAGTGGGGAAAGGAGAGGCCTTCTTGGTCTGGGGCTTCCTTAAGATTGCTTGCTCATATTTATACAAGCATGGTTTTTTTCAAAGGAACAGAATCTTACAGAAAGTTCTCCCCTGGCTGCCAAAGATTGAGAATCAGTCCATATGAAAAAGCTAGGTGTTAGGGGCTATTTGATGTTTTTGTTTGTTTGTTTGTTTTACCCTGTCCATACAAGGAAAATTTAAAGGGAAAGCAGGGAACACAAATAGTCTCATCATGCTGTTTCTCCTTTGGGCATGCATGCTTTCTAGATGAGAAAGCAGTGATAACTGCCCCACAGAACAGGTACTGGACGTTACCCAGCCATGGACATGGCCATGTATGAAGAGGACATGGCACCTGGGTCGACCCCAAGAACAGGCAAGTGGTGGGGGCGGGAGTTAGGGGGAGCAAAGAACAGGGGTGTGCTTTGAGTGGGATTGAGCTTCGGGTCTGTTGGGGAGGTTTTAGGGACTCCTTCGTCCTGGACTGTGCTGGTATCCCACTCTTGCCCCTTAATATCCTTAGGCCCCCAAATCACGTTTCATGCAACTGCCTGGGATCTGCCTGTAGGTGAGGTTTGTCATTACCTGGGAAGACAGAGCCAAGGGTCAGGGAAATGCAGCACAGAAATGTAGAAGATTCATGTCAGCTGAGGTCACGGGAGCCATAAAAGATCATTTATACCATCGTTTCCTTTTATAGCGAGGAAACTGAGCACAGAAAAGTTTGATGATCTGGCCTGAGCCTCACAGTGTGTCAGAAGCAGAGTCCAAGGGAAATCCTGGTTTCCTGATTTTCTGTCCTGGACTTTTGTCTCCTCACAGCTTTCCTGGGCTTATTTTTGGCTCTTGGGGACATCTCCTGGGTGTCTTCTCTACAGAGTCTCCTAGCAGTTTATGCTAAAATGTTATTATCCTGTTGGTCTTCCTATTACATCATCTATTCTGCCCAAATGTAAAGCCTTTTCTCTCATACTATGGTTGAAAGTCATGGAAGAATAATTGCTTAACACTTTCCTTTAAAAACAAATCTTTCACTCAATAGAATCTTCAAATCAATCATATATAGCCTTTCTTGCTTTTTGAAAATTCATATCTGGAAAACTCTTCGTTGTAGCTGAATCTAAGACGAGTTTTGAGCACCAGCGGCCCCCTTGATGTTGAGCCCAAAGCAACCACCACCACCTGATGGCAGTGTACCCTAATTACAAGAGAAGTACATAAAAAGGTGGCAGGTTTTTGGCATGTAACTTTGATGCTAGAAAATAAAGGTGAGCACTCCACGCCCAGGGAGATCCTAACAAAAACAAGAATGGAATAATTAGAAGTGGTCTAGCACATGTTCAAGTAAATTCTTTTTTCCACTATATATTCATCCATTGATTGATCAAATCATGTTCAGGTGGAAGAGAACTAATATTTACATGATGCCTCCTATGTGCCAGGCACTGTATTAAGTGTTTTGCATATGTCACCTCGTTTGATTCTAACTGTACAAACCCCAAGTACGATCCGTCCTCTGCAGATGCAGAGGTTAACAGACCAAGACATAACCTGGAACTCTCAGGGTTAGAATGTGAACATGACTGTGTGGGGCCAAGTAATTGCTTTTCTTGCCCCCCTGCTGCTGCTTCTGCAGGTCCTGTGCTCTCCTAGCATCAGTGTGTGGCAGGCTCAGCCCTTCCCTGACCGTCCTTGTTAGCTAGTGACTGTTTCTTGCACTGCTAGAATGAGTGATCTGACCTCCTCTTGGACTCTAGAGTCTTCCTTTGTTGTTGGCTGTTCTGGCTATGTCACCAGCCACTGCCTATCATGAGACAGGAGTGGAAGAGAGGGAGTCCTGGGGAAGGGAATGTGACAGGAGTTAAGGCAAAGGTTTTAGGTTTCAAGGAGAGGGTTCTGGCATATCTTTAAAATTTCTCTGCCCTTGGACCCCTTGGAAGCCCCGCTGTACCACACCTCAGGCACAAGACCAAGGATGCCTAATCCTGGTCTGTTGATTGGGTCATAGCCTCAGGCCAGGAGGTCCCTGAATAGAATGAGCAGTACTGTGGACATCTCACAGATGTCGAGACTTTTCTATATCCCCATGAGCAGACTCTTCTCACCCCCACAAAAAGGGAGCCCAACTCCTTAGATGGTGGGACCTGTCTCTGTGAGGGATGAAAAGGCTTCCAGGTGATTCTACTGTGTGCCTAGGGCACTTTTGGGAATAAACAAGTGAAAGGTAGAATGTGCTTCTGCTTTGTTGAGGATTAGCTTAGTATGGGCTGGGACTGACACATCATTAGGGACCCTGGGACTTCCCCCTAGGAGGTCTTGGGGCTGGGGCAGGGGTTGCTCCTCTGTTTCTCCCTATGAAATCTCCTTATCTCCACTTGGCTCTTCCATTATTGTCTTGTTCTCATTCCTCATTTGGTCTGTTATTTCTGTGTGTCTGTCTCCTCAAGCAGAATGAATCACTAGGGCACAAGAACCAGGTCTGATTTGATTATTTCCCCATGGTGCCTGGCACAGGGCTTGGCCTTTAGGAGACTACTGTGTTAGTGTATGTGGTTCATCTGGAACAGGGTCTCATGCCTGTCAGACACTACAGGTTTTGTAAGTGGTGGGCCAGTGGGGACCATGGAGACAGATGAGCCCATGCCCCATCTAGTTATATGGACATTGCCTCGTCTTCTGGATTTTCAAGGGGGTGATTCCCAATTTTTAAATGTTGACAAAAACATGTATGTATGTTTCCTTCCTTCCTTCCTTCCTTCCTTCCTTCCTTCCTCTGTTTACATCTCTGTGCAGGCCAAATAAAATCAGTCTGGTTCTTGGATGCCTTAAACACCTCTAAACTAAAGCACTACAAATAGTCTGTGTATGCTGTCTTAGCGTGCTGTAATTAAATGGGCCTTGGCAATTGAACTTCTGTCTTTCAAATGAGTGAGTGTGTAACAGCATCCTCTTCCTGAGAAGGAAAAATTTTATGAAGTTGTCGGAATCAGGACCATAACAATACCAATAAAATGTGTTTTATGAAGTTGGTGAGAAAGTTGTAATGTGGATACCATTTTATAGCATGCAAAACTGGTACATGTTGTAAATGCCAGTTCCCTGACTCTCTGACTCGGCTTCTCCTTTGGTGGCAGATATGAGGCCCCCTCCCTTCAAGAGTCCCTGGAGAAGCTTCCAGAACTGTGGTGGACATTAGTGGGTCTGGCCACTCATGGCTCTCCAGCTCATTTCCAGACTGGCTCATTCTGAGCTGTCATTGGCAGGTATTATTAGGAAGGGTTTTTTTGTTTTAAATTTTAAGATTTTTTTTTTTTTTAAATTTTCCACAGAGATACAGAGAGCGAGCGAGCGCACAAGCATGGGGAGCAGCAGGTAGAGGGAGAAGCAGGCTCCCTGCTGAGCAGGGAGCCCTATGCAGGACTCGATCCCAGGACCCTGAGATCATGACCTGAGCCGAAGGCAGACACTTAACTGACTGAGCCATCCAGGCGTCCCATGGAAGGATGGGTTTTAAACTGCATGTGATGTGCTGCCTCATCTAAGGGCTCCTTCTAGGAAATGGACTCTCTCCCTGGACTCCCACACTTTCAGCAGCCCGCCAGTCTGTATTCATCTCTCTGTACCCCACCAGATGAGGATGTGTGTGCTGAGAAGAGGCAGAACACACTGGCTTTGCAGTATGGCTGGAAGCGCCTGTTCCTCCTGGGGCATTTTCGTGATTTCTCTGAGGAGCTCTGATGGGAACAGCAAACAGTGGCTAGGATGTCTCCAGAACCACTAGGTGCTCTGCCTGTTCAGACCCAGGCTGGAAGCCTTGGAGGAGGCGAGGCTTCCTGTCCCAACAGCCATGTTCTTCTTGGTATTTGCGCTTTTGGCATGCGATGGCGCTCTCTTACCTGAAAAATTACATGTCCCTGTGCGTGGGTGTGTGTGGGGGGCAGGTAGGTAGGTGGGAGGTACTAGGCTGCTCACCACTGAGCAATGCTGAGCCTGGGTGTTTTGCTTTCTAGGGAACACAGACAGAGATGAATGATTCCTGAAAGGAGGCAGGAGTGAGTCTAGCTTAAATAGTTTTCTACTCATTTCACCATTGATTTGACTGCAAGAGCTGATTCTGGGAGTGGGGACCTTCTCACCTGAAGAGCTGGCTGAAATGGTGGGAAGAGTGAGCAGTGAATCAGGCACACACAATCTTGTTTTGCTTTGCACGTGTGTGAACCTTAGATCAATATTTCCTCAGGCTCCTCCTTTATAAATGCATTTAATAAAATTTCCCTTTCAGACTTAAATGAGGGAATTTGAGGTGGTTATCAGAATGTCTGGTGTTGTGTATAGATTTATTTAGATTTTTTCATGGGACACTTGCATGCCTTTGCTGGTTAGGTGTTGAACTCTTGATCTCAGCTCAGGTCTTGATCTTGGGGCCATGAGTTCAACCCCATGTTGGGCTCCATGCTGGGCATGGAGCCTACTTAAAAATTTTTTAAAAAAATTCTCTTACTCCCTTACTTATTTGAGGGTCCACTCTTCAGGGTCTCCCTCATTGCTTTATGCTTTGATGGGCTTATCAGCAGCAACTTTGAGAGCTAGAGAGAGAATAAAAGTAAGAGGACATCTTGGACGTATAATTCCGGTGGGATCCTGCAAACCTCCTTATAACGAGTCTCACTCTTGCATGCCCATGCCATCTGGAGCTGGTACCATCACAGCACTCATTCCATCTGGGACCTGAACCTGCAGTGCCTATAGCCAGAAGACACTTCCTGAGGCACTGATTAGAAAGATTTATTTCTCTGATTTAAAAACAAAACAAAACAAAACCCAAAAAGCCCTCCAGTTTCCTTTTGAATGGGGGAAAATCAGTCTTGTTTCCTTAGTCTGACTTTCCACAGGTCTCCTTAAGTTACCTGCAGGCAACTCTTCTAACCTTATCCAACCTGGCCCTCAAATCAGACAACTAGCTCTGCCTCAAACATGACTTTCCTATCTCCACACTTTCGGCTGTTTGGTTCTCTCTGCCTGGAATCCTTTCCCCACTGTCACCACCTCGTAATACCTCCGACATCCTTAATCATCTGGTTGAAGTAGTGCCCTCCTGTTCTTTGTGACATTCCTATTGTATCTGTTGCATTTACAGATGCTATAAACTCAACAATACAGTGTCATAATTATTACTTCATAATCTTGTGCTTTTAAAAGACATTAAGAGAAGACTGACATACTTACATATATTAACTTACTTGCTTTCCATTACTAGTTGTTTCCATTACCAGTCTTCCTATGTTTTCACATTACCTTCTGGTTCATTTCTTTTCATCGTGAGTGACATCTTTTACTATTTTTTTGGTAAGGCAGGTTTGCTAGCAATGTATTCTGTCTTTGTTTATCTGGTAATGTCTTTATTATTTTGCCTTTTTTGTAGGATAGTTTTACTGGATATAGAATTTTTGGTTGGCAGGCTTTTTTCTTTGAGCACTTTGAATATCATTCTACTATCTTTGGGACTCCATTTCAGGAAAGGAGTCAGTATTAATTGGATTGATTTACTCTGTGTGTGATAAATCATTTTTGCCTTGCTGCATTCACATTTCCTCTTTTGTCTTCTAAAAGTTTGACTATGGTAAATCTATGTGGGAGTCTCCTTAACTTTGGGTTCATTGAGTTTCCAGAATGTGTATAGATCAATGTTTTTCATTAAATTTGAAAAGTTTTAAGGCACTGTTTTTCAGAAATTTTTGTGTCTCTTTTCCCCTCTTCACCTTCTGTAACTCTCATCACACATATATTGGTGTGCTAAATGTTATCTGACAGGCTTCCAAGGTTCTGGTTCTTTTCACTTTAATCTTATTTCTGTGTTCTTCAGATATGGTAATTTCCATTGATCTGTCTTCAAGTTCACTGATTCTTCCTTTTTCAATCTTGAGTTTTTGGCTGAGTTTCTCTAGTAAGTTTTCACTGCAGTTCTTATACTCTTTAACTCCAGTGTCATTTGGTTCTTTCTTTATAATTTCTGTCTCCTTAGCAAAAATCCATGTTGAATCATTGTCACATTTTTCTAATTCAGTAGACATGGTTTCCTTTGGTTTTTGAACATATTTATAGTAGTGTCTGAAGTCTTTGCTGAATCCAATATCTGGGGACGCAGAGGCAGTGTCTGTTGACTTTTTTTTTCCCTTGATTATTGGTCACACTTTCCTATTTCTTTAGGTGTATCATAATTTTTAAACTTGAAACTGGACATTTTAGATAATACATTCAGCAACTCTGGGTTCTGTTTTTCCCCTTGAAGACTGTTATTGTTTTGTTTATTTATTTGTTTAGTAACCTGCCTGGGCTGAATCTGTGAAATTTATCTCCCCTGAAGTGTGTGGCCACTGATGTGTTGGTTGGGTTTTTGTTTCTTAATTTGTGTTTTTATGTTTAAGCTTACTTTCTGGGAATGGCCCCCCAACCTGGGTAGCTGAGGGATCTTCTAGCAGTCAAAAAGAGTTTGTGTTCCAGTATTTGGTGTCAGTAAGTCTTCCATTCTCTGCTTGTGGATCTGTGTGTGGGTAGAAAAGCACATTCAAAATTCATACACTCCTGAAACATAGTCTGGCTATGACTTTGCTTCTCCTAGGAGCAAGTACAGCACTAGTGCTGACCAGTAGTATGTGGCTATCTTGGGTCTTCCTCTGGTTTCATTGAATATATGCATAGCCTCTGTCAGCCAGGAATGTGCTTGTCCCATCCATGACCACAGCCATTCCTGCTGAGATCTTTACTTCTACTAAAAGTGTTCCTGGATGTGGGCATCATCAGCTACTCCAAATCAAGTGAGTCCTCTTTGACCCCACACCTCTGCTATTCTCATGTCATTTCCTTTCCTGGAAGAATCTCCATGTCAGCTGAGCTGGGGGATGGGTGAGGAGGAGAAAGCAGCCCTACCAAGAATGACACAGATTCCCACTGTTTTTATCCAAAGTTCCACCTTTGAAACATAAACACTTCTCAGATGGTCTCTGATAAATTTCCAGAGTGCTGAAAGTGTTGTTTTGTTACTTTTGCCCACCTTTGCAGTTGCTTTTTGAAAAAGAGAGTTAGCAATCTTTTCCCTCTGCTCTGGCCATGCATCTCTACCTGGTTGTGAATTTTTTGATGTGATCAGCTTTTTCTTGGCTGGGGAGTCTGTGGAGAGCTTGTGTTTCCTCCCCTACCAACCCAAGAGCTCCATCCAAATCCACTTTGGATTTGTCTTTGAGTCCTCCATGTGTGGCATCACGCCTGGTGCACAGCAGGTGCCCAACAAATGTTTGTTGCACTTATGATCTGAAAGATGGCTGACAGATGGCATGATCCATTTAAACACTGGATGTGGACTCATGCAGATCTAGCTTTGGGGCTCAAGTATAGTGCTTTCTTTTATTGATCCTTGGTTTCTCATCTGAAAAAAAATGTATAAAATAAAAATCACTTCTTGGGATATTTGTGTGAATAAGATAAGGTATAGAAGTCATCTACAACAATACCCAGCCTGGAGTAGTAGTTTGCAACTATTGATTTTATTTCTTTCCATAAGACGTGGAATTGATGATGATAATACACCTTGAGTAATCTGGTTTATCCATCCATCCATCCATCCATTCATCCATCCATCCATCTATATACAGATGCAGAAATAAATGAAACATGATGCATGCTCTGGAGAAACACATCTAGTAGAGTAGACAGCTATATAAATAGACAATTTGTAATCCTGTAGACGAGAGCTATGGCAGGCATCAGTGAAGAGCTGCAGGTGTAGAAGCCAGAGGAGTGACATTGGGTGGAGGATCTGGTGTTCGTGACACTTTACTGTGGCTTTGAGGCTGTCTGGTCAGGGGCAGGGAGCCAAGGTTAAGTAGAGACAAGACAGCCTAGCCACTTCCTTCATCCCCTAGAATCTCAGGGTCTTATCTCTTCTGGGGAGGTGACCCACCTGCTGTCACATGGTGGTGGTCATCTGTGTGCTCACACTGACATTGTATTTTTCTTGTCCACTGATCACTTTTATCCATTTTTTTTTTCTTTTTTACCCCAAAGCCCTCACATCATAGTGTTTCTGTAGAGTCCAGGAGGGCTCTTGCAGGAATCTCTGGCTTCCCTCTCACACCCCCCATGGAGGAAGCATCCTCACATTTGAGGTAAGGTCACTAGGACTATTTCCTCCCCACCCCACAACACGCACACACACACTTTGGACTTGGCGGTTTCCTCGCCCAGATCGGAGAGAAGACCTGTGGTCATTTCTCTCCACATCTGCAGAAGGTCTGCTGCAGTGGGCCACACCCCTGGGGAAGTGGGGCGGCCAACCTGCACCCCAGAGTTGCATTTCCTTCTCTGCTTCTGTTGCCTCTTCTCAGGGGCCCAGGGGACAGGAGGGCAATGATCAGCACACAGGTTTTCCCTAGGTCTATCAAGCCAGTAATACTTTCTCTCTGCAAGCACAGACCCATTTTAGAAGACAAGTACCCAAGTGCTGTGCATGAACAGAAGCCCGTTACGAAGTGGATCACTGCTTGCACACTGTGACCCGCCAGGGCAGGGCTCCGGGGTCCCATTTGGAGGGATGTTAGTGCAGCCCAGTGCAGCCCAGGTTGACTGTAACGCTGCCTCCACGAACCCTCCCAAGCCCTCCATTGTTCCCTTCACGCACATCACCAGGAGTGTTGCCCGGGTGCTCCTCTGCTGGTCCTGGGAACTCTATAGCCCATATTTACTGCTCTTTATTGTTGCCAAAGTACCTCTTGTGTGATGCCTGTTGAGCTACGGTAAAATGACCCGCCTCTTCTCCGTGGAGTTAATTCACAGAGAACTGCTCTTGGAGGAGGGCGGGGGACAGTCCTCTTTAGGAATACCTTTGTGGAGGATGGAAAGACATGGAGGCCTTGCTCAACATTGCAGGCCATGGTGTGGGAAGGGAAGGCTGAGGGCAGCCAGGGCCACTCGCTGGTCCATTTTAGAAGTTGAAACTGAAACTTCTGGATATTTACCCAGCTAAGTCACCTGGAGGAGCAATGGTTCAGGAGGGTCATGTGACAGGAGTCAAGGCGAACACAAAAGAATCCATTTATTATCCTGGCAGGAAATTTGTTCTCTTGGATTCTGGAGCTGCAGACATAATGATTTCATTTCCTTCAGTGAAGGGAGATTAATGGCCCTTACCCCTGGGCCTGTGTGGACTGCCATTTCCTTCATTTCCCTAAGTGTTGTCAACTCTGGTATGCCTGCCTTCCCGTAGGGTCAGAGGGCATGTACCGGTTCACACTGATTAATACAACGTGGCCTTCCCTGTGGAAGGCTCCAGGATACCCGGAGGTGACCCAGGTTCAAGCACACACATCATGGAAAAACACATCTGAGACAGAGAGACTGTTCACGGGAGCCCCTAAGAGTTTTCAGCACAAGCAGGACAAGGCTTGGTTCCCCTCCTACTACAGAGGTCGCTATTCATCTGGCGGCTGGAGAACTATGCCAGAGCACCGACTCCCCAGGGGACCAGTTGCCCTCAGATGGCACTGCCATTGCCCATTTGCTGTGTGACTTGGAGCAGGGAACCTCACCTCACTGAACCTCAGTCCCCCTGTCCGTCAATGCGCAGATGACACCTACTTTCCCAGGCCTTGGAGAGGATTAAATGAGATCTGTGCCAGAGTGCTTTCAAACCCAGGTCCTGTCCAGGAACAGTGGCCTCTCATGGCCCCTCCTGACTCCTGGAGGCTGCAGGAGGACATGTCTGGTGTTGAATCAGCCTTGTTTAAAGGACATGAGAAGGTGGGTGGGAGAAGGTGGGTGGATTGAGCCTGTTGGTCTTCCTTGGATGAGGAGCTCAAGAAGAAGGCAGGAGGAGGAAACCAGAAGGCCCTTGGCAGAGGGTGCCTCTCCCAGCAGTGTCATCGGCTGAGCTAAGGTGACCATGTCCAGCTCGCTCCAGTGTTCTGTAGTACGTGGGGCAGATGTCCTATATGGGGACTCACATTCTGTGTCTGGATAAGGATCAATGTTGTGTTAAAAAAAAAAAAATCAGGCTTAAGCAATTTTCCCACTGTAGCCTTTAGACGTGGTGTGCCCCTGCCTGGAGTCAGACCCTGGCTTGTGAGGCTCTGTGGCTTCCTCCCACTGAGCCTGCTCATGATTGGTGCTTAATGGCTATTTGCTCATCATACCTTCAATTCCAAGGAGACGCAACGTGATTTATTTGGGGAAATATTTGTATTTCTGTAGGCCTCAGTTTCCCATTTGTGTCTCCACTCTGTCCCAGCCACACATTCCTAACAGAGATTAATGAGTTTCTTATGCTTTGCATGAAGAGATGTCAGATTGAATATTGTGAAAAGAGAACTGATTTAAACTGACAGAGCTGTTGGACCCAGGACTGTGTGACCGAGACAAGGACTGTTCTCTGGGGGCCCTCGGGCCCTCTCCATTGAGGTAGGTTTTAGGGAAGTCTTCCTGGAGGCGGGGGTTATCTCCATGAAGCATTACTAAAAGTACGTTAAATATGGATAACAGAGCAGTCTTAATAAACATTTTACTTTTAATATGTTTATAGTGTTGTTAATTATCTCTCTAAGTGGAGAAAATAGGAATTGTAGCACATTGAACAAAGATTGCTGATTAGGATAATAAAATGGAAATTTTAATCAAGACGATAACTTGAAGTCAAAGGGGGTTTTCTCCTAGGCTGCTGGAGCTTTCATCTTTATTAAACACCCCATTTATCATCACCACTCCATTCATCGTGAGCATTAGATTAATATTGACAATTTAAAATAGAAATAACTTTTTCTTGCCATTATGGTGCTGATGTGATAATGGTGCCGGAGACTTCGAGGGAGCCATCACCAGCTGTCGCTTCCCTCCCCTGCTGCAGTTGGCTGCCACTCTCCAAGCCAAGCCTCAGGGCACCAGCCGCCCAGCAGGGAGGGCTTCTCCTGCAATGAAGCTCCTCCAGGACCTGCAGCCCACTAACACTCCCCTGTTCTTCCCTGAGAGAGAAGACCTCTGGTGGCTTGAGGTTGTTTCTTCATGGTGTGAGTGTGCTGCCAGAAGTCACAGCCTCTGTTTCCCTGTGCCCACAGAGCAGCCACAGGAGCTCCCCAGGGAAGGGGGTGTGGGAGAATCGTGACCAGGGCAAGAGATACTTGCTGAGCCCTGGCCAAGTACTGTGGAGTGCCCACAGAGACCGGACTGCCCTGCCCTGCAGAGACCACACCTGAGCCTAAGGCAGGAGCTCTGAGTTCCAGATGAACTGCTTGGACAGGTGCATCCCAGAGATTTAAGTGGGGGGTCTTCAAGTGTGGTGCCCAGGCCACCAGTGTCAAGGTGCACACCGGTAGCAGAGGTCCACGCTCCTGACCAGTGGGTCTTTCACATAAAAAGAATCATCTGGAGGATGGGGGGGGGTGCTTGTCCAAACCTATTGCTGCTCCCCTACCTTGAACCTCTGAATGGCATGGCTTTTGGGTGGAATCCAAAATAATTGCTTCTTGAACCAGGTGATACCGATGACCACACTTTGAGAACCACTGAATTAGACTCAGGAGAGACTGCTAAGAAGACAACCAGGAAGACTTGATGGAGAAGGGTCTTTAAGCTTTTGTAGAAGTAGAGCGTCCCTACGTAGAGATGAGAAGTCCCTGGAAGGTGAAGTGGCCAGGGTCAGAAGGGGGAGGTTTGGAGGGCAGCTGGCCCAGGGGAGATGTCTGGCTTCAGAGCCCCTGTGGCTGGCACAAAGGGGGGCCAGCAGGTGGACCTGGGAGTTGGACAGGGGAGCCCCGTCTCTGGCTCTGGAGAGGGGAGAGTGCACAGTGGGAGCTGTTGCTGCTGCCATCAGAAGGCAGAGGGATGCTGAGGGCAGAGTGAGGAGATCAGGGTTTGGAAGCCATTCAGACCAGCTGGACAGCTGTGTCTGGAGATTCAGCTGAGCCCTCACTACAGACCCCTGTGCTGCAGGGCCCATCACCCCATGTCTGCTCTTTGGAGTAACTGTGTTTCCCTACATTGCTGTCTTTGCTGAACAGGGAAAGGGAAGGGCATGGACATGGGTGTGTGTCCCAGAGCTCTGCTCTACAAGCCCCTGCTGCGGGGAGAAGGACTGCCTTGGGAAGAGGATCACCCCTGACTTGGGCTAGGTCTGCTAGGCCCAGCTTTGGGGGGTCACCCAGCAGGAGGGGTCCCTCGGCTGTGTCGGGAGTCACTGGGGAGGGGACGAGGTCACTGACGCCTGCATGACTCTGCCTTCTCTTTGGAGCCACTACATTCTCTCACCTTCCACCAATCCTCTAGGGCTTCTTAAATGTGCTACATTGCTTCTTAAAAGGCCTCTTTCTTTTCCTTGATCATAAAATTGCCAAGGAACAATGGCTGTCATTTAAAACAGCAGCATTAAAACTCCTTCCCACCGGTTACTGCCCTGTCACCGCTGTTCCACATCAAAGCAGCACAGAGCTCCCTGGAGAGGAGAGAGAGGAGGGCCCGGCCTCTGTCCTCCCCAGTGCAGGGGGGCGAGCCAGCCTGCGGGCTGAGAGCTTCTCTGAGTAAAAAGGGTGTCCTCCACATTGGCCCCTGGGGAGACTGCCCAGGTCTGGG
Organism: Mustela putorius furo; assembly: GCF_011764305.1. Classification (NCBI taxonomy): domain Eukaryota; kingdom Metazoa; phylum Chordata; class Mammalia; order Carnivora; family Mustelidae; genus Mustela; species Mustela putorius. The sequence goes on along the minus strand of NW_025421987.1, from coordinate 106,604,686 downwards.
ACTTGAGAGAAAGGAGGTTGGGGGCCTAGAGGGCTGGGGACCCCTCAGTCTTCTTGAGTATCCTCTGGGCTTGCCCTCACAGACTGCTCTCAGCCAGGGCTGGGAAACGGGATGGGGGGTCATGGGGCAGGAAGGGGAGCATGTCCCAGGCATGGAGGTGAGAAGAGGTCACAGGACCTGGGGGCTGATGTAGGCATCTTGGTGCCAGCCACTTTTGCTGGCCCTAGAGGGCTTTGGGGATCATGCCTGAGCAGGGAGAGGCAGGTTATGCCCACATAAGCTGCAGGGATTCCTGACTTGCTGTCTAATGGGGCTGGGGGTGTCATAACCCACCCCTCTCCCCCTTTGCTGGGGATCCCTGTGGCTGCTGTGTGGGCATAGGGCAGGCCAGACAGTCTCCCCACGGAGCAAGGCTCAGCCACATCAGATGCCCTGGGCTGGGGTGTCCGGGGTCAGGAGGGTGATTGCCCCCTTCCCCTTGTGGACAGCCCTGCAGAAGCAGCTGGAAGGGAAATTGCATCACAGTGGAAGGATGGGCCGTGACCTCCACCCCATCAGGAACTGCCTTTCTCCACTCTCTTCCCTGTTGGATCATTGCCCTGTTTCCTCCTGGGCTGCAGGTCTGAGTGTATGTGGGAGGGAAGGTGCTGGTTCTGTGTCCCTCCAGGCTCTGGCTGGGGCTGGCCAAGAAGGAAAGTGAGACCGGGGTCCCCAGGGCTGGACAGGCCTTGTGTGGAGGGAAGAATCTTGGCTGCTGGGAGCCCACGGAGGAGTTGCTCCCAAGATCTCCTTCATGCAAATCCACCTTCTCAGTGATCGGTTTCCGAGAGCAGTTAGATCTCTGGAGAGACTCCTTTCAGGGCTCTCCTTGGGGTCTCTTCCCCTGTCCAATCTTCATGGCCTTTTCCCCGCAGGGCCCCAGTCCTGTGCATTCCAGCTCCTCCTGGTGCTCCCCCTGCTTCCCCCCCACCTCTTTTTCCTCCATTTCATTCTGCCTGCTCACTCTCCACTCTCTCCATCCCCCATCCCCTCCTCCTGTAACTTCTCTTTTGGAGCCCCTCTTTGGACAGCAGGCCCCCCTTCCTGGTGGATGTCCGCCTCGAACTCGATGCATGCATGTATGGCAAGGTCATGTGGGCTGTCTTTGCTTCCGCACCCTTGTTCCTTGGGCCACTGCCAGTTCATTGTAGGTTCGTGCTCATTGTCCTCGGTGCTCTGCCCCATGGGCCCTGTGGTCACTTTTCAGGGTGTGACGAGGGATAGTTTGTTTCAGAGGCTGGTTCACATGTTGTCTTATAAAAGAAGGTATAAGTATGCAATCCCGCTTGTTACACGTTTCATGAATTATGTTGGCTGAAAACCCCATAATGGTGCCAAATCTTGAAAAAAAAAAAAAAAACCCAACAACCTATAACCTTGTTTAGCATCTTGTAGCTATGTCCATGCTCACAGCCAAGCTATCGTCCTTTGCCAGGCTCCGGAGACCTGACGTGCATCTGTGGACCTGAGGACCAGCCCAGGTTCTTAACACATCCTTCTTTGCTCGCTGTCTGTTTTGAAACTCTGGCCCAAGATGGATGTGCAGGAGAACCCCAGGACTTTCGGGGTCTGTCCAAGTTCAGATTCTGAACTGAGGTTCAGATTCCCTCATCCTGTGCAGGCGGGCTGTGCACTTAACCCACCTCGGGGGTGTTTTCTTACCTGTTTTAAGCGGTCTCCGCAGGACCGTGCACGGCCATCTGCCGTCATCCCCCTGTCCCCACCTCTCACCGCTGTCCTCAGTGGTCCCCTCCTTTCGGCCGCCCACTCCTCTGGCAGTCTGCCCGGGCCCTAAATCTGCAGCCACAACACCCCCTGACACTCCCACCCTGGCGAGCAGCATTCTCACAGATGGCTGTGGTAAATCTGGATGGGTTCCGAAGATGTTATTGGATTTCTGCAGCCCTTTTGTGCCAAGACCATATGGGGCTACAAGGAGAGAAGGGCAGAGGGTCAGGCACTTACTCCCCACCCCACCCCCACCCCCGTATTTCCTCTGGGCACCCTTTTGGTGGTATTTTATTAAATCCTTTGTGGCCAAGTGATGGGATTTTGAAAGGATTTTTGTGGGCACAGCCAACTATAGCAGAATACGTCAGCCTCACTGGAGGAGAACTGAAGACCTGAAAAGCCACAGAAGGAACATTTGGAGAGGGTGAAAACGCTCTCCTCTGAAATGTTGGGTGCAGGTGCGCATGTGTGCAGTAAATGTGGAGGGGGAGAGAAAGACAGACAGACAGACACACGGAATCCCCAAGCATCCTGATTATTGACTTGGGTTGTAGGAAGAATGACTGGCTCTGTCTTCAGCAGTGGCTCACAGACATGGAGTAAGGGACAGGGACAAGAAAAATCAGCATTGGGCGGGGTCAGGATATTCCTACCGTCGACCTTGATGACTGCCAACCGCGATGAGAATGGGGAGCCGCTTTCCCACCCTGAGACTCACGTTCCCACCCATAAAGTCAGATGGGCAGATGATGTCACCAGCAATTCTGAATTTCTGTGACTGTCACATCTGAAGACCAGGAAGAGAGTAGAGTCGGGGAGAGAGAGAGAGAGGGGTGGGAGAGAGAGAGGAGACAAGGCCGAGGAGTGGGAGAGAAAGAAGCAGAATACAAGGTAATAACAGAAGTGGGGGCAGACATGAAGGAAAAGCGGAGAGAGAGCAAGGTGAGCCTGCCCCTGGAGCGGGTGGTGTCAGAGGGAGAGAAAGGAGGGTGGAAAGTGGCTGGCTTGAGGAGCCGCTGTGCGCTTGGGCTCCTCTATGCTGTGTGGCCCCCTGCCCCGCTTGGGTCAGCAGAGTCAGTGGAGGCTGCGGGTACCCCCGAGGACACCCCCTTTCGTGTGGTGCCTGTGGGCCGCCTCTCACAGTGCCCCTGGAAAGGAAAAGAAATGGCAGACACATTTTGGGGAACAAAATCAACAATTTTTAGTGAAGGCTGTGGAAGCGGGGGGGGAGAGGGAGTTGTCAAAGATGGCGCCCAGGTTTTTGGCTTTTAGAGCCAGTGGATGGTGGTGCCACTTGCTAAAATGGGAAAGGGTGGAGGACTGCCATGTTTGGGGGACTTGGGATGGGTGTGTAGGTCTGGGTCTCAGAGGAGAGGTCTGTGGTTTGGGTGGAGCTGGAAAGTTGGTAGCTATGGCAGACCGATGGGGGACCCCCAGCAGAAGCACTGTGGTCCAGCCATATTCCTGGCCTCTTCTCATAGGAGTAGGGAAACGAGAAGGCCCTGGGGAGGAAGAAAAGGCTCTGGGTCCCACCACCCAGAACTAAAGTGAAACTGGGAAATACAGTGGTTCCACGCGCGAGCAATCTCACACCTCTGTGAAGTGTGTTCTCCTCGACCAGGACCAGAGCCCAGCCATCACACAGTCCTTCCCATGAGCCCCTACTGTTGGTGTGCAAGCAGGCACACATGTTCCTCTCCTGCACTGGAGATTAACCTAAGGCTTTGTGTGAAGAAAAAAAAAAAGGTGTTTATCTGGCTGCAAGCTCCAAGATGATGTCAGGGGCAGAGGGCCTGACTGGAGCCCTGGGCGTGTGGCGGATCTGGGATTACTGGGAGTAACTGTGTGACAGGAGTGCCCAGGAGGGGCTCAGCAAATGTGTGTGGAATGAACAAATGTCTAGAGGAGTCGGCGTCTGCAGCCTCTTTGGGGCAGAGAGGTAGGATCGTGCCTGCTGACCTAGGGGACTATGTGCGGTGAGCCGAGAGAGCCAAGCTAAGGAGGAGGCTCCTTGAGAGGTGATCTGGGTTCTCATCTTGACCCTCTAATGTCGCCCTTTTGATTCAGTCCAATCCACTGTGACCCCTGCAAGGAATTGCTTTGACTGCTCTGCCCTTCGGCAGGGCACCGTCAGCCAGCAGCGAGGGATTTTAGACGAACAGCCCTGGGAAAGTCTTGGTGGTGTTTACTGTGAGTGTGTCGTTGGCAGTGTTCATCGCATTTCATGGCATCCTCTGTGAGGACCCGTGGGAGGCATTCGCTTTAGGCTTCCATATCAGGAACGGCTGGGCTTTTCTGAGCGATCATTCAGTTTATGTCCTGTGGACCCCGTGACCCGGGTAGCTGATCAGGGTTTCCACATCCACTGACTGTCAGAAAATCCAGCTCCAAATATGCGGCTTCGCTATAGAAAATGAGTTATTTTAGCCTCACTGTGGGCTCCAGATTATGCCTTTATTTTTAGTTTGGTTTTTTTCTTTCCTACCTGTGTTTCTTTAAAGGCTTCTTATTACTTTTCTTCTTCTTCTTTTTAAGATTTTATTTATTTATTTGACAGACATAGATCACAAGTAGGCAGAGAGGCAGGCGGGGGGGGGGGAGCAGGCTCCCTGCTTTCCCACGCAGAGAGCCTGATGCGGGGCTCGATCCCAGGACCTGAGACCATGACCTGAACCAAAGGTGGAAGCTTGAGCCACTGAGCCACCCAGGCACCTCTATTGCTTTTCTTCTTATAAAACAAATATAGATGCTCGACAAAAAGTTAAGAAAATATAGAAAAGTGTAAGGGGAAAAAACAAAGTCATTTATAATCCTTACCCCTCCTTATGGCAATCTCTTAAATGTTGTGTTTAGCTTACCTGTGACTCTTCTAGACATGCATGTGCATCCAACACATATGCACAATATTCAGATGATTTCACCACATTATATATAGAGTATGGTAACTTACAAGATAACAATATGTATTTTTTATGTGGTTGCTTAGATATCTTATAGTACTTTACATAATTCTTGTAAGACCTGCCTTACATCTTCTAGAACAGAGTGGTTTATAAATAAAATAAAATGTAAGATTACAGGCAGAGACTTCCAGTGTGCTTTGGAACCCACAGTGAGGCCAGGCCTGCAGGAGCTAGAGGCTCTGGACTGCTGTGAAAGACATGTGGGCCTGGGTTGGAGTTGCCTTGGAAGACTTACCTCAGATCCTTGAGGGGATTTTGAACATATTGGAAGTTCACAGGTGCCCATTGGATCCCACAGATGGGAAGAAACTTACCTGTTGAACCTGTAGGCAGAATATGGGGGCAACTAGAAGGTGTTAGAAATGAGGGGAATGTGTATCCTCTGAATGACAGCCTGCCACTCATCTGAGCAAAGATATGAGAAGTTACCTTAAAGAAACAAGCTGGCTCTTGCTTACCGAATGGGCTGTGACCTGATTGATATATATTGACTACAATGGGAATGATATTATAGAAATATCTCCTGATATGGGCTCCTGGGTGGTGTAGTCAGTTAAGCGTCTGATTCTTCATTTTGGCTCAGGTCATAATCTCATGGTCATGAGATCGAGCCCCTAGTTGGGCTCCATGCTGGGCGTGGAGCCTGCTTGGGATTCTCTTTCCCTCTCCCTCTGCCCCTCTTCCTTTTGCTCTCTCTCTCTCTCTCTCTCTCTCTCAAATAAATAAATCTTTAAAAAGGGAATATCCCCTGATACATTTTTCTATATTTATAGGCTTCTTTATTTCCATACAGTCCTTCCTCCAATTATGGTGGCAGAAGGAGGGAGGAACATATGGCACAGTAGGGGGAAAGGAAGATGGGAGCTAGAGAAGTTTCTGCTCCACTGTCGTAACTCATGTTGGTAAGCCCTGACCCAGTAGCAGGCATTCTTCTGAGTGTTTTATGGGTATTTGCCATTCAGTCTGCAAAGCAGCTCTAGAGGTGGTAGTATTGAGCTTATGCCCATTTTGTAGAAGAGGAAAGAGAGGAAGAGAGGAGTCCAGTAGTTTATTCTGAGTCATATAAGGTGCCTGGGTGGCTCAGTGGGTTAAAGCCTCTGAGTCATATAGCTACTAATGGGGGGAGCCAAGATCCAAAGTCAAGTGGCCTGACTACAGACAGCAGCCTTAAATTATGAGGGTCTAGGACCCACTTGGGAATACAAATAAGAAAATGCTCTGGTTCCTGGAGGAAGACAAAGAGAGAGGAAGGCAAGGGTGGAACTGAGTGCCAGTACCCCGGAGCCCCACTTTGGGATGTGGGAAAAAGAGGGGTTGCCATGGGCTTGGATATCCATAGACAGGTTTAGGGGAGTGGATGTGTGGTCCTAGCCAGCAGCTGGGACCAGGTCTGCAGTGGGGCTGCATCAGGAGAGGGAGGCCCTGGACAGGCACCCACGAGCCTGATGGGCCAGGTTCTTCAGGCTCCCCTTGCAGGCCAGCCCTGGCACTCAGTGTGGGTGGGGATAGGAGCCGATGGCCACACCCCATGGGAATAGCTCAGCTTCCCTGCACGCCACTCCATCTCAGGCCTAACCGAGAGGTGCTGTAAGTTAAATATACTGTAGGTTTTGAAGACCTGGTATGAAAAAAAGGAATAAAATATCTTAGTAATTTTTATATTGAGTACATGCTTAGCTGGTAATAACTTGGTCATATTCGGATAAATAAATCATTAACATTAATTCTGCTCTTTTAGTGTCCATAATGATTCCTGAAAAACTTGAAATCATATACATTACTTGTATTATATTTCTACTGGACAGCACTGGTTTAGATAAGAAGGAGGGTTAAAAAAGGGGAAGACTTTACTTTTTGCACCTCTCACTGAAGGACGTGTATTTCTGTTGCGTAAAGTGAATCTCGAGAAGGAAGTGTGGGAATTGAGACCCTCCCAAGCGGCTGGCCAGGGCATTGTGGTAAAGGCAGGGAGAGCTGGGTGAGCCAGCCCTGTGACGGCAGTGTCCCGTGAGCTCTACTGGGGCAGGCTCCTGGGAGAGCCCGGGCTGCTCCTTGCCCAGCCTGAGGCTCAGAGTTTCCTCTTGCCTGTCCCCCCCTGTGTCTGCTCCCCACCAGGTGTGTGCTGTCCCTCTTCTCTCAGTGTGTTCTCCCTCCTTCTAAGTTCCTTCTTCTTTCCAGCTTGGCTTCCACGTGGCCTAGGCTCCCTCTAGCTGCCTCAGCCTGGCAAGTCTTACTTCCTAATGCTGATAGAGGCGATCTGGTGGGTGAGTCACCTTTCCCAGCTGGCCATATCATGTCTGATGACTGGCTGAGAATGTCGGCCCTGGGATTGGTGCTGGCCTCTGATCCACTCAGTGGTTTCCTCTGACGTTAGGAGAAGGAAAGGAAAAGCGAAGGGGGTGAAAATCGGAGGGCGAGATGAACCATGAGAGACTGTGGACTCTGAGAAACAAACTGAAGGTTTTAGAGGGGGAGGGGTGAGCCTGGTGGTGGGTATTAAAGGGGGCATGGATTGCATGGAGCACTAGGTGTTATCCATAAACAATGAATCTTGGAACACTACGTCAAAAACTAATGTTGTAAAAAAAATAGATGTCAGCTTGGCATGTACCCCTGAGCAGAGGGCAAATAAGTTGGGCCTGATGGCACTAGGTAAGGAGAGGTGGGATGATTCATCATGTGAACAGAAAGAAAACGGGCAGTGTCCATCCCAGCACCATGCTGGTGGGCAGTGCTTGTCCCAAGCACCTGTTCAGAAGTGATGCCTAGGGTGGAGGTGAAGGCAGAGCCTTATGGAGTCTGATGCTGCTAAGTATTTCATTCTTTTTTTAAAGATTTATTTATTTATTTGAGAGAGAGAGAGCGTGCGCACATATGCATGTATATGCAAGCGGGTGGAGGGGCTGGGGAAAGGGAAAGAGAGAGAATCCTCCAGCAGGCTCCCCACTAAGTGCAGAGCCTGATGCAAGGGTTGGCATGGCATTGCAGGGAGGTGGCCCAGCTAGGTCCCAGGACCCCAAGATCATGACTCAAGCTGAAATCAAGAGTTGTGGGCCCAGCTGACTGAGACAGGCAGGTGCCCTAAATACTTAATTCTATCATCAATTGCCCTGTGCCTGTTGGGTGATGTGACTCTCAATGCAGCTTGTCTGTAGGGAGAGAGTGTGTTGGTGAGCTCATAGAGGATTTCTGGTTACCTGGATGGGTACTCATTTCATCTGAAAGCAACACATTGGCATCCTGGTTATACATCACTCTTTGTGAATGTGAATGTTATTAGCAAACATGACTGCAGTTGTGGGTCTGACCTGGTCTGGGATGATTTCGTGAAAGATGATACCAATTTGGCAGGCTTTCTGGAAGCCATCCAGGGGGCGTTAGCTTGTTCCATCCCCCACCTAATTCTGCCAGGACTGCTTCAGGCTGACAACTTTTCTTGCAAGCATTGTAGGGCCCCATCAACGTTATTGTCACCATTATTGTCAACTCAAAGATATCACCATAGGTTGGGGTGATATGCACTCCTTGCTTGGGGCCCAGATGCCCATGCTGCTGTCATCCCAAGTGCTCATTTGGTTCTCTGAGTGGTCAGAATCAAGGGCAATGCTTCAAGTGTGTTTATGTGAGCACTCAAAGCGGCACATGGGAGGGCATTTGGGGCTACCACAGCTGAGTAATTAAGCAGGGAGGATGTATGTGATGTCTAGGTAATTACTGCTAACATCTGCTAACTATGAAGTTTCATTGATGGCTGGTGTTGTTAGGCACGGAAGTGATGGTGTGTTTGCACTCAACATGGCAAAGGATGACTTAAAATCTGTTCCCATCAGTAGCCCCAACATAAGGAGCCTGGCACTTATGTAACTTGACTCAAAAATCACTTCCAGGAAAGGGCATGGGAAAGCTTCTCTACTTTGGAAAGGCTGCTAGAAATAACAGCAGGAAATGACAGACACAGGCACAAGGAAGGACCCTTGAGAGCTGGTCCAGTCCACTCATCTGATGGTCGAGGCAACAACATGGCACGGGGAGGGTGAGTGACCGTAGAGTCAGCCATGGCGCTGGAGCCAGGACCAGTCAGCCCCTCGCCAGCTAGGACCTCCCTCCCGCACAGCTGTTCCCCAAAGACCAGCCTGCAGACCTCTCTGAAGCACTGGGCCATTTCCACCCGAGCATGGGAATCCAGGTCCTCCCCACCTGCACGGTCACAGGAGCTGAGATGCTTGGGAGAAGGGAGGGGGAATTCAGGGAGGTTCCACCTCTGACTTAGAGGGGTTTTTCTTCCTCCCATTCACTTCCTTGGGGCTGGAAAACACCCTGAATGTCTCCTGATTTCTTGTGCCCAACTTCTCGTTAGCCTCTCTTAGTTCTGACTGTTTTAGGGGCCGACCTAGGGTCATGTGGTGTAGCATCTTCTCTCCTCCCTCCCTCTCCAGGTATTGCTCCTTAGGTCTCATTGGGTGGCCATCAAGTGGTGGTTGCCAAATAGAGAAAATTCTTCTCGAACCCAGCCTTGGGCGGGTGGTTATCAGAAGGCGTAAACGAAACTCATTTGGGCAGCACCTTCCACCCCAATCATCCTGCTCAACGTTAACTTGGGGAGTGGCAGAAGCTTCCAGACTGTTCTAGCTCATTTGGATCAAGATGTGTGGTAGGGTCTGAACCCTGATGTGGGTCTACTGGTCTCAGACTTGAGATCTCTAGAGGCCTTTTCCCAGGCTGCTGCTTTGTGAAGCCTGATGCCCCCAACCCCCTGGCGGAGATCCCGCTGTCCCCTTCTGCTGGGGCCTGCAACAGCCAGTAATAGGATTCATAGCATTTTTCTTCCCAGCCTCCAGACCCTGTCTTATGGACCCGTGGAGCCTGCCAGCTGCACTATTAGGACTTCGAATTTCCCTACGCAAGGGCAATCCCTCATTCAATTAACAGGCATTTATTTGCAAATTTTCTCCTTTTTTTATGATAATGATTGATGTCATAAAATCCTCGAGTTCATTTTTTGGTGACTCCTCTTCCAGTCTGTCCAGATGCATACAAATTTAATGTTCATATTTTCCTTGCTCTACATAATCTCTGTAATTTTCATTTTTTGATCGCTTTGTCTTTGTCCATCAAATGGCTCTATAATATTTAACCGCTCCCCACCCCCATTTCATGAAATTAGGATAAGAATATCTGTATTTAGCTTTCCTTCATAGGGCTTTTTCTTTCTTCTGGTGAACTCTGAGTGGATAATTTCTGAATATCTTTATAGCTGTTCAAAGTACAGAGTCACATCACATGCACATTTAATTGACCATAATTCAGCTCTAACGAAAGAGAAGGGCAGAAATACACAGACACAGACACACACACACACACACACACACACACACACGCACACAGGGTAAGGAGCACAGGCTCTGCCGACTTCTCAGCCCACCTCCCTTCTGTAAGCCTCCCATTCTGGAAATCTCTCCCCACACCCTCATTAAAGTTCCTGATGTTAAAGATTTGAGGTTTTTGTGTTCTCTGGCACCTAAGTGTGTACCAACTGCTTCATTGGGCACCCAGCCAAAGAAAGAAACCATCTGTTTTCTGGGCTGCTTGGAGATGTGGAAAGATGACATGGTGGTCTCCAGCATGGTGCCATGGGGACCCTCAAGCACAGTTTTGACCACAGGGACCTTCAAACCTAATGCTAGCATAATAAACAGCTCCACTTAATGCATTCCAAAAAGGTTCCTTGGTGCTGTCACTGTGAGTGACACTAGAGCCTGTCACCAGTCATCACACCCACCGTGCACCCCGGCTCACCCTGGATTTAATAGGATGAAAAGTAGTACCTCAGGGCTCACTGCTTAATCTGCATGAGTTTGCTGCCTGTTTTGTTTTACTTTTTGTGTTTCCCCAAGAGGCACTTGGTGCTCGCCTGGGTGTACCAGAGGTGGTGAGGAGGGAGAGCATGAAGAATGGGGTACCCGGGAGGAGATCAGGGGACTGGAGTGCCAGGAGGAGAGCAGGACTGGGTTTGCACGTGTGGGAATCAGGAGTGAGTGGAGTGGGGAGTGGGGCTCGGAGGGATCATATACATATAGAGCCACCTTGGGGTCCAGAGGATCAGGGGGTGACCCTGGACCAGGAAAAAGAAGGTGATGAAATGGGAAGATGATTGTGTCATTCTAGAGTTGGTGAGGGCCAGGGTGCTTAAGAAAAAAGTAGTCAAGTCCGTGGGACGTGACTGTGAGCAGCAGCGAAGCAGGTGGAAAGAGTGAGTATGGCAAGCTTGCTTCCTGGCATGGTGGGGTGGCTCCACAACAGGGACAACGAGGCTGTGCCCCTCTCTGTAGGGAACATTCATGGAGTTTCCATGATCTAAATAATAGGATCCGCAGTGCGGGCTAGGGGAGGCGAACATATCACAGGGTACTGAGAGCCATGCTGGTTCCAGAAAAGGAAGCTATCCTGGAAAGAAGGGATGTGGAAGAGTTAGGGCATGGATGAGGGGTTGGGGACGGGGAGACACAGGAAGAGAATACACCCCAGAGGTGGCAAAGATGTGTTTCAGCACTGTTGGGTTAAAAGAAAGGCTCATCCATGATCGTGGTGGTGGTCCCTGGCCTTCTGCCCAGGATCTACCTAGGATATTCATTTTGGAGAGGTGAAGAGGAGCCCTCAGAAATACTTAGCAGCCTCCTAGCCAGACCAAGGGTGGGGTCTCTGCTCTATAGGGATTCCTTAGGACATCCATTTCGGTCTCACTGCTATTCCTCACATGATCAGTTCTGAGTCTCAGATACTGTTGACTGACCTGGGTGAAGGAGGGATGCTCTGGGAAGCAAGAAAGCATAGGGCTTGCCCAGGGCCTTCCCTGAGTGTGGGGGTCCAGTGTGAGGGGTGGTAGAACTTCTTGGCAACACCAGTTGGGTGTGTAGCACAGGGGTGGGTGTCCAGGAGAAGCCCCTGGTTCTCTGGGGAAGGAGTGGTTGGGCAGGTTTGGAGTTGGGGTCAACAGAGAGGGAGAGGGCGCAGTTTGAGTTGGGCCCAAAGAGGTCAGAGCGGGGTATCCTATGGATTTCCCTAGTCTTTCTCCCTGGAGCCCTGTAATAGATTTACTTCTGTCTTAACCACAGTTTTCCCAAGGGATGCTGGCTTGTTTGGTCATAGATTTATTTTTCTGGACAGGCTGTTATTCTCCCTTTGGTTTAAATCTTGTAAGTTGAAAAAAAAATAGATACCCAATTAGAATAAAACTTTAATTAAATCGAAACACTGCTTAACACATATCATCAATTAAAATAGAACACTAAGTGCTCCCAACCACAGCAGCCGATATGGTCTGGTGAACTGGCAGCACCAGCCTTGGTCACAGAGTGGCTGGAGGGCCAGCTGGACAAGCTGTTGCAGATCTTGGGGTTTGGAGATCAAGAAACTGAAGGCTGGTTTTGGACCCTGGGAGCAGGACATCTCCCTTACTGAGTTTTTCATTTTTCTGGCATAGTCGGTGACACTTTTGTTCTTCCTCTTGGAGGCAAAAGGGTTCCCAGCAGGTACTAGCTGGCGGAGACTGTCCTCCTGGGGCCCAGAGTAGGATGGGTTGCAAGACACACTCTAAGACTTTGCATGCACCATGCTGGCAGTCACTTGGACTCAGAATCATAGAAACATTTGTGGATGCTGTGTTCCTTCCACTTAGGATGGAACTTGGGGCTGTCCTTGGGGCTATGACTGTGAGAACCACTATATGTGTGTGTGTGTGTGTGTTTGGCTTAGCTCCAAGGAACCCTGGACATCTGTTGGAGCGGGTCTGAGGCTCCCCTGACCTTGCAGACCTGGCATTCATGGCTTCACGTCACCCGGGCCCCCCTACTTTCCTCATCTCTCAACATGCCTGTGTGTAAAAGTTTCTCTATTCCGCCACTCCAGTCTCCCAGCTAACCAGTGAATTGCTGGAAGTAATAAGATGTTTCTCTGAAGCTGTTCCTGACCACCCAGTCCCCAAGGCCCATTTAGACGAGTCTTCTTGCACCTCCTCTAAGTCTGTTGACCTCGATGGGTCTGTTTGCCATCCCATTGCAATTACTGATATATACAGCCATCTCAATTCCTTTGTAGAAGTCAGAGTATCAGTTAAAAATAGCCTGAAGTTGTATCTTTCTTGTGTAGTTGACCATTTTTTTTTTAAAGGGTAGCAGTTGACCTTTGCTTATCTTTTTATCCACGATTTTTTGTAATTACCCATCAACTTTTAAACTTGAAGAATTTTATATTTCAGTCTTCTAAGGATGAGTTCTGTTTTGCCAGGAACAAAGTGTCAGTGTGTGAAAGAGCCGCTTCTGTCTCTGTCCAGCACTCCCTGCCTGCGGGGGCTGGGACCACTGGGCCATAACCTGGACCCCTGCTTACCTGATGTGAGCTCACTTCAAGGGCAGGGGAGTTCTTAGGTGAAAATCAATATGACCTCATGTGCGCTAGTCTTTTAAATCCAGGGCTCTTAAGTGGCAGCTAGCTCCACCAGGAACAAAAGAAGGAAGAAATTAGGTAAAAGGAGAATCAATATTTGTGTTGGGTTTTTAAAGACTTAACAGTCTTTCGCTGTACGTGGTTCCGGGGAATAGTGGCTATTATTCCAGAGCTCCTGGAACGAGCTTTGGGAAAGAAACTCAGCATTATGAATTTCCTCTTTTACCTCGGAGCCTGGAAATGGAACAGGTGTGGCATGCCCTGCGAAGCATTGTTCCTTCTTTCTAACGTTGTATCTTCTTACACAGCTTTGTATTTAATGCAGAGACCAGGAAGAGCAGACCTGCTGCGTGTCAGTTGTCCTCTGCCCAGACCGTGTCCTTGTCCCACCCACCTCCTGCATGAAACGGGGAATAACAGTGGGCAACACGGTTGGGTCCCTTTTCGAAGCCTGGAGTTAGCGTTCATTCGGGAGGCGGGCGGCGGGCAGGTGAGGCCCGGGAGCAGCGCTATGGGAGATGAGAGCGCCTCTGCTCCTGTCAGGATGAAGGCTATCTCACTGGGAAAACACTTTAGGGACCATGGTGCCTTCTGTCCTCTATTCTGCTAACAACAGCAGAGATGGTAGCTCAGGGGCAAGCCCCCGCCCCAGCACTGGGCCTTTTTATGTTTATTCGCCTCCTCTATCTGTCCTCAGAGCCCCGCTGCCTTTAGTTGCTTTTGTATGAGGTTCTGTTCACCTCCTTTCCTTTAATGCCCTATTCTGTGGCTTCTGGACTGTGCTTGGCAATCTCAGTGTTAGGAGAAGGCTCTGGAAGACCTGGGCCTCTGTTCCCAGCTGTCAGGAAGGGCTTCCTTGACTTTAGAAACCGGCTGGCTGTGGTTCTTCCCTGAGCTGGCTGGCTGGCTGGCCTTTCCTCCATTTGTTGGGATACCTTTGCACACACACTGCCAGTTCCTCTCATTCTAGTTTGCTCCCCTCCCTTCTGCCTCCCCATCCGCTCGTTCTCTGATGGCTCTGTTTCTCTACGGAGCCATAGGCTCAGAGGAAAAAAGCCATCAGTGGACTTGAAGGAGAGATATTAATTCTTCTGTCTCCCTGAAACCTGCTCTTTCTCCTTACTTTTCATAAGAACCAAAGCAGCAGGTGGGGGGCCGTCTCACGATGGCCAGGAAATTGAGGGAGCAGTAGAAGGCATACGGAGGTGATGTGTCAGGAGGAAACAGTTGTTCATTTCTTCAGTGTAGCAGATGTCTTGGGAATGCCCATTCACTGCCAGTTGGGCTGACTGTGGTGGACGTGAAGACAAAAAACCCACCAGCCTGTCCTTGCTGGGCTCCCAGTCATTGCCTCAGGCAATGGAGGGGGTGGGGTGGGTTCCTGCAGGGGCCTCCCAAAGGTCAGAGACTTTTGACACTTTTTCTCAGAAGCATTTCTGCAGTTTTCCTCTGATTTTTAAAGAGGTTCAAGATCTAAGATTTTGAATTTTTTGACCACGGTGTATGGTAAAAAAATTCCTATCTTGACTGTCTCACGCCTCTGTGTATGTATGTCTGTGTGTGTGTGCCTGCGCGTGTGCACGAACATGTGTGGGTGCGTGTGTGAGTTTTCTGGGTGTATCTCTATCTACATCTGTATCTCATCTCTAAAACAAAAGTTCTCCAAAACATGCTTACTTTTTCTATATGCGAGTCAATATGGCATTTAAAAAAATATATTTTATTGAGGTATAATTGACATAATATCACATTGGTTTCAGGTATGCAACATAAAAATTTGATATGTGTACACATTGTGAAATGGTCACGACAGTAAGTCTTGCTGTCATCAGTGGTCACCACAAGAACTATCTGTCATTATTCAAAGTTATCTTTAGGATTTATTCTCTTGGTACCATTCAAGTATTCTCTACAATAGTACTGACTCTCGTCACCATGCTGTATATTATATCCCCATGACTTATTTCTGTTATGAATGGAAATTTGTGCCTCTGGATCCCCTGCATCCCTTTCCCCCACTCCCCCATCCCCTTCTCCTCTGGCAACCACCATTCTGTTCTCTGTATCTATGATTTTTGTTTTGTTTTGTTTGTTAATTTGTTTTGTCTCTTGAATTCCATATAAGTGAAATCATATGGTATTTGTCTTCCTCAGATTTATTTTGCTTAGCCTAATTCCATCAAAGTCAGTCCATGTTGCTGCATATGGCAATATTTTATTCATTTTTATGGCAGAGTAGTATTTGTGTGTGTGTGTGTGTGTGTGCACCATATCTTCTTTATTCATTCAATGGACACAAATTGTTTTCACATTTTGGCTATTGTAAATCATTCTGTGATGAACATAAGGGTGCGTATACCTTTTCAACTTACTATTTTCATTTTCTTCAGATAAATACACAGAAGTGAAATTGCTGGATCATATGGTAGCTCTATTTTTAACTTTTTGAGGAACTTTGGTATTGTTTTCCAGAGTGGCTGCACCAGCTTACATTCCTACCAATAATACGTGAAGGTTTCTTTTTCTTTCTTTCTTTTTTTTTTAAGATTTTATTTATTTATTTGGTAGACAGAGATTGCAAGTAGTCAGAGAGGCAGGAAGCAGGCTCCCCACTGAGCAGAGAGCCTGATGCGGGGCTTGATCCCAGGACCCTGAGACCATGACCTGAGCCGAAGGCAGAGGCTTTAACCCACTGAGCCACCCAGGCGCCCGAAGGTTTCTTTTTCTTCATATCCTTGCCAACCTTGTGTTGTTGATTTTAGCCATTGTGACAGGTGTTATCCCATTGTGGTTTTGATTCCCATTTCCCTAATGACTAGAGATATTGAACATCTCTTCTTGTGTCTGTTGGCCATCTGGATGTTTTCTTTAGAGAAATGTCTGTCATGTCTTCTGCCCATTTTTAATTGGATTGTTTATTTTTGTGCTATTGTTTTATGAGGTTTTAAAAATATATTTTGGACATTAACCTCTCATCGGATATAAGATTTAAAAATATCTTCTCCCTTTAAGTCAGTTGTATTTTCATTTGTTGGTGGTTTGCTTAGCTGTGGTCTGGTTTCATTCTCTTGCATGTGGCTGTCCAGTTTTCTCAACATCGTTTACTAAAAAGACCGTCCTTTCCCCACTGTATATTTTTGCTTCCTTTTTTTTTGTAAATTAATTGATCATATATGCATGGGTTTATTTCTGGATTCTCTATTCTGTTCTATTGATCAGTGACTTTTTTTATACCAATACTGTACTGTTTTGATTACTATTGCTTTGTGATATAATTTGAAATCAGGAGGCGTGATGCTTCCAGACTTGTTCTTCTATTTCAAAATTGTTTTGGCTTTTGTGGTACCATGAACATTTTAGGGGATGTGTATTCTTTTTCTGTGAAAAATATTATTGGAATTTTGATAGGGGTTACACTGAATCTGTAGATTGTTTTATGTAATGTGAACATTTTAACAAATCAATTCTAATCCATGAACATGGGATATCTTTCCATTTATTTGTGTCTTCTTCAATTTCTCTTTTTTTAGGATACAGGTCAATTTCTCAGTTCTTAGTGTACAGGTCTTTCACCTCCTTAAAGTTATTTGTAAATATTTTATTATTTTTGGTACAATTGTAAATGTGATATTTTCTTAATTTCTCTTTCTGATAGTGCATTGCTAGTATATAGAAACAAAACCAATTTTTGTATATTGATTTTGTACCCTGCCACTTTACTAAATTTAATTATTAATTCTAATAGTTTCTGGGGGGAGTCTTTAGGGTTTTCAGTATATAATCATATCACCTGCAAATAGTGACAGTCTTGCTTCTTCATTTCCAGTTGGATGCCTTTTTTTAAATTTCCTTGCCTAATTGCACCAGTAAGGACTTACAATATGATATACCATTGAGTGAAAGGGGTAAGAGTGAACATCGTTGTCTTGTTCCTGAACTCAGAGGAAAAGCTTCCAGCTTTTCACCATTTAATATGGTGTGATAAGCTGTAGGCTTATATATATGACCATTATGTTGAGGCATGTTCCCTCTATATCCACATTATCATGAGTTTTGATTATAAACGGATGTTGCATTTCATGGAATGCTTTTTCTGCATCAGTTGAGATGATCATATGATTTTTATCCTTTGTTTTGTTAATATGATGTATCACATTGACAAATTTGCAGTTGTTGAACCATCCTTGCATCCACAAGTAAATCACACTTGATCATGGTGTATGATTCTTTTAATGTACTGTTAGATTTGGTTTGCTTTGTATTTTGTTGACAATTTTTGCATCTATGTTCATCAGGGATATTGGCCACTAATTTTCTCTTTTTTGATGTCCTTGTCTTGATATTAGGGTGATGTGGCCTATAAAATGAGTTTGGAAGCAGTCTCTCCTCTTTGATGTTTTGGAAGAGTTAGAGAAGGATAGCTATTACATATTTGAATGTTTGGTAAAATTCACCAAAGACATCTGATTCTGGACTTTTGTTTTTTGGGAGGTTTTTGACTAAAAGAGTCACTCTCCTTGGTGGTTAATGCTCTATTCAGATGTTCTATTCATGAATCAGTCTTGGGAGACTGTATGGTTCTAAGAATTTATCAGTTTCTTCTAGGTTGTCCAATTTGTTGGCATGTAATTTTTCACAATAGTCTCTTATGATCCTTTGTTTTTCTATAGTATTAGTTTCTCTTTCATTTTTAATTCTGTTTACCTAAGGCTTTTCTCTTTTTTTCTTGGTGAGTCTAGGTAAAGGTTTGTCAATTTTGTTTATTTATCTTTTCAAAGAGCCAGCTCTTAGATGCATTAATCTTTTCTGTCATCTCTTTGTTTCATTTATTTTTGCTCTGATCTTTATTATTCCTTTTCTCCTACTAATTGTATGCTTCATTTGTTCTTTTTCTATTTCCTTTAAGTATAAAGGCAGATTGATTTTTGAGATTTTTCTTGTTTCTTGTGGTAGGCCTGTATTGTTATAAACTTCCCTCTTAGAACTGCTTTTGCTGTGTCCCATAGATTTTGGTATGTTGTATTGCCATTTTCATATGTCTGTGGGTATTTTTAAATTTCTCTTTGACCCAGTGGTTGCTCAGTAGTATGTGGTTTAATTTCCGCATGTCTGTGATTTTTCCAGTTGTCTTCTTGTAATTGATTTTAAGCAGGTGGAAAAGGTTCTCGATATGATCTCAATCTTCTTAAATTTATTGAGACTTGTTTTGTGGCCTAACATGTGATCTATCCTGGAGAATGTCCCATGTGCACTTGAGAAAATTGTGTATTCTGCTGCTTTTAGAGGGGTTGTTCTGTACATGTCTTTTAGGTCCATTTGGTCTAATGTGTCATTTAAAGCCAGTGTTTCCTTATTGATTTTCTGTCTGGATGATCTATCCATTGGTATAAGTGAGGTGTTAAAGTCCCCTACTATTACTGTAGTGCTTTCAATTATTCCCTTTAGGTCTGTTAATATTAACTGTGTATATTTGGGTATTCTTATGTGGGGTGCATAAATATTTATAAATGTTTTATCTTCTTGTTGAATTGATCCCTTTATTGTTATGTAATGCCCATATGTGTCTTTTATTACAGTCTTTGTTTTAAAGTCTATTTGTCTGATGTAAATACAGCTACAACAGTTTTCTTTTAGTTTCCATTTGCATAAGATTTACCTTTCTACCTCTTCACTTCTATTTGCATAAAATTTATTATTCTACCCCTTCACTTTACGTCTGTGTGTCTTTACATCTGAAGTGAGTCTCTTATAGGCAGCATATGGATAGGTCTTGTTTTTTTATACATTCGGCCATTCTGTGTGTTTTGACTGGAGAATTTAGTCCATTTACATTTAAAGTAATTATTGATAGGTATGTGCTTATTGCCGTTGCCATTTTATTTATTGTTTCCTAGATGTTTTATTGTTTTTGTAGTTTCTCTCTGTTCCTTTTTTCTTCTCTTGTAGTTTGATGACTTTCTTTAGTGTTATATTTAGATTTCTTTTTTATTTTCTTTGTGTGTTTACTACAGGTTTTTGTTCTGTGGTTACTGTGAGGTTTAGATACAGCATCCTATGTGTATGTAACAGTGTATTTTTAGTTAATAACAACTGAAATTTGAACTCATTCCAAAATTCTACATTTTTACTCCCTCTTTCCACATTTTATGTTTTTGATGTCACATTTTACATCTTTTTATTTTATGTATTCCTTAACTAGTTATTTCAGTTTTAATTTAATTATTTTGTCTTTTAACCTTCATACTAGCTTTAGAAGTGATTAACCAACTACTTTTATTATATATTTACCTTTTCCAGTGACATTTTTACTTGTATGTGTGGTTTTTTTTTAAAGATTTTATTTATTTATCTGACAGAGAGATCACAAGTAGGCAGAGAGGCAGAGACAGAGAGAGGAGGGAAGCAGGCTCCACACCGAACAGAGAGCCCGATGCGGGGCTCGATCCCAGGACCCTGAGATCATGACCCGAGCTGAAGGCAGAGGCTTAACCCATTGAGCCACCCAGGCGCCCCTTGCATGTGTTTTTGTTATTAATTAGTGCCATTACTTTTTAGCTTAAAGAAATCACTTTAGAATTTCTTTTAAAGCCAGTTTAATGATGATGAACTCCTTCAAATTTTGCCTATCTGGAAAACTTTATTTGTTCTTTAATTATTAATAACCTCACCAAGTACAGTATTCTTGGTTGGACGTTTTTTACTTTCAGTTCTTTGCATATTTCATGCCACTCTCTTCTGGCTTGCAAAGTTTCTGCTGAAAAATCTGATAGACTTAATGGAGTTTCCCTTGTACATAATAGGTTGATTTTTTATGATTACTTTAAAAATTCTCTTATTATCCTTAACTTTTGACATTTTAATTATAATGGGCCTTGCTATGGATCTCTTTGGGTTTATCTTATTTGGAACTTTCCTGGACCTGGATGTCTGTTTTCTACCCGAGGTTAGGAGAAGGATTCTACCTTGTTTTGGTGAGCTCCCTTGCCCTTTCTTCCAGCTTGCTGATCCATTCTTCTGTTTCATCCAGTCTGCTGTTGAATTCCTCTAGTGTATTTTTTACTTCAGTTGTTCTATTCTTCAGCTCTGTGACTTCTGTTTGGTGTTTTCATATATTTTCTATCTGTTTGTTGAAGTTCTTATTGTATTCATTCATTCTTCTCCCAAGTTCAACAAGCATCTTCATGATCATTACATTGAATTCTTTTGGGATAGATTATCCCTTTATCATTAAGGTCCATTTTTGAGGTTCTGTCTTGTTCTTCTATTTGGAACATATTCCTCTGTTTCTTCATTTTTCTTGGCTCTCTGTGTTTCTTTCTATGTATTAAGCAAAACAGGTACTCTCCCAGTCTTGAAGGAGTGGCCTTGTGTAGGTGATGAACCTTATTGCTCAGCTTTCTCTTAGATCTTTGTTACTTCCTGAACCTTTGTGATTGTTTAAACAGTCTGATTTTTTCTTGATATACCCCCATTCTTGAGGGTGTGCCAAGACATGTCAGTGTTCTGAAGGGAGGGATCTCATTCAGGTTGATTGACAGTGAGACCCTCAAGTAGCAGCTTTTAAATTATGCAAATACATACAGTCCTGTAGAGCTTTCACCAAAATCCCTGTCAGCCACTAGACCAAGAGATCTGGAGGTGGCCCCAGGTGATAGTTAAAAAAATTGGGGCTCCAAACAAGAGTATAATCTTCTTTCTGGGAGGTACTCTTGAACTGTTGCAAGACCACAGGAGTGTGCAAGGACAGTATCTCCTTGCTTACATTCCCTGAGGGTCCTTCTGTATCCCATAAATGTATGGAAAACCCTAAACCTGTCCCTCAGATTGAAGCTCCAGGACACATTAAATGGGCCTTTGCCACAGGAAGACTGGTGGTGTGTTTCCATCTGCTCTCTGTACAGTGTCCTGAGGGTGGTGGCTTGCCAAAAACTGTCTTTCCAATTGTTACAGTCCTGTGGAGCCCAGGAATGCAAGCCCCCTTGGCCACAGGGCCAAGTTATCAAGGAACATTCCCTGTGTGGATTGCATGTGCCTACTGCCCTTAATGAGGCAGCCAGAGAATGTGTGGGGTGGAACACACTTGCCAGCTTCAGCAAGGCAGTTGGGAAAATGCCATGTCTCTGCACCCACTGGCTTTAGCAAGAGAGAAGAGTGCCTTGTCTGCATAGGTCTATGGGCTTTCATAAGGGAGCAGGAGAACGCTCTATGACCCATGCTCACTGGCCTCAGCTAGGAGTTGGAGGACCACCACAACTCTTTGTTCCCACCAGCCTTAGCAAGGCAGCAGTAGGTTGCCACGTCCATGGGTGCTCACCTGTGTTAACAAGGTTGGTGAAGAGTACAACAGTGGCATCCACCAGCACCTCTGTCTCCAAAGAGAGTCCCAGATGTCCCCTGCCCCTCCAGCCAGTCCCTCCAGATTAGCATACGAATCTCTTTCACATACAGACTGGGTGCTTTTGCACTCGGTCCCTGCAATGTAGTATTTTTTATTTTATTCTTCTTGATTCTGTTATATGCTATCCTATTTTATTCCATTAAGAAATACTGATTGTAACCCACAGAATTGATTTCGTGACTCAGTAATGAGTCACAACCTGCACTTCGGAAAACACTGATGTAAAGGAAAAATGTTAAGAATCACTGATCTGGGAACTCTCAAACATCACTAGTGGGAATGTAAATTAGCACATTCTTAATGAGGGCCTTTTAGCAAAATCTATCAAATTTACAAATACATACACTCATTGACCCTGATGTTCCATTTCTAGGAATTTATCTCACAGATATACTTGTGCAAAATGATGTTCAAGATAATTCTTTGCTCTGTTGTTTATAATAGCAAAAGATTGGAAACAACCCAAATGTCCATCATGGGGGACTGGTTGAATAACTAATGGAACATCGACACAATGGAATAATACTCTGCAGCTGTTTAAAAAAAAAAAAAGGATGCTCTCAATGGCCTGGGTTGGAAAGATTGCCAAGATTTATTAAGTCAAACAAGCAAGATGCAAAACAAGAGTATTTAATTTGTTACCTTTTGAATAAAAAAGGGGTAATTAGACTCTATATTCACACCTGCTTATGTTGGATTAAACCATACTAAATCCATTTTTAAAGGTCGAAATGATTGAATTCTGGCAATTTCACATGGTTCACTGTAACCTATGCATACAAGAAGGATAAGCTAAGAAATGGAGTTATCTGGGGAAGGTTGGGACTTTCTCACTGAGGCTTGTTAAAAGAAGGAATCTTTGAGGTGGTTAATGGGAAAGGAATGGGGGTCACTCTGAGCTAGCATGCAACCAGGGACAACACCATGTCCAGGTGGAGGGTGAGCAGAGTCCTCCTGCCTCTGGCCTCACACCTGAGTCCCAGGCAACACCATCTCCAGACAGTGGGTAAAAGGCTGAGACAGGCTGGACCAGTTACAGAAAAATGCCTCTGTCTCTCTCCTCATTCCTCCCCCTTCTAGATATTGTATGTGGATGGCATGGTGAGAATGAGTTAGAAATTTAGCTTTTTCAAAATTGTAAATTTTGAATGCAGTTGTATGTGGCAAAGGAAGTATCTGGTTCAGAAAAAACCAGAAGTCAAACCCATGAATCACTGAAGTACTAATTAGTAAAAGTTTATTGTGCACACATGAAAAAGACAATTTGCAAACTGGGAGCATTCAAACCAAAACATGGAATGAGGCTCAGATATAATATTGTTATAAAGTAGCATGAAGGCAATGGCTGTTCTTCACGGTGATTGGCTAGAATATTAGAATTTTCTTAAATGAAAGTGAATTGTTTAGTGGCTACCTCAGGTCAACTTGGGGGAACACATTAAATTTCACTTATATTTTCAGACACATTTGCAGGAAGTGACCTAGGTTGACTCAGCCTCACTTGTCTTGCAACATAAGCTAAATCAGGCTTTGCTCATATGACTAACCTGGTTTTGTCTGCTCAGGGGATTTTCAAGGCATGTCTCCATTTGTGTTTGATTTTAACAAAAGCATCACCCAAATAGTGTCAGTCATGGAAGTCGGGACCAAGTGGACTTTTTCTCAGAACTGGGGTGAAGAGGGTCCAGGATTCAGGAGAGCTGCCCACAGGGAGGGATCATTTCTCTTATGCCTGGTACTCACTGCCTTCTGCCCAGCCTGGTGGTCAAGCTCTTGAGAGATTCCCAGGGCCCTAGGGTCATCTGAACAGGTGTCATGAGGAGTTAGCTCTTGCTCAGGTGAGAGTGGGTAGAAGGGGAGCCTGGTCTGTTATTCCAAAGTTCATGCTGATTTTTGTCAAGTTTCCAGGACCAAGGAGGATCCGCAGGCAGCTGGCGTATATTTTCCTAGGTCTTCATAGGGCTCTTCACCACTGTGGAGAGCTGGATCTTAGCGCTGCAGACCTGGAAATTTGTTTTCATCAGCATGTGGAGGACAAAGTCATCTCTTCCGGGGAGAATCACACACTTCAGCCTCCCAGGGTCTTATAGGTGGACCCAGCCCTATGTATTTGTTACCCTGGGAGCAGAACTCCCAAGGACAGCAGATACCCAAGCTCTCTGGAAAGGATACCCTGTATCAGGCAACTGCAAAGGGGCAGAAAACCTCCCTTTGGCAGGCTGGATTCTGAGCTATGCAGGCCAGTCTGGGGCTATGGAACACCAGTCCTAATGTATCCCTGAATACCTCGGGACTTATCCTTACCACTGAGAATGGGAAATGCATGTGTGCATGTGGGGGGGGGGGCAGCCTCGAAAGGCCATGTCTTAGTTCTGAGAAGCTTCTTTTTATTCTCTGGGTGTGACCATTCTCGCTGATGGGGCACATCCATTCATTCACCTTGTGAATCCCCCTAATTTAGTTACAGTTGATTCTAGCTGGACAGAGATCTTTAGTTTCCCTCTGAAAATACCATGTTGAAATATTGACATCTTTCTACTTTATATGTATATGCATGTATGTATGTGTATGCATGTATATATTTTGTCAGGGGAAGATATTACACTCCTTCTCATTTTCTGCCTGTATTTTCTGCCAGTATCCCATGGCTCAGATCACAGAAGCACCATCAGACAGTGACTAGTAAAGAGGTTGGTTTAACCACAGTGGGGCTCTGTGAAATTAATCAGGAAGTGCTGGGCCCCACTGCAGAAGCTCCAGGAGCATCCCAAGGTCCCAGGCTGGGAGGAGCAGGTAGACAAAAGGGAGTGAGAGGTGCTGGTGGCCTTGAGAAGGAGGAGGCAACAAGCTTCAGAAGCTGACTCAGTTTCAGAGGTAAGAGGACAGACACCACATGACTCCGGCTCCTCGCCTGGTGTTGGGAAGTGTCACGGAGAAGAGCCTTGGGGAAAATGTGCTTAATTAATTCAGAGTTGGGCATTCAGATTTGACTTAGTGTTGGGAATGGAGAATTCCACTCTCCACCTCCCTTGGCCTCAATTTCCTAATGCTGGTAGTTAATCTCAAGCTTGGAACTGGGTTCAAGATTTTGGTCAAAAGTTCACAGAAGCAAAAGATGGTGACTCATTCAGCTGAAGTAATGGGTGAACTCTTCTAAGAGGGAGCACAGAGGAAGTAGGTGGCCAAGGATCAAATCTTGGGGAATGCCTGATTGGGGAGTGCTGTGTCATGACACATTTTATTGGGTCCTGTGCTGACAGTGAGGAGAGAAGGTTGAGGGAACAGTAGGCTGGTCTCCTGGGGCATCTGAGGGAAATGCTATGGGCACCGCATGCTGGAGTCCTCTTTCCAGGGGCTCTGGTACCAACAGTCCCTTCTGCCTGTAGTGGAAATGGAGCTTGGGGCACTGATGGTGGGGGGAATTGGAACCCTGTACCATGTACCCTGAGTGTACCCTGAGGACCATGAGCAAGACCTTATCTCTAAATGTACAATTAGGGAGATTTGAAGGAGGGGTTCTGCCACAACCAGGGAAGATGATGAGGGTTAGATGAGGAGTTGATCGATGAGTCAAGGTTTAACAAAAAGATACCAAATCATACTTAAGTGCTTATCTTTCTTTGCCTCTTATTCTTAAATTATGTATCAGATTTTAAAATGTGGACATGATTAATGCTACTTAGGATCTCTGCCTGGGCTCTTTTAACAAAAGAGTTATATTTTAACTTAAGGAGTATAACTGAGAGGAGACTCTAATCATTTTTCATCAATTAATCACCATGCGTGAAGCTCAGCTGTTTGGACCCCAAGACCACATGCGAAGGCACCACTGCTCCCTGGGTGGTAATTTACCCTCCTTCCAAGTAGGATACTTTGGAGGAAAGAAACAGCCTCGTGGGGGCTGCAGCTGTAATGTGTGGTGAAGATTACAGAGAATGCAAAGGTTCTGTGCTCCACAGGGAAGGGAAACAGATGTAGAGGGTGGGAATGGGGAGAGTAGTACAGTGCTGATGCCAGGGCAGGGGGTAGTCTTAATGTCTAGACAAATCAGGGAGAATCCTTGGAGAAGCTGGTCTTTGAAGGGAGCAGGTATGGTGGAGGTTTGGGGAAGTGGAATATACAGAGTAGGGGCCCGACTTGCATAGCTTAGTGTGTTAGATGCTTATGAAGCACCTACTGTGTGTCAGGTTCTGGGAGTACAAATAGGAATAAGACCCATTCTTGTCTTCAAGTCATTTATCATATAGCATGGAACATGGACTACTGAACAGTGGGATACATACCTGTGGTCTTTTGAATAATGGACATTTGTATAAGGCACAGAATCAAGTCTCCTCATGGGAAAATAATGAATCCACAGAGCAGGCTTTCTGTCATGCTATGCCCCTAGCTGTCATGGGCTCCATGGTGCATTTGAGGCCAGGGACCTTTAGGGCTTGATGAACTCCAACCAGAGGGATGAGTTTGTGGGTTCCTATCTTGCCTCTGCCTCTTACAAGTTGTGTAGCCTTGAGAAAGTTGCTGAATGTCTCCATGTCTCAGTTTCCTCACAGTGATTCTTCACAGGACTGTTGGAAAGAGGAGATTTGTTCCACTGTTAGCTTGGATGATGGAAAAGAAGGCGAAGGAGAAGTTGTCCAGAAAGCTGGACTGGAAGAACAATCATAGAGAAGAGAAAGCTAGGTAGGTAATAGAAAGCCCAATCCAACCTGGTTGAAACCAACAGGAAATTTATGAGTCTCCCAGTGGACCAGGAAGATCAGACAGTGCTGTGGATCTACTTTCTCTCTCCACCTTGTTGGTTGCTCCCTCTGGGGTGATACCATTCTCCCAGACCGTCCACATGACCTTCCAAGATGGCTGCAGGCAGCTGCGGGACCATGGCCTTCCAGGATAGAGTCAGTAGGGAATGACGGCAAGAGTTGTTGTTCTGGAACCTCTAAGAAGAGTCCTTCGATGGACCTGGTCAGGTTAAACCCATACCCTACCTTGAATCACTCCCCGAGTTCAGCCAAGTGCTCAGGGGTCACTTGGCTTTGGCCGCCTAAAGCACTCCCTTGACAATGGTCACTTCTGGTTTCTTTTAATGGAGCAAGAACTTGAAGACCCTCAAGAATTTTGAGTACAAAATCCACTAGATTTTTCATGCTGCTGTTTCTGATCTTTTAGCTTTGACTTTCCCTGTCCAAAACGGGGATAATTTCTTAGTAGCTTGCATCTGTTATCTTTCCAAAGCATTCAACTCCATGTCATGGAAGCAACAGCTCTTTTGCACATTTATACTTCATAGGTTTATTCATACCTAATTAAATTAAGTATACAACTGACAAACAGAGTGGGGACACACACAGCATACTGAGGGTAATTAGTCTACTTTGCTCATGGGCCCTGAGTATAACAGTCTCCTTGAGCTGCCACAAGGCTGTGGGCATTGGATCAGTGCATTTGACAGAGCAAATAGAAAAAACAGGTAGAATGGGCAAATCAGATAAGGTCATTGAAGAGAGTTGCCACTGCCTGAGTTTGTTCTCCAATGACTGGCAAGGATGGCCCAGTTGCAGTGGATATTGAGAGGGTGAGCTCTGGCTTCCCAAGGAGAGCCAACAGTCTAGAGGGAGACATAATGATTTTTAAGTCTATCTCCAGACCTGACATCCAGGGTCTGTGGATATCCCATGTGAACTAGGAAGGTGCCCAGGGCATTCACGGGGGTGTAGCTGGGGAGGTTAGGAAAACATAGCCCCAGTCTGCCCACTCAAAGCATATTCCATTAGAGCATGGGGTGGAGAGGAGGAGGCCATCCCTTGGCAGAGCAAAGCACGGTGTAATTCTAGCTCACAAAAGGGAGTGTACCTCTTGGGTCACCTGAGAAGTTTTCAGAAGCCCAGGAAGGCCAAAATGCTGCTGACCCCTTTGTACAGGGACCCAGGCAGGCACAATATTTTCAGATCCCACAGAGTTCAAAATCTCAGGCAGAGGCTGGCATCACCTAACACTGCCTGGGATGGCTTGACCCCAGCCTCAGTGTACTAGAACATTCCAGCCTCAGAAAACCCAAGACGTCGGTGGGTCATGTTTCAGAATCCTCATCAGTAGAATGGGGACAGGGATGCCTACCTGAGGATTAAATGAAATGAGAACCACCCTGTTCCCAGTATAGAGTATGCATGTAGGAAGTATCAGCTTCCTCCCAGCCATGTCTCCCTGGTCTTCAGTGTGGAAACAGAGGCTCTCTGAAGTTAAGCAACTTGCCTCATTTACATGGCTCAGGAGTGGTAGAGCAGGATCCCAGAGCTCCCTCTTTTCTTCCCAGCCCAAGTTTGGTCCACACATGGGGCAGGCTGCTGCTTCTCGAAGAGCTCAGCCCCCTGTTCCAGCCCGTGTCGACCATGGTCCTTCATGGTGAGTTACTGCATGGGGAGTTAGGCCTCTGCTTACTAAGGTAGCAGAGATTAGAAAAGTAGAGGCCGGAGGGAGGCCATAGAAATACCTGGTTACTAAAACAAGATCAGGTAACAACCTTCTCAACCAGCTACAGCTCAGGGGATGGAGTGGAGCTGGGTAGTGTCTACAGCTCCCGGCCTGACGAGGAGGCCATCTCTTGTTTACGACCCCACCTCTCCCTGTTACTTCCTGTGTGCCCCCGGGCGAGGCAGGTGGTCTCCGTTCACAGTCAGAGCCACACCTGAGTCCATTCAGCCAATTCTCTGGGCTAGAGGACTGGCTGCGCTGAAGAAGGGAAATGTTCAGCAGACACGGGTCCCCAGACACTGGCCCCAGGGGGAGGGGATGGGGTGGGAAGCTCTGGAGTTCTCAGAGTTCTTTGTTCAACGTGGATTCAGTTGCCGGGAACAAATCAAGAGGTAATGGGGCGGTTGGGGGGCCATCTCGCCCTTGTGTACGGTCGTTATTATTATAGCCTTTACTGAGTGTGCTGTACTATATATTATAGGGCTCCCTAGGGCATCTCAACCACTGTTTGGACTTTGAAATACTTGTGAAACAGAGATGACTCCCAAACTTCTTTCCAGTGCAGATTATCCATTCACTGCAAACATGTCCTTCCACTTTGTCTCCAGGTCCCTCCCGGGGATGTCTGACACGCCCCTCTGCCATAGCAGGTCCACAGTGGAGCTGTTCTTCCGCCATTCTTTACACCACAGTCGATGATGTTATGATCTACTTGGTCATCAAAGCCCCAGAGCATGGGTCACTTTTAGTTCCTCCCGTGCCCTCATGGCTTTCATGTGGTCTACCCAGGGACCTTGCTGGCTTTCCTTCCAGAGTGACTCCTGGATCTGTCCACTTCCCTCCACCTGTACCACTCGGTGCTAGCTGCGACAGTGTTTGGCCTCCCTACCAATAAGCATCGTGGCTTCCAGTTCCTTCTCACCCATTCTAAGTCAGGAACTCTCTCTCCAGTGCAGAACCTCCCAGTATCTTCTGTTACACTTGATGTAAAACCTCAACTTTGGGCTATGGTCCTCAGGTCCCCTTGGACTCTGGCTCTTGCCAGTTTCTGCAATATTGTCTCCCATGCCTCAGGACCTCCAGGCTACACAGACCTTTCCGGCCGATTACCAGACCATGCTTTTTTCCCATCTGAGGCCCTCTGCCTGGAATGGTTTCCTTTAGGGCTCCCTAGGACTGACTCCTCTGGACTCAGGGTCTACTAAACACCATCTTCTCAGAGAGGTCTCTCCACCGCTCTTTATCCTATCCTCTTGCTGTGTCATACATATAGCATTTATAATGATCCAAAATTATCTTACATGTTTACACGCACTGAGGTCTAGACCCCACTGGAGCAGGAACTGTTGGGGTGGAGGTGGATTCTGCCCTGAACAAGGCCTAGCACAGTGCCTGGGATGTAGTGGGCTCTCAGTAAGTGTCTCTTGAGTGAATTCATGAACAAGTGTTTTTCTAATTTCAACAATAATCTACGAAAGTAGGTTTCATTTGCTCAATGTTACAGTAAGTTCAAGTTCAAAGATGTCGGGTATCTTGCCTAAGGTCATCCAGACTTGGAGGTGGCAGAGATGCATTTCAAAACCAGTTTCATCTTGCTCCAATGGTCTTCTCTAAGGCCATGCCATGTCACCAGGACAAACCCACTTGGGTGCTCCTCTCAAAACAGTGAGTTTGGAGAGGCTCCCCTGGGAAGATACTACTTAACTGGCTTATGGCTAATGCTGTAGAGGGTTACTCTTCCTGGACCCTGGGTCTTTGCAGTTACCATCATCATCACCATCCTACTAGCTGCAGATGAGGGAACATGTGTGAGTGTGTGGAACGCAGGTAGAGTGATTAGTGGCTGGTCTGCAGCTGTGGGTTATCCTCACAGGGACCACATCAGCGTGGCCCTTTGGTGGCCCACTGCCAGCCTACTTGGGGGAGTTCATACAGCTAATTTCACTAAGCTACCAGTGCAAGCAGGGGCAGGCTCTGAGAAAAGTCCAGAGGCACTAGAATGGAGCCACTTGGGTTACTGGTTGATAGCAATCATTGGATGCTGTGTTTCCAGGTGGTAGCACAGGTGCTGCCAAATTGCCCTTCTAGCCACCTGCACCTACTCTTTTCCCCTGTGTGGAGGGGATCCCTCCTTCTGTAAAATCCTTGACTTTCTGGTTGTATCTCACCTCTTCATTTTGCCTTGGGTACATTCTGTTTGCTCTGAGCCTCACCTGACACCTGAGAATAAAAGTGACCTCTCACAACAAATTGACAAAGGCTTGCTGAATTCAGGGTAAAGGCTTTGCCTCTCTAGGAAAGAACTGATGGTCCCGCCCTCTCAGGGGACTCCAGAATACCTCACAAAGTAACCTTGACGTGGTTTACGTGGGCCTTTATAGGCACGTTTGAAATATGGCTCCCGTTCAAGGGAGAGGCCTTTCTCCTAATAGTGTCTTAGTTCTCTCTCCTGTTGCCTCTTCTCTTCCTTATAATTTGGACCTAGTGCAATTAATCGGATTGCGAGAGAGTCCAGAAACAGTAAGCAGAATCTGCTGTTTTCATGCAAAGCTGAAAGACATGCAGCAATTAGACATTTTTATGACCAACCTATCCCATTACACACCACAGATTCCCAATAAATAAAGGAGAGCTGGAGTGGGGGCTGCCAATTGTCTAACAATCCAACTAACAATATTGTGGACAGAACAGTGTTTTCTTGACATCTTATTTACTCAATTACATGAGTAATCATGTCACTCCCTGCTTAAGCTCCTTCAATGTGTTGCCATAAATTAGAATGACAGGTGAATACCCCAGTGGTTCTCTCCATCTTGGCACATATCACAGAGCACTAGAGGGGGATCTTCCCTCATGTCTCCTTCCCACCCCCCCAGGCGGGGTGTCCCATGAGGCGGGACACACCATTTTTCTTAGTATCCGTTGACTAGCACAGGCCTGGTGTCCCAAGAGAACCCTCTCGGGGTTGTGAGTGGCTTGCACAGTTTGCTGTGTGGATAAACGACTGAATGATTAACTTGAGGACTGTGGGCAGGAGTGGGGATAGACTGGGAAACACTTCACGGACCCAACATGGCTGACATTCTAGCCAAAATTCATGAAGTGACATTTCTAGATATTTGACACATCCGTTGGAGTTCTCTGTCTCAGCGTAGACCCTTAAACTTGAATTGTTCAATTAGAATGATGCCAACTTAACTGCTTGTGCTATAACAGGGATTGAAAGAACATGAGAAAACTCATGCCCAAGAGAGAAAAAAAGGAGGGAGGAATGGGGGTGGAGGAGTGGGGCGGGGGAGAAGGAGAGAGAGAGAGAAAGAAAGAATATGAGGGGCATGGTAGGGCTTTCACTTCTGTTCTGGTTCTCTTGTGTTCCTTGACCAGAACATCTTGATGCTCTGAGTATGATAAAGGATTTGTAATTTAGACTGGCCTTAATACCTGATTTACCCCACCTTCACCTCAAGTAAGGGAAAACTTTTCTGGGGGTATATTTGCCACATCTAAGTTACCCAGATGGTTTGGGGATATATACTGAATTTATCTGTATCCTAATAGCCAATCCCAGCCAATCCCAGTAATTGTTTTTTTAATCTAGTCTGCATCTCAGCAATAATAGTGTTTATATTCATGGAAGACATATGGTCGTGGGGACACATCACATGCTCTTGCCAATTTGCAAGGTTCTGCTTGGGGCTACCAGTCATGCAACTGGGGATGTCCTGCCCCTTAATTCAGTGGCTCCTCCTGCCTGCTGTGCTCCTGGAGAAGCAGGCTGCCATGGTGGTGCCCACAGGGGGGCTGAGCTAGCTGGTGGCCACAGGGTGACTGCCGTGGCCTGCCACTCACCTCCAGCAGGAGCAAGCTGGACCACATCTTCAAATGTCCTTTAACACAGTCTGGAAATTGGGATTTTTTAAAAATGTGAAATCTTTGCTTTTTTAACATTAGCAACAGATTTCTAAAGCATCATGGGCTGCTCCCTTGCCTCCCGCTATAAAAGTCTGTGGATAACACTGGAATCGTGGCTCCTTTGGCTCCAGAGGCAGCAGGGAGGCCTGGAGGACCTGGGGAGACTTGGAGGTTGATTTCCTTGTGGGCACACAGTAATTCCCTTTGTCCTTGTCTGAGAGTATAGAAATCAGACCTGATGTGGAGACAGATCTCTCTTTTCTTGCTGAAGAATTTTCAGGACGAGGAACCCCAACCCGTGGGCCGTGATCGTTACTGTAGTCATCCGATGGGCAGTTTGCACAGCACGGACTGTCGCTCTGCGGTCACCTAGGGGCCCTTCCTCTGCCCGCCTGTGGATCGGACTGAGCCAGTACAGCTGGGTCCAGGGGCCCATCTGTGGGACGCAGTCTGCTCCCTCCTGCTTTCTCATGGTTGTCTGGCTTCCAGGGCCAGTGGGCAGGATTTGTGCATCACTTCCGGGATGTCGTCCAGAGCTTGGCTCCCAGGATTCTTAGGAACTCATCTTCCCAAGGGATCGGGCTCCCCTGGCACTTGCTGGCACCTGGGTGGAATCTGGGTTATGCGAGGCGAGGAAGCAGGGCCACTCCACTCAGAATCCCGCCTGCGGCCCTGCTGGCTCCCTGGGAGAAGCCGAGCGTTGTCTATGATCCCTTTCCAGGTGAATCAGCGAGGAACAGCTGACCTGCCCGCCTGCTCTCTCCGCAGGACTGTGTGCCGGCGGGCGGAGGGGAGGAGAAGGCCAGCTGGGAGGCAGAGCGGGGCAGATGGAGGCACCGCCGGCAGTGGAGACAGGCGCTGTGGGCAGCGGGGAGAGGATGCCTGTGGAGGGCGGGGCTCTTGTGGAATTACAGGGAGTGGAGGCGGTGGCCTTCAGGGAACTGCCTGGACGCCCGTGCCACAGTCATAGGCACCATCGAGCCTCCTTCCGCGTGGAGAGGATGCCCATGGTAACTACCTCTCACCGTGGTGATGAGCTAACGCTTGCTAGCAGGCCAGAGATGACAGGGCTCGCTGCGCCTAAGTGACGAGGTGACATTTACCTATTTCTCTTCCAGTTCTCAAACACTTATTTTCCCCAGGTCTTTTGAGCAGACATTTTAAGGACCTCTGAAATGGAGCGGATCAGGGGACTGGCCACAGGGCCTCTTCTGCTCCTGGGTCCACACGGCCTCCAGAGGGAGCTTTGGAAAATCACCCTGATCACTTTCCCACTTCACAACCCCTAGCTTGTCAATTCTGCTTTCCCATGAGAGAGGCACATAAGCCGTGCGCTGGGCGGGGGTGGGGATGAGATGGAGGGGGCCCAGCTGTGCCCCCGGCTTGTCGGCTGGGGCTCCTCAATCCCCTCAGGACCAGAGTCATGGTTCCCAAGGTCTCGGGGGCCGTCCCTTGCCCCCCGCCCCTGTCCTCCTCAAGAGCCTCATTGTTAAGCTCCCGGAGCTAACTGGCCAGTGCCGGCCTCAGACCACGCCGGGGGCCGTGCATGGCTCCCAGGCTTTGCCCGCTCATCTCCCATGTGCCCTTTCTTCTTCCTTCATCCCTCTTCATTTGCCAGGCTCCTGCCCAGCCTTCACGACTCAGCCTTTGTAGGCTTGCGAGTGATAGAAATTTAACTCAAAATAACTTAAAGGAAAAGTGAATGTATTGATTCGGCTCCCTGAGACCGGAGCGTGTGTCCCACTTAACTCTGACTCATCATCTGACCCTGGGCCTGCACCCCATGGGGCTCAGTGCCTGTGAACCCACTGAATGAGGTCCAGCCTCCGGCTCCTGCGCCCGTGGATCTGCGCTGACAAGAGTCTGGAGTCGGCTGGCAGAACTGGGGGTTGTGATCCTGGCAACAGGCATGGACCCTTGCTGGGCACCTTGGCCCAGATCCTGCGGGTCCTGTGCTCTGCTCAGAGCCTCCATTTAGATCCACTCCTTTGTGAGCTGACAATGTTGTGTCACGGACAGGATGACAGTGCTGCCCAGCGAGGATAGTGGTGCATAGCACTTTGCCACAGGAGCTGGCTCTTTTCCTGTGGGAGAGAAATCAGCCCAGCACCATGAACCCCCAGGGTCAGGGCCAGCCCTGAAGCTGTGTTCTTCCTCTCTGAGCACCTCTCCTTATCCTCTCTGACCCTCAGACCTCTGCCTTCAGCCAGTTCCCCTGGGCCCTTAGCTGAACGTACGTAACACCAACCTTTCCAAAGGCACTAACTGTGGAAACACGATCCCTTCCAGTGGGAGATATGCCACAAGAAACTGTTTCTCATAAGAAAGAATTGTTCCTCATAAGAAAGAACCCAAGTTTGTGAAATATAGGGGTTCAGGGTTATTCCCTATAACTTCCCCCTCCCTCACATGTGCTGGGTGGCTCCACTGTAGGGCGCTGGGAACTGTGTGTTACCTCAGCCTCTCTTACCTGTGGGGCAACCACATTATCTGGGGTTTCTAGGAAGGCTGTGCTAGGCCTCATAGTGTCACCACCAAGGCAGGGAGTCAGGCAGTCAGGCAGAAGTCACTGTCCTAGACCTTCCTCCTTTCCTTTAGCAGTAGGAGTGCTTGTCCCTGAGCACCTGGGGCTGCCAGGTGAAGTTGGGGTGAATCACATGCATCCCAGGAGAGTGGCTGAGAGAAGGCCAGCTCCTCCTGTCTCTGGGCCCCAGTACTCCAAATGATGGTGCTGGTGAGCCTGAGGGAGTCCGTTCTTCACTGCCCAGCTGAGGATGGCTGTGGGAAGGCTGGGACTTCTGGGCAATGTTCTGGTCCCATCTCTGTGGATCTTTCTGAGGGATGTTTGTGACTTAAGAACAAGTTCAGACTGTTTTTTTTTTTCTTTTCTTTTCTTTTTTTTTTTTTTGAGAGCAGCAGAATTCTAGACTGTTCTTAAAGTAGTTTCTTAAGAAGGTGGCTCAGGTAAAATGAGCTCTTCTGAATAATTGATTTTCCTTCTTCCAAACTCAAACTTGCTCTTCTCTTAGTGGATAACCAGCCAGATGTGAGGTAGGGGTAATTGGTGGCTTATATCAAAGTAATTAAAGGTCATAGGGAGGCTTGAAACCTGTAACTGCCATGGAGAGAAGTGACAACAGGGGTTGGCATCACAGGTCCACCGCTGGAGGGGAGAGCTTCTTGCTGAGCACCTGGCAAACCCGCTAGGCTGGAGGGCCGAGCCCATGGGGACAGGGTCCTCTAGGCTGTGACTTGCTCTGGGCTCCAGACAGCTGGTGGGAAGGCAGGCTTGGTGACAACTATGACTATATACAGGGGTAGTGGGTTTTTTCAGTCAGGAGACCCATGCTGAGGGTGCAAGGGACCTTCAGTGCCAACGACCCCAGCATGTCCTAAACTTCTGTCATTCATACAGCAACCGCCTTGTTGAATTTTGGACAAAGGGCCTTCTACCTGTGCAACTATTGATTCACTTTTTAAAAAAATTTAAGTGTGTTCATTTGTAAAAATCAAGTTTAAATCAGTCTAGTCTGTGGAAATTGGACATATGCAATAAACAAAGGACAAATGTCATGATATATCGAATGAGAAATATAATATGAAGCTTAGGTAAAGCCTGTTTTCTTACATTTGAATATCACATGTTCAAGAGGTATTAAAGAAATACCACCCCCAAACTAAGACTGTCTCCCTGAAGGCAATCAGAAGAATTGAAAGAGAGTTGAGAGGGACGTCCACGTGTGTTTCTCCCTCACCCACTCAGTATGGTTTAGTGTGGTATTTGGCATCTCACCCTAAAATTGCTTTGTGTGTCACCAGTAGTGCTCACCCAGGAAACCCTACTTCCCCCAACTCTCCATGCCCATTTTACAGAAGGTGTGCCTGAGACTTATCTATAGAGCACTATATCCAAGGGTACCCAGCTGGCCAGAGTGAACCCCAGGTCTGAAGACTATCTAAAAAACTGGAATCATTGGGTCACTGCTCAGCCTGAAAAACCATCTGATCCCAGTTCCAAGCCAAAAACATTTACTAAGCAGAGAGTCCAACAAGAAATGCAAAGGGTAGGGATTCAAGGGGGGAGATTGGTCCCATTTTCTGAACTTCGGAGGAAGGGAATCTGGTTTGGACAAAGGTTTGGAAGAGATAAGACAAGTCCACCAAGTTGTTAAGAATGATTTTTATCGAAACCTAGCCTGATGCCAAGATAACAGACAAAATCAAATCCCAAAAGGACATTGGTAGGGTCCATCCTTGAAGAAATTTCCAACATGAAGAAGGTCAGAGAATAATAGAAATGAGCCTTGAAAAATCAGCATGGCCCAGCGGGCATCTTAGATTTGAAGCACAACTAATAAGGGACTTCTCTGAGAATCTTGGATTCCTGTTCCTTTATATGTACCCCAAATGCTGGAGTTGGTAGACCTTCCCTGACACCACACATCACTCCTTTGTCCCAGCTGTTACAACTGTGTCTCTTGCTCCGGGGTCAGAAGCGGCTTTATTGGCGAGGGGGAAATGCTCTGCTCTGGACTGAACTGGACCACTTGGCCAAACGATGAACACAGAACCAAAGGTGAAGAGGATGTTGCTGTTCTCTAAGTGCTGAAGGCCTGACTGGAGAATGAGAGGGTGCCATGCTCGCAGACTGGGCTGCTTTGCTCCCAGAATCCTGTGGAAGTGAGTTTCTTCAGTGTTAGCAGTGGCTAACACTCTTGGTTTATACCAGTCTCCTCAGCCAACAAAGATGCTTTGGTGTGGATGCCTTCAAGGGCTGGTTTGTTAGGCACCTCCTGTGTGCTCCCCATTGGAGGTGAAGGCTGGTTCCATTTTTTCTCCTTTGTCTATCCCTCTTGTCAGTGGTCTACAAGGTTCTTGGTGCAGGTTTGCTAGTGGAGGCCACGTGTCAACACAATCAGGAGTTCTTCTTGGAGACTGCAGTAGCCCTCCCTGCCACCAAGACGTGGCCCCAGGCACTTCAGAGGGTATGGCATTGAGGGCCCATAGGCAGGAACCACAGGGCCAGACAGCTAGGCCCATCCCACTGCTCAGTCTACACTCCTCTTCCAGGGCCACTGTGAGAGCCCCTAGCCAGTGCCTGGCAGAGTAAGGCCACAGCAGATGTGCCTCTGTGGTGTAGAGCCTCGCCGTGAGGCTGGCGGCCTGTGGGCCTTCCGGGCATAGGTGAGAATCCCAGGTGTGTCCTCACAGGAAGGTTAGCAGCTTGGAATTGGGCTTCTGGGTCCTTCCTTCAAGAGGGAAGAGCTGTTATTGCTTTATCTTGAGAGGAAGGGGTGGTGTGAGAATTACATGGCCAAGGGTTCTGAAATTGGGAAGCAGTTAGGAGGAATAATGCTGGTCATCACTGGATTAACACTGGTTTCACCCTGCCTCAGCAGATCAAGGGTAGGGTATCACACAGGCCTTGGTCCAAACAGTTTGAGCACTCTGCCCTTTTGGGGGATTCTGGGTAGCTGAGCCTTTGCTGGTTGTGGGAGAACCCTTTGTTAGCCATGGCCTAGAGCTTTCCTACTAACATCTTTAGTGTAGGAAATGGCACCTCCTAGAGAGGCAGAGGGTCCAAAGCCTCCTTGGGAAGAGGTTTGTGGGTGTGCTTCCCATGGAAATGGATAGCAGGTGTGTGGCATGTACCTGGTAGCATGTTGTATGTAGATGTGTGTGTAGCAGGGCAGGACACGGAGGTGAGTGCCAGCAGATAGGAGCAGAGGATTCTCTGAAAGGAAGGCCCACCAAGAAGCAAAACATGGACCCCAGGCTGACTTGAAATCAAGGTGCCTTGGTTGATAATGGATGAGATAAATTCCCATTCCAGAGTGGCTTCCTCTGGGGCCTCGCCTGCCTCAGGCTGATGGGGCCATTGGAGAGACCACTGGCTGAGATGGAGCGCTGGCCATCTGCAAAGCCAGTCCAGAAGAAATGCTCTCCCGAAGGTGCCTCTTATAAACCAGACAAGATCCACAGGGGAAGGAGGCCTGCCAAGCAGTGCTAATTGGCTTATGTCCATCAGCAGAGCTGCCTCAATGGACGTCCGCGCCAGAATGGTAAATACATGAATAATTGAGAATGAAGAAGAGCCTCTTAGAGAAGTCAGCCCCTTAACACAGGCATAGATCTTATTTTTAATCCCCGGAATTCTGACTTTTTAAAAAGAGCTTGACTTGGCAGGCGGGAGAAGAAAACGTGGGAGCGACTGCTACGTCTGACCATGGGCTGGCACAGCTTCCAATCAAAGAGGACTGAGCAAGCGAAAATAAGGGTTCACGGAGGGTTAATAAAGCTTTATTGCAAAAACCCAACAAAGAATTCATGGAACGAAATGATAATGGGGAGCTGTCCAACAATATTCTTTGGGATGCATCCAAGACTGTAATCAGAGGCAAGCTAATTCAGTACTAATTTCAGGAAAAAAGATGGGGAAAAAATGGGTAATTAGAAAAGAAAATGGAAACACTAGAGGAATCATATAAACATAAATTAGGTCCCAAAATACTAACACAATTAATCACAGCCAGGGGTGAATCAAACCTCATCCTATCAAGAAGAACTGAATATTTCATAAAGCATACAAAAGAAGGATGAACTGAGGGGCATATAACCAGCTATAACTAAAAAAGAAAGAAAGAAGAAAGAAAGAAAGAAAGAGACACTTGTCAGAAATTAACTGAAAAGTGAGAGAGAAATAACATCTTCATTAACCAGTGGGGATGAAAAATGGACTCAGGAAATACGACAAATGCTCATATTCCTCAAAGCCCAATCTCCTTCTATTGAAATTACAGCCATAACTTTTGAAAATCTTTTTATTTTTCCTCTCTCAGGAACAGAATGATTTATTGTATATAAAAAAGAAAAGAGAACAGAAGAAATAATTAAAGCTATAAAAAAAATTCCCAATTATGAAGCATCAGTGTCCAGATGGCTATACCATGGATTCACCGTGAAGAATCAACTTGCACACACATGCGTGCGTGTGTGTGCGTGTGTGTGTGTGTGTGTGTTGGGCGGGGAGAACATCTCCTCTAAACCAATGGAGCCGGAGACCTGCAGAAGGATTTTCAGTGAGAACAGTTCTTTCTGCCTGGAATGAGCATGTCTTAGGAATGGTAAGGAATATACAAGCTCACATATTCCTGATTTGCTCACCCATATTCATAATTTGCTCATCCTGATGTGTTAGCACTCTACTTTGAAGGAGGAGAAACAAACCATACTCTGCTCCAAGGAGCAGCACTGGAAGTCTGTCCCCAGAAGACCCGTGGAGGAAATGAGGGCAGGCTGGAGAGGAGAAACCTCAGAGGCAGATGTGAGAGTCCCTGCAAGGAGGGCTCCCAACCGCAGGGGGTACACCAGCTCTCTGGTCTGGGTTCTGGCTGTCCCCATCCCTGGCATGGGGATCATGAGCCTTCCATCCCAACAGAGGTTGTGCAACCTCCTGGCAGAAATATCGAGGGGGATTCCAGTACTGAATTTGAAAACATCCTGCTTAATCCTTGTATTTCATAATTTTGGAATTGCAAGCTGGTCCATCCTGAAACCCTCTTAGAAGGGTCAAGTGATATATTTAAGATTTCTGGAGGAGGACAGGGGAACATGGCTGGCTGTTAACAACTGGCCCTAAGAATTAAGGACATTGCTTCATTCATGAAGAGGAATCCAGGAGGGGGTCTGGACACGGGGATGGCTCCCTGTTCTGAGACTAGACCTTCCTAAGTAACCTCTGGTTATCCTTGACCCTCTGTGGCAGCTCCCAGTGGGGCCAAGGTGCTCCTAAGGCAGGAGGTGCCCTGCCTTGGTTAGGGGGAGAGAATGGTCAGGAAGAGTAACCCTTGGGTACCTTCCTGGGTACCTGGGGGACTAAATGTATTTCATACACCATCTCACAGTAACTCTCTGAGCCACAAACCATTTTCCTGAGTTTAAGGGGTGAAGAAATGTAGCCACCTAATTTAAGTGGTCTAGGCAAGGCCACATACAAGGTAGGTGGTGAAGGGACAGGATTTGAACCCCCGTCCGCCATTCTGGAGCTGAGTGGACTGCCCCATGTTGCCTCCTATTCTGGTTTCTAGGTCTTAGGCCCTGTGGCTGTGACCAGACTGCTGGAACAAAGTTGTCCAAGTGTCCGCGCAGTGTCCCAGCGTGAAGCACCAGCGGCTGAGTCCCACATGTCAGAGGCTGTGGGCCCCACTGCCACATGTTGAAGTGCAGTGACAGTGTGCGGAAGTGGGGAATCGAATGTTCCTTGTTGGACAGTGCACAGCTGGAAGAATTCTGAGTCCATGAGCAAGCACAATTCCATCACTTCATGAAGCCTCAAAGAAGCCTTTTTATATGCATATGCTTATTATAAATCAATGAGTGTGAGCTTTCTTTAAACTCTTTGAAAATATATGCTTGTAGCCACAGCTTCTCAGATGCCCTTCCTGGGGATTCAGAAGTTCATTTGATCAGAAGGTGGTCTGTTCTTGCTAGAGAATATGGTGGGCTCTAATTAGTTGGGGTTCAAAGTCCGTGCAAGCTCCGCACACAGTTCTGTTAAACAAAATATCGAAAATCAACATAAACAAGCAACAGGATATGAGTTAATAATACCATTTCCTTTCAAAAGACTCAGATGACCCGGACCGTATTTCCTTTGGCCAATTTGACTCTTTCATTTTATGAGGCCGAGGGACCGGGGCATTAGAATATTGGCCAGCCAGCCTCTCAGTTTCCTCTGTTGCGTGGGGTTCGCTGAGCTGTGCCCACATCTGACACGTGAGAGCCCAAGGCGGGTGCTGGACCAATGCATGGAAACTGAACCATCCACCTCTTGAGAGCTGCTCTCCCAAATACAGTCAGTCAATTAGCAAACATTTATTGAACACTTACAGAAAGAAAACCCTGCTGGAAACTGACATCCATTCTTGGAGGAAACACAAGCAGTAGATACAAGGATGTCCATCCTGCCTTTGGCTTGAATTTCCCAAGTAACTGAAGTAAGAAGTCTTAGGTTCTAAGAGAAGATGGAGGAATGCATGAACACAGGAAGGAGAGACATAGAAGATAGAAAAGCATCCGCATGGAACATCTGGAGATGAACACCTGAGATGAGAAGTGCACCAGGTAGGACTGACGGAGCATGGGGCACTGCAGAAAAGATCGGTGCATTCAAAGACATGCTCATAGGAACCATCCGAAAGGAAATACAGGAGGACAAAAGATGGAAGAATAATGCCCAGAGCATCTGTGAACTGTGGACCTTAGAAAAATGACAACGGAATAGTATAAGCATAATGTTTTGCAATTCAAGCAGCAGACAAAAGTGTGGCATGAAAAGCGGCAGCCTTTTTCCCCAGTCGGCTTCCCCGTTTCTTACCCCAGCAATCACCACAGGGAACAGTTTCTCAGGCTTCTTTTCTGAAAAATATATATGCCCACATCCACCTGCTTGTATTTACATATTTGAAGGGTGATCCCAGTGAACAGAAGGCAACAGACTCTCTTCCCCACTCCTGTGACTCTGGCTCTCCTTCACTGAATTGCCTTACCTGGCCCCCAAGGAGTATTTCACAGAGCAGGACAGATACTGCGAGGAAGAAGGGTTTCACAGCCTCAAAAGTTTGGGAAACCTTGGAGACAGCCACGTCAGGGAGTGGGCTTAATTGTTGCTGTCTTGGCTGAGCATCCAACTCTTGGTGGAGGAGAGAGTGAGGAGTGTCCCCCAGGCTTCTCTGATTAAGGGACTCCTTTGAGGAAAGGTGTGTCCTGTCGCTCCTGAGGTCAGTGAGTTCTTTGGGGGCTGCGACTCTGCCAACATGGGAGAGAGGGTGGCTAGGCTGGAAACTGAGCTGGAGTGACGGGGGCTGTGGTGTGTGAGCCTGAAGAGGGGCAGCGTGAGAGAGCTCGTAGCCTGGACAGCAAGAACCCAGATTGGGTGGGATTGGACACTGACCCCATCTGCAGAAGAGGTGCCGCAGGGATCTGCGGGTTGGTGAAAGAGTTGATTAAAAAAACAAAACAAAATAACTTTTCTGGGAGAAGCACGTGATTCAGCAGGTGAATTTAGCTGCAGATAAAACATAGGAGGTGTGAAGAAGTTGGCTCTGCTGCTGGAGTCCAGCAAAAGCAGCAGGGTCTGGGGGCCCATTTTCACAAGTGTGACCATGGCAGGAGCAGCCCGCATGGAGCCCGATAGCTCTTCGGCTTCCGACCTGGTGGCCCCACTCACCTTACTCATGCTTGCTGAGCCCCAGCACCGTCATACGAACCGGGGGATTATGACGTGTGGCTCTTCCTTCTTGAACACTTCCTGGGTCCCGCTCCTCTCTGGTTGCTTGATAGGAAAGAATGGCTTTACTTCTTACAACAGCCCCAGAAGGG
Organism: Mustela putorius furo; assembly: GCF_011764305.1. Taxonomy (NCBI): domain Eukaryota; kingdom Metazoa; phylum Chordata; class Mammalia; order Carnivora; family Mustelidae; genus Mustela; species Mustela putorius. Next base: position 106,562,350 of record NW_025421987.1, on the reverse strand, counting down.
AAGTGCACTTTTTAATCTCCAGGCTTCACAGGTGAGGGAGAACTGAGGCAGAGAGAAATTGAGTCTTTTATCCCAGGTCACACAGCATGTGAGTGACAGAGAGGACAGTCGAACTCAAGCACTGTTTTCTGGCTATGCCCACGTGGCGAGTCAGTGTAAAGACAAGAAGCAATAAGGATCCGTGTACAGAGAAAGTGCTCTGTAAAATGTTGGATTCTTTTCTTCCTGCAATTAACCATGTGGTAGAATGTTCAATAAATGTGATTCCTGAACAAATGTTTTGTGGTTTTAATAGCAGCTGATATTTTTTGAGCTCTCAGAATGTGCTAGGAACTGGGCAAACCGATCACATGTTTTCTCTTATGCCCCCAGCAACCCTGGGTTAGTACTATGGTTATCCCTATCTTATAGGTGAGGGAGTTGAAGCAGAGCGCAGTTCAGTGGCTTACTGTGAGTCACGCAGCTAGAGGTTGGTGGGGTCTGAGGAGGCGTCATGACTTCTGGCCAAGACCAGAGGCTGTTATGAAGTGAGGTATGTCAGAGTGGTGCTCCTTTCCAAAAAGTGTGTTCACCTGGAAGAAAACTGGGATATCAGAAAATAGAAATTAGAGATGCAGAATCATGGCATAACAGACATAGGGCAACAGTTTTCCATTGTTGTCTAGCAAACCACCCCAAAATGTAATGGTATAAAACACTTTCTCCTCTGGCTTTGCTTGGGTTCACCTGTGCAGCTGCCTTTAGCTGAAGGGTCAGGGTCCCTAAGGTGGTCTTGCTCTTGTGTCTGGCAGTTGGTGCTGGGTATTGGCTGGGGGCCTTGTTCTCCTCCATGTGACCTCTCGTCTCTGGTGGGTCCACTGGGCGTCTTCATGGCATGGTGGGCACAGTGTTGGAGGACAAGGGTGGAAGCTGTTAGGCCTTCTGAGTTCCCACACATACTACTGGCCAAGGCAAGCCACAGAGATAGCCTGGCTTCGAGAATGGAGGGAGACAGATCCCATCTATTGAGCGAAGGAGTGGCAAGTCACATTACAAGAGGCATAGACATTAGTGGCAAGATTCCCTGCGGGCCATTGCTGTAACCATCTACCACACTGGACTGGGGACACAGGGTATCCAGAAAGGGAATGACACTTGCATAGGAAAGAAGATCAAATATTTATTTTCTTTTATGTCATTTGATGTTAGAGCAAAGGCCACCAAGACAACTACTTATAAATCTGAATAATGCAAAGAAGTTGTGGAGAGAGTGAGGATTGAAGAAATCAAGTTTTTGTTTGCTTTAACTCAGCAGAATGATCCATTTTATAAGTTAATAAAAGTTGAAGATTAATGAGACTATATCCACGAAGTATTTAGAGCTCCTTGTAAGCAGAGAGAACTATATTATCAGAATTGTCATCACACGGCTATCAAAATGCCATTCTAAAGAGGACAGGTCATATTTTCTACCTGGAAGGATTTGCTTCTGATTTTAGGGGGGCAGGCTGGATTTGTGTTGACGGTCTTCCCCAGTTCCTCTTGGCAAAAGTTGTAGTGAAAAACCTGTGCTCCTCTTGCTGGGAGTGCTGCATGGGAAGCTGCGTGGAAGGTTCCATTTCTGGGGTATTGCCCCCTTCCCTTGAGGCAGCCATTAGAGGTAGCTGAGGCATGCTGGGTGGAGGGAATCCTTTCTAGGGGTAGGGGAGAAATAGCCCCGGACAGGCAGCCATCTGTGGTTTCACACAGGGACAACCCGCCGGAGCACAGGGTCTTCCTGTACCTGGCCTCGTCTGGCCTCATGCACAGTTCAGGTGCACTAGAATGGCCTTGGTTCCACACCAACCTGGAAGGTCTCCATGGTGAGCTCAGTGTCATCGGGGAGGGATTCTTTAAGGCACCTGAGGATCTGCGGTTAAAACATTTTGTGGTCTGTTGTGGCCTCTATCTCTAGTCCCTCTAGTAAAAGATACCTCCTCTTCTGTGGAAATAAACCATATCTTCCTGGAACGTCAGTCTGAGCCACATGAGCTTTGCTTATTCATTAGATATATTTAGTGATGCATACTGGGCACCATACTAGGAACAGAGACACAGGAAGGAACAAGGCAGACAGAACATCTGCTCTCCTGAGCTTCGAAGAATGTTCTAGAAGGGGAAGGAGGATAGTGCGAAAGTTCTGAAGGGGTTGGGGTTTGACAGATTCCAGTAGCAGACAGAAGTTTAGTGCTAGGGACTGAATGTAAGGGCCTGAGGGCTGAGCGGGGGGAGTTGAGGTAGACCCCTTAAGATCCAGTCATAGGTGTGGTGCAAAATTTAGATTTTCCACTGAGTGCCATGGGATGCTGTCGAACAGTGTTAAGCAGGAGGGTGAATGGATATGGTCTACGTGTTTAAAAGATCCCTCTATCCATTGAGTAGGGGAGTGAGAGAGGAAATTGGGGGAGGGGACCCACGAGCAGCAGGTGCAAGAGGCCAGGCCTGATGAGATAATGGCCTGGGCTGGAGTAATTACAAACAAGAACTATTTTTGAGTAGATTGCGCATTCTGCATTCATGACAGCAATAAAGCTTGAGTCTTAAAAGAAGTTTTGTCCCCATAGTGGACCACATTGGGCTGCGGTCCCAGACCTGCAGATCTCTGTTCACCACCCTTTGTCAGGAGGGATATTTGGGTGAAAAACTGTGAGGAGGACTCCCATACAGAAAGTGTTGTGTTAGGAGAAGTAGGCAGCCCTCTGGAAAAAGAAAGGTGAGAAAATTTCTAAATGTTCTATTTTATCCCATTAACAGACATCTTTCAATGCCAATACTACACTGGTTATGGCATGAGTATCTGTTTGAATATCTGGTAGGACTAGTGGCCTTTTATTGTTCTTTTATGAAAGCTTTTCTGGCTATTCTTTCTAATTTATCTTACTCTAGAATGTTTCAGACCTATAAAGAGTGTGGAGAATAATGCTACCTTTAAAAAAGAGAGAGAGAAAATGTGTTAGAGACACTGACCTACCTACCACACAGCTTCTGGAATGTCTCCAGTTTCGTCTGCAAATGCAGAAGCACCCTTCACCTCACCTCAGCCCCTGCCCCCCTCTCATCAGGTGGTCACTGAATTCCCTGCTTTTTATTTCTGTGCATTTTCTTCACTTACAGTGCCTGTGTATGTGGGCCTAAATAAAACAGTAATCTAGATATATCTAAATGTTATGTAAATGGTGTTGTCCTTTATGGATTCTTCTGAATCTCTGCCCTTTTTACTCTGTACTCGACAGTATGTTTGAGACAGTCATCCGTGTTCAGACAACTTGCTATAGTCCATTATTGCCACAGCTGTGTGGCATTTTATTGCATGAAAATACCACAGTTTGTTCATTTTACTGTTGATGGGCAATCAGCTTGTATACGATCTTCTGCCATTATAAACTGTACTTCTGCTGACATGCTTGTACATGTCTAAGAATTTCCCTTGGATCTTTCGGGTCTAGACCTAGGAATGGAATAGCCTGTTTACAGCTATTCAGCCCTCCTAGCTGAAGTCAAACTGCTTTATACAGTGGATGCAGCTGTTTGTTTTTCTGTTTTAACCTTATAATTAGCATTACCATTTCTAAGTGATCATATAAGTAAATAATGGTTTTATTGGATAAAATTTATAGGTTTATTTAGGAATAATTAACATTTTATGATGTTTAGAATTCTTATCTGAGAATATGGAACTTCTCTTTTTTCTTATTGAGTGTATCTCCAGGTATGTGGTCTTTTTGTTACTTTTATAAATGAGGTTTTATATGAAATTTATATATGAAAATTATATGAAATTTCTGTTCTATCTTATGATTGGTTGTTGTTTGTAATGATAAAAACCATTGCTTTCTATATATTACTTTTGTAACTTACCGCTTTACTCTTCAGAGCAGATTGTAAGTGGATTGTCTGAGGTTTACCTCAGGTACAGTCATATTACTTGACCACGTTTGTGTCCTTTCAAATTTATATATCTAATTTCCTAGACTCGTTGTTTTGCCTAATGTCCTACAACACTGCTAAATAATGGTGGTAAATGTGGACATTTTGCCTTGTTCCTAATTTCTATGGGAAAAATTCTGGTGCTGTTCCGTTAAGTATTTTGTGTTGAAGAAGGTCTATAGCTTTTCCATCTATTCATGTGTTATTATGAGATTTTAAAAATCAAGAGTGAGTACTGAGTATTACTTACTGCTTCTTTGGTGTCCATTGAGATATTTAGATAAATTTTTGCATCCAGTAATATGGTTAAATTGTATTATAGATCCTCTAATATTGAACCATCCTTGCTTTATAATCAACCCCATTTGGTCCTTCAGTGTGTTGTTGAATTCTCTGTCAGTAATTTATTTAGGACTTTTGCACTGAAACCCATAAGCAAGCTTGATTTCAAAGGCCTGTGTTGGTGTTGGGGAGCTATGTGTGAGGTACCCTGTTTGGATCTGGGTTGCTAGAGTCCTAATCTTACACTGAGAGACAGTTCTTATGATTATTTGGGTCCCCAAATGTTCCATAGACCTTCATCCTTCTAGATGATTTTCTCTATCAGCTTGTCACAGAGTAGGATAGCATGTCAGAGAGGAGGGGGTCGTTCAGATTCCTTGAGAATGGCCTTGAACCATGGCTTCCTGTTATATAGCTCATGTTATTCTCTCTCTAGTCAGGCTTTCTTCCATATAAGTGAGTTTTGGAGAACTGTGGCATGACTCATTGTCCAAGTGGACCCTCTCCCAACCCCCTTCCTGCTCTGTTTACTGCTTCACTAGAAGATATTCCCAGTTTTCTAAGCAGGTTCATTTTTTGGAGTTGAATTTATAAGGGAGCTGTTTGGATTCAGAAGTGTATTTTCCCAGAGAAAGGATGTTTTAAGTAGTAGTGGAACTACTTCCTTATCCTGGCCTTGAAGCCCATTACTGCTTAATGTTCCTACTAAGGGGTGTGGGTGTGGCAGTCCCTACCACAGCTTGTCACCCATTGTCATGGTCTTGTGACAAGAACCTGAGCTGATTTCCATGCTTGAACCCTCCCCAGAAGTGCATTCTTTTCTGACCTTGTTCAGCCAGAGCATCTTTACTTTCAAAAGGGCAATGCTTCTGGGGGATTCTTTAGACTGGACTGCCTATTTACACCAGGAACAGGTTAACTCTGCATTTAAGAAGAGGTCCCCTTCTCTATTTGCATGAGAAAAGAGAATTCTGTGCATTTGCAAGGGGAAAGCAACCACCCATCAATCAATCCCTAGGTGACCCCTCAGGAGAACAAAGGGCAGTTGGTTTTTTAAGTCAAGGGTTTGTAAGTTAGAGGTTACCAGCAAATGGCTTTTCTCTTGGTAGGATGCTTTTCTTTTTCTTTTTCTTCTTGACAGACAAATTAGGCTCCATTTGTATTTCTTTCTGACTCCAGGCATCTCTGTAGGTCTCTATTCTCTGGCTTTCCCCATACTCTTCCTCTTTATTCTTGCTTTCCCCAATTGGGTACCAACTCTGCTCCCCCCTCCCTCCCTCCATCCTATCTTTTGGTGTGTAATTTGTTTGCAGTCAGGTTGTCTCTTTGATTTACTGGGCCTCTTCTCAGCAGAATTATAATAAATGGATTGCTTTGCTGAGCCCCAGCAAGTTCAACACCATTTGCTCAGCCTGGATCAAGCCTCTTGCAAACAGAGGGTGTGTCCAGACTGCCCAGAGACACATGCTTTCTCTCTCTCTCTCTCTCTCTCTCACACACACACACACACACACACACGGTATCTGCCCTCTGCATTGTTTTCTAGCCAAATATAATGAAAAATCACAAGTCATCCGTCTGAGAACCAATTAATTTACAATAATGTGGGAAGAGATGGCCTCAGGACAATCTACCTCCCTGTAGTGCTGTCCTAGGTGCTGATGTTCTTGGGCCTAGAGATTATCCTGATTACAGACTTAATTAGTTGTACAATTAGCAAAGGTAGACTTATAAAACCTTTCTTGTTTGCATCCAAAATACACATAAAGAGAGTAAGCCTGAACTCTGATAACTGAAATGAGGAATAAACAAATCCATTCCTGGGCCATTCTGCTTCACACTCTCAATGGTTTTCCTTTGTGCTGAGAATAAAGTAGAAAAACAAGCAAACAAGCCATAAATCCAAACAAAGAACATCTTGATGTGGCCTGTGAGACCCAGCCTGCCTGTGTCCGCCCTACCATTTTGTCCAGTGCAAGTGTGTACTCCCAGTTCTGCACGTGCAAATGAAATAAGGTTCTAGAGGAAGGATGGGGAGTTTTGTTTGGACCAACGGCTCCGCCGTAGCACACCCACCATCCTCTCTCCCCACACACACACACACACACACACACACACACCCCATACCCCCACACACATGCCAGACCCCATGAAGACTTTGGCCTCAACCTTGCCTCTGCCTGACAGTCCTGCTAGGTACCAGCTCCCCTCTTTCATCAGGCCCTTCTGCTCATCCCCCTAGGCTTAGAAAGTTGCTTCCTCCAGGAAGCCTGTCATCATCTATGTGAGGTAAGTCCTGTTATCTTTACCACCCACTGCCATCCGTGTCACTTAGCACAGTGGTCATGACATGAGTATTTGGGCTACTCCTTGAGGGTGACCTATCTGTCCCTCCACACCACACACTGCCTGGGATTTGGGCTCCTGTCTGTTTCATTCTGGACTCTATCTGCAGAGCTGTGGTTTCCTAAGTACCTGCGAGCAGGACCGAGTGAAAGAAGGAAGCAATGCCAAAAGCAACTGAGGCTTTTGTCTTCCTTCACTAAGTTTTTGGAAGAGGTTTGCCTCAAAGAGCTCCCTCTGGTTTCCCTCCTCACTTACCCACTTTATTACTGTGCATGGCCCATTCTTTCCGAGGTGAGCCCTTGTTGGTTTCTCCCCAGCAGAGTTAGAGCCTGAAGAATAGGGACTGAGCCTCTTCCAACTTGGGATCCCGCAGCCCGGCGTGCATGGGCTCACTTCACAGTCACAGAGCTGGGCTGGTGACTTCATCCAGATGGGGATCTCCCCTTGTCACCACATCTGAGCTTGTTATGGTGTGGCTTGTGGAAGCAGCTTAGAGTGGTGGCCCAGCCACGGCTGTGGGCAGACCCAACTCACTGTGCTACCTCAATACCCCCCACTCCTAGGAGCACCTTCTGCGTCTGAGGCCCTTCCAAGGATACGATTTGAACTCTCTGAAGCAGAAATACAAGGGCTGAATCTGCTTAGCCTACAAGCCTTCCAAGAGGTCATCTCAGCTGCCCCTCCCCTCCAGGAAACGTGGCACCTAGTACGTCTGTCTCTTCTCTGACGTCTGTACTCTCTCTTACCCTTCTTCCTGTGCAGTGGTGTTCATGAAGCCCAGAGTTGTTGGTTTGGTTGTTTTCTTGGGTTCTGGCAAATGAAATAAGGTTCTAGAGGAAGGATGGGGAGTTTTGTTTGGACCAACGGCTCTGCCGTAGCACACCCACCATCCTCTCTCCCCAGACTCTCTGCCGTGGGCTTTTCGAGATGCACTCCTTAGTTCCGCATTTTATGAATACATCAGTCAGAGAAAGTACATTTCCCCTGCCTTCTCCTGTGGTCATCTCTGATCCGCAGAGCTATGTTGAAGAGCCAAACGCTTTGTTCCTGGAAAACATCCCCTTCTGATGGTTTGATTCCCCTAACTGGTATTTTTCTCTGTAGTTTCTCATTTTCTCTTTGTCTTGGGGAACGAGGAGCTGTGGCTGTTCTGCTAGGCCCTCTCCCTTTCTTGTTTGAGTTCAGTAAATCTCCAGCATCTGAGAGGAGTGACAGCCTCCAGCCTTGGGCTTCTGCGTGGAAACAGGCTGCCTAAAGCAGAGCCAAACCTTCTGCTTTAATAATCAGCCCCCTCTCTTGTGGAGATTTGCAGTTTAAAAGGTGTCCTTTAAAAGAAATTAATGCAAAACAGGAGTCTGGATCAGGCGAGCCCTATGGCCTCCGCTTGCCCCTGCTTTCCCCGTGGCCCCGTGGGCTGTCTTGCTTTTTCTGGCCAAGCCTGGCCCCCAGGAGTTGACCCCCACAGAGATCAAAGCCGCCTCTATCTTGTCTTCTCACTCTGCATTTGCTGGCTCACTGGATGCCCAGTGAATTAAACATTTTGCCCAATGACAGAGAGCCAAGGTCCAGATGGATACAGGAATGGTCTCGGTGGCCAGTGCGTGAGGGGGGGATGTTGGAGAGTGACCTCCTTTCCTTCCATTGTCACGTGCAGGGGTGGGTGAGTTCCGAGAGAATCATCTTTAACTGTCATCCATGCATTTTCCCCCTCAAAGAGAATAAGAAAGCCACAGCTTTGAAGTGGAAATTTTCTAGGCTTGGAAGAGGCTGGAAAGTAAAATATGGTGCTAGGGACATTTTGTGTGCAGATACGGAATCTGAAAACATGTACTTTTCCCATTAAACATGCTCAAATATCTTTCTAGTACTCATGTAAGCAGAAGTGAATTTGCCGAGTATAAGCTCTAAGAGGAAAAACCACCCGAATGTTAAGAAGGGCAGTTTAAGTTTCTATTCAGGTTTATACTGCTGGAGAAAGTGGGCTAATCGTAGGGAAAAGCATGCCAGGTTTTTCTTCTGCATTTTGAAATGGATGGGCAGGGAGAGGGGAAGTGGGTACAATTCAAATCCAAAATGAAGGGTGCACGGGTCCTTCCATGAAGTCACCCTCTGCCTTTCCAATTTCTGCAGCCTTTGCCAGTCTTCATTGGAATGGGCAAATGAGGCTTGAGGGTGAGGTAGGGGTTGGGGAGAAGCAAGGCACTGGAATCTTCTCTTGGATTCCTCCAACTTCGTTCCATGAAGCCAGCTGCAGGGAGTTGTAGCAAGAGGGAGATGTGAGAATAGAAGAGTTTGAATGGCTCACCGCGTCCGGTGTACGGCATTTCAAGGGCAGGGGAAGAGGTTCTGAGATCCCAGCCAGACTGTCCAGACCTCCAGGCTGCCCACAGTCCTAGAAGGTCCTCTGAGTCCTCCCTGCTGAAGTGACCTCAAGGACTCCCAGTCTGTGCTTCATGTGCATCTGCGGGGTGTTGTTGAACTGCTTGCTTCTTCGACCAGTTTCCTTCTGTCTTGGTGCCCTCCTTCTCATAACCTGGCACACTGGGTGCAGATTGTCCCATCAGTAAAGCGGGGGGGCGATCACAGACCCTGCCGCCTGGGGTCATTGAGGACTGTCCGTAGAGGCACAGAGACCACACTAGGAGCATCATGATAACATGATAGCTGACATCGTGGCAGTGGACACTACTATTATTACCCTGAAAGTCATCCTCTCCGCCCCTGTTGGCATGCTGCAGCTCCCCTTTCTCCTTGCTGAGTGACTTGATGGTTTCCTCCCAAGCGGGCTGGTCTCCGCTGTAGACTTTCCCATAGTCGACCCTACTCCAGCCCATGTCTTCTGCCCTGAAGACTCTTGGATGCTTTACTCCTCAGGAGTTCCCTGTAGCATCAGGCTCTGAGGGAAGCCGTTCTTGGGCAGACTTGCTAGAAGGCACCATGGGTTTGGTGTTGATTGAGGTGGCAATCTGGGTGCAGGGCTGGCGTCTGCAGGCCCCGGTCCTGGGGCCCCACAGGAGCCCTCTGATTCAAAGGGGCTGAGAGTGGTGAAAGGTCAGCCCTGGTGGTTCAGCTTTGTGATGGCATGTGGGAGAAGCTCAGTGGAGAGATCCCTCCTGGCAAATGTCACTCTCGTCACATGGTATCTGTCTTGTCACCAGCAGGACTGGGTGAGAGTTGGGGCATGGACCCACACAGGCTGTGTATATAGGGGGGAGCTCTGGCGTTTTGGTAAAATGACTGCGCCTTGGAGAGCTTTCCTGAAAAGGCAGAGTTGTTCCCTGATTCTTTCCCACAACCAGGGTTCTAGTTGGTGGGTCTAGGGCACACCCCGTCCCCTTCACCATATTCATTCTTAGAGAGCAGTTTTCTTCTTGGTCTGTTCGTCACTCTTTGGAGTCGGGATTCCATCTCCTTTTGGCGTGGGGAACCGTGAGGGGCTACAGCATCTTTAAGGGAGGGATGCCACAATTCAGGTGTCCCCTGAAACCCCCCATCCCCCAATTCAGGCCAAGAGCCATGGCGGAGGGAGGTCAGGGTCGTGGGGTGATGCCCAGGCAGCAGCAGCTCTTCAGGAGAATGAGACTACAAGCCAGCAAAGCAGAGTGGTGGGGTCACATATAAGACCTGAAGGTCATCCTCCCCCCATAGGTGTGTCCAATCCTCAGGCACCATTGTTCCTCTGTCCAGAATGTCTTCCCCGCCAGTCTCTTCATGACTCATCTAGAACTCAGAGGGGCATTTCCTCTGCCCTGCCTCTCCCGACTCCCCCTGGCTCTGAAGTAGCCAACCCCCGTCCCTTCTTTACACTGTTGACTGACGCACGGAATGGATGATGGATGGTTGGTCACTTCTCTCTTCGGGACCTTTATTACCTACCCCAAAGGTGCCTCCCTCTTGGCTTAGAAATCCCCAGACTAGCTGGGGAAGATGGGGGCTGCTCTGGGGCACCAGCCTAAGTGCCCTCCCTCTGCAGGGGGAAACGTCTTTCTGGTGGGCAGCTGGGTCTCAGTGCTATGATGAAGGGAGGGTTCTAGAGCCCCTTCTGTAGGCAGCCTCCCTTCTCTTCTCTTGGAGCCCATACTGCATGTGGACCCTGGCCCAGGACCGTGGTACTCTCTGGGTTTCACCATTAAGCATCCCTCAAGGATTCATGGCTTGGCCCCAGTGAATCCTGAGAGGGCACACGGATGCTCTCTCCTGTGCCAGTAGCAGCGGTTGGTATATCCGCTGGGCGGGCTGCCGTGAGGATTGTGGTTGGTGGGTTGGTGTGCCCAGGTCTGCTGCAGTGTCTGTCATGGCTGAAGGGAGAGGTGTGGCTGCACAAGGCTAAGTGTTTCGTCATCCCACCTAGCCACTTCAGGCCCAGCCTTCTATAAATTACACTTTTATAGTTGTCGCCTCCAAGGTTCATCCTATAAAGGGACTACATGAGCAGCGCCATTTTCAGATGGGAAAAAATGACTTCATCATAGCGGCACTGAGTGCCGAAGGCAGGACTGGGAGGAGAAGCCAGGTCTGTGGGATTTCCAGCCTGGTCTCTACGGGTTCCTCCTTCCTGTGGACCCCATGGTCTTGCTTGGTGGCACAGATCTGGCTTCTCTCTGTCGCTGGTGGCAGGCCAGCCCCGAAGCTGCAAACTCCCAGGAGATCCCAGGCAAGCATCGGCAGTCAGCATGCTAGCAGGTGATACGGGCCTTCGGCACAGTCTGTGGTTTGGAATCGATGCTGTGTTTTCTAGGCGCCCATCTGTGGAGGAGAGCAGGGTCTGTCTGCTCACGGAGACAGCTGATGCTCAGGACTGGAAATGTCTGCCCTCTTGTGTGTGTCATTTCACGTCCAAGCTGAGAAGCTCCGGAGCTTTTTAGGAGGTGGATCCAGCCTCCAGGGGCTCAGCCCCCAGGGCATGGGAGAGCCCCAATATCTCCCTTCCTTGTCAGAACCAGACCTGCAATTCCGGGTCGTTGGCATGCTGACTGGGAGCTCAGGTCTAGTGCGCCCCTAATTCTGATTCTGGCCAGTCCCCTGAGTGAGTGCAGGTGGAGGGCTCTGTGTGTGGGGCAGCATGATCTGGAGGATGTCCTGTGCTGGGTCTTACTGGGCTCCCAGCAGATGAGGTAAGCACCCCTATTTAACAGTTCTGATTTTCTTAATTTTCCAGTGCACTGATCCATGGGGCAGAGGGTGAGAGGAGGCCCTTGGGCTCTTCATACATAGGCACTTCTCAGGGGTTAGGAGTAGAAAAGACATGGTGGACTCCTGTTGCGTGAAGTTCCTCATTGTCCTCCTCATCACCATTTTTTAAAAAATATTTTATTTATTTACTTGACATAGAAAGAGAGATCACAAGTAGGCAGAGAGGCAGGCAGAGAGAGAAGGGAAAGCAGGCTCCCTGCTGAACAAAAGCCCAATGCGGGGCTTGATCCCAGGACCTTGAGATCATTACCTGAGCCGAAGGCAGAGGCTTAATCCACTGAGCCACCCAGGCGCCCCAACCTCATCACCATGTTTATCATCATCCTCAGCCATGGGATCCTGGCGATTATGGGACATTTTTGCTGGATGTTCTAGACAGAGAATGAAACAGTTGCTAACTCAGGTTGGCTTGAGTGGTCATTTGCTCTTGTCAGTGCATCTGAGATCCTACACCAAGCAGCATGTGGGTCTCCCGGACACACAGTTCTTGCATGCCTCACTGTCTTTGCCCTTGCTGTTCCCTCTGCCTAGAATTCCTTTCTGTGCTTCTTTGACCCGCATACTTCTACTCAGGGGCTCAGACCAGCGCAAGTACCTCTTTGCATCTAATAGAATAGATATACTTCCAAAGGGGGTGTTGATCACATTCTAAAGTTGATCTCTTCCTTATTTTCAGGTACCCAACATACACACACACACACACACACACACACACACACACACACACACCCTTTGGGTTTATTGAGGGGAGGGGCTTTTTAGGTAGGAGCAGAGCAGAAGCAGTGGTGGGGAGTCATAATGATACCTGGTGAGTTTGGGAGGTGATGGGGAAACTGATGGACCCAGAGCTTCTTTCCAGGCTGGGAGTGGCAGGACATAGGCCAGCTGGGTCGTGGATGTCACTGGTATCTAACCTGATGAATCCATCCTAAGAGACTGGCCTTCAGGGTTGGACAAGACCTTCCTTGGAATCAGGCTCTTGTGGCAGTAGGTTCTGAGGCCTCATCTCTGAGCCCAGTTTCTCTATCTATAGGAATGTGATAATACAGCCCGTCCCTTAGGCTGCTGGGGAAAGCACGAGGGGTGACTCGGGTAAGCTCACAGTAGATGGGCTTGCTTTGACTGTGAGAAACCGAGGCCTTTGGGAGCAGGGATCTTAGCATATACAACTTTCAATCAGCCAGTAGGCCTAGCATGATGCCTGTGTCTATTGGCTGCCCATTTTTTCTGATTAGTTGAGTAGAGATTCTATCCTAAGAAGAATTTTGAGTCAAGAGGAGGCCATGTGAAAGTGATGGTTAAGGAAGAAGGCTCTGGCAATGATGTGTATGTAGGGTGGGTTAGAGATAACTGAGGGTGATGGAAGGGAGAGGAAGATGAGTAAGGGTGTATGAAGCACACTCCAAAGTGACCTGGAGGGGCCTGTGGAATGTCATGGAGACTTCTCCTGCTTGGGCTCATGGGGTCTAGTGGGGAGGTGGCCTTGGGCAGAGAGGTGGGAGGGGCACATGTGTGGGTGGAGGTGCTTATGGGTCTGTGTAGGGGTTGTGCGTGAGTGTGTGTTGCATACATGTTTCCAGAAGACCCCACGCTGACCAAAAGGCACATTCTGCCCTCATACAGCTTACGGTTGCCTGGGGGGAACAATGGCATTAATGAAATCATTACTGGAAAGTGTGGTGAGGGGTCTGAGGGGAAAATTCAGGGCTTCTTTGAGATTTCATACAAATACCTCATCCATACTTAGAAGCTTGGGGAAGGCAACTTGTGTTCAAAAAGTGTTTATCCTTTGGTCTTATCATACTAAGCAGAATTTAATAATTGTTACATGGATAAATATGTTCACATTTTCTATCACATAACCACGATGCCATTATCATATCTAAAAAGTTAACCCTAATTTCTTAGTGTTATCAAATATCCAGTCAGTGTTGAAATTTCACTTGGTCTCATAAAAGCTTTTATAGTTGGTTTATTTAAATCAAGATTCATATAAGATCTACCTGCTTTTGATCTACCTGTGGTTGGCTTGTCTCTTCTAATCCATAGGTTCCCCTATTTTCCCCATAATTCAGTTGTTGAATGAGCCAGTTGTGGATCCCAGAGAGTTCCGTGGGGTCTGGCTTTTGCGGGTAATGCCCCCGTGGTGTCAGTGTGCTGCTGGGGCTCCTGGACGCCCTGTACACTGAAAGTTAGGGTCGGAGGCCCGATTGGGTTTGGGTTGACTTGGTTTCCCCCCAGGCTTTTCACCTGCTGGCTCAGCAGCCATTGGTGGCTATGACCTAGATGGGGAGACATGTCATTGGTGGCAGCATCCAGGCTAAAGCCAGGTGCCAAGAGGAGTCACCATGGGAAAGGGAAGGCGAAGGAGGGGGCCGTGAACCAAGGCTTGGGCGTAAGAGAGGACCTGGAAGCACTGAGAACAGCTCTGAGCAGTGGGAAAGCTGACGCTGGAGTGAAAGAGGGCTGGGGCGGGGCACGGAGACAGCGCTGAGCTGCGGGAACCTGTGAGGTCTTTTCACTTCTTTCGGGCTCGTCTGCAGAGTGGACAGAGTACCTGCATCAGCTCGGAAAGGGTGGTGGACATTCAGAGAGGTAGCAGACGCAGGAAATGTAGCAGCAGTGCCTGGCGAGAGAAAAGGATCAGTGGGTGTTATTGGTAATGACGATGTGGAGGAGGAGGGGAAAGGAGCTGGGACTCTTCCCCCCAGGTCCATAGAAGCTGTTGAAAGCTTTAGGGTCAGAGAGTTATGATCCCATTTGTATTTTGGGGAGCCTGACCTGTCTGTCTTTCTGTAAGACGGAGGGTGGGTTTGGGAGGGACAAGAGAGTGGGTAAGACCGAAGTTAAGTTGAAGCTGTTGTCCAGAAGAAAGAGGGGTCTGGCATGGGTGGGTGACGGCAGTGGGGGTGGAGGCAAATGGGCTTTCTGGAGGGTATCCTGAGAGTAAACACAGAGAAGAGGTGATAGACAAAACAGGCAAGAAGAGGGAGCTGGGAATCTGGAAGAGAGTAGAGGGCATCGGCCTGAATCTCCGGCAGAAGGATGGCGGGAAGCCTCAGGGATCCAGGGTCGGGCACACCCTCCTGTGCTTGTACATTTATGTATTGTGTGTACATGTGTGCATGCGGGTATACTAACATATACTGTGCATTTTAATATATGCACTAAAGTAAAAATTATGTAGAAATCAGATAAAGATGAAATAAATAATATTTTAAAGTATCTTGCCATGATTAACATGCCTTCTTAATCTCATTAGCTGCTACAGCCAGGCAAAATATACATTCAGGGAAAGGTTCATCATTAGCAAGAGCCAGTATATATCCATATTTCAAATAGCCTTTCTGATTATTTGATGTTTTCAACCCATTTCTTTTCATATCTGATTAGATGGCATGGCTGTTGGCTCCTTGTGTGGCTGATGAAGAGCGATTACTGGGTGTAGGGCAAGTGTCGGCAACCTCACACTCATGGGCTTTATTTACACTTGTAGTACGGGGATGGTACAACTTGCCAGTTCTTTGCAGGAAGGTTTTAAAGGTCCTAGAGGTCCATTTTGGTAAGGGTTAGTGCAGTCTGAGCCCGGTTATGGGACCTGTCAGTGCTTTTCACTGGCCGCTAATGTCACCCTGCAAATGAGCACACAGCTCGGGCCCTCTGGCCACTCTTCTGCATGCTGACCTCCGGGCTTCTTCCAGGACCCGCTCCGAAGCTGCACTTGACGCGTGACCCCACCATAGCCCAAGGGAGGGCATCAGGGGCCATCGGTATGCTCAGCGTGACTCACCTCAATTTCTTCCTTTCCTTTTCGTTTATGTATTGAGAAGAAATAGAAATGAACATGCAAGCACCCCACTTTGAGTTCCAGGTTGCTCTCTGACAAACCAAGGACGGCAGAAGGTCTTGTGCAAGGTGGTTAAGGCAGGTGAGACCCTGAGGAGCCTGCTCGTGGCTCCAGTTGGGGCTCTTGCATTCCAGGCACCCCTGCAGCTCCTGGCATCTGGCTGTGGCGGTAGGTCCTATTTGGCAGGGAAAGCGGGGTGGTTGTGAGAGGAGGGAGGGGCAGGGAGCAGCGGGGGGCTTCATGGCTCCCTTCTCCGGCCTCTTTGGCCGTCTGCCCAGAGAGAAGCGCCAGCTTGCCCCAAGGCCTGCTGTGTGGGCATGTGCAGTGAGACGAGCACATTTAGCCGCGTGACTTGCCATTCAAAATGGATTTGCCTAGGCTCATTGCTGCCCTTTCTGAGAATCCCCTTCTCTGCAGGTCCTGGGGGCTAGAGGTGCAGGGTGCTCTCGCTCTCCTCCCTCCCTGCCAGCCAGAGTGCTGTGTGCATTTCTAGGGATGGCCGTGGTGAGGCCTCTGCAAAGAGAGGGGCCCAGTACCTGCCAGAAAGGGGAATCAGATAACGGATGAACCAGGCAGGGCTGGCAGCAAAGAGATTTGTGAGGCTATTTAAAATCGTTCGGGGTTCTAGAGGCTGGCTGTGATGCTCTCTGCTCATCCCGGGATGCTGACGAAACCGCAGGAAACTGCTGGGCTCGCATGTCTTTCGCAGGCCGGAGCAGTTTGGCCATGACCCCACCACAGCCCAGTGTGCCTGAGATGGAGACAGACTGGAGGAATAGGGGTCTTAACTGGTGGTGGCTGTAACAGTGCAGCTTGAGCGGGTGCAGGGGCAGTGCAAGCCTCTGCTGCGGATTCCCCCTCCCCGGACAGAGGCACATACCTGGGCATGGGCAGGAGGGCGTGTCCGCCTTCCAGCTGCTGCCCTGCCCAGAGGCGCTCACCGCAAGTCCAGCTCCTGTGGAGTTCCTGGCCCTGGAAAGGAGGTCGGCTATGCGGAGAGGCGAGCTCCAGACCAATTAGGAGCCCATGCAGCGTGGGGTTTTCCTCCCCCCAGTGATCATTTCCTTCTGAGGCTGGGTTCTACCCTCTGATTATCACAACGCGTTGCCTGTTTGGTTTTTCTCCACTTAACTCCCACACTCATTTTGTGCATGAATGAGTACAATGAAACCAGTTTAATTTGCTGTTAATTCTCTGTTCAAAATATTCTCTTGTGTTGAAGGGACTGGGTCCTTTTCATCTTTCTGTGGTGGTTCTGGAAAGAAGGCACCTGTTGGGGAGGGGCAGGAGGGTGGTGAGGGCGGGGAGGTGTGAGAAGGAGGCACAGTTCTTTGGGGAGCAGGTGAGTGCCATGGAGAGGGACATCCCTCACAGCCTGTGTGGGGAGAGGGATGCTGTGGAGCTCGGGGTCAGTTTGTGGTGGGGATGAGGTCATGGTTGGGAGAAGCACCTCCCAGCGGAGGGGCTATGGTGGAGGGATTCGAGGGTGTAGGGCCAAGCTGGCTTCTGTGGCTCTCACACGTGGGCATGAGGAAATGAATGCTGAGCTGATCACAGCTGCGAGGTGGTCAGGGAAGACATCTGATGGAATTTACAGAGATGAACTTTAAAAATTGCTTTAAAACATCTGAGTATAGTGTTGATAGCATGTGTTCAAGCTTAGCTAGTTTTTTTTAAAGAGTTTATTTATTGACAGAGAACAAGAGGGCACAAGCAGGGGGGTGGCAGGCAGAGGGAGAGGGAAAAGCTGACTTCCTGCTGAGCAGGGAGCCTGACTCAGGGCTGGATCCCAGGATCCTGGGTTCTATGACCTGAGACGAAGGCAGCCACTTAACCAACTGAGCCACCCAAGCGCCCCAAGAGATCTATTTTTGACAGAAGTTGCTTGTTTCAGTCAATCGTGTCTAGCTCTTCTTTGTACCTGGGGCATGTATCCAGTTCCTATTAGTGGGGCTGCATTCTGAGAACGAATGATCTACACAGACGTCTGATCTGCCAGGCAAAAGTGATGGGGAGAGCACAGCTTTGCTGGTTGTCACTGGGCAGTCCCTCAGGCCATGTGGAGGCAGAGATAGCTGAGTGGTAGGTGGTGAGGCTGAGCCATCGTAAGGGCTTGTCTCACGGTCCAGTAACCACAGAAAGCCCCCCTCCCTTGGGAAGGGCATCCTTTTGAATGCTTTTGTAAGTTACATTTTGTAAGTTGCTTTTATAACATGGAAGAGCTTGATAAACCACCAGGGATCAGCTGCCCTCAACTTTCCTCCCTGGGGCTACCAAAACTGCTGGTAGAGGGAGCCCAGGAGCCTCCCAGAGGCTGTTGAGCTTTTGTGTGGTCACTCGGGCATTCTTGATTTCCAGCCAGTGCCAACCCAGGTAGGAGGCAGAATTCTGCCTTGGGAAACCCACAGGCTTTGTCTATCAGGACATCTGTAGAACCACCCACCAGGTAAAGAGACTCAGGTGAGTGCAAAGGAAAGGAGAGCAAAGGCAGCCTGTGGTGAGTAGATTTATAGGGGACCAGCCAATATGGACTGTCAGGGCTTCCCACACTGTACAGCCTACTGTACTGCCTGGCTAGGAGTGGGGAGGGAATTGCAGGGTCCCAAGATGCTAGGAGGCAGGGATCTTTGGAGCATATGTGGCTCTGAGGATGAGGTAGGGGGTGAGCTGGGCTGGCTTGTGCTCAGGGAATGGTCAAGCACATCACCCCAGGCATGGGCTTCCTTCCCATTGCTACCTCTTGAAATGAGCACAGTCTGGGGAGCTGGGGCAGAGATTCCCACCACAGATTAAGCTGAGAATGGACCAAATCAGGATCAGTGTGCCGTTTGGGGCATGATAGTTGGGCCAAAGTGGAGCATTGTTGAGACATCTGGGTGGCTCGGTCAGTTAAGGGTTTGACTCTTGGTTTCAGCTCAAATCATGATCTCAGGTCATGAGCTCAAACTCCACGTAGGGGCTCTGCACTCCATGTAGAGCCTGCTTGTTCCTCTCCCTCTGCTCTTCCCCACTGCTCACATGTGTGAGCTCTCTCGATCTCTCTCTCTCCCTCTCTCAAATAAATAAAAAAATATTTTTAAAGCAGCGTTGTCATTAAGCTCATCTTTAAAGTATATAAAATGAAGATTAACATAGTGCATGCCTTGTCATCTTGCCTTCTTCTGTTTATTAGGGCATTTTCTTCTTCCCCAGAGAAGAGATAATGACACTCAAGCTCCTGCTTCTTACCAGGTGTGTCTCTGCCACACGCTGGGCCTTCCTTGCTTCTCGCTTCACACCCAGCTCCTGAGCCATGTGGCTGGAAGGCTGAGAATGGTGAGGATGGGGCCCCTGTTCTGCCGACCCACCCTGAACTGGCCCAGCCACGGTCACTCTCTGCTGCTCACTTAACCTTCCCTCTCCTTGGCAGCCAGAATACTCGTCCCGTGGCAGCTGCTGAGGAGGGTCTGTTCCCGGAGCCCCACTGCGCAACCCGCCCCTTGATCCTTACTCTAAAGAGTCTTGCGGTAAAGACACTGGTTTTGCTCACTTTTCTAATTTGACCACTTCCTTGGAATATATCTTCTCGTTTCCCAGTTCCACAGATTGCCCTTTGGGAAACGTTGCTACAAACCCTCCATTCTCTTATTTCTTCTTCCATCCAAATCCTTTGCATAATCCAACCTGTGTCTGGATCTTTTTTTTTTTTTTTTTTTTCTCCAGCAAATCTTCCCTAACCACTCCAGGCTTGCCCGTTCCTCGCTCTTCCCCAGAGCCCTGGTAGTCTGTACTAGGAAACTCCAAGGATTCTTTTGGAGGCTGAGATGATAAGGGCATTTTTCAAAACAGTCAAAAGCCCAAAGGTCGTGGCTTTCTAGGACCCAGTCACTACTTCCAACAGGCCTTCCAACCTCGGCTGTCCCTTGCCACATTTCCTTACTCCACTGCCCCAGCGCCCCTGAATTTGGGACCTCCCACCTTCAGGCCAGTGCCTCCACCAGCTCACCTCCACCCCTAGTCCCACTCCCAGGCCCAGGCACCGCCTATCAGCCAGCTCAAGGTCTGCAGCCACCCTGGCTGTCCATGTACTGAGCAGGTAGTGAGTATTTACAGTGTGCCTGGGACTGAGGATCTCGGTATGGACAAGACAGATGATGGCCCTGGGATCATGGGGGGAGCATTCCATGCTTGGCTGGATTAGCTTCCTAAAGTGGCCGTACACGATCACTGTGAGCTGGAGGCTTTGAACAATAGAGGTTTAGTCTCTCACCCTCTTGGAGACCAGATATCTGAAATCAAGGTAGGGCCACGTTAGTTTCTTCTGGAAGCGCTGAGGGATAATTCATTCCATGAGTCTCTCCTAGCTTTTGGGGGTTGCTGGCATTCCTGGTACTCTTTGGTTATACCTGCATAAATTCAGTCTTTGTGGTGATGGGGGCCTTGCTGTGTCCATTACCTCCCGGCTGCCCTCTAAGGCAGTGGAGGGTGTGCAGAGCCTTGCCATTTCTCCATGATTCCTGGGCAGGCCTTGTCCTGTATTGTTTGAGCATCTTACTCTTGGCTTCTCTTTCAAAGCCCTCTTTGCCCATCTGCTGGCTTCTCTCCTTCTGCCACCTGGTTTTGCTATGTTGCATTTTCTCTCTCAACTGATCACCTACTTTGTGCCTTTGATGATGGCTCCATCAGATCAAAGGGGACTCTTCTCTAGGCCCAGGGCCTGCGGCCCTCCTGAGTGTTCCTATGGCAACATTTCTCCATTGAGGTGCCAAATCTATAGATCTCCAGCTGACAGACAAACTAGTTACCCATGTTTCTCTGAAAATTCAGTTGTGGTGAGTGAGACTTGGGCTCCCCACGTTTCTCCTGTTTCCCTTCAGACCTTCTAGGAAGGACTTAAACTCCCTCCTGAATCTGGTGCAAACCAGTTAGCCCATGAGGACAGCATCATAGACCAGAGTTAGGTCCGTCATCTTCCATAGGTATACTTTGCTTAGAATACCTATAAATATAAACCATATTTAATTTTGTTTTTGTTCACTAAATATCCCCAGGGTTGCAGCTGGTATCTTTCTGGTGTTCTAAAGGG
The DNA here is from genome assembly GCF_011764305.1 of Mustela putorius furo. Lineage (NCBI taxonomy): Eukaryota > Metazoa > Chordata > Mammalia > Carnivora > Mustelidae > Mustela > Mustela putorius. Next base: position 106,541,672 of record NW_025421987.1, on the reverse strand, counting down.
TCACACAGATTTCTGTAGAAGTTTGTAAGTGTGCTGATAGCTCGAAGACTATTTTATCATTGTATGCTAAAATAATGAATGAGTTGATCAAAAATTACAAGAAAAAAATTAAATCTCACTGATGAAATTCTGTCAGCACATTTGTCCAGGCCAGAGCCCTTGCCTATCTAGATGATGAGTAGGGCAAGCAGTAGGCCATGGGCCCAGTGGAGCCTGTAGCCTGCTTTCATGCTGTAATGGTGTCAGTAGATTTACATAGGTGCAACAGAAATCTTATGGCTCACAAAGCCTAAAATATTTACTCTTTGTTCCTTGACAGAAAGTTTGCCAACTGCCAGCATAGACCATTGTAGTGAACATCATTCAGCCCAGTTCCTGGGTGGTAAACTAAGGCCACCTAGGAGGATGTGCTCTTGAGCAGCTTGGAGAACATCCCTTAGTGTGTTTTCTTTCCCAGACAAGATGGTGTATCACCCGCAGAGGTCTAGGGAATGCAAGCCAGGAACCATTCAATTGATGGTACTATGGCTAGTGTGTGTAATAAGATCTCAAGTAGTGGGGCACTTGCCTATCTCTCAGTAGTCTTCTGAAGATGTGATAATGTCTGTGGAAACATTATTTATGGGGCACCTGGGTGGCTCAGTGGGTTAAAGCCTCTGCCTTCGGCTCAGGTCACGATCCCAGGATCCTGGGATCAAGCCCCACATCGGGCTCTCTGCTCTGTGGGGAGCCTGCTTCCTCCTCTCTCTCTGCCTGCTCTCTGCCTACTTGTGATCTCTGTCTGTCAAATAAATAAATAAAATATTTTTTAAAAACCCATTATTTATAAACTCTAAGAGCTACTTATTAAAAGTATATATTTGCATCCCCTTAAAATGAAATATTTGCATATAAATCTAACAAGATGTGGATGGGATATTATGAGGAAAACAGCAAAACTCGGATGAACAAAGTTAAAGAAGAACTAAATAGAGAGATACTCCATGTTCATGGATAGGAAGACTCAATATTGTCAAGATGTCAGTTCTTCTTCCCAACTTGAGCTATGGATTTAACACAATCCTAAGGAAAGTCCCAGCAAGTTATTTTATGGACAGAGACAAAATGATTCTAAAGTCTATATGGAGAGACAAACGACCTTGAACAGCCAAAACAATTTTGAAGAGCAAAGTTGGAGTACTTCAAGACTTACCATAAAGTTCCAACAATCAAGAGAGTGCAGTGTTGGCAATAGAATATGCAAATAAATCAGTGGAACAGAACAGCATCCTTAGATCTCCATATGCCTTGAGAGATAGGATATTGTACCCATGTTATCAGTGAGAAATCTGGGGCTCAGAGAGGTTGTGTGGGTTGCCCAGGGTCACACTGGCATTATCTATGTGAATTAGAACCCATGTCTTCTGACTTCAACTCCATTGCTCTCTTAAGCTGCACCATAGCTGGCTAGGTAGGGGTCCTCTAAAGGAGGCAGGTATGGATTCTCTCAGTTGATAAGTGAAGCTTTGCATCATCTTTTTAAAAGGAAGGACAGGAACACAGTGAAACATGAAGAAAACAGTTATCTCTGACCTTTCCTAGATTTAACCCTGACTTTTGGCTGTTATAGAGTGAATTTCCATATCATTTTGCTAAGAGGTAAATCTAAGATATGAGACACTGAGGAGCCTTCCAGGAGGGACACAGTTTTCTGTTTGCCATTTATCATCATTCCATTCGTTACATACATTAGAGAAACTTATGATGTGGAGAATGATGAGCCCTTCCTTCCCGAGAAAGCCAGCCAGTAGTGCTGGTGATGGAAATCAGGAGGAGGTTAAGAAGAATTGACATTTTACAAGAATGAGCATACATGTGATTGTATTACACAATTTAAAAATTAATAAAAGTCCTAGAACATGACCGCATGTAGATATTACCAACTGAATGTCCTTGGGAAATGAGGAATAACCATCCAGGCCCCTGGTTACTTCATTTGCATTATCCCCCTCCCACACACCTCAACTTGGCCTTCCCTTTCTGAGTCTCTAACACATGGCTGCCCTGAAATTTGGGGTCTCCTGGCACAGAGTTTGGGACCAATACATTGCAGATAAGCTTTCTCCCCTGTAGGCTGGTGGCCTCACCAGCATCTTGGTCCTACGCTGATTCAGTCACTGGCTAATTCACCCAAATGTAAATGGGCTGTGGGAGCTCTTCTCTTCTGGACGCGTTCCTCAGAGAACCCACAGTGCCCAGCACTGTGTATCCTAACTTCCTTTTTGCAAGCCCTCACTGCTTATATTCTGAACACAAGATATGGGGCCTTCAGTGAATGCATCTAGAGACTTCCATGTGTCAGACACGGAAGTGCTAATATCCCTAATAAATGCATGGAATGGGGGTCTCGCCCAGCCTCTGGGAGGTCTGACTAGAGAGGGGCCGGCCCTTGTTGTGAGCTTTCCCGGGGTCCAGGACCTAGGGCTCTAGCCTTGCTTACACAGGGACCCCATGACTGTATCCCATTTGGGCAATGTGAAAGGAAGGGGATTTGTTCCCTGTGCCTGTTACTCTGCGTTGCGTGGAGGGAAATGGGGCTTTTGTGAGGTCTAAGGGAAACTACTGGCCCATTGTCTAAGCCAGCTTTCCACAGAACTCTACCCGTGCTCATGAGGACGGGAAGAGGCTGGGAAAGACCGGATGTAATCCCAGTCAGGGCTGAAAACACTATTCATTCCAGAAACACTCTATTAAGCATCAACAATGGTGCAGAGAGGAAGGAGGGTGCAGGCAGGAGAAGGCTGGAGAGGTGGTGGGGGGAGTGAGGAAGGGAAGGGGGCTGCAAAGGAAGAGGGGAGGCTCATCATGTCCTGGGGCCTGGGGAAGGATCCAGAGCATTGCAAGCCACATTTCTCCTCAGGAGACCCATGCCAGGAGACCCTGGCAGGCTCAGTGGTATTCTTAAGGGAATTGATAGGGAGACGAAAGGGAGGGTGTGCCCATCAGGGAGGTGATAGTCCCCTTCCCTCCTCTGGGCTGCTCAGGCTATGGGAAGCATTTGAGCTCCATGGTGGGTGCTGTCCCATCAGGACAGTACAAATGAGGCAGTGGGGCTGAAAGAAGAGCTGAGGGAACCCAGAATGTGGGGGACAGAGAAAACTCAGAAGGTCCTATCTCTTCATCATCCAAAGGGCTGCCATGGAGAAAGAAGAACAGTTTCAGGGGCACAACAAGGGCCAAAGAAAGGAAATCCCAAGGAGCCAGGCTTCTGACAGTTGGAGCAATCGACAAGAAAACAGCGAGCCTGGAAAAGTAGTGAGTGGCTCATCTTCGGTGGAATGTAAGCAGACACTGTATGATCAGCTGATGAGGATGCTGTATCAGAAGCTCAGGCTTAGGGTAGAGGAGAGTACCAAGCTTCTGGAGCTTTTGAAACCTTGAGAGGTTCTGAACAGAGAGTAATGTCCAGATTTGGAGCCCATTCCCCAGTGTATTTGGATATGTGATGTAAGTGAAATCTGGACAAGTTTATCATGTTCAAGCTGGAAGACACGGAACAGAGCTCCAGATCCTGATGCCCCTGTGCATGATCTTTTCTCAGTTCAGAAGGAAGAGTGCTGCAGGATCATTTTTCCTGAAGCCTGTTTTTTTGGCCAGAAAACCAAGAAAGAGAGTTGAGTGGTACCAGCCTCTCAAGGAATCCTCTGCTCCAGCCTAACAGGGAAATGGAGGGCCAAGTTGATGAAGGACTCTCCCTTGAGCTTCCGCCTTAAGGAGGAGGAGGTGACTTCCAGGTCCCCCACCCCCATTGCCAAGTGTTAGATGAGGAGCCACTCAGGGTAGAGCCTCAGTCCAGAAGGGCCAAGAATGATCAGCCACCTTATCCATCATCCATCAGGGGCACTAGGCAGAGACACATCCAGGCTGATGCCACATGCTGATGGCAGAGCCAGGCCTAGGCCCCAGGTCTCCTCTGTAGTTGAGAGTGTTGTCCTCTGCCTGTCACCCCCAGGCTTTGATGTCGAATTTATCCAGTTCCTACAGGGCAAAGCCCTGGAAGCTGCAGGAGAGTCACAGCTTCTACCCTGGGAAGTTCCCCCCCCGCCGCCCTCCCTCCCTACTGTGAAGGGCAGATTAGATGCTCACAGCCAGAGCAGGGACTGGACCCTATGGCCACCAGACCTGCTTGCCTCCGGTTGTGAAAACCCAGCAGCATTCCTTGCAGGCCAGCAAGGTAGCTTTGCCTGGGACTTCAAATCCCTCTGGAGATATTTCTGCACAAAGACCTGCATTGCAAGAGTTTTACAAGGCCCAGGGAGGACATTTGGGACACTGAAACTATTTGAGGTTTCAGGAAATTCTGGATGCCAGGAGCCCATCAATGCTATTGATTGGGAAACACAAATAGAAATCTTCCCGGGGCTCTCTCAAGACACCTTGGTGGTGAGAGGGAGGCCCTAAGGGCACGAGTGACAGGTAGGTCAGTATGGACTTTCCCTGACAAGGAGAAATGGAGGGGCAAGAGGTCCATTCTTGGGGGCAGGAAATATCCATGGAGTTCGAGGGCAGCGCTGGAGGAGACTTTGGGGATCACCCCATTTACCCCCCACAGCAGCACAGTTCAGGGAGGCCAGAACCGTGATCTCATAGCTAAGAGGGAGCCATTCCCTGGCAGGCTCCTCTTGAGGTTGGCCGTTGGCAGTCCATTTCTTCCATCACTCCTTGCGTCCCTTTGACCCTCTGTGCAGTTAACAGCAGTCACGTGGTGCAACAGGACAGGGCTAGTCCTGGACAGATGGCAGGTCGAGAGCAGTTCCGAATCAGTCCTTCAGTGCAGGGTGAAACAGTGAAAGCAGACCATGACCAAGGCCTGCAATGAGTGGCGGCTCTGTGCGGAGGTGAGGTGGGACAGTCTTGGTGGCTTGAGTCATCTTTGAGGGCTTTTTGGCCCCTGGACAGTATCCTTGTTGTTTGACACTCCACCTGGGCTTCTCTGTGTGCATTCATGTCTGGCCTGGAGAATCCAGGTCTGACCCCCTGGGTCAGGGGCCAGGCTTCTGCCTGCTGCCTATAGCTATTGAACCCAGGCCTGATCCACACAGCTGTGCCCATGGGTCAGGGCTGTGCTTTGCCACTGCCAGGCACCATGCAAGGTGCCCGCGGAGGGGAGTGGTGTCACAGAAGCTACAGAACGCTGGGCCAGGAAATCACAGAGAAGATGACACAGAACCCAGGCCCTACAAAGCTGAGGTGCAAGTGGGGGTGGGCTACATATTCAGGGGCAGGAGGAAAGCAAAGTTAGGCAGGCTTCCTGGAAGGGGAGAGACGAACCATGGCTGGAGGAGTTTGGTTGTGGGTGGGCAGTTAGGGTGGGGTGAGGACAGAGTCAATCCGGGGGGCCTGGGTGGTGAGGCCTGTGTGGGGAGGCTGCAGTAGGCCAGGCTGGCTCTCCAGAGAAGGATGGGGAGGCCTGTGAGTCGGGGTGGGGTGCGCAGTGAAAAGGCATGAGGCCACATGAGGGGAGAGCCACGGCGTGGGCCAGAGTAGACCCAGCCTGGTGGTGCTGAGGACGGGGGACCCCTGGAGGATGTCAGTAAAGAGGGTCAGCGGCTGGGAGCAGGTGGGCTTTGGAGCAGCCCCAAAGTGTGCTCTGGGCCGTCTCTGGGGGGTCCCTGGGGAACTCAACGACCCCAGCCTGGTCCAGGATGTGTCCAGGAGAATGTGCGGAGCCTGCCTGGCTAGCCCTGTCTCTCCCCTGTCTGACGGGGGAGGCCCCTCATGCAACACATCCCCTGAACCCTGGCTGTAGCCATCCCCCCAGCTGGGGGCACTGGGTTCTCTACTGCTACCAGTGCATGCAGAGGCCCTGGCGGCAGTCCGCAGTGCCAGTGACTTCAGAGAGGTACCGTGCCACCGATCGATCCAGGATGAGGGCCCAGGAAGGCCTGGAAGGGGAGGCAGACGGCAGCACGTTCCTCTGGTGAACGAGCTTGGGCCACCGTCCATCGCTGGCCTTTGTGGGGACTGCAGACAGTCCTGCGTGGGCATGCGGGCTCTCCTCCCGGCGCTTCTCCCGGGTGATTGATGCCCCTTGGGACCTGCACCCCTCAGAAGGAAGAGGCCGTCTTGCTTTGTGCCCATGAGAAGCGGGGGCGGTGGGCTTGTCATGTGCGGTTCTTTCCCATGTCCCACGGACACCAACTCATGGGCATGTCCGAGTGGCTGGGGGCCAACAGAGTTCATCTCCATCAGAACTCGTGGTGCCAGAGGGCTGGGAAATGCCAGGCTCCTCAGTTTTCACCGTTCTTTGACTCTCCTCACACAAGTGCAAATAGGTAAAGTACTGATTGGCCTTGGGGGCTCCCGTCCGGGCCTGTACTGTCAGTGGTGGGTGCTGATTTCAGTGATGTCCTTGGACCACTGCATCCCCATCTTGTTCCCCTTTCTCTCCCTGTGCCTGCTGTGTGTGTGTGTGTGTGTGTGTGTGTGTGTGTGTGTGTCTTTGCTGCTGGACTAGGTAGAAGAGTGTGTCCCATGTTGTCGTCAGGGAGGAATCGGAGTCAGGAGGAGGGGAGGGCCCGAGAACCAGCTCAGCAGTAGGTCTGGTTAAATACCACCCCCCTCCCCCGGCTGCCCACGGGACGCCTGTTGGTCCGGGAGCAGGTGGAGCAGCCCGCAGTCAGGCCTCAGCCAGAGGCAGCCTCAGAAGCCTGCTTTGCCTCTGCCTGCTCACGTGATCTGGTCAGTGTGGCTGGTGCCTACAGATGTTTGATACCAAAGAGATCTGGAGATCCCTGGCCAGGGCTGGTGACTCCCAGTTTTCCTCTTGGTTCTCTGCCTGGGGCATATTCTCAGGGAGCGGAGGGCGCACGTGGATCTGAGAGGGTGTTGGGCCATCTTAAAGGAGGAGGGAATACAGTTATCAGAATGGGGAATGGAGATCAGATGGAGATCAAAAGACAAAGAAGGTGGAAGAAGGAATTTGGCAAAATAAAGATTGTGAGTGTTTGTGGGATTTTTGTACCTCAGACGAAGGCTTTTAGTCTCCCCCTTTCCTTGTTCCTGTGTTAGTCTCACCTGTGCGCGGCTTCTCCCTTGTTGGAGAATGGCTCAGTCCTTGCAGGCTCAAGTCCCCCGCCTGTCATGGAGCCGCGTGGAGATGGGAAGTTGTGCCCCGGGTGGGGAGGCCAAGGTGGGGAGCACACAGGATGGGTGGTGGCTGTGCAGGGGTGGTGGGAGGGTACATGCAGGGTCCTGTGTGCCCAGCCCCTCATGAGAACAGTCTCCCGTGGGCAGGGCCCAGCACAGAGCTTCCCCCTCCAGGTAGACAAGGATACTGCTGAAACCCTTCCAGTGTCAAGAATGAGCCCAGCAGCCTCAGACATTGGGAAGACTGGCAGCATCTCGTCTGGGAGGGTCGCGGGACAGACCCTGCTGTCATCCTGCCTAGGTTCTGAGGAACTACCCCCAACCTCGCCCCCTTGGGAATACTCCATGGGTAGTGGAGGGTCTGCTTGCTGACCTCCTCCCAAGGGTGTGGATGTAAGGAGAGACTCATCCTAAGTTCTTGGGGGCCTCCCCACAGAGGACATGAGACAGTAGATGGGAGAGGAACCCACTGCCTAGCGCCATCATGGGGAGAGGAGCAGGGTGTAGACGAGGGCGGTACTGGGAGCGCTGGGTTTGCGGTGTGGCCCATGAGCCGGTGACGAATGCCTTCACTGCCAGCTTGTATTCTGCTTGAGCTCCAGGGCACCCAGAAAAGCCCAGCCCTGCTTTCTGGGCCTCAGCTTGGGTCTGGGGGTGAGGTGAGGGGGAGCCACTCGGCTGTTTGGGCTCCTTCTCCTTGGCCTTGCCCCTTGCTTCAGACGGAGCAGGGCCACACAGAGTCCGGCTGGTCCTCAGCAGGAGTCCGTGGGAGCAGCATTTAGTGAGCTCTTACAGAGGCTGTGGCCGTGCCCCAGGCCCCTCCATGTACAGTGTGTGTGGGGAGAAGGAGGCTGCAGCCAGTGGCCTCTCTGTGGTGGGACCGGAGGGTAGCTGGGGGTTGAAGTCTGGCTTCTCCACCAGCTGAGGCTGCCAGGGCTGGGTGGAGCCAAATCCTGTCCTTCAGAGTGGTCTTATGGTGGGAGTCTGGCGACGGGCACCATCCCACTGGGTGTAGCTAAGGACGCCACACCCCACACCAGGACCAAACCGCAGCTGCGGTTTGAGGACCTACTCCAGCTCATCGGAGGCTGCAACAAGGGCTTGGTGAATAGTATCTCGCTGGCTCCCCACGAATGCTTCGTACAAGACGTGGGTGCTGGTATCCTCATTTGGGGGCTGGCTGGGTGGGAGATGCAGGGCTCTGAGTGACTCGCTCAAGGTCAGGCAGCCAGAGACCTGTGGGGCCAGGACGTACCTCTGGGCATGTGTGATTCAAGTCCAGTGTGACCAGGCCTCTGCAGGCAGCCAGCTCCAATGTACTGTGCCACAGGACATGGCCAAGAGGTATAGGAGGTGCAGGACTGCCTACCTTGGGCTATGGATGTAAGCCCTGAGGTTCGTCAGGGGCCTGGTGGGAGCACCTGGCAGCCCCGAGAGGTGACTGAGGGGAGACGAATGAAGCGGCTGGTCATGAGGGTTTGGCGGGTCGAGCAAGGCAGCAAGCATGGCCGGAGATACTTAGGGAGCAGCAGGGGTGGGGCACCCTCCCACCTGTGGTCTGAGGGTAAGGTGAGGGGCCCTGCTGGCAGAGAGGGCCACCAGCTGCTGCCAGCCAGCTCCACAGGGAGGGGCCAGGGTTGTACCCTGACCTCTGTGTCCCCAGCTCTCTGAGCTCCCGTGGTGAAGGACCCAGTGGGTACCATCTATGAAGGTCTGCCTTCTGGGAAGAACAGGGAGGAGAAGGGTGGCCAGGGGATCTGGAGGAGCAGAGGAACACTGTGCCTTGCATCCTAGAAAGGTGTGTTTGAAGGAGGCCCCAGCCTTATCTGCATCTCTATTTGCCAAGCTCCCAGCAGGGGCCTGAGTATTTATTTGTTGGAGAAAACCTTACAGCTTGATTCCCTGGTATCTTACCCTTGTGCTATGGACTGACTCATCCCCCCACCTCACCCCTGCAAAAAAAAAAAAAAAAAAAAAAGTTGTGTTGAAGTCCTAACTCCCAGCATCTCACAATGTGAACTTATTTGGAAATAGGGTCACTGTGGGTATAGATACTTAAGATGAAGTCATACTGAAGTGGGATGGGCCCCTAATCGAACTTGACGGGTGACTTTGCAAGATAGCTGCGTGAAGACGGACACACCGGGACAATGACAGGTGCTATGAAAGCAGAGATTGCAATGTTGCACCTGTAGGCCCGGGAGTGCCGAAGGTCGCCGCTAAACCACCAGACGCCAGGAAGGATTCTCCCCTCTGGATCACAGAGGGAGCATGGCTGTGTTGGACTTTTAGCTTCCAGAACGGAGATAATACATGTCTGTTGTTTCAAGCCTCCCGGGTTGTGGTGCTTTGTGGCAGCCTTGGGAAGATAGCACATCTCCTGAGAGAGTTGCTCTTTGCTCTCTTGCTGTGTTTCTTAGAAACCACTTTAAGAACCAGGAGCCAGGAGTGACCCTCTGAGGCCTGAGAGGACAGAGGTGGTTTTGAGTGGTGTACCAAGTCTGAGGCCAGACTGGGCAGAGACAGCAGCCCTTCTGATACTTATCTCCAGCCCGTTCCAGCTGCCTAGCCGAATAGCCCATGTTCTGTCCCCATGCTCCGGTCAGCTGCCCTGTGACCCCTGGTAGAGCCCTCGGAGGGATGCAAACCAGAACCTGAGCCTTGTGCATATTCTCAGGCTGTACCCCGTGTCGGCCGAGTGCAGATGGGGAGCTGTCCCAACTCCTTGAGGCACATTGTTGTGCGGTGACCCATCCATGCTGTGGCTTCCTTCTGTTTACAGTAATTAATTGCACTTTGGAAAATAAAAGAAACAGAAAGAGAAGGGGGGGCGGCTACTGCACTGATCTGTGCATTTCTTAAAAGAGCAGATTTCACAGTTTGTATTTATCATTCAGATGCCTGTTCTGACTCAGTCAGTCCGTCAGTCAGCAGATGGGCTGGAGTGGTTCATCTGTTTACTCGGGCTTGCTTCTCTTCCTCGCCGGCCACTTCGACGCATCCATCAGTGGAGACTTCTCTAATACTAGCTTCTCTTACCTAACAGTTCACGCTTGGCCAAGATGGTAAATGAGTGTTAGCCCGATGCGTGTAGCTAAGACCAGGCGCATCTCTCCGGGCATGGTTCTGGGTGGCTCATGGATGCCTCTGCCCGTGGAGATCAGGCTCTGGGGCTCACATGTGACTTGCTTGGCGTGTCTGCTATGGCACTGGGACTGGAACCCAGGACTCCAGAGTTGGCTGAACGTTTTGCTTGGTGGGGCTGTATCGCTTTTGAAGCATTTGCATTGGCTGCCGATGGTTGAGATGGGGGCTTCTGCGGAGACATCTGTGTGGTCCCCATGTGCGGACCACAGGTAGGTTGCTGAGAATGGAAAGGAATTCTCAGCTGCAAAAGGCCCTGCAGAGAGGGAGTCCCTGGGGCATGGCAGGTGCTGTGAAGAGACTAAGGGGGAACAGGGAATCACAGCTCAATGCCTCTGAGGCTTCTGTCCTGGGCTCCAGGGAAGGGCGGCAGAAAGACTGGGCACATAGGATGCGATGTGCAAGGCTTCCTTGGAAGACTTTCTTGCTTTAGCCTTTTATAGCTGTGCTGGGCGCAGGCTGGTTCTGCCAGAACTGGGGCCGTGAGACTGGTGGATGCCCTCAACAATTCACATTCAACCAGTTCATCCCAAACCCAGAGCTGACAAAGCCTCTCTCTCCTCTGGTCCAAGAAGGCAGCTTGAGGCCGATTCCAGAGGAGTAGGGACAAGATCGCAGAGTGGCTGTCCTGCACTGGCAGCAGGAAGTATGCATGGGGTGAGAAGTTGAGGTTAGAAGCTATTGGTTCTGGGAGCCTGTGTCAAGGGCTGAGAGTCCAGAGGGAAGCCATGAGGGCATCATACAGTGTGATCCATGAAGACAGGACACAGCCTTGAAGAAGGTCAGGCAGGGAGGCTGGGCTGAGTTCTCTGCAGGCAGGCTGCTGTGTTGCATGGGGCAGGGCCAGGAGTGGAAGGCCGCAGGGGAGCTGGGTCATGGCTGGTGAGTGTGGGCTCCAGGTGAGGCTTAGGCTGCCCTGCTGAGTCCAGGTCTCGAGGGCAGCATGGGCATCTCTGGAAAGGCAGAGGGCCTCGCTGTGGTCAGATGTGCCCAGCACATTCTGGTCCCCAGCACACACTAGATGTGGGAGTGGGGGAGAACTCTGTCTTAGGACAGGTGCGTGTGTTCGTGTATGTGTGTGTGTGTGAGTGTGTGTGTGTGTAGGGGTGGTGATCGGGGGGATGGGAAGGAAGGAGGGAGTGCCCACTGAGCGCCAGCCTCCAGTACCCCTGTCATTTTAGTCTGTGCTCACAACTGTCTCTGGGATTCCCCCCTTCTGCATTCACTGAGGCTATAAATGCAGATTTATCTGCACGGGGGTTTGGTTAATTTCTGTTCCCTTGCTTGCCTGCAAGCTCCCTGAGGGGTGGGATGTGTGTCTACCCTCTGTTCCGTCTCTGATGCCTGCGCGGGGCTCACTCTGCTTTCAGGAATTGCTCACTGAATGGACCCCAGAGCTACTTGATACCAACCCATCTCAGGCCTCTCCCACCCATCCTAAGCCCTTGTGAAGGCTCTGGGAGGGACCTGGGCAGCGAGGATCCCCTCAGTAACTTGCATGTATGTAACCACAGCTTGCTTCTTGTGGGGACACCCGGTGTGGTTTCTGGCCTGCCCGAGTTCCGGGGGGGCCCCAAAGAGCGGCATACGGCAATGACTGTGTGGCTGTTGCTGGTTCTTCCGTGCTCCGCAGGTCCACGGTCTCGCCTTATCCAACACACACGAGGCCCTGCTCTGAGAAGGCCCGGAAGCCCTGATTCCATCTGTATATGTTGTCTTACATTGTTACCACCACGGAAGGATGTTTTAAATATATTCAGCCAAATGTCTGATTAATGTCTCTCCAGAAAGAATGGCAGAGCTGTAAGGAGAGGGTTTATTTATCTCTCTCTCACCATGATGGGTATCTAATTCTTCCCAAATGTCAGTACATCCCAAGGTGCCCATCCAGAGAGGGCCACCAGGCGGTGGCTGCCTCTTCCTCCACTCAGAGGTCTCTGACCCAGCCACCCACCTGGACCTCCAGGCCCCAGGCCCCAGAGTAGGGGGGGTTTCCATATCACCCAGAGGGTTTCCATATCAAAGCCACTGCAAGGAAGTTGTTCCCTGGGAGCATGGGGTCTCTCCGCCAGGCTTTTCTTGTGCCTGAGTCCTCAGGTTCTTGCCAGCCTAGCCAGCGCTCCCCAGAGGGCCCCTTCTGTCTCCCCTCATGGCCTCCCCTCCGCTCTTGCTCGGGTTTTCCTCGCCCTCTCATATGTTTGGGGGTAGATGTCTCCCACTTCATTCCCATCAGCCTGTTTCTGCCACTGCCCTTGCTGCCCTGGGGAGTCGCTCTGTCCCAAGAGCCAGGTGGAGTTCTCCATCCTTCTCCCCTCCCCACTGCTCAACATCATCCCAGAGGGCACAACGTCTCCCTTTGCCTCCACATGGCCTGCATCTTCCATCCTTCCTGTCGGGATGGGCCCACTCATTCCCCACATGGAAGAACCCCATCCGTTCCCTTGGATTTCTGTCTCCTTCACATGGGCTCGCCCAGAATAGGATGCCCTGTGTGACTTTGCTTCTTGTCCCTCCCCAAACTAGACCGAATGTTTCCAGGGCACCCACCCCTCGGACTGGCTACTGTATCCTCAGCATGTTACTCTTTGGTATGGCAAGGAAGAAGGTAGATGAGATATTATTAGATATTTAATACTGTTGAGTCTTACAGATGTCTTCTGGGTGTCTTACAGATAGCACCATTAGGGTTTTTGCATAGCTAAGGAAACTGAAGCTTGGAGTGGTTAAGTATCCTTAACCACTGTCCTTAATCATAGTAACAACAACAACAACATATTTGCCTGCTTCATCCCCCCTCCCCTGCCCCCCAAGGCCTGTGTATTAGCTGGCTCTACACCATTCACAGTTGAGGAAGAAATGGGGGGGTGGTGCAGGGAGATGGAGGGAGAGAGAGAGGAGGGAGAGAATGGGGCACAGAGAAAGAGTGTGGTGGAAGTGGGACCTGGACCCAGGCTGCCCCCAGAAGCGCCCTCTTTCCCCTGATGTGCGTGCCCTTCCCAGCATTCCTCCCTCCCGTGGGCAGTGAGGACTCGCTCCCAGAGGGCAGAGGCCAGGCTGTGGGCGGAAGTTCCAGAGCTGCATCCCCCGTAGGCATCAGATCTGACAGCAACACATGCACCTCCAGCTGGCCGGTCCCCACGCCACTGTTCGAGAGCAGAAGTGATGGTAAATATTTAATTGTGCTTCCACCATAACTTTCTGCCAGAGCTCTCAATATGCTTTATAAATGCAAATGAGCGCTCTTTTCCTCTCCAGGGAGATGTAAACCTCCTCAAATCACTTTTATTCAGCCCCCACCAGAATGTAATGCCATAATCAGGAGCTCTCTGTGCCAGCAAAGAAACTGTCCTTAATCATATCGAGTGGATGGTTTACGGTTTTGTGGTCTTCTGTCTCCACAACCGGCAGGATGCGGAGAAATGGATCCCTCTTGCTGCAACTTCCGTCCAGTAGGGTGGATGGAAAACATTATTTAGGAACAGTTTCAATTATGGCCCTGGAGTAGGTGACTGTGAATATAATGAAGTCTTAGATTATATTAATGTGGTTAACCGGATGCACTAGTCCTTGGAAGGCTTAGAAATGAAGGCTACTTCTTATTTTTGTCTCTGGGCTCCATTTCCCTTGCTGCCTCTGTCTCTTTACCACTGCTCCAACTTGGTCCTGTGGTGAAAGTGGGTTGTGATACATTATTCTGGGTGCTTTTGTGGTTTCTCGGCTTTATGAGCAAAGCCCACCATCCGGACTCCAGAGCCCCGGTAGAGCCCCTGAAAGTTCATATGTGCCTGATGGGCGGCAATCTCGGGAGCTATGGCATCGGTGTGGGAGGCTGTGTGACCTCGCGGAAAGCCCCGCACCTTTCTGTGCCCAGGTCCCCAGCTCTGTCAGAGGGGTTCACTGGCTCCTGCTCCCAGGCCACCTGGTGGAGGCATTTTAATCATGGAGATGAATTTCTGCAGAGCCTCATGGAGTGTCTTCTGAGAAGCGTGTTATGTAAATTCGGTGTGTCATTATGATCATTATTAGTGCTGTGGAGTGGAGATGAGGGGGAGAGGGAGGGTTGCTCCAGGAAGGGCCCAGCCTCCCCAGCTGTCAGAAGAATCAGAGGAGAAAACAAACTGGTGGAGTCTGTTCCAGTGCTCGCCTTCCTTCAGATATGCGTGGGGTAGGACTCTTAACCCAAACCCAGACTCAAATGGGCAAAAAAATACAGCTTGCTGTATTTCCTTTACTCCCTTCAGTTTGCTTTTTAGAGCCTACCCTATTCCCCCTGGGGTGACAGAAGTGTGACCAAGGGTATAGGCGGGCTGTGTAGTACCAACTTGTGGAGGAAGCTGCCTCATTGGTCCTCTTAACTCCTATCCACACTGGCACCCATTAAGACACCCCACACCCCATCTGACCCTTGCTTATAGTTCATGCACATCATCTCTTAGTGGTTCTGGGTCCCTTTTGTTAGCCCTGATGGGACCTAAGGCTCCCTCTGCTCCGTCCAAGCCATGTCAACCTGGTGGGGTTGCTCGCTGCAACCTCCCATGCTGGCACACTCAGTGTGCAAGGCCCTGTCACCTCGACAGGCTCCCACGATCCCTTCTCTGGGGTGGGGCACTAGGACATGAGAGATAGCGAACCCGTTTCCTCAACACAGATCCTCATTCATCACTGCAATTTTCATTCCGTCTGCCCTGCCCATAGGGTGGCTTTCTTCTCTGGTTTGTGCCAGGAGTCCTTCTGTTTCCCAAGCGGCCCACAATTTTGTGACAGCATTCTGCATTCATGTCTCCCTTCTCCTGCCTGAAGCAGTGAACACAGAATAGGGGGGTTCAGGAGAAAACAGAAATAGAGGAGGGAAAGGCCAAAATGACATATGTATGGCTGTTTCCCCCTCCTCTGTTTGCTGAGCGCCTGTGCAGCTGGGCAGTTCCTTCGATACACGCCCTGGGGGGGGTGGTCCCAGCCTAAACAGCACCACTGGGTGAATTTAAAAAGGTGCCTGTCTGGAACAACTGGATATCCATGTGACAAAAACAATTGTACACTTGATTTGCACCTCCCACCTTATGCAAGAAGAAACTCAAACTAGATCATGGACCTAGGTAGGACCTTTGGGACCTTGGATTAGGCAAAGATTTCTCAGTATGACACCAGACAAGTGAAAGAAAAAGTTGATAAAGTGGACCTCCTAAGCATTTAAAACTTCTGCTTTTTGAAACACACTGTTAAAAAAGGAAAGAAAAGACAAGCTGCAGAGCAGGAGAAAATATTTGCAAAGCACATATCTGATAAAGGACTGGCATCCAGAATGCACAAAGAGCTCTCCAAACTCTTTAATAAGAAATTTGAAACTTGCAAAATCTTGAACATACTGCACCAAATAGGACATGCAGATGGCAAGGAAGCATGTGAAAAGATGTGTAACATCACTCATCAGTAAGGGAAGGAAAAGCCACAATGAGCTACAAGCACGCACCTGTGAAGATGGCCCAGGTGAGAAGTGACTGAGCCCCCCAAGTTGGTGAGGACGTGGAGGAACTGGAACGTTCACGCACTCTCGTGAATGCCCCCAGACTCGGGGCAGCAGGTGCATGGGGAGACAAGCTGTAGTGTGTCCTCGCGGGGGAGTGCTACTCAGCAATAAATCAGAATGAACTGCTGATGCACACAGCACGATCAGTTATTTTAAAGATTTTATTTATTTGTCAGAGAGAGAGAACATGAGCATAGGCAGGGGGAGCAGCGAGCCCAACGCGGGGCTCGATCCCAGGATCCTGGGATCATGACCTGAGCCGAAGGAAGAGGCTTAACCAGCTGAGCCACCCTGTCATCCCTCATTGGTCTTTTGTTAAAAGAAGACTTAGTGACTTAGAGAGAGTGTGCGCGAGCACAGGGGGAGCGTGGGGGAGAGGAAGAGGGAGAGGGAATCTCCAGCAGACCTCCCACTGAGCAGAGAACCTGATGCGGGGCTCAGTCCCAGGACCCTGAGACCATGACCTGAGCCGAACGAAGGCAAGAGTCTGATGCTTATCCAAATGAGCCACCCAGGCGCCCACAATGTGATCAATCTTAAAATTATGCTAAGTGAGAAAAGCCAGATAAAATATAGTATATGCTCTATTTATATAAAATTTCAGAAAATCCCAGTTAATCAATCGATGGTGACAGAAGGCCAACTATTGCCTAGGGACAGTGATAGGGTGGGGCAGGGGCAGGAGGAAAGGAGGGTTTACAAAGGGACAAGGACATCTCTGCGAATGACGGATATATTTATTATCTTGAGGCCGGTGACAGCTTCATGTATAAATATATGTCAGAACGTATTCAGTTGTATGACTTAACCATGTGCAGTTTACTGTGCATCATTTCCACCTCAATAAAACTGCTGAGGGAAAAAAAAAACAAAACCCAAAGAGGCTTTTGGCTTTGCTGATCAGGAGCTCATGGGTAGCTTTTGGGGAAGAGTTTCCATTGAGAGGTGGGGGCTGACAGCAGTCAGTAAGAGACTGAAGAGAAAAAAGAAAAAAGAGGGAGGTGCCTTGTGCTCAGGATGCTTTACTGCTCTCTCCCAGAAAGCTGTTCTCCTGAAGAACAAGTCTGTGGTCACCATGTGCCCGGAGATCTTGGTGTATGAGTTGTAGCTACTGTCACAGCTCCCTGGAGCTCAAGCTCCCTGGAGTTCACATCACAGCTGAGTCAAGGTGCTCTTTCCATGAATGGCGAAAGGGATCAATAACCAGGAAGCAGGTCACAGGGACTTGGGAGGTACATTTGTGTGAGACCCGGCTGAGTCTTGGGGGAAGGGGTGGCGTGGATTTGGGCCCAGGGGCAAAGGGACTTGCAGGGAGGCTGAGTCTTGGGAGAGTGGCTGGGGACAGGGGAGTTCATGGGACACCACCCATGGGTGTCAACATGGATGCCTGAAAGGGAGGCAGGGGACAAAGTGGGGGAGACGTGCAGGCCGACAGGTGAGGCTGGAGAGTGAGCCCAGCAGGGAGGAAGAGGGCAGAAAGACGTGGCCCAGGGAGTTCAAGGAATGAATTAAATTTGGTTACTGGATTGACATGGCCATGGAAGAGCCTCTTGAAGAGGACCCTGGGAAGAAGCCATGGCTGGGGGTGAAGTTTCCGGACAGGTGGCTTCATCCTGTGCAGGCACCTTTCAGACTTCCAGGCTTCTAGGGAGAGAACAATGGATGCAGTGTCAGGACCCCTGAGATCTGAGCTGTGGCTTCCTGACGAAGCTCTTCCCCTCTTAGCCTAAGACTTCACAAAGGGGCTCAAGGCTCCTAACACTGACATTTGTAGTCATAAGTAACCTTGTTATCACCATAAGGGTGACCATCTAGCAATTCTCCTGACTCACCAGATTTTCTCTTTTGACCCACAGAAACTTTAATGGACACCAGGACAGCTACTGCAGAGCTGGGCTGGACGGCCAATCCTGCATCAGGGGTGAGTGTCATCCATCCATCCTTTAATCCTGCTGTGTAGTCCCGGGCCTGTAGGATGGCTGGGGGAGCAGAGTCTGGCTAGAGCTGGACCTTCGGAGGGGGATTGGGATAGAGGTGTGAATAGCTGTGTCCCCTGCCCATCTGCTTCAGGGGTCTCAGATCTGAGCTGCTCCCCAGTGTGGTGATGCAGGCCATCTCCTGACACAGTCCCTCAAGGAGTTGGCCCCCAGGCAACTAGGACTGTACCTGTGTGGGGACAGGGGTAGTAGCTGCTGAGAGCTAGGCACTCAAGCTGGTGGTGTTGGCACAGATCAGAAATTTGTGATGTCCACAGGGTTGCCAAGACATAAGGGCATAAGGAAGAGCTGGAGGTCAGAAGGGCTGAGGCTTCCTTTCACCTGGAGCTTGCTTTAGAGAGTTGCTCTTGATTCACTTGTTCGGTGTTCATGTGCCTGGCCAGGCCTTGTTAGCTATAAGAATGGACGAGCTCTGAGGACCTCATGGCCTCCCATGGGTGTGTGGCTACCATGTTCATGGATAGGCTAAAGTATATCTTTTCTCTGTGGCAGTAGAGAGATCAGCAGGCAAGTATGGCCCAGAGCTGGGAGTGAGGAACTTAGGAGGGACCCATGAGGCTTTGCATAAAAGTTACATGCCCATTGGGGTTTACAGAATGTTTAGGGGGTTGATGGGTGATGAATGGGAAATCTGCAAAGATATTCCAAGTAGGAGCCATAGTTGAATAGGGTCATGAAAAGACATGAGAAAGGGGAATCTGTGTTTCTGGAATGTGGCAGGGTATGGACAGTGCCAAGGTGGGGTATGGGTTGGAATGGGGCATGGTGGTAGAAGACTGTGCCTGCCATGCTGAGGCTTCTGTGTCCATTCTGTCCTGCAGGTAATGGACAGATCCCGGGCGGGAGAATAACACGGCCACACCTGCTGATAGGATTTCAGGGAACAGTTGAGAGAAAGCATTTAAGAGCCTCTTCCAGCTGTCCTGTGTGGGTCAGAAGAGTGGGATGAAAACAGGATACTTAGAGGACCATTAGAGCAAAGCAAAGGCAGAAACACTGGCAGCATTTGGCCATGGATAGACAGCAGGGGGACAGAGCAGGAGACAGAGGAAGGGAGATAATGTTCAGAAGCCTGGCCTGAGTAACTGGCTCACTGCAGGGTTTAATCACCAAGGGAGAGGGTAGGGCAGTGAGTGGACTCTTCATCCCAAAGAGGTAGCCAAGTCAGCCGGGGTGGTGAAGCCCCTATCTCCTCCCAAAAGGCCCATGCCTTTGGTGGCCTCCAGCCCAGAGCCTGTCTATATCCTGTGGCACACATCACAACAAGGCACAAACAGGCCTGTCATGAACCTGTGCTGTAGGGACAGTTCTCAATGACCACTAGGGGCCCAGCAGGCTGTGCACACTCCCTGGCTCTCACTCTCCCCCCAACAGTCCCAACAGTTACGGAATCCCCCCAACCATTAGGAGCAAGCATCCCGTCTTAGGGCAGGAAGACAAGGATTAGGATGGGTTGGTTGGTGGTTTCCAAGCTGGGCCCAGGGCAGGGGTCAATCCTGCCCACAGTGCCCAAGTCCCAGTTCTGTTGGGAGCACTGTGGGCTACTCGAGAATCTTTCCCACTTCTGGGAGGGACTATGCAAAGCCAATGAGGCAGCCACTTTTCAGGCTGCTGGATGTTAAGAACTTGCCACTCTTTTACAAATTACATTATTGTTTGAAGGCCTGTGTTTTCACAAGGCATTGACATGATTTATGGTTAATTTTCCCCTTGATTTTTGTACACACCACCTGTCTTCTTTAAACGTCGGCTCTCCTTTCCCAAGGAAGATTGTCCTTTAGGAAAACAATCAAAGTCAAGTGGTGCCCTTTAGAGACAGCAGCTGGCTGGGCTGCTCTGTTTTTGCTCTCCCACTGGTTAGCAGCCCAGTTCAGCCACCGTTCCCCAGGCTTTTCTCTCGAGAACATACAGCCAGGTAGTTCTTCTCTTTGTGCCCTGAGCAGCTTCAGAGCCTGGTTGGTTTCTAGAGAGTGCCGGGAGTGTCAGGCTGGCCCTTAGCTGGGTGAAGAGGGAGGACCAAGAACTATGCTTCCATCTCAAACCTTCTCTCCACCTCTCTCTGTCCTCATCCTAGATGGTTGCCCCCAATTCCCTGAACACTGCATGGCTCCCAAGCATGTGTCCCTAGCCCATCTTGCACTGGGTGCCCACAGGCAGGTCAGTTGAAGCTTGGCCCGAGCAGAATTCAGCCCCCTCTTCATCTCCCATGAAACATGTGGGCTCCATTTCACCAGGTTGTAAAGGCCAAACACTGGAGTGATTCTTTGTCATCTCCAGGCCCATCTGGAGGAACACCTTCGCAGCATCCCCAACCACGCTGTGTCCCAATCCCAGCTCCTCCGAGGGCCAGGGAGCTTTCCCCAGTAGCACTGTGCACAGTTGCAAATTTTGCATTTTTATATGTTAGTGTGGACTAATGTCTACCCCACATTTCTATTACCTCTTGGTTATCCCGTAACCTCTGAGGTTAGTTGGGATTCTGCCTTTCTGTTTACCATTGGAGATGGACACCTGGTTCATGACCTGACTTGGCTACTTGTTGATAGCTTCTGACCTGGACAAGTGGGTAGGTCATGGTGCCAGTCTCAGAGTTGGAGGACACAAGAGGGGCAGAAAGCTTGTGCAAGAAAGAGGCTGTGCTCAGCATGGGACCCGTGGAGTCTGCAGGGCCCCCACAACCCAGCTCTGCCAGCTCTTGACTCAACTCATGGGCAGTGGAATCAGAAGGCGGGCAGCACACGTCCATAGGGAGGGGAGCCCGGGGCATGCCTGCTCTCTCCCAGGGAGTGTCTGGAGCAGGGAGAGGTGACACAGCACTTTGTGAAGGGGAAGGAAGACCAAACACGGGAATGGAAGGAATGGGGCTGTGGACATGTTGACCTTTCAGGGAAAGGGACTCCTTTTCTGTGGCAGGACAGAGATAAGGGGCCTGCACAGAGATGCAACTGCTCAGGTTTGGTGACTGAAGCCATAAAACAGAAAACTCTTCCAATGATCTATCTTCTCACTGATGTTGGAGGATGGGTTCAGACAGTGAGGGTGGGGCGAGGGGTCTTGGGCAGCAGCGTTTAGGAGAGAGGGGCAGGTTTGAAGGAACTGCCGCCGTCGGAGGGCTGGAGAGAGGCAGGTGTGTTTAAGAGTGTGGCCAGGCTGTGGCTGCAGGCCATGTGTTTGTGACGCCCGATCGGCAGGCCCCCGTCAGCTGCTGACTGTACAGGAGGAAGTGTGCTGGTGGGATCATCCTGAGGTATGGAGATGCAAGAACAGGGGGCCTGGAGGAGTAAGGAGCTGAGGACATCGGTCGGAGGTGGATAGTGTCTTACATCATGGCATCTACTCAGCAAGAAGAAGAGTGAAGCCGGGAGAGGACTGACCGCTGTGACAAAGTGCAGGGACCCAGATGGCAGTCTCATGAGCCTGGAGGAGGACCCCAGACTGTGGATTTGAGTCAAGGCTTGGATTGAAGAGATCAAGAGTACTTCTGGGTGGTCAAGAGATCCAGGGAGAGGGGCCAAGTTCAGGCATATGAGAAGTCAGGAGGCTGGATGGGTGACCCACATCTTCCAGGACCCACTGGGGTGGTGACGTCCCCAAAGTGGGCAGAGGTCTCAGAGCCTGTGTGCAGCCAGGAGACTGTGCCTGCAGGCTTAAGATGGAGAAGGGTAGGCTGTTACTGTTCCGGTAGCTGGGGCATCCCCAGGGAACTGAATTAACTCTGACCTGAAGAAGCATCATTCTGCCAGGAGGCCCGACTGGCATTACAGTGAACCCTATGCACAGTGCATGGCCTGGGAGGTGGGCTCCCCATGGGACCCTTCCTTTTATGGGGCTTGCTGGGTGTCTTCCCTGCTGTGTTTGAGAACTACCAGCTGTGGGAAGGAATTGGACTGCCCACCCACACAGAGCCCACAAATTGTTCTCGTTTATATTGCTGGAGAGTGGATCATAATATTCCATGTCAGAAACGGAAAGTATTCGTGCCCAAATGCAAAATGTTGCTCTCTGATCTAATTGCACCTTTAATTCATGGCCTTTAGGTTTAACCTGAATTGGAGGCCTCCTGGTGAGCAGAAGGAGAAAGTAACGTTTATAAAGTCACAAATGCCAGGGAGGAGCTCAGCTTCCAGCAAAGCGTATCCCGGGCGACCCCTCCCTCGGGCTAGCTTCATTTATTTCTCCCATACCCTTGCTTCCAGAAGGTTCCATGACCTTCGCTGTTCAGGGCCTCTGGGCAATGGGAGAGTTCAGGGAGGCCCCCCAGTGAACACTTAGTGAGTAGTGGTCTTTATGGCTTCACGGTCCTCTCCCAGCTGTCTGCCGCCATTTCTGGATGCTGCCTGACCCTCCCTACTCTTTTTCTTCCCCACTCCCACACTCTTGGGTGTCAGCTCTGTTCTCGTCCCCTCAGGGAGCCCTCCTGGATGCTCCTGTCCACCAGGGCCCAGTAAGGTGTCCTCTTCTTAAAGCCCAGGGGGCTTGGTGCTGACTTCTGACATACTGTCCATCACTCTGTGAGCTAACCAGATGCTGACATATGATCTTCCCCATGGGCTGGAGGGTATAGCAGCTTTATCTCTGCACCTCTGGTGCCCAGCATCGGCTCAGCAGGGAGTAGGCTCCAGGGGACAGGCTCCAATAAATGTTCGTTGGCCCAATAATGAGGAGCATTCTGGATGCTTTTTGCATCGCCAACCCAGGGTCCTGAACTTAGAAGATGTTCAATTTAGGTTTATTGTAGCCTAAGAAAATGTTTGTTGTAGACCTCTCCACACCCAATTAGTTGTCAGTATCCGCTTACTTATTTTTAAGGATTTTATTTACTTATTTGTTAGAGAAAGAGAGAGCACAGGCAGGGGGAAAGGCAGGTAGAGGAAGAAGGAGAAGCAGACTTCTGCTGATCAGGGAGCTGGACGTGGGGCTTGATCCCAAGACCCTGGGATCATGACCTGAGCCAAAGGCAGTTGCTTAAGCCACTGAGACACCCAGGTGCCCTGGTCAGTATCTTTTTAGAGAGCTTACTTGGTGATGGAAATGGTGCCAGCTAAAGGAGACCAGGACATTTACCAGAAAGGGCCAGTTGCTCTCAGATGCTGGGGTGGGGGGTAGATTAGAAAAGCAAGCCCTGGTTGCTCTGACAGGGGGACTTATTCTGCTGCTTATTGGGAGTCCAGCCCCAGAGTTCTTTTACTTTCCAAGTTTCACCAGGGCTTGCCGGCCCTGTGTACCCGGTCGGTGGGTGGCCTCTGTCTGTGGGACATGCAGCGGGAGTGTAAACACCTATCAGAGTTATCTTCAAAGGCCATTCCATGGGTGTCTAGACTCCAACTCCATCTGCACTGCCTTGGGGAACCACCTTTGTGGCCCGTGACATATACTGTTCACTCCTTTAATTTCGGCAAATCTTTATCATGGTAAGTGGAATTTGATGGAAAAAGGAGGGAAAGAGGAGTCCACAGCCCTGCCCAGTGAACCTTCAGGATGAGCTCACTGACTGTGTGTGTCCCTGCATATATGCATCTGTATGTGCCTGTGTATGTGTGTCTGTCTATATGTGTGCGTGTGTATATATGTGCACTTACATATATGTGTTTGTGTGTGTATACATATGTGTATATGCTTGTGTGGATGTATATGTATATGCGTGTATATACAGTCATCTGCATGTGTATATATATGTGTGTGTGTCTGTGTGTGGTTGTATATTTGTGTGTGTGTGTGTGTGTGAAGTTAAATGAGTTGATTTCATTTCATGCCCCTGTTGTAGGCAGTAGGCAGGTCCTAGAGTTCTGAAAATATCTTAAATGACTGGAGGGTTATTGACTTAGTGGCAGAGCTTCCAGAGGGGGCCACTGTAGGGAACGGCACGCATTTGAGCACGCTAATTCAGTTAAGTCCTGACATTAGAGACACGTTTACGAGCGCAGGAACACGCGGGCTTTACTGCATGGCCATTCCTTGCTGGCCACCTGTGGACCCCCATGGACCCTTGGCTGTCCCCGGCTGCCTCTCACTCCACATCTGTCAGTCCTCCAGGCACGTCTGCTGGCTGCCCCTTATCATGGGAATAAGGAAAGCATGCTCAGGAGAGGAATCTGCTCTAATAACACCCCGTTCGTTCCAAGGCCACTCAAAATCAATTGAAATTTGTCTTTCTGATGGATGAGAAGCTCTGGAGGAGCCCTGAAGCCCCCAGGCCTTGGCATGAGATAAACTGGCTCCCATTCCAGCTGTGGGATCTTGGGCTGGGCGTTTGGACCTCGCCGCTGCAGGTTGCCCCTCTCCTCGGTCCGGCAAGCGCGGCACCTTTCTCCGAAGATGGAACAAGTCAGTAGAACATTTTCTCTTCGTAAACATTCATGAAGTGTTAGTGTAGTACTAAGCCTGTGGAGGGCTGGATTTTCTCTTTTCTTTATTTGATGACTCAATCATGTTAATGAAGACAGAAAAGCCTGAGCTAAATTAGGCAAGTCCAAGAGAAATTTAGCCCCGGGCAAAATGATTTTGTGAATGGCGCTTTATGGTGTTTGAATTTCAGGCCTTGCCGGGGGACAGGCGGGCAAAGGTGGTTGGGGTTGGTCATCCTTTCTCAGACTGGTACCACTGCCTGGGACCTGGGGGCCTTTGGCCTGGTCGCTGATTGCTGGAAGCCACACTCTTGTATTGGTCAGGGTTCTCCGGTGGCCAGTGACAGAAAAGCCCGACCAAGTCTTAAAGGAAGTGCCCTGGCTCGTGAAACTGGCTGGTATGAAGGCTGGTGTGGCTTCTTGTGTGGGCCCCAACCATGTTAATCCTCGCAACAGCCCCATTTTACAGATGAGGAAACTAAGGCACAGAATCAGCTATGAAATTGCTTCCAGGCACATGGATAGAAAGTGCCAGAGCAGACGTCTAACCTCCTTCAGGCTGCTTTCCTGCTGACAACCACACAGTACTATCTTTCCCAATGAAACGCTGCCCACTGTGGCGGCTCCAGAAGCCGGCTTCAGAAGGAACTCCCAGGTTGCGTTGCTATGGGCTCCTCGAATCCAGGCTCGGTATCTAAATGGTTTTCTCTCACAGTGCGAGAGATGGATGGTATCTTTTTCTCGAGCTGTTACCAGGAATGGATATTGCTTTCTCCACCGAGAGAGGTCTGGCCTCCCAGGGAGCGGGCCTCTGACCTCCCCGCTCCCTCCCTCCGCTCCTCCCCTCCCCTGGCCTTCTCAGGTGACCTCAGAGATAAGTCAGAGCTCCCCACCCTGGGCCTCCCACCCACTCTTTATCTTTTTCTCTCCCTACCAAAAGGCCTGTAATTAGGAAACATTAGCAGGCTCCAAACAGCTTTCATACCTCAAACATCCTGTGTAATTGCACTCAGCAGTGCTCTTCCCTGGCTATTAATGTCACTTTTATGAAGCAATGAGGAACAAAACACCCCGAGGCACTTAAAACATTTTTTTATATAATATGCATCTTTTAGGAGTGGAAGTTTAAAATCACCTGCCTGACAGAGACATTGATAGACAAAGGCATGGGAGCCAGGGAGGTGGGGCCCTGGGAAGAGGAAGAGAGTCCGAGAGGAGCTGAGGCGCCCCATGCTGCCCTGGGCAGAGTGTGGTCGCTGGGGCTGGGTGGGTCCCCAGGGGAGGAGAGGTGGGTCCGATGAACAGCAAGCTTACCCTTCTGCCCAGCTTCATCAAGTGTGATCGCTCTCTCCTGGGGCTCCTGTGTGAGATCTTCTTCGTGGGCATGTGTGGGCCTCTAACAGAGGTGAATAGTAGGTTACAGACTAATTACGATAGTGGTTGCTGAAATACGTGGGGTATGACTGTGTACGTGTGTGGAGATCAGGTAGGAGGGCAGGAGGGAGAGAAATGAAGGGAGACATGCTTCTTAGAGCTTGTTGTTAAAGAACTTTGGGAGTTGTGGTGGGTCACCAGAACCTTCTCCATTGTGGAGGTAGGCTTAACCTTCATTTGCCCAGACAGACCCATGTCTTTCCTCATCTCTAAAACCTTCCCCAGAAAGGCAGTCACCCCACCACATCCCTCGTTCCAGCGCTAAAAGCCTCCTGCCACTGATAGGTGAGCCCAAGGACCAAAGGCCTGATGACAGATCCCCTCAGGTTGAAGGCAGGAGTGGCTCTCAAGGCTGTGGAAGGAAACGGGGCTCCTGACTCAGGTGCCAGGACAGAGCTGAGGCGGGGCAGAAGGGGCTCAGTGCCCTGAGAGCCCAACTCACAGCTCCCTCACACAGCCTGCCTTGGCAATGGAAAGAAATGGGGTAAGACAAAGCTTTAGAGGGAAGGTGAGGCAGAGTTGAGAGGTGTAGCCAAGATGGGTAGGAAGAAAATGGAAGAAGAAGGGAGGGTAAGAGTGGGCAGAAACAGGTGGGGACACTGAGTGTAGCTCAGGAGACAGGGTTCTGGCCTCAGTGGGAACAGAGCAACCCTCCCATGAGGCCTTTGGCTTTCCTTCCCCTTATGGCCGGAAGTACTAGAATACTTAGGCCCAAATCCCCCCGTATGGGAATTGCCCCTTCCCGCAGTTTTACTTCCGTAGTTTTAGTTACTCACAGCCAACAGCGGTCCCGAAGCAGAGGATCCTCCTTCTGATGTACCGTCAGAAGGTCAGTTGCAGCCTAACGCTAGGTCACAGTACCTGCATCGTTTCCCTGCCTCCATCTCATCCCGTAGACATTTAAGCATTTAGTGCCATGCAGAAAGGCATTTTAAGAGAGAGACACCACATTCACATAACTTTCGTTACAGTAGATTGTTGTAATAGTTCTCTTTTATTATGAGTTCTTGTTGTTAATTTCCTACTGTGCCTGATTGAGAAATTCAACTAGGTACAGATGCACAGGAGAAACATACATAGGGCTGGGGACTGCTCGCAGTTTCAGGCCTCGTCCTGGGGGTGTTGGAAAAGGTTCCTACAGATAAGGGGAGGACTCCTGTACTTCTGGTAGTATCATAAAGGAGCAAGCCCAGCATTTGGAATCTAACGTCCTGGGTTTATTTCCATTTTCCTTTAAGTTCTTTAACTTCTCTGAGCCCCTTTTCTGCCCTGTTGCAGAGTGTAAGATCTTATTTATGCGGTGCTTGGCAGGATTAGAGAGTGTTTACCTTCTTTATAAACTCTGAGGCTCAGACAGGACCATTTGCCCTAGCTAGTACTAGTGGTTGCAGTGGCTCTCGTTGGAAGGGCGTAACTGGCCTGGGGTGTGGGGTGAGCTGGCAGAGGGAGGCCCTGGAGGCTCGAGATCAGCATTCCTGCACCGCTGTAGAGAGACTGCTTTTGGGCGGATACCGTCCCAGGGTGCACCTTGTTATTAATAACCGGGTTGCTGTTGTTCCTAATAGTGGGAACCATTGCTGCTACTCCTCACCCTTAATTAAGCACCAGCTGTATACCAGGCACTGAAAACAGCCAGTATGACCTCACTGAACTTTCACCAGGGCCATGCAAGCCAGATGGTGTTTCTCCCCATTTTACAGAGCCACCCTGGGACTCAGGGCAATTTTCCAGAGTCACAGGACTATTTAGAGGTGTGGTTAAGACTGATCGATCGCAGGCTTGTCTGGTCACAAAGCTCACTCTTGTACATCTTTCCCTGAAGCCATTAAGGAAGGGATCTCAGAGTCCTATGTCATTGAGCAACTGGAGAACAGGAGTAAGGAGATGCCAAAGTTTCCCTGTTTTCTACAAAGGGAAAGGGTAGGTTTGGGAGAGCTGGGTGTTAGTGAGTAGGGTGCTCTTTAAGCAACCCATGAATTTTTTTATAAGCACAGATAGTTGGTGATGTGTGGATTAGGAGGAAGGGAGCAGCAGGTCCAGGAGGATCTGGAGGGGGACCAGGAAGGACTGGCAGGTATCCAGAGGAGCACACAGGTAGCCCCTGGGGATGGCTGGCTCCAGGCCGTGATGGAGGGGCCTGTGGGTCAGTTTCCACCCCTGGGCCTCTGCGAATGTTCAGGAAGTGAAGACTCCTGAAAAGGGAGATATGTGACAGGATGGGTCCCATTGAGTTGCTCTGTCCTCTCCAGTGGCCTCAGCAGCAGTCTGTAGGACCAGCCCCTGCTCCATTGGAGGTGCTCTTCTGCTGATAGAATAGAGAGGGTTCTGGTCATGCCACATCCCCATCTCTTTGGACCCTGTCCCACTCACCACTCCGGTGGTGACAGGCCTGCCTGACACATTTCCCAGTGTCACAAAGGACAGCCAACATGAAAGATGTTGGACGGGGGAGCTCTGCCTTTAAGCCAGGATGGTCCTTGGCAATGGGCTACATTTACAAGTAGGTGTCAATAGCTCATTAGGCAGTGACAAGCCAGGGGTGACCCAGGTAGGCGGGGCCTTAGCGGGTGGGGCCTTGCATGTGGCTGGTCTCCTTTCCATTGGAAATGACCACAGGATGCAGAAGCAGGAGAGGCCAGACTGAGAGGGTGGGATTTGCAGTCATCTAATACAAGTCATAGAGGATGGCAGGCCCACGGTGTGTGGCACCGGCCTGAGCGCCCCTGCCATGATGGGCTCATTCTGGGAGCTGAGTTTAAAAGAAATATTGGAAACTCTAGAGCATGCCTTGAAGAGGGTGATCCTTAATCATGTTCTTCAAAGAATGTTTGTGGACCTGGGAACCTCAGCCCAAAGACAATCTGTAGCAAAGTCGAGGAGGTAAAGGAGTGAGATCGGAGTCCTCCCCAGGCTTCCCAGACTGACCACACTTGAGCAGCCACAGTCCCAGGAAAAGATGCCCTGATGTGGGTCACACACAGTGGCCACAAGCTCACCGTCAGGAGGGAGTAGACAGAATGGAGGGCGTTGTGTCCTCTCCCTGGGCTAGATTTGATTTTAGTGCACTAAATGGGAATTCTCCACTCTGAGAATGGCTGGAAGCCAAGAACTTTAGGGAAGCCAACCTCTTCCTCCTGCTCTGGCCTCCTCTCTTGTCTCCAGGATGGCTCCAGCTGGCCATATACAGCCTGGTCCTCATGCAGTCAAAACTCTCCACCCCCATGCAGTGAGGAGCCCGTGTCCCCAGCCCCTCTCCCAGTGTGGTGGCCCGGCTTCGGGCCGGCCTCCGCTACTGAGCAGAAATCCCTTGGAGCTGCAGTGACAAGTGCTCAGCTTCTCCCAGTGGTAACTGTGCTCCTCTCAGTGGAACCCAGATCTGGGCAGGGTGGGATTAGGCAGCTGGGGCCTGGGGCCCTGCAGCTCCCGCCCCTGCCTTGTTCGACAAGGCCTTGTTGGACACCAGTGAGGACCACATTCAATCGACAGCTTAAGATAATCACATGTGTGAGGCACTGGGATAATGACAGCTGAATACCCTGCCATGGTTGCCATAGTGACCAGCCAAGCACTGGTTCCCTCCTTTTTTTTCTTTCTTGTTTTCTGGGCCTCCTTGTTATGGGGCTGGCTGGTGGGGTGGGGGCTGAGTTTGGGAAATGGGAAAGAGGAGGAAAGGGGGAGGGGAGACCCAAGAGGGGCAGCCCATTATCCTCTTTTTAAATACCCCAGCTGGAGGTGTTTTAAATCCCAACAGAGACAGAGAGAAACAGTGTCTTAATCCCTAGCTCCCTGTGAATTATTTAAAGGGATCTTGTCAGAAGGATGAATTTGTCACTGTTGCAGTGTCAACAGCAGCAGCAGCTGTCATAATGGCTGAGGACCCCACTCCAGGCAGGGCCTGGTACGAGATGCTGCTGCCTGGTGGAAGTTACAGTGGCCCCGGGGGCTGTGGACCAGAACCCCCCTCCCGAGGCACAAGCCTGCAGTGTTTCTCCTGGCGTGCTGGCAGAGACCGGGGTGTGAAATGTGCCAGGATGCAAAGAGATGCATGCCATCTGGACCTTGGGCCCAGCCAGCCTCACCCTCCCTGAGTGGGGCTCCCAGAGCCCTGGGATCTCTGAGCAGCGAGAGCTGTGCACCCTGGCTGGGAATGGGCAGAGCCCACCGGTGCCCGTAAGACAGTTGGTAGGTGGGCATACCCAAGGGAGGGCAAACAGGTCCCACCTGGGCCACAGTCAGCACACCCAACCATACATGGACACACACACACACACGCACACACACACATCAAAGATGATACAGGGGGGCAAACAACCAGACAGACAAGGAAGAGTCATAGATCATACATACCATGAAGGAGAGCTGAGACTTTTTTTTTTCCTAGGTTTTATTTATTCATTTGAGAGAGAGACAGAGAGAGCACAAGCAGGGGGAGAGGCAGAGGGAGAGGGAGAAACAGATGCCCCGCTGAGCTGGGAGCTGGACATGGAGCTCGATCCCAGGACCTGGAGATCATGACCTGAGCTGAAGGCAGATGCCCAGCCATCTGAGCCACCCCGAGAACCAAGACTTTGAAGGAAAAATAACAGACCTGTGCTCAGAGAGAGGCTAAGCATGTTTCTCTGGAGGGCTGGTACCCATAATAACTGACTTGCAGGAGTCCAGTATGCCATGAACTGTCATATTTAATCCTCATGCCCATCTCCTGAGGTAGGTCCTGTTAGAGCAGCGGAGGCTAAGAGAGGTTTAAGGACTTGCCCATGGTCACACAGCTGCATCTGGTCTGACTCCAGAATCTGGACTCTTGGGCTAAGCCAGGGGTCACATGACTTCTGGAGTGCAAGAGTTAGTCATGGTGACAGCAGTGCCACTTAATCCCAACCAAAATCTCCTTCCCAGCCATCAGGATGTGTTCCGCTCGGGGGCATCTCTCCTGCTTCCACCTCAAGACAGTATTTCTTGTATTTTTCCCTCTAGTCTTTTTTTTTTTTTTTTAAATATTTTATTTATTTACTTGACAGACAGAGACCACAAATAGGCAGAGAGGCAGGCAGAGAGAGAGAGAAAGGGAAGCAGGCTCCCCACTGAGCAGAGAGCCCTCCTGGACTCTGGCAGGCGGATCCCAGGACGCTGGGATCCTGACCCAAGCTGAAGGCAGAGCCCTTAACCCACTGAGCCACCCAGGCACCACCCACCTTCTAGTCTTTCTTAAAAGGATTTTGTAGAGACTTTTAGAGACTGCACTGGGAAACAATGAGTATGTTTTTCATATTCTCATTGTTTCCATATCTGTGTCCCTTCTCCCCCTCCCTGTGCTTTTCTGCATCACAGAGTATGTAGTTGAGGGAACGCCTAGCCTCGTACCCCTGTAGGAGGAAAGCCCTTTAAAGCAGTCCCTGATAGCAGGTCCAGTTCTGGGGCACGCCACAGGGAGCCGTGGTAATGAGTGGGGGGCCCTTCCTGTCCTCCCAGCCCAGCACATCTGGGAGGGAAATGAAGGCTATTGGGAGGTGAGCTCTCTTGCAGCCCTCAGGGGGGCCATTGAGTAAATCGCTGCTTTGGTTGGTTGGTGTACTAAATGGTAGATCCCTCAGGGCTTGTAGGAATTTATGCCCCATGGACCACATTTTACATTTTAATTAGCCCTCTAGCTTGTCTAATATCCCAGCTCTTTGAAGCCTAGTGTCCTGTCTCTACCGGAGCCTTGGAGTCCAGGCTGATTGGGGGAGGGAGTGGTGGCTCTGGCCCAGCCCAGGAAATCTGCTTCTCCATGAGAATCGGGGGCCTCCTGTGGGCTCTGTGAAGTTGTGTGCTGTCCCAGCCTCAGTGGGCTTCTTGTTCAGAGAGGCAGCCATCTCTAACTGGGGTCTGAAAGTGGGTCTTTGGGTTTCCTCTGATTGGGCAGTGCCGGGGACGTTCCATATGGTTCCATGGGGCGTGTTGGCAGTGACAGTCTGCAGAATAACAGGTTCCTTCAAACAGCAGTTTGTGCCCAAATACAGACTGCCAGATGGGACCAAAGCCTGGGCGCCGTGTCCAACTTCCTCTCCCTGTGGTTTGAGCTGGTAGTGGACGATGCCTCCGGGGATTGCCTAGCTGAGAGGAGGGAACCTGTGCTGAGCCCTGCCCAGAGGACGCCCTGGAGATTCCAGGAGGGGCAGGAAAGGGGGCCCTGGTTGGCCCTCTGCGTCTGTGTGGAGGTGGAACTCGGCCCTCTCGGCCGGCCCTTCTGCTGACCAGAGACGGGATTATTTATTCAAGATGGAGGAGATGATTTCCACATCCCGATGCGTCAGCCAGAGGTGGATCCTGCGGTTGACATAGCAATGGGGCTGCTGCTGACACAAGTGGGAATGATAATGGGTCCTTACTGAATGGAAGCTCCGTTCAGGCCTGGAGCAGGATGGGTTACTCCCATGATCTCGGTCCTCTAGGCACCCATGGAGGTAAACGGTCTTCTGCAGATGAGGAAACTGAAACTCAGGAAGTCATTCATGGTTACAGAGCTGTAACTGACAGGCATCCGGCCACCGGCCTCTGGCAACCTGTCCTGCCTCTCCTCCTCCCTGCCCCTTGTCCTGTGCCATCTGGCAGTCACCCTGCTTCCAGGGTCTTTTGGCCCTGTGCTAGGCACACTTCTGCTCCAGAGAGTCCGTTCTTGTTCTAGCCTGGAATGTCCCTCCCTCGTGTGCCCTCCAGGCTGAGGGCTCTAGTGTGTCATTTAGATCTCTGCTTCAAAGAGGACCCCCTCCTTGAGGACCCCACTGCCAGCCATCCCTCTGTTCCCTTACCTGTTCCTTAAGAGTATGGGACAGTCTGATACTGTTCCTTTGTTGGCTGTTCATCTTTGTGGTTGCTCTGTTAGAGTATGAGGCCCCCAGGGCGGGGACTTTGCCTCTTGCTCACTGCTGGGTCTCCCTGACACCCAGGACACTGCTTGGGGATGTAGTAATTATGAAACCTTTTATTTAAAAAGTGGGTTTAAATGCACTGGGCTTTATACAAATCACAATAGCTAGGTTCTTGTTAGGCTAATAGAAGCCACAAAGCCAATTTCAATGATCTCTTCCTTCGCTGCAGTGTCCAGAGGAAGTGGCCTTCCTGGCCAGGTGCCACGGAAATGGGAAATGGCTTATTCAGGGCAGTTAATAGGATGCAGACGTGGTAGCCTCTGGGTATTCGGGAGGGACAGGCTCTACACAGGGTGTTGGGGCAGCAGTCCAGGTTGCTGGTAACTATCACAAATCTTTCAGCTCCGTGCTTGGAACTGTCTTCAGAGACATACAGGGGAATCAGCTAGATTCTCTTAACTTCATTCTGTAGTAGGTCTTCATTTTTGAGCAAGGAATATTCTTTCTTAGCTTGTTCATCCATCTGACTCATCAGATTTGGCTGCATATGACTTTTGCCTCTTTTTTAAAATCCAGATTCACTCTTGGAGGTTAAAGAATGCGTTCGAGTTTCTGAAGGTTGTTCTAGAAGTCAGGGTAGGTGGTCAGGTAGAATTCACGGCAGTGGTTTTGAAGGGGAACAGCATGTTTTACACACACACACACACACACACACACACACACACACACACAGCTAGCCTGCATATAGGGGATACACCGGCCACTCCTGAGCAACAGACCTACGACACCTGACTTCCAGAAAGCAGGTTTAACAACCGCTGATCTTGGAGGAACCTAAAGCTGTCTTTCTCGTACATCAAAGTCACAGTCTCAAAGCCTGAACAAGTACTTTCTGATGGATGTCATTGTTTTCTTTACTACGCTTATCTCAAGGATTCAAGGACGGGTGGTCCATTTGCATCAATAATAGTGCCCTTTCAAAGGCTATTAATATTCTGCTGGTTGTGCAAAGCTGCTTTGTTTCTTTTCCCAGGCGCAAGTTAGCCAGCCAGGTGTCACCTGCACTAAGTCCACAGAAAGGATTGGGGCTAAGGAGACAGAGAACTTAAGAAACAGACCAGGGCCTTGCTCATTCCTTCAATCTTAGAGTAATTATTGAAGGCTAGGTGCTGGGATTACAGAGAGGTCCCCAACACAGTGCAGCCTGCTAAGGGCCAGCCGTAGGGAAGGTGGATTTGTGTTTTAGAAAACTCACTGGGGCAGGGGAGTTAAAGAGAAGGACTGGCAGAGTGACTAGGAGGGGGAGGGACTTCAGCAGGGGGCGGGGGAGGGGGAAAGGGCCAACCCTGTGAATGAGCTCTGGAGGAGACAGGAGACTTGGGTTTGGCACCTCCACCCAAAGATGGGGAATGGAAGTGGAGAAGGCGGAGTCTAGAGTGCTTCCTGGATAGCTGGCATAGGGCCTGGCTGGTGGAGGGGCCAACTGTGTGCAGGAGCACTGCAGAGAGCATGGGGGAATGCGGAATATTCATCAGGAGGCATCCAGCAGCCAGCTGGGGTAGAGAGCCTGGGGTACCCGGCAGACCTGGAGGTCAGTGATGGGTGAGACCTGAGGTGGTTGCAGCCTTGGGTGTGGTCAGCAGCTCTCTGGGCATAAAGGGAAAGGAGAAGGGATTCCTGAGAAACCAGTGGATTTCAGGGATCCCAGACATTACTGAATTAAAACGCAGTTGTGTGATACCAGTGCTGCAAAGCTAAATGCATGGAGTTATTTTGCTTGTCGAAATCAACTAATAAATTAGTCAAAACATAATTCCCTGTCCTCAAGGAGCTCACAGCCTGGTAGGGGAATCCACAGTCGTACACGGAGCAATTAACAAATAGTTCAAAACAGTGTCTTATGAAATGCTAAATTGTGTGGAAAAGCTCAGTCATGCTGTGAGCATCCAGAAACATGGTAGCTGTGTATAAGCCAGGAAGGCGTCATAGAGGGCAGAGTACTTGAGCCCCTTCACGGGAGGGAGCCACACCGAGGGCTCGAAACTACCACCCACCAGCTGCCTGACTTCAGGCCAGCTATGGGATGTCCCTGGGCTTCAGTCTGCCCATCTGTCAACAAAAGGTTTTCATCAGCATGACCTACAGTGGTTTCCAGCCAGATCTGTTCCTCTCTGGTTCTGCATCTTGGAGGAATGGAGATGGCATAAGAGTGGGATAGAAGAAAGGTGTCAGGCCCATCAGAACCTCAACAACAGCAGCAAGAGGCAGGGATGGGCACTGTCTCTGGGCGCAGATGTGAGAGGATGTGGCCCTGGTTTGAACCCTTGCCATCTCTCGCCTGGTCTGTTGTCATTACTTTCTGACAAACAGCGAGTCAGGGCACAAGTCCAGGCATTAAGTAATGCCATCCCTAGTTCGTGGTCATGGGGATGTGAGGGAGAAGCCAAATAAGGAGAGTATTGTTCTGGGAGAAATGGCAAATTACAGTGACAAAGGGGGTGTGTTAGACACGGAGGGTGTTTTGGCCTGATACCTGCCTGATGCCAGGCTGGAAAATCGAGGGGTCCTTGAGTGGGCTCCTGGGCCCAAGGTTCTGATCTCATCTTTGGACCACGCTGGTGATTCTCCTTAGGCTCCCAGCATCAGTGATGGGGATTCCACTTCCCTGGCCACCTGTCCCCTCTCTGGTTGCCATCTTTGCCTCACCTCGGGCATCACTTGTTCATCCACAAGTAAAACTTGCTCAAGCAAATACTGGTCACTTGGGATATAGGGATGAAGGAGTGAGAAGGGCATCCCTGGCTCAGTGGCTTGGTCACACAGGGGTCTAAAGTTACAATGGGCATGCCTTTTGTGGTTGTCAAGGTGTCAGCTGGACCAGAAGAAAACAAAGAGTTTTATTTTAAGGTTTATTTATTCATCTTAGAGAGAAAGTGCACATGAGAGAGTGTGAGCAGGGGGAGGGGCAAAGAGAGAGGGAGAGAGAGAGAGAATCTCCAGCAGACTCTCCGCTGAGCGCAGAGCCTGCCTCTGAGATCAGGACTTGAGCTGAAATCAAGAGTCAGACACTTCACTGATGGAGACACCCAGGCGCCCCAAAGAGGACTTTAAAAAGCTACATTGAAGTATTAGTTACATGTCATAAAATTTACTCATTTGAATTGGACAGTTCAATAATTTTTAGTAAGTTTACGGAAGTGATATAGTTATCACCACAGTCCCATTTTAGAACATTTCCATCACCTCCACAGAAGATTGTTCATGCCCATTTGAAGCTACTGCCCATTCCCATCTCCAGTGCCAGGGAAATACTAATGCTTTTCTATCTATAGATTTGCCTTGTCTAGACAGTTCATATACATGGAATTGTGCAATATGTGGTCTCTTGAGTCAAGTTTCTTTCATATAGCACAACGATTTAGAGTTTATCCTTGTTACATCTATCAACACCTCATTCTTTTTTATAACTGGATAGTATTCCATTTTCTGGCCACGTTACATTTTATTTAGGTGTTTACTAGTTGATGGACATTAATAAGGGTCTTAGGTGCCATATTGGAATCTGGTGGAGAGCTCTAAGAACGGAGGACTAGAGTCAGAATGGTGTGCTTTATAAATCTTAGCCCACAAATAAAGATGCACAAGAACAATCCTGGACCTTGTTTTCTTTTAGTCAAATTATTGCAGACTCTCAGTAGTCCCTGTCCCACTGGTTGATGAGAATTTCAGTCTTGATTAATGGTTCTTCCTACAACGCTTGTGCAAAGCTCCCAGAGGTCCCACTCAGAGCAAATCGGAGAAGGCTGCTACACGGTCCATAGGCCCATGATCCGCTGAGGCCCAGCCACCTCCAGGTGTTCTGAGCAAGCATAAACTTCTAGAGATGATGGTAGCTGCGGGTAATAACTATTCATACCTATCCTTGTCTATATAAAAGAATATCTGAGGCTTGATCCTAGAAGTGAATGGCTCGGTCAAAGGGTATATGCAAATAAAATTTTGATAAAGAAAACCAGAATTTTTACAGAGCCTCTACCAATTTGCCCTTCATCTAGTTAATAGATCAAGTGCTTAGTTTCCACACCTTCTCCAACACAGTGTGTTATCAAACTTCTATCTGACAGATTTAAAAAAAAAAAAAAAGTATCACAATGTGGTTAATTTCCATTTTGGTTATATTGAATAATGTTCAGTATCTTATCATATGTTTATGAGTTCTCTTTTAGTGAGCAGTTTGTTAACGTCCTTTGCTTATTTTTGTATTTTATTATTGATATATAGATTATCTTTATATATTAAGGGAAACTAATACCTTTCCCTAAATAGTTCCTTCCCAGCATGTTTCCTTTTTTTTTTTTTTTCTTTTGATTTTACTTCTGGCCATTTTTTTTTTTCTGCCATTAAAAGAAAAATTGTATGGAGTTGAATCGATCAATCTGTTCATTTGTGGCTTCTGAGTTTCATGTCATAATTACTGCACATAAATTGTCTCCATAGTTTCTTTTAGTATTTTTATGGTTTTGTTTCTAATGTTCAAACTTTGATTCACTAAGCATTTATCCTGAAGTAAGGAACGAGATATGGAGGCAAAGTTGTTTTTTCCCAGATGGCTACTCAGTCATCACAATGATTTCTTAAAATGATGTACCTCTTCCCTACTGATTTGAGTGGCGGCCAACATTTTAAATGCTGAGAGAAATTATTGATAAGACTTCTCAAAGATTCCCCTAGGCACACTGTGACCGGTGGGCTTGTGAGTACCCTTTGCTCCAGATTCTTACCAAGACTTGATCCTTTATCTAATTTTTGGCTGATACAAAAAGTCATGGTACTTTGTTGTTGTTTTAATGGAAAAAGACAATTATAGAAAGGAACACAAGAAACATAGGTCAGATGCCTGGAAGGTGAGGCCGAGAAGCTGTCACCGAACAGAGACCTTTAGGACATCAGCTTTGGGACAGGCAGTGAGCGTGCCTCCCGGGGACCGGGGCTAGCCTAGACCTTGGCTGAAAGAATCTGGGTTCTACACATCTGTGGGATATCTCTGATATCCAGAGCTGGTAAGGCTCCTCTTTTTTAGAGAGCTGGAAAGCAGTGTGCCTGGGAACACAGTGTAGCTCAAAGTGTGGTTGGGGAGGTAGGACTGATGAGTGGAAGAGTGCTGAGGGAATGCATGACCTGTAGTCTTATCAAGGCCCTCTCTGGCCCCTCCCCAACACTTGCCCCATGAGAACCTAGAGATTCTACCCCAGGATACCTTTTCAGTTTCTACAGGTCTAGTTCAACCTACTATCCTGTGTTGTTGGTACTGCTACATGCACATCCAGTTGTCCTGTCCACCTATTGGGGTGGCCCTCCAATCCAGTTTCTACATCACAGAAATCTAAAAACTCAGCTCTCATCACCTGTGCTTCTCCTCACTAAAACTCATCAGTGACTTCCAGTTACCCAGGATGAAATTCAGAGTTCTAGACCAGACTCATCCTCTCCTCTTGCTTATTCCTGCACCTTTAGCTTTTTATGACTTTCTGTTACACCAGTGACACTACTCAATGGCACCAGGCCACATTTTCCCACTGCAGGGTCTTTACACTTGCTGTTCCTGGACCTCGATGCTGCACTCCTTCTCTGTTCCTCTCAGCCACCTCCAGATACACACTTCTAACTCCTCTCTGACCACCACCTCTCAGTTTGGAGGGTCTCCCTTGACACTCCTCTGTGTATCCGTTATATCCCCTCTCTTGGCACCTTGTCATTTTCTCTCATAGCAATTAGCCAAGTGCCATTATTTTTTTTTAAAGATTTTTATTTATTTGTTTGACAGAGAGAGAGAGAGAGAGAGAGAGATCACAGGCAGGCAGAGCAGCAGGCAGAGAGAGAAGGGGAAACAGGCTCCCTGCTGAACAGAGAGCCCAATGCGGGGCTCGAACCCAGGACCCTGAGATCATGACCTGAGCCGAAGGCAGTGGCTTAACCCACTGAGCCACCCAGACACCCCCCAATTGTCACTATTTAGTTACTTTAATAACCATTTGTCTAATTTTTATTTCTCTTCCTAGATTATAAGCTTCAT
Source organism: Mustela putorius furo (assembly GCF_011764305.1). NCBI lineage: Eukaryota > Metazoa > Chordata > Mammalia > Carnivora > Mustelidae > Mustela > Mustela putorius. Next base: position 106,503,177 of record NW_025421987.1, on the reverse strand, counting down.
ATCGTTGTATCCCCAGTGGCTAATAGAATGCCTGGCATAAAGTTCATGTTCAGTAAATACTATTTTTTCATTGATGAATGAATGAGGTATAACTCAAAAGCAAGGAGGCTGATTCCGCATATCACAAACAAATAACAGTGTTTGTCCCTCCCCGCTGGGAATGCCATTCCACTCTCTCTCTGTCTGCTGAAATACTCCCTTTCTTCAAGGCCCCCAACCCTAATGGCCACTTGCCTGGAAGGCTTTCATTCCTCCTCTAGCCCGCTCTGAGCACGTTTATTTTTCCAAACCCTGTCGGACCCACTGGCAGGGGAATGAAAGGAAGAAATGAATGTGAGACTCTGTCTTCTCCTTTCCCCAAACATCAGGAAGTTATTTTTCCTTTCTCTCAATTTCTCTCTGCCCTTTCCCTTTGAATATACAGCATTCCTCCTAATTTGCTTCGATCCCTCCCTTAGGAGCTGCCATGGAATCAATTAAATCTGTGTAGAATTTTATAACTCAGGGTCACCCAGTATGATTCCTCATTTTACAGATGAGAAAACTGAGGCCCAGAGAGGTTAATGTTGGAAGCGATTACCTCTGTTGGGTCTTATAATACCAATCCGTGTCATTTCCTAAGATAAATGTTCTCAATATCCCAGCTCCACAAGAGTAGAAATGCCTCATTCTGTCTACTTAAGACTCACTACTGGTGACAGTCTCAGTGCGAAGGTGAGCCTCAAAAGGTGGGCTTCCAGTCCTGTTCCCGCACAGTGAAGCTGAGGGAGTCTTGACTACTACAGAGTCAGGGACTCTGCCTGGGAAGCTTCCTCTCCTAAGTGGGGCCACAGGCTTCACCTGTGCATTGACAAAGGTGCCCCGTGTTGGTGCTGAGACTTTACACAGCCCGGTTGAAGTAGAAGTAGAAGATGGGGACTTTGCTGTTTAAACCCTTGCAGAACAAACCCGTCCTTCCCTCCGAATTCACATAGGGTCCACGGGGAAAATGTTATTTCGAAACAGCCATGAAAGGGAGAGAGGTCTGAAAATAGGAACTAAAACCACTGTCAGCAACTTCGCCCTAATATATTTGCTTCTGGTTCCAAAAACCCAGACAAGCAGAAAGTAACTTTAACAAACACATTGAAATAGAACATAACACAGTCTTTAAGAAGGAATAAAAAGGGGTTCGTTGACTTCTAGAGAATCAATAAGAAATTAAGTAGAGTTCAGCTGAGGTGTGCAGTGTGCAAGGATCTGGAAGGAGCTCACCTGGGACATCGGGCTGGGGAAGGGACTTTCCCCTGGGGCGCTGGCAGAGGTGGGGGAAGAAGGGCCTTGGATGGACCATTACTCACGTTTTTCGGGGGTGGGGCCCTGGGCAGCAGGAGCGGCCAGGATGTTACTCTGCAGGCCTGGGTGGGTTGGGTCAGCTCTCCCTTTGCCCATTTTTCCCCCATGCCATGCCTGGTCTTTAGATGCTCTGGCATTATGCTTGAAGGACAGCCTGGCCCTCTGGCTCCTTCAGGGGACTTAATTCTGTGCAGGAAGCAAGTGCATCTCTTTCCCATGCACCCCAGATTGACTTCAACTTTTTAAGTGAAGAATTCTAATTTGTCCATTTCAGCTCCACACTGTGAACAATAAGCAATTAGCACAGTATTTAGAGAAATGGCTACTATTTTCTACCATTTTTTTTTTTTTGCCACTGCTAAATATTAAGATCAAAGATCTTAATTTATTTTTTCTTTTCACTTTAGGAAGCTTAATTTCTTCTGTCCCTTGTTTGTTTCTGGCCAACTGAGCAGAATTTAACAGATGCATTGAAACTCCCTGGAATACTCCCAGTTCTTGAGGTCAGGGTCCTGAGAGCTCCCCAGTAGGGACAGCTATTTCTTCTTCCAGCCCAAGCAAGAAAGAAGGACCTGGTAGGTCTTCTCTGTTTCCTGCCACAGAATGGCGTGGTTAAGGAAGCTGTGCCTTTGTGGACCTCCTGCCCCATATTGCCCGTTACAGAAATAAGTTAGTAGGTGCATCTGGCCGTTCAAAGCACTTTCCTATCTCCTCTCTATTCTGTCTCCTCTTATGGTGTGACCATGGGCAAATTGCATATCTTTTCATTAGTAAATTGGGGGTGACAGTATCTAGTTTTCAATGCTATAGGGAAGATCGAGAGACAGAACTTAATAAACGCAATGTTTCTCTTCTTCTTCCTACCTACAGGACTGCTAAAAATGAGTTTTCTTTTCCAGTGTGAAGCATGCTGTCTCTCCCCTGCTAAGAAGCCCTCCTTTCTCCTGCATGATACCCCCCAGCATTCCCTGCCATCCGGTCCCTGCTAGAAGTTTGCACACAATGAAGCTTGATTTGCTTCCTCAAGAATCTCAGCAGGCCCTACTCCTACAAGTTTTCTGGTCTAACTCTTTCAAAGGGATTGATGTTGTAAAACAAAAATTTCTGAAACTCTACATTTGTTGAGAAATTCTGAAGAGCCTTATATTCATATGCTTTTTAGGACCCTAACAGAGCTTCACCACAATAAAGGAAAGAGGTTCAGAGCTGATTTCCGAGGTGAGGGGTGTTCTGTTGTCAGACCCCTAATCCACAGAGTGGCTGTGGGGAAGAGAGGCCATGGCACTGAGGTCTCAAGTCCCTGCTGTTGCCCAGAGCGGGAAGCTGCAAGTTGTCCCTGTGACTGTAATGAGCCGTAGTCCCAATAGGGGTGCTGTTAGTTGAATGAAGGTAGGCTTTCTAGAGGGAAGTCTGTTGTTATTTCAGGGTGGCCAGCAGAGAGATCTTTGAAGTTGGCTCATGAGGAAGTGTTTAAAAGCAACTTAGGGTTAGTAGCGTTCCTGTCTTAGGTCAAGCAGCCGGGCTGGTGAGCTCCTAAGGCCCCCTCTTGCCCCAGGCTTCTCTGCTTTGCTCTCTTGGTCTTCTTACTTCTTACTCTCTCTTTTGTGTTTTCGCATGTGTGCACCCGTGGCCCTCCCGGTTCAGTGGGAGGAAGTCAGTGGCTACGATGAAAACCTGAACACCATCCGCACCTACCAAGTGTGTAACGTCTTCGAGCCCAACCAGAACAACTGGCTCCTCACCACCTTCATCAACCGACGGGGGGCCCACCGCATCTACACGGAGATGCGCTTCACTGTGAGAGACTGCAGCAGCCTCCCCAACGTCCCAGGCTCCTGTAAGGAAACTTTCAACTTGTACTACTATGAGACTGACTCAGTCATTGCCACCAAGAAGTCGGCCTTCTGGTCTGAGGCCCCCTACCTCAAAGTAGACACTATCGCTGCAGATGAGAGCTTCTCCCAGGTGGACTTTGGGGGAAGGTTGATGAAGGTCAACACAGAAGTCAGGAGCTTTGGGCCTCTGACTCGGAATGGTTTTTACCTCGCGTTCCAGGATTATGGAGCCTGTATGTCTCTCCTTTCTGTTCGTGTCTTCTTCAAGAAGTGTCCCAGCATTGTGCAGAATTTTGCCGTGTTTCCAGAGACCATGACGGGGGCAGAGAGTACATCTCTGGTGATTGCTCGGGGGACATGCATCCCCAACGCAGAGGAAGTAGATGTGCCCATCAAACTCTACTGCAACGGGGACGGAGAGTGGATGGTGCCCATTGGGCGCTGCACCTGCAAGCCTGGCTACGAGGCTGAGAACAGTGTGGCCTGCAAGGGTAAGTCCAAAGGCCTTGTAAGGCCTCTGCTTCCTGTCCACCTGGGGCAGGGACCAATCTTCGAATTTTCCCCTCCTCCAGCTCTGGGTCACAAAGGAACAGAAGTGCCTAATGGCTAATTATAAAGCTCTGGGGAACCTGTGTCCACAGCGTGAGGCATGATGTTTCAGTTGTGTCCAACCAGAATGTCAAGTGTTCACAGTGAGGGAGGAGATAGAGAGGGTTCCAAACAGTAGATAAGATAAGAACTTAATAACCACTCAGTTATATTTAGTTTGGGGATATGAACTTTCATATTCTCTCTCACATGTATACGTGTGCTCTCTTCCCCTTCCTTCCCATCCTCCCTCCCCTAGACACACACACCCCTGCATAGCGTTAAGCCTGTGCTTTAAGACATGGAGGATTGGGGTTGTCGTGGACAGTTCACTCAAGTGTAGTTGAGAAGTGACTGAATTTGGAAACTATTTTAGGTCATTTCGGGTCAGCTTCTCCATTTTACACAACTTGTTCCTGGACCCATGCAGCTCGTGAACTCAAAGTCCTATGCTTAGTGGTCTTGCTCCAGCAGCTCAATGCCAAGTCCTGGGGCAGGGACGGGGGCTTGCTTTCATGTGTCCTGGCAGGAGATCCATTTCCAGAAATGGGGGAACGTGGTACTAGCTATTGTATTACCTTTTCTTGAATGATGCTTGGGGCGTGTTGGGGAGCTGTGTGCTCACATGGGTTCCCCTCACTCCAGGAGAAATCATGTCCAGTACATGGTAATAAATGAGCTGAGCTGGCTGGAGATTCTTCTCTGAGAGTCAGTAAGAGGGTCTAGAGAGTCCTTGGCTCATTTCTTTAGGAAGTTCATAGAAGCTGAACATGGGTAGAGGGTATCCAGAGTTGGGGAAGAGAAGACTGCTTTCTTTTATGAAGTTTTGCCTATAGCTGTCAAAGTTTCAGATTCACATAGACCTCAGAAATGACAGCCTTGACCCTAGTGCATCATTTAGGCTGCTTCAGACCTTTGGGGGACAAACTGGAGTTGCAGCTGCATTAGCTCCATCGTGAGCATCCTGTCAGTTGTCCTCCCTGATGTCACCCCCCTTCTGGCCTGAGCACAAGGCTGTCCTTGACTGTCTCCTTTCCCACTTCTCTGCTCCCCAAATGCATGCAGCCAGGCACCAGGCACAGGCTCACTAAGGCCCATCAGCCCTGCAGTCCTTTGGACTCAGCTAATTGCCTGGGCTGGGGCACTCATGTGGCCTTTCTGAGGCCTGCTGAGAGCAGAATGTTAGGCCTTTGTGTCTTTATTGGATTTCTTGGTTATGGTACCCTGATGGATGGTGTGGAAACAGAGGAGAGAGAGTGCCAGATCAAGTGATGAATCAAGACAGACAGTTTTAACACCAGACTTGTCCGGCCCCACCGTGCTCCTCTTTGTCCTCTTGGTTGGGGGTGGGGGGATGTGTCCTCTTGGACATTTGTCAGGGCCTGAGTTGGGACCCAGGCACTGGGCTGGATTCTTAAAGGTACAGGTGCAGCAGCTGCCAGACACGCTTGCAAGGGTTCTGGTGGTTTCTCCAGCTTCAGTGGGCTGCTATGTTGCAGTTGCTGGCTGGGGCCTTCTCCTTTCTCTCATTATTTCTCTAGCGGAATGACAGGAACCAGAGCAAGCATTGATTGGTTCTGGTTTAATTGCACCTCCAGGAACAGGTTTTCATTTCTTTGGGCTAATTGGAACTTTTCTTTTGTGGGGGGTTCTGCCATCCGTGTGGCATGTCAGTCACCTCCTTGGTTTGCTGTGGGAGGGCCTGTGGAGACAAATGTGTAAATCCAAGTGGTTTCTTTCCATTCTCCTCACCCAGCTCCAACCCCCTTCTGACTGTTGGTGGACATGCCTCATCTAGAGTTGTTATGAACCTGACTTGATTTCACGGGTTGCTTATTGCAAATGCACTGGAGACTGGAGGAAATGCAGAGGACATGCACAGTCACTTTTCTGTTTTAGGGACACAGGCAGCCATGTTTTGGGGGCATTTCTAAGAGTGGAGAGTTGCAAGCCCGGTGGCATCATGGGTCTTGCAGCCCAGCAGCCTGGCTGAGCTTAGTGTCCTAGAAGGGCAGAGAAGCACCTTTGTTTTTCTGTCTCAAGAACTTCAAGATGCTTCCTTCAGATCTTAGCCATTGGCTCTGCTGGCCATCTGGCTCTGATGGCTGAGCCAGAGCTCCCTTCCCAGGCCTTAGCAGGCTGCCCCAGGGAGGTGAAGAGGCCTTGGCCATGGACGGTGATCTTGGGAGGACTCTGTACCCTTTGGAGGGGGATGGGCAGTGCAGGTGGGAGGATTTGTGACTGGTGCCTGAAGTGTGTCTCCAAGTGAGAGTACCCCACCCATTTCGGCAGCTCCATGCTGTGTTGTCAGATGGGCACCATGTAGCCCTTCACAGGCATTGTGGGGCAGCCTGCCCAGTGTAGCCTGTTTTCATGAGGCCAGCAGTGCAGAGAATGGGGATGTCAGAGAGCTGTCGGTGAGTATCTGTCATGGATGGTTCTGGGCTTCACATATTTATATTGACCTGATATATTTTCTTTTCTGGATATTTGAGTCTGGGCCTTTGCCTGTGTCAGATCTGTAGAATACACTTTACATTATTTTTTTGGCAAGACAGATTTTCAACATGGGCAGGAACTTGATTCTGACCTTCCCTTTGCATCTGCTGAACCCTCTCCTGTCAGAGTCATGGGGACCAGACACTCAGTTGTGCAGAAACACCTGGTGATCAATGAGGCAGCCCTGCCAGTGAAGAATGGTCCTGGTCTAGAGCTGCTCCTGTTCTGAAGAGAGTAGTGGTGAGAGGGAAGACAGGCAGAGGCAGCTGTGGGGGGGCTCTTATACATTAGGATATGTGGCAAGTGGCAGATGCACTTTCTAGAGGGTTCCATGACCTGAGGTCTCTGCCAAACTCATCCTTTCTGTGTACACAGGTTTAGCCGATCAGGCAGAATCATAGTAACCTGCTTAGCCCTCCAGTGACTGTGACCCCATCTATGAAATTGTTAATTACTAGGAAAATGATCCATCTGCCCCAGCTTCAAGCCTTATGCTCATAGTCTAGTGGATTAATGAGCAATCATAGCTTTGTCTTTACCCGCCCCATACCTTCCCTACTTAGGTTGATGACTATGTCAGTTTTCTGTGTGGGTCCCTGCAGTCGGTCAGTTCCTGGGGCTGGAACCCTGAGAGCTGGTGTTTGGCAAGCTCTTTCTGTGGACCCTGAAATGTTGCAACATCTGAAGTTGGTGTCAGGGAGGATGGCTGGGTGGAGACTGATGCTAGGGGGAACCTGGCATGGGCAGGCCTCTTAGCTGGGCTACAGGATCCCATTTAGGGGCCCAGGGATGGGTCTCAGGTGCTAGGACAGCCTCTGGCAGACAGATCCTAACTGGAGCAATGTACCCATGGGGCTTGATTTTGTTTCTTGATTTTGTTTCTTGATTTTGAGTGCTCCTTGAGGGCCTGGCTTTCCCTCCCAGGTATATTCCCTGGAGCTTCCAAAAGGAGCTTCCTCATCAGCCTGCCTTTCCAGCCCTGTCCAAGACTCAGGGAATGACAGTGACCTTTCTATCCACGACCTTCCCTCTCATCCTCTCTTATTCCTGCTCCAGAGGAATAGGCCATCCCAGGCTCACAACTGTTGAGGGCACACACTGACCCATGGGGCTCAGGCCTTCGTTGTTGGTGCTGTAACTCAAGGGGGGTTCAGGGACATGAAAGGGGAAGAGGGTGCATCTAAGCAGAAGAAGCCTACCCCAGAGACAGGAGCTGGTTTTAGACCTGACTCTGCTGTGAGCTTCTGGTGGTTTTTAGATAAGTTCTTCCCCAAGATAGCCTCATCTTCTCTGCCTGCCAATCAGGGTGTGTAAATCAAGTAGATAATGGATGTGAGAATGCTCTGGAAGCCACGTGATGCCATGTCATTGCGCTTAAGCCCTTAAGCCTGAAAACACACCATCTGACTCTGGCCTCTAAGGCAGTAAGATTCTAGAAGGAAGGTGGTGTGTGGAATCCCCACCCAGGGACACAGGTCAGCAGGTCATGTGAACATTCCGTCATTACCTGCCTGCGCCTGTGCAAGCCCAGCTCCATGACTGTCCGGCAGTGACCAGGGATCTGCACATATGTGAGTCACTGTCCCTCAACAAGTCAGTGGGTCAGTTAACACACATTTGAAAGGTGTGGCTCATGCAGCCTGCCTTGAGGCAGGTGGGGCAGTAGGTGGTCTGTGTGAGCTGAAGGTCTAAGAAGACTAGAAGATGATGGTCATCTGAAGCAATGATTCTTGATCCTAGGGTGAGTGTGGGAACCCACAGGAAAGGTTTTATAAAATGACATCCCCAGGTGACCCCTTCTGAGATATACTGTTAGGCCAAGTGGAGCCCAGGCCAAGAACCCCAGAACCATCCATGTTGCTGGAGTATAGGAGAAGGGGGGTTGGGGGAGGTCCCTGAAGCCATCTGGGGCCTGTGGGATTTGCAGAAAGGGTACCTCTAAAGGGATGTAAAGGTGCCTGGGAAAAGGGACTGAAGGAGTGGGCTAGAGGTGGGGTGAACTGAGCACAAGGCCAGCGAGCCAGCAGGGAGGACAGGCTCAGAGCATACCTGCCCCTGGAGTAGGGGTTGGGAAGACTGTGTGGGGCCCTGACATGCTGAGCTACTAGGAAGCCTGCAGAGGAAAGAGGGGCAGAAAGCTGAGGGAGGACTGTCTGGGGTTACTGAAAGGAATGGCCCTCCTTGCTGGCTGACACCAGCTGGGTCACTTGGGACCATCCTGAGAACACTCATCGGGGCTGCCACTGCTGTCCTCAAGGGCACGGTCAAACCTGGAGGACTCCTGTGCTCTGCTCAGGGCCTGCCAGTCAGGCTTGGGGCTGAGGATTCATGTTCCAGAACCAGGAATCCACATGGCTTCTCCAGGGGGCCCTCAGGTCGCCTGAGACTATTCCAACTCCGGATGTTGGCAGGGCCTTGACAACTTCTAGAGAAGACCAGAGCAGTTCTTCCTGCATCCCTGTCTCTCTCACTAGAGAGAGAGACATCCCACCCCCAACGTGTGTCAAAGCCCTGAGGCAGGGTCTGAACCTTCTCCGGGGCTGTCTCACGCAGCCCTCCCAGGCGCTCTGCAGGCCAGGCTCTTCGCTGCCATCGCCCCAGAGGCCTCCTCTCTTTCTTCCCTGCTTCTGCACTCTTCTCTCTCCAAATAGGGACTTTTTTCCTCGGTAATTTTCCACCTACATGTAAATTCCTTCATGCCTGGAAACCCAAGGGACATTTTGAACCTTTCAACAGTTTCGGCGCCTTTGTCAACTTGAGCGGCGGCGATGAGCCAATTTATAAGCCTGGGGGAGTTGAGACGAAAAATCTGCAGGATTTGAAGGTGGAGGAAAAATGTGTCTAATTTTGCTCCCCTTGAAAAAAGTTGCTGGGGCCAATTCCATCTCCCTTGGGGTTGCTGGTCCCAGCTTTGGGTCACCACAGCATCCTCATCCTGGTGCTGAAAGAGAAGTTGGGGTCTCGCAGGGAAGGTGTGTGCGTGTGTGTGTGCACATGCATGCGTGCACAGAGCTGACAGCTGCATCCAGGGTACTGGGGAACCCTGGCCGCTGGCTCCTGCCCATCAGCTGTTGGCTGGGAGTGAGGGGAAGCCTGCACTAGACAGCTTCCTCTCAAGCCCCAGGGAGACCAACTCTGCTCAGGGCTTGGGGAGGCCAAGGTTATTAACACCACAGTATTGTAAGATGAGCTTCATAATAGGATTTCCCAACAGGCTACTTCATTTAGAAGTCTCTCGGGCTTCCTCTACTCCCTACGGTGGCCCTGCCCAGTGCCCTCCAGAGAGGAATCCAATGTAATTGGCTGGATTTAATGGGCTGTGACACCGGCATGAGCAACAGCAAACCGAGCTGGAAGGAGGCCCCACTGCCTCGTGGACTCCGGCGTATGGGGCGTGAGCACTCATCCCGGACCCTGGGGGTGGTAGGGCATGGCAAGGGTGGGGAGAGAAGGGGAGCGTTGGGTTCCAAGTCCCATTGTGTTTCTGCACTGCCCCTCTGCCTTTGAAAAACAAGGCTAGAAGCACCCCAATTCCACTAGTGTTGAACAAACAATTGTGATTCTCCCAGGTCAGTGCTGGAGTGACTGGGATTGATTGCTCGGTGCCTGAGAGCTGCCCTGGGTGGGAGCCCATGACTTCATAAATGTGTGCCATCAGAGATGCCGACAGACACACCACGCGGTCATTACTCAAAGGCTGTAAGCAGTGGAAATGTCACTGGGTTAGCGGTTCAGTTGGGGTCACGCACGGCAACTTCACTGACCCATGAAGACCCAGAGAGTCTGAAACTCCCCGGGCTGGGTGGGTGTATGGGATGCTGAGAGACCATAGCTACTGACCACCATATCATCCATAAAGAGAGCGTTTGTGGGTACCAGTCTGGAGATCCCTGGCTAGTTAACATCAGAGCAGGGATCAGAACCCCTGGTCTGGGGAGACTACCATTGGCCCCTGCATCTGAGACTGGATTTTGTTGAAATTAATCATCCTTCAACACACAACATGTATCTTCAGGACTGTCAGACTTTTCAGCTGTTCTCTCATGGATTCCCTCCCTTGCATCTGTGTTGTCCCTTGTTTTTCTTGAGTCGGGCTCCCTGGTGCCATGGTGTGTGGCTTACATTTCCACACTGTTTATAGCACTGACCTCCACATTGACCATCACTCCCTGGGTGCAAGACTGTCCCTCCAGATACTCTGATATGTTGATCTGCTTGGGAGGCCATCCAGAAGGCGCACGAGTTCTCAGGGTGGGGGGCAACCCCAAGCTCCTGGGGAAAGTTGAGGGCTAAGGCTTTATGCCAACAGAAAAGTACAGAGGGCTGGTGATGGGACTGGGGGCTGGAGACCTGGTTGTAGCCCTCTACTGGGCCCCCTAGGGCTGAATCCCAGCTTAGGCAGGGTAGTGGTTAGACTTAACCCTTTGCCTCCTGTTCCCATCTCTCTCTGGAGCTGGGAAGTCCCTACCTGAGCACAGACACTGGCACAAAGTCCCTAGCCTGGATGAAGAATCACTACATTTGATTTTGAAGCATGAAGATGAAAATCATACTTAATTAGAGCCTGCTTGGTGTGGAGTCTTCCAGTTCTGAGTCCTAGGGAGCTCTGATGATCTGAATTCTTTTTCCACCACCTTTGGCCACCAGCAAGCTGTGTTGACAGTGCCCTAATGCTCCTGGGTCTCATTTCTCCCTGAATTCACTGGGGAAGGAAGACTGAGAAGAGTCAGCCCAGGGAAGTTGCCAACAGAGAAGGGATGCCTCCCAGACACAGGAAACCACCAGAAGCAAACCTTAGTTTGCCAAGAGCACTTTGACAGGAGCAGTGAGTTGGGGGCACTCTTGGCCTTTTCTAGGGGAGGGGTCTCTACCTGCAGAGGTCCTGTTTGCCCTCTCCTTGCTGGCTGAACTAAGAGTATGAGTATCAGTTACCTAATGGGGCAACAGAGCCTTTTGTTTCCAGGGCCAGCTAATGAGGGCAAGTCACCAAATACTGGGGAGATGTGGCTTTTTATAGAGGACTATGTCTAGGTTGGCTCTAGTCCCCAGGAACTCTCCCCTATGACAGGGAGCATCCCGCCTTCTTGTGTGCCCTCTCAGCCTGCTGCAGAATGAGTATGTGCAGCTGAAGATGTGTGGGACTCATGGTGTGTGTGTGTGTGTGTGTGTGTGTGTGTGTGTGCATGTGTGCTCATGGTTCATGGTCAGGAGGGAATCAGGAGGAAATCAACTCAGCCACATCAGGCCCTGGAGAGGTTCATGAGGGTAAGGAGGCACTATGGGGAGTCTCAAGAGGCTTCTTGGAATCACAGGACAGAAATTTAGGGCCAGGGAGGGCCAATCCTAGCCCTAATAAGTTTTCCTTGAGGGTAGGGCCTAGTTCAAGGAAAGAGCTGGACAGGGAAATAGGTCCTTTGGTTTTGGCCCGTCCTTGGCCTCTGCGGTGGGCTGGACTTATTTGGTCTTTGGATATGACCCTTGGGGACCTACTCTGCTCACATCCTTGCAAGCCTGGGCAGTTTTGGCCTTCCATTCCTTAGTCAAGTTGGATTCCACTCATGAGTTCATGTGGCTTGAGCGGTGCTTAGGCTCATTGTTTCTTTAGGCACTTACTGGGCTGCTCCTGATGCCCTTTATGCTTCTATACTCAGATGGAGTGGTTTCGCTTCTAAGAATTTGCTACATTCTTAGTTCTCAGAAAGTGCTTGCAATATCCAGAGGACAAGAGAGCCACAAGGGGTTCTGTGGCCCTGGTGGGACCCAATGGAGGGTAGCCCCTCCCAGCTAGGTAAGAACTCTGAGGACATTAAGTTCAACCCACCAGATAACACTTTGCTTCTCCACAGTGGTCCCCAGCCTGCTTCCCAGCGCCTCCAGAGATGGGACACTTGGACTTCCTGAGGCAGCCTGGTTCATCAGATCCCTTCGTCCTAGCACTGAATCAGGGGCTCACTGATCCCGTCCCTGGGGGGAACTTCTGTGCAAATCTCTCTTCCCCCAGGTTAACCTTTGCTGTTATTTTAAAATATTTTGGGGGGCACCTGGGTGGCCCAGTTGTTTAAGTGTCTGACTCTCGATTTCGGCTCAGGTCATAATTTTAGGGTCCTGGGATCGAGCCCTCTGTGGGACTCCCCACTCAGTGGAGAGTTTGCTTAAGATTTTCCTCTCCATCTGTACCTCCCTGCTCATGATTTCTCTCTCTGTCTCTCAAAAAAGAAAAAAATATCTTGAACAGGTAGTACATATGAAAAGATAGTTTCCCTCCCACTCTGGTCCTCAACAGGGTCCTTTGCTGTTCCAGTTTTTGAAATTCTCTTGTGGAGAATGGGTATGCATTTGCATCCCCGAATGAAGACCTGTCTTTTCCCCACTTGCACAGGGCCATATTACATGAGCTTTCCATCTAGTTGCCCCCCCCACACCCCTTTCTTATTTAACGATGAAGGTTAACAGTAGCTTGGCTGTATCATAAAGACATTTGCCTCATTTTTAAAAATGATTCTGAAAAAAAAATGATTCTGTAGTATTTTATTGAACTGGTGTGCCTTTTTGGTCCTTCACATACACACATTTAGATTGCTTCCTGGTGTTTTTTGTTGTTGTTATTTATTTCTAAACAATGTTTCAACAAATACCCTTGCATTTATCTTTGTACTTGTGTGCAAGCTTATCTGTGAGTCAAATTCACTAATTAATTTATTCAATGAATATTTATTGAGGACTTTCTACGTGCCAGGCACTTTTCTAAGAACTAAGATCATAGGAAATTCTTAGAAAATTTGCTGATCAGAGTATAAAAATTTTTAATTTTGATAGCTATCCCCAAACAGTCCTCCCAAAAAAGGTGTTTTCTACTAATTTTTCTCCCTCCAAGGGTGTAAGAGAGCTCCTGCTCCCTACACTTTGGCCAAGAGAATGAAATGTCCATCATTTTTATCTTCTCCAATCTGATAGATGAAAATCGGTCTCCCACTGTGGTTTCAGTTTACATTTGTCTTGCTATGAGGGGCATTGACCGTGGCAGAGTCCCACGTGTTGCCCCGTTCAGGAGTTGTTCAGGACTTGACAAGAGTGCCTGTTTGACACATCATTAAATCAGGTGAGTCTGCTCATTGCAGACGTTTGGGGTTCGCTCCCTCCATGTATGACATGGTCTACCCTTCACTTTCCACTGTCTCATTCGCTCCCGCAGGGCATCCTGCCTTTTTTTTTTTTTTTAAAGATTTTTTCTTTATTTATCTGACAGAGATCACAAGTAGGCAGAGTGGCAGGCAGAGAGAGAGGAGGAAGCAGGCTCCCTGCAGCGCAGAGAGCCCGATGTGGGGCTCGATCCCAGAACCCTGGGATCATGACCTGAGCCGAAGGCAGAGGCTTAACCCACTGAGCCACCCAGGTGCCCCGGGCATCCTGCTTTTATCCGCTTTGTCCATCCATAGCATCAGGCCATCTTGGTGCATGATGCTCATTCATGATGGCATGTCTCAGTCGGTGGCAGGTGACCGGTCTGCAGATGGACAGGGCAGGTGCAGATGCTGGTGCTCAAGGGCCAGCCCCTTCCCCGAGTCCAGTCCCAGGAAAGCCAGCCAGCCAGAGTTGATGGGAAATACACCTCACTTCTCCCATCCTTCCTCTCCTGCCTGAGCCAATTCTGGGCTTGCTGCTTGCCCTGTGCAGCCCTGCTGTGCCCCACACATCTTTCACCTCTCTCTCTCTCTTTTTAGATTTTATTTATTTGACAGAGAGAGATAGTGAGAGAGGGAACACAAGCAGGGGGTGTAGGAGAGGGAGAAGCAGGCTTCCCGCCAAGCAGGGAGCCCAATGTGGGGCTCGATCCCAGGACCCTGGGACCACGACCTGAGCTGAAGGCAGATGTTTAACGACTGAGTCACCCAGGCGCCCCACCTCTCACCCTACCCCACATTCTTTTCTTCAGTTCTTTCAGCTTACTTCTGGGGCCTGGGGCTTCAGCACTCCCTGGTGGATCCTTCTAAACCGCCCCTTCATAAATCACCAGCGCGTAGCCCTCACCTGCCTCAGCCTTCTCTTCATTTCTTCTGCACAAACCCACCCTCAGCAGACCTGCCCAGCAGCCTCAGCCCGGCCCCTGAGCAGGCACATGCTGCACTCCAGGCCCCAGCTCAGCCCTCCCACAGCTTTGTTTCTGCCAGCAGGCTTGCCTTGAGCCCTGGGAAGCTGCTCACTGCCTCCTTCTCTCTGTGGCTTTTGTCTTCCAGCTCTGCGGGTTTTCTTTCTCTCTGAGGCCGAAGACTTCCTTCCTCCCTTCCTTGTTTCACTCCGTCTCTGTCCTTTCCTTGCTCCCCTCTCCTCCTCTGTGCTCTCTCCCCTCCCTGCCCCTTCCTTTTCTCTACCCACTTCCTTCCTCATGAGTTTTCTGTTAAATATACTCAGGTTAAAAAAAAATAAGTCAACTTAAAGAAAAATAGTAAAAAATACATGAAAAAACCTAGCTCATAGATATGGCCAAAACCAGTAAAGATGATATGCAAATGGCTGATGTTTGAAAAGAATGCTGACTTGCCCCAGGAACTTAGGCTAAGGAAACAGTTCACACACTCTTCAGGCCAGTGCCTTGGTTCATTGTCAGACCATGGTGAGGTCTGTAATGTGGGTACAGAACCAACCTTTCTGGATTGGCTTCCAGCTTGCACTGAACCACTAACACAGCTTGACTTTCTTTTGCAAAGACTATGTACCAGAAGCTCTGCCTCCATCTTTCCCTGCATTATCTCTTAAATCCTTACAACAGCCCTATGAGTACATATGGTTATCAGCCTCATTTTTCAGTGGAAGATACCGAGGCACAAAGAAGCTAAGTAACTCTGTCAGGGTCACACAGTGTAAGGACTCTGGGGCCGGCTGGTAACCACCGTTCTGTACTCTCCTCCCCCCCCCCCCCCCCCTCCAAGCTGGAGAAAAACAAGATTCCTTAGGGGCACATCTGTGATTTGTGGTGGGGTTTGGGGCTTCAGTATCCCATCTGGGCTGAGATACAATCCTTCACTAAGGGACCCAAGGAAAAGTCCTCAGTTAGATGTGCATTTCCCATTGACTAGGGATGATCCAGGAGGTCCATGGAGGGACTGTGCTGGAAGTGGGAACCCCTCCTCCTCCATCTTCTAGCCAGCCTCAGTCTCCTCCTCCCCACACTCCTCATGGGCAGGTCCATGCCTGCTGTTTCCCTGCATCCCAAATGGCCATTCTGTGCCATCTGTTAAATGAGGACCAAACAAAACGCATCGAAAACAAAATTTGTGAGAGCAGGGTGAGCGCTGAGGAGGGAGAAAACCTTTGCAGGAGGATGTGTAAGGAAACATCCAGGAGCACTGAGTAACACAAGCTCCGAGGAAACCAGGCAGGGACCAGGCGGGAGTCGCTGACGAGGCCTGTGTTTGTGGAGGTGATGATGGTAGAGCCAGATGGAGGAAGTAACCAGTGATGGCAGAGGCCTTGTCTGTCTGTTGTCCAATATAGTGACACGCTATGCACACACACGCCCAGAACAAAATCAACAGAATGGCCTCAAGCCCATACGTTGTGAAATCCTTTCACTAGAAGCCGGTGATAATGCCTCAGTTTGACAGAGGACATAAGGTCAGTGCAACGTGTGTGTTGCAAGTGAAAAGTGACAATCTGCTCTTTGCACAAGATGGATAGAGCTTCTCACTGAAATTGTAGGGAATATGCAACAGCCCTGCCAAATCATGAACTTGGCAAAAATTTGTCTGTTCTGGGAATTAGGCGATTTGAGGGTTTCTGTTTGGTTTTTGGGTCTGCCCCACACATGCCTGCATTGATCCGGACACGGAGGTCCTTGGGACCTGGGGCTTTTCTTTCCCTGCTGGTTCTGTTTGTCTTCCCCTTCATATCTTGGGCCAAGCTGGTCTCCCTGCTTTCTTTTCCTCCATTTATTCTATTCTCTTGTGTGTCTTCTCTCTGGACTTGATTCAAAAAGGAAGAAAAGAGAAACACATTTCATTGGTAGGAGTTGAATGAATGGATGGTTTTTTCCATTCACTGTTTTTATTTTTTCCGTAGGAAACTGTTTAGGTGCAAATTGCAATAAAAACGAGTTCTTTCATTTAGAAAATATAGGAAATCAATGTTTATCATTGAAATCAATTGCAGATATTACAAGAGTGATTTTTATCATCAGAATTATTAATATATAATCACACATATTGATAATGAGATCATTTTATTAAAAAGAACAGAAACTTCTTTTTTTGTTTGTTTTTTTTAAGCTGTCTTTATAGAATGCCCTGCTTCTCTGTGCTCATTTCTTTGCTTTTCTGGAGCATATTCTGCCTTTTTTCAGCTTTTTCAACCCCATTCTTGATTATTTTCCCCTTTGGAGAATTCTTTCGAGGTTCCTTTTTTTCCCTAATGACCTTTAAATCTTTTAGTTCAGCTACTGGTTAAAAGCAGCAACCAAAGCTGTTGATTGTTGAATTTAACTTTCCCAGTCAGAGTGACTGATTCTGTCTTTGGGGTTGATGATGCCCCCCCTCCTTTGTGGGCACCTCTGCCCACTCACCTAAGAATTTCCTTTAATGGAAACTCAAGTATTTGGTCCTGACAGCACCAAAGTGAGCAGTAGATCACACTTCTCTCCAGGACTTTCCACAGCCCTGGGGCAATGGCTTGGCTCCCCAGAGAAGGTAGCCCATTAGTACACAAGCCATATACCCACTTCCTAAGGACCCAGGAGAAGTAGGCAGAGGAGACTGCCCCTGGACATCCAGTGGGTTGAGGGCCCCCATCCCCTCCCTACTGTGCCTTCCCCCAGGGGCAGGGCCTTTTCAGGCCTCTCCCCACAGGCTCCTTCCCTGCCCATAACTGTGTCCTGGCCCCTCCTTCTAGGCCACAAAGAGCTCTGTAGACAGACATTGTGCGCTGTTTGCCAACACGGGGGCCCAGGGACACAGAGGGGGCGAGGGAGAAGCCATCTGCTCTCTCCTTTCACACAGACCTTTGCTTTCTCCCTTTCACTCCCCTCGCTCTCTGTCTTTGAACGTGCATACAAAAATAAAAAAAGCAGTTGCTAATTAGAGCAAGAGAATGAGAGTGAGCTTGGAAGGGGGTGCTGGGGAGAGGCAGCCCCTGTGCAAATCAGCCCGCTGGTTAGAGCCCGCTGAGGAAGGGGGAGGGGGCGCTGAAGGGGCTTCGGAGGGATATTTTGACAAAATAAGCAACAAAGCTGCTGTTTCAGAATGGTAGAGGGGCTTTGTCTTAACTTCTCATGATAGAAGGGGAGGAAATAAGAAATGACAGAATTTCTTGTAACTCCCACTGCTGGTGCCCACCGACCTTTGCTTTCCTATTTTCACTTTCTCAATAGCCCCATAAACAATAGTCTCTATGGTGGGGGGGTGCATTTAAATGTGTCCTTTTATGGGTAATTTTTGTTCTGGCTGATAGCTAGTGGGAAATCACTGGCTTGGCTTTCCATGGGGGATTTGCTGGCTGAGGAGAACCTTCCCCAGGCGGGAACAGCTGAGTCATCAGGAAGCCTGAGCTGGGAAATAGCCCCCGACAAATCAAGACTTTCTTTCAGGGCTTCCCCACTCTCCCCACTCTTTCCTATTCTTGGTTCACCAGGTGATTTCTTTGCCCAGCCTGTGTTGTTGAATTGGCCAGGAGCAGCCCTGATGTGTGTGTGTGCTGAGGTGCGTGGCTAGGGGAACAGCAGCCTGTGTTAGGACTGGACATTGCCCCAGCCCTGAGCTCTGCAAATCCGCCCCCACCCCCACCCCACCCATAGAAGGTTCTGGACACCACAGCACAGGGCCAGGGCAGGGCCATCTGTCCGGCAGTTCTGCCATGGCTTAGAACGGACCCTTCCCACCTTCCAGCCAGGCTCGCTCTGAAGGTCAGGAGGTCCCTGGAGGACTGCCTCTGGAGAGCCAGGTGACCAAGTGGCTAGGCCTCTACAGAGGTGCAGGTTTTTCCAGGCAGAAGCTCAAAGGACGGATGACGCAGATAAGGAAGGATTTTGATGTCAGTACCCTGTGCATTCAAAGAATGAGGTGATTTTTCGAGTTTCCTGTGAAGGTGAACAAATGTGGACGAGAACAGGGAAGCCTCGTCATGACACACATTGGTACTAACTCACCAGGGAGGAGGAAAGGAAAAGGACATAGAACGTGGAAAGAAGGATTATCATTAGTTCGTTCTCCGCCACTGGCTGTTTAAGGTGATGGCTACCCATAGGAACACAGAGTGACCTCTCTGGAACTTTCCAGCATTTCCAGAGTTTCCTTATCCCCTGACCTTGAGATGAGGCCCCAAACGAAGTTTTCAGGATTCCATACTCAGAACACCTGTCTCTGACACACAAGGATGCTTCCCAGGAAGCTCAGTGCAGCCCTCCTCAGCCCTGCCCGAGGACCCCCCTGGGGAAACAAGGACACGAGTCCACGCACCGCGCAATGAAGACAGATCAGCAAAGCTGTTGAGAAGATAGCCATGGATGGGGCGCTGTTCAGAGCCTGCGGCGGGAAAGCTCGGGTTGTTCCATCCTGGCTTTGCGTTTCTTAGCAGGGTTTCTCCCCTGGGCCTCAGTATTGCTTTGCATTAATGGGTGGTTTAACTCTGGGCTCTAGCTGGCTGTGAAGTGAAGACGCCATGAGAGTCTGCTTGTGTGGAGCTCTGCAAAGACCTTGACACATGGCAAGCATTCAAAAATGGATGTTGATGTTACCAGCATTTTTGTTATTAAATAAGCCAGAGCATGATTTTCTCTTTGGTGCTGGTTCCCTTGAGACACAGAACTGTGGGAAGAATGTGGTAAATGCACAGAGATCCAATGAATATTAAGAAGGCTTAGATAACATGATCTGGGTCATGGGTCCATAAAGTATTTTAACACAGAGTCACTGGAGAGAGTGAAAGCCACCCATCTAGTCATAAATGGATATGAGTTTGCTCAGTTGGTCATGGCAAGGTTAAATTCTTTATTGAAATTCTTTTTATTTTAAATTTTTTGTGACTTTAAATTTCATTTAAAAAATTGTTTTATGGAGGGACACCTACCTGGGTGGCCCCATCGGTTAAGCACCCGACTCCTGGTTTTGGCTCAGGTTCTGATCTTGGGGTCATGAGATCAAATCCCACATTGGGCTCTGGGCTCAGCGGGGAGTCTGCTTGAAGATTCTCTCCCTCTGCACCACCCCACCCCCACTCTCTCCCTCTCTCTTAAATAAATAATAATGAACAGATCTTGAAAAAAAAAACCTGTCATATAGAAAATTTGACTTTTTTTAGGAGAAAGTTTTATGAATCTTAGTGCATGCATAGATTTGTGCAACCACCACAAAAAATAGAAGACCTGCCTTATGATCCTGCTTTCTAGTCACTGACTCCTCCCAGCCCCAGCCCTGCAGCCAGTGATCTAGTCTCCATCCCCTGCATCGTCTTTCTATGTGGAGCGATACGGCGAATCTTTGAGACTAGCTTCTTTCACTTAGTGTATTGCCCATGATGTTCACGGAAGGGCCGTTTTCTATCGCTGGTTTGTTGCTTTTTATTGCTGAGTAGTATTCCATGGCACAGATGCTCAGTAATTTGTTTATCCAATCACCTGTCGAAAATCATTTGGATTGTCTCCCAAGTTTTCGGTGATCATGAATAGAGTTGCTGTAGGCATTCACGGACAGAGTTCGTGTAGACATCCGTTTTCACTTCTCTAGATCAGATATCCGAGAGAGGGATAGCTGGGTCATCCAGAAATTGTGGGCTTAATCGCCAGATGGATCTTCAGAGTGGCTGTTCCCTTTGGCATTACCGCACCAAGTTTTCTGCCTCTTTTGCAGCCCTCTGTGTGATCGGTATTTGTTATTTTAGGTGTGTCTAGGTATCTCAGGGTGGCTTTTCTTTGTGTTTCTCTAGTGAATAATGCTGTTGAGTATCTTCCATGTGCTTATTTGCCATTTGTTTATCCTCCTTGGCGAAGTGTCTATTCAAGATGTTGGCCCAGGTTTTAATTAGGTTGTTTGTTTTCTTACTATTGGGTGTTGTGGTTTCTTTATATATTTTGGATATGTCTTTTTGTTGAATATGCGAATGTGTGGCTTGCAAATATTTTCCTCTGTAACTTGTCTATTCTTTCTCTTAACAGTGCCTTTCACAAAACAGACATTTTCAATTTTGATGAAATTTATCCATTAAATGTTTTGTTTTGTTTTTACTGAAGGCTTTGTTTTTCCTAGAGCAGTTTTAGATTCATAGCAAGATGGAGGGGGAGGTACCAAGATCTCCCATGTGTCGCTGCCCACACACGTATATGGCCTCTCCCATTTCAACATCCCCACCTGCCTGGGACACTGAGCACCATCAGTGAACCTACAGTGGTGCTTCACAGTCCCCCAGAGTCCATAGTTCACATTAAGGTTCTCTCTCGGTGTAGTACCGGTGTGAATTTGGACAAGTGTCTAATGACATGTACCCACCATTACGATGTCATACAGAATAATTTCACTGCCCTAGAAATCCTCCGTGCTCCACCCATGCATCCCTCCCTCCCTTAACCCTGACAACTGCTCATCTTTTCACTGTCTCCATGCTTGCATCTTTTCCAGAATGTTATACGGATATATACAGTATGCGGCCTTTTCAGGTTGGCTTCTTTCACTTAGTAATATGCATTTAAGCTTCCCTCATGTCTCTTCATGGCTTGACAGCTCATTTCTTTTAAAAGCTGAATAATACTCCATTGTCTGGAGAATTTATTCATTTTTTTTCCTCAGTGTCTCCAACCAATTATTTTTTCCATTGATCCAGGTTTATGGATCATACTTCTGGTGTCATGTCCAGTGAAGTAATTCCTTGCCTAAACTCAGGTCACAAAGGTTTTCTCCTAATGTTAATCTTCTAAGAGTTTTATACTTCTGGGTTTTGCATGCACGTCTGTGATCCATTTTGAGTCTTCTTTTGTTTAAGGTAGAAGGTTTGGATTGAGGTTCGTTTTTATTATTTGCCTCTGAGTCCAGTTGTCCCAACATCAGCCGGTTGTGGGGATGGGTCTTTCACCTCCTCCAAGGCTTACTTGGGTATTACTGTCTCAGTGGTCCCTGACCTGACCACCCCACTCATGGTGTGGACCACCCCACTCACAGCCTTCCCACCGCCTCTCCCTTGTGTTGTTTTTCTCCATAGCACTGACCACGTCTGACGTAGTATACAGCTTACTTACTGATTTTGTTCGATAGGGCGGCCTAGGGCACATGGCTGCAGAGAGAGAGGGCGCAGGCCTTCCTGTCTCACACGTTTGTCAGGCCAAACAGGTTTGTCAAAGTTAACACTCAGCTCTGAGCTCTTCGCTCACCCACCCGCCCACCATATTGTCTGAGACAAATAAGAACTTAAGCAATTAAACCGCTTTCCCTCTCAGTCTTAAAGTATTTGTCCCTTGAAACTTAAGCTTTATCCCTTTTTCACCCTGATACTCCTTGAAAGAAAGAAAGTGCTCTAATGCCCTGGGAAAATTATCTTAAATTCTAATCAGCCCTCAATTCTGGGTGTTGGGAGCAGCTCGGAGATGAGGTGGTTGTCAGGGCAGGGGGAACGCAGGAAAGCTGTTTGGGCGGCAAAGTTGGCTAGAATGGAGGCTTTCAACTGGCTAATAGTGCTTCAGTTCCAGCAAGGAGGCTTAGCTTATCAAGTGGGAGGCCCAGGGAATCCGAGAAGCAAACAGTGCAAAGATGTGGAGAGACCCAAAGAAAGGAGAGCGGATCAAAGAAACTGGGGTGTAGAGTTGAGTGGCTTCCTGTCCCCCAGAGAGGAGCCCTCATATTTATTCTGTCCCTACCCTGAGTTCCAACATCACTCTGCCCCAGGCTTCTCCAGTAGCAGGGGGAGTAGGTGCATACCCTCGTGTCTCCCTGGGGTCTGCTCTAGAAATTCTTTATCTGGTAGTTTGGGGGCAACAGTGTGGTTAGCTGGGTGGGGAGAGGGCTGCTGGGCACTTGAAGCCTGCATTTCCACAGCAAGCACACGGTTCTGAAAGTGAATGTTAGTTTGGAGTTGGGGGGAGGGGATGAGAGGGCTGCCACTGTGTCTGTCAAGAGGGGCTGGTGAGGGCTGGTGGGAAGCATTTACAGAAGGAGCTAGTCCTTTTCCTTCCTTGCTGCAGAGGAGCCGGCCCTCTAGATACCCCCCACCCCCAGTCTCCTGCCCTAAACTGGTCCCCTGCAGGTCCAGTGGGTCCTGGCAGACAGCCCTCTGTTCAGCTAGTCCTGCTCTTTGGTGATCTCAGAACAGCTAAGGCTCCTGGTCTGTTTGGAATCTGGTCACATACCATGTTTGTTCCCAGAAAAGCAAACCCATGTTGTCTCCAATTTCTGTCTCATTTCTACCACTGCATGGACCGAGGCGGCTACTTTTCCCTTTTGATAAATTTACTTCAGTTCAGTGGGAGGAGCTGGTGATTTTGAGTCATCAGACCTATGAGGGTGGAGGAACCCAACTTGTAATATTTCTTCAATTATACTTTAATGAAGACACCCATTAACACTTGTAATAATTCACAGAAAAGAAGCCCAAGCAGAGCTGGTTGAAGTGTCTTCCTTTGTCTTTTTTTTTTTTTTTTTTTTCTTAAGTGTTACCAGCTTAAACAGAGATCTTAATTACAGAACAGAAGCAGAAGCTAGCAGGGTCTGGGAATTTCCTTTCCCCTGAGGGCACCAGTCCTTGGCCACACCTTCTCCTCTGGCTCCTCCCAGAAGACCTGCTCCAGGAGAGGCTTCCTCTCCCCCTTGCACTCCCTTCCTCCCACTTGAGAGCATCCTTGCTATGAGCCAATGCTGTGTGTAGGGCTTCCTGGCTGGACAGAGAGGGTCTAGGTCTTTAAGTCTTTCTCAGTGGTGTGTGTGTGTGTGTGTGTGTGTGTGTGTGTTGTATTTAAAGAGGTAAAGTCAAAACAAGGTTACGAAAAATTGTGGCATGATTTAAATGTTTGTTTTCAACAAATAAATGCGTTTAACACAAAAATTGCAACACTCTGTGTAATGCTACAAAAAGATACTCATGGGATTCATGATATGTACTCATGTCCAGAACCCTAGAGGCAGGCTGGTTGGGTAATGGGATACAGTTTTAAGTTGTATGGACTTCTCCTTTCAGTCCTGTGAGTAGATCTCACTGAGTAGGAATTTGAGGCCTTTCCCGAATGGGAATGAGGCCAGATGGTCTCCTTACCTTGTCTATGACAGCCCTGCAGGGGCTCTGACTCTGGGAGGTGTGCGTTTGCTCATCCCGGCTCAGCCACGTGCTCCCATCTCAGGGGAGCCTGGTCTGACTCCTCTTCTCACACCTTCTAGAGCTAGGGTGGGTACTCCATCAACTGAGACATTTGGAGGCAGATTCAGAGGACAAACAAATCTGATGCCGGATTGGACTGGGGGCTGCTGATGCAGTCCCTCTCCTTCCTCGGGTATGGGGACATCCCACCCCATGGCACCCTCTGTGGGCTCAGATGCTCGTGGGCCTCTGGGTGCCGTGACACCTGGGTCTGCAGCCTGTCGTAGAGCCAAGTACGACAAAGGGACTTCTTTATCTGGCTGTGCTGGCTGGTTCCCTTGCCTTCCCCAGGGTGCAGGGCAGGGTGGGAATAGATGGGTGTGGGCAGGGTTGACCAGGGTTCAAAGCACCAGGCCAGGCTCTGCTTAGCTACTTCTTCTGTGCTGAGCAGAGCTTTCCTTGTCTGTGTTCTGCTCTTCAAAAGGAATCATCTGGGCAGATATAGAATGCCCAAGAGTGCTAGGGCTGGGTTGGTGTGGGCGTTGCCGAAGAACCCAATTTGGAATACTTCAATACTGACTCCTAGAGGAAAATCCTGCAGCTCCAGGATCTAAGGCCTTATCCCTTCAGGGAAACCTTAGGAAGCATTGTCTGACCTGGAAAAACACAGAGAAGCATATCTGTAGAAGGGATATCCAAAGGCTGGTGGAAAGTTGGTGCTTTGGTTGGGGAATGGTCTTCAGAAAGTGCTAGAGAATGATTAGAGCTGCACCTGGGCTGGAGGGCCTGTCCTGTCTCTGCCTTAATCTTGCTCATTAGAGACCCCGCCAGTAGCAAAGGTCACCACCCAAATCCTGCCCTGGTGCTTTGCCTTCACCTCCTGTCTCCAGACACGTCTTCCTAAACCCCAGACTGGCCCAGTCCTCCCCCGTGCTTGCAAACTCTTACAGCTCCCCATTGTTATAATTATGAACTCCTTCTCAGGCAAGAAGTCAAGAGTGCGCACATATACACAAGTACCACAGGCCCCAAGCCCAGCACGGTTGAGAGTGTGGGCTCTGGGTTTGAATGCTGTTGCTCCCTCCTATAGCTGTCTGACCTTCGGTGGGTTATCTTACCTCTCTGCCCCTCAGTTTCTTCAGCTGTGGAATGGGCATTATAGTAACCCATTTCCTAAAGTGGTTGTGAGAACTGAGTGAACAGACATTCGCCAAGTGCCTAGGCCACTGCTGCGTCTCAGGGAGCCGTGAACATGTATTAACCAGGGCTGTTTCCCAGCCCTGTCATGGGGAATGGAGAGCCCCGCCCACCTTCAACTCTGCAGTTCCAACTTCAAGTCTCAGCAGCCCTTCCAGGCCTACCTGAACTCCTGCCTCTTCTCTTAAGAGTTTTGGATTTCCTCTTCAGTTGACAATGGGACAGGCTTTTAGTTCTTACCTGCTCACAGCACTTTGCCTATCTCTTCCCCATTCTGTCCGTGCCACCCCCCCCACCCCGCCCACAACACACACCAAGAACCGGAGGCCGCCTGTGGGCCCTGGAGGGTCAGCAGCCCCATTTCTCTGTGCAGCCAGTTCCTTGCTGGCAGAGCTGCTCTGTTTCCCTCTCGCACGTCCCTGTCCTTCTTCCTGTTGGCACTCTTCTCCTGGCCACCACCCAGCCTCCCTCTTTCTCTTGTCTTCCCTGCTCTCCATCTCTTCCTTTTTGATTCTCCTTGCTTCTCTGACCTCCCCCACCTTTCTCTTAATGAGAACTTTCACACATCATATTGATTGGGAGTTTTAAAAAGCCAGAATTGATTTTTCTGGGGGGGACTCTTCATGATCTTATTTTTAAATGTAGGAAGAAAGCTGTTTCCAGAGCTGTTGACTTTGTTCTATTGAGTTAGGAGTCGATGGTGGAAACTCTTTTCCGGAGACTCAGTGAGCTCAGGGACCTCCGATGCCACATCTAATGAGTGGTGGGGTCAGGGCCGCCCTCACTTCCTCAAGCCCAAGTCTAGAGGCAGAAGACCTGGCAAGGGGGGGCCTTGCACACCGGCCTGGGTTGGAGGATGAGGTTAAAGAGCATGTCCAGAGAGTGAGCACAGACAAAGCAGACGTACTTATGGAGTAGGGGGCAGGCTGCAGGAGAGCAGTGGGGGGAATCTACTGCTGGGAACACGGTTTCTGCTGCTCTGCTATCAGAGATGGGTTCCAGGGGCTGTTTCATCTCTTCCTATGTGTGTAGCATGTACTGATTGGACACCCGTGCTGTGTGCCTGGCCTTTGGCTGCAGATATGTATGTGTGTGTGTGTGTGTGTGTGTGTGTGTATGTAATGAAATATTACTCACCCATAAAAATGAATGAAATTTGGGGCACCTGGGTGACTCAGTCAGTTAAGCTTCCACCTTTGGCTCAGGTCATGATCTTGGAGTCCTGTGATCGAGCCCCACATCGGGATCCCTGCTCAGTGGGGACCATGCTTCTCCCTCTGCCTCTGCCCCATTCATGCTCTCTTTCTCTCCTTCTCAAATAAATCAATAAAATATTTTTTAAAAAGTTAGTGAAGGGAAGTGGGCTAAAAAACGATCTGAAGTATAGAGTAATGGAAAGATCTAAGGGAGCAGAATGAGGAGGAGGAAAGGCAGCCTCTTGCCTACAGGGATGTTTGTGTGTGCACATGTGTTCACACATGTAGGATGCATTAAATATTTTTTGGGAATGAGGCTGGGCGTATATAAATAAACCCACAGAATAAATGGAATAGATGAGGATATTGGATGAACAGAAAATAAAGGCAGGGAAGCAAGATGATCTGTGGCCAAAGGTCCTGACTCCCATGCTTGGGGTGGATCTTCTGGATGGACTGGTTGGTTGTCACCAGGCTTGATCTGCTCCCCCTCCTTGGGTGCTACAGCTGTGCATCATGACCACCCCTTACCCACATAAGTTCAAAGCTCCATGGAAGCAGCCGGGAGAATAGGAGACTTGCCACAGCTCATCTGACCCGGGCTTCTGGGCAGGGGCAAGGGGGAGATGTTGAGGGCATTTCTGGGTTGATGCAGCCCCCCTGGGCACTGCCTGGGAGCCCTTTGGCAAATACAGAATAGCTTCCTCCTCTGGCTCAGTAAAGGCAGCACTGCGCAGGGCCAATTTACAGGCAGCTTGAAAGGTGATCAAACCATCCTGAGATGCCATGGGACCTGCTTGCAGATTCTCATATTGTCTCAATTTTGTTGCAGAACAATTTTGCTTCCTTTTTCACCAGGTAAACTGTTCCTCATTATCAGATTTCTGGGGGTCAGTTTCTCCACATGCCTATGATACTCCAAATGGCCAAGGCATTTCTTCAGTGACACCACATACAACTTCCCTAAACAACATTTTCTGTAAAATTGCAGTCCAGGATAACAGTGCTTCTGGGAAAAGAAAGGTTAGGGCTTGTCATTTAACACCTGCAGAACTTTATAGCCGAAGCCATAAGAGAAACAACAATCCTAATAAAACCAGTAGCCCAAATACCTCTCTTCTGGTATTTGTCCCCAACCTCACCGTAGGTGGAGGCTTTGTAGCTTTGAACCCTGGGCCACATCCTTTTTCTTTGCAATGTCAGCCCTAGAGGGCATTCACTTCTAGTGGAGACCCATTGTACCAAAATTACACATCCAAGACTTCTTTGTGGATGTTTTAACACAGGCAGATGTGTCTTTGTAGTTTCTCCATCTGCATTCCCACCTCCATGCCTTAATAGAGTGGAGGACTAGAGGCACTTGAAGCTGCTGACCCACAACTTACGCTGAAGCAGGCACCGGGTGGACTTTCAGTTTGAGCTCTGCATTGTCACAGGCCCTGTCACAGGGCGTGGCCTGAGATGCATCAAAACCCACCTGTGCCCTGCCCAGCTCCTGACCTGTTTTCTTTCAGCAAAGAGGTGCTCTGGGGTGGAGCAGGATGGCCTACAGGAGCCGTCCTGGGCAGAATGGACATCTTACATTTCTCTCTCTCTCTCTCTTTTTTTTTTTTTTTTTAAAGATTTTTTAGAGTTTATTTACTTGAGAGAGAGGGAGAGAAAGCATGAGCAAGGTGAGGGGCAGAGGGAGAACTGAAGTGGGTCTTGATCCTGGGATTCTGAAATCATGACCTGAGCTGAAGGTAAATGCTTAATCAACTGAGCCACCCAGGTGCCCCAGCACCCCTTCCACCCCTGCCGCATTTCTTTAATAAAACCTCTGGGGCCCACACCACGGTGACTCGTCCCAAATCTTTTCTCTTTTTCAAACTTTTCTCTTTTCAAACTTTCTTCTCAGGAATGATAGCTAGGTAAGGAATGTTTCTGGCAGACTCTTTTTCAGTGACCAGGACACCCTCCTGTTCCTTCCTCTCCCATGTCCCCCAGCCGGTTTTTCACCGGTCTTCCCAAGCACAGTCAGTCTTCCCCAGTTTACCAGAGTTACGGTCCCCCTACCCAGGGTCCCTAATTTGCTCCTGGGGTGAGATGCTCCATACCAGGTTCATTCTCCGTGACTCTTCCTGCTGTCTCCTCTGCCTTCTCAGTTGCTTTCCCTCCCACCCCCACCACTGAAGGAATGAGTATTCTATTTTTCCCAAGATGCCTCTGGCATCCCTTGGCTTACCCACGGGAGGCATGAGGGTAGAGGCTTGCTCCCCCAGTGAATGTAGGAAACCTTCAGGGCTGGGAAGAGGCCTTGAGCCTCTCCAGGCCAGGCTGGTAGGATAGCTTTACCCGCAAAAGGAGGAATGACGGGGACTAGCCCAGCATCCTCTCTGACCTCTGTTTTCTTTCCTGTGGTGTGCAGGCCTATCTGGAGGGTCCTCAGAGTGCAAGTCAGGCTGAAGGAGCCTGGCATCTCCACCTCACCCACACATCAGCCTGTGGCTGAATTAGCCCCTTCTGAGGGGGCTGGGGCTGCTGGTGGAGGTCCAAACCTTTCCCTTCTTTCTGCAGGGGATCACCCCCCACCCCCCACCCAAGCCATTGAGCTACCAGATTCTGTCCATTTCACTGCGGAAGCTCTCTGGAGCCTTTCCTTTCTCTCCGTTGCCCCTATCCCACTGCAGGTGGACCTCTCTAGTCTCCCTGGCCCCTGTCCTGACCGTAGCGCATCTGCCTCAGGGCTGCCCCAGGAATTTCCCTCAAAAGTAAAGCTGGCCCTGGCTGCCTGTGCCGAACCCTTCAGGTCTCTCCACAGCTTCTGGATAAAGTCTGACATGCTCCCCCCCACATACACCCCGTAGCGCCAGGGCATTTAGTAACCTGGTCCCTGGCTACGTCTCCAGACCCTCTCCTGAACCCCTACTTCACGCTTCCAGCGAGACAGGGCTCAGGGGTTCCCAGAAGTGAGTCCTGTCAGCTGTGCCGTTGATCCACTCTCTCCTCTTCCTGGATCTCCCTTCTCTTTCTCTTTGACTGAAACAGCTCCAGGTCTGCTCCTGTGGCTCCATCCCTCCAAAGCCCTTCCAGCCTTACCCCCACAGAGGCACGTGAGCAGCCCCTGCTTCTGTGTCCCCAGGGCTTTGTGACTATGAGCTCCAGTGGCAGTCCCTGCTCTGTGTGGCAGAGCGTCCTCTCTCCGGGTCCCTCACAGTGCTGTGTGCTCCCTGAGGACAGACAGCCTCCAGATCTCTTCCACACTCCCTCACCTGGCCCCGTGCGGGTGTTACAAGCACGCATGATCTGTGGGATGAGTGAATGAGTACGACGGGGGTGTGGGAGCTCCGCAGAACTCGAGCTGCCATCTGGCTTAAGGTGCATAAAATAGAAGTGGCCTCCTTGACTCTCCACCCGCAACATGCTGTCTCAGCCAAGGGTGGAGCCAGGCAAGGGAACTCCGTCTTGGCACCTGGAAGCGAGACAGACACTCAGGATCTCTGGCCCCACAGTACAGCTCGTCAAAGCCCCTGGGGGAAACAAAGTCAAGAGATGTTGGAGGACTTTTCTTTGGGGAAAAGAACTATTCTCAACTTATATATTTAGAATCGTGCAGTATCTTCTACCTGATGATTTGACTGATGGAAGAAGTGTATTTAAGCTATTTTTAACCTGGAATCTTAAGAGGAAGAAATCTAGTGATTAGATATTTGGAAGCTATTGTGTAATTTTAAAACTTTGGTAAAGGAGCGTGTTGAAAGAAAGAAAGAAAGAAAAAAAAAAAAAAAACCAACCAGATTGACGTGTTTCAGTTCTCTCTGTAACTTTAGACTTTTGTTCTGAAGGAATCCATTGTCTTCAGAAAGGGGCAGCCAAGGGTGTGTATGTGCATGCACACACATGTGTGTGTGTGCGTGTATGTAATTCACTCCCTTCTCCATAAATAGCTTAAGATTACATTCTCTGCATTAAAAAAAAAACAAAAAACATTTTACAAAGGGCCTCTTTCACTGTACTGACAGCAACAACAAACATTTTACAGGGCTTGGCAGTCTGTATGTTGTCATTTACTTTTTTAACGCTCCTGTGAGGAAGTTACTACTGTGATCATGATTATTCCCGTTTTGTGGAAGGAAAAGAAATGGAAACAAGAGTGGCCGAATGACCAGCCCGAGACCATCCCAGTCAGGGCATGGTTATAGATGGTGTTTGAGTCCAAATCCTCCTGCCCTAAATCATCTGTTATTCGCTATTTCTTTGAGACCTGAATGTGAAAGGTATTAGGGCTGTCCCCACAGAACATCACTGGGATCTTAACTGGCAGAGTCCCTTCTGTTATCACCATTTCACTCCTCTGAGTGAACTCCTTCTTTCAATAGCAACCATTTTTATTATGCTCACAGGTTGTCTGGATCGGGAATTTGGACAGGGCACAACAGGGATGGGGTGCCTCTGCTCCAAGATGGTGGGGGCCTCAGCTGGGAGATGGAATCATCTGAAGGCTTCTTCACTTACCTGTGTGGCCCCTGGCCTGGGATAACTAGAAGGCAGAAGTCAGCTAAGGGTTCTAGAACTGGCCTGGAATCCTTATAGGTGCCCTCTCCATGTGGCTTGAACTTCCTCATAGTGGCATTAGAGCACAATTATCCTTTTTTTTTTTTTTTTTTTTTTCATGGCAGTTCAGGGCTCCAGAAGAGAATGTTTGGGTGTAGAAGGAAGAAGTTATGTAGCTTTTGTGACATTGTTTTAGGAGCCACACCTCATCATTTGTGCCCTACCCTCCAGGTCAAAGAAATCACAAGCCCACTCAAATTCAAGAAAAGGGAACACAGACCACCACCCCACAATGGGAGGGGTACCTGAATTTGCAGCCCTATTTTTAGAACCACAGCAGAGCTCTTCTCTTGTGCCTAGATTGTTCTGGCTTCAGTGCTATCTGGAAGAAAGTGAATGGACTAGAGAACATCTGGAGAGATTTACTAGCAGTGGGCTCTGGGGATACCTTAGCTTTCTCCATCCACATGGGAAGACAGGCCTTCTGGATTGTCCCATTTAGTTCTCCCTGGCACTACCAGGTCAGAGAGAAAGGGGCCCTTGCCACCCTCTGCTGGGAATAAATACTCAGTGCATACAGGTGTCTTCTTGGGTGCCTTGCTGGGCCCAGGGCTTGAGTAATATATGGTTTGGGGATTCTCTGCCCATTACTCCTGAGCTAGAATGCTGCATCATCTTAGAGGGAGGATACCTCCTCTGGCAGAATCCTTAGGAATAAAGGGATCGACAATCTCTCTGAAAGAGAGAGGCTGCAGAGACAACTTCCTAGAAATTCAAAATGCTTTATCTGTGAGCTCCTTCTTCAAGGTTGGGTCGGGGAGATGAGCAGGGACAAACAGGGGATCAGACCCTACAGGGTCCTCCCTGTTGTGCCAAGCCAGTACTGACACATCAGGGTCTCCCTGGGACACGTGTTGACCAATTTCTCCATTCTTGGTAGTCAATGGTGGCCCCAAATGACCTTTATTACCTTGTTTCCCACACCTGTTCTCACCTGCCCTCCAGCCACACCAGATTTTGTCATTAGATTTTCATGAGCCATTGTACTTGTACAGGTCAGCATAGGCTAAGTTATGCTGCAATAACAAATAGTCCCCCAACAACACATGCTTATTTCCCCCTCATAGTGTTGTTTATCATGGGTTGGCAGAGGTTATGTTCCATGCCATTGAAAATCTTCTGTCAGAAGTGAGGGAACTCTGGCGGGTCCAACATTGATAATTAAATGTCCTGGCTTAGAAGTGACATACATCATTTCTATTTACAACTCATTGGCATACTACACTCATGGTGTCACTCCTACTTCAGATGGTCCAGGAAGCACAATCCCACCACGTCCCTGGAGCACAACTAGAAGAAATGACAAATTGCATTGATGCTACATGATTACCACAATGTTCTCCTTAAATCACAACTTTGCCCTCTTTTTAGAATGTCCTCCTCCTCCTTTCCACATTTTCATTCATGCATGCATGTCTACACGCAACTATCCATCTCCTCAGCCACCCACCTAATACTTAGTGAGCATCCATCCTGGGTGCTCTTCTCTAGAGAAATTTGTAATCTTACTGGAGTTGTTCAAATCTATCCACCTTTTCCAGGCCATAGCTAGACTCCCCATGAAGACAGCCCATATCAATGGGTCCTTCCTTGATGTTATGTCATTGGTGGTTAGTTAGGCATAACAACAATTATTATTGAATTATTATTGAGCCCTTACATTAAGCCACACATTTTGCTAAAAGTTCACCTTAACCCTCACTACAGTTTTGAGTTGTTGGCTGTATTATGCCCATTTACAACCGAGGGGGGTTAAGTCACTTTCAAGATCTCACAGCTACTAAGTGGCAGTGTTGAGGTTTAAATTTGTCCTGAGTCCATGCCCTTACTCTTCCATGGCTGCGCTACAGTTATCTTTTTTTAAAGAAGATTTTATTCATTTATTTGAGAGAGCACGAGCACAAACTTGGGGAGCGGCAGGCAGAGGGAGAGGCAGAATCAGGCTCCCTGGGAAGCAGGGAGCCTGAATCTCAGGGCTCACTCCCAGGACCCCGGGATCATGGCCTGAGCTGAAGTCGGACAGTTAACTGACTGAGCCACCCAGGCACCCCTGCACTTCACTTGAATGCTCATGCAGTTTTTCCCTCTGTGTCTGAGATCTGTTATAAAACAAACCAGGATTATTCCCTGCAGTCGTGCTATGAGCACTTAGAAGGCAGAGATCGTTTCCAGTGATTTTGAATTCTTCGATTCCTTTTTGATGAAGGAATGAAGGAGGGAGAGACGAAGGGAGGGAGAGAAGAAAGGAAGGGAGGCAGGAAAGAGGAAGAAAAGAGCAAAGGAGGGGAGGGGAGGAGCTGATGTTCTGAACCCGGATTGAGAGTCTTGGCCAGCAAGGCACATGGCGGCATGGCCGCTCCTGGAGGCAGCTCCTGCTCTGATCGCGGAGAGGTGACCCATAAATCGGGGTGCTGCGCTTTAACCCAGCTATCAGCAAAGTCTCCGAGGCGGCGCTGCTCTTCTAACCCCACCGGCAGCGAAGTTCCCCAAGTCTCGAGTAGCTGGGCTCGCAGCCTCCACGTGGCTCATTACCGCTGAAGAGCTTCTCCAGTCTACCACGTCTGAGCCGACTACAATTAAATACACAGATGTATTCCTCCTCACTCGGCTGCTGGAAAGGAAATATTTTTGAAAACTATGACAACTCAGTATCACAGCTCAGAGAAACTGGAGGAAAAGGAAGAAAGGGCTACGAAGGAAGCATTAAACAGAATTTTTAAAGGTCACTCTCTGATTTTGGGTATTACTTTTCAAAGCAGTATTTTGAGATTTAAACAAACAAAACAAAACAGAAACAACAACCACCCAGAATGACAGCTAGCCTCCGCCCTGTGCAGTCAGATAATGGTTTCCACGGGGCATCCACAATGGTGAGGCCTGAGAGCGTCCACCTTTGCTGCAGCCCGGCCCTGTGTGCCAGGCCCAATTTGTTTTCTGCGACTGCTCAGTCTTTACCAAAAGAACAGTCTGCAATCCCGTGCTGCTCTTCTCTGGGGCTGGAGCCTTCTTAGACTGGGTCTCCCACATTGGTGGAAGGTTTGGCTTAACCTAGATTCTTCTAAGGCAGCTTCTTGATGTTCTAATCAAAGGGTCCTCCCTCCATAGTGTCTTTTAGACTCCAGCCTTGAGAGCCAAATTGCTTTTTCTGTGTTTACTCCTACATCAGAGAGCAGGTGCGTGTGACCTGGGTGTGTTTGTTCTTGTATGTATGTGTGTGTCCCAGAATATGTGATCATGCTCATGGGTATGTGTGTGTGTGTGTATGCGGCAGGTATATGTGTCTGCTTGTGTATGTGTGTGGTTCTCTAAATAATATGCATGCGTGCCCCTGTATGTGTGTGTGTGTGCGTGTGACCATGCATATGCTAGTGACTACTGTGTTGGCAACTTTCACCCTGGAGATAATGTGTAAGTGCCTAATTGCATTTGCTATTTAGCAATTAACCACTTGCAGGTGCAACTAGTTGTAAGCACAGTTCTGCGTGTGTGACTAATTGCAGGTGTAAAATATTCACCTCTTCAGTTCCCTTCATGGCTCAGTGGGGCTCAATGCTAATTCTCCCTCACCATCTGGGTTCCGCTTCATCCTCTGGCCAGACCATCTCTGCAGAAGAGGGGCCCATGGGAGAAGTAGGAAAGCTCCTTCCGAGCAAGAAGGGACCTGGAGTCGAAGGGGAGCAGGCTGGAGTTGGGGGTCATGGCAGAGATTCAGAAACTTAGCTGGTGAGTTTCCTCCTCACCATGCTGCCCATGCAGAACAAGGGGGCTAGCTGGGTCCTTGGGCCCCAAAACCTCCCCATCAGGAGCCTGGCATCTCCTCAAGGGAAGCCCTCAGGGGAGGGTGTTGGTTTTCTGAGGGATTTCCCTATCCTCAGACCATTTGCCCAGGCAGTGATACATATCATTGTAGAGCTGGTTTGTGGAAGTTTGGATAGGAATTCGGGAAGGGCATGCCTGGGTGGCTCAGTGAGTTAAGCCTCTGCCTTCGGCTCAGGTCATGATCTCAGGGTCCTGGGATCGAGTCCCGCATCGGGCTCTCTGCTCAGCAGGGAGCCTGCTTCTCCCCTCTCTCTGTCTGCCTCTCTGCCTACTTGTGATCTCTCTCTCTCTATCAAATAAATAAAATCTTAAAAAAAAATAGAATTCAGGAAGCTTGGATCTCTCTGCAGTATTGCCGCTACCCTGTGTGATGGCTGCACCTGTGCTCTCAGCTGTTGATCTGCAAAATGGGGGTGACCCTCTGCCCTACGTTCCAGGTCGGCCCCCGGGGTGACCTGAGGGTGAGGTAGATGTGACTTGTTTTGGACTTGTCTGGTAAAGAGTATATTCAGGGAGGTGTGGGTGAGGGGACAGGTGACTCTTGGGTGGCCCGGGGAGTTTCTTACCTGTAATGCGTTCATGGTAAAAATCTCCATGGGGTGTCCAGGGGATGAAGAAGTAGGAGCAAGGACAGAACTCCTGACCCTGAGCTTCACTCCCTGGGCCCCTCTCACCACTAGTTGCAAGGGCAGGCCTGAGAACAGGCCCTCTTTGGGGCAAGGACTCATCTTCCCAGCAGCCCCCAGCTGAGAACTCTCTGCTGCCTGGCTTTCTACCCCTCGCATTGAGGCACACCCTCCTTGTGGACAGTGGGCCCGTTGGCAGTCTGCAGAGAGCCACTCTCCACAGCTTGAGGCCTGGATAGAAGGCCTGGGAAAGGAGAATGGGAAAAAGCAAGGCCCAGTGGAAGCGAGAAGACCAGGAAGTAGTTGGGACAATGTCAGCTGGTGAGCAGGCAACCAAATGGAATATCAAGCTCTCCAAGGAGCTTCTCTGAGAAGTCCAGCGGGAGAAGCTACTGCCAGGCCCCAGCCCGGAAGGGCCCTGTCTCAGAGCTCCAGAGGGTTCAGAGCTTCCAGCCAAGGGCCGGCCTAGGGCCATTCTTGCCACATTAGACTGGTTCTCACTGCAGCTGTAGACATGCATTTCCTGGGATGAGGGGGGCAGGGGAGTCATGGGGAGAAAGCTTCTGGAGGCAACAGCTTGGTGTACTGCCCCGTGGGGTGTGTTATAAGAGGCCCAGTGAGGAGGGAGTGAGGGTGAAGCCTGAGGCCAAGGGAGAGGTAAAGCGGCAGGGGTAATAGTCGTGTCATACGCCCCCTTGTGGCCAGGATTGGGGAGGTCGCGTGGCCTCCCGGGCACTGGGGGAAGGGTGTGAAGCCTAGTCAGGACCTCAGGGAGTTTGTGGCTCCCAGACTTTACTCCAAGGGGGCACTGGTCCAGGGGCAACCATCACTCTGGCGTCACATTTTGAGTTAAGTCCTTCGTATTGTATGGCTGAACTTGGCTTCCCAGTCCTGACACTTGGGTGCCTACTCTGAGCAACTTTCAGTAGTTAAGTAAATTAAGTAAAACTTATTTTGACCCCAGGATCCTTGGCCTGTCTCTCAGTGGGGTTCATTGGAGTGCAACTAAAGATGGCTTTCTGATAGGATTGATTTGAGCTGACCCTTTATACCTTATTTCTCCAGAGATTCGAAAACTTGTTGAAAACAGGAATGAGAACTTTTCTATATCTACTTCACCACTTGCTAGTTATGCCTCAGATTTCTCATCTATAAAATGGGATAATAGTAGAGCTTACCCGATAGGGTTGTAGGGAGGATTAAATGATGTGAGCAAAATGCTCATCATGTTAGCTAGCATGGAGCAAACCCTTGTGAAGTATTAGTACTCAGGTTACTTGTGTTATTGTTGTCGTTCTTAATTTTATTGTACTGAGGCTCCTTCCTCCCAAGAATGCCTGCCCCTCCCTCCCCAGGATGGCTTAGGGTCAGTGTTGTCTGTTGGCTTTCGATCCCAGCACCTCATAATTCTGAGACCAGTGTGGTTTGAACCCAAATCTTTGGCTTCCTCATGACAGCAGATGGCTTTGGGGACTGCTGGGAAGTCTCTGGTCAGGAGTCACACACAGTTCCAGCCAAGCAGAAAATGTGCTTGCCCCAGATAGTGGCCATCGGACCCAGACTTCACACGCGACAAGTCAGGAATGAGACACAAATATATTAGAACGTCTGCCTTTTGACCGTTGCTTTAGATGATAAATTCAGGATTAGCATAAAAGGTCCACATGTGGTCATTCAGAGGCCAACTCCTCAGCTTCATCCCACCATCACAGGGAGTGACTGTGTTCAAGAAAATTAAAGAATGTGAGTTCTGGGAGAATCCCTCATGATTATGCCATGAAACCATCTTTCTCATTTGGGAGAAGCGGTGACAGAATGTTCAGAGAATATAGCCGGAGTTCAGGCTGTTCAGGGTAATTTATCTTTTAGCTGGTTCTTTTAAAGTCATTCCCGTCAAACGCAATGCAGCTTTAAAAGAGGCTTTCTTAATTGCCAACCCTCACAAATAAGTGTATGCATCGATATGTGTCTGTGTGTACAACATCAGGCATCCCAGCCAACACGCAGCTGACCCCGGATGTTAGCCTGAGGGACCAACTGGGCTTCAGCATCAGCTGGATTGCTTGGAAACATCCAAGCAAGGTCGTGGTCCTACTTACTTATCTGGAAAATGGAGGCTGGGGACAGAGACCTCTGCTTTTTTAGTTCACATTAGACCAGAGTCCAGCCTAGGGGGCTCCAGAGTTTTAAACCAAAAATGAGGTAAAGAATACCAGTTTACCAATGAAAGCTTTCCATTAGGGATATTAAAACATATATACATACACACACACACACACACACACACACACATAGCCCAAATAATAACACGAGAGCTGTTATCTCTTGTCAGTGCATCATTTCTTAAAGGGAGGTTAGTTTCACACTTAAACAAGGACAAGGCAGGAGATCCCTTTGTCTTCAACTTAATGCATGTAATCGGAGTTCTAGAAAGCCTAATTACATGTTTCCAAAATAAAAAGGGGGGAAAAATATCATCCCAAAACTTAAACACTTGAGAATTTAATCTTTATGAAAAACTTCATGAAGATGTCACCTTTGTGAAAATCTCACTACATTACATTTATCCCTTGTGTTTACACAGCTTTGTCACTTCTGGCAGCTCTAAGTGTGGGAATAGCTGTTCTAACCGATCTTAAGATGAATGATATTTTCTTTCTTTCCTTATACACCTTATCCGAATACTCACCTGGAGGGAACCATGAAATATTGGGCAATTGCTGTTCTTTAAACCTTAGCTTATCATGACCCAATATTCTGAAAACAGCAATCTCACTCATAGTAATTGCTAACATTCATGATGCATGTGGTGTGTAGAAACGCTGTCCTTCCTAAGTACATTACGTACATTAGCTCATTTAATCATCCCAGAAGTCACTGAATTGTGTCCCCACAAAATTCACATGTTGCAGCCCTAACCTTCCACGAGACTGTGTTTGGAGAGAGCGCCTTTAAGAAGGTGAGTAAGGTTCAATGCTGTTATAAGAACAGGGCCCTCATCTGATAGAATTGATGCCTTATAAGAAGAGGAAGGGAAACTGGAGCTTTTTCTCTGTACACACCCAGAGAAAAGGCCGTGTGAGGACACAGTGAGAAGGTGCCATCTGCGAGCTCGGGAGAGAGCTCTCACCTGCCGGCACCTTGATCTGAGACTTCCAGCCCCGAGAGCTGTGAAAAATAGACGTCTGTTGTTTAGGCTATCAGTTTGTGGTGTTTTGTTAGGGCAGCCCAAGCAGACGAAGACAGCAACCCTTTGGAAGAGGTACTTCTGTCAGCTCCGTTTTGCTGAGGAGGACCTTGAATCCCGGAATTGTGACTAGCGGGTCCAAGGTTGGACAGGAATTACGGAGGTTGGCCTTGTTCCAGAGTCTGAGCTGCTAGCCAGGAAGGAGCTGCCTTCTGCTGAGACGGGAGCAGGGGGGCGGTCCTCGCTCTTCTGTCAAAGCCAGTACCCCCGTCTCCTGGTGCTGCTGCACAAGGCTCTGTGTTTTGAAATGCCTGTCAGGAAGAGAATGAACACAAAGTCCCGGGCGCCGAGCTGGGCACAAAGTGGGCGAGAGCTCAGGAGATGCTAATGAGGAACAAATAAATGAATGGAACGCTGACATCCCTATGTCTTCAGCTTAATGTGTGCGACCGTAGTCTTAGAACAGCCTAACGACATTTTTTTTTGAAGAGGAGCCGTTAGCCTAATGAAATGGGTAAACATGAGCAGAACGAATCACTGTCAGGTTCTATAAATTGTGTCTTGAAGTGCTAACTGCCCTAATAAGAGCAACCGGAGTAAATGAATGCACCATTACACTGAAAACAGGACCATCGATACCAGAAGACGCCTGCCCCCTCACCCTCCTGCTGATTGCTAATGGGTGCTAGCCGGACGGGCCATGACAGATACGTGGCACAAGCATTCAGGTGGCCATCTCCGTGTGCTTTTTACTTGTATTACTTACAGGGATTTGTGTGTACGGTAATCCCTCCCCAAACACAGATTCTCTTTTTATGAAATTCTGGTATCCTTGGATTTATTTCTGTATACTCTGAGAATTTCTGTTCCAGGATCCTTAGGTTTTGAGTCACTGCTGCTGGAGATAATTTAGAAATAGAGGAACTGGTGGGCGGTAGGAGAAAAGAGAGTGAGTGGAAGGCGAAGCGGCACCAGACGCTTTACAACACGGTCTTGGAGGAGGACCTGGGATGCCTTCCCGTTCTGAGGGTGCCCTGGGAAGGGGACTGGGATGTGCGTGACCTGGGATCAGAGTTCTAGGCCAGGAGCTGTCTCTCCCTCCATAATTCCAGAGAGGAATTAGTCTCAGCCTAAGCAGGCTGAGGGATTAGATACCCAGGGAGCTCCTCTGAGGAGGTTACATAAAGATTCCTGAAAATGCTTCAAACTTCACAGTCACTGTGTGTCTCTGGCATCCCAGTGGAAGCAGAGAGTCAGGGCCTGAGTGGTAGGTGACATAAATCAGAAAGAATCTGAATATTTGATTGGGGGACAAGATGAGGCAAAAAAAAAAAAAAAAAAAAAAAAAAGTAAATTAGTATGTGCATTACTGCACCAGGGCAGAATTACAGATGCCTTTTTGAAACTGTGACAAAGGGAGATTCTGAAAATGCTTTAGCAAATAGAGGCTAGTAAATAAGAATGACTAACATGGAGATCAGGATTACTACTTTCAACTTACGCATCATGTTATGATCTCCTTTTCATGTGGCATTTATATGTTTAGGAAAGTGTCATTGTTTTTACTAAAGGAGCACATTTTTATTAACATTTCAGAGAAGAGAAGAAAGAGAAAAAAAAGTATAGTGAGGAAAAGTAAAAAAATGGCTTAGAAAATCCAGAAACTACCATCATTAAATTGCGGTCAACACCACTTTATATATGCCTCTATCATCCATCTTCGCTATGACTGGAAAGATAGATGGCGAGTCAGGACTAATTTTGGGAAGCCGTGATAATGGCAATCTTGAAAACATTAATTTAATTTTGCTTAAATATATCTGAAGAAAAAGAAACGAATACAAAATGGAGGAAATCGCTCCATTTGATAACTGTTTCTTCACCACAAAATATATTATTTCCTGAAAGATTCTCTTAAGATTAAGAAAGAATATTATAAAGATGTTGAGATGTGAATCATTGTTCTAAACTTCATATTTCAACTTTAAGTAGCCGCCTGTAACCCCTTTCTCTGCACGACGAGGAAATCCATATACTTCTCTTTTTTCTGCTCCCTGGCCCTGGGGCCTGGTTTCTGTTAACTTTTTTTTTTTTTAATTATTTTTTCATGATGAGGCTTATAGCAATGTCCGAATGTTTGCATCGTATTTCCATATTTAAAAGACCGGAATGGCTCCCAGTTGCTCGCTCAGGACTTCTCTATGCCGAATTCATGATTTGAATTTATCTCTTGGTTGAGTGAATTTCATTATCAAGTAATTGTTCCCCGTGGCAGGACTCTTCGTTACCTGAGGTGCTACATCGATGGGAACACCTGCCTGCGAAATGTCACTATACACGCGTCTGCCGCTCGCCTACGCTTCCCCTTTGAGTGACTTGCGCGCTCCTCTCCCGGCTGATCACTTCTTTATCTCTGAATTCAGCAACTCCACCAGCCTGTGCCTTTGACTCTGCTGATTATTCCTTCGTTTTTTCAAAAATATTTTTTCCTATTAGCTCTTTGAATACCTCCCCCACACCTGCCCCTCCCCCCATCTGTACCCACTGGGGCCTCTGGTTTAGGAATAACAGTTGTCCTCCATAGATTCTTCGGAGCCTTTTCTTTGCTATCACCTATTTTTTTATGTATTGAACTCCGTGCGATCTTAAACTCTATCAATTCTGGAGCCATTTCTACTAGATTCGTTTTGTGATATTGTTCTCTTGATCCATACCTCGTTTCTTTAACTCTGCAATCTCCCCTTCTAATTTTATTCTGGTGTTTTTATCATCTGGTCTTGAGCTTTTGTATTATGGAATTCTCCCAAGAGTGAGTCCTTATGGAGTCTCTTCTCTTTCTTCGGCTGAATTTTCTTCCCTACTGAATTCTTTTTGTTTCTTTTCACGCTCTGTTTCTGGATTTCCTTCTTGTTTTTCATACAGTCAGTCGTGAGTTTGCATATTTACCCCACAGCTCCTTTCTTTCTTTATTTAAAAAAAAAAAATCATGTTGTTGTTGTTTTAAATTAATGTATAGTGTATTCTTCGCCCCGGGGTACAGGTCTGTGAATTATCAGTCTTACACACTTCACAGCACTCACCATAGCACATACCCTACCCAGTGTCCACCACCCCGCCACCCTATCCCTACCCTCCATCCCCCAGCAACCCTCAGTTTGTTTCCTGAGATTAAGAGTCTCTTATGGTTTGTCTCCCTCCTGATCCCATCTTGTTTCAATCCATTGTGGATGCTCTTAACAAAGGCAGCACCTTGCCGCTCTCTGATTTTCTGCCCATTCTGCCTGAGCCACTGTTAAAGG
This sequence comes from Mustela putorius furo, assembly GCF_011764305.1. Taxonomy (NCBI): domain Eukaryota; kingdom Metazoa; phylum Chordata; class Mammalia; order Carnivora; family Mustelidae; genus Mustela; species Mustela putorius. The sequence continues at coordinate 106,461,747 of NW_025421987.1, read as the reverse complement.
GCTGGGTCAGCCCTCCCCTCCCCTTTCCGGACCCCGGAGGAAGAGGGAACCTCTTCTGGATCTGTTCACAGTCTTGGAAGGAGACATGATGTCTTCTCTCTGTCTGGGACTTTGTTAAATGCTTCTAGCCAGGGCTCGTTTTCCTCTAGTTTGGGGTGGGAGTGGGGGTAAAGCCTTGGTGTTTGAATTGTTTGACTGCTTCCGAGGGGAGCCCTGCCACTTATCTTTCTGTAAGGCCATTACCCCCCAAAGAAAAAGATTTTTAAAAAGACCCTTTCAGCTTGCTCCTTTCCAACACTCAAAATAAGGGGTTCCGGAGGGTTTCTCAGAACCTTAACTCATCGGTTGTGCCGGAGTGATCCTGCAGACCTGTGTAGACTGCCTTCCTCACACCTAACGCCCGTGTGCACCACTGCTCCCCCTTGCTGGCTGTCTCTCCTGCGGGCCTGCTTCCAGTCTGTTGTCTGACGCACATTCCCTTCTAACTTGAGGCCTTTCCAGTGTTGATCCCTCTGCCTGGCTCACGCCTCCCTGTCTTCCCGCCATTCCCAAGTCACATCTCAGCTCAAATGTCGAGGCCTCAAGGAACCCTCACAGACCTATTATAGGAGGCCGAGCCTCTGTTATTTGCCGAGCTCTGCTCTCCGCAGTGAAATTCTCTTCTCCAAGTCACAGTGTGCGGTTACTTTCTTGGGACTTCCCCTGGATGGCTGAGTCTGGAAGCAGGCCCGTTTCCACGGCTGTTGATTCCAGTTCCCCGTTTCTCCTCGTGACTCACTAAGCCTCCACTTTTTCCAGCTGCATTGTAGAAAGTTTAATCCCAGGTGCCCTGTGAGGAAAAACTGACTTTTTCTTTTTCTTTTAATTTTTTTTTTAAAGGTTGTATTTTAAATGAGCTCAGTGTTGGAACCTAGAATGAGACACGTGGCTGTAGAAGCCCATGATTTATGGTGCCAAGACACCAGTCCAGCACGTAAGGGTGGCCCTGGGAGGAAACTGAAGGTCTGAGATCTGCTCTCACATGGCGCTGAAGGAATCTCTCACTTCAGGCTGCAAGCCTATGAGAACTTAGTTATGCGTCTGGGACCAGCCTCCCCAAGAGAGTGGCCAAAGATGCATGCTCCCAACTTCCCTCTGGTCTCAGGATGACGATGCCAAGTTTCTGGTCAGTGTGGTGAAAGCGGTATGACTAAGCTTTCCTGAGACAGACATCCCACCAGGATTGACTGAGCAGCTACTATGTGCCAGGCACTGCCAGAAGCCTTTGAATACCAGCAAAACATGATCCAGCCCTAATGAAAGGCATCTTTACCAGTGCTTGGGCTGCCAAAGTAATGCCCTCAAAATCTCTTGGACCCACAGCCTCAGGAATTGCTTCCTGCAGAAAACAGTGTCTAGAGTCAGATGGTGGCAGGGTCAGGTCTGGTCACACCCCGCCTCCATGCTGGGAGCTCCCTGAGGGCAAAACCTGTCTCATTCATCTGTCCACCTGCAGTGAGATGGCAAATGGCACAGAATCGTGCAGGCCCTCTTCTTCCCCCAACCACACCAGCTCTGCTCCTGTAGCCCCTAGAGACCACTAATGAGAAAAGCCTGTCTGTGGGTTTCTGCCTCTTGTTTCTCACCAGGATTTGGGGCTGCCCGGTGTTCTCCCCACTCCGCCATCCCAGCAGCCCCTGCCCCCACTTCCTTTTCTGGAAGCCTTTGCCCAGATTGCACGTGTGCCCGGCAGACATCTTGAGGCCCGGAACGAAGCCTGCCTGGCCAGAAGGGGACCATCCTCCCCGCCCCCCGCATGTCCACGCTGCCAGGTGGCCTGTCCACAGCTCTTGCCCTGTCTCTTTTGAAGCACAGCCGCACAGGCTGCCGGCCGCCCTTGCTGCCATAGCACAGGCCGGAAGCTAGCCAGTCTCATCCCTGTGCCAGGCGAGCAAGACCTGGGGAAACAGATAGATCTGCTCCTGGCCTCGGAGGGGACAGCTAAATTGTCAAGCAGCACACTAATGGGGGCTGCTGACTGCACAGGTATCTCTGGGTTATAAATGCCCAGTACCAGAGAGCCTCCTAAGTCACACAGAGGACAACTTTATGATCCAGAAAGTAAAGAACTGGAGCAAGATCAGCTTGTGACAGGGAGCAATTGATCGGGGATGGGAGAGAGCTTGGCCCAGGAGCTCAGGACTCCATAAACCATCGGAACTCCATGCTTCCTGGGGGCCATGTGCTGACCGCAGCACGGGATGCCCAGGGAACTGTGTGGGAGCTCTGGAGGGCCATGCAGTATAGTCCTGAAGCACAGGTGGGGGTTGGAGCTGGGATTCCCTGCACCACCCTAGTTTATTTCCCTTACAGCCCTCGGAATGTTCTTCCTATAACCCAGGTCTGATCATGAGCCTCTTCTGTGGAAAAGGTGTCAGTGGCTCCCCAATCTCCCTAAGAATCAGGCCAGACTCCTTAGCGTGGCATTCAGGGTGCTGTGGGATCTGGGGTTTGATGAACTCTTCGGCTACATTTAATGCTTGTATTTCCCGAGTTGTGACTTGTGTTCTTACCTCTGGGCCTCTGTACAAACTGTCAATTCCTTTTACCTTGAAGGCCATCCTCCCCCACTTTCTACTCATTTGGCTTTCTGCCACTCATGCTCTGGCTTTAGCTCAGATGTCACCTCTTCCAGTAAGCCTTCCAGGTTTGGATGCCTCTTTCATGCGCATCCCCTATCACAGCATTTATCACACAATCATGTCTTTGCTATTTCTGTTTGCTTTGCCCTGCATCAAGATCTTGGCTGGAGTGGGGTGGGCAAGGTTAGTCTTTTACTTATCATTTTATCCCTAGGGCATGGTGCAGTATCTGTCACATGGAGGATATTTGTTGAAGAAGTGAATGAATGAATAAATAAATGAATAATATGATAAATAAAATAACACAACAAAGTTGGGGGGGGGGAGTTGGGCGCTCCTAGGGCATCCTCTCTCCCTGTCTGTCCTCCTTCTCATCCCCCCTGGAGATACAGTCATCACAGGGTCCCAGGCTGCGTCCCCATCCTCTGTTGCTCTGTGCCTGGGAATGCTCTGGCTGATGGCAGTCCCTGCGGACTGCAACCTAGGAAGACCTCCTCGAATCGCTTGTGGGGCAAGATCCCTACTGTGCCTCTCCAGCTTCCAGTTTTCACGGGGGCTTCTCCCATAACTCTGGCTTGACACATATTTTGTTGCACTTTCTTTGTACATTTTTATGTCCCATTGTTTCTTTAACTTTTTACCTTGAGGTAATTACAGATTCTTAGACAGTTGTAAGAAATAATATGGATAGAACTATGGGCCCTTTATCCAGTTCTCCCCAGTGATAACATCTTATAGAAGTGTAGTATAGTATCACAATGAGGAAATTAACATTGAAACCCTCCCTTGCACTTATGCAGATTTCACCAGTTTTCTATGCACTCGTGTGTATGTGTATGTACTTAGATCTGTTCCGTTTTATCACATGCGTAGAATCAGAGGACCATCACCACAGTCAAGATACAGAGCAAGCTATCACAAGCATCCCAAGAGATACCCTTTTACAGCCACAATTGACTCTCTCCCTCCTACTTCCCCCTCATCCCTGCCAACCAAACCACTCTCCATCTTTATAATTTTGTCTTTTTAAGAATGCTGTGTAAATGAAATTATAGTTTGTAACCTTTAGGGATTGACTTTTTTTTTTTTTTTTTCTCAGTGTAATTTAACTGAGATCACCGAAGTTGTGTGTGTATTAATAGTGTGGTCCTTTTTATTGCCGAGTAGTATTCTACAGTCTGGATGTACTGTAGTTGTTTCCACTGTTCACCTGTTGAGAGGCATTTGCATTGTTTCCAGTTTTTGGCAGTTATGCATAAAGCTGCTATGGACATTCACATACAGGATGTTGTGTGAACATAAGTTTTCATTTTTGTACAGATGGACAATGAGCACACGAAATGGTGTTCAACATCCTTAACTCCTAGGGACATATCAGGTAAAACCACACTGAGATATCACTGCATACCTATCAGAATCACTAAAATTAAAGATAGTGATAATACCAAATGCTGGCAAGGATGTGGAGAAACACTATCCCTCATACAGTGCCAGTGCCATTCTGGAAAACAATGCCATGCTTTCTCACAAAACCAAGTGCGTGCTTATTACATGACCCAGCAATTGCACTCTAGGCTATTTTAATTGTATTTTAAAATAAGTTTCAAATAATTCATACATAATTCATATTCATGGTAAAAAAAAAGTAATACAAGTAAACATAAAGAACAAAAATCTGTCACTTTGCCTTCTAGACAAAACTATTAGTAATGTTTTGGTATATTGTATATGTGTTTCTTTTATAAAAAATGGTGTCATATATTTTCATGACTTTCTTTTCTTTTCTTTTTTTTGCAATATATTGTTTCCCCCTCTATGTCAGTGGGTGTCTCTCTTATCTTGTTAATGTTAAATTCAGTGACTTATTTCACTAAACTGAGACATCGAGATCATTTTACTTTTTCTTCCTGCTGCTGTAACAATAACAGATGAAGTCCCTCATTCACATATTTTTGATAACTTCAGTGGATGTTATTCTAAAAATTAATTCCAAGTAGAATTCTTAAAGTTTTTCCTATTTTTAAGGCTTTTGATAAAAATTTCCAGTTACCATTCAGAGATACTGTATTAATGATGTATCCCTCATATTCTGGATGCCCACGAGCGACCCCCGCCTGTTTCCAACAATGGTGGTTATAATTCTTTTGATTCTATGTCAGTCTGATGGCTGAAAAATGCTAAATTTTAGCTTTTTGAATTTAAATTTTTAAATTTGATTACCAGTTGGACTAAATACATATTTATATCTTCATCTATTGTTAATTGCCTGTTTCTATTCTTTTTTTTTTAATTTTTAATTTTTTATAAACATATAATATATTTTTATCCCCAGGGGTACAGGTATGTGAATCGCCAGGTTTACACACTTCACAGCACTCACCAAAGCACATACCCTCCCCAATGTCCATAATCCCACCCCCTCTTCCAACCCCCCTCCCCCCAGCAACCCTCAGTTTGTTTTGTGAGATTAAGAGTCACTTATGGTTTGTCTCCCTCCCAATCCCATCTTGTTTCATTGATTCTTCTCCTACCCCCTTAAGCCCTCATGTTGCATCACCACTTCCTCACCTGTTTCTATTCTTTACCCATTTTACTACTGATTGGAATGATACAGACTTCATCGTATATATTTCATTTTTTCTTAGTTTTGTAATTTGACTTAGAACTGTATCTTTGTTGCGGATCTTAACATTCTTATGTTGTTAATCAGTCTTTCTCCTCGTGTGTTATTCCCTCTGGTTCCTTCTTGAGGAGTTCTTTCTCACCCTAAACTTACACAAATATTCATCTCTATTTTACCCTATTTACATTAATGGCTCCATTTTTCATTTAAGTATTTAATCCAGTAGGGATTCATTTGGGGGATTTGATAGAAAGTAGGGGTTTAACTTGTTTTCCAGCAGCTGACCTGTCTCTGAGTCATTCACAATTTGCCGGGACCGGAAAGGCCCCCTGCGTCACTGCCATGTTCTTCTCTACCCTCGGGTCTGTTCCATATCAGGTGTCTGAAGCCTCCTACCTCTACGTGGGAGCAGCCTGCCCTCTCTCTCCAACATTATCTTTATTATTTTCTGTGATGTGCCTAGGGTCTCTTTTCGCTGACTTTGCCTGGTGAGCCCATCTGTCTGTACACACAGGCCTTTATCTTTAGCTTGGCAACATTTTATTACATTATATCTTTCATTTCTTTTCTGCTTCATTTGTGGATTCTATTTTAGGAACCCGCATTATCTACATGTGGCTCTTCATTCTCTCTTTTCCAGCTCTTTCACCTTCTGCCATATTGTTGTAATTTCTTTCCCATTTGTTTTCTGTGTTACTGACTTGATATTCAGAAGCTCCGCTGCTAGTCTTCCCTGCCTGCAAAGTGGCTTTGCTTCTGTGATTGCAGTTTTCGTTCCCTTGCTGTGTCTCCGTTTGGAATGCAGCTTCCTTTCCATCTCCTCCTGCAGACGGGTCCTTCTTGTGGCTCTGTGTTCCTCTGGCTTAGAAGCCAGGCTTTCTTGTATACTACTGAGGAGCTGTGCAGCTTCCTGGACTTTTCTGCTGCATGCTGGGCTATCTCCTTTTAGAGGTGTGCTCTTCCTCTGAGTCAACTGAATGATGTCCCTATTCTGGTGTCTGTGGGCTTTTTCCCTTTGACTTGGAGCATGACAGACTTTGGTGGGACTTGCCGAGGTTGCACAGACGGGGGGGGGGGGGGGTGACTTGCCCCGGGGCTCTCTTTCTGCCCCCTTTCAGGGTGATTTCATTCCCTTCTCATTTCCGTGCCAGCCGTGAACACTGACGCATGCAAGTCCCCCTGCCACTTGCTCATATCTAAAATGTCTCCCTTGATGTGTCTCTTCTCTGCTTGTGGGGGGCATATTCCTTTGGCCAGCGGCATCTGGTTCTTTGGTTCTCCTCATCTGGTGCAGTATGTGAAAAAGAGAGTTCCCTGTGGGCACCACTTCTGGGTGTTTCTATCCTCACCCGTTCCCACTACTGCTTCCCTTTTGGGCAGCAGCTTTCAGATGCTCGATGGCCCTTGCAGACCTTGGGCAGCTGTGATCTGTGCAGCATGTTCCAGAAAGGGAAGAGGGCATTAGGAGTGAAATGGGAACTTCCTTGACCTTCAGCGTAGCCCAGCTCCTCACTTGTGGCCGCCCTGGGCCTTTGAGACAGTGCCTTTGGCACTTACTGCCTTTTCTCTTGGGCATTCTGTTTCAGGTAGTCGAGTCAGGGCCCTAAACCTGGAATCCATCCCTGGCGCAGCTCTACCTCTCCCCACCTCTGACACAAGACTATCTTTCAGTATTAGTTTGAAGAACGTTGTCATGAGCTTTCCCTGTTTGTCTGACATCATAATACTTGTACTCAAAGATTGTAACTGTCTCGGGGGCTGCTAGCCCCAGTTTGAGCCCCAAACTCTTCTTCTGTAGTGTGTTAAATCATTCATTTATTGCCCCCCTCATACACATTTGTCTGTCAGCTTTTTGAGAGAATTATAACTCACCACGACATCAATAGTGCTTAAAACAGGGCCTCGTGCATAGTGTTTCACAGATTTTTTTTTTTTAATTAAACTAGGATATGATTGCCAAGAAAGGGGACATATAGAGGAAAGGAGAAAAGGAGAGTGGACAGAGGGACTTTGAGGGACATGGCGGCAGCAAGAGGAAGAGCATAAGCCAGCGAGGGAGACTACAGAAGTCACAGGAGGGGAAGACACAGGTGGAGAAGTCGGGAGAGCAGAGCAGGTCTGAGGAAGCCCAGGGGGCTGGGAGGAGGCTGAGCAAGGACAGGTCAGCCCTGGTGGGCTTGGCCAGCTGGCTGAGAAGAGTCTTGAGGGAGGTACTGGCCCTCCTGGGCCATCACTGGCGATGTGTCTTTTCAGAAGATGGAGACAGTCCTTTCACAAGTCGGAAGGCTGAGTGGGCTGAGGAAGAGGAAGCAGTGCTGTGCAGATTTAAAAAGAAAAAGAAGAGAAAAAAGAGGGCTTGAGGGGAAATCAGCATGCCAGAAGGTTTTTGTTTTGGTTACTGATGTTGCTGTTGTTGGAATGGGGAAGATTTGATCAGCTTTATATCCTAAGGGAAGGAGGTCGTGACTAGAAAGAGCAATTTGTAGACTGAGAAGGAGTATTTGAAAAAGCCATTCTGACTCTGCTCCTCAGAGGGTGAAGTCAGCCTTGTGGAGAGGAAGCTTGGTCCGAGAGCTCCTGAGGGCAAGGGCTGCCTCCCACTGGGTCGGGCAGGTGCCCAGCAGGACATGCACATGGCACCTGTCAGGGGAGACAGGAGGGCCATGGGCTGTGGTGGGTCACCTGAAGGTGGCAGGAGAGAAGGGGAGGTTGCCCCCTTTCTGCCTCCTTGTGAAGGAGGGGGCAGGGCACAGCCAGGCCTAGGGTAGAACAAAGGAGAAGAATGAAAAGGCTTCTGGGCAGCCCTGAGGCCCAACCGAGGGGCAGAAGAAGCCTCTCCTCTGGATGCTGGGTGGCCAGCAAGGGAGCCTTGAAAGCCTCCTGCTAGCGGGGAGGGAGGGGAGTTTCTGCCATGTGCTAACATTGATTTCCTTTCTGGAAGGCTTGAGGAAGGCTTTTAGGAAGTAGCTTTGATTTAGCCAGGAGAGGGAATTTTCTGGACCCAAACCCACTTTTCCTCATCCTTCGGGTATTGTGGGGTATTGCTTTACATTCTGTCTCCAGAGATGTGAAGTGTATGGGCTGTGGGCGCAGAGCAAACCTCTGTGGAGATGGTCCTCGTCCCAGGCCCCCAGCCCCCCAGACACCAGGCAGTGGCTGTCCGTCTTCCCCTCTGTGTCCCCACCCACCCCCTCTCGGGTCATCAGCCTCTCTGAGGACCGACTTGAACCCGACTACACTGGCTTGGCACGGTCAGCTGGACAAGAAAGCTGGTCATGAAAGTGCCAGCTCTACACAGTGACTTACAAGAGCCTTCTTGGGTTGAGAAACAAGCTCTTACTTAATTACCTAATTAATCAATTAATAGATAAAACATCTTTGAGAACTTTCTGTGTGTCAGGAACCGATACCATAAAGGTGATGAGGCCATCATCCCTGCCCTCGAGAGTGTATATCTAGTTCAATGAGGAAAACTCACTTAAATCAAGGCCCTTAAGCAAGGAGACAATTCATGTGAGGTGTAGACAGTCCATTTAAATGAGAGGCAGAGGGATGGATTAAGTAATCCCTGGAGTCCTGTCCCAACCAAGCAGTTTCATTATAAAGCAGGACCTGCAAATTGGCTTTTCCTTTCAGTATTCTTCATTGTCCTTTCAAACAAATAATTAACCATGCAAAAATCATGCAGCATATTCTAGAACTCAATTCCTAGTACTGCTCTCCAGAGTACTTGAACTGTGCCCTGGGGTTGGCATTGTTACAAGAAACTCTTGATGAGAATAATGCTTGATACTGTGCGATTGTGTGCAGTTGGCCTTCCTTGCATGATTCTGTGTATGCACATCAATTACATGCATTCGGTATAATTTGTCTTTTTAAAATCACACCTTCTATTTCACCCCAAGAAGATAAATGGATCCTGCCTCGGTCCCAATTCCATTGATTTTTTTTGTGGTCCTATGGTGAAGCTATTATCAACACTAATCTCAAACCCCGCTAGGAGCCAGGAAGTCCTTAGAATACAGAGCACCAATTTCTGCGACTTCCAACTTCTTTTTCTTTTCACTGGCTTTTGTTCTGACTCCCCTCTCCTCATCTCATTTTCAAATATGATTTGATTATTATCCTGTGAGGTCCGTCCCCCTGGCTCTGTGCAGAAACCTTTTGGACATCTCCAGGGGTCTCTCCGGATGAAGCGTGACCCTCCCCGGGGCAGGGTAGCCTGGGGACTTTGAAGCCTCACTCTGCGGCTTCCCTTTCCAGCAGGGTGGGCCCACACCCTTCACCTTGCTGCTCTCAGAATGACTTTTCTAGGGAGAGGTGGAAGAAAAGAAGAAACACGGGGGTTGGAATTGAGAAACTACAAGGCACTGGGGAGGCTTTTGACGGTGAGCTCAGTGTTTGAAGATGGGGAACCAGTGATGTTTCTAGGACTTGAAGCGATCAGTGTCAGATGGGCATTGGCTTTCACTTTCCAGGCGGCCTCCCTGGCTGTCACACACCCCTCCTTCTGCTGGGACTAAATTCAAGATCTGAAGTGATCACATGCCAATTAAAAATCATATTGATTAATTTTCTGAAGGCAATACGTTCAGTTCATTAAAATATTTCCAGCAGTACAAAGGGCATACAGTGAAGAGTAAGTCTTTTCTCACATTTGACCCTGAGCCCCGTGGCCTCCTGAGCACTGCTCTCACAGGCTCCTGTGGAGCCTTCCAGAGACAGTCTATAAATCAAGCACACACTCAGTTCCTCCTGCTACCACCACTGTCCATGCTGCTCCCTCTCCTCCCCTCCTCTTCCTCTTCTCCCTCCCTCTCCTCCCCTCCTCCTCTTCTCTTTGTATGTAAGATCTTAGAAATGATTCCATACCAGAACTCGTAAGTCTACCTCCTTCGAAGGGGCTGTATGGTACTCTCGTGTATGGATATACAATAACTTATTTAACAAATCTCCTATTAATCACTATTTGGTTTGTTTCCAATTTTTTTGCCGTTAAAAAGAATACTGCACAAAAGAATTGAGAGCAGGGTCTCAAAGAGCTATTTGTACAAAAATGTTTACAGCAGCTTTATTCACAGTAGCCGAAAGGCAGAAATATCCCAAGTGTCCATCAGGACATGAATGGAGAAACAAGAGGTGGTATATCTACAACGGAATGTTATTCAGCTGTAAAAAAGAAGGAAGTATTGATAGATACAACATAGATGGACCTCGAAAATAGTATGCCAAATGGAAGAAGCTGGACACAGAAGGACAAATATATATGCTTCTACTTGTACGAGGTACCAAGAGTAAGCAAATTCGTAGGGACAAAAGAATAAAGGTTATGGGGGATGGGGGAAAAGGGAATGGGGGTTATTATCTGATGGGCACAGAGTTTTATGTTAGGGATGATGAAAATGCTTTGGATGTAGATAGTGGTGATGGCTATTATAAATATATTTAATGGCACTGAATGAGATACCGGCAAATAGTCAAATTGATAATTATCCTATAATATAGGATTTGCCACAATACAAAGAAATGACAAAGAAAGACAGGAATATGCTACTGAAGCCTTAAGAGAAAGAGGATACTGCAGTGAACTCTTCATACAACAGAGCGCTCTGTAGGGATGCAAGTTTATCTGTATGATACAGTCCCAGAAATGAGGTTACAGAATGGGAGAGTGAGTGTATTTAAAATGTATACATTTAAAATTTTACATTTGGTGGATAATGCCAAATTTTCTTCTAAAAGATTGTGATAAGTAATGCTCTGACCCATGAGATATGAGGTTGGTTTGATGCCAAGCGCAGTGTGATAGTCAGCGTTTTGATCTTGGCTACCCTGACAGCGGAAACATGGTGCCCCTTGTAAATTTAGTATGTCTTTGTCTTAGGGTCTCATACCATATGTGTGGGGAACGTCAGAGACTTCACAGATCAGGGGTCACCCTGGTCCCAGGTCAAGACAGAGACAGGTCAGGAGCAGCCTGGAGGCATAAGGGAGGGCTGGCTGGCTGGGGTGTGAGAGAAGGATTTCTCACTCAGTTTCCTCCTTCCCCAACCTCCCTCTGGTAAGGTCAGCCTGCTGCGTTGATCAACCTTATCAACCTCATCATGTGATTCATGGACCCATGGAATGGCACCTTGGAAGAGAGGCTGAGGTGCCCAGCGACCTAACACAACAAGAGTCCTTGATATGCTCCCTTCCCAGCCTTGAAGGCCTCTGTACACTCTGTACACTCTGGTGACAGGAGGCTCACTCCTTCCTGATCCTTATGAAGGCTAAGCTCCCATTAAATGCACCTCCTGGTTTCCAACCCATAATCCTAGACCTTCTGAGGAACCAGGACAAGTGTGGTCCTTCTCTTAGCTGCTCTTGGGCCAGTGACTTGCAAAGATAAAGCCTGAAACGGGATGGTGGTGGATGGATCCACGGATAAATGAATTCTTAGCACACTCTGGTCACTGGGTTCTTATTATCCTGTGGCCTCCCCAACAGCACAGAATTCTTTAGAAGGAAACTTTTCAGTTGAGAAAATAGTGGCTGGCCCTTTCCGGGATGTGGCTCTGTCCTGGGTCAGTGTAGAGAGCACATAGTCACCCGTCATGCTTCGGTCTCCTTCATGTAGTGCGCCGCGGAGCCACGGCTCCTTGATTTATGTGCATTCGTCCTGTCTAGAGAGCACCTTTTCTTGGCTTCAGTCCAGAATTCCAAACCCCCGCGATCAATCTGAGTGAATCTTAGCTCACTCACTGGCACTTTAGTCATTTCTTCCAGCTTTCTGTCACTTCCTGATTTGATATACATTCTGTTAAATATTTTTTCCTCCACTTCATGGATTAAAATGTTGATTAGGTCAGGACCAAGGACAGTGTCAGGTGATAACATCCCATTTCTCAAGGCTGACAGGATACAGTTACTTAACAGAATTATTACTAATGGCTGAAGTCTCGGCCAACTCTCATGTTCATGGTGATATCATGCGGGGCTCAGACTCTGCTGAAATCAGGGTGACCGGGACTGTGGGAAGGGATTGGGGTGCGGGGGACAAAAGGGGACAGCTACTATTAGAGCCTGAGTTCTGACTGCCATGGAAGAAGTAGATTCTGCAGTGAAAATGAGGGGACTCAGGACAAACATTGGCTTGGTGTGTGAAACTGAGAGAGGAGAGAAGGATGGTTGCCTTCAGACATGTAGGTACAATATGAGAGCAGAAATAATGAACACATGTGTGGGGCTTACCACATGCCAGATGCCAGGCATGGTCCTAAGCACACTTGCGTACATGAACTCATGTAATTCTCACACATCCTGTGAGTCAGGAATAATTATTACCCCACTTGACAGGTGAGGACACTGAAGCACAGAGAATGGTGAAAGCATTTACCCAGAGTCACACCTCTCGGGCTTAACCCCAAGCAGACTGGCTCCAGTGTGTGTACTCCTAAGTGCTGCACTTCTATGACCTTGGGAAGCTCAGCTTCCATCGAACTACTAAGGGAATTTCAAAGCGTGCACTGGCATGTTCAGCTTCTAGAAAGAGGACTTGGCAAATCCCAGGGATTCCAGATCGCAGGGTAATCTCTCCAGGGCCAGCAGTGCCTATGGAATTTTCTCTGCGCAAAGTGGGGAGAGGGAATGCAACTGCTAGGAGTTGTTAATAGTAATAGCTGTTGATAATCTCTCTCCAAAGGTATCCCCCTCTGTTCTGAATGCATGGTGGCATTCCCTAGCACAAGGCTAGCAGGAAAAGGTCTGGCTGGAGGGAGGGCTTTGCCACCACCTGACACCTTCATCTTCAGTGGCTTCAGCTGTGAAAAGATGAGACTGATCTAAAGGACAACTTCAGTGTAAGTCATTATCTTCAGCAGCAGTTTAGTGGGTCTTCAAAGGGGGAACATAAGTCACATATCTGGGTGTCAGCAAGACAGTGCATTCAGTGCCAGCGGACCCCTTACTGGACAGGCATGGTCAGCTGGGGGATGGACTTGTGTAGCCATCATACTGTGCTACAGAGACGCAGGGTTCTGGCTTGCCTGGGGAGCAGGAAGCAGCATAAACCCACATCCTTCTTAGATCCAGGAGCAGATGTGATCTAGGGCAGGGTTTCTCAGCCCAGCAGCCATGAGAGCCTTCCAGGAAGACCGGAAGTCTACCAAGGCTCAGCCCCATCTGCAGAGTCTGATTCAGTCCTCACATTTAGAAGGGGTGGGTGGGCATCAGGACCATCTAGGAGCTGCTTCCAGGTGTGATTCTGATAACTCTCAGAGTTTGAGTACCGGTGGTCTCAGAGTCATTTCTTAGAGCTCCAAGTGTTTTCCTGTAAGGTAAGGTAGTACAATCTGCAGGCTCTCCTATATCTAGGTATTGGGGTGCAGAGGGGAGAGGGAAGCAAAGATAGGCCTTGGTTAGCTCATCTGGGATGGGCCACTTTAAGGATGGGCTGCTGCCAAGGCTATAGACACATGCCCAGGCAGCCAGAGAAACTTCTTACTGCAAAGCATTGCAAAGTTGTCCTAACATCTTGGTACTGGAAAATGCTATTTATTGGACCTAGAATAGTTCAGTTTTTAGCTGGCTTATCTCCCAATCTGACTTCTTTTAATCTCATTTTAATTATTTTTTCCTTAAGATTGATACAATTTAAGTACTAATTAGAACATCATTGAAATCTGTTATCCTAAACAAAGACCTTTCTGATTATGCTTTTTAAGAACTTTTTTTTTCTTTTTTTGGTGAAGCAAATACAAGCCTGTTATTTTTTTTTTTTTTCCAATTAGGTAGTATACAAACGTGCCCAAAAAAAGAAAAAGAGAAAGAGAAAGAAAAAATTACTTCAAATTCCACCGTGAAGAAGAAATTAACATTTGGTGAACATCATCACCGCACTCTTTCTCTGATAGAATGATAGCTAATTAGGTAAATTGAACCACTTTTACAAAAATAGAATGTTACTGTACACATTTTTAAATTAAAAGCAATATGTTTAATTTGATTTGAATTTAATAGATAACAAAATTCAAATGGAACTTCAGAAAGTGCTGAAGTTCAGAAATATTTTTCTTCATTGCAAGTTTTTAATTTCTGAAAGAATTTCTGTGAAGTTGTTTATTTGAGGGAAGGATGTGATTCTTCCCCCGACCCCCGCCCAGTTCTAAAATTTCACAGTGTCTGCTGCTGCTCCCTGCACCCCAGGCCCTGGATGTCTTCCGCCACTATTTTTACCACGACGAGGTTTGTGGGCATCTGTGCTCTGTGCCCTGCCCAGGGGCTTTGCCATGTCCCCCTCTCCCCCTTCAGTGCCATTCCCTGCCTTTTGCTACAGATTCTTTATTCAAGCCGAGGGAGTCCCAGACCTTCCAATGCATAGGAAGCGCTTGAGGGTTTGGTTAAATGGCAGATTCTGGTGCAGTAGGTCTGAGGTGGGGCCGAGGGTCTTTATTTCTAACAAGCTCCCTTACGAGGTCAATGTTGCTGCCCCAAGAACCACACTTTGACAGACAGGTTCTAACATGTTTTGTTCACTTCAGTGTCAGCCAGATTCCATCCGCCCCCACCCCCCACCTTGCCCTCAGAGCTCTCTGGGGCTGTGTTCGCTGAATGGCCGCATTCTTGACAGTACCTGCATCTACATGCCTATTGGTGTGCATGGAGGGGTGGGGTGAGCAACTGCCTGGGTTTAAAATACAGAGGTGACCTAATGTTGTTTTGCTCAGAATCGTGGACCTTGCTTCAGAGTCTTCTGGCATTGAACATTGCTGTGGTCAGTTGAGGTTAAGTGTTAATTAATTAATTTTTTCTTTCTTTCTTTCTTTCTTTCTTTCTTTCAGGCTGTTTGCCTTTCTCCACCAGGATGTCCAGAGGAGTCCCTCTTTAGCCCTGAGGTTTAGTACCTCACCAGGATGTGTCTTGATTTGATTTGGGGATGTATTCTGGCTTTTTCAAATGGCAGCTTCAAACTCTTAATTCAGGAAACCTTTCTCCCATAGGCCTTTGAATGGTTTTTGCTCTACTTTTGGTGTCTCTTCTGCAGAACAACAATGATGCTTATGTGGGTGGAGAGCCAGGGGTGCATGTTTTTGTCACGGGTGCTGTGGGCTGTGGCCCATTGAAGCTCTTTCCCTGCATCCTCCACACTCTCTTCTGGAAGTTTCTCTGGCCCAGGGGCTCTCTGCCCAGGAGCACTGGAGATGGGGGCAGCAGGAGGCCGATACAGAAACAGAAGAACACCCTCTCGGCTGGACCAGAGGTTCCCACCCTTTCCTCTGCACTTTGCAACTCTCATGTGCTGGGGGGCCTTTCTCAATGTGACATTTGTCTTTGAAGAAATCTAATTCTTTTTTTTTTTAATTTTATTTATTTATTTGACAGACAGAGATCACAAGTAGGCAGAGAGGCAGAGAGAGAGAGAGAGGAAGGGAAGCAGGCTCTCTGCTGAGCAGAGAGCCCGATGCGGGGCTTGATCCCAGGACCTTGAGACCATGACCTGAACTGAAGGCAGAGGTTTAACCCACTGAACCACCCAGGCACCCCAAGAAATCCAATTCTTGCCCAAAGTCTGAGGGGTTTGCCAGCTTTCAGTATTCTCCCAAATTCCCACATGCATTTTCTGTATGTGGTTTATAATGATGGCTGTCTCTTTATTTTAATAAGGGCTGATATTTCTTCTCTTCCTAGAAGAAAAATCCCTTTTCCTTTGTGCATTTAGTCAGAGATGTGGAGAGGGGCGAGGTAGAAGGCCTAAGGAACCGTTTTATTTTCCTCTACTCTTCTGTCTTAGCCAAGTCCGGGATGTGGTTTAACTTGGTCCACATTGAATTGGCCTATTTTCCCAGATCAACAAGGTTATTGGGGAGCAAGGGGGACCCATGGCCCACAAATGCCGGGCACTGTGTCCCCACAGCCCCCGTTTCTGCAGCTGTAGCAGCTCAGTCCTGAGGATTCCCCAAGCCAACTCCTCCTTCACAGGGGGAATCACCTTCACCCCAGGCTTCTCATCTTGTGTCTCTGGGAAGGTTGTTTTATTGGCAAATGGTGAATGAGAAAAAAGGCACAAACTACCAAACCCACTGACCCAGCTCCTTGGGTGAAAGCCAGAGACACCCATCATTTCACATGCAGTTCTTTGCAGATCTGTGCTTTCTTAGAAAACAGGATGTTGGCTGGAAGTACCTCGAGGTGGGCCAGACCTCCCTCTTTTAATTTCGTGCCATGACATCATAAAAAAGTGTGGCAACCAACCACACCAGAGTGAAGGCCTTTCTGTCTCCAGAATCCCCCCCACCTTTAACCCATTTAGTAGGATCATGCCAACCAGGAGGGGTATCCTCTCCACTTGTGAGATAGGAAAGTTGAGAGTGGGGAAATGGGAGTCATTGACCTGCTTTGTTTGTATGAAAAAAAACATTAAAATGGATGATGGTAACCCCATTATCTCAGGACCCTTGTAGCAGCTACTGGGGGTCAAGGAAGGTGCAGAGTGTGCTCTCTCCCCGTGGTGCCTCCCTAGCCACACTCTGCTCACTTTTCTCACTGGATGGCTATGGAATCTGTGCCTGCCTGTTGGGGAGGACGGGAGGTGAGCAGATTGCGAGCCCTGGGAGACAGCAACCTGCCTCGTGCATCACCTCCGTGTGCTGACGTGGCTCCCAGATGTCAGAGGACACATCTGGGGGAGCTGGCTGCAGATGTAGACAGACACTCTTTGTGTGAGAGCAGGGAGGGGAATGGAAGGAGGTGTCAGCCACTGGGCTGAGAATCCCTGGGGCTAAACTCCGCTAAGAAAGAAAAGTTTTGTCCTGACCCCTGCCTTCAGCCAAAATTGCAGCTGCTGCTCCCCCCACACCCAGGCCACAGGCTGGAAACAAGCTTGCTCCCAAAGGTGCTTACCTTCTGTCCAAACACCTCCCCTAGACGGTGTCCCCAGCGTGTCCCCAGCCTTCCTCGATAACCACAGGCTGAAGTTACAACGGCAGCTGTTTCCTCTTGGCTGTGGATTTAGCACATTGTAAACACTAGACTAACACTGACTCAGTTACACACCTAGTGAGACAGCTTATTCCTGCTTCAACTCTGCTACTTCAAAAAAGTCTGATGGAATAAAGTCGCTGTGGAAGTTGAAGATGGGATTCTGTGTTGTAGTGGACATATGTCTGGGTGGGTAGGGGCAGCCCCCCGGAGTTGGAACACCCCTTCCTGCTTGGAGGTGGGGAGGGTTGTCGTCCTGGAGAGTGTGAGGAAATCCTGGAGAGCTCTTCCTCTCCACCTCTGGGGAGCTAGAGTCTGGGTACCTGACCGGCTAACTCGGCCACCTGGATGCTCCTGACTAAGGCTTTGACTTTGGAGGGATGGGCTGGAAGATTCAGGAAAGCTGGGACATTTGTCACAACATTAAGTCCTGGCAGATGCACTTGGAGGGTGGGCAGGGCAGAGTGGTTGTCGGAACGTGTAGCCCCGCCCAGACCATGGGGTACCATCTAGGCTCTGGGGCCCAGCCTGCCTAGTCTCCCACCCAGCCTTTTTGATGACTCAGAGCACTGTTCCATGGCCTTCGAAAAGACTGCCTTCCTTTTCTGTTTCCTTCGTTTAACCACAGTCATCTTCTATTACTATGGCTAGGAATTTTCACTGCTATGAGAGTGGTTCTGAGTTTGAGTCCGCCTCTTCAGGGAAGGCTGCTTCTAGCAGAAAGACCATACCTACTGAGTGGATTAAGAAATACCCATTTGTAATTCAGTCAGTGGTTATCAAGTGTATGCTGGAAGCAGGCACTCCACTAAGCACTAGGAAACATGTGCCCTCCTGGAGCTTAGGCCCTGATGGAGGAGACCAGCTCGTCCTGCTTCCAGATCACTGTTCCACATGAGTCGCATCTGGAAGGCTGCCTGGCTGGTGGGAGCATGTACCATATGTCCACGAAGCAGGTGCCCAGCAGGCCTCTGGAGAGTGTCAAGCAAGGTTCTGGCATTTCAATAGCGGCAGCTCACCTAGAGCCCAGCTTTCCTGTGGGCACAAATCACCCATTCTTTTATGGGTTATTACAGCTATTTTGTCTAGTTTTTGCTTTCTCATTTTATTTTCCTTTCTTCTTATTTAGTAGACCTCAAGCGGGAGAGTATTGCTGGGCATGGCCAATCGTAGATTGACTCTCTGTCTTTAGGAGTGAAGGGACACTGGGTTGGCAGGTGTGTACACGTTTCGGGGTGTTAGGATCCCCCAGGCAGCACCCCAGGCTCCCGCATAGTACATAGGCTCCAATCCTGACTCCTTTGCAAGGCAGTCCCATCTGGGCCTAGAGCTTGACTGTGGTCTCCTGCAGGCTGGGCCATAGTTCCCAACTTCCAGTTTCTGTGCTGTTCCGGCTCGCTTCTCCATCCCTAAAGGTACTGGGATTCTCAGTGCCCATCAGCCGGAGCGTCAGACTCCCTGCTGGTCAGCACTGGCACAGTGGTCTTCGGCATGTCCCAAAGAGCAGGCAGGGGTCATCCCCCAAAAGAAAGCTAGTAAACATCCCTAAAGTGCTGATCTAGGGGTTTCTAACCTGGCTAAACTTGAGAAGACTGGGGGAGATTATAAACACATACTAATTCCAGTCCCCGCCACTCCCCTGTCATTCTGACTGAACTGGTCCTGGGTGTGGGCAGGGCATTTTAAAAATCTTTCCAGATTGTTCCCATGAGCTGCCAAGGTTAAGAAGCAATGTTTGAATTTTGTTTTCTTTTGTTTTGTTTTGTTTTCCTAAGTTAACCCTTCAAAGAAGAACCAGGAGGAGGTTAGGAGAAAGAAGGATCAGGTCAGAGGTAGAGCCTGAGGAAAAAGTGGTGGGCATGGCTAGTAGGGCTGAGTAGAGAGACTAGGAGTACACACTGGACTGTCAGGCTCTGCCCAGATATAGCCACAAGCTTGATACATCTCTCTAGCAAGAGGCGTGTAATTGTTTCTTGTTTGTGTTTAATGGATCTTCTCTTTGGCCATGACCCTGGAGAAAAGAAGAGGGAAGCAGACCCTCTTAGTCTCAACCCCATCCTGTGTATAGCCCACTCCTTCTCTGGTGGGAGGGAAAGGGGCTGAGCAACAGAGTAACAAGGATTTCAGCTTAACACAAGGGCTGGGAAGGAAAATGGAGAGAGTGTTCTGGGGCTGGGGCTGCTTTCGAGGAAGTCCTGTCTGAGCCGAAAGCAGGAATATTTGAAACCAAACAGGAACTAATACTGGGGAAGAACATTCCAGGCAAACCCAGCAAATGCAAAGGCCCTGAGGTGGGCTTGGCAAGGTTGAAATGAGGTCTGAGAAGTAAGTATGGGTCAGGTGGTGTGGGGCTGATAAGTTATCCTCAACTTACCTTTCTGACAAGCAGAAGTAACCCTGTTGCTCTTCAGCCCTGCTATGCCCCATCCTATATAGGTAAAGATGGAGATTTGGAAATTGGAGAGCCTTCATTCACTCTGGAGTGGTCAGGTGCCGCATCAATGATGCCTCCATGGCTTGAAACTATACAAAGCAGGGAGGTTTGGCCCACCTTGAAGTACTTCCAGCCAACATTCCCTGTTTTCCAATAAAGCACAGATGTGAATTGCATGTGAAATGCTGGGCGCCTGGGGTTTTCACCCAACGAGCTGGGTCAGTAGGATTTGGTAGCTTCAGTCTTTTTTCTCATTCACCATTTGCCAACAAAACAGGCTTTCCAGAAACACAAGCTTGGGCTGAAGCTTATTTCCCCTGTGAATGTGAAGGAAGCCCCTCCAGAGTTTGGAGGAGGGAAACAATGATCTGACTCAGGTGAAATGATACTAATCACCCCAAGCACCACCACTCTGGCCAGTGTGTGGGGAGAGCCACTTTCAGTGGAAGTCAGAATGGAAGGCGAGGGTTCAGAGGATGAGAAGGGCATTGCCCTTCCAGGGCCACCCAAGAATGAGAAGGACAGATGGAATCTGGCCTGGCAACCTGGGGTGGGGGTGGGGGGTGGGGCACTGCCATCCCTGCTCTGGCCCAGGCCCTGAATCCTGGGTGACAGAGACCTTCTTCCAAGGGCTCAGGCTCCTCCCACTTGCCAGGAAATCAGTAGCCTTTTCCCCCACTCTTCTTTCAAGATCAGAACAGGAACTTCATGAGACATGCATGGCCTCCATCCCATCCATTTGATGATGTCTTTCCTTTAAAAATGTCTGTTAGGCTTATTTCTCAGGACCCTGGCCAGGAGTATTTTCTTCCTTCAGAGATTCCCAGGCAGTTCTCCCCTCAGGCCTGGGGCTTTCGCTAGGCAATGACTCCCTTCCCTTCTCTCTAAGCAGCGGATGAAGGCCTTGAGCTTGAGGGGGAGGAGGAGGCAGAATTGGCAGACGCTTTCCTCAGGCAGGCTGGGAAAGATTGTTTAAATTTAGGCCTTACCCTCCCAGAATGAAAATAAGTTATTTTTATGTGAGTAAGTGTTAGTTATTGAATTAAATATAAGTACAGGGCACTTCTCCTAATTTATAGCTCCGGTCCAGGAGCTGAGGCGGCCTGCGTCATCCGGGCACCCTCCTCCACAGGCCGCACTGGCTTCTCAGCTTCTCCCACCCTCTGCGCTCATCTGTCTCGGTTGTCTCTCCCAACTTTGTCAAAGGCAATGTGGAAGAACGGGAAATTAAAGGAAAACAAAAGAGAGATTTTCCAAGAGGGGAAATCAGATTTATCCTGAGGTAATTAAATGTGTAGGAAACAGAGAACAAAGGATTGCAAATAGTGTGTGTGTGTGTGTGTGTGTGTGTGTGTGTGTAAGTGAGAGAGAAAATAAATCATTATTTCCCAGGCAGCTGGAGCCCTCTGATGAATCTTAAATTCAGGTGCCTATGAGGTGGAATTGGCAGGAGAAGCCAAACGTGGGCTTTGTGTGGCGGAAGCGGAATGCTCAGGTGTCCCAACAGCTGCACAGACTGCTATCAGCTTCCCGTGGCTCCCCACAGTGCCCCAGCCAGTCTGGGGTGGGTGGGGGAGCACTGCGGGACACCCCAGCCATGGTGGGAGAACCCTTTATGTGCAGCCTTCTGCTCCCACGTCCCTGTGGAAGTGTCTGTGCTTAGGGCCCTCCACACTGGACTTCTCTTTAGTCTTTTTTATCCTCTAGAGGTTGACTACACTGGAGTCAAGGGCTGTATTTTTTTTTTAAGATTGTATTTATTTATTTGAGAGAGATAGAGTGCACATGAGCAGGCGGAAGGGGCAGAGGGAGAAGTAGACTCCTCACTGAGCAGGGAGTGAGATGTGGGGCTCGATCCTGGGACCCTGAGATCATGACCTGAACTGAAGGCAGACACTTAACTGACTGAGCCACCAAGGCACTCCAAGGCATTCCCAAATGTCTACCATAGGACCTGGCCTACTGTGGTCACTCTAAATGTGCTTGTGGGATTAATAAGTGAATGAATGAACAAAGGGGCCCAGGAGGGACCCTCCTTCAATAAGGTTAGGCACGTTAAGTTCATCTCACTGCTGTGTTGGGCAGGTGCGTCTTCTGTGCCTGCACTTTGAGGTGGGGCATGACGGGAGCTCCAGTGCTGGTGACTGGACTGATATCCTTTATAGACCCATAGACAGGACTGATATCCTTTATAGACCCATTTCCAGATGCTTTTCGAATGGCACCGTGTGACAGGGGTGGTACATGGGCTTTGCGTGATGACCTCATATATTCCTCAATGCTAGACAGGAGTGTGTCTTGCCAGATGATGGGGACTGAAGGATAGAAAATTCTGGCCTGAGGCTGTGCCTTAGAGAGGCTGAGGCCTTTGGTAAGGCAGCCTGAGAACCTGTGTATTCAGAGTGATCCTGCCTTTCTACCAAGGCTTAGCCCTCACAGACGCCCCAGCCGAACTCTGCCCGCAGTGCTTCGAACCCCCAATGCGGAGGCTGCATATGGCATTCTCCTGCCTAGTCTGTGGCCCTAGCCTGGGGTTAGGGGCCAGCTAACTCCCAGCAGCAGGCTTGGGGACAGGGAGGAGAGTCCTCCCCACCTTTTCCAGACACCGAAAATTCCACCATGAGGTATTATTATTATTTTATTGTGGTAAAATACACACAACATACAACTCACTTTCCTAACCATTTTCTAAGTGTACAGTTCAGTACCAAGTACTTCAGTAATAAGTACATTCTCATAGTTGTCCCACCATCCCCGCCCTCCATGTCTAGAACTCTTTCCATCTTGCCTAATTGAAACTCTGTCCCCATTACACACGGACTCCCTGTGACCCCCTCGCCCCAGCTTTTGGCACCTACCAACCACCATTCTACTTTTCTCTCCCCATTTCCCCCCATCCTCTAGCCTCTAGTGATTACCATTGTACTGTCTGTCACTGTGAGTTGGGTGTGTGTGCCTCTGTGTGTGTGTAGAATGAATATAGAATGTGTACATAGAACGTATATAGAATGAATAGATATTCATTCTACAGATAAGTGAAATTGGGCACTATATGGATCTCTGTGTCTGGTTTACTTCACTGACCATAATGTTCTCCAGGTTCATTCATCCATGTTATCACCAGTGGCACAATTTCCAGCCCTTTTTAAGGCTGAATAATATTCCATTATATCACAGTATACACAATGGAATATATATATTCCTTTATAATATATACATATCTCTCTCACATTTTCTCTAATCATGCAACATTCTTCACACTGGGTTCTAAAGGTTTTTCAGAGCTTTTAATGTGAGCTCTGTTAGAATAAACACCACTTTGGCCTCAAAGACCTTCAGGCTTCTCAGTGATATCAGCATTATTATTCCTGATAGCCTAGATGAGCTGGAGCATATGAATGAGGGACCCTTAGTGCTAGGGTCTGAATATTCGTGCTTTTTCCCAAAATTCATATGTTGAAACCCTAACCTTAAGGTGATGGTATTAGTACATAGGGCCTTTGGGAATTGATTAGTTGTGAATGTGGAACCCTCACAAATGGGATTAGTGTCCTTATAAAAGAGGCCCCAGAGAGCTTTCTCTTCCCTTCTGCCACACGAGGACGTGGTAGGAAGTCTGCAGGCAGGAAGAGGGCCCTCCCCTGACCATGCTGACACCATGATCTCACACTGCCAGCCTCCAAAACTATGAGAAATATAATTTCTGTTGTTGGCAAGCCACACAGGCTGTGGGTTTGGTTGTAGTGGGTTGCATGGACTAACACAGTCAGCCTGGTCAGCAAGGGTGGAGCAGCCACCGGGAGGGTGGGTGGCCCTTTGAACCTGCCTCCCTGCCATTCTCGGGGGCAAGGGAAGAGGAGGAGAGGTAAGAACCAAGCAGATACCAGCTGTTAAAGGACTTGCATTGCCATTATCCATCCCTTCCGGCCAAAGACATATCTGCAGATGACTTTTCCGGAAAATAACATTTCTTGTTTTCAAATTACAGAAATAAAGTGTGCCTGTTGTAGAAAACAAGGATGATACGGGAAATATAAAGAAAAACTGAAAATCACCCAGAATGCCACTGCCTAGAGATCTTTTCTGCCAGCCCTTTGGTGTATTTCATTTTAGCATTGTGTGTGCACGGGATCATATTGTAAGCAATTTTATATCCTTCATCCATTGAACATTACATTGTGATCATTTTCCCTGTCATTAAATTTATTTGAAAACATCATTTTTAATGGCTGCATAATATTCAGCCTTGTGGCTGATCCATAATTTATTTAACCATTTCTCCCCTTTTGCGCACTGATGTTCATCCTCATTTGTAGATATTATAAATATCCACAAATAATGATGCCGTGAACACCCTCGCACATAAATCTTTGGGCACTTGGTGCTTATTTCTTGCAGACAGATTCCTAGATATGAAGAAAGGGGATGTGTATTTGGGAGTAGACCTGAATGCTTATTCCCAAGCTGCTTCCCAGAATGGTTTCCAGACAAAGGCTTTGCCCCAGAGAAGAGAAGAATGTCCTTGCTCGGGCATCTTCACATCTTCTGCCTTGAGCATTAACTCTTTCTTAAATCACTGCTAACATGATAGAATACACACCGTTTGTGAACTTCTTTGTCATTTATTGTTTGTTCATCGATTTTGCCCAATGTTACTCACTATTCTTAATCAAGATTATTTATTCTTGATTCTTGTTCTATGGCAAGGTTATTAATATTTTCCCAAATATTTCTCCCAGCTGGGTTATTAGCCATTCAATTTTTTGGTAACAGCCTTATTGAGATATAATTCATATACCATACAATTCACCCCATTAAAGTGTACAATTCAGTGGTTTTTGGAATATTCATGGAGTTGTGCAGCCAGCACCACTATCAATTTTAGAATATTTTCATCATCCTAAACAGAGACCTCATACCCATCAGCAGTCACTCCCCATTTCACCTCAGCTCTCCCCTCCCCCCAGCCCTTGGCAACCACTAATGTTCTTTCTGTCTCTCTAAATTTGCTTATTCCGGACATTTCATACAAATGGAATCATACAATATGTGGTCTTTTGTATCTGGCTTCGTTCACTTGGCAGAATGTTTTCAAGGTTGTAGCAGGTCTTAGCACCTCAATTCACCATTCAATTTTGCTTATGATTTTTACTAGTAGAAGTTTAAAATTTTTATGTACTAAGCGTTCTGAGCTTGCCTTCCGTGATCTACCCCCTCACTCCTCAGGGCTTTTATGCTTAGAATGTCCTTCAGTTAAATTTACAACTATATTTTCTGCTAGTTTTTTTAAATGCTTCATTAAAACATTAGAATAATTAAATCTCAAAGTAATATATGGATATAGTCCCATTTTAAATGGCTTTAGTTTTTATACCAACTCTTCAATCCACCTGGCATGTATTTTAGTAAATAGTAATAGGGCGAGAGTCTAATTTAATTTTTTTTCCAATAGCCAATTGTCCCGGTGCATTTCTACCCCATTTACTTGTACGGCTTTCTTGGTAATTTATTAAGTTCTTAAATGTACTAGGTCTATTTCAAGACTCTTCTGTTGCAGGGCTCTGTTTATCGATGATTGCGCCAGTGCTGTGCATTTTAATTCCAACAGTTGTAAAACAGTGGACCGTCTGGTTATGAGACAAGTTACCTCTCTTTATTTTTTCTACAGGCTTTAATTCCTTCACCTTACTCGTCCCAGCAGAAGAGCTTGGAACTTTTTCCCCCACAATTCCTTGTCTTCTTTTTAACAGTGCCTTTCCCTTCCCCAAACCAAACAGCCACTTGTAATTTCATTGCTTCTATTTTAAAGTCATATATCATTTTAGGAATTAACCACATTCAGTGTTCCATCCAGGCGCACAACTTCCCATTTTGTCAAAACTTATTCTATATATTTTAGTGATGTTTTTAATTTTCTTCATTTTGGTGCCACAATTTAAGGCTATTCTTATATCTTTGATTGCTTTTCCTATTTTTTATTGCTGTTGTGAGCCAATTTTTGAAGTGGCTATTTCTAGTATGTAAGAAGGCTCTTTCCCACCCTCCCTTTGTAATAGTCTACATCCCTGAACCCTCTTTCTAATTATGAGATATTTTCCAGTTGTTTCCTTTGTAATTTCTATGTCTGATCATACAGTCTGAAACCATGATTTTTTCTTCCTTTCTAATAGTTAGATCTCTAATTTCTGTTTCATTTCTTATAGCCTTAGTCTGATCTTCCAGAAAAGAGTAAAGCATTAGTGAGAGGGAACAATCTCATTTTCTTTCTATTTTTAATGAAACTGACTTTAATTGTTTCATTATTAAGGACAGTGTAAGTTTAAAAAATAAAAAACTAAGAAGAAAAATAATGTTTATTTACCTGAAAGAATAGTAAAGAAGGATATATTTAGTATGTTTTGTTAAAAGTGTATTGTTTTCCTTGCTGCTCAATTGACATGTTGTTTTGATTAATGTTAATAAAATAATAAAATCTGTTTTTAATGTTGAGAATAAACCTTAGTTGGTCATAGCGAATGATGTATTTGGTACCTGCTGCTTTTACTGAGATGCCTACATCTGTATTTGTATGCACATTTTTATTTTAGTTTTTTTAGTTGTATCGGCACATTTTGGTATAAGGCTTTACTAACTTCATAAAGCAGACCAGAGTTTTATATATACTTTAATATCGATATTATTTATTAATATCTAATATTAAATAGTATGCTATATTAATTATAATGTATTTAAAAAGGTAATGTTAATAAAGCACAGAGCTACCTGTTTTTTAGAAGTTCAAAAGACTCTCCCTGTCAAAGTATTTCGTCTTAGAATCTTTTTCAGATATAAACTTTGGTAGTTTTTATTTTTTTTTAATTCTACCCTCCCAACAATTTTTTTTTAAACATTTTATTTATTTATTTGACAGAGAGAGAAAGAGGTAGGTAGGCAGGCCTCCTCGTTGAGCAGAGAGCCCGATGCCGGGCTCCATCCCAGGACCCTGAGATCATGACCTGAGCTAAAGGCAGAGGCTTAACCCACTGAGCCACTCAGGGGCCCCTCACACAACTTTTTAAGGTTTTTGTTTTATTCTGTTGTCATGCTCTGATAATTTACATTTTCCAGAAAAACTATCCAATTCGTTGAGATTTTTGAATTCTTCAGCCAGTGCTATACAGAGGGATTTTTTTTTTTTTTTGGATAAGAAGAAAACACTGTCTGTAACTGTGTCCCCTTATTACTTATGTTATTTGTTTTCTCTCATTCTCATTATTTACATTAATCCTATAGAGAACTTTACATGGAAATGGGTTTTATTGCTCACCTCCAGCTTCCCATTCCGGAATGCTTCATTTTGATTCATCACTCAGTCAGTGGAGTATGCTTTCAAGTAACATTTTCTCTTCCAAAAGATACCTGTTAGAATGTTAGAGTTCATGCATATCTCGAAATGCCTCTGTGGCTCTGCATTTAGACCATGCCCCGTATTGGTTGAACTGAACATTTCTAGCCACAACCAATTCCTGCAGAACTCGGCAGGTGGTGTTGGCTCGTGTCTCCTGTTCTTGCCTTTGTGTTATTGCAGAGGTGGTCTGAGGCTAGTTCTCCACTGGTTAGATCACTTTTTGTTTTGCTTTGTTTTTACTTTGTTTTTTTTTTTCTGCCTGAATGGCTGTAGATTTTTAACAGTTCTTGTAGATAGCATTATTAGGACCTTCAAACCTAATGTATTGATGTATATGAGCTGTGTGTGAGTGTGTGTGTGTGTGTGTGTGTGTGTGTGTGTGTGTTGAGACAGAGGGACAGGGGGAGACAGAGAAAGAGAGAGGCAGTATGCTGGGGAAATAGGCATTCTCGTTGCCTTCAAATACATTTCCCTTGCACTACAGCAGTTTTCCTCATCCTTGGCACTGCTGACATGCTGGTCTAGACTCTTCTTTGGAGAGCCATCAGTGCCTCCCAGGACAGTTAGCAGCCTCTGTGGTTCTCTACCCATGAGATCCCAGGAGGGTCCTTTCCCTTGAAGTCGTGATAGTCCCAGAATCCCTAAGACATTATGTCCTAGGGAGCAAAATGGACTCCTGTGGAGAATCTCCCCAACAGAGGGAGACATGAACTTGTGTTCTGAACTCAGATGCGGGAACTGAACATCTCTCCTTATCTTATTTCAGTTGGGCTCCAGATTAAGCAAAAATGTCTCTGTGAGCCTTGGTTTGTGTTTTCACTTCCACTCTGCGGCTTTGTGATTGGTGGACCTCCCCCAAGGTTTAGCACCATATCAAATTGTAGTTAACGTAGTAACATTTGAGTTTTTACTTGCCTGGTTTTTACTGGTCTTTCATGGGAACCGGGGAGAACCTTTGGGAGGCGTGGCCAGCTGGACACTGTTTTACACCACTCCCCTGTGCCGTGGACTGTCTTACTCTGTGCATTTTGATACTCAAGCTCTTTAAAAAAAATTTTTTGTTGTTTCTTAGGGGAATTGTTTTTAATATAAATGCTGGTGTTTGGGGTGAATGTATCACTGGTTCAGATGGTAATTTGGGATGGCCAGTGAAGTAGTTTGCTCTGGGCCACACTGAAAAATGACCCCTCTGCCACCTTAAATACACGGTCAGCTGCTCCCGACCCAAAGACACTTTTCTCAGGCCACACGCGCTAATGATGACTGAGCTGCGCTCGCAGCTTGCCGTCTACACCTAGTCAATTCTGAAACCAGGCAGTGATGAAAATCCCCTCTAAATGCAAAGAAGTGTGAGACTCAGTCGAGGCATGGTGTGAAAAACAGTTTGGCTGCGTACCCTTTGCCCAACTTCATCTCAAGAGACTCGGGAAAAACACAGAAACACCTCCTTTCCAGTATTGTTTATTTTCATGTCACAAACTGTGCGGTGGAATGAAAACAGGGCCCTAGTGTGGCTCTGGTTGTGAAATGTGATTTTTACTTCTTCTATTTTAATCCCGGAGAGGGAAAATTCCAAATTATCTGCTAAAGCCACCTTCTTTGAAACCTTTCAACAGCATGGTTGAGAAACAAGGAATTGATGTCGCCGGCATTTAGAACGTATATCCGTTCCTAGCCAGAACAGAATATGTGTTTTGAGAGTGGGGGTCCTTTTGTGTTTGGCCTCCCGTTGTCCCACCCCACGGGGTGGACTAGCACCTTCTCCTTCCGCGTTGTGGTGGGACCCCTTGGGGGAGTGGCAGCCTTTCATTGTTTGAATTGATTTTATTTTTACCAAAGTAGTGGATTTAAAACTTCAATTTGTACCAAAAAGAAAGAGCATCCTTCTCCTGCCCACCTCTCCCAACCCCATCCTGCTCCCTGACACTTCGTTCTGCTTTGCATACCTCCTTCCATTTTTTGAATTATATGCTCAGCATGCTATTTATTCATACCAATTTGGACCCTCTGTTTTGATGACCGAGGATTTGGCTCTGTATTTTGCCTTTCTCCGCATTTTTCCTCTTCTTTTGCACGCATCTCTCTATTGTTCTGTTACTTGTCTGTAACATGTTGGCTTTATGTATGTGACTTTGGGAAGTGATATGTGTGCAGCAGAGAATATATGATTATCTAGTTTGTCCATCTCTATTCATAACTTTTTGGTGAGATCCATGTCCTGCTCACATGATTATATTAATACAACTATTTTTCAATGCTGAGCTGAGTGGAGTAGTATACGGTGACTTTCCTTTTCACACACTTTTTATAAAATTTGGGAATAATGGTTTCCCCGTGTTTTCCATTTTATCTGTATTTTTGTGTACTGCCTATGTTTTTATCCACGGACTCAACCGAATCTGCCCAATTATAACCAAGATCATTTCCCAAATGCTCCGAAGGTCCAGAGTGTCTCCCACCTCCGTCCCGAAAGTGTGTTCGGCATTCCCACCCACTTGCTCTCTCATCCTGCTGCCCACTTAGTGGTTTAGGTCTTGCCTTTGCTATTTTCACGCGTTGCTGATGTGACCTGTGTCCACCTGGGGTTTTATTTATCTGCTTGTTTGCTGGAGCAGAGGCATCTGTACCTGCACCCCTCACCCCCCCCATTCCGAGAGCTGTGCCTCTGGGGGACCCAGCGACCCAGCCACTTACACAGCCCCTTTAGAGGCGTGGACATCGTGGCCCTTTTCTCAAAGTCAGTCTTCACTCCTCCCGCCAAAAATGTATACAAGCCTTTGTGTGCTGAGTCCCCTTTCCCCGTTCTCCTTGTCTGTGAGAACTCACACCTTTTCTGTTGTGTATTGTCATTTATTGGGTTTGAGTCAGAGATTTGAATGCAGATGGCTTCGGTGGCAAAAATCCATGTGTCTGAAGACCATGGCTAACACCCTGGGGAGAGGAAGTGGAATCTGAGGCCATTGCCAGAGAAGGACTGAGTCTCCAGGCTTCATTTTATGTTGGGATAGGGTATGGCAGGAGATTCTTTTTTTTTTTTTTTTTTTAATTGCAGAAGCTTCCGTTCCTGCAAGTTGACAATCAGGGTAGAATCTGGAATCCTTTGCTGAAGGTTTGACTGGAAGGCAGAGGAGAGACTCAAAGAACTCAACACCAAAGCTCACCTTGAAGACAGGGCATCGGCCTCTCCTGGGAAAGGTCATCTCCCCCTGGGACCTTCCACTGTTTGAGTCCCCAGAATCAGCTATCACCCCAACCCTGCAGGAAACATTCAGCATAGCTGCTCTGTCTGCTGTGCTGATTCTCTAGGCCTTGACCCTTCTGGCTACAAAGTGGGGAGATGGTTTTCAGCCTTCTGAGGAATATGCCTGGGAAAAACACAACCTGCACAAGGGTTTGGAGGCTCCAGAAGAGCCCATTGACTGAGAACTCTGAGCCGGGCCTGGTATTGAGGACCCAATTCCTCATGCACAATGGATTTTAATATCTTCCCAGGAAGATGGGAAATAGCTCAAACCAGAGTAATATCCCTTAAAAAGAAGCAACTGCTGTTTCTGAATAAAATGTTTGCAAATAGGTTGAGAGTGAGAATCCGGAAATGAAGACTAATAAATCACTCGATCTCTCCTGTTGCATCCGTCTGATTCCTGCCTGCTCCAGCCCTGGCCCTGGAGCTCTAAATAATGTGTCACAGATCCCGAGAATTTAGTTGCCAGAAGGGGCCTGAAAGGTTCTAGCAAAACGCTTCCCTTTGTAGCTCCTGCTACAGCGGAGACATCGTGCCACACACTCTCCCTCACACCATTAGTGTCAAACCTTCGTCAATATTTAAACATTCATTATTCAGAATTTCATTTCTCTGCTCCTCTTCTTTTTTTTTTTTTTTCCCCCTCGGAGAAAGAAAGAAAAACAAGGTTAGCAACTGTCTCCTGCATTTCTGCAGGAAAGAAATGAGTCAGTTCAAAGCGGAGCTGATTTACTGGATAAATATCTATTTAAGCATTTGGGGACTTTAAATGTATATGATTTAGCAGAGAAATAGGGGGCATCCTTCAGAATCCACTATGCAAAGATATATTGACACAATCTCAACTGTAGGGTTATGTCTCTGGTAAATCAGCCTGCCTCCTTCAGACCTTCATGGTCTATTGGAGATAATATATGCACCCCCTTTTGGGGAGGGCAGAGGGCAGGCAAGCTGGAAGGTATGGCCTTGTCTGCTGCGAAGGATCTCATGGGGATAATCCTGAACCTGGAAGTCTGGGAATCCTGGGCGTGGACGTGGGCTCCCAACTGGGCGCCTGTAACCAGGTTCCAAGGCTGTGGGAGACAACTGCTGTCTGCTTGGGAAAGGACTGGAGACAAGAACCCCAAAGGGGAAACCACGCTGGTGGATTTAGGGCCTTGACCAGGCTCAGCTCTGAGCCACAGCCACAGGGACTTGGGCCAGGTCCTGCCAGGTCCTACCAGGTGGCTTTGCCCAGGGAGGTCATGCATGTGAGCTCAGGTGACTGTCAAGGTGGCTGTCATGGCTTTGGACAGCAGTGTTTCCTAAGGTTGCTAGATGGGGGCCCTCAGCCCTTATAGCTGCCATGTTTTATCACATGGTGCCTTTTGAAACCACAACTTTTGAAATGGACCCTGCTTGTAGGACTTGAGTAGGATTTACGGCCAGAAAGGAGGAGGACAACTGAGAGGGATTTGCCAATGCAGCTGAAGAAGGAAGGAGTCTGTATATTGGAGGCTGAGATGGAGGCCGAGATGGAAGCCCAGTTTTCACAGGCTATCTAGGCTGGAGTGATCTTCCCATGGGCACACCCCCTTCCTGCTGAGAGCTCACCAGCATTTCTAAGCTAGCTCTGGATTTGTTTCCTCCGTGCCCACACTCTGGCTCATTCTTTTAACCCCGCTGGGATTTGGACCAACACGGCCTGTGCCCTAGGGTTTGCTGCTCACAGAGTGGGCACGAGTTGTGCCAAACAACCCTTTTCCCTGTGCTTCCCTCCACACTTCTCTCTCCTTGGGGAGGCTGCAGAGAAGCCTATAGTCACCTCTGTTAGGGGTGATTTCTTTTATGCTTAAAGCTTTGTCTGCTGCCCCTTCCTACTGAGAGGGACTGGTTTATTACCTATGAAGTTGGGATTTTTGCTGCCTAATGCCATGGAAGGGAATGCTAGAACTGCTTGAGGAGAAAAGAAGTCTCTTATTCCAAGCCAGTATTTACAATAATGACGTGCAATGGTAAATGGGCCCGGGAAAGCGAATTACTTCCAATTAGGGGGTCTTTTGTTCTTAAAGTAGATTCTAGGGAGCACATCCTTGGGTAATTCAAGAAGGTGGTTGGAATCTAGTAGGTTCTGCGATTGAGCATGGTTTCCCCCTCAGGACTGTCCAGCCAACCCCACATCTGCTCTCATATGTATCCCATGGGCCTGGCTCCTGTTGCTGAGAGAAGATGGATCAGCTGGAGGCCTGGTGTCCATCAGCCCTGAAACCCCATCTTGGCATCTCCTGTGGCCACAGACATCCTTTCATGATTCCTGAGTCATACATCATTCTAAAACCTATTTACTTGTGCAAGGGTCAGGTGACTGGCCCACATGAAGGCCTGTTGGTAACATGCCAGAACTCTGCTGTGACACAAAGAAGAGAAAAGTGGTCCCTAGGGAGGTTGGTGCATGGGACTTGTCAAAGTATCTGGTCTGGAAGGGTCCACAGGTTTGAGGAAAGGAGGGACATGAGTGCATGGAAATCCCATTAGGAACTAACATTAGTTTACTTCTCTGTCCACCTTCTCTCCAGCCACCCATCTCCCTCCTCTCACTAATTTCACATATATCCACTGAGTACTCTCCAATGGATGCCAGACACTGGGCTAAATGCTGAGGCTGCAAGCGAGAAACTATTCCTGACCCCCAGGAGCCCACTGTTGGGTGGGGAAGGCAGACCAAGCCACTGATGTGAATAGTATGGGAAGGTTGGTGGAGTGCTGCCTCTGGTTGATCAAAGCCTCGGGCACATATTACACTTCAAGGGTGGGAAGGCTGAGGCCAGTCCAAGCTGCTAGGGCTTGCTTGATTTGGATAGGGAGGGAATTAATCAAGGAAGTGGGAACTGGCACACACCTGTCCAGACTGGCTAAGATGGAGCTGGGGGACAAGCTTGATGGCCTGTGAGGTCAGGAGCTCCTCACTACTTTCCTATTCTGTGCCATGTCTACCATGTGGGTACCCTACTGTGTACAGATTATTGTGCCCTGAGATTGAGAGAGATGTGTCCCCTGTGGACTGAACATCTTAGATGGAGCTATCTTTGCTTAATATTAGCCCCTGCCCTTAGACAGAGGGCATCCTCCTAACTCAGCCGCCATGACAGTGTCATTGTTAGGTGTCATGGCGCTTGCCTTCCCCTGAAGATATGCCAAAACTTGGGATAAGCCCTTAACCTCTCTAGTCACTGGGGACCTTGTGCCTATTTAGGAAACTTCTAGAATCATAGGTTTTGCTGATGACAGGCAGCCAGTTCAGGAAACCCAGAAGTGGACTCTCCGGTTGGGATCTGGAGGAGGATATAGCAATGGATGGAAGTGGCTGGGATCCGAAGCTGCAGAGGTTTGCAAAAGTGGGCACCAGGCTTGATGAGCAATCACGATATAGCCATAAATGTCGGCTTCTCCTCCCTTGATTGATTCAGGTAGTGGAAAGCCAGGCCAAGTGGGCAGGACTGGAGCTCTGGGATGGTAACTGGACTCCCAGAAGATGGGTGGGTGGTTATTCTGTAATCAGACTTCTCAAGGCATGGGGCTCTGTCCTGACCTGGGATGCCGCCAACCTCACACCAGGCCCCTGAATGGGAAAATTAGCACAGTTCCAAGGAGCTGATGTATCTGCTCAAGCCTGGAAGCAAAAAGAGAGGATTTTCAGTGCCACAAATCATCTTGAAACTCAAATCTCTTTACCCCAGTTGTACACTGAAGATGAGAAGTTTACTTTTTGTTTCAAATCTCCATGAGACGGGATGAATAGTGAGACGAGACTGTGGCCTCTAGGGTATTTGGTGGAATTCTTCATTGTCTTGGCCTTGAAAACTGGAGAGGGTTCAGCCCCTCGAGGTGATGTCCTTTGAAGATGAATATGCAGAGAAGCGCTCATTAGTATGTAAGGGAGAAAATGACTGGTTTGGCATGAGTTTGGCTTTTAAAGGTCATTGGCACTAGTTACCAATGTCAAAATGTTGGAAAGGATTTAGAAATCACATAGACCAAGGAGAGACCGAAGTTCAGAGCATTTGGGGCATTGCATATGACGGGGAAGAGCGTCTGCACCTCAGCCATTCCTCAGCCCTCACCGGTGCTGACTTGTGTAGAGTAGGTATTTTGCACTCCTTGCTTGAAAAAGAAGGAACGAACCAGCTACAGTTTGCCATTGTATCTCATCATCACTTGGGACAACAGTCTCATTACCGAGTAAGCCAAGAGATACAAGGTTGAAATGTGGATTTTCATGTCTGCACGGAATGGGTACTTGTTGATCTGTGTTGGGTGGAATAGTGGATTTCTGTGTTGGGTGGAATAGTGGATTTCATCGGGCCACATTTGCTCAGCTTCCTTAGCCTGTGAATGGTCGGATGACTTCTGCAGAAGAGTGACAGGAATTCGGTGTTAGTGTTAGAATACTCCTCTCGTGTCCCTTATCAGGCCCCATCCCTTTATTGTCGTCTTCAGTGTCTACACTCTCCAGATTCTCCAGCCCAAGAGCCCCTGGAATATCTGGCCCTGTCACAGACCTCCAGTCTGACCCCCCTTTATGCAAGCAGGCTCCCTCCATCCCCCTTGCCAGGATAGATGTGAGGGGCATCTTGGCCATTGGGAGCTCCAGTGGGGTAGCCTGGCCAGGCCCTAGCTTATGGAACACCTGTGGGTTTACTTGTCTCTTGGGGTGGTAAAGAGATGGTAGCAAATCTTCACTTGTCCCAGGGAGAGATGGGGCCCATTTACCCTCCCCTTGAATCTGGGCTGCCCCATAGCAGCTTGACCAAACAGAGTGTGGCAAGAGCAACACTTCTTCACTTCTAGACCTTGCTTTTAAGAGCATGTGCTGCTTCCTTCTTGGTCTCTTGGTGCCGTGGGCCGCCATATAACACTCTAGCTCTCTTGCTAGTGAGAGTACTGAGACATCCTGATGCTGATGCCAGGGAAGATGGGCCTGGCTGAGAGCAGCTCACCAGCTGGCCCTACCAAGCTGCCAGCAGGAGGGTGAAGCCATCTTAGAGCCTCCAGCTTGGTCCTGCCACCAGCTCAGTACCACTGAGGGACACTGTTCAGGGCCATGTGGAGCTCAAGAATCACCCCACAGCTCTCTGTCTGAATTCCTGACCCACAAAAACTTTGTACATAATGGAAGTCTGAGTTTGGAGTCTGACTTTCTGGGTTCAAATCCCAGCCCTGCCACTTTCTGGTTGTGTGACCTCAGGCAAAGGTTGATTCTCTCTGAATCTTAGTTCCAGCACCTCTAAAACTGGGGCAGCACTCCTTTCCTTGCAGAATTGTGAAGCATTCTCCATAGTAAGGCATAAAAGGCCTGGCATGGTGTGTAGTAGGTGTGCCTTAAATCCAAGCCATCCTTTCAAGTTTTTTCAGTAAACCAGAATTCTCTCAGGCAGGGTTGCCCGAGGCATGGCACCCCCAACATGTGATGTCCCGAGAGCCACCTGGCTTGCCCTTTTGAGGACCGGTGGTGTTCGTGGGGAAGGGCCACCCAAAGACACTGAGTCCTGGGAGCCTGGGGCTGTTTGGGGAGCTGCAGGCCCATGTGCCCACCTGCAAGGAGAACAGGAACCACACGTGGTGTATGGGTGAGACACATCTGTGTCTATGGGCATGTCCAGGTCCCCGGAGGTGTGCACGCATGCGTGCACCCACACATGGCAGAGGACAGAGGCTGAGGGTGTTCAGGCCAGTGAATGTGACTGTAAGCACTGAAGAAGGAGCCATGAAAAGCCCACACAGGTCACTGCTCTGTCCAGCCTCAAAGGTCGTGCCCTGAAAGCTCTTTTTAAAGTGTAAAGCACTCTGCGTGCACCAGGCATTATTCTTAACAGCTTGACAAGTAGGAGGAGGAGATAGAGGAAGTCAACGAGGAGAAATCCGCCTGAATCCTCCTGATAACACTGTTACATCTATAATTCCTTCCCCTTCTTACCGCATTGGAATTTTATGGGGATTAGTGAGCATCCAACTGCAGAAGGCCCGGAGCCCCTTAGGAAAGGCTCAGCCTGGACTTTATTTAATGAATCCCCTCAGAGGGGATTTTCTTTTGTGGCCAGATGTTCCCTGCTGGGAAGGGATGTGTGTTCCACTGCCTAGGGCCCATTCCCTGGGTTTCTGTCAACCAGGAGGGGAAGGATCCTTCTACCCCTCAACAGCTCATGGTGCTTGTGTTGGTTGAATTACTTAAAACTCTGGAGCTACAACTACAGTTCCCTCCCTTCTTGTCTCTGCCCTGAAAAGAAAAGCTCCTGGCCCTCTCATTCCCATGCCTCCCCTGGGTAGCCCTGGAGTTTACTCATGTGGCCCGGAACTGCTGGGATGGAGGGAGCCTTCTGTGGTCCATGGACATGTACTGTGATGCTGGGTTCTTTGCCTTTGTCTAAGTCACTTCTCCAAAGACAGTTTTTCAAATCCAAGTCTTCCAACTAGTGTTGCATGAAGAACCCCACGGTCCTAGCCTCCCCTCGCAGCCTTGAACAAAGAAACCTCTCTGAAAACAGAAAGGAAGCTCCAGACCACCAGGTATCATAAGCAAGAAGGTGAAAATGTGAAGGCTAAGGTTTGAGACCACGAGAATAGGGTGGCTAGACAAAATACAGAACACCTGCCTAAATTCAAATTTCAGACAAGCAATGAATAGTTTTTTTGTATAAGTATGTCCCACGTGGACTTCTCACAAAGAATGATTTTTCAGTACATGTCCTATGCAATATTTGGGATATACTTGCACTTAAAATAAAAATTACTGAAATTCAGATTCAATTGGGTAGGCCTCCTATATTCTATTGGTAAATCTAGAACCCTTCCAGAGGACTGCCCCTCCCGTAGTGGTGGTCTGGTCTTGCGCACTGACCTGAGGTTTGCTGAGTCTGCAAGGCAGCCTTTCTTGGGCTGGTTGTTTCTTCTCAAGAAATTCACTTGCACCAAGGTCAGTGGTCGCAGGTAGGCAAGGTGCGCCTTATTATCTGGCCTGTCCAAGAACGCAAGTGCGTTCTTAAGCTGATCTGGAAAAGCTTCATGACTCATCCCCTCATGCCCTGTCTTTAAGCATATTAATAGCTCTCCATGCCAAACAGCAAACGTTAGACTATTGAGTTGGAGATAAAGAAGCTGACGTCTCAGATTTTATTTTCTTGTTTATATGCTACTTTCAATTCAAAAGGAATATGGAATATCTAAGCCCCTAAATACAGTTAGGTTCTTTTCTCTCTAATGTGTTAACTGTTAGTTAACCAGTCTCGAGCTTCATCAAGGCTAGAATAGGGCTCTGTATTGTGCACAAATATCTCTCTCAGAATGTGAAAGCCTTGAGGCACGCTTATGTACCTGGGCCTCCCCAGGGCCAAGATGTGGGATGGAGAATCTTCTGGCATCAGCTCTCCTCATTTGTTTCTTCTGGCCCTCCACATCTTCTGCCTTGACCTCCCTGTCTGAGGAAGCATCTGTCCCCAAGCCATCTGCCTGGTTTGGGACGCCCTGAGGACTCCCTATCTCTGCCATGCTCCATCCATTCCTGCTCCATCTCCACACCAGAAATTCCCAAGATGCATTCCTTTGGTGGAAGCCTTTTGCATGTGTGGAAATCCTGCCTCCAGTGTGCGTGGTTTGTTCCCTGTGCCTCAGACCGTGTTCTGCAGGTCCTTTCCTGAATTAGTGCCTATGGAGGAAGAAGCAGGAGAGAGGTTGACCTGCCTGTGGCCCAAAGCCTAGGGCAGGAGGAGGACAGTGAAGTGGGGAGCATTGAGAATGGGACATGTCAGCTTCCCAATGAGCTCACCCCAGCTTGCCCATGGGGTCTCCTCAGGACTCTACTCTTTCCAGGCTGACTTTGGCTGGGGGTGGAGGGTGCAGACTCATCTGAGAGTGAGTAAGACAGTCACAGATTAGCAAGGTAAATTTTGTGTAATATATGTCCTGATTAGTGAATTTATCTGGAAATTAAAACTGAAATTGTCTTACTTTCAAACCCTTAATTTAAAAAAAAGAGGTCTGCTCATATTTGTTGCCTGATTCGCTGCAGTTCCCCAGGATGCTGAGGGGCAGACTTTTCTGGGTATCCATACATTGGATACAAGTATGGTGGGGAGCCCTGTGGTTGGTGGCAAGTTAGCTGCTGTCATTACCGCTGTACTAAGTAAAGGGAACGGGAGTCATCGTAGTGGCAGAGCTGAACTGTCCTCGAGGAGAGCAGCTGTGCTTGTATCTGCCCTGAGGGACAGTCCCCATGGATGGAGGCCAGCATCTTGCCCCCAGCAAGCAGCAGAGTAACTTCAGCTCAGCCCTGTGGTCAGCTGTGCCCAAGAGACTGCAGCGCTGAGGGGCTAAGTACACCGGCTTCCTGGTCAGACAGAAGCAAGCTCATAATCACAGTTTGGCTTTCTTATTTACTGTGGTTCAATATGGGGCGCATCACTTTACCTCCCCAAGTCTCAGTTTCCTGGCCTGTAAATGGAGGTGATTATATTTGTTTCATAGGGTTGTTGGAAAGATCAGGAAGGATAACATAGGCAAAGGTTTAACACAGTGTCTTCCCTTAGTAAGTGTTTAACAATGCTACTGATTATTATTTGAAAACATATTAATTGGGTCTGTAATGTCTTAACACATTTGGTTGTTTTTAAAGTGATGTTTTTGGCACTAAATTAAGCTGCCTGCTTAATTCAACTATATGCTTACAGGCTGCATTGCAGTATAGACTGTGTCTTGCCTGAAATGTTTTCCCCTACATGTCTACCTTTGTGTTTTCTTTTCTTGATGGGCTTAATCTCTTGATGCATCTCAGAGGCAAGGCTGGGTATGACCAAGATAGGTAAGTGTTTAGGAGGTATTTGAGAAATGCTGAGGAATTTAATGATGCTATGGTACAGAGGTTCTCAAAGTATGCTCCATGGGCCCCTCATGGGGTCCTTTTAAGAGGTCTTTCAAGGCCAGAGCTATCTTCATAATGAAACTTACATGCCACTTGCCTATTTCACTGTGTTGATAATTGCATAGATGGTGGGTAAAAATGGGATCTGCCTGACTGAATCTGGCATTCTTAGTTCTTGCCCAAGCAAGAGTTAAAGCAGTGGCACCAGAGTACACTAGTAGTCATTCTGTTCTTTACCAGCAATCACTCAAAAACAAACAAAACGAGCCCCCTCCTACCAAAAAACCGAAGCCAGTTTCATTTAAGAATGTCCTTGATGAAGCAGTGGAAGTTAGTAATTCATTTACCTCTTGACCCTTGAGTACATGTCCTTTCAATATTTTGTGTCACGAAGTGGTTAAGTCCAAATAACACACTTCTCCAGCGAACTGAAGTATCATGGTTGCCTCAAGGAAAAGCATTCACGTGGTTATTTGAGTTGCAAGCCGAACTAGCCACTTTTTTCTTTCTTTTCTTCCTCTTTTTTTTTTTTTTTTTTTTTTTTTTTTTTTTTTACAATTTATTTATGAGAGAGAGAGAGTGCATGCACACATGGGAGCTAGTGAGTGAGGGGAGGGACAGAAGGAGAGAATCTTCAGCAGACTTCCTGCTGACCACAGAGCCTGATGCAGGGCTCCATACAGGGCTTGATCCCACCACCCTGGGACCACGATCTGAGCTAAAACCAAGAGTCAGATGCTTGACTAACTGAGCCACCCAGGCACCCTGGAACTAGCCACTTTTTTCAAGGAACATCATTTTCAGTTGCAAGAATATTGGTCACAAAAATTATAGTTATTCGGACTTGGATATTTGGCAGAGATTGCATTGAAAATTAAGGAGTGAGCTTACCATTCTAATGAAAAAGCACTGAAGGTATTGGTTGCTAATGATAAAATTTGAGCTTTCAAGTAAAATTAGAGTTTTAGGGAATTTGAGGGCTTCCTTTTTTTCTTTAAGTTGTATATATTTTTAAAAATTTTTATTTATTTTTTAAAAATTTTTTTCAGTATTCCAGATTTCATTGTTTATGTGCCACACCCAATGCTCCATACAATATGTGCCCTCCGTAGTACCCACCACCAGGCTCACCCAACCTCCCACCCCCTGCCACTCCAAAACCCTCAGATTATTTTTCAGAGTCCATAGTCTCTCATGGTTCGTCTCCCCTCCAATTTCCTTCAACTCCCTTCTCTTCTCCATCTCCCCATGTCCTCTATGTTATTTCTTATGCTTCACAAATAAGTGAAACCATATGATAATTGACTTTCTCTGCTTGACTTATTTCACTCAGCATAATCTCTTCCAGTCCCAACCATGTAGATACAAAAGTTGGGTATTCATCCTTTGTGGTGGAGGCATAATACTCCATAGTGTATATGGACCACATCTTCTTTACCCATTCATCTGTTAAAGGGCATCTCGGTTCTTTCCACAGTTTGGTGACTGTGGCCATTGCTGCTATGAACATTGGAGTACAGATAGCCCTTCTTTTCACTACGTCTGTATCTTTGGGGTAAATACCCAGTAGTGCAATTGCAGGGTCACAGGGAAACTCTATTTTTAATTTCTAAAGGATCTTAAGGAATCTCCACACTGTTTTCCAAATTGGCTGCACCAACTTGCATTCCCACCAACAGTGTAAGAGGGTTCCCCTTTCTCCACATCCTCTCTAACACACGTTGTTTACTGTCTTGTTAATTTTGGCCATTCTAACTGGCGTAAGGTGGTATCTCAATGTGGTTTTGATTTGAATCTCCCTGATGGCTAGTGATGATCAACATTTTTTCATGTGTCTGTTAGCCATTTGTATGTCTTCTTTGGAGAAGTGTCTGTTCATGTCTTCTGCCCATTTTTTTTTTTTTTTGACATGATTATCTGTTTTGTGTGTGTTGAGTTTGGGGAGTTCTGTATAGATCCTGGATATCAGCCCTTTGTCTGTATTGGCATTTGCGAATATCTTCTCCCATTCCGTGGGTTGCCTCTTTGTTTTGTTGACTGTTTCCTTTGCTGTGCAGAAGCTTCTGATCTTGATGAAGTCCCCAAAATTCATTTTCCCTTTTGTTTCCTTTGCCTTTGGAGACATATCTTGAAAGAAGTTGCTGTGGCCGATGTCGAACAGATTACTGCCTATGTTCTCCTCTATGATTCTGATGGATTCCCATTTTTAAAGGGAGATATTAATGAAAAGAGTTTTTTGATACTGTGTGATATAAAGTGTCAGCATTTGGAAGATCTTCCTTTGAAAACTCAAAATAAATGAACTTATTTTAATGCAATGTGAACGCAAAATTTCCATTGATCAGGTTTAAGAATACACATTACAGCTAAACTTACTGAGTTTTGGTGTAGTATCACAGAAGAGCCCCAATTATCTGAAAAGGCTACAACAATGACTTTCTCTTTACCTTTTTTCCTTTTTTTTTCTTTTTCTCTTTTATCAATTTTCTTCATATATGTCAATCAAAGTGACATATTACATTGTATTGAATGCAGAAGCAGAAGTGAGGATCCAGCTATCTTCTGTTGAAACAAATTTAAAGAGATTTGCAAAAACCATAAAAAATGCCAGCCTTTTTACCTTTTTTGAAAATGTAGTTATCTTTTTAATAAAATTTGGTTATTTGTGTGAACATACAAGGAATTCATTATTGGGGTTCTCAATAATTTTTAAGAATATAAAGGGGCCCTGGAACCTCCCAAAATTGGGAATGGCTACTCTAACAAATATTTTGTTCTTTCTGAACAAATCTCTATCTTTATTATAATTTTGGGGGGTTGTGCCTCTCTCCCTCTCTGGACGCATATGCTCACAGAGGACAGCTTCCTATTTTTGTGTGCATTCCAGCAGGTCACACATGGCAGTGCATGTGATAGACGTTTGGTAAATATTTAATGAATGGGATAATGAGTGTTAGGTTATCTCTCCATCTATAAAAATGGGGTTTATTGCCTCATAGGGTTACCTGAAATGATGCCAGGTTATTACCTCTGACTCTACCATCCAGGAGACCTGATTCCCATTCATATCTGGCCCTTGGCAAATGTGTGATAAGTAAGTTATTAGATTTCTAGTCTAAGGCATGAGTCCTCCAACTGAGAAATACAAATTCTTAGGCCTTAACCCAGACTTACAGGATCAAAAGCCCTGGAGGTGGGGCCCAGCGATCCGTGTTTTAACAAGCACTCCCGGTGATACTGATGCACCCTTAAATTTGAGAACTTCTAAATCCCTTTTGTTCTCCTACAAAGTGAAGGATAGAACTCTTGCTCCATAAGGTTGCTGACAGATTACATGAAATCATAATCGTAAAATGCTTGGCATTGTCCAGACACTCACTAGGCAGGACTTATTCTTAGCTTAGAGGACAAGAAAGCCCAGACTATTTTACCTCTTCCTGAACTATTTCCTTGTCCGCATCCCCAGCCCTGGCTCACATTCTGCGGCCCTGAGCCTAGGGCGGAGAGAGAACAGAGATGTCCAGAGAGCCAAGGGGTGGGGGGTAGTGCGTGGTTACGCCCCCAAGCCTTCTGTTTCCTTCTCCCTTCCTGCTGGGAGTCTGCTGACCTTTAACAGCACAGGTTCACCGTTCCTCCCTCAGAGGGAGCCCCCAGCAGACTAGTCCACTCCAAAAAAGGCCCTGATGGAGGGAGAGAGAGGAAGAGGAGTGAAAGCTTAGAGAGAGGTCAGAGGAGGAGAAGTGCCGAGCAAATTAGAGCAAGTAACCTTTGCAAATGGCAGCTGGGGAAACAGAAGGTGAGAAACTGTCATTCCAAATTGCAAACTTGACAAAGAAAATGAATCGGCGCCTTCACCGACAGGTGCCTGAGCTTCCCTGTGTCATACTCCGCAGCCCGGCTTATCAGAGGCCCCATTCCTGTGTCCCTATTGAAGGTCCATTGACATCTGCAAGTCTTCTTATTAATTGGAAATGCATCAAACTGCACAGTCAGCAAAAGCCCATTGAGGATTCAGGGTCTCGGTTGGACCAGCTGACCTATTAACTGCTTCTCTGTCTGTAGCTCTCCATTTATGCACCCAGAGCTCCCCCGGGGGCGGTATGCTTCCTTTCCTGTGCATTGATCGATTGACTGATTCATTCATTTATTCATTCC
The DNA here is from genome assembly GCF_011764305.1 of Mustela putorius furo. Taxonomy (NCBI): domain Eukaryota; kingdom Metazoa; phylum Chordata; class Mammalia; order Carnivora; family Mustelidae; genus Mustela; species Mustela putorius. Next base: position 106,418,435 of record NW_025421987.1, on the reverse strand, counting down.
TCTGTTCACTTGTTCCTTCCCTTAACAAACATTTATTCACACCTCAAAACTGCCTCTTTTCACTCTAGACTAGCAATTCTCAAACAGGGGCTTCCCTGTTTGAGAATTTTTTCCCCTTTTCCCCTGGGGAGGGGAGTTGTTTGGCTTTTGGTTATCAAAACGGGAGGGTGTACAGGCAGATAGTGGTAGAGATGATGCTGTCAAACATTCTGCAGGCACAGGACAGCCCCCAACAACAAAGAATTATTTGCCAAACATAGATGGGAGATGGTTATTTGAAGGTTATGGAGGGAGTTAATACATGGAGATGGCAGATACCAGACTGCATCAGCAAAGGCAAGAGATACTCAGAGGAGTGATGACTCTAAGAAGGAGATGGGGAAACCTGAGATTGTTCTCTCTAGAGGTCAGTGGAGGGCAAGGGCAAGGGTGCTAGAGAGGACAGGTGTGACTGCAGACTGAAGTCTGAGGGGAAGAGGGGAGGGATACCTTCCTTAGTCTGTCCAATGTCAAGTCTCTTCCTCTCACTAAGGGCCCATGACCTTGGGTTTGAAGCAGGTGCTGTGGGGAAAATGGGGGAATGGTAGCCAAGTCTTCACGCCAACAACTCCACCATGGGCACTCTCATGCTAGGAGCTAGCCCCATTTTCAGTGGCCCATGGCCTCCACAGCTGGGCTGAGGGCTCCTTGATTACAGGACTTCTGTGGCTTCTGCTTCTTCTGGCATTGTAAGGAGGCGCAAAGTCAGGTCACTCCTACCTCCCTCCCCGGTGGGCTTGGTTGTTAAGCCCACGCATGTGATCACAGAGGAGTAAGCACATGGCTATTCATTCATTCATTCATTCATTCATCAGACAGTTCTGAACACCCACTTTGGGCAAGGCTCTCTGTAGGGACAGAGCAGACTAAGCCACCCTCCTGCCTGGGAGGCATTCAGGGCTCGTGGACTCTCATCTAGACCTTTGAACTTTGTGTTCTGAGTGTTCTTCCTGGTTGGAAACCTGAAATGGGACAAAAGTTGAATGAGCCTTGAGTCTACAGTGTTGTTCTGCTGTGAGCTTCTGATGGTACCCTAGGACAAGCAGTCTGCAGGGCCTGACCCTGGGAGTGAAGCCTGCCTCTCCCCCCAACCTTTTAATATTCACAGACCAATATGAGTGTAAGCTCAAGTGCAGTGAGTGTTCTGCCTTCAAACTGACCTAAGAACAAATTAGAAGGAATGATACAGGGATGCAGACAAGCTATCGTGTGTGCATGGTTATGATATTGGCTGCTGCAGGGGGCTTTTGCCTTAGGTGTTGACTTTATAGCCTAAACTTGGACTTAGCTATGACTTCCTTAGGAAGCCACTAAAATAAAATGGCTGTCTACAGCCATTGTTGATTCTGTAAAAGAGAAGACACCTTAATCTTCACACACACACCTTCAAAAGTGGCAAGGACGGAATAATAAAGGACAGTCCTTCCGATGAAAACGAATTTATCTTTATTAAAATATACTGGAATTTTCATATTATGTCATCATACCACAGCCTAGTAATGTTGTAGCCACGATCTTCCTGGGGCACATCCTTTCCCTTTAATTACTAGGTCACGGTCTCTGCCCCTCACAGCTATGGGCCTCACCTCCTTCAGGAGTATGTCCTCAGAGCTGCTGATCCATCCTAGCTGCTGATGGAATAAGTCAAGTGTCTACCACTGTATGTAATAATCCCTCTATCCCTGATTTTCTGGGCTCTATTATCCTCACTTTGAGAATGGCCAGAAGGAAGGGAAGTGAGAAATGCAACAAGGTAGATGCTAGCTTACAAGGATCATTTCATTCTGGCCTACCCTTCCTCAGGGCCTGGGTCCTTAATCATCCTCACTTCATCCCAGAGTTTATTTTTTCTTTGCAAACCTAAAGCAGGACAAAGACACCAGGGTAGTTATTTCCTAATAATTACCACCCCCCCAGCCTCCTTCTTATCTCTGTATTAATCTCCGTATTAATGACTTAGTCCCTTGGAGGTTTCCTCTTGGAAATTTAGGAATGGCTCAAGCAAGCTGTCATCTTTCTAAATCAATTCTGATCATAGCCTCAAGATTGATTAGCACCTGCTCTTCTATTTTCCCCACCCGCAGGCATCTTTGAGAGCAACGTGCTAAAAGATGACAACGGTAGGGGCCTACGTAATTCATAAATGGTTTTGGCTCTGTGGGTTTTGATGAGGCAATATGGAAAATGATTGCATTAAGCATTGCTATTTATTTACTTGACTTTGTACAGGACAATCAATTTGTTCACGTTCTGGGCTCCTGTCAGGAAGTTAAACGGCAGAGAAGGCAGGCTGGAGGCATTACCTCATTGCTCTAAGAGATGCTGTCACTTCTCAGATCACTTTGGATTGTTTTTAATAACAGCATCTTTCATTCTTGTCCACCGAGGGAGCAGAGATTCTCTTTCTGCAGAAAACAGGACACTGAGAAAAGTGAGGTCTGACCAGGAAAAGATGAGCTCATTTTTTTCTTGGACTGTATGAAAATGCTATTTCTGTAGGTCAAACATCAGCAGTTTTGTACAGATCAACCTAATAGTTTAGCACAACCCCTTGCCAGAACAGAGCTAATCTGTCCGAGGCAGGCAGGAGTCAGTCCTGTTGGAGCCTTTGGGAAAGAAAAAAAAAAAAAAAAAAAAAATTCCAGACCCTTGCAGAGAGAGCCGGTCAACATTCAGCCCCAGTCACAGCAGACATCAGACTGGGGTGATGGAAAAAGGCTGTGGGTCAGAGGCTGAAACAGACTCACGGAATGGGGCTGATGAGACCGTGCACGCATCTCTGCTGTGTGTTGATTGAATATTTTTGGAGATTCTGGAAAATGTATCAGCGTGATAGAGGGTCTCTGAGTTTGAATAAATTCTGGAAATCAGACTTCTAGTTTGTAGGGAAAGCCTGGTTAGAGAAAGAGAAAGACAGAAAAACTGCTTTTACTTGAGAAGAGTGAAAGAGAGAAATTGCTTAGACATAAAGAGGAATTCAAGTTTAGGCTCTGTCAGCTCTGTATAGGCAAGTCCTTTTGTCTCCAAGGACCTGTTTCTTCTTTTCTTTTCTCTCTGTTTTTCCTCATCAGTGAAAGAATCAGGTAGGTGTGATGGTTAATTTATTACATCAACTTGATTAGGCCAAAGGATCTGGGTGTTTGGTCAAACACTATTTTCAATGTTTCCGTGAAAGTATTTTTTTAGATGAAATTATCATTTAAGTCGGTAGACTTTGAGTAATGCAGATTACCCTCCATAGTGTGGGTGGACCTCCTGCAATCAGCTGAAGAGCTTAATTTTAAAAAAAGCTAAAATGAAAAAAGGCTGACTTCCCCCAAGGAAGAGGCAGTTACACCAGTAGACAGTTTCTGTACTTGAGCTACAACTCTTTCCTTGGTCCTCAGCCTGTGACCTGTCTTCCAGATTTCAGATTTTCCAGACTCTATAATTGCATGAGTCAATTCCTTAAAATCTCTCTCTTTGTCTCTGTCACTAGACACACACCCACACCCTATAGAACTTTGGTTCTGTTTCTCTGAGAACCCTAATACTGTGGATAAAATAATTGTTAAGTTATCCTCCTCATTCATTCAAGGCCTAGGCACCTGCTCTAGGTCTGACTTGGCACCAGGTACCTTGGTGTTAATCTAACCTCAGGGAGACCACATCTGTCCCATTCCTCACTGGGCCTCCAGTTCTCTGCACAGCACTTAGCACATTGTTTCGAGGAAATGATCACGTCTTTTCCGTCTTCAACTCTTACATCCTGGGTCTGTTCTAGAGGACGGGGTGGGGCTTGACTTGGGGCTGGAGCAGGATGGTCTTTCTGGAAAACCTGGAAAGCCAGGGCTGGAGAGGAAAATTCAGAGAGCTTTGGGCCGATACTGGGAGGGCTCCTGGTGGGAGTGCTATGAGCTGAGCAGGGCTCATGGCCGGAGGGCTTCATGGCCTTACACATAGTGAAGGAGAGCAGGCACCTCTGCACATGGCCAGCTGAACTTGCCACCGTTGCAGCAAGCACCCTGATCGTCTGCAGGGATCCCTGGCCTTCACACAGCACCCACTAGCATGCTTGTTAGCTCGTCGGATCTTCACAGATTTATCATAAAAGATTTACATCGTATACATATTTATCGTCCTTTTTTCCAGATGCAACACAATTTCCACAAACACTGCATATTTATTCCTTATAAACCCAAATTTATTATAGATTCAATTTTCTTTTTCTCTGCATGGGTTTATCTTTTCCTCTCTGGGTGTTTTCCTGATTGTGGAGACGCTTTCTTCCAAAGACGTCCATTTGTCCTTATGCTCCCCTTGCCTTCTAGCTCCTTGTGCCTTCCATCCTACGTAATACTTCTCTGGCTCCCAATTTTCATTTTTACTCAAGTAAATTAAGCTTTTTGAATATGTAATTAACAGATGCCTACTGTCAAAAATTTAAGAAGTGAAACACAATAAAGGAGTAGGCAAAATAGTATCCAGGGTTCTGTTAATATTTTGGTGTGTTTACTTTAACTTGCCGCCTCTCTTTCTTGTTTATTACCCTTTTGTGCCTAACAATCTAGTCTAAGCCTTTTGATATAAAAAATCATGAACCTTATTTTTAATGGCCATCCATTTGGCTGTCTACCTTTGGGTATAATATCCTATACAAAACAATTTCTGTAATGTTGGACATTTGGTTTGAATCTGCTTTTCATAAAATGACTATGCATAACACTTCAAAGAACATATTGCACCTACATCTCGTCTGCCTTTTGGGGTACATATTTCAGAAAGACTCACTCAGAATGCTGGCTCATGTCTAGTGAGCTGTCCCATGGGCCAGCCCTGTGCTAAGCGCGGCCTGCTTGTTTGGGAGGCAGCCATATGGAGTCGATACCATGCCTCCCATTTTTTCAAGATGAGAACGCATGAGGAGTTGAGGTGGCTGGGGCTCGTCCACGATGACCATCCAGTTAGCAAGTGGCAGAGCCCACCTCTGAAGATGAATGGGCCCATGCAGTCAAGGCTGGCACAAGCCTGACCCTTGGGACTGCTATTGGGGATGGCTGCTGTCATTTCTACCATGAGGCCTCCACTGCACAGGTGTGAAAATGGGCCTCATTTCCCCCTGCCTAGAAGGAGTCCCTCTGTATCCCCATCTGTGCCCCTGTCTTGTGGCCCAGAGGATCAGGAAGCAGAAGACATACAGTGCCGCTCCCCCAGGTGCTCACCCACTTGGGGTTCTCCCTCACACCCCTGTGGCCCAGCCCATCTCTTCCATCCCCACCCCCATCTTAGCCCCAGTAGCACACTGATCAGACACTAACTGCCCCAGAGAAGGAGTGGCATCCACTTCTGAGCCCGGGTCACCGATACCAAGTAACCAGAGAACCAGAGAATATGATATATCACTTAAAGCATTGGGCTGCTCCCAGCACAGCTGGATCCTTTGGCCCCTGAAGCCCCCACTGGGTGGGTGCCTACCACTGCCGGCAGGAGGGGTGGGGCTCCCTCCTGCATTGCGCTGTGCCTTGTGGGCCTGCTTGCAGCCCTGGGCCTCCTCTGCCTCCCAGGCTGAAGGAGATCTGCAGAGTCTTAACACACCCCTCATTGCTTTAGACAGAGCAGCCTGGCTGGGCTCATCCCAGAATGCATCCACCCTGGCAGGCATGCGAGCTCCCTAGAGCCCCTGGAAGGGCCTGTGGTGGGCAGAGCTGAGGCGGTGCTGTGTGTTTGACCCTGGAGGGTTGGAGCTGGCGTGGAGACCAGCCCAGGGTTGCTGACTGTGCCCCGGGGCTCTCCCAAGGATAGGCAGGCCTACAACAAGGCAGACGTGAGATGGCAACATTAAATTCAGGGCTGGGAGCAAGAAGTTGAATTCTGCCTTTCTGTTCTACTCTGCTCTCATTAGATTTCCCACAGATTTCATGCTTCCAAATGCATTGGCCACACAGAGCTGCTTGGGGTCTCTTGGAGCCCTCGCAGACAGATGGTGGGGAGGGGGTGGAGGCTGTGTGGTCGGGGGCTCGGCTCTGGCAGCGGGGCTATTTGGAAGCAGGGAGCCTGAGGAGGAGAGGAGGGAAGAGGCGACGCGAGCCCCGGGCCTGCTCAGCTGAGAGAAGATTCCCACCCAAGTGCAGACTCAGAGCAACCTGTCCCTCCTCAGCTCTGCTCAACAGCCACCCCGGTAGGCTGGGAGGAGGACATCCACATATGCAGAGGGTGACATGGAGAATGCCTTCCCAGCCTGCTCAGTGACTCCTGACGAAGTGATTACTGGGCATCATTAGACCCCACACACAGCACGGCCACATCCTTACTGCTACCTCGGATCCTGGGAGCCGGTGAGGCAGGGACCTGGGAAGGAGCCAATGCAAGCTGGGAGGCATCCTGGTTTCACACATGGGCCCCAGGGGCCACGTGCTGCCCAGGGTATCTTTGGAGAGAGTTCTTTTCACGAGAAGTCCCTGGACGAGGAAGGCATACAGGAGAGGGGATGATGAGGAAGAGATCACAGGCCAGAGGGGTCGGCGGCAGGTGAAGGGGATAGAGAGTGGTCTCTATGGGAGTTGCTCCCGAGCTCTCTGCATCCAGTGCTGAGGCCAGCGGGTTCAGTCTGCCCCCTGCTTGGGGGACGGCACCCCTAGTCTCTCCCCTCTGCTTTCTCCTATCTCTCTTTCTTCCCTCTCTGCTATTCCTTTCTCCTCTGAGAAGTTTCTGGTGCACCCTACCAGTGGGGCTATCATGTCCCCCAGACCCCACATCCCTGAATCCCCAGCCCCATACCGTTCTTAAACAACCCTCCTGGGTCTGTGGAGGGACTTGTCTCTGCCATGCCTTCCATCTGTGACGCTTGGAAGTGCCCTCCTGCCCCTCCTGCCCCTCCTTCTCTCCACGGGACTGGCTCCCCCATCCAGCTTTTCAGAAGGGTTCTGTCCTCCCGGCTCCCAAGGCTTTAGTCACTGTTTCTTCCTTGCAGGTTTCCTGAGCGTGGCGACCGCATTTTCCAATCTCAATATCCAATTCCCTGATATGCGTGAACATATGTCATATGTATGCGTGTGTCTGCACATACACGAGGGTTGTATGTGTAAGCATGCATATGCTACACAATCCTGTCCTTTGTTGACTTTCCTGAAAGCTCTGGACAATTTAGGCTGTAGGGCTGACGCCCCACCCACTAGGGCATTGTGCTCTGGCTTTGTCTTTGACATGAGCTTCATTTGAGCCGCCTTCTTTTTAGTGAGTTTATTTTTCTCTCTCAACTGGAAAATCACATTTGATCAGCTGTAGAGAGCAATCAAATACCGAAACATTGGGATTTCTCCCGGAGAGGCAGCTCCCTGAAAAGCCCGTACGGTTCTCCGGGGCGAGATGGGACTCCTGCAGAGGCACACCCAGGCTCCCAGAGCCATGGGTCAGGCAGATGGTGGATGGCACAGATGGGGCGAGAGGGGAGTGAAGCAGCCACTTCCTGGGCTGGAGGAAGCCAACCCCAGCTGAGTGCTGGCACCCTAGGCTTCCGGGGCACCCTTTGGCCCAGGGCTCTGTCTGCCTCACTGTCTCCCTCATTCCTCGGCTCTCCCGATGACTGTGGCATAGGTGAGTGAGTGCCCTGTCTCAGCACCAATGTCCAGCCCCTCTGCTGGCTGGGGCCGGGCTGTGAATAGGCCTGGTCTGCCTGGCCGGGCACTGAGCTCGGCCCTGCTTTCCTCCTTGCCCCTTCCTCTGCTGCCCATGGGCCACTGCAGGCCCTGGGCAGAGGGAGGGCCTGGCCACGGTAAGGGTTCCCTTGCTGACTTGCTTTTCCCACTGCAGCGGATCTCCTAGGCAGGGCTCTCCTGCTGTTGTAAAAACAGTCTGAGCAGCCTCTCCAGCCCTCTTCCCACATAAGCCCCCTGGGGGGCACGTGGCAGTCACAACCCTGAGGGCGCTCCCACCACCCTCCTCATCCCACCTTTGTGTGTCAGCCCTGAGTCTACAGAACAGCCTCCTTGCCACTGCCGTTCAACCATCCCCAGCATCAGAAGCTCCTTCAGCACGGCCTTCAGCACTGGGCACCTTGGCTCAGCCATGCCATCTCCCACTGACCGCCCCAGAGCTCTTGCTCCTTCAGTTGACACAGGGGTTCTGTGGAAAAGGGTCTGTGGTCGCAACAGTGTAGTGCCTGTGGGTGAGGCTCTTCCGCAGGACCCCACAAATCTTTTTTGTCTTCCAGGGTGTTCCTTGAGGCTCCCGTAGGGGCACTTAGTATTAACCCTTTCCTAAACTCTTTTGGCCACAGGAAGGCTTTCTCCTCAGAACACCCAATGACACCTCACAGAATACAGTTTGGAGAAGCAGTGTGGGAGAACCTCTTGGTTTTTAAACTCGACAACTCCCTCACACTCCTAAAAATGATCCTTGTGGATCCTACCAAACAAATCACATTAGCAAATATTTTTCATGAACCGCCTGCAGTGTCTCAGCCCGGTCCCTGTGGTGCAGCAGATTCTTCGGTGCAAATTCTGTTCTGTGATCAAACCAGGCAACTTACGTTCCGCCTCTCTATAAGGTTGGCTTCTGAGGTGGGAACAATTTTATTACAGGAGTCCGCTCTGAGTGAACACAGTCATTTACTGCTTCACAGCAACTAAGCTGACATTTAGAATTCGGTGTCACCAAGAGTGCCTGAAGTACCACGTTATCTGTGATATTATGACATGGGTCACTTTCCTCCCGTAGGGTGATCCCTGGCAGCTCACCCCATTACAGGGAGGTCTCCTGATTTGCCATTACTTGAGGAGTGAATTCCCTCCCACCTGCTTGAAACAACTCAAAAGCGGGGTGGGGGGAACAGAGAAAGGAGGGGAACAGAGTGAGGAGGAAAGGACGAGAGTAACCAGGGAAGGCAAGGTGAGGCACAGGCATGGCCTTGCACCCCGCGGGGGTTTTGCGGAGCAAAAGCTGCCGAGCCTCCCAGCTTCACTGTCAGTGTCTGTTGGGTGATCGTGGGTTTTTTTACCTGCTTTAGGTACGACACTATTTTGCTTCCTCATGGGAGTAGATGAGGGTGGTGATAGTGTAGAGAAAGAAGCCAATACGTGTTTTATTCCGAATAGCATTCCAAGGCTTTAAGTTCCTAGGGAAGGGGTGCAGGCTCTTAAGGCCCTGAGGTGTGAGGATGCGGGCTCTGGTTCCAGCTGAGCCGCTGCTAATGTGTGACCTTGGTCAAGTGTCTTGGCCTGTTTGGGCTCCACGACGCTCACGCATAAGGTGAAACTCAGTCCCGCCCACAGTTCTCAGATGCTTGTGAGGCCTGAGCCAGGAGCACGGCGATGCGGATAGACACAAGCGCTTCTAGTACATTCACAAGTTTGTGCGATCATCAGCACTGTCTTGATCCAGAATATTTCATCCTCCCAAGAAGAAATTCATACCCATTAGGAGGCTCTCACCATTTCCTCTCCCCCACCCCAACTCCTGGAACCACTAATCTGCTTTCTGTCTCTATGGATTTACCCACTGTGGACATTTCCCATAGAATCATATAATATGTGGTCTTGTGTACCTTGTGTATAATATGTGTCTTGTGTATACACATATTGTGTATACATATATACATATACACATATTGTGTATACATATATATACATATATGTATATATACATATTATACACAATATGTGTATACGTATATATATATATGTAAATATACACATATTGTGTATAATATGTGTACCTAGCTGCTTTCACTTTGCATCATGTTCTTAAGGTCCATCCACACTACAGCATGTATCGGTACTGTATTACTTTTATAACTGAATGCTATTCCATTGAATGGATATGCCACACGTTGTTTATCTGTTCATGAAGTAGAAGTTGAGCTGTTTCTGCATTTTAGCCCTTATCAATAATGACAAACATTTATTTGTGTGTATGTTTTCACGTGGACATACATTTTCAGTTCTCTGAGGTTCGGAATTGGTATTTCTGAGTCATATGCCAACTCCATGCTTAACTTTTTGAAGAATTGAAGAACTGTTTTCCAAAGTGGAGAACCATTTTTTATTCCCACCAGCAATGTATGAGGGTTCCATGTCCCCACATCCTCTCTAACACTTGTTACCGTCCATCTTTTCGATTATAGCTGTCCTAGGGATGTGAAGTGGTCTCACACTGTAGCTTGAAATTGCATTTCCCTAATGATGAATGCGATTGGGCATCTTTTCATGTGCTTAGTGGGGCTATTGATACATTTTCAGAGAAATTATTTCATTTTTTGCCCATTTTTAATTAGGTTATTTGTCTTTTTATTGTTGAGTTGTAAGAGCTCTTTCTAAAAAAAAATACTTCATTTATTTACTTATTTATTTAGCTGAGAGAGAGTGTGTGTGTGTGTGTGTGCATGTAGGCAGGGGGAGGGGCAGAGGGAGGAAGAGAGAGACTCAGGCAGACTCCCTGCTGAGCATGGACACCCCCCTCCCCCGCCAATGCAAGGCTCCATCTCATGACCCTGAGATTATGATCTGAGCTGAAATCATGATCTGAGCTGAAATCATGATCTGGACAGTTAACTGCCTGAGTCACCCAAGCTCTCCTAAGAACTCTTAAAAAAAAAATATATATATATATACACACACACACACACACACATATATATGCATACACTAGTATACTAGATACTAGTAGACACTAGATACTAGCCCCTATCAGATATATAATTTGCAACTATTTTATCTAACTCTATGGGTTGTCTTTTCACTTTGTTGCTAGCATTGTTTAAAGCTCAAAAGCTTTTAATTTTGATAAAATCCAATTTGTGTGTTATTTCTTTTTGTTGCTTGTGCTTTTGGTGTCATATCTAAGAAACTATTACCTAAATTCAAGACTGTGAAGATTTATATCTGTGTTTTCTCCTAAGTATTTAATAGTTTTAGCTCTTAAATTTAGACATTTCATGCATTTGAGTTAATTTTTATAGTGCACTCTCTTAAGACACTTACCTCAAGTAAAAACAAAACAGAACCTCTGAGTAGAGCCAAGCCAAGCCAAACCTTCCTGTGGGTCGCCAGGTGCCAGTTTTGATCAGATGTTCTCTAAGGGCTCTCTGCTTCTTCTCTGTCAGGCTGCCTGCTTTTCGTGAGTTTGTGGAGAATCACCCAGAACCTAGGGGAAGAGAATTTGGAACAGGACCTCCAGCAGCAGGACAGGTGGATGTTGTGGGGCAGGGAATCATACTAGATCTTCCAAAGAGGAAAGCCACATGGCCGTGAATATGCTTGCAAGCAGGCCTCAGAACTGGGTAAGGGCTTACCAGTTTAGACTGGTAAGTCAGACTGAAGCTGACTGTAGGTTCTGTGGGCTCAGGCTTGGTCTGCTTGCTCACACATGTCTTCCCAGAGCCCGAACGCTGACCTGGTTTCTGGAGACCCGAGTCCTGTTGTTATTTCTACTATTGTCAGCTGTGTGACCCTGGGTCACTCATGGAATCACTTTGATCCTCCAGCTCTTGCTCCGAAACAGGACATAGGTGACCTTGTATTAAAAGTTTTGGTAATTGAAAAAAAAAAAAAAAAAAAAAAAAAAAAGTTTTGGTAATTGGAGTCCCACTGACATGAGGTGCTTCCAGAAGTTCAGCTGATTGGATCATGGAAGTGCTTACTAGTGTTTCCCCAAGTGTCTTAAGCAGATGTGAGACACAGTGTTGTGTGGTCAAATGACTGAGAAATACTAAATCAAACATGGACAGGTTTCTTTGTTATGGGAATTTCAGAGCCTTTCTGAGAACACGTAGCCTGAGTCTGTTGCAGGGAGATGTGCTATGCAGCACTTCCTAAATTAGTTTAACTAGGAAAGAAATATTGTCAAATGTGAATGCTACCAATTTGAAACAGCATGAATGAAACCACAGCCATGGAATGGGACTTGTGTGTGACTTGTGTGTGTGATACTGTGTGGGTCAGAAACCACAGTGTCCAACCTGGTATAGGGAAATAAGCCTCCCAGAGGAAACCTTGCACATTGGTATGCCTACCGGCATCCGTCAGTCTGGCCTACATTGTGAACGGAGACTTTGGTCAACTTCTGGGGTTTTCTGATTTTTACTCCTGGCTAATCTGCCATTCAGGGCTGCCCACATTCATCTCTCGGGTAGCACTGAAGGGCCACTATGCCACGAACCCCAGAATCCACCTGACCTGTCCCAGATCAGTGGGGCTTTGATCTTTGATCATGTCCAAGGTAGAAAGCCAAGTGTCTCTGGGCTCACCCATCAGTATTACTGGCAGTAGAATGGGCCAGGCCACTGGGAGACTGAGCTCTAGGGTTTTGGAAAGAATCCCAGCCACAGGGAGGTAAGGCAGGGACTGGCAAGACCACTGCAAGGTGACCTTTCTCATTTTATCAGCCCAGGTTATTTGCTTATTATTGTGAGGATTTGGGGTTGGGATGGGTAGAGGTAGAGATGATGGAAGAACTTATACACAAAAATAATTTAACAGTTTATTCAATAATAATTTTGTGATATATTCTTTTTATATTTAATTTAATTCCCTGATTTTGCGATGTTAGACAAATGTTTGCATTACTTTACATTCCTAAAATACAGGTTGAGATTTGCTTGATGGGTTGGAGGTGGGCATAGGGCACGGAAGACGAGGTTCTGCGCCTGAGACAGGTAGGTGAAAAAGAACATTAGACTGTAGGCTTTATTTTGCACATAGTCAAAAATGGTGCATATGGACAAGTGTTCATTATATTATAGTGTAAGTGTGGCCTGTTGGGCCAGTTGGCCTATCTGGTCTGTGCTTTCTCTTCTCTCTGCAAACCTGGAGACTTTTTGAGATCAACAAAATCACTTCCTTGCATAGGATCTTCCTCAAACAGTAAGGTGACCTGACCTCTGTCCACCTCCCTTTGCTGACCTTATCTGTCTCTGCGTTGGCACAAGGCTTGTAAACCTTCTTCACCAACAGAATACATTCCGCTGGTAGAACTGCTAAGGAGATCCAGGTTCCAAATGCCCATTCCGTTTGTGCTGGGACAAACGTGAGACTTCCGCAAGCTCTGCTCCCAGGAGACTGTACCCACATAACCACTGCACAAGGCTGACAGCCGTAAGATCTCAAGTCAGGGAGATTTAGAGAGGAGTGGGAGATTGTTTCCCACTAATCTGAAGGACAGGAAACGTTCATGAGAATAGAATGACTTTTTAAGAGAGTCTTTTGGGTGGGTCAATCCTCAAGTGTCTGCTTTTGGCTCAGGTGGTGATCCTGGAATCCTGGGATCAGCTCCACCCAGGGCTCTCTGCTAAGCAGGAAGCCTGCTTCCCCTTCTCCTACTCCCCCTGCTTGTGTTCTTTCTCTGGCTGTCTCTCTCTCTCTCTCTCTCTCTCTCTCTCTCAAATATATATATATGTCTTTAAAGACAGTAGGACTTAAATACACTGAGATGGGGGAAGGGTTCATGTGGACTCATGTGGACCCATTTCTTCCAAAAATCCACAAAGGGGAGCACTGGACCAAAATGGGCTCAGCCTTATACACTGGGCTCTGGGGGTTGACCATTTAAAGCAGTGTGACACCTCTTTCTGTTCCAACACCATTTCATTTGAGGTTCAGGGGTGGCTTCAGAAAGGAGGGGGTTGTTCCTCTTAGTGCTTTATTTTGGTAATGAGTGAAAAGCTCATGGCTCTAAATACCATCTATATGCTAATGACTGCAGAATTTACATCTCCAGCCAAGACCTGGGCTCAAGAATCATATATTCACCTGATGACTTGACATCTCCCCTAGGACAGCTAATAAGCTTTTCAAACTCAATGCATCCCACTCAGAACTCTTGTCTCCTTCACATCCATTGCACCCCACCCTTTAGCATCTCAATAAATGGCATCATCACAGATCCAGGTGTTGAATCAAAAAAGTTAGGTCATTCTTGGTTCCCCGGCCCTGCGTCCACTCCACCAAATTCTGTCGACCCTAACTTGAGAATGTGTTTCTGTCTCTACTTTGTTCCATCTCCACCCTAGGGCCATGGCCTCTCCTCTTCTTCATAAAATAAGTTCCTTACCAACCCTCCTTGACCGGACCCCACTCTGCTCTCTGAATGTGTCTCCTTGCTCTCTGTCCAGGCCCACGGGGGTACAGCCACACTAACTTTCTTGCTGTTCCTATCACCTGAGTTCATTCCTGCCTAAAGCCTTTGCACTTACTACCCCCTTGGTCTAGAAAATTATTTTCCCTGATCCTTTGTGTGACTGACTTTAACCTTAAAGTCTAAAGCACCCTCCACTCCTTGTTCCGGACCCCTCACTTCCCCTATTGTCTTCAAAGCATTTATCAATGTATGAAATATGTTTGTGCATTAACTTATTGTCCATCTCCCCCTCCCCTTTTCTTCCTCGCGTGAGCCTTGTGAGAGTAATTTTATTCTTTGTCTAGCTTGTTGTTGCATCTTTTGCACCTGCCACCTCGTTGGAGCTCAAAGATATATCTTCTAACATATTTATAATGCAAAATCTCAAACACATACAGAAGTAGAGAGAAGAGTATAATGAACCCACTTCTGCTTATCACTCAGCTTAACAATTTATCAACCTGAGGCCAGTCTATTTTCATCTATCCCCCGTGTTGAAGCAAATCCCGGTTATCATATCACTTCATCTGTAACTATTTCAGTGTATATCTCGCAAAGATAAGGGGTTTTTAGGGAAAAAAAATAACTACAATACCATTATCACATAATTCACAAAAAAACCCTTAATATCAAATATCCAGTGAGTTTTCAGAATTCCCTGAATGTCTTGCTTTGTTTTTAAGTTTGTTTGAAGCAGATGCTAAAGAAGGTCTTTAAATTACAATTGATTTATGGTTCCTTTTCAGTCTCTGTTAATCTGTAGCTCTCTCTGCAACCCTCTGTTTTTTTCTTGAAAGGTATTTGTTGAAAAAAACTAGGTCCAGCAGGGTACCCCCTAGTCTAGGTTTGCTAATTTCATTCCAGAGGTGTTGCTTGATGTATGCCTCTATCCCCTGCATTTCCTGCAAATTGGAAGGAAGAGATTTGACTAGATTCAGTGTGGTCCCTTTGAAAATAATACTACTGCAGGCTCATATTCCCCCATCAAGAGGCACAGTGTATCTGGTCATCCTTTTGTGATATTAGAGGTATTGATTCTTATTGTCCAGATCCAGTATTTCATTCGAGTTTACAAAATGTTAACATTCTAATTCTGTCATTCCTTTTGCATATACTAGCTGGTATACTTTTAGAAGAAGTTTACTGTCATTACTTATTTGGTTACCCTAAGATATAGTTTCTATAGAAAAGGCAGAGAAAGGTTTGATTCTTTCTTTTATCAGATTTCAACATAACAATTTGGTTCCTACATCCTCCCAAGTTGACCAGTGAGGATTTGTGTTTTAAGTATCATCAGGAGCTTGTAGATTTAAATAGACTTGATGCATTTCAATCGATAGAAATATGTTGAATTAATGAGTGAATAATTGAACAAATGCAAATTTAGAACTTTCTATAGGCTTTCAGTTTTTTCTTTCCAGACTTTATAGTCCCAGATTACATATGCAAAACCATCGCATGATTTTTTTCTTGAGTTAATTCTATTCCTTGAATTTTTACTTAGTACTCTGGGGTTTAATTGAATAAGTAAAAAGCAAGCCCTGCTTTTAGGAATATTCCTATCCATCTGCTACTGAACAAAACAGTTTTAATTAGATCTTGAATCACTTCATTATTGAAACCTACTGATGTGTTTCCCACCTGAGAAGGTGCTGGTCACTTGCCCAGAAACAGCAGCACTGACCTGAGTCTGGTTCAGGCTCTTATGCTATGGGATTGGGCCAGTTACCATCCCTCTCTGCCTCAGTTTTCCCACTTGCACATGTAGGGATGACACCAGGTCATTACCAGGGCTCTTTCTAATTCTTCTATGATGCGGGGCACCCGGGTGGCTCAGCCTGTTGAGTGCCTGACTCTGGGTTTTGACTCAGGTCATGAGATCAAGCCCCCTGTGGGCTCCATGCTCAGCATAGAATCTGCTTGAGATTCTTTCCCCCCTCACTCTCCCTTCCCCCTGCTCCTTCCCAGTCATGTGCTCTCCCTCTCTCAAATAAATAAATACATACATAAATAAATAAAATCTTCAAAAAAATAAATAATTCTTATATGATGGGATCCTCTCCCTTCTCCCCACTACATGTGACCTCTAGGTAAAGGCCACATGAACATGTCAGAAGGGGCAAGCAAGGCAGGAGTGCAGGGTGTATGTTGAGGGGAATTAGGATGGAGAGGCCAGGAGGGAGAGCCCACCAGGACATACTTCAGCCAGCAGCTCTCAAGGAACCATGACTGGAATACATTTGTCATTCTGTGTGCTGTTTTCTCTGAAAGCTTTCTAGAGTTTGGTGGGAGCAGTGGGTTGGGTGCTCACCAGGTTAAGAAATATTTCTGGGAGTGTTTGGTGGTCTCTGAAGGAAGTAACAGTGAGTTCTGTGTGTAGGAGCCTAGAGCTTTAATGCCTGAGCCATCCTGACCCCACACTTCCTAACAGGGCTGCTCCCTCACCTACAGTGCACCCCCCCCCCGCCTGTCTCTGCAGCCCTCCCTGGAGGCAGAAGTAGCCTTGCCAGCCCCTGGCAGCATTGCCCGTCTGGGAATTCAGACATTCAGAGTGCCAGAGAGTCCTCTGGCATTTTCCTTTTAGTCTGCAAAGGGTTAGATTGCATGAGAATCGATAGCCTGCATTACGGGAGCTTTCTGATGAGCAGACCTGCTGCTGAGTTGTTGTCTGCATCCCGTCCTCTGATCACAGGGCCCCCACTTTCCCATCTCCGTCAGCATGTGACCCAAGTTCCCCAGAGGAAATCAGCTTATCTGATGTTCACATGCATCTGATGAGGTATCCAGAGGTGATGGAATGTCTCTTTTCCCTGCTTCCGAACACTAGCTGCCAATAGCTGGAGGATGAGGGGCTTTCTATTAACCAAGGATGAGACCTCAGCTTATAAGACGGTGTGGTAATGTATGTGTCATCACCTTCAGTTCTTCTCACCCCCTTTCTGGGAGGAAGGGAGGGTGCTATCCTGCCTCCATCCACTACCCTCACAGTTCTCTAGTTCTCTACCACTGTTGTCTTCCCGGGTGTGCAATGGTGGGCAGAAGGTTCTAAGAGGGTGAAGGTATATTCTGGGCCCTGCAAGGGGCTGGCATGCTAAGAGCGCCACACCTTTCTCCTCAGTACCTTGTGAGTACTGTCAGACTGTTCTCCCACTTGAGGCACCTGGGGATGAACGGATGGTCAGAGTCCCATCGGTGGTGGGAAGCCATCCCACAAGATGGTTCCAGGCATCCATTTAGAAAGAAGAGAGAGTGGTGAGACCATTGAAGATCCGTATGGAAGGCAAGCAAATGCAGACCCTTTCCTCATGAGATCTATTCCATCAAAATGGATCATAGACCTAAATGCAAAAACTAGAACTATAAAACTTGTTGGAAAAAAAAATTGTGACCTTAGGGCAAAGATTTCTTAGACAGGACTCCAAAAGCACAATCAATAAGAGAGAAAATCAGGGTGCCTGGGTGGCTCAGTGGGTTAAAGCCTCTGCCTTCAGCTCAGGACATGATCCCAGGGTCCTGGGATCAAGCCCCGCATCAGCCTCTCTGCTCTTCGGGGAGCCTGCTTCCCTTCCTCTCTCTCTGCCTGCCTCTCTGTCTGCTTGTGATCTCTGTCTGTCAAATAAATAAATAAAATCTTTAAAAAAATAAGAGAGAAAATCAATAGATTGGACTTCATCAAAATTAAAACTCTTGTTCTTCAGAAGATACCATTAAGAAAATTAGGAGATGTGGCGTGGACATGAGAGAAAAAAAATATTTGTACTTCATAAATCTGATAAGGGACTTATATTCAGAATATGTAGAATCCTTAAAACTCAATTAATAAGAAGTCACACAGGAGTACCGGGGTGGCACATTCAGTTGAGTGTCTGACTCTTGGTTTAGGCTCAGGTCATGATCTCAGGGTCCTGAGATCAAGCCCCACATCAGGCTCTGAGCTGAGCAAAGTCCACTTCAGATTCCCTCTTCCTCTCCCTCTGTCCCTCCTGCTTATGTTCTTCCCTCTTTCTCTCTTTCAAGTAAATAAATAAAATCTGAAAAAAAAAAGTCAAACAACTCAATTTTTTAAATGAACGAGAGTTGGGTGCCTGGGTGGCTCAGTGGGTTGGGCCGCTGCCTTCGGCTCGGATCATGATCTCAGGGTCCTGGGATCGAGTCCCGCATTGGGCTCTCTGCTCAGCAGGGAGCCTGCTTCCTCCTCTCTCTCTCTCTGCCTGTCTCTCTGCCTACTTGTGATCTCTCTCTGTCAAATAAATAAATAAAATCTTAAAAAAAAATAAATGAACGAGAGTTTTGAATAGGCATTTTGGCAAAGAAGATAGGCAAGTCGTTGATACGCACATAAAAAGATGCTTATCATCATCCGTCAGCAAGTAAATGCAAATCAAAAACCCACAGTGAGGTATCACTTCACACCCACTAGGATGGCTATAAATTTAAATTAAAAAAAAAGAGTGGAACCCCTGTACACCAGCGGGAACATACAATTGCACACCTACTTTGGAAACCAGTGGTGGTTTCTAAAGTAAACCTAAATTTACCATATGACCCAGTAATTCCACTCCTGAATTTCCACCCAAGAGAATGAAAACATGGGTCCACACAACTTACATGCAGACGTTCACAGCAGCATTATTCGTACGAGCCAAAAAGTAGAAATAACACAAATGTCAGTAATGGGCAGATCGATAAATAAAATGTGGTATGCCCATACAATGGAACATTATGCATCAGTGAAAAGAAGTGAAATGCTGATCTGTGCTACAGTATGGACAAACCTCAGAAATATTAGGTTAAATGAAAGATTCCAGATGCAAAGAAAATAGAGCTTGAATCCATGAGATATCCTGAAAAAGCTAATTGGTAGAAAGAGTAAATAGATGGGTAGTTGCCTGGAGTTGCGGCTGGGAGCAGATCTTGGCAACAAAGGGTCATGAGGGAACGTTGGGGAGTGATGGAAGTGTTCTAAAATTGGATGGTGGTGATGGCTGCACAACTCTACAAGGTTTTATGAAAATACCTTCGAGCTGTATACTTACAATTAATTTTGTAGTATACGCATTGTACCTCCATAAAACTATTTGAGAAGAAAAAAAGAAGGGAGAGAAGTAGACTCTAGCATGTGCTTTGTTAAAGGTACCAAGGAGGAGAGGGAGAAAGGGGGAGACTGGGCTCAGGACCCCTCGGAACATGCAACAGGCATGTCTCAGCCTCCGGCGAGGGTGCAGAGCCCGCCTGGTCCAGCCCACTGAACTGAGTCCAGAGCACCTTCCGCGTCCACCTGCGGGAGTGGCAGCCTCAGCGGCAGGCAGTTCAACCCTTAGGCCTCAGCTCCTTCCAGCCTCCTCCCATTGTAGCTCCTTCTCTCTTCCTGTCCCACGTGGCATGGGTGTCCTGTTCTCTGCACCCCCTTGGCCACCATGCCTCCCTGACTGTTGTCACAGCTCCCATCCCCAGCTCTGATGTCAGTCATTCCTCCCACCCTCTCCGTTGTCCTAGAACCTGGGGTTCTGGCCTCTGATGGGCTTACCCTGTTTTTCTGGTGTATGTCCCTGGCAATGAGCCGGCTGGGCTTGACCTTGTTGGGGAAGGGTTTCAAATAAAGGGAAGAAGATGTGGTAGAAGGAGCAGACAGGGTGGGGGGAGTGTGGGGTCAGGAGAGCTGAAGGAGCAGCATGTGGGGCACAGAGTACACAGGAAGAACTAGAGAAGTCCTTGGAGTACGTCTAGGGACCATAAGCCAGCAACTGGAAGTAGGACACTCAGGAGCAGCTAAGGCCTTTTGGGTTGAATTTGCTGGAGTTTAAGAATTGAGCTCCCCAGGAAGGTTGACCCTTGCTGTTGGCTTATCGTCCTTTACTTCTGAGTATGAACCAGGGCCTCAGAACTCAGAGGCCAATTTTGGAGCCCTTATTATGTAGTAGACCCTATAGAAAGCATGTAATAGACATCAGTTCACTCAATCCTTACAAAATCCTTTGAAGTAGGTGCTGTGTTATCACTGCATTTTATAAATGATGGAATTGAAGTCTAGAGGGGAAAGCGAGTTATCCAAGGTTTGGAAAGCCATCAGCAGCAGAGCCTGGCTTGGAGCCCAAGCAATCAGTCTGGTTCTTGCATACTTGGCCTAGTGTGGGTTTGATTGGTAAGAAGACAGACTCTTAAAGGCCCACTATGAGAAGGCTGGAGGTCTTCAAGACAAACTCATCCACTGGACCCAGCAAGGGGAAGAGGAGGGAAAGGGGTAGGAGAAGAAGCTGACATGCTCTGGGCACAGGAAAAGCATGGGTCCTTCCAGGGTCATGTCCTGGGAACCTGTCTGCTGGAGGGAGGGGAGCTGGATGGGCAAGGCAACTGAGCCTAGCTCCCTGGCCCCAGATGCTGCATCTGTAGTGCACACATAGATGGATGCCTGGGCCAGCAGCTCTGTCCATCCTTTTGCACACTCTTGTGTGGGCACTGCAAAGCCAGTACTTTCTTTGCCCACAGCCAGCTTGGGGGAAGGGGGTGTCTTATAAAAAAGCAGTCTATGAGGTCAGGGTGCTGATGGCCAAGAACCAAAGAGAAGGCACCACCTGTGTAAGAGGGAGGTGGACTGAAGCAGAGGGAGGTTGGAGCTGCTTTGTGCTTTGCCCAGAAAAACCTGATCATGCATTTTTCTTAGGGAGATTGGGGCTCACAGCAGCAGGGGGCTCGGCCTACAAGAATCCAGTGACAAGAGAGTCTTGAGATTCAGGAGACATTTTACCTTTTCCTAGTGTGGCTTCAGATTCAACCTGTACTTTCTGAGCACCTTCTGAATGCTTGGCTTCCTGGGCAGAATCTGTCTCATGGATCTTGCCAGACTCCCTCTCTGATCCTTTTTTTTCTTTGATTTCTGCAACTGCAGTATCCTCCAAAGAAGGACCTCGGGATAAGAGTACTTGTGAATGGTTACCTCCAGCACCGAGTGTCTAACAGCACAATGCTGAACCCAAAACAGTGTCCTGGGGAATTGTGGGCATGAGTTTAAAAACCCAACCTCCCACTAACAGGTTACCCACTGTAACGTATACTTAGATAATTGTGCGTCTCTTGGGCTTGGCAGTGATGACCCAGAGGGCTAGAATGAGTCCATCATAGAGCTCTGTGTCTGCAGAATGATGGTCACCTGCTTACAGGGTGTGTGTGCATCTAAATGGGTCCCATTCTTCCATCCAGTTTAGATCCATACTTCCGTCTACAGGCCCATGCCTCTGTTCACAGGGGCACCAGCATCTCCCATCTAGGTATGCCTTGTGAGGACACTTCTGCCTGCTCCTGCCACCACTGAGTCTCTGACCCCATTAACACAAATGCTCTGAAAGGCTCTGCCTCCAAACCCTGTGTAAGAGGAGGCCTCAATCCGCTTCTTGCCTCCTGGAGACCAGCCTTTTATTTAATATTGTGCGGGCGGAGAGCTGGGCACGGCGGCCCTGGAAGAGCAGTCCTGAGCTCCCTCGGGCCTGTTCTTCTTCCCTTTCCCTTCAACTTGATTATTATTCCAAAGTCCTCATTATGGAAATTACAGAATAATGGTTCTGCAATTTGTGCATGTGTGGTTGTGTGCACGCTAATTGTCATCCGTGTACCCTCTCTTGGAGGGGCTGCAGAAGGTTCCAGACACGGCTCTCTTTCTGCCTCCCTCCCCTCCTGCCTTCTGTCACCCGTCACCACAGACATCTCCCTTCCCCAGGGCATAGGGATGGCATGGAGTATTGGACCAGAAATGACCACCCCAAGCCCATCTATGCATGTCCAGAGGGGCCCCGGCCTCCAAGATGTTCCTTGGCTAGAAGAGGAGATGTGAAACACACCTACTGTTTTAGCAGAAAGTGTGTCTATCTGGGGTGGCTTTGGGGGGCTGGAGGAAATGAAGAGGCGCACTGCTCCCTGGACACAATCACTGTGGCCACTCTTCCTCCCTGGCTTGCCCCATCCTCCTGGGAGGGGGTGGGGGATTACTTGCATGGTTGGGAAAGGGAGGGTGGGAGAAGAGGTGGCTGGGGGGAGGGGTATTATTACCACGAATCCGGGTCCAGGTGGGATGCTCTGAGTGGGGAGACATCTTGGCTTTAGGGGGAGGTTCCCAGAGTAGGTGGAGGGGCTCTGAGCCAGATAGAGTTAAGAAGGGGCAGAAGGTGGACAGGGCAGGGGAGATCCGAACAGGAACCACCTGCCCCCAACCCAGATTAGACAGATTTTTCTAAAAGAAATGGTTTGGGGTGAAAGCTAAATTTTCTTTTCAAGAAGGGGTCAATGACTTTAATGGAATTATCCTTGGGGACACTCAGGAGGGACAAAGGCAGAACCTTTACAGGGCCACGTTGGGACAACACAAGGAGAGTGTGGTCTGGGGGTGGGGGGTGGGGACAGCATGCATTAGAAGGACACAGAAGGGGCACCTGGGTGGCTCAGTGGGTTAAACCTCTGCCTTCGGCTCTGGTCATGATCTCAGCTTCCCTGATCGAGTCCCACATCAGGCTCTCTGCTCAGCAGGCAGCCTGCTTTCCCCTCTCTCTCTGCCTGCCTCTCTGCCTACTTGTGATCTCTCTCTCTGTCAAATAAATAAATAAAATTAAAAAAAAAAAAAAAGGAGAGGACACAGAAGCAGGTGCCAGCAGGTTGGCATCACTTGCAAGGGAGATGGCTGGAGGTCATGATTGGAGGCTTCAGCCCCCACATGCTCTAAGCTTCCATCGGGCTTCAGAGCCACACAGGCCCGGCTTGAATGTTGATTCTTTCACTTACAGCTCGCTGTAGGGCCTGGAATGAGCCACTTAACCCCACTGTACCTTGGTTTCCACATTTATTTAAAGGTGTAGTGACAGCACTGCCTTTGTAGGCTGGGGGGAGAATCAAACTTGACAACGTAGCTAAGCCCTTAGCGGCGCAAGCCCTTGTCCACAGTGGCCCTTTGGCGTTATCACCATGCATGGTTATTGGCCTGTTTTAAGAATTCAGTGATATAGTTATAGGATTTGTGGAGCTCTCGCGAAGCCCCTGGTGTGTAACCCCTGTGTATTCTGTGTCGATTGCTTTCACACCCAACCTCTTCTGGTTCAGATAGAAATCTTCCATTCCAAATCTCCATCCCATCTCCTAGGGAAGTGAGGAGAATCATGTGGGGAGAAGGGGCAGCCCAGCCTCGGGTTTCACCTTACCCTTTGTCTGCCATCCGCCAAGCTCACAAGGTCTTTGAGGAATTTCAAATTCTTGGGACCTTTGGGTATGTTCCTTACAGGTTCTTAGAATGTGTGGCATAAAAGGAGGTCTTTGGGAAGAATTAATTTTAACCTATTTTAGTAAAAAGCTGTGCGCTGGGAGGAGGAAGAGAATTGACATCAAAATATGGCAGGTGATTTCCAGTAGAATCAAATTTGCTAGAGGAATGCAAACCTCCTGAAAGAGTGGGGGAGATAGAGGTCAGACTAGGTCATCAAGTCCTCTCAAGTTGGCCACCAAATTCAGAGAATCTGTAATCGCAACACCCTGTTGACCATGGTCATAGCTGCCTCTAACACTGAGGCAGAACCAGACGAAAGAGCTGGAGGTCACTGCAAAACATCCCATGTGGCCAAACCCATGGGCTGCTCCCCACCCTTGCCCGAGAGCCACAGCCAAGCCGCTGTCTCTTTCCCCTCTCACTGGTGAGCTCTAATCCAGATCCACAGGCCAGCATTCTGGGAAATGCCATGCCCCTGTGAGCCTGAATGAAGCATAAAATGTGGTAGGGGCCGATTTCCCAGCAGATAATCCATGGAGGTGGGGATCTGCCTCTTTTAAGATCCTAAAGGCCTTGCTCACTCATGAGTGCAGAGACAGGAACTGCAGCAGGACAACACCATCGTTTTTTGTGGGCAGAGAGCTCCAAGCTGTACGGCTCCTTGGGGAGGAGAATCAGAGGCCTGGGTACCTCTCTGTGAGGCAGATGGAGCAGTGGCAGGAATGGGAAGATCTCAGCAGGAGATCCAGGCTGGAAGGCATTAAATGCAGGCCCTCCCCAGCAGGGGTGATGGGCAGGGAAGTGAGATTCGGCATTATAGGAAATTCTGTGCTGCCCCCAGAGAACCCCTGAAACTGGGTCAGGGCCAAGGGAAGAGGCTGGGGAAGCCAGGGGCTCAGTGGGAGGACTAGAGGCTCACCAGGGACTGACACGGGAGCCATAGAGCCAATGGGGATATATGGACAATCTTATAATGAATTTGATTCAACAAGCACCCAAAGCCACCACCTGGGTTGGGCAGGATCTTGGACACATGTCCTGGAGACAGCCTGTGCCCTCAGAAACTTAGGGTTTAGTGGGAAATGATGATGACGGTAGTGGCCCCTGGTGGTGAGGAGGAAGAAGGGGAGGATAGTGAGGAGTTAAATCTTTTGACTGCTTAGTCTATAAATAATGTTACATAGAGTATCATGCTTAATCTCCAACAGTACCAGTTAGTACTCGTATTATTATGTACTAGCATTATATGCTGTTATTATGATAATAGGAGCTGTGATTATTCCTAATATACAGATGGGGAGCCTGAGGCTTGGAGAGGTTGGTGACTCGCCTGTGGTCCCAGCTGGTAGAGGGGCAGCCAGGATCTCTCTGTGGCCTCCTTGACTCCATATCCTGTTGCTATAATACAAGACAGATAGCGTTGGTGGGGAAGACAGCATACAAATGCACTGCTGGTGCCCGGGGCATTCTGGTAGGAGATATTCATGCCAACCGGGAAGCGGGGGACACAGTCCTGGCTAAGGGGAAATGTGAGGTAAGGAGTAGGGGATGGGCACATTTCAGGGGCAGAGATGGGTGAGAAAAGCATCCAGAGAGTGGGATCTGTATTAGCAACATCTTGGAAGGTCACTGACGGTCACATAGTAGGGAAAAGTTTAAAAAAAAAAGTCTGAGTCTTAAAAGTTTGTCTTGCCTATAGCCGCTTTTTTGCTCATTTAACATGAGTATCTGGGCCCTGTTAGGTACCGGCGGGAAGAGGTACGCAGGGAACGGGGAGCAGCATGGAGGGGCCGGCAGGCAGGTAGACAGCTAGCTCGGGATGTAGAGACAGCAGGATGTGGTGACTTTGGGTTGCGGGGGAGGGGAGGGAGGGTTGGGGAAGCAACAGGTCATGGGATGTTTGTATGTGGGCCGTCTACAGGACATATCCTACCCACTGAGATTGAAAACACAGAAGAGGGGATGAAGCAATTAGGGCAAGCCTTGGATCCCAACAGAAAAGGCATGAAATGGGGCTGGGAGTGAGAGGGGGTGGGGTGAGGTGAGGTTCCTCTCTGTCACAAGGAGAAGATTCTCCTGAGTTCATTGCAGGTATGGGGGAGTGGGTGGCAGATGGGAGGTGGTGAGCCTCCCGTTTCTCTAACTGGAGCTTTTAATTGTGCCTTGTAGGTGGAAGTGAGGGCTACATGGGTCAAGTTAAAAGCCTACACGTTAAAAATAATGATACTAAAGGCCAAATGAGTCCCTCACATTATTGGTGCCTCTTGCCCCATTCCCTGGCTTTCCAGGAAGCCTGAGGCAGTCCCAGAGGCCCTGGTCTCCCCAGGTCTCCAGTCCCATCCTAGGGCCCCCTCACTTCCCAGGAGCAGGTGACAGTGGCACTCACACAGGGTTGTGTTTGTGGTGGCAAAACTGTGAAATAATTCATCTAGGCAGAGAGTAAAATCTTAGCTGGATATGGTTCCTCCCTCTTCCTTTTCAGGAATAGATTTTTTCTTAGCTCAGAGATATGCCAAGAAAATGAAATAAAAGCAAAGGGGAAAGAGAGAGGGAGAGACAGAGAGAGAGAGAGCGGACAAAGTGCCTTTAATTTGAATAGCTTTTCCCCATGTGAAAAAGCGACAGTTCATTGCAAAAATATTTATCTTCATTACGGTTGGTATCATTATTGATGGAGAAGCCCCGCGGACTAATGGGAAAATCTCTCTAGGAGGTCTGAATCCAGATGAGCTCAGTCTCCACCTTGCCTTCAACATGCTGGGTGAGCACGACCTTTAATTTCTAGGTGCCCCCGCTGACCTGTGGGTACAGCCTGGAAAGAAAGGTCCTCAGGGCTGGATCAACCCCTCAGAGCCAGGGGAGGTCTTCCAGATCAGGGCGGGAGGTGCTTGCAGCACAGACCACTCCTTGCTTGTCTTTGGATCATACAGGCCCTTGCTTAATACAGGCGTGTGCAGTGCGGCTGGGTGATGGGCGGACGGTGTGAGAGCAGGCGTGGGTGAAAGGGTTAGGTGGATCCATGAATCTGGTCAAACCATCATTTCTTCAGAGGCTCAGTGTGGTCCAGAGTAGAGGCTCACACCCATTAGTGGCTGAGTTGGCCTGAGGTTCAGCTTTCCCTTCCCAGGGGCCTCGCTGTCCCTGTCCCTTCTGCTGAGAGATGTTGTAAAACATAAATGAGAATGTGCTCTTGCAGTTATTTTTGCTATTCAGAATAAAAGGAGCTTATAAAAATCAAAGTATCATTTATCATGATGGATGTTCGAGAGGCTCAGGTTAGCAGCCTTGGAAGCTGTAATTCATAGTAAAATCAAGCCTCGTGTGTGTTCACCAATCAACAGCAAAGGCAGGGAGTGCCCCCACGACGATCCCACTGTGGCTCAAAAAGCTACAGCGGGACTTGCTTAGGACTTCTCAGGTAGCAAGGGCTTAGAGCTGGTTTTGGAAGCCAGGAGTGTGCAATCAACTCTTGGGGTGCTTTTTGCCACCTGGTTGCCTCCTCCTGTGATGTTCTGGGGCCACAGGTGGAATATGCAGCCGTGAGCCAGAGGGTCCGGGGCTCAGAGCTCTGTCTTGCGGTGCCTGAGTTGGGGGATTAATGCACAAGGTACCGAGAAGATCTCGGACTTTGAGGCATTCCTGGAGGGGAGCCAAGTGTCTTCCCAAGCTCATTACCTGGTCCCAGCACTTTATAGCCATACCTCGTAAACTGGACCCGTGTGACATTCGGCTGTTTGCTTGGAAGAGATGTCGGGGGTGATTTAGAGCTCCTGCATGAGGGTTTCCGGTCTGTGTCAGCACACGGGAAGCTTGTGGAGGATGGAGGCCGTTATGAGTTGTTTTCTCCCTTCATCCCCAGCCACCTTTCGGCCCAGGTTTATGGCTCCGAGATTGTAAAGATGCTGAAGGAGGGACACTGTGGCTGCCTTGGATGGCATCTGCTTGTCTGGACAGAGAAAAGCATCACACACGTCTGATGGGGGTGGCTCACCTGGTCCTGGGGTGTCATCCAGTGCCCCGAGCATACACGCTCATTCCAGCAGCTGCAGCGGCCGAGCCATCCAGGCCGCGCCCTCCCTGCCTGTCCTCCCCAACCCCCTGCCGCCCCTCCCCCACTATGACCAGCATCCTCCACCACGTGTCCGTCTCAGTGCATTACCAACACCTCCTTCTGTCTCGAACTGCTTGCCTTCCCCCAGGGAGTGCTGTGGGTTGGAAATGATGGTCTTTAATCATTTCTTAAGTGACCAGCCCAGAAATCATTTCTTAGTGCCATACACACAAATTAAATCATAAATCCACACTGGGCCCTGCCCAGGAAGGACTGAAGTACAGCTTTGATTCGGAGCAGAGAGGAGGCCTCCATGGGGGCGGGGACGAAAGCAGCACGCACCTGGAGGAGAGGCCAGGGCCTTGGAGAGAAGGAAGATGTGCCCGTGCTGTCAGAGCTTGGGCTGCTATAACCAAGTGTCACAGAATGGGGGCTTAAACAGCAGACAAGGATTTCTCACAGTTCTCAAGGCTGGCAGGTCCAAGGTCAAGGTGCTGCAGTCTGATTCAGTGTCTGGCGAGAGCCCGAGTCCTGGTTTGTGAATAGGTGTCTTCTGAAATCCTCACGTGCCCTTTCTTTGGTGCTTGTACTTGGAGGGCGGTGGTGGTGGTGGTGGTGGGGTGGTCTCTCCTGTCTCTTTCTTTTTTTGTAAGGCATTAATCCCATCATGGGGGGAGGTCTACCCTTATGACGCAAAGGTGCCATCTCCAAATACCGTCATGTTGGGGATTAGGGCTTCAACATGAATTTGGAGAAGGGAACACAAACACTTATTAATAAGACTATTTCATAGAAGGGTCCCTTGGCAATTCTGTTGTCTTGATCTCACAGAAGAGGTCCCAGAGAATGCAGACAGGTCTGCTTTGGGCATGAGGAGGATACCCATCCGTCTCAGGGATAAGAGGTCTGGGCAGCCCCACTCCAGGCTGAGCTCTCCATAGGCCCCCATCCAGAATCATCCAGGCCCAAGATATTCTCTGCTTACCTCTGAGAGACAGAAGGAAGAGGGCAAGAAGGATTACCTGGGGGGTGCTCATCAAGAGAGACGCACTAGTGGGGATTGAGTGTGGTGTTCCTAAAACATGCCTATGATCTCTACTTATTTTGAGACTCAGTTTAACATTATGGCCCCCTCTAAGACTAACTCCAGCCTATTTGGAACCTCTGCTATCTCTCCGCATGAAAACAAAGTCTTCCGTTTCACTAGGTGGGTAATGGGCATGCAATAAGGATTCTGTCAAACTTCTTAACATCCTTGACTCTTTCCTACCACCATGCCTTTGCACAAGCCATTTCCTTTAACTGGAATGTCTCCCTTCATTTTACTACCTAGTAAACTCCTATTCATGCTTCAAAACCCAGATCAGCCACCCTCTCCTTCAAGGGGTCTTCCCTCTCATCCAACTATCATAGAGAGGGGACTTCCTCTTTTCTCCCAACTATGATACTTGCTTCTCTTTTCACATTATTCAAGCTAATTACAGTTAGCATTTGGTTCTTCCATCAGGCTTTGCATTCCTTGAGAACAGGGACTCCAGCATACTCTGCTCTGTATCTGGAGTGGCCAGGCCAGGGCCTGGATCAGGCAGCAATGTTACCAAAGCCGTGTGGTGAAGCAGTTGGGGTCCCGGAGTGAAAGGGGCACCGCATATCTTTTCTTTGCCCCCAAGATGTTTGGTTTATGGCAGTCACTCAGCTTCAAATTTGAGATTCTGAGTTTCTTCGTCTGCAAAATGGGAGAAATAAAATTAGTACTTTGACTATTTCAGAAGCCTACAAAGAAGATGAATCTGACAGTGGGTTGGTGGGGGAAATGTGTCAAAATGCTTTAGCTCCTTGAAAAATTCCATTAGAAAGTCAAGGTGTTGGTATTGCAATTATTATTTGATTCCCAAATGGTGAGAGCGCTTCCAGAAATGTGCTTTGCCTGATGAACCAATACATTTTCAGCCCCCACTGATGAATTTGGGAATCGAATACCTGTCATCTTGAAATAATTGACACATCTTGGTGAAGCGCTTACATTCCTCTGATGAAATTCTGGATTCTTATTGAAAGCGAGGAGGAAGACGTGTTACATGGGAGCAATATTGTTTTATGGACCTTTATCTTGGTTATTAACAAATGAGCGTTACGTGTGGAAATGGTAAAGGGGGAATTCAGTAATGAAGTTTCATAGGATTATAATGATTATTAGCCTGATGATGGTGAAATCCAGATTATATTGTATGAGGTTTCCTTGGCACTCACTGTTCCATGGCCCCTAATGCTGACGGACAGCAGGTGGGCTTCTTCTGTCCCTATTCTCCACCCTGAAGTTATCTGGGAAGTGGGCATAAAGGTTGATAGGCTTCTTGTGCATATTTGCACTGGCTGTCAGTAAACCATAATAATTATAGGGGCCCATATGTCAGGTCAATACCTTCCATACTCAGAAACTGGCACACATTCGAAGTAGGAGCAGTTAGTGTCAGTAACCACTTACCCACAGGCACACCCCACTGCTCAACTTCTCTAGGATTCTCTAGAAAAAGCAGCCAGCCCACCATTTGCACCCTTTTCATTTCCCTCTGGTCACTAGAAGCCACTGGGAAGATGAATTTGCCTTTCAGAGCTGGCCTCTGCAGAGTATGCAGTGACCACATCCATACATCACCCTTTTACATCTGGTCGGGAATGCAGGCAGGCAAAGACTCAGGGGTGTCGGAGTCAGCACATGACATAGATGTAGTTTTTTTGAGAACCCCCCTGACACCCCTTTGGAAGTAGGAAAAGGAGGGCAAGGTGCCTTCAGTAAGCAGAGACGAAATATACTGTCCCTTCCCCAAGCTTCTCATCTAGACTTGCATGCACTTGACTGTGTTTTTGGATCTTAGCGCACATGCCCGTATACAGAGTGCCCCCCACGCCCACGAATAACCTGCCTCAGTAAATAACTACAAAGAGCATCAGCTTTGATGCCGGACAGACCTGGTTTTGAATTCTGCCTCTGCCATGGACTAGCCATGAAAATCACTAGCTGTTTAACCTCTCTGAGCCATAATGTCATTGCTGGTGAAACGGGAGACCAGGACCATTGTTACTCCATTTTATGGACGAGGAAGCCAGAACTCAAAAAGCTGACAGAACTCAGTCCCTGTGGCTATGAGTAGAGCCGCCTATAACTCCGAAGCTCGTACCCTGGTCTCCACCGGTGATGTTGCCATAGTCTATATTCAACGCGATCCACACTAGCTTTTGTTGGTTCAAAGGAAATTTACTTGATTGTAAAACACTCCCACCAATGAGCTCTCAAGTCTCTGGAGTCAGCTGGGCAGACTGGGTTCAATTCCCGGCTTCACCACTGACGGAGGGACCTTGGACAAGCTGCAGACCTTATTTTGAGCCTCAGTTTCCAAATGTGCAAAATGGGAACAATTGTAGCATGTGTCTCTTAGGGCTGTTATGAGTATAAAATGAAGTCATGCTGAGCACCTGGCCCATGAAAAATGGTTATTTAAATAATGGTTATTGGGACATCTGGATGGCTAAGTCGGTTGAGCGTCCGACTCTTGATTTTGGCTCAGATCTTGATCTCAGGATCAAGGAATCTAGCCCCAGGTCAGGCTCCCACACTCACTGTGGTATCTGCTTGAGATTCTCTCTGTCCCTCTCCCTCTGCCCCCCACCACTCACGTATACACATGCTCGCTCGCTCTCTCTAAATAAATAAATAAATACTGGTTATTATTACTATTGACAACACTATTGCTGTTAAAACCAACACAATTTTATTTTATTTTGTTTTATTTATTTATTCGATAGAGACAGACAGAGATAGTGAGAGAGATCATGAGTGTGGAGAAGAGGGAGAAACAGGCTTCCTGCAAAGCAGGGAGCCCAATGCAGGGCTCGATCCCAGGACCCTGAGATCATGAACTGAGCTGAAGGCAGACGCTTAACTGACTGAGCCACTTAGGCACCCCTCAACACAACTTTATAACCAGTTTCAGCAAGGTAGTAGTCAGTGTGCCAGCCCATAGACCTCACCTTAGAAAGGTGCAGAGGGTGGGGGGCGAGCTGGCCTGCATCCCACCCTACCCTGTGCTCTGTAGTACACGCCTAGTCTCTCATTTAGCATAAGGGCCTGGCCCAGAGGCGTAGGGGTGAAGGGTGGGCAAGGAAGTGCAGGCCCCTTCCGCCGCAGAGGAAGCAACCAGTGTAATGGGCTCCTGTCCAGCTTGCTGCCTGTGGGCAAGGCCTTTCCCAAGTTGCTCAGCAGGACCTGCCCCCACTTGGCCCCACTCCTCCCCTTTACATTCCCTTGGGTCCACACCTGCTGCTCCTTCCCTAGGCCCTCCCTGACGTGGCCTTCAGTGGAATGGCTCTTCCCATAAGTGCACATTGAGATCTAAGTGCTAAGTGCACCCTTAACACCTCTGATCTTTGCTGCAAGCTTCTCCCTTAATCATGTTTAACTGACAGACCTAAAGGCAATTCGTAATGCTAACGCTCACCCAGGAACTGCAAATAGGGAGGACACTGAGCGTTCTGGAAATTACCTCTCAGCACCTGGGAATAAATGGTCGCTCTGGAGAACACAGCTATCCCCTGTTCTCCTGCCTTCCCCCTGCGGCAGGAGCCTTCTCCCAGCTGCTGCAAGTGCAGCAGCCACGGGGCTGATCACAGCCTCCTCGTGTGGGCCCTGCTCAGGGGCTCAGGAGGAGGGCACCCTCCCTGTTCTAGAGCCCATGAACCCCCATTTCTCTGATCAGAGGCTACTGCAGTTTCTGTGAGGTTCTGGAGCAAGAGCCATGGGGCAGAAAAAACGACTTCTGCCAAATTTGTCTGCCTTCGGCCCTTTGGATAAATGTCAGGCAACTGTCCTGCCTTGTCACCTTCACTCCTGCTTGGAGAATCTTCAGGGATGAGTATAACCTTATTATTTCAGTATTGCTTATATTACATATGGTCGTTTCACCTGCAAAGGGCTCCTTCCCCTGTCCCTGCAAATGAGGCTCTGAGATGGGGCAAAACAAGCCTACCTGGCAAGGGTGTGGCAGAGCCAACTAGACCAAACTGTGATTCCTCTGTGACCTTGGACAGCCCCGCTTTCTCTGATCTTCTGCCAGAGGCCCAGGCCACACTGTTTGCTGACAGCAAGGCTAAGGCAGGGTGGAGGAAGGCTCCTGTCTTTTATCTGTCAAACAGCCCTGGTAATACAGCTTGAGCATTTCAGACTCAAAGCATTTGCTCCATCATTACCGTAAAATAAAAATTGTTTCTTTGGCTCACTTGTCCCACTTGAATGGTGGGTAATATCGTTTCAGATTTATGTGTTTATGACTTTGTGACCTGGGGAGAAGCTGGAAATTCCACTGTGCCCATTTCTACTCCTGGGTTTCTGTAAAGGTCACAGTAAAATTATTTTATCAAGTACGCCACAGAAAGGAAAAATCTTAATCTTATATTATACATATGCAGCCCTTGACCTTCTCCTGAGATGTGGCACCTCTTAGCTACACTTACTTAAACATAATGCAGCTCTTCCTCGGATGCGCACAGAGAGCATAATTAGGTGCCCGGCATCCCAACCAGAGAGGTGGCTGTGCTGTGGGGATGACCCCACAGATAAGAAGGAGGAGGTGAGGGTGGTGGGGGCAGAGATGGGGGTGATCCCTGCAGAGAGGCAGCAGACTCGTCCTGATAAGGGGCCATGTGGGTGGGTGGAGCAGGCATTGTGTCTTCGTTTTCTCCCCTGCTGACTGTGTGCCTTTGGCCAAGTCATTCATTGCCTTCTCTGAGCCTCAGTTTCCCCATCATCGGTACAGGATGCGCCATCTTTGGTCCATGGGAGCCCGTGCCTGGGGCATTGTATTAAGGATTCAGAGCTCTGGTCTGGGTGGAGTAGGAGTGAGAGCTGTGATTGATTAGCGATGTCTGCCATGGCCCGCTGTAAGGTAGTGATGGTAGTTCTGCTGGCTAACCTTGTTCTAAGGTATTTCTTTTCTTTTTTTTTTTTAAGCTGTGTGTTTTTGTTTTTGTTTTTGTTTTTAAAGATTTTATTTATTTATTTGACAGAGAGAGAAAGATCAGAAGCAGGCAGAGAGAAAGGGGGGGCAGGCCCCCTGCTGAGCAGAGAGCCCGATGTGGGGCTTGATCCCAGGGCCCTGAGATCATGACCTGAGCCGAAGACAGAGGCTTAACCCACTGAGCCACCCAGGCACCCCTTGTTCTAAGGTATTTCTAAAGCCTTTTCCCCACTCTGGCTACTTGTGTTTCTGTGGACCAGCCGCAGCCCCAGGGTGAGGAAGCTTGGAAAGGGAAAAACAATAACCAGCTTTCCCAAGAGGAGAGTGTATGATTTGCTTTGTCAGGTTTTGGAGGGGAAGTGATATTTGTGTGATGCCCCCAAATATGGTTGGGTTTTGGTGTCTTTCTTTATTTCTTTGTTCCTTTCTTCTTCCTATCTTTCATCTTTTTCTTCTTTTTTTCCCCATATTCACTCTGAAAAGCAGAGAGAACAGAGGAAAGCAGTGCTATTTTTCTGGGTGTGATGACTCACCAGACCCAGCCATCTGTGTGTGTGCAGGTGGCCAGCCCGTGCCTCTGGCCCCCAGAAAGAGTGAGGAGCCCTGGGTGGCTTCTCATCATTGTCCAGCCTGAAGAAACACAGTGAGAAGTCATCTTCGTTTATCTGAAGAACTTGGTTGGTTATAAATTATTTCTTTAGGGAATCCATCAAGGTCTGTGTCAAGGGAAGCACTTAAAAATAGGTTTTTCTCAAAGGGTAAACACTTCAGTCTCAAAATGTGGGAAGCCGCCTGACTACCAGCATATGTCCCCCTAGCCTGCTGCCCAGAGCTACCAGATTGATGGTGTTTTTAGAACTTTGGCAGCCAAGCTCTGATGCTGATGGAGACAGGGCCTGGGGAGGGGACATCTGGGGATTCCCTGCCCACCCCCCTGGTGTAAAAATGGAAACCTAGGAGTGGCATCCCTGGTGGCCCAGTGGGTCCAATCAGAAGAAACGACCTTGGGGCCCCTTGGAGTGGCTGAAGTGATCTGACCCTCACCTTCCTTTCACTGGGTCCCAGGGGCTCTGTGAAGCATCCCCCGGGGATAGAGAGGGAAATGAGTAGAACATACTACCTTAAAGAGGCCTGTCCTCGCTGCTGGCAAGGTGCTTCTGCCCTTTTCTAAAGGGCAGACCCCCCCCATTCCCTGCCCCCACCTCAGCCCCCTGCACAGGCCCTCCCACCTCTTTCACCACCTGGCTATGACACTGACTGTCCTCCTGCCCTTGGAGCCCAACACTTTGAGAACTCCATCCCCATCTGGACTTTTGCTGCCTCTGGACTAGGGGTTCCCCCAGGCTCCCTCCCACCTCTAATCCCCTTCTTATCTGTTCCCACTCCTCAATAATAGCTCTGTTCTCTCCCTGATGTAAGGAAAGTGACTCCCATCTCTAACCCAGGGCACCTAGAATGTGCCCTCAGATGCATTCTGTGAAACTAAAGGAGACTCACATATCAAAGGGAAAATCTGGGTTGGGCTAAAGCTTTAGGAGGCAACCAGGGGCTTTCAGCAGCTGCTGGCTGTCCAGGTGGCCTGTAGGGGAGGGGCTCAGGTAGTGCTGCACCCTCAGGGTCCAGGGGAAGGAAGTAGGGGCAGGCCTGGATCTCCTCCTTGTCCCAATACCAAGTCTAGGAGGCTCTTCTGGCTGAGGATTCCTGAATCTGAAGACTGATGAGTCCCCTCCTTGGTGGAGGGTCTGCTTGAGCCCTGTTTGCAGGCTTGCAGTTAGAGGACAGACAGACTTGGAGAGCAGTCACAGACTTGGGGAGCAGTCACAGCCAGTTCCTGGAGGAGCCAAACCAATCCTGGTTTTTGAGTGAGCCCTCACCCCGCCTTCCCTGCCTGGGCTCTTTCCTAATGTCACTCCCAACCACCTCAAAGTCATAGAGACAGGGCACACATGGCCAGGGCCCTAGAGGTTTAAAAGGGAGCTCGAGAAGGAAGAAAATGTCCAGTGCAAGTGAATGGAATATGGAGGGTGGCCTTTCTGGCACCAGAAGGGACTCCGTGCGTATCTGCTGAATGAATGAGTGGTCTCAGTGAGTCACCAAGTTTTCCTAATGATTCTCAAATCCCTCTGCTTCTCTCTGTTCCCACTACCCTGGTAATTATCACTCTTTCTGGGCTCCTGTGTCTACCCCTAACTGTCCACACCCCTCCTGTCCTTTCTCTACCCAGCAGCCGGTGTGATCTTTCAGAAACAAAAACCTGATTGCCTTTCTCCCCAGTTTTAAGCTTTCCAGTAGCTTCCATGGACCTAATGATAATAAGGCCCAGAGACTTGATGACACAAACTCAGGTTCCCTCTCTAGACAGGCTCTTCCTTGCCACCTGCCCCTTGACCACCTCATGTCTGTCCCCTGCCTGGCCACAGAAAGGTTGCTCTTGGATCCCCATTCTTGCCTCTGGGCCTTTGGACATGCTGCTCTGTCCATGTGGAGGGTTCTACGTCTCCCCTCACCAACCCGTCTTACCTCTGCCAATCTATAAGGCTCTTATTTCTTTCTCATGTCTTGGATGCTGCTTGTCTGAGACCCTCCCAGACAGGGTTGGGTCCTTGCTCTGGCTTCCCCACATGGATGCCCACCACTGGAATTGCTAGTTTAGAGTCTGCCTTCCTGCACTAGGATGTAGCTCTGTCAGGGAAGGACCTCGGTGTGCTCATCCAGGTAGCCTGGTGCCTAGCACAGTTCCATGGTAAGTGGTCGGCTTAAATACTTTGAATTCAGCCTGCTCCTCAGCCTGAATCACAGCTGCTATTTACTGGGGAGCTGCCACATTCCAGAAAGTTTATGTACATGACAGGGATCTCCACAGAGCTGTGAGAAGGCAGTTACCCTAGCACCCTGTTTTACAGAGGACGGGGCTGAGATTTGGGGGGTTAAGTAACTTACTTAAGATTATACAACTTGTTAGGAGTTAGTTTTCCTCAGAGCCCAAGGCCATGGTTTTTACTCTACCAGGAGATCTAGAGCAGTGGATCTCAACATGGAGTTGCTTCAAGCTCTCCTGGAGGGCTCGCTGCTACTCAGATTCCTGGGCCCCACCCTAGAGTCTCTGATTCAGTAGTTTTGGACTGAGACTCTGCATTTCTGCAAGTTCCCAGGGGCTGCTCCTGCTGTGGGTCAGGAGACCACCGTTGGAAAATCCCCGGCCTAGATCATTAGGAAACACCTGAGTTGGCCTTGTGGCAACCCACCTCTCTAACCACACTGACCTTAGGCTGAGACTTTAGGATGGAGCTCTGAGCTCCCTTCTGAGAGGCTCTGAGGCCCAAATAGCCTCCCACGTCTGAACCTGACCTTGGCTGTGCTGTGCCTGGCTGCCGTTGCTGATAAGAACCTAAGTGGCTGCCCCTCCCCCTTGGGATGCTGCTTTTCTATTAGTCATCCTTCAGTCCTGTTCGGTGATCTCCCCACTCCCATTCCACCAAGGCAAAGGCCTCCGTCCCCACCCCACCTTTTTACCAACTTCCACATTGACTGATGCATTCTAGGCTCACAGCTGCTGCTGCCATCTGAGCAGCTTAATAGCACGGGAAGTTACAGTCTTGTCTGCGTCGTGGTGCCTGCAGCATTCATCAATTTCAGCAAGTGTCACCACGAGTGATACAAGTGTGTGACACAGCTAAGTATCCCCTCTGCACAGGCCATTACAGCTGGCACCCAGCCCAGGGAGGCAGAAACTGCAGGCCCAGTTGGCTTCATTTGTGCAGGTCGACAGAGAAGTGAAAATGCCTCCAGCCCGCCTCCTGCATGGCTCCTTTAAAGGCTTTGGGTTCCTAAAACCATCAGAAGGACCCTCCAGGGTTTCCTTAGGCAAGCCAGAGCCCTGCTTTCTCTGTCTGGGCACATTCTTTACCCATTGCCCCACCTTCCCATTTCTGCATCTGCTGTTACCTGTCCTTCAAGGCCTGTGCATGTCTACCTTCTCCAGGCAGCCTTCCCAGCTCCCCTTCACTCTCCTCAAGACCTCCACCATTGGTGTAGGGTTTTTCTCTGTAAACAGCCCACTCTGATCTTCCCTGCTCGGCTGAGTTCCCATGGCGATGTCCTGGGGTTGTTCAGGGAGATCCACTTCCGGGAGAAGCAGACTGCCCACTAAGAGTGGACAGGGGAATCTCAGCACAGGGGGCCAGGGCCACCTCCCTTCCATGGAGTTTTGTGCCTGGAGTTCCAAAGTCAGTCACCCATGGTGCCCACCACGAATCATGGGAAGGTATTGGAGAGTCAGTCACAGGGATGACTCCAAATACCAGGCTCCACGCAAGGCTTCAAGGCCGGTAGGAAGAGCTGTGCAGAGCTGTGCCCGTGCACTACAGGAACCGCTGTGCCTCCCCACCTGCCACCACCTCACCCGTCCCATAGTGCTCAGCAGCTGCCCACAGGGACAGGGTGGGGAGCTCTTCTGCCTTTCTCACAGAGCGGGAGCAGACTGTGGAGAGGAAGGGGAGGTTTGGGGGAGTAGAGAGCCTTGCTAAGGGCTCTGAGCCCCTCTTCCTGACCGGGAGTGAGTGCCTGGCCCAGCTCGTGGTCGCCCCTCCAGGCAGACAGGCCTCCTGAGCCAGCTGCTGAGCTGCACCTGCCTTCAAGAAAAAAGGCACCGGGTTCTTAAGCAGGGGATGAATATTCATTGGCATGAACCTTTGCAAACTCATTTGGGGAAAAAAATTAGATCAGGAGAAGTAATCAGATTATTAAAAAGAAAGCAAGGACAGAAGGCAGTGGTGGAGAGAAGAATCACATTTAAAATGCAAGGAGAGATTTCCTTCCTGCAGAGTAGCTATGACCCTCTGCGCCATGCATCGGGAATAGTTAAGCTCTCCTGCATTTCTGCTGCATAAAAATGTTGTATTTTGAGGCTTCACTGGATGGGGGAGGGTCAGAGGCAACACGTGCCCTCCACATACAAAAATTATAAAATAATGTTTGGAGGTTTTCATTTTATCTTCCTCAGATATCGGGGAAAAATCATGAGAGCTAAAGAGGCTCCGGTGAGTGCTGAGTGACAGGTTAAAGGGCCCCAATAAAGATTAGATGGTCCACTATCTCCTGAGGAAATTGCATAAAAGTGGTTATTCCCTCTTGCTTCTATTAATTTCCTTTTCCTGGCTGCTTGGAAATGCTTCATAACCCGATGCTGCAGATGGGGACGAGAGGCGCTTTCCATTATCCCAATCACTGCACTGTTTATGAGACACTTAATCTGTTTCTTTATAAAGTAATAGTACCGTAGTGATGGATTTAGTGTCACTGGAAGCCTCCGCGCAGGGACAGGGGGGAGGGGCTCCTCCGGAGCATTGTAAGCACCAGGCCATTTGTTACATGGTTGAGGCTCTGAGAAGTTGGGTGGGCATTTCAAGGTGACCTTCGGGTATCAGCTATAGGTCTCCTGTACCTGTCCCCTGTCACTTGAAAGGGGAGAGAAAGGCTGTGTGTTTTGCCTGGGGAATGGCAAATAAGCACAGGTTTAGGGACCCGGAACTCGGGTCCTGTCTCTTCCTCTCTGCCAGAGTCGGGGGAGGGGAAAGATGCCTGTGTGAGGACGTGCCACCTAAAAGCTCCATTTGTCGCTTGTCTGAACTGCGATCACTTGCAATGGAGGGAAGCAAGCCCCCTTTTCTTAAGGAAGCAAAGCGATGTGGGCTGCACTGAGGACAGATCCCAAACCCCACCACCACCACCCTCCGCTCACAGGTGTCTCACTGACCAAGGGCTTGTGCCAATTCACAGCGCGTGCGGCTCTTCTCTTCCCACCCGCCTCCTGGAATAGTAATGAGACCCTTCCGGCTGAGATCCTGACATCCGGGCTGGGCTGGGCACTCTCTGACCTCATTTCCCTTCCTGCCTCTCCTGTTCTGCCACCTCTTCCCTTTTTGCTTTGTCTTTGCCTCTCCTGAGACTGGCCTCCTAGTTGCCACAAGAAAGTGCTGCTTATGGTCCTCATCTCGTAATGACGGGTCCTTGTTATGAGGCACATCCTGCCTGACCGGCCCCACCCTCCCCAGCCTGTGTACGCACAAGTATCACACAGATCGTGCCATGCCGGAGTCAGCCTTCATTTCCATTGTCTGCCTCCCCCACCTGGAAGGGTGCTTCCCAATGCCTGCCCATCCCCCCACCACCTCCTACCCTCTGGCCTCCCAGCAAGGTGCCCAGCTGCGGGCAGGTCTTCTGAAAACATCTGTTGAATGAGGGGCTCATTCATAGCTACAGTGAGAGTGCTGACCACACTTTTTTTTTTAAATCAAGAGATCTAAAAACCCTGAGTTTTGCTTTAATGATATTAAAACTAAAAATGGTCTCATTTACCTTGCAGTGACTTGCAAGTGTGAGGATGTGCTTTGTTACTCCATCACAGTATTCTTATTTTTGTGAAACTGTAGAGCCATTAGGCAGCTATGTTGCTGGAGGCTGTCGGACTGCCTGCCATTCTTCACTGTATCACTCCTAGCGGCGTTCCGTACTCCTGTGACTTATCCAGGCTAGGACCATTTGCTTCTGCTTCCCTTGACCTAAACACTCTTTGTTTAAATCTCCCCGGGAGCTCCATGTATCACTTCTAATTAAAGCTGCATTTTCTCAAGGGGCAGCATAATTTTCTTATTTATTTTTCTGTGTTAAATTTCTAGTAAAATAACAATGTTGTTAACTTCCATTTCTTATTAGTGGTGTCTGATACAAGATGAGTTAAAAAGGCTTTGTGGGCTAGCCTGGCACTCTAACCATTATTTAAAGCATTAATTCTATGAGAACATATAGCTCAAGTGTGCTTACAAGTGATAATCTGAAAGTTTAATAACTGAACCTAGAAATGTTGCTTCTTTATAAATTAGGGGATGCCTAGACATAGGTTTTTATTAAAATGTTAACTTACGGCATCTGATTATTAAGGAGATTCATTCATTCTACAATTACATGTAAAATATATTTTACGGATATAATTATCCTCCATTATACAAAACAGAAATAATCTGTTCAGAAATACATTCTTCACCTGGTTCCAAGATTGATTTGCCTGCTTTGGGACTCTAAGCTTATATTCTGATCCTGCATTCTGACAGTTCCAGCCAAGAAAATGTGTTTTTCAGTAGGGAGTGGGTAAGCAGATATAGGGAGAAATTAGCATTATTTATCATTTAATGCTAGGTACACTTTCATATTTGACTTTATTAAATTCTCATGACCTGTGGGAGTTGCGAGAAGTGTGTATTTCTTTTTTATAGATCCATTTTACAGGTCAGCAGGTTGAAGTTCTGAGGTATTACATACTTTCTCGTGGTCACCCAACTAGGAACCAGCAGAGCCAGGAATGGGACCCAGGACTGATCACTGCCCAGTGTTTACTCTCCTGGAATCACAATCCTTCCTGGGACCTCTCTCCCTAATCTTTAACTTTCTTGCCCTAAAGTTCAGCTTGGACCTGCTCTCCTTCATTTCTTCTCCTTGTGGACTCTGCAGCATCTAGAGACTTCAGGGCACCCAGTTCTGACCTTCCCCCATCAGAAATCTCAGAGGAAGTCACTTCCTAAATCCGCTGCTACTTGTGAATATCAGGATGATTGTTTATGCTGTTAACTTATTAAATGTAAACCAAGTAGGCTTTTAAATGCTTGAAAAGAAAGTGAAAACACCTTGTTCCTCTCGGGCTGGTACATTAAGGAAATTACAGTGTAACAGAGGACCCAGTGAATGCATGTGATTCACCACTCTCTCCTCCCCCACTCTCCAGGGAAAAGGCTTCTGCAGTGTTCGGGCAGCACCGGCCTGAGTTTTCTCTGTATTTTTAAGCTCCAGAACTGAATGGCCCAGAAACACTGGGTGATTTATAAGGGAAAGGGTCAAATGCTTCTTACGGGAGACAAGGAAGAGATGTGGGAAGAAGAAAGGGAAGAAGAGAAAGAAAGAGGGAGAGTCTTTCCTCAGTGGGCTTGGAAAGACAGATCAGTAAGCCATGTTCTAGGCTACCTTGGGTTTGCCATTCAGGGACACTGCTGACATTTTATTTGTTGAGTCTTTAGCAAAAATGTAACTTTTTATTTCTGCTGAGAAGTTCCTTGTGAATGTGCTGAGGTGGGTCAGCAAGTGGTCCATTTTTATGTAGGTTGCAAGCAGAAATTTTTAAGAACCTTCTTGGATCATCTAGACAACATTTATGCTAGTGTCTTCTATGGAACTTGAATCTCAGGGGACGCTCTACAAAATAGGGCGTCTTGGTGAGAAAACAGCATTCTATATTCCATTTTTTGGAAGTTCAGAGAAATTCTGTAATAAAAAATGAGATTAACTTTTTCAATACATATTTTCAAAATATTTGGCCACAGAACACTTTTTTAAGTGACAGGTGTTAACAACCGAAAGAACACAGACTCAGAACACTCCTGGGCTATGCCATCCCAGAGCATTCTATTCCAGAAATTACCTTACATCAGAGATGAGCTCCTGCCCCAGGGCATTTCCAGAGTAACTGATACCCTGTACTTTACTTCTAGTGAGCAAAGGGCTGAGAAAACTTTTCTAGCATAGGAAATAGTCCTTCTTTGTCTCAGTAGAAAAGCTGTGGGTATTTTTCAAATAGTTGGTACATATATCATCACTATCATTTCCCCCACTGTGTGATTCTGGGCAACTCTTTTAACCTCTCGGTATCCCGATTTCCTCATTAACAAAATAGATATAATAATAGCTACCCCATAGAGTAATACATGCAAGGCACTTAACAAGAATGTTTAACAGATGGTGGCCACTGGTATTATTAAAGAGTATTCGGTACTTTCCAGAGGGAACAATATATTTGATAAGATGAGCTTTGTGTAAGTAGAAGCCATTATAGTAGTACTTCTGTTATAGCAACAGTCACACTGTTATAATTGTATGACTACACTAGATCAAGAGCTCCTTGAAGGCAGGCTCTCTTCTCTAAATTCCCTGGGTCAGATTCTCAAAAGACTCACAATAAATGTTTATTGAATGAATTAATGAGAAAGCCAAATAAATTAACCATGCAGTCAGTTTTACTCTGTCTCCAAGGAGGATGAGTGTGAGCAGGTTTCCCAGGGACAAGAAGAGCCCAGATCTGTGAGGATGAGGAAGGGCCCCAGGGAAGTAGAACAGACAGGAACAGTCTTTTGAGGAATCTGCAGTGAGGAGCCCAGATGTCTGGAGTAGAAGGTCTCTGTAGATGAAGCATGGTGAAAGCCCAAAGGATGGCCTGGAGCCAAACATTTTGGGGCATAGCTCCTCATAGACTGACCACACAGAGGACTAAGAAAACGTGCTTCATGTCCAAGGGTACCTCTAGTGGGCTTTGGGCTGTCCAAGGCATTCCCAACCTTCTCCACTGCCATATACATGGTAGACGACACCAAGTGCATGACACATTCACTGGAGCACTGCCTGCAAAGCCTTTTTGTTTTTTTTGTTTTTTTTTTGCCACACCCCACAAAGTATTTAAAAACGCAATTAAGGGAAAATGATGTTGTTAAGCCAGTGACCTTGAAATCACTTTAATTTCTTTTTAAAGAATCACTCATGAATTTCAGTTCTTTACCATCATTCATAACAAGTGGCTTGTTAACACAGTTTACAGTGACCCTCACGTGTGTTGCAACATGACATTTAAGAACCATGCATACCATTCATTTATAAACCAGGAACCCTTCCCATTCGAGGATATTAGGAAAGATTTTTTTTTTTTTTCAATGAGTGGTTCAGGGTAAGGCCCTGGCAGTTAACCAGGTGGAAGAAGGAAGGAATAACCATTTATAAAGCACTTATGTCCCAGACACTGAGCTACACATTAGATTCATTTTTTCAATTAAATCTCTCGACACACCTGAAAGGGAAGAATCATTATTCATATTGTTCAAGTGAGAGAGAACATTGGTACCATGGAAGGTATTCCACTAAGGATGTTTAAAGAATTGGAAGTATTAAATATGGGT
Source organism: Mustela putorius furo (assembly GCF_011764305.1). Classification (NCBI taxonomy): domain Eukaryota; kingdom Metazoa; phylum Chordata; class Mammalia; order Carnivora; family Mustelidae; genus Mustela; species Mustela putorius. Next base: position 106,375,016 of record NW_025421987.1, on the reverse strand, counting down.
TTCCTCAATCAGAAGTGCTCACTTTGTGTAAGGAGGTATATCTCAATATCTTTTTCAAGGGGGACAGAATCTTTCAATTTCCCTATCGAAGGAATTGATTTTGATTGCCACTCTTCCATTAATTCTCAGATGGTCTCTTTGTGTTCCAGCCTGCCCCGCCGGGATGTTCAAGGCCAGCCAGGAAGCTGAGGGGTGCTCCCACTGCCCCTCCAACAGCAGATCCCCTTCAGAAGCGTCTCCAATCTGTACCTGTCGGACCGGCTATTACCGTGCGGATTTTGACCCCCCAGAAGTGGCATGCACTAGTAAGTGTCTAGAAAGGACTCTGGGCTGTGAAGTTTGGTTCCCTGACAGTGCAAGTGGTAGGCAGGGGGGACTAAAACACCAGATTGCAGCACAAAGCAGAAATGCTGATTGTGGTGCTGAAGCGGACAGCTCCAAGACAGGGCATACAGAGCCCCTATGCTTAATAGCACAAAATCAAGATTATTATGTTCTTTCTTACCTCTTCCTCTCAAATGGGAGAGTGTTCACGGGGCACCTAGGTGGCTCAGTTGGTTGGGTGTCTACCTTTGGCTCAGGTCGTGATCCCAGAGTGCTGGGATCGAGCCCCGCATTGGGCAGAACCTGCTTCCTGCTCTGCCTCTGCTGCTGCTCTCCCTGCTTGTACTCTCTAGCTCACTCTGTCAAACAAATAAATAAATAAATAAAATCTTTTAAAAAAATGGGAGAGTGTTCCTCCCACTGAAGCAAGACACCTTCTGTCCACCAGATGTTAAAAATGACAGCCTCAAGAGTTCTTGAGTGCAAAATCAAGATCCACTAGGCTGTTGCAATAATTCCTAGCCACCTCCTCCAAGAAGCCCGCTTGGTCTTGACAGCTGATAATATTCTCTATCTTCACTGAACTTCCTGTATCTCAGTGTCCAGGCTCTTCTCAGAGTCTAATAATTTTGTTAATTGCCCAGGTATTTTGTAATAATTCCAGTGCCCTTCCTGTGCCCAGTAGAGTGCAGCACCTTTGCCCCTGCCAAATGATAAGACCAGAGCTCTGGCCACAGCAGTCATCTCTGAGGCAGATTTTAGAATCTGGAGCTCATGCTTCAGCTTCACCTCTCTCCCATTCTCTGTTGTGAAGGGAAGGCAGTCATTTTACCAAAGGTGAATGGGGGCAACTCCATTTCCTGGGTGGGGTTCAGGGAGGGGAGAGGGGAGAATTTTGTCTCATCTTCTCTCTCACAATCATGGATGGATAAAAAGAACTGACTCTGACTTCACAGTGCTTTAGGGAACGTGTTCCCACTCTCTTAAGTGTTGTAGTCCTAAAACAGGGATTTTCTTTTTTTAAGTATTCTCATCATATTTAGAAGTCAGTGTTCCAGGTCAGCCTCTAGTTTTGCTACAACTTCCTTCTGCATTAGATGCTGTTGCCTGACTCCCTAGACTTCCCTTTACGTCTTTGAACCAAATTCTTTCCTCCCACCCCCAGGATAGAAGGGCACAAAGGGAATGTTTCAAAAACACTTGTAGTTTGATGGACAGAAAAAAATGACTCAGCTCTGAAAAGAAGAACTTAATTCTGGCCTTGTAGAGTATGTAACTTTTGCTGGGGAAAGAAGAGGAATGAAAGTATCTTCTAGATCAAGGTTCTGAGATCGATCAATGCTTATAGATTTGAACTGAAGAAAAGCTCATCCTCTTGTAAATGGATTTTCCCCAGACCTCCCTCTCTGGTGCTTGATATGAGCAGAAATTATTCCATTTCTGCTGACTGGAGTCCCTGTCTTTCTGTGGTGGTATCATCCCCACTGATTTCTGGGGTTCCTCTGTGGGTCTCAGTGAGCATGTGAAGCATGGTTTAATGCTCTTCCTTCGAAATTGAATCACTGCTGGCTGGATGTGCATACTGGAGACTGGTCTTCATGAGTTCCAAAGTGTACTCCCAGGGTCTCAAATCTCCCTTCCTAAAACCATTCCCATTTGCTTCTGACATGAACTCTGCCTTGCTGTCCGAGTTGTCTCTGTAGATTAACTCAGGCAAATAAAAGTCTGGGCCCCCAGCTTCCCACTTTGGCAGACACACCCAGTAAATCCATCCAGCTCCTGCCTAAGGTCACCTACATGGATGGTAGGCTGATGACCAAATGCTCAGAATGCTGATGTGAGCTGTCTTCATAGATATACAGCTCCTCTCCCATCTACCTCTCAAGTCTTGTCTTCCAGCTTCCTGACCTGAAGCACTTGAACCAAAGGACCAATTCCTGGAATAAATAGCAATGTCCCAAAGCTTTCAGTCTGCACATTGCAGACCCTCATTCTGCTTTGCCTACCTGTATCCTGAGTTCATTTCATGAAGATCACACTTTACAGGCTTTTTCCTCTCCCATCTCTGGTCCAGCTAGCTGTGGGGTAAGCACCTCTTCCTCATCCCCCATGGCCCCACTAAAATCTCTCCACCTCGTCCAGAGTGGGGATGAGCGCTAGACTTGCCTGTATGCATCCCTACACCCTTCCCATGCTTCTCTATTTCTTATGCGCCCAGATGTGGGACGCTAGGGCCAGACCAGAAATTGCCAAGTTCAAGCCACACTTGTCTGTGTGGTCAGTCCCCAGAGAAACTCATGGATGCATTTTCTAGCCCCTGGTCCTGGCCTGCAGGAGCAAGCCCTTAATGAAGGACCCAGAGGCCAGGCTGGGCTATAACACAACAGTAGGCAAAACAAGTGTAAATAAACCCATTATTTTATTGAGGCTCATTATATATTTGATTTATTGTGTGCCAGGGAAGTACTGTATGAAAAAGTCAATTTGTTGGCTTTTATAATCTCATTAGGGTTTCCTTTTAAAGCATTCTAATTGGAGGTGCCATCTGTTCTCTTAAAAAGGCATCGCACATCACCACAGTAAATAATTTTTCAGACACAGGAAGCATATCTGGAGCTCTTGAGGCCAGACATGACCTTGCACTATAGCCTTGGGGGCACCAACAGGTTTCTCAGGTAGAGCAAGGCAGCCAGGCATGGGCCCGACCCACCCTGGGAGGCTGTGGTTGGGGAGGGGAGGGCACAGGTGATTGTTAACTTTGCAAGTGAGGCTTCCCATCCATCCATCCAGCCAGAAAGCCACTGTGGCCTAGCAGGGCACAGGGAAGACCCAGGTAAGGGGGAGCTTCGTCCTTCAGTGGGCTTGTGTAATGTCTAGGTGGGTGGTGGAGAAGTCCCAGAGCTCAGGCTTTGAAGTCTGGAAGGCTTCAGGCTTGGCCCATTGCCATCATCTTTAACGGGGATTATATCATCAGTCATACTCATTCCCTGACAATATTGAAGATTTTATAAGGAATCTCATGATTTAAAATGTGTTCTTTTACAAAGCTAAAATACCTATAGTGCAATAAAATTAGTATTTTTTAATGAATCCTGTTAGTCTCCTGGGATCAGCCCATATACATTCATAGTAGTTCTATAGTGTTCATTTATTCTCAATTAATCTAAACATCGAGAGTGCCTGATGGCTTTTGTACCCTTGAGTGGGCATTTCTTCATTTTCTTCTTATTGTCCTGGGAGAACCTAGGGCACCCTTGACCTCTGAGAGTCCCTGGCAGCAGGCCTGTGGGTCCAGTGTTGTCTTTGACGATCTTCATGGATTCAGCATGTTCCCCAGAGTAGTGTCCCAGGGACCAGTATGAGCTCTGAGTAAAGTCAGAGGAGGGAGCCTGATGGGCCCTGTGCTTCAGTTTGGTAGCGGTCCTGATCCCGCTCTGGGGACACACACCTCCCTTCTTCCTTCTCCATCGTCCTCACACCTCTGCTAGGATTAAGCAAAATAGTTTTATAGAGTCTTTGGCCCGATGCCTAGTTCATAGTAAACTCTCAATGTATGTTAGCACTTGCTTTAGTTACATCCCTGGAAAGTGTGAAGATTACAGCAGATACAGAAGCTTCCAGCATGCGAGGATGTTGGAGCTCTAAAAATAAAAAAGTGACATTCTCCCAGTCCAGGTGGACCCCTGCTCTGGGCATTCCAGCAGAACCCATAGTGTGGCCCTAGACCACACAGTCACCTTGGACTGATGGAAACAAAGAGGGGGTAGTCACTGGGACCAGATGCACTGTGGAATGAGGAAGGAGGTACAGCCTGAGCATTCCAGACTCCAGCTGCTCCCCAGGGGCCAGGAAGCCAGGCAGGCGTGGTGGCCAGCAAGACTGGCTTTCAGTCCTTGGGGAGCAGGAGCTTGTTCCCCTCCTCAGGATCAGACATGCTTCTTTTCACAGGAGGGTATGACAGCATGGGGCATATGTGACAGGGTCAGTGGAGAAAGGGAACTGCCAGGAGCACGGGCGGTGAGGGGGGCAGTGGTGGAGAAGGGCATAGCCGTGTGAAGCCAAGCACCAAAATGCACAACTTCAGTTTTAAATAATTTCTAGTTTACTGGGGGACGAAATGGAAAGGAGGAATTTATGAGGCAGGTGAAAATAGATAATTATCCCTTATAAAATTGCTGTCTGTGAAAAACTATGCAGAAGGAGTGGTGTAAAAATAATTTCTTTGTTACATTTCTGACCACAAAACCCTTTTTCTGTCACCCACATGGAAGAAACTTTGATGGATCACAGAGACAAGCTAGTGCTTGTCTTGTTTCTTTATTTCTTCTTCACATGCAGTGGATCTCCCACTGCAGTTTTCATCATAGAAATGTGATGAGGAAGGGGCTTGAGAGATTATTGTCTTGTCCTCTGGAACTTTCTGCCATCCCCTCATGTGAGCCCTCTGGGGTACCCCGGGGACCCCCTGACCCCCCTGCTGACTCACACAGAGAAGCTGGGAGGCTGAGTGGTAAAGCAGGGGCTCTGGGTATGAATCCTGGCATTGTGCCCTGCCAGCACAGCCGGTGTGAGCAGGACGGAACTTCCATCAGGAGCTTGTGAGAATTACATGACAGATGTCAGTGAAGCCCAGGGGTGAAGGCTCAGGTCTGTCTGCCTCTGAGGCCATGAACTCACATGTGAGAGCTAAAATTTGGTAGCTCTTAGGAGGTTGTTGCCAATAGCCATGGCAATGGTGGTGATTTGCTTTCACTCTAGAATTGACCACCCCCAGAGAAGGACAGAAATCCATTCTTCCTTCCCCAATCTCTGCACACTCCACTTTCCCTCTCCTACCGCTCCTGCTTCATTTTTGCACATACTCCCCTCTTTCATCCCAACTGTCCTGGGCAGAAGGTTGGTCCCTGCGACAATGCAGGGGTTATTCCTTCTGGATGGACTGCGTCAGGGGTGTGGTGCTGCCCAGACCCTGATCTTCCCCAGCAGGCTGGGTGGATTGGAGGAAGACACCAGGCCCCTGAGGGTGGGAAGGGCTTTGGGATGGCAGGAAAACAAGGAAGTCCTCTGCAGCCAGGCCTCATGGCCTTTGGGGCATTGTGAAAAGTCTGTAAGGACAGAGGCTTATAAACCTTCTCCCACCAGTCTTGAGTCCTCCTGGGCCATGCTCCCCAAGATCGCCTGTGATGGTTTTTGTTTCTGTTTTTTTTTTTTTTTTTTTTCCCTGCAGCGGTGTTTAAATACAGTCCTTGGGCAAGCAGCCTCAACATCACCTGGGAACTGGTTGGGGATATGAATTCTCAGCCCCTCCCTAGACCTGCCAAATGAGAAACTCAGCATGTGGGGGAGGGGAGGTGGTGATCTTAGTTTTAACAAGCCTTCTAGGTGATTCTGAAACATGCTGAATTTTGAGAACATTGCTTTAGAATTAGGTTGAGTTCCTCTGCCCTCTGCTTTATGGCTCCTGGGGGAGAAGGGCCATCAGGTGAATTTCTGCAGACAGGAACCACAGTGCCTGCCCCTCCCCTTAGCGCCCGTATATCAGGCTGGAGAGAGACAGAGACTGCAATACTTGCATGTGGAAGAGTGGGGGTGGGCTGGGAGATGGGTGTGAGTGTGAGTGTACATCCGTGGTTGTGTGCTTCCGGGGAGGGTCTCACTCATTCTCAGAACACCCCCGGTGTCTGCCTCCTTTTCACTTTGGGTGGTATAGAAACTCCAGGACACAGCATTAGCTGGGGCTGTGGGCAATGATGGGAAACAGAAGAGGGAGCATGGCCTGATTAGAGCAGGCTCAGAGAGGGCTGAGAGGGAAACTGAGGCAAAAGGAAAGTGAATGGTGGGGATCATTCACTTGAGCTCAGAGGGTTGCGCAGGGAAATGATATAAAGGGCTGATGGGCTCATTACTCAGCTGGGCTTCCACCCCAGCCAGCAAGAGCTCAGCCAAGAGGAAACCTTTGGGGGTGCCAAACTGCAAACCAACAGGTCAGGGAGACACCCCTTCCCCCAGGATCACAGACAGACCTCCTGAGACAGGGGTCCAGTTTTGTCAGCTGGGGACTGCTGGTTCGTCTGCCTACGTACTTCAGGGCCGATCTTCAAAAGTGTCTACCCCTGTAAATCTTGGAACTGCCATGTATTGAGGGAGGGTTGCTTTACTTCTTGCTGACCAGGGCTTTAGGAAGCCATACCCCATGTTTCCCATTCTGGAGGTAAAGAGCTGCTTGATTTTACTCTGATGCATGATGCATGCTGCCCACGAAGAAAATACATCATTTATGTTTTCATAGAGGAGGCAGACTGTGTTTTCCTTGAAGAAAAATTCCAACAAGGGTCATAGCTGAACAAGAGTCGGAGGGCGCCCCGCCCTGCCAGCTGCCTGGATTTGGCTGGTTCGTCCACCTGGGTGCAGCTTGAGGGACGGTGACAGCCAGCTGAAAGCTATTTATAACTGTCGCTGCCATCTCCAGAAGGGTCAGCGCTGCCTGCGTAAACACACTTCTACACTTCTATCATCTCCAGTTTCCTTTCACAGTTGTTGACCCGAGTGGGTCTAACCCTCAGGAGACATTGGAGAGCTCAAAGTTTTAAGCTGACAGCCAGGGACACGCTCCATTTCTGTTGTGGGCTTTTCATCACGAGGACGTTTGGAGTCCCAAATTGTTAACATTCGGAGCCGCCTTCGAGGTCCTGCCACCCAAATCCGTCCTCAGTGTCGACCTCTCTCTCCAACAACCTGAATGTTGCGATGACAGACAGCTGGTAGATTTTGCAAGACAGCTCAGCTCCATGACCAGGCAGCTGTCATCCCTCACTGGGGAGCCTTCTGGCCCCTGGGTTGGGGCCTGCCTTCCTCCCCTCCTCAGCGTGGGTCCACCACTGAGGACCGATGTTCCCTGGGCCAGCAGATGCAGTGTTTAAGGACAACTTCCTCATCCTTCCTGAATCACCTTCTCTAGACTAAACGCCTGTTAGGTTCTTTGTTCCCCATGACACATGAGGTCCCGAACTGTACCGGCCTAGCTGGCCTTTCCTGAGTCTCTCACATTGATCAAGAACATTCTTGAGATGTGGTGTGGTAGCCAGAAAGAACCATGCGACCCTCATCCGAGAGCGTGGTTTGGTGGAAATGTGATGGGTCTTCTCCTGTGCCTGGGATATTGTTGACTGTTTACTGGGGTGCAATCCTCATGCCCTAGTTCCCACCAGACACCGGGCCACCACATATCCAATGATCCCATTTGTTCCTTCAGGAAATACTCCCCATTTGGGTCTTTTTTTTTTTTCCTGCCCTGATGAATGTGACTTCAGAAATTTTGTCTTGTGGACCTATGCATAGGGCTCTTTCAAGTCTACCTTATTTTGAATACCGATTTTTGTCATCTTTCAAATGAGAAGTGTTAGCATGATGGTTAGGAGTGTGGGCTCTAGAGTCTGTGCCTGGGTTCAAATCCTGCTTTGCTATTTGCCAGCTGCGTGATGTGGGGCAAGTGACACAGCATCTCTGTGTCTTCCTTTTCTCATTCATACAGTGGGTATGGGTGTCTGCCTTCCTGTGTTGTCAAGGCTATATTACATGTCATAATACTATTTAGGACATGGTCTGGCATACAGGAAGCACCCAGTGGAAAGAAACTATTTTATTTTATGACTATTACTAGAGTCACTTACCCTACTTTGAGCTAAAACCCAAGCAGTAGCATTCCCATTTAGCGAACATTTCCTCCTTTGGTACACGAGGATTTGTTTACCTTTTTCAGTTATTGTTGCTGAAACCTAGTCCTACTCTCTATATACCCTTGTTCTCTGCAGACTCATAAACATTTGGAAAAAGAAACAATGTCATTTGGCCTGACTTACACTTAGAGACACATGCCAGTTCTTGTCCCTCTTGGCAGGAGGCCCATAAAGCACTGCTTTTACTGTGCAGTTTCAGAAAGAGGAGGGGATTGTGGTAAAATATATTCATTTAACTTGCTCTCTTCTCTTGTTTGAAAATGTGGAAGGAAACTGACTGCATTGGGTTTCTAGGTCCCTGTGGTGGCATGGACGCTCCTTGGCGGTCTTGGGGCGATGGCTCCGATGCCAAATTTGCCAGTTCTGGCTCCAGATGGGGCTGGTCCGGGAGGCATGCTGGAATTTGATGGGAGCTGCAGCTCCTGGTTCCTAAATCTTCCCTGCAGACAATCAGAAATAAGGATCTCTGAATCCTTGGTCCTCTGCCCCCATCTTAACTCATCCCCAAGAAGGAAGGAAGATGCCTTGCTTTTGCATATTCTTGAATATTCTACACTGGTTAGTCCTATTCGGGTATAGGGCTCTCTCTCCATCTACTGGACGGGAAGCCCTGTGACACGCTGGTCTGATTGTTTGGATCCTCTCCAACACAGTAGGTGCCCCACATGGTCAAGTGGTAAGAGCCCGGCTGGTGGAAGCAGATCGACCAGGGTTGACTCTCGGTGCCACCCTTCCCTGGCAGTATGCTCTTGGGGAGATTACCGAAACTCTCTGAACCTCCATTTCTTTTCCATCAAATGAAGATATTGTGTGTTATTGTCCCCACTGTGATAATGTATGGAAAATACCTAACTCAGTGTCAAACATGTGGTAAGTGCTCAGTAAAGGACTGTCCTTGTTTTGGTTGCTGTGAATAAGGGCAAGAGGGGAGCCTGGGTCACGTTGAAATTGAATAGACCAAAATAAGAAGAGACTAGAAGTGTGGAGGGGGGCATTTTAGAGCAATACTGCTGGAGAGCCATTCTTGGTTGGCTGTATTGTGACAGCATCCCTCCCTGTCTCCACCCACATATTAATGTGATCATAAATCTTTGTATCATTTGTGCAGACCACCTTGGTCCCCAGATCCTCACGGGTGCTTTCCGGATGGCCTCCTGACTTCCTCCAGTTTCCTCCCTTCCATCTATGTAGATCAATATCAGACCCTGATCCACTTCTGACACCCAAGTCAGAGCCAAGCACAAGTTTCATAGTGGGTTCTGGATGTATCTCCTTACTAGACTTCTGGCCACTGTTGTCTTTATGGTCACCTTTCAAGGTCACCACTGTCAGCTCTGAATCCCATATCACCCCACCCCACCCCCTTGCTACTGACCACTGATCCTGTCTGAGAGTCAGGTTCGGAATCAATCCTTAACTCCATAATGGGCAACAGGGGGTGTGGTCCCTTGCTCTACCCCCATCTTTCATTCCTTGGCCCTCCAGTTGCTCTGTTAGAAACCTGCTATCAGCCAGTCCTTTCCCAAACCGGAACTGTGACCTTCTAAATTTCCCGGTTTAGTAATACGTGTGAATATGGCAAAGAAGCCTGAACCAGAGACCCACATACATCACCATAGCTTCAGTTGTGTGTGACAAAGACCAGGACACCAGTTGTCTTGGCCTGTCATCAAAGATTTAGAAGGAAGCCAATTTCAACTTAGTGTGAAGGCATACAAATATTGTCCAGAGAACAAAAGCCCCCTGAGTAATTAGAGATCACTCCCTAACTGCAAGTTACAAACAAGAGGCTTGTGGTGCCTGCTCCGAGGGCTTCTGAATTCTGTGGGAAGGTGGGCCAAGTGAACAAAATGGGTCTCATAGTCAGTTTGGGTATGTCCAGGCTCTCTGAATTATGTGTGGCATAGGACTGGGATTGCAGGCATTTTGTAGTGATTTATTTTGAAACTGTGTGTCTCATCTTCTGAGAAACTTACCAGACAGTTGGCTGGAAAGTGCCCTATCAGAGCCAGACACCTGAGAACTATTATGAAATGGGATTGGCTATGGGCTTAAAGGCTGGACTCCCCAGAAACGATCACAGATGACTCTGCAGAGAAGGAGAAGGCTACAGTCTGAAGTCAGCCCGTGGAAGGACCAGGATTCCCCTGCAGCCTGTGCCAGAAGCCATGCCACTCGATCAAGGGTGCTCTGACTCTGAAGTCACATCAAGAAGAATGGCTTGTCTTTGAGGATAAGGGGCAGAGAGCCAAAGGCTAACTGGACACAAAGGTCCCTCTGTCCTCCCACCCCGTTCTTTAGAGGGAAGGTCAGGATCAGGGTGGTAGTGGAGTTCTGCCCTCTGAGACTTGCAAGAGACGCCCAAGACAGCCTTTTGAACAGTTCCTCTGGGTCACCTCTGAGCTCTGGTCACCTTGGAAATGGGGACAAAGGATGTTCAATTGTGCCGTCTGGAATGAGGCCTTCATGGCATCTGTGTAGTGAGATGAAGCTTGGTACAGGCCGGCTGTGCTGGGCCAGACGTATGCAGAAGGTGGACGATTTGACAGGGGCAAGTGGGCTGTGGGCAGTGGGATGCTGTGGTTGCCGCCAAACCCTGACAGTGCTCAGTGAGCACAGATAGAGGGGCTGCTCAGTTTCCACAAAGAGCACACTGTCTGCTGGCCAGCAAAGGGGGAACCATGTGTGAGGTGAGAATTTGCTCTCCTTGTGAGCAAAGGGCAGTGTCCATGCCCGTGCCCAGTGGAAAGATCTGTGCTGAGCTCCGATGAGGGTAGCCGTGCACCTACCCGTAGCCCTTGCTCCGGGACTAAGACCTCTTCTGAGTGGACCTCAGGTGCTATGTGCTCCAGCGCTCCACGATGACTGATAAGATCGGGAATGTAAGTGCCTAATAAGAGGGACATAATAGCCAGTGTGAACTGAGGTCTCTCCACGTGGGAGGCCGTGCTGAGTCCCTGACATGGGAGATCTCCTCAATTAGTCTCACAGAATGTAAGCTAAGTGCTACTGTTATCCCCCGTTTACAAGGGAGAGAACCGGAGCCCAAAAGGGTTTGCACGTAAGTGAGTGAGTGGCTGGGCCCAATTTTTGCCCAGGCCTCACCGCCTGGCTTCAGGGCTCTCTCCCCTCAGGGTGAGGCTGCTTCCCTCAGGAAGGAGGATCTCTGTCTCTGAGGTGGCATGGCCCCAAGCTAATGACACCCCACTTGAAACAGCACAGGATGGCATTTCCTTGGCTAAGACTCGTCACATGATCTGCATGCTGGTGTCTGTCCTCTGTGAGGGTGGGGCAGAGAGAATCGGCAGGGGCAGGCACCAGTGCCCTCTGCTGTGTTAGAAGGGCCCCCTGGGTGAGTATTTGCGCTGACTCCATCGGTTCCCTAATAGAAACAACCCTACTGCACAAATGCTCAGACACGCTGGTGTTCGTGGAAGAAATTCACCCAGAAATAGAGTGGCTGTGTTGGTGGGCGCATACACTCAACCCATCTACACCTCTCGCGAGTGTTTCCATCTTGCTTCTCCACACACAGGCCAGCTTTTACTTTTGGCCAATTTGACTGATCTCCTAGTAATTTTGACTACTATTGCCCTAATTGTAAATCAGTGTGTATTTTTCATACATTTCTTGACCAGTTTATTTTGTCTTCTGAGAATTAACTGTTTATTACCCTTGTCCCTTTTCTACTAAAAAAAATGTGATTTCTAGGTGCCCATTAATTATATGTGACATCTGTCCACCCCCACACCCCCACCCCAGGCCTCCGCTGATGTTTAACTCTATTTATGGGTATTTTTTGTTTTGTTTTGTTTTGTTTGGTCATATTGATCTTTTTAATGTTTAAACTCAGATCTGACCATCTTTTTCTTTCTGATTTGGGGGATTTGTGTATTGACTTTTTGCTTGGGTTTTGTGTTTGTCCTTCCACTCTAAGGTATAAAAACAATCTCTTATATTTTCTTTCAATTCTTTATATAGTGTTTATGTTTAGCACCTTCCTCCATCTGGCATTTATTTTTGTCTAAGATGGGATACTAGTGTTCTTATATCTTATTAAAATAACATCCCATCAGCTCCACCTGAATTGTCCACATGTTAGTGAGATGCCTTTTTTATTATTTACTAAATGCCTATATATACTTATCTTTATTTTTTTCCCATTGAAAGAATGTTCTGTTCTGGCATCATTTCTAAACTATTGTAAAGATGATAGCTTTATAAACATGTCAATAACTTATAAATCAAACCCCTACATATTATCCATTTGCCAAAAATGTCTTGCCCATTCTCAAGCATTTTTTTCTTCAAGATGAACTTTGAAATCAGCTTGGCGCCTTTCATTAACAATCTTATTAAATTGAGACTGGGATTGCACTGAATGTATGGACTGCCCTGGGAAGGTCTGTCAGTTTTATGATTTTTATGATATGCCTCTCCATCTAGGAGCATGGTAACCAGGTCTATTTTTGTGCCCTTGAGTAAAGTCTTATAGTTGTCCTCATGCGGGTATTATTACACAGGCCTTGTGAGATTTAATCTTAGGTATTTTATGGGTTTTGTGGCTATTGCAAGTAGGTACTTTCCCTTCATTATATATTTTTAAATAGGTTATGGTTATCATTAAGAGATGGCTCCTTAGTGGTGGGAGTAGTGAGTTCCCCATCACTGGAGGGATCAAACAGAGGCTGGCCAAGCACATAGGGACTGTAGAGGGCATTCACCACTAGGGACACACGGTGATCTACCAGGTTTCTCCCTGTTCTGAGAATAACTATGTCTATGAATTCTCAGAATGAAGACTTGATTTTGAATGACCTATAATTTTCTGGGAGGAATATCTACTTTCCCAGTTTCCTTTCTTGTTCCCTTAACCTTGGATTGTTGTCTATAGAACCCGGATCTTTCCTGTATACGTGGAGAGGGACAGCACAAGTTTCTTTAGGAACTGAAAGGGACAATGGCTGGAAGGTCCTTCAGTATATTCCCAAGGAAAATTGAATGAATAATCCATGCTTCTAGGGGTGCATCTCGACCAGCCTTCAGTTAGTGGGGCTGTTGTAGAGGTGCCCACCTCCCCTGGAGACTTTGAACTCCTCAGGGCAGGTATCTGTGAATTTATGAACAGCATAATCTTATATACAGGGCATAGTACATTGTGGTCTCCTTAAATGTGTCAGATTGACCAGTCACACGTCAATGAAAGATTAGGCTCAGAGAATGTAAGTGACCTGCCTAAGGTCACACTGTGGCAAAGCTGGCCCTCAGCCCTGATCTTCTCTATGTGCTACTTTCACGACTCCACAAGGCCTCTGAGCCTCATTTCAGGGCTAGGAAAGAGGTCTGGAAGTCCGTGTCTTTAGGATGACATGACCTGTAGCTTTCATTGCCTTGAAGCGTTCCCAAGGAATCTGTAGGAGGGAGTCATGTCAAAGCTTCCCTCTCTCTGGCCTCACCTCTGACCATGAATAGAAGTTTAGTCTTGTGTCCCTCCCCCCACATAGGCAGTGGTGGGGGACAATCCTACTCAAATGAGCTGTCTCTCTAGGTCCAGGGAGCTCAGCTATCTTCCCTGAGGGCTTCTGCAGCCTTGTAGCAACTAGATACTTGGGCTCCAGCTTAGACCAGCTAGAGGCCCTGTCTTGTTTCCCAGAAAGTGAAATCCACCCCCTCTCTCTCAGACAATTAGCTCCGTTGAAGCAGGAGAAACAAGGAGTACTTTCTACCAACATTGGTGTTTGGTGAAATGTATAACACTGGGTTCTCTGATGCTCCCGAAATCCCTCTCAGCAGGGTCCCTCCTTGTTTTGACTAATCATTTCTTCTTATTAGTAACTGTTATGATTAGGAGAATTGCCTGAGTACAGGCCCAGTGTTTCCAAGACCCTAATGAGCAACACGTGCAGACTTGCTCAGCGCAATGCTGGAACTGCCGTGGCTCTGTGTCTCCAGGGAAGCCCCCGAAATGCTTCGGGAACAAGAGCTTCCTGGCACCCTGAGAGACCCATCCCCCATCCCAGCACCCACCTTCATGGGCATCCCTCCTACACCTTATGCCCTCAGGTGCCCTCGCCCGGGATAAAAGAGTTGCTAAGGATGAGCTTTGGACTGGCCGGGCCTGTCTTCAAGTCTTGGTTCCACCACTCACCAGCCACATGACTTGGGCAAGCTCCTTAATATCTCCAAGCAGCAGTTTCCTCAGGTGTAAAATGGGGGTAATAGTTTCTACCACATCAAATGTTGGGAAGATGGGATTTTATCAAAGAACATACCCAAATACCTAAGATCATACTTTGCCTACAGGGTCTGTTATTAAAACAAAACTCAGAATTCCATACAGAGCACCACCAAATGGAAACCAAATCTCTGCTCTTTCAGAGGCCCTTGCAGAAATCTGCTCTAGGAAACCAGCCGCCATTAATCACTCACTTAGGGGTACGCTGCGAGTGACTTCCACCAATCAGTGTCTTGTTCTGATGTCTATGCAGATGGCACAGGTGTCTGTCCACAGGAAGCCTATGTCCCTGGGTTCATTTGAAACTGTTTCCAAAGGTGGCATAAAATTGTCTCTGAGAATATCAGGATCCAGAGGTGTTTGGAAAAGAGAAGCAATGATTTCCCCAGGTTTCATCAACCTCCCCTCCTTACCCCAGCAGGACAGCCTACATTTTGAGGGAACAACCAGGGTGCCTGCCCCACCCCTCAGCTTTCTAGCCCTGCTGCCTCAGGCCTCCAGCATGACTCTTTGGAAGGAACACCTCAGAACTTTACACACTACTATCTTCATAGTAAGCAAATGGTGTTCAAAATGGCTGGAACTCTCACCCACAAACTATAGACAGTCCTTGGTCTGCCTTTCTGTAAGGATCCCAAGCCTCTCTTAGCTGTTACTATTGAATAGAGGAATATGCCCCTCTCCAAGGTTCTGAACCATCATGAAGCACCCCATTACAACCTTCTCCTCTAGGACAGTGCTCATTCTCTCCCAGGAATTCTACACCTCGTGCAAGAACAATGGAAGAGGAATTGGTCTCAGGAGGGAAAGAGAGAGAGAGAGCTGAACTTTGCCTGGGAAGTATCATAGTCACACATGGAGCTTAAAGAATAGAGGGGTTTTTTGTGTGTTTGTTTGGTATTGTTTTCCAACAACAAGTTACCAAAGAAAGAACCACAACTGATCATGAAACTGACTTCATGTTTATTCAATAATTCTACCATTTTTCTGCAAAATTTCTCTCGTTTGGCTTACGTTACCTTCCAACTCATCCTGCATTCAGCCCTGTGTACTATATTAAGGGCAAAGGTATAACAACCAGCCTGACCTAGTTTTCTGCACATTTTGCCTCCATACAAGACCTCATCATACATCTACAGCCCCATTTCCAGCTCTGTCTCTGTCCTTGACTCCTGTCTATCTTTCTATAAAATCTCAAAGGATTTCACCCTTTCTCCAGGAAGCCTCCCAATTATTCAGACATGGTTCCTTATGTAACTATGTCATGGTGAGCAGTAAGTAAAGAATTGTCCCAATAGTACTGCCATTTTTGATAACCAGTCTGGGACTACCTGGGCTCTCACACCATACCTTTTACACCATCCTTTTCCCAATGTCATTTTCCAATCTCCTTCTTTTTGCTTCTTAACCCTTAGCCCACATAAAGTATCCAATCAGTTTCCCAAACTATCATCTTGACTCTTCTCAGTCACAAGAACATTTCTCTACATTCTTTTGACTTACAAAATTTAAGAGTCTTGAGTATCAACTCTCCTTCTTGGTTCCTTCCCAGACCCTATCTCAACCTTTTCTCCTAAAGGAAGATTGAGTAGAGGACATAGTTTGCTGTGGGAGTAAAAGAGGGCCTTCCCTGCCCACAGGGTAAGGGAGAACAAGGAAGCCCAGATACCATGTCAAAGCCAGACTACTTCTTGGGCGGTCAGGGAGCAGATATAAAGATGCACAAAGAGGTTAAAAAGAGCAGGACCCATTCTGGAGATATAGCCCCATGTCCACGATTGGGGTTCTCCCCCTTCCTGGATGTGCTTACAGGTGTTAGGGGACCTAAAGTATATACACTGGAGCACTGAAGCAGGAGATTCTCTCTCAATATGGCAACACTTGGGCCAATCCTGTGTCTCCGGAAGGATGTTTTCTGTTTAACTCTTTGGGGTCCCAATACCAACTGTACTCATGCAGGCTGAGCCAACCTCTCAGGCACATTCTGGAAGATACAGAGCCCCAACCTCATAACCCGTAACCCATAGCCTCCAAGGTGTTCTCCTTCTATAGCTCCAACCTGTAGACAAGACGCCCAGACACCATCCCTGAGTATTTGTTCCACGTTGATCTAACCTTTTCTCAGACATCTGTAACTCTTTGTGTTTGCATTGCTTACATTGATCCTTACCTGTATGTGTCCACAGTTCCCAGTACACCATGGGTAAGGGGGTTCACCTCCCTAGAAAGCATCTGGGTTTCCCAGCATCATGGGCTGTAACTGCCATATCTTCATGGCTTTCACAGGGCCCAGCACAGTTCTGGACATGCGGTCTCTGTTCAAGGAATGAGGGCCTGCATAAGATCAGTCTTAACTGGATGAGCAGTTTGGGGCTCCAAATCACCTAATAATGACAATACTTTTAATAATAGAAGATGATATTTATGGAGGTCTTCTGTGTACCTGTCACACAGCTAAACTCTTTGGGTATAATATCTCATTACATCCTCAAAACTACCACTTTTTTCAGATGAAACTATTAAGACTTAGAAGATTGTCTTCTCAAGGTTCACCAGCAAGAGAATATTTGTGAATTTGGTTGCTGTGAACATCAAGGACATTCACTGGTTAGTTACAAGGAGCTATGAATCCCTGGGAGCCTCTAAAAAATCACATGTGTTCAAGAATTTGTCCATTTTTCTGGGAAAATCTTCATTGCTTTCATTAGATTCTTCAAGGGGTTGTGCACACAATGTGGAAAAGACCGTCTCTGGCTAGACACAGAGCAACATGATCCCAGCCTGCACATGGGGGCGCCCAGGAAAGCTTTACCACATCACCATTGTCATCTACCAGGTCCCCAGGGGAAGGGATGCAAGGCTGTAGACCCTGGCTGTGGCAATATACAGCTGCCTGCACCCTGCCTGGTTGGCACCTTGAACCAGGCTGAAGTTCACATCTAAATTCCAAGACCAGGAAACAGGCCTTATTAAGATTCCTGAAAAAGGAATTGGCTTTCAGGGCTTACCTATCTTCAGCAGATTTTCCCTTTGATTACTCAGGAGGGCTCTTATTTCCAGCTTAATGCCTACAAATACACTCACCCACTCTCTCCCACCCACCCTGTCTTTCCATTCTTCTAAAAAAAAAAAAAAAGAAATCATCTGGCCTAAATCACATTAAGAAGCAGGAGATTCTCTCTCAATATGGCAACACTTGGGCCAATCCTGTGTCTCCGGAAGGATGTTTTCTGTTTAACTCTTTGGGGTCCCAATACCAACTGTACTCATGCAGGCTGAGCCAACCTCTCAGGCACATTCTGGAAAATACAGAGCCCCAACCTCATAACCCAGGACCTACAATGCCCCTCCCACTTCAACCAGCTCAGTGGTTTTCCCATCTTTTAAAAGGACTGAGTCTCTTTAGCCCTATTCACAGGAAGCTTTCATCAGTAGTAACCGTGGCAACAGATCAGAGAAGCTTCAAAAAGCCTGTCTGTATGTAATTAAGAAAAACGAGGACATGGACGCAAGAGCAGGGAGTTTAGACAAGGAGACTGTGGCTCCCAGCCTTGCCACTGCACGCACTGAGGGCTTTTGCTGACGGAGATGACAGATTTTCTTCTCCCTCTGACTTCCCTCTCTACTCCCCCTTTTTTAGCATTTTTGTGTGGTTGTCTCATTTGGCCTCATTCCTGGGGATGTTGCTGGGAGCTCTGGTGCAGGACAAATGCTCCCTGCAGGGGTAAGGCCTCAAGCCCAGGGAGTGCAGTTTGGATGGGGAAGGATGGCCCAGCACCTCCCCCTAAGGAGGTTTATTCAAGAGCCGAACCTGCTCTGGTTAGACTCTCCAAGCACAGGAGATACATGGCTCTTAGCATTAGGCCAATGGAACAGAGACCAGGGACCATTGGTGTTTTAGGCACCCAGACACTGGACCCTAGCTTGCTCTGCCTGGAGCCGATCTTCTGAGAAAGGGAGCAGGAGCTAAGCATTGTTGGGAGGCAATCTTAACCTATTTTATCTCAGAACCCTTATTCTTACCTGAGTTATCTCACTTATCTCAAGGTTTCTGTTCAGCTTTTTCCTAACCCCTGAGAGCCCAGAACCACACTGGCATATTTGTTAAAGGAATGAATGAGTGAGGAATAGGATCACAGCCAGTGTTGGGCCACCTGCACTGTGAGTCTAGGCACTGTGCTGGGCTCAGAGATAACAAGACACACCTCTACGGTTGCAGACACACAGCAAAACATATTGGGTTCTCCCAGAGCTCTTCGAAAGGAAAAGATTCACTCTATGCCGTTCTGGACTCAGTAACTGTGGGACTTATAGGTCCCCATTCACACCCCCTTCTCTGGAATGCAGCCGTGAATGAAAATGGGACCATAGTTGCTTTATATGAAGGCTATTTCTAAATAAATATGAAAATAACCTTCCTGGAAATGCACCGCTTTTCTTCCTAAGTGGGGAGCAGACATGGGACAGCACTGACTGGGGTTTTCCCAGCTGCTAGGGACTCCACTGGATTAAGGGACAGGGAAAGCCTCTCCCAGCAGCTCCTCCCTTGCTGCCTTTATCTCACTAAAGCTTCCACCACTCAGGACCACAAGCAGGGGTCCTCACTGCTACCACATCTGTATCCTCCCCCTGCCGCACAGCAGGGCCTCTCAGACTGGAGTAGAAGGCACACAGGTGATCTCCCAGGCAGTACAGGTCCCTGCGCCACCGCCCAAGGCTGCCCTCCAGTGAGAGCCTTACCATGTCCCAAGGACGCTTTAAGACAACGGTGTTAGGGGATTTGCCCCGCGCCCGGCAGAAAGCGAGCCCTCGAGGAACATACCTATCATGAGTATGAGAGATGGTGGCCTGTGGCAGAGGCTGGGCTCTCTGCGGAGCCCGGGAGCGGTGGCGCGGACCACTGGGAGCTTGAGGTCCGAATCTCATCTGTCTGAGCAAACAGACGTGTCCAAGCCAGGCACTGGCCAGTATGCACGTGAATGAATAGCGCAGCGTGGGGTGGAGCCGGCCAACCCAGTAAGACTCCGCCCACCGCCGCGCCCACCACCCTCCCAGCCGGGCTGAGGGCTGCGCGCTGATTCCAGAGAGGTGATGGATGTTTATCCCTGGGCAGATGGGTGGGGTATTCTCGAACGCTATTTGCAAGACTCCAGTAGAAATGCTTCATGAATCCTGCCCTGTCACAAGCGTGCAGGAATGTTGGGCTTTAGCTCAGGTCTAATGGGCTTTATATAGTACCGTACTGATTTTCTTTCACATTTTAATAGAATCCGATTTAATATTTGCTTTCTGCTCTAGCTGCTTGCTGCTGACTGATTCAACACAGAATCCTTCCCTGGTGCCCCCCGACCTTGTTGTTATTCCCTCATTTTGTTTGTTGGCATTTGATTCCTGTCTTCAGCATGAACCATTTTACACATGTCTTCGTTCAGCTGGCGACAGTCACGTGCGTGAATTCTGAATGCATTACTATCCAGGGCGGCTGCTCCAGCAGACCCACCATTCAGAAGGGGGGCTTCTGGGTAAGATTCGTTTTCACCGTGATATGCATCGCGGTGCATCGAGGATAGGCAGCGCTCAGCTGCGGAGGAGCTGTGATCTGTTCTGTTTTGGGGCAGATTCTCTGACTTCATCAAATGTCCAGCAATGTGGCCAGTAATTCAGAAATAGGTTGCCTTTCCACCAAGGACCAGGCTTTCCAGAATTTCATATTTAACAAGGCTTTTCCACCTTTGCCACCGGATGAAGGGGAGCCTTAGACAGAGCTGTCCACAGGGAAAGGGCTGCTCTCCTGGACTCCCAGTGAGCCTGGCTGGTTTGTAGGAGAGAGAGTCTGTTCAAATCTCCTGTTATTTAGGAACAGATCTGACCATCAACCTTTGGAGTACCATACCGGTGGAAGGCCAGACTGGAAGACGGCTTTTTTCTTAGTAGGGAAAGATAGCTGGTTTCATTAGCAGGCAGCATAGGGCTGTCATGGAGCGTCTGAGCTATGGAGTCAGGGGGACATGGGTCTGCATACTGGCTTCAGTTCTTATAGACCACGTGATCTATAGCCAGCTTTAGTTTCCCTTTCTATACAATTGAATTAATCATTGTATCTTCCCATGTAAATGTGTATAAAGCAGCCAGTAGAGTATCTGGAACAAACCCCTATGCTCTTCTTATGTTGTGGGATCAAAAATGGTGGCTTGTATGAAGCTCCCACCCAACTTTGCGTCTTGTCCTCAAGCACCAAAGCTGGGCGCTGTCAATATTCATCTGTGCAGGTGGTCCAGCAGCCTGTCCTCCAGAGAAACAGCCCAAGATGTATACACCACACAGACCCCAAGTTGTGTGGGGTTTTGTGCAGGATGCCTGTTGGATCTGTGCAGGATCTGTTTGGGCTTTTGATGGGCCACTTGTGTCCCTCAACTCTTGAATTCTACAGGAATCCAGTAAGTGTCTAATACACATACATATTATATACTATAGTATACTATAGTAAACTATACATACTATACACTCAGATTGGCTAGGGGAAGTGGCATAGTCCTGAGAACAAAAGCGCCCGAAGCCAGGTCCTTGCATCTCCTCTCCTTCGGCACACATGACTGAAAGAAGTTGTCCCAGGGGAGTTTGGGGCAGGTTGTCATCTCTGTCCACCAATTTTCTCGGGATGGATTGGAGTGTGGAAATTTGGGACTGAGGGGCAGGAGACGATGCGTGCAAGACGATGGTGTGGTGGGAACACACCAAAGACAGAGAGAGGCTGGAGGAGGAGGCTTCTGTCCAACCTCACTGGGCCTCTCTTTGTCTCCTACAGGTGTCCCGTCAGGCCCCCGCAATGTCATCTCCATCGTCAATGAGACGTCCATCATTCTGGAGTGGCACCCGCCCAGGGAGACAGGTGGGCGTGATGATGTGACCTACAACATCATCTGTAGGAAGTGCCGCGCGGACCGTCGGAGCTGCTCCCGCTGCGACGACAACGTGGAGTTTGTGCCCCGGCAGCTGGGCCTGACCGAGTGCCGAGTGTCCATCAGCAGCCTGTGGGCCCACACCCCTTACACCTTCGACATCCAGGCCGTCAACGGAGTGTCCAGCAAGAGCCCCTTCCCCCCACAGCATGTCTCCGTCAACATCACCACGAACCAAGCTGGTAAGTCTGAAGGCATCTGTGCTCCTTCTGTCTGTCTGTGTGGCTGGCTCCCCGCCCCTCTCTCTGAAGGAACAAAGCTGTGGCCACACCCATTCTGCCTTCCGGTCTCCTCACAGGAGAGAAAGGGTCAGGCCACGGACATTAATGGCCATGGAGGAAACAGGTGTAGCGTTTCATCCCTGAGGGTGAGCTGGATTCTGAGGGATATTCTCGAGCTCAGGACAAAAGCAGAGGCGTCTATCCAAGTCGGAGTAGAACCCAGTACTCTGCATTCAGCTGGGGCTCAACAAATGCCGTTGGAAAGATAGATGGACAGACAGAGGGGTGGGGGGTTGGGTAGATGAATGGGCAGAAGCCCTGCACGGTATTAAGAACCCCAGTGCTACTGTATCAGAAAACCCAATGAAAGAAACATCTCAGAAAGCATGTGATAGAGTTACTTTTCAATTAAACCATGTAATCCAAGAGTGTGTCCTCCTGTGTAGCTTGCCGAGATGAATGCTACACTGCGATAGAGACCTCACATCATTGGCAATAGATCACTGCCGAGAGCCCATACATCCCTGTGGCACGCAGAGCTCAAAACACATTTGGTTCTCTCCTCTTTATTTCTGTATCTCTTACTCTTCTGACCTTTTCTCTTTATTACTTTTTACACCTCTTGCAACAACCCATTTCTTTTTATATCCATCTAACCAGTCCATTCATGCACTCACTCCCTTCCTTATTACTCCCTCCTTATTAAGGGAGAGTTTGTTAGCCTCTGATGTGTGTGCCAAACTGTGGGTTAGACACCGTGAGGGATACAGTGAGACCTGGAGACCACGGTTCCTCCCAGAAAACTCATTAACTGCAGAATTTGCAGGATGTAGACACGCAATCCAGATCTGCAGCAGGGTGCGTTTGAGGCGTGTGTACCGTGCATGTGCGGTAAATACCAAGGGAGTTAGACAGAAATGAGCAATCTCCCCTCCTGGGGTGACGGCGCAAGAATGCAGAGGGAAAGTCTATAGGCAGTGGGGGTCGTGGGCAGTGGACTGTGATCTTATTTGGAATTATGGATTTTTCTCAATCAACAGATGCTAGAAGGACAGCTTGTTAGTGGAATAGCTGGAGCCAAGCACATCCCTTTTCTCTCTCTCTCTCCCTCCCTGTAGCTCCCCCTTCTTAACCTCTTCTTCCCTACTCTGTCCTCGTCTGCTCCTCACCTCCCCATTCTCGGGTTCCTTCTGCCTCTTTCAGTACCAGGCGGCTCTGATGGCAGATGATTCTTGGGTTTAAGCTGTCAGAACTCAGGAGAAAAAAAGGTGTTGCAGGAGAGCGTGGCTGTCCAGATGGCTGCGTTGTTGCCGTGAGCAAGTGTGTGTTCGTGAGTGCGTGTTTGTATGCATGCGTTTGGTCACGTGTTTGCATGCATGCGTGTGCAGTGAGAAAACAGGCGTGGAAGTGTGGAAGCCTCCAGCTGGTGACCAGAGCCCCAGCACCATGGAGACAAAGGTTGTGACAGTCTCTGTCTTACCCCAAGAAAAGGCGATGGTAATTTCTGGATCACGTGGAGCATGGAACACGGGCAGCTTTTGTTAGCAGTGTTCCCCTTGGAGAGTTTAAGGCGGAAAACTGGCTGAAATATTTTAGTGTCCCAGCTTCTGGGACTAATAATCCTGCCAGCCTGTCATGTCATGCTGGGCTTGGCTGTCTGCTCTCTCTCTCTAAGAATGTGCGAACAAACCTGCCACTTATAGCGGTTTGCTTTGATTCCTGCCCCTCCCTTTCCTTACCCTGCTATTCCCGAACCTGCCCATCTGCTTATCTTGCCATCTGCACCTTCCCAGGCTGCAGAGACGCCGAGGGATCGGGTCTCCTGCAAGGGGCCCGGCATCGCCAGCATTCAAGATAGCTGTCGTCATCCTCACTCACTTGCTTCTCCAGGAGTGGATTTCTCGTGCCCTTTGTTCCTCTTCTGACAGTCCCTTTTCTCTTAACTTTCCCTGATTTTGGAGTCCCCTTTTTGGGAATCTGGAATTCCGGTGTCAGAAAGTTTACAATCAATGAGAGAAGGGTGCTTCTTGGTGGCATGTGGTTCTAACGAGACAAATGACAAGGTGACACACGGGTCCTGATTGGTGGGCTGTGGGGCTCTGAGGAGTGTGGTGCTTTCACAATGCTTGGGGGCAGAGCTGTGTGGGAATGCAAACTTTTTAACCATCAGATCATTCCTTTAAAGGAGGAGATCCCCCAAAATAAACACTTGGGCCTGTACTGTCCAAGAAAAGTTGAGAAACACAAAGGGAAGTGACACTTTTGGGGGGCAGGCAGGGAGAGGAGAAGAGGGAGAGGGGGAAATCTTAAGCTGGCTCCATGCCCATCGCAGAGCCTGATGCCAGGCTCGATGCCACGATCCTGAGATCATGATCTGAGCCGAAATCAAGAGTCAGATGCTTAACTGACTGAGCCCCCCAGACACCCCTAAGTGACAAGTTTTATAAGAGGTGAAAGAGAGACTAAGTAGCAGGCATCGTGAAAGCCATATCACTCTGCTACATGAAGGGCCAAGGTAGATGGACCCATGTAAGTCCATAAGTCATGCCACGTCTCTGTGACACGGAACCCTAGAAGACTTCTCTGCCCCTGGATCGAGACAGAGATGACTGTGTGTCTGTTAAGTGATCCCCGAGGTGATTTGGAGCTTGACCATGGTTGTCAGTGAGGGTCACATGAGAGAAGTGCTTGGCAAAGTTGGTTGCTAAGTGGTCTTGGACTTGATCAGAAGCCTGATGTTCATGAATAGCAGACTCGATCCTGGCAGGCTGGCTTGCTGCTCCAGCCTGGCTCTTCCTTTGGCCAGAAGCTACAGACCATGTCTGCAGCTGGGTATGCAGCTCTAACTGTCCAGCAGATCCGAGATTGTCATGCTCCTTCTTTCTCAGGGCTGCCCAGACACACCACACTGATGCTGCCTCCCACCATTCTCGTGAGGCCCGCCCAGTGGAAGCGGGCAGCTCATTGAGCTGACTGAGGTATCCAGTAAAAAGGTTATGGTTGGCATCAGTCCACCAGAGGGAGTTACCAAGAGGCTTTTCTTGGCCCTAAGGGCTGATCTAACACGAGAGTGTGGGAGATTTTGTAATCATCTTTTGATCCATAGGGCACACGGAGACAAGCATCCCTGGGGGGACACTGAGGGATCTCTTGGGTCCTGAGAGGGGCAGAGGGCTTCTGTCTCCTGTGACTGCCCCAGTCATGTCTATAGTCTTGACTACGCAAAGATATTGTGTCACTTGGAGAGTAACAGGATCAAATCCTCACCCAGCCCATAGGCAGTGGCAGAAAACTGCCATTTTGAGCACCTCTACTGTGCCAAGTCCATGCTGAGTTCCTTATTACCATTTTAAGCACCTCCAGTGTGCCAAGCCCATGGCTAATTGAGGTGGATCAGAGGAAGAAATGGGCCAGAGTGCTTTCAGAATCTGCTCAACATCTCACCACCGGCAGTGATGTTTCTAGGTTTCAAACTCAGATTCGTGGCCATTTTATTCTCCGACTGATCAAAAATCGCATTATGGTGAGCCAGGGAAGTTATAAGCTCTCTCTAAGCTATTGCCACATAGCTGGGCTACTTCAGCTGTCAAAAAAAATGTCCATCATCTTTGGTTGGGGCTGGTCATGAATTATGCAAGCTCAGATTTACGTGAGGTCTTTGGGGATGCAGCCTTGCACTGCATACTGCTGCTTGGAGTTTAAAATAGACCAGATCAGGTGGAACACGCTCTGTTCCAGTGGCCAAGCGATCTGCACAGAGCTGTTATCACCACTGACTCCTCCAGCCACTCTCTGGCACCTGGCCCCAGATTCAGACTGATGGCCAGATCATCTGGCTGTCAGAGAGAATTAAAGTGAATGACAAACTTTACTTCTATTTCCTGCCAACTAGATTCAGAATATCAGAGTTGGGGAAGGGGACCTCAGAGGAAATCTTGGGGAAAATAAATAAGACAAATCAGACCAGAACATCTAAAAAATCAACTTGCCACAAAATAAAATAGAGTCAGTGAATTTGGGACCATCTGAGCCAGAGAGAACACAGTCAAAGGCCCAAGAGGCCAGGCAGGCAGTGGAGAGGAGCAAAGCAGGGCCAAGCGTCAGGCAGTAGAGTGGTGAGGGCCGCAGAGAACCACGGACAGGCCAGCCTCTGCTCTGCTCTGGCAAGTGGTGCCATGCTCCGCACTGCCAGAACCTATAAGCTGAAAACCTAGATTTAAAATGTTGACGACTAGGGATGCCTGGGTGGCTCGGTCAGTGAAGCCTCTGCCCTCAGCTCAGGTCATGATCTCGGGGTCCTGGGAGAGAGTCCCGTGTCAGGCTCCCTGCTCAGCGGGGAGTCTGCTTCTCCCTCTGCCTCCCGCTCCCCTTGCTTGTTCCTTCTCTCTTTCTGACAAATAAATAAATAAAATCTTTAAGGAATAAATGAATAAATAATAAAATGTTGACAACTAATTAGGAAATTTTAAAGCACTTGAGAGCCAAATACACCCAAGACTGGATTTGCCCTATGAGCTGTGGTTTGTAACCTCTGATTCAGAAGGCTAATCTGATTTACCCAAGCCTGAATGGCAAGAGTGCTGTGTTGGTCTAGCCTTATTCCACTGTGGGGCAGTCACGTTTCTCACCTCTTTTTTTCTTTTTTTCTGTTTTAAAAATTATTTATTTATTTGAGAGAGAGAAAGCAAGGGAGAGCATGAGCAGGGGGGAGGGGCAGAGGGAGAAGCCGGCTCCCTGCTGAGCAGAGAGCCCCATGCCGGACTCTATCCCAGGACCCTGGGATCATGACCTGAGCTGAAGACAGATGCTTCACTGACCGAGCCACTCAGGCGCCCCACCTTGCTCACCACTTGGGTCCAGTGCAGCAGAGGTAGAGTGAGGGACCCTGCTGTTGGACCCCCTCTCTGCTCTTCACAGGACTCGTGCAAGTTCACTGAACTGCCATGATCCCTTCTATCTCAACTGTCACATGGGAGTAATGAACCCTTCTTCCTAGAGCTGTTGTGACAAGCAAATGAGATGGGACAAAAAGTCCCTTTGTGAACCAGGCTACGGACGAAGGGATGAGCCTCATTTCTGAGCCAGACAGCAGTTTGCTGTACTCTCTTCCAAAGCTGTTTCCTTCCGAGGCCCCTCCATCACTTTGTTTGGGACCGATGTCATCCCCATCAGATAAATGACAGGGATTGGTTTGTCCATTCTCCAAGGGAGGAGTGGGTACCAGAAGGGCTTAGCGGCAAAGTCCCCGGGAGTTGATGAGGGCACTGGAACCAGAGCTATGGACCTGTGCCAGGCTGACCTTGCCGCTCAGAGGAGCCCGTCCGTCTTTCCTCCTCGTGTGTCTAGAGAAGCAGCACTTGCCCTCTTACTTTTATGAACACATCAGCCTTACTTATATCTGACATGTATATTACCCCCGGTCCACGTGTGACCCACTGTGCCTACTGCATGTGGGATGTTAACATATTCACTGTGCCCACAGACACAATCCATAACTTAATTTTGTTTCAAAGATACTGCATTACTTCCATTAATGGTCATAAGCCCCTATAGTTTGTCCATTTTTAAGGTGTTATTGAAGCTCCTAGACAATTAAAGTCACTCAGAGATGCTACTTTTCCTACAAAAGAATTACCTAGACCACCAATTCTTCTGAACACATCACCTAATTTGCATCATTCCTTGGTTAAATATAGTATTTGCATGCATAAAGAATAATCTTTGAATATGAAAAGGAATTTTATGATATTGCAATATATCGAGCTCTTTGGAGGAAAGATATTATGTAAATCTCAAAATTAAATATTAAAACAATATTACAGTGCTGCCTGTAGAAATTTGGAGTGTTAAGATCCATATGCTGAAACCAGTTCATTTTTAGGGGCTGGTCTCATTGGAAATTAGCAGGCGAAATTTGCTCCGAAGTAGAGAAAAGATTGAGTCAGAACTTTAAAAAGACTGGAATGACTTTAAGAAAACTTTCATTCAAATTAATAAAAAACAGTTTAAAAACCTTTAAGTAAATGAAATTTTCACTGTCCTTAATTCAATTTCATAGTTAATTTCATTGCTTTCTTCCCACTGTTAACTCTAAAAAGGTTGTTTTTATTGTTTCTTAAGCCCTGACACTGAAAAGGAAATTTTAAGTGGTCTCAGAAAGGTCCGGACCATATTTGCCAACCGCGGTGTGTTGTGTGTTGAGCTGAGTAGGTCAGCAGGTGACACTGTACTTAATCAAAGTCCTGGCTTCCACCCTCCTCAACCTTGGGGCTCTCCACGAGATGGTGAGCTCTAGGGGAAATCAGCCTTTCTCACTTACCCCAGCTTCAGGAGGGAGGGACCACACCATGCTAGGCACAGGGAACCTTGAGAAGTACTTGCCAGGATCCTTCAGTCCCTACATCGGAGTTAGTACAGAGATGTTTCTCTGGGGTGGTGATAGCTGGCCGACCAGGTATCTCCCTCCCCTAAAAGGAAAAACTGAAAAGAAAAAAACAGAACAAAACAAAAACTGAAAGGAAAACTGAAGGGAACAATCTTTGGACGATGCCAGCAGCCCCAATCCACTCAGAGGAGCACAGTGAGATTCAGCCGTACTCAAAGGGGTTTATTTATTTAGTTAAGCACTCTAACTTTGGGAATGTATTCATTCATCTAACACAGTCTTTGTGACTGCTTTCCACAGCCTGACTCATGGGTTCCTGCTTCTAGGGGCTCCCGTCTGTTCTCTTTCTCAACAAATATTTATTGAGGCTTTCTGTGCATCATGCGCTGCTCGAAGCACCAGGAACACAGGAGCAAACAACACAGACACAAATCTGTGCCTTGCGGAGCTCACATTCTGGTCCACAGCACTCACTGGGACTGGGGTCACAGGCCCAGACAAGTCACAAGGGAGCAGACAACTAGCGGGGAAGCAACACTAGGGGCCCGTCAGCTGGGCTCTTGGTCCCACAGCCTGCTGTGGTGCCAACCTTCACTTTCCGATGGTTAGAAGGTGGTCACATTGAGAGAGAACATCTCAGTCTATAGCGACTAGGCTGAACACTGACAGTGTTGGGTGGTCTATTTTACGACTCAGTAACTGACCAGTTTGGGCTTCTTATGGACAGATATCACCTGCAGGACCATGCAATGCTCGTGTGTGGGTATTCTCCATGTTTCCGGTCCTGGGCAATGCCTGGTGATGCTGCTGACAGCTGGGGAACAGCTGAGAATGCCCTGCCCTGCCTCCCGGCCAGGATGACTGCAAGGCCCCATGCGGCCTGGGGCTCATTTGCTCACTGTACTCCAGCTTGGGCCAGGCACTGCAAGTCCGTGCTTTGTTGAGTGCAAATGGGACAGGCTGCTGGCAGTGAGATTGTAGTATGTTTCTTACCCTGTCCCAAGTCCAAATGACATTGCAATAACCCTCCTCCTAGAGGGAACCTCACGGAGAGAACTTCTAGTTGGATCATGAGCTAGTTGCTGTTCGCCCCATGGCCTTGGCAAAGGAGGTGGGAGGGAGGAGGGGTTCTGGTGATGTGTCTGCCCCGCGCTCCTCCCGCAAATGTCAGCTCCGTGAGCCCCAACAGTAATCTTCAGGACAGCATGCCTGTACCCGTCTTATTGGCTCTTGTTCCCCAGTGTCTAGCTAGATGCCTGAAATAACAGAAGTCAATAAATGTTTATTGAGGGATTAATAAATTATCAAGCAAATGTATGAATGAGAGCCTCAGTCTTTCTTAGACTCAGCTCAGGCGTCTGCATGTGGAGCAGCTTGAGCCCTCTCCATGGTCTTCACTTCATCACACATCTCTGGGCGGGTGCTGGGTTTGGAGTTAAGCCCCAACATTCTTCCAGATGTGGCTGAGACCTGGAACTTCCTGGTGGCACTGTCCTCCCAAAACATGGCCCTCAGAGAGACCCTGTGCTATGAGCCGGGCTGCGGCTCCCCTGTGGGCAAGCCCCAGCTACTGGAGCGAATGCATAGCTGGGGGTGGTTGGGACGGCGTACTGACGCGCTGTCTGTCCACCGGCGTGCCAACTCCGTGCCTGTCATTTTCACAGCGCCAGCCATGTTAAACAGGCGGGAGCACCAGGGGTTTTTGAATGCCGCAATTAACAAAACAGTAATCAAGCTAAGTGTTTAATTTCAGAAAATTAACATCTTCTCTGAGCGGATGTGAAAGAGGGAGAAAAAAAGGCGCATTAAATGTTCTGGGTAAATAAAGGCAACACCAGACCACAAATCTATTCCAGTTCAAAGGAGACTCTTGGCCAACCCTCAGGCCTTGGGATCAGTTTCCTTCTGAGGCCCCAGCTGCAGGACATCGGCGAAAGAATGGAGCCCTAGGATCTTAACATGTGTGTGCCTTTCTTTCCCTCTTTCCTCCCCTCTCCTCTCCGCCCCTCTCTCCCATCCTCACCCCTCCCTCCTGTCCCCTCCTCTCTTCCCTTCCCTTCCCTCTTCTCTTCTCTTCTTTCCTTTCCTTTCAGAACAGAGCAAATGCTTTGTCTGTCCAGAAGAGCTCAAGGGCACAAGACCCCCTGGGAGCCTATCTGCCCCATACAAAATCCTTATTGGTCTCTGAACTGTACTAGTTACAAGGATGATACAATGAGTTCTTGCACGTGCATTAGTTTTTCATGCACATAGGCTGTACTTGTCCTGATAGACTTTATGGCTCCCAGGGGAAAAGACCAGGTCTCACTCCTCCACTAACCCCTGTACGTCAGCACAGTGTCCTCTGCTCTGGCCTTACTTAACATTCATGGTCTTGTGGTGCCTCATAAACCAGCCGGCTGTCTCTTGTTTGTAGGTGCATGTTTGCTTGTGGTGGAGGAAGCTTGGAAGGGGGTGGGTGTGCAGGGCACTGGCTGGGGACAGGACCTCCCGGTGTCTGTTGGCTTATGTGATACCCTGGGAGAGAGTGAGGGCCCAGGACAAGGACTGGAAGGACAAGGGAGACAGCTGTGCCACAGGAACAGGGTGAAGTTTGAGCACAACAAGCAGCCTTGAGGCATGGTGATGAGGTGCCACAATTTGGAAGGGAGGAAAGGCTGTCGGCGGTTGTGGGTGTTGGGCTGAACGTGGCCACAGGTCCTCAGAGAGGGGACTGGAAATGCGGCTTAGGGAACAGCTTTCCTAGGGGGCGTCTCACAGACAGCTGACATGGAGAAGAGAGAAAACAAACCAGGAGAATGAGCGGATGGTTTGCAAATACATTGGAGACATGCCAGGGGCCCCGGAAGTGTTCGGGGACAGTGGCAAGGGGAGGGGGGGATTCAGTTCTGCGCATGTGTGATTTGTGGACATTTGGAGTTCCGGAGTCCAGGTACGACTTCTGCATTTGGGTATTTTCTCCACAACGTGGGAGATGAGCTTGGTTGCGGAGGGTGCACGAAGTACTGGGGTCGGTGGTTCAAAGAGCATGGCAAGTTTGGCAGGGCCGTTGCAGAGAGTGGGGGATGGGATTGAGGAGAGAAATCCCTCATTTCCAGGAAGCGCTGAGGGCTCCTTGGAAGCTGGGGATCACGTGTTTACGAAGCCATCCACCTGCCCTGTTACGTGACCTTCTCAGCAGTGCATGGCTGACCCTGCAGGAAGTTAATCATGGATCTCTCTTGAGATGAGTTTTGCTGGCTGTGTCCTCAGAAAAGATAAAGGCGACTCGTGCCTGAGGGTTAAGGGATTATTGCCATTTAGGTTATTACAAAGATGGAACTGGGCTGGATAATGAGGGATGCCCATAAGGAAGAGGGCTGACGTGTGGGGTGGAAGTCAAGGCCGAGAGGGCTGGTTGAGCCAGCAAGAGTTGCAGGGGCTTGTCAGAGGTTGCTGGGAGGAAGGAGAAGACCTGAGTTTGTGGCTTTGAAAATGGAGCCACTTCAGGTGAAACTGAATCCAGGTGTGCCATGAGAATGGGCAGATGTGGAAGAGTGGTGGGGGTCGGGGAACAGGAAGTGGTTGGACATGGAAGTCATCCACCAAAGGGCAAGTCCTGGGATGGAGCAGACAGAAACCCAGGTCTTCAGTGAGTCAGGAATGGTGGTAAGAGTGAGTACACAGTGCTCCCAATGTGAAGAGCGGCAGCTCTGCCCAGTGACATTTTAACAGAGGGTGCCAGAGAGGGTGAGCCACAGTGTGGAGATGGTGACTGGGAATAAGGAGGGCATAGCCCACTTCCTGACCTTGAGTTGTGCTAGGCATGAAACTGTCCACTGCCACATTTCAGAGGGCTGCAGGGCACAGGTGTCCCCAGGCATCAGAGTCAAGAGAAGGGAGACCCATACAGTTGTGGGGATAGGAGGCCACCCAGGACCCCATGAGCTGGATGCTTCCTTCCTCTGGCCCAGGGCTCCACCCATTTCCACCTGTCTGGATTCCCCTAATCTCCCTGAGGCACTGCCCTCCCCCGTGCCGGGCATCCCCCGGGCTAGAAGCCTGAGTGTAGGAGGAGAGCAGAGATGGCCAGCACCATCATTTCTGTCACTGCTCTCACCTGCTAAGGGCTTAGGGAAGTCACTTCCTCTCTCACCGTCAGTGCTCTAAACCCATAAATTGGAAGAATTAGTAGAAAACTGAATAACCTCAGATGTCCTTTCAAAATTTTATATTCCAATTTCTAGATTTCTAGACAAATAGTTCTCAAATTGAAATGTACATCAGAATCCCTTGAAGGGCTTGTTAAAACACAGATTGCTGAGCCCTTCCCCCACCCCCGAGTTTCTGATCCAGTAGCCTGGAGTGGGGCTCGAGATTCTGGATGTCTCACCAGTTCCCAGGTGATGCTGATCAAGGATCCCGTTTTGAGAACTAGCAGGATCAGTTGGATGTTCCCACCACAGAACGCCTCCACATCAGAGTTAATATCACCCTCTGCTATAAACCTGCATCCCCAGAGCAGCCCCCAGCTCCTACCCTCAGCTGTCTTACCCCTGCCTTTGGCTTGGAATCAGGACCTTTGTGGATGGACCCAGGAAGGAAGCCCCAGTCAGGGATATAGGGCTGACTCAGCCACCTGGGCCTAAGACCCCCACTTTCTCTCCCACTCCTGCTTTTTTGAGCCCAGGGGGAGATTCAGCCAATATTCTACAACAGAATCAAAATGATGCCATCCCCTCAAAGCAGTCCTCTGTCCTTAGCTGACTCCAAGGTAAAGAGGAAGATTGGAAGGGCGTGTCAGGGTCATCTCAAGGCAAGCCCGGAGCAGAAGTCAAGAAGCCAATATCCACAATAGAGGAAAATAATTAGAAAAATAATTAATTCTGCTTTTGTATTCATATCCAGTCTGCAAACTAATTGCTTGTTTGTTTAATCTACTTTGGCCAGAAGTGTTACTGCACCAAAAATATTTAATGAGTCAGGCTTCCTAATGTAAAATTCAAGCATATTTGTGCAATGAAATGAGTTTTCATCATCAGAGGGAGAACCCGTTATGTGAGCAGCACCTTCCTGAAGTTATCTCCCAGAATAGAAATGTCAGAGGAAACACAATTCGTCATTTGCACAATTCATCGTTGTGCAAACTCTTTTTCTTTGTCTTCCGTACTGGTGGGCCTGAAGTCTTTAGCTGACATTTAAATTGAGATTTTTAGGGGCACCTGGGTGGCTCAGTGGGTTAAAGCCTCTGCCTTGTCTCAGGTCGTGATCCCAGGGTTCTCTGCTCAGCAGGGAGCCTGCTTCCCCCCTCTCTCTTTCTGCCTGCCTCTCTGTCTACTTGTGATCTCTCTCTGTCAAATAAATAAATAAAATCTTTAAAACAAAACAAAACCAAATACTCTTTAAAAAAAATAAATCGAGATTTTAGTTTTTTCTGAAGAATGTGTTTCATGTAAGGAAAAGGTAACCCACCACCTCCAACCCCTCACTCCCACTCTTGTCACCCATGCCTTTTAGGAGCACCCATAATTTAATCTGAGGCCTCAAGGGGGCTTTTGGAGGCTTTCCAGAATTTTTGGATCTCTTGGTGAGTTGTTCGGAGTCTGGGCTGGGGACGTAGGAAATAGGACTGGCTTCAGGGCTCTGGGACTCCTGCTTCTGATTCACCCAGAGCAGCTCTGAATTGCGCTGTTTCTCCTTTAAGGCTTCAAGGAAAATTTGGTTGGGAGAAAGGATTCCACAGCACCTAAAAAAGAAGAAAAATTAGAAGGCTACTAATGTTAGGGTAGCATTTCAGCTGAAAGCTTTCAGTGAAGTGAGGATAGCCCTAGCCTCCCAGCTTCTGGCTCTGTGCCGTGTAAAGGCACCCCTGTCCCCGGGCTCCCAGAACTGCTATATTCAGCCCCCCTCTGTATTCCTCCCTGGGAGCAGCCTCCTCAATGCTGTCCTCCGCGTGCTCTGTAGAAGGCAGTTCACACCCTTGCCTCCCCTCCCCACCCCACCCCACCTTCCTCCCCGAAGGGCCACTATCCATGTTAGGTATTGGTACATGATTTTCTGACCCTTTTACCTTCAGTGTCGTTAGAGAAGAGCCTGCAATCATTACAGTAAGGGCACACTTTTATGGAACATCTATTATGTGCTAACACGGTGGGAAGAGGCTAAAGACATGACTTATGCCCTAAAGAGTTCAGTCCAGTGATGGAGAGCAGAGATGAGCAACTGGAAAGTTAGATCACAGTGCACTGTCCCAAGGTGGAAATTACAACCGATGAGAGTCACTAAAATAAGGGCTTTGAATTGGGGGGGGGGGTGGGACAAGGTGCCCTGGTGGGCGTGGTCAAGCGGGACTAAGGCAGGGCAGCATGTGGCCTGATCTGTGACTCTGAAGGCTACTGGGTCATGAAGAGATGTTTCAGAGATCCTCCAAAGCTGGGTTCTACTGGGACAGGGTGTGTGGAGCAGTTAAAAGAAAGCAATGGGCTCCTCTGGGGGAAATGGGGGGGCAGCCTGGACTGGTCAGGGGCTGCTATGCTGTTAAATGTTAGAAGGGACATTGGGACTTTTTCCAATGGGAAGCCATTGAATATTTTTTTAAAAGATCTATTTATTTTAGAGGGAGAATGAGCGCAAGCACCTTATGGGGTTAGGCAGAGGAGAGAGAGAATCTTAAGCAGACTCCCTGCTGAGCACAGAGCCTGACTAGGGACTTTATCTCAGAATGCTGAGATCATAACCTGAGCCAAAATCATGGGTCAGACCCTTAAATGACTGAGTCACCCAGGCACCCCCCACTGAAGGTTTTTGAGCATCAGAATAACATGCGTGAATCAAGCTTTGGAAAGAGTAATCTGGCTGCTGTATAATGTGACATGAAGAGGCCCAGGAGTGTACAAGGGAGGTGGGACAGGATGTTAGGAGTAAGGAGATACAGGTGACAAGACCATGAGAAAGGCAGGGACAGAGCAAAGAAAGCATCCATGACACCTGGGTTTGAGTCACACTATCAGATGGGTAGGCCATGGCTCATCCCCTCACAGAGTCACAAGGTCCCCCTGTCCTCAAGGACAAGGAACCTATTGTTTACATCCTAGATTACTTCCCAGAAAAACTTTAGGTCATCGTGAGATGTCACAGGAAACAATCTGTCTTCTGGAGCATCCATCATTCCAACCTCTAGGGAACCCTGCTGTGAACCTTCCCCTTCTCCAAGCTCATTCTTCTCCATCATGTCCATCTTGACTGGGTAGACATGTTCATTTATCCCCACAAAGATATTTATCAGATAAATGCCCAGGACTGTCGCTGGGTTGTGCTTTCACATTTACATCAGGAGCTATGCCCAGGCATTGCTTTGCATATGTAAAGAGGAGTAGACCCAGAAGGAGACTGTGAGGTGGTTGCTGAGATCCCATAGCCTAGCAGACTAGATTTAGGTAGAAAGAGCAAGAGGCAGTACAGGGCATATCCACAGAACATTCAAAAAAATCTGTAACACAAGGATCAATACTCCTGTTTTATAGTTGATGAAGTTGAGGCCCAGAGATGTTAAGTGAACTTAGTCCAAGATCGCACAGGAAGCAGACGGCAGAATAGGAACACACGTGTCTCTATGGCATCTGTAGGGGCCATAGTTCTTCTCTCTTTCTGCCAATTCCTACTGCCCTGGGCTGCGCTCTAGGATCCTGACTATTCCTCACCCTGCCTAGTTTTCCTCATAGCTGGGGTCTGTGGTATACAGATTGTGGGTGGTTAGTCCAAGAATAATTTGGCTGGAAAATGCTATTCTAGAAAGAATAGAAGAAGTTAGCAT
Organism: Mustela putorius furo; assembly: GCF_011764305.1. Lineage (NCBI taxonomy): Eukaryota > Metazoa > Chordata > Mammalia > Carnivora > Mustelidae > Mustela > Mustela putorius. Next base: position 106,339,364 of record NW_025421987.1, on the reverse strand, counting down.
TACCATGTGATCCAGCCATTTTACAATGAGATATAAACCCAAGAGAAATGCAAACCTAGGTCAGCACAGAAACTTTACATGAATGTTCCTTAGCAGCCTTATTCCCAACAGCCAAAATGTGTAAACAAGCCAAATGTCCGTCAGCTGAGGGATATTCCTCCCAGCAAAAGCATATGCCCAGGAAGTTAGAAGAGATTCCTAAGCCTCAGAGCACACTGTTTGGTGTGGGATAGCAGCATCTCTCTGAGAGGTCGCTGTGACGACCTTCCCTCTGCCACGTACCACGCAGAAGGGCCAGGAAATACTTCCCCCACCTGCCCAGCATGGATTATCGTGAGCAATGCAGATGGGCTCTTTCTATGGGCCTCCTTGGAAAATTCACTTATGAAGGTCCCCCTAAGTAGAGAGGTCATTTATCTTCCAGGAGACTTACAAGGGCTGTCACCTGAGCCAAGGGGAAGGCGACTCAGCCGTGACCCTCACCCCAGCTCCTAAGGCAGGTGAGAAGTGGCCTCAGAGCAAGACTGTTCCTGGTCTGCTTTCTACCTGCAGAAGCATCACTGTTTTCCCTTAAGATGAAATCTGCCAAAACTTGAAACCCAAGTTTCATATTTTTTTTTTAAAGATTCTGTTTATTTGACAGACAGAGATCACAAGTAGGCAGAGAGGCAGGCAGAGAGAGAAGAAGGGAAGCAGGCTCCCCACCGAGCAGAGACCCGGATGTGGGGCTCGATCCCAGGACCCTGGGATCATGACCTGAGCCGAAGGCAGAAGCTTTAACCCACTGAGCCACCCAGGCACCCCAAGTTTCATATTTTCTATAAACTCTTCAGGCATTTTTCTCCGATAGATCCACTTAATTTTGAATGTATGTGTGTGTTGCTATTGTTTTTTAAAACTGCTTTAAGTACTTTTGATATCTTAAATAAAATAATTTAATACAGTAAACTGTTACATCATTTATTATATCCCCAAATGGATTATGGTTAAAGCTGTTTGAAAGAATTATTTTGACACAAAAATCAATTAAGACATTAGGAAGCAATTTTTAATAAGCAAAGATAATGCATTAGAAGTCAGTAATTGTCCTAGAAAAAAAGCATCAACTCATTCTCATATTTTGGGATTTGAGGTGCTTAATTGTTGGGGGGGTGGAAATGCCTTTATTAAATAAGGAAAACAAAATGAATGAGAGGAAGACTTTGGATATGACTGAGTCAGTAACTAAATGAAAGGGTCTAGGAAGGTCACAAACATAAAATACATGGTCCAGGTGAACCAGAGGAAGGACAGCAATGGTTCCACACACAAAGACTCAAGGTTTGGATTCTGGGTTGACTCTGGGATAGATACACGCCCCCCCTCCCAGACCACAAACACTACTGAAGCCTTCCTTACAAATGGAGGGCTGGCCAAGGCCACGGGCAGCGATGACCTGTGACCAGTGTGGGCCCCTGTTTGCCCTGTGTCACCTGTGAGTTCTTTCATAACTTGCAGTCGAGGCCGTCCTGTCTCGGCAATTTATCCACATCTCATTTGTCAGCTCAGGCGAGAACATTCTGCACACTTTCTCTGCTGTATGTGATATGCTATCTTGGATCTGCCTGCTTCAAAAGCAATTTGGGAGTATGATCTCCCCAAAGTCTTCCTTGGCGAAAAAGAGACAGTGACTCACTGACTCAGCCTGTCTTTGCATTTTCTCCTTCCCTGAGCCCCTTGACCAGTGGAGTTTAAGTCTCTTGCTGCTTCTGACACATCTAAAGGGCCTCTTATTACTGGCAGTAGCTTCCCTTATCAGGCACTCCTGGTGCCGGTTCTTTTTTGAACCCAGCTAATTTTGTCTGGGTGCTTGACACAACACTGTGCATTGCCTCCCCCTCTTCTTTTTGCATCCTGATTTCTTATCAGGTCCAGCCTCTGTATTGTGCTAAGAAGGAGTACAGGGCAATTTTGATCATATTTGGGGCTTTGGAGCATCTCCTCTTTAGGAACCTTCTCGAGCCTTCAGTGCCCTTTTCCCCCAAATAACCCCTAAGCTAATTCTTATTAATTCTAAAAGAAGTTCCATATTTATTTCTCTGCTAAATTTTAATAGTTTTATGAGCTCTTTATTTTCATTTTCTTCTCTCCGTAGAATGTTCAATTTAGTCAAAAGTGCTCTTGTGAGGGAGAGACTCTTTCAAGCATTCAGTAAAACCATTTCTTCATCTGAGGAGGCAAGTTTATGGAGAAAAGACAACAGGCCAAGACTTCCTGTTGAAACCAGCATATTCGGGTTCGTGGGGCTGCTGCTTTGAGTTTATCTTCCCAATCCTCTTTCGTCTGCCTAATTTTGCCAGAAGAAGGTGGTGTTTGTATGGATATCTGAACTCATTTTTTATTTTTTGTTTTGTAAGAATGTTTCATAACACGTAAAACACCAGATTTAGAGATGGCATTTGCATTTGGAGAAGGAAAATAAATCCATATTTGTCACCCCAAAAAACCAGATTGGTGATGACCCATGTCAGAGTACCAAATGTAGGCTGCCCTTGGTTTTCAGGGAGGAAGAGGAATACTCTCCCATTACCCTCCCACGTGTTAAATCCCATCGCAATGAAAACATAAGACATTTAGAGTGACCTGTGTGAGGATAAACAGCCCGCAAGGGGGTCTGGGAACATTGTCATCACCATAAATCTGAGCAGTGTGGGCAGTGGTGACCCTTACCCTCTGGTAGCTTCTTCCTGGTCCACATACCGACTGGCTGCAGAGGTCTTTGCCATCCGTGGAACGGGGACTTTCTTCTCGGATTTGGCTCTGGATTGCTTCTGGATCACCTGCCCCATGATTACCTCTTTACCACCTAACCACAGCTAGATGCCAGGGATCTTCAGGACAGGGCTGTGACTTTTTTTTTTTTTTTTTAACTCATCCTTCTGTCCCCAGTGACTAGAGTGGGGGCTTGGCACAGTGGTTGGCAAATATGTTGAGTCTTGAATGGTGGTTTTCCAGGGATTAGAGGCCAAGGAAAGAACCAAGTCCATCAAATCCTCAGGCCACTAGGTTAATCTTTCCAATTTCTAATCTATGGTGCTTTAGCTCTCAAGGCAGAGGAGGATACCTATATGGCATTGATGTGGTTGGCAACACATTAAATCGTGTGTCCACGTGGGCTGTGGGCAGCATGGAGCTGGGCAGCAAGTGTGGCAGGGGTGGAGGAAGCGGGTGTCCCCAAACCGCCTGTGTTGATGCCCCACCAGGATCCCCTTGTAATCTGGCCTGACTCCAGACACTGTGGCAACTCCTCCTCTCCCTGGCTCTGCCCAGTGCCCTTGAGGTCAGGAATGCCAGCCATGAGCCATCCCCACTTAAGCATCCAGCCTGTTGCTAACTCCAAGCTCAGTTCCTGGTTTCCTTTTACATAACTTCGCGGTTTCATTTCACACGTTCCCTCCTCCTGAGGACACTCCTTGCCACTTGACTTCTAGGTAATCCCACTCCCCTGCTTCCTGCCATCTCATTGGCTTTGCCTACTCCGGGTCCTCGGCTATTTCTCCTCCTCTCCTGAATCGTAGATCATATATTCTCTTCTCATTCCCGCGAGGGCCTCTGTCTATCCTGCAGCTTTCGGCATCTCTGAAATACTGATGGCTTAACACCACTGTCTCCAGTCTGGACCTCCTATCTGTGCATCTGCCTGCGCAGAAGCTTCTTTTTTTTTTTTTAGATTTTTATTTATTTATTTGACAGAGAGAGAGATCACAAATAGGCAGAGAGGCAGGCAGAGAGAGAGGAGGAAGCAGGCTCCCTGTTGAGCAGAAAGCCTGATACAGGGCTTGATCCCAAGAACCTGAGATCATGACCTGAGCTGACGGCAGAGGCCCAACCCACTGAGCCACCCAGGCGCCCTTGCGCAGAAGCTTCTACTCTGTCTTGCCACATCTCAGTTCACGGCAGCCCCACTCTTCCAGTTACTCAGGCTAAACACCTTGGAGTCATCTGGGCTCTTCCATTTCTTCCCCACCCCACATCCAGTGAGAGGTGCTAAATCTATTCAGAATCTGACCACCCCCATTCTCACCCCCTCCACTGCTCCGAACCTGGTCCGAGTAGCCACAGGCTTGCAGCCGGATCGTTGCAATTGTGTGAAGCTAGAGCTTTCAGCCTTGGCACGGCCCCTGCATTCTATTTGCAGTGCAGCCCAGGGTGAGGCTGTTAACGCACAGGTCAGATGGTGTCACTCCTTGGCCCACCACCCTCCCGTGGCCCTCCATCTCACTCGGGGTAGGAGCCATTGTCTGCAGCCTCATCTCAGCTCTAGTCCCACTGGCTCTTGGCTGCTCATCTGGAACACTGGGCTACTCCCAGGTTAGAACTGTGACCCTGGCCTTTCCCTCTCACAGGCTGTTCTCCCAGGTGTGTGCGTGTCTGCCCCCCTCCTCCCACCCCATGCTTCCACATCGACTTCTCAGGCAAGGCCTTGCTGACCCAGTGGTTTGGAACTACAGCCTTCTCCCAGCTGGCCTCCTATACTCTGGCATTCTCTGTAACCCTCTCCCCTGCTCCACTGGTTCCCTTGTTACTATTTTAAAATCCCTTGTGATTGGTCAATTCCATCTGGCCTCTGAATCTCTCCACTAGAAAATAAACTCCATGAGGGCAGGGAATTTTTTTTTTTTCATTCACTGTGGAATCTCTAGAACCCAGAACGGTGCCTGGCGCATGGCAGATGCTCCGTGAACATTTGTTTAATGACTTCATTAATGGATCTGGATCATGATGCTAAGTTAGGAGGAAGAGAAGGTGCCTTTGATGGTTGAATCAGGATCAAAAATTGTTTCAGTTTACCAGATTCATAGGCCAAATATAGCCCCATAAAGGTAAAAACATACATGTAGATCCCTGTAGTCAGAGCCAGAAGCTTACTCTACAAACAAAAGAAGAGGAACGCACCATGAGGAAACCTAAAGCTTAGATTTGACAGTAATTTCAGAATCAAATGGCAGGGGCATTTTAAAAAAAATTTTTTTATTTAACTTTTAAATTTTTAAATAAATATATAATGTATTTTTATCCCCAGGGGTACAGGTCCGTGAATCGTCAGGTTTACACATTTCACAGCACTCACCATAGCACAAACTTTCCCCAGTGTCCATATCCCCACCACCCTCTCCCATCCCCCCTCCCCCCAGCAACCCTCAGTCTGTTTTTTGAGATTGAGTCTTTTATGGTTTGAGTAACATGTTTTTGATGCAAAAAAACAACAACAAAAAACAAAACAAAACAAAACAACTTGATGGTCCCATTAACAGATGTATAATACACAGATTATGGGAGATGGTAGGTTTGCCCTAATAATCTTTGCTGCTTAAACAGCAGTGGGAGAATTGAATTTACCTCTGGGCCACATGCCTAAAAAGACAATATGAGCCCCATTTGGACAAGAGCCACCTCGGGTAACTACATGTCATGGGAGAAATGTTCACAGTATCTGGCCATTCTTTTCAGCAGGAAAAACTCAGGGGAGACCTAACTAGTTTCTTTAGCTATTTGACAAGCCATTCCGTGGAAGAAGGAGCATTCACTATTACTTTAGTCAGTGGAACTGAGACTGTTGAGAAGAAGACGAATTTAAGATAAGGATAGGAAGACACGCAAATTGGTGAGAGCTACCCAAGTATGAAGCCACAGCTCCCAGAGGCAGTGAGCAACCCGTCCCTGGAGACACAGCAGGGCCCAGCAGAGAATCCTTAATAGGGGGATTCAGGACTGCATAAAATCAGGTCCTCCATGAAGCAGACATCAAGATGGGATTAGAGGTGCCAGAGATTGGGGAAATGGGAGGGGAGGCCAGAGGAAGCCAGGAGAGCCATCAGATCACAATGAAGGGGAGAGGGCAGGAAAGAGGACTGGATGGGAAGACTTTGACCACCACGCTGTATAAAGAAGTATCGGTGAGTCCGATGGGGAGTCTTTGGGGGAAAGCTGCCCAACAGAAGGGTTAGGAATTGGTCTTTGGAAGCATCCTCACTGCTCTCAGTCAATGGCTGGAAGCAGCCTATGGAGGGTGGGGCTCTAAGTGGCTTCCGAGGGCAGCAGCCGGGGCCATGAGTCGGCTATACTCCCAAGGGTGGGAGCTCTTGCAAGTGTGTTTTGGGGGCCCTTAATGGGAACTGTGCAGGGTCCTGGGTGGACTCCATTATTCTAAGCCCTCCTAACACCACGTATCACCCTGTGCTCTCCTGGGGCTTCCAGGACTGTGAGCATCTTCGTGACAAGAACTCAGCATCCCTACCCCTGGCCTGGGGGCCAGCATGTCCTCGGTACTCCCTGAGAGCCCAGCAAGCCGAGAGCAGAGAGCAAAGTGACCCCCACGCCCAGACCCGTAGCCATGCTCTAGACGGGAATCCCTTCATTTAAAGTGAGGCTAGTAAGTGTCGCTCCGCCACAGTCCCCCGAGAAACCCGTGTGGAGTGGGGTTTGCGTGAGGATACGACCTTCCTATCGCTGCAGAAGTGCCAGGACTAAACGGAACAGCCCCTGAGCAGAGCGCAGTTGGAAGCCTCATCCATTACCTGCCTCTTCCCCTAGAAAGACAACCCTCATTTGTTATTTCCAGACTGTTTTCATTTTACTTACAGCGTGTGAAAAGTGTCGAATTGGGAAATAAATAATATTTTTTTCCGAACAGAGGTTTTGGAATCACTTCACAGATTTTGGAATTATTATCCTGTTTCCAAATGTTTGGTTTGTGTATCATTTCTTCATTTATATTTGTGAGCTCTCTGTTGCAAATGCCCTCATTTGGAAAACTGACAGAAGTCTGAATGAATTTGGCTGTTTGTCTGTGTTCATGTCTCATTGAGACATGCCTCCTCCCTGTATTTTGAAGTGCAGCAAAATCTTGCATGCAGTTTGGGAAAGAGGTATTTGCTAGAACATTCCTTTCCATTGCAGTAGTTCTGCAGTGACCAGTTCTTCTCTCATTAACATCCCTATCTCCAGGTTCTCCTCTCTACAATAGCTCTTCCCGTTAACAGGAAATTAAGATTCCTTCTCCACCTTCTGTTCAGAAACTCCCTTGTCCCTCTTGTCCCACTGTCGGAAGCCTAGAATTGCCCTGGTTTTCAGCCCCCTCCCTAAATGGCTCCAGCTTCCCCAGGCCACACTGTTTTCATGGGATTCCTCTAGCCATCTCCTTTGGGTCAAGCCTTTCTCCTCCCTGCACAAAAAATACTGTGCCCGTTCCAGCCCCGCCCCCATGTATGCTCCCAGTCCTAAAGTATCACCTTTTCTCTCCTTTGTTATCCGTACTCTGTTAGGCAAAACCCACAGGGAGCTCAGCTGGTGAGAAAGAAAGGGGAGGTTTGAACCCAGAGATACTTCTTTCCTCATTTATCTCTGAAAGACCACACTTGTCATCTAACTGAGGGTCTGTTCACCTGCCCTGTCTTCTCCTCTCTCCACAGCCCCTTCCACTGTTCCCATCATGCACCAAGTCAGTGCCACCATGAGGAGCATCACCTTGTCATGGCCACAGCCAGAGCAGCCCAACGGCATCATCCTGGACTATGAGATCCGGTACTATGAGAAGGTGAGGTCTGCTGCCATTCAGTGGAGGGTGGTCCGCGTAGGGCACAGGTGGGCAGGCTAGAGGAAGTCCTGAGGGAAGGAGGATTCTGCTGATGGAGGCCAGAAGCTCCTTGGGAGGGTTTGTTGGGTCTTCCTTGGCAAAACTCCCCAAAGTCTAGACACTGTCCGTGCCATTCTCTCAGGAGAGAATCTTCTGCTGTCTAAATGGCTGCAGTCTACCCTACTATCTAAATGGCTCAGTGGGCTGGTAGGGCCAGAACTAACTCCATTTTCCCAGGCGTGTGTTTGCTGTACTGACACAGATGCCACAACACTGCCACGTGTCCCCGAAACTTCCCAAGATTTTGTAATTTTGCAGACCAGTGTTTTCCAAAGTGTTGGACCGTGTTCTTCCGATATAAGTTTGTTTATTTATAAATGCTTGTAACGCCGTGCTAGTATATTTATAGAGATTAAAACATGTAAACGGAAATGTAAAAGGATGAGCTAGAAATTATTAGAAATAGAAATTTCTGTGTTATCTACTGACTGTTCTTTAGCAGCTGTTCCTGGGACCCACAGCAGGGTACACACTGCCAAGAGGAGGGAAATGGTGCCCTGTGGAGCAGGCCCCCTTGGTCTCTGTGGGGGAGGCACCATGTTAAACTGTACCATTTGCAAAATCCCAGGAAAACACTGACCCAACACACTGTTTCTGAAAACACCAGATTTATTTCCTTGTTCTGCAAGCATTTATCGAGTGCCTGCTATTTGGCATGTACCATTTGTGATATATTGATGATCTAAACAAAGATTCCTGCCCTCCTGGGGCTTACGTTCTGATGGAAGGAGACAGAAAATGAACACAATAAATAAGGATACCATAGAGTATGTTAGAAAATGAGCCATGCAAAGGAAAATAGAAAAAGCAGAGAACCGCAAATGTGATCAAGAGGGTCAGGATTGGGGGAGGAGCAGGTTGTAGAATTAAATAGAATGGTAAAGGGAGGCCTTTTAGAGCAGGTAGGTTTCAGGTAAAGACTTGAAAGAGGTGAGGTTATTGTGAAATGGGGGAGAGAGGGGCAGATGCCTATGCAAAGGCCCTGAGGCAAGGTCATGACTAGTGACTCTAGGAGCAGGAAGAAGACCAGCATGACTGGAGTGGTACAAGCGATGGGAAAGTAGCAGACAGGTGAGAGAGATAACCAAAGGAGGTGACCATGTGGGACCTTAGAACTTCAGCTCTCCCGCTGAGATGGACTCTGTAGCAGGGTTAGGGGCTGAGGACAGACAAAATCTGACTTCTATTTTAAGAGGATCATTCAGCCATCCCATTAAAAACCAACCTGCTAGATTACAATCAGCCAGAACAAGGATGATGGGGTGGAACGAGGATCCACTGGGATGGGAAGAGAGGACCAGGGAAACAGTAAATTTCAGATACAGAAACCAAAGACAGAGCAGCTGGATTTCTAGCAGGTTGGAGTTCAGACTTGGGAAGGTTTGTGCCCGGCCTGATAGAAAGATGTCCTTGATCATTTACCTAAAAGGGGACTTGCTGTGGTAGAGCATGATTGAGGTAAAGGAAGGGACAGAAACTTAACTCGATGTCTAAAACACCTCTGAGAGGGGAGCAGGAAGCTAGAGGTCCATGTTTTCAGTCCAGGAGAGAGGACCAGCTTGGGAAAATCCATCTGGAATTTATGTGTCAGCACATAAACGGTATGAAAGCCCCAAGGCTGGCAGAATCACCCAGGGGACAGTGGAAATCGGAAGACAATCAGGGATGGAGACCGGCAGCCCTCTGGCATGGAGGTTGTGTTGAACAATGGAACATGACTGCCTTGGGAAACAGGACCCTAGTTTCCGGTGCCCTCTGTAGCTAACCAGCCATGCAGCCATGCTTCAATTACTAAGACACACTAGGTCACAGTTTTCACATCCATAAAATGGGAGCAGTTTACGTCCCCAAAAGTGGAGGGCCAGATGGATCTCTAATCTAGTCTGTAAGGAGATACGCCCTTTGGCCCTTTCAGCAGAACCTATGAACAAGGTGAGAATTAGGGAGCATTCTGTTCCATTTAGAGAACATCAGGGTTTCTAGACAGTAGATTCAGATAATTCAGTGAATCGGGGGTAATCTAAACCATCTGGATTTGTAAGCAGCTTTGAACTTTGGGCCCTCGTTTGCTAGGTATCTTCTATCATTTACTAAAGTACATGTTGGGTTTCCACAAGATTTTGGACCAATCTGTTTGGACCAATTAATTGTCCACACAGTCTCATTTCATCATCAAAGTCGACCTAAGAGTTCAGTAGGGAATCTCGTGTGACCAATATATGATGCAATGTCAGAATCACCAACAAGATGCCAAGGGCCGACTTCCCACACACACTTGAACTGGAGCCTTAGAAGATCATCTCAGAAAAATCACAGGAATTTCTCCCTAGTCTGCCCCTATCTGGTACCAGAAGCTTTGTAAACATTACCTACTTTTCTCCTCACTACCCAGTGTGGTAAATATTTGTATCATTGTTACGGGGAAAGGAACCACTGCACAAAGAAGTTCAAAGCAAAACAAAACTTGCTGTCAAACACACAGGTAGGAAGTGAGCCTAGAGCCAGGTGTGGCAAGTGGCGGGGCTGGAGAGGGGCTGAATACATGGGAGCCACTTGCCCTCCACCTTGTCCACGGGCCAAGGGCATCCACCTCAGGATGGAGGTGGGCTTTGTGACAGGTGCCTGCTTGGGTCCTGGGGCTCCTCACTCCCCAGCCCACACCCCAGCTCCTCAGCTACTTTTCCCTTTACATGCACACTTCCTCTTTTGAAACACTGTAATTAACTTCAACTTCTGATGCTATGAAGGAAGCTTAGTCTCCCATTTCAGACCACGTCCCTACTTCTCAGTAATTTATACTAATCATTAACAGACACACGGGCACAGCAGCTCCATGCCTGAGGCACCTTCCACACCTCAGTGAAGCGTATTATAGTCCTCACTCCAGAGGATGCAATGCTTTCCTTGGGAATGCGGAAGATTCTTTGGCCAAGCATTGGTTACTGTTCAGTAGGTTTCTATGGAACTCTATCTAGACTTCACTTACAAAGTGCTGGACTGTAAGATCTGTTCCATTGCCTAGACCATTTCTAATGCAAAGAAAGAAAAAGACACTGTCCTACGAGGGTATTTTGAAATAACCACAGTGATCACAATTCACCATACATTGAGTACCTATTATGTGCCAGATATACACAGATCCATGAACTCTGAGACCTAAAAGAAATAAAAGAAAGATGCTTGCAAGCCAGGTATAACCAATTTATAGATGATGGCACTAAGTCCCAGGAAGGTCCAATGACTTGCCCACCACCACAAAGAACCAGAACTACGGACGTTCTTATTATATTCTGGTGGCGCAAACTTCTGAGCTCAGTGTTGAACTGGATAATAATTCTGCTGATGCCGAGGATCTCAAAATGAACGTGGCCTCTGAAATATGAGAGCGCATCTTCATTTTAAATGCAGATACTTCTAAGCAGAATGATCTGCCTCCATGCCCCACGAGGCCAGTGAATTCTGTCTTAGAAGATGCAAACACAGGAGAACTCAGTCTGGTAGACATCCTGGGTTCAATCCAAAGAAACAAAACCACTATGCCTCCATTCTGTGCAGCTTCTACTAAGCCAAGAGTCAGCAGAGTTTTTGCGTAAAGGACCAGAGAAGAAATATTTAAGTTGGTGGCCACACGGTCTCTGTCCCGACTACTCAACTTGCCTTCATAGAAGAAAAACAGCCGTACACAATAGATCAGAAGGCAGACACGGCTGGGTTCCAATAAAACTTTATTTACAAAAACCAGGAGCTGGCCATGGACCATAGTGTTCCAAGCCCTGAAAACCCTCCCTGGGTCTCCTACCTCACGCCACCCTCTCGATCCGTGCTTGGCACACCTCTCCATTTCAACTCTATGAATAGAATCAATGAGGCTTTGGCCTCCTCCAACAGCTCATTAATAGAGAGCTCAGATGCCGTCGAGCTGATGACACTCCCAGAGCCTCTCCATGTTCATCTCCTTCCCATTTTAATATGCTCCCATTCATCATTCTCTCTTGTTTACTGTCTTGTAGCACTTTTCACTCCTGGTGTCAGCGCTTGTAGGCAAACCATGGGAGGGGCAGCCACACCTGCTCTCAGCTGTCTCCGTGATTAAGCGTTCAGACGTTTACTTGCTCTTCATAATAACTGTCTGGGCTGGAATGGGTTGGGTGAGGCCTTGGGACTTTCTGCCCTTCATATTTTTGGATCATTTTCTCCTAGAAGCCCTTTCAGATCTTGGCAATATCTTGTGCTCGATCGATGGGTCCCAATAACCGGTGTGAAGTATGGTGTTTATTCATTCATTTAGCACAGAATCCTTGAGCACTCTGGCAGTTTGGCGTCAGCCCTGTCCTACGTGTCGGGGACGGGCGCCATGGTCTGTGCCCTCAACAGCTAGTCTCCTCCTCGTACATGCTTACAAAATCAATCATGACACCATATTAAAAAATAAAAATAAAAAGGCAAGCAACCGTGCTCTTCACTCTCACTCATTTGTCTAAGGTTGATTAATGGTGTTGGAGGGAACAAGGACGACTCATTTTAATCACTGAACTTCTTGAAGAATGTGTGGGCTATAAAGTGATTCTGGGGTAATGTTTTTGTCCTCACAATCCTAAGACAAATACACCAAGAAGCAGTTTTCAGGAAAAGAGTGGACTGGTCAGTGTTTTGATTCTTTCAAGCGGCGTCTAATTCCACAGATTCCAGCAAAACCAGAGAATCCAGACAGCTGCCTGCTACCTGGATTTTGTAACGATGGCATTTTATCCTAATTTGCAAGGTGGTAAGGTGCTTTTTGTAACTTCGGGTCACAGATCTCCAGTGTGTTGAGATAGTAATGACCAGAGCTCTGGATGCTATTCCTTCTGTAGAGGACGGCCTTCTTTCTGCCAGATCGCTGTCAGCCTCCTTATCAGCCTGATGGGTGACCCTCTGCTGTTCCCCCAAAGTTCCCCAAGCCGCCTTCTGCCAAGTCACTCCGTCACTACTACTGTCGGCATCTGCTCATTTGCCCCAAGGAAAGGGGCCATGCCTCGGTCTCCGCAGCCTGTGTGTAGTTCCCCGCACATGGTAGTGTGTCATGAATGCAGCTACCTGGCCCGAAGATTGAGTGAATACACATGAGGTCACCCTCGTCTTTATATTTTTAAAACAATGGCATTTAAAAAAAATCATCACACTATATTCTTTTGTCCTGGGTCAATTTCCCAAACGTCTGTGGCTTGTCTGAGCATATAGCTTACGCACCTCTTACCATCAGCTTTCCCTGCATTTGTCGCCATGCCTCTCCAACCGTTGTGCCGAGAACTCATCAGGGAGCCCCAGATGTGCACACAGGGCTTGGGAGCTTTCCTCTCCGTGACCCAAGCTCTTCAGTTTCACCAATGCTCCCCATTCTGCTCCAAGATTGATGGTGCAAACAGGGGCAGGCCCAGATTCGAAACCTTTGTTCCTGCACACTTGGAGATAACCCGCAATCTCTAGGATGTGCACATGGAAATGACCAGAGGCCAGGCTGGTATCTACGAGGGAGCTGAGAGTAGGATATAACGATAAAGAGAAGCAATGAAAACAGCCCATGGGAAGCCTTCCTGGAAGAGGAGGCCTTAGAAGTGTGGGCACTGGGAACCGGCAGCATGCCACGGAGCATTGGAGAGAGGCATTTCAGACAGGGAAAATAGCCTAAGCAAAGGCCGTGGGTCTGGGGGTGTGGTTCCTGGAGGGACAGCAAAGTAGCAATTTGGGGGATGTGAGATTAGAATTGCTTCCTCATGACAGGCCTGTCAACGTAGATTTAGGAATTTTGTTTTTATTAGGTCATAGTTTTAGGGAAGGTCAGAGATCTTTTTTTAGAAAAGAAGTTGGGATTTGGTGGGGCGAGAGTAGCAGAAGAAATGGGAGGCTACAAACGTGTAGGCAGAAATGAAAGATTCCATAAGATCCGCAGCAAAGAGGAAGCACCCTAGAAGGGGACCCCGATAGGTAGAGGAGTCGGAAGGGTGAGAAGCAGAAGCAAAGTCTCTGCGGGTAGCAGGGACTATCCAGAATGGCCTCGGGCTCTGTTGCAGAGTGGACGCCAAGTCACTCAGCTAAGGACTAGGACTTGTGGGGGCTTAAAGGGTGGTCTAGAACAGCCACGGGGAGGAGTGACCAACCGGGAGATTTTGAGTGAGGAGAGAAAAGACGAGGCCTCAGTAGGAGCAAGAAAAAGGGCAGATGTTGTCCAGTTTGCTTCTACTGACCTGAGACACCACAGGGTTTTGCAAAGCTGCATGTGTTCTGTTATTCTGTCCATGAACCCTTGCAGGGAAAGGAGCAGAGAATGACAGTGAGTCCCCCAGCCAGGCCTGGAGAGCCCAGCCGTTTGCTCAGAGATTTCCTTTGGAGAGCAACCCCCCCCCCCCGACATGAAACACAGCTGATTCTTCATGCCCTTGGTCCAGGCCAGACCGTCCCCCATTCAGAGGGAGGGCCTGTGGCTGCTGGCAGCATCCCACTCATGGGGCCTGGGAGCTCCAGGGCAGAGCAGCGGGGGATGGGGCTCTCAGGAGCCGGCTACAAACTGTTCTTGCTCATTATTTCAGGAGCACAATGAGTTTAACTCCTCAATGGCCAGGAGTCAGACCAATACGGCAAGGATTGACGGCCTACGGCCCGGCATGGTATACGTGGTCCAAGTGCGAGCCCGCACAGTGGCCGGCTACGGCAAGTTCAGCGGCAAGATGTGCTTCCAGACGCTGACGGATGGTAAGAGACGGGCCAGTGAACTAGTACAGGGCCAGCACTTGGGGGCAGGGGGAGTCAGGGGGAGCACTGAGAGGCTGCCTTGCAGCCCCAGTACCAACCTGTCACTGCATTCTGGTACCGCTCCCTTGCCTCTGGAGGGGCCGTGCACACTTTCGTGATTCACAAGGCAGGGCATCTGCCTGAAGTCTGGCTTGTTTCTCTGCTGGCATCTCAGGAGTTGGCCTTCGAAGGGTCTTTGCTCCATGAGCAGAAGGTCATAGGCCCCCACACGAATCTTGGGGGCCATGTGCTCAGGGCCTGGTGCCTCCTCTATTTTATCCTCACTCCCACTTCATCTCCTCTTCTGGGGCACTGGGAGCCAAGCCTAATTGCTATTTTTAGTATATGTGCTGCCGAAGCGAGCACCCGAGCCTAATTGCTAAGGTGCCCAGGAAGGGGCAAGAATGGGGACCCAGCAGTCCCTTGTACCCAGCAGCTCAGCTTATCTGAAGCAGCTTCAGATGGGACTCCAGTAGGTTCTGTGTCACCAGAGATAACAGACACTGTCTTCCCAACCATCCCCAAGGCCAGAAAGTCTGTCCCCCAAAATACTTCCACCTTTGGGCTTTGTTAGTTCCCTATTATAACTATCTGTCCCAGTCCTCTGAGATCACCCTTTTGAACGGTCATGGAAATCTGATTTCCCTGAAGCCTGAGCTCTGAGCATGGGCTGGCTACCTTCTTGGGCTCACTCACTCCCTTCACCAGCCATTTACCATGGTGCGTGCTTTTATTTATCTACTTACTATCTATCTATTTTATTTATTCGTTTATGAGCTGTTGCCTGATAGTTTTCCAAATATCAGTCTATCCTCACCCTCTTCAACTGAAAGCCTTTCATTTTTTATGTATTACTTACACTGTGTACAAAATAGTCTGCCCTTCCAGAACATTTTACTTTAGGCCAGCAATTCTCAGACTAGGCATGTGATAGGACTTAAGGTGTTTTTTTTTTTTTTAATTTACTCCCATTATAATTTTTAATAATTTAAAAATCCAACAGAAATATTTTTTTATTTTTTATTTTTTTTTCAATTTAACAGACAGAGATCACAAGTAGGCTGGGAGGCAGGCAGAGAGAGAGAGAGGGGGAAGCAGGCTCCCTGCTCAGCAGAGAGCCCGATGTGGGGCTAGATCCCAGGACCCTGGGACCATGACCTGAGCCGAAGGCAGAGGCTTAACCCACTGAGCCACCCAGGCGCCCCCAACAGAAATATTTTAAAGATCAGATTATTTCACATGAGAACCATAGTGTGCTTATTCTTGGGAAAAATTACAAAGAAGCCAATATCTGGTGGGCCTTGTAGCATGAGGGCTCTGCACCCCAGCTGGGCGGGGGCTGCCCCTGTGGCGGGCCTGCGCCTTCCCAGTGATTTGTACCCGGCTGCTTTCACATGAGCTTTCACGTGAGCTGGCTCCTATAGGTTTGGTCTTTGCAACCCGTTTTGAGGGTGTTTTTTATTTTTTAGGGGACTCTTCACTCATAATTTGAGGATGGTGAGATGGGGTAGAAAGGCCAGTCAGTTTGCTCAGATGAGTGACGCTGCCGGTGTGAAAAGAGCGCAGGCCGTCGTCTCCTGTTCCCGAAGGACTCTGTCCTCTCTTTGCACCTCACTTACCATCTCTATTTATGGGTACTTTGGCATCAGGAAGTACACAGGGTTAAAAACCCAAAACTCAGAATGCTCTGAGCCCTTGGCAGTTCTGCTAGACAAATCAAGAAGTAACAAATTTCTCCCAAGAAGACTATTCCTTTTACATTTGGCAGTTAAGTTTTATAAACCCAAGAGGGGCTAGATGTAAGAGAGTTTTGGTAAGTGGCCAAATTCAGGAGTATTTATCTTAATGACTGAGGTTCACACATCGGTAGTAATTAAGTTCACGGAGGCTTCAGGCCCTGTCTTCAGCACGAAGGTGAGTCTGAAGGGTGATCAATGGTAGGGTCGTTGGAGCAGGGAGGACCCATGGGATTCTGCCCAGGGTCAAAGACCACACTTTGGGGGGCAGGGGACCACCACATGCCGGCGAAGACATCATGGCCCTGGGCTGCTGTTAGCAACAGTGTGCCTACTTTTGGCTTAGCTGTCTTTTTTTTTTTTTAAACCCACTCATAAAGTATGGTATTTGCATGTTTATCAAACAGTCCAGGAGATTCTTAGGCTCCCTGGTGTTTGAGAGTCATTCTTCAATTCCTTGAGCGGAAGAAGACCCTTCTACAGATAAGGATGTCGGTTCTTGAAGCTTCTCATTCTTTAGAAATCAGTTTTAAAGACTGAAGGTCACATTGCTTTATGAAGTTTTTAAGTTATAAAGATGTTTATTATGGACTCTTCACTGTGATTCCTTGAATTTCCTTTTTTTTTTTTTTTTTTGGTGCCAAATTATTTTTTGTTAAACATATATGTTCCAGAACGCTCTCAGCTGAGGAAAATTGACTCTACCCTCAGTCTTTAAAATTGTTGTCTATGGAGTGGTTGGCCTCAAGAACCACATCCTTGTCTTTGGAAGGCTTTCTCCACCCACGGTGTTGAAGAGTGGTTCTTAAACTCTGAGAAGCGCCTGGAGTATTTGGTACATATGGAGATGTCCTGTTCTCTACTCAGAGGTTCTGATTCAGCAGATCTGAGGAGAGGCCCAGAAATAATCATATTTAATCATCGGGCTCAGGTGATTCTGATGCAGGGCACAGGGAGCTTTGCTTCAAGAGAACTGCTGCCATTAGGGTTGCCGGGTAAAATATAGGATGGCCAAATAAATTAGAATTTCAGACAAAGAGTCAACAATATTTAGGTCCGAGTATCTCCCGCACAATGTTTGGGGCATACTTAGACTACAACATTATTCATCGTGTATCTGAAATTCAAATTTAAATGGTGGGTCTGTGTTTTTGTTTAGTGTATCTGGCAACCCTCATTGTAATAGAACATATAATATTGATCTCCATGTGCCTCCGTCCGGAGCACCAGGTGAAAGAATGACCACAATTATTATTGTACCAGCCTGTACAGATTAGGTCAAAAAGTATTAGTATTGGGGGCACCTGTGATAATGTAGATATGAAATATGCCTCACATAATTTGATCATTTTAATTTTTGTTTGTTTGTTTGTTTGTTTGTTAGCAGAAAAGTGTCTGTGGTCAGAGGGACTAAAGATTTTGTGCAAGAGCATAGGGCTTTCATGCAGGAAAGCCAGGCATTGGGCGAGCTCTGTCGACCTCTATGACTCAGGGACTTCCCTTCCCCCTGCGTCATACAGCATGGTTCTGACCTTGGCAGAGGCCTTGATTCTGTTCTTGAATGGGAACTGTGGAGTGCTGGGTCATTTCTGGCCGTTCCTTTGCACCTGGTGCAGGGCTGCCTGGCCGCAGATATTCTGGAAATAATCTGCTCCATGAGTCTGTGCGCTCTGCTGTGTTTCAACACCTTTTTGTTTTAGAGATACTCCCGCAGGGGTTTTTCAGTCTTCCTCTTAGTGTGACTGACCAGTCTTGGAGAGACCTTCCAGATGAAGGGATGTGGACTGGTGTCACCTCTGCTGTGGGGACAGATGTCATCAGCATTTAGTTCTCAGCTTCTCTCTGTCGCTGCTATTTCATTTTTTTGGTGGCTGTCATTTGGTTTTAGTTGTTATTACCTGTTTGTGATTGGAGATCACTCTTTGCTTCCATTGGGCTTCTGGCTCTGAAGCAGAGAAGCTGTACTCTACATGTACATGCAGCTGTCTATTTATCAAGTCTTTGGTGTCCTGTGCTGAGTCCCAGTGGTATGGGAAGGGCATGTGGGAAGGACTTAAATGCCTCTTTCTCCCCTAGATGACTACAAGTCCGAGCTGAGGGAGCAGCTGCCCTTGATTGCTGGCTCAGCGGCCGCCGGGGTGGTGTTCGTAGTGTCACTGGTGGCCATCTCCATCGTCTGCAGCAGGTAGGCCTTCCGCTTCCATGCTCGCCAGCTCGCCTCAGATCCAGGAGGCCCCTTGCCACATGCAGGCCCCTCCTGGGCCACACAGACCGGACGGGGCCTAACGGTCTGCAGACATGCTGTCCATCTCATGGTCATCCCTCCGTCTTACTCCGTGGGCAGCCTAGAATCTGCCAGATTATGTGTTTGCTCTGTGCCGAAGAGCTGGGCGAGGCTGTGAGTCAACAGCATCTGTCTTCCAAGGTCCTTTCACTCCCCCTGCGTGTCAGAGTGACAGTTCCCAAATTACATTTGACCCACCTGAGCATCGCATCCTGCACGGCAGCCCATCCTCTGGCTAGAGAGCGGAGGCCCCCGGCAGAGGGCACAAGGCAGGCGGGCAAGAGGGGAGCCATGGAGGAAAATGGGAACTCTGAGCTCTGCGGAAGGGCGGGCCCTGATGCCTTGTGAATTTTTCATACAGTTGCTCCTGCCTTCAGGGCTTAGCCCAGATTCAGCTGCTGCGGAAAGCGGTGGAGCTGGCTTCCCCGGAGCTGTTCCCGCGAGCTGATGGCTGTCCTCAGCATGTCTGCCCCCGACTGATGGGGGACCCACGGCCCCGCCTGGCCTCTGAAAGACCTTGACTGGAAAGCTGATCCGAGTGCTCACGGTGGTGGTCAGGCCAGGAAACAGGATGGGAGCTAAATGTTCAAGTGAGAGAGCTCCCGCTCCCAACCCCGGGAGACGCCTGAGTGAGCCTCCCACAGGGGCAGGGGAGCTGGGCGGACACCGGAGCAGGGCAGCGAGCCTGGGCACCAGCTGAAAGAGCTCCTCTTGCTTGCCTCCGCAGGAAACGGGCTTACAGCAAAGAGGCTGTGTACAGCGATAAGCTCCAGCATTATAGCACCGGCCGAGGTGAGTAGAAAGAACATACCCACCGCAGGGTACAGGAGGTGAGCGCTTGGACTGCTCCCTATAGCCAGACTTGCTGGTCCCAACCGCAGAACCCCTTCCCGCCCCCAGAGCCCCAGCAGACGCCTCTCTCTGCAGGTTCCCCGGAGCCACAAACTGCCCGCCCCTTCTGCTGTCTGCCCATGGCGGGCACTCATTGGGTGCCCATTGGGTAGATTATCTTCCACCTTGATAAGCCCATATAGGACACAGAATGCAGGGAGAAGATTGGGTTTAGCAAGTCAATGAATCCTGAAATCAGACTCAGTGGGAAAGGATGGAGGGTTCTCCATTAACATCTTCTGCCTTATCTTATCCAATTGAGCGGCTGGGGAATGTGTTAGCCAAATTCACAGATAAGCCAGAGAACATGAATGCAGGGAATTAAAAAGATAGCAGAGCCCAAGAGGCCAGCGTGTTGGGGTATCTCCCAAGTGTTTTCTTTTAAGCAGTACCTTTAAAAGTTTTTCTCACTCATTATCCTACCCATCTCTCTCTCTTTTTAAAACTATGTGTAATATTTTTCTAACTAAAATTCCTTGTCACCAATGTACAGTATAAAGTCCTATGTCAAAATGATTCTTTTATCTGTGTCATTACAATATTGCAGGATCTGAACAAGGTCCCCGTAGGTCAGCTGGGCCACCTCCCCACTTCCAGAAAACTTAGCTCCCCAGGCCATGTTCTCATTCTAAATAACTCCCTTTGAATTCCCCGATGATGGGGATCATTGATGCCCCCAGAAATCCATGCCAGCCCTTTGCACTGTGCTCTGTCACAGGCTCCTTCTGGAAGCTGCGTTTCACCTAAACTCCTCCCTGCTCAGTGAAATGCCCCACCCCCCGTCCTTTCTTCCTGTTCGCTCAGCAGTGAGCATGGAAGACAGACCTCGTGGACACACACACACACACACACACACACACGCACCCTCAGCCTGCCTTTCGTGGGCAGCTCCTGGAGCAAATACGGGCTCAAGGGTAAAATTTCTCCCAGACCACACTCTTCCCTTCTCCAAGGGTTCAACAAGGCAGGAAGGTGAGGCTGGGACCATCACCCAGCAGCCCCACCTCAGAGGAGCCAGTGCCAGCTGGGGCGGTACAAAGGCTATTCTGGAAAATCGGCTTTGCTCTCTGGGAGGCTTTCAATCCAAGACCAAGAAACGGCCATGGGTCTGTAGAGGACGGAGCCCCGGGGGCTGGCTGCTGTTCCCAGGCACTTGTTACTGGGAGGGAGGTGGGGGCTCCCTGGAGGCTCTGGGGCGTTGAAACTCTCCCACAGGGGACCAAGCAGCAGCACAAACAGTGCGGGACTAGGAGAAGGGGCCCCCGTCTAAGATTACCAGAAAAGTTCCTGCAACACTCAGAATCCCATCTACCTTCCTTCTTTCCCTGTCCTGGCCACTCTGTCCTTCATTTTAACCAGTTGTAACTGGTTTCCCAGGGCTGTGTTCTCAATCTTTTCCTACATCCTGACTCTGAGCCTCACTGCAAAATCTACAGTTGCGTTTACCTATTTTAACATGTGCATTTGCCCTTCCAGCCAAGGCCTTAGCTTCCTCAGCTGAATAACACAGACTTGGACCATCTCTGATTCTCAAGGGAGGGTTCCACACCCCTCCCCCTACTGAGCATCAGAATTACCTGAGGGCCTTTCTCTATCTGCCTGCTTCCCCACCTCTGCCTCGGGATTCTGACATCACTCCCAACCACCCCCTGCTCTGGGCTAACTTCTGGCCATACTAAGAGCCACTGTGAAGTCCAGTTCCAATTTGGCATCCTCTGAGCTCTTTTGATGTCACATTTAGAGATGGCTGTGTCCACCTGATTGCGGAGGATGCCACATCGGGTTCAAGAGGAGGAATGCCATTTTGGAGCCTAGAGATGACCTAGGGTGAGAATGGGGTACCCTAAGAAGGAGCTCCCCTTTGTAATAGACAAGCAAGCTAAGCCTTGTCACTCTTTGGGCAGGGTATACAGAGAGTCCCCAGGCATGGAGTCCAAGTGCAGCTTGGTGCCCATTGGGCCACTTCAACCTGAAATCTGGCCATTCTCCTGCTCTGGAGGGGTGGGCTAGGCCTGCCATATGTACAGAGGTATGCTTCCACAACAGCCGGAGCCCCTCTGGGGGGACTCTGTGACCTCTGAGGCCAACAGAAGGAGGCCTCCCTAGTCGTTAGGATGCACAGAGAAACCAGTCCTCTGTCTGCAGTAATGGTGCCTGCTGCGGCCAGCAAGCGGGGCTGAGCCCATGGCACCCCCTGTGATGAGCTGCGTGGTTGCTGACCCTGGCAGAGCCAGAGTTTGCTCCCGTGGCTGCCTTAGAAGGCTGTCTTCTTTTCCATTCCGCTCACCTTTTGGAAGCATCCTTGCCCCTGTTCATGACTGTTCTTTTTATCTTGTCCCCTAACCCTGGCTCCTCCTTGCCACCTGCTTCCCTAAACTCACAGTTGCGTGCCTTGAACTGCATTCGTGCTTTTTCTGCTGTGCACATCCCTCGCTATGATCCAGGCTCTTACTGTTGGAGAATCACAGCTGAAAGGCTGTTGAGCTGGAGTCAAGCTCAACACACTTGGAACAGAGGAGAAAACTCCCAACTCAGACGGAGGACATGTCTGGCCCAGGATGGGGAAGGAGTAGGAATATTTAGCCACAGAAAAGCCTATTTTGTGCCTCAAGGTGGGATCTTTGTTCTGGAAGCTCCCTTCGACTCATCCCACCCTGACAACACCTTGGGAGGCAGGCACTAATGCAGGAAGGTTAAGTGACTTACCCTGGTCACACAGCTCCTAGGCGGCAGAGGTTGATGGCACACTAAGTCTGGCTATGGAGCCCATGCTCTCTCCATGTGGCAGAAGCTCAGTCTGCCCGGCAATCAGCAGCAGGTGAGAACCGAGTGGGGACTAACCCTAGTCCTAGGAGGACTAACTACCTGGCTGGTAGTTTGTTGGTTCCCCCTCCTCTGGTCCCACTGTAGGAGGCGGAAAGGTCAATTATGTCTAATCCACATGTGAGCCTGTGGATTACAGACTCTACCTGGACCGCCCACATGCATGCCCCTCGTGGTGAGGTGTGGCTAGCAGCTGCAGTTCTGAGGACCTCCTGCCCAGGGAATGACAGGAAACCTACAACAGCTTCCCGACTGCATTCATCAGAGTCCCGCCCCTCTTTCCCTTAGGCAGGGCACAGGGTGCCTTAGAGGCCAGTGGTCCCTGCCCTCCCAGGCCCTCCTTTCAAGCTGATGCAAAGGCTGAAGGAGAAATAACAGGAACCTTTGAAGATGGAATACCTTTTCTAGCCCGTCCAGACATGGTAGAGCTGTTCACTTTGAGAGCAGTGTGCTGTCTCGGACACCGGTTCATGGCCCTCCTCTGAGCCTGCAGCACGTGAATAAGCGTGTCAACGGGAGGCTGGATTGGGGTGAGAGAGAGATTAGAGGGAAGGCAAGTTGGGAAGAGAATCTATTGGATGCAGTGTTGGATGCTTGGCTGAAGAGCGTGGAAGCCTGTGGTTCATGTTCAAGGTTGGGTGGGACCGTGCTTTTCCAGTGTCCAAGGAGAGGCAGACGGATGGTTGTGTATTCTCATGATTTCGGGGAACCAGATATCAGAAGGTGCTTGCCGGCAGCCTAAAAACTGCCTGAACAGGATGACCAGTGAATAGTAGGCCAGGGAATCTGTCTTAGAAAATTTCCAGTGGATTCTGCATTTGGGAAATACTACTGGTATTTATGGAGGTTGTACAACTACACACTCAATAGCAGCTGGTGCCTCCCTGATTTCTGAGTTGGCTGAACTGGGGAGGGGCAGGGGGAGAGAAAGGAAAGAGTTTGGGAAGGAAAGAGTTTGGAAAGCCCTTGCCTTTCAGGAAGGAACTCTAACACAACCATCTCCGGGTTGCAGGCAATTGTAGCTAATAATCACGGAGCTGTTGTCAAGCCTCGAGAAAAGCAAAACCAAACAGGGTATGTGACCAGGGACTAGTGAAAGCTCTAATTTCCACCTCGGGCAAGAGGACAGAGTACTGAGATGACAGAACAGGAGTGTGAGCTTGATCCCTGCAAAATGCTTGTAGAGACCAAAGCATGTGGGTCCTGGGCATTTACAACCTGAATTTGGTGATCCTGAGGAAACACAGATGATCAGTAAGAAAAAAGAATGGGGACCTCGTCTCATTTACTAGAGTTATACATTTAGTGATTTCAAGAGGAATTGCAGATGTAGTGAGTTTTTATTTTGGCAAGAATATATGATGATCTCCTACGGGAAAGCAGTGCAAAATGAGTACGGAGCTTGTGTTCAGACCCAAAGAAAGTGGGTTAGTGATTCTGTCAGCCAGGTAGGAAGTCACTAGCTTTATTCTAGTCCTTGTCCAATTCAAACTCTTGTTCATTTTATTGTTTTTTAAATTCATGAGTCAGGTGCAAGCAAGCCGAGGGATGCTTATCAAGCTTGTAGGTAACAGTTGGAGAGCATAACTAACACTGTATAAAACAATCAGAATTCAGAACTATCCAACAGCTTTGAATGCTAATTTGAAATCTGCAAGATGATATGTTAGAGGGATAAATCTAGAATCTAATGTTTAGGTTAAAACAAAAATAAAGCAACACAGAAATGAGGAGACCTGACTTGCTATTCGTTTGTGTGAAAATGTGTAGGTATTTAATTTACCACATGTTTAATATGAGTGATATAGAGCCAAGTGAAGAGCCAAGCACTGTTATTGATGTAAAATAATAGTAAAAATAATATCCAGTTTTGAGTACTTACTGTGTTAAACACTTTACTTCTGTAACTCATTTAAGCCTCATAACTGTCCCATGAAGTAGATTTTGCATGTGAAAAAACAACCTCAGAGAGGACAGGTATCCTGTCCAGAATCTTGGAATTCATTGCAAAACAAGGTTTTAAACTCAGGTCTGTCTGACTCTGTGGTCCCCCAGGTCAGAGGAGGCGATACACAGACATACTATCCTCTGTGCTAGTAAGAGTACATCTACAGTGATCTCCATTACGAGAAGAGTATTTTTGTCCAAGCATCCTGCCCGTGGAAGGTGGCAAGTTCTGATCTCTTACCTTAGAGACTTGGAAACACCCATTCGGTGCTGGAGAAACATGGGCAGGGATCAAGCATGATACCTTTATGGCAAAGGAAAGGAGAAAATGTTGTCATCCTTCATGAAGTTATATAGAACCATCGAGGGAAAGATCAGAGTAGGCAGAGGTTTGATTCAGTAGGGAGCACCCCCACCACAACTGGAGCTATCCAACTCAGAGACAGGCTGCTTTGTGGGGAGGTAAGCTCTCTGTTCCTGGAAGCATTCAAGGACAGGCTAGATTGCCTACTGCTGCTCTAGGTGGGAGACTGGCCTAGATTAGACCCAGAAACACATCTTCGCCAAGATTCCACGCCCATCCTTCCTGACTCTGGGTGGTAGATGTATTTCAAAACTGTAGAGGAACAGCAGCCAGCCCGCTGGAAATCACCTTGGGCACCGGGGTAAAGGTCAGGGGGAGCCTGTTGGAGGAGGAGGCAGACTACTTTGGATAAAGAGTCTACTCTTTTGGCTACCTCTTCTGGGGGTAACAGGAATGTTGGTAACTGGTTGTGAGTAAATGAGGGCCTACGAGGAGTAGAGGAAAGGCCCCCAGGGGCAAAAAGTGGCAGGATTTTCAGTGGGTGCTTATTAAATGTCAAGGAAATTTATGAGCAATGCCTTGGTTGTTGCCTTTGGGTTCCCAAGACTTCGATGGCTTAGAACCAGCGGGCCTTGCCTGGAAAGACCTGTCTATGCTGGTCATTGATGCCAAGAAGCAGGGAGAGGTTACACTCTGTTTCCTGAAGTACTTTGTGCAATAGCAAGTAGCCTGTGGCCCGCTTTCCTTCTGCTGGAGACTCGTCTGAGGCAATTACTGTGGTTTTAAGAACAAACTAAAATGGGTGAAACTTCCAAATACAAGGAGGGAGGAAGATCCTCCTCAGATCCCTGCTTTTCCACTGAGGCCCTTTGCCTCCCTTGGGGCTCCCCTCTTGGATTCTTCCCCAAATCCTGGCTGGGCACCCAAGAACTCTGCTCCTTCCTGGAAACAAAAACAACAACAACAAAAAAAACAAAACAAACAAAAAACCCCAACTACCTATTGCACTCTTCTTGGCCCTCAGAAGCAGGCAGAACAGACTGTGTCTAGTTCCCACCAAGCTTTCCTGGTAGGTTTATTCCAAGAAACTGCCCATCACATCAACAGCTTCAGCCACCACCCGTGTTCCTCCTCAATCCGTAACTCCAGATTTAGACTTCTGGCTCTGTTTCCTTTCTGAGCGTTATGACAGACTTCCGGGCACTCACGTATTTCATCTGCATGTTCAAAGAGCAAAAGCACGCGTGCAGACTTCCCTGACAATGGGGTTTCTGGCCCAAAGTCCCTTACGTGGTGAACAGTGCCACTTTATTCCACACGTCTTGGCATTGATTTGGCTGCTTCTTGTCCCTCTTTAATCCCCCATCTTTAAATGCTTAGCAAGTGCTACCAATCCTCCCTTTGAAATTTCTCTTGCCTCTTCATTTGTCCTTACTGCAGCACTCTGGTGGAAAACCCTGTATCTTGTGCTTTAACGACTACAACAACCCCACAGCTGTTTTGTCTGCCTCCAGCCCCTTCCCCCAGCATCCAGGTGAACGCAGCAGCCTGCCGGTCAAAGGCATTCCCCAATGCCTTGTGCTCAGTGCATCCCTTCCTTGCAGATGGAAGAGTTGTCAGCTCTGTGTGTCCGATGGCATTTATCTTAATGCCTTTGGTTTCGCGGTCAAGGCCCTCCCGTGATGGTCCGTAAGTGCTTTGCCTGCTCGGTCCCCCCTTCTGCCACACTGAAGCTGGCCACGTTCTCCTCATTCATGCCATGGTGGGCTTCTCTCTGGCTTTGCCCGAGATGCTCCAGGCTTCTTCCTCCGCAGTGCATGACCGTGGGACATGTCCTTCTAGAATAGTGACCTGGAACACTGGCATCCACGGCCGTCTGTCTTCTCTGGTTTCTGCTGCATTTATAGCTCATGGCCTGGTGTGGGCTCCTGATTCTAGACTCTCCGGCACTACTCCCCAGTACTGCTGGACTTCATCGTCAGAAGAACCTCATGAGCTCTGCTTTTTCTATAGCTCCCATAATCCCTAGAACAGCATCCTGTCGACGTTGAGGCTAATGAGGGGGTAATCAATGTACCGCGGCCGAGCATTGGATGAAGTCCCTCCCAGGGACCAGATTTTATGTGTTGATCCCTAAACTGCTTCCCTCTTGTGCTTAGATATCTGGACTATGTTTAGGTGAGTCGCAAAGGTGACAAAGTCTGCCTTGGATCCAGAATGGCATCTGAGGAAGCACCCTTTGCTCTTTCCCATGGCTCCATCAAACCTGCTGGGACACAAGTTATCAGTGACTGAGGATAAGCCAAGTCACTACCTCTCTGGAGCCATACTGTAGGGTTCTAGGAATCCTCAGCCTACAGAGGGGCATCAGGTTGTTCCTGGCACTCTTGAAGCCTCCCAGGCTGTCTGCTCTCCATGGAACCCCCAAGATATCTGTGGCACTGATTTTGTCCTTTCTGAGTGCACAAGAGGGCTGAAGAGGAGCACTCCATCTTCTTCTTCAGCTCTCAGTACTCCTATGTCACCCACTATGGCCACTCCTATGGCCCTTTCCCAGCCTGCTTCTGCTCAGCCCTGAGACCCTGACACTTGCAAGTGGGTCTAACTGACATTTTAGATACACCCCACATATCTGCCAGCATCCCCAGCATTTGTCCCCGCTGCTTCATTTTTGAATGCCCCCTTATGGAGTGATGTAGGGTCACTAACAACGGCCAGGAGTTTCTTCTCCTTCCAGGAGTGCTCTGTACCACACAAGAAGGCTCTGGATAGTGGCTAAATCATTTGTCCCCAGACTTCTATGCCTAAAGCAGGGGTTGATGGGTAAGATTTGGCCAATTTCCTCAGACTATGATCTTTTAAAGCTGGAGGCAGTCCAGGCTGCACCCCTAGCCATAGCATAGGTGGGTTTTGAGGTCAAAGAACAAACATACCTACAAATCACCTTTTTAAATAGAAATTAGTGAATTAGAAGAGCATAAAAATGAAGAATTTTTCTGTCTCTCAAGGCACTAGCAATCAGAAGTTTAGATCCATACACACTGTCTTTGTGCCAAAGGTATGTAACCTATGTTAGACATAAGGAAAAAAAGTCGATAACTGTAAAATAGTATAAATATACAATATTAACAACAATAATAATGTGAAACACCGTCCGGAGCATTATAAAATGCCTTATCTTATGAGCTGTATTGCATCTGATATTGTTATTACTACCACTGATAATATTTCCCCAACACTCATAATCTGAGAACAATTTCTGAGGCTGGTCTCCAAATGTTTGGCTGTGCCTGACTCCGCAGCTGACTTGAATTCCTTGTTCACTGTCTGGTGATTCATTGCACTAAATACCATTTTCCTGATAATTAAAAACTGCTCACTGGCAAGTGGGAGCAGGAACAGGCTGATGCAGGATTTATGCAGAAACACAAAATGAGCCAAAAGACAAATGACCTGTTCTGCCTAGCTAAAGGCTTTTTTTTCTTTTTTTTGTGCCTTTTTTTTTTTTTTTTTTTTTTTTCTCATCATCTTCAGGGACTTGAGAAAGCCTAGCGGTAATGCAGGAGAGAGGTCTGGAGAGCTGTGTTATTCCAGGATGAGGTAGATGCCAGGAAGCCGTGATGGGCACTTGCTTGGTCACATCACTATCCCGATTTCGAGAGCTGGATCTCTGTCCCCAGCCGGAGTCAGGCCAGGACCCTCCGCTAGGGCAGCCCTCTCAGATCTTCATCAGGGGAAAAGTGCCCACGTCTCAGCCATTTGGTAGACCTCTGATTTCAGCTTACCTTCCTCAGTGTGACAATGGTGTCTTCAGTTTCCGGGAAAACAAGTCCTGATTTTTACCGTCGCCCAGATGTGGAATTTCACAGGCACTTTGCATCTCTCCTCCTAGGCTCCTCCGTGTGGCCCCCTCAGCTGCTTGGGAAGGGCTTTACTGACAGTCAGGAGCCCCAACCTAAATCAGCTGTGACATTGCTCCCCCACCCCCATTTCTGTAAGCCAGCAAAGTAGCAAACCTCTCCGTGTTAGTAAACTGCACCCATCATTGAAGTGTGGACTTGCTAACATCTTGGTGCACTTGGTGGCCTGTTCCTGGCCTGGAAGAATGCCAACCCCATCAGATGAGCTGTTGTCCTCTGGGAACAGGTCCTTCCCAGAATGGATGGGGGCTAATATCCGTAAAGCTCATTAACTCAGAATCCTTTCTCCTTCATCCTTATATGTGTCTGTGCTTGCAAACCATTCATTACCGCACATTCTAGATTGTTTAATTAGACTTTGCGGAAGAGTTCCTGTAGGACAGCTTAGCATACATCGTTTAAAAGCCCTTGATCTAAAATAACAAGGTAGTTATTTTTAAGGTAACTAATAAACTCTAAGTGTCTGACATCCTCCACTGACCACCTCACCTTGCTTCCTCTTCCTACCTCCCCAAACACTTCCTAGAACCGTTTACTGATAATCACCATGAGTACGTCTATGTGCAAGCCCTCCCTGTGTACATCAGGCGCTTGGCTGGGTATGTCACTGGCAATATGTTCTGTAATATCAGAGTCACCGTGGGAGGGAGGTGCCAGCTTTGCCACCAGCGGAAGAGAGACCTGTTCTGAGAGAAGGGTGGGGCTTTGCTGCATTATGCCAGGCTAATAAGAGGCTTTGGGATCCTGTCCTCGCCTAACAGCCCCAGCATCTGGCTCTCACCCTCCTCTCATCTCTGCACAGCACAGAACTTGGGCAAAGTCACAGGTTGTGACACTGACCTGCTGTCTGCTTGGCATTTTGAGTGGGTCTGTGGTTGCCTTACCTCCTGCCCTCACCCCTTCAGCTCATGCTGGCCACCTTCCACCTGCTGCATCTGTTTCTTCCCCAAAAAGCTCTCTCCCTGCTTACCTGCATGGCGGCTGATCGGCCATCCCCGAAGGCTGATGGGAACCTAGGTGGTAACAGCACAGCTCCCTCCGTCCAGGGTGGGCCAGCCCTGGAGCATGTAGTCACCCACACCAGCTCCTCCAACTTCTCTGGGGGCTTCAGCCTGCTTTGGGAGGAAGTGGCTTGAAAACACACTTTTTCTAGGCTGACTGCCTTGCCTGATCTTACTTCCCCACCACCTGCCCCGACTGCTGTTGGAGCATCTTTCACATAAGCCACTGGACTCTCAGAAACTTGTCCCAGGGGTTGCTTCTGGTGGAACCCCAAGTTTGGCTGCCTGGTGCTTATCTGCTTTCATTAGACACTTCAGTCTGGTTTCAATGGTTCGTGCTCTTCAGTTGTTCTTCATTCCAAATGAGAATGAGATGAACCCCATCCCTACTTTCCTCCTAGTCCACTGTTAGCAAAGGAGAACACCTGCCTCTCTCTCTCTCACTCTTTCCCCTCCCACCACATTCCCCACAGATTAGAACATTCCACATAAAGGTGGGGATCTCTCTGACTGCTTTATCCAAATCTCAGTTGACAGATGCCATAGTCAATGTTGTCATTCCCAGGTTCCCAAGGAGCGTTCTACCATGGTCTTGACCAACTTGAAGCAAGCAGCCTAGCATGCTAGGAGTGATTTTATTTAATGACTTGGAATGAACCATCTTTCAGAAAGAGTCGTTCTTCTGGGCAGAGCACCTGGCTCTCTCTGACTTAAAAAAAAAAAAAATCCCCCTTCACTTCTTTGCTGTATCTTTCTTCTCCCTCTGGACTGTGCTCTAGCACTTCGAATCCTTACCTGAAGGATGACCAAAGCAACACAAACTTGGGGGAGCTATAGAGTCCTCAGAGTTTTTTGGATGAAAAATGTCAGAACTAGCCTCTGCATATAGGGCTGGGAGTCAGCTAGATGAGGTGCAGTGGGGATGGGCAGATGGTGCTCAGGGAACCTGGGGGACTGCCTCAGACTTGGGTCCCGACCAGGGGCGCTCGGCACCTGTGCCTTTCTGCCTACTCTGCTGACCTGACTCTTCCACCTACCAGACAGCTGCAGAGGGCAGGCAAACCTCCTCCCCTTCACAAGGATGCCAGGCTAGACCATGTAGTTCCGCTTTCAAAGTCCTCTCCTGCCCACCACACCACCACCAAGTGAACAGTGTCTAGTTTTTGCCTAATGACACATCAGACATGTTGAGAATTACATTGTGAGTGAATCCATTTGTTTCTTGGCTTCCGTTTCTTTTTTTGTCCCCCTCTTCTCCGCTTTCTGAATGTGTTTTTTCTGCAGTGACAATTCTCTTGTCCCCATGCACACCTATTTATCTTGCCACTGTAAACATCAGTGACAAAGTCTATATTCCTTTTTGTATTTCTCATTCACCATTTTATTCATTTTTCATACTTCAGGGGGTCTGAGGGCATGGGCGTTCATTACCATTTTTCTTTCATTCCACCTCATTTTTTTTCCTCTGTAGACTTTGCTCTTTTCTCTATCAGCATTTTCTAAGCTTTTCTCTTCATGTTTTCTCTTCTGGTGTTCTGTCTTGACACTTCTAACTTGAGGTTTTTCTAATAGCAATTTCTCCTTCTCTCTCTTTGTTTTAATCCCTCCTTCTCCCTCTTGCAGCCTCGGCCACAGCCGTCAGTTATAACCTTAGCGGTGGCCTCCACTCAGAGAAGTTGTCAAGTTGATAAATATTGATATCTACCCTACCATTTTACCACCACTTTTCTGCTAATGCGTTTGGTTGGCATCAATCAGTTTCTTTGCCTTCTGTGAGTGCTCAGTGTGGGAACTGGTCCCGATCTGTCACTTATAAGTAATCTGCTCCACATTTCATCAAGAGCTCAAAAAGAGAAGAAAATATGGAGGAGAAGTAGAGGACAGAGAACCAAGCTAGTGTGGCCCATAGGGAAGGGAGATGGGAAGGCCTGGCCAGGCACAGAGAGGCAGTCTGTCTAGGGGGGAACCTGCCCGGCCATACCCTTGCTGCTGGGGACAGCAGCCAGGACTTACCACCATATCCTCTTTGGGATGTTAACCCTGCTTATCTCCTCTAATAAGGCTCCCCAGGGATGAAGATCTACATTGACCCCTTCACTTACGAGGACCCCAACGAAGCTGTCCGGGAGTTTGCCAAGGAGATTGATGTATCTTTTGTGAAAATCGAAGAGGTCATCGGAGCAGGTATGGCTCTCCCCTCCCCTCATTTCTGTTCTCTTGGTATCCAAGCATCTTCTTCCCAATGTCCTAGGTGTTCTCTTTCAGCATAAAAAGTCATCCCACTGAGAAGGAGCTTCTAACATCTTTCTCCTAGAAGATGAGTCTGACTCATCTGCAACGTGTGTCTAGGGATCTTTGGGGGGGGTCTTGATCACGGTGGCCAAGCTTGACTGGTGTTGCGGAGAAGTCAGCTGCAGTTTCAAAAAACTCAGACATAGCTCTGGAAATGGACTACTGAATGTGGACAGACAGAGAGAGAGATCTAGGGTACACAGTGGAAAAGACTGAAAGAAACAGTAATTTTTAGAAGCTGGACATAGTGTCTCACTCACTGATAGTATCTCCAGGGCTCTGGATCAAGATTCCTTCCCAAATGCATTTGGAGAGAGATCATGATAAAATGAAGAGGGACCGCGGTTTCTAGGAGAAAAACCTCCCCCTAAGTGTATTTTCTACAAAAGATCTATGATAAGGACGGTAACCCAAGACAGATTTCACTTCCAAGAAACACGTGTGCATGCAACCATCTTACTATGTTGGAAGAGAAACTCAGCCCAGCAGAGGACTAGCTGCCCGAGCAGGAGATCCTACCTAAAAACTGACCTAGATTTTTCATCTTTCCTTAATGGATCAGTAGTTGAGTCAATTTGGCAATGGACTCACATTAAAAAGTGAACAAGTAAAATAACCCCAAATATCATCACTTTATGAGTAACCTCTTTATGTCTTCTCTGCTGCCTGTTTTGAATCTTCTTAAAACGGTGTCTGCTTTGTGTCCTCTTTCCTACTTTTATTTTCTTCTACAACATTGTTTGTCTTTTCTTCTTCTCCAGTTCTTGTTAGCCGTTATTCAAGCTCTCTTCATGCATAATGCTGTCGTCGTCTTTTTAGTTCCTACGTTTAGAAGTGCTTTATTCATACGAATATTTGGAGAGCCATGGTGTTGCCTCTTCCTGTAACATTTTAACTTGATAAAATACACTCAGTCGAAGTCTTACAGACAGCCACTTCATGTATTATCTTTAGGAGGAAAGTCACTATCCTTCCATTCACTGCTTCTCTTAATGCACTGAGGGGTCACAAAGCCATCTGTGAAATTGGAAGTCACATTTGAAAGCTTGCCCCATTAGGCCACCATTTTCATGCTCTGGCTTCTCTCTTAAAGAGCTCCGCCCTCATGGCATCTCTGGGGGGCTGCTGGAACTGTCCCTGTTGGGACACACCTCTCCCCTCCCACCAGCCCCTCTGAGTCCCAGCCCGCTGGCGGTAATCTGATCCACATGAGTCTATCCGTGTTTCGCATTGACTTTCATTAAATATGTTACCGAACCACGACTTCCACTTCTGTGCAGATAATTTTCTCTTCCTCCTTAGATGCTGACATATTTAAGGATCATGCCTTGGAAGGCTGGATACCAGATAAATTGGATTACTCCTAGGGGCTCAGATTTCTGCAGTGAACTTGAAAGAGTTTCGGGGAGGCGTGCTTTCAGTCCTGTGCCCTGTTTCCTCACGTTATTAATTGTTGTTATGTCATGTGGTAATGGTGCTAGTGATTTTAATGTTGTTTTTTATGTCATGTGCTTCGAGCGATATGTTCTGGACTGCATGTCACCCCAGAGAGCACACATCGGCCCCCTTCCTCCTGTGTCAGGGGAAGAGTAAAAAGGCTTTTCACTTTATGACCCTGCCAGGGAGTGACGATTGGGGGTGAGCTCACCCACTGCTGGCCGCCTATAAAGGGATAATCGACGGCCCAGCTCCATCCTTTACTTTCCCTTTTTGTGTAGCCTGGGCCGCCACTGCTGGTACATCTTCCTCAGAGATGGTCAGCCCTCTCCGAGGCTCACGGGGGAGTGAGGAGGGATGCATACGTCCAGCATTTCAGGAGACACCCAGCAGTACGAGGTAAAGACCTGTGCCTGGTCGCTGCCGACCGCCCTCTACCAGACGCTCACCTCCTCACGATCCAGAAATTCCAGGGCTAATCCCCGTGGATATTAATTCACTATGTGTAACTCGATGCAGTTTTACCAGAAGACGCTTCTAGCTGGAATCAGTCCCCACTCTCCAGTTCTTTTTCTCCTCTCTCCCCACTCTTGCTTCTGCACACCCCGCCTCACCGAGACTGACTTTACTTTGTGCTAAAAGAGCTGGTGTGAAGGTCAAGTTAAAAAGAAAAGCATTTTGTAAGGTAATGTTTAGACAGTGTTGTTGGCATTGCCGCTCTCAACCTCCCGACTGACTGGGAGCAGGGTGCAAAAAGGGGGCTGCAGATCCTAACAACACAGGAAAAGAAGGCTTGGAAGTCATTCGTCCTTTCTCTGCTTGGGTACCCCCCCCAACAAACTCTTATTGAATACTTCTTGCATGTTGGACGTGGGGCTCCCGAGATAGACAAACAGAAACCCTCTCCCCTCCCCAGAGCTCTGACAATCTTAGTGGGATATCGGCCAGTCATATGTTCACTGTGGGGCCAAGCCAGAGCAGCATTCAGTCCCTTGCTCTGGGAATGAGCAGGGGCATCAGGAAGGCTTCACAAGGAGATGACCTTTGACCTAAGCTTTCAAAGATGAAAACTGGTAGAAAGAACAAGATTTTTGTGAAACTCATTAGAGAATGAGACAATGACAGAAGAGGAAAATTGCATGACTTAAGGAGAGAAATGAACATGACCTTCCAGCTGCAGGCTGCCAGAGACAGCTGGCACCAGTTCCCAAGAGCTAATAGTGT
Source organism: Mustela putorius furo (assembly GCF_011764305.1). Taxonomy (NCBI): domain Eukaryota; kingdom Metazoa; phylum Chordata; class Mammalia; order Carnivora; family Mustelidae; genus Mustela; species Mustela putorius. Next base: position 106,305,062 of record NW_025421987.1, on the reverse strand, counting down.
ATGTCTCTTTCTAGCCTCGTGTTCAGTGACACCTGTGGATGGGACCACATCAGCCCCAGTAGGGGTGTTTACATGGTGGGAATTGGCAAATGCTACAAATGGGAGATCTTCATTTCTTTGCTTTCTGGAGAGCTCCCCAGTGAACACTTACTAGCACATTCCAGCTTCGCAGACCATGCAAGGTTATTTCAAAGGATGCAGAGGACCCCGCCCATACCTGTTGAGTGTGGGGCCCGAGAAATGGGTTGCGATTGTGGCTGAAGGGGTTCTGTTTAGAGTTCAAGAAGATCCTCATTCATTAAACACTGACCCTGTGCCTGAACTGTGGTGGATTCTGGGAAATGCACAATACCTGTCAACCCCTGCCCTGTGGGGCGATAGTCTAACTCATACACCATGCTGGTCCACGAGAGAACAGTGGGCCACTGACAGCTGAAAAGAGGGCCCCAGGGAACACATGGGCCTGGAGATGGGAAGAGAGGCTTGAGGGCAGGAGAGAGTCCAGGGAAGAGAGACGTTAAGGGCCCTTGAGGATGTGAAGGCTTTGGATGGGCTGACTCTCCACATGACACATCCTGAGAACAAGGAAGAGAGAAGGCTGACAGGTAGGTGTTTCCTGACAGTAAGCATCAAGTACTGAGTCTGGGGAGTCAGGCTGAGATTCGGCATTCCAGAGGCGTGGGTATGGATTTTATCCCCTGGAGGATGGTGAGTTTTAGGTAGGCATCTAAACAGGCTGGGTGACAGGAATGAGGCTCTAGGGACACAAACTGGATAGAGGCTGTGTCTGGATTGGACCAGAAGGAGATGATGGGGAAGAGTGGGTGAGGCCTCGGAGGCATGAAGACAAGTTATGGGACTTTGCTTGGAAGTGTGGAGAGGATGGTTGGGTGGTAGGGTAGCTCAAGTAGCCTTCAACTGAAATGGATCCAAACATGGTGAATGGAACCGATTGGGGGGGGGGCAACATGAAGGTTGTGGCCAGAAATGTGGGGCGCAGGATTAAACCCGTTGGAGGGAGGGAACCCTGCCAGGCCCCAGGGGTAGGCGTTGGTGGTCATGCATGTGAGTAAAGGCAGTAGAGTCAAGTCTAGGTATTGAAGCTGAAGAGTTGTGGCAACTGTGGGTTTTCTCAACATCTGACCCTGTTTCTCAACATCACCCTCCAAGTTCCATGAAGGGGACGCATTCTCAGAGTTTTTGTTTGTCCCACACCAGGCCTGGTGTGGCACTCAGGAGCTCCATCAACTGTTTGTTGCATATGGTTGAAGGAAAGTAGATCCTTGGTGGGGTGAGTAGAGCAGGGAGGAAAATTGGGGGCGACTAGGCAGAGCTTAGGAGAATGGAGAAAACCTAGAAGAAGGTGAAGAGTCCTGATTCACTTGGCGCTCCAGAAGTGGCTCAGTGAGATGAAGGCTGGCCTTCATCCCCCACAGCAGATAATGGATATCACTGGTCTCTTCAACGAGGGCCACAGGCCTTCTGGCATCTGGCAAATATCAGCTCTTCATGACCATGAATCTGACTCATTGGAGCCCTCCCATAGATCAACTCCAATGCATTGGTTAATTCTGATCAGTTCAATCCACAGATTCACCCAGAGCATCAAACAGGCTGCTATCTATAATTGGGCCCTCCAGCATGAATGGCAGTCTGGGTTGTGCAGTATGCAACCTATGTAGCTGTACACAGCAGCCCCGATCATGACTGTCAAGTGCATGGAAATGTAGGTAGAAGTGACACTAGAGGGAGGCTTCCAAAGGAAGATATGGCAATTGTATTTTATTAACAAATCTCCTCTCCTGACTCCAGTAGCTGCCAATTCAGCATTTTTACAGAAAACTTTTTTGAGAGAGAGGCAGGCTTATGGGGAGAGGGTTGGATGTTGGGGATCTGTGATGTGCACTGATTGGGAATGGACCAACAAGGCTCCCTGGTTCTCTCCTTTGAAGAAGAAGATGGGTTCTTGGGGGTGTTTTGGTAGAAAATCCACCTTCCAGTCTGATTTTCCTAGGCTTAATCAAAGTGAGGGTGGCCTCAATGCTAGATAAGAGTCACAACAGGAAAGGCTTCAAGAAGAGAATATCAAGTAGATGTCCTGAGTACTTACAATTAAAATAACTGGAATGTATTGAACACTCACTGTGGACATACTTTTCAAACATTGCCTTACTTCACTCCCTTAATGTGAGATAGGGTGTGTGTGTGTGTGTGTGTGTGTGTGTGTGTGTGTTTAAACTGATGAGGAAATTGACATTCAGAGGATAGCTTGCCAAAGATTGTGTCGCCAACTGAGTGAATAATAGAGCAAGAATTGAAACCTAGACACAGTCAACCAAATCTGGTGAATGTAACCCCCTACATAGCTGCCACTTTGGGCACTGTTCTGGGAAAGAGCAGTGAAGTATACAGGGATGTTACTTCTGCCTGGGGGTTTGGGATATGTGAGCTTCCTTACTGGTAGTGACAATTCGTCCTAGAATTCAGTATGCCCGTGGGGTAGGTGCCCCTCATTTGCTGGAGAGAACACATTCTTCCGTCCTCCAGTCATCTTCTTCCAGTATAATCAGCTACCTACCTAAGGATAGCAATGAGAACCAAGATAGGCAGCATTTTCAGTCATATGTGCTTGCTTACGTTATGAAATAATGTCATCTATAGGTGGGCAGTTGTCGCCTGACCATTGCCAGCCCTAAGAAGAGAGATAATCAGTTCACTGTCACCCTGTAGGTATTAAGTATCATGCACACCATGGCCATCAAGCACATTCCATCTTGTCCGCCCAGTAATGGGGCCTGGGGAGCCCTGCCAAAAGGAGGAATAGCGCTGTGATCAATAAGGAATGTCTGTCCCAGGTGCGGGGCTCGGAGGTGGCAGATCGCCTGCCATGGTTTTACTCTCCTTGGTTTAGCCATAACCTACTTACCTTGCCCAGGCTAGTGTGATAAAACTAGCTGGAAATCCTACTTTAAAACCTAGTTTAAATTTATTCTTTAGAAGTTCCTTTTCTGGTGGAAGCTTGAATTAGTAACTAGAAGCTCTGCTTTCCTTTCTTCCCCCAAGGCAGTTTGTGACTTCAAAATGCTGCTGCTAAAAAAAAAAAAAAAAAAAAAGAAAAAGAAAAAGAAAAAGAAAAAAAAGTGCAAATGTGTGTAGATTTGCACTGCACATAGCCAACAGCCACCGGTCGAAGTACCTGCTAGCAGGTTATATGTTTCATTTTCAAAAATTGAAAATTCTTCTCTTTTGATTTTATATATAATAGTTGAGGCACTTAATGCTGCTGAACCACTTCTTTCTTCCTCGTTTTGTCAAGGGAAGGAGGAAAGAGGAACTGGCAAGGAGCTGAAAACTTGTAGGGGATAATTTCAGGAGCCGTCCGGAGGACAGAAGTAGGAACTGGCTAACTTACCCTCAGAGGACAGCCTGGAGGGCCGTGGTTCTCAAACTGGAGCCCAATGTCAGAATCCTCTTCGAGACCTATTAAAACTCATGTCACAGGACCCCACCTATTGAGCTTCTGAACCAGAAGATCCAGGTTGAGTCGGAGAATCTGCATTTTCTAGCAAGGTCCCTGGCAATGCTGCTGCTATTGGGTGGAAACCACACCCGGAGAACCACTGCTGAGATCCCCTGGCCCCCAGACTGGCCTGAAGCCAGAGGGAGGACCTAACCAAAGGGAGGTCTGGTGGTAGGAGAGGCTCCAAGGTCAGCTGCAAAGATGCATGCCAACTGAAGTCCAGCCAGACCAAAATTAGGCTGGCTGCAATCAGTCAGTGAAGGATCAGCGTAGAAATGATCAACCCTAACCACTACCCAGTCATCTCCTATAAGTATCTACTTTAAATATAATGTTAATGCGTGATTTGTGGAGAATATTTTTAGGTATTATGAACTTTTATTGAAAACTGCAAAGTGTATGGCTGTGCTTTGGAGCTCATGGAAAAGGAAGCTCTTAGAGCTCAGATCCTGGAAAATCAAAGCATCCTGGACAGCAAGCTCTGGCCTTAATGACAGGCAAAGGGAAAAAATAAAATATAAAAAAATAAAAAATAAAAAAATAAAAAATAAATAAAAGACTGTATGAACAATAACAGCAACAACAAAGACAGGCAAGGTGTCAGGAAGCAAAAATAATTTCTTGAGAATGGTGTGTGAACCCGATGTCAAAGTGCAAGGGGACAGAGCCTCTTAGGTTGTAAGCCACAGAAGGCCTTGGTTTTCTGTTACTAATGATGGCAGTATGCCCACCGACCCCCACTCCCTAGGAGCCTTGGCAGTGTTAGAGGACCAGAGTCCCCACACTTTAGCTCCCGAGGCAGAGCTAGGGACACCTTCCAAACCCTGATACCTGGCAGCCGGACTTCCCCACCACCCCCAGCATAAAGCCCTGCTTTGTCATTGGTCCCACTAGTTTGCAGAAACCTGCTCCTCCTTCCAGAGTCCACCCCCTACGTACCAGCCCCCACACCCCCACACATGTGGGTGTCTTAAATCGCCACCCACATGTGCTGTCCACAATGTGTAGTCTACAAAACACCTTCTCCAACACTCAACACGCCCTTAGGAAGCCCCGGTGGTCCTTCCTTTCTTTTTATTGTGTCGGGCTGAGAAAGCTGAGCTTGGGGAGTTGATGTGCCCCGAGCCGGGTGGCCAGGCTGGCGCCCACACGAGCTGCTCCCTCCAATCCCTCCCTGCCCTAGTCCCTCTTCCAGTATTGGGGCCACGTAATGACAGGATGGAGCACAGCCTCCTAGTGAGGACGGTGGGCTAAGTAGCTTTCTTTGCAGTGGGTCCTTCGAAAACCTCTGGGCTTGGAGAATATGAAGTGATTTCTTTGCCAGACAGGAAAGGAGCTATCTCTACAGAATCAGTATGAAGCCTCTGTTTCCCATGCTGGCAGTAACACTGCTCCCACCGTAGTGACTGACGACTGAGCCTGGCTCTCCCTACTCAAGGAGACCACATGCTTTGAACATCTGTATTTTTTTTTTTTTTTAGAGCATTTTTAGGTTTGCAGCAAAATCAAGAGGAAGGTACAGAGATCGCCCACATACCCCTTGCTCTGCACACGCACGGCGTCCTCCACTCTGCAGGCCTCATCGGAGTGGTACCTTGGGGGATAAACCTACCGTGATGCATCATTATTATCCCAAGTCCATGCTTTACAGAAGTGTACACTCTCGGGGTCGCATATTGTATGGACTGGGACAATGGTCTAATGACACGTGGCACTGTGACAGTTGCAGGCAGAGAGGATTCACTGCCCTGAAAATCCTCTCTGGAGAGTCCATTTTTACTTTATCATTTTAAAAACCTATATGATGCAACGCCAGCAGAGCATACAACTTCAAGCTCAGGAGTAGGAACGCCGCACTTGGAAACCAGCCAACCACAGGGTTAAACAGTGAAATAGCAGTTGTCACTTCAGAAAGGAGCGTGAGCCACACCAGTCTAGGCAGATAGGACTTGCCAAAGCCACACTTTCGCCGGTCTCTTGCCTCTTGTTCTTTCTTTCTACTCAGGTATATAAAGCCTTCATAATTTTTGAACAAGCCCTGCAGTTTCATTTTGCACCTGGTTCTGACCCACAAATTATGTAACTGATCCTGTGCGTAGCTTTGAAGTATGTCTAGGCTCAGGGAGCACCCAGACAAGTGAATCAGAATTCCTAGAGGTGGGATCCAGGTCTCTTAACTTTGCTCAGAGTATACCTGCTCTCCAGGGTTCTGTGGTGGGTGGCCAACTTCAGGAACCACTGATTTAGAAGAGAAGTTGTAAACCAGGGCATTCCTGTGTGTGTCGCAGGGGACATCAGAATCACCTGGGGCATTGTCCCCAACTCCACACATTGATGCAGACGTTGACGAAGATCCTGATTCCTAAAAATTCTGACCTCATCTGACTCCCAGACAGGAAGTCTCCATGAATGTGAGATCTGTCTATGAGCTAGGTCCACTGCGTTTGCGGTTCCCCACATAAGCGTTGCTGTGACAGTGACAGCACAGCTGGGGCATGGTGGTCCCTGGATGGTGACTCTAGGCAACTGCTGAGCATGCCTGCTGAGGGGCACTGGTGGGAAAAGGGCTGAGCATCGACAGCAATCCTGGCTCTGATCACAGCTGAAGGGTCCGGGGTATGTTTTCTTTGTGGCCCAGTTTCCTTACCAGTAAAGTGAGCATAATGACACCCAACTTACGAGGGTGCCCTGAGGATTAAATGAGATAAGATATGCAAAGAGCCTAGCACATTACCTGGCACATGGTAAGTCAATAGATATCATTGTCCGGTCTCCTCCAAGAAGAAATATTACCGTATCTTTTCCTTCAACCACTGTCTTCTTACTAAAAGAAAATGTAACTTGTTATTATAGCAACAAGGAGGAAATACTAACCGATAGTCTTCAGTTGGTACATTTATCAAATGTGCAGTCTGTATCTGTATTCATTCAGCTCGTGGTTACTGAATACTCGCTAGGTCAAGGTGTCAGAAGGATGGATTTTATAGATGCACACTCATATTATAGATCACGCGTATACACATACATATGCATACATGTAGACATGTGCATGCAAATATATACACATGTGTATACACACATACTATACACAAGCACATACACACACATGTCTGACAGGTCTCCTGCTGTGAAGTACCTTTAAAGAAATTTTTACTCAGTTGAACAACAAAAAATAATGCTCATTGTAACCATTCAAATAACATAAACGGAATTAGATTAAGTTGATTGGCTTTGTTTCCCCACTCTTATTCCCAACCTTGTAGGGCAACCGTTTTTACAAAGAATCTGAAGTTAAAAATAAATTTTATGTGGATTTTTCCCGTTGTGTTCCTTTTTTTTTTTTTTTTTAAGATTTTAATTAGTTATTTGAGAAAGAGCAAGAGAGCACAGAGGCAGAGGGAGGAGCAGGCTCCCCGCTTTGGACTTCATCCCAGGACCCTGGGATCATGACCTGAGCCGAAGGCAGAGGCTTAATGACTGAGCCACCCAGGCGTGCCCTCCCCGTTGTTTTTCTTCTACACACACACACACACACACACACACACACACACTGCATTTGGGTACATACTGCGTTCACATTCTATAGCTTTTTTCCCTTTTTTTCTTCATTGAGCAAGACAGTGTGGACATCTTTTGAAGTCAGTGCGTGTGACTCATCTACTAGTTTTCCGTAGCTCCTGGTATTCCATAGGACAGATGTGTCATTTTCCAGCCATTCCCTGGCTGTGGGGCTAAAATATTTTGCTGTAGAAAGAGATGCTGAAGTGAATAGTCTTTTAAATACTGGTACTTCTACTTTTTTGGTTAGAGGAGTCTCCAGCAGGTCATAACCCTAGAGCAGACAAAGCAGAAGCAAACAGGGAACAGTAAATATGCTCTCCCCACTTTGATAGACACACCTCCCCATGCCAGGGACCACAGTGGGCACTACAAGCTAGGAACATGAACAAGACTCCATCTGACTTCAAGCAGTTTGGCAAAGCAGCATTTGATTCCTGTCGAAACCAGTGTCACACATGGTCTGTGTCCTCAGGTCCACGTTGAACTCATCCTCATGGTGCTTGTGTCAACCTCTGCTCCGGCCCTAGCTTCCGATCGATCTCACAGACTCTGGAGCAGTTTCACGCAAGAAACCCTTTCCTGCAGCTCCCTTCCAGTGACTTCCACAGCAGAAAACAAAGGGAACTCCCAACCAAATCACAGAGGGGATGTTACCTTGCTTTTCTAATTCGGCCTGTCGTTGATCTGCCCCCGGTTTGCGCCATCATTTTCCTCCAGAAGCTGAAGGTGAAAGAGAAGAAGGTCCCCCCAGCAGAAAGCTGTCGTGCCCCATCTCCCGCCAGGCCTTTGCCACACATGTCAGTGCTGGGGAGATCACAGAACGGCTCTTGAAAGCCCATTTAAGAAGATTCAACAGATTTTGTAAAGCAGCTATGAAACACCAGCCACCGGAATTGTTTTTACTCTGGGTCATGGTCCCGCACAAATGTTGAAATGGTGTGGCACGCGTGGAGGTGTGCCGCTCACGTTCGCTCAGAGAAACCACGGCCTGTCCAGCTGCCGGGGGTGTAGAGAGCCATTGGCTTCCAGCTTCCCTGGCTTCAGGACCTGCCTCAGGTTTCCCTGCAGAGGCCAGCTCTTCCTGGCAGCCTCGGGCAGTGACTGAGCTTGGTGGGAGGCCAGAGCCTGGGCCTTCCTGACATGAGTGCTCTGTACTCTGGAGTAGCCCAGGGGTGGAGGAAACGGACAGTCCCACAGCAGCCAGGGTGGCATGGCAATCTGGAGATCTCCTTATCCATGCCCGCTTCCTCCTTTCTTTTCATAAGGTCAGGGTTGCCTCATGGTTTGGGAGTCTGACCAGTCCTGTTCCCTCCTCTTCGATCCTGCACGGTGTCTGCTAACTTCCCTTCCTGACTTCTCAGGGTCTGCTTTCTGGGCGACCCAGTAGACGCAGAAGCTTTCAGGGCAGTGTAGGAACATAAATGCTATCCATCTCATTCAGAGCACTAAAGAACCTGAGCATATCCCCTGGCCCCTGGATGTTCTTGCGCCAGGCTCTGCTAAAAATGAATTATGGTCTGCCAAAGTGAAACTGACCATTTCATTTCAATTATTCAGCTGGGACACAAATGAAAAACCAAACGCGAGGAAAAAACAAACTCACATAGACTCTGAAATTTCATTTTAGTTACCCGAACTATTTTGAAGAACTGAGGCAAGGAACTTATATTAGTGTAACCTCTGTGTTTGCCGTGAACTGATCAGGGCCAGGATACCGTAGTTAAAATGGGAGAACACGGTTTCCATCCCTATCGCTTCCATCACAATTCCACTCTGAGCGCCACTGTGCCCACCACTGTTGTGCCCTTGTGGTTTCGCAGACTGAGAAGGAGATGGGTAATGATTGCATTCTTGTTGCAGGGGAGTTTGGAGAGGTATACAAGGGGCGTCTGAAACTCCCGGGCAAGAGGGAAATCTACGTGGCCATCAAGACACTGAAGGCTGGGTACTCAGAGAAGCAGCGTCGGGACTTTCTGAGTGAGGCCAGCATCATGGGTCAGTTTGACCATCCCAACATCATCCGCCTAGAAGGCGTGGTCACCAAGAGTCGGCCGGTCATGATCATCACCGAGTTCATGGAGAACGGTGCTTTGGATTCTTTCCTCAGGGTAAGAGCAGCTCGGGGGCATGGACGGCATGTTGGATGCAGGGAGGGGGTGTCTGCATGAGGACAGCCTGCTGCTTAGGAATCGCCCAATGAAATGTGGGTGGGCGTTGGAAATAGTAGCGGGGTTGACGGATTTGTTCCTAAAAGCATAGAACAAGAGGAGCCTGTGGAACCCTCAGTAGGAGGATAGCGTGGAGTAGGGCCTTGATAAATGCTTGTTGGATGAGTATGAGTGAATAGAGGCGGGTGAAGGATGGCCATGGGCACCTGCATGAATCACAGAGATTGAGGAGACTCTCAGCACCTGTGATGCAACTGTGTGACTCCGGCAGACACCAGTGGCCATCACTGCCTTTCCCCAGCACTGTCCTATCAGCCTGTTCCCTTCATTTGCAGCTCAGAGATAAAACAGGCTGCCCTTTCCGATGGCTGGGCCACCCACCCTCAAAGGTGGCGTTCCTGGGTGGGAGAGGAAGAGACTGTCGCAAGCTTTCACAGGTCTTCTCTGGGCTTGACTCCAAATCAGCCTGCAGCAGAGGTGTGGGGGTCCTCAAGGCTTATGGCTGGGAGATGTGTAAATGGTCATTGTCAGTCATGCTCACATGGAACCATGCTGGAACCGCTTGCCTTTCTGTGGGACAGCAGAGTGACTCAGCGGGGGTGGCAAGGACAGCCACAATGCCGGTGTCTGGGGAGTGGCAGCTGGTGGAACAGAGGTCAGCCAGCAAGTCCTGCCTTGGACCAAAGCCTCAGCTGGGGACTAGGGGGAGACTGTGAGCAGAGGGTGCATGGGCAGCATCTCAATAGAGCAGGGTCTACTGAGCAAGGACTTGTGAGGATAATACCAAGCGGCAGGCTATGTTTGTCACCAAAGCTACTGAACAGTGGCTGTGGCTGTAGATCAAAGGATCATTCAGACACTTGGTCTTGAAATATTCATGGGGTGACTCTGCGGTCACGCCCTCTCCTGGGTTCTGGGCCTATAGAATGAAAGGGACATTGCTCTGATGCTAACTAACAAGTCACCCAAGATTTCAGTGGCTCACCACAATTTATTTTGTTCATGAATCTGCAATCTGGGCTCATTGAGGACACTTCTGTTCCATGGGGTATCAGCTGGGGCAGTTCAAGATCCGGGACCTGGAATCATCCAAAGTCTCGCTCACTCATCTGTCTGGCAGCTGATGCTGGCTGTCTGCTGGCATCTCTCCAGGTGGGCGGCTTGTGCTTCCTCACAGTGAGCTGCGTCCCAAGAACGAATGTTCCATGAGAAGAAGGCAGAAGCTGGACCACTTTTGTAACTTAGCTTCAAATCCCACGGTACCCTTCCACCACTGTGACAGGATGCCCAGATTCGGGGTGGGCGGAAACGGGCCCCACATTTTGATGAGGACAATAACATGATGTCATCTTACACATAAGAGATGGGAGGGGGAGGTCCTGTTGTCCCCATCTTAGAGACTACAGCATGCCCCAGCGGTCCTTTCTCTGAGGACCCTAGTGCCCCAGGCGTCCAGCAGTCATCTGCCCGGATTCTTTATGTTTCTGTGTGTGGTGTGAAGAGGTATCATGAGCCAAGAAGAATGTAAATCTTCCTGCAGGAGGCAGGAAAAGCATTAAAGAGGACGGAGAATTAACTGATACCGAAGACTAAAGGGGAGAGGAAGCAAGCAGGTACAATGGAACAACTGAGCAGTATGTTCAAAGGCCAGAGCCAGCACGGCCTAGCTCTGTAGTGACTCAGGGCCGAGGGTCTGCAGCATGGAGGAGCTTGTCTGGAAGCTGCATTCGCCCAGACTGAAGCTACTTGAGCAGGGCAAGCACGCACTTTTGCCTCCTCTGGGTGCTTAGGCAGTAGTGGCTTATTTCTGGTGGGGGACATGAGATGACAACAGGTGGCGCCGATGTACATTGCCTAGTATGGCCTCCTTGAGGGTACGGCTTAACGCCCTTTATTCTGAACACCCCCCTTTCCCTCTGAGTACCTAACCCAGGAAGCACGTGGTAAATGCTGGTTGAGTGAAAAACATGAAAAGCCATTTCTGGCACCAGAGCGTTTGGGAATGGCAGGAAAAATGGAATCTTCCTGAGTGTACGTGGTCTCTCGTTCTTATAGCCAGACCCCTCATGTCAGAGTGGGGTATAGACCATGCTTTCCTGGGGGCATTAATTCGTAATCAGAGATCTCATGAAGACAGCCAAATAAAAGTGAATAGCAGACAATGTTAGGAGAAAAAGTATTTTCTAGAACCAGCCTCCAGACCTTTTTAGGAGCCATTTATTTCCTACGAGTCACCTGACTGTACTTCACCGAGTCACAACATGACTTGAGGACTGTGATCAGACTCTCTCCCTGGAAAGTACAGGGGAATGGGGAGATTCGTTCCTAGAAGGCTGCAGAAAATCAAAACCCTGCACAGACGCTCTGCACAGGACTCCTTCCGGGTGGGGCCCAGGACATGCGGGCATGTGGGACACCAGGATTCTTCATGATGATGAAGCCCAGGTGGTGGAGAAGAGCCAGGGGCAAGTGAGGAATGCGGGAAATGGAGGGTAAGGGATGACGAGGAAGGAACAGCCAGAGCAGGCAGCGCCAGGAGGAGAGGGGAAATGAAGCGTTTCTGACTCCTCGCACGGCATGGAGGCAGGTAATCTATAAATCTAATTTCAGCCTTACTACCAAACCCTGGAGCATAGCAACATTAATTGATGTATCTGCTGCTTGGTAAAATTGAAAAGTAGGTCATCAGTGCAGTTCTGCAGGGCCCATCTTCTGGGAAGCAGTATAATTTTAGGATCACCATTCAGAGAAGAAAGGAAAAGAGTTTGTGCAACTGACTGCCCCCCGCCCCCCGGCCAACCAAACTGGTCGTGGTGCTTTACACTGGACATGGCAGCTTTGGAGAGTGGCTGCAGCTCTGGCTCCAGGTCAGTGTCTGAGAGGCTGTAAGTATGGGGGATCCAGTGAGCACATTGGACACGGCTTCTCACCACCCACGCACTGCCCCTCTCTCATTGCAAGACATAGAATCCTTACTTTCTGGAAGGATTAGAAGCATTATTATTTTTTAACTGCATGTTCAGTAGGTTCTTTATTGTCCATTTTTTAAAGTATCTGCACCATGGATTATGTAACATGCAAGTCCACAATTAAACATTTCCTTCTTGGCCCCCAAACTTAGAGGATTCAATGTGGTGGCTCCTGTATAGGAGCACCCCCTGTGGCCCTCATCAGTGTCCTTCCCATGCCATAGTCTTGCTTGGCATTGTGGTCACTGCTTGTTCATCCACAGATGGTCATAACTGGGAGACTTTTAGAAGCTTCTGAGCAATGTCAAATGTGGACATTTCTTATCATGGAGGCTCATTCATAGGCTGGAACTAGATGACCATAAGCCAGAGGTCAGGAGGAGAATATCAGATTGGATGCCCCAAGACCTCAGTTCTGCTTAGGGATCCATTGTGAGTCACCTGGTGGCCTTGAGCAAATCTGTTAACTCAATTTCCCAGACTATAAACTAAATGCTTTGAGCTGGCTGATCTTGAGAGGTAGGTCTCTTACAGTTGAAGAAGAAAAAAAAAAAAAAAATCTATGACTCATTCTCTTCAAACAAATCAAATAAGGGTTTCATTTCCTGAAGTGGATTTGTCAATGAAAGTTGAAATACCTAAATCCTTCCAGCCTAATAAAAGGACCAGCAAGTGGCTTCAGTGAATTTGCTGGAAAGCAATTTCAGCAGAAAGCACTTCACGAAGGAAAGAAAGTTTAAATGACTTCACCCAGGCCTGTATTTTTTTTTTCTCTCTATATGGTGTTTTTACCATGTGATCAGCGTGGAGGCTGATCCTCTTCCAAAGTCATCAAGAAAACATGGTCTTATATCTCTTTGGACGCTGGTGTTCCTAACTTTCAAAATTCTTCTTGGGGAGTTACACCCATGAACTGAACATAAAAGAGTTGAACACGGCAGGCGATCTTCATGTGTTTATATCTTTAAGTTTTGCCGAAATCATGAACTCAACAGGCACCATCCTGTCTTATCGTGATATGTGATTCCTCTGCAGTTTCTGAAGAAAATGTGTAGCTCTTGCAAAGTCAGCATATTCCATGGAAAAGACCCCAGATGGGAGTTAAAAGATTCCAATCAGAGTAGCATATTTGAGGCATACATGCCTCTACTTTCTATTTCTGTGACCATGGCAGACATCAATAATCAATCATGTCACTTTTTGCTACAAAGCTTATATGCAGCTTTCTTCTCCACACATTTGAGGAAGTCGTTACCATCAGAGATGGAAAGCCAGTGGAGAAGTAATTTACTATTCTGGACTTGTTTTAAGTCAAAGCTACATAGAGTGATTTAAGTCTGATCAGTTATACTTTCTGGACTTCCTTTATCTCCTCTGAAAAGCAATAGACCATCCCCTGCCTCGCACAAAGGAGGATCAAAATGTACTCCATTAAGTATGACTTGCCTTTCAAATGTCAAGAAATGGAAGAAATCGTGTTTGTTCATTAACTGACCCAAATATCCAGCCTGCATCATGAGGCCCCAGTCGTCCACTATTACAGTTGGGGTGTGGACTATCGGGGGGAGGTCTACTACAGATGCCAACCCATTGAGCTCAGAATGCACTGCAGGCGAGGTTCTCCTATGGTGATGTCCTAGTATGTCTCCAAAACACACCAGGGAGCTGTGGGAACCTGGAGTATTGGCCCCAGGTGTCCTCCATTCCTCTCACCAGCTGTCTGAGCACCTGGGCCAGCTGGTTTGTGAGACATTCTGGCCTGACTGATAATACCAGCAATCCTTGCTGCTGTCTTAGGATTTACAGGCACTGAGCCAAGCCCTTTCACATGTATTGTCCCACTTAACTTCACCAAAATCCTATGAAGAATGGACACCGTGTACTTGTTTTACAGGTGTAGGAATGACAGCTCTGGAAGTTAAGTGACTTGCCCAAGGGCATCCAGCCAATGAGCGGCAGAGCCTGGACCATAGGCTGGGTCTGTCTGTCTCCAAAGCCTGGACTTTTCACCACTTCTCTGCCTTTGTCAACCCCAGAAACTCTAAGGGTGACTGATCTAAATATTAAAACAAATCAGATAGTAAAGCTGTTCCGTGTCGCTTAAATGATTTAAAGTAGAAACAGACATATTGCCGCACATCCTTTCAACATTTCTTTTCCCAGCGTTGTTTACAATCACCACCAGTCCCCTCCCCAAAATCTATCTACAAGCTGGCTTCTTTTGGGAGACATTCATTTTTAACCACATTGTTGTCTACACTTACAGAGAGGAAGTAACAAACTGAATTGGAAAAATATGACCCTTGTGACTCTCAGCTGAGATACATTTTCTAATATAAGGAAGTTGCATGACAACTTTCTGGGGAGCGGGTCCCCAGAGATCTACTTAGAGAAAATGAATGGTGCTAGCAAGAGCCTGGCTAAGTTCTCGAGGAGGTGTTGATTGAAGTTCATTAGTGAGAAGGAGGATTCGCACCGCTCACGGCCCATCCAGCTCTCGCAGATGGGCACCATGTGCCGAACACCAGGCAGACTTTCCAAAAAAGCAGATCTGCACTTCCTTTTGGAGTTGGTTAGAAGAAAATATTGCAGAGAGAGCTTTCCAGGCAGGCTGGGAGGGGGTTAAGGTTTGAGTTAAAAGCAGCCTAGAACCTGGGATGTGTTGATCCTGGTGTGCTGGAGGCTTCTCCTCTTGTGGGTGTTTTGGGAAGAAGTGGAGGGGGGGGTCAGGTGGCTCGCTCCAGCAGATCCAGTGGCGGGACCCTGGGACACAAACCCAGGCTTACAATTTTGCAGGAGGAAGTCTTCAACATTTGTACTATGGTGGCTAGACTTTTTGATGGCTGGGGTTTTCTCTAATAACCAGGGTATCTTTGCAATCTTCCCTTTTCCCTTATTGATTGTTGCATAGAAAATGCTTTCGTAGACGCGCATGCATATTTAAGTGATGTAGTGTGTGCGACTGCCTTGTGTACCAACTCACAGGAAGCAGGTGCTCCCTAAATGGGAGCTGTGCCCACCACCTCTGCTTTCTGTGTTTCACTTGAGAGCACTGGGGAGTGGCTGCCTTGCCCTGTGTCCAGCCATACCTAGAGCAGACCCAGGGCATTCCATCTGCTCCCACCCCTCCCCCAGTCAAAGCATCTCAGTGCCTGGGCCATGCTTTGATTACAGAATACAACGTAGAGCCCTTCGGAAGAACAGCTGGGCCTGGACAAGAAGAGAAAATGTGTTGTTGACAGCATGGGGACCAGTGATATTACCAGTGGGTGCAGAAACCAAGACTCAGGGACTTTGGGGAGGCAGGAGGAAGGATGATTCATTCACTGAGGTGTGTCATCGAACCATGAAGGAGATTGTGAGCCCACCAATGACGGGAGAGAGAGCAGCACTGCCGGTTGGCCTGAGGAGAAGCCCTAGCTCCCATTCACTAAGAGGGTCCACATGCCAGACACTGTGTCTGTGCTTCTCTTGCCACTGACCCCTTTGCAGTGGGTGTGGTTATCCCAATGTCAAGGTTGACAGCTCTGGTAGGACCCAAGGAAGAGGCCTTAAGCATTTAATTCTGGAAACGGTGAGATGGAGCAGTCATAAATTGAGCATGTATTTATTGAACTTTTTCTATTTACATTAAAGTTCTTAGCCCTGGGAGCACTCTGGCGCCCACAATAGAGAGGGTCTTGTCTTCAAAGAGCTTAGAGTCAAGCGACAGACACAGGCAGGTGTGCACACACACACACCCCAAAACTTGTGACATATGCTAAGAAGAAAAATAAGAGCATGCCCTGGGGTGCCTGGGTGTCTCAGTCAGATAAACATCCAACTCTTGATTTCAGCTCAGGTCATGATCTCAGGGTCATGAGCTCCAGCTCTGTGTCGGGCTCTGTGCTCAGCAGGGAGTCTGCTTGAGATTTTTTCTCTCTCCCTTTCTCCCTCTGCCACTCCTCCCTCAAATAGATAAATCTTAAAAAAAAAAAAAGAAAAGAAAAGAAAATGCACTACAGACAGTGAAATAGAAAGTGCTAGTTATATTTGGAGCAAGGGAATAGTTAAGGAGACATTGTCTCTGAAAAAGGGACACTTAAAGGGAGACATGAAGGCAGGTAAGTGTTGATTGTGGGGAAGAGCAGCAGGGATGGCATGTGTAGGGGACCTAAGGCCGGAAGAGCTTGGCTTAGAAAAAGACTGAGAGGTCACTAGTCACTGTGGCTGGCAGGTGAGACAGTGGCTGATCCCTCGGGGCCCCATGGGCCCTGCGAGGGAATTTGGAGCTTTTCCTTAATGCAATGGGAAGCTATTAGAGAGCTCGAAGCCAGGGAGTGGCATGGTCTGATTTATGTCTTGCAAAGATGGCTCTAGCCACTGTGTAGAGAATGGATTGGGAGGGGGGCAGGTGCGGGGAGGCTGTTACAGGTGATGGATGATGGTGACTTGGTTAGAAGGGAGGCATTGGAGATGGAGAGGCATGGATGGCTTTGAGATGTAATTTGGAGATGGAATCGACAGGGCTTGGCAAGGAGGAGAAAGCAGAGAGTTCAAGGAGAGGAATGCGGGTGGGAGTGGGAGGGAGTGGGGGAGGGAGAAGGGCACAGTGAGCAGCATGGCTGGTCTCAGGCAGAGGCTAACAAACAGCAGGCCTATGGTACTTCAGCTTCTGCTTAACCACTGGCCCATCTTGATGCCAGTGCCCTTTGCGTCTTGTTACAGCAAAATGATGGACAGTTCACGGTGATTCAACTGGTGGGGATGCTCAGGGGTATTGCCGCGGGCATGAAATACCTGGCCGAGATGAACTATGTGCATCGGGACCTGGCTGCTAGGAACATCCTGGTCAACAGTAACCTGGTGTGCAAGGTATCCGACTTTGGCCTTTCCCGCTACCTCCAGGATGACACCTCAGACCCCACCTACACCAGCTCCTTGGTGAGTCCTTCCTGGTATTCTCTGGTAAAAACGTGGCATGAATAAAAAGTGGCTGCCCATGGCTGGGCTAGTGACCTGTGGCAGGGCACACTGGGAGGGGCTGGGACCTGAACTTTTCTCTCCACTGAGGGAGGTGGGTGCCAGATGGAGAAAACAGCTGCAGCTGGTTGTGAGGCAAGCATCTGGGCATAGGCTGTAAGGAGGGGTCAGAGTGTTCCTTGGCCAATGGGAAAAGAACATTCTGGAACAGGTGATGTGGGGGAATCCAGGCATTGGATGGTGGCATCAGAGACATCCATCAGCAGAAGTGGTTGCTGGTGGGGTTGGGTTCTGTGTTACCAGGCAGATCTTTGGTGCCCTCCTCTTCTCCAACCCTACTGCTTCCAGACAGTTTGAAGAAAGACATCTACATGATGGTTCCTTTCACATTTGTGCTTCCTGCCCAGCTTCCCCCTCCACAGCCCAAGCAGCTCTAGTCACTTACGGCCAGCACCTAGTTCACACAGTTCCAGTCAGAAACTGTAACAGGTCCAAAGCCAAGCTCCTGGTTTATTCCATTTCCCTCCCCAGTCTCTGCATCTCTGTGGTTGCACCAACTCATCTCTTGACTGAAATTTGGGAAACAGCCTCAATTGCTCTCTGCCTTGCCATCCACATCCAATCCCGCCACAACTCCCATAGGCTTAAATAAAATCTGCTCCTTTTTTTCCTTTGCTACAGTCCCCACCCTATTCCAAAGCACTGGTCTCTTTCACCTGGTCCCTTTCACCTGGTGCCTTCTAGTAGCTTCCTAACTGGTCTCCCTCGTTTCCTCTCTTCTCTTTATGTCCACTCCCAATATATTATAAAAATAAAAACAGTACAGAGAAGTAAAGGGGGGAAAAGTAACCAAGAAATCACAATTGCCCTGAAGCAGGGTCAGTAAACTTTTCCTTCAAGGCCAGATAGTAAGAATTTTAGGGTTTGTTGGCCAAGAGGCAACACAGAGGGTATTACATAGATAAATATATAACCATTTAAAATGTAACCCTTTAAAAAGATATAAATACCATTCTTAGCTCATGGGCTGCAAAAATTCAGGTGACCAGACCAGAGTTTACCAACCCATGTCCCAAAGCATCAATTTTAATAACTAGGTGCATCTCTTCTCACACTTCTCTCATTGTTCAAAATGTGAAAAATTTTATTTTGTGAAAATGGGATCATACTAAGCTCATTATTCTGTCCTGCGTGTCTGATGGGCATTCTTCCTGCCCAGCTGCTTTTCTAAAAGTCTGTGAACATTTACACTCTGCCAGGAATGTATGGTGCCCATCCTTACCAGCAGCAAAGGTGATCAATCTTTAAAAACTTCCCAAAGATGAAAAATTATACTTCATCGTGTGTAAGTTTGCATTTTCTTTTTTAAATTATTTACTTACTTTTAAAATTTCTTTTCAGTGTTCCAAAATTCATTGTTTATGCACCACACCCAGGGTTCCATGCAATACGTGCCCTCCTTAATACCAACCACCAGGATCAGGTTTGCATTTTCAACTGGTGCTAGGGATACTACTTTACTATCTTTTCACACAGTTGCTAGGATACATGTTTCCTCTTCTGTTAATTACCTGTACACGTTTTTACCTATTTTTCTATTGGGTTGTTTGTCATTTTCTTAGAAATTTATAGGAAGTCTTTTTACTTTTAATTTTTTATTTTTTATAAACATATATTTTTATCCCCAGGGTACAGGTCTGTGAATCACCAGGTTGTCTTTTTATATTAGGGATGTTAACCCTTTGTCTCCACATATGATACAATTAGTTCCCCTCCCCCCATCTGTTGTTCTTTTGCTATTGTTGATGATATCCTTTGGTTTCCAAAAGTAGTTAATATTCATATAGTCAATAAAATGCATCTTTTCTTTGTTTTCTTGGGTTTTCTGGTTTATTTAAAAATTTCTCTCTACTGCAGGGTTATAAAGCGCTTCTTAAAGTTTCCTGTATTCTCTTACTGGAGGTTTTGCTCTATTATTTAAATATTAAATACACCTGAAATTTTTTTTTCTCAAGGTCTTATTTTGAAGAGTTTCAAGCATACAGAGAGTTTGATAGAATTTACAGAGGGTAGCCATTGACCCACCGCCTGGGTTTTAGAATTAGTATCTTGCTGGGTCTGATTTATTATATAACTATCAATCTGATCTGTCCCTCTGTCCATTCTTCATTCCATCATGTCTTGTTGACGCATTTCCAGATTTCATGCTACTGTTGGCCATCATTATGTCTGTCTTTTTTGGAAAAATGTCTATTCAGATCCTTTAGCCATTTTTAAAAATCAGGTTGTTTGTTGTTATTGAGTTACATTAGTTCTTTATATATTTTGGATATTAACCCCTTATTGGATATATGATTTGCAAATATCTTCTCCCATTCTATAGCCTGTTTTTTTCATTTTGTTGATAGTGTCTTTTGCTGTGCAAAAGTTTGATGTGGTCCCATTTGTTTATTTGTGTTTTTGTGTCCCCTGCTTTTGACACCAGGTGCAATACATAACATTGGTAAGATTAATGTTAAGGAGTTTACCATCAGTTTTCTTCTAGGAGTTCTATAGTTCTAGGTATTACATTGAACTCTTTAATCCATTTGGAGTGGATTTTTTTATATATGGTATAAGATACTGGTTCAATTTCATTCTTTTGCATATAGCTGTCCAGTTTTCCCAACACCCTTTATTGAAGAGACTGTCCTTTCCTCATTGTATAGTCTTTGCTCCTTTGTTATAAATTACTTACCAGGTAGGCGTGGGTATTTTCCGGGGCTCCCTATTCTGTTTCTGTTTTTATGTTTTTTAATGCAAGTACAGTACAGTTTGATTGCTTTAGGTTTGCAGTGTAGTTGGTAATCAAAGACTATTTTCTTCCTCAAGATTGTTTTAGCTCTCTGAGGCTTTGTGTGTGTCTGTGTGGTTCTATATAAATTTTAGAATAATTTGGTCTAGCTCTGTAAAAAATGCCATTGGAATTTTTATAGGGATTGCACTGAATCTGTAGACTGCTTTGGGTAGTATGGGCATTTTAACAATATTAAATCTTCTGACCTATGAGCATGGAATAGTTTTCCACGTATTTGTCACATCTTCGGTTTCTTCATCAATCTCTTATAATTTTCATTGTACAGGTCCTTCACTTCTTTGGTTAAATTTATTCCTAAGTATTTTACTCTTTTTGATGTGATTGTAAATGGGATTTTTTTCATGATTTTTCTTTCTGACAGTTTGTTATTAGTGTATAAAAATACAACATATTTTTGTACATTAATTTTGAATCTTACAACTTTACTGAATTCATTTATTAGTTTTAACAGCTTTTTGGTGGAACATTTAGGGTTTTCTATATAAAGTATCATGTCATCGGCAAATACAGTTTTACTTCTTCCTTTCCAATTTGGATGCCTCTTATTTTTTTTTTTTTTTTTTTTTGCCTAATTCCACCAGCTAGGACTTCCAAAACTATGTTGAATAAAAATGAGAAGAGTGGGCATCCTTGTCTAATTTTCTTCTACAAAAAGTTTTCAGCTTTTCACTACTGGATATGATATTAGCCATGGGCTTGTTCACATATGGCCTTTATTATGGTGAAGTACATTCCCTCTATACCCAATTTGTTGAGAGTTTTCATCATAAATGGTTATAGTTGTTGACTTTTGTCAAATGCTTTCTCTGTATCTACTGAGATGATGAAATGATTTTATCCTTCATTTTGTTAATGCTGTGTATGATGTTGATTGACCTGTAGATGTTGAACCATCCTTGCATCTCTGGAATAAATCTTACTTGATCATAGTATATGATTCTTTCAATGTATTATTGAATTTAGTTTGCTAATATCTTGTTGAAGATTTTTGCATTCATCAGGGAAGGGGCACCTGGGTGACTAAACTGGTTAAGCATCTGCCTTCAACTCAGGTCATGATCCCAGTGTCCTAGGATCAAGCCCCACATCAGGCTTTCTGCTCAATGGGACCTCTCTCTCTCTCTGCCTGACACTCTATCTGCTTGTTCTGTCTATCTCTCTGTGTGTCAAATAAATAAATAAAATATTTAATTAAAAATAATTGGGAATATTGGTTTGTAATGTTTTCTTTCTTTTTCTTTTCTTTCTTTCTTTCTTTTTTTTTTTTTTAGTGGTGTCTTTGTCTGGGTTTTGTACAAGTGTAATGCCAGTGTCATAAATTGAGCTTAGAAGTGTTCCTTGAAATTTATTGAGAGTTTGAGAAGGATGGGTATTACATCTTCTTTGAATGATTGGTAGAATTCACCAGTGAAACCATCTAGTCCAGCATTTATCTTTGTTGGGAAGTTTTGATTACTGATACAATCTCCTTACTAGTAATAAGTCTATTCAGATTTTTCTGTTTCTTCATGATTCAGTCTCAGAAGATGGTAAAGTCTATTTATTATTTTTTCTAGGTTTGTCCAATTTTTGCTAATTATTCATAGCACTTTCTTACGACTTTTTGTTTTCTGAGTTATGAGTTATAACTTCTTCTCTTTCGTTTCTGATTTAACTTATTTGAGATCTCTCCCTTTTTTTCTTGGTAAGTCTAGCGAAAGATTTGTCAGTTATGCTTTTCAAAGAATCCAGTTTTAGTTTCATTGATATTTTCTGTTGTATTTTCAACCTCTATTTCATTTCTTTATGCTCTGATCTTTATTATTTCCTTCCTTCTACTAGCAATGGGTTTCATTGGCTCTTTCCTATTTCCTTTAGGTGTAATGTTAAATTGTTTTTTGAGATTTCTCTTATTTCTGAATTTAGGCCTGTATTGCTGCGAAATTCCCTCTTAGAACCACTTGTGCTGCATCCCAGAGATTTTTGGTAAGAAATGAAGAAATCTTAAGTGTACGTCTATAGAGTTTTAACGAATGCATATGACAGTATGACCCAAACTCCTGTCAAGATACAGAACATGGCCATGCCACTAGGAAGTTCTCTTGTAAGCCTTCCCATTCCATTTCAACCCTACCCATGCCCACAGGCAACCACTATTCTGATTCTTTTCTCAACCATAGGTTTGTGTTGCCAGTTCTAGAACTTCACATAATTAGAATCAGAGAGCATAAGCTCTTGTCTGGCTGCAGTCTGTGAGATTCATACATATTGTTGTGTCCAGCAGTAGTTTGTTCCTATTTATTGTAGTGATTCATTGTGTATGTATCTATTCTTTTGTTGACAGGCACGTGGGCTATTCTCAAACTTGTTTTTGAAAATGTATTAAGATATATATTTTTACCCTGTTTCATACAGGTAAATAGATAATTATGTCAATACCATGTGTGAAATATATTGTCCATATTTTATTGAATCACTTACCATCCTTGTCATATGTTAAGTTGCATATATGAACTATGTTTTTTTTTTAATTTAAATTCAATTCGCCAACATGTAGGACATCATTAGTTTCAGATGTAGAGTTCAGTGATTCATCAGTTGCATGAGCACTGGGTGAACTATGTTTTGATTCTCAATTCTGTTCCATCAATCTATTTCTTTATTCTATGCCGAACCATATTGTTCTGATTGTGATAACTTTGGTGCAAGTTTTACTATCTGTATTATTTTGATTATAATAACTTTAGCAAAAGTTTTACTGTTCAGATAAAGTAAGTTATCCTTCATTATTCCTTAAAAAAATCTTTGTTGGCTGTTCTCAAATACTTTTCTTTCATATATAATTTAAAATCACTTTTTCCAATTCTAAAACATGCACACACACACATACACTGACATTTGGAGTTTGAATGGACCTTTATTCTACTTTTGAAAAGATTGACATTTTAATAACTGTGAATCATCTAAATAATGATATGAACCAAACATCTGTACATGCCTTATATTTAAAAAAGTGTTTTAGGTAAAGGTTTCCCCACCTGATTTTCTTGTATACATTAGTTAGATCATTTGTTGTGGTTTTCATTTTTCTTCTAAATGATGAAGCTTACCAACTCTAAGACGTAAGAGCTCTCAGGATTCTTCTCAGCCATTATGTTCACCTGCCTCACTATATTTATCATATTATTTCTCCAGGCTTTGCTTTTTATCCAAAATAGAAACAAATAACATGTTTGCTATTCAAACAATTTGTGTTTCTAGAAATACAAAGAATTTATTCATGTGGAAAATATTTATTCAGCATCTACTATGTGCCACTATTGCTCACAAGCTAGGGACAGAATCATGATCAAAAAGAGACATCGTTACCACTCTCACATCACTCATAGGTTACTGAGGAAAGGAGATTTTAGTCAGACACATATGCAAATAAGTGCATAATTATGAGTTCAGATAAGAGCTATTACATTCTGTGAGAACCTGAATAAAACAATAAATAACAATATAATCTGACCATACCTAGCAGAGTTAAGGAGAGCTTTCAGAAGAGGAGATGGTGCTCCAGCAGAGATTTAAAGAATAATTCGCCCAAATGAAAGGAGTAGGTTAGAACCCTGAGGGATATAAATAGCACATACAAAAGCCCTATGGCAAGAGAGAAAATGGAACATTAGAGGAGCTTCAGGACCCCTATGCCTGGAATTTGGAAAAAGAGGAAGAAACTGGCCAAGAAGATCAGTGGCAGCCTCTTGGTTCCTTGTAATGGAATTGAGGGCCTTAGAGCAACGGGAAGTCATTGCAGGGCTGTGTATGTTTGTATGTGTGTGCATACATAGAGAGATACACATGACACAAAGATGATGAATTTGTATTAAAAAAAATAATAACCTGGTTTTTCTCTTGCCTTTTCCTTCCAATCTCTTCTTTTCCTTTCTTTCAAAACAAAATGAAATTCTTTATTGACTTCCTTCCTTTAATATTTAACCAAAAGCCACTTGGCAGGTCCAGGGAAGATAGATGTCTTGAATAAGGGAGGCATCCCTAGCAGGTACCTAGACACACCCATGAGGGAGCTGGCAACTCAGCAAGGTTGGGAAAATAACTATTTACAAGGAAACTGAGAAATATGTTGGAGATAATGGCTGTTGGAAAAGGAGGTACAAATCTGGAAAACATCAAAACTAGAATGAATTATGTGGTGTTGAATTGGAATTGAAGGCATTGGTGTGAACTTCTGATTTTTAATATATAAAGAGGCAGAGGAAAAAAGTGAAGGTGTAGAGTGCCTCAAAGCAATGACACCATGTACAATACAAGCACCTGTATATAGCACTTGTGAAACTGTTCCACAGGTTCCTGAGGCTCTGCTCATTATTTTCCCCAATTTTTCCTCTCTATTCCTTATAACTCTCTTTAAGTTCATTGATTCTTTCCTTTGCCATCTACATTTGGTAAAAGAAAGTTCCACTAGTGATTTTTTTTTCTGATACCCTCTTTTTTAGCCTTACGATTTCTTACTAATCTCTCTTTCATAGTTTCCAGTTTTCAACTGGGGTGTTTTATCTTTTTATGCATCATAAGCATATTTTCCTTACCTCACTGAGCATAGCTATAACAGCTGTTTTAAAGCTGAGATCATCCTGAGGTTGGCATCTTTCTTTCCCATGAAAATGGGTTGCATTTCCTTGGCTCTTTGTATGTCTAGTAGTTTTGGATTACATACATTATGAATGTTATGATGTAGAGACTCTAGGTGCTGTTACATTGATCCAAAGGGTATTGCTGCCTCTGATTTAACAGGAAATTAACTCGGTGAGATTCCACCTGCAAACTGTCATGTCTGCAGCAGGCAACAGCTCAGATCTCAGTTCCTGTGGTTTTCAGTCTGTCTCATACATGCAAGATTCAGGGGTCAGCCAAGGAGACAAGAAAAGTTCATATGCAGAATTTGAGATTCCCTCTTCCTGGCTTTATTTCCAGGGAGTCCCCTGCCCAGCCTCCAACTCTCCAGCTACCCTGATTATCCTGGGCTCCTTCCCTTCACTCTTCCACCCAAAAAGGATGTGGGATTTTCAAATGGAGTTTTAGCCACAGGGCAGACCATCCTCAGACTAAAATTGCAAAAGTTGAAACACACCTTGTGCTGTTCAGTTGCTGGAAAGCTCAGACAGTTTTGCTTTACATTTGTCCTCTTATTTCCCTTTCTTTTCTCTTCTGTTTTGTTGTTACTTGCTGGAGAGTCTGGTTGTTGGAAGTGTAGCCGCCGCCCCCCCAAACACACCAAAAGTGAAAGCTTCCACTTGTTACCCTGAATCAGCAATACTGTAAAACAGTTCTTAAGACCTCTGTATTCCATCTTAATTCCCCTATTTCATGCAGTTCTTTCAAGACCTTTTTAACATCATCATCTTCTAATACATCTTGCTTTACTTTATAAGTGAAGACCTCATTAATAGCTATTAAAGTTTTCTAGTTTTCCCTACTTGGCCCTCAGCTTTCATCTCTCAATCTGTCTTAATTCTCCACCATACTTTTCCCCAGGTCTTCCTTCTCTAAATTGCTATTTCTAGCCCCAGGATCATTTCTTTCCCACCAGGCTCCTGGAATAATGAACAGATAGAATTTGTTCCTTTGTGCTTTCTTATGGTTGGAATAAACCCGCTAAACTAAGGAGGGGTTCTGAGTTACTGCAGGTAACATTCCTGCCCTTTAAGAGGAACAGATACATGAGCTGGTCTGAACTCTAATACTTTCTAATACTTGTATGACTTACAGAACATTTCTGAACCCTGTGAAGGGTGTTCAGATTTATAGCCCCACGTGTCTTGGTTTGCTCAGGCAGTCCTAACCACATACCATGGACTAGAGGGCTTGAACCACTGACCCGTATTCTCACAGTTCTTCTGGAGCCTGGACAGTCCAAGATCAAGGTTCTGGAAGATTTGGTTCCTGGTAGGAGTGTCCTCTTACTGGCTTGCAGAAGTCACCTTCTCCCTAAATCCTCACATGGCAGAAAAAGCCAGAAGTCTGATCTCCCTTCTTCTGCATCTGAGGACACTGAGTCCATCATAGGGATCCTGTCCTTGTGACCTCATCTAAACCTAATCACCTCCCCAAGGCTCTACCTCCAAATAGCATCACATCAGCAGTTAGGGCTTTAGTACATACATTTGGGGAGGAAACGAGCCCACACTCCAGAACACCATGCCTGTGTTATAGACCAGTTCTTAAGGTTTGACTTCAGAGGCCTCATTCTGGTTATTACTGGTCCTATCTTCTGTTATCAAGAGGGAAAAAAGGCACACACACACGTACCTGGGAAGGTGCCACATCTTTTTTTTTTTTTTTTAAGATTTTATTTATTTATTTGACAGACAGAGATCACAAGTAGGCAGAGAGGCAGGCAGAGAGAGAGGGGGAAGCAGGCTCCCTGCTGAGCAGAGAGCCCGATGTGGGGCTTGATCCCAGGACCCTGAGATCATGACCTGAGCCGAAGGCAGAGGTTTTAACCCACTGAGCCACCCAGGTGCCCCAGGTGCCACATCTTTGATTAACTCTTTGTATTGGGGGCTCCTGTGCACTCACAAACCCAATCTTCACCCTTTCTCAGTTCACACTGGTGGACAGAGCCCCAACAGGATCCCACAGATCTTCTCTGTGTGCTGACTTTCTGTTGATTAAGTCAAAAGTTATCCTCCATGAGGGCGTGCTTCTCTTCTCCTCAGGAGGAGAAGGCCCCATCCAGTCCCTTTGTGAGAAAAATCTTCCCTTCTTAGTATTCAGCCAGGTTCCTTCTGCCAAAGTAGTGTCAACTCTCCCATCCTTCAGAGCCCCAGGCTGTCTGTCTGAGAAGTCTCCAGCCTTGCGCTGTGCCTTCCCTTGGCCCTGCTCCCGGCAGGCCTCCCTGTTTCATCATGAACTGCGCTCCATCTTCAAGGCGCCTCTGATCTCTCTCAGCCCCTTCCCCTTTGCTCTTCCTGCTGCTCCATCCTCTTGTCTCGGGCCCAGGCTCCTCCCACACCCTGTGTTTCTGCAGCTTCTGATGCTTTCTGCTGTCCATGCCTGCCAGTCCCTCCTTCTCCTTGTTTTCTCTCTTCTAATGTCTGCTGGCATTCTCAGCCCCCTCGGCCTCCTCTGTGAACCTCAAACAGAGCTGTTCCTTGGGCGTCTGCCCCTCCTGGCAGGAGGCAGAAGCATCTCAGATGATTTGTCACCTGCACCTTTGTCCTTCCATGATGGTTGTCCCCTTGCCGGATCTTTCATACCTTCCGTGCTGTTTGTCATGCCCCTCATTCCCCGCATTGACTGCCTTGACTGACTTGGGGACGGCTCGGCTGTTGCACTTCCTCTCGAATCTGCCCCATCTGTGTCAGATTCATCTCTGGCACTGCTCTGGGCCCTGGGCGTGGAGGGCTCATCCTCACCATGGGACAAGGGACAGCCTCTCCTGGAAGGTGATCCCTGTGAGCAGCTAGCCCCATGGCTCATCCTGAACCTGTTGGGGAAGACCAGTCCCATCTCTCCTGTGCTCTGCAGAGGCCCTTGTTCCCGTGATGAATTTCAGTAATCCCAGATCATGATGGAGGCAGGACCTTGTCCCTCCTCCCCCATTATTCCCAGGAATCACATGTAGGCTGCAGCCTCCATCCTCACTGTGTTTCTGGGGGATAGGACCTGTTCCAATCATGATCCATTCTGTGCTGAAATCTGTAGGGCCTTTGCTTTCACAGAAAATTTTACCTTTATTCTACGATATTGTGCTGCCCTCTGAGACTTACCTTCAGCAATGTCAACTGCAAAAGGGGAAAAAAGATCCTCTCTAGAACTTTCTTGCTCTCTGGCATGGCAGGATAGTTCTTGGGCATGATAGGACTTGTGTGTGCTCTGGAAACTGGCTCTGTGCTCTGGAAATCTGGCCTTAGGTCTCCTCATTCATCAGATGGGAGGTGTGAGAATTTGTGATAATCGTAAGACCCCATATGTTAAACCGGAAACAACCCCCAGTCCAGGTACTGCTCTGTTCACAGTTTATGTGACCCTTGTGGATGCTGCCATGAGTGCTTTTCATGCTCTCAGGACCCGTACCTCATGTAAGACATACACAGATGGACATACACGATAACTGGTTAAAAAAAAAAATCCTCTAACTTTCCCTATTCTCAGTCACTCCAAAAGAGAAAACAATAAAGCGGAGGGCCTCCAGATCCCAGGGAAAAAATGATACTCACCAAAACAATTAAGGGCCCTTGAGATAGGATCACCATGGAAGGATTTTGAAGAAAACTTCTCAGGACAGAGGGGGAAGAAAGGCAGCCGAGTTACTGCATGCCTTGCCACAGCGGTGTCCACACCTCACTATGCACCAGAATCCCTGGAGAGCTTGGGAAAGCACAGATTTCTGGGCCCCACCTCAGGGTCTCAGATCTGCAGGTCTGAGGTGGGGCCTGGGAAGTGTGGAGCACCCAGGCGATGCTGATACCAGTACTCTGGAACCGTGCTTGGAGGACCACTGCATTGAGGATATTTTAGGGAGCATACATTTTACTTCATATACTTGCATTGCAGGAAATGTCAATTATTTTTCAAAAAGCAAAGCAAGTCTGACAGAGTCCTCATTTTGTCAGACTGGAAAAGGAAATGTATTTTCCATCATCTTGGAAGTCTTCCTCCCTCCGCAATCCCAGCAGAGTGTGAAGGCCCTGAGGCCACAAGTAGATGCCTCGTCTCTGCCTAGTCTGGAGCCTGTGTTCCTCTGGCCCAGTTTCACCTTTGTCTGAGGAGGCGGGGAAGGCACGGTCCTGGCAGAGGTCCCCACCACAAAACCCCACGCCAGCACCTGCTTCCAGGGATCAAGACCCTCTCTGATCCTGCCACTTGGCTCCCCTGATAACTCAGTTTCCAGAGCCTGAACCCCCCTCCCATTCATCAGCTGCTTTGGAAGGAACACAAAACAAAACAAAAGATTTAATTAAATCAGGCCTAGAGATCCCTGGGGGCTGGAGTGAGGTACATGTTCGGTTTCTTGGGAGCGAATCTCTATGATTACCCTCAGTCTGGAGAGTCTTCCGTTCCATAGAATAAAAATCATATAAATGAACAGCTCAGTCGTACTCGTTGTTCCGGTCATCAGTGATAAGGCTGCCCATCGAGTGGGGCTGAATCCAGAGAGGGTTTTCTTGCATTGTGTTTGTTTGGCCCCCGCCTGTTATAAGTAAGTGCTTAAGGAAGGAAAATAGTTCTGGGCGCCTGGGGGGATCACCCAAGTCTGGGATGGAGAGTTCTGACCTCTCTAGGGCACAGGCTTGGGAATCTTTTAAAGGAGGGATCCACAGAGAAAAGATGGAGGGAATCGAAGCCTCAGCCTCCTACAGGCTCTGAAGCTGACATGCTCAGAAGTGGTGCTGTAAATAGTCTGAGCCCCCTTCTCTTTTAACACAGGCCAGAGGAGTGGCGGATCTGCCTCACAGTTCCCTGAAACAGCAGGGGACCCAGGGCAGAGCTGGGAGCACAGGCCTTTCCCTGCCCAGGCTGCCAAGACCCCCTGCTCCACCAGGTGCCACCAGTGTCATTCACAGCCCTCCCGGGGGACAGACTAGCTAGGTAATTCTGTGGTGAGGGCCAGAAGTCTCTCTGTGTTTTCCTAAAGCCTGGAGTAAGTGGCTCCCACCAACAACACACCCAGGGAAGGCGCTCAGGGCAAGCGCATGCTCAAACATGTGTCCACGCACACGTAGGCACGCATGCGCACACACCCATCCACCCACAGGTAGTATAGTATACGCACAGAGAAGCATAAAAGCACAGAGACACAGGGAGCAATGTGCATACAAACCCTCGACTACCCAGAGGCGGACATACACAGACACAAACCTAAGCTGGTGCAGGGCGATAGGTAGTTGGGCGTGTTCCTTTCCTTACTGCTGAAGAGTGGGCTCAATGCTATAGTGCTGTTCTAGATTGTTTTTTCTTACAGTGTAGCTAATGCTTAAAAGGTGCAAAGAAAGCAGAAAATTATCTCGACGATAATCCTTCCTTTGGGGCTTCAGCAGAAAGCACCTCTGTCTGCACTTAGCAGCTCCAACTTGAAGAAGAGGCTGCTCCTAAGCAGGTGTCCGTCTGTCTGACAGGTTTCAGCGCAGGCTGGGACCTTCAACCTTCTGAAAAGGTTTGCTGGCTTTCAGACCCGTGACCCCACGTCCTGCTCTGCTCACCACCGCCTCCCCCCCTCTCCGCCCCCGCATAGTTCCTGGCGGTTTTTACATTTAAATCACGATTTTCCTCCCTGTCTGATTCACAGCTTCCCTCAGGAGGCCGTTTTCAAATGATGATTCCTCACTCTTCTTTCAATCATCGAGCTTGGGTAACAGGCTATCTCTTGGGTGGATGGAAAGTGGAGAGGAATGAAGACAAGCAAGGAGAGGAGGGAAGACCCTTTAATTGCAGGCAGAATAAAACCGAGTCCTGGTCCCCTGGAAATTCACTGTAGCATTAATTAAGCTGAAGGAGGAATCATTCAAATGCCACTCTACCCCGTGCTCCACAGCTCAGATCATTCTTCTTCCGGCAGTCCTGCCTCCTCCTCATTCTGATATCTCTCCCGGGTCACTTTGTCACCAGATGCTCGGTTAGGGATATCCGGCCCTGACTGAAATGCCCTTTTAAAAAAGACTCAGCATAATTATTATTAGTAAGGCCAGTATATTATTAGCACAAGTGAGATCAGGATGGGATTTCAGAGCCCTTGGGGGCTAGAGTGAGGTACGAGTTAGGTTTCTCAGGAGCGCATCTCTCTGCTTGGAGCTTGGTGTGCAGGGCCAGGCAGGCCCAGCCCTCTTCCCTCTGTGCCTGTCATTATGCCTGTCATCACAGAGGAGGGGCCGGTCGCCTGGGTGTAGGCCCATGAAAGCCTCCACTAGCTGTTCTCCCAGCCACCACATTTTTATGAAGCACTTAGTATGTGCAAAGCACAGCAGTTAACACACAGATGGCTCGTGAGCATCTTGCTGTTCTTTCCTGGCCCAAAAAAAAAAAAAAAAAAAATGACATGAAACAACTAATTAAGCAATTAGCTATGTAATTATAATCACGTATTGTGGGGAAGTATGTATAAAGTATGTATTACTGGACCCCAAGGAAATAACCCCTGGGCTGAAACCCAAGGATAGCGAGGAGAGAATTTGGGGGACAGTATGGCCAGTGCCTCATAGGGACTGTCCCCAAATGGGTCACAGCAAAGACAGAGTGGGAGGAGAGGAGGCTGTTGGCCAAGATTGTGTTCAAGCCCAGGGCAACTGTAGGAACAGTCGTGGGTTGTTGGGGGAAATGGCAAGCCAGGGTGAGTCAGCACCGAGGAGCTGGGACTGTGTGAGCCGCCCAGGTGGGCCCACAGTAGTTTTGGACCCAGAACTCTGGGGTTCTAGAAAGAGAAGAAGAACCAGAAATAAGACCCACACACCAGTCTTCAGGGACTGGTCTGGGGAACCCTGTGAAGAAATGCGTCATTGAACTGTGAGAGTGCCTGACATGATGTGCTCCCAGCAGAGGGTAGTGAGCCAGGTTTCACCTT
This sequence comes from Mustela putorius furo, assembly GCF_011764305.1. Classification (NCBI taxonomy): domain Eukaryota; kingdom Metazoa; phylum Chordata; class Mammalia; order Carnivora; family Mustelidae; genus Mustela; species Mustela putorius. Next base: position 106,273,480 of record NW_025421987.1, on the reverse strand, counting down.
CTCAACAGAGGTTCCAAGGAGAGTCAGTTAAGAAGTCAATGAGCCAATCAATCAGGGATCATTGATTTCTGGCAAGAGGCAAGGACCTCTGCTAGAGAAGGAAATAAACTTTACTTATTTTTAATATGTTGATTGGCAGTAGTGTCTGTAAATCATTCACTAAGATGTAGGCTTATTTTCCTGATTCAATGCTTAGTAAATAAGAGTGTTGAGCCACAGGCTTAGAGGAAAGAGCTGGCTTTCAGCTGAGATGAGAGGGGAATGGAGTAGACTTCCAGATGGGTTAGATAGGAGCTAAGCAGTAAAACTGGGCACATAAAAGATACTCAGTGATTGTTTATAGGATGGATGGATGGATGGATGGATAAATGGATAAGATTATTATGAGGGCTTAGATGTTGAGGGTTTTCTAGAAAGAAATAATAGCCTGATCAGAACTGAAGAGGTAAGAAAGTAGCTGGTGTGCTCACTGAACAGGCTGATTTGTCTGGTGTTGGGAAGAGGGTGTGCTGGCCAGTAAAATCATGCTATATTAGTCTTAGAAGGGTCCTGTCATCAGATGAACTGTATTCTCCCAAAAAAGATACACTGGAGCCCTAACCTCCCCCCATACTGGTGAATGTGACCCTTTTTTTGGAAATAAGGTCTTTGCAGATGTAACCCAGTTAAGACAAGATCATACCAGATGAAGGTGGACCTTATAACCAATCACCAGTATTCTTATAAGATGGGGGAGATTTAAACAGAAGCACACAAGGAAGAGATGGCCATGTAATGACTGAGAAGGAGAGTGGAAGGCAAGGATTGCCAGCAGACACCGCGAGCTAGAAAAGGCAGGGAAGGATTCCCCCATACGGATTTCAGAGGGAGACTGGCCCCATCAATATCAACACCTTGATTTTAGACTTCCAGCCCACAAAACTGGGAGAGAATACATTTCTATTGTTTTAAGCCACCCAGTTTATGGTACTGCACTACGGCAGCTCTAGTAAGCTTCTTCAAGTCCTAAGAGACCAACTCTACCCTTATCACTGGACAGGTGCACAATTGGACTAGAAAGGATGGAATGTAGGACATGACATGAAGGGTCTTGGATATACATCTGGAATTTACCCAGATTCAGGAGAACCTTACTGCATGACAATTAAGCAAAAGGTAAAAAATAAGTAAATAATAAATAAATAAGCACATTAGAATCCTTGTTTGTTGAGTTCACTGGGTAGTAGGGTTTTTTTGCAGGAGCACTGCCTTCAAAGACCTGTGGTCCTAAGGGTTAAGTACTCTTAACAGGAACTGCTCAAATTTCAAAACCCCTGACCAACCATGAGATTCGAAGAGTCTTTGCAAACCTCCCTCTAGTTCTTCAGGAGTCCTATCATTGTTAGAAAAGTTGATTTGAAGGATGGAGATGCCTATCCTGTGCCCCTCAGCCTCATAGGGCCTTCTAATAGGGCTTGGCCTATGAGCCCTTTGCGGAACAGAGCCTCCTCACTAAAAGAGGCCTGTGGGTCTAGCAAATCTTTCCACGGCAAGGTGTTTATCCTGGAAAGGGAAACCAGGCTCTTCAACCCAGCCCTTCGAGAGCACACAGAAGCAAGAATGATTTTCAAAAGACCCCAGTAGCTCGAAACTAGCACTCTCAAAGGCGAGCATATTACACTTCCTCTGAGAAAGCCAAATTTGAAATCTAAAGGCAGCCAAGACACTCTCATCCAGTGCAGTTTACAGGACCAGAGGTAAAAGATAGAGTCAGAGTGGGAGTCTAAGGGAGAGAGAAGAGAGAGCAGAGTGAAGAGGGAAGAGTAGGAGGACTCCTGATCAAAGGCCACTCGCTAACTCACTCCAAATACAGTCTAGCTGCAGGGGAGCGGGCCAGGAGGATTGTAGAGGTGAAGAATTTATTTTAATCCTCCCACAAAAGCGTTCAAGTAAACCCTTTCCCTGGGAGAAAGTGAGAGAATAAGAAAGAGGAAAAGAAGATTCTCTTTGAAAAGATGCACGTGGGGGCGCCTAGGTGTCTCAGTGGGCTAAAGCCTCTGCCTTCGGCTCGGGTCATGATCCCACGGTCCTGGGATCGAGCCCCGCATCAGGCTCTCTGCTCAGCAGGGAGCCTGCTTCCTCCTCTCTCTGACTCCCTCTCTGCCTACTTGTAATCTCTGTCTGTCAAATAAATAAGTAAATAAATAAAATTAAAAAAAAAAAAGAAAGAAAAGATGCACGTGGACCTCCACTAATATTGCTCAGTTAGAGAAGACATGCCATCTGGGTGTTCGAGAAAATGAAAAAGAAAGACGAGTCCAAAGCCGTGGATGCGGCTGGTGAGTTGCAAGCTGTTCTCCTCTCCTCCGTGGCCAGCTCTTGGCTTTGTTGGAGGTGGAGAGTTCTTTTCTGGGTCAGCATTGGCTTCCTTTTCAGAGTGACCTCTCAGGGCTTCATTCCTTTATTCTCTTGTGGTGGAGGAGCTGAGCAGTGGGGAGAGGGGAGGTGAGGGGACACGGGGACCAGAGAGGCCTGACCTTCTAGTCATTGATCATGTGAGAATTCTCCACGAAAATGCAAAGCCTCAGCCTGGTTTTGCCTGGGGCTGGCCCCACAGCCTCCCATTTTGCTGCTCCACACCTGATGGGCCAAGAGAGCCTGCCTCATTCACGCACATTTTCATACTTCATGTCTATCACAGTTGCATATTTTGGGCACACGGTCCAGGGCTCTGACCTGTGACTTAGTCGGGAGTGGCCAGGGGGCCCTGACTTTAGGCTCCAGAAATTTTTGAAACTTCTCCTTTGGGAAGAAATTTGGCCTGTCCCAGGGATCCTAGCAGATGGCAGGAAATCTAGGGAGACTCTACCCCAAATTGCCAAGCAGTGCGAGTTCATGTGCTTTTAAACCAATGTCACCAATAAAATGGTATTAAGTGGCTTTGTAGTTAGATATTTGACCTAGAGCAATTAAAAGGGCAAAGGTTTGGTCAGGAAATGCTGGGGTAGAAGGGGTAAGTGGGGGTAGAAGTAGGGGCGGGGGGAAGCCCCAGTATGCGCCCTAAATTACTTTTTCCTGTTAAACAATATGGTTCTATTTTCTTTAAATGATGATTAGTATTCTAAGTAATTCTCAGTATTAAAAATTATTTTAGTAAGTAAATAAAACACTATCATTTAAAATCCATTATTCGGGGTTCCTGGGTGGCTCACTGGATTAAAGCCTCTGCCTTCAGCTCAGGTCATGATCTCAGGGTCCTGGGATCGAGCCCCACATCGCTCTCTGCTCCATGAGGAGCCTGCTTCCTCCTCTCTCTCTGCCTGCCTCTCAGCCTACTTGTGATCTCTGTCTGTCAAGTAAATAAATAAAATCTTTAAAAAATACCTATTTAAAAAATAAAATAAAATCCATTATTCAGGGGTTTTTTGGTTGTTTGTTTGTATTGGCTTTTGATACCCATTATCCTACCAGTAATCATTCTCTTCAATACCAACACACTAAAGTCATTCTTTCCTTGTTTTATTTTTCAATGTTTTCATTGAATTTCAAGTCACATAGCATAACTCAGTCCAGTAGCTCTAATGACAATTTCAATGCACAGGACTTCACGGTAGGTAATTCTGAAGGGTGGTCCCCTCAGAATGTCCCCTTATAAAGACAAGGATGAATTTTGAGCCAGAAAACATGGTTTGGGTCCTGGCTCTGCCAGTTGTTAACTTGGGGTAAGCCTCTCCAAGGCTCCATTCCATTATTTGTCAAATGAGAAGAGTATATTATACTTGGTCTATATCACATTATTGTAAAGATCGAAGGAAAAATATTATGTTGAATGCGACTTAATACATTTCTAAAGTCCTATAAAAATGTAACAAAATAAAAGCTGATGAAATAGAATAAATTATTCTCGATCTCAGTAAAACTCATTTTTTCCAAATTTGGGGCTAGGGTGGTGGGGTGGAGAAGAGGAATCTGTTCCAACAACACATGACAAATATAATTAGCAGTGCATGAACTAGTTCCATTAAACTAGTTAATAACTCAAGTGGTAGGATATTAATCTAAAGTCTAACCAATGTGATATAAAGAACAGAAACTTGGAGAGCAATGGGACTGAAACCCTCTGGCTAGGCTGCTAATACACTGTGTAACCTGTGTGAAGTATTTACTTCAGGAGCCTCAACTTTCTAACCTGTAAAATGGGGATAAAAACCTACCTCTCAGTATCACTGTGACAGTTGGATGATATTAAATACGTTAAGTGCCCAGCAGGGCAGCTGGTGCCCAGTGGATACTTGACAAAGGTCCATGTGCTCTCACCAACTCTGAGCTGCCTCAGAGAAATGGGAGTGGAGAGGGACACATGGGCGGCTCAGGTCATGATCCCCAGGTCTTGGGATTGAGCCCCATATCAGGCTCCCTACCATGGCTCAAAATTCTGAGGGGATCCTGCTTCTCCCTCTTCCCTTCCCCCTGCTTGTGCTCTCTCTCTTAAATAAGTAAATAAAAAAATTTTTTTTAAAAACGGGAGTGGAGAGAGCCTGTTCTGTTACACTGCCTCGATGCAAACTCATTCAGTCAGTAATTGGTAAATGGGGGGCACGTGCATGTGGGAGCCCTATGGTTTCATATGCTTTTCCCCCAGATATTTACATCTTTTTTTTTTCTTTTTAAGATTTTATTTATTTGAGAGAGAGAGAGCATGAGCTAGTGAGCAACCAGGGGGAGGGGTACAGGGAGAGAGAGAGAAAATCTTCAGCAGACTCCACCCTAGGGCAGAGCCCCGCATGGAGCTTGATCTCAGGACCCTGAGATCTTGACCTAAGCCAAACAGGTATCCCAGACTATTTACGTCTTGAAGCAATCAGGGACAATGTTTCTTACAATGAAAGAGAAAACCTTATTATAAGGAGAACACCTTAAGAAAAAAGTTGAACATTGGCTGAAAGACCTTTCTTTTACACAAATAGGAGTTAGTTTAGGCATTTCTAGAACGGTTGTATTTTCCACTCTGTGACCTGGTGCATCTGGAGGTGTGGAAACTGTGGAAGCATTTTCTTTCGTGTTAAATTTTAATTTGGGAGCAAAGAAGTCCACCCACCAGATCGGATTCGTAATTTTGATGAAACTGATCTCTATAAGCTGTGACTGCCCCTCCCCCACTCCCCCAGACCTGTGTCTCTTAAATGGAAAAACAAAATCCAGGGCTTAGGCTACAGAAGCAAGGACAGACAGGCTGGTGCAAATGCAGGTTGTAATTTACCCATGTTGCCATTTGTTTGTTTGTTTTTACAAAAGCAGATAGGTTTTGGGGGGTTTTTATTTTATTTATTTATTTCTTTTTCAGTTTTCAAGATCCACTGTTTATGCACCACACCCAGTGCGCCATGCAATAAGTCCCCTCCTTAATACCCACCACCAGGCTCACCCGACACCCCACCCCAATCCCGTCCAAAACCCTGTTTGTTTCTCAGAGTCCACAGTCCCTCATGGATCGTCTCCCCCTCGGATTTCCCCCAACTCACTTCTCCTTTCCATCTCCCAAAGTCCTCCATGTTATTCCTTATGCTCCGCAAGTAAGTCAAACCATATGATAATTGACTTTCTCTGCTTGACTTATTTCACCCAGTATAATCTCTTCCAGTCCTGTCCATGTTGATACAAAAGTTGGGTATTCATCCTTTCTGATGGAGGCATAATACTCCATTATATATATGGACCACATCTTCTTTATCCATTCGTCCGTTGAAGGGCATCTTGGCTCTTTCCACAGTTTGGCGATTGTGGCCATTGCTGCTATAAACACTGGAGTACATATGGCATTTTTATTAGGAGTGTCCTGTTTTTGTTACATTTTAAATGGTCTTCTCCAGATGTAATTTTTTCTCATAGGCTGTTATTTTATTGTGCCATTTGGCAGAATATGAGGTTTTTTCAAAATGTCTATATGACATTGTAGCAGAAAAGCCTGGATTAGGAGATTAGAGTCCGTTTAGTCACTTTCAGGAAACATGCACTCTATTTAGGCATAATCAATACTTGAACCATCAGCAGGCCTAGCCACTTGAGGCAGGGAAAATGTTTAGGTCATTAATAAGATCAAAATGAAAACAGTTATGTTCGTATCTGTGCATTAAAGGAAAGAAAAAAATGTGGTGTCACCTCTTGCATATGAGTCTCCAGAATGCCTCTCTGCCTATGTGGCCCATGATCTTCTCTCCAAGTCCCAGATTAATAGGAATTTTTCTATATTCTCATCACATTTCAAATGATGTAGCATTACTCAGTCTAAAATTTCCATTGACAGTTCAGTGCGTAGGACTTCACAGGAGGTGATTTTTCAAGGGTGGTCAGGAGCTCAGCTGGGTGATAGGGAGACAGAGCCGGGCTCCAGACCACTGCTCTGCTTTAACCACAGCAGTCTCTGTTTCATCAAATTTAGATATTGAGCTTTTACCAAGCTTTCCTTTCAAATGGATTCTGCCTCTACAAGTAGTATTTGGAAACCATAGGCAATCAGTTGTGATGAGAATAGGTTATTTTTTGTGGTCACTATTTCTGTCCCTAATCATACTTGTTCCAGACCTGCACAAGAGTCTACAAACCAAGCCAAATATTGGTCTTTAAAGAAAATCCCAGGGAAATTGTATTACATTTTTGGGAGCTTCCAAGCTAGGATGCTGTCCATATTCCATTTTTTTTTTTCTTCTACTGTCTGCATTGAAACCATGATATAAATGTCTTGAGTTTCTCTTCTATGGCTTCCCTGTAAGAAAAGCTTCAAAGGAAATGCCACGCTTTGGTCAGAGAACTCCTTTAGATACCCAATCAACTGAGAGGAGATTTTTTTCAAACTTTATTTGAACAAGATTTCCAAAAAATAGATATGATTTCAGTTTATCAAAACCAGTCTCTCCTGGAAGGGAATTCCCTCCAGCTCCTGCAGCCCAGGGTCAGGTCTCAGATTTAGTTATTGTGTCTGGTCAATCAATCTCCTTCATTCTGGAACAATTCCACTGTCTTTCTTTGTCTTTCGTGACACTGACTTTTTTGTTGTTGTTGTTAAGGAACACAGTCACTTTTTTTTTCATTAATAGAACAATCTTCCTTGGGGCTTTTCTGGTATTCCTCATAATTAGCTTCGGGTTCTACATTCTTGGCTATAATCCTGCATGAGTGATATTGTGTACTTCCTAGGTTATTATACCTCAAGACATGGGAGATCCATGTGCCCTTCATCATTTTAATCACCTGGTCAAAGTTTTGTCCAACTTCTCCACTATATATTTGCACTCAGTAGACATTACATTGTTTTCCTCTGGTAACTGATAAGTAATCCATGGGAAGACAGGCTGTGCAAACATCCTGCTCTTCGTGGAAATTCTCCCCCCCCCCTTAGCATCCATTGATGACTCTGATCTGAACTAATTTTTATTATTATGGCTGCAGAATGAATATTTTCCAACACCAGCCGCCATGTCACACTTGTCACTGATATTTTGGATGGTAGTTCTATAATCTGATTCAATGTTCCTTCATTCTACTTGGAAAGTCAGCCCAATAACATTCTGAAGATCATATTCTCTTTGATTTTTGCCTGGGAAAGTTTTGGAATGACCTTTGGCTAAAAACATTAAGATTCTCATCTGTTCCCAATTCTTGTTTTAGACTGTTGCTTTGCAGACCTGGTCTTATTCCATCGCTATCCACTCTGCTCACACTTTTGATGTAAACAGTCTGATTTACTTGCAGGGTTGGGGGGCAGAAGAAGGGGGAAACAGACAAGCTCTTCTCTGCCCACAGTTAAGCTGGCTCATTAATTCCTACTTCTCCGCCTTCATACCTGCTCTGCTTCAGACCTGGAATGTCCTGTCCTTCACCTGTCCTAATCCCACCCATCCTTTGCCACAGGAAAAAAACACAGCCCTGAAAGGCCGCAAAAAATGTGAAAGTCTTAAAGGCCTTGGGAAATATTGAAATATTCCTACAGGTTGTAGAACCTCTAGGAGGCTCTTCAACAAGACCAGATGAGAAGGCTTTTCTTAATCATCTTAATCACATGCACAGGCCATAGATCTTGGGTACTTTCCAGGACTTCTCGTGACTTGTGGTTGAAGATTATCTCCTGAACCTTTTAGGCTCCCACAAAATTGTGAGTATGGGTTCAAGGCCTTGAGAGACCATGAATCTAGTGGAAATAGTAACTGGGGTTTTTTTGGGTGGTGGTGGTTCACAGTTTACCAGCCTCCAGATAAAATGGAATCTTAACCCTCTAAAAATGGGGTGTTTTGGACTTGAGCAGGAGGTGCTGCCATGACTCTCATAATTACAGAAAATTCTGGAACTGAGACCCCGCAGTCCTAGACAGAGCTTCAAGTCTGAGGCAAGATTAGGAAGGCCCCAAGTCCAGTGAATGTTGCTGGTGGTGGCAGCCACCAAGAGCCACAGGAAAGGCTCAAGTGAGGGGTCTCTCTTCCCACTGTGAAGAACCCATCTGCCTTTAGGACAGCCATATGGTAAATTTGTTCATGGGCGGCGAGGTGAAGACCAGGGGTCTAGACCCACCAGATTGGGGAAATTAGGTCTGGGAATGTAGAAACAACTCCATTGTTGGTTTTCTAAGGAATGGGGAAATGTAGTATAAATCCTAAAGCATATCAAAAATACATCAGTCATCAGTGAAAGGACACATGAGATCCTGGCAACATTGGCCAAAGTCTAAATCAAGCTGGAGACCTGAGTGCACCCCAACCAAAGGTTCTGTCGAGCAGACCTACACATGACAGCTGCATCTGAGGCCAAAGGGTGAGAGAGATTGAGAACAACCATGCACACTCAGGCCCAAGGTCCAGCCTCTTCTGTGCTCTCAGCGCTGTTCTACCAACCTGCACCTGGCTGCATGTCACTACTCACCCTACTCACAACTGCTCAGTTACCCTCCTAAGCCTCTGCCACACTCTTCATATTCTAGCCAGCTCTGCATTCTTCTCTCCCCTCTACTGGCCTGCCTTCCTCTTTTATCACAGTATCCCCAGGCTTGCATGTACTGCTCAGTTACTGTTTGTGAACTGAATTAAGAAATTAATTAATGAGTGACAGTATGTCTCTGGTAATCTGAGATACCAAGTAGGAAAATGGTGTACCCAGGGAGCAATATGGCTGTACAGGCTGCTGAGCTCTTCACAATGGAAAGAGACCTCTTGGTCTCTGCTCCACCAACCCTGGACTTGAGCCTTTCCTTAGTGGCCATTATCACCAGCCCCCTCATCAGATTTTTGGCTCTCATAACCCCTCTCCTTCCACCCACACCTGGAGAGGACTGATCTCAGAGCAGCCAGAGAAAAAGGAGCTTATAGTCCAACTTGGAAGGTCAGCCCATCTGAAGAGAGAAGTTTCTCGAATGCCTTATTTTTTTTTTAATGTTATGGTTTTATGTATAAAAGCTATGCTTAAAAACATTAAAAAATCAAAGTGTGTTTAAAGCATAAAGGGAAACAGACTTTCCCTTCTCAATTCCTGGAAGTCACTGTCAGCAATAGTTTGGTGTGGGTGTGTATATCTCTCGAGGGTCCTCAAAATGGTCTCATCTTATATAAACCACCTCTTGCTGTGTTACTTAAGAACATGTCATGACTGTGAACTTTTACTCTCTTAGTACCTTAGTTCATGCCTTTGGAGACTTTTCTCTGCTGTCCTTGTCAATGTCTCAGGCATCCTTTGTATGAAGAAACTTTGGAAACTAACTAGCTGTCTCTGGATGGCCATCCTGGTAGCTTGTATCATTTCAAACAGAGTTTCAGTGAATGTTCTTACATGGATGTCTCTGCACACCCGTATGGATATCTCTGTACAATAAATTCCAAGGACAGAAATCCCTGGGCTGAAGAATTTGCACATTTTACATATTTTAAACACTTTCAAGCTTAAATAAAAATGCCAAGAATAAGAATGATACACTCATAACTTTTTTCCAGATTCTTTACCTATTATTAACACTATTATTAACACTTCACCTCCATTTCTTTATCATTTGTCTGCTTCCCCACTGCCTCCCAAAAAATAGAAGTTGTTTTTTTTTTTTCTAAATTCTTGGAAGAAATGTTGGCTACCTCATGGTTCTGCATCTTCATATATTTGAGTGCAACCTTCTGCGTTTCCTGAGAATAGGGACATTTTCTTATATAACTACAGTACAGCTATCAATTTCAGTCATTTGATGTGGATAAAAGTATTTATTTTACAATAAAGAATACTATACTGTCTGTATTGTAATTTTGTTAACTGACCCCAAAATGTCATTTGTAGCACCTTTTCTTCCTAGTGCAGCTTCTAGTCTCAGATCAGATATTGTATTTTGTGTCATGTTCATTTAGAGTTTTTTAACCTGGGGTATTTTCATAGCCTTCCTTTGTTTTTTATGAGATTGGCATTTTTAAATAATACCATCTTTAAAAAAAAAAATAAAACCTCCCTTTTTCTATGTTTGTCAGATTAGACCCAGGTTACGCATCCTATATTATTTAACTGGTGGTGTGTCCTTGTTGCTCATCTGCCCCTCGTGGTGATGTTAAGAATTGCATATTTTAAATTTGGGTAGAGAATAGTTTATTTCCCAAAATATTTTGCCGATTTAACTCCCACCACAGCTGGTGAGAGTTTGCCCATGTCCCTGTTCCCTCGCTCACACTGAGTCCCATCAGTCTTCTTATTCCTGACCTGTACAACTTACCCTCTTGTGAATGCTTTATTTTAAAAAGAAAGCAATTGAATGTTTTTTTTCGCATTTCAGTTGGAGATACACTTTAATATTCTTGTATCTCAGCAAATGTTTCCCAAATACCGAAAGTGCAGTACACTCTGGCCTTTTGTGTCCCAAAGCTTACTTGGTCTTGGGCAGTCTGGGTTGGAACAGCACAGGTGGGACAGGACACCTGGCTGAGAGTCCAGGGCTCCATGTTCTGTGAAAGGTAAACAGAAGCCAATCCTTTTTTCCCCCATTTGTCAGAGAAAAGTTGCCACCTGCCCTCCACATAAGGGACACATTCCCCCATTTATACCATTACCGCTCTGAGGAGAAGGCAGTGCAGGATTTGGAATGGGAAGACCCAGGTTCAAGTGCCCTCCCCACCCTTGATGGGGCAAGGATACAGGCTGCGCTTCTCTCCTCACCAGCTCCCAGTGCTTGTATAAGGAACTTTAGAAAACTGACTCACATGAGCAATGTGCAAGGTACATGGAAAGGAGCGGGCCTCCCCGAAGGGTCTTTGGGGCTGGTTCTGCCCTCCCTGGCCACCCCTCATGCCCACCAGAGGAGGACATGTGGCCCAGAGAATAGGGCTCACGGCTGGAGGCAGGCAGAGCAGCCTTGCCGCACATCTCACACTCTGCCAGCGTCAGCTAGCAGCTCCTCATACACCCCTCTGAGATAATTAAGCATTATTATCCCTATTGGCAGGTGGAGACAGTAAGACAGAGTGGTTAAGTGACTTGGTTATAACTGCTGGGATTGTTTGAGAGCAAAGCCATGCCAAGAAGGGAGTGTGGTTCAGAAGGCCAGAAGAACATAAGCTATTTAATGTGACTGATTATTTTCAAATAGCTATTGGAGGGTGGGGACAGGAAGAGAGACTACAAGTGTAGCTAGTGGGCATTGGTCAGGCACCAAAAATTACACTGTGAATAAGGAACATACCCAGCATATCTATTAAAACGGTTGCCATGGATAATCTGTCAGATGCTTACATCAGGTGAAGAGGAGGAAAAAATTAAAGGGTGATAGTCAACTCAGTGAGGATGATGGAATAAACCCCATAGGCTTCCCACATGACTGGACAGAGGTCTCTGAGCTGTGCCAGCAGAGGCCACATTGTCATGAGAGGGGCAGGCCCAGTCCAGGAAGCCCGAGTGCCCTCATGCGTAGGGCAGGAGTGCAATGCAAGAAGAGTGTGGTGCCTGAGCTCATGGGGGAGACACAGGGGCAAAGGTGGGATGGCCCTCACAGGTAATTGACAGAGACAGGAGCCACAGAGATGTGGGGACAAGTGGGAAAGCCCAGGAGTTGTCAGTGCAGAGAACTGTAACTGGTTAGGGTGGTCTTGGGGCTGGGAGTAGGCAGCAGTGAAGCAGTGGGGGTGGGAGTGGGGCTCCAAGAAAAAGCACCGTTCTTGTATTTTTCAGAGAAGCCTTGGGTATGTACTGGACATGGCACAGGAAAGGGAAGGTAGAGAGATAGCAGCGTGGTTGCCTAGCCCCTTCCTCAGTCCTGCCCCTCTCCTGTTCCCTGATCCTCCCCAACAACCTTGTCAGCCAAAGGTCCCAGAGGCCTGCCGTCCCCACCCCACCTTGGGAGCTGGGCTGTTTTCCTCTCAGTGGCATGGCAGATTCCTTCTTGCTGAGCACTGGCTCCCTCCCTAGTTACCATCAGTCCAGCCTCTGGGAAGGTCAAGAGCAGAGAAGCCACAGCCCTCTGGGCCACTTAATCCAACTACTCACTCGAGAGGCCGGCTTTTCAGGATCATTGAGAGCAAGGCCCAGGTTTCTGGGATTGCACCAGGAGAGACCCAGTCAGGGGCCATGTCAGAGCCGATCAGAGCCCGGTCAGAGCCCATGACCATTTCCAGATTCTCTGGAGAGTGCCCTCTTCAGGGCAGAAGTGGTATTGTTCCCTGGCTTGGACCAGAGAAGGTACCCATGGTCAAGTGAATGAAGGCAGCCCGTGAATTATTTATCTGGGGCCCTCCACACTTTTTTTTTTTTTTTTAATTATAAACTCAAGAAGTGCTATATGATAAAAATAATAATAAGAAGAATGTCTGCCCACATCTCAGCCATCAGGGACTATTTTGAGGGCGAGTAGTAAAAGACAGCTGTTTGCCCGGCTGCTATAGTACAGAGAGACAGCGTCTGGTTGGTTGAACAGAATTTTTTTTTTCAGCTGGGAAACGTCACCGAGTGGCCTTTCTGTTCTTCACACATGAAACACACACTATCATCCGCATATTTTTAGTTAATTTATGTCCAAATAGGCCTTTCTCTAGCTGCTGGAAAATGATGTTTGGGCTGCAATTACCTTTTGCAGCAGCTCACAGAAGGGTTTCAGCACTCACAAAGCTCAGGGGAGAGGTAGCAAGGACCCCACCGACTGTAAATCTCTCCATTTGTAGTTATTCAAATCACATATTTTATTACTAGTATGAAATACATTGTGTCATTCATTTTGGAGGAGCAACTAATGCTTCAAGAAAAGCTTTGAAAAACATTCTATTTAGAAACAATTTTGTCTGAAGCCAATGCAGTGTGTCTTTTTGGGTTGTCTTTTCTCTGTTATTTGTGTCATTTGCATGACAAATAAGACCATCCTCTCCAAAAGCTCACCTGTTCCTGCAGCCTGTTTCCCACCTCAAGTTCTAATTCTCTGTATGTTGTATCATAATCCTTAGCATGGTAATAAATTACAGTGTCACCATCAAGATTGTGGCTTCTGGAAAGAAATAAGCAGCAGGGCCAGATGAACTCTCTCAGAAGATGGAGAGACTGTTTTCATGCAAATTCCTGGCTTCCTGGGGAACCAGGAACAGCCTCTTTATTATATAGACTCAATTGCAATTCTGCAGCCAGAAGCCATTTCCACTGGCTGTTAGAAGCTGGTAACACTCAAGAAAGATAACCTTTTAGGCAGAACCTGCTTTTCCTTCCTGGCTGATACCGGTCTTATCTGGAAAAATCACTTTGCTGATTAGGTTGGGGGAAACGGGTCAGTGTACTTTCCAAGCGCTGTTAAATAGAGACATTCATTCTAATATAACTTCTTAATTTAATGGTTGGACCCCCTTGGTCCCGGGCAGTGGCCAGTGACTGGGGAACCAGAGGAAGGCGTAACCCACAGATGCACCCTGAGGACAGGGCCATCAGTGTCTGGACTGTTTGACAGTTCATGGTAGATGTCTTACCCAGGCTGACCAGCTGCACAGGTCAGGATGGTCACTGCTGCACAGTGAGTGTCCAAAGGCCACTCCGGAGGGACACTTTCTGTGCAATGGAAACTTCACTTCAATAAGCCCTGCATTTCCCTTAGGTCACAACTATACTTGATGGAAACTTTGGTGAAACCAGCTTGCTAACATTTTCTCCCCCATCATTTTGAGATCTTTCAAGGCTTAGTGCAGTGTTGCCAAACACTCACCATATATATAGCCATTCATTCCCTCTCCCGTGGCAGATATCGCTCATCAGCCATGGCCCTCTTCCTTGCTGAGCTCAGATGAAGTCTCAGAATCCTTCTCAACCGAGACACTAACAATGCCCAGAGCCCGTAATCAAGAAACCTCACTGATTTATGCTGGGCTGGTCTATGACAGTGGTTCTCAAAGTGTGGGCACCACACTGGGAATTTGTTAGAAATGTAAATTCTCAACCCCGCTCCCCTTTCCCCACCCCAGAACTGGTAAATTCGAAAGTCTGGATTAGAGTTCTGTGATGTGTGTTTTAACAAGACTTCCAGATTCTTATGTACACTGAGATTTAAGAACCACTGTTCCAGGCCAGTGGCTGTGACTAATGACTGCACATTAGAGCCACCTGAAGCATGTTAAAATGTTAAAACCTACCAGTGCTTAGGCTTCACCACAACCAGAGATTCTAAATAAATTAGAATACCCACTGGCATTTAAAAAAAAAGAAAGAAAGGAAATACAAAAAACAAACAAACAAACAAAAAAAAGCGAAAAAACCAGCCTTCTCCAGGGTGATTCCAATGGTCAGCCAAGTTGGAGAACCACCAGTTTGGGTTTTCTGAGTCTGACAGGAATAAGGGTATCGATGCTGCCTTGAACTCTAGCTCTACAACTCAGGTGTGGCTCCCTAGGCCTGGAGCAGCCAGCTGGGTCTTCGGACCCTCTGGTAAAGTGCGGGTGGACTCTCCCACGGGAGTGCCATGACTCCCCAGTGAGTAGGAGGAAAGTCATGGTCAAGGCTGCCTTCTGACACTTGTCCTCATTACCACAGTGGGGGAAGTGCCATGGAGCTGCCTCTTGACATCCTCACCACACAATGCTCACGTGGCTGAACAAAGGGAACGTGTATACCAGGCTGGGTCCAATCACCAGCACGGAGGCAATGTCACGGAGGGCGCCGGGGCTTCTCTGCTGGCCTTCAGTCTAAATGGTAGAAGTGCCTCTCACTCCCAAATCCCACTGCCTCCTAAGGGCCGCAGGAGGTGGCAGAGCTACCTGGGAATTCAGCTACAGTGCTTCTAAGCTAGGGCCTGAGAAACATTTATATACTCAATGTGTTAGTTTCCTGTGACTGCTGTTACAAAGTAGCACAAACTGAGTGCTTTCAACCCCCCCCCCCACCCCAATTTTTTCTCTTGCTGTTCTGGAAGCTAGAAGTCTAAAACCAAGGGTGCTGGCTGGATAGCGCTCCCTCCCAAGGCTTTAGGGAACAATTTGTTCCATGCCCTTCTCTTAGTTTCTGGCTGTTGCTGTCAATCCTCGGCCTTCCTTGGCTCA
This sequence comes from Mustela putorius furo, assembly GCF_011764305.1. Lineage (NCBI taxonomy): Eukaryota > Metazoa > Chordata > Mammalia > Carnivora > Mustelidae > Mustela > Mustela putorius. The sequence continues at coordinate 106,257,995 of NW_025421987.1, read as the reverse complement.
CAGGTACATCATTCCAATCTCTGCCTCCATCTTCCTGCATTGTTCCCTCCTATCTGTCTCTGTGTATTCACAGGACCCTCTTCGGATACCAGTCTTTGGCTGCTGGGTCCACCTCTTTATCCAGTATGATCTCATTTTACTTAGTTACATTTTGAAATACCCAGTTTCCAAATAAGGTCACATTCACTGGTACAGGAGGTTAGAACTTGAACATATTCCTTTGGGGAAGGGGGGCTGAGTGGGATACAATCCAACAAACACAACCCAATAAATCTTGTTTAATGGTAACAATAATACATTGAGTGGTTCACACATATATCATGCTGGATCTTCCCAACAACCCCAATATGTTTTATATGCTGTAAACCTTTTGGAGAGTTGTTTATTGTGGAATTCAGAGATATTGCATGATGCTCTTGGTCATAAACCTATCGCTTCCAGACTTCCAGGGGATTCCTCATGCAGCATGGTCCCAGTATTTGACGGACAAGTCTTTTATCACCACACTCAGTATTCATGAGTGTCTTGATTCCTGCTACATGCCCACTGAGACTTCATCTCACACAAGATGGCAGAGAAAAGCACTGTAGCAATGCCTCTCGCCCACGCAAGTGTTACTTTTATGGGCATCACTGGGATAAGTTGTCAGCAAGGGGAATGGGTGTTATGCTCAGACTTTGGCTTCCAAAGCTCCACAATTGACTGAGTTTTAGAACCAAAGCTATGAGCTGTTATGTTTAATCTCACTGTGACAAGAGAGTGAGCTGGCTGGGGAGCACTGGGGCTATCCCCTGATCATTGAGAGTGGAGCTGAGTCTCACCACGGACTGCCTCCTCTCCGCCAGGGTGCTGGGCAGCGTGGGTCCCACCTCAATGCTTTTGCAAGGCTGGCTGCGGCTGAGGGACTGATGGATCTCTATGCGGAGACCTTCGACCTGGTGGTCCCACGCAGGTGTGGGTTAGCTTCGTATAACCCACTGCCGAATTAATCCCCTGCTGAGTATCTTCTCTTAGTTCATCAAATTACACACACGCACACACACTTTAGAGTTTGCCTTATACCAGGATGAAAGCATGATTATTCTAAAGCAGTGGATTTCAAACTTTTGAAGAATTTCTCAGCAGCACAACCACTCAGTGTAAAGCTTCATGTGGAAGGTCAGGGTCTGAAGTCTTGTTGGGGAGATTAGGGCCTTGATGGTGGTGAGATGCTCCTCCCTTTTCTTCTCTTCTTCCTCCCACACATCCCAGCAGTGGCCCCGTGGCAGCTCTGGGGAAACTGGGTCCCTGCAGAATGCAGACTGTCTTCGCGTCCCTGGCAATAGCAGTCATCTGGTGTCTTGGAGAAAGAAACCCTGTGCTGGGGACAGCACACCCTTGAAGACCACTGTCACCCTTTCTTTGCCCATGTGGACACAGTTTCCTTCCCAATGAGCCTCAGCTGTTCCTCAACCCCTGAGAATTCTTCCCTCCTGCTCCTTCCCAAATCACACATTCTCTGTGCTCTCATGCCTGCTTTGGTGAGAGCCAGTGACTCCTAGAGCACTTCGCAATCATATGAGTACATTGGCCCTGGGCCTTCTGGCCCAGACTTCTCTCCCAGCAGGAGGACTGTCCTCTCTAGCAGACCCCTGCCTGCTGTAACACCATTCCATTAACTTTTCTTCCAGTCTCCCTCCGTGGGGCTGGTCACTACACCTAAATTAATAGTTTTCCTTTCACATAACCAAAGACAAGTTAGATAATCCTCACCATAATTACCTCTGAGCATCAGAAGGCAACACAGATGAATTGATGTTTGAAAGGCTGAGAGAAGTTTAAAATTCCCAGGAAGGAAAGCAGCCATCCCTGTGCTGCACCTCGCCGCCCGCCCGCTTCCCCTTCCTCTTGTTTGCCTTGGAGGTCAGCATGGACCTGCTCTCTCGGCTAAGTGAGAGAGCTGGTATGACAAGCTGTCACCTGTCTGTCCAGGGCAGCTCTTCTGGAAGGCTCTGCTCCCTACTGGGATTGGTGGGGGGCGGTGGCCGTGACAGGCCAGACTCAGTGCTCAGTGAGGCCCGGCAGCGCAAGGTGGCGGGGAGGGCCGAGGCGCTTTGCCAGCAGGCCCAGCGGGCCCCGCTCCGCCACTTTACATGCGAGAGGGAGCAACTCAACAGCTGTCACCGGCAGCCCCTGGGGTCCGCTCCAGACTTGGCAGAGAGGACACCTTCAGACTCCCAAACCACCTCTTTGAAATTCAGAAGAGCCACTTCACGCCCCTCCCCCTCTCTGACACACACAGACACACAGAAGATAAGCCCGAACTCTTACCCACAGACCTACACAGCCAAGCTTTCTCTCCATCGCCCACTCTGCTCTCACACATACTGATAAGTACTCAGTCACAGAGCCCTGTTCTCTCTCTCTCTCTCTCTCTCGCTCTCTCGTGCGCGCGCGCACACACAGTCACATTCTCTCTCTCTCTCACACACACACACACACACACAGTCACATTAATTAAACTCCTGCTCTCTCCTGCCTCACTTAACCCAGGTATTCTGAGAGAACAGAAACCCCTCCCCTGGGCCCAAGCCTTCTCAGGGTGCGGAGTCCACTCCCTTGGCGGACCCTGGCCTCCAGGCATTCGATGACTCCTGGTTCACTGGCTGAATTTTCGCCCCTCTCTTCCCAGACGTGGGTGCCTGGTAGATAAAGCCGGTGAACCCACTGCTATTCTGGGGCCAGCGAGAACAAAGCAGCTGAGTGCAGCAGAGGCCCAGGCCTTCCCTCTAGGCATTTGTCACGCTGGCATTTGTGCAGAGGCTATCTCCCACAGCAAAGGCCTGCTGTCGTCCTCAGGGGAAATCAGGGCTGGCTCCTTTGCAGGAAGCTGGATGTGTACCTGGGGAGGTCCTAGCCGGGTAGGGGTCCCTACTCCTCCCAGACCCGGTCAGGAAACCAGATATAAATACACTTTGCCTCTTGCTCCTTTCTCTGTTGCTCGCCCTCAGATTAACCACTTACACATTTTAGAGGTATTTGTGCCCAAGTCCAACATGCATCTTTGGTGACTGGAACAGATCCGGAGCGGTCAGTATAAATATAGCCTCTTTCGGGTGGAGGCTTGAGTCCGCTGTGGAGGGGAGGGAGGGAGTCTGTGTATTGTGCAGGCAGAGTCCAGGCAGGGGGAAAGGCTGGGGAGGGAAAGCCTGCCCCTTGGCAGGAAGACATGAGAATGAGGATCGTATTTGTTCTAGAGAGGGATGAGCTGGGGAGAGCAGTGCTGGCAAGTGCCCCCACTTCACCTCGAGGAGCTGAGGGCATCCCCTGCTCTCTGCCCCTGCCCCTCCCTCCCCCTAGGGGTGGCCAAGCTCCAGCCATGTCCAGCTCCCCCTTGCAGCTGGTTATCATCCCCGTTCTCATCCTGGCACCTGCATACACTCCTACCTGCGTGGGCTTCCCTCCTCCCCCGTCTTTGGTGAACTTCTGCTGCTTGTCCCCTGGGACTGAAGATAGAGTGGAGTAACAGTTCTCATGCATGGGGCATGCCAGGCCCTGTCCCAAGCACTGTGTGGATAGGAACTCACATAATCCCCCCAGCAATCAGATGACATAGGTGAGATTGTTCCCCCCATTTTGCTGATGAGAAGGAGTTGCACACAGAGGTTAGGTAACTTGCCCAAGGTCACATAGGTTGAATGGGGCTGTACTGGTTTCCAGACCCATGCAAAGGCTCCAGGTGCTTGCTCTTAAACCCTCAGGACACTGGTCCTGTGGCTTCGTGGCCACCTTCGCCACCCACTGTCTATTACGTTAGGGCGTCTACTCTGGCCCTCAGACACCCTGTCTCTGCCTCAGCCTCACCCTCCTCACTTTCTGTCTTGCGAACGACACATTTTCTGTGTCTGTTTTCTTGTCTTCCTTCCCCACTCCCTGTGTAGCCTGAGGGCAGGGACCATGCCTGGCTCATGTCTGGAACACCAGCTCCTCAAAAAGGACCTGGCACGAAGTAGAGCTCACTGCCTAACATTGACGGAAAAAATGGAGGATAGCCATCCTTTAGGTACTCAAAACAGGCCAAGGTCTGGCAGACAAGCTAAGGGCCAAGCAGAGAGCCAAGCTGGAAACATCCAGTGTGGGTTCGGAGGGCAAGAAGGAGAAGCAGACATAGGAGTGAAAAGTCTATCTCCAGCCTCCAAATATCAACCTCCACCGAAAGGCAGGGAAGGTGGCCAGCGCCTACAGAGACCTGGCACTGGGCCGCTCAACCCAGTGCAGCCCAGGGCTGTCCTCAAGCTGCAGGGTGAGGAACCCCCCCACAAACCCCAACAGGTGGAACACAAATAAAATGGGGTAGGGGGCAGCAGGGTGTGACCTTGTAGTAGAAGGCCCCCAGGAAGGACTGCTTGCCATGTTCTTCCTTTTTGTGTTTGTTTTGCTTCCCCCTGACTCAACATTAGGATCAGCATGCAGGGAATTGGGGACCAACAAAACCCCAGCACAGCAACCACCTCACAGGTGTGCCCAGATACGGTGTCAGACTAGCACGGGCCACACAAATCCCCCACCACTACCCAACCCCTGTACGTGGGTGCAGAATGAAAGCTAGCCATACGGGGTGGGCTCTTCTGGCTACCGTAATTCACAAGGTGTAGGAGGCCCGAGGGGAGTGGAAAGGACATACAGACCGAGTTCATTTTCTCCTGCCTTCAACTAGAAACCTGACAGTTGGGCTGACCAACTTCTCTGTCTTCCAGGGAGGGAAGATCCCCGTGAGATGGACAGCTCCAGAGGCCATCGCCTACCGCAAGTTCACGTCTGCCAGCGATGTCTGGAGCTATGGCATTGTCATGTGGGAAGTCATGTCATTTGGAGAGAGACCCTACTGGGATATGTCCAACCAAGATGTGAGTATCGGCGGTAACCGATTGCCATGAATCCCCAGCCAAGGGTTCTCATTGGCAGTGGCAAGCCAGCCCTCCTATCTGGTGTCAGCTCAGGGCCTTACAATCTGAACCTGAGGTGTCCGGGCAGGGGTACAAGGAACCCCTTGACACCAGTGTTTGGGCTAATCCAAGAGTCCGGCATGGAGATGTGGTAACGCCAATAGCCCCACAGGCACCCGTAAAGGTGCCTGGGCCAACCCAGAAGCCCCAGGAGCTGGTTCTGAATGACTGTGGACCATGATCTAGGACAGGCCCAATGGCAGGAGTTCTGGCCCTTCTTCAAAGCGCCCAGGCTGTGTGCTGTCCTGCCATGGGTGACAGAGGGGAAGCGGAGCTGTCTGCTCTAACAGATGTGATGCCTTGAGCAGGTTGCAGTTTCTCCGTCATTCACACCTCTCTGCTTTAAAGACAGGAATCCTAAAGGACCCTTCTTTGCTGAAAATCTACTCTTTGGTGGGGGTGGGGGGGTTGCTCTGTCACCTCTCAGTGAAGGAGGAGCTGATGGGGCTTCCCAAAGCTGGTCACATTCAGATGGCCCACAGGAGCAGAGTTATCTGAGCAGAGGGGATCAGCACTGCTCCAGGTTTCCCTCCAAGGACAGAGGTGGGCAAGGAAGGGAAAGAGTCATCTGGAATGCTTTAAGCAGAGGTGTTCCAGATGGGATCCTTTGCTTCATAACCACTGCAAGGTGAGGAAGACTTCTGAGGATGATTTGCTTTGCTAAAGCCCCAATTTAAAGTCATATCTGGATTTCCACACTGCGTTTGGTCCTGGGCTGTTCCTCCAGACCATTCCGCTTCTGTATTTTCAATACCTGCCCTTCCTCGGGAGCGGAGCAGATTGCTAAACCAGCATTCCTCCATTCCGCTTACTCCGCCCATCCCCTTGGGGGCGGTTATTGCATTTCCCAACCTAGCAGCTGGAGGGGCAGGGCCATCCCCAGCACACTTCTCCAACCAGCGTGACTATCCACACCTCCCTGCTTCTGTGGCTCTGAGGTATGGCTGACTTGAGAAATCTGGCCTCGGCAAGCCCTCTGTCCCACCTGAGGTATAGAGCCACAGCAGGTGCTGAGAGGATCAAGAGAGGTGGCTGTGTAGGAGCTCGGGAAAGCTTTCCCAGGGGGAGTGTGGGGACTGGACGGGCTCCTCCCAGCCTCCAGGGGTGCTGCGGCATCGCTGGTAAAAGGGTTGCAGGTTAACTAGGTCTCAGGACCATGTGAGGCCTCTGGGTCCCCTCTCATCTCTGATTATCCATGCCTCACCTCTGCCCCTGGAACATGTCAAAACAGAAAGTGTCAGAATTGATGTCGAGGCTGCGTTCACGAAATCAGTGGCCTCCCGGTCCCATACAGACTGTTAGAGTAATAGATGGGATCCAGAAACATGGAGGCCCTTCCCTGAGACTTTAATCCTATTAAGAACAATTCAGCACACAAAGAATGGATTCTGAAACCTTCTGCCAGGCGAGATTTGACATTCAAGATATTCTCAGCAGATGAATTCACCTAGGCTGAAAACAAATGGAATTTCCGATAGCAGACTTCCAGAATTCCCAGATCAGTCATTCAGCAAACACTCATCACTGCTGGGCATGGTGCTTGCCGCTTCTGTCCCTGGGTGTCCACAGTCCGGGGGCACGTACACTGGGTGGTGGGAACACTTAGAAGGAGGAGGTAAGGAGGGCTTTCCAGATATTTGACTCTCGAGCTGCGTCTCAAAGGGAAGAGGAATATATGCAAAGTAGCAGTTTATTCCACTTTTGTGGTATTTCTCCCAGACAAGTCCCCTCAACATGGCCCTGAGGGCAGTTCTTCTCTGGATGGAAGGAGGTGCCTTTTGCCCCCTCGGAAAAGGCCTGGCCTGAGAGACAGCCAGGAGGGGCCGCGGCTGCCCCAGGCTGCAGCCCCACTCGTCAGAAACCAGGAGGTGGTGGCAGTAGAGGATTCTACAGATGACAATTGAAAGGCTTTAAGAAAGGGAATTGCAGAGGCAAGTCGGAGTGCTGGTAATTGGGCTTCCGGAGCCCAGGAAGGTCTTTGAACATGTACAGAGAGTTTGTCAGCCAGAGAGAGAACTTGGAAGTTCTGCTGCTTGGATCTGATTGACAGAGATAATGAGAGTGGCAGTGTCTGTGGAGAGGAGCTGCGGTTTTACTGAAACATCAGAGCTCGACTTAACCCCCTCTGCCCTGGTTCCTCCACGACACTGAGCTTCTCCACTTCGGTCTCCCCTGCGGAAGGTGGAGCAGGTGCCGCCGGACTCGCTAATGAGAAAGACCTGTCTGGGCGCTACTGGTAGCCCACAGAGGATGGGAGGACCCGGGGAGGGGCTCCGCTCCTCTCCCAAGAAGCTCCAGTCACTTTCTCTGAGGCACTGGGGTCACACCAACAGCCCCTGTCCCCTCCCAGCCTCTGCCTTCTCCAGGTCCAGGGGAACAAAGGTGGCCCCTCCCCCCTCCCTGCCCCAGCCTCCTAGGGCCCAGGGTGCTGGCTTGTGCTGGCCTTCAGGCCCAAAGGTTGCTGCAGACCATTCCAAGGGAGCCAGCCACCTATTCTGCCCGAGTGACAGTTGCCTCATGTGGTTCTCTTACTCCCACACCCTCGCTCTCCCTTCTCTCTGGAGATGCCATCTGATCTCGTTCTAATCTCCAGTGTTTTCAACAGCCATTTATCCCAACCTGCTACAGACCAAGGAAAGGGACCCAGGACTCACTCTGATGAATTCCAAGAGTCTGCTCAGATGACCACTCTATGCCCCCAAGCTTGGTCTGTATCTTTTCACACAGTTCAAACATGGTAGCAGGTGTTTACAGCCCTTGGCTGGCCAGATGGAAGGGGCTTCTCCCTGTCTCCTCCCTGTTTTCCACATCTGTTAGCAAGGCAGGCGTGACCAAGAATGGTCCCCAAACCCCACTAGAAGACCACAGTTCTTTTTTTCAAATGATGATGTTTTAATTTGATTTTAAGTTATATACTCATAAAATTTGGAAAATACCCAGATCCTTAAAAAGAGTCAAATTCTCCAAAATCACAGCATTTCAATGAAAGACTTAAGCAGCAGATAAATCAATTAATGACCAAAATAATTTTTTCTTTGGGGTGAAGAGTAAAGGCTTTTTTTTTTTTTTTCAATGTACAAGAGACATCCATGGCTTCCAGAATATCAATTCAAGTAGTAACAACAAAATGATCTAACAGAAATAGCAAATGGCATGAAGTTCCATTTTGTAAACACAAGTGTGACTATCCTCTATCTTGGAAGGTGAGAAATAAGGATCTGGTATTCATTAGCTCCCCCACCATGTGCTTGGTGCTTCTCAAACACTACCTTCTAGGCCTTCAAGTGACCAGAAGTGCAACAGTAACCCCCTTTGCCAAGACAGCTACTGTGTTACACGTGGTAGGAATGACAGCCCCCATCTGATGAAATGATGCCTTCTGCTGTTCACGTGTATGGTGCTGGACATCGCCTCGTCATGTCATCTAATCTTTTTACTAACCTCATCTGTGAAATTTCCAGAAGTCAAGTGACTCTCCCAAGGTTCTCAAGCAAATAAGAAGTGAAACTTTGATTTGAACCCAGGCCACCAATGTCTTTGTCCTTAGCTATGATGCTATACCGTCCCCAGCACTGTGTGTGGGTCTGCCTCCTGGCTGACCTGTGGGGAGGAGGGATCAGTGGTTCTGATGTCCTCTTGAAAAGAAAGACGGTCTACCAAGCGAACAGAGGAAACACAAAAGCAAATGGCAGGACAGTCTTCAACATGTCCAATGAGGGGGCGTGCAGAGGAGACATGGGAAGCATAGCTCGGTTGCATTTGATCCAGAGATTACAGAGAGATGATCCACTGTGTGCACGGGTCCCCCAGGCTCGTTCGTGGCACTCTGCCCAGGAAAGCTTGGGTCAGTGGGTCATACCATAGAGCTGGGCCTCCTGCTGAAGGGCCCGGACTCTGGTGCTCCCTCTGGTTATGGGCAGATGGGAGAGAAGCTTGCCAGTGGGAATACATACTATTTGGGGCTCTAGCATCAAATAATTTGAGCAGAGATGCCAGCAGTTTAGAGGAACGTGAGCTGCCCTACACTGGAAGACTTTGGGGGCCCCTAGCCTGATGAGGGTTTGAGAATAGACACTAGACCCTCCCGCTAGCCCTACATAGCTTGTCCTTAGGGAACCCAAGAAGAGCCATTCAATGGATAATCCCACTTGTCTCCACAGTGACTAGGGACTTTGTGACAGGGCCCCTCAGTCTGGCTGCCTAGAAGGAACTGGAAAAAGGTGCCAATTTATGAGCCAGGCTGATGGAAAGGCTCCCCGGCCACCCTTCCTCATGGATGACTTGGTTGAGCTCCATACCCCTGCTTGCTGCCATGAAGACATCAACTCCTGGACTGTTCTCCAGGCTGATTACAGTGGCAGCCCAACAGAGCCTAGGGAACGAGGGCTTCAGGATACTCCAGACTTAAAATCAGACCCTCCTGCAATGTCTTCTCAGTCCTACCGTTTCCTAACTGTGGTTCCCCAGGCAGGTTATTTGCACTGTGTGCCTCTGTTTCCTCCTGGAGAAGTGGGGCTGTAATGCCCTCCTAAAAGGAGAGAAGGTGATTTGATTGGCAGGAGTTTGGCTAAAAATCTGTCAGCGGCATAACATAAAGTGAATGTTTCCAGTCCCCAGTTTGTGGATAGTGCTAATATCGGTATGGTTTGTATGCTTGTTGGTTTTCCCACCACCTAGAAGAGAAGGAATAATACACCTTGATTATCTCTAATGACTTCAGGTCGTATTATTTCATGCCCTACTTTATGTCCTATATACTGGGCATAGAATTTGTAAAAATATAAACTGATTGAAAATGCTTAATTTCTGACAGATCTACAAGGTTAAAAAAAAAAAAAGAAGAAGAATGAAATGAATGTGACATTTTTTTAAAGTAGAGGCAAAAACACCTGAAAATCCCTGAACTCCAAATTATTTCCTTTGTTGTTTAAGGTGCTTGAGCTGTTTATTTTAATATAAAATCAATGTATAATTATTATAGAAAATAAAAACACAAGCAAAAAGAGAAACATAAAGAGCACTCCTGGGTCTACCTGCCCAGAGGCAACCGTCATTAACACCATGGTATGTATCTTTCCAAGGTCTTTTGTATGCATGGGTGTAATTACTGTTTCTTGTTTTGTTTTGATTTTTGTTTTTTTTTTTCCAAAAGCAAGATTATACTAAACCTGCAGTTATGCCGCCTGCTCTTTTACCTAATATTACAATGTGAGTACATTTCCATTTCAATAGGTACATTTTTGCAACATCACTCCAAGGCGCTCATTGTATTCCAGGCCTTCCATTGTGGTAGGAGGGAACCATAATAAATTCACATGTTTAGCACTGGGTCGTTTACAATTATCTTCACGATGATGAAAAAAAAAATAGAAGAAGCATAATTGATTTAAATGAATTGGAAATTAAGAAGTAAGGTGTTAAAAAAATAAAAAACTCTTACAACATATGAAAAGTAGGAAGAAGTACTTAAAGATCTAGAAATCTGAACAAAATTGTCCCCCAGAGACTGCACAAATTACCTAAACCTGATCGGGAAGGTTCATTTTAGCTCACTCACCGTGTTATTTTGACCGCTGTCACTGTACTTAACCAGTTTACGTAGCCAAATTATCTTCAACCCAATGCATGGTGCTGCATCGTGGAGAAGAAGGCAAACAGAGCACGGGAAGCTTCGAGAAGGGCCCTGACACAAAGTAGGCTCTCTATCAAATGCTGATCCCTTCCCTCTCTTAGCAGTGTGAGGACCAGGCCACTGCAGGCTTCGCAGGGTATCCTTTAGAACTAACAGACTCACTAGGTTTCCCAAGTGCCATTGCTCCATCACTGCCCCGTGCCACCAGCTGCCAACAAGGCAGAATGGTGCCTGATGTCCCGATACAGAGAGGAGAAGTTCAAGCCATTCACAAGCTCATCCTTCAGGAAGCATTGACAGAGATTCAGTATGTCAGGCCTTGCTGCACATGCTGAGGACACGAAGGAACAGTGAGACATGGTCCCTACTTTCCAGGAGCCCACAGTCTAGGGCAAAAGGCCAAGTACATATACAGCCCATTATGGTGAGAGGTACCTGAGCATGGAAGGAAAGCCCCTGATTCAGGGAAGCTCCATCCTTAAGGGCTAATTTATGAATTTATGTCTGCTGGTGTCTCTTCACCCCATCATACCTGTCCCCATGTGCGTCACTGCAGGTCATCAATGCCATTGAGCAGGACTACCGGCTGCCTCCACCCATGGACTGTCCAGCTGCTCTGCACCAGCTCATGCTGGACTGTTGGCAGAAGGACCGCAACAGCCGGCCCCGCTTCGCGGAGATTGTCAACACCCTGGACAAGATGATCCGGAACCCGGCAAGTCTCAAGACTGTGGCAACCATCACCGCCGTGTGAGTTTCACAGAATGGCGTGGCTCCTGGGTGTGGGTGGTCGCACTGCTGGGGGCAGGCCCAATAGCAAGGCTGCTAGCCTTTAGATATGTTAACAGTAAGGGTGAGGTGCCTAAGTTTATCCACCAATGGAAGAAACTCCAAGACATCTTTCCTTTTTTTTTTTTTCCTCACCTCTCTAAAGTATTTCCCACTCCCAGCATGGGCTATGGGCAGATATCAAGATACCCATCTGGGTTTCCACCTTCTGCTGGCTCTGTAATAATTGAGGAGTGGTAACGAGGCCCCACTTCTGGGAGATCCTATTTCCAGAAGGCACCCTTTCTGTTAACCACACCAGGTAGAGCTGCAGACTTGGAACCTTGGCCTACTTATTGGCAAGTAAAAGCTCTGATTGCTGTGGGGCATAGACAAAGCCTTTGGATTGTTAGGAGAGAATGCACAGAATGACTTTGGGCTCCTGTCAGCAACAGTCAGCTCTACGTTACTCTCTAACACTGCAGTGTTAGCTGGCTGATTAGTTGATCTTTTCAACCATAGTTTACTGGGCACTTACATGCTAAGCTCTGTGCCCATTGCCAACAGTATCAAATGAACAAGATAGACCTGATTCCTGCCCTATTGGAGCTTAGAATCATTTAGGAGTGCCAAACCCAGAGGATCACCCAAAGGAATGCAGACTTGAGGCCTTGATAGCCACTATGACAGGGAGGTGCATGGTGTTGGATAGCATAGACACATACCTTACCTGGTATCAGGGACACATCCCTGATGAGCGTTCTTCCAGTTGAGTGCTGAAGGGAGGGAATGCATGAACCAAATGAAAGGAAGATTTGAGGAGAGGAACAGGTGTTCCCAGCCAAGGAACAGCATATGCAGAGCCTCAAGGATGGGAAGGACAGGGTCAGTGTGTTCAGAGTCCAGTCTACGAGGGGACTGGGTCAGGGCTAAGGCTGGCGAGGTGGGCAAGGGCCAGACACTCAGAGTCTGTAGGCCCTGTGAAGTCTTCTGGGCTGGATTTTCAGAGCAGCGAGCACCCATTGAAAGGTTTGACATGGCTCGGGATCAGGGTGAGGGTTATTCACATGATGCACCTGCATTTTTCAAAGAACGCCCACCTACAGTGTAGACCTTATGTCAAGAAGAAGGAACATGTGTGAGGAAGATGGGCAGGAGAATATTGCAGCAATAATGATGGAGAAGATAGGGTCCTAAGTCGGAGTAATGGTGCAGAAAGAGATGGATGTGTTCAAGAGATTTTGGAGGTCACATCTTTAATTCTTGGTGAAGGACTGGGCATGGGTCTTGGGGGTTGACGGATATGTCAAGGTGGAACCCTGCTTTGTGGGTTGATTTGTGGGGTGTTTGCTTTGAGAATGTGCCAGAGAAGGTCAGTAGAGGGCTGTTCTGTTCCATTGATTTCAATTAGCTGAGGACAGAACCAGGAAAAAAAAATGTTACCTATACCTAAATGTTACCTATAGATTTGGGAAGGTTATAGTAAACTTCATATATTTTTAAAAGAACCATATTCTTGGATGGTGAAGCTCCTCAATCCCAGTTTGCAAAGGAGGAACAGGCCTTCTCTTCCTCCAGACTGCATGCTGCCTCAGTCTATCTGTCTGGCCCAGCTGAAGTGTAGCAGGGCCCACAGGCAGGGGAGGGGCCACCTCACCACCAGAGTTCTGAAGGAAAGAAGGGTCAGTGCAGGTCTCCCCAGTAATCCGCATCCTGTCAGCAAGGTACTCTCAACCTGCATGAAGTCTGCTGTCTGCCCAGAGTGTGGCTCTGTCCACACACCTTTGAAGTTGTGGGCTCACTTCCCCCTTGTCTGTCTGTCTCTTTCTGTCTCTCTGTCACAGGCCTTCCCAGCCCCTGCTAGACCGCTCCATTCCAGACTTCACGGCCTTCACCACCGTGGATGACTGGCTCAGTGCCATCAAAATGGTCCAGTATAGGGACAGCTTCCTCACCGCTGGCTTCACCTCCCTCCAGCTGGTCACCCAGATGACATCAGAGTAAGTGACGGGCATTCACCTCTGTGCCACCTGTGGGCGGGGACCAAGTCTCCTTCCGTGCTGTGGCTCAGGGGACCAGTTCTGCTCTCTGGCCTCACCCCCAGAGCTCCACTTCTGTTTAGAACCAGGCCTGGTGGGGAAAGGCCCTGGAAAGATGGAGGGCTCGAGTGGCGAGGCTGAGATCGATGCTGGTCCCAAAGGGGAGTTCTTCTGAGTCACAGCCATAGGTCATTTGTCTCATCATCAAGGGTCTCTCCTCCAACAAAAAGAACATCCAGATGGAGAGGACACAGCCAGCCAGCACCTTCAGCAACATTGCAGGAAGGGGTACTGCACTGATTCAGCAACAATTCCAGACGTGTGGGGAGCTCAGATCCGTACTTAGATAGCGCTCGTGAATGAGCAGATGTTTCCCTCCCCCACCAATTATTTACCAGTCTGCAGCTCCCACAGGAGGGTGGAGGAATACGGAAACTAAAATTATTCAAATACGATGAGAACCAGAAAGGGTCTTTAACATCCATTAGTCCATCACTTCCCCAAGAATGTTCTGAGCAGCACCTGTTCTGGGAAATGTTAATAGGTTCTCCTTGGAAAAAAGGTCCCCCGGTCAAATAAATTTGGGAAATACTGAACACTTTATCACTCTTTTGGAGATTCGCTACACATATTAGCATTGTAAAGGCCATGAGAAATCCTGAAAAAAAGAAACCTATTTAAAATTATTAAATACTGTTGAACCATCTTTTGGATGGGCAGGGTTTCGTGGTGTGGTAGTTTGGGAAATAATTACTTAGCTCCCCCCTTGCACTCAGCAGATTCAGAAAGGAGGTGAGTTAGCACCCGAAGCTTCAGTGCTCACGAGTGGCAAAGCAGGAGCTACAGCCTTCTCTCCTGAAGGCCACTTCCTTCTCCTCCTACCAGTTTGCCCTGGCGGCACATCATGCCCAAACTTTGTGGCACCCTGAAATGACCTGGGAATCTTTAAAAATATATATATATGGATGCCTGACTTCCACTGCTAGATTTTCTGGTTTAATTGGTATAAGCTGAGCTCTGGGCATCGGGATGTTTAAAACTCCCCACGTGACTCTTGTGCAGCCAAGGCTGGGAAGCACTGGACTGAAGTTGGCAAGGTTTAAATTTTGAATACACGCACCCGGCTAGAGGGGGCCTCACTGGCCACCTGGTCCATAATGCGTATGGACAATATGAGGCTTGGTGGCCTGTGACACACATTTCCCAGGTTAGAGGATCGGTAAATCCTCCAGGCAATTGGCAAACACTTATGGGTCCCCTGTTATATCCCAGACACCATGCTAAGTGCTGAGATTTCCTCCTGTGGTGGGCCAGCTACTGGGTCCCAGGGGAGAGGGGTGGTCCCATCCAGCCCCAGGAGCTGAACCCCAGAGGAGCAGCTTCTGTCCTGGGGAACAGCTTTGCAGTCAGTCTTCCCGGAGTCCTGCTCTACCTCTCTGAGGTCGATTCTTGCCAGAAATGATGGAACCTCCACTTTCTCCAACAAGATGGCTTGAGCATGCATCTAGCCCACGATCCACAAAACAGCAGAATTCATTTTTTAAATGTAGGTTCATTTTTCTGTTGATGCCTAAACAAGGCACTCCCTGTCACCATAAACTATTGTCAGGCACCACCAAAAACAAACAAACAAACAAATAACACACAAAAAGAGAAGAAGAACTTACCATTGGCAAACCAGGTTCCCCATCTTGCAGAGATAAAGTGGATGTCCTAGAGGATTGGAGAGCCTGGAATCAGGGGCAGAAGTTGGTGCCCACGCTGGTGGGCTGCTCATGCTTCCTCACTGTGATATGGCTGAGTGTGAGGCCATCACCCCCTAATCCTCCTCAACTAAAGGAATCAAATGTAGTACTTTCCTTTGGTCCAGAAAAGGAAAAATTAAGGGATTTAGTTCAAAGTAAAAAATGTCGGCACACTATTGGAGCAATGTAGTTGGTTTCTTGAGAGATAAACATGGAAAAAGTACATGAGCAACTAAATAAAATAGATTACAGGACAATTTGTGAATTCCAAATTCAAGCATGCCTCTCAGAAGTGTTTGCTGAAAAGACATGGACAGTTCGACAAGCTGAGCCAGCTGCTGCCCGGAGGTGCTTGACCACCAGCTGAAAGGAGGGGTTGAGGGAAGCATAGGCACCTAGAGGTAGGAGCTAAGAAGAGTTAAGAGCAGCTCTACAAGCGTGGCTAAGAACCAGGTAGTCCTGAGTTCTAACCCAGCGCGACTGCCAACTGTCTGTTGTGTGATCTTGAGCTTGTTACTTAACTTCTCTGAGCCCTACTTGCCTTGTTCACAAATGAGCAAACAGTAATAGTACCCATCTCATTGGTTTGTGGTGAGAGGTTAATGGACTAGTGCAAGCAAAGCATCTGGCCTATTGCCTGCCTACAGGATGCACATGAGAAACAATTACTGCTTAAACTATTGTGGACTTTGAGTGGTTTGTCAATATTCATGAAATGCTTCATTAGGTATAAATGAGATAGTATACAGCACATGAGAAGTGCTCGAACAATGCTATATTATTATTATTTTATTTACTAACTAAATATTTATTTACTAGGGAAAGGTGCATGGATCTCCCCAAAATTAAATATAAGCCATGAACTTGATCCTATTAAGACTCACAGCTTAAAGATGAAGCCAATCCAAACCCCTATTCTAAACACATTACTTGGATTCCTGCTTGGGCAGATATTTGAAAGTTATTTTGAGATCACCCTTCTTAAAAATTCATGACATTAAAATTCAAACAGAGGCAGAAAATGGAAACTCAGGGGAAAAACATCAGAAAACCCAGCAAACCCCACGTCTTTCCGATCTCAGTGGGTGATCACTAATTTAGGCAGAAAGCTCCACAGCATAACTAAAGCCCCATATAGTGTATGCTTGGTGTATTCAAAAAAACAACAGAGGAAAGTTCCAGTCCACGTAGGGTCAGGGACACACGGAAGGGGCTGCTTCAGAACCCAGAGGTGAAGAACAGGGCACAACACTTCGAGGATTGTCCAAGTGGGAGAGGCCATTGGGGATGAGGGCCACTGCATAAAGCAAGTGAGATTAAGCAAGAAAATATCTAGGTAGGCGCTTGCCAAAGACTTGGGTAAACTTGAGTGTTGGGTTTTAAACACTTTTATTTAGTCTGTCCAACTATTTCAAGAACTTGCCTTCTGTGACGAGCTTTGATCTGTGAAATGTTGCCCTAACACTAAAGTGCCTTTTTTGTGTGTGGCTTTCTCCCTCCCAGAGACCTCCTGAGAATAGGGGTCACCTTGGCAGGTCATCAGAAGAAAATCCTGAACAGCATTCATTCTATGAGGGTCCAGATGAGTCAGTCACCAACGGCAATGGCATGAGAACTCTCATTTTCTGGGGGGAGGAGAGGAAGGAAAGGACCAGGCTCAAGAGGACACCAGAGGTTTACCACTGTGGAATGTTCTGGAAAGATGGGCTTCTTGACTGAGAAATGCATTACATCAGTGAAGAAGAAATTGGACCTGTTCTTAATGGGCAACCTTCACTTCTCAGTGACAGAGCATGTTTCAGATGCTGTGGGAAACCCAATCTGTGATCCTAAAAGCACGAAAAGGTGACGTTCAACGAAAGTGAAGACAAAACAATATGCATCAGGGGAACCAAGAGTAAACTCGCTCCCCCCTCGGGGGTCTGGAGTCACCCATCCACAGGAAGAAAGGGAAGGAGGTAGAGGGAAGAAACAGGCAGTTTTCCATTTTCTTCCTCACCAATGACATTCTTTTCTTTTCTCCTTTTGTACTCCTCCCCACGAGCCCTCTCCCTTCTCCCACATCCGTTTCCCTTTGCTCATGACTCGTGTAGGGAAGTTCCTTCAAGCAAACCCCAGCTCCTGAGTCTCCAGATGTCGTTCTGTCAGTTGCCAAAGGACCTTGCTGACCACTGCATGGGGGATCCAACCAATTCAATTAATGTCTTCATATTGAAGAAGAGATGTACCTTCAATTGAAAACCTTGTTTCTCTTTTGTTTGCATTTTCTGCAAAAAGGAAAAAGAAACCACAAATTGGGGAAAAAAAAAAAGAAAAACCTGTTTCTGTGTGCAGGAGCACACACATGTATGTCTGTCTTCTAAAATGACTGTGCTTGTTCGTAACAGATGCAAACAAGAAAGAAGAACCAGGAAGTCTTTGCCCCCCGAAAATCCCAAGGGGCTGGAAAGTGTTGTTGGTTTGGTGTTCTGACTGGCCCAGTTGGCCCATGGGCTCAATGGGGAGAGAGGGCAGGGAGAAAAATAAAATGAAAGGGGAAAAAAAAAACTCTCAGGAGCTTGCAAATTCAGACAAGAAACAGGTGAGTGGTTTGAATTGGAGGCAGTGTGGGCCATTCTAGAATGATACTGACTGATTAGTTGTTCTTGGTAACATCTGAAGAGAAGGAGAAGGAAAGTGTTTCTGGAGAATGTTCTTCCACATCCCTGAAATCTGCAATTCAAGAGATGGCAAGGGAGAATTCTTCTTACCTGATCTGTGGACTGGCGTAAGCCGTGTGGCATCCGAGGAATGTTTCAAATGTGTCTGTGTTTCTCTGCATTCCTTCTTGTACCTCATTGTTCAATTCGCTTTTGTAAATTCCACCTAACATTTAAATATTTTTAATTTCTCCTTTTCTCTTAATCTCCTTGCTAATTTTATCTGTCTAATTAAAATGAGCAGAAGCATGTCTGGGTTTACATAGAATGGTGTCAGAGTGTGTGTTCTCAGACCCCAGTGGGTCCATCCCCAAGTTCTAGGAGAATCCTTAACAGGTGTCCTTCTTCCCCACAAAGGGGAGCGAAGGAATACCTTCTGTACCTTGTGATTCCCAAGAAGCAGAATATATTAGACTCTCTCTCACTGATGGAACCCAAAGGGAGAGCTGAATAAAATATGAGGTTTTGAAGCCTCAGATATGCAGCTTACGAAGCCACTGGCAGATAGATATAAACAATCACCAGTAATAGACCATCAGCCCTGATTTCAGTTTGCATACTGCATTTGGGAAGTTCATATCCAGGCCAATTCTGTAAAAACCACTGAAGCCTATTTTAGACGGCTTGCTTGTGCTATGTCTGTGAACACGCAGTTGGGTGGGTGGGGGGGACTTGAGCCAGTAAAAGGAGCCATGCAGCTTACTGAATGCAAATTTAAGGTGAGATGAGCCTTTTCCCCCAGTCTTAGGAAACATTGTACAGGGGGAGGTCATACCTTCTGAAGACCCTTCAGAGAGGTTCCTGGGCCTAGGAGTACAGCTCTGATGCCAGGGGGCCCCATCTCAATGCATAACCCTTGTGCTTATCCCCTGGAGTCTAAGAGGAGATGGACAGAACTGTCTTAGAGGATTTGTCTATGGTTGCAAAGGGCCCCAACCCAGCCATGTAGCAAGTAGAAGAGAAAACTTCCTCTTATTAATAGCTTGCCAATTCCATGCACAATTTGCTAATTACCCCCAAAGACCTCAATCCATGAAGTGTCTTACAAGTCTAGGCAGTTTGGCTAATCTACTCTTAATTTTCCACAGGAGTGAATTTTAACTTACCACCCAATTCCTCACACAGCATCTTTAACCCAAAAATTCTCACTGTGCCTCCACCAATGCCAGCCCACCTTCTGACCGTCCACAAAGCAAGGTCAAGGTGAAGGTCGTGCCACACCCTTGGGTTTGGTTTCATTGTAAGATCCCACCGAGAAGACAGAGAGTGAGGGGCAGGGGGGAGTTCTGTAGCACGGGGTCCGTCCTTAACCTCTCTGAGCCTCTGTTGCCTCTTGTGTCTAATCCGATAGTAGTATCAGCCTTTGATGGGGCCTAACACTGCTAAGCAGGTTCTGTCTGCCAAGTGCGGTGAAAGTACTTTACATCTACTAACTCTCTTCCCCACAAGCATCTTGTAAAGTGGTAGCTGGTAACTGTCCACCCCTAATTTTCAGATGAAGGAACAGAGACAAGAACCTTCCGGCATTACACAATGGTGGAGTAGGGATTTTGACTCAGGCAACTGGGCTCTTGTTCTCATCACGATCCCACTGGGTCTCGAGCTTGAACATGCATTGGCATCGCCTGGAGAGTGTGTCAAAACACGTACCACTGGGCCCAACCAGTGAGTTTACGACTCAGCAGAAATTGCCTGGTGGTGCTGCTGCTGCTGGTCCAGGGACCACACTTTGGGAATCTTGGCATTCTACTCACTGGAATTAGTAATCAATGTAAAGTTCTTGACCCTGGCAGTGATAGCTGTTAAAGCTCTTGAGCTACCCAGAAAGAGAGGAATGAACCCTCGCCCTCCTCTTGGGCACAAAGCGAAGGGGGAGGCTGGTCTCCTGCACAGAGGTATCTGGCCCGTTGACAATTTGGAGCCAGGAAACTTTACTCACACCCTCAGAAGAGCTCCTTGGGGAGAGTGCTCACTGGTAGTGAGATCCCAGGCTTCTGAATTTCGGTTAGATCTGCTACTTTTGCATCTGGCAGATGAACTCCAATTCAGATGGTTTCTTTAAAAAGCACTTTGCCCAGTGGTGGTGGCCTGTGGCCCTCTGAGTCAGGCTAAAAAGACAGAAACTATGGCCATGCTGGTAGCCCAGGATATGGCTGACAGAGGGGGCTTCTCTGCCAGGAACATCCACAGCCCCCAAGGATCATGTGAGTGAGGACTGCACAGAAAACAGTGGCCAATGTTTCCCTAGTGCTCCTGGCCCAGGGGTTATGGGAAGGGAGGTGATTTACGGGAAATCCTTAGAGACTATGACCCAGCTCTCTGCGCTATCTCCCTGGCCTCCTCAAATAAAGGAAGGCAGGGTTGTAGCAAGTAGATAAATCTACAGAGCAGGTGTTTATTTTATCCTCTGGAGATCACTGGAGCTCGGAGATGTCAAACAGGTACCTATACCACCGAAATCACATGTCCGCTCTCACCTACCACCTCTCCATGCCCCCACCCCCCACAAAGTTATGTGTGGAGCTGGGCCAGTGAGGTAGGTCCCCTAGGATCATTGAAATTGCTGAGGTTCCCAAATAGAATGCAAATCGAGTAAGGACAGAAGTTACCCTGGGCCATGCTTTTGTGAATAGAACAGAAACCAGTGAGGTTTGAGAACTAGAACGCCAGGAATAGTCAGGGCAGGAAGAGTGAGACATCAGGCAAGAGGGTGAGAATCTACAATGTGCAGTTAAAAACACAGGATTCTAACAGCTAGATTTTGTTCTAAGAAGACCTTTGTGAGCTAGCTTGGGAACCTCATTACCATTTCAGAAATGATAATGACCTTGACCCCAACTGCGTAAGAGTATGATTAGGTCCCTGGCAAGTGAAGCAAGGAGAAGCACGGGCATGATGGAGAACTAGCAGTAAACGTGAAGAAGCCAGGTTTCTCTGCCAGCAAGAAGGTTCAAAGCATGCTTAAGTTCCACGTCACAGGGAGTTCCGCACTCATTGAGATGCCTTGTTGTCCATATAGAAGTTTCTGGGTCATTTTCAAGAGTAGCCAGAGGTTTTTGTACGGTCTAAGATATCAGTAGGGCTGGAGGTTGGTCATGGGAGAGGGGGCTCACTGAAGCCACAGAAGGGTCATCCAAAGGGGGGACAGGGTGGCTGGATCACACCAAAAGGTTATTCAAGTTGATCAAGGTCAGATGGGAACTTTGTTCACCACCAGGGAATCCCTTAAGACTAGAGATCTCCCAAATGAGAACTGCTCACCGGGCTCTGAGAACCAACTCTCAGTCCCTCTGAGAGAGTGCCAGCCTAGTGGGGGGCAGGTGGGGCTTGATGTGTTCTGCAGATCCCGCTGAAGGGTGGGACCACTTTGAGCAGAGGTGAATGGACCTCCATGATACACCTGGGAGAAAAGGAGAGCTCTCTGTTCCTTTCCCCTCACCCCTGCATCCCTCCTGGGCTGACCTTGCTATTGCAGGCCCTTGCTATTGCTAGGAGTCATGACTTGGCACCCAGCATTCATTCTCTTCCAGAAACTTCTGGCAATCCCCAGAGTGAGAGTAGACTATAGACTCAGGTCATGTCCTAGTCACCTCTATACCCGGCACGCAGCACATTGCCTAACACATGGCAGGTGCTCAATATGTATTTGGTGGCTTAAGTAAATTTGAGTTGAGAAAGTTTTACATATCATTATTTTACCTACAGAAGTCCATGACCTCAAGCAGCATCCTTTTAAAAAAATTAATCCCTAGGTATTTAGTTGCAATCTTTCTCAACTTATTCTTAGCAGCTGTCAATTGTAAGCTATTCTAATTTTAGTTTTGCAAAGTTTAACACACTCATCTTCAACACTGTCCGCATCTTTCACACGATGTCACAGTCTTCCCCAGAGGACTGGCCGGGGAAAGCAGCAGTCCACCGAGTGTCAGTCACTGGGTACAGCAATGCACACAGCCCTGTCCTCGGTACAACAGAGGCAAATAAGAGGATCAATGGAGGGCAGCCCATCCTTCTGAAAGTAGAACCAGGGTTCCTGTCTTGCAAGGCTGATATCTGGCTGGGCAGAAAGGATGGCGGGACTTTCTTCCAAGAGTGTTTTGCCTTTCAATATCTACTCTTCCTCCAAGATTCCTGTAGTCACCTTTTCCCCAGAGGGGGGAACAATTGAATTAAGGAACTAAAATTACGGACAGACAAACCACTTCCAAGGTACTGAGATACTAAGCCCATGCTATTTTGTTCTTTTAAAATATAAAGATTCTCTTCTCTCTAGTTTTCTTTTCTGCTATTTAAATTCAGATTTGCATGTACATTAAGAAAAACGAGAGCTCTGGAAATGGCTTTCTGACCCAGAATAGGTGACAAATTCCAGTTACAGTCATTTTAGCAGGACTCAACTTTGTACATGACTTCAACAGAGAAATAGACAGAGCTTTGGGAGCACAAAGAACTGTGCTGCCATTGTCCTAGCATCCCTGAAGGCGGGTCTGCTAAACTGCAAGCAGAGTGAAGCACTTACCAACTGGAGAAAGGAGATGGGAGTGGTAGAACTGGTCTTGTAGGTGGAGGGAACAGAATGGACAAAAGTTCCAAAGCCACAAAGAAGGTGGCGTGTTTGTGGGATGATAGGCTGTTGAACAAGGCTGGAGATTAGAGTGCTGAACGTGTGTGCCTGGAGGGGGAGGCAGGGGCTAGATCATGAAGGATTTTATATGGCATAAGGAATCTGGATATTTTTCTGAATGCTGTTGGTGGAAAGTGGGTTAGAGCAAGGGAAGTGTATTTTATATAAATCACTCGGGTTACAAAATGGAAAATGGAGTGGGGGTGGGGTACTAGACTCAGTTCTGGGAGGCTAAATAGGAGAGTGATGTGATAACGTAGGCAAAGGATGATGATAGCCCGGGTGAATGAGTGAAGTAGCAGTGGGGATGGGCTGATTTAAGAAACATGAAGAAGGTAAGATCAATAGAAGATGAAAGGGGATTGGCTGTCAGTGGAGAGGAAGGGCAGAGTCAAAGATGACATCACAAGTTTCTGGTTTGGGCCACTGAGTGCCTTTGTATACCATTCACTAAGATAAGGGATACACAGGAGGAAGAATTTGAGGGTGGGGGAGAACAATATGAATTTGAATTGCCCATGGGCCATTGGATACAGGGGTCTATAATTCAGCAGAGCGATCTGGGCTGATGACGCAGATTTGGGAGTCATCCTTTATCCAGATGGCCATTAAAGCTGTGGGAGTGGAAGTTTTTACTGCATGAGAATGTAAGAGTGAGGAGAGAAGTGGGCCCCCATGGAACCCTGAGAAACAGCCAGATTTAAAAGATATCCGGGCAAAGGGAGGCTCACAGAGGCATCAAAATGGAGCCACTGCAGAGAAGGAGGGAAGGCCAGGAGTGGGCAAGGTCCGTGGAGACAAAGGAAAACCTTTCAGGGGAGACAGTAGCCCCAGGGCCCAGCCCTGCCAAGGAGTGACAATACAAGGTAGAGGTTGAAAAGCGTCCACAGATTTAGCTGCCAGAAGT
This sequence comes from Mustela putorius furo, assembly GCF_011764305.1. Taxonomy (NCBI): domain Eukaryota; kingdom Metazoa; phylum Chordata; class Mammalia; order Carnivora; family Mustelidae; genus Mustela; species Mustela putorius. Next base: position 106,234,596 of record NW_025421987.1, on the reverse strand, counting down.
CATGGGTGCCCTTCGTAGGGCAGCTGCAGCAGAAGACAGTAGCTGGATTGAGGAAAGACGGGACATCACAACCTTTCAAGAAGCTTGACTTCAAAGGGGAGAAGAACATCAGGAGGTAGCTGGACTTCCTCCCCTTTTGGTGATTGTTATTTTGTGGGTTTTTTTAGTGGGAAAAACTTGAGTATGTTTGAAAGCTACTGAAACAGAATCCATGAAGAGAGAGAGAGGAGGGTCACCGGGAGAGTGGGCCGGGAAGGCAGGGAGAGCCACAGGGGGAGGAGCAGCTTAGATGGCACAGCCCGTCCAGTTGGAATTGGAGAATGAACAAAAAGGAGGATGGCATGAGCTCCTCGCAGAATTCCGGCTCACTGTCCAGCTTCCTCACAGTCTCCTCATTACTTAGTTCCCACAGCCTCTTGTGCAGACCGTGGAAGAGCCAAGGTTGGACCCATGGGCCTTGCCATCACAACCTAGCATGACAACAGGCATTCCTGTTTCTGATGAAGGGGATGCACAGACAGTGTCAGGGTTGACTAAGAAATGAATAGGAAGCATCCCAGTCCCCTTTCTTGCTCAGAATCCCTCTGGGGCTACCCCCCACCAATGGGACTTTGACCCCTCACCAACAGGACAAAGTTCAAAGTCCTGACCACGAAAGGGAGGCCCTCTCCAACCAGACTGCCCACCAGCAGACACCTGCTGTCTGTCCAGAGTCTTTCCAACTGTACTCACAGCTATTCCTGTTCTGGGGACTCCCCTGACTCTCCCCTCCCCCTACCCAAGCCTTTAAGCCCATCAGGCCCCAGCTCAGGTGTCATGGGTCTGGTGAAGGTGTACCCAGAGAAAGAGGCTGGGCTAGGATGGTAGTGAGAGGCCACAGCTGGTCACCATGGGATGGGAACCAGGACAAGTTCATGGACATCCTAATACATGGAAGGGCCTGATGACAGGACCAACCAGGCGGACAGTGGGATTGGGATATCTGTGCTTCAAGGTTAGGTCTTAGCCATAGGGCAGAGCCCAGGATCAGGATCCCAGACTCCCAGGAAATACAGTAGTGGGATGGGGAGCAGAAACTGTTAATAGCAAAGCAGAACTCCACACATTCATTCACCCAACATGTGTGAGACTGCTACAGGGCCAGGAAGGCAGGTCCGATGGTTCAGGGAGGACCCTCAGCTTTTCTGCTCAAGCTTGGTGCATGCTTGGGCAGTTCACCAGCCTCTTCAGCTGCTGCTTCCTCAGCACTCACGTGGGACAGACCCAACTAAACCAGGTGGAGATGTGGTTTGTTCTTGAAGGATCTCACTGCTGCAGGTCACAGTCCTGACTGGTCCTGAGTGTACACAGCAATTTTGACTTGTTCAGCTGCTGGGGCAAGTGTTGAATGAGCGGGTGGGCAGCTACACGTGAGCTGGGGACCCTAACTGCTCTCATCAGGAGCATGGGCGAGAAATAAAGACTTCAGAAGGTATCCCACATCTAAGCTGTACAAACCAAACACACTGCTTCCAAATCTGAGCAATCAGCCCACCTCTTCCTGGATTGTTGTGGTTCCTTATTAACCTTCTGAGACCCCCCCCCACCCCAGCCCTGGCCCCATGTTGAAACAATAGGCTTGGTGAGAGCCCAGCCCTGCTCCCCCAGCATGCACCATGAAAGGTCCAGACCCAGGACACAGAGCATGCAGGTGCCTGGTGTTCAAGGCCTGTGAGCTTTGGCATGTCAGCTGGGCTTCCACTGTTTGATCACAGACATCTCCGGGATCTCTGACCACAATAAGGAGATTTTCAGAAGCAGATAAGCTGATTAGGGCTCCCATACCATATTTCAGTCTGGCAGTGAGAGCTGGGAGTGTTCTACATTTAGAATCTATAGTGAATCTTTTCATCAGCTAATTAAAGGAGGTGCTCCTGGGGTAGGGGCTGGAATGATGGCCACTTGAGAAGTTCTCAAAAATAATAATCATAAATTTAATTATGTAATTGGTAATAGAAATTTCTGCTTTTTTTTTTTTGAGTGTTTGCTATGAAACAGGAACACTCGGTATTTATATAACTGGTATTATTATGCCCATTTGAAAAGTAGTTAACTAAAAAGGCTCAGAGAAGTTCCAGCTGCTTGTTCTAGATCACACTGAAGAGCCAGGATTTGAACCCACGTTATTTACCTGGAGTGTGTTCTCTGAATCATTCATCATTCTGCTGCCGAGACATCTGGGAATTTCTCCTGGTCACCCCCCGTCCTGGCACATAGCAGAGGTGACTTGTTTATACTCTGAGGCTCTGCGTCTGTAAAATGGGGGTAATATTATCTATTCCACAAGGTTTTTGCAAGGGTGAGATGAGGGGCCACATATAAATCACTTGCTCTAGTTCTCGGTTCTTTAGAAGTACTCAATAAATAGTAGCTTTCAGTTAGTTTATTTTACTTTTGGGAATTTGGGACCATGACCTAAAAATAGAAAATGAATTAGTGCCTGAGGTTTGTTGTAAAAAGTCTTCTTGCTTTCTGATAAAGGTCAATCTTTAACCTCTGTGGATTGGGGTTTTTTTTTTTTTTTCTTAAACTTCAAAGTTGCATGTATCTGTCATCTTAATCATTTCTGCCCTTCACCTTGCATGTTTACAGAGATTGGAATCGAGCTTTGCCTTGCTCCTGGGTGGATTTCCAGGCTGCCTGTCATATTGGACCAATGGTTGGGTTCTGGAAGCTTCTCCAATATGTTGCATAGGCACTTACTTTCTTATTCTCATGGGCCAGGGGCCTGTCTTCCTGACACTAAACCAAATCTCTTCTTTGTATTAAAGTCCAGTATTGGGGCCTATCAGTCAATAGGGGAGGTTTCTTCCACTCATAACTTTTCAGAAATTTTTTTTTTTTTTTTTTTTTTTTTAATAACCAGAAACCCAGAGGCCAACCTGCTGGGTTTCCAAAGGAGTGCTGAATGTACCAATGGCAGGCAAGTGGGCTTTAGGACATACATGTCCAAATTCTTCAAATAATAGTTATACATATGTTTTAATGTGCACAACGGAAAAAATATATCACATAAAATACATCATTTTTCACATGTATTATGATGTTTCCTTTCAAAATAAATTTATTCAAGTAAAACAGTATCTTGTTTTTAAGAAAAAAGTAGCAATTAAATGATAGTACAATTAATAGTGGATATGGCAAAAAACTAATCATGAAGGAGAGGATTGAAAAGCAGAGGCTAAGAGACCTCTGAATCCTTCTCACTTCTCTTTGCATTTCTCACACCCCCCCACACACATACACCTCCCACAACACCCATTGCCCTGCCAATTGTCCTAGAATTTTGGCCGGAGCAACCCCTGACCTGTCTCTTCTCTCACCTGGTGGCCTCCTGGACACTCTTCAAGCCCCAGCTCCATTCAGGGGCATCCTGAGGTCCTCCACGTGGGTCTGCTGCTTGTCCTCAAGGCCCTGAGTGCCCTGTGCTTCTCACCATCATGGTGTCAGCTGTCTGTATTATGATGCTCTGTTGACGCATCTGTAATCCCACCATCCCAGACTGGGAACTTCTCCAAGCCGGGGAGGATGCCTTCTTTATGGCTGAATCTGCAGGCCTGGTGCTCAGCCCTCACACAGTCGATCTGTTCAATAAATGAACTAATAACTGAATCCATGCCCCTTTGCCATCAGTTGCCTCCAACAGGGAAAGCAAAGGCCCAAAAATACATATGGATTACAATGATTCTTCTTGAATTTTACCTCACCCCAGGCTCAAGGTTGGGCCACTTCTCCTACAAGTCTTTGGAATCATGTTTACACCACCTGCTCACTTGGTTTTATTTGTGCTTTCACTCAAGGAAAATGCAGCAGCTGAGCAGGGCACCTGGTGACGGGTCTCCCTGCAGAACAGAGCAGATGGCACCAAGCCTTGAGTCCACCTCGCTCAGTGGGGGGAAAGGTTGCTTGGCTCAGTGGTGACCTCTTGTCTTACTCACAACCTGATATTTTCCAACCACAAAGGGTCCACTGCAACTTTGAAAGATATTCTCTCTGACATCCACTTTGACAATTAACAATTTTTTTATTGTTTTTTCCCACCACGGGGTTCTTCTCTTGCTAGGATGTTTCACAGAGAGGGCAGTTTGCCAAGCATTAACTTGTCTGGCCCAGGGGGGCATAACTGTACAGCTGATTTCATCGGCATGATCATCATTCCTTTGGTCTTATTTGCAAACTGTCATGTGGTGATAGGATTCAGTTAACCATTTGTGGTTCTGAGTCATGTGACTAGCCAGAGAGCAAAAAAAAAAAAAAAAAATCCAGAGCATCTCTTCTAGACTCTCATGCAACAGATCTAATCCAGGGGATGGTAGAACTTCTGTAAAGGGCCAGTGAGTAAATATTTTAGACTTGTGGACCATCTGGTGTCTGTCACAACTATTCAACTCCACCATTGTAGTGTGAAAGCAGTCGTAGATGATATGTAGATGAATGGATGTGGCTGTGTTCCAATAAAACTTTATTTACAAAGACAGGTGGCAGGCTGCATATGGTACATGGGCCTTCGTGTGCCAAGCCTGGTCCAACTGGTGGTTAGAAGCCCCTGCTCTTGAGTCAGATCAACCTGGAAACACCTTGCCTAAGGGAGACTAGAGAGACAGTGGCTTGAGTCAGGGAGACTGTGACAAAGTTCAGGAACCCAAAATATTTGCAGAAGACTTACCAACTGAATGTCGATCCTGGAACTGGCCGATCAGCCTTGTCAGACAGTCCTTACCAGTGGTCTCTCACAGTCATTTGTGAAAGCGGTTTCATGTACTGTAACTGGATTGTAACCACCCTTAATATGGAAAACTAGAAATGAAGGAAGTTCCTCAGGATGTACCTATGAAGTGAAAAGTAGGTGATGGCTCACTACCAGTGTGAAAATGATCATGGTCCTGGACTAAAGCATCTGGAAAGGGAACAGTCTGCCACCATGGACTCTGTCTCCTTGGCTGATAAGGGTACTTGAGGACCTTCTCCGATGGGATCACGGGAAAGGAGATACATGCAAGCAGGTGACTTGGGAGAAGGTAGTGGCAGTGAAAGACTCAAAGAGAGTCTCTAAGAGGTACCAAATATCTATTTGCCCATGCGTTATTCATTCACAGATCAATACCGACTCCTGTAAATGCCAGGCCCAGTCCTTGCTCTAATGGCACCACAGTCTCACAGGGGAGGAGAGACAGAATGAGGTGAGAAGGGCTGCCATGGAGGCAGGAGTCCCAAGTTGGGGAGAGGAGGCTGGTGTGTGAAGGGTCGGCATCCGGGGTGAGGGATCTGGCAGAATCCGATGGCCATTTCCAGACAGCCCCTCACTGTGCACAATCCGCCTAGGGAGAGGTTGGCTTGAGAAGCAGGACCCACAGCTGCCAGCACCCTCCCTCACAGGGGACCTCTGTCACTGGCCTCGATGAAATGACCCCGTGGATCCACGTGCTGTCTGCCCCCCTTGCCCCGGCCCTCAGAGCCATCAGCCTACCTCTGTGACCTCCGAGCCCCAGAGGTGTCTTGAGAGCTTGGTAAGATTTACCGCCCTTCACCTTCCACGAGGAGTCCGTCCCTTCTCCAGCGCGAGAAGAGCAGCAAGCGGGATGGACTGCCTCACACATGTAATTAGAAGAAATAAGAGTAGTGAGAGAAAATTGGTTAAGAAAGCCCAAGATGACTTTTTTTTTTCTTTAATAATAAAGGAATAAATCTCAGGGAAAAGAAACTACATTAAGCTGGAGTGCATCAATATGTTTTCTTCTGCCACACATCAGTCAGGTTTTCAGGAGGAATCACATGGTCACACAGCCAACCAAGGGCCTTGCCTGACCCAGACCGGAAAGTTGGGGACTCCATTGCTCAGGGTGAGGGTGGATGGGACCTGGTCTCCACGTGCTTTGCTGCCTTTCTGGAGTGCCTCTGCTACTTGGATGGCGGTTTCTGCCCCGTGATTGCATGATCTCAGCCCTGCCTTGTGGCAGGCTCTGTGCTCCAAGGCCAGGACCGCATCTCAGCATGGTCTCCTCTAGGCATATTTGGTGTAACTGCCTGGTGATCAGCAGCCCCTCTCATGGTGTTTATCACCCCTCACGCACCTCTCACTCTCCATCCCCTGTGCTCGTGGAATGCTTCTCAGTTGTCAGCTCCATTTCTGTATTTCTATGGCAACCGCAACCCCCAGCCTCATTGCTTTTTCCTTCCTCCTCTCCACCTCCCCCCCCCCTGCCTTTTGCAAGTAGGATTTGCAGGGAAGCTGCTGACAGACTGATCTTCTAGTAATTTTCCTCATAATACAAACAGCTGAGGAGAGGGAGTAGAGAGGTGGGGCTGTGTAGTAGGGCCGGCTCCACAAGGGGACAGGGAAACCGAGCGTGGTGCACATGCAGAGTCTGGGGCACGGCGTTGACAGCAGTGTGAAGTCCAGTCGGTCCTAGCCTGGGGCACCAGGCAAGGTGTGGAAGGCTCCCTCCAGATGTGCAGGGACGGTGGGCTAGGTGCTAGCATGACTGTGGGCCGTCACCGTGGCCCCAGGGAGGCATGCTGGCCTGGCTGCTGTGGCAGACCAGAGGGAGCAAGGGCACCAGCTGTAGCCCACAGGGGAAATTATCCCAAATACCCTCATTACTGAGGCAAGTGCCTCTGAACCCGGTAGCGCTGAACTGCGGAAATGCCCTCTCTCTGGAAGACGGGGTCATTTCACCGACTCTAATGGCAAATTTCCATCCATCTCGGTCCACTTCGAGTCACAGGTTCCTGTGTGGGCTGGAGGGCTTGGACAGGTGTCAGGGATAAGGCAGGTGCAAGCAAGTGAAGGCCACCAGGAGGGCACGCTGGTGGGGGCCGAGGCAAGACAGCAGCTTACATGGCAGCAAGGAAGCGTGCCAGAGCTCAGGGAGGAGAGTAAATATTAATAGCTTTATTACATGCCTTTTTTATAAATAAAAGAAATATGTTTTTGGCTGCTAATGACCTTCAAATTAGCAGCTCTTTCCGAAAGCGCTTATGTATTTTTAATTCCAAACGTAGCTGAGTGTCAGTTGCAGCGGCAATGAAAGCAGCGGGGCAGCTGGGTAGTTTTAAATAAGAGGAAACCCAGATCATTATTTTTGAAACTGTCAGCTTTTACGCCTTTTAATGGATTCACTTTTCTCTCATCTCTCCCCCCACTTCTGTGGTCTTTGAAGTTTCCCAGGCATTCTCTGTGGGAGAGAGGAGCAGAGGCACAAGGCCTGCCATATGGTAGACCTGGGTTTTAGTCCCCACCTTGGCTCTCAGGGTGTCACTGTCACACGCGGGGAGGCTTTAGCACCAGGGCCGGCGAAGATCATCCAAGAACGTCAGAGAGAAGAGAATGCCATTCCAAGACGCAAGATGCTGGGTAACAGGACTTGGGATTTCCTTGTCCATCCTGCTTCTGATTTCAAGTCGCAAAAATAAAAGAGAAATTGGAGATGTTAGGGGCAGCAGATGGAGAGATGGGGAGATTAGTGAGGAAATAGAGACACAAGACAATGAGAGGAGACAGACAGGCAGAGGTGGATGGGGAAACACAGGGAGAAGTCAAGCAGTGGGTGGCAAGCCGGCAATAGAGCAGTGTTTCTCAAAGTGTGAACCCCAGACCAGCAACAGCAGCATCCCCTGTGAACTTGCTAGAAATGTAACTTCTCAGGCCTCTGCCCAGAAGTGAGGGATCAGAGAATCTAAGGGATGGTCCCCACAGTCTGTGTTTTTATACGTCCCCCCCTACCAAGGGATTCTGAGACTTAACCAGGCATGAGCTGCTCTGATCTAGATCAGAGGAAGAAAAAGGGGAGCTCGGTGAAGAAAGTGAGAAGGTGGAAGAGACAGTGTCAAAGGAGGTGGAGGAGGAGAAGCGCAAAAGACAAGAAATGTAGAAGGAGTCTGCAGGACCCCGGACCTCCTGCTCCACTCCCATGCTCCATGACATGCTCAAACAGCCAGCTAACAGGCTTCCACTCCACCAGCCCCACAGACCTGAGCTCCCAGTCTTTGCCAGTGACTTCCTGCATGGAGCTGACCTCCAAGTCACCAGTGACTCACAACTGTATCAGGCTTCCCCTGACCTTGGGAGAAGATGCCGTGTCATTTTGCTGACCTGAAAACTGAGGATGGGTTTCCTCCTTTGCTCATACGGTCGCCCGAGCCACCCTTTCCGATGGACACTTCATTTTTACTTGAACTACTAGAAGGATCAGTCTCCATGATCGATTTTAGATAAAAGTTGAGCTCTTGGGAACACCTGGGTGGCTCAGTTGGTTGAGTGGCTGCTTTTGGCTCAGGTCATGATCCCGGCATCCTGGGATCAAGTCCCACATTGGGCTCCTTGCTTGGTGGGGAGCCTGCTTCTCTCTGTGCCTCTGCCTGCCTCTCTGCCTGCCTCTCTGCCTGCCTGTGCTCGCTCTCTCGCTCTCTCTCTCTCTTTGACAAATAAATAAATAAACAAATAAAATCTTTTTTTAAAAAAAAGTTGAGCTCTTGGGGTACCTGGATGGCCCAGTCATTGGGTGTCTGCCTTCAACTCAGGTCATGATTCCAGGGTCCTGGGATGGAACCCCCTTGCCTGCTCCCTGCTCACTGGGAAAACTGCTTCTCCCTCTCCCACTCCCCCTGCTTGTGTTCCCTCTGTTGCTGTCTCTCTCTCTGTCGAATACATTAATAAAATCTTAAAAAAAAAAAAAAAGTTGAGCTCTTTTCCAAATTGTCAGGCTGATGGACAAAAAGCACGATATTTCCCATTTGATCTTGGATTTCTTGGTGTCTAGGCATAGTTGCCTCTTCATTTAAAGTTGACGAACACATGCCAATTTGTCTCCAATCCAGCCAATAGACTTTGATTAAGTGTCTACCCTATGCAGAGATAACTCAGCCTAACTGATCCACCCCACCACCCCTATCTCCCCAGGAGCCTCTGATCTCCTAGATGGTAACTAAAAATAAGGACTCCCTCTAGAGTCCTCCACCCCAACCCAGACCTCATCATGATTTTGCCTTCTGCCAAGACTGACTTCCTCAAGCACCCACCCTGGCACCCTCAAAACACCTTGGGCTCCCAGGACCTTCTGATTTTAGCAAAGATAAATATAACTATTCATTTAAGAAATGTTTATTTAGTAAGAACTCTAAGCCACCTGGAAACAAGCATTACTTCCAAGTGCTTGGAATACATCAGTAAACAAAGCACAGATCTGGGTCTTCCAACAGGAGCCAGCAAAGGGAGAAAGACAACTAACAATAAACATAAATCAATTATCCAAAACCTTTGAATGTGAAAGTGCTATGGCCAAAAGAAAACTGGAGAGCAATAGAAGAGTAGTTTGCAATTTTCAATAGGGCAATCAAGACAGAACTCCGGGAGAAGGTGGCATTTGAGCAAATATTTAAAGGAGATAAGGAAGTGAGCCAGGATAGAAGAGTCTACAAGCAAACTGTAACTGCAGCCAGGTATGTTCTAAAAACAGGGTGGTATATTCAAATAACAGCAGGTAGATTTTCCATATGCTACCTAATTTAAGCCTCACTATCTTCTAATGTATCCGGTATTATTAGTAGCATTTTACTGATTTAAAACCTGAGGCTTTGGAAGTCTTCATGATTTGGTTAAGGCTGTTTAGATAGTGGTTTGCATAACTGGGATTCCAATCCTTACTGGACTGATCCTAAAACACACATTGTTTTCTAAAATCTGCCTTACCTCCAGATGAGTCAGGTGGATCTTAGGGTGTTGACAATGAGTGGGACACAGAGCCCAGCCTTGCAGACAAAGGGAGACACCACAGCCAGGAGGCACATGCTTCATGGCAAGGTCATTCCCAACAACTCTGACCCAATTTTCAGAAAGGGTGGATGCCTCTCTGCCAAGGGGAAGGGTCTCATACTAGAAAGGGTAAAACTCATGGCCAAGAGAAAATGCAAGTCTTAAATGGCAATAAAATAGTCAAGGAGAAGGCCAGACATTCTAAGTGATTTCCAATATTTCAGCCCAGATCACCAATATTACAGGACTGTATTAAAAGTTGTCTGATGGTGAGAAGTTGAGGCAATCTGGGTGCCCATTGTCCAAAAAAACCAATAGCCAAAATGTCCTAGACACAAACCACTAAGTGCTTGTGTTTCAGATAAGAGACGACTAGATTTTCACACAGCAGCCCATATGGGTTTTAAGATCAGAGGGCTGAGTGGGCAAAGCAAGAACCAGGAAGGATGGATAATATGACAACATCTATTTTACAAGAACATGTATCACCAGAGTATCTGCATTGAGCATGATAGAATGGATGCCTGTGGTTGGAAATAGTAGGGATAATCTACCCATTTCCCATTTATTTCACTTGCAGCTTTGCATCTAGAGTCATACATGTCTATATATACCTATTTCTGGATATCTGAGATGCTTCATTAGCCTGCCAACTCTTATTCCAGGATAGCACTATCTTAATTATTGCAGCCTCATTGCACACTTTAATGTTGTGTAACATGAGTCATCCATCCTTATTCACTCTCATAATTCTCGTAACTATTTTCACCTGCATGTTTTCTAATTGAATTTTGAGATGATTTTGTAAATTTCCAAAATAGTGGTATTTTTATTAGTATAGCTCTAAGTATTAAATTAATATGGGAGAGTAGCAACCTTTACTAGATATATTTCCTATTTACAAATATGGCATTTCTCTGTATTTCAGCAATTAATCTTTTATAACCCTTGGCAAAATTTTATACTTTTCTTATAGATGTTATATATTTCTTCCTAAAAATTCCCATAATTTATATTTTGCTATAGTTAAGAGAATCTTCTTTTTCATTTTGCTATAGTTAAGAGAATCAAGAATCTTCTTGATTTTGATGTATTTTTTATCATTATCCAACATGTTAAGCATTAATTTCATTAAATATTTATTCAATGGAATTTATTATTTCACTTGGTTGTTATTTTTATTCAGTCATGTAATATAGTTTATAATAAAAAATAGTATTAATTCCAAGTTGGCAGTACTTTAAATTTAATTTGTTTTCCTGCCTTATTGCATTGTCTGGGACTTCTAGAGAAATATTCAATAATAGTAGTGACACACATAGTTATCTTTTGCTTATTTACTGGAAAGGTCTTTATTGTTGTTTCATAATCAAGTGTGATATTGGTTGCTGCTCTGTATAGATATGCAGATAAAGGAGTTTCTATATTTGTTGTACTAAGAATTATTATTTTAAATGAGTATTTTATTTTTTCAAATGCATTTGAGCATCTTTAGAAGAGATGATATATTGAACCAGACATAAATTCTTGAAATAAACTTTACTTCATCATGGCACGTTTGCTTCTAATTTACTGGTGAATCTGACAAATTACAATTTTACTTCTGTATTAAGAAATGTGATTAGTGTGTAGTTTTCTTGTTTGTGTATTTGTGCTAGCTTTTTCAACATTTTATTATCAATTGCCCTGATTATTTAATAATCACATTTATTAAAGTACAATAAAGAGGAAAAATTATCCAAATTATTGCTCAACAGCTTGATAAACTTTCAAAAAGCAAATTCATCCATATAACCACCACCCAGATCAGGAAATAAGAAGACTACTAGCATCAAGGTCCTTCTCAGTCACTATGCCCCAGTTTGTAAATGTAAACATGTTCTAAACCATAAATTGTTTCGCATTCTTATGAACTTTATGTAAGTGGAATAATATAAAATGTTATTATTTACTATCTGATTTGCTTTGCTCAGATCATATCTGTGAAATTCATTCGTGTTCTTATAAGTTTAATTCATTCATTTTAATAGCTGTACAATATTTCTTTGTATGGATATAACCACAATTTACTCTATTGTTACACATTGAGCCATCTCCAGTTTTTTATTATTATAATTGTATTAAGAATATTCTCACATGTCTTTTGGTGTACATGACCTTCAGTATACACATTTATGCATTTCTGTTAATATATACATAGAAGTGAAATTGCTGGGCCAAAGGGTATCTGTGTGTACTGTTTTAACAGGTGCCTTCAAACAGTTTTCTAAAGTGTCTCCAATGTCAGAGGAGAGTCTTCTGATCAGAAGAGAAATGTTCAAGAAACCTTTAGTATTTTCCCCACAGATGCCCAAACTGTGCTGTAATTTACCACCAGTGAAGGAGTGTCAGTTTTTCATGTAAACCCAAGATGCAGCTGGGCCAACCTGGTTGAGTACTGGGAATATGCTATTTCCATTTGACAAGTCAGCTTACTGTAAGGGACTTCCAAATTTGTTAATCATTGTCTGAATCCCAAGGACTTTATGAATCAGTTGCTTACTTTCCACAAAACAAGCTAATAGATGCTTTTCAAAAGGGGGGTACTTGAGCAGAGTGAATAGACTCACATAGTCCCAAGAAACTTTCACAGAGAGCAGAGCTTAAATTTTGTCAAGGTTGTGAGCACCCATGCTGTCAGAGGTGTGATTATACCACAGAACCATTGAGACTCAGACTTCTGAGTTACCAACCAACAGGGTATCATTTATGCAGTGAAGGCTTTGGACATCAGGGAGTAGAGATAGTCATGTTGAAACCTAACTCATTCACTGGTGGTAAATTACAGCACAGTTTGGGCATCTGTGGGGAAAATACTAAAGGTTTCTTGAACATTTCTCTTCTGATCAGAAGACTCTTCTCTGGACTTTATGAACATTCAAAATACATGCATGTAAAATATCAGTATCAACTATACATCCAGCAGCAAAAGCCACAATAGTATATTTAATTGGCCCAAAGGGTCCCACCCACAAAATCATTTTAACTTCCCTTCCCCACTCTGAAACTGGCCCACACCTCATTAGCTAAATCCTGGCAATGGGTATGATGGTGAACTGGGCATCTGTGTTCAACAGAGCCAAAAAGATCCGAGCAGATCCCTAGTGTGCTCAGAGAGGTGCATATTGCCTTCAGTTATCCTGGGGGCAAGAGGAGATCTTGGCCACATGACTAATCGTCTTTTTCACTAATGCAGCTGAGGTAGAAGGGCACAGATGAATCAAGGGGACTGGACAGAGAGGGGCTCCACACCAGGAAGCAATGCATATCCACTTTCCATTATGAGCAGTGCAGCAGCTACTCTCAGCTCAACCAAAGGAGTTCTCACTGTTTTCAGCCTACCCAGTTCTATAGGGAATGGTGAGGTCCTGTGTTTCATCCTCAGGAACTCTAGACTCGACAGCCACAGCCTCTGGGAATTCCAACTGGGGCTGTGGGGCTTGTGCCCCCTGGCTGGCTTGGGCTTAGCTCACACGGCAGTGGCAACTTCTTCGAGGAGTCCACATTAATCTGAGGCATCATTTCCCATTACTAAAATAACATCTCCTAAGTACTCATTTGATTTCCATGCAAGGGCTAGGGAAATTTTCCAGGGTGGCAGGACTGACAGTGAGCATTTATCTAAATTTCTTTGGGTCAGTTTCTCATTCCGCAGTGGGTCACTTCCATCATTATTATAAACCCAATTCGGGGCAGTGAGAACCTGAATACTAGTTAATGACTCATTTATGGTTTCCCAGGGGAGTAGGTCCATTTTAGGCAAGACTCTCTTAAAGCAGCCAGAATGCACTGAAAAAAAAAAAAAAAAAATCTCTGAACCTTTTACTGCCGTATCCAAACAGCTCCTCGGTTGACATGATAGACTGCAGATACGGCTGAGCCATAAGATGATCCAGCTATGCCCATTCTTTCTTAACAAAGCACTATGCAGTGTGCCCAGGTGGCTCAGTCAGTTAAGTGTCTGACTCTTGGTTTCTTCTTGGGTTGTGATGTCAGGGGCGTGATCTCGGGATGGCGGGATAGAGCCACAAGTGGGGCTCCACACTCACTGTGGAGTCTCCTCCTCCCTCTCCCTCTCCCTCCCCCTCTACCCCTCCCTCTCTTTACCCTTGCCCCTCCCCACACTCTCTCTCTTTCTCTCTTAAATAAATAAATAAATAAATAAATAAATAAATAATACCTTAAAAAAAAAAGCATTATATATCCCACCTCATTCATCTCTCAAGTGAACCAGCGAAGGATCTTAGACTCGCAGTTTCTGTACACAGGGATCATAAACCTCCTCCTTTCAACCTCCTGCCCCCAGGAGACATCTAAGTATTAGTCTTTATGATAGAGTGAACTTGAAGCTGAACTGACCACCAGATGGGCAAAGAAGTCCCCTCACCAGAGTGGAGCTGCATCATACAAGGCCCAGTCCATGCAGCTGTTTTGAAACCTGCTTCCTAGTACTTGCCCTGCAATGTCTCCCCAGCTCCTTCTCATTAACAGGCAACATAGCAGACAACAATTTATTGCCTGGTTGAACATACATTTGGTCATGCTTGCTAAAAGTGTCCAAACTGTGGAGGGTCAAATATTTTATTCTACTTGCAAACTAACAAGTCACCCCAGCACTGTTTCATGGGTACTGTTCTACAAGAAGGGGTAAACAGAGTACCAGAACTTTTGGACCAGTTCCTGAGGCCCAGTTCCCATATGATGACATGACATGGGCCAGAGGGAACAGCTCATACAGTGTGTTGCATGGCAGAAGAGGAACCCAAACCTACACAGCAGTAAATTTGCCTTTCGTTCCAGAGGAAGACATTAGCTTTATTATACTGGACAGTAAGCACGCCTGCATTTTACTCTAGAGAGTGACACTATCAGTGTCTACCAAGGCTATTCACTATGCAAACATTCCTGAAAAGATAGGCCAGATAAAAGGACCATCGTTGTCTCCTCATAAGACATGCAAGAACTCCATGGAGAACTGCCTCTCAATGAGTATAATTCGCACTTTTTTTTTTAAAGTGGTACATTCCTAGTTTTGAAAATCAGTCATATAACCACCACCACAAGCAATATATAAATATGTTCATCAACCCCAGAAGTTCAATATGATCCTTAAGCCACTGATCAGACTTTGGTCTCTAGAGATTTGCCCCTTCCAAAGTGTTATATAAATGAAAAAATCAGAAACATACCTATTTGTGTTTGGCTTCTTTCATTAAGCACAATAATTTTGAAATGAATCCTTGGTGTTAGTTACATGCATCAGTAGTTCACTTATTTTTATTGCTGTGTAGTATTTCATTGTATGTATATATGATTTCTTTATCCATTCGTGAGTTGATGGACATTTAGAAAGTTTATGGTTTTTTACGCTTAGAAATAAACATGCTATAAACACCCATGTACAGGTGTTTTGGGGAACATATGTTTTCACGTCTCCCGGGTAGTTTGGAGTACATTCTTGGGCCGTAGTGTAAGTTCACGTTTAACCTTACAAAAAACCTGACTATTGTTTTCCGAAGTGATTGTTCATTTTTCATTCCTAGTAGCAGTGGATGAAAGAATGTGACTTCCTATCCTCACACTTGATATGATGTGTTGTGGAGTTGTTTTTGTTTTTGTTTTTAATTCTGGTCATTCTACTAGGTGTTTGGTGAAATCCCATCATGTTTCTCATTACATTTCCCTGATGGTTAATAATGTCAAGCCTCTTTTCATGTGCTTATTTATCATTTTAAATGTCTCATTTGATGAAGCATCTGTGCAAGTCACTGCTTTTTAATGGGTTGTCTTTTTCTTATTGAGTTTTGAGAATTCTTTACATATTCTAGGTAAATTTCTTTTATCAGACTTTCTTTCCCCACCTTGAGAAATTTTCTTCCAGTTTGTGGCTTTTTGTTTTATTAACATTCAAAGAGCTTAAGTTTTAAATTTTAATTAAATTCAACTTATCTTTTTTAAAAAATTTATTGCTTGTGCTTTTGTGTCCTATCTAATAAATTTTTGCCTAACCAGAAGTAAAAAATATTTTCTTTTGTGTCTCTTGGGTGGCTCAGTCAGGTGAGCGCCGAACTCTTGATTTTGGCTCAGGTCATGATCTCAGGGTCATTAGATAGGACCGCACATTGGACTCCATGTTTAGTGGGGAGTCTGAGTTTCTCTTCCTCTGCCCTTTCCCCTGCTCTCTCTCTCTCTCTCTCTCTCTCTCTAAAAATAAATAAATAAAATCTTCATAAAAATTCTCTTTTATGTTTTCTTTGTTATGTTTTACAGTTTCACATTCTTATATTTAGGCTTCTAATCCTTTTGGACTTGTTTCGATATATGATAAAATGTACAGGTTGAAACTGTTTGAGAGAATTTTTTGGTTGCTATTTGATTTTTTTGGTTTTTTGCATGTGGATATTCAAACATTCTATCAATATTTGCTGAGAAGAATAGCTCTTTGATCTAGTAAATTACACTGGGACTTTCATTTAAAATCAATTGAACATATATGCTTGAATCTAGCTCTGCTTTCTTTTCTTCTGTTCCATTTACCTCTGTATCTTACCTCTCATCACTGGTACACTGTTTTAATTATTGTAGCTGTACAGTAAGTGTTGAAATGAGGGAGTAGGTGTCCTTTTGTCCTTCTTAAAATTGTTTTGGCTATTACATTTCGTTTACTTTGCCATATAGATTTTAGAGTCAGCTTTCTAATTTCTACAAAGTGGCCTGCTGCTGTTTTAATGGGATTGTTTTAAATTTCTAGATTTATAGGTATAACTCTCTATTTATTTAGTTCAAAATTTCTAGATTTATAGGCATAACTCTCTATTTATTTAGTTCATCTTTGATAGCTTTCATTAATGTTTTATAGTTTCAGAATACAAATATTGAGACATAGTTTGTTAATATTTTGCATTTATGATGTTATTGTAAGTGGATCTTTTAAATTTATATTTCTTAGTGGTCATCTCTAGTACACAGAAATACAATTAATTTTTCTATATTGACATTGCTAAATTCACTTATTAATCCTAGGAGCTTTTTTGTTTAAAAAAAAAAAAAAGCTAAAACCCGCTAGGACTTCCACTTAGAGACTCACATTATCTGCGCATAGTTTTATTCCTTCCTTTTCAGTCTGGATGCCTTTTTTTTCCTCCCTTCCCTTTCTTCTTTTCTTTCTTTCCTTTATTTTTTTCTATTTTTTTTTCTTCTTTCTTTTTCCTCACTGCCCTGGCAACACTCAGACCTTCCACAAAATGTGATGAGATGCGAATAGACATTCTTGCCTTGTTCCTGATCTTAGGGGAGAAGCATTCAGTCTTTCACACTAAGTATAGTGTTAGCTGTAGGGTTTTTTTCTATGCCTTTTATTAGATTGAGGGAGTTCATTTCTTTTCCTAGTTTTGATGAGACTTTTTTTTTTATCATGAATGGATATTGAATTTTGTCAAATGTTTTTCTGCATCTGTTGAGATGATCACATTTTTCTCTTTTTCAGGTTATAATATAGCAAATTTTGTCAATTGATATTCTAATGTTAAACCAGCCTCACATTCCTGACATAAATCCAGTTTGGTTATGATGCATTACCCTTTATAATATATTCAGGTGGCTAAAGTTTTGTTAAGAATCTTTGCATCCGTGTCCATGAGGGATATTAGCCTGTTTGGTTTTCTTGTATTCTCTTCAACTGATTTTGGTTATTAATGTAATCTTACTCACATAGAGTTATGGTCAACATTAGAAAATATTTCTTCTTAAAATTTCAAAAAAAGTCTATGCAGAGTTGGTATTTTCTTCCTTAACTGTTTGGTGGAAAACCCCACTGATGTGAACCAGGCCGGATTTTTTGTAGGAAGCATTTTAACTACAGATTCAATTTCTTAAATAATATAGGGCTACTCATGTTATCTACTTATAAAATTTGCTAGTTCGTGTATTTCAAGAAAATTTACTATTTCATCTAAGCTTTTAAAAATTTGTTGGAGTGAAATTGTCTATAATGTTTCCTTAAAATCTTTTGATAGTTCTAGTATCTGTATTGCTGCCTATCTCCTACCCAATATTGATCATTAGTGTCTTCCCTCTCTTTTCCATAATCTGGTTAAAGGTCCATTCATTCTTTTGATCCTTTCAAAAACACAGCTTTTGTTTTCATTGATTTTATCTGTTTCTCTGTTTTCTCTTTCATTGATTTCCTCCTTGGTCTTTATTGTTTTCTTTCTTCTACTTACCTGAATTTAGTTTCCTTTTCTTTTCTTGAAGCTGAGCTCATTGATTTGAGATCTTTCCTTTTTTCTTTTCTTTTCTAGGTGTTTAGTGCTATAAATTTTCTCCTAATTACTGCTTTACCTATAATCTCAAATTTTGATATGTGGTGTTTTAGATATTTTAGTTCCAAATATCTTCTAATTTGCCTTCTGATTTTTTTCCTTGACCCATGAGTTTTTGTTGAAAGTGTATTATTCATGTACAAATATTTGGGAATTTTTAAGATATTGTTCTATTGATTTCTAGTATAATTCCATTTAGGTCAAAGAACAAAAGTTTTATCATCACAATCTATTTAAATGTATTGATAACTTATTTTATGGTCCGTAATATGGTCTGTCTCAAATATTCCATGTATACTTGGAAAAAAATGTATTACACTGCTGATGGGGAGTGTTCTAAAAATGTCAATTAGGTCAAGTTGGCTGATAATGTGTAAGTGTTCCACTTCTTCACTAATGTTCTATTTACTTGTTCTACCAACTATTAAGAGAGAAGTGCTGGAATTTCCAACAATTATTGTTTCATTAATCTATTTCTTTTTTCAGTTTGTCAGTTTTTGCCTGTATACTTTGAAGTTCTGTTACATGGCATATAAACATTTAGAATTGTTATGTTCTCTTGATACACTGATGGCTTTATTATCATGAAATGACCTTCTTTATCTCTGGTAATATTCTTTATTTTGATTAACGTTAGCATGCTGTATTGTTCTCCATCCTTTCACTTGTAAATATGACTTTATACTTAAAGTGCATTTTTTATAGGTAGCAATAGTTGGACTTTATTTTTTGTCCAACTGATAATTCTGTTTAATAATTAAGGTGATTAGACTATTTGTATATAGTGCTTGCTTCGGCAGCACATATACTAAAATTAGACTATTTGTATATAATGTGCTTATTGAATAACATTGTTATGAAAGTAACTCTAAAATATTATTGAGAGACACAAAATAAGTTTTTAATAATTGAAAGGCCACTGTATTATTGGATACCAAAACATCAGTATTATAAGACTTTAGTAATTCCTAACTTAATATCTAAATTTAATTTGATCCCCATAAAAGCAGCAGATTACTTTTGAAGTGCATAAGTTGAATCATATGTTGATAAGGAAAAATAAACATGTAAGAATCTTTAAGAAAATTCTGAAAAGTAAAAATAATGTGGAAAAATTGGTCTTACAAGTATCAAAATATTTTATAAATGTATAGTAATTAAATAGTGTGCTATTGAAATGACTGGAAAAAATCTCTGAAAGGAGCAGAAGAGGGAATGGAGAAATAGATATTCATTGAATATTCATGCAAAAATTTTGTATATGAGAAAAGTGTATCAGTGTGGAAAAGATGGATTCTTCAATACATGGTGTTCAGACAACTCAGAAGCACTCAGAAGAAAATAAATGTGAATCTCTTCTTCACACTTTACATTTATGTAAATTACATTTGAATCAAAAATTTAAAACACAAAATACTAACCAAAGATATAAGAGTACTGAGCAAAGATATGAGAGAATTTTTTAAATAATCTTGGAAAGTTAAGGTCTTTATATGCACAACATAAAACTAGAAGGTTTAAGAAAATTGATAATTCTGAAAATATTAAAAAAATTAGGACAAAAATATAGTCCACTGATCTTTGACAAAGCACACAGGCAATTCAATGGAGGGAATATATTCTCTGCAACAAACAGGGCTGGAGGAAATAGACTTCCATGTGCAAAAAAGCAAAGAAAAAGAAAAAAAATAGACAAAAACCTTATGTCTTTCACAAAAAATAATGCAAAGTGGATCCTAGACCTACTGTAAAATACAAAATTATAAAAGTTCTATAAGAAAATACAGGATAAAACTGGGGCACATTGGTGGCTCAGTTGGTTAAGTGTCTGCCTTTGGCTCAGGTCACAATCCCAGAGTCCTGACTTGCTGCTCAGTGGGGAGCCTTGCTTCTCCCTCTCCCTTTGCTGCTTTCTTTGCTTGTGCTTTCTCTCTTTCTCAAATAAATAAATAAATAAAATCTAAAAAGAAAAAGAAAATATAGGGTAAAATCTATATGACCTTGGGCTTTGTGATGAGTTTTTAGATACAACACCAAAACCACATTCTGTGAAAGAAAAGTTGACATGTTGGATTTTATTAAAATTAAAAATGTCTGCTCTGTTAAAGGTCCTATTAAGAGAATAAAAATGAAAAGTCATAAACTGGGAGAAAGTATTTCCAAACATTATCTCATAAAACATAGAGTACAAGATACTAAAAGAACTCTTAAAATCCAAAAATAAGAAAATGTCCAACCCAATTTAAAATTGGCCAAATATCTGAAGAGACATCTCACCAAAGAAGACATAGAGACGACAAATACACATGTGGAAAGATACTTACCATTATGCATCATTAGGGAAGTGTGACTTAGATATACTACATAACTATTAGAATGACTGAAATTCCAAAGAAATGACAATACTAATTTCTGACAAGGGTATAGAGGAACAGGAACTCTCATTGATCACTAATGGAGATTTAAAATGGAGGACATCAGCTGTTTCTCACAAAGCTCAATGTGCTTATTATTTGATCCAGCTGTCCCAGTCCTAGGTATTTCTCCACCTGATCTGAAAAGTTACACACACACACACACACACACACACACACACACACACACCAGTGCATGCTTATCTATAATAATTTTATTCATAATTTTCCAACACTAGGAGTGACCAAGATGTTCTCTGATAGGTGAATGGATAAACCAGTTGTGGTACATCCATACAAAGGCCTACTATTCAGTGATAAAAAAGAATGGGCTCTCATGCCATGCAAAAACATGGATGAATCTTAAATGCATAATGCTGAGTGAAAGAAGCCAGTGGGAAAAGACTACATACTGCATTTGCATTTACATGAGATTCTGAAAAAAGAAAAACTATAGAGATGCTAAATGGATCAGTGGCTGCTAATTAATGATTCAGTTCAGGGAGAGAGGGCTGAATTGGGGAAGCACAGAAATTTGTAGGTTGGTGAAATTGTTCTGCATGCTACTGTAATGGTAGCTGGATTATATTGAATTGACAAAGTACACAGAACTTTATGGCACAAAAAGTAAACCTTAACCCACAGACTTTTCAGCACAAAGAGTAAACCTTAATATGTGCAAATTTTAAAAACTTACCTAAGATATTGGGGGTGCTAAGTTGGGAAGCAGAGTGTGACAGAGCAATCTAACTGTATTAGAAATGAATGAAACAATCTCACTAAAGAGGGTGAGGGGAAAGGTGCTGATCTAAGCCAATTTGGAAATGAGTAGAATTTGTAAGACTAAAAGCAAAAGGACCTGTACTTAAACATTATACTCTGGCTGTTAAGGTTTCTCCCATGGGGGTACAGGTTAACAATGCTGAAAACACTATACACAGATACCCGTATAATTAGACAACTAAGTAAATGGATAACAGCGTAGGGGTGAGGTTTCTCACTGTTAGAGTGGATTTTACAGCTAGGCAAGGGAGGAAGCTAGAAAGAGCCATGTGGTACTGGCTTAGAGTTTGAAGGCATCAATATGAACTCATGTTTGGCTTAATATAGATTCAGATGTTACACAGAGAAATATTTATAGATATGTGCATATATATGAGTTAGCGTACACACATACATTTCCTTGCTCTGTCAGCTGAGAAGGCCTACAAGCAAGGACACTCCAGTAAAAATGAGCACACCTAGAACCTTAGTTTTGATACTGTTATTCATTGAAAGGAAAAGGACTCCTTCGAGAAATGATTGATTCTAGCACTGGGTCAGGAAATGTACAAGATGAGAGCCTGGGGCATCTTGCAGTAAGGAAGTCCTGAAAACCATAGCAACAAAGACAGGAGTATGTTAAAGGGATAGGAGCAGTCTGAAAGAACTCCTCCAGTGGCCAAAGCAGAACAATGTGAGCCACCAAATAAAGTAGTATTTGATTATAAACCGAAGAATATAATAAATATTCATGAATCCATACTGATATAAATAAACCACTGAATAAATAAATAAACAAACAAATATGTACATAGCTACATAAATCATAAATGAGGGGAGAACAGATATGCCAGGTAGAATTCCCAATAATTTATGAAATACTCTGTTTCAAGAAGATGAAGTCTAAGTCCCCACTCCCTAGGTGTGAACTGCACATAGAGACTTCCTGCCAGAGTCTCAGATGGAAAGAGTGACTTCACAGTGGGGAAACCTAACCACCTCAGCCAGGTGATCAAGATTAACATGAATGGCGGTGAGTCGTGGTTATGGTAGGTTCACTTTACAGGAAGTGATGAGAATGGTACTTTATCTCTGTGGCTTCCTTCCAGTCTAACCAGGAGAACAACATCACACCAATCCTAACTGAGGGACATTTGACAAAATACCTGACTGGTATTCCTCACTCTGAAAAACAATCTAAGGGTTTTGAAGGGGCTGGGGGTGGGAAGTAGGGGTACCAGGTGGTGGGTATTATAGAGGGCACGGATTGCATGGAGCACTGGGTGTGGTACAAAAACAATGAATACTGTTATGCTGAAAATAAATTAAAAATAGTAATAAAAAAAACTGTCAAGGTCATCAGAAACTAAGAAAGTCTGAGGAAATTGACAGCCAAGAGGAATCTAAAGACACATGGTGGTTGAATACAATGTGATAGGATCCTGGCTCAGAGAAAGGACAAAAAGACAAAAGCTGAGGAAATCTGAATAATAAAGTATGGACTTTAGTTAATAATGATGTGTTAATATTGATTCATTAATTATTACAATTGAGTCATATTCATCTAAGATGTTAATAATAGGGTTGGCTAGGGTAGGGTGGACAGAAACTCTACTGTCTTCACGATTTTTTAAAAAATCCAAAACTATTCTAAATTTGAAAAGTACCTTGGAAATTTAGGATGGCAAAAACTCCATTAATAGTATCTAAAGAAATGCTTTCAACTAATATAGCAAAAGACTATATTAATTTCTTTTTTTTAAGATTTTATTTATTTATTTGTCAGAAAGAGAGAGAGAGCTCACAAGCAGAGGGACAGGCAGGCTCCCCACTGAGTAAGGAACCTGTTGTGGGACTCGATCCCAGGACTCTGGGCGGAAGGCAGATGCTTAACCAACTGAGTCACCCACGCATCAGCAAAAGATTAATTTTTTAATACATAAAGAATTCCTATAAAACTTTTAAAATATCAGTAACTTAATAGAAATGTGGCCCCAGTTCAGCAAAGTAGTTAACAGAAATAGAATCACAAAAGACTTTTGAATTTAAGGATCACTCATAATAGGAAAATGTAATTAAATGACAGTGAGACACCATTTTTCACTGATGAGACTGGTCAAGCCCAATAGTACATTTTGTTGGGGAAGAGGGAGTTCACAGAACTCTCTTCACTATTTGTGGGAATTGTTAATAGAAACTCAATGGGTAGAGATTTGGCAACTGCTTACTATACTGTTTAGGTACTCATTCTTTTTTTTTTTTTTTTAAGATTTTATTTATTTATTTGCTAGAGTGAGATCACAAGTAGGCAGAGAGGCAGGTAGAGAGAGAGAGGAGGAAGCAGGCTCCCTGCCAAGCAGAGAGCCCGATGTGGGACTCGATCCCAGGACCGTGAAATCATGACCTGAGCCGAAGCAGAGGCTTACCCCACTGAGCCACCCAGGCGCCCAGGTGCTCATTCTTTTTATCTTTAATTGTCGAGGGGCTATTTTTTTCAAATGAGATGTAACTGACATAACATTATATTAGTTTCAGGTGTACAATGTAACAATTTACTATTTGTACATATTCCATAATGGTGACCACAATAAGTCCAGTTAATATCCATTACCATACATCATTACAAATTTTTTTCTTGTGATAAGAACTTTTGAGATATGCTCTCCTAGCTACTTTTGAGTATGTAACATGTACTCTTAACTATAGTCACCATGTGGACATGCTAAACATCATCACTTTTTACAATCAGGAATTTATTCTACTGAAGTAATAACCTATATACACAAGATATTCATACAAGGAGAATAATTGTAAAGTTGTTTGTATGATATCAATTTTTTTTAAAAGCCAGGTCACCAATAAGGAACTTGTTAAAGAGTTACACAGATGTAAAAAAGAAAATGAAATACAATGTAGCTATTAAAAAGAATTTAATTAACCCTATAGGTACTGACATCCAACAAATGCCAAGATAAAATGTCAGGTGAAGAAAAACAAAATTCAGAATATTGTATGCCTAAAAATAAGTCTTATTAGTATATATAACAACAGTTTAAGAGAAATTATACCCCTAAAAGAAAAACTAGATTATTTAAAAAGTGCAATCAGAAAACAAAAAGTGTTCTCAGTAATCAAATGATTGCAAAAATAGAAAATTAAA
The DNA here is from genome assembly GCF_011764305.1 of Mustela putorius furo. Classification (NCBI taxonomy): domain Eukaryota; kingdom Metazoa; phylum Chordata; class Mammalia; order Carnivora; family Mustelidae; genus Mustela; species Mustela putorius. The sequence continues at coordinate 106,210,110 of NW_025421987.1, read as the reverse complement.
TTGCATTCTGAATAATAAGCACACAGCTAAAGACAAAATTGGTCCTCTGGCAAATAAACTTATGGTAATGTCTCAAAACATAGAGTAAAATGAAGAATTTAATTGCAAGGTAAGGTACTATAGGACAAGTGTAGCAGCTCTAACATTTACACAAAAGATGTTTAAAAGAGAAAACTGGCAGGGGTTGAGGAGAGATAATAGCAAATTATCAAGGAAATATTAGAAGAAAATGTTCTGGAGCTAAAGAAAGAAGGCATTCTTCTAATTTTGAAAGATCCCAACCAAATCTCGGTAGGGATTAATGCAAAAAGCTCACATTTAAAGAAATCTTAGTGACATTACTGAATTCCAAATAGTAACAGAAAATCCTGAAACTTCCTTGAAAGCAAAAAAGAGATTACTTAGAAGAAGAAAAATTAATCTGATCCAGACTTCTCATATGCAACAGTGGATTCTAGAAGACAAAGGAGAAATGCCTTCAAAGTTCTGAGGGAAATGGTTTGAATCCAGAATTCCTTGCCAATCTAAATGATCAGCCAAATGTGAGAGTGAAATAAAGACATTTCAGGCATTCAAGAATTCATAAAGTTTAAATTCCATTCACATATATTTTCTGAAACAAAAATGCTCAGGAATGGGGGCACCTGGGTGGCTTAGTTAAGCCTCTGCCTTTAGCTCAGGTCATGATCCCAGATTCCTGGGATCAAGTCCCACATTGGGCTCCTTGCTCAGAGAGGAGCTTGCTTCTCCCTCTGCCTCTGCTGCTCCCTGTACTTGTGCTCTCTCAATCTTTCTAATTTAATTAATTAATTAATTAAAATCAATTTTTAAAAAATGCTTGGGGATATATTCCAGAATACCCAAAAGGCAGCACAGGAAAGAGGGACACATGGAACCCCTCATGAAGTAACTGCTGTCTAGCCATCTCAGAACCTATCCAGCCACCCAAAAACAGAAGCACGAGGACTTACACGAAGAATGTTTTGGAGGAAAATAAAAGGGGGATTCCATTCAATCAACAGCATGACTAGGAGGATACTTTAAAGATTCATCAAATGTGCAAAGAATCTATTAGGATACTAGGGAAAATGAATGAAACAAATGAAACAAAAAATGAAAAGAAAAATGAAAGAAACAAATGAAACAAATGAAACAAAAACATGGTCTTGTCTTCAAAAGCAAATTAGAATGAGGCAAGGTTATGAGCTGAAAGAGAGGTTAGTAAAGATAAAGCATTTGGCTTTTACTTTCTGAGCCCTCTTTCTTAATGATGAGGGATATCTATCTATCTATCTATCTATCTATCATCTTTGGTGGAGGGAAGTGCAGTACTGGTTGGCCATGAACACTATTTCCATGTTCATAATATTTTGAATGATATATATTTATTTTGGGAATAGGATAGGTGCCAAGAGAACTAAATAATATTTGAGAATGAAAACAACCATTACAGACTTTGACCATGCCAAAGGCCCAGGGGAGAGACATGAACGTTCATTTCTTCTTCATACGTGTGGGCAGTAGATAAGGTATAAAGTTAAGAAATTAAAAATAGATGGTTTATTATGTTGTTAATAAAGGTAGCAATTTTAGAAACTGATTCTCAATATGTTAAGTTCGAACAATTTAAAGGCGATAAGCATGTTATTTAGTGATGCCGTGATAACCATCAGAAATGCTAAAGGCAAGAAAGGTTACATGTGTCCAACCCAGGGAGGGGATTGTATGTTTGGGATGAAGGGAGACAACTAGGGTTATCACTTTTTCTTTTTAAAGATTTACTTTTTTATTTGAGAGAGAGAGAGAGAGAGAGAGTACATACGCATGCATGAATGGGGATGGGGCAGAGGGAGAGGGAGAGAGACTCTCAAGCAGACTCCATGCTGAGTGTGGAACCTGAAGCAGGGCTGGATCTCACAACCCTGAGAACATGACCTGAACTGAAATCAAGAGTCAGATGCTTAACTGACTGAGTCACCCAGGCGCCCTGGGGTTATTACTTTCTATAGGAGGCTCTACTGTACAATTTTAAATTATTTAACTGTGCATGTTTGCTTTTATAATAAGAAAAAATAAGGCCACATAGATTATTAAACCAATGATCAGGGAATGAAAATAAATAAGTGATCAATTACAGCCATCTCAGCTAAAAAAAAAAAAATCTCCTGGGACGCCTGGGTGGCTCAGTTGGTTGAATGACTGCCTTCGGCTCGGGTCATGATCCTGGAGTCTGGGGATCGAGTCCCGCATCAGGCTCCCAGCTCCATGGGGAGTCTGCTTCTCTCTCTGACCTTCTCCTCGTTAATGCTCTCTCTCACTGTCTCTCTCTCAAGTAAATAAATAAAATCTTAAAAAAAAAAAAATCTCCTAATGTGGTCTGAGGAGAACTGAAGTGGAAAGGAAAGTCTGTATCGCAGTCCTGGCTTTGCCATGAACCCACTCGGGCCTAGCCATTTCCTCTCTGGGACCTCAGGTTCCTTATTGGTACAAAGGCAGCTTGAACCTGACAATCTCTAGGTTCTTTTCAGCTCTCACTTTCTAATATTCTAATTTGAAATTCATATATCTCACATTTGATAAAATCACTATGTTGGCAGGTAAGGTTCTCCCAAAGATACTTGCATTTTTGTGCTAAGAGGGCATTTGTCTTTGGCTGGTCTTTCACGGTTCCACACGGGGCAAGGCGGAACCCCGGGCTGGAAGGCAGGCACTTCCAGTAGGTAGGGTCACGGGCTTCGGGCAACATGGAAAGGAGAGAGCTCCCATGGGAGGTCCTGAGCTCCATCTTTATGGACAGGGTTTTCAGTGCATCCGCATGGGACCTGCAGAAAAGTACTTAGGATTCATTTTTTTTCTCTGAAGTCCCTAGAAGTATGAAGGAGTTTTCATAGACCCCAGAATCCAGAAAGGGGTTCCTGAAGGGGAGGAGTGGGGTGGGAGGGCGACTTTTCAACAGCATCTTGTATAGGGAAAGGACTGATTCTAAAGGAGGAGAAGGTAAGGAGAGAGCAAATCTCACCTGCTCACTCACCCTCAAGGTCAACTGGACCCAGCTGCTGGGGGCAGGGGGTGGTAGTGACAGAGCTGTCATCTCTAGGAGCACTGAGAAGAACCGTGATATTGGGATTTATAGTAAGAAATGTATATTTGGTCTTCATCCCCATTCCTGGCACAGAGCTCCTAAAACTCTTGGAATCTCCTGTGATGAGGTTGATAAAGGTATCTTTTGTCATGCTAATGAGGTGACTTTTGAAAACCCCTAGGAGGTCACCAGCCTCTGATTAGAGAGTTAGAACTTTCAGTCCCATCCTCCGTGCCCCCTGGAGAGCAGAGAGGGCCTGAAGGTTGACTCATTCACCACTGGCTAATGTTTTAGTCAATCACATCTAAGTAGTGAAGTCTCCAGAGAAACCTGAAAGGGTGGGGTTTGGAGAGCTTCTGGGTTGGGGAGCACACGGGGATCTGGGGGAGCGTGGAAGCACGGAAGCTCCCTGCTCTTTCCCCATACCCCACAGTCCCGTCCCGCTGTTCCTAGAGACATGTCCTTCCGTCATAAACTGGCAATGTAGTAAGTAAAATGTTTCTCTGAGTCCTGTGAGCTGCTCTAGCAAGTTAGTCCTAACCAAGGAGGGGGTCCTTGGAACCTCTGTTGTTCAGAAGCACTGGTGACAACCTGGATTTATGAGTAAAGTCTAAAGTTCGGGGAGGTGGGGCGGGGACAGCCTTGCAGAAGTAAGCCCTTACCCATGAAATCTGGCACCATCTCCAGGCAGGTCCTGTCTGAGTTGAGTGCAACTGTAGGCTACCCAGCTGGCATCAGGGAAGGGCTTGATGTGGGGGGAAGCATCCACCTATGGTAATCGGGTGCAGGATCTGAGGTGGGCTCAGATCTGTGTGCTGGAACTGCCACAAGAAGGTACCTCAAACTCGGGGGCTTTAACAATGGAAATGGATTGTCTCTGACTTCTGGAGGCTGGAAGTCGGAGATCAAGACTCTGGTCAGCAGGGCTGCTGCCTCTGAGGTTGAGAGCAAGTCTATTCTAGGTTTCTCTCCGGGCTTCTGGTGTTTTGCTGGCCATGGCTGTCATTCCTTAGCTCCTAGAAACAACGCCCCAATCTCTGCCTTCATGTTCTTGTGGCGTCCTCCCTATGCACAAATCTGTCTGTGTCTAATTTCTCCTTTCTAGAAGGACACCAGTCATTGGACCAGGGCCCACCCAACTCTCCTATGACCTCGTCTTAACTAATTATATCTGCCGTCACCCTTGTTCTGCATAATGACATCTTCTGAGGTCCTGGCAGTTAGGACGTCAACATATGATTTTTGAAAGGACATAATTCAGGTCAGAACAACTCACAACTAAGGCGGAGGCCAAAGCGCTGCCTATCCAACAACACAGGAACTTTTCAAAAAAGAGCATTGGGACCAGCCAGAAAGCATGGCTTTTCCTCTTCATTGTCTGTGACGTAGGCGATGGTAAGAGGCGGGTCATTTAAGGGCAGGAATGGCAGCACAGCATAGCTTGAGGGGCTGGTGGGTGAAGCACAAAGCCAGGGGAGGGCACTGTAACAGCTGGAGGAGAATGTATACCTCTCCCCCTTATCCACGGGGGCTGCGTCCCAAGACTGACAGTACCAAATCCTACACATACTGTTTTTCCCCATATATACAGACCTATGATAAAGTTTAACTTACAAATTAGGCACCGTAAGAGATTAGCAACAATAACTAAGAGTAAAATAGAACAATTACAGCAATATATTTTAATAAAAGTTATGATAATGTGGTTTTTCACCCTCACAGTATCTTATTGTGTGGCACTCACCCTTCTTGGGATGATGCAGGATGATAGAATGTCTACGGGATGAGATGGGGGGAGGGGAAGGTCATACGCACCGTGACACGGCGTTAGGCTACCAACAACCTCCGGATGGTACATCAGAAGGAGGATTGTCTCGTTTTTGACAGCGATTGATGGCAGGTCACAGAAACAAGGCAAGCAGGACGTGGAGAAGAGGGACTACTGTGCTGTCAGAACACATCAGTCAGCACGGGCGGGGCCGGCTCTCCCTTCCAGGCTCATTACTGAAATTGCGCTGTCAAAGCAAAATAAAACAAAACTTCCTAAATTACATGAATTTTTCTCAGTCAGGATTCTGGGGGTTGCTTGGGGAATGGGGATCCCTGCCTCAGGCTACAGATCTGGTTCACACCTGCTCCAAGGGCTCTCGGTTCTGGGACCAACTGTTACCCAGGCCATGCTTTCCTCATGGTTGGGGTGCACTGCAGGAACACGAGTGACCAGACCACACCACACAGGCAGGTTCAAACCCCTGCTCAGATCGCATCAGTTAACATCATGTTGTCATAGCAAGTCCCATTGTCAAAGCCCATATCAATGGGTCAGGCAGGTATATAGCACTAGGTCCACTGCGGGCCACTACAGTCTTCCAGCAAAGGGAGTGGGTGTGTTGTCTCTTTCAGAAAGACAGTGAAGAGGCAAAAACAATATCCAACCTATAACACTTCGGCTTTTATTTCTTTTTTATTAATGACACAATGAACCCAGGCTCATGGGTCAACCTTTTAAAAATACAGAAAAGTAAGAAGTAAAAATAAAACCATGGCTGCTCACATTTTGGCACATTTTTAGTTCCACTCTTTGTTAATAGTGGCCCTCCTAAACCATCTGTGCTCCCGGTCCCCCAGCCCTGCAGTCCTCTGCTTAGGCCTGGAAGCCAGAGTGCACTCACTAGACTCACGGAGGGGAGTGCTCCCATGCTTTAGAGTCAGGAGTGAAAAAACTTTAACTCCCTGGAATGCCAGAACCAGCGACATGAAACTCAGTAAGAAGACAAAATATCCTACATTTAGGTGAGGAAAAAAAAAAAAAAAGAAACTGTGCAAGATGGAGAGATGAAAACTTGATAAGATTTCCTGTGCGAAAGATCTGGTTGTTCCAATTTGTCATAAATACAACAGCAGCCAATCACAAAGCCATCTTAAAAGATGTATCCAGGCTAAGAGTGGATCGTGCATGCATTATATCTGTGTGTGTGCGTATGCATGATTCTAAATGCAGAACGCACTTTTTGAAACCTATGTAAGACTGCTAACAGTGGTTATCACAAGGTGGAGGAAGGCTACGGGGGAGGGAATACTTTACTTTTCCTTTTACAGCTGTTTGTGTGGATGGATTTTTTTTTTTTTTACCATGACTATATTATTTCCGCATTGTAAACATCATTTAAATTGAAAGAAAATCTAAGAGAGGTGATAGAAATACTATTGGGGCTGGTCAAAGCTGGGTTCAGTTTCAGAGGAGTTCTTTCCTATTATTTTTATCACAATAACACAATGTGGCAGCATTAGAGAGTACTCGCTACCTCTCCTTACAGCTGCAGTCATGGCTTATACACAGTTCTGTTACTGTGGCTTTATCATTTGACTTTAGCAGGGGCCAGGCACAGAAGCTCTGAAACGGCCTGGGCTCTGGCTGTGTGACCATGGGCAAGTTACTCACCCTCTCTGGGCCTTTTTGCCACTTTAAAAATGGGAATAACTGTGGGGTGATTGTGATGATTCAAGGAGGTAATCACTAATATGCTTTAAATAGAGCCTGGGATACAGTCAGTACTCTCTTTCAGTGTTAGTTCATGTTTCTAGTAGTTTCTATGCATGATGCATAATATCTCATAGGCTTAATATGTTGCAATTAATAAATCATCCATTGTTTGGTATAGAGGTTACATATAAGCAGGGGCTCATGTTGCTATGAAGATGCCATTGACCAGTAATTCTCAAGCTTAATGTGTGTATAAGTCATATAAGGAGCCTGCGAAAAAGCAGTTCCAAACTCTGTGATGGGACCTGAGATTCTGCCTTTCTAGCAAGCTCTCAGGGGATGCTAATTTTGTTAGTCTGCAGGCAGCACTTTGAGCATCAAAGAAACCTGAGGGTTTGCTTGCTAGTGCTAACACTCACCGTTGAAAGAGAGTGCTGACAACACCTTGGGCTGTATTCAAAGCATTAGTGATTACCTCCTAGAATCATCACCATACCTTAAAGGTAGCTAACACTGTCATTCCCATTTTAAAATTGATTTAAAAGCCCCAGAGAGGGTGAGTAACTTGCCCGTGATCACACAGCCAGAGCCCAAGCAGTTTAATTCCAGAGCCTCCGTGCCCCACTGCTATAAACATCTAGCGAGAATAGGAAGAAAAAGAGTTTAGAAACAGTTATTGGAGAAACAAAGGGTGATTTGCCCAGATAATATGGATACTGTGACTCGTGAGTGCCTTCAAAGACTTGGAAGACTGTCACACAAAGAGAGGCCTGATTTTTGGAGCTGCAGAATTCCCACTAACAGGTAGGAAGTGCAGGGAGGAAATGTTTCCATCAATACAAGGAAGGACTTTCTCACAGTCCCCTTTACTGCCACAGCTCAGGGGTCTGTGCACTAACATCATTGGCTCAGCCAGTTACCACAGCAACAAAGCTGACACCCTTCAGCAAAGCAAGGCGGGGTGCAGGGATGTACGTCCCCAGAGCAGTGGCAGCCTGAAGGGCACCTTCCAAGAGAGCACATCGGAACAACCCTTCTGGGTGTCATCAAGGAGGAGCCCTGGAGTCCCCACCCTACACATCATGCCCCTCTGCGGTCTCACTGGGCCTTCTATTGCCCTGAGCAAGTGTCTGAGACCTTGTCTTGTGGCTGGATCCTTCTGTCCCTGAGTTCTTCCAGGGCCAGACTCCTCTGGTCTGCCTACAGCCGTGCTGCTTTCTAATTCATTTCCTGGCTCCTGGTCCCAGTGAACTTGCAGCCTGCAGACTGCCAAGGCAGCAGACTTCAGTGACAGATTTTTGCTCACCACGTGGCCAGGAAGGATCTGGGCATGTCCTTCAGTGGGATGTAGACATCTCATCCTCCTGCTGGCAGGAGTCAGTGGCACCTGACTTCTGTCCTGAAGTGGCAGGTCTGGTTCTCCCCACACCGGGCAGGAGCACCTGTGCATTTGAGCAGAAGGAAGAGCACAGCTTCCTGTCCCCTGTCTGCTTGGAAGCTGAGTACCATTACGGTCCTAAGGCAGCTTTTGAAGAACCAGGGAAAGAGGGGAAGCATGCCGGGAGTGAGTTGGGGGCCTTCAAGGACAGCATACTGTCTGAATGGAGCAGAGCCCACAAAGCCAGTGGGAGAATATCTGTTCTAGTCTCATGGAGTCTGGCCTGGGCAGAGGGGGGTTGTCACAGGAGAGACCCTCTCAGTAATCCCATACAGCAGGACCACTTTTGTCCTGAGAGACAGCTCTCTCTCCAGTTCCAGAACAATCTCTCTCCTTCTCAACCCAGCCCAAAACCTACCAAGTGGAACCTCTTCCTCTCCTGCTGGTCATTTTTGCAATGAGACAAACTGGGTACAAGGTTAGAGAGACACTGCCGAATTAAAACTCAGGACTCCTGTCCTTCTTTGTGCTGTCTGAGGCACTAAAATGAGAAGAGTATCAGGAAAGCAGAAGGCCACCCTACTGGTGGTTCACAGACATGGCCGTGAGAGACATCGGGAGAGCAGGAAGCACTCACACACCATTCTGTCTTGTCCCACTTGATACTAGTCAGGTGGGTGGTCTTTCATATGTGTATCTTCTGGTGGTGAGTCTCTGAGAGCAGACTCAGACTCTGAGAGTTGTGCCCTATTTGTCTTGTATCCCCAGTGCATGGATCTGAGCCCCACGCAGAGCTGGTTCTCGGTAAAACCTTGTTGAATGACTAAATCTGAATCAAAGGGAAGGGCCAAGATGGAGATAGGAAAATAGCAGTGTGGAAAAATCTAGCACAGGCTCTGGCACAGGGTAAGTGTCCACCCCTCGTAATAGTGGACCACATCATTAGGTGACCCTTCTTTTTCATTACCATCTGAGAAATGGGTGCCATTTCTCTCAAGGCCAAAGCACAGGAACAGTGAGTAAATCCACTGAAGGTACTCCTTGAGCACATACTGTATTCCTCCATGTGCTCAATTTGGCCAAACTATACACAACCCTCATCTCAGAATGACTCAGCTTGACATGACCAATAGCCTTGAGATGGCTTCTGAAGAATCTTCATTTAATGAATGAGTGGGAAGCACGAATAATAATGGGACTTAGCATAAAGCCTTGTATTCAGTATATTTCCAACAGGGGTAAAAAGAAAAAAAAAGAGCTTAGACCATGAGAAGAAGAGAGAGAAGAAAGGAGGGATCCCCAGCTAATACCTAATTCAGCCTCAAGCAATTTAGTGCTGACCTCACGTGTTGGGCTTCTGGCCAGGCAGAACTCTGGCTTGACTCCTGGTGGTGGATACACACTGACGGGGTGGAAGGGCTTGCCAGCACCCCATCGCATGTCCCCACTTATTGTAGGTTCTGGCCCTCCTCCAGCCCTTACACAGATCTCCCTCCCCTTGAGTCTCTTACAAACATACTTATTAGACAATTAAATGCTTAATTTGGGTAAAAGAAGAGAGGGTGTGAAAGTGATAGTTCACACGCACATCTGATTAGTATCAAGTGGGACAGATTGCAGAGGCCCAGCTCAGATGCACATAGAGAGGAAAGCTGCAGCTGGAGAATCACACTCTTTGTTGAAACGGGGAGGGTGATGGGTGGTAGCCGGACTTTCCCACTGTTTTCCAGGGACTTTGCTCTTTGGTCCGCCTGCACATTCATGTTATGTTTTCATTGTCTTGAATGGGAATTTTGCAACGTTCTCTGTATGGTTTGGTTTGTGTCATCTTCTAGAGCTGGGGTCCAGTGGGGCAGGGGAGGGCCAAACAATGCATTGGCAGGACCCAGAGATCGGACCAGGTCCAAGCATCAGGTAACAGAAAATTGACCAAACAGAACAGTAAAAGAAGAGTGCCTCTTTCCTGAATAAAAAGAAACCCCAGTCACCCAAGCGGGGAAATAGATTAAATTTAACAGATACTACTTATTGAGAATTCACTATGTTCCAGGCACTGTGCTGTTTATTATACATTATCTCAATTAAGTACTATAATACTTCTGTGATATAAATATTAGGGTTTTTACTTTATAAGTGAAAAAACTGAGGAATAGAGAGATTAGGTAAACTGTTTGAGCTCTTAAACATAGTATGTGACGGAGGTGAGTCTGTGACCCGAGTCCATCTGCGTTCAAAGCCCATGCTTGAAGCCACTCCAGCACCATAAGCCTCCAAGCCAGAGGGGAGGTAGAAACAGTCTTCTCAGCCTCTTGCCCCGCCAGGCTCTGCTTCCCCTTGGGAGCTCACTGAGGGCCCAATCCACCTTTGCCTGGTGGTTTCAGGTGCTCTGACTTCCTTTCACATTTCAGCCCAAGTGGAAACCCTGAATCCAACCTCTTATAGCTAAAACCAGACCATAAGATTGGGATAAGACTTTACCGGCTATTCAGGTACCCACCACACCCTCCCTGCAGTGAGGGTGGTCTTTATTGTAGTGGGTGCTCTACAAATGTTTCTAGCATGGCATTAAGTAATCAATAACAAAACAATTTTGAGACTTCATTGCTCTAGCCCTTCCTACTGACTAGTCTGCACCCTTTTGGTGGGGCAGCATCAGAGCACCCCTTACAACCCAGGAGCATATGTGTAGCTCTCTTAGCATAAAATATGATCCCTCTGATATTTCTAGAGAAGCCAGTGATGTTATGTCTCCAGCTGGCTGACATAAAGCTGGCATCTATGGGACTGTCCAGAGGGATGGTCTCACCCTTTAGGACCAGCCCACAGACAGAGGGCACCACACAAGCCCAGTAGGTAGTGGGGTAATTAGTGCAGGCAGCAGTGAGTGGGAGGAAGTCTTTCCAGTATCTCCCAGCACACAGGACAGTGGGAGGAAGACAGGAGGTAGCACTAAACCCACCAGCTAGGAGTTGGGAGCTTAGACTATGAGGTCAGGGAGGTAAGTGCATGACCAGTGAGCACGGCATTCCAAGATGTAGCCTGAGAAGATATTTAACACGAGGATGGGGACAGGTGCTCAAGTTGGGAGCAAAAAGCCCCTGTTAGGTGTACACAGCATTCAGGTATACAAATGTATAGGTTTAGTGATGAGACAGAACACACAGGTTGGAGACAAAATCTCAGAGATGTCATGATCCCAGACACAGACTCATGGTTAAAAGAAATCTCTGGAAGGCTTGACATCTACCAGGGTCTGCCACAAGTCAGGAGGAGCTGAAGCCCAGAGATGGGATTTCACCATAGAAGACGAAGCAGGTGTCCACAAGGTCAAGTGAAAATAATGTGAGATACTGATTTAAGAAAGGGGGTGAATAGTTCAAAATCCAGGACCCTTGAGATGGGACCACAAGACTGATGGAATCCCAAGTCAACAAGCCACACAGATATGTGACTCCTTCCAGAGTCCCTGCCTGGAGTGGGACATGAGCCCTGATCTTGGGTGGGCTGAGCTTACTGGTAGGGGTTAAATAGTCCAGCTATGGGGGAGGGCTGCAGAAGCCAGGATCTGAGCAGAAAGCCCATCTTATCACTCTTCTTCTGTCCGGTGCAATATCAACTGACGATCAGCCAGCTGTGGAAATCCAATAGGCATATAACATGGAAATGTCAAGTAAATCAATCTCCAATTGACCCAGACCAGCCGTTTCTGCTTCTCATCCTAAGCAGGTGCCACTCAGGACCTGGTTGACAACACACATCGCAATGTCATGACCTTCCCACAGATGCCTGGGCTCCACTTTTACTGTGCCAGGCTCTTCTCTCTGGAGCCAGAGTGGTTTCAGTAGTGTGTGTTGTCTGATAGCCATCTGAGATTTACCAAGGAAACCTTTAGGTCGGAAGCCATGCCATGTCATGCCAGTGTCCTCAGCAGGCTCATAGGACAGTTACTTCACTACCAAGAGGAAGCAAGCCAGCACTTGGCCATTAGAGGTCAAGCCACCAATCTAGAAACTTCTGCTCCTTCCTTAAGTGTCTCTAATGGCTCCGCATCCTCTGGTCAGGAAACTGAAGGCTGAACCCCCAGCACTGGTCCTGAGGCTGCTCTCTTCTGCCCTATTTGGCTCTGGGCTAATCCCAACCTCACCATCCTAGAGACAGAGAAGCCCCCTACCCTGGCCTGGATATGGGCCTTATTTCTATTTGTCCCTTCCCCAGGAGCTGGGCTTTGCCACTACAACCCAGAAGAATGTGAGATTCTGGAAGGCAAGGTCTCCCATAGTCATCTAAGTAGAGTGTGGGTCTAGCTTTGGGTAGGCCGAGAAATGAAGTAATGACTGAGTGAAGGAATGAAGAAACACATGAATGGAAGTTATCCTTTTCCATGAAAGGTGTTGCTGAGAAGATGTGTCCAGGGGAAGAAAGTTGTTTTGTTGTTGTTGCTGTTTTTTCTGCCAGGACCCAGACCTTCCTAGACTATGACTGTGCCCTGATGAGAGAAAGGCAGGTGTCTATAAGACACTTTACCAAATCATGAATCAATCAGGGATTTATGTCCCACTCTTTGATCATCCAACAAGAGAACTCTGTCAGGACTTGAAGCCTCTTCTCTCCTTCCAGAGGTCAATGTGAGGCTTTTGCTCCTGTACCTTCATCTTGGTTCCTCCTCCTCCTCCTTCTTTCCAACCACCTCAATGCACTACACACACACACACACACACACACACACACACAGCCACTCGCATCATCCTTAATTCCACTCACCCCAACATTAGGCCTCCCTCTTCTCTCCTCTGTCAGTTCTGTGTCTTCAGATGCCACTAGAATGAGGCTCTTCATTATCATTTGGGCCAGGATTGGTGGTGGCTTGTGGATGGCAGACAAGGTTAATTGTTCATCCTGAAACCCAGTCATTTTGCTATTTGTTGTTCCCCAACCCTGCAGACCACACAATAACATGACAGCCTACGGGGTGCTAAAGTGATGGGGCTTCCTATGGGTGGTACGGGGGCGGGGGAGCAATCTACACAGCCTGGCCTCTCTAGCTCTGTGTATAGCTCAGGGAAGGCAGTACCGTTGAGATCCTGGTGGTCACAGATCCCATACACCAGCCAGGGTGGACCAGTACGTGGCAGTCTGGAAAGGAGGACAAGTCCTTTCCCACAGCCCAGTCCTGACTAGGTTTGAGCAGAATGAGTCTGTGTTCAGCAGCCTGCAGACTTGTATCCTGGCCTGAAGCTCTGCTGGCCTCTCAAAGGAAGATCAAGTTCAGTTTTGAGTTCCAGGCCTGTCCTGCCCTTGACAGGAGACATGGCCAGTCCCTTTGTCTTTCCTCCATTCCCACCCCAGATACATGGATCCCACTCCTATATTACTTTCCATTGTCAAGGCCCTTCACACCAGCCCCTGAGAGAGGATAATTGTGGATGAGCCACTGGGAGATCCCATCCCACGCCCAACTCCCAGCTCCAGTGGAAATGCCTGGCCTTTGAACAATAAAACATGGAGCAGAACAAAAGGGCTGCAGGAGGGAAATTTGAGAAAGGGATGAGGCTATTCTGTACAATGACCATGGAAGTTGATAAATGACCCTATGCATTTGTCAAAACTTGTAGAATGCTAAATCTCAAAGAGTTGAGTTTTATGGTATGCAAAAAAAATTAAAAATATATCAGCCTTGAATCACAAAGATGAGAAGCAAATCTAGGGGGATTGTAAGCTGTGCCATCCTCTTGATTCCTGGGCCTGTGTATCTGAATCTAAGAGAACTAGCATATGGACCACATCTTGCCGGATAGTGCCCACTTCTTACAGGGTGTCATGTCCCAGCTGGTGCCTGCAACGGAGTCTTCCTGCTTCTTTCGTACTTCTGGTTTATGGCTGGAGGACATAATCCAGGACCTTATGGTGTGAGATAGTAAGGGCCTGGATATTTTTAGGCTCTGGACCTATCTGAAGTTTATCCCACAACCTTCTGGTCCTGCTCCTTCTAAGATTTTAACCACCCATCCAATCCATTGGTATTGGGACTATATGGATTCTAACCTCAGCTCCTCTCTCCTTCCAGGCAGAATAGGCCAACTAGGAGGGCTTCCCCTGCTCAGGAATGCTTCAGGTTACTTCTGAGTGGAGAGGTGTAACTCCCAAGCATTTCTTGTTGGTGGTACTGGAAGGTGTTGCTGGAACTATCTGAAAGCCAAACTCTAAGTTTTCCCACTGTCATTTAAAAGGCCACAGAGGGGGCACCTGGGTGGCTCAGTTGGTTAAAAGGCCACAGAGGACTTCCCCACAGGGTCAGAGTTATTGTGTGATACACAGGGCAATGTGGTACCCAGGAATGAGTTTTGTTTCCCAAGTATTTTCAGTTCTCCACTTTTAAAGACACAGTAGCCTATATTTTCTGGCCTCCTGTGGGTTGGGTAGGACTCTGTGTCTCCTACCCAGTGGGAAATCATGCATCCCTCCTTGGAGGCTGAGGATTTAATTGCTGGTGCAAGAACCTCCAGGTTACCCTTTCCCCCTGGGTGTGACTGGCATCATTTGACATGGTGAAGGCTTCATCAGCTTGGGCCCCTGCATAACTGTGAAGAACACAGCCCCTTCTGGAACCCTCCCCTGACTAAACTTCATTGTAAGATGGCAGAGAGTAATTGAGATTTAGATCTTTGTTGGTTTAAGTCACTGAAATCTCAGGACTTGTTTGTTACTGCAGCATAACCTAGCAGGACCTGACCGATACAGATGCTAAGACGGTCACAGTCTCTGGGATCATCTGATCGACTGATCATGGCTCATTACAATAGCTGCATGTAAGACCATTCACTGAGTCCCAAACACAACCTTACAAAACCACCCCTGATGAAAACCAAAACTGTTATGCCCTGGGCAATATCACTCTAAGATTCTTCCATCCCCAAGGATCCCAGTGCCCATTTTGAGTGAGCCCCTTCTACAGAATTCTTGGCCCAGTAGGTAGTATCAATAGAGCATGTAAAAAAGATTTCTGGCAGTTCTCTTACCATCTTTTCCTCAAGGCAAGGGAGAGAGAAGAGACGTGTGAGCCCTGTCAATGGATAGAAGCAAAAGGGTGGGTCTATGAATTCCCTTCTCTGTGTTACTGCAGAGCTTTCTGACCTTTTGGTTTCACCTAGCATGGACCAGTCTCCAGTAGAAATTTTTATTAATAAGAGCAGCTGACTGTCCAAGCAGGCACACAGCAGGTAAAGTGTCTTATGGGCTCACCTATGACAATAGAGTCTGCCTCATTTAAAATGATGTTTCAGTCTCATTAGTTAAGCATATTCAAAATGTGTTACCCCAGTTACTCCAGATGATGGACTTACAATTACTTCTAGGCACAACTTTCTCTTTTGTATCCTGCTCATTCGTTTCCCCTTCCAGGCCATGTTGAGTCCAACTCTTGCTTATTCAGAAAGCCATCATAAGGTGAGGCAGAGTGTCAGACATTTCCATAGCAAGAGAGGCATAGGAGTACTACTACAGAGGGGTTCCCAAGTCCTCCAGCTCACAGATGTCCCCATCCCAGGATCACGAGTCCCACCCACCAGCACCCCTGGTTTGTGAGGTTGTGAATTAACTAGTGCTGTCATTCAGAAGCCAGAAGATTGACTCCTTGAAGTTTTTAAGAGCTTATCACCCCAACAGCCACAAGGAAGGAGAGACTATTTACTGTAAGGAGAGATTTTTGATGTTTGAGCTCAGGTTAGGACTCTTGCCTTGGCTATCGGATGCTCTCCTGAGGACCCATCATCCTCATGTTTCACTCCCTTCCTTGCTCTGTGGCAGGGGCTACTGGTCTCTAGGGCTGGGCCATCACTGGGTTTGTGGTCATCTCAGGTGAGCACAACAGGTAACTGAGAAGTTGCTCCCTCTCTCTATACTTACACATTCCATTTGGGCCTAGGACCAATTCCACACACCCCGAGGGCCCACTCCCTACAACTAATTTCTGGAACCAATTTCTCTGTCAGCCAAGATTCTTCTGGAACAACAGAAACCAATTCTGACTGACTGAAGCAGAGGTAAAAAATAAAAACAAACAACAACAACAATCATAAGGAAAGAGAGGAGTGTGTGTGTGTGTGTGTGTGTGTGTGTGTGTGTGAATGATTAATTAGAAGGATTCTGAGGCAGCTCACAGAACTGAGGAATGAAAAGCCGGCCTTGGATCTCGGGTCTTAGGGACAGGGCTGTTCTATGCATCTCAACAGCAGCAGGAACCAGGAGGCCTTCTTAGACACACACCAACCCTTCTTCCTTTGCCCTACAGTTACACTTCCCAGGATGGGATATGATATTGGTCTAACCTGGATGTGTTCTGTGTCATGGGAAGAGTCATAATCTGTTACCAGCAGAAGGGGAAAAAATGGGTGACCAAGGGAGGAAAGCCTCAACAACTTCACCTGGCCCCAGGCTGCATAGCCTCCCTCTCCTGAACATTCTTCTTCCCACCCAGCTGGGGATCTGGGAGTAAGGGAACGCGGATGCCTGGCAGTAAGTGGGCCCTTTGTCTGGAGAAGAGGTTTGCATCCCTGAGACCCTAGACAAGGGGACCCCTGGATCACTCGTTCTGGCCCTGCCCACAAGGAATTCCTCTGAGCTTCTCTCCACCGGCTCCCAGATTCTCCTGCCTTCACTTACAGAACAGGTTTCCCAAGCATTGCAGGAGCCTGGAGAAGGGTAACAGACCAGAGGGGATTCTTCTCCTAGATGACAGCCTGAGATCTGGGCTCTCTCACTTCCAGCCCTGCTAGGGGATCATAGTCAGGAAAAATAACATTCTCTATTTCCACTGATTAACAGGTGAATGAACCCCCTTAACACACTTGGCAAGAGGGCGGGCTTTACTCAGGAAACTCAACACTTAACCAGCACTAGCCTCTCTTGGGAGAACTGAACCCATTTGAGTCTACCGACAGCATCAAATTTCCTCTCTGGAAGTGTGAAAGCTCACTTCACTGACAATATGCATCCCCTCAGACACAACATAGGAGGACTGGGCTCCAGGGAACACTACACTTTGGAGGAGAAACACCCATAAGGCTCCATATCCCAGCCTGACAGAGAACTGGCAACAGTCCATGGCCAACAGTCCTGTGTGTTTCCGGAGATCTGTTTGTGTGACCAGAGGGTCTGCCCCATCGTGACCAAATGCCTATCTCCCCACAGCCCAGCGCCTGGTCCTCACACCAACCCAGCCCCATGCCAGTGTTGTCATTACCTTCCAGAAGGAAGGAAACAGGCTCTCCAGGAATCTGCAGCGAGGCATCTCCTTCATGGCATGAGCTAACTAAATATCTGAGCTGCCCCTCCTTGCCAAAGCCCATACTGTCTCCCCCTGCCTCCTTGCCTGTTCCCTGTCTACACCTGAACTTCCTTCTCCCCTTCCCACTTCGCTCCCATGCCCTCCACTATTTATCTTTCCAGGTCATCCCCTTCCTATCCCTCCTAACAACATCACCAGCTCCTCTCTTCAGGAGAAGTGGCTACTTTTCTGTGCCCCAGCCTATCCCCTATTTCTAAGAGCAAGTTAGCATTTTTGGCAATGATTCACTTAAGTGTCTGCCTTCTCCAATATACTGAGAGCCCCTCCAGGGTAAATGCTGATCTGAAAGTCCAGCCCAGTGCTTGACATAAAAGTCACTCAAGCATTTATTTATTTATTTAGTGAATGGGTACATTTAGTGAATGGGTGGAACAGCCCATACCCTGTGTCCCCTGGACAACACTGTGAAGCAGGACCCAGGGCAGGGGCCGCATGCTCTGTACAACTGGACCCACATTCCCGGCTCCCTTCCCTTGCTGCCACTTTGTGGATTTTCAGATCATTTAGAAGCTTTGGCTTTTTACCAGTCATTGCCTCACACCATCTTGGTGACAGAACAGTGAGTTGGGAGGAGGGTTCTGAAATGCATCTTTCCGTTTGTAGTAAATTCCAAGTTTGGGAAAGCCAGGTAGCAGAGTGAGCTGGGAAGCAGTGTGGGATGACAGAGAGAGAGGAGCAGCCTGGCCCGTGTCTCCTTGCTGGCTCCGCTACTTCCCTTCTTAATCGCGGGTTTTTCCAACTGTACAAGAAACAATCCTTCCTCAAAGGCTTGCTGGGAAGTTGAATGGAGTAAAATAGGTTAAGTGCCCAGTAGTGCCTGACATATAATAAGCAGGTGACTGTCCTAAATGTAAGCAGTCACGAGACTGGCTAAATGAGAACATCCACAAAACCTAGGAAAGTCAGCAACATGGAATCTTAGGAGGAACTTATGAGACGATACCATGAGCTCATTACACTTTGCTATCGGAAGCTCTTTCTCCCCAGCAAAAGCCAGAGACCCTATACAGCTTTCCGAGGAAGGCCTAGCCCGATGGCCCGAGGGCAACAGGTACTGTTGATTCTGGGGAGGAAATGTCTTGTGTCACATAAAGCTGAACATACATGCATACTTCATGAGACAGCAATTTCATCCAACACATTCATAAATTTGTCAAAAATCATGTATGAGGTTATTCATAGCAACACTGTACATGAGAGCCCAGCACTTGAAAGTATCCAAAGACCATTAACAGAAGGATGAGAAACTAACAGCAGTGTATTCACCCAACGGAAAACTGCACATCAGTGAGAATGAATGAACTACAACCACATGTGTGGTTGTGGGATGGATCCCACTATCATAACACTGAGTGAAAGAAACCAGGCACAAAAGACTACGTGCTCTATGCCTCTATTTACATAAATTTCAAAAGCAGGTGAACCACATAGATGCTGTTAAAAGTCATGATAGTATATGGATCAAGAAAAAGTAACACACACACACACACACACACACACACACACATGCAGGAATAGGATTCGGCCATTAAAAAGAAGGAAGTTCTACCATTTGTGACAACATGGGTGGACCTAAAGGGGATGATGCTAAGTGAAGTAAGTCAGACAGAGAAAGACAAATACCATGTGGTCTCACAAATGAAATCTAAAAAAACAAAAACAAAAACCAAGTTCATGTAAACAGATCAGATTTCTGGTTGCCGGAGGCAGGGGATAGGGTCTGTGGAGGAATGTGGGGAGCATAGCTGAAAGGTACAAACTCCAGGTATAAGATAAGTCAGTCCTGGGACGTAATGTGCAGCATGGGGACTATAGTTAACAATACCCTATGGACTGCTGGAACATTGCTGAGAGCAGATGTTAACAGTTTTCTTCATAAGGAAAAGATACTTGTGACTATGGGAGGTGATAGGTGTTACCTGGGCTTATTATGGTGATCATTTCACAATATATACATATATCAAATCATTATGTCTATACTTTAAACTTAGATAATGTTATATACACCAATTTTATCTCAATAAAACTGGAAAAAAGGTCAAGAGAGCAGTCATGTTCCAAAGGGGAAATATTGACAGTAAGAGGGTCTCTTAACGGGGTTTGAGTAATGTGCTGCTTCTTGAGCTGGGTACAGGTTACACGCATGGGTCCAGGTAATGAAACCTCAGCAAACCAGACATTATTTTTTGTGATTTTTTTTCTATATGTATGTTATACTCAAAATTTTATTTATTTATTTTTTAAAGATTTTATTTATTTATTTGACAGACAGAGATCACAAGTAGGTAGAGAGGCAGACAGAGAGAGAGAGGAGGAAGCAGGCTCCCTGCAGAGCAGAGAGCCCGATGTGGGACTCAATCCCAGGACCCTGGGATCATGACCTGAGCTGAAGGCAGAGGCTTTAACCCACTGAGCCACCCAGGCGCCCCTATACTCAAAATTTTAAAAATTACTAAACTGTTACCACACACACACACACACACACACACATACACACACACACACACACACACACACAAAGATGGCTTCTGGCAAGACCTCTGAAAGAGAGATCATGTAGGGTACCCAGGTGAAACACAGTTCCTAGATCTGTGACAGTACAATACCCATGTCGTGCTAGATGAATACAGCATTTTCCCAGTGATGATGAAATATCTAATTAGCTGCCTGGAGCCAAGGAAGAAGGCTTTGGGATGAATTCTGATTCCAGGATTCTCTTACACCTGCTCTGGGTTGTAGACTCTGATTCTGGCAAAACACTTTACTCCACGTGATTGGGCAGGTTTGGTCTCAAGTCTACTTAATGAATTTAAGGAGAATAACCCCCTGCTCCCCCAGATTTTAGGTACATCAGCCCATTGAGAGCTGTTGCTGGCTTGGTTTTAGACAAACTATAAGCCTGGGCCCCTTAATCTGAAATACTGTGTGAGGTTCATTTCCCCTAATTGGAAATGCAAGTAAAGATAACCTAAGGCCTGGAAACATGTATTGATCTTGTCATCAACTGGTTATACCATGGACAGAAATCAAACCTGACCCAAGCCATAGAGTCTTATTATTGACCCAAGCTTATTTAACTCTCTTTCAAAGACTTTAGTGAAAGACTCGGACTGCAAAACATGCTCTTATATTTTACAAAATTACTAATGACTTGAAAAATACCTGTGCCCTATTCCCATTTTGATGGTTTTTAGATGATTCAAATTTATTTTTCATCTGCTGAAGCAAAGAAAGATGGTCATCATTTGTTGTCTAAAGATGAGGTATCATTCCCAGGAGTCTGAGTTACCTGCAAATTTAACTTACTTGAGCTTCCTGTAGCACCTGTGTGAGCTTCATCATGAAGTAGTTTCTGTCACTAAGAACAGCTAATGACTAGTTATGCCTGTGGCCGACCCAGCAGCCTTTCCCAATGCCCTTCTCCCCTGCCACTTTTGACTATGAGAATATGAAGAGTTAAATACATTCCCATTCTCTACCACAGCTAGAGGTGGTCCTAGTTGGACCAGTTATGGTCAAGGGGATTTTAGCAGAAGTTTTCTAGAAGGTTGTTTTGTTGATTAGTGGGAGAACTAGCTGGCATCTCCTTTATTGTGTCTTCCTGCGTTGACTATGAATGATGTCTGGAAGAGCACCTCTCTATGCTGTAAGTCAGTCTGCTAAGGATGGGGAGGAGGGAAAACAGAAAGGGCACACACTGCCTGACTCCTCACGTGAGGGACATGGTGGAGATATGAGCCAGCATATTTAGTAGAACAGGAATATAAACTATCCAGACATTAAAATTATAGTAGTCTACTTCCTGTGGATGCAGCTTATTATGAGAACTATCTATAAACCAGACCCTCATTTTTGTTGGAGTGAGGGGGTCAATTGTCCATAAGAAATTTTTCATGATGCCATAGACGTGTCTGGAGGGAGATGGGTGAATGTAGCTGGACTTGGTGCCATAGGAGTCTGAGTTACCTGCAAATTTAACTTACTTGAGCCTCCTGTAGCACCTGTGTGAGCTTCATCATTAGATTTGTGTCATGTATATTTCCACTTGATAATGAATTGTGTCTCTGCATATCTAACCTTACGACCTGAAGGGTCCAGTGACACTCAATTCATGATGAGTAGCTCAGATCACATGGAGGACCTTGGTCAGACATTCAGGAGGTACCAGGGGCACATAGCAACCAAGAAGCTGTTTGTCAGGGCAATAATTGTCTATAGAAGAGAGATGAGTTTTCTCCAAAATCTGAAGGCTCTCCACAGTGATTCTTGCCAGAAGACACATAAAACTTCAAAACTTTTGTGTGGTGTGAGATCTTATAGGTCATAGGGATCAAGCAGTAGAGGAGCTTGCTCTGAAGCCTGGACCTACTGCAGGTTCTTCTCCTTCTCTGAGACCCACTCAGAAATTTCGGTTAGCTTGATAAATGGGTCTAAACATCATATGTTGCCTCTAAAATGTGAAGAAGTCTACCTCCCTCTCCTTCACTCCCCCCTCAAAAATGTTGTTCCATTATCTTTACTGGTAGATGATACAAGGTACGGGCACTTATCTTTCACCTTGAAGGGCACATCCCATATGATCTAGATCATAGGAATTCCAGACATGTCTCTGAAGTTGTAGGTCCTTGAAATCTTATGGGATCTGTCTCCAATCCTCTGGCACTTATATATCTCAGTAAAACTTCTAAGTTACTTGATACTTTCCAATTTCCAAGACCAGCAGTGACCAGTGTGATATTTTGTGGACTGTCAAAATGATTAATATTTCTGGGTTAGATTATAGCAAAGAATAGGAGAGTTGGCATAGCCTGCAGGAAACAATGAAGGTGTACTGAGTGCCTTGCCAGGTGAAAGAGAACCTTCTTGTACACCTTATAAACTGATATAGTGCTAAAAGCATATTCTATATAAACAGCTATGCAGTGGGGTCCAGGAGTTGTTTCGATCTATTCCAGGAGAAATTCAATACCTGGAACAACTATAACTGCTATTAGCACATGATCCAATTTTCACCATTCTAATCATTCTCCAAGATCCGTGTACCTTCTGCACAAACCAGTGGACCAAATTCAGTGGGATCTGAGCAGAATTACCACCTCTGCATTTTTTAAGTCTTTAATGGTAAGTTTACCCTGAGATGTGGTTTGACTTTTGGCTTTATTATCTGAGTCATGGGTGGGCAAGCTCCAGAAGCTTCTGTTTGGCCTTTTTGACCATAAGAGTCCTAGTTTCTTGGATCAGAGAGCAAATGTGGGTGTTCTACTAGTGGTTGAGTATGTCTGTTATAATTATATGTTTAAAACAGGAAAACAAACATAAGGAAAATCTATAGACCATTACATTACTTACTATGAGACAGAATTGGACCTGATTTATCATAAGCCCTCCATAAACTCCACTCTGCAAGTGGACAATGGTGGCATTTGGATCCTTGAGGATTAACATTAAATCCAAGCCAATGTCTAGGTAAGACCTGAAAGATCTCAATATTACCCTTTAGTCTGTGTACAATCATTTACATAAATGGCTTCATATCCCTTTGGAGAATTTGTGGAGGCATACATGAAGGGGTTTATCTCAAGAGAACTCAGTCTTCTCTGCAACCCAGAAGCTGTGGGTCTGTGAAGTGACTTAGGCTTTGAAACTGGTTGGGACCTCCAGGATTCTCCATTGTGGCATCTCTCTATAGGTTTCTGATCAATACTTTGTAGTTTTTCCTGCTAATAAATTAAGTAGCATTTTAGTAGGCTGCCCATACATTTCATTCCTAGGGACATCGTGATCAACGAGGCGCTGCCAAAAATCTCTGCAGGTTAAAACTGTGCATATGATGATTATGAGTTCATCCTTGATGCTCGTTATGGTAATTTTGTTCACCTAGTCTCTGGCATTTTGGTGTTACCACTTGGTTTCTGCTACTTCAGAATTCTATCAATCTCAGCAAAATCAGGAAGCCATCTTAGCGGTATCACCTTCCAGCCTATAGATGACCACAACCGAACTATTCTAGATTTTGGGGGGTTCTCTCACTGGTGCTCTTCTCAATATCTTAATCAGGAAAGTACAACCTGGACCATTTCCATGGATTTAGTGGGGCTGTTAGTGAGTGTGAAGGCTGCATGAGATAAATGCTGTGTTCTTTTTTTTTTTTTTTAAGATTTTATTTATTTGACAGATAGAGAGATCACAAGTAGGCAGAGAGGCAGGCAGAGAGAGCAGGGGAAGCAGGATCCCCACTGAACAGAGAGCTTGATGTGGGGCTCGATTCCAGGACCCTGAGATCATGACCTGAGCTGAAGGCAGAGGCTTAACCCACTGAGCCACCCAGGCACCCCTATAAATCCTTATGTTCTTAAGCATTTTGATTTTTCCCTCTGTATTATGTGAGGGAAGTTTGAATATCTCAGCATTACTGAGCTCAGGATTCATTCAACTAACCCGGAATCATATGGATAAATTCAGACTGATTCACTGCTATGGAGGACCCTTCTTGCTCTATTACCTTATAAATCATCCCCAAACTATTTCCCAGGTCTCTGCTTATGTAAATTAGAAAATCTTGCAGGTTTTTTGCTTGTTTGTTTGTTTGTTTTTGTTGTTTTCTTTTGTTTTGTTTATATATCAGTTATTTCCCTCTGGGATAGACTTTGCAACTGTCTTCTGGAACATGTGAACTAAAGCTAGATATATGTGCAGAAACCATAAGGATGAAGAATTAGAGGTGATGGCTCAGGCAG
Organism: Mustela putorius furo; assembly: GCF_011764305.1. Taxonomy (NCBI): domain Eukaryota; kingdom Metazoa; phylum Chordata; class Mammalia; order Carnivora; family Mustelidae; genus Mustela; species Mustela putorius. Next base: position 106,186,086 of record NW_025421987.1, on the reverse strand, counting down.
GGATGATGCTGGGAGGACCAAAAGAAGCTGGGGCTGGAGCCAACTTTCTGCTATTATTGGAGGGAAAATGAAGGAAACTGGAAAACCAAAAGAAATTGCTCCTTTCCCCTCTTCGTTTCTCTCATCTTCCTCTAGTCATTGGCATAGCTTAATAGGAAGCCAGCTGACAAGAGAGTCTGGGAAGTCACATCTGGAGAGTCTCAGCACCAGCATCACAGAACAAAGTATTAAAGAGCAGTCTGGAAGGTGAGAGGCAGTGGGTGAGTTACTGGTCCTGGTATGGCCCTAGCATTGTTTCATTTATTTATTTATTTTGCTGCACAGCATCCATTCACCTTCTCTGGGAAAAAGCAATACTATTGAACTTTTTTGGAAACCACCATTTTCTCATTCCCAGCCCATGAAAATTAGGTAAAATGTCAGACCTGCTGCTCCAGAGATGAGTCTTAGACGGGTTTAAATCAACCAGAGCATCACATCACACTGGTCAGAAAGAATGAAGAGACAGTGTAACACAGACCAATCAAAATGAATGAGATGCATCAAGACTTTCCTAAGAATTCTGGGATAAGGGCAGAAGAAGCTTAAGGTGGATCCTGAAATTTGTAGATCTGAGCTACTACCACTATCTTGCTGGAACTTGAATCTAAGCATAAAGTCAATATATGAGAGATAGGAGAGCTGAGGCAGAGACAATCCAGGTCCTAATGACATTGTATGAGTTCCAATCAACCTTTGCTTAAAAACAGCATCATTATCCCAGAACATTTCCATGTATAGACTATGCTCCCTTTTTGCTGGGCCACTGTGCCCCATTGCTTTTGGTATCTACTCAACACATTTCTCTGGAGAATAGCACTGAATAGTAGGATCTGTTACAAGATGAATGGCCTTTTCTATAAGAGACCATCCACCATTTCTCCTACCTTTACATGTATATTCAGTTCTATATATATATCTCTCTATAGAGAACTGAATACTGAGAGCTACCAGATCTTACTAATGTGATGCTGATAACCAAATAAATTTACAATAAATCTATCATGAACTTAAATCTACCAGCTTCAAAAGCATATTTGTAGTGGTTTATAAAACATTAACGCAGGCAATGTAGAATGAGGCCAAATGAAACCAAACAGAGCTCAGAAAAATGAACACAGAAGAGATGCTGGAGGACCTGTAGTTCAGCCCTACATTAGCTCTGAGTTTCCTGACAGCAAGGAGGAAATGAAACAAGCTGATTTCTCTAACCCTAGCATTCTGATGAGATGAAGCCCCCGGGTTTATTTGTGGAAAGAAGAAGCCATCAATATTCATCAGCACCTACTATGTGGCAAGCACCTTCCATGTATTTCATTTACTCCTCTGAGTAAGAAGGTGGAGTGTTACTCTCTGAGACTTACAAATAAGAAGGCAGAGATTTATAGAAATGAAATACCTAGCCAACAAAGTCAGTTACGGCACATGGTGGAGTCATGCCCGGATCCATCCATCACCTCCTAGCATTAAAGCTGCCTATGAACCACAAGAAGTTAGTAGATGCTCACTTAGTACAATAGAATGCAAGAATCCTCACACATGTGGTCACAGTGGACCTTCCCAACAGCTCAGAGAGGTCATCACATGACCCGACATAACACGTGGGAAAGCCATGTTGGCTGTGTTTCTTGGTGCTGAAAAATGGTAGTCCTCAAGCCAGGGATATTGGCTATTTGATGGACATCACCCTTTAGTTTGACAAAAACAAAGAGCATCTTTTCAGAGGGTTGGTTCTTCTATATAATGAAATATCATTAAATTCTAATTCCACAATGGCCTGTCTGTAGGGGACCTAAAACAGCGCAGGCCAGGCTTTTGGTTTCTGATGACTTTATTAAATAAGGGTACAGAGCTTGGAGGATCTGGGGAAGTGAGGAACCAGCCTGGTGTTCTGAATCTCTTTCAAATTGCCTGTGTCTTGGGCAGGCCTGTGGGATGGGATGGGTTTCTACATACTGCTGCTGGCTTCTCTAGACTGCAACTAGAATGATCTTTCTAAAATGCAAATCCGAGCATGACATTATCCTGCTTTAAAAAACCCTTATTAAAGCTGCACATGGCCTGGATAAAGTCCAAGACTCTTAATGTGTTCCTTTATGACTAAGCCCTCACACTCCGGACTCATGTATCACCCCTCTCATCCCAAAATTCTGTGCTCTAGTCACACTGAGCTACTTTTAGGCCCGTTGCACCCTCCCCTCACCTCCTGACATTTCTCTGTGCCGCTTCTTCCTCCAAGAATGCCCTCTCTCTCACTTCTCCCTCCCTGGACCCTTCTCAAGCCATCTTTGCTTGGCTTGCAGCCACTCACATTTCAGGAGCCATATCGGGTCTTGCCTTCCCTGGGACGCCTCCTCTGACTCCCACTTCTGGACTGAGATGGCCACAGTACTGGCGCGCATCCCCGCCCTGGCACTCCCACACCAAAGCGTTGTTAACCAGATTTTACACTGGACTCCGTCATTTCTCGGCCAACCTCCCAGGGCAGTCACTCTGTGGAGGTGCTTGCTGGATGTATAAGGTGCTGGCAGGCGACGCCATGCATAAATGAAATGTCTCGAGCATGAAATATTTGGACGTTCCAGGTAAAAGAGATGATGCTGGTTGTGGATGCTTGGATTCTGAGTTAAATTCTGCCCGAGGGGGGCACCTGGGTGGCTCAGTGGGTTAAAGCCTCTGCCTTCAGCTCAGGTCATGATCCCAGATTCCTGGGATCGAGCCCCACATCGGGCTCTCTGCTCGGCAGGGAGCCTGCTTCCCTACCTCTCTCTGCCTGCCTTTCTGCCTACTTGTGGTCTCTGTCTGTCAAATAAATAAATAAAATCTTAAAAAAAAAAATTCTGCCTGAGGCATGGGGATGAAGCTGTGGATGGAAATTAATGACGTACTGATGTGAGTTCCAAATGAGCTGGAGTTGAGGCACTGGAAGGCAATATCCCCATGAGCGACTCTGATCTAAGGGCCTAAGGAACAGAGCATCAGCGGGGTGGGGGGGGGACGGGCAGGTCTGGGAGAGTCCAGAGGTGGGAGAAGTCATCCCAGCTGTGGGAACGTATGGAACATGGAAGCAGGGAGTAACACCTATCAATGCTGAGCTGTATTCCTGACTTTATTTTGCTTGTTGTCGCAGGGGCATTGTCCATGTGGATCTATCCCTAGAAGTTCCCAGAAGTGCCCACAGAAAGCCTCAGAGGGCACACAGGTCACAGACACTGGACAGAGCCAACAGTGAGTCTTTTGGTCGCACCAGCTTCACAGTCCTGGTCCCCCAAATGCCAGTTGGGCAAAGCGATGCACTTTGGTAGGAAGAGCCCTGAGACAGCCATCAGAGGCTCGACAGCACTCCAGTCTCCTTTGGTTTGGGGGGCCTGTGCCAGGACAAAGCTCTATCACTCTGCGACCCAGATTTCTCATCTGGAAAATGGGGATGAAGATACCTGCCCTTCCTTCCTCAGAGGTTGTCATGAGGATCAAATAAGATAATGGCTGCAGGAGAGCTTTGAAAACTGTAAAGTGCCGTGGAAATGCCAGAGAGTGTGAATAAGAGACAGCGATGCTCCCACACTTACTTCAAAGGGGAGAAACAGGGTGGAGAAGGCTGACACGCTCTGCTTTTGAAGTGCACAAGAGCAGCTCTCAGCAGAGAAAAAACAGCGTTGCTGCTTAAAAGGCAACTTTCAAAACAACCATTTTCTCTCTGAAGGGAGAATATAGTTGGGAGTACTTCAAAGGCTAGGGAAAATTTCCAGAAAAAAAAAAAAAATGACGTCCTCAATCCAACTTTTAGTCAAGTCAGAGTTATTAAAAATCCTTCAGAACTCCTCACTTATTCAAAAAGAATTTTAATGCCTTTAAAAATTAAAAACCGTTAAGAGGAGGCAGACAAAGGCACTGTTTTCCCCGTTCCTTAGGATCACACTGTAGAAGGTGGGGATGTAATGGGTCTGTCCATCGTCCATCATTTCCTCTGATTAAGCATTCTCTCCAAGGCTTTCCTCTCTGTCCTGATAAATTTCATACCAAGAATAAGTCACCAGGAATAGGGCCTTCTCTTCCCCTATCCATCTCTGACACCTAGCTATCAAGCACAGTGAGATTATTTATTCGGTTTTTCTTTCTCCTTCCTTTAAATATGGCAGCCTACGAAAGATCGATTTCAAGAAGCCAGAACTTCTTATCCCACTTAATATCCCACTTAAAGGGAAAAGATATCCCCACCTCCACGCAAAGAGAGAACCCCTTTTCAAACGACTCCACACAAAAATAAACGAAGTCCCTGGTCTTGGCCTTGGTCCCCACGAGCAAAAGGAGTGCCTGGCCATGATGGCTGGGAGGTCAGCCAACTGGAATGTAGCCAGACCCATATGGAAATGTGACCGTGCCCTCCTCCCAGTCCCCCACCCCCTTCTACTCCCAGTGTTGTGCTGAGGAAGAGGCCTGGGACTGAGGTCCTCAAGGTCCTGAGGAATCAACCATTTCCCTCAATTCTGCCCTGGAGGGACTCTCTGGGCCCGTGTGCACATCACAGCAATGTGGTTACTGGGAGACAGGGCGTGTACCCCTACCTGTAGAATATAATCAAATTGGGTGCTTCTGAGACAATATGCAATGCTCAACCGGACGGTCACATTTTCTACTTTTATTAAACATATACAACTAGGCAAGGCTAGAGGGTGAGCAGGAGAAAGTACAGAAAAGAATTCACTCTTTCCAAAGGGACAACCCATAGAGAGGAAGCTCTTTCTGCCGCCACTCCCCACCAGATCTGCCTCCCAGTTTATTTTTGCAAAGAGCTTTGAAGGCAGAAGTTAAAGAAATCTCTGTGGTCTGAAGTCAGAGAACGGCAGCTGCCAAGGGAAGATTAGTCCAGAGGAAAGGAGAAAGAACACCCGCGAGCAGGGTGATGTCATAGGAGAAGAGGCTGTCTGAGCCCCAGCTCTTCTGCCGCAGTTTTAAGCAACTCCATTTAATTAAAGTTGTGCCTTGCGCTGGCGTGAGAGCAATGGAAGTGTCAGTTTGCTTGTCAGGAGCTCCTCTGCCTGGAGCACAGATCAGAGCACCCGTGGCTGAGTGCCAGGCTTCATCTCCAGCACAGATGGGAAGGCCAGGGGTAATTACCCCGCCCTGGCCACTCGCCTTCCCAGGTGAAATTACAGAAAAGTAGGAGACAGCAGCTCCATCTGATTCTTATTCAGCATCATTCCCAGGGAAGGAATGAAGACAATCAAGCATGACGTCCTGATTTGGGCAGGAAGGCTGTCCCTGAACCTTTCTACTCCATGAACTGCTTTGCAGGACAGTAAGTCAGAGATGGAGGTATGCTGTGATCCAGCCCTGCAGTGGTCCACTCTGGCACTCAGCTCTACAGATGTAACTGGTTAATTGAACTGTCTGAACTCTGCAGGGCACACATATGAAGACGTTTCCCTCCAATCTCTGCCTTCAATTGTGCTTTGTTAAATCTCTTCCCATCTTTCAAGTAAAGCTTGGAAAATTCCAGGCGTTTCCAGCCAATTCCAGTCTAGATTACAACTTGTCCTCTCTCATCGTAGACCAGGCTTTGGCCAAGGGGATGTGAAATAGGGAGGAGAGGGTCTCTTCTGTCTTATTACCCCCATACTTCTTCTGCATTGAGGACAGCGTGACCTGCCTATGGGGTATGTCAGCCAGCAGTTAGTGTCATGTCACCCTTCCTGAGACTGTTACCCTCTCCCTTGGTGCCCTCCTGTACAGCAATAGAGCTGATGCTACTTAATCATTTTCTCCGTGCTCCACAGAGACTGTCTGAGGTCACTTCTGCATCTTCTGAGGACCACTGGCAAATGTAGGGTGCCCCATCTTCTTTTTGAGCAGACCATTCCACAGTTCCTGCTTATAGGTGACTTTGAAAAGCTCTTCCCTCCAACCTGAAGAAGGGCTTTGTGATGCCACCCTCCTCCTACCCCTTGCCATCCATTTGTAGACTGGGAAATTCCGATTCAGTAAGCCTAGGACACCTTAATGTCACAAAGAGAGTCTATGGCAGAGGGGGACCAGAATGTTTTTCTTAGTGTACAGTTTGTTTGAAGTTGGTGCTGATAGACAGTAAAGGTCACTATGTGTGGCTCTGAAGTTATGGGGGAACCTGGTTCTATGCCAACCAACCAGGACCAGTATGTACTTGACAAAGAGTGAATGTGACCTTGGGCTTACATTAATTTTGACGATGATAAGAAGAGAAATAACAAAAATTGGTCAAGCACTATGTATTGGGCACCTCTTAGGTCATCTTTCACATCTTTTTAGTCCATGTTTTACTGCAGCTTTTGCTGGAACAACCAGTTTTATGCAAGTATAGCTTGATGGTGCCTTGCTTCAGCTGTACCTTGTCACTCTTAATTTTGAGACTCAGATTCCTCAGTTACGAGACATTTGGGGAACCAGAAAGTGTGAGGGATTTTACACCAAGTAAGGCCATCTTTGGCCAATGGGCAACAATAAATGGGCTCCTCTTCCATTCTCAGGTGGACAATTCTAAGATACACTGCTTTGCAGAGGATCCCAGAAGGACTGAGCCCCAGCTCTCATCAGTGTTAACCAACTTAAGAACATAACATGTATTGGTCTTCTCTCCTTCCTGTTTCCCTCTTCCTAGGACTGGTATATGGACCTCCCAGCCCCCCATTTCCATTCCTTTCCCTCTCTTATCAAAATAAATTTCTTGTCTACCTCAAAATTCTTTGTCTCAAATTCCAGACATGACCCATGCTAAGTTGATTAACCATGTTTAGTCATTTGTTAAGTGCTTTACATACATTATTGCTTTGACCCTGAGGCAACCTTGTGAGGCAAGTACTATTTTTATCCTCCTTTGATGGATCAGGAAAGTGAGATACAGATAGGTGAAATAAGAGAAGCCAAGTGCCCTATGGATGGATGGGTTGATAACTCCAACAAACTCAGGTAAGAACCTTTCTCCAACCTGGAGTGCTAGTTTTGGTTCTGGGCTCAGACCTCATCATAGGGAGTATGTCCATAGGTAGCCTCCAAGATCGTAAGGGGAAGAAACACTAAGCCTTAGGAGAAAGGATGGGGAAAATGGGTGGTTGAGCCCAGAAAACATTCAGAAGGCACATGAGAGCAACCTTCACTTCAGGACTTCATGTAGAAGTCAGGATGCCTTTTTCCAAGTCATTGGAAAGACAGGACAATCACAGTACAAGAAGGCAGGTTGATGCTCAACATAGGACAGAACTTCATAATGCAGCTGCCCAGGCTCAGAGTGAGTAAGGCTCGTATACAGCAAACCTGAAGTTGCAGGTGGGAGAGCTGGGGGTGCATGGCCAGCCATTTCTTGGGAAGGTTGTAAGGAAAGTCTTATGAAAAAATTCTATCTGATTAGGACAGGATTCAAATTTGGGGCTGACAAAGATTTGCCTCTTCACTCACCAGTCCAAGACAACCTTACCTGGTAACCCCCTGGGCTCCTTGAATCCCTACTGTTATAGAGCCACCAAAAATTGAGATTTCACTGGGGTAGATAGGGGACAGGATCCATTTCTAGGCAGGAAAGACTACTATTGCCTGAATGAATAAGGGGTTTATTCCACTGGTTAATGTGTAAAGGTGAGAACCTACCTTGAGATTAATTTTTATTCACTATAGTACTTAGAACAGGGATGGGCACAAAAGATAGTGCCCAATAAATGTGCATAATGTGCAAATGAGTTGAAAAAGTAATTGGTCAAAAGCCAGTTGTGAGCTCCAACCTGGCCTGATGCCTCAGATGTAGCCCAGCTCTGTCCCAAGTCCCCCTGATGCGCTTGGAGCATCCTCCTGACTATGGAAATTACTTCTCTTAAAACCCAGTGAAAGCTCTTCAAACCCAGAGAAGGAGCTGTAGGCTAGAAACAGAGCAGACATGACTGAGCCCAAGAAATGGGCTAGTGGGCTGGTAAGTAGATTGTTCGTGGTCATTTGGGGGCTACAAATGCTAAGTGGATGAAATCTTCCTACACAGAGGTGATACTCCACGCAGGAAGGACTGTCATCACAGATACTGGACTGTGAGTTACACTCACAGGGAGATGAGCTGGAAGGGGACCATTACCTCTAAGCAGTTCTTCAGAGAGAAGAAGAAATGGGCTGGAAAACAGGCAGTTTAGAAAGGAATTTAAGGAAAGGAGTAAATCAAGGCCTAGGGTGGGAGAGTCCCAGCCCTTGTCAGATACATTCTCTTTCCCTCACCTAAATCCACTGATTTCATACACAGTCAGTGTGAGTGGCCTGTGGCCCAGGAGAATTCTGCCCCAGTGTCTGGAGGAAAAGGTCCAGACAATCTCCAAGGAAGAAGGTCCAGAAGCTCCAAGGAAGAAAGACTGAATCAGCAAGGTTTTGGGGTCGGAAGCTATCCCAGCTCTAGTCCAGCAGGTCTCAGGATGAGTACAAAGGAAGCTCAGTGATTAAGGAACAGGACCCCATGAGAAGTTGTCTTTAGACTGAGAGGAAGCACTAGGAGCGTTGGGCCCCCTCCTGCTCTCACTAAGCCAACTGGTAAAGGAAATACCCCCACACTCTGCCCAGTACTCTTCACCCCCTCTACTGACTCCTGATCTGCATGGCTGCAACATCCTCTCCTGAGCTCCCTGTCTCCTCACATGACCTGGGCCAATCCATTCTCCACATAGCAGCCAGAAAGAATCTTCTCAATAATGGGTGTTCCCTAGACCATGCCACCTACAATCCAGTTCAGATGCTTCACCGCAGTCTTTAGGGCCCTGCATCCTCAGCCCCATATCCTTCCCTTTAGCTCTTCTCAAGTCTCTCTGCTTCTCACTCACCATGCTGTCTTTCTCTCAGTTCCTCAATCACAGCACAATTTCTCCATTCCACTTGTGAGTGTTTACCTGTGCCTAGAGCCTGTGGTTCCCCATTCTTCAAATAGTCTCTCTTTCTCTCCTTCAAGGCTGAGCTTAATAAAGTCACCTCCTGAGAGGACTCCCTGACCTATCCAGATAAAGTAGATCCTACACCTATGTACCTCCAGGTCCATTCCATATCTTTCCTCTGAAATTTTGCATCTTGGAGGTGGGGGCAGAGGGAGACAGACCCCTGCAGGTAATGTTTCCCATGGCCCCTTAGCCACTGCATCTGATCAGGCTCACCCAGTGGGAGGCACTGATAGTGTGTTAGAGAGCAGGAGGAAGGGAAGTGCAGTGGGGTTGGGGAGGGGTCCACATTTCTCTCTGCTCACATACACTCTCCTGTAGTTTGGATAGCTTTCAGGGCAATTGGAAGCATTTGAAGCATGTTAAACAGAGCAAGGATACCATCAATTTTACTTTTTCTAAAGATCACAATAATTGTTTTGGAGAAAATGTGTTAGATTTGGGAAAGGATTTAGGAGGCTGTCCCAGTGAGAAATGATAATGGCTTGGACTAGGGTGATTGTAACTCAGACGGAGAGAAGTGGGCAGATTAAAGCTGTCTTTGAAGGAAGAATTACCAGAATTTGGTGATTGTTTGGCTGTGGTGTTTGAGAGGGGGGTATGGTCAGGAATGACTTCTAGGTTGCTGGCTTGAGCAAACTGGGTAGACAGAAGTACCATTTATTATGATGACAAAAACTAGAATGGAACAGATATTGTTTTGTTCATGGAGGAAATGTTCATATACATTCTTGTGATCTACTTTTTTCCTTACCCCGGAATACTTTTTATCTATCTATATTATCTATTATCTATCTATCCATCATCTATCATACCGTGAATTTTGAATTAAAGTATGTGTACTGGGCTGTGATTTCATTTTCCCATTGTTTGCTGCTATTTAACAGATATTCATTTGTATTCTGTATTGACTGCATATTTTGTACTTTGCCAGTTTCATAAATTAGATTTTGTAGGGTTTTTTGGTGTGTGGTAGATTCCTTAAGGTTTCTACATACACAATAATGTCATCTGTGAATAAAGACAATTTTACTTCTTTGTTCACATCTTTGTAACTATTTCTATATCTTGCCATATTATAATAGTTAGAACCTCCAATGCAAAGTTGAACAGAAGTGATGAGAGTGACTTTCTTTGCCTTGATACCAATCTTTGCTGAAAAGTGTTGAATACTTCATCATTAAGTTCAATATTTAGCAAGAGGACTTTTTTGATAGGTGCTTCTCATTGCTTTGAGGAAATTTCATTCTATTCCTAGTATCTGAGAATTTTTATCATGAATAGTTGTTGAATTTTGTCAAACATTTTTCTATATCTATTAAAATAATCACATTTTCCATTTATCTTATTAATGTAGTAAATTACATTATTTTTTGAAATATTAAGCCAACTTCCATTCCTGGGATAAATCTCAGTTAACCAAAAGGTTCTCGTATAGTGCTTGATCCAACTTACTAGTATTTTGATAAGGATGTTCTGCCTATGTTAATGTCCATTTTTTTTTCCTTCTTATAAATCACATGACCTTTGTAGCTAAGATGTGGTGCTCTGGGGATCCCTAGAATATTTCAGAAGTTCATAAGAACTCTTCTTACTGACTTGGTCCAAATTTTAATATCTCCCAACACTGTAAGCCATTGGGTACTTCTGTTCAGCCTTGATCCTGCAGAATCTGCTCCCTGAGGACTTTATAGGTCCTTCCTCTGGGTGTTCAAGCCATCCCTCTAAGCTGAGACAGCAGTTTCAAACCCCAGTACCTACCTCCTCAGTTCAATGAGATGATGCTCTTCCTCTCTGCTCTAGGGTAGGAGAAATGTCCCCAGACAGAAATGGAGGTGAACCTGGGGTCAGCTTATGTTGAGTTTTCCTTCTCCCAAGGATTATAGTTCTGCTCTACCTATTGTCCAGTGCTGTAAACAATCATAAGTATGTGTTCACTTACATGGATGAGGAGGAGAACGGGGAAGAAGCTCTATTTTTTACTGGAAACTCAGTTGGTCTTTTTAGCCTGGAAAGACATGACCTTCAATTCAGAGAAGTTTCCTTAATTTCTTCATGGATGAATGCCTCCCTTCCATTTTCTCTTTTCTTTCTTTTAGGAATTCCTATTATTTAGATTCTGGATGTCTGGGACTTTCTCAAAGTGTTCTGTGATTTCTCCTAGACTATATCCCTTTTATTTTTTTTTCTTCTTATTTCTACATTCTAGGAGGTATCTTTAATTTTATCTTCCCATTCTTCCATTGAGCTTTTCATCAATCACATTTTTATAATAAGATTTTTAATTTTCAAGATTGTATCTTTGCTCCCTAAATGTTAACGTTGATAGCCTCCTCTTCTTCTGTTTCATAGAGATCTTTCCTACTAGTATCAGAAAACATTATTGATAGAGTTTTGTTGTTGCTGCTGTTGTTACTGTTTTCTTCTTGCATTTCCCCCAAGTTGTTTTTTCTCCCATTTGGTTCGATCCTATGTTTTAAATTTGAGGACTTTTTCTGTTTTCTGGTTATGTTTGATTGTCCCCTTATGTTTAAGATGAGGAAACTGAAAGTCTGATCAGGAGGAGCTCTGTGCAAGTGGTTAGAATGTCCCTATCATGAATGTCACATTGTGAAGTGCTGGCTGAACTTTTCTTTGGAAAACTTCAATTTCATTAACTTGCAGTCTATTATCCTTGACTTGTCAGGCTCCTCAAAGAAGGTTTTTCTGATCTCCTTCCTAGAAGGTCAAGTCTGGCTACCAGAGTCCCGAGGGCTACTAGGGAAGAGGGGACTGGCAGCCTCAAATCCAGTACATGAGCTTGCATGTAATCCCTCTCTTTCTCTTATAGAGACCTTGCCTCACATGGGCCCGAGGCGTCCAGACAGAGACCTCTTCTCTTCTCTCCAGAACAGAAGCCTCCAGTATTCTGGAAGGATAAAGAAAGAGCAGTTGTCCACCTTCTTGCAGTGGGTGGGAGCTAGAGAATCACATTTTATCCTGATTTTAAGTCTGTTTTCATTTCCACTCGAAGGATACCGGAAAAAGCATGTCCTGAGCCTTTTGAGAGCTTGTGGTTAGAAACCGGTTCACTTTTCAGCTGTCCTGACTGTAGTCTTTAGATTCACTTGCTTTATGCTACATTACATATGACTTGCACATCAACAATCCGGCTTTCAAAATTATTGTTTTTGCTGCTCTTCTCATAGTTTCTTTGTCCTTGAAGATTTATGCCTTTTATTTTTTTAAATATCATTTTAGTAGTGTTTTGGAGAAGACCCTTATATTTTTTCAATAGACAGATAAAATGATGGCTTGATACCGAAGGCTAGAACTGGTAGCTCACTGTTACCAATGGACAGCAAACATGCAGAGTTGCCAGGTTTTCCAAAATATGCAGGGCTAGGATGAATATAAACCTTTTCCCCATCTCCAAAGCAGTAGGCTAGGAGGGTAGGCCTTAAATTTGAAGGTGTAAAAAGAACCTCTCCCCACGACAGATGGTAAGCTTAGGAAACTTATTGTTACAAGAATTGGTACAGGCTATTTATTTACACGCAGTTGTTTTTTCAAATGTTCAGAAAACACACACACACACACACAAACGCACAAGAAAATGGAGCTGTAGTAGATGACATAAGGAGCAGGTATTTCAGACCCATTAGGTGACCATCTTTCTCCACTCTAGCTCTTGACTTCTGCCCTGATCCACATTCTGAGCTTAATATCCCAAGAGCCCATCTCTGGCTCCTGGCCACAGCCACTCAACTCAGACCCACCCAGCAGAAAGTTGCTTTTCCATTGTTTTGGCTGGCTGATAGAAGGAGCATCCCAGTGTCTAGGTAAAGAACTCTGGCTAGCTATGTTCTTAGCTATAGCCCTCAGCTATAGCTAAGTAGTTTAAATAGTTCACTCAGGAAAGTAACTGAAATAGTTATCAGCTGTTTCCCAAATCTTTGAGAGAGTCTTTCTCTAAGACCTCCTTTAATAAGAAAGCCAACACCCTTCCCATGATCTGCAAAGCCCAGAAGATGGAGAAGGGCCTTGGTACAAATGGACCAACATCACACCGAGGTGTCTGAGCCTCCTGGTTCAGAAGGTAGGTCTCCCCCGGTGGCCATACCCTGAGCACTACAGCCTACCTCACCCTCCTAGGGGCTTTGGGCACCCAGCCTCCCAGGGACCATTCTTTCAGGAACACAAGCCAGAAAACCACAGGGTCTGAAGCAGCCACCAGCCTCCAGAAAGCCATGGGCATGAACGGGCCACCCCCTCCGTCTTGTCGCTTCCCGTTCACCCTCAAGGGAATATAAAAATATAGAAAGGGCTGGAGAGAGGTCATTACCAGGTAAAAACTTCTTCTGCAGGTTGAGAGATTTCATTTTGATCCTGTCTTCAGTGCTGTGTTATGATACAGCAATGTCATGATCACTTCACAGCCATGGAAGGAATTATTTTCACTGGCATCTTTCATTTCTGATCCCCTCATCCTCATGTGTCTGCCTGCTGACAAACCAGAGCTGTCAGAACTACCTGTCACGGCAGGGGGAAAAATACCTTTTTGACAACTGTATCTTCCTCCAGCACACTCTTTGTACCCGGTGTCTGCTTCCCAACCCTTGTTTGTGACATTTTTGTTATTTCAAAGGGCCTCATGAAATTCTCCAAAAAGGAATCTCAAACCCAATTAATTTAAATTCATTTTTGGGTTGAATGTGCTACATAACATATTTAGGAGGGAGTGTGTGCATCATAAAGTGAGGCAGTGGGAGGGCCTTGCTGTAAAGAAACAGCCTCCCTCATTAAAAGCGAACCCAGGACTCTCCAAGGACCAGAACAGGGAAGGGCTCCAGGAGGGGCCTCAGGGTGGCAGCTGCAGGGTTGGGTAGAGGATGCTTGATTCTGATTCTGATGCTAGCTCCATGCTGGTGGGGAGATTTTTCTAGGTGGAAATAAATAGTCCTTCCTGAATTTCCCCCCAAATAACACCACGCAGTGACAATAACAACTTGCCCTTCCCTCCACCAATCCTGCCTTCCCCTTGAACAAGCCACGTCAGGCCCCAGAAGTCCGCCACTGCATTACAAACTCCCAGCTTGCCTGCTCTATCCTCCGATTCCTGAGTCAGGCTGTTTTTGTTTGTTTTCACTTCTGGTTTAATAAAGCCCAACAGCAAATAAAAGGAAAATATGGTTTGCAGAGAAGACATTTCAATGGGGAATTGCTTATTCTCCAAGTTTAATAGCAACCTTTTGGCTTTCGATTTGGGATGGTGGCCTATGCATATGCATTATCGTGTCCCCCTGCAGGATCACACAAAAGTGTCAGTGACACTTGGCAAAAAGCGTAACTCCATGGCAGCCCCTTAAATGTAAGGAAGAGTGTCATCAATGGATCAGAAACGATAAAAAATTCATGGACAATAGAACACAGATGTGACTGAATCATTGCCCTCAGAACCATGAGGGAGAAGGCTCTAGCAGCCCCGCTAGAGCTGCTTCCCAGGGGAGCGCCAGAGGGTCTCCCAGCATGAGTTTGGCTGTGGAGTGATAATCAGAATCACTAGTTGGAGGACTACTAGGACTACCTACAGCTGTGGTTTCCAAATTGTTTTGAGTCACATGCTCTTGTCATTAAAAAGAAAATAATAAGCACACATCCACAATTAATATAAATTTATCTATAAATTATATATCTACACTACGGTCATTAGCAAATACTTCTGCATAATGTATATTTAAGTGAGATTAATTGTTAAATATCATGAGTGAGACATTATCTTCCAAATAGTCTTCATGATAGTTCTGAATTTTAGGGAGCCCATCCCCATCAGAGCTCATGAAGTCATCATTATTTTCATCACATAATGCAGTGAATGAAAGTTAGAAGTATCGGCTTTGCGATTCTCCGGTTGTTTACTAGTGTTGGCATTTTTAAATTCTCTTTGATTCACATTTTTTATGCCGGAATTTTTAATCACTTAACCATTTTGCAAGGATTACATTTTTTTAAATGGAATGTTTTATCCATAAATCTCCTTAGCCAAGAAGATACAAACTGCAATTCAGCACAAGACAATCAAACAAGCAAACAAGTGGATTAGGAATTCCTATTCTCACTTCAAGAATGACAGTCCATATGCTAAAGTTAGGAAGCCTTACTGCCTTTCATACTTTAGATAAATTCATGTCAGTAAAAGTGCTAAGCTTTTCTCTGCCCACCTAAGGGATTGATGTCACATAACTCTCCAGGAGAGCACGCCTGGCACTCACTGGGTTGTTGTTAGCCTCTGGGGTGGGTGGCCCAGTGCCTCCCTGGGTCACAGAGGGGTGGGCTGCAGCTTCTGTACCTGGCTGGCCCTGAGCCCAGTGTGGGTGTCGGAGACAATGGTCAGGAGAGACTGTGCATCTCCCATCCTCCTCAGCAGACCAGGAGACAGAGATGGGGGCTACGCCACTCAAGAGTAAAACAGTGCTGTGACCAGGGTCAAGGCTAGTGTATCTAGGCAGTGGTGGGAATTGTGAACCTGTGTGTCTGCCCAAGTTCAACATCAGCACTCCCCACGAGGTCTTGCACAGTGCAAAAGGGCCTTTGTGTGCCCTCCATACCAAAAGGGCTTGTCTTCCACTCATGAATGTGAAAAGTCAGCCAAGGGTCACAAAGCCTTTGAGAAAAATCAGCAGCATGGAAGGAGAAACCAAGATGAACCAAAACCATAACAACAACAACAAAAGAATCAAGGAAAAGAAAACAATTTAAAAATGGTACTTCTCACTTGGATTCTTAGAGTTATTGAGACAACATTTAAAAGGATTAGCTACCTCTTTCTTCTCCTAGGGCTACAGAAGGAGTCCTTGGGGTATTATAACTGCTCAGTGGTTGTGGTAAAAACACAAGCCAATCCAAATGATAAAATGGTACTGAACCTAATTCACACACATGCACATGAGTACAAGTAAAACCAGAGACATCTGAATAAAATTGGTGGGTTCTGTAAAATGTTAGTGTCTTGGGTGTGATATCACACTACAGTTCTGCAAAGTGTCGGGGAAATAGGGCAAAGTGTACAAAAGATCTCTCTGTATTATTTAGAACTGCATATGAATCTATGAAAATCCCAACTGCGGGGATTGAGATATAGACCTTCTAGTGGTGAGTGGATGTGGACAATAAATGAGAGACGGTGAACAAGGAATAGATACATCTATAAAATGTAAAAGCCAGATATGAGAACTACAGTTACCAGGAATACCGCTTAACAGTATAGAAGAGAGGTAGTTAGTGAAGGCTGGCATTGAATTCAATTGTAAACAAAAGAAAGCCAATGTTACAATAGTCACTTAATTCAATAATTATATATGACAAAATAATTAATAAGAGTAAATTATGATTGCACAAAATGATAAAAAGAACATTCTAGAAATAAGACACAGCCATGACAAATTCTCAACAGAGATCCCATTATGGAACTTTCAGGCCTAGGAACATGAAATTCCTTCATGGTCAAATGAAGGCAGATCTGTCCTCTATTAATCAGAAAAAGAAATTCTAAGCACAACAGTAGCCAGCTTTAGAAATCCTTCTTTCTCAACTACAGAAGCTCTCTGCAGTGTAATATATACCAACACAAATCATGTTTGCAGAGGGCAGTTGGGGTAGGAAGCCAGCCGGTGAAGGAGACCAACAGACTTGCAGTGTTTTTGCGAAGATCAAATGAGGTCATATTATTTATTCAAGGGTCTAATTTACTATTTAACAGGCAGTAGACATTTGTGTTTCTCAGAATAGTATAAGCAATGCTGCAGTAACAAATAAACTCCCAAGTCTCAGGGTCTTGACATGAAAATGTTTATTTATTACTCAGATAAATTATAATGCCGGTCCAATAGCCCTCTTCCAACTTGTAGCTAAAACACAGGAAATATGAGATCTCAAGGTCAATGTGGCTAGGAAAAACTGGTTTGGAGGATTTTGTAAGATGTAAGTGTGAGCCTGGAGCCAGCTCATCACGACACTGCACCTGCATCCCACTGGGCAGAATTCTGTCACATGTTTCTAACGTAACTGCAAAGGAGGCTGGGGAGTGTGGTCCTCCTGCATGAACAAAACAGTATGGAGGGCCCAAATCCCTCTGGAAGCGGTGACCCTGCCCTCCTGCTAGGCTGCCATTCCGCTGCTGTTACTCCTAATGTCCTAACGGTAACGAGAGCAAAGCCTGACACTTCCTATCTGGCACTGGCCACTTTTCATTGTTTTGGTTTATGCAACAACCCTACCAAAGAAGTTTATAATTTATTATTATAAATCAAGACTTGGGGACGTTGAAATTGCCTGAAGTCATAAGCTAGTGATATTTGTCTTATTACCAGTACTTTCCCTACTAAAAGGGAGAGCGTATCCTCCAAGGGGCTGGGGAGCCTCGGCACAGGCTCTCTGGAAGGCTCCAGCCCTTCCCAGCTGAGAGCCACCTGCCTGGTACATAACCATTAGAACATCTGTAAAAAGCTTCCCTCCACGGTAATTTTTTCTTTGATTTACTGGTTGTGTTAAAATTGTTGTTCTGTAATGGTCAAGTCTGGAGGATGTTGCACTTAAAGAGAAAATTGCCTTAAATAAAAACGAATGTTACTAAAATCCCTTCTCTCCCAATGAAATGATTCTCCTGTATTTTGTTCTCCTTGTGAGCACACCAAAAAAGCTTCTTTGGTCTATTATTTCCCAATTACCTCCTCTAGTGTTAGCTGAGAGCAGAGAAGGAAGATGGGATCATGAGGCTCATAACATTTGATCTTTTCCAGGCTTCAGCAAACCTGTGAATCACTTTCATAAGCTAAATCAATATCAGGTGTCACCTGGTGGCAGGTAAGGGCAATTCGATGGCTTTTCTAATACCTTACAGGCATTGATTTTCCCACAGATCAGGAGAGAGGAGGCTGAATAGGGAATGGAGAAGCAGGCAAAGGCAAAGTGACCGTGCCGCTCGGCAGGTGGGATCGGACGATCTCAGGCCTCACATCTGCCCTGACTTCACCTCGATTTCCCAGCTGCCACAGGCACGGCCCATCTCCCTTGGAGCACTCCCAGGGCCAGAAGGCCAGAGAAGGCTGCTTAGCACCGGTGGGTGAGAATCAACCTGGACCCCGCATTCACCAACTGAAATAGGGCAGTTCTCTGTTTTAAAGGGCTGAATGACCCAGACAGCCTGACTAAACAATGGTCTCAGAGAATGTGAGGTGGAAAACATGCTTCTCAAAGTCTGCTCCCCACCAGCAGCAGCCCGGAGGAACTGGTTAGAAATGCGAATTCTCAGGCCCCACCCCACACCTACTGGGACGGAGTGTCCAGGGGGCTGGGCCCAGCCATCAGAGCTATAACAAGCCCAAGGAGATCCTCACGTGTGCTACAGCTTGAGAACTGCTGTACCGGAAGAACTTCCAGAGATCATTAGGCTGAGCTCCTCATTTCCTGGAAATGGAAAGTCAGAACCAGAGACAGTTGTGGTCTATCAGGATGGGAACCCAGTTTCTTGGCCCCGCTTCAGTTCCACCCTTTGTTGCTTCCTCTGGGCGGCTGACCCAGCACACTGGAGTTGAGTGGGGGGACCCTCCAGAATACAGAATGACTGTTGTGACACTGGGCTGAAGCCCAGAGCCCGGAGCTGGGAGGCCCTGTTGGGGACACAGGTGAGAGCTGCCTCTGCACTGAGCATAAGCCACTGACTGCTCAGAGAGCGAGCAGACTGACAGTGCCCCAACTTCCAGCAGCATAGTTGCTGCTGCCCTGAATCCCAGACAGACCCTCAGATGCATTTGTCATGGGGAAGCATGTCCAGGCCAGACAGTGGCAAGCTTGCTTCTCGGGCATGCCTCTTCCCTGAGAAAGGGCAAAAGCAGAGGGATGTGCTTATCCCTCATCCTGGACAGCCCAGATTCTGTTCCTGCTTCCCAGGCCCTCCCATTTGGTCATCTCTCACCTGCTCATTGTCTTGTCCAATATCACTGCCCTCTAGATACTCTTTATTCAAGAATAGAGAAAGATACCTCCAACTAACCATATTTAAAATCTTTCCCCATCTTCCCTCAGCTTCAGGAGGAAACCCACACTCCCTTCCTGGCATATTCTGTCCTATACAACTGATATCTGGCCCTCTCCACCCTCCCCTTCTGCTGCTTCCCTACCAGGGCTTCAGCCCACCAGGAATGCTACCCTCCCAGCTCTGCTACTTAATGTCCACTTCTTCCAAAATCCAAACTGAGGTCTGCACCTCTGAAGATCCAGAACCCCCTCCCCAGCCACATCCCTCCAGAAGCCATGCCTATTTCCAGCACAGCCCTAACCTCAGATCCAAAATACATTTGTCTGTCATACACACACACACACACGCCCTGCCGCAGACAGTGAGAGTCCAAGTGCAAAGTGATCTCACTGGTGATGATGTCCTAAAACTACTAGCATTTATGTTCAGACGGTACCCGTATCAGATATTTTTAATTGCTTGGGTATTGCTCCAACTTCTCTCCTTTGAGTTCCATCTCAAGTAGGAGATGCAGGGAAGTTTAAATTCCTATAGCTTCATATTTTGTTCTCTTTTTTTTCTTTCTATGCTAATTATGCATTATCCTTCCCAGCTGGAAGATCCCTGGAGAGGTGACCCCACCCAGCCCCTGCCTCTAAGCAAGACTGAAGGAGGCTTCTGGGCTCTTTTCTACAGCAGGTGATGTCTACACCTCAGTCAGCTTGGAGAAGGTACAGATCTGGATCCGACGCTGGGGTTGCCGCCTGCAGAGCAGGCCACATTCTCTTAGCCTTCCATTGTCAACGGGCAGAATAAGAAACCCTTCAGGCTTGGTGCGACTCAGCCTGGAGCATGTACCCAGGGACACCTCTTTAAATATGCTTTGTGCTGCTTAAAATAAAAGTTACCGTGTCTCCTTGCTTTTATCTAAATTTAACCCCATTACTTTCACTATCTCAGTAATAAAGCAGATTGAAGTGTTTCGTGGAAGAGGTTTGAAATAAAAAGCTTGCTTTCCTTCTTATTTTCTTTCCTTTTTGTTTATATCCTGCTTCAGTTAAAAAAAAAAAAAAAAAAAAAACTTGAGGCACTCAGGGAATATTGTAGGTCTTCACAAGCTCCCCAACTTACAGATGGAGAAATATTCAAACACTTCCACTGGTCATTTGAAGCCTAGACCATGTTTTCAACAAGTAGAGGCTTCCTTAATGGTAGTTCCCAAAGAAACAACAGCTAAGGTGAGGCAGGAATGGGAACTGCCAACCTTGAGCCTGCTCTAGGCACTCGGGTCATCAGAGGATGACCAGGAAAACAAATGAGTCGGGCAGATTGGTAAGACTATTCACCAAGGAATCACAGACTTACACAGCCAAGAGGGAGGGGAAACAAGCGAGGCCCCAATCAGGACACCCCAACAAGATGGGACACCTGGGTTGATCTCCCATGTGTTCTTTGCAGCACCTCAACACAGGCTGGCCTGAGTGCCAGGACACAGCGCAAAGGATAGGACCTGCTCTTGGTCAGCAGAGAGGACAAAGCTGGCAGGTCTGCCAGGAGACTTTGGGTTCTCCTGAAGGAGCCCCAACCGCAGCTTCATTCAACCTGTTCCTCCACTTGGCATGAGTCATCCTATTTGTGTCTCCCTGCTCCAGAATCAGCTGTTCTTCCTTGCCTAAAATAGCCCCAAAGCCTCACGGTTGGCTATTCCTATGTACCAGACTGGGAGAGAAGTGTTCCTAAAATGGATGTTTACTAACAGGCCCTCTCTTGCTTATTTTGGTATTGCCAGCCCCAAACTGTTCCTCTGGGGACCCCCCCTTTCCTCAGCTCAAAGTGACCTGGGAGAACTCCTCAGAAAGGGAACCTGGGCTAGCTCTACCCACTATCCTATGAGTCAGGTTAGGCCAGGTTTTGCTGCACCAGCAAGCAACTTCAAAATCTCTGTGACATCACATGACAAAATTGTCTTGGGCCCATGGGAAGGTTCTACTCAGATTAGACACTCTGACCCATGGTGATAGAAGCTTCATCTTGACTTGTGCTTCCATGATCACCACAGCAATGGGAAGGAAGTCAGGTTCTTGAAGTCTTCTACCTGGAAGGAGCACAGTTCATACTCACTCATAGTTCATTGCCCAAAGTAAATCACTCAGCCCCATATGGAGGGAGATATAGAAGTACATGGAGCCCCATAGAGAAGCCCTCAAAGAAGGACAGAAGCATGGTGCTATTATGTGCTCAAAAGGTGGTGAATGAGCTAGAAATATCTGGTGAACAACCATAACCAGCCTCAATTGGACCCAGACAACACACTTTCCCAAACACAGCAAGCCCACAGATCCTTCTCACACCGTTTGCCAAGAGCTACGTAGAACCATGCTGACACCTCCAGATACAAACCCAGTCTGTTCAGAGACCACACTCTCTCCCATCTCTCCTAGGGGAGCTTTAATTATAGCAAACAGCCCTGTCATCTCTGCCATGGAATCCCAGGGTACCGGGGGAGAGTGAAAGCAATCTCTGCGTCACACGTCTGCTCTGCAGCCTCCTTGAAGAAAAAGACCTGTTCTTTTTAAGGAAATTATAAATAGGAGGAAAATCCTAGAGCCTTCTCTACTCTCCCATTCTTGTGCCAAATAATTAGGTCCTTCCCGTTCCTCCTTTCCGGACTGTTGAAAGCACTTGCAAATCAAAATAGTAAAAACAAAACAAAACAAAAAACAGTTAACAAAAATTAAATATTGCAAGGAGATATAGTGTGTGTGGTCGGGGGTGGGAGAGTGAATAAAATAGATCTCCTCCAACCCACGTTCTCTCCCTCGGAAAGACTGTCTAAGAGACATACCCAGTTGGGCTGCAGGCTATGATATAATTAGAACAATATTGCCCAATTGCAAAGACATGTGCCTGTTTGCATGAAATGGAAGCATCTGCTGAAATTATTTGAGGTGTCCCATCACTAATTAAAAGAGCTTTCATTTATAGAGGATGCACCATATGGATGCTGTTGATTCTTGGGTTGCTGGATGTGAATGAGCACTGGGGGAGTTGTTGGGGCAGGTGTATGGTAAAGAATATCCGGCAAAATATGATCCAGCCTTCCAAAAATTCTCCTTACAAGGTGGTATGGGGGCGGGAGAGGTGCGTCTGGAAGTTTTAGGGAGGCACAGAAACGTGACATGTCATCCTGAATTGGACCCGGTTTATCTGTGACCGCTTATGAAATTTACCCCTGGAACCTCGCTGTGTGTGTCCCTTTTACTTGTCAAACCACTACCTTGACCTCATGGAGCCTTCCAGGTAAACAGGATCTGTTGCAGAATTTGTGGGACCCTGCACTAAATGAAAACACAGGACCCCTTACTAAAAGTTATTAAGAATTTCAAGACAGCAATAGCAGAACATGAAACCAAGTGCAGGCTCTTCTGAATATGGGGCCTGTGTGCACCTGGAAAAAGCAAGACCTGCCAGACAAATAGGGACCAAGACGTAGGGAGGTTAAAGCAGAACCGGGCCAGAAAATAGTCACCCTGGCTCAGTATAGCCTCTAAGGGGCTTCCACAGCCACACTACACTCTGAGGGCCACACAGCCCGTGCTCTTGGCAGGATGGACTCAGAGGGAAGCAAGGACTCGCTGTCACATCTCTGTATTAGGCAGAGTGATAAAACCCAGATGCTGACTTTTGGCCCCAGGTGATTTCCCCTACTTTATATCTTCTCTACTCAGAAAATTGTGCTGCCTCTTGGCTCCACTTTGCATCATTCTCTGCTAGCACATACTGACTCCTGGAGTCCATGTACATCCCATTTAATACAGCAAAGTGGCCCAGGAAGTAGCCAGATCGGCACCATGAAAAACAAAGTCAATTAACAGCTGAGCTGGAAACGTGCATTCAGGAGACCCTGGCAGAGCTGATCCCTATCATTCTTTTTAGTTAGAAGGGAGGTAACGGACGATTCAAGACGGGATTTTCACCCAACTTGGGCTAGAGAGTCAACAACTGAAGCATGCGTTAAACAATTACAGAATTCTTTCTCTCAAAAAAGATACAATTATCTTTTCAAGGAAAAAGATAATTCAAGGGTCAAGGAAATAATAGTCACTGAATTCAGTCCTCTGAATCAGGGTTTTTTGTTTTGTTTTGTTTTTAAGTTCAGGGAATGGTCCCATTCCAAAATCACTTTGGCGTGCAGCAATACCTCCGTTTTAGATTTCAGCTTTTAAGACGTGGCCTTAAAGAGGCAGGAGATCCGCAGCATACACTACAGAAATGCAACACATCAAAATTGATTCTAGGTAAAGCTGTACTTGGAAAGGAAAATGCAAAATCAATTACTCAGAGTCTCAACTTAAAAAACTAGAAAAAGAGAAAAGTAGACCCAAAGTAGAGAGAGTAAAGAAAATGAGTAGAATGAAAAGTTGGTCTTTGAAAAGTTCAACAGAACCAACCAAGTCTAACTACAGAGATCAAGCCAAAATCCTAAAAGAAAGAATATCCCCAATTTAGTAATGAAAGCTCTTATCACCGCTGATCCTCCATACATGAAAAGGATAACAACAGTTGGTTAGTTAGCATTCCCTGGAATACTATTCAGCAATAAATGCTTATAATGAAGTGAAAGAACATCTAGAAACATTGCCAGTTTTACTCAGAAAATCAAGGGCAGAATCAGGATTCAAGTGCAGGCAGGTTGACCTCAGGGTTCTAGTGCTCCCATGTGCTACTACCCTGCCTCCCTTCCTCTGCCAGGGCAGACTGTCCGCTGGACCACTCTTCTGTCTCTTTGGTCCCTGTCCAGATTACTGATGGTGGCTTTCCAAGGCAATAGATGTGTAGAACTGTACCCTCAGTCATCCATTTACACAAAGACGGTCACAATACAATTGCAACAGAAAAGAAAATCTTACCTTTCACTGTCCATTGTGGTTGAACATATAGAACCAATCTCCTTGGGTTGAATTCCCCTCAACAAGGACCGTTTCCCCTCAATGTAAATGTCAAAGAACAAATTGTCAAGAAGGATGTGTGACCATTTCTTTGGGTCCCTTGGTGGGATAGAGCTTCCAATACCTCAAGGAGTTTGGAAATGACCTGGGGTAATTTGACGGGTAATATATAGGAAAAAATGAGAGCCATATGGGAAGAGTAGCTAAAAATGCTTGTAAAGGCTGAGACAGAGTTCAGGTATGGGAATTGGGTTGGAAGATGACTGAGCCCACAAGGAGAAAATGATATAGTCCAAAAACTTCAGTTATGATAAACAAAAAGACAAATCTGTGACTCATTCTCATCTTCCTCCTGGGTCATCTGTTTATCTGGGAGATGGTTTCTGGTTATTCTTTTAGTGGTTCTTCAGAGGATTTTTCAGAAAAGTCTACCTTGGACTTCTTCAAACTCTTGGACTCTGAAGGGCTGGAGAGAAAAGAGAAAGTACCATTTGTGTGTTCTGAGTCTGAGAAAGAAGCAAATCAAGCATCTGGGAGATCCAGATTGTGCTCAATAACCAACTACAGAGAAGAGGACAAAGAATTCTATAATATGTTTAAACACAACTTAGGAAAATGATTGTTTTATACAATGTATTTTTTACATTTCTTAATTGAAATAACTATGTTTCTGAATCAATCAAAAATTCCAATATAATCAACCTCCTTGATAAAAATACCCCAGACTTATTTCAAGAAAATAAGAAGAATCTCCCTCTTTCAATTTAAATGCAGCAGGAATCAATTTCCAATTTGTCCTCAAGGAAACTTTCCCACTTGACCCATGGTATGCTCTAGGGCATCAGTGCTTCCTCAGAACTGTCCTCCTCATCAACAGATGTGTCAACTTAGGACTAGCCAGCAGCAGTATTCCCTCCCTGAGTGCCCCCCAAACCCCTCCCTCCTGCCCCTAGACACTCATTCTCTGCCTTGGAAGACAAGATCAAAGTGTCAGAGGCTAAGAGGAGATTCAGCCACAGGTGGTGTGCTAACTGATCAAGAGCTTTGTAGGGGACCTGTCAGGGAGATGGGTGGTCCTGAAGTTGAGGAGACACACACAAGAAATTATTGTAAAAGAATTAAAGGACAAACCAACTATCAGCACTGGGGAAAGCAAAAGACAGAGACAGATCCAAAGCGATGACCAATATCCTTCCTAAAGTATGGAAGAGGTGACTGCTCAGCCATCACAGTGACAAAAGTGGGATCAGGGGCATGACAGGCAAGCAGCTCTGTTGTCTTGTGTTTGTGTGGGGACCTCAGTGTGGACATCAGATAACCTGTGGGGAAACCCGTGGGAAAGAGCAAATGCCTGCCATACTCTGGATGAGATAAACGTCCTTGCAGCAGGAGTTCCATTATGCCCTTGCACGACAAAGGGAATTTTTTTAGGACAGTAGACTACCAGTGAGTCTCTGTGGTCTCCAGAATAAGGTCATCCAGAATAAGTCTACACCTCGAGGTCCTCTGTGCACGGATAATCAGGGTGATATTCCATGGACTAATCAAAATTGATCACTGGCCATAGTGTTAAAGCCAGGTGACTCTGGAGGCCCCCAAATAGAACTGGACATTAATCTTTAGTTCTGGGTTTGGGGGACTCCTGTGGGATGGGGCTCATTGTTCAAGACTGATGACAGTACATGGGCAGATTTCAGTACTTAAACAAGCAGTATGGCCCTACCATAGGCACTGGTTGAATCTGCCCAGCTAACAACATTATCTATAGCAGTCCCTAAGTTTGACCCTTGTACCAGCCAGCATGGTCTCTATACAGTACTGCCCAGCTTAGCACACTATGCCATGCCTCTCTGACTTTGCATTTGATGTCCTCTTACCTGGAATGCCCTCCCGCCATCCTGGATTGTTACTTAGAGCAGAATGTCTATCTAACTCCTGCTTTCTCTTCGCTTGAGCTAGTCCAATACCAAGTATCTAAACTGGACAAGTACACACTGCACGGAAGTGTCTTCCTTTCAGACGGCCCACTCCTTGGAGGTGATGATGCCTCTAATTCTTGTTCCTCCTTGTGGGTCCCCTTTGGAATTATGGACCCTGCTGGGCCCACAGATGGCCCTCAGTAAATGTCTCCTGCAAGGGACTAACAACAACAACAAAAATGATGTTATTGGAATAGTGAGATAAATCAGAAATGAAGAAGAGAATTCCCATCTCTTGCATCCCTACCCCCCATGGAGCTACTTTTAAGCTTACTGCACTTGGTCTGTGTACCACAATAATATCTGATGAGTATTCAGCATTTATTAGCTTCCAAAAGCTTACATGGGCATGTATTTAATCTACAACAAACTTCTGAGTCATGTAATATAATTAATCCCCATTTCACAAATGGAATATCTGAGGCAAAACAAAGCAAGATGACTTGCCCACAGTGCTTCTGGAATCCAATCACTTAACCCTTTGGTTTGTCAACTCTCAGACAAATGAGGATCTCTCCAGAAGAATTTGCTTCTTGGGTTTTCTTTTCAGCTATTTTAGGATTGATCCTTCTATACCTCCCCCATCCCAAGAAGATGTTGATTTCTTCCTGGTAACATTGTAATGGGAGACAAGCCAGCACTCCATAAGATCAATTTCTGTACCAATAAAGCTTACTTAAATTTGTTCTGGATCAATGGAAGTTCTGTTCTACAAGCCCATGTGGAAAACAATACAGATTAAACCCTTTGGCTGAAAATTCCAGACCACTGCCCACATAATTTTTATCTATGTTGGTCAGGCCATACTCATTATTTTGATGACCGATTGGAAGAATTCAGCTGTTTATTGCAACTTACCAGTGCTTTGATATTAATATTAATGGACATTTTTTGGATGCACTATGGATTAACCATTGCCCTAGAAGATATGCAAATGTTCTCTTTTACCCCTCCCCAGAATCTGAAGAGGTAGTTGTAATTATTACTTCCATTTCAAAATTAAAGTAACTAAGGCACAACAACGTTTACTAGGTTATACAAGCTTCTGCAGGTAGTTGGTAATGGACCCAAAATTCAAGCTTTTACATGCTGATTCCATGTGCTAGAACCTAACTGGGTCATGTGTGTATCTTCTGCTTATTGTTTACAATTTTTCACTGGAACTGGGTGTGATGCTAGACCCTAAAATGTGGTGTGTTGGAAAGCCTGCTTAGCTGAGGATCAGACAACATCCAGAAGCATGAAACAATCTTCCAAGAAAATTTCTCTTGGGGGTCCCTTAGTTCTAAGTCTGTACAGTCCTGTGATTCTCTGTATCAGTAGATAATATGGTACTTAATTTTGTCATGTCAACTTGGACTCATGTTCTTTGGGGACAAGTATTAAAAGATAAATATACATATGGACACAGATATTAATATAGATGCAGATACTTAGAATTATTTAGCTTTATTCTGTGCCAAGCCTTGTATCATTCGCTTTGGATTCAGGATTGTATATAATGCCTCATGACAAATATTAGAACTGATGTTACATTCTCATTTTACAAATAGGGAAACTGAGATTCAGCAAAATTGAGCAAATTTCCCACTGTTACCCAGTGAAGAAGTGACAGAACTTATACTCCAGAATCATCAGATTCCTAAGCTAGGGCTCAGTAAAGAAGCAAGCACTCTTCGGGTTATACAATCAGTGATCACTTGCCAACTGATTTTGTCACAGGCAAACACCACAGGAATCATCAAAAACAGCAATGACACCTAGTGTTTGAGATGACCTAAGGAAGTTTTTTGCAAATAGCAGGACTACATTGTGGCCCACATTTGCCTTCTTGAATATGCTACAATTCTGTTCTTGTAAAACATCCTTCCCTACATTTCTTGTAAAGCATCCTTCCCTACATTTCTTGTAAGCCCATGTGCCCTTGAAGAATTGGTGATTACCTTGGGAAATCTAGCTGGCTGAGACTCCCTAC
The DNA here is from genome assembly GCF_011764305.1 of Mustela putorius furo. Taxonomy (NCBI): domain Eukaryota; kingdom Metazoa; phylum Chordata; class Mammalia; order Carnivora; family Mustelidae; genus Mustela; species Mustela putorius. Next base: position 106,158,223 of record NW_025421987.1, on the reverse strand, counting down.
CTTCCCCAGGTAAAGTGAGTCTTCCTCCTAGCCAGCTGCACAGCTCTGGGCATTTACACTTATGGGGCTCTCTTTGGCGTTGTGGCCATTACCTTGTCACCATAGGACCAAAGGTCCATGGCTCAAACTCCATGACTCAAACTGGAAACAGTGTTGGCAACTTTAACAAATGTGCAATGCTTGGATTTGATTTCCAGCTCTTGCACTAGCTAGCTAGATGAACTTGGGCAGATTATATAACTCTTTGGCCTCATTTAAAAAAAAAATGGGGTTTCCAGGTGAGAATCAAATAAGACAGTGCCTGTCAAAGGCTTGGGGCATTGCCTGTCCCATAGTAAGTTCTCCATAAATGGCAACAAACGTTATATTGCCCTATTGCTCTTTGCACATCTGCTTTTTCCTCTGGTCTGACAAACCCCTCAAAGACATGACCCTTTCTTATTCATCTGTGTCTCTTCAGCAACTATCAAGGTGCTTTCACCAAGTAGATGCATAACAGATGTCTGTGGAGGGATGGATTTGTATGCCTTTCATCCTCTGGCATCTCTTAGACTCTGCCTCCTCCACTCCCCATATCTGGAGCTGAGGGGCTACCCACTCTGGGCTTGGCAGGTGTTTCTTTGTCTGGCTCCAACTTATGAGGCACCCACTCCCAAGCTCTCTCATTCGCTCTGATTCATCACTCCCGGAGCTCCATGTTCAACATGGCTTTATGTAGCGATACAAGTGGCAGTTCAGTGGTGTGTGCAAGTTTTGCTTTCATTTTGAATCAATGGAAGTTTAAAAAAAATCTTACCTTATTCCTCAAAGGCCCATAAAGTCCTTCATGGGGCTCAAGAGAATTGTTCACTGCTAAGATTTTAAAATTGCTTCCAAGTTACTTATCATTCATTCAGGCTCATGCTATTCTTTAAAATTCTTATTGATTTTGGAAACAGTCCTTTAATTGATATCAAAAAGCAATTACATTTTCCAGGCTGTAAATCTGCTTCACTCCCAGGATTAAATTCATCATCTCTGTAAATAATTTTCTCTTATTATGTATACGTATTAAGCAAACTATAAATAGCACCATTAGTGTACCCATGGTTGCCTTAACAATCAGTGACCTGTATTTGATTTAGAAAAATTGATTCCTGCTGAAAATTTCCCTTAAATGAAATTGCCATCCCTCTGAATGCCTGGGCAAATGAAGGCATTAAAGAGTTGTTTCCCTCCACCTTCTCCTGGACTTCAATATAGCAGTTTTAAGTAGGGATTTACATAGATGCACCTGTTGATGAGCAGTCCTTAAAAATCACTGCTGGCACAGCATGCATGATAGTTTAAGATGGTCAAGTTTGAGTTTTTAAAAAAAGTGACTTCTCAGCGTAACATTTCTTTTTTTTTTTTTAAAGATTTATTTATTTATTTATTTGACAGAGAGAGATCGAAAGTAGGCAGAGAGGCAGGCAGAGAGAGAGGAGGAAGCAGGCTCCCCGCTGAGCAGAGAGCCCGATGTGGGACTCGATCCCAGGACTCCGAGATCATGACCTGAGCCGAAGGCAGCAGCTTAACCACTGAGCCACTCAGGCGCCCTCAGCGTAACATTTCTTTCTAAGCATGCAGAGGGACATGGGGCCCTCTTCTTGAAGTGCAGCTGGGGGAGTCTGTGGGGTGGCAGAGTTTGGGGAGGCAGGAAAGCTTAGGGGTACTACAAGAGCAATCTACATCCCCTGAGCATGGTTACCTCAAGGGTCTCCAATAATATGGGAAAATTTTCATGATGTGACATCAGGAGAAGAATGCTGAATCCAGGGTGATACCTGGGGTATGATCAAAGAAACATAAAATATGAAGCTATTTGGATAAAGACTCAAAGGAGACTTAGGAAAATTAAAATAGTTGATTTAGGGTGATTGATACATAAATTTACTTCTTCGTTTTTCTTTCCTCCTCTCTTTCTTCCTTTTCTATATTCTTATACTGTTATTTGCTTAATAAATATACAAGTGGGGAAAGTGGAAAGAAAAAAAGGAGGAAAAGAATATTTGAGTAAGAAAGATCTTACTCTTAGGTTTAGTCAAAATTGTTTACTAACCCTATGACTCCAAGGAGTTGTGGTGTGAAGAAAAGTGGTAGATTTTTGTGTTATACTCAAGAAGGAACCAGCTTACCCCCAGTGAGCAGGCTGGGGAAGCTTCACATTCTACAGGCCTTTTGATAAGTCAAGGAGATAAAGTTTTTAAGGTGCTCAGCACTCAAGATGCACTCTGATCCTCACCTTCCTCATCTGTAAAATTAAAGATATTTTATGCTTACGCTGTCAATACTAGCTTATTTAAACCATAAGGAAAACTACTTTTCAAACTATGAAATTATGTACAAACACACTTTTATTGACCTAGATGAGATTAGATTTTGAAAGAGGAAAGCAAGGTGGTTGTCCAAGTGGACAGAACCTGTAACCTCCCCTGCCTAATGACTCCCTTTGCTTGGTTAGGCATCTGAAAAGTTTGCCAATGCATCTGACCCTATCAGGGTCAGGATACTTTTGTGGCATAAAGACTTTTCATTATACTGCAGTTTCTCCATGGGGTAGAGAGACAAATGGATGGCCACATTTTGAGTCTTTACCCCTGTAATGAATTCTGAAAAGTAACTCTTTGTTGACTTAGAAATGAGACCCTTCATCACTGGGATGGAGACCTGAGGTATATAGGCTCCTTAAAGGCACAGGTGGAACTGGGTGAAAAGGCACCAAAACAGTTTAGCCCGAAGGAGTCCTCCTTTGGCTTTCTCTACCCTAACATGTGTATAATTGTGGTTTCAGAAGAAGAAACAAAGTAGAGAACATTTCTGTGACTTCTTAGAGTTTCTTCATGCCTCTTTCTGATCAACTCCCCCTTTCCCCCATTCACAGGGATTCACTATTCAGTTTTCATCACCATAGCTTAGCTTTGCCTATTCTTAAGCTACATAAAAATGAGATTGTGTGGTAGGTACTCTTTCGAGTCTGTCATGTTTTCCTCAATGTTTTTGGGCTTCATTCATGTTTTTGTAGTTATAAGTAGCTTATTCTTTTTTGTTTCTGAGTAGTTTTCTACCTGAATATAAATAACAGTTTGTTTCCTGATTTTCCTATTTATAATGAAGACTCACAACAAAATTCAAAATGAAGGGCAATTCTTCAACCTGATAAAGGGTATTTATAGCAAAGCTATAACATGTGCTTCCTGATTCTGACCAATTGGTCCTGTCTTAATTTGTTCAGGCTGCCATAACAAAATACCATAGGCTGGCCAGCTTAAACAACACAGTTCTGGAGGCTGTGAATCTCCACAGTCTGGATGCCAGACAGCTGTCCTATTCTTGTGTCTTTGTATGGTAGAGAGAGAGACAGAGAGAACTCTTTGGTTTCTTTTCATAAGAGAACTAATCCCATCATGAGAATTCCATCCTCATGACCTCAGGCAAACCTAATGATCTCCCAAAGGCCTCATCTCCTAAAACAATCACATTTGAGTGAGGGCTTCAACATATGAATCTGGGCAGTACACAAACATTCAGAACACCACATTTCTGCCCCTGATCCCCCAAAATTCATGTCCTTCCTCCACACAAAGTACATACATTCTATCCCAACAGCCCCAAAGTCATAACTCATTCTAGCATGAACTCCAAACTCTGAGATCTTATTAAATGTCATCTAAGTCATATATGGGTTACACTTGAAGTAAAATCCATCCTGAGGTAAATTCTTCTCTGTCTGTGAATCTATAAAACTAAACAAGTTATGTGTTTCCAAAATGCAATGATGGAACAGGTATAGGATAAGCTAAACGGGAGAAATAGGAAGGAGAAAAGGGTGACAGGTCCAAGCAAATCCTAGAGTTAGCAAAGCATATTCCATGAGATCTTAAGGCTTGAGAATAATTCTCTTAGGTTTAATGCTCTGCCCTCTAGGCCCTGGGGTGACAGAAGCCCCCCTACAGCTTAGTAAGATGGCCCTATCCCTTCAGCTTCATGGGCTACTGTTCACACAGCTCTCTGTGATAACTTTGCCCCTGAGTTACTAGCCCTCCAAGCCAGAGAGGTGGCCCCACCCTTTGAAACATAGTCAGAACTAGCCCCATCCCCTGAGCCTGTGGTGGGAATGGCAGCTATGATGATCTCCCAATGACCTTTGGTGTCTTTCTTCCTTTTCCTGGAAAAACACACATGTTTACAATCTGCCTTCATTTCATTTCATTTCATTTCATTTCATTTCATTTATTTTCCATTTCTTTTCGTTCCAGCTTGCAGTATTTCTGCAGGTAAAATCCTGTCTCTACTCCTGGCTTCTGTTGAGATGACTGATTAGGTCCTTGGTTCACACTCACACTAATCTCGTTATCGGTTAGCCACATGCTTGGTGTTCTCTTCCAAACATGCTTTCTCACTTTTTTTCCCCCCCGTATGGATAGACTGAGAATTTTCTAAATATTTAAGGTCTGGTTCCTTTATTTTTAAATCTTGTTTCTTAAATTCTTTAACCAAGATTTAGTTATCAAGCTTCCTTGTGGTTTTATTTCATCAAACATTCCTTCTTCAATTTATTTCTATCTTCTTGTACTTCACTATAGGCAATCAGGAGAAACCAAACCTCTCCATTAATACTTTGTTTAGAAATCTCCTCAGCTAAGCCTGGGTGGCTTAGTCAGCTAAGTGTCTGACTCTTGATTTCAGCTCAGGTCTTGATCTTGGAGCCATGAGTTCAAGCCCTGCATTGAGCTCTATGTGGGGCATAGAGCCTACCTAAAACAAAATGAAAAACAAAAACAAAAACAAAAACAAAAAAACCTCCTTAGCTAAATATCCAATTTTACTGGTCACAAGTTCTATCTGCCACAAACACAAGAACACAAACAGAATCCACCTGAGTTCTTTACCACTCTACAACAAGGATGGCCTTTGCTCTATTGTCTAGTAACATATTACTCATCTCTGTCTGAGCCCTCATCAGGATGGCCTTCGTTGCCCATATTTCTACCAACATTCTGTACATAATTCTTTATGTAGTCTTTTAGAAGATAGAGGCTTTCTCTACAGCTTTCCTCTTTTCTTTCTGAGCTCTCACTGGCATGCACCTCAAAACTCTCCTAGCTTCTGCCCATCAACCCAATTCCCAAGCTGCATTTCTAGGTATTTGTGATGGTAGCTCCCCAGTCCTTACTACCACTTATTGTTTTAATTGGTTTTATAACATCTGGGTTATTATAACAAAATGCTACAGACCGGGGTAGGGGAGCAGGGGCTTAAAAAACAGACATTTATTTCTCACAGTCTGGAGGCTGCAAAGTCCAAGGTGTCAGCCGATTTGGTTCCTGATGAGAACTTGCTTCCCGTCTTGAAAGACAGTTGCCTTCTCTCTCTGTGGCCACGTGTACATGGGAAGAGAGAGAGGACCTTGAGCAGGGCGCACACTTGCTTCCTTCCTCAGATCATCCCCTGATAGGGAAAATGTCACTCTTACCCTGCTGTCTAGCAGCTTACACTAGAGAAGACCTCTCCCCACTATACAGTCCTCAGCTCTGAGCCAGGTTTTCTCTTCAGGCTTCTCCATCCCAGAATGTCTTCCCACTCTAGGAGACACAGGACAGAAGCTCTTAGTGGTTCTTCTAATGGCTCCATCTCTTAGGTGAAGGGGAGATGAAAACATTCTCCTCTTTCTCCCACAGACAGACAAGGGGACATGCCACACTACTCCAACCACTCTTGCCATAGAAATTCCCTCTTCCAACCTCTCCAGACTTCTCCTTTTTTAAAGCTGCAAGTGGGTAAAAAATTTTTTTTAAATTAAGAAAAAAAAAAAAAAAAAAGCTTCCAGTGGGTGATCAGCTAACTTTATCACCTTGCTTTGGAATGTGAGGTTACTTGGCACTTACCACATTGTTACTGGATCCCAGTTAAAACAGACTTCAAATGATCTTCATTTTAACAAACTCATATACGTTAAGTCTTGATAAAGGTGGATGGTGGTTCACATGTTCATCTTATCATTTCTATTGTTTTTTTTTATTTCTAATACGTCCCAATAAACATTTTTAAAAAGATGAGTGTCAAACATTTTTGACCCTTGATCATCATCGAGTGGTCAAACAAGGTCTCTCCAGGGAGCCAGTATTTTAGCAGAGAACTAAATGAAATCAAAGGTAGGAAGATTGTCACAGGCCATGGGGACAGCAAGTACAAAGGATTAAAGTTATTAATAAGTCCAGCATGTTCCAAAACAGAAAGATGGTCTCTAGGGCTGCAGTGGGGTGAGTAAAAGGCAGAATAACAGATGAGACCAGGGAGATAGGCAGGGGCCATTTCCTGCAATTTCTTGCTGACCATGACTGGACTCCAGATTTCATCCTAGGAGCAAAGGAAGATGTGAAGGGTGTTGAATAGGAACGCACACTAAGTAATTCACACTTTACAAGACGCTTCTTGGCTCTAGTGTGGAGAGAGCCTCTCCTGGTGAGAATGGGCTCAGGGGACCATTTTCAGTGATCTGAGGGAGAGATGGGGTATGCCACAGACCACCTGGAAGTTATTCTTCCTTGGTTCACAAGGAGGCTACATTTCTCAGTCTGTTTTGCATTGAGAGTGGCCATTTTCTTCTTTTTCTTTCTTCTTGCCAATGAAATAGACATAGAAATGATGTGCTTCATTTCTGGGCCCAGGTGGTTAGGAAGCAGTATGTTGTCTCCTCCTTCGCTTTGCCCATCTGTTCCAGGAGTGGTACCTGAAGACTTAGGGGATAGAGGGGCAGTGGCATGGAAGTGTCCTGGGATCCTGAAGCTTCCAGGGAGGAAAGCCTCTTGCCAGTCATAAAAACCTTTGTTAAACTCTAATATGTGGAGGAAATAGCTTTGATTATGTGAAACCTCTGAAATTAAGAGGCTTATTTATTGCAGCAGTTAGTATTCATCTAACTAGCAAAGGATGTTACAGTGAGGTTGATAAAAAGTGATCAAATTTAGAATATAGGTAATTCTGAAAGTAGATGCTATTCAAGGACTGTGCACAGACTATTGTAGGCAATGTGAACATTTTGGCTCTAATCTTCCCAAGAGTCCCCCAAAGAAGATATTATCATCCCACTTTTAGCACTGATGAAGTAAGGCTCAGTAAAGTTAAATAACTGATATGGGGGTCACGTAGCTAATAGGTAGCAGAGCCAGGATTAGAATTCCAGGACTGTTTACCTCTCGTGCTGCTCCACTACCCAGTATGCTAGCACTGGGGCTGCTTCCATGGAGAAAGTAAAATAAAGAGACTGATGTGTTCCTGATATGCTGGTTGCTGTTATCATTATGGAAAAGGAGGCAAGGCAGCTGGAGAAGTGAACTTCTTGTCTATGGCATTGTGGGGAAGGCTCATGCATCTCTGATGGGCATCTGCTGGGGTCTGCTTCATGCATTGAAGCCACTCAGGCTGGAAGATAATTGCCCAATCAGACAAAGGAGAGCTTAACTCAACCATTGGAGTCGAAGCTCATGATTCTGTAAGTGTGAGCAATATAGTTACACCCTATGCTAGGCTGTATTATGTGTTGATGATTACTTACTCCCTCCCTACCCAAGCCATGGTTCCCTATAGGCACAGTATATAATTCCCTACCACGCTGATTTTAGGTTTGGGCAAGAGGCTTGTTTGGCTAATGAAATGAGAGTGTGGATGTGATATAGGTCTTGTCTGAGCAAGAGTTTAACTATTCTTGGGGGATATTTGGCCCTGCCCAATTTGATCCTACCCCCTATCCTGAGAACCAGCCTGAGAGTAGCTAACCTCTTCAGCCTGAATGTGGAGCCCAGCTCAATCCAGCACAGCAGACTCCAGCCAAAACTACACCAACTGGCACTCTCATGTAAAGTCACTAAGAAATACGTGGTTGATGTTTCTAGACCCCTGATAAACTGGGGATCTTTGTTACCACAACAAACGCTAACTAATACAAACTTTCAAGTGTATAACAAGTGCTTTCCCAAATACTATCTTCCTGAGCTAATACTTGGGTACCTCTGTGTGTTGGGGGTGGGTGAGGGGCTAGCCCAGGCTTCCTTTTCCTCATGATCAAAGGACTGAAACTGAGAGCAACCAGAGGGAGTCTAGTGTCCCTCAGAATTCCAAGTCAGGCATCAGCATTATAAATGCATGGTCCCTGCCACACCTCCCAGCTTCCTTTTCCCACCAATCCTGGCCCACCATCTGGATGACATATGTCTGAATCTGGGGTATGGCAGACCCCCCCAGGGGCTCCAGCTAACCAGCTAGCTTCCCATCCCCCATCCTGACACCGTGAGCCCCTTCACTCCCGGGGTGAGTCTCAGACATCCATATTCTCAAGAGGTGATAGATAAAAAGCCCCAGGAAAGGCCCGGGGTCTGTCAATCAGGAAAAACCACGTGCAGCCACACCTCTGCTCCTCATTAGCTGTGACCATAAGGCAAGTCACTTAACCTTTTATCAAAAATTGCAATAAGAATATTTGAACTCTCTTCTTTTTAGAGCTCTTGTAAGAACCAAATGATGTAATTAATAGGTGTGAATGTGCACTGCCTGTGGCAAAGTGATGGAAAAGGGGTAGCGACTGTGTGCATCTTGGGCCATTAGAGACACCGCTAAGAAGCAGTCACCAATGTCTCTCTCTTTAAGGTCAGTGCCCCAGAGTGACTCGCTTTGCTGGTGTTTGCAGCCAGAGTGGCAGCCTTGCCAGCTCAAATGGCCTCCAGTGCCACTCCAGCCGGCCAGGGAGTGAAAGTACAGACGGGTGCCACGTCAAGGGGAGTCATTTGGAAGCCTGGAAAAGACCAACAAAAAACACCTGAAATAGCAGGTCTGAAGATGCCAGACCAGCTCAGCAGGTTACAAAATCATTAACTGGAAAGACTGAAATGGATTCATCTCTCTTCCTTCATTAATCATTTCAGCTTCTTCTTTGGTTTCCGAGAAGCCCTCAGTGCAGGAGTGGTGGGAATGCATCTTGTGAAAAAGAGACGCTCTTCCTGCTGGCATGGAGATTGGGAGCCAACTTCAGCGTTCCACGGTTCAAGCCCCTAATTTTCAGGTAGGGACCCTGAAGCCCTGGTCAGGGGAAAGGTCTGCCCAAGGTCATACAGCCAACCAAATCTTCTCATTTCTATTTAGGGTCGTCTCCCCTGCTTTGCTGCTCAAGGTCAACACCCTGCCCTCTGGAGCACACTTCTGAGAAGGTGTGTATGTGTGCGTGTTAATATGTGTGTTTGAGTGTCTGAGTGTGCACCCGTGTGTGGTTGTATTTGTAGATGTAAGAGTATGCTGTGGTTGTGACAGGGTGTATGTATGTGTGTGTCAGGAGGTGGGTAGAGATGAGGGTGTGCCTTAAGGGTGCAAAAGGGTGTGAATATGTGTGTTACGGGGAAAACATGATGAATGGGGGGACAAGGGGAAACTGAGCCAGGGGCTCATGTCTTCTTCTGTGGACTGCACCACAGAGTCACTGCCTGACTCCTCTTACAATGCTCAGTATCAGCTATCGAGGTTTCTCGAATGCAATGTAACTGCAAGTAACATCGGATTTTAGTCCATGGTTTCATAGTTTTCCCATCTTCCATTCTCTCTGCAGCTACTACTTCACTAAAATAATGCACACTGCTCTGAGCTTGTGCTAGACACCACCCCTGATGCTCCAGTGAATGGACAAAGGGTGGCACCCCATGGGGAAAAAAGGAAATTGCCAAAAACCACAAAGCCCACCCCGAGTCGATCCGCACGCAGGGCCTATACAAGAAATGTAAAGTTTTGACATATTTTCAAATTATTCTTTCTAATCTTACAAGCTTAAAATGGAAATGTTGGCAGGTCCCCGAAAATTAGTAACTTGGATATATGAAAAGTACTATGAAGCTCACTGAACACATGCTCTGGCATATTTAAGCTATTTTTTAAATTTTGGAAAGGCCAAAAGAGTTTGGCTTCTTTAAGAAAAGGGCTGTCAGAAGAAGGAAGGCAGTCTGATCCCATTCCCTGAAGGCTCCAGGGCTCAGACAGTCTTCAGCGGGTCTGAGCAGGGGCTATTCACCAGAAAAGGCAGGGCAGGGTAGTGGAGGGAGTTGGGCAGAGGGCAGTGAGCAGAGACTTCCTGTGTCAGTGACTCAGTCATCAGGTAACCGCAACCTGATTGGAAGGGAACCAGACTGTGAACCACAACGGCTTTTCATTTTCTTTGTGCTCTGACCACAAAAGGAAAGGCAAGAAAAAGTCAATTGTCTCTTAAATGGACTTGAAGAGATATAAGGAAGCAGGGACCCCAAGCAAAAGCTAAGCCAAAAGGATCTGGAGGCCAGAAGTTCGTGGACAGGCAGGAGCTGAAAAGAGTGTTTAAAGGATTTCTGGAGGGTAAGAGGAAACCTCAGGTCAAGCAGCAATTAATGACAGCTCCCACTCAGAAGCCTCCAAGCCGTGCCTCACTGTTCTATTTCTTTCTAGACCCCATTGAAACCTTGAACTTATTCACCTCCTACAGAGTAAAGTTAATTAGTGCATATCATTTTTTTAAACTTGTCTTTTTATAGAAGAATCATGAATGACTAGATCATAGGACTTCACTGCAATATCCACTATTTATACCTGCAGAAGAGACACCATGGAACCCCTCCAGTCCCCCAGTGGAACTTTCCCTGTGTCACCCTTGACGCGTGTCGACAGTAATGGTCCTCACGGGAGGAAAGATGTGTTAGAAATAAGACAGGTGATGGGTCATGGGTCATGCAGAATTGCCTTCAGAGCTGTAAATCCATCCCCTTCTATGTCCCTGGAAAAGGATTCAAGTATGAGTGAGCATCGTATCATAATAGAAATAACTCTGAAACTATTGTTGAGAGGTGGGCATGTGAATCATTTTTAGTTATTACAGGTGTGGCCACATATCCTTGTGCTGTGACCTCAAGCTGAAAACATGCTCTTAGAAACATGAAAGAGAAAGTCACACAAAGGAGAAAGCTTCTAGGTGTTTAGGTGTTGCTGAGATCTTGGGCTCTATGTCCCAAGGATGGAGTACAGAGCTATTTCTGGGATCCCTTCCCTATCAGCCTCAAGGATGCTCTGACACCTGCCTAAGCAGGAGGAAAACCACTTGGATTCTCCTCATTGTATAGGTATGCACACTCACAAAATGCTTCTGCTATTTGTTTAGAATATTCTTCAACTCAAAACCTCAGCAAAACACATCCCATTCATACCAACAACAGGGCAGTTGTCCTGGTACTAGGACCTTCTGAAACCTTCTTTATTTTTAGCAATTTTGAGAAGACACCTATGTCTTGTTCCCTACCCAAACAGGCATTGACTCTTTTAGGACATTTCTGACCAATGTTTTAGTTTAGTTTGCCTGTATTCTGATTTAGAAAATAAAAATTGTATGCAAAGATAGTTACTTCTTCTACTATGTTCTCTAGCTATTTTATCAGTGTTACGGAATTTACCAAACAGCATTTTATTTCTTTATTTATCTAACCTTTCTGTCTCTTGCCCAGCTGATGATCTCTTTGAAGAATGGAATCAGGTCTTACTCATATCTCTGCATACTTTTCACCAAAAGCCTTGCATATAGAAATTGATCTATGTTTGGTTTGGGATAGATGGACTGATGGATAATACATGGGCCTCCAAGTACAATATGATCTGTTTCTCAAAATATACAGATATGATCTGCTTCCCGTAATGGCGGGGGGGCCTATAATTTACTAGCTAAGTCTGTACAGTCCTCCCTCTCCAATTAGAAAATCCACCGCTCTGCACCCGTGGCAGCGGGGTTGGCAGACAGCAGCCTAGAAATGACCTTTACTGGGGCAAATTGTGGTTTGTCTTAGTTGTCCAACTAAGTTTCACACAACTCCAAGGAGCTGGAAGCCTGAATTAAGTCCCACGGTGCCCCCTGCTTGCTCACAGGGCTGTGGGGAGCCAACGGAGCTCCACCTGCCTGACTACAACTTCTGTGCTGCACTGAGCCAAGTGCCCTGTGTTGCTTCCTGGGATTGACTGTGATGACATTTTCTAGGCTTAGCCATTTCCTCTCACTCCATATGCCTTTTTAGTTCTCCTGGCCAAAAAGCGTTCTCTGCGAACTACTGAGAAACTCATTTATACCAGAGAGTAAATGATTCACAAGGCTCGGTGTATTACCCCTCCTCGGAATCTTTGCAGCTTCTAGGGGGTGACATCTTAAGTCAGAAACAGAATCTCAGGGGTGCCTGAGTGGCTCCGTCTGTTCAGCGTTGGAATCTTGATTTTGGCTCAGGTCACGATCTCAGGGATGTGAGATGGAGTCCTGTGTGGGGCTCTGCGATGCTTAGGGATAGAGCCTGCTTAAGATTCTCTCTCTCCCTCTCCCTGTGCCCTCCCCCATTCCGCACCCCTCACGTGTGCTCTCTCTCTCTTTCTTAAAAAAAAAAAAAAAAAAACGGAATCTCAAATTGTGGCATTGCAGGCATAAGCGTATCCTTTCCAGGGCTATTGGCTATACCACCTTCTTCCCTGGCTCAGGGCCACCATCTCCCTGCCATCCTCATTCATAGATGACTCTGGCCCAGGAGTCACGTGACTCCAGGGTCCTTATGGATGCCGTTCCAGTACTCTGACCTCTCAGTCTCTTGACCTCCTCCTCCCCAGTGACCTTCTTCCTTATTCCACATTGGTCACTTACTCCCCAAACCGCTTAAATCTTGTCATCATGATTCCTTTTCTACACAGGTCTCAATTTCCTCTCCAGTTAGCTTGATCAGCTTCTCTCCAGTGGTTTTAGAATCTCACTGGAACCTTCAGATAATTAACTCCCTTTACTCTGTGCCCATCCATTTGCTAGCTTCTCTCATTCTCCTTTTTACCAAACTTCGAGCTCATGGCCCATCACTCATAACACTTTGGTCAAGACGCTCTCTTCTTCTGTCTCTCTGGCTTTATAGCCCAACCATCTGGCAAAAAGCCAGCTGTGAAAGCACCAGCTCTCCAGGACTCCTGAGACAGAGTGCAAGCTGCTGAGTTTTTTAAGAAAGTACCACTAGGCATGGGGCGCCTTGGTGGCTCAGTGGGCTAAGTCCTCTGCTTTCGGCTCAGGTCATAACCCCAGGGTCCTGGAATCGAGTCCCACATCGGGCTTTCTGCCTAGCAGGGAGCCTGCTTCTCTTCCTCTCTCTCTGCCTGCCTCTCTGCCTGCTTATGATCTCTGTCAAATAAATAAATAAAATATTTGAAAGAAAGAAAGAAAGTACCACTAGGCAGATCAATTTCACCATGTATTCCTGGTAACTATTCTCAGATGGACTCCCAACACCGCCCGGCAAGCACGCTACTTTCCTCTCATCAGCTCTGAGGGAGGGATGCCCTCCTCAAACCTCTGACGCCCTCACTTCTTGCCTCACTTTTGGCTCACAACCCTACATCCTATTTCACAGGGAACATTGAGTCTGTTCCCCAGAACTCTCGCCCACCACCAAGCACACAAGCCCACCCCTTCCCTCCTGTTCCCTGGCCTTTTCTCCCTCCCACCAACAAAGGCTAGTTTGTCCACATGGCTTAAGACCCATCTTCTCCTGACTTATCAGGAGAGGTAACTTATCCATAAGCCCTCCTTTCTCAAGTTCTCTCTCAAATGGATTTCTCCCAAGGAAAAACACCCACTTTAAATACCCATGGTCTTGGGGTGCCTGGGGGGCTCTGTTAAGCATCTGCCTTCTGCTCAGATCATGATCCCAGGGAACTGGTCGGGCTCCCTGCTCGGTAGAAAGCCTGTTTCTCCCTCTCTTACTCCCCGTGCTTGTGCTCCCTCTCTCTCTCCAGCTGCCTCTCTGTCAAATAAATAAATAAATAATCTTTAAATACCCATAGTCTTTTCCACTCCGACTCTGCCTTCTCTCAACCTTACATACCCCTCCAGCTACTGCCTCATCCCTCTTTACCCTTGATACCAAACCCCAGGGAAAGGTGGCTTCTTGCTTACTCCTTACACTTCTCCGTCTTCTTCAACCTACTCCCAGCTGCCTTTAGACACCATCATTCCACTGGAACAGCTCTTGCTTAAGCCCGCAGAGACCTCCATGCTCCATATTTTATGGGCACATTTGGGTCCTCGTCTCACTCACCTGACAGGTTCTCACGAGCCCTGTTGGATGCTCCCTACTTCCTGATACCCACTCCATTCCCTTTGCTCTGGTTACACACCAGTGCCCCGCTCCCCGATTTCCTGCCAACATTTGTTCTGTCACCTTTGCAAGTCTCCCCTCCTTTGTTGACTCCTTCATACTGGGAATCCTCCAGACCTGATCCCAGGTCCCTTCTTCCCCACACTCCGAACTCTGGCTCCGGGTGAGCTTATCGGTCTCACGGCTTCAGACGCCACCTGCATACCCATGAACTCTGAAATCTACCTTTGGCCCTGGTCTCCGGTGCTTTCATTCCTTCACATTCTTTATTCTGCCAGACTGTCAGGTCTCTCCTTGAACAGCTTGGGCACCACCACACTCACATCTTCATTCAGCTGGTTTTAGAGACTTCTTAAACCAGTTTCCGCCATAGCGTCCAGCCATTTTCCTGACTCCAAGCTCTTGGAGAGCATTCTATGACATGGTTCTTTCAATTCAACTCAGGGCTTTGTAGTGCTGTGTTTCAAATGATTAAGGCTGAGTTTGGTGTCCTGGTTAAAACCCTAGCTCTGTTATTTCCTTAGTCGATGCCTGCAAGGTGATGTTATTTGATGAGGTTATATTAGTTAACCTCTCTAAGCTTCAGTTTCCTCATCAAAAAGTGGGGGTAAGGATAGTAAGAATGTATGAGAATTGTACTAATGAATTGAATTATCATGTAGGAGGCATAGGACAGCACCTGCCATAGAGTATGCAATCAAAACAGTAACCTTTTATGATTGTATTTATATCCAGCCTTAATGATTTCATATTGGGTTCTTCTCTGTGCAGAACTTAAATATTTCTATTATTCTCAAGTCTCTAATGGGCAGACATTGATCTCTATGTATGTTTTTTACGAGAATCAAGGCCATCCACCATGTGCTTCCTCAGTAACCTCTCCATACTTCAAGGGTCACTCCACAGGGAACTATGCAGTTCTCCTTCCTGCAGGCCCAGGGGTGAACACCATCTCCTCACAGAGGGAGCCCTCCCTTCTGCAGGATATCCTGGCTGCCATAAGCTCAGGCGCCTCCCTCCACCAGCGGTCCCCTCTTCTTATCCAGACTCTCCTCCTTCTCTGTCTCCCTCAGGACTGAAATGCCACACACCCCCCCCCCCAACCTCAAGAGGCTCCCAGCCCGAAGCAAAACCAAACCAAACAAATTTAAGTCTTCTCTTCTGGCCACTAACAAGCTTCTCCACCAAAGTCTACTCAAGTTTCCCTTCCCATTGTCTTCTTAGCCCCTCACTTTCTGCCCTCTGTGCTCTCAAAAACTTCCCGTCAAAGCTTCCTGTCACCACAAGTCAATCGCGGCCCCATCCAGGGCCCTCCCACCTCTCGGCTCATCGCTCTCTCCCTTAGAGCTGCCACTTCCCCGGAAGCTGCTGGTCCTCGTCCTCCTCCTACTCCGTCTCCCTCATGTTCTCCTCTCATTTAGTAGACTTACATTGGGTATGAATTTCTGTCCAGAGATGGAAGAGTTCAAGAAATACTGCATTTCTTGATTTCCGGTTAGTTAACTGGATTTCAACTCTGAGCTCTCCTCCGGCTGGGTTGGTGGGAAGTTCAGCCTCAGTTATTCTCAGGGCTTCCTTGCCTTGCCCTGAGGAGTTATACCATGGTCCTCAGCCAGGACACAGGACTAGTACAGAGGAGTAGTACAGAGGAGAACAGTCTGGTCATAGGATATTGGTTTTTTCTGGATTCCCACTGCGAACTCCACTGGCTGAGCAATTTCGGCCCCCTCAGTCCCCACCATACTTGCCCAGGGGAGGCTTCAGCAGGGCTGCCAGGCCACTCTTATCTGGAGCACCGGCTGGGGCAGTGGAAAGGAGGCTGCTGTTCCCCTCCAGAACCACAGTACTTGCTCAGGTAACTCTGTTCAACCACCGGGAAATCCTCCTTATCCTTACCTTGCCCATTGTCTTCAGACAGCCTTGACCTCATAAACATCTAGAACCCACCTCATAAGCACAGTGCATCTGCGACCTGCCTGGGTTAGGGAAGGAAAAACAGGTGGAAAAGATGTATCGGTATCTTAAAAACACCTCCTGCCACCAAACTCATGGGTGTGCTTGTTGGGAGGTTGGGCTTTGGGGTTGTAATATTTTATTCCTTTTTTTTCCCCTCAGTGTAGCGGGTAGGATCAAATATATTCATGATGATGAAAATATGAGATTATGTTATATTTTCTTTGCTTGCAATTGCATTTTTAATGTCTCAAAATGAACAACAAAATTTAAAGTCCCCAATAAAAATGTATTTTCTAAACAGATATTTCCCAAATTATGTCCCTATACAATCTTCCTTGAAGATCTCACCTATTGCGGTGGTTTCCCTTTTCCCCACAGCACGAGTGATTCTGAAATTGATCTCCCAGCCTCTAAACCATCTCCTACATGTCAGAGTGTCATATCCAAGTGATCCGGGGACATCTGCATTTGCATATCCGACAGGCAGCTCCAGCTCAACCCGTCACCACCACACTGACAGAGTCCCCTGCCCCCCCCATCCTAATCCATCATCAAGCCCAGTCAGCTTGACCTCAAACCTCTCAAATCAATCTCCTTCTCCCCATCTCCTCTGCCACCCTCAGTCTGAGCCATCCCCACCCTTATCTGGAGAACTGTTTCCACTCCTGCCTATTTCCTACTCCCTGTCCAGTCTACTCCATGAAGCAGCCTAAATGAGATTTTAACCTCCACCTCAGACAGGGGGGCCTTCCTGCCTCAGGCCCTTCAATGGCTTCCTTCTAGAAACTCCATGGAATGGCTTCCAAGCCCTGAGGGGGTCTGAGTTCTGTCACCACTCAGCTAGTGTGCCCCTTATTGTCCACACATGAGTCATAATCACTTCTTTCACTCCTCCAATCCACCAAGCTGGTTCCCCCATCCAGGACTTCCTACATGCCACCTCTCTGTCTGAACACTGTCCTCACCCCCAAAAACCTTCCTGTACTTCCACATTGTCTTTCTAGAAACTTCTCCACGCTGAACAGCTCACTGGAGCATGGCAGTCCGTGATTAACATTTAATATTTCCCATTCCTCTTCAGATAAGGTTCACAAAGTTGAGTATGAACTCGGAGATGCTGCAGAATCGAGCTCTTGCCAGGCCTCCCTGATCCCTGTGCCTCAATCACCCTGACCTGCTTCCAGCACTTCACGTGTGCCGACAACTTCCTTCCCACTTCCAGACCTCTGCTGGTGCTGTTCATCAGTGTGGCATGCCTTTCCCTTTACTCTTCACCTGGGTAGCTTCTAGCCATCCAGGATTCAGCTGAAGGGCAATGTCCCCAGAGGACACTGTCCCAATTTCCTACCTGAATCAGGGCTCTTCATATTCCCATATCCCCTTGTGTTAGCTTGATGTTTTGTTAATGTCTGTCTTCCTCTGCATGGAGATAGATATCGCTGTCCACCCCATCCCCACCTGGTTTCCTAGCCAGCTAGTTCAGTGCCGGGCACATAATAAGTACTCAATAAACGTTGACTGAATGAATAAATGTGTGTCTCGGTTTCAGGCCATCTTATTCCGCTCTCCTCTCCCCACCATATTTTTGTGTTCTATTGTTGTTGTTGCCTCACTCTGATGCTGGTACTTGAAACCACCCTGCCCCTCAGGTTCAAATTCTAATGTTATCTCTGATTCCTTTCCCTCCTTCTGTCCATTATGTAGTCAAAATACATCGTCTACCTCTAAATAAGCCTGACACACTCCCCCTCTTTTCCACTCCCAGTACTTGGCCCAGGTGACCTCTCATTTGGGTGATGCGAGTTGCTTCCTAGCTGCCCCTACCCCAGTGACTCCAGCCTGTTCTCAGAATCTGCAGAATTACTTTTCCTCAAGTTCAGATAGACCTCATCCTCAAAACAGTTTACTTGTTTGCACAATGAAATCGGAATGGAGCTTTATGCAACAATTAGAAGAAACAGATTAGATTTAAACATAGCAGCATAAGTGAATCTTAAAAACAGAGTATTTAGTGAGAAGAGTAAGAAAGGGAAGGAGATTGTGTTACACAATACCACTTACATACATTAAAAATACATGCAGCCAACAGTAAACATTTTATGAAAACATATAGAAGCAAAACAGATTGACATCAAATTCACAAATGCAATTGTCTCCAGGGAGGAAGGAAATGGGAACATGGTATGGGGGACAATGGGAGAAAGTAAATATATCTTTTAAATTTATTTATGAGAGAGCGCATGAGCCACAAGCGGGGTTGGGGGACCGAGGTAGAGGGAAAAGCAGACACCCCGCTGAGCAGGGAGCCCAGCGCAGGACTTGATCCCAGGACCCTGGGATCATGACCTGAGCTAAAGATAGACGCTTCACCGACGGAGCCACCCAGGTGCCCCAGAAAGTAAGTAAAGGAAGAGAAGGCTGGGCATGCAGCAGTCATCATAAGGGGGCCATGAATTGAGGAGGATAAACTCCACCCACTGCAAGCAAAGTCCATAAGCAGCAAAAATACAACAACAATGAAAAACTTGTACCCTAGACAAGTAGGATTCAATTCGGTTTTGTATCTCTATCATCGTTCTTAGGACATTTCCTTGCATGTAGTTGGGGGAATCAAACAATGTGCTTTAATCAGGTAAGCTCCCTGACAGGACTCAGCACGGAGAAAATCAACCTGATCTTACGTGACCAGAGACAAATTTCCAGGTACTGGCTTCTCTGCCCGATCACTTCTTGCTAATGAACACTCCACATGGGCACAGTAATTCTCTTAGCAACATTTGCTTAAGACATCACTTTTAAAAAATCTGATAAGCTACTATAAGTCTTTACCACAGATTTTAAGTGCATTAGAGGCAGTATCCTAATTTTATCAGATAGAGTCACCTATAATGTATAGCCACATATTTCAAAGGAAGTAAGAATTATATTTTTATCTTTGTTTGGTGCCTAACGCTCAAGCTCCTAGCTTGCCAAAAATTATGGAATCCAAAATGAAAATGCAATCTCAGAAGACATGAGGTCATTCGGAAATCAGCTTTGCCGGCAAAATCCAAGTTTCAAGGAAAAGTAATAAATATTGTGGGCTGACTGGTCTAGTAATCTCTACTTGTCCCCTTCCAGCCAGCACAGAACTGAAAAGGATAAATAGTTGATCCTAGATTTCTAATTCCATCCACAAGACACGGAGAATACTTCCTTGCCTTGGGATGAGCATGCAATGTTTTCATAAACTTTTGTTTAAAATCTACAGATAAAAAGGGATCTTAGTGGGGAAGCCCAGCCTCCCATGGCCCTTGAATCTAGCTAATGAAAGCATTAATGATTTCAGTAGACATTGTAAAATAAATACTCATAAAAGTTTGCACAGCACACCATTATATGGGCCCATAAAACCCACAAGGCAATTACAGAGTTATGAGCTCTCTGCCCACCTCCCTGGGCACCAAGGTTAGCACAAGTGGAAGTGAGAGGTGAGAGAGGAAGCTGGCAAAGGAGAGAGGGAATCACTGATCCAGGGGAAACCGGAGCTCTCCATTCGTCCTTGGTTTCCTTGTCTGTGAAATGGACATTTGATCTCCAGTCCCAGCCCCTTCCATGAGTTCTCATCTCTGTGCTTCACAAAGAGGAGAATGCTGGTATGGAAAATGCAAGCCTGGGCTCCATACCTGTTTCAGGTCTGAGTGACCTCGAGCCCATCATCTGACCCAAAACCCTCTGGTCATACTTAACAGCCAACGTTCATGTGTTCCTGGTGGCCGTGCAGGGTGCTAACCGCCTCACACTCTGCGTCCCATGTAATCCTCACCTCATGCCTGTGAACTAGGCATTATCATTTCCCCCATTCACAGGTGAAGTAACTCATTCAAGAGCCTTGGCCATTAACCACTGCCACGTAGCAGCTTGTAATAGGGAGAATGTCGCCTACCACACAGGTACAGTGCCAGGCAGATTTTGTGCTCAGAAAGTGTTAGCTCACAGCCTATGCCTTTGCCATACCTCACTCTCAACTTTTGACAGAAAAAGGAGTAAACATGTCATAATCGTGCAGCCATCAAGCGCAGGGGTGAGTGGAAAACTGAGACACAAAAACATCGGTTGGATGTTGAATGTCATATTCAACACCCTGTCCCCCTGTTCTGCCTCTGTCCACCTGCTGCTCCCAGGGCACCATGGAATATGGCAGTTGGCCCTTGGATTGGTGCCCCATTTGGGCATTTCCTCAGCAGCAGAGACTTCATCATGGAAAAAAACTATGAGAATAATCTTACATTGGTATGGTGCTATGGAGGTTACAAAACACTTGGATAGAGGGGTGCCTTAAATACTAAAATCATATAGGGAAAAGAAGCCAGTTATTTTGTAGAATGAACCTTGGCTCAGTTTCTTCTAATGTTTCCTCAGTAGTAAGTTCAGGTTGTATATCTTTGCAGAAAGATCATGGTGCATCCATCTGGCCGGTCCTATCAAGATGCACACAGCATTGATCTGTCCCATTGCTCATGATGTTAAGTCTGATCTCTGTGTGAAGGGGGCGTCTTCTCGATTTCTTTACTGTAAAGCTACTCTTTCCTTTCTATAACTAAGGGGATATATTTTGAGATGATGTAAATATCTTATTTCTTATCATTCTTTCAGCCATTAATTTGGCATCTATTGATGAATCTTAACTGAAACAATTATTACTGTAGTGGGATAAAAAGATAAAGAAATGAGGGAGAGAGAGAAGGACACACAAGTGTGGTAACATGTTAGCATTTTGGGAATCTGGGTGAAGTGTTTATAGGTTTATTATTTTGGCAGTATTTTACAAATGTGAAATTGTTTCAAGATAATGTTTTTTAAAGGATATTGGGTCACTCACAAAATTGGCAGAAGGGCTAAGGAGTCAGACTTAGGAGATTTGGGCATGTGCCCCAAATCGTGCTACTGGGACCACCAAGGTCCCAGTGCCCATCCCCAAACCCTTGTGTGGCTGCGTCCTCCCCCCAGCCCTGTGGCCTCCAGAGCAGCTTCCTTGAGGCTCCTGCTTCCCTACCAGCTGTGTGAACCAGAGTTGGGGGGTATGAGTGAGTAGGGGAGCCTCTATCCTGGGCACCTCCGGGCCGCAGGGGAGCCTGGCAAAGTGACAACCTGCTATTCTCAGCTTCTCCCGTCTGGGCTCATAAGATGGAGAATTTCTCAACATAAGTCAGAGAGCTTAGTTTCCAGAGGAGCCAGAAAGAATGAAGAACACCATTAAGTGCCAGAAAACATCCGTGCGATCTTACTATCTCTCCTGGCTCTCTCTATTGCTTCGTAATCGATCCTTTTATTCTGTTATCCCATTCAGCTCCGTAGTCATTTCTGATTTTTTTCAGCTTCCCAGAGACCGTCCTCTGTCTCACCACAGACCCCTCCCTCGTGGCCAGGCACTGATCTCCTTCTACAGAGAAAGGAGGCTCCCCTCTGTGAGAGTGCTGCCCAGCCCTGTGGGCATTAAGGTCAGGCTGACCTGGGTTCACATTCTCACTCCTTCATTTACTGACTGGGGACTCTGGGCAAGTTACTTTCTCTGGGCCTCAGCCTCCTTGCCTGTGAAGTAAGCTGGAGACCCAGATCTTGCTGGGAGCAATGTAGAAGTGAGTAACCTGTGTGAAATGTAGGTATAGTGTCTGGGGCAGAGTCAGTACCCTGAATCTTCCTTCCCTGAGCCGGGCCTAAGGACAGTGTGGTGTGTTGTCCACACGGGAACTGAAGGGCTTCGTCCCCCCCAACAGATGGAAGTGCTCCTGGGGCTGCCCACCCTCGCCGGGCATTCTCCGTGACCCAAGTGGGTTGCCTCCCACAGAGTCACACCTCTCGTGGGGTAGTGTGTACCCAGAGACTGGCCGATGCAAAGGGAGAAGAGCCCAGCTCCCTTGTCCCAACTCAGGACAATTCTGAACAGTCATCCCAGCTCTGGAGCTCCCTGAGGGGTTGGATGAGGCCTTGTAAAGGCCACCTCACAGTCCAGCTCATCCCTCTGCCCAGTCTTGACTCATTTCCTTTTCTTTATCTGTGCTAACCCTGAGAGCACCCTCTCATAACCTCCGTGCACACAGTTATCTGTCTGAGTCAGCTTCCTGAACCACGCAACCCACCACAGCCCTTTTCTTCGGCTCATCTTCAAGCAAGCCTAGCCTGTTCGACTATATACTTCATGGAACCTGGTCCCATCAATGTCTGATTCCATGTCTTATCATCTCAAGACAATCTCTTCCTCAAATTGGATGTTACCTTCAGTTACAGATGAGGGTTATCTGTCTTTCCATTACCCATCCCCAGCCTCATGGATGAGATCCTCTTTCTACTTTGAGGCCCATTGCAGGTGGTGCCTCTTCTAGAAAGCCTTTCTTGATTTCTTCATAAAAAACATCCACTCCCTCCTCTGGGTTCTTTCACTGCCTATCTCCCTCTCCTTTTCTGACACTGGGCCCGAGTTAGTGAGCCAGTTAATTGCCCAATGACCTCAGATCCGTCCTTGTCCCCCTCACTGCACTGATCTTCAGAAGCCTGACACTGCCAACTACTTTTCCCAAGGGCACACACTCACTGGCTGTGGTTAGGCTCTGCCAGCTGGAGGCAAGCACAAGAGTGTGGAAGACAGGAAAGGGAGAGAATTTCTCCCTCTCTCCACCTTGGGGAGGGACATCACGGGCAAGAGGTCTGCTCACCTGGCCTCAGCTCCCACCAGGCAGCCCCAGTTCCTGGGCTCTAAGGCCTTCATCTTCATCCTTTGCCGCACCAGCCTGAGTGGTGGTGGTTTCTCTCGTTGACCTCTTGTTAATCCGTGGGTGGCCCCACCATCCTGTTTCCAATTCTTCCAACTCTGCTGTAACTATTCTTCCATAGCAAACTTCCTCAACTGAACTATCTAGTCTGGGTTCTGGCTTTTTTTTTATATATATAATTTTTTATTTTTTATAAGCATATATTTTTATCCCCAGGGGTACAGGTCTGTAAATCGCCAGGTTTACACACTTCACAGTACTCACCAAAGCACATACACTCCCCAATGTCCATAACCCCACCCCCCTTCTCCCAACCCCCTTCCCCCCAGCAACCCTCAGTTTGTTTTGTGAGATTAAGAGTCACTTATGGTTTGTCTCCCTCCCAATCCCATCTTGTTTCATGGATTCTTCTCCTACCCACTTAAGCCCCCATGTGGCATCACCACTTCCTCATATCAGGGAGATCATATGATAGTTGTCTTTCTCTGTTTGACTTATTTTGCTAAGCATGATACGCTCCAGTTCCATCCATGTTGTCGCAAATGGCAAGATTTCTGTTTTCTTGGATAATATAGATAGTTATTTTTGTATTACCTTAACCTCTCTTACAAGGTTGGGAAGATCTCAAGAGCAGAGACTGAGTCAAAGCCCTGGGGTCAGCAAAACCAGAGATGACTGTTCTTGTTGGTAACAAGCCAACTGGCAAATACAAGAATCAGATGTGTGAGTCTTTAAAACAAATAATCTCACAGTTAAGCAGTGTGACCTCACCTTTTACTCCCCAGTGTCATTTAGAAGAATCCAGGAATCTTTTGTCATCTTGTACAGAATCAGCCATCACCAGCTTAGCTAACCTTCTCAACAACTGGGAAGATCTGCCTTCAGCAGGCATTCTCTGACACAAAGGCTTAGGAAGTTTTCACGTTGAAACAAAATGTGTTTTACCCCGCTGGTGTCTCACAGAATTATCTCCAGATCTTGCTTGTGGTTTTGAAGATAAACACTAATAGTTAATCTCTTTGTAAATATTTTGAACAGATGCTAAGTCTTTAATTATTTTTTGCATTAAAAATTGACAACAATCGATATTTCCAACCAATGAGCTACAAACACTGTGTGTGTGTGTGTGTGTGTGTGTGTGTGTGTGTGTGTGTTTCTTTTTAAATAGCAATTATTGCTCTGTGATGACTGGGGAAATTGCTCTGAGGTTTAAAAGCGTATTTGCAGCTATACCCAGGGGATTGTGGAGAGCAATGCCTACTGTATCATCCACCTTATTTAAAATTTGCAATAGGAAACACAATTCAATCTAGTGCATTTCTAAAGGCCAGTGGGAAATAGATTGGGCAGCAGAGTCAGGAAATGCAAATCCAATGCTAAACTCGGTCCTGAACCCATCTGCGTGGATTTTATTTGCCTTTTTTCTCCCCCAAGGCCAGTGATGCTGACTCATTAGTGCATTAAACACAAATGTGTGGGTTTGGACCTGGCCAGCCATTCATCAATGTGCAGCCACAAAGGCAGCAGCCATGGATTAGCAATCTACTGCAAGGTGCCAGGCACGCAGGGGGAAAGGAAACCAGGCTTTCCAGGGGTAGAAGGGGACGCGGGCCACTTCTTAAGGCTGAGAGGTCCCAGTTGATTGACAAGAGACATAAATGCCAAAAGAGAGTTACAAATGTATGGCATATTTTAAAGGCTTACATTTAGCAAATTGACTCCTTTAACTGTGGCAAACAATAAAGAAAGAAAAAGAGAGAAAGAAAACAAAACAAAAAGGGAAAGAGCAATGGTTTTGATTTAGCCTCATTTGGAAATAACATCAAAGTCTACAATTGAGAATTTTGGGGAACATAAACCTGAAAGAAGGGCCTCTTCCCCAGCCTCCCGCTCCATACCACCCCGGGCACTGGGACAAGCAGCTGAGTTCAAGACTCCATCCACCCCTCCCCCAGTTCCTAGAAGCCACTGTGCTGCTATGCTGGGGCAGTCTCATGAGGAGGAGGGCTGGCCTTGGGTTCTTCATCCTGATTTTTCGCCTCGGATTGCTGTTCAGCCCAGAAGACAGGTGCTTCTCCCCAGAAAGCAGCCTGTGTCCTTGGACAAGGGCAGCCTCCTGCCAGCAGAACGGAACTCCTCCTGGGGCCCTCGAAGGATGCAGGATGAGCGCTAGGTTCTCAGCGAGAACGCAGGGCGGAAGGGAAGGCTCAGAGATGATTCCTTCCCAGGGAGTCTCTCAAGGCAGCAACTGCCCTCTTTATCCCCTCCCTGCCTCTTTGCACAAACCACGTGACCTGCACATCCAGCCCCACCTGGGGAGGTATGCAAAGTGCCCATGCATACTGCACATCCCATGCACGTCCTCTCGCGCATGCGTGCTCTTTCTCTGTCATATAGATAAATGTGTCATATAGATATATGGGAGAGACCCCAGAGTCTTGCCATCGTCAGGGGGATGGTAAGCCCTGCCCTGCCAGTCCCCTGACCCTAATATCACCAGGGGGAGGCAGAGCACCTCGAGCATGGAAGTCAGAGGAACCTCCAGCAACAGTAACCTAGCAACAGTGTCTCAGGATTTGAATGTAATTATACCCCGAGCGTGATAAATACTCGGAAGGGCTCCTTATGTGCAGATCATACTAAACAAGTCTTTGAAATTACCCTCATCAAATATTGATAGAAGAAAAGTTTTTTAAAAAGGAAAAAAACCCGAAGTGCATGGCCAACCTTTCCCACTAAGTGCCCTGGGCAGTGAGAGAGCAGCACCAGGGTGGAAGCCTCAAAAGCCCTTTCACTGTGATGTGACCGGTCTGGATGAGTCATCCAAGTGGGGGACAGCAGTTTTCCTACACACGTACAAGGGCCCGTGGCTTGGCATGAGGGCGACATTTCAGGTTGCGAGGTCAGGTGGTCTGAGTCCGGGGTCCTGACGCAGGCCTCCACACCCAGGTGTTCATGTTCAGAGTGGGCGTGTTGACCAGGAGGGCCCCCCAGTGCCCTTGGGGTGATGAGGCCGGCAGGAGTGGCGTGAGCCGGGTGAAGAGGGAGATATGGGAAGAGAAGTCTTGGCAGGGGACTGCGTGGATGCAGCGGGTGGGGGGTATCTCCACCCTGGGCTCCAGGTTGACTTTGACCAGATCCGAGTGATGAGGACACTGCGTACCGGCCGAAGCCGGAGAGCTGAGTAGCCCCGAACGCCACGGGTCTGGTGAGCCTCACTGAGGAGCCTAGGCTTTGTTCCGAGTGAAAACGGGAGTGGGTGCGGGGGTGGAGGCTGTGAGGGTGTGGTGGGGGGGCCGCTGCCAGCTCAGTCACAAGGGCATGGGGGAAGCAGGTCTGTAATGGTGCCGTGGGCAGGACAAGAGGGTGAGGCCTGTCCAGAGCCTGTGGGTAAGGATCACCGTTAGAGAAGGTGGGGGCTTCAGAGCAAGGGGCTGGAGCAGCCGCTGGCGTAGCCCTGAACTTGAAGTGCCTTCACTGAGGCATTTGCCAAAAACCTCTGGGACAAAGCCCCACATGGCCACCGTCCACCCAGTGCACCAGCTGCCTCACGTTGAGGCAGTAGGGGATGCTGCGCAGAATCAGCAACAGGAACCTGGGATCAGAGCATGCCTGACAGAAAGCCAGGAGTGAGGCTGTTTGCAAGAGGGAGAGAGGTGAGAGGAGCAGGGGATCTCACAGTGGGGGAGAGGGCGTCTGTCCCTGGCCTAGCAGCGGTGCAGAGCTGGACACACTCCTCAGCCCTGGGCAGCTGGAGACTGAGATCTAAGAGAGGAACAGAAAGAAGTGTGCAACAGAGAAGCTCGGTCTGTGTCTCCATGATTTGGAAGGCCCTGCACATCCGGACTGCTAACCTACTATGTGAACCATGCCAACGCCTTTCCTCCAGAGCCAAGTGCGAATGAGGGCCCCAGCCGGCTCTGCCTTCTGAGACCCTGAAATTCTAGGACCGGGCTGTCAGCCTGGCCTGGGTGACACACAGCAAGCTGCAGCGCTTCCAGCCCCGCTCCCGCTTGCTCCATCCCTCAATGCCCTCCTCACAGGGGAGAGCCCCCTTCTCTGATGTCTCTCTCCAGGCCTGCTGTGCATCTGTCTCCTGCCTGTTAGAGGAAATCCTCCTCTGTTAGATGCAAGATCTTTAAAGGCCTCAGATCTCATTTGCGAGCTCTCTTCTCTGGGCTGGGCTCCCTTGACAGCACTCTGGTGTCTCCCAGCAAGCCAGAGGAGGGAGGCAGGGCTGTGGGAGGATGAAAGGCCCCCCTTTCCTGCTGTGGGATTCAAGGCTGGATCAGGGCCCAATTACACTGCCTCATTCATCCAGTTCAGTGTTCTTCCTAAACATTGATGCCTCTGACAGCTCTGCTCTGGGTAATAATGGCAGGGTGGACCTTGCTTTAAGAAAACTCTATTTACAGAAATCCCCTTGAACAAATTAGCTAAAGGAAGGCAGGACTGTCTCGCCCGTCCCTGCCCAGGGGATCTCTGTAAACCCCAGCAGCCACAGGTCACCACCAGGGAGTCCATTTGGAGAGTACTTTAACATGGGCGGAAGGAGCAAAGAGTAGAGAAACATAAACACCAAATTATTAAAGGTAACGGCCTTTCAAAACCAGTGGAAATGGAAGCATGGCGGACACTGGACAGAAGAGTGGAGAGAAGCATCCATGTCAAGGCAAAACTTTCCAGGGCTCCCCAGTCAGCAGGAAGAGGACTAGAAAAAACATCTGGCCCGTTACTTGGATGGAGTCTCCTACCTTTGGAAAGCATGTCCGTCTTCTATATATTTGCTTTCTGGTTCAAGAAATGAATCATGAGATAGATGGATAGACAGATAAACTAGATATTGCCAAATTGTTCTCACCAGCAACTTGTGATAGTTCCCGTTTCTTCACATCTTCCTAATGTTGGTGGGTTGACTGGTGGTCTCCAGAAAGATATGCCCACATCCTAATTCCCAGAACCTGTGAATGCTTCCTTATTCAGAAAAATTAAGTCAAGGATTTCAAGATGAGACCAATCTTAAATAACCTAGATGAGCCCTAAGTGCCCTATAGAATTGAGGCAGAGAGAAATGAGAAGACACATAACAAAGAAAGTGACATGATGGAAAGAAGCAGACGTTGAAGAGATGTGGCCACAAGCCAAGGAACACCAAGGATTGCTGGAAGTTGCCAGAAGCTAAAGAGAGCCAACCTATGAACATGGATTTTCCCCCGGAATCCCGGAGGGAGCCTCGTCTTGCCAGCTCCTAGATTTCAGGATTCCAACCTCCAGAACCGTGAAAGAACACATTTCTTTCTTTTAAGCCACCAAGTTTGTGAGAATTTGTTACGGCTGCCACAGGAAACCAATACAGTGGGTAAAACAAGAGATTCTTCTTTTCTTATTTAAAAATTCTCTTTAACAGATAATTGACTGTTTAAAGCCAAAGTGTTAACAATGAACTAGAGGGTTTATAACATAGCAGGAGTAACAATAGTGCAAAGAACAGGAGAGGGGGAGTGGAGAATTCCTCTTGGAGAGGTTATTTTTATACTGTACTTGGGTGATATAATATTATCTGAAGACAGACTTTGATACGTTAAAGGTTTCTACTATACACCTTAGAGCAGCCACTTGAAAGGAAAAAGAAGACTATGAAGTCTACAGAGATGAAATGGAGCCAACGGATTATTTAACATCCATAATTTATAAGTATTATAATAAAATATAAAATGATTCAATCTTGCTTGCTTCTTAAAACAATTTTTTCTTGAGTTTACTTTGTTTACCTCTGCCACATTGTTGTCTGTAGTGATTAGTTTATTATGTTCCCCTACAAGGCTTGCTACCTTCTGTGATCCCCGTTGTCTCTCCCCATGCCCATGCCTTCCTTCCTGGCTTCCTCTCTTACTTTATTCCAGCAGTCCCTCTTAAGATTTTTGTTTGTTTGTTCACTGGCTTTGTGCTAGTAGAGAAATGTGCGTGGCCAACTGTCTTCACTTTTTGATATCTCGAAATGCCTTTATTTTGTCTTTTCTCTCGAGTGAAAATTTGCCTAGGTGTACAATAAAAATCTGGCATTTCAGGATTTTAAATACATTACTGTCTTCTCTATTCTATTTGTTTCTGAGGAGCAGTCTGCTGTCAACCGATCGTTGTTTCCCTCGCACTCCATCTTTTCTCTCTAGTAACTTCTGAGATCGTCTTCTTACCCTTTAAGTTCCATGGTCTCGTGGGATGCGTCTCTTTGTGGACTCACATGGAATTATCCGTGAGTACTCCAAAGCTAAGCTAGCTCCCAAGGCTGCTGTCTTTTTTTTTGATACTGAGCAAGTCTCAGCTATTTTCTGTTTGGCGATTGTTTCTCTACTATAATTTTTATTTTCTCTTAAAATCCCTAGGAAATGTTTGTGGAATCGTTGTAAACTATCCTCCGTGTCTTTTAATTACACTTTTTTTTTTTTAATTTTTATGTCTTTTCTCCCCTCTGTCCTGGATCCTGAATGTGTTCCTTGGTGCCATTTCTGAGTCATCCTGTTTCTCTTCAGATGCACCCAGGTTAGGACTCGACGCACCCGGGTTAGGACTCATCACACCCACTGAGTTTTTATGTCAGTGACTATACTTTTTATTTCTAATATTTTTGCTTAATTTTTATTATGAACATCTGTTCTTATTTCATTTTACTGGCTTTGTTTCAATTTTTTTTTTATTTTAATGAACATTATCTCCTTCATTATACGGATTTTTTAAACCAATTTTTCAACTCGTTTTTTTCAGATTCTTAAAGGCATTTCACCAGGAATAAATTTTCTGTTCTGAGAGATATGATTACTAAACTTCACAGGCTTGAGGTTTCCTCCCTATTGGTTAGAATTTTGAATTTTAGGTTCACTGTAAGAGGGCAGCTTTGGAATGGTATGTGTATTTTTCCCCTTTCTCTCTTTCCTCTGTGAGCTCACACTAGTGGGTAGTGTTTCGTGGCTGCTTCTCTTCAGTGCTCCCACTGGGCCGACCTCAATACAGAAGTTCTGGTCTAACATTGGTGGGCAGAGTCCCCGCTCCAGAAGGAGATTGGGGGTAGAGGTCACAAGGATATGACCAGTCACAAGGATGATGGGTGGCTTGGTCCATTTCTGGCCACAAGGCTGATTTTGTGTTTGAACCATAGCCGCTCAGGCTCAAGGGGGCTGAGGCCACCACTCCTTGGCTCTGTTTTCTTTGAGATTTTTCTTGATCTAAGATGTCCTTCCCCAAGGGCCTGGTCTCTGGCAGTAGGCCATTGCTGGCTTTTCATCTTACATGGGGCCCCTCAATTCTACTACCCAATAGCTAATGAACTAACTGACTCCCGGCTGCAATTGATGACCTCTGTGCTTTCTGACACACCCTGGGATGAGCAGGCACGTGCCTTCAGCTTTTGCTCACTTCATTGTCTTTCTGCTTCCTGAGGCCCACGGAGATGCCTCTCTGGCATTTGAGCCTGTTGGCATCCTGTGTTTCTTTTTATAACTTATCTGCCACTGCTTTTCATTTGTGACATTGAGGATATCACCAGTGTGAACAGAGTGCTGGTCTTGATAAGACCCAGCTGTGGCTTCTTAATCCACGGTTTAGGACTTATCATCTGAAATTCAGAATAATTCTTAGACCCTCAACCTTTCATCCCTTGGACCCAAAGATCTAGAGCCACCAGATTTAGAATTGCTGTAAGTTATGCAATGTGAGAAGTTTAGAATGGTCCTTCCAAAATATCTTCACCATAGCCCAGCAAAAATACACCTATTTTCGTGTAATAGCATACGGTTCAACTGCTGACCTGTGAAATGTGGACCATGAAAAGATCTCACCTCAGACCCTGAAACTACTAACCCATTAGTGTTCCATAACAGGAGAATTCCATTTGCCACACCAACTGCCAGCATGGGGCTAAGAGCAGTGTCCCAGGGAAAGAGACAAGGCGGCCAAATCAGGAAACCTAGGGGCAAGGGCGGCATCCACCAAGGTCCGGTCATAGATCGGTCATGACAGACTGGAGCCCATCTGACTCCTCCAGAACCGGGAAGCAACCAAAGGTCAGGGTCACAATGTGTGTTTCCGGTCAGTCTGTAATTCAGGGCACCTGCTTGCTTACTGTGCACCTGGTGATTTGTAGTATTTAACAGTCAGATTAAGAAGTCCATCGCATCAAATAATGGTGTCCTATTTCCACTTTCCAAAAGATTAAGTTAATGGGTTCCAATTTTTTTAGAAGTTTAAATTCTTCCCCCAGATCATTTCCTTAAACTTTGGGCACAGTGTAGCTCTCAGCCCCCAGTCACTAGTGGAAGCTAACGTAGCCAGTTGTCATCCAAAGTCAGTAACATTATGCATCCTGCCAGCCTCAGTTCCACATTAAACTTGATAATTGGACTTATATCTGTTACTGTTATTCTACCCCAATGTGATGTCTAAAAATGTCTCATGTATTTTTGGTAAAAGCAAGACTGCTTTAATATACAGTAGTGCAGTTCCTTGTTTTCTAAATAATTTTTCACAGAAGGTTAATTCCATTGAGTGTTCATTGGAATTACCTAGAAAAAAGGGGGTTTTGCTTTTTAAAAAAATTCTGGAGGGGGGAAATACTGAATTAAACTTTTTTATTTTTCATTTTACTTGAGGAATTATTAAATCCTTTAATACTGTCACATGCAGTGTGATTCCTCAAGACAAGGATCAGGTATTTCTTTTTTCTAAACACACTGGGTCATGGAAACTTGTCTTCCAGGACACCTTCAGGAACTTCTATTCTGCAGAGCCCTCTGTGGGAAATGCCCATAAAGTCTAATGAAAGAGATCCCCGGTGCCTGGGTGGCTCAGTTAGCTAAGCATCTGCCTTTGGCTCAGGTCATGATCCCAGGGTCCTGGGATCGAGTCCTGCATTGGGCTCCCCACTAGACAAGGAGTCTGCTTCTCCTTCTCCGTCTGCCCCTCCACCTGCTCATGCTCTCTCTCTCATGCTCTTTCACTCAAATAAATAAATAACATCTTTTTAAGAAGGGTGGATCCAAAGTTGCCTGATGTTGTAAAGAAGAACGATATTTTACAGTATTCCATGGAGAGTAAAGTACTTACTTCCAAGTGCTTTGCAACTTTGACAACCAACCATTCTTTTTACAGCCCCATCTGGTGGCAGTGCGGAGGATAGGCTGCAGCACGGCTGGGGGACCAGGAAGGTGGACACTGCAGTAAGAAGACCACACAGTCTGCATTCTGCTGGAGAAGAATGTGTGGGTTCAGGGCAGAGCTGAGAGAATTTGCATCTCTTTGGATGTGAGCAGTGATAGGGAGGGACATCAGGAATCTGATCACTTATTCATTCAACAAGTATTTATCGAGCTCATCATGAGCCAAGCACTGTTGTTCTAGGTGCTGTGAATGTAGCACTAACAGGACATAAAATTCCTGACCACTTAGAATTCGTATCTTTCCCATACTCGAGGGTGACGAGTTGGGTGCTACATGTCAAGAGAGGGGCCACGTGGGGAGAAGCAGTCTCCATGCGTGGGGCAGGAGCACCCCCTCCCCAGTCTGGGGAATGCTGGGACAGCTGATGTTCAGGAGGAAAGGCTGGTGAGGAAGCATGAAACCCAATCTGGAGCTCGGAGAGGGATGTGGGTGAGATGGAGAACTCACATGCACAGGCGGGAACTGAAGCCGTAAGGACATCTGCAGACCCATGAGGTAGTCAGTGGGGTGAGAAGTGGAAAGAGTTGAAGGTTCCTTGGTTTTAATGAGAGGAGTAGAGAAGGGGTCAGCAAGTACAAGGGAATTTTCCAATAAATGTCTAGTGAATGTAAATAAATAAGATTTGGCCTGAGAGACGGACAGCAGCCGGGAGAGAGGGGCACTAAGAAGACAACAAAAGGAAAGTTTCAGAAAGGAAGGTGATGTTCATCAAGTATGCTAAGAGCCATGGCAGGGAAAAAAAATAGGGACACACCTTTTTTTTTTTTTTTTCCTGCTCTAACTACTGGCTTCCCTTCGGCTTTTCTTGGGGAGGTCCTGTGGAATCTCCAGTTTTTTATAAGCAGATTTCCCCATGGCCTCAACCTCTTCCCCATCCCACCAGCCACTTCCTGACATTACTAAAATCTGGGCATGTGCCTTCACCTCCAGCTTCTTACACAAATAGAGCTGCCAGGAATTTTCTCAAGGGAGGGTGCTCATTCTCCCACATCCTGACTCTCTTATGGTCCAGAGCCTGAATCGGGGATTTCTTTCCTCTCCTGACTTTATAACAACTCACTGCCATGGAAGGTGGTGGGCAGTGGACACCCCTGCCACCTTTCGTCTTCCATCTTGCAAAACCCCTGCTCCACCTCTCCTGTCATTGCTGCTTACTGACGTGAGCTCATTAGAATACTGATACCTGACTTCCATCTTGAACTTCCGTGCCAAGCCCACGACTGTCCTGGTGATTTCAGTCTCTGTTAATGAACCATCTAGCATCAGCCTCAAAGTCCTTTCTTCTCCTTGGTTATAACATCTTTCATGTTCCACTCTTGCAGCCTATTTTAGGGTCCCACCCCGGATTTTACAATTCCTGAGAACTCTCCCATTTAGGACCTACTTCATTTCCTGCCCTGGATTCATAGTTCTCTTCTCCCGCATTGCCTTGGCTCCCCTGAGGAAAGTCCCCAGGGCAAAGGTTGAGAGCCCCAGCTGCGAGGTCCAACATATTCTGAACACTTGGAATCTGGACACTTGCTCATTTCCCTGGCCTTGTCTCCCCACCCTGATTCATCTTCCACCTTGCTCCCTTTTAAAACCTAAAACTTCGGGGGACACCATGGTGGCTCAGTCAGTTAAGCTTCCAACTTCAGCTCAGGTCATGATCCGAGGGTCCTGGGATGGAGACCCACACCGGGCTCCCTGTTCAGCGGGAAATCTACTTCTCCCCCTCTCTTTGCCCCTCCCTCAGACTCAAACTCTCTCTCTCTATTTCTTCCACATAAATAAATAAAATCTATAAATACATAAACAAATGCTAAAACTTTCATCTGACCCTGGCCCTGATCTATTAAAATCTATTCAATGGTTCCCCATTCCTTATAGAGTCAAACACAAATACAGCATGACAAGACCTTTCGGCAGGACCTAGGAGACCCTTCATGGACTGGTCCCCCCTGTCCCTCAAGCCTTCCATGCACTTTGCTCCCCGCTTGCCCCCAATGCACCTGTACTGTACAACAGAAACACACCTACACCACATCAATACTGCTGCCAGGAAAACCCCCTCACCCGATCTCCCAGCAGGACTCAATGCTTCTTCCAGCTCAGCTCTGAAAACCCCATTCCAGCTTCACCCACTCTGTGCCTGCACCAAGAGCTACAATTCATGGACTCAGTATCTAGATGCCCCTTGTATCCACTCTACCCCAGACAGGCTTTGATCACAGATCCTGCGAGACTCCCATACACTGGGGTTGATTTCCCTGTCTCTCCCTAGACACCAACCTTTCTAAGAACAGGCTTGTGTTTACTTCACTTCTATCCCACAGCACCTGGCCAGTGTAGCAGCAGGCAGTATATGTTTGATAAACAAATGGAGATTTAGAAAAATAAGAGGTGAGGGGAAAGAACTGAGGTTAAAGAATTCTGATTAGGTATGTTAGGTAGGTAACAAATTGGGAATTCAAAGACTCTGATTCAAATCCCAGTTCTGCCATTTACTGTTATGTGACCTGGGACTAGCCGCTCGTCATAACAATTGCATTCACTGCCTGCGTGTCACAGGTCGGGCACTGTCTCATGCAAGCCTGATCATAAATCATTGTCATCCCCATTATAGAGGAGGAGATGGCAGCCCTCCCCAGGTAGGTAATTTGCACAAAATCACAGCTACAAGGGGCAGAGCTAAGACTCAAACGTGAGCTAGTGTCCAGAAACCCTTGGCACTGCTGCTCTGCCCTGAGACCCCTGTGCCCTCACCCCAGCAATCCCTGCAAGGCCGCCTCCGCTGGGCTGCAGTGAGGATGGAAACCGACGAACACGCATCACAGAGAAATGTAAATGCTAGTCCTCCTTATATATTAAGTCATTCATTCACCAGCCCTCCTCCGACCTCCCCAAAGCGAATCATCCCGACATCTTCAGTAGCTTAAAAGTAGCTGTTAAATAGAAGCTGAATTCAACACAGGATTGAAGCCAATTACGGTTTCTGATAAAGTTAATCTGTTTTAATTCATTATGATGATGATTACCATCATTGTTATATTAAACCAGAGCCAAAAACTATTCCTGGCTCAGAGACAGAGGGAACAAACTATTTCTTGAGCCCACGACACAACGTCGTCTCTCCCCAAGGCTCGGAGGTGGCCTAATAAAGAGCTCCCGGAGTAATCTTTGCTGAGTTGCATTGTTAACGCTCTCCTGAGGGACGCCAGGGGCTGTAATTGCTCCGGTCTGGCTCGGCCTGCCGAGCTACCTGAATTAAGTGGGCGAATTGGAATTTTCAGTGGAACCATCTGGGACATCACCTTTAACCCTCCCTGGTGCTCCACCCAGCCCACGGCTCATTACGAGCAAAGACCCCCATCACCTCCACCCACCTCCTCCCGTGAGTGTGCACAAGTCTCCCTCTCCTGCTGGACCCCGCAGAGCATTCAGTGAACGAGGCGGGGGAGCAGGGCAGCAGCTGTCACGTTTGGCACCTGAGCACCAGGACCTCAAAACCCAGCTTTCAACATCATAACCTGCTCGAGGGCAGCACCACGCTTTCAATTAACCACCACGGAACTCCAGGTTAAAGGCCAGCATTTAAGCTTCCTCCGATCGCTCATTATTTCTGTGGAATTTAGCCAATCACGTACACTTTCAGGCAGGAACGCATGGGGGATGAGGGTGGCGGCGTCCCGCGAGCATATAGAGAAGGGGACTACCTTATTCATCAGGTGGGAGGGCCCGAGAGGCTCCCTGGAAGAGCAATGCCAGACTTAGCTTTTAAAAAGTGAACCAGAATGTGGGAGAGAAGCAAGATAGTGTCCGTGAAACGTGGGTGGGTGGTAGGAGAAGCTGAGAGGTGGGGAAGGGTGAACAGGCGGGTGGAGAGGATGAATGGGAACACCATGTGTATGTGAAAGGAAGTCACTGGGCAGCTGGCACTCAGCGTGGTCTGTGGAGAGCTGTGTACTTTAAAAAAAAAAAAAAATCACCCTTGACGCTGCAGAAGGTTGGAAGTGATCACACGTGGAGGAAGGGAGACAAGTCAATAAGCCTCTGCATTCACTGAGGCAAGAGATGAAGAAAGAAGTGATGGTAGGGATGGAGGAGATAACTTTCCTTTAAATTACTTAAAGAAAGGTAAGCAGCCAAAATAAAACTATTAAAGAGAGGAATAAGCAGAGGGGAGAGGCACCAGCTAAATAACCCAGATCAGACTTCAGCATCCTAAAATTGATCCCCTTAGTGCTGTCTCTGCAAGGCCTTGTGTGGCCTCCTGGTCCATGGTGCATGACGTCTGGGCAAGTAACAACACACACAGGTGCATGCACACATGCTTCTGATATGTTAGAAGTATACAAACATGTGTACACAGACAGGGATTCATGTTCATTGCATCAGCACACGTGAATATGTGGAAATGCACGCACATACACAAGCAAATGTATTGCATGGCACATACATGACCACATATGTGCACACACAAACATGAATGCACACACACAAACCCATGTGTGCGTGCACACATCTAACCCACTAAAGAAAACAGTCTTATTATCCCCACTTTGCAGATAAGAAATCAGAAGCACAAAAGCTACACAACTTCACATCCTGGGTTTGACCACAGGTATCTTACTCCAAATTCTGTCCTTCTAACATCCATATAAAATAACTTCTAGAGACAAAGGCACAGGTCATGTACAAAACAAAAGATCATTATGGTCTCAGGTATTTCCTTTGCAATAGAAGAGGAGCAGGATGGCAGAGAAGTAGAACACTTAAATATCACCCCGTTCCAGGAGTTCAGCAAGATAGTCATCAAACCATTCTGAACACCTAGAAGCTCAACAGGAGATCAGAAAGAAGAAGAGCAGCAACTCTAGGAACAGAGAAGCGACCACTTTCTTGAAGGTAGGACATGCGGAGAAGTGAATCTGAGGAAAACAGACCATCGGGGGAGGGACTAGCTCCCAACAAGCAAGCAAGGGAGCAGTGGAGCACAAAATCTGAGCTTTTAAAAGTTCACTCCACTGAGGGACATTGCAAGGAAGACATCCAATGGCCAACAAACACATGGAGAAGTGCTCAACATCACTCAGCATCAGGGAAATACAAATCAAAATCCCAGTGAGATACCACCTCACACCAGTTAGAATGGCTAAAATTAACAAGTCAGGAAATGACAGGTGTTGGCAAGGATGTAGAGAAAGGGAAACCTCCTACATTGTTTGCAATTTGAATGCAAGCAGGTGCAGCTACTCTGGAAAACAGCATGGAGGTTCCTCAAAAAGTTGAAAATAGAGTTACCCAGCAATCGCACTACTGGGTATTTATCCTAAAGATACAAATGTAGTGATCCAAAGGGGTACGTGCACCCAAATAGTTACAGCAGTGCTGTTCACAACAGCCAAACTATGGAATGAGCCTAGATGTCCATCAACAGATGAATGGATAAAGAAGATGTGGTGTGTGTAACACACCTACACACATGCACGCACACACACACAATGGAATACTATGCAGCTGTCAAAAAACCCTGAAATTGCCATTTACAACAACATGGATGGATTGAGAGGGTATTATGCTAAGCAAAATAAGTCAATCACAGAAAGATAATTATTATATTATCTCACTGATATGAGAAATTTGAGAAACAAGACAGAGAATCTTAGGGGAAGGGAAGGAAAAAGGAAACAAGATGAAACCAGAGAGGGAGATAAACCATAAGAGACTCTTAATCTCAGGAAACAAACTGAGGGTTGCTGGAGGGGAGGAGGATGGTAGGGATGGGTGATGGACACTGGGGAGGGTATGTGCTATGGTGAGAAAAAAAATAAAAAATAAATTTAAAAAATTTTTAAAAAGGTATCTCCTTTGCAGTACAAAAGTCCATAAATCGGTTAGTAATATCTAGAGTTTTGATGAAAAGAAAGATCTCCTCCATGACACATAGCCCATTTGTTTTTCAGCTATAAAAGCAAAGAAAAGATATCCTTAGCTGTGGAAGTGCCAATCTTAAAAGGTCTACTCACAGCTATACTTTGAGCAACTAAGGGAAGAAGTAGATTAAGAGTTCAGAGATTAGGGGCACCTGGGTGGCTCAGTGGGTTAAGCCGCTACCTTCGGCTCAGGTCATGATCTCAGGGTCCTGGGATCGAGTCCCGCATCGGGCTCTCTGCTTGGAGGGGAGCCTGCTTCCCTCTCTCTCTCTCTCTGTCTCTCTCTGTCAAATAAATAAATAAATAAATAAAAAAGAGAGTTCAGAGATTATAAAATCAAGGTAAGGGTGGACAGGTGGTTAGTACAGAAATAGTCATAATTGCTAAAAGACTAATAATTGTGCATGTATACAAAATTGAATAACAATGTCAAAAATCATTCTTGAAGAAAAATACTTCTAACATATTGAATAATAATTAAAAGTTATTGGGACGCCTGGGTGGCTCAGTTGGTTAAGCAGCTGCCTTCAGCTCAGGTCATGATCCAAGCATCCTGGGATCAAGTCCCACATCGGGCTCCTTGCTTGGCAGGGAGCCTGCTTCTCCTTCTGCCTCTGCCTGCCACTCTGTCTGCCTGTGCTCACTCTTGCTCCTCTCTCTCTGACAAATAAATAAATAAAATCTTTAAAAAAATAATTAAACGTTATTATATTTAAAACCCTAGATTATATTGACCACAGACCAAAGAGTGCTTGGTTGGTTAGGGGAAGCAAAAGAAGACACTTAATTCATTATTTTAAAGTAGAAATTCAAAAGATACCACTTTATCCTTAAAAGTAGATTAACTACTTTTTAAAAAAAATTAATGGTAATTACTAAATTAAGAAAATTGGAGTCACATACCTCCCAACCTCAAGACAAGATAAAAGGCACCATTGTCCTTATAATAAAAGAAAATAAAACAAAACAAAGAAAAAAAAAAAAGCTAAGACATACAGCTAACTAAGACCATTTAGAAAGATAGCATACTTAAGACTAAATGCACATTGTAAGACCACAGCTGTGTTCAAGGGACTAGGAAAGCCCCAGGTCCCCCTACTTTTCTGCCACCTTAACCCCTCCTGCATGGTAAGAATAAATGCAAATAGATTAAATTTCCTACTATTTGAAAAAGACATTAGGACTCTGTTAAAAAAGAAATAAGCAAAATACTATGGTCTTTTTTAAAGACTTTATTTGATATAGAGAGAGAGAGCAAGAGAGGGAAAACAAGCAGGGGGAGTGAGAAAGGGAGAAGCAGGCTTCCTATTGAGCAGGGAGACCGATGCAGAGCTCGATCTCAGGACCCCAATCCCACAACCCCGGGATCATGACCTGAGCCCAAGGCAGATGCTTAACCACTGAGCCACCCAAGCAACCCGCAAAATACTATGCTTTTGGGTGTCACCCTTAAAACAAGTGATACAGGGAGTTGCAAGCAGAAAAACAGTCAAAGATATTAAAGCAAATGCAAATCTTAAAAAAGGGTTGTGATATTAACAGTTGACAAAATAGAAATCAGTATTAGTCAAAATAGGCCAAATAAAGGCATTAAAGGATATAAATCTAACATTAATGATAAGAATTTAATATTGAATAATATGAAGAAAAATATGAATATAATATTTATAAACAGATACTTTACAGAGAAAAGATGGTAGTCATCCATCTTACACCAATATGTAAAGTACAAGCTGTTAGAAATACACTTTGCAGAAGAATAAATTTATAAGAGCACAATAGAGTTGGGAAATTTGAACACATCTGTATCAGTCAGGTTTCTCCAGAGAAACAGAAACAACAATATGGAGATATGTAGCTAGACAGACTTATTTTTAGAAATTGGCTCTTGCAATTATAGGGCTGGCAAGTCCAAAATTTTCAGGGTAGGCCAGCAGGCTGTAGACCCAAGGAGCAGTTGCAGTTTGAAACCAGAAGCAGTGTGCTAGCAGAATTCTCTTCCCCCTTGGGGGAGTCAGTCTTTTCCTATGAAGGTCTTCAACTGATTGGATAAAGCCCACCCACGTCATAGAGAGCAACCTGCTTTACTCAAAGTCTACTAATTTAAATGTTAATCTCATCTAAAAAAATACCTTACTATAGACATCCAAAATAACGTTTGGCCAAACATCCAGGTACTATGGCCTAGACAATTTGACACATTAAATTAACCATTGCCATACCTTTGTGACTACCGGACATACCAAATAAGGAGCAGCACAAGGATCTGGTGATGTGAGTAATATATTACAAGGACAATTTAATTTCATGTATTTGTTTGTATGTATTTATGCATATGTGTGATATCTATATAACTGGACTCTATACCCCAAAAGCAGAGATTACAGAATTCCTTTCTGTGGCCCATGCCATACTTAACAAATACTGATCACATTTCATGTATAAGCCTACAAAAAAGAACAAAATAAAAATTGTACAAATCACAGAGAATATGAACAAATTTAATTCCACAATTTAGAATGAAATTTAAATTGAAATGATCTTAAAATCCATTCTCCTAAATAATTTTTAGGTCAAAGCAGAAATAAAATTTTCATATGCACACGATCTTGAAAAGAACAATAATAGCAAGCCTTCTGGTTAGTATATACTGGATGAATCCAAAATTAATCTTAAAGAAAAAAACTAATAAATCTCAAATGCTTTCATCATTCTATGAATGAAAATATCTCCCCTTTTAGCTACAGAATTAAAAAGGGAAATTCCAAATAAATGAAAACGGACTTAAAATGAGAAAAACCTAAGTAGATGAATTACCCAGAAATAAACCTGGCTGTGTTCTCAAAAAATTGACTGCCTTCAATAACAACATCAGGCCCCAGGAGTTTTACAAGCTAAGGTATTTCAAACTTTAAAGAGGCAGAAAACTTCCAATGTTATATAAAATGTAACATTTTATGATTTCTGATTCATTTTAGGAAGCTAGAAAAAGTCTGATTTTGAAAAACATCCTGGCAAAGTTAACCTCCAGTATAAACTATAAACCAATTAATTTCCCTTTTGAAAACAGATGCAAAACAATTTTAAGTACAAGTAAAAGGACTTTTTTAATAACACATTTACTTCAAGATTATAATACATCATGTTATTTCACTAAAAGACAGAATTTATATTTGATGAAGGTAAAAGAAAACATTTTGATAAAATTCAAATAAGCATGGAGTTAAATAAAAGCAAGACTATGTCTTAGACAGAATGGTCCAACCTGGAATAGAACAGGTTGCTTGCCAAACAGGTTGCTTGTAGAATCCTGAACCTCATCCTAAACCTAGACCCTGGCAATGAATTCCAAGATCCTCCATTTTTTATGGAAACCCAACAAATTCTTATACACACCAAAGTTTGAGAACTAATCTAAACCTAACTAGCTAATGGCATAGTTAACACTGAAATAATAGAAGCCTTTTACATTGAAACTCAGGAAAAATATAAATGGTGTCTGTTTTCAGCCCAGTTTTCTCAACTGTGAAAAA
Organism: Mustela putorius furo; assembly: GCF_011764305.1. Taxonomy (NCBI): domain Eukaryota; kingdom Metazoa; phylum Chordata; class Mammalia; order Carnivora; family Mustelidae; genus Mustela; species Mustela putorius. The sequence continues at coordinate 106,116,674 of NW_025421987.1, read as the reverse complement.
GTTTGGTTATTGAAATAAAAAACACAAAATAATAAAGAACAAATATAAATATTTAAAAATAAGATTGCACATTATTATTATGAATGATTATCATTGGTAAATCCCAGTTAACTAAAAATCCTTTATTATGAGTAAGAGCATTCAGTAAGTTGGTTATTAAAAATTGAATATATAAAAATAAAAACTTCCTTATGTACTAGCAATAACTGGCTAGAAAAACAATGAGGAGAAAGGATTCAATTTATGATAGAAAAAATAGATGTATAGGAATAAACTTATCAAAAATTGTTTAGGGCCTTTATAAAAAAGAATTTAAAACTTTACAAAGGCCCATAAAAGTATATTTGAATAAGCAGAGAGAAATAACATTTCTTAGGAAGAAAGACTTAATGTCATAAAGTACCAATTAACCCATAAATGATTTAGAATTCAGCCTCCAAATGTGTTAAACTGGAACACCATTGTCTAGAAAAACAAACATAGCAGACTAGCCATAAAAATTACCATAAAGAAAAACGGACACAAAGGACTGGCTAAGAAAATTATGAAAACCGATGACAGGGGCTTACTCCACCTGATATTAAAATCTATCATAAAGTAGAGGAATTAAGATGATTTATTATTGATGCAGAAAGAGCTGAAAGAGTCAGACACCAAAGATCGTTTACCTGCAAGAATGAAAGGTGTCATGCCCTCTCAGCGCTTTTGCATCCCCTCCACGTCTGCAGTCTCAGAGCTGGGGTGCTCCAGGGCTCCATCCTGAAACTCTCTCCTCTCTGTTACACTCAGCCCTGGGGGGGTCTCATTTCTTTGCAGGCTTCAAAGGCCTTCTCTGAGTGTCTGAACCATAAGTTTTCATTTCTAGCTCCTATTTCTCCTAAAACTCCAGATTCTCAAGCCTGAGTATGTGTCTGCTTGACATTCTCCTCGGATGCCATATAAACATTGCAAACACTTTCCTCCCTAGCTCCCCAAACTGAGTACAGGCACCTTCATCCTTTCTATTGCTCCCGTCAAAAGCCCTAGAGAGATTTTTAATCTCTCTGTCTTTCTCTTGAACCCTATACCTAACCCGTTAGGAAATCTTGTGGACATACCTGCAACATGTATCTTGAACACAAACACTTCTCATCACTGATTTGTTGTCACCCCAATTGTCATCTCTCCTATGGATCACCAGAAGAGCCTTTACACTTGTCTCCCTGTGTCCCCTCTTACCTCCTTCGGCCAATTTTCAATATGGCAGCCAGGATAATTCTTGGCAACCCAGTGACCCAGCCACACCATTCCTCTGCTCAGAACCCTCCGAAGAGCTTCCAATCACACTTAGAATAAATATACTTACCTTGGTCCACAAAGGCCGTTACATTCTGCCCCTGTCTCTAGTGGTGTATTGGTAAAAGATGGACAACCAGTTCTCCAAAAAAAAAAAAAAAAAAAAAGTATGTCCATACATTCCTGTTTATTATAAATTCTACTGATAAAAAGGATGTATGACACACAATTTGCAAATACTAATAAACTCTACAGTTTTCACCATTGTCAGTTCCACATACCAAATTAATTCTCACAGAATGCTTCCATTTTTTTGTTTTGTTTTTTTGCCAGACTCCTGCATCCTGAGCAAACCTATGCCTGCATTGGACCAACGAGATAGTTCTGAAATTAATGTTGGTTGGTATAAATCTTCACATTAAAGTAGGGAAAAAGGGAAAATATGAGGTGGAATTTCTGTTGTTCATCAGTGATGCACACAGTTTTTTGCTGATAATAATTTTTAAGTCCTGGAGGATTATATCCTCCATGTTTTTGTGTTCTTCACAGCACGGCAGGTGCAGACAGGACACGCTTCCTAGTTTCATCCGCATCCTTAACATTTCCCCCATCGCTGTGAGTCTGCTCACGCAAAACAACAAGGGAAGCCCTGCTTTGTAGATGCTGATTTCCGTGGTGCAAACATTCTCCCCCGCACAGACTTCAAGCTACCAACATGATGTCACTGAGCGCGGAGCGGTGAAGACAGGCGCGGGAACACACCCCGTGGTGCGGTAGACACAGCTGGCCTCGAACGCAGAAAAAATGGTCAAATGGTCAAAACTGTTACAAAGTGATGAAATCCGAGTATTTGTTCCTTCCCTTTTAATGCAATGTAATTAGTTATTAGTTTACCTAATTTTATTTTTAGCAATGGCTGTTTAACAATGGGCTGGCGAACGTCCTGAGCATGCGACGTAGGGCTCCACTGAGCAGGTGAGAGCAGCCCCCCGCACACCACCTCCTGGTTTTCTCGCCGTCATCTTCGCACTGCTCCCGCCACACTGGGAGCCTCGCCCCCTTCCACACATCCAGCACTCTTTCACCTCTGGATGTCCACCTTTGCTGTTCCCTCCGCCTCAGACACTTCTCCAGCTGGCCCCACAGCTGACTCCCCTTACCTCCACTCTCTGCTCTGAAGCTTTCATCATCCCTGGCCACTTCAGCTAGAGTCACACTCAGGTCATTCACCACCCCCTTGCACCACTTTGCTTTGCTTCCTGGTGTTTATTATCCGACCTTTCACATGTTTTATTTGTCTACTGTGTGAAGACTCCACACTCCAGGAGAAATGAAACCCAGGAGAGAGGGCATTGTCTCCTGTGTCACTGCTATGTTCCTGTTGTCTGGGACAGTGCCCAGCAGGTAATAGAATCTAAAATTTGCCTGTTAAACGAATTTGGTATGAACTTAATGCTTTCAAAATTAGTTTAGGACATGTCAAAAAAAACTGTAAAGGAAATACAGAAACAGGTAAAGAAGAAGTATCATGAATATATAGAAGCTCTTCCAAATCAATCATTATGTAAAATATGAATATAGGGATAATAAAAGAAAGGACATGGGATGCCTGGGTGGCTCAGTGGGGTAAGCCTCTGCCTTCATCTCAGGTCATGATCTCAGGGTCCTGGGATTGAGCCCCATGTTGGACTTTCTGCTCAGCAGGGAGCCTGCTTCCACCTCTCTCTACCTGCTGCTCTGCCTACTTGTGATCTTTCTCTCTGTCAAATAAATAAATAAAAATCTTTTTTAAAAAAGGACATTAATAGATGTGGCACAAAAGATGAGAAATAAATCATTTTTAAATGTCCAATGTTCTGTTATCAAATTCATATAAATTAAAACAATAGAGTTCCTGAATGTTTTTTATAGAAAATTTAGTGTGTGTGTGTGTGTGTGTGTGTATAAACTTCAGTATGTAAAAGTTGATAATGTAACTTTAGCCCAGTGAGCTGAACACCTCAAGCAGAGATATGAAGTTAGTATAGACTTCCTGAAGGACAATTTGGTATTTTTAAAAAGCATGGAATGTCTATGAACTATGATCCAGCATTTACTTCTGTGAATTTATAATAAGGACCTGATCAAGGATGTATACAAAATGGGGCTTATGCCATCACAATGCATTTTTATAATAATAAAATCAAAGAAGGAAGAAGACCTAAATATTCAACAACCAGAAATTGGAAAATTACCTTATGGTATCTTTGTAAGTGGAATATAATGCAGCCATTAAAAATGGAGTTACAAGGGTGCCTGCCTGGCTCAGTCGGTAGAGTATATGACTCTTGATCTCTGGGTTGTGAGTTCAAGTCCCATGCTGGGTGTGGATATTATTTTAAATGAGGGAAGGAAGGAAGGAAGGAAGGAAATCATGATAAAATACCCAGGGCATATTGTTAAGTAAAAACTACAAAATGGTTTTTAGGGTAATATTACATGGGTAAAAATTAAATATAAACATGGAAAAGCAAATAGAAAGCAACAATATTGAAACATTCATAATAATTGAATAGTGCAACCAAGGTGATTTTCTTAGTTTTTTTTTTTTTTTTAATATTTTCTAGTTCTCTACAACAAACATTTGCTTTGTTTGTAAGATAAAAAAACTAAGGGCCTTGTTTTTAATACTTAAGGAGAGAATGACATCATCTCCTGGAAAGTGGTCCCAAGATGCTGGGCAACTGTTCAAGATGGCCTCACATACAAAGTGCAAGAAGAGACTAGTGAGAAGAAGGCAGGTGGAAAGAGTTATGGGTGTCTTTGGAGTTTGCCTTCCTTACTTCCAAGGAAGAAACCCAAAGACAGAGAGAGGATACACCCAAATGGCTTATGTGTGGGAATCGCTAGCAAAAGGCCTCAGTTTGAATGCACTAGGTCTTTCCTAAACTCTCTCTTTAACCCCTAAAAAGCATTCGGCAAAGAACAAATAGACTTGACAGGCTGGAGGTGCCCTAAATAAACTTAACCACAGAGAAGGGAGGGTCGGTCTGAGCTCATTACAGGATTCCTCTCGCCTCGCCGAGCTGCAGTCAGGAGTCACGTGACCCGAGGTGGCTGCGGTAGCCCATGTCACGCCTGCATCTCCAGCTGATCCACCTTTGCCTCACAGCCAGGACAGCCTTAGAGCTTCTCTTTATCCTGCCTGGTCCCAGTGGTAGGTGCAGCAGATGAACCCATGCAGGTTCCATTCAATCTTTCATCAAGATGCTAATAAGGCACATTAATGATAAGAAGGGAGGACAATTTTTTTTTTAAATGTCAGAAAACTTGAAAGAGTAAGTGAAAGGATGCCAGAGTGTGAGATTCAGCACAGCCGCTAGGCAGGGGCAGTGACAGTGGCTCCAAGGCATAATCGGGCCCTCTGCTGTGATGTTCCGCAGGCAGCTGGTGGGCCGGGGGGTCCAAGCAGGGCTGAGAGAAGAGAGGAGTCGGATTAGATTGACTCTGCCTCCTAATGCACGCTCAGAAAGTAAATGCAGATCCTTCCCCAGAGAAGAGTCAGTCCCCTAAGACACAAGGAGGCCTGGAGGCAGATTACATGGGGCTCTCCTATGGATCAGAGGCTAAACCCCAAGCATTTTTTCTATGGCCAATCCTTCTTATTCAATGAACAATTTTACCTCATGGGGATTATCTGACCTCAGAGGGTATTAGCGGTTTGAGGATATCTTGTCAAAGATGTCCCTGAATTGTGTATGAATAAAAGGAGTATATTTAAATAAATTATATTCAAAGACAACCCCCACCCCCATCATTTTGGGACATGAGAATCCAGGCCATCTTGGAATTCCGGACAATAAGAAGGTTCCATTGGGATGATCACCATAGGTTACCCTAAAATTCTTAGATCCACAGATCAGGTGCTAGGCTGGGGATCTCTACTTTGAGAAGGTACCCATATTCAGCAAGATATAGGATCCATCTCTGCAGATTTTCTGCTTAAGTTTGAAGACCAGTCTAGTGCTCAGTGCCAAATGGCAAGCACTATAGAACCCCTCAAAAATGGGAGACAGGGGTATGGATAGGATAGACTCACTAATAAAATAAGAAATAACAATAATTAATTACCATTTAAGACCATGAATTTAATTCTTTTTTCCCCGAATTCCCACTGCAATAGTCAAAAGACAGAGGAAAAACAAAAACAACAAAAACCCCTATGAGAAAATAGGGAAGACCTTGAGGGTGTTTGGTAATTTTAATTATCCAGGTGGAGGAATTCAACACCAATTTCTGTTCCACCACAAATGAAGGAAAAACCTCCCTGGAAAGCCAGGATAGGTGAGATTTCCCAGCAGAATGTTCCATCCCCAAACCTCTAAGCTCATAGAAACAGCCTAAAACTGAGGGGGAACAAAGGAACAGTTGGTGGAGGAAACACTGCTCTTTTGAATCTCTAAGAGTGGATTCAGAGTTTGTCCAGAGACAATCCTCCTAGAAATCTACACGATGTCCCCCTGGTTCTTACACCTTTGGAATTGTCCTGGGACCTCAGGTTCTAAAAGAGTAACATCATGAGCAGAATACTTCCATTGGCCAGTGCATTATTTCTTCCATGGCAGAGGGTAAAACTGAACCACCAGAATAGTGCTGACACACTGATTTTGGGTGACCTTCACTCTTGTTGGGTACACACTAAGTTCAGGTGTCTGGACTACCATCAACTCTTGGGCTTAGGCTACATACAGGGAACCAAAGATCCATGTTTATCCATCCAGTATCCACATGCCGACAAGTGTGGAGGCAGGCATCCTTCACCTTGTGTGGCCACCACCAGGTTCAGCACCTTGTGTTAGGCCATCATCTGGGGGTGGCCAGGCCAAGCTCTTCCAAGGCCTTTTGAGATCATTGTTCTAAAATGCCAAAGAGCCTCTCAGTGTCCTCTCTTGCTGAATGGAATTGGTGGCATCATGCTTTTCTGGATCAGTCTGAAGCTGTGCTGGATGAGAAGCAGACACTCCTGTGGGAATGGGACCACTTTTCTTGCTTCGCTTACAGGTCCTTCAGCGATCCTGTCTGTTTGCAGCAGGGGTGCTGTCAACATTGAAAGACATCACATTCTGCGAATGTAATGAACACAGCTAAAGAGTTCAAGGGAAGATGTGGTTGGAAGAGGTGTCATTCTCCATTTATGCTACAAAATTTCAAGGTGTAAATTTAACATGACCAGAAAACAAATTATTCACAATTTCTTTCATACTCGGAGGAAGACTTGGTGTTTGTGGGCAGCTAAAACACAGCACAGTAACAGCCTTTGAGAGTCCTTGGAAACCAGTATTGACAGGCAGCTCTGGATAAAGCAGCATCATGAATAACAATATAACCAACACAAGACAAAGGCATTAGGGAACTTTAGAGTCAAAAAGATCTACACGGTTTTACTACAAACAGGTTCGGAAGAGACATAGCATCGTATATAATAGACATAGCATCGTATAAAATAACATAATAACTGGCTTTTTCTCCTGGTGAGAGACAGGAAATTAGTCAGGCCCTCTATATTTGACAGTAAATAGAACACTAATAAAGAACAGGATGAGAGGCGTTCAAGACATGTTCAGGAAGATATGGTGCTTGGCCACTGCGGAGACTATTAGTATGTACTCACTGGGTAATAAGCTACAAGACTTAAGTCCCTCCTCTCTACCCACTGCTCTAAATCTTCATTGACAATTCACTATCCCTCACATGGGCACATAAATTCATAATAAAAATTTTAATTAAATTGTTATATAGAAAATATTTGCCCTACACAGCTGAGAGAGAGCCCTACCGTTGTAGGTCTGGGATGGAGATTTGCATGTAGGTGGTTCTTTGGGAAGTGCTCTTGGGAACAACACCAAGTAGTGAGTAGATAAATCCAGTAAAATTTAGAGATGTCTAAACAAATACAATGTAAGTATATTTAATGCACATTTAAAAGATAATTCTTAAAATATATAATACACAATATAAAAATAAAATTTAAAAGTATACATCTAGATGGCTAAATCATTTCATGAAGATATAATGCATAAGGGATGTCAGAGAAAATATATAGGTAAACATAACACATCTCCTACCTTGTATAGGAAGAGAGTAAATATATTCAGAGAAACATGATTTTTTTCATCAAGCACCAGTAGAATAAAAGTAAGTGTGAAACAAAACATGCTCCCAAAAAGACCAAGGCAGGCCACAGTAATATTGCAAAAAGCAGCCAAAGAAAAATTAGAAAACATAAAAATAACAAATTAAAATAACAGAAATAGAACAAAATATATCAGACATATGTTGAATGTATTAAGGTTAAGCATCTACTAAGGTATCTCAAATCAGTTTAGTAAACAAAATGCAAATATTTAATAAGAGACACATTTGAAACAAAATAATGTAATAAATTTAAGATAAAAGGATGACTGGTCTTCTGTTTCTGGCAATATCTAAGACTAGACATGTAGAGAAACCCTCCTGATACAAAGTATAAAAAATGTAGGATACTATATTGTTTCAGCAAAAAAATTTTAAATGTATTGCAAAGAACATGTATTTACAATAAAAATACATGAAGCACAACAAGAATGCTTCTGTGAACAAAAATCTGCAAGGAAAAACAAACATACAAATAATACCTGCAAAGAGAGCAGATGTTAGAATTATCAGAGACTGAATAGAATATATATATATATTTTTTAATATTTTAAGAAAAAAATAAGATACTGAAAGCATAATGAAGGAACAAAAGATCACCAAAATACCTGGTTGGAAATAATACCAAACAAAACTCCAGAAATAAGAAATATAAATGAAACTAGAACTACACAGATTCTAAATTGAATGTCAGCTGAAGAGATCATTGTGAACTAGATAACACACAGGAGATGTTTCCCAAGTATTCTGCAAAGATAATAAAAATATGATGTAGAGGTTAAGGGATATAGGACATAAAGTGAAAAATTCCAACATACATCTAATTGTAATTTATATTTGAGTTTGTAAAAGTAATAAAGGAAAGTTATTATTCAAAGAATGGCTGAGATTTTTCCCTAAATTGAAGAAAGTCACCAATCTCAGAATCAGGAAGTCCAACAATTCCCAACAGAATGAAGAGAAAGACATAGAAAAATTAAGCACAATTATAGAACAAAGACAATGAGAAGATGTTAAAATCAGTCAGACAGAAAAGATAGATTATCTGCAAGAGAATCACTGCTGATTTCTTGAGTGAGGGGAGGGGAAAGCCAAGAAACTGTAAAATGGTATTTTCAAAGTTCTGGGAAAAAATAAGTGCCAACTGAGCATCATTACACTCAGCACAGTTATTTTTCACACACAAGATAATAAAGGCATTTGAGACAAATGCTAACAACAAAAACCCATCCGGTAGTAACTGACTAGTAACCGACACTCACTGGAGAGAAGGACACACTTCAATCATGAAAATAATGATCACTGAAAATGTCTGAGATGCAAAAAAAAAAAGGAGTAACAAAAAGATGGCAGGGCACCTGGGTGGCTCAGTGGGTTAAAGCCTCTGCCTTTGGCTCAGGTCATGATCCCGGGGTCCTGGGATCAAGTCCCATATCAGGCTCTCTGCTCGGCAGGGAGCTTGCTTCCCTTCCTCTCCCTCTGCCTGCCTTTCTGCCTGCTTGTGATCTGTCTGTCAAATCAATAAATAAAATCTTAAAAGAAAATGGCAAACTTGGAGCTAGCTATAAATTATTGTTTTAAAAATAAGAATAATGTCTAAAGTGTGGAAATAAAAAAAAAATCCTAAAATGTTGATCAACTATAGATATCAAGGGGGTGATCATTAACTTAAGGTATTTGAACCTCTTCATGTTGTTCAAGATATAGGTAAGTACACGATTGATAATTTAGTTTAAATTTTATTAAAATAAATATGCATATTAAAATGTCTAAGTTACTAATAAAAGAATAGAATTAGAGTGTAGAACATCAAATTAGTAAAAGAAGAAAACATAAAAGAGGTGGGGGACAAATAAATCTAGAAGAATGAAAGAAAAGGAAGCAGGGAGAAACAAACCAGGGCAAGTAGTTCAAAATAAGATGGCAAAAAATATTCTACACACACAGTCACAATCAATAATAACAAATCAACTTTTCTAATTAAAATAAAATTGTCAGCCTGGATTTACAAAGAGCCAAGCAGATTTTAAAACACACACACACACACACACACACATAAGCCGTAAAAACAACAGAGAGGTTGAAAATCAAATATGAAAAAAGATAATCAAGAAAATTCAAGCTAAAAGAGCACTATTATACATATATTACTATCAGTTAGAATTACTTTTTTTTTTTCTTAACCAGGCTCCATGCCCGGCGAGAAGCCTGAGGCAGGGCTCTATCTCACGACCCTGAGATCGTAATCGAAGCCAAAACCAAGAGTCGGATGTTTAACTAACTAAACCACCCAGGTACACCCAGAATTGAGTAAAAATAAAAATTTTTTTTCAAGATATAATGAGACCCATAGCATTTTTTTTAATTTTTTATTTTTTATAAACATATATTTTTATCCCCAGGGGTACAGGTCTGTGAATCACCAGGTTTACACACTTCACAGCACTCACCAAAGCACATACCCTCCCCAATGTCCATAATCCCACCCCCTTCTCCCAAACCCCCTCCCCCCCAGCAACCCTCAGTTTGTTTTGTGAGATTAAGAGTCACTTATGGTTTGTCTCCCTCCCAATCCCATCTTGTTTCATTTATTCTTCTCGTACCCACTTAAGCCCCCAGAGACCCATAGCATTTTTACAGCTTATTTTTTAACAGCTTTATTGAAATATAATTCACATATCATACAATTCAGCCATTTAAAATATGTAATTCAATAGTTTTTAGTATATTCACAGGTAAGTGCAAACATCACCACAATTTTAGACTATTTCATCACCTCAAAAGGAAGCCTCATTCCTAAGTCTCCCTCCAGTTTAAGCAACCAAAGTCTACTTTCTATCTGGACTTTTACATGAATGGTATGGTAAAATATGAGGACTTTTGTGATTAGCTTCTTTTGCTTACCATGTTTTCAAGATTCATTCAAGTTGCAGCATGTGTTGGTCAACAAATTTTTTGTGGACAAATAATATTCTATTGTGTGAATATACATTTCATTTATCCCTTCACTCATTCATTGATGGACATTTGGGTTGCTTCCATCTTTTGGCTATAAATAATGCTGCTATAAACATCAGCGTACAAGTTTTTTGTGTGAACATATGCTTTCATTTCTCGGGTATATAGCTGGGAGTGTCATTCCTGAGTCATGAGGTTCGTGTATGTTTAATCATTTGAGAAACTGTCAAAGTGGCTGCACCATTTTATATTTTCACCTGCTGTGGAGGGCTTCAATCTCTCCACACCCTCATCACTATTTGTGGTTATCTCACTTTTTTATTCTAGCCATCCTAGCCATCCTAGTGGGTATGAAGGGGTATCTCATTGTGGTTTTGATTTACATTTCCCTGATGATTAACGACATCAAGCATTTTTTTTTCATGAGCGCATTGACCATTTGTATATCTTCTTCGGAGAATTATCTCTTCATCTCCTTTGCCCATTTTTGAATTGCAATTTTTTTTAAGTTGTTGAGTTGTAAGAATTCAAGGAATTCTTTATATATTCTAGCTACAAGTCCCATATCAGATATATGATTCTCAAGCATCTTCTCCCATTGTGTGGTTTGCCTCTTTTACTTTCTTAGTGGTGATCCGTGAAGCACAAAAGTTAATAATTTTGCTGATATGCAATTATTTTTTCTTTTGTTTCTCATGATTTTGGTGTTCTATCCAAGAATCTTTTGTCAAACCCTAGGTCATAAAGATTTACCTCTATATTTTCTTCCAAAAGTTTTATAGTTTTAGCTCTTAAATTCAGATCTTTGATCCATTTTGAGTTAATCTTTGTATGTGGTATGAGGTAAGGGCACAATTTTATTCATTTGTCCATGGATATCCATTTATTCCAGGTCCATTTGTTGAAAAGATGACACTTTCCCTATTGAGTAGTCTTGACAACTTTGTCAAAATCAATTCTCTAGAGATGTGTGGGTTTATTTCCGGCCTCTGACTCTGACTTCTGCTATTGACCTCTATGTCTGTGTTCATGATAGTACTGCACTGCCCGGTTACCATTGCCTTGCAGTAAGTTTTAAAATTAAGAAATGAGAGTTCTCCTACTGTGTTCCTTTCCAGAATTGTATTAGTTATTCTGAGGCCCCTTCAATTTCATACTAGTATTAGAATCAGCTTGGCAATTTTCACAAAGAAGTCACCTGGGATTCCAATAGGGATTGTGTTGAGTCTATGGAGTAGGCTGGGAATACTGTCATTTTAAAAATGTTAAATCTTCTGATCCATCCATGAACACAAGACATTTTCCCATTTATTTAGACCTTCTTTAATTACGTTCAACAATATTTTGTTTGGTTGGTTATTTGCTTGCTTTTAAGTTTTCAAGGTATATGCTTGCACTTTTTTGGTCATATTTATTTCTAGGTAACTTATTCTTTTGGATGCTATTGTGAATACAGTTCACTTTTTGATTGTTCTTATAAATGTATACATACACAATTGATTTTTGTACATTAATCTTGTATATACTGAACTTGTTTATTAATTTAATACTTTTTTACTGGATTCTGTAGGATTTCCTATAGTTGTGAATGGAGATAGTTTCTCTTCTTTCTTTCTAAAATAATCCCTTTTTATCTACTTTTCTTGCCTAATTACTCTGGTTAGAATGTCCAATACAATGTTGAATAGAAGTGGTGAGAGGGGGCATCCTTGTCTTGTTTCTGGTCTTAGGGAAAAAGCATCAAGTCATTTACCATTAAATATAAATTAGCCTTGGATTTTTCAGAGATGTCTTTTATCAAGTTGAGGAAATCCTCTTTTATTCCTAGTTTGTTGAATGTTTTTATCATGAAAGGGTTTTGGACTTTGTCAAATGCTTTTTTTTCTCACCTAATGAAAAGATCATGTCACTTAAAAATTATATTGATATGATGTATTTTATTAATTGATTTTCAGGTGTTGAACCAGTCTTACATCTGTAAGATAAATCCCACTTGCCATAGCATATGATTCTTTTCTATACTGCTGGATTCAGTTTGCTGGTATTTTATTGAAGACTTTTGTAGCCATATTTATAAAAGATATTGATCTGTAGTTTTCTTGTGATATCTTTGTCTGCTTCAAGTATCAGGATAAGATTAGTCTCATAAAATGAGGAGGGAAAAGGCATCATCCTCTTCCATTTTTTAAAAAAAGTTTGTGAAGAATTGGTAGCAATCCTCTAAATGCTTGGTACAATTCAGTGGTGAAAGACATCTGGGAAGCCATTAGTTTTACTCATGAGAGAGATAAACTATTTAAGTACACAATAATAAATATAGTGAGCAAAAAAAAAAGAGAGAGGATCATAAGAGAAATTAATAAAACACTAAAATTTGGGGACATTTAAAAGTAAATCTCTCAGAAACTATTGGATCTATACCACAAATATTACACACCAAAACTTGGGGGAAGCTGTCAATGGCTGTTGAAGCAGATGTCCCTCTCCCTCTGTGTGTCCTCAGACATAAATCAGTTTTGTGGCTGTCAGCAGTAGTCATATTCAGGTTCCTGGGAAATAGCCCTGATATCTATTCCATGGATCTGGACCACCTGAACCATGAGGCCCACCTCCATGCCCACCAAGGGAGCCTCTCTTGCCAATGTCATCAATGATATATTGCTCACAGGTGGGAGAAGAATTTTGGCTCTTAACAAAAGCTAGGAGTGAATGTTGCTCTGTAAGAACAAGTTAATAACCTGGGCTGTGTCCATAATCACACTCAATTCTTGTTGGTCTTGAGAGAGGATAAATTCTGTGCTTTTCTATCAAGGAAGGAAGAGGTGTGGGGGGGCCACCTCACAGGAGGCCGGCCTGAGTTTTGCAGTGAGGGCTTCTTAGAGGGGCAAATGTGTGAACAGAGTGTGCAGGGTCTACTTGTCAGGAAAGGAGGTGTTATTGGTGGCTCCCTCTGGCTCTTGGTAGATATTCATCGGTGGATCTCGCCCACAGCTATTATTAGTGTTGTGATTAGGTGATTTTCTATTTCTCATTCTGAATTGAATTTCTTTGTTAAAGCAATTTTATTCTCAAAAAATAAAAAGAAAGTGACCTGACTTTTATTTCTGGCAATAGTCTGAACTAGATAACCTGAAAAGTCTTTACAAATATTACAAACATCCTATTATATGCGTAGCCATGATCCTAGGGAAGGAAATTCCCAGATGTCAAAAACAAAGAGAAAACTAAAACCCAAAGAGATAAGGACCTGAGCTGATCCTGCAGCGGCCCTAAGGGTGTTTTTTGGTCTTGGTAACTAAGGGATTTTGGTTTTAATGACCTCAGAGGAGAATGAAATGAGATCTTGATCCTTCTTATGGTGAGCAACAGAACTAAGACTTTTGTATAAAAGCCAAGTTCCTGGAAAAGCTCTACATTCTGTAAAAGAGTCAACTAGAAAATATCAACCCAATAGCACAAGGATAAAGGAAAGAAGGTTTTTTTGTTTTGGTTTGGCCTCTCGGTGGGAAGAAAGTATCTCATGGGGCTTATGCTTACACAGTTTTAGAGATGGAATATAAGCTTTCTGCAGGACCCCTTTACAACACAAATATACATAAAATAATGGCCTGTTGTATGGCTTCATATAACTGGTAATATCCTTAGAGCATCTGACAGATGCAAAAAAAAAAATCACATACTTTCAATCCAGGTTGCATAACTTTCCTACAAATTAAGTCCTCTAAGCATGAGCTTGCAATGAAAAATCACAAAATGTATGAGGAAACTATTTCGTTTCATGAGATCACTAGACACGATGATGTGTAGATAGTAGGTTTAGATGTTCGAAAACACCTGATAATGCAGATATAGGACATGATTGACAAACCAACTATGATTAATATGATCAAAAGCATAATAAATAATGAAAAATAAGCAGGAACAATAAAACACTATCTAAAAGAAACCAGATAGTACCTATCAACAGACCCCAAATATAGGAAGCAAAACTGATAGAACTGCATGGAAAAATAGACAATTCAAGGTCAGTAGTTGGAGATTTGAATGCCACACTGTCAATAATGGATAGAACAAGTAGGCAGAAGATCAACATGGAAACAGAAGATTTGAACAACACTATAAATCAGCTAGACCTAAGCACCATCTATAAAACACTCTACCCAATAACAGTAAAATAGACATTCTTCTCAAGGGCACACAGACGGAACAACCACAGGATGCCATAAAACAAGCTTCAGTAGATTTGAAAGGACTAGAATAACATAAAGTATGCCCACCAACCATAACCAAATGAAATTAGAAAATAAGCACAGAAGGATATGTATGAAATTCACAAATAGGTGGATATCAAACAACACACTTCTCAATAACCAATGGGTCAATGGAGAAATGAAAGGAGAAATTAGAAAATACCTTGTTGTAAGTGAAAACAAAAACACAACGTACCAAAGTTCAGGAGGCGCGGCTAAAGCAGCACACAGAAGGAAATTTGTAGCTGCAAATGTCTACAGTAAAAAAGAAGCAAGACATCTAGTCAATAACCCAGCTTTCTACCTGAAGGAGCTAGAAAAAAAGGAATCAAACAGAAGAAATAATGAAGATTAAAACAGAAATTAAATAGAAAATACAGAAAAATAGTGAAACCAAAAGCTGATTCTTCGAAACCATCAAAATCAACAAACATTAAGTAGCCCTCACTTGCCCTGAAATTTCATTACTCTACCAGTCTGCACCCACCTAGGAATTAACCTCCCTGGGCTGAAGCTCACCCCACTCTCCCCATTCACATCTTGCATTTTCCTCCCCTACATAACAGCGTGGAAGTCCTAAACATTCACAAAGCTCATGACTTCTTTCGTCCTCAATAATTTGACTAATTCCAAAGTAGTTTTGAGAATACATCCATACACATGCATACACCAGGAAAAAAAAAATAAATATTGAAATCGAAGCAAAGGAAATTTTCAGATAAAGGGAATTTTATATATAAAATCCAACACATGTGCCGTAGGTCCTACACACTGTACTGAGAGGAGCCAGAAATGATGAAACTGAGCTTTCTGGCTCTTCCCCCCACAACCCCTTTCATACTTGACCAAAAAAAAGGAGGAGATCCTCTCTGAAGATTCACAAGACCCGTGAGGTAGGAAACAAACTTCATGGTGGTGTGTGGTGCTGCCTTTTAAAAGAACCACAGTTTCATCTGATGGAGCAAACTGGAAGGTCTTCCCTTGGACGCACTGGGTTCCGGGTCACTGAGGAAGCACTGCATATCCTGGAGCGTCAGCACCCTCAACCCCTTCGCATTCGACTTGAACGTCTTATTCCCTTGGGGCTCTCCGTTCACCGTGTTCTCTCGGTGGACAAGTGCTAATTAAAGTTTCATAACTGTACGGGCCTGCAGAATATTCTGCTAGCTCATCTTCCCAAACTGACAGAACCAAGCAGGAAATTGTCACGCAAGTAGCATCCCAAGGATGGTTCCTATACTAACCCAGCCTGACTCTGAATAAGCGGCATTTCAAAAAGGTGGGTAGACATAAGGGAAGTAAGAACAAAGCTACGGCATGATACTACCAAATGTATACTCTAGGCCAGTCATTTAATTACAAAAATCTGAGAGTATTTTTAGAGTAGTACTATATTTGGTAGACTTTAGAAAGAAATTTGTGAAAGATTTATATTTACAAAAAACAAAAAGAAAGAAAAGAAAAGAAAAAGAAAAACTGTCATCTAAATGTACCAGATATTTAAATGTTCAATCTATTCTTTGAGCTATCAAACACCTTTATGTCAATTTCGAAAGAGAAAAATCTTAGTCAAGATAATAGAAACAATTCAATGGATTCCTAAAACATTTGCTCAAGAAATTATTTAAATACACCAGAAAGACTTCAAAAATCCAAAGAGCAATATATGCTTTCTTAAAAAAAAAAAAAAAATCAGAGGTAATGTATGGCAAAAAGAGCTTTTCCTGACAGTCCAGTGCAAGTGCAATTTCAGATCTAAAGGTTATGTCATCAAATCATCAAAGACGGTTTATGAACCGCCCCCAGGAGCGGGGCATGCAGCGGCACGGTGTCAGCCCATGATGGCGGCGTTCGCTCTCATCAACACGCACGGGAACAACCTAATCTCTGCTCATAGCAAACAACAGAGTGGCAAAGCCTGAGCTGAAATCATTTAACAAGAAAGAAAAAAAAAAAAAAGGTCAAATTCTTAGTTAAAAAAAAAAAAGTCGATTGAAGAAATACAACTAGTTGCATTTAGAGAAATTTACCCATGTGCTCACCTCAACCTCTGAAAAAATTATTCCCTCTGAATTCTAGCCATTCATGGCATTTAGGGTACACATCTGTGATTCTCAGATTTTTTTTTTTCTTTAAGAGTTGAGACTGATACCCTGTCATAGCTTGTCTGATTGCAGCTGTAACAATGTTGAAATCCTCAAAGGCATAAATGGTAAATATTTGTCACTTAATTAATGTTAATATTTTAGGATATTTATGACAACTCTCGGGGTGATTGACAACATGCTGGAGGTACAGCAAAACCAGGATTTGGATTTCATGATGCAGAGTACTGGTGAGGATGAAGATCAGGTTGAAATTAAGCCAGACCCTGAACAAAGCTCACTATCATTTAATTAATTCAACAGAAAGTGCTGTCAGTCAAGACTCTTGGCTACTGTGTGGTGTAACATGGCAGCCAACAGGCAAAGATGCCCAGTTTTAGGATCTGCAGGGTAGCAGCTTGTTTTCCCAAGGCCACAACTGTGTCTCCTGGGCCACATGCTCTTCCCATGTAGGGGAAGAGGCAGAAGCTCTTCCACTGAGAGGTGGAGGCTTACTGTCCTGCCCTGAATCTATCCTGTCCTGATGACCCACTTGTTACTAACTGAATGAACTAAACAATACTGCTGAGTTCTGTGGCCAAGCCAGAAATGTCCTGAAGCTTCTGCCCGATTCTCACGTGGCATTCACTCTGGGAGAAGCCATCTGCCCATCTGCCATAGAAGTCCAATTATTCTGAGACCACTGTATGGAAACGGCCACAGAGCCATAGGCACTCCCTTAGATAGTCCCACCTGACCTCAGCTCTCATTCATTCTGATACTGTAGCCAATTCCAACAGATGGCATTTTTTCCACACTACTAATTCTCCAACACCAGAGGGACGTCCTGCAACTCAACTCAACAGACACTGTTGACCTGGAGACAGCATCAGACTCCATAGGTTAAGGCTGGGTCTTAAAAGACGGCACCCACCCTTCAGATGCTAATCACAAATCCAGGTTGTCCCGTGAGTTTCTGACTGACAGGCTTTAGATGAGAAAGTCCAGTGATTTCCACCATGGGGTCAACTAATTTGCGAGAGCGGCTCACAAAACTTAGAGAAACATTTTACTTACCAGATTACTGGTTTATTATTAAATGGTTGCAACTCCGGAATAGCCCGATGGAAGCGTTGCACAGGGTGTGGACCTCCTGTGCTCTTTAAGTTTGCCAATGTCTACGTGCTCATCAACCTGGAAGCTCTCTGAACCCCATCGTTTTGGGTTTTTAATGGAGGTTTTATTACCTCAGCATGACTGATTACATCATTGGTCATTGGTGACTGATTTAACCTCCAGCCCCTCTCTCTTCTCCAGGATTGGGGGAGTGATGGGAATGAGAGTTCCAACCCTCTCAAGACTGTGTTGCTTCCCCCCCCCCCCCCCCCCCCCCCCCCCCCCCGGGCAACCGGACCCTAGCCTTAGGTTACCTCTAAGTTTTCCAAAAGTCACCTTATTAACATTAAAAAGACACCTTCCCTGGTCTCCTCACTTCAGAAATTCCAATGGCTTTAGGAGCTTTCTGTCAGCAACAGGGGCAGAGACCAAATGTGTTTCTTGTAATCCCAGTATCATATCCATCCCCCCCAAATATCAGATGTATATGACGTCTTTCACTTTCCAGAATAACAGTCCACAAGCTGTGAAGCTCCAAGTGACCTGAGTCTATGCCACAGGGAGCGAAAAAAATAACTCAGTTAAACCCTGCCTCAATGTCAAACCCACCAAATGGAATATAACAAAAAATGGTCATTGTTTTAAGCCACCAACTTTATAGTAGTTGTGTGTGTGTGTGTGTGTGTGTGTGTGTGTGTGTAGAGTAGATTACCACGCCATGCAGGCACATGTTACACATACAGCATCAGGAAAACCCCAGCGGACCCACCTACAAGCCATGACCACCTTCTTTTCCACAGAATCTCTGCAGGACACCACAGGGCCCAGGCCCTAGCCATGTGGGAGTGATCCGCTCTCTCTGAAAGTGTTTATTGAAATGCCAAGTGACCCTAGCACCTTAAGGCCCTTGCTTTTGCACATCATTAACCATTTGACAGGGACACTTGGAGTACAGAGGATACTAACAGGTTAAAAGCTTCTACCCACAGAGTGTTAGAGTAGGCCGTGAGTTAGATTCTTACAGGATACCTGGAGGTCAGCAATGAGGAAGTCATGGCCAGTTATTGGGAAGACCAGAGGCCTCTTCTAGCATCACTCCACAAGAAGCCAGATCGAACCAGACAGGCCCAACATGACAGATGCCATGACAGGAAACCCGACCAAATCCGGAAAAAAAGCGTGAAACCCTGCTTCCCACCCCAAGGAAAAAATATTCCACCCCCTAGTTAACAACTGTTGAAAAAAGATAGAAACCCAACCCACAGGACTTGCAGCGTTCTCTCTCTCTCTCTCTTGCCTGGTTTCATATTTCAAGAGCATACTGCTCCCTTTAAGAAACTTTCCCACTTGAGTTACTCACCCACTGTGCTGCATATCTGCCCCTTGAATTCATTCTAGTAACAAGACCAAGAACCTTCACGACTCCTTGGAGTCTGGTTGGGCCATGGCCCCAGGGCCCTGGGGACTCCCCAGTTCATCTGGCAACAAGAGGAGGAAGCAGGAAATAAAGTAAGACATTTCTGAAATTGTCATGTGAGTTGGTGCATAAACCTATCTTGTTCTACACGAAAGTTCAAAAATATCTTCACTGATTAAATAAAGAAAGCTGAAGATAGTTGTCAACTCTGTTCTCTGAACGCTGATTTGTAACTTAGCATATACTTCTGCAAAAATTTCTAGGCATGAGTCCTAATAACACTACTCTAAACCGTGGGCCAGAGTCAGAAGCTAAAAAAGAGAAAAAAAAATGAATATAGTATTCTGTCTCTTCTCTAAGAGCAGGGCCAGCCCTAGAAGAAATTTAAAAAGGCGTAGCTTTGTCTTCAGCCCTCTGACACCTTAGGATCCCTTCTCCCGGGTTCCTGGGACCCTAAGGTCACCTCCTGATGGAGGAATCATATCCAGGTCTGCCCTGCACTCCAACACCTTCCACCCCCATGTTGCTGGCTTTAAAATTACTTACCTAATTTCTTTTCCCAGCCCCCCAGGGAACAAATTCTCACTGATATATAAATGGTTGATGAATGGATTTAGATTACTGGGATTTCAGGCTGCTTGGCTAAGTGAAGCAAAAATGACCTGGAGAGCCAGCCAGCTGGCAGAACTGTTCTCCTTTGAGTATCTTCTGGCTTTTCTTGGTGACTTTCCCTTCCCTGCTGAGCCTATGGGTTATCTCCAGCTCCCATAGGTAGCAGCAACAAGGGAACAGTGATGGGGTTACAGAGAAGTCTGTAACACTCCTTTGTGTGTTTGGGTAGTTTGTAGGTTGAAAGTTTCAAGTATAGTGTTTATCTTAAGGGTGCATCCAGGAGGTAGTTCCAAAACCAGCGTCCAGTGCTTGGGAACCTGTTCTCTGGAGAAAAATATCCTGATCGGTAGCCTTTGCCAGCCTCCCTGGTGTAAAAGTTCCCACTACATCTGATTTTAAGCTACCTCTGTGCCATCACTAAATGTGGAACTGGGGAGAGATGTGCACCACCTCTCCTCTTAACCCAGCAGGACACTGTCTAGCCCTGACTGCCAGCATCTGTGACCGCCATGACCTACTTCCAAGCCGAAGCAACCAAGATCAACTGGATATGGGGTTCCTCCTGAATACCCTTTTTGAGGCGAAACTGGTCATCAAAGTCCCAAAGTTACCCTTCTCCCTTTGCCCATGCCACTTTCTTCAATTTCCTGCCTCCAAAGTCTTTTTCTCATATCTAGAACCTCTTGGCATCTAACTCATTGCTAAACACTGGCTGGCCACAGTGGACCCCTTTCTGGTTACCAAGTCCCTAGTTTGCTTTGTGTACCCAAGTTTCTCTTGACCAAGTGACTCCTGGCCCTTAGCGTCTCTCTGGAGACTGGACCCCCAGCACAAACTGATTCCTACGGCCAGAGCCCTGCTCCTTGATGACTGGTATCCCCAAGGCTGATCCAGGTTGGTCTGTCTGGGGAAAGAAAAGGATTCTAACTTGTCTTGAGTGTCCCTCGTGTTTCAGACATCCAGCCAATGTGAGGAGTGGATTCTTTCTGCCTTACAGGTGAAAATGATGAGGCCTGCACACAATCCCAAGGTCACACACTGATAAGCACAGAGCCAAATGTCAAACAGATTTGGTGAGGCCAAAGATGGGTCTTTCTAACTGTAATGCCCCCATGCCTACGCTGGCATACTCATGGTTTTTGAAGTGTTCCCCAGGAACTTAGAGTCCAGGAAAGGTGACTTAAAGTCACTACAAATGTTTTATGCCAATTTTGTGTTTTAAAGTGTCTTAATCATTTTCTTAAAACTACACAAGTTAAAAAAAAAAAAAAACATGCCAAACCTCTGTGCTTTATATCAAATACAGGTGCTGCCAGGTTTTCTTGCACAGAGACCTCAAACTAAAGTTTTCTTATTTTATGAATATATGAAGATACACCTTATGCAGATTTCTCAGTAATTCTCCTCCATCATTTCTTGAATGTATTTCTACTTTTTGTGTAGAAAACTGGGCACATGAATAGAAGAAGAACAAAGTCATTACATCATGGCCAGTGCCCAAGTTTTGTTTTTTGTTTTGTTTTTTTTTTAACCAGTGAAGTAGGTTGAATGAGACATCAGCTCCATGGGTTGGAAGAAATTGCATCTACAATAAGGAAACCCTCCTTCCCTTCTCTTTGTTTCACGTTCTCAGCACCTATGTTTCAACCACAGATTTTCCTCTGCTTCCTCCAACATCTTTCCATCAGAGCCTCAACAGGGCTGCCCTCTGATTTCAATCACAGATCACCACTGATGGATGTACTCATCTCTGTGAGCTTACTGTCTATTCCCACAACCCTCCTCTCCCGCCCACCCTCCACACGTAAGCTCCAGGAAGGAAAGGACTTTATTCTGTTCCTCGCTACATCCATCTAGAGCACTTAGACCGCCACCCACTGTATCAGAGGTGCTCAGCAAAGAGGTTGTGAATGTGTGGTAAGGTGAACAAACGCATGAATGAATAAACAAAAGTTAACCTGACGGCTTTGAAATTTTGAGTGACTCCATGGCAGAGAGAGGCACTAAGATATATGAGATTTTTTTAATGATGTTGTTAACATCCCATAATGTTACAGCCTAAATTTTAGAAGTGCTTTCTACCATACAGTTGTGATTTTAAACTAGCTGAAGAACCCATCCATCTACTCCCTCCGACTTATACACTTACTGATTGAGGAACACAGGCCATTCTTAGCTACAGAGAGGAATTCAACTTTGGAACAGGAATATTTTGCCACTTCTCTTTCAAATCTCTGGACCTGCCAGAGTGGCATTTAAGAGTATGCTCAGATCATAAGACAGAATTTCAGAAATTAACATGTGCAACTAAACATGTGTGAATAAGGTTTTTTTTTTTTAAATATTATGCAACCTATAAAATGTAGACATGAATGGAACACTGAGACCAAGACTGCCAATATTATCCCAAAAAAGCGGATTTCAGAAGCTATGTTGATCTAGAATTCTCACTTTTCTAACTATCTGGTTTACAATGGTAAATAATATACATTTGATCTTATAAAATCAATTCATTCCAGTCAAACAAACCTTATGGGTTTTATAAGTCAGGTCTCTTTTATCATGTGAGAGAAAGCGAGAATTCTTCTGCTTAAAGAAATTCAGTTGTGAAAGCACAGGCCCTACTCTGCAGCGTGTCCGTTCTCCTGAGCTGTAACCACTATGTCTGTAGGATGCTCCAGGGTGATGTTTGGTCCCTCGCCTGCTGAAACCCTGGGTGACACAACACTGAGGCCCACCCCGTAGACAGGACCAGTGTCTTGCCCTCTGTCGTGGTGCCAGCCTGTAGTGAGAACAGGATGAAGGGCGCAAGCATGAAGCCAGAGAGCTGGGCTCACTCCATCTCTGCCACTTCCCAGTTGTGAGGACGTGACTCAACTTCTCAAGCAACACTTCCTTCATCTGGCAAAATAATAACCTTAACTACCTCACAGAGTTGTTGTAGGAATTAAGGAGGCGATATGGGAGAAGCATTTACAGCTGGGGTGATATTATTACGTTTATTATTTCTATTTTTATTAGCTTTATGTTTTAGCTCTTAGGTTCAATTCATATACATAAGGCACCTTGCTTTATGTCTGTTTGACAAATGTGTTCAGAAGAGTCCAAGAAAATAATAATGAATTGTAAATAAACAGAAAAATATAAAGGATTATATAATGGATGGCAGTATTGCCAAGTTCTGTCATTTTGTATTTGACGAGCCCACTGCTCCTGAAGGATATACCCAGCCTGAGTGTTCCAAGTGGAAAGGAAGGGCCCAACCATGCAAGCCATTTATCACCCGTGCGCATTTGATCTCCGCCAGCATTCCTCACTGCTTGTCCCTGGACTGCTCGAGAGCAGTAAAACAAAAACATCCAAATGCTCCCAACTTAAAAACACATCCAGAGGGTGCCTGGGTGGCTCAGTTGGTTGAGCGTCTGCCTTCAACTCAGGTCATGATTCCAGGGTCCTGGGATAGAGCTCCATATTGGGCTCCTTTGCTGGCCTCTCCCCGCTGCTTGGGCTCTCTCTCTCTTGGACTAATAAATAAATAAAATATTAAAACACGGGGTGCCTGGGTGGCTCAGTGGGTTAAAGCCTTTGCCTTTGGCTCAGGTCATGATCCCAGGGTTCTGGGATCGAGCCCCGCATCAGGCTCTCTGCTCGCTGGGGAGCCTGCTTCCTCCTCTCTCTGCCTGCCTCTCTGCCTACTTGTGATCTCTGTCTGTCAAATAAATAAATAAAATCTTTAAAAAAATATATTAAAACAAAAACAGAAAAAAACCAACACATTTATATCCTGAGATAGGAGGAAGTTTGAAAAGCCACACTGCACCAGCCCTGCCTTTGGGGAAGGGCTCTTGAGAGGGTTTCCCTAGCTTCCTAGGGAAGACATGGTACTGAGAGGCCCCCTGAATTGGAGGAGGTAGGATGGCTAAACCACAGGGTGCCCCTGGGAGCGTCCCCATAGGTGACATTCTGGAATTCAGCCTCAGAAAACTGGGTATGGGGGCTCCCCAGCAAGCACCAGGCCTACTCCTTCCCACCACCCACCACCGAGCTGGCACTGTGTGGGATGTGGCACAATTGGGTGCACCTACCCGACCTCCCATGGGGCCCCTGCATCAGGGGCCCCCTGCCCTCCAGCCGTGGCGAGCTTTAGAAGGCCACTCCCTTTTGAAGAAGTTCTAGCTTTTCCGAACCAGACTCCTTCTCTGACCTTTCTCAGATCACGGCTGCCTGCCAGCACCCTGGCCCTTTTGCTCACAGGATCACTGCCTCAAAGAGGAAGAGAAAGCTGAGAAAGAAGCCAAGAGGCCTTTGAAAACTCTTTGACCCTTCCCAGTACATGGTGACAATCATCAGCCTGGCACATTCATGGGTACCTCCAGCCATCACCTAGTGACCACCTACTACATTAGGCACTGGGGTAGGCACTGGGCATTTGAAAAACGGACAAAGCAGAACACCTGAGTGAAACTGCTCACAGTGTAGGAAGAGACACAGCACAGAATAAGAGGGAAGTGTAGGGGCTGTGAAGGCTACCGAACCCAGCTGGAACACTGCGCAGGCCACCAACTCAGAAAGTACATTGATATGGAGTCAGCAGGCAGGACTTAGTAAGGAGTGCCCTGGGATTGACAGCGGTAGAAGGGACAGAACAGAAGTGGGTTGAGCAGAGGGAGAAACCAAATCATGACAGAATGACATAGGCCCAGTAACAGCCTCAACTGACACCATGGACCTGAAGTTTAACCCAGTAAAGTTTCCCTATACCCAGACCTTTACACTCCTGCATCAATCTGTCATTGAATTGAGCCACCAAGGAAAAGGCATGGCCTTGGACACCAGCTCCCAAACTCCTGAGTATATGGTCCCCTTTATTCTGGACCATCTCTCAGAACTACTGTTCTGCAGAACACATTTTAGGTTCCCAGTCCCAATGCCCCAATCTCAGAGATCACTCATTTCACAGGGTTGACAATGATGAGCTAGATGGCCGCCTTGGGTAGGGCTGCACTTCAGGCCAAGTCTTAAGTCACCAGAAAAATCCATGTGCACCAGGGGTGGCCTCAGCTCCCTAAGAGCTGGGATCCCAACTCTGCTCCTGTACCACCTCAATGGTAGGGGATTCCCAGGAACATTCCCAATGCTAGGATGCTCTCAGGTGACAAGGCCACAGCCTCTGCTCAAACTGGTTCAAGACAAAAAGCAGGGTAAGCATTTATTGACTTGTGTAGAGCAAAGTCCAGAGCTAGGTCTAGCTTCAAGAGAAGCAGAATCCAGGGCCTGGCTCCCTTCCCATCCCTTACCACCGCTTTCCCTATGTCCACTGCATTCCTATACATGCTTTTTCTTAGAACTGCCACTTGGAAGCTCCATGCTTAAACATCCCGCCATCTTAGTCACCCCCACTAATACATACAGAGCTTCTACTCTTCCATATGTTCCATACAATCCCAGATCTGCACCTCACTGGCTTGGTGGGCATGACATACCCAACCCTAAACCAATCCCTTTGTCCAGAAGAATGGAACATCGGATTGTCTAGGTCTTTGACACATTTTGGGGAAGGAGTATCACTTGCTCCAAGTGACATGGCTCTGCAGTGGCAGAGAGAAATGGCTCCCCAGAGGAAAAGCAAGACCCAGTTTCAGGGGAGGCAGTGGATACTGGACTGACAGAAACAACCCACCACAGTACTGTTCACTGACACAGTTTGTAGGTCAGGCACTGGACTCAGCCCTCATCTTGACCTGATGGAGCTGGTAAAAGAGACCTGCACTAGGACCCTTCCCCTCTCCTACCATGCCCAGTGTGACATGTCGCGTCTCTCACTCCCAAGATGAGCATCTGTCCGGCACTGAGGAAACACTAGAGGTGCATGTGGGCAGCAGCTGTCTGTGTAATGACCACAAGGTTCCTTCCAGCCCCTGGCTGAGCAATTTACTTGCCAGGGTCCCTGGAATGATTTTGGCAGCAGGGACATAGGAGGGGGAAAGAGGAAAAAAGTAAACACACGAAAACCTAAAAACCTGTGTTAGTCATTAATTTCAACTTCCTCTGCAATCAATCCTCTCTGACAGGGAGGGAAAGCCAGCTGTCTGAAACTGCACAGATTCGCAGATGATGTGGGGCTGAGAGGGAACCTTAGAGACTTTCAGCCCAGACTTCTACCCCACATAAGGCATCCCCTCAGCAGGCTCCCTGATGGGAGTTTGAACACCTCCAGCCACAGAGAGCTCATTACCACACAAAGCCACCTCTTTCATAGCCAAGCAGCATACTTTGAGTCAAAATCTACTGCCCAGAAATTTCCACCCCCCAACCCTGGTCTTGTTTCTGCCTCCAGCATTATCTGAACCCCCTTGTACTAGCATTCCCCACCCCACCTCTGATGCAGGTGCTGCCAGGACAGAAATAAATACTGGCAGCCAAGCAGACACTTGTGAATGTCATCAGGTTTTATGGCCATGGCCATGGGCCTTTTAGAAAGACTGATCACAGACCGGGACCCAAAACAGATCTTTGGATTTTCCCCACCATCTATTTGCTGCTTTTGGTTTGGATCTCAACCGGCCCTTTGGAATCTGCTCCTACTCTGATTTCCAACTCAGCATACATGATGTTGGCTCTGTTCTAATATCACTGGACCTGATACTGCCTTGCTTCACCACTACAGAGGCTCCTGACAGCTCCTGACGATTCTCCACCCCAGAGTTCCGGGGTGGACCGACTTCCCTGCCATCTGCCTAGAGGGCTTCCTCTGGCCCCTGATGTCTTTGTGTGAATCCCCAGGCTCCTATTCTGGACAGACACCACCGCACTAGGACATGTGGCTTCGAAAATAGGAAGTGAGCAGGACCTCAGTCCCCCCAGGGGCTTTATCGTTGGGCAATGAACAACCTGCACAGCTGTGGGCAGCAGCCCTGCCTGGCATCTCCCTGATTGACAGGCCACACACGGGGCCCTGGCCACAGGCTCTCTCCACAGGACCTGCCAGATCTGGAGCTGACCTACCGCTGTCTTCTGTAGTCCAACTCACTGACAGCACTGCCCCAGACCTGGGGTTCCTGAGAGCTAGAGTGTGTCCTAATACTCCGAGCTCCTCCCAAAAAGATGAGTGACAAGGAGGAAGAAGGGAAACAGCAGCTCTCCACATCCTGGATGGCAGAACCTTGAATGAGCAAGGGGTTCTGCTTTACTGGTTTCAGCCCTGCCTCTCCGGCACTCATCTCTTCAATCAAAACCTGTGATTTATGGGATCCCTGTCCAGCGCTCCCTGCTTCTGTCTTAATGGGCCTTCATCAGTCAGGACTGCTACTGAGGAAGAGAGGCAGAGAAGAGCCCCTCATTCCTGATGGAGAAGACCCTCTTCCCTTTGCAGCATTTCCCTTTCTCCTACTGACCCAGAGCTGCTCTTGGGCCTTGACGCCGGCAGGCGCAGACAGGGCCACGCCTCTGCCAGAGCTCCTCAGATAAGAATGAATGGCCACTTGGCCAGGATCAATGAGCCCAGGGAAGGGCCTCCGGAGGGGAGCAGGTGTGGGGGGCCTGGGACGGGTCATGTACTTTCATGGGCACACTGTGGACAGCCCTTCCTTGCCCCCTTAGCCCCACCTAGAGACCCACTGGCCCTACCAGCTCCACGTGTGCACCCAGCATGGCAGTAGGAAAAGGGCCCAGCCTCGTGGTGTGCGAGACCCGCCCTCCTGCGAACTTTGTTGGCCGCACACGGAATTACACTGCCGAGGGGCAAGCAGAATGGATGGTGGAGGCTGACAGGCCCGGAGACCCCAGAGCAATTTCACTCGGTTTTGATTCATGGCTTGTCAGAGCGCTAACCAAATAGTCCATTTTCATTTTAGCCCCCCTCTCTCTCCCATTGACCAGCATCATAATTGAAAACTCTTGGCATGAAGGGCTGAGGCCACCTGTCCGTAGGGCCCTCAATCCCGTCTGCTCAGATGTCTTGCTCCTGAAAGAGGGGGGCAGACGGGAACATGAGCAAGCCGATGGCGTGGGGATTAGGTTTGCATGCGCCACCCTCAGGGGCCTCCGCTGCTTTTCAGCAACCTCAGCTGCAGCAGCCTCAGCCTCTCCCGTCCTCCGCTCTCTGCCTGTGGAACTTGTCTCCTCCTTTGCTCAACTATGAAAAAGGATGTAGGACTGGAAAGGTGGGCTGAGTTTGAAATCACTCTTCCACTCCCAGTTTGAAGGGCTGCCCTGAGGCCAGCCAGCAAGAGAAAAGTTTTACAGCAAAGCGTCAATCAAACTTAGGGTATTTAAAAAATTTCCTTGTCTCATATAAATATCTCTTTGAGGCTAGCCCAAGTCATAATAACACTTCACGTTTATTGAGCCCTTACAACTTGCCAGCTGTTCAAAGACGATTACATAAATTAGTTCCTTTTTTTCTTGGCAAGAACTTGATGTGCTAGGTATCATTGTTACCCATGAAATTTACTTGAGGTAGCAGTCAAGAACTACTGAGGAACTGGATTCCAACCGGCCTGCCATCTTAACTTGAATGTCTTGCTTCCCTGAGCTCAAAGATCAAGACCAAAACTAAATCGATAGAGAAATGATGGATGGATGGATGGATTCTAGATAGATACAGATATATTCATGTATCCATAATACACAGATAACAGTGGTAAATGCAAGGGTCTAGCAGCATAATAAAGGCTGAGGATGGCACAAAAATCTGAGTTGTCCATATCTGTTGGGGGTAGAGTGATTCAGCTGGACCCAGTTCTGGGGTCCAGTTGGCAAGGGCAGGGAAGTAACAGAAAGAATTAAAGGGCTGAGGTTCTGAGCCCTCATACTCAGATATGTGGTATGTGTCTAGAAGCAGGAGCTGTCCAGACCCACTGAGCTCACTGACATTGGGCTATGACTTCACCCAGTCAGCTGACTGATACAGGAGTGAATCCCAGACTGGACAGGACCGGGCTGGGGAACCGAGGACAGTGAGTGCTCACCCCAGGACAGTGACCTGCTGACCACCACGGAACAGTCAAAATGCCACCAAATGAGGCACTCTGGGCTCAGGTAGGAGCAGACGACAGGAGGGCAAAGTAGAAATCCAAGTCAAGATCCAGTCCTAGTTGTGCCTGTGCCCAAGGCTGGGACTCAGAGGGCACAAGATAACTCACCAGGGGCAACAAACAGACAATGCCTACCACCGAGCTCCTCAGGGACCCCAGGACAGGACCCAAAACTGCATTTTTATCAGGCACCCAGATTATTCTGGTGTTCAGGCAGGCATGGGAACTGTGGAGGTAGAAAATTGAAAGTCTGAAATTGTCCCATTCTCCTGGTAGCCTGTCCCCAGGCCACGTGCTTGGGAAGGATGTCCTGCTCCAGCAAGATGGATGGTCCTGCTGGCTTTTTCCCCATCTGTCCTTCCCATACAGGCAGCCTGCTCACCCTCAAGCTTCGGGGCTGTTCATATTTGGAGTGCCCAGAACCCTGAATCCAGTGGGGTTTAAATTTAAACCTGTCTAGTTCTGCCACGGTTCTACACCCTGACAACCAGTCTTCCCCCACCTCTTAGAACCTCACAATGCTGGAATGAGCCTCCCCCATCCCTAACTGTTCCCCTGCTTCCTAGACACAGTGGCCAGCCCCAGATGCCATAGGTGTTGCCTCCACAACAGAAGAGGAGACTTTCCCTGTACCTGTCCTGCGGGCCACGCACCAAGGTTACTACTAGTTAGTACTAGTTGTCATTGCTGCTGTAACAAAGACCCACAGACTTAATGGCTTAAAGCAATACAAGTGTACTATCTCAGTGTTCAGAATGCCAGTGCTTTGAAGTGGGTCTAACTGGACTGAAAGCAAGTACTACGTACCTTCTGGAGGCTGCAGAGGGGAGAACCCATTCTTTGCCCCTTCCAGCCCTGAGAAGTCACCAATGGTCCTTGGCTTGTGGGCCCATCTGGCCCAGACTCTTCCACCACTGCCACATCTTCTCTCACTCTGAGCCCCATGCCTGTTACAGTGACCCTTGGGATTACACCACCAGACCCACCCTGATAATCCACAATAACCTCCTCCTCTCCACAGCCTTAATCTAATCACACCCACAAAGTCATTTTAGCCATGTAAGGTGACACATCACAGATTCTAAGGATTAGGCCATGGACGTCTTTGGGGAGCCGTCATGTTTTCTACCACAGGTTAGTTACACGCGCATCCATTTCTGGTCCTGGGCTGGTGTGGACTTTGATGACTGCGCATAGCCTTGCCCACCCGGAAGTCTGAGGAAAGGCCATCTTGCCCAAGGGGAGCCCCAGCTGCTCCTGCCTGGGAGCCAAGTGAGTGCGCCAACCATGGAGGATGGTGGTGTGCTGTGCTGTGCACACATACGTGTGTGCTCATGTGTGCACATGTGTAGATGTATGTCAGAGATGTGGTTATCTGAGGCTCTGAAAGCAAGAAGTTCTGAAAATGGCAAGCCTCGGAAACAACAAGGGAAAG
This sequence comes from Mustela putorius furo, assembly GCF_011764305.1. NCBI lineage: Eukaryota > Metazoa > Chordata > Mammalia > Carnivora > Mustelidae > Mustela > Mustela putorius. The sequence goes on along the minus strand of NW_025421987.1, from coordinate 106,086,321 downwards.
AAGCTTGGTGGCATTCTCTCTTAAAGTGGCCGAATAAAACATGCATCTCACACTGGGGAGGGTATGTGCTATGGTGAGCACTGTGAATTGTGTAAGACTAATGATTCACAGACCTGTACCCTGGAACAAATAATACATCATATGTTAATAAAATAAAATAGCAAAAATAAAATTAAAAAAACAAAAATTTAAAAAGATAAAACAACAACAACAAAAGTGCAACTCAAGTTCCCAAAACTTTTCTTCATTGTTGAAACATTTCTCCACAGATGCCCAAGAATTTGAGAATTCTCCCACCTCATTTCAGAGAGGTCTGAAGAAAACAAAATGCCTTCCACTCTCTCCTGCTTGACTGCTGTGTAACTGCCTGGGGAGGCCGGGGTGATGGTCTGATAAGCAGCCTAACCAGGGCCTCTAAATATGGATTTGCTGATGAGACCCAGAACCTTTCAGAACCTTTGGAAACTGGTTCTTCTCCTTCCTGTGGGGAAACATCTCTCCTCAATGGCCCTTCTTGAGCACACCTGGGAGAAAGTTTGTGCAGAGGTGCTCTGGGCCTGGCTGCACAAGGCCAGGAAATCACCAGTGCCAGTGAGGAGGCTCTGTGGAGACCACTGGGAGGCTGGGAGGACAGCTGCAGTGTAGGAGGGGTGTGCAGAGCATCTGAAAGAGAAGGGAGCCACCCTCTTGGCTCAGGAGAGCCTCTAGAAAGGGCAGGCATCCAGGAGGCTCCACTGGCATCGAGGAGGAGAGACAGGAGTGGTCTCTCTGCAAAGCCCACACAATAGGGCACCTCCAGAGCTGCCTAACCAGGCCCTGGGACAGATGGGGTCTCCAGACCCTCACTCTGAAAGGGGTGCTGCAGGCTTCTCTGGGTCCATGAGGTTCCTGGTTGACCTGGCATTTCTAGAGAGAGGACAAAGACCCCTCCCTAGGCTGTGTGAATTTCCATAATGCTTTAGAGGAAACATCCCAATAACCCAGCTGATAGCCCAAACCCATCTGGGAGCCTGCAGGATGATCTTCATTCTGTTCCACATGAAGCTAAACTTGTCATGTTTCATTTCTACAGATCTTTCTTTGTTTTCCTACCTGTGACTTTTTTGCACATATTTCCTCTATTTACATCTCATTTTTCTATCAGTTTTATTTCTTAAATATCCTTCCCCACCCGTCTTAGCTTCCCTTCCTTTCCCCTCCCTCATGTTCCATGATTTCCTCTTTACTCTTGGAAAAAATATCTCCTTTCCCAAGAGATTTCTCTTTCCTATTTCCAAACCATCCCCTAAATACATGTTTTAATAAGTTCCCAGCACTGATCTCCTTACAAATCCTTCTTTGCCATTTTGCAATTGTACCAGTGTCTTGGTTAAAATGAAAATTCCCCAGGGCAAACAATAAATAATAAAAAGGAAAAACATAATCAAGAGGGTTATGATTCTAAGCAGAAGGAAATAATGTGAAGCAGTTGGACGGCATTTTGTGAATCTTATGTTCAAAATGCAAAAACATGGGGAGATGGTGGGCAGGAACCGAGATCTACAAGCCCTCAGACATTCTGGTAACTCTAAGCAGCAGCTTGTGTAGAGGGGACTGAATTTGGGGGAGTCAATCTCTTTTCTTACAAAGACCTGCCCTTTGTGAGATTTAGGAATCATGCTTGGAGAAGGAGGAAATCCAACACAGAAGAAGGTTCATGCCACCTTGGTGAATGAGTGTTGCTGGGCACGGGGAGCACTATACACTGAGACTGTGATGGACAAACAAACAGCCCCTGCTCCTTCGGGCCCTGAGAACTGCGCTATGAAGGTGGAGAGCAGCAGTGTTAGACTGCAGCCCTGGTTGGGTCTATGTAGCTTTGGACAAGTTGTTCAACCTAAGATTCAATTTCCTCTTCTGACAGATGGGGACAGTAAGAGAAGCTCCTATTGTTTCAAGGGTGAAAAGAGATCCTCCCTATAAACACCTGAGCCCAGGGCCTGGCACCGAGCGGGCACCCATTAGATGGGAACCCCATGCCAGGAGTGCATAGGCCCCCATTCAGGAACTAAAACATGAAGTCCACAGGAGCCTGAAGGCAAGAGCCAGAGGCTTGAGCAGGGATTAAGGGGGGGGGGCAGGGTGTTATATGGGATCCCAGACATTGTGGCTCAAACAAGGCCACGGAGCCTCAGCTTGTGGTCAAAACCAGAGCCCTGCTGCTATAGGCATGAGGCTTCTCCACAGCCCTGGGCACCCCAAAAAGTGAGTCTCTGTGAGCCTCCACCTAGATGGAGGGGGCTCCTCTGACCCAGTGTCCCCACTCCAGGGAGTCAGAAAGACAATTTTTTGGCAGTCTTTGGCAGTGTGTTTCACAGGTGAAAAACTGAGGCTCGGGGACAGTGACTGGTCCAAAGCCTTTTAGGGAGGCCAAGGAGGCAAGGTCAGACAGATATCTGCCTGTTGACTGGATGAATGTGAACACACTTGTCACAACAGGAGGCAGCAGGAGTCTCCTAGAGAGAGTAAGGACACTAGAGTGTCACAGTGACACAGTAGCAAGAAGGCCTGGGCCTTTTGGGGGACAGAGCACTGAGCACAAATAGGTGTGGTCCCCCAAGAAATGGCCCTTCGTCCCCAAGTCGAGTGGGCTCCAGCACAGACTGCCCTCACAACTGTGAGCTGGCAGTGGGCCTTGGACAAGTCACTTCTGGTCCCCAACCCTGACTTTACTCAGGATTGGCTTGGGTTTGAATCAGGTCTCAGACTCACTGACTCAGATTACAGGATGTTGCCCCCCTCCCTGCTTCCCCCACTTTCCTCTTCCTCTCCCCTATCTTCCTTCCCTGGCTCCCGAACACCAGCCTGCTTCTCTAAGCTGGACCAGCTTGCCCCCTCCAATCAACACAGGCTCTGCCATCCCACGTTGTCTTGCTCCCATCACTGTCACTCACTGCCCACCTGGCCCTGAATACATTGGATTTTGCAACCAATGGCCTTGCTACTCAAAATGCAGTCCGTGGACCACTAACACCAGCATTCCCTGGGAGCTTGCTGGAAATGCAGAGTCCCAGGCCCCACTCCAGACATGCTGAAACAGAGCCTCTATTTTAACAGATGGTGTGCATGTTCAAGTCTGAGAAGCACTGGGTAGCCCAGGAGGCCCCCTCTCAGATCCTTTGCAGCCAATCCTATATCTTCTCTGCCTCTCAAGAGCATACTGGGCACCCCCCGAGCACCACCCTCCTAAGGGACCATCCTGCAGATGGAGCATTGGAGAGTTTCCACTGGGCTATCAGAGCACTTTCAGGAATTCTCTTTCACTGATGATCTTAGCCTGGTCTTCAGAAAGCTCTCTTTTCAGATGCAGTGCCTCCAAGATGGACAGTTCATCACCTATGGTAATCATAGACTAGGTACCCCCATGGAAAAGTGGAGAAGCTAGAAAGAAATGCAAACGCGGCAAATTTTAATCCCGCTGAAACATAATCAGCTTTTGCTTCTGCAGCAATTAGCATAATATTACCGATAATGTTGTACATGGCAATTTTGCTGTAAACATTTGTGCTAATTTGCCATGACCTAATTATTTTATGACATATAATTACAAAGTATTTTTCAAGTCGAATATTTTTGTTTTACATTTTTATAATCCTTTTCGGGGGAAAAAAAACCACAAAAAACGTAAAAATCAGCACACCCCAAACTTGAAGTACGGTTCTCTCCTAGCTGTTGTTCGTGACACCTTCCTTCGCAACCAGGAGGAATCCCCAACGCAGAGACACTGACGATCATGCCTGTCCCCGTGACTCATTTGAATTGGGCGTCACTGAATCTGCCTGCTCCATTATTCCACTGCAAGACTGTCAACACCACACTCCCAGCCTCCTACTAGCACCCACTCACTTCCAAACACACACACACACATACAGAAGCGAACGGGAGAAGGTGGCAAATGCTCACAATGAGGGAGAGGGGGCTGGGCTTCGTTTTCAAGGAATGTGAAAGCTTTGGCTACGACAAGAGCATGAACACTGCATCACCCTCCCTCAGATTCTTCCTAACAAACTCTACTCCACTCCACCGCTTCTCCAAATCCACAAGAGGCTAAGTGAGCAGCCCTGGCCATCTCTGAGTTCTAGGTGGTGGGGAGAAGGGCCATGCTGCTCTGGTCACTGTCACAAAAGTCCCAGCATCCATCCAGGCCGTGGACCTTCTGTGGACAGCAGTAATTGCCTGACCCCAGACTCCTGGAATAGATTAAGGAGATGACCAGTCTACGGAAGGTTGGCTCTGCCCTCAGGGGTACCCACTCAAGCAAGTGGGTTTCTTCTTCTCTAACCCTCTCATGGAAGGAGTGAGCTCTCAGTAGGATCAGGTAAGGAGCTGACCACATCAGGCATGACCAGGAAGAGGCACAGATGTATGTCTGCAGAGAGGCTTCTCTAGGACCAACATCACCGACAGGGGTTCGTTTCCTGCCCAAGTGCAGTGGGTTAGACCTGGACCTTATAGCCAGCTTCAGATCCAGTCTTCACCATTTGGTCATAGGCAAACAGGGGCAAGTTCTTAATACCTCTGTGCCTCAGCTGCCTCTTCTGTGAGGGAATGATGATAACATTCCCTCCACCCTAGGTTTTTGTGAGGGTTTAATGTTTTTAAAGGTTTTGGAAGAAACACTGTGTAAGTTTTTGCAAAGTAAAATAAAATTCCTTTATTCTAATAGCTTTCCACCAAGAACAGTATCTACAAGGAACAAGTCCCGCCAGACTCAAAGAGGTGAGCAGCAGTGGAAGTTAGGTTTAGTAATTATTGAACTGATGATCATTAAACATTTGTTGCAATAAATATTTTTTGATTAAATGGATGAAGCATTTACAGAGCACATACTCTGTGTTAGGCTCTGGCTGGGTCCTGAGGGGATACAAAGATGAATAAACAAAATTCCCAGCCTCAAAGAAGCCACAGTCAACAGAAGTAGGCGTGCAAACCAGGAAGAGTTGCACATAAAAAGGTAAAACTAATGACAAATTGCGGAAGAGATAATGCGACTAACACCAAAATCTACAATTTCTTTGTTACTAATTCACATTTGTAACCACAGATTGAATGTACTTCAAAGTTTTTATCAGAATTATTAAGGTGTATTTTATGATTCATGAAACTCACCGATTTTAAGTGCATGACCTAACCAATTTTAACAAATGTACACAATCACGTAAGTATATCCCAACCACAGTTGTGAACATCCTTGGACCCCTTCATAATCTTTAATCTTCTTCCCCAGACCCAGATCCTGGCAACCTCGAATCTGTTTTGTCCCTATAGTTTTGATTTTTCTACAATTTTCTGCAGGTTGTACCCATTTTTTTTAATTTAAAGATTTTTATTTATTTGACAGAGAGATCACAAGTAGGCAGAGAGGCAGACAGAGAGAAAGGGGGAAGCAGGCTCCCCGCCAAGCAGAGAGCCCGATGCGGAGCTTGTTCCCAGAACCCTGAGTTCATGACCTGAGCCGAAGGCAGAGGCTTAATCCACTGAGTCACCCAGGCACCTGGTTATACCCATTTTACACTTTTTGGATCTGGCCTCTTGCGCAATGCACAGTGTTTAAGATTCATCCATTCTGTTGTGTGTCTCAGTAGTTAGTTTCTTTTTATTGCTGAGTAGAATTCCATTATGTGAATGCATCACAGTATCCATTCACCAGGTTGTTTCCAATTTGGGGCTATTACAGAGATGCATGCACATTAAAAGACTTTGTAGGAGAAGAATAAATGAAACAAGATGGGATTGGGAGGGAGACAAACCATAAGTGACTCTTAATCTCACAAAACAAACTGAGGGTTGCTGGGGGGAGGGGGTTTGGGAGAAGGGGGTGGGATTATGGACATTGGGGAGGGTATGTGCTTTGGTGAGTGCTGTGAAGTGTGTAAACCTGGTGATTCACAGACCTGTACCCCTGGGGATAAAAATAAATGTTTATAAAAAATAAAAATAAATAAAAAAAAAAGACAACAGCAACAACCACCAAAAAAAAAAAGACTTTGTAAAATATATATATATATATATATATATATATATATATATATATATATTTCTTTTCTTTGGGGTAAATCCCTAGCACTGGGATTTCCGGGTCATGTTTGAAGGGTTTAATTTTATAAGAAACTACTGAACTATTTCCAAAGTGACTGCGTTGTTTTGCAGCCACCACAGCAGTGGAGAGGAGCTATGGTTGCTCTGGACCCTCTCCTACTCTTGGTAGCTCATTCTTCTGCACTTTAGCCATTTTAACAGGTGTGGTTATGACATCTCATTGTGGCTTCAACTTAAGAATGGAGAGAGGGAGGCTGGGGTCAGCTCAGTTACTGACTATGTTCGGCATACTTTTCATGTGCTTCTTTGGTAAAATATCTGTTCAAATATTCCGTCCATTCTGAAGTCAGGTTGTTTGTCTTCTTCTCATTGAGTGGTCAGAGTTCTTTATACATTCTTGATAAAAGCATTTTTATTAGATATCAAATATCAGTTTCACAAATATTTTCTCCTAGTCCATGACTTATTTATTCATTTTCTTTTTTTTTTTTTTTTTTTTTTTTTAATTTTTTATTTTTTATAAACATATATTTTTATCCCCAGGGGTACAGGTCTGTGAATCACCAGGTTTACACACTTCACAGCACTCACCAGATCACATACCCTCCCCAATGTCCATAATCCCACCCCTTCTCCCAAACCCCCTCCCCCCGGCAACCCTCAGTTTGTTTTGTGAGATTAAGAGTCACTTATGGTTTGTCTCCCTCCCAATCCCATCTTGTTTCATTTATTTATTCATTTTCTTAACAACAAGTTTCTAAGAAAAGAAAGTCTTTAGCATGTTGGTGAATTCAATTTAACGTTTTGATTCATGCTTTTTGTACCAGTAATGTAACCATGGGTTATAGATAGTTTTCTTCTAAAGATTTTATAGTTTTCGCTCTCAACAGTGAGGTTTTTGGTATATCTCAACAGTGAGGTCCTTGGTATATCTCAAATTAATGTTTATGTATTTATGAGATTCAAGACTCATTGTTTTGCATATGGATATCCAGGACTAACTGTTAAAAAGACTATCCTTTCTCCATTGAATCACTCGGCATCTTTGCTGACAACCATGTGACTACATATGTGTGGAATTCTTTCTCAACTCTCCTGTTTCACCCATCTATATGTCTATCCTTATTTTAATACCCACTGTCTTTATCAGTGTAGTTTTATAGAAAGTCTTGAAATCAAATCATAAGTCCTCCAATTGTGTCCTCTTTCAAAATGTTTTGGTAATTCTAGGTCCTTTGCCTTCCACATAAGTTTTAGAAACAGCTTACCAATTTCAACCAAAAAGCCTCTTGGCATTTTGATGAGGATTGTGCTGAATCTGTAGGTCAGTTTGGTGATAAGTGACATCTTAATATTTTACTCTTTGGCCCATGACTATGATTATTATCAAAACTTGTAATGGTTTCATACCAAGATGATAATATATCTTTACTTAACCATTCTCTACTCTTGAGCCTTTGTACTGTTTTCAGGTTCTCACTCTTTTAATAATGCTTAGCTGATACTGTGTTAAGTGAAAGAATTGGGGTACAAAACTGCATGAAGGTTAAAATTACAAATAAATACATATGTATGTATGTGTGTATATGTATACACACACGCACACACACACACACACACACGTATACATATATGTTAAACAGCCATAGAGAAAATAGAAGGAAACAAAACAAATTGGAAATGTATTACGGGGCTCTATTAGCTGATTTGTTTTTCCCCTCTCTGCTTTCTAAATGTGCTATGACATGAGTATGCATGGCATGGCATGAGAGAGTAGCTCCCAGCTATTTCACATAGTACAGGTTCGAGACTGCATGACAAAAAGGTGACATCTGAGCAGGGTTGGGGAGGAGGTAGCCTTCCAGGTACACAGCAGCAGAAGACAAAGGGGAAATGCCAGGCCAAAGGAATAATGTGAACAAGGGCACAGTGGTGCCCATGAAAGAAAGCATCATGTTCAGGGAAACTGGTTATTCTGTGTAGCTAGAGCAAAGCAGGTTGGAGAGAGGGAGGCTGGGGTCACACCATGAAGAGTCTGGATGATGAAGTTTCCCACATGTGAACACATAGACTTTGAGTTTTATCCTATTAAGCACTGAGGAACTGCAAAATTGTTTTAACCTGGGCAGTGAGAGCCTTTGAGACTTACATCTTAGAATGACCACTCAGTGATCAACAAGGCGGAGAGGTAAGAAAAACTGAGTTCTGTGGCACAGTGACCAGTTCAGGATTCTTGAAGAAACATGGCTGCAAGAGGAGAGGTTCCTGGACTCAGGAGATGACCATGGAGAGGAAGACAGGTGGGCAGGACCTACAGATCCTGGACTCCAGTTACAGGAGTAAAGAGGCTGCCTGTGGGGGTAAAAGACAAAGTGGCAAAGTGGGTCTTTGCCGTTCACTAAAATGAGGAGTCTGGGAGTGGGGTAGGGACAGCTTTAGTCAGAAATTCATGATTATTCAACATTAACTCATGATATTTATTAGACATTCAAGTGCATATGTCAAGTGGGCAGCTGGATATTTGAATCTGTGGCTCAGAAAAGAAGTTTAGGCTTAATGTGTGAATGGTGGACTCCTTAGGATAAAACTGTTATTTATATTCCAGAGACTGGCTGAGCTCTATTCTGAATACCTATTGCTATATAATAAACACTCACAACTTAGTAATGTAAAACAAAATTATTTTATATGTTGAATCCTAAGAGACAAGAATTCAGGCAGGGCACAGCGGGAATGGTTTGCCTCTGTTCCTCAAAGTCTAAATGGGCAACCTGGTTCCCTAAATGCAAGGAATGTTCTAAGACAAATTGAGGATATGGGAGAGCATAATTGCATAGAGTGTTCAAGAAGGCACAGAGGGAGGAATCAGGGGAGAGATGGAGATGTGGAGTCTGATTAGGAGATACATAAAACAGTTCAGCAATGAGAATATTGAAGATTATGGATGCCTTGGAAGGTTTCATTTTTGCCAGTGACAGGGATGTGTGGAGTGGTGGAACTTACAGGAATGGTACGGATGGTTCTTGGAGCAGGGCCTATAATAGCAGTTTTTGCTATGATCCCAAGTGCATCCCATAATGGTATATAGAATGGCAGGTCCCCAAGGCCTGGTCCAGTTCACTGTGTATCTGGGACACAGAAATCTGTATGGCTCCCTGAAGCTACTAAGGCTCACAGGGAGAGACTAAATGAAGTGAGATTCCTTAATTAATAATAGAGTGTAGGAGAAAGATAGGTATACAAGAGTTATTCCTGGAAGCAGGGAATAGGATAGTTCCACTGAGGTGTGAATTAAGATGGGACAGAATGGACTACAGTAGTGAAATCGGGATGTTAATTCCTGTGTGTTGATATAGGTTCATTAGCAGCAAGTTTCCTATGGATGGAAATTGGTTATCCTTCCTCTGAGGAGCCAGTACAGACGCTGAGGGATACTGACCAAATGTTATTTTGTGTACTGGTGCTAGTTTATGTCAAAGTTTTGAGGCCACCAAAGAGAAGCCCTGATAAACAATGCACATTTTCAGTTGACACCTCCAAAATGTTTTGCCCCAGGATTAAGGCAAATGAGAACAGATGAGCCCTCCAAAGCATGAAACCAAGTTTTGAGACATTTTTATGCATTGTAAGATTGAGGCTACCTGCCCATAACTACTGGACAGGAGAAAATTGAATTTTCTATAGAAGAAAATAGCATCACACAGAATCTCTACAATTTCTCATATGTAAAGAAAAACAAAGTTTTTCATACATTGTCCAGTATTCCATACAATATAACCAAGCATGACAAGAATCAGGGATGAAATTACCAAAACCAAGAGAGGGGGTGGAAATGAGAAACAAACCAACAGATAAACATTTTGAAATTATCAGATTCATGTTTTAAAGCAATTAGTGTACTATTTTTGAGAAAACACAGAATGGAGAATTTGATCAGAATCTATAAAAAGGAATTAAATGAAAATTTTTAAACTGAAAACTACAATGACTAAAGTGAATAGTTATATGTATGCCTTTAACAGGAGTCCAGACAGATCAGGAGAAAAGATTAATAAGCTGTAAATAGCAGGACAATAAAAATATACAAACTGAAACAGAGAGAAAGAAGGATGGTAGATACAGAAGAGAGTATATGTGGTATACGGGACAAGTTAAAAAGGCCTAACAAGTGTCTAAGTGAGATCCAAAAAGAAAAAGAAGAGAACGAGGCCAAAGCAATATTAGAGGAGAAAATGGCCAAGATTGATTAAAAGACAACAGTCCATTGATTAAAGAATCTCTATAAACCCTGAACAGGTTAAATATACATAAAAGCGTGCTGACACACAAAATGGGAAAGCCGTCATAAACACAAGTCAAAAGAACAAACTGGCAGATTACTCTTTTTTTAAAAGATTTTATTTATTCATTTAGAAAGAAAGAGAGTATGCAAGTAGGGGGAGGGGTAAAGAGAAAGGGAGAGAGAATATGTCAGACAGACCCCCTGCTGAATACAGAGCCCCACGTAGGGCCCAGTCTTGACACTCTGAGATCATGACCTGAACCAAAGTCAAGAGTTGGATGCTCAACTGACCGAGCCACCCAGGCACCCCAAACTGGCAGATTACACTTAATGGAGATGACAGAAGACTATGAAATGTCATCCTTAACCTGATGAAAGAAAAGCTTCAACCCAGAATTATATACCCAACAAATAATAACCTTCAAAAATAAAATAAAATAAAGACATTTAAGACTGTCAAAAAGGGGCGCCTGGGTGGCTCAGTGGGTTAAAGCCTCTGCCTTCGGCTCAGGGTCCTGGGATCAAGTTCTGCATTGGGCTCTCTGCTTAGCAGGGAGCTTGCTTCCTCTGCTCTCTCTCTTTCTGCCTGCCTATTTGTGATCTCTGTCTGTCAAATAAATAAATAAAATCTTTGAAAAAAAAGAAAGACTGTCAAAAATGAACAAATTTGTCTTGTGTTAAAGGAAATAAATACTAAAAAAAGTTCTACAGCAGAAGGAAAATAACCTCATATAGAAACAGGTAGAATGGAGATGACCAAAGAAGATCCAAAAGAACAAATGGGCAGGTAAAAGAAAATGAATACTGACTTGAAATTATAAGTCTTGGGCAGGTTTAGTGTAAAAGTAGAGTTATAATGCATTTTTGTGTAAACTGACAATCTAACACTTATGTGGAAATGCAAAGAGCCAAAAAATAGCCAAAACAAAAAGTTAGAGTACTTCTACTACTAAATAGCAAGATTTTATTTTATTTTATTTTATTTAGTTTTATTTATTTGACAGAGAGACAGAGCACAAGTAGGCAGAGAAGCAGGCAGAGGGAGAGGGAGAAGCAGACTCCCCACTTAGCAGGGAGCCTGGTGTGGGCCTTGATCCCAGGATTCTGGGATCATGACATGAGCTGAAGGCAGCCACTTAACCAACTGAAACACCTAGCAGGATTTTTATAAAGCGAATACATTTAAGACTGCATGGCATGCTACCTATCTGCATAAATGGATCAATAGTACAAAATAGTCTATAAACAGATTCATTTATATTTGGTCACCTGATTTATGACAAAGATGTGACTGTGGTTTATGTGGGGAAATTGTGGTCTTTTAATTTAATATTGCCAGGTCAACTGAATATCCATTTAGGTGGAAAAAAAGAATCTTGACCCCAGTTCACACCATTTATTAAAAAAACAAAAACGAAAACAAACAAACAAAAAAACCAGTTCCAGATAAATCATGGATCTAAATCTAAAAGTAAAACAGGGGATGCCTGGGTGGCTCAGTTGATTGAGCATCCAACTCTTGCTTTTGGGGCTGAGTCCTGAGTTGGGGGGCGGGGTGTCTGTGCTCCGCGGGGAGTCTGCTTGGTGATCTCTCCCTTTGGCCCTCCCCATTCATTTACTCTCTCTCTCTTTTTCTCTATCTCTCAAATAAATAAATAAATCTTCTTTAAAAAATAAAAGTAAGGGGCGCCTGGGTGGCTCAGTGGGTTAAGCCTCTGCCTTCAACTCAGATCGTGATCTCAGGGTCCTGGGATCGAGCCCCACGTTGGGCTCTCTGCTCTGCGGGGAGCCTGCTTCCCCCTCTCTCTCTGCGTGCTGCTCTGCCTACTTGTGATCTCTCTCCCTTTGTCAAATAAATAAATAAAATCTTAAATAAATAAATAAACAAATAGTAAAAATAAAACAATAACACATTAGAAAAGTAACATAGGAGAACATATTCATGACTTTGAAGCAGGTAAATATTTCCTAAACAATATGCAAAAAGCACTAAACATAAAGGAAAAGGCTGATAAATTTGACTTCATTAGATAAATAATACAAATAATACTTTGCTCTCTAAATGTACCTTTTATGGTGTGATAGGGAAGCCAGAGTGAGAGAAGTTATTTCCAGTATGCTTATCTGATACGTGAAAGTGTATCACCTATGTGCTATATGTGTGTAGTAATATTACATATCTTACATATTAAAAAAACTTATTTGCAAATTAATATTTTTAAATACAGACCACACAGAAAAAAGTAAGCAACCACTTGCACAGGATGGTCAGTATCCAAGTGGCTAACAAACCCGAGAAGCTTATCATAGTTTGCTCAATTAAAAAGTTTATAATAGTGGATAGTAAAATACAAGTTGAATCACAATAAACTGCTACTATATACCCACCAGAATGCCTAAAATGACAAGGACTGACAAAGTGCTGGCAAAGAGGTAGAGCAACTGGAACTTTCACAAACTACTGTTGGAAGTATAAACTGATACAACCACTTTGCAGAAATGTTCATCAATATCTACTGAAGCTGCATCAATGCATGCCCTATAACCCAACAATTTCCCTTTGGGGAATCCAACAGAAATGGACACATAAATTCAATAGATGACTGGAAGAGAACACAACAGAAGCTTCTAGAATGCTGGTAATGAATCTATTTACCATGGTGGTAGATACATGAATATATTCACTTTGTGAAAATTGATTAGCTGTATACTTGTGCTTTTTCCCTGCCCTACTTTTGTAAGTTATACTTCAAAACAGCTTTAGTTAAAAAGAAAGAACCAGCACCCTAAGCATTATACATGTTAAAAGCAACAAAACAAAACCAAAAGTTACTAGCCTGTGAAATTCAGATAGCTAGACTCTAGAGAGATAGCATAAAGTAGAGAAGCTAGAAACAGACTCATTTAGTCACTTGATTCATGACAAAGAATTAACTGTGACCTCTATGTGGAAAATCGTGGTCTTTTCCATTGAAATTGCAAGGCTGGGGGGATGTCTGGGTGGCTCACAGTCAGTTAAGCATCTGCCTTTGGCTCAGGATCATGGGATCAAGCCCCTCATTGGACTCTCCTCTCAGACAGCGGTGAGTCTGCTTCTTTCCTCCCTCTGTGATTTATCTCACTTTCTCTCTCAAAGAAATAAATAAAGTCTTTAAAATTTTTTTAAAATAAAATCGAAAGTTTGGCTTTCAAACATAAGATGAAATTCAGGCCCAGAGCTTTCCTCAGGTCTTGACTAAATTCCAGATGCTATGATTCTCTGAAATCTCAATCTTTAAGCCTGTAGTAGATGGTGGGGGTTGTCTAGGGAAAGGACACAATAGATGGTAGACATTGCCTGTCCCACTGTGCTGAGACATTTGTGATTCCCTGCTTTCTTTCGGCTCATTGGCTACAGTTTCTTCACCATCCAGGTCATTGGTTAAAACCTACAGAAAGGTCATCATCTCTCTTTGCCAGAGGATAACTGGCAAGTCTGGATTCTGTCCAGGATATACCCTTGAGCCAGCACCATAGTTTCTGGAGCAAAACAGAGAGAGGTGCTATTTATGTGGATAATGCAAACATCATGAAATTTCAAAGAAGAAGAAGGAGGGGGAGGGGGACGAGGAGGAGGAGGAGGAGGAGGAGGAAAAGAAGATGGAGGCCAAGAATGGGCTTTACTATTACTAAATGATTTGCAAAGCAGATGTATATTTACTACATGGCATCTGCATGAGAAGTTTTCCTTTTAAAATGGATTCCCAGGGGTGCCTGGGTGGCTCAGATGGCTGGGCATTTGCCTTTGGCTCAGGTCATGATCCCAGGGTCCTGGGATCAAGCACCATATTGGGCTCTCTACTCGGCAGAGAGTCTGCTTCTCCCCCTCTCTCTCTCCCCACTGTCCCCCCTGCTTGTGCTCTCTCACTCTCTCTGTCAAATAATTGAATAAAATCTTTTAAAAAATAAAATAAAATGGTTTTCTAAATAGTCAGGGCAGCTGGAAGATCTTGAAAATGGACCCCTCCGTTGAACAGACGCTGGAGCCTGGGACTTATGCATGGGACTGGTGCATCGTCATTATGGTGCCACCTCCAGGGAAGGTAGGCCCAGAGAAGCAGGAGGCCTGACAGAGCCACTGTGACAGAGCAGCCTATAAAGCACATGCGGTAGGATCCTAAGTTCTCACCTCTCGCAGTAAAGGCTTCTTTCCTTGGATTTATCTGGGAAGAGCCCTTTGACACGCAACCTGAAAAACCTATGCTGTCACTCTAGGAACACATCTGGAAGGTTCCCAGGCTAGTTGTGCCAGAGCTTTACCAAATCTCTCACAAGAAATTGGCTGTTCTCTTAACACCTACTTTCTCACTTTCCCACAACCGGGTCCCTCCTTCCACATTCTTTCCTGCTGGAATGCCCTCCCCATAGTCCCTCACCAGCTATAAATATTGTATTCCCTCCTTATCAGCCCAAGTGAAATGCCACCTCATCCCAAAGGTTTCCTCAAATCTCATCTGACCCAATTATGTCACTATGCTGTTTAAAATCCTCCAGTGTCTCTTTGCTGCCTTCACAATGCTGTCCAAGCTCTCCTGAACCCCATAATGCTGTTTATTCTCTAGCACACTGTTAACCTTGATGACTTTTCATCATAGCTACTATTTGTACACAGACAGTCCTCCCCTCTTTGGTTCTATGAGGACAGAAGCCTCTCTGATCCCTCTCTCTTTTTCACATGGCCTTGCATGGGGCTTGGTACACAGGAGACACCATTGATTGACTAAATGAACAATAGTCAGTAAAGATGGATGCATTCCCATAGAAAGCTGCAGGGGACATGCTGGAGTTATCGTAGATTCTTCTTGAACAGGAATATCCAGAAACCAGTATTGGTTTTTCCTAGAAATATTTCTATAGAAACTCCAAGTTGAGAGACTCCAAAGATGACTACTTCTAGGCTTATCCTTCAGTCTTCATTAGACTAGAACCCACATCTTCTTTGGCATAGCCAGAGGCAAGTCAGAAAGAACCATCATCAAGGAAGATACAATTTCAGGGTGGGAAGTGAGGAGCAGGTCTCCTTCTCCTCTGAGTGGGTAAGTAGGGGCTTTATTTCTTAGCTCTCAGATTTGGATAAAGAAATAACATTCAGTTATTCAGCACCTAAACGAGGCCAGGCCCTGTACGAAGTAATGGCACTATGTGAGTGAATAAATAGGTCATCACTTTGAAGAATGGTGTGCTGGCCCAAAAAAAGGAAGATGTGGCTGAGTGAAAAAAGAGACATATGTCTCAACAATCTTTGTTAGTAATTAAAATAGCTGAATAAAATTTCATGCTGACAAAGAAGGACTCTACTAACAACATCTGATGAATCTAGAAGGGAAGGCTAACATACACACAGACAAGTACAAGGCATAATGCTAGATGAGACAAGAGTAATGTGTGCAAAAAGCTGTGGAAGTCTCGAGAGGGAGCATGGCCAAGTATACTGGAAGGGGTGAAGGAAGGAAATACCTAAGCTGAGTCCTGTGGAATCAGGCTAGAATCAGATGGAGGGAGCAACATTTGCTCAAGTAAGAGCAAAATGTCATAAGTGAAGAAATATTAGGGTTCAGGAAGTTTGGAACATAGAATACAGGATGAAATTTGGCAAAAAATAAGGCAAGATAATGGAGGTTGTTGCCAAACTGGCTTTGAAAATCATGCCGAGTCTGGACTTGATCCTGAAGACAGTTGGGGGTAGTTTTTGAAATATTTAAACTGGGACAAAGAAGAAGCTTGGTAGAAGATCACCCAACATCAGAGTGGGTGGGGAACTGAAGTCAGAGAGTTGTAGGGGTAGGGAAGGTGGTCTGAGGTGGAATGGGGGACCCACACTGTGTCTGTGGCAGTAGGTTGTAGTTAAGAAACACAGGCAAAGAAGATTTGACAGAAGTCCACAACATGCTAGTGTGTGGACAAAGGAAGAGGTCAGTGTAACTGGAAGTTTATGCTTGAATAACAAGTTAAATAGTGGTCTCATTCATAAACACACAGAAAACAAAGGGGAAGAGTCCCATACGGGAGATGGTGAGTTCAGCGTTGAATTTGGTGGGTGTAATGTCCTGCTTTGTCATGTGACTAGGGATAGATTCAGAAGCCATCAGTGCATGGGTGGCTGGCCTGAGCTCTCTACCTCCCTGTAGTGTCTTCCCCCTCTTACCCCTTCTTCTCACTCCAAGACTGCTTTTCCAATTTAGGCACTGGGATGCCTTGTTAACTCATCTTGGATCCATTGCAGCATGCAAGGAATGTGCCATCCTTCTATTCCCCTGCCTCTAACATCTACTCTCTTCAATCTCTCTGTGATGGGCAATATAATAGACCCCCAAAGATGTCCAAATCCCTGGCAGCTGTGACTGATACCTTACATATAACAGAAGGGACTTTGCAATGTGATTACGGTTAAGAACACTGAGGATGGGAGATTATTCTAGAACATTCAGTTGAGTCCAACCCAATCACATGAGCCCTTAAAAGCAGAGAACCTTTCCACGTAGTGGAGAACCAGAGTGATGGCAGTAAGAGAAAGATTTATCCTGCCATTGTTGGCTTGGAAAATGGAGGGGCTAAAAGATGCAGATAGCATCTAGAAGCTGGAAAAGGCAAAGGGGCAGAGTCTCTCCTAGAGATTCCAGAAAAGAACATAGCCTTCCTGATGCCTCGATTTTAGCCCAGTGAGACCCACATCAGATTTCTGACCTTTAGAACTACATGATAATAAATTTGTTTTAAGCCACCAAGGTTGTGATAATTTGTTCTAGCAGCAATACCCATGAAACCTACTATCTTCATTTCAGGGACATTCTCCAAATTTAATTCCCTTCTGGAAGCAATTGACAGCTTTTCAGAAAGGAATCTATAGGAAGGAGAGACGGGGGGCTTCCTTTTAATATCAACAGCCCTCGGGTCCCTTGAGGGCCAAGGACTCTAAAATAAAAGTGATTCATATCACGGAAGTAGATGAGATCACCTGGTGAGAGGGTTAGCAGTGAGGTGAGAGGGAGCCCTGGGAAAGGAAACAAGTCAGCTAATGAGACAGGAAGGGAGGGAGAGAAAGGGAAAACAAAGATGGCACAACGTCAGCAAAACCAGGAGAGGACAGCATTTCAGTGGTAGGTGTTGTTCAGAAGCGTTAAATGCTACGGAGAAGAGAAAATTGAATTTGACAACAAGCAGGTCATTAGTGGTCTTCAAAGGAAGCATTTCCGTGAAGAGATAGGGCAAAAGCCAGAATGTGGAGGGTTGGAGAGAGACTAGAGAAAGAATTAAGAAGTAAATAAGCTGTGAGCGGTCCTTTAGAAAAGACTATGCATTATTCATCTTTATATCCGTTATACTCAGCACAATGCCTGGAACACAGTGGGTGCCCATTAAATGTTGAATTGAGTGAAGAAGATACAGACTAGCACTTCTCATACTGTACTGTGCACACAAATCACCTGGGGATTCCAATATAGTAGGTCTGGGGTGACAGCTGAGATCCTGCATTTCTAATAAGCTCCCAGATGACACCATTGATGGGGATGGTCTGTGGACCTCACTTGCAGTAGCAAGAATGCAAATCACCCACCCAGTCACCCAGAAATCATGACCTCTCTTGGTTCCTGGGTAATGTTTGATCCCAGAGACAGGTATGATTTCTGGAACTGTAGGATTTACTGACCCCAGGAAAAGCATCTGTATGGTGGGCCCAAACCAGGCATGGACCAAAGCCCAGCAATTAGGAGTAAACATTCATAACAGGATTTGTACCCCCAAATTCTTCACATTGCAGCACTTTTCACAAGTCCCTCCAACTTGAACACCATCACCAACCTCTCCCTCATCAAACAACTATTTACATCTCACCACCGACAACACAAAGAGTGAGGCTTTGATCTCAGGGTTCTAGATGTATAGGTTTCAAAAAGGCCACCTAGATTGGGACACTCCCAACAGACAGACTGCTCAGAATGGGATATGACCCCCAGTGCCTTGGCCTCTTCCCAACTGGGCAGCAGGGACATCAGGCTACATACTGACATCCTACAGAATGAACTTGGGGGATGTGAATAACCCCAGTCTTAACTATCTACCTATAAACCAATTAAAAAAAAAAAAGAAAAGCTAAATATCTTAATGTAAAATTCCAAGCAGGTTGTCACTAAATGGCCCCACCATATATACTGCAAAGTAGGATGTCAGAAGGCAATGTTAACCTTTATTAGGAGATATTTATCAAGGCAACTCAAGGGGAAAGTAGTTTGGGCAAAACTGGCAGGATAGGCCTTTCCCCTTAAAGGGAATGCCCATGACAGTTCACCCCCAAACACATATTAGTAGCTCGGTTTTTACGTTGTCCCAACCCACCCATTAGAGGAATGTGATGCATGGGAAAGAGAAATAGACTAGCAACTAAAGGTCAGTAAATCAGCTCTCTTTCAGCTGAAGGTCATATAAAATTTCATTCTAATTGGCTTAAGCAAAAGAGAATTTATTTACTTACATCAGTGAAACACCTTTAGATGGGGCAACATTCAGGGCTTAAACAATGTCCTAGGGACACCTAGGTGGTTCCATTCCTTAAGCATCTGCTTTCGGCTCAAGTCATGATCCCAGGGTCCTGGGATGAGGCCTGAGTCAGGCTCTCTGCTCTGTGGGGAGTCTGCAAAGAGGAAAATATTACAAATGCCCACCACACTCAGTGGGCATTGGCCCAAGTCTATTAAAATGAGAGAAATCCAGACTCCTGATGCCACACCAAGCTCCCAAATTTAGAGAACAGAGAACTGTCAATGCTGCATGACTAAAGAGTGACTCGAAGGAATGGTGTTTCCCAGCAGGGCCAGCAGGGACATGTTTAGGAATCAGTGCTGTTGGGAAGTTTACGAGTCTTTCACATTGTAATGCAGTTGCATCACCTGTGTGTCCCACTTCTCAATGATGTTGAGTTGACCAGTCCTTCAACAAACTAAAGAAATCAATCGAGGCTATTTCTCTTCTCAATTTGGCTCACCAAAAATCTGAGCTAGCCTAACAACTAACACTCATGCATTCATTCTGGCTGTTTGCTGAGACACATCATAGGATGGCCATAAAAAACATGAATTTGGAAGCCAGAAAGCAATGATTTCAAATTCCTGTTCTATCCTTTCTGTTAGGTAACCTTAGACAGTTTATTTAATCTCTTTAAAGCCCCATTTCCCCTATGTTTGTGAGGATTCCCTGAAATGATAATGCTGGTAAAGTACTTAGCACAGTAGATAATAGGCAAAAAAGTAAAAAGTAATCGATACACATTATTTTTTTTTTAAGATTTTGTTTACTTATTTAAGAGAGAGTGTATAAGTAGGGGAAGAGGCAGAGGGAGAGGGAGAAGGAGGCTCCCCACTGAGCAGGGAGCTTGACACAGGTCTCCACCCCAGGACCCCAAGATCATGACCTGAGCCGAAGGCAGACATGACTGAGCCACTCAGGTGTCCTTTAATGCACGTTCTTGTGACGGGCTGACTATGTGCTGGCCAGACTCTCAGCCACAAGGCTGAATAAGATATGACAACAGAATATTAAAATGAGACAAGACATGAAAGACTAGACAGTCTATCCCTGCCTAGGAAATCTAGCACTAAGGGGAGGAAAGGACTTGCCCGAAGTTGCAGGTTAGTAGAGCGGAGCGGGGGTAAGACTCACTACTGTGACTCCATCTTTGCGCAAAGCTTCAAATCTCTGTAAAGGTGGTTCTAAACTGGTTAAGATAAGCAGGCATCCAAAAGATTATTGTTTCAAGCTGTGGACACCTGGATTCTTTCTCAGCTCAGATTCTTAAACCTGCCCTGTAGCCCAGCTACCCCAGTCCCCAATTACTATCCGGTGATGCAGGCACTGCCACTTGCCTTTGCCAGCTCAAGTCTGGTGGCAAGGAAAGAGGGACAGTGGCTCTCAGCCCAGCTCTGCAGCACTGTCCTGCAGCAAGTGGCTGGTGTCCAGTGCCCATTGGAGCAGGCAAGGCAAATCATAATCACTGATTAGTTAAGAAAGTGGATCAGGAAAGGAGGGGGACATGTCCCTGGCACAAATTCCCAAAATGTAACAGATGTAATGTGACCCTCTGCAGACGGTGGTCTACTTTTCATCTCACAAGCACCAACCAATCATCTAATCATAAGCATACCGTGCTCACACTCATCTTAGTCCCTTGGCAAGGCCCTAAGGGTCCCAACTCAAATCTAGGACCCCAGCCAACTTTTGATGCTATCTTTCATTTGTTTTGGCTTCTGGCAAGGGGTGCTGCTAATGGAGATGAACCACCCTGAAAGTCACATACAGGGGTTTTTAATTCCAGTCCAGATGGGTGTCGCTTCTCCAGCAGGTAACCTGCCAGGCATTGACACAGATGTCCTGGAGGTCAGAACGAATCCATGACCAGCATGACACATTTCATAGACAATATGGAGCCCATTGTATCCTAAGCATCCTGGATCCCTTTTCTTATACCTCCCCCAAACCAACATCAGGTTGTCAGGCAACTACGAGAGAAGAGACAGCATGAATTTAGTTTTCAAAACTGATGGAGGTAAGAGAGGTCTGAAAAACTTACAAAGAAATTGAGTCAAATTAATCTTCTTTCCAGAGATACCGTCTCTCTACCTTGGACGCTTTCCTTCCCATCAGATCTTGAACTGGATCGAATCATTCATTCACTAACTTATTTACAGTATCTTTGTTTACTATGAGCCAGGTTCTGTGCTAGGTACAGCATTGTACTAGTGCTCAAGGCCACGTACCGTCTACCCTCACAGAGCTCATGGACTTGCAGAAAAAAAGAACCGAAACACTGGAGCGTACTACTGATCTAAACTCAGGGCTCAGGCACCCTGGAAGAAGTGAGACTTAAGTGACACCAGAACCATGAATAGGAGTAAGCGGAGGAAGGAGTGACTATCTCAGGCAAAGGGAACAGTGTGAATGAAGGCCTTAAAGTGGGGCCTTATTAATATCACATATTAATAAGAATGATGATGATGATGATGATGACGATGATAGCAACTACCATTTACTTAGTGTTTCTTATATGCTGGCTACTTTATATTGAGTGACTCATTTGATTCTTGTTATCCCAACTTACAGAGGATGAACAAAGATTTTGGTGGCAAGTCAAGTAAGTTATTTAACGTTGCCCCAGTCATAGGGCCAGGAACTGGACTTTGATCTGGGCAAGACTGGCTCTGGAGCCTGCCCTCAGATGACCACCATCCAGTCATTCATTTAGTCATTCCTTCATTAGTTCATACTGAACACCTGGCTAGAAGTTGGGGCTATAAAGAAGACAAAGATAGATCTCCACTTCCAAGAAATTTATAATCTCGCAGCAAAGGCATCAGGGCCTAAAACGGGGAGCAGTTTTGAAATCTTGAAAGTACTGTCTCCCAGCAGCTAGGCCCACTCATAATGTTAGCAGGGTCTAGGTCTAGGATAAGGGTACAGATGGAAGCCCACTGTGTTAGGTTCCTAAGGTTGTCCTAACAGACTATCACAAACTTGGTTTTTAAAACAGAAAGAATGTACTCCTTCATGGTTCTAGAGACCAGAAGTCTGAAGTCAAGGTGTCAGCTGGGCCATACTCCCACTGAAGGCCTTAGGGGACAACCCTTCCTTCCATCTTCCAGCTTTGGGGGCTCCCTGGGTATTCCTGGACTTGGGCCTGCCTTCCCTTTCACATGACCTTCTCCACTGTGTCTCTATGTCTTCTCTTTTGTAAGGACATTTGTCATTGGACTTGTGGCCCACATGCTTAAGCCAGGATGACCCTATCATAAGATCCTTCACTTAATTTCATCTACAAAGTCCTTTTTCCAAATAATCTCAATCTCCTAGGTACCAGGGATTAAGACCAGAACGTATCTTTTTGGGGCCATAATTCAACCCACTAAACCCACATACACCTAAATATTTAAAAGTTACAAATTGAGCTAACAAACTGGTAAATAACTTATATTCTCTCTTCTTATCTTGATATTTATATCATCACAAAAACAAAATTTAAAAATATATACAAACCTATGGTTTCATATGACCAAAATTAAAATATCAAGGTTGATTGGATTTAATCATCATTGCTTATATAGAGGAGGCCCATTGATAAACTGATGATATTTAAGTAATTAATACATATACAATTCATAAATTATTATTTATGTTCCATGAAATTTATTTTTCTTATCTTCAGTTCAATAAAATCGTATGTTCCTCTGATCAAGAGTTTCATATAATTTGTGTTAAATTGGCACAGTTAAGGATACTAATACTCCCCTCACAAGTTTGTTGTGACAATGAAATGAGTCCACTCTGCAAAAAGAAAAATACAAATCGTATTCAAATTGTGTAAACTTTGAATAAGTTTTCATTGAAAATGTAAATTGAGTATAAAATTTATAAAATCAGGGGTCCTAGGTGACATGGTCGGTTAAGTGTCCAAATCTTGTCTTTAGCTCAGGTCGTGATCTTAGGGTCATGAGATGGAGTCCCGTGTCAGGCTCTGTGCTCATTGTAGAGTCTTCTTGGGACTCTCTCTCCCTCACCCTCTGTGCCTGCCTCTAAAATAAATAAATAAACAAATCTTTAAAAAAAAAGTTAAAATTATTTCTCAAATACTTATAAATATTTTCTTCTAAAATATTCAGTTTAATAGGTATTTAATTTAAAAGGCAAAACATAAACTATAATTAATGAATATCAAATTTTTAAATCAACCTTAATTTTTAATTAAACTTTTTGAAAATTTAGTTAAGGCTTAATATATTTTTTAAAGTTTTTTTTTTTAATTTATTTGACAGAGAGAGAGAAAAAGAGGGAGAGAGAAAGAGCACAAGCTGGGGGAGGGGCACGAAGAGGGAGAGGGAGAAGTGGGCTCTCTGCTGATCAGGGAGCCCAATGTGGGCTCGAGCCCAGGACCCTAGGATCATGACCTGAGCTGAAGGCAGACACTTAACCAACTGAGCCACCCAGGCATCCCTAAAGCTTAATAAATGTTTTGTAAAAATAAGATTGTTTGTAATCTGAGCACTGAATGCTCACACAGTTGACCATATCAGTAATCAGTGTCATACTCCACAGATGTTACACATAGACCTATATATATATATATATAAATTTAAGAACAGTATAAATTTTTAATATTGCAAAATATTACTTATCCACCACACATAACAGTTGTAAATACCATAATAATTCTGAGTACCTCCAGAACCTCAAACTGGAACATGAAAAGAAACCAAAGAAGGAACTACTAAAAAACATACTTTACCACTTCATTGTGCAGAACCCATTGCCTTCATGCTACCTAAAAGAAGGGATTTGACATGTAATTTGTCTTTTCTCTTACCTAAGTGCTTCCGCTGCTCTACCTCTCCCCAGTTTTTTTCTAATGACAACAGCCACATACCCACATACCTGAATGAGTTGACTTGTGTTTCAGTGACATAGAACAAGAGACATGGAAAAATATTTTCCTGGGGTGTGTATGGTACTATCTATGAAAGTGAATGTCCAACGTTGTGGGGAATGATATGCCAGCATTAATAGTTATATCTCAAGGGATATAACTATCTTACATAAATTTATGTTCTTACATAAATTTTACTGTGTGTGTATGTGCTTATGACACACATCCCTCTAACATGCATGGGACAGGTTTCTCTCTCATCCAGGGTAAGTTCTAGAATACAACCCCCAAAATCTAAATCCCACTTGATCTCCCCAGGTGAAGGCTGTGTCCTCTCTCCCCACCTCAGAGAGAGAATGTCAGCTTTGAATGCTCAGCCTTGGAGCTACTGTTATGATCCCTGACCTCTCTCCTGCTGACCACCTCCCCACCCACCTTTCCATCACCTGCTGACCTCTCTGAGGCCGCCTTTACTTTCCTTTGGAATCAGATGACGTGTGTGTTCCTAGACTGTCCTAACTTTCCATTTGCCAGGGTCCCCAGATTTCTTGCCACATATCAGCCTGTTACTGGACCTACTCTCTTTGTGGAGCCTGTTAGCTGACAGTCCGGCTCTGGTTGTCTTTAGGAGTACCACCTGAGCTGGATCTCTGAACAACCTCTTTGCTTCCACAACCTCTGTAAGGCATGGTTTCCCCCTCATAGGTTAGATGCAGTTCCAGACTAGTTTTGCAAGCTAACAGTAGCCCATCATAGAAAATGCCAGGGGCACCTGGGTGACTCAGTCAGTTGGGCGTCTTGCCTTTGGCTCAGGTCATGTTTTCGGGGTCCTGGGATGGAGCCCTACATCAGGCTCCTTGCTCAGCAGAGAGTCTGCTTCTCCCTCTCCCTCACCCCAGCACTAGCCCTCTCTCTATCTCTCTTTCTCTCTCTCTCTCTCAAATAAACAAATAAAATCTTTTTTAATAAAAGGCGGGAGAGAGAAGAAAGAAAATGCCGGAGGATCCCTGTCTCCCATCCCTGACTGAGTGCAGTCCCTTACCTTATTAAAATGAAACTTGTAAACGGTGAAGTCCAGCCTGCAAACACTGAGAGATGGGAGTGTTGTTTGTTTGACTAGAAGTTTTTACAAATTTGCTTCTGAATGTCTTAAAACAGGGCTTGCATCCTTCTCCGAATCTTCTTACACTCAGTCTAACTCACGCACTTAAATGACCAGCCTTGTCCTGTGGGTAAACAATAAAGCATTGCTCTTAGAGCCAGATAGAAGTGGATTTGTGTCTCTTCTCTGTTTCTTACCATCTGTATACTCTCAGATGAGTTATGCAGCCTTATAGAGCTCTGTTCTCTCATCTTGCAAAGTGTAAACAAAACATAGGTAGCAGTTTCTGATGGAGACCAGAAGAAAAGGTGTTCCGTATAATGTCTACACACACCAAATGCTCAGTAGTTGTTGGTTCTGCCCCCCTCATACAGGCTCCTTGGTTCTCAAGCTGCATTCTCAAATCTGCCGAGGTTTAGGGTTTCTCTGTCTGGACACTTTATCACCTGGTTCTGAACTGGTGGGAGGGGGGTACTTTCCTTCCTCAGGATGAAGCAATTAAGGACTCAGGGGGATAGCCCGCAGCCAGGAACCTAAGTCAACTAAATCCAATAAATGACTTCTTCTATTATGTAGAAATCATGGGTGCTCGTAGGTACTAATTGGCTGTCTTCTCCACTTTCCTTTACAGCATTTAAGTAGTTCCTTAACACTATTTTATTTTGGAGCTTCCTAATTATATTACTCCAGGCACCTATTGTCAATGAGCTTGCCAGTGGGGGAAAAAATGGAGAGTTATTTATGCCTTCTTCTATTCCACAAGCACTTATGGGGTAACTCTGATGATCTCGACATGGCAGAGCCCGCCAAGTACATAATGCAGTCCCTGCCCATGAGGAACCTCAGGGTCACTGAGGAATGACAGATATGGGAAATGATTACATCAAAACTGTCTGAGTCGGGCGACATGTATTTAAGTGGAATGATGTTGTGGGAGGAGGGCTCAATAATAGTAATATTCCTGTGGTTAAGTTTTAACTATTTTTATATGAAAGAAATAAAGCAGATAGGAGCTGGGCCCTGGACTGAGGGAATAGCTCTTGGCAACTGGACTGGCCAGCGAGGAGCCTGACCCAGGTAGAGTGAAAGCCACACACAGATGAGTGCTTTCATTTCCACAGACACCATCAGACTCTAAATGATGGCTATAGTGCCCCCAAATACATTTCCTGCCCCTGGTCTTTCTCCTAATTGAGGAGACTAGCCATACTCTAGTTTGACAAAATATCCTATGTACTGTGTGAAAAAAAAATCACACTCTCACTCAAAAACTTTCAGTGGCTCTCTACTGCCCAGCGAACCCTACCACTGAATCCAACTTCCCTCCTGGCCTCCGTGTCCTTGTAGATCAGCTATAGTCTCAAGGATTGGACTGAAAGATAGTTTGATAAAGGAAGGTAACAAACTGAGTTCAAATCCCAGCTCAGTCATTGGCTAGCTAATGCAGACCCCTAAAAAACAGAATTCCGTTTCCTTGTGCCTCAAATTCATACCTTGTAGGGTTGCTGAAGAGATTCCATATCAAAATACAATGAAAAAGCTTAGAATATTGCTTAGCATGGAGTAAACACTTGGGGAATGCTGCCCATTAGTAGAGGAATAGAAGTATTGATTAAGGAAGCAAGTGAAACAGAGAGATGTCTCTACTCCCAACCCTTCCAGCTCAGCTGACAGCCCAGTGAAGACATCAAAGTTATACTGATCACATCTGTGGGCAGTATGAAGTGAAGAGGGATAGCAAATATTTTGGATGATGGACTCATATCCCCAAACGATGCTAACAAGCCACTAAAATGGACATATATTGTATACGGAAGAGATGGAAGCTCAGTCCAGTTTTTGGTGTGCTGATAACTCAGTTCTGTGGAAGAAGAAAAAAAATAGCCCAGGTTTGTAGCTTTGCTGATTTCCATGGTATGAATATTCCTGCCACAGCCAAGGCCAAAACACCAAAGTGGTGTCACTGAACTCAGAACTGTGAAGAGATGTTCTCATGACCAGTATCAGCTGGTTCCAGTATACCACTGAAAACAAAAATTTCTAAACCAGAGTTTAGGAAAAAAAAAAAAAAAGTTTGAGGAGAGACGTGGCATAGTTCTTACCCTAAAGCATTTCCACTGCCTGACTGGATTCAATGTGTGAGAGAAGTGGGGCAGTGAAATAAATGCCCCTGAGCTTGGGCTCTGTAGTCAGACTGCCATGGATTCTAATCCATCCTGCCCTGCTTGCTAGTTGCGTGATCCTTGACGAGTCACTAAACCTCTTTAATTCTAGTTTCCTCATCTATGAAATGGTAATATTGACATCTACTTCATAAATTTACTCACAGAGTTACATGAGAAATGGCCTGTGGAGAAAGAGATTTGCAATAAGATAAAGGCCAAGCAGGGCGCCTGGGTGGCTTAGTGGGTTAAGCCTCTGCCTTCAGCTCAGGTCAAGATCTCAGTCAGGGTCCTGGGATCGAGCCCCACATTGGGCTCTCTGCTCAGCAGGAGCCTGCTTCCCCCTCTCGCTCTGCCTGCCTCTCTGACTACTTGTGATCTCTCTCTCTGTCATATAAATAAATAAAATCTAAAAAAAAAAAGGAAAGAAAAAGAAAAAAGCCAAGCAATCAAAAGGGGAAAATGTGTGTGTTAAGGAGCTATATCTGCATAACTGATTTCAAACAGCAGTCCTCCACTTGGCTACAGTTGACAATCGAGGCAGGGCTCAGAGGGAATGGCTCTCTTCTCCCTCAAAGGGTCAGCTGGGCTCCCACATGTTTGTGGTCAGCTGATGACCTGTGGCCTCACTCATGGTTGGCAGTTGGCAGGACTAATGGAGGTTCCTGGGCTACAAGCATCTGGCCGGCTAGTCTGGGCTTCTTCACGTGGCGGTAGATGCAGGGTTCCCAAGAGCAGCAAGCAAAAACAAGCACCACTCTCGGGTCTTTCCAAGCCTCCCGTTTTCTCATGTCATTGACCAAGGCAAGTCACATGTCTGAGCCCAGAGTCTGTATGGTGGAACTATGTAAGGTTGTTGTCATGGTCCCTTTTTACAGTCTACCACAATGTAAGAGGAGGCAACTGATAAAAGAGAAAGTCTGAATGGCCAGTAAAAGCACGAGTTGTCCAACCTCACTGATAATGAGGAAAACGCAAATTAAAATAAGATATCATTTCATATTTATCAGGTTGATAATTTTTTAAAAGTCTGATAAAACTCAGGAATGGTACGAAAATGGAGAAATGAGCCCTACACGGCTGCTGGGGAGGGGACATACCATGACACTCAGAACACGGGGATCAAAATGAATACATCTGGTTTCTGTGAATCAATATTGAACACCTCCTTCTGAGTTATGGAATCTCAGACAATAAGATTTGATACATTATATATGGACACTTTATTTTTATAGATGTATATATATATGTAATAAAACATAAAACATGGATGGGAAAGATACACACCAATTTCAGAATATTATTTATCTCTTGGGATAAAGAGATGAAGAGCAAAGAATGAAAAATAAAGGAGGCTTTGGATTTATTTGTACATTTTATTTCTCAAAAAAAGTGAAATGACTGTGACAAAATATATATTTGTTGTATTCGAGAGATACAGGTCCATGAACATTTATGTTTGAGATATTCAAAATACAATATCCTGGAAATATCCCATAATTAAAGCAAGATTTAAAGAAAGATATCTGACAGTTCCTTTAAACAAAGGAGAAAAGGTTGGGGAACAAGAGGACTAAGTTATATAACTGATTAACAGCCTAAAACATGTAATTTTCATGGGAAAGGGCCAGCAAATGTGGGGTGACCTGACTGGGTGGAAGCCAGTAGCCAGGCAGTGAGAGGATTCACCCAGGGAAGAACAAAGGACCTAAAATTTTATCAAATACACCGTAAGGGAGCAGTGGGCAGGACAGCAAAGGAGAGACTGTCTGCCAGGAGGCCATGGTAGGGGGCTGTAGTTAAGGGGGAAGGTGAGGAAGAAGGGGAACATGTGTACCTGTGTCTGTGTATAAGTAACTCATTGGTCAGTTAGGGCTTATGGATATTTTGAGGTGGGTCACCTAAAGGGCCTGTTTGCATTCAGCCTGGGGGGGTGAGGAAGGTCACTGTGGACTCTTCTACCTTGCTCAGAAGTCCACTGTTAAAGCTGCTGCTTGCCTAAGAGTGGCCTCTGTGAGTTTAGGTCCCTTTCATCAAAGTATGGAACACAGAAAGAATGTGTCTACGATCCTGCTGTGCTCTGCAATGGTCAGACTATGCCTGAGCACACTTTGGAAAGGGCAGGCACACTTGCTCAGTCAGCCACACCATGTGAGCACCTACTGGCTGTCGCAGAAGACTTCATAAAGGACAGAAAACCAGAGGCCCTTCTCTCAGGGGCTTAGCTTCCATCCCAGTCCATGCGCACAGCAGCCATAAGAGCACAGAGGATATGGGGGGGTAGGGGATAGGAGGTTGGGAAATTGATGGAAAACTACCCCCAAACCAAGGTGTGTAGGGAATTCTGTCAAGGCTGCCATCCACCTCCCTCTCCCATGCTGGCTCTGAATCTGTAGGGAACCCTGAAGCTTTCAGTGGAACAGCTCCAGGCACCTTCCTGCACAAACACACTCAGCATTGATAAGGACAAAGGAGTCTGTGTGCCTGGAGTTCTCACCGGAACCTTCACCAAAACCCAACCTTAGCATCCCCATGAGAACTTCCCCCCCAAGTGGAGCAGAGGATGAGAACCCTCTGTTCCACCTGCCAGTTCCTCAGAGGCCTTATCCCCTCAAGACTACACTGCAAAAAGAGTTATTTTTGCTGTACTGTCTTTTTATTTCTTTTCAACCTCTTATTTCCTATTCTGTAATTATTGCCAAGAAATGTTCACAGAAAACATGCTAGATTTCTGACAGTCTGTCATGTGGGAGAGAGATGAGCTCTTCCTGTGTGCTGCCCAGACACTGCTGTCTGACTGGGGAGGGTGCCGGGAGAGGCCTTTCTGGCCACTGGAAGGGGGAGCCCTCGGGCTGCTGGTCCAGAACAGTGGCCTGCTGCCTCCCCTGAGCTGCACCCAGAGACTACACAGGAACATTGAAAAGCAAGTTGTTGACCTTAGAAATTCTACAAATTGTCTTCATTTTTTGACGATCCCAGAATAATTATTGTAAATTATTTAAAAACTATAGAAATGTTTAAGAAGACAGTGTAGCCCCACCATTTCCTCTTTGAGAGAAAAACACCAACACTTGGATATGTATCCTTTGAAATTTTTGATGGATATACAAACTTTTAGATATGAAAAAGGAACCACTCTCTATGTAGATTGAATCACAATTTGCCCCCACCCAATTAGGTTGTATCCCAAAAGACTCTCCCATGTCGGGATGTGTAAGACTAGCTCATTCTCTTCGTTAGTTGCATTATTCCTGCCTTCACAAATACCCATCTAATGCAAACCCCCACCTAAGGTCAGGCACTGCTCTAGGTGCTCGAGAACCCAATAGTAGACAGAACAAAGGTTTTGCCCTCATGAGACTTCTTTATATCCTAGCAGAGAGAAAAAAAATACACCAACAAACCAATAAAATAAAAGATGTCCCAAAGACGCATGCCATGAGGAAAAACAATGCAACTTAAGGAACATCGTACAACAAAGGACGTTGCTGGTTCAGACTGCATAGTCATGGAAGACTTTTCTCAGGGGTTCTGTATCAGTTATCTCTGGCTGTGTAACACATTATTCTAAAACTTGGAGGTTTTAACCACAATACTTATTAACTTACAGTTTCAACAGGACAGGCATCCAGAAGCAGCTGAGTGGCATCCTTTGCCTCGGGGTCTCTCACAGGCTGTAGTCAAGGTGTCAACCAGAGCTTCAGTTACCTGAGGGCTCAAACACACGTGTTGTTGGCAAGAATTAGTGTCCCACAGGTTGTCCTCTGAGGGCCTCAGTTTCTCAAGGGCTGTTTGTTGGAACATTCTCTGAGTTCCTTGTCACATGGGCTTCTCCATAGGTTGGCTCAAAACATGGCAGCTGGCTTCATCACAATGAGCAAGAGAGAAGAGCCAGAGAGGGAGAGATGGAGTCAGCAAGATGGAAGTCACAGTGTTTCATAATCAATCTCAGAAGGGGCATCCCTCATTTTTGCTATGTTCTATTCCTCAGTAGCGAGTCAGAGGTCCAGGGCACACTCCAAGGGAAGGAATCACACAGGGTGCAAATACCAGGAGGAGGGATTGTGGGAGCCATACTGGATGTTGCCCACCATGGGGTGATATTTGGCCAGAGATACAAATGAAGCAAGGGAGGGAGTCATGTCAATATCTGGGGAAAGAACCTTCCCAGAAGAACAAGAGCAAAAGCAAAGTCCCTGAGAATGGCACAGCCTTGACCTGCATGAGGAACAGCAAGGAGCAGTAGAGGAGCAGTAGAGGGGAAGAGTGGCAGTGAGTGAGGCTGATGAGGGAAGCAGAGACAAGACCATGGCCGCCCTTGCAGGCCTGGGGAAGACTTGGTCTTTAGTTCCCAGGGATAAGCAACAGTTTCCCTAGTTTGCATAATTTATTTACCTAACTCCTCATTGCGGGAGGTCAATTGTAAATTGCTGTTTCTGAAAATGCCACACCCTTACACACATGTGCACCTGCGTTTGTGCTACTATTCTTACAGTCTATATACTTGTAGGTATGTACGTGTGTGCGTATCTTCAGGGGGGGTTCTGGATCAAAAGGTATGTGCTTAAAAATGTAGTTACACACATACAGCCAAAGTGCACTTAAAACGGCTTTCCCCATTGTCTCTCCCATCAATATTGTGGAAAAGGAGAACCCTGGGCAATACTAAGTAGTATTAAGCTTTTGAATCTTTGTTAATCTAATGTGAAAAATGTGGCATTTCATTGTGATTTACCTTTGCCTTTCCTCTCTAAAGAGGATGAACTGTTTTACATCTTTCTGTTTCTTCCTCTGTAGGGCCTATTGAGGTCTAAGGATCTTCTTCTCTGACAGGCCCCAATGGAAGCTGTTCAGTGCTGCTCACCTTTGCTCCCTGGGGTCCCAGGACCCGCTCTGGCCTCCCCACTACTGAGCCATTGCTTACTGCCTTTGCCTGAACTCCTTCCCCCACGTGCATGTCCTCAGCACCCAATGTCCAGCCACCTCCACCACCCTGTCCACCAGAGCCCTAAGGTGCTCAGAGCCCATTCTCAGGGCACCAGGTGGAATAATGGTTGAGAAAGTATCCACTAGACTCTGATCAGCTCCAGCTCCTAGAACTCTGACCTTGGGCCAAGTGTGGAAAATAAATGGGCCTCCATTTCCTTCCCTAAACTGAAGTCAGAAATAATAGCTGCCTCTTCAGTAGGTTGGCATGAGGATTAAATAGATAGTTCAAGAAAGCTACTAAGTGAAGGCCCAGGCACTTAGTAGGTGGTCCGTACCTGTGAACTGTTGCCATCAGCCTGTGCTGCCGTGCTTGCACGGAGTTGTTGCAAGGCGGCGATAACATCTTACTCATTTTTCTATTCCTGGAAGCACCTCATGCTGTTGCACAATGCAGCATTTGATAATTATTTGTATAATTATTTGCATTATGTGTCAAATAAAGGAATTCACACCTGAATGAATGAATGAATCGCATGTGTAGTCTTAATACAAAGGGACTTAACTGCCAACTGTTATCTCGTGCACAACTGGGAATCCTTGAAGGATTTCTTGAAGATTAAATAACATAAAGCAATGTTTTAAGAAGGAATTTAAGGAATAAGTAAATTTGCAAATAAGATTTTTTTTTAAACCCGAAGATTTCTCCAATCCCTGCGAAGGCAAGAGGCCAATACATATTGGAAGCGTCTTTTCAGCTGTCTGCTCGTGCACAGGCTCAGCAGGCTGCCCCCCTTTTCTCTAGCTCACCCTGACCCCCTCCCCCGTTGACCACTACTGAGCAGAGCCCCCTCTAGAAATGAACACACAAATGTGCTTACGTTTTGTTTTTTGGTTGTTTGGGGTTTTTTGTTTTTTTGTTTTTTGGGTTTTTTTTTTGTTTGTTTTTTTTTTTTTTGCCTCTGGCACTCTTTCCAGCATGTATAGTGGTTTAAAACAGAGGCAGACAACCACAGCCCGCAGGCCACATCCAGCTTGTAGACAATGTTTTGCTCCACAAACACAGTATTTTCTGAAAAATCGGATTAAAACTCAAGAAGTTTAAATTTTAAAAAATAATAATAAAAATACATATATCTGGCTTCTCTTGCAAAAACGGAGATTTGGCCACAGAGGCTGGCACTCCCTCCCGGAAATGTCTGTGTAGGACCATGTAGGAGCAGCCCCCCTTAGACAGGTACGTGTCTGATTCCCAGGCCCCCCCATTCCCACCTGCTTAGCTCATCATTTAGGTTGCATGGATGCTGAACCACACGAGCTTTCAACACTGGTGTCAAAACCATCATCCCAAGTAGATACTGGTCTTGCCCGTCACTAATGAATATTTCAGCCCCATAAGAGCCCTCAAAGGCACAGAGTAACAATTCCTTAATCCCTGATACAGTTTTTGAGAAAGAGGCTCTTATACTCAAATACACCTGGGCGTTGTCTACAGTTCTAACCTCCAGGTCCTGAGTCCTTGTTTGACCACCCCTTTTTATAAGAAGCACCTCTGTAAACATGCTGTGGAAGACATTTTGGGGAACACTGCCTGAGAAGGGCCAGAGACCTTCCAGACCTAGAGAAAACCCTGTATTCACAGAAGGAATCTCCGCAGAATAAGGGCAGCATTGCCCACTTCCAGCCCCGATCCAGAGAGATGACACGTGGCTGAAACAAGCCATCCACCGGGCAGGTCAGCAGCAGATGGAGCTGCGGAAGAGGAGGACCCATTGCCTGCAGTCTGGATCCTGGGAAAAGTCTCTGAGATGGAGACGTGTGTGCAATCATTTAGTCAGGGTACACACTAAGTACCAGAGAGGCTTTGGGTGATCCTGCATGGGGCTCAGGGTCTTCTGGCTCCTTCAGAGCTGTCCTCCACATCGAGGCAAAGGGGCCAGGACTTTTGTTAATTTCTGTATCAAACAGTCATGGAAGGGGAGGAATAACCTTGAGGTGGGGCAGCTCTCTCCTGCCCAAGGCAATTCCCAGAGAGGGATGTAGCTGTGAGGCCCCAGCACCCCCACTCACAGCATGAGCAGATGCACAACAGTCCTGAATGGGGAATCTGAGACTGGAGCTCACAGATCCACCGCACCTGCCTTTCTTCTTGAGGGTTAACTGGCGCCACCTTCCTTCTGGCCAGTGGTAGCAGTGGCCACCACAGGAGAGTCAGAGGGCGGGGCTTGGAGGCAAAGCTCCATCACCTTGCTTCCAATTTATAGCACTGGTAAATAGGGTGATCTTTCTGAAACATAGTTCTGTTTCAAAATCCTGAATGGCTCCCCATTTCCTTCTGAATGAAGCACAGAATCCTTAACCTGGCATTCCAGACCCTCCACCAACTATCCCGGGCTACCTTCCCAGTTTCTCTCCCATTATTCTCCTACAAAGCCCCATGCAGTCTCCACAGTTCACATCCTTCACGTCTTTGCCCTTGGTGATTCCCTCTGCCTAGAAAAACCTTCTCCTATGTCCATATATCTAAATCTTATTTACTTTTTGTTTTTTAGTTTAGTTTGAATCCTTCCCCGGTTCCATCCAACTCGGAGCAATCTCTGTCTGATCTTGTAATAAGATTTTTTATCATCCGTTATATGTAA
Source organism: Mustela putorius furo (assembly GCF_011764305.1). Lineage (NCBI taxonomy): Eukaryota > Metazoa > Chordata > Mammalia > Carnivora > Mustelidae > Mustela > Mustela putorius. The sequence continues at coordinate 106,051,685 of NW_025421987.1, read as the reverse complement.
TTTATCTCATATACTAAGCCAAATACTCCTTGAGGGCAAGATTCTGGTCTTATTCAGTGCCTTGCGTGTAGTCAATATTTACTGAATGTTGAACGGATGGATCCAGGGATGGGTGGGCAGGTGTGTGGGTGAACAGGGAGAATGACAGGCACTGGATAGACGTCTTACTGTTAAGGTGATGCTAAGTCTTGTCCCTTGTCCTCACTCTCTTCCTGGGCTCTCTGCAGCTTACTTCATTTGTGAACAAGAGGCAGACTGGTCCAAAAAGAACCAAAGATGTATTTTCTGTATCAAAGTAGGAAAACTACCTCCTCAGTGCTGAAGGCATTGAGGATTCACTAATTCCCCTTTTTAAACTTACTACCAACTTTGCTCATAGTAAGGGGATACAGGTTTCCCTGCTATCCTCAAGTAGCACACTCCTACAAAACCTCTAATAAGCCAAAATGGCAAACAAAGAGTGAACAAGTCATTACTATTAATTTATATGGAAAAATTGTTGAGCATTCCCAGACCCAAAAAATAACCTTTCTTAAGTTTTCCTGGTACTTTAGGACACATCTTGCTCACAGTTGCACAAAATAAATGGAGCTAAAGCACAGCTGCTCCCAGACACAGTTCAAAACTGCAGCGGCTTGATGCTGAGACGCTGGGTACAGTCCCCAGGAAGGAGGTTGGCACGGCCTCTCTCCCCCTGCCGGCATGCTCGCCATCTCTGCCATGGCAGGCCACAAAACAAATGTTCAACACTGTTTGCACTTCTCGCTTTTTCTCATAAAGGTGAAAATCTTCCTCAGATTTCTTTCACTTAGTGAACACAGGTCCTTCCATAGGTCTCTCATAAAAGCCAAACAGCAGAACTCGGACTTTTGAAAAGTGGGGGGAATCCCTGTAGTACATCAATGCCCCTTGAGTGCCCCCCAAACAGCCCCCAATCCAGCTGTTGCATTTCAGGTGGTACCACTCGGAAGATTTCTCGAACCTCAGATAGCTGTTAACAAAACAATATGCGGATCCGTTCCCAAAACATAAATCAGAGGCAATCAGTTTTGACGGCTGCTTGGCTCAGGAAAGGTGACACCCAGTTAGGGAACATGCTTCCAAGAGCCCACAGTATTTACAGCCGGAGTCATGGGCCTGACAGCTGTGGGTCCTGCCTGGAGACACAGACTCTTCTAGAAGATGTAATAATAATTTCTTGCTCTTGTGTGATGCTGCCTTGCATCTGAGTTCTCACAAGGACTCGGGAAGGTAGGGACACAAAGTATTCCCATCCGCCTTTGAAGCCCAGACAAGAGAGTGTCAGAGAGGAAAAGCTCTCCTGGCAAACACGGAGGTAAAGCTAGTGGGGAGCAGCAGGGGTACAAGGAAGACCTAGCCTTCGATTTCTTCACAGCAACACCCACCTTGCTATTGTATGACCTCCACACCCGCACCTTTACCTCTGGGTCTACAAAGGGGAATTACCGGATACCAAGTAGCCAGTTTATTGATGACATCTATAGTCATTGTTTAGAATGCTAGCACAATGTCGACCAAGGAATTACTCGTAATGCCTAATCGAAATTATTTCTACAAAGTGTGATCTCAGTCTCCTTTGTCCCATTCTCATCTCTTTAATAGCCTTTGGAAGAAGGGCAAGTACTGATTTTCAAAGAAGTAAGACGGTCCCTATCAAACTGTGGGGTAGATTGTGTAATAGAGGGAATGTGAACTCCCGAGATGGGGAGCATGTTCATTTCCTGGGACCAATTCAGACTCACTGAGAACAAGGCCACATGAGATAGGCTTGTTGGTGGGACGACCACAGGAGGCATCAGATGCAGTAGATACAGTTCCTATTGATTTTTCACAATGTCTTTGATGGAGTTCCCTATAATATCATTGTGAACAAATTACACAGATAGGGACCTCATGATAATACCATTCCGTGGATTTGTAACTGGTTGAATACATTCGGAGATGATGATTAATGTGTGATAGCAATCCTACAGTATACTCTGAATGATATAATGAAGAATTTTGACCTCTGTCTTATCCGAAACTTTTATCAAGTATTACTAAATTTTTGGCCTCTAGAGCCAATCTAACCCATCCACACCGCTTAAAGCTAAGAGGAGAAGCTGAGGAAAGGAATCGCAGAATCTGCAATCCAAAAGCAGTCTGGAGAGATGGATGTATCAGTTCAAACCTGACAAGATAAAGGGCATCTCCATGGCTCAGTAGGTTAAGCTTCCGACTCTTGATTTTGGTTCAGGTCATGATCTCAGGGTGGTGAAGTCAGGATCCACAATGCATGTGGAGCCTGCTTAAGATTCTCTGTCTCTCTTCCTCCCCACTCCCTTCACTACCTTCACCCTGACCCCTTTTGCAGGGGCAGGCACAAGCTCTCACTCTCTCTCTCTCAAAAAAAAAAAAAAAAAAAAAAAAAAAGTCAATGCTGTTTTTAAAACCTTGGGGTTCTATTCAAGGGCTCAAGTGCACAAGTAGAGAATGAGGAGACATGTCTTGGAACAGCTCATAAGAACACGGCCTCAGGTCTGAGTTTGCATGTAGGCTCAGATTCAAGCAGTAGTGCAGGGTCTCTGGCCAAGGAAGCTGCTAGGAACGTAGAATGTGTGTTTCCGGGGGAATGGGCTCCCATCTGCTTCTCCTAGGGATCCTGCAGATCTCTGCTTAAGAGGGCCCCTGACCAATTGGAAAAGTGCCACAGACAGGTGAAGAACAGGGAAAAATGCTGGACGTGATATTAATTAGGTCACAGATGAAGGTGCTGGAATTGTTTAGCTTGATGATCTTTGCCTTTAAACACCTGAAAGACTCTCACGTGGGATAGTGGGTCTTCTCATTGTTGGAACCCTGGAGGCAGCACTGGAGCTACTGGGCAAAAGCTAAAAGGAAGCAGATTTTTGCTCAACTTTAGGAGGACAACCCCAAGAATTGCAATTTTCCAGAGGAGGCTACATGTCAGGAGGAGGCATAGAACCACGTCTGAGACAGGCCCACAATCCAGAGAAGCTGTCATGGGGGCGGGCTGGCAAGACGAGAGTGCTCTGAGCTGACACAATAGGCAGTTAGCCTGGGAGTGGGCCATCAGCAAGGTGGCAGAGGGGCTGGCCACTTCTCTCTTGCATCAAGGACTTCATGCCGTCTGTCCACACCTCCTTGCATGTTCCAGCCCCTGACCGGAGCCCTAGTATTAATAAATCCTTCAAGCCAGGCCTGAAGGTTCAGGCTGAATGGTTTCAGTATCTCCAGCCTTTCTCAGGGGTCTTCTTCCTCCTCCTCTTCCTCTCCCACCCCCTCCTCCTCCTTCTTGTTCTTCTTGTGTCCATATTGGTATTTTATGATTTTTTTTTTCTTAACCAACTTTTTGGGCTTCTCTCTGGCCCTCTCTAGTCACTCCCCAGTCCTCCATGTCCTTTTCAGCTGGGAGGCTCCCCAATGAGCACAGTACTTCAGACAGCTAGACAATTAACGTTGCTAAAAACAGTGGGATGGGTGACCAAATCAAATCCCCTCCCTGAAGCTATCTCCAAACAAGAGTCTCCTTTGTAAGTATTTATCAGAGTGGGGGGGGGCACCTAAGTGAACCAGAGGACATTTGAGAGGGGAGGAGAATCCCCACTCTGTGAATATCATTGCCTGGGCGCTTTTGATACATATTATTGCATGCAATCCTCACAACACTCTCCTGGTTAAGTCATTTCCTCCCTTGGAAATGGAAGGGAACTGAGGCTCACAGGGTTAAGTACCAGGCTCAAGGTGACATGGCTGGCAAGTTGCAGAGTCAGGAATTAAATTCAGGTCTGCACGGCTACACCCCATTCCCTCCCCACTACAGGTCTTGTCTGATTTGAGAAACCAGAATCTAGCAGGCTTCATCCTACGCCCATTTTGAAATTAGTTGTAGAATTTCATTCCTCCAAGAGGTTTGCTTTGCAGCAACACTCCGGGGAAAAAAAATGTCACTCCGTGGGGCATCGATTAGCAATATTAAAATGCCTTTAGAAAAGACAGAAAGGAGCAACGCAGGGCACTGGCCCTGAAATTAAATTCAGGATGCTAACACTACTCTTACAGATCCAGGGCTGGAAGAGGATGGAGGCTGGCTGGTACAGCTTCAGAAGCATCCCCACTCCCCCTTTTCCAGTGTGTCTGAAGCTTCCTCCCAGCTGAGGCACTTGTCTCTGCAGTGATACACCAGAGTCATTTTCTTCACTTTTGCCCAAATCCTGACATTTATAAAACAGTCATAGACATACCACAAGGCTTCCCTTTGCCAGGTATTATCAACTATCCCTAAAGAAACTCTTCATTAAATTATAATAGTAAGCACTATAGCATAATGCTGGCTGAGAGTAAGGGCTCTGGAACCCTGGCTACTCCATCACCCACCAACCCAGGCTCCATCCCCACTCCCTAACTACTAACTGCCCTGGGCCTCAGCTTCCTTCTTTGGATTGTCTTGAGAATGTGATTAGTTAATACATGCGATACAGAGTGATATATTGTGGTTTGGTTTGATTTGGTTTTTTAAGAAGGGAAAACATGGTCTTGGGTAGCATGATCCCAACACAAATGTCGGGAATAACAGCCAACACGCTCAAAGAATGGCTCTCAGGTTAGACTCTACATCCCCTCCATTCATTATTCAGAACATCTCTACAACGTGCCAAACCCGAGGCACCCACAATTATTGAAATTCTCCACCAATGAGAGCTGAGTGCTGATGATTAAGTGTGAAAAGAAGAACCCAGCAATTCATTTTCTTGACATTGTCATTTCTTAATTTGATTTAAAGTTACTATTGACATTGGCTGACTGTGTTCACTTCTATTTAGTGGTTCCATTTAGGGACACCTCTTGATTGGGGTAGCCTGAGAAAGGAACAGAGAACTTTTCCAATAAGCTAGAGGTATCCTACATTCATTCATTAACTGATTGACTCATTTATTTGATGAATAATTCCCTGAGAAACTCTTCCTACCCAGCGCTCAGCTGGTTCCTAGAGATTCAGTGGCAAGACAAGAAGACATGCCCCCTGCCCCATGGAGCCTCTAGTGAGACACATGACAGACAAGTAAACAGTTACAGCAAAAATAGTGTCAGGAGGGAAACAGGAAGAGCTTATGACAGAGAATAGCTGATACTTAGAAAAGGTGTTCAGAGAAAGCCTCTCTGAGGAGAAAATGGATAAGGTATGACCTAAAAATTTAGAAGACGACCAGTGTGGCGGGATTACGGCAGACATAGAGGGAACTGAGGGCAGCTAAGGTTGGAGACTTAAGCAAGGGACAGGCCAATTAAAGTCTTATAGGCCCAGGTAAGGAGTTTGAATTTTATTTTAAGAGTGAGTCGAAACTATTTGATAGCTAATGTATATTCTATAGATTATCTACCTGCCATGTGAGGAAGGGCCTAGAGCAGGGCAGGAGTAGAAACAGAAAGACCAGTGGGGATCACTGCAGTTGGCTTGGGAGAAAAGATGGTGGCTCAGACTGGGACAAAGGCATTGGTATAGAGAAAATTTCACAGAAATGGCAGTGTAGCAGTTGGAGAATACTTGGAGCGGGGAGAGGGTAAGTCAATACAATATGTGAAGAATTTTAATATTCTTTTGTTCATCAAGTCAATCAAACTGTTTATTGCCACAGACCAGGACGGTGAGAAATTAAATATACCAGCTAACATTTATGTGTTACATGCTTTACAGATATTGTTTCATGAATCCTTATAACAGCCCCTTAAGGTAGACATTGTTATTATCCCCATATTATAAATGAGCAAAATGAGCTATAATCAGATTAAGCAACTTGCTCAAAGATAATACTGCTAGTTAAGTTAGTGGAACTGGGATTCAATCCCAAGGCTGTCTGATTCTGAAACTCAAGCCATAAGACACTGACAGACTATTCTAGGGAGACTTTCTATTCTGTACATGCTTGGCACCCCACATAAAATGTCTCCACACTCCCCATGCATGGTGTAGCTCCTTATCTGGACATTAAAACCTGAACACATTTATTGAGCTTCTATTATATGCCAGACTTTTGTGTTTATTGTGCCCACTCTGCAGATTGGGAAACTAAAGTACAAGGAGATTATGCAACTTACCCAAAGGCGTAAACCTGGTCATCTTCAAACCCAGGCTGCCTCATGTGTTTGGCCACTGCCTCTTCCCAAGGAGTTTATTCCTGGAGAAAAGATCTGAACCTACACAGAAGGTCCCCTGAATGGTGGGAGGGTCCCAGGGGCTACTGCTTCTCCAAGCCAGGCCTGACTCTGGGGCTGAGTAATGGCAAACCCATTGAGATTGACAGGTTATTCCAGCCATGCGTAATGTCAGTGGGCCACAAGCCCACAGAGGATCAAGTCAAGCACCAAGATGGCTCTAAATCTAAAATCTAAATCTAAATCCTGTCTCCATCTGGTTCTCCTTTGTCACCTATTTGGAGAGGCTGTCCCTGATGACCCTAGCTACAGTGGTGCCCCCTCCCTCATGCCACTGCTACCCCATCAATCGTTAGCACTGATAACTATTCGTTGGCATCACATATTATTTTTATGTTTGCCTGTCTCTGCCCACTACAATGTAAGCTTTATATCCCCTTGGTTTACAATATGGGGCACATAGTAGGCAATCAATAAATATTTGAAGAATGAATGATTGAGTAAATTAGTTAATTACATTTTAGTTTGCATTTGCACCTGAGGAAAACTATAAGCTTTCGACAAATACACAGGTTCCTCTTGAGCTTAAGCATCTGGAACAATAGAAAGAGGGGCTAAGAGGCAAACTGACAAGATGGCATAGGAAAACAACAATAGGATTAATGCAAGTGGGCCAGACCTAGCCATTTTTAAAAGCCCTCTTGTTGGCACAGTAGCCTTCTTGTAGTCCCATGGGAGGTGCCTTGACACACCACAGAGCAATTAAGTAAGCAACCAGAAGCTTGAGCTAGAAGTTCCCACTAAGTCAGAAGGAGCAAGGGAAAGGAAAGGGGCAGTGAGGGGAGGCCTCCCTGGGAGAGGGCCATACAGAGGAAGTGCAGTCCAGGCAGCACCCAGAAGAGGGGGAGGGCCCTTGGTCCTCACCTCCTGCTTCATCATTCCCATCAGCAGGAGTGGGGGCTCCCAAGGAGCCATGTTCTCCTCTGCCTTCCGCTGTGGGCAGCAGCAGGAGGAATGTCATGTGTGCCTAGTTCCTTTAGGGAATCTGTGCCCCACTGAGAACCAGTTCCATTTCAATCTGAAATTCATAAAAATAATAACAGTTAAACAAAACAGAGATTCTCTGATGAAGATGAGAGCCATCCATTGCTCATTTTTGTCTTCCTAGAAAGAACAAAAACCAAACATGATCTTTCCCTGTTTGGGGGAACATTTTTGCAGGATGGCTTTGCTCGCTCTCTTTTGAATACCTCGAGCAGAACACCCCTCGTGTTGTTAATGACTTCAAAGATACCCGGTCCACTGTGCGGCAAGTGATAAAAATGTACACAGCATGTGTTGGATAAATTAATAAACTCTCCAGAGCCTCCGATTCCTCGGGCCCAGCAGCACCGTAATGAAATGTTATTCTGAAGTGGAGGAGGTGGGAAGGAGAAAAAGGGGAGCAGTATTTAATATATGCAAATTAACTAGTATGCAAATTGCCACTAAGTTAAAAATAACGGACTGCGAAAGGAGCCCATTTTTTAAGCAGCTTGTTTATTCATTAGCCTAATTCCCATTATCAATCCTTCTGTTTTCTTCTTTATTAAGTACTCACATTTGGGGAAGTTTGCTTCCTACAAATTGTTTTGCTCCAAAACCCGTAACACTGGTTAGAACAATCACCATACATTAGCTTTTCTCTATCTCATTCTTGATTTTGCCCCTTGCCTGCATTCTCTTTCTTTCTTCCTGTTCCTTTCCTTTTGCCTTTCCTCCGGTTCCTCCTGTCATCCTCACTGGCCTTGTTTCTCTGACACCTTTTGTCTCTCCGATGTGTGAGGTTCCCTGGCAAGCAGGCAGCGTGGGGCAGGGGCAAAGGAAGCCTCCTGTCTCAAAAGGGCTTACATCAGGGAGCTCTTCTGTGGAGCACTGGCCCCATGGGCTGGATTCTCAGATATAAAAGGCTCCGGCAGCTGGCTCCCCATTACCTTGGGGCTTGGACGACCATCAGTCCCCAGCCAATAATATCAGTACAGCCAGAACAATGCACACCCTGGTTCAAGTCTGTATATGGCCTCCGCTCCCTCAAGACAGACCTTACAGGATGTTAAGAGGAACTGGCAGCCAAAATCCTCCTCTTTTGTCTCAAGAAGCCTCCTCCTTGCTATGTGCAAGCTCTGGTGCCCCCTAGAGGCTGAGAGTGGTACAGAGTGCTGGGCTGGTCCTAGGGAACGCAGGGCAGGAGGAAGGCGCACGCAGAGAGGGTTCTCCCACACAAAGCCTCCCCCATTCCACCGCCACAAGGTGTCCAGAGGGCATATCCAGAAAGTGTGGGTGCCCATGAGCTGGGCGGGGGCCGAAGGTAGAGGCTTTGCTGATGCCGCGCGTGAGCTTGCGAGGCTGTTTTTTTGTGCTAACTGTTGTCATTTTTCACATGGTTTTTAATCACATAGTTATTACAAAGCCTCGAGATCATTTTTTACCACACGCTTCTCTGCACAGGGTGCTTGGCTGTGGCTGTGCAGAGCTGTTTGCGCAGACGTGCCCCATGGAGTGCGCGGTCTCAGACATACAAGCACACACCCAGAGGCTAAGAGTCTCTCTGTGCCCTGGAAAAGCTGTGGTGGAGGCCCAGGGTACAGAATTTCAAGGCCGGCCCTGCCAGAAACCCTTACTCCACATCAGGCTGTGCTACCGATCAGATGCAAGTGAGTCAACGTGAACACATATTCCGCCGCGCAAAAAAAAAAAAAAAAAAAAAAAAAAAAAAAAAAACCGCTAATTCCCACTCTTGCAGGAGCTCCCACTTGCTAGTGCTAAAAATTCTCCTAGGGGACCCAGAGCAGGAATCACCTTTTCCAGGTCTCAGCTCAGGGCTGGAGCTTTGTCAATCCCTTCCTGAAGCACCTATTACTCTAGGACAGTGATGTCAAATGTGAAAGGTCGCACTCAGGTAGCTGCTTGGCATCCTGATCGAGACCAGGGACAGCTGGAGAATGAATTTGGATCAGCTCCTGCTCCTTCAGTCCACTTTGCAATCTCCCATTGCGCTTAAGGGCTACAAATGGTGTCAAAAGGCTAAAGACCTCAAAGAGGCGGGCAGCAACAGAAACAGTCACTGACACTAAGCCTGAGATGGAGCCAGAAAAATAAATCATTATCATTTAAGCCTTGCACGTTTTTATACATACTGTCTTTGCAATATTTCCATAGAATGAGCAAATAAATCACCCCGCTCTTGACATTTTTAATAACTTTAAGAATGCGGTTAGGGTAATACTTAACTTTATTGACATATTGTATGGTTCATCCATCCCATCAAACCTCAATGAAACTTCAATGAATATTAACTGAGGACCCATAATGTACTAGGCACTGCCTGGAGAATCCCCCAAGTGGTCCCTGTCCCCTTCCAGGAGCTTTAACTCATTGGCTTGACTCTTGTCTGTGGGAATCAATAGCCCACAGGGCAAGACTCCATCTAGTGGGGTACAGATGCTGTTCAGATTCTAGCTGGAGGATTTAGCTCCCTGGGTTTGAGGAAAACCTCTGGACTAGGGCTGCTTGAGAGTATTCTGAGGGTCAGGAGCCTCCCTTGTGCATTAGAGACAGACCAGATGAATGGAAAGAAGAGAGAACAGAATGCAGCTCAGTAGCCAAACCCCAAAGATAGGAGATGTAGCCCTAGGACGTCATTCTGGGACATGACCCAGCCTGGTCCCTGATTTCCTGGAACATGACTCAGAGGCCCAGAGTGGGACCTTAAACTCACCAGAGTCACACAGCTCTTTCATAGCAGAGCTAGAAGTAAGAACCAAGTGTCTTGACTTTTAAGTTAACACCCTTTTCTGTGGTAAATGATAATGGTGGCACGTTTTACAAAGGGATAGGAGAGTTTTTAAAAAGGAGATCAAATAATTCGAGGAATAATGATAGTATTTGACCCATTTCTCAAACACTACCTCTAGGAGACACTCTCCAGCACTTCGGTTTCTCAAAGGCACAAGTTTTCTCACTTACCCCAGGACTTTTTTGAGCTTTCACCTTCACAAAAATACTATGATTTCCAACCTTCTTCTTTTAGCCATTCTTTTTCATTCTTCAGCTCTCATTTTGGGACTCCAATTTGGACATCGCTCCAAGAAGCTTTTCCTGATCCCTCAAATCTGCTGTTTGCAAGGCTCCCGGCCCCCATCCCACACTCTCCTTTACAGCCTCTGCCCCTGCTCCCTGCAATTGTCTTTTCTTTGAATGCCTTCTCCAATCTTCTATGAACCTCTGGAGGGCAGAGACCACATCTGTCTTTCTCCCTCAAAATTGTCTCCATAGACCTAAAGCTAATAACGCTAAGAATGCGATTAAGGTAATACTCAACTTTATTGATATAGTGTACAGTTCATTCATCTCATCAAAACTCAATTAAATCTCAGTGACCATTAAGCCAGGGCCCAAAATGGCCCAGGCAGTGATGCCTGCCATACAGTAGATGCTTAATAAATATTTTAGAATGTATAAATGAAGAGTGGACCATAGAGCCTCATCAGGGAGAAAATGTCATTAGCCATTCCTGTCACAGAGGGATCCAATTTCTCCCTCTTCCTGAACACATCCTTGGCTGCTAATCTGAGCATTCCAGAGTAAGACTTAAACTGCCTGAGAAAACATATGATAAGCTATGTTAAGATAAGAGAAAGGTACACACATTTAAATATGGCCCTTCTTATTTATGGGTACAAACTTTATACTTGGAAGACATATCTTCTTTATAGCAAAAGCCAAGGAAACAAATATTAGACAGAGAAAGAATTTTGTAGCAAACATTGTAGAAAAACTTTAATATCTCTGCTACATAAAGAATTCATATAAATTGATTTTTTAAAATTCAAGACCTTAATAGATAAGTAGACAAAGAACACGGACAGAAAATGCATATAAGGGGAGACTTAACTGGTAAGTAAAAATACAGAAACATACCCAACCTTGCCAATTAAGACAGTTGGGAGGTATAGGACCCAAGTGCAGGATGAGGAAAGGTAAATCGCCCCCCTGGCCCAGCCTCCTTCACTCACCGCAGGACTGGACTTGCTGTTGCCACTGTGTGTCAATGTGCCAGGTGAGGTGGGTTTGAGTAAGAGCCCTCAGGTCCCAAGGAGGCTAGGGGAGATGCAGAGGGCAATACGGTGAGCAAGGCCAGGAGGTGAATTCTGAGCTGGCCACCATTGGGGGTGGATAGAGGCATATGACAGCAAGAAGAGGGGTAGAATGGCTTATAAGCAGCTTTGCTTATTAGAGGATGCAGTGCCAAAGGTGGCTAGCACAGTGCCTGACATATGGTAAATGCTAGAAACCGTGCAAGTGGAAACACAAGCTTGCAAACAGAGAGGAAAGAATCAAAGGGAAATACATGAATGTTTGAAAACAAGGTGATCTATGTATATAGGACACAATCACAGGAGCTTCAGGATTTGCTGTCAGCTTCTGGATTTGGCTTCTACAGCCAGCTGCCAGGCAGGGTTCCCTCAGGTGCACCCACCAGAAGGGAAATGAGACCCATTAATGCTTTTTGCCAGCATGGCTCACAGGTTCAGAAATGTTTCTGAAAAACAAAACGATAATGAAAATATGATTTAGCCTCTGAAATTTTCAGATGCTAAAAATAAAAATACATTATACAGTATACCTTAAACTTATACAGTGATGTATATCAATTCTATCTCAATAAAACTGGAAAAGATAAAAAATAATAACCAGGTGGCAAGATTGGCACAGTGTAAATAATAAGTATAACATTTTTGGAAAGCAGTCCAACAGTATTTATCAAGCACCATGTATCAATTAGTCATTGTGGCAATAACATTGTATAACAGACGACCTCAAAAATCTCAGAAATGAAGGTCCTCAGGGGTCCAAGGTGGAAAGTGCATTATAGCCTAAGGCATCCCATGACTATCAAAGGTGAGCACTGAGCTCAGAAAACAATTTCTCATCTTGTTAATTGTTGAACCCTGCTTGCTTGCAAAAATCACCCAGGTCCTAAGGTCCAATAATTCATTTTGTGGAGAGTCACAAACGGTCTGTCTACCCAGACAAAGGAGATAGCCCAGTGGAGTGTGAGCTAGAGCAAGCAAGAAGGGGAAACAATCCACTTGATGGGCTCCTTTCCCTAGCTCCAAAGTCAATGCATAGACTTCAACTGACTTCTCATCTTTGCACATTAACACCTTGTTGAAAGGAAGTTTATGGGGTGGTAGAAATGTTCTATACCTTGAATAGGGTCAAACAGCTTTGTACATCTGTCAAGACTCATTTAAATGATCACTTCAAATGTGTGCATTTTATAGTATGTGCCTTATTCCTCAACAAAGTTGGTTTAAAAATAAAACCTGTTGAGAATCATCTTACTATCATATTTAAATTTGTAGAGAAAACTGATTTTATCTGGAAACAGACTGGTAAAATTAAGCTGAATAAAAAACTATTTATAGTTCTTTCACTTCTGGCCAAGATGGAAAGACAGAGGCTGAGTTTAACATACTGTCTGAAATAAACAGTATTTTTAAAGACAAAAAAATATTGAAAGAATAGTTTTCAAGACACTGGATGTCAGACAGTGATGCCTGAGGAATGGGAAGCAAATTTTAAGATTGCCCCAGCTTATTGCCTCAAGAAGGTTTCCAGACCATGGAGAAACAGGGAAACCAGTCAGAGCTCAGTGAATTTCCTGAGTTTAGAGCTTCCAGAGCTGAGAGCCTGGGGACCTCAATGACATTTATGAAATATTCTCCATTCAACGACAGCAGAATACACATTCTTTTCAAGGTACGTGAAACATGTACATAAAACAAATCTCAAATTATGTCTGGTGCATAAAACAGACTCAAATTTAAATGAATTGAATTTTTACAGTGTACGTTTTCTGGCCAAAATGGAATTAAGTTATGAATCAACAGCAGAACTCTAAAAATGTATCCAATATTTAAAAAATATAAAACATAATTCCAAATAACCCGTGGGTCAAAGAAGAAACCAAAAGTGCAATTAGAAAGTATTTAGAACTGCAGATATGTGAAAACACAACAAAATTTGTAGGATGCTGTTATAGTTGTACATAGGGGAAATTTTTTAGTACCAAATGCCTATATTAGAAAAAAAGAAATGTCTCAACTCAGTGACCTCAGCCTCTACCCTAAGAAGCTACAAAAATATAAAGACATAAAATTCAATGTAAGCAGAAGAACAGAAATAATAATGATAGGAGTAAATACCAATGGAAAAAGAAAATAAACACAGCATAGAAAAAAAATGAATGAAACTAAAAGCTGGTTTTCTAAGAAGACCTATAAACCTCTAGCCAGACTAATCAAGAGAGAGAGAGAGAGAGAGAGAGGATTACAAATTAGCAATAACAAGAATGAGAGAGATAAAAATCACTATGCATTCTATAGATATTTATTTTTTAATAGGTAATATTATGAACACCTTTATAACAATAAATTCAACAACTGAAAGAAAGTGGACAAATTCCTTGCATAACAAAAATTGCCAAAGTTCACTCAGGAAGAAATAACCTGAATAGTCCAGTGTTCTGGGATCAAGTCCTGAGTCAGGCTCCTCGCTTAGGGGGAACCTGCTTCTCTCTCTCCCTCTGCCTCTCACTCCCCCTGCTTTTGCACTCTTGCTTGCTCTCTTCCTCTTGCTCTCTCCCTCAGATAAATGAATAAATAAATAAATAAATATTAAAAAAAAAAAACCCACAAAACTTTCCCAGAGAAAAAACTCCCAAATCCAGATGGTTTCCCTGATGTATTCTACCAAACATTTGAGGAACAAGTAGTATTAATTATACACAAATCCTTGAAGAAACTGAAAAGGCACAAAAACTTCCCCACTTATTCTGTGAGGCCAGCACTACCTTGATACTAAAAGCAAACAAAGATATTACAAGAAAACTCCAGAGGCAAACATCTTAACCAAATTTCAGCAGATCAAATCCAACAACACACAAAAAAGAAAAATACATCTTTACTAAGTAGAGTTGATTCCAGGAGGACAAGGCTAGTTTAACATTCAAAAAAAAAAAAAAATCAGTGTAATTCACCATATTAACAAACCAAAAAAGAAAAACTGTATTAATTTCAATTCATGCAGAGAAAGCATTTGATGAAATCAACACAGCCATTCCTGATAAAAAATTTCAGAAAGTGGGAATAAAAAAAGAACCTCTTCAATGTAATTAAAAGCATATCTGGAAAATCTACAGCTAATATCATATGTAAATGAGAAAGACTGAGTATTTTTTGCCTAATATTGAGAAAACGACAAAGATATCAGTCTCACCATTTCAATTCAACATTTTACTATGGGTTCTAGCCAGTTCAATATGGCAAGAAGAAATTCGTCATTCAGATGGGAAAAGAAAAATTAAGAGTATATTTATTCATACATAACATGATCATCTATGTAGAAAAATTCAATGAAATCTACAAAAATGCTATTAGAACTAATGAGTGAGTTTAGAAAGGTTTCAGGATATACGATCAATATGCAAAAATCAATTGTGTTTCTATAAACTAGCAACAAACAATTGGAAATTGAAATTTAAAAAATCAATGCCATTTAGAATAGCATACAAAAATTAACTACTTACAGATAAACCTCACAAAAGATGTGAAAGACCTATACCATTAAAATTAAAAAACATTGCTGATAGAAATTAAAGATGACCTAAAGAGAGTGGTTCTGTGTTCATGAATCATAAGAGTCTTAAGATGTCAAATAGTCTTAAGATGTTAAATATTGTTAAGATGTTAAATCTCCCCAATTAATCTATGGATTCAGTGTAATCTCAATCACAACACAGCAGGCTTTTTTTGGTAAAAATTGACAAACTGATTATAAAAATTCATATAGATATTATCAGATATATGGTTTACAAATATTTTCTCCCATTCCATAGGTTACCTTTTCATTTTGTTGTTTATTTCCTTTGATCTACAGAAGCTTTTTAGTTTGATGTAGCCCTACTTATTTATTTTTGTTTTTGTGGCCTGTGCTTTTGGTGTCATAGCTAAAAACTCATTGCCAAGACCAGTATTAAGGAGCTTTTCCCCTACTTTCTCCCCCTAGGCATTTAATGTTTTCAGATCTTACAATTAAGTCTTTAATCCATTTCAAGTCCATTTCTGTGTATGGTGTAAGATCAGAACCTAATTTTTATTCTTTTCTACAGCTCCACTTTTCCCAGCTCCACTTATTGAAAAGATTGTTCTTCAAACCCTTCTTTTGTGTTGTGGGTGCCCTTGTCAAAGATTAGTTGACAGTATATGCATGGATTTATTTCTGAGTGCTTGATTCTGTTCTATTAGTCCATGTCTGTTTTTATGCCAGTACTATACTGCTTTGATTACTATAGCTTTATAATATAGTTTGAAATCAGGAAGTATGATGTCTCCAACTTTGTTCTTCTTTCTTAATATTGCTTTGGCTCTTAGGAGTTTATGTGGTTCCAAGTGAATTTTAGGGCTGTTTTGTTCTATTTCTATGAAAGATAACAAAGAAAAGAACGTTAAAAAATGGGGCAAAGGATCAGAATAGACATTTTTCTATAGAAGATATCCAAATGGGGGTGGGAGGAGGAGACCATTCAGTCCATTAAGCATCTGCCTTCAACTCAGGTCATCCATCATCCTGGAGTCCTGGGATCAAGCCCCGAATTGGGCTCCCTGCTCAGTGGGGAGTCTGTTTCTCTCTCTACCTCTGCTCTTTCCCCCACTTGTTTTCTCTCTCTCTCTCTCTCTTAAATAAATAATTTCTTAAAAGAATATATACAAATAGTCAATAGGCATATGAAAATATGCTCAACATTCCCATCATCAGGGAAATTCAAAACAAAACCACAATGAAATATCACTTCACATCTGTTAGGATGGTTATCATCAAAAAGACAAGTGATAACAAGTGTTGGCAAGGGTGTGAAGAAAAGGTACCCCTTGCACACTATTGGTGGGAATGTAAATTGGTAGATCTATCATAGAACACAGAATTACCATATGATACACCAATTCTACTTCTGGATATATAGCCAAAGGAAATGAAATCAATATTTCAATATTTCAAAGACATTTTCCTATGTTTAATGCAGCATTATTCACAATAGCCAAGATATGGAAACAACCTAGGTGTCTGTCAGAAAACAAATGGATAAAGAAAATGTAAAAATAAGATATATTGTTATATATGTAGAATATCATTCAGCAGACTGGGGAGCTCAGTTAGTTAAGCATCTGCCTTCAGCTTAGATCATGATCTTGGGGTCCTGGGATGGAGCCCCTGGTCCAGTGGGAAGTCTGCTTCTCCCTCTCCATCTGCCCCTCCCCCCCCTCTTGTGTGTTTGAATGCTCTCTCTCAAGTAAATAAATAAAATCTTTAAAAAAGAAAAAAAGAAGAAGGAAATCCTATCGTTTGCAACAATATGGATGAACCTGGTGGACATTACACTACATGAAATAAGCCTGACACAGAAAGGCAAATACTGTGTGATCTCACATATATGTGGAAACTACACAGAACCAGAGAGTAGGAACAGTGGTTGTCAGGGACTGGGGGGCCAGGGAGGGACAGAGATGTTGGTCAAAGGATACAAACTTTCACTAATAAGATAAATAAGTTCTCGGGATCTAATATAGAACATGGAGACTATAGTTAACAATACTATATTGTATACTTGGATTTTGCCAAGAGAAGGGATCTTAAATGTTCTTACCACAAAAAAGTAATTATGTGAAGCGATGGATGCAATAATTAATTTAATTGTGGTAATAATTTCACAGTGTATATAACCATTAAACCATCACATTGTATACCCTAATTATATATAATTTTTATCTGTCAACTATACTTCAATAAAGCTGGGGGAAAATCATATAGAAATGTACAGAACCAATAATGGCCAAAACAACTTAGAAAAAGAACAATGCAGGAAACCAAAACTATCTCATTTCAAGACTTATTATAAAGCTATAGTAATAAGGACAATGTGGTATGGGCTTCAAGATAGGCAAAATATCAATGGAACACAATAAAGAGTCTAAAAACAGACCCACACATATATGAACAACTGATTTTCAACAAAAGTGCAAGAGAAATTCAGTGGAGAGAGAATATGCAAAAATGAACATAGATCATCGACCTAAATTTAAAACCTAAAACTATAAAATTTTTAGAATAAACATAGGAAAAAATCTTTGTGACTCTGGATTAATCAATTATTTTTTTAAATATGACATCAAAAGCCTAATATATAAAAGAAAAATATGAACAATTTCATTTCAATAAAATTAATACTTTTATTCTTCAAAGCATATTTAAAAGATATTATTTAAAAGAGTGAAGAGGTCATGAAAGAATTTTCAAAGAGTGATAAAAAAACACAAACCAAGTAAGTGTTTGAAAACTAGGTAGAAGAAAAGCAGGGATTAGAGGAAAAGGGATAGATGAGCCTCAGGTAGTGAAACCTAACTTCCTCAAGTTCATCTGGATACAAGAGATGGCATAGGAAGTCAGAAGGCATGGGTGGTATTTGATAGCTGCCCAGAGAAAAGGAAGACGATCCACCAAGGAAACCCTACCTCTGGTTCCCACAACTTAAGGAGACCCCATGGTTGACAGTGACAGAGAAAAGCTACTTGGAGCTTGGAAGATTCTGGAGGCCTTCATAATCCAGCTTGACCTAAAATCCTAGAGCTTCAGGAAAACTCCAAGAGAAAGAAAGCTTTATAAATCCTCTGGATGACTTAGGTCTCAAAATGATTTTCACTGCAATCCCTTCTAAGGGGAAAAAAAATCTGAAGTGGGTCTTCTGAATATGGCCACTTGCTATTAGATTACATTCATGTACTTCTAGACTGGCATACTATATTGGTTTTCAAATAGGCATTAGGAAGTAGAAACTGTAAAAGTATAAAATAAAAACAAAAATCAGAATTATAATATTTTTTAATATTTTTTATATTTTATATTTTTATATTTATTTTTATATTTTTATATATTTTTATAACATTTTTCTTTCCACATTCCCAATCACCTTGCTTACTGAGTGACCACACCTCACTTTGGAGACCACTGAGTTAGATAAAGCACTCTAGTTATGTCCAGTGGGAATAATCAGACCTGGTAGATTTTGACTGACAATATTAAGAAAAATAAAAATAGCTATGATAACAAAACATTGTAAACTGAACTATCCAAGAACTATGCAAGAAAGAATAACTGGTGAAATATACCTACTTGACAAAATATTAAATAATCATTTAAAATGATATCTTCAATAGTATGGCGGTTCCCTCAAAAATGAAAAATGGAAATATCCTATGATCCAGTAATTTGACTACTGGGTATTTACTCAAAGAAAAAAAAATAATACTTCAAAGAGATATATACACCCCTATGTTTATTGCAGCACTATGTACAATAGCCAAGATATGGAAGCACCCCACATGTTCATCGATACTTGAATGGACAAAGATGTGGTATATATATACAACAGAATATTATTCAGCCATGAAGAAGAATGAGATCTTGACATTTATGACAACATAGATGGACCTAGAGGGTATTTGCTAAGTGAAATAAGTCAAACAGAGAAAGACAAAGACCGTATGATTTCACTTACATGTGGAATCTAAGAAACCAGCCAACCAACCAACCAACCAAACATACAAAACCAGAAACAGACACATAAATAGAGAGAACAAATTGTTGGTCACCAAAAGGGAAAGCAGGTGGGGAGATGGGCAGAATTGGTGAAGGGGAGTGTGAGATACAGATTTCCAATTATGGAATGAGTAAGTCATGGGGATGAAAGGTACGGCATAGGGAATATAGTCAATGGAACTACAATAGCGTGTATGGCAACTGGTGGTAACTTCACCCTGGTGAGCACAGCATAATATATAGAGTTGTTGAATCACTATGTTGTACACTTGAAATTAATACACATTTGTATGTCAACTATATTTCAAGTAAAAAAATAAAAACAAAAAACAAAAAATAAATAAGAATAAGATATGTTTTCAAAGAATATTCTCTGACATGTCAAAATGTTCATGATGTGGCATTACATGAGAAAAACCAATGCACAATACTCAGGAAGATTCCAGTTTTGTAAAAGGAAAAATTATGGGGGTGCCTGGGTGGCTCAGTGGGTTAAGCCTCTGCCTTTGGCTCAGGTCATAATCTCAGGGTCCTGGGATCAAGCCCCGCATCAGGCTCTCTGCCTGCTTCCCCTCTCTCTCTCCTCTCTCTCTCTGCCTACTTGTGATCTCTCTCTCTCTCTCTCTCTGTCAAATAAATAAATAAAATCTTTTTAAAAAAGAAAAAGGAAAATTATGTCTGTATCATGGAAAAGACTGAGAAGAACTGTGTTGAGGTGTTATTAAATTTTGGATGATTTTATGGACATTGGGGAAAGTATGTGCTATGGTGAGTGCTGTGAAGTGTGTAAACCTGGCGATTCACAGACCTGTGCCCCTGGGACTAATAATATATTATATGTTATTTAAAAATTTAAAAAATATAAAAAAGAGAAAAAAATATTAAAGAAATTTTTTGGATGATTTTATATTTCTGCTTTATTCCTTCAGCCTTTTCCAAATGCTCTGAAATCAACATTTTCCACTTTATAATCATAAAAACACAGTATTTTTGTAGAGAAAGCGAAAAAGATAACCCCCACTGGGCCGTAAAAAATGGTGATACTGACACTCACGATTCTACTGAGAGGTTAAGATTAAAAAGAAATTTTCAAAATCAGTATCCTAAGCGTAAAGTCGAGGGCAATGGGTTCTCAGTAATGATGGAAGACGGACCCACCAGCACTCGGGATCTTCATGCACTTGGTTATAGACATCCATTCTGTGAGCACTGGTCATGTCACAGACGGCGAGTGAGAAGACAGCAGAATAAAGATGCTTCACAATCAGGGGCCCTGCCCCAGAGTGCTTCTCAGTTATCTTGTGTTCCCATGCTATGCTCACCAAAACAGAAAGCAACAAGTCTTCCTGTATACAAAGCAGCCTTTGTGTCTTCTTGAAAAGCAGGGTGGCTGAGGATATGCGGCCACCACAGTCCAAAAAGATATGAGAGGAGAAGGAGATGCAGAGAAAGAGAAATAAAATGAGAGTATTAGACAGGCTGCAAGGTTAGGGTCTTCAGAAGGGGAAGGGATTGGGATCTACAGAACCAAGAATCTTGAGGATGCATGGGGCATAGACTTACTTGCCAAATTCCCAAACTCTGTGACTAGGCGATATCCTGTGAAACGTGACCCAGGTTTAGTTCCAGACATAAAAGGAAGCAATTTCTCTCACAGTGAGTAATAAACGGATTGGAACTTATTGGAATTCATCACTCCCAAGAGGTAGTGCTGGCAGGAACTATAAATGCCTTCCAAAAAGCTTTGGACAAATTTATGAATGGCAAAATTGTAAATGACCTCTTTTGCTCACTTCCCCTTGCTCTTTCTCTCTCAGGCAGACACTGTCGGTAGAGGCTGAGCCAGTGGTTGCCTTAAGAGATGCAGACCCAATTTTCCCTAAAGGCCAGGCAAGGTCAGGGTCCCTACTTTGTGTTTCCACAGCACCCCGTGTTTCACTGGTCACAGCCCTGACCACACCACGTTATCATCCCTTGCCAAGGGGCCTGGGGCCCTACTAGGTTGTCACAGCAACAGGCAGCACTGAGTAGACGCTCAGTAAGTGTGGGCTGGAACAATGGGTGGACTGGACCTGTCTTTGTCAGAGGAAGCAGCCTGGAAAGTAAGCGGAGTGTCACATTTAATCCGGGCCAAATCTTGAGAGATTTTACATTAGCAAGGGTGTTGATTACTTTCTAGTCCTTGCACACCACTACCGTCACCCCCCACTCCCATGTGTACCCAGAACAGAAAATCTGGTGCAAGGGCAGGAAGTGTGGGTGGTTTAGGGTGTACTCTTAGAGGGATACCCCCAAGTGAAGTCATGCAAGAACATCTCATCTGAGAAGGGTTCTTGGAAACTCCTGGGAGACTCAAGTCTGGAGAGCTCTCACATCCTTCCTCCTGTAATCCCCCAGCCCTGATCACCAGACAGCTCTATTGTCTGCTGCAGTGGGCTTCTGAGCTCTGATTTGCAAGTCAATTCCCTGGGAACCACGTGATAAGATACATTATCAGATAAGAGATACTCCCCTAGTCAAGGACACAGTCTCCTGCATCTCCTCTAAGCCTTTGTTTAATAACATGAGTCTTGCCAGTAAGTGTGCCAAGATTCTTTAGGTTGAGGAGGGATTTTAATTTATTTTTCCATTAATGGTCAAGATCCAGGCTAAACCTGTAAACACTGTTTCTATAAATGCAGTGCAAGACTAATTTTTAATGCAAATAAATAACTAGAGTGAGTGATTCAGAGACACAGTTTGTCCCAGTAGGGTTTTTGCAAATCTCTTACATTTGGCTTTGGAGAAAAGAGAGAATACTTTATATTCTGGTAAGTTGCAGTGGTCACCTAGGGTCCAGTTTCCCCATTCTTGGGATTTCTCAAGGATATATGGGAGAAAGGAAAGATAAATCACAAGTAGAGATCATAACACCATACAGCTGTTAAAGTTAGAAAAAAAATCTTAGAGATTTTCTACTAAAACTCTTTTGTTTTATAGGTGAGAAATGTGGTCACCGAAAGAATAAGGCCTGCCTGGGGATATATGGCCTATGAATAACTGTGCAGAGTCCAGAAATGTCATGTTTCTGAGAAATGTACAGGAGCGTCCATGGAGGCAGAGCACCCCATTGCTGATATTGTGGTTATCACTTAGATACCAGTAACCCACAAGGGTGGTCATATGGCACAGCTTCTGGTCAGCACTCACTGGACACATTCCATTATATGGATCCCATAAGTCTATTTAAACATGTCAGACATTTACTCTGATTTGGGTTTCCAAATACAGTCACTAGAATTGCATAAAACCTATAGAGGTTAAACAGTATGTCTTGCCAGGAATCCCAAGAGCCCAGAGCCCAGACTCCTTTCTGGACTGAGATCCAGACCCTGGGAACCCAGGGCTGGGGTTCCTCAAGACAGTGGCTCCTCTGTGGGAGAAGGAAAAAGACACAGAAAAAGTCAAGGTCAAGTTAACACCCATAATTATTAGTCTAGAGGCCACAGGAACTGATGTTTCTGGGTGGCCCCCAGTCAGCAGGGAGAAACAAGGGTCATAATCACTCTCAGAGTACCATCAGTCACCAAAAGCAGCATTTCTCAACAGTTTTCAAGATATTTAGTTACGAAGGCTGAGATGGAAAAGAAGCATTATGAACAACAGGTGTGAGGTGGGAGACGGACCATCCCCAGCCAGACTGTGAGGTAGCTAAGAAGATGGACTGCAAGTGATGGCTTCTCCATGGGCTCATACTCCCACCACCCAACAGGGACGCCACCGCCCTCTTAAAACCAGCTCATCCTTCTAGAACTGGAAGAGCAGTTAAAGAAAACATCTTGACATGATGGGTATCTGTGTCTCAAAGATTACTGTTCTCTAGTGAGTTAGGTGTGAAGTAAAGTGGACAAAAGTACTCCCCCAGCAGTCAGGCAATGATTCCATCAGGAAGACTCAAATGGTACACCCAGCAGAATTGAGCAGGTCAGAGAACATCCATGTCCTAGACTAGAGAAGGGGGTTAGCCGCATGGTATTTAAGAAGCTATGAATACTTCATAGAGGAGAGCAAGTAAGAATTTTTTAATTTTCTATTTAAAGTAGTTTCTCCACACTATAATTACACATTTTCATTGTATTTAACTTGGGAGTATTTTTATTGATGGTGGTGGTGTTCTTCTGATTATAAACTGAGAGAATAACCACCCACCTCTAAAGGGTCTGAGGTCTCTTTGTTCTCGCTGGTTTAGAGCAGGAGAAAACACTGCAGCAGGACTGATGGGGCTATTATATGACCCACTATTTCAGCAGACACAGAAAGCTCATCTTCTTCAGTAAAGGAACGGAGAGAGGAAATGAAAGAAAAAAATTACTGAGTCCAAATTCTGTCATTCCTTTCCTGCCCTGGGATTTTAGTGTCTGAGTTCTCCTTGCTAAGTCTGTGCCTGGACTCAGTCAATCCTTATTCTCCTGTCAACAAAGCAGTTCAGTCACACCCTTTAGGGGTCCACCATAGTCCCCCAATTTTGCATTCTCTGAAGGCCACAATCCTTTCAATTTGTCTCCTCACCATAAATATACTCCCCATGGCAATCCTGTTTTCCTCCAACTGTCCCCCCTTGCTCTGGGCTGTAGCCAGAGTATCCAGGCTACTAATTCCTTCCCTGGACACCGACTACTCCCTCTTCCCCTCAATACCCACTAGCTGCCCTGGCAAGAATTCTATGAATTCCTAGGTCCCTGAAATACAGGGCCAGGACTAGAAAAAACAATGAAGAAGACAATGGAGAAAGTTCATAGATACCCAAGATGTCTAACTCAGCAAGTATCCCTCTTCTTTCTGCACCAGTTATGGGGCTGTGCTTTCCTGCCCACAAGTGTCACCAGCCTTGTGGGTTGCCATCATGCCTCTAATGCTTTATTCTGCTATTGTGCTGGGAAAGATAACCCTACTGCCCCAGCCTAAGATTCCCCATTCCCTGGCCCTAAGTGATGAGAAAAAAATTAAGAAAGACCACTTGGCCAGTAAGATTACCCTTTTACTTCTCAGTTGACCTTATAGCTGCCACATTCAGAAGAGCAGCAATTTTTCAAAATGGTGGACCTTTGAGTTATACGTAGAAGATAAATTTAAAATTAATAAAATATAATTTTCCTTTTATTTGTAATGTTGGTAGTTGATGTGATAAAATCAGATTAAAAACATTGTTTCATGTTTGGGAAATGGTGGCTTAGTAGAGTGTTTTATGGGTAGGAAACCTATTTTCCCAGCAGGCTTGTATTGCTTGTACTTACTGCAGGGTCTGCTAAGAATATTATGTCTGCCTTATCTGTATTCTTCAATTTGTTATGATACATGAGCTACTAATACTTTCTTTCTCTATGTGCTAATCCTCAAAAGCTATTTCTTGGGGCTAAGGGGGGATGGTAGTCCAAATAACTAAGTTTATGGTTTGAGGCAGAAAATGAAAGAGAGGACTCAGAAGGATAAAAGATGACAGCAGGCCAGGGATTATGAGGGATTGTGACTAATTTTAGAGTATGATGCCTATACTCAATTTCAAGTGACCTGTCTATAAGCCCTACCCATTACTCACAAATAATCCTTAATTAAAAGTCTCCTGTAAACATAAAGTGTGCTAATGATCATTTGGGGTAAATTTAAGGAACTGGTAAGATCTTAAGATTAAGGCAAAGATGT
The DNA here is from genome assembly GCF_011764305.1 of Mustela putorius furo. NCBI lineage: Eukaryota > Metazoa > Chordata > Mammalia > Carnivora > Mustelidae > Mustela > Mustela putorius. The sequence goes on along the minus strand of NW_025421987.1, from coordinate 106,027,136 downwards.
ACAAAAAATTAATGATGATTAAAGGAAGCAAGACACAGAGCACAACTCTGTAATTCAGGAAAGCAAAATATTAAATCAAAATTAAAGTAGGGGAAACACCAGCTTCCAGATAAACTTCAGTAGAAAGATGAGATATTGGTATAAACCAAAACTAGATTTTAAAAAGGAATTCTCTAAAACTCCAAGGCAAAGTGAAGCAAATGAACCTAAATTGGTAGCATAACCGCACACAGAAAAACTATTCCAAGATATTTAAAAACACATCAGTTGACTTTACTTCATAAATAGGATATACCCTAAAACAAAATAACTGTAAAAATACTGCAAATTTTATGTATCCAGTTATCGTACTATTCTTTGCATTGTTGTTTTTATTATTCTCAGACTGCTTTATGTGTTGTGAGATAAAATTAATGAATGCTATGTTGACATTTTTGAGAACTGGAATTTTCAGTATAGGAGTTCTTAAGGCACAAGAACAATGAGGTTAAATAGAAATCCCATAATCCTGAATTTGAGTTAGAAGTACCAGACTAACATCATGATGAATTTTATCTTTTGAAAATGTATTTCCCAGCTCTATCTGCAAAAAAGTCTAGAAATAATAACCAACCCAACAGCAATGAGCACTCCTAGTATCTAGACTATGGTTTCTAAATATTTCCCCCAAAAGGACTCTCCTTGAAAAAATGGCTGGTTCCAGTTCTGAGTTAAGAAACAAGATGAGTCTGAAATATCTTGTTATTATTGTTATAAAGCCAGGAGGTAATCAAGGGCAACTAGGATTTTGTCAAAAGGACGTGAATTGAAAAGTCACACTCTCCAAAACTGGGATAGTTTGTTCACTGATAAGAATAGATTTCAATGTTTTAATATAATATCAAGTATGTTTGAGTCCATAAGCCCAACTGGTGCTAAAAAAATAACAACGGCAAAAAGGAAACCCAGTAGTAACTGATGGAAAATTAGGAATTATTCTGAAAACTGACACAAGGAAAGTATCAAGCAATTAACTCTCCCTTCCTATAAAGATCTATACCTCAGAGTAACCTAAATGATGATAAGGGGAAGTTTTTCTTCTTAAGAGGTGTTCCACTTACCAAGTGAAGAGGAAATGATGGAATTAGGAAATAAATATTTAGTAACTACAAAGGAATTGATGGATCTAGATAATGATTATCAGTGCTGCTTATATCACAAGAGACACCTGGACATTGTGAATCTCCTCACTGAAGTATAGAACTCTACCAACTAAGTGGTCTTGCCCCCAAAAATAAATAAAATAAAACTAATATAATCAACCCCCTAGATCTAACTAGTAATTTAGACGAACAGAGGAACTCATTACATGACACCATGGGATTCAATTAGTAAAATCCAGACAGTGTAAAACCCTTTAGGACAGACAATTCAGTTTCTTCAACAACTAAATTACAAAGAAAAAGAGAGTGAAAATGAGATGGAAGAGGAACATTTAGGTTAAAATAGACTTATAATAGATATCAACAACTGCAATGTGTGGACCTTATTTGAATCTGGATTGAACCAAACCGTAAAATATAAAAATAATTAGACAATCAAGGAAATGTGAACACTGATTGAATATTTGGTGATATTAAGGAATATTTTCTGTAATAATAAATGGTATTATGGTTATGGTTATGTTTAGGGATTCTAATCTGAAATATTTGTAGATAAAATGACATGATAGTTGGAATATGCTTCAAAAAATTGAGCAGGGAGGATTAGAGAGGACAAGGTCAGTGAATGGGAATACAGAGGAAACAAAATTGACTGTGAACTTAACAATTGTTGAAGCTGGATGATGGATACCTATGCATTCATTAAACAGCTCTCTCTTTCTCTTTGTATTTTGAAGTTTTCCCCCAATAAAAATCTTTTAAGAAAAGAAAGAGGAAAGAAAAGAAGATGCTAGTTCCATTGGGCATAAGAAAAATACTCAAATCATTAAAAAAGTAATCAGTGGCGTTGTCTCAAGAAGCCGTAGGACTAAAAGAAGGGTCTCTCTTCCTTTTTATCACCTTCTCCCATGGGCTGTATTGTAACCAGATCTCTTCTCCTTTCCTAAGTATATGTATTCCCTCCTCTAGTATGTTTCCATGCACAGAGCAGTCTTTTCAGTCCTCCAGAGCTGACCAAAAAATCTGAAAGCAGTACCAATAAGAGAAGTTGCATTCTGCACCACATAAAGTGGGAAAAAGAGTGGGTCATTAATGGCCTAGGCATCATTAATTAGAACCCCAGAATCCAACTTTAGCTTGAAGCCTTGTTTGTCTGGCTAGTGGAGTATTTTTTTTTTCCAACGTCTTTGGTGAAAGTGTGCACCATGAGCCTCTACAAACCTATACACTGACATTTCATGCCTGGCCCTGGGAGCCTGGTAACCCATGACCCATATCCTCAACACTAAGGGAATTACGGTTCAAAGATTTAGAGATTTTCCTTATTCTGTAGCATCTGAAAACCTCATCCACCACAAAGCCTTTGGATGCTGCTAGTTTGCAGTTTGATCAAATTTGGTACCTATCCTTTCACCCATTCTGTCTCTACCTTTAAATCTTAAACCCAAAAGATTTGTAGTAATATGAACTGACTGAAGAAAATCTCCTGTAACTCAATAAAAAGTTTTTCTTTACTTTCTCTTGTTTTCTAAGCAAAAATACATTTGGATTCTTAAAAAATCATTGATTTGATCTGGTGAGAAAAGTCAATTCAAAGTAGCCTCCCTTATTTAGATAAAATAATTGCAGTAGGATGAGTAACTTTGTATTCATCCTCTTTGATTAACTTTAAGATGAATCTGGAATTAGCTCACTGATATCACAATAGGATCATTCTAAGAAGAAACCCTGCCTCTGAGGAGAAAGTGATTGATATGCTTTCAAATTGTCTGGGAGGACTACAGTTTGGAACAGCAAATTAGTGGGGGTGGGGGGTGGGGGTAACAGATGAGCTAAACCTAGAATGAGCTTACAAGAGTTAGAAGACCCCCAGGTCCTTGCTTTGGCCAAGTTATGACACCTCACTGAGCCTTAGTTCCTCACCTTTCTCTAGAAAGTGGTATTTTGTTATAGCAACCCCAGTAGACTAAGACAGAGACGTAACACATTTCTTACAAGGTTTTGGGCTTCTTGATTGCTCTTCCTCCTAAACAGGATGATTTATAGAAAATGGCAGGCTGCATCCAACCTGTATATACTATACCTAGAATGTATGCCCTAACCAATGTATTGCAACTGATAAGATTGTCTCATCTATAAATATATATGAAGGTCTTTGGCAAATAGCCATGGAAGAAGTATCTAGAAGGCAACATTTATAACATCATTTGAGAGGTGGGATTTAATGAGTTCAATTTGGACCAAGAACTATGTTTGTATCTTTACCAAATTTGTTCCATGTAATACCCAAGTGCCTGAGCATTTTCACTATGGCTTGTGTTCCTAAAATTGTTCATTGATAGCGTAAATGTACACCTGGGTCATCTCAAGTCGTAACTTACATCAGAGTCCAAGTTAATCTTGTTGAAACATAGTCAATACTAGGCTGCTTCCCAGGATCCAAAAATGGCAAAAGACTAAGTGAAGAAGATCTCACCTTTCTATTTTCTGGCCAAACCACACCTGTAATATTGTGTCCAAATTTTATTCCCCACAATTATAAAGGGACTTTAACAAATGATAACATGCTTCAAGGAAAGCAAAATTTCTGAAATCCATTATGGATGAGGTCTTCTTAGAAGACTGAATTAAAAGGAAAGATTTAGAGAGGGACAAAGCCCATTCTTATATGTTCCACAGGTTGGCAAAGCACTGGGATTATTTTGAGTGGTCCCAGAGGAAAGGGCTAGAATGAATGGGTAGAGGTTACACATGGAAAAACCTCAAATCACAACAGCAACTTAAAAAAAAAATTTTAATGCCTTAAATCTGACCTAAAATATAGTAGAATCTATCTGAGCAGTAGCGAGTTCTCCAACACCAAAGGTGTTCAAGTAACACCTAGGTACCCACTTTTCCACAGGGCTGTCGAAGGGATTTTCGTATAGGCTGGAGGTGGTTAGATGACTATGAAGGTCACCCAACTCTGACATTCTCCCCTGCTTCCCTGAAAGCTGCAGGCCCTGGGTGGTAGCATGGCACAGTGGTCAAGAGCCTGGTTAAGGAGAGATGTACACCTGGGTCCCAATCCTAACTCTGCAAACATGGCCAAGGGTTCTAACATCTCTGGGCCTCAGTTTTCATTTCTAAAATAAGGATAATGGTACCTACATTTACTGCTTTGTAAAAGCTAAGTTAATTATCTTGAGTTCAGCATATTAATACCTTCTCCAGGAAAGATAAAACAAGTCTTCCTCACCAGTCTGACAACTTTGAACTTTTTTTAGGTGTATCCAGTGATGATCTGATGCTGTGTCTTATTTCATTTTGATTTGTTTTTGTAAGAGCCCAAGAACTTAAAGCAGGCTACTAATGCTTTCAGTAGAAAATAATCTGCAGGGGGAGATATTGGCAATTGTTTGGGCATCAGAGAAACTTGTCTGCATATGTTGAGTCAAGAGCTTATTCGGTGTACAGGTCATCAGCACAATTCCCAAGGCCCTGCCATGTGGGACGTGGAGATGTCAGATCTCATGTTGGGCACTCAGACTGCTAGAGATGAAAACAGCTGGCAGAAGGGCTCTCTTGGCTAAAGAAGGGGAGCAAACTGACCCATGGCAGTTCTCAGACTCAGGCAAGAGCAAAGCGCACCCTGACCTTTGCCTAAGATGGCAGAAGAAGTGTGTGGGGAGCATGGAAGGAGGAATCCATCAATTGTGAGGAAAGACAGGGACAGGTGAATTTCCAGCTATACCACTATACTGACCTCAGTCATATTCAGTCTCAGCTTTCCCCCTTGTCCAAGAATGGAGAACCTACAGCTTATTTCTCCTATCCAATTCTTGCTGGTGAATAAAGCCAGCTTGCAGCTCCTAATTGAGAGAAGTCAGCCCCACAAGGCATGCCAATAAATGAATATGCACTTCAACCTACTGGCGCATCTCTGAACTTTGATATCACTTCTCAGGAGCCATTATAAGCAAGTGCTCAAATTTGCAGAAATGCCACAGAGGGAAACAAGGAAATTATACCCCCTTTGTTTGGACTTCGATGGCATCACAAACCAGAGAAACTTTCCATCACACAACCTCTCCTTAATATGAATTTTTACTGCCTGTGTCCCTTGAGTAATATCTTTTTCTTTCATACTCTGTTCAATTTCAAGTTTCAATTTCAGTAATTTTACTGACATGACAACATACATAAATGCTGCTGGGGTTAATCCAAGAATACTCCATGTTGGGGCCCGTTTTATGTCATCTCTGTCTTTCCTATTATTCTCCATCTCTCATTTGGTGATAGGCTGTCACAGAGCAGGGAGATTATCTGGCTGTCCTTATTTTCCCTGAAAGTTATGGAGAATTTTTCCTTCTTAGAAGGCACTCTATTGCCCTTTTAGACAGTTGGATACAAAGTGGCACTATCCATTTTCTTCACACAGGAGGTTCCTTTTGCATCTCCCTAACTCCCCTGATTACAAAGTCTATCTTACATAAGTTTAAAATTTTCTCTGGTAATTTGTTTTTTGATGGTTTGGCTCATTCTGTTGTCATTGTTCTAATTTTAATTTTCCATTTTTGCTTTGGAATTGTGGATCTTGTATCTGCTAAAAGTATGAAGTATGTGTTAGTTTGCTGGGTTGCCATAAGAAATTACTACAAACTTAGAATGGCTTGATCTGCTCTGTTTCCAGCCTGGGTGGGCTCACCCCTCCTTAGGCAACCTGGTGGTCCTCTTCTCCCAGGAGGTCACCATAGTGATGCCAAACTGAGTGCAGACACCCAATCGGCATAGCACACTACAGTCCAGAACTCCTGGGCTCAAGCAGTTCTCCTCGGATGGCTTAAAACAACAGAAATTTGTTGTCTCCAGTTCTGGAGTCCAGACACTGGACATCAAGGTGTTCTCTCTGAAGTCTCAAAGTGGGGGGAATCCTTCCTTACCTCCTCCTAGCTTCTGGTGGTTGGAATCCTTGGCCTATGTAGGTGCGCCACTCCAATTTCTGCCCCCATAAATGACATTCTCCCTATGTCTGTGTGTGTTCAAATTTCCCTCTTCTTATAAAGACAACAGCTGTTGGATTAGGGCTGACCCTAAATAAGTATGACTTCATCTTAACTTGGCTACATCTACCAAGACCCTGTTTCCAAGTAAGGTCACATTCACAGGTAGTAGGGTCGGGACTCGAACATATCTTTTAGGGGGACACAATTCAGGGCATTTGGTGGAAATAAAATATATAATATGGCATATGACAGGGCATTTGGTGGAAATAAAACAATCTGTTAATGTGACTCTTAGGTGCCTTATTCCAGGACAATAAACAGTACAATCACACTTTGCGGCTTATAGCCTGAATTTTAGAATATTCTTACAAGAGATACTTAAGTCTGGAAGTGATCCCCTATTCCCTCCCCCCAAAAAATTCTTAGACATTCCTATGTGCACTGTTCACTGGAGTCCAAATACGCAGAAGCTGAGACAATATCGAAATAGATGTAGTAAAGTACTAATAGCTTTGAAACTCACCTCATGCCATCTCCTATACAGGGACCCAGAAGGTACAAAATCATCAGAAGTCAAAAGAGAAATCTTGCACCACAGAATTCCCTAAAATGTGTGTGTGTGTGTGTGTGTGTGTGTGTGTGTACATATACTTCACTCATTCTTTTCATTAACAAGCCTGGTTTTTCGAGGTTTTTTTTTCCTGTATAGGATAATTGGCCATCTCCATGCCAATAGCTCTGAGTGGCTCAGAGAGAGGTCTTGCTTCTCCACCATGAAGGTCCAGAAAGCAGTAGCTATAAGCATCTTGTGGATGCTTATAGCTGGGTGTAGCCGGGGTGTGCTAGAGGACATTGTCATCCTTACTTCGCTGGCGTGCCTGTCCTGAGCCATCCTCATCAACCTCAGTCACAGCAGCAGAAGTCCCTGGGCCCGGACTCTCCCTCAACTCTCACGTCCAGCTGGTCCCTAAGCCCAACTTTTTCAGCTCTCTCCTGAGTCTCTTCTCCACAGTTCCTCCGTTTTTGTAGCCCTTAGATCCTTGTTGTCACCTTAATTCCTCATCTGGAGAGTTGGAACAGCCTCTCATCTGGTGACTGCCACAAGGTTCATCCTTTCCAGTGCCCCTTCCACACTGATGTAAGAGGGTCTTTTCAAAGTCCCAACTTTTCAATGCCCAGAAACCGGCTTAGGTTCCTCATCCCTGAAAGCAGAGATTCTAACTGGCATGCATATTAGAATCACCTGGAGAGCTTGTCAAACAAGATTGCTGGCCACACTCCCTGAGTTCCTCATTTGGTGGCTGGGGTGGGGCTTGAGAATCTACATTTCTAACCCGTTCTCCGGTGGTGCAGGTGTGTGTGGCTGATCCAAGGCCCATACTTAGAAAAGCTCTCACCTAGAGAATGGAGTCTACACTTCTAGGAATACAGGACAGTGTGCCCAGCCCTGCCTGCCCAGCCCTGCCTGTTTCTCCAATTTCAGTTCCTTTCACTCCCCCAAAGACAGTTTAAACTCCAGCAGAGCCATCTACTTGTTTCCCCAGCAGACAGAATGCAGTTTCCTGTGGCTGGCACATCCTGTTCATCTTGCTAGCAGCAATTTGCTTTCCCCCTTTATCTGTCTTCAAAACTTTGCCTCAGCATCACTGCCCCAGTAAGATCTTCAGAAAGGTCTTCATTTGTCTCCCATTGGGTACTACTGTTTTTCCATTTTTCTATATCCCTGAATCCCTCCATAACTGGACTGTGGGATCCTTGAGGGCTGGACTCATACCCTTTGCCTTGCTGCCCATAATACCCAAGAGATGCTCTATTAATACTTGTACTTCTGCACTTAACCAGGAAAATTGGTCAAAGAAGTCTTGCGGTCAATTGTCTATACTCTTCCTTTGTGTGGCTTATAAATCCTCCATTTCATCTGCAAATAGGAGCTCTCTTAGAATTCTACTGGTGGCCATCCAAACCTGGAAGACAGAGAAACATGCAACAGGGTCTGTCTATGTCTAGGGCTTTTCCTTCAGATACTTTTATTGATGGAGAAGAAAAGGAAATATTAAAGTATGTCTGAAAGAACTGTGGCCCTACTCAGAGATAAACCAAGGAAAAGCCTTGTACCACAAAATGAAAAGTATAAAGATAGTGGAAAACAACTTGGGTTGGTTTAACATCAACTGAATGGGGAGGAAATTTCCACTCACAGAAGCCCATCATGGTCTGCACACAACTCCAAGAAAGCCAGCCCAGCTAGCCACCACAGAAGGAAGGTGCATGTCAGGAGACCGAAGGCAACAAGCACCCATCCCCAAGAAGAGGAGCAGGGCTAGCAGGGACAGCTGGAGGGCAGGGTTTGGGTTTTGTGTTGCATGACTGGATGTTACTGTGGTTCACCAAACCTGCCATTTCGCTTGCTGATCCCAGTGAACTCAGTGTAGTTAGTAATCATGGGCATTGCCATACCTCCTTGACTTTCTGCCAACCAGTCCGCATCACTGCATGTGAGAAACCATGGACTGGCAAAAAGTGAGAGCTCCCTCTCCCAATGCCCGGGGCTGGAGGAGTAGGACCAAACCACCCAGGCACCCTATTGCTTGGATGACCCTCCTGGCCCTAATCTCTACAACCTGTCTAGAGAGAAAGAAGAACAGAAAGCAGGAAGTTGTGATTTCCTACATTTGGAAAAAGAAAATCTGAGGTCACCCTTAAGCTAAATATTGAGATTAAGATAACTTTGTGCTGGTGGATAGCCCAACCTCATCAAAGGGAGACTGTGATTTCTAATATTACTGAATTCTGTCTCTCCAAGTACGATAAAGCAAGTGACTCAATCATCATTTTAGACCCTCTTTTGACCAGGTAGAAGGAAGAAACAACCTAGTAGATATTGTGCATTCCTTTCTGGGTAACAGTCATGGGAATAGGAGCCAGGAAATGTGGGCAGATCTAACTACAAGGAGGTCAAAACTTATTAGGGTTGGGGGCTGGTGTGGCAAACATTCTGGTCCATCAGCGCCCAGAGCTAACTAGGTATTCCTGTTTCCCCAGAACACAGTTAAACTGGCAAGTGGCCCAGGTCACTGCAGGGAAAGGTCTGTGGAATACTTCTTACACATGCGTGCAGTTACACCAGAAGGTCCATCCTGAGGGAGTGTGGCATTCTCTTTAAAGGGTGGACTCATGGGGTGCCTGGGTGGCTCAGTGGGTTAAAGCCTCTGCCTTCGGCTCAGGTCATGATCCCAGGGTGCTGGGATCGAGCCCCTGCTAAGCAGAAAGCCTGCTTCCTCTTCCCTCTCTCTCTGCCTACCTCTCTGCCTACTTGTGATCTCTCTCTGTCAAATAAATAAAATCTTTAAAAAAAAATAAAAAATAAAGGGTGGACTCAGACTGAGCTGCAGCTGGAGGAGGAATGTGGATTTCTATTGTGGAAGCTGAGATGAGCCTTTGTGTTATTTTACAAGCTGAACAACATCCTAATCTGTCATGAATCTGCCATCATCCGCACCCCTCATCACTGCCCTGATCTCTTTAGCCATTCCTGTAAGTCATCCCATCCCACTGTCACCTCAGCCTTACCACATATTACAGTAATGGCCCTATTCACTTTTGACCCTAAGTGCAACCTCCTGGCCTCTATCGTTCTAGAATCCCATTATCCCATTGATAGTAGGGAGCTTGGTTTGTAGTGGCATCTCCCACAGTTGGTCCCAACCTCCAGAGGTAGTCACCACCAAATTTCTTAAAGATGCCAGTGTTCCCATCAGCTGTGCCTTCTTTACCATCTTAGTGAAGAGGTACCCTCAGGGCCCTCCAAAGGACCATAGCCAAAGTGATACTCATGTATTACATCATAAATCCATTCTAACATGCCCATCTCTCTGAGCCCCCTGACCCCTTCCCTAAGCACTGTGCCAAAGAAATTCTGGCTTCTCCATCTCATAAAACCCCATTATTGTAGGCCAGCGGTTTTCAAACTTTAGTGGGTATCAGAATCGCTGGGTAAACCTATTAAAACAAACTTTACTGGGGTCCACCCCAGAGTTTCTGATTCAGTAGAGAATTTGCATTTCTCCAGGTGAGGTTGATTCTGTTATTTTGGGGAACCACACTTTAAGAAAAAAAAAAAAAAACAATGAACTGTAATCTACCATCAGGCACGAACTTCAAATAGCCATCCCAGAAAACCGTTAGGACCAACTTCAAGAGCAAGTATTTTATAAGGCTTTGATAAAGTTTTAAAAAGCCAGCCCGCTCTACAACCCCTATCATAATCACCATCCCTATATTATTCAATAGCCATGGTTGCCACAATCACAAGTAAACCTAAGAGAAAACATTCATCATTATAATGCTGTGGTCTCCACAAAGTTATTCCTTCTGCACTTAATGCTAGCATAGAGGGTCTCACTCCCATCTAACTGGTGAACAGTACAGCTCCAAAATGCCAGTCAGGGCTCTGCTTTCTGGGACCGTTGCTGGTACCAAATCTTAAAGCAGGAAACTGAGCCTGAGGCAAGGGCCTTTGGGGTTTTACTTAATTAGGGCATTTGATCTGGGGAGGTGGAAATGAGGGTCTAAGGAAGTAGAACTGGGAAGGAGGAGGAGTGCCTCCAGGAACAGCAGCACTGGTGATCTGGCTACTTGATCCTGTGGGACCTTCCTTCTACATGGGTACCTGGGCAGTACATGGGCCACATACCAGGAGGCAAAACGAGGCATAAGTGACCCACTGGATCCCCCCTTGCATTAGAAAAATTTCATCTCAGAAGGGAAACCTGTGCTTCCAAGGAGCTCTGCTACTTGAGTGGGGATCTTGCAGCAGCACCAAAAATAAAACCCTGGGGCACGAAGCACCAGACGCAGGCAGGAGACGTGACAGACAGGTTAAGCCTGTAAAATCCAGTGGGGCTCACACTTACTAGTTAACAAAGTGACAATTAGAACAGGAGACAAGCCATGTAAGAAATATTTAATATGAGTCGTGTACCAAACAAAATCCCTGCTCTTGAGAACTTACTTTATATTGGCCAGGAAGGTGTGGGAAGACTTGACATGTCACAACTAAATTAATGTATTTATAATGTGTAAGGCTCATCAACAAATGCTATTATAGGAATTTTTTAAAAAATGCAATCCCTTCAAAAAGCATGTTTTTTACATTATTTATTTATTTATTTATTTATTTGAGGGCCGGGGAAGGGAAAGCAGACAGGGAGACTGTGCGGAGCCCTATATCAGCCTCAATCCCATGACCCTGAGATCATGCCCTGAGCTGAAATCAAGAGTCAGATGCTTAGCTGACTGAGCCACCTGGGGCTTCTCCCTTCAAAAAGCATGTTTGAGAAATATGAGCTCTTGGTCCCTGGGTGGCTCAGTCGATTGAACATCTGCCTTTTGCTTAGGTCATGGTCCTGGAGTCCTGGGATCAAGTCCTGTGTCAGGCTCTGTGTTCAGTGGGGAGTCTCCTTCTCCCTCTCCCACTTCCCCTGCTTGTGTTTGTACTCTCTCTGTCAAAAAAAAAGAAAAGAACAGGACAGTAAAGAAGTAAAGAAAAGGAAAGAAATATTAGCTCAGATATTACCATCTATTACCTCTAAAAGGCACACAATTAAGAAACCTAGGTCACTCTCTTACGTCTTAGGCGAGTCATCAAATGTCCCTGGATATCAGTTCTCTCATCTTTAAAATAGGTGTGGTAATACCCTCTCATTTTTTGACCACTTTATTGAGATATAATTATCATACAATGGACTTTAAATATTTAACATATAAAATTTAATGAGTTTTGACATAATGTACACCCATAAAGCTATCATCAAGATCAGGGTAATAAACATACACCTCCCTCCCAAAGGTTTCCTCTCCCCCATTTCCTCCTACCCTTTCTTGCCTTCCCTGTCCCCAGGCAGATGGTAATCAGCTTTCTACAGATTATTATGCATTCTCAAAATTTTATATAAATGGAATCACAGTGTGTACTTGTGTGCATGTGTGATTTCTTTCACTCAGTGTAATTATTTTGAGATCTGTCATGTTGTACTGTGTATCAATAGTGTCAGGCTTCAGTAGTCTCTGTGTTTCATTTTAGATCATTTCTAGTGTTCAAGTTCACTGATCTTTTCTTCTGCAATGTCCAATCTGTCCTTAATTCCATCAGTGAATTTTTCATCTCACACATTATAGTTTTTATCTTTAGTTCAATTTCAATCTTTTTAATATTTTCTATGTCTCTGCTAAACTTTTTGTCCTTGACTGTGTGAGTTCTGAATCTGTTTCAGTTGATAAATTTTTCTTCTCATTATGGTTCGTATTTCCAGTTTCTTTGTACATCTGGTAATTTTTTTATTTGATGCCAGACATTGCAATTACCTTGTTGGATGCCCGATATTTTGTATTCTTATAAATATTTTTGAGATTTGTTTTAAGATCAATTAAGTTGCTTATAAATTAAATTGCTTATAAATGTTAAAGATTTGTTAAATGGGACATAGCTATCTAGGATTACTTATTCTTACTACTGAAGAAATATTCTTCTGAAATCTCTACCCAATACCATATGCATCAAGATATTTTCCATTCTGACGATTCGGAACAGGTATATCCCCCAACTCTGTAGGAGCACTGGGCACTACTACTCTAATCCTTTTGACCGATTCTTTTCTTAGCCTTGGTTATTCTCCTGACATTCAGGCACCGACTGATAATTGAGAGAGACCCTCTGAAGATGTCGGACCCTCTGCAGACACTCTGCAGTTCTCTCCTTGTTGGTATCATGTTCTATAAACTCTAATTGCCTTGGTCTCACCAGACTCTCAGCCTCCTTAACTCAGGGAGTCTGCTGGGCTCAGTCTGGGTAGCCCTTCCCTACACCATGGTCAGCAAGCTGGGGCAATCAGAGACTCATCTTGTTCACTTACCTTTCAGGGATCATTGTCCTCTGTTGCCTGATATCCATGTCTTGAAAGCCATTCTTTCATACATTTTGGCCATTTCTTTTTTTGTTATTTCAGTCAGCAGTGTAATTCTGGTCCCTGTGACTCCATCTTGGCCCAAAGTGGAAGTCCTTTATAATCCTTCTAAAAATTAGCAATAATATATTTGAGGTTCATAGCCCAGTTCCTGGGCATTCAGTAGTGACCATAATTACAGTGGTGATGGTGGTAGAGAGTAGTGATGGTGCTGATGTCCTCATTATGACTATTATAATAAAGTTTCTTCAGAACTCAATAGCAGATCAATACATATAAGGACATATTAGTAGCAAAAACAGATTTCTGTTCTATGAGAACTCTCCAGTGTCTCTGGGTGGTTCCAGGGAATTTTGGGAATGTGCTCACAAAGTTCTCCCAGTAACACTGTTCCTCCTCCGCTATTTATCTTGGTCCTTCGTCACTACCCCCAGGGCATCTCAGACCCTGCATCTTCCCCATCACTGCTCTGTTGGGTTCACAGTTTCATCTGCATCTCTGCTGAGACTTATGGTCTCTGTCACTGCCCCGACAGGCACTGTGGGCCCATTCCTGCTCTTCTGCCCAGAGATTTCTGCTTTGTTGGATATAATCTTGCCCTTTTGCCTCCCTGGAAAGTAAAACCAATACCCCCGAGACCTCCTGGTGTCAAAGTGCCATAGTAGTAGGGCCCAATTATGGGCAGACCATTTTCTATTTGACACCTGGTTATAGAGAAAGTAAACTGCTTATGCTCTGATGTCTGCCAGATGGTTTAGAGCCTCAGTCCCTTCAAAATTTACTCTCAGCCACCCTAATGTCCACAGGATAGGAACACTCATTGTCTCTGCACTGTTCACTGCTGCAACTCCACACATAACACAGTGATGAGTACATATTAATGCCTCAATAAAAATGTTTTGGATGAATGCATGAGTCCAATGCAACTGGGCTAGGAAAAAGTATGAGTACTCTGCCAACAACTAAGGCTTTTGTTCTGGATCCATGAACTATGCCTGGCTCCTTCTCCCATAAGGGTGAGTTCACACAGGAGGCTCATCAGTCTCCATTACACACAGCTATCTGGCAGAAAACCCCCTCCAATTTGCCAGTCATGCCAAGGAACCTCGACTACACCATCAGGCAGTAGCCCAAGGAGTCACTGCTATCATATTTCCCATCTTAAATAATGTCCAGCTATGTCATCCAACCAAGCCTGCCAGACAGTGTTAAACAATATGCAGCAGATGATAACTACATAGTCCAAAGAACACAAGGCTTGCAAAATAAAATGCCCCAAACTGGCCCATTAACATTGTTTTCCTTCTCTTTTTTCCAAGACCATCCCTTGTTGGTGCAGAAAAATCCAAATTGTAAAGATATCAATTTCCTATCCCCTGTTACCATTGATAAAATTCTAAAATATATGCAGAAACCTTTCTTTGACCACTTGATTTCCTTTTGGCTTACCCAAGCCAGAGGGGTCACACTCAGACAGAACCCTCTCGGGTTCCTTCTTCAGTAGCCATGATCTGCTGCACCTTCCCCTGCAAGCAATGGTACACCTCTTCCTTCACCTTCCCACTCAGTCTCCCTCGTGCTCCATTTCCTCAAAAATCTAGAAGATCGATGTTAAGCTTCTTTTCATGTGTCTGGTGGGAAAATGTGTTGAGTAGGTGATGGGATTGAAGGAGGGCCCTTGTGATAAGCACCGGGTGCTTTATGGAAGTGCTGAGTTACTAAATTCTACACCTGAAACTAATATCACACTATACATTAACTGGAATTTAAATAAAAACTTGGAAAAACAATCTAAGGGATTTACAGGGGATGCATAAGAACACTACCTCACCAGTTCTGCCTCACAAAATGGTGAAAATACAAGAAAATCCCCATAGTAGATGTGGTTATTGAGCTAATGTCTCCAGGGAATATGGTGTCAGTCACAACCTAGAATTACCTTGTCATAACCACACTGCAGGGCCATGATGAAGGACAACCCCTGCTCATCACAATCCTGGAGGTGGCCTATTGACTTTTTGAATAAAGTCAGCAGGGAGCATGCTGGCAGGTCATTGCCAGAGTTAACTGTTTCCTGACAGTCTGGCCATGTTGAGGGTGGTGGTGATTCCAGAGACACTTCCCTGGGCCCTCTATCTGGAGTGCAAGCCCTGCCTGCCTTCTCAAGCCTATTAACACACGTGGACACAGGAGATCTTGGACATCATTCTCATGGTCTTGGAGTCTGCCTCTCTTGACACGCTAAACCTGCCTCTCTTCTGCTGCTAAACCTGCTCCTGCCTCCTGCACTGCCAAGCAGTACAAGCTGTGTGAACTCTGCAGCCCCAGTATGGTTAACATACACAGATGGTCTGCAGTCTGTGCAGCCCACCTATTGATCAGAGGTCATCGCTACTAGTTCTAAGCCTGTGTGTCACAGACCTTACTTGCATGGCAGGCCATACCCCAAGCACCCGAAGCCTCAATGAAGCATGCAGTTTGATCGAGCTGAGGTACTGCTAGAAAGCTGGGATCCATTACAGAGGCCTGCGGCCAACAGAAGAAAATCGCCACTCTTCTGCTAAGCTGAGGCAGGAACCTGCATTGGTGTCAAATGTAGCAGCACCCTCAGCAGGCCAGCCTTCCAGTGTGAAATGATGCCCGGACAATGAGACATGAGGATGGTGAACAGGGCCTCCATGGTCATTTGGTGACTCCAACCAGTCCCACACTTAGTGGAACTTTAGGGCAGGGATAGTCCTGCTAGGTCTTATGTCATGGAGTGAAAACTTCTCCAGTCCATACCATGGAAAGTGATAGGAGCTAGTGGCTTAACATCTGACCTCTAGAAGCATGAGGCCCTGTGTTTGAATATCTGCACCACCATTTCCTAGCTGCAGGACTGCAGAAATTTTCCTCTTAAACCCTCTAAGAGTATTCCCTCATCTGTGAAACAGGGATGATGATGGAACTTACGTTCCAAACTGAGAATTTTTCACGATGATGCATTTAAAAGCACTTGTCACAGGGCCTGGATGGTGGTCTGTGTGCTTGGTAAATGCAAGCAGTTAGGTCGTATGAAGAGTGTATATTCCACAGAGCTGGCCTCGAACTCTAGCCACACTGCCTGCTCAAGCCATCAAGACACTCAGTCTTTCTGAAGCTCAGTGTCCCCGTCTGCACAAAGAAGAGAAGAATAATTACCTCGGGGTGTTGTTGGGGTAGGAGATGAGATGTTTGTTGGTACTATGTAGGCTCTCTATGAATGGAGCATAAAAATCCTGCCGAACCCCATCTAGCTGCTTCCCTTGATAGTGCCTGTGGTACAGAGACTCCTTGCTGGTGGCCTGCCCCTGACAGCCACAGCCTCTCTGTGCCTCTCTGTGATTCAGCCTCTGGCCAGCTTCTTCTCTAGGGCTGAGTACCATCTCTTCCTCTTCAACCTTTCTTTTCCCTCCCTTGTCCTTCAAAAAAAATTTTCCCCTTTTCTTTAACTTTTTATTAGTTTTAGATTTACAGAAAAGTTACGCAGATGGGATAGAGTTTTCGAACTTGGTTTCCATTATTCACTGCTTACATAAATAAGGTACACTTGTCACAACTAAAAAACCAATAGTAATGCATTATTTTTAACTAAAGACCATACTTGATTCAGAAGCTTTGAGTTTTTAATCTAATCCCAATTTTCTGTTCCAGGAGATTCTCCTGGATACAAGCCTACATTTTGATGTCATCTCTCCTTAGGCTCTCTAGACAGTGACAGTTTCTCAGACTTTCATTGTTTTTAATGATCTTAAGATTTCAGATATTTTATAGAAAGCCCTTTAGTTTAGGTTCAGCTGATAGTTTCTGGTTTTTGGGAAAAGAAGATCTTTGCAGAGGTAAGGTGCCATTCTTGCAACATCAGATTAAGAGTATAAGCTATCAGTGTAACTGATCACTACTGACACTGACCTTGACCCCCTTGAGGCAGTGTTGTCAGATTTCTCCACTGTTAAGTGACTCTTTATTCCCTTTTTCCATACTACGTTATTTGGAAGGACGTCACTTGCACAGCCCACACCTAGGGAGTGGAGAGTTGTTCTACCTACTTGAATGTAGAGTCTCCATGTGAATTATTTGAAAGTCTTCTGTGTGGATGCTATATCTATTCTCCACCATTTATTTATTTATGCAATAATTATTTATAGGAGTATGGACTCATGGGTATTGGTTCTGTATCTTGGATTATAATCTAATATTAATTTCTTTTCTTGGTCAATTTGTTCCTGCTTTGGCCACTGGGAGCTCTTTCAGATGGTTCCAGAAGACTGATATACCCCATTATTGTAGGTTTTGAACACTTTCTTTCTTTCTGGCACTACATGATTCTCCAGGCTCATCCTGTGTATTTCTTGCTCCAGCCCTAGAATAAACTATTACTGTAAAGCCTGGTTTGACCAGAGAATGGCATTACAAACTAAGGTTAGATTCTGGATATGCTCATTGCTCCTGAAGTGTCCTTGTGTCTTGGAGTTCTTCAGCTGATAGAACAAGGAAATATATGTGTGTATATATAACCCATTTACATATATGTTATCTAAAAATATTTCTCTGTATATTCATTTGTATCTATAGTAAAGCTAAACGGGATCATAGATCAATGTTTCCTATTCTAACCCAGAACCACATGGGTCAGCTCCTCCCTTGTTTATGACCTACCTCTTCACCAGTGAATGTATAGTGGCTTCAGAATGCAAACCTACTTTGCCAGCTGCAGTACTGTTTGTGCATGGTTCCCTTTGTTTTTAGCCTTGAATCCTTTGACTTTCGTCTTAATAGCAAATAAAGTAATTTCCAAAAGTTACTAAGATCAGTGTCTTTTCCCTTAAACCTTTCCCTGATAAGCACTGCAAATCTAACTCCTTAAGACTCTGTTTTCTGTTGACAGGAAGGCTGGAGGGACATTCCTCTCCCTCCACTGGATAAGGTTCCAGTACTGTGCTCCAGCTAAGTCCTCTCACACAGGGAAGCTTTTGCTATGGAGAAGGTTTGGGTCCGGCTTCACAATGAATGTTTCTTTCCCCCACCAGAGCCACAGGAGATCTTTCTACCATTCTAACTGTGAAAATACATTGGGGTTATTGGTGTGAAAGTCTACAAAAATGTGGAGGACACCTAAGATGGTGGCCCACAGGGGTCTGTCACTGTCACACTAGCACATACTCAGCCTCCAGCAAATTTAAATTACCATTTAAATGTTCTTACTAGTGTGTGACTCCAGCGGCTTCTTCCCTGATAAGCAAACCATGGTGGCTCGCTCTCTCTATGGATGCTCCCCTCTCTCTAGATTTTAGAGTGCTGGTTTGCCTTGCAACCACGGTTCTTGGTGAGTCCAAAAAAAAAAAAAAACTGATTTTCTATTTGTCTAGCTGTTTCTTGTTCCATGAGGATGGGACAGATGACTTCCAAGCTCTTTAAATGTTGGAGCTAAAACTGGAAATTCCCTCTCTTATCATCAGACTGCCTTTCCTCATCTGTTCACCTCACCAGTCTTCCAACCTGCAAGCCCTGCCCCATCCATCCTCTCTGTCAAACCTTATCTGGCCAGCCCTCAGGACTTCTCCCTCCTCTCAACCCTTATTTAATGGTAATTCATTGGACATTTACTCATGAGCTGGTGTAGACCTCTTTTCTGTCTTAAGCAATTATTATTAACCTATTATGATGATTCTATCATTTTTCTCACATATTTATATAACCTGAGTGTCCCCTGGGCCCACCACTTACAGATCCCAGCCAAGGTCACTTTAACACTATGGCCCTGATCTGCCAAATCAATGGCCCCTGCTCATCAAATGTTAGGCTTCCTGAGTCCTCCCACTTCCTGTATCTGTGGGAAAGGCCCCGATCGATGGAAAGGAGGTATCTCATGCATGGTTCAGGCTGTTGCCTCCTCCTCTGTGGTCCACCCTTTCTTAGCTCCCTGATGCTCTGGTCACATTGCCTACCACAATCTACCCACCATCTACTTGGACACCCCTTCTTGATCTCCAAGGCACAAGCAGCTCTACCTCTGACACTCCATTACTAGTCTTACAATTTCCTGGCCTCACACTTTCCCACTAGGGAAAATGCATGCTCTTCTGGAGTCCCAAGCATGGCTTTTGAAGGTAGAGAGTAACATGGTAAGGGGGAAAACCCGCTTTGGACCCCTAAGTCCTGTTTTTTGTTTGTTTGTTTGTTTGTTTTTCCTTTTATCCCTCTCTAAAGAGACTTTTCTTATTAATTTAATATGTTTGCACCATAGATAAGAAGCAACCTACAAAGTCTGCAGTCACTTGACCATTTTTAAATATATGTATCCCTTCAATAGCTCTGTAGTGTTAGATAAATATATTATTTTCTCTCCCTCTAATGCTGAATAAAGCTGACTACAATTCTCTGATGTCAATTTTTTTTCCTTATGAACCCAAGTCGGTCAACTGTGGTTTTGAATTTAGAAGGTACAAATATACATACTTACAAACGTCCATGCCAATGAAACTATTTGTTTTTTTGGAGAACTTTTTCACATTAGATTCATTTGCTTACTGGAAACCCCCATAGGTTTCTTTGGAAACAATATATACCTGACACTCAACTTAGGCACTGGATTGCCTTTTTTTTTTTTCTTCACTAATTTATCTCACTTCTTATGTCTTGTTAAAATTACTGTTCACCAAGCCCCTTATATGTATGTGTGTGTGTGTGTGTGTGTGTGCGCGTGCGCGCACGCGCGCGCGCGCATCTCCTAATTTTTAGTTTATGCACGAGTCACATCACTTACAACATTATTTAATTCTGTGATGGGAGCACAACACAGTTTTCAGTTTCTTTCCACCTTTTTCACCTAGGAGGTAGCTGGGGATCGGTTCAGATACAGCAACAATTTGCCTCTAGCCATACTCAGGTTCTGCTGCTGGGCCCAGTACCTGTGCTGGTCCCTCCCCTAGCTCAGGGGGCTTGCTGTCCACACCTGGCATCCACTGGAGCCCAGACAAATGTGTGTAGGTGCCTGAACCATAATGTGGACAAGATTCAAGTTCTATGCTTCTGGGTCACTGTGAGTCAGAGGAGAGGGCTTGATTGTAGAAGACTCCCATAACCCCAAAGGCTGGCATATCTGAACCTTAGCACTGATCTTGCGGGACTACAATTTTTGGGTTTTTGTTTTGTTTCTCAGTAAACTCTAAGCTTCTTGACACAAAGACTGAATCTCTTTTCTCTCTAGGTCCTCACTATCTAGCACAAGCTTGGCACCCACAAAATGTATTACTTAAATTGATTTTATTATATGTATGCCAACTTCATCTGATTATATGGCATGATAAAATAAAACTCTATTATGCACTCCCCATACCCCCATCAAAGAATTAGGGAGAAACAAATTTGGACCCTAAACTGTTCCTTGCCAAGTTAATACAGAATTCTTTGTGACATAATCCAGGTAAGGAAGGGGCAGATATTATTAGCATAAGAAGGCCATGGTACTAGTTGGCAAGAAATAGAATCAAATTTGGGCTAAAATGCAGAATATGAATTTCTTTTATAGATCCAAGAAGGTCAGGGAGAGGTTTCAGAAAGAAATGAATCCTCACACCAGCAGCAACCATTTTGTCTTTGTCACAGAAGTGGAAGTTACAAGAAGGAACTAGTTCTAACCCTGAGTTCCAGCCCACCATCGCCCCCAATCTCCCTACCAGGGAAACAGCTACACTAACACTGAGCCCACTCCTCCTCCACTGCGTCACCTCCTCTAGGTAACTATAAAAAGGATTGGTTGGGATGGAGGATCTAGAGAGTGTGGCTGAACCTTGGGACAAATAGGAAGGGAGTGAGAACCCAAAAGAAGAGTGCCAGAGCAGAAGAAATCAAAGAGGAAAGGGGCAAAGAGTGAGTCACAAAACACACATAGGACCCTGACCCCATCTCCACCTCCCCAAGAGGCCCAGGTGACTTTGAACCACTGAAGGTATCATAGGCACGTGAGCTGCCTAGAACTTGTCATGGGGAGTCTCAAATGCTCACCCACAATGATATGAAAGATGTATTTTTCTCCTGAAAAAAGTGAATGCTATATTTCTGAGGCAAGTAGACTTAATAAGCCAAGAATAAAGAAATATATGAGTTAAGAGTCTAAATGTACACATTGAGTGACCTCAAATCAGAAATGAGTTGGCTGGCTGAATCCTTAGCTCTAATTGAACAGGACCAAAAAAGCTTAGAAAAGACTTAGTAAAGCTGCTTTTGAAAAAAAGCATCAAACAACAACCAATCAAAGTTCTAGGAAGATTTTTTTAAGGAGTTCACAGCAGAGATAAAAAGAATTTAAGGATGATCTTAAGCAAACATAAGCTATAATGAGGAGCAGTCTAAGTCAGAAAATGAGGGAGGTGGGAGGCAGGCCAGCTGGGAGGAGTGATTACAACTTACAGATGAGACCCAAAACAGTGGGATGGGGCATCTGAGGGCTCATTAAGCTAAGGTGGAACAGGAAATTCAGGTCCAAACCAGACAAAATTAAAGGTCTGTCAATGTGTGTGATGGTTCCACATGCAAGATTGTTGTATGTGTTATAAAAATGACATAGACGGGAACTTGAGGTGCCTGTAGTAAAATGCAGATAGAGTTGGGGCTTTGACAGTCTATTATCTTAGAGACATCAAATCAGTGAGCCTGGTCCTTGCCCCTGTTCTGAACTTGGGAGGTCATGTGGCACAGAAGGCTGCTCTTGTGAAAGTCAACCCAGGTTGCCATACTGCCGGACCCCATGGACATTTGAAGTCCTCATCTTACTTGGCTTCTCAGTAATATTTGATATTCCTGATGCTCCCTCCTTCTTGAAACAAACTCTTCCCTCTAACTCCACAGCACAACACACTTCTGGTTAACCCTCTACCTCTCTGGCAGCTGCTTCTCAATCTCCTTTGCCAATTCCTCCTCTTCTATCCTCAGATCCTGGCTCTACTTGCCAATTTCTCTTTGCCCTACTCTACTCTCTCTGAGGATCTTGTCCATCCCCTGACTTTATACACCTTCTGAGATTAACCCAGATCTCTCCTTAGAACTCCAGACTCATAAATTCAACCTCATGCTTGACATCTGCACTCAGAAATCTCTCAAGAATTTCAAATTCCCCATGCCCAACACTAAAATCTAAACTTCCAGTCCCAAACCCATTCCTCCCATAGTAGTCTCTAAACTGTTGTAAGCTATAATCCTCTGTTCTTTCACCATCAGCACGCTGCACCAACAATTTGTACACAAGTCCTATTGAGTCCAACTCCAAAACGTACTTCCATCCCATCCACTTAGCTCCATCTCTATAGCCACCTCCATGCCCCTGGCCTGAGCTACTGACCTACCTTCTTGACTGGTTCCTGGCTTCTCTTATGACCCCATCAGCCAATTCTCCAGAGAGTTAAGTAAGAATTTTAAATGTTTCCCATTGTTATGGGAACACATTCTTAATTTTTTTTAATGGCCCAAAGATCTGCATTACCTACATCCACCTGCTTTTTCACATAACTCTCCAACCTACTCACTACGCTTCAGTTCCTCGAACTTAACGACGTCTTTCCCTTATTAAGGCCTTTGCAGATGCTGTTACTCCCTCCTTTTGGAATGTCCTTCCTCCATCTCTTAGTAAGATAAGCTCCTTCCCATGCTTTACGTTCTGCTCCTGGACTCCAGTCTAAGTTGACCTTCCTCATCATCCCCTCTCACAGTTACCTGTTCTTTCCATTTTCAGCATTTACCATAATTCTTCATTAAGAAGGTGGCAATTGACTCTTCTGTGTCCACACTGGACCAGGACCACTGCTGTGTTTACCACTGTATAATGGTCATTAAGTATACCATACTTGTCATAGTAGGTATATTATAGTAAGTATATCATAGTAGGTGCTCAAATTGAATGAAAGATTCAATAAATTGTCATTGGACTGGTCTTTGAAGGGAAACACAGGACCCGGGGCTAAGGATGAATGGGCTAGCCCTCTGGACAAAAGAGTTGGGCAAGGTAGCTACAAAGCAATGAGAGATAAGATTACTCAACAAGGAATTCCAAAATGACAGGAAGCTGTGGGACAGTCAAGGCCACAGTGTACTTGTCAGCCAGAAAGTAGACACAAGAGAGGCCTAGAAGGGTAGGAAAGACTCATGAGAAAGGCAAGAATCCAGGCCTCTCTGCAGAAGGGGGCGGTGCCTTGGGGGGAGAGCAATAGCAGAACACTGATGGCTGCCCTACGCTCACGCCCAGTGTGAAATCAAGCCTTGGAAGTGAACCTGGGCACAAAGAGACTTCCAGATTATGGTGAGGGTCTTCCTTTCTGGGAGTGGGCCAAGTGATGGGGAGAGATGTAGTGGCCCAGATCCTGAGCTCATCTTCTGGTACATTCTGCTTAATTTGCCCTTAAGGAGCTGGATAGCTCCTTCCTTATCTCTGCCTTCTGGTGGTGGCCGACAATCCTCAGTGTTCCTTGGCTTACAGCCCCAGAACTTCACTCTCTGTGTCATCACATGGCCTTTTCCCATCACGTGCTGGTGCCACTGTGTCTCTGTTTTTAAGGATACCAGTTAACTTAATGGAGAATGATATCATCTCAACATTTTATCTGCAACAAGTCTATTTCCCAAAGGGTTACATTCTGAGGTACTGAGGTTAGGACTTCAACAGACCTTTCTAGAAGTCACAGGTCAATCTTTAAGGATGAATGTGGGAAGGGCATTGTGTCCCTGAAGTCTAAAGGCAAGACACAGATGTCCAATTCCAGGAAACATATACATGAACCCCACACAGCCAAGGAGGAATGGGGGAGGGGGAAATGAGGAGACATGTGTTAGTGGGGACTGTGGAGAGAGAACCAATGAGGAAAGAAGGGTAAGGGACAGATATGGAGAGGCTAGAGGAGAATAACTACTGGAAAACTCCTCCTCAGTCTCTGGCCAAGCGCAGCACAGAAGTGACCATGTTAGCAGGACAGAAGAAAAGCACAAAGAGCCTCGGGCTTCCTATGGCAAAATGAAGGTGACCATGGGCCCCATCCCTGGCTTCTTTCCTTCACAGCTGCCTCCTTCCCTTCTTTCAAGGCTCTGGCTGCTGCAGCTTGACTCTCATAATGGGGAAGTTAATGAGACCTTCAGTAAATGGATCCCAGATTCTCTCTCCACCCCAAGTAATTATAAAGCTCAGCAATTTTTTTCCCCTAACTTGCTGCTGATTTTCTAATTACTCTTGCTCCAAATAGGACAGTTAGCATTAAAATGAAACCACGCTGAGGTTGTGGGTTCACTCACATCTGCTTGGCTTATTTCCTTAATTTGACAGCATGGTTTTATGGACAGAGAGCAGCAGGTGATACCCACATTTTATAATGGGAGGTTTGTGCCCCAAAAACATGGGAAACCATCAATAGGCATCAAGGTAAAACCCTCCTGTAGGAAAAATTCATCAAGACATACCTACCAGATGGAGTTTAATGAGTGTTAGAATACAGCAGCCTCTGGAAGGGTACCAGAGAGGGCGTTTTCCTTCACTTCTTCCCAATGAAGGAAGTAGCATAGCCCTTGCAACTGGAAATGCATTTCTGAACATGAAGGAGATTCCTTTCACAAAAGAGCAGAAGTACAGCAAGAGGGAAGAAGAGATAGGGGGACTGAGACTGGGAGAAACAAAGAAGGTTTAGGTATAAAGTACAAGTAGGCAATATCAACTAAGCAGAAATGGTTAGAAAATACTTGGGTCACTGCAAAAAAAACGTTGGTCAGGGTATGTATGAAGAAATCTTGTCAAGAAGGTCCCACCTTCAAGCCAAACTGCCCCAGTTACTTTAGTCTGATTAATAGGTATTGTCCTATTGCAAAATTCTGTGATCTCAATGGGGAAGCAGAGAAACTTTCCAAGGTTGGTGATTAAAGGGACCAGCGACATTTAATTGGGAAGGAATCCTCACTGTAAAGTCCTCCATCCATATATCTAAGAAAAACACCCTGTGGCGAGTCAATCTCATTTCCTCTTGCCTTCATCTTAGTGGCAGCTGTGGAGGAATGACTGCTCCCCTTTGTGCTGAGCCAATACCTGCTGGCCCCTTGTGTCCCTCTCTCTGTCTTCTCACATTCTCAGTTGTCCCCCACCAACAGCTCAAAGTCAGTTAGGAAACAAGGAGCGAGGAGTCTTGGGATTCCTATAGTAAAGGGAGGATGTCTTACACCCTCTTTTCTACTTTGTAGTCACGGATGCTTAATCCCTCCACCCCCCCATTCTCTCCACATTCTGTTCCTTGTTTGGAGGTAAAATGAGTAGTTGGATTCAGGATTCTGTAATTCAGGATTGAAGGGAAGTGAATGTGGATGTGAGACTCTGATAGACCTGCGTTCAAATCCTGACAACACCATCCACAGGCGTGTATCCTTGGTAAAGTTCATTCCTCTAAGCCCCTCAGCCTCACCTTCCTGCCCTGTAAGCTTAACAGCAGCTTTCATCTTCAGGTTTACTGGGAGAACACAACATTTAATTAGTCTCCAGTAAACATCATTAATTCAATAAGCACTTCTTCAGAATCTTGGCTGGGAAAGGACATTGGGTAATATGGTCACTGTCCCCGCAATGGGAGGGACTCTGTGTTCATGCAATGGCATCTTTACTGGTGCCCTGGAATCATCTGTTTCTTTCTTCTCTGCCCCCCTCCCAGTTCTTAAAGGCAGTGCAGGACCAAGCTGGTGTGGCTCGAGGGTTCAGTTCATCTTGCTTGCATACCATCTGGCCTATGACCCACCATTAGTCCTTTTATGTCTCCTGTCTAAAGAAATGTCTTGTATTTTGCCTACGGAAGATGGTTCCCTAATGAATGTCAAATAACAATAAAACTTAAGTGTTTTCATCAGACACTTGAGCAGGCATCTGTCCTCCCAGCAGTAAAATATGCTAGGATTTTGGAAACAGCTAAGAAATTTGACACTGGCATTCACCCACTTAGAGGAGAACTGTGATCATTTCAGCCACTGACTCAGAGAAAAGTCTTCATGAGGCTACACCTAAGCTGCAGTTGCTCTTGATGTAAGCCTTCCCCATGGAAGAAGAAAGAAGAGTGTGCCAGGGAGAAGGCAGGATAAGAAGCCCTTGGAGCCCACCGCTGGGTAGAGTAGGGCAGGCTCCTGGGTGGCCACAGCCCTTCTTCGGCCTCTGCTGCAGCCCTAGCCCCAGGATCTGTGCTTCATGGGCACCACCTGCCCCGAGCAGCATGCATGCAGCAGTCCCAGTCTGCCCTAAGCACCAGAGCATGTGCTTACTGGGCAAGAGAGGCTTAAAGTCACGAAGAGAAAAAGAACTATTCAGATACTCAGAACTATCATGTGAGTTCAGATGATCAGGAACAGATTAATGATACCCAAAGGTCTTGAAAGAAGATGCAAACAAGATCATTAAGCTGTCCTCCAGTTTCTATGGACTTGGAAAATGGAAGGTACTAAGGTACTATGGTTAGATTTGGAACCTGACAGTCCTAAGTTCAAATCATGGTACAGCCACTGGTCAACCGTGTGTTTGAGGAAAGTCACTTCACCCGCCCCCACCCCCTTTTTTTAAAGATTTTATCTATTTATTTGACAGAGAGAGCACAAGCAA
Organism: Mustela putorius furo; assembly: GCF_011764305.1. Taxonomy (NCBI): domain Eukaryota; kingdom Metazoa; phylum Chordata; class Mammalia; order Carnivora; family Mustelidae; genus Mustela; species Mustela putorius. Next base: position 106,000,423 of record NW_025421987.1, on the reverse strand, counting down.
GTAGAGCAGCCGGCAGAGGGAGAGGGAGAAGAAGGCTCACTGCTTAGTAGTGAGCCCAATGCAGAGCTCGATCCCAGGACCCTGGGATCATGACCTGAGCAGAAGGCAGATGCTTAACCGACTGAGCCACCCAGGTGCTCTCATTTCAGCACTTTGAGCCTCATTTCCTAGAATGAAAAGTTAGATGTAGGGGTAGAGGTAGGGGAAGAGGAGGACACAGCATTTTTCTTTCAGAGCTGATGAAGGGAGTAAAGTATGGAAACCACCTACAACGTAGCTGGTGCTCGATAAACCACCGCCGGAGAGCAACTCACAGAGCCTATGGAACTGCAAGGTCCACAGCCCCTAAGGGAGAAGCAGAGCCTGATCACCCCTAGTGAAAATGATCAAGGCAGAGGTCGTTGGTGGCTTCCCCCAGGCTCACCAAAATTGGGCAAAATTCAACAGACAATGTACTCAATATACATTGTTTCCTTCAAGAACTCTGAAAAAGATTCTTGTGAATATGGAGAACTGAAGTTTGGATAATAGCAGCCAGGTGAAATCATCCCCCAAGACAGATCCATTTCACCTGCAGGAGGGCCTCCCTGGATGCCGCCATAAGCCTCGTCAGTGTGTTTGTTATCAATTCGGTACCCGAGGATCCCTACGAAGCAGGAGTAGGGACATGTGTCACATTTGTGGATGACACAGCTAAGAGGGCTTTTTGGTCATTGGATTATAGGATTAAGATTCAAAAATATCTCAGTGGCCTTAAATTATGAACTCAAAGAAACAAGTGGAAATAAAATCGTCTGATCATTCCCCTGGGCTCACACCCGTAGCTGGGGATGAGGCCCTCCTGCTAAGTGCAGTGACATCCGTGGTTTAAGCAAAACATAAAAACAGGAAGTATGAAGGGAAGGTAAAGAAAACGATTCCAAATGCCAACAATCTGGCCCACCTGTAGAAGTCAGAGGCCACATTATAGGGGCCACAGCAGCGGTTTGCAGGGTAGATGGCTTCGGATGCATAGGTTGGTCCCTTGCCTTCCTCTGGTGACTTCAAAGCCTATCCAGCCCTCTACATTTTGCCTCAAGAGCACAAGCTATTGTTCAGAAGAAGGCAACCATCTCAGCAAACTGAAGCTAACTCTGGGGCTCGAATGAGCCAAAGACAATGTCCGCAGGAGCCCCAGCCTCACATTAGAGCTGCCTTCTTCATGGGAAGAGTTTTACATTCCCTCTCTTCCATGATCCATTTACTCCCTTTCTGCTGGCAGGAGGAAATAAAGCACAATCGCTGGGCCTCCAGCACAGAACCACCAGGGTGGTTTCTTCCCGTCAATGTGTTTGTGCCCATCAAAGCCACTACTCGGGCTCAATCTTCTCCCTTTGGAAACCACGTTGGCAAAATAGCTAACCCATATCTAACCTCTTTTGCTTCGTTCTCTACTTTCTGTTACTTTAAATACTAGAATTTAGTAGTGGCAGCTAAATCTTAAACTGACTGGGCCTTTTTCTGGCCAAACACTCAATACGCGATAAAATGGAATTGGACACATTTGAAGTTAATGGCGTCTCACTTCCTTCCTAACAGTGTCGAGGCACCAGCAAGCAGAGCGACCTTCCCACTCCCTCGATAACCTCTGCCTTTGGGGAAGGTTTGTGCTGCTCCACAGCCTCTCTCCTCCCAGGGCTGGCTCCAAGTGAGAACAGAAGGAATTAGGGAACCGTGCAGGGCATTTTTATGACATCATGACATAGGTTCCAGAGCAGGGATAAATTTTAAATGCTTGCCCCTCTTTGGTTTTGACCCCAAACTGGAACAGCAGGGGTGATTTTTATAGGTTACCTGGGGAGTATTTGGGAAAAATTTTATTCTTTTTACAGGAATAAACTGATTTTCAAGAAATTCTATCAGCATCTGAAAAAGTCAAGCCCACACTTCCCTACAAAACTATTGCTCTAAACCCTGCCACATGTGTTTGCTTAACTGACTTGTATTTACCTTCAGAGCATTTCAGGGAATAATAAATGCGAGAATTTTAGGATTCAGAACTGAATGACATGCAACCCTGAGACAATGAGATCATTTCTTAACACACAGTCCCATGTTCTTTTCCCTCCTCTTTGGAAATTTTTTCAGACTAGAAGAAATTCCCTGTGTATTATATCAGCATAAACTCATAAAGATTGTTTTTAAAATAAAAGCATATTTTCATATGGGATTCTGAGGGACTTGACCTAGTATGGGCTTTTAGGATTGTATTTTAGACCTGAAAGTGTTAGGAAAAAATCGTATTTTCTCATCTTCTGCCCACAGTGGTAATACATATTTAATTAACATTCAAAGCTTGTCTATTTGTTTTTGTTACATTCTTAGGGAGGCTGAGGTGTCACCAAAACCACCTCTTAACCTGTGGCCCAGGTTCCCCTTCCCAGACCAGGCAGGCTATTTCCAAAACAGCCTTCCAGAACAATTCTCTGTCAAGAGAATCCACGGAGAGCCAAAAGCAGGAGCTCAAGGCTACCTCAGGGGTCCACTCTCATCTCCTTGGGCCCTGTTGTTCCCCATCACTTCCAGGAATCCTGGCTGCCAGGCCCCAGCCACTCTCCTTAGTCTGGGGCCACCTCTCCCAGACTCGCAGGCCTGCTGGCATCCTGCTGTCTGCTAGTCTGCCCAATAATGGTACTGGCTTCTTTATACTGAAGCCATCCATCCCTGCCAGTTACTGTCCCTCCCAAGGCCCTTAGCATCTGCTAGCCTTTTCCTAACCCTTGACCCCTGCCATCCACTGATAACAGAGTGACCAAGAAGTGCTGATTTGTTCAATGTGGTTTTATCTTAATGTACGTATTTAAGTGCATCACGGGGGTGAGGACTGGGTTCTAAGGGGCAGTACGGATGGTGCCCGCCCAAGTGAGCAGGAAGCCCAGCCATGAGCCACATCTCACTGGGAACATGAGGGCCGAACTCCAAATCTGGAGGACCAAAGGCCCCAGAAAATTGGGGCAGGGATGAGTCATGGAGCCCAAAGATCATAACTGATAAGAGATTTAATCTAAATTTAGAAGGTATGGGTACAGGGGAGCAGGGTCCTGGGGAAATGAGGGGGAAAGGAGCGGCTACACTACCAGAGTGAGTCCATAGTCTGTCTCCAGGCCTAGTGGAGAGTGAGGGGATGAGCCATGCCATGCTCAGGGCCAGAGAAGGCAGACATAAACACCACACACTCAACTACCTGATACACCACAATCCGTGTTAAGCAATACTAATTCCAGCAACACTGAATAATTTCACTGATATTTTGTGGAGACTGAAAACTTTGATTTTAATTAGATTAATTTTGTTAGGTTTACTACATTTTTCATGTATTTTTATTATGCCTTGGGGTCATTTCCCCCATAGGAACTATTCCAGTTTTATAATTAAAAAAGGAATCAACATTTTGAATTTAAAATATGGATTTTTAAGTTTTCACTTTCCTGGATCAAAGTTATACCAAAAAACATGCCCGCTTAGAGACTTCAACAACTGGGCTAGAAATGTGTCACGCAGCAATGTTTCTTTCTCACCTAAATGAAATATAACTAGCTCTTACTGACCAACACTGGGAGATGTCTTAGCCTGTGGATTCTTGGTAAAGATTCCAATGTGTCTTGTGGTGAATGTGAGCAGGTTGCCTCAGATCTGGCTACAGAGCACATGCAGGTGAAGTGGCTGCCTTTCCTGGCACTCGGGAGGTGAAAGCTGTCGCTGGATTCTGCTACCTCGGCCCCATGCTGACAAACAACACACTAATAGGCAAGGAACTAGACAACTCTATCTAGGAACCCAGCATGTCTCTTGGCAAAATGGCAGGAAGGTTCTGGTTTCCAAATAACAAAGTTTTGTCAGAGCCAGAGGCCCAACATCCCCCTGCCTAGCTGGACTCTCATGGTTTCCTAGCTCCTCTCAAGCCAGCCTTTCCTTCACCAACAGTCTTATGTGCCATGAGCTGAGCTGGGTGTGGGCAGGGGGTCCCAGAAGAAACCTGTGCTGTGGTCCAGTCCGGTTTCCAAAGGCAGGTCTTTCACGGAGTTTCCACTAAGGGTCAGGTATATGTGAGGCCTAGAGGGAAACATCATTACTCGCATTTTATAGTCAAGGAAACTGCTCTGATACTCCAAAAGATGTAGTGATGTGCCCCAAACCATCCCACTGGCAGAGCAGAATCTATTTTGAACTCGGATTTATTCAAAAAGCCCCAGCATGCTGTCACCTCACTGTTGGGAGCAGAGGTCTCCTACAGACCCCTGCCCTTCCAACTTGGTACCACACCTACAACACCTGGACCAAGGCTTCTTCCATCCAGCACCACAGGTCCAGTACAAATGCCTCATGCCTCGGATCAGAACACCGCCCCAGGCTCCAGACTCTGCACCCTGCCCACCGCCCAGCCTGGTCATCCCTGCCCAGACCTGGCCCAGGGATTCAAAGGAATATAATCAAACAGACAACCCCCCTGCTACTCATACCAACTGTTTTTATATGAACTCTTAGTGATATACTTTCCCCCCTCATCTTGAATGTGTCTGAAGAGCCACAAACTTCTCAATGCTTATGAAAATGAAATTATCCAGATGTCTTTGCAGATGTTACAAATGGCTGGCCAGTATAGCATAAATGCAAAGAACATCTCTCCCCACATGGGAGTATTTGCAAAAGAGAGCTGGAAAAATGACCAAACACGTGCCAATTCCTGATGAAGGTGACTTTTCTTTATCCTTGCAGTTAGAACTTCCATTTAAAAAAAAAAAATCTTAAAATTCAAAATTTGACATTTTTTCAGTGGTAATCAAAGATTACTATTTGGTGATTATTACATTGTTATTAACTGGGAGAAAAAAAACAAGAAGATGCAGTGAGGTATGGAGGGTGATTACTTTCATGTCCTATCAGGGTCAGTCCAGAGGAGAGCCTTGCTCACTTATGTTTGGAGACAGGGAAGGAGGCAGTGTGAAGAGGGGAATGGGAGGGCAGCTGGAGGCACCAAGCTTCATGGAAAGAAGAAACCCCAGCTGATCATGAACACTGGAGACAACTGGTTTGGCAGAGATGGAGAAAGGCAGCAGTTGGAGAATGCCCTGACCAAGAATACAGGATTGGGAGTGGGCCAGGCCCCTCTGAGGACTTACTCATAGATGGTTTTGACAGGAGTTGAACAGTAGTAGGGAGAAAGGAGTAAGAGGCCAGATCCTGGAGGTCCGTGAGTGCCAGGACGGTGAAGCCTGGACTCTTATCTTTGAAGGAAAAGGCAGCATTGGAATTGGAATTGTTCAAAGAGGGGTGTGATACAATGGAAGGAGAGAATTAGGGAGACTTGAAGGAGAGTTTAACCAGAAGGATAAACTGCAAGGGAAATTCTTTAAGTGTACACCTGTCCTATTTTTACCCTGCCTCCTTCCACAGAGAAGTTGAGGGCTCCAAAGCTGTTGAGGGGTGTGGAGAGAGCCATATCGATCCCTTCTGTATCCAGAGGTTTTCTTCCGAAGTTAAGAGGAACAGCAGAGCCAGTGGAAGCCTGGAGCCAGCCAGAGCCTCACACCCTTCCTGCCGGTGGCTGGTTCATCTCCGCTGTCGTCTGGCCAACAGACAAGACCTGCGGAAGCGGCTTCCCACCCAGCCCACACTCTGCCCTCCTGTCTATGCTCTTGGCCGCCTGCCGCTCCCTCAGATTCCTGGATGAAGTCACACCACTCCGGTCCTGCGGCTGTGTCCTTGAGCCTCCCACCGACCTGGGTTTTGGCCCGCCTGCTCACAATCTGCTGCGCCATACACCAGCCTCCCAGCATCAGCCCCTGCCATGGCAGGCCCCAGAGTCAAGCAAGGGGAGTCCCTCTCCAGGGCCAGCGCTGCCAGGGAGGGAGGTGCAGCTTAGGAAGGACCTGTGGGGGGGGGGGCACGGGTCCTAAATGGGAAAGGGAGGGGAGATGAGAAAATCCTTGGCCTTGAAAAGCCTCCTGGTTCTTCAGGTTTTGTCTCCCGTCCCTCAAATGATGTTACAAGGACTGAGAGTCTCAGGCCACATGCTCAAGTAGGCAAGATATGTATACAATCTCTTCATCCCCTTCATCTTATTAAAACAGAATTTCACCACTATTTCAAGCCTCCAGTCCCCTGGGGGACAGCCACCATCTTTGTTAATATGGAGCCCCTTCTGAGCAGAGTTGTGGGATTTCCTTACACAATGCCAAGGTTATGGTGGGAAAAATCTTTCTGTATCCTTGTTGGCATCTGCTAAGCTGTCCTCACGTCATTGGTGGGTCATTTGTTCACGCAGGTTGCTTCGGGTTACCCCTCATTCCAGACCCTGCGACCTCCTCAAGTCCAGCTCTCTCTCAACTACTATCATGCCCCTTCGAGCCCAGGCCACTCAAGGCTGAGAGATGCTCCATGAAGCTAAGTTCCCAGTTCCAGGGAACACCAGAAGCCATTTCTCCTCTGAGGTCTGGCTGCCTCAGGAGGGTTCTGACAAGGCATAAGGGACAAATTCCCTCTGTTCGAATTCCCCAAACCTCTCTGGGGGTTATCGTTCCCTCTTCGGGCCACACCTTGCTCAGGAGCTATGTCAGTTGGTCCCCTGGAAGCAGACCCTGAGGTGAAGTTAGGAGTTTGAGAGGCTTGTCAGGGTAGGGTATGAGCACCTATGAAAGATAAAGAGGGAGGAAGCATGATGGGGCCAGAGAGCTTCCCCTGCCAGGAAGTTCTATGGTCACCATCCATTGGAACTCCAGAGCAAAGACTGCCTATCAGAATGGTCTCATGATGGGCACAAATGACCAAGCTCTGTTTCCCCAATTCAGTCATGGTTCATTGAACACACACACACACACACACACACACACACACCCAGTGCAGGCTCACCTTGAATGCCGTGGGGCGTCCTAAATGTGTTGCAGCTGGGCTCCCGGTGAACTGCACTCCTCCCTGCTGAACGGCAGGCTCTTGGCAGAAGGGAGACCCCAGGGGTGCACCTCTGTGGCTCCCCAGGGGAACCCCACACCTACATATACTCTCCCTCAGCTTGTACCTCATGCAAGATGGGGAATCTTAGTTCTGCCCTTTGTTACTGAAGTTTGGAAGCTTGCTATAAACACCTCTAGCTCTCCGGGCACCTCCTAGGCCCTCTTTAGCATATGAAAACTGTTGAAACCTCCCTTCCCCTCACCTTCCCCCAACCTCAGGGTACATAACCTGCCATCCCTCACAGCCCTGAGCAGCAGCTCTTCCTGCCTACGGGTCCTGTCCCCGTGCTTTAATAAACCACCATTTTGCACAAAAAATAAAATAAAATAAACACCTCTAGCCTCCTAGAGTTCTTTCTAGGCCCCACGGAGGACTATGCTTTTGAAACCTAAAAACCAGAAGTGAATCTTGTTTTCTCTTTTTTACATTATGAAATGTTTCGCCTTAGAAAATAAACTCCGCATAACCTAGCTTGACTGGGAAGAGGTCGTGGAGACAAGGGACACATGTGAGAGTCAGGGAACACCCCCGGTTAAGTTTTGAAATGTCATCTCACCACATGTCTCCTCTTAATGCATCTTCGCATACCCACTACAGAAATTAACTTCTCACCTCCCTCCCCTCCAGCAAGGAAAGAACTCTTTCTCCATTTTAGCAACTACCTCCGGCAAACTATGGCTGTGGGACAATATGGCCTCCATGATCACCCCAGATGATCAGGCAAGCTGGGATACAGAGGAAGCTCTCTCCCACCTCCGGGGGGGGGGGGTGGTGGGTATTCTCCCAGGGATTTCTATCCTCCCAGAACTGGCCCCCTCCTCAGGTGATCAATAAAAGAAATAGCTGAGGATTATATGGTACTTTCCTCATGTCAGGCACTGTTCTAAGCATTGTTGTGACTTATTTAAGCTCCATAGTAACCCCATGAAACAAATACTACCATTATCCCCATTTTACAGATGAGGAGACTAAAGCACAGAGAAGTCAAGTAACTTGCTTGAAGACATACAGCCACTTAGTGGCAGGACCAAGATTCAAATCCAGGTAGTTTGTCTGATCCCAGGGTTGGAATCCCAAATCTCTATAGTTCACCTCACCAACAAAGCTAAACTTAAAAGGGGGCAGTAAAATGCGGTGAACGGAACTGATCCCCACACACAGATGCCAGCAAGCAGAAGACAAGACCATGGAGTCACAGCTCTCAGGAACCCGAGAAAGACAATTCCCTCAATTTATAGACAGAGACACAGGGGACCAAAGAGACTAAGAAACACAGCTGGTGATAGGAGAGCCTGCATGCAAACCCATCTCCTCTGACCTCCATGCTACAAGCCATCATCATTTCCAGGGAAAATATCACTCAAGGTCCACATCCTGGAGTGGACAACTTGGCCCTTCAGTGATAGTACTTGGTACAGACTTCTTTGATAATCACATTTATGACTTGGACTAGCAGAGAGGCATACGATGGGTTGCAGAAAACAGTGAAGAAGCAGCATCACTATGAATGGGGCAGTCTCCTATCTTAACAGGAGAGGGCTACGTCCCCACTCAGTATTTATGATGAGAAGTCATTTACAAAATCTGTTTAATGTGCAGCACGTCTCACAGTCAAGGATGCTACCTTTCAGAGAAAGTAATTTATTACTTCAACAAATATTTATTGGGTATTTACTATATGCAAGGTACTAGACAAACTGGCAGGGATGAAAAAGATAGGATGTCACTTGATGGGCTAACATGCAGGAAATAGGGCACATAGGCAAATGGCCACAGTAAAGAAGAAAGGGGTGGCCTCCATTCTCTGACCTAATGATCACAGTGAGGAATATTAGAGCACTTACAGAGCATTTATGTGTAATGTACTTGGGACACTAGTTCCTCATCCAGCAGCAAACTCCTTTTCATGCTGCAAAACCCTGCTCAAATGTCTACTTCTTTAACTGCCTAGCTCACCCCCAGACCGACTCCTTTTTTCCTTCCTTCCTCCTTTCTTCTCTACCTCTATTACTTCCTCTCTTCTGGTTCCTCTCCTATTTCCTTAAGAACAGAGAGTATTTTTCAAGCGGGTCCTAGGCTAAGCAAGGTACAAGGGCAGTCCATCATGCTGTGGCACCTGGGTCCAAGGAACAAAACTGTGCACAATATTCTCCAACTAGACAAAACCATGACATGCCCTCAGGACTGCAAGGGCCCCAAGGGACCACCCACAGGCTGACTCGGCACACTTTGGACAAAGCCCCATGGCACCCCTTGGTAGTCTGCGGCCAGTGCCCAGGTTCTCTGTTCCTTCCCATATGTGTGTTTGACCACTTCTGGGGGTCTCTCTGCCACCTGAACCACTCAGCAACCCACTTCTGGCATCTCACTAACTTCCCAGATGGCCCAGCTAGGACTAGCTCTGAACAGAGAGCCACCCACCATGAGCCCTGCCCAATCCAAGCTGTCTGCAGCTTTGTTCAGCTACAGACCAAGACCCTGTTCTCCCCACCACCCTCCTTTTCTGCTCAGTGCATCTGGGGAAAGGCCTAGCCCAAGTAAGAAAGGCCCAGAGTGAGGACACACGGAGTTCTTAGAGAGGTGCCCAGCCAGGCCTACTTGGACTTGGAACCAGTTTCTTGGGCTCAAACCCCAGTTCCAAACCCTGTTGGTGAGTGCGCCGGGTGAGTTACAGAACCTCTCTAAGCCTGGGTCTTGCCAATCTGGAACACAGGGGCAGCAATAAAAGCTCTAGAGTTATTGAGAGGAAAAGTGAGATACTGCCCACAAGGAAAAAACACTTTGTAAACTAGAAAGTGCAACTGTGTGCATACTTGAGATAGTCACGTAGCTATTATTCTTACCTGTAACATTATATATCAAGATGTTAGAGCTCAAAGGTAAAGACCTGAGTCCTAGAACCAAGTGGGCTAGTGTTCAAATCTTACCTTTGCCACCTATTAGTTGTGCAACACTGGCCAAATTAAGTAACTTCTCTGTGCCTTAGTTTAGTTTTTTCATCCACAGTGTGTTGGGAAAAGTATCCACTTAAAACATTTAGTTCCAGGCACAGAGTTAGCATTCCATAAATACCAGTGATGGCTACTATAAGATTCAAAAGATCAGTATATTATTGTGTTAGTTTGGGCTGCTCTGAGTGTCAGAGCCTGTATGGCTTATAGATGGAAATTGATCTCTCTCAGTTCTGGGTGTTGGAAGTCTAAGTCAGGGTGCCAGCATGGCTGGTTCTGCTGAGAGCTGTCTCACTCATTGCAGATGGCCATTTTCTCACTATACCCTCGCATGGCAAAGAGCAGAGAACTCTCTGGGGTCTCTTTTATAAGAGGGTTCTATCTTCATAACCTGGTCACCTCCCGGTGACCCCATCTCCAAATATTATCACATTGGAGGGGTTAAGATTTCAACATATAGATTTGGGGAGAACATAAATGTTCAGTCCATACTAATCATATCCGTCAGTACTCCTTCTGTGATGTATATACTCATATGCATATGAGTATAATAACTAATAACTAATATTTGAAAGTTTACACACTTGTTTTCCAAAAGTGCTAAGGGAATCCAAAGCAAGTGATCATTTCCTACCCAGAGAAATTGATGGAGAAGGTGACACTTACCCTGTGCCTTGAAAAAGGAGTAAGATTTGGACTGATAGGTGGAAGGCAGAAAGACCGTGCGAGTGAAGCATGGAGGCACCCTGCCTAGAGCACACGAGCTGGGAACCTCACTGCAGGGTTGGGTGGCAGCTGAGGTCTCCATCTGGGGAAGACAGTATGATGGGGGAGCTTATCAAAATATCGCTACCCATGTCCCGCTCTGACAGGTTCCAAATCAGTGGGTCTTGGGTGAAACCTGGGCATTAATGATTTTTAACAGTCCCCAGGTGAAATCAAGGTGCAGCTTGGTTTAAAGACCTCCAGGCTACCTAAATGTAGCTGCATCAGAGTCACCTGGAAATCTTCTTAAACCACCCCCATCACTGGTCCCCAATCTTAGAATTCCCAATTCAGGAAGTCCAGGTGGGGTCTAAGAATTTACATTTCCAGCAAGTTCCCAGATGAGGTGGATATTGGCAGTTGGGGACCACACTTATAGCCTCAGGCAAGTGCGTAGGCAAACGCATAAAAACCAGCATGAGACGAGGTCATTCAGTCGGCTCACGAGAATCGAGAATCGGCAAGGCCACTCCGCAGAATTTTCAAACTTATTCTGTGGGCATTGAGATGTTGGCGTGAAACATGCTCAAAGCTGTGTATTACAAAAATAAACCTGGTAGCAAGATGAAGGAGTGATTAGAGGGAGGAGACTGAAGACAAGGAGACCAGTCTGAGGGTTTGTTTGTAACAGCCGGGAACCTCGATGGGGAAGTGCAGCCTGAAGTAGGGCCAGCAGGTGACTGCCAGCAACATGGCTGAGGTCAACTCCGGAAGACAGAGCCTCTGTGAGCTGGGAAGGGAGAGTAGAGAGAAGGGCTGCCTGAGACATGAGAACTGGGGGTCAGAGGCAGATCCAGGGTGAGAGATGACATTATGGCTTCAGACAACCTCATCTGTGGACAGAGATGGTCCACAGACTGCTGGGATCAAGAGTTTAGTTTAAGGATTAAAGATACCACCTCAAGGAAGGGAACACAAAATCAGTGGTGATGATGCGGAGATGGAGCCCAGGGATAGGTCCTGGGATCACCCAGCCCAGACACCTTGGAGAAAGTGAACAGAATAAAAGCTGAAAGCCATAAGAAAAGACAGCTAAGGGGAACAAGGTGGTCAATAGCATAAAATGCTACAGGCCAGGGCGCCTGGGTGGCTCAGTGGGTTAAGCCACTGCCCTCGGCTCAGGTCATGATCTCAGGGTCCTGGGATCGAGTCCCACATTGTGCTCTCTGCTCAGCGGGGAGACTGCTTCCCCCTCTCTCTCTGCCTGCCTCTCCATCTACTTGTGATCTCTCTCTGTCAAATAAATAAATAAAATCTTTAAAAAAATAAAAATTTTAAAAAAAATGCTACAGGCCATTGCAGTGATAACTGGAAAAAACATTAAAAAAAAAAAAAGGCAACAACAACAACAAAACCCACAAAATCCAACCTAGTAAAGGAAACTGCTGGGGAGAAAGAACGCACTCTGGTGTCAGAGCCTGCCTGTGCTAACAGAGAGGACAGCCCACACCCCCCGCAGGGAGCGTGATGGTGGGGCACCTGACTCCCTAGTCAGCTCGTGAACCAAGGGCACGGCCAGTGCAAGCCTTGTTCTCACTCCCAAACAGTCTGCCCTCCACTCCTAAGGGACACCAAATGTGCTGACAGAGGGACAGGCCCCTGGGCCTGGCATTAATGTTGCCTCTCATCACTAAGCTCAGACACTGGCAGCTGCTTGTCTCACCAAATGCCTATGCCCTAAGGAGCACACTTTCTAGAAAGGCCCAGCTAGAGGACAGAACAGAGGGAAGCAGATGGCACGTGGCAGAACACTTGCCTGTGATCACAGGTCTCACGTGTGCCTCTGTGAATGGGGATAGATGAGGGCACATACCAAAAGAATGCTTGAGGGACTGCATTGTCCCCCATATCCATAGCTCACTCAGGCCCTGGAACTGGCTCGGGCAGGAGCAGCAGGACAGCTAGGGGTGGTGGGCATGGGCACATGTGAGGTGGGTGTTGATGGGGGCCAGGGCACCAAAGAAATAACATGAACAGCTGTGTTTCGGGATTTCATTTCCTTCAGTTCTGTGGTTCTTGGTGACGCTGCTCTGAGGAATGAAGAGGTAGACCAGGTGAAGAATGGTGGACAGCAAAGCAGAGTTCATTGAGCAACAGTACAAAGCTCCTGAAGAGAAAGCAGGCCCAAGAGGGCTGCCTTTGGAGTTTCTAAGTCTAGGGGTTTTTATTAGAATGAGGGAGGGCTGTTTTAATCTGATTAACCTTCCCTTTGTCACCCAATCAGGTTTTTGTTCACAGGCTCATCTACCCATCAGGTGGTGGTTCACATGGGAAAGGATGGAAGGCTCCTTCCAGGGTGGTGTTTCAAAGCCTTGAGATCAAGAGGGTAGTGGCCACCACTGCCCTAAGACATGCAGACCAGCCACAGGCCACCTGATCAAGCCCACTAGCCATTGAGCTAGCCACCAAGCCTGGGCTGGGACACCCAAGGCCAGTCCCTTCCTATCACGTGCAAGTTGTAAGTCCTCCCAGTAAGAAGACTTAAAGCTGGGGCACTGAGTAGAGCATGAATAACAGGATGGGGTCTTTTTCCTTCTAAGGGTAGTTTCCCCTAAGGACGGGGACCCCTTGCCCCTACCTGCCTTTTTTCCAGCGATCCTCCATTACATAGACCACTAAGACTAACTGCAACTGCAAGGACAGCCAAGAGAGAGCCATAGAATTCTCCATCCCTTCAACCCTGAAACACAAGTCCAGACTTTGCCTCTCACTGAATGAGGCTGGGCCCCTACTTACACTCAGTGGGTGGGATATTGCTCCATCAGAAGCTTTGTTCTCATCAGGTTGGCCTCACAGTCCTCTGTAATAAACCATAAACCATACGTTCCAGTTTCACTTATTAGGAAAGAAAGAAGCATAGATAAGATTGCAGAGAGCAGAGACAATCCTCTCCCCTTTGCAGATCTCGCTGGTGTCAAAGCTTTCAGATAAGGTGCAGGTAAACTTGCCTAAGCTTTCCGGGGCACCCTCTAGTTCTATCTCGGAGCCTTTCAGCTTGCGTCCCTAGGGCAAGAGCTAGAATTGACCCACCAGATAATGTTACTTTGAACTGTTGAGCTGGTAGAGATCCCAGGCTCCTTCCCTGGGGCTGAGGAAGGGGTGGGTTCTAACAAGCTTTGCATTCAGATTCCTTTGCTGGGTATTCAGAGCTCTGTAATTCATCTCCATGGAGTTTTCCAACTGGATTCTTGATATTTCACATGGATACTTGATACTTGACATTATGAATAAAGGAATAATTGGTTTTCATGCAAACTGGAGATTTCTAGATCATCTTATATAAGGTGTCTGGACAGCAGATTCTTTATTAAAGAAATAATGTTAAGACAAAGAACGTTCTTATTAAAGGGTTCAGGGACGATGGCCAAGAGTCATTCTTAAGTACCAGGTCTTATGCTGGTAGCATGGCTACCTGGGTCCCCTGGGGAAGATGGCTTCTGAGCTGTCCCATCTGATGCAGGAAAGAGGAGTAGCCCAGAAGCTCTATTTGCCACCCCATCTGCTTCATGTACAAAGAGGAAAGTGAACCCAGAAGGGTAAGTGGCTGACCCAACCTTGGTGTTTCTGTGAACTATCAGATGTTTTATGCTGCCCTGTGTGCCCCATAAGGTGTCATTGTGCAAATCCCTCTACCAAGAGCCCCTGCAAGGTTGAGAAAATAAAGCACTGCCCTGGAAAGCTAAATGGCAGGCCCAGGAGCTGCTGTAAGTCCTGAGGTAGTAGGTAGACATCTGTAGAGCCCACCAGCCTGCAGTGAGTCTGGGGAAGACTCCAAGCTGGCAGAGGGGAGAGGAGGGGAAGCCAGGCCAGAGAAGAGCATGTCTGTCCTGCACGCACTTGAGTGATCTTCTTCCCTCTTCTGATACAGCACCCTCTCACATCCTCCTGCGTGTTTTGGGTAGTCCTGTCCTTCAGTCACAAGCTGGCCCCTGACCCAGAATTACCCAGGGCAAGGGGTTCACACCCCTAGCTACAGTGACCAGCACAGAGATGAGCACATGGCCCATCCTACAACAATGAGCACCAAAGCCTGACTTGTGCAGAAGAATTAGAGGGAAGTTCTCTTTTTGCAGGGATTATGGAGAAGGGTGAGAGAGCCTAGAGTGGCTGGTGGCTCGTGCCTCCGCATACCAGAAGTCCAACCAAGAGGAAAGCAAAGTCAAAAGAGTTAGAGATGCAAATTTCTTATTCGGGGGAGAACCAGCACTGAGCCATGCTTAAAGCCAGCTCTAACACTGAACTTTTAGTTACATGAGCCAGTAAATTCTCCGTTTGGTTAAGATAGTTTGGTAGCATTTCTGTCACTTGCACAAAACATATTCTAATCTTTACACCAAGAAAGAGCATAATCTTGGGCTTAAAGGTCAAGCATCCTCAACTCACACTAAAGTACTCTGCATCATTGTGAAAGTAGAATGCAATGACCTGTATGTATGCCCAGCATGGTCTCTGACACATGGTAGCTGCTTGAGAAATTCTGGACCAGGTGCTGTCCTGAGCCCAGGAGTAGAGCTGAAGAATAACTACCCCTGCTCTGGGACACAGTCCCACAGCTGTCAGCTGTCAGCTGCAAAGAAGTGGGACATCATGGCATAGGAACATTAATAAAGATGTGATCAGGGTGTCAGAGAAGCAGGAAGGAGGGGAGGAAGCACCTCATGGCTCAGTGTAGAGAACACCTGCTTGAGTACACTATATTGGATATTAGTGATCTGTCTCTACCTATGAAGTCATGAAGTGTTTAAAGCTCTCATCAGTTGGTAAGATAGGAGGAGATAGAAGGATGACTATCAGTTATTGAGCATCCTCTATGTACCATGTACTGTGTACTAGGTTTTCTCATTTAACCCTCTCAGTAACCTGATGAAGTAACCATGAGCATTGCCATTTTATAGACAGAGGAATCAGGTATCAGAAAGGTTCACACTCCCAAGAAAGATTAATCCAGAGGAAGGTATAGCTTCAGGAATAGTTTGATCCAGGGACTCAACATTTTGAGGACCTGGTTTCTTTCTATTACTCACTTCTTCCCTCTGTGGTGGCTTCAGAACCTTCATAGTGGAGGTTCATGGAATGGCCCCTACAGCTACAGGCTCACATTATCCTTTTTGCCTGAAGTAACTAATGAGAAACCTACCTCTATGTCAGCAGCCCCAACTATTGTATACTATTGACTCTGACTGAATCACATGCTAATCCCTGATCCAAGGAATATGATGCTTGAGTGCCCCAGCTGAGTCAAAAGTTCACTCCCAGAACCAAAAAAGGACTCATCTCCCCACACACTGCATATGGATGGAGGGTGGAATTGACAGGGGATCCTCTGGAAGAAGTTAAGATACTAGGTGGCACAAACAATAAGGTCCAGGACAAAAATCTTTCCCTCCTATCTTCTTCAACATGCTTGACTTTATAAACAAAATTCATGCAAACAGGTTAAACAGCTCACAGCTCAGAGCAGTAGAGTAACAAGTCACACTGGCTTTGGGTTCTCCTATGGTCCCAAATAAGAATATGGATGTAGTGGCACATAAGACTATAGACTGTAACTATATCTCTACTTAACTCCAGTCTCTAACAGCCTGGTTAGCATCCTTGTCCCTCAGCTCTAAAGTTTCATGCACACAGGGAAGCCCAGCATAATGGTCCTCTACCTATCTGTACATCAGAACGGCTGGTGGGCTTACACACACACACACACACAGAGTAAAACTGACAGGAGCACCAAGACCCACATCATGTTTGTGAAATTTGTAAGTAACTCATTGGCTCCCATTTATTTTGGACAAAGGATGAGAAGCAAAGAAAAGTGATGACAGTTTGAGTTATGAATGAAGGCACAACATTTGGTTGGAACAGCCATTCGTCCTTAGAGTTAGGGGATGCCTGGCTCAATCTTCACTTCCTCCTCCCTTCATGGAATTCCCTCTGTGTGTTCTTCCAGAGACATGTTCTCTGATCTTAGCATCTATATAAAAAGCTTCAGCTCCCCAGTAAACAAAACCAGACTCCTAATGGAATCCTGTGGGTGGTATGGATGTCCCAAGCATTGCTCACCAGCCTCACTTCACTGGGGACACCAGTCCCAAAGCAAATTGCTGTTGAAGGAACTACGACCAACAGTAACAAGATCGCCATACATGTAGCCGTTGTGCTATATTCCAGAAAATCTGTTTTCCTGAGAAGTTTTATTTATTTAACACCAACACCTTAAGGTGGAGATAATGGGAAAATTATCCCCTCAATATGTCCCCTCAGAATTTAGGATTGGGAAATCATTTCTCTCTCCTCCTGATCTGACATGTATCCTTTATTAGACAGTGAAAATCGAATCTCCTAGGTATTTCCATTTATGCCTTAGATTAGTTTCCAAACCTCCAGAACTAATTTAGCACTTAGTTTTTTGTAGTCAAATTAGGTTAAGGTTTTGGTGTGATTCTTTCCCCCATCCTCAGTGTAGTGTCTGATCTTTTGTTTCCTAGTCTTATTTCATAAGTACGCTTTGTTATAACCTATAAAAATTTTCTTGGGAAATAAATAGTGTAAACATTATAAATAAATTGAGGTGCGTGATGCTTTATTTTTCCTATATTCTCCAGCCAGGGAAGACCTGTGCTTTAACTGGGTTCCATACCCTCCCTATTGCCTCAGCTAATCTGTCCACAACACATGAGCCCTCAGCCCCGCACAGAGCCTCACAAAGCTTTTGTGGACTTCCTTTCTTCCCTTTCACCAGCTCCTTTCCCTTTCTTCCCCTGTCCGACTTGTGAGGTAAACTTTGCTTGAGGAAAACCCTAACCAAACACCTCCTTTCCCTCCACATCCTAGAAGAGCCTCAGATCAAACAGAACAATTAACTCAGCAAACAATACCATTAGCAGAGCTCCCTCTGCACCCAGCAGCCCTAAGCCGAACAAACACCTCTTGGAGCATATGGAGACAGGGAATTGCAGGCGGGGATTTTATGGGCCTCTCAGCAGGCCTGCTCCAGCTCTTTGGGAACCAGACAATTTAGCATATGTCACTGTTCCTGGCTGCCTTGGGGCCTTGGCTGGGGAACACAGGCTTCTGGACTCAAGTGATGGCATTCAGAGTCAGGTAGGGATGAGGCTGCTTTCCTGGTTGTGCACACTCAGAAGCTACCACGGTCAGGACTCAGGCTCCTTGAGGCCAATGACTGAGAGAACTCTCCATGAGGAGAAGCTTCCCTCAGTTGTTCCAGAGCCTGGCACATAGTTCACATTCACCACAGCCTGGGAAACTTGGGTACTTGGGCAGAAATTGAAATTCGTCAAAAATCTCAATGTACCATAAGAACAGTAGTTTTTACAAAAATCAGAGACTAAAATGACCTATTAAGGTATCTTGTCCACCCCCTGTCACCACAGGATTGGTCCCTGAAGAGTTCTGATGGCTCATTTTTAAATAACTCCAGCAATGAGCTTTCTATCACAGAACTCCCCAGGAGAAACCATTCTAATGGATCTCATTCTTTGGAAGTGTACCCAAGATCCATCCTAATTTCTCCATTTCATAAGCTGCTCCTTGTACCATCCAAAATGACTCCATAGCTCTTGCTGTGTTCTCTCCGTGAGGCACTTGGCCATAGCAGTCTTGTCTTCATGTACTTTGTAATCCTTTCTTATTTTAGAGAGGGGCTAATTGATAGGTTTGAAATTTGTTAAGTGCTTGATGAAAATATATATGAAATACATACAATCTCATAAAGCTTTGCTTTGCAGTGAAAGCAATCAGAAATTAAAGGTTAAACTGCAGCAGGCAGAAAGTAAACTGAAAACCAGACAGTATAAAGTAGGGATGCAAAACTCAGGCTTTAGAGTCTGACCAGCCTGGGCTCAAACTCTGACTCTGCCACTCACTGCGGGTATGACCTTGGTATGCAATAACCTCTCTGAGCTTCCCTATCCTCATCTAAAAAAAAATGGGAATAATGATATTGCTTATCTCAGAGTATTGTTGGAGAGGTTAGGTAGAAGATCAAGGATTTGATATACTAACTCATTAAGTAGTATTAATTTTTAACTATAGTAGTTTAGATGCTAGAAATATATAGTAAGGGCAAGAATTTAGAGTAACTCTTCCACATCCAGGGTAGAAAACCACAAACCAAACAAAGAGCTTCCTCCATTCCTTTTCCCTGAGCTAGCTATGTACAATTGCAGCACTGCGCTGGACTCAGGAGGAATAGCTGGGGAAGTGAGATGCTCTCTGATTAAGAGGTTAACACTATGGGCAATGGCATGGCCCTGCAGAGCCAACTAGATGCCAAGGAAGTGAGAAGAGGAAGAACTAACTGAGAACTGAGCTCAGGGTTGGTTTCATCTGGACTGGTCAGGGAAGCACTGATGTCCTCCAAGCAGAGGTTGGCCCAGAGCCACTCACAGTTCTGGGGACAGCATCTAATGCAGTCTTGAGGTATTCATTCTTAAGGAAAGATCAGCATGGCATTAGATTATCTGTTTAACCAAGTGGTCAGTCGCACTAGCCCTGTGTTAGAGCTTTTCAAGTAGTGATAGAAACCTAACACTAAACCAGCTTAAGACACACACACACACCCAAAAAAAGGGTGAATTTGTGAATGATTCTGGGGGGACCTTCAGAAAAACCAAGCCTCAGGAGCCCAGAGAGGAGGATTATCTTTAGGAGCACTGGAAAAGGAGAGATGCACTTGTTCCAGACTTGCTCTTGTTTGGAGCTGGAAAGGTGAAGAGACAGGTGAGTAGTGACAGAGAAAGTTGGAATGTATCCAGTGGCAAAGAAAGAGAAAGAGTGGCTAATTTCACTGCAAAATCACAGGAAGCTTCAGGAATTGGAGGCACCAGGTGCTCCCTCTGAAAATGGGGGTGAGGGTAGTATAGAAAAAAGTAAGATGTGCTATATACATATAGAAGAAGCACGTTGGCACTCCCACACCCCTATCTCCACCACAGCAGAAAATGAGCTGTTTCTTCTCTGCAGAGGGTCACCTGAGAGCTTCTGGACTGGGGGACTAGAAGAGCTGAGGGCTGGGGTGCCACAGCAAAAACAGAGGGAATTAAGTGACAGTGGGTGTGCTGAATCAGAGCCCCACTCCCCTTTCCCATGCTTGGCTATGGGGTGGGAAAGGATGGGGCACTGCCCTGCTCTTTGTCATTATATGCCTTGAGGATTCGTTTTCTTTTTAAAGTATAGGTATAGATACATCTTGGTCTACACGTGTATTTGTGTATGTACATAGATAGAGACCTATATCTCTAAAATTTTTGTTAAGCAGGCCAGTTTGGTGTTAGAGATACCTAGATTTATAGAAATCCTAAAACTTTCTAGCTGTGTGACCTTAACCAAATGCCATCGCCTCCCTGGATTGCTCATCTATTCCAGAAGACAACAGACTTAAGATGGCCAGGAGCACAAGGCTTGAAGCAGTTCAGATAGTTCCTTCTCCTCACCCTTTGTCATTATCATCTTCATTTTCTCTACCCTCTGTCATCTCTGCTGTCACTTACCAGCACCCACCGAAGAATGTGAAAGGGGTCAGGTTCTGAGACCAAAGACTCACCAGGTCGGGAGAATGGGAGGAAGAGCTGATGTGGGTGGGGCCTGAGGCAGGGGTGGAGAATTGCTTTGAGAAGACTACTTCCTTCCCCTGGGAAACCCCTACCTAAGGGGCAGTGTTTACAGCACAGGGTTTTATTTGAAACTTGAGGACAAGAACGGGCTAAATTTTCAGGAATTTGGAGCCAGTTATAAAACACACAATAATTTTTAATTATTAAAAATGAGATTATAAAACTTATAATGAAATAAGTCCTATTAAAAACAAAAGTACAAACCACTGAAAGCTCAATAGCTCCTAATTATTTGAACATATTTGACTATAATCTATGTTCTTGAAGTTATCTACTGTGTCTGCTATTATTTATGTGTAGCGATGTCATGTTGGTAGCTGAAAGTCAGCCTTGGTGAAAGATTTACATCACAGAAATCAATAAACGCTATAAATCAAGACCTTTTTAACTCAGAGAAGTGGTATTTAAACTTTCACTAGCATACCATTGGCTAGAGATCAGGAATACCAGAATCCAGAAATCTGGCTTTCCAAAGGCTCAATAAAAACATATGTTTTGGCAACCTCCTCAGAAAACTCTTTCATTTCCTTGGGTATGATGGTCTCTAGTAACCAGCCAGCATCTGAATGAACTGTAGGGGAGGAAACACTTTTCCTCCAACCCTCTTCCCTTCTGTAACAGGAGAATGCAAATTAAATTGACAGAAGACAAATTAACAGAAGGACAAACATGTTCTATTTGATGTTAATATTTTTATATGCACAGGGTCTTCACAGAATTAAATAAAAAAAGGGGAAAGAAAGACCCAAAGAAACAACCTCTGGTTTTGTTTTTGTTTTTTAAATATTTTATTTATTTATCTGGTGAGAGAGTGAGGGAGAGCACAAGCAGGTGGGGCAGCAGGCGGAGGGAGAGAGAAGCAGGCTTCCCACTGAGGGACTCGATCCCAGGACCCCACGATTATGACCTGAGCCGAAGGCAGATGCCTAACCGACTGAGCCACCCTGGCGCCCCTAGCCTCTGGGGTGTATGCACCACTTGAGAAAAGGATGATAACCCTGAAGGAGTGAGGAGACAGGAGAGGGGCTTGGGCTTTCTAGGGAGGTGACCTTTGGGAGTAAACACACGGGAAACCAGACATACATGAGGGTGTGTTTAAGCAGACTCCTCTGTCTCCAGTGGTCAGGCTCACTCTCCTCATCCAAGTAAAGGAAGTGATAGGCAGAGCTCATGCCCCCTTCACAAAGAGAAATTTATGCCCTGCTTTTAGGCAGACAGGGGAGGGCAGAGAAATCTTCCCAAATCTTTTCAGCTGCCTCCAGTTCAAAATAATCCTTATGCCAAAGGGGCATATTTTGGGGTGACATTCTGATGTCCTTTAGAACGAACAAAAAAATGAAAGTGACTATCTAGAAACCTATCCCTAGTACTCAGAGCATTCTTTAACATGTGAAAATCCTCTTAGTCCTATGACTCAAAGTATGGTCTGCAGACCAGCAGCATTGGCATCACCTGGGAATGTGTTAGAAAAGCAAAATCTTAGGCTCCTTCACAGGCCCACTGACAAGGAATGCGCATTTTAACACAATAAAGTTTGAGAAACATTGCTGTAAATGTCAGCCCCAGCCAAAATATTCCCCAGTTAGCCAGGATGTTTTCCCTTCCCCGCCTGAAATTCTACCAATCAGAAATCCATTGTGGTTAACAAGGCTTTAAAAAGGCAAATACCTCTGAGTGGGTTAATGGCCCAGCCCTGAGGAGAATTTGTTCAAGGAGATTGCTTTCCTCCCTTCGAACCTTTACCTGAGATGCACAGTGCCTACAGAATGGAGGTTTTATTTGGAAAAGGCAGGAGAGAGCAAAAAGGGAAATAGTTCAGTGACTCCCCAGGATCACTGCAATAACCTTCCAACTCTGTTTCTGGATTCCTCCCTCACCCTCTGCAGTCTAGTCTTCACTTAGCCCTTAGAAGAGCTTTTAAAAATGCAGAACAAGTCGTGGAATTCCCTTCCCACTGCATTTGGAATAAAATCTGGATTCCTGACCCGGACCAGAACACCCAGGAAAATCTCCCCCAGCCACGCCAAATCCCACTCCTGCTCTCCAGAGCCCCAGCTGGGCCGACCTGCCTCCTTTCTCTGGGTACTCTGCCTGCTGGACTTGCTTTCCCTCTGCCTGGAAATCATTGCCCCTTGATCTTCCCTGAAGATCACTCAGTCTATGCTTAAAGGCCTCCTTTCAGACAGGCTGCTGCTGACCAAACCCTAGGTGTCGTTCTGTCACATGCCTTTCTTTCCTTTATTGTAAGCATTGCTATTTGAACTTGTCAGACTTTCTCATTTGCTTATTTTCTGTATTCCCCAAGATACACACACATGCACACACTCACACACCCACCCCCAGACACACACTAGACATAAATTCCATGAGAACAGGGATGATGTCAGTGCCTAGAGTGGTACCAGCATACAGTAAGTGCTCAATAAACACTGTGGGGCAAACGCAGGTGTCAATAAAGGTTAACCCCATGGCAGGTGTTCCACTGTTCACCACCACCCCCTGCCCAAGACCAGCTCTGTTCACTGAAAAGGAAAAGGAACTGGTTCATCATCCTTATTCTGCGCCCCATACCCTGTGGCCTTTCCCCTGCTCCCTTCCAGGACACAACCTTGCCATTGGTACTATGGCTGTTCAAGTGAGAAGAAATTTACAGAGGGCTCATGAAGTCAAGCTGGTCTGTGGGCTTAGAAACCCCATCAGTGGCAGGTCTCAGAGTGGATCTGACTCGAGGACACTAACCACACCTCCAGAGCCTCATAAGATTCCAAATGCCCAACTAGATACTCAGGAACCCCTGATCAGGGCAGAACCTTCTTGGAAGGCCACATTATTACAAGTCTGCTTGCTAAGTGGAAGTCAAATAAGAAGGCGATGCGGATGTGATGACTGCCTCCACACATGCGCACCTCCACACAGGAGGCAGATGGGACAACTGCCAGGGAGACAGAGTCCCCGTCTGCACTGCTTGCTACAGGGATGGGCCCTGCTGGGTGGGCCTCTGCCACACCTCTTCATTTGGGATTGCACTGTTCACCAGGAGATAGCCTAACTACTGGGCCATTTTCTACACACAGGTTCAGTATGTTCCATCAAGACCGGGAAGTTTCTTTGCCAACTCTGTTTCCTACACAGATCTCCCCTGTGGACCTGGGACATCTCTCCACGGATAGCTTCAGTGGCCCCATTTCTAGGTCCCTAGAGACACGTTTCTGTGGCTCCCGAAGATCAGCTATCTGGGCCATTGTGGACCACTGGTCTCTTGCCATGGGTACCCATCCTCTACTTACCACATTATTTTTATGGGAACAAGTCCTCTGTGTTCGCAGAAACCACTGACAGGACAAACTGAGGGGCTGCTATCATCTCATCTCGCTGTTAATAACACACCTCAAAGGAGGAAGTGCTGTGGGGCTTTTTCCTCCTTCTCCCATGGAGTATCCTTCGTGTCCTCTATTTTCACATTTTGTCTTTGTCATAGAGTGTGTGAACAAACCACTTTTCCTTGCTGTAGACCTTCCTTCATTGCAGGCTTTTGTCTTATAAAGCTTAATAGGTTAGGGAATGTCTGCCCACCCCTGCTTCTTTCTCCTCTTCTCAGGATTATCCTGTCTGTTGGACTGTCTGGAGTAACAAAGGGAAGAGGAGTCTGCAGGAGACAAGACTACACAACAACGTGAGGAATGTCATCCTGCACCTGCACCGATGGGCCCCAGTACCCAGCTCTCCATACTCTGGAGTGTCCCTGCCTTGAGGGCCACATGTCACCACAGATCTGGTAGTCCTGGCCCCTGTGTATGGGGTTTTCTTCATGTGACCAGAACCAGTCTGAGAGACTGCTTCATCCTCTGTCCCTCCTTGCTTTGACTCACTTTTCATTCCGTCTCCTCCTTGGCCCTCTAACACCCCTAGGATTGTCAAGTCAGCCGAGGTACCCTTACTGGGCTTGAAGCAAAGGCCTGGGAGAGAGGGATCAGGAAGAGGTGGGTGTGGGTCTTGGGCCCAGGCTTGAGGGGGTGCTTCACCTGTTTGGTGGCAGGAGGCAGCTCTAGAAGACCTAATGTTTCCCATGTACTGAATTCAGTAGCAGGGGCACTAGGGTATAGGGAGTGGGAGCTGCTCACCTGGGGGCCTGGCCAGAGGCAGACCACCTTCTTCTTCTCCTCAGGTCTGACCCCTCACTCTTCCTCCCTCTCACCCCAGCCCTGGCCTCCATGCTCCTCTCCTCATTGGTCACCCTCCTTTTTCTCTCTATCCCAGATCCCTTTAAACATAAGCAGAAACAAATTATTTATGAAGAGCCCTCATTTACAATGCATCCATAATGCCTGGGAAGACACTGATAATTTATTTAATGAGCACAGACATGATGATTCACAAACGATGATTTCAGTCAGAAATTAGCTTCATTAATTTGCTGTGAGCCCTCTGCTTTGATTTAGAGCCTCAAGAGTCCCTCAGGCCCACAAATCTCCTCAGCACTACCATTGCTCCTGCCTGAGTCCGGCCAACGTGCAGCTCCAGATCACCTTGCATCACGGCCTTCCCACCTAGCCCAGTCTTGTGGTGACCCCACATCCTGCCTCTGGGTCAACCAGTTCCGCCCTGCAGGAACCTCCCTAACCCACTGTGCAGTTGGCCTACCTGGGCCTCAGGGTGCCACCTGGGGGTGTTCGGGGCAGCAGCAGACAGTAAAAACTGCCCGAGCTATACTGTCCTAAGTACCCTCCTCCCAGTACTCAAGGACCTCATCTTTATCCCCTAAGCAAACGTGGATTACAGTTTGCTGCCTGCATGAATTTTAAGTATTTGTATTTTTTAATTTGGCTATTTTTACCCATTACACGAATACATGGGTTAAAGAGACAAACAGTTCTATAAACCTTGTATTCATACAATAAAGAGCCATCCCCCCTCACTATCTCCAATTTCATTTAGTATTTATCTCCTTGTCTTGAAAAAATATGCTTAGATTATGACTTTTTTTATTTTCAATGTCAGACATTAACTCTTGGCTTCCCTGTATAAAATATGAAGGCTTAGTTCTCCTTCGCCTCACCTCCTCCTCTACCCACACATACTTCTAGGCCAAACATAGCAAGCAACAGCCCTTGGCCACCACCTGCTTCCCTAAACAAAGTGTTAGTGGAATACACTCATGGCCACTTGCTTCTGCATTGCCCGTGGCTACTTTAGTGCCTAAACAGCTCAGGCGGGTAGCTGCGATGGAGACCAACAGCTCACAGAGCCTAAAATATTCATTATCTGGCTCTTTTCAAAAAAGCTTGCCAACTTGTGTCTGTAAATTGTGTCTTCGCATCCCACCCATGCCGTTCCACTCAATTTTGGTTATAGATCAATACCCAGGGGATCCGTTATTAGCACGGACTAAGTGCCATGGCCAGCTGAGCCATGTAGTATACTAGGAGTACTTCTCTTTCCTCTGCCTTTGGTCTTTACTTGCATTTGTAACTGCCTTTTTTTGCCTGTTCCAATTTCTTTGTCTTTAGTATTAAAACTCAACACGTGATTCACCAGGAGTATAAATCTACTTAAACATATGAAGGTATTAATTTTATCCACTTGAAAATACTGTTTTAAGAGCCTACCGACCTGGGGCACCTGGGTGGCTCAGTCAGTTAAGTGTCTGCCTTTGGCTCAGGTCCTGGTCCCAGGGTCCTGGGATCCAGCCCCACGTTGGGCTCCTTGCTAAGCAGGGAGTCTGCTGCTCCCTCTGCCTGCTGCTCCCCCTGTTTGTGCTTGCTCTCTGGCAAATAAATAAAATCTTAAAAAAAAAAAAAAAAGAGCCTACTGACCTACTCCAAACTGAACAGATTATTCTCTAGGCTGCTGCATGGCCCTCATGCTGCTGCAAGTAGGGGCCTTCACTTCTATCTTATACTGGATCCCCTATTTCTGGGATTTAGGTCATTCACTTTCCTGATTTACTCTAATTTTAAAGGAGCACATACTCCACTATCATCCCAAGAAAAAAAATATAAAAGTAGTACAGTTTTTGAAACCCTGAATGTCAGAAAATGGCTTTACTCTATCCTGATCATAATATATTGTTAGACCAGGAATGCTAATAGAAGGAAATTACTTTACTTTGTAAGTCTAAGGTCAGTTTCCACTGTCTTCTATCAGTCTTACTGTTGAAAAGTCTGATGTCACTTTGATTCCTGATCATTTGGTGCAGGGGGAGGGGTATGTTTTTCTCCCAGCAGGACAAGTGATCTCCATTTTCCTTAGTGTTTTCAAATTTTACAATGTGCCTTGCTTTGGATCAATTTCTTTCCTGTGGGCAGGGCACTAAGCAGGCCCTTTCAGTCTGGAAACTCATCTCCATTCATTCTGGGAAACTTTCAAATTATTCCTTTGATGATTTCCTTCCTGCCAATTCTCTATTCTTCCTTTATGAAACTCCAGTTGTCTGGGTGGTATATCTTATGAACTATCTTTTAACCTTATTTTTTTTCTTTCTTATATTCCATCTTGTTGTGTTTCTACTCTATGTTCTGAGAAATGAATATGAATGGACAGCTAAGAGACATCAGTCAATTGAGGAAGCAGCTAACATGACAGACTGAGACCAAAGCATATAAACCTAAAACTACTAGGAGGGAACAGAATATTCGAGGAAATGAAAACTTGAGGAAAATTATTATTAATATTCTCACAGAGATATGAAAAAGAACAGGAAGCTTTGAGGAAGTGACATTTGGAGAACACAGTAGCAGCACATGATAGCAAAACTAGAATTTCAACAGAAGTGGAACACTTGGAAACCAAACAGAAGTTCTGGGTTGGCCTGGACAGCCATGACAGCTTGGCTGAACTGCCCCTTGGGGTTATCTCTGATGTCATTATCTTTTGGTCCTTCATCTTGAAATGAGCAAAATCAACAGAAAGGGCAGGGATGAAACTGGCCACTAGTGGGAGGGAAGGCTGGGATCTCAATATTCGATATCTAACTATTCACTTAATCACCCTGCATTCACAGTGGTTCTTCCACATTCAGGTGGGCCAGGTGTTATCCCGGTCCAGAGACCTTGTGTCCATAGTCTCTCCCAAGAGCGAATTCACAACTCTTCCATTTACCATCTGGCTGTGTATAGTGGTGAAGAGGATTGAGGAGGGCAGGGGTACAGCTTCTAATATCCTATTAAACTAAACTTTTAACCAGTTCTATTTTAACTCTACCTTCAGCCCCACTTCCAAAGGTACATGGTACCACCAATTATAGAGACTTTGAGGGTTCTGGGAGAAAAGTTGAGTTATTTCTTGA
This sequence comes from Mustela putorius furo, assembly GCF_011764305.1. Taxonomy (NCBI): domain Eukaryota; kingdom Metazoa; phylum Chordata; class Mammalia; order Carnivora; family Mustelidae; genus Mustela; species Mustela putorius. The sequence continues at coordinate 105,972,803 of NW_025421987.1, read as the reverse complement.
CTTTCCCTAATGCTGATGTAGGATTTAGCGTTATTGCAAGAGCCCTATCACTCTATCTAGCTGCTAAGTCAGTTATCACTAATATAGTCTTTCCAACTGCCATATTGTTGGAGATATTTCTCCTGTTCTCTTTGTTCTTATAAAGATGATTTCACCTTTGGGGATCCCCTTAGTGTCTTTTTTAAGATTTTATTTATTTATTCGAGAGGGCAGAGGCAAAGGGAGAGAGAGAGTCTTAAGCAGACCCCCCACTGAGCACAGAGTCTGACATGGGGCTTGATCTCACAACACCCAAGATCCTGACCTGAGCCGAAACCAAGAACCTGATGCTTAACTGACTGTGCCACCCAGGCACCTCCCCCTTAGTGTCTTTTAACCAATGTTTCAGTATAAATAAAAACTAAATGCTTATGTTTAATGTGCCATCTTTCAAAGAAGTCTCTCAATATAAAATTTATGACTATTCCCTCTTTGTCTACGTCATTGGTGTTTCCTACAGACCTTACTGTACACAATGCTCAGAGCAGCTACTCAGTAAATAGCAGGCTGGCCCCAAATGAACACTTAGGGTACATTTGTGGAATGGCTAAATTCTCTTCACACTGTCACCATTTACTCTTCAGTCTTTCTTTCCTTGGTCCAGGCTCCAACCACACTGAACCGGTGCCTGTGCCACCCACTCCGATAGACACTAGCCACCCAGATCGGGTGCTGTGTCTCCTGGGAAAGCCCTGCCATGACCCATAACTGCACTTGTACATGCGCTCTTCCCTCCATCTGGAATGTGAGCTTTTTTCTCTTGGTTTAAAGTGAAGGTCTTTTCTGGGAGGCCTTTTATCAACCAGTCATCTCTCCCCAAAATTCCAGAATTAGATGCCTTTCCTCTGTATACCCAGAGAACTATCAATTTGGCCTTTTATAGTACCTGACGCGGTTTGTTACAAACGTATGTTTACATATTTTTTCTCCACTAGACTATGAATTCATCCAAGACAAGTACTCATATCATTTATCTCTGTATCCTCAAGACCAACCTCAGTGTCTAGAATTGGATACTCTTCGGGGGAGTAAAGAATGAGAAAGGAAGTATGCAAGAAGGGAAGAAAGAGGAGGAAGGTAGGAAGAATGGGAAGGATTAAACCTGGCATTCAGTTTCATCTGTTCTGTGCCTTCATCACAACTCATTTCTCCTAACATTTGACTTCTTAATTGCTCTCAAGTGTATGCTTCCCATCCTTACAGGAAGTTTATACTTCCCACGTCCTTGACATCAGATTTGGCCATGTGACTTGCCTTGTCCTTTTAAACATGAACAGAAGGGACAGGTGACACATTAGAGCTGAAGCCTCAAAGCTGTGGTGTGGTTCAGCCATATTTTCATTTAATTTTTTGTCACGGGCTGAGTGATCTACCAAATAGGAGCTGATTCTTCTTCCTTTCTCCTGAAAGGAAGATCACAAGCAGCAACGCTATAGCTAGTCTGCAATGGAATTGACCTCCATGTGGATGAAGAGACAGACCTGTGTTACTGTAAACCACCAGTAGAGGGTTGTTTATTATTGGGTAGTGACTTAGCCTAAGGTGAATGACAGACTGGTACAGCTGTGAGCATGACGGTCCCAGGGGTGTACAGTGCAAGAAAAGCTGTAAGATGTGAGAATACATCAGTTAGAACATCATCCTATTAGCTTCCTCTCCAACAGTGAAATCCTCTGCCCAGCACCCTGGGCCTTTGAAATTTCGTCTGAACTCCTTTGGTGCCAGGGTAGGGAACTTATCAGATTGTGTGTCCATTCATTTCATTGTTGGGATTCAAACTGTTAAAATAGTTTTCAGTTGGTTCTCTCCCACTGGTCCTACTCCTGCCACCTGTAGCCACCCAGATCAATCCACTCTGGATTCCACAGGACTGAACTTGAGTTATTAAAAGTTTAGTCATGTCCAGACTAAACATTCCCAGTTCTTACTTTGTAGGAAGTCTTAGAAGATGAGACTGAAGCTATTCTGACTCCTGACAACAAATGAAAATAATCTTTCTAGTCCAAAAGTACCGTGACTCTTTGCATACTCCACAAATGGAAATGGCATTTTTTTAAACAAGATTTTCCATTTCGCAACTTTAAAATTCACAGAAATACACAATCAATGAGCTTGATCCTTAGTAAAATAAATCATCAAATTTTGCCAATATTTTTCCAAGAAAGCCTTTTTAAAATGCACATGATTTGTTTAACATGTTTTGAAAACAATGTACATTTTAAATGCTTCCAAATACTCAGAGAGGAATATAGTCCTATGTAGATGCCACTATTTTCAGGAAACCCATTGTTGTTCTATTCTAATGAGCTTTTCACTGATTTATGCATTGTGTTGCTTTTAAATAACCAAAGAAATAATCATTTGGAGAAATAAACTGAGCAACTCCAGAGGGTAGAAGAAAAATCAGTATGATCAAATAATGGGGGGCGGGGGTGATTTTCACTTTGAATAAACAGTTCTCTTTTTCTATCATTGATCCTTCTTATTTAATTAAAAAAGTAAATCATGAATACATACGTATCATAAAAAATTCAAAGACTATTGAACTCTACAGAGCACACTGTCCAATAGAACTTTCTATGATGATGGAAATGTTCTATATCTGCACTGTTCAATAAAGTAGCCATTAGCCACCTGTGGCTACTGAACACACCAGAAATGCAGCTATGGAGACTAAGGAACTGATTTTCATTTTTACTTCATTTTAGTTAACTTGAGTCTAAATACTCACATGTGGCTAGTGGCTACCATAATGGATAGCACTGATACAGACTAAAAAAGTAAAATCACATTCATCTTCAAAACCCTAAGAAACCATTGTTAATGGTTCAGTATATTCTTCATACAGTTTGGGGGAAGGGGGACAGTGCCATATGTCATGTAAATGCATCACTGGTTTACAGAATGGGTCTGAAATCAGATTGCCTGGATTCAAATTCTGAGTCTGCAGCATAATTAGATGTGCGACCTTAAGCAAGCTCATTAACCTCCCAGTTTCCTCATCTGTAAATACTAATAATCCTTAGGGATCTACTGAAAAGTAATTAACCAATATATGTAAAGCCCTTAGAATAGTTCCTGGTACATTTATAGCATTCTATAAATGTTAGATATTGGTATTATTATTTTTGTATGAGTATGGTTCTGTGGCCTAGTTTGCACTTCTTGTCTTAGAAAGCTTTCTATGTCAGAGTATATAGTTCTACCTCAATTTTAAAAATGTAAACTTTTTATAAAATTACAAAAGTAGTAAATGCACATGGTAAAACAAAATGAATAATCAAAACTGTTTTACTTTTACTTTTTGAATTGGTAGACTAGGAAACTCAGATCCATCATCTCCTAAGATATTGTAAGAATTAGACCACATTTTTATTTTTTATAATAAAACCTGCTTAAAAGAACTAGAAAACAAATAAAATTATAAAGAATTACCAAGTTAGAATTGGGGGGAAAAGAGAGGACCAAGGAGGCTAGCCTCGTCTTAAGCACTAATTTTTCCCCAACAGAATAACAAAGAATCCAAATATAAGAATAACAGACAGTGACTTTGAAATAACTGTAGTTATGCTCAAGGAAATAAAAGACAAATTTGAGAACTTCAGTAAAGAACTAGAAACTATAAAAAGGAACCAGATGGAAATCCTAACAGCAAAAAATATAATACAACAAAAAATAATAAATTGCTCATTGGATAGATTTAAGTGAAGACTGCAAACAGCTGAAGAGTGATTTGTGAGTGGTAAATTAGAAGAAAATATCCAGAATAGGAATGGAGAGACAAAAAGATGGGGGAAAAAAAAAAAACAGAAGAGAAGATAAAAGATATTGGGAATGGCATGAAGCCCAATATATGTTAATATAGATTCTCAAAGGGAGGCAAGACAGACTATGAAAGATAATAATATTGGAAGCAAAATGGCTGAGAACTTGGTGAAACATATGAAAGGCATCAATCGCAGTAAGTTCCAGAAGCCCTATGAACCACAAACAAAAGGAAGCAAAAAGAAAGCACTAGACACATGGTCATAAAACTACCTCAAAGCAAAAACAATAAGAACTTTTAAAAGCAGCTGGAGAAAAATGTTAGATAAGCTTCTAAGGAGCAATAATAAAAGTGAATGTTAATTTCTTAAAAGAAACAATGGAAGCCAAAAAAATTCAGCTGAACCCTCTCTTTAAAGTGCTATAAGGAAAAACAACAACAACAAACAACAAAACAAAACAAAACAAAAAACTGCCAACCTAGACTTCGTAAAAATGCCCTTCAGAAATAAAAGTTTAAAAAAAAAAATGAAAGACTTACAGAAAAAAATCTGAGAAGATTCATCACCAGCAGACTCTCACTAATGGAAATACGAAGTGCTCCAGAGGCAGAAGAAGAATGACCTCTAGTGGAAGGTTAAAAAATTGGAAGGGGAGGTGAATCATGAGAGACTATGGACTCTGAAAAACAATCTGAGGGGTTTGAAATGGCGGGGGTGTAGGAGGTTGGGGTACCAGGTGGTGGGTATTATAGAGGGCACGGATTGCATGGAGCACTGGGTGTGGTGAAAAAATAATGAATACTGTTTTTCTGAAAATAAATAAATTGAAAAATTTTTTTTAAAAATCTAGGGGAGAATGAAGATCAACAAAAATGGGAATAAATCTGTATGAATGTGAAGTATAAAACCAGACCTTAAAGTCCCAAGAGGCTTAAAGTATATTTAAATTTAAACATTCATATTAGTCAGAGAAGAAAAATGAAAATTAAAGTGTGCTAAGGTCCTTGCATTATCTTGGACAAGGAAGGGTGCCAGTTAATATTGGGTTTTTGTAAATTAAAGATGCAAGTTGCAATATCTAGGAAAACCATCCCTCTATTCCTAATTAGCTTAGTTTTTATGGTAAATGGATTTTGAATTCTAGCAAATGATTTTTTAGCATCTTTTGAGATGATAATAGTCCTCCTTACCTGTGAGGGATACATTCCAAGACCCCCAGGGGAAGCCTGAAATCATGGATAGTTCTGAACCCCATATGTTCTGTTTTTTCCATACACATATACATAAGATAAATCTTAATTTATAAATTGGGCACGGTTAGAGATTATAATAATCATCTATAATAATAAAATAAAACAATTATAACTATATATATATGTATATATATACATATATATATATAATAAAGGTTATATGAATGTGGTCTCTCTCTCTCTCTAAATATCTTATTGACCTTATACTTCTAGTGATGCTGTGAGATGAAAAAATGCCCATGTGATGAGACGGCAGGAGGGGAATGTCACAGACACTGTGACCTCTCTATGGATACCTCAGAAGGAGGAGCCTCTGCTTCCAGACTGTGGTTGATCTCAGGCAACTGAAAACATGGAAAGAGAAACCGTGAACGAGGGGGCGCTACTGTTACCATCTTGTTTTTACCCGCTGAACTATTGATGTAGAGTGGATAACACAGATTCCTTGGTATTTCAGAGCTGTTTTGCATGGTTAATATTTGTAAATGTTCTCTGTGTGCTTGAGAAAAATATGCATTCTGTGACTAACTAGTGAAGGTTTCTACATACATCTATATTAAATCAAACTTGTTAACTGTGTCGTTTCAAAAATAATTTGCAAAATAATTGCATTGCTATACATCAGCAATAAACAGAATCTAAAATTTTCTAATGATACCAACCACTTATAAAAGCATTAAAAAAAAAAATCAGGTACCTACCAAAATGTGGTAAGCCCTGTGTTAAAAATTATAAAAGTTTATTGAAAGATAGTATATAAGATTTAAATAAAGACAGAAAATCTGCTCATAGTTTGGAAGACTCACTGCAGCTCTCCACATGATGTGTGTGTATAGTAGGCAAATCAACAAGTGACTCTAAAGTATGTACAAAAGTACAAATTACCAAGAATATCTAAGACACCCTTAAAAAAGAATCAAATGCCAAGAGTTATTATGGAACTATGATGATGTAACAATTTAGCACTGATACAGTAAAAGACAGACTAATGAAACAGTACAGAAACCTAGAAATAGATCCATTCATCTGTGAATATTTTCTGATGGCAATGCTGTAATCAATAGGGAAAGGAAAGATATTTCAATAAATAGAGCTAGATCAATGGTTTATCCTTATAGGAAGAAAAAAAATAAATTTGACACCTAGTTCACACCATATACAAAACTGCTAAGTAGGGGCGCCTGGGTGGCTCAGTGGGTTAAAGCCTCTGCCTTCGGTCATGATCCCAGGGTCCTAGGATCGAGCCCCGCATCGGGCTCTCTGCTCAGCAGGGAGCCTGCTTCCTTTCCTCTCTCTCTGCCTGCTGCTCTGCTTACTTGTGATCTCTGTCTGTCAGATAAATAAATAAATAAATAATCTTAAGAAACAAAACAAAACTTCTAGGTAAATTAAAATACTGACTGTAGAAGTGAAAATGACGAAACTTCAGTAGAAAAAATTCCTTATGACTCAGGGTAGGAATGGATTTATTAAAAGAAAGAAAAAAAAACTTAAAGTGAAATAAAGGCACCCAAATTAAAATAAATTTGGTTGATCAAATTATAGCACTGAGAAAGAGAAAACAATAAGTCACAAACAGAAAAAGATATTTGCAGTATATATTTATATACCAATAAAGGATTTATACATTCAGTGTATATAACAAATAAATAAGAAAAAGTAAAATCCTTAATGGGAAAATGAGCAAAAGATGCACGAGTCCCTTCACAAAACATGAAATCTGAACCTTCTATGAACCTATGGAAAGATGCCCAACCTCATTAATAACAAAAGAAACAAAATTTTGTTTTATTTTTTAAAGATTTTATTTATATGAGAGAGTGTGTGTGTGAGCATGAGCAGGGAAAGGGGCAGAGGGAAGGGGAGAAGGAGAAGCAAGCTCCCCACTTACCAGGGCTTGATCCCAGGACTCTAGGATCATGACCTGATCAGAAGGCAGATGCTTAACCAAGTGAGCCACCCAGGTGCCCTGAGAAACAAAATTTTAAACCAGAGGATATACAAATATGCATTCAACATACTGACATTTTAAAGTCTGGTGAAGGTATGACACAAAGGGAACTCTCATATTTTGTCAGTAAACATAAAAATTGTTTGGCCATCTTTGACAACTGGGGTTTTTTTTGTAAATCTGAACATGTGCATACCTCATGACCCAGCATTTCCACTCCTAGATCTATACCCTGGAGAAAGTCCTGCACGTGTCCACCGAAAGATGAGTGCAAGAGCATTCTCAGCAGCTGGGACACCATGCAAACATCCACCAGCTTGGGAGTGGCTGTAGAGATTACAGTACCCATCCACAATCTTTTAGCCAAAACTCTCACAGTGGGATTTTTTTTATTTTAGAAAAACAAAGAATAAACACACACACACATATGTATACATGTATATGCATATGCATATATATGATGCGACCCCCCAAATTCAAACATGGTGAAACAAGGTAAAAACATGAGCTTTCACAATAAATGGGATCGATAAATACCGTAAAAACCAGCTGAAGCTTTTTCACTTTCAGAATTTCAAAGAAAAGATGACACACATTCACTTGATAAAACACTCCAGAGCAAAGAAAATGAAAAAACTATAAACTATAGGTACACCATCAGCTTGGGTGACTCAGGAACATGATGATACGTGAAAGAAACAAGTCAAAAATGGCACAACTAGCAATATACTAATTAGAGATACATGCAACTGTGGCAACACCATGGAGTAAATAAAGCCAGGACGTTATTATTTCTGGAGGGAAGGAGGGGATGTGATCAGAGAATATTGGTTACCCCCTCAATTTTAAGTTGCACATGTATATTTTGATTATATGTTCACACACAAATACACTTTTGCATATGATACATTTCACAATAAAAAGTTAAAAGATAAAAAAGCTATTGATTTTTATATTGATTTTATAACTAGCCACCTTATCCTTTTATGGTTTCTAATATTTTTCTATCAATTCTCTTGGTTTGTATATGAAAGTATCAACTGTATATAATGATAATTCCGTTTTCTCCTCTCTAATATTGAATTTCTTTTTTTTCTTATCATTGCATTGGCTGCTGCCTCTAGATCAATGCTAAAATAAGAGATAATCTTTTTTTCTCATGTCTTTAATGGATCACCTTCTGCAGTTTTACCCCTAAATGTATAAAAAATTTTTGCATGGTCGGAACTGTCTCAGGATGCAGCAGACCACTTGGAGAGATAAGCAGTGAGCCTCTGTGAACTTGTGTTTTACTTTGTTCCTTTTTTGTCGCTGCACATGATGTGGGAACCCTGACATCATCCCAAGGCCCTCCATGAGGCCAAACGGAAGGGGCCAAAATGGAAGGCACGCTGCCTGAATGCAAGGGGGTGGACAGACTGTCACTGATGAGCTCACACAGAGGCCAGGCTGAGCGGCCTTCTCCACAGAGCCCAGGAGTGCTCAGGTCGGGCTCATCTTCAATTATAGAATTGGCTGGCTCACAAACAGACGGGAGGGAGTCCTCCGTCTCAAACCAGACACCTGCGTGCCTGTGACGGATCTGTCCCCACAGGCCATTCTCTGAGCAGAGCACAGCTGAATCCAGAACAAACACCTCTCTCAAAGGGCCTGTGTTTCATTTAATAGAGTTCAAATTGAGTGTCCAGAAACCTTGATGCTTTTTTATGTCTTCAGTGCCTTCTGCAGCAGCTGAAGGGATTCCCTGGGCCCCCATCCCGCCCACATCTCAGGACCTCCTCACCTGAGAAGTCTGCCACTACTGTAGCTTCCCGATTGTTCTAAAGCAGTGTCCGAGACTAGTTACTGAAGGATTTGCTGAAAATCTGGGGGCCCACATAGACAATACATCTGTAGAACTTTCGAGCTAGAGCTATTTGTTAATAATTGCTTCTGGAGCCTGGGTGGGCAACAAAATTAAAACTTTTTAAAAACACAGTTTCAAAAGTCCCACACCAGGCTAATGGAATTAGAATCTCAGATGTTAGGACCGAGGAATGTGAGTTTTGAAACAAGTAGTTAGCTACTACTACATAACAGAGCACCCCAAAACCCATGGCTTAAAGCAACAAGCATTTATTATTTCTCATGAATCTACAGGTCATCTAAGCAGTTCTGATCTCAACTGGGCTCATTCATGCATCTATGGACACCTGTAGTTTGGGTAGGTAGTTCTACTGATCCAGGCTGGGCACCTTCATGTTTGGGGGAATCAGCTAGCTGAAGGCTAGTCTCTGAGGAGAATGGCTAGGTTTGCTGAGCCTCCATCCACATGGTCTCTCCTCTTCCAGGAAGCCAGCCTAGGCCTATTCACAGGGGTTCTGAGAGAAAGCTAAAGCAACCAAGACTTCTTAAGGCCTAAGCTTGGAATGGGCACATTGTCATTTCTACCTCATTCCACTGGCCAATTAAGTCTAATACGGCCTCAAAAGGGAAAGCGGACAAGATCCACTTCTTCATGGGAGAAGCCACAAAGTTCCACAGCAAGAAGCATGGGTGTTGAGAGGAACGAAAATTGAGAACATTTTTACAATCAATCTGCTGCCTATATTCCCTGGGGAGCCTAAGGCAGGCAGCCTGGCATCAATCTACAGACCATCTGTGTGTTCCAGGGATAAATGGTGTTCTCTCAAGATACCTACAGAGAAGGCCACTCAAGGCCTCTCATGGTGTCATTCATGCATGGGGCTTAATTAATTCTCACATCCCAGGGTCTGCACCTTTATACTGAGACGAAAACCTCAATGTTGTCAGCACTGCAAAGGTAATCTTGGACCTAGCTGACCCCACCCAACTCAAAAAAGTCCTCTGTGCTTACTAACCAAGAACCAATTGATTCATTTACATAGAACTGGCTACCCGGACATTTGGGTCAGCATTCTTTTCCTACAAGCAGAGACAAGGAAAGACAAATCAGAACCAGAAGTTTGCTCTATGTGTCAGGTAGGATGTTTTCAGCAGCCACGGATAGAAAAATCAGCTCAAGTGACTGCAAAAAGAGCAAGTTGACACATATGTTGTAAGTCTGGCTGTGGGCCCATCTTGATCCGGGAGCTTAAATAATGCCTTTAGACTAGTCCTCTCCATCTTTTGGCTCTCCTTTCTGCTGCATAGGTTCCATTCTCTCTCTCTCTCTCTTTTTTTTTTTTAAGATTTTATAAGTTTATCATAGAGAGAGCACAAGCAGGCAGAGTAGCAGGCAGAGGCAGAGAGAGAAGCAGGCTCTCTGCTGGACAAGAAGCCTGATGCGGAACTCGATCCCAGGACCCTGGGGTCATGACCTGAGCCAAAGGCAGCGGCTTAACCGACTGAGCCACCCAGGCGTCCCATAGGTTCCATTCTCAAGCTGCATTAGAATACTCAACAAAGCCAGACTGACATCCTCATGGGCACAAGACCTATTGAAAAACAGGATGTGTTCTCTCTCTCAATATTCCAGCCAAATCTTGTTTCTTCTTACTGACTCTGAGTGGGTCACATGGTCATCTCTAAGCCAATCACTGTGGAGGAGAATGTGGTATACCCTATCCTGATGAGGATAGACTGACAAATAAATGAGATAAATAAGAAACTGAAGTATGTCAGACGATGATAAGCATCGCAGGAAAGGAGAATAGGAAATGCCAGATTAGGGGCTCAATTTTAAACAAGATGGCCAAAGAATACATCACTGAGAAGCATAGATCAAACACGGGCCTGGGCAAGGTGTGCAGATGCCTAGAGAAGGGCATTGTGGACAGAAGGAAGAGCCAGCATGAAGTTCCTGAGGCAGGAGTGGGATGGTCTCATTGGCTCTTTGCTCCCATACATTCAGAGACCCCCTCCCAGTCCTGCACAGGGGACTGTGGATCAATCATCTGGTCATACAGATGAAGCCAAAGAAACTTAATCCTTAATTTTCCTGTTTTTGTTTGACATTGACATTTTTGAGGTCAAGGGCGAGTTACTTAGTAGAATGTCCCTCAAATTAAGATTGGTCTGATATTCCTCAATATCAGGCTCAAGTTATACATACTGGGCAGAGATACCACAGAAATTATGGTGTGTCATATCAAGAGGCCCATGACTTCAATTTGTCCCATTCCAAGGTGTTAACTTTGATCATCTCATTAAGGTGCTGTATGTAAGGCTTCTTCACTGTAGTGTTCCTAGTTTTTCATTTATCGTCTTAAGTATCTTGTGGAGAGATATTTAAAGATTATGTTAATATCCTATCTATCAAACTTTCACCCCCTTTGTTTTGACAGCTTTTTTTAAAAATCCCAGGTAATCTCAGCCAGGGCTGAGAACTTTTCCTGGAGCTTCCCCGGTCCTGGATCCTTTAAAACTAGGAGAAAGAGATACAGCACAGTCTTCTCCCAGGACTCACTGCTCATTGTGGGCCACTGTGGAAACAGGCCATTGCAGCACTGCCCACTATGGCTAAGCATGAGGTAAGGAAGAGCAGGAAGAGGAGCCTCTGCCCCAGCTAAGGAGGTCAGAGTCAACACTGAGCAGAGTCTAAAGCAGCTCTGACCCGGTGACTCTTAGCCTGGGACGTTTTCTCATCCAAGTCTGACCTACTGCAGAAGAGGCCCTCTGTTATCTGCTCAGTCTCCACAGCACCCCAAGACCTCAGGCCCTTCTGTCTATAGCAGATGATGCAAGGACCATGCAGCCAGGAAGTGGGTTCCACATAGGGTGACCAAATGTCCCAAGTCACCAAGGACTGATACCCTGGACATAGGACTTTCAGAGCTAAAATCAGGAAAGTCCCAGGCAAACGAGGATGAGATGATCACCCTCACAAGCCACGGTAGCTTAGACATACCTGGTACTCAGTAACCAAGAACTACATCCAGAAGAGATCTAGAAAGACCTAAAAGATGGGGAGGACTCGGACTGATCTTTAAGACATGGATAGGCCCAGAAGGTACAGAACAAGATTGAGAGAAGGGGTAGAAGGTTCTGCATTTGATACAACTGAGGTACAGAAGTCAAGTAGGACTGAAAGAAGTCCATAAACCAAAACTGGCAGATGACTGGTATGAACGAGAAAATGGAGATAAAGTGCCTTCCCTCCTTTAAGTTCTCACAAGCTTCTCTCCTTCAGAGCTCTGAGAGCTGTCAGAGGATTCAGGCACTAAAATGATTATGATATCCACCCTTCTATACCCCCCACTGCACACATATACACACAATATACAATTTCAAAAAACAAAACCTAAGGAATTCCAATAAAATTCCCATCTTCTCTTTCTTACTGACTGATGGCCCCCTCTGCTGCTATTCTGATGTTGTACCCGATCTACCTGTTGGTCACCCAGGCCTGCTTCTCGCGCTGCAGTGCCTGGCTGAGCTGTTTGTCTCCTGCTCAGCACTGGAAGCTCTGCCTAAAGCATCTCCATGCTCCCAGCCAGGGCTGAGCACAAGCACCAAAGAGGTGATATTCTCAAAGCAGGCAATCTGAAGAGAGTTTAATAAAGAGCTATTTACAAAGTTGAGGGCAAGGTTTAGGATGGTGACTCTCTATCTTGCTATGCATTAAATGTCCTGGAGAGTCTTAGAAATCCCTGCTGCCTGGGTCTCTTCCCCAGAGAATATGATGCAATTAGTCTAGAGTTGCACTGTCCAGTCGGGTAACCCACATGTGGCTACTGAGCATTTGTAATATGGCTGGTCCAAATCAAAATGTTTTAGATGCAAGACATGCAGCACATTTTGAAGACTTAGTACTAAAAACAAGAATGCAAAATATCTCATTCATCATATTTCAGAATTATTTCTTATTGAAATGGTAAAATTTTTAATACTGGGTAGATAAAATATATGCTAGAAATTAATTTCATCTGTTTTTTTTTACTTTTAATATTATGCAGCTACTAGAAAATTTAAGATTACATATGTGGCTCAAATTATATTTCTGATGGACAGCACTGGTCCAGAGGACAGTCTGGCATAAGACTGGAATTTTTTAATGACTCCCCAGATGATTCTAATGTGCAACCCAAATTGAGAAGCACTGGTTTGGAGAAATCATAAGACATAATGCAGTAGCTTTTGACTAGCAACAGCAGGTGGTTATAGGAACATAGTGAAAGTAGCTCTATAAAGAGAACTGTCTGGTAAGGGCAGAGGTCTCTTATAGAAGGATGACATAAACTTATATTCAGTGGGGAGAAAGCAAGGGAAATAAACACTCACGTCCCTCTCTCCTCCTGCCTTCGATCTCCAACCGGCGATCCACCTTGTTGAACCCAAATGACAGCCAAAAGACAAGGGAGCCTAGCTGATGCAGCCCATGCCAGTGAGCCTCCCTGGGCCCGGAATAAGGGTGAAAAGGGTGGAGAGTGAATTTAAAGGGGGCAAATGGAAGATATCCAGCTCAGGCACTTAATGAATGTTTTGGGAATAAATGAAGATAAACCCTTAGAGCAGCAGCACTGATCATAAGTACGCTATACACCTTCCATCTCTCCAATCCTAAGCCCTAGACTAATATCCAGTGAGAAATGCAATCAGCAGCATTTGGGTTGCCAAGAATAATTTCTAAAGCTAGGAAACTCCTCGGCACCCTCTTTACCCACAAACAGTAATTTCAAAGTACTTGGGTACTTCAGTTTCTGCGGGGGGGAAAAAAAAGTTGAATAATAATACTAATAACCAATAAGTTTTTATTCACTGAGTGCTTACCATATGCCAGGCAAAGTGCTTTCACATAAAGTGCTTCATGTAAATCATAACACAGTGTGGCTCTATGCTTTTTTCCAATTTCACAGTAGAAAATATTTATAATATATCCGGATACAAAAATGGAACTATTTTTGCCTCAACTCCTCCTAAGGTCCCAAAGATGAAAAATGTTTAATGCCAGTTATTCCCACATTCCAAAGGATGGCATCCAGTGCTCTTGAAGGAGGAACTAAGGTATCGTTAAGTGGGGTCTGCTGGCATTCTGGCAGAAGGGACAGAAGCTACCTGAGGCATGACCTCCCTAGGGCCACAGGAATACAAGAGACCAAGCCAAACCACCTAGGCACTCATCAAGCTCTGTTTATGTCATAAGTACTATGTTTGCATTGTTCAAGTCCAAAATCAATGGGGTAGCAAAGGACTCCCTACCAATTCTAATGAACAGAAATAACATATGACACAGGGAGGGAATAAAGAATTGTGATCAATAACCAATCCAAATAATCATAGTAATAATCCAGTAAATCAAAGACAGAAGCAGCAGTTGGCATTCTCTCTGCCACACCAGGCTTCGCACCCCAAAGCAGCCTGGGAATGCTCACAGGGAGGAAATGCTTTAAACTTGGTAAGAGTGGTGGAGTGATACAGTTATAGTACTGGGAAGGACCTTTTACTGAAATAAGAACTTTCTTGAAACTGGAACTGGTCAGAAGACATTTTGTTGCCTAAGGGTGACCTTAAAAAGATTATGAATTTACCTGAAATTCTATCTAAGACCATGGGAGAACACATCTGCCAGTCGGTTGAACACACCTGCCCTGTAGGTGGAAGGATGAGTTTTGCTTTTAGACCCCCACTGAGTCCAGATCATGCAGCAAACCAACCTTATATGCTATTTTCGAACCTAAACTTGACTGTTTATTTGACAGTATTCAAATAGAAAAACCAACACCTTTGCCTTTAGAATATTTATTTTGTTTAATATGTTGTAAACACAGTTTGAGAAACTGTATTTCTAAGAGAAGCATTTAAAGATTGCCTTTACCCACCTTCAAAATATTTACAGAAAAGATGAGAATCAGAATGTTTTCAACTGTACCCAAAAGAAATCTGTTGTGCTCTAGTTAAGATTCACAGAAGGGGAAAGAAAAAGTCTGTCACAATTAAATACAAAGCAAAAAACACACTGTTCCGAAGCCAGCAAGCATGAGTTCATTCCTCATGGACTTGGAAAAACATCCTCTCCTCAGGAACGCTTTCTTGAAATAAAAGGAACTGAGGGCATTATTAAAGGTATTAAATGGACTAAAGTTCTCTTCTGAGATGTGTCTGATAAGGCCTAGATGGTGAGATCAAGAAATGGGCCATTTCTCTGTACAGACCTATATACTTAAAACCACCTTCGTCACACCCCTTCCCACCTTGCCAGGACAACTGCCCTAAGGCAGAGTCCATGCCAAGAAGTCCTTGCATTGTATCAGAAGTCACATCATGTAAAAATTCCAGAAGTCAAGGTACTTACCCCAGTAAGTTCTGGAAGTCACATGGAGCCTATTCCCAGCAGATTCCACCTGCCTCTAAAGGTCCTATAGTCTTGACCTACTAAAATCGATTCACTCTTCCCTTTTCATCTAAAACCTCTGAAAAGACAGCTGATTTGCTAAAGAATTTGCATCTTTCCATGTGATCTTGCTCCCTGAAAAAATGATAAACTGATGCCAGCCTAGCTGGTACTTTCTTCTATCTGGAAATGACAACTCACATTCCCCAACTTCTTCATATGAGATGCAGGTCTGCCATTTCTCAAGTTTTCTCATCACCAGAGCTTCTTATGGACAAGCACCTCATCTTGTTCATTTCTGCATCTTCAGTCCCTGGCACAGTGTCTGGCACTGTATACATTCCATATTTGAGATTATGTGCATAAATAAAGAAGCCTGGGGCTACAGGAGATTGTTGCATGGGTAGTTGGGGATAACTGAGTAGCATGAAAGACATGGCTGGCCACAGGGCAGGATGTGATTTCTGCATGCACTTTCTCCTCCTTCCGCTGTGCCTAAGAGCTGAGAAAAATCAGTAGGAAGAGTAAAGAGGTCTGTGGGAAGACACCTTGGAGTTGCTGTGGTCCCCGCTAGTTTCTTGGGCTTGTGAGCGGTGTAGGTGTCAGGGCTCTGTGCTCAGAAGGCCCCCACACTTGGTTTCATGCTCTATGTTGCCTTCTTGAAATTCATAATAACTTTTAAATAAGGAGTCCTGCCCTGCACTTTCATTCTGGGAGTCTTGAAAATAATATGGCTTGTCTGTTTATATTATAATATGGGGAAGTTAAGAAAAAGGACTAAAAAATGCTAAGGTTCCTCCCAGCAAGGGCATTCCAAGAATCTGTGGCCCTCATTGGTTTCCTAAGAACAAATACAGGCCTCCTTCAGGGGACATCCTCAACTAGGCACCACCGGCCTCCCCCAGGCATTAAACTCTGGAGTCATTTTTAGCATCTGACTCCTAACCCCATGGGTTTGAATGGAGAACTAAGAAGTTGATCTACCTTACTTTCCACTTTGCTGCTATACTTACTATAGTTATTTCCCCTTCTAGATAAGAATATTCTCAGGAGCATCTGGGTGGCTCAGTCAGTTAAGTGTCAGCCTTCAGCTCAGGTTATGATCCCAGAGTCCTGGGATCGCATCCCACAATAGGCTCTCTGTTCAGTGGGGAGCCTACTTCTCCCTCTGTCTGCTGCTCCCCCTGCTTATTCTCTCTCTCCCACTATCTCTCTCTGTCAGATGGATAAGTAAGATCTTTATTTTTTTTTAAACACTTCTTTTTTTTTTTTTAAAGATTTTATTTATTTATTTGACAGAGAGAGATCACAAGCAGGCAGAGAGGCAGGCAGAGAGAGAGGAGGAAGCAGGCTCCCTGCTGAGCAGAGAGCCCGATGCGGGCCTCAATCCCAGGACCCTGAGATCATGACCTGAGCCGAAGGCAGCGGCTTAACCCACTGAGCCACCCAGGCGCCCAGTAAGATCTTTAAATAAAAAAAAAAAAGAATATTCTATTGGAGTTTTAAAGACTAAAATATTTCCCCCAAAATATGTGTGGAATTTGTACCCAAAAACTTTCAATTTTTTGTTAAATATTACCAACAACCCCACTTTCCCTATATCTACTTTGATTTTGTTTTTCTTAGAATTGTCATAAACAATTCTAAAATTAAATTTGTTCATCCTCAGTAATTCCTTGTTCTTTAACTGTTGCTTCAGAGAATCATATTTTCAGGGCAATTTCTTATGTGGTCACACTTTCTATGATGTAATCAATCAAATGAAGACTCAGAAAAATTTATTAACTCAGCAGAGAAAAGCCTCCTGCCAGGTGCTTAGCTGAGTTATTAATATTGGAAATGAGTGCTGAATTGATGATCAGTAGAAAAATTTCTAAGTAGACACAGGTTTTAAAATTTGATTTCCCCATCCCTAATGAAAGAACTGCTCATACTATATTTCACTGTATAAAAATGTGGTGGAGCTGTACTTCTATTCTGATATCTGGTCTAATGAAAGCCTGATATGTCTTTATTAACTCTGGAGTGTCTGAGCCCTGCTTTTGTAATATATCAATCTGAAATCAGAAACTACCTATTTAATATTTGTTCAAAAATCATTGTCATCTTTACTTGTGCTTTCATTCAGCTTAATGTCCATTACACATGATTGATATCCACAACAGACAATACCACACATTTGTTTCAGTGGGTTTTTCTCTACTGCTTTTCAGCTGGTGTCGGGGAAGGCTGCAGTCCTAGGCAGGAGGCCATGGGTCTTTGTTCAGCCATCGCCCCATTGCCACGTCTGATCCAGGAGGAGGTTCTCTTTCCTCCCTGATCTTTGTCTATTAGTGGCAGCCAAGGTCTGAAGGCAGGCAGAGCAAAGTGGGTCAAGGCCAATGAGGCCACCTTGCCTGGAGGAGCACGGCACTCTGCGAGAAGGCTCAGACAAAGGAGGAGGGATGCCCTCCTTCAGGCTCATGCCCTGACAGTAGTCCAGGCCTCAGGGAGGAACAGGATAGAGCTGAGAGACCGCATGACCTTTCCCTTCGCTATTTTCATGCTGGAGTCTCCGATCCACTCAGATTCCAAGTCCCAAAGCTCACTTGTACCTGCAGAGGTTGTTGGGGGTTAGGGTCAGCACCCATTGGAAAAACACTTTCGGGAAGGTTTATCCATTCTTATTAAGATGCAGGCATCCCTCCTGCCTCACATGCTGGTTACATAAACCGCGTATATGCGTCTCACTGTTCCAGTTTTCCTTGCATAGCTGGAATTCATCGGGATATTTTGTTATCTGTAAAATAGCTGAAGGCTTTCTCGAAGTTTCCTCTTAGTCTTAAAATGCTGTGCTTCTGAGATTCAAGGGGAGATGAGGAGGTTTGCCTGCCATTTCTCCCTATCAGGGAAGAGAAGGCAGGGTGGCAGTGGGGAGAGCCTGCAGCGGCTCCCGGAGTGAGGAGAAGGGCAGGGAGGAGCTCTACACTCAGTGTGTGCTTTACCCTGTTACTCTGTGTGCATCTTAACTGAACCACAGCAGCTGTTCCCCTGCATCAGGGTTTCCAAAGATCTGTTTTCTGACTATGACAGCTCTCCAAAAGTTTACTTCGACATACCAGAATTCCTTCTGCTTTCTTTCAGTAAGAGCAATGAAACGGCATCCGTTTTATGAACAAAAGTGAACTACCAACAATAATTAACTGTTGAACTACCATCAGTAATAATTAAGGACTTGTTTTCTATGGAATTTTTTAAGGTCTATGTCCTTTTTGTCCTTCATCTATGAATCTATGAAGCTGTGAGTTCTAGAATCCCACTCTTTTGCACTTGCTCTCTCCCTTTCTTTCTCTCTCTGGCTCTTCTCTCTCTAATACCTTATCATTCTGAAGAAAGTGAGAAAGAAAGTTGTCTAAAACAGAGGTAGCCAGAACTTGTTCTTTCTGTACTAGCTGAGGTAAAGCTTAGAGAAAAGAATCTGAGAGAAAAATTTGACCAACACCCTCATTTTAAGAAACCAAGGTTCAGAGAGTTTATACTGTCCCCATCCTTCCCTGTACATCAGGCTTCCACATCCACATTCCCTACAAATGCAGTGAAGTACAAATGCAAGTCACACATTTGGGGCTCTCTGTGATTCAGCCCTGACCCACCTTTCCAGCCCTTTCCCCAACTACATCTCATCATGTATCCTTATGTTTCTCAAGCTAACTTTCTTTCTTCCTATCCCTCATGTATCTATCATATTTTCATCCTTTTATGCCGTTACTTACAGAGTTCCTTCTACTGAAAACACCCTTCCTCCTTCCCCATGTTCTCAAGTTTCAACTTTGTTCATCCATCAAGGTTCAAGTCAATCCTCTGTCTTCCATGGACCACCTGTGATTCCTCCAGACTCCTTGGGAAAAGCTGTTCCTTTAATACACGTCAGGCCCAATGCCGGGTTGGTGGATTCAGAGCTAAAGTGCATGCTGTCCTCACATGTGACAAGTAGGCATTTGCATGACAGGCTACAAATACCAACTGGGTTCTCAGGAGCCCATGAAATAATCTGTAAAATAAAAACATTTTAAAATCTCTGCTCCACTAATCTTAGAACAGGGTCCTTGATGTTGTCCATGTACAAAACAGCTTGACTTCAAAACAAATGTAGTGATCCAAAGGGACACATGCACCCGAATGTTTATAGCAGCAATGTCCACAATAGCCAAACTATGGAAAGAACCTAGATGTCCATCAACAGATGAATGGATCAAGAAGATGTGGTATATATACACAATGGAATACTATGCAGCCATCAAAAGAAATGAAATCTTGCCATTTGCAACAACATGGATGGAACTAGAGCGTATCATGCTTAGCGAAATAAGTCAAGCAGAGAAAGACAACTATCATATGATCTCCCTGATATGAGGAAGTGGTGATGCAACATGGAGGCTTAAGTGGGTAGAAGAATAAATGAAACAAGATGGGATTGGGAGGGAGACAAACCATAAGTGACTCTTAATCTCACAACAAACTGAGGGTTGCCGGGGGGAGGGGGTTTGGGAGAAGGGGGTGGGATTATGGACATTGGGGAGGGTATGTGATTTGGTGAGTGCTGTGAAGTGTGTAAACCTGGTGATTCACAGACCTGTACCCCTGGGGATAAAAATATATGTTTATAAAAAATAAAAAATTAAAAAAAAAAAAAAAAAAACCTATAATTCAGTTTTGGCCTTTGTGGCTTTCAATTTGGCCCCATATTTGAATCCTTTCTCTTGGTTCACAATTGCTGAATACATATGCTTGTCTCTCCTAGTCGGCAGTCACAGGGGCTTCTTTGGAACCTCAATCTCAGCTTCTCTGGAAAATGGTTGCCCACTGATTTGAAGTGCCCAAACCTGGCTTCACAAAGAAGAATTTATTCTTCTTCTTCACAAAGAAGAAAATATTCACAAAGAATATTTGCTTATATTCTATAGCCTAGATGTTAGGTCAAATAATCCCAAATATGCCCTATAACCTCATAAATTCCAAGCCACCAAGTGGACAAGCGGAACTTTAGAGCATGCCTCTTGACCTGGGTGAATTGTGAATGAGCGCTCCCCAGTGCAGAGGGCCCATGGAAGGCCTCTGTGGATCACATACTATCTTGGCATCAATCCACCTGAAAGAAAACCTGCTCCCATAGAGCATGTCCAGGCTGCAGCAAAGAAATGGGCTCTTCTTCCTTCACAGGTCACCAAATACTCTATGCTCAGTTTCCCTACTGGGGCCTTAGATGCTCATAACCCCAGGATGTAGTCACGAGTGATTTTAAGTGATAAACCGGGTCATCCACCATGGCCTCATTTGGCTCTTTTTTCTGACCAGGTTTTTTTTCTTTTTCTTTTTCCTCCTTTCTTTCTTTGTGCTTCAAAGAAGAGAGAATGTTGAGTTGGCATTACTCCTCCTGGAAACCCTGAGGGACCACAACTGATTTCATTGCCTATGTTCCATCACACAGCAAAGGGATTTGATGGAATGACCTGTGAAAATATATACAAACTCTTTCTTTTTCTTTTAATTTGTGAGAAATGTACATGATTTTTAACCACTGGATGGCAAAATGGGTTAAGGTGCTAAACAATGCAAATAGCACCATACTTATTAAAGAAAAGAAAGAAATGCAAAGGAAAAAAACTCATTACTTGGAGTCTTAAATTCAAAAAAAAAAAAAAAGAGTTCAGAAAGATCTAATGGGAAGAAGAGGGCCTTCCAACTGTTGTCATCCTGCTATTGTGACCTGAACCCCTCCCAAGTTTTCAGACTCCAAAATCAGATCTAATTAAAAGAAAATGGAAAAGGACTTGGAGCCTTTTCAGCTCTAGAGAACATGCAGACAAATAAATTAAAAAGTGGGAGAAGTGGAACTAACCCAATAATCCGTGAAAAGCTCATTTCCCTCCCTGCCGCCACTGATGCAACAGTGTCCTTCCTCCCTCCCTGTTCTCTGGTTCAGGGGCAGTGAGTGAAGAAATTGGCTAACAAGATCAGAAAATTTAATTACAGTTCTGCAGTCCCCTTCCAAGAAGTTGGCTGTCACACTTCCTTTTTGCCAATCTTCAGGATATGCTGCCTCTGCTGAGCTCCCCCTCTGCTCCGTCCTACTCATCTCCCTACCTCAGCTGAGGTCAGTGGACACAAGACGCTTTAATCTGGGGAGATGGGAGGATTAGATATAAAGATTTAAAAGGACAGTTGGAAAAGAGAATATCATTATCCCCTCATTTCCTTTAGTCTTGCCTAGCAACTTTTGGGTCTTATCCTAAAAGAAGTATCCCAAAGGCTTAGCATCCTTGCATTCCAGAACTAAAGAAGCCCTAAGACCCTTTTGAAGAAGCACAGACATCTGCATTCAAGTGGCTTTTTTGCGTGCAGACTCAGACATACGGGAATGGCTTTCTTAACCAAGTTTTCTAACAAGGTTCTGAACACTTTAGGCTCCAAACAAATGAAAAACAAAAGAAAAACATAAGCGAGTCACAATTTCTACCAAGGGGGTAGAAGGAAGAATGGTGTCAAAAAAATCAGATATTTGCCATTTTTGTCCTAGGACAGCCAGAGATTTATGATCAAATCCAGTATGCAAACCACTGGAGAATGACATGGAACAGGTGTCTTCAAAATTCAAAATGTAGATAATTTTAAAAAGACTGCTTTTCCATTACAGGAGAAAGCAAGGTAGCCAGACTGTGCAGAGGTTCCTGTGTCCATGTGACTGAGACACTACTTCTCTTCACAGAATGTAGTCATCTCCTACATACTTCAACCACCACAAATCACCTCCCAGATTAGGGCAAGACATATAAGCCTGGAAGAGTGACTAAGGTAATGAGGGACAGCCTGCCTGCTGGGGCATCAGGGATGCTTTAAGTTGGCCCACTCAGTGCTAGTGAGAAGGCAGTGCAGCGGGAGGAAAGGAGCTAGCCAAGGATAGACAGGCAGGAATTCATCATTATGAACAAGAAAGATGAGAGATTTTCTTAAACACTCTTTCTTAAGAAAGTGTATCAGTCTGGATTACATTTGGCTGCATGCAATGGAAACCCTCCCCTCTCACAACAAGGAGTCCAAAAGTAGGCAATCCAATGTTACTATGACAGCTTGAGGACCTTTCAAGGACTTAGGCTCCTTCCAACTCCCTACTCCTCTAGTTCCAGCTTGTGATTTTCATCCTCATGGTCACAAGAAATAGCTGAACCTCTGTGTTTCCAGGCAGAAAGAAAGGGAAATGGTAAATTGTTTCCATGATTGATCAGGAATAAAATAGGTTTCCTGAAAGTATCAGCCAGTAGGCTCTATTTACATCTCATTAACTAGAACTTAGGCCTTACATCCCATTAACTAGAACTCACCACCTCAAACCACAAATATAGCTTCTTAATTAGACATAATGCTGCCCTGCACTAACTGGGGATCTGTCAGTAGGCAAAAGAGGATGGATGTTGAGCAGATGACAAGCAATGTCTGCCACTGAGTGGATAGTCAAGAGTGCCAAGAGAGGGGCATCCATCTAGGTAGCCCAGTCAGTTAAGCATCCAATGAATTTCAGCTCAGGTCATGATCTCAGGGTTGTTAGATCAAGTCCGGTGTCAGGCTCCACACTGGGCGTGGAACCTGCTTAAGATTCTCTTTCTCTCTCCCTCTGCCCCTCCTTGTCTTTATCTCTCTCTCTCTTAAGAAGAAGAAGAAGAAGAAGAAGAAGAAGAAGGAGGAGGAGGAGGAGTAGGAGGAGGAGGAGGAGGTAGAAGGGAAAAGAGGAAAAGAAAAAGAAAAGACTGCCAAGAAAAGTGAGAAATAAGAAAAACAGTAGAATAAGTCAGCCAAGGTATAGGTAGGCTTCTAGTGAGTTGCTTATAAGGAGCAAAGAGTGAGAAATGAGAATACCAAGGCTATGATAAGAATTCTGCATTCTGGAAGCTTAGACCTATACATCTTAGCATATAGATCCACCCTGGCCACAAGCAACATAAACTGGTCATTGTGTCCCCCACCCAGCTGTATCAGCATATAGAGGACTTTCTCATCCCAGGGAAAGAGAGAAAGCAGAGTTGGTGAGCTGGAATGTCATGGCAATAGCCCATGTCTCCAAGAACTTCCTTTTTCCCTAGATAGTATCCTTGGAGACAGGCTTCAGGTCAGGAAGAGTATCACCTTGGAAGACATGAATGACATCAAAATGACAGAGGAACCAAAGCAGAGAGAATCATTAAACAGATTATCTTCAAAGTCTCCTCGACCTCTTCTTAGCCTCCTCAGACCCTTGCACCAAAGCACTCATGTGGCCAGGACAAGATCTGAAGCAAGGTTCTGCCAGTCCAGGAATGGGCTTCTCATGGTAGTCCTGGAGTTGGAAAGGCCACTGCAAAGTCTTCTTAAGGACCGTAGATTTCTCATCTCCTCTCTTGTTGTGGGAGCAAATATACAGCCTCATATTCTCATGCCCAGTGGTTCAAACAGCTCTTGGGCCTCCTGAACCACCTTAAGTATTTATGCATCAAGAAAAGAAAACACAAGTAGTGGTTTATTTTTCAAGAAACTGACAAAGGAGCATAACAGGCAAATATGAACTGCTGGGAAATGTTCTTCTGATTCCTTTCACAGAGATAAGAGGGACATAGGGTTGACTTCTTCATCCACACTCACCAGGAAAAGGACTCAAAATTAAGATCTCATCAAGCAGTGGTTTGTTTGCATATCCTTGATTCATTCCACCTCTCCAGTGTTCATTGCACATCAACTGAGTTTGCGGTGTACTTGACAATATGCTGGGGGCTACCAGATGGAATTCAGTTATGAGACTCCATCCTAGAGGAGTTACTCTGGGGACAAACCATTAATAGTAATGATGCCTTAGATACTTAGCATACACAGAGTGTTTGCAAATCCATCACCTCATTCGTTCTGCACCACAGCTCTCCAAGGTGGTCTGAAGATACAGAATCATATGGTGGATCCACACTGCACAGATTTAAAGCCTGGCTCTTCCACTGACTAGCTGTGCGAACTTGGGCAAAGTTAATCTCTCTACACTTCAGTTTCCTCATCTGTACAATGGGAAGAGAAAGAGTTGCTGTCTAATAGGATTGTTGGGATGATTAGTTATTTCATTTGAAGCAGGTTCAACAGTCAACTTCTGCTATGTTAGTATTATGACTCCCATTTAATAGACATAGGGACCACTTGGTGCTCAGGGTGGAATGTGAGAGATAAAGTACACTTACACTTATTCACCATCTTTTATGGGCAAAGAAACTGGACACACCATTCATCAGAAGTACAGTCCAGGCCAGTGCCTTACTCCTAAGGGTGACAAGCAGCAGGCCTAAAACCCTAGTCTGCTCCCTCTCATCAAGTGTTTGAAAGTTCTAAGTCTAAAGGAAGCCATTGGGTGCCTGGGTGGCTCAGTGGGTTAAGCCACTGCCTTTGGCTCAGGTCATGATCTCAGGGGCATCGGGCTCTCTGCTCAGCAGGGAGTCTGCTTCCTCCTCTCTCTCTCTGCCTGCCTCTCTGCCTGCTTGTGATCTCTCTCTGTCAAATAAATAAATGAAATCTTTAAAAAAAAATAAAAAATAAAAAAAATAAAGGAAGCCATGCAGCGTGGCTTCAGAGTTCACATGGACTCCTAAACGCAGTTAACCTGCTGTGGTTAACTGTATGCATCATCTTGGCTAGCTCATGGTTCTATTTGGTCACATGCCAGCCTAAGTGTTGCTGCGAAGATATTTTTAAAATGTGGTTAAGATTTAAATCAGTAGACTGTGGATAAGGGAGATGATCTTCCATAATGTAGGTGGGCCTCATCTAATCAGTTGAAGGCCTTAAGAGCAAAGCCTGAGATTTCCTAGAAAAGAAATATTCTTCTAACTGCAACATAGGAGCCCTGCCTGAAATTTCAGACTGCAATTTGAACTCAAGAGTGCAACATCAACTCTTACCTGAATTTCTAGTCCACAGACCTGTCCTATAGATTTCAGACTTGCCAGCCCCCACAATCACATAAGCCAATTCCTTAAAATTCCTTATATTTTTTAATATATTTGTATGGCTAATACAGTGCCCTTCCTAAGGGGACAGGGCAGTCAGTGAATTAGCCCATCTCTTTCTTGTGCTCAGAATGCTGTTGGTGATCTGTCAGAGAAGGGGCAACACCCATATGAAGCCCTTAAGAGGAGGGATTTTACAATGGGCTCTTAAGTCCTAAAATGAGGGATCATATCTCAGTCTTAAGGCCACATGGAGATTCAGATGATGTGAGTCCCAGACCAGGAGAAGACAAGCATGAAATTTACCCTTGGTTCCATGGGCAAAAGGAAGACATGGCATATTCTAAAGAAATGTTAGAAAGGAGATTTCAATAAGGAGAAGTGTAGCATCCATGTGCTAGGAAGTCTAAAACTAAGGGGCTCACCTTGAGAGGGACAGACATGTGGTATGAAGCAGTCAGAGCGTAGGACTGAGTCCTAAGAGAAGATGCAGAGAAAGAGGAGTGGAAAGTTAAGTCAAGTTTAGTCATCTCATTGTTGAAGGGTTTGGGCATTTCCTTATTGAAGATAAAAGGATGTACACAGAGAAACAACCCCTGGAAATCTAGGACCCAGCAAGGCTAGAGATGTAAACTAAACTGTGGAAGTCGTGGTTTAAACCTCAAGAACGATGCACACACAGAGTACATATAAGAAAGAGCAGAGGACCTTAGTCACTCCCAGAGATAGAGGGCGAGGGAAGAAAAGATGTAAACTGTGATCTGAGAGGAGAGGAAATTGGACCTCGTGGTGTCACTTGAACTGGGAAGGAGACACAAGGAGAGCATGGGAGTTGGCATCACAGGCACAATGCTATGCGTTATGACTTATTGGTCATTCACAAGTGCATTTGCATCTTAAAGAGTGTGGAAATTTCTGCAGTAAAGAAACTTGTTTCATTTGGTTTAGCACTGCTTTTCCCCAGCTCACTGGACACAGTACACTCCCTTACGGGATTCTCAGAGCACATTCACAATGCCTAGCAGAACCAGAATGATGTCCCAGATCCCCCAACAATTAATGCAGCGTTTTCCAATGTATCACACTGAATGTCTTGAACTCAGCAGGGGAACAGCATTATATAAATCTAAATGTCGGGAATGTTAAACATCCCAGACAGCTGGAGCTAGAAACAACCATGAGGTCAGCCCACATCTGGTCTGTCTCCAGAAGCAGGCTACCCATGGCTCCCACCCCCACCCTAGCCCTCTCAGGAAGAAGAGCAAAGAGATAAATAACTCCTTGCAAACATTCCTCCCTTCTCCACTTCTGCTTTCTGCTTCTTCTCTCTCAGGGCTTTACTTGATGAATACACCATGTGCCTCAAATTATTTATTTCTCTTTCCAGCATTTCAACAATAGAGAGTTAGAGTACCACATTTTTAAACAGCAGACTCTTGAACACTAGAGGTCACAACCATTATGAGTTGGGACAAAAGACAGGGCCAGGGACCAAAGGGGAAGCCTTGCACTAGAAAGTTCAGGTGAGTTCTGGGCATGGGCTGTAGCCCTTCACTTTGCTGGCTGCCTGGGTCTGGCTGGCCTGCGTGCATTCACCACCCACCTCACCCCACCACCTACCCAAGACGAAACAGTCCTTCCTGGCTCCTTTTTCTTTCTAGTAGAAGTGGTGCCAACTTTTGTTGTCTGGAGGAAAGGACCTAAGGGCATGGACTTCACAGCCGCCATCTATCCATGATAACCTACCCACGATCCTTGTAGGACTACAGAGTGATTTAGAGGTACCTAAGAGAAACACACCTTGAAGACTCAGAAGAGACATCACAGTTTATTAACTACTTAGAGCAGGGGTCACAAACTATGACCACTGGGCCAAGCCTGGCTTGCCATTTGTCTTTTTAATAAAGTTTTATTGAAATACTTTATATATTACATATTGACTGCTTTTACATGTTATCTGTGGCTGCTTTTGCCCTACAAAAATAGCAGTGCTGAGTAGGTGTGACAGAAACCATATGGTCCACAAAGCCTAAAATATCTACCCTCTGGTCCTTTACAGAAAAAGTTTATTGACCCTTGGCTCAGATAACATGGCTTAGAATATCCCCCTTGCCCTCATTCATTCATTCTCTCTCTCTCTCTCTCTCTCTCTCTCACACACACACACACACACACACCCTTCTCTCCTCCCATTGTTGTGCCCTGACTTAACTTTGCTTAAATATCTCCCAGTCCCTGAGTGTCCCTGTCAGTCCTTACTTTTCCATCTCTGGCCCTCCCTGGGATGGTTTCCCTCTATTCCCTCCTGCCTTATCTGTTTCCATTAATAACTGATTATGTATAAACAAAGGCATGTTGTTTTCTCATTTGTTGAACTTACTGAGGGACCTGCTCTAATTATGAAAGTGAATGAGTAGGAGCTTTGTATTTCTCTGGGAAAAAAAAAGAGAAAATCTAATTGCTCTTTAGCTCTGTGGTCCTCAGTGTTTTCCTGTTGTGGTTCAACAGCCCACGGTAGAAAGTTTCCTCCTACACACTTACCCCTATAGCTTTAAAATCATCCTTAAAGAACGTCATTGTGCATAGTCTTTAGTCCCAGTTACCTGAGAAACAGTGGGTAGTGACCCTGAGATATTCTAGCCCACATCTGTAATCCAAGTTAGGAGACATTAATTGGAAGTATGATTCTGTAATACTTTGTCTGGGAGGGTTTCAGTCACTTGAGAGGTTTTTCACAAGTGAGTAATTATGGAGTCAAAGCAGAAATTCAGCAACAGTGGTTCCATTTATTGTAGAGATCATCACAGTCTCACTTGTATAATTGTGAAATTGTGAGCAAATTGGGAACCAAGAGTCTATCTTACTTATTTGCATAACCACCCCACCCCAACCTATCCAAGGACCTTGCTTGGTAGCCAGCCCATAGTGAAAATGAGGTACTGTCAATTAGAGCTGCTGCTTTGTGCCATGGATGTGTTGAGTGATTTGCATTCATTTTCCATTGTGACAACTACTTTGCTCAGAAGTTATTAGTCCCATCTCACATATGAGGAAATTAAAGTTCAGAGAAATTAAGTAGCTTGCCCAAGGCCTTATCCTTCCATGGCAACTGTGTCAGGGCTTTCTGATGGAGTCTGGCTCAAGTCCCTGCCTTTGGGTCCCCATGTCGTGTCTGCCCTTGATGGCCTGACATTGACCCTTGCTTCCTCCCTCACACACACCCCAGTCTGTGGCCCCACATCAGCTTTACTTCTATGCACTTCTCCTCTATTCCACACCACACTCTTGTCACTCCTGGTCTGGATCCTCAGAGAGATGGGTGCCTCTGGGTCAGCGAGGCAGAGCTGCTCAGCAAAGCACCACACCACTGTCCTGAGAGAGGCTGTCATTGCATGCTCTTTGTCTACATTTCTGGAAGAAGGAAAAAGAGGGGCTGGAGTATCACCTTAGGAATCCCATCTGGGGACACAGCCTTGTGAGGTTTTCCCAGACCAGCTGAAAACAACATGGCTCCATTCTAACTTGGCCCATTCTTCTTTGACTTTTGGGCAAGATGGACATCCCAGGGACATAACAAATTCTGCCACTAAGGAAGTACCTCTGGGACATATTCTGCTTCCCAGGGGTTAACCTCACAGCTGCCACCCACATTCAGCCACCAAGCCATCCATGCCCTATATGAACGTGACCCTGATGATGATGTATCTTCCTACTCCCACCCCATCAGTTTTGCATAACCAAGGTCACATGGAGTCCCATGGTGGAACATCCCATTCAGGAACCTCACAGGCCCCCAGATGCTGGCAGCAGATATTTTTGAATGGAGGTAGGCAGTCTCCCCATCCACCACTGGCTTAGCTGCAACTAACACTGGTTCATGCCCAGTCTCCAAGGTGTTCTTCCTTCAAAACTGGCAGAGAATGCCACCTGCTCTCACACCTGCCATCTCCATGCCCAGAGAATCTGAAAATGGTTTACTGCTCTCATCAATCTGCATTCTTACATTCCAGAAGCTCATTTCAAGGTGGTGTTGCTGCCAGAGCCAAGCACTTGGGGTTCTGGCTGCAAAACCTGGCTTCCATCAGCAAGTGGATCTACCCCAACCAGTCAGTAGTTACCAGCCCTCCCTTCCCCTGTCCTTCCCACACCTTGTTTACAGAAGAAGCAGAGAAGGTAAATTTGGAAAGAATTTCCAAATCACCTAATGGTGGGGTTTTAAACATAAGATCCACAGATAGACTTCCAAGAGTTCACGAGTCTCCTGAAGTTATATGGAAAAAACTACCTACACACACATATACACAGTTGTATACTGTTCTGGGGCAACCGTCCATAGTTTTCAATGGATTTTCAGAGGAGTTTATAGCAAAATAAGAGATAAGAATGAGCAATTTAATAAGGTATCCTCATTTTATGGATACAAAAACTCAGATCCCAAAGCAAGCTATAAGACTTCTGATTCACCAAAGATCCCCAGCTGTCTTTCCTTTCCCTTTTTATTCCTACTTTGATGTCAAAAAGGGATGCAACAAGATCTGAGCAGAAGCTCTTCCTTCCAGTAAGGAAGCTCCTGAACCCTGATATATGTCCCAAATACCACTGCTTGGAGGTCACTGTAATAGTTGGTCCTTCATCCACTTGCTCATTGGACCCTTTGCCAATGACAGAAACCCAGTTCTCTTCTCTTGCATCTTTTAAGGGTGACCTCAAAGTGGGGATGGGATAATTTACACTGATGCCTACACATCTCCCTGCCCTCTGCTCCTTCTGCTACTCCATCTCTCCTTCTTGGCTACTGTTGGGGTCACTCCCTACTTTTTTTAAATTTCTGCCTACATTTGCCCACTGTACTGTTAAAGCTTCTCTTAACCAACAAAGCCCCGGGCCATCCCTCCATTTCACTGTGGTCTCCCGAAGGCCCCTCTCGACTCTCCTGGGACCCCACTACCCTAACACCTCCAGTACCAGTCTAATGTCACTGCTCTATTCAGGTGGTCCAAGTGGCTGGAACCCAGCTATGACTGCTTCAAGCTCTTCATGCCCATACACCATACTCAGTGAGGTTGCCAAATAGAATAACCAACTTCCCCCGTTTGCCTAAGCCCAAAAGTATTCCCAAGTCATGAGAGTACCAGTGCTCAAACTGAGACAGTCCCAGGCAAATGGGAATGGTTGGTTACCCTGTGAGGTCAGACAGTTCGTGGCAGAGGTGAAACCCAAATGCAAGCCAATTCTGCTTCCAAATCTTTGTTCTTTCAAAGCACCAGCCCATGAAATACTGAATATATTCAACACACAGAGCAAAAACATGTGAGAAAGTGATACCAAAATGAGACCTGCTTTCCTCTAAAGAACATGATATGTGCAATGAGCCTATTCACAGGCGTCTAAAAATTAATTGATAAAGTTAATATATTACCTTAGGGTAACCATATGTCCCGGTTTGCCTGGGACAGACTCGATTTACACCTGTTCTCTCGACATAATTATTAATAGCATTCTCATTTTGGTCTCAAAAATGTCCTAGATTAGACAATAAATTACGTGGCCGCCCTGACCATCATATCACAGAACCAGCTGATTAGGCTCTTGATGAATAGGGCCCTTCCCCACGCCTCTAACTAAAACCCAGCATGGCTTCCCCTGCTACTGACAGTGCGCGTTCACTCTGCAGACCAATTGCCCTGAACACGCAGCGTTCTTCCAGCCCCATCCCTCAGCTGACCGGAGCTCGCCTAACCAAGGGAGCAGGCCCTCCCCAGCTTTCAAGCAGAACCCAGCCTGAGGAATCAGTCTTCACATCTCTTCAAAGAAGCAGACCAGGCATTAATTGGCACTCTGCAAAGATTTATGCACCATATATCATTATCTCCTGCTGAGAAACAAGACAGATATAGGGCATATGGCGGGTCCTTTAGAAAAAGGTGTCTTGACAGATCTTTGAACCTAAAATACCTTAAGTAATTGGGACACCCACTCAGGGACAGGCAAGATAAATGACCTGGTTTGTAGAGTACCCATGCCCCTGGCTGCCTTCCCCTCCCCCTCCTCCATTTTCTCCTCTTCCTCTTCCTTTCTAGAGGCCTTAAGAGCCTCCTATAGCCTCTCCCTGCTCATTAGTAGCTCCACAGTGAGACAAATTGGGGCAGGGAGAAAAAGGGCATATTAGTCACTAGGAGTAGGCTGAATGGGAGAGGAGGTGGAAATGAATGCCTTGAATGAAGTTTGAGTTGGCTGGAGGATTTCATTTATTAAGCTCTACCTGCTATCCCAGTCCCTCTAATTAGCAGGGGCTAGAGCTTTGGAGTTAACATACATACATGTAAACCACTTAGTGTGTGGCCCAGAACACAGCTGGTACTCAGTAAAGTGGGAGCAATGGTAGTGGTGAGGCCTGCAGTCAAGGGAGTAGCAAGATCAGAAGAGTCCACTGTACCCAGTACTGAGGGCCACTTGGGGCCCAGTTCAACTCAGCTGCTAATCTGAGCATTCAGAGCTGGGTGACACACACATCTCCGTTCTCCCCCGACCAACTACCCTACCACAAACACTTCTGCCCCAGGGACTGTAAACTCAGTAGACAGCTTGGGGCAGGGATGGGAAGAGCAGTGCGGAACTGTCCCAGGGAGTCCCAGTGCTCTCCCAATGCAGTTCAATAAATATTTTGGCCACAGGGTGTTGTGCACAGGATACAAAGAGGAAAGATCAGGACACTGCCACAATTTGCTGGGGTCTCACAGTGGGATGGGAAACGTACTCAAGTAAAAAGCCCATCTCAATCTGATCCCGTAAGCTAAACAATAGAGGTGAGTGCAGAGTGCATTGGGAATGCAGTAGGCCTTCTGAGTCGAGGTCCGGGATGACTTCCTGGAAGAATGGAACCCTGGTTAAGCCTGAAGCCCTGTAACAATGAACCAGAGGAAGGGTAGGAAACCAAACACCCAGGCCCAGAGGAGGAGACTATCAAGGCCTTAGAGAAAATCAGCATTCTGAGTATGTTTGAAAATTAACCTAACAGACATTCTTATTTTTTAACTTGTAAAATGTTTTCAAAGAGAAAAGCCCTTGGGCTCATTCCTGATTCTAAGAAAACCTTTTATACTGGTTGGGTTCATTATAATTCAATCAATAAGGTCATGGTTACAAGTTAATTATCACAAGTGTGGTGAATAAAATCCACTTCCTATAGCAATCATAAATTACAACTCTAAAGAAATAAATTCAGTGTTTTACAGTAAATGCTCTGACATTCTAAATGAATATTTTCTTTTTAAGGTTACCAGTTACAAGTCAGCAGGCCTTAAGGGTATTGAACAAACCTTTTAGTACGTTAGGAAAGCTAGTTTTTGCCTCTTTCAGTAAATACTTATTAGAAACTCAACTTTACGACAAGATTCAGAGTAAGTACAGATTAGCTTAAAACTTCGGTAAGTGGTATATAAATATTCACTAATCATCTTATCTTTCTTTCTGAATGAAGAGTTGTAGTTTATCCACTGATTCACATTTTCAAAAACACTTATATCAAGACCTTCTCAGCCTCTCAAAGTTCCTATTAAACAGTTCTGTCCACTAGCAGAAACTTAATTTTAATCAAAGCTTAATCAAGGATTTGGGGGACATGCATTAACTTATTTTCACAGTAGTGTTAACAGAGCACACCTGCTCACTTGCCTGGCCCTCTGCTTCCTCTCCTGTGAGCTGGATAATTGCCTACACCCTCTCCTTTCTAGAGGCTTGTGATGGTCCAAGATGCCTTGACATATGAACTTAAGCCATGGCTATCCCCTTCACCCTGGTTATCTCCTTGCCTCATGTTAGGAGTATGGAGAATGTCCAGTGCGATATGCAGGCCCTCAGTGAGAAAGAAGGCACAGTTCTATGAGCAGCAGCAATTCCAGAGAGCTATCCTTTCGACTCCCAGTGAAAAGCCACTAAGCAGCCCTCAGCAAATTCTTGTTCCAGACCCAGACTCCTCTCCCCTTCCATGGACTGATCCTTTCTCTCTGCCTCCTCATCCTTGGTTCACTCCAAGGAGGATGGCTGACATCCTCCTCACCACCAGAGCCCTGCTGCCTTTTCCTGCCAGTCCTGTTGCTCTCAGAGGTCTTCAAAGAGAACTAAACAAATCTCCAGCCCTACTTCTTGAGTCCCTAGGTGTGTGAGCTCACTCAGTCTCCACCCAGTGCCCATATACTGGGGCCTTTAGCTCTTGGAATTTGGGACACAGCAAGGTGGTGTGTTCCCAAAGCCACTGTCACCACTCACATCTGTGTGGAACTGGGAGCCTGTACCAAGATGTGATTTGTTTCCATAGCTCAGAGCCTGAGAGAGTCTGCAAGACTGGAGAAACCTCCAGGTAAGAGGAGATTCATTTCTCTGTACCTCTGCACCCCTTGACAGCGAAAGCCATTCAAGGCCACTGAGGTCATTATCTGAACTAAAGACATAAGGACCCAGAAAAGGTTTTGGAAATGAAAAATTAAAAAGTAAATGGTCAAAGTGGAGGAGAAATAAGTAGATATGGCATGGATCACAGTCACAGTGGAAGTGAGAATTGGAGAAACCTGCTATTAAAAAAAAAAAAAAAAGACGGAGAAAGAAACCCCAACCAGAGGAGCACAGTGGGTTGGGGGTTTCAGTAAGGGAAGCTAAGCTGGCACACCCTCACAGCCTGCAGGGCAGCTCAGGGCCGCACTGAAGGCTGGACACCAACTGCCACACTGTTGGGTTTAAAGGCTGACTATGGGGACTGAAAATGTTTCTACCGAGATCAGAACAAAAACACTGCAAAAGCTTTGGGGAAACCTAAGCTGCTTAGTGGCTAACTTCATTAGCCATCCTGAGTGGTCCATGCTAGCAGTTACTGGTGGACTCAAAGGTGCCTCATGCTCCCATATGCATGCTTCCATGAGAAAACTCTCCTCATTAGAGGAGATCAGCAGCAGATTGGAGACAACTCTGTCCAGTATGGAAAAGAGATTCAGCCTGATCATCTTCTCCATCATGTCTTCTCAGCACAAGGAGGGATCAAAGGTGAAAGAACAATTTGGAAACCATCTAAGGAATGGAAGCTACATGCAGGGAGCAGGTAATCTAGAGAGCAGGAAGCTACATGCAGGGAGCAGGTAATCTAGAGAGCAGGAGCAGGAGGCCAAAGTGTTCTGTGTGCTGGGCCAACCTCCTGGAGACTGGGCCCTTGCCGAGCTGGAACCAGCAGGGGAGGGCAAAAGCGTGAGCATGAACACAAAGCCAAGAGGGCACGTGGCAAGGACTCGGTGCTCTACCTGCTCGGACAACACAGCTCTTCCCACCAGGCCCACAGGATTTAATCACTCTCCCCACACTCCACTGTCCCACAAAATTTTTTTTGTCTCTTTTTTGAGGAAATCTGTGTTTTCTGTGTTATCATATGTCATTAGGTACTGTCAGTTATTGGAGAGTAGAAAGTAGTGTGCTACTCCTATTAAAGTACCAAATGTATGTGTTTTCTTAAACTATAGTGGTTATTTCCACAGTAACATCATTTTACTCCTTTGCTATATTAATCAGGCCTTGCTGATTGGAAAAGATAAAAATCTAACTCAAACTAGCTTAGGTCAAAAGGGAGACATATGGTAAAGTTATTGAATATTGAATATACTATTATTATGTAACATATTATCCCCAAAATTAGTGACTTAAAACAACCATTTCATCATGCTCATGAATTAGGTGAGTCAGGAATTGGGACAGAAAATGTGGAAATGGCTCTATTCCATGATGTCTGCAGCATCAGCTCGGGGGACTCAATGGGTGGGGATGACTGGAGGGTTTGGGACTAGAATTAACTAGAGATTTATTCACTCACATGCCTGGATGGCTATGGTTAGCTGTCATCTAAGACCTCAGCTGGGTCTGTCAACCAGAGCATCTACACATGGCCTTTCCGTATGACCTGAGCTTCCTCACAGGTAGCTGTATCATGGTAATAGAACTTCTTACATGGTGGCTCAAAGCTCTAGTACAATTGTTCCAGCTAATGAGGTTGAAGTTGTATTACCTTTCATGACCTACTGCTGCAAGCACAATGCCTCATCTGTTGTTCTCTGTTAGTTACAGCAAGTCACAAGCCCACTCAGATTCAAGGAAAGGGGAAATACACCCTACTTCTCGGTGGAAAGAGTGTCAAAATAATTTGCAGACATATTTTTAAAACACTATACTGAGCTGTTTAACTATGAGAAGTAAACACTGTTGGGACTCTCTGCTTCCATTTGCACGTTGAATTCTTTGGCTTTCTTCTCTCTTTTTTCAGACTGGCTTCATCCAGAGAGCAGAGAAGGGGACACCTAGAGCCACATTGTATAGATGTGGCCTCTGGATGCCCTTCTTTATTTTTTCGGGCCATTCATTCCCAGAAAGGAGATAATGATTTTGAGATAACCAGCATCCTCAAATGGTTTTGGCACCATTTGTGGTCCAGTATATTCTCCTAAGTCCAAAAGCAATAGTGGACTGATAGCCATACCATGGAATTATGCATATGCTACACAGTTTACTTTATATATGTCCAGGTAATGTGCCAATGGTGGGAAAAAGGAAAGGAGGAAAGGCCTGCTTTTTGGCACTAACTGAATTTTACCCTGGAATGTGACTGTGTATATGTCATTTCCTTCTCTAAACTTTAAGTGTCTTGAGGACTGTATGGTACTAAAGGTCAATGTATACTTGACTAAATAATGAATACATGAATATTCTGAATGAATATAAATCAATTGCTATTTAGCATTATAGAGAACTTCAAATTATCTAGACAGTGAATGTGTTTAGGATTAGATAAGAAGACATCAATGCATACCTAAATATTTGCCTTATCTCTCTAATATTACTTACAGTGGCATTTTTCTCTAATAATTAATAATTTAAGTGAGAAAATTGTGGTTAATTTACTCATTTATCACCTTTATTTTTATTTAAATTCAATTAGTTAACATCTAGTACATCCTCAGTTTTAGATGTTGCATGCAATAATTCATCAGTTGTGTATAACAACCAGTGCACTTTTTAAAAAAAGTTTTATTTATTACCCAGTGCACTTTTAATAAAAAAAATACTTGCAAATCAGTCATAACAAAGGGCAATATTTTCTTAACGTGACCTGCCACCACTTTATTTCCTCTCAGAAGGGAAATCCTCTCTAAAGAAAGAGAACATCAACATACAATCATGAGAATATTGCATTCTATTACAAAGAATTAAATATAAGTGAATTCTAAAATCAGAAAACAGAATATCTTGAAATAAAGAACATACTATATATATTTACCAGAGATTAAACACAACAGAAGAGAGTATTACTGACCTAGAAAACAAAATAGTAGACAATAAGACTAAACCTTGATGAGAAAAATAGAACACAGGCTTAGGAAGCTGAAATACAGGTCAATAGAAAATCTGTAAGTACATAAAGGAAAAAAAATAGGAAATATATAAAAGACCATCAGAGAAATGTGAGAAATGATGAGAATGGGACAGAGCAATATGAGAAGAATAATGACCAACAATTTTCCAAACTGATCAAAGACAAATCACACAGATTCTAAACACTCCATTAGCCCTTAAAAGGGAAAAACCCAAAGAAAAACACATCGAGGCCCATCTTAGTAACACACTTAGTAAAACAGAGAGAGAAAAAAAGTATATTAAGAATGGCCTGCATTTGCAACGACATGGATGGAACTAGAGGGTGTTATGCTTAGCAAAATAAGTCAATCAGAGAAAGACAATTATCATATGATCTCCTTATCATAGAGAGGCAACATGGGGGGTTTGGGGGGTAGGAAAAGAATAAATGAAACAAGATGGGATTGGGAGGGAGACAAACCATAAGAGACTCTTAAGCTCACAAAACAAACTGAGGGCTGCTGGGGGGAGGCAGGGAGGGAGAGGGTGGTGGGGTTATGGACATTGGGGAGGGTATGTGCTATGGTGAGTGCTGTGAAGTGTGTAAACCTGGCGATTCACAGACCTGTACCCCTGGGGCTAATAATACATTATATCTTAATTTTTAAAAAAATTTTAATAAAAAATAAAGATAAAAAATAAAAGAATGGCCTGAAAAGAAAAACACATTATCCTCAAAGGAGAAACAAAGAGAGGGACATCTGATTTTGTAACAGAAATGATAAAAGCTAGAACAATGGACTTATTTTCAATTATGCCAGAAGAAAAGCAAATGAACAAAGGCCAACCTAGAATTCTAAACCCTGAGAAAACACCCTTTGAAAATTAATAGGGAATAGAATTCTATGAAGTCAAAAGTGAAATTCATGGTTATGAAAACTGGATTCAAAAGAGACAGTAAAAGAATTTCTTCTACAGGAGTCAAAAGAGTGGGTTAAATTACCATAAAGTGAAGCAAGAAGCAAATAAACCTCTCTGAAAGGACACAGTGTTGACCCAGGGAGCAGCGCTGGAGTCCCACATGTCAGTCCTGCCCAACAGGAGCTCACACAAGGAAATAAGCCACCTTTGCAAGAAATAAAAGAAATAAAAACAGTAGAATTAGACAAGCTAGTAATATAGAGAACTGTGGCTACAGAATGAGAGAATAAGCATGTCTAAAAGAAAGCAATAAAAGATGGAACTTTTCAGAAAAGATAAAAACAAGATACTAAATTTTTAAAAGAATTAAAAGGAACTTCTGGAAATGGAAAATATCATTTAATCTACAATTTTTAAATGTGTTAAACAACAAATGAGACACAGAAAAAATTAGTTAACTGGAAGACAAGCCTAAAGAAATCACCCAGAACAGCACAGAGGGGCTGACAAGTGGAACTATCAGAAGTTAAAAGAAATGGAGATAAATTGAGAAGACCTAACACAGCTCTAAGAAGAGAAGTATACCTAAAAGGAGAGTATGGCAAAAGGCAATACTCAAGGAGATCATGGTTTTAAAAGGTCTAGAACTGATTAAACACATTAAGCCTCAGATTCAGGAAGCATAATTCATCTCAAGCAAAATTTTTAAAAAATGAATCTATAGGCAGACACATCAAATAGAAAGCAAGTAGAACAAAATAAATAAAGATCTTAAGACAACCAGAAAGAGAAGACAGGTCATCTCACAAAAGCAAGTAAAAATACTCTGACATTTCCCAAAAGCAACAACAGAAGAGACAATAGATAGCATCTTCAAAGTTCTAGAGGAAAAATAACTATCAATCTAACATTTTGGACCATGTTAAATTTTGTCAACGCCCTTTAACCGAAGACCTCAGGGAACACATAAGCAGTTAAACACACTGGGTTTATTACTTACTGAAGGAAGGGGGAAAGATAAGTGTGTTTCAATAAGAGAGCACTAGAAATAATCTATCACAGGATTTAGGCTTTGGTTGGGTAATTTTGGAGAGGTTCTAAGGAACCAGAGGACTCGTTCTGAATGGGGTGTTATCAGAAAGTGGAATCAATTCTATGATTGTATATCTCAATAATTACCTCAGCAAAAGAGTGGGATGTTTGGTGCGTGGGGGTTATACAGCGACCTAGTCTGAATGGAGGTTCTGGGAGACTGTTTATGTACAACAAGAGAAAATAAAGCTTAGCTATAAGCATCAGATCAGTTTGTAATAATACGGTGGCCAGACTGTGAAGTCAGATCAGTCCCAGAAGTCAGAAGCTGCTTTTTCCTTTTTTTCTCAACTTCCATTCACAAATGAGGGTGAAATAAATAAGGATGAATTAGAGAGTCTGCCACTCACAATCCCTCAATGAAGGTAATTCTAAAGGGTATAACTGTGGGAGGTAGGAAATTGAACCCAGAAGGAATGGGATTTAAGAAAACAGTGAGCAAAGGAATTGATAAGCATGGCTATAAATCAAAACTCACATTAACAGTATGAAGCAATAATAATAAGTGATAGGAGGGGTTAAAAAATAAAGTTCAACCACAATGCTGAAAAATATGTAAAATCAGGGGGACTAGTATGCCAAAAGCATTCTATGAGCCTTGTATTAAGGAAGAAGGTAGCAATTCTGATTAACTCTAAGGTTTTGCTAAAGCAAGAATGCATGTTAAAATTTAAAAGTAACCACTAAAAGTACTGAAATAGACAATTTGAATTTGGTGGGAGAAGGAATGAAAAAATTCAACACTAAATAAGAAAAACAAGGGAAACTGATGCCAAAAAATGGGATAAATAGTATGTAAAAATATATCCCAGTATATCAGTCATGATACAGATGTAATCAGATTTCATTTATCAGTTAAAGGGCAAAAATTACAAAGTGGATTTTTTAATGAGCTCTGTGTTTTCAAGTGGCACACAAAACCTAAGGACAAGAAGTTTGGAAGTTTTTAAAAGGATAGAAGTGAGCAAATATCATACTAACAAAAGGAAGCTGATGTCTCCGTATAACCATCATTCTCAGGAGTATCTATGCCCTCTCTCCTCATCCCTGTCACTGCCTACTGCTCCATTTTATTGTTTCTGAGTTCAGAGCAGTTCTTTCTACCCATTATAACATGCCCTCAAATGGCCTCTCCAGACCCTTTTATACGATGACCTTTTAATTCCAGAAACAACCACCAATAAATTCCTGAACCCTTAAAAAAGAATATTTTACTGGTTGGAATGAAGGTTTAAGACATCAGAAATATGGGAAGCCTCTGATGAACTAAAGAAGTTTGTGACTGTGCTTCATGTTCATGATAATGACATTAAGTCATCAAGAAAAGTTTAAATGATGAAAATCTCCCCATCAGAGGAATCCCATGTTGGACACAAATGGACTGGCATAATTCCGTAATTCCTGTTCCACAATTCCACATTTGATAGGAATGAGCCTGCCATGCTCATTCACTGGCTAGGACCAATACAGGAGAGGCATGGACTCAGTATTTATGGGGCAGCAGCTAGATGTGGTCAATCAACTATATTCCCTGAAGTAAGTTCACATGAAAAAAATCTGAATGGCATGTCCCATGGACACCATGGTTCCTGACTTATACCACTCCATGGTCCTCCTAATTCTCTATAAGACAAAACTTAGAAGAGGCAGGTTAATGGAATAAACCATAGCCCCCAACATTGCATCCTGAAGGAGGGCACCCCCTCTAGTCTACTAACTCTGGATTTATAGGAACTGAGCTCATCTATTCACACATACAGAGTTCATCACTCATCTATACTCCCCACAACAGGTTCGCTTGAAGGAGATCCAAGTGGTACACCTCCATGACCACCACCCACAAAGAAAGACCAATAGGGATTTAAAGAAGTCTTTAGGTAAACACCTAAAAACTATTTTTTAGTTTTTCCAACTATCTCTTGCTGCATAACAAATTACCCAAAACCTTAGTGGATTGACACAAGAAATATTTTATTATATTTAATTATTCTGAAGGTTAGGGATCTGGGCAGGGTTTCCTGGGTTGATCCTTCCTTCCACAAGGCATTGACAGGTCTCTGGGTGGTGTCAGCTGGAGAAGGTCCTGGAGGGTCCAAGACGGTTTACTCACATTCCCTGCCACTTTGGTGTAGATGGATGGAAATGGGCTTAGCCAGGACTACTAACCTGAGGGTCCACACAGGGCCAATCTCACAGGATGCTCCAGAGTAGTATGACTTATATGGTAGCTCGGGACTCCAGTGAACAGGGAAGAAAATACATGGCCCATTTCTGAGCTAGCCTCAGAAGTCACAGCATATCTACCACTGTACTCCATAAGTTGAAGCAACTCGGCTAAAAAGGAAGGGAACCTGGAACCCATCTTTTAAGAGGAAGAGAGCCAAACAATTTGTGACCTATCACAAGGCTAAACTTACAGTTAGCTAGAGTTATTTCTTACTCAGAACACCTCAATTGCCAACACTGCCAGGAATAAAGTGTGTCACAATAATTTACAATACCTATAATTGCACAAAGCAAGAACAAAAGTATCTATTAAGTGAAAGCATGAATAAATATTTACTATAATCTGGAAGATAAGAAAGGAACTAGCCGGAGACACTGATGCCTGCCCCTTTCATGACAAGAAACCCCTCCGCCCCTTCCCCTGGTCCCGAGAGAAGGAGAGACTTGTCATACCTGGCATCATCCCAATATAGCCTGCCCTATCACACATCTCCCTTAGAAAACAGAGCTGCAGTACACTCAGGGTCCAAGCCCCTTCTGCAATTGTGTGCACAGTACAAACACAAATACAGCATGAGCCTCGGACTCCCAGTCCTCTCTCAGGAGAGGGTGCAGTCTTCAGTGACTCCAGTATTGCTTTTGAAGTACTATTCAAATTAGCATTCTCTTAATAATTTGAATAATTATTTAAATTATTATTTATTATTCCTGGGAAATAGGTCCTATCCCCCAAAAGGCAATTGGAAAATGGGGGTGGGGAATGTTCTGGTTGTCACAATGACTAGAGGCACAACCAGCATTTCAGGTAGGTCTGGGTTGCCAAATGTCCTGCAATGCCTGGGGCAGTCCTGCACAAGAAGAGCTGCTTTGCCCGAAAGGCAGATGATTCTCCCTCAGAGAAGCACCTTCTGATCTCCCACAAAGTTCTCATGGTGGGGCAGTGGGGTTGCTGTGGGGGAGATGAGAACCTCAAAATCAGCCAGTTTCCAGGTTGTTCCACTGTCTGTTCTGCTTATGGTTGACTGTGTTCAGGGAGTACATGTTCCACATTAGTATTTCTTCCCCTTTCCAGCTTCAAAATGATACCAGTATGGAGATGTTAGGGATGACTCAACCTGTTGGTATACGGGAGAAGAGACATCTAAGTGAATATGTGTGAAAAACCTTGCAGGCCTTCACATGTGAACATGTCTTCATGTTGCCCTTATTGTGAATGTAGCTAAGTTGCCTGTGTGTGGCTCCTCCAGGAATTGGGTGGAGGTAGTCTACTTGCCAGGTGATCTCCGGGAGGAGGATCCATTTCCTGATCTCAGGAAAATGAGGAAAGTCAATATAAGGGTGTGTTATTGAGGAAGGTCCTGAAGCCAGAGGCTCCTTTCTGCCAGGACCATTTGAGAACTGCATAGAATCACCTTCTAGAATTGTCCCCCTGAAGAACACTGGGCTAGGTGGTTTTCCACCAGCTCCCATCACCAACTGATGCCCCCAAAGGCATTAACTCACCTCACTCTTGAGGCAGAGCATCAGGATGGCCACCAGAGAGGATCCTGGGGCAAAAAAAAGAAAAACTCAAAACTTGAGCTTGAAGAGGGAGGCTGTTAGCAGGAGGTCAGTGAGGTCACAGAGAAATGTCCACTGTGGCCTTGGGAAAAATTAGAGGTGGGCTGACCACAGCCACCATTTGCATAGCATAGAGCTGTAATTTCAAAATGATTTCCCCTTAGAAACTAGAAGATGATACCACTGACTTTGAGCTTCCAAGATTAGCAAAGAGGTGTAATGCCCACCTGAAACTTGTTCCTTTATATGTAAACTATTCTTTTTCTCTCCAGAAGCTTCCAGCATTTTCTTTTATTCTTGAGATCCTACAATTTTGCCAGTATCAAGTTGTGAGTTTTTGGTCATTCATTTTGCATGGAGCCCTTTCTATCGGAATACTCATGAGTTTTTTCATTTCTCATGTTGTCTTTTTATTCCTTCTCTTCCACACTCTCCAGTCTCTCTTTTTCTTGTTCCTTTTTTCTTTTCTTTTTTTTTTTAACTCTCTAATTCATGAACTCATTCTTTATCAGTGTCCATTCCACTCTTCAGCACATCTATTCAATGTTCAAAAATACGTGGCAATCACGGAATCCTAATTAATTCTTCTTGATATCACTTGTTCTTAATTGATTGAGTACCAGCCCCTTGTATCTGATTAACTACACTTCTCTCGTTTTGTTTTGTTTTTTAAGATTTTATTTATTTATGACAGAGAGAAATAGCGAGAAAGGGAATCCAAGCACAGAGGAGCTGGAGAGGGAGAAGCAGGCTCTCTGCTGAGCAGGAAGCCTAATACAGGGCTCGATCCCAGGACACTGGGATTATAACCTGAGCCAAAGGCAGACTCTTTTAAGACAGAGCCACCCAGGTACCCCTTAACTACACTTTTCTTAAAGTTATTTCTCCCTTCCCAAAGACATTAGTTCTTTTATTTGTTGATTTTGGTTCTTCTTTTTAATGATGATTGTTTTCTTAAATGTTTGGACATTCTTAACTACTGTTTGCACTTGAATTTAAAACTCCTATTTGCCTGAATATGTAAGTACCCATTCCAGCTGCCTTGAGTGAGACGGGAGGGGTGTGGGTGAGGGAGAGAGAAGGCAGGAATTGCAAGCTAATAGCTCTCTCACCTTCCCTCCTCCCACGAATGTAAGTCATCTGAAGTCACTGCTGCTCTGTCTCAACGATCCATCGGAGTTTCCTGGGTCAGGACTCCTTCTGCATCAAGACAGCTGTGTTCAGAGTTTATTCTGGCAGCAAATGCATGAATCAGGCACCCTCTTTTTTTCTGTCTTTTCTCCTTAGATGTCTGGGTTAACTTCCAGCTCTGTTCTGCCTCTCTGGGTTGTTGTTCCTCTTTTGGAGGTTTTATCCTACATCTAAACATCACCCATGCTCTCTGTTCAGTAGATATGGGGAAGGAAAGGGACCTGGTAGGTTCTGCTGTTCCAAATACTAAGTTTTATTAATTAAGCTGGCAGTTGCCCCAAAGCCCCTCCTGATCACTATTTGTTGTTGTTTGAGCTTTAAATATTTCTGGAATTTGTATTACTTCCACAGTAGTTTTCTATTGTCCATGTTGGGGGCTGTGGTTTTTTCTTTCCCTTATGTTTCTGTAGTCTGATCCCATCTGCTTTCCATCTCCCAGGAATTTCTCAGAATCCGTCTAGGGATAGATCCCTTTCTTGTTTCACAGGGCTATCATGAATTCCTTTACCTCCTCCTCCTTTCATCCATGTATCTTATTAACCTTCACAATGATTCAAAGATGGAGGGAGTAACTATTACCTTATTTTTCAGAAAACTGAGTTTGGACAGGCTGACTTCTCTAAAGGGTCACAGCTTAGCATTGGGACCCTGGTTCATGAAACTCCCCACAGTGTACAAG
The DNA here is from genome assembly GCF_011764305.1 of Mustela putorius furo. Taxonomy (NCBI): domain Eukaryota; kingdom Metazoa; phylum Chordata; class Mammalia; order Carnivora; family Mustelidae; genus Mustela; species Mustela putorius. Next base: position 105,928,478 of record NW_025421987.1, on the reverse strand, counting down.
TATTCTCTCCATTTGTCAAAGACCTTCTCTGTGTTTGCCTCCTGGTTCCCTCCAGCTTGTGACCGGAGAGGTCCTTGAGGGCCCTTGTTGTGTCCCCTGCAGCACCTGCACAGTGCAGACAGCACCAAATACCAGGAGCACAGGCCAACAGCAACTTGCCCAAGTTCACATTACCTATGAAGTAGCAGGTCAGGATTTGAACCCAGAAAGTCAAGCGTGGAGGCTGGCCCCTAAAACCACCTTCTACTCAGATCTGAGGTGTCACTCACCAGCTTCTTCCCAGCACCCCCCTTCTGAGAGGAAGGCATATCACTAGGCTAATGGCCAATTTATGCCTCAGAAAGACTCCCCTTAGGGGGCTTCCACTGCTGTATTTCATTACAAGCATCATGACACTATCTGACTCTTAAAACCAAGACCAAGTATTACTTTGATGAAACAAAAGGAGAGAAGCAAAAAGAAAAGAATACCAAACATGAGCTGTTGGAGCTATCAACAGACTATGCAGGTACAACAGAGAATGGGAACATGCAAAGCGGTAGGGGCCATGTCTAAGTGCAGAAGGGAGTAGGAAAAATGGACAAAGCAAGACTAATCCATGAGGAAGCAAGCAGCTGTGGTTTGTGATCTGCCACTAATGACAGCGTCACCTTCACAAGTGGACCTCTGGGACCTTCTGTTTTTCTATTTGTCAGATAAAGGCACTGCTCAGGTCCCTCTAATGTTGACATTCAAAGATTCTAAATAAACAGTAAATTCACCTCTAACAGAACTAAAAAATGAATTTATGAGTATTTCTGGCCCCTCTTTCTTATCTTTGTCTTGCTTGTCTTTCAGAGCTCTGAGTGCTCCTCCAATCCCACCCTTGTTATTCTTTGCCTCACACTTTTGCCCTGAGCCTGCAAACCCAGGCATAGCTTTCTTGTGTAAACAGCATTAAAGTTTCTACATCCAGATCCTTCCCTTTCTCAGGCTGCACCATACCCTTTCTGACCACTTGCCTACCCTCCCCCTACACACACCCATTTGGAGCCAGGCCAATTGTATTTGTTACTCTTAAGACTCTGTGTAAGTATCATTTCCTCCAGAAAGACCTCTCTGATATCCTTCTGCAGGCTGAGTGAGACATCCCCGCTTTGTACTCCTCTCTGCTGTGCAGTAGCAACCCATGATACACCACATTAATCTAATTAAGACCTAACATCTAGACAACTGAATATAAGCTCTGTTTTTACAGATGTGGAAACTAAGTCTCAGCAGGACAGAGGAATCCACTTGAAACTGCTAGGAGTCCAACCTGGTGCCACGCCATCTTTTTCAACATCCACCTCATAAGGCTGGGTCATAATTGGGGTGATGCCCCAATACCCCATGTTGGGGTGGCAGTCTTACAAAGGCCAGTGCATAGGTCATGGCAGCTAGAACAAAACCAGGCTGGGGGACTGATGCAGGGAGCACTCAGGCCCTTGTCCCATTCTGAATGGGGAGGGGAGAACAGGGGCTGCCTGCATGTAAGTCCCACTTCCTAGGCACTGAGCTCATGTGTGACTGGCTTCCAACAATACAGGCAAAACTGGTACACAGACATCTAAGGTGTTCGTTGTTTCTTCTTCTGGGTCTTGAGGTACCAAATCACTTGGCCTAAGGATCTCACACATGGTCTTGGGGGATTAACTAATGACTGGGCTGTCACCGTGTTGATCTGTAGGTTGAAGAGTTCCACTAGAGTCTCTCCCACTCAGGACCACCAAATATAAATTAATGTAATTAGACCAGAAATATATGGCTTTCAGCCAAATGCAACTACAAAACACCCAGAGCAAAAAGTAATGTAACAAGCTTTTCCCAGTAAATTATGGAGATAGAAATAGAGCAAAATAAGTGCAAGTTTCTAAGTAAAGGACTAGGCAAAAGTTTTAGAGCAATTTTAAAAAAATAGAAGCATTAGGACTATACATCTCTGTCATTTTAACTAATGTTTAGTTTAGAATTTAAGAAGTAAAGCAAATGGGCTTTCTAGTAAGTACCTTACCCTATCTGAAGATGCAATAAGAATTAAAGGTATAAATATATTATTTAAATTTGGAGAGGCTAAGACCATGGGCTCTGGAGTCAGGTTGCTTGGGTATAAATCCTGACCTTAATTCATGTGTCTATACCTCAGTTTTTCTCAACTATAAAATGGAAATAAGGGTATCTACCTACAAGATTGTGTAAAGAATAAATGAATTATGCCCACTGGAAGAAATCTTGGCATATGGTAAATACTCAATATATGCTAGTTATTAGTTACTAGGCATTCTTATTGGCAATTGAATATAATTATTAGAATAAATTAAATATTTATATTTATACTTAATTTTTAACTCTCCAAAATCCTTTGTTTAATAAAATTGACAACTTACTTTTTAAACTGTGATGGCAACTTGATTTTAAAAACTCAAGTCCACAAGCAGAATTTCTAATTCTCAAGGAAACCTGTTTTGCTCTTAAGATCTTTCAACTGCTGGGAAGAGGACCATCAAGATCATCAAAAATTACCTCCTTTGCTTAAAGTCAACTTTAGTCAAATCTCCTTTACTTAAAGGATTGTAAATGTTAACCATATCTACAAAATACCTTCATAGCGAAACCTAGATTAGTTCAGTCAAAAATTAGGTACTATCACCTAGTCAAACTGACACATAAAACTAACCATTAAGTTTGAGGAAGAGAAGCTGAGTTGGAGGAATGAAAGTATATCCTAAGCAAAGGTATAGTGTGTGTAAAGGCACAGAGAAGCAATAGAACTAACCGTAGGTGTTGGGGTGTGTGTGTGTGTGTGTGTGTGTGTGTGTGTATGTCCTGGTAGAAGAGAAGAGGGATACAGAAGATGAGTCTACAGAGGTAGACAAGTAGAACCAGCTTACAGAGGGGTCTTTGCCTGCCATGCTGAGGAGATTTACCTTACACTATGGCCCAAATCAGGTTGATCATCAGAATCGTCTAAATCTGCTAGGCAACATTTTAGAAAGGCAGATTCTTTGGCCCCCTCCCAGACCCAATTAATCAGATTAAGCCTGAAGTTTATTTTATTAAAAAGCCGTGTTTTTGTCCTCCAATCTGATGAACAAATTTGAGAGTCCCTTCTTCAGGCATTGGAAGTCACTTTACTGTTAAATGACAAGCTCCAAATTTTGTCATGTAACTACCTTCCTGGCTTAAGTGTTGTGATTTTCACATGAATAGGATAACTTTTCCATGGCAGCTCCAAATATTTATAAAGGTAGAATGTGCCTGGGAAAAACTTGGCTGAGATCCTGTCTGGTATGCTTATCTTAGCAGACACAGCCTAATTGGGATCAGAAGGGCCAGGGAACTGGGAGGCAGAGGAATGGAGTTCTCTGTCACTGTCAGCTCCATTTCCATGGAAATCTATTCATTCATGGAGCCCTCATTTAAGGCTTACAGAGTACCCCATACATGCCAGACTCAGTGGGGGACAGCAAGACAGCTGAAGCCAGCTTCCAATTTTGCAGACACCTGTATCTGAAACATACAGTTTTGAAAAGAGCAGAACACAGAGCTCTTTTAAGGCAATATTTAAGACAAGCGTGAAGCAAGATGGTACAGACACAAGGCTTACAAGTCAAAGACCTAGGCTTGTTTAACACGGCAATGCACATGAAGTGCCTAATACACACCTGGCTCATAGGCAGCATTCAATGAAAGTCAGTGCCTCATCTTCCTGAGTTGTTATTAATGCCAACACTCCCTTTTCGGTAGTCATAGTCCTTGGGGTCCTGGAATAAATTTTAGAAAGGAAAAGCATGTCTGGCCTCTAGAATCATAGGAAATCTTATTAATATCATGGTGTTCTTCTGGCTGACAGAGAAGACAGGGCACTACCTGTACGTAGTTGAGCTCCAAAATAGATATTACAAAATAAGGTTCACATAGGAAACAGAAACACCCTTTCCTGGCGATCAGGCTTGTCAGTCCTCTCTCAATTGAGACCCCTTCAAGCACAACCAGGGAAACTCATGGCTCATCACTGCCACTTCTACTCCAGCAAAAAGTGTTTTTCTGGGGGAGAGCCTCCTTGTTTCAATACCTTGTGATGCTCAGTACTAGAGCTCTAACATCCAGACTCACATTTGTCCTGCATGTCAACTAGGAGAAGGGTTACACTTCTCAGAGAATAGGCTAAAGTTTTTCCACGGGTGGTTTTTAAGATGGTAATAAAGTGCAGGAGCCAAGGATGGAAGTTGGTGTAAGCCTGCCTCAGCTCTGATCCCAGACACATCATCCAGGCCCAGGGTTACTCTTCCAACTCTAAAGGGAACTGAGGCCCTAAGCTGCAAAGTGACCCAATGGTATATCTCTGAATTTCTACCCCTTCATCTCCCGTGCTTAGTCCTACCACCACGTAACTAGGAAGGTCTTCACTCCTCTGTTACTGGGCAGACCAAGCATCACCTTCTCAGCCAACTGGTTTGCAGGCCCAAGACCTATACGAACTAACCCCAATCATGTTCATGTTTACCCACCCCTCTACATAGTTGCAGTTCTCTGAGGATCCAACACAGTGAGTTGGAATCGAAAAAAAAGATCTTAGAGTCCAAGGACTGAATTAAATGATTAAAAATTAAGAAATGATGTCTGCTAAAATCTGACATGTAAGGAAAGAAGAGAATAAAATCTTGATGAATTTAAAATCTTGATAAATTCTAGATTGTTACTCCTGGAGAGACACACCTTGAAACATAGGAGAAGTCCCTCAGGGTGAAGTGTAGACATTTTGCTAAGAGGTACCCAAGCTTTGGGACGCCTGGGTGGCTCAGTTGGTTGGACGACTGCCTTTGGCTCAGGTCATGATCCCGGAGTCCCGGGATCGAGTCCCGGGATCAAGTTCCGCATCGGGCTCCCAGCTCCATGGGGAGTCTGCTTCTCCCTCTGACCTTCTCCTCGCTCATGCTCTCTCTCACTGTCTCTCTCTCAAATAAATAAAAATAATTTTTTAAAAAATCTTAAAAAAAAAAAAGAGGTACCCAAGCTTTGCCTGAAAGCTGACCAAAAAGAGGAATCAGATGCTAGGCCTCTAGCACGAAGCTCAAGTACAAGCTCATGTGAAACACATTCTCTTCTCAGTGAAGCAGCTCCCTCAGTGGTGTGAGTCAAGTCCTGCTCCCTGAGAAAAGCTGAGAAACATTTACTTTGAAGGGAACACAACTGGCCAACAACAAAGCTGTGGCCACCACAGAATACAGCTGGGTCCTATATTATGAGGAGTGTGTCCCTTAGCTGGGCCTCACCAGAATTCCAGGCTTTATCTTAAATCCACGTTAGATTGATACTTAAAGAGATATCTGCTTCTGTCTTAGCACCGCAACACTCCTGCCAAGAACAACTGAAAAAAAGGGGGTGGGGTAGTTGGGGGAGGAGAAAAATCTGTTTTAAGGCACCAGAGACCCATCATACCCTAGGACTTAAAGGCCCAAGATCCTAGAATAAAGGGAAAATCACCAAGGTGAGTCCTAATATTCTACCCTGCTTTTCCCCTCAAGGCACTTGCCACTTCTTAAGTGATGCTGCAGGTCAAGCAGAAAGCAGCTGCTAAGTACTAGACAACCTGAACAGAGCCTTATGTGGTGTCATGGACATGGGGGAATAAAACTGGGGTTCAGGAATACCAAGACAGCCAGGACATCCGATTCCAGAAACCCAGAGAGAAAAGAAATGCAGAGTGAAGCCAACATCAGGCACAACTTTTCCACTCACGGCTTTGCTGCTTCCTGCAGAAGAGAAACTGGGCACTGAAAGAGGCTATGAAGCTGTGTAGAGCTCTGGGAAAGCTCATCAAGCAGAGAGAGGGAGGGAGATCAAGTACCAGGATCTCTGCACAGAGGAAGCTCCATTCAGTTGAGATATATGAAGGGCTAAGTCCAAGGATTCAATCCCGTCAGGATTAAGGTGTGCGGTGGCTTGGTTTCAGTCTTCCACCTTGGCAAAAGAAGAATTAGTAATCTAAAAGATGAACCCATTGAAAATATTCAGACAGAAACACAGAGAAATATAAATAGAAAATACAGAAAAAAATGAAGTAAATATTCATTATCAGCACACTAACAGAATAAAAGAAAGCAATATTGGGATGCCTGGGGACTTCAGTTGGTTGGGCATCTGCCTTCATCTTAGATCATGATCCCAGGGTCCTGGGATCGAGTCCCACATCAGGTGCCTCGCTCAGCAGGGTGCCTGCTTCTCCCTCTCCTTCTGCCTGCCATTTCCCCAGCTTTGTGTGCTCTCTCTCACTCTGACAAATAAATGAATAAAATCTTTTAAAAGATCACTATAATCATCTGAACAGATACAAAAAAGCATTTGAAAAAATTGAACACTAATTCATGAGTAAATAAAAAGAAACAGACCCTTAAAGTATATCCTAAAGATCTATTGATAGAACTACCTCATTCTTCTTAACCTCTGTATAATTTTCATTGTACAGCTTTAATCTCAGTTTATGCATAAACTCCCCTATTGTACATTTAGGTTCTCTGCAGTATTATAACAAACAATACTACAATTACCATAATTGTATATGCCCTTTCTGTGCACATGAATGTCCATCTGGGGTATAAACCAAGAAATGAAAAAGCTAGATCAGAATGTGGCCATTTTTTTTCTTTACTAGATATTGCCAGATTGTTTTCCAAAATTCCCTAGAAGAGCAGGTCAAGTTCATCTCAGTACTCTTCAGTGAAAATATTCCAAATCATTTCTCTTCTCCACCACGTAGAGACTTGGAATATTTAACTTTCCATGAACGCCTTGTCTAGGCTTCAGCTCCTAAACCATAAATGCTACGTCTGTTATTTTTCTGTATCACACACAGCAACTAGCACTCATATAGTTATTTAATAAATACAGGTGTTTGTTGAATCAATGAGCAGATACGTTTTGTGTTAATAGTAAAAATAAGTTGGGGAAATAATCACTGTGATTATAGCAACACACAGTAAACATCAAATAAGGATGACAGTGCACAGACCAATTACTATGGGAAGAGCTCTAGGCAGTGGACATGTTTCTCTAGCCCAAATGACACAGTAATGGTGGTCATTAACTGGGAGCACAAAACGATTGGCTAAGTGCCAGTCCTCTTCAGCAGCAATATGTTACCAGTGAGAGATGGTGAAAATTGCACTAGGGAGGGGAAGATGGTTCCATTCCACATTAATGGCACTTTCAATGTTCTGATGATACACAAATATGACACATAAAGCATTGCAAAGCGAGGACAGTGGTAAGAGAAAGACTTGAGCTTGCTTCTGCTTGAGTCATCTTAAGAAGCAGTGTATTAGAACTTGATGACCAGTCTGGCTTGCTTTATGCCTAGACAGGTAGGGCTTGGACCCATTACAGTTCTCCAAAGTGGCCTCCAAAAGCCCACCATCAAATCCACCTCATCCTAATAACACTGATTCTCAGAAGCCTTAGTCTCAAAGGTGAAATAAACACTAACCATTAAAGCAAAAGAAATGTTACTGTCTCAGTTCCACAAGTGTCCATTCCTTCCAAGTTTTTCTAATCATTTTCTCATTAGCCTCACTCTCAATCTCACCATCATTAGTATTCTGCTTATGTAACATCACTCACTGAGCACCTTCCAGACTCCTTCTCACCAGCATGCACAATACATTCCAATTATGTAATTATGCCATTGTAATCAAATCATTAAGATTCATATTAAACATGTATTAAAGTTCACAAGGAAAAAATGAGCATCAGACATAGGCACCAAGAGGAAAGAAAACACACAAACATGCTTGTAATTGCAACTTGCTTTCAATGAGTCTATGACTACAGATTTAGGGTCTTCGAAGGATTTTATAACTGAGAGGAGATGGTTGATTTTTTTTCTTGTTTAAGATTTATTTATTTATTTGTGCAGGGGGAGAGAGAAAAGAGCGAGCATGGGGCTCCCCAGGGTTGCTAATTTCTAAAAATGAAAAGCAGAAATTCTCCCCCCCCCTTATGACTCAAGTAAATTAATCCCTTGTTTATATAATGGATTGTAAGAAAAAGCTCAAGACGAGTTGACTACATTTGGGGCACACATGCACATGTGCATGTACATACACACACACACACACACACACACACACACACACACACAGAGTGAATAAAACAAAAGGATTGTCCAAGAGACTTGCAATCACTCACTGGCCTGGAAGAAATAATACCGTATCAATGAAAAGCCTCAAATGGAGAATGTTCCATGTGCACTAGAGAAGAATGTGTATTCTGTTGCTTTGGGATGAAATATTCTGAATATATCTGTGATGTCCATCTGGTCCAGTGTGTCATTTAAGGCCTTTATTTCCTTGCTGATCTTTTGCTTGGATGACCTGTCCATTTCAGTGAGGGGAGTGTTAAAGTCCCCTACTATCATTGTATTATTGTTGATGTGTTTCTTTGATTTTGTTATTAATTGGTTTATATAGTTGGCTGCTCCCACATTGGGGGCATAGATATTTAAAATTGTTAAATCTTCTTGTTGGACAGACCCTTTGAGTATGATATAGTGTCCTTCCTCATCTCTTATTATAGTCTTTGGCTTAAAATCTAATTGATCTGATATATCACCTCACACCAGTCAGAATGGCTAAAATCAACAAGTCAGGAAATGACAGATGCTGGCGAGGATGCGGAGAAAGGGGAACCCTCCTACACTGTTGGTGGGAATGCAAGCTGGTGCAGCCACTCTGGAAAACAGCATGGAGGTTCCTCAAAATGTTGAAAATAGAACTGCCCTATGACCCAGCAATTGCACTATTGGGTATTTACCCTAAAGATACAAATGTAGTGATCCAAAGGGACACATGCACCCGAATGTTTATAGCAGCAATGTCCACAATAGCCAAACTATGGCAAGAACCTAGATGTCCATCAACAGATGAATGGATCAAGAAGATGTGGTATATATACACAATGGAATACTATGCAGCCATCAAAAGAAATGAAATCTTGCCATTTGCAACAACATGGATGGAACTAGAGCGTATCATGCTTAGCGAAATAAGTCAAGCAGAGAAAAACAACTATCATATGATCTCCCTGATATGAGGAAGTGGTGATGCAACATGGACGCTTAAGTGGGTAGAAGAAGAATAAATGAAACAAGATGGGATTGGGAGGGAGACAAACCATAAGTGACTCTTAATCTCACAAAACAAACTGAGGGTTGCCGGGGGGAGGGGGTTTGGGAGAAGGGGGTGGGATTATGGACATTGGGGAGGGTATGTGCTTTGGTGAGTGCTGTGAAGTGTGTAAACCTGGTGATTCACAGACCTGTACCCCTGGGGATAAAAATATATGTTTATAAAAAAAATAAAAAATTAATTAAAAGAATAGAACATGAAAAAAAAAAAAAAAAAAAAGAAAAGCCTCAAATGACTAACTGATTTGAATGGTGTATGACACCTACGTCAACTTAGACATACAAGATAAGACTTAGTGATGTTGGTTATTTACTATTGAAGATGGTTCATACAGCACTACCAGCTGATAACACACAGATGACCACAGTGTCTTGAGTCAAACATGTAAGCCCAGTGGTAGGGCCCATGATTGTCACCTCCTATTAGAGAGCCTCAGTGAAGAGGGGCTTTAAAATAATAGTACTACTGCCTAGGTCCTACCCAGACCTACTAAATCAGAAACCTGGTATACAGCTACAAACCTGTTCTAACAAGCCAAGTCCTGCTAGAGATTCTTGAGTGTACTAAAGTTTGAGGATTATACCTACAAGCCTAGACAACAGAGAGAAGGCACATTTAAGGAGCATTAACCATGCTGTGGCCACTAGGCTAGACCATGCAAATGATTCAGAACACTCCTGTTAGAAAACCCTTATTTTGTCTGCCTAGGATCTCTCTGAGGAACCATCCCTGTACCCTAAATAATCCTTGTGTTTCAAGTGGTACTGATACCACCTGCCCATAGCCCCCACCAGGTCAATCAGGGAATCTCAGATCCTGGCCAAAGTCATAGGCACACAGCCAAGCTTCCTGATAGAAGCCAGGACTTTGGGTGAAATTGCTAGAAAGAGGCACCTGGGTGACTCAGTAGGTTAACTGTCTGCCTTCAGCTCAGGTCATGATCCCAGGATGCTGGAATCAAGCCCCACATCAGGCTCCTTGCTCAGTCTGCTTCCTCCTCTCCCTCTGCACCCTTGTTCATGCTCTATCTTTCTAATAAATAGAAAAACTCACTCCCTCTAATAAATAAATAAATTCTTTTAAAAAAGAAGAGGCATTCTGTTGCTGTAATAACCAGCTATGAAAAAAACATAAGCCAAGAACAATAGGTGACCATCTTTCCACCACATGGAGAGTCTGTTTAAGAATGAGGCCAACTCTGACGACAAAATGAGCCAAGAGATAGAGAAAAACAGAGTCCTGATGATGCTATTTGAATCTTTGCATCCAGGCTTACCAAAGTCCACCTCTATTCCTCATAGTTACTAAACATGGGCCAATACATTCCCTGGGCCTTTTTTAAAAGCTCTTTTGAATTGTTTTTCTTTTCTTTTCTTTAAGATTTTATTTATTTAGAGAGAGAGAGAGCACAAGCAGTAGGGAAGGGCAGAAGCCGGCTTCCCCAAGAGCAGGGAGCCTGATGTGGGACTTGATCCCAAGACCCTGGGATCATGACCCAAACTAAAGGCAGACGCTTCACCAACTAAGCCTCCCAGATGCCCTCGAATTGTTTTTCTTTCTTTTACAACCAAAAGGGTCCTAACAAATATGGGTAAGTCAGTACTAGGAGTGGGATATAATGAGTAACAGATCTACATGCAAGTGGCTGGATTTAGGTGGACTGAGAGGCAATAAGGATTCCCTCTCCCCATATTCAAGTTGGTAATCCTTTTTATGGGATTGCAAAAGAGCTGGTTAAACTGTCACGTTATATTTTTGGATTCAGCTTAGAAGAAAAAAAATCATGATGTTAGAGTGAGTTGTTATTTTAGTAGAGCAGAAAGGGAAGGCGATAGAACCTTGCTCAGAGACAGTGGCCAGCAATTTAAAAGGGCTAAGATCAGATACCATCTTCCCAATGCTAAAGCTAGTGTAAGAAAAGGTAGTTAAGTGGGAAGCAGAGAAATGATTAAGATCGAGACCCAGAAGAAACCACGAAAGAAGATCCAGAAGAAACCACGAAACATGAATGAAAGTGGAGTGAGCCTAAAGGCTCAGGCCCCTTCCTACACCTCTTATAGGCCACCTGCTGCTCAAAAAATACAAATTACCCCCATTGTAAAGAACTTCAGAGTGAAAGCACATTAGCCTTGCCTCAACCCATTGTTTGAAAGGACAAGATGGAAGCAGTTAACCCAGGGCTAGGAGCTTGCACAGAGCTCTTGAGCCTGTTGCTAAGAGACAGATACTATAAAAACAGGGTCAAAATTCATGGACCATGACTCCATAAGATCTCTGGCTTTGGTTAATATCCCTTGAAGGTTCTGGAAAGCTAACTGACTGGCTAATTGGTCCAACTTCCAATTCCTGAAAAAAAGGCCTGTGATTACTCAGTTCCTAAGGTCAACCCCAGTTCTCCAGACACCCTACAACAGGAAGTAAGCTATGACAATAAATACAAGTCCTGGGGGAAAAAAAAAAAACACAACAACATCCCACGTCCATCTCATATGTGGTAATAGAGAACAGAAGATACAGGGAATGCTTCTGAAACAGAACAAGGATAGAGCCATTTCTTCCCAACAGAGAACTCCTTCCACTATCACATAGGGCATCCTGATGGCGCACCCAGGAGGGTATGGGACATGACATTCACTAGTGCCAACAGCATTTTTTCCCCTATTCCCTGTTTCCCTTTTCCAAAAAGAAGTATCTTATTGTGGCTATATTCATTTGCCTCCACATTTCCTTCCTGGTATGCTGGGAGTGATTAAATGTATGATTTGGCCTTTGTTTGCATCTGATGAGACAGCACATCACACAGACACAGCAAAGGGAGGATACAGGATAGGACTGATATATAAATGGGGCTACAAGAGATCTATAATACATTATTTCTTTTTTAAAAAATCATAGGAAAAAAATGGGGGGGATTTCTTTTTTCATAGTAAAACATTAAATGTATGGTTCACAGAGAGTCCATATGGAATACTTTTAGTATTTTACTGGTTTCAGAGTCAGACCTAGATTTAAATCAAGTCGTTTGCCTTCCCTCCCACATAAAAGGAAACCACTTTTCTTAGATTGACATGTTTTTTTCTGTTTTTATTCTTTTACTACCTTTGTGCATGATCATAAATCATATATAATATTTATTTATATTTTTAAAATTTACATAAGTGGTATGCTATACTTAGCCTTGAGAAACTTGGCTTTCTCACTTAACATCATGTTTTTAAGATTTATACATTTGGATATGTTCATTCATTTTAATGAATTGATAGTATTCTAATATATGAATAAATCATCCTTTACTTATTCATTCCCATTCTGATTCACTATTTGGTTTTTTTTTTTAGTCATCATTATAATTTGCTTTTATAAGCACTAAGGCAGTTAAGATCTTTGGGCACATCTCATATACATGTGACAATTTTCTAGAGCATATACCTATACATGAGCTTTCTGGGTATAGTGTTGGCTCATCTTCAGTGGTAGTAGATCTTGCTAAATTGCTCCCTGGTGTAGTTTTACCATTTGACATTCTTGCCAGTAGTGAACAAGGATTCCTGTTTGTGGTATCTCCTGACCCTGATGTGTGATGGTTTGATTCATGAGGCTTGTCTGTTTTTATTGTGAGCCTCTCTTCATCAGGGGTAATAGGTCTATGGAATTCTGTATGCCCTGGATTGTGAAAGGATTCCTGCTGAGAAGTTTTATATTTGCTTTTACTGGAGCCTATAGGGTTTCAATGGTCCTTGACCGGGTTTACGATAAATTCTTGGGTGTCCCACACCAGACAGGTAGTGTAAATTTGGATCACATACCTCTACATAGTTCAGGCCTAGAGATTAGGTTTCTCAAATAATTTTTTTTTTCCTTCTGCCTAAATCTCTGAGCAATTGACAAGCTTCCATTTGCTTCCCCTGGCCAATGGATGCGATTTTCTGGTCCACATTTTGTGAGTGGGCAGCTCTATGACTTTCCAGGACATATATAGGATTCCTCCTGCTTCTATCTCCTATGATCTGGAGGCCACATAACTGTTCCTCACGGGGACACTACAAGCCCAGCTCAAGTCTCATGTTGATGCTAAACGCCCATGAGTCCCCTGCATCAGCTCTCCCTCACCCACCCACTACAAAAGCATCCATTTTCCTCTCCCTCCCTTACACCTGAGATGATCTTTTCTTTCTTTCAAGCTTGGCAATGCTATTTTACCAAAAGTCCAAAAGTACATTTTCCTTTTATCTGGCATTTCTATATATTTGAAGTTAAAGGGGAATGATCACACCAATTACCTTAGTCTGTCACATTACTTAGAGTCCTTCGAGGTAATTAAGATCACTTTCTACTTTAAAACTCTACAATTTTAATTAAGTACTCTATAAGAGACAAGAAAAAGAAGAGACATGTTATGTAGGAAGATCTAAAAAACCATATATATATGGTCATAAATAATGCCTAGTTTTCCTTAATATTCCACTCTTGTCATCTGTCACTTACTCTGACTCTGAGAGTCAGCCATTGATTATAAGCTCAATCTTAGCTCAGAAATTTTCCCAGGGTGCAACTATATGATTGTTCAATCTCTGGAACTCCAGAGTGAAAGCTATCAACTTGTGCTCAAGTTACCTGCCCCACCTAAATACACATGTGCACCTAGTCAGGAATGGTCAGTGAGTAGGGAAATGCTTCATTCCAATTCCTCCATACAAGATCTTATCTTCCCCTGCAAACAGTATTCATCTTAGTTCAGTGAAGCTGCCACAGGCAACTTCCCACTCTGTCCTCCCCTGCCTCACTGATCATACCAAAACAAAGCTTGAAAACACAGGCCCGATCTGCAGAGATTCTTTAGTGAGGATTTTGACTGCTAACTTATCCTGATTCCTCCTTGTCCCTCTTTCTGTTTCTGTAACAGTTACTCACAGGCCTGTCATTTCCCCAACAAGCTGTAAGTCCCTTCATGGTAGCAGTTATATCTATATACCCAATACCTGTCACAGTGGCTAATACACTTAAAAACATAGCTCCTCCTTGACTTATCATGGGTTACATCTCAGTAAACTCATAATTGAAACAATTTAAGTCAAAAGTGCATTTAGTATACCTCACCTACCGAACATCATAGCTTACCCTAGCCTATCTTAAATGTGCTCAGAATGCTTTCATTAGCCTACAGTTGGGCAAAATCATCTAACACAAAGCCTATTTTACAATAAAGCACTGAATATCTCACGTAGTCTACTGAGCACTGTATTGGAAGTGAGAGCAGAATGGTTATATGGGTGCAAACGGTTCTAAGTATATAATGGTTGTTCACCTCACAACTGCATGGAAGCAACAGTTCACTAGTGTTGCCCATCATCACAAAAGACTGTCCTACCACATATCATTAGTCCACAAAAAGATCAAAATTCAAAATTGGAAGTATAATTTCTACTGAATGAATGAACCATTTTCATACTATGGTAAAGTAAAAAAAAAACCTAGATCAAATCATCATAAGCTGGGGACTGTGTACGCGATAAATTATTCTTGGATATATTATAGTCATTCAGACACCATCACTTATGGGGATCCACTTTCTCAACCCCCCTCCTTGGACCCAGGTTGGCCCACAACGCTTCTTCTCATCATTACCTAGCTGTCCTCAACAGCTCCCAAACTTCAGCAAGGGTGAAGGGCTGATGACCAGCTCTTTTTAAGGTATCTGCTACATCATGGGGACAGTTCACAAGATAAATGAAGCTTCTTTGGTTTCAAACTGGAGGCAAATGATAAGAAATGTGTAATGGGAGGATATTCCCCATTATAAGGGATATGAGAAGCCCACCTTTGTGGGAGGAGCAAAAACAAGTGAGAGAATCCAGTGAGGGCATATGGTGTGCCCTCTAAGATGACTGGTGAAGATTCAGTGGGCACATGTGCTTTTAGAACCCAACTTCAGGGGTGTCTGGGTGGCTCAGCCAGTTAGATGTCTGACTCTTGGTTTCACCTCGGGTCATGATCTCATGGGTCGTGAGACTGAGCCCCTTTTTGGGCTCCATGCTCAGTGGGAGTCTGCCTCACTCCACTTCCACACGCTCTCTCAAATAAATAAATAAATCTTTAAAAATAAATAAATAAAAGAGCCCAACCTCAAATGATGAATTAGAACCCCTAAAATGCCCATGGGTTTTGTCTGGTTATCTAACTTCTGGAAATAAAATCTAATAAAATAATGCAAAAGTAAGGGTGGGTGGGAACATAACCTTGAACAGTATCATTTTAATGACATAGTGAAAATTTTTCAATTGCAAACAATCTAAATATCAAAACAATCAAGGAATGGTTATGTAACTGTTTTCTCCACTGAAGGAAACCACACAGTCATTAAAAACTATGGTTATAAAAATCACACAGCACACTGAAAAATGCTCATGGCTAAATGTTAAGTGAAAAAAGAAGAGAAAAATCTTGCATATTCAGTAGGCTTACAACTAGATTTTAAAAGTGGGTACTTTAGCAAAGAGACTAGTAGGAAATACACCAACTTGTTAACAGCAATTTTGTTACATTACTAGTATTGTGGAGTTTTTTTTTTCTTTTCCTTCATTCCAACATTTTTGTAATGTGGTTCTATTATCTTTGTAGTAATCTACATTACACATAAATGTTCAATTTTTTTTTAAATTAGGAACCGATTCAATGCTTGTGAAGTGTTCGTCTGTCCTCACTCACTCCTTTATTTATGTCCTTCCTTTCTTCCTCTTTCTTTCCTTTTCTCTTTCTTTAATGGGGCAAAGAGTTAACAAACTCATTGTTAACAAATTGAGTTTAAGATATTGGATACCTTAAAGATAAACATAAAGATAAACAAACAAATTGAGTTTAAGATATTGGAAGAATATTCTATTTTATTAAACGAGTAAACTTTTGAAGTAATTCTTTTTCCTTTTTCTATTAGCAAAGGTAGAGAAGGAAGTTAGAGAGAAACAGGCACTGAAAAAACCAGTGGCAAAACTGTTCAGGGAGGTGGCCAGTGCACACATGTACAATCAGTGAGTTTAGGGAAAAGCAGCAATCAGCAGCCTGGGGGAACCAAGTTTCATGGGCATGCAAGAAGATGGCAAAAGTTAATTTGGGAAAGTGAAGGGCAAACATGGGCTAATCAGTGCTGAACAACTGGGCAAAATGCTATTTACAAAACACTACAGATGCCTTCCTGCTTTATTTAACAAGAGTACCAAAAAAGCCCACTGAATTTTGCTAGATTGTTGTTGGCAGTGAATATGGATTAAAGGATGAAGCAGGGATTGATTGTTGTCTCCTGTGAGCCTCAGGCTTGTACACATGAACTGTTCCCAGACATTTAGTTCAATCTTTGGTCATCAGTCGGGCCATGCACACACCTGGAAACTGATGTCTGATTAACCGCTCCCTTGTGGTGCTCCCACAAGCTCAGCCTGGATGCTTGGCAGGCCCACAACTAAACCCTGGTTTAGTTAAAGATTAACTCTTTCCTACTCATCTGCCTATCAACCACCTGTATCCCCTATTCAGCTCCATACCCTTGTAGCCTTCCTGAAAGCTCTGCAAGAGAAAAGACCCTAAAATGGCATTTAGGGCCATGTTTGGGACAGTCAGCCAGAGGTCATCATCTGGCCATAAAAAGGCAGAACTCTAATGAACTGCCAGAGCAGCTTAGATCATGACCATGAAGTCTGGTAGACTTGTATTACCTGGGAAGTGCAGAGCTGAAGACTGTCCTGGAAGGAGTCACTATAATGGATAAGTCGGAGCCAGGGATTACAAGTACCTAGAAAAGCTTGGAACAGAAGTTATTCTGACAGTATCAGGGGCCTCTGCTACGTCTAAGTCAATGCTTTCCAGCCCTAACCTCTTATACTGTTTTTTGTTTTTGTATTTAAAACAACATATATCAACACATATAAAGGCACTTTATAGTGGAGCCATATTTCTTGGATAAACAAGGTAATCTTAACAGAACATTTAATCCTCCAACACTTGGCACCTGCCATCCTTGTCTTCACGATGCTGGTTGATCAGTGCTCCTGACCATAGTCCAGACACTAAAGGGCTGAGCACAGACCTGTGCATGGTGTTGATTGGAAAATCCCCCATGAAGGTTGGTTCTCTCTGAAGGAGTCCATGATGTGAGCCGGCATAGAAAGGGCAAGAGGCAAAGAAGCATCATCTCAGAGTCACGGTGCCTGAAAATGTATTATTGTCAGGGAGAGAGCAATAACCCAGAAAGGTGATAGTCAAGGTGGCTCTGGCTCCATCTTACTCATCCAAGTCTGACCAGGATAAGATGGTGCCTTAGACAGGACTTCACTTGCTTCCGTCACCCTTCTGGATCCTTCTTATATATATAGCTTTTCCTCTCTACCTTTTCCAGGCAGGAGATCGCCCACCAAAGGCAGCCACCAACAAATGACCTGTGTAGTATAGACTTTAGCGAGAACTATTCTAATGGTGTTTTTCAAAGAGGATGTTTCTTAAAGATCCATGGGTATCACTCAAATTTATTTTACATGGTGCACAGTAAACAATACTACTGGTTTACATGTTAATCTTAATATCAGTTAGATATAATAAAATAAAAGCTGCAGAGCAAACTTGTGATTTCCTCACTCTTACTGGTTAAGAAAAACTAAGATTATCAGTTAAAATTAAAATAATTTAAAAGAAAGTGTTAAGTAATATTACTGGTGATATTCCAACACAACAAATACCATTAAAAAGTGGGACTTGAAAACCAAAAGTTGGGAAACACTCTGTGGTTTAGCTCTTTTAGGAAACTGTACATTTAGCCTAAGTCAGGTGTAGGATGGAAGGATTTGTCCCCTGTTAATTCACATCAAGCAATCTCGGAAGGTGGACTTACGAGAGGGCAGTGCCCACAGACCAGAGCCCACACTGCTGAGAGGGAAGGTTATCCTTGTTTCTGCAGCACAATGATTGGGAGTTCTGCCAAGAATGAAACAGACTATCCTGCAGCTGTTACTTCATTTGTATGAGTAATATGAAAAACGCAGCACAATTTAATATGCCATCTAATACTTTTATTCTTATCTCACCAGTAGGGCAGGTGGTAGCATACATGTTTGAAAGCCAATGCAGATTATTACAGGGGGAAGGCCCCAAGAAATGATGTTAGCTGCTATCTGAGCTGAGTAAAATGATCTGAGCACAGATATTATTTTATAAAGGCAATCTCACTTGTATCTTCGCCAGTGAGATCTTAATCACAGCACGCAATGGGAGTGGATACCTCCTTTCCTGGTTATCTGGGTGCAGGATGACAGCATCCCCATCACTGGGAGAATGGTTATCTGTTATTTCACTTGTGAGAGACCAACGAGAACATTATCGGGGCATTTGTAACCAAACGTGTACAGCTCAGAGTGATAAAAGAGGAAGGAGGCGGCTCATCTCCAAGGATATGGAGATAATGCCACTTGCAGGGGGAGGAGATGGATGGCATTGTTGAAAGTGGTTTCAAATATTGGGAACTCACTAGGAATCTCTCACAGCAGCTCAAATTTTGGCTCAGAAAAAGAAAGAAATAAATAAGAGGACCTGGGTGAAGAAAGGAAGCCTGGATGAGAGAGTGATCATCTCAACTCCTTCGACCTTAAGAGAAATGTGGTTAAATAAATCTTCCATGACTCTCGGTATCTGAAGATGAACTACAGCAACCTTCAAACTACTGAGGGACACAAATAATATTTCCCCCCTATTCTCGGGCTTATTTATCTTTTCTTGTTTTCTTTTCTTTTTAAACAACCAGGATCTCAAAAAAAAAAAAAAAAAGGCTTCAACAAATAAAGCTGCTAAGATGTTAACAACAACAAAAAAAATCAGGGAACAAATTCTTCATTGTAAAAGACAGGCTGAAAGAACCTCACTACTGTAATACTGAGCATTAACCCAAAAACAGCCCGTATCTCTAATTTATAAGAATAACCACCTCAGGTTAAAGAGTCAAACTCTACAGCAGCATTTCTGTTCACTCTTACTGCTTTTGACTTATGACCGCTTTTTGCTTGTGGCTGGGGAAATCACTGCTTTCTCCCTCATGAGAATAAAGTCTATAATGTTAATGCTCTAACCTGTTCCTTCTCTCTCCCCCACTCCCACCACTGCCAGCCCCCCTTTCTCCCTTCCACCCTCCTTCTCTCCGTTTTTTTTTTTTAAACTTCACTTCTACCTCAATGGAAGCATTAACTGTGTAACAATTCAAACAGAAGAGAAACATACAAAAATGCTAGCTTCCTCTTGCCCTCAGATTCAACCACTGAAGTAATCAATGTCCAAGTTTGAGGTATTTGTTTCCATAACTCCTTCTAGGCTTTCTGTGGATCCTTTTCAGGAAATAGATATAAATCTAAGTCATGCTTTTTAATGGCTTTATAATATTCCATATTGTAAGTTACTCAGTCATTCCTGAACTGATAAACATCCACATTCCCCAAGTCCTCATCCCTATTTTATAAAAGCACTGCTATCATAGGTACTTTTGTATATTTCTTACTATGTACCAGCACTTTTACTTTTCTGAAATTGTGGAATTATTGGATCAAAAGACATGTACTTTTTTATTTTTTAATTATGTTGAAATTACTTCTCAAAAATATTGTAACTACTCACATTCCTACAAACAGTGAATGAAAGACCCCATTTCCCCACACCACCCCAAGCTTTCACAATTCTTAATTATTTTATGTTTTGCTGATCAATTGAGAGAAGATGGTATCCCACTCTTTTAATTTGCACTTTCCAGATTTCCAGTGGGGCTGTACATCTTTCACATGTTTACTTACCGTGTTTGTTTCCCTGGGTATGACTTGCCTTTGCCCTTCCTTCCAATGGCTGTATGTCTTTTTCTTAACATTCAGTAGAGTCCTTGAGATACTGACCCTTTCTCTATCACATAGGTTGTGGGTTTTTACCCCCCCAATGTTTTGTTGTCTTTAGATCTTGTTTATGGTACCATATGACATACAAAAGTTTTAAATATTTATCTCATCAAATATGTCAATGTTTTCTTCTTTGGATTATGGGTTTCCCATCTTATTTTAGAAGATCTTCTCCACCTCAAAAAGTATGTGTTTTTCTAACACTTTTTTTTTCCTTTTTTAATTCTTAATGTTACTTTGATAAATCCATATAATAAATAAGATATACCTTGTCAGGTATCAGTTACTTTACTTTTGAAGACACAATCTTCTTATCACTCTAGCATTATCTGGTCCTTTTAGGCCCAAACAAGTGATCTTTCCTTCTCTCAAACGAATAAATAAATAAATAAATAAATAAGAAGAAGAAGAAAGAAAGAAAAGGAAAAGAAATTATAAGTAAAACAACTGAACTAAATAAAGTATACAATCTTTAATGAAGATGTAAGAGGTAGCATCAAAACTAGAGAAAGCAAATAATCAAGAATCCAGGAAGGTGATACTCAGCCTCCAAACAGTTTTATACCTGATTCATGTCTGCATCCCCATAGGACCTCTCCCAGGTAGTTGGACAAATTAAACACTTTAACAAGTGTATTTTTACTGGTTGGATGGCTGGCTGGCTAGAAGGATGAATGGGTTTCAAACACACATTAACAAATATATAGCCAACTTGAAAACTAACCAGGACTCAATATGAGGGAATTAATGATCAGAATTAAACTCCTACAGATAGAGTCTATATGCAAATGGTAGTTTACATTTCATTCAACTGTATAATGAAATATATCTCTCAGTTTACTCACAGAGTGATTAAATTGATTTCAAAGACATTTTTCCAGCTTCAAGTGCCAATCAAAGAACTCTTAAGTAGTAATTATCTGAGGCAGAAACCACTGAAACCAAAGGCGATCTACTTATCCCTATCTGATCACTGGATGGCAAAACTTAACTGCTCCTGATGTGATTTTCATGACAATAATTAACAACCATGAACTTACAGATGACAAAGAGCTCTCTACATGTTACCACATCTGATTCTCACACCTATACTACAGATAAAGAAACTGAGTTCCAAAGAACTTAAGTGAACAGCCTGAAAAATTAAACCAAGGGTCAAATGAAGGGTTCTCCCCCTCTAAATCCCATTCTGTTGTCAATAGAGCAAATGTATTCACCACCACCACTACTCTCATTTCCTAGCAAAGGCAGAAAGTAAGATTACGTGATTATTGTCCCCCAAAGGGGCAGTTTTTACCTTCCAAGTATCTGCACTTGAGAACTCTTTTCTTTTTCATGTTTCATAAAACCCATAGACTATCTTTATTCTGCACCAGATTCTTCATCTTCTCAGAGACAAGCATAGTTGGATTTTAAGCAGCAGAGATTTGTGCTAAGGCAACGGATCATAAGCTATGGTTACCCCTCCACAGCAGGGGAGGAGGGGAGAGGCTGAACCCAATCAAGTGAGGGATTCTTTTGAACAGAACTGTAGCAAATAAGAATGTCCATCCGCAAACTTCATGTGTGGAAAATTACGATTCTTTTCCATCAGTGAGCTTTAAGCAGGATGGGGTGGGGTGCCTATGCTGGCATCTACAGAGACATCTGGCTCCTTCAGGTTCGGAGGTTCAGGCCATGTAGGTCATCACTGGGCCATTCTTCACTTCCCGCACAAGGCTCCTCTGAGGTCCCAGCACTCCTGCCACATCCACTTCATAGTGATGTTCAGGACACTCTGTGTGGCCCTGTCCCACCCTACCTCTGTCTTTTGCAGCTCTGAGGACCCTCATGGAAGGATGCTTTCTGCCAGCTGCCCTAGGCCCTTTTCAACCCACCCCACAGCTGTTTTTGGTCTGGGGTTTTGCTTTTCCCTGGTTCCTGTCCAGGAAAGAAAATCCCTAGACCAGTAGCTCTCAACCAGGATAAGTCCCATTCCCCATGGGGTATTTTGGAAATGTGTGGGTGTATTAATTGGTTGTCACAATCATGGGAGTTATATTACCCGTGAATTTCATTTTACTTCAAGATAGTAAAGAGGACTTCACAAGATATTTACTACACAAAGGAGTTGTTAAGTTTTAATAGGGCTGAGGATAACTGCCTTCAACTCTTTCCTTCTCTTCCCAGAATAATCTGAGGAACGGTGACCACAGAGCCCTATGTTCCTAGTACCCCTACCATCCCATCCCTTCTCCTCCCCTTCTGACATCCCCTTCCCCTAGGAAAACACCATCTAATCCAAGGGCTCAGAAAACCTGTCTGTAACTCCCTCTGACTTCTCTATTCCCCGGGCCCTTCATAGTCTCAAGGTTTTTAGCCAAAGCCCGGCAAAGGCTTCTGCTGTTACCTCCCTTCTCTGAGGCAAGGATGCTACCCAGACAGAAGAAGGGTCACCAGATAAGGAATGTACTAGGGAAAACACATCTGCTAGTATTTCCGAACTTTCTCCCACCACATAATCAAGAAAGATTTGCTTACTTAGTAGTCATTTGAACGAGCCTCCAGAATGGTTTTGTGACCTCATCACAGCCACAGCACAAAACAGGGGGAGGTAGGAGAGAGGCTTTTAGGAAGCTGTTAGATGGACCTCACTATAGCTAAGCTGCAGCACCATCAAAACACAGCAGACCCCTAAGGAGAAGGGTTCTAGTCAACCATCTGGCTTCCATCTTCCCACTTCTCCACCAAGAGAGTTCTTACTCACCTTCGGGACCTTGTCCCTGGATTCCCCTGATCTACTTGGGCAGAACCAACTTCTCCTGTTTCATGGCACATTTTACAGATTTCAGTCCTAATATGCTACATGGTATAAGAGGTCACCTCTGCATATCTCTCACTAGACAAGGAAGAGTCCTTATCATATTCACCAGAATTTCACCAGAATTTGACACTGTGCCTCCAGTTCACCCAAGGGGAAAAAAACAAAAAATCAACAAAGTGCCATAAGACAGCTCTGCACCCATCCAAAAACCATGTTTCTTAGTATTTCTACCACGTAAATCCGATTGAGCCCCATCCACAGGGATTGATGGGAACTTACAAAGGACCTCCCTCCAGCTTCTCAGCGTTGCCCTGGAAGTCCTGTGAGAGGTTATGCAGCCCAGAGCAATTGGATCCCCTGTCTTCCATTCACAGGAGACAGAGCCAGCTAATTATAGAGCCCAGTCAGAATAAAAGAAAAATGCAGATCTGTGGTTCAACAGTGACAAAGAATTTCAAGACAGTATCAGCAGAGCATTAAAGCAAGTGCAACTGCACAGGCCACAGGCCCATGGAGTCAGTCCAGCCAGTGGACATCTCTCCCATGCTCCCAGCCCCATGGCACACGTCGTCTTTTTGGTAGCCTGTGACTTCCCTGACTCCTTGACGAACTTTCCTACCCCTACTCCTACCCCTACCCCTACATGGGATACCATGTAAACAGGGGCCGGGTGTCTGCCACACAAACAAGCCTTATCTCCCCCCTTGCAGAACGAACCCTTCCCTTTCCAGGCTCCCAGAGATCTTTCACCCTCATAGATCAGGCTCCCCCAGCTCGAAGCCAACCTCACCTTCTCCCCTTCAGGTACTTGTTCTGATGAGCCTATTCTTCTGAACAAAGGTCCAGGATGGGAAGTTTTCCTCACAGGACCCTGGCACAGAAAGAAGCAATGCAAAAAGATCCTAGACTTAGGATCCCAAGCCAGGGGACAAGGGAGGCAATCCGGTCTCATTGTCCGTTAACAACAGGGAGCTGTGGGTTTGAAGAATGCACACACTCCCATCTAAAGAGACAGCCACAGCACCACGCTGGTAAGCATTTAACAATAGGCTCTCTAAGAGAAACAGGAAAAAACAAAACTGACTTGTAGCATTTGCTAGTGTTCGTGGTATAAATATTCCCACTACAGCTGATCTCAGTGATCTCAAGCTACCACTGCAGAGTTGGGAAGCTGTGCACATGCTCGCTCTCTCACAGGCTGGCAGGAACCAGTGCCAGCATGCACCAAAGAAAGGGCACCCGCCCAGTACTGCCACGTGGGCACAGTTGGCAGATCCTCTGAACTTTCAGAAAGACTGGAAACTAGATTTTCATGTCCAATGCCTCCATTGCTAAATATTGGCTACTAATTCAAACCTTTTCAATATACTCTGGAAGTCAAAGCTATGCAGGCCAAGTGAGCGTCCTGAGTTTGGAATCCTGACCCGGCCAGAGAGTTCATATTGGTAATGAGATGCAGAGGGAAATCTCACCTCTTAGTCCTTCGTATCTCCTACATCGTGCAAATAACACATTAACATTTCAGATTACCCTACCCCACTAGCCTCTCTCATGCATTCACCCATCAGCCTCACAGAACATTCTGAGGCTTGTGACTGCTCAGCCAGAACCATTTCCAGTTACTACACTGAAAGATGCAGAGCTGCTCGCTACAGCAGCACATTCCCTGACATTGGAATGAAGGAGCTCAGATAGAGACACCGGCTCTTTGGTATCTTCCCAGTGATATCTATAATATCGGCGAAGTATAAAAGTAATTGATAATAATGACTGATGGTGATGATCAAGGATAATGACGTACTTTTAAAAGCACAAGGCTGCAGGTTTGCTGGGTGCAGTTTTTCCCTTTTCCTCCTCTCCTGTTCTTCTTGGTGATACTTCATGTATATTCCATGTCACTCAGCAGCTACAGGAGACGGATGACAATGGGAGCAAAAGATAACAGGCGGAAGTAGTGAGAATTTTCTCTTGCCTGCAGCAGACAGCTGAATACATTTTTCAAGCCCGAAACATCGTAAGAACAGAATGATTTTTTAAATGCCCTTTCTTTAATTTTCATTCATTTGCTTTTTGTGGTTTTTTTTAATTACTCATTTTGCTTAAGGAGCCTCAAGGCAGGAGCACAGGAAAGTACCATTAATTAAAATATTTAAAATTATAGCAGTGGTAACAATTCTCGCGAATAAGCTCAGGCAGCATAGACAGCAAACACAATTATTATCCATAATAGTAGCCAAGTCATCGCTACTGTGCTCTACTCAGAGACAATGCCTCCTTCCCAGAGTGCTAAGTGACTATGACAATGAGTAAATCATGACTACCTAAAATGAGACTAGATGGGATCTCTGGGGCACTCTTGCTCTGTGCATAAACCTTGCCATTCCTCCTCCCTTAACGTCATTCCACATGAGGGTTTTCTAGGTGGAAAACTACTGCATGGCAGCCACTTCCCCCGCTTTTCTCCAGGAATCTAGAGGGGATGCTCAGCAGTGAATCAGCCAGGGCCCAGTGTGCCAGCTGGTACACCATAAACAAGTCAGTGCTTCTCCTGCACCTGAAGACCCCTCCATAGGAAATTATTCCCATTAAATATAAGCCCACTAGAGTAGAAATGGTAATAATTTACATTAAAGCTTTTAAACGCAGGAATACATAGAGAATAACCAATACTATTTCAAATGAGAATTCCTCATCCATTCATTCACTCAGGACTTATTGAGCACCCACCATGTGGCAGATTCTGGGCCATGTCTTCTTGTAGGTACCACAGAGACAATGAGATGGGAGAGCTGGTCCATATCTCTAGTGACCTCAGAGTTTATCAGGACAGATCCAGACAGTGACAATGCAGTGAGGGATGGGTGACAAGGGAGCAAAGCAGAGAGGCACCCAACCCACTGGGGGAGAGAAAAGGAGGGGCCATGGAGTGCTTCTCAAAGGAGGCAATATCTAACTTGAATTCTAAAGGTACTCACAAAAAAGGTACTCACAAAAAATGCTACTGGTCCCCCTCCCATATCTCCTTGGCACTTTACTTTTCCCTGCAGGACCAGCTTCCAACTGCCAACTGCCAGCTCCTACAACTCTGGGGCCAAGGGCTTCTTCTCTCTACCATATAAGCTCTGCGTGCTCAAGTGCCAGGCCAGCATGCCAGAGAATTAACTCCTCCTGAGAGCAGCCCTCAACCAGTGACGGAAGGAAATTGGTGGAATCTCATCTCTCAGATAAGGTAACTCAGAGCCCAGTTCTTCACTGCTCTATACTACTTCTCAGAGTTCTCCAGAGGGATTAGCCAGTTGCCTGTTCAGGTAACTTGGCTTGACTGCCTTTACTTCCCTACGTCTTACCAATGCACTTCCCTCATGTCCAGTATCTCACAGGACCGTCATCTAAATCATCTATTTGGACCAAAATTCCTTGTCTCAAGGAGTGTGTTAGCCTATCTCAAACTAAGATAATGCTCCCCATGCAGGGAACAACGTGAGAAAAGAACAGACAGAGGTAGGGTGTAGTTATGAACTGCAAATAAGTTACTGGGGTCGGGCAGAAGCAAGAAGTGAGTGAAAAAGAAGCAAGTTCCTGCAGTGGTGATGGCCACGATTACACAAACCTCTCTTAAGGTCTTTCTCAGACTGAGCCTTTTCACAAGGAACTCTCATACACACATGTTTAGGTTAAGTACACAGAGTTACTCACTTGGTCCCTTATGCCATACTGGCTCTCATCTTGGCTCCCCCTTCTCATTTTATCTTATCTCAATTAAGTGATCTGGCCTCAAACACTCTGTCCAGACACAACTGCCTAGAAGCCCTGTAGGAGCCCCAGTTGTCTCAGTCCCCAAACCACTGGCCTAACAACAGTGTCTGTGACCACCAATCTCCAAGATGGCTCCAAACAACCCCTAGCCCACCCCAACATTCACAGCTTTACATAATCCCCTCCTACTTTGTTCCAGGGTTGGTCTGTATGACCAAGAAAATGTGGGCAAAGTGACAGCATGTGCCTTTCAAGGCTAGATCATCAAAGACATTGTGGTTTCTGCCTTGCTCCTTGGATCACTTCCTCCAGCAGAAGCTAGCTACCACATTGGGAAGACTCTTATGCAGCTCTTTGGTGAAGTCCCTGTGGTAAGGAATGGAGGCTTCCTTCCTACAGGAAGCAAAAACCTGAAGCCTCCAGCCAACAACCAGGGGAGGAAGATATCTTGGAAGCAGGTCCTTCAGCCCCAAGCAAGTTTCTGAAATACTGCAGTCCCAGGCAACTTCTTGATTGCTACTGGAAGAGAGACTCTGAGCTAGAAACACTCCCAGACTCCAGACTCCACTCCCAGACTCCTGAGTCTCAGGACCTGGGCAAGATAACACTTATTGTTTTAAGCCACTAAGTTTTGGGGTAAATTGTTATGATGAAGGAGCAGAAGGCAAGCTGAGGGCAAAGCACAAGCAGACACCCAGCAAGCTCCCACCGCGCTCCCTGGTGGGGTACGTGTGACATTCCTCAGGTTCTCCTGGCTGCCCAAAAGCTAAGGGAAGGGAAAAACAAATGGTTAACTGAGAGAGATCACATTCCTACAAGACAGGAGTCTCAATCCGTTTATAGATGTCTTCGTGATTTCCAAGAAAAAAGCATTCTTGTCAATAGCCTAACTTCTAGAGACCCACAGATTCAATTTCCTGGAGCCCTAACATCACCCTCCCCTCTGTGAGTGATGTGGGAAACAGAGGCAGAAGGAAATGTAAACAAAATTAGATTTCTTTATGATCTGCAGCACACTGAAAAGGACTTGGGATGGGAAGAAAGTAAGGAAACATGGTAAGCTTGACAAGAGCTAGGCCTCCAGCATCCGGAGTCTTCTTTAGCATATGAATGTCCTCTTGGACAGCTCCCTTCTCCTTACCTCCCCCAACTCCCAAACAATCAGCCCTTTCTCATAACCGCCCCCTCCCAGTGCAGTAGCTCTTTCTGCCCAAGGGTCCTGTCCCCATGCTTTAACAAAATCACTTTCTGCACCAAAGAGTCTCAAGAATTCTTTGGCTCGGGGCGCCCGGGTGGCTCAGTGGGTTAAGCCGCTGCCTTCGGCTCAGGTCATGATCTCAGGGTCCTGGGATCGAGTCCCGCATCGGGCTCTCTGCTCGGCAGGGAGCCTGCTTCCCTCTCTTTCTTTCTCTCCTGCCTCTCCATCTACTTGTGATTTCTCTCTGTCAAAATAAATAAATAAAACCTTAAAAAAAAAAAAAAGAATTCTTTGGCTCTGGACCTCACCAACATTCTAAAACTGTATCAATTACACAGCAATAGATAACTAATACAGTGTGATATCCCTACTCCACATCCAACCTAGCCCCACCTCTCAGTCAAGACAAAAAGAAAGGAAAAGATTACAGCAGGAGATGAGGAACATCCAAGAGATGATAGGAAGTGGACAGTTGGAGATAAGAGCCTGGTATCTGTGCAGGTTAAACACTAGGTTGGAGCCCCAATATGTAGTAATGAGTAGTCAGGATATGAGCAGTCAGCGAAGACCCTGTTATGAAGGAAAAGGCCCAAGAAGTGCATATGTGGTATATTTGTTCAAATTCTTCCTCCATAAATACTGGTAGAGTCAGTCAGTGTTAACAGCTGGGTTACAAGGAAGCAAACATGTGGCAGGTTTTCCTACTTCAAAGATGAAAAACCTGAAAGTCCCAATGGGGCCTGTATTAGTTACTACCAGTTGCTGCATAAAGACTTATACCATTACTTAATGGATTAAAATAATAAACATTTAATATTCTCTCACACAGTTTTCATGAGTCTGGAATATAGAAGCCACTCAGATGGGTGGTTCTGGTAATATTTACAAGAACAATTATCATAATACTGTTTAAAATAGCAAAATAGTTATATTAAATTTTAAATATTATATTAATAAAAATGATCAAAATGTGCAACAACAGGAAACAGGAAAAAAAAACTATGCCATCTACTAAAACTGAGGTTAAAAAAACCTCTTAGTAACATGGTAACTATTCGTAATGTCATCAAAAAAGCATGATGTAAAATTACAGAGTAGGATTCCAATTTTATTAAAATGTTCAAATTATATTAAAAGAATTCCATGTGCCAAAATGGTAATTGTAGTCATATTAAGTTATATTAAGTTAAGTAACAAACTACCCCAAAAATTAGTGACTTCAAACAAGAACCAGGTATTTGTTCATGACTCTGGCCAGTTTTTCTGCTGGTCTCTCCTGAGGTCTTTCCTGACCAGCAGCAATCACCTGGTGGCACGACTGAGGCTAGACATCAAAGGGGGCTTCTGACACCTGTCTGGTGCCCCAGATAGGATGGCTAGAACAGCCAGGGGTTGCCCGAACCTCCATCTCTCTCTGTCTGTCTCTCTCTCCAACAGAGCAGCCGGATCTTTTCACGTGGTAGTTCAGCATTCCCAAGAAGAAGTGTTCCAAAAGAATAACCCTGAACATGCAAGCATTTGTTAAATCTGTGCTAGTGTTACATTTGCTAATATCCCATTAGCCACAGATAGTCACATGGTGTATTAGGGCTATCCGGAAAAACAGAACCAACAGGATTTGTGTGTGTACACACCTTCTCATGTGCATGCACCTGCACACACACATGCCTGAAGCCTTAGGCTAGGCTGAAAGCTAAGGTAAGAGTGGCTGCTACAGTCTTGAGTCTGAATTCCACAAAGCAGCAGGCTGGAAACTCAGGCATGTTTCCATGTTGTGATCTTGAAGGGAATTTCTTCTTCAGAAAACCTTAGTCTTTGTTCTTAAGGCCTGTAACCGATTAGATGAGGCCCACCCGCAATATAAAGAGTAATCTGCTATACTCAAAGTCTGATCTGATTTAAATATTAAACATATCTTTGAAAAAAATACCTTCACAGCATCAGCAAGATTTATTTTGTTTTAAGATTTTATTTATTTATTTGACAGAGAGAGATTACAAGTAGGCAGAGCAGCAGGCAGAGAAAAAGGGGGAAGCAGGCTACCTGCTGAGCAGAGAGCCTGATGTGGGGCTCGATCCTAGGACCCTAAGATCATGACCTGAGCCGAAGGCAGAGGCTTAACCCACTGAGCCACCCAGACAACCCCAAGACTTATGTCTGACCAAACAACTAGGCACCACAGCCTAGCCAAGGTGACAAATAAAATTAACGATCACACATGACCAAGCCTAGTGTCAGTGTGTGAAAGGTCTACACAAAGGCATTAATACCCAGAAACAATGCTCATTGGCAACCACCAAGAGAACAGGCCACCACATCTAAATGTATCTGGATTGGGGTGGCTGGGTGGCTCACTGGGTTAAGCCTCTGCCTTCAGCTCAGGTCATGATCCCAGCGTCCTGGGATGGAGTCCCATATTGGGCTCTCTGCTCAGCAGGAAGCCTGCTTCTCCCTCCCCCACTCCCCCTGCTTATATTCCCTCTCTCGCTGTCTCTCTCTCTGTCAAATAAATAAATAAATAAAATCTTTTAAAAATAAATAAATAAATAAATAAATAAATAAATAAATAAATGTATCTGGATGGCAGGTTTTTTCCTTTTCTTATCTGTATGTTTCAAATTTTCTGCAAAGAGCATATATAACATTTGGAAAAATAATAAATGTTATATAATAATTCATATTCATTATTTTAAAATGCGAGACATACAGAAAAGTATAAAAAATAAATCAACAAATCATTAGGACTCTCATCAATCAAAAATAATCAGTGTTGAGGCAGCTGGGTGGCTCAGTGGGTTAAGCCTCTGCCTTTGGCTCAGGTCATGGTCTCAGGGTCCTGGGATCGAGCCCCACATAGGGCTCTCTGCTCAGCACGGAGCCTGCTCCTCCCTCTCTCTGCCTGTCTTTCTGCCTGCTTGTGATCTCTCTGTCAAATAAATAAATAAAATCTTAAAAAAAGAAATAATCAGTGTTAATATTTTGTGATCACCCTTGCACCTTTATTTATATTTATACAGATGTTAGGAAAGAGAAAAAAGGAAAGATGGGGAGAGAGACAGCCAGAGATTTCCAAAAATGAGATAATTGTATATAAATTAAAATTTGTGTTTTAATTTGTAAATTTAGTAATTTTCTTAAACTTAACAAAAGAGGAAGAAACTGGAGAAAATTTGAAAGAGCTATAGTACCTCAAATGTTTTTTCACCCCTGAGAGATATTAACTTCTTGAAAATTATCCTAAGGTTAGGGACATCTGGGCGGCTCAGTCAGATAAGCATCTGACTCTTGCTTTCAGCTCAGGTCATGATCTCAGGGGCGTGGGATGGAGCCCCAGCGATCTGGCTTCATGCTCAATGGGAAGTCTGCTTGGGATTGTCTTTTCCCTTCTCCCTCTGCCCCTCCCCTTGCATACTTGCACTCTCATTCTCTCTCTCTCTCTCTCTTTCTCTCTCAAAAATAAATAAATAAATCTTTTTTAAAAATTAAGGTTAAAGAAAATTTTTAAATCATATGAAAACCATTAATAAATTACAGCCTTATTTTTAAACTAGAATTTAAAATGATATAGACTAAATCACTGCTCCTAACAGCGTGGGGATGATAATACTCTCACACTTCCTCCAGCTTTCCCTCCCCTACTCCACCTTGCAACTTCTGCTGTTCAGTCTGGCTTTACCAGGCCTAAGTCTGTAATAGCAGCATTCTATTCCTTTCTATGCCACTGCTCACCTGACCAAACCTGATCCCATTACTAAAGAGCTCTGGCTTCATGCAAGCAGATAAAGTGAGTGCTCATACCCAGCTGCAACTTCATATTTAAGGCTGCATTGTATATGGGCATCTCCTTGGCTGCACAGACTTTCCTTAGGTCTCACTTTCTAAACCTCAGAACTTTATACACATTGCTCCATCATCTTTGAAAGTTACTATGGCGTCTCGAAGAACAACCTAATCTTTCCCACTGGCAGGGACTACTCTGTGCCTAGACACCCAAGGAATTCTTTCTTTACAAGTGCAATAATTTAACCTAGAAAAATTCCTAATAAGGGCCATTCTCTATCTGTTTGTCCTGGCATGTGGTACACCACATGCACCAGATCTGCAGATTTGCATGTTCTCTGAATTCTTCCTCTTTGTTGCATTGTCTATGACAGGGACGCCCATTACCTTATTCTGAATCATCTTTGCCTCACTTCCTCTTTTAATTATTTAATCTCTTTTTCCTCTTCCCTCTGTATTCAGTATGATCATCTCCGGCTTTCCCTTCACTCCATTAATTCAGTTTTTAGCTATGTCTATACTATTCCTTGCTATTTTATGTTACTTTATTTGAATTCATCTCCCAGGTCTGTGGTCTCCTTTTATAACTCATTCTGTAGCTTTATCCTCTCATCTTTCAGTTCTTGTTTTATCACATTTACATTCCTACTAATTTATTCTCTAAAGGAAAACATTCATGTGGAAGCTACTTCTATCCCCTGATTTATGTTTCTTCCAGATCTCACCTGACTTTTCCATATCCACACCTGACTTTCTGCCTAAGTGACTTTTCAGTTTGCCTTGTTGTTCTGTCATTTCTTTTCATCTTCTTAGGCTTAATGTGAGCAGGTATCCATAATGCTCTTCCCTCCTTATTGGGGCCAGTTTGCCTTCACCCACTCTGAGTTTTGTTTTGAGGCCTGGGTCTTGTTGATCGAGCCACTTTTCTGCAGCCTGAGAGAGGACAGATCTCAGCCAGGAATGAACCCAGCCTTTGGTAAAAGATCTGTGTTCTGAGGTTTCCTCTGAGAGCACTAAATGCCTATGACCAGGGCCCACTCCCCATAGCTGAGAGCAGGGCTAAGTCCTATGGACTGTGATTCATCCTCCAGCCTAACCCAATGTCTTAGGAAATAACAAGCCCTCTACCAACACCACCTCTGGAATTTGCAAACTGATAACCACCTTTCCAGAAAACAACTGGCAATGAGAATCAAGACCTTATATATCAAGACCTATACTTAAAACATTGATCCAGGATCTCTTTTGAGATTCTAGCTGGGAAAAGAAAAAGAAGAAAAACAAAGATTCATTTGCAAAGAAATTCTTTGGAGCATTATGTATAATAACAATAAACTGGAAACAATTTAAATGTTCAACATCAAGGCATGTTGTAGTAAAAGCTGCAGCAAATAAAAATAAGGTTTATGAAGAGCTTTAAAGATAAGATTAGATGTTTCTGGTATAATATTAAGTTAAAAAAAAAATACAAAGTTAAAAATCCAACCTGTGTTTTCAAAATGCTTAAGAACCATACCTAGGAGAAACCAATAGACTCAAAACTCCAGGAAGGTAAGAACCATGACTGTTTTGTTCACGTCTATATAACCAGAACCTAACATAGTGCTTGGCATATAACCGAGGCACAATGAATATGTATGAATAAATGAATAAATTAATTCAGGAAAAGAAATTTATCTCAGGATTCAATAGCAAGAATAGTTGTATCTCAATGGCTTTGATTTTACAGATCTCTGATCATGCTCTGACTAGTAAAACTATAACACATTTGGTTAACTGAGATAGAGGCTTTCACAAAACACATTTTATATATCACTATCTCATTTCCTCTACCCTTATTTTTTCTTTGACAGGAATTCTTTAAACAGTTTCAGAGGTATAATTTGCATACCATACAACTGACCCACTATAAGCATATAATTCAATAATATTTAATAACTTCATAGAATTATGCAACCATCACTACCATCTAGCTTAAGAACATTTTCATTACCCAGAGAACTTCCTTCAAACTCATTTGTAATCAATCCCCATTCCACCTTCAATTCCAGATAACCACTGATCAGCCTTCTGCCTATATAAATTTGCCTAACTGGACATTTCATATGAATGAAATCATACAACATGAAGTCCTTGGCAACTGGCTTCTTTCACTTTCACTTAACATCTACGTGATAGCGTACAACATAACATCCACATTGTAGGTCATTTCTTTTCATTGCTGAATAGTATGCCACTGTATGAATATACCACTTCTGTTTAATCATTCCTTGATAACCAGTTGATAGACATTTGGATTGTTTCCAGTTTGAGGCTATTTTATGAATAATATTGCTATAAACATTCTCATATGAGTCTTTGTGTACACACCTGTTTTCATTTCCTAGAAATAGAAATGAGGGTCACAGAGTAAAAAAAAATTTTTTTAATCTTTTAAAAGCTGAAGCATTTTCCGCAGTTGCTATACCATTTGAAATCTCCACCAGCAATGTATGAGGGTTCTAGTTTCTCCACATCCTGGCCAACACTTCATATCATCTGCTTTCTTAATTTTAGCTGTTCTAGTAATGCTGTACAAGTATCACATTGTGTTTCTAATTTGTGCTTCCCTAATTAATAATGTTGATAACCTTTTCTTGCATTTCAGAGCTACATGTATGTACTATTTAGTGAAGTACCTATTAAAGTGTTTTGGCCATTTTTTAATTGGCTTGTCTGCTCATTACTGAGTTTTAAGAGTTCTTTACATATTCTGGATATAAGTCCTTTATCAAATATATATTGTGCAAATACTTTCTCCAAGTCTGTAGTTTGTCCTTGAATTTTCTTAATGGTATCTTTTGAAATGGAAAAAGTTTTAGTTTTAATGAAATCCAATTTTTCGTTTTTGTTCTTTTTTGCCTTGAGCTTTTGATATCATATCTAAGGACTCTTTGCCTAACTTAATATCACAAAAACGCTCTATGTTCTTCTAGAAGTTTTCCAGCTTATCTCTTACATTCAGGTCTTTGATCATTTCAGTTATTTTTTGTGTATGATGTAAAGTAAATGTCTAAGCTCATTTTTATTTTTCCAGATGGTTATTCAGTTGTCCCAGCACCATTTGGTAAAAAGATTATTCTTCTTCCCATTAAATTATCTTAACACCTTTTTTGAAAAATCGATTGACTAGAAACGTACAGAGACTCAGTTCTATCCCACTGATCTATATACCTATAGTTATATCAATGCCACAGTATTCTGATTACTATAACTATACATTAAGTTTACAAATCAACTCCTACAATCTGGTTCTTCTTTTTTTTTTTTTTTCAAAATTGTATTTCCATATACATTTTAGGATTAGTTGGTCAATTTCCCCATAATTCTGCTGGCTTATTGAGACTGCATTAAATCCATAGGTTAATTAGGGGAGAATTAAGATATTAACAATCTTGAGTCCTCCAATTCCTAAACATGGAATTTTTCTCCATTTATTTAGATATAATTCAATTTCTCTAAGAAGTGTTTTGTAGTTTTCATTGAACAAATATTACACTCCTTTGCTAAATGTATTTCTAAGTATTTTATCCTCTTTGGTTCTTTCATGAAAGATATTAAGATTTTTATTTTTTGGATTGTTAGTTGCTAAGATATATAGAAACATAGTTAACTTTTATATATTGATCTTATATCCCGCAACCTTGCTAAACCTTTATCAGTTTTAGTAGTTTCTGTGTGGATTCCTTAGGATTTTCTATATATGAGATCATACCATCTATGACTAAAGACAATTTTACTTCTAACTTTCCAATCTAGATGCCTTCATTCACTTACTCACTCATTCATTTGTTCACTCATTTTTGCCTTATTATACTAGTTAAGACCTCCAGTACAACACTGAACACACATAGCAAGAGTGGACATCCTTTCCTTATTCTCAATTTTATGGGGAAGGAATTCAGCCTTTCAGAATTTAATATGGAGTTAGCTATAAGTTTTTTATAGATTCCCATTAGAAGGTGGAGGAAGTTCCCTTACTTTGTGTAGTATTTTGATCATGAAAGGGTGAATTTTTGTCAAATGATATTTCCACCTCTGTTGAGATAATCATCTAGTTTTTGCCTTGTATTCTATTACTATCATGTATTCCATTAATGGATTTTTAGCTGTTAAACAAACTTTGCATACCTTAGAAAAACGCTATCTGATCATGATGTATAATACTTTTTATATACTGCTGAAATCAGTTTGCTAACATTTTGCTTCAAAGTTTTTATTTATGTTCACAAGGGATAGAAGCCTTTTCTTTTTATGTCTCTCTGGCTTCAGTATAAAGGTAAGATCTGGTCTCCAGAAAGGTATTCACCCTGCCAACAACTTGAGACTCATATTAGACTTCTGATCTCCAGAACTATAAGTTAAATGAAATTATGTTTTTTAGGCCACTAGACTTGTAGAAACTTGTTATAGAAGCAATAGAAAACCAATACAGATTTTCTCAACTTCTTTAATCTTCTCAAAGAACCAACTTTTTGTTTCATCTACTTTTTATGTTCTCTTTTTTAAAAGATTTTATTTATTTGAGAGAGAGACTGAGAGAATGAGTGGGAGGAGGGGCAAAGGGAGAAACAGAATCTCTGCAGAGTAGGAAGCTGGACACAGGACTGGATCCCAGGCCCTTGGGATCATGTCCTGAGCCAATGGCAAATGCTTAACTGATTGCATCACCCAGGCGTCCCATTTACTTTTTATTTTCTATTCCATTGGTTTTCACTTTGCCCTTTATTACTTATTCCCTTCTGTTTGCTTTGGGTTTAGTTTTACTCTACCTTTTTTCTAATTTCTTAACTGAGAAGCTAGTTATTGACTTAAGACCTTTCTTCCCCTTCCATATAGGCATTTAGAGCTAGATATTTCTCTGTAAGTGCTGCTTTATTTTCATACTATAAACCTTGATACATTGTCTTTCTATTTTCATTCATTCCAAGATTCTTTCTAAAGTCCTTTTCAGATTGCTTTTTTGACCAATGGGTTGTGTAGGAGTATGTCATTTAATTTTCAAACATTTACCATTTGCCAGAGCTCTTCCTTTCTTTCTGTGAATTCAAGTTGCTCTCTGCTGTCACTTCCTTTCAGAAATCCAAAAGGATTTCTTTTGGTATTTCTTGTAAGGCAGGTTTGCTAGCAACAAATTCTCTCAGTATTTGTTTATCTGGGAATGTTTTTATTCCACCTTCATTTTTGAAGAATACTTTTGTTTGCTTTAGAAACTTTTTCTTTCTTTCAATATTTTGAAAATGTCATTCCACTATCTTCAGACTCCATTGTTTCTGATGAAGTTAGTGTTCGTATTGCTTCTCTGTACATGAGAAATTGCTTTTCTGTTTTTGTTTTCAATATTTTCTCTTTTCTTTGGCTTTCAACAGTAATACAATGATGTGTCTATTTGTGTATTTCTTTGCTTTTCTTATGCTTGGGTTTTACCAAGCTTTTTGAAACCGTAAATTAATGTTTTTCATCAAATTCAGGAAGTTTTTGATCATTATTTCCTCTCTTTCTGAGATAACCATTACATGTAGGTTGATACACTTGATGTTGGCTCACAGGTCATAGAGTTTGTATTCATTCATCTTTGACCTTTTTTCTCCCTGCTAATTAGTTTGGGTAATTTCTTTCTATTTACCTCCAATGTGCAGATTCATTCTTCCGCTATTTAGTCACTCTAGTGAACTTTCATTTAAGTTATTATACTTTCAAATAAAAATTTTTTTAATTGCCATTTTTTTCTTAAGATTCAGTTTTCAACATGGAGGCTTAAGTGGGTAGAAGAAGAATAAATGAAACAAGATGGGATTGGGAGGGAGACAAACCATAAGTGACTCTTAATCTCACAAAACAAACTGAGGGTTGCCGGGGGGAGGGGGTTTGGGAGAAGGGGGTGGGATTATGGACATTGGGGAGGGTATGTGATTTGGTGAGTGCTGTGAAGTGTGTAAACCTGGTGATTCACAGACCTGTACCCCTGGGGATAAAAATATATGTTTATAAAAATAAAAAATTATAAAAAAAAAAAAAAAATATCAAAAAAAATAAAATAAAATAAAATAAAATAAATACACATGCGTATGTGAAATTACAAGGACTGAAAAAAAAAAAAGATTCAGTTTTCACTAAATCCTGTTATTCTACTTTTGTCTACTTCTTTAAGTGTGATTTCTTTTAGTTATTTTAAAGTACTTAAAATACCTAATCTGAAGTTTTCATCTATCAAATCCAGCATCTAGAGAAACTCAGTTTCTATTGGCGGCTTTATTTTTCCATACCATAAGTCAGATTTTCTTGATTATTGGCATGTATCATAATTTTTTTATTGAATCTTGGACATTTTAAATCATATATTCTCACAACCCTAGATTCTGATCTCCCCTCAGCCCTAAAGATTACTGCTGCTACCGCTGATTTGTCTGATTCTCTGTTGAGTAACTTGCCTAGACGAGGTCTGTGAAGTCTGTCTTCTCCATAGTATCTGGCTTCTGATGTCTCTGCCCAGTTTTGTTCTGACTTTTTTATTTTCTTTTTAAGCCTAGCTTTCTAAAGTTCATTCTGATGTCTGTTCAACCACGGATTAATTACAGGTTGTGCTCATATACCTTGAGCCAGGAAAGCTTCCATTCTCTGCTGATGGATCGGTGTGTGAGTCCTGAATTCAAAATTCAGGACATTTTCAAGTCTCTCCTGGAGTTTACTTCCTGCCAGGCCCTCTCAGGTTGTCTCACGTACTCCTCAGTACATGAGCCCAGGCGCTATTGGTCAGGAATGTGCAGATGGCTTAGGCTCACTCCCATTTCTTCTGTTCATATGCACAGCCTCAGTCAACCCAGGGTATGCAGAGAACATATCAAGCCATATCTGTCTCACTCCCAGAAACTCCCATTAAATTTCTAATGAGTATGTTAGTTCACTGCATGTCCCAAAGAGACCCACAAACTTAGACTATCAAAGCCACTAGCCTTCCCTGTTTTCTTACTGCCAAGATCACCACTTTAATTGACAATGGTCCAAATCAAGCAAGCCTCTTCTGGAAGTGGCAACAAACAGCTAGTTTTTATGGCCTTCCCTACGTACATTTAGTAAACTATTTGTAGATGTAGAGGAGTGATGGGAGCAGCCCCACACAAGGTTACCACAAACTACAATTCTTAACCCAAACTTCAATCATTTTCATGAATAAATGCTTTTCTCTATTACCAGTAAGCTAAATGGTTGTTTTTTGATAGTGCTACCCAGTTTTATAGTTGCTTGGTGGGGAGGAAGGAACTTTTTTTTCACACAGGCATGTCAAAGGTGAATCAGGAAAACTTCTAAAAATCAGTTTTGTGTTCTTTTTCTTCACCAAATCCCTTCTCTAACAAGGCAAAAAAGAAAGAAACAAACAAGAGGGAACAAGAAAGTAAAGTGAGAACGAATTCCCAAAGTAAGAATATAAGCAAAAATATTTTAAAGGAGACTTCACTGGCTTTTCCTGCCCTTTTTTATATTTTCATTTTCCATTTTGTAATTTTAGCTGTATATTTTTTATAATTTGATTTTCAAAGAGCTAGCTAATAAATGTTACATGGTTCAAAAATTAACCTGAAAATTGATGTATATAGTCTCTCAGTCCTTTAACCCATTCATCTACTTCTCAACCCTATTCTTCCATGGGCCATTTATTTCATTTTTATTTTTATTTTGTATTTATTTATTGTGTGCACTACCTGAGTATCTTTATGCAAATCAAGCATATATAAAGATATATTTTTGTTTATCTCCTTTTTTTAAATAGGAGTCAAAACCTAATATACACACTTCTCTGCTCTGGCTTTTTTTCACTTCATAATCAACCCTGGAAAGCTTTCCATATCCTGCCAGTTTCCTCATGGTTTTGTATAGTTGTGTTGGATTCCATTATAGAAGTAACATGATTTATTTGACCAGTCCATTACTGATGAATCATACACAGGAAGTCTCTGCCCACAGTCTAGGTGAAGCTAGGAAAAAGCCCTTCTCCTTTCAATGCTCCTCTAAGCCATTTTTCAACTAGCTGGAGAAGAGGGGCTGTCACTCCCTCCAGCCCTTTTCCCAGTCAGGTTACCCTAGCTCCAAGTGCGACAGACCATCAATTAGAATATGATCAGTGGAGAATTTCCACCTGGGGAGCCAAGCCAAATTTGATCTCACTCAGCTCCTGCATACACCTATGGATATGTTTCCTGACTCCCAGTTGTAAAATAAGGTTCTTACTACACAGGAAGAACGCATGCTAAGACTTGAAACTTTACAATAATAATTTTTAAAAGTATACACTCAATCTCTGAAGTTGTAAGCTGAAGGTTAAGCTAGGAGTCTTATAACAAAGGTGTTTTAGGGAACCTGATACTACTTCCTTCTCTATGAACTTATGCCATAGTTACTATTGAGGGGAAGGCTTGGATCAGTGGGCTACTATTTTAGCAACACATGCCTTTGGTCATACCCTCCTCTGTCTGATCCAAGAATGGATGACCAACACCAAGGAGCACAAAGTTTTGACTA
This sequence comes from Mustela putorius furo, assembly GCF_011764305.1. NCBI lineage: Eukaryota > Metazoa > Chordata > Mammalia > Carnivora > Mustelidae > Mustela > Mustela putorius. Next base: position 105,888,272 of record NW_025421987.1, on the reverse strand, counting down.
ACCAGGGATAAATAGATTTTTCTCAATCAATAATTTATTCCAGAAGACACAGAGCACATAAGGATATAGGGGGCACTTGAACTGAAAAGTGATGGACAACATGGCTGGAGAAGTCACCTGCCCAGAAGCAACATTTATGAGCCTAAATTGAAGAAAAATCCCTCTCCTTGACTGCAACCTAAGGCCAACTCTCCCATCTGGATCAACTTCAAAGCCCTTCTGCATTAGCTGAGGCCACAAATGACCCCACTGCTCAAAGCAAAGGGCATTTGTATGGCCAGCAATGTCACAAGCTATCATCAAACAGTATTTGTTCTGAGTAGCAAGATCCTAGCATGGAAAGGTCCCCTTAGGTGCAGCCAATATCCGCCAGCCCACCCCCCAAAACACCCCCTGACCAAACCTGTCCTCCTCTGCCCTTCAACGGTCTCTCCTTTTTGCACTCCTTTAATTGGACTTGTTTTTGAAGCCCATAGAATTTATTATTCAGAAAACAACCTTCTCTGCAATATCAACCTTAATTAACTGTGTTCCTTTTCTATCGCCTCCCACCCTCCACTTCATGCATTTGAATTAAGGCACTCCAGAGCCCCTGGCCAGCACCCCTCCCCCATCACAGACCCATCAGTGTCTACCAGCCAACCATGACCAGATAAGGGAAAATGGAATTCCTTATCTCTGCCTGCCAATGTGAAAGGGTCAAGGTTACCAAGGAGAGACCTTCCAAAATGAAGGAGAGGAAGAAAGAAGCCAAGCCTCTGGTTTCCATGGAAACAGGAGGTTGAATCATGGCGCATCCCCGAGAGCCTGGCCTGCTTAGCTCTGCTGACATCTTTCCACTTCATTAGCCTCTTTATCAAGTGATTCTGCATAGGACCAAGTGTATTTTGGTGTCAGGGTGCACTGTAGATGATTCAAAAACAGAATGACCTTTGCCGCAGATCCCCAGTGCCTTGGAGAGCCACAGACATCTGCTCCCCTCCTCCTCTCAGTCCTCTTTAGGGCTCCGCTCACTCCTCACTCTAGTCAAAGCGCCAGCCAGCACCATGAGGCCTCGGCTGGGAGGTGCCCCTATCCAGCAGCCCAGGAAGCCAGGACCCCAGCTGTCAGGGACGCCCAGCACCCGAGCCAGGAGGAAGATTAATGACTTTGCCCACAGAAAACGGATAAAACGGCCCCAAAAAGACAATAAACAAGGGGCCGACTGCGAGGAAAGCTCTGACAGTAACAAATACTGACTGACATGGCATTGTGTTCTCTTTCTAGATGGCTCTGAGCCGCCAGTGGAAACACAGATTCATTTAATAAGCGCTTCAGTGAGACAAAGGGGCCTTTAGGGGTTAGGATTGATCTCCACCGTGTGTGTGTGCACACCAACATTTTGTGTGTGAAAAGGAATGTCCGCATTTGGTATCTGTCCCTTTGGAAATCCAAGGAGCGTGCTGTAATTTCCCAATCTTGTCTCCACGCTTCAGCAAATTTGTCACTAGTAGGTTCTCTCAGCCATGAAAATTCTCCTGCAACCAAGAGCCCAGGGCTGAAAGGAAATCAGTTAGGGGACTTAAAACACCTTTGATAAGTTTGACCTCTCTTTCAAGAACCTTACATTTTGGGACGCTGTTCCTCTTATACACAGGCTGCAGTGACCTTTACAGGAAGCCTGTTTGGCCAAGGAGCAGGCAAAGAAAGCCAGGAGCTGCAGGAAGGAGGCTGACAAGGGGATGCCGGGAGGCCTAGGAGTTGCCTTCCTTGTATTTTGCTTTCTTTTTTCCAAAGCAACTCACAAAGGCTGTGTCATGGAGGCCAGGGAATCTGGGTCCCATATACTGTGTCAACACCAACTCCATGTGCTCTTAAAGAAGAGGTCGTTTGATCTCTCTGGGCATCAGAATGCCATCAGAAAAATGGGATGACTAGACCTGAAAACTCCTCAGATCTCTTCTAGCTCTGTCGTGGGAGTCAGCCCTAATGTGATCCTGCCGCCTCTCACACCCACACCCCAGCCTGGCTTCCTAAGCCTTTTCCCAAATCAATCCCATTCCTTCCACACTATCTCTACCCTCACCTCCCTAGCTTTGAACCTGGCCAAAGCCTTCACATCTCCTGCTGGACTAGCACCATTACTCCCAACTGGGCCCACAGCCTTGCTCTCCTCCCATTCATTCTCCAGAGCAGCAATTCTCGGGGTACAGTCCTAGACCAGCACCATCAGCAGTACCTGGGAACTTGTTAGAAATCCAAATTCTCAGGCCCTATCCCAAATCAGAAATTCCAGGCTGGGGCCCAAAGATCTGACTCCTCCAGATCAGAATAGTAAAACCTTCTTTGATCTGACCCCTCTGGAACTTTCCAGGTCCTTGTCTGACTACTACTTTCCTTGGAAAATATTTACTGTCTAGCAACACATACTTGTTATTGTCAGATACACTGTGCTGTGTCACACTCCTGATACAGAAGCCACTCCTTCTAGCTGGGATGTTCCTTATAGCCGGTCCTCACTTCACAGGGCTAAGTCCTTATCAAACTTGAATTCAGTGCAGATGACACCCCTCCAAAAAGACTTTCCAACTTCCCCTACCCCCAAAGCTAGGAGCAACACGCCTCCTTGTATTCCCAGCATTTCTTATGTATACCTCCACTTTGTATATCTCACCTTGTGTGGCAGGCAGGATTCTAAGATGTCCTATAAGACCTCCCATCCTACTCCTACCTGCCCCCCTCCAACACCCATGTACACACCCTCCATAACCTCTGGTATGGCGAATATGATGGGTTTCACTCCCATAATGCTATATTGTATATGCTATATGGTTGATTTTAAAATAAAGGGATTAAGCAGGTAGTCCTAACCTGAACACAAGAGCCCCTTAAAAATAGTTTCCTTGAAAAAGAGAAAGCCAGAGATTCAAAGTGCAAGAGGAATTAAACCCAAAGAAGAGGTTCTACATCTGAGATGGGGGGAGGAAGGTGTATGGCAAAGGCCTAGAAGCAGCCTCCAGGAACTGAGACTAGTCTCCAAATGACAGCCAACATGGGAATGGGAACTCTAGTCCTACAACCTCAAGGAACTATATTCTGCCAACAACAAAGATAAGCTTAGAAGTGGATTTTTTCCCACGGTCTCTCTGAACAGAAACCTAGTCCAGCCAACACCTGGCTTTCAACCTGAGCAGATATATTGTGGACCTCTGACCTACAAAACTGTGAACTAACTTTAAACCACTAAATTTGGGGTACTTCGTTACCTTGCAACAACAACAACAAAATCTAACATAACTTATCATGTAACTGTCGGCTTCACAGCAGCTCCCCCACTGACTGAGCTACTTAAAGTGGAAACTGCCTTATTCATTCATGTCTGTATCACCAGCACCTGTCTTGGGCAAGCCCAGAGCTTAGTAAATGGATGGATGAATGGATCTTAAAGCACTGGATGCCAATGCCCCAGAACTTTCTTTGGGATGAAGACAAAGGAAAAGAATGTTAAAAAATATATATGTAATAAACAATAAAATTAGGATAGAAAAAAAATGGGGTTTTGCCACTTTGATGATTTTTGCAGTATGAAGATGTCTTCATCTGTTAAGAGTCTGTACTCCATTTATGTTTTGCAGTACAATACCTCATAGCACCAGGAGCTAAGGATAGTGCCCTGCTATGACATCTACTATGGTTCTATCTAATGGCCCTTCTCTTCTTTTTGTATACAATACTGGTGGAGTATAGTGACCAGCCTCCCACATCAAGCCCAAAGAGGGGCGATTCTGGCCTGTCTCTACTCCCTGGAAGTGCAGAGTGTGGGACCCTCAACCCAGAAGCTAGGGTGAGTGGTATAAAGATGCTGGGACAATCAGGTTTATTCCTAGTAGCTTCAGGGGCATCTAAGTCCTGGTGTCTAATGGAAGGTCAAGTGGCATCGTGGTGCAGCAAATGTTGTACCCTGGCCCAGATGCCCTGTTATAACAGGGTTCTGACTCAAGCTCTTGGTTTCTTCCCATATTTCAAGGGTCTCTGGCTACCCATTGAATCTCTAAACCTCTGATAGATTCCTTTCCTGCTTAAAACACCTAGAGTTGGTTTTGTTTTTTGCAACCAAGAACCTAATTGATACAGATTCTGATCATGTTGAAGTGACCCCTGAGCACTTTAAATAGTCCTAAAAGTCTTGGAGACTCTATAAGCTCTCTCTCGACTGTTGGTACCAGTCGAGATTCTTAATTGCAAATAAAAGAATCCTCTGTAGATGATTTAAGTGGAAAAAAATTCATGAAAGGATATTCAGCATCTCTGAGAGGCCCTGAAGTCAGGAACAACAAATAAATTTTGCCACCCTCCAGATTGCTCCCATCGGGTCCTTGCCAGCATCCTCACTGGCACAGAAACCACAGGTTGCAACAAAAGTACACCCTGTGTTTCTGCCAGAAAGCCTGTCACAGCTACCCTTGGATGCTCAATGTCTTTGCCTAGTCCCTAGACTGAGGGGACCCCTCCTGACACCTGCTTCCTAATATCAGTGGCCTCCTAATTGAAGCCTGGCACAGGTGTCATCTGATTGAGAGGACCTTAATTCAAGGGAAACTGGGAAAGCCCATTTCTGGCTTCTCCCTTGAGAAGGCACAAACTCAGAAGGCAAGAAATTCTCCAAACACAGGAAAAGCATCCAAGAATTCTGGCTGCCCAAGTGCTTGACAGATATCCTCTTGACTCCCAGTATCTTGACTACATCTGTTACAGTGTTAAAAACACCTTGCATCCAAGAAATCCTTCCTAGAGGCTAACCAAACCCACCTGCTACAAAGCACTAATGTAACCAGAGTCCTCTGTATGCTGCCTTCACTGGAACTGTACAAGAGCTCATCACTGTCTTCCAAATATTTGACACTGACCTTATGTCCCCTCTCTGTTTCCTATTATGCTGTTTAAGGAGTTAAAAATTATTTTCTCCTTCTCTCGTCCCTAAGATTCCTTGTTGCTTTCATCACCTCTGAAGCCATTCTCTCAGCTACTAGGACTTGTCTTCAATTGCTCTAAACGCTCCATCCCTTGTACTGCTCTCTACCAGATAACATAGCTACTTTCCTTTTTCTCTCTTCATGCTTTCTCTCCAGTTCAGACCCTTAGCTCCCTGCTCCACTGAACAGCATCCCTCCCCTAGGTTTATACAACTCTGCTAGGTCATGGTGCCCCTGTGGCCAAACTACGTAGGAATTTTGCAGTGACTTGTTCTTATGGGGTGCTTAGAGCTAAAAGCACAGCAGCCTTTCCACCCCTTTGTCACTGCATAGCTATAGTGCTTACTCAGCTCAGAGGTCCCTGGAATTACAGGGGTTCGAAGAAGATGCAGGTGGGCACACCACTGCTCTAGAACGAAACTCTCCCCCAAAGACTTCTACCAACTGTGTGACCTCAGGCAAAACACCTTAGCTCTCTGAGCTTCAGATTCCTCATTTGAAAAGTTTAGATACTAATAATATTTGCCTCACCGAACTGTTGGAGGGTTGAAAAGGGTGATACATCTAATGTACATGCACTAAATGCTCAATCTATGCCACCTTATAGGGGTAACTTGGAGACCCAGAGTGATCATGGGTATAAAACACTTGTACACTGGAAAAATCCCATACTAGCATCATAGTTACCAATATCATTTCACAAGCTAAGTTGTCATATAAGGTTGTGGGTACAACCCCGATAAAATGCACTTCCTAGGAGGACTCTAATGGGTTTCCATAAATTGCCCTGAGAAGAAGAATGAATGTGATGGTTAATGGCTTAAGGAATGCTCAGATACCTGGTAAAACATTGCTTCTGGGTGTGTCTGTGAGGTGTTTCTGGAAAAGATTAGCATTTGATTCAGGAGACTGTGTAAAGAATGTGGGCAGTCCTCACCGACATGGGTGGGCATCATCCAATCTGCTGAACTGAACAAAAAGGCAAAAGAACCATGAGTTCTCTTTCTTCTTGAGCTACAATGTCTATTTTTTCCTGCCCTCAAACATTAGAGTTTCTCCTTCTCAGGCTTTTGGACACAGAATGAACTATACCATGGGCTTCCCTGATTCTTCATCCTGCAGACAGCAGAATGTGGACTTCTCAACCTCCATAACCATATTAGCCAATTTCTTTTTTTTTTCTTTTTAGATTTTATTTATTTATTTGACAGAGAGAGGTCATGAGTAGGCAGAGAGAGAGAGAGAAAGAGAGGGAAGCAGGCTCCCTGCCAAGCAGAGAGCCCGATGTGGGACTCAATCCCAGGACCCTGAGATCATGACCTGAGCAGAAGGCAGCAGCTTAACCCACTGAGCCACCCAGGTGCCTTTTCTTTTTTTTTTTTTTTTTTCATATTAGCCAATTTCTGTGAGATAGGTATAGATACAGATACAGATACAGATACATAGCTATCCCACTAGTTCTCTTTCTGTGGAGAACACTAATACAGTGACTATATACCCATTACAGACATTTCCAGAATGGTGGAACTACTCTTGGGATTTATAGAGGCAGGAAGTGGGGGGACAAGACCTTGTCCAAGATAGGCAATGGCAGAGATGGTCCTTGAATCTAGTGTTCTTGACTCAGTCAATATCACCTTGGCAAAACAAGGCTTCCACATTGATCTTTGTGGGCCAGACAGTGCTTCCCACCTCCCCTCATACACCCAGCCAGGTTTCCAAGAGGCACCCAACATCCAGACCACCCAGACCAAAGCTAACCTCCCAGTAACCAGACTTGGTTTTCTGAAACATAATCTGAAGAGTCAAGGAGATGTAGTCAGCAACACTGCCTCCCTTATTCACATGCCTTTGGTCTGAAATCCCCTGCCCTTGTATTAACCACGTTAGGAAATGTTAAAATGGAAAGAGCAATTCAAGAGTAAACTCTGGAACTGTTATTTTGCTGAGAACTAGTCCAGTAGCCCCCGAGTAAGAGCAAAGATGGCAGTTTATATGAGGAGTGGGTACAGAGTAGAGTTAAATATAAATTGACAAGAAAGGTAGAAAAATCATACAAAGAATACTTCTGATACAATAAATAGGATTTCCCCATATTAAAGGCTAAGGTGGGGGCCACTGGGGCATGTATTAGGCTCCCTAGGGGAAAAGGTTAAAGAGTATCATCCCACAACTATCCCTCCTTCCAGGCTCAGCCCTGATAGCCCTCACCAGGAAGTCTTCCTGGTCCCTCCATCTGCCTTCAAGGATTTCATAGCATTTTGAGCCTCCCCATCATGACTCTTCTATCTCACTAGAGGTGAGCTCTCTGATGGCAAAACTAGGTCCCCGCTACATCCCCAATAGAGGGTGTGCCTGGATTTATGCCTGGTGCCTCAAGCTGAGTCAACCTGCCTTAAGGTTCACTGCAAGCCACACTTGGAGGAAAGCCCCGTAAGGCAAGACTACTTCTTCTGAGATCTGGGGTCCTACCAATGTTCACAATTCCTTTAAATTCAGAGACCAGTCATGTGTGCATCAACTGGGAGATAAGAAGAGAAGCCCTCCTCTCTGGCTAGCCCAGGAGCCAGCACTCAGGAACAGTAGCTTCTTAAACTCTACAGAGGAAGGACAGATAATTATGGCAAGCTATGTGAGGGGCTAGGCCACTTATCGTGGAGCTGATTCTGCATAGCTGGCTCTCAGTTTTTAATGGGATTAAATGTTTCAGGTCAATTTTTAATTTTTTTAAAATTTCAAGCTTTTATTTTAATTCTAGTTAACACATAGTGTAATACTGATTTCAGGAACAGAATTTACGGATTCATCAGTTATATATGAAACCCAGTGGTCAACACAAGTGCTCTCCTTAATGCCCATCCCCCATCTAGCCCATGCCTTGCCCACATCCAACCCCCCCCCAAAATTTGTTCTCTATCATTAAGTCTTTTATGGTTTGCCTCCCTCTTTTTCCTTTTCTTCCTTCCCCTGTATTCACCTGTTTTGTTTGTTAAATTCCACATATGAATGAGATAATATGGTATTTGTCTTTCTCTGACTTATTTCACTTAGTATAATATATAGTAACTCCATGCACATCACTGCAAGTGGCAAGATTTCATTCCTTTTGGATGGCTGAGTAATATTCCATCGCGCGCACACACAGCCCACATCTTCTTTATCCATTTATCAGTCAATGGACATTTGGACTCCTTCCACAATTTGGCTATTGTTGATAATGCTGCTATAAATATCCAGGTCAATTTTTAAAACAAAATTTAAAAACTGCTTTTGTTTATATTTAATATAAGAATGAGGTAATATTGGTGGTCCCCCTCAAAGAATATATATATATATCCATCTTGGGGATTAAGGTAGTCTGGGAAGCCCCTGGGGATGAAGGGAGGGCTGTGTCCCTGTGTCCCCACTACAGAACTGCCACTTTCAAGGACACCTAACCTAACCTGCTGCTCTCTGACTCGCTGCCTTCTACTTGAGTCAGAAAATGAATTTCCCAGCTCCACTGTGGAAACCCACATCTTTCACCAAGACCTCACAGCAGGACCCAAACAAAGAAAAACCAAAGCAGAAAGAAAACATATCACATCCAAACATGGGCCCTCCTGTGGGCCCTACCTTCCACAAGGCCAATTCAGGAAGCTGCTATTGATTTTCCATGGGAAAGAGAACTACGCAAAGAGAAAGCTTGCGGGGGAGTCAGGCCAGACAGAGACTAATATCTCATCTCTCTGTGTTATCTTTTTCCACAGTTCAAAAATCAATTAGTGATGAATTTCTCTGGAAACTTCTTAAACAATGTTATTTCATTAAAGATCTGTGCAAGCACCATCAGATTTGCTTTCCAGGTGTGAATTAGAAAATTAGCCTCGTCCTTTTAATAATTTCCTCCTTGGTAACGTTACATCAGTCTACACAACGTCTAGTACCAGCTGAGCTGAAGCCAGTGGGAAGCACATAATTCCTTTTCCCCTCCAGTAAAAGAAATAAAAGCAGGCCGGATGGAAAACATGGGTACTTCCTAAAACGGGAGCAGGAGACAAAATAGAGGAGAGCCCTGGAGAGGCCGAGAAGAGCCTGGGAAGATCTTCATAGCTACTGGGAATAACCCGCCAACAAATAGCAAAGGAAAGGGGTGGAGAGTGTTAAGGAGGGTGGCAGTACCTGACAAAGGGGCCAAGAGGCAGGCAGAGGGCACAGGGTTGGGGGAGAGGAGCCTGTTGTCCCTGCAATGTGTGCCTAGGGGAAGCCAGCAAAGGTGCTTCTCAGTGTTGTGCAGCTCCCAGCCCAGACCTATCCACCTCTAACCATGGGCAGCAGTGCCACAGGTAACAGGCTGGAGAGGCAAGGGCTGCTCTGTGGACAAGGAGGACCATCACTGTGGCCAGGCATGAGGCTAGCCTAATACTGTAGCATGCAACTGCCTTATTCCCTGCTTCCCTCAACAGAGGAAGATGAACCCTCATTAATTCAGCCTAATTTGCTAGAAGGCCAACCTAATAGACAGTAGTAAGATGCTCTTAAAGGATTCCATTTTATCACTTTCATTTACACATAGTAAAAAGAACTAAGTCTGCCTTTGATGAATAGATAAAAATGATTAGTGGTTAGCTCATTAAAGCACAATTTAAAAATAACTAACATTTTACCGATTGAACAAAATGACATTAAAACTGTGCCATGCAGAGAAAACAACCAAGTCACCATCCCTGTCTTCAAGGAATGTGCAGTCTGGATAGAAGGTCAGTATCCAGGTCAGTAAATGATTGAAATAGAGTAAAATGTGTTATTAGAGGTCAGCTAAGGGGGTGAGGTAGTAAGAGCACAGAGAAGCAGGACTTTACCCAGACAGAGCAAGCTGGGCACTAGGAAAGCCTTTTTGGAAGTGCTTCTGGAACTGATTCTTGAAGAACAGCTAGAAGATAGCCAGGTTGTAGGTAGGGGAAGAATCGGGGAGGAAAAAAGGGGGAACCACATGGTCATCCTAGGCATTTGTATAGTAGTCTATGGTTTGCAAAGCTCATAGTTTACTTAGGTTTTCTCATTTTTTTACTTAGAACAGCCCTCTGAGAGAAGTGCTCTTATTTCACCCTTTTGTAGATGAAGACAGAGTCCAAATGACTCCCCCAACCCAGCTGGTAAAAGAGGAAGGAACCAAGGAATGTAATCAAGTCCCCTCCACTCCAGACTCCGCACCCTGTCAGAAATCTGATGAAAACCACAGACCCTCTTCTCAGAAAAAAATGCACATATGCTCACACTCACACACAAAAAATTCATATACGATTGGATGGCACTCAGAAACCCTCTAAAGCTGGGATCAGCCCAAGGATCCCAGCGAAGAGCTCCCTTCTCTGAGCAGAGCTGGTCTGTGCTTATGCTGTAGTCACCCCACACTGTTCAGAGAGAAATGCAGACTTCTGGGCCACTGTAATGATTCTACTTTAAAGCAAGTAAATAGTCACTCTTCATCTGAATCTATTTAACCTACTGCTGATGAGCCTTGTGTGCTCAGATCAAGCAGAGTAAACCTTCAGCTCCACCACAATGGAACCATCTCAGATTCTAAAGACTTGGAGTCACATCTTAGGCTGACTGTGTCCACCCAAAATGAATTCTGTCTGCTGGGGCCTTGGGGACCCAGAGCCAGGCTCACAATTTGTGGGGAGGCTCTGGGTATGAGGGCTAGTGAGTGGTCAGGCTGACAGGGCTGGAACTCAATGAGATAGGCAGAGAGACATCTGAGGAAGGAAGCCCTCCGGTTCCTTCTCCGACCTCTAGGTCTTACAATATCATAAGCAGTTTCAGGGCTGAACTCCCAAGCTCTAAAACCTTGCTGGAAACAATTCTCTCAGCAGCAGAAGAGAATTTTGAGTGTAACCACCCCCCAACCACCTCCGACTGTGAACAGCAACCTCCTCACCTTGACTGCAGGATCAGGGCAGGGGGCACCTCTTCTTGCTCACCCCATATGCGCATTGTGGCATGGTGCCTGGCCCACAGCAGGGGGCTACTAAATATATACTGAAGTGATACATGAATGATGTTCCATATCGCCCCATCATTCATTCAAGAAAATCTCTGGAAGTGACAAAAAGGAAAAGGATTTTAAAAAATCCCCTCCCCCTGCAGGTTTCATGTCTCTACAGCACATTTTCAGAGGCCCCTCTCCCTTACCTGGGTATCCACAGACACGATGCGCTAGTGGACTTGTGCATGCACCAGCTGCCTTGCCGCAGGACAGCCCTCTGCCCACAGCTAGCAATGTCCCCGTGGGCCATGTCCAGGCTCCCAGGAGGCCAAATGCGCACCCTTGTGGCTTCTGGGGAACCAGCAGCCAGCAGGCCCCACCTACAGCCCTCCTCCCCTAGGGTGAGGACACTAACTGAGAAACTGCAGAATTTAAATGATCCCACAGGAAGGAAATCAACATCTCTTAGAGAACAAATTCTAGGACTGGAGTAGAAACTGAACATTCTGGAAGCGATAATTGGTCTCATTTATCTAAATTTAGAAGGTCTGGAAAGGGAAAGAGTAACTATTAAGACAAGTTATTTAGAAGATAAGCCTTTAATCAAAGAGATGAGTCAAACCCAAATTCAAACCAAAATCCTGCTCAAATCAGGGGTTTGAAATATAAGTTCCTTTGGGGATAAAAGTCAGATCTTATTTAACCTGAAAATGAATAAGAACTTTCACAAAAAGAATAAACTCTAGCAACAAAAATAGGCCATCTGATAACTGTGATAACCACCCAAAATCATTAATTGTAAATCAGAAATATTTTGAACAAAATAGATACACTGAGAGACTGGCTGAGCACTGAAAGTTCACAGTGCTTTGAAATCACCTGTGAAATTGATCCAGATCAAGTGGGTTAGGTATTCACTGCCTTGTGCTCACTATTGGTGCCATCCAGCTTGCCCTGGATGACCTTGGTCATGCCTCACCCTCCCTGGTAGGCTCTTCTTTTACCCTCCCCCAGTCTCTTCAACAGCAAAATAGAATTGATAAGCACTCATTTCTCTCCCATCTTCAGTTCAATTCAACAAACATTTCTCGAATGCCAATTCTGTGCCTGTAGGTCCTGTAGGTGAAAAATTAATAAGACACTGTCCCTCTTGTGCTAGAAACCCATAGGTGATTTTTAAGAATGAAGGTAGAGAGATGTCCAGGGTGCTGACGTAAGGAATCCAGCGTAAGGGCTAAACAGGAGTTGGCAGGTAAAGAGAGGAGAACATTCTACTCAGAGGAAACATCAGGAGCAGGACAGAGAGATGGGACATACTCTAGAGCCTGCAAGGAGCATAGGAAACTTGGTCCTCTCAGACCCCAAAGGCAGAACTGCAGGGAGGCTGTGAGATCTGGGCTAAGCATGTGAACTCTATCCTATAGGAGGAGGAGAACCATTTTAAAGTTTCCACTGTGAAAGTGACTTAGTCATTTGGGCATTTTGAAACAACCATTTTTCCATGAAAAGATGTTATAAAGAAAAAAATGGGGAAAAAATGGGATAAACACATTAACTTTAAAAAACAATGAAGGTCATTATGAAATCTGCTATACACATGACCTCACCTAGGGACAATGATCCCTATTAATAATGGCTCAGAGCACACCCAGTAGAGGTAGTTTGGAGAACTCATGAAGAAGCTGAGGTCCTCCCAACATTTTCATCCTCACCCCAACTTGTAGCCAATGCAGACACACTGCAGACTTGCAGACTCCCACCTAGATTTTCTTTGTTGGATCTGGATGCTCACTGTGGCTCCCTGCATGTACCTTCATACTAAGTTAACCATCTGGCAATCTGTGCCTCATGTAGTTCATAGGGAAAACTCAGCATTCTCCACCAGGTCTTAGCTCAGCCTCATTGAGTTCAGAAGGATAATACTCTTCAGGTCTTTTCAAAGACACCTGAACTGGGTGGGTCTGGAAACTATGAGAGTCAAGGTCCTGGTCTGGCATGGACACATCTGGCTGGACAGATATCCAGAAGGACCTGGCTATATACCTGTTTCAATGAAATTTTAAGTTCTGTATTAGTCATTGTTTCTACCGGTGGAGCTTCTGGAATTGTACTTTTTTCCAAATATAAAATTTAGCTTCTGAATGTTGCAAAATCTCTCTATATATCTTACTTTATCCCTCCTTATTTTTCTTCATAACACTTACCACAATCTAATGATATTACATATCTGTATGTTTGCTATCTATCTAACTGTATAAAAAGAAAAGATTCTTTCTGTTCATTGCAATATCCTCAGAGCATAGAACAGTGTCTAGTCAAGGTAAAACCTCAGTAAATATATGTGAGATAAATAAATGAAGGACCATAGTACTAATGACAATAATGTTATCTTCCACTAGCAGTTTTGATCTTTTCTTAACTGCTCACTCTTCCACAGAATGAAGTAATAGTACAGATTAGGGAGAAGCATGAATGACTGACAGATTTAGTCATTATATTCATTTCATTAACTCAAAAAACATTTCTAGAGAATTGATATATATGCCAGGCATTTAAAATATCTTCAAAATTTGTGTACAGCTTTAAAAAAAAAAAGGATACTCAGATGGTTTCAAACAAAGGGAAAGAATATTTGGGAAATCTGTAGCCTTCAAAATAGGAGGTCCAGATCTCATGCATCCCAGAATGTGAAGGGATTTCACCAAAATTACTTACTCAACCACAATAGCAGATGTGGGAAAGAAAGATGAAAGCTATCGATTGCCATAAATAGCTCTCAAAATCCTTTCTTTCGTAACATCAATCATTTCAAAATAACCGAAAAATTAGGAGAAAGTCCCTAGTCAGTAGAGAGGATACAGTGACTTTTAAAGAACTAAAATGCCAAGCAGAATTGGGAGTTTTCAACCTGAATACCAAATAGAAAGGTGGTGGGAATACTATTGATAGAATGCATGCAACTATAAGAAAAGCATTTGATATAGTGGTATAAAGTGTTACACTCAAAATTAATTCAAATTGGCTTAGTAAGGAGTGCTGCCACATAAATTTAAAACTGGCTCAAAGTCTGCAAACAAAGGGTGATGACAAATGGAAATGTATGGAGTTGGGGGGGAAGTAGGGTGCACAGGGGTCATCTTTATTAATGATCTGAAAGAGGGAGAATAAACAGCATGTTAATGAAACTTGCAAATGATGCTAATTTGGGAGGTGTTGCTCTGATCATTGTGGACCGAGAGAGAATGTAAATGAACCTTAAGTGGTAATAAATATGAGAGGAAACAACACAATGAAATTCAAGTGGGAAAACACAAACCATGCCCCGTGCAATAACTCGCCCACTCCCACCCCAGGGCCCTTTGCCCCTCACATTTGTGGGATGGGGCTGGGGAGGAAAAGAGTGTAACCCTGAATCAGAAACGTTTAATCTAAGTGTTCTTCACTTGTGTAATTTTCCTTCACCTGTCCTTTAAATTTCCACAAAAGGCTGTTCCCGGATTCAGAGCAAGAATGGTACTCGCCCTTGGATGATGGGGCTCCATAAATTACAGTGCAAGAGAAGCTGTTAAAAGAAAACAAGCAAATAATGAAGGGAATGGGAAAACTGATTTATGAGAAATGACCCAAAGGGGTAGAATTTTGTTAATTGATGGCTAAAGAGTAACATGATAATCACCTGCTGAGCTCTCTTCATGACAAATAACCCCTTGGTTGGAAATATTTAGTAGCAGACAAGGAACTTCATTCTGCCTGGCAGACAGTGCCTCCCTCTCCCTTGGGGTTGCCACTTTCCTAATGAGGTTTACTAGTGAAGTTCTGATGAGCTTCCTCTTAAGCAGCCTGCCTTCTGGGTCCTCCACACCCACCCCTGCCCCCACCATTCCTACAGGTCATGCCATCCTCACTTCTGCTCCTGACTTGACAGCATGAACACAGAGGCCAGCGGGAGCTCAAGGAGGGCACAGACACAGTAAGAGTGCACACACATCTCTACAAAAAGGCAGGTGGGGGAGGCAAGGTATCAGGATGCTCTCTTCTCAAACAAGCCCCCTCACACGCCAAGAAAACGAATATAACTCTATGCAAACAGATGATTGTACGCAAATGTGAGTTCTGACACTATCCTTACTTCCTCAGCAGGTCCAGCCACGCAGATTTCTGAGTTCAGCCAGAGAACTGCTAGGCTGCCCTAGTGACCTAGTGGCTCTTTGCGCATGGAAACTGTTAACACAATGTCTCAAGTTCCAGTTCAACTCCCAATCCTAGGAAGTTCAAGTGGACGGATGCTTAGAACCTGTTGTCTCACTTCCTTATTTTACACATGAGGACTTAGAACTTAATAAAAGTTTGTTAAACATGTTTGCCCAAAGAGAGGCTGCCTGAGGTCACCATATTGTTTTAGCAAGAACAGTAGTTGCTTAATACATCTCTCAACCCCTGTTAACCTTCAAAATAAAAGTAACTTTACCAGCAAAAAATGGATTTATTTGGGAATAGCAGAGGGCTATAATTTAGGATGTGCAAGCTGTGACAAAAACCAGAGGCAAGACCAACAAACAAAGGAAGGAGGGGAAGATTATTTTACAGAGGAGGAGGAGGAAGGTGGGAGAATTGTTTTAAATGAAAGTCCACTGGAAAAAAGCAAGAGTTCAGGGGGATGAAGCTTTCTTCCTGGCTGAGGGACAAGAGTAGCTGATTTCTTATAGAAGATTAAATAGGTATCTTTTCCTGTTTGGGCCTTGATCATTGATCATTCTTTCCTGTTGCCTCTTCTGTTGGGGTCTGTAATTGACAATTATTTCTGTAATTGACAATTCTTTCTGTAATTGACATTAAAGGGTACCCACTTCCCATTCTAGCCTCAGGACTCCACTCCAGTGTTTCACTTTATTAATTTCTCACACCACATTTTGAAGAAGAGAAACTGAAGCCAGACAAGTGAAATCTTTGCTCAGGGCCACAAAGCCAAGGTCCTCTGAGACCCAAGCAATGGCCCTTCCTCTAATCTTCCTACCTCTAGAAACTTGGAAACACTGGGAACTTCTGTTACAGTAGGGAGGGAACTTTCCCAGGAACTGAAGCAGAGATCTCAAACCTGAGATTTTTAGACAACTGCTAGATGGAATATCAGCAGCTTTGGTCATTTTTTTCATACACCAACACTAGCACCCACAAAGGCAAGCACCATGCCCCTCTCTTCTCTACCTTGGCTGCACCTTCTGTCATCTTGCCTCTCTTTGATCTGGTCTTCTGAGTCATGATGCATGTTCAGAGAACACAAGACCAAGAGATATAACTCCCCACGCTTAAGCCAGCACCACTGAACATTCAAACAGGTACCCCTTTAGCAGATTCTCCCAGCCACCCTATGAAGCAAACAGGATAGTTGTTAATAACCATCTCCATTTATTTAGTCAACAAGTATTTACTGGGCACCTACCTACAATGTGCCACTATTGGGGACAGGCAATAAATGAAATAAGGTCCCCAAAATCATTCCATGTGGAGGGAGGTGAGACAAGCAGAAAATAAGTGCACAATAAGAGAAGAATGAAGAAGGTTTCAGATGATAGTTAAGTACAAAGAAGAAAACAAACTAGAAGAATGAGGTGGAAAATGACCAAGCAGAGGAAAGGGCAGCTTCTTCAGGAAGGTCAGAGAAGCCCCTCTGAGGAAGTAGCATCTAGCAATGCCTGCATGAGGAGAAAACACAGGCCGTGCACACATCAGGAGATGATATGTTCTGAGAAAGGAAACAGGAAGAACAAAGGCCCCAGGACTAAAATAACAAAGGAGATGTCCCAGTGACAGACGTCACTGAGAAGTGGGCAGAGGCCAAACCATGAAAGAAAGTGTAGGACCTGGCAAGGAGTCTGAACTTCATTCTAAGGACTGAAAGGAGGAATGAATGACAGCCTAGCACTCAGAGGGGCTTTTTAGTGTCCCAAAACATCACTCATCTAGGCAATGGCCCAGCCAGAACCCAAGCCCAGCACTTCTCTTATATAATTTCTAAGGGACTGATGAAAGCAAGGAACCTTGGCCCTGTCTCAATATCCTTGCACTCCCTCTCCTAAACCCTTTTGCTGGGCTAGGCAGCAAGAGGGGTGCTTCCTGACCTATGCCATAAAACCTCAAAAGAGGCTGTCTCCAAACCAGGCAGGACTGTATCCTTCATAGCTCCCCCTAAAACAAAATGAAAGGCGAGGTAACTGAATGTGTATCACTCGCTAAGCAATAGACCAGACGGACTCTCAGTAAGTTCTAAAAGAAGTCAATGTTTGCATTTCAGGGACCACCCACCACCACGCCTACATAATCCTTTCATACCATTGACACCACAACAGGTCAAATGTGACAGTTAAATGTAGCTCTCAAACTGATGGGGAGATACAGGGAACATGGAAGGGGATCTACTGGTTCAGAGATGCCTGCCTCACTAAGACTCTGCCCCTAACTGGCTGGGTCCTACAAACCCAACCAGAGGCAGCACCTGCCATGATTCTTCTTTGCCTGCTCCCACCCTCCATCCTTCCTCCTATAATAAGGTCAGAGCCCCACGGGTTGCACTGCAATCAGCACAGAAAAGCCAGTGGGGGCCATGACCCCTATTCTCAGATTGTTGCCCAGGACAAGACTCCTACTGTCCGGCTCTCAGCTTCCTGCCCATTCCTGCCTGCCTCTCAGATTCTAAGACTCTCTACTAGATGCAAACTTCTTCCTTGTCTGTGTCATTCAGAATCCCTCCTCTAGCTTCTAGGCCTTAGCCCAGCGACTCCACTCTCTCAATTCTGGACAAAGGAGCTTCTTCCCAGGGCCCTGTGCTCAAGCCCACAGGCTCCCTTAGCCACCCTGCCAGGGGACACACCTCCTTAGCACCATCTGCCTTGGGTATGGCCCCCACCTCATCAGAGGGTCACTGACAATTGTCTCACAGAATCATTATGAAGATTAAAGGAGATATGTATACAAGGCATTTCAAACACACGTTGTAAATGACCTTTTTATTTCCTTTCCATCTTGATTTCATGAAACGCTTTCTCCACTTCCCTCTTCTGCTCTTTCCAGCACTCTTGGTCCTCTTTTCCCGTGTGCTGTACTATCACTGTGACAGCACCTATCTCCTTGCACCCTCAGACTTGACATTAAGGACAGCCCATGGTTCCTCTGTGTCCTGGGTCCAGCAAAGGTCCTGGCACTGGATGGTATTCAACAAGAAAAGGATAGCTCTTCCTTATGTTTGTTCTGCTTCCCATTTGCTTCCCCATTCATCATGCCAAAGGAAGATGCAGGTTACCAGGAAGAAAGGAAACCCGATATTTTGGTGATGTATCTTCAGTACAGGTGAGACACTGTACTTTCTAGATACTTTCTCTTGCTCCATGTTGGGGCCTGGGACTGGTGACCAATGACTTCATTACAGTCCCAGACCTAGAGAAGGTCAAAACCTACAACGTGACCACACTAGATGCATGGACAACAAAGGCCCTTCTGGCAGGCACAGACCTCAATCTATAGATTCACAGATATAGAAAATCATACTCTATTTACTTCAATTTAATTTAATTTCTAGATTTTCCACCCAGTCAGTCAGATTAGTTTGAATTTTGCTGCAAGGGACACATTAACCCTGTAATCTCAGTGACTTAACCCCACATTGGCTCACCTCTCATTTATGCTACATGCCTAGCACAGGTGAGCAGGGAGAGTGTGCTCCCCGTAGTCACTCAGGGACTCAGGCTGTGAAAGGTATGTCATGGGACACTTGTCATCTCAACACGTGGCAGAAGAAGAAGCTGGAGGGTCACAGATGGGTTTTCCTCCACGTCAGTATAGAAGTGACTCATGTCACTTCTACTCGCAGCTCATTGGGCTAGTTATTTGTCCAACCTTAAACACAAGAAGCTTGAAAATGTGGTCTTCCTATGTGCTCAGAAGAAAAAAATAAGATGTGGCTTCTCAAACACAAAGTAAACCTCAGTCCCCAGAACTATTTTCCAGTCCCCTAGGTTGTGACACGTTATTTCTAAATTCTTATCCCATGGCCAAGACACTGAAGTGGGAGAGTCCTACCTGACCACTGGCCATCTGTATATAATCTGTTACTAGTGACATGGCTGCTGTCCCTGTCCATGTGGCTCCTTCAACACCTACAGCTATTTCTGTTTTATGTATGGTAGGTGAGCCTTTTTCTGAAATGTGGCCAGTGGCCCAATCTATACCACAGAGTTGCTTTTGCTGAGTCTCACAGTCTGCCCAAAGCATGGCCAGGAAGCTGATTTCTTTGTTGTCTGGGCTCCAAAATCTCTTTCTCTCCTATTCTTACTAGCCTGAGGAACTAAGTTCTAGATCAAGATTGGGGTGGGAATTTCTCCCTGAATGTTTTTCTGGAAACTTTTAAGCTATCCTCTCCCTTTAAGAATTAGGCCTCTAGAACAAAGTTCTAGAAGAAACTGTTCTGCCTTTTACTCTGCCCAATGCATTCCTTGAGGCAATGAACACAGAGCAAGTATGAATAGGGAGAAGGAACAGGGGATAATACAAGAAGGAAAACAAAGGCATGGGTTAGAGTGTCAAAACCTTATCCAGACACACACAAATAGCACTCTCTTGGGCTAGGAAAAGAGAAACACTGCCCAGAAAGACAGACTCAGTTTTAGGAAAGCCTGCCCCTAGGCCTCCTCAGTCTACCAGTGGCCAAAGGCACATTTCAGCATGCAGATTCCAGGGCATCTTGAACCCACAAATACTGTGAGGCTCAAAGCTCTCCATCATCAAGGAATAGAACACAGAACACACAACACAACCCCATAAGCTTAAAACCAGGAGCACAAAGTCTGATTCTTCAAGGAGCATCACCAGCAGCAGAAATCTCCACACACGAATCTCAGGAGTATGAACTCTGGTCCTCTGCTCAGAAAGGGGAGGTTTTAGCTGAAACACACAGCTTTGGAAACCCAAAGGGGTCTGACAAGGAACTACTAGGACACATTGATGAAGTTCTAGAACCTAGGCAAGGCACAGAGTAGGAGGAGAAGGAATGGCAGCCAGAAAATCTGTGCCCTCTTAGTCGCAAACAGTAGCACTCCTTCTAGAAGAAAATGATGCCTCCTGTTCACTGTGTTCAGTGGCTGCCCATCAGAGGGCCTTTCTGATACTGAATTCTTCCTGCATGCCTAGAAAAGGGATAACTAAATGCATTGCCACTGAGGTATTTCGGCTAAATCTAGTCCGTTATCCTCAAAGGGATTCAATTTCTTTAAAATTCACCTTGGATGGCTTAAATTCCCATCTCTGTTTTATAGTTGACATTGGGCTCTGGGTGTGGCGATGGCTTTTAATGTCGCTTTGTTTATTTTAAACTCACCACTGGCTTTCATGAGGATTTAAATCGAATCACTCTGCCCAGCAGTGCTCCTCTTTATTGTTTAAAAGCTGATCACATCTCTTTCTGAAAAGCGCAGCGTACTTGTTACCTTGCAACGAAGCAGCCACAATTTACTGGGCTAAAAATCAATATATGATTGAATCCAACTCGTGCTCCTCTCTGGAATTCTTATAGCCTCTCAACTGATGGCTCCACATCACTGTCCCACCCAAGCATTTACCTTCAAAATCTGGAGGGAAAAAGAATCCATTTTCCAATGAATAAAAAGAACACTAAAGGAATGATTTTAAACACCAAAGAGAGATTCAGCATTACTTGGGAGCTGAGCAGACAATCCTTGGGCCAGAAAATAAATGACAAGTTTCAAACCAAACCAGAGGTCTATTCTGTAATGCTCAGCTGGCTGGAAGGAGTCGCTGACTGGAACCAACGATGAATTTGCCTTAATGGTGTTTTATCACTTCTATCTGTTTTTAAATATATGATCTGGAAGAGCTAGCAACCATTCTATGGAGACATTCTTCTAGAACCCACTGGTATAGAAGGTGAAGCTGTGAGAACTGCCGCTGTCTTCCCCAGCCATGGATTTCAGAACATGACCCAAGTGAAAAACATGACGCACCTGGGGGCCTTTCTGTTGGCCGTTACTGTCAAACCGCCTACCTCACGGAACATAACCACAGTGCGGCCAGAACACCGACCCACACAGGAGTTGACTTAAAACAGAGGACCGTGGCCCCAAAAGCACCAGTGAGTTGTCTGAGATGCCCGCCAGTATCAACCAATCAGGATGAGGCCCTTCTGACCAATCAGGGGGAGGCCTTTCTGACCAGTCGTGATGAGCCCCTTCTAACCATTCAAACTGAAGCACTTTCCCACCTTTTTTTTTTTTTTTTAAGTCTCCTGTTGGTCCAGAGCGGGAACCCGAGTGGGAAGTTTACATAGGCAGGGCTTCCTCTCTGTTCCCAGGGGTCAATCCAACTATTCTCTGCTGGTTCTGCGTTCCCCTTCAGCTGCAGCCCCAGTAAAGCTTTGCCTATGCCGCTGATTTTTGAGTCTGGCGTCCTAGAACCCGACTCCGGTAACAAAAGGATTAGGCTGTCATAATCTGAGTAACCCCACATCGAGAGACAGCCCTGAAATCTGTCAGATTCACTTGTCTTCAGTCCCACTTTCACTGAATGGGTGGAGAAGGGGGGGGTTGTAATAGAAGAGCAGAACTACAGAGCTGCCAGACAGGATTTTTTTTTTTTTTTTTTTTTTTTAAGGTGGGTTGCCAAGCAGAGGAAAATGTTTTGCGCTATCTCCCCCTGTGTAGGACGGGAGTTGTGAGGTCAGCTAGGAAGAGTAGGGAGTGTTTTTAAAGAACATTGAACCAGCTGTGCTTTATTTCTCATTAATAAAAGAGCCAAAAAGGAAGACAGAAAAAGCATGAGGAAAGTTCTTGAAGAGTCCTGACTTTTTTTTTTTAAGATTTTTTTTGTTTATTTATTTGACAGACAGAGATGACAAGTAGGCAGAGAGGCAGGCAGAGAAAGAAAGAGGGTAAGCAGGCTCCCCGCCGAGCAGAGAGCCTGATGCAGGACTCCATCCCAGGACCCTGGGATCATGACCCGAGCCGAAGGCAGAGGCTCTACCCACTGAGCCACCCAGGTGCCCCTGGCCTCAAGTCCTGACTTTTGAATGGGTGTGTTATGGTTGGGGGCAGGCAGAAGGAGAAGATTTAACTCAGGTTTACAAACAAGATTAAAGTCCAAATAGCCAGAGTGTTCAGTAAATGACATGATCAAAGTGTGGATACTGATGCTGTCTAACTCTTACGTGGTATTTATGTCAATTATGCCCGATATAACTGTTGTTTATAATTTTTCACTTTTTTCTTTCTTTTTTTTAACATATATAAATAGGTGCTCTACCTAGAATAAGCATATCTGAAATGCAGTATTCAATGCTCAAAGAGGACATTAAGACTTGCACTGCCTAGGGATAGATAACCATATGGAGATGATTACTTAAAATTGCCTATTGGTCACCCAAGTGAGATAGATAGAGCAGGGACAGAAAATGGTGGGCACTGTAAGCCACACAGAGGAGTCAAAGAAGCAGGGAGACATTGGGAGCTTTTAGGGTAATGAAATTTATGTAAGAGAAAAAATGATCTGACAGTTAAAAAGTCAACTACAAATATTCAGATTTCAAACACTACAATTGACTCCATGAAAGGAATGA
The DNA here is from genome assembly GCF_011764305.1 of Mustela putorius furo. Taxonomy (NCBI): domain Eukaryota; kingdom Metazoa; phylum Chordata; class Mammalia; order Carnivora; family Mustelidae; genus Mustela; species Mustela putorius. Next base: position 105,865,735 of record NW_025421987.1, on the reverse strand, counting down.
TCATCCTTTCTGACACCAACACTAAAGAGGGTTTATATTTATGGTTGCAATTGAGCAAGCACTGAACACCTCTCTTCATTATCTGAATGTGCATTAATGATAGAAATTAAATATTTATAGTTGATAAATTATATGTATATTATATATATGACTGGAATATCAACTATATATATATATATATATATATATATATAGTTGATAAACATGATGCTGTGATAGAAACCTAGGAACAATGCCAACTGTTAAGAGGATCCCTAAACCATAGAAGATAGTAGCCATAGCATATAAGGGGGCCAAAGCCACCTCACTATGACAATACAAGTTTAGAGATAGACCATTATAGGCATGACTCCTGTATGGAGTCAGAAACTAGAGTCACTGAGACTCATATGACAAAGGGGTGGAGCCATGCCTTGCAAAGTCACCCCTATGAAAGACGAATAGAACAGAATTATCCACACAAGTATCCACCACAGTGACCCTTGAAAACTCTGAACAAGATAAATCCTCCCAAAATTGTCAGGATTAAGAAAACAACACAGGCTTCCCACCCAGAGACTGTAACAACCCCAAATATATGAAAGAGAAATCACCCACAGAGACTAACATAAACCTAAATTTACTACATATATGAGGAATATCAACAGTATGAAGTATAAGGGAAAAAATCAAAGAATTTAAGCTCTTTGGCCTAAGAAAATAAATATAATAAAGCATCTCTTATATTTAAAATCCTTAAAGTGATTTTTAAAAATAGCATTTAGAAGAAGAACCAGGATGTTCTGAAATAAGAGCAGATACAAATGAAACAAGAATCAGTGGTTATAAAAAGAAAGCTATTGAAATAAAAACATAATGAAGAAGTTACACTTCCAGCCAAAATGGAGTAGTATGAACCAGATTAACCCTTCTCCAGCTTGAAACAACTAGAAACTAGACAAAATATGTAAAATCTCAGTTTTCTACACATTGGACATCAAGGCAGTGAAAGTCAGTGGTCCCTGTGAGACCATAAAGAAAACAAGAGAAGGGCCATGAGTACCCAAACTTATGCTTTGAGAGCTTCCAGGCTACAGAGCACAAGTGATGCCCACCAGGCTCCTTGAGTTGAGGACACAGAGTTGTAAGTCCTGAAGACTAAGGCAGAGTTTACAATACCAGAGAAGAGAGTAGCAAAAAGAGAATGCTGGAGATAGGCAGAAGGTTTGCCATGAGTGTTGCCATCAGAGGACTAATCAGCAAATGCATGTGAGGAAACTACCTGAGGCCGGGGAAAGAGTCTTTCAAAAAGGTTAGAGGGGCAGTATTTGGTGGTCACACGGGGCCCAGAAGAGTACCTGAGCAGACCAGCCAGACTGGAAAACCTCACATTTATGAAACGTTGGGTAGAGAACTCAGAAATCTTGCCTTAGCAGTGGGAAAAAATTACCCATAAGTTATATGTTGCTCTGGTTTTGTCTGACAAATCTTAAAAGCAAGAACAAGCAAACTGTTTCCAAGTAATTTAACTAAATCTCAGATAAAGCTAAGAATATTTACATAAGTATAAAAATATCAACATCTAACAAGGTAAAATTTACAATGTATAAAATCAGATAAAAAATAACCAACCATGCAAAGCAGCAAGAAAATATAACTTATAATAATGAGAAAAGCAATCAATTGAAATGATCCAGAACTAAAGTAGAATTAACTTAGATGGACATTAAAAGAGTTGTTATAACTGTATTTCATATAACTATATTTCAGAATTGTTAAAATTGTATTTCATATTCAAAAAAGCTAAGGAAAAAGTTAAAGGGGGAAGATATTTTAAAAAATCCAAATAAAACTTCTGGAGATGAAAACATCAATGTCTGAGATTTTTTTAAAATAATAATGCTGGATGGGATTAATAGCAGATTAGATGTGGCAGAAGTAAATATTAATGAACTTGAACATATAGAAATAGAAACTATCCAAAATGAAACCCAGAGAGAAAACTTTATCACTAATCATATTAAATATGGATGGGCTGAAAAACCCAAACAAAGAAAAAGATAGTCAGATCAAATAAAAATATCAAGACCCAACTATAACAGCCTACAAAAAACCTACTCTGAAAATAAAGACAATTAGGAGCATCTGGGTGGTTCACTCAGTTAATGTCTGACTCTTGGTTTCAACTCTGATCATGACTTCGGAGTCCTGGGATCAAATTGTGCATCAGGTTCTGCGCTCAACGAGCAGTGTGCTGGAGATTCTCTCGCCCTTTCTGTCTCCCTCTACCCTTCCTTCACTCACACTTGCTCTTTCTCTAAAATAAATAAATAAATCTTTAAAAATAAAAATAAAGACAATTAAGTTTTAAAAATTTTAAAAAGGAAAAGGATATACCATACTAACTATAATAAAAAGCAAGCTGGTGTATGATATTCATAGAGCATATTTTAGAGTAAATAATATAACCAGAGATGAGCACAATCATTTTATAATGATAAAGAAGCCAATTCATCAAGAATAAATAACAAGCTGAAACATTTATATGCTTGATAACATAGCTTCAAAGTAGACAAAGCAAAAAATATTGGAAATACAAAAACAAATCGACAAATCCACAAATCAAGTCAGAGATTTTCATAGCTTTCTCTCAACAAGAGACAGAAGCAGACAAAACATCAGTAAGGACACAGAGATTTGAACAGTATTATCAACAAACTTGACCTAACTAACGTTTATAGAACCCTCAAACAACAGCAGAGTACATACTTTCCGAGTTGCATACAAAAAAGTTACCAAGACAGATCATATTATAGGCCATAGACAAGCCTTAAAACATTTGAAACTATTAAAATCATACAATGTGTACTGTCTGAATGTAATGGAATTAAAATAGAAATCTTGGTATCATTAGATTAGGCAAATATTTCTAGGAAAATAGTATATAGTGTAAGATGGAGGGCCAGAGTGAGAGTGCTAAAAGGAAGTACTCCCCAGAGATCCTGGTAGAGTGATTGGTGACTGGAAAACTAGGAGCATGACATCATCCTGAGGGGTGTGAAAATTATGAAAGGAGTTTGAGAAAAAAGACAACTTCTGTTTGGGTCAGATTGAGTCTGAGTGAGCATGAAACCTCCTAAAGGCAATAAATACAACCATCAGCCAAAAACTCAGAGGTGAGATCCAGAATTCTAAATTTGAAAGTTATCAGGGTGGTATAAGCTATAGGAACAAGGGATGCTCCACAGGAAAAACAATAGGGAGAAAAGAGAAGTGGGCCAGGGGTGAAGAGTCCAACTACAGTTCTGGTCAAAGAAGCAGCTACAAGGATGTAGGCCACATAAGCAGATGGTGTTATTGTGAAAGCCAAGGAGAAAGACAGGAGTTTCAAGAAGGAAAATTTGATCAATGGATGGGTCAGTTTCAAATAACACAGGTCAAGAAAAGTTGTTGGTTTGGGACCAGAGTTCATTAATGTGCTTTTAGGAGATCAGTCTCAACAGGGTGGATAGAAATCTAGAATGCAGAGGAGAGCAAGTGCAAGAGAAAATGAGCCAATGGTATATATAGGTCATCTATCCTGGAAGTTTGGTAATGCCTGGAAGAACCTAGCTGGTCAAGCATCTTGACATCCTTTAAACCCATCAGGCACTTCCACTTTGCACTCTCTTCTCATTGCCTGGGATGTTGTATGGAAACCATGTCTTTCCCTGCTCAGTGAACCTTTCCCATTCTGAGAACAAAACTTCTTTTGATATTATCATGCATCATCTTCCTGGACAGAGCAGGAGTTCAGGAACTGGCATGTGACTGCATGAAGAGTCCACTGGCAGATAGATTTAAAAGCTAGAAGAGGACACAGTGACTCTTCTTATGAGATGAAGCAGAACTGAGACAAACAGAAGATGGAGGTGAAGAGACAAAGAGAGATGAGAGAGATGGAGATAGAGCCAGAAGTACTTTTAAGGGAAAGGCAGAGGTTCTCCTAACATTATTTAACCCCTTGTCTCAGCCAGGCCTGAAGTCACCCCTTCTGCCTTATAACATGAGCTAATACAATCCTTTATTTTTCCCCCTTGAGTTATTTTGAATTAAGTTTCTATCATTTGTAGTTGAAAAAGTGCCAGCAAACAAATGTCCTCTACCCTTTCTTCTCCCCCAACATCCTTCACTTAGAAATATGCTGCCCATCTTTCCCTAGGAAAACGTTACTTTCTCTATGGTGGCCCACAGGTGTGCTAATAAACCAGCTCTCAAAAAAGGAAAAAAAAAAAACCCATTTTGCAATGTTTGCTAATTTCCATGATGTGACTACTCCCACTATAGTCAATTTCAGGCCACTGGACACAGAGTTGAGAAAAGATAAACAGAATCAGAGTTAATTCCATCACACCTCCCAATTCTGATGGCAGAATTAGATATAGGGTGGCAGCTATAAGAAATTGCCTGACCTTGGGGCACTGGGATGGCTCAATCAGTTAAGTATCTGACTCTTGATTTCAGCTCAGGTCGCAATCCCAGGACGGTGAGATCAAGGCCTACACTGGGCTCTATGCTCAGTGGGGAGTCTGCTTGAGGTTTTCTCTCTCTCCCTCTGCCCTTCCCATCCCCTCTCTCTCTCTCTCTCTCAAATAAATAATTTTTTTTTTAAGTTGCCTGACTTTAACAGTACACCCTAAGTGCCAAAGTCTCTGAGGATGTCATTTCCTGAATCAGCCCAACCATGCCCGCTTGTCCTCGTTGTGTATTCTCAGTTGAACTTTCTACCAGCCTCACTAGCGCTTCCACAGGTCTGTGCATACTGATATCCTAGTACAGACCCTGAGCCTTGGTTACATTTTTGTCCCCAGTGCTCTACTGTGAGCTTTCTCCATGACAAGAACTGTGTCTCCTCAGGGCTGGACTTAGACAAACTGTCAGTAAACACTTACAGGCTGAGGAAGGTAGCTCTAGTGACACTGGAGCCAAAGGAAGGTGGGGGAGGCCTGTGCATCTGCAAAGGCAGAGCTTTTGCTAATGGAAAGGGAAACATTGAGATATATTTTAAAATTCTGGAAAAAGAAGGAGGTTAAGAGAGGTGAGTAGAAGGCAGAATGGGCAATTTGGAAGGGAATGATAACACTCTGCGTGTGGCCAAGAAATGTGCCAAGGTGAGGAGAGGATAAATGCAGAATATTGTTGCCCCTTCTTCCAGGGAGCTCAGACAGGGAGGGGGAGACAGAGGCGAAGCTGAGATTGAAACACGAGGCCTGGAAGAACCATACGGATTCAAGACAGGCCAGAGCAAAGCTTCAGCCCAGAGAAGGCTGAGCAGCTTCACATTCAGCCATTCCCACATGTGCCATTCCGCACCGTGTTCAACTTCATGATTTCTAGCAATGACCCATGAACCATACTTAAAGCTGTAATTACTCTCTGAGAATAAAGGGCTGGGCCGTTATCCTTCTCTTCCTCCAAACATGTCTCGTTCTCCTGATTTACTTTTCCAGGGCGATGCCTGACAATGCTTCCGGAGTAGGTACTCAGTGCGGCCGTGGCCAGCCAACAGGGGCAGCAGGGGAGAACGAAACCCAGCCAGCTGCAGCAGCGCCGGAGTTATACCACGTTGCCCTGACAACTAATGGGCAGAGCTCGGGAGAGATAGACAGAGATGGCTGAGGTCAATGGGTAATAAAATCCTAGTTAAAGGCTGGTTTTTCTCTCCTTCATTTCTGCTGATATAAATATGAAGGAAAAAAAAAGAAAAAGATAATTGGGAAGCAGATTCCCTTAGAGATGTGTCAGGCAGGAACGGCAGATTCTAAACATAAGGCCCTGGGCTGAGCGAAGGGTCAAACGAGGACATATCTAGAGCTTCAAAGATCCTGTTCAGAAATGAGGGCCTCAAAACATAAACCAAAAGCCTTGGGAAGGAGAGACCCAAGCTTTTACTGAGCACCTACTGTGTACAGAATATTGCCCTAGGAAGAGGATATAAAACAAGAATCTTCAAGAGACAACAGCCTCAGATCTCATCTCTGACATTTACTGCCCGAGAAGCCCAGCCAGGCCAGATACTAGATACCAGGTCTATCTGAGTCTGAGTCTGCGGGACGGAGATAACAGTCCTTGTCTCGCAGGGTTGTTAGGTGATTGAGGAGATAACGAGCATGAAGGAGATGGCACAGTCCTGGCTTATGGTCAGCACTGAACGGAAGGCAGCCCATAATAGCAGCTGACGTCACTGAGCCCCTACTCTGTGCGAGCAGCATTCTCAACACTTTACTCCCATCTTCTCATGGCACTCCTTTGGAACAGCTCTGCTACCTTGCCTGTTTTACAGATGAAGATACAAGGCACAGAGACTTTAAGTAGCCTGCCCAGGATCACGTAGGCAGGCTGTGGTAGAGCCAGGGCTTGCTTGCAGCAGGCCATCTGGCTCCAGAACCTGGACTATACAGTCCCATCAGTAACACAGAGCTGTCATTGGAAATGAAGAAGCAAAAGGAATGACAAGCTCTTTACATATATTTGTGCACACACATAGACACAGACACATAGTAGCTCTGGAAGGATACACAATTTAAAAATTATAATACTGTTTGCCACTGGGGAAGAGAAAGGCAAGGAAGGGAGGATTTTTACTGTATATTTACGGTGGATTTTGAACCATGGGAAGAAATTGCCTGTTTTAAAAATGAATAAATTAAATCAAAATTTAAAAATAGAAGAGTAGGGCAGGAGAGGCCATTTTCAATATATTTATTTCTGCAAGCATTTATCCCTGACGTGACGGTGGAGGAAACAGGCCCATGGACTGGTGACTGTGGATCATGTTGATAAACATCCACGAACGTGAGTATAATGTGCTCTGCAAGCCCTGAGGAGAACCTGGAAAATAGTCCACATCTGTAAGTCTGGGAACCCTCAGAAGCAGGGAATTCTAAGATGAGATCTTTCCAGAACCCATGGCCTTGAGTCAAGTCATCCATGAACTAACAGCCCATGTTGACAAAAGCCTTACTGCCAGGCAGGGTACTAGGCCCCTCACACAGATGATCCAACTGAATTCATGCAACATCTTTGGAGGTAGGTACCATTACCATCATCTCTATTTTCCAGGTGCAGACTTGAGACTTAAAGAGGTTGAGTGCTTGCCCAGGAAAGGGCACACAGATGAGTGATGGAGCTGAGATTTGAAGGCAGCCTTCACCAGAAACTACAGCCCCCCCTCACCCTATTCTTCTGCTGGTAGCCCCTAAAGAGACTGAAGAATGATGGGGTGTGCTGGGAGGGCCCCAAAGACAGATGCATGCTGAGAGTCAGGCAGTGGAAGGGTTGTGACCAGACATGCTGTCAGGGAGGGAACACCAGGCAGAGGGGCAATCCAGTCCTGGAGTCCCCACTGTGTGATACCAAGGCTCACTTTTCTGGGCTCTAATTTCTGCCCCCACAGAGCAAGGAAATAGATGCTTTCTAAACATTGTCACTGTTAATCCTATGAAAAAAAATTTTTTCTGGTTGCTGTTTAGGTTTTAAAATTACAGGCCTGTTGGGCTGTGGCCTTCCAAAGTCCATCTGATCTGGGCCTGCATCCTCAACTCTGCCACTGCCCCTCAGACCTCCTTGTAGGTGCATAAAGCTAGCTAGCTGCAAAAGAAATAGAAACCTAGACCCTGCTCTGGTGGGAAGGAGGGGTAGCCAGGGACTTATTGTTTAACTGAGAAAAGGACATCCACAGAAAATAGCGCAAAAATCACATGGCTGCTCATGAACCCATTCCAGGCGGCATGCACAAGACTCAGGCCAGAGCCCCATGAGTCCTTCCTAGAATACCTGGGTGCTTCTATACAGAGGAGCTGTGTTGGCTTTTGCAGATGCAAACCTTTCTTTGATGAGAATAGGTGTAAGGACATCACAGGTGGAAACAGGAGTGAGAGAGATAGAATAAGACCCAGGCCCTATTCTAGGCTGTACCTGAGGCTTATGCTGGGAGAGGATGCAGAAGTATTCTGATAACATAGGCCTAGGAGGGGGCAGGTGGGGCAACTCAGTGCAGGGCTGAGGAGCTTCAGGCTCCATAGGAAAGGAAATGGAGAGCCATGGCAGGTTCTTAAGAGAGTGAATAGCTTGATTAAGATTCACCTGCAAAGGGGCGCCTGGGTGGCTCAGTCAATTAAGCATCTGCCTCCGGCTCAGGTCATGATCCCCAGGTCCTGGGATCAAAACCTGCATTGGGCTCCCTGCTTAGAGGGGAGCCTGCTTCTCCCTCTGTCTCTGCTGCTGCTCCCCTGATTGTGCCTTCTCTCTTTTTCTCTCTGCCAAATAAATAGATAAAATTTTTTTTAAAAAGAATCACCTGCAAGAAGATTATTTAAGAGTTATTCCTGTTCTAAATGGATGACAAAGTGTCTGAGCTGAAACCCAAATTACACAATCTAATCACAAGAAGAAATATGTAAAACCAGGGAAGAATACAGTGAACACATCCTATACTTCCTGCTCTGTTCGGGATTCTTCCACACCAGCATTTCAAGAGTACCATAATACTCATAATACTCATTCCAGAGAATGAAAACAGGTATTATATATATGTGTGTGTGTGCATATATATTTATGTATGTACATTTATTACATATATATGAGATATATATATCTAATTTTTAAAAATTAATAGTAGCTAACTAGAAGCCAGACATTATTTTAAGGTGATCCACAAACATCCTTTTATTTAATCCTCTTTATTTAATCCTCAGTGCCCAGGCACTGACACACAGAAAAAGTAATCACACACAGCTCAGTTTCCTCTCTGAGGCAAGGCTCACCTCACACAAATTGAAAGTGCTCAAGGGCCCCTCAGGCCCCTGCTTCGGGAACTGGTCCATTCCCAGCGGTGCTTCACCTCACCCCGGCTCAGAGATGAGCATGTGACCTGGGCAGCCAATGAAAGTCTTCTACCCAAGGATTCAGTGATTGATCCTGAGATGGACACATGACCCAAATCCAGCCAATGAGATTCATTTGGGGTTTTATGTTGAAACTAGAGATAAATAGTTCTCTTCCTGCTGGACTTGAAATTGGTAGAGTATAAATCTGGGTGTGCTGCCCAGGACCCACCACATACCACCACATGGACAGAACCTACTGTGATCCAACACCAAGGGAGGCCCAGCTGAGACCAAAAACGCACACCCCAACAGCACTGAGTGCTTAAATGCAGCCATGCCTCAGGGCTATGTGTGCTAAAATGTCCATTTTTACTTAACTCAGTTAAATAAATTTCATGATCTTACATAGCTAGAACTAAAGGGAATACAAGATTAATACTGAGCAATGTTTACGTGTTGTAGGGGGAAAGGGAGTAGACAGTGCTTATCCACAGGTAAGAAAAGACAGAATATTGGAAACCTACAACCGGCAGTTTTCCTTTGTACCTAGTACCCCACGTGAGCACGTTACATACTCCCCTACACACGAACACCACACATACCCACAGCCCACATATACATACGCAGGCACACAAAACAGCTTCACACATAACAATGCCCACCTACGCACGTGCACATGCACAACGGCTCTGGCCTCTGAGCTCAATCCATCAGGACAAGGCTTTCCCAGCTCTCTTCTGCTCCCTGTCTCACTGCTTCTATCCACAGCCCACCACTGTAGGAGGGCCACGTGTCGTGCCATCCCCCTCCAGGCCCACAATCCTCCCACTAGAATTCTCTCCCCCTTGCTCCCTCCCTGCCCCCCCACTCAGCGCCCCAGAACCGCTCTCCTACCTCAAAAAGCTGTTCCTGACTCATCCCACTCCGTCGTTGCCAAGTTCCCGTCACCACTTGGCTATTTTGCACTTCCACAGAAGGAATAATTTGCACTTCACCCTGTATGGTTTATACATATTTTAACATTATTTTAGAGGCAGCATATTGAAGGGGGTGAAGAGGCTGGAGCCGGACCAGGCTGGGTTCAAATCCAACTGCACCTTCACACACTGTGGGACTTTGGGCAAGTCCTAGCCATGCTTTGAGTCTCAGGTCCCTAATCTGTGGACTGGGCATTTGACCACTACCCATGCTCCTTCCCTTTGAGTTCCTCAGCCAGACAAAGAGAAGGCATGAAAGCTTTCATTAAACAGAAAAGACGTGTTTGCGTCAGTGGTGAAGATGGACAGGTTTTTGGCAGTGTGGCAGCACTCTAGCCTCCTAATGTTTCTCTCCTGACCCCTAGGCCCTGACCTTCTCCAGGTGATCTCCTCTGTTGGATGTATTGAAGAGCCCATCAGTAGGTACCCCAGTTAGTAGCTGGTCAAGCACAGCATGCTGTGAGCCTTGGTGGGGCGGGGGCAGGGAGTTAATGACTCTCAGCCACCTGGTAGCGTTAAAAAGCTGAGGTCTCCTCTTAAAGTCTGCTTGGGTGGGACCCTTGGGGCCAGGAATACACACTGGAGCTGAAAGGGACACTTCTACCCCCTGCCCTTCACCTTGCTAGCTCTCCGTTGCTGAAATAGGAATTGCCAAACGAAAGAGAGCACGTGTTTGTGTGACTTTGGTCTGGAGAGAGTGGACCAGCAACCTATTGCCGGTGCTGGGAAGGTCACCAGCTGGTGCTTTCCCCTGGGACTGTGACTAGGGGGGAGTGTCTGTCTCCTCCTGAGGAAGGAGCAGACAACCTAAGGCAGGGCACAGCTGATAGATACTGTGGGCTGGAGGAAGGAGCGTTTGGTTCTGAAATATGTCTGCATTTATATCCATTCACTCACTGGTTCCTGAATTTTTTCATTCAACCAGCAAGAATCGGGTGCCTGCTCTGTGCCAGACATTGTACTCAGAGCTGGAGGTGCAAAAATCACATGAAACCTAGTTCTCTGTTCAAAGGAAGCCCACATAGAGTGAGGGAGGCAGATAATTAAATCGACTACTCTGAAGTGAGGTGATGAGTATTATGACAGAAAGTGGAACAAGGGAGTGGCTTACCCTCGTGGTGGGGGGGGGGGGATTCAGGGCAGGCTTGAGGGAGGGAGCTGACGCTTGAACTGAGTCAGAAGTTGGAGGTGGCAAAGGGTGGAGTGGAAAGAGATATCAAATAAATAGACACTCCTTCCCAGAGGGGATTCTAATCTAGTCTTGCTGTGTAGGAGCTGGGAGATGAGGAAGAGAAGGAGGATTCAAGACACAGGCAGATTTGGGGAAGTGCGGAAGAGCAAAATTAACTGAGGATTGGCAAGTCGGTTGTGATGCCTGGAGCCAGGGGCCCTGGGAGAGTGGAGGGAAGGAGCTCAGTGGGCCTCGTGTGCTGAGCTAAGGAGTGTGGGCTTTCCCCTAAAAGCAGGGGACAGCCCCTGAAAGGAAGACATGACATGAATGCATATAAAATTTCCAAGTAGTGCTTTTTGGGAATCAGGAGCACTGTTAGACTCCACCGAATAGGAAGGCAGAAACAAGATAAGGGAAATCCTCAAGGCATAAAGAGTCTGGTGGAAAAGATACAACAGAGAACCCATTTTCCTGGCATGCTTCCCACATCTGAAACCGCTCCTTCTCTTTTCTTTCTTGAAGAAAACTGACCTCTGAAATGTTGGTGTTCCTTGGGATTCTATCCTGGGCCCTCTTCTGGCTTTGCTTCACCCTTTGAGTGAGTCTCTAAGTGTGGGCCCGGGACCAGCAGCATCAGAACCAACTGGAGATTTGTTAGAAATGCATAACCTTAGGCCCCACCCCAGACCTACAGAATCAGAAACTCTGAAAGGCCAAACCTACAGTCTGGTTTTAATGGGTTCCACAGGTAACTCTACTGTATTCTCAAGTGTTAGGACAACAGATTTACCCCGCCTGTAGCTATAATTATAATCACCTGCGAAGCTGTTAAAAAAAATATTTAAAAGCCTGGGTCACACCACAGCAAACTAAGTCAGAGCCTAGGGACTGGGGATTCTAATGAGCTTTTGGAGTTGAGGGAAAGAACCACTGGCCCAGAGCAGTGCTTCTTGGGCTTTAATGTGCAAATGAATCCCCGAGGGGAGCCTTGTTAAAATGCAGACTGATTCTACAGGCCTGGGGTGGGAACCAAGATTCTGCTTTTCTAATAAGGAGAGGTCAATGCTGCTGGTCCACAGACCTCACTTTGAGGTTCATAAGGCCTTTCCCAACCTCCTTAAACCATCAGCTTCATTACCACCTGTATATTAATTAATAACACTCACTACATCTAGCCCTCTAGGTCTAGAACTCCTAACCTGTAAGAAAAGTTTTCAGATGAAGAACCCATCCAAGCCTCAACTCAACACTTCCCTAACTAACCTCATCCTGTCCACCCTCCCTCGAAGTTCTACCTACACCACATGTTCACCATTCCATTTGAGCCAATCCCATCACCTAAACCAGGCAAGGTGGTACCCTGAAACCAAAGTAAGACGAAGTTTTGAGAACATATTACCCAAAAAGTGCAACCCCAAAGCCCCAGACACTTGCCCCACCCTCTTTCCTGGGAATGCCAGCCCCCTGCAAAGGACCCTCTCTCTTGTATTTGTGATGTTCCTAAGAGAACCCTTGAGTGTGCTCTACCAAGTCTTTGGGGGCTCTGCCACTACTCAGGATCATGACAAAACAGAAGGTCCTTGGATGGGAGAGTGGAAGAGTCCCAGGATACTTTGGAGGAGGGTGACAATGACAACTTTCTTTACCTTAATTGTATTTCCTGGTGTAGTACAGCCAGGCAGCCCTGAGCTCAGACTGCCAGGCTCTGTGGGACTTCTGAGGGTGGCCCAAGGTGGCCCCACCCATCTATCCCTGGCAACTGTGAGAGCACAGCCCTGTCAGTTACATGGCCACTTGGCCCTAATTTCACTCAGGGCCTCTAACTGCTTTTCATGCACCTCTGTGCTGAGGCCCTGTCCTCAGGGTACCCTTTTCTAGGGGTTCTTGAGTTAGCATCTATATTAAGCCACAGTTGCGTGCCTTACAACAAGAGAAATTTCTTCTCTCAGTGTGGTAGAAGCCAGAAGTCCAAAATCAAGGAGTCTGCCAGGCCACACTCCCTCCTAAGGCTCTAGGAAGAATCTTTCCTTGCTTCTTCCAGCTTTTGGTGGTTCCTGGTATTCCCTGGATGTGTCAGCATAGCTCAATTTCTGCCTCTTCTTCATATGACCTTCTTCGCTTGTCTCTCCACCTCTCAAATCTTCCTTAACTTTCTCTCTTTTTCTTTTTTAAGATTTTATTTATTTAGAGAGGGGGAGAGAGAGAGAGAGCACAAAGAGGGGGGTTGGGACAGATGGAAAAGTAGAAGCAGACACCTCACTGAGCAAGGAACTGCTCTGGGGCTCAATCCCAGAGTCCTGGGATCATGACCTGAGCCAAAGGCAGACATCCAATGCACAGAGCCTCCCAAGTATCCCTTCCTTACCTTTCCTTTAAAAGGACATCAATCACTGGATTTAGAGCTCACCCTAAATCCAGGATGATCTCATCCCAAGATTCTTAGCTTACTTACATCTACAAAGACTCTATTTCCAACTGGGGTCATTGGTACCAGAGGTTAGGACTTGGGCATATCTTTTTTGAGGAGACACGATTCAAGCCACTACAATGTCTATCCCTGTTAAAACATGGTGACCAGAAGAAAGCTCCATACTCTACTTCCCAGATATGAGTGAAGGGATACACACCCTCATTTCCTGTGATCTGAATGCCATGTTATTAATGCAGCCTAAAATTGTGCCCCTTCATTCTCACCTCCTGTCACCTCTGATTGATCTCATTACTGATAAACTGTGTGCAGACAAAGTCTTCCCCACTTGGCATTTGTGCAACTGATGCTTTTGAACCTAAATATAAAAGCTTACATATATCTCTATTAACTTTCATCTTATTGGTTTCAACCCGCTTCTGGACTGTCAAAATCACTTAGAACCGCTATTGTGTTTTCAATTGCAGAATTTTCCTTTCCAACTTTCTATTATCTGCAAATTCAATAAGCATGCCTGAAGTATGTGGCAGGGGAAAAAAAAACCTTGAACTCAGGAGTCAGAGAGCTAGACACTAGTCTTAACCTTCTACATAACTGTAGGAAAGTTCTATAATTTTTCTGGATCTCAATAAGATGACCTCTATAGTCTCTGCGAGCTCAAAATTCTATAACTAGTAAAGTTTTTAAAACTTCTAGCCCTGGAAGCAAGCAAATATCTTTGTTTAAAGCCTAACTCTGTGACTTATAGGATGACCTTGAACTAGCCACATAACCACCCTGTGCATCAGTTTCCTCACCTGTAAAGTGGATGATGTTACAATATCAGTATTTATAAGCATATAATTATACTATATATATGTGTGTATATATATATGTTATATATATATATAGGACTATGGTTATAATAAATATATAAATATAAAGTACATAGTAATAATAGTATCTAACTCATGAGGTTATTAGGAGAATTAAATTAATGAATTCATGTAAGGCACTCAGCTCATGCCTGGCATATAAATAAGCACTCAGTGAACGTTAGTCATTTTATTCTAGACAAGCAATTAGAAAAAAATTAACAGGACAGGACCATGATAGACTAAGATAGAATCAAAGAGTGAATCTTCTAAATGTTCTTTGGAAATATAGTGGCCAGATGTCCTGATGTTCCAGACATGATCCTGGTTTACTCCTGTTGTCGCAGTACCCTGTACCAGGCCCATCTCAGATTCCCATTCAAGGAAGCACTTGCTGGTCCCCTGCGAAGAGCAGTTATCTGGCAGTCTAGAGTGGTTACAGCTTTCAAGACCACTTCTGCTTCTGAACGGAAGGCACTCTGACCAATGACTGATTGCGGAGGTGGAACAAGGGCCCACCTTAACACAGGACTCTTTCAGTGGTCAGTATTTTCCCCAGAGCTCCCCACTAGAATGACAGAGACTTGGACAGCTCTGCATTATAATTTCACAGCTCCCTCATCCAATCCTACTTCTTCCTCCTCTTCTTTTCATAGGTCTTACTCCTATGAAACATCGGTCCTCCTAACTCCTTCTCAGAGCCTGCTTCCTGGAGGACCCAGCTGATTCAAGTCCCCTTTGCCTCTCAGAAGTGATCCCATTTAGATGATAAATTATATGCTCACACTGAACTTTGCCCCTCTCCCACTTCCACCATTAGGGCTCCCTCAGTGATGGAATGACATGCAGCTGGGGCACCTGGGTGACTCAGTCAGTTGAGCATTTGACTCTTGATATGGGCTCAAGTCATGTTATCAACCCCTGCATCAGACTCCTTGCTCAAGGGGGAGTCTGCTTGAGACTCTCTATCTCCCTCTGCCCCTCCCCCACTTGGGCATGCACTCTCTCTCTAAAATAAATAAACCTTAAAAAAAAAACAAAAAAAAAGACTGACATACAGAGCACATTTTACCATATTCATCACAGACATAACATGAAACCACAAAGTCTCTGACTTGCTCAAGACAGGGTCCCATAGGGATGTCACTTCTGCTGACCTGTCTATCCAGAGATTGCATTACTAGCTCTGACCAAAATATGAGGTTAATTTGACAAAACCCAGTGAATGCGTGGTTAAATTCAAATGATCACATCTTCCTTGTGTTTTATCAAACCAAACGAACAACTCCAGTGTAGGGACTTTTCTGGCTTCCCAGCCTGTGACCTTGATTTGCATCTCCCAGTTCTCAGCAGGGCACATGGTTTGGTCTGGCCAGAGGTTCTCACAGGCTCCATACCCCTCTCACTCCTCAGCGCTGTCTCCATGCCTTCATCTTCAGATTGTGCCTTTCCAGCCTGCAGGGAGAACAGCTTAGTTCCAGGCTCCTGCATGGTCCATCTCCACAGCCCTTCCTGAGATACACACAGGCTTTCTCTTGATGGATCTTCTCTGTGCCTCCACTTCCCGAGCTCCTGTATCCCCCTCCTCCATTCTGTCCTCAGTCTGAGCTCCTTTTTCACCTGCCCCTCTGATCATCCAAGCTAATCTCAGGGCCCAGGTCAAGCCCCTTCCCTGCTTGGGAGGCCTCTCCTGCCGCCACAGGATCAATGGTGACTGAAGAGCATAGATCTAGTCCAGCAAACTCAACTAAGCCTTTCCCTGCAGGCCTTTCATCTTACTGGGGAGTTTCTCTGCCATCCTGGCTGTGTTCTCTGGACTCCCTGCAGTCTCCTGTCAGTCTGAGGCCCTGCTCACCGAAGCCAGGCAGCCCATGGGTCCAGCTGGTCCCTGTGGAATAATGCTCCAGGGCATGAGGCATTTTCAGCTCCCTCACTCCCTGTAAGCTCCTTCCCTTGAGGGAGGGTAGCTTGGCTGATGGCTCCTGCAAGACTCAGGGCTTCCTTTATACTTTGGCACCAACTGTAATGTCCTCAAGTCCCACCATACCTAGAGCCCAGAGAGATGTTCTGGCACCCTAACTCCCTGCTGACCCCCAAGGGGCTCTTGGTCCAGAGCATAGGAGGGGAAGGAGAATTGAGAAGGTTAATGATCTACTTCCTGCTGAGGTGAAATTACCTCACGAACATGAAGTAGCATTCACACATTCCTGCTTCCTTTTTGGGAGGCATTGGTGTTCTCTTTCCCATAGACTGTCTTACTTTGCTATCCACAAGCACATTCCTTCTAGCCTTCCTAATCATTCTCATTCATTCATTCACTGCGCAATGTGTTCAGTGCCTTCTGTGTGCAAGGCACAGAGTTGGGCATCCGAGCCTCAGACTTCAGGGCGCAGGATCTAACTACTCTCTTGGCCCCTGAAAGCACCTTGGTGTTCCTCCTCCTCCCTTATGATCTTAAAACACCTGTGGGCAAGCACATCATGAGACACTGTATCCGTAGAACCTGAGAAAATCATTCTTGAGAATGGAGTGACCATGCTCAGTAATGATATTCACTTGTTTATTCATTCAGTGAATACTATCAGGTCCTTATTGTGTATCAGGCACTGTGCTAACACCTGGGATACTGTTGAGCAAAAGAGACATCGTCCCTACAAAGACCGGTGTCTGAGAGAGACATTAAACAAATAGGCCTGTGAATAAGTTTATCATCACAGGTGGAGAAAAGTGTTTGGAAAGAAAATAACAGATTGTAAAACACAGGGAATACAGGAGTGGCTGGTCAGGGAAGGCCACTTAAAGTGACCTCTGAGGGATGGTCAGCTCTGACCGGGACAGGATAGGATGACCTCTCACTCCTTGCCCACCTTCTTCCCCAGCCTTCCACCCCTACCTTCCACCATGTTCAGGACCGAGGGTGGAGAGCCTCCCGACCACTGCATGGAGCACTGCATCCTCGCTTCAAAGTCCTGATCTCAAACAAGGGGAAAGTTTACTCCCAAACCAGGTTTTATGGCTTTCATTGTCTTCCAAAGAGTCAGCTCATGGCAACTGCGTCCAGGAGAGGGGGCTAGCCGGCAGCAGCCCAGCTCCCAGCAGCCAGGGAATGCCGCACCGTGGCAGGAGTGGAGCCTCCTTCCAGACAGGGGCTTTGGAATGGCTGCATTAAGAATGATTGTGGCAATAAAGTTCTATTAGCCTTCTGGAACAATGGTGCACTCTCCAGGGCCAGGCGCGCTCGGTCGCTGATGGCTGCAGACAGATGTGCACAGAGAAGGGCTCCAAGGGACAGGCTCTGGTGACTGTCTGGGATGGAGGTCAGTTAGAGGGGGACACCAGCCCTGGCCAGTCTGAGGCAGGGCACTGAACACTACAGCCAAAACACCTGGATGAATTCTGTTTCCATCTCAGATAAGATGCTGAAGAAAACAGTTAGGGTATCATCATTTAGAAAACAGCTTGCCTTTACTTGGATAAATGTGAAAGATATGAATGATGTATCAGAGATAATTAACAGGAAATCTCCCTTCTCCTCCCAAGGCTGTTCTCTGACCCTCCCACAAGGGCTACCTCACTTGGGAGTCGGACAAAGCTAAGTTCAAACTTGGGCAAGGTCATTTAACAGGCTGTGTGACCCTGAGGCTCCCATAGAATCTCTGAGTTTCAGTTTCTCACCTGTATAATGAATGCAATAGCCTGTCTCTTCGCTGGCTTCTCGATGGAGGAAGTGGAGTGCTTAGCCTCCTCCTTTAATGGGTATTATTAACAGTCCTCAGGAGCAGCCCTTTCAGGAATACAGGCTTGGGAATGCAGTTGAGGCTGACAGTGAGGGAGAAACACCGAGAACCCTGATGTCCCTATCCCATTTCGGGCACCTCTGTGTCCCACAGTTATGGGGACAATTATTCTTTGGCCGTGTGCTTCCAACCCTCACCTCACGAGAATGAATTAACAGGAGCATAAACACAGGTGTCACTGTGATTTATGGAGTAATTAATAAACAATTAAGGTGTCTTGGAGCACAATTACACATTTTATTTCAGCCGCCTTGTGTGGCAATGACTTGGCTTACCTACAGTCAGGGTTGAAGACAGCACCCGGCCTTGTTGGGTAGAGAGTGATGGGGAAGGCTCTGTGGGTTTTATGGGGTAAATACTTCCTGAGAGGCATGACGTCAAATGAGCTGCCCTCAAAGGCAACCAGGCCTAAACATACCTTTCAATGACTCTGCAAGGATTCTGCTCCATCCAGGGGCAGAGAAGCTTCTAGGTGTGATCTGCTCACAGGCTCCTGGAGCTGACCTGGAGATCCCAAGGCACATAGACCTATGCCAGCCCTGCCCGGCACTACTGTGAGCATTCTTTCCAGGCTTGTGTGGAGCTCTGTTTCTAACCTGGGCTCCTGCCTGTGCCTGCAGAAAGGAAGAAAGCATCAGTCACCTCCCCTCAGTGGGGAGCAATGGTTTCCTCAATGCTGAAAGGCAACAAGGCTTCCTCCCTCTGTTACCATTCTGGTCCACTTACTGGTTCCCTCCAGTCAGGGGCATTGCCAGGTGGCCCTTCTTGGCATGCTCCCTTCACACTCTCCCCGCACCTATTTCCACCACTAACTCCTATCTAGTTGCTTCCCAAATGTTGCCGGAGCCTACCCATCCAACCCCACCACCACCATGCCTCATCTTAAAACCCTTTACTGCTTCCCTTTGACCTTAACCTTACAGCAGCCTACATGTTACCCACCCCACCTCAATACCACCATGGCAATTCACCCCGCTCCTCACCCATGACACACCCTCACTCCTCTTTGTCCTTACGGAGAACCTCTGCCATGGTCACTCTGAGTGCCAAACCAGACACAAATATTCTCCTCATGGACCAACTCAACTCCTGTGGTCTTCTCTGACTTGTTGGGATGCCACCTCACAATCCACCCCACTCCTACCCTCACCCCCCACCAAGCACCCTCTTTCTACTAGTCCAGCTTGATGTTCTCACCACTCAGTTCACCATCCCAAACCCAAACCCATCTGTGGGAACCCAGTTTCTGAGTTTCTTTTTCCAGAGAGCCTTTCCTGGCTAATCCGGCCCACACTGACCTCCCCTACCATGACGCTGTCTGATGCCTCAAAGTCTCAGACAGCGTCAGCGCTGTGCCTCTTTGGCTTTTGTTTTGTTTTGTTTTGTTTTGTTTTTGCTTGCTGCACCTGGCTGTGAGGTAGTATAGCATAGAGGGCACGAGCTCAGCTCCCAGGCAGAGGCAAATCTGGGTTCAAGTCCTGACTCCACCCTTTATCTCTATGACCTTAAACAAGGTACTTAAACTCAGCATTTTTTTCTACATCTATAAAGTGAGGATCATTGCTTTAAAGAATAAAGGAGCTAGGGGCACCTGGGTTAAGCCTCTCTGCCTTTGGCTCAGGTCATGATCTCAGCATCCTGGGATCTAGTCCTGCATTGGGCTCTCTGCTCAGTGGGGAGCCTGCTTCCCCCCTCTCTCTGCCTGCCTCTCTGCCTACTTGTGATCTCTCCCTGTCAAATAAATAAAATCTTTAAAAAAAAAAAAAAAGAATAAAGGTGCTAAAGTGCTTAGCATAGGACCTGGTGTGATAAATGTTCAGTGAAAATTAGCCTTTATTATCACATGATCTCACAGGTGCACACACACACAATCTTTATGAGGTTTTTAAATGTCACAAAGTCAAGGACCCAGTCAAATG
This sequence comes from Mustela putorius furo, assembly GCF_011764305.1. NCBI lineage: Eukaryota > Metazoa > Chordata > Mammalia > Carnivora > Mustelidae > Mustela > Mustela putorius. The sequence continues at coordinate 105,845,743 of NW_025421987.1, read as the reverse complement.
TTTCAGACCTAGAAAGAGATAAGCTACCATTCAGAAACCAGGCCACATTGACACTAATCCCATCTTTTGCTTGAAGGTCTCTTGTTTCTTCCCACTGAAACTCCAGTTTTAAACATCCATCTATAGCTGACATCCCAAAGCCCCTGCAAAATATACCTGTCTGTGGTTCCAAGTTGAGAGTTCAGGTGGGAATCGAGTCGCCAGGTAAAATAAAGGACGCTCTTGCAATGTTTGGGACATACTCATACTGAAAAAAATCATTGTTAACATGAAATTCAGATTTAACAAGGCATCCTGTGTTTTTATTTGCCAACTCTGGCGACCATAGATGGGAACTTTTGAGGGACCTCCAGCCATGAAGCACTGTCTCATTTCTCCCATTGGGAATTTCCATTGCAACCAAATTGGTTTCCCTGGAGCCCTCTCATATAGACCTCGAATTATGTTTATTATGGTCAAGTCAATTCTTCAGTAAACACATCTAAATGCAAATAAGCATTAAAACCCACATAATGGTTTTAACAGCTTTCCTGACATTCTCTCCACTTCCTGCCCTTATGAGTCTCTGCCCTTATCACATCAGGAACACACACAAACTCACAAAGGAAAAATAAATACGATGGATGGGAGCTAGCCACAATACAATTTAAGGTCTCTACCAATTTTGACCTTGCATGTAGAATGTGGTGGAATGTTCACTGGTACCTTATATGTCCAGAATGCCCTAAAAGATGATCATTACCCTGACTGGTAATAAAATTCTTAGATCGTAATCCTTTTCTTTCGATGTTGGTAAATATTGTTCCACAGACTTCAGGCTTCCCGTATTGCAAATGAGTCTAAAGTTCTTTCCTTTGGAAACAACCCACTTTTTCCACCAACAGCCTGCAAAATTTTCTCATTTTCTTTGGAGCTCAGTGATGCCATCTGATTGATTTCTGTTTGCAACTATCCTAGAATCCACAGTGAGCCCATCCATACTCCAGACCATGTCTTTTTTCAGTCAGGAAATGTTTCTTCTGTGATTTCTTTAATTATTATTTCTCCATCCACCCTTCTAGAACTATTGGTTTGTTTGGGTTTGTCCAGATTACATTTCTTGGTTCTATTTCTTAGCTTTTTAAAAAGCTCATGATCAAAAAATAAAATAAAATAAATTTAAAGCCCATGATTTCTATATCTTTGTTTTTACTTTGTGAGCTCTTTATCCCATATGATCACCCAGAATGTAATCCAGAATGCTAATTTGGTTCCCAGCAGTGACCAGCCCTCTACAGTTTGCCTACCATTTTTATTTTTAATTAAGAAATTGCTTTTTGTTGTTTTAGAAAATAAGTGTTTTCCCTAGTTTTCCTTGAGAGGTCTTCCTTCTATTCTACTAAAGCTCTCTTCTGCCTCATCATTTTGTGCTTCCTAAGTAAAAGCCACCTGTTCTTGTCGTTTACTAAATTCCCTTAAGTGGGTGATGAGTTTTCCTTTTCTACTCATGATTGTATGTTCCCTGGGCACTCAGACAGTTTGGGCGTGGAGGATCTCTTGAACAAGAAGGCACCAAAAAGATGGTGGATTTTTGCCTTCTAGTAGGCTGGCAGTTAATGAGCTGTCAAATGATTACCACTATCATCTGCTCAGTGGGGAAGGAAGGAGCTCTGCCCCAACAGTCCCCTCCTATAGGGCAGAGGGGCAGTCTTCTCCTACCTTGCCCCACTGGTCGGCAAGGTCAGGCAGCACTTCTAGGGACCACCTGGATCTGGCATTCATTCAGCAGCGCTCTGAGGAGACTTTGAGCTCTCTTAACAGCTGAGCCTCTCAGGGGATTGTGGAATTCCATCTCCCCTCAACCCCTTCTTGCCCAGTCCCTGAGAAAGCAGAGCCTTCTCTGCCCTGGTCACTCTGCCCTCACCTGAACCAAACTCCCAGCATTACATGCGCTTTGAGCTCCCCAGCAGATCCATCTGCCAATCTGTTAGTCTGTGGAGGGAATTTTGCTATGGGAAGGGTCTGGAGGCCACAGGGCTGGAGACTATCTACCCTCAGAAAACTAGCTGCCCCCAGTCTCCATTGTAAATATTATTACTGTCCTGCCTCTTCATCACTGCCTGGGAAGAAAACAGTTCCTCTGGGATAACTGAGTGAATAGTTCCTTTCAAGGCAATTTTGGGAGAGCAGGAAATAACCCAAGTTTAGAATCAAAAGACTTGGGTTTGAGATCCAACTCTAAGCATTTTGTAAATATTGAAGTACATACATATGTCACCATGAATTATCTCTTTAATCATATTACTGAACAAGACTCATTCCAGACCTAGGTCCTGAGCGAGGTCCTCCCAGTGCTCTCTCTGACAATAGTTATTTTTTCTGCAGAGCACTCCACTCAACTCTTTAGGGAAAGGGAACCATGATAAATCAAAGACTAAATAACAATAGCAGAGACTACACCATATTTTCATAGCATGTTTATGAGGACATCATCTAGAAGAGAGCTAAAGGGCTTACTGAAGTCAGGATATTTTACGTCTATTGCTTTTGCCTTATCTTCCAGACCTGTCATTCTGACATTGGAGGAAATTAAATTGGTCTGATGTGATTGGTTCCCTGCACAGTCACATTGGTTTTCATCCAGTACCCTCTAGTTTTCTGGTATTTGTAAATTAATTATTGAATGATTTGTTGCAATATCTCTCTCAGGATAATAGTGCCTGTCACAGCACATGACATTTATAATATGTTTTTTAAGTAAATGTAAATTCTTATTGTTGGCCTCTATCGAAGGTGTCAGATAATCAGGCATGAGAATGAGTGGACAGGTTGGGCTTTCCCTCTGAGCAGGATATCCCTCCCATCAAGAACTCCCTCTGGGAAAGGAACTGTAAAAAAAATAATAATAATAATTCTATCCTCATCTAATTTGTAAGATACAGCCATTTTCCCCTTCCTTCTTTTCCTCTTCTCACTCATTTATTCACCAGGTAATAATGCACCTTTCCAGGAAATATTTATTCAAGTGAAGACACCTTCAAGCACACCTGATTGTTTGACCCAAGCAAGATGTGAGATGTCTCTACCTTGCCCCAACATCTGCCAATTCAGAGATATTAGAAACCAAAACCAAGGCCCCAAGTTTCAGTCACTAACTAAAGACAGTGGTCTGTGGCACCTTTTGAGTCTGTTATGAAAGATGGACAGAAGTGAAGGCAAAGGGATCTTAGGCTCAATGCCCCCTCAATGCCTGGAGCAGATCACACAGTCCCTCAGGACATCACATGTCCAATTGGAGTTACTTCACCAACCATCCTCAGAGGATCCTTCTAGAGAGTTACTTGGCTTGATATTAGGTTCATAGGACACAGACACAGTAAATGTATTCTTCAACCAAAGGAGAACCAGATTCTCTTACCACTGACCTGGAAGCCTAGTGGTTACGTTGCCTGGTGCAAAACCCCATGGCAGCAGGGATGAATCCCAACAAATTTTGAGCTAGGCAATGGAAGACTTTGGTACAGATACTGCCTGCCATTCCCATCCTTTAGTGGTCTTCTCTCTCTCTTTACCTTCACTTTATATTATCTCTGATGGCTCATGAAACTCCCAGATAAGTGTATCTTCTCCAGACAGTGTTCATTGCTCACATCTTTCACAATCTATCTGCAGCCATCAAACTTACCTGTCCTCGGTCCCTATCAGAAGATCTGTGTGGTCATTCAAACTCTTCAAGAAAACAAAATTGGAAATATGGGTGACCAATAATAGCTTATTGCTTTATATTCTAACTAAAAACACTGTGACCTTACAGAGGTAATTTCAGCTATGTGGCAAAAAAAAAAAAAAAAAAAAAAAAAAAAAAAAAAAAATGGTTTATGTACTTCTCCATGCACTTAAAATTCACCAGGCCAATTGTAAGACCTCCTATTTGAACTTACATTTCAGCCTCCCACCAATGGAGGAGAGATGGGATGGCCCTAAAAAGAAGCTCAAAACTGAAAACTTACCACATTAGAAGTGAGAAAATGCCAGACTCTGCTTTGAGTTCTAGGCTCCATGCACTGGAGAAGACATGACTGAATTAAGAGTAACCCTCTCTCCCAGTCTCAGGTATTTGGAGCTCTGGATTACTGCAAGGTTCACGAAGGAACAAGCCCAAATTGGGCAGGAGGAGCCCTAAGATCCAGTTCTATTGTTGCCACTTATTCACTAGGTGCATAAGGCTCTTCTCTCAGAGCCTGACTTCCATGCTATAAACCACAGAACCTGATCTGGAGTCTCTAATGTCTCTTAACTGTTATGCAATGCGGTTCTCACCTTCACTTGTCTCTTCCCAAGTGAAGAAGTTATAGTTGCAGGATTGGGGGATAATAATGTAGCATCTACCATTCCTGCTACCATGAAGCCTTTTATTCCAGATAGCCCTTGTACTTTTTTCGAACAATGTACCCTGGTCTTTAAGAGCTGGCTCTTGCCCAGATTCACTTCCAAGCAGAAGGCCAGGCTCCCTCTCCTAGCTGCACTTTGAAATGTAAAGTTTTGTTTTGTTGGGTTTTTTTTCACCACTAACCTACATTCAGGGGAGTGGAGCCTAGCTGTTGCTTTTAGAGATGTGCCCTGCATCCTTAATGGCCTTGGCATTCCCACTAGAAATGGTGTCACATTCACAACCCAGATTCAGCCTAAACTTGCAGGCTAATCAAATAGGAAGTATCCCTGTATACACAGCAAGTGGCTCAGTCGAAGCTCCAGAGCCTTCCTTTTCCAGACCTTATGGCCCATAAAGTTACCAATCAAACATCTGCCAATCACCCCACCAGTAACCCCAGGAATGCCACAGTTAAGGAAGTGGCCATGAGATCTTCATAGAAAAGACCTTGCTGAATTATTTCTAGAACAGTCAGAAATTCTGGGGTTAAATGTAGCTCTGAGATTATCACTTAACCTCTCTGTGCTTCAGTTGCCTTTTCTGTGAAACAGGGGTACTAACACCTGTCTTGACTTTGGCCAAGAATCAACAGAGACGACAGATGCAAAAGAAAACACCTTGTAAACCAGGGTTTTTGGGGGAGGGTGGAATCTTTTTTTTTTTTCTTAAGATTTTATTTATTTATTTGACAGAGAGATCGCAAGTAGGCAGAAAGGTAGGCAGAGAGAGAGGTGGAGGCAGGCTCCCTGCTGGGCAGAGAGCCCAATGCAGGGCTCAATCCCAGGACCCTGAGATCATGACCTGAGCTGAAGGAAGAGGCTTAACCCACTGAGCCACCCAGGAGCCCCAGAAGGGTGGAATCTTAATTGTCAGAGAATTGTTTCAAAATAAACATGTCAAATCTCCTTTCCCCACTCTCTAGATGTCGAACTCCCCAAATCCAGGGTGGCACCTGGCCATATGTATTCTGAAAAGACCCCTAGAAGATCCTGGTCCACACTGACCCATTGCATGCTGTGTGGGTATGAAAGGTGATTGATAGGATGTGAACTTCATTCCTAACCGATGTCTGGGTGACTCTGGAGGAACTATTCAGGAAATTATGGACTCAAAGTATCTGAAACAGTCATCCATCTTAGCGAAAAGATCCTTGTCCCATGAGCCCAAGGAGGAAGATGGGCCCTCTGTCCAATTGGCAACAAAGCTATATTAGGGCACGTAAAGACAAAGACAATAGAGTCAAGGGTGGTCCCTATTGTGAGATGATGGCAGGGATGCCCCAAACTATACTTAGTTCCCAAAAAACATGTAACTCCCAGGGTTCTCTGAGATTTGTTCTTTTCTTACTACCTTGCCAAAAGTCAATTGAATCAGGCCTTGACATACAAACTCCTAAAACAAAAGCCCATTCACTAAAATTCAGAGGTAAGAACAGGAAGCCAGATGCACCACCTTTTGTTCTTCCATCCTAGTCCCGAGGATGAGAGTCCACCATGCAGACATGTGAATGCAATGGATTAACCACTTCTCAGCTGGTCACAGATGCCAGGATCCCTGCTGGGTTCCCAGGTTGCTCCCCAGCAGAAGCATCAAAAATTGAGTCTTTCTCCTGACTGGGCTCCCTGAACCCTCTTCCTGATGTCAGAGATGCCTGGAATTGAGCAGCCAGCCAATTTCAGCTCAATGATAGAGTTTTATCCCAGACTCTGGAGTCTTGACTGTTGTTCACATTGACTAAAGCATAGCCTACTTATCTTTGTCCATATTTACATATACATTAACCTAACACAAGGCCCTTAACAGCTATCATTCATACCCAGCATGGCATTTAGGCACATTCTTGGACACAGGTCCTTTGAAAACCTGAGTACCATTAATAGTAAACACGCCAATGATACCACACAAGCATGCTTACATGCAAGATATCTTGTATGGTAGTATTTAAAAAATGACCTCAAGTCTTTGATGTTTCTCCCATTAAAAGGTGGAAACTCTATCCCCTCCACTTGAATCTGCACAAACTTATGACTACTTCAACTAGCAGAGAATGGTAGAAGTGATGCTATATGACAACCAAGCAAGGCTGTGCAGCTTCCACTTGGATCTCTCAGAACACTCACTCTGGGAGAAGCCAGATGCCACGTAAGAAGTCTAACGTGATGAGATCATCATGCTGGAGAAAACACATGTAGGCACTCCAGCTGGCAACCCCAGGCGAGCTCCTAGGCAGCCCGTAAGCACCAAATGCAACCGTGTGAGTGAGCCATCTTGGACCTCCAGACTTATCAAGCCTTCAGATGATTCCAGCTCCAGCCAACTTCTGACAGTAACCACGTCAGAAACCCCATGGGAGAGGCACCCAGCTAAACTCTTTCTAGATGCCTGTCCCCACAAAATTGTGAATGAAATTAAGTGATTGTTTTAAGTTTAGGGTAGATTGTTTCACAGCTAAAGTAAGTGACACACCTTCTAATTCCAATGTTTAAAAAATACGGTAATGAATATGAGAGGTAGGCATTTGCTCAGATCACTTGATCTGTCAGCCAGGCACTCTCATACCCTATAGATGGGGATAAAAGTTGGTCAATCTTACTGGAAACAATTTTGGCAACACCCAGAGCTTTAAAACACCCATCCTTTGACCTCTCAATTGCGATTCTAGGAGTCTGCTCTAGTGATTTGATTATAGATATATACAAAGAATTATCTGAATCAGCTGTAAGGATGCTCATTAGTGTTATCTATAATAGCAAAACATTGGGAATAACCTAAATGTTCCCCTGAGAGGGTGGTTAAATAAACTATATTTACACAAGAAAATGCTTTACACTTGTTTTAAAACAAGTTTTTGAAGTATATTTCATGACAAAATATTCACCATCTAACAATTAATAAAAATTTATATTACAAATGGTATTTTCCTTATATAAAAACTACACATATCTGGAAGAGAAAATCTCAAATTTTATATATATATACATACACACACACACATATATATATATTTAAAGATATTATTTATTTGTTTATTTGTCAGGGAGAGAGCATAAGTGCAGGAGGTGGGGTCAGGGAATGGCAGGCAGGAAGAGAAGCAGGCTCCCTGCTGAGCAAGGAGTCTGATGCAAAACTTGATCTCAGGACCCTGGGATCATGACCTGAGCCAAAAGCAGACACTTAACTAACTGAGCCACCCAGGTGTCCCCCAAAAAACCTCAAATTATAAAACTGATAATGTCTAAATACTAGTCTGGCTTTCTAGGGTTTTTTTTCTATATTTTCTACATTTTCTATTTTTTTAAGATTTTAATTATTTATTTGAGAGAGAGAGAAGAAGCAGAGGGAGAGGAAGAAGTAGACCCCCAAAGTCAGATATCTAATTGACTGAGCCACCCAGGCACCTGTATTTTCTACATTTTCTATAATCAACATGCACTACTCTTATAATGAGGGGAGAAAAGATACTTTGAAGAGAAAGTAAAAGAGTGATGCCCAAATTGCCAAGAATGGGATAAGAACCTCTGCACCAAGCACCATCTACTTATAGAGGGCTAACAGGATGGCCAATCCCAGCTATACACAGAACCGAATAGGAAACTGGAGAGCCTGAAACTGAAGCTCAGAAACCAAACGTCCAAGGGAAGCTGGAAAAAGAAATTCCAAGATGGAGAACCATCCAGTCCTTCGTCCAACCAAAGCCCCAAGGGCCCTGGCCATATCACAACGAGTAGACGGTGACATCTCCTACAGTCTGCTACAGGACTATGTGGGAAGACAGCCCCTCATATGTGTCCGTGTGTGGGGGAGGGGAGGAGGAACTTGAGTGGGGTATCCGTTCTTGAGCTCCTGGGGCATCTATCCTTCTATCCTTGAGCACTTGCGCCAGCAAAATGCGAACTCTAGCACTGCACTGTCCAATCCGGTAGCTGTTACCTGTGCGAACTATTTAAATTTAGACAGATTTAAATAAATAAAACTCAAAACTCAGTTCTGTCACACTAGCCACATTTCAAGTGGCTAATGGTTATCATATTGGACAGAGCAGGCTAGGACTTTTCCGTCATCATGGAAAGTGCTGCTTCAGGGAATTGCTTAGCTTGGATTCTGAGATTTCTACAGGGAGAGTGACATGTGGTGGAAAGATAGAATGGGAAGTGAACTAGGCCACCTGAAACCCAGCTGTCAGACTTACCAAATGTGAAATCTCAGACTCACTATTAACCTCTCTGAGTCTCAGTTTCCTTATCTATCCAATGGGGAAAATATCTGCCACGTAGCGCCGTGACAAAGAGTAAATGATGCCAAGACCACAAACTGCGAGATGCGAGCCTATACTCAGTCGATGTTCAAACAACTGTGGTTGTTAGAGAGGTGAGGATCCCTGAACCTTTCCAAGAGCATCTCAGAATAACCAAACCAACCAGACCTGCTCGTAAACCAGGAATCTCTGCACTCAGAATCAGGCTAGAAAGAAGAGGCCCTTCAGCTTTTTAAAAAAATTTTAAGGCCACCTGTCTCACACCAAATGTAAGCCCAAGACGATGAGCACCAAAGGAAGCAGGGCAGAAGATGCCTGGGAGCTCTGTGGCCATCCTTTCTCCCCACAACAAAGCCTTTTGTCCCCTTCCTGCAGATGGGGTTCAGCAAGGTTATCAGTGGTGCAGCTGGGACTCAAACCCAGGTCTCAAAAGGCCCCCACCTCCCCTGTTACCTGTTAACGGCTCTTTCCACAACGGCATTCAGGAGGCCTGCTGAGTCACAGTCTAAACCCTTCCTTGAGCAGGACAAGGCTGTCAGGGGAGATAAGGGGACACTGGATGCCTGGGCTCAGGGTGGCAGGCAGCAGGACTCCTGCTAATCCCATGGAAAGGTGAAGAACTGGGTGCACACCGTCAGGGGGTTAGCCAGAGGACACAAAACACACTCCCAAGCATTACTTAGTGGGGGAAGAAAAAGAGAAATAGAACACACAGCTTGTGCAAATGGAATCGAGTGTCTACTCCAATCAGAATTGAGCACCGACCTCAGGAAGGAGGAATGAGGAATAATTGGCCTTCCAGGGGCAGGCAGCAAGTATAAACACAAGAAACGTTATTCCCGTTCAGCTCGTACATAAAGCACAGTTACGGAGTGAGGGAGCCAATTTCAGCATGACAGGAAGAGGCATAAAAAGGATATGTGGAACCGTAAGCCTCTTCCCCAGGATGGCATAACCACGTTATAACTAGACAAAATGCTCGAATGGGCGCCGCGGCTAATTAACAGTGGCCCCTTTAAAAAGAGAGCTCTGCTTATTTTTATGGACATGCTGAACATAACTAGCAGGATTTAAAATCCGGCTCCCCTTACTAGTTTATTTTTCCCTATAACTTGAACCAAGTTGTCCCTGGGTTCCAGACTAATGAAATGCTTATTTAGAAGCTGTGGCCATCTGTGGCTGGTGCTGCCATGTTGGTTCCTGCTCCCTGCCCAAGGGTTGATGAGGTTCGGGGGCATGGGGAATTTCCCTCGATGCCCAGGCCAAGGAAGCTCACTTAGATGGGAAGGGACTCACTGGGAAGAAAGATCAGGCCCCGGCGCTCCTCGAGTTCCTCTTGCTCCGTGGGGGCTGGCTCCCAGCTGCAGGGGAAATCCTGACAGCTGGCATGCTGGTGGTCTCACCTGCCGCTGGTGCGTGTTGAGCCGCACAGGGAAATAGAAACCTCATGCTGGTGCCCGCCATAGGCAAGGATTCTGCACACTGGTGACCCCAGGGGCCCAGGGTACCCCTCCCTTCTGCCCTCCACCTCACTTTCTCCTTTCCTACAAGGGAGAACACAAGTCTGTGATGCTTATCTTTGCTCCTTCCCTCCATTTACACATGGGATTTTTAAAAATCAGGTGTATTACACTGTTCTCAATATCATCAACACTGGAGCCCACCTGCTACTGCTGCTCCCTTGCATACTTTCCCGAAAACACGCCCCTCCCCCAGCATCTCCTGACCTGGGTCCATCCGTAGTGATGGCAGATATAAACATCTGGCAGAACACTTGCTGCCCCACTTCAGGATGAGCCCCACGGATGGCAGTCTGCTCATTAACACTGTCCTTGCGGCACCAAACCTGCTGCCCCTTCTGCCTCAGCCCCTGCAGCTCACAGGATTTCTTTGTGTCTGCTCACTTTTCTCCCCTCCCAGTTCTAGACTCTCTGAGTGATAACAAACAGAAAACAGCTTCCTTAGTGTGTCTCCATCTCCTGTCTCTGGCCCCCAGCCCTGCTTAGCGTCTCTGGATATCATACCTCCAACTCCATTCCATGAACATTTGATGTGAACCTACTCCATGCCTGGCATTGTCTGGGCCAACTGTCCTCCCACTTGGCTCCACGAGGGCCTCCACTGTCCATCTTGTCCCCACACCTGAAAAAAATGCTTGACAAGTAATCTTGGGGTAGATGAATGCCTGCATCAGAGGAGACAGCCATGCAAACAACCAATAAAGCACAATGTAATCAGTGCTATAAAACAACAACAAAAACACCTGAGTACAAAGTCCTTAGGGAATTCAGAAAAGAGGTCAGTTAATTCTGCCTGGGGAGAGATGCATTCTAGGCAGAGGGCACCGGACATTCAAAGGCATGGCAGTGCATGAGTATAAGGAGGCCAGTGAAGTGGTCAGCTCAGTTGACCATGTTCTTGCTCAACAGCAAAGCTATGAAGCCACACAAGGACTGACCATGATATCTCCATGTGGGGGTCAGTGTACACTCTGGTTGAGATTGGCTTTCCTTCATAATAAGCAGAAATGCCAGTCCCTGAGCTCCATACAGTCCATCTTATGGGATAGGCTCTGGGGACACAAGGATGAAGCAGACCAGTCACAGCACTCCAGTAGACTGAGGGAGAAAGATCAGTTGGGAAATTATGGTCAAGTGGGATGAGGATGCCTGAGGGCTCTGCCAATTTCGGGCATCTGAGCCATGCTGGTGCTAACCGCCATGAGCTCTGAGGTGGAAGGAATGGACCTCAATGGAGATGGAGACACATTTAGGGAGTTGACATCTTGAAGGAATATATTTAAGACACTGGCTTGTTTTCAGAAGGGCCAAGAAGGCCAGAGAACAGTTGGAAGACATCTAGTTCAGGTCCCACGAACCCCAGAGAATAGCCTCAGATGTTGAGAAGGATCTGGGCCCCCCTAACCCCAATCCAAAACCAGGCACAGAGGGAGACCGTGTCTTCTGTGGGAAGGCAGACACATCTGCTAGGCACCAGGTGACCTCATCTAACTCCTTTTTCCTTTTCCACCCACAATGGTCCTCTCTTTCATTCCTTCTTTCTGGTCTTCTCCCTCCTTGGGGGGTAGAGAGGCTGGGGAGAGGGAAAGTAGAGAAAGGGGATAGAAAGCATGTCTGGAGAAAAAATAAAGAGGGACGAATAAACAAGAGGAGGAGAGAGGTGGTGGCATCATGAAGGCCTCTTGCCACTAAGTCAGTGCCACAGCAGGACTTCTCCAAGGGTACAGGAGGGGCCTGGAGACCTCTACTCCAGGGCCTGGACAGGAGGATCTTCCCAAGGGCCTGCAGAAAGGTCCTGGGGAGGGCTGAGTTCACTGCCCTGGGTTCTAGACCGCAGCCCCACAGGCCTCCCTTCCCATGCCAGGGGTACCAAGGGGTACCCTCCCCACAGGGTACTCTCTACCTCCTCTCTAGCACAGAGAGCCAGCCAGCCCAGAGGGCCTGGTTCACAAAGGCTGCTCTGGATTTCTTCCTTCATCGGGGGCCCATTCTGCCTGGGAATTCTAGCGAGGCTGCTGCTCTCACCTGACTCTGACGAAGGGCAGGGGAGGATTCCGAGACCCGACAGTTTACAGGCCGTCTTCTGCTTCCTGCAATTCTGCTCTTCAAATTGCTTTGGTTCAAATTCTTTGTGGTTTTTCTGGGCTGCTGGGAGGAGAGCGCATTGATTTTGTTTTGATAAGGTCAGCAGTGATCAGCTCTGACAGTCAAGCAGATAACCTGTCCCCCTCCCCCTCCACTAGATGTGGCTCCACATGCAGAACTAGAGGGAGAGAAACAAAGACAGGGAGGAGCAGGCGGCCTCCTTTGTCTCTGCGCTTCTGAAAACCTCTCTAAACCCCATCAGCAAAAGCAGCCTCCTCTCAGGTTGCAGTCTCAGAGAAGCAGTAAGGGCACACTTGATCTTTTCCATGTACAGTTTCATTTTCCTTTCCCTCTGTGCGTTCCTGCCCTGCAGCCTACTCTCCTAGACGGTGACTCACTTTCCTCCAAAGAACCAATTAAGTAGCACAGAACTGCAGCAGACTCCTGATGACACTGATTAACGTTCAGAACCCGTAGGATGGTTCAGACTGAGGTGCCTAGGAGGACTTGGAGAGGGTCCCTCTGAGGTTTCACACAGCTGATTGGATCTTGATGAGAAGAGCGCTTGGACCGTTCCCACTTTGCTAAGGTCACTAGAGGGGCGGTCGCTTGGAGCTCCCTCACCAGGAAGAGTTCACAGTTCCCCCAAAGTGGCGGGCATGTTCCCAACCAAGCTTGGCAGCCAAGCGCTGCCTCTCCTTGGAGGCCTCCCAAATATCACATAAAACAGTATCTATGTGCACGTGGGTATATGTCTAGAGAGAAGATCCAGGACTGTCATCAAATTCTCCAGGAGACCCATGATCCGAGAAAGTTAAGGAATATTGTTCTACAAAATCCTTTCAAGGATCCTTTAGAATATGCCAGGCAGGCTCCCCAAAACACCTCGAAACTGTCAGTGCCATGGCAGCTTCCCTGAGACATCAAAATCCAAAACAATGAGTGATGTCTTTTTTTAAATAATAATAAAATAGAGTCCTATGTTCTCCTACAAATGGACCTTGAGAGTTTGTTCGGAGGGTCTAGCAAGGGAGCACAGCTACTCCTATGCCCTTGAACAAAGAATAGTCCTCCTCCACTAGGGAAGTCCTTCCTCTTTGAGCGAGCACACAGCTTCAAGAGGGAGGCATGTGAGGTGGTGAGGGAGGAAGAGGCCACTTGCCTAGCCTAACACATCAACCCAATCAACCCCGGTGGTCACTGGGATGACAGATGTCATAGTCAGATCACCTTGACATTGGAGAATGATGTCTTTTTTTTTTTTTTAAGATTTTATTTATTTGTCAGAGAGAGAGCGAGCGAGAGTGAGCACAGGCAGACAGAGTGGAAGGCAGAGTCAGAGGGTGAAGCAGGCTCCCTGCGGAGCAAGGATCCCGATGTGGGACTCGATCCCAGGACGCTGGGATCATGACCTGAGCCGAAGGCAGCTGCTTAACCAACTGAGCCACCCAGGCGTCCCGGAGAGTGATGTCTTAAGTGGATCTCGGTGTGTTAATACAATGTCACTGTCCTGATGGTCTGAAGGTGAGCTGAGGACCATCTCCATGACCAATGACTCAACGGACCTGCTGACCTGTGGGAAGGAGTACAAATATGGTACCCACATGACAGGAAACAATGGGCCCCTCTACTGCTGTCAGTCCAATACCAGATTCAGTATTCAGATTCAAGAATATTCAGAATATTCAGATTCAAGTTCCATGGGATTAGAACCAGCCTCAACATGTTCAGAGCCACTAATCAGGATAATGAAAGGTCTGAAATCACAATATCAAACACAATAGAATCACAGCTGGGCACAATGTTGGGTGCTTCAGATACAAGATCTCATTCAGGACTCACAACATCCCTAGAAGTGCCTAAATATCCAGTTTACTGCTGATGAGACTGGGATTCAGGGATAATGTGTGCATGATCCCAAGACTGGTATATGGAGATTGTTGGATTCGAGCTGATGTCTGTGTAATTCCAAAGCCCATGCTTTAAGAACCATGCCATTAAAGGAACAAAGTCAGAAGAGAATCCATGGAAACATGACGACAGATGATGGGGTAAACTATTGTTGAGAACAAGAGGGAAGGTTACTAGATGGTAGATTTTGGTTTCCTAGTGTTCTGTCATTTCTTTTCCTAGAAGCATTAGGCAGCAAGTCAAGATAGCTGCCATGCTCACAGTCCCATTCCAAGAAAAACCTCCCTGTGGAAGCCTCTGTTGAGAGAAGTCTTAGGCCATTTCCTACATAGACATAACCCTGGGTTGTTCTATGTGATCTTTTTACCACACCTGACTGGACTAGAAGTAGATTCCCAGTTCTGGATAGTCAAATCTAACTGGGGAAAACCCAGTGCTAAGTGCTTGCCACTGCAACAAACAAGCCCAAACATGGATGATGGCTCAGACCGGATAGACCTAATTCTTACTTAGGTAAAGTCCTAAATGGATGATGCCAGCTGACAAGCAGTTCTCCTTTGAGTGGTGATATGGGGACCCTGGCTATTTCCATCTCGTGCCTCCTCTGCCTTCAACACATGTCTTCTAAGGTCACCACACTCATCTATATCTAGCCAGCAGAAAGGGAAAGATCATGGAGACTATACTCAATGTTTTTTTTTGCCAGGCCTGGAAATGGCACACATCACTTCGGCTCACATTCCTTTTGCAGGAACTCAGTCCCATAGTTACACTTAACTGCCAGGGAGGCTGGGAAATGCAATCGAGGTGTGTGCCCAGGAAGAAAGGAAATAGTGCAGCTGAGTCTTTGTCAGTCTCTGCTAGAAGCAGAGAGAGAGCAATAGCTCAGTGGAGGTAGAGTTCACATGTTATTTCTGGTTCTCTCATATTTTTGCCTCTCATATTTGGCCTATCTCCCTGAGGCCCTCCATAAGGAAACAAGTGTCCTTTTCTAAAACAATAATCCTCCTGAGAACTATATTCCACATGGCAATCCCATATGGCCCAGGGCCCCACTCATACTGAATCATACAGATGGCCATTTTACAAGTTGGTCCCCAAGACTGTAGACGAATAGCCCCCACCTGCAAAATGGTAGCATGTCAGACCTCTCTTCAAAGGCTTTTCTCGAAGCCTCCCAAAGGGAGTGGTCATATCTCCCTGAGTCTTGCTCATTCTCCCTGTTGGCTCCTGTCCATCATCGCTCTGTTGTCATAGCCCCAGAAGCACCATCCACGATCTAATCAAGGTAAGTGATACCCCCTGGAGCTGTGTGCCCTGAATCAGACACCAGGAGAGGTATCCCTGACCCCACAGGACAACAGCTCCAAGCTTTGGCTCTTCCTACGTTAGGACCTCTCACACACAGGATAATCTAACTGTTCTGACTGACTTTAATACAAAGAAACCAAGGCACAGAGAAGTTAAGGGTAATCTCAATAGCACAGAATGAAAGAGATTACATTACATTCCAATCACCCCGTCTCTTTTCAGCTGGCAAAGTGAAACTGACCTTAGTTTCAAAGCCAATTAGGAGGTGTATGTGTATTTGTTTGTGTGTGTGTGTCTGACTGTCTGTCTGACTCTGTCTAAACCTCCTTTGACACAGAGATCAAAGTGTCTGATAAAAATAGAAAAGTTAGAACTGTTACAGTAGAGTCACTTACTGAAAACACTGGTCTTTAGCTAAAAAAAAAAAAAAAAGTCTTATCCGTCACCATGTATTCATTCTGCCATCCATAACTGGTCCGTAACTATTTCCAAGAAGGCTGTATCCTCAGGCCCCAGCATAGTGCCAGACACATGACAGGCATTCCCCAAATACTTGTCTAACAATGAATGAAGCCTAGCTTTTACACAATGTGTTCAAAACTGCCCTTGCTGGAGGGAGAGGAAGTATTATCAGTGCTCTTTTTACCCAAAGGAGAAAATAGACACAAAAGAGTCATGTTACTCAGAGGCTGAGCTAGAATCCAAGCAGCTCTCTCTCACTGACAGCCTCCTAAACCGATAGGCATGCTTAGACCCCCCCAGTGAGCCAAAGCCTCCCGGCACTGTCCTAGTGCCCAGCTGCCCCCCAGCACCACCTGCAATCGCCCACATCTTGCTTCTCCTCTCCCAAGTCAGTCCAGGCAATCAGAGCTCTGTGGTCCTCTCACTGCCCACAGTAGCTCCCAGGAACTGGTATGGAGTCCCCAAAGTCTGAGGGCAGGGCGGTTTGGGAGCAGGGATGGGCACAGCTATCTTGGGAATGGCTCCCACCCCCTGCCCAAGATAAACAAACACCCTCAGTGACATTAGCCTCCAGAAGTGTATCACATCCTCATTTAGAAAATATGTGCTGGGCCTAAAACTCGGGCAATTGACCAGAAATGGCCAACAGGCCCAGGGATCCACACTTCCAGGCTCCAGCCTCATTAGTTTAAAATATCAACTCTGAGACGTCGCCCCTTCCTTTCCAGACTAGTGTGTAACCTGCTCTACCAGAGACAGCAGATTAGGAAAGCCAGAGAGGATTGGCATGTCCATTGCAAGCAGACTCTCTGGGGTCGCCGATCTAGAAGCTGAAAACATTTCTCTTTCATTTATTGTTCAATCTTTATTTAAAGGGAAAGTCCCCAAATGGAATTGAGAATGTTTGGGTTGTTTTAAGGCCATCTTTCCTTTCTGTGACACGGTGAGCCTGCTCTCCATTTTTCCAAGCTCCAGAGAGAAACTCCGCTTGCCAACACTTGAGTGATTTCACCTCTAGTGTTTCCATGGTGATGCACATCCCCACACAGCCTAGAGAAAAGGTGCAGCTCCAAGTGATGATGAACATGAAGGAAGCTCGGCAGGCTCCCCTGGCCCGGGGGGCTCTCCGGGAGGAGCTGGGCTACACAGAGTGCTGGATGCATGGCCTCTGCCTCAGGTAGCCCAAGATGGACTTCTCCTACCAAAGACAGTGTGGATGCACTCCTGGAAACCTCAGCTGGAGGGGATTCCAGGGGCTGAGGAGGGGAGAAACTAGTGGTCCAGGAAATCAGCAGAGAGCATCTCCAACAGAGGAAGCTCTAAGTGGCATACTGCTGGGAATCATCTGGGGTCTCCATAGCCCCTGAAGTATATGGAGTCTTGGTCTTTCTCCTGGCCGGACCCAGGCTGGGCCACCAGCAGGCTGCCATTACATTGTCTAAACATACTTACAGAACAAAAACAAAATATTTCCTCAAGAAGCTAAGGCTGACATCTACCACTGCCAGGCTGGGGGACGGGTCAGGGTGAGGGTGCCTCTCGTGCTCTCCCTGAGACTATAATGGTAATAAAACACCATTTACTGAGTACTTGTTATGTGCCACACACCACACTAAATCCAATTGATACATTCTCTCACTTGATCTTCACAATAAAAGCAACTCTATGCAGTAGGTAGTACTGTTTCCACTTCACAGATGAGGAAACAGGGACTCAGAGAGGTTAACTGACTTACACAAGACCACACAGCTAGTAAGTGGTAAAGCTGGGATTTGAATTCAAGTAGTCTCAACTTAGAGCCTGGTATCAAGCATTTCTCCCTGCCTCTGTGCCTAGCACGAGGCTGGTCCTAACCCCAAAATGTACAATGACACAATGATTTCCAGAGCTCACATTTGTTCAGACTTCCAGTTTACAATGACTACACTTTCCCTTTCTCCAGTCTCTTCTATGTGCTAAACATTTTATAAACCTGACTTAATCTGATCAGCACAAGAATCTTATGAGATGGATGTTGATAGTCCCACATTTCACTTGGAAAAACTGAGGCCCGGAAAGACTGTTTGCTGAAAGTCCTATGAGTGTCAGAGGCTGGTTTTGAACCCAGTTCTGACTCCATGAACAACATCTGACTGTGCTTCACCTTCCGCATATCTTATGTCACCCACACTTGCCAGGTCCGAGGTTGAATATCCAGCCTTCCAAATTTGGGGGAAATCCAGGAGACTACACAGGATGGGAACACCAAAGGCAAATCCACTCCCCCCTTATGCCACCTGTCTGGTCACATTTAGCCAATGCCTTCAGATGTGATGTATCTCGATCTTAGGCTAGTCATTCCTTGTCCTCTTTAACCAATGTTAATGGAACATCTACTACACGCAGACCCTGTGCCACCCACCAGAAATACAGAGAACAAAAGCCTCAGTCCCTGCATTCTCCCTCAGTGTCCATCTCTGTATATGGCCCTGACACACAGGCTCTTACTGAATTCTCACAGCTGCCCTGTGGGCCAGAGCCTGTGATCATGCTTACTTCACCAACAAGAAAGCTGGGCTTGGCATGTCTCCTTCATCAGTCCACCAGGTTACAAAACAAGTAAGTGGGAAAGCCAAGACAAGAACCCCAGGGTAGCACCTGGATCAGACATACTCTGGAGACTTTGGTCATATAACCTATTGTGCTTGGCTGTACAGCAAGGGAGGTGGGCCATGTGAGCACTGAGAAGAGAGTAATTCTGCCTGGGACTTCAGGAGCAAGACTTGCAGAGAATGGGATTTTGGGTACAAAAAGATCAGAAGCAAGGAAGAGCAGGAGTTCCTTATGGGTGGTCCATAGTCTCCTACAGGTTAATGGATAAGCCTCGGGGATTTCACAAACCACCTGAAATGAGACCAACAAATACATACCTATGGGGAACTCTTCCTGAGAGAGAAGATGATGGAAGAATAACCATCATTTCCTTAGATTCTCAAAAGGCTCCCTGATCCCCCAGTTTCCTGAACAGTTGTTCTTTTGAGCTCCCAGATTGCCTCAGGAGACCAGGGGTCCCCCCTGGCCTCCTACTCTGACTGATGTGTGTCAAGCTGCATGCTTAATGCTCTATGCTTTCAAATTGGACCCACCAGTGAAGTCACTCCTTCAGAAAGCCTTGTGCATGGCCATTTGGTGACCAAGTGACTGATGTGAGTAATGCCCACTGCAAGGATGGAGACATTAAGTCTTTGCAGGGTTAAACAGTCTGCAGCAGCCGTGGCTTCCATGGCAGACCTAACCCCCAGGGCAGACCCTCACCAACAGCATGGCAGAGTTATGCCCAGCTTCTGGGAGTACAGGGTCAGACTGCTTAGCTGGGAAAATCAAAGCATTTCCAGGATGATTCTGTTTGAACTCTGCTCTGCTCACTGCCTATGCACACATTTACAAGGCCGGTCAGACCCAGTGCCACCATCCAATTAGCACACACCAGCATCCAGATCCCCAGGGCCAAAATGAAACAAGTAGGATGAGATCAAAATCCAGTCCCACTATTTTAGGACAGATGCCCACGGGCACATGAGGACACAGAATATACCTGCTGCCGGCAGCTGACAGTGGCACTCCAGCCCAGCAGCCCCAGCAAAGACTGGAGCTTGATATTCCTCCATCAGGACATCATTACTGTGCCCCTTTTCTGGGCCTGGCAGTGAGTCAAGTCCTGGAGAGTCAGAGATAAAAGACCATCCTTTTCCGAACAAGCTCACCGTCTAGTGGGAGATGCAGCCTGGTAAAAAGGCAATTTTAACACAATAAGATAAGGGCTACGATAGAGTAAAGCATAGGGGACTGTGAGAGTTCTGAGGGGAGGTGCCTAACTCGCTAGAGAAGTGGGAAGGCTCCCTGGAGGAAGTGACACAGGCACTACTTCTTAAAGATGAATCAGGACTTAGCAGAGGGAGTCCCATATTAAGCAGACAGGTTACTCAGTGTGATCAAAGCAGAGGCGGAAGGGATATGCAGAGAAATGAGGAAACTAGAAATGGGGATGACTTCCTAAGCCACTGATACTCACACTGTAGTGTGCTTTACCTGAAGATCTTATTAAATAGATCATTGGGCCCCATGGCCACAATTTCAGATTCAATAGGTCTGAGCTGGGGTCTGAGAATTTGCATTTCTACCAAGTCCCCAGGTAAGGCTGACGCTCATGTTCCAAGGTCTGCTCTTTGAAATCCTCTTCCCCAAATCATTTTGAGATGTTTGGATTTATCTGGAGGGGCAGGAGGAAAGCTGTTACAAGGGGCTGAACAAGGGAAGGATACCAGAATTGTAACTTAAGATCACTCTGACAACAGGTTCAAGGATGGATTGAATGCAGTAGGATTCGAGACAGAGAGACTCATCAGCAGGCAGTTGCAATGATGCCAGGCAGCACAAAGGCAGCTCCAGCAGGAATGAAAACAGCAGTCGTACAGCAGGTTCTGGGAGTCTAGTGATGGGCTGTGGCCAGCAAAGCAACAGAGCAATTGAGAACAGCAGCAAGGCTTCTGCCATGATTGAATCCACACTTAGGAGCTGCTTCCTAAGACAGAAAATATGGGAGGACTTTTTTTTTTTTTATTTTGGCCAGGGCATAGGGTTTGGAGTTGATGAGCACATGTAAGTTTGAGATGCCAGTGGTACCTGCGAGACTCAGTCATTAAGCATTTGCCTTCAGCTTAGGTCATGATCCTGGGGTCCTGAAATGGAGCCCCCACATTGGGCTCCCTGATCAGTAGGGAGTCTGCTTCTGCCTCTGCCCCTCCCCTCCACTTGTGCTCTCTCTCTGACTCTCCCTCTCTCTCAAATAAATTAAAAAATGTTGTTGGTTGTTTTTTGTTTTTTTGTTTTGTTTTGTTTTGTTTTTTAAGTTTGAGATGCCTGCAAGATAGCCGCAGAACAGATAAATGCAGACTTAAAGATTGAGGAGAGATACGACCTGAGAGATTCAGATTTTTCTACTAGTGTTGGGAGGAGAGTGAAAGACATGGAGGAGAATAAAATGATGACCCCAAAACAATGGGTAAGTTGAGAGGAAAAAAGGGCCTAGACTAATGCCTTTGAACCACCATCATTCAAGAAGTTGGTAAAAAGTAATGGCAGGTGCCTGAGTGGCTCCTTTGGTTGGGCATCTGTCTACAGCTCTAGTCATGATCCCAGGGTCCTGGGATCGAATTCCACACCAGGCTCCCTGCTTGGCAGGGAGTCTGCTTCTCCCTCTACCCCTCCCCCCTACTCATGCTCTCTCTCTTTCAAATAAATAAAATATTTTTTTAAAAAAAGGTAATGGTGACAAAGGAGTATAAGGACTATGTCACTTGGGCTCTCCAGGAAACAAACACAGAAACAGGATAGAGCAGATGTTTTGCTGGGAGCAAGAGCTATGAAAGGAAAAGGAAAGAAGCGGGATTGGATGGTAGGGAGGGGGTCCGATCGATGCAGACCGTACTAAGCCTCCACCACTCTGTGGGGAGCTCCAGAGCAAAGATTCTCGCCACAGAGTCCCACGCTGGAGGGCAATGTCTGGCCCTTTTACCACAGTTGTGGTAAGTCATCGGCCAGGGGCTACCAGAGAAGAGTAAAACCTTGGCCCAAAGATGTAGGGAATCCTGAGATGTAGGCAGTGAGCCCTTCCTCAAAGGCGACCTGAGCGCTGCGTCTTCATGACTGCCACAAGGAATAAATAGGAAAATACCATCAAGAGTTGTCACAAAAGCCAAAGGTGAAGCTATTAGGAGAGAGTCGTAGACAGTTTCCAAAGCCTCCCAGTAGGAAGATACATCACTTACACCACCCCATCCCCCACAGTAGTGAGATGAGCTCTGTCACCAAGGGGCAGCTACAAGGAGTCAGAAAAGCCCTAAAAGGGAAGTACTGGGAATAGGAGGAGGCTAAGGGAGGTCCAGACAGTGGGGGGAACTTAATTCCTTCAGGGAACTCAGCTGAGGAGAGAAGGAAGGTGGAACCTGAAGGAGATCATGGGAGGCAGCGAACAGAAAGAGGGGGAAAGTTTGGGACACTGAGGCAGCTGATGATCCCACCTCAGTGGCTTTCCCTCCAGCCTGCGTTCACCTGCACACCTTTGGCAAGGGGTGGTTGGCTGGCTCGTGGCTAGTGAGCGGGGACACGGGACAGCACAGTGCCCTTGGGAGGGAAGCAGCAAAATCCCACCAGCAGAATAGCTCAGACCACTTTTTCTGCCATTGATCCAAGCTCAGCCCCCACCTTCACGCCCTGGAGGTCTCACTGAACTGCACAATCGTAAGTCATTGTCCTAATAGCTTTATTAGAAAGAGAAAAAAAGGTATTAAAACCCAGCTTAATGAAGCCAGGACGCAGAAGGTAGCAGGCAGCACACTCGTCATATCCTTTCCTTTGGCCTCCTGGGAGTCCACCAGAAAATGCTTCAGCCTTCAGGGTTGGGGCGATTAACCTTAGACAGAAGTAACACGAGCCATAAACATGTTGTGGGCTTGTTTTCTTCCTTAAAGGCTTTATAATAGGAACAAGCGTCTCACAGTAACATGTCATCATGGGGCAAATAAAGTCTGGTTGGAGCGAGTGCCTGAAGCTTGCCTGCTCTCACATCTCTGCCTTGATCAATAAAAGATCACAACGAGGCAGCTTAGAGCTTAATTATTTACTATTTCTGTGCTTTCGTAAAAGAGAAATTTTTTCTAAGGAAATCAAACTGCCTGTTCAGTGCCATATGGAGTCAATATCCTGGGCTCTACGAGGTGTTAATGAATTAATTAATCAACTAATGGCAGTGAAGGTCTTCAGAGACCATGGATGCTTAGCTCCCAAAGGGAACACTTTTCACTCATATTGGCAATAATTTTAAAACATTCTTTATTTCCTAGAAAACAGGGTAATTTCTTCACCAAGAACTCATTGGATTGTGTATATTTTCAGTGCCGGATATTTTGATAATGCTTTTCTATTTTGTTGTTCATGTCATTTCCACTTCACAAAGCCAACTCCCCTTTATTCGTGAAGATGGGAGAATGAAAGTCCTTGGAGAATGAGTGTCCATGAAGCATAGCCAGTCATTGGCAACAGCATTCCCTTGGTCGAGGCATGTGGAAGTTCCTTCCCTGACTTCACTTTTCCCTTGGGTAGGACCGTTGAAGAACAGTAAAATTAGGGGAAATCCAGGAAGTGAAAGGCAAAAGAGCAGAGGTCTAAAATATTTCACAAACTAAATTATGAATCCTCAATGTAATATTAATAGTAACCACGGGCAAGAAAGGTGGTTTAAGGTCTTCCCAGTAGCAGTAAAGGATGCATGAGAAGATAATTACAGGATAGCAGAATAAATTAGGACTTGCTCTTAAAGAAAAGGGGTGGGCTGGAACTTGCTTGCTATCAAAGAAAACGATGAAACTTGTCTAGAAGATTTTTTTAAATAAGAAATAAATAAGGTGCTAGTGTTTTGGGTTAGATGCAAGCCAACAGGAGGCACTGAGACAGCTTGGCTGATTTTACAAGATTCCCAACACTTTCAGAAACATTCAAGGAAGAAGAGATTAACCTGGTGGGAGGACGAATGGCAGGTCTAGGCACAGGAGATGAGGTGTAAGGAAGGTCATGACGGTCCTTTCCAAATGATACAACAGCTGCGGGAGAGGGTTGGGCAGAAATCTCACTATTTTAAAGGCACCTTTTACTGGATGCTTACAAAGTTAAGTCCTGGTCCAACCTGGGATATAGTCACCAAACCATTTTACCAAACCCATGTCAGCAGTTGGGCTATGAACAGGTGGTAAAAGCGGCAGAAAGGTAATGAGGAGTGCTTTTGCCTTATCTCCAGCAGCTACCTGATGGGGGTGGGGGAGACAGTGGAAGGGCGCAGCCAGAGACCAAGACAGGTTGACTGGCAAATGACAGTGAGAGGCCAACCTCTCACACTGATTCTTTCTCTCTGTCTCTCTCTGTCTCTCTCCATCTCTCTCTGTCTCTGTCTCTCTCTCTGTCTCTCTCTCTCCCTCCCTCTACTATTGAGGAGAAAAGCAGGGAAACTGGAAGGGCAAAGGGAAATTTTAGCTGCCAGAGCTGAAGGATGTGCTCTTGGCATTGCAATTGGAATTTGGAACACATTTTTCCATAGAAACGTTGATGCAGATGGTGATTGAGAACCATCAGGAGGGCAGGGAGAGTGTGAGAACAACCAGCCCTGGGGCCAGAGAGACCGAAGGGGCCTGGTTTTACAGTGTATATGCTATGTGCCCTTGGGCAAGTTGCTTAAGCTGTCTGAGCCTTGGTTTCCTTTGACACAGAGTTGTGAGAATTAAATCACCAAGAGATAACATATAAAGAAGGAGTAAAGAGTCAGACACAGAAGAGAAGCTCCTTAAGCGTTAACTATGTCGGTATGGTTAATAAATGACAAGGCAGCAGCACACTGTGGAATATGTGGGCTTTTGTGTCCAGATTTGGAATTTAACCATCATTGTTTCTACAAGAAAAAGCATTCTGAATTCAAGCAACCCACTTAGAAAAAAAAAAAAAGTTATACTCCCAAATTAATTTACAAATTGAGCACTGTCTGTTCTTGTTTTTTAGCATCCTGTGCAGATCTAAAATCACTTGATACATTTAAGAACATAAAATGTATTATGTATAACTTGGTTGCTCATAAAATTATCATGTTTGATATATTTAGAGATGTGAAGACTAGGGAAGAAAAGAAATTCATAAATATGTGGGGGATTTATTTCCTTGTCTTTCCAGTTTGGGGAAGAAAAAGCAAAGAGCTCTAGGGGATAAAAATTCTTGAGGTCTTCCCCTCCTTACGGGGATCTAACTCCTCTTCTAGGCAAGCAGAATCCTGCAGCGTGAGATGAGATGCCACCCGTCAGAGGACCAGATGGGTAGACAAGAGAAAAGGGACCACCTTTCTCTGCTCTACCGAAGAGCATCCTGCAGTTCCATGAGTGTCTTGTTCTTCTCTAATAGAAGAGTGGCTCTGACATTTATCAGGGTGCCCCTTAGAAGTATTCCTCAGTGAGTCATCGAGGGGGTCTGGAGAACCCATCACATACATGTCCCCAAAGGGGCAACAGTTGTGGGATCTATGTGGATGCCTGAGCTTGCAAGTGTCAATGATTTATTAAGAGCCTGGTGGTGGGTGTGAAGAAGGGCACATATTGCATGGACCACCGGGTGTGGTACATAAACAATGAATGTTGGAACACTGAAAAAATTAAAATAAATTTTTAAAAAAAGAAGTCTTAATAAAAGAAGACGAGGTGAGGAAATAGGGAAAGCGGTGACAAAGATGGGGGCGACTATATGCCAGCTTGGAATCCTTTCAGCTCAATGACTTGGAAGACATTTTTGAATAAATGAGAGCAAATCACATAAGAGCATTTATCTCACATAATATGAAGTTTGGAACAGGGGCATATTCAGCTTCATTCAGTGGCCCAATCATGTTATCAGCAGCCCAGTTTCTTTCTATCTTTTGGCTCCGCCATCCTCAGCATGTTGCCCTTTGTCTTCAGGTTTGAATTCTCATGGTGGCAAGATGACTGCAGTGGCTCCAAGCATCACATCCTCACACAACAATGTCCAAAGGCCTAGGAAGAACATCCTTTTCTTGTGCCTCTTTTAAAGAGTAAGGGAACATTCCCAGAAGTACCCCCTCCCTTCACACATACACATTTCAAATCTATCTCATTGGCCAGACTTCTATCACATGCTTATTCCTAAAACAATGACTAGAAAGCAAAATATAATTCATAGGTACTAATGGAGATTGACCTCCTTGGGCTAAGGAGAGGCCCGGTGCCTGACAGCTGGAAACCCAAACAAAACCAGCTCTGTTAGTAGGCAAGAGATGTATGCAGCAAGCAATCCAACATGTCAAGAAAGCTAGGGAAAGATGGTGCCCCCCCTTGGAGGTTGGCTCCTTCTGCAGAGTCACTGTAAAGAAACAACACTTTCTGAAATGTTTACCCAGGGCAGGAGATAAGAGTGGGAACTGAATCCCCAAAAGCCTATCCTTCGGATGCTGCCCCAGGTACTGTACAATCTGAGGGGCTCATTCAGCTAGAAAGACCCAGGCCCTGGGTTGTTCCAGAATCCCTCCCTTCAAGCCAAAAAGTCTGAGAGCTTTTAGGGACCAGTGAACAGTATCTTTTCTCCATATTCAAAAATAAAAATTCATTAGTTTCAGAAGCATGTCTTACTAAGGGATGAACTCATTCTTCCCCACTTCTTTCAGATCATTAAATCCTTTGAGATGAGGCATTGGATGATAACTAGTCTCCCTGGACAGTTTCTGATGTCATTGGCAGGAGTAGTACTGGACTTGCAGGCACTCTCTTCATTACTCTGATAAGCATTGTGTTTAAGACTAATTCATTAGGATGATATTTCATATTACATTAGGGAATGCGCTATATGATCCAAATGTGAAGGCAATGACAATTTCTCCTCCTCTCTCTGATCAGCTGCTGCAGAATGAAAGGGCGCCATCACCCTGTAAAAGGCAACGACCTCATTCACTTTAATAACCTCTGCCCTTTTGCCCATGATATGTTCATTCTAAACCAAGGGAAAAGAATTTATGGGCGCATTTAGGTTCTAAGTCTACCATCACCTTTAGCAATCCTAATTAATCTCTGAGATAATCATTCCCATTTCTTATAAATGGGCCAAGTTAATTGGCATGATGTTCTCTTAAAAATTCTCTCTTCTTTCAGATGTTCTACAAGTTTCTGCAAAGAGCCCCTTAGCATGAAAATTATAATCTGAAGTTTCTCAGCAGATGGAGATTTCCAGAAGACTCTAAAAGGTGACATATACCTAGATTTATTTTCTTCACAGTTTTAGGTTAGTGCAAGTTTATTTCAGAATAGTGAGGATTGTTCATAGTGGGGAGGGGCCCCAAGGAGCCAGCCATCAGCACCCCAGCCAGTCAGAGATGCTGGGGACTCAGTAGAGTTGCTGCTGACATGGTACAATGCCAAGGGCACCAGAAAAATCCTTTCAAATATCACTGCTGCTCTAAAATGCTGTGTATGTCTGCTACACGGAAGAGTTATTCCTTCCCAAGATGCAGGTGTGGTTCAAAGAATGTTCTCTAAGAGAGAGAATAATACTCCAACAATGTAAATCAACAATAGGGAGTAACTGACTATTAATGGGCTCTTTTTTTTTTTAAGATTTTTTTAAAAAGATTTCATTTATTTATTTGACAGATAGAGATCACAAGTAGGCAAGAGAGGCAGGCAGAGAGAGGGGGAGAAGCAGGCTCCCTGCCAAGCAGAGACCCCGACTTGGGGCTCGATCCCCAGGACCCTGAGATCATGACCAGAGCCAAAGCAGAGGCTCTAACCCACTGAGCTACCCAGGTGCCCCTTAATGTGCTCTTCTATGCAAACAAGTTTTCATTAGGGAAAAAGGCTCATGAGAATGATAGAAGGACACAAAAATAAGAGGTAGAAGGAGTTAACAAGTTTTCCTAAAGCCCCTCATGGAACCGGGCCTGTACTCATGGAACTCCTAGCAAGACAGGACAAGTCAACAAAACTACTCTATTTAAAAAAAGGCAGGAAGTAGTCAGGGCTGAATCCTGTTTCATATTAAGAAAAAAAAATTTTTTTTCTGTGTTACCTCTAGGGATAGAGTGATCTTTCATAGAGCCTATTGGCATGGCCATGTTCTTCTGTCCTCCCCATGTTGTCAACCTGCTCACCCAGGCCTTTTCTGACCTAACATATGCCCACTGCCCTTTTTACACTCTTTGGTACTCTTATGGTAAGATGCTAGTAGAAAACGCCAGACCCTTGTGTTGGAGATGAAGGACTACTTACTACTCACAGTAATAGTAACAAGAGTAACAGCATTTAGCACCATTCCCTAAATTCCAACTTCCACCAGATGATGTGAAGATGGGCAGAGGACTCCAGCACATGCAATGAGATATGTTACAGAAGACATCCAAACTTAAATAATCTGAATCTTTGATCCTTGGCAACATACCTTCACTTTGATCATGAAGGAGATACAATCTCTCTACCTCCTTTGCTTAGCAAGAACACTATCTCTATCTTCCAAGGCTGATTGCTGTACAAACCCATAGAGAATTGTCTCCCAACAGAGTAGCAGATGGAGAAGGATTTATTGCACCCAGCCTCGATGGGATGTCAATTACTGATTTCTGGAACTGACACTGAAGAATGCACTTGCAGCATTAATGCTACATATTGCATAGGACATGATTAGTTACCAAAAAAGACATAAAGCCGAAAGAATGAATAAGAAAGTTCAGGGGTAATTATAAAATAAGTATGCAAATTGTGCTTTCCAATAAACCAGTAAGAACTAGTGAACTAGTTAGAAAACATAATGGAAAAAGATAATATTCAAAATAGCATTGAAAAATATGAAATATCTGGAGACAAAGTTAATAAGAAACATGAAGACTAAATAAAAAGGATCATAAATTTTCACAAAAGGACATAAAAGCTAGAATCAGTTGAGAAACATCTTATGTTCCTGGGTAGGAGAATTTGCTCTAATCAAGCTGACAATTCTCCCCCAAATTCGTCGATCAGTTAATATAATCCTAGTCCCAGAGATTTGGGTGTTAGAGTTTGCAGAAGGGAGGGAAGATTATCCAGAGGAAACATTTGCTTTTACTGGTTGAGCCCTAGATTGACAGGTTGTTCTAGTCATCATTAGTTGGCCATGCTACTTAGTTTGTGAGGTTTACAGAGAAATTTCTTGATCTGCAACCCTCAGTGACTTAGCAAGGGCATTACAATAGATCCCCTTGAATTCTGCTTCCTTCCTCGCTAAGAGCAAGTTCCACAGCTGTAGCCTCTGAATCCTTTGCCAAAAATCTAATGCCAAAGTCTGAAGATGAAGCCCTCATTTTTAAGGTTTGCCCTATTCAACCCTTCCACTGTACCCAAAGTCCTGCAGTTGAGATCTCTGCAGCAGATCATATGTCTAATGAAGAAGGGAGCAATAGAAATGGAATTAATTATGGTTCCAGTACCAGTGACTCTCTATAAGAGGTTCAGTGAGGAACTTTTAGTAACTTTTCAGTGCCTTGTGTTATGATCTCATGGTGTTAACTCAAATGCATCAGAACATCAAAAGCTGTTCTAATGTCCAACACACACTCATTCCTCAGCAACTCCAGAGTTTGCTGATCTGCAAATGATCAGAAAAAAAAAAAAAAAAAAAATGGAGCCTCCTGGCTCTCTTACCCATTGGATGTTGTCTATTCTCCAGATTTCTCTAATGCCAACCCAATAGCTATTCCCACAATTAATTCCATTGCAATTAATTAATGCCCATCTGCATCACCTTTGCCTAACAGCTAATGCAGATCCAACAGCTAGGATCAGAAAGAAAAGCCTGGGGAGGTGGTCACATCACAGGGAATTGACTCTTTCCCCACCCTTTCCATTTACCACAAGGCGGGAGATATCCTCCTCATCTTTTATAATGGTCAGGAAAGAATTTTCCTGCTCCCTGGTTTCCATGGGCATTACCTCAACTCACATAAAATTGCCAACTAATCAAGTTGCAGGAGCTTCAAAAAAAAAAATCCACTTATGTGGTATGTTTCCAATTCTGATCACATTTATGCAGGACAACTTCATAATTTGTGGGATTCGGTGCAAAATGAAAACACAGGCCCCCTTGTTGGGAAATTACTAAGGATTTCAAGACAGCAAGAGCAGAGCATTAAATCAAAGGTGAGGCCCCTCTGAGTATGAGATTCATGCAATGGTGCTGGTTGCAGGTCTGTGCAGTCAGTCCTGCATTTATGTTTTAGTTTTGCCCAGGGTTTGCTGCTTCAAGTTGTCTTCTCTTTTCCAGAGGTTTTCAAGGTTAAGCCTCAGCTTGCATCCACACTAGGTGCAAACAAGAGGAATACTAACTCCCCCACCTTCTCAAGATGAGTTCAGACCTGGGGTGAATGATGTTGGGTGGAGGGCAAGAGTCTGTGTCCAATGCAATGATTGTTGAAACAGCAGGTAAGCAATAGCAGGTGGCTGCAGTTATGGCCCTATTGACTCAGCCCTGTTCCAGATTTGCAACTGTGGGGACTTGTCACACTGCCAGAGAGGTAGGACTTAGAAAGGGCAATCAGACCATCCTGTGGGAATTTCACTGAATGACCATGGGGCAGGAGAGTCATATATGGGATTCCTCCTTCAGAGAAGAGTATCCCAGAATGACAGCTGACAGATCCCATACAGCCTACAGACACATTTGTTTGGCTCACCATATTTTAAAAACTGTAAAATTTCATCTTAGATCCGGTTTCCTGTCTTTCATAAATAATCAGAAGAGCTAGAATGTCTGAGCCCACATCTTTTACAGCAACAATCAGCTAGAATTGAAAAGCCGCTGCCCTTAGATGTGGTATATGCTCTCCAGGTTGCCACAGTCCCCAGATTCCTTATTATTCTATACCATCCTGGTTAACATATGCATGATACCTGCCTGGCCCTGACCTTGAGTATATGGTTCTTCATGGATTCTTCTAACTCTGAGAAGCCACTAAGGGTCCAGCCTCTACCATGGACCAAAATGGGACAGAGTACAACTGAAATACAATTTACTGTAATTCTACAGACAACTATCAGACCTACTGAATACAACATGAAATGACATATAAGATACTATTCATATAATACTGTATATGAATATAAATAGCATAATGTATACTGTACACATACATATATATATAATGTATATAATGTATATTATATATACATATAATGCCATATAATGATGATGATGATACTGGTTGTCACTATTAAGTACTTATTGAACATAGCATAGGGACTGTACTGTATATTACTGTACTGTATATTATCATACTGTATATTATCTTGTTTAATCCTGATAAAAGGAGTGGAGCCTTGACCCAAATACCATCTGACTTAGATATCTCTTGCTTTTACCCAACTTCATCCACCAAGTAAGATACTTCCTACCCCCACGGAGTCCCTCAAACCCTGCTATGCCACAGGTCAATATATAATATATTCCTTGGGATCCAGGCCACTCAGCTTCTGCCACTCTCTTACTTTTCTGGGTTGCTGAGTGCCAGCAATACAGAATCCTGAGTCTGTTCAGTGCGTCACCTAGTGACTTCTTTATGATGGAATCTCAGAGCACCACATCCAATAAATGGGGTCTACTCCTCCAACCCAACTATCTCAGGGAATTTCCAACCATGGAGAAGGTCACTTCCAAAGCTAGGTGAGTGGGTCCATGGGAAGGATCTCTGCTAGAAGCACCCAGAAGACAAATCTGACTGGCATCCTCACCAACCAACTTCCCAGCCTTCAGACCAATGAGAACTTCCCCTTCTCCTCCCAATGTGCTGTCTTCCTCTTCATCTGCCCAGGGTCTGACAAGTTGTTGCCCAAAAGATATACTACAAGGCTGCCTCCTGAGATGTTGCTGTGTCCTGTCAGGCAACCCATGTGAGGCCCTTCCCTCAAAGCCTAAAGACACTCTAGGCCCAAAGGAGTTGCTCATTCATCTAGCCTTGGAGTAGAAAGGCTGGTTCCATCTCTATTTTGGGGCACTAACCTGAATAAGTTTGGGATCTTCACAATGATACTATGTTTAAAAAATGCTTCTATAATATTCTTGCTCAAACACATCCTTTGAAACATGTGTTCTTTGAAGTTTAAGACTAGATGGACATGCTGGGCTCCTGGATGAAACAAGATTATGGTCTCCATAAGCCATCAAGGCCACATTATGAGAAAGACTCTGTCTTTTTCAGAGCCTCCCATGTATGACTGCACCAAAGGAGGGAACCAAAGCCCATAATCCGCTCAACATCTAAGCAGGATCAAGGTCTTTATCAGTTTCAGCAGAGGTGATCAGACAAGTGACTAAATCATAGGAGCTGAACTCACCAGAGAGTGATTGATAGACCAATATCCCATGTTAGCTCCCAGCAGGAGAGTCCTCTCTGAAAGAACCCATGCTGGTCATCAGCACTCAGGAGGCCAAATTGCAAGTTCTCTGCTGGGTGAGCTGAGAAGATGAGCCAGGGCAGCTGGGTGTTCTTTCAGAGAATTACTTTCCAGCTCTGGTTGCTTGATGAATTGCCCTTCTCCACTGGAGGGATATTTCAGTCTGAGGAACCAGTACAGGTCATCTGAAGTCAGATCACGCTCTCTTCAGGCAACATTAGAGGAAATCTTTCAACGTCTTAGTCTCCTGTGTTCCTTTCTCAATATTCCTTATCAGTTACCTTATCTTTCAAAAGCCACTGCCATTATGTGATCTCATGTTACAATTTCCCAGATTACGGCTTGTTCTACATTAGCTACATTTGTGATGGCTGCTTCCCAGAACATGAGCAGGGAAGGCCATCTCCCAATCACAGTGACTTATGACTTACTGCCCCAAGCCATTGTGTTTTCATTCTTGTAGCTTCAATTTCCCAGAATGGCATTTCTTAACTTTGTTTTCTGAAGGAGGGAGATAGAAGATAATGGAAAAAGACCAGGAACCAGAATCAGAAGACTTAAAACAATTTTTTTGAAAAAGGTCCTGTATCCACAGTTGTAAATGGAGATAGAAAGGCCTTGTATGCCTATCTTATTACCAAATGAAAAGGCTTTTTGTAAAACAAAGGTGCTACGTATATATTGGGATTATGGCTTTTGGGTGGGTGGGGGGGTATCAGTGTATTCCACTTCAAGCACACTGACTCTGTTTCCCACCCCCCACACACACACCACTCTCTTTTACTGTTTCTCTTAAGCCTGGCCAGCAGCAAAGCATGCCCTCCCCTGCCACTCCACATCATACTCTGGTAGCCAAAAAGGCACAGGTAGGCAGGGATTGGGGTGGGGTGGAGGAGTAGGGGATAGAAATTAAAAGAGCAAACCTAGGTTTAGCAGGTTCCCCAGTCATAATCACTCTGGAGAAGCAGATCTCCACACCCCAAGACACAAACAGAAAATAATAGAAAAACATCAGATATTGGCATCTCTCAAATCTGGACCCCACTAACTTATTAGCTTTGAGACCTTGGAAAAGTCACTTAATTTCTCTTAGCCTTATCATACAATAGAGATGAAACACCTAGCATGCCCTTTCTCCAGAGGATTAGATAAGTTATGTAAAGCCCCAATCCACAGTAGATGTTCTACAGACACTGGCTTCCTTCCTTACAAGGCAGCTCCTAAGGCAGCCTTCCCTATCTTATTTAGGATTATACTCTATCCCAGGATCACAAAGCCAAGCACTCCAGTTCCCATAGGCTTCTTTAGCAGGCTCCACTATCTATCACTTATAGTTAATGAGGAACATTCTAAAATGGCATGCAAGGTGTTGTGGGGATATGAGTGTGTTCTGGGCAGAATGTCCACAGCCTTCAAAATTGTCCTTGGACCATCAAAATGCCCAGAGTTTCTGCTACAGAGACTGTACCTTCCAGAAAGAAAAGATACTGCCAGCCAGGGAAAGGGTGGACAGACGTGAGGCTGTGCTACAGATCATCCCACCCAGCGAGTTCTGTTTAATATCTTATCTCTATGATTGGCATATTTCCTTAGACATATATAGCTATGATGAGAGTTCAGGGTTGTTTGAGGGTTGGTTTGCTTCGATTCGGGGGTTGCTGTTGTGTTCTAGACCCATGCAGTGACCACTCATGTGGTCATCCATGTCTGACAGAGAGCAGACAACAGGTGTGGGCCCATATACACACACACCGTCCCTCTGAGAACACCGTGCTCTCTCAGTTAGAACAACATGAGTTGGACAAATGGGAAGCTGAGGTTTGGGATTACATAACTTGTCTCTGAAAACTTCTAATACTAAGTACCATTTATCTAGTCAATGCCTCCTGTATACCAGATGATCTTTCTATAACATCTCTAATTTTCACAACAAACCCATAAGATAGGTGTGATTCTCTCATCACCAAGGCAACTGAGACAACTCGGGGTTAATAACTTGCCAGAGAGGATTTGAATTCCAAGTACTTCCAACTTGAGGGAAGTTAGATGAACCATGAGAGACTGTGGACTCTGAGGAACTAACTGAGGGTTTTGGAGGGGAGAGGGGTAGGAGGTTGGGTGAACCTGGTGGTGGGTATTGTGGAGGGCATGTATTGCATGGAATACTGGGTGTGGTGCATAAACAATGAATTCTGGAACACTGAAAAGAAATTTTAAAAATAAATTTAAAAATTTTTTAAAAGTATAGAGTAAGACATTTAAGGGTAAAATGGAAACCAAAATAGCATGTGAATGAGAAAAAATAGGAGGTGGACATTGTATAGAGCCATAGGTCAAGAAAGAAAAATGCTTCTTCAATAACTACTGCTACATAATAAACCAAATCAAGTTTAGAGGAATAAAACAGCAACCACTTTATTATGCTCACAGTTACTGCGGGTCAGAAATTTGGAAAGAGCATATCTCTGCTATAGCATACTGGGGGCTTCAGATGGGAAGACTTGACGGCTGGAGGTGACTCAGGGGCTGGGGTCTGGAACCATCCTCCAGAATTTTCAGTCATGTCAGGTGTTGAAGCCTGCTGCTACTGGGATCCCAGCTGGAGCTGTCAACCAAAACACCTCTACAGGCCCCTGCATGTGACCTGGGTTTCCTAACGGAGTGGCAGCCTCGAGGGGGTCCGACAGTTTAACGTGGCAGTTTGGAGCCTCAAAAGCAGGTGTCCAAGCAGACAAAGCAGGAACAGCGGTGTCTTCTTTGGTTTAGCCTCAGAAATTACATGTCATTTCTGGTCCCTTCTATGAGAAGCGAGTCACAGCCATTTAAAGTAAGACCTCACAGCCTTCTGTCCATTTTCTAGGGTATAAGATAGATATAAGAACTAGAACAGAAAGGTGACCTGGATGGGATTTCGAGTGCTCCAAGTTTACTGAGGCCCTGGGTAGTGGTTGAAAAGGCAGTGCGTGGTAATACACAGCAGGAGACCAAGAAACATACATAATTTAAACTTTTTAAAACAGTGTTGATTTGAGAATCAGAGCACAATAAATTCTTCATAGATGGGGCTCACTTCTTCCAGATCAGGGCTCTCTGACCAAGACTGAGTTACAATTTCCTCATGTGCTATCTGTACAGAAAGGCTTCCTCAGAAATTTAATCATGTAAACAAGATGCAGGGTCAGGGAGGGTTTGTCTATAACCTACTTAGGAAAAACTGTTCTTAAGAACTTTAGCACTTTAATCACTTTAATTGTTTGCATGCCAATTAATTGGCACTGCTAATTATAAATGAGTTATCTGTTCATTAAAGCAGGCTTAGACGAATGTCAGCTTAAAAGCATTTAGCCGTTAGTGTGGATTGCTGTGTTATCTGCAAGCAAAATCCACATTCCTTTAAAAATGCCCATATTGTAAGCAAAAACATGTATAATTTTTTCCACAAATTCTGATTTATTCCACTAGGGTGATAAAATAAGATTGCAGTAAATAAGACTTGAAGTACAAGTGGTAAGGAAGGCAAATATCCCAATGAGAAGAATAATAGATGCTCCAGTAGCATGCTCCAGTATCTAAAAACAAAACCATGGAGAAAATGTTTTGAGCTGTGTTTGTAAGGAGGGTAAAAGTTTGAAGAACAAAGAGAAAACAAGAAGTAATAGAAAGGACAAAAGAAGGCAAGTGGTGATGGACAGTCCTAACAGTGGGATCTGGGGTCTCTGTATTGTTTTGTTTTTTTTTTAAGATTTTATTTATTTATTTGGCAGACAGAGATCACAAGTAGGCAGAGAGGCAGGCAGAGAGAGAGAGGAGGAAGCAGGCTCCCTGCTGAGCAGGAGCCCGATGTGGGGCTCGATCCCAGGACCCTGGGATCATGACCTGAGCCGAAGGCAGAGGCTTTAACCCACTGAGCCACCCAGGCGCCCCTGGGGTCTCTGTATTGTTAATCTTTGAAGGAAGCAGCCTTGTTTTGATTCCCTATTGCTGGATAACACGTTACCCGAAAACTGAGTGACCTGAAAGGACCTTCTTGTTCTGCTGTGATTTGGTATAGTGCATGAGGAATGCAGGAAGAGCTCAGCTGGGCGGTTCCATCTCTGATCCATATATTGTCAGCTGGTTCAGCTGGGTCCACTAGAAAGAGATGATCCCTTAGCAAGATAGTTTCTTTACTCACATATGTGGCACTTCTGTGTTCCTTGGCCTCTCTCTCCACATGGAGTTTTATCCTCCACGTTCTCCACAACACAGTGACCTCTGGATGGTTAAGCTTCTTGCATGGTGGCTCAAGGATCCAAGAGACCAAGGCAGAAGCTACCAGTCTCCTTAGACTGTAGATCTAGAACTGTGTGTGTCTCTCACACCCACACTCCAGCACTCACAAGCCAGCCCAGATGCAAGAACAAGAAAATGGACCTCATCTCTTGATGAAAGGAGTTTCAAAGAATTTGTAACCATTTGTAATGCACTGTATGTCCACCATGAATCTGGATAAAGTCATATGACATCTAAAGTAGATGAAAATGGTGCACATGGGTGACTCAGTTGGTTAAGCATCTGCCTTTGGCCCAGGTCATGATCCCAGGGTCCTGGGATTGAGCTCCACACTGGGCTCCTTGCTCAGCGGAAAGCCTGCTTCTCCCTCTCCCTCTGCCTGCCTCTCCCCCTGTTTGTGCTCCCTCTCTCTCGCTGTCAAATAAATAAAATCTTCCAAAAAAAAAGTTCTAAACTCTTTTTTCATTTAAAATACAAAGGTAGAGTAGTATAAGTGATGACATGTTAGCCCTTATACCCAAACAACAAAAAGGCAAGGAGGGATGTAAACTAAGACTTTGGAAGGAAGTTCCAGGTCTTCTCCATCTTAAAGGTTTGCTTCAAATATGGCTTCAATGCAATCGCCTCTATATAAGCCAGAGTTAGTCTCTCACCCTGACTAAACACCTTGGTGTGTTGCATTGAGAGTGGAGGTGTCCTCCCTCTGTCCTCCAATGTACCCTTAGCAAATTAGTCACCAGGTCACATCAGTTCTTAATTTGTAGCATCTCCTGTAACCACCCCCTCCTGTTCCCATTGCCTTGATTTCCAGAGCTCTTATCAACATATACCTGATATATGTCATTAAATTTGTTACAGACCTCCTTGTATCCTTATATCCTACACCCTCTTTTCACACTCATGAAAAATTAATGCCTCTTTCAGTTAAGAAATTATATATTACATCCCTACTCTTTTAGTATTACTTTAAATTTCTAACATGATAAATTATCTATCCTCTTTCTGGATAATAAAAGGACCCTGAATGACTTGAACTTCCAATCCTCTCCCTTTCTTCTTATATGATATTTCTGTCCAATAATCCAGTCTACAATGCTTTCATAGTCTCTTAGTCAATACATTTATTTCTTTACCCAATGAATATTTAGGTTTATCCATATGTTTAATAATTAGTAGATTTGTTTTCATTTTGGGGGGTGGTTTATTTGAAGTTTAATTGACATACAATGCTATGTTAGTTGCAGGTACAACATATTGATTCAACAATTCTATACCTTACTCAGTGCTTAGCATAATAAATGTATTCACCATGTGTCACCATGCAATGTTATTACTATATTATTGACTATATTCCCTATGTTGCATTTTTCCTCTCCCTGACTTATGTACTTGTACCTCTTAATCCCCTTTTTCTATTTTTCCAATCCCCCAAATTATTTGTTCATCATTATTTCTTGGGCTCAATTTCATTCTTCATGAAGTACATATTTTTTATGCAAATGGCTCTCAATCTTGACATCACACTAGAGTCACTTAGGGATATTTTTTAATATCTCTTAGGATATCACCTTAGAATGTACCTCAGAAGGATTAAATCTAATCCCTAGGGTATAACACAGGTATCAGTATTTTGTAAGTGTCTTCTGGTAATTTTTTTTCTTTTCTTTATTCTCCTTTGTTTT
Source organism: Mustela putorius furo (assembly GCF_011764305.1). Taxonomy (NCBI): domain Eukaryota; kingdom Metazoa; phylum Chordata; class Mammalia; order Carnivora; family Mustelidae; genus Mustela; species Mustela putorius. The sequence goes on along the minus strand of NW_025421987.1, from coordinate 105,807,845 downwards.
TTTTTTTTTTTTTTAAGTAGGCTCCACAGCCAGCCTGGAGCCCAAGACTAGGCTTGAACTCACTACCCTGAGATCAAGACTTGAACTGCCACTTAACCAACTGAGCCACCCAGGCCCCCATCTTCTGGTGATTCTAATGTGTATCCAGATTGAGCACCTTAATTTTAGAAAACCCTTCAGCAAAGTTCTCTTAGCAGTAAATTGTCTCTCATCTTGTCTGGAAATGTTTATAAAGACATTCACTTTCATATAGAATTATAATGAAGTTGAATTTAAAATTCTAAATCAGTAGTTATTTTATTTTAGCATGTAAAAGATGTTATTCCACTGTCTTTGGTTTCTATAGTCTTTGTGGTAAAGTCTGCTATCAGTCTAATTTCCTTCCTTAGTTGAGAATTTTTCTTTGTTTTATGGTTGTTTTTACATTTTTCTCTTTGTCTTTGAGGTTTTCAAGTTTCATTAATATGTATCTGAATAGGAAATTAGTTTTACTAAAAAATAAAAGTGCTTGAAGTTTATTATATTTCCTGAATCTGAAAATTCATGTCTTCCAACATTTCAGAAAATTCTCAAGACATTAGTTCTTCTAATATTTCTAATATTACCTCTCATTCTTTCTATTGTGTCCTCAGAAAAATCTTATTTCATGTATCTCAGTCTTTTTCATTCTAGTCTCCATGTCTCTTAATCTTGCTTTCATATTTTTCTTTTTTAATCTCTCTTCAAAGATCTTCACTTGTTCACTCTTAATCTCTACATAATCTGCTGCTTACCCTCTCTTGCATTTTTAGTTTCAGTTTTATATTTTAACCCCTAGAAGTTCTATTCTTTATGAAACTGGCTCATAATTACATATACTCTATTTCTTTATCATATTTTTATTCTTTCTTTTGTGTCTTTAATCAATTTAAATAATCTAATTTAGGGAATATGTACAGTAATTCCATTATTTGAAGGCATAGGGACTTAATTCTTTTGTCACTCGTGGTAGGTTGTCCACTTGTGGATTGGTTCCTTCTATATGCTGTAATTTTAAACCATGATTTTAAGTTTGGCAGGGCATTAGCTGCAGAAATCTTGTGCCATCTGAATTTAAGTGGTGTCCTTCCAGAGTGTTGCCCCATAGGTGCTACTAGTCTGGAACCAATTTCATGTTAACATCTTTGCTTAGATTTCCTGGATCATGCAAGTAAGGACATTAGGATGGTCCTTATGAATTCTCATAAGACACTTTTCTCTGCTAAGTAAAGCCAGCTGGGTATCTTTATAGGGTTCTTAGTTTTGTTTTGCTTTATTTTTTGCCAGTAAGTGTTCAGCCGCCATTTTACTGAGAGTGCAGCGATTTGAGGGCTTTATTTGGGGGAGAGGAGTTTCAGTTCAAACATCCTGCTGCAAGAAAGCCCAGGGCCTTAATTCCTTGTGGTCTTTAAACTGAAGAAACTGCTTTTGAGACTGGCAACACACTCCAAGGCAGCTGAACTGAATGCCTCCTTGCCACTCTAATTTCCAACTTCCTTGTCATGTTTTGGTCCCTGAGTCTGTCTTTTCCTAACCTCTTGTAAGTTCTGCTATGCATTTAAAAGGGTGCTCATTCCATTTTATTCAATATTCTAGTTTTGTAGTTGTTGTTTTTGTCAGAAGAAGCTTTTCAGGGTAATCAGTTCAGCAACTTGCCATAAATGGAAATCCCCACATATATTCCCTCTAACTTCTGAAAAGAATAGATTATAATTTGTACTGTTGTTCACATTATTGGATAAGCAGCATTACTTATTAATATTAGTATAAAAAGTTAGTAAATTCACTTTTTTGTTTACAAAGAGTTTCCCCTTTCAAAGAACTTACCAAAAAGAGAAGAAAAAAAGTTTTGGGCTTGAAACCAAAAAATTCTTTTCAAACTATTAAGTACTGACACAAAATTTTTTGAAAAGGAAATTATGAACTTCCCTTCTGCCTTTAGTTTTTAAGAATCAAATAAGGCATCTATTGGACAAATGTAGAGAAGTCACTCTCAGAGTTATAGCAACTTAGGAAATGATCTTGGAGCATACATTCCAATTTGGTTAAAAACTTGTAAAACCAGGGTGGGTATTTTTTGTATATTTTGTTAATAACCCACAATTAATAGCTCTGAGCAAATTTAACTTTGTATTCCTGATGGTGAAATGTAAACCTGGGTAGACTTAGTTTATCCTCCATTTCATAATTCATTTAGTGAAACATCAGAAGTATGAATGAAATTTAAAGGTAAAAGTGATGTGAGCTAAAATGAAGTTTTTGCAGTAAAAATCTATGGATTTCCATTATCCAGATTATTTCTAACAGAAATCAGTTTGATCCACTGGAAGAAAAGAAAAATTTTCTAGTAAGTCCAAACCTTCTTTGAATTACTGATAGCCCCCACACCAACCTTTCATCCTACTATGCCTTAGTATGGCTATATCTTCCCTTTCTATACCATCATAACTTCAGCTCCAAATTTTGTAGAAGTCCATACTCCTTTTTCCTTCTGATATATATATATATATATATATATATATATATATATATATAGCCATCCCCAGCACTAAATTGATAGCAAAGATAAATTGCTACAGGGTCTGTGAAGTTTTACTTTACAGAACTCACACAAAAGTATGATACAATGAATAACTATCACTGTCTGTGGCCTATCCCTCCAGCCAAACCCTCAGCTCTGTGAGAGAGGGAGCCAAGTTCTCATGCTTTTTTACAGGTACCTGTGCCTGGCTCAGGACTTGGTACACTTGATAATGATCACCTTGGTCATCATCATTATCATGAAAACTCCTGTAATCTATTGAGCACATGCTTCACAGATTCAGTTTTAAGTCCCATAATAATCCTGAGTATTATTGTTGTTGTTGTTGGTTGTTGTTGTTATCAGCCTTGAGAAAGTTATTTCAGAGAGAATAAGTAATTCAATCAAGGTCACACAGAGCGTAGTGGCTTATATAGCATCCTTTTAAACTGTTGTGGCCAGATAAATTTGGTAAAGCATTCCCATGGAGTAGACAAATGGGGAAAATATGTGCTTCCTTCAGGTGGGTCAGGGGAACTGCTGGGATGTCAGCCTCCTCTTGTCCCCTCAGTGGGGAGTTTTGTGAAGCACACCACCAGCACAATCCTATGTTCAAACCCACAAGTCTCGGATTTCAAACCTCATGGTAAGATCTCTCTAGCCTCTGGGATTGGTCAGGGATGATGATTCACGTTTGTCCCTAAAATAGCCGGGATTTTGCTTGTTTCCTCTCAGTTACCTCCTAACAAGTTAATGTTTCTTTGTGGATAGTTTGAATTGCCTGGTCTTTGGATTATGGTGCACCATTCTACTCACTCAGCAATGTCCACTGCTAAGGAGGATTCCCAGAGCCTTCTTTCCTTGACCTCTGAGCCATTTTGGTGAGTGGGTCAATCACCGTATTGTAACTAAACAAACCACACCTCCCACCCCTCTAGTACAAACAGTGGCAACATGGCTGCACACCTCCAGCCCTAAACAAGCTCTTGCTAACGGAAACCCTGACAAATCACAAAGCATAAGCAGCAATAGCAGGCACCGGGGTAATAATTTATTTTTAATGCCATGCTGTCTTTAACAGTGCAATTTCCTCTAGGGTGTTTGCTTTGAGATTGCAAGATAATTACATCTCAGAAACCAGGCTAATTACAGTTAACAGCCTGAAAACCAAAGGAACCCTTCCCTCCACCCGCACCTTTTTTTTTCCACTAGAATACTATACAAATTCCAGCTAAAACGTGCAGCATCATTTAGGAAACCAATTTGACTACAGCTTAGAGGTTCATTCTCCCCTCCTAGCTGCACATGTATAACTCGCATTGATGTGTATCAGAGGGACCTGAGTAACACAGCCTCAGTGATTAGAATAAATAACAGCACTACAGAAAGGAAACAATGACAGCAATTTTCCAATAGGGATGAAAGTCTAAATGTTTCTGGTGGAAAACCAGGGTGGGGGTGTGGACTCCTGCTGCAAAGATGAGATCACTTGTGGCTCATAGATACCCTTTAGGGTCTTCTGGGATAAACAATCAACCAGTTTGGGGCATTTGTAGATTTAAGGAGCTAGAAGGAATGTGAGAAATCATCTGGTCAATTTTTATTATTCCATCAAAAATACAAAGCATTATGTGCTGGTCATAAAAGTCTTTACAAATGACAATTCCATGGCCTGGTCATTGGTGAGAAAACCTTTTTATCATCTCATAGACACCATGCTTTGGAGCAGGGATATGCAAGTGGATTTTCTGGGTGTTTGTTTTTTTTTTTATAATCCTTATGTCAGAAAGTACTCCCAACTTTAAATTTAACTTGATGTAACTTCAGACCTTTTCCTCTACTGTGTTTTTGCTAAGATAAAAACTCTCTCAAATAGATTGAGCTAACCCTACCCTCTCCTTTGGGTGATATAACTTTCCCTTCCAAGTCCTTTCCAACCTTTTTATGCAAATGTGCATATTATTTCCCAATTTGTCTCTAGTTTCTGTTAGCTTTTGAAATGTGGAAGCCAAACATTACAACTAGCTCTGGCTCAATTTGGCATCTCTTAGAAACTAGGGCCTGGATTTTCTTTCTTCTATTTGTGGAGAAAAGGAGACTAGACTGGGAAAGAGAAGAGGAAATCCTATATTCTGAACTTTCACATGAAAATTAATTTCTGTTTCTATAGTGGCCTGCAGAGCTTATCTACATGACATCAGAGTCTTAAACATAGCATAAATAAAGCCAAGCCTCTCCTTCAGACTTCTGCAGAATGCCAGTGGTGTTCCTCTCCATCCACATCATATTCAGAAAAGCAACATATTGGCCCTTCCCATCACCCTCCTTGCTAGAGGCTCCCTGTTGCTAATAATTTAAAATTGGCATGCAAATGGTATTTCTCATAGTAACAACTCCTTAGCAACACTCCCTAACTTCATTCATTCTTTTAACCACACGTATTGAGTACTCACCATGTGGGGGAGGGGGGTACTCCACCATCTCTGTTTCTATTCAATGGTTCATCTTATTAGCTCTCCCCCTTAAAGAGGAGGAATTGCTAATCTTAATTCATCAGGACAGTCAGTGAGGCCACTTTTTATCAGCAGACAAGATTACTTGTCTCTAAAAGTCAATACCCAGGTAGTGCTTGTGTTTCTGCCTCAGATCCAGGTAGGTCTTGGTGCTAGATTTGGGTCAGCTGCCGTGATTAGTCTTCCTCTTCTACTCTGAGGGCTGGCTGGAAAATGTTCACAGAGATCCTCTCAGGACAAGCCACAGGCTTGCCTGAGCATCATGTCCCAAATACTCAGGTTAGAGGCTGATGGAGAGGTGAGAGGCCCACTTTCTCCTCAGATCTAAGTCATGTCTCCTTCCCAGTTTTATCACAGAGTACTAAATTGGGAGTTAGTTTGCTTGTCTGAGGAACCCATTTAATTAGCTTCCCAGGAAGACCTTAGGAAGACAGGGAAGATTGACAGGGCATGATTTGAATTTCCAGGCTATCAAATCATCACATTAGCCCCAAATCTTACATCCAGTCTTTAAAATTTACTGTATATCATGTCAGGTGCTAGGCTCCAAGGAGACAGTCACATGAAGCACAACCTCTCCTCCAGGGGCTTGTGATCTAGTGGAAAATTTTATCTACCTTAGAAATGAAGTTTCCATTGCCATTATCTGAAGGAAATTTTATCCTTTACAAGAGAACATTTGAAATGAAATTTAAGTATAGCTTAAAATATTTCATAGCAGAAATTTGGGAATTCATGAATGTGAGGTCAGAGCACCTGTGTTATGCTCTGTTAAGATCCTTATGTTTTATGGCTCTCCCTCAGAAATTTTACTAACCGGTAAAAGGAAGGAAATTAACTAAAGGATATAATTCTACCTCAAGCCCAAAATGTCCAGAGACAGTTCTGGAAAAATGGAAACTACCGTCCGGTGACTGACTGTTTTTTATTTAATGGAAGAAGAGAAGAGCTCAGAACCAAGGAGTATGTAGCTATGAGAATCTCCAGACCCAGGAGTGTTCTGATCCCCATCACACACAGCATGGTTCTCACTCTATGACACACTTCTGCCTCAAGATGGGAAAATTAAGAGGCAAAAGTGTATGAATGAACTCATTAGAGTTAGTGAGAAGAAGAGTTCCTACTTGAAAGGATGCTGTGGGGACAAATGACATGATGGATGTTTAAGGATGCTTCCCTCAGAAAAGTTTTCATTTCTATCCCTCATCATTTTGAACAACTCCTTAGGGTAGGTAAAGGGCAGGTATTGCTGAGTAACAAGAAAACCATTTCTGAGTTGTTCTCATAAAGTTGGGTCAACAATCAACCACAGTTACCTACACTTCCAGGTAACTGGAAAATCCCATTATTGGGGTTTCTGCAGGTCACATGTGTGGGCAGACCACAGTGGGTGGTTCAGACTAAACAGTCTAACTGCAACTTCCCAAGATTCAGGATGAAAGAGAAAGATTCTAATAAAACTCTGGGGATAGAATTCAAGTTGGGTGACATTTTCCTTGATAACAATAGGAGGAAAATAATTTGTTTAAAATTTAAAATACTCTGAAGGTATCATATTAGTAATGTGAAGGTTTTTAATTCTCTGGAAGTTCTAGCTATTTTAAGCAATTTAAAATAGAAATCTTTAAACATGTCTCCTTTGGTCTATATGACTTAGATCATATAATTCAATTGCAAATCATCCAATAGCTGCCCACTTTAATAGCACAGAAAATACGTAAGAGGAAAACATAAAAGGACTGGATCCCTAAAGTTATAAAGGGATGGAAAGTGGTATACTTTTTAGGAATAACCCAGAACACTTTTTGGTAAGGCAAAACCTACAATAATAACTTGTTTTTCCAAAATTTCCTTGAGTTCACTTATAATTCCCTAAAGAGATACACTATCAAGTAAGTACATTCTGTTATTGAATTCACTAGTGTAGTAAAGATCTGCCTATACCAAGTTTTTCTCTGATCACTGTCACTGATGATTTTCTATTCATTCATTCATTTGTTCAAGAAAATTATTTTTCTCTAATTGGGCCCAGATGCACAGAATTGGATTCATCAAAATCCTTGATTGATGATCCTCTCATCATCGGTCCATGCCTAAGCCTCTTCTATTTAGTTATTTTAAATAATGTGTGAAGCATTCCTGAATGCATCATCCAAAAAATAAAACTAGAACCTTGATGGGGATCTATATCTAACCATATGCTTCTTCCGACTCCTCATTCCATCTTCTTATTTCCTTTCCCCACCTGAGATAAGCATCATTTTGAATCCCAATTTCATTCCCTTCCTTTCCTTTGTATATAGTTTTATTGCATTTATATGTATTATATTTGTACATATACAATTTAAATTATATATACAATGTATATGTATACATGTATATGTATATGAACATGTATAAAATGCATCCATATATACATATATATTACGGTTTTTAACTTTATTTTTTAAAAGGGGTATCATACTGTAATCTTTGGAAAACTCCTTTTTTTTCTGCAACATATTTAGAGTCACCCATATTGCTGCAAGTTACTGTGGTTCGAGTGTTTTTGGATAAAACAGATAATATTATATCATGTGAATATGTTACCATTTGTCCTCCCACTCTCCTAATGTTGGGCATTTAGGTCATTTCCGGGTTTTTGCAATTGTAAACAATGCTACTATGATCATTCATATGATCATTTTGTTGTACATGTATGATAGTTTCTCTTGGTTATATACCTAGGAAATTAATTGCTGGGTTATAGAAAATGTGAATATTCAACTTTAATAGATAATGTTAAACTCTTTTCTGAATTGATTGCATGTTCAACTCCAGGAGATAATGTCAAACTCTTTTCCAAAGTTATTGTAAGCCTACTTGGCATTGTCAGACATTTTAATTTTTACCCTATTAAATAGCTATAAAATGATATCTAATCATGGTTCTGATTTGCATTACTCTGTTCACTAATAATGTTGAACATGCCTTTACAAGTTTATTGGTCATATGGTGATTTTTTTTTTCTGTTCATGTATTTTTCTCATTTTTTTGCTGGTGTGTGTGTGTGTGTGTGTATGTGTGTGTGCATGTGTACTTTTCTTATTGATTTGTAGGAGTTCTGTACATTTTTTTAATGTTACTCCTTTGCAGTTCTGTATATTATGAGTATTTTACCTAAGTTTATAACTTGTCTTTCAATTTTCTTTAAGATATCTTTAAATTTTTAATCTATTTGGAGTTGATATTGTATGAGGCAAGAATCCAGTGTCATCTTTTTCCATATGAATAATGGATAACTATTTTTTCCCAGCTCCATTTATTGATCACTCTTTTTCTTACTGTTCTGATATGTCCCATCTGTCATACCCTCAAGGTTTCGTCTATGGTTCTCTAATCTATTTCTCTGGTCTATTTGTCTACCCCTATACCAATCCACAGTATCCTTCTTCTCTGCTCTTGCTTTTCAAAAATAACCTGACCATTCCAGGCCCTCTGCCCCTTCATGTGAATTTTGGAATCATTTTATCAAAAACCATGAAAAACCCTGAGGTTTCTACTGGAAATATATCTGAATCTGCAGATAATAATTGAAATCTTCATGATATTAAGTCTTTTCCACGAACAAGGTATCTTTCTCTCTTATCTGGGTCTTCCTTTTTTTAAGATTTTATTGATTTGTTTGTTTGTGAGAGAGAGAGAAGGCACAAGCTAGTGCAAGCAGAATCACAAGCAGACTCTACACTCAGCTTAGACCCCTGCCCTGGGGCTCGACTCAGGATGCTGAGATCATGACCTGAGCTGAAGCCAAGAGTCAGATGCTGGGACACTTAAGCAACAGAGCCACGCAGGCAGCCCTTCTTTAACATTTCTTAATAAGATTTTGTCATTTTCCCCATAGAGATCTTTCACATCTAACATTAGATTCCTTCTAGATACTTGATATTTTATGATAATTTTGTAGATGTTGTTTCCTCTTTAATTTTGTTTTATGGTGTTTAATTGGCATGGAGGAATACAACTGATTTTCATGTTAATCTCATACCCAGCCACCTTACTAAACTTTTTTTTTCTAATAATGTGTCCGTAAAGTAATTTGGGTTTTCTATGTAAATTATTACATGACCTATAAATTATGACTGTTTTATTTCCTTCTTTCTAATCCCTATACCTCTAATATTCTTTTCCTTACCTTATTGAACTGTATAGAATCATCAGTATAGTGCTAAAAAGAAATGGTAACCGAGAACATCTTTTCTTGTTTCTTCTCAATCTGCATTCTCACCTTGGGTGACCTCTTCTATTCTCATGGCCTCAATCATTATCTAGATCTCTATCCTGATTCATGTGTTCCACTGTGTATTTTGGAACTCTTGATCTGAATGTTCCACAAACACCTCAAATTCAATGTGCCCTTAACACTTCATCTAATCTCATCTCTCAACTGACGCCTGCTCTTCCTTTATTTTCTAACTTTTCTAGTGGTGCCACCATCCATGTTGGCCCATACCAAAAAATGTGGACTCATTTTTTATTCTCTCCTACCACAGACCCTCTCAGTCAACAAGACCTATTGGCTCTAGTTTGTTAACCTAATGCTTCTTTCACCCCTCTACCACTGCCCATCATGTCACACCTGTCCTACTGCCATAAGTTCCAAAACCATCACCTGCATCTGGCCTTGCCTTCTACCAAACCCTCTTCCATGCCAGCCCCTCAAAACTTTAAATCTAGTCAGATGGAGCCTGCAGTAAAATCCTCTAATGGTTCCCCATGATTTATAGAAAAAGCCTAAATCCTATGCATGGGCAAATGTCTAAAACCAAGACCCTTTTGATCTGGCCCCCCTGCCACATGAGTCCCATCTCCTGTTCTCCATGCTCTAACACTCTATGCTCTGGCCATCCTGGGGTCTTGCGTTTCCACAGATGTCTTGTACGCTCTCTCTTCAAAGTTTCATACCTGTTGTGTCCTCTCCGAATAGTGCACATCCCGGGGTCTTGCATTTCCACAGATGTCTTGAACGCTCTCTCTTCACGGTTTCACACCTGTTGTGTCCTCTCCAAATAGTGCACTTTCCCTTCTCAACTTCCTTCCGTCTTTTTCTGGTTAACCCCCACACACCCTTTAGGACTCAGCCGCACTCCCTCCAGGAAGCCCTTGCCTTACTATAATTGACCTTACCTGTTTTCTCCACTCCTTGAGAGCAAGAACAAATCTTATTCATGTTTCTATCCCCAGAACCCAGTGTAGTGCCTGACATAAGGTAGGGGCTCAGCAAACACTTTGGAAATGTACAGTGAGTCAGTACTTCTCTCTGTTAAATATCCTGTCTTTCAAAACTCCATTCAATGCCTTCCTAATCCCCCCTTTGCCCCCCGTGATATGCCCCACCACTTTGTTTACATCTTTCCTTAGCCATGTCTCATGGCTTGTGCCTGATCCTCTCTTCCAGATGCTTGAAGGCTGGGGTTGTACCTCGTCCATCTTGGTGTTCCTGCCACCTGTAGCCCAGAGCCTAGCACATAACTGATGCCAAATGGATATCTAAGGTAATAAAATTGAATTCCCTCCTGGAGCCACAAACAAACCAAACAGAGAACGTGCTTTGGATTCTTCTGTGAGCTGCATTAGTGTTCAAAGTACAACGATTTCTGCCAGCATCTCCACCTGCACAGCCTTCCGCCTCTACCTCCCTAGTGCTTCTTCAGTTTCATAATGGAAGTCTCCAACAGAATGCTATTCCTTTTACATAATATTACTCATTTCACAGGCAATGCCTCTTCGTCTTCCTATTCTGTACTTCAAGGTGCACCTGCATGTTTTCTTGGCTGTGTTTTGGGCATTTTTTTAAGGAAAAAGCCTTCATATGGCACTTAGTCTAGGTTTCCCTTTCTAGAAATATCACCCCACTCCTCTGTAGCTGTTTGTGAGTGTCACACTCTGCCATTTAAATATTAATGTTATGGAAACAGAGGAGAAAAGTCAGTCTCTCATCTGATATGCGATGCTGAGGGAAATTAAGATTAATAAATGGTGACAAGCTCTATAGAGGAAATAAAAGTTAAATTGCCTTGGACTATTTTCAGAAGTTGTTTGAGCAATGAGTATTATATTGAATGCCCCATAACTATGAACGTTCTAAAAGCCCGATTTCTGACTACAATCTCAAATGATAACTCAAACCCTAGCATTCCCCCTCAGAGTACTTGGATTCTGCAAGTTCACAAGTAAGGGAAATCATTTACGAGGCAAAACTAAGAAAGTCTAAAAACTAGGTTTTCCTTATCAGATCTCAAGCAGTCACCGTAATTGGGGAAAAACAAATTTTAGGTCTAAAATGTTAAGTAATAAACCTATCTAGCAGGTAAAAATATCTAGGAAATTAACTAAAACTTTTCATGTCTTCAGCAACATAAATCACATCACAGACACATTGGCTTGGCCCAACTAACTGAGAAAGGAGGATACCTTCCCGCTCCTGTTCTAGGTTTGGTTCCTAGAGCCTCTGTTCTGCTTACCTTTTCTAGGGCTATTGGTAAAAATGTAAGGCAGTGATTTCCAGGCTGTAGTCCCTGGACCAGCAGCATCAGCATCATCTGGGAACTTGTGAGAGATACAGATCTTCAGGCCTCAGCCCAGACCTACTGAATCAAAAAACTCTGGGAATGGAGTCCAATAGCTTCTGTTTAACAAGCCCTCCAGGAGATTTTGATGTGCCTTCAAGTTTGAGAGCCACTGATTCTTAACCCCGGCTGCACATTAGTATCACCTGGGGAAATTTTTCTTAAAAAACTGATGGCAGGGTTCTATCCTCCCGCCCCAGAGAGACTGATCTAATAGGCTTGGGGTGAAGCCAGTGCACTGATACGTTCTAATAGATCTCCAGATGATTCGGAATTGCAGGTTGAGGATTTGATCTTAGGCTCTGATTTCTTACTCTGGTGATAGCAACAACTTCAGAGAAGAGCTTTTGGCTCCAAGTCTTTACTTTCAATTATTCTCTGCCCCTTCCTTCCTACCCTCACAAGCCCCACCCAGGGATTTATCTCTAATCCAGCAGTTACCAAACTATATTACACATCAGAACCACCCAGAGGGATTGCTAAAAACAGTCTGCTGGGCCCCAACCTTAGAGTTTCTGATTCAGTAGGTCTGGGGCAAGTCCGAAGAATTTGCCTTTCTAGCCAGGTTCTCCAGTAATGCTGAACTCTCCAGTCACTCTGGCCTTGGTGAGAAGGGAAAATTTTTTACATAAACTTACCCTGAAGGACCTCCAGCCTCTTACAGATCCCCCAGCCTATTACATGGAGTCCCCTGCTCCTGACCAGAAGGCACTGCAGGGTTTTAGAGCAGAGTGCAGCCTTAGGGTACAGCCTGCAGAGCTTAATTCTCATAAACTCTCTGTGCCTCAATACCTTATCATAAAAAGGGAGATAATGTAGGACATACCTGAAGGGGTTGCTATGAGGATTACACGCATTGATACATACATGATGCATGCATAAAGAGTGCCTATAGTAAGTCCTCAAAAATATTATAATTAGTTACAAACCTAAAGTTATAATGAGTTGTAACTTCTAAGTTGTCAAAATTACAGGTAAAAATAATTCTTTCTAATTATTGTAGACCCCCCTCCCTCTCCAGAGTATAGACACTGATGCCTGGGGTTCCATGCAAACAGAGGAATCAAAAGGACACACACCTTGCCATCCATACTCAGAATTATTTGTCCCACCCTGCTCAAAAATGAAGGGGTTGTTAATGGACTGCTGTGAGTCTGCAAAGGGGTTCTCTCTAGAGAGACTCCACCTACCAGTCTCACCAAGTACAGCACATCTCTTGGAAGCAAATGAAAGGAGCCCCTAAATGAGCTGAAGAACATTTGCTACAGTTCTAAAGTAAATATGCTTAAAATTATTCTATGCTTTCCTACCATCTTAAGAAAAAAAGACAAGCTGTTTATCATTACCTAATGGGTCCTGGCCCCTTTCCAGCTTCTCATCCCATAAAAAACCACTTGGACTTTTCTAAAAACACTCTGCCCCATGGAGTCACAGTGCCTTTGCCCCTGCTCTTTCTTCTGCCTGGGTGTCCCTCCCCTTCCTTGCACTCCCTGCATATAAATTCACTATTTCATATTTCTTCTTTCATGTTCCCTCAAAGTCAATGTACCCTAAAACCTTCCTGGTCCACCATCCCCACTTCCCCCTAGAAAGAGCTGATCATCCCCTTCCCTGTGTCACCTCCCAACCCTATACAATACACTTTGTGCCAATAAGTGTCTGAGCAGCCTCTCTCCACTGCTAGACTATGAACCAAACCAAAGAAGTAACCATGTCCTTCTGATCGTCCATGACCCCCACACCAAGCACAATCACTAGCCCACATTAGGGGCTTCATTATTGAGTGGCTATATGAAATATACAGCCAATTCTATATAAACTGAAGTCAGTTCTTGGATAGTCAAAGACACCAAGAGAGAAGGGATCAGAAGTGGTGCAGAAAGAGGAAAGGGAATGACTACCTGAGAGGACCTCCTCCCTCCCCACCAAATAAGAGGAGCATGGGACATAGAGCTGGTAACTGCTCATCAACAGGAAATGTCAAGCTATCTATCTGTATTAGTTAGGGCAGTGGTTCTCCAACATTTGGGACTTCTCTACACTCTTAAAAGTTATGGACAACCCCAAAGTGTTTTTATATAAGTGGATTACATCTTTCCATATTTACCATTAGAAAGTAAAATGGAGAAGTCTTTTAATGTTTGGGGGATAAGTAAGATAGCAGAGGACTAGAAGTCCTAAATATGGTCCAGTTCCAGGAGTTCAGCTAGATAGTTATCGAACATTCTGAACATCTACAAACTCAATAGGAGATTGAAGAGTAGAAGAGCAGCAGTTCTAGGAATAGAAAAGCGACCACTTTCTGGAAGGTAGGATGTGTGGAGAAGTGAATCCGAGGCAACATATGGGAAGATAGATGGCGGGGGGTGGGGCCAGCTCCCAGCAAATGAGAGAGCAGTGGAGCACAAAATCAGAACTTTTAGAAGTCTGTTCCACTGAGGGATGTCACTCCAGAGGCTAAGGAGGGGGTGGAGCCCTCGCAGGGACAGTGTAGTCTCAGGACCTGGCGTGTCACAAAAAGACTGGGGGTGTCTGAGTGTGGCAGAGTTCCCAAGTATCGGGAGCTGGCTACAGAGACAGAGCTGAGGAGGGGCTTTCAGCTCAGGCTTACCTTAAACCATGATTCAAGGCACAGTTAGGCCACTACTCTTCAGGCAGGGACCCCACAAGTGGCAGATCTGGGAGACCCCCCTCTTTCTCCTCTGGAAGGAGCAGCGTGGGAACACTCAGCAGGAATCTGTTGGGTTTGGAGACTCCAAACAGGGCCGTGCACCAGAGATAGAAACACTCAGTCACAGGTTGGGTGAGCATGGAGCGCAGCTGGAAAACAGGGAGATGGGAGGGATTGATGGTTTTTCTCTAAGGGCACACTAAGGAGTGGGGCCCCAAGCTCTCAGCTCCTCTAGGCCAGAGACTGGGAGGCCACCATCTTCGTTCCCATCCTCCAAAGCGGTACAGAAAGCGTTCAGGAACAAAAGCTCCTGAGAGTGAACCCAAGCAGATTGCTTAGCCTGGCCCCTGGCAAGGATGGTGCAATTCTGCCTCAGGCAAAGACATTTGAGAATCATGGCAATGGGCCCCTTCCCAGAAGATCAGCAAGAACATCCAGCCAAGACCAAGTTTACTGATCAATGAGAACTGTGGAACTCCAGAGCTAGGGGACTACAACACAGAATTCATGGCTCTTTTCCCATGATTCTTTAGTCTTTCAAAGTTAAATTTTTTTAATTTTATTTTTTCTTATTCTCTTTTAAATTTTTCCTCTTTTCTGTTTTAATTTTTAAACTATTTTATCTTATCAATACCTTCTTTAAAAATTTTTTTAATTTTCATTGTTATAGTTTCATATTCTATCCCTTCATCATATTTAACTTTATTTTTTGTATACATATAGGTTTTTCTTTCTTTAAAATTTTGGGATGCAGTTTCTTCTAGTAGATCAAAATATACCCTAAATCTATCACCTGGCTTTGTTCTAGTCTCCAGCCTGATCCAGATGGGGTGGCTGGATTATGGAAATTGGGGAGGGTGTATTCTGCGGTGAGTGCTGTAAATCGTGTGGGACTGATGGCTCACAGACCTGTACCCCTGAAGCAAATAATAATTGTACATTAATAAAATTAAATAAGAAGTCTTTTAATATTTCTTCATTAACTTGTTTAAAAATAAAAAACATGTAAACATAATTTTTTTTAAAACTATATTTTCAAAAAGAACTTTTATTGAGAAAAGTGGAACTGATTTTTTTTTCACTCTTGCAAACCTCTTTAAATATCTGGCTTATATTAGTTTATCAGCTTCTGCATTTAATCTGTTATGATACTGCTCATCATGTAGCCTTTGGAAAATTTAGTTATATGCTTATAAAAGAATGAGAGTGAAAAAACAATACTTTTATGAAGTAGTTCTGATCTTGTGAGCCTCATGAAAGAGTTTCAGAGATCTCCTGCCGCCCCCCCCCCACAACCCATGGATTCTGGGACTGCACTTTGAGAACCGCTGAATTACGATATAGGTCACCTGTGGCTGCAGAGAATGAAATACCAGTGACTTAGAAAAGATAAACATATACTTCTATATTGCCTAAACTTCCAGATATAAGCAGTCCCCATCAGTCATGGCATTCTTTCTGGTTACTCTCCCATTCCTTGTACACATGGCCCCAGTGGCTACCCAGTACCACCTCTACAGGAGGGAAGGGCGTGCTTTGTTCCTTTTGAGTGCATGTCCCAGAATGCATATATCACTTCCCCTTACATCCCATTGGCTCGACCTTGGACAAAAAGCCTATTACTGAGCTGCACAGAAGACTGGGAAATATCTCTAATCTCATTGGCCATATGTTCTATCACTATAGATGAAGGTGAGAATAGATATGGGGATAATTTTTTTTAAGATTTTATTTATTTGACAGAGAGATCACAAGTAGGCAGAAAGGCAGGCAGAGAGAGTTGGGGAAGCAGGCTCTCCACTGAGCAGAGAGCTCAATATGGGGCTCAATGCCAGGACCCTGAGACCATGACCTGAGCAGAAGGCAGAGGCTTAACCCATTGAGCCACCCAGGCACCCTATGGGGATAATTCTTAGTCTCTGCTACATTGACCTTTCTCCCTGGGCTCTGCTGGGCACAGTCCCAGAAAGGAGCTTGGACAAGCCAGGGCTTACTTCACCTGGGCCTAGAAGTTCAAGGGAGCTGGTCCTGACAATGAGCAGCTATATCTCTTTGCCTGCACATATGCCTCACAAAAATAGGACTAACAGAAAACAAGGAGGTCTCAAAGTACGTCGGCCCTCAGACAAGAAGTAGGAGCTCACATCAAGAGCAACAGATGGGAGCTACAAATCAGTCACAATGGAAACTTGCCAGTTAAGAGGAAAGCCCCATGCCTCATCTATAAATGAGGCTCTGGTTAGGATAAAGGCCAAAATCATCAACATGGCTCACAAGGCCCTGTATGATCTCAAACCCTCACCCCAAAACTCATCCCCAGCTACAGTTCATGCCAGTCTATCCATTACCCTCCACATTTTGATCATGTTTCACTCTCCAGTTTGAAGACTATAACTCAGTCCTTGTCTAAGTGTCTTTGCATGTGCTGTTCCATCTCCTGGAATATTCTTTTCCCCCCTAGTGCTTGGCCCATACATGCTCATTCTTCATTCAGGTTTGTGGAATAAACAAAGACCAACTGAATGAGAATAAGCAAAGGCTACTATTCAGAGCTTGCTATCAAGGGAGTCAGCCATGATCACGAGTTTTGGCAGACTCAAAGGCAGGCAAAGGAGTGGGAAAGTTTTATAATGCAAAAAAAGAAGGTTCCAGGTGCACCCTGACTAGAAGCTGTTGGTATGAGAAAACTTAGGTGGAATAACTAGAAGTGGAGTATCCTATGTGATTGGTTAAGGATACATATTTGGCTTTCTGATTGATCCCAAGGTGGAAATAGGGTTGGAAATTAGGGAAACTATTAGTTGTTAATCAAGTCCTTGCCTGGGGTTGTTGTTTGGCTTTCCTGGTCTGGTTGCTAGAGATGGTGGTTTTTCTATAGCTTGACTTACAGATAGCAGGCTGGCTGCCTAGCTTGGTTGTTGTAGATGATGGGTTAGGTATTTGCTGCAGATTGTGGGTCAGAGTTCTATTTCACATTTGGTCTGACCATTGTCCATTGGGATATCCAGTCTCTTGGGTCTCAACTCAGCATTTTTTTCCTAGAAGCCCTCCCCAATTCTACCAGGGTAGGTCCAACTGTAATAAGCTCCTGCAGCTCCCCAAACCCCTCTTTGCTAACTCTCAACAAATTTTTAATTACTTGCCCAATAGGCTATAAGTTTCACAAGGTGATCCTTCTGAAACATTTTATTTTATTTTATTTTATTTTATTTTATTTTATTTTATTTTCCATTCCTCTATGCTCACCACCGAAGTACTTAGCCTATAGTAGAGGCTCAATAAAAAATTATTATATGGATGGATGAGTGAATGATTAGATGGATATCAGACCTTTGCAGAGCTGAGAGCAGTGTTCTGGTGCTTCACAATTGGCAAATTTCCAGGATCCTCTGCAAACAGCTGAAGGCATGAGTTCCATATTAGTTCTGCACCATGAGCCATTATGGCATTCCAACAGAGTCACCCACCAGGCAAAATAAGGTCCCATTCCAGATAAAACTGAGCTGTTTCAAAGATACTCAGTTCTCCAACCATGGGTCTAATTGGTCTGGGACCTAACATCTACCTTGGGGTCTCTATCCTAGACTATGTTTCTTCTTAAGCAGGGACCACTGACAATATCCTACAAAATATTCTGTTGGGTCCTGGTGCTGTCCATTTAGTGAGAAGATTTCCCGTCTTGAAGTTCTAGCATAAACCTGCCAGCTGTAACGTATCTTACTGGTCTGACCCAGTGGTGACCCATTGTGCTCTGTGTATGGGCTGTTTTCTTTTATTTTCCATCCTCTGAAGATTGTCAGAATTCTGCCTGTCTAAGCAATAAATCCATCTTTTCAGGGATCAATTGCTGTGGCTGGCTGCAATGCCTGGAAATCCAATTAACTGAAAAATAAATAAAAAATGAAAAATACACTGAAGCTGTGGCATAAATCAGCTAGAAAATGTTCTGCACATTAAAATAAACAAGGAGAAATTTCAACTTCATTTGTCTTCTTTTCCTTTTTTTAAACCGTGTTATTGATAAATTTAGCCTTGGTTCCAATTTTGTCTTAGCCACGATTTGCTCAAGTATAGATCTGTTGGGATGGCTATCTCTGTTCTAATTATACCCTGCAGGCACTCTCCTTAGAGAAGCCAACTCGGCTAGGATTACCTTGGTGCCATATGTAAAACTTTAGGCCCTCTCTCCCTTCATCTTTTTACACCACATGTGTTCTTAAAGGGGGCATAAATCTGCTCTAACGTCTCATGGGAAATATGAGTTATTTTGGCTTCCTGGGACATTTTGAAAAGGACAAAGTTTTCATCAGTTGGCTGAGTGAAAGGCCTTATGCCTCACTGCTACTGGGTCGCTAGGTTGGAACCATGACACACAGAGCCCATGAGCACTAGACTGCCTTTCTGGTGTGCTCATGGCAATGAACTTCACTCCCAACTGCATCCCCAGGCTTCCTGTCAGTGCCCTGGAAAGGAAAGGGCCCTACTGAGGTCCAAGGAAATGGGCAAATGGCAGAGGCCATCTGGGAGTCACAGAGGGATACGGCCACTTGAACTCCCCTCTGTAACCAGAAAACATATTCATTTCCTATGGGTGTCACTGTAGAAGACAATCAGAGGTTGAGATCCTTATTCACCATCATGACTAGGGTCCAATGTGGGAGGCTTCTGCCACTCACTCACCTTGAGATCTCAGATAGTCATAAGCTGCTCTGGATGTTTCCTTGTGGGTACAATGAGCAGACTGAAATAGAGATTCCCAAGGTCCTTTTAGGTCCCATTGTCCATGATTCTATGTTTGGCGAATAAAAACACATTTTTTATTTAGGGAACATTTGGTGAAATATAAACTAGCTCTTAAGTCCTTCCTTTTTTCCTGATACCTTTCCCATGTCGTCATTGAATTTGTCGTCTCTGGGTTACAAGCATTACACAGACAACAAGCATTGGTCAGGTGATGTTACCATGGAAAACAAGAAAACAAGAAGTCGACTGTGTCTCAACACTTCTCATCAGGAAAGCAAAATGACATAACATTGCTTCCCCAAAAAGCATACTTTCACTTTATCCTACCTCTAAATGCTCCCTGGATAAAACAAACGATATCAACAAATGTGAGAGGAATCCTCTCCTGGGCTTCAAAATGTGGCCCTTTTCAAATTTAGATCACAAATTTTCTGTTATCCTTAAGTGGTTATTGATTTGGTTTTACTGAAAAAAAAAAGAAAAGAAAAGAAAAAAAAGGTATTTTATTTTCTAAATTTGTTTCAAAATTCTGCTTACCCAAAAATCAAACCAAAAGGAGACAGGACAACAAAAAGCGATAATCATTGGAGACATAGTCATGACTACCTAGAGGTAGTCCTGTGATCATAAAACTACTTTGCTGCCAGAAAGAATAGATAACACACAGGGCTTAGGGTCTCTCCTTCAGCCAAGCTGGAGAGTTCAGACTTGTACAAGGAAATTACTGGAAAACAATCTCAATACAACAGAGGGATAAATTTACCCTCTTATTCCCAAGCCTGATCACTATAGTATTTATTTATTTACTCTACAAATATTTCTTGGACACTAACTCTATGCTAGGTACTGTGCTTGGCTAAAGGAAAACAGCAGTGAATACTACAGTTAAAACCTGATTTCTCTTTTTTTTTTTTTTTAAGATTTTATTTATTTATTTGACAGAAAGATAGAGAGCACAAGTAAGCAGAGCAGCAGGCATAGGGAGAAAGAGAAGCAGGCTCTCTGCTGAGCAGGGAGCTGGTTGTGGGGCTCGATCCGAAGATCCTGGAATCATGACTTGAGCCAAAGGAAGCCACTTAACCAACTGAGCCACCCAGGCACGCCAAACTGCCTTTTTTTTGTTGTTTTTTAAAAGATTTTATTTATTTGACAGATAAATCACAAGGAGGCAGAGAGGCAGACAGAGAGAGAGAGAGAGAGGGGGAAGCAGGCTCCCGGCTGAGCAGAGAGCTCCACGTGGGGCTTGATCTCAGGACCCTGAGATCATGACCCGAGCTGAAGGCAGAGAAATTAACCCACTGAGCCACCCAGGCATCCCCGCCAAACTGCCTTCTTGAAGTTTACAGAGGGCGATGCATATATCCAGGGGTTATGGAAACAATGGGTCAATTTCAGGGGAAACAATCACTTATTTAGCATAGTGGACACAATTGTTCTTTTGTTAACCTGTGGCTGCGTTTTTCTAGTGGTGTTGGCATCAAAAAGGCAGCAGGAGCCTGAGGCTCTTATCTTTCCAATCTCTCTTTCTTCTCCAAGGCAGGTAGTTACAAGTACCAAATAAGTTTCTATTCTCACTATGGGGTTTTTTGGTTTAAAACTGTTTATTGATCAATAAAAAAGTAGAAAATCACAGAGTCATTGCCTGGGGAAACTATACTAGTAATTTTACAGCAGGCTAGATAGTAAGGAAAGATTACAAATGTTAGTAGGCAGGAGACCCAACTCCTGCTGAAAACAAGTCAATTCTGACAAAAATCCAACCACCTTACTGACCTTGGAGAGCCTGCACAAGGTCAATGGCGGAGTGAATATGATCCTACTGGTCCTGTTCCCAGTATGTTTACTAGCTCTAGAAAAAAGTGGACAGACATCATATGTACTCCCATATGCTTAAAAGTAATAAACACTGTAAATAACAGACTCAAGTCCTCAAAGGAATGCAAAAGAGAACATACATAGAATTTAGAACAACATTTTAAAATAGATTTTAAAGTTAATTTTTAAAATAGGACTGTCACTGGGACATACTGTTGCCACTGTAACTATTTATATTAATAACTCTGAGTCACCCAACGAGTCTTTGTAAGCTCAGAGAGTATACTGGCAGTATTCATTCATTCTTTCAGTCATCCCTCCTTCCATCTGCTCAACATGGACTACTGTGGGTGTGAGCGTCCAGAGCTTCCACAAGAATACCATTGCCCTAGTTCTTATTCCCAACAATGATCCTAACCTTGGCTCCTTCCAGGAGAACGTTCATTCCAACCTACTCAGTACCTTCCCTTCCACGCACTGGCCTTACTTCTTTAACTTCTCTATACCATAACCCAGATATCCCTAAAATTACTGGAGTCAAATATTTCCAATGTTCTCTGTCTGCTTGCATCCTCACCTACTTCTCCTTCCTCCACAGCCTCATGGGTCACCAACTTCATTCTCTTATATCCACCTTCAACTCCTCTGTTGTCTACTGAATGATTCTCAGACTTGATTTCTTCTATTGGCCTTCTTTAACAGAGGGACAACAGTGTGTTATCTTAAATAGCATCAGGAAAAAGTACCTTTTCAAGAAGTCTGCATGTTCGGGGTCTAAACAGTCATCCAAAACCACAGATTTGTTTATAAGGATCCCTGGAGGATGGTGAAGAGGTAAGTGAAATATTGCCTGCCAATTGTCTCAACAGAGAGGGACACCACCCATTTCCAGGTGAGCTGTCACTTTCATGTTCATGGCAAGGCTCTTGGTCTTCAATCCTGAAACCCAGAAGGTGGGTATCAACTGTCAGCTCTGACCATATCCCATCAGGAGCAGCCAACTGAAGAGAGAGGGTAAAGCTGTTATCATTATTGAATATCTCAGCTTAAAGTGGTTTCTCATTTTCTAGAAAAGGTAAGTTCTTGATGGAATGGCACCCTGGATGGGCAAAAATTGATGGTAAAGAAAAGAATAGGAGAGGCTCACAGCACAGGGTCCTCTCTATGGCAGTCGTGCCAGGTCAGGCAGCACCATTGAGAGTCCTGGCAGATGGGTAGAGCTTAGGGACACTCCACCACTCCAGTAACAGGCACTAAAGGATTGCAGAAGCAGAAAAAAAATGAGAGCCTCGTAGCAAAAGGCATGTTCTCCACCTTTCACTTTGGTCAAAGGGAGACTAGGTTATATCATGGGAGAGCAGCAAAGCCACAGAATCAGGGACCTCCTTCCCTAATAGGAGATTTTACAGTATGGGAGCAGCAAGGTAACTGAAGGTTTTCCCTTTTGTCATTGGGTATCATGGAACTAGAGGGTATTATGCTAAATGAAATAAATCAATCAGAGAAAGACAAATATCATATGATTTCACTCACATGTGTTATTTAAGAAACAAAACAGGATCATAGGGGAAGGGAGGGGAAAAGAAAATAAGATGAAATCAGAGAGGGAGACAAACCATAAGAGACTCTTAATTATAAGAAACAAACTGAGGTTTGCTGGGGGGGAGGGGTGTAGGGGGAGGGGGTAACTGGGTGATGGGCATTAAGGAGGGCACTTGATGTAATGAGCACTGGGTGTTATATGCACCTGATGAATCTCTGAACTCTACCTCTGAATCTAATAATACACTATATATTAGTTAATTGAATTTAAATAAAATGAATTTTTTAATAATTGCAAAAATTTTTAAAAAAGAGCTGTAGTGTCTAGCTTTGGCTCCATATCTAGAATCCATAGGGGCGAGGACTTCAGCTTGAGCCTAAAGACTCAAACATAAGGGATGTATTCAAGGAGAGAACTAAGGACCCTGTACAGTAAGTCCTACGCTGAGAAAAGAGAGAAAGAAGTTGCAGTTTGGCTCTGAGAATAATAGATTGCAGTAAGAAATGATATACTCAATGGTCCTCAATTCCAGGTTTAGGGGCCTATAGCAAGACCTAGAGCAGCAGTGACAAAATTCAGCATCCTATGAGTCTGAAGTGGAAAGAGACTATAGGGAATACATCCATGCCTGAGGTTCTCCCAGGGACCCCAAGAGGCTTTTGTGAGGGTTGTGGCAGAGAGCCAGAGTGAGAATGTGGATTTATGGCCGTCACCGCAGGTGGGGCCAAGATACATGGAGGAGGGCTGCCAGGCAAAGACAATCCAGGCAAAGAGCCCCAGTTTTTCAGCTCAGTGTATCTTTTCACACAGTCATTAGAGATGGCCCTGGCTGGAATGGTGGAGAAGTCCTCCCAAAAGGAAGTTTGTGACGCGTGAGTTTTCCCCACATACACAGGCCCTCACTTCATACACACCCCCACCTCCTCCCACGGATGTAGCAAAGGATGGCATCATCACTCCCACCATGGCTTCTTTGCCTACAGCTACTGTTGATGAACTCTGGTCAAAGAACAAAAGGCCAAGAGACCTGTTGAGTCATATGGATATGCAAAAGACCCATATGACTGAGTTGATCTGATATAGTTAATTAAGAAAAACATCAAACATAAAACTCCATCAGACTCATTTTCCATACAATTCTGGCCTGAATGGCACAAGCCCAGGGCTGAAGTCAGCAACACAGTTCTCCATCTTCCTCTGAAAGGTGAAAAGATCACCTGTACCTTCCACTTAACCCCACTGACCCTCCATAACTCCAACTACAATAAGGAGAACTAGGGACACCTGAGTGACTCAGTTGGTTAAACATCTGCCTTTGGCTTGGGTCATGATCTTGGGGTCCTGGGACTGAGTCCTGTGTTTGGTTCCCTGCTCAGTGGGAATCCTGCTTCTCCCTCTCCCTCTGCCTCTCCTTCAACTGGTTCTCTCTTTCTCTCTCTCTCTCCCATGCTCCCTTTTATTTATTTATCTTAACTTTATCTTTATTTTATTTATCTTTATTTTATTTATTTCTCTCTCTCAAATAAAGAAATAAAATCTTCAAAAAAAAAAAAAAAGAAAAAGAAAAAGAAAGAGGAGAAGGAGAAGAAACTAGTACCTGTAAATGACAGAGGGGTTTCAAGGACTGACAGCATTCCCCAAATTAGTAGAGGATTAGAGGAGTAAGCATTTTCTGAATCCCAAGTATTTATTACAGTAGGCTTTACCCTTTTTATTTTTTAAAGATTTTCTTTATTTGAGAGAGAGAGCATGAGCAGCAGGAGGGGCAAAGGGAGCAGAAGAATCACAGGGCTTGATTCTAGGACCCTGGGATCATGACCTGAGCCAAAGGCAGACCCTGAACTGATTGAGCCACCCAGGCACCCACGACTTACCGTTTTTAGACCTAGAAGTGTTCCTTCCTCTTTACAGATCCTAGGAGATTGATGCTCAGAGCAGGAAGGTGACCGCGCACAGCCAGTGAGTGGAAGTCTCAGAACGAGCAGCTGGATATCCTGATGCATGTCTTCTGCAATTCAGCTGGGACAACTGGATTGACCAGGTGGATCTGTGGGCAAAAAGCAAGCATGATCTGGTTCATTCATGGTGCCTGAAGAATGCAGCCTGCCAGATAAATGCATCCTTTCAGAGCCCTCTGGACTTCGGCTTTCCTATCCTTTCTGGTACGGGAGCTTCTTCAGATGGGCCAATGCCATTTCTGTGGCCTTTTTTTCCCCAAAGGAATAACCAGTCCTTTCTTCTAATTTCTACTTAATAATGTTGCAGTAGTGAACTTCTTCCTCCAGTATCTCCTCATTAAAGGAATGCTGGGTTGGTTCAGAGAAAAGCTGACTTGAGGTCCTCACCTTTGTAGCCGAGCCCTGGTCTCTAATTGGGATCTCTTCAGCAGCCTCCCTGTTGCCAATGGCAGGAAGACTTCTTCAGCTTGGTTATGAATTCTGATTTTTCTACCTTAAGTCTTGAGGACTCCCTACAAATAAAGTTTTAATATAATTGGTTTCAGTGCATCTAGGAGCCTTTTAATTACCCTCTGAAAGATGCTTAGGCAACAGCTTGCTATTAGATTAAACAGTGTCAGCATCTGTATTGTAAACACGAACAGGTTTGCTACATTTTGCAAACCAACATTTGCCTTCTATTATTTTTCTCTCTAAGGAGACATTTTTTGAGGGGTACGGCTCCAATCCAACAAAGCGGACACCATGCCAATGGGAACACCATCTTTTCTCCTTACTTCCCTCAACGTTGGGTCCTGGCTATTTCAGATGCCTTCATAAAGCCGTGGGGCACCTTGCAATCATTCAGGAGCAGATTACACAGCAGGCCAGCTCCACGGGTAGGCCCTCCTTGGCTCTGGCCTCACATGCCCGGCCATTTCACTGCTCATTAGCCCCTTTTCCAGAGAGTGAGCAGAGAAAACAAGAGATGAAATTCAAACCCATCCGTTTGCCTCCTATTAGCTGCTCTAGTTAAAAGTTTAGTGGAGGAGCAGGCTGGAATAATTGATATAAAGTTCGAGGAGTGTCTCTGAATCTCATTTGTTTAAGCTCTTCCTTCCTCCCGAATCACCCACAGGACACAATGTCCTGGCCGCAGGACTGGAATCCTGGCAAGTGGGCGAGGAAGGAAAATAGACATCAGACTTTCTAACAAATCCAAAACTGCATGTTATCTCATACAACCTTTCTGAGTTTTTTAATTAAATTAAGGGGAAAAAAACAAACAAACAAATTATCCTATGCCTAGTAAAAACCAAAATGACTGCTTCTTTCTTTGTCTATTCCATTTATAGAAACCTTACTACAGAGAAATTCACACTTTCAGAAATAATAAATCTTAATAATACCATCAGGAAAACGGACTCTTAATGATAAAGAATTTACACAAGATAACTAAGCAAACATTGCAGCAAGTTAATCTAGGCTTAAATAAACAATTAATAGTGATCATGTAAGATAAGCCCCTCGAAAAGAAGAAATAGAAGTTTGAGCTTTTCAAAAGGAATATTTACCTGTGGATAGAGAGAAATACTTATTAAATTTAAAGAAATAAACAAGCATTGTTTATTGTTGTCTCATACTTTATATTTGTTGGTTTATTCTGAACAGTATTTTAATATTTCATCCAAAAATTCTTTTCCCTCTAAGTGTGTGGTTTTTCTCTATTATATCCAAGTGTATACCCAAACCTGAAAGGTTTTACAGAAGGACTACATCTCTAATCTTTGAATGACATGATAGCATACATGATTTAGTGAAATTCAGTTTATTATCAAATTTGCAAGAATATATCCAAAGCACACAATGAGGTCTCCCTACACATATGATATAGACTCTACTTCCTACATCATTTTATCCAAAATTCAAGGACACAATACCCATAGAGCATGGAGAAATTGAGGGACTGAACTGGAATAGAAGTCAGCTAGGTTCTAGCCCTGCCTCAACACACACCGGCTGTGGAAACTTGGGCCAACTACTTCCCTCCCTGGGTCTCAAGGTGTCCTCTAACTCAACAGTTTTGTGTTCTAGGAGATAGGGGATCAGATCAGATTAGAATCAAGCCCCAAGGAGTTATGGAAGTGCAAATTCAAAGTTCAACTTAGGATATATATGATACTACATGACAGGTTCAGGGCTGGAAACCTCTAATTAACTGGAAATGATGAGGGGGAGGAGTAGCTAGGGCACTCTCAGTCCAGACTCTGAAGCTCAGCACTGGTATTTTATTAATTTTACTCCTCACCTAGATATAATCAGGTTCTCAAAACTCTTTGGCAAGTGGGGAGGGAGGATTTATAAACCATAATGCCAATCTATTAACCTACCAATGGGAATAGATATTTATAGTGACTGAAATACTCCTCATAGCTAGAGTGACTGCTCCTGTTATTAAGGTAACTAGAGCCTTGAACCAGTCATCAAAATATTACCCAGTGAGTACAGAATTAGTTAGAGCTGAACTGCTGCTGGGAGAGGAAGGAACCATATATGGAACTCCTAAGGTCAGCTGAAAGAAAGTGTTCTTAACCAAGGGTCTCTGGTCTAGGCCTGGGGTTCAAGGGATCTGTGACAGTGCTGAAACAGAATGCAAAACTAGAGAGGAATGGGGCCATGTGCATTTTTCTCAGAGTGTCCATAGCGTTCATCAGCTCCTTCACATGGCCCATGATCCCTAAATGTTCATGGACTGTTGGGAAACAGAAGAATAGATGCAAGATGGACAGAGAGGAGTCTGAAGCAGCTCTGAGGAGTCTGAAATCAGGAGCCAGATCTGAGTGGCAGGGTGAGGATTCTCAAGGAAGGGTCAGGGCAGGAAGGATGGGTCAAGCAGAGG
Organism: Mustela putorius furo; assembly: GCF_011764305.1. Classification (NCBI taxonomy): domain Eukaryota; kingdom Metazoa; phylum Chordata; class Mammalia; order Carnivora; family Mustelidae; genus Mustela; species Mustela putorius. The sequence goes on along the minus strand of NW_025421987.1, from coordinate 105,780,577 downwards.
TCTGACCCAAGCCAAGTGGGTTGCCCCCGCACTGACTCCAGGGACCCCACAAGAAACCTCCAACAAGTGTAAAGCTACAAGTCCTGCCATATCACAAGGGTGGGACTCCTATATATCCTGCTGAACAGTGCAGCCAATTCTACAGGATTACTTATAAAAGATACAAGGCATCATGCTGGGTCCCATTCACCCCAACTTCAGTCTAGCTCATGCCAACCCCCTCTTGACCAATCGCTGGCCCTCTATCCCCTGTCTTTTGTCTTCCTCTAAATCCATCCTCTGATTTCTCTGTAGACAAAATGGAACACCTCGGGATGACCCAAGGACACCAGTGGAACACACAAGTATGAGCTCTCACAAAAGCTTTTGTCAGAGTAGATGGTTGACTCATTGAGCCAAGGTGCCCTCACAAATGCAAATTTAAATTAATTAAAATTAAATAAAATTAAAAATTAACTTCTTCAACCTCACAAGCCACATGTAAAATGCTCAATAGCCACATGCACTTAGTAACTACTGCTGTTGGACAACACATGTCTAGGATATTTCCATCATCACAGAAGGTTCTTTTCTATAGAACCCAGCACTAAACTCTATGACACAAACAGTAATCCCAATAATGATTCAGAGAAGGGTAGAGCCTGAAGTGGGCAGAAATAGCTAAAATGCTTCAGGGAGGAAAATGGACTTACACTGAGCCTTAAGATGAGATGAAACCACTGGTAGGGATATTTGATTGGAAGCATGGAACAGAGGTGAGAATGAAGAGAAGAAATGGGCACAGGCCTGACTGGAGTCTGATGCATGTTCATGGTGAATATATACTACAGGGATGAGGGAATGAGTGAATGACAGGAGACAAGGTAAGTAGGCAGGCTGGAGGCAGATTGCATAGGCACTGCTGTACCTGGCACCATGAGTTAGGCCTGACAATAATAGCTACCAACCCTGGCTGCCACTTACTTAATGCTCACTGTATTTTAAGCTTCATATCAAGAGATTTATATAAATTATTAAATATAAATCATTAAATTTACTCCTTACAACACCAAGAGGTAAGTACTTTTAACTCTTGTGATGAGAATGACAAAACTGATGTTAGGGGAGTTTAGGTAACTAACACCATGAATAAGCAGCTTGGAAATGGGGGGCTGTGATTCACCCCCAGTGCTGCTGTTTCTAGTACTTTCACCCTATACTTGCATGCCTCTGCCTGTCCTCCAAACATCTTTCTATTTAATTAAGAAGGGTTTTGCCTTTACACTTTGCCATGCATATCAAGTTTCTAAGGTATTGCTTCTGGAAATCACTTTATCATTTTCTGACACTAAGGGGAAAACTCTGTCAACACGGCCCCATCCAGGTCCTTAATAGTTTACACCATGTGACATCTGCCAGAGGAGGAACAGGATAGAAGGAGTTTGGAAATACAACACTTGGTCCTGTGGTGTGGATAAGAAGCATCTAGACAAAAAGGCCGGTGTATTCAAGGTCTTACCAACTTTTCAGTTGATGTTTAGGCCAAAAGTCATTTCCCTGACTCCGGAGCTCCATCCCTCATCTATCAGGGATACAGGGCAGGATTCCTGGCTCCGCAGGCTCTGGCCACCTTTGTGGCCCCTCTCATCATCTCTCATTCCCCTGAAAAACTTGCTTGCTTACCTTTGTGTAGGTTTGGGTTTTGGAGTTTGCATATATGGACTCTTTCCCCACTTAACTATGACTACCATTTTTGCTGGCTGCTCCAGGGGCTGATGGGGCCTTGGATGTGACTGTAGGTTGGAGTAAAATGTTTCCCACAAGAGAAAGAGAAGTTAACATGCTTTTCCAGGCGTCTGTACTTTTTCTATAGAAATAGAATACTTCATTAAGTTAACAAAGCATAACAATTCATCTCAAATTATTATAGATAAAAATTGATTACAGCATTTAGAGCAAGATTTAAAGAAATGCATATACCTCATTCCTACTGTTAGTGGTCATCATTCACTGTTTAATCTGATCTTGGCACTCACAGCTTAAACTCGAATTCACCCTGTGTCTTTCCTTAGAGTTTAAATCCTCTTCAAGTTTGACACTGGCTTTTTTTTCTTCTTCAGGGTATTAGAGATTTTGGCACCAAAAATATTCCACATGGTGTCTCTCCAGCTTTTCCCAATTTTAGCTACCTTCACACAGCTTATCAGTAAGAAGTGCCCACTGCAGTCAGCATTCTAATCAACTGTCTTGCCGTCTAATCATTCTGTTCTTCTCCTGAGATGATGACCTTTCACTCCACACCATTTGCCAAAAGCCAAGAAGAGAAATTAGAGTCAAGCCACGTAGTATACATGGTGCAGAACACACACACGTGCACACACAGTAGCTTTCCTCCTTCTTTTCACATGAGATAATTTGACACAAAGGGGAAGGCCTTCTTCAATCAGCTCTTCTGTCCGTGGTAGTCAACTGTTTATTTTCTTACTTGATTGTTTCTTCTTTTTTTCCTAAGGTTTTATTTATTTATTTGAGAGAGAGAGAGAGCCACAAGCAAGGGGAGCAGCAGGCAGAGGGAGTGAGAGAAGCAAACTCCCCACTGAGCTGGGAGCCTGATGCAAGGCTCAATCCCAGGACCCCAAGATCACAACCTGAGCCAAAGGCAGAAGTTTAACTGCCTGAGTCACCTAGGTGTCCCTGGTTGTTTCTTTAATAAGGGCTAAAGACCTCCCAACTCAATTCATAATCCTCCTTCTACCTACACAATATTTCAACAGAATATAATATTTTTAAGTCAAGATTGAGAAAAGTTTTTCTACAATATCTTATTTTAGTAGGTTGTCAGATATAAGGGTAAAACATCCTATTCCTATGTACAAAAATAGAATTCAAATTTGTACATTATGGGAATCAGTTCTTTCTGGGTTCTAGGAGGAAAGTTGCTCTTATAACAGAATCAAAATCACAGGGAATGCCAAATGCCGACTGATAAATTTGAGGATTACTGGAGCTGGGAAATCATCATTTTGTAACCATTAGGGCAAAGATTGGTTCAAGCAAGAATCATCAATGGTTGCTAAATCTGGAGGGGATCACTAATGGGGAGCAGAATATCAACATCGTCTTAAGGGGTCTCCTTAAAGGCGGGTGAACAAAATTAGCATTACCAAAAAGAGGCAATCAGACTATATGTGCCTCCAGATGTAGTACTAGCCGAAGGTTATGCCTGGAATGTATAACCTGAACCTAACTGTCAGGAAACATCAGAGAAACTCAAAATGAAAACATTTTTTTTTAAGTACTGAATTTTTCAAAAATACCAATGTCTTCAAGAGAGAGGGAGGCAAGCCATTAGAGACTCTTAACTCTAGAAAGCAAACTGAGGGCTGCTGGAAGGGAGTTGGGTAGGGGGATGGGATAACTGGGTCATGGGCACTAAGGAGGGCACATGATGTAATGGGCACTGGGTGTTATATGCAACTGATGCATATTCTAAATTCTACCTCTGAAACTAATACTACACTCTCTATGAACTAACTTGAATTTAAGTAAAATTTTGAAGAAAAAAAAAAAAACCAATGTCTTCAAAGCAAAAGAAAGGCTATAGAAATGTTCCAAGTTAAAAGTGACTTAAAAGCATTGTAATAACTAAATGTAATGCTTGATCCTCGACTGAACCCATTACTGAAAGGGGGAAAAGTGCTATAAAGAACATTATTGGGTCAACCGAAAAAAATTGGAACATAGAAGCCAGATTAGCTCCTTGTACTGTGAATTGTATTGTAATGTAAATCAATTGTGTTGTGGCCCAAGAGGCTATTTTTAGTCTTAGGAAATATACACTGAGATGTTTAGAGGTGAAGGCAATGAGGTATACAATGTCATTTAAATCATTCAGGAAAAAATTATATGCATGTATGTATGTGTTAGGGCACAAGCACACACAAATGATAAAACAAATCCAACAAGATGTTAACAATACGTGAATATGGGGAAAGAGTACATGTTCTATGTTCTATTCTTGTTCTTGCAACTGTACTATATATTTAAAATTATTCCCAAATAAAAAGTTAACAACCACACACTCATACACATGCACATGGAAATTTGTGAAGGAAAATTTCAGGAAGGAGGACCAACCATCTCTATCCTAATGCCCTCCCTGGAAAGACACCCGTCTCCATTTATCCCAGCCCCTCACTCCTCTAGGAGAGATGACTTCTTAGAGCATCACAATTGCTTCCAGTGGTAGTTTGCTCTTCCCACCTGCCTTGGCTCAAACATTAATAAGAATTTTTCTCTTGGTCCAGCTGAGATAAAGGTGAAAAAAGTTTTTCAATTATTGTCTTTAAAAAATTTTAGGGAAAAGAAACAAAAGGAATAGAAAATGTAAGTATAAATCCAGGTGAGTTACAGGCAGATTTCTCATCCTTGAATTACCAAATCACTTGACAAAAATTGGCCAGCACCATTTATTGCACTCACCTAAATTCACCATACCCCTTACTTACTCGACTTACCCAAAGTTAATGTGCCTTCATCTATTTTTCTCGGCAAAGAGATTCACTAGTGGCCATGTGACCTTATGGCCAGTGCCATCAGCCTGGAATTCTCCTTGCCTCATACAAATGACCTCTCCTTCCATAAATAGTTGGAGTGCTCACTAGTAATTAGAAATGAGGTGTAGCTCTTCATTCCCTGTCCTCAAAACCTCAGTAGGTATCTCAATGTCTTAATGTAATGTAATGTAATGTAATGTAATGTAAGTTGGTGGGAGTTTCACCCCAACCCATGAATTCTGCAAGAATGAACTGTTAAGTTTGATTGATTATGGCTAGATTTTCATGAGCTGAATTTAAAGATTATTGAATGCTACTTACAGTGCCTAATAAAGATTTTTATTCTTTTAGTTAAAAAAAAAAATGAAGTCAAGGGACACCTGGGTGGTTCAATTGGCTAAGCGTCTGCCTTTCATTCAGGTCATGATCCCAGGGTCCTGGGATCAAGTCCCACATTAGCTCCTTGCTCAGTGGGGAGATTGCTGCTTCTCACTCTGCCTGCTGCTCCCCCTTCTTGTGCTCATGCTTTCTCTCTGAATAATACATAAATAAAAATCTTAGAAAAGAAGAAGTAGAAGTAGAGATAGTAGTAGTAGTAGTAGTAGTCGTTGTAGTCAGGGGCACCTGGGTGGCTCAGTTAAGTGGCCAACTCTTGATGTTGGCTCAGGCCATAATCTCCGAGTCATGGGATAGAACCCCAAATTAGGCTCTATGCTTAGTGGGGAGTCTGCTTGGTATTCTCTCACTCTCTCCCCCCACCACCATTGACTCACGTGCTTGCTCCCTCTCTTTAAAATAAATAAATAAATCTTTTAAAAAAAAAAAAAAGAAATCAGTGTTCTACTGAATCATAAGTTCCTGCTTATGTCTGTGGAGAGGTCTGCAGTTCATTGGCAGAACAGAGATGATAGACATACTCAGGGCCCCATTATCCTCCCTGGATCAGGCATCATCTCCGCCAACTTGTCCCAGTGGTCCTGAAGACACATTCAAGGCCATTCCTTACCCCATTACTGCCACACTTTCACCACCACCCACACCACCCCCTCACCTTCACTGCCAAGAACACAGCAAAGATGAAAAGCTCTTTTCCCACACAATATCAGTACATACAGCCAAAGAGAAGAAGCCATTTGATCATGTACCTCCTCTGTCCAGATGCCTCTTTCTCAGATCCCAACCTAAATTTGTTCTTAATCCTAGTTACCTTTGGTCTAGCTTTCCAAGTAGTTTATTTCTTGTGTTTCTGTCCAAGTTGAGTTTATATTAGTTACACTAGGCTAAATTGCTGTCACGAACATATTCACAAATGTAATAGCTCAAACACAAAAAGAAAAATTAATTTGCCCATGTAATTATTCAAGGCAAGCATTTCCAAATCAGCAGGAAGCTCTTCATTGTATACTGATTCAGGGACCAGTCTCTTTCCAATTTGTGGCTCCACTATCCTGTAGAGTCCCATCATCCCTGGCAATCTCTGCAGTCAGCTGGTGAAAAAAGAAGAACTACAAAATGTCCACCTGCCTCTTAAAGGCCACAGCTTAGAAGTGGTACACATTGCTTCCCTTCATAATCCATTGGTGAAAACTGGTCACACGACCCCAGCTACTACAAGGGAATTTGAGAAAATGTCGTCTGTGGATGAGCAGTTCTTCCTATTACTACATTGGAGAAGAGAGGAGATTTTGGGTGGACAGCCAGCAAACCTGGCCACAGACCTTAAACAAAGAAATGGGGAAGGTTTGGGTTATGGAAATCACATAGGAAAAAAACATAAGGAACCTGAAAGTTTCTTTTTTGAATTACATTTTTTCTTTGAGTTACTTTGATTATTTTTAATTTCAGGGAAATCTGTGCCTTAGAATTACATTGATATAACTATTTGTATTCTCTATTCTTAACTTGTTTACTAAAAGTTTTGAGGCAGATACTAGATCCAAAGAGAGAGAAAGAATGGTATTGACTTTTGTTTAAGGCCAATGCAGATATTGTAGGTCAAAATGCTTTGCCAGGCAGAAATCAGAAAACTCTTGGGCAGTCTCGTTTTCCCAGGGGTCTAGTCCCTGAATACCTCTCCAACATTGTTTTCTACCCATCTCCCCTTAGACATCACACTCTAGCCTTCCTGCCTTGCTTACTCTTCTGAGAAGATTCCAAGAATACTCTTGCTCCATGACATTTGCATTTTCTCTTCCCCTTGCCTGGCACACTTCCTCCAGATAGTTCCATGGCTTGCTCCCTTACTTTAGGATCACTGAATAAATGTGGTCACTTTAGAGAGGCATTGTCCAACTTTCCTACTCAGTAGAAAACAGAATTCTCTCCCCAAGTCCCACATAACTTCTCTCTTTTTTAAAAAAATATTTTATTTATTTATTTGAGAGTGTGAGCAAGCATGAGCTGGGGGAGGGGAGGTGGGAGAGGGAGAGAAAGTATCCCAAACGGACTTCCTGCTGATCATGGAGCCCAATGTGGGACTTGATCCAACGATCCTGAGATCATAACCCTACCCAAAATCAAGAGTCAATCACTTAACTGGCTGAGTCACCCAGGCACCCCAACTTCTACCCTTTTATTCTGTATTTTCTTCGTAATACTTATTACTACCTCTATATATTATATATTTATTCATTTATTTGTTTATACCTGTCTTCCTCACAAGCATGTAGGCTGCTTATAGGCAAAGACCATGCTTTACTTATTGCTGTATAACCAGCAACTTAGATTTGCTTGGCACTAAGCAGATGCTCAGTATTTATTGGATGAATGAGTATATTTGGTTAGGTATGAGCAAAGCCATAGAAATAAATATTTTTTAAACCACATTAATATTTAGAAATTTCTCACAAAAAAGAAGGTTTTTTGTTGCTCTAATTTTTTTTACCATTTTTTTTAAATAATGGATGATGACTGGACATCCACATACAAAAGGATGAACTTGGATGCCTTCCTCACATCATACAGAAAAATTAACATCAAATTGATCAAAGTCATAAATACAAGAGCTAAAACTGTAAAACTCTTAGAAGAAAACATAGAAGTAAATCTTTGTGACATTGGATTAAGTATTGGTTTCTAAAATGTGACACCAAAAGCAAATTGCTAAATTTAAAAATGGATAAATCAGACTTCACTGAAATTTAAAGATCTTCATTCTTCAAAGGACACCATCAGGGCACCAGGGTAGCTCAGTTAGTTTAGTGTCTGACTTTGGCTCAGGTCATGATCCTGGGGTCCTGGGATCAAACCCCACATCAAGGAGGGAGCCTGCTTCTCCTTCTCCCTCTGCCTCCTGCCTCACGCTCTCTCTTCTGTGCTCTCTCTCTCTCTCACTCTTTCTCTCTCAAATAAATGAAAAAAATCTTAAAAAAAAAGACACCATCAAGAAAGTGAAAAGACAACCCACACATAATAAGAAAAATGTTTTCAAGTCATGTCTGTGATGGAGAGCTTATATCTAGAAATAAAGAACTCCTACAACTCAATAATAAAAAGGCTAATAACCCAAGTTTAAAATGGTCTAAGGATAAGAATAGACATTTCTCCAGAGAAGATATACAAATAACTAATAAGCACATGAAAGGATGCTCAACATTATTAGTCATCAGGGAAATACAAATCACAATAACATGAGATACCACATAAGGCCCACTAGAATAGCTATAATCAAAAGACAAAGGTTGGTGAGGATATGGAAAAATTGGACCCTCACTGCTGATGGGCATGTATAATATAAAATTTTAGCCACTTTGGAAAAAACTCTGGAAATTTCTCGACATGCTAAATATAGAGTTATCCTATAACTCAGCAAATCCATTTCTAGGTACAGACCTAAGAATGATGAAATCTTATATCTACACAAAAATGTGTCCATGAATGTTCATAGCAGCATTATTGATAACAGTCAAGAAGTAGAAACAACCCAAACTTCAATCAACTAATGAATGAATACATAAAATATGGATTGTTCAGTGAAATATTACTAGGCAATACAAAGGAATGTGTGTGGTGTATGCTGCAACATGGATGGCCTTTCGAAACATCATACTAAGTGAAAGAAGCCAGTCATAAAACACCACATACTGTGTGATTCTATTTACACAAAAGGTCTAGAATAGGCAAATCTATAAAGACAAAAAGTGGGGAGCCTGGGTGGCTCAGTGGACTGGGCATCTGATTCTTTGATTTTGGTTCGGGTCATGGTCTCAGGGTTGTGTGACAAAGCCCCCAGTTGGGATTCGTGCTCAGCGGGGTATCTGCTTCTCTCTCCCCTCTCTCTCTGGCCCTCCCCATGAATGTGCTCTCTCTCTAAAATAAATTAATTAAATTTTAAAAAGACAAAATGTTCACTGGTTGCCTCCGGCTGGAGGAGTGGAGAAGAATGGAGAGGGTTTGCTAATAAGTACAGGGTTCCTTTTGGGGGTGATGAAAGTTATCTAACAGAGGTACACATACTGTGAACACACTACAAACCATTGAGTTATGTACTTGAAATGGGGGAATTGTGTGATGTGTGAATCATAAAAATTTTTTAAATAATAAGTCCTTTGTTAAGTTTCCGTTTCAGGGGAAGAATTAAATCCATATCATAACTCTGTTTGGGGTACTTTACCTAAACTACTTACAGTGTTCTAGAGCTGCAGTTTTCAAAGCATGGTCCCTGAGCCAGAGAAATCAGGGTCCCCAGTAATTTGTTAACAGATTCATGGCTCCTGCTCCAGAACTACCAAATCAGAAATTCTGGGGTGGTACGAGCAACACTTGTTTCAATAAGGCCTCTAGGTAATTCTAATGCTCCCTGAAGTTATTCGACCCACTTCTTAGGAGGAAATGAAGATCTCTTTCCCTAAGACAAATCTGACTGTACAAAATTCCTATACCACCTCCACCCTCACTGTCCCGACCACAGTCTTCTTAAATAATTATGCAGGGCTCCTCTGCTCTTTTCCTTTCTTCTTTCTCCACACATGCCATTAAATCATGGCCTGCTCTGTGTATTACTACACACTCCCACCTCTCTGACCTCCTTTCTCTATGGGGCCAGGCTGATAGAAGTAATATTCCAATATCTGGGTTCAAGGGAAGCTAGGAAATCCCACTTCTTCGTCTTGAGACCTCAGGCACATGGAAAACGCGGTCTCCTACTAGAGCATGCTGCATGGCCCCATTTGGTATTTGATTCCCAATTTATTAGTGTCGCTCTTATATACAGCTCCCTTGAAACTCTGGGGAGAAGAGGTGTTCATCAGGCCAGGATAGAGATATGCTGAGTGACTTATAATAATGCCAAAATTTCACTCTTAGTCCCAAGTACCCACCACCATGACATTTACCAAATCTTACTACATTTACCTGCATACCGAACACCCAAACTTCTTATATCAACTTACTTTGTTTCCCCTCACCTCCACCTAGAGGATGGGCATGGTTGGTGAACAGCCATGGATAATGACCTTTATGTGCTCACTGTAGTTTGCCGGAAAACTCGAGGGCATATGCAGATGGTCTAGGGTCTTGGAGAGTCAGTGGTGGAACCAGTGGCTTTAGGCAGCATAGCTTCAGGCCCACCCACTACTAAACAGTAAACCCCTTGTCTAAATTCTACATATAGGTCATTCACCCTCACATGGCTCATACCAGGGTGTAGGTGACTTCTATCAGCCACGTTTAATGTGCACACATATGTGTGTATATACTATATCCAGAGACATGGAAATAAATCTCTCACCAGCTCCCTTTCCACACCAGAAAATAGAAATAGAGAAAAATTAAATAACTGCAAACCCAGAGCTAAGTTATCAGAAACCAAATTAAAGCTATTGGTGTTTATATTGAAACATCTCTACCTCTGAAATCTCATTTCTTGCAACTTTCCATATAGGATCCTGTGTTGTATTATTTATAAGAGAATTATAAGAACCATTTCACAATATATGTAAATGAAACCATCACGCTGTATGCCTTAAATGTATATGTCAATTATTTCTCAATAAAACTGGAGGAAAAAAAAAGAAAATAATATTCTGTCCTCCCTTGACAGCATTTTCTGGCTGCAGAAACCACTGCAGCCATGAAGTAACAGAATGATTTCGGTAATGTTTCCATAGCTACCTTGCTTCGAAGTGTGGTTTATTCTGTCTTAAAGTCTACTGACCTATTTGTGTTCTTATTTAAAGTATTTTCAATCTAATCTCTTGTCTGCCTATTATTGTCTACCATTCTTGTAATTCCCATATTTAAGGAGGTCCTGGATGCATAAATATATGGTAAGCAGGCCTTCCAGTTACACAGAATAACGTGATGCTTTTTTTTTTCTTTTTTTTTTTCTTTTTTTTCTATTCCTTTCTCATCTGATGTGTGTTCCTTGTGTCCTGCCCTTGCATCCTAAGGAAATGTTCCCGAGGTTTTGGGAGGTAAAGCCTGTTTAAGGTGCACTGGTGCCCTCTCGTGGTCGCTTGTGGGTCCTTCCTGGAAGCCTCTTCCACAGATAGACAGTTGTCTTGAAAGAAGTTAATGAGAAATGATCACTCAAAATGCCATTGCTGATTGTCACAGCTTTCCTTCTGCCCATGTTTTTTGCCCCCTACAGGCATGAGGTTTCTCTAGGATAGGCAGGCTCTTCCGGGTGGTAGCATAACCCTAAGGGTTACAGGACTCTGCCCTTCCTTCCAAGGCAGAGGTCTCATTACTAACGAATGCTGTTCAAGGGTTAAGCCATGGGAAGTGACCCGGACCACATCTCAAAAGAAGAGGATGCACCAAACAGCTCTCAGAAAGGCTCTGAAATGAAGGCAACCCACAGAAAAGGGAGATGAGGCTTCATCTCCCCAGAACATAGCCCACCCTCAAAAGAGAAAGAAAGCTTTTTAGAAGCTAAAAAAAAATGAAGCTCCAGTTCTGGGTGAAAAATCAATCCAAAACAACCAATAAAATTTTAATTGATTCAATGCAACTAACTTTTTTTCCAATAAACATGATAGGAATGATACACGATCCCATCATTGTCCAATGTGGTCTGTGTCCAATGCTTTCTGTGATGGTGGAAGGTTCTCTGTCTGTGCTATCCAATACAGTAATCACTACATGGACCACTGAGCATTTGAAATGTGGCCAGTGCGGAAAAAAAAAATAAATGTGGCCAGTGACGCTGAGAAGCTGAACTTTGTACTTCATTTCATTTTAATTAATTCAAATACCACGTGGGCTAGTGGCCACCATTTTGGATGACACAGGTTGAGGGGGACAGACAACCACAATATAAGCAGAGTTTATAGTACAGGAAAGTACAAAGAAATATCCATGGTGGGAAGGACAAGTTGAGATGATCAGAAAAGAATCCTAAAAGACCAGGCATTTGAGCTACACCTTGAAGAATGGAGCCAAGAATGTACTAAGGAACTCTTTCTTACTAGGCAGAGATGCTAAGGAATGCATTCTAGCTGGCAGAAATAGTATGCCCGATAGCATGGAGGTGGGAGACTGTATGTAAGTGTCAAGGGAACAGAGGTGTGGAATGTGAGGTGCCTGTGGCTGGAAGAGCTACCGGAAGCATCCATAGAAATGAGGAATCTGAGGTCTTGCCTGCCTTGAAGGGTATTTTGGTTAAAATCAATAGTCAGTAGAACTATACTAATCTCTCCAGAGGCTAGGAGGGAAAATGGGAGCCTGTTCTAGCACTAGGGCTCTGGGGCAGAAGTCACTGAGGTTTGCCATCAGAGTTCTAGTTTAGGTTTATTAGCCTAATGGCTGTGTGTGGAGAAGTTACAGGGACCAGGCCTCAAGACAGAGTATCAGCAGAGAATCGTTGTAACAGTTGGCCCAGTGACAAACAGGGAAGGGACTTCATCAGAATGAGGGAGACCCTGGCCCCCCAATCTCCCACATATGATACATCAGAACTATCATGCTGCTCTAACCATAGTGAAGCCAAAGACTCAGAACAGCTTCATACCCTAAGACACATGCCATTCAGCAAGCAAAAATTAATTTCAAAATAATTTGAGTTCTTTCTTGCATTTCTCAGACACCTTTGCACAGCCTCCATTCATACCCAGGCACCTTGAAGGCCACAGCACTCAAAGAAATTCTCCTTCCTCTCCCATCTACTTCACTCATGCCCCACAGCAGCTCTCACATGTCCCCCTCCCCACACCCTCAAACTGCATGGGAAACTTTTCCATCACTAGGTCCTGAGCTTTCTGTGTTTCTTCTTTCTCTCTTCCTCTCAGCTCTCAGCTCGCAGCTCTCTCTCCATCCCCTAGTCTCCATTTTCTGCCCTTCTAAACTGCAAGGAAGTAGTTTTCTCACTGTGTAGGGGAGAGCAAGAAGCAGAGCCTGCAAAGCCAAAACAACCCTTCTTCTCTCTCTCTCTCAACACACACACACACACACACACACACACACACACACACACAAGCTTATCCCATACACAGAAAGACACCCTAGAGAGTCTGGTAGTCTACTGTCTTCACTTCTCCTCCCCCTGCTTTTTTTCCCATCTTTTTCTGGAGTAATTTCAAAGTAGGGGCCTCGGACCAGCAGCATTGCGTCACCTGGGAGCTAGTCAAAAATGCGTGCATGAGCCCTAGTCCAAACTACTGAATTCCAGGCTCAGAGGAAAGGGCTCAGGAAACTGTTTTAATGTGCCTGCCAGGAGACTCTAATCATTAAATTTGAAGAATCACTGGCCTAACAGATTTGAAAGCCATTAATCTCCTGTGCCTGTAGAGGTGCTGCCCAGTGAACTTGACTAGATCCATCTGCCCCTTTTAATAAATCTTGGGACTGGGTAATGAGAAGTTTCCCAGCCAGAGACATGGCCATATTCACACTTAACCCTCCCTCCCTACAAGAGTGTTGGCTAGGGCAGTGTTTCATGACCTCTTGTACATCATGGCTAATGAGGAAAATGAGAGGATTTAGAGACACATGAGTAAACACAAGGTGATCTCCACCAGAGGTGCCCCGGTATGGGGACGACAGTATACCTGGGGATAAGCAGTCAAAAGATTTCCCTGTCTGCCTTGAAGGAAGCAAATGTGAGACCGTCTCCTAAGAGTCAAATATTGGGTTTTGTCTCACCTATACTAGGGCCCTGAAACTCAGCGAGTGAAAGCCTAACTCGTTGCCACAATCTTGCTGGTAGCCCATTCGGCCATATAAGGAGCCCCTTAGAGGGATGAGTCTTACCCATATCAATTTCGGCTTCCAATTCCAGCCCTAGGAGCTCAGATCTATACTTGGTTACTTAAACCTGTTCCATGTGATCTATTCATCTGGTCTCCCTTAGTCCTAATAGAAATACTGCTTATCAACAGGAGAATCAGAATGAGCTTTCAAGGTAGTGATGACATCCAATGTTTTCCTGACTAAACTTTGGCCTTTGGTTCTCCTGCCGCTTAGCAGACTGCCTGCTGCAGTCCTTACTCTAGTAAAAACACAGGCAGGATACACTTCTTAATAACTTGTGCACGTGTATGAATCCAGCATAGAAATTATAGCTGTGGTCCACTTTACCACACATCCGATCCTGGGCGTTGGGCAGTCCTGCTCAGGAAAGCCCATCTTTGGTGAGTCTGTGCTTATACTTACTTCCTCATCAAGGCATCAATTTCAAACCACTTCTCCCCATCTCTGTGATTTCTTCATCCCCTCTTCCTTCCCTTCTTTCCCTCAGTTATTCTCCTCTTTCCCTCAGTTATTCTCCCTTTCCATTTTTTTCTTGTTTTCATACTTTTCCCATGAAGGAAAAAAAAGTAGATTACATTAGCTGACGTGTACTGGAAAGAGCACCCAAGTTGGAATCCAGCTCCCTCAATTGAACTGTCAGCTCTCTAATGATATATCTATAAGATGTAGATAATAATGCTTTTTCTCAGAGTTTATAAACAATTACTGAATGGCTTCAATGCACTGAACACTGTGCTAGGTATTGGGGATATATTAGTGATCACTAATAACCATACACTAGCAATTGTGAGAGGTACTCTGGAAGATGATACAGAGTGTCGTAATGGCATCTGGCATGAAGGTTCATCTTTTTCAAGAGGGGCTTAGAGTTGGCACAAGTGTATGACAGAACATTGTAAACAATAGGATCATATGAAAATGTAAATTATTTTTTTTAATGTAAATTAAAGGCACCTGGGTGGCTCAGTGGGTTAAGCCTCTGTCTTTGGCTCAGGTCATGGTCTCAGGGTCCTGAGATAGAGCCCCGCATCAGGCTCTCTGTTCAGTGGGGAGCCTGCTTCTTCCCTCCCTCTGCCTGCCTCTCTGCCTACTTGTGATCTCTCTTTCTGTCAAATAAATAAATAATCTTAAAAAAAGAAAATGTAAATTATAATAATTTTTATTTTGATCTATTTCTTCTCTCTCTTTTTTTCCTCATTCCTCTTCCTTCTCTTGTTGCTTTGGTGTAGGGGGTGCCTCAAATCAATTCTAGATTCTCAAGCAAGGATTACCATTTATAGATTCAATGCAAGGTACCCAAACCAATACAGCAACTTGTATCCAAACCCACCTATATATTCAATGCAATCCTTACCAAAATTCCAATTGCATTTTCTAAAGAAACAGAAAAAAAAAATGATTCTTAAGTTTGTATGGAATCACAAAAGACCCAAGCATCCAAAGCAATCTTGAGAAAGAAGAGTAAATCTGGAGGTATCACACTTCCTGATTTCAAACTATACCTCAAAGCTATAGTGAGTCATCAAAATCATATGGTTCTAGCATAAAATCAGACACATAGACTGATGGAAAAGAAATGAGAGTCCAGAGATAAACCCATGCATATACAATCAACTAATATTTGACAAGGGAGCCAAGAATATTCAATGTGGAAAAGATAGTGTCTTCAATAAATGGTGCCAGGAAAACTGGATAATCACATTCAAAAGAAAGAAACTAGACCCATATTTTTCTCCATTGACAAAAATTAACTTGAAATGGATTAAAGACTTAAATGTAAGACCTGACACTATGAAACTCCTTGAAGAAAATATATACATCGGTTATGAAACCCTGACATTGGATTCAGCAATGTGTTTTGTTTTGTTTTGTTTTTGTTTTTTGCTTAAGACATACAAAACACAAGCAATAAGAGCAATAAAGGCAGAAATAAACAAGTGGGACTACATCAGACTGAAAAGTTTCTGCAGAGCAAAAGAAATGGTTGATCAACATAATGAAAAGGCAATCTACAGAATGGTAGAAAATAACTGCAAATCATATATAAGGGGGTTAATATCCAAATATATTAAGGAACTCCTACAACTCAAAGGCAAAGATAATAATAATAACAATCCAACTTTAAAATGGGCAAAGGACCAGAATAGGCATTTTCCCAAAGAAGACATACAGATGGCCAATGGGTGCATGAAAAGCTGCTCAGGATCACTCATCATCTGGGAAATGCAAATCAAAACCACAGTGAGATATCACTTCATCCCTGTTACAATGACGATCATCAAAAAGACAAGAAATAACAAGTGTTGGCAAAAGTGTGTAGAAAGGGGACTGACTGCATTGTTGGTGGAACATAAACTAGTATAACCACTATGGAAAACGGTACAAAGTTTCCTCAAAAAACTGGAACTGGAACTACCATATGACTCAGCAATCCCACTTCTGGGTATATATCTGAAGGAAATGAAATCACTATCTCCAAGGGATATCTTCACTCTCATGTTCATTGCAGCATTATTTACAATACCCAAGATATGGAAATAGCCTAAGGGTCCACTGATGGATGAATAAAGAAAATACAGTATGTTTAAACAATGGAATATTATTCAGCCATAAGAAAGAAATTCCTGTCATTTGTAACAACGTGGATGAAACTTGAGGGCTTTGTGCTAAGTGAAATATATCAGACAAAAAAAGACTAATACTAATATGCAAAACCCATAAAAGTCAAACTCATAGAAATAGAGAACAGAATGGTGTTTGTCAGTGCTGGGGAGTAGGGGGGAGGTTAGAGGAAATGGGGAGCTGTTGGCCAAAGGACAAAAACTTCCAGTTATAAGATGAGTCCTGAGGATGTCATGTACAGCTTGGTAACTACAATTAACGTACTGTACTATATTCTTGAAAGTTGGTAAGAGAAGAGATCTTAAAAGTTCTCAACACACAAACACACACACACACACACACATAACTGTGAAATGATAGATGTGTTCACTAAACTTATTGTGATACTATTTCACAATATATATGTATATCAAGTCATCATGTCATGCACCTTAAACTTACACAATGTTATATGTTAATTATATCTCAAAGCTGGAAAGATACAATAAAATAAAATAAAACCACTAGATATTTATACAATCAGAAAAACGCTTGGTAAATATTTAGGGAGAATGGGATGGAATACCGGGTTTGGAAATAAGGATGAATCTTCAAGAATTTTTTAAATAAGGTAAGCATTTATTCAGCATTTATTGAATATCCACACCTGCCAGATGCCATGTCAGGCACTGAAGATACAGTGAAAAAAGACATGTGCCCTTCTGGTGCTTACCCCAAAGATACAAATGTAGTGATCCAAAAGAGTACCTGCACCCCAATGTTCACAGCAGCAGTGTCCACAATAGCCAAACTATGGAAAGAGCCCAGATGTCCATTGACTGATGAATGGATAAAGAAGATGTGGTATATATATGTAATGGAGTATTACTCAGCCATCAGAAAGGATGAACTCTTACCTTTTACATCAGCCTGGTTGGAACTGGAGGATCTTATTCTAGCAAAATAAGTCAATCAGAGAAAGACAATTATCATATGGTTTCAGTTATATGAGAAATATAGGAAATAGCAGAGAGGATCATAGGGAAAGGGAGGAAAAAGAGAATGGGAAGAAATCAGGGAGGGGGACAAACCGAGAGAGACTCTTAACTATGGGAAAGAAACTGAGGGTTGCCTAAAGGGAGGTGGGGAGATGCAGTAACGGGGTGATGGGCATTAATGAAGGCACGTGATGTGATGAATACTGGCTGTTGTATGCAACTGATGAATTACTAAACTCTGTCTCTGAAACTAATGATGTTCTGTATGTTGGCTAATTGAATTTAAATACCAAAAAAAGACATGTGTCTACCCCCAGGGAGCTTACATCTGGAGGGGAGACAGCTGAGCACATAGCATACTGTGACAAGTGCTTTGACAGTGGGAAGGTCTGAGGGGAGTATAGACAAGAGGCTCCCAAACCAGCTTGGAATATCAAGGGAAGCTTTGCAGAGGAGACAAGTTGGGAGCTGGGTCCAGAAGGAGAGGTAGGAGTAACCCAGCTGGTCTAGCTGAGGGAAATCTGTGTCACCTCAAAGCAAACATAGAAAGAGCTACAGAGCAGGAAAAGTCTTTAGAGAACTATAAGGAGCACATTATATAGAGAGAATATAGGGAAATATATAAGGGAAGGCATCTCAAATATTCCAAGGACCAGAATGTCTTCTCTCCCTCAAAAAGCCACAGAGGGAGAACACAAGATGGCAGTGGTGCGATGGGATTGCACAAAGCAGGGAGGCCTTGAACCGTCTGACGGAAACTGCAAATCTAAGACAAGTCGATAAGATATGGGTGCTCACTTGCCCCTTGGGGTGGGGGTTGGGGAGAGCAAAGTGACACAACATTCGTGGAGGACAAGGCAGCTCTATGTATTGAAAGCCTCAAGAATGCCCACGTTTTCTGACCTAGCAATTCAACCTGTAGAAATGGATCCTAAGTGAAGATATTTTCTTACAACGATGTTTATAATGGCATTATTTTCGAGTGCTGAGGAACTGGAAACAAGCCAAGTAATGGTTAGATGAACTGCGGCACAGTAAAATAGCAGATGGCAATTGTAATTGTGCTCTTAAACAGCACTTAATGATAAGGAAAATCATCAGGATATAATTTCAAGTGCAAAAAACAGGATACAAAAATTGCATGTATAGCATGATCCATTGTATAAAAATGTATCTATATATGTATGTAGGTTTATGCAAAGAAAAAAGACTGGAAGGAAAAATAACAAAATATCAGCAGTGGTAGCATTCCAAGCAGTCTTTATTTTATTCTTGAGGCTTTTCTTTGTATTCCAAATTTCTATCCTATGTATTTCCTGCTATTATCAGAGAAAAATAACAGATGTCACAAAAGAATATGTTGACAGAGGCTATTTCTAGAAAATGAGGTTAAAGCTGACTTTTTAAATTCTTCATGCTATCCAAAATATTTTCCCAAAATTTTATGCTATGACTAGTTATGACTTTTTAAAAGAAATCATTGAAGAGCTGTTTTTACTAGGAACCCAGAATGCTTAGGGAACAGGCTGTTATTTTAAGAGATTCATGATTAACTCACCTGCTGAGAACAGGTGTCAGCTTAGCAGAGAATAACAGGGTTGTTTCCTCCTCTACCCCCAGCACCAGAGGCCCTCCTATTGCCCTTCCATCTTTTATGCCCCATGCACCTACCTTTGGGAATGGGAAGTCGGTACGGCTTTTGACCTTGATCTATAATCTGCAGGTTTAACTTTCTTTTGCCTTTTCTCTGTAACCTGGCATTAAGAGGGTTTGCAGGTGGCAGGGCCAGGCCGCCCATTAAGCCTAGCAGATACTCCTGGAATGCTGGGAGGGGATAGCCCACAGAAAGGGGATCTTCTAAAGTAAGTACTCGAATCCCTTTGTGTAAAGATCTCTTCTCCTCACCATTCTTCATTTTTGCACCCAATTAACTAACAACAATTTTTCAGCAAGCACATGCCTGGCAAGGAAGTATTTGAAGGCTGGATCACTTCTCCTATCTTTCCTTCTCCTCTGTGTATTAGTTAGGCTCTGTGGATTTTGAAAAGCATTCTTTTGTTGGAGGAAACAGAAGCTACACTCAGTGTCATTCTCCCATGGTCTTTATCATCTGCAAATGTTGCACAAAATTTTCCAAACAGCAGGCCTACAGCTTCCATGCTCTACTTGCCCCAAACATAGCTTAAAAAAAAAAAAAAAAAAACTGTGCTTGTCTTTGGCCTTTTTTTTTTTTTTTTTTTTTAAACCACAAGCTTTGGCTTGTTTTGAGCTTCAGCCTTCCTGACACTCTTCTCACGGGTATGACAGGCCTGGGCCAGACATTAGTTCCCACTGCATCCCCATTGCCATGGGATTATGTTCACCTCAGTATCTAAAAATGTTAAATATATTTTGTTTCTCAGATTCTATACCTGGTCTATAGTGTACAGATCTTGAAGCCTATGCACACTGCTTTGAACCCATTTACTGGATGCTTCTGCCTGAAAATGTCTCTGTTTTCAGATTTCTTTTGTGCTGTGTGATAGCTGGTTTCATGGTTTTATTTCTCCCCACTCCTGCCAATTTTGGGTGGAATCTCTCAATTAGGTAGGTGTTTCCTGTCAAACAAGTCTTCCCAGACTTACACAGTGCACTCAGTAATCTTGGCCAGAGGGCTGATATCAAAAGCCACAATCTAAAACCCAAAGCCTGCTAGTTAACAGTGGGAGTAGCCAATACTTCAATTTTCATTCCTCATTATTCTTCGCAAGTGGCAACCTTTAAAATGGAGGGTGACATGTTTATAGCTTCTGCCCACCTCTCCTCTTAGCCTTCCATGTATTTTATAAGGGCTTTCAAAGCCAATAAAGATATATATCTGGCAGGGTTCTGCCAGCACTCACTCCTTCATCTATAAATCTATAGGTGTGACTACTGATCAATAGTACTGATATATACTGCTGGGTGTCAGCCACATCCTGCTTGCCTGTGTGCTCCAGCCTGACAATTCGCCCCTGTTCCCTGTGTCAGCCCATGGGGTTCCCCTGAAGGGAGTTGTTCACCAGCTCCATGACTCACCTCTTCCTCACTGGGCTGGAAGAGCCTTGGCGGTCTCCTGCCCCGGCCAGCGTCCGCCACTGCTGTGCTGTCTTGCTGTTGATGAGCGTGGAGCCTCTAGGCAGAGCACAAAGCTGCACCCTTGGCCCCAGATCTCCTCTGCAGAGTTGGGGGAGACCCAACCAAATCTTTCACCTCCCTGCAAGCAGATAGAACCCACTGTGCCTGCAACGCATACTGCCTGCTTAGGCAGGAAGCTAAGCATGTCGCGTCCTGCAACAGTTCTCTTGGCTTTCAGACTTTCTGTGTCCTTTGTGGCTCTCCCTGTTAAAATGTGCTTGCTCACCAGTGCATTCCCTAGAAAATCCTTTCATAGTTCCCTTAAGAAAACAGCTCTTATTGGGACACCTGGAAGGCTCAGTCGGTTGGGCGTCCGCCTTTGGCTCCAGTCATGATACTGGGGAGCCCGCTTCTCCTTCTGCCTGCTGCTCCCCCTGCTTATGCTCTCTCTCTCTCTGACAAATAAGTAAATAAAATCTCTTTTTTAAAAATAAAGAAGAAAATAAAATTGCTCTTATTGATCGTCAACTCTACTTCATAATTTAAAAACAAAAGAAAACAGCTCTTAAATCAGCTTAATCAGAGCACATCAACTGCCTCTCCCTGTTGATAATTATTAACTCTAGCAAGCTCTCAACTTCAAATGTTTAAGAAGCAGCAAACCGAAAACAGAGAGACAGCTTACCCTCACAATGGTCGTGATTTTCCTCACACCTCTTCCCACCCATGCCTATTTGCTGGGTCTCCTGGAGCCAGACACTCAACAAGGGTTTCTTTCTTTTTTTTTTTTTTAAAGATTTTATCTGTTTATTTGACAGACAGAGATCACAAATAGGCAGAGAGGCAGGCAGAGAGAGAGTGAGAGGGAAGCAGGCTCCCTGTTGAGCAGAGAGCCCGATGCGGGACTCGATCCCAGGACCCTGAGATCACAACCTGAGCCGAAGGCAGCGGCTTAACCCACTGAGCCAACAGGCGCCCCTCAACAAGGGTTTCTGAAACACTCCCATCCTCAGCTAATCCATTGTTTTAATTTATCCTTCAGGAGCCTCCAGCCTCATCTCTGCAGCTACAAAACTGTGGCTACAGAAGATGATCTTGTCAGCCTCATCTTTTATCTGCAGCAGATACAAATTTTTGCTCACCCACTCAGATGTGGAAAATGTGATGTTATTACACTATGACTGAACTTAGTGCTTTAGTGCTCATTTCTGCTTCATCCTGTCAATGCAGGATAATTCAGTCACCTTCAGGTTTTTTCTCTTGGCTCCTTTTGGGTTAATATTCAACCATTTCAGGATTCTCTCTTTGTTCTCATCTTTCAACACCCACACGCAATCTAAAGTCAGGTGGGACGTGAGGTACAGTTTAGGTCCATCTTGGCAACTGGAATGAGGAAATGGAGTGTCACAATCTTCTCTCCATACTAATCTCTAAGCGAGATAGCCAGCTTCTTGCCTGATCCTTATTGCTAGGCACTCGTGTCCAGGGCTGCTGTCAGGGGTCCTTCAAAGCCTCCAAAGTCAATGGGCTGCATTCTCCTTACCTAGGCATACAAGATTTAGCAAATAAAAATATAAGAGACAGGTGAAATTTGATGTTCGAATAACAAATGATTGTGGGGGTGGGGGATCCTAGCCAGCCATCAGCCCTCTCTCTCTGTACTTTCTCATAAAAAAGAAGTGGAGGGACCAAGACTTCCAGGCCTCCCCTATGGAGGCAGGCCTGACACAGCTCATCCCTCCTGCTATGCAGGTGGAAGGAAAAGCCAGAGAGAAAGCCACCCCTATGTATATGACATTTAAACACAGTTACCTCCTCTAGGAAGCAAGAGCCCATATCCCAGAATCCAGCCAGATGAGATGTTCCTCTTCGGGTTTTAAGTGTATAAGTTCGGTCTGGGATAACGAAAAAGTTCTGGAGATGATTACACAACAATGCAAATGCACTTAATGTTGCTGAATTGAACACTTAAAATAGCAAAATTTTATGTTGTATATATTTTACAATTATTTGTAGAGTCCCTCTTCATGGAGAGAAGGGAGGTAGGAAAAAAAGACAAACACAGCCTTCCCAAATCATAGATTAAAAAGTAGGGATGCAACCATCTCCTTTGCCTTCTAGCAGTGCCCTCCTCCATGCTTTGGTTTACCCCTCAGCTGGAGGTAAGATTGCTGCCCCCAGTCTGACCTCATCTGTAACAACTGCTATTGGAAGAGAGTCAGGGGCTGCCAGGAGCTCTCCTAGAAATTGAGGAAGTCCCTTCTCGAAGTCCCAGCAAACCTCTCCTCACACTTCATTGGCTCATATTGGGTCTCATGCCCATTTGTTACCCAATCTCTGACAAAGGAGCATTTGACTGAGGACTTTGTACCTGACCCCCTCCAGTATGCCACACATCATTTAAATACTTTTTAACACTTAAAAATCCACTAGCACAATCAGGCCCAGACTTGCAGTGGAATAAGGATCAGGCTTCCCCTGAGCAGTAGGTTGTGGGAGAATAGGTGAGGAGAGATCAGTTCCTACCCAACAATGGGCCTCTTGGGAATGGGACAGGGAAAATGAATAGACAATCTAGCATCCATAACATGTGGACTGGGTAGAGTGGAATTGTACTCTCTGGTACTTACTTGGATATTACCAAAACCTCAAGAAGAAAGAAGCTGAGAGTTAAAAGCCTGGTATTCCATTCTGTGACATCTTCCGCCCGCCCACCCCACAAAAATAAAAGTCCTGAGTAAGTTCTATTCAAGCAATTGGTGTGAACCCTGCAAGGCTGAATCCTCAGGCACTCTAACCTTGATCATTGTACCCCATCCCTACCCCAGCCACCCCAGAACATCCCTGTTCTGCTCAGGGATCCCTGGTGTTCCCCAATGATGCTCCTTGCCAGACTGTTGTCTTCTATGTCCTCAAATAGAAACATCTCTCACACCAGTGTGGCTAGTGAAGAAACTGTTTTTAACTCTAATTATGTAAACACGCAATTAGAATGATTAGATAGTCACTAAACATGTGGAATGAGGCATGAGACAAAAATTACGTGGATTTGGGGGAGACTTATAGTGAATGTAGGAAACCCAATCCACAAAAAACAGTAGAATAAATTGAAAATGAAAGTAGAATTCAGCTTATAGTATTCTTTCAAGTTTAGGGCCCCAGGAGAAAGAAGTTTTATAAGAAGTTTTGAAAAGCCATAGAAAATTGGACAAGCTCATCTAATCCAACAGAGATTCTTTCTAAAGTAAGAAGTGAAAAGGGTGGCTTCCCTAGGGGAAGGATGAAACCTTTCTAATAATATTTGAGTGTAAGTTCACAGGTGCGGAAGTAGAAGGGGGTCTGGAAAAGATAGTTAAAATCGACATGCCATGCAGCAAACAAAACAGATGTGAAGGAACATTTGTCTGAAGACTCTGTCCCTGACCCCCTCCAGTAAATATACCACACATCATTTAAATACTTTTTAATGCTTAAAAATACATAATTTCCAGAAAGTGTGTCTATGACACGGTAATGTGGGCTTATTTGTTAATCACTTATTCAACAAATATTTTCTAAGCACCTACTATGTACTAGGAACAGCCTTAATATGTGTGTCTCTTATATAAATATGGTATTATAAATGTTTAAGAACTATGTGAAGTGAAATGTGTTTTTTTTTCCACTCTCTTTAGATATACTTACAGCAAGACATTTTGATTAGTTTTACTTGCTTATTTCTTTAATTGTGCACTGAAAAATTGGACATTTAATTGTTTCTAGATTAATTTCAAGGTTTGTAGCAAAATTATAGCTTTTACAGACATCAAAGAAATAGCTCGGAGCTATCATAAAATAATAAGCAAATATACTAAACTGGGGAAAGAATGCAGCCATTTTTCATTATTAATTATCAGAAAAGGAGAAGTAATATAAATTCTCATAACAGTCATTTTTTTGAGAGAGAGAGTGAGGAGGGGCAGAGGGAAAGGGAAAACCTTAAGCTAAAGCTCCATGTTGGGTATAGTCTCAAGACCCTGACATCATAACCTAAGCCAAAATCAAGAGTCAGATGCTTAATCAACTCAGTCACCCAGGCACTCTCATATCAGTCATTTCTAGTTATGAAAATAATTATTGTGATAATCTTTGTTCTGTCTATTGATCTGTTTAATAAATTGGTGTTCTATTATCGTATTACTTGTACTAAGAATTTCTTTGTGGGGCGCCTGGGTGGCTCAGTGAATTAAGCCTCTGCCTTCAGCCCAGGTCATAATCTCAGGGTCCTGGAATCGAGCCCCACATCAGGCTCTCTGCTTGGCAGGGAGCCTGCTTCCCCCTCTCTCTCTGCCTGCCTCTCTACCTACTTGTGATCTCGCTCTCTCTCAAATAAATAAATTTTTTTTAAAAAAAAGAATTTCCTTGTGGACCTGAGTAGATATTCCGCTAAAGAAGATCTACAAAAGGTCAACAGGTACATGAAAAGATGCTCAATATTGGGTCATTTGGGTGGCTCAATCAGTTAAGCATCTGACTCTTGATTTCAGCTCATGTTATGATCTCAGGGTCATGAGATTGTGCCCTGTGTCCGGCTCCATGCTCAGGGAAGTCTGCTTGAGATTATCTCCCTCTGCCCCTCCCTCCACTCTCTCTCCCTCTCAAACAAATAAATAAAATCTTTAAAAAAAAAAAAAGACATTCAATATCACTAGTCATTCAGGAAATACAAATTAAAACCACAATGAGATCACTTCATACCTGTTAGAATGGCTATCATCAAAAAAGTAAGAAATAACAAGTGTTGGCGAGGGTGTGGAAAAAGGGAACCCTTGCACACTGTTGGTGGGATTGTAAACTGGTACAGCCACTTTGAAAACAGTTTGGAAGATCCTCAAAAAATTAAAAAGAAAATTGCCATATGATTTTATGCCAGCGGTTTCATTTCTGGGAAATAGCCAAAGCAAATGAATACCAAGTCAAAAAGATAGATTCACCCCCATGTTCACAGAAGCATTATTTAAAATAGCCAAGACATGAAAATAATCTAAGTGTCTATTGATGGGTGAATTGATAAAGAAGTGGTGGTGTCAATGGAATACTATGCAGCATCAAAAGAAATGAAATCTTGCCATTTGCGACAACATGAATGGGACTAGAGCGTATCATGCTTAGCGAAATAAGTCAAGCGGAGAAAGACAACTATCATATGATTTCCCTGATATGAGGAAGTGATGATGCAACATGGGGGCTTAAGTGGGTAAAAGAAGAATCAATGAAACAAGATGGAATTGGGAGGGAGACAATCCATAAGTGACTCTTAATCTCACAAAACAAACTGAGGGTTGCTGGGGGGAGGGAGGTTGGGAGAAGGGGGTGGGATTATGGACATTGGGGAGGGTATGTGCTTTGGTGAGTGCTGTGAAGTGTGTAAACCTGGTGATTCACAGACCTGTACCCCTGGGGATAAAAATATATGTTTATAAAAAATAAAAAATTAAAATAGCCAAAAAAAAAAAAAGAAGAAGAAGAAGTGGTGGTGTATATACATATAATGGAGTATTATTCAGCCATGAAAAAGAAAAACACGGAAATCCTACCATTTGTGACAAGGATGAAACTTGAGGACATTGTGCTAAGTAAAATAAGTCAGTTAGAGAAAGACAAATACTGTATGATTTCACTTATATGTGGAATCTAAAAACAAAGCAAAACAAATTCATAGAAAAAGCAATCAGACTTGCGGTTACCAGAGGCAGAGGCTGAGGGAGGGAGAAATGGAGGAAGATTATTAAAGGATACAAACTTCCAATTGTAAAACAAATAATTACTAGGGGTATAATGTACATGATGATTGTAGCTAACACTGCCACACAATGTTCAGAAGAGTTGGAAGAGTAAATCCTAAGAGTTCTCACCACAAGGAGAAATTTTTTTCTTCCTTCTTTTCCTGTTGTATTCATATAAGACGGTAGATGTTAACTCTACTTATTGTAGTAATCACTTCACAAGTTATGTAAATCAAGCCATCATGCTGTATGTCTTAAATTTCTACAGTGATATATGTCAATTATTTTTCAATAAAACTGGGAAAAAAGAATTTCTCTGCAAACAATGTAAGCTAATTTTCATATGCTATCTGATATATACTTATAAATAGAAACGTGCTACATTTTACTGTGCTTTATAACCCTCCATAAATTGAATTTTTCATTTTCAAATTTAATCAATTCAAATTATTTATGGCTATAATTGTATTAAGTAAGAAAGTGGTTGAAGTTAAGATTTTGAAAAGCTGGCCATAAAGTGAGCAACATTAGTTTTAAATGGAACTATTCCATCATGGATTTTATTATTCAGCCATATGAATAGTACTGATAGAAATTATCCATGGCGAGCATAATCATTTTTATTTAATTGAGTTTTACCTTTGTCAATACACACTCCTGTTTAAATATACCTATAAAATATACTATTCTCTGGATGGCTGTGGTGCAGTCGTGCAATCTTTATGCAATGTCAAGCTAGGAAAAACAGCGTGGAGTACTTAATGCATCGAGTTTGGGTGGGTACTTGTAACCTGAATAAACTTATGCTTACTGGGTCTTGTTGACAACAAACAAATTTCACTGCCATACCTCCATCTGTAAATGTAGTTCTGGACTATACCATTGGTGTCTGGGAATGCAATCTAGCAGGATGCCAAATACTGGCAGCAAGAGCCCCAACCTCAGTATCCTTGGAGAGAAGAAAATGTCTTCTCTCTATGTGATAGAGGATTGGATTGTAGTTGGATTACTTAAGGATTTAGTTTTATCCCTATTTTGACATGTGATTAGTAAGTGAGGAAAAGAGATAAACAAAGATCTAATGTTAAAGTTCTGTGCTCTTTCCACCATATGCTGCCTTAGCTATCTATGGGTGAAAAGGAATTTGGTCCAGGTGACAGGCAACATGGATTTGGGGTCCATTGTTCCTACGTGCCCACCCTCAGTGATCCTAGGCTCAATTTGGACATTGTGTATGGTTAGATAACATTTCTATCTTTCCGCTTTATTTTATATCCCTCCTGTTCTCCATAGCTTTCAAATCACCCTCTTCTGCCCCACTCCTCTGATCATGTCCAATTCAGCTGGAAAACTAGACTTTCTCATTTAACCTATCATTGGCAGTGGGGTATGTTAGAAAGAGTACAAACTGGCTTTTTATCATCAGAGATATCTAGATTGGGACTTCAGTGCCCTTGATTTGGGGCAACTATAACTTTCTAATGCAGTCGTTGAAAAAATGGAGATGATGATGATGATGGTGATGACAATAATAAATGAGAAAAATAATATCACCAGCCTGTGGTATAAAGGAGACCTCATATTCCAGTTACACCGCCGCCTCTTCTCCATACTCTTTGATACCATGTTCCTGTGTCACCAGATGAAACAGGGAGACTTTGCATTTTATTGCTTGCCTCATAAGTTTGCATATGGTGATTTCTGATACATAATTTTTGGGTTTTTTTAAAAAATATATTTATTTATTTATTTCAGAGAAAGAGTGTGTACATGCAAGGAATGAGGGAGCAGTGGAGGGAAAGGGAGAAAGAAAGCCAAGAAGACTCCAGACTGAGTGTGGAGCCCCATGTGGGGCTCAATCTCACCACCCTGAGATCACAGCCAGAGCTTGAAACCATGATTCTGATGCATAACTGACTGCACCATCCAGACGCAAAAAAAGAAAGAAAGAAAGAAAAAGAAAAAGAAAAAGAAATATTTAATGGATTTCAGAATTAGGAAGTCTTTTCAAAGCATAAAAGTATTAGAAGAAACAAAAAGTAAATTGCTTTTATATAATCCCTGCCCTAGTAAAGCTAATATTCTAGCTATTCTCATTTCCGTATTCTTCCAGGAAAACTCTAGAATTATTTTGTTATCATCCCCCTGAATAAAACCATCAATACTTTGACTAGGATCATGTTAAACTTGCAGCACTGCGATCAAAGCTGAAGCCAAGACCTCTTATCAGCAAAGCAAAGGGTTTTCTAGGAACCCCTAGCAAGTTTCCGCTCATGACAGAGCCCAAAACTGTCACAGAAATGACTACCTTTCTTAGCAAAGGAAGCTATAAAAGATATTTAGCCCCCAGCTTCTAGAATGGAGGTAGGAGGAGGGAGATGAAAATGGATGTTGAGTGATCCTGCAGGATCGGCTGCAAATTCCCATGGAAGAGGACACAGAGGCAGGAGCTGCAAGAGCTACTTGCCCATCTACCTGGGCAAGATGCAACACAAAGATTACTGCTGTGGGATGCAGGCAACATGAGGCACACTGCTAAGAAGGCCGCTCTGCCCCCATTTGCTATAGGCAGCCAAGCAGCGTCAAATACTCTGAGGACTGGGAGCAGCCACTAGGGAAAGTAACTGCCTTACAGATCAAGAGAGTCTGGGGCAGCCAGCAGAGCAGTGGTCTTGTGAGAGGCCTCTCTCAAATGCCTGTGGGCATTGCATCTCTGGGCAAATTCTGCTGGCTGCCTATCCAACAGCCATGCCCCCTTCTCCATTGCCAACAAAACCACAGTTTTATCCATGTCCCCAGTCATGGATGGATGAATTCATCCCATCCATGGATGAAACTTGTTTGATCAAAACCCATCATGCAGCTGCTGTCCCCCTTGGACAGTTATTGGGCTAGAGGTTAGCAATATGACTGAGCTTTGGACAATGAAATGTAAGGGGAAATCTGCTGGAAGTAAGTTCTAGAAAAATGCGTCGTGCCAGGATTTAAAAAAAAAGTATACCATCCCTTTTGTCCCTGTTCCTTCTTCCTGCCTTGAACATGGTTATGTGTGGACATCATGCTTGAAGCAATGGTTCCTCTAACTTGCGTCCACAGGGCAACAGTCTAAGAACAAGAGACATTTTCTCGGGTTGGCAAAAGTGGAAACATAGAGAGCATAGGTCCTTTATGATTTTGAGATTTTGAGAAAGCCAGTGCATCACTCCTGGAACTGCCTACCACTGGAATGATGAGGGAAACAACTAAATGTCTGTATTATTTAAATCATTGTTTATACACCATACCCAGTGCTCCATGAACCTTGGAACACTGAAAAAAATTAAATTTAATTTATAAATAAATAAATCATTTTGGCGGAGTTGTTGTATTACTTGAAACTGACGGGATTTCTGTTACAACCCTAAAAAAGAAGAACAGAGCAGAGCATTGTGAGTTGGCTTGTTCTTGAGTAAAGACCTGGGAGGCAGAAGATATCAAGAAAAGCAAATGAGCTGGCAAAATCTGTGTATTAATATGAACGTGACCTCTTCCCATTACCCACAGGCAGTGAGTCAGGTTATACCTAAAAAGTAATTTGAGGGGCACCTGGGTGACTCAGTCATTAAGTGTCTGCCTTCGGCTCAGGTCATGGTCCCAGGGTCCTGGAATCAAGCCCTACATCTTACTCCCTGCTCAGCAGGAAGGCTGCTTCTCCCTCTCCCACTCCCCCTGCTTGAATTCCCTCTCTCACTGTCTCTGTCAAAAAAAAAAAAAAAAAAAAAAAAAGAAAGAAAGAAAACTTAAAAAGAAAGTAATTTGAGAAGAAATGACATTTTTATACAATACAGTCTTCCATTTTAGAAAGATAATGTATTTCTCAATTATTTATATCTCTTCTATTCCTAAGTTTTACATTTTTGTCATATATACCTCACCTATGTCTTGTTAGGTTTATTCCTAGATATTTTGTGTTTGAGGATATTGTCTCTCCAAAGACGTTGGGGTTCACTAGGGCTCTGTCTTCTGCTTTCTTTCCACCCCACAATTGCCCTGGAAGATACATCCTTTCCTGGCCCTCCCCACTACTAATTCAACCTGTTCCTTCTCCATTCTGGGAAAATATCCTCAAACTCCTGGGTACATAGACTTTTTCCTGGACTATTTTTTGGAGGTCATCCAACGCTGATTGACAGGAAAAGGTAACATTTGGAATCCAGTGAGCTTGAGGTTATAACGTGTCATGTCAGCAATTGCTAAACAACAGTACATCAGATTAGGTCAAGAATTTGTGAAATGTTTGTGCCAAGTGAAATGTCAAAGCACAAAGTGTGTGAAAGAAAAAAATCTCTGTGCCAGTCAAAATGTCATTCTGCCTTGCAACAAGTAATTTATTCCTTTCTGTCTTTATCGCCATTCTTGTTTCACACGTATTAATGTTGCCTCTAAGTAATTGAAATTAATAGTGGCATTATCAGTGGTTAAGGGCAAAAACTAAAGAGCTAATTTAGAATCACTCAGTCAATTTGGACTCTTTTTGAAAAATGGAATTTGTTAACCCAAGCTTAAAAATAAGCCCTTACCTGATTGTCCAAAGCATTCACACTGCAGCTGCCATTTGTTCTGTTAATTTTTTTAATAGGTAAAAACAAAGCACAGAAGATAGTTTAAAGAATAAATGTTTTTTAAATGCTGTATCTGAGGAATTGCAAACCTGGTAGAAATGCTATAGATAGGATTACCAGATCAGACAGTAGATAGAATGGAATAAATGGAATGCCGGTAGCTTGTTGAATTGATTATGAAATGAACCTCCATAATGTTTGTCACCATTTTCCTACTGGTTTTAATTTCTAAATTGGCAGTGCTTCCCAGAGAACATGGCGTCTCTCCATGCCATTTGCTTTCTCAGAAGGCAGCTTTCTATTGCACAGTCATGGCCAAGCAGTGGGAAACAGGTCCTGCTCTTGATGTTACAGCTGCCTGGTTAATAAACCAAAATGTTTCTCTGTAGACATCAGGGCCAGGACTAGGGTGAGGCAACGGAGGTGCCCAGAACACTGCCCTTCAGGAGGCCTCCATTCTCAGGTGCCACCCTGCACTTACATAGCCTTGAGGTGAATGCTTCCTTAAATGTTGTGCCCTAGGCACCGCACTTGCCTCACCTCTGTCCTGGTCCTGGTAGGGCATTATTGTTGCCCTTGGAATTGAAGAAATGGTCCTGGGAATAAAGAACAACTCTGTAAGTCTTCCAAGAATGGTAACTGAGTTCCTGTCCAATTATATTAATTCCACATACTAGAAATTGAATGATATGAATTTGAAGAGTAGTAAGAAGCCTGTAATTGCTAAGATGAGAAAAAGTTCTCAAAAAGGGAGTCTAATTAATGGCTCAGAACAGGCCCAACAGAGTGTAAGGACCATGTGGGACCACCATGTTCCAGATTTTAGGCTTCACATTTTCAGATTTGGAGCTCAAATTTATCAACACAAAGAGAGACGGTCAGATTGAGGAAAACTGACAAGGGAACTACAAATAATTCAGAATTCCAATTCACTAAGTTAGAGTTGTAGATATTTTCCAGTGACCCTAGTGTTCAATGTTCAGGACACCCCTCCCTAGAGCCCGGAGATGTGGAACAAAGTGTTAATCATCAGAAATCTGAAAATGAGCATGGAAAGACAGCAAAGTGGGGTGGGGGGTTGTCATTACAGAATATTTTATCCAGGCCAGGGAAAAGTCCTGCTTCAAGCCAGAATACTTTGTGTATCTCTTCACTCAATAAATTGAAATTGTGCATCTACCATGTTCCCAGCAAACCCTGTCATCTCTACTTTCAAAATAAATTCTAAACCCAGTACTTCTTGCCATCTCCATAGTAATGATCTAAGTTAAGCTCCATCTTTCTGCATCTGGGTTAATGGAACAGGACCCCCAACTAGTCTCCTGGCATCTACCCTCTCCCCGATACAGTCCATTCTTTACCACCTGTCAGACTGCTCTTCTTAAAATGTGAGTCAGATCATGATGTACCTCAGTTCAAAATTCTCCACTGACTTTGTACCTGTTGGAATAAAACCCCAAATCCCTTTCTTGGGCTGCAAGGACTGCATGATCCCACTCCAGCTCTCTGATCTTATTTCCCACCGCTGCCCACTTCACTCACTCCACTCTAACTAGAGACACTTCTGTCCAGCTCCTGGGATACTCCAAGATCACCTTTGCCTCAGGATCTCTGTACATACCCCCCCCACCTGAATAATTTATCCCCAGATGTCTGCATGACTCACTGTGCTTAATGCTTAAATGTCTATGCTTATCTGTCCCCTTACTGTAAAAGCTCCCATGACCATCTTATCTAAAACAGCATCCTTCCATCACTTTTTGTCCCCTTTCCCTGAAGAATTTTTCTTTAACCATCTGACAAGTTTCTGTCTTTCCCCAGCAAAAGGTAAGCTCCATGAATTTTACCTGTTTTTGTTTATTGCTACATCCCTAGTTCCTAGAACATTGCCTGGAACATGATAAATGCTCCAAATATATTTGCTGAATTAAGGGTGAATACACATAAGTTATGTAATAATTCTGGTCACTAGGAAAGAGTATTGGTTGGTGGGTTGGGACTTTTCTCAGGTCTCGGTGAAATAGCATTTTAGGACTCTTGATCTCCCTTTGCTTTTTTTCCCACAGTTCTTTTTTTAATGTATCAGAATATTTAATAAGACACTAGCATATTTATGAGTATCTGATTTTTTTTCAGTTGCACACTTCAACATCAGTTGAGTTGTGACAGGTGAGTGAAGGGCAACCATTCAACAGGGTCTATAGGCATAGCATATCAGAAAACGTAGCTGACATGTCTAGCATATATATAAATCATACCAATATTATACCTTAGCCTACACAACTGGGATATTACTTTAGATTATTGTCTACCTTCTTCAATGTGACCTCTTCTCTACCTTTAGTTCTGGAGTTTATTCTGCCAGTCCTCAGGGTTTGTTTGTGGTGTTGTTGGGGTTTTTTTGTTTGTTTGTTTGTTTTGGAGGTATATAGGATTATTTGGTAGTTATCTGGTTGTATTAGTGGGAGCAGGTGAGTCTAGAGTCCTCCTATTCTGCTGCCAGCTTCCCCTCCTCCAATCTCCCTTTGCTTGCTCCATGCCCAGCAGGGAGCCCAATGCAGGCCCTGAAGTCATGACCGTGAAATAAGACCTGAGCTGAGATCAAGTGTCAGACACCTAACTGACTAAGCCACCCAGGTGCCTCTCCCTTTGCTTTTTGATGGACTAGGTGTGTGATAAGAAAAGAGGGATCAAGGTAAAATCAAGATTTTTAGCAAGCACAAATGGAAGAATGGAATTTCATTTCTGCATCAGGGAAGAGCAGATTTGGAGGCTGGGAGCTGAAAATCAACAGTTCATTTTTGAACATAGGAAGTTTAAGTTGTCTATTGGATATTCAGTGGAGATGTTCACTAGGCAGTGAGATGTAAGAGTCTGTAGTTCAGGGGAGAGAGTCAGGCAGAGCATAGACATTTGCAGCATAGGGAAGTTATTTAAAATCATGGAAGTTTGTTGATCCTCTTGGGGGCAAGCATAGACAGGTAAGAGAGGAGTTCTGAGGACTAAACCCTGAGATGCACCAGCATTAGAATTCAGGGAGATGAGAAAATAGCAGTGGAAGACAACTACAAGGGGGAGCAGAGAAAAAAAGTTACCAGTTGAAGAAGGAAAAGGGTCTAGGAAGGATTTTTTATGTATGAGAAATATTGTAATATTTCTGATGCAATGGAAATGATCCAGTGAAAAGGGAAAAATTAATGGTGCAGGAGTGATGAACAATTGCAGGAATGAAGTTCTACAGTAGGGAAGGAGGGCTGGATCCACTGCAGAGGTGGTCATGGCTCTGTAAGTCATTACAGAGAAGCACAAGCAACTCACCTGTAATCAGGAAGTAAGGCAAAGTCTGTGCCAGAAAGTATGAAGGTGTGGTGATAGGAGCTTGTGGAAGTTCTTTTCTGGTTGCTTCTGTCTTAGTAAAATCATGGATTGGAGCTATTGATGACAGGCAGGAATCAAAGGGTATCTGATGTTCAAAAGAATATATTGGGTAGAGGTGAGGGAGTGGAACATTTGAAATTTTTTCTTTTTTATGGTAAGTGTAATTTGAAATGACTGGGTTGAAGGTATGGCCCTAGGAATGGTGACTGAGGTGAGAATGGTGGCAAGACCGCACATGTGACTGGTCTTCCCCGATATGACCTGGGGCTGATACATGTGTAGAAGACAATATTAGCTATGTTCCCTGAGCAACTCGAGTGTGCCAGACAATCCGTGTTTCTTTCTCCATTAATCCACACGACAACCTTGCAACAACCCAAAGAATCAAAGATGGTTATCCTCCGACTGTTTTCACAAATGAAAAAAGTTAAGGCTCGGAGAGTTTCATTAACCAGCTCAGGGTAACACAGCAATATGGATGCAGGATTCAGACTTGGCTCTTCTAACCCCAGGGCCTCTCTTTCCTGTGTCTGTGACACACCTCTCCAATGTCTTCACCTGCAAGCATTAGTCCACAAGTTACAAGAGAGTTGGACCAGGAAGTCTTATGGCTCAACTTTTGTTGTTTGAGCCTGAGGCAGAAGTCTGATCCAGAGGTTAAATGCTTCAGTCTCCCTGAGAGAAAAGCCTCTTTTCGCTCTTATAAGTTAGTGCCACTTCGGGGCATTGAAAACCAACATAAAGGGTCAAGTCTAACTGCTATAACCTATTTGGGTTTGTTTTACTTCAGGGGTAACCTTAGTGGCCTGCCCCAGCAGCTACATTTGTCTTACCATAGCAGGATACCCTTGGAGAATCCTGAAGCACAGGCCAGGAGACTTCTTGGCCATTTACCATTTTTTTAAAGGCTTTTAAAAATGTATTTACTTGAGAGAGAGTACAGAGGGAGAAGGGGAAGCAGACCCCTGCTAAACAAGGAACCTGATGTGGGGCTTAATCAGGACCTTAGGATCATGACCTGAGCTAAAGGCAGACACTTAACCGACTGAGCCACCCAAGCACCCCACGCCATTTACCACATCGTAACCCGAACTTCTCTGGAAAAATGTGAGGCCTGATACCCTGTCTCTGGTATTCCCAGAGTGTTCTATTATAAGTCCAGGGTTTCTATCCCCCGGAGGCAATTTATATAAGTGATAAGGGAAGAAAGCAGAGACATGAAAGTTTTCACAAAATTCATTTCTTGCTTCAGATGGAAGAAATTTGCATACATTCTGCTTTGTAATAGTTCTACTAGAAAGTCAGGGAATACTACCTCTCAGTGCTCCAAATGAGAAAATTGCAATCGAATGTCATTGCTGTTACTCATCTAAACCAGAACCATCCAATAGAATTTCTGCAAAAAGGAAATATTCTGTTTGTGCTTTCCAATTCAGTAGCCATTAGTCACATATGGATGTTGAACACTTAAAATGTAGCTAATAAACTGAGGAACAGAATTTTTATTTAATTTCAATTTATTTAATTTTCAATTTAAACCATCTGTGGCTAGTGACTACCACGTTGAACTGCACAGATCTAGATTATAAAACAAGAGGCCAAGCCACCTCACCTGTTTGAACACAGTGACCAAGTTTGCCCATAGAACCTTGCCATGAAGATCCTTGCTTCATCTGTTCCTCCTAAGAAAGGAGGGTCTCCACTGCTCACACCTTTTGGGGAAAAACAAACAAACAAACAAACAAACAAAAAATAAAAACAGAAAGTCCATGTAACCATATTCTATTACTGCCACAGATCACTGTAAACTTTGAAGGTTAGAACCCATATTTACTGTCTCACAGTTTCTGTAGGTCAGAAGTCCAGGTACACTGCTGTAGTTCTCTGTTTAGGGTCTCACCAGGCCCAAGTCGAAGTGTGAGCAGGGCTGCATTCCTTTCTGGAGGCTCTGGGAAAGAATCTGCTTCAAGTTCATTCAGGTTGTCTGCAAAATTCGGTTCCTTGCTGCTATAGGAGTGACGTCTCTGCTTGCTTGCTGATTGTCAGCTAGGGGCTGCCCTTAACTCCAAAAGACCTCCCTCTGGTCCTTGCACACTTTCCTCCTACCTCAGATCCAGCAACAGCACATCAAATCCTTCTCACACTCAGAATCTCTATGCCTTCCTCTTCTGCCCTCAGCTTTGAAGGGCTCACATAACTACATTGGATCCACTCGCATAATCTCCCTATTTTATGGCCAATTGATTAGTAACCTTAATTACATCTACAAAGCCTCTTTTGCCAATTAATATAGCATAAACACAAGAGTATTATCAGGGAGCAAAAACCCAGGAACCAAAATTCTGCCTATCACAACCAGATAGCAGAGAAACCAGTGAGACAATAGCTAGCAATTATTTAGTGTTTTCTAGAGTAGAAAATAAAAAGGACTTATTGGGGAAAAAAAATTTTTAAACAACCTCTTTTGAATTTTTTCTCTCCCTTAGAATCTTGAGTCATTTATCTTATTTCATCATTATGAGAAATGGGCCAAGTGGTTAGTGTTAGGATCCCCAGACATTTCAGGGTATATGCCTTGGAGGGTCTAAGTCTTCGGAATAGCCTCCAGCAGAGAAAACAGAAGCTGATACACCACCTCGATGGCCCTGTCCCATCACAGCAGAACCTACCAGCAATTTTGAGCCCTCTTTCTGGTTTAGCCAGTGCTCAGTTAGATATTAAGTCCTGATAAGAAGTGGAGGCTGTTAATTAATGAACAAACCTTACATGCAAACTAAGCTACTCAGCTCCAGTTAGCAAATTCCAGTAAGAAATGAAGTGAATGGAAAAATACTTCCTTCTAATTAGGTAAAAAGAAACAGGGAGTTTTTCAAGTCCAAAACAAAGAGCTGCTTTGTGTTTGTCCTCCTCCTAGAGAGAAGGGAGAAAGATATCTTTGAGCTAGGAGTTCAGGGAGAGAGAGAGAGACGAGAGAGAGAGAGCAAGCTGAGGGAGGACCAGTCTGTTATGAAGGACAAGCTGCTGCCTTTTCCAAGAGTAAGCCCTCAGGTCTGGGAAGAACCCATAAGAATTCACTTAGGGGGGGACACCTGGGTGGCTCAGTTGGTTAAGCGGCTGCCTTTGGCTCAGGTCATGATCCCAGCGTCCTGGGATCGAGTCCCACATCAGGCTCCTTGCTCCGCGGGGGGCCTGCTTCTCCCTCTGACTCTGCCTTCCACTCTGTCTGCCTGTGGTCGCTCTCGCTCGCTCTCTCTCTCTGACAAATAAATAAATAATCTTAAAAAAAAAAAAAAAGGAACCAAAACATGCTAAAACAGTTTAAAAAAAAAAAAGAATTCACTTAGGGGGACACAATGTTGAGAACATGTAAGAACAAAGGCCTGGGTGGAGAAGTCACTGGGAATGCGCAAAGCTGTCTATTTCGTACTTACCCAGGTCTACCAATTCTACCTTTCTTACTTGAGGATGACTCATGCTCAAGAACAAAACGACCTTACAGCATGTTGCATGTAGTATCCCTTTCCAGCTCCAGGCAGAGGCCTCTTGTTGCTGACTAGATCACGAGGGTAGACAGCACCTACTCTTGGACACCGCCTGGCACCCTCTCTCCAGAGACTTAGAAATCCCTTATGCTGGAGGCCCAGACAGACTCTCTAGACTAGTTCTCATGCCCTATGACCTCTCCACCATTAGCATGGTTTATGCCCACCCTGAATGCCGGCCCTTCCTATGGCCTGTCTTTCCCTGGTACCATCATCTCCAACTTCCCCTTGGCTCAGCCTCTTATGTTTCACTTCCCACAAGCCAACCCTTTCTGCTGGACTTCTGAAGCTTTCATCCATTGATAAACTCCTTTCCCTATGATTTAAGAGCCCACCGGGCTCCTTTCTCCCTACCTTAACTGAAACATGACTCTTACTGAAGGACCCTGCCTTTTCTGCAGCCCCTTTAGCTGCTGATGTATATTCTTCGATTCTTGATGTATCCCAGAGCTATGGGAAAAGGGTCCTGGTTACTCTTCTGGCTCCACATTACCATATCCACACCTTTATTCTTCATTTAGTTATAAAAACTCTCCACCCTTTGTTGTGCTCATGTTTTCCATCTGTCCTTCTCTTGGTCACCTGTTCCACATTCACTGGAGCTCAGTGAAACTCTCCTCCCCAGTCCTGCCAACGTTGCAGGTGACCTCCACCTCCTTTCACCAGTCACTCCTTTCACTTTGCCTTGGATGTGATGATTACCAACAACTGTTTCAACTCTGCCACGCTAAATTCTAATACC
This sequence comes from Mustela putorius furo, assembly GCF_011764305.1. NCBI lineage: Eukaryota > Metazoa > Chordata > Mammalia > Carnivora > Mustelidae > Mustela > Mustela putorius. The sequence continues at coordinate 105,742,130 of NW_025421987.1, read as the reverse complement.
CCAGGAAAAGCCATTACCAGACCATTTCTATTCTCTCTTTTAAGAAAAACAAACAAAAACAACTACTCTTTGCCTCATTTAGAGTACCAAGCCATGGATTCCTCGATTCTGTTCTAACCTATCTCCCATCTGCTCTATCTCACCTTCTTAGGTGCTGCTCATTAAACCAGCATTTCACCACTGTCTTCCACTGACCCAGTCAGAGAAGGCAACACCTGAGAATAGGCAAGCTTATCTGTAAATGAAGAAACACTAAAAATAACGAACAGCACTCTGTGTAAAATAAATATTAATAAAATAACACTTCTACTAGTGTTCACATTATCCAGATAATCTTAAGATTTTCCCAGGTGCTGGCTAACATTTAATGACTAACAGGTCTGAACAAAAGCACATCAGATGCCTATACGGAAATTCTACTTGGATTCTGATAGAGTCCAAGAGGCTAACATCACCTCCCAGTCAGATTTTGAGCAGTGCTGGGGCAGTAAAACTTACAAGATCCTATCTGGGAACAATTTAAAACTTTATTATCCAACAAATGTGTTTTCTATCAGCCCTATCCTGATGCCTTCTCAAAGAATTGTAATAATGTTTTCATGGAATTATCTCCATTTCAACCTAACTCTCCATCTATCTTGTATCACTTTTCTTCTCTTACCATAATGTAGAAATAGATCTTAACATCAAATGATAAGAAGCCATTCAAATCACATCTCTGCAGGAAGCCTTGGCCATAATAGGTAGGCCTTGCTGTTGGGATGGCAGGCAACTTTCCCTCTTCCTTCTCTGCTTTGAGCCATGGCTCTCTAAAGCCGATACCAAGAATGTTATGAGGACACGACTGTCAAAGTTTGCATCCAGTAAGAGTTACTCAAATGGTTGCTAGGAGATTGTAAGAAGGAATAGGAATGGAGGGCAAAAAAGCTAGAGATGAGGGAAAAGGGGGATCCAGCAGGGAGTCAATGCCAAAAGACAAAAATCTGAGCCAAATGTAGCCCAGTTACAGCCCAGTTACAACCCCAGGGGTTGAGGGGTCATGGGAAAGAGCCCACCCAAAAGAACTAGATCGACAGAGTAAGTTGCTCTGGATAAATGAGACACATTGAGGCCTTCTGTACTGAGGCAAAGGAAGGATAAGAGCATAAGCCCAGCCTTAGGATGGCAGAATCAAGGTATGAACCAGGTACCTGGCAGACACGGAAGGACAAGGCTTTCTACCTGGCATCTGTGACTTGGGTACCCAGGCACAAGAGAGCTTGGGAGGAATTACCCATCCTTGATAGAAGACGGGTACAGAGAGCCTGCCACCTCTGCCTGCAGGTTTAAAAGGGTCAAAATGTTGTAAGACAGAAACTATTGATCTTCCCGTCTCCTTTTGAAAGGTGTGGCACTCATAAACAGCTCTGATGATACATATGGGTAAAGTCTAATAATTCTTCATTCATTCATGGATCATGTACTGAAAACCTAATACATGCTAAATGCAGAGTTAGGTGCTGAGGAGATAAGGACAAATGTATTAATGTAGAGATTTCACAACCACCTTCTGTCCTTCTACCAGCACTCCTTGCCCCTTTAAGGAACTCACATATTAAACTTGTGGAGCCTTATTGTGCTGATCAGGAGAATGGGTAGAAAAGAAAACTGGAAGACATCAAGAGAGGCCATATGATAAAGAATTGTGCAACAGAAAACAAAAAGAGTAGAAAGCAGAGATCTGGAAGAGAGGGGAATGGAGAGATAGAGAAAACACATGATGAGGATGGAGTTGAAGTGGTGAGAAAATTGGGAGCAGGTGGGTTAATGACTTGTGGACTTGGGGAGATGGATCATTAAAGTCCAGAACAGCATGGGGAGAGAGAGAGATTGTAATTTCTGGCCACACTCTCTTGGAGACTTTATGAACTTCCTTGTAATTGGAATTGTGTTTTACTCTTGGAGGCCACACAATGATAAAACTGCTTGAAAGGTGACCCAACTTTTTGGAGATTACAAAATAAGACATGGTCCCTGCCCTCTAGGTGCTCAGAGTCAAACAGGAAAACAGACATTTAACATAAAGTAATACAATAAGACTTTGCAAGTGCTGCATCCTACGGCTGTACAGGGCTTGGGGTGACAAGTGAGAGGGAGGCCACTAGCTCAATAGCCAGATGTTCTCTCCACTGGAGCTTGTGGGGAGTGGTTTAGGTCCCAAATCAATGACCAAGAGCAACCTATGCCTCAGTGCTGGAAAAGAAGAAGCAAAAAACCCAAATTCCCTCCTCAACCTTATCAGAATTCTATTACCTCTATGCTCACCAGAATGTCAGGCAGCGTGGCCCCCTTGGGCTTCCTGAGGGCTTCCTTTTTGCTTGTTTGACTGAGAGCTCCCTGTGCAGCCCGTATCTTTTTTTTTTTTTTAATTTATTTGACAGGCAGAGATCACAAGTAGGCAGAGAGGCAGGCAGAGAGAGAGAGGAGGAAGCAGACTCCCCACTGAGCAGAGAGGCCGATGCGGGGCTCGATCCCAGGACCCTGGGATCATGACCTCAGCCGAAGGCAGAGGCTTTAACCCACTGAGCCACCCAGGCGCCCCAGCAGCCCGTATCTTCTTTTCTACTCCAGTATCACCTAAACAAAGGAGAGCGTGTGTAGACTGAGGTGTTAGCATAAGAGAACTCAGTACCAAATCTTGTAAGCATGGAAGGGGAAAACGGATGAATGCTAAATGAAGGCTGAAATCATGTAAGTGAAACACAAAGTCAGCCCCAGAGCTGCTACAATATTATAGCGGAGGTTTGCAGTAAGTTCCCTACCCCCAGGCAAAGGGAGGACTTGAGTTTCCAAGCAGGGCTGAAGCAATCACTTTACTGGTTTGTGCCAGCCAAGTGACTCACCCTCAAACCTGTTTAATATGAAACAGCATTAGGAGCCTGGATATAGCCTCAGGGAGATCAGCTGCTAACCAGCTCAGATTATAGCTGCAATCCCTCAAACGCAGCCACTTAAAGTGTCTCCACATGTCTTTGGTGGCACACAACACTGTGCAGGAAAGACACCGTCCTTGAAGTAGAAAGATCAATGTTCTGGTTCCCATTTTGTAGCAATTTGTCATGTGACTCAGGCCAGCCTTGTCCATAAAATGGGGCAGTACCTTCCCTGCCCACTCCCTGTGGTCGTTTTGAGCACTAAATGAGAAATGTGAAAATTAAGGGGGGTGATGAAATGGCAGAGGACTCTGTACCAGGTATTACCATTATATTACCATTATACGTAGTGTCATAAATCTCCTTTTATGCTTTCATTGATACTACAGGGAATCTCCTTAAATGGCAGGAATGAGGAAATAAACACAACAAGAATTTTACTTCATACTTTAGTATCAACAGCGTTGAAAGCACCAATTTAGCCAGTTATTGTGGACTTTTGTCATCCAGGCAGTAAATTGGAGTCTTCTCACAAAGATTAGAGTTCCCCTCCTTAGTGTTATCTGAGGCTATCCATCAGACCATAGCTGATGTAGTTTCCAGCAAGAACTGTAAAGAGATCCCTATTAGGGAAATTTATCAAACTATTTCTCCCATTTGCAATTACAGGGACAAGAAAATAAACAAAAGGATCTTTCTTTCTTGGTTTTCTTTGTTTTCTTCTCCTTCTCCTCTTCCTGTCTTTCTTCTCCTCCCCTTTCTTAATTTTTTTTTTTCTACTCCCATTTCTACCTCCCAAAGGAACTATGCAATGTGGGTAAGGTGAGTGAAGTACTTGGCAGGGATGAATATTTTAATTGGGTGCCAAAAAAACCTAAAAAATCAAGATAAATACACATACATTTTTTAATCTTTTAAATGTATTATTTATTTATTTATTCATTTGAGAGAGAAAGAGAGAGAGCATGGAGCATGAGCAGGGGTGGGGGGGGGCAGTGGAGAGCCAAAGGGAGAGGGAGAAGCAGACTCCTCTGCTGAGCAGGGAGCCCAACCCAGGGCTTGATCTCAGGACCCCAAGATCATGGCCTGAGCAGAAGGCACACCCTTAAACTGTTTCACCAACTGAGCCGCCCAGGTGCCCTTATATACATTTTTTTAAAAGATTTATTTATTCATTTGAGAGAGAAATAGAGCGCATGTGTGCGGGCAGGGGGAGGGGCAGAGGAAGAGAGAGAGAGAACTCCAAGCAGACTGAAGTGTAGAGCCTGAAGCAGGACTCGATCCTGGGACCCTGAGATCATGACTTGAACAGAAACCAAGAGTGGGATGTTCAACCAACTGAGCCACCCAGGTGCCCCAGGATAAACATATTTTAATGAATATTTTTTAAACAAAATTAATTAATACTGAAAAGCCATGATGAGCAAAATATCAAAATTTTAAATAAAATCAGTGGAAGTGCCATACCAAGACATACTAAAGCCTGAGGCAAGAGGGAAAAAATCAGTAATACTAATCCTCTCTTTATTTAAGATTTGCTTTTTTGTTCATCATGGATTCTTGCCTTAATTTTGATGTATCATAGATAGCAATTTTTTTCTTTCCTGGTAGCATCTAAAATTACAGTTTGCCTTAGTATGAAGGACAGCTTCAGTTTAGTTAAATGCTTTCCATGTGGTATGTAGAACAAGCATGACTCCTGGCAGTCAAACTCAGCTTGGCTTTGTCTCCTGCCGTTTCCAAACATGAATTCAGTGGAAGTCATCTCCCCGTTCCTGAATGAAAGCTCTGTGAGTCTCGTGGCTTTTCTGTTCACTCTTAAATAATGGACAAGTCCCACAGTCATTTCAAGTCACAGTTAGCAATTACAATGCATAATCTCCTGAGATAATAAAAATTCACAACTTTCACTTAGTGGTGTATCTCCCCCTCCATCAGTCCAGGCTTGGCAGCTGGCCTCAGGTAAAGGAAGTGGGGCCTTCTGTTATCTGCTTTTAGTACCTGTCTTCCTCACCCACTTAATACCTGCTGTTTTATTCTCCCCCTACCAGGTAAGGACTTTTCAGTGAAGAGAGGAAGGAGATACCTTAGTTCTTGCCTGACAGGGTGGCTTCACATTCTCTGGGCCAGGAAGGTGTTTAACGAGATCCTTTCTCCTTAGGGCATCTTCATTGGCTCATCAGTGCTTCCTTCTACCTTCAGGTATCTGGAATGTTTGTCCCATTTGGATGGTAGCTACATGGATGTTTATTATATTATTAACTCTACTTTTCTGTGTGCTTTATATATTCTAAATTTTCTTAATTCTTTTTTTTTTTTTTTAAAGAACTGTGAGAGGGACGCCTGGGTGACTCCGTCAGTTAAGCTGCTGCCTTTGGCTCAGATCATGATCCCAGAGTCCTGCGATCAAGTTCCGTATCGGGCTCTTTGCTTGGCAGGAAGCCTGCTTCTCTCTCCACCTCTGCCTGCCACTCTTGCTTGCTTATGCTCTCTCTCTCTCTCTCTCTCTGACAAATAAATAAATAAATAAAATCTTAAAAAAAAAAAAAAAGAACTGTGAGAGAAAATAAGGGGGTAGAATCCTAACTCTACACGAAAACAACCTTTGCTGAATAGAAACCTCTCTCTTCTTTCTCTCTCTTCTTTCTCTCTCTCTCATAGACATACACACTCTTCCATTTCACTACCAGCCATTCCTGCTCTTCTACCCTGCATTTTTATCACCTCTATAGATCTATAAAAGTAAAAGTTTGCCTAGATGAAGATAAACTTCCATGCCCTGTCACATGCTAGTTTATTTCTCACTCCTCCTGAATACACAGAGCGATCTCCCACTGGTTTCTAATTTCTTCAAGAATAAATGGCCCTGGCCAGAATCCAGTCCACTCCCAGTCCCCTGGGAACTCGTCAAGAGAACTAGAACATCTCTACCCTCTACCTCTAATGCAGAAATCAACAAGAGTCCCAGGGCAAGAAAGGCGCGGTAAAAACAGCCCAGCGACCAAAGGCAGAAAACACTTCTTGTACTCACCACTAAGAGTCCCACTAAACTGCCTGTCTCCAGGCATTGGAACTGAAGAGAGAAGAATGTTGCAGAGGCTAACCAGTTGTCCTCACTTTAGTAAAATAATTGCCTTTATTGTTTAGCTTCACAATGCTGGGAACATATTGTTTATATCCTGGAGTGCTCATTTTCCATACCAAGTCTTTAATATTCTGCTTTATTGGTAATATTTAAATGTGTGGTTCTACTTTGCCTTCAAGGATCTATAGAGGTTGGAACAAGGAAACAATGTGAATTCTCACACACTCCAAAGGGCCTGCCCAGATTCAGGATGTGTGAAGCAAAACACTTTTCCAACATGACAAATGTCAGGATCAAAAGGAAAAGAAAACAATGTAACACAATAAAAATTTAAAAATAAACAAATAAAATTTAAGTTAAATTAGATAAATAAATAAAAAGTCATCATCAACGCCCCCTAAAAAAAAAAAAAAAGAAACCAAGGGAAAGAAAACAGCTAGCTGTGGGCAGATACAGCAGATAAATCCACAAAACCAATGCAGATTCCACTCCTTCTGGGACTAAGGCTGGTTTTCACAGTTGGGGAGTTGCTTACAACAGCTGGCTGGGCTTTTGAGGCAGAGCATTCAGTGTGGGAGTAACAGAAGGGGGATGGGCTGAGTGACAGGCAACCGATGTTCCAAGAGTCAAGTCTGTACTCACCAATTTCCCTCACTTCTTTCAATTTCCTTCTAATATTCGCCCCAGAGGGATTAATAAAAATGAACAGAAAATGGTAGTTGATGAGACAAGTTTTAAAAAATGCAAAAAGCACAAAGAATCTCACTACAGAAATGAAATTCTATCACGCCATAAACTCAGACGGAGAAAAAAACAGCATCTTTATTTTCACTAAACTGCAACTGAAAATGTAGCATTTCCTTCAATTATAAATGGAGGCAATAAACCACAGCAGTCTTGGTACTACTGATGACTTTGTAACTAGTAGAATTTATAGATATTTTTAATTAAAACCACTACTGTCAAATTATGATAGTAATTAAATTTGTCATGAGATCTTGATATTTAATCTGTTAACAAAGAAGCATATATATATATATATATATTTTTTTTTTTTTTTTTTTTTCAGTGATAGAGGGAGAGAGAGCGAGCGAGCACAGGCAGACAGAATGGCAGGCAGAGGCAGAGGGAGAAGCAGGCTCCCTGCCGAGCAAGGAGCCCGATGTGGGACTCGATCCCAGGATGCTGGGATCATGACCTGAGCCGAAGGCAGCCGCTTAACCAACTGAGCCACCCAGGCGTCCCACAAAGAAGCATATATTTTTGATAACTATATTTCAATAGTTGGTTTCCTTTGTGATCTTATGTATTTTATGAAATAGATTTTAAAACATTATTCTAAGAAGAGATCCATAGGTTTCATCAAACTGCCAAAGGGGACTATGGACACAAAAACATTAAGACCTCGGGGCGCCTGGGTGGCTCAGTGGGTTAAGCTGCTGCCTTCAGCTCAGGTCATGATCTCAGGGTCCTGGGATCTCAGGGTCCTGGGATCGAGTGCCGCATTGGGCTCTCTGCTCAGCAGGGAGCCTGCTTCCCTCTCTCTCTCTCTCTGCCTGCCTCTCCGTCTACTTGTGATTTCTCTCTGTCAAATAAATAAATAAAATCTTAAAAAAAAAATTAAGACCTCTTTTTTAGGCGGTTGCAGACTAGTTTTTGGTGGGAGGGATGTGCAGTGCAGAATCCTGTCAACCCAAATCCAAAAATGTTTGAAAAAGGTTTTGGGGAAGAAAGGGTGAGAGAGGTCAAAATGCAACCTTAGGTATGCTTACAGACTAGGCAATTCAGTAAGTAATGAAACAAGTTACATTCCAGCTGAAAGCCATATATTTAGGGATTCTTTTGGTAAAAAGCCCAACTATATAAGAAGTGATCCAGCTTGTCAGAGTGTAGCTCAGGAGGAATAGTTCTGGATGGTGAACCTTGATCCAGAGCCCAGTGCCCTAACTGCTAACAAATTACTCAAATCTATAAATATATAATAGTCTTACATCTTCTCCAGGTAACTAATGATAATTCAGTTGGGTAAGCATCCTTTCCACTCTGGGAAAAACTAGAAATAAAAATAATAGAAGCTTTTATAACAAATTTTCACTTAAATTATTTAATTAACTAACCTTCCCCATTCCTTCTTTAAAACCTACCAACTGCACTTAAGGCACGCTGAACACTTGCAGCCAGTGGACTTCTCTCTAGTACACTGGCACCTTCTCAAAACACAATAATAAGAAAATAAACTACTCAATTAAAAATAGGGCAAAACCCACCCAATTATTTTATTTATTTGTTTGTTTGTTTGTTTGTTTTAAATGTGGGGGGCTTGAACTCATGACCCTGAGATCAAGGCCTGAACTGAGATCAAGAGTTGGACACTTCACCAACTGAGCCACCCAGTCCCTTCTAAACCCATCTAATTATTAAGGCCCACTAGATAGTTATCTCTCTCACAATACCACACAGTAATCAAAACAGTTTGTTACTGGCAAAGGAATAGCCAAATGGATCAGTGGAACAGAGTAGAGAAAACAGAGCCATGCAAATATGCCCAAATGGTTTTTTTAAAACGGACTTGTTTTTAAGTAGTTTTTGAGTTATAGAAAAATCAAGCAGATAGTACAAGTTCCCACTTACTGCATCCAGTATCCCTCATTATTAACATATTAGTATAGTGTATCTATTATAATTAAGTGATAAATATTGATACATTATAATTAATAGTCACAGTGTATTCAGATTTACTTTGTTTTTAATTTTCATGTCTCCTTAGGCTCCTCGTATCTATGACAATTTCTCAGACTTTTCTTTTTTCATGACCTTGACAGCTTTGAGGAGTACTGGTCATATACTTTGTAGGATGCCCCACTTTTGGAATGTGTCTGATTTTTTTCTCATGGTAAAACTGGAATGATGGGTTATTTGAAAGAAGATTACAGAAGTAAAGTGCCATTTTTATCACATCATTTTAAGAGTCAATATTTATCAACATGATTTATGATTTTGATGTTGAGTTGGGCTGAGGTAGTCTTTGTCAGATTTCTCTACTATAAAGGTACTTTTCTCCTGTTTTCAGACTATAATCTTTGGAAGAAAGTTACTATGCACAGCCCACACTTAAGGAGTAGAGATTTATATTCCTCTTCTTGAGGACAAAGTATGTGCATCAATCATTTGGAATTCTGAGTGGGAGTGTTGTCTATCCTCTCCTATTTATTTATTATTCAATCACTTATCTCAGTAGGGTTTATGGGTAGTTATTTGGTACCCTAGACTATAATCTAATTTTACCTTGTTTATTTTTTGTTCAAATTGTTCTAACCCTGGTGATTAGGCTCTTCTAGTTGGGTTCTGTGCACCTCTGACATACCCTCATCTATGTGTTTATTGTTTTTCTTTAATCACTTCCTTACTTTCTGATACTACAAAGTGTTCCTGGATCATCTTAGATGTTTTCTTCCCTAGTTCTCTAAGGAGACTTATTCCTTTTACTAGAGAATGGTATTAGAAACCACAATCTGGGGATCACATATACTACTTGATATTGAATGTCCAAATGATTTTTGACAAATGTTCAAAAGCTAGTCAATAGAGGAAGGATAACCATTTTGAACAAATGGTTCTATAGCAATTGGACATCCAAAGGCAAAGAAAGAAAAGGAAAGGATGAAAGGAAGGGAGGAAAGATAGAAGGATGGAAGGAAATCAACATAAACCTGAAGTATTTTTGTAAAAAATTAACTCAAATGAATCATGGATGTAATGTAAAACTGTAAAACTTTTACAAAAAAAATAATAGGAAATCTTCAGAATCTAGGACTAGGCAAATAGTTCTTTGGTTTAACACCAAGACATGATCCATAAAAGGAAAAATTGATAAACTGATCCTCATCAAAATTAGAAACTTTTGCTTTGCAAAACTCTATTAAGATAATGAAAACACAAACTACTAGAGAGGGGGAGAAAATACTTGCAAACCACATATTTGACAAAGGATTTGTATCTAGAATATATAAAGAAATCTCAAACTCAGCAGTGAAAATTGTTTTCTTTGTCTTTGGATGTCCAATTGCTAGAGAACCATTTGTTGAAATTTTTCATGTTTTTAAAAAAGTAAGTTATAATTTACATACAACAAAATACACCCTTTTGAGTGTAGGGTGTACAGTCCTATGAGTTTTGAGAACACTGGCAGACATACAACCACCACTACCATGATCAAAATAGAGAATATCTTTATCACCCCTCAAAATTCCCTTGTGCTACTCCTTTGTACTCAATTCCTCCACACCTTTCCCCTAACCCCAGCCCCTGGAAGCCACTGGTTTCTGTCTTATTCTCCGGAGATTCATTGAAGTTGTGTGTATCATTACTTTGTTCCTATGCGTTGATAAGTACTAGCCCATGTTATGGCTGTTCCACAGTTTATTTGACTGTTCACCTGTTGAAGGATATCTAGATTATTTCCATTTCAGGGCCATTATGGAAAAAAGCTACAAGAAACATTTGGATACAGGTTTTTGTGTGAACATATTTTTTATTTATCTGAAAGTGATATGTCATTGTTGTTTAAATTTTCATTTCTCTAATGGTTAATAACATTGAACATTTTTCATGTACTTATTTATCACCTGCATATTCTTTTTGGTGAAGTGTCTATTCATGTCTTTGACCCAATTTTCTAATTAGAGTCTAAACACTTATATCAGCTAAATATTTAACTGAAAATTTTGAACTGTGTATGAACTATTACTTATGATTCCTCATTTTTGCTGAACTTAACAGCCAATCTTACAGCCTCTAAATAAGAGTGATGAAGTGACTCAAACCTAAGATTTAACACCTTTTGTGTTGAGTTCTAGAATAAGTTATTTTTTAATCCCCTTGGCAATTTGGATGTATTTTATTTGACAGGTGGAGTACTTGAAATGTTGAATTTAGACTTGTGATTTTCATTTTAAATGTTTAAAGGGTTTAATTGACAGTAGATTGGGGATTTCAATTTGAGACATGTAAAAGTTGAATTGATTATGGTTGTAAACTGTGTTTGAATTTTTCAGGGAATCTGAGGTACTAAATCTATAACTTCTGAGTTATTAGGTTTGTAAATAAAGTCGAGGGGCTTAGGAATATTGTTTTTTTTTTATTGTAAGCTTACTTTTTGAATGTTTGAAGTGCTTTAAAGAATCAAAATTACCATATTTGTAGTTGTATTTGAAAAATCTAAGAATTTTACTGAGCTAATATTAAATGTTTAGAGAACTTAATCTTCCATATTTATAAGCTAATTTTACGTTATAGTTGGATACATTTATAAATAAGACCATAAAGTTTAAACTTAAAGATCTAAGGAAAACTAGATTTTAAAACTGGATACCTTTAATAAATTTGACACTTATTAAACAAAAGTAGCTTTATACACTTTTGGGTTTTTTCTTTCAGTATACAAAAGCTCATCTTGTACATAAAAAACTCAAATGATGGAATAAAGAATCAACTTCTCCCACATTCTGGTTCTCACAGAAACCAGCTCACTGACATTGAAGCAAAGAAAATTAAACACTTTATATACAGAGTTACCATATGATCCAGCAATTCCACTGCTAGATTTATGACCAAGAGATATAAAGGCATGTATCCATACAAAGACTTACAGGTGGATGTTCATAGTAGTCTTACTTGTGGTAACAAAAACTGGAAGCAACCCAGATGGCCATTAGGAGGTAAATGAATAAATGTACTATAGCATGGCCATACAATAAAATATTATTCAGCAATAAAAAGGAATAAAGTACTGATACACAGATCAGTACACAACATGGGTGAATACTGAAAATATTATGCCACATGTATGAAAGAAGCCAGATTAAAAAGGCAAATGCTGTATGATTCTGTTAATATGAAATGTCCAGAATACTTATCAAACAGAAAGTAAGTCAGTTTGGTTGCCTATGGCCAGGAGGGAGGATGGGCAGAAACAAGAGTGGCTTAACAGTGTGGAGTTTCCTTCGGGGCTGATGAAAATATTCTAAAATTTACTGTGATTATGATTATGCATCTCTGTGAATATACCAAAACCATTAAATTGTAGATTTTGAATAGGTGAATTATATGGTATGCAAAAAAAAAAAAAAAAAGCTGTTATAAGAAGGGACGTGAGAAGGAAGGAAGGAAAGAAGGAAGGAGGGAAGGAGAAAACAAAAAGATAAAAAAGAAAATCAAACACAAACTTCAGACTTTTCAGAATTCCCAGAATACCCACATTATCCCTATGGGAGAAATTATCTTTGGAGTCTCTTGCACAGGTATGCAACAACTTTCTTGTGTTGTGGATGTCCTGCTTCTTCATGTTGTGGTCTTATTAGTTAAAATCTTCTGTGGTATATCTGAGTGAGCCTAGATCACCTACCTCCACCCCCACCCCAGCTACAAAGGATATGGGGAAAGTGAGTTCTGGCTTCCACCTTGAAAGTCAGGACTCCCAACAGTAGAGACTCCCCCCAAATAAAGGAAAAACTATGTAACAGGTGCTGGGAAACTCCAAGAATGTGACACACTGTTCACTACATTCGGCCACACATTGAGAGTGAGTTAAAGGGGACAAGATGGGAGGCAGAGAGACCAGTTAGGTGGCTTGTACATGCCCACAAAGAGACATGGTGATCACCTGTAATAGAGGCAGAGATGAACAATCACATTTGAGAAACAATTTGAGAAGAAAAATCAAAACTTGGAGATTTGTTACATAAGAGAGAGATGAGGGAGCAAGAGGTATTAAAATTTTCTGGCCTAAATAACTGAGTGGATATTGGGACCTCAACCTAAGATAAGAAAGGAACAAGTGACCAGGAACAGGTTGGGAAATTAAGGAAGGAGAATGGAATATGCTGAATTCTAGATGTTTGTGTTTTCTAATGTATTCCATTGTGGTCAGAGGCCATACTTTGTATGACTTGAATTCTTTTAAATTTATTGAGATTTGTTTCAAGACACAAAATCTGGTATCTTGATAAATATTTTATGTGCAACTGGCAAGTATGTGAATTCTGTTATGGAAGAAATGTCCTACAAATGTGAATTAAGTGAAGTCACTTGATAGTGTTATTCAAGTCTTTTCTATCTGCTGATTTTCTGCAACTTGTCCTATCAATTATGGAAGGAAGGTACTGAAATCTACAATTATTGATTATAGATTTGTCTATTTCTCTTTGCTCCTATCTATTTTCCTTCATCTATTATTAAGTGCATAAACACAATCGTTATATCTTCTAGATGAATTGACCCCTTTTAATACGAAATGACTGTATTTACTCCTTGTAATATTCTTTATCTGAAATATTTTCTTTTGACTAGTTTCCTTTTGTTTGTACAGTGAATATCTTTCTATTCTTTTGCCTTTAACCTATTGGTATCTATGCATTTAAAGTGCATTCCTCATAAGCAGCTTCTTGTGTTGTCTCTTTAAACCAGTTTCTGCCTTTCAGTATGACTTCAAGATCACTAACCTTTTCTTTGGCAATGTCTTATTTACCATTAATCCTATGCAGTGCATTTTTATTCAGACACTATAGCCTTCATCTTTAGAATTACAATTTGTCTCCTTTTTTTGTATCTCTCATGTCTCTTTAACTTTTTAAATGTTTGGAATATGTTTTCATGTCATTGTCTGTCAATTCTAACATCTATGAAAGTTCTGGGTCTGATTTGGAACAATTAACTTTTATTATGGGTGTATTTTATTAAATATGACCTAATCTCTAGTTCTACTATCAGTTTATGAGAAGAAAAGGGATAGAGAAACACGTTAACACCAGTAAAGTGCAGAATGTGAGGGGCACCACAGGACAAGCAATCAATTTTGTCAACATATAAAGTGCAAGGAAGGAAAAGAGCTTAAGAGATTTTAACCAAATGCAAAGCGAGTACTTTATTTGGATCCTGACTTGAAGGAATGAACTATATAAAACATTAATAAGAAAATTGGGAAAATTTGAACACTGACTAAAAGTTAAGAAATTGTTCATTTTTAAAGATATTAAAAGACATTATAATGATTTTGTGGTTGCTATCAAAAATAGACTATTGTTTAGAGACACATAGTAAAGTATTTATGGGTGCAGTAATATACCGCTTATGATTTGCTTCAAAATAATCCAAGGAGGGAAAGAAAAGATGAGGTTCAGATAGAACAAATTGGCCAAAGAATGATAACTGCTGAAACTGAGTAATGACTACATAATAGTTCATTATATTATTCTCTTTACTTTTATAACACTTGTTATTTTCCCACAATTTAAAAAAATCAGATGTTCCGTTATTTGAGAAGCCTTGCTCTATCCTCTCCCTACTCCTAATAGAATTAATTGTGCTCAAGACTGTTCCCCTACTGTCCAAATTAATTAAACCCTCATTTATCTCCAAATCTTTCTCCCTAATTGGCTATAAACCCTTGAGAGCAAAAATTGTCTTATTAATTTTCTGTTCTTTATATTCCCACCACCAACCACAGAGCAAGGGTGCTCAATAAATGGAAACAAATTGGCAACTCTCTAACCCCAGTTCACCAAAGTGCCCATGACAGGGAGGGAGGCTGACTCTACCCTATTAAATCAAGTGTCCTTTTAGGTGCTCTGTCCTTTATAAATTCAAGCCATATTGCATATAAATGCATGGCAAAGGAACCAAAGGAATCCTTACGGAAAAACTTGGGCAATAAAACTGTCAAGACAATAGGAATCCAACAGGTACTGGCAGGGTCAGCAATACGGAAATTGTTTTATAGTTCACTGTGTACTTCCTCTTCTTACAGGTATGCATTGCACTGTGACCTTTGCAAAGTCCTCTGTCCTGCCCTGCCTTTCTCACAGTACTGCTCTAAGTCTTAAATATGATACCATAATGCATTTAAAAGCGTTTTTTTTTTTCTTTAAACTGGAAAGCAGAATAAAGTTTAAAGCATTATGGCTTCTTCCCAAGACATCCAGGCATCTCACAGAGCACATCAGATTAGCTATTGGAAAAATTGAACTTAGATGAAATTTTCAGTAAGCAAAGTCTGGGTGGGTTTTTTTTGTTGGTTTTTTCTTTTTCTTTTTCTTTTTTTTCAGTATAAATATACACACAGCACCTATTCCATGTTGTCCTTGGTGCTGGTGACACAGAGTGAGGACAGCCTAGGTGACCAGAACCTCTCTCATGGAAAACCTAACCCTTGGCTCCCAGGCTTCTTACTCATACTGTTCAATCTCCTGACTGACTTATTTATTAAGTTATTCATATGCTTATGTATTTATTAAGACTTTTAATTAAGAATTTTACAAATACATCCTGATTGGAGGTTTCTAATTATGGGGAAATTTCCGTTTGTCCTTGGAGAGGGCATGATTATGGGCAGGTGGCCTTTGACTTCCTGTGGTAGTCACCAGGAGGGGAATTTTGGGACGCCATTCCCAGGTTGTGTCTTCCTTGCTGATGAGCTTTTGTGTTCACCCACTTTACATAGTGCTAAATCTGGGGAGTGCTTATACGGGTGTGTGTCAGAATAATCCATGTAGCTGTGCTTTGAGTTTGGCTTTCTGTATTTTTCTTAAATGTCACAATAACAGTTAAAAAGAAAACTTCCTTCAAAAGTCACACAACTTGTTCACAAGGAAATGTGGCACAGGTGCGGGCGACTGGGAGTATCGGAGTGACCAGGTTTATTGGTCAGTAGCGAAGGCTGCGTGTCTGCCATCTCCCCCCTCAAGGGAACCATTCGATCAGCTCCAGGAGGGTAAAAGAACTAATGAAGATAACAATTACAACAATTACAAAACGACAATGACAATAAAATCACAGTAATAAGAAATCCAAACAGGAGATTCGTATCCAATAAACGGTTGTAAGCGCCACAAATCACGACACCACGGGGCCGCCATACCAAAGACCCCACGGGCAGCGGACATTGCGGCTCTCGCAGCGCCCCTGGCGGCCCCCTTCCCGACACCGGCTGGCGGTGTGGGCGGAGCCTGGCGGGCGGGGCGGGGCGCCGAGCGCGCGGCGGAGGGTGGGCATAAGGGGAAGGAGGTGACGGGCGGGCGGACGGGCGGGCGGGGGCGGGCGGCTGGGCGGGGCGCGTTCGGGCCTCAGCTCTACACACGCCGCACTCGCCTCCCAGATTCCGCGCCGCCGGGGAGTCTGGTGGCAAGCGCCGTCCGCGAGCCGGGGCAGCAGCCGGAGGAGGAGCCGCGGGCGCTGAGGTAGGCGCGGGGACGGCCGCCGCGCGGCCTGGAACCAGGGCGCCCCCGGCCCTGCCCGAGGGTGGTGGCGAGGCCGGGGGGCGGTGCGCGGAGGCCCGAGCGGGCGGGGCCGGGGCCTGGGGGCGGGGACCGGCCTGGCCAGCGGGGCCAGAGGGGCCTCGCCGAGCTGGGCCAGCGGCAGTGCCGTGGGAGTCGGGGTTTGGGGCGGCGCGGGCTCCAGTGCACGCCCCGCTGGGTCCCGGGCAGTGGCTGCCCGGGAGGTGTGGAAACCGCCTGCCCCGGGGGCACCCACCGAGCAGAGAAGGCGGGGGACGGCCCTGCCCCTCCCACTTTTGGGGCTCCCAGGCCAGTTCGCCCGCACAGCCCTCGGGAACTTGTTAACAGGAAAGCTTGGCAGAAAAACAAATGCCAACGTTTTGGAAGAACTGAGAGTCACGTCGTTAGGCGCTGAGGCTCTATTTTCCTTCCCCGCCCCCTGCCCAGCCTTAGCCCGAATTGGCCAAAGAAGGATGTGTCACCAGCTCCGGGCCTCGGGCGGGATCCCCGGCCTGGCTGAAAGCAGGAGTACCTGAAACAAAGGTAAACGGAGGCCGGGCACACCCTGGCCCTGCCGTGCGGCCGCCCCCAGGCCGCCTCAGTGGGTCTCTCCCGCGCCGACCCTGGCCGCCGCCTCGGAGGGGCTTTCTCTCGGGGGACCTCTCGATGGAAACCAGCTGGCCGGGCTTGGAGTTGATGTTGCATCTGAACTCTGTTGTGCTCGCATTATTCCCAATCCCTCAACTCTGGTAAAGCTTAAGGAAATTTTACCCAGTTTTAGTGGTCAGCAAATGTAAGGGAGGATAAATCGCTGTTTGTAAATTATAATGTATTTTCTTATTAAGAAATGGACTGAAAACACGAAATAAAAATTCTTAACACGTAAGCAAAAAAGAGTGGTTTGTAGTGCCTTCCAAACTCTGAAGAAGTGCTCCTTCTCAGATCATTTATGTACAAAGCACCCCCTCAAACCTTTGGTCCCAGGCATTTTTCTTTGTTCTTTATTAGTCTCAGGCCTCAGTTTCTTGTAAACGGAGCACCCACTGCTGAGACCCTAAACATTGCTGTACTAGGTCAGGGCATGTGCATCCTGCTCAGTAGGCAGCAGGTTTGTGTAGTAGTAAAACATCATTTTCTTTCTTGATGGTACCATTAAAATTATCTCGGTTTCATTCCTCTCAGAAATATCCATGACTTTTAGTGAAAGCCTTTTAAAAATCTATAGACCACTCCTAATTTATAAATAAAATCTGTTCACATTTATTGCATCCACATGGCTCTCCTATCTTCTCTGACAGAAGAACTTGAGATACTGTGGGGAAAACTCGGATCTTTTATAAATCTGAGAACTCAGAAATTGAGGACAGGGCAAACAAAGTAAGAAGGTTTTTTCAAAAAACAAAGCTTTGAAGAAGTCTTTATCAGGACCAACCTGGCTGTTGAGGTAAAAAATAGTTGTAGGCACTAACAACCTGAATATTAATCAGTTAAAGATTTATTTGAGTTCTTAAGTATTTGCATATTTTAAAATGTAGTTAACATTCTGGACAGTGAAGGGGTATCTGACTTTAATCTGAATTAATTTTACCTTAATGTTTAGCTAAAACCCACTGCCCTAAGAGAATGAAAGTTTAGTTTCATCTAGAAGAGAGTAAAGGATCTGAGAAATTTCAGAGTATGGAGTACTTGAGGGGGGCACTTGTTAAAAGCAAACCATGACTTTGCTTTTTTAAACTCTTCATAAGCTGATCAGTCTCCACTGATTTAGCCCCTGTCACCTTTCAGTACACAGCTAAAGTCTTTCTTAACATCTTCCCTGACACACACCTTACCCTCCCCCCCAAAAAAACCCCACCACCTGGAGTAGAGTTGATCACCCTTTTGAGTTTTACCACTCTTTAAATTAGGCGTTTTCATCTATAGTACTATTGACATTTTGGACCAGGTAATTCGTTGTTGGGGAGGGCTATCCTGGTCATCACAGAATGTTTAGCAGCATTCCTGACCTCTCCTAAATATATACCACTAGTACCTCCCCCCATACACAATTATAGCAAATAGTCACACAATGTACACAGTAGTGGCAATCAAAAAAACCTCCAGATACTGCCAGATGTCCTCTGAGAGAGCCAAAATCACCCCAATTGAGAACCACTGTCCTAAGTAGACTGTTGCCTTAATTAACATCGGTGACCCTACGTTGTCTTCATTTGGTTATGTGTTGATTTTCTCTGCTGTCCTAAGCTTGAGGGCAGAGGAGTCGTTCATTTATTTACCAAATATCTGAGGAAGGGCATACTTTACCAGCCAGGTGCTAGTTCTGGAAATATAGTGATAAAAGGAGCTAATGTGGTCTTTGTACTCTTGAACATTATTTCTAAAGAGAGTGACACACACGTATAGTGATACAGATACCTCATTGCAATTGTGATAAATTCTAGGAGAAGTACAGAGCACACTGAGTACATAAAACAAGGGTCCTAGTTTGGGAACTAGGAAAGGTTTCCTTGGGAAATGACCTTTAAGGTGAGGGGGACATTGAAGGTTAATAGAAGTTATAAAGTGAAGCATACGGGGACAATGTATCAGGCAGAAGGAATAAGACCTTTTTTGGGAACTTAGAGGACAATGTGGCTGGAACGTGGAGAGTGGTAGGGGCAGGATGATACAAAATGAATCTGAAAAAGTTGGTAAAGGCTTTCTCTGAGCAGCAGTTCTCAGTCCAGCCTATTCATCGGAATCACAAGAGGACCTTATGGCACATTATAGTGTCTGTATTGGATCCTACTTTCCTCCCCAGCTGCTGTTTGCCCCACACTTTTTATTTTATTTTTTAAGATTTTGTTTATTTATTTGACAGAGATCACGAGTAGGCAGAGAGGCTGGCAGAGAGAGGAGGAAGCAGCTCCCCACTGTGTAGAGCCTGATGCGGGGCTCGATCCCAGGACCCTGGGATCATGACCTGAGCTGAAGGCAGAGGCTTTAACCCACTGAGCCACCCAGGCACCCCTTCCCCACACTTTTTTTAAAAGGATAACCACTAATACTAGTTTTGTGTATTGTTCTAGACATTTTTTTTGTCAGCATTCAAGCAAGTGCATATTCTTAGTTCCTATTGTTGTTTACACAAATGGTAGTATTCTGTACACACTATTTTTTTTTTGAGACTTTATTTATTTGAGCAAGAGTGTGCATGAGCAGGGGGGAGAGGGAGAAATAGGCTCCGTGCTCAGCCTGACATAGGGCTCGATCCCAGGACCCTTGGAACCATGACCTGAGCCAAAGGCAGATGCTTAATGACTGAGCAACCAGGCACCCCTGTGCACAGTATTTCTGTTTGCAACAATGTCTTGGAAACCTTTCC
The DNA here is from genome assembly GCF_011764305.1 of Mustela putorius furo. NCBI lineage: Eukaryota > Metazoa > Chordata > Mammalia > Carnivora > Mustelidae > Mustela > Mustela putorius. Next base: position 105,722,501 of record NW_025421987.1, on the reverse strand, counting down.
ATTTCAATATATAGTTTCCTTATTCTTTTGAATGACCTTATAGTATTCCATTGTATGGATATACCACAGATTATTTAACCATTCCTTTATTGGTGAACATTTAAATTTTTTCTAATAATTTACTATAAAGAATAATACAGGCATATGCCAGTTCATGTGCGTGAAAATATCTATAGGATAAATTCCTAGAAATGGAATTATTGGGTCTAATATGTACATATACACATAAATACTGTTTTGTAAAAAGATCAATATGGTCATGTTGAAGAGAATGGTTTGGAAAGAAATGAGTGCTTGTGGGAAACAACTGACCCTAATTAAGGTTACTGAGAGCTATAGACTGCATTTTGTCCTCCCATAATTGAATTTTGAGTCCCTTACCCCTAGTGACTAAACGTGGAAATAGAATCTTTGGTAGGTAATTAGGGTTAAACAGGGTCAAAAGTGTGGGGCCCCAACTCAATAGAATTGGTGGTTTTATAAGTAGAGGAGGTTGGAAAGGCCTTGTGAGCACAGTTAGAAGGTGGCTATCTGCAAGCCACAAAGAGAACCTGACTTTTTCAGACCTTGATCTGGGACATCTGCCCTCCAGGACCGTGAGAAAATTACATTTCTGTTGTTTAAGCAATCCAGGCTATGGTATTTTATTATGGCATCTTGAGCCAATTGCCAAATAACACACAGTGGAGAGGTAGAAGAGAAAAGATTGTAGCCGGGACCATGGTGGTAGCAGAGGAGATGAAGATGGATATAGGAGATATATTTAAGAAGCATAATTGAAAGGACTTAATGATTGAGGGAGAAATGAGTAGGATGACTCCCAGGCTTGCCCAACCAGGTGAATGTTGTGGCTGTTATCTGAGGTAGAGAGCACTAGAAAGGTAAATAGTTTTGAAGTGGGTATAAATCATAGTTCACTTTGGGACTGGTGAGACCTCACCAGTCTCTCTGAGTGGAGAATAACATAAGCTTTGGTAATTCAAATCCATAGCCCAAAGGAGTGGACTGAACTGGGGACCCATATTTAGGTGTGAATTGAGGGGTTGTGGATGGAATTACCAGAGCACTTTGGGAATCTGTAGCCCACAGCTGAATCTGGCTTACAAATATGTTTTGTTTTTCCCATGGAATGCTTTTTGTTGTTCAATTTTTAGTTGCCAATAATTTAAAATCTAAAGATTTCCCATGAAAATCTAGATTTGGGTCTTTTCTTTAAAAATGAGAAGATGTAGCACTACTGAGCTGGCTTTCCTGTATGGCAACAATTGGTTGGAGCTAAGTCAACACTGATCCCAGCTGCTTTCTCGTTCAGCAGAGTCCACCACTCCCTAAAACTTACACCTGGCTTGCTTTTTTTTTTTTTTTTTAAGATTTTATTTATTTTTTTGACAGAGAGAGATATCACAAGTAGGTGGAGAGGCAGGCAAAGAAAGAGGAGGAAGCAGGCTCCTCGTTGAGCAGAGAGCCCGATGCGGGACTTGTTCTCAAGATCCTGGGATCATGACCTGAGCCGAAGGCAGAGGCTTTAACCCACCGAGCCACACGGGCGCCCCTGGCTTGCTTTTTTTTAATTTACTTCTCTGATCCTGTAGGCATTTGAGTGTGGAATCCCTGTTCTAGGAAGAGAGAACACAACAGGGATTCTCATCTTGGCTGCACGTTGGAAATATTGGATAATTTAAAATTACTCTTGTTAATACCCACACCAGAAATGTATATTTTTGTTTACTTGGTCTAAATTAAAGCCTGGGATTAAAAAAAAAAAAAAAAAAAACCAACAACTCTTCAGGTGATTCCACTGAGCAGTGGAAGTTGAGACCATTGACAGATTAAAAAGAGAGCTCAGACCCAGTGTTTCAAAATTGAGTAAAAGAAGGTTGCTCCAGGATAAGGGATGAGAAGTGGTCAGAGGTACAGTGGAGTGGGATCTTGCTTATAGCTAAGGTATGCAAACCTAACCTAATATACTTGAAGATGTTTTTAATTAGAATAAAGAGAAGTTGATTTCACATGTATACTTATTGTTTGTTTTGCGTATACCTGTATATGTGTATGCTGTTCATTACTGCCTAGAGTTAATGTATACAAAAAACAGCTTTGCTTTATTTAATGGGCCATTTAAAGGAGTCAAGAGTAATTTAAACTATGCTCGATATTTTTCTTAGGTGTTTACTTTAGAATCTAATTCCAGTTTAAGTTGTGTCATAAAAGCCATTTTTAAAAAAGAAGAGTTACCAAGTGAAGCTGCAGATTGATGATCAGTTGATTTTAGCAAGATGGAATCGTTGACCTCAGCAAAACCATTTTAGATTGGAAAAGGCAGAGACCAGATTGAAGTGGGTAGAAAGTAAGGAAATGGAAAGGATAAATTTGGGAAATCTTTTGAATTTAGCCTAGAAGGGAAGTGATGAGGGAAGGTCAGGTGTCTTAAATGTATGGTAGGTGCAGTCTGTGTTGGTTACCCAAATGCTTCTAGCTCTTGAGGGAGGTAACTTAGTGGTGCCTGATTACCCTTCTCCCCTATATCAGAGGGGTCTTGCTTGTATTTGTTTTGGAGACTTTGTGCTTTCCATTGAGGAGATATTTTGCCAGGACCTTTGAGACTCAGATGTTAGTGATTAGGCCCTTAGTCTCTTTCTTATCTGAAAAGCCTTAGGGCTCCTAAAGGCCAGCGGGGCTCCAGTGACCCTGACATCATCCTCCCATTAAACTGTGAACAAATATCAGATTGTTGTCATGTTGAAAATGGAATACTTGGCTATGTCAGGGAATATGTATCTCCAAATTTCAGATTCCCAAGAGCAGTTTTTTGCAGCTGCTTTAACTTTATATTATAGCTGGTTTTCCAGTTGCATATTATGTAAAATTTCTCATACTTTGAAATCTTTATCACTGATGCTCATTAAAGGGTATGGACACAAGTTGGAGGAGACCCTCACTGAGCTCAAAGAGAAGACAACACGAACAAACTGGTTTCCAAAAGGTTGTGTGAATGCTGGAATGCAATTACGTAGAAGATTGGATTAGAGTGGCTGTCCAGATTGGGTTGTCACGCACATGGCCTCTACCGATCTGACTCTTATACATCTCTGCCTCATCGGCAACCTTAACCTAGCTAGCATATGAGGTTTAAAGAGTTGTGACCTATAGATACCACAGGGGTTGGAAAATGCCAAGGATTTATTACTGAGGAATGGAGTTTATTAGTTGAAGACATAAGCCCCATTGCTGTACTTTTTTCTGAAAGTAAGAGTGTAATCCTGTGAAGGATTAGTCTTCATAGCTGCTAGTAGTTCATCCATTAGGTGGATGATGGTTAACTTCTGTATGAAGGATGCCTTTATGACATAAGTAAAAGCCCTTGGTCTACAAAGGTTTATACTAGGAGTCTATGATAAGAAATATTTTATTTAGAAACTTTTGTGTGCTTGAGCAATTATAGGAATTCCACCATCATAAATAAAGTTAGGTACCATACTTGGATTGTGGTAGACAGAGGGAAAAGTTAATTGCAAGGTGGGCCAAAGCTTCTTTGGTTTATAGAGGAAATAGGATATTTTGAGTGGGCAGATGATTTGCAGTCATTTCTTGGGTGCCAAATCTTGATTTGTTAAATGTCAGCTGTGTGATTTTTTTAATAGAATTAAAGCTCACATAACATTAATCAGTTTAACCTAAAGTATACAATTTCAGGATTCTCAGTACATTCACAGTGTTGTGTAAGCATTACCATTAATTGCAGACTATTTTTGTCACCCCAGAAGGAAACCCTGTACCCATTTAACAGGCACTCTCTATTGCTCTCTCCCCCTATTTCCTGAAAACCATCAATCTGCTTCTGTCTCTGCGGAGTTGCCTATTCTGGGCATTTCATAGAAGTGGCATCACACAAATGTGACATACTGTGACTGGCTTTTTTCACTTAGCATAATTTGTGCAAGGTTCATTCATGTTGTAGCATGTGTTCCTTTCTTTGAATAATAATCATTCCTTTCACAATGATCATATGATCTCCCTGATATGAGGAATTTGAGAGGCAGGGTGGGGGGGGGTTGGAGGGTAGGGAAGAAAAAAATGAAACAAGATGGGGTCAGGAAGGAGACAAACCATTGGAGACTCTTAATCTCACAAAAGAAACTGAGGGTTACTGGGGGAAGGGGGTATGGAGAAGGTAGTTGGGTTATGGACATTGGGGAGGGTATGTGATATGGTGAGTGCTGTGAAATATGTAAACCTGATGATTCACAGACCTGTACCCCTGGGGCAAATAATACATTATATGTTAATAAAAATAATTTTTAAAAATTATCATTCCTTTCTTTGATTGAGTAATAATTCAATTGTATGGATATACTACATTTTATTTATCCATTCACCAATTGATAGATATTTGGGTTGTTTATTCATTTGGCTATTATAGATAGTGCTACTAAGAGCATTCATGTATAATTTTTTGCTTGAATACCTGTTTTAGTTCTTTTGTGTACATACATAGGAGTGGAATTGCTGGGTCATAAGTAATTCTATGTTTAACTTTTTGAGAAACCATCTGCAGTATTGTACATTTCCACCAGCAATGTTCTGAAGTTTCTCAGCATCCTTGTCAATACTTGTTATTTTCTGTTTGTTGTTTTTTTTTTAAAGAGTGAGAGAGTGAGAGCAAGAGAGGGAAGGAAGAGGAGAGGGAGAATCTTTTTTTATATATAATTTTTTTTATTTTTTAAATTTCAGTGTGCCAGAATTCATTGTTTATGCACTACACCCAGAGCTCCATGCAATACGTGCCCTCCATAATACCCACCACCCGGCTCCCCCAATTCCCACCCTTCTCCCCTCCAAAACCCTCAGATTGTTTTTCAAAGAGTCCATAGTCTCTCATGGTTCATCTCCCCCTCCAGTTTCCCCCAACTCCCTTCTCCTCTCCATCTCCCCATGTCCTCCATGTTATTTGTTATGCTCCACAAATAAGTGAAACCATATGATAATTGACTCTCTCTGCTTGACTTATTTCACTCAGCATAATCTCTTCCAGTCCTGTCTATGTTGATAAAAAAGTTGGATATTCATCCTTTCTGATGGAGGCATAATACTCCATAGTGTATATGGACCACATCTTCCTTATCCGTTCGTCCGTTGAAGGGCATCTTGGTTCTTTCCACAGTTTGGCGACCGTGGCCATTGCTGCTGTAAACATTGGGGTACAGATGGCCCTTCTTTTCACTACATCTGTATCTTTAGGGTAAATACCCAGTAGTGCAATTACAGGGTCATAAGGAAGCTCTATTTTTAATTTCTTAAGGAATCTCCACACTGTTTTCCAAAGTGGCTGCACCAGCTTGCATTGCCACCAACAGTGGAAGAGGGTTCCCCTTTCTCCACGTCTGAAGAGGGAGAATCTTAACCAGGCTCCACGTCCAACGCCAAGCCTGATGCAGGGCTCAGTCTCACAACCCTGACATCATGACCCAAGGAGAAATTGAGTCAGATACCTCACCAGCCGAGCCACCCAGGTGCCCCACTGTTTTTGGTTTTTGGGGTTTTTTTTTTAAGTTTTTATTTTAATTCCAGTTAATGAACATACAGTGTTACATTAGTTTCAGGTGTACAATATAGTGATTCATTTCTATTCATTACTCCGTTCTCATCACAAGTGCACTCCTTAATCCCCATCACTTATTTAACCCAACCCCTCTCCCCTGCCACCCTCCAGGGATTTTTTGGTTATAGCTATCCTAGTGGGTATGAAGTAATATCTCGTGGTTTTGATTCACAATTTCTAAATGACTAGTGAATAATGTTGAGCATCTTTTCATGTCCTTTTTGGTCATCTGTATATCTTCTTTAGAAAGACATCTATTCAAGTCCTTTGTCCATTTTTTAATTGGATTGCTTGTCTTATTGTTAAGTAGTTGTTAAGAGGTCTTTATACATTCTGGATACCAGACCCTTGTCAGATATATTGTTTGCACGTATTTCTCCCATACTGTGTGTTGCTTTTTCACTTTTTTGATAGTGTCCTTTGTACACTGGCTTCTAATTCTAATGAAGTCAAATTTCTGTTCTGTTCTTTTGTTGCTTATACTTTTGGTGTCCTAAGAATCCATTGCCAAATCCAAGATCATGTCAGTTTACCCCTATGCTCTCTTCTAAGAGTCTATAGTTTTAGTTCTTACGTTTAGGTCTTTGATCAGTGTTGAGTTAATTTTTGTGTGTGACATAGCGTCCACCTCCATTCTTTTGCATGTGGATATCCAGTTGTCCCAGCACTATTTCTTGAAAGAGATGTGTGTTGTTGGTTTTTTTTTTTAAGATTTTGTTTATATATCACACAGAAGGAGAGAAATAGAGAGGGAATACAAGCAGAGGGAGTAGGAGAGGTAGAAGCAGGCTCCCCATCAAGCAGGGAGCCCGACATAACACAGGGCACCATCCCAGGACTCTGGGATCATGGACTGAGCCACCCAGGCACTCCGAGATGTGTGTTCGTATGCAAGTCTCCAGCCCTGTGCTTTCTTATATGTGAAATGAAAGTGTTAAGAATACTTGCCTTGATTGGGAGAAGGGGGTGGGATTATGGACATTGGGGAGGGTATGTGCTTTGGTGAGTGCTGTGAAGTGTGTAAACCTGGTGATTCACAGACCTGTACCCCTGGGGATAAAAATATATGTTTATAAAAAATAAAAAATTAAAAAAAAAAAGAATACTTGCCTCGGGGTGCCTGGGTGGCTCAGTGGGTTAAATTAAAGCCTCTGCCTTTGGCTCAGGCCATGATCTCAGGGTCCTGGGATTGAGCCCTGCATTGGGCTGTCTGCTCAGCAGGGAGCCTGCTTCCTCCTCTCGCTCTCTGCCTGCCTCTCTGCTTACTTGTGATCTCTGTCAAATACATAAATAAAATCTTAAAAAAAAAAAAAGAATACTTGCCTCACAAAGTTGTAAGATAAAAAGAGAAGGTGAATGTTTAGCAGTAAAAATGACTGAACAAATGATTATTATTATTTTGCTTTTGTCATATGTATAAGGTTCCTGTAAGTTAGTATCTTTCAGCAACCAACAGAAGTCTTCCATCTAGTGGATAGTGAGTCATAACATAGAGGATTGGGGACTGTGTTGTACCCCTGAGTACAAAGTCAGATGGCCCTAATGCAGGAGGTAGTTGGAGAGATTGTACTTATCCAAAATTTAATGTATGTGTTCTTATAGAGCATGTGTTTGTCAAATTCTGTTGCTATTCCTCTCAAATTTAGGTGTTCTAGGTATGTAAGGAATAGTTGTAATTTAATTTTTTTAGTCTTTAAAACTGAAGAGTTTTCAGGCATAGTAGAAAAATAAAGGCAGTTCTTTTTATTGGACTAAGGATTGTCACATTTTACTGTATCAGCTTTTAAATGTCTAGAATGAAGACTTTTCCTGATTGCTTAGTTCAGTCAACAAATATTTCTTGAGTTGCTGCTATGTGCTATGTGGCAGCCACTGTACTAAATATTAGAGATATAATGCCTTAACATATAAGACCAAACTCTTGATCCTGCATCCCCTTCTAAATCTGTTCCTTTCTACAGTTGTTTAACTCACTGAGTCCAGTTCCTTCCTGCCAGTCCGTCTCGAATCCATACTAATCAGGCCCTTACCTCCCCTCCCCAATCAAGACCTCAACATTGCCAATCTGTCAAGTGATTCAGTTCTCAGTTTTTCTTTTACTTGATCTTTCAGCAGCATTCTGCCCAGTTGATTGTTCCTCTTTCTTTGAAATGCTTTAACTTAGCTTCCAGAACACTACTTTTTCTAGATTTCCCCCCACCTTACTAGAGGATTCTATCTCAGTGTTCTTGCTAGTTCCTCATCAACTTCCTGATCACTAGGTGTTGGGATGCCTCTTATCTCTCAAACTTGTATTCTTCCTTATCAACACTATTTCCTTGCATTTCACCCAGTCTCATGACTTTAAATACCATCTATATGCCAAAAACCACATGCCAGTGACTTCCAGATTTTATCTCCAAGTTAGACCACTCCTCTAAATCCCACACTCTGATATCAGAGTGCCTACATGACCTCTCCATTTGGATATCTAATAGTCATTTCAAAACTGAATTCATTTTCCCCCTCCAAAACCACCCTTTTTGTTGCCTATCCCATCTCAGTAAATAGCAACTCCCTTCTTCTAGTAGCCCAGGCCAAGAACTTTGGAGTCATTGTTGACTGTCACCTTTCTTCCCACATTCAGTTTGTCAGCAAACCCTGTTGGCTCTTCTTTCAGAAGGTATTTACTTTTAGAACGTATCTAGAATTGGTCATTAATGCCAGTATCTCTTCAGCTTTCACCTTCTCCAAACCACCAGTATATATCTCCTGAATAATTGCCCTCTCCTAATTCTTTTTTCCCTGCTTTTGTCCTTGCCCTTGTACAGCTTGTTCTCAATGCAGCAGCTAGAGGGACACTGTTAAAAATCAGTTCTTAGCTCAGAGGCTTTATGCTTACCTACAAGGCCCTATATAATCTAAACCCCCACTTACCTCTCTGACCTCCTCTTCTGTTAATCCCTGTGCTTACTTTGTCAAAGTCACAAAAGGCACTTTGTTCTTCCTCCAATAAACCAGCCCTAGGCCCTGTGCTTTCCCCCACTATCTACAAAGCCCCCTCCCTCACTTCCCTTCTGTCTTCAGTAAAGTTCACTTTCTCGAGTACTCCCTGTCTCCTTCCCTTTCAAACCCTGCTTCCCAGAGCTCTTAGTACTCTGGGTGCTCCTGCTACCCTACCCCTGAGACTGAGCGGTAAAGCTATCTCTTCCCCCCCCCCCCCTGTTTATTTATCTTTAAGCTTACATTTGAACAGAATCCCTTCAGTTAAAATAGTTTGAAAACTGCTTGTCTACAAGTTTAGAAGTAAAAAGCAGAGATTAGCTGCTGTGAATGGAGATGTCATTAAGGACTTAGAAATCATAGCAAGGGCATGCTTATCCTTTCCATTTTGTAGGTCATAGGCACAGTCCTTATTTTAAAGTACTGGGTGTGGAGCCCTATAATACTGCTACTATGAGTACTGATGAACACAATGCTCCCATTAGTGTCAAGCACTTCCCTCAAGCACTGAGGCTCAGCATTTGTCTCCTTCAACATGATGTCTTGTTACTCTGGCAGTGGGTTGGGACCCCCTTCCCATGGTAAGCCCTGTTCAGTAGCAGAGGCGGCTTATTTGGTGCTGGTAGGAGTATTGGGAACCATGAATTAAAAGGCAGTTAAGAGTTATATACAATAGAATGTGTTGATTCTACTGTGAGATGCTCTAGACTCTAAGAGGGCAAACAGATCATATCCAGTATAGTCTCCCTAGATAGCAAGTTCAGAAGCTTCATCCCACTCATTGTTTCTCAGTCTGTCTGCAAACCTGCAGGCCTTCTCACCAGTTATTGTTATGAAAGGCTGGAATGGTGCTGGTTTTGAGTTGCTATTTTAAAAGATGGTGCATTATTTCTAATGAATTTTTAACCAACAAGTATTACATAAATAATATTCTCCTTGCCCTTTTCCTAGATGAGCTAACTCCCTAGATTACAAACAAGTAGGTAATGTAATTTCAGATAATGGTAATAGTGCTATGAAGAAAAATAATGTTCCATAATAATGAATATTTAGGTTGTTTCCAATTCTTCCGTCTTTTAACGTTACTGTGATGAACATCCTTGTACTTACACAAGTGTGTGATGTTTGTATTGCATAAATTCTGAAAGATGGAATTGCTGGATCATATGATCATATAACCAAAATTTTAATACATACTGCCAGTTGGTCCACAAAGTGTCTATACTGATATTATATATAATATAATTAAAAGTAGTAATGTGTTTCAGTTTATCAATCAATAAAAATATTTCCACTATTTTTTATTTACACTAGCAATATTGAATACATTCTCTTTGTAAAAAAAAAAAAACACAAGGCTAAAAATCCTCATGCCATCTACCAATTTACAAATTTTTACCTCTTTTAGAAGTTTTAAAAACTCATGTTTCCTTTGAAACAGACGAAGACCTAATGTGTCCTTGTTTTTGATTTATTTCCCTGTGATTGAATATTTTTCTTGAGTTTTTGACCATTTGTATTTCTTTTTCTGGGTTTTGTTTTTTGTTTTTTTTAGATTGCACAATAAAGAATGCTAGTTAACGGGCGCCTGGGTGGCTCAGTGGGTTAAGCCACTGCCTTCAGCTCGGGTCATGATCTCAGGGTCCTGGGATCGAGTCCCGCATCGGGCTCTCTGCTTGGCGGGGAGCCTGCTTCCCTCTCTCTTTCTCTGCCTGCCTCTCCGTCTACTTGTGATTTCTCTCTGTCTAATAAATAAATAAAATCTTTAAAAAAAAAATGCTAGTTACATCCTGTGGTCTATTCTTCCTTCATCTTTAGTCATGGGAACCCCAGCTTTTATCCAAGCCCTTTTCTGCCCATTTGGAGGACAACATTCCCTGGCCTCCTTAGAGCTAAGTGTTACCATATGAGTTTTAGCTGATGATGCATAAGCAGAAGTGTTTAGTATAATTTTCTGAAATTTCCTTAAAGAGAGAAGGCACTCTCTGATTCATTCCTTACCCTTCTTATATTGGAACATGGATACAATGACTGGAGTTCTAATAGCCATCCTGTCTGTCAAGACTGTCACTATAGTTCAGTGAGCCAGAAAACCTGGGTCTCTGAGCTGTTGGTGGAGCCACTTCACCAACCCTCAACTTATGCTGTCTGAGTGAGAAATTTAACTTCTGTCTTGTTTAAGCACTCTTATTTTTGGTTTTTCTGTTATATGTGGCATAACAAATACTTGTCTTATTTATTTATAGGAGCTCTTTGTGCCCTAGATAGTCATCCTTATTATAAAAATGGTACAGTTCCTCCAGTCTAAGTCCTCTCCCTTTGTTTGTAATAGTTTTTAATTTTGATCTCGAATTTACTTTTCTTTGCCTTTATAGCTTTTGATTTTACTTTTTTTTTTTTACAACTTTTAAATGGACATTTCTCCTGCCCTGAAAATCTAAACATAGAATCTTACATTTTTTTATACTTTTATACAGAATTTAGGTCTCTAATTCATCTGGAGTTTATTTTTATCTGTGGTGTAAGGGAGGAATCTTGTTTAGTTGGCCATTCATTTGGAATAATCTTTATAACAAGTATCATGTCAAATTATCAGTTAATAAATTTTCATGGGCGCCTGGGTGGCTCAGTGGGTTAAGCCGCTGCCTTCGGCTCAGGTCATGATCTCAGGGTCCTGGGATCGAGTCCCGCATCGGGCTCTCTGCTTAGCAGGGAGCCTGCTTCCCTCTCTCTCTCTCTGCCTGCCTCTCAGTGTACTTGTGATCTCTCTCTGTCAAATAAATAAATAAAATCTTTTTAAAAAATAAATAAATAAATAAATTTTCATATGTGCATGGGATGGTTTTAGAACTGTTTAGTTTCATTGATCTTTGGTTCTTTGCCAGTAATATACTTTTAATTACTGTAGCTTTATAATGTGATTTTTGGTGAGGCAAAACTAAATGTTAAATGGCTATAGCACAATATTTGGAAAACGTGTTAGGTGAAGAGTATAACAGTACAATGAACATTTGTTACCCATTGCTCAGTTTAAGGGAAATATATTGTTATTTCTTTTTATTTCCCCCCCACACACACCTCCCCTCACCCAAAGTTGTATTAACTCCTGCACATTTCTCTTCTCTGAAATTTTAGAGTCATCTTATAAATTGATCTTAGAATTAATTTGTATCATTGAAGACAGTAATAAATATATAATAATTAATAATATTAATAGAATAATAATTAATAATATTAATAGAAGCAGTATTAATAACTGCTTTTTGGAAATTGATAAATTGTTTAAATGCTTTTCCCATTTAAAAACAACAATTCGAGTAATGTGATGTGAACAACATTAAGAGATACTAGTTGAATGTGATTACGATCTACAGTTGTTGTTAGTTTATCTGTTTTGGTGGCTTGTGACTATTATACTATTTTTATTTTTTTATTGAGATTTAATTAACATATAACCATATTAGTTTTAGATGTACAACATAGTGACTCGATATATGCATATATTGTGAAATCATCACCACAATGTCTAGTTAACATCCATTGCCACATAATTACAGTTTTTTTCTTGAGATAAGAACTTTTAAGATTTAGTCTCATCAACTTTCAAATATACAATACAATATTATTAACTGTAGTCACCATGCTATACATTACATCCCCAGGACTTAATTATTTTATGATTAGAAGTTTGTACCTTTTGACCACTTTCACCCATTTTTCCCACGCCCTGCCCTCCACCTCTATCAACCACCAGTCTGTTCTCTACATCAGTTTGGGCTTTTGGGCCTTGTGAGTTTTTTTTTGTTTGTTTGTTTAGATCTCACGTAAGTAAGCTCACACAGTATTTGTCTTTCTCTTACTTCCGTCAGCATAATGCCCTCAAGGACCATCCATACTGTTGCAAATGGCAAGATTTCCCTCTTTTTATGGTTGAATATTTCATTGTGTGTACACACTACATTTTCTCTGTTCATTTATCCATTGATGGATACACAATCATAGATTGTTTCCATGTGTGGCTATTATTTATAATAATGTTGCAGTGACCATGGGGATGTAGATATCTTTTTTAGTGCTTTCTTCTCTTTCAGATAAATACCCAGAAGTGGAATTGTTAGGTCATATGGTAGTTACACTTGTAAATTTTTGAAGAAGTTCCATACTTTTTTCAGTGGCTGCACCAGTTTACTTTCCTACCAGCAGCGCACAAGTGCTCCCTTCTCTCCACATCCTTGCCAACACTTATTTCTTGTCTTTTTATAATAACTGCTCTTATAGGTGTGAAGTGATAATTCATTGTGATTTTGACTTACATTCTCCTGATGATTAGTGATATTTAGCACCTTTTTGTGTACCTTTTGGCCATCTCTATATTGTCTTTGGAAAAATTTCTATTCAGCTCGTCTGCCAATTTTTTAATTGGATTTTTTGAGTTTTTTTTTGCTATTGAGTTGTATGAGTTCTTTACATATTTTAATGTTAATCCATTATCAGATATATAATTTGCAGATATTTTCTCCTATTCACTAGGTTTCCCTTTCATTTTATTGATGGTTTCCTTTGTTGTGCAGTTAAAAGTTTTTAGTTTGATGTAGTCTCACTTGTTTACTTTTGCTTTTATTGCCATCTCTTTTGGTGTCAAATCTAAAAAATCCTCACCAAAACCAATGTCAAAGAGCTTGTTGCTTGTGTTTTCTTCTAGGAGTTTTATGGTTTCAGGTTTTACATTCAATTTTCAATCCATTTTGATCTGATTTATGTGTATGGTGTAAGAGATAGATCCAGTTTTATTTTTGTGCATGTGGTTATTCAGTTTTCCCAGGACCAGTTATTGAAGAGACTGTCCGTTCCTCCCACTGTTTATTCTTGACTCCTGTGTCTTAATTAATTGACCATATATAAGTTTATTTTGGGGTTCTATTCTGTTCCATTAATTTATGTGTCTGTTTTTATTTTAATACTACATTGTTTTGATTACCATAGCTTTGTATTATAGTTTGAAATCAGGGAGTAATGCCTCCTGATTTGTTCTTACTGCTCAAGATTGCTTTGGCTAGTCACAGTCTTTTGTGGTTCCATACAAATTTTGGAATTGTTTTTTTATTTCTATGAAAAATGTCATTGGAATTTTGATAGGGATTGAATTGCATCTGTAGATTGTTTTCTGTAGTTATAGACATTTTGACAATATTAATTCTTCCAGTATATGAGCATAGAATATCTTTACATTTATTTGTGTTCTTCAGTTTCTTTCATCAGTGTCTTATAGTTTATAAAGTAGAGGTCTTTCACTTCCTTATGTAAATTAATTCCTAGGTATTTTATTCTTTTCTCATGCAGTTATAAATAGGATTGTTTTCTTGATTTCTCTTTCTGATAACTTATTATTAGTGTATAGAAACAGAACTGAGAGGGGCACCTGGGTGTCTCAGTGGGTTGGGCCTCTGCCTTCAGCTTTGGTCATGGTCCCAGGGTCCTGGGATTGAGCCCCACGCTGGGCTCTCTGCTCAGCAGGGAGCCTGCTTCCTCCTCCTCTCTCTCTCTCTCTCTGCCTGGCTCTCTGCTCACTGGTGATCTCTGTCAAATAAATAAATAAAATCTTTAAAAAAAAAAAAAAAAGGAAGCACAACTGAGTTTTGTGTATTGGTTTTTGTGACCTGCAACTTTACTGAGTTCATTTATTCTAAGTTTTTCAGTAGAGTTTTCAATATATGTGATTATAGCATCTACAAATAGAGAAAAATTTACTTTTTTCTTTCTGATTTGGATGCTTTTTTTTTTTTTTTTGATGCTTTTAATAAAATTTCTTTTTCTAGGGCAACTGGGTAGCTCAGTTGTTAAGCATCTGCCTTCATTTCAGATCATGATCCTGAGGATCTAGGATCAAGCCCCATGTGGGGCTCCTTGCTTGGGAGGAGTCTGCTTCTCTCTCTCCCGTGCCCCTCCATCCCACTCGTGCGCGCTCTCTCTCTCTCTTTCGCTTTCAGATAAATAAATAAAATCTTTAAAAATTTTTCTTTTTCTTGCCTAATTGCCCTAAGACCTTTGATACTACGCTGAACAAAAGTGGTGAGCGTATGCATCGTTGCCTTGTTCCTATTCTTGTTGAGTATGATGTTAGCTGTGGGCTTGTCATACATGGGCTTTCTTTTGTTAAGGTACATTCTCTCTACACCCACTTTGTTGAGAGTTTTTATCATGAATGGGTGTTGTATTTTGTCAAATACGTATCATGCATCTCATGAGATGATTATAAGATTTTTATCCTTTATTTTGTTAATATCATATATTGTATCATATAATCAATGTAATCATATATTACATTGATTTATAGATATTGAACCATCCTTGCATCCTTGGAAAAGATCCCACTTGATCATGGTACATGATGCTTTTGTTATTCTTGAATTTGGTTTGCTAATATTTTGTTTAGGATTTTTGTATCTATGTTTATCAGGAGTATTGGCCTATAATTTTCTTTTCTTGTAATGTCGTTGGCTAGTTTTGGCATCCAGATAATTCTAGTCCTGTAAAATGACTTTGGAAGCATTTTCTCCTCTATTTGGGGGGGGGGGTGGTGGGAGGAAGATTTTGAAGAGGACCATTACACTGTTTTTAATTGTTCTTAGTCGCAAGTTTAATTTGTACTCATAATTGGCCATTGCTTAGAAGTAGAACATGTGTAAAACACATGTTAAAACATCATAAATTAGTGAGGAGCATGAAAAATAATAATTCTGAAGAAGTATTTCAAGATGTCCCTTATGGAATATGTAAGCTGTATTCATCTGACCAAAATTTTTCTAAAACATCAAGATGTCTCTAATACTAAACAAACTACATGATTAAAGGAAGCTGGTAAAGGGCATGAGGGAATTCTCTGTTTTATCTTTGCAGTTACTCTGGAAATTATTACTATTTCAAAATATAATTTTTTTGAAAAAAATTATTATAGCCCTCCCCCATCTCTGCTCATGTTCTCTCTCACTCTCTGCAATAAATAAAAAAACAAAAAAGTATGATAAATTTAGAAGCATTAGATAGGCATGCCTTATGTTTAAAATTATACATGTATTCATATATGCATATAATTGGCATTTGGTATTTCCTATTCTTAAGGTCACTCTAGAGAAAATAATTTTAGATTGGTTCAGTAAATATAAGTAGCAAGGTAAAGATATTCTGTTGAATCTCATGTAATATAGAAGGGGCCTAATCAAATTAAGATGGATTGTCAATTAAAAGTCTCCATTTTGTATTAAATAGGAAGAGGTTTGCTTTAAAAATTTTCAACTTACTATACAATGGTATTGTAGACAGCTGAATGTTTATTCTATTATGATTGATCATTCTCTGATCAATCAGATCAGAGGTTGAGGTACTTAAAAATCTAAAAAGGAAAAATTTAAACACTTGAAAATATGACAAAGAAAAAATATGGGGTTATTCTATCCAATTTGGCTTTTCATTTGTTTTTGTTGTTGTTGTCGTTGTTGTTTTTAAAGATTTTATTTATTTATTTGACAGAGATCGCAAGTAGGCAGAGAGAGAGAGGAGGAAGCAGGCTCCCCACTGAGCAGAGAGTCCGATGTGGGGCTCAATTCCAGGACCCCAGGATCATGACCCGAGCTGAAGGCAGAGGCTTTAACCCCCTGAGCCACCCAGGCACCCCATGGCTTTTCATTTGTTGGTAAAATACCTATAATGTACAGTTTGCTGAGAATGTCTCTCAAAGAGGAGCATGAAACCATTTCTCCTACCTTGATATTTAAAAACTAAACCTGCAGGGGTGCCTGGGTGGCTCAGTGGGTTAAACCCTCTGCCTTTGCTTGGGTCCTGAATCTGGGGTCCTGGGATTGAGCCTCGCTTCCAGTTCTCTGCTCAGCAGGGAGCTTGCTTCCCTCTCTCTCTGCCTGCCTCTCTGCCTGCTTGTGATCTCTCTCTGTCAAATAAAAAAAAAAATCTAAAAACTAAACCTCCAACTTATGGAAGAATCCCAAGTATCAGGTTTAAAGAAATCATTTTGTTTATTTTGGATGCTGTAATGCAAATTAAATTTCACCTGCATTTCAACATACATTAGGTGCTAAGTCCCCCTCTTTTGTTTGTTGTTTTGTTTTTTAATTATTGTGTAAATCACCATACAATACATAATTAGTTTTTGATGTAGTGTTCCAAGATTCATTGTTCACCTCTAACACCCAGGGCTCCATGCAATATGACTCCTCCTTAATACCCACCACTGTGCTCACCCATCCTCCCACTCCCCTCCCTTCTAAAACCCTCAGTTTGCTTCTCAGAGATCACAGTCTATCATTGTTCGCCTCCCCCTCTGATATTACCCCCCTTCACTTTTTCTTTCCTTCTCCTGATGTCCTCCATGTTATTCCTTGTGTTTTGTTTTGTTTTGTTTTGTTTTTTTAAGATTTTGTTTATTTATTTGACAGGCAGAGATCACAAGTAGACAGAGAGGCAGGCAGAGAGAGGGGGGGGGAAGCAGACTCCCTGCTGAGCAGAGAGCCCGATGTGGGGCTTGATCCCAGGACCCTGAGATCATGACCTTAGCTGAAGGCAGAGACTTACCCCACTGAGCCACCCAGGTGCCCCATATTCATTGTGTTCTACAAGTAAGTGAAACCATATGATAATTTTAAGTCCCCATCTTTTAATTTAATACATTTGGATGGTTGGAAATCCATCTTTTAACTTTTTGATAATTTCATTGGATAACATATGATTTTCTTTACATGATAAAACAATTCATCAGTGAGTAGAAGTCAAAATTTGTCCTTAGATATTATCAGCATAAAGACTTTGCTATATGAACTTTATAACAAATCTTTAGTAGTAATATGTTGACTTAAGAATATTTTTATTTAAATTTGCCTTATCATGTGTCATACAAACTTTTTAAATGATTTTTTTAAATTACTAAGGAGGTTTGTAGTATTACTTTTTAAAGTTCATTAGTCAAAAAAGGTTGGGAATCACTGATCTGCACTGTAGACCTGATGACCGAAATTGTGCTGATTGATGTCAGGTTGGGCCTGGATTCAGAATGGCCAGCCTGGAAGTGGGTATATCATATGATGATATGATATATGATATGATATATGACATGTAGAGGGATAGGGTGTATCATATGATGAGACCCTTTAACTGAAGAGCACAGTGTTGCTGCTAACTTCCCAGGGGGTAATAATTTCCCCCTTTCAATCCTTGTTGTTGCTTTGATCTTAAGAGTAGGCCGATGGGCATGTGTATTGCCCATCTGCCTTTCTTCATTAGAATCAAAGATTAGAATGTTCAAAAGATTCTGTGCAGCTAAAAACCGTGGTAAGTGTTCATTTACAGATGATGGAGGTTTTTTGGGCCAAAGATTTAAGAGAGTGACCAAGTTATGGAATGAAGTAAAGTATCAATGAAAGCAAGAGCTAAAAGAAAAATAGAGGATGACGATGTATGTTTGCATGTCAGATAAATTGATCCATTTTAAGGAATAAATATCCAGTTAAAGATATACAAGTAAAATGTTGTTTTTTTTTTTTGTTTGTTTTTTGTTTTTTAAAGACTTTATTTATTTATTTGACAGACAGAGATCACAAGCAGGCAGAGAGGCAGGCAGAGAGAGAGGGGAGGAAGCAGGCTCTCTGCAGAGCAGAGAGCCTGATGCGGGGCTCGATCCCAGGACCCTGGGATCATGGCCTGAGCCGAAGGCAGAGGCCCCAACCCACTGAGCCACCCAGGCGCCCCACAAGTAAAATGTTGTTTATAGGAAAAATATACAGGGAGTATATCCGTTCACTCCAGTTTTATTAAATACAGCCAGCTATGATGGAAATGAAACATGCTTGTCTCTCTTTCTCTCTCTATTATGTCTGCTCTACTTAACACCAGCTTCTCCTGTCATGTTGCTTATCATGAATGTCCCAAAACAGTGGCCTTAGTCATCAAATATGTAGGACCTTTAAGACCTAGAGTTCTTAGCTAATGACAGTGTTTCAGTGCTTCAGTTACAAGTCCCCAGGAGAGAAAATGTCTTTGGCCTTCCTTAAGTCAGCATCCCAACTAAATTTAACCAGGAATGGAAAGTGTGTGATGCACAGAGTTGCTCCATTGAGCCTGCAGACAAGGCAGATCTCTAAGAAGTAGAAACATCTCTTGTTCAGTTATGTAGGAGAGAAGACTCATTTGAAAAGGAATTAATTGGTTCCCTGAGTTCAGGGGGAAGTGTAAAATACCTATCCCTCCAAGAAAAGAACGTCAGCAATGTCATAGGAAAGAAGATTAGGCCAGTCTACAATATGAACAACTGCCCATTCTGTGGGCCTAGGCAGCTTTGTTACCCCAGTAATCTTTGCAGATGATTCCTACCTAGCAGGAATGGGAACCCTAGGAGATGAGATGCAGTATATGACTAACTTGAGGAATATAACCAAACATTTCCTCAATACCTGTACTGTAATGACTATCAAGATATCCTTGGGCCAAACATTCGCAAGACAGGAAACAACGTGTGTTGGAGAGGATGTGGAGAAAGGGGAACCCTCTTACACTGTTGGTGGGAATGCAAGTTGGTGCAGCCACTTTGAAGAACAGTGTGGAGATTCCTTAAGAAATTAAAAATAGAGGGCGCCTGGGTGGCTCAGTGGGTTAAGCCGCTGCCTTCGGCTCAGGTCATGATTTCAGGGTCCTGGGATCGAGTCCCGCATCGGGTTCTCTGCTCCGCGGGGAGCCTGCTTCCTTCTCTCTCTCTCTCTGCCTGCCTCTCTGCCTACTTGTGATCTCTCTGTGTCAAATGAATAAATAAAATCTTTAAAAAAAAAAAAAAAAGCTCTTTTAAAAAAAAAAGAAATTAAAAATAGAGCTTCCTTATGACCCTGCAATTGCACTACTGGGTGTTTACCCTAAAGATACAGATGTAGTGAAAAGAAGGGCCATCTGTACCCCAATGTTTATAGCAGCAATGGCCATGGTCACCAAACTGGAAAGAACCAAGATGCCCTTCAATGGACAAATGGATAAGGAAGATATGGTCAATATACACTAAGGAGTGTTATGCCTCCATCACAAAAGATGGATACCCAACTTTTGTATCAACATGGACGGGACTGGAAGAGATTATGCTGAGTGAAATAAGTCAAGCAGAGAGAGTCAATTATCATATGATTTCACTTATTTGTGGAGCATAACAAATAACATGGAGGACATGGGGAGATGGAGAGGAGAAGGGAGTTGAAGGAAATTGGAAGAGGAGATGAACCATGGGAGACTGGACTCTGAAAAACAATCTAAGGGTTTTGAAGGGGCGGGAGGTGGGAGGTTGGGTGAGCCGGGTGGTGGGTATTATGGAGGGCACGTATTGCATGGAGCACGGGGTGTGGTACCTAAACAATGAATTCTGTTATGCTGAAAAGAAATAAATAAATAGAGAAAAAAAAGGTATCCTTGGGCTCTGGCCAAGGATATGGCTACAGTCATGATAAAAGTCTGTTTTGGTGGATGACAAATAAAACTTGGAATCCCTTATAATTTTCATTCATATCACCTAGCTTGTTAACCACTGGTAATCAGATGTCCTAGTAACATGTAATGGGGATTGGTTTGTCTTAACCCCTTCATGCATAGACCAGGAGAGTAGTAGCAAGGGCACTCAATAGGAGAAGCACCACCAGAGGTAGGTGGTGACAGTAGGTAGTAGTAGGTAGTACTGAATGACAGTGCTACCAGCAGAAATTCTTAATGGTCTCCAGTTATCAGTATGAATGTGTCACTTTTCCAAGTCCTGGTTGACAAAATGTTTTGAGATGCTTGGGTAAGCAAATATGCAGGAATACATTCTTCAGGGATTTGGGTGTAGGTTAGCTATAAGTTTGGAGATCATGGTGATCCAGAGCCCTCCTTACTGGTGACCTAGAAATCTATCTGATGTGTACACTCTTAAAAGAACTAGCCTAGCTCTAGTACAAGCATAATTGAGCCTCTTGTTGGCTGCCTTTCTGAGTGTGTGTGTGTTGGAAGGGAGTGCTGGGTCATGCAGTTCTAGTGGATTGTCTTCTGTACTTTGCCTATCAGTACTAGGTCATTTGTGATGGATGCCAGGAGTGCTGGTCTTAGGTTCAGAGCATATGCTAAACTTCTCTATCAGGTAAAATGCAAGATTAAGCTGAGCAGTTATCAGAAATGTCCAAGAGGGCTACTTCATCCTAGATAGCATGAATTGAATCAGTCCCTCCCTAAACTGGTTATAAAAGGTCTTGGTCAAGGAAACAGAAATGGTGAAATGGTAGCATGTTAGCGAATTGCCTCCCCTCTTCTTCTCTTCCTCATTAAGAGCTTTCTCTGTATTGGCACTGTTTTGGTGTTGAGAGACAATGTTGAATAATAAGGTGCTTCTCCTTGCTTTTGTGGAATGGAATGTTCATTCTGTTGCAAGGATATTACAGATTGTGTAAACAGTATAACAGTTTCAGGTAATGATAGTGCTATACAGACAGTAAACTAGATTATGGAGTAGAGAGTAATGAGATGAGCTTGGTCAAAGGTGAGGAACAGGCTGTTGGAGGAACTAAAAAAAGGCCAGACAGTACAAGGTGAAGTCAGGGAAATGGTAGGCAGATTCTGGAGTTGTATTAGGCTGTTGTTGAGAAGTTTAGATTTTGTTCAAACTGGAGCATTTTAAACAGGAGAGAAATTCATCCTGACTTTTATGATTCTTGTGCTGTTTGGAGAATGATTGGAGTATGGAAAGGCAAGAATGGAAGTGGAGACCTGGCAAAGGCCATGACAATGGTGCAAATTAGAGATGATCATTTGGACCAGATTCTAGCAGTGAGAAAGTCAAAATTGAGAGAGATTTTGGAGATTGGGTGGCAAGCCTTAGTGAATGAATTTGTATTTCAGATATGGTCTACATTTATGGCAGATAGCTATTCCACTTTTCCAGACTTCTAAACACCTACCAAGATACTTGTAAAATGGCCCAATAATGTATTCAGGTTTTGTATGTTCTGGGCTATTGGGTTATCTGTACAATAAGTAATTAATAGCAAACCCTTGCTTGGCCTCAGCTGCAGGATACAGGGATTCCCTCAGTCCTACATGCAGAATGTCAGCTGAATAAAGAACTTTGGGAATGTCTCATGGGTCCTATAATACTCCTCAGGGTACCTGACGCCAAATGATAAGTTGATGAGGCAGGCTTGGTGGCTTCCCTGACCCTGGACTCGGACTGTCAGCTTGGCCTGACACACCACATGTATGACCAGCAAAGAAAAGTCAAGTCATAAATAACCTCATTTGCTCTGTTACAGCAGATAGCTCTCTGTTTATCCTCAACCCTCCTACTCTCAAATTTCTGGCTCTCTGCTCAACTTCCATACCTGCTTTCGGACTTTTGTTTTGGACTCCTATTATGTCTTTCTTCGGCTTATTGCAGTTGAACCTTGCTCTCAGCTTTGCTTTCCCATCTGATCTTGGTATCTTCTTCCCCAGCTCCCCCATCCCCACCCCAACACTCTTATTGTGATCTTGAATGAAAAATTTTCTGCTGAAATTGTAAGCATAGAACCCCACTAGAGGTGGTGATTCAGACTTGTGCCTCAAGGATGTTTGATTATTTAGGTACTACTCTTGAACCCACAGGACTACAGCTTTTTGCCTGAAACTGACTTGTAGGCAGACAGTGCTTTATGAGCTCTTCCAGTGGGCAAGCTCAGAGATTCAAAGGATCAGTGCAAAAATGAATTAATGATTTTTATTTGTGATAAGACCTCATCTAAGATATGTCAAGGTTGATTATTTAGAGGGTATCAGTGGAGCCAAGAAATAAGATCCGAAGGTATATCCAGGACAAAAACTAAGAAATGGGGAAAGCAGTGGGTTCTGTTGAGGGACACATGCATAACCCAAAGGAACACATTTAAAAACTCAAAGTTGTCAGCTTAAAACAATCTGTGTATCCTTTTTGCCTGGAGATGTTTCCATTGGGGTTTTGCCCTGTTCTCCTGCTCTGGTTGAATTTGGGGGCACTCCACAGCATCTGACAGTTCATACATTAAGAAAATATTGTTGAATCCTCTTTTATGCTGTGCACTGGCTACATGTGGCAGAGATGAGGGTGAGTAAATTGCAGTGGCTTTCTGACTCATTTCTGCTTCATCCCTGATTTATCACACTGCCACCCAAATCCTATCATCTCCTTCCTGAGAAATTATAGTAGTGCTATAAATGCCTAATAAATACTTTGTATAAATGGAAGTTATTTCCATTTATTCTGTTCAGAGAATCTTTGCACTGTGTCTTTGTATTTATGTGTTTTCTCCAAATCAAATCTACTTTACTCTTCTGTTAAGTTAAAATTTTTCTTTTTGCCCTGATATTTGCAGCTCTTCCACATTTAGACTCTTCTGCATTTTCCATTTCCCTCCTGCTGATTTAATCTCACAGGTCGCTTGTTCTGAAAAAATATATATACACTTTATTTGTGGCATTATGGCATGTCTTATATATAATTCTATTTCTGGATTTGAAGCCTTTTGTGAATATGCTTTTAATTATGCCTTGGTCAGCTTTATTGTTGAACAAGCTTATTATTTTAATTATGTTTGTAAAGTTTGGTAATATACTTACAGTAATATACTTATAGTCTGATAATATACTTTTAGTCTGAAGTTCAGGTAGCATTAATGTTACTCATTGGTTTTATGAATCTGACTTTAAATTTTACTCTATTAACTTTATCTGTTATGATTTTCTTTTATATGCCTATTTTATGTGTCACAATTTTATCACTCACTGATAAATTTTTTGGTTTTTTCAAGCTTTCTAAAAAACAAAGTTAGGGCCAAAAAAACCCTTATTTTTTCTATTAAGGTTACTGCAGTAACTTCAGTTTTCTGTATATTTCCTTCCTTCCTTCCTTTCTTCTGTTCTTCCTTTCTTCTTCTTAACGCCTACTAAGATTTCGAGATAATACTTTTCCTAGGCATTGGGAAATCTAGATTATGACAGGGACTCAGGTACTGACCAGTCCAACTCCTTTAGTCTTGATATGGCTATGGTATGGGACAGAGGGGCTTTAATGTTCAAGAAACCTGGACCCAGATCAGCTTCTCCATTTTAACTTCTCTTAGCCTCTGTTTCTTCATCTGAGAAATGGCGATAATATTAACCTCAAGGTTGGCGTAGAATTAAATTAGATAATGCACTTAAGTGCTCAGCACAATACCTTGCATAGAAGTACTTTTAAAATGATAATGTAATAATATTAATCGTCCCTTTGAGAACCCAGTATAAGAAGAGTCAATCAGCATAGCAGCATGCCTCTGCCCACCCCTTTACATATCCCTCTCTCTCACACCTAAAGAATACAAGCCCAAGATAAGAAGCTGGGTGGCTCAGTGTGTTGAGCCTCTGCCTTCGGCTCGGATCCTGAACTCAGGGACCTGGGATCGAGCCCCATATCGGGCTGTCTGCTCAGTGGAGAGCCTGCTTCCCTTCCCCTCTCTCTGCCTGTCTCTCTGCCTACTTGTGATCTCTCTCTCTCTGTCAAATAAATAGAATCTTAAAAAAAAAAAAGAGGAAGCATACTTAGTTCTTCCTTTCTTGCACTCCTCTTTACCTGTTGTTAATGGTAGCATGAATTGCCACAGAGGTGGTCTTGTGCCTGATGTATGGCCATTCCCTTGACTGTTAGTGGGGGCCTGCAGAGTGGTGGTCTTACTAGGAACTCAGAGTAAATTTTTGGGTAAAGATACTCCTTCAGGTGTATGGTTATTTTTTTTTTAAAGATTTTTATTTATTTATTTGACAGACAGAGATCACAAGTAGGCAGAGAGGCAGGCAGAGAGAGAGAGAAGGAAGCAGGCTCCCCGCTGAGCAGAGAGCCCGACGTGGGACTCGATCCCAGGACCCTGAGATCATGACCTGAGCCGAAGGCAGCGGCCTAACCCACTGAGCCACCCAGGCGCCCCAGGTGTATGGTTATTAAAATATACTTTTAGATGTTCTAAATGCTTAAGGTTTGACTGTGGGGGAAAGGTGGCTGAAACAGAGTAGAAAACAGTATCAACAAAATTATCATTACGGAAGAAGGGTCAAGAAAGTAGTAGGCCAGGATATCAGATGAATTATCTATTTGATGTAGAAACCAATTAGAATATAACAAATAGTATTGGAATGACAGTGAGCCAAAAGCTAAACTCATCAAGGAATGAAAGGGAGACTTAAATACCACAATAAGGAAGGATAGTGGGTGGTAGAGCCTAATGATACAGGACTCAAAGCAAGAGATTTTGGAGTGGGTGGAGGGAGAATGTACTGGAAGTTGCAATGAGGAAGCAGAAAGGCACTTACCAGGCCTCATGTGTGAAGGGCATAGAAGAGAAAAAGAGTCCTCATCTTAGAGTGCTTCAAGGAAAGCAGCATCCTCAGAGGAAAGCCCAGAGCCCGGTTTTAGTTTAAATAAGAAGGAAAAGGAAGGCTTTCAAAAAGAGGTCCAGGGTAGGAGGTTTTTGATGCTGTTTATCCACGAGTCCCATAGGGCTCAGCGGAAGGGTTAGGATTCCAGGAGATAGGGTAGAGGCTTAAATTCCATCATCAGTTATTATAATCTTTCCCTTGCATACAACCTTAATTCCTTTGCCTTTCTCTCACTTCAGCAGGCTTGCGTGGCTACAGTACAGTGCTGATGAAATCCAGTTCTTTGCCTAGTCCATGCGCATAAAATCATGCTGCTGAGCTTGCATTCAATTAATGATCATAGCTTCACGTGGACCCATAATGTTGCCTGGCACTCATGCTGGGTTTCCTCAGTCATTTTCTATTTTATCTCCTCCTAAATGACTGTTGGCATGTCTTGAGTCTCTTCATGTCTTTGCCATCCCCTCCCCATTTGTCACTTTCAACTGACGACCTTGCTTCCTATTTCAGAAAAGAAACAGAGCAAAAAAAGAGCTTTCACAGGCTTTTAGCACTCCAGCTGCCCACTGCCTGCAGTGGTATTCATACACTCTTTCTCTCCCATGGCTGTGAAAGAATCAGGCTGTTTAAGTGCTTCATAATTCTTTCTCTCATATCAGTTTTCCCTTCCTCTTAATCACTGTCTTACACATGAGAAAATATGCCTTTATTTCTCCCTCCTCAAAATAATCCTTGTTGGGCACCTTGATGGCTCAGTGGGTTAAGTGTCTGCCTTCAACTCAGGTCATGATCCCAGGACACATCGGGCTCCCTGCTCAACGGGGAGTCTGCTTCTCCCTCTGCCCCTCACCCTGCTTGTGTTTTCTCTCACTCTCTCTCTCTCTCAAATAAATCTTTAAAACACACACACACACACACACACACACACACAAAATAATCTTCGTGGACACCATTTTATCCTATGTCTTATTTCATTTAAACTTCATGGCAAAACTTGAAAGAGTTGTCTGTACTTTGTTGCTAGTTTTTCTCTTCTCATTTCTTTTTTTTAACCCAAGCCAAATAGATATCTGTCCCCATAATTCCATCGAAACTGCTCTTACAGTTACTAATGATGTCTCCAGCTGCCATTTCTCTGTTATCTGACTTAACATTCAGGAGCAGAGTTGATCACTCTCTCCTCGTTGAAACACCTTCTTCACTTGGCTTCAGTTATCATGTCACTGACTATCAAGATGATCAGTGCCTCACTTGCAATGTATGCAAAAACACGAGAGACCCATGGACCCTCCCGCTCTGGACACTTCTCTTCAGTCTTCTGCTGATTCCTCATCACTTCCCCAAACTTAGGTGTCCACTCTCCAGTACTGTAGCCACTACCTACTTGTAACTATTTGAATGAAATTTTTGATTATTCAGTTGATTAGCCATATTTCAGGTGCTCAGTAGCCACATGTGAATAGTGGCTACCTATTGAATGGAACAGATATATAAATATATCATCACAGAAAGTTTCATTGTATAGTACTGCTCTGCATGTTTGAGTACCCCAGAGCTCAGCCTTTGGTTGTTTCCTTCTATACAATTGTATATTTTATATAGAAATACAGAATCTTACAGAATATGATTTATTATAAAATAAATATTTCTATATAACTTTTTCTTTTATCTTTCTATTTTCCTTCCCCTGATCATCTCCCCTAAAGTCTACACTTGATGCTCCAACAGCATTCTGCATGTCTTTACCTGAGTGTCTAACAGGCATCTCAAATTAATATCCCAAACTGAACTACCGACCTTGCCACCACCACTCCCTCTCCTACCAATAAATCTGTTCTTCCCGCAGTCTTCCCAGTCTCAATTAATATCAGTCTCCTCTTCTTCATTGTTCAAGCAAAAACAGAAACAAAACCGTTTTTAAAATCAACTCATAAACATCCTGACCTCCCTGTTTTCCACAAAGCCCACACATCTGTTCGTTAACTCTTGTTTCAAATTATACACAGAATCTTCTCACTCTTTCCCTGCTGCCACCTGGTCCAAACCAGCTTCGTGTTTTACCTGGATTATTCCAGTAATATTTGCCCCTTTTTGGTGTCCCTGCTTTTCTCTTCTGTCCCTGGTAGTCTGCTCTTATCAGAGTAACCAACTAGAATGATCCTCTGAAAAAGTAAGTCAGATCATGTCATTTTTTTGCTCAGAGTTCTTCAGTAGCTCCCCGTCTCACTTAGCAGAAGTCAGAGTCTAGTTACAATGGCATTCTTACTCTTATTAAAACAGTCAAGATGTCCTCCCACCTCAGAGCCTTTGTAGCTAGTGTTTGTTCCACCTCCTTTTCCCCCATCTCATCTCTACATGTTTAGTTTTTCTCTCCTGATACTGATTTATTGATGAAACCAGGGCAACTATCTTTAAAATGATCCATATCTTGAATTTCTTGTTTCCTCATGGTAGCAACATATTTCTCTATTGCCTATATTTCCTGGACATTAGATCTAAAAGGTTAGTTAAAGCTAAGCATTTTTGGCTAGAAAACTCCGTAAGTGGTACTTTGATCTTCACACTGCATCATATTGAAAGAGGTACATATGGTCTCTTTTTCCCATTTTAGTGATGCTATATTTAACTAGGATGTTAAGGTGGTCACATCCCTCCGTTATCAATTTACATTTTTGCATTTGTGATTAATATATAATCTGAAGAGTAAATGTTATATTTCTTGTTTTTAAAAGATTTATTTATTATAGAGAGAGCGCAAGGGGGAGGGAGAAGGAGAGAGAAACCCAAGCAGACCCCACATTGAGTGGGGAGCCCAACACAGAGCTCCATCTCATAACCTGAGCTGAGACCAAGAGTTGGATACCTAACCAACTGTGCCAACCTGGTGCCCTGAATATTGTGTTTCTTTAATCCTGTGATGTTCAGTGTATTTTTAAGAGGTGGAACTCTTTTTTTTTTTTTCAAATAAAATATTTTTTGGAGATCCAGTGTATAAAAGAGATGAAAACAGAGCTATTCTGGTTGCAGTGAGAAATGCTTAGTATTGGCAACTTCTGAGGGAACTCTGCATGGTTTGCAACTTACAGAGCCTGCCTGAACCGGAGGAAACAGAGGCCCAGAGAGGATACATGATGTCTTAAGGCCCTTAACATCTCACAAGAAAGGCTCAGTGCACTGTCTATTAGAGCACAATTTGGAGGGCTCTGTCACCTCCTTGGAAAGCTGTGGCCGTGGATGACCACTAGAATGGCAATTGGTTTTTTCCCCCGGCAGTCCACCCGCTGTTTTAAGTTGTCTGAGTGCTTTCTTTGACATTCTATCTGTTCTGCAGATGTGAAGATTTGAAATTACTTCATTTTTAGTGTGTGTTGGGTTACAGTCTCTTTTTTGTTGTTGTTGTTGTTCCCCTTTTGGAAATTTTTCATCCACAAAGAATTCCTGATTCAGACATTATTCATCTTATGTCTGGAACACTAAAATCTCATGAAGTCCCATATGTCTTTTCTCTTTCCACCTTTGGAATAATCAAAGTGCTGCTATAGCTAACGTCCATTTTATCATTTGCTTGCTTCCTTTCTTTACTTATCATACTACCTCATGTGCCTTAATAGAGAATTGAATAAGTAAATTTGGCATATCCACACAATGTATATAAAGTGTATGATACAGCTTTTTGTTTTTTAGGAAGATGTTTCCCTATATTAAGTGGGGGGAAAAAACAGGTAATAAACTATAATGAAGTCTCACTTTCATTTCTAAAAAAGAAAGAAAGAAAGAAAGAAACAAACAAACAAACAAACAAACATATTCACAAAATCCTCGTGTCTGTTTAGTTGTATATCTATGTCTGAAGCCAAAAAAGGACATTTACAAAAATGTTCACATTGAAACTTCCTCTAGGTGTGATCCTTCCCCGTCCTTTTTGTTAAAAAAGTTATATTTCTATAGTCACTACTTTTATAAAGATTAAAACTGTCTTAAAAAAGTAAGCAACAACTTTGATCTGTCAAATCCAAATTGCACTGAAGGCTGTTCCATGCCCATCCCCAGCTTTCTTCCAGCCATGCCATCCTTTGGGAATTTTTTCCTATTCTCTTATCATCCCATTCAAGCAAAGTTTCTCCCAACCTGTGCTTTATTTATTTTGCTCCATGTTCCTGGTCATCTTCTAGAATTGCCCACTTGGCTCTAAAGAGCCTCTCTGCTTACTTGTACCAAAATTAACTTGTCAGGAAAGGAAAGGGAGATGTAAAAATTACGCTCTAAAAGGAACAATCTGGGGCCCCTGGGTGGCTCAGTGGGTTAAAGCCTCTGCCTTCAGCTCAGGTCATGATCCCAGGGTCCTGGGATCGAGCCCTGCATCAGGCTCTCTGCTCAGCAGGGAGCCTGCTTCCTCCTCTCTCTCTCTCTCTCTGCCTGCCTCTCTGCCTACTTGTGATCTCTGTCTGTCAAATAAATAAAATCTTTAAAAAAAATTATTAAAAAAAATAAGTAATAAAAGGAACAATCACGGGACGCCTGGGTGGCTCAGTTGGTTAAGCAGCTGCCTTCGGCTCAGGTCATGATCCCAGCGTCCTGGGATCGAGTCCCACATCGAGCTCCTTGCTCAGCAGCTCCTTGCTTCTCCCTCTGCCTCTGTCTGCCATTCTGTCTGCCTGTGCTCGCTCTCTCTCTCTGATAAATAAATAAAATCCTTAAAAAAAAAAAAAAGGAACAATCACTAGGATGTGATCTTCTTCAGGGCCCAGGAGTACCTGAATAAATACCCATTGAATAAATTGATCTATTCTTTTTGTCTCATTTCTTTTATCCCGTAAGTTCATACAAGACAAGAGCTTTGTTTGTTTTCTGTGAACATTTGGGGTACTTGGTATCCATTAGTGATTCAAGTCCCTTAAGATCCAGAATTTACTTAATAAAAATGAATTTAGATCTGTTGTCAACTTGGAGTAGAATTTGTGTTTATGCAGGGATGTAGAAAAGCATGGGGTTTAAAGATAAAAACTTAATGTTCAGATCCTGCTTATAGACCTGTGATCGCGGGTTAGTCATTTAAGCTTCTGAGCTGCCTTCCATTTATAACCTCACTAATTTCCCTTCCGGACTCTGCAGAGGCCTTCTTCCTGATCTGCCTAGCTTTGGTCTTGCTTCTCCAGGTCTGTTTTCCCTAGTACTTCACCAAGTGCTGGCCTACAGTATAAATCTGATCTTGCCCCTTCATTCCCTCAACCTCTCAAGGGTTCTCTGTTGCTCTGTTGTCTCTATTCCCCTTCTGCTGTGGTGCCTCAAAGCCTCTCTTCAAACTTGACCCTGAAATAATACCAAACTCCTGGTAACTTCTTACACATCTCATGCCACTTCATGCCTTGCTTCCGTTGTCCACAAGTCATTTTTCCCTTTCTTCCTGTAGCTAACTGCTACTGCTCTGCTCAGCTCTGGGACTGTGCTTGGCAATCTTCCTCTCTGGGATGCCTTTCTTGATATAAAAGTTAGGTATTTTCTTTCTCTGCCTACTCATGTTATAAGCTGTCTGAGGCAAAAATCACCTAATTCTTAGTTCCCTCATCCTGAAGAATACCTGGCTCTCAAATTGTGTTGAATTTATGTTCTCCTAAAGTGTCAAATGATTTTTACCTGTAGGATGTGATTTGATATTTATATGATCTCCTCCCAAATAAAGACTTAGAAAAGAAAAATATTTGAATTAAAGTAACTTAAAATACTACCAACAGGGGGGCCTGGGTGGCTCAGTCGTTAAGTGTCTGCCTTCGGCTCAGGTCATGATCCCAGGGTCCTGCCTGCTCAGCGGGAAGCCTGCTTCTCCCTCTCCCACTCCCCCTGCTTGTGTTCCCTCTCTTTCTCTGTATGTCTCTCTCTCTGTCAAATAAATAAATAGATAGATAGATAAATAAAATCTTTAAAAAATATATACTACCAACAGACAGAACTATTGTTGATGTTTTCAAATTTATAAGAGAATTTTAAAAAATTATAAAGAAGTAAAACTAAAGCCTGTAAATTTTCCTTTCAGAGCCACTACTGAGGGAAATGAGTATCTTTACACACTACATGCCTTAAAAATTAGCCACTTCACTGTGCTTCTTCAAATAATACAAAATCGCTTTTTAGGAAAATATAGCTGTTTTCTAATTCAAAACAGGAAAAAAAAATTGTTTTTCATCATGTTTCCTGGACTCCAGAGCCAACTTTTATTCTGTATTTTATTCTGTATTTCTAGAAGAGAAGGTCATATCCCAGTGAAGGTAACATCTTGACCAACTTGCTAAGCTGGTTAATACAAAGCAAAGCTGGGACGAGGAGCTCCTGATCATCCACCTGGTGCTTTTCCCCTCAGCCACATTTCCTTTCTTCCATTGGTATAAAAGTAAAAGTAGACTTTTAAGCACTTCGTAATTCCCGTATGCTCATATTAGGCCTGTTGCTGATATGTTCTTATCTTTTAGTCTAATTATTTACATTAGCCCTAAACCTAAAGCTTTAATTGTTCTTTCATATACACATATTATAGTTTCTTTGAGCATCAGAAATATCTTCCCTTCTAAGAGATTTTCTAAGTTATTTTCTTACCTTTTTTAAAGTGTACATAACAAGTAAAATATTCCAGGTCTCCTTTTTATCCTACAAGTAAAGTAGTTCAATGGTATATGTTTTTGTATGCCTCTAAATTGTTCTCTTGGGATCATTTTCCATACTGAGTCATCCACTAAAGAGTGCCTGTGTTTTCCAGGCAAACTGATAAGTTTTATTATTTCTAAATGACTCATTACTTCTGAATCATCACACCTTGTGTACTCTGTTAAATAAGTTTTTAGGCATTTTTCAATCGTTTTTCCTCTTCTGCATCCTCACATGTCCCATCTAAGTGACACGGATATTTAGCCAGTTTTCTTTTGTGTCAGTGATTTCTGTTGATCATTTTTTTCTTGAACACTTTCGGCAGTTGAGATAAGCAGTGGAAGTTCTGTACCTCTTACTCTGTGCTGCAGATGTTTCCTGAAATAGAACACATAAATAGAACATAAAAAATATGTGTAACACCATTCTCTGTTTTCCATCATTACATGTATGTTGTTCCAGGTTTTAACTAACCAAATTTCTCTATGAAATTATGGAGAAACACCCATAAAAGAAAAGTATAGCTCTGTTTTTGGTAAAAAAAAAAAAAAGTCTTTGGAATTCAGCATATTGAAAGAATGAAATACTTTTCTCCCTTGACTTCTGTGTTTTCTGGGCTGGTTTTCATCCTGCCCTTTGGAAATTCATTCTCTGTCTTCTTTGCATCCTTCTCCTCCCTACCCAGCACATGGCAGCCTTCCTCAGAATTTTGCCCTGGACTTTTCTTGCCCTGTGCGTGATCAGTGTTGAGCACTCCTGTGGCTTTAAAACCACTGAATCTAGTGCTTATTCCAAAATCTTTATTTCAACTCATCTCTTCCCTGCCAAGTATATCTGTCTACATGGGAAATACCTTTTGGATACCCCACCAAAACAACCCATGCCTAAAGCTGCATTTATTTCCCCTGTGCCCTTGTTCCCAAATCTTAACACGTAATAATCACCCTAGCCTCATCTTTACATCTTTCTAGAGCCTGTTTTTAATTTTAAAAATTTGTTGTCCAATATTACATATTAGTTGTCATATTAAAATATCAGTGCTTGAGATTTCTTTAAAAATACCTGTTTCGGGACGCCGGGGTGACTCAGTTGGTTAAGCAGCTGCCTTTGGCTCAGGTCATGATCCCGGCGTCCTGGGATCGAGTCCCACATCAGGCTCCTTGCTCAGCAGGAAGCCTGCTTCTCCCTCTGCCTCTGTCTGCCATTCTGTCTGCCTGTGCTCGCTCTCTCCCTCTCTCTCTCTGATAAATAAATAAAATCTTAAAAAAAAAAAATACCTATTTCCTCTCCTAAGTTGGTCTGCTCAGAGCCAATGAGATGTGAATTTTTTTAACTATTTCTTTCATTATTTGCCTAGTATTTATAAGTGCATATATTGCAAATTGATCATTCCTTTATTTTAAACATTATGTCTTGCCTTCCTAATATAAATTTCACTTATCTTACCCCCTTTTCACCACATTAACAAAATAAAGGGTAAAAATTACATGATCATTTCAATAAATGCAGAATAAGTATGTGACCAAATTAAATAACTGTGTGAAATTTTTTAAAACTCTCAACAAACTAATAGTGGAAGAGAACTTTTCAGTCTGGTAGAGTGTCAGAAAACTTGCAGCTTGATCATACTTAATGCTAAAAGATAGAATACTTTTCCCTAAGACTGGGTATATGGCAATATACCCTTTTCAATATTGTTCTGGAGATCTTAGCTAGTGTAGTAGGCAGTAAGGCAGAAAATATTGGGAAGGAAAAAATAAAACAATCTCTGTTCTCAGACAACATGATTGTTTATGTAGAAAATCCCAAGGAATTTACCCAAAAAATACAATAATAAGTGGATTTAATGAAGTGGCAAGTAACAAGATCGATATACATAAATCAACTACTGTCTACCTACCAGCAACAAACAACTGGAAAATGAAATTAAAATAATAGTATCATTTGCATTAGAATCAAACAACATGAATTACTTGGGAATAAATTTAGTGAAAGGCTCATAAACATTGCTGAAGGAAATTAAAGAGCATCTAAATAAATGGAGAGCTGTTTTATATTCATGGGTTTCATGGATTAGAGACTTGATATTGTTGGCCAAAAATGGGGATTTTTAATTTTTTATTTAAATTCAATTAACATACATTATTAGTTTCAGACATAGAAGTCGGTGATTCATCAGTCTTATATAATACCCAGTGCTCATTACATCACATGCCCTCCTTAATGTCCATCACCGAGTTACCCCATCCCCCCACCCTCCTCCCTTCTCCCAACCCTTAGTTTGTTTACTATGCTTAAGAGTCTCTTATGATTTTTCTCCCTTTCTGATTTCACCTCATTTTATATTTTCTCCTCTTCCTCTATGATCTTCATATGAGCTTTGCAGAATACCTTCTAGTTCCATCCACGTCATTGCAAATGGCAAGATTTCTTTGTGTGTGTGTGTGTGTGGCTTAGTAGTATTCCTTTGTATTTATATATACAGATATACCACATCTTCTTTATCCATTCATCTGTCAGTGGACATCTGGGCTCTTTCCATAGTTTAGCTATTATGGACATTGCTATTATAAACACTGCGGGCAGTTGTCCCTTAGATCACTATATTTGTATTTTGGGGGTAAATCCCTAGTAGTGAAATTTCTGGATAATAGGATAGCTTGGTTTTCAACTTTTTTTTTTTTTTTTTTTTTTTTAAAGATTTTATTTATTTATTTGACAGAGAGAGAAATCACAAGTAGGTGGAGAGTCAGGCAGAGAGAGAGAGAGAAGCAGGCTCCCGCTGAGCAAAGAGCCCGATGCGGGGCTCGATCCCAGGACACTGAGATCATGACCTGAGCCGAAGGCAGCGGCTTAATCCACTGAGCCACCCAGGCGCCCCGGTTTTCAACTTTTTGAGGCACTTCCATACTGTTTTCCAGAGTGGCTGCACCTGCTTGCATTCCCACCAGCAGTGTAAGAGAGTTCCCTATCTCCACATCCTTGCCAACCTCTGTCATTTCTTTTTTTTTTTTTTTTAAGATTTTATTTATTTATTTGACAGATGGAGATCACAAGTAGGCAGGCAGAGAGAGAGGAGGAAGCAGGCTCCCTGCTGTGCAGAGGGCCCGATGTGGGGCTTGATCCCAGGACCCTGGGACCATGACCCAAGCCGAAGGCAGAGGCTTTAACCCACTGAGCCACCTAGGTGCCCTGTCATTTCTTAACTCACTAATTTTAGGCATTCTGACCGCTGTGAGGTGGTACCTCCTGTGGGTTTGATTTGTATTTCCCTGATGCTGAGTGATGTTGAACATTTTTTCATGTGTCTGTTGGCCATTTGTATGTCTTCTTTGGAGAAATATCTGTTCAGGTCTTCTGCCCATTTCTTTGGGTGTTGAATTAACAAATGGAGATTTAAAGTCAATGAAATTTCAGTCAGAATCCCAGCAGGCTTTCTTTGTGAAGATTGGCTAATTGATTCCAAAATTGACATGGAAGTGCAAAGGCCAAAACAATTTGAAATAGAATGGCCAATAGAATGGCCAAAACAATTCTGAAAAAGGAAAAAAAAAAAAAAATGGAGGATTTACATTACTACAGTTGGCCGTAGAACAGCATGGGGGTTGGGGCACCAGCCCCCATGCAGTTGAAAATCTGAGTATAACTTTTGATTCTCCAAAAATTTTACTAATAGCAAGAACTAACTGATCACTTATTACTGCAGTATGCAATTTACTGGAGAGAGGAACTACTCTCATGGAAATTATTAGTGTCACATGGCATTTTAAGTGGATGTTTTTAACACTTGAGCTCACTGCAATAGCAACAGGAGGTGACTACAAAATTATTACAGTAGTACAATGTGTACTATAGTTATTTGTATGTAGCTGTGATTTAATACTGAATATTTATGTTTGTTTATATTTCTCTTGACTGGGAAGAGTGCCGTGTATGGTTTGTGTTTGTATATCTGGGTTTTGACAAATTTTAATATTTTATAATTGATTCATTTATGTTTTATGGTAGTAAATGGTAAAGTAGGCTAGTACCTACATGTATTTATACATTCATGACATACCTAACTTTTTCTTAGTTTTTTCAATATTTCTAGGCTATGTGGTTCATCAGTGAGGGTTTTCAAATTGTCACAAATCATCCACATTTTTTCCATTATATTTTTGAAAAATACTTGCCAGAGTGCCTGGGTGGCTCAGTCAATTAAGCTTCTGACTCATAATTTTGGCTTAGGTCAGGATCTCAGGGTTGAGGGATCAAGCCCTGTGTCCAGCCCTGTGCTCAGCTGGAGATTCTCTCTCTCCATCTCCTCCCTCCTCACGTGCTCTCTCTCTGTCTCTCTGAATAAATAAAATAAAATCTTTAAAGGAAAAAATCTGCATATTAAGTGGACCCATACAGATCAAACCCATCCATGTTTTCAAAGGTCAAAGATATTTTAAGATTTACTGTAAAATACAATAATTAAGACAGAATGGTATTGGGGTATATAAAGATAAAAGAGTATGGAATCCAGAAATAAACCTCTGTATGTAGCTGTTTTTCAACAAAGTTTCCAGTATGGGAACAGGATAGTCTTTTGAACAAATGGTGATGGGTGATCTTCAAATTCAGCCTATTAACTACAGAAGAAAAATTGTCTCATTGGATTATTAAAATTTAGGACTATTAAAAATTTAAAGGTAATAGGATGAAGACTTCCTACTTTTCAAAAGCTACTGACAAAATAAAAGGAGAACCAAAGACCAGGAGATAATATGTGTATCTAAAATACACAAATGAACTTTTAAAACTCAGTAATTAAAGGACATCCTTAAAGAGTTGAATAAATACTTCACAAAAGAAGATATGTATCAATTGTTTAAAAGCATATGAAAAAATTCTCATTATCACTAGTCATCAGGAAAATGCAAATTAAGTTCACAGTGAGATACCACTTCATATCCACTAAAATGGGTAAAAGCAAAGTAACTGACAAGTATCCAAAAGGATATAGAGCCACTACAGCTCTCAGGTGTTTTTGATGAGAATGTGAAATGGTAGAACGACTTTGGAAAACAGTTGTACATGTTTTTGTAAAATTAAACATACACTTGTCATGACTCAGCAATTCCACTGTTAATTACCCAGAAAAAAACGAATATATACCCACAAAGACTTTTTTTTAAAGATTTTATTTATTTGTTTGAAAGACAGAGACCACAAGTAGGCAGAGAGGCAGGCAGAGAGGAGGAAGCAGGCTCCCCTCTGAGCAGAGAGCCCAATGTGGGGCCCAATCCCAGGACCCCGGGATCATGATCTGAGTGGAAGGCGGAGGCTTTAACCCACTGAGCCACCCAGGCGCCCCCCCTTCCCCCCCGCCAACAAAGACTTTTACTTGAATGTTCATAGCAGCTTTAATTCATAAGAGCCCAAACCAGGAATGACTCAAATATTCATCAGCTGGTGAGCAGAGAAGATAAATATTGATATATTATATCGTAAAATACCTTCTAAGCAGTAAAATGGAATATACAACTAACCCATGCAATAACATGGATGAATCTCAAAACCATGGTGTTAAGTGAGAAAAACCAAACTCAAAAGTATGTATATTGTATGATTACATTCATATGAAGATCTAGAACTGGAAAAAACTAATCTGTTGTGATAGGAATCAGATGAGTG
The DNA here is from genome assembly GCF_011764305.1 of Mustela putorius furo. Taxonomy (NCBI): domain Eukaryota; kingdom Metazoa; phylum Chordata; class Mammalia; order Carnivora; family Mustelidae; genus Mustela; species Mustela putorius. Next base: position 105,685,198 of record NW_025421987.1, on the reverse strand, counting down.
GTTGTCAGATACTGCAGATTAGGGGAATTGCTTGGGAAAGGGCACAAGGATGGTTTTTGGATGTTGTAATTGTTCTCCTTTAGGGCAGTGGTTTCATGGTTCTTAAATCTCATTGAATTATACACTTAATATGTACATTTTTATTATATATAAATAATACATTAGTAAAGTTGATTTAACTCTTTTTTTCTTGAGATCTATGTATTTGACAAAGAGGGTGTGACTATGCTTGCACATGCACAACTGGGGCCAGGGCAGTAGATTCCCCCGCTGCGAGGTGAGGCTGACTCTGGGATCCATCCCAGGACCTGAGCTGAAATCAGGAGTCGGTCACTTAACCAACTGAGCCACCCAAGCGTCCCCTTACTTTTATTTTAAATCAGCTTTGTTTGGGCACTTGGGTAGTTCAGTTGGTTAAGCATCTTCCTTTCCCCAGGGTCATGCTCCCAGGGTCCTGGGATGGAGTCCCCCTTCTGGGCTCCCTGCTCAGCAGGGAGTTTGCTTCTCCATTTGCCCTGCCATGCTCCTGCCCCTGTTCATGCTGATGCTTGCTTTCTCTCGCTCATAAATAAATAAGAGATCTTTAAAATAAAATCTTTAAAATAAAAGTGAGGCTCTAAAAAGCTCAAAAGAAGCTCTGTATTTGTGGGTAGCATTTGTCAATTAGTGGGCTTCACTATAAGATGATCATGTGGTTAGATGGGATTTCTAATCTCCAGTAAAGGATTCTTTTTTTTTTTTTTTTAAGATTTTATTTATTTATTTGCCAGAGACAGAGGGAGAGAGAGCGAGCGAGCACAGGCAGACACAGAGGCAGGCAGAGGCAGAGGGAGAAGCAGGCTCCCTGCCGAGCAAGGAGCCCAATGTGGGACTCGATCCCAGGATCCTGGGATCATGACCTGAGCCGAAGGTAGCTGCTTAACCAACTGAGCTACCCAGGCGTCCCTCCAGTAAAGGATTCTTTAATCCACATTGGTGGTGGGAGCTAGAGGTAATAAGCCTAGTTTTTAGTGATCTGGACCTGGGCTGGGAGCTAGAGGTAATAAGCCTAGTTTTTAGTGATCTGGACCTCAAATTCCAGCCTTTACCACCCTCTCTTTCTGTCCCTTAGCTTGGTGCTTGTTCTGAGTTTGTGTAGTGTGAGTAGGGAAGGCTATTTCTTTATAGACTTTCAAACCATCCCCTTATGTTCAGTCCTCTATCCTAGCCCATTTCCAAGCCTAGGCCTGTATTGGGTTATGCCAGGTGAATTGGTTTGCTTGCCATTAGTATGCCTTCCCCCTCTACTCTAATAAATATTTATCATTCCTGCTTCTGCTTTCTATCTTCATACATAGTGATTTGGGGTTACAGGTGTCTCTTAGGTTCTTTAAATATGGAGTTTTAAATTCCTATTTTTATTCTTACTGTTTGGAGGATACCTTAAAACTATAAAATCCATCCTGTACATTTTTCACTTCAGCAATATCAAACTCCTTATAATTCTCCAAACACACAAGCCAATTTCATATTTTTGTGCATTTGTAGAATTCCTTCTTGCTTGTAAGGTGTAGTTTAATCCCTTCTTTACTTGGTAAGGCTTTTGTCTTTCAAAATCCAGTTCTCTCCTTCCTAAATTTTCTTGTCTGCTGCTTCTATACCTTTGTTTCACAACAAATCCACTTCATCAGAAATGGCCATACAGCAGTTTCCTATGGAGGACTACCTGGAACCACTGGAAAATGGGGGAACAAATGGGGGAAAACAGAGCCCTGCCCTAGTGCTTCTGTTTCCCACTGTGCTTGCTTCTCTCATTGCCCGCAGACAGTAAGTATACTCAGGGCCGTCATAGAATTATTTTGGGTCTGGCTTAGAATAGAAAATGTTTGATGAGTGAATTATACCAATAACAGCTAATAGTGATTGAGCATTTCTTATGTCTTAACCATTGTTCTAAGCATTTGATGTGTTCACTTAGTCCTTATGAGATGGGTAGCGTTATTATCTCTGTTTTTCGAGTGAAATCAGCTGGAACTGCTTGTAGTTCTGAACTCAGTTGTGCCATGTTAGGCCTCTGAGCCTTCACCTATATGTTCCCCTGTGCCTAGAGTATTATTCTTTTTTCTTTTTTTTTTTTAAGATTTTATTTATTTGACACAGAGAGCACAAACGGGGAGCAGCAGAGAGAGAGAGAGAGAAGAGAAGCAGGCTCCCCACTGAGCAGTTGCTCAATCCTAGGACCCTAGGATCATGACCTGAGGCCAAGGCAAACGCTTAACTGACTGAGTCACCCAGATACCCCCTTCCCATTCTTTTTGTCTAATTTTCATTGGTCCTTCAAAACCAGGTACATACATTCCTTACTTTAGGAAGTCTTTCCTGACTCTTCTAATTTGGATGCTCTGTTTCAAAATGGGCCAACGGCATGAAGAAAGCCTTCACAAATGAACACAAAATGTTTATGAGGTAAATAAAACTATGTTTGGGCACAATTTAAAATAATGCACTTTCTTTTTTTTAATCTCTCAAATTAGCAAAGATTTAAAGAGTGCTGTCACTGAAGGAGAACATGGAGAAATGGATCTGATTCTATCTTGATATTGGAAGTAGAAATTTGTCATTTTTCTGGAGGAAACACTGACCTTATATATCAAAGAACCTTTAAAATGTGTATATATACTTACACATACCCCTTTTGACTCAGCATTCTACTATTTGGAATATATCCTGGGAAGATAACTAAACAGCTCTGAAAAGTGTGTAAGAATGTTTATCGGTTATTTTAAAACAAAAAAATAATAACCTAATAGTGTAGCAGTGGCAGATGGCTGAATTATTTTGTCCATATGGTAAAATACTATATGTCCATTAAAATGATTTAGATCTGGGGTCCTGGGTGGCACAGTCAGTTAAGCATCCAACTCTCGGTTTTGGCTTAGGCCTTGAACTCATGGTGGTGAGATTGAGCCCCAGGCTGGCTCTGTGCTCAGCACAGAGTCTGCTTCAGATTCTGTCCTTCCATCCCTCTGCCACTTGTGCGGGCTCACTCCCTCTCTCTCTCTCTCTCAAATAAATAAATAAATCTAAAAAACTGATCTAAGGATGCCTGGGTGGCTTAGTCTGTTAAACAGCTGCCTTTAGATCAGGTCATGATCCCAGGGTCCTGGGATCAAGTCCCACATCGGGCTCCCAGGTTGGTGAGGAGCCTGCTTCTCCCTCTGCCTGCTGTTCCCCCACCATGTGCTTACTCACTCTTTCTTTCTCTCTGACAAATAAATAATTTTTTAAAAAATTTAAATAAATAAATAAATCATCTAGATCTGTTCTGACATAGAAGCAGATTCATGAGATCTTGCTAGTTTGAAGTAAGTTTTAAAATACATAGTGTAGTCAAACTTTTGTGAAAAATATACATTTATAAATTTTCATAAGAAAATGTCAATACGTATCCATAAAAATATTAATTGGTTATTTTTGAATGAATAATTAAAATGCTTTTTACTTATGAACATTTTCTAATGGAAGAGCAATGGGGGAAATGGGGGAACAAATGGGGGAAAACAGAGCCCTGCCCTAGTGCTTCTGTTTCCCACTGTGCTTGCTTCTCTCATTGCCCGCAGACAGTAAGTATACTCAGGGCCGTCATAGAATTATTTTGGGTCTGGCTTAGAATAGAAAATGTTTGATGAGTGAATTATACCAATAACAGCTAATAGTGATTGAGCATTTCTTATGTCTTAACCATTGTTCTAAGCATTTGATGTGTTCACTTAGTCCTTATGAGATGGGTAGCGTTATTATCTCTGTTTTTCGGGTGAAAGAGCCTAACAGAAATTAAACAGTTTATGTAAGCGCTCATAGCTGTAAGTGGCAGGGTGGGAATTCAACCCATGTAATCTATCTGAATTAGATAGATTATGATCTATCTCTGATTGAGACTAGTTGGATTAGATTCCATGTCTAGGATTCCAGCTAGACAGTTGGGCATCAGTTAATCATGGACTGAATAAAAAAGGCAGAATTTGACACTCACAGATCTGAACCAAATACCAAGGAAGTAATCTTGGTCTCTTTTGCATTTTTATAAAAAGCTCAAATCATTTTAGACTCTAAGCTTCTTACTGAAATTAGAGCCACCCCTTAGGGTTTGGCTTTGTTATATGCTTCCTCCCTTTTTCAGTTATGTCCCTTCAAAACTTTAATTTAGAGTCCTAAAATTACAATTAGTTCTTCCCACTTTTTTCTTCAGTAAGTTTACTTATGGCAAATTCATCAAATTGCATTTTTAAAACCTATCAATCATCCTTTTTGCCTTATCTTCTTTTTTTTCTTCATGTTTTCTTTTAAAGTGTTAGCATTTCTGAAAGCTACATTCCTGTTATCTGGAACTACACTGTTTAATATGGTGGCCACTAGCCACATATGGCTTTTTAGGTTATAACCAATTAATTAGAACAGGCAAAAAATTTAAACAGCACTTCTCCAAAGAAGATATGGGGCTGGTCAGTAAGCACAGGAGATGTTGTTCAACATCATTAGCCGTTAAGAAAATGTAAGTTAAAACCATAGTGAGATAACATCACACACCTATTAGAATGGATAAAATAGAAAATAGTGACAATGCCAAATGCTAAAGAGTATGTGGAACCAACCATAAGTCTTGTACTGATGGGAATGTAAAATGGTGTAGTCATGCAGGTAAACAGTCTGGCAGTTTCTTATAAAGATATACTTAAAGGATGCCTGGGTGGCTCAGTCAATTAAGTGTCTGACTTTGGCTCAGGTTCTCGGGGTCCTGGGATTAAGCTCTTCGTGGGGCTCCCTACCCGATGGGGAGTCTGCTTGTCCCTCTTTAGCTCTCCTCTGCCCCTCCCCCCACTCATACACTCTGTCTCTCAAATAAATAAAATCTTTATGTATACACACACATACATATATATGTATGCACATATACTTAACATGCAACCCTATAGTCACGCTTTTATTTATGCAGAGAAATGAAAACCATGTCCACACAAAAACCTGTGCACTAGTATTCACAGCAGCTTTATTTGTAAATAGAGACAACATAAATATCCTTGAATGAATGAATGTGTGAACAAACTTTAGTATATCTACACAATGGAATACAACTCAGCAATAAAAAGGAATGAACTGTTGGTACATGTGTGAAGTGAATGACTCAAAATCATTCTGTTAAGTAAGAGAAGAAAATATTAAAAGTTTATATACTTTATGATTCCATTCATGAAATGTTTTTGAAATAACAAAACTATAATGATGGAAAATAGATTCGTGATTGTCAAGGTTAGGATTGGGGTGACTGTGACTTTATAGTCACAGTATATATAAAGTCATAGGGTAATAGAAGGGGCTCTTGGGGGTAATGGGACAGTTCTGTATCCTGATTGTGGTGGTATTTATTGTAGAAGGAAGGGAGGAGAGAAGGAGTAAGTATAAGTAAAACTGGTGAATAATACCAGTGTCAATTTCCTGGTTTTGCTCACTGTACTATGGTGATGTAGGATGTTCTCTTTGGAAGAAACTGGAGGAAGAGTACACAGGAGCTCTCTGTACTACTTTTGCAACTTCTATGTGAATCTAAAATAAATAATTACAAATTTAAATTTTTTAATAAAATTAAAATTCAGCTCTTCCATTACACCAGCCACGTTTAAAGGGCTCAGTAGCCCCATATGGCTAATGGCATCCATATCAGAACACGTATAGAATATTCCCATCAACACAGCATGTTTTATAGGATAGCCCTTGTCTAAAAGCACATGTCTATCTTTGTCCGGTGTTGTCTCTTCTTCCTTGACTATTTTGAATTCTAATATCACATGAAGACTTGTATTTTCTGTCATGTTATTTTATAAACTGGCTGTTTTGGTTATATCCAACCTTAGAGAAATAACGTCTCTCATTTCTCAGATTTCAGAGAAATAAAATAGTCTTTATGTTAATTTAGGAATTTATCACGTGTTTTCATAGGCATCAATTATTTAAGCTTTCTAGCACTCATGTATTTCACCTTTGTACCCATTTTATCACCTAAATTACCAACTGTGCTAGGATATAGCCCTACTGTCTCTCACATAGCTATCCTGATATACTTTCTTACTAATATCCTTTATTTTTCTTTTATCCTTACTGAAAAGCTCTTTCAAAATCTTGGATTTCTGAAAAGGCATATAGTTTTTCATGTTTGGTGCTATTTCTTCTTTGTCTTTTATGCATCTTTTGGAAAGGTACTTCTTCTATTGCCATGTTCAATATTTTGTCCCATAACACCTAGTTCCTCTTTGGCTTGTTTGCATTTTCAGTTAAGAATTACTGGGCACTTCCTTTATTTTTTTTTTTAAGATTTTATTTATTTGACAGAGACACAGAGAGAGATGGAACACAGCAGGGAGAGTGGGAGAGGGAGAAGCAGGCTTCTCACTGAGCAAGGAACCTGGTGGTGGGGCTCAATCCCAAGACCCTAAGATTATGACCTGAGCTAAAGGCAGATATTTAATGACTGAGCCACCCAAGTATCCCTGGGCACTTCCTTTAGTATGGAACTTCTTTCTGCTTCAGCTTCATTCTTCATGAGATCTAGTTTTATATGAGCCAACATCTGAGATTTGAAGGTAAGGAAGTGAAGCATGACACAGTAGCTCCAGACCCATTCATATTAGTAACAAAGTTAGGCATTGAAGGACAAGAAGAATGGGGGAGGGGGCAACCCACTGAGGAAAACCACAAAGAGAGAAATAAATATTGGAATTAATATTTATATCTTCCTGGATAGAAAATCGGTTATTATAATGGCATCACTGTTTTTTTCAAAAATAATTCATAAGTTTCTTGCAATTAGAATCAAATTCTAATAACATTTTTCTTAAAATTTAACTATTCAAAAATTCATCTAGAAGACCATCAAAGAACATTTGGAGTTCTAATCATAATTAGGGATATGGGAAGCAAAACCAGATAGTAAAACTTAATAAGACAACTGTAATTATAATAGTGTAGTACTGGCATAAAAACAAAGTAATCATTGGATCCAGAGGTCCAGGAAAGGTACTCTGGCATAAGAATTCAACAAAAGAAAGGGTTCTGCATGAATTAATTTTATCTGTAGTCATTAAATCTCTAATACCTAAGTGAGCAAAAGATGTGAAGAGATAATTTACCAGAGAAGAAACAAAACAAGCAAAAAAGTTTTCTAGGACTGAAGAAATTAAAATGAAAACAATAATTAGAGAAACAAGACAGAGCATCATAGGGAAAGGGAAGGGAAAATGAAACAAGACAAAACCAGAGAGGGAGACAAATCATAAGAGACACCTGAGATTAAAACTCAGGAAACAAACTGAGGGTTGCTGGAGGGGAGTGGGTGCGAGGGATGGGGTGGCTGGGTGATGAACATTGCAGAGGGTGTGTACTATGGTGAGTGCTATGAAGCGTAAGACTGATGAATCACAGACCTGTAGCCCTGAAACAAATAATACATTATATGTTAATTTTAAAAATGAAAACAATAACGTTCTGTTTCTCATTAAGGGGGTAAAGATTTTTATTGGTTAAAATGCCACTTCTAGGGCGCCTGGGTGGCTCAGTGGGTTAAGCCGCTGCCTTCGGCTCAGGTCATGATCTCAGGGTCCTGGGATCGAGTCCCGCATCCGGCTCTCTGCTCCGCAGGGAGCCTGCTTCCCTCTCTCTCTCTCTCTGCCTGCCTCTCCATCTACTTGTGATTTCTCTCTGTCAAATAAATAAATAAAATCTTTTAAAAAAAAAATGCCACTTCTATCGATGGCATAGTGGAATCAATGCTCTCCTTTCAGTCATCAGCTCCCTTTCGTTGCTTTACTTTATCATTCTTGAGTTAGTAGTATCATACACCTATCCTTCAGCAAATACTACTAGCTCTACCTTTGATATATATACAGTATCTAAACTTCTCCACTTTACTGTCCTGGTCCAAGCCCCCAAGTCTTCTTGCCTGATTTATTGCAGTAGCCCCTAATTTGCTTCTCTGCTTTTTATCTTGCTCCCTCACAGTCTCTTCTGACCATAGCAGCCAGAATTACCAATTTAAAATATAAGTCTGATCATGTCATTCCTCTGCTCAGTAGCCATCAGTTGTTTCCCAGCTCACTCAGGATAAAGCCAAATTCATCATAAGTCTACAGATCTTGCATGATTTAATCCCCTACCTTTCCTTTCTGACCTCACTTCCCACACCACCCAACTTGCTTTCTCTGTGCCAGTCACATCAGCCTCCTTCTCTTTCTTATAGTACATCGAGCGTGCTCCCACCTCAGGGCCTTTGTATCTATGGTTATAATGCCTGAGATGATTTAGCCCAAAACACCTTCTCAGCCTGCTCCCTTTATTCTTTCAGATCTCTGTTCAAATGTCAGTGAGATCTTACCTGACTTCCCTTTATAACACAGTTCCACTCATTCTTTCTGAAACCCTACCCTGCTTGAGTTTTCTCCATAGAACATGTCACCATCTAAGTTGTATGATTACATGCATGCTGGTTTTCTTTATTCAGCTAGATTATGAGCTCCATAAGCGCAGGGACTTTATTTTATTCACTGCTATATCCTTAGCACTTAACAAGTGCCTGGCACATAGTAAGCACTCAGTGTTTCTTGAATGAGTAAATTGATTGAACCTTTTTAGAAAACAACTAAAGCATGGTTTTAAATCCTTTTTTTTTTTTTAAGTAAGAGGATGATGAAGTAAATCCTGTCCACTTGGTAACAAGAGAAAGCTCTGCATGTGGTAGTACCTGAGAGGATAGGATCAGAAGTAGTAATGTTGGTCATTTCTCTCTATTAGTAAGAAAAGACGATGGGATAATGATTTTCAAGTATAGAGGAAGTTGTAGAATAAGGAACAAGCACTATTTGTTGGCAATCTTTGAAAAGATTAGGTTGATGGAACCAAAAGTTTGGCACAGGGCAGTAGCACAAAATAAGGTTGCAGGTGGATGGGAACAGATGTTGAAAGGCTTGAAAATAAGTTAAAGGGGGTAGGATGCATGGTGCCTTACTTACAGAGATCAGTAGTGTGAATTCTTGGAACTGTGAGGGTTAAAAAACTATCTGAATCTAAGCTTGTTGGTGTCATATAAGGTGGCAAGGAGGGCAGAGTAAGAAATACCAACTGGGAGGCAGTTGTAACAAGGCAGAGTTGAAGTAATAATACTCCAGGTAGTAAGGAGCATAGGCCGTGATGAAATAAAGACATGAATCAAAGATAGGCAGTAATGTGGCAAAGAATAAGGCTTGGTGACTAACTGCATATGGGATGCAAAAGAGGAAATAAAAGGTTCTGTCAGGATTAAGAAATCATATTTTTAAAATTGTTTTCTTTTTTCATTACAGGTTTCTCATTCACCAAAAAATGGATCATTTAATTCTTTGGAGGACTCAGTTATCACAGTACTTCTGTACTGCCAACTAAGATTTATGAGAGTAAATTCATGACAATAAATTTCTGCATCAAAAAACTGCTGAAGAACTGAAAGAGGATTTTATATTATAAAATCCTACAGTATCATATTACTAAATAAAACTAAAGAGCACAGTTATTAAATTATTAGACTTCCTAATACAAGCACACATGTGCAATAGCTACTGTATCCTGACAGTTACCAAACCCCAAATTTAAATGGTTTTTTTTTTTTGAGGAAAGGTCGTTACATTTTCAAGAAACCACTGAACTTAGTCATCAAGTATATTTTCAGCAGAGTGTAAGTTAGGAGAATTTATTTGAAATAAGTTCTAGAAAATTCAGTTCACATCACTGAGTGGATTCGATATTATGGCAGCAACTTACAGACTTGTGGTCAGTACTGTGAACCACTACAGCAGTGTGGTGATAGACCGGCGTTTTGAGCAAGCTATACATTATTGCACTGGAACCTGCCACACCTTTACACATGGAGTTGACTGCATTGTGGTACATCATAGTGTTTGTGCAGACCTCTTACACATCCCTGTGTCTCAGTTCAAAGATGCGGATCTGGGCTCTATGTTTCTACCCCATGAAAACGGGTTTTCCTCAGCTGAGGGTGACTATCACCAGCAGGTCCTAACAGGCATACCCAGGGTCAAGAAAGGATCTGCCTTTCAGAATACCTGTAACTTAAAGGACATTGCAGGAGAAGCAATCAGTTTTGCCAGTGGAAAAATAAAGGAATTTTCCTTTGAAAAGCTCAAGAACTCTAACCATGCAGCTTACAAAAAGGGAAGAAAAGTTAAGTCTGACTCATTTAATAGGAGGTCAGTTGATTTTGACTTCCTCTGTGGCCATTATAACAATGATGGGAACTCCCCATCCTTTGGTTTACTCCGGAGTGCCTCAGTTGAGGAAAAATCGTTGTCCCATAGAAACTCGCTTGACACAAACCTAACTTCAATGCTTCTTCACAACTTCTCTGAAGAGGACCTGGTTACTCAGATTTTGGAAAAACATAAAATAGATAATTTTTCTTCTGTAACAGACATAAAGATGTGCTTGGACATCTTGCTGAAATGCTCTGAAGATTTGAAAAAATGCACAGATATCATAAAACAATGCATAAAGAAAAAGTCAGGGAATAGCATCAATGAAGGAAACAGCAACGATGCCAACACTGATACTGTCTATGTGAATGTAATGACCAGGTTAGCATCCTATCTGAAAAAGCTACCATTTGAATTCATGCAAGCTGGAAATAATGAGGCTATAGATTTAACAGAACTGGTCAGTAATATGCCCACTTTACAACTGACTCCCTTTTCCCCAGTATTTGGCACTGAACAGCCCCCTAAATATGAAGATGTTGTCCAGCTCTCAGCCCCTGACTCTGGACAATTTCAAACTATAGCACTGCAAGATGACAAACACAGTTCTAGGAAAACAGACCCAGTAAAATCCACTCCAAACAACTCTACAGATCCCTTATATAACCTTGAGATAAGTGATCCCAGAACTCCAAAAGATGCCCAGCTTCAATCTACCATGAACTCTTTAGAAAATGTTTCTTCTGGTGACCTAATGGAAACCCTTTATATTGAAGAAGAGTCAGATGGAAAGAAAGCATTAGATAAAGGACAAAGGACAGAGAATGGACCTGGTCAGGAATTGTTAAAGGTAAATGAAGATAGAGCAGAATTTTCAGACTGTGGTCCTCCTCTTAAAAAATGTTCTGCCTTATTGCAAAGTGAAAGTAGTAAGATATTTGAGAAACCAGTTGTTAACCTATGTGAGGAAGACCTTAAATCAAAAGTTCCTAAAATTAAAGAGGGAGACCACAGAGATTTTATGAATCCTAATAGTCAGGAAGAGATAGATAAATTATTAATGGATTTGGAATCATTTTCACAGAAAATGGAGACCTCTCTAAGAGAGCCACTTACCAAAGGTAAAAGCTCTAACTCTCTAAATAGTCATAGTCCATTGACTGATCAGCTTCCTATAGATCTTGAGCCCAAGTCTAAAGTCTCTTCACCCACCGAAAAAGTCTCCCCTTCTTGTCTAACAAGGATTATTGAAACCAATGGACACAAAATAGAGGAAGAGGATCGAGTCCTCTTACTGCGAATTCTAGAAAGCATTGAAGATTTTGCTCAAGAACTAGTCGAATGCAAATCAGGCAGAGGGAGCCTATCACAAGAAAAGGAAATGATGCAGATTCTACAGGAAACCTTGACAACTGCCTCCCAGGCCAATTTATCGGTCTGTAGAAGTCCTATTGGTGATAAAGCCAAAGATACTACTTCAGTAGTTTTGATTCAGCAGACTCCAGAGGTGATCAAGGTAAGACCCAACAATCTTGAGTCCTGAGAATTAGCCAAAGAAATGTTTTAATCTGTGCAAAACTTAAAAAGAAAAACTATTTCTGTTGGCCGTTTTCTTTTCTAATAAACTTCCTGCCTTAGACTAAGCATGGTCCTAGTTCAGTGAAAAAAACTAAAAAGCAAGGGCTTTAGAGTCATCCAGACTGGTTTCAGCTGCCCTCCTCACACGTTTCATCTTCTTCCTAGCCCTGTGACCAGAGGAAAGTTACTTAGCCTTAATATCCTCATCTATTTATTAGAAATAAGGATCAAGGTAACTTAGGTGAAATGCAAGCAAGGTACCTTACACAATTAGGCATTTAATATTAGCCTCATCCTCCCTAGTCAACCAGTAGGCCAGTCATTAATACATACATGTACAGACTATAAGGTGCAGTGTGAGGTACAAAAAAGACAGGACATGATTTCTTAAAGACCTTGAAATCTAGTTGGGAAAACGCAACTAACATACTGGAAGGAATTCATGAGCATGTTGGCCCTTCTTCTGAAAGTATTGTTCGTGCAATAGGGTCTTCAAAGAAGGTAAAGACTAGAGTGTATAGGATTTGCTTCTTATCCTATGACTTTAAGGTCATAGGATAGTAGTATTTTCAAAAGGCTTTGAATTTACCCTGCTGATAGTTTTGCTTTAATAACCCCAAAAAGGCAGTTATCTTCCCACTCGTGTGTATGTCTTAGCCTGACAGTAATTTCTTGTTCATTTTATGTATCTAACATGAGTTGGCGATGGGCTTTGCTCCGTCTCGCTCAGGGGCTCAGGGTGATAGATGCTCCGTGTTCCTGCAACTGCCCTATTGCTCCATCTGAAATATGGCTTAAGAGTTCACTGAGGAAGGGAAAAAAAGAAATGTTGCTTTTTACTGTCTTATTCCTACCTGTGATGCCCTTTCTTTCCACTCACAGTGCAGTGATTCTAGCCCCAAAGCTAAGAAACATAGGGAAGCACGTAGAATATACTTGGTGAGCACTGTCTCTACCTCATGAATGATGTACCATACATATAGGAAGTCAAACATAAGGCCAATTAATTAAACAAGTTGTAAAATGATATGAATTCTTAAAGATATGTACATGGTACAAAAAGTATGAAGAAATACATGGATACACCAAATATAATGTCCAGAACAATGTTTACTCCCTGGGAAAAGATGAGGGGTGGAACTGAGGAAGGATGTACAGAGGACCTCAGTAGTGTTAGTAATCTGGTGATGGATCATAAGTATTTTTTTGTGTTATTTTTATGCCTTTTTATGTATTTTTAATGTAAATTTTTTAAAAATTGGATATTAGAGATGGCGTATATGTGGGCAAGTTGAAAAGGAAGTTAATGTTAATTTTAACATTAATATTAATATTAATCTCATTAATATTTTTGTATAAGTAGGGAAAAGAGTATATTATGATCAGATGAATAATTTTTACATTGTATTTATTTTGTGGTTGTGCCGGGCACATTTCTAGTTACCAGTGACAAGTACTTAAGTTTAAAACTATACATACTTAAAGTTACAAAATGAGCGTTGGGTCTAAATATTCTCAAACATTTACCAAGCATTTCTGTGAAATTTCTGAGTCTCCTTATTCATTGATCCACAGTTGGTTATATCTTTAGTTAACTTGGTTGATACTGGGAGCAAGAAACTGGAAATTAAAATTAAAAATTAATTAAAATTAAAAACAAAAATAAGAAAATGCTTTCATGTACATAAGCGATATTGATGTGCTGAATATTTTATAAAGAAAATACCTATATAGCAATCTCAAAATGGTGATAACATAAGAACTGACCATTCATTTTTTTTTTTTTTAAGATTTCATTCATTTATTTGACAGAGATCACAAGTAGAGAGGCAGGCAGAAGAGGGGTGGGGTGGGAGCAGACTCCTTGCTGAACAGAGAGCCAGATGCGGGGCTCAATCCCAGAACCCTGGGATCATAACCTGAGCCAAAGGCAGAGGCTTAACCCACTGAGCCACCCAGGTGCCCCAAGATCTAACCATTATTGGGAGCTAAGGCATGCTAAGACATTTAGATGTTTTTTCTCACTATCTTCCCCTAAATAACCTATCTGCTCATTCAAAAAAAAAAAAAATTTACTTTTTCTGCTGACCTATTACAATGTCTAACAACCATTATAACCAGAAACTTACTGTAATACAGTATTTTGAATTTTATTTAACCCTCCTCCCCCATTATCTTCTCGGAAAAAAGAGGGAAAATTCTTCTAAAGGAGATGAGCTGCAAAAAGTAGAAAATGTGAACCTGAGGCTAAGAATAAGTCCTATGTAACACCATTCCTATACCTTGGCTGACAGCTCGTGAGCATGTACCCTCTGGAACGTTCCCAATCTAAATACACCCAACTAAAAATCCCGCACTTGGGTCTATTGGTTTTCAATTTTTTGACAAGTATGGACTGAGGTCAAAATCTTATTAAAAGACTCACCTATAGAAAGGAGAACCCTCTTACATTGTTGGTGGGAATGCAAACTGGTGCAGCCACTCTGGAAGATAGTATGGAGTTTCCTCAAAAAGTTAAAAATAGAGCTGCCCAGCAGTTCCACTACTAGGTATTTATCCAAAAGATACAAAGGAGCACATGCACCCTAATGTTCATAGCAGCGATGCCCACAATAGCCAAAATATGGAAAGAGCCTAGATGTCCATTGACAGATGAATGGATAAAGAAGTGATATATATATGCAATCAAATACTATGCAGCCATCAAAAAGAATGAAATCTTGCCATTTGCAACAACATGGATGGAACTAGAAGGTATTATGCTAAGCAAAATAAGCCGGTCCGAGAAAAGCAAATACCATATGATTTCACTTATGTGGAATTTAAGAAATAAAACAAGTGAACATAGGGGAAGGGAAGGAAAAACAAAATAAGATGAAAACAGAGAGGGAGGCAAATCATAATAGACTTTTAACTCCAGGAAACAAACTGAGGGTTGCTGGAGGGGGAGGTAGGTGGGAGATAGGGTAAATGGGCACTTGATATATAATAAGTGCTGGGTGTTATATGCAATTTACAAACCACTAAATTCTACTCCTAAAACTAATAATACAGTATATGTTAACTAAATTGAATTTAAACACAATTTTTTTTTAAAAAGACCCTCCTATCATTCTTTTAAAAAGAGCACAGAGGGAGGGTGGGAAGAGAAACAGACTCCATACTGAGCAGAGAGCCCAATGTGGGGCTTGATCTTAGGACCCTGAGATCATGACCTGAGTTAAAGACAGACCTTTAACTGACTGACCCACCCAGGTGCCCCACAAAAGAATAGAATTTGATGAGATTTCTTTTTGATAAAAGTTGAAAATAATTCGTGAAAAGCTAATTTAAAGAGAAAGGTAATATAAAATGTTTAATTCCTGAAAATAGTTAATGCAAGAAAATAAAACCATTTTTCTTGATTCAGTTGGCTTCCTGCTTCTTTATTTATTTATATTTTTTAGTCTTTCTGTGCTTCTTATGAAATATTTTAAATCAGGAGTTAGCAGATTTTTCTATAAAGGGCCAGATGTAAATATCTGAGGCTTTGCAAGGTCACACATTCTCTGTCACAGTTTGTCTTTTTTTTTTTTTAAACAACACTTTAATAATGTAAAACTACTGTTAGCCCCAAGCCTTAAAAAACAGGTAGTGGGCCATATTTGGCCCACAGAATGTATTTTGTCAATCCCCATTTTAAATAGAAAAGTATAGTGAATGATAGAAAAAGCATTCATTATTACCTACCACTTAGCTTTGTCAAATATTAACATTTTATCATACTTGCTTCAGATCTTTATTTAGTATTTTTTTATTATCATCATCATTCTTAAAAAAATCATCTAAGATAGAGTTGAAATCCCCTGGGGTCCCTAACCTAGTATTCTCTCTCCTTTCCAGAAGTAACCACTGCCCTGAATTTGGTATACATCTCCTGCAAGTTTTTATATAGTATTATTTGTCATGTTTTTATTCTTACAGTGAGAGAGTGAACAAAAAGCAATAGGAAGTAAAAGTTTAGAGGTAGATTGGGGCCAATTTATGAATGACCTGTATGGTATGCTAAACCCTTAGGGTGAGGAACTAAAGGTTTTTAAGCAGAAAAGTCCCACGGTATTTTTTTTAATGAATAATACATTTTTAAAAGGATAATAAATGTTAAAGTAGGCTTTTATTTTTTTTTCAATTTCTTAGACAATTTTTACCAGTTGTTCAAAACATTTCAATTAAAAGCTTTATGTAATGGGGCATATAGGAAGTGTGTTGGTGACTGAAAAGAAAGAGTGACTTGAAGATAGTATATGTTACTAATATTTTAACATTGTTTCAAAATAATTTCTCAAGAGTGAGCAGTATTAGTTCAGATGTTTTTTGCCCAGAAATAAAATTCAAACCTGTATTGGGAATGATAAGCAAATAGAAGATATGTTTGGTATTGAGAGATTGATATCCAGATACTAGTCTGGATCAGGAGTCAACAACCTGATGCCTAAGGACTAAATCTTTCCTGTGACCTGTGTTTGTAAATAGTTGTATTAGAATACAGCTGCACCCATTTGTTAACATAATGATCTGACTGCTTTTGTCCTTCACCTAAATTGAGTATTTAAAGCCCTTAAAGCCTGAAATATCAACTATCTGGCCACTTACAGAAAAAAGTTTGTGAACTCTTCAGCGAGATATTATTTGACTGTAGATCGGCAAAACGTTTTTGACGAGGTTCTATGTGATATTTTGTTAAAGGCATTGGAAATCTTGGAATCATTAAATATCAGTAGTAAAAACTACCAGTGATTGTCAGCAGTCAAATAGTACACCAATAGAAAAAGCAAAATAAATGAGCACAGTGTTTGGAAATTCTTCATCATGAGTTCTGATCTTGGGTTTTGATCTTCACAGATTTCCCCCCACCCCCAGTGATGACCTATCTCTTACTTTCCCACTTGAAACAGTTTCCTTTTCATCCCTTTCTAACTGTCAAGTTACTGATATTATTGACTAGCGAATGAACATTTAGTACATGCTTTCTTCACTAAGCCTCTAGGTGACAGCAAACAACCTGTAGGTTCTAGAATAGCTGAGGTGTGAAGATGGGTGAAAATGAGTTATATAAGAAGAGAACAGCCTGTGGAGGAGGAAAAAAGGTATGTGTTGGAGCTCTCAGAGGGTTTCATTATTTTGAATGAATGAATGAATTACTGAAACATGTTTTGAATAGGAGATAAGACAATTTTTTTAAAACACTTAGAAACTATAAAATGTTATTACAGTCATTTTTGGTCTGTTTTTAGCCAAATGGAGCAATAGCCTGTTAGCTGATATTCACAACTTAAAATAATAAAACCTAGGCTCCTTTGAAAATTCTCTCTCTTTAATTTTAGTTGAAAAAAAAGGCTAGGAAAAAATTTCTATTATTGTTTGCCTCAATTGAAAGCATGGAGGAAATGGGGCAGAATTCTTCAACAAAAGAAGAATTTAAGGTAAATAAAGAGGAAGATTTTTTTTAAAGCTCTACTATAATATTTAAGTCTAGTGAAACCTTAAAAATTTCAACTAATTGTGGGGAAAACTTGTGCCAATTACTAAAAAGTACAAATTAAAATTTCAGTGTTTTTAAGAAATATCTTTATTTTTATTTTTTAATTTCAAGAATAAAAAGTAAAGGGGCACCTGGGTGGCTCAGTCGTTAAGTGTCTGCCTTCAGCTCAGGTCACAATCCCTGGGTCTTGGGATGGATGGAACCCTACATTAGGCTCCCTGTCAGCAGGAAGCCCGCTTCTCCTTCTCCCATTCCCCCTGCTTGTGTTCCTGCTCTTGCTCTCTCTCTGTAAAATAAATAAATAAAACCTTAAAAAAAAAAAAAAAAGGTAGAACTATCACCGAAGTATTGCCAAGTGTGAACTTCAACTAGACCTATTTCAATAATGAAGTCGAGATCATTTATAGGCGTTAAAAATTTATTAAGGAGGACAATTTAGATGATACAAACAAACTTTAAACATGTCATGAAATGAACAGTCTCCTTTCAGAGATGCACCATAAGGCAAAAAGCTTTTGTAAGCTGAAGAATAAAGAACAAGGAAGAGCCAAATAGAAACATTTGATTGGCTGGGGCCACATAGCCTTGCCTGTCATGAAAAGGTGCAGAGTTAGCTTGGCACTGGAGAATTGGCTATGTGAATATATTGTGTTTCTGGTCAAGCGGAGTATTGATAGGGACACAGTTATCTAAGTTTTGCTTTGCTGGGTGGCACCCCTGGCAGGTACAGCTCTATCTTGGACCTAAACATTTATTTCCACAGTCCCCTTATTTGATCATCCTCTTGACCATTTTAGAGATTTGATCAAAAATACCAGTCTTTTAGTTACCATCACTTCTTCAAGTCTCATTGCAGTTTTCAAGAGATGATGTCAGACTCCTGTTCTAGGAGCTGGTTTTTTCTGTTCTCTTTTGTTGTTCCAGAGACCATCTGTCAGCTGGTCAATAGCTTTCCACATGCCTTTAAACTTTTGGGGAGAAAAATATTGTGATATAATATTTGGGGCACTGGGTGGCTCAGTCAGTTAAGCATCTGCCTTCAGCTCAGGTCATGATCCCAGGGTCCTGGGATTGAACCCCGTGTTAGACTCTCTGCCTGGTGGGAAGTCTGCTTCTCTCTGCTTCTCTCCCTCTGCCCTTCTCACTGCTCATTTTCTCTCTCTCTCTCCCTTCCTCTCTCAAATAATAAAATATTCAAAAGATCTTTAAATATATATAGTATTTCTATAAATAACATATGAATATAATAATAATTGGCAACAAAACAATCCCGTGGTTTGGACAGTACAAATGAATCAGGGTACCCATAAGGCAAACCAGCTAGAATCAAATAAGTCAAGAAGTTATCCCCAAGGGGTAGATATTTCTTTAAGCCAGTTGGCATATTTATGTATTTTGTGTAACTGTATCTCCACTTTCCTAGAAAGGTTTATCTACTGAGCTTGTTTCAGAAAAACTGAGGCATTGGAAATCAGGGAAAGATTTATAATGGGCAGAAAGAACTACAGGATTACCAGCATCTTTGCAAATTGAGCAGGTGGTTGGAGGATGGATTACCTGCTTTAGCAGTGGCCTGAAATCATGTCAACAATGGCATTATCTTTTCAGACATGGACAAGGAAAAAGTTGGACAAAAGAATCAAATACCTTTATGGTATAAGATTTAGGAAAAAGATAGTTGGAGAAGGAATGAAGAAACATTCTTGATCTGATGTCTTGGAAGGAAACAGTCTGCCTCCGTGTCAGCTGCTTTTTCCTAGTCAGTTGGATTTTGAGGTCTCTGGCATTCAGGATCAGATGTTTGGTGGAGCCTTCTTCAGTTGTGAAATAGGCATGCAAGGTTTGATGCCTTGTAATTTAGCAGCAATGTTGGTAGTTCAGTGTAGGTGGTAGGGTCCTTTCCATGAATCCCACCTTTAAAAAAGCAATAGAGTAAAACAATAACTATCCATAAATGACAAAAGACTTAAAAATGCCCATAGTTAAAGATCTGATAAGAATTCACTGTATTAGAATTGTGGTTATTTCTATGACATACAACATTTTAAGAGAACTGGAATTATGACTGGTAATATTATACCAGGACATAACAGATTTTTAAGAATTTCATACAATTTCGGGCGCCTGGGTGGCTCAGTGGGTTAAGCCGCTGCCTTCGGCTCGGGTCATGATCTCGGGGTCGTGGGATCGAGTCCCGCATCGGGCTCTCTGCTCAGCAGGGAGCCTGCTTCCCTCTCTCTCTCTCTGCCTGCCTCTCCATCTACTTGTGATTTCTGTCAAATAAATAAATAAAATCTTTTTAAAAAAAAGAATTTCATACAATTTCTAGAATTTCATGAATAGCATGCATCCATACAAATACAACCTAAGAAGGTTTATTACATATTTGACCGTGTTTCCTATGTGATTTAACATACCAAATAAACCCAGTTAGTTTAACATCTCTTTTTTACAAGGTGAGAGACAAATCCTTTGAGATTTTCCAGGGACTCTGGCAGATGTTAAAGTCACTTTGAGGTAAAATGACTCCATTTAGAATTTGACTTGAGGAAGTTATCAAGATGTCAGAAGGCTAGAAAATTATAATAAATAGGATCACAGGTCATTATAAATAATAGTTTTCTATTTAACCAAAGTGACAATAGAAGATTTTAAAGGTAAATAAATAAGGTTACAGGGTTGTGAACAAAATTTTAGCCCTTTAAATATTGAGAAGACTGGGTTTTCTTAAGTAATCAAAGACCCAATAAAGACAATATGAAACATAGTAAATTTTTTTGGTGAGAAAAAGTCTTAGCTGACCAGGCAGATTACTTAGAAAAAACTTCGTTTACAATTTTTTTTTTTTATTTAGAGCAGACCAATCTAAGGAAACACTTTGTTTTTTTAACAGAGAAAAAACCAAATTCTAGTTTTGAATCAGTGCATCAAAGATACTAAAACTTTTTAACTCATTTTTTTTTAACTTAAGTAAATCCATTCCAATCTTAGCTAGATTGACCACACATAAAGTTCCTTTCTCAGGATTCCTTTTCCATGCACCTTCTACAACTCTTTTATATCCATTCAGATTTTGTCCTAATTTTTTTTCTTATTCTGGAACAATTATTTTACTTTTGAACAAAATTACTTTATTTTTTCCTTTGCCAAAAAAGCAAAACAACGACAACAAAACCTCATGTCCTTCATACCATACCCAAGCGACACATTCTACTTTCCTTACCAATTTTTAATATATAGTTGTTTTCTTTTACCCGTATTATTTCAGTAACTTTAGTTATGTATATTGATTAAAATTCTTAACCCTTAGAATCTTTAATTCCTAATGAAAACCGAGGAATAAGCAATAGTGGACTGTGGACTAGCAAATTTATAAACACACTTCATAATTTCTAGAAGTATATTCTTTCTATAGTAAATTTTTCAATGTGGCACAACATGTGTTCAGTAAGACCCAATTATTTTAGTTACTTTCTAAGAGGAAGCCAGAAGTACATAAACTGTGTTTGTTACATAAATAATGTAAAAAAGTTTATAATGTAAGTAATGTTTCAGGGGCGCCTGGGTGACTCAGTGGGTTAAAGCCTCTGCCTTCGGCTCGGGTCATGATCCCAGGGTCCTGGTATCAAGCCCCGCATCGGGCTCTCTGCTCGGTGGGGAGCCTGCTTCTCCCTCTCTTTCTGCCTGCCTCTCTGCCTGCTTGTGGTCTCTGTCTTTCAAATAAAATCTTTAAAAAAATAATAACGTTTCAGAAATTTATTTGGAAATAATCTAGATATTCAATGAATATCTATAATTTAACTTTTTATAATTTTATAAATTATAAATTTTATAAATTATATTTTATAAATTTATAATTTTAAAAATTATAAATTTTTTATAATTTTAAGGTTTCAAGTTACCAAAGATTTTGGAAAATATCTTTAAGTAGACATACTATAAAGCATAATTATTATTGAAAAGTCCATATATAACTTAAACTTATATCTATTTAATTTACATGTTCTTAACAATTATGAAACTTTCATGAGTCATTTAACAGCCATCATCTTAAATTATCTTTCTTTTTGACAGATTTTGCAACAGAGATGGCATGAGCTCTTTGGACTTATAGTAGAGTTAGGAAGAATAAAAGTTGTATATCTGCATTATATTTAATATTGACAGTTCTAAAGACATGCCTGTTTTAGTTAAACCAACAAACTAAAACTAGATTCCCCCCAGAGATTATCCTAGATCATGTAAACTTGAAAAACGTTTGGGTTAGTGTCTGTGTTTCTGAGCGTATAATCTTGATTCATCTAGACACTTAAGTTTTTTTAAACCAATAGGGCTTCTTTACAAATTAATTTTGGCAGTACTATCTGGAAGTAGAAAAATGTCAGCCATCTGGAACATATAACCATAGATATACATAAACATACAGATAGACACAAATAGGGATCTTACAGGTTTTGTTCTAAAAATTCAGCCATGAAACAGGTATGATAATGCAAAACTCACTAGTTTGTTTCGGTGTTCCAAAATTCATTGTTAACTCACTAGTTTTTTAAAAGAACATTTGGGTTCAATTGTGTTTCTGGCAGAAGGGTTAAGTTTTAAGGTTACATGACTAATATTTGAGGAGAAGACTTTGAAGATTTTTCATTCACTGATAGCCTTTCCTTTTTTTCCCCCCTCCTTCTTAAAAGAATTACCTCTTGGTTCCTAGAGAAGACCAGATAGAATAAGTACATCTCAAAGGCACAAAGAAAGAATGCAAGTTCCTCCAGAAAGGACTTCTGTTTCCTAAGGCCAGAATTTTTCCAGTATGCACAAGCCATTTGAGATGAATAGGGGAGTTTTGAGAATTGGTGCAAAGCATAGGTGGGCCTTTTCTGTTCTTGTAAAGATTCCATTTGTAGGACAGTTGCTTTTAATTCCTCAAAGAATCCAGTTGTAACCTGATTGATACTAAGGTATTGACATACCCATCCAATTACATTATCTTCAGTTTGCTATTTTGTATCAGGGAGATCTTCAATTAAGCTAGAAATTGAAGACTTTTATGTTTAGATTTAGACTCTTTGTCTTTGGAATATTTTCCTTTCCCTCTAGGTATGAGCTTAATTTAGCCTGGGGAGAAGGTCTAAAGAAAAAGTTCTATCAGGCTCTGAATATCAGCTCCCAATTTGGCCAACTTCTGACCGTAGAGCTCCTAAAAAAAATCTTTCAAATATCTGGTCAGGTTTCAGCTGGGACAAACAGTGAATATTCCTGGCAGTACTAAACAACCCCTTGGATGCAAGAAGGATCCCTAAGAGTGTGCAAAAGATACTACCCTCCCAAGATCCAAAGCCGTTCCCAAAGATAGCCAAAAGAAAGAAAGACAATTCCCCCTAAGAGCTGGCAGCAATTGGTAGAACCCTAGCCACAAGTGGAGTGCAAGCCATGTTTTTCCAGCCATTTATTAGGCTTCCAGTCTGATGGTTGACCTGCCTGCATACACAATAACAGGCAACCTGTGTGTGTGAGACAGGTAAAAAGCTAAGCCAAGTTCTGAAGACAAATAAGGAGGAAAAGGATCAACAACAAATGGGTACCCCAAAACCAAATTCACAGAGTATGCATTTAGAAAGGAGAGGACAGGGACACCTGGGTGGCTCAGTCAGTTAAGCTTCTGCCTTTGGCTCAGGGTCTTAGGATCGAGTCCCACATCAAGCTCCTTTCTCAGTGGAGAGCCTGTTTCTCCCTCTGCCTGCTGCTCCCTCTGCTTGTGCCCTGTCTCTCTCTCTCTGACAAATTAAATAAATAAAATTAAAAAAAAAAAAAAAGGAGGGGGCAGTGAAATTTTTACCTTCCTTTCTCAAGTGAATACTATGGAGATCCAGAACTGACTGTGTAAGAGTTCTCACCCTTTGCTGGCTTCTGCCAGTTTTCCTAAGATCTTTCTTATCTGCAGGCTCGGGAGCAAATGGGGTTTAAAGTATAGTCCTAGTATCTACCAGAATTTGGCAAGGTTTTTCTTTAATTTTAGTTCCCTTTAGAATACTTAAGGGAATATAACTGGTAGCAGTCTACTAGAGGATCCCTGAGAATCCCATTAACTCTGGGAGGGGCCCATATGGGGATTCTCCATCCGCAGCAGATATGGGAGCATTGACTTGTGGGAAATTTGACAAGACCTCTGAGGACAATCTTTTTTCCCATCCTCATTGATTGCAAATGAGATGTCAGTTTCTAGGCTGGTGTTTTTATGGTGGATTCCTACAATGGTATAATGGCCCAGGTGTTTTAGGTCTCTGGACTTGGAGTTGTTGCAGTTTTAGGGCCACTAACTTGGCAGACTTTCGTTTACCCTCTTGTATTCTCTTCAGAGTGGAAAAACAATCCAGATAGAGGATTACTAGAAAGAGCATTCAAATAAAGGAGGATAAAGGGGACTATTAGGAGTTGTTTCAGTCTTAAACTTTTTACATTTTTTACATTACTTTTTACATTATTTTTTTACATTTCAGTCAAACATTCTTTTGTTTTGGGTACTTCTCATGTCTTTAATTTTTCATTAGCCTTTTTCAATGAGTCTTTCAGTGAAGCTATTTTGGAACTTTGAAGCCTTTTGGAGGCTCCCACCTGCCTATTAAAGGAGGCATCCCATTCTGTTTGTTTGATTTGAGAACCCCCCGCTTTTAAGTGAATTTCTTAAATGAATGATCTTGTCTAATTGGAATGCTTTCCATATGGCCGTTGTAATTCCAGGCTATCTTGATAAGATGTCATTTTTGTAGATACCTTCAACTTCCAGGACCGCAGTTCTTAGACATAAAATAGACAGGTGTGTTGAAAGTTTGCATGCTTAATTCTTTGAAAGGAGTATCCCATTTATTTAGCTAATCCTGGATATCTTGGCACCAAATTAATACTTAAGAGGGATATGCTGCTCAGTTGGGTACTTTGTGTGGTGTTTTACACTGTACCTTTGATGCGCAGTTTTCTCAAGGTTGGCGGTGACCTAGTATCAATCTAACCCTTTCCAGGACCAACTTATTCTAGCACTGGAATCTTAGAATTAGGTGATGAGTGCTCTGATAGACTCTAAGTGCTTGACCTGTGCCCACTAATTTTGTGGCTTTGGTTTCTGAGATTCCCATTACCAGTAGATTTTGTATTCTTTTCACCAGAAAATTCCTTTACAGTGGTGGACACTCTGATGACTTTTAATAGTCTGACTCTTGCCAACTTAGATTTTTATTTTGACAGTCAAAACAGTTCATATTTCTTCTCTCTTTATTTTCCAAGTCCCCTAACAGTTTATACTGTGAACTTGCCTCAAGACTTTGTGAGTCCCCTAACATATTCACCCATTATGGACTCCTAATATAACTGTCCCAGAACCCTCCTGGAAATTTCAACCCCAGAACCTTTTCAGGAACAGTATATACATACATACTTTTAAAATAATGTTTGTTTGGACCATAGAGCTACCCACAGAGGTATGAAGCTCAAATCTGAGTGTGACTTACCGCAGCTCTCAGTAGTGATGAGAACAGTGAACTCTCAAAGGGTTCAGCGGGTGCCTTGTCTGCACAACTTGTCCCGTAGGCATTAGCAGTCAGCCTTGGATATCATCCCTTACCACCAAAAACTCTTAAAAGTGATTAAAGAAGACAATTTAGGTGATACAAACTTTAACACTTTATGAAGTAGATAGTCTCCTTTTGGAGAACTGAAAAATGGGGCATTAGACAAAAAGCTTTTGTAGAATAAAGAGTAAAGAACAAGGAAGAGGCAAATAAAATAAATGTGATTGTCCGGGGCCACTTAATTAACCTTGTCTGGGGTGAGAAGGCTCAGAGTTGGCTTTGCATTGAATTGGCTGCATGAATATACTGCATTTCTGGTCAAGCAGAACTTTTGCAGATACATGGTATCTAAGTTTCAGTTTGCTTGACATGGTACTCAGGCAGGAATGGCTCTTTCTTGGGCCAGAAATTTATTTCAACATAGTTAATACATAATTGGTATGCAAAATAGAGGTTGCTAAAATGCTTTACATGCATAAAATAGTTTGTAAATAGTATAAGCATGCATAGCATACAGGAGGAGATAAAAATGAATCAGACATGACAAGCCTTTGTGGAGCCCACAGTCTAATAGGGGAGGTGAGCTGTTTACTATGATGGAAAGTAGAAAGAATAGATTCCAGAAGAGAGAGACAAAGGAAGTCCTACAGAAACTCAGAGGAGGGAGAGATAACGTCTCAGCTTGTGGAATTCAGGGAAGTTTCTCTGGAGGAGATAACATTTGGATATGGGTACTCCAATTCAACAAATTTACTTAAGGTGCTAGCTCTTGGTGCTATGACAGTGTCGATGATACTGAGATTAGAGGTTTATTTCTCCAGTGGCTTGGATCAGTTTCATTCTATTCCATTCCATTCCATTCCATTGCTTTCTAAGACATCAAAGTGTACTTTAATCCTCCATCTGTCTTAACATATGTAAGCATTGGTCTCAGGGGTATCCAATAAGAGAGACTAGATGGAAATGTCATGAAACCATTATTTCTGTCACACCTAGGCTCTGTGGTAGCCTAATCTTGATGATCAACGGTGACCAAAATTGGTTTATCAGACCTTTCCTTCCTAGAGAGTATGAAGGAAAACATCAGATTCTTCTGGTTATATTATTGTGAATTCTAACTTAGTAGAATCCACTCTAACCTGTTTCCCATCAGCTTTCCGGAGTCTTAAAGTCAGAATTTAAGCAGATAACGTATCTGACAACCAAATTCATACCTTGCTTTCTCTTTTTCCACTTCAGCCTCCAAAGATGTGATCACCAGCTCTTAATTGTACACCTAATAAAACTTAAATGTTAAAATAAGCATTTTGAGGGAGATTTTTTAATCCCTCTCAGGTTTCTGTGTTTGAGCCACTAGCTTATATTGGCCTTTATTTGGCAAATAGTAGCATTAAATAACTTTGTTGAATGAATAAACAAATAAGTGAATGAGTAATCAAATAATGGGATTATTGGTTGCCTACTCTGCCTGCTTCCCAAATGAAAACTGTCCTCTTGCCTGAGCGCTAGCTAGCCCTTTGTCCTTTGACTGTCAAGGATAGGTGCAGGAGACCTGAGGTCAGGGTGCCCTTCTAGGAATGAGGGTGGTGCCTCAGTAAAGCTTAATATCTCATTAGGCCTCTGGCCTCTTAATTTCTCTAGCTTTTATCACCTAACTGTCTTGTGGTGTTCTAGGAACAGTCCCATTACCTTTCCTGGCAAGAAGAAAGAACCCCATTAAGAGCATAAGTCAAGCAGAGAAAGACAATTATCATATGGTTTCACTCAAATGTGGAAAATAAGAAATAGAACAGAGGACCATAGGGGAAGGGAGGTAAATCCAAACGGGGAGAAATCAGAGAGGGACATGAACCATGAGAGACCATGGACCCTGAGAAGGGAAAAGGGTGGGAGGAGGGGGTAACAGTGTGATGGGTATTTAGGAGGGCACATGCTGTGGTGAGGACTGGGGGTTATATTTAATCAATGAATCATTGAACACTACCTCAGAAACTAATTATGTACAACCAAACATAATTAAAAAATTAAAAAGTTTAATATCTGATTCGATTTAGAAAATTATTTAGTATATGCTGGATGTACACTTAATTTCAGTGATTCTAAGCATCTATATTGAATGTAAACATAATCTGAAGTCCGTATCCTAGTGTGAGATATGATAATTATCATTTGATTTTGGTTCTCCTGTTAGCTATAATAAAGCTACCCAAGGGTTAAAAAAAAAAATTCTGATATGGTAAATATTAACAGTTATAACCCACATAATCAAAAACACTTTGGAGTCCTTAGTAATTTTTAAGCGCATAAGGAGTCCTGAGTCCAAAATGTGTGGAGATCACTGGATTTAGTACATTATGGTCCATGTAATATGGAGAATTATGCAGTCCTCAAAAATATCACAGAAATGTATTTGTTGATAAGGAAAAACATTCATAATATATTAAGTGGCAAAAAGTTACAAAATGGTGTGCTGTGTTACCCTATTCTTTTTTTTAAATATATATGCATATGACTAAAAGATGATTCTAACTTTAAAAAGTATAGGTCATTTCCCTTTATTGCAGAATGGAAATCTCTTGATTATAAACTATAGGTATTTCTAGGAGATGGTGCTCTCTTGTTCACCATTGCACCCCTAGGCCCTATTGTAGAACCTCCACATACTGTTTAAATTGAATATTTTGAATATTTTGTCCTTTGTCCAAATTGAATATTTGTCCTTTCTCTTTAAGGAATACCTATACATCTCATTGTCTCATTGTCCTTTTCCCATTCTTAAAATTTCCATCTTCATCCCCATGAATTTAGGTTGGAAAAGAATTTTTCTGGCCATTTAGTTTTTCAGTACAATTGTTTTTGTTTGTTTGTTTGTTTGGTGATGGTGGTGGTGGTGGTGGTGCAGGTGGTGATGGTGGTGGTGTTTGGGGATGCCCAGGAGGGTCAGAGAAATCTTTTGGGGTAGGCAGGATTTGTGCTGTTATTAGAACTCTGCTTTCTTCGATCCTGATCAGGAATCTATATCTAAGATACCATTCCAGGGGAGAATAAAATGTTTTCTTAGGCTAATGACCTAACATTTTGGTTTTCTCAAAGTTTAAATATTATATAATTTTGTGTGTGTGTGTATATATATATATATATTTAAAAGTGTAGTAATTATGAAAATAAATTTAAGATTATAGCAAAGCACACTGTAGGAACCTTCTTGTTTATTCTGGAGTATTTAAAATAAATGTTTCTCTGTCTTTACATTCAATGTTGATATCCATGCCTTCATTGAGATTAACCAGTCATATCACTGAAGGAAAATGTTTATTCTCCCCTAGCTTTAGAGGTGCTGATGGCTTCTTTGGATAGAGTTTGGGTAGAAATGAAAACACTCAGTAAGTTAGTTGGAAATCATCCTTTCTCCTAATTTGTTTAACCACAGTGTGGGTTAATAAAAGTAATGGGATATGGCCAGTAGCAAATTTGAATTTGCAGAATGCGTTCTACCTGTATTTCCCCCTCTGCCTTTAGTGGCTGCTGAGGTCAGGTTCTTTTGCATCTCCATTTTTCCTAGTGAATCAGCATCAGCTATCTCAGATATGTCCCCACCTATATTCAAAAGAACTTGTAGATCTGTATATACTGATACAGGAAAAAATGGTCAAGATAAACTATTTAATTAAAAACGTAAATTGCAAAAACAGATGTACCAGTGTGATCACTTTTTCTTAATATGTTTGTGTGGACACAAAAAACTAGAGGGTAAACATGCTCCAAATTATGCACATCCCCTAGAATTCTAGTAAAATGTGAGTCCCAGATATCCAGATCCTTTTGAGAGCAGTCCCTGCCTATCTTCCACACCACCCTTGGCAGGAGTGAAAAGGAGTTCCCAGAACTCAGCTTGTTCCTGTTAACACCCTCAGGCCTCCCTCACAGGTCTGCCCAATACTCACAGCTCCACCCTCTCTGCCTTAAGGACTAATTCGACCATCAGGACTAATCTAATTGGTTCTTCATCCCTGCTTGCACCAGTCACCATAAGAAGTCCAGGAATCCAGATCATCACTCTTCTCACCCTATTCTTGTACATGCTCTCTTCTCAGTCTACATCCAACCCTCCCAACTCCCGAGATCTTTTCCCCATGCCCTCTTGAACTCGTCATTCACTGGCAGAATCTCCTATGTTATCAGACTCTTTCTGAACATTCCCTTTACTCCTAGTTCTAACTGAAATCCATCTCTCCCACAATATAGCCATGTGAAATCTTGGCTTTTTTTTTTCTTTACCGATTCACCCCCTCGTCCACAGGGTTTGGAGGGGGCAGTGAGTGTTCTTTCTTTTTATTGCTATTTCCAAACTATTCTTTTTCCTATCTCACTGAAACTACCCCTCCAGTTTTGAACTGATGTCATGAGACTCACCACCCAGTACCCCTCCTGGTTGCAGTCATCTACTAACCTCATGTTAATTCCTTCCTTCCTTTTTTTTTTTTTTAATATTTTATTTATTTATTTGTCAGAGAGAGTGAGAGCACAAGCAGTGGGATCGGCAAGCAGAGGGAGAAGCAGACTCCCGGGGATCCTGATGCAAGACTCCATCCCAGGACCCTGGGATTGTGACCTGAGCCGAAGGCAGACACTTAACCAATTGAGCCACCCAGGCACCCTCCCTTATTTCTTGAAGATGTTCTCTCTTGGCTCTATGATACTTCCCAATACAATTTTTGCTACAATTCTTGTGTGTTTTTAGTAGGTGAAGCAGCGAATACACGTTTCTCAGTTCCTTGATCTCTCCAATTTTTCTTCTGTCCTTCTTCAGCTACTCCTTCTCTGATTCTGTTTATGTCAGTGATTTTAAAAGTATGGTTTCCATCCAACAGCATCAGCATCACCTGGGAGCTTGATAGAAATACATATTTTCATCTAGTGTTCAACGATTCATTAGTTGCAAATAACACCCAGTGCTCATCCCAACACGTGCCCTCCTTAACACCCAACACCCAGTTACCCCATCTCTCCACCTCACTCCCTTCTGCAACCAACAAAGACTTATGATGTACTATATGCTGGCTAACTGAACATAAAAAAAAAAAAATACGTATTTTGAGGCCCCACCCCTTACCTACTAAATCAAAACTCTAATGATGGGACTCAACAATCAGTGGTTTAACAAGCCCTGCAGGTAATTCTGGTGCATGCTCTTGTCTGAGAACCATTGCCATAGTTCCTCATTAAAATCACTCTCTTGAATATAGTTTCAGCTTCTTTACCTTACCTTCACTTTGTAGTATTCACCTGGAAAAACCACAGCTTACATTAAATTATGTTCTCTGTCTGCTTTAAGCTTTTATTTGGCAGCTAAACCTTGGCTAGAGAAAATCACAAAATAATATTGAGTGGTCTTTGCACTAAATTCATGACCACCAACCTCCAGTGGGCCTTCCAAGCTGTCTGGCAGTCCTACTACAGTTCTCTAATCCCTCACTTTCCCACTCTTCAAATGACTCATCCATTCTTCTCTGTTTTCTAACATCTCTTCCATTCTCACCCTCAGCTAATAATGTTGTTTCCGATTTCACTAAGAAAAGTGAGCCAATCAGAGGGGGATCTTAAGCTAGCCCCCTAGCCATATCAGTACCCATATGCTCTCTCCCTTTCTTTCTGTTACTATATGTGAATGATCTGGGCACCTACGTACGACCAGCCCCTGTACTGGTGCTGTAAGTCCCATCTTCTCCCACTAACTCAGGGACTTTCTTCCCTGATTGGCCTTTTGTCTCCCACATTCATCAATTTTTCCCCATTACTAGGTCTTTCAATTAGCAGATAAACATGCTATATCTCCCATCTTTAACACAAGGCATCCAAAAGGCACTTGGCATGCAAGAAGCACAATTCTGTCAGCTGTTTTATTTGCAGTATAATGCTTATCGCTAGAAGTTTGACCACCAGTTCCAGCCTTCTCATATGACATCTGTGAATTGAGCCCTCACCCAAAATTACTGAAAAGTCACACAGACTCACAGACTCACACACACACCCAGTGAAGATGGGCAAGGTATTTTATAGAACTGCTACTGGGTGTTCATTGACATGTAGTGGATTGAAAACCCTCTATTCCTTCTAACTTTAGTTGTCTGATGTATTGATAGGCTAAAACTGAATTCTTATGCTCTATAATGAGCAGTCTCTAATTGAATTCCTGAAAGAGAGGGTGGAAGAAAAGCAGACTAAGGAGGACAGAGAACTCTAGGAACTAGAAGTTCTAGATATCCAAGAATTATTATGCCTAATAATTTTAGACTCTTAATTATCTCTTCTTGCCCCAGATCCTAAAAGAAGGTCTGTCTCTAAGTATTAGGAATACTGAGGGGCAAAAATATTTGATTTGTAGGTTCTTTCTGTTATTCATCATGGAATGTGTTCCTGTCATTTCGAGGCAACTGAAACAAGACGCAAAATGCTTGTTAGACTGCCTGTTTTGCTGCAGCCAATAAACTTAAGGCTCAACTCAAGGATCAGGCCAGGATCAAAGAAGCCATGGATAAGCAACACCACACAACCTTTTCCCCCACCTCAGTATTCATTCTTTAAGAGTAAAATAGCATTAATTACACAAAACAAGCTATTAAACAATGTGAAAACACTTTAGAGCCTAAAGGAGGATATCAAAATTTAGGATTAAGAGTAATTAACTAATTAGCTTATAATCAATTTCTTAAAGCTCATTTGCAGTGGTATTTTAAGCAGTCTATGATTCCAGGTTATTACCTCTTTTAACTACTCTGGCAATTAAAGCCAGGTTGAGAAAGGCTTTTTTTTCCTAGATATAATTTGCACAGTATAAAATATACCCTTCTGAAGTTCGTAATTCAGTAGGTTTTAGTATATTCAACAAGGTTGTGCAGCCATCAGCACTATCTAATTCCAGAACATTTTCATCATCCCCCCCAAAACCTGTATTCATTGGCAGTCACTCCCTCTGCCCTCCTTCCCTCAGCCCCTGGCAACCACTAATCTACTTTCTGTCTATATGGATTTGTCTGTTATGGTCGTTTCATTTAAATGGAATCTTACAATGTGCAGTCTTTTGTATTTGTCTTCTTTTACTTAGCAGAATGTTTTCAAGATTCATCATGTAGCATGTATCAGTGCTTCATTCCTTTGAGTGGTTAAATAATACTCCATTGTGTGAGTATACCACATTTTGTTTATCCATTCACCAGCTGATGGACATTTGGGTTGTTTCCACTTTTTTGGCTATTATGAATAAGTCTGCAATGAACATTCATGTACAAGTTCTTGTGTGGACTGAGAAAATCTTTTTTTTTTAATTTTATTTATTTATTTGACAGAGAGAGATCACAAGTAGGCAGAGAGGCAGACAGAGAGAGAGGAAGGGAAGCAGGCCCCCTGCTGAGCAGAGAGCCCGATGTGGAACTCGATCCCAGGACCCTGAGATCATGACCTGAGCAGAAGGCAGTGGCTTAATGCACTGAGCCACCCAGGCGCCCCTGAGAAAATCTTTTGATTTAGTATTTTTAAGTTTTTCAACACAGTCAGCTTCCTTTTTTGAATCAGAAATACCCTTCTGATGTAGCAGAGCTTCCTCTTAAATATGTAACTTTTCTCCCCCCATAGCATCTTTTGAGCAGAATCTTTAGTGTCACTTCACAGTGACTCTCTTGTCTTTCTGGACCTTATTCTAACATTGAACACAACTGAGCTCATTTCCCAGGTTTGCTGTGCTTTGTATTTCTGTCACTCAGATTTTCACAGCTTTGCTGCCTTACTTACCCCACAAGCCGCCTTCACTCTAAGGTCTTGGTTGATGGTATCATCTCAGTCTTCATAGCCATGTTAACCTGAGGCTGGTGAATGACTTGACAAGTGTGTTTGTAAAATAAAGGCTAGACTTATTTTGGCACAACACATTGCATATACAGTATTAACTGTTTAGCAGTTTTCTACAAGTCAAAATAAATGATTTACTTCTTCAGGCAGTTGTTCAAATTTTTCTCTATCCTGTGTAATCAACCCATTTTTTTTTCTTAAAATATCCCATAGTGCTGATTCTTTCCAGAGAAAGAAAGAATTAATATTGTATATCACCATTGTCTTCACTAAAAGGAATTATAATCCTTTCTGAAGAGGATTCAGAAAGTTTCAGAGAATCAAGCCTGAGTTTCAGACTAAGCCTTAAAGAATGAATTCTACAAAAATTGAATGTGTTGGGTGTCACACACAGCTTTATTCTTTCTCCTTCCCAGTCTCACCTTCGTTGAGAGACAGGCTTTCTAGACTCACTCCTAAGTTGAGAGACAGGCTTTCTAGACTCACTCCTAAGTTCTTTAGGTCCTTTCAGGACATGGTAAGAGAGCACCTTTTCCTGCTTTCCTTAGAAGGCTATCTTTAAAAAATCCTTCACTTTTTCAGGTCACAGCATAGGCTAGCCTTTCTTCCACTTAAGCTGGATAAGGAACTGGTAAAACTCTGTACCCAGGAACCCACAACAGCTGGTTCTCTTTGAGAAAGATTATCATCCTTGCTCTATCCTGTTTCCTCTAGGGGAACATGTATGGAACACATAACAAACCCCAGTCTAGGCAGCTGGATCTTGAGGTAACAAGTGATGGACCCCCAGTCCCCAGAAGAGCGAGAGTATGAAGCTTTTTCATCCTCTGGTCAAGCTGTGTTAATACAGTTGCCTTAAAGACCCAGGTTGAGCACATTGTCCAGACAGAACAAACATGTGTCATCAGACAGGGTACGCTCATGAATGATCCGTAAGATGAGAAGAGATGCAGGTGGTTGTGCAGGAAAACACCTACTGTTGACTAGTTATCGTATTTGGATGGACTTTATATATGCTCTAGAAGGCAGGAGAAAAGATCTGGTTTATTTCAGAAGGACATTGGGAAGACCTTACAGTTGACTCTTTACATTATAACTGCCCACAGTTCTACCCTTTCCATGGTCTCAAATTGAATTTATAGACTATGCATTAATAATTTTCTATCCTTGGGCGCCTGGGTGGCTCAGTGGGTTGAGCCGCTGCCTTCGGCTCGGGTCATGATCTCGGGGTCCTGGGATCGAGTCCCGCATCGGGCTCTCTGCTCAGCAGGGAGCCTGCTTCCCTCTCTCTCTCTCTCTGCCTGCCTCTCCATCTACTTGTGATTTCTCTCTGTCAAATTAAAAATAATAATAATAATAATTTTCTATCCTTCATGCTGGGTAGCCCCCCGCCAGGCTAAACTCTCACCCAAAAACACCCAGCCCCATGAATTGTACTTACTCTATGATAAACGTAGAGAAGAGAGTAGATAATAGATCGTGTTTGCATCAGTAGTGAAATTCCTCATACTTGATTTTTCCCACTAAAAAAGAGGTCACTCTAAAAACTCTCTTCTTTGCAACTATATTTCACTTATATTCTTCTTGAAACTAACTCATTCTGAGATACCTTCTAGAACCAAACACATTTATTTCCATATAAGCACAAGTAAATAAGTAAAAAGCAAATAAACCAACCTCGTGATAGTCTTTTTCCATCAATAACTTATTGCTGTGGACCAGTTCTTTCCTAAGCGCTGTTAGGGGGCCTGGTCTTTTCTCCTTTTGATTTCTTTGGAAAGCAGTTAGATAAACAAAAACTACAGCTCACTTCATCATCAAAAGAAATGGAGAAATGTTTTCTTAAGAGTGTAGCAGACAGGCTCTTTTTTAACTACTCTTCTGACTTGGAAACTTTGGAGACTTACGGGAAGTGAATGAAATGAAAGTATTTGTTTTTCTTTGCTCCAAATCAGCTTTATGCTAGGTATGGTAAGGAAAAGAAGAAACCATTTATTTATTATATCCATACCCTCAGCACCAAGTGAAATGTCTGTGTAAGTGGCCAGAAAAATACTTGTTTGAATGACTATAAAATTGACCTTACCCTCAAGAGTTTAGATTCTTGGAAAATAATTATCAGATTATAAAATATTGTAGTAGAAACCCTTTTACTAGAACACAGTTGGGATTGATAATTAGTAGGGAATCATAAACTCTGTGTATGTATTACAAAATTTTATTTTAACTCAGAACATTAATTTATTCAGATCTTTTGGTAGAAGGCCAAAGCCTTTTCTTCGACTGTCATTGGAAATTGGAGGTCCATATAAGATCTTTCTTTAATAAATCACATTCAATACATTTGTTGACTGATTTAGAATTTCTTTAAAGTGAAGAAGGAACTTAAGTCAGTAGTGAAGCAATTCGAATGTAGACTCCTAGATTTTCATTATCTTGTCCTTTATCTCACCCATATGTAATATAATTTTACAGAAAAAAAATTTTTTTTAAACTAACAGCTTGCCTTTACTGAATCTTTTTTAAAATCATTTTATTTTTTTATTTGAAAGAGGAAAACCATGCACGTGCCTGTGTATGTACCAGAGAGGGCCAGAGGGGGAGGGAGAGGGAGAGAAAATCTCAAGCAGAGTCCACTGAGCGTCAGCCCCACTCGTAGCTTGATCCTAGTACCCAGAGATCGTTACCTGAGTGGAAACCAAGAGTCAGCTGCCCAACTGACTGAGTCACCCAGGCATCTCTTTTCACTGAATCTGTATAAAACAATTCGACTTAGTTGTTTTATTTTCAATTTTAGGAGTTTTAGAAACAACAGCTTTTTTCAACATCCGTATTTCATTAGCTTATGTAATATGTAATTGAATTGAGTAATTACTGTAAAAAGTACAGCTAACATAAACAAGTGGATACAGGCACAACCAACTCTTATTAAGCAACTACTGTGATAAGAAATATGAGAACATAACAGTAACTAAATTGTTAGTCATGGATCAGTATGTTCCAATTGTCAGGTTCTCTCTTTTACAGGAGAATGGAGATCATTGGCTGAACCAGAGAATAGGTTAAGTAGAAGTCATTTAAGAGTAATGGTATTTCATTAGGAGAATTGTAGTCAAGGGGGCTTACATAGGGAAACCTTCATGAAATAGGTAAAATTTGAATTGGATTTTGAAGGATGGGTAGAGTATATATGATTTGAGGAGAAGGAACAGGAAAGGGATGATGGGATGAAGAGTCACCTCCCACATTGTTGTTGGGAAGAACAAGAGGAATACAGTTTAAGATGTAGTTTAATTGAAAAAGCGTTAATTCATAAGCCTAAGACCTAATGCCATTCATAACAGAGTTTTTTGATGTTTTAATTAAGGGGGTAAATAATGAAGGAGTAAAAAATTATTCTAGGCAAAAGTGTAGGAAGAAAATCAGGGAAAGCTAGAGCTCAGAGTTAACTTGTAAGCCCAGTGAGGGGAAATTGGGGAGAACGGAAGAGCCCAAGTTAAAGTATTAGAGCAGTGATATCATCCATAATCTTCTGTCAACCATACTATATATTGAAAGCTTTCATGTAAGATTTTGTGTGAGTGGAGAATTCCACAGCTTAAAAAGAAAAAAAAATTGAAAACTATAGGTTTAGACATATAAGCCCAATGTACACATCATGAAGCGTCAGAATGTTTGGAAGGAAATAAATTTTTAACAATGTAGGTAGGACACCTAGGTGGCTCAGTCAGTTAAGAATCTATCTTCAGGTCAGGGATCAAGTCCTTGCTCAGCAGGGAGGCTGCTTCTCCCTCAGCCTGACACTCCCTCTGCTTGTGCTTGCTCTCTCTCTCTCTCTGATAAATAAATAAAATCTTTTTTTAAAAAATGAAGGAAACAATGGAAATCCAAAGAATTTAATTCCCACTAAATTTGACAAAAGTTCAGTAGAAGAGCGTTAGAGCTATTTTTTTGTTTGGGGGTTTATTTGGTAATGATGTTTGGTTTATATTTTCTAGAAATAGAAAATAAATATTGATTGAATGATGTGATCAAAAATAAAGACTGAAGAGGATGTTTGAAATTTTATTTGTAAATGACTATATGAGGCAGATGTTTAGTATATAACAAAATAATAGAATATTTTTTAAATTTGAGATTATTTCTTTAAAATAAAATTTGAGATTATTTATTTCCTTAAAGAAGAAAGTGTCACAAATTCAAAACTACTATGTCATTGCTGTTTGCTCATCTTTTTTACCTTTACTGTAGCTGTATTTCACTCACATGTATCTAAACCTGCTTTCTTAGGACATTCAATTGTTCCACTTTCTTTTCTTATTTTTTAAGATTCTATTAATTTATTTATTTTGAAAGAGTGAAACAGTGTGCAAGTGCGGGCAGGGACAGAAAGAGAGGGAGAGAGAGAATCTTTTTTTTTTTTAAGATTTTATTTATTTATTTGACAGAGATCACAAGTAGGCAGAGAGGCAGGCAGAGAGAGAGGAAGGGAAGCAGGCTCTCCGCTGAGCAGAAAGCCCAATGCAGGGCTCCACCCAGGACCCTGGGATCATGACCTGAGCCAAAGACAGAGGCTTTAATGCACTGAGCCACCCAGGTGCCCCAAGAGAGAGAATCTTAAGCAGATTTGCACTGGGTAAGGAACCCTTCACCCCATGACCCCAAGATCATGAGCTAAAATCAAGAGTCAGACACCCAACCAACTGAACCATCCAGGTGCCCCCAGTTGTTCCACTTTCTTAACCCACACTTTGACAAAAAATTTTCAAATATGCCCAGATCCAGGATCACTCCAGCAAAGTATGTTGGATAACTTAAGATAGGCTTCTGCACACAAGCCAGAAAAAAAGGATTTGATTTTAAAATATAAAATCAACAGACCTCTTTCTATATTACCATTTGAGGTTGAAAGTTTTTCTCCATATTTGCACTGGCTATATCTAGAGGGTTTTATGTATTTGCTTCCCTTCAAAGAAGAAATTTTTAAAAACTGTTCTTAAAATGATAGATTGAAATTTGAAGTGTAGCTTGTTCTTTTTTCATAAAATACTAAATAGCAAAACCAAAAATGCCCTCCATGTTCTTTTTCTAATAGTTTGAGGAGAAACTGATTTATTTGGATTGGTATCTCACATACTCTGAGTTTAAGAAGTTAGCATTATCTGAGAAGTTGCTATTTTTAGGTCCAGCTGTAATGTTTCTAACTTTGGTGCTAGAGTAGTGGGTGCTTCCTTTCCCAGAAGGCTCTGTATTCTCAACATGTGCAGGTCAATTTAACAAAAAGCTATCTACAAGGAGCAACAGGCCCACTGCAGGCGTGTTTCTAACTTGAAAATTATGATCAGGTATTGGGAGCCACTGGCTATATTTGGGAACCAGTTGCATGTCAGTACAAGCATGGATTGTGGTCCCTGGAGACTGGGAGAGCACAATGCTTGAACTTAATTTCTTTTGGAGATAAGAAGAAAATACCTCTCTACTTGACAAGATTGACAACTTTTTAAATCTGACCATCTTCAGAAGTGTGCTGGACAGTGGCTAAGTAAACATCCACTTTTCAAAGATGATGATCAAGGAAACATCTCTACGAAGGGACCCGGATTTAAGGGGAGAATTAGCTTTCCTGGCAAGGGGCTGTGATTTTGTTCTCCCGTCACGGTTTAAGAAGCGGCTGAAGTCATTTCAGCAGACACAGGTTTGGAACTTGGGTGTTTCTTTTAAAATATTTTTATTACTAATAAAACCACCCAGTGAACTAACTTACAAATAATTTTACAGCTCACTTGATATTAGATCAAGGAATTAATCTGTGTCCTCTATTCAGCTATTTGCAGAAAGCTATTTGTAGAGAGATTCCAACAGGTTTAAAAATAGACCTTCTGGACCTGAAGTACAGTACTTACATTTTTGTCTTATAGAGAGGGAATCCAGTTTTAGAGACAATAATTACACCTCAACAAGTATCGTACAATTTCAAATTTAATAGAAGTATCTTTGAGAAACTAGAATTTTTGTGTTAAAATTCTTCTTTGCCCTTTGAATCAATAGACTATGTTTGTATTAACATATATACATCTGTAATGAATTGTTTTTAAAGTATCAGTCCTGGTAATCTTCTTTTGAAGGAACAACTAATTTTATGTAGAGAGAATTGTGTGGATGTGATATAATGTATGTAGGTAACAAAGGAGTGCAGTTAATTTCTGGGTTGTAAAAGAAATGTCCTCTCTCAGCAAGCTGTGATACTGAGTCACTTCTGCCTATGATGACAACTTTGCAGAATTCATGCTTCCTTGCGTATTCTGTAGGGCCAGTGTTTTACCAATTTGCCTTACCTTGAATACAGTATGAATCAAGGGTCATACAAATGATGGCCACCCAGAATTCGGCAAGAAACCATAGTTTCATAATTATTATGACCTAGAGTAATTTCAGATTGAGTGAACCATATGAAATTGCTTATTTTTAAAAACAGGTCAAAAATGGTCAAATACTGAAAATGCTACCGTGACATAATAGTATAAGGATACTAAATGATACGATGTTTTTAGACCAAAACTGAAATGGAGAATTGAGATACTTTCCCCAGCTAGTTCTATTTTAATGCTGTTTCTAAATTTGAATTTTTATTCAAAAATTTTTTATTAAAAAAAAAAAAGTTTTTTTCAAAATGAGTGCCAAACTTGCTGGTAAATCTTCCAAATTTTATAAAACTGTGTTATTCTGTAGTATTTATAAAGGGCTAGTTTTATGAAGCTACTTTAAATTACATGTCTTCTATTGAATTCAGTGAAAAGTAAATTGATAACACATAAAAGTACAAAATAAATGCATTCTTTTTCTTTTCCCTTTTAAATATTAACATCAATTTTGTTAAATATCAGATTAACCAAAGAGTTAAAAAATACTTCCCTATCAGTGAATTGCTTGATGTTAACAAGTACACTAAGGAAAGCAGAGTGGCTTATATCATTGAATACCCATTTAAATAAAAACTTTGACAGATAGCCAGGGTTTGTTCTCAATT
Source organism: Mustela putorius furo (assembly GCF_011764305.1). NCBI lineage: Eukaryota > Metazoa > Chordata > Mammalia > Carnivora > Mustelidae > Mustela > Mustela putorius. The sequence continues at coordinate 105,645,397 of NW_025421987.1, read as the reverse complement.
TTTACTTCTTTCTGTTGAAGCAAACATGTAGATTTAACATAGAAGGCCTTGCCCTAAAGCTTTTTCACTAGTGCATATTCACTAGACTATTGGATTTCATCCCCACTGGCACCAGTGTTCGTAATCCTATGGTTATAACTCCCTGGATGTCACACCACAGAAAACATTTGGGGAAACAAAAAAAGAATTTTTGTGACTGTATACTTGTAGTTACAGACCTGTTTCAGCACAGAATAATAAAAAGGGGATGACACTGGCGCTTCTGGGTGCCTCAGTGGGTTAAAGCCTCTGCCTTTGGCTCAGGTCATGATCAGGGTTCTGAGATCAAGCCCTACATGGGGCTCTCTGCTCCGCAGGGAGCCTGCTTCCTCCTCTTTCTCTGCCTGCCTCTCTGCCTACTTGTGATCTCTGTCAAATAAATAAAATCTTAAAAAAAAAAGGGGATGACACTAATATAAATGACCTATATAAATGACATATAAACATAAAGCCCCTGAAGAATTATATGTCTTCTTGTAGAAGTTTAGGAACAGTTTCTACTGTTATGACTCACGGGACATTGTAATAATATTTACAGTTTAGCATTAAAACAGAGAGAAATGTTTATGTACAGATTATCAATTTGTTAAGTCAAAAGTGGTTTGTAAACTTTAACTTGTTTTACAAATGTAAATGATCATTTCTCATTGCATCTGAAGGACCATGCCAAAGTATGCTTAACCTTTTGAGAACCTCACCATGTGGCCTTGTGGCTCATTTTCTTAAATAAGGACTTATCTGTGCCTAGCACTGTTCTGAATCTTTTACCTGTATTAGTTACATCCTATAATTTCCTTTAATCTTCACAAAAACCTTCAAGAAGTAGGAGTTATAATCTATCTTATTACTGAATTCTAAAATGTTAAGTAACTTCCCTGAGGTCACAGAACTCATCACTGTGAGAGAGCTCATCACATCAGAGCCATCACTGTTTCTTTTTTTTTTTTTTAAGATTTTATTTATTTATTTGACAGAGATCACAAGTACACAGAGAGGCAGGTACACAGAGAGAGAGAGAGGGAAGCAGGCTCCCCGCTGAGCAGAGAGCCCGATGCAGGACTCAATCCCAGGATGCTGGGATCATAACCTGAGCCAAAGGCAGCGGCTTAACGAGCCACCCAGTCACCCCCATCACTGTTTTCTTTTAAGTTTTTCATATTTCATTAGCCTCACTTCTCTCTGTGCAGTGTTTTCCTTGTCTGTTATTTTATAGGGGTGATATCTTGATAGTGCAGCAAAATTTTGGCATGACCAACTGACCTTATATCCCCAGTAGTATTAATATATGAACAGACTCTACTCTACTGTATTAGTGTCAGATATTAACCTGAAAAATGGGTCATGTGTGACAAGAGAAGATTAAGTCATATTCATCACATATTTATGTGAATGAAGCTTATCTTCCTGTAGTACTCATGCTTTTCAAGGGTAGCCAAGATTTTTTTCCTGAGTTTAAAGGTCTGTTATGAGTCCATATGTCAAAAGGAAATATGATATTCAGATCTACCACTCAGAGATAAATCATTGTTAAGACTTTAGGAATGGCATTAGTATAATTTAAAGAAAATGAACATTTGAGTAATATTATATGTTCATGGTGGTCAACAGTCATGTCACACTCTCATACTTCATGAAGTATTTTATGAAGTGGCCGTGCCCCTGACCCTTGATAGATAATTTGATCAAAATTAAGAGAAGAAATTAAAACTCTGACAATCTTCATGGAATTCTTTTTGCTTTTTCTGCCAGGAATCTCAAAACTAAATTTAGTCTTCATTGGTAAAGTAGACTTCTACCTGAATGTTAGTGTACCTCTCTTCCCCTTTCCCTAAATCATAGATAATCTTAATGTCTTCATTGTCCACCACCCCCCGCCCCACCTATATACTGTCCTTCCTTATGTCTCTTTATGGCATACCACATCAAATCCTTTTTGGAAAAAGGAATGATATAAACTGTAAATGAATTAAACTCTGAAGGGAGTTTGGCTGTGTTGAAACTAATAACCATAATCCTTGCTTATTACTGGCGTGTACCAAAAATGAGAGAAATGTGTATCATAGAAAAAAATGGCATGCCCCCCGGGGCAAGTAAATCAACCTGGTGAAAAACATTCCAAAACTAAACCTCTTTAATTTCTTAACAAAGACTTTCTCTGCATCAGGGACTGATGGTGATTTTACCTAGACAAAGTCAAACTAGAGAGAAGAAGGTGAAAGGAGCCCCCCTAATATATTTTAGATTTATGCATTTTAAAAGAACTTATTCTATGCGCCTGTTGAAGTAGAGGTAGAAATGTGCAGAAAGATGAACAGTCTTTGAAAAGAATTTACTAATCTAATTCCAACAAAGAATACACCTGAAGATACAAAATACACTGTCGGATTTTTAAAGCATAAATCTATGTAAACTCTGGTATTGACAGATAATTAATGTATTTACTTTCTATGGATAAGCATTCCCTAGAAGCAAACTTAGCCTGTAGAGTAGAGTGAGCTCTTGATCTCTACTGTCTTTATTCTTATTACTGGCCAGGACTTTCAAGAAATATATGCTGTTTAGAATTTTTGTGTCTCATAATCACATTTTCCTTCCAGATTCAAAATAAACCAGAAAAGAAACCTGGAACACCTCTTCAACCTACAGCCACCTTTCCAAGTAGTCCCCAACCTCTCTCCGTTGTTCCTCATGTGAATAATGTTGTGAATGCACCATTGTCCATAAACATTCCACAGTTCTACTTTCCTGAAGGACTCCCTGATGCCTGCAGTAACCATGAACAGACTCTAAGCAAAATTGAAACTGCTTTCATGGATATTGAAGATCAGAAAGCGGACATCTATGAAATGGGAAAAATTGCAAAGGTAATGTAACTACTAACTGATGTATTATCTCTCTTTCTCTAACAGTCCCAATTTCTCTCTCTCCACTGCCTCTTTGCTCTCTGTTTTTAAGCATGGCTTAGTTTTTTCCCTTGTTGAAAAAATTTATTTGATCCTGATATACCATCTGTGGTCCCATTTCATGGAACTCATAAGTTTGAATAAAACCTTAGTGTTTTCCCTCTTTATCCTCCCATTTAATATAGGAATTTCATCCATGACATCATCAACACATAAATTCATTCTCTGCTTGAATGCTTTCAGTGACAGGAAGCTCACAGTCTTGCCAAGCAACCTGTTCCATTATTAAATAGCCTCACTTGTTAGAAAAATTTCCCTTGTATTGAATACGAATGTCTTTTTTTGTTGTCACCCTTTGATCATAACTCAGCCCTGAAGCCAGACAGGGAACCATTGGGCCAGCTCAACACCAATTCTATTCTAAAAAAATGGATTTGCTGCTAGGAACCAAGTCTTTGATACCTTCCAATATACCCAACTGCTTCTAATTTAAGATCTTAGCCTTTCATGCCAGGACTACTGAATATCTTTAGTAACTGGATGCTACATCTCCAGTCTCCTCCTAGAACAATTAATACTGAGCATGAGCATCACATTATATTTGATCATGGCATTCCCTAGCTCACCATCTGTAGCAGCACTTTGCTTTGTTTTGTTGGGTTTTATTTTCATGCGTATAAACTGAAGATTCAGATCATATCAGGATTTAGCAGTGGTTCAGGCTGTGCTTCAAGAGGCAGGGGGGTTTAATAGACTAGGGGTTGCATGTGGGCAAGTAGCAGACTAAGTGGAAGCACCTGAGACCCCGTGTGCACTTTCACAGTTCCCCTGCTTTCAGGAATAATATTTTTTTTAATATTTTATTTATTTGCCAGAGAGAGCACAAGCTGTGGGAACAGCAGGCAGAGAAGGCAGAGGGAGAAGCAGGCTCCTCGCTGAACAGAGAGCCCAATGCAGGGCTTGATCCCAGGACCATGGGATCATGACCTGAGCCGAAGGTAGATGTTTAACTCACTGAGCCACCCAGGCTCTCCTCAGGGATAAGATTTTAAAGTTTGAATACTACTGATCTTGAGGACAAAACCCAAACCACTATTCCCTGCCTAAGCCTAACCTATTTGCCCTCCCATAGGATTGCCTCTGCATTTGAGCTCTCCCAGTTCTCCCCTCCAAAATGGGCTTCCACTCCTGCCAACCCCCACTTCACTCATCCTTTAAGACTTGCCTTCCAGCATGTCTTTGGAGAAGTCCCTAAATCCCCACTCCAGTCACGTCCTGCCCTCTTCTCTACCTACATCCAGAACATTTGTTACTGTTGGGGGTTTGGGGGGGGGTTGTTTTATATTCTTCTCTTTAATCAAATTATTGAGCACATCGTGTTAAGCAAAATACCACACTTAGAAAAAGTAAAGCAGGGAGACTGGGTGGCTCAGTCATCAAGTGTCTGCCTTCGGCTCAGGTATGATCCTGGGGTCTTGGGATCAAGCCCCACCTCAGGCTCCCTGCTCAGTGGGGAGCCTGCTTCCCCCACTCCCACCCCCCTGCTTGTGTTCCTTCTCTCACTGCCTCTCTCTCTGTCAAATGAATAAATAAAACCTTTATTTTAAAAAAAAGTAGTGGCGCCTCAGTGGCTCAGTGGGTTAAAGCCTCTGCCTTTGGCTCAAGTCATTATCCCAGGGTCCTAGGATCAAGCCCTACATTGGGCTCTTGGTTCAACAGGGAACCTTCTTCCCTTTCTCTCTCTCTGCCTGCCTCTCTGCCTACTTGTGATCTCTGTCTGTAAAATAAATAAAAACTTAAAAAAAAAAAAAGTAAAGCAGATAGATTCTTTTTGATGGCTGAGTAGTATTCTATCGTCTGTGTGGGGGTGTGTGTTTATATACATACCACATCTTCTTTACCCATTTATCTTTATGCATTTATCTATGCATGAACATCTGGGCTTTTCCCTTATTTTGGCTACTGTGGACATTGCTGCTATAAACATTGGGGTGCATGTGCCCCTTCGGATCACTATATTTGTATCTTTGAGGTAAATACCCAGTAGTGCAATTGTTGGGTCTTAGGGTCTATTTTCAACCTTTTGAGGAACCTCCATATTGTTTTCCAGAGTGGCTGCACCAGCTTACATTCCCACCAACAGTGTAAGAGGGTTCCCCTTTCTCCACATCTTCACCAATATCTGACATTTCCTGACTTGTTTATTTTAGCCATTCTGACTGGTGTGAGATGGTATCTCATGGTGGTTTTGATTTGTATTTCCCTGATGCCAAGTGATATGGAGCACTTTTTCATGTGTCTGTTGGCCATTTAGATGTCTTCTTTGTAGCAATGTCTGTTCATGTCTTCTGCCCATTTCTTGGTTGGGTTATTTGTTCTTTGGGTGTGGAGTTTGATAAATTCTTTATAGATTTTTGGATACTAGCTCTTTATCTGATATGTCATTTGCAGGTACCTTCTCCCATTCTATGGGTTTCTTTTGGTTTTGTTGACTGTTCCCTTTGCTGTGCAAAAGTTTTTTGTCTTGATGAAGTCCCAATAGTTCATTTGTAAATTGGATTGATTTTAGGAGAAACAAAAGGAATTCTTTTTTTATTCCCACTTTCTTCACCCCCCCATCTTAGAACTTGCTTGTTGAACCCTTAGATATTTCTGATGAAAAGTAAACTCTCATTGCAGAAATGACAGCTCACCTATTACCTATTTTAGACTAAAGGAAACTGAAGTTCTATGAGTACTTAACCTGAATTCATGAACTAGCACATGTCAGGAGGCTAGTCCTCTAACCCCTGGCATTGTGCTGTTTCTACCATATGTTATCTCCCCTGAGCATATGCTAATATACCATTAGCTAACTTCCAATCAGTATCCACCCAAATAAATTACAGGTTCTTTCAGGGCATTGGTATTTTCTTACCCAAAACTTTGAGAAATTGACAACTGTATGAGCCACGATGGTAAATTATCTGAATGAGGTGGTACTATGAATCTAAATCCAAGAGACAGAATTTAGTAAGGCTGAAGGAAATCTGCATTTAGAGATAACATATTAACTGCATAAATGCCAAACAAGGTTATTTCTAACATGCCAACAGTGTGGGTAAGAGAAACAGGCAGTTTCATGGATTGCTTCAGGCAGGCAAACAAGGAGAAACTGTCCAATTAAGGGACATAATAGTTCCTGGTGCTGTGGTGGGGACACCACAAATGGAGAGCGGATCCAAGTGAGACCCACACCTGTTGTGTCTGGAATACAAGTCCTGTAGATCAGCTTTCCTCCTCTGAATATTCCCTGCTTGACTGAGGATCCTGTTCTCCTCTGCCTTTCCACAGCCTTGTCTCTGCCCTTCTGTTGTGGTCCTTCTGCCCTTGTCTCACTGTAGCCCTACCCTGCTCCATGGTTTAGTGGTCCTCTAGCATTCAACAGATTTATGTCATCATCTCTTGCATTTATCTAATCCCCATTTAACCCAGCTTTTACTTGGCTATGGCTATCTATTAAAACTCACTAAGCATCCTGTTTTCAGTTCTCTTTTCCTGTGTGCATCGGTCTTCTCTGCCAGAGGGTGAACTCTATGCCCATAGCATTTGCACTACATGTGCTTGTATTCTCATGACAAGTTGGGTGTAGGTAGAGGAGAAGAAAGACAGCCTTTAAGGGACAATGAAGGGAGAGATAGAGCAATAAATGAACCCGTCTCAGAATTCTTGTAGTCTATAAAGCTGTTGGGGAGGCCAGCTTGAGTCTGCAGTCTACTCTTAGTGCAGGCTACACTTGAGTGTAGCTGTAGAGACTGGGGTCTGTTTTTTGAAGTGCAAAGAAAACTCTGTGTTTATGAAATCTGCATCTATTGCTGAAGTTTACCTAATTCATTTTTTACCTCAAACAGCCCTGGAGACATTAATACCCATTTCTGATTAAATTCTCAGTGTGTAATGTGTACTTTTTCCCACAGCTTTAAGTGATAGGGAGAAGAAATTAATACAGAGAATGAATCTAAGAGAGAGAAAAGCAGAATAGGAACATACACTGAGGAACACTAAGAAAAGCATTTGTCGGGGCGACTGGGTGGCTAAGTGGGTTAAGGCCTCTGCCTTTGGTCGTGGTCGTGGTACCTGGGTCCTGGGATCAAGCCCCGTGTCAGGCTCTCTGCTCGGCGGGGAGCCTGCTTCCCCTTCTCTCTCTGCCTGCCTTTCTGCCTGCTTGTGATCTCTGTCTGTCAAATAAATAAATAACATCTTAAAAAAAAAAAAAAGAAAGAAAAGCATTGGTCTTTGAAATCAGAAGACTCACGATGGAGTTTTAACCGCTAGCAGAAAGTTGAGAAGAAGAGGGAAAGTGTCTTCAGAACTTAAGAGATCATCAGCTTCTCTCTTCTGGCTGAAGTAGCACTGCCTTGACCTATCTATCATGCCTGTGTCCTGTAAGGCAGCTTCTCTGTACCTTTATTTCTTCATCTGTAGAATGGGCTGAAAATACCTGCCCTCTTCTGCATGGGGATTGTGTGGTAATCAAATGAAATAACAGGCATAAGACATTTTAAATGTTAAAGAACATTGCAGGTATTGGATAATCATCTCCTCCTCCTCTGTGACTCATTAGATTGCCTTGCTTTCAATTCTTAATGTTGTTGGGCCATCCTTAAGTCAAATTGTATTCCAGACAGTTGTTAGATTTTCCTTGCTCCAGCAATTTTGATTGCCATAGACTGACTTTTCTTCCTCTGAGTTTCCTAAACCCATTTTCTTGTCTTGTAAAAAAAAGTCTTGACACTGGCTTTTTCTCTCCTCTGTTATTAAAGTCTCTATTCTGTTGCTCTCAGGTTAATATCATTTACTTTTTTAGGTTCTTATTGATCTTCTGATACCCTTTTTCTTAATTCTTTGGTTTTAAGCAGATACAACCAGCTGTATATTTTTTTTAAATAGCTACAGTGTAATGTCTACATTGCATTTTTTTCCTTTGGCATTTTCTCCAAGAGCTAATAACCCTCATGCTGCCTGCCTAACACGTGGCTATTTACGGTACCCCACTATGAGAAAAATAGGCCAGCCCTTTTCAGTCTGTTTTAATTTTTTTAAAGATTTATTTATTTTCAGAGAGAGATTGTGAAGGGGAGGGGTAGAGGGGGAGAGAGAGACAGTCTTAAGCAGACTCCACCCTGAGCTCAGAGCCTGGTGCAGGGCTCTATCTCACTACCCTGAGATCACAACCTGAGCGAAAAGCAAGAGTTGGATGCTTAACTGACTGTGCCCCCAGGCGCCACCCAATCTATTTTAAAACCTATCCATTCTATAACTTATCTCTTAGGATTTTGCCTTTGAGTCATAATAAATGTATGTGTCAATCTCTCACCAACTTTTACTACTCCTTAGGAACTTGTATGTATGCATTTTAACAGTTTTCTGGAGAAAAAGACTATAATCCAAGGGAATGAAAGTTATATAAACACTCAGTCCCTGGTAGTGTTTTAGCTAAGGCATGGTGACCACTTCCCAAGGTTGAGCTGGAAGATTCCTGAGTCTTCCAATTCAGAAAAATCCATGAGTAACTATACTGATGGGAATCTCAAGCACTTTGGCAAGCCAGTTCCAATCTCTCCCTGTACTTACTTTCTCTGTTTGGGGCTCTGCACTCCCACCTCTACAATATAGACTATTGTTTTAAGCTTTCTTAGCAGTTGCCAATTGCCTGTCACATCTAACTAAGAGCATTTTCTTGGCAGACTACCATTCTGCAAGAAAGGGAAGATTGGGATTGGAAAGTGGAGTTGACAGTTTACCACCCAAAGTATACTAATTGTGAGCTTTGTACTTAGGCAATCATAATTTACACAATAAACAAAATCCATTTGGTTGCTAAGCAACACCTTTCCCTCATTCTTGACCTCAGTGGAGGTATTTGACCTCTGGACTTAAGAAATCTTAAATTCCACCCTGTTTGCCTAACATGATTTAGTGGCCCGGCAGGACTAGCTATTATTTCTGCCCAGTACTTACCTCCTTCTGCTCGAATCTCACCATCCATATCCTCATCTCCAGAGTGAATCCAGCAGCCTTTGGCTGTTCTCTCAGCATAACTCAGATTCATAATCTCAGACCAGGTAGTCCTCATGCTTCTGTGGGATTCCCCATGCACTGAGCCCTCACACCAGGAGCAGGGTCACCAGAACCTAGTATAGATTTACATCCAGTCAGTCTCCAAAGGAAAAGCTTCCCTTTGTAGGATCCTGTGTCTATACCTTTTATGACAAGATACAATTCCTTCAAAGGTTCCAAATTTGGGAATATGTTTAACATGCATGTACAAAATTGGGAACATTTGGAGACTTTCTCTACTATTAGATACTGTTATTACTCGAAAGAATTTTTCCCTCTAGGGAGAAAGCAGGTAAATTTGGTAAGAACTTTTTCTTGTGAGAGTATAATCAATTGAAAAAGAGTTTTTTATTAAAGGAAAAAAAATACCTTTTAGAGTATTGTAGTTGTATATTGTAGTTTTATAATCATTCCCAGTTCCTCCTAAGGCTTTTATAATATGTAGCCATTTGTGGTAGTTTCTAATATATAAATAAATGATTAGCATTTTGATTTTTATCTCTAACCTTATATCTGCATTGTAACCATTTAGGTTGATAGCTATTTTCTTAAACAGTCTAGGCTTTTACAGTTCTCCCTGACCCTGGAGCTTAATAACATAATAATCAAAGAAGAGATGGGTGGGAGAGTGTACTAACACCAAGTGACCAACCAAGTGGTAGGAAGGGAGACTGGTTGCTTTAACTATCAGGAAAGGAAAAGACACATCACATAAATGAACTTGGAGAAAAGGTAAATGGATTTCCCTTTCCTTCATTGTTGGCCCTCTTTCTCTCCGAGTCTACCATGGCTTATATATCTGCCTCTGCCCCAGTTTTGCGCCTTCAGGGGCCCTCTGTCCACTGTGGCACGAAGGGTAAAAGCCAAAAGGGCCCATTGTTTGGCTCTGTCACCTTTTCACCGCCCCTTGACTTACACTGTATTTGTGTTTTATTTGCAGCTCTGTGGCTGTCCTCTCTATTGGAAAGCCCCCATGTTTAGGGCTGCCGGGGGAGAGAGGACAGGATTTGTATCAGCACAGTCATTCATTGCCTTGTGGAGAAAGTAAGTATATGAGAAAGTAAGTAGGTATATGAGGAAAGTCACTACGGGGCGAGGCAAAGAATTGTCTGGTTTTCACAATGTACTTTATTAAGGTCACTTATTTTACTCATTTATTAATTTCCTTTATCCTTTATTTGAATAAGTAAAATTCAGTGATTCACAAACTGTTTATAACCACACAGAAATTTTTTCCATGGTCTTTATCTTACAAGTCTAGTCAGTAAAAGAGATCTTCAAAGATGCCTTTCTAGTAACTCTTTGAAAGTTTCTTAGTTTGCTTGTTAAATTTGGGTCTTAGGATTTGACTTGGTAACAGTGACATAAAAGTAAAGACTCTCCTTTAAGGGGAGCAGACCACCTGTGTCATGTGAGAAATACAGCTTTCATCCTCATGATCCACATTAAAATATATCTAGTTGATTTATCAAAAGTAACTGAATTCTAGTAGATTTTAATCATCACTCTTTGAAACTCCAGTTAAGAAACAAGTAAATATATCCTGACAAGGTTCCCCCCCTTTTTTTAATTCCAGTATAATTACCTACAGTGTTATATTAGTTTCATGTGTACAATATAGTGATTCAGCAATTCTATACATTACTCAGTGCTTATCATAAGTATACTCCTTTTTTTTTTTTTAAGATTTATTTATTTATTTATTTATTTGAGAGAGTGAGAGAGAGCATGAGCAGGGGATGTGGGGGCAAGGGGCAGAGGGAGAGGGAAAAACAGACTTCCAGCTAAGCAGGAAACTGACTTTGAGCTCCATTCCAGGACCATGGGATTATGACCTGAGCCGAATGTAGCCGCTTTACCACTTAAACAACTGAGCCACATGGGCACCCCCATAAGTATATCTTAATCCCCTTTACCTATTTTACCTCTGATGAGTTTTTTGAACTACTTCTTTTCTTTTTTCTCCCTTTCTTCTTTATAAGTGATTTCTTGATAATACTTATACATTGTAAGAGAATGTCACAGCTTGCCCTCCTACCTCTGTCAACTGACCAGCCTTTTTTACATGTGTTCTCCTCACCTTTTTTGGGCTAACTACCCTTCCTAGTAAACTGTTGAGAAATGCTCTTCACCTGTTATCATCATTGTCATCATCATTATTATTTAAAATCAACATATAACAGTAGACTTCAGCATACTTGCTACCTAAAAGCCCTTAGTAGTAGGATACCTGGGTGACTCAGTCAGTTAAGCGTTTGTCTTCGGCTCAGGTCATGATCCCATGGTCTGGGATTGAGTCCTGCATTGGGCTCCCTGCTCAGCAGGGAGCCTGCTTCTCCTGCCCACAGCTCCCCCTGCTTATGCTCATTCCCTCTCTCACTCTTGCTCTCTGACAAATAAATAAAATCTTTAAAAATAAATAAATAAAAGCCTTTAGTAGTATAATGCTTGAGAACGTAGTTGGTGATTAATAAATTTGTTCTTTTTTTTTTTTTAAAGATTTTATTTATTTATTTGTAAGAGAGAGAGAGTGAGAGTGAGCACAAGCAGACAGAGTGGAAGGCAGAGTCAGAGGGAGAAGCAGGCTCCCTGCGGAGCAAGGAGCCCGATGTGGGACTCGATCCCAGGACGCTGGGATCATGACCTGAGCCGAAGGCAGCTGCTTAACCAACTGAGCCACCCAGGCGTCCCTGTTCTTATTTTTTAAAATCTGTCAGCAAGTTGAGTTCACCAAATTCTTCTTGCATTATATTAGAACTACAGTGATCAGAGTATATAGAACTTTTACCAGTTCATGATGCACCAAAGCTAAAAGTTAAAATGCTTCACGTTTACCAGGTAAATTTTAGTGATTTTGTTACAAGTTCTGAGTTGTAAGTTCTAAGTTGTAGTTCTAAGTTATCTGAATACCAAGAACTGAAAGGACCCTAGGAGAATCATTCCTCTTACACCATCTAGATGATACTTCAAAGTCAGTGCTGTGATCACCATTCCACCTCTTCTATAGCAAATAGAAAACTGCTGGTTAAAATCTAAGAAATGCCTTTTTAAAAATGTGTGTAAATAAGTAGTCATAAAAGTAAGGGAATTCTTTAGAGGCTAGAAATAATGTAAACACTAACTAATAGGAATGAACCAGCAGAAGAACTGACATTTGCCCTTAGGGTATTTATCACTGGTATTTCTGATAGCCTAGAACCTACAGGAAGAAAATAGAGCCTAGGGCCTGAACAGTAAAGAAGTCATTTTGGATTCCCTCTCCTTTTCCCACCCATAAAGTCAAGACTTCAGTTGAGTGGTCCAATTATCTATTATTAATTATTACTGCTATTTTAAATTACCATGTAAGAGTAGCAGAATTCGAGAACTTGAAATGTATACATGTTCTAACTTTTATTCCACTAGCTTCTTTAACCCCAATAAGTGTCAGGCCATGAAAAGGCCTTAGCTCGAGAATGAACCAGGGGAAGAAACAATAGAGATACAGCACAGCTCTTGTCAGAGGTGTCTTTAGCCATTGAGATCAGAATTTCAAGCAGCAAGAAGTGAGTTAGAATTCTCAACAATTGTTTAAGAGAAAACTTTGAACAAGCTGGGAGATTGAAAAAAAGAAAGTAGTCTTGTTCTATAAGGGATTAAACCCAGAAAGAAGACTGTAACTACTTATATTTTAACTTATTTTGAATATTCTAGGACCCTACATTTGTGAGCCTGAGGCTGACTATAGCAAAGGAAAACTGTTAATCAACTTGATGTACCTGCAGCTAAATGGCATAATATTAGAATAACAGGCTGGGGAGGGGGGTGTCTTTAGTCCGTAAGTCACTGACTTAGGGTGGACATTTGCTTTGCTGGGTAGAACAGCAGCAGCCACCACAACAGCTGTGTTCTTTTATTGAGATGGATCATCTTAATTTTATCTCTCGGGAAAAGATATTTCTGCAAAAGGCGAAAGGGGAAAAAAGACATGAAGCACAAGTCTTCATTTTAGGTAACTACAGGAAACTGCTTATGAAGTCATATAGCATGGGCAACTGTCCCTGTCTTTTTTCTCATTTGGAAAAAATTTCTATGAATAGTTAAGTGTGTATGTTATCTATATTGAAGCTTTAGCTTATGGCCCCATACTAAAATGGTTGGAGCGCCCTCTCGTGGGAGCTCCTTTCTATGCTCTTGAGATGTCTTTTTTAGTTTAGTTTAATTTTTATTTCAATTCCAGTTAGTTAACAGACACTGTAATATTAGTTTCAGGTATACAACATAGTGATTCAACACTTCCATATGATGGCCTGTGCTCATCAAAACAAGTACACTCCTTAATCGCCATCACCCATTTCACCCAACTTCCACCTAGCTCCCCTCTGGTAACCATCAGTTTGTTCTCTATAGTTAAGAGTCTGTTTCTTGGTTTTTAAAATGCCTTTCAAAAGCAAGGGTGCTTTATGGGGCACCTGGGTGGCTCAATTGGTTAAATGTCTGCCTTCCGCTTAGGTCATAATCTCAGGGTCCTGGGATCGAGTCCCACATTAGGCTCCCTATTCAGCAGGGAGCCTGCTTTTCCCTCTCCCTGTGTCTGCTGCTCCCCCTGCTTGTACACTCTCTCTCTCTCTGTCTGTGTCAAATAAGCGAATGAAATCTTCAAAAAATAATAAATTAAAAAATAAAATAAAAGTAAGGGTGCTTTAAAGTAGACCCTAGTATGGCTATTTGGGGAGACGAAGCAACTCATAGGCATGATGGTTTGAGTTATCATATTGACCTTGAAGAAGATAGTGTTATTTTTGCAATTTTTAAATAAATTTTAAACTTTGCATAAAATGACTTGGGCACAAGTATAGTACATTAAATTTTCAAATATGAAAAATGACCGGCAGATGAACACAGAATTAAACATATTGGTATATACATACACAAACTGACTTGCTCCAATAATAGGCTCTATGTAATCTTGAAAAGTAAAGTCAAAGGTAAAAGTCACCAAATAACAAGAAATAATTTCCCTGCTATCCCAGTGCTCATGGGGTGGAGGCTCCCTAGCCCTCTCCCTAATCGTTTGAAGACAAACCTCTTAGGCTCTTATTCCCCTGCCCCTGCTCTCCCTCATTCCCCTGCCCCATTGCCTGTTTCCTGTCTACACTCTGACATCTATTTTCTTGCAGTCTGGATATTTTGGGGGGGGGGGGTAAGACATAGGTCCACAGTCTTTTTGAGTTCCTAGATTACCAGCTTTGTGGCAGAACTCCTCTCAAACAGTAATATTTTCCAGCTTTTTTATGCTTTATTTTCTCTTGTATTTTAATGTTAGCATTTCATTTGTCTATTGACAAAACAATATTTTGTTTTAAGAGCTTTGGAAGATAACAGTTTAGAATAGCTATGTTTACCTTCTTCAGCTTTCACAGCTTTTATTTTTCTCCTTTTCTCTTCCATATAGAGTTCACCAGCCACTATCATTGGCTGAAAATCATAATTCACCTTTTCTTTCTTTCTTAATGCTTCTGATAGGAAAGAGCTATTCTTGATTTGCCTTTTTCTTCTGAGTATCTCTCATCTGTGCCATCCTTTCTTTATAAAAGTGCTCCTTTCCAAAAATCCCCACTGTTTTATTCTGATCATTTTCCAGCACTTATTACATACTAATCTTTTTTTGAAATGTATATGTATTTAATTCTAGGGGCCTTGAGTATGTTAAAGAATGATAAGGAGAATTAATACACAAATTATACTGTAGCTTTAATAATCACAAATGAAGTCAGTTTAAGTATATATATATGTTAAATAACAAACCTTTTTTGAGAATCCTCTGTATGAAAGCCACTGTGCTGGGTGCTAAGGAAGAAAAGACCTATTTATAACTGTGTCTGCCCTTTAGGTGCCAGAAAAACAAAAGAAAACTAACAGTACAGTGGTATATATAATACACATAAATTAAACAGTACAAAGATCAGTAAAGAATATAGTTCTGAGATAAGGCTTTTTGAAGAGGTGGATTTATTAGGGAGACGGTGGTATTCTAAGAGAGCAGAATCGCATGAGAAATGGCAGAGAGGCAAGAATGTACATGACTTACTCAAAGAAGAGTAGATCAGGCCAGCTGCCTGGAGTGGAAGTTTCCTTTTGCAAAATGGTAAGATAGGTAGGTAGGCAGGCTCCCACCTAATTACAGAAGGCCTCAAATGTTCAACTTAGGCATTTAGGCTTACTCATATAAGTGGTAGAGAGCTAGTGAACATTTTTGAAAAGGGAAATTGTATAATCAAAAGATGTATTGTAATGAACTGTCTATGTTTTAAGGTTGGATGAACACTGAACTCTATTTTGACCCTTTTCCCTTCTGTCAGTGTCAGCATGAAGTAGTAAGATCCCGGACTTAAAGGTACACTAGAAATAGAAAAGAGTGAATGGGTTCAATAAAACATTTTGAGGAAATATTCCTAAGGACTCATATATTCCAGTCTTGTATTCCAAGCACTTAGAGATCCAAGCTAGAAACCTGGGAGTCATCATGGACTTTTCCCTTCCTTTTACTCCTCCACACCCATCAATTACCATGTCCTTTCCATTTCAACCCTTTCTCTTCATCTCCCACTGCCACTATCTGTGCTTAGGTTGGTTGGATTCTTGCTTGATATTTCTGAAAAGCACATCTGGTCTTGTCACTGTCCAAGTTAAAATTTTTCTGTGGAGTAGGCTAAAGTCCAGGCTCCCTGACCTACCATAAAAGGACCTCCAGTATCCAATCCTACATGCTCACGTCCCCTTTTCTTACCATCACCGCATTTGTAAGTACCAAAATATTCCATGCACTCTCACACCAGGGATTTGTCCATGCAACCCTCTCGACTCACAGCACCCTTCTTTCCTGCTTCCCCTTTTTGGGAATCTCACTGACCTCCTGTGGCCTTCAGTGACACCCATGCTTATTTCTGTCGTGGCTGTCACATATAGTATCATCTTATTAGTGTAGCACTCTCGCTAGACTGTAAGCTCCAGACATAGTATGCGGCACACAATTAGCTTTCAATACGTGAGTAAAGAAAAAAATCAAGAGGGGCGCCTGGGTGGCTCAGTGGGTTAAGCCGCTGCCTTCGGCTCGGGTCATGATCTCGGGGTCCTGGGATCGAGTCCCACATCGGGCTCTCTGCTCAGAGGGAGCCTGCTTCCCTCTCTCTCTCTCTGCCTGCCTCTCTGTCTACTTGTGATTTCTCTCTGTCAGATGGATAAATGAAATCTTTAAAAAAAGAAAAAAATCAAGAAAATGTGGAGACTAATGGGATGTGGAGAAAATAAGGAAGAGAAATAGGTTTAAAATGACTCAAAATTTCAAACGCAGATAACTCGGGATGGTACCACCTTTAACAAAAATCCATGTCCATGAAAAGGACTGACTTTGAAAGGAAGATTTTAAATTTGGTTTTGACCATAAGAGACTCTTAATCTCATAAAACAAACTGAGGGTTGCTGGGGGTGGGGGGTAGGAAGAGGTTGGTGGGTTATGGACATTGGGGAGGGTATGTGCTATGGTGGGTGATGTGAAGTGTGTAAACCTGGTGATTCATAGACCTGTACCCCTGGGGCTAACAATACATTATATGTTTATAAAAAATTAAAAAGTATATTTTAAAATAATTTTGGTTTCAATATTTTGACTTTGCTACACTTAATGTTAGCCAAAAGGCCAAGAAGCAATCGCTATTTTGACTTTATCAGAGTATAGTTACTAAGTGGAAATGTCCAGTAATTAGCTGGACATGAGGAATTCTTAAAGCTTAAAGACTTAAAAGAGCATTCATTCTTTTTTTTTTCAGCCTGGTCCTTCAAAATCTAATTTCAAAAGCCCCCTATCTGGTTGGCCTTGAATATGTCTGCCAACCCGGACAGACAGACGTTTTTGCTTTATGTGGTTCATAGTAGTCCAGCTGATGAATTCTCTCCTGGCTAGCTGGTGGGTAGCTCTGGAGTTCTGGGTCTGGATGTCCTGTGCCAAACCTGAATAGGCATTCTCCCTCAAGTGTATTTTTACCTGAATTCAGTTGACTCTGTGGTATCAGCCCCAGAAGCATTTTACAAAAATAATAAGCCATTTTGTTAAGCTTTTACAAAGGTGTCCCTTTGACAAAATTAAGAGCATGGAAAAATTCCCTTTTTAAAAAATCATTGAAAAGAGAGAACCTGATTCTGGATCTAAATGGCCTTCCAGTGAGGCTGAAATTATCAACTGTTGATATTGTAGATATTTTTCACAGTAGCCACCTTCCTAAGCAATTGTCTCTTTTATAGGTTGCTGAATGACCATCATGATGATGCCTCCAAGTTTATCTGTCTTCTAGCAAAGCCCAGCTCCAACTCTCTAGAGCAGGAGGATTTTATCCCTTTACTTCAGGTAATTTTCATTTCCTTCTAAGAATGGGTTTTATTTTTAGAGTTTCAGAGGTTTTTAAAATTTTTTCCACTGTAAGATATATCAATCGAGATATACAAATCTAGGGTCAGATTTCTAGCATAGTCGTTTTCAAGGTCGTTTTAGGAACAAAATCATTTTGTTTAATGAAAATTAACACAGAAATCATAAAACAGGGCTAGTCCCACTGAAGCAGAAGAGGGGGCACTACTCAGTCATTCATTCTTTTTATGGCTGAATAATACTCCTTTGTTTATATATACCATCTCTTTTTTATCCATTCATCTATTCATGGACACTGGGGCTGCTTCCATAATTTGGCTATTGTAAATAATGCTGCATATACCTTTTTAAATTAGTGTTTTTGTTTTCTTTGGGTAAATACCTAGCAGTGGAATTACTGGATCCTATGGTAGTTCTGTTTTTAACTTTTTGAGGAACCTCCATACTGTTTTCCACAGTGGCTGCACCAGTTTGCATTCCCACCAATAGTGCATGAAGGTTCCCTTTTCTCTGCATCCTCACCAACATTTGTTATTGCTTATCTTTTTTATTTTAGCCATTCTGACAGGTGTGAGACCATATCTCACTTAGGTTTTACTAGCATTTCCCTGATGATTGATGATGTTGAACATCTTTTCATGTGTCTTTTGGCCATCTGTATGTCCCTTTGGTGAAATGTCTGTTTGAAAACATTAGATTTTAATAACAGTTCTCTATCCACCCTTTACCTTTACCCCTCAATCCATTCTGGCCCTGCTCTGACTCCTACAAACTGCATCTTTTGGGTCCCCATCCCTGGCTAGCTTCTGGCTGAGTCTGGCCAGTATATTTTTTCCCTAATCCACTTCAGCACAGCAACTATATCTGTATACTACAGCTTCTGAGGGATGGCCTCTTCTCCATAGTTTGAGTGCCTACCTACCTCACTCCCATAATGCTATTCCCTGCCTTGTCCCTCTTTCTCTAGAGATTGTAAGAGTATCCTTCTCTTGCTTGTTCTTGGTGCTCACTATTCCCTTGTGTTTTCCTTTCACCTGCTCATGACATAGTCCCTTCATGAATGGTTCATATGGGTAAATTCTTTTTCCTCTGGGGACCCTACTCCTGACTGAGTTTTTTTAGAAGCTTTAATAAAATCACAGACAGGAATATAAATTAAATCCATATCAAAAGAATTACAGGGGCACCTGGATGGCTCAGAGGGTTGGGCCTCTGCCTTCGGTTCAGGTCATGATCTCAGGGTCCTGGGATCGAGCCCCGCATTGGGCTCTCTGCTCAGCAGAGAGCCTGCTTCCCCCTCTCTCTCTGCCTGCTTCTCTGCCTACTTGTGGATCTCTCTCTCTGTGTGTCAAATAAGTAAATAAAATCTTTAATTAAAAAAAATTTAAAAAAAGAATTGCAAACAATAACAAAACTAGAATTATGAGTCAGTAAACATTTATACTTCCTTTATATAGGAGGAATTTTATTTTTCTTTAACAAGTAGATTTATGGAGTCATCAAGTAAAAGCTGACAGACTGAATAGATACATTCTCCTCCCATTCTGTACCAAACTCCTCTAAAGTGAAAATATAAAAATTTAAAGGGAATTAACACATGAATGGAATGGAAGAGAAGAATGGAAAAAAAATTAATTTCAAGTGATTACCAATTTCTGAAAGCCAGAAAGTAGAAACAGACTAAGGAAACCACAGCCCAGAATGAGGGGCTATGTATGGACTACAGTAGAGAAATGAGATACTCTTCTCTATTCTCTTAGCAGGATCCCAGAGCAGCTGTAAAGTTAGTGTTGGCAGTTCTAATGGGAAGTATTAGAAATGAGGATTCTTTGACGTTTGGTATATAAAACAATGGAAACAGTTGACTTCCTACTTAATTCCCAAAAGTAAAGTGCATACTGGCATTTACTCACAAGCCTAAACAAAGTAACAAAAAATAAAGCATGCTAAGACAAATTCCAGTAGAGAAATATCCTAGATAGTACCTGACTAGTAGTCCTCAGAACTATCAGAAAGGTCATCAGAAAAAAGGAAAGTTTGCAAAATTGGTAGAGCCAAAAGGAACCTAAGGAGATGTGCAGCTAAATGGAATATGAGGTCCTGGGTAGAATCCTGAAACAGAGAAAAGATATTAGGCAAAAACTAAGTTAATAAAGTATGGTCTCTCATAATAGTAATAGTAATAATAATAATATGTCAGTATTTATTAACTATAACAGATGCTAATGTAATGTAGGGTATATAGGAACTCTATACAGTCTTACCAATTTTTCTTTAAAAAAAAAATTAAGTCTTTGTAAATAATAATTATTATATTCAGATAGATTATATAAAATAAGAATAGAATATTATGAAAACAGAAAGCTAATACCAGAAAGAGCTGTTAGAATTTTAAAATGTAGGGGAGTCCTGGGTGGCTTAGTTGTTGGTTAAGCATCCTACTCTTGATCTCCAGGATTGTGAGTTTAAGCCCCACATTGAGCTCCACACCTAGTGTGGAGCCTACTTTTAAAAAATTTTTTAAATGTAAGTACCAAAATCTGAAATTTTTTCATAAGTCCTGGAAACGAAAGTTTAGGACATCTCACAGGAAGGGAGAGAAAAGCCAGAGAGGGAGAAGGAGGGAAGGAGGAAATAGAGAACTAATTCAAGAATTTCGACAACTAATGAGTCTAGAGAAGAAAGGAGGGAGAGAAGGAAATCATCACAGAAATAATACAGAATGGGGAGAATTCAAGAGACTGGGATGATAAGATGGGTACAAAGAGCTAGAACCTGGTAGGATTCTTTGGGATCCCTGTTTCCTTCCTTGGGAACATGCCTGTATAACCAGCATATAGTAAAAAATATAATTTTTTTAACTGAGCCTGGGTGGCTCAGTTGGTTAAGGATCTATCTTCCGCTCAGGTCATGACCTTGAGGTCCTGGGATCAAGCCCTACATCAGGCTCCCTGCTCAGCAGGGAATATGCTTCTCCCTCTCCCCTGCCCCTGCTCATACACTCACTCTCTCTCCCAAATAAATAAATAGTCTTTTTAAAAAAATAGGATTTAACATTCCTACACCAGACTCTCCTGCTCCCTCCAGTCCTGCCCACAGAATTAAAGAAATAATATAGAATACAGGTCTTTTGATTGAAAGTACAATGAGTAAAAGAAAGAAACATACACAAACATGTTATCAAAAAATTTTAGAAAAATGCTGATGAAAACAAGATACTAAAAGCTTCCAGAGAGAAAAAACAGGTCCCTTTAATAAGAACAAAAATTGGAGTGATATTGGATTCTCATTAGTAACTCTAGGAGTTAGGGATTTGAAATCAGATTTCCTGTATCCTGCCAAGCTATTAGTCAGATATGAGATTAGAATAAAGGCATTTAAAGGCTCAGAAAGTTTATCTCCCTATTTTCTAAAGAATTACTTGAATAGATATTGTATCCAATTAAGTAAACCAAGGGGCACCTTGGTGGCACAGTAGGCTAATGCCTGACTCTTGGTTTAGGCTCACATCATGATCTCAAGGTTGTGGGATTGAGCCCCAAATCAGACTCAATGCTCAGCATGGAGTCTGCTTGGGATTCTTTCTCCTGTCTCCCTCTGCCCCTTCCCCACACATGCATGCTCGTGCACCTGCTCTCTCCATCTCTCCTTCTTGCTCTCTAAAATAAATAAATCTTCCCAAAAAATTAAGTAAACCAAGAAAGAGGAACACATAAAATCCATGGAACAGTGGATTCAATCCAGAGAATCAATCAGTGAAGGGAAGACCTCAAGTGACAACAGAAGGGCAGCCAGTCCGGAATAGAAAAGGCGATGGATTTCTCTGGGAAGAAGTTCTCCATAAAGGGGAAGAGGGAGGGATGAAACTATTCTATGCAGTACTATCATATTTGGAAACAGGGAAACTGGAAGGTATGCTTGTAGCACAGCATTCTCTATATAAACAAGTTTTAAAAAAGCAATTCAAAACTCCAAGAAAATTGAAAAAAATAAACCTGTATAAAACAGTCACGATCTAGGGGCACCTGGGTGGCTCAGTGGGTTAAAGCCTCTGCCTTCAGCTCAGGTCATGATCCCAGGGTCCTGGGATCAAGCCCCACATCAGGCTCTCTGCTCAGCAGGGAGCCTGCTTCTTCCTTTCTCTCTGCCTGCCTCTCTGCCTATTTGTGATCTCTGTTTATCAAATAAATAAATAAAATCTTTAAAAAGTCATGATCTAAGCTGGAAGCAAACTGAAATATGGCATGATTACAATTGATGGAGAGAAAGAAAAAAAAAGCCCAGTTAACTTCAGTTCTTCTTTGAATGCCCAAGGGACATGATGTTGGACCAATAAGAAAGTAGGAACTTTCTCCAGGAATGGAAGCACTGGCAAGATCCATTTTTCTTGCCCTCCTGCCTAGCTGGCCCAGTGTAGTAGGTGCCAATCCTGACACTCTCCATCATCCTTGCTAGCACCACTCACCCCATTCCGGTGTTGCCTTGCAAACCTGCCCCAGCAGGTCCCCTCCAAAATGGTTCCCACTGTGCCACACCCGGTAGGCACCCTAGGCTAGGCCTGCTGCCCACATCCAAAGCAGTTTCTACTACACCACACCTAATGGGTAGCCTTAAACCTGGACACTTACTTTCCAAAAACTACTCCTATATAGGGGCCCACAACAGTGGTGACCCAGCCACAAAAGGAGGGAACATACAATCTACAAGCAGTCCCCCCTGGAGAGCCTGGTTCTGGTGATTAAAGGAGATTTCACTTCCGGACCCCAGAGGATGCTTTCTACATAAGGCCACTCCTTCATGACCAGATGTAGCCAATTTACCTAAAACATAGAAACAAATAGAGTGAGACAAAATGAGGAGCTAGGAATGAAGGAACAAGACAGAAAAGAACCTCAGAAAAAGAACCAGAACAATCTAACTAATAGGGAGTTCAAAATAATGGTCATAAAAATGCTTACTGAACTATAGAGAAGAAATGAATGAAGACAATGAAAACTTCAACAGGAGATAGAAAATGTTAAAGAACCAATCAGCTGAAGAGCAATAAATGAAAAACAAACGAGAGGGAATCAGCAACTTTAGAGGATGCAGAAGAATAGATCGATCATCTGCAAAACAGGGTAGTGGAAATCATTCAAGCTAAACAGCAGAATGAAAAATGGTAAATGAGTATAGCTTAAGGGAGCTCTTAGATAACATCAGCCATACCAGCATTTGCATTAGAGGGGTCCTAGAAGGATAAGAAGGAGAAAGTAGCAGAAAACATAGTTGAAGAAATAATAACTGAATGCTGCTTTAACCTGGGGGAGAAAACAGACATCTAGGTCCAGAAACCACAGAGATGAGGTCCACACAAGTCACATAATAATTAAAGTGTCAAAAATTAGAGATAAAGAGAATCGGGAAAAGCTGCTAGTTACCTACAAGGGAACACCCATAACACTATGAGCTGATTTTTCTGCAAAAATTTTGCAGGCCAGAAGTGAGTGGCATGATATATTTTAAGTGCTACAAGAAAAGAAAAGAAAAAAGAACACAACCAAGAGTACTTTACCTAGCAAGGATATTTCAGAATTGAAGGAGAGAGAAAGTTTCCCAGACAAGTAAAAGTTGAAGAAGTTTATCATTACTAAACCAGCCTTACAAGAATTATTCAAAAGACCTCTTGGAGTGGGGGCTGGGGGGAGAGAGGAGAATGCCATAACTGGAAGAAAATTATGAAAGAAAAAATCTCACTGGTAAAAGTAAACATACAGTAACCACTTACAAAGCTACCACTTACAAAGCAACCACTTAACAAAGCAACCACTTACAAAGCTAGTATGAAGGCTAAAAGACAAGTAGTAAAATCAGCTATATATACAATGATTAGTTAAGTGATACACAAAATAAAAAGTTGTAAAATACAACATCAAATACATTTAAAACATGGGGGTGGATAGACTAAAATGTAGTGCTTTTAGAATGTGTTAGGACTTAAGACCATAAACTTGAAAGTTATTCAATAACAAGGGAAGATAGCAAGACAAGAAGAACAAAGAATTACAACAACAACAACAAAACAGAAAACAGTTAATAGAATGGCAGTAAGTAGGGGTGCCTGAGTGGGTTAGTTGGCTAAAAGAGCACAATGCGGGGCTCGAAGCCAGGATGCTGGGATCATGACCTGCGCCGAAGACAGAACCTTTAACCCACTGAGCCACCCAAGCGCCCCTGTGCAGAAGCTTTTAATCTTATGAAGTCCCAGTAGTTCATTTTCACTTTTGTTTCCATTGCCTCAGGAGACATATATAATAAGAAGTTGCGGGGAGCCGCCTGGGTGGCTCAGTGGATTAAGCCTCTGCCTTCGGCTCAGGTCATGGTCTCAGGGTCCTGGGATCGAGCCTTACATCGGGCTCTCTACTCAGCAGGGAACCTGCTTTCCCCCCCTCTCTGCCTGCCTCTCTGCCTACTTGTGATGTCTCTCTCTCTCTCTGTCAAATAAATAAATAAAACCTTTCAGGGCTCCAAGGTGGCTCAGTGGGTTAAAGCTTCTGCCTTTGACTCTCGTCATGATCTCAGGGTTCTGGGATTGAGCCCTGCATCAGGCTCTCTGCTCAGCGGGGAGCCTGCTTCCCGCCCTCTCTCTGCCTGCCTGCCTCTCTGCCTACTTATGATCTCTGTCTGTCAAATAAATGAAAATAAAAAATTAAAAAAAAGAAGTTGCTACAGCTTATGTCAGAAAGATTACTGCCTGTGTTCTTCTCTAGGATTTTGATGGTTTCCTGTCTCACATTTAGGCCTTTCATCCATTTTTTACTTACATATGTGTATGGAGTAAGAAAGTGATCCAGTTTCATTCTTCTGCATGTTGCTGTCCAGTTTTCCCAGCACAATTTGTTGAAGAGACTGTCTCTTTTCCATTTAGATATCCTCTCCTGCTTTGTTGAAGATTAATTGGCCATATAGTTGGGGTTCATTTCTGGATATTCTGTTCTGTTCCACTGATCTATTTGCCTGTTTTAGTGCCAGTACCATACTACAGCTTTGTAATATGACTTGAAGTCTGAAATTGTGATGCCTCCAGCTTTCTTTTCTTGTTAGATTGCTTTAGCTATTGGGGGTCTTTTGTGGTTTCATACAAATTTTAGGATTGTTTGTTTCTAGCTCTGTGGAAAATTCTGTTGGTATTTTGATACAGATTGCATTAAATGTGTAGATTGCTTTGGGTAGTATAGACATTTTAACAATATTTGCTCTGGCAATCCATGAGCATGGAACATCTTTCCATTTCTTTGAGTCCTCTTCAATTTCTTTCATCAATGTTTTATAGTTTCCAGGGTACAGATCTTTTACCTCTTTAGTTAGGTTTATTCATAGGGATCTTATGGTTTTTGGTACAATTATAAATGGGATTGGTTTTTTTTATATCTCTTTTTGTTGCTTCATTATTGGCAATACATAGAAATGCAACACATCTCTGTGTGTTGATTTTGTATCCCGCAGCTTTCCTGAATTCATGTTTCCATTCTAGCCATTTTTGGGGGGAGTCTTTTGGGTTTTCCTCATAGAGTATCATGTCATCTGCAAATAGTAAAAGTTTGACTTCTTCCTTGCCAGTTTGGATGCCTTTTACTTCTTTTTGTTGTCTGATTGCTGTGGCTAGGACTTTTAGTACTGTGTTAAATAACAGTGATAAAAATAGACATCCTTTCTTATTCCTGACTATAAAGGAAAAGCTCTCAGTTTTTCCCCATTGAAGATGTTACTAGCTGTGGGCTTTTCATATGTGGCCTTGATTATGTTGATGTATGTTCCCTCTATTTCTATTTGTTGAGGGTTTTTAATCAGAAATGGATGCTGGGGCACCTGGGTGGCTCAGTGGGTTAAGCCTCTGCCTTCAGCTCAGGTCATGATCTCAGGATCCTGGGATCGAGTCCCGCATCGGGCTCTCTGCTCAGCAGGGAGCCTGCTTTCCTCCCTCACTCTGCCTGCCTCTCTGCCTACTTGTGATCTCTGTCTGTCAAATAAATAAATAAAATCTTTAAAAAAAAATGGATACTATACTTTGTCAAATGTTTTTCTACATTTATTGAGAGGATCATATGGTTCTTCTCCTTTCTTTTATTAATGTGGTATATCATGTTGATTGATTTGTAAATATTGAATCACCCTAACAACCCTGGAATAAATCCATCTTGGTCCTGGTGAATAATCCTTTGGGTAGTATTTTGGTGAAAAATTTTGCATCTGTATTCATCAGGGATATTGTTCTCTTTTTTAGTGGGGTCTCTGTCTGGTTTTAGAATCAGGGTAATGCTGACCTTGTAGAATGAGTTTGGAAGTTTTCCTTTCATTTCTTTCTTTCTTTCTTTTTTTTTTAATTTCTCTTCAGCATAACAGAATTCATTGTTTATGCACCACACCCAGTGCTCCATGCAATACGTGCCCTCCATAATACCCACCACCTGGCTCACCCAAACTCC
This sequence comes from Mustela putorius furo, assembly GCF_011764305.1. Taxonomy (NCBI): domain Eukaryota; kingdom Metazoa; phylum Chordata; class Mammalia; order Carnivora; family Mustelidae; genus Mustela; species Mustela putorius. The sequence goes on along the minus strand of NW_025421987.1, from coordinate 105,619,487 downwards.
CACCCCCTGCCCTTTCAAAACCCTCAGATTGTTTTTCAGAGTCCATAGTCTCTCATGGCCCATCTCCCCTTCCAATTTCCCTCAACTCCCTTCTCCTTTCCGTCTCCCTATGTCCTCCATGTTATTTGTTATGCTCCACAAATAAGTGAAACCTTATGATAATTGACTCCCTCTGCTTGACTTATTTCACTCAGCTGAATCTCTTCCAGTCCCATCCAGGTTGATATAAAAGTTGGGTATTCATTTTTTCTGTTGGAGGCATAATACTCCATAGTATATATGGACCACATCTTCCTTATCCATTCGTCTATTGAAGGGCATCTTGGTTCTTTCTACAGTTTGGTGACCATGGCCATTGCTGCTATGAACATTGGGGTACAGATGGCCCTTCTTTTCACTACATCTGTATCTTTGGGTAAATACCCATTAGTGCAATTGCAGGGTTATAGGGAAGCTCTATTTTTAATTTCTTAAGGAATCTCCACACTGTTCTTCAAAGTGTCTGCACCAACTTGCATTCCCACCAACAGTGTAAGAGGGTTCCCCCTCTCCAACACACATTGTTTCCTGTCTTGCTAATTTTGGCCATTCTAACTGGTGTAAGATGGTTTCTCAATGTGGTTTTAATTTGAATCTCCCTGATGGCTAGTGATGATGAACATTTTTTCATGTGTCTGATAGCCATTTGTATGTCATCATTGGAGAAGTGTCTGTTCATATCTTCTGCCCATTATTTGACATGATTGTCTGTTTCGTGTGTGTTGAGTTTGAGACTTTCTTTATAGATCCTGGATATCAGCCTTTGTCTGTACTGTCATTTGCAAATAGCTTCTCCCATTCCGTGGGTTGCCTCTTTGTTTTGTTGTCTGTTTCCTCTACTGTGCAGAAGCTTTTGATCTTGATGAAGTCCCAAAAGTTCATTTTCGCTTTTGTTTCCTTTGCCTTTGGAGACATATCTTGAAAGAAGTTGCTGTGGCTGATAGCAAAGCAGTTACTGCCTATGTTCTCCTCTATGATTCTGATGGTTCCTGTCTCACATTGAGGTCTTTTATCCATTTCAAGTTTATTTTTTTTAATAGTTTGAGACGAATAGGTATTATTAACTCTTTTTAAATATTTGGTAGAATTCACCTGTGAAGCCATCTGACCCTGGACTTAGAGATTTTTTATTACTGATCCCATTTCTTTGCTGGTTATCAGTCTATTCTAGTATTCTTTTTCTTCCTGTTTCAGTTTTGGTAGTTCGTATGTTTCTAGAAATTTATCCATGTCTTCCAGATTGCCCAATTTGTTGGCATACAATTTTTCATATTATTCTTTTATAGTTGTATTTCTGTGCTGTCGGTTGTTATTTCTCCTCTCTTACTGGTGATTTTATTTATTTTGGTCCTTTCTCTTCTTCTTTTTGATAAGTCTATATAAGGGAGTTATCAATTTTATCAACTTTTTCAAAGAACCAGCTCCTGGTTTCACTAATCTATTCTGTTGGGGGTTTTGTTTCTATATCATTTATTTCTGCTCTAATCTTTATTTTTCCCTTCTTCTGCTAACTTTAAGCTTCATTTGTTGTTCTTTTTCTAGGCCCTTTAGGTATAGGGTTAGGTTTTGTATTTGAGATTTTTCTTCCTTCTTGAGGTAGGCCTGTATTGCTGTATACTTCCCTCTTATTACCCCTTTTGCTGCACTCCAAAGGTTTTGGACTTCGTGTTTTCATTTTCATTTGTTTCATGTATTTTTTTTTTTTTTATTTCTAGTTGACCCGTTCATTCTTTAGTAAGATGTTCTTTAATCTCTGTGTGTTTGTGGTCTTTCCAAATTTTTTCTTTTGATTAACTTCAAGTTTCGTAGCAATGTGATTGGGAAATATGCGTGGTATGATCTCAGATGTCTTTTTGTACTTGCTGACGCCTGATTTGTAACCTAGCATGTGATCTGTTCTGGAGAATGTCCTTTTTGCCCTTGAAAAGAATGTGTATTCTGCTGCTCTAGGATGGAATGTTCTGAATATATCTGTTAAGTCCATCTGGTCCAGTGTGTCATTCAAAGCCATTGTTTCTTTGTTAATTTTCTGCTTAGTTGATCTGTCCATTGACGTAAGTGGGGTATTAAAATCCCCTACTATTATTCTGTTATTAACAATGAGTTCCTTTTATGTTTGTTATTAACTGTCTTATATATATGATTGTTCCCAAGTTGGGGGCATAAACATTTATATTTGTTAGATCTTGTTTTTCAGTAGACCCCTTTATTATAATGTAGTGCCTTTCTTTATCTCTTGTTACAGTCTTTGGTTTAAAATCTAGTTTGTCTGATATAAATATGGCTGCTCCAGCTTTCTTTTGATTTCCATTTGGGTGATAAAACTTTCTCCATCCCCTCATTTTCAATCTGGAGGTGTTTTAGTCTAAAATGAGTCTCTCATAGGCAGCATATAGATGGGTCTTGTTTTTTTATCCATTCTAACACCCTTGTATTTTGATTGTTGCATTTAGTCCATTTGCATTCAGAGTAATTGATAGGTAAGAATTTAGCACCATTGTATTACTTGTAAAGACAGTGTTTCTGGAGGTTTTCTCTGTTCCTTTCTAGTCTTTGTCACTTTTGGTCTTTATTCCCCACTCAAAGGGTTACCTTTAATATTTCTTGCAGAGCTGGTTTAGTAGTCACAAACTCCTTTTGTTTTTGTTTGTCTGGGAAACTCTTTATCTCTCCATCTATCCAGAATAATAGCTTTGCTGAATAGAGTATTCTTAGATGCAGATTTTTCCTATTCAGCACCTTAAGTATATCATGCTATTCTCTTCTGGCTTGCCAAGTTTCTGTTGAGAAATCTCCAGTGAACTTTATGGATTTTCTCTGGTAAGTTAAGGACTTCTTTTGTTTTACTACCTTTAAGACTTTTTTTTTAGGAGGCTCCACATGAACCTTGAACTCACGACTCTGAGATCAAGGCTAGAGCTAAGATCAACAGTCAGATGACCAGTTATTTATCTTGCTCCTGAAAGTAATGGCCTTATGAAGAAGAGGTCATGTAATGCCTAGGGCCTGGCACTTCAGGGAGTATTTCCAGCATGTGCTGCGTTTGCTCTGCTGTTGTGTTTTGGCTGCTCTATCCTTCAGGCCAGTTGCCTGTAGAGGTTCTCTTTGCCTTCTGTGGGCAGTGTTTGGTCCCTGGCCTGAATGTGGTGAGTTTTAACTAGGTGTGCTCTGGTCTGCTTTTGCAATGAGATCTGATACCAACTCCACCAGAACTAAGGCTCTGTAGAACTCTGGTCAGATGTGTGGACAGAGTTCTTCTTGGTGGGGGTGGGGGGTGCGGCGCTGTGCTGGACTGAGGCAAGTTGATCAAGGGGGCAGTCCCACCAGAGCAAAGGGGAGTGAGGCTTGATGTAAACAAGTTAGGCAGCCAGTATTAGCACTTTCCTAATTCCGACAAGTGGCTATGTGTTATGCTGAGGGGCGGGGAAGGAAAATGGTACCAGCCAGGTCCTTTGTTCCTGAAGAGTTGTCTCTGTGAATACTGCCTCTCAGGTACATGGTGTGAGAAGGGTGAATCATCTCCCCGGTGTGTGACCCAGGTGTTCTTCAGATCACTGTTTCTATGCTGTCAACCCCCAGGTTGTTTGCCTGCCTTGTCTTAGGAGTAGCACATTCTCAATTGGCCTCTATCCCAGCCAAGCCCTCTGGCCTTTAAAACTCCAGGGTTTGACTCCCACTGTTCTAAGAACTCACAGAATTTAACCCCTCTGATCTTCTAAGCCAGTGAGTTTGAGGAAACATTCTCCTTCTGTGTTCTCCCTTGTACTCCTCTCTCTCTCACCCTTCTCTGCAACCATGGCTCCCTTCCCTCTGCAGCACCTGCAATCTGCTTCTCCCCTAAACTATGTCTCTGCGCTTCCTACCATCTTCGATGTGGCCTCTTCTCTCCTTTCAGTTGTGGATGCCAGTCCTCAGGTCAATTTCTGGGGTATTTAGGATGATTTAGTAGTTATCTAGTTGTGTTCATGGGACAAGACAAGCCTAGGATCCTCCTACTCCACTGCCATCTTCCTTTCTTGCTCCAGTTTCTCTTAAAAATAGTAGGGAATTTTAATACCCCACTTACATCAGTGGATAGATCATGCAGATAGAAAATCAGGAAGCAATAACACATTAGACCAGATGGACTTAAGCAGATAGACACAGAACATTCCATTAGAAGACAGCAGAATACATATTCTTTTCAATTACACATGGAACATTCTTCAGGATAGATCATGTTAGGCCACAAAACAAGTCTCGGTAATTTAGGAAGACTGAAATCATAGCAAGCATTTTTTCCAACCACAGTGGTATGAAACTAGAAATCAACTACAAGAAAAAATTATAAGACCCATCTTTCTGCAGTCCACAGTAGACTCACTTCAGACCTAAAGACACATGTAGACTTAAAAAACACAAACACATTAAGGCTAAACAATGTGCTACTAAACAACGAGTCAATGAGGATATCAAAGAGTAAGTTTAAAAATACCTTAAGACAAATGAAAATGGAAACACAGCATTCAGAAATCTGTTGGACAGGGCAAAAGCAGTTCTAAGATGTAAGTTTATGATATAGGCCTGTCCTAAGAAACTAGAAAAATAAACATTCTAACCTTACACCTAAAGAAACTAGAAAAAAGAACAAAAAGCAAAGTTAGTAGAAGGAAGAAATAGTAAAGATAAGAGTGGAAATAAGTGAAATAGAGATTAAAAAAATAGAAGAAAGCCAATGAAATTAAGAAGTTTTGCTACATGCAAAAGAATGAAATTAGACTACTATCTTATACCATCTATAAAAATAAACCCCAAATGGAATAAAAACCTAAATGTAAGTCATGAGACTATAAAACTCCTAAAAGAAAACATAAGCAGTAAACGCTTAGACATAAATCATAGCAATGTTTTTTTGGGTTTGTCTCCTCAAGCAGGGGCAACAAATGCAGAAACAGTTGGGACTATATCAAACTAAAAAGGCTCACACTGTGAAGAAAATCATCAACAAAATGAAAAGGCAACCTACTTTATAGGAGAAGATTTATGCAAATGATATGTCCAATAGAAGGTTAATATTCAGAATATATAAAGAACTCCTACAACTCAACACCCATTTTAAAAAAATGAGGGGCGGGCACCTGGGTGGCTCAGTCAGTTAAGCAGTTGCCTTTGGCTCAGGTCATGATCTCAGTGTCCCAGGATCGAGTACCACATCAGGTTCCCTGCTCAGCAGGAAGCCTGCTTCTCTCTCCCACTGCTGCTCCCCCTGCTTGTGCTCTCTCACTCTTTTTGTCAAATAAATTAATTAAATAAAAAATGGGGGGGCACGGGTGATTCAGTTGGTTAAGCCTTCCTTTGGCTCAGGTCATGATCCCAAAGTCCTGGGATCGAGCCCCGCATCAGGCTCTCTGCTTGTCAGGGAGTTGGTTTCTCCCTCTGCCCCTCCCCCCGCTCGTGTTCTCTCTCTCATGCCTGCTGTCTCTCTCTTAAATAAATAAATAAAATCTTTTAAAAGAATGGGCAGAGAACCTGAATAGACATTTTTCTGAAGAAAACATACCAACAGGCAACATGAAAAGATGCTCAACATCATTAATTAGGAAAATGCAAATTAAAACCATAATATCACCTCACACCTGTCAGAATGGCTAGTACCAAAAAAATAAGAAATAGCAAGTGTTGACAAGGATATGGAGAAAACAGAACCCTGGGCACTATTGGTGGTAAATTGGTAAGTGTATTTGGTGTAGCCATCATGGAAAACAGTATGGAGTTTCCTTAAAAAATTAAAAATAGAAATACCATAAAAATAGAAATAGAATACCATATGATCCCCTTCTGGGTATTTTTCCAAAGAAAATGAAAACTCTAATTCGAAAAGATACATGCATTCCTATGATCACTGCAGCGTTATTTACAATAGCCAACATATAGAAGTAACCTAGTGTCCATCAGTAGATGAATGAGTAGATAAGATGTGGTATATGTAAGTGATATATATGAGTATTGAGTATTACAATTGAGTATTACTCAGCCATAAAAAGTAATGGAATCTTGCCATTTGCAACAACACATATGGACCTAGAGAGTGAAATGTCAGACGAAAAAAAAAAGTATGTATCATTTCACTTATATGTGGAATCTAAAAAACAAAACAAACACACATAGTGAACAAACTGGTGGTTGCCAGAGGGGAGGTGGTTGGGGAGATTGGCAAAATAGGTGAAGGGGATTAAGAGATACTAACTTCCAGTTACTGTGATCATTTGTAATGTATATAAATGTTGAATCACTGCTGTACACCTGAAACTAATATATAATATAATAATATATGTCAGCTATGCTTCAATTTAAAAAAATCAGGTAAGAAGTACAAAACAGTGGTTTTCAAGATACTGGATATCTAGCAACAAAAGATAGTGATTGCTGACAGACAGAAGCAAACAAGGTTAAACCTTATGGTTGTTTCAACTTACTGCCTTGAGAGTTTCCAAGCCACAGTCTGGGAAGCGGGACTCCAGGCAGAGTCCGTCAGACTCCCTGATTTTAGGAAACAGAGGTGAGAGCTAGAGGATCAAGGTGGCTAGGGGCAGAGCACCAGCGAGAAAGCTCCAGACCTCTTTAGAACTCCTCCACAAGTATTCAGTAGAATACTGATCAGAAGATGTATGTGGAGAAAGTAACTAAAGCTAAAGAAAGTGCTATCCATGATTAGAGGGAGCAGTCACACAGGGCCAGGGATAGTATTGGTCTCTACCAGCCAGACTGGAAACCTCATAATATACAGGACTTTGGAGTCTTGCTTCATTAATGAAGAATAGTTAGCCCTAAATTAAGCATTGCTAGGTCCTGCCTAACCAATTTAGAAAGCAAGAGCTACAAGAATAAAAGGATTTTAAAGTGACTTAACAGCATTCCAGAACAAAGTTTGGGAATATTTATAAGAATATAAAAATATCCGGCATTCAGGGGCGCCTGGGTGGCTCAGTGGGTTAAAGCCTCTGCCTTCGGCTCAGGTCATGATCCCAGGGTCCTGGGATCGAGCCCCGCATCAGGCTCTCTGCTCAGCAGGGAGCCTGCTTCCTCCTTTCTCTCTGCCTGCCTCTCAGCCTACTTGTAATCTCTGCCTGTCAAATAAATAAATAAAATCTTTAAAAATATATATATATCCGGCATTCAACCAGGTGAAATTTATAATGGTTGATGCCATCAGGCATGCAAAGAAGCAGAAAAATACAATAGGTAATGTGGTGAAAAAAATCAGTTGAAACTGACCCAGCTGTTGGAATTAGACAAGTACATTAAAACACCTATCATAACTGAATTCCATCTACCCAAAAAGTTAAGACATGAAGATATATATTTTAAAAAACCAAAACTGAACTTGTAGAGATGAAAACTAAGGTGTCTGGGCTACAAAATACACCAGAATGGATTAACAGTAGATTAAACATTGCAAGTGAAATGATTAGTGAATTTGAAGCATAGACTAGAAACTATCCAAAATGAGAAATGGAGACACAAAGAAAAGAAAAATGAAAAGAGCATCCCTGAGCTGTGGGACATAACTTTAAGCAAACTAACATACTTATACATGGGAGAGGTGGGGGGATTTCAAATAAAGAATTTGTCAGGTCTTTGTCCCAAGTTCCTAGGACAAAGCTGCTAAATACTTAGAACTTACCAAATGATAAGAACATCTTTATTTTTCACGGTGGGCTCCTGGGACCATGCCCCCAATTTTTAGTAATGAGGTGACTCATTAATGGTCGGTCCCTGGATAGTACTTGCTATGTCAAAAAGGCCAACTATGTGATTAGAAGTTAGGTCTTTCAGCCAGGTGATATCAACCTGGGGATGGAACCTAGAAATGGAGTTCAGTCATATGGACAATGATTTAATCAAGCATGCCTACCTAATGAAACCCAATAAAAACTCTGGACACTGAAGCACAATGATGGGCTGGAAGGGTTCCATGCCCTGAGAATAGGAAGCTCCGTGTCTCAGACCTTCTCAGAGTTTTCCCTCTGCATCTCTTGTTTAGCTGGTCCTGACGCGTATCATTTATAATAGAATAGTAACCATAATGTCGTATTTGCCTCATTTCTTTGGGTCACTTAGGCAACTTGTTCAACCTAAGGGGGTAGTGGAAACCCCCAACTGTATAGTCAGTTGGCCAGAAGTGTGGATGGTGTAGTTAATAGTGAGAGAAGTCTTGTGAAGGACTGTGCCCCTAACCTGTGAAATCAGTACCGATTCTGGATAGCTAGTACTGGAATTGCATTGCAGGGGAATAGAAAAATTATTTGAAGATATAATAGCCCCAGATTTTCTATATTTGTTAAAAACTATAAACTCAAATCCAAAATAATCAAGAAACCCAAAGCACAAGAAAAGCAAAGAAAACTATACCAAGTCACATCACAATAAAGTAGTTCAAAACCAGTAATAAAGAGAACATTTGAATAGCAGCCAGAGAAAATAGTCACATTTCATAAAGTAGAACAAAGGTGAAGATAAAAGTAGATTTCATGTTGGAAACAGTCCAAGTCAGAAACATTGGAGCAACATCTTTAAAATACTCAAAGAAATAGCTATCGACTTAGAGCACCATACCCAGTGAAAATATCTTTTAAAAATGGAAGTGAGTTAAAGAATTTTTTGGACATAGCAAAGCTGAAAGAATTCATCACCATCAGAAATGCAGTATAAGAAATGTATTTGGGTTGGGGGGAAGGTGTTCAGTCAAGGAAGAAAATAATGCCAGATGGAAATACAAATTTACATAAAGGAAAGAAAATCTCCAGGAATGGTAACTAAATGGATAAATGTATATGATTTCTTATTATTCAGATATCTTTAAAAGATAATGATTTAAGCAAAACGTACCAGTGTTTTGTGGTGATTATAACATATGCCTAAGTTAAAGTTAGCTTAAAGTCAATTTGACAATAGCTTAAAGTCCAGGAGAAGGAAAATGGGAAATATACAATTGTGTGGTTCACATATTATCCATGAAGTGGTATAATACCACTTGAAAATAGATTGTAATAAGTTAAAGATGTACCTCTACTCTCTGACACAACCATTGAAATAACAGTTATAGCTAAAACCCCCCAAAAAAGTTTAAATAAAATAGAAGTTATAAATAATACTCAGTGAACTCAAAAGGAGGCAGGAAAGGAAGGGGAAAAGGGGAACAAAGAATGAATGAGACAGCGGCACCTGGGTGGCTCAGCTGTTAAGTGTCTGCCTTCGGCTCAGGTCATGCACCCAGAGTACTGGAATCCAGCCCCACATCAGGCTCCCTGCTCAGCAGGGAGTCTTCTCTTCCTTCTGCCTGTCACCCTGCTTGTGTTTCCTCTCTCTCTGTGTCTCTCTCTGTCAAATAAATAAATAAAATATTAAAAAAAAAAAAAAAGAATGGATGGGACAAACAAGGTGATAGGCCTAAACTTAACCATATCAATATCAATAACACATTAAATGTAAGTGATGTGAATACTCTCAAAAGGCAAAGATTAGACAAGAAAGTAAGACCCAAGTATATGTTGCTTGAAAGAAATGTGCTTTAATTATAAAGACATAAGTAGATTAAAAGTAAAAGAAGAAAAAAAGAGATAGCATGCTAACACTAATCAAAAGAAAGCTCTTACAAATAAATGGAAAGACATACTGTGTTCATGGATTGAAAGACTTAACATTGTTAAATGCCCATTCAACCCAGAATAGTCTGTATAGATCAGTTCAAGTTCTGTCAAAATCCAAATGGTCCCCTTCCCCCATCTCCTGGCAACCCTATTCTATTCTCTGCTTCTGTGAGTCTGTTTTGGATACCTCATGTAAGTTGAATCATGAAGATGTTGTTCAATGGATATGGTTTTAATTATGAAAGGGAAATAAATTCTAGATATCTGTTGTACAACATAGTGCATAAAGTTAACAGTGCTATATTGTGCAGCTTAAAATATGTCAAGAGGATAGATCTCATGTTAGTATTCTACCAAAACAAACAAACAGACAAAAGGAAAAAAAGTACAAGGAAACTTGGAGGTGGTAAATATGTTATTACCTTAATTGTGGTAATGTTTTCTTGGGTATACACAGATGTCCAAACTCTTCAACCTGTATATATTAAATATGTACAGTTTTTGTGTATTGCTTATTCCCCAGTAAAGTTTAAAATTACCAGTTGCAATTTTTGCATAAATATGAAAAACAATTCTAAAATTCATATGGAATTTCAAAGGACCTGGAATAGCCAAAACAACCCTGAGAAAGGAGAACAAAGTTGGAAGTTTCACATATCCTAACTTCAAAATATATTACAAAATATATTACAAAAATATATTACAAAACTACAGATTGTTGCACGTATACTCAGATGATTTGTATCCATTCCCAACACAGTAGGGAAAGGATGATCTCTTCAATAAATGGTATTGGGATAATTGGATATCCGCATGTAAAAGAGAGAAGTTAGATTCTTATCTCACTCCACGTGCAAAAATGAATTCAAAAGTGTTTAAAGACCTAAACCTAAGACCTGAAACTATAAAACTCCTAGAAGAAAACAGAGAAGGAAACCTTCATGACCCTTTGGCAATGGCTATGACCAAAAAAGCATAGGCAGCAAAAGAAAAACTATACAAATGGGACTACATCAAACTTTAAAACAGCAAAGGGAAGAGTGTAGTAAAAGGCAGTCTATAGAATGGGAAAAAAAATACTTGCAAACATATCTGATATTGTGTTAATATCTATAATATATAAAGAACTCCTACAACTCAATAAGAGCAGCAGTAAAAATAACCAGATATTTAAATGGGCAGGGACTTGAAAAGACATTTCTCCAAAGAAGTTGAAATGTCTAACAAGCATACGAAGAGATGTTCAACATGGGAATGCAAATCAAATCACAGTGAAATATCACTTCACACCTGTTAGAATGTTGTTGGTTTTTTTTTACCATAGAAACCATTTTATTTTTTTAATTAAATTTATTTATTTTCAGCATAACAGTATTCATTATTTTTTCACCACACCCAGTGCTCCATGCAATCCGTGCCCTCTATAATACCCACCCCCTGGTACCCCAACCTCCTACCCTCCCCCGCCACTTCAAACCCCTCAGATTGTTTTTCAGAGTCCATAGTCTCTCATGATTCACCTCCCCTTCCAATTTCCCCCAACTCAAAAAAAACAGCATTGGTGAGGATATGGAGAAAATGGAACATTTGTGCACAGATGGTGGGAAGGTAAAAGGGTGAAACTTCTATGAAACTAGTATGGAAGTTCCTCAAAAAATTTTAAAATAGAGCCACCATAGGACCTAACAGTACCACTGTGGGGTATATACCTAAAAGAATGGAAAACCATCTCAAAGAGCTATTTGTATTCCATGTTCATTGAGCGTTATTCACAATAGCCAAGAATTAAAAGCAACTTAAATGTCCATCAGTAGATGGATGGATAAAGAGAATGTGGCATATACATATAATGGAATATTAATCTGCCTTTAAAATAAAAGGAAATTCTGTTATATTCAACAGCATGGATAAAATTTGAGAACATTATGCTAAGCGAAATAAGCCAGTCACAAAAAGACTGTTACTGTACTGTCGCACTTATATGGGGTATCTGAAGTAGTCAGACTCCTAGGAAAAAGAAAAGTAATTGCCAGAAGCTGGGGGAGAGTGTGTGGGAAGTTGTTGTTTGGTGGGTATGGAGTTTTGATCATTTGGGATTGGGGTGGGAGGGATCTGTTGTACAACAATGTACAAGTTGTTGACAATATTGTACTATATACTCAAAATTGTTGGATGAATTTTATGTTACATGGCATTTTTTTTCTGCAAAAAGAACAGAAAGCTGGATGGCTATATTAATACAGACAGAGTAGTTTTTAAAGCACATAATACTGCTAAGTAAAGATAAACGGATCAGTTCATCAAGAATGTAACAACTCATGAAGAATGTAACAAAAATTATAAGGAGATCAATTCATCAAGAATATAAAAACTTGTAAAGAATATAACAACATGGGGGCACCTGGGTGGCTCAGTCATGAATGTTTGCCTTCAGGTTGGGTCATAATGCCAGAGTCCAAGGATCAGCTCCTCATCAAGTTCCCTCCTCAGAGGGCAGCCTGCCTCTCCCTCTCATTCTTCCTGCTTGTGTTCCCCCTCTCGCTGTCTGTCTGTCTGTCTCTCTCTGTCAATAAGTAAATAAAATCTTAAAAAAATATATAACAACATGACAATTCAAAATGCTTATGTACTGTATAACAGACTTTCAAATGCATGAAGCAAAATCTGATAGAACTTCATGAGTACATTCACAATTATAATTGTAGATTTCCATGTGCTGTTCTCAGTAATGAACAAGCTGAAGAAAAATCAATAAGGATGTAGAACATTTAAACAGCACTATCAACCAACTTGACCTAATTGACATTTATATTACACTTTACCAAACAACAGTAGAATACACATTCCTTTAACACGTACACAGAATATTTACCAAGATAAACCATATTCTGGGCCATAGAAAATCTCCATAAAAATTCAAAATTCAGCTCATAAAGTATTTCTTTTACTTTAATGGAATTAAATTAGAAATAATAAAAGATTTCCAGAAAATTTCTAAATATTTGATAACTAAATAACACTTTTAAATAACCCATGAGTCAGAGAAGAAATGAAAAGGAAACAAATATCTTGAACTGAATGAAAACGAAAACACAGCATGTCAAAATTCATGAGATGCTGCTTAAAGCTGTGTTTAATAAGTGAGCTTAGAAAGTTTACAAATAACATGATCAGTATATAAAAATCAATTTTCTTCCTACATACTAGCAACAAACAATTAGAAATTGAAATTTTAAAAATACCGTTTATAGGGGCACCTGGGTGGCTCAGTGGGTTAAGCCGCTACCTTCAGTTCAGATCATGATCTCAGGGTCGTGGGATCGAGCCCCACATTTGGCTCCCTGCTCGGCTGGGAGCCTGCTTCCCCCTCTCTCTCTTCCTGCTGCTCTGCCTACTTGTGATTTCTGTCTGTCAAATAAATAAAATCTGTAAAAAAAAATACCATTTATAATACCACCTCAAAATATTAAATACTTAGAGATGAATCTGACAAAAGATGTGCAATACCTGCACACAAAATAGAGCAAAACATTGATGAGAGAACTTAAAATATGATTTATATAAATGGAGGGGGCACCTGGGTGGCTCAGTCAGCTAAGCCGCTGCCTTCAGCTCGGGTCATGATCCCTGGGTCCTGGGATCAAGCCCCACATCGGCCTCTGTGCTAGGCGGGGAGTCTGCTTCGCCCCCGCCCTGCCTGCCTCTCTGCCTGCTTGTGATCTCTGTCAAATAAATAAATAAAATCTTAAAAAAAAAAAAAAGATAAGCACCACAGTATGAATATTACAATCAGGTTTCACAGATGGCTGCTAAAATTGGGGCATCTTGGTGGCTCAGTCAGTTAAGATTCTGCCTTCAGTTCAGGTCATGCTGCCAGAGTCCTGGGACTGAGCCCTGCATCAAGCTCCCTGCTAAGTATGGAGTCGTCTTCTCCCTCTTTTTCTACCATTCTTCCCTGCTTGTGCTACCTCTCTCTCTCTCTCTCTGTCTCTCTCAAGTAAATAAAATCTTTTTTAAAAAGTGACTGCTGAAATATGTGGGCAAAAATTTGCCAAGAAACAAAATATTGGCAGTCTTAAAATATATCCCCCCACAATATTTATTAATTATTAAGGGAGAATAATAACTGTATGGTGAAGAACCCAGAAGTTCCCATTTCAGCCAAGTGTGTTCAAACTTAACTCTACAAGATATAAGACATACCGACATCACATAGTCTTGTAGGACTGTAAAGCGCACAATACCACTTATGTAGTATAACTGCCGAAAATGTATAATCTTAATCTAATCATGAGGAAACATCAGACAAAACCATGTTGAAAAAGTCTACTGACTAGAACTCATTAAGAGTGTCAGAATCATGAGGGGTGCCTGGGTGACTCAGTTGGTTATCCATCTGACTCTTGATTTCAGGGTTGTGAGATCAAGCCTTGCATCAGGCTCCATGCTGAGCATGAAGCCTGATTAGGTCTCTCTCTCTGCCTCTCCCCATTTATGCTCTCTCTCTCTCTTTAAAAAAGTGTATTTTAGGATTATGAAGTACAAGACTGAGGAACTGTAGAAGATTGGGAGAAACCAATGAGGCACAAGAGCTAAATGCATCAACAAAAGGCAACCTATAGAATGGGAGAAGATATTTGCAAATGACTTATCAGATAAAGGGCAGGTATCCAAAACGTATAAAGAACTTAGTAGTCTCAACACCCAAAAAACAAAAAATCCAGTCACGAAATGTACAGAAAACGTAAATAGACATTTCTCCAAAGAAGACATACAAATGGCTAACAGACAGATGAAAAAATGCCCAACATCACTCCTCATAAGAGAAATACAAATCAAAACCACAATGAGAAACCACCTCATACTGGTCAAATGGTTAAAACCAACAACTCAGGGGCACCTGGGTGGCTCAGTGGGTTAGGCTGCTGCCTTGAGCTCAGGTCACGATCTCAGAGTCCTGGGATCGAGCCCCGCATCGGGCTCTCTGCTCAGCGGGGAGCCTGCTTCTCCCTCTCTCTCTGCCCGCCTCGCTGCCTACTTGTGATCTCTCTCTCTCTCTCTCTCTGTCAAATAAATTAATGAATAAAATCTTTAAAAAAAAAAAAAAGAAAAACTTTAAAAAAATACCTAACAACTCACTAAACAACAGATGTTGGTGGGGATGTGGAGAAAGCGGAACCCTCTTTTACTGTTGGTGGGAATGCAATTTGGTACCACCACTCTGGAAAATAGTATGAAGGATCCTTAAAAAGTTAAAAATAGAACTACCCTATGACCCAGCAATTGCACTACTAAGTATCCATCCAAAGGATACAAAAATACTGATTCAAAGGGGGCACATGCACCCCAATGTTTGTATTGGCAATGTCCACAGTAGCCAAAATAGAGCCCAGATGTCCATTGACCGGTGAATAGATAAAGAAGAAACGGTCTATATATATGATGAAATACTACTCAGCCATAAAAAAGAGTGAAATCTTGCCATTTGCAATGACATGGATGGAACTAGAGGGTATTATGCTAAGCAAAATAAGTCAGAGAAAGACAGGTACCATATGATTTCACTCACATGTGGAATTTAAGAACCAAAACAGATGAACATAGGGGAAGGGGAATTAAAATAGGATAAAAAGAGGGATAAAAATCACAAGAGACTCTTTACTATAGGAAACAAACAGGGTTGCTCAAGGGGTGGGGGATGGGGGGTAACTGGGTGATTGTCATTAAGGAGAACACTTGTAATGACCGCTAGGTGTTATATACAACTGATGAGTCACTAAATTCTGCCCCTGAAACTAATAATACACTATATGTTAACTAAATTTAATTTAAATTAAAACAATTTTTAAAAAAGAACTAAATGTGGTGTAGAATCCTGGAACAGAAAAAGACACTAAGAGAAAAGCTGGTAACATTTGAATGATGTTTGTAGGTTTACTTTTGTGTCTGTGTTCACTTCCTGGCTTTGATCATTGTACTATGGTTTGTAAGTTGTTACCATTACGGGAAAAGGGCATAGAAAATCGCTAATATTTTTGTAACTTTCCCTAAGTCTTAAATTATTTCCAAATAAAAGGTTAAATAGGAGGTCCATTGGTTTGAGACCACGTTGGTAGATATGGACAGTTAACTGTTCTGAAGAATCAAAGAAAAGAGGTATAACTGATGTCTGCCCATTTATGCCAATTAATAGCTTATATCCATGTTGCCGTTGCTGTTGCCTCTGGTTATTAAATTAACAGTAATTATTTCCAGTAGTTTCTCTAGGCTCATTCAAAGTGCTTTAAAAATCTTATTAGAGGGGTTGCTCAGTGGGTTGAGCCTCCGCCTTCAGCTCCGGTCATGATCTCAAGGTTCTGGAATCAAGCCCCAGGTCAGGCTTTCTGCTCAGCAGGGAGCCTGCTTCCCCTGCCACCTTACTCTCTCTCTGCCTGCCTCTCTGCCTACTTGTTCTCTCTCTCTCTCTCTGTCAAATAAATAAATAAATAAAATCTTTTTTTTAAATCTAATTAGAAAATAAAAATGTTATTTCATGGTTTTAATATTCTAATAGTCTTCCATGAGAATAAAATAGCAGATTTTAAAATAAAAATAAAATCCTAAATTGAAAATAGATTTGTCCACACAGTTATTTTGAAGGACATTAGCTGACTCCCACAATTGAACAGATTTCAAACTTAGCTACATGGCTATTTTTCTCCCTCAGAAACTTCCCAAATCTCTAGGTTAAAAAAAGAATCGTTGTAGTTAGCTTATATCTTACCATCTTTTCTGTGTAAATTTCTCTTAACAACCCCTATCCCAGAATCTGTAGGGTGAGTTTCCCTGACATGCCTTGACATGTTAAAATTACTATACATACCCCTAAGATACATGATTCATAAATCACCAAATAATAGCTAAATTAAAATTTTAATGCTTTATTAAAGTATGCTAGCATATCAAAAGCACACCTAAGTATGCTTGTAATAAAACTTTAATGTAATAAAGTGTTAAATTTTATTTTATTTTATTTTATTTTAAGATTTTATTTATTTATTTATTTATTTGTCAGACAGAGATCACAAATAGGCAGAGAGGCAGGCAGAGAGAGAGGAGGAAGAAGCAGGCTCCCTGCTGAGCAGAGAGCCCAATGCGGGGTTCGATCCCCGAATCCCGATCCCCGGACCCTGGGACCACGACCTGAGCCGAAGGCAAAGGCTTTAACCCACTGAGCCACCAGGCGCCCCTAAAGTGTTAAATTTTAAATGCTTTAAAAAGAGCAGGTTCGCACAACTGGCTAATTATTCTACAGGAAGGAAAAATTCTTTTCAAGTGTTAGTTTTTCTTTTTATTTTGCTCTTTGGTATGTTTATTTATTTCGTTTTGGTTTTAATCTTCTTCAGGATGTGGTGGATACACACCCTGGCCTCACGTTCCTGAAAGATGCTCCAGAATTCCACTCCCGCTATATCACCACTGTAAGCTGAGTCTTCTTTTTTCTTAATAGAGATCTATAAGTCTCCTTTGTGCAGGCTTTCAGATATCTATGCAAAAAGTAACCTGAGCTATAATGATTATTTTAAGTGGGAGGAAGGTACAGTAAAATTGAATTAGTTATTTGTATCTACTTTCCTTCTTATTAAGTACCAGTGTATACAGAATTAGAGTAATATATTCATTCTGTCTGGTCTTATGAGGTACACTCTTTGCTTTGTTATTAATAATGATACTCAGTTGATATTGAGCATTTACAAACAGCCTTTCCCAGAAAAGGATGTATCTCAAATTTAGAACTAGAAATGGTAATGAGAAATAGCTTATATATAATCAGAAAAAAAAAAAAAGAATTTAACATAGCATAATCACACTCTCCCATTTTGTGAGGTGTTCCCATGCCCTGTTTCTGTGGCATGGCCTCCTTTGACCAGTCACAGTCAAGGCATGAAGTCAGAGCACACCAGCCTGTGGTGCACATTGCAGCCGTGTCCAGCATTCTTTGCCCTAGCTCCCAGATTATCTCTGCAGGAATTCCAGAGGTGAGCCCCAGGACAAACCCATCCATCACAGCCACACTCAAGTGAGTTAGCCCTTGCATCTGGCTCACACACCCTAATAAGATTACAGGGCGATCACCCCCAAGAAAAATCCTCTCATTCTTAGAGTACTTTTTGTTGGCTGTGAATTTATTGGATTCTGTCAAGTTACAGAATACTACCATTCTTTTTCTCCTTTCAGAACTTCATTCTTGGCTTTTACATTGGCTCTCTGTTGTAAAACTTTGTAAGTCTTTCTTTGAGCCAGAAGGTGTCACTGTCTTCTAAGACTATCTCAGAAGTGATATTTGCCTGTGAAGCACACCACTACTGTTGTGAAGTGCTGCCACAGTCACCCTGGTGCAAGTCACCCTTGTTTCTCACTTGGATTACTTCTACTTGGTCTCCCTGCTTACACCTTCATTGCCCTACAGTGGTCTCCACAAAGCAGAGTAATCCTTTGAAAATGTAAGTCTGTTCATGTCACTCCTCTGTTCAAAGCCTCCAGTTGCTTCCCATCTCACTCAGAGGAAAAGCCAGAGTCCTTGCTAAGACTTCCCATAATCCCCCCACCACACACACACACACACACACACACACACACCACCCCACCCCACCCCCACAACCTCTGTGCTCTCATCTCTCCTGTTACCCTGCCCCTCACTTACTGTGCTTTGCTCACAACTGCATCCTCTCTGTTACTGGAACACACTAACTCCACTTCTGCCTCAGGTGCTTTTCACTTCTTTCCTCTGCCTGAAATGCTCTCTGCAGATACCCACATGACTTCTTCCTTTATTTACTTCATTCCAACTGTGCATTCAGAAATTCCCTTATTAGTGAGGCCTTCCCTAAACACCCTTTACCACCTTCATCCTTCTTTTCCCTCTGTCCCCTCCCCCTACACTCTCTATTCATTTGTTCTACCTTATTTTTCTTCTCAGATTTTATATCATATAATATTTTAAAGCTTAAAATCTCCTTCTCTATGATAGAAATTCCACTGAAGCAGGGAATTTGTCTATGTTTTTCACTACAGTATCTCCAATAACTAGAATAGTGCCTAGCGCATATTAGATAAACAGTATGTATTGAATAAATAAATGAAATTATCCATGCTTAAGAATCCTACACATTGACTCTGGCTTAAACTCCATAGGGAATTACTGAGTTCTGATTGTTGATTGTTCTGTAAATTCAGGGCATGTTAACAGCGTAATTGAGAATCTTAAGAGCTAGAAAAGATCCTAGAGAGAATCCAGCCCAACCCTCTACGAATTCAGAAAATACTCTGTATAGAGGAACTTGTTATTGGAATTTATTCTTAGAAAAGATGTTAAATAGCAGAATTTTAAGATAGAGATAAATTTTCTGTTTCTACACTTTTTATTTTGGTATTTGTTAAAGTACCTTGGACCCATGATGGTCTGTATCATCTAGCAAGTGGTCCCCAGGAATTTATAATTTCAGGGTGAAAAGCCATGAAACAATTTTGTTCACATATAATTCACATTTTCCTAGAAATTCTATTATGTTAATCATTAAACAACTAAATTGGTCAATTAACAATATAATTAATTATCTCTGCTGACATATATTCATGGTCTTTGCATATTATTTATATTTTTAAAACTCACACTCTGTTATTATTATGCTTTTTTATCCTCAATTCACAAAAATAAATCCATTACCCAGAAATAATTACTAAATTGTAAAATACTTGGGATGAAATATTGATAATAGGGCAATTCAGAATAGCATCGTAACAAATAGTAAACAAGATCCCATTGAGAATATAGAATGTGAATCTCTGTGTACTAAGATAAGTGTATCTATTGTAATAACCTCATAGTACCATCTGAAAAAGGAAAGTGCAAATAAAAAGTATTACATGAATATCTGGAAACAGGATTTTTTTTAAAGGTCTGGTTATTTTTTCTCCCTACTGCCTCTTCTGTTGTGAAATCTGGTCAAATAATAGTATGAAGTCATTGGAACTTGTGCATTACTTCAGAGCACAGTTTTTCTAGAGCAAATCAAAATAAGTTTTCTAGTATGAAATTAATGAATGTTGTTAATGGCACAAAAGCGAATGACAAAGACATCATTCTCTATCTTGTTCAGAGCAAAAACTGTTAAGTTCACACTTTCTTAGAAACTTAGCCTCAGAATTAAAGATAAATATCTTAGAAAAAGCAAAATTGATTAATCATTTGACCCTATCGAATGTTATATAATCTCAGTGGCATGTAGTATTAAACAATACATTTTTTTGTTGTCGGCATGCTAGAGTTCTTTTTATCAATTTCACTTTAGTCAGAAGAAACTACTGACACAAAGGATGACACAAATACTAGTTTTAGTGTGACACTCATATGGTGAAATTTGGGCAACTTTTATTTTCTGTTTATCACTGAAAAACCTATGACTTAGGAAAAGACTTTTCATTTGTTTGTTTAGTTAATTATTTTGTCAGCTATTTCCAGACTGGAAAGACAGAGCCCCAACTATGCATACAGCAAAAAGAATATCACCACCCATATAAGAGAATGCACCTAAAGTTACTCCATATTCTCCTTTATTTCCAGAGACAAGTTGGCATTTAAGAAATAGGTCCCTTGATACTGAATGAAAATGAAAATTGGAAATACTAACAAATTAAAGCCCTTGAATTTGCAGTTTTGCATGCTGTGTAAAGAAATTACCAGTGAATAAAAGACTGCTTATCCTAGCTGGCATATGCTGACTTTTTTGAGGAAAGAGGTGCTCATGTGAGTTTTTAAAATGAACAATGAGATTGAAAATACTTCTTTGTGACACTGGTAATGGCAGCAAAGACATTTCTCTGGCGTGCTCAGATGGTATCTTAGTGATAGCTTCAGTGTCTTCATTGGCCTGAAGCCATCACTTTAGG
Organism: Mustela putorius furo; assembly: GCF_011764305.1. Classification (NCBI taxonomy): domain Eukaryota; kingdom Metazoa; phylum Chordata; class Mammalia; order Carnivora; family Mustelidae; genus Mustela; species Mustela putorius. Next base: position 105,598,890 of record NW_025421987.1, on the reverse strand, counting down.
CTGAAATGCCAGGATTTTAATTGTTGAAGACAAGGTACTGATATTTCTTGAGATGACTAAACTGTGGTAGAGACTGCTCATCACCAACAACTTGGCTCTTTCCCCTTTAGAACTTTTCCTCTTGATAGAGAAAGGAGGAAATTTGTATTAGATAGATTTTTTTTTTTTTAAGTCCAAATTCTGCAGAGAACCATGGAGAAATACTTTTTGGAGCCATACTAACCAGAGGGTGACCAGTCAAGAATCTTTTCACCATTCCCCGCCAGGTAGAAGAACCATGCTTCCAGCATTTGAGAATGTTCCTCTGCATAAATTACCTACAGTGAGCCATCTCTGTAATTTTTGTGCCCACATCCACTCCACTTGTCAAAACCTGTCTGACAGCTACCAAACACTTGCTCAAATTTCTGGTGACCTACACTTGTGAATTAGAGGTTTCCGGTTCAGTAGTTATAAGGAAAAAGAAAGGAAACTAATTTAAAATTCAGACTATCAAGGTGACTAGAGATCCCTTGGTAAAAAATTAGCAAATTTCGTTCCACGTATTGGTAATAAAGTTATTCTTACTATTAACAATTCTTTTTTAAAAATTTGCTATTTAAAAACTGGGATTAATTTCTTTTTTATTTACCTAAAAGTAGTAGAACAAAATTAGGGGGAAAAATCAAGGGTAGATGTAGAACCAAGCAGCCACATGTTTTCAACACTAGATGGTGCCCCTACTTAAGTAAGCTAAAATGCTGACTCAGTAATGTGGAAACCAATAAATGTGCTGATGAAGTGGGGCTACTGAATAGAGATTTAGACTATGGAAAAATGGACTACAAGTACATTTTTTCATATTATTAGATAAGTAAGTTAGCAGAGGCTAAAAGTAGAAAACGTTTAACAGTCAACATTTGTGAATTTTAAAAATTCTGTCAAAAAAAACAAAAAATGAATAACAAAATAAGCAAAAATAAATACAGATCAACGCTGTATCATTTTAAGTGTAACACAGTACCTCCATAAATAATACAAAATATTTGAGGCATATATAAATATAAAATTTTGGTAGCTAGGAAACTTAGATTTTAGATAAATTTATATTTAAAATCAAATACTAAGGATAAAAATATAATCATATTCAACATAGAAAATTTTGGTGTAATGATATGTTTTGAAATTGACTTTACTTGAGAGAGGAGACATGGAACTATGATAAATGGTATTCTTACTGTTTATTTTCTATATATAATTTTTGTGCTAAAAATCCTCCATCTTTTTTTTTTTTCTCCATCTTTTTTATATGAACTTTGACACATGAGGTAATGAGCACTGGGTATTATATAAGACTGATGAATCACTAACTTCTACCATACAAATTAATTGTGTGTTAATTAATTGGTTTTAAATTTTAAAAATAAAATTAAAAATTTCTGAAACCAGTAATACATTATATGTTAATTGGATTTAAGTTTAAAAAAAAAATACACTGTTGAGTAAGATACCATGAGTTTGAACTGCATGGACCACTTATATGCAGATTTTTTATAGCACTGTAAATATATTTTCTCTTCCTTATGATTTTCCTAATATTTTCTCTAGCTTGCTTTATTATAAGAATACAGTATATATAGTACATATATAATATACAAGATATGTGTTAATCAACTGTTTACATAATTCATAAGGCTTCCAGTCAACAGTAAGCTATTAGTAGTTAAGTTTGGGGAAGTCAAGTTATAGTGGATTTTCAACTGTACATGGCTGGGGGTTGGTACCCCTACCCCATGAAATCTTGCCGTTTGCAACAACACTAATTGACTTTGAAGACATTATGCTAAATGAAATAAGTCAGAGACAAATATTACATGATCTCTCTCATATGTGGAATCTTAAAAAATAAAACCAAGATAAAGAAAACAGATTGATGATTGCCAGAGGCAAAATGGTTGGAGAGTCAAAAGGTATAAACTTCCAGTTATAGAATAAGTAATAATGGGGACGTAAAGTAGAAACATGGCAATTGTTGTTAATACTATATAGTACTATATAGTACTATGTATAATTAATACCATATATAATGTATTAATATAAATATATTGCGCATTTGAAAGTTGCTAAGAGAGTAAATCTTAAAAGTTCTCATCACAAGAAAAAAAATCCATAACTCAGTATGGTGGCAGATGTTCAGGGGACTTTCTGCAGTGATTATTTTGCAATATGTACAAATATCAAATCATGTCTTACACCAAAAAGTGATATAATGTATATCAGTTATTTCTCAAATAAAAAAATATATCAAGCAATTGATACTGATACTCAGAGCACCATATCAAGCACTGGGTTGCAAGTCAAGAAAGAACTGGTACCTTGGAGTTTGGAGGTGATAATGGTCAAGTTGCACCAGTGTTTAGAATAACACCATAGGATGAACTGAAGGAGACTCACGTGACAGTTGAAGCACAGAAGACAGAGCTCTACCCCAGTGCCTGTTCTGACGCTTCCTGTGGAGTTAGCAGTTGAGCTAGATTCTGAAGAGTCAGGAATTAGCACTACTATAGGATATGGACAACTGGGCAGCAAAAATCTGGGCCATTATTCTGAGGATATGTTTTCCCTGCTCTGTTTGAGAATCACTCTCTTTGCTAAGGAATCCAGAAGGGGAATGGTGGTTTAGTCCCTCATTAGGCCTACTCTTTGGAGAGATGTCCCAATGTTTTCCCTTTTTTGTTCTTGCCCTAAAATAACTTTTAAAAAAGATCTAACCTTTTCCATGATAAAAACCACCAAGGATACAGGATTTCTATTAGATAATCAAAATCAAAGGCAAAGTGTCAAAAAAAAAAAAAAAGGTTGCTTATGATGAGCACTTGTTGTTATATGTAAGTGATCAATCACTAAATTCTGCTCCTGAAACTGGTATTACCCTATATGTTAACTAACTAGAATTTAAATAAAACCTTGAAACCAAAAAGATATAATGCTTCATTTTGGAAGAAAAAAATAAAACTAGTGGGTCATAGGGAAATTAAATGTGTAGGCATAACCCCAGGTAAAACTGACTACGCTGTGGCCTCCTCCCTCCAGGATAGCAGCCAATCCTTCTCCAATCCTCCACTACACCCCAACAAACATGTCATCAATCTCAGACACATTTGCTACCCATTCCCTCCTCTCTCATCCTGTCCAGGGTCTTCTCCAGAGTTTCACATCTGTTATTGAACTCTTTAAACGCTAGCTAATAACAAAATTGCTCATGCCCAAGTAAGGACTTAGTATTAGAGATATCACAGATGTATTTGAGTTTCCAGAAAGAGTCTGGAAGACAAGAAGTCTTTAAGAGTCCAATGAATAAGGCTATAATAACCAGAATAAAGCCGTCTTAAATCATACCATGTTGGCAGCCATTCTTATGACCTATGAGTTGTTAAGCCAACCCAATGTGTATTTCCCACCTCATTTGCCTTCCTAAAATATTCACCCAATAAACACTGCTTGAATCAGGCATCACTATATAAGATGAGAGGTAAATAAAGTGACATCTAGGTAGCTGGGAAATGCAGGCCTGTGAGCAAAGAGTATCTTTATTATTCTTGGAATTATGAGGAATGTGGTGTGGATTTTTAAAATATCATTAGTTTTTATTAGAAATTACACTTTCCTTAATCAGAAAAACAAAACGTAGCTTGGTTCAGGAGACATTCGTAAGATGGCCTTTGGTGAAGTAATACATATCTTCAGTGTTTTTATTTTATTTGTTTCCTTTTGGAACCAGGTTATTCAGAGAATATTCTACACAGTCAACAGATCTTGGAGTGGAAAAATAACTTCGACAGAGATAAGAAAAAGCAACTTTTTGCAAGTATGTCTCTCATTAAAATTCATATATAAAGAACAAGTTAGGGATGCCAAGCTTCTGCCTTCAGGCTATGATACCAGGGTCCTGGGATCAGTCCACATCAGGCTTCCTGCTCAGCAGGGAGTCTGCTTCTCCCTTGGTCTGCAGGTCTTCCTGCTTGTGTGCTTTCTCTCTTCTCTCTCTCTCACAAATAAAAATTTTTTTTAATTTAAAAAAAAATAAAGAACAAGTTAAATAATATTCTTATTTCATTTAACAAATGTTTGAGAGCACTTTGGCTACTTTCAGTCATGAAGCATTTACCAAATACCTGGTGTTGGGGAGATCAAAGATGAATAACAAGGGATTTTTATATCAAGGTACATGGACTAAAAGAAAAGTGCACAGTCACATCTGATGAAAATTTCCACAGAAATGGGTAACAAATATGCAGGGAAGGCCTCACAGAAGGCCTGGCATGTGGTCTTAATCTTGGAGGGTATTGGAAGTTTATCAAAATAAAAAATTAGAAGGGGATTCCAGGTAAAGGGAGCAACATAAGCAAAGCCCCAGAAGCATGAAAGTGTCTGCAGTCTAAGAACAGTCTAAAGCAGCCAGTGGCTCTGCAGAGAGTAACCAGTGATACAGCTTCAGGGGTGAGATGGGCTGGGTTAGGAAAGGCGTTGCAAATGGAATAGAGGGGTTGCAACTTGATCCTTTCAGTAACAACTCTTTATCCAGCTCCTACTAGAGTAGAGAAAAATACTAAAAAGTCCTTTTAAGAAAGAATACTTTCCTTTCAATTATTTTATTTATTTTACCAAATAAGAGAGAAAGTATATAGACCACTAGTGGGAGCCTTTTACCGAGATAATCCTCATGCCTGATTGTTCAAGCTTCCATTAACCTAAAGAAACAATTGTTCATACTTGAAAAGAAATATTTTATTTTCAATGAATCAAACTAAATGAAGCTTAGGCTAATAATACAACCTTATATACTCTTTATTTTTCCCTGTCTTCATCTGGGACAAAGTAATGAAGACTTGGCAAAATTAGCAGCCCATAATTCATATAAAAACCTTTTTTATTCCAAAATGAATAGTAATTATCCTGCCTCTCTCATGGGATGGGATGGGTTGAGATGGCAGTAATTGCATAAAAGAGGCCTTCCACCTTAAGAATGGTAATCCCTCACATTCCCGAAGCACATTAGAGTTTGTAACAGTTTCTGGCTTTACTGTAATATATATATTTTTTTAATTGATAAAATTTGAGGTGCAGATATGGTTGAATGACTTAGATAAGATCTCACAGCAAGTAAATGGCCAGTCTGGAAACAGAAGTGTTCTTTTTAGGGCATCATTTAATTTTTCCCCCTCTTCCCTATCTCTCTCCCACTCTTCCTATTAGTACATTATTCATGAATGTATGCTCATGATTTATATGCTCATAAAGCATTCAAATAATATGAAAATATCTAGAATAATCAGCAGAAGTCACTGTCTACCTCTTCACCCTACAATTTCATTCTTTTTCCCAGAGGGAACCCATCCATACTATGGTTTTATTCCCTTATACGTATACATGGAGTAAACAGTTTTATTTTGTTTCTTTTTTTTTTTTTTTAAAGATTCTACCCATTTATTTGACAGACAGAGATCACAAGTAGGCAGAGAGGCAGGCAGAGAGAGAGGAAGGGAAGCAGACTCCCGCAGAGAGCCCGATGCGGGGCTCGATCCCAGGACCCCGGGACCATGACCTGAGTCGAAGGAAGAGGCTCCAACCCACTGAGCCACCCAAATGCCCCAACAGTTTTATTTTGTATGGCTGCTTTTTTGAGGTGGTTTTTTTTAAGTATATGAGATAATTTTGTTAATTTGGGTTTTTTTTCTCCACTAACAGCATATCTTAACATTCTTTTCATTTCTATGCATATAAATCTTAACTGCTGCATCATCTATGGCGTGGCTCTACCATAACTAAATTATATATTCCCCTATAGAGGATGTTTAAGTTATTTTCAGGTTTTTCCTATTTGCAGTGATGCAGTAAATACCCTTATATTTTCCTTCTGTGTGTACGTAGGTAAGAATTTTTCTAGAATAGACTACTGGAGGGGAAATCCTGGATCAAATGGTATATGCATTTTCAGGGTTGTTTTTTTTTTTAAGATTGTTTATTTTTAAGTAATCTCTGCACCCAAAGTGGAACTCAGATGCACAACCCCAAAATCAAGAGTTGCACGCTCTACCAACTGAGCCAACCAGTAGCCCCAGTGTGGTTTTCAGTTTGATAGATCCTGCCAACTTAGTCTCCTGAAAATCTATACTAGTTCATACTTACACATTCATCAATAGCACAAGTTTTCTGTCTTTTTCATTTGCTGATAATCTGGTAGGCGAGAATGAGAACTCATTCTCAAGATTTGTTTTATTGTATGTATTCTCCTTTATACATGTTAAAGAGCATTTTATAAAATAAAACATTACAAGCAATGTTTGGAAAACAGAAAAATCGTATTTCATCACCCTAATACAACTAATAGCATTTTTGTATGTGTTCTTCTAGTCTCATATAAATGTGCAGATTTTAGGATTTTACAGAATTCTTATTATGTGTAATCTTAACCCATATTTTGCATTTACCACATCATGGTTTTCCTTTGTTTCTGTGGAGTCTTTATAATTTTTACTGGCAACAAAATCTTCCATTAAGACGTTTTACTATAATAGTTTATGTTCTCAACTTGCCAGAATTGGTTTCCCAGTATTTACATTTTGGAATATAATTTCTCATTGAAGCAATCTATCCGCGTTATGAAACAGTCACCTCTCTCCCTTGTAATATTTTTTACCTTGAATTCCATTTTATTTTCCAATAATATTGACACTTTTTTGGGTTAAGATATAGCTAGCATATATTTGTACTTTTTTAAAAACCGCCTTTTAAATTTTATTTTAGAGTTATCTCTTATGGATAGCGCATACCTAGATATGTTTTGGGGGGGTTGGTTTTTATACTCAATCTGAAAATACTTTAATATGGACACTTAATTCATTTACATTACTGTGATTGTTGATGTGTTTAATCTGATTTCTACCATCTCATTTTGTTTTTTCTATTTCTGAAGTTTTTTTATGGCTTCTTAAATCATTCTTTCTGAATCTTTCATTTCTGAAAACATCTTCATTTGTCTGCCCACTTGTATGATAATTACAAGAATTTTAAGAATTCTGGGCTCAAAATTATTGTTTCTGGTGTTTTCCATAGGGACACTCAGTCAGGGGAGCCCCAGTTTAATTTCCAGCACAGGACCCTGCAGCTCCATCCCTATGTCTTCTTTGCCAGGCCACCACACATCAGCACAATGCTATGTATAAGTCACCTTCACAGTAAACTTGATCTCATTACAAAGCCAAACCCTATATGTGGATTTCTACTCTACATAATAGAATAGATGCTCACTCTTCATAATTTTGGAAAGTTACAAGCAGTGTCAGCTTATGACCATGTAATTCAGCCTGTTGTCTAATTGTTCTGGCTTGCTAGTCTGGGACCTTTGATGGGCTACAATCTCCTTGGTAACAGTCCTTCCCTTTCCTTGCTTTTAAATCCTCCACTGCATCTAACCCTTTGCTAAGTGTAATACAGAACTCATAAATGCTTATAGATTGATCATTTGATTAAAGTTTGGAAGAGGTTCCTGATTTGGTACTCAAACCAAAAATTTTAATTCAATTTAAAATTAAACTTTACTAGACCATATAACGGCCAAAGCCGGTTTTCATAATTTTAAAATAAATTAATCTTTCTCTTCATACTATTTCAGACTCTAGCCCTTTTGGAAGAAGAGGAAGATATAAACCAAATCACAGATTACTTCTCCTATGAACATTTCTATGTTATTTATTGTAAATTCTGGGAACTAGATAGTGATCATGACCTCTACATCAGCCAGGCCGATTTATCTCGATACAATGACCAGGGTAAGTCTTTTACAAGTGTTAAAACTTAGCTATTTTGAAAAAGGCAAGAGTTATATGAATTGTTATATGAATGATAAATTCCCATTTCTTAAATTCTTTATCTAATCTGTCCTCTTTAATGAACCAAGAATTTTTAAGTGGGAATGGGTGAAGGTATCAATTTTTTATTTAGAAAGCAAGTATAGGAGAAGGGACTTACAGTAAGTAAACAATTAGAGTCTTTGTTTTGATTACTTGCTGAGTCTTTATAGTGATGTTTATTTTCTAATGATGAATTGAATAAGATTAATACCTATGTAAAATTTATTTGAAAGAGAATATATGTATACCCTTATAAATTTCCCATTTTACAGTGTTTATGAATAGCCAAGGATGAAAATGTTTCTAACTTGACATTGTTTTCCAGGAATCATAAAAACTTACTTTTTGGAATTTAGTTCCTGAGTAAGTATTTTCCCTGCAGATGAATTTTGAGTGCTTTCTTGTATCAGAAAGCAAAAATATCACATATCACATGATATTATCCCCTTTACTTCATTTTTACCAGTAGTAAACTTAGAAACTATTACCTGATGGTTTACTGTTCTTCACCAAGCACCAAAATACATTGACTTGTTTTTTTTCTCATAAGATTGTCCCTGATCTATTCTTAAATGTCTTCTCAAGCACTGCTGATTTTTAAAAAATCAGCCTTTAGCCTTTTAGATGTAGCAAAGTACAAACCTTAAACAAATGCGTTGAATTTCACTTCTGTTATTTAGTATATCTGTGATAAACCATTTATATCTTAAGAAAAGGCTCATTCTATATGATGTCAAGTTTCATAGAACTTTCCATATATAAGAAAGAGTTCTACCTCTCAATTCTCAGGTCCCAACAACATATCAAGAGAAAATACTCATGTGTACTTGTTGATAAACAAGCAGTACTTGTTTAGTACTCTACCCCCTTGTTCAGGTAGTCATAACCTTCCTGTCACCAGAATAGCACAAAAATGGAAATATTCACAGGTGTATCAGGTCAGCTTTATTAGCTCTGCACCTTCTAATCACCAGTGACCAGATCATCTATGTTAACATGTGGCCATGCAAAACCTTACAGGTTCTAAATCATGCTCTCTGGCTGATATACCATAATTCTCACCAAGTCCCAAAATATTGTAGATATACACCTAGGCCCGCATGATGAAGGTGTCACTAAGACCACCTAATTGCCAGTGCACCTGCCTGTCCTAAATGGGACAGCATGATCTTCAATTTTAGGCTAAACTATCCGAATTTTAAAAATACCTTTTTTTTTAAAATTAAGTCCCATGCCTTTCCTATACAGCTCTCTATTTGTCTATCTAGTACGAATTATTAACCCCATAAATCAATGTTCAACAAAGTATAGAGGGTCCTTGTATAAGCTTTTTGGCCAGGCATGGCTCTACTGACCCCCATATTCCTAACATCTTCAGCCAAACTAATTTTACCTTGGGCTGACTGTACCTAACTCTGTGCAGAAGAATTAGATGCTGGTAGCTACTAACTCTCTAATGACTCATCCCTTGTTTCGAAATTGAGGTATACATGCCATTGCCTGGGGCACTTAAAAGAAAGATTCCTGTCCTTACCAAATCCATGGGTCTGAGCTGTACTGGCATATCCTTTCAGTTAAAAGTAAAGCCTTTGGTTATTTTGAACCAATAATGAGGTACACTGCTACAGATTCTCTAGGATCTATCATCAAAAGTAGTATACTGTCTAAAGCTATAATTGTGTCTCTGAGTAAAACCTATGATGGAATTTCTCAAATGATATGTTTTGTTATGTTTTGGACTTTTATGGAATAAGAATATTAGAAAAGTATGTTTCTGGTATGTTTGCGGTATCTTCTATGAAATTCTACTTGAAAGCATTTTCTGTTGTTTTACTCAAAGTCCCTTATATTACGAGCTGCCCTTGAATTTCATGATAGGATAAACTTTGTCTTGTTTTAGAGGAAAAGTTGTCTTATTGAATAAGAGGATCAATACAAATTCTATACGTTTTTGTCGTAGTTGTCCTGATGTTCAGAACTAATCTGGTACTCAGCTACGGTAATACATTCCAGCTATCAGGCATAATCATTTGCCTGTTCTTTTTTTTTTTTTTTTTTTTTAGTGACTGATTAATTGATTATGCCGCCTTAGATTCTTTCAGAAATATAAATTATACATAGGTAAAAACTTAAATACTCCTAACCTCTCATTATTGAAGACTATTATGTTTTAGCTATGTTTTATGCTATTGAAAAGAAATTTGCCAAAAGTATTGCCTTTATGCAACATGTTTCTAACTCACTTTGTACCATTTTGTTTACATTTAGCTTCATCAAACAGAATTATTGAAAGGATATTCTCTGGGGCAGTAACAAGGTAAGAAAAAGCATCTGAGTTTAAAAATGAATTATGGATGTGGAACCTGAGTGGTTCAATGGGTTAAATAAGCCTCTGCCTTTGGCTCAGGCCATGATCTCAGGGTCCTGGGATCCAGCCCCATGTTGGGCTCCCTGCTCAGCCAGAAGCCTGCTTCTCCCTCTCCCACTCCCCTTCCTGTTAACTCTTTAAGGAAAAATGAATAAATTCCAGGTAACACTTTAACAGTCTTATTTGAGCATGACTTCCTGCACACCATGGCTTCATACAAGACAGTAGTAATTCTTTAATTTATGGGCATTAGTCCATTAAATACAGGTAACAGTATTGGTGATTATTTGCATTCAAATTGGAAACCAGACTGCTTTCTTCTTACCTGCATAGGTCTTCTGGTTTCACCCTCCAGGCCTTTGCAAACAATATAGGCAATGGAAGGGATACTCTTTGTTAGGTTTCCAGCCTTCTAATTTTTCTTTGACTTAATTTCCAAAGAAATATGTTGCTTTAGTGGCGCCTGGGAGGCTCAGTGGATTAAAACCTCTGCCTTCAGCTCAGGTCATGATCCCAGGATCCTGGGATCAAGCCCCACATCAGGCTCTCTGCTCTCTGCTCTCTGCTCAGCAGGGAGCCTGCTTCCCCCAATCTCTCTGCCTGCCTTTCTGCCCCCTTGTGATCTCTGTCTGTCAAATAAATAAATAAAATCATTAAAAAAAAAAAAAAAGATGTTGCTTTATTTCTTAGTCTGTCATCCTACTAAATTTATCTGAGTGATTGCTTAGGAAACTTTATGACCATGTGTTTTCTTCAGGGGAAAAACAGTACAGAAAGAGGGAAGAATGAGCTATGCAGACTTTGTTTGGTTTTTGATCTCTGAGGAGGACAAAAGGAACCCAACCAGGTATGACTTTTTTTTTTTTAAACTTAAAATCAATTAATTAACTTAAAAGTATATTATTAGTTTCAGAGGTAGAGTTTAGTGATTCAAGCTGGTATGACTTCTAAATTTCCTTTGCCAGGAATGTCGAACACTTGAACAAAGCTTAAAAAAGTCATGATGTATACTCAGTGGATGCCATCTTGACCTAGGAGCACCAAGATAAATTACACTTAGTGTCTGCCCTCTCAGACTCAATGCATAGTCACGGCATATCAAGAGAAGTGCTTTTACCCCCAGAAACAAAGGTGAAGTGACATGTGAGCTGGCCCTAAAAGTTAAATAGGACTAGGAAGCTTTTATATGGGATGTGGGAATATATATGTTAAGAGTTTTCATCTTGATGGTTCAGTGGTAAATTAGAGAGGGAAAGAAACAAATTGTGGATGACACTTATAGACAAATTAGAATCATCTCTTCCTTTTCCTTGGCACACTCAAACATACCTTGATTTGTAGTTGTGAACATACACATCTGTTTCTTGCCACTAATCTATCTCTTATTTAAGCCAAAATCTAGGTCCCTCTCTTCTTTTATTCCCAGCTTGTGTTAACACAGTACCCAGCACATAGTTTGTGCTTAGTACCAAAGGACGGAGAGGCTACAGTCCTTGGTGCTGCTTGCTAGTATAACTGCCTCAGCTGTCTGTATGTTGGGTCTAGAAGTTATCTAAATGTTGGATACAGGGTTTGGAAATCAAGGAAGTAGAAATAAAAGTAAGCTATTTCTTGGCAGCCTATTAGATTATTTTTAAATAGCTTTGTTTTCCATTTCAAAGAATTTTTTGTCCATTGTTAGACAATTTAGAAAACATGGATAAGCAGAGGAAAATAAATTTTCATACTAATAATTCTAACATGCAGAATAAGAGACTATTAAAAGTTAGTATATATTGTATAGTCTCTTTTATTATATATTTTTACTTACTTTTTAGATATTTAGATTAGTTCCATTGGATTAAGTCTTAATTACCATACACTCCCAAATTTTTATGGAATGCTTTCCAAAACAATAGTTATAGCTAAATGGTTGTTACATCCACTACTTTTTTCACTAACATAAATTCCCCAAAATGGAATTGTTAGGTTAAAAGGGTATAGACATTTTTAAGGGCATTTATAAAAATTACTAAGTTGCTCCTTAGAAAGAGTGTATAATTTTATACTTTTATCAATAAGGTACTGAGCATATTTCCCATAACCCCTACTAACACAGGATGTTTTCCTCTTAAAAATATTTTCCAATTTGATAAATAAAAAGTATAATATTATTTTACTTTGCATTTGATTACTAATGAGGCTGAATTTTTTTTCATATGTATTCAGTCAGTTCTATTTCATTTTAGGCAGCTTGCCTTTTCAAGTCTTTTGCTCATTTCTGCTGAATTAGTTTTTTTAAGTTTATTTTATCATACATACACATTAAATATTTTAAAATACAAAATACATTCAAAATCTTAATAATAAAATTTATTCATAATTCCATGACCCATATTTAACATTGGTATGTCTCCTTTCACTGTTCCTCCCTTTCCCTCTCTAACCCCTCTCTCTCCTCCTTCTCCTCTTCCTCCTCCTTCACTCTTTCTTCCTGCACCAAAAAATACACTGTGCTAAATGGTATCATACTATATAGATTTGTAACATACTTTTTCACATAACAGTGTATTTCCATGCCAATAAGTATGCATTTTTATCATTTATCATTAGTCCACTATTTTGAAAGCTTAGGTTGTTTCAGTTAGATCACCTCAACTTCCAAAGTTTTGCAATTCTTGCCCTTTCAGTGTTGTGTTAACCCTCAGTTTCAATTTTTTATCTCTCATACTTCCTCAATTATGAAAAAGCTTTCCTCAAATAATTCTCACCCATGTTTCCTCTTTATGGAGCTCCTATTATCCCACAAGAACAAATGAAGAGAACTAGAAATGGTAATGAAGAAGATTAATAACAAACTCTATGAACATATACTTGTTCTCTTTTCTTCTCTCAATGTCCTTAAAAAACATAAATTACATAAAGTAATAGAAGAGTGTAGTTTGGGGTTTGTAATATATATAGATACAATATAGTAAAGTAATAATTAGAACAGTGTAGTTTGGGGTTTGTAATCTATAGGTATGTAATAGGTATAGCAATAATAGCACAAAAAGAGGGAAGAAGGAGGAAAGTTATATAGGAGTAACATTTCAGTATCTTGCTGGAATTAAGTATAAATCTGAAGTAAATTCTAAGAAGTTAGAAATGTATATGACAGCCCGTCTTTCTGCCCCATAGGTCCTGTCCTTTAATGAAAGTGCCTTTTTGCTCCAAATAAATAAATAATGTTTCTTTTAAAATGTATATGGCAAGTCCCTAAAGCAACCACTAGAAAATTAACTCAAAAATACATAGTGGAAAAAATCATTAAAAGAATTAGAATGTTACACTTAGAAAATAATTCACTTATTATAAAAGAAAGCAGTAAAGAAAAAGAAAGAAAAAATGCCAAGACAGATAGAAAACAAAAAGTAAATGGCAGATATAAGTCTAACTATATCAATAATAACAATTTATAAATTTGAATGAATTAAGCATTCCTTTAAAAGGCAGAGATTTTCAAACTGGATTTAAAAAACTAATTTTATGCTGTCTACATGAGAAATACTAGATTTAAAGACATAATGGGGAGAAAAAAATAGAAACTAAGTATAGGGATATGTCATGTAAACAACCTTAAGAAACTTGTAATGTCTTTATAAATACCAGAGAATGTAGACTTTAATTCAAAAAATAGTTACTAGAGATGAACAGGAAAACATTACAATTACGTATATGCACCACAACATCAAACCCTAAAATACATGAAACAAAACTGACAGAATTAAAATAAACAATTCAACAATAAGAGCTGAAGACTTCCATACTCCTCTTTCATTGATGGATGAACAACCAGGAAGAAGATCAACAAGGAAATAGAAGTCATGAGCAACACTACAAATAAAACTATAAACCAAATAGACCTAACATATCTATAGAACACTCCACCTAAGAACAGTAGAATATATATTCTTCTCAAGTACACATGGAATATTCTCCAGGATAGAACATGTGTCAGGCCATGAAACAGTCTCAATACAAAAAGAAGTAAAATCATACAAAGCATATTCTCTGACCATAATGGAATAAAATTAACAATAAAGATAGGAATTTGGAAATTTATAAACATGTAGCAACAACACACTGCTTAAATAACCAAAGGATAAGAGAAGAATACATTAAAGGAAATAATTTGAAATGAATGAAAATGAAGGGGAAAGTATCAAAACTTTAAGATGAATAAAATAGCAACACGGAATGCCAAAACTAATGGGATGTAGCAGTGCTACATGCAGTGCTGAGAAATGTATAGCAATAAATGCATATACTAAAAAACAAATGCCTTGAATCAATAACCTAACCTTCTACTTTAAGACACTGTGGAAAAAAGAGCAAATTAAGCATAGCAAACACAAAGATGGAAAGAAGAATGACTGAAGTGCATAAATTAGAGAATAGAAAAACAATAGAGAAAATCAATGGAACCAAAAGTCAGATTTTTTTAAAAAAAGATTAATAAGGCCTTAGGTACACTGGTCAAGGAAAGACGAGATAACATTTAAATTGTTGAGGTCAGAATAAAAGAGGTAACATGAATGTTGACCTTACAGGAATAAAAATATATATATAAAACATAACTTTATACTAACAAGTTAGATAACTTAGACAAAGTGAGCAAATTCTTGGACACTGGTTTGAGATGAAATAAAAACTCTGGATAGGAAAAATAATCCCAGGCTGATACAGCTTAACTGGAAAATGCTATCAAACATTTTTAGAAAGAAAACAAATGAACATGGGGGTGGGGCATAGGGGAGAGGCAGACTGAGAAACAGATTGTTAACTATAAAGAACAAACTGATGGTTAGTGGAGGGGAGGTGGGTGAGGGGATGGGTCAAATATGTGATGAGGTCTAAGGAGTCCACTAGTTGTGATGAGCACCAGGTGTTGTATGTAAGTGATGAATCACTAAATCATATACCTGAAAAAATAGTAATTCTTTACAATCTTCCAAAGAATAAAAGAGTAAAAAACACTTCCAGATTCATTCTACAAGGCCAGTGTTAGCCAGATACCCAAAGCAGATAGTAAAGCAAAGTTGGTTTACCATCTAAAAATCAAATCAATATAATATATCATATTAATAGAATAAATGATTGAAGCCACATGATCATCCTAGTAGTCTCAGAAAAAGCAGTTGAAAAAAGTCCAATACCTCCTCTTGATTAAAAAAAAAAAACAAATAAACTAAAAGTGGAAGGGAATTTCTTTGACCTGATAAAGGATATCTCTGAAAAACCCATAGCTAACAACTAGTGAATAGTGAAAGATTGAAAGCTATTCCCTATGACCAGGAAAAAAACAAAGATGTCTGTTCTTTCAGCATTGTACCGAAGGTTCTAGCCAGGACTGTTAGGCAAATTAATGAAATAAAAAGCATCCAAATTGGAAAAGAAGAAGGAAAACTATCTATTTGAATATAGGAAATCTCAAGAAATCTGTTGAAAAACTATTAGAACTCAGTAAAGATTAAGAAAGTTGCAGGATATAATACAAATTTATTTTAAAAAATCAATTCTACTTCTATGCACAAAGAATGAAAAGCCAAAAATAAGGAAATAATTCCAGTTATAATAACAGCAAAAAGAATAAAATAACTGGAATAAATTTAACAAAAGAAGTATAAAACTTATATTGTGAAAACTGGCCAAAACATTGTTGAAAAAAATTAAGGAAGATCTAAATGAAATGAAGGCATCCCACATTCGTGGAGCAGAAGGTTTAAAAAATAGTTAGAACATCAGTACTCCACAAATAGATTTATAGATTCGAAGCAACTCCTTAGAAAATCCCAGCTACTTTTTGTTGTTTTTGTAGAAATGAAAAAGCTGAATCCTGAATTCATACGGAACTACAAAGAGATCAGAGTAGCCAAAATAATCTTGAGAAAAAAATAAGATCATAGGATTCACACTTACTGATTTCAAAATATACAAAGCTAATGTAAACAAGACAATGCGATACTGGCATAAAGATTGACATGTAGATAAACAGTGTTGAATTAGGAGTCCAGGGGCGCCTGGGTGGCTCAGTGGGTAAAGCCTCTGCCTTCGTCTCAGGTCATGGTTCCGGGGTCCTGGGATCGAGCCCCGCATCGGGTTCTCTGCTCAGCAGGGAGCCTGCTTCTCTTCCTCTCTCTGCCTGCCTCTCTGCCTACTTGTGATCTCTCTCTGTCAAATAAATAAATAAAAATCTTTAAAAAAAAAAAAGAATTAGTCCAGAAGTAAAAATAAATCCTCACATTTATGGCTAGGATATGGCAACAAGGATGCTAAGATAATTCTAAGGGGGAAAAATAGTGTTTTAAGAAAGGGAGAGTTGGATATACATACATACATACAAAAGAAATACCATCACCAGAACTAAGGATTCTAGGTAAGAGATTGCAGCACCTGGATGGAGCACAGAAATAAGAAAAGATGAAAAAGGTAGAAAGGAAAATCTCATATTACCTGTGTCATCCCATCTCTAAAGCCCAGGCAGCCCAGTATGGAGAGACAACCTCTCCATGGGGGAAGGAGAGTGAAGTGAGTGCCCAACTTGACTATGGACTCCAGCAACAGACCCTCCGTGAACACCAATTCCAGACTAGCATCAGTGGGCCCAGCCCAATGACATGCCAGCCCCCATGGACCCAGGCCTCAGACTCACTTAAACACAAAGACTCCACTACACCAGACTCCAGGCAAGCGACTGTACACCATTCTCCATAATTGTCCAGCACCAGGTTTGCCACTGCAACCTCAGGCTTGCCCTAGTGCCAGATCAACCCCTAGATCCCTAGGCTCCAGTAAAACCCAGTAGACCTCAATAATGACCAGCCCCAAGAGATCCAGGCTCCAGGTCCACTACTGCAGACTTATACTGCAGGCATCACAGACCCATCCCAAAAGTAGGCCATACCTTGCAGACTCTGGCTTAAGACCCAGTTACTACCATATTGGCCCCCATGGACCCAGGCACAAGCCCAGTCACCTGCTTACCTTGGCCTCCTGATTCTAGCCATAAACTCACCCAAAGACCCCAGGAGGCAGCTTGCCCAGAGTCAAGACTCAGACTGCTAAAGGGCATTCCCTGCCAAAGTCAGTCTTTAGAGACTGAAAGCGATGCCTGCTTTTTTAGATGCAGTGACACTAATGCAGTGTTACAAGGATCTTGGATAACCAAGAGAATGTGACACCACCAAAGAAACAAAATACTAGTAACTGACCTAAAGAAATTGAGATCTGCAAACTGTGTGTCAAAATTCAAAATAATCATCTTAAAAAATTTCAGTGAACTTCATAAGAAAACAAAGAACTGAGCAAATTCAGGGAAACAGTGCATGAAGAAAATGAGAAGTGCAACAAAGAGAAACCATAAAAACAAGCCAAAAGGATATTTTGGGGATAAAGAACACAATGACTGCACTGAAAAATTCCACAGATAGCTTCACCAACAGACTCTATTAAGCAAAAGAAAGAATTGGTGAGCATGAAGACTGGTCAACTGAAATTAACCCAGTCAGAGGAAAGAAAAGGAAAAGAAAAAAACAAAAAAGAGAGCAAAAAATCCTAGAAGAGTTACAGGACACCACTAAAAGAAACAATATTCATATTAATGGGGGTCCCGAAATACAGATAAAGAAAGGAAGAAAACTTATTTAAAGAAATAATGACAGAAAACTTTACTAATCTGTAATCTGGGGAGGGAAATGAACATCCAGATCTGTGAAGTCCAAGGAACCCCAAACATAAAATATAGAGGTCTTCACCGATACACATTATAAGCAAATTCTCAAAAGTCAAAGATGGAATTTTGAAAACAGCAAGAGAAAACCAACTCATCATGTACATGGGAATCCCTAGCAGTGGATTTCTTAGTAGACTACCTTGCAGACCAGGAAAGAATGGGATTATATATTTTAAGTGCCAA
This sequence comes from Mustela putorius furo, assembly GCF_011764305.1. Taxonomy (NCBI): domain Eukaryota; kingdom Metazoa; phylum Chordata; class Mammalia; order Carnivora; family Mustelidae; genus Mustela; species Mustela putorius. The sequence continues at coordinate 105,580,694 of NW_025421987.1, read as the reverse complement.
AGGAAAAACTGCCACCCAAGAACACTATACTTGGCAAAGCTGTCTTTCAGGAAAAAAAAGGAGAGATAAAGACTTTCTGAGTCGAACAACATCTTTGAGAGTTCATCACAATAGACCAATAGACCTGTCTTACAAGAAATGCTAAACAGAGTTCTCAAGTTGAAAGAATGCCAACTACAAGGAGAACATATGAAAGTTTAAAACTCACTGTAAAACTAAGAATATAGTCAAATTCAGAATACTCTAATACTCCAATAGAGTGCATAAATCACTTTTAACTCTGGTATATAAGTTAAAAGAGAAAAGTATCAGAAATAACTACATCTACAATAATTTGATCCTGGATACAGAATATAGAAATAAATTGTGATATCAATAACAAATGTTGGGGAAGGAAAAGTTAAACCATACAGATTTTGTATGCAATTGAACTTAAGTTATTGCCAACTTAAAATAGATTGTTAGAACTATGTTTTATTGGAAGCTTAATGTTAACCAAAAATAAACCTATAGTAGATACACAAAAGATAAAGTAATCAAAGTATACCACTACAAGAAATTAACAAATAACAAAGGATGATAGCAAGAAAGGAATAACAGAATTACACAGTAGTCAAAACCAATTAACAAAACGACGGTACTAAGCCCTTGTATATAATTACTTTAAATGTAAATGGATCAAAATAGCCAATCAAAAGACACAGAGTGGCTAAATGGATTAAAAAACAAGATCCCACAATATGCTGCCTATTAGGGACTCATTTTATCTCTAAGGACACACATAAGCTAAAAGTGAAGGGATGGGAAAAGATCTTCCATTCAAATGGTAACCAAAAGAGAGCAGGGTGACATTACTTAATATCAGACAAAATAAATGTTAAGTCAAAAGAAAGCCATTATATAATGATAAAAGGGTTGATTCATCAAGAGGATACAACAACTGTGAATATATATGCTCCCAATATTGGAGTACCTAAGTGTATAAAGTAAATATTAACAGAACTGAGAGGGGAAATAGCAGTATAATTATAGGGGGCCTCAGTAGCCTACTTGCAAAAATGAATAAATCATCCAGATGAAAAATTAGGAAACAGCAGACTTGAACAACACTACAAACCAAATCATTCTAACAGACATATGCAGAGCATTCCATCCAACAGCAACAAGATAACACATTCATTTTAAGCATGCACAGAGAATTTTCCTGGATAGATCATATGTTAGACCACAAAACAAGTCAATAAATTTCAGAAGATTGAATTATATCAGGTATCTTTTCCAACCACAGTGGTTTAAAAAAAAAAAAAGGCTAGAAGTCAATAGCAGGAGGAAAATCGCAAATATGTTGAAAGTGAAAACACTCATGATCAATTAGTCAAAGAAGAAATCAGAAGTGAAATCAAAAAGTATCTTGAGACAAATAAAAATGGAAACAAAACATAGCAAAACTTATGGGATGCAGCAAAAGCAGTTCTAAGAGTGAATTTTAATAAATGCCCATAGTGGGTGCCTGGGTGGCTCCATGGATTAAGCCTCTGCCTTCAGCTCATGTCATGATCTCAGGGTCCTGGGATTGAGTCCCACATCAGGCTCTCTGCTCTGCGCCCCACCTCACCCCTCTCTTGCCTCTCTGCCTATTTTTGATCTCTGTCAAATAAATAAATGAAATCTTTTAAAAAATAAATAAATAAAAATATAAATGCCCATAGTAAGAAAAAAAGAAAGACCTAAAATAATCTAGCTTTTATGCCTCAAGAAACTAGAAAAAGAGCACACCGAACCTAAAATTAGTAGAAGGAAGAAAATAATAAAAATCAGAAATAAATGATATACAGACTAGAAAAACAGTAGAAAAGATCAATGAAAATAAGAATTGTTTTTTTGAAAAGATAAAATTGACAAATCTTAGGCCAAGGAAAAGAAGACTTATAAATTATACGTGAAAGAGAAGATATTACAATTGATTCCACAGAAATAAGATCACAAGATACTATGAAGATTTATATGCCAACAAAATTGATAACATACAAGAATGGAAAAGTTCCTAGAAACATACAACCTACCAAGACTGAATCCTGAAGAAATAGAATATCTGAACAGACCAATAATGAGTAAGGAGATAGAATCAACAATTAAAAACTTTTTTTTTAAGATTTTATTTATTTATCAGAGAGGGCGGGGGAGAGAGCGAGCACAGGCAGACAGAATGGCAGGCTGAGGCAGAGGGAGAAGCAGGCTCCCTGCCGAGCAAGGAGCCCGATGTGGGACTCGATCCCAGGACACTGGGATCATGACCTGAGCCGAAGGCAGCTGCTTAACCAACTGAGCCACCCAGGCGTCCCAACAATTAAAAACTTTCAAAAAAAAAAAAAAAAGCCCAAGACCTGATGGCTTTATGGGTAAAGAAAAATAAATGCCAGTGCTTCCCAAACTCTTCTCAAAAACTGAAGAGGAGGGAACACTCACAAACTCATTTTACAAGGCCAGAAATAAATACCCTATTCCAGAGCCAAAGATACTACAAGGAAAGTATAGACCAATATTCCTGATGAACATGGATGCAGAAATCCTCAACAAAATGCTAGCAAACCAAATTCAACAGCACAATAAGAGGATCATACACCATGATAAATTGGGGGTTATCCCTAGGGCAAAGACGGTTTAACATACGCAAATTAGTAAGTGTCAGATACAACATTAACAGAAGTGAAAAAATAATATGATCAACTCCATAGATACAAAAAAAATTTGACAAAATTCACAATATTTCATAATTTAAACACACACACACACCCAGCGAAAAGAAAGAATGTACCTCAACAAAATAACGGCTCTATATAACAAGCTCACAATTAACATCATACTCATTGGTGAAAGCTGTCAGCTTTTCCTAAAACTAAGATCAGGAATAAGCACAAGGATGCCCACTCTTGCCACTTATTCAACTGGAAGTTGAACTGGAAGTCTAGCCAGAATTTTTAGGCAAGATAAAGAAAAGGCTTCCAAATCAGAAAGGAAGAAGTAAAGCTTTTTTCTTTTTACAGAAGAGATAATCTTATACAGTTGACCCTGTAACAACACGAGTTAGGAGCACTGACCTCCTACACAGTCAGAAATCCACATTTAACTTTTGACTCCCCAAAAGCTTAACTACTAATAGCATACTGTTGACCAGAAGCCTTCCTGGTAACTTAAACAGTGGATTAACACATATTTGTATGTTACATTTATTATATACTGTATTCTTAGACAGTTAAGCTAGAGGGAAAAGAGTTAAAAAATTATAAGGAAGAGAATATACATTTATTATACTGTACTTACCAAGAAAAGGCCATGCAATTCAAACCCATGTTGTTCAAGGATCAATTTTATATATAAAACTCTAAAGGCTACCAAAACACTATGAGAACTAATGAACTAATTTAGTGAAGTTGCAGGATACAAAACCAATCTACAAAAATCAGTTCCATTTGTACATACTAATAAAGTATCTGGAATAAAATAAAACAATCTCATGTACAATAACATCAAAAAAAATTGTAGGACTACATTTAACCAAGGAGGTCAAAGGTTTGTGCACTGAAATCTATAAAATCTTAATGAAAGAATTTGAAGAGGACACCAAAAAAAAAAAAAAAAAAAGGAAGGAAGAAAGAAAGAAAGAAAAAGGAAGGATATCCCATCTTCATGGATTAGAAGAGTTAATAATATTAAAATACTCTCCAAAGCTGTCTGCAGATCAGTGCAGTCCATCTCACAATTCCAGTGACATTTTTCACAAAAGTAGACAAAACAATCCTAAAGTTCATTTAGGATCACAAAAGACTGCAAAGTGCAAAAGCAATCTTGAGCAATAAGAACAAAGCTAAAGGCATCATATTATCTGATTTCAAAATATACTACAAAGCTACACTCATCAAAAAAGCATGGTATTGACAGAAAAACATCAAAATATAGACTATATAGAGAGCCTATAAATAGATCCCTGCATTTATGGTCAATTGACCTTTGACAACAGTGCCACAAACACACATGAGGAATGGAAAGTCTCTTCAATAAAGGATGCTGGGAAAACTGGTTATCTCCATGAAGAAGAATTAAGTTGGACACTTACCTCACTTCATTAAAACAACAACAACAAAAGCCTCAAAATGGATTAAAGAGTTAAATGTAAGGCCTGAAACTAAAACTACTAGAAAAAAAAAAAAAACACAGAGAACAAGCTTCTTGGCATTCATCTGTACAATTTGATCTTTTTTATATGATCCAAAAGCACAGGTGAAAAAAATGCAAAAATAGACAGTGGGATTGTATCAAACTAAAAAGCATCTAGTAGGAAAAGATCAAGAGTAAAAACAGCCTACAGAATGGGAGAAGATATTTGCAAACCATACATCTGATAACTCAACATCCAAAATATATAAGGAATGCAAACAATTCAATAATAAAACAACTCAGTTTAAAAATGGACAAATGCAGGAGTACCTGGAGTATCAGTTAAGCATCTGACTCTTAATTTTGGCTCAGATCATCATCTCAGGGACATGAGATCAAGCCCCACATCAGGCTTTCTGCTCAGTGGGGAGTCAGTTGAAAATTCTCTCTCTACCACTCCATCTCCCTCTGTCTCTCCCCTCACCCCCTGCTTACACACACACACACACTCTAAAATAAGTAAATAAATCTTTTTTTTAATGGGGAAAGGCAAAATCAACATATAGAAATCTTGCATTTCTGTGTATACAATAATGAATCAACAGAATGAGAAATCAAGAAATCAATTCCATTTATAATTGTACCAGAACCCATAAGATACTTAGGAATAAACCTAACCAAAGAGGTAAAAAAAAGATCTGTACCCTGAAAGCTGTAAAACACTGATGAAAGAAATTTAAGATGACACAAAGAAGTGGAAAATCATTCCATGCTCATGGATTGCAAGAAAAATATTGTTAAAATGTCTATACTACCCAAAGCAATCTACGCACTTAATGAAATTCCTATCAAAATACCACCAACATTTTTCATAGAGCTAGAAACAAACAATCCTAAAATTTGTATGGAACCACAAAAGACCCCAAATAGCCAAAGGAGTCTCAAAAAGCAAAGCTGGGGGCATCACAATTCCAGGCTTCAAGCTACATTTCAAAGTTATAGTGACCAAGATGGTATGGACCGACACAAAAACAGTCAGTGGAACATAACAGAAAATCCAGAAATGAACTCACAACTATACAGTCAATTAATCTTCAACAAGGCAGGAAAGGATCTGCAATGGAAAAAAGACAGTCTCTTCATCAAATGGTGTTGAGAAAACTAAACAACAACATGCAGAAGAATGAAATTGGACTACTTTCTTACACCATACACATACATAAATTCAAAATGGATGAAAGACCTAAATAAATCCATCCAAATCCTAGAGGAGAACACAGGCAGTAAACTCTCTGACCTTGGCTTTAGCAGCTTCCTACTAGATCCATGTCCTGAGGCAAAGGAAACAAAAGCAAAAATGAACTGTTGGGACTTCATCAAAATAAAAAGCTGCACAGTGAAGGAAATAATCAACAGAACTAAAAGGCAGCCTACAGAATGGGAGAAGAAATTTGCAAATGACATATCTTGTAAGGGGTTAATATCCCAAATATATAAAGAATATATCAAACTCAACACCCAAAAGAGAAATAACCCAGTTTAAAACTGGACAGAAGAAATGAATAAACATTTTTCCAAAGAAGACCAAACAGATGACTGACAGACACATGAAAAGATGCTCAGTATCACTCATCATCAGGGAAATACAAATCAAAACTACAATGAGATATCACTTCACACCAATCAGAATGACTAAAATTAGTAACACTGGAAACAACAGATGCTAGTGAGGCTGTGGAGAAAGGAGAGCCCTCTTACACTGTTGGTGGGAATGCAAACTGGTGCAGGCACTCTGGAAAATACTAAGGAGGTTTCTCAAAAATTAAAATTAGAACTACCGTATAATCCAGCAGTTGCACTATTAGGCATTTATTCAGAGGATACAAAAATACTAATTCAGAGGTAGACACGCATCCCAGTGTTTATAGTAGCGTTATCAGTAATAACCCAAGCTATGAAAAAAGCCCAGATGCACATCGACTAATGAATGGATAAAGAAGATATCCATGGGATTCTCCTCAGCCATAAAAAAAGAGTGAAATCTTGCCATTTGCAATGACGTGGATGGAACTAGACTATTTTGCTAAGCAAAATTAAGTCAGAGAAAGACGAATATCATATGATTTTACTCCTAAGTGGAATTTAAGAAACAAAACAAACATGAGGGCCAAGGAAGGCAAACCAAGAAATAGACTCTTAACCATAGAGAACAAATTGAGGGTTACTGGAGGGTTGGTGGATGAGGTGATGTGTTAAGTAGGTGGTGGGTATCAAGGAGGGCACTTGTGATGAGAACCAGGTGCTATAAGTGATGAATCACTAAATTCTACACCTGAAACTAATATTGCAGTATATGTTAACTAGCTAGAATTTAAATAACAACTTGGCAGGAGGAGAAAAAAATGTAATAAAAAGTAAAATGGGGGTGGGGGCACCTGGGTGGCTCAGTGGGTTAAGCCTCTGCCTTTGGCTCAGGTCATGATCCCAGGGTCCTGGGATTGAGCCCCACATCGGACTCTGCTCAGCGGGGAGCCTGCTTCCCCCTCTCTCTCTGCCTGCCTCTCTGCCTACTTGTGATCTCTCTCTCTCTCTATGTGTGTGTCAAATAAATAAAATCTTAAAAAAAAGAAAGAAAGAAAGAAAGAAAAAGTAAAATGGGCAGAGGACCTGAATAGACATATCTCAAAATAGCCAATAGAGAAGAAGTTAAGATGGCAGAGGACTAGGGGGACCCTAAGCTTCTTTCATCCCTCCAATACAAGTAGATAGTTATTGAATCACTCTGAACATCCAGGAAATCAATCAGAGATCTGAGAAAACAAATACTGCAAGTCTACAAGTAGAAAAACAACCACTGTTTGTGGTTGTTTGGAAGATAGAAGATACAGAGACTTGAATCTGGTGTGATATAGCTGATACCACAGAAGGGACAGAGCCTACTTAAGAAACCTACCTCAAGGGGCGCCTGGATGGCTCAGTTAAGCCTCTGCCTTCCGCTGGGGTCATGATCCCAGGATCCTGGGATTCCTGGGATTCCTGGGATTCCTGGGATCGAGCCCTGCATTGGACTCCCTGCTCAGTGGGAAGCCTGCTTTTCCTTCTCCCACTCCCCCTGCTTGTGTTTCCTCTCTCACTGTGTCTCTCTCTGTCAAATGAATAAATGAAAATCTTAAAAAGAAGAAGAAGAAGAAGAAGCCTACCTCAAAGTATTACAAGCAGCAAAGTGCAAAATCGAAACTTTTTGAAGTCTGCTCCAGTGCTCCAGTGGGGGACATGCCTAGGTTAAAGGTGCTCAGGTGGAGAAGTGGGGCAGAATCCCAGGTGTGACAGCCCGGTCTGAGGATCCCTGGGGTTGAAAGACTAACATGTCATGCCTAAGTGCAGCAGAATTCTCAGGTATAAGAGCAGGGAAGCCAGCTGAGAAGGGTGAGTCTACATGCTAGCTTTTTGCTCTGTGTCGCCATAAAGTGGAACTACTGCAGAGCTGTACAATCACTCCCCTGGGATGGGTCCAACAAAAAGCAGAAGTGAGATGAGACCCTCCCTGAAGGGAACAGTGCAGTCCTAGCCACAGCATTCCCTAAAATTTGGAGTTGAAACTCAGTCCTGTGCCTGAGATTAAAATGCTTGGTCACAGGCTGGATGAACACAGAATTTTGATGGAAACCAGAGAGACAAGACTGGTTGTTCTTCTGTGAGGGTTCACTAAAGACTAGGGGTTGCTAATATTCTGCTCTGGGGCCAGAGAGCCAGGTGTTGCCATCCTCATCCCACCCCTCAGTGCTAAAAACCTTCGGGGAGCAAAACAGCACCACCTACTGGAACCCAGAGCCACTTAGCCTGAGCCCTGCTTCCCTCCACACTTTGAAGCACATTTCCACTAGGGCAAATCCACCTGAGAATCAACACAACCGGCCCCTTCTCCCAGAACACCAACAAAACCAACTCACTTGAACCAACTTGATTGATCATAGAGGGCTGCAAAGCTTTAGCTCTTCGGGAAAACAGTATATAACATTCGTTGTGTTTTTAGTCTTTAGTCTTTAGTAATTCTTTTTTCAATTATCTTTTCAATTTTTTATTTTTCGATTTTTTTTACGTATACTTCATGTATGCTTTTTTATTTTTGTTTCCTTTCATTTTATGTTATTTCATTTTATCTATATATAAACATATATATGTTATTCTTTCTAATTTTAGGAACTGCTTTCTTTTAACAAGTGGACCAAAACACACCCAGGATCTAGTTTTTTTGTTTATTTGTTGTTGTTGTTGTTGTTGGGTTTTTTCTTTTTCTTTTTTTTTTTTTCTTTTCTGGACAAAATGACAAGATAGACAAATTCACCCCAAAGGGAAAAAAACAGGAGATAGTGTTCAGTCAGGGATTCATCAATATGGATATAAGTAAGCTGTCTGAAATGGAATTTAAAATAATTATAAGGATACTAGCTGGGCTTGAAAAAAGCATAGAAGACAGTGGAGAATTCCTTACTATAGAGACAACTAAAATCTAGTCAGGCTAAAATTTAAAATGCTGTTACCAAGATACAGTCTCAAGTGGAGACCATAAAAATGAAAATGAACAAGTAGAGCAATGAATCAGTGATATAGAAGATAAAATTATGTAAAACGAGCAGAAAAGAAGAAAGAAAATGAAAACTATTAGATCACAAGTGTAGACTTAAGGAACTCAACAATTCCATTAAGGGAAATAATATCCATATTATAGGAGTCCCAGAAGATAAAGAGCAGGAAAAGGGGGCAGCAGGTTTATCTGAGCAAATTATACTGAGAATTTCCCTAATCTGTGGAAGGAAACGCATTCAAGCACAAGAAGCACAGAGAACTCCCCTCAAAATAACAAAAATAAGTCAACTCAACAAAGTGAAACTTGCAAATTAAAAAAAATAAAGAGAAAATCCTGAAAGCAGATCTGAACAAGAGGTCCTTAATCTAAAGGGTAGACACATAAGGTTGGCAGCAGACCTGTCCAGAGACCTGGCAGGCCAGAAAGGACCTTCATAATACATTGAATATGCTACCTGGGAAAATTACCCTACCTAGAACACTTTATCCAGCAAGGCTGTCATTCAGAATAGGAGAGAGAAAGCATTTCCAAAACAAAAACTAAAAGAATTTGTGAACACTAAACCATCCCTAAAAGAAATATTAAAGGGGACCCTTTAAGAAGAAAGCCCAAAAGTAACAAAGACCAGAAAGGAATAAACAATCTATAGAAACAACAACTTTACAGGTAATACAGTGGCACTAAATTCATATCTTTCAATAATTATTCTGAATGTAGACAGACTAAATGCTTCGATTAAAGGACATAGGGAATCAGAAAGATTAAAACAAAACAAACAAACAAAAAGACCAAGACCCATAGATATGCTGCTTACAAGACTCATTTTAGACCCAAGGACACCTCCAGATTGAAAGTGAGGGGGTAGAAAACCATTTATTGGGCCAATGGACATCAAAAGAAAACTAGAGTAGCCGTCCTTTTATCAGACAAACTAGATTTTTGAACCAAAGACTGAAATAAAAGATGAAGGACACTCTATCATAATTAAAGGGTCTATCCAACAAGAAGATCTAGCAATCGTAAATATTTATACCCCTAATTTGGGATTACCCAAATATATGAATTACTTAATTATAAAATTAAGGAAATTCATTGATAATAATACAATAATAGTAGGGGACTTTAACACCTCACTACAGCAATGGACAGATCATCTAAACAGAAGATTAACAAGGAAACAAGGGCTTTGAATGACACACTGAACCAGATGGACTTAACAGATAGAGTCAGAGCATTTCATCCTGAAGCAGCAGAGTACACATTCTCTCTGAGTACACATGGAGCATTTTGCAGAATAGATAAAATATGGGGTCACAAATCAGGTCTCCACCAGTGCAAGATTTGAGATATACCATTCATATTTTCAGACCACAGTGTGATGAAACTTGAAGTCAACTACGAGAAAAAATTTGGAAGGATCACAAATACATGGAGGTTAAAGAACTCACTAAACAATGAATGGGCCAGGGGCGCCTGCATGGCTCAGTGGGTTAAGCCGCTGCCTTTGGCTCAGGTAGTGATCTCACGGTCCTGTGATCGGGCCCCACATCAGGCTCTCTGCTCAGCAGGGAGCCTGCTTCCCCCTCTATCTCTGCCTGCCTCTCTGCCTACTTGTGATCTCTGTCTGTCAAATAAATAAATAAAATCTTAAAAAAAAAAAAAGGATGAATGGGCCAACAAGGAAATTAAAGAAGAATTTTAAAACCACATGGAATCAAATAAAAAGGAAAACAACAATTCAAAACCTTTGGGAGGCAGCAAAGTATATAGCAATACAGGCCTTCCACATGAAACAGGAAATACACAGCCTAACCTTACACCTAAAGCAACTGGAAAAAGAACAGCAAATAAAGCCTAAATCCACCAGAAGAAGAGAAATAATAAAGATTAGAGCAGAAGTCAATGATACAGAAATTTAAAAAAAAAAACAACCAGTTGAGATCAACAAAGCTGGGAGCTGGTCCTTTGAAAGAATAAGATTGATAAATCCCTAACCAGACTTATCAAAAAGAAAAGAGAAAGGACCCAAATAAATAAAACCATGAATGAAAGAGGAGAAATTACAACCAATACTGAAGAAATACAAACAATTAGAGTATTATGAGCAATTATATGCTGACAAATTAGGCAGTCTGAAAGAAATGGATAAATTCCTAGAAGCATTATGAACTACCAAAACTGAAACCAGAAGAAATAGGAAAACCTGAACAGACCAATAACCAGCAAAGAAATTGAATCAGTAATGAAAAATCTCCCAACAAACAAGAGGCCAAGGCTGGGTGGATTCCCAGAGGAATTCTACAAAACATTTATAGAGTTAATAATACCTATTCTTCTGAAACTGTTCCAGAAAGTAGAAATGGAAGGAAAACTTCCAAACTCATTCTGTGAGGCCAACCAACATTACCTTGATCCAAAAAAACAGACCCCATTATAAAGGAGAATTAAAAACCTGTATCTGTGATGAGCACAGATGCAGAAATTCTTACCACAATGCTGGCTAGTAGGGTCCAACAGTACATTAAAATGATTAGTCACCATGACCAAGTGGGATTTATTCCCAGGCTGCAAGTTTGGTTCAATATTTGCAAATCAATCAATGCGATACACCACATTAATAAAGGACAAGAACCATATAATCTTCTCAATAGATGAAGAAAAAGCATTTGACAAAATACAGCATCCTTCCTTAATAAAAACCTCAACTATGCAGAGATAGAGGGAACATACCTCAACATCATAAGGTCATGTATAAAAGATCTACAAGGAATATCATCCTCAATGGGGAAAAACTGAGAGCATTTCCTCTATGAGCCGGATATTCACTCTCACCACTGTTGTTTGACATAGTACTGGAAGTCCTAGGGTTGCAATCGAACAACAAACCAGAATCAAAGGCATCCAAATTGACAAATAAGTCAAACTTGCACTCTTCACAGAAGTGATAGTTTATGTAGAAAACCCAAACACTCCACCAAAAACTTTTTAGAACTGATACAGAAATTCAGCAAAGTCACAGGATATAAAATCAATATACAGAAGTCTGTGGAATTTCTATACGCTAACAATGAAGCAGCAAAAAGAGAAATTAAGGAATCGGTACCATTTATAATTGCACCAAAAAAAGAAAGAAAGAAAGAGCAAGCTGGTGGCCTCATAGTTCTAGACCTTAACCTGTATTACAAAGCTGCAATCATCAAGCCAGTATGGTACTGGAATAATAATGGACACGTAGATCAGTGGAACACACTAGAGAATCCAGAAATGGACCCTCAAATCTATGGTCAACTAATCCTTGACACACAAAGAAAGAATATCCAATGGAAAAAAAAAGACAGTCTCTTCAACAAGTAGTGTTGGGAAACTGGACAACAGCATACAGAAGAATGAAACTGGACCACTTATACCATATGCATAAATAAGTTCAAAATGGATGAAAGACCTAAATGTGGGACAGGAATCCATTAAAACCCTAGAGGAGAACACAGACAGCAACATCTTTGACCTTGGCCACAGCAACTTCTTGCCAGACATGTTTCCAAACGCAAGGGAAACAAAAGCAAAAATGAACTATTGAGACTTCATTAGGATAAAAAGCTTTTACACAGCAAAGGAAGCAATCAACAAAACTAAAAGGCAACCTACAGAATGGGAGAAGATATTTGCAAATGATATATCTGATAAAAGGCTAGTATCCAAAATCTATAGAGAACATATCAGGGCGCCTGAGTGGCTTAGTGTGTTAAGCCTCTGCCTTTGGCTCAGGTCATGATCTCAGGGTCCTGAGATTGAGCCCCGCATCAGGCTCTCTGCCTAGCGGGGAGCCTGCTTCCTCCTCTCTCTCCCTACTTGTGATCTCTCTGTCAAATAAAATCTTTAAAAAAAAAAAAAAAAAAAAAAAAGAACATATTGGGGCGCCTGGGTGGCTCAGTGGGTTAAGCCGCTGCCTTCGGCTCAGGTCATGATCTCAGAGTCCTGGGATCAAGCCCCACATCGGGCTCTCTGCTCAGCAGGGAGCCTGCTTCCTCCTCTCTCTCTGCCTGCCTCTCTGCCTGCTTGTGATCTCTGTCTGTCAAATAAATAAATAAAATCTTTAAAAAAAAAAAAAAACCATATCAAACTCAACATCTGGAAAACAAAAAAATCCCATCAAGAAATGGGCAGAAGACATGAACAGACATTTTCCCCAAAGACGACATCCAGACAGCTAACAGACGCATGAAAAAATGCTCAACATCGCTCAGCCTCGGTGAAATAGAAATCAAAACCACAATGAGATACCTACCATTTCACACTGGTCAGAATGGCTAAAACTAACAACTCAGGAAACAACATATGTTGTTGAGGATGTGAAGAAAGGGGAACCCTCTTACAATGTTAGTGGGAATGCAAGCTGGTACAACCACTCTGGAAAACAGCATGGAGGTTCCTCAAAAAGTTAAAAATAGAACTACCCGGGGTGCCTGGGTGGCTCAGTGGGTTAAGCCGCTGCCTTCGGCTCAGGTCGTGATCTCGGGGTCCTGGGATCGAGTCCCGCATCGGGCTCTCTGCTCAGTGGGGAGCCTGCTTCCTCCTCTCTCTGTCTGCCTCTCTGCCTACTTGTGATATCTCTCTGTCAAATAAATAAATAAAATCTTTAAAAAAAAAAATAGAACTACCCAGTCCAGTAATTGCACCACTAAGTATTTATCTAAAGGATACAAAAGTTGCAATTTGAAGGGGCACCTGCACCCCAATGTTTATAGCAGCAGTGTCCACAATAGCTAAAATATGTATGGAAAGAGTCCAAATGTCCATTGACAGATGAATAGATAAAGAAGTGGTGTGTGTCTACACACACATGCACACTGACACACACACACACACACACACACAAACAGAATATTACTCAGCAATCAAAAAGAATGAAATCTTGCCATTTGTAATGATGTGGATGGAACTAGAAGGTACTATGCTAAGCAAAATAAGTCAGAGAAAGACAAATCCCATATGATTTCACTCATATGTAGAATTTAAGAAACAAAACAGATGAACATAGGAGAAGGGAAGGGGAAAAAAATAAGATAAAAACAGAGGGATACAAACCATGGGAGACTCTTAACTATATAGGAAATAAACTGAGGGTTGCTGGAGGGTGGTAGGTGGGGTGGAAGAGTAACTGAGTGATGGGCATTAAGCAGAGCACGTGACATAATGAGCACTTGGTGTTATATGCAAGTGATGAATCACTAAATTCTACCCCTGGAACTAATCACTATACATTAACTAAATTGAATTTAAATTTAAAAAATTTTTAATAATAAAAATAGTTACATTTTTTAAAAATCTAAAATTCTATTTAAAAACAACAGCAACAACAAGGCAAATAGCCAACTGGTAAATTAAAGATGTTCAACATTGGGGCATCTGGGTGGCACATTGGGTTAAGCACGTAACTCTTGGTTTCGGCTTAGGCCATGATCTCAGGGTTGGGAGATCAACCCCCATGTCAGCCTCCACACTTAGTGGAGTCTGCTTGAGATTCTCTCTCCCTCGCCCTTTGTCCCTCATGCTCATGCACACTCTCACTCTCTCTCTCAAATAAGTAAATTAATTTTTTTAAAAAAGATGCTCAATATTGCTAGCCCTCAGGGAAATGTAAATCAAAACCACAATATCACCTCCCACCTATTACAGTGTCTGTCATAAAATAATAAGTATTGGCAAGGATGTGGAGAAAACAGAAACTGGAAGACTCTTGATGGGAATATAAATTGGTACAACCATTATGGTAAACCATTATGAGATCATAATCCCACTTTCGGATATGCATCCAAAGAAAAATCAGTTCCTTAATTTTATTTTACTTTCTGAATATGGTGTTATTATTGTGCCAAAGTGGAAAATATGCTGGTAATAAATGGGAAATTTTCTGAAGCTCAAGGAATCTATCTTATCAAATTATGACAGATTTATGAACAAATGTAATGGCACTTTTAATCATAGTAAATAAGTAAAACAAATTTTTTTCTAACTTGAAACTCATAGAAGTACAGCCTGCAAAACTGACCTCAAATTACTTCACTACAACTCCCACTTGCTTCTTTTTTAAAAAGTTGTTTTTCTATTGAGGTATAATTGAAATATGAGATTAGTTTCAGATACACAACATAATCATTTGGTATTCATAGATAGTGCAAAGTGATTGCCAGAATAAGTCCACTTAACATTCACCACCATACAAAGTTAAAAATTTCTTTCTTGTGAAAACTTTTAAGATTTTAGCAACCTTCGATATGCAGTAAAGTATTTTAACAATAGTCACCATGCAGTACTTTACATCCCCAGGACTGACTTATCTTATAAATGGAAGCTTGTACCTTTTCAACACCTTTACCCTATTTGCACGCACCCCTCCCCCGCCCGCCACTCTCCACTCTGGTAACCACCAGTCTTTTTGCTGTGTCTGTGATCTCAGTTTTTTATTTATTTTTTTCTTAGATTTCAAATATAAGAGATCATAGAGTATTTGTGTTTGACTTATTTTATCTGGCATAATGCCTCAGAGTCCATCTATGTTGTCACAAATGGCAGGATTTCATTTCTTATTATTTTTTAAAAATTAATATACAGTATTATGTTAGTTTCAGGTATATAATTATTTCACAGTTCTGTACATTTCTCAGTGTTCATCAGGATAAGTGTACTCTTAATTCCCTCTGTTTCATCCATCCCCTCCCCACCTCCCCTCTGGCAACCACCAATTTGTTCTCTGTATTTAAGAGTCTGGGTTTTCTGTTTGGGTCTTTTCTGCATTTATTTGCTTTGTTTCTTAAATTTCACATATGAGTGATAATCATACAATTTTCGTCTTTCTCTGACCTAATTTATTTCATGTAGCATTATACTCTCTAGTTTATCCATGTTGTTGGCAAACAGCAAGAATTCATTCTTTTTTTTTTAGCTGAGTAATATTGCATTTTGTATATACATACCACATCTTCCTCCAGTCATCTATCAGTGGACACTTGGGTTGCTTCTGTATCTTGGCTATTGTAAGTAACACTGAAATAAACATGGGGTGCAAAATAATGTTTTTGTTTTCTTAGGTAAATACCCAGTAATGGAATTACTAGATCATATGGTATTTCTATTTTTAACTTTTGGAGGAACCTCCATACTGTTTTCCACAGTGGCTGCACCAGTTTACATTCCCATGAACAGTGCGTGAGGGTTCCTTTTTCTCCACATCCTCACCAACACTCATTATTTCTTGTATTTTTTATTTTAGCCATCTGACAAGTATGAAGTGATGCCCCATTGTGATTTTAGTTTGCAGTTCCCTGATGATTAGTGATGTTTGCTACCTTTTTAGGGGTCTGTTGGCCATCTGTATGTCTCCTTTAGACAAATGTCTATTAAGGAGTACCTGGGTGGCACATTTGGTTAAGCCTCCAGCTCTTGGTTTTGGCGCAGTCAAACCAAATCACAATCTTGAGGTCATGAGATTAAGCCCTGTGTCGGGTTCTGCAAGTGGCACAGAGTGTGCTTGAGATTCTGTCTTCCTCTTCCTCTCCCTTTGCCCCTCTCGCTCTTTTGTGCTTGCTCATGCTCTTATCTCTCTAAGTAAATCTTTTTTTTTTTTTAAGTATTCAAGTACTTAACCCATTTTTTTAAATCAAATCATTTTTTAGGCTGAGTAATATTTCACTGTGTATATCTACCACATTTCCTTTATTAATCCATCAATTGACATTTGGGTTTTTACCATATTTTAGCTATTGTAAATAATGCCACATGGGATTGAACATGAGAGTGGATATATCTTTTCAACTGACTGTTTTCATTTTCTTCAGATGAATAACCAAAGGTAGAATTGCTGGATTATACAGTAATTCTGTTTATAATTTTCTGAGAAACTTTAGTGTTGTGTTCCATTGTAGCTGCACTAATTTATTTTCTTGCCACAGTACGCATACATTCCCTTTTTTCCATATCCTCACTAACACTTGTTATTTCTAGTCTTTTTGATGACCATCATTCTAACAGGTGTGAGGTGATACCTCATTATCTTTTTTAACTGCATTTCCCTGATGAAATGCTGAGCATCCTGAGTCATGTTGAGCATCTTCTGATGTACCTACTGGCCATCTGTGTGTCTTTGGAAAAATGTTTATTTAGATCCTCTACCCATTGTTTGGTCAGTTGGGTTTTTGTTTATTTGTTTGTTTGTTTGGCTGTTGAGTTATATGACTTCTTTATATGTTTTGGATATACAGGAGTTTGCCTTTTTATTTTGTTGATGATTTCCTTTGCTGTGCAAAAGTTTTTTTAGTTTAATGTAGTCTCACTTTATTTTTGCTTTTGTTACCTTTGTTTTTGGTGTCAGATCCATAAAATCATTCCCAAGATGATATCAAGGAGCCTACTGCCAATATTTTCTTCTAGACGTTTTATAGTTTGATTGCATTCAGGTTTTTTAAGTTTTTTTTTTTTTTTTTTTTTTTTTTTTTTATTCAGGGGCACCTGGGTGGCTCAGTGGGTTAAGCCTCTGCCTTTGGCTTGGGTCATGATCTCAAGGTCCTGGGATCAAGTTCCACATCAGGCTCCCTGCAGGGAGCCTCCTTCCCCCACCCCTGCCTACTTGTGATCTCTGTATGTCAAATAAATAAAATCTTTTAAAAAAATTTTTTTTTATTCATTTATTTGAAAGAGAGAGAGAGCACAAGCATGGGAGGAGCAGAAGGAGAGGGAGAAGTGGACTCCCTGCTGAGCAGGGAACCTGACACAGGACTTGATCTCGGGACCTTGGGATCATAACATGAGCCAAAGGCAGACACTTACCAAGTGAGCCACCCAGGTGCCCCATATTTAAGGTTTTTGTTTTTTGTTGTTGTTATTTATTTATTTATTTGACAGAGAGAGATCACAAGTAGGCAGAGAGGCAGGCAAAGAGAGAGAGAGGAGGAAGCAGGCTCCCCGCTGAGCAGAGAGCCCGACGTGGGACTCGATCCCAGGACCCTGAGATCATGACCTGAGCCGAAGGCAGCGGCTTAACCCACTGAGTCACCCAGGCGCCCCGTATTTAAGTTTTTAATACATTTTGATTTTTGTGTATAGTGTAAGATACTGGTCCAGTTTATTTCTTTGGCACGTGGCTGTCAGTTTTTCCAGCACATTTATTGAAGCAACTATCCTTTCTCCATTTTATATCCTTGACTCCTTTGTTCTACATCAATTAACCATATTTGCATGGGTTTATTTCTGGGCTGTCTATTGTATGTTCTATTGTATGTTCTGTCTGGTACTATACCAATACCACACTGTTTAGATTGCTGTAGTTTTGTAGTACATTTTGAAATCAAGTGGTATGATGTCTCCAGCTTTTTTCCTGTTGCTCAATATTGTTTTGGCTATTCATGGTCTTTTGTCATTCCATACAAATTTTAGGACAGTTTGTTCTCTTTCTGTAAAAAATGCTGTTAGAGTTTTTATAGGGACTGTACCAAATCTGTAGATTGCTTTGAGTAATATTAACAATGTTAATTCTTCCAATCCATGAACATGAACTGTCTTTGCATTTATGCATGTCGTCTTCAGTTTCTTTCATCAGTATCCTGTGGTTTTCAGTGTACAGGTCTTTTTCTTCCTTGGTTAAATTAATTTCCAGGTATTATATTATTTGGGATATAGCTGAAAATGGGCTTGTTAATTTACCTTTCTGCTACTTCCTATTGATTTTTGTATCCTGCAACTATACAGAGTTTATTAATTGTAACAGTTTTTGATGGAGTCTTTAGGGTTTTCTGTATATAATGTCATCTCAGAGTTAACAGTTTTGCTTCTTCCATTTCCAATTTGGATGACTTTTATTTCTTTTTCTTGCCTAATTTCTCTGACTAGGGCATCCAGTACTATCTTGAATAAAAATGATGAAAGTGGGTATTTTGTCTTGCTTCAGATCTTACAGGAAAAATTTCAGCTTTTCATCAATGAAGATGATGTTAGCTGTGGGCTTGCATATATGGTCTTTATTATGTGGAGGGATAATCCCTCTATACCCACTTTATTAATTTAGTTTTATTAAGGATTTTTTTCTGAGATTTTATCTTGTTTTTTACTTCAGAACATATTTTTTTGTTAATTCATTTTGCTTGGCTCTGTTGGTTTCTGTGCATTAGATAAAATGGTCACCTCTCCAACTCTTGAATAGCAGCGTCATGTAATAGTGAATCTTATTATTCCACCCCTGCCCTAGCTGTTGTCTCTTAAACCTTTAAATTGTCCATGCATCCTATTTTATTTTAAACGGCTCCCAGTAGTTGAGGTTGTGCCAAGAGCTGTCAGGGTCCTAAAGGGGGGGATCTCAGCACCTAAATGTAGACTTGTTTTCATCTTTTTAAAGTATGCACATATATACATACAGTCCTGTGGGACCACAAGCATAAGCCCCATTGACTGTCAGAGCTAAGCCACTCAAAGTGCCTCCTGGGAAGCAGTCCCAAAAATTGGGGCACCATGCAAGTGCATACACTCCTTCCTAAAAGATTCCAGCAAGCTAGAGCAAGACAAAGGGAGAGCACAAAGATGGCATCCACTGGCCTCCATTCCGTGAAAGTAACCATAAGCTTCTAAATGTATGCCAAACCTGAAACCTGCCTTTTGGGCTAAAACTCCAACACAAGCAAATAGCTCTCTTTCACAGAAAGCCTGGGGGCTTTCTTGTCTATGCAGTACCCTGGATATAGCCACCTGCCAAGAACTGTGTCTCCTATTGTTATAGTCCCATGGGGCCCAGGAACACAAGCCCCACCCCTGGCCACAAGAGCCAGGCTATCAGTGAGTATCCACTGGGTGACAGCTGCAAATACCAGGCAGGGCTCCAGATATAAAAACAGGGGCATCAGATGTGTGTAAAATCTCCCTCCAGGAGATACTGGCTCTCTGTAGTGCAGCAGAGGGGGGAGAGTGAAGATAGTATCCACTAGCCGTTGTTCCCAGAGAGTACCCCAGGCAGGCCCCTAGATGTGAAACTAGATGCCTGCCGATAGGCCAAGGATTTAAGATAAGGAAATGAGTCTCTTTCACAGAAAGTGTGTATGCTGACTGGCTACTTCTGCACTGGTCCTTGGTGTGGGTGAGTCCAAGCACACAAGCATTTAAGAGCCATTTCTCACTTCACTATAGCCTTGTCGGTCTCGTGGACACAAGCTCTGTTGGTTTCCAGAGCTAGATGTTTTAGGGAATCATCTTTTAGCTACAGGTCCTAAAAAGTTATGGGGCCCAGTGTGAGATTCAAATCCTTAACTTCTTGGAAGAAGTTCAGGTTTAAGGTCCCTCCTGATTGCAGGCACTATGACAGAGGTGGAAATTAGAGTGAAATTGTATCTCAGCCTGTCCTACCCACATAGATGTGGGATTTTTCTTGTTTGTCCAGTGTGTAGGAGTCACTCAGGTAGTTTTAATGGTTCTTTTCAGAGGAAATTACACCATATATAGCTGTTGATTTGGTGTATCTGTGAGAGGAAGTCAGTTCAGGATCTTCGTATATCACTATCTCAAATCAGAGCTCTGAAATTAAGATCATGAAGAGGTACCTGCACTCCCATGTTCATTGCAGCATTATTCACAGTAGCTAAGATGCGGAATCACCCTGAATATCCCCTGGGGGATAAATGGATAAAGAAAGTATATTGTGTGTGACACATACACACTGGAATATTATGGCATATATATATGTGTTTGTGTGTGTGTGTGTGTGTGCATATAATGGAATATTATTCACCCTTTAAAAAGAAGGAAATCCTGTCATTTGCAATAATGTGGATGAACCTGGAGTACACCATGCTAAGTGAAATAAGGCAGGCACAGAGAGACAAATACTGCATTATCTTACTTATATGTAGAATCTAAAAACAGTCAAATACAAACAGGCATAGAGTAGAATTTTGGTTAGGAGGGGTTGAGGGGAGAAGGCAGTGGTGAAGAGCTGGTCAAAGGGTACAAAGTTGCAGTCAGGATGAAACATACAACATGGTGACTATAGTTTATAATACTGTACTGAATACTGGAAATTTGCTAAGGGAGTAGATTTTCAGATCCTCTCACCCTTCTTCCTCCCAAAAATGGTGACTAAGTGAGGAGATGCTCTGCTAAGTAGTTTTACTGTCGTAATTTTCATTATATATTAAATTATCTCATTGTATACCTTAAATACAGTTTTTACTTAAAACATTAAAAAATTATTTTAAAAATTTTAGCCACAGTAAAAATGTAGAGAAACAAAATTAACTGTAATTATGTATCCTATTTAACCCAATATATCTGAAATGTTATTTGAACATGTAATCAGTATAAAAATACTGATGTTTTACTTTTTTTCATATTAAGTCTTCAAAATCTATTGTGTATTTGCTCTTAAAGATACCTCAAATTGGACTAGTCAGGGTGCTTGGGTGGCTCAGTTGGTTAAGCATATGCCTTCAGCTCAGGTCATAATCCCAGGATCCTGGGATCAAGCCCCAAGTCTGCTTCTCCCTCTCCCTCCCCCTGCTCATGCTCTCTGTCATTCTTGTTCTCTCTCAAATAAATACAGTCTTTAAAAAAAAAAAAATTGAACTAGCGTTATATGGATAGTGGCTACCATATTTGATCATATAGATGTGAATAACAAGAGTTCCAGAGAAAGAATGGATAAGGGTAAAAAGAAGCAGGGAAGAAATAAGATAATTTAAGATTTCCAAGAACTAAGGGACAGGGCTCTCAGAAAGCCCAGTAAAATAGATAAATTAGACCCAAACCAGGATACTTCATCATGATATTTCAGAACACAAAGAACCCAGAGAAATGTGTATAGGCTTAAGAAAAAAAAAGGTTATTGGAGTCAAAGGATCAGATATCAGCATGGCTTTAGACTTTTCAAAAACAGTGGATAGATAGAAGACAGTGTATCATTGCCTTTAAAATTCTGAAGGAAAAGTACCACTGAGGTTTAATCCTATAACTAGCCAAAATATCAACCAAGTTAGGGGGTAGATAAAAGGTATTTTCAACTATCCAAGATCACAAAAAACATTACCTGCCATGCTCCTTTTTTCAGGAAGCTACCGAAAGGTGTGTTACACCAAACAAGGAAGTCAATCAAGAATGAGGAAAGTATGAAATACAAGAAGTGGGAGAAAGGTGAAGGAATCCCTGGGATGAAACTGTGAACCCAGCCTAGAGGGCAAACAGTCCAGGTTAGAGTAAGTTGGAAGGAAGCAAGAAAGACTTCATCAAGAATATCTAGTTGGTAGAACCCTGATGAGACTGATTATGGTTGTAGAGAACTGGCAGATATGGGCATTGAACAATAACATGTACACAGAAATCTAAGCAAATAGGAGAGAAAAGAAAAATAAGTTATAAACTCTGAATGTTGGGTAATTTAAGAGGTCCAGAAGAGCCTGTAGGTAAAGTGGAATGAGAAGTAAAAGAGCTAGAATTTCATCTTTCATAGTGTGAAATTAATACACAGTTCTTAAAACTGAAATGTAAGGAAGGAATAATATAGGCATCTTATCTGAAAATATAAAGATAAAAAAATAACCAGTGTCTTTATGTCCTAGCATTGAGTATTGGTTCCGCTGCATGGATGTGGATGGAGATGGTGTACTCTCCATGTACGAGCTAGAGTACTTCTATGAGGAGCAGTGTGAACGGATGGAAGCCATGGGCATTGAGCCGTTGCCATTCCATGATTTGCTGTGTCAGATGCTTGACCTGGTGAAGCCAGCCATTGAGGGTAAGATTGAGTAAAAGGCCGTTTGCACTTTTCACCTATGTAACAGAGTGGGCATTTAATCCTGGATTGTCCTAAATTATTTAACTTCCAGAGTCTTCCATACTGGCTTCTCAAATACAGAAATATTTAAATTTCTCTTTTTGGTGTGGAACCAACAATTGATAGCAAATCCTACTTAAGAAGTTTTTCCATAGAGGGGTGCCTGGGTACCTCAGTCAGTTAAGCATTCAGCTCTTGATTTCAGCTCAGGTCATGATCTCAAGGTCAGATCAAGCCCTACCTGGGGCTCCATGTTCAGAGGGGAGTCTGAGATTCTCTCTCTCCTCCCTGTGCCCTGGCCCACTGCACTCTCAAATAAGTAAGTATATCTTTTTTTTTAAAAAAGTTGCCCACAGAAACAGAAAGCCGATTATTGATTGCCCAGAGCTCAGGATAAGGGGAGTTGTGGAAGGTCGGCTTGATGGGTACAGAGTTTCCTTTTGAAGTGAAGAAACATTATGGAGCTCAATAGTAGTGATGGTTTCACAACATTGTGAATGTACTAAAAGCCATGGAATTACACACTAAAAAGGTTAAAATGGTGAATTTTATGTCAGTTTTACCTCAAAAAAATGGGTTCTTGTATAATAAAATTAGCATATACATATACTTTTAAACTTCAGTAAAAGATTTTTTCACTTGCCAAAAAACAGTTCTTAAAATTTAGTAATTTATTTTTACATAGGGAAAATAACACTACGAGATCTGAAGAGATGCAGAATGGCACACATCTTTTATGACACTTTCTTTAATCTGGAGAAGTACTTAGACCATGAACAGAGAGATCCCTTTGCGGTCCAGAAGGTACTGGTTTTAACTTCTATATGAGGGCTGCAGTATCAGGGTTTGTGTGCTACAGATAAAAATGATCTCTACCTATAGGAGTCTTGTATTTAAAGAAGTAACATTTAAAACATTTCATCGCATACTGAAAAGAGAAAAATGGACCTAAAGCACATCTCTCCCCACAGCTAATCTTCAGGTTCAGGTAACCTTCATATGCCTATCATTGTGAATTGTATGGTTTGTGTTCTTATATATATTTTAGAAACTACTTACAAAAGTTTTGAAAAAAATTTGTCCTTCCATTTTTTAAACCATGTATCAGTAGGCATATCTGTATTAGAAAGCATATTGGGGTTAACTGTACCATTCATTTCCAGGATGACATGGTAAACAACTTTCTCCATCATAATGAAAACTAGGCGTTCTCCATGATAAACAACCCTCAGATAATATAACATTTTTTTCAAGTTTAATGATTGTTGTGCATGACTATCACTGTGAAGTCATTCTATACCTGAATAGAGATGAGTACCCTTCCCCATACACAAAAGTCTAGGGACCTTCAAAAAACCCTGAACATCATGTGGTCTGTGTCCAGAAAGGAGTAGGAGGCAGAATATCAACACTTCCCTTCTATTCCCTTGTTTAAAAAGTAAAAATAATGTTGATAGAAAAGGACTGTTTCCACTGGTCCTATAGGAGTACAACTGCAGGAAACTTGCACTGTCTTTTCTTTTCCTTCTACATGTAGACCTAAGTAGCAGTAAGAATACAAAGATCACCTCTAAAAACAAAAACTGCACCTTATCTTGGAGCATATCAAGGCACATTATCACTAGCTTAAAGACAGAATTATGTTTCACTGACTCAAAGGTGCCCATTATCTTATATACTTTAAAACAAACAAAATTGCCATTGTAAATTTAAGATGTGTGCCAGTTTCAAAGATGTTAAAAGGATGTGGTAGGTGTTCTTAAAGTGGATTAAATATCATAACACATAGTATGGTCAATATTTAGGTATTTACATTCTTCTAGGCATAATTAACCTTACATCTGAAGGCAGTGCTAATTTTAATCATAGAAAAACATTTTACCTGGAATATGTAATCCAAGATAATGCCCGTATCATAGAAGAAAAAGAAAATGTAAAGCCTTTTCCCCCTTCATTTCTTTTATTTGTGTTATAAATTTTACTTTATAAGAGGTGACAGTATATCAAGATTTGTTCTGATCTGCAAAAAACATTTTTAGTCAGAAAGTGCTCAATAAATTTTAGACAGTGTGTTGAAGAGACATATGGTCAAATAGAGATAAAAAAGAACAAAAAGTAGCAATCAAGCATACACAGGTTAGTACAGAAATGATTTGGGGAAGAAGGGCTGTTTCCAGGAAGATAGCACAGATGACATGGTATCTGAGCTGGCTTTTAGAGAAGCAATAAAAATGTGCCGGAGGAAGGGATGGTGTATTTCAGGTAGACATATGCAAAAACCACAAGTCACTCCATATAGCTGCTGTGCAAAGTGCCAGGGAGAAAGGCCTCGGGAAAGGTCTCTGATTATAAGGCAAAAGAATCTAGACCTAAAGAATTAGCTGCCAAGAATTCACTATAATTTTGTGATTGGAGGCACAGAAATCATGTTAGGAGTGTTACTTTAATAGCACGTCTTTTAACACGTTAAGATGAAACATTTTCGGGTAGATAATCACAAATGATGTATATAAGTAAAGGAAATCTATCTCTAATTCTTTGTCTTTGATTATTTTTGTTTCCTGTCCTCTGTGCAATCAGGATGTTGAGAATGAGGGGCCTGAGCCTTCTGACTGGGACAGGTTTGCAGCTGAGGAATATGAGACTCTTGTTGCAGAGGAATCTGCCCAAGCACAGTTCCAGGAAGGGTGAGTGAGTCTCCCTGGGTCTTGTAGAACTTTTTAACAGGGATAACCATATCAGGAATATTAAAACCACCTTTAAAAAAATCAAACTATTAATCCCTATTTTTGAATATGATAAAAATGAGTGGTTATAACCAACTTTAGTTGAAAGAATATTTTTCCCAGCAGTCTTCTCTTCCCCTCTTCACTAATTTCCTGAAAACTCTTCACATGTCCCATTTCCTTTCAAGGAGTAGTACTTTCAGTGAAGCTATGATCATTGTGGAGTTGTACTACAAGCCCTGTAAATACAGGATGAGGCTAAAACAACTGAAGTTTTTTTCAAATAATAAAGATGATCATGTTTAAAACAAGTATTTACCATATATGGTTTTGTGCATTCAACCCTAAACAAGAAGTTAGTTCTACATGAAATTTATAATAGGGTATAATTCTATAAAGGACCATAGTAAGAAATTATCCAAGATTTTCACTGCTTAGTACATTTCAGCAACTTTATAATTTGTTGGCTTTTTCCAGCATGTTCTCGGGATTCCTTTATTTAGCAGTTCCTCTAAGGCTCTTAATAAATCCTTGTTATTAATGTAATACATTTTTGAGTAGGTAATCCATTCATATGTTTTAATATTCAAAGAAACAAAAAGATAAATAGTAAAGTTTCTTGCTGCCCAGTTTTCCTTCCCAGAAGCAATCACTCTGGTCCTTTTCTTATGTACCCTTCCAAGGATACTCTCTGTCTCACTCTATTTCATACACACACATACACACACACATATATGCATATACATTTGTATATATAAAAAAGCAAATATGGGGTCCCT
This sequence comes from Mustela putorius furo, assembly GCF_011764305.1. NCBI lineage: Eukaryota > Metazoa > Chordata > Mammalia > Carnivora > Mustelidae > Mustela > Mustela putorius. The sequence continues at coordinate 105,554,645 of NW_025421987.1, read as the reverse complement.
GGACAGCTCAGTCAGTTAAGCATTCAACTCTTGATCTCAGCTTAGGTGTCAGTCTCAGGGTCATAAGTTCAAGCCCCACATTAGAGAGCCTATATTTAAAAAAAAAAAAAAAATATATATATATATATACATACACACACACATATACATTCTTACATTTCTTTTTTCCCTTATAAATATTTAGCATATTACATTCACTGTTTGGTACCTAACTTTTTCCACACTTGTATAAAGTTTCTGTTACACAAGATGAGTAAGTTCTAGAGATCTGCTGTACAACTTTGTACCTACAGTTAAAAATGTGGTATTACACATTTCAAAATGTTAAAAGGATAAAGCTCTTGTTAAGTCTTCCTACAAAATACACACAAGAATACAAGGAAATTTTTAGAGGTGATGGGTATGTTTGGTTCTTTAGTTGTGGTTATCACAGATACATACATATTTCCAAACTGAGCAAGATGTATTCATTAAATGTATACAATTTTTTGTGTAACAGTTAAACCTAAATGAAATTAGGTATATGTAAAGAAAACGACAGGGATCTAACTCATATGTATTAGACAACAGAGCAAATTCTAAGATAATAAAAAACTTTTTTAAAAATAAAACAAGACTTGAAATCTGAAAGGTCAGAAGCACACCATATCCAGAAAACTCTGATAATGATTCCTTCCCCATCTATTCCCCAGAATTCAAAGATAAATAAAAGTTTGGGGTTTTTTTTCCATTTTTAAAAATTTCAAGTCATGGGGCGCCTGGGTGGCTCAGTGGGTTAAGCCACTGCCTTCGGCTCGGGTCATGATCCCAGAGTCCTGGGATCAAGTCCCGCATCGTGCTCTCTGCTCAGTGGGGAGCCTGCTTCCTCCTCTCTCTCTCTGCCTGCTTCTCTGCCTACTTGTGATCTCTGTCTGTCAAATAAATAAATAAATTCTTGAAAAAAAAATTTCAAGTCATCAGACGGGGGGGGGGGGCGGTGGGGAATCACCCTTGCCTTAGATACCTCCATAGTAAAAATGAATACTGGAAGACCATGAAACAACATTTACAACCTTCTTAGAGAAAGACATTCTATAACCCCCCAAAATTTTTTTAAAGATTGTATTTATTTGAGAGAGAGAGAGAGAATAAGCAGGGGGAGCAGCAGAGGGAGAAGCAAACCACATGCCAAGCAGGGAGGTAAACCTGGGGCTTGATCCCAGGACTCCAAGATCATGACCTGAGCCGAAGGCAGAAGCTTAACTAACTGAGCCACCCAGGTGTCCATATAACCCCAGATTTTGTACTAACTCAAGATGACATTCAAGCATGAAAGCACAAATGGTACTTTAAAACATGTAAGAACTAAAGGGACTATAGCACCCCTGAGCTCTTCTTTAAAAAGGATGTAATCATAAAACCAAGAACAAACCAAACCCAGATAAAGAGCCCAGAAATGGAACAACCACTATGGAAAAGAAATGACAGTATTCAATCCATTCAAATGTAGAAAGTGTAGAGATCAGAACACAATACTCTGGAAAAAATATATAAAACTGGAATGTAGAGAAGAGGAAGAAATATATGTAAAACATTCTAGAAGTAACAACTTAACTGAAAAAGGGAGGTAAAGAGGAGAAAGAAAACTTGTGTGGAAATTTTGTTAACAGGACCTCCATAGATATCTTTTAAAGCTGTACGTCAAATTGAGGGTTTAGGAATACCAATTAAAATAAACACTTGAAAAACCAAAACCAGACTCTAAGTGTTCTAATTCAATCAGAAAACATACACATGAAAGAAAAACACGGACCGCAAAGCATAAAGATGACAGAACTAAGGCAAGTATTTTTAGATCACTGAATGTAAAAGGAATAAACTCACTTATTAAAAAGATTTCATTTTGGAATGACAACAAAGGTTGAATTAAAAAAGAATGAATACTCAAAAAAAAGCTATGCATCTGATAGCATATTTTTGAAGCAAAAACTTCAAAAAGAAAATAAAAGAAATTGGAGCCTATTATTTGCAGCCATAGTAAAATATTCCCTGAAAAATAGATAAAACACCTTTGTGGGTTTGTCCAAAGACCATGTATAAAATGAATATTAAGCTACAAACAAAAACTACAGTGGAATTCTAAATAGTAACTACAGTTCAGACCAGCTTCTCATTTAAGGAGGTAGCGTGAAAGCATACTATAGTTTTAGTCTCTCACACCATTTAAAAATAAGAAATACAGAGTACCACTTACAAAGAGAAATTTTCAGTGGACTGAAAGCAGGAAAACAGATGGGATCAGATTGAAGAGTAAACAGAACTTAGGTTCTATGCAGGAGGATAGAGAAGATAATTGCTACAAATAAAAGAAACAGCACTCAAGGGTGATCTATACCTGAATTTGACTGAAACCAAGAGCAGAGGGAGACCAGAAAAAGCAGCTTCCAGGTAGGTCAAACCTTTATATATCTCTCCTATCCCTAAAGGAAAGACAAAAAATGAGAGAGTGGGGTCTTGGAGCAGAGATAGCAAGACCACTGAAATATCCACACCAGCAACATGGCCCATCCATCCCTTCATTCTCATTGAAAATAGTAGTAACCTCACATTGCCCCCTCCTAAACAACCAATACAAACAGAGGCAGAAGTCTGATTCCAACTACACAGAAAAGTGGACAAATAAAAACAGTTGCAAATATCAATAAAATACTCAATAAATGGAAGAACTTCCACCCTTGGAAGGAGACCCACTATAGCAGTCACAACAAGACCTCAAGTTCATTATATTTACCACTTTTAGAGAGGTAAGAGAATATTCTATTCCTGAAATGAGACTGACCAGTAATTAAAAGAATAAAAATTTAAATGAAAACACAGTCACTGGGCTGAATAATAAAAGGTACAGTTAAAAATGTTTTGATTTGGGAAGTTGATTATGATACTGGAGTGAGAAATCCTTGCAGAAACCAGTAGAAATAAAAGCCAGGTAATTCCCAGAATTCTAGCCATTTAAAAAAATAAATATACACAGGAATCAGCAAACTTTTCTGACCAGATAGAGAGTATTTTAGGTTTCACAGTTCTGTCACAACTGTTTAGCTCTGGCATTGTGGTATGACAGTAGCCATAGATAATATGTAAGCAAATGAATGTGGCTGTTTTCCAGTAAAATTTTACTAATGCACCCTGAGATATAAACTTCCTGTCATTTTCACATGTCATGAAGTATTCTTTTGATTTTTTTTTCAAATTTAAAAAAGCAAAACCTTAGTTCACTGGGCTGTACCCAAAAAAGGTGGACAGAGAGATTTGTTCCACAGACTGTAGTTTGCCTCTACTAGAGTGAAATTTCAGAACGTAAAAAAGGAAGAACTAGGGGCACCTGGGTGGCTCAGTGGGTTAAAGCCTCTGCCTTCGGCTCAGGTCATGATCCTGGAGTCCTGGGATTGAGCCCCACATCGGGCTCTCTGCTCAGCAGGGAGCCTGCTTCCTCCTCTCTCTCTCTGCCTGCCTCTCTGCCTACTTGTGATCTCTGTCTGTCAAATAAATAAATAAAATCTTTAAAAGATGACTTTCTTTAAAAAAAAAAAAAAAAAAAAAGGAAGAACTGAAAATCTACCAGAGACAAAAAACAGATTATCCACAAAGTGAATGGAAAAAGAAATGGAACAACATCATTCAAATACTGCAAAAAAAAAAAAAAGCTTTGAATCTAGAATTCTATCCCTATTAATATGTGAGCGCCCAATACATTTTCAGACATGCAAATGTGCAAAAAGTTTACCATCCACAGACTATCTCTAAAAGAAGTATTAAGGAATATTCTTCAACAAGAAGGTAAATGGAGTGTAGAGAAAACAAGTGGAATGCAAGAAGTAATCATGAGCAACAAAATTAAGAAAATGTATTCTTAGAACCAAATAAATATTGATCACAGATATACTGTTAAGAGTGAAACTAAGTCAGGGTAATATACTATGAATCTTTATTAGAGTGAAGAATACCGATACCGATAATTTATATTTCTCTAACAATGACGAGTTAAAGTATGTGTGTTAAAAATGTAAGGTCAGTCACTAAGAGAATAAAAATGAAATGGAAAACCTTCTAATCAATTTTTAGAAAAAGACAATCAATTAAGTGGAAAAAATTAATAAAGAAAACTCAATTGACTAAAAGACGTAATGTTAATCAGCATTCTTTTGGTGGCAAGTGACCTAATCTCAATTTGGGATTAGCAAAAAAAAAAAAAAAGAAAGAAAGAAAAGAAGGAAATACTGGCTTACAGAACTGTAAAGTCCAGGGGTAGTACTGACTTTAGAGACTCAGACTTTATTTCATCTCTTACATAATGGTTTCATCTTTCCCTCTTAACAAGTTTTTCATATGTGGCAGCAAGATGATCACCTGATAGCCTCAAGTTCAAATGAGAAAATCCCCTTCCCCTAAGTTCAGTCAAAAGCCTAGGATTTGTGTCTCTTTGACTCCAACTGGCTTAGTTTGGGTCCAGTTCCTGAAGGAATGAGGCCTAGTACTAGACTTGGACAAGACTAAGGTCCATCCAAACCATGTTTTCCCAAGAGAAATTAGAAAATATGGCCATAAAAAGGGGAATGCTATGCAAATAAAGAACAACAGATGTCCACTATAGTAAGAAAGAAAAGACAAAAAGATAAAGACAGTACAAAATAAATGGCCAGAATAAGTCCAAATATAGTACCAAACACAAAATTCACATTGGATTAAAAAGTGAACTGTATATTACATTCAGATTCACCCCTAACACAGAGGTAAACATGAATAGTAACAGGGTTTAATCAGATATGGAACATTAATGAGACAAGCAGAATTCAAAGCTTTTTTTTTTAAGGATTTTATTTATTTGTCAGAGAGAGAGCATGAGTGGGGGGCGGGGAGTGGCAGGTGGAGGAAGAAGCAGGCTCCCTGCTGAGCAAGGAACCTGATAGGGGACTCAATCTCAGGACCTGACCAGAGCCGAAGGCAGACGCTTAACTGACTGAGCCACCCAGGTGTCCTGAATTCAAAGCTTTAAAAGAGATTTTTCTTTCCAACAGTTGGCCATGAAAATAGATTATGAACTTTATGCAATATATAAATCTGATAGAAATACAAAGAAATTATGTATATTGGGGAGGGTATGTGCTATGGTGAATCATGTGAAATGTGTAACCCTGATGATTCACAGACCTATACTCCTGGGGCAAATAATACATTATGGCAAGTAATACATTATATGTTAATAAAAATAATTTTAAAAATAATAAATAGAAAAAAATGCAAGGAAAAATTGTAATCCACAGCCATGTAAAAACCAACAAATCAAACAGGCAAAAAAAAAAAAATTAGTAGGCTTTCATAGAGGTACTCAAAAGTATACCTGGTACTCAGCAAATACACATGGAACCATCGTAGAAGTGCCTATGAATTAAGGCATGAAGGGAATTGCAACAACTTAAAATATAAACTGAAATTAACTAAAAGCTAAAATGCACATACCTGGAAAGTTAAAAATTAAGCTAAAAAACATTCTTAATATATTTCAAAATAAGTGTTAAACTAAAGCAGAAGTCAAAATACAAATTATAATCTTTCTAGAACTATGCATTATATTTATTAAAACCTATGGGATCTGAACAAGGAGAAATTTATAACCTATAGACTAAAATAAATTGATTGGCTATCCTCTCAAAATGTGTGAGAAAGGATGACAAAATAGACCCAAGTACATAGAAGGAAGAAATTAAACCATTTTATTTAAACAAAAATAAATCTATTAATTTATAAACACACACACACACACACACACAAACATACTTTGTGCCAAGCTCTCTTCTAAATATTTTAATGCACTGGGTGCTCACAAAAACCCTTTTTTGTAGATGTTGTTATCCCCACTTTACAGATAGGAAAACTGAACCACAGAGGGTTAAGTAACTTGTCAAAACTACCAATATATAGAAGAATACATAAGTAAGTGGGTTTTATCCAAGATTGCTTCAGTGGTTTAACTTTGTAAAGTCCGTCATTAACAGATTAAAGATGGAAAAAATATATGTGTATAAACTGATTGAAGGCATATGATAAATTTAATACATTTTTGGGTTTAGAAAAAACAGAATCTTAAAACTAAGGAAACTTAAGTAACTTGTTAATGATAAAGATTACTAATCTCACACCCCAAAAATAACCAGCTAAAACTATAATAGGAAAAAATCCTATTCATTGATATTTTTAAAAAGTGGAAAATATATATGAAGAAGACACAAAACTCACCAAAAGATACAAAGACTATTTGCCATGTTAAGACTAATTTATTAATTTTATATAATCCCCCCCAAAATATGTCAAGGAACTTGATAAGCTAATTCTAAAATTCACATAGAACAGTAAATATACAGGAATAGCAGTGAGTTTGGGAAATAAAGATGTGGTGAGAGACAGGGTTATATATATGATAAAGATAGTATTTTAAATGTGTCAAGAAAAAAACAGTAAAATGTGTCTCTGTGGTGAGTGAAAAAAGTACGTATTAAACTGATGTCTGCATGTAAATAAATAGACTTTAAAAGCTTAAAAGAAATGGAAGAAATTTATAAGAAAATCACTTATGGGTTTGAGTACATTTAAAAAGTGACAAATTCTGTATCACAACCAAAAGGCAAACAAATTGGACTGCATTATATGACTAGCAGTGTTCTTTTATAAATCAGATTCTTTAAAATCAATAATAAGAATGTGAATAATGACCATTTCTAAAACAGTCAAAAGACAGAAATTTCACGCAGGAAATAAACACGAAAATTCCCACATCACCCATAGTTAAAATGCAAATAGTTATGGGATATATATATATATATCCATTCATAGATATATATATATATATATATATATCCAATGATAACAATTTTTAAGTGTATTTAAGCATTTAACAGAGCCCCCAAAAAATGTGAAACAAAAATTGCCAGACAATTCAACAATGACAGTTGGAGATTTCAACACTCCTCTTTCAGTAACTGAGAGAATTAGAGACAATAAAGATATAAAAGGCTTGAACAACACAGTATGTTTTATCTAATCAATATATAGAAAACCCTCCAAAAAACAGTAAAATACCCTTTTTTTTTCAAGTGTACATGAAACTTCTCTAAGACCATATGATTAGTGAACAAAATAAGATCCCATAAATTCAAATGGATTACAGTAAATAAAGTGTGTTGTCTGACCAGAATAGAATTAAAGTAATGAGTCACTAACAGTAATCTGGGAATCCCATATTTAGAAATTAAATAATACTTTTAAAGACACAGGGGTCAAAGAAGAAACCACAGGAACCTTATAATCATTTTGAAATGAATGAAAATAAAAGAGCATACAAAAATGAATGAGGTGCAGTTAAAGGAGTGTTTAGAGGAAGCCTCAGAAAGGTCTAATATCAATAATATAAGTTTCTACCTTAAGAAGATAGAAAAAGAGCAAACAAGACCCAAAATAAGAAGAAATGTGGAAGTAATAAAAATGAGTAGAATAGAGCTACCCTACAACCCAGCAATTGCACCTCTGGGTATTTACCCTAAAGATACAAACGTAGTGATCCAAAGGGGCACATGTACCCCAGTGTTTATAGCAGCAATGTCCACAATAGCCAAACTATGGAAAGAACCTAGATGTCCATCAACAGATGAATGGATAAAGAGGTGGTATATATATATACAATGGAATACTACGCAGCCATCGAAAGAAATGAAATCTTGCCATTTGTGACAATGTGGATGGAACTAGAGGGTATTATGCTTAGCGAAATAAGTCAGTCAGAGAAAGACAACTATCATATGATCTCCCTGATATGAGGAAGTGGAGATGCAATGTGGGGGGGGGGGGGAAGGAAAAGAATAAATGAAACAAGATGGGATTGGGAGGGAGACAAACCATAAGAGACTCTTAATCTCACAAAACAAACTGAGGGTTGCCAGGGGGAGGAGGGTAGGAAAAGGGTGGTGGGGTTATAGACATTGGGGAGGGTATGTGTTATGGTGAGTGCTGTGAAGTCTGTAAACCTGGTGATTCCAGACCTGTACCCCTAGGGATAATAATACATTATATGTTTATAAAAAATTTAAAAATTATTTTTAAAAATGAGTAGAAATCCATGAAATAGAAAACAGGAAAACAATATGAAAGAATTCATGAAACATAAAGTTGGCTCTTTGTAAAGATTCTTTTAAAGATAAATATCTGGATCAAGAAAAAAAGAGAAGGCATGTATTAACAAAATCAGGAATGGAGGAGGCATCACTATAGACACTACAGAACTTAAAGTAATTATAAAGAAATATTATGAACAGGGACGCCTGGGTGGCTCAGTTGGTTGGATGACTGCCTTCGGCTCAGGTCATGATCCCGGGGTCCTGGGATCGAGTCCCACATCAGGCTCCCAGCTCCATGGGGAGTCTGCTTTGCTCTCTGACCTTCTCCTCGCTCATGCTCTCTCTCACTGTCTCTCTCAAATAAATAAATAAAATCTTTAAAAAAAAAAAAAGAAATATTATGAACAATTTTATCCCAATAAATTGCACACCTTAGATGAAATGGGACAAAATCCTAGCAAGACTCAAAGTACCAAAACTGATTCAAGAAGAAATGGAAAATCAGAATAAGGTATAATAAGTAAGGATAATGAATTGGTTATTAAAGGTCTGCATCAAAAGAAAAGTCTAGGTCCAGATGGTTTCACTGATAAATTCTGTGAAATAGTTAAGGGGGAAAAAACAATAACCATCTTTCACAAATACTTTCAGAAAATTTCAAGGGAGTACTTCCAAACTTTTTTTTTTCCTCTCTTGAAAGATTTTATTTATTTGACAGAGAGAGAGAGAGAGAGATCAGAAGTAGGCAGAGAGGCAGGCAGAGAGAGGAAGGGAAGGAGGCTCCCCTGAGCAGAGATCCTGATGTGGGGCTTGATCCCAGGAGCCTGAGATCATGACCTGAGCCGGAAGCAGAGGCTTAACCCACTGAGCCACCCAGGTGCCCCCCAAACTTGTTTTATATAGCCAATACTACACTGATACCAAAGCCAGACAAAGATACAGAAGAAATGAAAACTACAAACCAATATCCCTCGAGAGCATCAATATAAAAATTATTACAAAATATTAGCACATCAAATCCAACAACATATAAGAAAGATATGGGGCTTATCCTAGGGACAGAATGCTGGCTGGCTGACATCCAAAAATCTATTAATTTAATACACCATATTAATAAATGACCAAAGAAAAGTCATCATGGACACAAAAGCATTTGACAAATTGCAACATCCATTCACAATAATTCTCACGCATGTAAGGATAGAGGGGAACTTCCTTAACCAGATATGTTGTGGTGTTGGTCTGTTCTCATTGATCTTGGGAGGGGTCGTCTCTGCCTCTTGGACCCAAATGTTGTGTTTCCTTCCCCAAATTATGGAAGTTCTCAGCTATGATTTGCTCAAATATATTTTCTAGACCTCTGTCTCTCTCTCCACCACCATCCCCCCCCACCAGCATCCCAGTACTTCTGATATCGGAACTTTTCATTTTGTCACTAATCTCTCTCAGTTTGATTCCTTGGGTTTTAATTTGCTTTTCCCATGCTGTCTCAGTTTCCTTCTTTTCTGTTATCTTATCCTGTATCTCACTAATTCGTTTTTCTGCCTTTTATACCTTGGCAGTCAGCATATTTTAGACTGTAATCCATTCATAGCATTTTTTTTAAGATTTTATTTATTTATTTGACAGAGAGAGATCACAAGTAGACAGAGAGGCAGGCAGAGAGAGAGAGGGAAGCAGGCTCCCCGCTGAGCAGAGAGCCCGACGCGGGACTCGATCCCAGGACCCTGAGATCATGACCTGAGCTGAAGGCAGCGGCTCAACCCACTGAGCCACCCAGGCGCCCCTCATAGCATTTTAAAGTTCGGCCTGATTAGATCTCATTTCTGCTCTTAGAGATTCTATATTGTCGTTAATATTTTTCTCAAGTGTAGATATCACCTTGATAATTGTTATTCTGAAGTCAATTTCTGTCATCTTGGTTATATCCATATCCATTAGCTCTGTGGCAGAGTCTGCAATCTCTGAATCTTTCCTTTGTTGAGCGTTCCTCCTCTTAGTCATTCTGCTGAGGGGCGGTTGAGGGATTGTGCAGAGTCCAAATTATTGACCAGGAAGATGCAGCTATTTTATAGGGATCTTAGGGTTGTCGGCCTCTTGTTCTTCAGGCCTGTCTTCTGGGGGAGGCGGCCTGCTGCGCTGTTGCTCAAGCAATCCTGTTTGGGCAGAGTTGCCCTGCCCCCTGTTGTGGGGGGGGTGGATTCAGAGAAAAATGGTTTTGGCGGGGGAGCGGGGGGAGTTTGCTTTCTGGCAGCTTTCCCTGGAAGCTTTCCCCATCTCATCTGAGAGAGCAGAAGTGACTGTATCCAAACCCCTTGAGACCAAACTCTGTTTTTAGAGATTCAGATAGCTCTTCTTACATCTTCTTACATCTCAGGCTGATTTTGTGAGTATTCAGAATCCTCTGGTAGACATCCAGCTCAATTCAGGGGACTGGTTGAAAAAGGGTCCCCTACTCCTCTGCCATCTTTTTCCTTGGGCATCCCCCCTTTTAAAAAAATTTTATTTATTTGACTCAGAGAGAGATCACAAGTAGCCGGTGGGGCGGGGGGGGGAGGCAGGTTCCCTGCTGAGCAGAGAGTCCAGTGTGGGACTCCATCCCAGGACCCTGAGATAGTGACCTGAGCCAAAGGCAGAGGCTTGACCCACTGAGCCACCAGGCGCCCCATTCCCTGGGCCCCTTACCTAGACAAAAGGCATCTACAATTAACATACTTACAGTGAAAAATTGAATGCCTTCCCACTGAGATTAAGAACAAAGTAGAGATGTTTCTATTCATTTCAACTCAACATTGTAACTAAGGGTTCTATGTTTTGCAGTAAGATAAGGAAAAGACTGAAAGTATTCAGATTGTAAAGGAAGTAGTAAAACTATTTGTAGATTATGTAACCTTGTAGCAGAAAATACTTCAAATAAAAGACCTGAAGCAGATTCTATCACAAAGCTACCAGAACTAATGAGCTAGTAGTTAGCAAGATCTCAGAATACAAGTTCAATATACAAAAATTAGTTTTATTTCCATATACTAGCAGTGAACAGTCCAGTAGGGAAATTCAAATAAAAAGAATAATTCTCTTCACATTAGCATGAAAAGGAACAAAATATTTAGGAATTAAATATAACCAAAGAACTATAACACTTGCACACTGCAAACTGCAAAAATAATGCTGACCTAAATTGGATTAGAAAGTTAAGTACTGTTAAAATGTCAGTTCCACCAAATGTGCAGATTTAACAAATTCCCTACTAAAATCCCTGCAGGCTTCTGTTGTAATTGGCAGACTGATCCTAAAATTTATGTAGAAATGCAAAGTACCTAGAATAGCCAAACCTTTTTTTTTAAAGGAACAAAATTGAAGGACTTGGGCTGCCTGGTTTCAAATTTTCCTATAAACCAAATAATTGAGACATTGTAGCATTGGCATGTATAAAAATAGATCAGTTAAACACTCTAGAAATAGACCCTAATATGGACGGCCAATTAAGTTTGAACCAGTGCAGAATAAATGATGTTGAAATCATTGGATATCCATGTACCCAACAAAAGACCCCCAATCCATATCTCATACTGTATGCAAAAATAACTCAAAATGGATAAAAGACCTAAGTGTGAGAGCACAAACTCTATAGCTTCTAGAATAAAACAGGAGAAAATCACTGTGACCTTGAGTTAGGCAAGAGCAATTTAAAAAATTGGGCTTCCTTCAGAATTAAAAACTATTGCTCTTCAGAAAGCACCATTAAGTAAATGAAAAGTTTGAGAGAAAATATTCCCAAAACCGCTTGATAAAGGGCTTATATCCAAAATATGTAAAGAATTTTTACTACTCAATAATAAAAAAACCAATAACCTAACCTTTAAACAGACAAAGGATCTAAATAAACACAACTAAATTAGAGACTCAAACAGCAAATAGTTACAGAAAAGAGGTTACATGAAAAGATGAGAAGATTGTTAGACATTAGGAGAAAGCCAAAACCACAGTGAGACCTACCACACAGCCACTAGACCAACTAAAACCACTAGTTGACAATGATGTGGAGAAGTGGAGAAGCTGGAACCTCATACATTGAACTGATGAGGATGTAAAGTTATATAGCCTCTTTAGAAGAGTTTAGCCACCTGTTAACATGTAAACAATGCACTCATCGTATGAATCAGCAATTCCACTCCTAGGAACTGGCCCAAGAGAAATGTTCACCCAATGACTTGTAAGTGAATGTTTATAGCAGCATTTTTCATAGTTACCCAAAATTCACACTGGTGAATTGATAAAATACAGTATATCCATAAGATGGAATGATACTCAGCAATAAAAGAGGAATGAACTATTGATAAACACAGTATGGATGGATTACAAAATAAACTAAGTGAAAGAAGATAGACAAAGTATAACCCACTTGATTCCATTTATTTAAAATTCTAGAAAATGCAAATTAATCTGTCATGACCACAGATTAGTGGTTACCTTGGGAGAAGAGCAGTGATTATATAGGGGCATCAGTAGACTTTGGTTGGGAAGCAGGGGAATGGATATCTTCATGATCTTGAATGTTAAAATGCTTTTACAGGTACATACAAAAAAATCAAGTTTTCATGTATGAGCAATTCATTGTATGTCAGTTATACCTCAATAAATAAAAGAACTAATACATGCAACAACATGGATGAGTCTCTCAAAAATATCACTCTATGTGAAAGAAGCCAAACACTAAAGACTACGTATTATATGATTCCATTTGTAAGAAATTTCTAGAAAAAGCAAAACTGTACAGCAGAAAGCAAATCAGTGTTTGCCTATTCCAGGAATGAGAGTGACTACAAACAGGCACAAAGGAGAGGAGGGTGGAATGGAGGGATGAAATAATGTTATAAAATTAGAATGGGGTGTTGGCTGCACAGCTGTAAAAATTTACTAAAACACACTGAACACTTAAGATCAATGAATTATATGTAAATTATATTTCAGTAGAACGTGTAAGAAAAAAAGCAAGAGTCAGTTTCTAGCTTATGAAATTGACAGCTATTTTTAAAATATAATGTTAAAGATAATATTAATTCAATAAGTATGTGTATTACTACTGTATACTAAGCATTATCGGATATTGATGAACACAGACAGGATCCCTAAGCAGGGAAAACAGACAGAAGCAAATAAAATAAAGTATCTTACCTGCTTTTTTTTTTTTTTCAGATTCAGATTCAGAGGGTTTAAAATCAATGTTTAAATTTTTCAAAACTTAAAATCAATGTTTAAATCTAAGGACGTGAATTATCACTTCCCTGTAACATTGATATGGCAAACTGAACCATTCGTGGGGCCTCTTTAAAAGGTATGTAAATCTAGCCTCCTGCAATCCACTAGAAAAATCCTCAGAAATATTTTATTTGCTTCTTTCTGTTTAAGAGAAACAAACCCCCCACACACACAATTTTTTTGCTTTAATTTTAATTTTAATTTAATTAACATATAAAGTATTATTGGTTTCAGAGGTAGAGGTCAGTGATACATCAGTCTTATATAATACCCAGTGCTCAGTATATCATGTGCCCTCCTTACTGTCCATCACCCAGTTACCCTTTACCCATCCCCTCACTCTTCTCCCCTCCAGCAACCCTGTTTATTTTCTATGTTTGAGAGTCTCTTCTGGTTTATCTTCTTCTCTGGTTTCATCTTATTTTGATTTTTCCTCTCTTCCTCTGTGATCCTGTTTTGGTTCTTAAATTCCACGTATCAGCAAGATCATATGGTAATTGTCTTTCTTTGACTTATTTCATTTAGCATAATACTGTCTAGTTCCAGTCACATCATTGCAAATGGCAAGATTTCATTTTTTGATGGCTGAGTAGTATTCCATCCTAACTGCTTCCCATAGAGGAAGCACACTGCAATAACAACTCACTCAAAACTCACTATGCAATAAGACAAACACTTTCAGATATTGATGGTTGAAACAAATTGGCCGAAACTCCCTGGAATGTAATTTGACAGTATGTAGCAACAGCCGGAATTTTCACCCTTTGACTCACAATTCCAGTTTGTAAATAATCAGAAGTCTGGATAGAATTGTTCTATCCAAACAATCGGCATTGGTCACTGGTCATTCTAAAATTAAAAAATTCAAAAGTAACATAGAAAGGTTCAATAAGTCATGGTATTGATTACATTTTGCAAACACTGAAATTTTGTGTTTACACAAAAACATAAGAGGGCGTTAGAAAATTGTAATATTTCATTATTACAAATGTGTACATCTTGATATACAAGCTAAAATATAAGGCTATAAACTGTTAACTCTGAGATTGCAAATAATTGGGGTTTTTTTGTTTGTTTGTTTGTTTTTACTGGTCTGTAATTTGTAAGGTTCATAAAATAAGCATGTAATTCTTCAATAGGAAAAATGTTTTCTCCCGATCTGTTTACATAGGTAATGTGTCTAAATAGGTAATACATAGATGGTATGTATGCACAGCAGAAGAGATAGAAAATATAATGAACAAAAAACTGCATCTAAAATTCACCATCCAGAGACAGGCAGTCTATCTTCCCTTCCAGACATTTCAATGCAAAGAGATAATGTTTTACAAAAATGGAATTTATACTACATATTATTTTGTAACTTGCTAAAAAGGAAGGAGAAAACAGATAGCAAGATAAACACTTAGAAGTTTGTTGGTCTAAAAAGAACAACTGGTAGCAGCTAAAGAGAATAAACAACTGACTCAAGCAGTTTTTCCAGTTGTGGTCCTTGGAGAAGGCAGCAGTGTGCCTGGAAGAAAGAGAGGAGAGGCAAAGGGATGCAGACAGATGAAAAGGGGAGGGGCCATGAGAGGAGATGCAGAGACCAGCTGTAATGAAATTCGAGCAGTGTAGATGAGAGGCTTCTGCTAGATACTCCTCATGTTGTAGGAGATAAGATAAGGCCTCCATAGAGCACATGTGAGTGATGAGGTCCTGAGGGGAGAGATGGCTTACAACAGCCTATAGAGTGAGAACTAGAATGTCAAAGGAAGAGGAAGACCGGTTTACAGTTGTTAATAGCTGACTGATACATTCAAAAGCAAGGCCAGACCCAGAAACCCAAGGTTACACCGCCTAGGGCTTTATCTCAAGAATAATTACAGATACATCAGGGTGAGTCTGTCAAACAAAACTTATAAGACTCAAATATTAGACATGGAAGAACTGCTACTATGGAAAGAGCAGAGGCTTAGGAAGGAGACAGACAGATCCGGTTCTATCCACCACTCACCAGCTGGGCAGGTTATCTGACTCCTGAGGCTCAGTTTCAGAAGACTCCAGCAACTAACCTTCCTAAGGTGGTTGTGACAATCTAAGATAATATATCTAAACACCGGGCACATAGTGGATACCTGATAAATAGTAGCTATTACTATCATTACTACTCCTTGTATGGAAAGAGATACAAAATAAAAGCATGGAATTTGGAGTTAGACGAACCTAATAATTTCAAATCCTTGCTCTGTCACGTAACTAGCTGTGCAGTCCCAGGCATCCACGCCTTAGCATTACCTACACCATGAGGATACCACCTGCCACACTGAGCGGTTTTAAGAATTAAGACAATGTGTATAGTATCTTTATACTTTGCCCTTAGGAAAGTACCTATGCAATCAATAAACACTGGCTGTTACTACTACTACTACTGTGATCTTGGCCACATTAGAAAACCTCTCTGAACTAGAATTTAATCAGCTGTAATATTACCATTCCATGACCTACCTTGTTCTCTTCTTTCCCAGGGCACAGTACATGGCTCACATTCAACACACAGTAAATATGTTGCATAAACAACAAAAATATACAGAGAATTATATATAATGTATCCAACAATAGCATATAAATGCTGGAAAAAAATGGAGCTCTTTGTATTTCCATGAGAACCTGGGCTTCTCAGGGCAAAAATCACTTGCTTTTTGTTTGGATGGTTTTTTGGTTTGGTTTTGGGTTTTTGTTTTGTTTTGTTGTTGTTGTTGTTTTGCCTTTTTTTTTTTTTTTTTTTTTTAAAGTAGGCTCCATGCCCAGCCTGAAGCCCAACACAGGGCTTGAACTTAAGACCCTGAGATCAAGACCTGATCTGAGATCAAGAGTCACCTGCTTAACTGATTCAGCCACTCAGGTACCACCAAAGACCACTGTTTTACTCATCTTTTAATTGTAACACCTGGCAAATGTTAGGAATGTAGGAGATCCTTAGCAAATGTTTACTGGCAAAGAAGGCAATAGTCCCAGCAGCCACCTCACTACAAGGATAAACTTCAGGATTCCAGACAACTTGACCCTCCAAAAACAACTTGAAATTCTCCATCTACTTTACCATCTAACAAACTTCATAGGTAGCCTTTGTGTCAGGTAGCTGTACTGCCAAATTCAAGGCTAGTACTTAAGCCTTCAAGAATAACCGAGCAATAACTCCAGATATGAGTGAGAAAGACTGCAAATGTTGGCGCTGTAAACACTGTGGATTATCACAACTAGCACACAACATAATCACAGCATACAACATCATTTGTATGAATTCAAGGTAATGAATGGTCCTGGGTGAAACCAGATAGGGTACCAGTTACATAAACCAATTCATCTGCCTCCTATATGAAGATAGCAGGTTAGGATGCTAAACTTATTTATAATTAACACTCTTATGATCTCTGCAATAAGAAAATTACATAAAGCAGGCTAAAGAGTCCTCCATGTTGCTACCTTAGGAAACTGAGACCTACAATAATCAAACCTTTCTGCCAATGTGACAAATACCTGTTTACTTTTTTAGTTAAGAATATTTTACATTATTGGGGTGCCTGGGTAGCTCAGTTGGTTAAGTGGCTGCCTTTGGCTCAGGTCATGATCCCGGAGTCCCGGAATCAAGCCCCACATGGGTGTCCCTGCTCAACAGGAGTCTGCTTCTCCCTCTGACCCTACCTCCTCCCATGCTCTTTCAAATAAATGAATAAAATCTTTTTTAAAAAACCTTCACATTATCTTAAAAATATTTCTTACAGGATATTCTGGTATTTTACCAACAGCTTTACATTTGATTAACCTAGATTAAAAACAATTTCCTTTTTTTATTCTGAGACTTTTATCTGATTAGTAGAGAAACAGAGGCTTGCTGCAGAAAAATTGGAAAATATAAAGAGATTCAACTCACTTGGTTCATCCAGAGATAACCATTATTTACACTTTAAGTGTATTTCTTTTTGATGTTTAATGTTACTAGAGTGTTCAAAAACATGACTTTTAATGCTTTAGAAGTGTTCTCTCAAGCAATAGCTCACATCCATTTCTCTATTATTGGACATTTAGAAAATAGAACTGTTTACCCCTGAATGTTTTTAAAAGTAGCTTTTTCCTTTATATTAAATACAAACTTACATGAATTACTCTTTGTAAGAGTTACATACTAATTTCCATCAGCACTGGAAATTAAGGGGTTGTAGTAAAGAAGGCCAGCCCCAAACCCACCAGATCATCTCCTAGGAATGCAGTAGTGTGGAGTAAGGGGTTGTATGGAGCCTGACAATCATCAACAAGGTGGAAGAATTTAACAGAGGAGCAGGAATAATGAGGGAAAGGGAAGGTAATGTGTATATATATTGGGGCGTAAGAGGCGAAGGAATGACAGTAATTAATACTATAAAGCATGAGTTACAGTCTTACAAGTAGAACAGTTCTGAATCATGTTTTATAGTGCTCAGTAAACAGCACCTTTATACAGACCTGAATTTAATATATGTTTTCATTTTTCCTGGATTCAACATAACAAGACAAAGCCCAATTTTAATTTATTTCAATAAAGATTCATTGGTACTTAACTCAGTGCGAGGCACTGTGGTTAGTAATGAAAATGAGTGAAACCCTAACCCTCCCTTCAAGTTCATATAATTAGAATGTATTTAACTCAAATTTTCATATCATCTACACGCAAACTAAATAAGAATAAACAACTGATGGCTCATGACCCTAGGGAACTGCAAGAGATCAAAAATGAAGTCTGAGACAAGAAAGTGGGGCGCCTGAGTGACTCAGTCGGTTAAGTGTCTGCCTTTGGCTCAGGTCATGATACTAGGGTCATGGGAGCGAGTCCTGCATTGGGCTCCCTGCTCAGTGGGAAGTCTGCTTCTCCCTCTCCCACTCCCCCTGCTTGTGTTCCCTCTCTCGCTGTGTCTGTCAAATAAATAAAATCTTAAAAAAAAAAAAAGTGGATGTACATATTAAGTGGATATACATATTAACAAGAGTTGAAACAAAAGATTTTCTAGTTACTGAACGAGGTCAACAAGGAAATGCACTGAAGCAAATATCCAACTTCTAAAAGGTGTTTCAGTTAATCCATTTTACCTGAGTTAAGATTTAAAAGTATAAAGGTAAGACTCATCCTCTCCTATTTATAAAGCATTATAGACTCCAAATTAAGGAACTATTTAACATTTTATTCTGTGCTTATGGCCAAGATATGTCTTAATTTCCTCAGACAAACCCCAAATCAAATACTATATCCCTTTACCCTGCAAGTAGAATCCCAAAAATGGAATCAAACCACATTCCCAGACAACACCCTGAAACCACACAAATCCTTTTTCCGACCATATACATGCCAGTCATTATTTCTGTTTATTCAGGAAATCTGCAGAACCAGCCGTAATACTTTTGCCCAGAAATTGTTCATCTAAGAGGGAAAAACTACTTAGAGAAACAAGTTTCTAAAGGCAACCTATTGCTAGCAAAAATACCTTAGGCTAACATCACCATGTTAATACTTAGATATTACCTAGGTATACTTAGGTATACCTAGGCTTTCTAGCGAACTATTTGTGAACCCTAGGAGTTCTGCTTCAATCCTCTGACCCTGCTACTCATTCAAAAATAGCCAGTTTAGTTAACAGAATACTTAATAAGATAATCTTCATTTGTGCCCTGAAGAATCCCAGTTACTTATAAGTAAACCTAGAAGTGGTCTAGAGAACAGGATAAAGTTTAGGCTCTTACCATTCTGACTTCAGTGACTTCAAGACTTCTGCACCCTCACCATTTTACTCCAGCCTTCCTGACAACTTGACACATCATTTCACAAAGAGCATCAGGACATCAGTTTTTTATACTATATATAGCCCAAGAAAATTAGTGAGTTGGAAAATGGGACACTTCATAGTCAAGTGGGAAAGACAATTACATAATTGTGAAGGAAACAAACAGAGTGAACCAATAATGGAGATTTAGGGTGCTGAGCAAATTCCTGCGGTGTTGAGAACCTAAAGGTTGAAAGGGTAATAGTTACCAAAAAAAGCAGGGAGCAAAAATGTTCTAGGTAGAGGGAGAAACATATGCAGTGGCTCTAAGGCAAGAAAAAATGTGTTGAGGACATTTTTAAAAGACTAGTATGGCTGAAATATAGTAAGAAACAGAGGAAGATATGGCTGGGAGGATTCACGGAGGACAGATCATGCCAGCCTTTGGGAAGCTATTGAAAGAGTTAAACAACGAGGTAATATAATCCCGCTTACATATTTTGAAGATAGTAATCTTCAGTAGTGGTACAAGAACAGAAGCAGGGAGACAAATAAGGAAAGCCTTGCAGACATGTATATAAGAGATGGTGGTAGGGATTGAGTACATGTGCCATGATGAGCACTGGGTTTTGTACAAAAGTAATGAATATCACTATATTCTACACCTGAAACTATTACATTTTATGTTAACTGGAATTTAAACTTGAAAGATTTTTAATGGGGCACCCGAATGGTTCAGCCAATTAAGTGTCTGACTAGATCTCAGCTCAGGTCTTTATCTCAGGGTCCTGAGTTCAAGCAAGCCCCGCATTGGGCTCCATGCTGCGTGTGGAGTCTACTTAAAAATGATTGCTGGGGCACCTGGGTGGCTCAGTTGGTTAAGCGACTGCCTTCAGCTCAGGTCATGATCCCGGAGTCCCGGGATCAAGTCCCGCATAGGGCTCTCAGCTCCATGGGGAGTCTGCTTCTTCTGACCTTCTCCTCTCTAATGCTTCCAAAAAAAAAAAGATTGCTAGATGTGGGGCACCTGACTGGCTCAGTTGGAAAAGTGTATGACTTTGGATCTCAGGGTCATGAGTTTGAACCCCGTATCAGATGTAGAGATTACTTAAATGAATTTTTTAAAAACGATGGTTATTCAGGCATTAGGAATCAGGAAAACTTTTAATGCCATCTCAGATTAAAAGATGAACACAAGTTAACGAAAGGGTAAGGGCAGTGCAAGCCACCAAAGAACACATACAGTGGCATTAGATCCCAAGACCATTGACCATTTGGACAAGGTAAATAGCCTGGTATGGCAACAGCAAAGGGTATGTGACAAGAGTGAAGACAGGAAGATCAGCTGTTAGAACACTACTACAATAATCCAAGTGATGAAAATACAGTGCCTTGAACTCAATCAGTGGCAACAGGGAGGAAGAGGCAAAATTGTGCCCATGTATTATTATAAAAGGTAGAAGAGACTGGCTGGATTTGAAGAAGGAATGGCAAAGGAAGAGAAATTTGGGGTCACTGGATTGGGTGATTATGGTAGAGCCAGGTGTGTGGGAAAGAGGAGTTCAGCTTTGTATATACTGCCATAATGGAAGTGCTAGAGAGGAGGCAGTTGGATACATGGCAGTCTCCAAGTTATAAAGAGGCTGAGGCTGGGCATATACATTTAGAAACCACAGGTAAACATGTCTTTCAAGCAGCCTTCATTCCCACTAGATCAAGTATTTTGTTGTCCCTTAATAAGGCCACCCTCAGGTATAGCTGAGGGTGAAGATGATGGAGTTCAGGAGATATCAGTATTTCTAAGGAGAATAAGCAAAGGAGCTATGCTGGGAAGTTCTGTAAAGAATGTAAGGAAATCATGAATTGGCTTTAATCTGTTCTATGTATATACTTGCACACCTAAATGTACTTCTTGGAAACCAGGGAAGCTACAGAGCAAGTTGAGGGGTGAGAATGTTCCCCACTGCATGGAAGCCACATCAATGGAAGGCATATCAATGGAAGGCATTCATGTAAAGCTTGTACTTTCTGGACCTCAAACCCTCCCCAATCTAGCCACATCCATAATACGCTCTCATTCCCACCAACGCTCCTAGGGAAAGCTAGATACAGCATATTTTCAACAAATTCTAACATGAACTTGAGTTTTAAGGAACAGGGAGAATAGGTTTTCTGTTCTAGATGGTAGCATTTTCTCTCCAGCATGGCTTGTTTATAGCTGTCATTTAGCAGCTGAGGGCACTTTTTTGTAAGCTGGCGGTCTTCAGTCCCTGGTTTGTCATATTTGACTCCTACCCAAACGCTGACATATTAAAAAAAAAAAAAATCAGTAACTCACTTTTGCTTGTTCTTTCAGCTCCTTTGAAGATTATGAAACAGAGGAAACTGTCTCTCCCTCTGAAATTGGAAACAAAGGCAATAAAAGTAAAATAGTAACCTCAGACCTTTCAGAAAAATGTGGAAAGCTTCAGTCAGTGGATGAAGAGTAGCAGCCAGTGTCTACATGAGATACATGTTTTAAATGTCTTTTTCTTGTGGAGATGCTCCAGTTTGCATACTGCTTTTAAAGGCTTTGATTTCGGCAAGTATGTATCTGCACTAGCAACTTTAAAACGTTTTAATAGGTCTGGATACACATACTCAATTTGGGGGACTCCTCCAACTTGCCTCAGACCTCTTGGCACAGCTTTTTCTCCAAACAAATAGTGATATACACCACCTTCCGAAGTGTGAATTGGCACTCTTCACCCATGAATGTACCAAGGATCTATCGAGGACAGTGCCAAGCACAGTTCTCTGCACAAAAGCAGGTGTTGCCTCTGTTGTCCAGCATCTCTGAGGCCCCCCAGGACTCCTATGGAGCCCAGAAGAAACTTTCACTTGCAGAAAACTTGAGTCAAAAATATTCTGGAACTTTAAAAAGCAGTTAAGGGCCTCCAGAAGTGACTTAATAAAAGCACTGCCAAAACATCTCAAGAGACTTTAAATATGTGTACTGGAGGAGTTCAAAGATCTTGAAACTTACTTGGTTTAATGTAACTTCACAATGACCTGCCAAACTGCTAGTCACTTTACATCCTCAGGTATTGTAACCACTGGGCCTTCCAACCTTGCTGGCAAGTTCTGAATAATCTCTCCCCTTTCTGACTGTGGATCTTAGATGAAATATGATGAAAAAAAAACATTTAATTACAGAATTTGACTCATACTTGAAAAAAGTTTCCTTTTAACTTATCTAACATTTGTGAAGAATTACTGAATGACTTATTAATCTCCAAATTAGTTGATATCCCATCTGTACTTCCTACTAGAAGGCCTCCTATGAAGACTTAGTGATACATGAAAATTCTTACTAGATGTATTCCTTTCATCACTGAATATTAGACTAAGCCAACAGTTAAGGCCTCAATCCCTTCATATTGAAAAGAACAATTTCAAATATTCTCTCACCTCAATATTTATCACAAAAATGGAAAAAAAGTGATGCCACCCATAAAGGAAGACACTTTCATCTGTACTGTAGAGGTAGATGTGTTCATTACAGAATTATACATTTTTCCAGCAAGCCACAGTGCAGCCAAATCCTATAAACTTAAAGATAAACTAAGCTATGAAAAAGAATGGACATTAACCCCCAAGAAACTAACATCCATGTCAAAGTCCTCACCTTTTCCCCTGGGTTTTTTGCTTTAACCACAAGTCCTAAATGTCAGAACAGTATCCCTTGTCACCCTGCTTTTGTTCCTCCTAACCGATGTTAAAGTTAAAAAAATTAAATAATCAGACCTATAATCAGGCTATGGTGGGCAAAAAGTAGAAATAAGTGTTATTTAGGAAATGTACCATCAACTGGTACAATAATAGTTTGGGTTTTGTTGTTGTTGTTTTCAGTATCCTCTGTTGCCTACTATTTTACTTTTCAATATTAGAATTAATCCTCTACTTCATGGTAACAGAAAATGATAAATATTAAAATTTGACATCTAATAGTTCACCAACTAAAAGCTTTAAAAAATGACTAAATTTTTAGGAAACACCACATGTAATAACCTAAACACACTAGTAAATTAGGATTAAAAATATTTGTGATATGTGAAATTTACCATCTATTCCATCCACTCTTTACTAGGGAGAGAATGCCACTTTTTTAAAAAAATTTCAGATAAAATATTAAAAAGATAATACTGGCTTAAAAGCCAGATATGGTTTAAAGGTTTTATTATCCATAATGATCTAAACTATTTCTAAAGACTCCATCAACGAAAATTAATCTTCCAATATATATTTGATTTTTTTTTGTACTATTTGGCTTTTATCTTTTTACCTGTGTCTCCTTACTGAAATCCTCTTGCTTTTACTTTGGTCTGTATTTGGTTTAAAAGTCTGTAATTATTATAAAAAGTATCATTCCATTTAAGATAAAGCTATTTTAATTTAGGTTACCCAAAGTATATTTTCAGACGTAAGTGTCACTGTAGTCCTTTCTTAAGAGTTGAATGCAAGAAATGTGAATTTCAAGGAACTAGGACTTTCTGGTAAATACCTCACCAAATAAACCTGCCCAACTAGAAATTTAAAAAGTTTTTACAACATCCCAGGCTGCATAATAAAAATTAAATTGAGGGTTATTGTGGTCTTAATGCTATTCAGTGAAAAGTGGGTTTCATAGCCAAAACATTAATTGCCAGGGTAATCAAACTAATAAAATTGTGTGTATTTTCCCTGCATCTTATCTATGTCATTGTGTACAATTCAAAGTGTTTATAAAATTCTAGATTGATCAAATGAGGTAAGTCATTTGCTCAACTTTTGGAAATGTTATGAAGTGTGCTTGGGTGGAGAAACCTGCATGATTTAACTTGTTTTTGTTTTTCCCTTTTTGCAAAACTAAATAAAGAGACAAGTTGTCAAATATGAACCATGTTCACTAAGATAGTCACTACACATTTTTGGTGTTATTCACACTTGCAGCTCATTTTTATGTTTGAAAGAGTAACATCACAAACTTGAGTTTCAAAGAATAATTCTTTGAACCCCTGGGAAAATCATAAAGGAGTATCTAACTGGTAAGTTCTTTCCTTTGGGGGGATAAGGAAGAGGACTAGATACTGGGAATGAGAGGGTCACAGGTATCAAGAGGGACTTTAGCCTTATATATAATGTATTCTTTTAGAAGAATGTGTAATTGATTGTTATTTGTGTACCTAAAACCTAATTTTTTAGAAAGGAGGGACAAAAGTTAAACTATCATCCAGTTTTTAGATTCTGATGCTGTACTTTAAACTTAGTATTTTCTAAAACATTTTATATTTGTTACCTATTATATGGGAAAGGAAATTTTGTTTTTCATCTGTTGTAAAACTTTTACTTTTCAGCAAGGTCACCAACGAGTTGTTTCAAGAATATTAAGATCACAGTAAAATAAAAGGAATTCTTTATCCTAGGACCATATTATAGCTCTGCACAGAAACATAGACTTACTGAAGCTAACCAAAAGTATAAATCACCAGTTCTGACACTTCTATCATCTGATTATGTATGTTAACAAAGACTCAAAAGAACAAATGAAAATGTGTCATATTAGAAGTTGTTATTGTTTTGATGGTTTCAAATCCTGATAAAGTAAATCCAGTTACTGCAGTAATAATTTCTCAATCATCCCTAGTTAGCCATTAGTCAGCATTCCTAAATAACTCATGGTATAAAGAAAAACAATGCAAAAATCAAGGCACTGTAATTAATTATTCTTCCCAAATGTATATAATATAGGCCATTCAGAGCATACTATCCCAAACTCCTCAGTATTCTACAACATAGAATTAGAAAACTAACATTTATTGATAGATTTAAGGTGTAATACAGGTTTCCAAAAATGTGGCAGTGAGAATACCAGCATAAAAAAGAGAAACTTGTGCTAAAAACAACCTGAATTAACCATTGGCAATATTACATAACAATCAAGGCCCTCACATACTAATGATTTCCGATTTGTCTATATTGCCAACCTCCCATGCATCAAAAAACACAAAACTAAAATTATCAAACTTGGGAAGCAATAAAGTACTCTATGAATTTTAAGATCATAATATTAGGAAAGTTTGGGAGATTTGCAAAATATATCCTAATCATCCATGTGTACAATCTCATTTCTAATCATTTCTGCAGTGATCATTAGTGAATAAAGAACAGGTTTACAAGTTTATATAGCAGGGCATCTGGGTTTAACACAAAACTGTTACAAACTTTAGGCAAATACATGTTTCATAAGACACTGCTAACACTTAGAGGAATTAAATAAAATTCCAAAATTTGGAAAGCAAATAAAGACAAGACAACTAAGAAGCATTTTCCACCATTTACTCTTGTTATCAAAAATAGTTCAACTCTTCTTGCAAAACAAAAACAAAATAGTACATACTGGACACATACATCACATTTTTCTTCCTATGGCTTTAGCCCACCCCCACCCCACCACCAAGAGAGACAAAAAAAAAAAAAAAAAAAAAAAAAAGAAGAGGAAGAAAAGGAAAAAAAAAGAAAAAAAAAAGCCCAACAACAACAAAACAATTCTACCTGACCACATTCACAGAAAATGACACCAGGATACACTACAAAACAGAAGGAGGTGTCATCTGCTCTGTGTCCAAAGGTTTCTTCTCCATGTCTTGTACTAGGTGAGTAACCACCATTGAACATGCTGTGTGCCAAATCAAAACATAACTTTACTTCAACATATGTCAGATCTCATGAGAGATGGTGAATGTAGTAGAAATTGGAAATTTTCCAGCAGTATTTTTCTTTAAATAAGCACTGTCAAAGCAGCAATTCTTTTAAATCATAAGGTCGTTTCTTTACAACCTAGTCAGTCCTTGTTTTATTTGGGCTGTGCTCTTTCAAGCAACTGACTAGATTACCCTTCAACAGAATGTTTGTAACTCACTTGTCTTCCCATAAAAATTAACGGGAAGTCATGAATTTAAACTGAAACACAGTTTGTGCTTTACATGCAAAAGAGCATTCTAAAGAAAATCCTTCTAGCTTCAAACCTACATAAATGCACAGGCTTCATAAAAATGATTTTTTTATTTGGCCTCTATAAAGAAGCCCTCATAATGAATAGCACCCCAAAAAAGAGAAAAGGAGCATATTCAAAATAAAGTCTGTGAAACTATAAGAGGAAACAAGCAAAAAAAAGAAGTGGCCAATAGCAATAAATATAACACATAAACCTGGGTAAGTTTGGGGGCATTATTTCAAAATTATTTCAAATAAATCCCAATTTCTAAATAAAAATTTTTATAATTTTTTAAAAATTCTGTCATATCCTATAGTCTAAATTCAATTACCTTCAGAATAAAACTGCTCTTCTCCACTTCATTTATCTAATTAGAACATGCTAAAAGTGAAGGTTTTCCAATTTTTTTCCCTAGAAAGGAGTCAGACTAACTATAAAAGTTATTCAAACTCAGAAGGGTTTTATCGCATAAACAGCTAAACATCTGCAATCCTGACAGAATTTGTTCACTTTAAAAGACAGATTTCAACATTCTAATGAGGGGCAAATTTTCTTTCATAATACTGCTGATTTAAGAACTGCTACATACACCAGTAGCCAATTTTCATGATCAGAAATGGTATTATGTCAGCACAAAGGTTGAGCTGGACACATCAGCTTTTCAACAGGAGGAGCATCAATGGCATCTGAAGGCAGCACTGAGTCCCCTGAACTAATGGCTACTTCTTCACAAAAAATCAGCACAATCTTTTTGGACTGACTAGATACCACTTCCTTACATTTAATCATAAACTTTGATTATGCACAAAGCATGACCTTAAACAATGAGGTTAATGTTATTTTCCTTGCCAAAGTTCATTTTGTATAAATCAGTTGCATCAGCATTTGTTCTCAAACTATGAGGTTCTGTAAGAACTAAGGACATATAGTTGTAGGGTTACTCCTCCATTATCTGCAAACTATTTCCCCGACACTAACACATATAACTTAGCAATGAAAACACTTGATACAAGTGATCTATATGCAGGAGCTCCGGCAAGTTAAACCAACAAAACCATAGCTGCCGTGAAACTGTAGCTATTTCCCTACCAGAGGTAGGTTTAAAGACCCACTGATTTAACAGTCGAATCTCATGTCTATAGCTTCATCCAAACTTTTATCATCATGTGTACTGGCAGCTAAAAACGTTGTTACTGGGGACCCTGTGACATTAATTACACTGGTGCTGGTACTAGCATTGCGCACAGCAATGCTAGTCACATTAATGCCCAAAGTGAGCCTGGTCTGCTCCAAGGCCTTTTCTGGCACAGCAAATGCCTCCAGCTTCTTCTCCCCATTGGCCATGTAGGAGTTTTGGCAGCCACGACATATACAATCTAAGCAGGCTTTGCGGTTTGAGTAGCAAGGGCAGCGTTGGCCGCGGCATGTAAGAACACTTGGATTTTGAGTAGCACGCCCACATTTACACCCTTTCTTTTCCTGGGGTTTTTTATACACAGTCTTGGTAGGACTTCCTGGCATAAAATGGTGACTAGGAATCTTTTCCTTTACAGTTTTGTCTTTTTTAAGAATACCTGGCTTGGTTTTAGAGTGAGATTTCTTGGATCCGTGTTCATGACTCTTTTTCATGCTTTTAGTAGATAAAAGTACAGTTTTGCTGATTTTGGGTGTTGTGCCTCCATTGGGAACAGTTGCTATAGGTTGAAGAGAAATTTTGCTCTCCCGTTTCACTGTCACAGGGGCAGATGCCCCCAACGTTGGGCCTCGAATAATGGTAGAAATTGGAAGTGGCTGAACTTTCTCACTGTCACTTTCTGATCTGGATCGTTTTCTATTCAATTTTGCTACTTTTGGAGTTGCTGCTGTACATGATAACCCATGAAGTGCAGGACTGGTGGACATAAAAACATTATGGCTAAGAGACTGGGAAGAAAGCTGCAGAAAAGGTCCATTGGAGACAGTGGCTTCCAAGTTGGGCTGCAAATTAGGGCAACAAACCTCTGTATTTGAAACAGTTTCTAAGCTGCGGAGCACTTCCTCAACACTCAGTAACAGAGAGTCGCCAGGTTTTATATCTTCACTGAAACTGCAGATATCAATGCCTGTGGAGCACAAGTCAGTGGCTACTGTGTCACAGACAGGTGGCAAACTGTCAGACAGATCCTCAGTTTTTATGTCAACAGTGTTACATACATCAATTGTGTTTGAATGTTCAGGTGAAGGAATATTTATACCAAATCTATCTATTGAAAGCCCATTATAAGTAGGCAAACCATTGATAACAGAACTGCCAATAGCAATGCTGAGGGTGCTTTCAGATATTGGAGATAAACTAGCTTGAGGATCAGCTGTGGGTTCTGAGGTTGAAGGTAAAGGGGAATGTGTTAAACACAAAGTAAAGGATGAATCTGAGGGTTTTTCTGTCTCCTCACAAAACAGTGATCCATCATTAAGCAAAGCCAAAATATCCGAAGAACAGTCGACTGCTTCTATTATATCCCGTGCCAATGTAGTCTGTGTGATATATTCGCATAGTTTTTTGTAGCAGTTCACTAGGATGCTTAATTGCTTGTTTTCCTCAAATTGCTCATAGTCTTTGCACCAACTACATGAAGGTTTCATCATCATTTTCTTGCCTTTACAAGGTTTGCAGACATAATGTTGGCAGGTGGAGTTGGTGGGTGCGATAGGATCTTGTAGCAAATGTCCTAAGAGGGAAAAAGGAGGAAAGCAAAGATTTTAGTAAAATAAATATACAATTTCATACACTGAAGTTAAGATGAGATTATAAGTAATCTATTAAAATTAAGATGGGTTAAACTCACTAGACCAGATAACAAAAAAACGTTATCTTACAGGAAATGGAAAAATACTCAATAGTCCGCTTCACTTCTATACCATATTCCCCATTCCTTTATCTCAAACCAGAATCTTCCTTGATTCTGTACTTCTCTCCCAAACGGTATGTTCTAGTCCACTTTCTTATCCTCCTCTCCAAAGGGTACAGAGATGTGAAAATCAGTCACCAAAAGCACAAACTTGGCTTAAAACCCTTAGAACCTAAACCAAACACAACACTGTAATGCTACCATGTACTGGCAAAATCATACTGTTTATTTTGTATTAAACACTGGGAAAAAGATATGAATAAGAGACACTTAGTCCCTACCCTCATTAAACATAGTTTACAGGTATTAATCAGTACAGTCATCTTCATCCCCCCCGCCAAAAAAGTGTAACTCCAACCATTTTATTATATATACTAATTTAAAACTGAGAAGGCTGAAATGTTATGGTGAAAAAGAACTATGTTCATTTATCTAAATAAAAAAAGGGAGTAATACATGATTAAGACTCAAATTCTCCTACAGAAAGTCAAAATGCAAGGACAAAGAATTATGTTTAAATGTATTAAAAAGGAAAAAAAGGGGCATACTACCAGACTCCCAATTCTTCTGACAAATTCAAAATGACCCTAGTCATAAACCGCAAGTATCCGAAGCAGAACATCACATAAAACTGAAAATGGTCTCCAAATTATAAATGACCTGTGTAGATTATGTAACAGGAAAGAGAAAACAACTAGATCCACTCACTATTTCCACTCAACTCCACAAAGAAGCAATGGTTCTTGGTTCCAAATTCAGGACAAACAGTTAGTAATAAACTCAAAGTAGCACCTGTTTCTCATACAAAATTATGTAGTTAGTAAGACTCTGGCATGGAAAAGAAGATACCTCAGGCCACAGCCAAGTGAAATCAGCAAACTCTCTCCCTTAAAAGCAACTATAAACCTGCAAACTTTTGAGGAAATGAATCATTTTCATAATCAAAGATAAAACCATTTGATAAGCATTTATATGTTTGAAAAACTGCTCAATTTCAGGTAACAACAGTGAGAATCTGTGGTGGTCCAGTCTGGGGCTGCCCAGTTCTCCCCTTCCATTCAGTTCCATCAGTGTTACCCTGAAGACCAGAAGATGCTGTGACAGAAGGGTGCTCACTCCATTTAGTGCAGAGAATGATGCAGAGCCCCAGAAACATGATCACTGTAAGTGACTTCTCAGAGGCTAGCCAGCTGGAGAAGGCAAAAAGCTCAGTTCTTAACAGCCTGAGGTTACACAAGCCCACGTTAAACAGGCCACAAACAAGAAGACAATTTACCTCAAGTTATCTATAAATTCAATGCAATCTTTATAAAAATGCCAGTGTCTTTTTAAAGAAATTTACTGATTCTAAAATTTTTGTGGAATCAGAGGACCTAGTATAGCCAGAGCAATTATTTAAAAAGAGCAGATTTGGAGAACATATACTATCAAATTTCCAAATCATCTTTAAAGCTATAGTAACCAAAACAATGTGGCAATGGCAAAGGATAAACATACAAATCATATAGAACAAAGAGCACAGAAATTCTTAAATTTACAGCCTACTGATTGCTGTGATGTGTGCAGATAATTCAACAGGGAGAGTATTTTCCACATCACGTCGGACAATTTAATATCCAAATGCAAAACAACAACAACAACAACAAAAAACAAACAGGAAAAAAAACAACCAAAAACCCAACAACTACTTAGATCCTTACCTCACAATATGTACAAACATTAACTCAAAACAGATCGCAGACACCTTATATATAAGACCTAAAATTCTAGAAGAAAAACACAGGAGAAAATCATGACTTTGGGCCAGGCAAAGTGTTAGGTGTGACATCAATGCACAATCTGCAAAAAGGAAAAAGTTATAAAGTGGATTTCCACAAAATTAAAAATGTGTGCTTCAAAAGACACCATTAAGAAAACAAAAAGATAGGGGTGCCTGGGTAGCTCAGCCAATTAAGCATCTGATTTCAGCTCAGATCATGATCCCAGAGTCCTAGGATCAAGCTCTAAGTCAGGCTCCTTACTCAATGGGGAGTCTACTTCTCCCTCTTCCCTGGGCCTGCTCCTCTGCCTGCTTGTGCTTGCTATAAAATGAATAAATAAAATCTTTAAAAAGAAAGAAAGAAAGAAAGAAACTGAAAAAGATAATCCACAGTATGGGAAAAAATATTTGCAAATCACTTATCTGAAAAAGGGCTTATAACATGACATATTAAAAACACTTCCTACAAATCAATAAAAAGACAACTCAATTTTTAAAGTGGGCAAAAAAAAAACCCAATCAGTATGACAGAACACATTAATAGGAGAGACCAGAACCATATGGCCCTCTCAATTGATGCAGAAAAAGCATTTGACAAAATACAGCATCCTTTGCTGATTAAAACTCTTCAGAGTGTAAGGATAGAGGGAAATTCCTAAAATCCATCTACGAAAAGCCCACAGCGAAGATCATTCTCAATGGGGAAAAGCTGAGAGCCTTCCCTTCCCTTAAGATTAGGAACAATGACAAGGATGCCCACTCTCACCACTACTGTTCAGTACAGTACTAGAAGTCCTGGCAACAGCAATCAGACAACAAAAAGAAATAAAAGGTATTCAAACTGGTAAAGAAAAAGTCAAATTCTTCTCTTTGCAGATGACATACTTTATATGGACAACCCAAAAGGCTCCACCCCCAAATTACTAGAACTCATACAGCAATTCAGTAATGTGGCAGGATACAAAATCAATGCACAGAAAATCAGTTGCTATCCTATACACTAACAATGTAACTGTAGAAAGAGAAATTAGGGAATCAATGCCATTTACAATAGCACCAAAAACCACAAGATACTTTGGAATAAACCTAACTGAGGAAGTAAAGGATCTATTCTCAAGAAACTACAGAACACTTATGATAGAAATTGAAGAAGACACAGAAAGACAGAAAAACATTCCATGCTCATGGATCAGAAAAATAAACATTGTTAAAATGTCTATGCTGCCCAAAGCAATCTATATTTTAAACACCATTTGGACCAAAGTACCAACAGCATTTTTCAAAGTGCTGGAACAAACAATCCTAAAATTTGTATGGAACCAGAAAAGACCCCAAATTGCCAAGGAAATGTTGAAAAAGAGAAACAAAGCTGGGGGCATCACATTGCCTGATTTCAAGCTATATTATAAAGCTATGATCACGAAGACAGCATGGTACTGGCACAAAAAAAGACACACAGGTCAGTGGAACAGAATAGAGAACCCATATGGACCATCAACTCTATGGTCACTAATCTTCAATAAAGCTGGAAAAAAACATCCAGTGGAAAAAAGACAGTCTCTTCAATAAATGGTGTTGGGAAAACTGTACTGCTATATACAGAAGAATGAAACTCGATCATTCTCTTACACCATACACAAAGATAAACCCTAAATGAATAAAAGACCTCAACGTGAGACAGGAATCATCAAAATCCTAGAGGAGAACATGCAGGAAGTTACCTCTTTGCCATCAGCCACACCAACTTCTTTCAAGACCCATCTCCAAAGGCAAAGGAAACAAAAACAAAAATGAACTTTTTGGACTTCATCAAGATAAAAAGCTCCGCACAGCAGAAGGCACAGTCAACAAAACAAAGTAGCAACCCACGGAATGGGAGAGATATATGCAAATGACACTACAGATAAAGGGCTGGTACCTAAGATCTATAAAAAAATTTCTCAAACTCAACACCCAAAATCAGATAATCAAATCAAAAAATGGGCACAAGACATGATCAGACACTTTTCCAAAGAAGACATACGAATGGCTAACAGATACAAGAAAAAATGTTCAACATCATTAGCCATCAGGGAAATTCAAATCAAAACCACACTGAGATACCACCTTACACCCATCAGAATGGCAAAACTGACAAGGCAAGAAACAACAAATGATGGAGAGATTGTGGAGAAAGGGGAATCCTCTTACACTGTTGACGGGAATGCAAGCTGGTACGGCCACTTAGGAAAACAGTGTGGAGGTTCCTCAAAAAGTTAAAAACAGAACTACCCTCTGACCCAGCAACTGCACTGGGTATTTACCCCAAAGATACAGATGCAGTGAAAAGAAGGGGCACATGCACCCCAATGTTTACAGGAGCAATGTCCACAACAGCCAAACTGTGGAAGGAGCTCAAATGCCCTACAACAGACGAATGGATAAAGATGTGGCCCATATACACAATGGAATATTACTCGGCAATCAGAAAGGATGAATACCCGGTATCTGCATCAACATCAACGGAACTGGAGGAAATTATGCTAAGTGAAATAAGTCAAGCAGAGAAAGACAATTATCATATGGTTTCCCTTATTTGTGGAACATAAGAAATAGCATGGAGGACATTAGGAGAAGGAAGGGAAAAAATGAAGGGGAGGGGAATCAGAAAGAGACAAACAATGAGAGACTATGGACTCCAGGAAACAAACTGAGGGTTTTAGAGGGAAAAGGGGTGGGTGGATGGGTTAGCCCAGTGATGGGTATTAAGGAAGGCATGTATTGCATGAAGCACTGGGTGTTATACACAAACAATGAATCATGGAACACTATGTCAAAAACTAATGATGTACTGTATGGTGACTAATGTAACATTGTAAGAGAAAAAAAATGTAAAAAGAAGTCCTAAAAGTACATATAAATGGCTTAGTATAGAGCTTATGTACTTTC
This sequence comes from Mustela putorius furo, assembly GCF_011764305.1. Lineage (NCBI taxonomy): Eukaryota > Metazoa > Chordata > Mammalia > Carnivora > Mustelidae > Mustela > Mustela putorius. The sequence continues at coordinate 105,520,881 of NW_025421987.1, read as the reverse complement.
AAGGGACTGAAACTATGTATTTCACCCGTTAAAAGCACTGGAAATATCTGAGAACCATCTAATCAGTTGGGTTTTATCATATTTCTTAGAATCCCTAATATGAATTATGATTTACAATGTGATATATCCTTAAAAAATCTTTTAAAAGTAAAAAAAAAAAGTGAAAATTAAAATCTTTATGATGGAAAAAAAAGTGAGCAAGAGATCTGAATAAACATTTCACCAAAAAAAAGGGTGTCTATGAAGCACGTGAAATATGCTCAATATCATTAAGGAAAGTAAAACTTTTACCACAGCTTACACACCTATTAGAATGAATAAATTCAAAATGGACAGTATACCAACAGCTGGCAAAGATGTGGAAAAACTGGAACCCTTCTGTATTACTGATGAGAATGTAAAACCATAGATCAGATTGGAAAGTTTGGCAGTTTCTTAAAAATAATTTCTTAAAGAGTTAAACATAAATTTACCATACAAACCAGAAATTCTGCTCCTAGGAGCAGGAGCTTTCATATCTCAAAGAGAAATGAAAATATATGTCCATATAAATTTATGTAAAATATGCATAGCTGCATTATTTAGGACAAAAAACTGAAATCAATCCAAACGTCCACCAACCAGTGAGAAGATAAACAAAATGTAGTATATTCATACAATGGAATACTGTTCGGCTGTCAAAAGAACTACTGGTACATGCTACAATATGATTAACTTCATAAGTGTGCTAAATGAAAGAAGCCAGATGCAAAAGAGTACATTATTGGATTATTTCATTTATATAAAATGTCTAGAAATGACAGAAAAGCCGAACTAGTTGTTGTCTAGGATGGGAACCAGGAGCAGGGATTAACTAAGTGGGTACAATGGAACTTTTAGCAGTGATGAAAATGTTCTAATACCGTAACAGGGTGACAGCTGCACAACTCTAAAATCTTAAAAAAAAAAAAAAGAACACCTTAGACACCAGTAGTTATGAAATCCAACCTTCTACCTAATATAGGAATTCTTAGAGTACCCTTGACTTAAAACAGGATGTAGGGGATATGAATATATAGATATGTTTATCTTAAAAGAAGCAGCACTTAAAAGAATAAAATGTAAGGTTAAACAATAACTATTGGGAAGGATAGACTAGACGAACGTAAAAAGGAAAAGACTCGGCTAGGACTATTCTGGGTTTAACTTGTTTTGTAGCTTTTAACTTTCAATCCTTGTAAGTATTTTTACATAATTATAAAATAAACTAAAATTTTTAAACAACCCCTAGGGGCACCTGGGTGGCTCAGTGGGTTGGGCATCTGCCTTTGCCTCGGGCCATGGTCTCAGGGTCCTGGAATCAAGTCCCAGGAAGCCCGCTTCTCCCTCAGTCTCTCCCCTGCTCCTGTTCTCCCTCTCTCTCTCTCTCAAATAGATAAAACCTTTTAAAAGATTAACAAATAAAAGAAACCCCTAAAAATGAAAAGCAAAGCAAGTAACCTTAATTTCATATCAAACTGTTGGTATAACCATTCAGAGATTAACTATTTTAAATAATTTTAAAACACAAAAAATTGACTGATACTAGCATCCTAGTTTTGTTTTTTCAGTCATCACATTGGTGGTAGTAACATTGACAGTCACTATGAAGGTGATGATGTTTACTGTGGAATAAAGTAAATGCTGATGTCCTTAAGAATCTGGATTTTTTTAAAAAATAGGAACAAGGAAGTCCTACGATAGAAAACACTAAGCAAAAAATCCTGTAGTTCTGAATTTCAACTGGATTTATCAGTATGAATTCATGTTTGCATCTTAAGTGTGCATATTTCATAGCACAACACACTGAAAAAGCCTGGAAGCAAAGGACTAACCCCAGAAGCAATGAACTCAGATAATGGCACTGAAAAACAATTTCCTGTTCAAAGAATTCACAGCTTCTGAGACAAATCACTGATTCCAGATCTGTGACATAAATTAGACAAGATGAGTTTTGATTACATTGTTATAACGGAAAGTAAGGAAACTATCAAATATCGGGACTGTGTTAAAGGGACCTAGGAGCAAACCTGAAAAGGTTCCTGCTGGCCAAACATAAGAAAATTTGAGCATGCAACAGAATGCAGTAGATCTATAAAGTTCAGATCTCGGAGTTCATGGATGGTTGGAAGGGAGGAAAGGAAGAATAAAAAAAGGAAGGAAAATCCGTTTCAGGATGCCTCATTAGTTTGAAAAGCGGTAAATAAAGAGCAAGCTTCAACCGTTTATTCTGATTTAACTATATATAAATGATACCAAGTAACCCACAGATGAAAAGTTTCTCTTTACAGAAAAAAATGCAGCTAATAAATAAAACAATATAATTTGAATGTCATTTTATAATCCCTAATGATCTGCAAATTGTACAAGCTAAGTGATAAGGATTGCCTTCATTCTGTTACTGATCTTTTTTTCACCAGTCATTCCAAGCAAAACTTCCCCTAAACTACCAAGCATCTTAAAGAATTTTTACACTGTACACATCTTTGTATTTCTTGCTGAGGTATTAGGAGAGTATGCCTAATACTGAGAACTGGAGGCTACAAAGCGTATCAAAAACTCCCACTTATTGATTCAAGACTTCACCATTACTGAGTTCTTAAGAATTTCCATCACCTGGCCTCAATACCTATTGGACTGCCCAACCATTCCCCAACACAAATATCCAAAACTTTAACCCACCGTTAGAGATATCTATACCAAACTTGTTTTGTGCACTCAGCTAACCATCTTAACTGTCAAAGGCTTCCCAAAGGGTTCTCTTTACACTTCATGATAAAGGCAGTTCCAGTGAAAGGAGGGAGAAAGTAAAAGATTCAGGGGTTTCTTAGAAGTGGTTGTCAGCCATGTATTTATCTACTGTGCATCTGTCCCTAAGGAAACTCCTCCCAGCAAAATTAAGAAATGTTACGTAACAGTTTTAGAATTGTAAAAATACATCTTACCCTAGAAAATAAAATGGATGGACAATGTGAGTCAAGGGGAAATGTGTCACTCATTCGCAGACTGTACTGTTAAAAACTGGGCAGTATTGAGGGAGAAATTTAATTAATTTTATATCATATTCCATATAGTTTCACATTCAAGTACCAAAAAAACTTGTTCAAAAAAAGGTATCTTCGGGCACCTGAGTGGCTGAGTCGATTGGGCAAATAGCTCTTGATTTCTGCTGAGGTCATTATCTCGGGGTTCTGGGATCAAGCCCTGCGAGGGGCTCCCCACTGGGCATGGAACCTATTTGGGATTCTCTCTCTCCCACTCTACCCACCAACAACCCCTTCCCCCGACCCTATGCGCACACTCACTCTCTCTCAAAAAAAAAGAAAAAGTCTCAGACTTCAGACTTTAAAAATGTTATCATTTGAGAGGCGCCAGAGTAGCTCAGTTCAACGTCTGCCTTTTGGCTCAGGTCATGATCTCAGGGTCCTGGGATCAAGCCCTGTGTGTGTCAGGCTCTCTGCTCAACCAGGAGTCTGCTTCTCCCTCTTCCTCTATGTTCTCTCCCAAATAATAAAGTCTTTTAAAATAAATAAATAAATAAATAGATAGATAAATAAATAATAAAAATGTATAATTTATAACAAAATAATTTCTCACTGCATTGCCTTGAATCCTTAGATTGCAATGTATCACACGAATTTCTTCCTTTACATAACACAAGCTGTCCTGTAACTAAATGAATTAGGATACTATGTGCCTTAAACAATTACTGATGCTATATTGACAAAAAGACTATAGATTAAATATTCATTTTTACTCCTCACCTAAAAAAGTTACTAATTTCCTTGTCTGTTCTCCCTCTTATTAACTTTTCCCATCCCCAATCAGCCAATTATAATTTGGAACCGAGTCTCAGTTTTAGATTACCCAACGGCAATTCCAGGAATAGGTAACTGCTAATAATTTACTAAGATACTTAATATCAGATTTTTTTAATGTTAATTTTATGAAACTTTTTATAATAAAATTTTCAAACAGAAAAAATGAGAAAATAGTATAATTATCCTCCGTATACATCACCCAGATTCAATAATTATCAAGACCATACTGTATTTGCTTCATCTACCCTTTTATTAAGTATTTCAAACAAGTCCCAGACATCAACTCACCTCTATATATTCATCAGTATAAATCATTACAAAGTACATCCTCTTTTGTAACCCACAATGCCATTATCACGCCTAAATCAACAATTTAAATAATATAAGCCATATTTAGCTTTAACTTTTAAAGGACTAGAGGGCGCCTGGGTGGCTCAGTTGGTTAAGCTGCTGCCTTCGGCTCAGGTCATGATCTCAGGGTCCTGGGATCGAGTCCCGAATTGGGCTCTCTGCTCAGCAGGAAGCTGGCTTCCTCCTCTCTCTGCCTGCCTCTCTGCCTACTTGTAATCTCTCTCTGTCAAATAAATAAATAAAATCTTTAAAAAAAAATAAAGGGACTAGAAAAGGGCTTTAATTCACCCATCATAAACACATTTTATAAACTATACTTTTCTCAATAAACATACTTTTTAGCCACAGGATTTCCCCATTTTTAAATAGATTTAACATAGATCATTCAAATAATTACAGTAATATACAAAGCTTGGGCACTTGGACCAGCTGCCATGCATTTTATCCCTATCACTGACAACAATCACTGACTGCGAGATTTACAAAGCAGCTTAAGTTTGAGAGAAAGACCCAAAGTGCCAAAACAAATAAGCAAATGAACTGTAACTAGGTCTCAAATCAGACTGCCCCTTCTCCATTTGAGAAAAACGCACTTCTCTATGTAAAACATGGTGATTCACAGACCTGTACCCCTGGGGATAAAAATACATTATATGTTTATTAAAAATAAATAAAATTACAAAAACAAAAACACACTTCTCCCTAGCATAAGCAAATAAGAATATCATTACTCTCTTAGCAAACTCTACATAACTGATCCCAATTTTTTTAAAAGCAACTGGCAATCCATTCACTTCAAAATACCAATGGTAAAAGTGGACATACTATAAATCTTATGTTGACATGTAGATTACCAAGTAAATTAGATCTTATATCCAAAGAAAGATCTTTCTGCTTCTCCATTTTAACTGTGACAGCATTTAACTCCACTAGTATTTTCATCACATTATTGGAGGAAATTAAGTGTAGGGGGTGTGGAGGGAGGACACAAGAAAAAGTAAAACTGATAATGACTCAAATGTTTAGCAAAATTTGTTAATGACTAAAACATTACCCTGTGAATACTGGAACTGGCAGTAATAATGATCATAAAATAAAATCTACAATGGCAAAAGCTACAACAGGTTAAATGTAACATAGATAAGTTAGACATAACAACAAAGGAACTGAAAAATCATTAATTCTCGTTTTAGAGTTTATATGGAAAAGAAATGATCCCAATGAAAGTAATTTCAGTAAAATGAAAACAATTAAAAAATAGAAAATGGTTTAAGAAATTAAACTATCTCAATGGCTTAATTTTTTGCATTTGACAAAAAAGGGATCTTGTAATTCTAAGTAAAATGGCATAGGCACATAAACAGCATTTATCAGGACCAAAACATTCTGTATTTACCACCATCCCCTCTCCAGAATTCCCACTCCTGGAAATGCTTCTATTATAGTAACAAAGACTGACTAATCAGTAACCTCAAATAATGCAAGTAATTTTACATAAATCTTACTTGTATCTGAGATGACACCTGAGGATCAGGAAAATTAGCCAAGACTCACCTCAACAACATCCTGAAATACCACTACTGGAAAGTAAAAAATGCACACAGGCAGGCCATGGTTAATAACTAAAACCATCATAACAGTTTTCTAAGAAGCATTCTTGGAAATTAGAGTATTAAACACTCAAAGAATCCACAGGGACATACAAATTCCACAAATACTTAAATAGTTACATACATATACAGATATATAGAAAAATATCTGGTCCATGGGGCGCTTGGGTGGCTCAGTGGGTTAAGCCTCTGCTTTCGGCTCGGGTAATGATCTCAGGTCCTGGGATGGAGCCCCACATCAGGCTCTCTCTGCTCAGCGGGGAGCCTGCTTCCCCCCACTACTCCTGCCTGCCTCTCTGCCTACGTGTGATCTCTGTCAAATAAGTAAGTAAAATCTTTAAAAAAAAAATTTTTTTTTTAATTAAAAAAAAAGAAAAGAAAAGAAAAATATCTGGTTGGGGGCGGGGGAGGAGAGGAGGGACAACCAACCTTTGTAATCTCTCAACCAGTTTCACTGAAATAATGAAAAAGGAAAAAAAAAATCACAGAACCCATCAGATGTAAAGTATGTGGCATCCTACAAAAGGACGCAGTTTTCTGCTTCTGCCGATAATGCAAGCTACATAAAAAAGAAATGGTATCATAAAAGATACATTCCTCTGCATTAATTAAGTGTGTTTCCACATCAACCTAAATTTCCTTCCCCACAAATGGACCCATATCAAAACTAATCAGAAAATAAAAAGCGATCAGAAAATCGTACCAAAGTTCTAAGAAAGGGAAGACAGTAATAATTGACAAAACTTTACTTGCTAAAATGGAATTATATTCCATGAGAGTTTTTTAAAATCATTACTAAAGAAAATCAAGAAAATAGTACTAACTCGTTATCTCAAAATACTCCAAAAAAGCAGAGCTCTTCAGTAGGAAGTTTTCTAGGTTCACTTTTTGTTACTGACTCTAAAATCATATTTGAATACAATAATGTACTTTTCATCAGCTATTCCTTTCCAAATGGCCCAGAAACTTCACTGATCACCTTAAGTTTGTCTACAGTTATATATACGGGAAGAATTACTGACAAAGGGGGAAGGGGAGGGAAGCTTTATTAAAAGCAAGAAGAGGGGGCACCTGGGTGGCTCAGTGGGTTCAAGGCTCTGCCTTCGGCTTGGGTCGTGATCCCGGGTTCCTGGGATCGAGCCCCGGATCAGGCTCTCTGCTCAGTGGGGAGGAGCCTGCTTCCTCCTCTCTCTGCCTGCCTCTTTGCCTACTTGTGACCTCTGTCTGTCAAATAAATAAATAAAATCTTTTAGAAAAAAAAGATAGAAGCAAGAAGAGGGATGCCTGGGTGGCTCAGTTGGTAAAGAATCTGCCTTCAGGCAAAAATGAACTATTGGGATTTCATCAAGATCAAAAGCTTCTGCACAGCAAAGAAAACAGTTAACAAAACCAAAAGACAACTGACAGAATGGGAGAAGATATTTGCAAACGGCATATCAGATAAAGGGCTAGTGTCCAAAATCCATAAAGAACTTAGCAAACTCAACACCCAAAAAGCAAATAATCCAATCAAGAAATGGGCAGAAGACATGAACAGACATTTCTGCAAAGAAGACATCCAGATGGCCAACAGACAAATGAAAAAGTGCTCCATATCACTTGGCATCAGGGAAATACAAATCAAAACCACAATGAGATATCACCTCACACCAGTCAGAATGGTTAAAATTAACAAGTCATGAAATGACAGATGCTGGCGAGGATGTGGAGAAAGGGGAACCCTCCTACACTGTTGGCAGGAATGCAAGCTGGTGCAACCACTCTGGAAAACAGCATGGAGGTTCCTCAAAATGTTTAAAATAGAACTACCCTACAACCCCGCAATTGCACTACTGGGTATTTACCCTAAAGATACAAACGTAGTGATCAGAAGGGGCACATGCACTCGAATGTTTGTAGCAGCAATGGATAAAGAAAATGTGGTATATATACACAATGGAATACTCTGCAGCCATCAAAAGAAGTGAAATCTTGCCATTTGCGACGACGTGGATGGAACTAGAGGGTATCATGCTTAGCGAAATAAGTCAAGCGGAGAAAGACAACTATCATATGATCTCCCTGAATTGAGAAAGTGGAGATGGAACATGGGGGGTCAAGGGGGTAGGAGAATAATAAATGAAACAAGATAGGATTGGGAGGGAGACAAACCATAAGAGACTCTTAATCTCACTAACAAACTGATGGTTGTTTGGGGGAGGGGGGTTGGGAGAAGGGGAGTGGGGTTATGGTCACTGGGGAGGGTACGTGCTTTGGTGAGTGCTGTGAGGTGTGTAAACCTGGCGATTCACAGACCTGTACCCCTGGGGATAAAAAATATATTATATGACTATTTAAAAAAAAAAAAATCTGCCTTCAACTCTGGTTATGATCCCAGGGTCCTGTGATGAGTTCCATATCAGGCTCTCTGTTGATTGGGGAGCCTGCTTCTCTCTCCACCTGCCCCTCCCCCAGGTTGTGCACACGCTCTCCCCACCCATGCCCCCTGACAAATAAATCAAATCTTTTTTTTTTTTAAAGAATGAGGGAAAGAGCAAACACAAACAGGAGGAGCACCAAAGGGAGAGGAAGCAGGCTACCTGCAGAACAGAGAGCCCAATGTGGGGCTTGATTGATCCCAGGACCTTGGGATCATGACCCAAGCTGAAGGCAGACACTTAACCAACTGAGCTGCCCTGACACCCCAATAAATAAACTCTTTAATAAATAAATTAAATAAGAGCAGTAAGAATACTGTTGCCAGCCGAATCACATTGCTCCGAAGCTCTTGGATCCAAGAAAGGACGGTAACTTATAGCAATGACAAAATATCTGACTGATGACAGGTACACACTTGAATTTGAAAAGGCACTCTCAAATGTTGCAGACAGAAAATCAAATAAGTATTCTGCTTAGGAATGCAGTCTTGGATTCTGCTGGACACATCCTTCCTGAACCACAAGGGCAAGATTTTTGTATGAAGGCTCAATCCAGGATGCCTGGGTGGCTCAGTCGTTAAGCATCTGCCTTTGGCTCAGGTCATAATCCCAGGGTCCTGGGATCGAGCCCCATGTCAGGCTCTCTGCTCAGTGGGAAGCCTGCTTCTCCCTCTCCCCTTGCTTGTGTTCCCTCTCTCACTGTGTCAATGTCAAATAAAAAAAAAAATCTTTAAAAAATAATTATAAAAAAAGACTCAATCCAACCATATTTATTTCAAATATACTTTATAGTGTATTTGTATATTCCATTCTCTACAGCATGACCAAAAAAGGGGGGAAAGAATGTGTCCATAAAATATTCTCAAGAAAAAAAACAATGAAAACATGAGTTTGATCTGGAAAGGGGGGGGGGTCAACTTTTAATTTACAAAAGGCAATACAAAAAAAGAGAGCAGAAACACTAGCAATGAATGATACAGGGTGGGGAAGGAAGCTAACTAAATGCCAAGATTATTCAACATGTTTAAGGAAGTATTCATTCCTATTTTTGCTACATCCTAAAACATGTCCCAATGATCAATTTTTTTCTGTATGTTTGGCACTATAAAATTAAATTTCTTTTTATCATATTATCACATGATTCTATCAACATTTGCCTGGTATGTCTCAGAAAAATGAAAAATTAATAATGTTAATCCTGTAAAGTCTAGGAAATCCATTACATATCAAAAGAAATTTTATTCTTTTTAAAGATTTCGTTTTTGCTAGAGAGAGAGCACGTGAGCAGTGGGGAGGCCAGAGGGAAAAGCAGGGAGCTCCATGAGGAACTCAATCCCAGGATCCTGGGATCATAACCAGAGGGGAAGGCAGACACTTAACTGACTGAGCCACCCAGGCTGCGCCCTCAAAAGAAATTTTAAAGTTCATCAGTAATTTTTCATCAAAAATTTTAAAGTTCACCTCCTTGAAGTTTACCTGGGGCACACTTAGGACTACCACAGCAGAGAAAGGAAGTAGCAGAGGAAGAACAAGTTAGGCTGGGATACAATCACAACAAAGACCTCAGAAGACACCACTGGAAGCTGTGAGTGAAGCTAGGAACTAGGAACGTTGGGGCAAGGGAGCCAGGTCTTTAATGGACTAGTCTTTAGATGCACGCTACTCCCAAGAAGGGTTGTGAGCTTGGCTTGGCTCTCTTCAAGCCAAGGGCAATTGAAAGGGACCTTTGGGAGCAACACTCCCCATAATTAAGAGAATGAAGTCCTTCAATCCTGAAGTGGGGATTTGGGTAATGCATACCTGGCATCCACTATAATAGTTAATTCTGTAACTGTACAAATCTCATCAATTTTGAGTTTTAAAAAATGTAATGAATAACAATGAAGTGCCATTAAAATTGACTTGGTCCTCCATTTCTTAAAGCTAAAAAATGACTAAATACCTAAGTTCCTTCCAGCTCTAAAATTCGATGATTCTAAGATTTTACAGCAAGATTTATAAGAGTGCATCAAAAGTCTTACAGTTGGATATCGGTAATTGTTGAGGTGATAAGTATATTAAAGTCCTATTTTATACACTGAAATTTTCTGTATGTTACAAAATAAAATCCAATAAATACTTGGCATGTTTCCCCTTCCCCTCATATTTTCAAAATACCACAGGCTTTAATACTTAAATATTCTCCCCCTTTCTCCACCTCCTGTTCTCCCCACATCCACTCCCCCTGCAACACACACACACACACACACACACCCTTTTCTTCTTTCTTCTCCCATCCTCTACTGCCTCTGGCTCCAATCCTTTCAGTTACCCACCTAACTGTATTCAACATACCTTCTCACTTCCACCTTCAACCTTCCTTCCCTATAACAATTTACCTTCCAATTATTCATACACTAAATTATTTTTCCCTAGATTTCATCTTTTAATAGAAGGAAAAATTGCTAATCCCAAACCAACGTGCATTTCTGGTTGATCACTCTTCCTTAAAATGCTCTCTTCCCTTTTCCCCCAACACTTGTCTCCTCCACCTCTTTTACATCCTCTTCCTCTGTCTTCTCCTTAATTTCAGGATTCCCCATGTATCTGTATTAAGATTGATCATTCTTACTCCATTCCAGTATTCCACAGTAATCTTGGGTCACAGACCCCTTTGAGAATCCAATTATACATATATGCAAAGACACAAACTGTTGCACAGAATTTCATGGGATCATGAACCTTTTTTAAAGATACCCCAATTAAAAGTTGTGCCATACATTCCTTCCAGAGTGATTTGCACATAAATTGGTACAATTACCACTCGTAAACTGGTGACTTCTGAATCTTTACATGCAGCTCTAATCTTCTCTGCTGACCCCAGACCCACATATCTAACTGCCCACTAGGAATTTCATGTCTCCTTTGATTACTCACAGACAACTAAAACTTAACATGAGCAAATATAAACATACTTCCCCTAAACCCTCACCTAAAAACCTGCTCCTCCTCCTGCATCCTTATTCTCTTGGATACTGACATTATTCACCCAGAAATCAAACCACATAAGCTTGAAACCATCTAGACTCTTCACCAGAATTCCACATTCAATCTCCAGAGTCTCAATGCATATAGTTTCTAAGTCACCCTTCAAGTTTTATTCCAATGACTACTGCCTTAGTTGAACCCTGATCATTCCTCACCCCAAACACTGCAAGTTTTCTAACTATCTCTTCCTGCCTCAACTTCAACTGCTCCAATCAGTCCACCCTCCACACTATCACCAAATAATCTTTCTAAAACACAAATCTGATTATGTCTTTCTTCTTTTCAAAACCCCTCATGAAGGCATAAACACTGCTAAACACACAAACACACCACTCACCACTCACCTTCAAGCAGCCTTTAAAATCCAGTCTTTGGAATGACATAAAAGGCCTTTCAGAATGTCACCTCCACCTAACCTCCCCATACCATTAAGCTTTCTCCATACCCCATTCCATTCCATTTCATACAAACTTCATACTCCATTCTCACCTACCACTGACCATTCCAAAACACGCAATGCTTACTCATTCCTCTGTTTAGTGCTCTTCCTAGAACATTCCTTCTTCCTTCCTTGAAGAATAAACTATTCTTTTAAGAATTCCTCAAATATGACCTCCAAGAGGAAGCCTTCCTCAACCCTTACCCCACAGTTTGTTCAAAAAGCACTTATCACATTCTCCTATTACAGCACTTATCACATTATATTGTCACCATTCAGGGGGTCTCACTCACTCAAGGCCAGAAACTTATTTATCTCTTTATCTTTAAACCACTGTTGGCACATAAGCAAGCACCTAATAAATGTAAAATGAATGAATCACAAAAAGTACGTTAGAGGAATGCCTGGGTGGCTCAGTGGGTTAAAGCCTCTGCCTTTGGCTTAGGTTATGATCCCAGGGCCCTGGGATCGAGCCCCTCATCAGGCTCTCTGCTCAGTGGGGAGCCTGCTTTGCTTCCTCCTCTCTCTCTGTCTCTCCACCTACTTGTGATCTCTCTGTCAAATAAATAAATAAAATCTTTTTTTAAAAAAAAAAAAAGCACATTCGAGTTGAGAGTGACCTTGGAAATCAACTTGCTTCGCTTTAACCAAGACAGACTTTCATAAGATTACATAGCTTGTTACTGGCAGTAAGGAATAGAAACAGAATCTATTGATTCCCAACCTAGAGTTCTTTGTACGGATCCAGCACCATCCCTATTTCTGCTATTAAGTCCACAGCATCCATAAAGACAATTTCAGTTTCCTTCCATTTATCAGAAAGAATGATCACTGAAATTGGGCCATAGCAATCAATAATTAACCATAAGATGTAAAACCTTTTGGGGAAAAGAAGAAACAGGAATGGGTACTGGCAATAATGGGGAGGAGAGGGGAGCCAAGGAAAGGCAAAGGCAGGATGGATGCTCAACATATTTTGTGAGGGTCAGGAAATCCTTACCGCACAGAAACTGGAGCTCCAAGAGTCCTGCCTGGATTCTCTATACACCAAATTCAGTATCTAAAGTTAATCTTAAATGTTCCAAGTAAACACATAAGCTATATAAAACATTGTACTATCTTCTCTGTAAAGAGATTCCAACGAAAAAGCTCAGCCTATTACATACTGGTCTAAGAATTTACAGCATTAGAAACCTTAACTGACAATTCTATGTATATATTAAATGTGTGAATATGTGTAGCATGTATGTACAAAATAAGTAAATATATATGTATTAAATTCCTACAATTAGGATGAGATGGTTTAGCCTAGATTCAGTCTCCAAAAGCAGTATCAAGGTACATGTAGGTGAGAGGATATACTTCTCCCATTGTCAAAAGTCTGACAGAGGGCAACAATAATCCTTCCATAATTCAACCCACAGATTTAAATATCTTAAATACTCCATTCCCTACCTTTTCCAAATGAAGAGTTAACTTTTTAGGCTATTTTCAGTCAAGAAAGCATTTCCCTTTCCTCAATCATTTAAGCAAATAATTTCTGAGGCCCAGCTATACTGCCAAGCACTGTGCCAGAGCCCACCACTCCCATTTAAAAAAGGATTCTCAAACCTTTTTTACATCTCTGAATTACAGCACCAAAATTACACCCAAAATTAAAGATGTAAAATATGTTTTCAAACAATAACTAGAAAGATATCTCCTAGATATATACAAGAAAATAATCTTTGAATTCAGTTAAGGACAAAAACAACACTACAAAAAGATCATATGTATCACTTAGCAATGAGCACAAGGGCATGAACTGTTCTGAACAATTACACTTTTTTTTTTAAAGAGTTTTCCTATTTTCATTACAGATTCATTTATCAGAGAGAGCGCACACAAGCAGTGGGAGTGGCAGGCAGAGAAGCAGGATCCCTGCTGAGCAAGGAGCCTGCTGCAGAACTCAATCCCAGGACCCTGGGATCATGACCTAAGAGAAAGGCATATACTCAACTGACTGAGCCACCCAGGCATCCCTACAACTGTTCTTAAAAAGCCTGTTTTTAGTCTTGCAAAAAACCAGCACCAAATACAGTTTTTGCAGGCATACGATGAAGTCTAAACCTCTTAAAAATCTTTTCATTAGGCAAAATTCATGAGCACGAGTGCCACTATAAAGAATAATGAGCTCAAGTCAAAGAGAGATGAATTTGAGATCAGAGAAAAACATCTAAGAAGCTGTTGTTGGTGCTAAGAAGACAGGACCACTTTCCTTAGTACAGATTTTTAATCCAGGTCTTTAAATGTTTTATTGAACATCACTTAAATATGTTCCCTTAAACTTCCACATATTTATTTTACTGGTAAACGAAAAAGCAAATATATGCCCCAAAATAGCAATACGTCCAATGACAAATGAAGGTTTAAAAGAAATTCTTAGTTCTCTCAGTATTTAAGCTGCTACATTCTAGATCACCATCAGCCCCCTTGTAGGAGAGAAAAATATGCATTTTAATAAAAAAAATAAGGAAGGAAATAATGCAGAAGTCACTAAAAAATGGTGATACAGAATGGAGTATCTTGGCCACTTGACCAAGTAAGTAATTATTTAAAAATTCATTGTACCAATTACATCATTTTAAGTAACTAAAGTAGTACTACAATGATACCAGTGACAGCTAAACATGAATGCCAGGGAAATGATGGGTTGAAAAAACACAAATTCTATTTTCAGTTTGAGAAAAGGAATACAATTAGTTTGCTGTGAAATGAAAATTAACAGTTAAACCTGCAATTTTAAAAGTATGAATGTTACTCAAGCTATTATGCTGTTTACTAAACTTCTGAGTTTACTTCAGTTTCTTCACTTTAATGTCTTTGGTTAACCTAAAACTATGAAAAATACTTCCTGATGCTCTTAGTGATGTCATAGTTTATACAAGGTAAGCTTCACCAGTCAACTACTATTACAAACTAAAAAAAACCAAACATACCAGATTATTAAATGAATGATATATAACCACTCAGAACCACAACACAGCCATAAACTCAAGTCATACCTCATTTCATATTCTAATAAGATTTAAAAGAGAAAGTCAGAAGTCATTTATCTTAATAATTATTTACGGGAGACTTTTATAGTGTTTTGTGGTTACAGAGCACTTTTGTAATATTCCATTAATTTCATATTTTAGCAAAGCAATATTGGTCTCACATTAAATTATTACCAGTAAGATAATACAGGCTGGTCAGTCACAATTAAGTTGAACAACCTAGCATTAATCAAATTAATCAATATAAATTCAGTTCCAGATTTCTAAAACTAGTGTTCCATTTAATCAGAAGGCATAAACTAGTTTGTCTTTATGTTCTCTTGGAGAGTCATCCCAAAACACATTCGTGTCTTAAAACTGAATACTATCAAGAAACTTGCTTATTAACACAGCATTGCTTACATTTATTGGCACACATTCTTTTTTTTAAAGTCCATAAATAAATAAGTAAGTAAAAATCTTTTAAAACAAAATTGAAGTGCTCCTGACATGAAGAGTATTCCAAGACATCACTACTATCATCCTAAGGTAAATACTAAATCACCTATGTGTCTCCTCCAGAATTTCTGAAGAAACTTCCAGGAATGTACATTTTTAAAAACCTTCTCATGTAATTCTAATGCACAACAGAATTAGAATTAGGAACCACTAAAGATACTTTCCACCTTTTTTGCCTTGATGCCATATTTCACAGTAACAAGAACTCCTGGGTGTTTCTTCTAATCATTTAAGTGGGAAATGTGATGAAATAATTTTTTTTTAATATTTTATTTATTTACTTGAGAGAAAGAGTAAAAGAGGGAGGATGAGAGAGGGGAGAGGGTCAGAGAGAGAAGCAGACTCCCTGCCAAGCAGGGAGCCCTACGGGCAACTCGACCCGGGACTCCGGGATCATGACCTGAGACAAAGGCAGTCGCTTAACCATCTGAGCCACCCCAGCACCCCTGTGATGAAATAATTTTAAGAAAAAAATTAATCAGCATTTTATTAAAGATTATACTATAAAATTCATACTAATAAAGTCTACAAATTATGACTTCTAACTAACAAGGACTTCTAACTAATAAGATACTAACGTATTTTATTAAAATTATGCTAAAAATGGATTTTGGTGACTACTCTAAAATGATGTTATGTTATTTGTAAACTCATGAATGCTAAAATAGAGTTAAAAACAGGAATGCAACTTAGTGTTTGGAATTCTTGTATTTTTGAGTTTAGAAGACAGCTGGGAGGCCAAGACAGCTTGACTTCTCCAGAGTACAGGGAAAGAGGACTAGAGATCTATAGGTCTCTTTTTTCTAAATTCCAATTAGTTAACATAAAGTGAAACATTAGTCTCAGGTGTATAATAAAGTGATTCAAAACTTTCATACATTATCCGGTGCTCATCCTAAGTGCATTCATTAATCCCCATCACCTATTTAACCCATCCTGCCACCCACCTCCATGCTGGTAACCATCAGTTTATTCTCTATAGTTAAGAGTTACACATCTGAGGGTGCCTGGGTGGCTCAGTGGGTTAAAGCCTTTGCCTTCAGCTCAGGTCAAGATCCCAGAGTCCTGGGATGGAGCCCCAGGCTCTCTGCTCAGGGGGGAGCCTGCTTCCCCCTCTCTGTCTTTGCCTGCCTCTCTGCCTACTTGTGATCTCTGCCTGTCAAATAAATAAATAAAATCTTAAAAAAAAAAAAAAAAAGAGTTACACATCTCTTTCAAGTCTTCCACAAAGGGGTAGTAATTAGCACATGTGTATGAGAAAACTATCTCAGGCTGAAGAACGAACCTCCAGAAAGGAGCAAAGAGAACAATCACTATAACGTAGAAGCAGTACCTATTCCCACCATTAAGAGTAAGAAAACTCCCAATTCACAAGGGATGAATCAGACAGAGTAATCAGAAGGTTCTTGCCTTAGTAGTATGAAAAAATTAGCCCCTAAAGGCAGTTCTGGTCCCACCCAACAAAAGCTTAAAAACAAGCCTCAAGAGGATCAAACTCTTCCCAAGTAATTTAACCTTATCCCAAGAACAAAGAATACTTACATTACAAAAATATCCATCAACAAGGTAAAATATTAACAAGATAAAATTTACAGTATCTGGCTTTGAATCAAAATTAACTAGGCATGCAAAAAAAGCAGGAAATTTGACCCATAATGAGCAGAAAAATCAGTGAACAGCTAACACAGAAGGGACAGATGACAGAATTAGTAGAGCAGAACATTAAAAATTAAACTTATTTTAACCATATTCCATATATTCAAAATTGTTGTATGCACCTAAAAAGAGAGCTTCAAAACACATGAAACAAAAACTAATAGAACTCCAAAGACAAACTGATAAATCCATAATAAGAGGTTTCAACACTTCTCAAAAACTGACAAACAGAGAATCAGCAAGAATAGAGAAGATATGGGGCACTGGGTGGCTCAGTCAGTTGAGCATCTCGTCTCCCTTTGGCTCGGTTGTGATGGGGGGGGGGGGGAATCCTGGAATTGAGCCATGCATCGGGTTCCCTGCTGGGTGGAGCGCCTGCTTCTCCCTCCCCCTCTGCCTGCTTCTCCCCGTGCTTGTGGCTCTCCTCTCTAATAAATAAATAAAATCTTAAAAAAAAAAAAAAAAAAAAAAGAAAAGAATATAGAGATTTGGACAACACTATCAATAACTTGTGAAGATGTCTTAGTTGACCAGAAATACCATGAACCAACAAATGTTCTCTGACTGCGTAACAAGATAAAGCAATCTTGGGGCGCCTGGGTGGCTCAGTAATTAAGCATCTGCTTTCAGATGGGTCATGATCCCTGGGTCCTGGGATCAGGTCCCGCATATGGCTCTCTGCTTGGCAAGAAGTCTGCTTCCCCCCCTCCCACTCCCCCACCTTGTGTTCCCTCTCTCGTGCTCTCTCTGTCAAATAAGGAATTTTTTTAAAAAGATAACACAATCTTGATTCTGATTCAGGTAAGGTTTTATAAAGTAATTCAAAATCCAAACAACATTAGAATTCTGTGGCTCAAGCTAGATAGTGTCTAGGACATAAGAGACCTCATAAAACCTTCCATTCCTGAGAATTACAGATCCAAATACCTATGGGGGCAAGGATGCTAAGTTTAAAAAAATAAGTAAATGTGACCAAGGTTAGGTGGGAACAAGGGTTATCTGGAGAGGGCATATCTCTACCCCTAAGACAAACCTCCTCTCATCTATAGCCAGTGATGCCATGCCACAAGGGAATATAGATCCATTATTGCCAGACCTTACAATTTTCCAGGAAGTACCCTAAATTTGGATGTTTACATGAACTCCAGATTTGAGAACACTGACCACCAACACAGTAAATTTGTAACCAAGCCAAAAAAAAAAAAAAAAAAGTCCAGGACCCACATTCAAAAACAAGTATCTGCTCTCATCTAACGTCTTCAACTTCCAAATGAAACAAAAAGAAATCAACTTATTTATCCAAATTGAGAAAATAGATAATCCCACCGGACCATAATGGGCATGGACACAAAAGTCCACACTTAGAAGAAACTGAAACCAGGATGCTCCCAAGACAGGTAACTTTGTGATGTTTATCTTCTCAGGAAAGACATGAAAACAGTTCTTCCAATAGCTGAAGGTTAAAATTTTATCAAAGGCTTCCTGAATTGTTCCAGAGAACAAAAAAAAAAAAATCAGGGGGAGACGATTGCAGAGGCGACTTGGGCAAAATGGAAGCAAGAACTTTCTAAAAACAAAGTTCTTTTTAAAAAGTTGTCAAAGAGGGGCACCTGGGTGGCTCAGTGGGTTAAAGCCTTTGCCTTCGGCTCAGGTCATGATCCTAGGATCCTGGGATCAAGCCCCCACATCAGGCTCTCTCCTCCATGAGGAGTCTGCTTCCTCCTCTCTCTCTTTCTGCCTGCCTCTCTGCCTACTTGTGATCTCTGTCAAATAAATAAATAAAATCTTTAAAAAAAAAAAAGTTGTCAAAGATTCAGTTATTTTGTAGAGTAGAATTTAATTTAGCACTCTATCCTAGAAGTATTCCGGAAAAGGCTTGGATAAACTTTCAAGAATATTACAGAAAAGATTATTTGATGTGAAAAAAATGGCTCCTCGATTTATCGTCCTTTCTGCCTAAAGCTTCATAAATTCTCCTCATAAAGAATAACTTAGTATTATTATCTTCATTGTAAGACCTATGTAAAAACTGAGCTGGAAAGCTTACTGACACCATAAAGGGATACCTGACACAGCCTCAGCTTCTGATAGATAAGACTATGTTCAGTGACAGGCCAGAGAACCAACTGATTAACTATAGAGGGTATTCAGAAAATTACAAGGATGCCTGAATTAGAATGCTCCCTTCTGATCCTGGATTTCTGTATTAAACGTGCCCAGAGTCCCAAATTTCAGAACATGTGATAGATATTTAAACTTCAAAGAAATGATATGTAGCAGGATTGACAGAAGTTCAAAAGCCCTTAGGTTATACACTGGACCATCCACCCCCACTTTACATGCACCTTTAACTGTTACATAAGAATTTCAAAACTATTCAACTTTGCCAGAAAATTTCCAAATTTGAGACCAGACAGCATTTTAAGTGCACTTTTTCTATGGATTATAATCATAAAGAAAGCAGACAAATGCTGACAGACAACTAAAGTCAGCAAACAAAATATACTAGCTAGATTAAAACAACTTGAGAAAGCAAGATATTGTAACTCTGCAAAGATTCGAGTACAAAAGCAGTGAATGAAAATAATTCTGCTAAGCAACCTCTTCGACCTCAGCCACAGCAACTTCCTAGAAACATCAGGAAGCAAGGGCAAAAATGAACTACTGGGACTTCATCAGGATAAAAAGTTTTTGCACAAAAAAAGGAAAAGGTCAACAAAACCAAAAGACAATGGACAGAATGGGAGAAGATACTTGCAAAATGACATATCAGATAAAGGACTAGTATCCAAAATCTATAAAGAACTTACCAAACTCAACACCCAAAAAATAAACAATCCAATCAAAAAATGGGCAGAAGACATGAACAGACATTTCTATTTCTGCAAAGACAACATTCAAATGGCCAAAAGACAGATGAAAAAGCACTCAACATCACTCGGCATCGGTGAAATACAAATCAAAACCTCAGTAAGCTACCACTTCACACCAGTCAGAATGGATAAAATAACAAATCAGGAAATGACAGATGTTGGCAAGGATGTGGGGAAAGGGGAACCCTCCTTCACTGCTGGTGGGAATACAAGCAGGTATAGTCACTCTGGAAAACAGTATGGAGGTTCCTCAAGAAGTTGAAAATAGAGCTACCCCAGGACCTAGCAATTGCATTACTGGATATTTACCCCAAAGACACAAATGTAATGTTCCAAAAGGGCATGTGCACCCCAGTGTTTATAGCAACAATGTCCACAATAGCCAAACTATGGAAAGAGCCTAGATGTCCATCAACAAATGTATAGATAAAGAAGATGTGGTAATATACATAAACACTGGAATACTATGCAGCCATCAAAAGTGGGAATCTTGCCATTTGCAACAACATGGATGGAACTAGAGGACATTATGCTAAGTGAAATAAGTCAAAGAAAGACAATTATTATATAATCTCACTGATATGTGGAATCTGTTAAACAAGGGGAAATAAGAAACATAAGGGAAGAGAGGAAAAAATGAAACAAGATGAAACCAGAGAGGGAAACACACCATTAGAGACTCTTAATCTCAGGAAACAAACTTGAGCGTGGCTAGAGTGGAGTGGGTGGGAGGGATGGGTGGCAAGGCGATGGGACACTCGGGAGGATATGTGCTATGGTGAGCACTATGAATTGTGTAAGACTGACGAATCATTGACCTGTATCCCTGAAACAAATAATACATTATATGTTAATTTAAAAAAAGAAAATAATTCTGCTAAAATATTATGGACAGAGTCAGATCAAGAAAAAGTAAGAAAAATGGCCAGATATATAGTAAATAAGGTAAAAATTTATCTAAGCTAATTTCCTGATATGAGGACAAAAAATTAATCTTCAAAAGAAATGTCAGAGTAATAGAAATCAAATGGTAAGAAGTCAAAGGTCACTACTGGACACAGAAAAATATGAGAAATCAGAATAAGATTTTGAAATATCACTTTTTTTTTTAAAGATTTTATTTATTTATTTGACAGAGAGAGACTACATGTAGGCAGAGAGGCAGGCAGAGAGAGAGAGGAGGAAGCAGGCTCCCTGCTGAGCAGAGAGCCCGACACAGGACTCGATCCCAGGACCCCGGGATCATGACCCGAGCTGAAGGCAGCGCGGCTTAACCCACTGAGCTACCCAGGCGCTCCGAAAAATCACTTTTTAAAATAAAAAATAAAATAGAGAAAGTACACCACAACTCACAAAACCTCAAATTATATACAAAAGTGTGAATATAAATATATATAAAATATATATATATATATGTATCATATATAAAAGTAGCCAAGTGGACTCTGAGAGAAGCCAATATAATGACATTAGCCAATTACTGATGGCAAGCTATGCATGCACAAAGCAAACAAAGAATAGAAAGAAAGGAGATCTGGATGTTTCAGTTAAATTGAGAATGAAAACCACAACCCCAAAGTGCAGAAGGTATGTTGTTTTACTACATCAAACACTATATAAAATTATTATAAAATCAAAGTTTCCAGGGAAGAGCATAAAATAAAAAGACAGTAAAATAGATATAAAATAGATAGTATTTTTGTCATTTTCTAATTTCCAGTATTTCTTTATAACCCCAATTCCCAGGGGGTATCACATTATTCAACACTGTCTCATTCTTCTAAGGCCCACACCTGACTCACCTCTAATTCCAATCTTACCTGCAACCTCTCCGAAGCACATGGATCTCTCCCAAAATCCAATAGCAAACTGCTGAATCCCTGAAGAGTATTTTAATTGGACTGTTCTTAAATTACTTCAAACCTGCCTATTTAAATATTTCATGTCCCTCCAAAATCAACACCCTTCCTTACTTCACTTCTGTTATGTAACTAGGTTCTCTGACTCCTTCAATCTTTTCCAAGCATCTGTATTAAACTTAAACTGCCAGGTTTTTGTCAGTTCTTCAATAAAATTCAGTACATTTCATCAGGTGTATGTGAAAACACTGTGCTAGACATGTTTATAAATTTCAGGGTGGGAAATGCCTCATTTAATCCATTCATAGTGAAAAATGCCTAAGCATAAAAAAGTGTAAAACAGTACATATCAAAGAATTAAAATGTTATGATAACCGTAAGGAAGACAAAACATTCCCTTCATATTATCTTGGTGTTACCTCTCTACTCCTACCACTATTCAGGCTTCTATCTAATATGGATATATCTGTTTTCCTTTCATGTCTTAATAATCAATCCTGTATTCTACCCCCAAATTAATCTTTCCAAAAATTTTAGGAAATCACATCACTCTCTTATTTACAAAGCTGTTTCTCAAATGCTTGCAATAGCGATTTGCAAACTTTCAACCCCTTATCAAGATTGGGGGGGGTAGAATGCAGATTACAAGAACCTGCTCAAAGATATTCCCATTCAATCAGTCTACTGCAATAACTGGGAATCTGATTTTGAATGAGCCCTTTAGGTAATTTTGATTTAAGTGGCCCAAGAGCATATCTCTGGGGGGAAAAAAGTTCTCCAAGGGTAAATGTCAAATTCCTTAGCCCTGCGTCAGGACTCACCACACAAAAGAGTCCTGAAACTCAATTTATAGGGCAAGGGATCTAACTAGGACTATTCACTACAATAAATTTGACTTTCTGCAGCCAACTGTTCTCTCCCTCCAACCTTGCTGAAAATGTCCACTAACTTCATCACTGTTCTCACTGTCTTAAGCCCCATACTTCCTAGATCTCACCAGACTGAAACAATCCCTCCTGTGTAATTCTACAGCACTGTACTGCTTGTCTTGAACCATTACTGTTTTGTTTTGTTTTTAACTTGAGAGACAGCACAAGGGCAAGGGGGGAGGGTCCTCAAGCAGACTCCCCACTGAGCACGGAGCCTGATACGGAGCTCAATTCAGGACTATGAGATCATGAGATCATGACCTGAGCAGAAATCAAGAATCAGAGGCTTAAACATCTGAGCCACCAGGCACCCCGTGAACCATTATTTATACTAATATTATTAACTTTTCAGGTGGTTATATCACATGACAACTGACTGTGGATCAAACCTCTTTCCATTTCTTTCAACATCCAGAACAATACACTGTGGAAGTCCTTTCTCTAAGGCAATTTTAGTTTGCATAAGCATACCTAAATAGGAATGAATAAATGAACTAAATTTTAGGATACAAAAAGGGAAAACTATAGAAAGGAGATTCTTATTAGGAAAAGAAACCAGTTAAATAAGTATATCTGGAATGAAAGTGTATCTGCCAACACAAATTACTACATACTGTTCTTCCTTACCAGCCTACCAAACGCTCCCTGAAGAATTCTTCCCAGAAAGAACAGGTGAACTTAAGTCCCAAGAAAAAAAAACTGGTAAACCAAACTCTACTTAACACCAATCAGGTCTGCTTAAACTTAATCCAAACAGCTATTCAAAAGCAAGTTATCTGAGGGGAAAAGTCATTTATGGTTAATTTCTGAAACTTCTACACATGCAATAAACTTATAATTGTTCTATTATGATGTAACATAAGTGCCTCTAACACAACACTTCCCCAATAACTGATCTACTTATCTGTCTTCTCCTTAATGCTGAACAACATATGGATAGTGACCATGTGTCTTGTTCATCTTTCTAGTCCAGCACTTAGAACAAGTGATTAATAAAGACGTAATGAGTTAAGTTTTCAACATAAAAAATGATAGTGATTCTCCAAAAATAACACAATGGCCAGCAAGCATATGAAGATACAATCAACATCACTATTTAGAGAAATGCAAATCAAAACCACAATGACATCACCTAATGCCCACTAGAATGGCTACTATTAAAAAAAAAAGTGTTGGCAATGGAGACATTGGAACCCCTGTATTGGTGGGATTGTAAAATGGTCTAACCACTATGGAAAACAGTAGAGAGGTTCCTCAAAAATTAAAAATGAAAATACTATACACAATCCCAGCAATCCTATTTCTGAGTATATACCCAAAAAAACTGAAAGCAGGGTCTTTAGTAATCTCCACACCATGTTCACAACAGCATATTCAAAATAGCCAAAAGGTGGAAACCCAAAAATCCATTAACTGATGAATGGATAAATAACTGTGGTACACAAATACAATGGAATATTATTCGGCCTTAAAAAGGAACAAAACTCTTACACATACTACAACATGGATGAACCTTCAGAACATTATGCTAAATTAAATAAACCAATCACAGAAAGACAAAATACTGTATGATTCCACTTATATGAAGTATCTAGAATAGTCAAATTCAGACAGACAGAAAATAGAATGGTGGTTCCAATGGGCTGCAGAGGAGGGTAGTTGGCTGATGGATATCAAGTTTCAGATTTCCAAGAAGAAAAAGTTGTGAAAACTGGGGCACCTGGGTGGCTCAGTGGGTTAAGCCTCTGCCTTTGGCTCAGGTCATGATCTCGGGGTCCTGGGATTGATTGAGCCCCACATCCGGCTCTCTGCTCAGCAGGGAGCCTGCTCCTCCCCACCCCACCTGCCTGTCTGCCTGCTTGTGATCTCTCTCTCTGTCAAATAAAATCTTAAAAAAAAAAAAAAAAAGAAAGAAAGAAAGAAAGAAGGAAAAGGTATGAAAATCAAATTTTATAACAATATACTTGACGTTATAGAACTATACACTTAAGATGATAAATTTAATGTGTTCACTGCAATGAAAAATTACAGTGAGTTTACAAAAAAAAACTACACAAAAAAAGCAGGTGTAACACATTTGTGTACAATTATTCAAATGGCCTTTTAAGGGCACCTGGGTGGGTTCAGTCTGTTAAGTGTCTACCTTCAGCTCAGGTCATTATCTCAGGGTCCTGGAATCGAGCCCTGTGTCAGGCTCCATGCTCAGCAGGAGTTTACTTCTCCCTCTCCCTCTAACCACCTCCCCCACTGCTCCGGCTCACTCTCTTGCACTCTAATAAATAAAATCACTCTAATAAATAAAATGTTTTAAAAGTTCAAATGGCCTTTTAATTTAACTTCCATCTAAAAGATTTTTTAAAATAAGATAAAAAAGCTAAGTAGTTTAAATAACTCACTCAAAACTTTCTGTTCACGTTTCATTGTAGAAGATTCTTGCTAATTACAAACTGCTGAGTCAAAAAGTATTTCTGCTAAAAGAAGAGAATCAGAATTCTAGAACTGGAAAAGATGACAGAGATCATACATTCCACTAATTTCTAATGTGGGTCCATAAACAACGGCAAATGAAAAAAGGAAAATGTAATTTTTCATAGAGCTAAATCTATTTAAAGTTAAGGCATATGCTTTATTCTAAGAATACATCTTCACCTTAAACTTCCTCATTTTAATACTAATTTCATCCGTTCAACAAACATTTGTTGAGCCACTCTCAGGTGCAAGACTACAATCAATACTCAACAGGAGAACCAAGGCTCTCACTCAGGAAACTGCCTCCTTTCTAGTGGAAAATAAGAGTACAGATAGCAAGAAAAGATAGGGTTCTGTTGTTAAGTCCTTAACATTCAAAAGAAAAATCTGATCAGCCCACATAATCCTAGGTCAGTGGGAAACATCAATCTACAGCCCCTTCCCAATTTATTTTAAGATTTTATTTATTTATTTATTTGAGAGAAACAGCGTGCTTGTGCACAAGCAGGGGAAACAGCAGGCAGAGGGAGAAGCAGGCTCCCTGCTATGCAGGGAGCCCAAAATGGGGCTCAATCCCAGGACCACCAGATAATTACCTGAGCCTAAGGCAGATTCTTAACCTACTGAGCCACCCAGGCACCCCCTTCCCATGTTATGGGAAAGTGGATGTCCAAAAGGTTTCACAACAATTCAATAAATTCCAAGTCAAAACCACCTTGTTTCTAATTAAAACACCAAGAAAATACCCATGTGCCTTAGTAGAGATTCAAACATAATAAGTTTATTGGACTCCAAATATCTCAAAGACTAATACTCTTCCACTTAACATGTCCTTCCAGTTCTAACAGGATTTGATTCTATATACCAACCTTCTTGTATCATTTGAAGACATAAAAATTTAATGAAAACCTTAAAATCCCTAGGACACCACCAGTCAGAATGACTAAAATTTAAAAAAGTCAGGAAACGACAAATATTGGCAAGGATGCGGAGAAAGGGGAATCCTCCTTCACTGCTGGTGGGAATGCAAGCTGGTGCAGACACTGTGGAAAACAGCACGGAGGTTCCTCAGAAAGTTGAAACTAAGCTACCCTTCGACCTAGCAATCACATTACTGGTATTTACCCTAAAGATACAAATGTAGTGATCCAAAGGGATACATGTACCCCAGTGTTTATAGCAGCAATGTCCACAATAGCCAAACTATGGAAAGAACCTAGATGTCCATCGACTGATGAATGAATTAAGAAAATATGGTATATATACACAATAGAATACTATGCAGCCATCAAAAGAAATGAAATCTTGCCATTTGCAACAACGTGGATGGAACTAGAGGATATTATGCTAAGTGAAATAAGTCAATCAGAGAAAGAAATTATCATATGATCTCCCTGATATGAAGAAATTGAGAGGCAGTGTGTGGGGTTTGGGGGATAGGGAAGGAAAAAATGAAATAAGATAGGATCAGGAGGAAGACAAACCATAAGAGACTCTTAATCTCACAAAACAAACGGAGGGTTGCGGGAGACAGGGGGAGTATGAAGAGGGTAGATGGGTTATGAACATTGGGGAGGGTATATGATACGATGAGTGCTGTGAAGTGTGTAAGCCTGATGGTTCAGACCTGTATCCCTGGGGCAAACAATACATTATATGTTAATAAAAATAATTAATTTTAAAAAATTAAGGGAGGGGCACCCGGGTGGCTCAGAGGGCTAAAGCCTCTGCCTTCGGCTCAGGTCATGATCTCAGGGTCCTGGGATCGAGCCCTTCATCAGGCTCTCTGCTCCGCAAGGAGCCTGCTTCCTCTTCTCTCTCTTCCTGCCTCTCTGCCTAGCTGTGATTTCTCTCTGTCAAATAAATAAAATATTAAAAAAAAAAAAATTAAGGGGCTCCTGGGTGGCTCATGGGTTAAGCCTTTGCCTCTGGCTCAGGTCATGATCTCCGGGTCTCATTTTCTTCCTCTGAGTCTGTCACAAACATCAACATGCAAGTGACTGGATAGGAAAGGGTAGATGAGGCAGGAGGAACACAAAAATAAACTAAAAAATAGTATTTTCCCCTAAGAT
Organism: Mustela putorius furo; assembly: GCF_011764305.1. NCBI lineage: Eukaryota > Metazoa > Chordata > Mammalia > Carnivora > Mustelidae > Mustela > Mustela putorius. Next base: position 105,493,804 of record NW_025421987.1, on the reverse strand, counting down.
ATCAAAAGAATTAGATATAAAAGCTGCACCCATGGGCGCCTGCGTGGCTCAGTGGGCTGGGCCACTGCCTTAGGCTAGGGTGGTGATCTCGGGGTCCTGGGATGGAACCCCACGTCGGGCTCTCTGCTCAGCAGGGAGCCTGCTTCCCTGCCTGTTTGTGAACTCTCTCTAACAAATAAATAAATAAATAAAATCTTTTTTTAAAAAAAGGCTGCACCCAAAGAGCTGTAAGTGCCTATGATTGAAACAAAGGGTTAGAGGTTCAAAGGACAAAATGGAACTTTGCTGCAGTGAGCAAAGAATTCACTGAGGAGGGAGGAAATTGATGAGTTAAACCACAGAGAAAGTATTTTTAGGCAAAAGAGACTTCAATGAATAAAGAAGGGGTAAAAAGAAGGAAGACACAGGCCCTGTATGTTTGAAAAGGCAAGAATATTAACCTGGCTGAAGCACAGAAATATGTAAGAGAGCAGTAAAAGGTAACGCTGAAAAGGTAGGACTGGGTCATACTTCAGAGGACCTGATGAAACAAACTCCGTATTTACAGCACCAAAATAGAATTAAACTTTTACATATTTATTATCTTCATGAAATAAGACTGCACATGCCCTATTAACTTGAATGTATTTATGCTTTTCAGCTAGTACAATATCTGATACAAATATGTTTGAACGCTGGATCTAAATTCAAATAACCGATTTTTTTCTTATCTCCTGATAACCAGACTTATATTAGAGTTAGTTAAAGACATGGGGGCAGTGGTCAGAGAGGGCTGGCCAGAACCTACATTCAGACTGCTAAAATTTATGCCAGCTACTCAATTATAATCAGGGAAAAAGTAGAACCCACAAATCTTTTCCATAGGATGGCGGAGTAGCTTGAACAAGGCATAATGGCAAACACCAAACTGCCAGCTGCTCTGCCAACTTGTGATCTCTAATAAATAAGTAAAACTTAAAAAAATAAAAAAAAAAAATTGGGGGGTGCCTCGGTGGCTCAGTAGGTTGAAGCCTCTGCCTTCGGCTCAGGTCAGGATCCCAGGGTCCTGGGATCGAGCCCTGCATCGGGCTCTCTGCTCATCAGGGAGCCTGCTTCCTCCTCTCTGCCTGCTTCTCTGCCTACTTGTGATCTCTGTCAAGTGAATAAATAACATCTTTTTTTTTTTTTTTAAAGATTTTATTTACTTATTTGACAGAGATCACAACTAGGCAGAGAGAGAGGAGGAAGCAGGCTTCCCGCTGAGCAGAGACCCTGGGATTATGACCTGAGCCAAAGGGAGAGGCTTCAACCCACTGAGCCACCCAGGAGCCCCAATAAATAACATCTTTAAAAAAAAAAAAAAAGGAATTCGAGAAAATGTTCAATTAGACAACTATCCTGAAGCTATTGATAAGAACTTAAAATTCTAAGCAACTACACAATTCAAAACTACCATTTTACCCTTAAATTAGGCAGTTAAGTCCCATCCCCCTAGTAAAAAGGAGACTTACCAGATCTTTTGAGTGTTACCTGGATAATGACATCACTCTCTACTGCTGTTCTAGCAGGCTGGGATGGGCTGCCCTCTGCCCTCTTTCCCATACATCACAAGAGTAGCAATCCCCCCAAAAGAAAGGTTTGTAGAAAAGGAAGTTATAGCAGCTCTATCTCCTCAGTTCAAAAACTACCAAAAGCTGTTAAGACATAAAAAGAAGCACTCCATAAAAAGTGGAAGTGGGGTGGGGGAGCACAATGAAACCAAGCAAATTCCTATCTGTAAAATTTAAGCTAAAGGAAAACTTGGAATCTCGCCCAAAGCTCTCATTTTATACATTAAGAAACTGAGGCCCAGGGCAGTGGTGATTTGCCCATGGCAAACACTTCCCTATAAAGGTGTTAACTGTCTGTTACCAGTCACAGTAATCACATTCACAGAATTACTTATGTGTTTATAAGATTAAGTACCTGGTATGCAAAAAACACAATCTCCATCTCCTCTGCACCCCCTTCAGTGGCTTGCCCCAATGCTATCCAGAAAATGATGCAAGATTCTCAAATGAATACGGTATCCTCCTTCAGCCACTACAGGCACAAAATTTCTTTTATCTAAGATAAAGTGAAAACCTGAAATGCCTGAATTTCTCAAGTTCTGACTATACAAGTGGATCAGCAAAACCTCAAAATTTGGGGTAGAATGAAAATACGAAATGGAGTATAGTACTTTTTTGACAACTGCCATTTCCCTCCTATTAATGTTTCCAGGCCAGCCTTTGAAAAAAGGTGTATAGCTAAAAAATAATAGGTACAAAGTTATTCCAAGTTATCATCACTTTTGAGACACTTCCATTAGATAAGTTAGCATTTCTTCACCACTCAAAAAATAACCTGAAAGTAACCTACCCTGCAGAAAATATTTTTGGGTGGGGGGATAAAAAAGCCAACCACCTAAAATAACTGTCTACCAGGCCATAACATATTAAAACCACAAAATAAGGAACAACAATTTCATAAAAATCCCACCAGCTAAAAAAGAGAGTATTTTCAGTCTTTCCGGGCTCACTATTTACTGTCAAACTGTCAAAGCATGTTGAGGAACACGGACAAAAGTTCTGCATCGAGTTCACAGGCTGTGGGTGCATCCGATTATACCACTACCCACACCTAACACCAGTTTGGGGAAATGCAAACACGCCACACGTACATTTTTTAACCAGGCTAAACCACGTTTAACCAAGGTAAGTGTTGTGAGCTCTTGTATCAAAGGTTTAAAAAAAAAAAAAAAAAAGGAGCACTACGCAAGCATACTTCACTCATTTATAAAACCATCAACAGAAATGGCAAGGAACTGACCCGAGAAGAATTAAACAGTTCTGAACATTAAGGCCGCCGTACAAAACGGTTTAGGAGGGCTCTTTCTGAACTGCTGGGCAAAAGTCCTCTGACGAGCCTCAAAACTAATGACCGTACACTAATGCACAAATAACAAAAGCTTAATACAAACTACCACGCCGCCAAACCGTTCCTGTTACCAAAGCCCAGATTTTTTTAAAATAAGCATTGAAAGGGAACAATAAAAAGCGTCTCACCGCAAACACAGCAAGAGAGAGACTGTCGGAAGTAAGGCAAGAGCCTGTTAATCTCTGTAAACGCCTTGGGGTCTCCGGGGTCGTAGTTGAGCACTAGGCGGCTCGCGGAAATGTAGAGAGCAGTAGCATTCACGGGGTTCATTGCAGACACTTCGACACCGTTGGCTCCCGGTTGAAAAGAAATTCCGGATCCAACTTTGTAAGCAGCCAGGGAACAATGGCGAATTTGCAACAAATCGGAGGAAATCAGAGAAGAACCACTGGCCAAAGTAGTAACTAAAATCCGTGCAAGTTTGTGGAGCTGAAGCAATCCTCCCACACATGGGGCCTTGGCGCCCCTCCTCCGTCCCTGAGACTTGCAGACAAAAAAAAAAAAGAGAGAGAGAGAGAGAGAGAAACCAGCGTTCGAGTTTGTCCCAGGCAGCCTCGGGGCGAAGAACGCGGGGGCTTCGGCGCTGGGGCCGGGACTCGGCGCTCAGTCTAGCCCCGCGGCTCCGCGGGCGGCCTTCGCTGCATCTCCGGACGCGGAGGCACCTCCTCAGGGCGAGCTGGACGGGCGCGGGAGCAGGCCCCCGCCCGGTCCGAGGGGCGCGCACGCTTCTCACGAGCTGCAGGGCCCTTACTCCATCACAGCGCCCAGCGCAGAGGTAGCGGCGACGGCAAGGAGGACGGCTCGGGCGTCGACTTCCTCAATCTAGTGCACCAAGCCGCGGCGGCGGCGAACGCTGCAGCTGCGGCAGGCGGAGGCTGCCGCCGCTCTCTCCATATCGGACGCGGGGCCCGGACTGCGCCTGACTCTCCGCCCTGGCGGTTACAACCCCGCTGTTCCCTGAGGTGGCGGAGCCGGCAGGAGAGTCCCCCACCCGATAGGGGAGGGCTGGGGAGGAAGTGCGCGGGCCGGCGGCGGCAGCGGGAGGGGGCGGGGAGCAGGCCCGGCCGGGCCGCGGCGGCGCCCCTCGCTCCTCAGTCGCTCACTCCGAGGTCACCAGGCGCAAGCACCGCCCCCTCACTGCCCGGCCATCTTCTCCACGCCGCACACACGGAGACCTCCTCCTCCAAGCACGACGGCCGCCGCCGCCCACGGCTCCCGCCCGGCCGCAGCTGAGACGAGCGCTCACACCGCCAGGCCCCGCCGCCGCCCAGAGCACCAGCAAGGCCCCGCGGCAGGCCCCTCCCCCCGTGCCTCGCCGCCCTCACCCTGACTCCACGCGCCACTCTAACTCAGTAGGGCCCGGGCTGCTGCGGCCTTAGTGAATCCCGCGGACTGTGCGGCGCCTCAGGCCCTGCCGGCGACGACGACCGTTACCCCAACGGGCAAAGCCACTGTCATCCCCGAGACTCCCCCGCCGTCGTCGTCGCTAGCGCCCGCACGCATGCGCAGAGCACACTCTCACCCCTCCCCCCCGCCCTTTCCTTTCCCTTCGCTTCCCTTTTCCCCTGCTTCTCCTCTAAGAGCCCCCTCCACACCCTCCCAGAGCTACCGGCTGGCTCCGCGCATGCGCATTCCAATATCAAGCTCCACCGCCTTTCGCCCTCACGCGTGCGCCTTGACCGCCCACCCAGAAAACCGGATAAACACAGCAGCCCGCTCACGCCAGCCCCTCCCTGCTGCCAACCCACCCAGGCCTCACTGCGCATGCCTGGCTCTCCACTTACGGCTCTTAGAACAGAGCATGCTCTCTGCAAGACGGCCGGTCTGTCCGCCCCTCCCCCGTGCTCCCTCCAATTCCCTCTTAGGCGTGTGGGCTGTGGCGAAACATTGGTTAGTTGACCCATCCTTCCACGGTATGGGCTCTAAGCCCCTCGCACTACACTGCTTCCTCGATGCCCGCCAACGCTGAGTCCTGGCGGGGACGCGCCATGTGGCATTCCGCCCTGGCGGTCCTCCTCGCCCTGACTGACCGCGATGTGAGGAAATAGTCCCGAACCGCCCCAAGCCCCGCCCTCGCGGCCTTTCTCCTGGAACAGCGCTTTCCAAGCACTGAAAGGGCGCTGCCGCGGCCTGCTTGGGCAGTCAGAGCCGGGAAGGTCGACAGCAAACAGCGTGTCCGCGCGCCCGGGCGGCGTGCGGGCGACGTTTGCTAGGTTAGGGTCGCGGAAGCGTCGATGGCAGCCTGGCAGGCGGTGTGTAATCGGTGGGGCTCGGGCCCATCTCCTTTCTCCCGTCCTTCCGAGCTGGGCTCTTTCCGCGGACTCTGGTCGTTGGAGTCGGACCGACGCCAGCCGCCCAGTCTAATGGGGCGCCGACCAGGACCTCGCCGAGCTCGTAGAGGAAAACTGTCCAATTTAAAAGCAAAACGTACCCCTTTTCGGCTCCTTTGACAGACTTAGCCCTTCTTTGTGAACAGAGCTCTTGAGGAATCGACGGTCCTGGTTTAGAAGGGACCCAAATCCTTGAAAGTACATCTTTTTTTTTAAACAAGCTTTCGTCTTGTTTTTGCAGGAGACCGGGGACACTGAGATATAAACAAAAGCCTAATTTAACGTAAGATTCCCCTCATCTCTAAAAGTACAAAACTTTTTTTGAGGAGCACAAATAGAAACAGCATAGGAACCATTTTTATCTCGCGATACCAAAGCTCTTTAGCATAGTTTTTTGCGCTAAATAAATGATCAACACGTGTTCGCAAAGTGAAATTTGTGACATGTATATCTTTTGGGGGCACAAATACGGTTAGTTTTAGGGATTTTCTATTCAGAGTAGAAATTAATAAGATAACAAGGGAACCCAATAAATTCTGGTATATAATTTCTAGAGCCATATGATAACAGGTTTATTTTCTTTACAAGGGCTAGCATATTATCACCACTTACATACGTATAGAGCAGTAAAAATCTAACTTCTTAATTTTGTTAGGGAGCAAAGCAGAAATTAGACAAAATTGTGCAAAGTACATTTGGCTGTCTTGTATCTGGAAAATGACAAGTATTCTCAAATCCATTCTCTTGGTTAAAAGCCCCATCTTCCTTGGGTCGTTTGTTTGATAAGTGATCTTGTCTAAGCTCACCCTCAAATAAAACTGTTATATTATACAGTTCTATTTTTATTTCAGACTCTTAAGTTCTTATTCCACAAAACACAGGTTGTTTTCCTCCAAAGGAGCAACATGGAAAGTAAAATAATCATTGTTTTCCATTCAGGCAACATAAATTAGCAGTCACCCTAAGCAAGTGATTACTTTCAGGGCCTTAATCTTTCTAACGTTCTCATAACTGAATTTTTTTTTTAATCATTTGAGATGTGTGCAGCCTAAATTAAGACTAATTTGGTTGATGGTCTCTGTGTGTGTGTGAAATAGAGAAACTTAAACCAATGTTTTTTAGCATCTAAAATTGCTTACAGGGGCACCTGGGTGGCTCAGTGGGTTAAGCCGCTGCCTTTGGCTCAGGTCATGATCTCAGGGTCTTGGGATCGAGTCCCGCATCGGGCTCTCTGCTCAGCGGGGAGCCTGCTTCCCTCTCTCTCTCTCTGCCTGCCTCTCCATCTACTTGTGATTTCTCTCTGTCGAATAAATAAATAAAATTTTAAAAAAAATAAAATAAAATAAAATTGCTTACAACTGGTGGTAAGTTTATGGCATTTAGAAACAAAGCACCTCCACGTTGAAGTATTATTGTCTGCGATAACTATTTGATTGCTGGAGGCTTGCCTTAAGAGAAAACATAAGCTGTTTATAGAAAATGAAGTGTTTGGATCAAATATTTAGGAGAAGTCATATATAACTCAGATAACTATCAATGTAATTTTTTTCATATTTTATATTTAATTATTATTTGGAAGTAAAAGTGTTAGGGTTGCCAGATCTAACAAAAATACAAGATACCAGTTAAAAAATTTTAATAAGCTTTTTATTTGAGACCACTTGATTTTTCAGAATTATTGCACAGATAGTACAGACAGTTCTCACATATTCCATTTCCCCTATTATTAACCTCTCATGTTAGTATAGTACATTTGTTATGATTAACCAATCGTAATACATTTTTATTAAGTAAAATCCGTATTTTACTCCTATTTCTTCAGGTGTTTTTTTTTTCTAATGTCCTTTTTCTGATCCAGGATCCCATCCAGGATATCACATTACATTTAGTCATATCTCCTCAGGCTCCTCTTGACATCTGGTTAAATTTTCATTTCAGACAAACAACAAATACCTGTTTTCTTTTTATTATCTGTATTTCTGACCCATTGTGAGTTAAAGCTCCCCTATTCTGTGTTCCAAAAATGGCAACTGCTTGCCTCCTTCACTGGATTTATCAAACTACATGGCAATTGTTGGTTTAGCCCTGCCTTCTCCCTGTCATACTATAACTGCTGGAAGGCCTGAGTTTCTCCCTTCTCGACTTTTATCATCATTGTCTAGCATAAGGCTTGACATATTATGGGTACTCGGTAATTCTTAATGATGAATTATTAGAAATGCAATAACATAAGGAAACTCCCCAGTACAGTGAATGGTGCAAAATAGGCATGGACAAGTGTTTGCTTTTCCTTAAGGAGAAACACAAAATATCTTATAAATTTAGAGACAGTTTTTATCTCAGCTTGATCAATGTCAATTCTAAGATCCTTAATAAAACCAGATGTGTGGATTGATTTAAAACACTCAGATAATCAATCAACAAGTATTTTATTGATTATGCTCAAGCACTTTGGGGACAATAAAGAAAATGTGTAAGTAGTTATACTTTCAAAGAACAAAGATCAGGCTGGCATTACATGAGAGGTACTTCCTGAGTGATTAGGCCCTTTATAAAATTATGAAATAGTTGTTTGCCTCCCTTGACCCATCTCTTTCATCCTCCTTTCTCTACCCACCCCCACTTTTTCTTTCTCCACCAAAAACTATCCAGAGGTAATGTTTCCTCTTCTGCCTTCCCAGATTGCATTCTCCCTGGCTGCCTAGTATCTCCATTCCACTGCCTTCAGCATTATACTCATCTGTTATGGAGTGAATGTTTGTGCACCCTCATCCGCTCCCCAAATTCATGTACTGAAGTCCCAACCCCTACATGATGGTATCAGAAGGTGGAGGCCTTTGGAAGATAATTAGGTCATGAGAATAGAGCCCTCATTAATGGGACTGGTACCCTTACAAAAGAGACTCATGAGACCTCCCTCACTCTCTCTGCTATGTGAGGATTCAATGGGAAATCAGGCTCATCTTCCACCCAGAAAAGAACCTGAACCAAGCAACCATGGCTGCACCCTGATCTCACATTTCCAGCATCCACAACTGTGAGAAATAATTGTTTGCTGTTTAAACCACCCAGTTTATAGTATTGTGTAACAGCAGCCCAAACTAAGACACCATCCGTACCAAATTTTAACAAGCGCTTACTGTCACTGTGGAAAGAAATCAATCTGATTAACCTCAATTTATGGGAGAATGATAATAATTTAATCTAAGCTAACAACAAATCAGAGACTGGCCAGAGCAAATACCTCTTTATAGGGAGCACTAAACCAGGTGAAATTAAAACAGGGTGTTGGGGCATCAGCCTTTGGCTCAGGTCATGATCCCAGAATCCTGGGATCCAGCCCTGCATCCCACACCCTGCTCCTCGGGAAGCCTGCTTCTCCCTCTCCCACTCCCCCTGCTATGTGTTCCCTCCCTCACTGTCCCTCTCTGTCAAATAATAAAATCTTAAAAAAAAAATTCCATTCTTCCCTGACCACTTCTCTCTGTTACCAAACCTTATCTCCCATCTTCTGCTTCTTAGCTGTGGTCATACCTCTTGCTCAGTCTTAGAGCCTCCCAAAAGAAATGCTTCCCTCTGGATATCAACTTCTGGTGCTATTTTTTTCTGTGACTTTTTTCAAATCAGTACATCTATCCATTTATATCATCCAAAAACCTTTATTTAGCAAGTCTAGCACCCATTTATTTTATATCTCAAATATTGGCTTGCCTTCAGCTTCTTTATCCCTACCTCTAGCCCAAACAAAGCAGTTTTGCTTTATTGGTCACTGCCTAGTACAGTGCCAGACACATATGAAGGTAGCTACTAAATGTTACTGTTTTTATTCCCTAACACATTTTCAACTCTATTCAACTGCCTATTAAATTTCTTCATTCATTTATGCAACCAGCTTTTATTGTCAGTTATATGCCAAGCATTCAGAATACAAAAATGAATAATTCAACAGTTTCCAGCCCTCAAAGAGTTCACAGTCTAGTTGAAGTGGCAGCTATGTACGCAGCTAATTTATAATTCAGAGTGGTAAGGATTTAAGGGATGCACTCAGTATAAATCCAAAATGTCTTAGCAGATATTTCTGCAACATTATGGGTTAAACAAGCTTGTGTGGACTTTCCTGGGAAAATAACTGCAATTATTCATAGCATTGTGTCTAAGGGAAAATGTGTTCTGCATTCCAAACAGTCAATTTGAAATTGAATTTTTGGAACACAGCCCATTTGTCCCTGGAGGCTGTCTATTTCTCCATTATCTAAGATCCCTATCTGTCTTAGGACAATGTATATCTTTTTACAACTCCCACCTGTTCCATTTGGCCTATGGGGCTATCTGAGGGTTGCTAGTCACCAACTTACTTTACGGGGCTCAGCATTACACAACAGATAGTCCTATGGTCAAGCAGGTTCAGTCAAGCAGGTAGGACTAAAGGAGCCTCAATCCTAAATTTGTTCAACATTTTACTATTAGGGAAGGTAGTAGGAAAAGTTCATCAAGTGAGTGATGAGTGTTCGGAGTTGCTGCTATATAAAATGAGAAAGGGAGCTGCTTAGGAACAAGGAAAGGGATTGCAGGAACAATGTCAAATAGGGAACATCTCTTGGGTAGAATAGGATCCATAAAAATATCTAAATATACATGCCTGGACAATAAAGATTTTCAAAGTGGTCTTTATAACTCACAGACAGACTAGGGACTAGGAATGAAGATTTCTAATCTGATGTTGAGAAAACTAGACTTCATGAAGCAATTATCTTTCTTGTTATTCCTGAACTTTGGGAGGTAGTATGGGGTAGTGGAATGAGCATGAAAAAAATCTTTATACCAATACGTACTGTGTAGACTTGGGAAAGAATATTTAAGTTCTCTGAGCTTTAGCTTTCTCATCTATAATATAGGGACAATAATACTTTCCTTGCAGGATTACCACAGGGAGTCTTATCTTCATCAAATGTGTTTCTAACACAAGCAGTATAGATATACAGGTGAAAAAGACAGTCTCAGTTACAGTCTACATGAATATGCAATTATAATGCAATGAGACAGTATTTCAATATGGTCCTGTATAAACATGAGAAAGGACACCTAACCAGACATGGAAGCTCAGGAAAATATGAAAGAAGTGATCTATAAAATGGGACGTGAAGGACCAATGGGAGAAACAGAAAAAGCTTAGGAAGAGTCTCTAAACAGAAGGAAGAGCATGTAAAAAGGCCTTGAGGAAGAAGTTTGCATATTTGGGAAATTTCATGTTGTTGAGCAGCAAATACAGTAAATACAGAACAAGAGGAATAGTGTTGAGAAATGAGTTGGAGTAATAAACAGAGACCAGATTACAAAGAACCTTATGGACATTATAAGGGTCATCCTAAGGTTAATGGAACATCATAAAGAATTGACTTGGTGTGCAGGGGTAAGATTAGAAGCAGAGAAACCAATTAAGAAACTACTGCAGTGTTTTACCAAAAGATGGTCTTACCTTGCTCAGAGGTTGGCAAATTATAGTTTAAAGGCCAAATCTGGCACCTTGCTTATTTTACCTGGTGCATAAGATAAAAATGCTTTTTTTACACTTTAAAATGGTTTTTAAAAATGAAAATAATAACATTTTATGGCACATTAAAATTATATGAATTTCAATTTTCATTGCCATAAATAAAGTTTTATTGGAACACAGCCATGCTCAACCATTTATGAATTGTCTGGGGTACCTTTTGCACAACTACAACAGATTTGAGTAGTTTTGACATGCAAAGCCTAAAATATTTGCTACCTGGGCTTTTACAATAAAAAAATGTAAAATGCTGACCCTTGATCTTGAGCATCAAACTAAGGTGGTGGCAGTGAAGGATGAGAGACAACAAGACTGAATTAATAGGAGTTGGGGCATGTTGGGATGTGAGAATGAGAGACAAAGATGATATGATGTCCAAATTCTCTAACTGTAGCAATGATAATGAACACTTCCATGGTCTGACCATGTGCCAGGCACTGATCTGTTTTTTAACATATTAACTCATTACTCTGCTCCAAGGTCCTAAGAAGTAAATTCTATTCTTATCATTCTCATCTCACATGTGAGGAAACTGAATCACAAAGGTTTAGTAGTTTGTTCAAGGTCATGTAACTAATAGGAAATGAGAATTGAATCCAGACTGTCTTGTTCTAGAATCTCTACTCTTAAAACTATTTCAAAAATTCACAGAGAGGGAGATCTCAGCAGGAAAAATAGGTTTGGAGGGAAATGATGAAAGCAGGTGTGGACATGTCTAGTTAAAAGTGGTCTGGGATGTCCAAGTGAATGTCCAGTAAGCAGTTGGATAAATGAGTTTGGTACTGTATGTTTAGGGAACAGGGCTCTAGCTTTGAGATATAGACTTCATAGTCAGTAGCATACACATGGCAATAGAAATCATGAGAGAGATACAGGTCACCCAGCAGGGAATAAGAAGAGAATATTGGGGCACCTGGGTGGCTCAGAGTCCTTCAGCTCAGGCCATGATCCCAGGGTCCTGGGATCGAGCCCTGTAGCCCTGCATTGGGAATCTCTGCTCAGCAGGGAGCCTGCTTCCTCCTCTCTCTCTGCCTCCTTGTAGTCTCTGTCAAATAAATAAATAAAATCTTTAAAAAAAAAAAAAAAGAAAGAAAGAAAAGAATACTAAGAATGAAACCGTGATGACCACCAGTATTTAACAAACAGTACAAGAGAGACTGAGAAGGAACAGTCATAGAGGTAGATAGCAAATTGAGAAGAATTTTAATCTTTAGTGGTGTGATATATATATATATATATATACATATATATATATATATATAAAGTATCTTGCATAATAAGCAGCATTGGCATCATAAACAGTAGCTCTTTTACTATTAAAATCATATTTGAAAGATCTAACCCTTTCTTAGCTCTGGAATGGAGCTATTTCAAATCTTTTCCACATTCCCATGTCTTTAAACACCCATCTCACCTTGCCTTCCAATTCTTTGCAGAGGACCTTATCTCTCTTTTAAGGAGAAAATCAAGATCTACTTCTCCACATCAAAATATTCCATAATTCCCCATTTCTCATTCTTCCCTTCTGTTTCTGGCTTCCTCCAGGACTTTCCTCAATGGTTTTCTCAAATTTTACTTCTTCAGCCTGCCACCCCTCTTGCTATATTCCCCAGTTCTTTCTAGCTATGCCATATGCTTCAAAAACCATCTTTCACTTCCTTTCTCTCTTCTTTTAACCTGTCAAACTTCTGGTAGAATTCAACCTCATTTCCCTTTTTGTTGTTAACAATTTCTCAACCTCTTAAAATAAGATTTCCTTCTCCACCACTTTAATGAAACTATATTCTTCCAAACCACAGGCGGCCCCACTGTTTGATTTATTGTCCAAGCATTACTTTTACTAATATTTCCTTTCTTCATATCACATTTTGGGTAGATTCCTTAGCTTTCTGGTTAATCAAGCCCAGTCTAGTTTAAAACTGAGTCAGGCACATGTCTGGCTAAAATCACAGAACACCTGAAGTACCACTGCTTAAACAAAACAGAAATTTACTTCTTTCATGTTAGAAAAAAAAAAACAAAAAACAAAAAAGCCTGGCAGTAGGCCAGGCACAGCTGGCTTGACAATTTGACTGTCATCAAGGACCCAGGTTCTATCTTTTTGGCCCATCATCCAAATATATCTACCTTCAAGTTCATTTTATTTTATTTTATTTTATTTTATTTTATTTTATTTTATTTTAAATGTTTTATTTATTTATTTGACAGACAGGGAGATCACAAGCGGGCAGAGAGAGAAACGGGGTGGGGGAGCAGGGGAGAGTGTTGGGGAGCAGGCTTCCCGCTGAGGAGAAAGCCCGAGGGGGGCTCAACCCCAGGACCCTGAGATCATGACCTGAGCCAAAAGCGGAGGCTCAACCCACTGAGCCACCCAGGGGCCCCTTCAAGTTCATTTTACAGTCCAAGACAGCTACTGAAGCTTTAGCATTTCAGACAATAGGAAAGAGGAAGGGAGAACAAAAGGACGCACTTCCCAGCTGAGTCAGTGCCTTTTAAGCAGCCTCCAATCTTCAGCATCCCATGTAACACTTAAATTTCTTTGGTCCATAACTTAGGCACTTGTCACACCCAATTGGAAAGGAGTCTGGAAATACAGTCTTTTCAAGGGTGCATGGACATGCTAGATAAAATGGATTTCTAGTATTAAGGAAGAAGAGAGAATAGAATCTGGATAATCACTTGCCATTTTGGCCACAAACTACAATTTTAAAATGTTTCAAAATTTCATCTTTCCTCTCTCTTTTCTCTTCAAGATACAACTCCTCTTATCTGCTGGTTTAAATAGGAAAGGAAAAAGGACAAGTGCGATACCACTCTTAGGCCCAGACTAGAAGGAGCAACTCTGGCAATGCCTCTCCTCCTGTCAGGTTAAGGGTTTCACAGAGCAAAGGAGATTTGCCCAAGAGCTGAGAAGTGGTCAAGAGACAGCAATTGATAATAGAAACTGGATGTTTGAGTTGAGCTGAGCCAGTTAGGATCCTTGAAAAATGAGAAAAAGTCAGAGTAGGAAGAGGAGGGAGGTGAGCCAGGATTTATGGTTGGGAGACAAATTGTGCCACATTCTGGTGTGAAATTCCAAGGATTTCAAAAATTCTAAATTCAAACCTGAACTTTTATGTTGTTTTGAAAATTTATTTGTCAGAATAGGAGGAAGGAACATATTTTATTTAAAAGTTTGTTAGTTTGATTTATAACTTGTCAAGTTGGAGACACATGGTATGTGGGCCTGCGGGTTGCCATTTATACTCTTGCCCTGGGCTCTGCAAATGATCAGGTGGACCTGTACCACAGTCCGCTCAGACGAGAAGGACTGCAGCTCTCAGTAACGGTTGCCACTGCTTCTCTCGTTAATGTTAACCAGCAACTGAAGTTCTGAGAGGCAGGCATCCAAGTGCAGGGTGTCATTTCGGGTATGCATTTGCATTTTTCTAGGACTACTTCTGAGTGTTCACTCACATGTGCCCTCACGTGGGAGAATACCTCTGCCTTGGACAGAGCCTCTTCTGTTCCCATTCATAGCACTCCATCCCATAGCCTCTTGGTGCTAGGCCCTTCTTGATGGCTCCCTTAAGTGGTATTGCTCTCTTAAGTGGGGTATTGCTGAAATGGTTCAATCTCACTTACTTTCCTCAGGGCCCATCTAACTGGAAATACTCATATCTTCTATGAAAAAATGGTGGGACTTTAGGCTATTCCATACCATAGCCCCAGTTCCCACTTGATATCTCTCTCCAGTTTCTTTCCCTTTGCTCAGATTGAGTCCCCAGACCAAGAATACATCCAACCCGGAAATCAGCTTCCCCCTCCCACCCACTCCCCACTTGAGCCTTACTTGATTTTGAAAATAAAGGAAAAGCATGGCTTCCCTGTGAGAGGAACACACAACCACAAGGCTGGACTCTGGCTTTCAATTTCCTCCTTCTTTTCCTGTGAATTAGAAAGAGAGAGAGGGTTGGGGCAGTGGCTAGTGGTGGTAGGGCTAGTATTGTTTTCTCTTGGTCCTGAGGAAGATGGTTGCAACAATCAAAGTCCTCAGCTTTATTGTTCCTAGCTGCGGGCTCTAAGCTCCAATCCTGGAACAAAGGATAGGTAGCTTTCAACAATATCAACCTAATTTACCAAAACTTGACTCTTATTTTCTTTCACTGCTCTGTCTGGAAAAATGTTACCATTATTATATCCCTCTTCTGAAAACATTCTCCATTATTCTGCAATTTGTGCTGAGTTTTCCTATTTCTGTGTATTCTCTTTCTCTTTCTCATTTGCAGATTATTTCTTCCTATTTCAGTTGGACATTTAAGATACCCCTAAAATGAAACCAGCTATTTACATCTCACTTATTAGATTTTGCTTATTAGACTGTAAGTTTTTTTGAAAGCCTAAAGTATTAGTTCATTTATTTTTAAGTGAATGAATGAGTATTTGAATGAATGAATTCAGGACATAGTCATTAACCCTTCTTCTTTAAACTCTCACTCTGGCAACTTGTTCACTCAACTGATTCAAGCTATCCCTTTTCTTTAAATAACTATAATATCAATATCTCTATTTTGATATCTGTTCGGAGCTTCAGATTTGCAGCTCTAACTTCTTTCTTCCATTTTCACCTAGATGTTCTGTGGTCACCTGTAAATTTATATATCCAAAACCAAATTCATTATCATTTTTCCATATCCAGATCTTACTTTACTCTTTTCCATGTCTTCGTCACTCTGTTTCTCTAAAATGTACAACCTTGGATTTATGACTTTGACAACTCCCCTCCAAGTCCTATCAGTTTTTTTTTTTCACTTGGATCACTTTTTTATCACTTGGATCTTCTGGGTGACTCAGTTGGTTAAGCATCTAACTCTTGATTCCAGCTCAGGTCATGATCTTAGGGTTGTGAGATCGAGCCGCATGTTGGGCTCCTCGCTGGGCATGAAAACTGCTTAAGATTCTTCCTCTCTCTGTCCCTCTGCCCCTCTCCCACCTTCCTCTCTAAAAAACAAAACAAAACAAACACCTAAAAAAAACCCCACAACAAATCACCTTATCACCTTATTATGATTCCACTTAAATGAGGTACTTAGAAGAGTCAAACACATAAAGACAAAGTATAATTGTGGTCGAAGGAGTATCAGAGAATTATTGCCTAATGGGTATAGAGTATTAGTTTTATAAGATAAAAAAGTTATAGGGATGGATGGTGGTACTGGTTGCACAACTGTGTGAATATTCTTAATACCACTGAGCTGTTCACTCAAAAATGGTTAGGATGGTAACTATAATGTGTGTTTTACCACAATAAATAAAGTGAAACCAATAAGCTACTTTATTATAAATGTTAACTATAAACAACTTACTAACACAAAAAAGACCATCTATAAATAAACCTGTTAACAATTTTTCTTAAGAGATTTCTACTGATGTGTACATAAATACATGTATTTTTCTACCAAAATGAGATCACAAATATAATTCTATTTTGGAGTCTGCTTTTTTCAGCTGACAGTGTGGCATAAGCATTTTTCCATGTTGTTAAATTTCTTCCTACAACAGTGGTTCTCAAATTGTTGTCCCTGGCAGAATCAGTATCACCTAAGCACTTGTAAATGCAAATTCTTGCTCACTGCTCCAGATCTACTGAATCAGAAATTCTGGGGTAAGTTCAGTAGGCTGTTGTAACAGGGCTTTCAGGTAATTCTGACATACTCAGAAGTATGGGAGCCCCCGATCTACAACTGTGACTTTTTTTTTGAGGGGGAGGGTTGGTTTTTTGTTTTGGAAGTGTATCACGTAGTGTCCAAGTATTTGGAGATTTTTCTAGGAATCTTTTTTATTATGTGAATCTTCTTAAATTATTATTTATTTTAACTTAGTTCCATTGTGGTTAGAAAATTGATTTTTTTTCATGATTTCTTTTATTATGTTAGTCATGTACTACTGTACATCATTAGGGTGGTTGTTTTTTTTTTTAAGATTTTATTTATTTATTTGACAGAGAGACACACAGCGAGAGAGGAAACACAAGCAGGGGAAGTGGGAGAGGGAGAAGCAGGCTTCCCGCTGAGCAGGCAGCCTGATGTGGGGCTCTATCTCAGGACCCTGGGATCATGACCTGAGCTGAGACAGATGCTTAATAATTGAGCTACCCAAGTGCCCCCATATCATTTGTTCTTGATTAGTTCATCATTAGTTCTAGGTTTCCATGGTTCATTGTTTGCATAAAACACCCAGTTCTCCATGCAATTTGTGCTCTCCTTAATACTCATCACTGGACTCATCCATTCCCTCCCATCCCCAAAACCCTCAGTCTTTTTCCCAGAGTCCACTGTCTCTCATGGTTCACCTCTTCCCTCTGATTTCCCCCCTTCATTTTCCCTTTCCTTCTCCTAATGTCCTCCATGCTATTCATTATGTTCCACAAATAAGTGACACCATATGATAATTGTTTTTCTCTGTTTGACTTATTTCATTGAGCCTAATCTCCTCCAGCTCCACCCATGTTGAGGCAAATATTGGGTTTTCATCCTTTCTGATGGCTGAGTCATATTCCATTGTGACATTTTAACAGGTATTGCTATTCCATTGAATAGCAGTGGCACAATCTACTTAAGTTGAGGTTAAGTTAAATTGAGTTGTTAAATTAAGTTGAGGTTAAATTGAGGTTATTAATTTATCACCTTTTAAATAATACTCCAGTGTATATTGTTGCGGGTAAATTCTGAAGACATCTGTGAGAGGGAAATAGACCTTTACTTCATTTAAGCCATTATGTTTAGGTGTTCTTTTATACAGCAGCATAGCTTATACCCTAATATACTATCTTTACCTCTTACAATTGACTTCTAGCCAGACTCTAGTCTCAGTCTCTCAGACCTATGATTTATCTTAGCCAGTATTTTCTTATTAAGCTATCTGAAACTGTATTTTGCACAAACATCACCACCGTCCCCTGCTCAGGAACTATTGTTCATTCATTCATGCATTCATTATTTAAGGTATTATGCCAAGTATGCTTTAGTTATTGTCTGAAGTAGTATTAAAAGAATAAAAGTTTAGACACAGCCCTTACCTTCATGGGCCTTTTCAGCATAGTTGGAGAGATTGACAAGACTGACATTAATCAAATATTGACACAAATAAATATAAAATGACAACTGTGATAATTACAAATAAAAGGAGCATGATGCTAGGAGACATATAGCAGAAGGATTTAATTTAGATAAACAAGTCACGGAGGGCTTGTCTAACAAGTGTCAAACTGAAATATGAGGATGGGTAGAGATTAACTACTATCAATAGGAGAGATGAACCTTCCACCCAGTGAAGGCAAAGACCCATCAGAAGGAGAAACATGTCATTTTGAAGAGTTGACAGAAGACTAGTGTGGCTGGAGCAGAGCTTGGGGGATGGTACTAGATGAATCAGAGATTAGTAGGGTCTAGGTTGTACGGGGTGTTATAGGCCATGTTAAGAATGTTTGTCTTTGAGGTGCCTAGGTGGCTCAGTGGGTTAAGCCTCTGCCTTTGATCACATCATGGTCTTAGCCATTGAGCCCTACGTTGAGCCCTAAGCAGAGAGCCTGCTTCCCCCTCTCTCTCAGCCTGCCTCTCTGCCTTCTTGTGCTCTCCCTCTCTCTATCAAATAAATACATAAAAATCTTTGAATAAAAAGGTTGTCTTTGTTGTATGAACATTGAGAAGCCATTAAAGAGCCCAGGTATGAGAGTGGCATAATCATGAAATATGTGCCTGAATGGATTAATTAACTAAAAACTAATTAATTCTACCTGTACACTTTTGGTCTACTCCGTTCATATTCTCGCTTGGACAAATCACCCACTTTCAAGTCATGAAGCACTGCAAAAAACAGACTGAGAATGAGTGGATAATGATAGAGGAGGAAACTAGGAGTTTGTTATACCAAAGAAACCAGGAAAATTTTTTGGAAGGGGGAAGTAAAACAGGACAGAATGATCAGTAGTGTTCAATGTTACCAAGAGGTTAGGTAATATATAGATTTAATATCCATGGTTTCCCAAAAGCTATTGAATAGAGCCTAAATTTCTTACACTGGTATTCAAGGTATTCTATCATTACCTGCTTTTCCAACACCTTTTCCCATGACACTGCTAAAGTGAGCCTTTTAGATAAAGCACCCTTCAGATAAGGCGCCCTATTTATTTTATCTAGAACACAATAATACACCCTGCCCACCTATCATCATTGGATGCATCTTCTGCCCATGGCCACTTAGCGAATTCCTACCTATTTTCTAGGCCCTGGTACTATTTTGCCTCCTCCATGAAGGTTAATGTGGTGGCCATGAGAATACACTTCTCAGATCACTGATTATAGTGAGCGTAAAGGTCCTGTCCTCTACTTTCTGAAATTTGTCACTGTTTTTGCCCCAAGGCTCTGCTTCCCATGGCTGTTCCTAGCCAATGACTGAGCATGGCAGAGATACTAAGGCAGTCCCATTCCCAGGAGATATGAGAGTCCTCTGACAAAAGAGTGAGAAACCCCAAACAGCCTCGTCAAACTTGTCTTAGAAATGCACAGGGACACGATGCTTCCATCCAAACTCCCTTCCTTCCCTCCTCCTTTCCTTCCTGCTCTCCTCTCATTCAGGGTCAGACTTGCATTATAGTCTCTTGGCTCTCCCAGCCTCCTTTATTTGCCTCCCCAGTTTCTCTTATAGGCATTTCCTCTAATAAACTTCTTGTATCATTAATCTTGTCTGGCACCCATTTCTTTTTTTTCTTTTTTAAGATTTTATTTATTTGTCAGAGAGAGAGAGCACACAAGCAGGCAGAGGTGGAGAGAGAAGCAGGCTCCCCGACGAGCAAGGAGCCCAATGCGGGACTCAATCCCAGGACCCTGGGATCATGACCCGAGCCGAAGGCAGCGGCTTAACCCACTGAGCCACCCAGGAGTCCCTGGCATCCGTTTCTTAGAGACTCAGACAAACACAGGTGGTACTGAGAGTGGCCCAAGAAAAAGGCAGTAAGATAGGAATTTGGAATGGCTACTGCCCATTAGCAAAGAGGATGTTCCCCTGATAAGTAGATGAGACATCGATAGTTCTGGCACAAGGTGGTAGCTCACGTGCTAAAAGTTTCACCAGTGTTAACCTGGAAATATGTCCCAGGGGAGAGGAATGCTGTGGCAGATGTGATGATGCAGGCCGTTGAAAAACACGGGGCAGGGGGGAGGGACAAAGACTACAAAGACAGTAAAATTGGGTGATCACTACTAAGTTGTATTGATGTCCTGTAGAGAAATCATGAGGGACTGAGGGCCATTAATAAGCAGTTTTTGGTTAAGTGAGAGAGCCACAGGGCCTTTGGGAAAGCTTACAAAGAGACCTTTATCTATATCAGGGGAAGGGAATGCACAGCTGAGTGGCAAGATGAAGACCTAATTGTTAGAGCAGCAGAGCCCCAGAGACATTAAAATGCTCAGTCAAGGCAGGTCTAAAATGACCTAACAGCACTGAAGTACAGTACAGAGGCAGCAGTCTGGAGGGAGGAGCAGGCCCCATTGGACACAGTGTATGTTTTAAATCACAGATCTCTGTACAGTGCTGTATCCTCAAGAGTAAGAATACAAGGGTCTGGAAGCCAAGGGAACAGAAGCAGGAGTGGCCCTACTATGAATCACACCAGATGTCCCACTGAGGGATTTTGTGCTTCCTGTCCCCACAACTCTTGACTGCAGGATTAGAGGTCCTAGTCCCCAAAGAGAGCATACTTTTGCCAGGGGATATAGCAAAGGTCCCATTGAATTATAAGCCACAGCTGCTGCCAGGACACTTTGAACACCATGTGTCCAGGAACGAACAGGCGAGAATTAGCATCCAGCAAGGGTAATTGACCCTGATCAGCAGGAGGGCTGTTTTTGTACAATGGGGACAAGGAGGAACACATACAGAAGCCAGACACTCCACTTTGGTGCTTTCTGGTATTCTCTTGCTTTGTTGTAACCACGAATGGACACAGGAAGGAACTCTGGCCTAAGATAGGTATGATTACCAGTGGCTCAGAAACTTCCAGAATGATAGTTTGGGTCACATCACCAGGTAAGTTACTAAGATCTGCCAGGGTGAGGGGATCTGAGAACAGATAGGGAGGGAGGGAGAGAATGAGTACCAGTTATGGCCTTAAAATTGACTGCAGCAAGAAGAGCTATGGTTCATTCCACTAAAAGCTTTCTTCTGAATTTCCCCTCGGGAAGAAAGGTCCACAGTAGAACTGCTTCCCAAACCTGTACAAAGAGGTAGACCTGTGTGGGACAAAAGGTAGGCTGTAGAGGCTATGAGAATGTACCTCTCAGATCTCCACTTGCAAGGAATGTAATTGACAAAGGGCCCCAGCTGCTGTCCTCTGAAATTCACCGCTGGATTCGCTCTGAGGCTACAGATGTTGCAGGCTGCACGGAGCCCATGCCTGAGTGTGGCAGGGAAACTGCAACGGGCCCTTCTTGAGAGATGTGGGCCTCATCTGACGAGTGACTTTGCTCCAGGAGTCCCTGATGGTCTTGCTCCATTTTCCTTAACCTGCTCTACAGTGTAAGATGCTTCCACTCAGCCTGCCTTCCATTCTTTCCTCTCTCCTTCACTCAGGGTCAGATTTACTTTATGTTTGCAGTCTAAAGTCTCTCCCAGACTCCTTCGGCTCTCTCCCCATTTTCTCTCACAGGCATTTACCCTAATAAATTTCTCACATATTCAATCCCACCTTGGCATCAGCTTCTTGGAGAACCTGGACTAAACACATGCCCTAAGCTCCCAGCTGTCGGCGATAAGTTCTCACTTTGAACTCTCAGAGTATTTCCCACTACAACCTACCTGACATTTCCCAAATGCTACTGAGAAAATAAAACTTATGTTTCTATGTATATATCTTCCCCATTAGCTTAGAAATGTCCTGAATATAGTTACCATTATGTCACCTTTGCTAACCTCTGCACTTTACCAAGTGCCCTGTACATAGAAGGAGCTCCAATCAACCACCATAGGAAAAGAGTTGGCAAAGGTGCTGAGTTGTTTAAACAATTCTGCACTCCAGAAGTAATGTTTCCCACCTACTTCAACTTCTCAGTGTACTATCTCATTTCCCACACCACAATCACTTCCTCAAAATGGTTCCCCATTTTCTCAGGATAATTTAGTCCTCAGTTCCCGGCCCCACTCCCCATATATTTTACCATGCCTTGGCCCAGCAGAGACTGTGGCATAATCAGCTATTCCTCAACCCAAAGTTTGTGGATTCCACCCACCCACCCACCCACACTTTCTATAGTGTGAAGCTGTTGCTGGAAAGTAACTGTAACAGCCAGAGACTACATTCCCAAGCTTGACCCCATGTCCAGGGGTAGTTGGGGTCTTTAAGAAACAGAGCTCTTCCTCTACCAGTCTCCTTCACACACACTCTGTTTAAATGCAGAGGACTCTAGGGATGCTGAGGCCACAAGATGGGAAAAGCCTATGACCCTGAACCACCACATGGAGGAAAGCTTCTCACCATGCAAGAAGCACCTACACTGGAATGTTTCATGAGTGAATAGTAAGCTTCTATTGCCTTAGATCACAGAAATTTGGGGGTTCGTCTGTTACAGTTGCTAGCGTTATCCTAAATAATACAGAAATCATTGTCCCTTTTTTTTTTGCTACTCCCACCTTAACTCCCTTTTATTTAGAGGGAGTCTCCCATTATGGGACTCATGATGCCAAATGGGTTAGATCTTTCTCAGGCTACACTGTGGGCCTGTTACTTAGTCTCTAAGAATCTGATGTATTTCCACTCAGTACTATGAATATGGGAGTAATGCAAAGATACAAGACACTATAGGAACTATTCACAGTGGTGGTATGGCCTTGAGAATCTAGGGGCAGTGGCAGCAAGGCCTGGCAACAGTTGTTTTCAGTCCATGTCCTAAACAGACTGTTCTTGTGGTATGACCTTGGCTGTGCTTCCCTGCTTCTACATTTACTTGCTTTTTTACTTCTTTTTCTAGCTTCCTTGACAATTTCCTCCTTCCAATAGTTAATTTTCTTCTTTAGAAACCCAGAATCAGTTTCCATCTATACTATCCTTCCCATCTCCACTGGACTCTTTTCCCAAACTCAGGTCCGTAGGATTACTGTTTATTAAGCACCTGATGCCCACCTGGCACTGTGATAGGCACTTTGCATAAGCTCTCATACTTGATTTAATTCTTCCAAGTATTCTATAGGGTTGGTACTACTATTGCCATTTATCAATACGACAACTGTAGCTCAGAGATGTACTGATTTTCCCAGTTACACTGCTTGTAGGTGTCACTTGGAATTCCGTTTTGAAGATGTCAAAGCATGTTTTTAGATTGCACGAGAAATGCTTTACCTACTTTTAATTATAGCAGTATTTCCTTCTAGGGCTGCTTCTAGCCTATGACCATTTGATTCTGTAAGTGAAGACTACATCAACACATACTTAGTCCTTTCCCTTTCCTCCTTCCTTGGTTTTTTTCTTTCTCTCTTGCCCTCCCTCATTTTCTCTGTACTTCCTTCTTTCCTAACTTCTTGACAGAATAAACCATGTGTGATAGCAGAGTACATGGTGGCAACCTGGTCTCTTGCTGACCTTTCTTAGACTGCACTGCTATCTAAGATGCTTCTTCCCAGCCTTCTTTCCTTCTTTCTCTCATTTACTCAGGGTCACACTTGAATCAATTATGAGGTTGGAATTTTGGGAGAGGAGTGGTAGGAACTGTACCTTGATGATCTTCATTACGTTTGATGTCCCCCAGTAAGTATGCCTCAAATGTTCACAATACACTCAGGAAACTAGGTTTCCTAAGCTTCATGAGAAAGAAGCTGCCGTTAATGATGGAGATGAGTGTCAGATAATTCCATTTTCCCAGAGAAACAGGTTAGGGAGAAACAAAATTCATTCAGTGATTGAATATCTTTCATGTATCAGGACCTATGGGGCAATGGAAATATAGAAATATATATTATAAAACCCTTACTCTATACAAGCTTATAATCCAGTAGAGTCATACACAGTCAATTTTTCCAGGTGCTAGATGTTAATCTTAACTGCTTTAGAATAGCATAGTTCTTACCAATTGATTAAAACCATCCATTGTAATAGAAATAATTGTGAAATTAGCATAATCCGCAGAGCCTTTTAGAATTGTAGCAGGAATTAGGGGCACTTGAGTGGCTCAGTGGATTAAAGCCTCTGCCTTCAGCTCGGGTCATGATCCCAGGGTCCTTGGATCGGGCCCTGCATCGGGCTCTCTGCTCAGTGGCGAGCCTGCTTCCTCCTCTCTCTCTCTCTCTCTCACTCTGCCTGCCTCTCAGCCTACTTGTGATCTCTGTCTGTCCAATAAATAAATAAAATCTTAAAAAAAAATAAAAATAAAAAAAAAGAATTGTATCAGGAATTAGAGCAGTTAGGAGGAGAAGCCACTGATTAAAAGAAACTTTTTTTTTTGTTTTGAGAGAGAGAGAGAGTGAGAGAGTCCATGCATGTGAGCAGTGGGGGAGGGGCAAAGGAGGGTGAGAGAGAGAGAATCCTAAAGAGGCTCCATGCCCAGTGCAGAGCCCGATAAGGGGCTCAGTCTCAGGACCTTGAGATTGTGACCTGAGCCAAAATCAAGTGTCTGCGCTCAACCGACTGAGCTACCCACACACCCCTAAAATAAATATTTCTTGATCTAGTACCATGACTCTTAGAATTTCTAAGCAGTTGGAAGAGGGCTAAGAAGGAGGAGGGTGAGAGAAAAAGAAAGAGTACTTGTCTAAAATGCATGGCTGCATTTTAGCTTAAATGCAATATACAGTATCTGGAATGCAAAACCCAGTATCCAGAAATGAAGAGAGTCACTAAGACTCTTTTGGTTGAGATGGAAAAGGAAAAGGGCTTCCTGAAGGATGGCAGAATCACTATATTCAAAAGGCAGTGTTGGAAATGTTGTTGGGAGCTCAAAGACTGTTTCTTTGAATCTCCACCCATTTTCCTATCTTCTACTATGTCAGCTAGGTGTACCCAGTGTATCACAGTTCTGAACACATACATCCAAACCCCATTACCTGGTATAACAACAAACTGAATTTGAATGCAATGTGAATGGGAAGGTGGGGTCAACAAAGCCTGAATAAGTAATTTTAATGCAGTATATCCAGCAGATACACAAAGAAGTGGGGAAAACCTATGGAAAAAAGAGAAGAATGCAGTACTTTGTGGGATTGAAAGGTGTTAGGTGTAAGAAGGAAGTGAACCAATACCTCAGGAAAAGCAAAGAAGGTAAAGACTGTTCTTGAAGAAAGTGAAGGATTTCTAGTTGGCCAGGTGCAGTCGGTTGGAGAAAGTCTCCAAGGAAGTACTGAACTTTCGGAGAAGAAAATAAGGAGGCACCTGGTGACCTGAGGGGCAGAATTGTGCTTCACAGATCGGAACAAGTGGGAGACTGAGAGGTGGAGGTAGAGAAGGGGCAGAGCTTGCTGAACAGAAGATGGGGGGAATGGGGAAGCTAAGAGGCAGGAACATAGGGAACTGATTAGGAAAGATAAATCACTAGAGCTCTGTTGGTTAAGAAAGACAAGGTACCTTTAGGTAGAGGGGCCAGAGCGGGCAGCATATTCAGTGATGGCAGGAGCAATGTAATGATTTTAGCCTGACCAAAGGTTCCCAAGTGAAGTTTGCTGGTGAGACACAGGGCAGCACTTTCTGCAATCCAGGTAACCAGAGAAAGTATAAAGCTCTCTTATATAGCACCCATAAAAGGCAGAAATTGGTAAAAGTTATAAATGGTGGTGGTGGTGGTGGGGAAGCAGATGGGAGTTTAGAGAAAAGCGAAGTTGCTTCTAATGGGAAATTGTGGAAATGCTCCATGGAAGAGGTGATGTTTGGAATTGGATACATTAGATTTGGACACACAGAGATGGGGTTGAGGAGAACAGCAAGGAATGGCAAAAATCAGTAGTGTTCTAGTACAGAGTAGAGAATTGTGTCTCCCCCACAATCTCCAACCCCCACCATATATGTTTTAGTCCCTAACCCCTGGTATCTGTGAATGTGACCTCAATAGGACAGTCTCACAGATAATGAAGTTAATGATCTCAAAATAGACTCAAATGGGATTTAGGGCAGGCCCTAAATCCAATGGATGGTGAAAAAGGAGAAGGAGATCACAGACATGGAGACACAGGAAAGCAAGCTGTGTAAAGACAGAAGAGAGATTGGAGTTTTGCAGCCCCACAGTAAGGAACACCAGTAACCACTAGAAGCTGAAAGAGGCAAGAAACTATTCTCTAGGGAGCCTGGGGGGTTCAAGTCATGATCCCAGGGTCCTGGGATCAAGCTTCACATCAGGATCCTTGCTCAGTGGGGAGCCTGCTTCTCCCTCTGCCTACTGCTCCTCCTGCCAAATAAAGAAATAAAAAAACAGAAACAAAAAAGTATTGTCTATAGCCGCCTTTGATGTTGGACTCCTGGTCTCTGGAACCGTGAGTATAATTTCTGTTTTTGTTTTTTTTTTTAAGATTTTTATTTATTTATTTGATAGACAGAGAGAGATCACAAGTAGGCAGAGAGGCAGGCAGAGAGAGAGGGGGAAGCAGGCTCCCTGCCGAGCAGAGAGCCCGATGTGGGGCTCGATCCCAGGACCCTGAGATCATGACCTGAGCTGAAGGCAGAGGCTTAAACAACTGAGCCACCCAGGTGCCCCAATTTCTGTTGTTTTAAGGCACCAATTTTGTGGTCATTTGTTGCAGCAGCTCTAGGAAACTGACAGAACCAGTATGATTTCTGTGACTTGAGCCAGCGATTGTGGGTGTCTCTGAATAAAATCAGAGCAATCCAAAAACAAGGGTTGGGCCTTGGGATGGTGATGATGATGGAAATTCAAGGGGTCAAGAGAGGCCAGAGTGCTAGAGTGGGCAGAGTTTAAATACTTAAACTGAGGGAACTAGAGGGTTATGTTGTGGGCATGGACCAGGTGCAGGGTGAAGAAAGTGTGTGGGAACAGTAGGAGGAACGGAGGTGATAGAGAAGATGCCACGTTCGAACTCCTAGAAGTGGAGCAATTCTTAGTGATTACGAGGCCCTGTGTGCTGGTGGCTGAAGTGGAACAGAGTTGAAGGCCCTTCATGTTGAGAAAACTGAGGAATTCTGAGGCCAGAGAGTCAGAACATATCAGTATGATGGCTTTAGGAATGGTGGTATTAATCTTTTCCTGCTCTAGGACATCCATATTCCTAGTTCTAAACTTTTTTTTTTTTTTAAGATTTTATTTATTTGACAGACAGAGATCACAAGTAGGCAGAGAGAGACGGGGAAGCAGGCTCCCTGCTTAGCTGTCCTTTCTCAGACCTCTGGACTTTGACTAAATTGCACCAGAGGCTTTCATGGTCCTCTATCTTTTCTTTTCTTTTTTTTTTTTTAAAGATTTTATTTATTTATTTGACAGAGAGAGATCACAAGCAGGCAGAGAGGCAGGCAGAGAGAGAGAGGAGGAAGCAGGCTCCCCGCTGGGCAGAGAGCCCGATGCGGGGCTCGATCCCAGGACCCTGGGATCATGACCCGAGCCGAAGGCAGCGGCTCAACCCACTGAGCCACCCAGGCGCCCCTAGTTCTAATACTTATGGACTCAGATGCAGACTTACACCATTAACACTCTAGCTGTCCT
This sequence comes from Mustela putorius furo, assembly GCF_011764305.1. Taxonomy (NCBI): domain Eukaryota; kingdom Metazoa; phylum Chordata; class Mammalia; order Carnivora; family Mustelidae; genus Mustela; species Mustela putorius. The sequence goes on along the minus strand of NW_025421987.1, from coordinate 105,466,322 downwards.
TTCTCAGACCTCTGGGCTTTGACTAAATTGCACCAGAGGCTTTCATGGTCCTCTATCTTTTCTAAAAAAATAAAACCATATAACCTTTAATATTCATTGATACATATGAATAACATGCAATAAACTATGAACGTTATAGAACACTTTTTTACTGAGGTATAATTGACAATAGTTTCAGATATACAACATAATAATTTGATATTTGTATATATTGCCAAATGATCACTATAATAAATCTAGTCACCACACATAGTCACAAATGTTTTTTCATAATGAGAATTTTTAGGATTTACTCTATTGGCAAGTTTCAGTAATGCAATACAGTTTCATTAACTATAGTCATCAGGCTGTATATTACATGAGTTTCTTATTTTATAACAAATGTATACCTTTTGACCCCCTTTGCCTATTTCACCCACTCCCCAACTCCCCACTCCCCACCTCTGACAACCACCAACTTATTCTCTGTATCTGAGTTTCGTTTTTCTCTTCTTCTTCTCTTCTTTTCTTCCTTTCTTTTATTCCACAAATAAGTCAGATCATCCTTTCTCTGTTTAACTTATTTCACTTAGTATAATGCTCTCAAGATCCATCCATGTTGTCACAAATGTTGTCCATGTTGTCACTAAAGGATTTCATTCTTTCTCATGGGTGAATAATATTTCAATATATATTTATATTTCATTATATAATATATAATTAATATGTTATATAATATAAAGTTAATATGTCAATATAATAATATATTTTATAACACGATTATATATTTATATATAATATTATGTTATGATATATTAATATAATAAATTATAATATATTATATAACATTACATTATTTTACATAATATTATATATGATATATATTATATATATATAATGAGATATATATCTCTCACAACTTTTTTTCTTTTTTTTTTTTTTTAAAGATTTTATTTATTTATTTGACAGACAGAGATCACAAGTAGGCAGAGAGGCAGGCAGAGAAAGAGGGGGAAGCAGGCTCCCTGCAGAGCAGAGGGCCCGATGCAGGGCTTGATCCCAGGACCCCAAGATCAGTGGAATAATGACCTGAGCCAAAGGCAGAGGCTTTAACCCACTGAGTCCCCCAGGCGCCCAATCTCACAACTTCTTTATCCATTCATCTGTCAATGGATACTTAGATTGTTTCCATGTTTTGGCTATTATAAGTAATGCTGCAATGAACATGGGGGTGTATATCCCTTCCTGAGTTGGTGTTTTTATTTTCTTTGACTAAAAACCCAGAGATGGAATTGCTGTATCATATGGTAGTTCTATTCTTACTTTTTTTGAGGATCCTCCATACTGTTTTCCATAGTGTCTCCACCAATTTACACTCCCACCAACAGTGTATAGGAGTTCCCTTTCCTCCACATCCTCATCAGCACTTGTTAATCTTTTATCTATTTGATATTAGCCATTCTAACAGTGGGAGATGATACCTCATTGTGGTTTTAATTTGCATTTCCCTCATGATGAGTGATATTGAGCATCTTTTCTTGTACCTGTTGGTCACCTGTATGTCTTCTTTAGAAAAATGTCAATTCAAATCTTCTGCCCATTTTTAAATAATATTATTCTTTTTTTGCTCTTGAGTTATATGAATTCTTCATATATTCTGAATATTAGTCCTTTATTAGATATATGATTTGCAGATATTTTCTCCCATGTAGTCTTTTCATTTTGTTGATGGTGTCCTTTGCTGCACAGAAGCCTTTTAATTTGATGTAGTTCTACTTATTTATTTTTTGCCTTTGTTGCCTTTGCATTTGGCATCAAATTAAAAAAATCATCGCCAAGACCTATGTAAAAAATTTTACTGCTTATGTTTTTTTCTAGGAGTTTTGTGGTTTCAGATCTTACCTTCAAGTTAATTTTTGTGTATGGTATTGATAGTGGTCTAGTTTCATTCTTTTGCATGTGGCTGTCTGATTTTCCTAACACCATTTGTTGAAGACATTGTCCTTTTTCCATTGTATATTCTTGGTTCCTTTGTTATTAATTAATTGATCTTATGTGTGAGGGCTTACTTCTGGGCACTTTGTTCTGTTTTATTGAGCTATGTGTTTGTATTTATTCCAATACCATACTGTTTTGAGAACTATAACTTTGTAATATAGTTTGAAACCAAAGCCTGTAAGTCCTCTAGCTTTGTTCTTTTTTGTCAAGATTGCTTTGGCTTGGGACGCCTGGGTGGCTCAGTTGGTTGGACGACTGCCTTCAGCTCAGGTCATGATCCTGGAGTCCTGGGATCGAGTCCTGCATCGGGCTCCCAGCTCCATGGGGAGTCTGCTTCTCCCTCTGACCTCCTTGCTCATGCTCTCTCTCATTGTCTCTCTCTCAAATAGTTCTAAAGTTTTTCAGTGGTGTCTTTAGGGTTCTCTCAATATACTTTCATGTCATCTGCAAATAGTGACAGTTTTGTTTCTTCCCAATTTGGATGCCTCTTACATATTTATTTTTTTTTCTTGGCTACTTGTTTTGGTCCATCTTGCAGATAGCAGACTGTGGGACTTCTTAGCCTCCCTAACCACATAAGTCAATTCTTGTAATAAATCTCTTTATATAGCTACATATATCCTAATGATTGTTTTTCTCTAGAGAACCCTGAATAATACAACAGGGAAGAGCAGGAAAGTGAGCCTGATGTGGTAATCACAGGAGAAAGGAGAGGCAGGTGTTATGCTGTAAGGTGGTAGCAACAGATGGCCAAAACTTCAAAGGTAGAGCAGCTCAGCAAGGGTAGAAGAATGTTCTGGAAATGTCTCTGGAAAAAGGAACAATAGAGTTCTGCTCATTTACCACAGAGCCCAAGGAGTCAGAAAAGATGAGGATTTTCCAAGATGGCTTGGAAAATGTGTGTGGTGTAGGGAAAGCCAGGTTCCAGTTCTTAATAACAGTTTTAACTGAAATTTAGAACAGGGTTCCTATAACGCAATGTTAGCAGTCAAGGAGACACAGTCAGACAAAAAATTAAATTTAATGTACTTCATTTTTTTCCATTAAAAAATAAAGCATTAAGGAAAGAAGTACATCCATGATACATAAGAAACATCTTAAATATTCTCTCTTCCCATGTAGATGGCAACTGCTCTCCAAAATTTCCTCTCTCACACCCCTTACTTCCAACCACCCCAGACTTGCTGAGGTGACAAGACACCTGGGTTGCATTAAGAGTAATTGACCAAGAGCACCAGCTGTTATGGAATTAATTGCTGAATTAGTACAGAGGCCACACCTCTCATGGGCTGCTTGCCGCCAAACAAGGGGCACGAATATTTGCCTCTAGGATTCCTTAATAGCCTTGCTGAACTTTCCTTAAGGATGCACAGTAGTCTAAGGAGATCCCAGTCACTTTTCTTTCTTTCTCTCCTTGAGTGGGGTTCAGACTCGCATTGCAATCTGATAGTTCTTCCAGCCTCTCCCAGCTGCTGCCCCATTTTCTCTCACAGGTTGTTCCCCTAATTGATTTCTTGCACACTTAATTCCTCTCTTGGCAGCTGCTTCTTAGAAGATCCAGATAACACACTCTCCCAAATATGTGTGACCTCTTCCAGCTTTACTCCTTCCTTCTATTTCACCCAGCTTTGCTGACAGTGAGTGCTGACTGGCATAGAATGGCCAGTCCAGGGAGACTCCTGTCTCAAAATGGAGAAATAACTCAAGTATAGCAATCAAGCAAGGAGAAATAGGGGCAGGAAAACAGCCTGGAACATGTTAGGATTCCAGAGGGAAGTTACTGGCTTGTTCCACCCTCCTCCTAACCCATGTCCACCCATCCTAGGCTGGGTGGTAAAGAATAGCAGTAAAGGTATAGAATAAGAATATAAGAATAACAGTATAAATCTATAGGACCATATATGGGATACCCATGGTAGAGCACTGGAACAGTGAGGAGGAAGAATGAGTGGAAGGGAAAAAGCAAGTAGAAAAAGAGAACTACTTGGAGGAAACACTAAAGTTCAGTCTAATAGTTGTTTATAGATCCCTCCTGGGCTTTCTGCTAAGCACTGTTTATGGAAAGTTAAAAACAAAAACAAAAACAAAACCCTACCTTACTTCCCTGAGGGACTGATACTTTCCCTAACCTAGGCAGAATGAGGATTAGAGTAGACTGCCTTGAGGAGATGATACCTAAGCAGAGTCTGGAAGGATGCACAGGTGTAGGAGAAAACCTGTTGAACCACAGGCAGTTGCCTATCTGCTAGCTCAGTTCAGTTCCACGAATACATTCTGAAGGCTTCCTATGTATTGGGCCCTCTTCCAGGTGCGGGGACCACAGTGCTGAGCAAGATGGCCACTGTCTCAGTCCTCTGGAATCTAGCTGAGAACAGAGTGGAACAATCTTACCACAGTATGAGATATGCCACAGGAGAGGGATCTGCAAAGGATCAAACAGCAGTCTCAAGGCTCAGCCCATATGAAGCCCCATATTCTGAACATGGCAAAATTCTTCACACTCTAGCTCCATTACTGCTCTGTAGTCTCATTTACCACCATTCCTCAAAAGCTTGAGATACAACTGTGTGTGAATCTGAATATGCCACTTCTAGCATATAGTTAGTTACTTTTTCAGAGATACTCTCCTTGACACATCCAGCCTTGTGCAAATTCTCCCCTATGCTACCAGGCTAGTCTTTTGTCTATCTCTCTAGGTTGATGAGATTCGTTTTTTGTTGTTGTTGTTGTTGTTATTTTTTAAAAAAATGATTTTATTTATTTATTTATTTGATAGAGATCACAAGTAGGCAGAGAGGCAGGCAGAAAGAGAGAGAGAGAGAGAGATAAGCCAAACAGAGCCTGATGTGGGGCTAGATCCCAAGACCCTGCGATCATGACCTGAGCCAAAGGTAGAGGCTTCAACCCACTGAGCCACCCAGGCTCCCCAGTTGATGACATTCTTTCTTTCTTTCTTTCTTTTTTTTTTTTTTTAAAGATTTTATTTATTTATCAGAGAGAGAGAGGGGGAGAGAGCGAGCACAGGCAGACAGAATGGCAGGCAGAGGCAGAGGGAGAAGCAGGCTCCCTGCCGAGCAAGGAGCCCGATGTGGGACTCGATCCCAGGACGCTGGGATCATGACCTGAGCCGAAGGCAGCTGCTTAACCAACTGAGCCACCCAGGCGTCCTTTTTTTTTTTTTTTTTTTTTTTTAGTTGATGACATTCTTAAAGCAGTGACCCAAACGCAGGTCCAACAACATCTACCACGGAGTCAGGTGGGCTTTGTCCAGCCACATGACTTCAGGCTTTGGATCCTCAGCTTCCCTGTATATCCAGGTGAATAACTCCTACTCAAGGAAATGTAATAAACACTGGTGGTTAGTTCTTGGCTTATAGTAAGTGCTCAAAAATATTTGCTGAATTGAATTGCATTAAAATTTAAGCCCCAGGCCTGAATTTGGACTTTATGAAGGCTCTGGCTGTGTGAGCCGGAGCTTGGAGGGGTTAATGACCAATTTTAGCAGTTTTCTCTGTGACTAAGAATGCAAGATATACACCTTGTTCTCTGCCTTGAAGACCTGCTTGTTAGCTGGGGAAACAGATGGACAACCTCCCCCAAGAGTTCAGTTCCGAATTCCTAAAGCAGTGGTTCTCAAACTCTAGCAAGCATCAAAATCACCTAGAGGTCATCTGGTGAAACAGATTGCTGGCTACAGCTCGAGTTTAATTCAGTAGGTCCCGGATGAAGTATGAGAATTTGAAAGTCTGCATTTCCCGCTTGCTCTCAAGTGATAGTCAAACCGCTGTGCCCACGCCCACACTTCGAGAACTACCCACGAGAGATTAGGAGCCCTGTGCTCAACACGCAGCACAGAGTGGGTCTCTGTTATCCTGGCCCCACTACATCTTTAGTCTCTGCTCTTGATCAAATCACTCTACCTCTCTGTGCTTCATTTGCTTCATCTGTGAAATCAGGATAATAAGGTAATGCAAGTGCGTGCTTAAAGCCACACTTGGCACAGTGTTTTTTTTTTTTTTTTTTTTTTTTTTTGTTGTTGTTATTGTTTGTTTTTTGTTTTTTAACAAATGTCGGCTATCTGCTATTATCTATTCATTTTCTGGAGGTGGTGGGACGACCAAACTAGAGGTCTAGGTAGACAGAGAAGAAGAACCAAAACCCTCTTCCGTGCAGCAAGGAAGGCACAAGAGCTGAGGACCAGTATTATCCTTCTTAAAGTAACGCTCTAGTGGGGTCTGGGGTCTCAAAAGCTCCGCCTTTTCTCCTTAGAGGGCCCTGATGTCCAACCCACAGCTTCTTAACGTCCCATAGGTGCTGCGCAGGCGCAAAACCCTATGTGCCCACGCTTGACGCACATGCGTACTCAGACGCACAAGGTTGGGGGCTGGCCTGCAGAGCAGAAATGGCGGCGGCAATACGTGTGTTGGCGGCTGGAGCAAGCCGCAGCGTTGTGGTGAGCAGTCTCCGGCCCGCAGTCCGCAACCTGTGTAGCCAGCCTATCTCCGTTAACGATCGCATCGAGAAAAAGCGCAAGGCCGCATTGGTGGGAGGAGGCCAGCGCCGCGTAGATGCGCAGCATAAGCGGGTGAGTCCCGCGGTGGTCGGACCATCCCCTCGGCGTTCGCGACCTATCACAGAGTGCCCAGCTCGCGACGCCCCAGTCCTTTCAGCCAATCAGCGCCATGCCGGGGAGGGGCGGGGTCGAGAAGGTTCACCTTAAGTACCTGTTGCCTTTTACCAAGTTGCAGGTAAAACGAAGATAAGCACCACTGTGCTTTACTACTCTCCACTTTGCTTTTGGATATTTAGAGGGAGCTGGCCGGCTCCCAGCTGGCTCACCACTTAACATCTATAGACTTTTGGACTAGTTACTTAATCATTAGGAGTCAGGTTTTTTTTTTTTTTAAGATTTTATTTATTTGTCAGAGAGAGAGAGGGAGAGAGAGCGAGCACAGGCAGACAGAATGGCAGGTAGAGACAGAGGGAGAAGCAGGCTCCCCGCTGAGCAAGGAGCCCGATGCGAGACTCGATTCCAGGACGCCGGGATCATGACCCGAGCCGAAGGCAGCTGCTTAACCAACTGAGCCACCCAGGCGTCCCAGGAGTCAGTTTTTTGTTTTTTTTTTTTTTTTTTAAGAAGAAACTAGTAGTACTTATTCCTTCACAATCTTATTGGTATAGCTACGGAAGCGATGATAGGCACTTAGGGGGAAAAAAATCTGTTTATTCTCCTGCCCCGTGAAAGCGTGGTAAATTCTGCCTCTCTTATGGAAGCAGGAAAATCGGAACATACGGCAGGGGAATTAACGTGGGCAAAATCTCAAAGTAATCTGGGGCGGGGTGTGCACGGGGAACTTGTGGAACTTCTGACCCCTCAATGCTGGCAGAACGCCTTTGAGGTCTTAGCATGCATCGACATGCTGGGTAGGAAAGGACCCTGTCGGAGGCAGGGAGGTTTTTGAGGCAAGACAGCTGGCCTTTAGAGATATGCTGTGTGGACCATTTAGCAGCAGGAGAAACTGAGGCCCAGATCAGTGACCTGGGACTTGAAACTAGGCTCATGCAGTGCTTCACTGACACGTGTGTGAATCTGGACTGATGTGCTGAATGAGTTAAATCACCAATCTGGAAGATAGAGAAGTGAAATTCTTAGAGGTGAAGGTCATTGAGGCACAACTGTCAAGTGTGGTGAGGGGTGGTGAGTGGGGTGGAACGCTAGGATCTTTAGTGAGGAGATTTGAATTAGCTCTTTATTGAAGTCTAAACTGGATGTTGATTGATTGATTATTTTTAGATTTTATTTACTTATTTGACAGAGAAAGAGAGCGAGAGAGCACAAGCCGGGGGAATGGCAGGGAGAGGAGAAGCAGACTCCCCGCTATCAGAGAGCCCAGTGCAGGGCTTGATCCCAGGACTCCAGCAGATGCCCCTTGAGTGTTGATTTAAATGTTATAAATTCTGATTTGACAAAAACATGAAGGTGACTGTTCCTTTTTGACAAGTTACTTAATCCCTAGGAGTCATTTATTCTAAAGAGAAGATAGTAGTAATTTTTGACCCTTGGGAGTGAGATATAAGTTTGGTTGAGTGTGGGTCCATCTGGGTAGTGTAGTCCTTAAACCTCAGACTCTTGGTTTTGGCTCAGGTCGTGATCTTCAGTGGTGGGATCAAGCCCCAAGTTGGGCTCCAGGCTCAGCAGCGAGTCTGCCTGGGACTCGCTCTCTCTCTCCCTCTGTCCCTCCCCCGCACCATCCCAGGTGCACTCTCTCTCTCAAATAAATAAACCTTTAAAAAATTTGGCTGAGTATGTGGTGTCAGGAGTATTTTCCCTCCCTCCCCTGGGGTGGCTCTATCTCGATTGAAGGAACCTTTGCATCTTCCTTTGAAAGGCCTTTCAGTGCTCCTGTGCACTCTTTGTGTTGGGACCCATTGCTGACTTCCTCCCTGGAACATCACCCCACTTCTTCCTGGGTAGACTCTACTGGGCTTAGATGCAGGCTCAAGAAGCAATTTTTCTTTTGCTAGAGCTGACTTAGTCAGGAGGCTGACTTGATTTAAATCCCTCTCTCCACCCTTTTTAAAACAAATTTTTGGACTATTTCCATAGGACAGATTCCCAGAAATGGAATTACTGGGTCAAAAGATAGAAATATTTTTAACACTCTAATATATGTTGCCAAATTGCTTTCTGGAAAACTTAATTCTACTTTACACAATAGTGTATATGATGGCCTGTTTGTTTTAGAAAGACCTCACTGGCTTTGGCTACTTTCTTATGGGGGAAAAAAAAGCCAGTTTGAGGTGGTTTTTTCCCCCAGGGTGGAGGGAGGTTGGAATACAGTGGGCCTGGCTGTTTGGCTTGCTCTGAGTAAGGGCTTGAGAGTCCAAGCAACAGAAGCTATTGATAAGTTGAAGGTTCCAACCTCACCGTCCCCAAGCAGCATTTTTTTTTTTTTAAACTCTTCTCAAGTGAGCTCTTTACTGCTCTCTGTCCCCCTCCTTTTCTTCTGAGCTATTACCTCTGTGCGGTTGTCTCGGTATCATAGTGTCACTGTCAGGTGTGGGGTCCCTAAGCAGAGCCCCTAATATAGGATAGTGAGAGGAGCCCATGGAGGAGGCAGGAGAAGAATCAGTAAGTAGTCCCAGAAGTGTCCCTGGGGTTGACCACTAGTGAGGTGAGTTTGTGTGGAGTTCCCTAGAAGAAGCTTGTGAATCTGTGTATGTGGCCTCAGACTCTTCACTAAGCCTACTTTAGTTTTCCACCTCCTCCATTCTTCTTTTTATTCCATGATTGCTCCTTAAGTCTCCAATAAATGTTTTTGGAACTAGTATATTGTTCCATGGTCAGGATTCCTTACCCCCACTTCTCTTCACCTTTTCCTCCTCCCATTTCCTTATTTGCCTTCCCCTGTTGGCTCCTGAAACTCCCTGTCTGCCCTGATGTCCTTATTGGCTGAAATCTACTTGTCATACCTGTGTTTTGGGCGGGTTGATGGAATAGAGGCTTTCATGAGAGGTGAAGGGGTAAACTCTGTCTTCCTGGCCTTCTCATGAATGCTCCTTGCTTACTGACTTTGCCTATGATGACCCCACTAAATGGTTTTTGTTGTGTTGTAGGGAAAGCTAACTGCCAGAGAGCGGATCAGTGTTTTGCTGGACCCTGGCAGTTTTGTTGAGAGCGACATGTTTGTGGAACACAGATGTGCAGATTTTGGAATGGCTGCTGAGAAGAATAAGGTATGTTTTCACATGGTGGTGTGAGCCACTACGTTGCACTTTCTAGCTGTTGCTGTGCTGGCCTACCCACTAGACTAATGAAGACCTTTTGGAACTCAAAAGTACATTTAAGAATTTTCAGGTTTGGGGCCTGAAGTTGCAGAGGTGCCTCTGGAGAAGTAGTATTGGGCCTCCAGATTCCCCTACTTAACCTTTGTCTGCAGATGAAGGAATGTGAGTGGGACTGCTTAGACCTTGGGCAGTGTGACTCTGGCCCAGTTTCCAGGGCTCTGGTTGTGGGTTCAGAGATCTCACAAATATGGATTGACAAACTTGGAAGGAAAGATGAGAATGTCTTTTAGTTGTGTTCTAGTTTGTCTAGGCAACAGAGACCCCTAAAGCAGGACCATTTTCCTGTTTTGTCATACTAAGTTTATGGAGCTTTTGGGGTCAGAGTCACCGATACTTTCTTTTTTTTTTTTAATTGGGTGTTCTCCATGGGTATGCGGAATTCTTTGGACTCACTTTTGATCAGTTTTTCTTGGGTCTGCATATATGCTGTTAGTGACCAAAGATTTGGGAACTTGGCACCAAATCAGCTGGCTCCATTTGAGTCATTATGGGCCACATAGTATTCCAGGATTCCAAGCAAAATGATGGGTTTGCCGTAAGGTTTGGGGGTGGGCTGTGTGGCTTTGTAGACTTGCCATGTGTCATTCTATTCCCTTCTCCTTCCCATGGCATTTGGTAGTTGCAGCTCTAGGGAGTTTTAATTATTTTGTTTTTGGAAGAAGATGATCTCTAACTATAGTGCCCTTCACTTCTATTGACAAAGCAGTAGCCTACGGCTTGCTGTTGCAGAGCTGAGCAGGGGAAGAGGAGATTCCATCATGATCCTGATTCATACTGAATTTCAAGAAATTTAGGGTGCGCATTTGTTTTGGGCTTTTTTTGGTCTTTCATTGCTAAATTCACTAAAAGACATATTTGGGTTTTTTAACTCTTATTTTTCTATTTTTCTGATAGTTTCCTGGAGACAGTGTGGTCACTGGACGGGGCCGAATCAATGGAAGATTGGCTTATGTCTTCAGTCAGGTATTTAATAACTCCAATAGGCTGTGCGTTCCTGGAGGGCAGAGCCAGGAGCAAAAGATATGACAAGAAAGCAGTTTTGGGGAATGAAAACTTGCTTGTAGTGGGGGCAGATGAGGGATTTACTTTCTGTTTTTCAGTGGGGGCAGATGAGGGATTTACTTTCTGTTTTTCAGTGCATATGTTGAGAGTTTTATACTATAGTATGTGTTTTTTCTTAGGGTAAAAGAATCAATAGTCTTGAGTGATGATCACAGGGCATTAATCGGATAAAAAGTCCCAGGCCAGGAGTTTAATCCAAGTGAGTGAGTTTCCTTTTGGCAGGTTGGGTGTGTGCCTGGAGGGCATCCATGTCCTGGGCATTGTGTCGACTGAGAGAGTGCTGTGAATGCAGCTTGGGTGGAAGGCACTAGACTCCATGAACCATAGGTTTTGGGCTTTCCCGAAAGTATTAGAACAAATTTTCTTTTCTTTTTTTTTTTTTTTTAATTTTTTTTAGAACAAATTTTCTTAAGCTGCATAAAGACAGATAAAGTTTCTTCACACTGAGACCGTAGAAGAATATAGTATAGGAGGCAGAATAATGGTCCCCCAAAATGTCCAACTCCTAATTCCTGAAGTTTATGAATGATAGCTTCAATGGCAAAGGGGAATTAAGCTGCAGATGGAATTAGTGTTGCTAATTAGCTAACCTTAAAATAAAGAAGCCTGGGTCACCCAGGTGTGCACAATATAATCACAGGGTCCTTAAGAGAAGGAGAGGCAGAAGCAAAGTTCCAAATGGTGTGTTGTGAGAAGGGCCTGCCACTGCTGGCTAAGAAGATGGAGGAAGGGAGTCATGAATGAAGGAATGCAGACGGTCTCCAGAACCTGGAAAAGGCAGGAAAAATGATTCTCTCTTGGACCGTCCAGAAAGGCGCCTAACAATGCTAATCTTGAGTATAGCTCAGTGAGGCCCACGTAGGACTTCGAAATTACAGAACTGTGAGAGAATAGATTTACGTTGCTTTAAGCCACTGAATTTGTGGTAATTGTTAGAGCAGCTTATAGTAAACTAACACTATACTATTCTGGGTTTGATTACTTCCTCTCCCCATCCCCCCACCAGAGGTGGAAATATGCATATAATTCTAAGTGTTTAGTTCCTTTTTATAGATCTAAAATTATAAAGCTTGTTTATGGGTTTAATAGTAAAATAACCATGTTCGGGTAATTTTGAATGTATTGTACTTAGACAATACTCATTTACTTAATGAATTCCCTTTGAAATGTTTTAGAGAAAGACAACTATCATATGATCCCCCTGATATGAGGAAGTGGTGATGCAACATGGGGGCTTAAGTGGGTAGGAGAAGAATCAATGAAACAAGATGGGATTGGGAGGGAGACAACCCATAAGTGACTCTTAATCTTACAAAACAAACTGAGGGTTGCTGGAGGGAGGGGAGTTGGGAGAAGGGGGGTGGGGTTATGGACATTGGGGAGGGTATGTGCTTTGGTGAGTGCCGTGAAGTGTGTAAACCTGGCGATTCACAGACCTGTACCCCTGGGGATAAAAATACATGTTTATAAAAAAATAAAAAATTAAAAAAACAAACAAACAAAAACAACAACAAAAAAAACTGTGTTACAGATGGGTCTACCAAATGCTTAACTAGAAGAAATGATTTCTCCTTTTTGTAATTTATGAGAGCTAGGCAAAAACTTGTACAGAAGGAAGCATTAATCAGATAGCCAGAACAAAGAAAGTTACTATGCTGTCTGGGCTCAACCTTCTAACTACTGAGCAGATACAAAAATTCACTGAGTTGATACTTTTTATCAGCCCATGGGGTAGGGTTGTGTAGGGATAGGGGGAGGGGAGAGGGAAAAAACTGAGCCAGAGTTTCTGTCCTGAAGATGCTAATTATTTTGTGTATAGAATGGGGCAGGACAGGAGGGTCTTCAGTACAGATAGAGTGAGAGAGATGCTGTGCAAGTGCTGTGGGCTGAGGACAAGGGATGATTGCATTCAGACTTGAGGGATGTTTTAGTTGCTTTTTGTGGGGAACTTCTTTTCCAGAGAAGCAGCCTCAGTCTCTTGCTTGATAATTGGCCATAGGTATGTTCTGGGGAGACATGTAGAGGGGAAGGAGAGCCCAGTGCTGGCTCATCATTCAGTGTACAGGTTCCTGATCTCATGTGTTTTTAGACTCACTTTCGTGTTCTTTTGCTGCTGGTGACTGAATCCAGAGCCCCTCTGATGAAGTTGCTTTAGCGAATAAACCTTTCCTCTTCTCAAGATGAAGGAGAGACCCTGTGGGATCCAACTGCTCCCCACAGAGACTTTGTATCAGTCTGTTTTCACCCCTCCTCACCCCCACTTTCCATGGTTCCTGCATTGTCCCCTCCTTGTGGTTACTGCCCCTGCAGTGTATAGGCTTCCATTTGTTCCCTCTAAGTCAAATATTCTTCTTGAGCTTTCATTTCCCCTCGAGTTTGTTCAGTCTCTCCTCTGTGGATGTTGCTTCTTCCTTTTTTGTCCTCGTGGGCTGAATCTCTTCTTAATTTGCTGCTGTCTTTTTGAGATGGTTTTAGGAAGGAGGTCCTTCCTACTTCAAGAAGCCCTTTACATTGGAAGATAATGAAACTCCATAAGCCAGAGGAAGCAGTGAAGGCCCTGATTGACTTTTTTCACCTCCCTCATCAAAATGACTGATACTTTCTAGTAATAGAAATGCCTCACTGTTTGAGATCTCTAGAATCTGATTTTTCAGGTTAATTCTTCATGAAAAGTTTTCCTTTCCATAGAGCTGTGACTCATTTTTATAGAGCAAGTCTTTTGCTCCCAACAATACATGAACTCCCTTTAAAGATACAAATTATTTCATAGAATAATGAATGAAAGACTACTCCTAATTTTTTGAATGTCTAAAAATCCCTCAAAAACTTTTGGCTAAGAGTTTTTCATTTCTTTCTCCTCCTTGTGGCTCTCTGTCCCTGGCTAGTCACTATATTTTAGTTGTTGATTTAATTGTTTTCTTTTCAGGATTTTACAGTTTTTGGAGGTAGTCTGTCCGGGGCGCATGCCCAGAAGATCTGCAAAGTAAGTATTCAGTATTGAAGACCAGTACTTTCATCAGTCACTTGGTACATATTGAGTATTGGGGTACAGAACTATATGTGGGGTGGGTGCTGACCCAAAGTTCCCATCAGTCAGGAGTTTATAACATTTTTTTTTTTTTTTTGTATCATGGATCCCTTTGGTGGGCTGGTAATTATTTGCATGCATAAAATATGTAGGATTACAAAGAAATAAAAATATTTTAAAAAATCACATTTGTAATATATGTGCTTTCTAATTCCTCAAGTAACGAAATTTAGTTGTGGATCCAAACTGCTATAATTTCACAGTATTTTTATGAATAAATTTCACAATATGAATAAATATCCTACTTCAAAATACCTGCAACAACTTGAATGTGCCATAAAAATATCCATGGCTTCTATTAATGACAAAGTCACAGGTATTTCTAATACTTTATTAGTATTTTTTTTTAACTTTGTTCATTATTAAAGGAAATGCTAAAGATCAACCAGAGTTAATAAAGATAAAGATGTAAATTTTTTCCCATCCAAGGCATGGATGAAATTTGTTTATAGACTGCTTGGGATTCTGAAGAGTCCAGGTAAAGAGCCTGTGGTCTAGGTGGAGAGTCCAGGTACTAAAAGATAAAGAGCAGTACAAGGATTGATTACATGATGGTATTTTAAAAATACTGCTAGTGATGAGATGCTCTGGAGATGAATAAAAGTATAGATTATATTTGGAGAACTTTGGAATTAAAGGTAGGGTTGACTGTTAGTAGCTGGTGAGCGCTTCCCTGTGTAATGAAAAACTTGGATTCTAGACATGGTCTTGTCATATGTTTCTGAAACCTTGGACCAGTCCCTTAACTTCTAAACTTCCCCGATTTTCTTTTTACTGCCTCTGTTATCATGGTTAAATGAATAATATGGAAGTGAAAGTGCTTTGTGAACTGTCAAGAGCTATTTGGAATGTTACTTATTAGGCTCTCAACTACTGACCCATGAGGAAAATATGGCTTATTACAAGTAAAAGCAGGCCTGGGCCTGGCCTGTGGTTAACAGATGGATCTACATGTACTTTCACGAAAATCAACTTTGCTATTGTGACTACTGTCAGTTCTTTCAAAAGAGTAATGGGGTCGGGGATGGAGTGGGGGCTGCAGTGGTGGTGGTGGCAGGGCTTGGCTGGCTCAGTCAGTGGAGCATGTGATTCTTGATCTCAGGGTCATGAGTTCAAGCCCTATGTTGGGCATGGAGCCTACTTAAAATAAACAAACAAACAAACAAATAAATAAATAACTGGGAACAAAACTGGCTACTGGAAAATATTACAGCTAGTCCTGAGGCTCTAGAAATGGTTGTTAGGAACAGTTTTTGCCCCTTCTGCTGGGAAGTGCTTTGGGTCTGGGATGCCTGAGGGGCTTTAATTGGCCCTTAAAATTTTGGTTCTTGGGCGCCTGGGTGGCTGCCTTCGGCTCAGGTCATGATCTCAGGGTCCTGGGATCGAGTCCCGCATCAGGCTCTCTGCTCAGCAGGGAGCCTGCTTCCTCCTCTCTCTCTCTCTGCCTGCCTCTCTGCCTACTTGTGATCTCTCTCTGTCAAATAAATAAATAAAATCTTTAAAAAAAAAATTTTTGGTTCTTTGTTTTCCATGAAGGTACCCAGTAATCCTGGGGAAGAAAGCCAGTATAAATGACTCTTGTCCTGAAAAGTATGCTTAGAACATTTTCCAGAAAACACCATGGTGCTTTATAAATTCTGTTTTTGTTAACAGGATCAGTTGTCTCATGAAAGGTTTCTTTGCTGTTTCAGATCATGGACCAGGCCATGACAGTGGGGGCTCCAGTGATTGGACTGAATGACTCTGGTGGAGCACGGATCCAAGAGGGAGTAGAGTCTTTGGCTGGCTATGCAGACATCTTTCTGGTGAGAAACCTGTTAACTGAGTATAGAGAGTAAAATAGTACAAGGCTCAGTTTTCAAAGCTGTGTCCTAGTCAGAGCTTCCTTATCCCTATTGTTCTCTGCTCTGTGTAGGTTCTGTGGCTTCTTTCTGTGTCCTGGGGAAGGCATGGAAGGTGGATAAAAAGCAAGAGAGTAGGTGGAGTGGTTTTCTTTTTTTGTCACAGAGAGCCACTCTTAGGGGAAAACTAAATTAAAGATCACTTGTAGGGGAAATATACCTGATTATTTTTTTCAAAAGCAAAGGACATGGAATTATAAAATATTAAAAATGAATTGATATGATGCTATAAATAGGAATTTTTTAAAAAACACAGTGCTCTTTACTTTGGTTAAAACACAAGATCATTGTATGAAGTTCAAGTTGTAGTACAAAGAAGAAAAATTAGCCAAATCTCACCATTCAGAAACATTCAATGAACATCGAATTCAGATTTCTTTCTGCTCACTTACTAAAATTACAGAGAAAGAAATGAAAAACACAAAAGTAAATTAAATGTGTCATTTGAAGTAGGAAGTATATTATAAGAGAGTAAGGGAGATTGGGGTGAGGGAGAGAGATACTGCCGGATGGAAACTTGAGAAAAGGGACAGATCTACATTTCTAGAGAGGGGAGGAAAAAGAGAGAAGGCAGGAAAGCAACAGGCAGACATTGTTTCTAATCAGGCCAGCTGTTGTTGTCATCCCCTGGGCTGCAGGCTTATGAACATTCTGTCCCTGTCTACTGCCCTTTAGGTTTCATGAGAAAAATGTATATTTATTTTGTGTAAGATGCTCTGCTAGTTGTGGAAGTACTTATGTGGAAGTACTTATGTTCATTGAGGAGCCATTTTGTAGATCTTAAATCTGCTTTTTAATCTTTAATCTTGAGGTCCAGGCATAACCCACTGGGGAGAATTAGCTCTTTGGGTGGCATGGTCAGATGATTTAGGCCTGGAAGGTCTCCTCTGGCTCTTAGCTTGAAGTCATGCCTATATTGAAAATGAAGGAAAGGAAGCATGGCCCTAAGAGAAGTGGCAGTAAATCACCACGTTTTAGAGCTTGTCAGTGTTTTAGAGTATCTCCTACTCTAACCCGTCTTCATGAGTATAGGCTGCAGGAGTTGGGTTTTATTTTCTTTTCAGGAGATAGGCTTCAGTGATGTTAATAGATTATTTACTGGGGTGCCTGGGTGGTTCAGTCAGTTAAGTGTCCGACTCTTGATCTCCAGTTCAGATCTTGATCTCAGGGTTGTGAGTTCAACCCCTCTGTTGGGCTCAGAGCCTATTTAAAAAAAAAAAAAAAAGATTAATGCTGCTTGTTACTTGTACATCTCCAGCCACTTCCTTTTGCCTGTACTGTTAATTTAACTTTTTTTTCTAACTTTATTTTGATAGAATTTCAAACTTTATATAAAGATGGCAAAAATAGTACAAGGAACTCCCATATGTCCTTTACCCAGATTCGTCACTTGTTTACATTTTGCCCATTTGCTGTATCATTTCTCTCCATATGTATGTAGTTGCAGGTTATATTTATCTGAAACACTTGAGAATAAATTGGATGTTGTACCTCCTTTAGTTCTTAAATCCTTCATCATGTGTTTCCTAAGAACAAGGATATTCTGTAATAAAGTGAGTACAATAGTAGAAATCAGGAAATTTAACATTGATTTACTGATACTATTCTTATCTATGGTACATACTCAGATTTCATCAAACAATCCTAAATAAAGCCTGCTATAGCTGTTCCCCTACTACCCTATGCCCCATCTAATCCATGATTAAGTACTGTCTGTAATTATTTTATCTCTTTAATTTCCTTTAGTTTAGAGAAGTTTCTCAGTTTTTCTTTATCATCCATGACTTTGACATTTTTGGGAACAGCTTTAAAGGAGGTATAATTTACAAACCATAAAAATCCATCCATTGTAAGCATGTAATTCAGTGACTTAAAAAAAAAAATCTAGTAAAATTAACAGTGTGTTTCAGGTATACAATATAGTGATTTAACAATTGTATACATTATTCAGTGCTCTCATGGTAAGTGAACTCTTAATCCTCTTCACCTATTTCACCCATCTCCCCACTCACCTTTCCTCCCACCATCGGTTCTGTATAATCAAGAGTCTGTTTTTTGTTTGTCTCTTTTTTTTCCTTTGTTTGTTTGGTTTCTTAAGTTCCACATATGAGTGAAATCCTGTGGTATTTGTCTTTGAGTTATTTCACTTAGTATTATACTTTAGCTCCATCCATATTGTTGCATATGGCAAGATATTATTATTTTTTATGGTGGAGTAATAATCCATTATTTATAGATGCGTGCATGTGTATGTGATATATATATCTGTGTGTGTGTGTATGTAGAGACATATATATCACATCTCTATCCATTCATATATATATATATATATATATGTATATATATCACATTTTCTTTATCCATTCATTTATTGATGGACGCTGATTGCTTCCATAGCTTGGCTGTTGTAAATGCTGTCATAAACGTAACGGTGCATATATCCCTTGGATTTAAAGTTTTTTGTATTCTTTGGGTAAATACTCATTAGTGTGATCACTGGGTCATAAGATAGTTCTATTTTTAATTTTTTGAGTAATCTCCATACTGTCTTCCACATTGATTGCATAAGTTTGCCTTCTCACCAGTGGTGCACAAGGGTTCTTTTTTCCTCCACATCCTTGCCAACACTTGTTTTATTTATTTACTTATTTATTGACGATTTATTTGAGAGAGAGAGAACACATGCACAAACAGGAATGGCAGAGGAAGAGGGAGAGAGAATCCCAAGCACACTCTCCGCTAAATGCAGAGCCCAACATGGGACTCAACCTCATGACTGGAAATCATGACCTGAGCTGAAATCAAGAGTTGGGTGCCTAACCGTTGTGCCACCCAGGTGCCTTGTGCTTTTGATTTTCACTACTGGACAGGTGTAAGGTAGTATCTCCTTGTGGTTTTGATTTGCATTTCCCTAATGAGAGATATTGAGCATCTTTTCATATGTTTGTTGGCGGTCTGGATGTCTTCTTTGGAGAAATGTCTGCTCATGTCTTCTGCCCAGTTTTTGATTGGATTGTTTGTTTTTAGGATGTTGAGTTATATCAGTTCTTTATATATTTTGGATACTAACCCTTTATTAGGTATGTCATTTGCGAATAAGTTCTCTCATGCAGTAGATTGTCTTTGAGTTTTGTAGGTTGTTTCCTTTGCTGTACAGAAGCTTTTTATTTTGATGAAGTCCCAATAGTTTATTTTTGCTTTTGTTTCCCTTGCTTCAGGAGACCTATATAGAAATATGTTGCTATGGCCAATGTGAGAGGAATTACTGCCTGTGCTGTCTTCCAGGACTTATATGGTTTCCTGTCTTATATTTAGGTCTTAATCTTTCCAATTTTTTCTAGAAAATTGATTTCTAATTTAATAGTGTTGGGAAACATGCATAGTCTGACTTCATTCGTTCTGAATTTTTTGAGACTTGTTTTGTGGCCCAATATTTGATCTATTCATAGAATGTTCCATGTGTGCTTGGGAGTGCTGAATCCTAATCACTAGACTACAGGGATCCATGTGCACTTGAAAAGAATGTATATTCCCCTGTTTTTTTTTAAAGATTTTTATTTATTTATTTGACAGACAGAGGTCACAAGCAGGCAGAGAGAGAGGAGGAAGCAGACTCCCTGCTGAGCAGAGAGCCTGATGTGGGGCTCGATACCAGCACCCTGAGATCATGACCTGAGCCGAAGGCAGAGGCTTTAACTCACTGAGCCACCCAGGCCCCTCTATATTCCCCTGTTTTAGAGTGGAATGTTCTGATTGTATGTTAGATCCATCTGCTTCAGTGTTTCATTCCAAAGCCAGTTTCCTGTTGATTTTCTATTTGGAAGATCTGTCCATTAATGTGAGTGAGCTGTTGAAGTCCCCTACTATTATTGTTTTACTATAGATTATTTCCTTTATGTTTGTTACTAGCTGCGTCACATATCTGGGTGCTCTCATGTTGGGTGTGTAAATATTTGCAGTTGTTAGAACTTGTCGGATTGTTCTATTTATGATTATATAGTGTCTTTCTTTTTTTTCTTGTTACTGTCTTTTGTTTTAAAGTCTATTTTGTCTGATTAGAAGTATTGCCACATTGGCTTGCTTTTTACTTCCATTTGCATAATAAATGCCTTTCCATTCTTCACTTTTTTTTTTTTTTAAGATTTTATTTATTTATTTGTAAGAGAGAGAGAGTGAGAGCGAGCACAGGCAGACAGAGTGGAAGGCAGAGTCAGAGGGAGAAGCAGGCTCCCTGCGGAGCAAGGAGCCCGATGTGGGACTCGATCCCAGGATGCTGGGATCATGACCTGAGCCGAAGGCAGCTGCTTAACCAACTGAGCCACCCAGGCGTCCCCATTCTTCACTTTTAGTTAGCATGTGTCTGTCTGTGAAATGAGTCCTTTGAAGGCAGCATATTGATTGGTCTTACTTGATTATCTATTCTATCACTGTATGTCTTTTGATTGGAATGTTTAGACCATTTACGCTTAAAGTAATTATTTATAGGTGTATATTTCTTGCTGTTCTGTTACTGCTTTTATGGTTGTTTTTTCCTTCCCCATTCCTTTCTTCTCTTATTCTTTCACAGTTTGCTGACTTTGTTTGGTGATCTTTTTTGATTCCTTTCTCTTTATTCCTAGGGTTACCATTAGGTTTATATATAAAATCTGCATATGGTGGTTTACCCTGGGTTGATAGTTGCTTAAGTTTGAATCCATTCTGGAGTGCCTGGGTGGTTCAGTTGGTTAGGCATCTGCCTTTGGCTTAGGTCTTGATCCCAGTCGGGGAAGAAGCCCTGTATCCGGCTCCCTGCTCAGAGGGAGCCTGCTTCTCCCTCTCCTCCCTGTTGGTGCTCCTTCTTGCTATCTTTAAATCTTTAATCTTTAAAGGTTTTATTTATTTATTTATTTATTTATTTATTTATTTATTTGACAGAGAGACATCACAAGTAGGCAGAGAGGCAGGCAGAGAAAGAGGAGGAAGCAGGCTCCCTGCTGAGCAGAGAGCCTGATGCGGGGCTCGATCCCAGGACCCTGAGATCATGACCTGAGCCAAAGGCAGCGGCTTAACCCACTGAGCCACCCAGGTGCCCCTAAATCTTTAATCTTTAAAATCTAAATCTAAAATCTTTAAATCTAAAATCTTTAAAAAAAAAAAAGTTTGAACCATTCTTTACTCCTCTGCCCCCGTGTTTTAGGTATATGGTGTTATACTTTACAGACTTTTATTTTGTGAATACCTCAACTGAGGTTTTTTTTTTTTTTTAATTGGTATACTTTATTTTACTGCTTTTGTGCTTCCCACTTTTCTTACTTATGATCTCTTCTTTCTACTCAGAGTCCTCTTTAACATTTACGACTTTGTTTTTAAGTTTTCCCAGCTTCGGGGCACCTGACTAGCTCAGTTGGTAGAACATGTGACTCTTAATCTTGGGGTCTTGAGTTCAAACCCCATGTTGGATATAGAGGTTACTTAAAAAAATAACATCAAGATTTTTTTTTCTCCCCAGATTGAGTCTTCTGATTACTGTTTCTTGTTTGGGCATCAGAATAATTCTGGCCTCATAGAATCAGTTGGAAGTATTGCCTCTCTTCCCTTTTTTGGGAAGAATTTATAAAGGCTTGACATTAGCTCTGTAACTATTCGGTAAAATTAATCAGTGAAGCAATCTGGACCTTGAGTTTGCTTTATAAATAATGTAAATAATGAGATATTAGTAATCTATAATATATTTCAGGTATACAAGATATTCACCAATTCTGTACATTATGCAGTGCTCATCATAAGTGTAGTTCTCCTCTGTCACAGTATTATTGTGTGTATATATATATATACAGAGATTTTATTTAGTTGAAAGAGAAAATGAGAGGAGAGTGAGTGAGGGAGAGAGCGCATGAGATGGGGTAGAGTCAAAGGGAGAAGCAGACTCCCTGGCTGAGCAGAGAGCCCAATGTGTGGCTTGATCCTGGACTCCCGGGTCATGACCTGAGCAGAAGACAGACATTTAACTGACTGAACCCCTCAAGTACCTAAACATAGAATCTTTTTCATTTTATTTTTTTATTTAAACCTTCCTATGCCCTCATCTATAAAGTGAGGTTCTTGTGGAAAAATATAGGCATATTTTTATTTAACTTGATTTTTAATTTTTTATCCAATTTATTTAAACCTAAAAAGCATCTCCCCAGTTTCCCTGTCTCCTCCCCTCCCCCAATTTATTCTCTTTATCTACAAGCTTTTTAAAAAAATATATACATCTATTCTTTTAGGTTCCACATATACCTAATGCAGTATTTGTCTGTCTTTGACATTTTGCTTAGCATAACGCCTTCAGGCTCATTCCATGTTGTTGCAAATGGCAAATTTTTTTTTATGGCAGAATAATATTTCATTGTATATATGTACCACACTTTATCTCACCCATTGATGGACACAGGTTGTTTCCATATCTTGGCTATTATAATAATAATGCTTTAGTGAATATGGAGGTACATATATCTTTTTGAATTAGTGTTTCCATTTTCTTTGGATAGATACCCAGTAGTTAAATTGCTGGATCTTATGGTAGCTTTGGTTTTAATTTTGTGAGGAACCTTCATAGTGTTTTCCATTGCAGCTGCACCAATTTACTTTTCCACCAGTAGTACACAGGGGTGTCCTTTTTTACATACCCTTACCAACACTTGTTAATTCTTGTCTTTTTGGTAATAGGCATTCTAATAGGAGTGAAGTGATATATCATCATGGCTTTGATTTGCATTTCTAAATTCACTAAATTATTAGTGAAGTTGAGTATCTTTTGTACCTATTGGCCATCCTAATGTCTTCTTTGGAAAAATTGTCTTTTCCGATCTCCCCATGTTTTAATTGGATTTTTTTTCCTACGGAGTTGTGTGAGTTCTTTATATATTTTAGATATTAGCCCCTCATCAGATAGGATTTGCAAGTATCTTCTCCCTTTCAGTAGGCTGCCTCTTCATTTTATTGGAGGTTTCCTTTGCTGTGCAGAAGCCTTTTAGTTTGATGTAGTCCCATTTGTTTGTTTTTGCTTTTGTTGCTTTGGTTTTAGTGTCAGATTAAGAAAAAAACATTGTTGGGGCACCTGGGCGGCTCAGCTGGTTGAGCGTCTATCTGCCTTTGGCTTAGGTCATGGTCCTAGGGTCCTGGGATCAAGCTCCACATTGGGCTCCCTATTCGGCAGGGAGCCTGCTTCTTCCTCTCCCTCTTTTCCTCCTCCCCCAAATCCCCTCCCTGCACTTGTGCTCTCTCTTAAATAAATAAAAATCTTTAAAAAAAACCCGAAACATTGCTAAGACCTATGTCAAGGAACTTACTGTCTATGGCTTCTTTGAGTTTATGGTTTTATATTCAAGTCTAATTCGTTTTGAGTTGATCTTTGTGCATAGTGTAAGACAGCTGTCCAGTTCTTTTGCATGTGGCTTTCTAATTTTTCACAACACTTACATCTTTCCTTTTTCCTCCTTCCCTTCCTTTCTTCCTCTTTCTTACTTCTCCCTTCCTTCCTTCTTTTTTCTTCCTCTTTCTTTTTCTTCCTTCCTTCCTAGAGGGAGTGTGTGTGTGTGTGTGTGTGTCTAGGGTAAAGGGAGAGGGAGAGTGAGAATCCCAACCAGGTTCCACATTTAACATGGATACTGATGGGCTGGATCTCAAATGCTGAGATCATGATTGAGTCGAAATCAAGAGTCAGATGCTTAACCGATAGCCACCCGGGCACCCCTACAACACTGCTTTCTGAAGAGGCTGTCCTTTCCCCATTGTATATTCTTGCTTCCTCTCTCAAAAGTTAGTTGACCATATATGTGTGGTTTTATTTTGGGGTGCTCTATTCTGTTCTTTTGGTTTATGTGTCTGTCTTAATTCAGTACCATACTGTTTTGATTGTTATTGCTTTGTAATATAGTTTGAAATCAGGGGCATGATACCTCCAGGTTTGTTCTTTCACAAGATTGCTTTGATTATTTGGGATCTTCTAAAGTTTCACACAAATTTTAGGATTCTTTGTTTTTATATCTGTGAAAAATGCCTTTGGAATTTTTTTTTTTGTTGTTGTTCTGTTGGAATTTTGATAGGGATTGTATTGAATCTACATATTGCTTTGGGTTAGTATGGACAATTTATTCTTTTCATCTATGAGTATGGAATATTTTTCCATTTGTGTTATTAGTTTCTTCTAGTAATGTTTTAAGGTCTCAATATACAGATCCTTGGTTAAATTCTTTGGTATTTTATTCTTTTAGATGTAATTGTAAATGGGATTTCTACTTAATTTCTTTTCTAATAATTATTAGTGTATAGAGACAGCAAATTTTTGTATACTGATTATATATCCTAAAACTTTACTGTATTTATTTATTCTAAAAAATTTTTTTTTCTGGAGTCTTTAGGTTTTAGGATTCAGGGTAAATATATGTAGGTATATATATGTAGTATATGTACATATAATATGTCATCTGCAGATAGTGACAGTTTTACTTTGTTTCTAGTTAGGATGCCTTTTCTTTTTTCTGACTGCTCTGGTTAGGACTTCAGCACTATGCTGCATAAAAGTGGTGAGAATAGGCATCCTTGTCTTGTTCCTGATCTAAGTGGAACCGCTTTCAGATTTCCACTATTCAGTATATTAGCTGTGGCCTTATTATATGTGGCTTGTATTATGTTGAAGTACATTCTCTGTATACCTGCTTTGTTAAGAGATTTTATTGTAAATGGATGTTGAACTTTGTCACATGTCAAATTTTCTCTGGCTCTCTTGAGATAATCATGATTTTTATCCTTTATTTTTTAAGGTGATACATGACAGTGACTGTATTGTAGATGTTGAACCAGTCTTGCATTCCTTGACTAAATCCCACTTGATTATCATATATGGTATTTTTATCCATATTCCATATTCCATGTGTTCTTGAGTTAGCTTTACTAATATTTTGAATATTTTTATATCTTTGTTCATCAAGAATATTGGCCTGTAATTCTTTTTTTCTGGTATTTCTGGTTTTGATATCAGGGTAATTCTGGTCTTGTAAAATGAGTTTGGAAGAATTCCCTCTCTTTTGTTTTTTTTTTTTTTTGGAGGGGTTTTAGAAGAATTGGTAAACTATAAAACTCTCCAGGGACAGCAGAACACTGGAACCTCGTAGAGGGTGAGTGCAGAGATACTGCCGCCCTCTGATGTCTCTGGAAAGGATTAAAGTTGGCCCCAAGATACATTCCTAATAAAAACAAAAGTCTGCCTTCAGATTTCAGTCATGATGATCAACTAATAGGCCTCTTTCACAGAGACAGTTCCTGAGCCTGTTGTCCCTTACTGTGTATTGTGGATTTTGGATGCCTCAGAACTTTTTCTCCTTTGTTACAGTCCTGTGGGTCCCAGGAGTGTCAGCCCTACTGGCTGCCAGAGTCAGGTGATATAGAGGTGTCCCTTGGCAGCAGTCACAAAAATTGGGTTACCAGATGATGTGATCTCCTTTCTGGATCAACCAATTAATGCAGTCCCATGGAACCAGGAATGTAAGGTCCTCTGACCTCCAGAACCAAGCAATCAAGAGATGTCCCCTAGATGGCACCTGCAAAAATTGGGGCACCAGGTTTATGTGAAAGCTCTCTTCTAGGAGATGCTAGTGTTCTGCAGCATGGCAAAGAGAGCATGAAGATGGTGCCCCACTTAGCCTCTGTTCCTGTATTCATGCAGGCTCCTAGATGCATGTGTGTATATGTCTGCCCCTCCTTCTGATGCTTTAATATAAGCATATGAGCTTTCTTCACTTTAAGTCTGGGTGCAATTTGCTGCCTTTGAGCTGTGTTTTGGGGTGAGTCCAAATGTGTGAGCCTTAAAAGTGGTTTTCCAGATTGCTTCAGTCTTGTGGGTCTCAGGACGTGAGCCCTGTTAGGTGATTTGGGGGCATAGTTCTCAGATGTTTATCTTAAAAGTTTGGGATTCCCAATTTGGGGCTCTAACTCTTTGCTTTTGAGGGAGAAAGTCCAGGTTTTATATTCCTTCCCATGCCAGGGGTGGGGTTCATGTGATATTGTGTGCTCCAGTCTCTCATACCTGCCTTGATGTGCTTTTCTTCCGTGTAGTTGCTACTCCTTCAACCTTTAGGGTTTTTATTATTTTCAGAGGACTTTGTGGCTATGGGAGGAGTTACGTTCAGTTTCCTCCTGTATTACCATAAAAAATTGCATTTTAAAAATCTGTATTAGTAGAGGAATTTAACCCATTTGCATTTAATGTGATTACCAAGAAAGGATTTATTTCTGCTATTTATCTATTTTCTGTTATGTTTCTTGTTCCTTGGTTCCTGTATTAATGCATTTTTTAGTGTTTAATTATTTTTTTTTTAAGTGTGCCATTTTGATTCGCCATTTTGATTCATGTTTGTTGTTCATTTTCATCATTTTCCCCTAATGGTTTACAATTATTAGCTTAAATTTATAGCAATTTGTTTTGAATAATACCAGCTTAGCTTCAGTGGTATACAGAGGTTCTGCTTGTATACATCTCCATTCTTCCTCCATGTTGTTATCATAGAGTATATATCTTTATACATTGTATAGCTATTAACAGATTTGTCATTGTTTTGTGCATTTGTTTTTTAAATACCTTGGGAAGAAGAGAGATGTTACAGACAAAACCAAAGCACTGCAATAACATTGTTTTTTATGTTTACTTAGGAAATTCAATTTCTAAGTGTTTGTTTTTTCTCATGCCATCAAGGTACTTACTGTGGCCCTTTCATTTCAGGCTAAAGGACTTGTAGTGTTTTTTGAATGACATGTCTAGTGTAAACAACCTTCAGCTTTTGTCTGGAAATGTCTTAACATTCCTTTATTCTTGAAGGATAGTTTGTTAGATATTTTTGACACTTTCTTTTTCCTTTCAAGACTTTTTTTTTTTTTTTGAGATTTTATTTATTTGACAGAGAGATGGAAAGTACAAGTAGGCAGAGCAAGAGGGAGAAGTAGGCTCTCCCCTGAGGAGGGAGCCTCATGCAGGGCTTGATCCCAGGACCCTGGGATCATGACCTGAGCTAAAGACAGACGCTTAACTGATTGAGCCACCCAGGTGTCCTCCTTTCAAGGCTCTTAAATATCCTCCTGGACTCTGATTTCTGGTGAGAAATCAGCTGTTAATTTTATTGAGGATCTCTTGTATGTGACAAGTTGCTTGTTTCTTGCTGCCCTCACATTCCTTTCTTTGTGTTTAAGTTTCAGCAGTTTGATTATAATGTGAGTTTGGTGTGAATCTGAGTGGAATTCATTGAGATTCTTGGATGTGTATATTCATATCTTTCATCAAATTTGGGAACTTTTCAGCCATTATTTCTTAAAATACTTTAATCTGTCTCTTCCTCTTTTTTAAAAATTTTCTTTTTATTGCTCTTTTTAAAAAAATTTAATTCAATTAATTAACATATAATTTATTATTAGTTTCAGAGGTAGAGTTGATTCATCAGTCTTTTATAACACCCAGTGCTCCTTACATCATGTGTCTTCCTTAATGTCCATCACCTAGTTACCCTATCCCCCAATCCCCTCCCCTTCCAGCAACTCTGTCTTCTATGCTTAAGAGTCTTTTGTGGTTTGTCTCCATCTCTGATTTTGTCTTGTTTTATTTTTTTCCCTCTTCCACTATGGTCATGTTTTGTTTCTTAAATTCTACATGAGTGAAATCATATGGTAACTGTCTTTCTCTGATTGACTTATTTCTCTTAGTATAATACCCTCTAGTTCCATCCATATCATTGCAAATGGCAAGATTTCTTTTTCTTTCTTTTTTTTTTTTTTAAAGATTTTATTTATTTATTTATTTGACAGAGATCACAAGTAGGCAGAGAGGCAGGCAGAGAGAGAGGGAGCAGCAGGCTCCCTGCCAAGCAGAGAGCCCAATGCAGGGCTCGATCCCAGGATCATGACCCAAGCCGAAGGCAGAGGCTTAACCCACTGAGCCACCCAGGCATCCCTGGCTGCTTTTTCTTTTTCTTCTTTTGATGGCCGAGTGGCATTCCATTATGTGTGTGTGTGTGTGTGTGTGTGTGTGTATGTGTATATATATACCACATCTTCATCCATTCACGTGTTGATGGACGTCTGGGCTCTTGGCATAGTTTGACTATTATGGACATTGCTGCAATAAACACAGGGGGGGTGCAGGTGCCCCTTCAGGTCACTTCATTTGTATCTTTGGGGCAAATACCTAGTAATGCAATTGCTGGGTTGTAGGGTGGCTTTATTTTCAACTTTTTGAAGAACCTTCATATGTTTTCCAGAGTGGGTGCACCAGCTTGCATTCCCACCAACAGTGTAAGAGGGTTCCCCTTTCTCCACATCCTTGCCAACATCTGTCATTTCCTAACTTGTTAATTTTAGCAATTCTGACTGGTGTGAGGTGGTGATATCTCAAAGTGGTTTTGATTTGTATTTCCCTGATGCTGATTGATGATGAGCATTTTTTTCATGTGTGTGTTGGCCATTTGGATGTCTTCTTTGGAGAAATGTCTGTACATGTCTTCTATCCATTTCTTTTTTTTTTTTTTAAAGATTTTATTTATTTATTTGACAGACAGAGATCACAAGTAGGCAGAGAAGCAGGCAGAGAGAGAGGAGGATGCAGGCTCCCCGCTGAGAAGAGAGCCCGATGTGGGGCTCGATCCCAGGACCCTGGGATCACAACCTGAGCTGAAGGCAGAGGCTTTAACCCACTGAGCCTCCCAGGCGCCCCTCTTCTGTCCATTTCTTGACTGGATTATTTGTTCCTTGGGTGTTGAGTTTGATAAGTTTTTTATAGATTTTGGATACTAGCCCTTTATCTGATATGTTTTTTGCAAATATCTTCTCCCATTCTGTCGGTTGTCTTTTGGTTTTGTCAACTCCTTCCTTTTGTGTGCAGAAACTTTTTATCTTGATGAAGTCCCAATAGTTCATTTTTGCCTTTGTTTCCCTTGCTTTTGGAGACATGTCTAGCAAGAAGTTGCTGCAGCCAAACTCACAGAGCTTGTTGCCTGTGTTCTTCTCTAGGGTTTTGGTAGATTTTCCTGTCTTGCATCTAGGTCTTTCATCCATTTTTAGTTTAATTTTATGTATAGTGTAAGGAAATGGTCCAGTTTCATTGTTTTGCATGTGGCTGTCCAGTTTTGGAAATGTGTCCAATTTTCCCAACATCATTTGTTGAAGAGACTCTCTTTTTCCCATTGGATATTCTTTCTTGCTTTGTCAAAGATTAGTTCACTATAGAGTCGAGGGTCCTCTTCCTCTTCTTCTGAGAGTACTATTATGTTTATGTTGGTACATGTCTAATTCCTTACAGGTTCCTCTGGCTGTTCATTTTTCTTTATTGTTTTCTTAGCTTCTCCTTAGACTGAATAGTTTCAGTTGTCTTATCTTTAAGTTCTCTGAATTTTTCTTTTGCTTGAAATCTGCTATTGAACCCCTCTAGTAAGCTTTTCATTTCAGTTACTGTCCTTTTCAGCTCCAGAATTTCTGTTTAGTTTCTTTCTATTTCTGTCTCTTTATTGGCCTACTCATTTTGTTCATTGTCTTTCTGATTTCCTTTTTTCCCCCCTCATGATTTCCTTTAGTTCATTGACTGTATTTAAGACTACTCCTGGGGTGCCTGGTAGTTCAGTCGGTTGAGTGTCATTCTTGGTTTCTGCTCTGGTCATGATCTCATGCATCATAAGATCAAGCTCTCTGTCAGGCTCCCTTTTATCCCTCTGCCTCTCCTCCTCATGTGGGTGCACTCGCTCTTTTAAAATTATTAAAAAAAAAAAAAAAAGGACCATTCCTATAACATCTTTGACAATTCAAATGTCTGAGCTTCCTTAGTGATGGTTTCTGTCAAATTCTTTGTTTCCTATAAATGGTCTGTAGTAGTCTGTTTCTTTATGTGTTTAGTAATTTCTTGTTTTTGTTGAGTGCTGGGAATTATGTGTATTTCTGGTAATGTTGGAAATCCAATTCACTCACCTGTCAGAGATTGTGGAGTTTTGCTTGTTGGGGGCTGAATCTATCCATTTGTGACTTTCTGAGCTGTTTCCGCAAAAATATGTTACATGTTGAGTGTGGTCACTGAAGTTTCTGGCAGTCAATCAGTGACCTGACAAAGATTTCATTAAATGTCTAGCTCCTTGAAAAGAACCTCTTTATTTTTATTTATTTATTTGTTTTTAAGATGTGATGTGTTGGGCACCTGGGTGGCTCAATTGGTTAAGCAACTGCCTTTGGCCCAGATCATGATCCCGGTGTCCCGGGATTGAGACCCACATTGGGCTCCCAGCTCCTCCGGGAGTCTGCTTCTCCCTCTTCTCCTTTCTCATGCTGTCTCTTACTGTATCTTTCTCAAGTAAATAAATAAAATCCTTAAAAAAAAAGTGATCTGTCTAGTTTTTTTTATTTTTAAAGATTTTATTTATTGTCAGAGAGTTAACACAAGCAGGGAGAACTGCAAGCAGAGGGAGAAGGCGGACTCACCGCTGAGCAAGGAGCCTGATATGGGACTTGATCCCAGGCCCCTGGGATGACCTGAGCTGAGGGCAGATGCTTAACTGACTGAGCCATCCAAGTGTCCCAAGAAACTGTCTCTTTAAATCCCATCTCAGCTGTAGAGCTACTTGAACCTGTCAAGGTTGAAACAATTACCAGCCTCTGTACTGGTCCTTTATTGATCAAAAGCCATGATTCGTAATAAATACACATATTGGAGGACTTTTGATTTTTGGAGGACAGGGTCCTTATTGCCTACTTTGACATCAGCTAGCCACACTAGAAGCATGGGCTGTCAGTCCCCATAGCTGCCTGCTCCAGGGTTGTGAGGTATGTGATGATTCCGCTAGCCTCCAGAGTTCCAAAATAGTTGCTTCAGACTGTTCCTGCAAACTCAATAGATGTTTAGTTTAAGGCATAAATTCTTAGAGCATCTTGTTCCAGCATCATCTATGACATCACCCAACTCTTTAATGTTAAACACATATTTTAAGTGTAGCTTTCTAATTCCTTTGACTTTTAAAAAAGTTGTGTTTATTGAGTTATTTGATAGTTGCTCTAAGGATTATATGTATGTCAATTGATCACAGTCTACTTCAAATTAAACCTGACTTAAATCTGGTAAAATATAGGATTTTTGATCCCATATAGCTCCATTTTATTCCCCTTACTTTGTTCTGTTATTGTTAAATATCTCATAAGTCTAACAACAAAGTATTAAAATAATTGCTTTATATAATCTTGTCTTTTAAAGTATTAAGAGAGAACTATATACAGTATTGTATATTTAATCACATATTTAACATTTTTTGTGATGTAACTTGCTTCCTTTGGATTTTACTTACTGTCTGTTGTTATTTTCCTTCACCCTGGAGGACATCCTGAGGTGTGGGCAATGGTAGCAGCTTTAGTTAAGTATGTCACTGTTCTCATCTCAAGTTTAACAGTTTTATTTTAATTTTTTTAATCAGTAAGCACTTCTCAATTTCTTAATATTTGGTCTGATTCCTAGGCCTCCAAATGTTTGTTTTTAAAAAAAAAATTTTTTTTTTTTTAAATGTATTTGACAGAGATCACAAGAGAGATCACAGAGAGAGAGAGGAGGAAGCAGGCTCCCTGCCGAGCAGAGAGCCTGATGCGGGACTCAATCCCAGGACCCTGAGATCATGACCTGAGCCAAAGGCAGAGGCTTAACCCACTGAGCCACCCACGCACCCAAAATGTTTGTTTTTGACAATTTCCTTCAGTTTTTTAGTTGTTTCTTAGAGGGGAGAATTTTCTGAACTCTTTCCTCTGCCATAGCTGGGAGTTCACTCACACACCTTGCTATTTTTTGTATGATATAGATAATTCTTTCAACTTTTTTATTGTTGTAAAATACACATGAAATTTATGAATTTAACCATTTTAAGTGTATATCGGTGATATTAAATACATTCATAATGTTATGCAACCATAATCGGTATTCATCCATGTAACTCTATCCATCTTGCAAAACGAACTTGTGGGGCACCTTTCCAGCTCAGTTGGAAGAGCATGCGACTGTTGATCTTGTGGTTGTAAGTTCAAGCTCCATATTGGGTGTGGAGATTACTAAAAAAAAAAAAATTAACTCAAAAAATATTAAAGAAAAGAAAAACTGGAGTTCTATACCCATTAAACAGTTTCTCCCTATTATTCCCTCCTTAGCCCTTGGCAATCACCATTCTACTATGTCCGTGTGATTTTGACCTTATATGCCTTATATAAATAGAATCGTATTGTATTTTTAAAATTCAGTTAGTTAACATACAGTATATTATTAGTTTCAGGGGTAGCATTCAGTGATTCATCAGTTGTATTAACATCTAGTGCTCATTAGATCACGTGCCCTCCTTAATGCCCATCACCCTGTTACCCCAGCACCTCCCCCACCTCCCCTCTAGCAACCCTCAGTTTGTTTCCTATGATTAAGAGTCTCTTATAGTTTATCTTCCTCTCTGATTTTGTATTGTTTTATTTTTACTTCCTTTCCTCTATGCTCCTCTGTTTTGTTTCTTAAATTCCACAAATGAGTGAAACCATATTATAATTATCTTTCTCTGATTGACTTATTTTCCCTTGGCATAGTACTGTCTAGTTCTATCCACATCATTGCAAAGGCAGGATTTCATTCTTTTTGATGGCTGAGTAATACTTCATTATTTATCAATGTATCACATCTTCTTTATCCATTCATCTGTTGAGAGACATCTGGGCTCTTTCCATATTTTGGCTCTTGTGGACATTGCTGCTATAAATATTGGAATATAGGTGCCCCTTCAGAACACTATGTTTGTGTCTTTGAGGAACCCCAGTCTGTTTTCCAGATTGACTGTACTAGCTTGCCTGGGATCTTACTGATTTGTGTTTTTATGAATGGCTTATTTCACTTCACTTAATGTCCTGAAGGTTTATCCATGTTGTAGCATGTGACAGGAAGTTTTTCTTTTTTGAGGCTAAGTAATATTCCACTGTGTGTGTGTGTATGTATGTGTGTGTGTATTTGTGTATATATATATATATATATATATATATATATATATATATGCATGCCATATTTTGCTTATTCATTCATCCATTGATGGGCACTTAGGTTCCTTTCTGTTTCAGTTATTGTGAGTAATTTCCCTCTGAATGTGGGTGTACAGATATCTCTTTGAGATCTTGGGTTTCATTCTTCTTGGTATATTGCCAGAAGTGAAATTTCTGGATTCCATGATAATTTTTAAATTTTTGAGGAACCTCCGTGCTGTTTGCCACAATGGCTGTACCAGTTTACATTCCGAGTAGTAGTGTGCAAGGGTTCAATTTCTCCACATCCTCACCAACATTACTTGTTTTCTGTTTGGTAGTAGCCATCCCAGTGTTTGTGTTGTGCTACTTCATTCTGGTTATGATTTGTATTTACCAAATGATTAGTGATGCTGACTTGGAGGGACCGGGGCTTGTAACAGTGGGGTAACGAAGTACAACAATGGCCATCTATTTCTCTAACTACATCTCTTTAACCAGAATCAGCAGTAAGTGATCCCTCATATTTGGAGGACAGAGTGCTTTTCACCTACACTGGCTCCTGAAAGCCCTGTGTAAGCTGCTGCAGGAATCTAGGGCATGCCTGCTGTCTGCTTTGTGGCTAGCGAGCAGCAGATGAGTAGTGGCTCTTGTGCTAAGAGCTAAAATAGACTGAAATTAGGCACAATTTTTCTCCAAATTATTCTCCAAATTTTCCACTGGGAGTTGGAAGCCTTCAGTTGACTAGAATTTCAGAAAGTTTTATCAGATTATGTCAGTGCAGTTGTTGTCCACGTGAGGGCGGATTCCTGGTGTTTCCTACTCTGCCATCTTCCCAGAATCTTCTCTGTAGATGGCTTTTAGTACTGTCCTCAGCTATGTCCTATGACTTGTAGAAATTGGGCTCAGAGGGGCGCCTGGGTGGCTCAGTGGGTTAAAGCCGCTGCCTTTGGCTCAGGTCATGATCTCAGGGTCCTGGGATTGAGCCCCGCATCGGGCTTTCTGCTCAGCAGGGAGCCTGCTTCCTCCCCTCCCTCTCTCTGACTGCCTCTCTGCCTACTTGTGATCTGTCAAGTGAATAAATAAAAATCTTAAAAAAAAAAAAAAAGAAAAAGAAAGAAATTGGGCTCAGAGCCAAGAAATGGCTAAAAGTGAACATCTCTTACGCTGATATAACCCGGCGAAGGAAAAGAGTTAGGAGTTGGGCAAGGAGTCATTGGACTTTATCATCTTGCCTGGGTCCTCTAGACCTCACCCCCCTCTTTTTTTTCTTTTTTCCCAAGAGGTGGCCTGGGGCTTGAGCCTTCACATACCTCTGTCCCCATGGAGACTTCCTGGCTCCTGCTACCTTCCTTTCCCCATATGCCCTGCCTAGACATGGGCAGACATTGAAGACTCAGAGTAATGTAGCACCTGCCTCTTAGCCTTGCCTTGTAACTGCTGGGTACCCTCTGTGGCAGGTGTGAAGGGACTCTAAATAGAGCTCATGGCTCCTGTATGTTCTGCTTAAGGTTTTCATTCATTCTTTTCAGCTAGCTTTATGCAGATAGGGGTGCTGGACCTGACGTGTGTTTGGGGCTGGGGTAAGAGTGAATAGAGTCTCTCTGAGCTTATGCCCTGTTGGAGCTTTCTGGAAATTACTGCCAAGGAGAGGAGAGAGGGTATTTGCCACCAAAAGTAATAAGCCAACTGTTCCACCTGTTATGAGGAGAAACTGCATATATAATTTTGGGAGAACCTGTATTGATTAGGTCTCTTGCCGCTAGCATAGAATTTCTGTGACTAAAAGCCAAATGTAATTTTATAACTGCCTTTATCTTCTGCAGGTAGTGCCTTGAACACCTCTGTAACCACATGCCTTGTCTTTCTCTTTTGGCAGAGGAATGTCCTGGCATCTGGAGTCATCCCTCAGATTTCTCTGATCATGGGCCCGTGCGCTGGTGGGGCTGTGTATTCCCCTGCTCTGACTGATTTCACGTTCATGGTTAAGGTAAGAAAGAAGGGCCTGCTTCTCCTGCCCTTTGAGAATTGTGTAGTAACTCACCTGCAATAAAAATAGTTCCTGACCTAGATCTAGGTTACCTGCATTATTGCGGCTCTCAGCATGGTAATGATAAGATCTTAGTGGAGGGAAAGTTTTGGCTGAAATCTGTAGCTTATGGGACTTCTGTGACAATGTGCTTGTGTACTTCATTGTTGGGTGGTTTTACTTGTTGATTTGAATTGCAAATGATTTTTAAGTAATCAAAGGATCCTATCTTCTGCCTAGAGGGGTGATTGGTTCCTAAATCCTATTAAAAAGTTCCTCATGGAAGCGCTTGAGGGGCTCAGTTGGTTGAGCACCTGACTCTTGATTTCAGCTCAGGTTTTGATTTCAGGGTTTTGGGATCAAGTCCTGTGTTACAATCTGTGCTGGGCATGGAGCCTGCTGAGGATTCTCTCTCTCTCCCTCTCCCTCTGTCTTTGCCTACTTCTCCCCCGACTTTCTCTCCCTGTCTTAAAAAGAAAGAAAATGTTTTTCATGGAAGTCTTTTCTGTAATCTACTTTATTGTGAAGTTGTTTCCTATATCCCATCTTTATTTCTTCAGCTGTTTGCCATTTCATTACATACCATCTGTAATGGTAAATCTGAACTCTAACTTCATTTTGAGAGGTGCTTTATCTGTAGAACATAATTCTAGTAGAATGAGATTTCTAATTTTAAATGAGGCCTACTTGCACTTATACATGGGTATTCACTTTAACTTGATATCTTTTAAAAAAATTAGTCTTTTCCTCATAAAATATATTTAATAATAACAAACAATAAATGTCAAGACAGATTTGAGGGAGAGAGGTAAAGATCGTCCTCCAATATGAGGAGAAAACTGTAAATAGAAGGAATGTAAATACTTTTCTCGAGGTATTTTGGCAGTAAGAATTGAGAAATTATGAAAGGTGCTTACCCTTTGATCCAGGTATTCTATTCTTAGAGACAGACTGAAAACAATATTTATGTTCAATAGGGATGGATTTTAAAAATTCAGATGACCACATCTCTTTCCTGACCAAAGCAGAATTCCCTCTATCTTGCCTGCACAATCAGCATCTACCTGAGCTCACCCAGTCCTCTTCTTCCTGCCAGAAACAGAGGTGGCAATTCCTTTGGCTAAGCCCCATCTCTCCCCGTCTTCCTACATTTGTGCATATCATGTATTGCAACTCTTCACACCTTTTCAGTAGCCAGCTTCCTCCTATCCATTCTGTTCCATCTGTCATCTTTAGCCTCTCCCTTCGTACTGGGTCCTCCCATCAGAACTGACCCTTATTTAGGTATTTCCTATCTTCAAAACAACCCAAAAGCCCTCCCTTACCCTGCATCTCCCTGTGGCTGTTGCCCTAGTCCTATCTTCCTGTCGTCTCCTTAACACATTCCAATTTGCTCTGCCCCCCTCGCTCTACTACAACTGGTTCTTTTAAGGTCACCAGTGCTTTCTATGTCACTGCCAGTGATCTTTAACACACGTTTGCCTGCGTATTAGCAACATTTGTTTCCCTTTGCTTCCACTCTGTTGTCCCTGGCATTTCTTCTCACCTCTCCAGCCTTCTTGGTGTCCATCACTAACCCTAGTGTTAGCTGGCACCTTCAACATCTCAAATGATTACCATTTCTTTTTTGTGGTGAGAACATTTAAGCTCTACTCTCATTGTGGTTTTGATTTGCATTTCCCTGAAGATGAGTGATGTTGAGCATCTTTTCATGTTATCTGTTAGCCGCCATCTGGATGTCATCTTTGGAGAAATGT
This sequence comes from Mustela putorius furo, assembly GCF_011764305.1. Taxonomy (NCBI): domain Eukaryota; kingdom Metazoa; phylum Chordata; class Mammalia; order Carnivora; family Mustelidae; genus Mustela; species Mustela putorius. The sequence goes on along the minus strand of NW_025421987.1, from coordinate 105,429,650 downwards.
CTGTCTGTGTCTTCTGCCCATTTTTTTGTTTGGGTTATTTGTTTTGGAGATGTTGAGTTGTATCAGTTCTTTTATACTTGAGATACTAACCCTTTATCAGATATGTCATTTTCAAATATCTTTTCCCATTTAGTAGGCTGTCTTTTAGTTTTGTTGATGGTTTCCTTTGCCTATATATCCAAAAGTAGAATTGTTGGTGATTCTATTTTTAATTTTTTGAGGAACTTCCCTAATGTTTTCCATAGTGGCTGTATCAATTTACATTCCCATCAATGGTACACAAGGGTTCCCTTTCCTCCACAATCTTGCTAACAGCTATTCTTGTCTTTTTGATAATCACCATTCTAACAGGCTGAGGTGGCACCTCCTTTTGGTTTTGATTTACATTTCCCAGATGATTAGTGATGTTGACCATTTGTATGTCTTCCTTGGAAAAATGTCTGTTGATGTCCTCTGTTCATTAAAATTTTTTTTTCTAGCTTTATTGGTACAATTGTCATATAGCATGTGTAAGTTTAAAGTGTACAATGTGATATCCTTATATATACGTATATTGTGAAATGTTTATCACAATAAGGTTAGTTAATACATTTTTCATTTCACGGGCGCCTGGGTGGCTCAGTGGGTTAAAGCCTCTGCCTTCAGCTCAGGTCATGATCCCAGGGTGCTGGGATCAAGCCCCGCATCAGACGCCCTGCCCAGTGGAGAGCCTGCTTCCTTCTCTCTCTTTCTCTCTCTGCCTGCCTCTCTGCCTGCTTGTGATCTCTGTCTGTCAAATAAATAAATAAAATCTTTAAAAAAAATACATTTTTCATTTCACATAATTACCATTTTAGATTTCTGCTGTAGTTGTTACTGAGTTGTAGGTGTTCTTTAAATATTTTTGATATTAATCCCTTTTCAGATATATGATTTGCAAATATTTTCTCTCATTCAGTAGGCTGCCTTTATATTTTGTTGATTTATCTTTTGCCATGCAGAAGCTTTTCAGTTTGATGTCCTACTTGTTAAGTTTTGCTTTTGTTCCTTCTGCTTTTGGTGTTGTATCCATAAAATTGTTCCCTATGTTTTCTTTTTTTAAATTAAAAAAAGTTGGTTTTGAAGATTTTATTTATTTGAGAGTGATAGAGAGAGACAGAATGAGCAAAGAAGCATGCACAAGCACGGGAGGGGCAGAAGGAGACAGAGAAGCAGGCTCCTGCTGAACCAGGAGCCTTATGTGGGGCTCGATCCCCGCACCCTAGGATCATGACCTGAGCTGAAGTCAGACGCTTAGTCGACCTAGCCACCTAGGTATCCTCTGCCATGTTTTCTTTTAAGACTTTTATGGTTTCAGGTCTTTAAGCCTTTAATCCATTTGAGTTAACTTTTGTGACCAGTTGAATATATGGGTGTAATTGCATTCTTCTGCCTGTAGAGATCCAGATTTCCCAAAATCATTTGTTTAAATTTAATTTATTTATTTAAGATTTTATTTATTTGAGAGAGAGATAGAAAGCTTAAAAGAGAGAGAAAGAGAGATCACAGGCAAAGGGGAGGAGTAGAGGGAGAAGCAGACTACCCACTGAGCAAGGGAGCCCAATGCAGGACTTGATCCTAGGACTCTGGGACCATGACCTGAGCTGAAGGCAGATGCTTAACCAACTGAGCCAGCCAGGCACCCCCAAAATCATTTATTGAAGATCCTTAGCTTTTCCTCATTGACTATTCTTGGCTCTTTTGTCGAATATTAGTTGGTAGTATATATGAGGGTTTGCCTCTGGGCTCTTGATTCTGTTCTATTGGTTTGCAAGTATGTTTTTATGCCAATACTATACTGTTTAAAAGATTACTATAACTTTGTAGAATAGTTTGAAATCCAAAAATATGGTGCCTCTAACTTTAATTGTCTTTGCCAGAATTGTTTTTGTTATTTGGGGTCTTTTGTGGTTCTATACAAATTTTATTTTATTTTATTTTTTTAAAAGACTTAAAAAAAAAAGATTTATTTATTTATTTATTTGACAGACAGAGATCACAAAGAGGCAGAGAGGCAGGCAGGGGTTTGAGGGGAGGCTGAGCAGAGAGCCCATGCAGGGCTCCATCCCAGGACCCTGAGATCATGACCTGAGCCAAAGACAGAGGCTTAACCCACTGAGCCACCCAGGCACCCCTCTATACAAATTTTAGACTATTTTTTTCTATTTCTGTCAAAAATGTCATTGGAATTTTGAAAGGAATTGCATTGAATCTATAGATAGCTCTGGGTAGTATGGACATTTTAATAATACTCTTATCCAGGAACATGTGATCTCTTCCATTTATTTTTGTCATCTTCAGTATATTTCACCAAAATCTTAGAGTTTTCAGTGTATAGATCTTCCCACCTCCTTTGTTAAATTCATTTGGAGTATTTTATTATGCTGATGCTATTGTGAATGGGCTGACGTTCTTTTCCTTTTTCCGTGTAGAGAAAGCTACTGATTTTGGTGTTTGTCCTTTTTTATTAGTTATGTGTTAGTGTGCTAAGCAATCCCATTCTGCACTTGCAGAACTTTTAGTATCTGCATATTAGTGCCATCTCCCCTCTTTAGTCCTCCACAACTAATCATCAGGTCTTAATCATTCTACATGTTAAATATTTGATGTGTTTAATGAGAGTGCAATAAAAATGCTACCAGACTGATTTTTAAAGGACTAGATATTCCATAAAAGAAATAATGAGTGGCATGCTCTGCTAGGTGATAAAATATAAAGTGAAATAACAAACTGGTTCATTAATTTATAAATAAATAGACCAGGAGAACAGAATAGAATTGAGAAATAGATGTGAATATACTCAAATATTTAGTTTCTGATGAAATGGATATTATTCTATTCAGCGTAACCCATACTGTCAGTTTTTTGTATCAAAGACCTCAAAGGTTCCAGCATTACTAAATTCCGGTTGACATTTCTCAGTCATCATCTTACTTGACCTTTCAGCATTTTACTTAGCTGATCATTCCTTCCTCTGAAACTTGGAAGCACCGTAATTCTTGGATTTCTTCTTCTAGCTCTTCTCTCCTTCCCTGGCTGATTTTTATCCCATCTCCAAACTTTAAATATTCAGCTCTTTGCTGACAGCTCTCAAATCTGTGTCTTCCGGATGGAATACTCCTGAACTCTAGGATTACCCATTTGGGTACCTACCAGTGTTTCCATTTGGCCTTCAGTGGTATCTCAAACTTCATAGGTTTTGGTCTCTTACAAGCCTCTTCCAACTTGCTTTCCTGCAGCCTTCCCCATCTCAATAAAGAGCAAGTCCAGCCTTCCAGTGGCCCAGGTGAAAAAACATTGCACCATTTTAACTCCTCTTTTTCTGTCACGTGCCAAGTTCAGTTCCAAGTCATATTCATTCTACTTTAGAATGTAATCTAAAATTATATTGCTTCGTATGTCTTACTACTTACACTGCTACCATATTAATTCAAGCATCCCACCTGGATTATTGCAGAATCCTAATTTGTCTCCCTGATTCTGTCTTTGCCTCTCTCCCACTTAATTTAAATTTTTTTAAGCACTGTTAATTGTCTCATACTCAGGGAAGTACGTAAAATACGTAAGTTTGACAATTATTAAGTGCAAATCAATGTAAATAATACTGAGTTCAAGAAATGACCTTCAGGAGCCCTCCTCCTATTACCTTTCCTAATCACTATTGCCTCCTTTCATCCTGTCCAGAATTCTTTGTGATCTCAGCTTTTATGGTAATCATCTGTATTTGCTTTGCTTTATAGTTACAAGTTGTGGTTTGTTGCCTGTTTTGACTTTTAATATAAGATGAAATCATATAATATTCATTCTTTTGTTCATTCTTTTGTGTGTGACTATGACTCATTATGTTTTTAAGATTTATCCATGTTCTCTGTAAATATAATTCATTCATTTTAATCTGTAGTAAATTATCTTAACATATTCATGCGTTCTACTACCTTTTGTGTTTAAAGATTTTTGCCATTGCTGTGGATGCTGATATAAACATTTTTTTAAAAGATTTTATTTATCCACTTATCTATTTGACACAGAGAGAGAGAGAGAGATCACAAGCAGGCAGAGAGGCAGGCAGAGAGCGAGGGGAAGCAGGCTCCCCACCAAGCAGAGAGCCCGACACGGGGCTTGAGCCCAGGACCCCAGGACCATGACCCGAGCCCAAGGCAGAGGCTTTAGCCCACTGAGCTACCCAGGTGCTCCGTGATCTAAACATTCTTAAACCTGTACCTTGGTTTCTGGTTCTCAGGGTAAGAGCATAGTTATGTCATAGGATGCACATATCTTCAGCTTTTTAGGGTAATGCCTAACTGTTCATTAAAGACGGTAGAGCAATTTACACTTCTATTTGCAGTGTGTGAGAATTTAACTTGTTTCACATCCTTGCCAGCACTTTTATTAGTATGATTTAATTATGCCAGTTTGCATGTGGTATGATCTTTCATTGCATTTCCATGACTAATGAGATTTAGCACCTTTTCATATGTTTCTTCTTTTGTGGTGTGCCTGTTCATCTCTTTTGCCCATTTTAAAAATTGTGGGTTTTTTTCTTATTTTTAGGAGTTCTTTTTATATTCTGGATGTAAGTTCTTTATCAGTTATATGTTGCAGCTGCCTTCTCCCACACTGTGATTTGCAGCTTTCCTCCTCTTAATGCTACCTTTTGAACAGTGTTTCAAAAGTCTTTATTTTGGAATTTCGAATTTTCAGAATTCTATTATATATTTATTTATTTTTATGTGAGGTTTAATCCCAGGACCCTGGGGTCATGACCTTAGCCAAAGGCAGATGCTTAACCAACTGAGCCACCCAGGCAACCAAATTTTCAGAATTATTAACCATTCATGAGTGGGTTGTATGTATCATGTTTCTTTACTGTTTAATGCTTCTGGATATAATTCTTAAGAATTAGGATATTTTCTTTCACAACTAGTTAATAAATTCAGGAAGCTTAACACTGATGTAGTACTTTAAAAATTGTGGTAAAATATACACAAAAAAGTAAAAAATGGAAAATTTCAGTTACAGTTCTATGGCATTAGGTATATCCACATTTTTGTGATACCGGCACCACCAGCAATCTCCAGAAATTTTTCATCTATCCCAGCTGAAACTTTTTACTTATTAAACACTAGCTTACCATTCCCTACTACTCCTAACACTGTTCTTTCTGTGAATTTTTGGAATCTTATAGTATCTGCCTGTTTGTGACTGGCTTATTTCATTTAGCCTAATGTCTTCAGAGTTAGTCCATGTTATAACATGTGTTAGAATTGCCATCTTTTAAAGGCTGGTTAATATTCCTTTGTATGTATATGCCACATTTAAATATCCATTCATGTGTCAGTGAACACTTGAATTGTTTCCATCTTTTTAAATTTTCTTCCCCAAAGATCTTATCCATTTATTAAAGAACAGGAAGAGGGAGAGGGAGAAAGAGAAGCAGACTCCCAGCTAAGCAGAGATCCCAATGTGGGACTCAATCCCAGGACCCTGAGATCATGAGACCTGAACTGAAGGCAGATGTTTAACCACCTGAGCCACTAAAGCACCGCTGCTTTTTTTTTTCTCTTTAAAGATTTTTAAAAATTTATTTATTTGACAGACAGAGATCACAAGTAGGCAGAGAGAGGAAGGGAAGCAGGCTCCCTGCTGAGCAGAAAGCCTGATGCGGGGCTCGATTCCAGGACCCTGGGATCATGACCTGAGCCAAAGGCAGAGGTTTTAACCCACTGAGCCACCCTTTTTTTCTTTAAGATTTTATTTATTAGCAAGGGAGAGCACACAGGTGGAGGGGGTGAGGGAGAGGGACAAGCAGACTCCCCACTGAGTGGAGAGCTAACGTGGAACTCTGATCCCAGGATGCCGAGATCATGACCTGAGCCAAAGGCAGATGCTTAGTGGACTGAACCATCCAGGGAATCCAGCTGTTTCCAGCTTTTGGTTATTGCAAATAAACTGCAACAAATATTGATGTACAAGTTTTTGTACTGTTTCTGTGGCATTCTCTTTTTGTTCTTTGGGGTATATATCTAAGAATAGAATTACTGGGTCAGGTATTATTTCTCTTTAAAATTTTTAGGAAACATCATCCACTGTTTTCCACAGTGGCTGCACCAGTTTGCATTGCCACCAACAGTACATGAAGGATCCTTTTTTTCCCACATTCTTACCAACACTTGTTGTTTCTTAGAGTATTTTTGATTTCAGCCATTCTGACACGTGTGAGTGTAACATTTCTTTTTTTTTCCTTTTTTTTTTAAAGATTTCATTTATTTATTTATTTGGCAGACCGAGATTACAAGTAGGCAGAGAGGCAGGCAGAGAAAGAGAGGAGGAAGCAGGCTCCCTGATGAGCAGCCCAATGCGGGGCTCTATCCCAGAATCCTGGGATCATGATCTGAGCCAAAGTCAGAGGCTCAACCCAGTGAGCCACCCAGGCGCCCCATGAGGAAACATTTCATTGTGGTTTTGATTTGCATTTCCCTGATGAATAGTGATGTTGAGCATCTTTTCACGTTTCTGTTAGCCGTCCGGATGTCTTCTTTGGAGAAATGTCTGTTCATATTTTCTCCCCATTTTCAGTGGGATTATTTTGGTGTTGAGTTTTGTTGGTGTTGGATATTAACCCTTTGTCAGATGCATCATTTGTAAATATTTTCTCCCATTTAGTATGTTGCCTTTTTGTTTTATCATTTCCTCTGCTTTGCAAAACCTTTTTTTGTTTTGATGTAGTCTCAATAGTTTATTTTTGCTCTTGTTTCTTTTGCCTGAGGAGATATATCTAGAAAAATGTTGCTTAGGCCCCTGTTAATTTTTGAATTACTTTTTATTGTCGAGTTACAATATTTAAAATAAGTATATAAATACTTAAAATAAGTATTCTGGATATTAGTTACTTATCAGATACGTGATTTGCAGATATTTTCTCACATTCTGTGGGCTGCCTTTTCATTCTGTTGGTAGGGCCCTTTGCACAAGATTGTAATTTTGATTAAGTCCGGTTTATTATCTTATGTTGCCCCTGAATTTTTGTCTGTATCTAAGAAGCGTTGCCAGATCCAATGTCATGAGACTTTGCCCATTTCCCAGTGTCATGAGACTTTGCCCATTTCCTAAGTGTTATGCTTTTAGCTCTTCTTTGTAGGCCTTTGGTCCCTTTTAGTTAATTTTTGTATATGGTAAAACATAAAGTCCAACTTTATTCTTTTACATGTGAATATGCCATTTTTCCATCACCATTCATTGAAAAGATTGTCCTTTCTCCACTGGATGGTATAGGTATCATTGCCAAACCATTTGAGCATCTGTATAAGGGCTCATTTCTGGGCTTTCTGTTTTTTGACTGGTCTATGTGCCTTCCTGCCAGTACCACACTGTTTTGATTCCTGTAGCTTTGTAGTTGGTTTTGAAGTCAAGAAAGTGTGAGTCCTCCAACTTTGTTCTTCTTTAAGATTGTTTTGATTATACAGAGTACTCTGAGATTCCTCATCAATTTTAGGATGGACTTTTCTCCTTCTGTAAGAAAAAGTCATTGTGGTTTTGATAGGGATGGCATTGAATCTGTATATTGTTTTTGGTAGTGTTGACATCTTACAGTATTGAGTCTTTCATCCCATGAATAGGAGATGTCTTTCTATTTATTTGTGAATTTTTAAATTTCTTTCAGTGATGTTTTATAATTTTTAGTGTACAAATCTTGTGCCTTTTTAGTTAAGTCGTTCCTAAGTACTTTATTCTTTTAGAAGCTATTATAAATGAAATTATTTTTGTAATTTCCTTTCCATATTGTTTGTTGCTCTATAAAAATGCAGCTAATTTTTTTTAAAGCAGGAGAAAATCAAATTTAATTTCGTACCTCCAGAGAATCTACACAGACATGGAAATTTTAAAAATAGGCAGAATGAGGTATATTTGTAGTCCTGAGCTAAGGAGCAGGAAGATGAAAAAGAGTAAATGTTTGGTAAACAAATGTTTGCTGGGCCACTCAGAAACAATGGGACATTGAAGACTTTGAGCAAATAGGCCTTTTTAGGTTCCTCCCTGTCTACCATACCTAGTTCGTGGTATAATGTAGTTTTCCATTGGGATAGCTATCTTTCTGAAGCAGGTCCTCTATCTAAATTCTTTTCAGGCAGTTGTAGGGAAGGTAAAGAGCTTTTCCTGAATCTGCTGGATATTGATTGCTTTTTATCTTAAAATAATCTTCATATCAAAGTTGCCCATTTTGGGGCATCTGCCTTGGCCCCTGCCATGGCCCCTGCCATGTCAAGATACAGCATGATTTGGTGAGCCGAATTAGTGACCCAAATTAGACCTAAGAAAACTGCTAGCCAACAGTGACAGAATACTTAAGTCAATTCAGTGCCTTTAAAAAAAAAAAAAAAACACAGGTGGTTTAAAAGTGTTTTTTTGATATTTTTAAAAATTTAAGTTCAGTTAATTAACATATAATGTATTATTGGTTTCAGAGTACAGGTCTGTGGTTCACCCAGTGTTCCTTACATCATGTGCCCTCCTTAATGTCCATCCCCTAGTTACCCCATCCCCCTACCACCCTTGCCTTCAGCAACCCTCAGTTTGTTTCCTGTGATTAGGAGTCTCGTTTGTCTTCCTATCTAGTTTCATCTTGTTTTATTTTTTCCTCTCTTGCCCTATGATCCACCGTTTTGTTTCTTAAATTTGCTTTATGTGGCTTTTGTTCCCTGAAGCCTTTCTGTATAGCTTAGAGGATGAGAATGAAAATGGTTGCTTCCCCATCTCTGGCCCTAGAGCCAAAAGCTCGGAGCCCCACTCCTCAATGAGTCCTCAGCAAAAAGCCATCAGTCACTCCTGTCTCCTTAGTCTCCAGCTACACTCCATGCTCACCTGGCCTGTGACTGAGTGTTTCTGTTTCTGGCACATGACCCTGCTTTGGGTCTCCAAACCCTGAAGATTCCTGTGGCATGCTCCTATGCTGCACCTCCCAGGCGAGGAAGGGGGAGTCATCTGTTCTGCTGCTGGTTGGGCCCCTGCTTAGAGACTAGTCACCCATATGTGCTGGGGTTCATGGTTTATGGTAACCCCAAGCTGAGAGCCTACTTCTGGGCTCACTGTTTGCGGCTGGCTTCCCCACTCTGGTGCCTGCTTCATTCAGGCACCCCTGGTCTTCCTGTGACCCAAGGATCTGAGACCACACTGTCCCAGTGGGGGTTCTACCCACCCCCCGCTGTCTGAGCGATGTCCCTCAGCGGAGCAGACTTCTAAAAGTTCCAGTTTTGTGCTCTGCTGCTCTACCACTTGCCAGGAGCTGACTGATGGAAGTTCCCTTCTTCTCCCTCCCATCTATCTTCCTGTATATTGCCTCAGATTCACTTCTCCACACCTTGCAGAAAGTGGTTGCTTTCCTATTTGTAGAGTTGCAGCAATTCTTTTCTTAGAACTTTGGTTGAGTTCACAGATGTTCAGAATGCTATGATAGCTATCTAGCTGAATTTCTGGGACCAGATGAAATTAAGGGCTCCTACTCCTCCACCATCTTGGACTCCTGTTTCTGACTTAAAAAAAAAAAAAAAGTGGTTGAATGTAATTTCCAGTTTGCTTTTGAATTTAGATGTAACCAAACCTCCACTCTTAGCTATGCATTAAATGGCAGTGGTTGTTGCCTCCTTTTTCATCTTACTCTGAAATAATGACTCTGGACCCAGACCTAATAGCCCTCCTTGAGTCTAAGCAATTCAGGCAACCGAGAGGGTGTCTGAAATGTAGCTAATTTTTTGTATGCAGCAACTTTGATTAATTTTTTTTTTTTTTTTTGCCCCTGTGGATTCTTTAGGGTTTTCTATATATAAAATCATGTCATCTGCAGACAGATTTTTTTTTTACATCATCATTTCTGATTTGCAGGTCTTTTCTTTTTTTTTTTTCCTTGCCTAATTGCTCTGGCTAGGACTCTTAGTACTATGTTGATTAGAAGTGGTGAAAATGAGGATCTTTGCCTTCTTAGCTGAACTTAGAAGAAAAGCTTTCAGTTTTTCACCACAGAGTATGATACTAGCTGTGGGTTTTTCATAAATTGCCTTTACTATGTTTTCTATTTCTAGTTTTCTGAGTATTTTTATCATGCTAGGATGTTGAATTTTGTCAGATACTTTTTCTGCATCGATTGAGATGATCATGTAATTTTCTTCCTTTTGTTTATTGAAGTATTTTTACATTGATATCTCTGCAGTGGGCCATTCTTAAATGTCAGGTAAAAATTCCATTTGGTCTTGCTGTGTAATTCTTTTAAAATGTTGGGTTAGGTTTGCCAGTAACATGAATATTTTTGCATCAATATTTATATGGGATATTGATCTGTAGCTTTCTTCTATTGTCTGGCTTTGGCATTAAGGTAATGGTGGGCCTTAGAAAGTGTTTCATCCTCTAATTTTTTTGGAAGAGTTTGAGAGGAATTGATATTTAATTCTTCTTGAAATGTTTGGTAAAATGCACTGGTAAAGCCCTGTGTTACTGATTAGTCTTATAGGTTGTTACTTTAAGAATTGTTCATTTCATCTGGGTTATCCAATTTGGTGTGGAATTGTTTGTAGTACTCTTATCCTTTTTATTTTTTGTAGAGTTGGCAGTAATGTCCCTATTTTCATTTATTTTAGTCCTTTGGCTCTCTCTTTCTTAGTCCATCTAGCAAAAGATACGTCAGCTTTGCTAATCCTTTTGAAGAATGAACTTTTGGTTCCATTGAGGGGTGTGTGTGTGTACATGTGTGTTATATCTTGCTTTTCTATTTTCTCATGCTCTGCTCTGATCTTTATTTTCTTCTTTCTGCTAACTTTAGGTTCAGGTGGTTTTTTTTTTTTCTTAAGGTATAAAGTTAGGGTATTTGGGATCTTTCTTCTTTCCTAGTGTGTTTACAGCTATAACTTCCCCTCTTAGCTCTGCTTTTATTGTATCAGATAAGTTTTTATATGCTGTGTTTTTACTTTCATTTGTCTTAAGTTAATTTTCCAGTTTCACTTGACTTTTGTCTTTATCACAGTGTTTTGTTTGTTTTTTTATTTTAAGGAGTGTGATGTTTAATTTCTACATATTTGAATTTTCCAGTTCTATTCCTGGTTTCATCTCATTGTGATTGAAACCATTCAAGCTGTTTTTGTCATTTTTTAAATTTATTAAGACTTGCTTTATGTGTGTTCAGTGTATAATCTATCCTATATAATACTTTAATCTCTTCTACCATTCAGATTCTGTTTGGTCAGTTGTCCCAATAATGTCCTTTATAGTATTTTTTTTCTTCCATTAAAGGATCCATTTGGGAATCATATACTGCACTTAGTTACCATATCCTATTAATCTTCCTTTAATCTGCAACAGTTCTTCAGACTTTGTCATGATAATGACATTTTCAAAGGCTACAAAACAAATTATGAGATTGTTCCTCAGTTGTATTTATCTCATGTTTCCTCATGATTAGATTCAGAGTAGTTATCCCAGTGTGTCTACTATGTAAGTGATCTATCCTGCTCAGATGATCACATCTAGAGACAAGTGATGGCCATTTGCCCCTCATCCATGATATTTGATCACTGTTCAAGGTGTTGTCTGGTTTCTCTGCTGTGTATTTATTGTTTTTCCTTTTGTAACTGATTAATACTTATGGGGAGATAGACACCATGCAAGGATGCGACTTGACATTATACTTTTTCTCCTTGATTTTGCATCTATTGAGGATATTTGTCTAAACCAATTTCTACAAAATTGGCATTTACCAGCTCTACCATTTGCTTCATATCAGTTGGCATCCTACGCTAAGGAAGAGCCCTGCTTCCTTGGGCACTTGTTTATTTCATGAACTTGTTATTATTGTGGGTTCCTGGATTTCCTGTTCTACTTACGTGTTTCTAATCCATTTCTAGCATTTGTTTTCATGTTCAAATTGTCCTCACTTAGCCAATGGGAGTCCCTTCAAGCTGCCTTCTATGCCCTTTTGATAGGAGAACCAATGTGAAATGTAAACTTTATGAGTAATGTGTCTTAGTTCTTGACACAGTTGACACAATTTTTCTACCCCAAAGTCATGAAGATCATTTTTCTAAAAACTTTATTATTTTACCTTTTACATTTATGTTTAAATCTAGTTGGAATTGAAGTTCACACATAGTATGAAAGAGAGGCTAGTTTCATTTTTTTCAGTACAGTTACCTAGTTGATTGAGAGGTTTTTATTGAAAAGCACATCCTTTCCTACTGTGGAATGCCACCTGTGTCATTAATCAAGTGTCTGTATATCGAGAATGTTTCACAGAGCTCTTCTGGGGTCTGTTCGTTTATCCCTGTGCCAGCACCACACTGTCTTCATAACAGAGGTTGTATGACAAGTACTGAGAGCTGGTATAGCAAGTTATCCCTCCTTATTCTTCAAGTGGGTATGGGATATTCTTGGTTCTTTGCAATTTCCAGTTTGTTTGTTTTTTATTTTTAACAACTTTGAGATATAATTCTATGATAACTGCACATATAAGAGTTGTGCAGTTTGAGTTTTGACATGTGAATACAACTGCGAAGCCACAACCACAACCAAGATAATGAACATAGCCAGCCCCTACAAAGGTTTCCTCATCGTAATCCATCTTTCCCTTCCTCTCAGTCCTGTCTTCAGGTAACAAACCATTCATCTGCTTCTTATCACAATAAACTGACTTGCATTTTGTAGGATGTTATATAAACAGAATCATTCAGAATGACATTTTCTATGTATAAAACACATACAAAAAGTATAGGTGGGTGGTGGGAAGGGTGGATGCTGGATTCTTTCATTTGGGATAATTATTTTGAGATTTCACCTGTTGATGGATATTGGATTATTTTCCAGTTTTTGACTGTTACGGATAATGCTGTTCTGAACATTTGTTGTTTTTTTAAAAGATTTTATTTATTTATTTGACAGACAGAGATCACAAGTAGGCAGAGAGGCACAGAGAGAGAGAGAGAGAGATGAAGGGAAGCAGGTTCCCCGCTGAGCAGAGAGCCCGATGTGGGGCTTGATCCCAGGACCATGGGATCATGATCTGAGCCAAAGGCAGAGGCTTTAACCCACTGAGCCACCCAGGCGCCCCAGGAACATTTGTTTATGAGTCTGTGTGGAGTGGGGAAGAATGACCTTTCTAGCTAGACCTTTCTAGCAGAGTTCCAAGCCAAGGTTCCATAAAACAGACTGATAAAACACCCGTATCAGTCTAAGAACTAATTTCCTTAGTACATAAAAATAAGTATTCAATAGAAAAATGGATAAAGAAAATGAACAGTGAGCTGCCAGAGATGACTGTAGTAAGATATTGACTGCAGAAATGCTTGTTATAGCAAAATACTGGAAATAACCTAAATGACCATCGGCAGGTACAGTTAAAGTATTATAAATATCCTACTGTCCTGATACGGAATGGTATTCAAGAAGTTCTAGAACAATGTATGTAGGACTTTGTGCTGGGAAGAAAAGAAGAGGGCAGATATATATATATATATATATATATATATATATATATTAATGTTCACATATGTATGGATGTCTTGCAAAGAGAGAAACTGACAGTGGTTGCCTTTGAGGAGGGAAATTGGAGGCCTGGAGATTAAGGATTTGGATATGGACTTATATTCTACTATATCTCCTATTCTTTTTTAATGTTTTACAAAATGCCTTTAAGTTAAAAACTAAAAATGAAATGCCTGTCACTCTTAAAGAAATCATTGATTTTCCTGGTCTCCAAATGGTTTAACTTAAGGTGACTGGTTGATTTTAGGTAAACTATATATACTGTCACAGTGACTCAGTTTCCCCATTTATAGTACTGGGGCTTACTTACACAGTCCCATGAAGTGCTTTAGAAAAATGCCTGGTGCATAACAAGCTCGGATAAGGCTACCAGTTAAGGTGTTTACAGATAAATGACCCTGCAACGTTAGGCGTGCTACAAATAATTTTTCTGTGGTAGATCCGTACAGTGAAGATTTTCTTAGTAGACAGTGCGGCAGGGAAACCTTGGGGCTTTAGTTTGGATAGGTATCTTTGAGCAGCATCTCAAGCTGGTTCTGTCACCATATCACTAACTTCTCTGCATTTGTTTTGGCTATATCAGCTTTAAGGTGCTCTGAGATTGATCCTTCTGGAATTCTGATTTCAGGACACCTCCTACCTGTTCATCACTGGCCCGGATGTTGTGAAGTCTGTCACCAATGAGGATGTCACTCAGGAGGATCTTGGTGGTGCCAGGACCCATACCACCATGTCAGGTTAGAGTCCTCGAGGCTCGCCTTACTGTTTTTAAACACTGAGAAGTGAATACTGGCAAAGAGAATAGCGACAGTCTTTTATAAATGTCATTTAACTGGCCAATTTCAAGAGAAGTGTGGTATGGTGTATTTTACAGATATAATAATAAAGATAGGTTTAGTACCTCAGATTTGTTAAACAAAAGCAGGCTACTACTAAAGCTTTGATAGTCTTTAAAATTTTCGAACTTACCGAAAAGGTGGCTGCAAGAGGTATAACACTATACACACACACACACACACACACACACACTCTGTTGAACCTTTAAAAATGCTGTCTTATGACTTTCTTTGAATCCAAAGTTGAGGTATGTCTTAGATGGCAGTATCACCAATTGCCATTGGCCAGGTATGATCATAATGTGCTGGTCATGGCCCATATTTTCATAAACTTGGTCATAGCTCCTCATCTTTTCGAGGATATATGCCACACATGCAGAGTTCAAAATGTACAAAGATTATTTTGTACTTCGGACTGAAACAAAGGTTATTGTTATATAGAGTGGCATAGTATTATTAGTAGTAGGGCATGAATCTGGCATTAATGAAGACTTTGTTGTTGGAGGAATGATGGGAATTCCATATATTTTTGGAAAAAGACATCAGATTATGAAAGGATTGTCTGCAACAAAATAAGCAGTGTAACTAAAGTCAGGAGAAATTGCCTCTTGGAAAGATTTCAAAGCAATGAGAAGCTGGTGTGACTGATTTGCACACTTCAGTGTACAAATGAAGTGCACACTTCAGTGGTTAAGACATTGGGTCATCACTTAGTTGTTGGCATTTCTTAGTAAGTCACACCTCCTTTACATGTGTGAAGTCTTCCATTTGATGAAATATATTTGTGTGTGTGTGTATTTTTTTTTTTTTCAAAGAGATGGTGGGAGGGGCAGAGGGAGAGGAAGGGAGGAATCTTAAGCAGACGCCATGTACAGAGTGGAGCCTGACATGGAGCTTGATCTTAAGACCCTGAGGTCACGGCCTGAGCCAAAATCAAGAGTTGATGTTTAAATGACTGAGCCACCCAGGTGCCCTGAATGTTTTTTTTTTGAAAGTCCGAGCTCTTGATCCTACCCACAAAACTTGTTCCTTTTCCATCTCAGGTTGGCATGAGCTTTGACTCATTCCTTGCCCTCAGCTCTGCTCAGCTCCGTCTCCAGCATATAGCTAGAATGAGAACTCTTCTCATTGCTGACTCCCCCACAGCTGGTCCTTAGACCTTTATCTCAGGGTTTGGTAGCAGTTTTCTTTTTATTGGGATCTAAAGTAAAGTTGAATATTGGTGACAGCTGATGTATTTAGCTGTAACTCCAGAGTAAGACCTAAATGATACTCTATATGTACATTCCCTTGTTTTTAAAAACAGCTTTATTGAAATATAGTTTGCATAATGTACATGTGACATACTCAAAGTATACAAGTCAGCGATTTTATGTATTTATTGTTTTTCAGTTATCCCCACAATTTTAGAGCCTTTTCCTCATCCTCAAAAAACCTTGCATCCATTAGCATTTGATCCCCGTTTCCTCTAAACAATCGACCTCTAGGCAGTCACTGATCTACCTTCTGTTTCTGTGGATTTGTCTAGAATATATGTGGAATGGAAATAAATGGAGTCCTGCAAGATACAGTCTTTTGTGAGTGGTTTCTTGTCCTTAGCATGCCATTTTTAAGGTTAATCCATGTTGCAGCATAGATAGTGTTTCCACGTATGACTCTACCACATTTTAGGTTTTCATTGATCGGTTGAACACATGGATTGTTTCTGCTTTTTGGCTGTCATGAATATGCTGCTGTAAACATTCATGTACAAGTTTTGTGTGACAGGCTTTTGTTTCCTTTGGGTATATACCTAGGAGTAGAATTTCCGGGTCAATTGGTAACTCTCACTTTTTTTTGTTGTTTTTTTAAAGATTTTATTTATTTATTTATTTGTCAGAGAGTGAGAGGAGTGAGAGTGAGCACAAGCAGACAGAATGGCAGGCAGAGGCAGAGGGAGAAGCAGGCTCCCGGCTGAGCAAGGAGCCCAATGCGGGACTCGATCCCAGGACGCTGGGATCATGACCTGAGCCGAAGGCAGCCGCTTAACCAGCTGAGCCACCCAGGCGTCCCAGTAACTCTCACTTTTTGAGGAACTGCTACGCTCTCCTTCAAAGTGGCTGCACCAATTTATAAGTATTTCTTGAATAAAAAAATTCGGTACTGAGCATGAAACAATTTATTCAGCAGATGTTCATTGCGTGTCTGCGTGTCAAGCATTATTCTATGTGTTAGGAATAGCTTTGTGAAAGGAAAAGACCCCTGCCTCCAGGTGGCTTATGTTCTAGCACAGGAGATAGACCATAAATGACCTGATAAATAAGGACATTGTGTAGTATGTTAGAAGGTAAACCGTGTTATTGAAAAGGTAGGACAGGGATTATTGTGGTTTGAAATAGGATAAGAGCAGGCCTCACTGTGAGGATAGCAGGTGAGCAGATCTGGGGTTAACGGCATGAACATCTAGGGGAGAAACATTGCAGGCAAAGGGAGTAGCTGATACAAAGGCCATGAAGAGGGAGGGTGGCTGGCATGTTCAGTGAACAGCAAGGAGGGTAGTTGGAGACGTGATATAAATCTGGCTTAAAAAGCTCAGTTTGGCTTCTGAGTGGAAAAGAGGTGGTAGGGGAAAAGGTGAAAAGGGAATCTGGGAGAGAGTTTCTGGTCCAATTTTCTCCATCACGTCTGTGGTGGTGTTTGGCAGTTCTGTGATTTCAGAGTATTCCTTTTTTTTTTTAAGATTTTATTTATTTATTTGACAGAGAGAGATCACAAGCAGGCAGAGAGGCAGGCAGAGGAGGTGAGGGAAGAAGGCTCCCCGCTGAGCAGAGAGCCCGATGCTGGGCTCTATCCCAGTTCTCTGAGATCATGACCTGAGCCAAAGGCAGAGGCTTAAACCACTGAGCCACTCAGGCGCTCTCAGAGTGTTCTTGAGGAATGATGGCTTTGTTCATCACTAGGGCCAGGAGGTTCCCCTCCTTCACCTCCACCATTCCTGAATACCATGAAATTATGTGCCAGCCATTATTCTTTTCTTTTCTTTTTGTTTCCAGCTTTATTGAAAGCTAAGTGATCTATAAATAGGTGTAATTCTGGACGTGGGACTTTAGTGGCTAAGATGGGCCTGGGCTCTCCCCTGTTAGAACTGATATTCTTGGGGAGTTGTCATTCAGAAAATAGGGAAGTGGACAGACAGGTGTTGTAGGGGAGGGTGTGAAGAAAACGCCTGCACGGGATGGGAATGACACATGAGGGCTAGGGAATAAAGATAGGCGTGACCCTGCCAAGGTATGGGTGCAGAGCAGGGGGGACAGGCTGCGCAAGCTGCAGGTCAGCCTGAAGGTGTGTGGTGTCCCATCCTCACAGAGCTGTTAGCACAGTCTTCTGCAGACATGCCCTTGGAGGGACAGGTGGACATGAAATAGCATCTTTGGGCTGACAGGTGGCCAGGCCCATTAAAGCTTCTCTGTTTTCTCAGGTGTTGCTCACAGAGCTTTTGAAAATGATATTGATGCCTTGTGTAATCTCCGGGAGTTCTTCAACTACCTGCCCCTCAGCAATCAGGACCCGGCTCCCATCTGCGAATGCCATGATCCCAGGTGAGTTGCCAACGATAGCACCGACTTGCATTTTGCAGGCTGGCTAGCCCTTTTCTGGTTCCTCTGCCCTGGCAGGACCTGCAGGGCACAGGAAGAGCCAGTGGCTGCACTGCTGGGCAGCTTGGAGTAGATTGTGGCATGGAGCCAGCAAGGTACCCAGGTGTTGGCATGGTGGTAGCATGTCTGAATACAGGAACAAAGAAAGATTTTCTTTGTATTCACCATTTTTTCTCCTTGTAATAGCTGATAAATAGCTTGGGAGTAAAAAGTGCCCCACCCCCAGATGACTTCTTAGAGTCTCGATTTGTCCAGAATTGGAAATGGAAGTATTGCTTGTTTTGACGCAAAACGTGAAATGGTGCAGACAGCATGCCCTTTAGGAAACGTGGCCACACACACACCTGCCTGTGACAGTCCAGGGGAGGGTGACTTGCTGGCCATCCAGTGAAGACTTTCTCTCCTTCTTGGTATTGGGGCTGCTGCCTAATATAGGCACACCACTTTGAAAGCCAGGGGTTCAGCTGGGGAACTATTGCTCCAGATCTCTGGCTGCTTTCATCTCCATTTTGTTTCTACTCTGAGGTGCAAACTTCAGATTCAAACTATTTCAAACTCATTTGGCCTGGACTTTGTTTTACAGAAGAGATTTAGAATTCCGTCTCACAGGAAGAAGCCATTTTTGGACAGTGCTCTGTGGGATGGACCTGGGCTCCCCACTCCTCAGAGGACCTAACCAGTGGTGTATTATGTGTAGTCATGAAAGGGAGGGTGGTCACAGGCCCGGAGTGATGGGCAGAGCCTCCTTTTCTGAGAAGCTATACTATTTGGGGTTCTTGAAAAGTTTAGGACATCATTTGAATGTATTAGGGCGCAGAGGCCTAGGAATGACTAAATATCCTGATTAGGCCCAGCCATATCTCCTTCCAGTTTGATCCCAGAGTAACTATATGTATAAGTAGCAAATGAAAAGTAAGGGAAGACTTGATCCAGTAGAGCTATGTCTGGTTCCCTAGTGTAGAGTTCTCTGGGAAGTTGGGATTGATGGGGCATGTGGCTTTACCAGTCCTCAGGCAAGGTGTGTACACTTCAGGGCCAGAACAACCCCTGCCTGCCCACATGGGCCAAGAGGGGATGAGAGCATGCGGGAGAGGGGCATGTTGCTGCAGAGTCCTCCTGTGGCGGGGGAGTGGACCCTGGCGGGCTCCCTGATCAGCCACATACATGCATAAGGAAACAGAAAGCTCTGAGCCTAAGTGACTGGTTAGTCCTCAGTGATTCTACCCATGAGAGGGCCTGCCATTTTCTTTTTTACAGAAGCTCCAGCAGGTTTATTTTCTAATGGGATGTGAATCCGCAGTGTTCAGTAGCAGAACTCTTAGCTTTGCATTTCCAAGTCCTTATTCTTTTATTTTTAACATCCCCGGAAGTGAGAGCAGGACTTGCCAGAACAGTGTGGTCTTGACTGCAGTGTCCTATAGTGCCCCCCACACTGTGGGAGGTACTGAGAGAGGATAATTGATGGAACCACATTCAGGAGAATAAGCTTTTTTCCCCCCCTATATATCAAAACAAAAATCTTTTGGGTTACTGTCAAACTCAGGCTCAGTTTGACATGGTGGTAAGAAAGGAATGCATCTTTCAGGAGACTTTGCAAGCCCAGCAGGGACAGAATCCACTCATCCCCCCACCCCCACCCTGTGGAATCTCTCCTATCCTCCAGCCACTGGCCCTTCCTGTGCTGATTGTATTTGCTTCTTTTTCTATCCAAAGTGACCGTATGGTTCCTGAGCTTGACACAATTGTCCCCCTGGAATCGACCAAAGCCTACAACATGGTGGACATCATCCATTCTGTAAGTGTCACATTGGCCGGTCTTGTCTGTGCTAGCTCAGCCACATCTGTGGTCCCTGTGCTTTGGCATAGGGAGGAAGTACGAAACCCACAGGCTTTGACACTGGACAACCGGGCAGAGTGTGGGGTGGGCACAGGACAGGGGCCACTCAGTAGTGTGTTCTAGGAAGAGCTAGTGATGGTAGCTATCATACTGGCTTTCCTGGACTAGAGGGCTGGAGGGAAGAGGAGCCAACTGGGCCAGTAGATTTCAGGGGTTGTTAGACAGCACTGGGAGGTGCATAGAGAAGGGTCTGTGTCCCCAAAGTCTGGAGTTGAGGCCAGGGAGACTTTTTGTTAGGGACCTTTGTTTGGAACCTTGCGCTCAGTGGGCGTTTGTTTCTCCAGAGGGATGGAGAGCAAAAGTACACGTGACATGGGTAGTTTTAGGTCCAAAAAAGGCTTTTAGTCCAAAGAAGGTAAAATAGGGTCTCTGTCATCAGGTCCCCTAATTCTCCTTTTGCTCTGTAGAGCCCCAGCTGCCGGTGGGACCTGTGGGTGCTGGAGGAAAGCCCCAGAGCCCTACTCTAGTTAGGCTGGGCCCTTAGTCTGTCTGACCTCCCCTCAGCACCTGTTTTCATCTTCTTTACTTCCTAAGGCTGGATCTAACCCCTTTCTTCTCTGCTTCCCACTCTGGTGAGATGACTTGGGCATTTCCTTCGTGGAGAAAATTGAGAGTTTAAAGTTTCTTACTCCCTGTAAGTGACCATTTCTCCATCTCACTGTCCTTCCATGTCTCCCCAGACTCAGAATGAGATGCTTCCACCTGGGCTTCAGACTCCATCCTTCCCCATCTGATGTCTTGCTTTCTTGACTAGACAAAATCTCTTAATTTCTTCTCCCTTTAACTCCTCCCTCTAGCCATAAATACATATAAGCATGTATAGATTTTTTTTTTTTTTTTTTTTTTTTGCTGCTAAAAAAGAAAAACAAAACCTCTCTTAGTCCAAATCCCTCTTAAGCCCTCTTAACCCAGTTTAATTGCTGTCCAAATTCTTCTGTCCCTTTTCATTTAAAGCCCTCTTTTCTTTTCTTTCCTCCTCACTGGAATCTGGCCTCTGGTTTTCTCTTGAATGACAGACCTGCTTATGACTTCTCTAGTTGCTAAATCCAGGGGAATACAGCATGAAATAGTTATAGTTACAGAGGTAACCATTATGAAAAAATACTTTGCTTAAGTAACAAAAAAATGTATATCAAACGGATCCCAAACAAAGTGCATCACATAGAGAAAGCGAAGACTTTCCACACAAGCCTCTGAGAGAAACCACCATCCTGACTTTTGACTGTGTAAATTAGTTTTTGTTTGTAAGTTTTTTAACCACTGTATAAATGGAATCCTATGGTGTTCTGTGTCTTGCTTCTTTCACTCAACATTGTGTTTGTGAGATTTGTCTGTATTTTTCTCATTGGTCTCTTCAGCTTCTTGTATGAACAGACCATGGTTGATCTACTGTTGGTGGGCATTTGGGTGGTTTCTAGTTTGGGACTGTTACAGACAGTTCTGATATGAACACTCTGTTGTGTGATTTGGTAAGTAAATTACACATTTATGTTGGATCCATACCTTGGAGTGAAAGTACCACATCATAAGGTGCTCATGTGTTTATTAGTAGATATTGCCAAAGCGGTTTCCACGGGATTATGTCAATTGGTACCCCCAACCCGCAGCATCTAAGGGTTCTAGTTGCTTCACATTCTTTTCAACACTCAGCTGCTACCATGATGTCTTCATTATTGAGAGTTTATGGATGCTTTTATATTTAATAGGGATAGTTCTTCTTCTTCTTCTTCTTCTTTTCAGTTAGCCAGCATATAATACATTATAAGTTTTTGTTGTAATGTTTAGTGATTTATTAGTTGTATATAACACCCTGTGCGCATCACAATACGTGCCCTCCTTAATACCCATCAGGTGGTTACCCCATCCTACCCACCCCCTCCCTTCTGTAACCCTGTTTTTTTCTCTGCTTGTTTGCTTTTCCATATGAACTCTAAAATCTGTTTGTTTTGTTTGTGGGTAGTGGTGGTGGTTGAAATAGGGAATCCTGTTGTTTATATTGAGATCCTTTTAAAATCATGTACTAACTTGGGATAATTGACGTCCTTATGTATCTGAAACAATCTAAAAACATAGGTTGCATTTTTACTTGTTAATGTGTACCTTTTCCTCTTGAGGATTCTTCTAAAGATTTCCTTGTATAGGTTTTTCATATTTTTGTTTAGTTTATTCCTAAGCATCTTATCTTTTTACTGTAAAGAGAGTGTTTTCTATCTTCTAAACATTTTTTTTGGTGTTTATTAAATTACTGATTCTGCTATCATCAGTTTTCTTTCCTATTGCCTATTAAGTTGTCTATTTGTAATAGTTTTTACTGTTAATTTTTTGAAGTTTTCAAAGTGTAATAGTATACTAACTACTTGAATATAGCTTTTTTTTTTTAAAGATTTTATTTATCTATTTGACAGACAGAGATCACAGGTAGACAGAGAGGCAGGCAGAGAGAATGGGGGAAGCAGGCTCCCTGCTGAGCAGATAGCCCAATGTGGGGCTCCATCCCAGGACCCTGAGATAATGACCTGAGCTGAAGGCAGAGGCTTTAACCCACTGAGCCATCCAGGCATCCCTGAATATAGCTTTTTAAAGTAAGTTTTAAATTTTAATTCCACTAGAGTTAACATACGGTACTATATTAGTTTTACTTATGCAATATAGTCATTCGGTAGTTTCATACCTCACCTTGTGCTCATCACGACAAGTACACTCCTTAATCCCCATCACGTGTTTCACTCATTCCCCACCCACCTGTCCTCTAGTAGCATCAGTTTGTGCTCCACAGTTAACAGTCTTTTTCTTGGCGTCTCTCTCTCTCATTTTCCCTTTGCTCATTTGTTTTGTTTCTTAAATTCCACATATGAGTGAAATTATATATTTGTCTTTCTCTGACTGACCTATTTGACTTAGCATAATACTCTCTAGCTCCATCCATGCTGTTACAAATGATAGGATTCCATTCATCAACTGATGAACACTTGGGCTGCTTCCATATCTTGGCTATTGTAAATAATGCTGCTATAAACAGCATTTTGAATTAGTGTTTTTGTATTTTGGGGGTAAATACCCAATAGTGTGATTACTGGATTGTAGGGTATTTTATTTTTAAATTTTTGAGGAACCTCCTTACCATTTTCCACAGTAGCTGCACCAGTTTGCATTCCCATCAGTAGTGCAGGGGGATTCCTTTTTCCCACATACTCACCAAAACTTGCTGTTTGTTGTGTTGTTGATTTTAGCTCTTTTGACAGGTGTGAGGTAATATCTCATTGTAGTTTTGATTTGCATTTCTCTGATGACTGATGTTGGTTATCTTTTCATGTGTCTCTTTGCCATCTGGATCCCTTCTTGGTGAAATGTCTGTTCGTGTCTTCTGCCCATATTTGATTGGATTATGTGTTTTGGGGGGATTGAGTTGTCTAAGTTCTTTATATCATTTGGATACTTACCCTTGATCATATGTGTCATTTGCAAATGCATTCCTCCATTCTGTAGGTTGCCTTTAGTTTTGTTGGTCGTTTCCTTGCTGTGCAGAAGCTTTGTATTTTTATGAAGGTCCCAGTAGTTTATTTTTGCTTTTGTTTCTCTTGCTTCAGGAGACCTACCTAGAAAAATGTGGCTAAGGGCAATGTCAGAGACATTATTGCCTGTGCTCTTCTAGGATTTCTAAGGTTTCCATTTTCACATTTAGGTCTTTAATCCATTTTGAGTTTATTTTTGTGTATGGTGAAAGAAAGTAGTCATTCTTTTATTTTTATTTATTTATTTTTTTAACATGTGCTCCACAACCAGCATGGAGCACAATGTGGGGCTTGAACTCACTACCCTGAAATCAAGACCTAAGCTGAAATTCGGAGTTGGATTCTTAATTGTCTGACCACCTAGGTGCCCCATGAAAGTAGTCATTGCTTTGCATGTAGTTGTCCACTTTTCCCGATGCCATTTGTTGAAGGGACTGTCTTTTTCACCATTCCATATTTATTCCTCCTTTATTGAAGATTAATTGACCATATTGTGGGTTTATTTCTGGGCTTTCTATTCTGTTCCATTGATCTATGTGTTTATTTTTATGCCAGTACCATACTACTGGTGGCATTATGACAGCTTTGTAATATAACTTGGTCTGGAATTGTGATCTCTCCAATTTTGAGATTGCTTTGGTTATTTGGGGGTCTTCTTTGGTTCCATACAAATTTTAGGATTATTTGTTCTAGCTCTGTGTAAAATGCTATTGGTATTTGATAGGGATTGCATTAAATCTGTAGATTGCTTTGGGCAGTATAGACATTAAAATTTTTTAAATTTAAATTCAGTTAATTAACATACAGTGTATTATTAGTTTCAGAGGTGGAATTCAGTGATTCAGCAGTCTTACAGAATACCCAGTGCTCGTTACATCACATGCCCTCCTTAATAGACATTTTTTTTCAAAGATTTTATTTATTTATTTGACACACAGAGAGAGAGAGAGATCACAAGTAGGCAGAGAGGCAGGCAGAGAGAGAGGAGGAAGCAGGCTCCCCGCCAAGCAGAGAGCCCAATGTGGGGCTCGATCCCTGGAGCCTGAGATCATGACCTGAGCCGAAGGCAGAGGCTTAACCCACTGAGCCACCCAGGTACCCCTCCTTAATAGACATTTTAACAGTATTTGTTCTTCCAATCCATAAACGTGGAACATCTTTCCTTTCTTTGTGTCATCTTGAATTTCTTTCATCAGTTGTTTATAGCTTTCATCGTAGGTCTTTTACCTCTTTGGTTTTTTATTCCTAGGTCTTTCATTGGTTTTGGTGTAGTGGTAAATAGGATTGTTCTCTTAATTTCACTTTCTGCTGCTTCATTATTAGTGTATAGAAATGCATCAGATTTCTCTCATGGATTTTGAATCCTGTGACTTTACTGAAATCAGTTATCAATTCTAGTAGTTTTTCAATAGCGCCTTTAGGATTTTCTCCATATAGTGTCTTGCCATCTGCAAATAGTGAGAGTTTACGTCTTCCTTACCAATTTAGGTACCTTTTATTTCTTTTTGTTATTTGATTGCTACAGCTAACACTTCCAGTACTATGTTGAATAAAAGTGGTGAGAATGGATATCCCTATTTGCCTGACCTTAGGGAAAAAGCTCAGTGTTTGCCCATTGAGTATGATGTTCACTGTGGGTTTTTCATGTAAGGCCTTTATTATGTTGAGGTATGTGCCCTCAGAACCTACTTTGTTATTGTTTTGGTTTGTTTCCTGGTTTTGTTTTTGTTTTTTTTTTTTTTAGAGAGAACACATGTGCGAGTGGGGAGGGACAGAGGGAGGGAGAGAGAAAATCTAAAACCAGATCCATGCTGACATGGGACTTTCACATTTCTGAGATCATGACCTGAGCTGAATTCAAGAGTTGGGTACTTAACCGACTGAGGCACCCATAGTGCCCCTGAACCTGCTTTGTTGAGGGCTTTTATCATGAATGGATGTTGTACTTTGTCACATGTTTTTTCTGCATCTATTGAAATGATCATATGGTTTTTATCCTTTTTCTTATTGATGTGATGTATGACACTGATTATTTTACTAATTTACTAATTTACTAATCTTGAGATTAAATTCCACTCTATCATGGTGTTAAATTCTTTTTTAAGGTATTGTTGGTTTTGGATTGCTAATATTCTGCTGAGGATTTTTTGCTTTATTTATTTTTTTATTCTCAATATAGTGCATACCTTCCTCTATGTCCATCACCCAGCCACCCCATCCCTCTCAACCCTGCTCCCCTCCAGCAACTCTCAGTTTGTTTCCTGAGATTAAGAGTCTCTTATGGTTTGTCTCCCTCTCTGGTTTCAGCTTGTTTCATTTTTGCCTCTCTTCTCCTGTGATCCTGTTTTGTTTCTCAAATTCCTTGTATCAGTGAGATCATATGAATCTTGCCTCTCTCTGATTGACTTATTTTGCTTAGCATAATACTCTCTAGTTCCATCCACGTGGTTGTAGATGACAAGATTCTTTTTTTTGGTGGCTGTGTAGTATTCCATTGTATATATATATGTGTATACACACACACACACACACACACACACACACACACACACACACAAACACATATACGTATATATACCACATCTTCTTTATCCATTTATCTGTTGATGGACATCTAGGCTCTTTTCATAGTTTGGCTATGGTGGATATCGCCACTATAAACATTTGGGTATACATGTCCCTTCAGATCACTACATTTGTATCTTAAGGGTAAATACCCAGTAGTGCAATAGCTGGGTTGTAGTATTTTAAACTTTTTGAGGAACCTCCGTACTGTTTTCCAGAGTGGCTGCACCAACTTGCATTCCCACCAACAGTGTAGGAGGGTTCCCCTTTCTCTGCATCCTCACCAACACCTGTTATTCCCTGACTGGTTATTTTTAGCCATTCTGACTGGTGTGAGGTGGTCTCTCACTGTGGTTTTGATTTGGTATCGAGTGATGCTGAGCACCTTTTCAAGTGTCTGTTGGCCGTTTGGATGTGTTCTTTGCAGAAATGTCTGTTCCTACATTTCTTGATTGGATTATTTGTTCTTTGGGTGTTGAGTTTGATAAGTTCCTTGTAGATTGTGGATACTAGCCCCTTATCTGATATGTCATTTGCAAATATCTTCTCCCATTCTGTCAGTTGATGTTTGGTTTTAGTGACTGTTTCCTTTGCTGTGCAGAAACTTTTGATCTTGATGAAATCCTAGTAGTTCATTTTTGCCCTTGCTTTGTCCTGCTTTGTTGAAGATAAGTTGACCATAGAGTTGAGGGCCCATTTCTGGGCTCTCTATTCTTTTCCATTGATCTATGTATCTGTTTTTATGCTAGGACCATACTGTCTTGATGATTATAGCTTTGCCGTTAGAGCTTGAAGTCTGGAATTGTGATGCTGCCAACTTTGGTTTTCTTTTTCACGACTTCTCTGGCTATTCGGGGTCATTTCTGGTTCCATACAAATTTTAGAATTATTTGTCCCATTTCTTTGAAAAAGGTTGATGGTATTTTGATAGGGATTGTATTAAATGTGTAGATTGTTCTAGGTAGCATAGACATTTTCACAATATTTATTTTTCTAATCCATGAGCATGGAACATTTTTGCATTTCTTTGTGTCTTCCTCCATTTCTTTCATGAGTACTTTGTAGTTTTCTGAGTACAAATTCTTTGCCTCTTTGGTTGTCCTAGGTATCTTATGGTTTGGGGTACAGTTGTAAATGGGATCAACTCCTTAATTTCTTTATCTTCTGTCTTGTTGGTGCGTAGTAATGCAACTGATTTTTGTGTGTTGACTTTATATCCTCACATATTACTGAATTCCTGTATGAGTTCTGGCATTTTTGGAGTATTTTGGGTTTTCCACATAAAGAATTGTATCATTTGCAAAGAGTGAGAGTTTGACTTCTTTGCCTATTTAGATGCCTTTTATTTCTTTTTGTTGTCTGATTGCCGAGGCTAGGACTTAGAGTACTACGTTGAATAGCAGTGGTGATGTGGACAGTCCTGCCGTGTTCCTGACCTTAGGGGAAAAGCTCTCAGTTTCTCCCCATTGAGAATGATATTTGTTGTGGGTTTTTCATAGATGGTTTTTATCATACATTGTGAAGAGTTTTGATCAAGAAAGGATGCTGTACTTTATCAAATGCTTTTTCAGTGTCTATTGAGAGTATCATATGATTCTTGTTCTTTCTTTTATTAATGTATTGTATCACATTGATTGATTTGCAGATGTTGGACCAACCTCGCAGCCCAGGAATAAATCCCACTTGGTCATGATGAATAATCCTTTTTTTTTTTTTTTTTTAAGATTTTATTTATTTATTTGACAGATAGAGATCACAAGTAGGCAGAGAGAGAGAGAGAGAGAGTGGAGGAAGCAGGCTCCCTGGGGAGCAGAGAGCCCAATGTGGGGCTTGATCCCAGGACCCTGAGATTATGACCTGAGCCAGCCACCCAGGCTCCCCTAATCCTTTTAGGATATCGTTGGATCCTATTGGCTATTATTTTGGTGAAAGTTTTCACATCCGTGTTCATCAGGGATATTGGTCTGTAATTCTCCTTTTTGATGGGGTCTTTTGTCTGGTTTTGGGATTGAAGTAATGCTGGCCTCATACAATGAGTTTGGAAGTTTTCCTTCCATTTCCATTTTTTGGAACAGTTTCAGGAACATAGGTATTAATTCTTCTTTAAATGTTTTGTAGAATTCCGCTGGGAAGCCATCTGGCCCTGGGCTCTTGTTTGTTGGGAGATTTTTGATGACTGCTTCAGTCTCCTTACTGGTTTTGGGTCTGTCTAGGTTTTCTATTTATTCCTGGTTCAGTTTTGGTAGTTTATATGTCTCTTGAAATGCATCCATTTCTTCGATATTGTCAAATTTGCTGGTGTATAGTTGCTCATAATATGTTCTTATAATTGTTTGTATTTCTTTGGTGTTGGTTGTAATCTCTCCTCTTTCATTCATGATCTTATTAATTTGGGTCCTTTCTCTTTTCTTTTGGAGAAGTCTGGCCAGGGCTTTCACAATCTTATTAATTCTTTTAAAGAAACTGCTCCTAGTTTTATTGATTTGTTCTACTGTTCTTTGGTTTCTATTTCATTGATTTCTGCTCTGATCTTTATGATTTCTCTTCTCCTGCTGGGTTTAGGCTTTCTTTGCTTTCTTTCTCCAGCTCCTTTAGGTATAGGGTTAGGTTGTGTACTTGAGACCTCTCTTGTTTCTTGAGAAAGGCTTGTATCGCTATATACTTTCCTCTCAGGACTGCCTTTGCTGTGTCCCACAGATTTTTTTTTTTTTTTAAAGATTATTTATTTATTTATTTATTTGACAGAGAGTGAGATCACAAGCAGATGGAGAGGCAGGCAGAGAGAGAGAGAGAGGGAAGCAGGCTGCCTGCTGAGCAGAGAGCCCGATGCGGGACTCGATCCCAGGACCCTGAGATCATGACCTGAGCCGAAGGCAGCGGCTTAACCCACTGAGCCACCCAGGCGCCCCTGTCCCACAGATTTTGAACAGTGGTGTTTTCATTATCATTTCTTTCCTGAATTTTTTCAATTCTTTAATTTCCTGGTTGACCCATTCATTCTTTAGTAGGATGCTCTTTAGCTGCCATGTATTTAAGTTCTTTCCAACTTTCCTCTTGTTGAGTTCTAGTTTCAAAGCATTCTGGTCTACAAACATGCAGGGAATGATCCCAATCTTTCGGTAATGGCTGAGACCTGACTTATAACCCAGGATGTGATCTATTCTGGAGACTGTTCCATGTGCACTAGAGAAGAATGTGTATGCTGTGGCTTTGGGATGGAATGTTCTGAATATATCTGTGATGTCCATCTGGTCCGGTGTGTAATTTAAAGCTTTTATTTCCTTGTTGATCTTTTGCTTAGATGATCTGTCTATTTCCGTGAGGTGGGTGTTATTGGGATGTGTTTCTTTGGTTTTGTTATTAATTGGTATATAATTGGCTGTTCCCATGTTAGGGGCATAGATATTTAAAATTGTTAGATCTTCTTGTTGGACAAACCCTTTAAGTATAATATAGTGTCCTTCCTCATCTTGTATTACAGTCTTTGGCTTCAAATCTAACTTATCTGATATAAAGATTGCCACCCAGCTTTCTTTTGATGTCCTTTAACTTGGTAAATTGTTTTTCACCCCCTCACTTTAAATCTGGAGGTGTCTTTGGGTCTAAAATGAATTTCTTGCAGCCAGCATATTGATATTTTGTTTTTTGGTTTTGTTTGTTTGTTTGTTTGTTTAAAATCCATTCATATACCCTGTGTCTTTTGATTGGGGCATTTAGCCCATTTACATTCAGGGTAACTATTGAAAGATATGAATTTAGTGCCATTGTATTGCCTGTAGGAAGACTGTTACTGTATATTGTCTCTGTTCCTTTCTA
The DNA here is from genome assembly GCF_011764305.1 of Mustela putorius furo. Lineage (NCBI taxonomy): Eukaryota > Metazoa > Chordata > Mammalia > Carnivora > Mustelidae > Mustela > Mustela putorius. The sequence goes on along the minus strand of NW_025421987.1, from coordinate 105,399,853 downwards.
GTCTATGTTACTTTTAGGCTCCCTCTTTGCTTAGGAGACCTTTTTCAATATTTCCTGTAGGGCTGGTTTGGTGTTTGCAAATTCTTTTAGTTTTTGTTTGTCCTGGAAGATCTTTATCTCTCCTTCTATTTTCAATGACAGCCTAGCTGAATATAGTATTCTTGGCTCCATATTTTTCTTGTTTAGTGCTCTGAATATATCATACCAGTCCTTTCTGGCCTGCCAGGTCTCTGTGGATAGGTCTAAGGTCTACTGTCAATCTAATATTTCTACCATTGTAGGTTACAGACTGGTTTCTGAGCTGCCTTCAGGATTTTCTCTTTGTCACTGAGACTTCTAAGTTTTACTATTAGATGATGTGGTGTGGACCTATTTTTACTCATTTTGAGGGGGGTTCTTGTGCCTCCTGGATTTTGATGCTTGTTTCCTTCCATACATTAAGGAATTTGCCTGCTATAATTTGCTCCATTATACCTTCTGCCCCCTTCTCTCCTTCTGGGATCACAATTATTCTAATATAGTTTCATCTTATGGTATCACTTACCTCTCACATTCTTCCCGTGTGATCCAGTAGTTGTTTATCTCTTTTTCTCATTCTCAGCTTCTTGATTTTCCATCATTTGGTCTTCCATATCACTAATTGTCTCTTCTGCCTCATTTATCCTAGCAGTGAGAGCCTCCATTTTTTATTGCACCTTCCTAATAGCCTTTTTTATTTCAACTTAGTTAGATTTTAGTTCTTTAATTTCTTCAGAAAGGGATTTTATTTCTCCAGAAAGCGTTCTTTAGCATGTTCTATGCTTTTTCTCTTTACAATCATCATTCTGAATTCTAATCCTGACATCTTACTAATATCCATATTGATAGGGTCCCCAGCAGTCTGTCCTGCCTCTTGTTCTTTTATTTGAGGTGAGTTTTTTTGCCTTGTCATTTTATCCACAGAAGGCTAGATGAATGAGAGAACAAAATGTTAGAAGGGTAACAACAACCCCAGAAAAATATACACTAGCCAAAACAGAAGAGACCCGAAATTAGGGGGAGAAGAAAGGGAAAAAAATATGATTAGGCTGATGAACAGAACAGAGCCACATACTTGATTTTGGGTGTGTTTTGTTGTGTTAAAAGAAACTGCCTGCCAGAATTTTAAAGAAGGAGAAACTTACATATATATAAAAATAATGATAAACCCAGTAAGGGATGCAATATGACTGTAAAGATGAAAATTAAAGATTTTTAAAAAGGAATTGATAAGAAGTTGGTTGAACAAAGAAAAAAAAGAGAGAATGTGATTAGGCTGGAGATTGGATGGTTTTTTTACTTCTATGTTCATGAGGGATATTGACCTGTAGTTCTCTTTTTTGGTGGTGTCTTTATCTGGTTTTGGTGTCAGGGTGATACTGGTCTCAAAGACTGAATTTGGGTTTTCCTTAATCCTCTGTTTTTGGAGTAGTATGAGACTAGGTATTAACTCTTCTTTTTTTTTTTTTTTTTAAATATTTTATTTATTTATTCGACAGAGAGATCACAAGTAGGCAGAGAGGCAGGCAGAGAGAGAGGAAGAGAAGCAGGCCCCCCGCCGAGCAGAGAGCCTGATGCGGGGCTTGATCCCAAGACCCTGGGATCATGACCTGAGCCGAAGGCAGAGGCTTTAACCCACTGAGCCACCCAGGCGCCCCGGTATTAACTCTTCTTTAAATGTTTGTCACACTCACCTGTGAAGCTCTCAGGTCCTGGACTTTTGTTTGTTGGGATTACTGACTCTGTTTCTTCACTAGTTATCAGCCTATTCAGATTTTCTCTTCCTGCTTCACTTTGGTAGGTTATAGGTTTCTAGGAATTTATCCATTTCTTCTAGGTAGTCCAGTTTGTTGGCATGTGATTTTTCATAATGTGTTACAGTTGTTTGTATATCTGTGGTATTGGGTGTTATTTCTCCTCTTTCATTTGTTTCTGTGTTTGAGACCTCTTCCTCTCTCTCTCTTCTTTTTTTTGTCTTAAAAAAATTTTTTTAAATTTAATTTTAATTTAATTTAATTTTTTTAAACTTAATTATTTGAGAGAGTGAGGGAGAGTGGGAAAGAATTTCAAGCTGACTCCCAGGTGAGCATGGAGTGTGATGTTGGGCTCAGTTTCACAACCCTGAGATTGTGACCTGAGCTGAGCTGAAATCAAGAATCAGATGCTTAACTGACTGAGTTACTGAGGCACTCCTCTCTGTCATTTTTAAAATTTTTAAAATATTTTATTCGTTTATTTGAGAGAGAGAGAGCGGGAGTGTGTGCAGGTTGGGCGAGGAGCAGAGGGAGAGGAATAAGCAGATTCTACACCGAATATGGAGTCTGACATGATCAGTCCCGCCACCCTGAGATCATGATCTGAGCCAAAATTGAGAGTTGGATACTCAACCGACTGAGTCACCTGGGTACCCCCTGCCCCCCGACCTTTTGAAAAATGAATTTGGCTTGCAGTTGATCTTTTCAAAGAACTGGCTCCTGATTTCATTAATCAGTACTATTGTTTTAGTTTCTACATCATTTATTTCTATTCTTAGCTTATTATTTCATTCCTTCTGCTGATCTGAGGTTTTTTCTTTTTCTAGCTCCTTCCTGTGTAATGTTAGGTTCTTTATCTGAGAATTTTCTTGCTTCTTGAAGTATTGCTATCAACTTCCCTTTTAGAATTGCTTTTGCTGCATACCCCAAATTTTGGACTGTTGTGTTTTCATTTTCATGTAATTTTTTATTTCTTCTTTGATTTCTTGGTTGACACATTTGTTGTTTAATAGCATATTATTTAACCTTCATGTATTTGTGTTCCTTCCATGTTTTTTTCTTGTGGTTGATTTTTAGTTTTATAGTATTGTGGTTGGAAAAGGTGTATGATCTGACTTTAATCTTTCTGAATTTGTGACTTTGTGGTCTAATATGAGATCTGTTCTGGAGAATGTTCCATGTTTACTTAAAAAGAATGTGTATTCTGTTTTATGATGGAATGTTCTGAATATATATGTTAAATCCATCTGGTCCAGTGTTCATTCTAAGCCACTGTTTCCTTGTTGAGTTTCTGTTTGGATGATCTGTCCATTGATGTAAGTGGGGTGTTAATATGACCTACTATTATTGTGTTACTGTTGATTATTTCCTTTATGTTAGTAACTGTTTTATGTATTTGGGTGCTCCCATATTGTGTGTGTAAATATTTACAACTGTTATAGCCTATTGTTGGAGTCTCTGACTGTTGTGGGGCGTGGTTCATCCCCAGCGGGGGTGGGGGGGTGGAGGTGTATTTTAACCAGGTGTCTGCTGATCTGCTGGCAAATTAAGACCTGCTTTTGTTGCCGGAACTGAGGTCCTGGAGAATGTGCTGGTGGGGAGATGAGTTGGTAGAGTTTGTGTCAGTCTTCTGGGGTACTGAAGCAAGTCTGGGATGGATGAATCCACTGAAGCATGGAGGAAGCAGGGCTTGGTATAAGCATGTTAGTGTCCACACTGAGCTGGTTCCTTCAATGGCCTTGTGTTTATGCTGGGGGTTTGGGGGAGGGAAATGGTGCATGATAGTTTCTGGAAGGGTGTCCCCTTGATCCCTACCTCTCTGGGTCATGCTCTGAAATAGTAAATCACTCTCCCTCTTGTTTGCCCTCATTGTTTTTCAAATTGCTGTTTCCAGGCTGTATGTCCATCTGGTGTTTGTTGTGTTGTCCTTAAGGGTGGGGACTCTGCTTCCTAAGGCCCTTTGGGCTCTCCCAGAGCCCAGCCCTCCAGTTATTAAAATTCCAGGCTTTAAGTTCTGCTGATTTTAAGAATGCAAAAAAATCCAGCCCCTTTCAATTTCAAAGCCAAATACTATGGGGAGTCATCTTCCCTGTATGGGCTTCTCAGCATAAAAGTCTGTTTTTCTCCCTTCCCCAGCCACTGGCTTCCTCCTGACCATGGTTGGCCATGGTCTGTTTCTCTCCCAACTGTGTCTTTGTCTTTCCTATGTTCTTTGACGCGTCCTATCCTTTACCTTTAGTTGTGGAATTTGTTCTTCCAGTCTTCAGATTGTTTTCTGGGTTACTTACACTGATGTGTTATCTTCTTGTATCCATGGGATAAGGTGAGCTTAGAGTCCTTTGACTCTCCTGTCTTCTCCAAATAATGATTACATGAAATAGTTCTGTCTTTTCCTTTGCAGTTATTTTATGCTCTTTCTTTCTCTTGTCCAACTGCGTGTCTTTAACTCCATATTTTGTCAAATGCAGTGATGAGTAATGGTTGTGATTGTGGGCATACTTGTCTTATTCCTGATTTCAGAGAATGTAATTAGTGTTTTCTAGTTTTATCTTTTTTCATGTAAAAAGAGCTTCAACTGTTTCTTATTTTAATTTTTGGTTTTTGTTTACTTGTTTTTTCTTAAATCAGGGATTCCTTTTGAAAATCTTTAAATGCCTTTGAGCATTTATGGAAATGATTTTTTTCCTGGATCTGTTTATAAATCTTAATAGATTTACTAATATCAAATTATATGTACATTCCTGAAGTAAGCCTTATTTGTTGTATTTTGTTACTATTTCATTTTGGATATTTATGTCAATATCATATGATATTAGGTGTTTTTTGTTTGTTTGTTTGTTTTAGGTGTTTTAAACTCAGTTTTTTTGGTGTCCATAGTGTGCTTATTTTTCATATATTCGTCTATTAGGGCTGCCATAACAAAATACCAGAGACTGGATTGCATACACAACAGACACTCATTTTCTTACATTTTTGGAGGCTAGAAATCCCAGACCAGTGTTTCAACAGGCTTCATTTCTGATGAAGCTTGTCTTCCTGGAGTGCAAATGGCTGTTGTCTTGCTGTGTCCTGATGTGGCCTTTTGTCTGTGTGTCAAGGAAAGAACTCTCTAGTGTCTGATAGAACTGGTGTCATCATAAGAAGAGAACAGATTAGGGCACCACCCTTATGACCTCATCTAAATAACTTTAAATAGCTCCTTATGGACTCTGTTACCAAATGTAGTCACATTGGGGATTAGACTTCAACATATGAATTTGGGGTGATGGTTCACAAGTCTTAAGTGTCATTAAAAAATTTTGCAGATTTTCTTTTTCTAGGCCCTGAAATTATTTAAATGGCATTAGAATTATTTGCTTTTAGAGATTTGGTCGAAAATTTCCTGTGATATTGAATTGTCAGGACCTAGTGCTTTTTTTTTGTCAGGGAGGAGTGGCTTTTTATAGCTTCCCCTGTTCTTTAATGTTATTGGCTCTTTATTCTTTGGGGTCAGGTTTGGTAATTTTTTCTTTAATTATCTATTTTTTCCAGGCTTTCAGTTTTATCTGAATAGGGTTATCCATAGTAGTCTTATAAGATGAGTGAATTCTACTAGAGTGGTTTTCTCCTCTGACATTTCTTGTTTTAGGTGTTTTTCATTCATTTGTATTCAGGTATAGTTGACATACAGCATTATATTCATTTCAGGTGTGCAACATAGGGGACAACTCTGTACATTATGCTCTGCTCCCCATATGTGTAGCTACCATCTCTCATGACAGAGAGCTATTCCAATACTTTTGACTATATTCCCTGTGCTGTACCTTTAATCCTCATGACTTATTTATTCCTGACTGGAAGCCTATACCTCCCACTCCTTGTCACCCATTTGGCCCATTCCGTACACCCCTCCCCTCTGGCACCTATCAATTCTCTGTATTTACAGTTCTGTTTCTGCTTTTTTGTTTATTTTATTTCTTAGACTCCATGTATAAATGAAAACCTATGGTATTTGACTTTCTCTGTCTGACTTAATTCACTTACCTCATAGGTCCATCCATATTATTGCAAATAGGAGGATCTCATTCTTTTGTATGGCTGAGTAATTTACCACCATATACAATATACCACATCTTTATCCATTCATTTTTTAAGGTTGTTTTTTCATTTATCATTCTTAAAAAATTTTTAATTCAGTTAATTAACATATAATGTATTATTGGTTTCAGAGGTACAGGTCTGTGATTCATCAAGTCCTATATAATATCCAGTGCTCATTATATCTCATGACCTCCTAATGTCCATCACCCAACATGTAACACAGTTACATGTTACCCCATCCCCTCACTCCTCTTCCCTCCAGCAACCCTCTTTGCTTCCTATGATCAAGAGTCTCTTATGGTCTCTCACCCTCCCTGGCTTTGTCATTTTATTTTTTTCCTCTCTTTCCCTGTGATCCTGTTTTGTTTCTTAATTTCCACAAATCCATGAGATCATTGGATAATTGTCTTTCTCTGATTGACTTATTTCACTTAGCATAATACCCTGTAGTTCCAGCCGTGTCATTGCAAATGGCAAGATTTTGTTTTTTTTTGATGGGTGAATAATATTCGTGTGTGTGTGTGTGTATGTGTGTCACATCATCTTTATCTATTCATCTGTTGATGGACATCTAATCTCCTTCCATAGTTTGGCTATTGTGGACATTGCTGATCCCCTTGGGATCACTACATTTGTATCTTTGGGGAAAATACCTAGTAGTGCAATTGCTGTGTCCTAGGGTAGCTCTATTATTAACTTTTTAAGGAACCTCCATTCTGTTTTCCAGAGTGGCTGCACCAGCTTACATTCCTACCAACAGTGGAAGAGGGTTCCCCTTTCCCTGCATCCCCACCAACATCTGCCATTTCTTGTCTTGTTAGTTTTAGTCAGTCTCATATGAGTGGTGTCTCATTGTGGTTTTGATTTGTATTTCTCTGATGCTGAGTGATGTTGACCATTTGTTCCTTGTGTGTGTTGGCCATTTCTCTTTGGAGAAATGTCTGTTCATGTTTTTTGCCCATTTCTTGACTGGATTTTTTGGTTTTCAGGTGTTTAGTTTTATATGATCTTTATAGATTTTGGATATCAGCCCTTTATCTGCTTTGTTATTTGTAAATAACCTCTCCCTTTTGCTGTTTGTCTTTTGGTTTTGTCAGCTGTTTGCTTGGCTGGGCAAAACTATCTTGATGAAGTCCCAACAGTTCATTTTTGCCTTTATATCCCTTGCTTTTAGTTCTGTGTCTAGCAGGAAGTTGCTGCAGCTGAGGTCAAGATGTTGCTGCTTGTGTTCTCCTCAAGGATTTAGATGGATTCTTGTTTCACATTGAGGTCTTTCATCCGTTTTGAGTCTATTTTTGTGTATGGTACAAGGAAATAGTTCAGTGTCATTCTTCCGTATGTGGCTGTCCAGTTTTCCCAACACCATTTTTTGAAGACACTTTCTTTTTTCCATTGGATATTCTTTCCTGTTTTGTCAAAGATTAGCTGGTCGTAGAGTTGAGGGTCCATTTCTGGGTTTTCTATTTTGTTCCATTGATCTGTGTGTCTATTTTTTATTTATTTATTTTTTTGCTAGTACCATACTGTCTTGATGATTATGGCTTTGCAATAAACTTGAAGTCTAAATTGTGATGCCACCATCTTTGTTTTTCTTTTTCAACATTCCTCTGGCTATTCGGGGTCTTTTCTGGTTCCATACAAATCTTAGGATTATTTGTTCCAGCTCTGTGATAAATGCTAATGGTATTTTGATAGGGATTGCATTGAATGTGTAGATTGCTTTGGGTATCTTTGACATTTTCACAATATTTGTTCTTTAATCCATGAGCATGGAGTGTTTTTACATTTCTTTACAGCTTCTTTAATTTCTTTCATGAGTGTTCTATAGTTTTCAGAGTACAGATCCTTTGCCTCCTTGGTTAGGTTTATTCCTAGATATCTTATGGTTTAGGGTGCAACTATAAATGGGATTGATTCCTTAATTTCTCTTTCTTCTGTCTCATTGTGGGTGTAGAAATGCAACTGATTTCTGTGCATTGATTTTATATTCTACCACGTTGCTGGATTCCTGTATGAATTCTAGCAGTTTTGGGGTGGAGTCTTCTGGGTTTACTGCGTAGAATACATGTCATCTGCAAAGAGTGAGAGTTTGACTTCTTCTTTGCTGATTCAAATGACTTTTATTTATTTTTTGTTGTCTGATTGTTGAGGCTAGAACTTCTAGTTCTAGTTCTAGTTCTGTGTTGAGCAACAGTGGTGATAGTAGATATCCCTGCTGTGTTCCTGACCTTAGGGGGAAAAGCTCTCAGCTTTACCCCATTAAGAATGATATTGTGGGCTTTTTAAATGTCTTTTTATGATATCAAGGTCTGTTCCCACTACCCCTACACTATGAAGAGTTTTAAGAAAGTATGCTGTATTTTGTCAAATGATTTTTCTGTATATTTTGAGAGGATCATATAGTTCTTGTTCTTTCTCTTATTAATGTATTGTATCACACTGATTGATTTCCAGATGTTGAACCAACCTTGTAGCCCAGGAATAAATCCTACTTGGTCGTGGTGAATAATCTTTTTAATGTAATGTTATTCGTATTAGCTAGTATCTCGGTGAGAATTTTTGTATCCTTGTTCATCAGGGATATTGGTCTGTAATTCTCCTTTTTGATGGGGTCTTTTACCTGGTTTGGGATTGAGGTAATGCTGGCCTCATACAATGAGTTTGGAAGTTTTCCTTCCTTTTCCATTTTTTCCCCCAATTTTATTTTTTGAGGCAGCTTCTGAGGAATAGGTATTAATCCTTCTTCAAATGTTTTGTAGAATTCTTCTGAGATTCTGTCTGGCCCTGGGCTCTTGTTTTTGGGAGATTTTTGATGACTGCTTCAGTCCCCTTACTGGTTCTGAGTCTGTTCAGGTTTTCTGTTTCTTCCTGGTTCAGTGTTGGTAGTTTATATGTCTCTTGGAATGCATCCATTTCTTCCAGATTGTCAAATTTGCTGGTGTATAGTTGCTCATAATATGTTCTTATAATTGTTTGTATTTCTTTGGTGTTGGTTGTAATCTCTCCTCTTTCATTCATGATCTTATTAATTTGGGTGCTTTCTCTTTTCTTTTTGATAATTCTGGCCAGGGGTTTATTGATCTTACTCTTTTAAAACACCAGCTCCTAGTTTCGTTGATTTGTTCTACTATTCTTTTGGTTTTTATTTCATTGATTGCTGCTCTGATCTTTATGATTTCTCTTCTCCTGCTTGGTTTAGGCTTTCTTTGCTGTTCTTTCTCCAGCTCCTTTAGGTGTAGCATTAGGTAGTGTATTTAAGACTTCTCTTGTTTCTTGAGAAAGGCTTGCATTGCTATATACTTCGCACTTAGAACTGTCTTTGCTCCATCTCAAAGATTTTGAACAGTTGTGTCTTCATTTCCATTCGTTTCCATTAATTTTTTAAATTCCTTTTTAATTTCCTGGTTGACTCATTCATCCCTTAGTGGGATGGTTTTTAGCCTCCATGTATTTGAGTTCTTCCAAATTTCCTCTTGTGATTGAGTTCCAGTTTCAAAGTATTGTGGTCTGAAAATATGCACGGAATGATCCCAGTCTTTTGGCACCAGTTGAGACTTGATTTGTGACCCAGTATGTGATCTATTTGGGACTGTTCTGTATGTACTTGAGAAGAACTTGTATTCTGTTCCTTTAGGATGGATTGCTCTGAATATATCTGTGAAGTCCATCTGGTCCAGTGTGTCATTCAAAGCCCTTATTTCCTTGTTGATCTTCTGCTTAGATGATCTGTCCATTGCAGTGAGTGAGGTGTTCGCTTCCCCTACTATTACTGTATTATTATCAGTGTTTCTTTAATTTTGTCATTAATTGGTTTAAGTGGATGCTTCCATGTTAGGGGCATAAATATTTACAATTGTTAGATCTTCTTGTTGTATAGACCTTTTATGTGTGATATAGTGTCTTTCCTCATCTATTACAGTCTTTGCTTTAAAATCTAATTTTTCTGACATAAGGATCGTACTCCAGTTTTCTTTTGTTGTCCATTAGCAGGATAAATGGTCTTTCACCCTTCATGTTCAATGTGGATGTGTCTTTGGGTCTAAAATGAGTCTCTTACAACACCAATGAATCTTTCTTTTTTATCCTGTCTGATAACCTGTGTCTTTTGATTGTGGGACTTAACCCATTTTTCTTCAGCATAACTGGTAAAGGATATGAATTTAGTGCCATTTTATTGCCTGTAAAGTCACTGTTTCTATAGATTGTCTCTGTTCTTTTCTGGTCTGTGCTACTTTGGGCTCTTACTTTGCTTAGATTGCCCATGTAATGTTTCTTGTAGGGCTGGTTTAGTGATTACTTTGGAAGCTCTTTCTCTCTCCTATCTGAATGACAGCCTTGCTGGATAAAGTATTCTTGCCTGCATATTTTTCTCATTTAGCACCCTGAATATATCATGCCAGTCCTTTCTGGCTGCAAGGTCTCTGTGGATAGGTCTGCTGCAAGACTAATATTTCTACACTTGTAGGTTAAGAACTTCTTGCCCTGAGCTGTTTTCAGGATTTTCTCTTTGTCTTTGAAGCTTCACTATTATATGTAGAGGTGTTGACCCTTTTTTATTGATTTCGAGGGGGGTTCTCTGTGCTTCCTGGACTTGAGTGCCTATGTCCTTACCCAGTTCTAGGAAATTCTCAGGTGTAATTTGCCCCAGTGTACCTCTACCCACCCCCTTCTCTCCTCTTCTGGGATCCCAGTTATTCTAATACTGATTTGCTTTATGGTATCACTTATCTCTTGAGTTCTTCCTTCCTGGTCCTATAGTTGTAATTTGCCCCAGTGTACCTCTACCCACCCCCTTCTCTTTCCTCTTCTGGGATCTCAGTTATTCTAATACTGATTTGCTTTATGGTATCACTTATCTCTTGAGTTCTTCCTTCCTGGTCCTATAGTTGTTTATGTCTCAGCTTCATTATTCTCCACCATTTTGTCTTCTATGTCATCAATGCTCTCTTCTGCCACATTTATCCTAGCAGTTAGAGCCTCCATTTTTTATTGCATCTCATTAATAGCCTTGTTGATTTCAACTTGATTAGATTTTAGTTCTTTTATTTCTCCAGAAAGGGATTCTCTGGTGTCTTCTATGCTTTTTTCAAACCCAGGTAGTATCTTTATAATAGTTATTTTGAACTCTTATTCTCACATTTTATTTCTGTCCATACTGACTAGGTCTTCAGCAGTCAGTACTGCCTCTTATTTTCCTTTTTGAGGTTTTTCTGTCTTGTCATTCTTTCCAGAGAAGAATAGGTGACTGAGAGAACAATATATGAAAGTAGGAAAAATGACCCCAGAGAAATATAAACTAAACAAACCAGAAGAGAACCAAAAGTGAAAAGAAAATTTAAAAAAAAAGGAAAAAAAGAGTGAAGCAGAGTATTATCAGACAGTTGAGCAAGACAGATATACTAGATCCTGGGTGTATTTTGGTTTGTTTGTTACAAAACTAGACCCCAAAATTGTAAAGACAGGAAAAGTTATCTATCTATCTATCTATCTACATATGAATAAAGTTATATATATATTATTTATATATTATTAAAGTATATATAATTATTAAAATTATATGTATATTTTTATATAAGTTATATATATATATGAATAAAATTAAATAATATGAGAGACTAGAACCTAACTGTAAAAATGGCAATTGAAAAAGACCTTAAAAAGTTGTTAAAGTAGGAATTGGTTGGAAAGGAAAAAGAAAAAAAAATGGAAAGACTAAAGAATCATGAGGGAAAAACCGTGAATTCTATATACTATTTTCCCCTAGCATTGGAGTTTTGCAATTTTGCGTGATCATTAAACTTGGTGTTAGCCAGATTTTCTTGCTGATCTTCCAGGGGAGGAACCTGTTGTACTGATTCTCAGTGTCTTTGCCTCAGGGGAGTTCCACGCCCTTGCCAGGGGGCTGGGTTAAGTCAGTGCCTCCAGCTTGCTCTATGCAGCTTTTGTTCCCTGAAGGCTTTCTGAGGTGCTTTAGAGGATGAGAATGAAAATGGCAACCTCCTATCTCCAGCCCAGAACCAAAAGCTCCCACCCCTCCACTCATCTGTGCACCCTCAGGGAAAAGCAGTCAGTCACTCTTGCCTCCGTGTTTACCCAGCCTGTAACTGAGCATTTTTATCTCAGGGATGCTACACCTTTCAAATCTCCAAACTTAGCAGACTCCTGTGGTGTGCTCCCCTGCTGCTCCTCCTGGCGGAGGGAGTGGAGCGTCTTTCTGAGGTTCTGATCTTGCTGGGCCTCTGCTTGGAGAGCAGTCTCCCAATTGAGCCATGGTTCACGGTTTATGGCAGCTTGGAGCTGATAGCCCACTCCTCACTTCCCCGATTGCACCTGATTTGCTGCTCTGATGTCTGGGACCTCTGCTGCACTCAGGCATCCCTGGTCTTCCTGAGACCACAGTGTCCCACCTAGGATTCTGCTCTCCTTCACCACCTAAGTGCCTTTCAGGTGGGGACATTCCTCATCTAAGCAGACTTTTAGGTGATTTTGCACTTTGCTGATAATATATCACTTTCCAGTAGCCGGCTTATGGAAGCTCCCTCCTCCTTCAGTTTATCTTTATATATATATATATATATATATATATATATATAGTTTGGTATCTTGGTGTCAAGTTGTGTAAGTTTTTTCATACTTTGGATATTAACCCCTTGTTGAATATATAATTTGCAAATATCTACTCCCATTGCCTTTTAGTTTTGTTAATCATTTCCTTTGCTGTGCAAAAGCTTTTTTATTCTGGTAGTCCCAATAGTTTATTTTTGCTTTTTTTCCCTTGCCTGAGGAGACACATCTAGACAAATGATGCTAAGCCTGAGGTCAAAGAAATTACTGGCTTTCTTCTAATAGCGATATAGTTTCAGGTCTCACATTTGTTTGTTTGTTTGTTTGTTTATTTATTTTTATTTAATTTATTTGACAGAGATCACAAGTAGGCAGAGGGGCAGGCAGATAGAGAGGGAGAAGCATGGTCCTGCTGAGCAAAGAGCCTGATGTGGGGCTTGATCCCAAGATCCTGAGATCATGACCTGAACTGAAGGCAGTGACTTAACTCACTGAGCCACCCAGATGCCTCCAGGTCACACATTTAGGTGTTCAATTTATTTAGGTTTCTTTTTGTCTATGGTTTAAAAAGTGATTGATTCTTTTCAACATGGTGGTTTGGTTTTCCATACCACTTATTGAAGAAACTTTTTTCCCCCATTTATCATAGATTAAATGACCTTGTAAGTGAGAGTTTATTTTTTGGGCTGTCTGTTCTCTTCCACTGATCTGTTTGTTATTTTTTGCCAGTACCATACTGTCTAGATTATTACAGCTTTGTGGTATAATTTGAAATCTGGCTTTGTGCCATCCCCAGCTTTGTTCTTTCTCCAGATTGTTTTGGCTATGGGTCTTTTGCGGTTCCAAATGAATTTTAGGATAATTTGTCCTAGTATTGTGAAACTACTGTTGTTATTTTGGTACAGATTGCATTGAAATTTTAGGTTGCTTTGGGTAACATGGACATTTTACCAATATTTATTCTTCCAATCCATGAGCATGGAATATCTTTCCATTTGTTTGTGTCATCTTTAATTTCTTTTGTCAGTGTTTTAGTTTTCAGGGTTACTCGTCTTTCACCTCCTGCCAAGTTTATTTTTGGGCATTTTATTCTTTTTGGTGCAGTTGTAAATGAAATTAGTTTCTTAATTTCTCTGCTACTTTGTTATTAGTATATAGAAGTACAAAAGATTTTTGTATGTTAATTTTGTATTCTGCAACTTTACTGAATAAATCTATTCTAATAGTTTTTTGATGGAGTCTTTAGGATATTCTCTGTGTAGTATCATTTTATCTGCAAATCATGACCGTTTTACTTCTTCTTTACTAATTTTGATGACTTTTAGTTCTTGTCTGATAGTTACAGCTAGTATTTTCAGTTTTATATTGAATAAAATGTGAATGTAGAGACCTTTGATCCTGATCTTACTGGAAAAACTCTGTTTCTCACAATTGAGTGTGATGTTAGCTGTGGGTTTTTCATATGTAGCTTCTATTATGTTGAGGTATGTTCCCTCTACACTCATTTTCTTGAGCATTTATATCATGAACAGATGTTGAATTTTGCCAAATGCCTTTTCTGTATCTGCTGAGATGGTCACATGATTTTTATCCTTCATTTTGTTAATATGGTGTAGCACATTAATTGATTTTGTGCATACCAAACCACTCTTGTGTCCCCAGAACAAATCTCACTTGATTGTGATGAAGATCCTGTTAATGTATTGTTGAATGAGGATTTTTGCATCTGTGTTGATCAGGGATAGTCGCCTGTAGTTTTTCTTTTTAGTGAAGTCTTTGGTTTTGATATGAGGGTAATGCTGGCTGTGCAGATAGTATTTAGAGGCTTTCCTCTTTTTTTGAGTACTTTGTGGACAATATGTATTAATTAAATGTATGGTAGAATTCCCTTGTCAATCCATTTGGTGCTGGACTTCTGTTTATTGGGAGTTCATTGATTACCAGTTGTTTTATTAGTAATTGGTCTGTTCAGATTTTTAATTTCCTCCTGCTTCAGTTTTGAAAGATTATATGTTTTTATGAAATTACTCATGTTTTTCTAGGTTGTCCAATTTGTCCACATAATTTTTCCAACTAGTCTCTTATAATCCTTTGTATGTTTATGGTGTAGGTTATTACTTATTTCTCATTTTATTTCTTTGTGTCCTCTTTTTCTTTTTCCTCGATGGCTAAGGTTTATTTAGTTTACTCAAAGAACCAGCTCTGGTTTCATTTTTTTTTTCTTTTAGGATTTTGTTTATTTATTTATTTTGTCAGAGAGAGAGAGAGAGGATGTGCAGGGGAAGCAGCTGGCAGAGGGAGAAGCAGGCTCCCTGCTGAGCAAGGAGCCCAGTGTGGGACTTGATCCTAGGACCGTGGGGTCCCAAAGATTTTGGACCATTGTATTTTCAGTTTTCTTAATGTATTTTTAAATTTTCTCTGTGTTTGTGGTTTTGTTGTTGTTGTTGTTGACCCATTGGTTGTTTAGTAGCATGTTGTAGCCTCCGTGTGTTTGTGGTTTTTTTACCTTTCCTTTTTCTGGTAATTGATTACTAATTTCATATTGTGGTAGTTGGAAAAGATATTTCAGTCTTGTTCATTCTTCTTGAGAGTGTTCCATGTGCTCTTGAAAAGAACATGTATTCTATTTTTTGGGTGGAATGTTCCATGTTAGTCGGTTCTTACGTGTTTTTTATGGGTACTATTTGCTCATGGATTTTTCTGTCTGGATGATCTATCCAGGGGTATAAATGAAGTGTTAAAGTATTACTGTAATTATCAATTTCTTTATGTCCATTAATATTTGCTGTATGTATTTAGGTGCTCTGGTGTTGGGTGCATAGATACTTAAAATGTTAGATTTTCTTGTTGGATTGGTTCCCTTATCATTATGTAATGGTATTTTTTGTCTCTTGTTACAGTCTTTGTTTTAAAGTCTATTTTATCTGATATATGTATTGCTACCCTGGTTTTTTTTTTCCTTCCAGTCGTATGTAATATTTTCATCCATCCTTTCATTTTCAGTGTGTCTTTATCTTTAGGTATGAAATGAGTTTTTTTGTAGATGGAATACAAATGGGACTTGTTTTTCTTTTTTTTAATCCATTCCTTTTCACTTGGAGCATTTAAACCATTACATTTAAAGAAATTATTGGTATGTACTTGTTGCCATTTTGTTCACTGTTTTCTGGTTGTTTTTATAGCTCTCTGTCCTTTCTTCTCTTGGATTTTTTTTTTTTTTTGACTGTGATCAATGACTTTCTTTAGTGTCATGGTTGGCTTTCTTTCCCTTTATTTTTTTGTGTTTTTATTATAGGTTTTTTGGTTTGTGGTTACCATGAGGTTCATATATAACATTCCTAAGTATACAGTATGAGGACATTCTAAAAGAGCTTCATTTTTACTGTCACCCACCATGTTTTATGTATATGATATTTTATATCTTTTTATTTTTTGAGTCCCCTGAACTTTTTTTTTTTTTAAGATTTTATTTATTTATTTGACAGAGAGAGATCACAGTAGACAGAGAGGCAGGCAGAGAGAGAGAGAGATAGGGAAACAGGCTCCCTGCTGACCAGGGAGCCCGATGTGGGACTCGATCCCAGGACCCTGAGATCATGACCTGAGCCGAAGGCAGCGGCTTAACCCACTGAGCCACCCAGGTGCCCCCCTGAACTTTTTAGATATAATTTACTCTACTGCTTTTGTCTTTCAACCTTCATTATAAATGATTGCCGTACTGTCTTACTGTGTGTTTGCTTTTGCTCATGAAATTTTTTACTTTTGTAAATTTCTCCTAGTTTGGCCTTTTCTTTTCCACTTGAAGTCCCTTTAACATTTCTTGTCAGACTGCTTTTGTTTGGGAAATTTTTTATTCCTCCTTCAATTCTGAGTGATAGTCTGGCCTGGTACAGTATTCTTAGTTGTAGGTTTTTCCTTTCAGCACTTTGAATATATCATGACACTCTCTTCTGACCAGCAAAGTTTGTGCTGAAAAATCTGCTGATAGCCTTAATGAGGTTGCCTTTTATGTTACTAGTTGCTTCTCTCTTTCTGCTTTTAAAATTCTCTTTATTTTTAATCTTTTGTATTTTAATTATTATTTATTGTGGCATGGACCTCCTTGGGATTATCTTGTTTGGAACTTCTGTGCTTCCTGAATCTGGATGTCTGTTTGCTTCCCCAGATTAGGGAAGTTTTCAGCTATTATTTCCTCAAATAAATTTTCTGCCCCTCCCTTTCTTCTCCTTCTGGAATCCCTATAATCTGAATATTTGCTTGATGTTGTCCAAGAGATTCCTTTACTGTCCTCATTTTAAAAAATTCTTTCTTTTTGCTGTTCATCTTGAATGCTTTCCAGTACCATGTCTTCCACTTCACTGACCCATTCTTCTGCATCCTCTAATCTGTTGTTGATTCCCTCTAGTATGTTTTCATTTCAGTTTTTTTATTCTTCAACTCTGATTGGTTCTTTTTAAAATTTTCTTTTTGTTGAAGTTCTCATTAAGTTCAACTCCTCTTCTCTCCAGTCTGGTGAGACTGCATTACCTCTTTTTTCTGAGGTTTGGTGGTTTTTTTTTTTTTTTTAAAGATTTTATTTATTTCAGAGAGAGAGAGAGAGAGAGAGAGAGAGAGAATACAAGCAGGGGGAATGGCAGGGGGAGGAGAAGCAGGCTTTCACTGAGCAGAGAGCCAGACATGGGGCTCAATTCCTGGACTCTGGGACCAGGACCTGAGCCCAAGGCAGATGCTTAATTGACTGAGAGGAGACTGAGCCACCCAGGTGCTCCTGGTGGTGTTGTTTTATTTGGGATATTCCTCTGTCTCCTAATTTTGCTTGATTTTTGTGTTTGTTTCTGGGAATTCTGTGTAACAACTACTTCTGCACTTGAGGGAATGGTCTTGTGTATGGTCATCCCATGTATAGACTATGTGTGCCTGTTGCCTTTGGCTGACTTTCTGGAGATGTGGCTGGATTGGTTGGGGGTCCCAGGGCACTCTGCTGGGGCTGCTGTGGTGGGATGGCTGGAGCTGAAGTATGTATGGGGCAGGGTGGTCCTGGGGTTATTTACCCAGAGGGTTCCCTACCCAGAGGGTTCCCTGGCAGGACAGCCGAAGTTGAACTAGGTGTGAGCCAGGATGTCCTGGGGTGTTCAGTGCAGGGGGCACCTGCAGATGAGGTGAGGTGTTGGCTGGGGTTCCTGAAGTACTCAGCATTGGAGATGCCCTAGCAAGTAATCTGAATCCAAGATGTTGAGGGCTTGGGAGTGATCTGTGGTGCTTTGTACCTTTGTTACCTTGGTGAGATGGCTGGAGCTATAGTGATGGTGACCTAGGATATCTTGGTGTATGCTGTGCTGGGGCTGTCTTGGTGGGACAGATTGTGCTGCCACCAGGACTCCTGGATCTTACTCTTGTCCATGCTGTCAAGGTAGAGGCAGAGTATAAATTGTGGTGTTTACCCACCCTCTGTCCCAGCAGTTCTTCCCACTGTTTGATAGAGTTCTAGAGGTAGATCTTTTATATTCTAGTTTCCCTTTTAAACTGTGTTGTTTTCCTGTGCCAGGACATCCAGGGCTCAGTTAGCCAGTAGGCCCGCTATGGTGCCCAGACCTGCTCTGATCTGTGTTGTCAGAGTGGAAAGGAACTTCAGTGTGGCACTTGCCAGCTCTTTTGATCTGGAGAGAGTGTCAGCAGCTCCTCTGCTGTTTAGCAGGGTTCTAGGACTGGTTTCTTTATATTCCAGTTGCCCTTTTAGACTGTGGCCTTTTTTCTGTGCCCCAGAGCATTCACATCTGCTCAGGGTCCCTCTACATATTCCTCCCCACTGCAGTTCATATCATTTGGGGGATGGAGGTTCTCTTCATTGCCAAGTATCTGTCTCTCTTGCCTTCTGTAATCTATCTTTTGTTGGGCAGAAGGTGTTCAGTTAGCCCTCAGTTCTTTAAGAGGAATTGCTATAGAAATGGGTGTAGATTTGTGCATTCATGGGGGAGTTGTGTTTAGGGTCTCTCTGTATTGCCATTTTTGAACCAGAACCTGTTTTATGTTTTCCTGATAGGTTACCTAGTAGTTGATCTGTTCTGTTAATCTATCAGAGAATAACCTTTTCAATTTAATTTTCCTGTTTCTTTTTAAAAGCTGTGTTATCTGCTTTTATATTCTGCTTTCTTTCAGTTTATCTTTCTTCCCTCAAATTTTTGAACTAGTAGTTTAATATATATTTTTTATTTTTTTATGTGTGATATTATAATTAAGTCCATTGTAGAGAACACAAATAGCCACATCTAGTTGCAAGGGACGCTGGGAAAATGTAGCCATTTGCCCATCCTTTCTGTTACAGTGGTAGATATGGAAGTTGAATTTTTTTTTTTTTTTGAAAGATTCTATTTATCTATCTGACAGACAGAGACCACAAGCAGGCAGAGAGGCAGGCAGAGAGAGAGGGGAGGAAGCAGGCTCCCCGCGGAGCAGAGAGCCCGACGCGGGGCCCGATCCCAGGACCCTGGGATCATGACCCGAGCCGAAGGCAGAGGCTTTAACCCACTGAACCACCCAGGCGCCCCGGAAGTTGAATTTTTGATCGCTACTTAGCAGTCTCTGTTACACTCTTAATGCTTTAAAAATCAAGCAAATAACCTGTACATAGGGAAACTTTAATTACAGAAACAGGTAAAATGAAATGCACATCTTTTTCTTTTTCCTTCCTTCATACCTGTCTTCTTTCCCAGAGGTAAAGCGCTATGAAGTTTTGTGTCTATTTTTCCAAAAAAATTATTACATGCCAAATATTGTATCCATATATTTGCTTCTAACTCAAAAAACATTGTATTATACATTTTCACACTTTGCTCTTTTTCAGTTTCTTTCTGTATCTGGTCATACAGATTTACCTCATTTCTTGTAATGACAGTATAATATTCCATTTTATGGGTGGAACATTTTCCGGCTGATGGACATTTAGATCCACTAGGTTTTGCTCTTATAAGCAGTGCTATACTGAACATCTGTGTGTATCTGAGTATATTTTTGTGAGTGTATCCATTGGCTTCGAACCCAGCAATGGAATTAGGTCAGTGAGTATGAATATTTAAAAAGTTAAAAAAGAGAGCTTTCTAGATAGCCAAGCTTAGTGGTGGTCTCCTAAGTCCAGAACTGTACATATCCTTCAAGAACTGTATAGGTCAATAAGAACAACAATCAGAACTATCATTTTTATGGCTTTAATGTAGCCCAGAGGCACGAAACTACAAACTTCAATTAACAATAAGAAAGACTCCCAATTTCTAGTTGGTCTATTTCTTGACTTCCTACTACACGTCTCTGTGGAGAGCTGGAGTGTTGAGAAACTGCACAGAAGAAAGAGAAGGGAATTTAGGTAAAATTACTCTCAGGAAGAGGAAGTTCACGGTAAGAGTGAAAAATACTGGAAAAGAGTCCTGTTAGGTCAGCAGTAACTTCAGGGGAGGGACTTAAACATGGACCCAGGAATCGAGGAGGCAGTTATGGAAGGGCATTGCTTCTGGGGAAGACCTGTTAGAAGGAAGGGAGAGGCGTTTTTGGAAATTGTGAAGTGAAGGAAAAATGAAGCGAGGTAGATTTATGTGTCTACAAGATAAAAACCACAAATATTGAGGGAGCTATTAGCCTTTTCCTTACCCCTCCCTAAAATCAAGATGTGCGTTAGCTAAATGGCACTTTGCCGTACTGACAGACGGGAGGCTCTTGAACTGGGAGTCATGTTTGCCATCCCACTGTCAACTCTGTGAACAAAATGCACAGATACAAATAGTTTATATAAAGCTTATTAAAATAGAAAGAGAATAAAAAACTTCAATTGAGAAAACATCCTTTGCTATAAAGTTAATCATGAAGTAGATGATCATACTGCAGTCTGAGTTCAGTAGCTTCAAGGAAGTATTTGAGGTTATGAAAACCAGAAACTTAGAAATTCATGACAAAACGGACATGAAATAGATGTAAAGTTAGAGCTGATTGAATTAAAATGGATGGGGGGGGGGACCAGAATTATTTATCAGACATGAAGACAGAAAGTGTTTTAGGGAGAATTCAACTGAATGAACTTTAATAAGGAATACTGAAGGAAAGTGGGAAAAACCAAGAAATTGAAGATAAAAAGGTAAAAAAGTGATTTAAGTAGATGATCAGCAAAGAGTGAATATAGATGTAATTGGAGTGACTAAGAAAGAAAACCAAGACCTGAATTAATGTTTAAAACTGTGTTCTAAGAAAACCTATAGAAAATAAGACCTAGAGCTACCTAATGAAAAAGCCCACTGAGCACCTTGGAAAATTAACCTTGGGTAAAACTTGAGTATTAGATTTTTAAAATAAAAAATCTTCAGGACTTGGAGGCAGAAATTTCCTCTACATTACAAAGAGGAGAGACTGAGTAGCATCAGACTTCTCAAAAGCAACACCTATGGAAAGAAAGGTACTTTCAGGAGACTTGAGGAGAGATTATGAGACTAAGGATTTTATATCTTGCCAAGGTGATGTTCATATATTAAGACTAAAGAAAACCAGTTTTAAATATGCAAGAACTGAGGGAATACTGTGTCCCTAGGCTTTCCTTGAGGAATCTTCTAGCAGATGAGCGTATCTAAGCAAGAGATTTCCAAGGAGAAATTTTGATGAGAGGATTAATTGTCTTATTTAATTATAAGTCTAAGACTAAAGCAAGGCTGGAAATGAGGGTGGGAGACAATATATAAATGCTATGTTTTAGTTGCAGAAAAAATGCAGCTGAAACAATGGGAGGAGAAGGAAGAAGAAAGTATAGCAGACTATGTTCACTGATTATTGAGAATCAACAGATACTGTTACAAATAGGCACCCAGTTAATAAAACAGTAAATAATCAACAGATGAAGGCTTATAAAATAGGTATAATTACAAAAGTACCCACTAGATAAAAAATAGAAACTTTGGGGGCGCCTGGTTGGCTCAGTGGGTTAAAGTCTCTGCCTTCGGGTCAGGTCATGATCCCAGCATCATGGGATCGAGCCCCGCATCGGGCTCTCTGCTCTGCGGAGAGCCTGCTTCCTCCTCTCTCTGCCTGCCTCCCTGCCTGCTTGTGATCTCTCTCTCTGTCAAATAAATAAATAAAATCTTAAAAAAATATATATATAAACTTTATAAATAACAGTATAAATACACAAACAGCAAATATAACATGGTTCATAGAAAATAATTATAGAGTAAAAATCAAATCTTTTATGTGAATAAATATGAATGGCTTAGCTTATTAAACTTACTTATTTCCTTTATTAAAAGAAAAAGAGTTTTAATTTCTCTCATAAACCAAGACCAGCTATATGTGGTATATAGGAGACACTTAAAATGATTTTAAAAAGGTAAAAATAAGGGATGGGCAAGAGGTATACCAGAGAACAGAAACAACATAGCAGCATTTGTGATCTTAATATTGGATGAGGTAAAATTCAAGCTTTAAATATGACAAGGAAAGTTGTTTTTACATGCTAAAAGCTATGATTCATAATGGTGATATAAAAAAAATCTATGTCCCAAATGATAAAACCATGGACTTTATAAAGCAGAAACTATGGGAAATCCAAGGAGCCATAGGTAGAAACAAATACTTGCCTTAAACGTGATTAATACAATACAATACAAATCCCTTTCTGCATAGCAAAAATCTATAAAGAAAGTCAAAAGACAAGCTACAAAGTGGGAGGGAATATTTGCAACGTAGGTCCCAAATAAAAGACAAATATCCCAGGGTGCCTGGGTGGTTCAGTCAGTTAATCTCCCTCTCCCCATCCCCTGCCTGTTCCCCCTGCTCATGCTATCTTTCTCTCTCTCTCAAATAAATCTTCAAAAAAAAAAAAAAAAGACTTAGTATGTCTTAATATGCCTTAATATGTAAAAAAAAAAAAAATCTTAAAAATTGAAGAAGTAAAGATGGAAATTGATAAATAGGAAACCATGGATAGCTCACAAAAATATATATAAAATAGACCTTAAACATATGGAAAGATTTTCAACTTGACTCAGTATGTTGGAAATGCAAATTAAAATTAAACTGAGTCATCATTTCTCATCTGTCAGTTTGGCAAAAAATAAACAACTTGAAAACATTTTCTATTGGTAAGTCTGGCAGAGCCGACTCTCATAAATTGCTGGGAAAGGTATATGGTAATTTCTAAGACTAAGTGGGTATTATTTACATGTGAACCCAGAAAACAGACAAAGAAAACATTGAGTGCAAAGGAAGAGGGAGTGGTGAGTGAGAGTCAAAGGTGTTCCCACACCCACCCTGCCCTTGACAGGAGACTTGGTCAGGTTCGGGGAAGAACTCACTAACTCTTCAGATTTAGCTGTGGACAAGGAGACCACGCCAGCCACTGAGGGAAAGAATGTAGCATGGGGGCCTTCCTAAAAGGTGCTGACAGTCCTGAGAAGACATTTGAGGACAGTGAGGCAACCCAACAATCAGTGTCAGGAATGGGATACCACCCCTAGAAGATATTTACACTGAAGATACACTTCTCATCATCCAATATTATAGACATACAAGGTTACTACTGTTGTGTTATTTGCAATTGCAAAATAATGTAGGCAACTTGAATTTAAAATAATGGAAGCAACACATGGGAGATTAGTTGAGTAAACTTTGGTACATGCACACAGTAGAGTCCTAGGCAGGAAAAAGAGCAAGCGTGATCTCTGTGCTGATAGGAAGTGATTCTTGGGATATATTTTTAAGTGAAGAAACCCGAGGTGCTAAAGAGTATCTGTAGTAGGTTACTTTCCTTCTTAAACAGAAGTGGGAACTAAAAAGGTATACATGTATCTACTCATTTCTGTAATATACGCATAAGAGATAAATCAGAAAATGAGATTAATGATAGGGTGGGTAGAATTAGGGTGGAAGGGATGGGGAGTGATGTTAAATTATGTTAATGTTTACAAATTTAAAAAAATCAAGACTGAGGGAAAACCTTTCAGGTGCAATAAAAACAAATTGAACCTGTGTTTCAAATGAGTAACTTTTGAACACAGTATTTTGACTATATACCTTTAGTCCAGTGACAAATAGTTGTAAAGCAATACTGAATTTTTTTTTTTTTCAGTCATTTGGGGTAGCATTTCTGAAACCAGTTTCTCTGTATTTGAGGATTAAATAAGTCCATTTTGAGGATAATGGGAGTCCAGGGTTTACTGTAGGAAAAAGGAGTTCTGAATATGGTAAGGGGTAAATTAGAGTGAGTCCTGTGGTTGAATTGGATGAGAATTGGAGCTATTAGTATGAACTCAGTGTTTTCACACTACTTTTAGAAATAAGTGTGTGTGTGTGTATCTGTGGATTTCCTAGCTCTGTCCTCTAGGACAGCTTTTTAGAAGCAGTCTTATCCCCCAACTCCCAATCCCAAAGGGATCTGAACCCTTTGGAGAGATGGCTGATTCTGGACTTGGGCCAAGAAAAAGTACAAGATGAACCTGAAAGTAAGGCAATTCCAGAATGTGACAGTGCTCAGTGAGTGATGGAGAGACATCAGAGTTGCTCAGGAACCCTCTTGAATATACTCTCTCTGGCAACTATGGAGCGATTTAAACATAAAATAATGATAAAGATTACAGTCCACATAATAAAACAAGAATTCCTAAGTTCATGCTTGTGGATGATGTAAATAAATGGGAAAGACAGAGACCTTTTTGATAATAGAATGCCAACTAATAAATGGGGTTAGGGAAATCGCCATTCGACAGCTACCATGGCAATAATTGTGTCAGGAAAGAGTCATGAGTGCTAAAGCTAGTGGGTGAAAGTGTGATGAAAAATAGGATTTTTACATTTCTAAGAATTTCCCCACAGTGTACTTAATAAAAGTGGAGAAGTAAGAAATTTGCAGGACAGAGACCTGCATATGTTCCCACCATTAATGGCCAAATTGACATTATGCTCCTCCCCTCTTTTAAAGTAGGCTTCACACCCAGCATGGAACTCAATACCAGGCTTGAACCCATGATCCTAAGATCAAGACCTAAGCTCTGATCAGGAATGGGACACAAAACTGAGCCACCCAGGTGTCCCATTATGTGCCTTTTGATGTGATAGTAATACTGAGAGGGTCACTTCTGTGATACTCTGCCAAAAATGCTCACCCTGAAATTAAACATGAAGAAATATTAAACCCAAATTGAAGACAAATAACCGAAAGACCAATCTATGATCTTCAAAGATGTCTTGATCATAAAGAAAAGAACTGAGGGGGCGGATATTAAAGGAGGCTAAAAGAAGGGACTGGTGCTCTTCCATTAGATTCTAGGACCAGATTTTTGTTGCTATAAAGAGTTATTGGAGTAACTGGCAAAATTTGAACAAGGGTTTATAATAGTAGTATTAGTTTCCTGATTTTGACAGTCTCACTGCAGTTACATGAGAATGTCCTTGTTCTTAGGATACATACTGAGGTACTTAGAGGTAAAGTGGCATCATGTCTGTAGCTTACTCTCAAAAAATTCAGGAGAAAAATTGTGTGTATAAATGTACATATGTAAAGAGAAGAAAAAATATATATGGATACATAGGAGAGAGAGGAGATGTGGGTGGGGACAGAGAGGGAAAAATAAAACATCTGTGGTAAAATGTTAAATGGATTATCTAGGTGAGGTATATATACTTTTTTTTTAACTGTTCCAGAAATTTTTATGTAAGTTTAAAATGATTTCAAAGTAAGGTTAAAAGAGTAAAATAATGCCAAATTCAAATAGAACCTTTAAAAACAGAGCACTGGTTTATCCTCCCCAGCAGGGTAGAGGTGCTGCCCTCCCTGCATGCTTACAGACCCTGTGGTGGGTGGGGGCGCTCCAGCTTTGTCATTCTGCAATGTAAATGCCTGTCATTTTGTAATGTAGTTCTCTCTGGTTCTTTATCATTTTGAGCTCAGGTGTAAATTTATCCCTGCAGGTTGTTGATGAGCGAGAATTTTTTGAGATCATGCCCAATTATGCCAAGAATATCGTTGTTGGTTTTGCAAGAATGAATGGGAGGACCGTTGGAATTGTTGGCAACCAACCTAAGGTGGCTTCAGGTAGGTGGGAGAGGCTCTCACACACCTTGGGTGGCAGCTGGGGGCCAGAGCTGCCTGGGCTCACAGTGTCTGCCTTCTGGCTTTCTCTTCAGGTGAGCCCTCCATGGCCAGAGAAGAAACTCAGATGTTGTTGTGTTGTTGTAATAGCTCTTTTCTCTTTTAATGTTCATATCCCAGAATGCTTCTCTCATTCATTAATTTTTTAAGGGTTTATAGATAAGTTTCTTTTTTTGAGTCAAGAGGGTCTTTATTTTTTCAGAGATCTGCTTTCTGTTGCCCCCTAGTTAGATTTCTGTCTCACCCACTGAACTATGAGCTCCATGAGGGTGGGGGTGTTGGAGTCCTCGCCATCGTTTTATTTCCGGGGTCTTCAGTGGTGCCTGATACACAGTTGGAGATTCGTTCATGGCTGTGCTGTGGGTACAGTTGGTGGAAGTGTGACATGGGGACTGTAGACACTGCTTGTCTCCTGTTTTCCTTCTTAGGTTTGTTTTGAATCCCTGTGTAGGAGAAATATGCCCTCCCTTATTGACCCAGCTTCATCTTTTATTTCTGTTTTTTTTAACAGTATTTTTTATCATGTATAATATATAAATATATATAAATAATCTAAAGGTTGATTTTTTTTTTTTTAAGAGTTTATTTGTTTATTTGACAGAGAAAGATCACAAGTAGGCAGAGAGGCAGGCAGAAAGAGAGAGAGGAAGCAGGCTCCCCACCAAGCAGAGAGCCCGATGAGGGACTCGATCCCAGGACTCTGAGATCATGACCCGAGCCGAAGGCAGAGGCTTAACCCACTGAGCCACCCAGGTGCTCAAAGGTTGCCGTTTTAACCATTTTTAAGGGTATAATGTAGTGGCATTAATTACATTCACACTGTGTGCAGCTGTAACCATTATCTTCCAGAAATTTTTCAAGTAGGAAGAGACTCCTTTTCACCTTACCCCCCAGATCTTGATAATCTAAATCTACTCTCTATGAATTTACCCATTCTAGATATCCCATGTGAGTGGAATCACATAGTAGTTGTCTTTTTGGGTCTAATTTATTTTACTTAGCATAATGTTTTCAAGTTTCATCAACATGGTAGCATGTATCAGAACTTTATTTTAACTTTTCATGGCTAAGTAATATTCCACATCATGTGTATACCACGTTTTGTTTAATCATTCATCTGTGATGGACACTTGGGTTGTTTCCAACTTTTGGCTATCGTGAATAACACTGCAATAAACATCGGTATGCAAATATCTATTTGAATCCCTGTTTTCAGTTCTTTTGAGTATACACCTATGAGTGGCATTAGTCATATGGTAATGTTATGTTTACGTTGCGGAAACATTGTACTGTTTTCCACAGTGGCTGCACAGTTTTACATTCTCACTAGCAAAGCAGGGGGTTCCAGTTACATCACATTGTCTTCAGCACTTGTTACTTTCTGGTATGTTTTGATAATAGCAATCCTAATGGGTGGTTTTCATTTAAATTTCCCTAATGATTAGTGATGTTGAGCATCTTTGCATATGCTTATTGGCCATTTGTATGTCTTCTTTGGAGAAATATCTATTGGATTCCTTTGTGCATTTTTAATTATTTTTGTTGTTGAGTTGTTGGAATGCTTTATATTTTGGGTATTAAAACCTTATCAGCTATATGATTTGCAATATTTCCTCCCATTCTGTAGGTTGTCTTTTCATTTTCTTGATAATGTCATTTGGTGCACAAAATTTGTAAAATTTGATGAAGTCCAATATATTTTTGTTGTTTGTGCTTCGCAGAGTACCTGTTGAGAAGTCCACTGTCATGAAACTTTCTCCCTAAGTTTTCTTTTAGGAATTTTGTGCTCTTAGCTTTTACATTTAGGTTTGATCAATTTTGAGTAAATTTTTACATATATGTGAGTTAAGGGTCCAATTTTATTCTTTTGCACATAGAAATCCAGTTAACTGAACACCCATTTGTTGAATAGATAGTTCCTTCCCAATTGAATAACTTGGTATCCTTGTCAAAAATCAATGGGCTGTAGATGTACTTTTTTTTCTTGGACTCTTAATACTATTTACTTGGTCTAATTAGGTTTATCCACATGCTGGTTTTCATTACCGTAGTTTTATATACTAAGTTTTGAATTGGAAGTGTGAATCGTCTCATGTTTTTTTTTTTTTTAAAGTTGGTTTGCGGGGTGCCTGGATGGCTCAGTGGGTTAAGCCTCTCTGCCATCAGGTCAGGGTCCCAGGGTCCTGGGATCAAGCCCCGCATTGGGCTCTCTGCTCAGCAGGGAGGCTGCTTCCCTTCCTCTCTCTGCCTGCCTCCCTGCCTACTTGCGATTTCTATCAAATAAATAAATAAAAATCTTAAAAAAAAAAAAAGATGGGTTTTGCTTTTTGGGTCCTTGCAATTCCATATGAATTTGAGGATTGGCTTTTTCATTTCTGCAAAAAAGCATGTTGGAATTTTGATAAGTTTTGCATTGAATCTGTAGATCACTTTAGGTGGTATTAACATCTTTATGTTTTGACCTGTGAGCATAGCGTGTCTTTCCATTTATTTTGGTCTTTTATTTCTTTCAGTAATATTTTGTAGTTTTTAGTGTACAAGTCTTTCACCTCTTGGTTAAATTTACTCTTATGTGTTTTATTCTTTTAGATACCATTATAAATGGAATTACTTTCTTCATTTCCGTTTTGGATTGTTTGTTGTTAGTGTATAGAAAGACAACTACACAACTGATTTTTGTTTGTTGGTCCTGCAACCTGCAACTTTGCAGAGTTTATTAGCTTTACTAGCCTTCTTGTGGATTCTCTGGGATATTATATGGGATCATATTTTTTGCAAAAAAGGTATTTTTACATTCTCTCCAATTTGGTTACTTTTTATTATTTTTATCTTGTCTAGTTGTTCTGGCTAGAATATCCAGCACACTGTTGAGTAGCATTAGTGAAAGCAGGCATCCTTATTTTGGTCTTGATCTTAGGGGGTGAACTTTGTCTTTCACCATTGAATATGTTAGGTATGGAATTTTCATAAATGCCCTTCATCGTGGTGAGAAAATTTCCTTCTGTTTCTGGTTTTCTGAATCTTTTTTTTTTTTTAATCTTGAAGGGTTGGTAGATTTTGTCAGATTCCTTTTCTGCAACATTTGACATGAGCGTGTAGTTTTTTGTCCTTCATTGATATTTTGTATGTTGAACCACTCTGCATTATTACAGTACATCCAACTTGGTCATGGTGTATAATCCTTTTTATAGAATAAATTTTATTTTTTGGAGCTCTTTAGTTTCACAGCAAAATTAAGTGAAAACTACAGAGTTCCCATATACAATCTGCTGTCACACATGCACAGCTTACTTCACTATCAATATCCTGAACCAGAGTGGTGCATTTGTTACAATTGATGAATGTACATTGACACACCAGGAGTTTCTGTTCTGCATCCTCACCAGGATTTGATCTTGTCAGTCAGTGTTCTGGATTTTGGCCATTCTCATACTTGTGTAATGGTTTCTCATTTTGAATTGTGCATTTCCCTGATGACATGATGTGGAGTATCTTATCATGTGCTTATTTGCTATATGTATATTTTTGTTTCCTTTGGTGAGGTGTCCAGATCTTTAGCTGCCCCCCTTTTAAATCTTTAGCTCATTTTTAAATCAGATTTTCTTATTGTTGAGTTTTAAGAGCTTTTTATATACATTAGATAGCAGTTCCTTTATCACATGTATATTTTGCAAATATTTTCTCCCAGACTGTTATCTTCTCATTTCTCTAGACAGCATCATTTGCAGAGCAGAAATTTTAAATTGTAATGAGGTCAGCTTATGAATTATTTTTTCCTAGGTGATGCCTTTGGTAGTGTCTCTGAGAAGATGCCACCATACCCAAAGTTGTTTTTCTCCTATGTTATGTTCTAGGTGTTTTCAAGTTTTGTGTTTTGCATTCAGGTCTCTGGATCCATTTTTGAGTTAATTTTCGTGAAAAGTTTAAGGTTTGTGTCTAGATTAATTTTTTTGCTTGTGGATTTCCAGTTGTTCCAGCACTATTTGATGAAAAGATGGTCTTTCTTCCATTATATTGCCTTTGTTTTATCTATCTATCTATCTATTTATTTATTTATTAATTATCAAAGATCAGTTTGTTATATTTATGTGAGTCTGTTTCTGGTTTCTCTGTTCTGTTCCACTGATGTATTTTTTTTTTTTCTTTCACCAGTACTACATGTCTTGATTACTGTAGCTTTACAGCAAGTCTTGCAGTTAGGTATTATCAGTCCTTCAACTTCATTTTGTCTTTCAATATTGTGTTGGCTGTTCTGGGGTTTTTGCCCCTCAATATATTCTTTAGATAAGTCTGTCAATAATCCACAAAATAACTTGTTGGGATTTTGATTGTAATAGTGTTAAATCTAGAGAGTAAGTTGGAAATACCTGACTTCTTGATAAGATTGAGTCTTCCTATCCATAACCAGGGAATATGTTTCCATTTATTTAATTCTTCCATTTTGTTCATCAGAGTTGTGTAGTTTTCCTCATATAGATCTTAAAATGTTTTGTTAGTTTTCTGCCTATGTGTTTCTTTTTTGGGTAATGTAAACAGTATTGTGTTTTTAGTTTCATATTCACTACTGGTATATGGGAAAGTGATTAACTTTTGTGTATTAACTTTGTATCCTGAAAACTTGTTATAACTGCTTATTAGTTTGAGCAGTGTTTTTGCCAATTCTTTAGGATTTTCTGCGTAGATTATTATGTTATCTGTGAACAAAGACAGTTTGATTTCTTCCTTCCCAGTCTGTGTACCTTTTGTATATTTTCTTGTTTTATTGGATTAGCTAGGACTTGCAGTACAGTTTTGAAAAGTAGTGAGAGGGGACATTTTTGCCTTGTACCTGATCTTAGTAGGAAGGCTTCTAGTTTTTCACCATTATGTATAATGTTAGCTGTAGATTTTTTTGTTAGACGTTTTTTATCAAGTTGAGAAGTTGCCCTTTTATTCCTAGTATTGCTTTTTCTGTATCTAATGATAGGTTCATGTGATTTTTCTTCTTTAGCCTGTTGATGCAATGGATTACATGAATTGATTTTCAAACATTGAATCTGCCTACCTGTGATAAATCCTAGTTGGAAGTGGTATATAATTATTTTTATAACATTGCCAGATTTGATTTGCTAATATTTTGTTGAGGATTCTTATGTTTGTGTTAATGAGAGACATTGGTCTGCATTTTCTTGTAATGTCTTTGTCTGGTTTTAGTAATAGCATAATGCTGGCCTCATAGAATAATTTAGGAAATATTCCCTCTGATTCTTTCTGGGAGATTTTAGAGAATTGGTGTAATTTCTTAAATGTTTTGTAGAGTTCACCAGTAAAACTTTCTGGGCTCTGTTTTTTAAATCACATGGAAATAAAAAATGGTAGGGGGCACCTGGGTGGCTCAGTGGGTTGAGCCTCTGCCTTCAGCTTAGGTCATGATCTCAGGGTCCTGGGATTGAGCCCCGCATCGGGCTCTCTGCTCAGCAGGGAGCCTGCTTCCTCCTCTCTCTGTCTCTGCCTGCCTCTCTGCCTACTTGTGATCTCTATCTGTCAAATAAATAAATGAAATCTTTAAAAAAAATGGTATTACAAAAAATGATATTTTCCCCATGTAGTTGCCTTTGCTAGAGATCTTTTTTTTTCTTCATACAGTTGTGTGGTATGGTCTAGTGTTGTTGTTGTTGTTGTTCTTTCACTTCAACCTGAAGGATTCCTTTTTCCACTTCTTGTAGGGAAAGTCTAGTGATAATGAACTCTTCAGCTTTGATCTTGGAATGTCTTAATTTGTCCCTCATTTTTCAAGGACAGTTTGCCAAACATGGAGTTATTGGTTGACAGTTTTATTCTTTCTGTGTTCTAAGTCATTCCATTGTCTTTTGGGTTCCATGGTTTTTCTACTCAGAAATCAATTGATAATCTTACCAAGGATCTCTTGTATATGGTGAGTCACTTCTGTCTTGCTACTTTTAAGATTTTGTCTTTATCTTTTAGTAATTTGATGATAATGTGGCTCAGTGGAGCCACATTCTGTTTGTGTTTATCCTATTTAGTTTCTTGGATTTGTCACTTCATGTCTTACGTCAAATTTGGGAAGTTTTGGGGCGCCTGGGTGGCTCAGTGGGTTAAAGCCTCTGCCTTCAGCTCAGGTCTTGATCCCAGGGTCCTGAGATCGAGCCCCGCATCCGGCTCTCTGCTTGTCAGGGAGCCTGCTTCCCCTCCTCTCTCTGCCTGCCTCTCTGTCTACTTGTGATCTCTGTCAAAATAAAAACAAAACAAAACAAAAGAAAACTTGGGAAGTTTTTGAACATGATTTCTTCAAATCTCTGTCCCTTTTTTCTCTTTCTCCTCTCTCTGGTATTTCCTCGCTGCATATGTTGATTCGGATGATGGTATTTCATAGGTCTCTTAGTTTCTATTCACTTCATTTTTTTTTTTTTTTTAAAGATTTTATTTATTTATTTGACGTTTTGGCGCCTGGGTGGCTCAGTGGGTTAAGCCGCTGCCTTCGGCTCAGGTCATGATCTCAGGGTCCTGGGATCGGGTCCCGCATCGGGCTCTCTGCTCAGCAGGGAGCCTGCTTCCCTCTCTCTCTCTCTGCGTGCCTCTATGCCTACTTGTGATCTCTCTCTCTCTGTCAAATAAATAAATAAATAAATGATCTTAAAAAAAAAAATACCAACAAGGCTTTCCTACTATTTTTAAGTTGCTTTTATTCTTTTCCTTCTTCTCTTCTCTTCTGTTTTCTTTCCTGCCTTCCTTTCTTCCTTCCCTTCCTTCGTTCCTTCTTTTTTTAAGTAGGCTCCACGCCCGTCATGGGGCTCAAACTCACAACCCTGAGATCAAGAGTCACTTGCTCTACTACCTGAGCCCCCGAGGTACCCCTTAAGTTGCCTTTTTTCTTGATTTGACTTTCTTTTGATTGTTGTAAACCTTCAGTTATTCCAGAGTTTCTGCTTGTTTTGTTATGTTTCTGTGGAGGACAGGAGCTTGGAGCTGCCCACTTCACCATTTTGTTGTTTAGAAAAAGTGTTTAAAGTCAGGAATCCACACCTATTGAAAATTGCATTTTGTTCCTCCAGTAAGTTCATAACTGCCCATACATTCCTTTAGTTTCTCCTTTTAGCTATGTCATTCCCTGGCATGGACTTCACATGGTCTCTTGTGTCTGCTTTAAGATCTTTCTTAACCCATGACTATGTCTGCAGGTACAGGTTGACTTTCACAGGCTCACTTTTTAAAACTGCTTTGCTTGTCCTGAAAGTTTTCTCTAAAAATAGCTAGGATGTCTATACCAGGGGTCCTCCTCAGCTCTGGCTAGAGCCTGAACACTTGAATCCATTGTGGTTCCTTCTTTTTTACTTGGCTTAAAAATTCTTTGTGATATTTATGGAAAGGTAAGATGTGGAAGTTCAGTAGGTTACTGCTTTTTGGAAGAAAGCTTTGTTTTATTGACTTCTTCATTCCCTGTTACTAAAAGGCCGCTTCAGAGGCTCAGATAGGGAGCTTCTGTTCTGGTTCTCATTTTTTCCTTTTAGCAATTAGCCATGGCTCCTTGGGTACTCTCTGGTTGCCAGGCTCTCTGTATATCCCTGGGACTTGGCCTAAGATGCTAAGACCAGGCCTCTGGACATGGGGCCCATTCCATGGCAGCTCGGGGCTGCAGGTTTTCCATTTCTGTGTTCATTTCCCCAATGATTACATCTTGTTTTGGTTGTCAGTGCTCATCTTTCTTTTCAATTTGATTTTGAGTATAGCTTCTGGGTACTTTCTGCAGTTTCTTAATTTAGGATTTTTTTTTTTTTTTTTTTTTCTGGGAGTTAGCACTCAGATTCTTGATTTCAGATCATTAACATAGATTTTGGATAGGAAGGAAGGGAGATTTAAAACATTTTTCTTTTATTGAATTATAATTTACACACAATAAAATATACAGCTTTCAAATGCTCATTTTGATAGGTTTTGACAATTTGACATCTGTATCTAACCTTGTTATCACTGTCCAAAACAAGATATGGAACATCTCAGAAAATGCATTTAGCAAGAGGAATGCTGAGTTATTTCTTTTTCATTATTTTTAGCATTCCTTATATATTTTGGATGTGAGTCCTTTGTCAGGTATGTGTTCAGTAAATTAAGGGTGTCTTTAGATTTGCATTATTTTAAACGTTGGATGAAGCCCCATTTATTAATGGGTTTTATTTGTGATTAGAGCTTTTGTGTCCTTTCTAAGAAATTTTTGCCTACTACAAGGTTGCAAAGATAGTCCAATATTATTGCCTAGTTTTGGGTTCTGGGTTTTATATTAAGGTCTGTGATCTATTTTGAATTAATTTTGGTATATAGAATGAAACAGTAATTTCATGGTGGTGTGTGAGTGTGTGTGTGTTTTTAATATAGATTGTTAATTGTTTCATCACCATTTGTTAAGAAGACTTCTTTCCACGTTGAATTGTTTTGGTGCCAGGTCTCAAATCAGTTGTGTGGTTCTATTTCTTCACAGTCTATCCTGTTTCATTGTCATTTTGTCTGCCTTTATGCCTGTGCCATATTGCCTTGATTATTGCAGCTTCATAGTTCTTAGTGGTTCTCAACTTGGGGCAGTGTCAGGATCCTGGAAACATTTTTGGTTGTCACAAGTGTGGATTCTGGGGGACAGTGGGTGCTACTGTCATCGAGTGAGTGGAGGCCAGAGATGCTGCTAAACATCCTATACACACAAGACAAACCCCATCAACAAAGAATTATCCAGTCCAAAATGTTAATAGTGCTGAAGTCGAAACTGTGCTTTTTTCGTAGGTCTTGAATAAGTCAACTAGCGTAAGTCTTCCAATTTTAAAAAAAATTGTTTTTAACTATTCTCTCTCCTTTGTATTACCATATGAATTTTATTTTTATTTATTATATTTATCTATCTATCTATCTATCTATTTATTTATTTATTTTAAAGATTTTATTTATTTATTTGATAGAGAGAGATCACAAGTAGGCAGAGAGAGAGAGGAGGAAGCAGGCTCCCTGCTGAGCAGAGAGCCCGATGCGGGACTCGATCCCAGGACCCTGAGATCATGACCTGAGCCGAAGGCAGTGGCTTAACCCACTGAGCCACCCAGGCGCTCCATTTATTTATTATTTTTAAATATTTTATTTGATAGAGTGAGAGAGGGAATACAAGCAGAGGGAGTGGGAAAGGGAGAAGCAGGCTTCCCACTGAGCAGGGAGCCTGACGTGGGGCTCAATTCCAGGACCCTGGCATCATGACCTGAGCCTAAGGCAGACACTTAATGACTGAGCCACCCAGGTGCCCCTACCATATGAATTTTAGAATCTGCTTATCAATTTTTATAAGAGAATGCCTATGATTTTGAAAGATGCTTAAAAATATAGGTCTGTTCAGTATGCTAGCTTATTAAACTTCCCTATGACCTTGCAATTGCACTACTGCGTATTTACCCCAAAGATACAGATGTAGTGAAAAGAAGGGCCATCTCTACCCTGGTGTTAATAGCAGCAATGACCATGGTTGCCAAATTGTGGAATGAACCAAGATGCCCTTCAACGGACGAATGGATAAGGAAGATGTGGTCCATATACACTATGGAATATTATGCCTCCATCAGAAAGGATGAATACCCAACTTTTGTATCAACATGGATGGGACTGGAAGAGATTATGCTGAGTGAAATAAGTCACGCAGAGAGTCAATTATCTTATGGTTTCACTTATCTGTGGAGCATAACAAATAACACGGAGGACATGGGGAGATGGAGAGGAGAAGCGAGTTGAGGGAAATTGGAAGGGGAGATGAACCATGAGAGACTATGGACTCTGAAAAACAACCTGAGGGTTTTGAAGGGGTGGGGGGTGGGAGGTTGGGGGAGCCAGGTGGTGAGTATTATGGAGGGCACAGATTGCATGGAGCACTGGGTGTGGTGCATAAACAATGAATTCTGTTACACTGAAAAGAAATTAAATAAAAAAAAAGGTCTATTCAGTATGCTAGCTTGTTAAACTTTAAGATAAGTAGTTTGTAGTATTTAATACTATATGATTAATAATTTATATTATAACATATTTTATTAATTCATTTATTATATAATTATTTTATGGTATATAAATAGCAATTAATTAGTTTAATAATATGTAATTAAAATTGAATATAATTAGAAACTTGGTTTCTTGGTTGTAGTAGCTGTATTTCAAGTGCTTAATAGCTCTAGTGGCTACCATGTTGAATAGTATAGTCAGATAGTATTCATAGAAAGTTCTTTCGGCCAGGACTGGTATAGATCACTTTGGGAATTTATCTCTTCTTCTGATCCATGAGTGTATATAAGGTTTTTTTTTTTTTTTTTTTAGATACTCTTATCAGATAATGAAAATTCCACTGTACTGCTAGGTTACTTGTAGTTTTGTTTCTGTTTTTTTTTTTTGTTGTTGTTGTTGTTTTTGTTTTTTAAAGATTTACTTATTAATTTTAGAGAGAGAGCATGTGAGTGGGGTAGGGGCAGAGGGAGAAGAGAGAGAATCTCAAGAAGACTTCACTCTGAGTGTGGAGCCAACACCAGGTTTGATCTCCTCACCCGGAGATCATGACCTTAGCTGAAACCAGGAGTTGGATGCTTAATTGACTGAGCCACCCAGGTGCCCCATGCTGGTTTTGAGTTATGACTGAATATTGGATGTTGTCAGATCTTTCTTTTTATTTGTTGAAAAGACTGTATTGTTTTTTTCCTCTGTTTAGTATAATTTTTTTTTTTTTTTTTTTTTTTTAGCAGCAATGTCCACAATAGCCAAACTATGGAAAGAACCTAGATGTCCATCAACAGATGAATGTTTAGTATAATTTGATTGGTTTTCACATGTTAGATCAACCCTGACTTCTCGAGATAAACCCCATTTGGTCAGGCTGCATTCGTGTTTTTTGTGTATTGCTGGATTTGATTTGGTAATATCTTAGGAATTTTTGTGTTCATGAGGGATTTTGGTCTGCATTCTTCTCTCTTAAGATGTCCTTATCTTGTTTTGGCATCAGGGTAATGTGGCTTCATACAGTAGGTTGGGAATTATTCTAGGAGAGGAGATACACTAGTAATTGAGCTCTTACTCTGTGCCACTTTACAGATACCACCACCTTTAATCCTTACAACTATGGTAGGAGGTAGTAACATCCCAGCTTTGCAGGGGAGGAACCTCAGGCTCAGAAAAGTAAAGTAAATTCCCAAGGGCACACAGGTATAACTGAAGCCAAGCTATGGGGAGTTGCTAAGAGCAGCCTTTGAATGATACTTCCCACTGCTGGTTCCATGGGGGCAGCTCAGCCTGTAACCCTGGTGGCAGCAGTCCTTTTAGCTTGTGAGGCAGAGTCTCCCTGTCTGCAAGCCTGTGCTCCCAGCAAGAGAGCCTGTGCCCTCAGAGCTGAGGCTACTGCTCCTGGACCCTCTTTGGCAAGTGTTGGGTGGCAAGTGTCTTTCCTATTTTTCTTGGTGTGTAAGGGTTCCCTTCACATTCCCTGATGAGGAAACTTTGATGCCTCCATAAAAATCAGCTCTGGATGGTTTGCTGAGGGTACATTCCCATGTGGGTGGAACTGGAAATTGCCCAGAAGCTCAGCATGGACAATCTCTCTCATTCTAGGATGTTTGGATATTAATTCATCTGTGAAAGGGGCTCGTTTTGTCCGATTCTGTGATGCATTCAATATTCCACTCATCACTTTTGTTGATGTCCCTGGCTTTCTGCCTGGTAAGTCATTGAAAGAAGTGGGGGCTGGGAGAGGTGCTTTTGCCTGATAAGGCACTCGCTTTATTTGGAGGTTTTCTTGCAAAATTCTCTAAGGATTTGTGACATCTCTGTATTCTAGATGTCTGAAAGATGGGGCTGTGGGATGGGAGTTGCTCTGTCCTAGCCCTTTGGGGAGCAGGGGAAGACCTCATAGGCCCTCAAACCTTGTGAGAACTCTTGTATCTAGTAACTCTTCCTAATGACCTAGGCACAGCACAGGAATATGGGGGCATCATCCGGCATGGTGCGAAGCTTCTCTACGCATTTGCTGAGGCAACTGTACCCAAAGTCACAGTCATCACCAGGAAGGTGAGGAACTTGTATCAGAGGCTGTGAGCCGACTCCTGGCAGCATGGCCATCTTTGGAGGTCTGGCCAAGAGTTTCAGGAGGGTTGGGAAAAGGAGTACACCTTGTTCACCCTTAAAAAGATCTTTTACAGCCCTGTGGATATGTTGGTGGTCCTTTCTGGGAACTGGAAGCATCAGGGGGAAAAGCCAGCAAAGATGGTGAATAGTAACTGTGAAAGGCCTCTGGGTTGTGTCCAGATATTCTCTGCTCCAGCTTCCTGGCCTCAGAGACACTGGGCCTTCAGTAGCCCAGGAGGGCTCTTCTTTTTGTATTCACTTGGGTTCTTAGGATGTTTCAGGGCATGATCTCTTTGACTCGGGCTCTAACATTTAGCATTTGGGTCTCTTCTAGGCATATGGTGGTGCCTATGACGTCATGAGCTCCAAGCACCTTTGTGGCGACATCAACTATGCCTGGCCTACAGCAGAGATTGCAGTCATGGGAGCAAAGGTAAGGGCTTCTAGCTTTCCCTTTGGCTGGGTGCAGGTACTCCATTCTCCTAGCAGGAGCTCATAGGTGGGAAATGCTGGAGAGATGCTGGGATCCCTCTGATGGGCCAGGATTCTAGGGAGCTGGGGCCTAGACCTTGGAAAGTCTCCCTCCTTGAGCCCCAGGGCCAGCTCTGGCTCCTGTCCTGCCGTCTCCCTCCAGGCACATGCTGGTATTCATGCTCAGGATGGGAGGGCCCCTGAAGGGGTTTTGAGATTATCAGTAAAAGGGAAAGGGTTGAGTCAGCTGAACTGGCCATTGGGAGATTGGACATTCCCTGTAACTCCATCTCATCTCTTTGGGGTGGGGGTGGGGGCTAGAGCCATTCCTTTTAGCCCACAGAAGCTGAACTGTAGTTCTGACCCCTGGTGACTCTGGGCAAGGTCTAGTAGTGCCCTCTCCCCCTTATCCATAGGGGGCATGCTCCAACACCCCCAGTGGAGGCCTAAAACCAGGATAATGCTGAACCCTATATATGCTGTTTTTTTCTTATACATACTTAGGTACTTATGATAATGTTTAACTTATAAACTAGGCACTGTAAGAAATTAACAATAATAAAATAGAATGATTATAACAATATACTGTAAAAAAAAGTTGTGTGAATGTGGTGTCTCAAAATATCTGTTACTCACTCTTCTTGTGATGTGAGATGGTAAGATGGAGGTGAAGAACATAGACACTAATGTCAGGAGGTTCATCTGTCTTCTGGAGTGTGGTTGATCCTGGGTAACTGAAACTGTGGATGAGGGGGGACTGCTGTACTTCCTGCTGTGGTCCCCACTCCTTTCCTATTTTGAAACAGCTATTGGAATTGTACCAGCTAACTCCCTTGGCTCTCCCCATAGCTGACTTTTAGGGGTTCTGAGGTCAAGGCTCATCTTTTAGACCTCTGTACTTCTACATTTGCAGTCCAGTCTGTCTGCCTTTGGCCAATGAATTGCATACTCAGGATAAGAAAAAAGAAACAGGGCATTTTATTTCCCTTGATACAGGGGACCATGTATCTAACAGTGGAAAATAGGCCAAACATCTTGGCCTCAAAGAAGGATAGATGCAAGTGGACGGAGTAGGATAGAATGTGGGGACACAAACTATTGGCTTTGCCTGGGCTGCCTGTCATTGGGGCCACAGCGGAAAGTCCCATCACATAGCCCCTGGAATCATGATGGTTGACTCCAACAGTGTTTACCTCTATGCCCTTTTTCTCCAGGGCACTTGGATTTATCACAAAGTTCACAACCGCACACTGTGGTAGTGAGTTGAGGGAGGTCTACCAAGGTTGGGACTGCCATTTAAGTTCATTAACTACTTTCATGACAGGGTGCTGTGGAGATCATCTTCAAAGGGCATGAGAATGTGGAAGCTGCTCAGGCAGAGTATATTGAGAAGTTTGCCAACCCCTTTCCTGCTGCAGTGAGAGGTAGGGACTGTGGTGGGGAGGGCAGCCTTGGTCATTTGCTGGGTCACTTGCTGATTCTTTTACTCCACAAAGTCTCACATAACTGCCCTTTGCCCTTGCAGTTGAACCTGGAGATGAGTGAGGGGTGGGATTGTCCCTGGGCAGTCATCACTTAAGAATGGTATCTATGCTGCTTTGGTAACCAGGATCAAAACAACATTGCTGAAATGGCTAAATTTCTTAGTGTTGTTCCAGTTACTTAAGTTTTGTGTAAAAAGTTGCTCTAAAACAGAGCGGCTTAAACAACCAACTTTTTTTTTTTTTTTTAAAGAATTTATTTATTAGAGAGAGGGGGAGAGGGAGAAGTTGGCTCCCCGAGTAGGGAGACTGACATGAGGCTTGATCCTAGTACCCAAGCCAGAGACAGATGCCCAACCAACTGAGCCACTTAGGCACTCCCTTCCTTTTTTTTTTTTGCTCATGTTTCTGAGGGTCATCGATCTGGTCTGGGTTCAGTTAGGTGGCTCTTCTGCTGGTCTTGCCTGGGATAAATCATGCAAAGATAGTGAATTGGTAGTTTGGGGCTGGATGGACCAAGATGGCTTCACTTACATGGCTGGTGTTGGCTGTCCACTTGACCGCTGCACATAGTTTCTTATTTTTAACGCGGCTACTCCACACTTATGGTGTCTTGAGGGTAACATGAGGGTAGGAGGAAAAGCTGCAAGGCACCTTGAGACCTAGATTTGGAAATTGAACAGTGTCACTTTGCCATATTCTGTTGCTCAAAGCAAGTCACAAGGCCAAGTGAGGAAATTGAATCCTGATGGGAGGAGTGGTGAAATCACATGCAGAGGAACTTGTGTTACAGGGACATGAGGAAGTGTAGTGATTTTTGAAAATACTAATGTGTTTTCTTAACTTTTACTTCCTGTTGACTTTATCTTGACAGGGAAGGGATCAGATTTCATTCTCTTGCCAAGTGCTTCCAGGCCCAGAGTTGGGGCCCTGCCAGAGGAACAGGGATGCTCCTAGGATGCAGGGGAAGGTTCACAGGGCCCACGCCCACTTACAGTAACTTGGGTCTGGCTCACACTTTTGGCCCCAGTGATGGTGCCCAGGCTGAACATAGATTGAGGGGTGGCATTATCTGGGGATGCAGATGATCTACTTCCTTTTCTGTGCTTCACCAGGATTTGTGGATGACATCATCCAGCCTTCCTCTACAAGAGCACGAATCTGCTGTGATCTGGATGTCTTGGCCAGCAAGAAGGTACAGCGCCCTTGGAGGAAACATGCCAATATTCCACTGTAAATGAGTCGAAGGATAATAAACCAAGAGCCAGTTACTGCCTGGCCATTCATACCTGTCCTTGCTTTTTGCAATCATGGTACCCAGAAATCTAAATACTGGTAATTACTTGAATTGGTTGTTTATTAAATTCTAGGAAGATTTCATTTATGCCTTACTGTTAAAATTATTTACTTTATTAAAAATTTGTTTTAACTGCTGTTTTTTTGGGCAGATCTCATTTTTAATGGTAGAAACCTGAAAAATTCAAACAGTACATAGAATATTATCACTTACAGCTGACTCTTATTTGACACCTCTGTGTATATTTTTCCTTTTTCCCCAGATTTTTTTTCTTGGTAGGTGAGCATTTTTTTAGGGCCAAGTACCTACCTGCTGCTTAGGCTTCAGTTGTTTACTTTTAAATAATATTTAATAATGTGCCCTCAATTCCTCTAGGAATTGTTGAGGATTAAGTGAGATGTCCGCAGTTGTGTCTGGCAGAATGGATGCTCAGTAAGCTGTAGTACTCTGTATTAGGTGCTTTTCAGAAATGTGTTCTCACATTTTGAAAAACTTATTTTGGAAATTTTCAAACCTATAGAAATGTTGCAGGAGTGGTACTTGTATACCTTTCATCTCGATTATCAGTGAATTATCTACATTTGTTTCATCCCTTCCATAAACATCTAATTATTACTTATTGTTTTTATTGATCCATTTGAGAGTAATTTGCAGAATCATGACACTTCATCCCCTTGCACCACCAAACATCAGTGTTTATTTCCTAGGAACCAAGGTTCATTGTCTTACAGTCTTTCATTACATTGACATTTTGGAAGAGTAGTTACCAATCATTTTGTAGAGTGTCCCTCAATTTGGGTTTGTCTGATTTACCTAGATCTGAACATCTAGAAACAGAGTTATACACAAGAGTGTTCTCTGTATCACATTAGGAAGCACACTATGCTTATTGATGAAATTGACTCATCACTTGGTTATGGTGGTGACTACAAAGGTTACCATTTTTTCTTTGTAATTAATAACTGATCTGGGGACATTCTTTAAGCCTGTCAACAAACTTTCATCCAGTACTTTTAGTATCCATTGATGAATCTTGCCTCAATCAGCTATCCTGTGTTGATTCTAAAATGTTGCATTTCTAACCCTATCATTATGTCTGCATTTGTTAGTTGTTAGTCTCCTGGAAGAGCTTTCTTAATTTCTTCAGTATCTGTTTAGACTCATTCTTTTTTTAAAAAACATTTTCCTGAAATAACTTTTCTTATTATGCTATCACCCTGTCAAATTTCCAAACATGTATTTTAATAGTTCATTACATTTTTCTCCCTGCTCCATCCCTAACTCCACCCCCAAGAGATGAGATTAGGAAGCATATATTATAGTTGAAATGTGTTTGGTATATAGTAGGTGCCTCATAAATGTTTATTTTAGTGGCTTACTATATCAAAGAAGAAAGAACTCATGAATTCTTTTAAAATTTAAGGTGTTACTCATTTTGACACAAAATTTCAACAGGAGCTTCTTTAAAGCTGGCTCTTTGATCTTTTTTATATGTCTCAATAATTTTTAGCATACTTCCTTAAATTTTTGACACAGAATAATGTACCAGGCTCATCTTCTATTTTCCTTGCCTATCCCGGGATTCAATGATTTCTCCCAAGTTCTGGTTTCTTTTAGTAGATGTCATTTAGAAGCTAAAATTGGCAGATGCTTACATTGATGCTGGGGTGTCATTGCTTCTAGGTATTTTCAGCAGACTAGGAAATATTTATACAAATTTATGAATATAAAGGTATATGGGGACCATGTATATATATTATATATTTATTACATATATATTTAAAATTATGAGTTCATACTGGGAACTTCCCAATCAACATACAGTTTCTTCTTTGGTTTCCCCTATTCTCTATTTATGTATTTATCTCACAGTGGTATAACTGGGTCCCATTATCTTCAGTATAATTTCCTCATTTGCTCAATCTTACACTAAATACAAAAAGTTTGAGAACTTTTAAGTTTTAAGTTCAAGACTCTCTTGCAGTTCTTTTGCTTTAACCTGAAGGTACATGGTCAAGTTATTCGTATTTATGTTATCCAGTTGAAAGACAGTCCTTTTCTTTTTAGAAGTCCCCCACCCCCACCCATCTTTGTTGACTTTATTTGGCTGAGTATGTAGAGCATTATTAGAAGTGGAGATTTTAAGTGGTTTCAGCATAAAGGTCAACAACTATGGAGTGCTGTTTCAGAATGCCCCCTGTGGTGTGCTTTTCTCTGTGGTGAGAGCCCTGAGTCTTCCCACCACTGATGACTTTCCCTTGTCCTAGATCCTTAGCTCCAAAGGAGCTTGAATGTTCTATCATTTAATGCTCAACTTGAGCTAAATCAGTATGTGACTATCTTACCTACTTTTCCCATTTCTACCAGCCACACCCCATCATTCCAGGTAGCCAGGCTCTAAGTGCACGTCTTGTTTCTTTATGGCCTACCCTTAAAGCCAGAAATTTTGTTGAGCTACTATACTAATTCTAGGTTCAGATTTGGTTGCATTCTTCTGCCTACACTTCCAGTGCATAGTACCCTGCTCTCCAAAATCTTCAGCCCACACAGGTTCTGTGTGCCTCCCTTCCTTGCCAACTGAGTTTAAGCCTTCAGCCCCATCATTACCCCTTGGAACACCCTCTTGTTGAATAGCTCCAATTTGCTTATGCTTACGAAAGGACCTGATTTGGTTTATCTTGACCTGCAAGCTTTTATTACAGGTGTAATTACAGGTATTTTTTCTAAAGCATCTGATCATGCGTTTTTTTTTTTTCCTGTATACATGTTTTTGTCTTCATGAGTAGATGGTGACTTTCTAGGGGTAAAGACTGTTTGGCCAGAGGTTCTTTATACCCATTTGGTACCAGCAGAAAGACTACAGACCATGGGAAAGAAGTGACAGTTGACTCCTGGGCTTTTACAGGCCTCTTACGAAGTCATGCAGGTTGGTTAGCATGTGGCTCAAATAGCTTAAAATTTCTTGGCTAGTTCCAGTTTCTGGGGTCAGCTAACCTAAGATTTGGACTATTTGGAGGATGACTGCTATAGTACATTTGAAAATAATACATATACAAGCTTATGTGCTTTTTTCCTTTTTGAGGAAGAGGGTCCAAGATGTGTTTTACCAGGTTGTGAAGTCTGGACATGAGAAGGGCTTGTTTTGGGCCTCTCGAAGAGGTGGAGAAAATCCCATCCAATGACCCAAGCCTGCTGGCCAAGGAAACACAAAGCTGCAAGACCTTGCAAGTAGACCAGCATCTATGGATGACAGAATGCCTTAATGATGGCAGAATATTCTCCAGTGGCTGCTGTTGAGGAATGCCTTTCCCATCTGGTATTCTGTTCTTAAGGGGAAAAAGAAAACTGTAGAGTTGCAGCCAGAGAATTGGGTTTACTGAGCAGAG
The DNA here is from genome assembly GCF_011764305.1 of Mustela putorius furo. Lineage (NCBI taxonomy): Eukaryota > Metazoa > Chordata > Mammalia > Carnivora > Mustelidae > Mustela > Mustela putorius. The sequence continues at coordinate 105,355,568 of NW_025421987.1, read as the reverse complement.
AAGAGCAGTAGTGCCATGTGTCTGTCTTTAAACTGAAAGCAGGTAATATGGTGAGAATTGAGGTAAAGTTTAAGAGGTACTGCAAGTGTCCTATTGGGCCTGTCCCTGTTGCCTTAAGTAAACTAATTCTTTCTGAGCCACAGCTAAAGTGGTGAAGCTGTGATTGGAACCCAGCCAGATTTGTCTGAACTCTAAGGCTGTCTTCTAACTATTCAGAGCACTGCTTCTCAGCTGATGAAATAGGTGGGATGAACTCCTAAGGGTGGAGTGAGAAGGGTCATAGTTGGTGCCACTGGGATTGTTTCAACCCAAAGAGCTACTAAATTTGGAAAGCTTTCCTACCTCATGCGTGATGACCTGTCAGTCCTCTTTTTGAATTGCTAGAATAATGGGGAGCACATTCACAATGAAGCCTTCCAGTTGCTTGTGTTCACAGGAAGTTCTTCCAGCTTCTCTTCTCACCATGTCTTGGCTTCCTCAGTGAGTTCTCTGCCTCTGGATGCACTGATGCTTTGGCTGCTGCTGGTGCTTTAGATATGGTCTGTCCAGTCAGAGAAGCCTGTGAAGGACACTCACCCATACACTGAGTTAACACTTTTAAAATTCAAAAAAAAAAAAAAAATTTTTTTTTTTTAATATTTTGTTTATTTGACAGAGATCACAAGTATGCAGAGAGGCAGGCAGAGAGAGAAGGGGAAGCAGGCTCCCCGCTAAGCAGAGAGTCCGATGAGGGGCTCAATCCCAGGAGCCTGGGTTCATGACCCATGCTGAAGGCAGAGGCTTTAACCCACTGAGCCACCTAGGCACCTTTTAATAGAGTTGTTGGACCAGCCTACACTTCACCTGTTTAACATATATTTTATGTCTTTCTGAATCTAAAGGATTTCTAGAGAGCTGGGGTTTTATATTTTTAGGGAGCACCACTGGTCCTCATACTGTTACACCTCTGTAGGCATGGAATCTCCACCATGCCAAACAGGAGCTATGGCCACTGAATGGGCAAAGCCTCAGTTTGGGACCTCTGTGGAATCCAGCCAGCACATCTGGGTAGATGTGGCAGCCTTAATAAGGAGGTTCTATGTACATACTCTTCTGGATGGTGAGTAATGCCTCCTTTGTGTCCTTGGGAGCACAAAGCTATCCTTCAAAAAGTGACATATGAGGGTATAGCTCAGCGCTGAAGCATCTGACTGCAAAAAGTGATGTGTAATGAAGACCCCAATGGAGCAAGGGACTTAGGAAGGCAGGTATGGAATCTTACCTGAGTTTGGTTTGGTATCAAAAGCCCGAGGTGGGGGCAACTAGGTCTTTATTTTCCATGAAGACACTGTTCCTTATTTGATGGATTCTCTTCTGGAAGCAGGGCCCAATAGAGAGTCACAGTCAAGTCACATCTGGGAGGTTTCAAGTTTGTCCCAAGGTAGAGTCACATTGGGTAAAGCTCTGGTCTAGTTTCCTAAGCTTTTAATTCCAAAGATGAGCTGCCACAGAGACTCTTCCTTACTACTTCCTATGTGGCTGCCTGGAGAGTCCACCGGCTGATTTAGCCCTTGCATCCCTGGGTTTCCTGCACTAACATCTTAGGCCATGTAATGAACACAGCCCAGAGAACAAGGCCAGGACCATTAAGTGTAGGGCATGAGTTTTTAAGAGTGATATCTGGCACCAGTATCAAGAGAAACTCTCACACAGCCCTGTAGAATCCAAATGATCTTTAATAGGTTGCTGTTAGGTGGCAATCATGCATAAGCCTAGGGGCTGGATTTTAGGCAGGGGAAGGATCCAGGCTACAAACCCTGAATGTCTCTTTGAAAACTCAGCCTGTGAGAACCACAGACTTCTCCAGGGAATGAAAGAAAATGAACTCGTCCTAAATTTCTTTTCCTAGAACAACAGCAAAACCAAACAACTCACTGATACAGTTAATTATCAGAATGTGCAAACTTTGAACAAATTCTCCAGAGCAGAAAATCATCTCTTTAAAACTTTACCTAGTAAGAATAGGACGACTACCACAAGCCTGATTTTGAATAGTTTATTAAAGGAAAGGTGAAGCATCAGTTTCAAATTGTACAAAAGGAAAAAAACCTCATATTGCAAATGTACAATTTACAGAATTACTAGCAAAACCAATCAAGGAGACACTGAAAATACAAAAATTCGATTGACTTCAAACTGAACTGCAAACCCATTGGAGTAGACATTAAGCCTTTTTTCTTGTTGCATGGTAGTCTACAATTCTAAGTCAGCATCTGTTTTCTGTATGCAACTGTCAAGCAAAGGATCACTCTGTGCATGTGCCAGGGTACTTCCCAGCTTCCTCCTTGGCCAGAACTGTAGGCAGGGCTGGCAGTAGTGGACAGTCCAGGTATTCCTGCCCCTTCATGTCCAGTGAGGCCCATATTCCTGGAAGAAAGCGAGACCCCAGCCCCTCAAACTGGAGCCCAGGAATTGCTAAATTAGCAGATATAACATTTTTGGTGACCAGGTTTTTTCAGAACTGTATAAACATTGAGAAAAATCTCAGTTTTGTGTTTACTAAAAGAATGAATAATCCATTTGCTTTCCCAACAAAAAATAATCATTGGGTGCACAGATTGGTGAAAAAATGCTTTTCATTTTTGGTAAGAAGGGAAAGCCTCATGATTCTGTTGCAGTTACTTTAAAAACAGCCCACAAACAGCTGTGGATGGATTGGTTTGGAATTGAGGCTTACTTTAAAAAATCAGGAAGGTAGAAACTAAGTGGGCTTTTAAAAACAATAGCAGCAAGTCATAAAAGTCTAAGCAGAACATAACTAAACCACTGAAGGCTGTCCTGAAGATTCATAATTTCTTTACCCAAAATAATTAAAATGCACATTTAACACTGAAATGTAGCTGTATTTCAAGGTAAGCTTAGGAACTTCACCCTCTAAGCACAGACTTCTATGCAGCACATACTTCTATAATTGGTAAACTTAATTCACAAAATCAGCGCATAAGGTATTAAGTGCATGGGAAGTAGACACAATTATGTTACACTTAAAATTACTTTTGAATGGCAAAGAAGTTCTTCATGATTATCTTTTTAAGAAAACGGAAGTCTATGTAACTTGAATTTGGCAGGGCATGAAATAAGTAGTAAAAACAGCAAACCGATAACTTGAGAACCATTTTTGTTTTTCTGAGAATACTTTATTTGCTGGTAGAAGTTGCTAAAAATGCACAGAACAAATACCAATAGAAAATGTACTGTATTTGAATCTCCCTATTCTATATAAAATGAATGGTGTACAGCATCTGTTGGAAAATGGCTGCATGGACATTTCTTATTTTATGCCCCCTTATAAATAAAAATAAACCTTTTTATTCAAGAGTATATAAAATCTGGGAATCCATATCCACAGAGGGTGTGTGGTTTTTGGCAGAGATGCACTGTCAGAATTTCATCTTAGCTTGTCAATATTCTGCTCCTCCGTATTTCTGTGTTCCACAAGGTCAACCAAATCCAGTGAGCTCCAAAACACTCTTCGGCAATTAGGATGAGCTGCTTACTCATAGGTTTAATAAAAATGGTTAGCTTTTAAAACATAAAAAGGCAAAATGTTAAAACGGTTTTTAAATTGTACAACAGGAAAATAAAGTTAAAAATATTTTTTTTTTTTTTTTTACTCAATGCTGTTTTCATAAAACAGGTGTATAACAGTGTTTATCTTGACAGCTGTTTTAAAAATTTAAAATTTTTTCCTCCCTCCAGAAAAACACACACATCTGTATTGGGATAAGTCCAATATTAGGACACAAATGATTTTTCAGGTCAGTCTTTCTGAGGTGACATTCACCAACATTCCCTTGGGTAATTTACATGCTCCTCTTCTGCCACTGCAAAAAGGGATTGACCTCAATCATTTGATTAAAAAACAAATCAGATCACATCAAAAGTGTTTTTTCCCCCATACAAGCTATCACAGTATATAGGCCTCTAGCTCTAAATAATAGAGTTCCATATTTGTAAATTTTCTTCAGACTTCAGAACATAGGCATTCCAAATCCCTAGAAAAATGAGAAACACAATTAATTTCATGTATAACAAGACCCAGAAATCATAAATAAAAAGCAGTAATAGTTTAACATTTACTGAATCGTCTTCTATGATAGCTGCGGAATCAAAGAAATCTGGCCTCAGCTCAGCTCTCTCTCGCCGATTTCTTGATGGGGGCTGGAAAGAGAAGTGAAAATGTCTTCTTGAGCTACATTAAGATGGTAAGCAGCTAATATTTCTGAAGGTACCACAAAATAAAGCTGTTGAGGATCTAATTTTAAAAGGAAAAGAATGTGGCTTTTACATGGAGCATACACTTAAAAAAAAAGATTTCAAATTACAGTGAATAAACTGAATATGGAAATGCATATAAATAATTTTGGGGCATACAAACATAGAATATGCCTTTGAATCATGGAATGATTATAAAATTCATCCCTACATTCCCCAAAGCACGTAGACGGAAAGCTGCTGATGGGAGGGGAGAGACCGGAGTGACATGATCTCCTTTACATTTCTTAGAAAAGTTACCAAGCAGAATGTTATGGGCTAAACTATGTCCCCCTAAATTCATATATTGAAGACCTAAACCCCAGTACCTCAGAAGGGAAGACAGGTTATTTGGAGACAGGATCTATAAAAAGGGAATAACTGAGGTAAAATGAGGTCACGTGGGTGGACTCTATTTTGACTCCTATCCTTATAAGAAAAGGAGACACACAGGAAAGATCATATGAAGATAAAGGGAGAAGATGACCATCTACAAGTTAAGGACAGAAGCCTCAGAATTAAATCAGTCTCCCTGACACCATGATCTCAAACTTCTAGCCTCCAGAAATGTGAGAAAATTTCTGTTGTTTAAGCTACCAGTCAGTGGTACTTGTATAGCAGCCGCAGCAAATACATAAAGTAGTTCAATGAACTTCCATATACCCATCACCTAGCTTTAACGGTCAAACCTTTGGCCAATCTTGTTTCAGTGAGTCTGTTTTTTTTTTTTTTTTTTTTTCTTTCTTTCTGTTACTTCACCTGTAACTGTTTCAAAATGTATCTCTGATAGAAATTAAAAAACAAAAAATACAACTCTCATGTATTACTATTCCTGACAAAGTCAATAATTTCTTACTTCACACCAAACAAATACGGTCCATATTCTGTGTTTGGTTGCTATGCTGGAAAATACTGTATATATCATCAGACTTCCAAGTTAGTCTGAGACCAAATGTACACACTATACTAAGAGATCTAGTGTGAGCCCCTTCTCAAGAAGGTAATAAGGAGCCAGTTCCTGTTATTGCCAGAATTTAAAATCTGACTGCTTAGAAAAGCAGACTTGAAAAATACAAGCTCATCCAGATGTGCTAAAGAATTACACTGGTCCTTCCTGCTGCTACATTTACAACCTCTACACCTCTCCTTTTCATGGGGTTCTGAAAACAAGAGCATCATTTTACACCAACACTTGCACTTATTTTAACAGAAGAAAATGTACTGAAATTTCCTTACCAGATCAATAACCATGGTGTCTTCAAATTCTTCATTCATATCTTCTAACTGACTCCGGGATGACATCATCACATCTTCAAAGATGGGCTCAGCATCTTCCTCCATTAGGCCCCGACTGATAAGGAAAAAGCATGATCAGATGCTGTTCAGACTCATCAAATTTGGAGTCCTGGCTCTTTCTTACAGTAGGTCTTCTAACCAGTGAAAGCACATGTTCCAGTCACAACCCACAGGCTCCACAGATTATGATCCTGAACTCCTACAGATAATTAAGGATCATTCATTTGTTTCATTCAAGATTTCATCTCCACTTAGCAAAAGGAAGCACAATTTAAATGCAGTAACAACAGAAGTTAACATTATTTAGCTATGTATGAATTCCCACAAGACTCTATGTGACTGGTACTATTATCCCAAATTTACAAATGAAGAACCTGAGACACTGAGGTTTAGAGCCCGCCCAAGGCCACAGAGCTGGCAAATGGCAGCATTAGGATTTAAATGGCGAAAGCCTCAGAAGTCCACACCCTCTATTTCTACCCTACATTGCACAGCATATCCTGAATTATGATTATGATCTTAACTCCTCTTCTGAGACCAAATGTCAGAGGAGAGCCATCATTCCACAAAATGAACAGCATCACATAGTCATTATGTTCTTGTGATACTTAATGTAACACTTACACGGCATGCCTTACTCCAGTTCTCACTTTCATGTAGTTCATTCCTGTTCTGTCCTTCCGATTTAAATCTTCTAATTTTGGTTGGCCTAACCAAGAGATCTGCATCTGAGGACTAAGAAAATACATTATTCATTTTCTGGCGAAAGATGAATTTAGCTAATCAGTCCCACACCAAGAAGGCCATCGTTGGCTGGCCTAATCCCCATGTATGGGGAATTAGCTGGAATTTATTAGAGAGTTAAGTGTGAGACAGATCATTATCGAAGGATCTATCTTTGCAGAAATGCCAGTAAGTTCTCCAAAGAGATGCCTAAGTCTCTAGGGTTGGTTGGTAGGTATAAAGGAAACTGAAGCATGTCACCCCAAAATACTGCCTCAGAGATAAAGGTTATTTTGAGCTGAAGGCAATTAAGAAGCAGGGAACAAAGAAAAAGCTCCTCCTTTTCTGCCTAAGGGCAGGAAATAAATTATTTTATGGGAGACAGACTCTTATCAACCCAGAGATGGCACCAGAGGAAACTACAAACACACCTTGTTAAACTAATCCTTATCTTCCTAATTAAGGATGTTATGGACTACATAGTCTCAGCTCCACTACTCCTAGTCCAAATCCCTTTGTCTTGTCTATTCTTCTCAAATGTATTCTTTGTCTAAAAGGTAAGCTCCCTGCTTTGGTAGCTTCTTCAAGTCTTCATTCTATGGGTAAAAGCTCCCATGTACATGTAAAGAATTCAATAAAATGTGTCTGTTTAAATTTTCAGACCCAATCAAGTCTCTGTCAAACAAGAGTGCTTCTGAGACCTCTGTATCTAGCTGCTGCCCTACTCACAAGTGTTCCTACTGGACAACCAGTCCCCTAAGGGGCAGAAATGATGCTGGTCTTGTGGCTCAGAGCTCTCCAGAGTTGAACAAGGAAAGATATTAACACATTTTTTTCTTAGTCCTTCTGAAGAGATCTGGAGTCAGGTGCATGTTGGGCTAATTTGCACCTGCCCTGTACACTTACTGGCACTTGGACACTTGCATAAACTTGCCTCTTGGGGATTTTACAGGATGTAAACCTTAATGGTTTTTAATAGATTACATCTGTCGCATGAAATTCTCTCTGAGCAGCTCTCTTTGAATCATGTACGGCTACCACCTTGATTAAATCGATAAACCTACAGCAGGGAAAAGTAGACCACAGAGAGGAGTAACTAACAAGTGGTAAAGTCAGGAAAGTAAGACAGGCTGCTCAAATAAGGAAGAATTCATCCCTTAGGAAGAAGGGCGGGAATGCTGATCATAACGCGGACTACCCTGTATGAATGCTGTTATGCAGTGGCTGACAACAATTATCCTTTTAGCTTTGAAGAAAGGCAGATCCTCTGGGCAAAGATGCTTTATGAAAACCAAGGATCTGGATAATTCTAACACTGCCTCTTTCCTTTTTCAACCTGCTACGGTTTGTTGAGTTCAACTGAGAATTCTCTAATCCATTAGAGTAATTCATAGCATTACCCCAGTATGAACAGAAACACAAAAAACTAGGACAACTTCAAAGTTGAATGGAAAATAACAAAGAAAATGTTGTTTTTTTTTAATAGCAAAAGTCATACCATCATCCTGCCTTTTCCAAAATTTTGGGGGCCCTGGTACTAGAAAACATATTAATTACTAGTGTGGGAAAAAGGGGCTTTGATTCTCTCTTAGAGAAAGGGCAACTGTTCTCAGAATTTATCCAGTATCCTGACAAATATCTTAATCCATAACAGATTAAGTTTAAAATATAAACTTGACCAAGACAAAGTACTATTAATTAAATGGATTGATAAAAGGAGTAGTCTATTTATTTGGTGTTCAGACTAGTAAGAACCTTAGCAGAGACTCTTATAATAGACTTTCTTTCCAAGGAAGTGAACCGGATGTCTTTTTCGCAAGTCCCTGAGAAGAAACAGATCTGCCCAGTGAATCCGTAAACTTCAACTGAGATCAGCACTTAGTGAGATACTATGCTTTAAAGTTCCCTGGACTTCGATTAACTGATATCTAACAAGTGTTGGCAGACTTATTATATATTTTCTAATATCAATTATTTATCTCTGCTTGTGGTTTTTTTCTCATGAACTAATCAATAATATGTTTTAACAAAGTTTTTATTTAATACAAGCATGAATTTTCACTACTTACTTGTGTAAAAAGTCAGGTTCAGAACCATGTTCAGACTCAGGTTCCTGGATCTGCTCTCCCATGGGCCGGGTATTCTCCCGAAGTACAGTGGAAGTGAGCTGTGGTGCTGGAAGGGGGCCAGGAGTCTGAATCATGGTGTCAGTCCTGTTTAGCCATGTATTATCCAGACTTTCATCTGTAAAATTCCAGTTAGAGTCATAAAATGTCATGAGTGGAGTGAACTCTGGTGGAAGTTATAGCACAGACTTGCAGAGCATGGTTCCTGGCTTAGACTGCCTACCTTGAATCCTACCTATACGACTCATTTGTGACTTTCTGTAAGTTACTGAATTTAAAAACTCATGTTTCTCATATACAAAATGAGGATATCAATACCCAACCTGAAAGAGCTTTAAGGATCAATGTGGTAATGGATGTAACCATCAAATGTCAGCTATCCTTACCTTATCCTCTCTTCAAAGACTCTCTATCTCTAAGGATCAATTCACGGCAGAAGGGGAAGAATTAGGCCAGCCAGAGACCCCTGTAACCTTCCTTTACTCAAGCAACAAAGGGCCTATTTGCTGGGCCTTCACGGGGCCCCAGATAGCAGCACTTGAAGTCTGGCAGGTCTCTACTGAGAAATCAACAAATCCCACTGCACAACTGGGTCACCAGAGAAATAACTCTTTTTGCCAGATTGTATGTGCATTATGTGTGGGGCCATCCAGTTAGGAGAGGCTCACTGTTTTCATGCCTCTTTAGGGAAGCCCTCCGTAATCACCCTACCCAGTCCCCACTTCCCATTCTTTTTTAACTTCTAGAGGAAACAAAATCATTCCTACTTACTTAGGATTTAATTATACACTGGCCTGCACTGGCAGCTGATTTGTCAAGTGTATATGTTATCTCTGTAATTAGAATTAAATTTCTTCAAGGGACCAGGAGCTGTTTCTTCCTTCTTCTGAAGATCACTTACAAAGATTTGAGCAGATTAAAGTATGTATGTATCTAAACTATAGGCTGATAATAATGTTACATAATTATGAAGTTTCTATAAACATTCTAAGTTATTTTCTTAATATGGGGAGACTTAAAAGTATTACTGCTATGCTTTCCCTTCTGAAGAATTTAAATGAAAAAAAAAAAAAGAATTTAAATCACAAAGTACACAGTATGAATCCCATTGTTTTTCTTCCTCCATGAAGTCTCACATTTGTGCAGCATGTTAGGTTCCTCACTTGCTATCAAACATTCCATCTCTCAGTGTTTTCAAAAATTATCAGATACATGTGTTCGTTCTAGATCAGCTTTTTAGTTCCTGGAAATATTTAGCCTATTGCCTTGTTAAGGTCATTGCACTGATCTGCAGCTCACTATTCAACAATCTTTTCTTTACCTAACCAGCAAAAAGAGGTTTCATTTTCTTTTATTCATAACCACTTTCCATTCAACATTTAATTCCTAACTTTTGTTTTTTGCTGCACTTAAAATTTTATAAGAATGGTATCATTTAGGTTCTTAACCTAGTAAATCCATCTTTCAGCTTTACTACATGTCATCTTTTCCAGAAAATCTTTCCTGATTCATTAAGTCTGATCACTCCCTTTATGTTTCCAGAAAACCTTCTTTGGCCCATTAGAGCACTTCCCATGTGGAACTAAAATTGCTTGCTTCTCTGTCTTCCCATATGTACTATGAGCATTTTTATTAATACCTAATCTCCAGCATTTCACAGAGTTCTTAGAAAGGTATGTGGTAAAGACTTAATGAATAACTTCAGGAAGAATTCACTCTTCCTGAAGAGATCCTCCTAACCCATGAGGATTCCTCAATAAAAACACTTCTGGTGAAGCTTTCTCATCTTCATTCCAAACAGATGAAACTGCTTCCTAAGAATGCCTGGCACATGACCTACCTTAGTGTCTTGGTAAATTTCAAACTGACACACAGCAAGTTTTCCTTTTGGCAATTTAACAACAAATTATCTGGTTCATGTATGCTTTTCTTCATCCTGGAGATAATACTGATTATCCCATTAGTAAGGGAATTATATATGGTTATTTAAATTCTCTAAGCTTTAGTTTCTTCTGTGTGAAATACAGGTAATAATGTTCAACTCAGAGTTCATTTATAAAACATTTACACAGCATTCACTGTGTGCCACATCAAACCTAAGTGCTTTATAAATGTTAGTAAATGATTAAATGCTAATAATGCACATTTCTGGTACACAGCAAGAATTTAATGAATGTTGGCTAATATGAATATTACACATAACAAAAGCTGTAAGTAAAAATATCTATATATCTAGTTCTGTATCTAGACAGACAGACTGGATAGATGGGTGGAGAGATGTAATGTGGGGGGTAGGCATCCTGATAGAGGCTGCTCTAGAAGACATTTTAAAAAGGAAGTGACTGAAGTTATTATTTAGAGAAAAGTTTAGGATCCTACACTCCAAAGATAGGATTTAGTATTTTCATTTCTGGACCAAAAAGATTTTAAGTCCCACAGATAAAAACTGAAAGAAAATCTTTAACATTAATGCTGTAAATATTTTCATATCTTTTATTTCCTTTGAAACAGTGACATTCTGACAACAGCAGCTAACATTTACTGCATGTGCCTATGTGCTAAGCTCTGTGCTAATAAGTAACCTCTCTCTATGTGTACAGTATGTCATTTAATATTTATAAGAGCTGACAGGATAGGTACTCTGATCATCCTTTACGTGATCACTGAATGAAGCTGAGAGGTTAAATAACATGCTCAAAAGTCACACGGTTTAAAACTAGACAGCCAGGTGTGAATTCTAGAACTCTAGTTTTAGAGTGTGTGCTTTTCACCAATAGTTAATATTACCTCCCCAATGATGTCAGAAACAGATTTAAATTCTAATTAATTTTGCTACAGGTTGCAGCAAAATCTTTCATGAGTCATTAGTTTTTAGGCAGCAGAGGTGAGATTCTGAAAGGGAAATACAAAGTTGTAGAAAGGAGCAGAGGAGCAGGATTCAGATCATTGCTTTCCTCTCTCTTGGTTTGGAGAATAATTTATCAGGAAAAGCATGGAGATGGGGGAAGGTTATTTGAGGAAATAAGCATTTTTGAGTTGTCTTAGTTTAAGAGTAATGTCTAATAAAGCAATTTTTAGTCTTTTTGATACATGATTTAACTACCAATGATCACATTTTCAGGGCAGTTCAACTCCCTTGTTCCCACAGTCGATGGGGGTTATAAACCCAGAGTTGGCTATCATTATTTTATTGCACAAAAATGAATTATCCATCCATGGGGTAGAAATGGAAAGTTGTTTTGGTATATTCAGTCTGATGCAGAAGTCTACCTTCAACTTATCAGAATATTTTTTACATTAGGATGAATTTTGATAACTGACATTATGACTACCTTATTTTAAATTTTAATGTATGGATCAATTTTATAAACCTTTATAACTGTTTCTTCTTTTTCTCTGCACCATCTTCCTCTGTGTTTCATGCTCTTCTAACTTCTTTTTCTTTGACCCTTTTCTATTCCACTTTGTCTACTCCAATCTCTTTGCCTTAACCTCTCAGTATGTGTCAAATCTACAAGGAAATAATATACCTAACAGTACTACCTTGCTTCAACAGATTTGCCACTCAACCTCTGCAATAGTAAGCAAACTACTTGTCTCATAGGGTAAAGGCAGACTTACCTTCTACGCGTTTTTTGTGAAGTGGGGGTCGTCCTTTCTTATTCCTTACTGAGGATGTTTTACTGCTGCTACTTCCACTGTTCACAGACATTCTATCATCTTCACCTCCAGTGACTAGTGAATTTCTATAGGAAATGAGTGGAAGCCATACATCTTCTCTCCTTTCCATCATCTGCTCCGTAAGGAATTTCTCTAGGTATGAATGACTAGAAACACAATAGAAAAGAACAGTGATTTTCATGGAAGCACTTCATGTATCACTTCAAGCCCTGCAATGCTTTTAAATAGGTGAATGTATTACTAAGCCTGTATGTGTGTGTAAATGTGTGTGTTGCTTCCTGTATCAACTTTCAAAAAAAAAAATCAGAAGTTTAGGTCAAAAGGTTATTGAATTTTCTTTTCAAGTGTTCAAACCTGGGCATGATTTCTATAATGGTGAAGGGAGGAGCTTGGCATAACAACTTTTTAACTGGTAAAATTGATAAAAGACAATCATTTAAAGTCTTCAGAAATTGTCCTAAGGGCATACAGCAAATGGAGAAACATTTATTCAAGAAAATCTAAATCTCAGTAAAACAGTGAGAGTTTGTAGCATTTGAACCATGATCTGATCCTTTTCCTTGTCCTCTCTCCCCCACCACTGCTACTCTAGGACCTCTATTCTGGGCAGACATGGATAAGATGGGGGCCCCCTCCTTCTCTAGCTCCTCATCTAGAGCTACCTTGGAAAAGGCAGGCCATGGGTGGTTTGCGGAATCTCTTTTCTGGACAGTAGCTAGGAGGAAGAAGGCTCCCTTCTTCACCATCCTCTACTTGTCAGGTAGTAACTCTCTCCCAAGCACAGCAGGCTAAGACCACCTGGAGGGACAAGCTGAAAACTATGGGTTACACGTGGCCCCCTGCTCACAATAAAGGGGTGTTACTCTGGGAGCAGAGGGATGCTGTCCCACCCAGATCCTGTTCAGTGGCATAAAAGTTCTGCCCAGCAACCAAAGAAGAGTAGAACAGACAGAAATTTAACAGAACAGGGGGAAAAGGCAGCTAAGAAGAGCCCTCCTGGGATCACAGATGTTCATACAAGTTGGCAAGGCTCCTCACATATGTTTAAGTTGCATCTACTCATGGGCAAAAAGAACAGGGGATGAGGGCATTTTGTTATCATTCACCATGCTCTACACTGATCTACCAACACAGGGAGGAAGCCTCACTGGCACAAGGGCTTAAGTGCAAACACTGGTTAAAAAATAAGCTGCTCTGACCCAAAAGCAACTTCTAGAAAGCTTAAATATAAAATCACAGTAGACTGGTTTCCAGTTCTGCCTGTGAGGGGCTTGGAAGTTGTCGCTGCATCCTAACAAGTAGAGCTCAACAGACTAAAAAAAATCATCAACAACGTCCTGGATCCATAGAGAGGAAAATAGTTGTCCCCAAGATTGTGAGACATAGGGAGAACAGTTTATTGGAGCAAACTCAGAAACAAAAACCACCTTGAGAACCACTGCTGGGGTAGGAAAACCTAAGCCGTAATTCACAAATTGTTGGAAGTTCACTGTGACCAATCAGAGAGTTCAAAACTCAGAGGGACCCAGTCATAGGGGGACCTCTCCATAATATTGTGAGATCTACCTCCAGAAGCTCAACTGGGTTTCCACAGTAAAATATTAGAGCAAACTCTCCTGTGCTATTGGCAGAGGGAAAGGAAAAGGAACCATTCCAAAATCTGCCAGAGTATATTGTTCTTAACAAAGCCTCTCTTCAGGAGAAACTGGTTAAGCAGAGCACAACTTGCTGGGATATTATCAGAACCTAATCTATCCAGGGTAAGAGAAATACCCAACTCCAGCCCACTCTACCCATTTTGTCCCAACCATGGGTAAAGAAAAGAACTGAGAAACACTTGGGAAGTTTACAATCCAGAGGCATGGACTCATTAAAAGACGAGACCTATAATCATAGGACTATAGAATGCTTCCCCTCCTCCCATACCTCATCACCATAATACTAAAGGTAATTTACAGCAGTTCCTTCTATCTAGTATATCATGTTTGGTTATCAAGAAAAAGTTGAAAGGCATATCAAAGGCAAAAACACAATGTGAAGGACAGAGCAAACATTAGAATCAGATATGACAGAAATATCAGAATTACCAAACTGGCAATTTAAAACAACTATGGTCAGGACACCTGGGTGGCTCAGTCAGTTAAGTGTCTGCCTTCAGCTCAGGTTATGATCCCAGGGTCCTGGGATTGAGCCCCACTCGGCAGGCAAGGAACCTGCTTCTCCCACTGCCTGCCACTCCCCCGGCTTGTGTGCTATCTCTCTCTGACAAATAAATAAATAAAATCTTAAAAAAAAAAAAACCATGACCAATATGATAAGGGCTCTAATCAAAAAAGTAGACAGCACACAAGAACAGATGAGCAATGAAAGCAGAGAGATGGAAATCATAAGAACCAAAAAGAAATGGTAGAGATAAAAACTGTAAAAGAAATAAAGAATGCTTCTGATGAGCTTATTAGTAGACTGGACTCAGGTGAGGAAAAAAACCTCTGCTCTAGGGGGCACAGCAAGAGGATCCTTGACTGAAATCCAAATTGAAAAGCAGAGAGATTGTTGGGGCGCCTGGGTGGCTCAGTGGGTTAAGCCTCTGCCTTCGGCTCAGGTCATGATCTCGGGGTCCTGGGATCGAGCCCCGCACATTGGGCTCTCTGCTTAGCAGGGAGCCTGCATCCCCCTTTCTCTGCCTATAATACAACTACAAAAGGTGTTAATATAATGGGAATATGAGAAGGAGAAGTGAGACAATAGTAACAATAATTTAAAACAGAAATGATAGTGAATTTTCCCAAATTAACATCAGACACCAAACCATAGATTCAGGAAACTCAGAGAACACCAAGCAGGGTAAAATGACAAAAGAGCTACATTTAAGCACATTATTTTCAAACTACAAAAAATCCAAGATGAAGGAAAAAAATCTTGAAGGAAGCCAGAGGGGGAAAATACTTTATCTATAAAGGAATAAGGATAAGAATTATGTCTAACTTCTCAAAACACCACGCAAGCAAGAAGAGAGTGGAGTAAAGTGTTAAGAGAACCGCCCCCCCCAGACTAGAATTCTGTGCACTGGAAAACTATCCTTCAAATGTGAAGGAAAATAAAGACTTTCTCAGACTAAAAATTGAGAGAATTTTGCAGAAGTGCTTTAGAGGGGTGCCTGGGTGGTGGTTCAGTTAAGTATCTGACTCCTGGTTTTGGCTCAGGTCATGATCTCAGGGTCGCAGACTGAGCCCTGTGTTGGGCTCTATGCACTGCATGGAGTCTGCTTGAGATGCTCTTCCTCACCCTCTCCCTCTGCCCCTTCCCCCACACCTGCACTCTATCTCAAATAAATAAAGAAAATTGTTAAAAAGAAGTACTTTAGAGAGAAGGAAAATAATATAGGTCAGAGACGTGAATCTACATAAAATAAGAAGAGTACTAAAGGGTGCCTGGGTGGCTCAGTGGGTTAAGCCTTTGCTTTCAGTTCAGGTCATGATCTCAGGGTCCTGGGATTGAGGCCCACATTGGGCTCTCTGCTTGGTGGGGAGCCTACTTCTTCCCACACCCCCCTCCCGCCTGCCTCTCTGCCTACTTGTGATCTCTGTCAAATAAATAAATGAAATCTAAAAAAAAAAAAAAGCTAAAGAAGGAATAAGTAAAATAATAATGAATAAGGAACAAGTAAAAGAAAAACTTTAATTTTTCTTAACTGATCTGGCAAAACAAATTTTTGTTCAAAATAATACCAACAATGTATCTGATTATTTATGCTTATATATATATATCTCATATCTGCATATATCTATTTGATTATATATGTTTATATATAAGTGAAATAAATGACACCAATGATGCAAGAGAAGGAGGGATAAACTGGGATTAGTTTGTTATAAGGTACTCACACCTGTTATTATAAGGTACTCATACCTGTGAAGTAATACAGTATTATTTAAATATGGACTTGGATTAGCTATAAATATATGTTGCAAACTCTAAGGCAACCACTTAAAAAAAGTTTAACAATATGCTAAGAAAAAAGAGCAAATGGTTCATAAAATGCTCAATTGAAACTTTTTATAAAAGGCAGAAAAAAGAATGGAAGACAAAATAAAAGCAAAGAATGAGGGCAACAAACAGAAACAGTAAGGAATATGGTAGGTATTAATCCAACTACATCAATAATCAATTTGAACATCAATGGTACCAAGTAAAAGATTGCCAGAGTGGATCAAAAAACAAGACCCAAGTACAACTGTCGATAAGAAATCCACTTTAAGTGTAAAGACACACATAAACATAAACTAAAAGTGAATAAATAGATGGTAAAAGTTATCAAAAGAAAGCAGGAGTAATTACATCAATTTCAGACAGAGCAGACTTTAAAGTAAGGAAAGTTATGAGGAATAAAGAAGGGCATTACACAATCATACAGGAGCCAATTCTCCAAGAAACATAATAATCCTTACCATGTATATCCCTTACAACAGAGCATCAAACTGTATGAAGCAAAAACTAGCTGCAAATAGAAACTACTATTAGTTGGGTGACTTCAACATTCCTGTATCAGAAATGGACAGATTCAGGGGTGCCTCGTGGCTCACTTGGTTAGGCATCTGCCTTCTGCTCAGTTCATGATATCAGGGTCCTAGGATTGGGTCCCACATCGAGCCGTCTGCTTCTCCTTCTGCCTCCCCTCAGCCCCGCGAGGCTTGTGCTCTCTCACTCACTCTCTCTCTCCAATAAATAAATAAAATCTTTAAAAAAATGGACAGATTCAGCAGCCAGAAAATCAGTAACGACACAGTTGAACTCAACTACAGCATCAATCAACTGGATAGAATTAGTATCTACAGACTGACTTCATCCAAAACCAAAATATATATTTTTCTCAAGCTCACCTGTAACATCAAGAGTTCACATTCTAGGTAATAAAACACATCTCAACAAATTTAAAATTAGAGAAATCATACAATGTCTGCTCTTAAATTAAGATTAATTAGAAATTTAATCAGAAATCATTATCATAAAGATATACAGAGATTAAATAATGTGCTTTAAACACATGAGACAAAGAAGCACTCCCAAGGGAAATATAAAAGTATCATGAACTAAATGAAATGGCACATCAAAATTTATGCAATGCAGTAAGAGCAGTGGTTGGAAGGAGTTAGCATTGAATGCACAAATCAGAAAAGAGGATCCAAAAATCAACAATCTAAGCTTCCACCTTAGAAAACTAGAAAAAGATGACCAAATTAAATCCAAAGTGAAAGAAAAAAATAAAAATTAGAATAGCAATCGATGAAATTAAAAACAGAAAGCAATAAAGAAAATCAGCAAAATTAAAAGCTGGTTCTTTAAACACAACAATAAAATCGATTAGTTTCTAGCCAGCCTAAGGAGAGCAGGGGTTGGGGGAACAGAGGATACAAATTATTAATACCAGAAATTAAAGAGAACACATCATTACAGATCCTATGGACATTAACAGGAAAATAAAGGAATACTATAAACAACTTTATGCCCACGTATTTGATAATCCTGGTGAAAGAGACCAATTCCTTTAAACACAAACTGTCAAATCTCCCAGAAGAAGAAACAATCTGAAGAGGCCTGTATCTATTAAATAAATTGATTCGATAAATAATAACCTTCCCAAACAGGAAGCACCAGGCTCAAATGAGTTAACTGGTTATTTAAGGAAGAAAGCTACCAATTCTCTACAATTTCTTTCAGAGGACAGAATGAAAAGCAATACTTTCTATATCATTCCATAAGGCCAGTAATACCCTAATACCAAAACCAGACAGACAGATTATAAGAAAACTACAGACTAATAATTCATGAATATAAAGCAAAAATCCTCAACAAAATATTAGAAAAATAGAAAAAGAAGTATATACAGCATGATCGAGTGGGATGTAACCCAGTGGGATGCAGGGCTGGTTCAACATCTGAAAATTAGTATATTCCATCACAACAAAAGCCTAAAAAAGAAAAATCAAGTATCACATCAATAAATATAGAAAAAGCATTTGACAAAATCTAACACTTATTCTTGATAAAAACTCTTAGTAAACTAGAAATAAAAGGGGATTTTTCTCAATCTGATAAAGACAGTCTACAAAAAACTGTACAGCTAACATACTTACTGGTGAAAAACCTGAAGATAACCCAACAAATCAGGTATAAGGCAAGAATGTCCCTGCTCACCACTTCTTTTTAATACTGTACTGGGAATTTCAGTTAATTCAATGAGACAAAAAAGGAAATAAAAAGTACAGAGACTGGGAAGGAAGAAATCACTGTTACTGTTTGCAGATGACATGATTATCTATGTAGAAAATCCTAAGAAACTGACAGAAAAATCTCTTTTGGAACGAACATGCAATTGTACCAAGTTTGCAGGATACAAAATTACAAGTGGAATTTGAAATTCAAAACAATGTCATTTACATTTGCACCCCTTAAAATGAATTAAGGTGTAAATCTGCCAAAAAATATACAAGATCTATATATGAGGAAAACTTTTACAATAAAGCTCTGATGAATGAAATAAAAGAACTAAATACATGGAGACATATTCCACGTTCATGCTTACAAAGACAGTATTGCTAAGTCAGTTCTTTCTGACTTGATCTATATTCAATGCAATTCCAACCCAGATCTCAACAAGTTATTTTGTAGATAGTGACAAGTGGATTTTAAGGTTTTTAAGCAAAGGCAGAAGACCCAGAATAGCCAATACCATACCGAAGGAGAAAAACAAAGTTGGAGGATTGACACTATCCAACTAGAAATCTTATTATAAAGCTACAGTATAGGGTGCCTGGGTGGCTCAGTGGGTTAAGCCTCTGCCTTTGGCGCAGGACATGATCTCAGGGTCCTGGGATTGAGTCCCTCATCGGGCTCTCTGCTCAGCAGGGAGCCTGCCTCTTTCTGCCTGCTTCTCTGCCTACTTGTGATCTCTCTTTGTGTGTCTAATAAATAAATAAAATCTTAAAAAAGCTACAGTATAATCATTTTGCAATATACATGTATATCAAATCATCACACACTGTACATCTTAACACACAATGCTATATGTCAAATTTATCTCAGTAAGGCTGGAAAAATAAAGAAAAGTCTATAGGAATTAAGACAGTGTGGTACTGTCAAGTGATCAGACATGTAGACCAATGGAACAGAAAAGAGAGCCCAGAAATAGACTCAAATATAGTCAACTGATCCTTGACAAAGAAGGAAAGGCAGTCTCTTCAATAAGTAGTGCGGGAACAACTGGATATCCATATGCAAATAAATTGGTCTAAGACACAGACCCTGATCTTTCACAAAAATCAACTCAAAACAGATCACAGACCTAAATGTAAAATATAAAACTTCTAGAAAATAATACCCAAGAAAAACCAGGATATGGCAATGACTTTTTAGATACAACACCAAAGGCAAGGTCCCTGGAATAATAATTGTTGGGGCAGAGTTCATTAAAATTAAAAACTTCTGGGCACCTGGATGGCTCAGTGGGTTAAGCCTCTGCCTTCGGCTCAGGTTGTGATCTCAGGGTCCTGGGATCGAGGCCCTCATCGGGCTCTCTGTTCAGCGGGGAGTCCGCTTCTCCCTCTCTCTGCCTGCCTCTCTGCCTACTTGTGATCTCTCTCTCTTTAAAAAAAAAAAAAAAAAATTAAAAACTTCTGCTCTGCTAAAGACACTGTCTAGAGAGTAAGAAGAGACTGGGAGAAAATATTTCCAAAATATACATCTCCTAATGGAACTGCTATCTAACATAATCAAAGAACTCTTAAAACTCAACAGTAAGAAAACAAACAACCTGATTTAAAAATGGACTTCAGATCTGAATAGACATCCCACCAAAGAAAATATAGAGATGGCAAATAAGCATGAAAAGATACATCACATCATATGTCATCAGGGAAATGCAAATTAAAATGAGATACCACTATGTACCTATTAGAATGCCCAAAATCCAGAACACTGACAACACCAAATCCTGGTGAGGATGCAGAACAGAAACTCTCATACATTACTGGTGGGAACAGAAAATGGTATAGCAACTTGGGAAGACAGGCAATTTCTTAAAAACTAAACATACTCCTACCATGTGATCCCAGCAATCACATACCTTAGTATTTACCCAAAGACTTAACAATTTAAGTCCTCACAATTACTTATGCAGGAATGTTTATAGCACTTTTATTTGTAACTGCCCAAACTAGGAAGCAACCAAGATGTCCTTCAGTAGGTGAATGGCTAAATCATTTGTGGTATTTCTACACAATGGAATATTACTCAACATGAAGAAGAAATGAGCTACCAAGCAATGAAAAGACATAGAAGGACTTTAAATGCATATTACTAAGTGACAAAAGATTATCTGAAAAGGCTACATACCCTATGATTTCAAATATGTAACATTCTGGAAAAGGCAAAACTATGGAAACGGTGAAATGATCAGTGGTTGCTAGGGGTTGGGGGGGGGAGGAGAGGAAGGATGAACAAGCAGAACACAGGATTCTTAGGGAAGTGAAAAAAATACTCTGTATGATACCGTAATGATAGATGGATGTCATTATACATTTGACTAAACCCACAGAATGTACAACATCAAGAGTGAACTACAATATAACTTTGGTGATTATTGGTATGTCAAGGTAGGTTCATCAATTATAACAACTGTGTCACTTTGGTGGTAGATGCTGATAATGGGGAGACTATGCATGTATAAGGGCAGGGGTATATACATGGGATTCTCTGTACCTTTCCCTCAAGTTTGGCATGAACCAAAACTTCTTTAAAAAATTAAGCTAAATCAGGGGTGCCTGGGTGGCTCAGTGGGTTAGGCCCTCTGCCTTTGGCTCAGGTCATGATCTCAGGGTCCTGGGATCGAGCCCTGCATGGGGCTCTCTGCTCAGCAGGGAGCCTGCTTCCCCCCCCTCTCTCTGCCTGCCTCTCTGCCTACTTGTGATCTCTCTCTCTCTGTTAAATAAAAAAAAAAAACAACAAAAAAACAAAACAACAGTGGCCCCAAAATACTGCAAAGCTATTATTAAAAAATGTTCAAAGAACTAAAAAAATATATGTATATATAAAGAATGAAAAATATGATGTCACTACCTCTGGAAATAGAAAATATGAATAAAAAGAAATGATAGGGATGCCTGGGTGGCTCAGTGAGTTGAGCATCCGACTCCTGGGTTTTGGCTCAGGTCGTCATCTCAGGGTCCTGAGAGTGAGCCCTGTGTTGGGGGTGGGTGGGTCTGTGCTTAGCAGGGAGTCTCCTTGGAATTATTTCTCCCTCTCCTTCTGTCTCTCCCCACCGCTATACACTCTCTCTCAAATAAGTAAATAAATAAATACATCTTAAAAAAAGAAAGAAATTATTAAAAAAGAACCAATGGAAATTCTGCAGCTAGAAAGTACAATAACAAAAATTAAAAATTCTCCACAGGGGCTCAAGAGATTTGAGCTGGCAGAATAATCATTAATCTTGAAAATATATCAGAGATTATGGATTCTGAAGAGCAGAGAAAAAAAAGGAGAAAAATGAACAGCGCATCACAGAAATGTGGGATATCATTAAGTGCACTAGTAGGTGTAATGGGAGTACCAGGAGAAGGAGTAGAAATAAACTTAGGGAAATAATGGTTAATTACTTGCAAATTTGATGAAAAAAATTAATCTACACATTCTCAAGGCTCAACAAAGTCCAAGCAAATAAATGCAGAAAGATCCACACCCAGATGCATCACAGGCAAAATTTTAGCTAAAAGCCAAAGACAGAGAAAAAACCTTGAGAGAAGAGAAAGTAACTCATTGTATACAAGGCAGCTCCATTAAGTTTAAACTCCAATGACTTCTCATTAGACACAATGGGAGGCGGAGGCAGTGGGATAACACAGTCGATGTACTGAAAATAACAAATTATCAAACAAGAATGTTATATCTAGCAAAACTATATTCCAAAGCTAAATAAAAAATAAACACACTCCCAGATGGAATAAAAACACTTTGTTGCTGGCTGACCTCCCTTACAAGATATAATAAAAGATGTTCTTCAGGCTGAAAGCAAATGATGCCAGAGAATAATCTACACTTGAAGAAACAAAGAGAGCTGAAACGTAATTAATAGATAGTTAGAAAAAACAATATAACTGCATATATATACATGTACATATACATATATATTTTTTTTAACTGATTTAAACAGCAATTGTATAAAAACAACGTGTATTACTGTACTGTTGTGTCAATAAAATAGAAATATAATATATTTGATAATATGGGACGCCTGGGTGGGTCAGTGGGTTAAAGCCTCTGCTTTTGGCTTGGGTCACGATCCCAGGTCCCGGGATCGAGCCTCGCATCGGGCTCTCTGCTTGGCGGGGAGCCTACTTCCCTTCCTCTCTCTCTGCCTGCCTCTCTGTCTATTTGTGATCTCTGTCAAATAAATAAAATACACACACATATTTGATAATAAAACAAAAGAAGTAGGTGGAAGTAAAGATTTATTAGTGTAAGGAAATGATGCCAGATGGTATTTTTCAATCCACAGGAAGAAATGAAGAGAACCAGAAATGGAAAATAAGGCTATTAAAACAAACTCTATAATAAATATATAAGGCTCCATTTCCCCTCTAAGGGTATTTAAAAGACATACAATTACATCAAGTAATAATTATAATAATGTGTTGTTGGGTTGTAACATATTTAGATGCAGGTATGTGTAACAATAATGGCACCAAAGGGGGAGAATAGAAATGGAGCTACATAGGAGTAAAGTTTACATATTTCCTTAGAATAAATTTGAAGAAATTTTGGTAAGATGCGTATTTTAAGGCCTACAAAAAAAAAAAACCTAAGGAAATAACTAAAAATGTATAATTAAGTATTTTTGAAGAAAGTAAAATGTTACACTAGAAAACATCCACTTCTTATAAACAAAACATGATCCAACTACATGTCATCTCTAAGAAACACGCTTCAGGTTCAAAGATAAAAAAGGCAGAAAGTCAAAGGATAGAAAAAAGGTATACCATGCAAACAATAACTAAAATACAGCTGGAATAGTTATACTAGTATCAGACAAAACAGATTTTAAGACAAAAGTTACTAGAGACAGAGAAAAATATTTTATAATGATATCTAAGAGTCAATCCATCAGGAGGACATAATAATGATAAACATGTATACCTAGCTCCAAAATACATGAAGTAAAAAGTGACAAAACTGAAAGGAAAAATAACAATTCAGCAATAATAGTTGGGAAGACTCCAATACCCCACTTTAAATAATGGATAGAACAACTAGGCAAAATACCAACAAAGAAAAAGAAGAGTTGAAAAACACTATTTTTTTTAAAAACTGCTAAAACAAACAAACAAACAAACAAACCCTATAAGCCACGTGACCTAACAGCTAACTCAACACCACCCAACACCAGCAGAAGAATGCATATTCTCCTCAAGTATACATAAAACATTCTCTAGAACACACCGTACGTTGGTCTGTAAAACAAGCCTCAATAAATTTGAAAGGACTGAAATTATACAAAGTATATTCACTAACCACAGTGGAATGAAATTAAAAATCAATAATGGAAGTAAAATTTGGAAATTCACAAGTATGTGGAAATTAAACAAAATACTCCTAACAACCAAAAGATAAAAGAATACATCACAAGGGAAATAATAAACATACTTTGAGATGAATGAAAACAAAAATGCAAGCTACCAGAATCTACAAGATGCAGCTAAAGTAGAACTTGAAGGAAAATGTATACCTGTAAATGCCTATAATAAGAGTTTTCAAACCACCCCACCCCCACAAATACCCAACACTACTATTATTTATCATATTACTCTATTTCAGTGCCTCAGACTCTTGTTCTTCTGTTTATGTTGTGTCTCCCTGCATTAAAACAAAAGCTTTCTGGGGGCAGACATTCTGTGTTGTTCACTGCCTGGCCATACTAAAACAATAGCTATAGAACATTACCTAGCAGATTATGGGCTTAATAAATATTTTCTGATCGGGATGTCTGGGTGGCTCAGTCAGTTAAGCATCTGCCTTCAGCTCGGGTCATGATCCCAGGGTCCCAGGATCAAGTCCCACATCAGGCTCCCTGCTCAGTGGGGAGCCTGCTTCTCGCTCTGCCTGTCTCTCCCCGTGCTTGTGCTCTCTCTCTGACAAATAAATAAAATCTTTAAAAAAACATTTTTTTTCTGACCAACACAAAGTCAGTATCTTCCCTTAGAAATACCAAATTAATAAAAAATTTAACTGTCTTTCCAAATTTCTGTTCATTTAGCCTATTATTACAACTGACACACCTTCCTAGCAATTTATAAAATTCGGGATCCCATCAATATTTTTTAATGAAAATTGCATATATTATTTCTTTAAACTTCAGAAAAAGAAATCACTCTTTTTGAACTAACTCAAATAAAAAATGCAGTTCACCTTTAAACATGGATTTGAATTGTGCAGGTCTACTTATATGTGAATTTCTTTTCTTTCTTTTTCTAAAGATTGATTGGTCAAAGAGAGAGTGAGCGAGAGCAAAAGCAGAAGCAGGAGGAATGGCAGGCAGAGGGAGAAGCAGGCTCCCCACTGAGCAGGGAGCCTCATGTGGAACTCCATTCCAGTACCCTGGGATCATGCCCTGAGCCAAAGGAAGATGCTTAACTGACTGAGCCACCCAGGTGTCCATGGATTTCTTTCAATAAATACACCACAACAGTGTAAATATATTTTTTCTTCCTTGTGACTTTCTTAACATTTTCTTTTCTTTAGCTTGCTTTATTCTAAGAATATAGCATATAAAACATGTAACATATGAAATATGTTAATTGGCTGATATCAGTAAGGCTTCCAGTCAATAGGGGGCTATTAATAGTTAAGTTTTTGGAGAATCAAAACTTATATGTAGTACAGCATAGAGGATATAGTCAATAATACTGTAATAATGTTCTATGTAAAAGACAGTTACTATACTTACCACGGTGAGCACTGAATCATGTAAAGAATTGTTGAGTCACTGTTGTACACCTGAAACTAATATAATACTGCATCTCAACTACAATAAAAAATTTAAAAATGAAGTAGAAAGGAATGTCTGATATTTTAAATTAAAAAAAAAAAAAAAAAAAAAAAGTTACACAAAATTTTTGTGAGGGGGTCGATGTCCCTAAACGGTGTTGTTAATGGCCATCTGTAAAACTAAAACACAATTAATATAAAAGGAAAAGAGAATGGCTAAGCCAATGTCCCTATTTCTTTGAATTGTGGAATAAGAAATCATTTCCCACTTCATTCCAAAGTACTAAAAGCAAGCAGGGAAAGAACTATATAAATGCTTGATAGAAAACTGTAGTTCCTTAAAATAAGCCATCAGAGCTTATGTTATCAACAGTAATTATATCTAGATGATTAACATTTTTCTAAAAAAAAAAAAAAACATTTAAAATTACAAGCGTGTTATGATAAAAGCAACTTACACAGTCTTTTTGTCCTGTCGAAGGAGTTTTGAAGAAAATTCACTTAGTACTTCCAGGAAAGCCAGATTAGGAGGTGGATATTCTTGTCCTTTCTGATTTTGGTATTTAAAGGCAAATTCTATGCCATCCCTGAAGTAAAAGAAAGTATCACCTTATTTTTTCCAGCTAGGGAGTATAGTTCTCTCAGTGGGCTAGAATTTGAAAGTATTCAGAAAGGCAGGATAATCATCACTAAATGTAGAAAAATATGATAAATTTGAAGGAGAAAACCATGTTAATTTGTATGATATATATGCTTAATATTTATAGTACAAAACTCTAAGTTGTGAAACAAAGCTAAATTTCTATGTGTATCTTGTAGGGGTAGCACAATACCCTAAGAAGATAACTAGACTGTCAGAAAACTTGGTTCTCAGAGTTGGTCATGGTATCAAACAGCTGTGTGTCACTCAGTTTTCAGTTATGAAATTCTGTCAGTCAGTTTTCAGTTATGAAGTAAGGTTGACCAAATCAGCATTGCACAGTGTTTTTAAACCACGTCTCCTGTAACATCTTCTCACTGACAGACAAGAGTATTTTGTGAAACTTTACTTTATATACTTTATAAGTTGAAAAAACGGGCAGTTAAATTATTTTTCAAATTAAAAAGTCCCTCCTAGTTGAGATTCACTACACTACACAATCTCTAAAGTTCTTATAACTTGAAAATTCAATCATTTGTCACTTTAAAAATGGGTCAAATAACAGTCATTTCATTTAAACTCCAGTAAACCAGATTCTGTGTAACAGAAAGTATTTATTTAGCTCACTCACTTGTGAAGTGTGGCAACTGCTTCTCGTGTCTTGATCTGATCCAGTCCAAATGTAAGGGCAAAGCGACGTGCCAATTCTTTAATGCCGCTGACGTGGGCAGATGTCCTATCAAGGTTGGGACCTTGCTCTTGAACAAGTTCATTAAACAACTGGTTGAAAGAAAAAAAGAGGAAAAAACCTACAGCTAAGAAAAGTTCGTTTATCTTATTTATTATTAGAATAGGTAATATAATTTTAAAATATTTAAAAGGCACATGGTAAAATATGTATTTCCTTCCTTACATTGAACTGTAGCCACTTTGTTCCCCTTCTCCAAGTCATCTACCAGTACTAATTTCTTGAGCTCATTTTCATGCTAGTTTTGTGATTAAATGAAGACAGGAATTTATTTCTTTTTAACAAAAAAAAAGATATATTTTGGGCTGGGGAAAGGAAACATGTTTATAGAAATATATTTGTATTCATAAACATCTATGTGTTCTTTTTGTTGTTTTAATAGGGATGACAATATATTAAATATAGGGTTCAGATTACCTTAGAAAAGTAAAAGAGGACATTGGATATATGGGGTGATATTTACCACCCAACAACAAAATATACAATAAAGTTTCTTAAGCTGGATAGAGGGCTTTTATAAATTACATATACATTACATATATTGTATCAAAATAACAACCAAATAAACCTGAAGTACTAAAGAATATAAAAGCTATTATCATTCTACCACCAAGGTTAGAAACTTAAATTTATCATACACATCTATCTTCCCTCTTATTATGAGAAATGAATAGTCCAGGCTTCCATCTAAAGCCACTCCCTCCTTATGTACTAGAGATCTCAATCCACTTTACCTATTTAGCAATTTTGCTCCTACAATAGTTATTATATTATACAATATTGTCCTTAACAATAGTTAAGATGTATGCATCTTAAAACCCCAAAATACAAAAGCCATTAACTTCTTAACTCAATCTTCTATGCCAGCTATCAATACATTGTTTTGATTCTCCTTTTTGGCAAAGATCCAGAATAGTACTGTTTACATTTATTTTCTTCACTTACTCACCCATCTCTCAGTTCACTCTTATCATACCATCCCACTGAAATAGCACTTTTATCACTTCAATAAATTTTGTTGTTCATCTTTTTAGTTTTCTTCATCTTCAGCAACACATTGGTTTGAACTACTTACAGTGCCATAACTAGAAACAGCAGTTCTTCCAAACATTTTTCAAATGTATCCACATGTAATTATTTATAAATTCTTGAACTTCAAAATGTTTTCAGAGATGGCTACCCACAATTGCCTTAAACTTTAAAACTTACACTTAAATACAAAGAAATCTATCTCTGTGCAAAATTCAAGGAATATAAAAATAAAAGTTCTCCTTCCTCTTTTCCACTGAATATCATTCTTCTCTCCAAAGGTAATCAATGTTAAAGTTTCAAGGTTTTCTAGACCAGATTAGACATATTAATGTATTACATATAGAAAACTTTTAACATAAATGACACTATACTATGTAGTTTGTTCTGAAACTTGCTGTTTTTCTTTCTCAAGCTTTTATTTAAATTGCAGGCAGTTAATGTAGAGGGTAATATTAGTATTAGTTATAGAATTTAGTGATTCATCACGTATCTAAAACATCCAGTGTTCATCACAAATGCCTTCCTTAATACCCATTACCCATTTAGCCTATCCTCCTGCCATCTCCCCTCTGGTAACCCTGTTTGTTCTCCATTGTTAAGAGTCCATTTTCTGGTTTGTCCCACTTTTTTCCTTTTTCTCCCTCTATGTTCATCTTTTTTTCCTTAAATTCCACATATGAGAGAAATCATATGTTATTTGTCTTTTTCTGACTTATTTCACTTAGCATAATAATCTCTAACTCCATTTACATCCTTGCAAATATTTCATTCTTTTTTAAGCTGAGTAATATTCCTCCCACACATCACATATTTATCCATTCATCAGCGATGGATATTTGGGTTCTTTCAATAATTTGATTGTTGATAATAACATTTAATATATAGAATATAAATACTGGGGTACATGTATCCCTTTGAATCAGTGTTTTTGTATCTTTTGGGTAAAATACCTACTAGTACAATTGCTGGATCATAGAGTAGTTCTATTTTTAACTTCTTGAGGAACCTCCATATTGTTTTCCAGAGTGGCTGCACCAGTTTGTATTCCCACCAACAGTGTAAGAGGGTGCCCTTTCTCTGAAACTTGCTATTTTTCACTTAATATTTTGTCTTAAAAATCTTTTAGCTACTTCAGAGTTGCACACTTTAACCATTCCTCTACTGATGGGATAATTAGACGATCTTCAATTTTTCATATTACAGACTTGCTGCAATAAACATCTTTTACATAAATATCTTTGTGTGTACCTTCATGTACCAATGTAGATACCTAGCAGCAAAAATAGTGACTTTTAAAATATCTTTCTTCAATTTTGAAATATCCTGCAAAATTGTATTTTAAGAAGGCAACAGCAATTTCTTTTACAATGGGCCTTTTTCTGCACAGCTTTATCAATCATTGGTATTAACCATCATTTAAATTCATGCTAATCTGCCCATCAGTGATAAATACTTCTTTGTTTCAATTGGTACTTTATTAATTATTAATGAAATTAAGCCTCTTTTCATATCGTTATTGGTTTTTTAGATTTCCTCTTCTGAAAAGTGGCTTTTCATATCCCTTATTCACTTTTCTATGGGATTTATCTTTGTTACTGATTGTAGGATTTGTTATGTATGGTTGAAAATATTTCCCTGAACTTGCCGTTTGTTTAAACTCTTTAGGATGCTGGTTGATGTATAAATGTATTTAAGTTTATATACACATACTTACAGCCCCACTCACCCCCTGAAATCTCAGCATTCAGTAAGCCCTTATCAATTCAGAACGCATATATATATATATATATGAAACGTTACTTTAAAAAAAATTTTATTTATTTATTTGAAAGGGAGAGAGAGCGAGAGAGAGAGCATGAGCTATGGGAGGGAGAGGGAGAAGCCGACTCCACACTGAGCAGGAAGGCTTACAGGAGACGTGATCCCAGAACACTGGGATCATGACTTGAGCTGAAGACAGCTGCTTAACCAGTTGAGCCACCCAAATGCTGCTATATGTGACTTATTTTCTTATTTAAGTACTATTGTAGCCCTGTCTTCATTAAATATTCTTAAAATATATCTTCATATTTTTCTTTTTAAATGATTACTTTTTAAATGTCTGTTTGGCATTTCATCTAGTCCAAGAGTAGATCACCTTAGAATTCCATCTATTTGAAATGTGAACTACAAGATTATTTTCTAAAAGAAAAGTCATACAACATGTTTTTGTATCAGAAAGTATCCATACTATTGTACTGATACAGTGACCTAATTTAAATGAGGAATGATATACCTAGTACATACTTGGCACATAAAAGCTCAATAACATTAATTCTACTCTTTATCTCTTTCTTTTCAGATTTCTTACCTGCTGCAAACTGAGAATGAGGGTCTTGGCACACTGAATTTTATCAATCTGCCTGGTTTTACTCAGTGTTTCCTTAATAATATCACCATAGTCATTGTAATACTGTGAGAAAAAGAAAAAACATAGCTTTAAAGTTACTGAAATTTCATGAGACAAATTGTGGACTGGTAAAAGAAATGGAAAAGGTAGTTTAAGAGAGTTTAATTTCTTCATCTTAAACATAATGAGAGATAAAAGATATTTTCTAAAGTTAAAGGAATACACATTTAAGATTATGAAATAACTAATGTTAAAACTGGAAATTCTAGGGGACGAAGTGACACAGGTAAATGAAATTCCTTATTCTTTGTAGTAGACACCACTTAAAAGGTGACAAATCAAGACAGAACTTTGGTAGAAACTTCACAAAGAACTAAAACCAAAACAGTTAAAATCACTTACCTCTGGGGAGTGGGCCTAAATAAGGGGGAAGGGAAGATTAGGGTAATAGACCTTTTATTTAGTTCTTTTGTACTAGGACATTCCCTGCTCCCCCAACATGTTTATACTTTCCTATTGTAATATAAAAAACAAAAACAGTGACTTCTTTAATAATTCAAGTTTTTTGGTCACAGGATTTCAAGAATTTTCCTTGTGAGAACCGCTAAGTTTAAAACCACTAAAACCACTAAATCTGGATGTTATTTCTAAGCTAATGCCTAAAAACCTATGACTTATGTGAAGAAGTGAGTTTATGAGCATAGCAATTGAATTTCATGCTTCCAGGATATGAGATGAAAAAAAAGAGAAAGATAAATTAATATACTAAAGTGGTTCAATAATCAGATCTCCAATGAATTCCTATTTGTAAATAGTTACATAGGGAACTGGGGCAAAAAGCCACATAACTGAGGTATTTAATAAAGAGTAGCAAGTAACTATTAAAATATTCTCAAAAAAATTAAAGCTTAGAATAAGCAAAGGTGCAAAAATTGCTAAGGAAGATAGCAAGTTTTGGTTAAGGCTCATTTCTTAAAACCAATATGGTACTGTTAAGAGAAAAAGGAAAAAAACCATGGTAGGCTCATATTCATCTATTCAAACTGTGTTTAGACATTACTTTAGGAAGCCCTCTTGGGTTCCGGTCACTAAGTCTCTCTTTCTATTCCATGTTTGCTTTGTAATTGGTACATCTATCACAATAATCATGCTGAGGCTTTATAATCTAATGCGAAGAGCTTAGAAGCTAGACAAACCTAGAAACAAATTCCAGTTTTTGCTACTTCTGAGAGTTATAAGACCTTTTAAAGTAACTTAACTTCTCTGAGCCTTAATTACCTTAACTGTAAATGACATATTCCCTACCTCAGAGGATTACTTTAATCAACAAACATATTTTGTAAAAGCCTTAGAACAGTGTCTCAAATACAAATGGCACAGAACACAGACAACCACTATTACCATGCTACATATTATGCTGGCATTTTAGTTTATTAAACTGTAAGCTCCTTAGTATAGAAATCGTGTTTTATTTAAATCTCTTGACTATAGCACAGTACTCACACTGCAGCTGTTTAGCAAAATAATTAGTTACTATGTCATAACTAGAACTGGATCATTAACTAAACATGGATAAAGACACAAGTGGATCAATGGAACACAATATATTCTGAACATCGGCAAAACAAAACACTATCTCTGACAGGAGAACAAGATAAAACACACAAACTAAGAAGTATGCCTGTCATAAAGGCTTCTGAGCACTGCTTTTTTAGAAGGTCAGAAACACAATGGAGCTTAAGGAAAGCAGAGTAAACAGCCAGAAAGGGGGAGTACCTATCAAAATCCTGCCATATAAAGAATGGCTTAAAACCCTTCAAAATCTCCTTACCTCCCTCAGGAAAAAAATCCAGGCTTCTCACAGCATATAATTACTAGTGATACCTTCTTTAAATCTTACCTCTGGCTCCATTCTCATAAGCAATCTATGTTGTTACATCAAATTACTTGCATTTCCCCCAAAGAATTCACATTCTTTTGTGTCTCTGTACATTAAGTTCAATCTGCCCCCAATTCCTCCTGCTACTTCTTTGCTTATTAATTTATGTTTATCATCTTAGTCCAGAAGTCACTACTATGCAGTTTCCACTAACCCTCATATTTCTTTAGAGTTGGGTGTCTGTTTCATACATTTCCGGGAACCCCTATACATACCTCTATTATATTATATAGTGCAATTGTCTAATTGTTGACAGTTTTCAGCTTTAGACTACTTTAGAGCAAGAATATTATTTATTGAAGATTTATTTATTTGAGAGAGTGCACAAGTAGGGGGAGGGGCAGAGGGAGAGAATCTTTGAGCAGATTCCTTGCCAAGCACAGGGCTTGACCCCAGGACCTAAGAAATCATGACCTGAGCCAAAACTAAGATTTGGACACTTAACCAACTGCACCCAGAGCAGGAATTTAAAAGATATTTGTAACTTTAGTGCCTGGCAGGTGGCATAGTACACAGCAGGCATACTTACAAAAATGTCTTAAAGAGATGTCATAAGGAAGAGAGATTAGATTTCTTCCATGTCAATCAAAAGAGTCTATAAATCATATGAAAATAAGAAGGTGTTCTTACAATAATGTGAGAACTCCTACTTAATGGGGTTAATATAATGGTACAGAGTGACAAAAAACTCGTGATTCTATAAAAGAAAGAAATCTTTCTTAAATATCAGAAATCTTAAATATCAGAAAAATCATCAATAATATACAGTTACCTGGCAGTTTAGCTTGTTATCTTTTCATTTTTCAGTGCAAATTTCTCTGCCATTTAGATAGAGGAGAAAAATAAGACTATGAAACTATACCTTCATGTAGTGTTTAAAGATGTCTGCAGCTGCATGCATGTCAACAATATCATAAATGATAAGTTTGCTGAAGGCAGCAAGTAGATTCCTTCTTTTATGTAAGGCTTCAATTTTATTAGCTTCATCTTCTTCATCACCCTCTACCACAGAAAATAAATTGGTTATGAACTTTGGCCCTTTACCAAGGTAAAACAATGTAGACAATCTGTATAATTAAATACCAACTTATAACTTTATAAATAACATAATTCAGTTTTAGGTAAGATAAAAACTGTTAATGACACTGATTACTTTAGGGTGCTATATTTAATCATATGCTTATTAAATGTTTAGTAGTTACCAAGTTTCCCACCTTTAGGAAACTGTCATAGCAAAGACTGGGTAAGATAAGCAAATCATACATAAATTTTTTTATGATATTTCTGTCATAATACTTTTGTCTGTTTACCTTAAAAATGCCATCTCTCCTCATTTCAATATATTTTACATCCTATTAGCTATATTTCAACAGAGAAGAAATTTCTGGAAATTTTTAAGACATAGGGAAAAGCCTTCTTTTAGAAAGGAATATATAGGGAGAAATGGAAATATATGGAGATGTTAGGTTTCAGTGCTTGTCTTAAAAATGGTAACATTATCAGCATTAAATATATTTTGCAAACCGTTTATGCTCATATACATTTTTTTTAAAATGTAGGCTCCATGCCCTGTGTGGAGTCCAACATGGGGCTTTAACTCATGATCCTGAGATCAAGACCTAAGTTGAAATCAACTTAACTGACTTGAGTCACCCAGGCACCTCTACACATACAGAATTCTTAAAACAAAGCTGCTACTGAATACTTTCAAAACAAGTAGTATTTCTTCCTCAAGTTTTTAATTCTCAGGCTCCACCGGCTTGTCTTTTTTTTTAATCCTAGAAAAAATTTCTTCACAAGGCTCCAGATGTTGACACATTTGTTTTAGGCTCTGTACTGACTCTCTCAGGCTTTTGCCTGCTCTTAGTAAGGAAGTATTCTTTCTTTCCATATATATATATATATATCTACCTATCTATGTGTATATATTTATATACACACACGTTTTATATTTATTTATATATTATATATAACATATACACACATATACATATGTGTATGTACACATATGTGTATGTACATATGTGTATGTGTGTGTGTATATATATATATATATTTTTATGAAAGAACTTACTCAACTGCTCTCTTCCCTTTTTGCTAAAGAGAAATAGTAAGTAAATTTTATCTCCTGGGATTAAAATGGATGGTAAATAGACTTTATTTTATAATTTAGTATTTTCTAAAATGTTCTGTTAAGTAAAAAAAACCCGCTTTAGTAGCACCAAATAGATCCACGGATCAGATATGCTACAGACCTTAAATCATCTATTTCACAAATAACCTATCACTTATTACAATTATTGATATTGGTCTAATTATGTTACACATTATCATTATGCAGGCTGAGCACAATTTTGCATGGTCAGGGTTTTTTTAAAAAGATTTTATTTATTTATTTGAGAGAGAGAGACAAAGATAGCAACAGAGATAGCAAGAGAGAGCACAATAGAGAAGGAGAGGGAGAATTAGGTTCCCTGTACAGGGCTTGATCCCAACCTGAGTGGAGGGCAGAGGCTTAACTGACTGAGCCACTGAGGCACCCCAACTGGTGAGGTTTGTTAACAGTCTTTTAACACTTAGTATCTTATAGTATAACATTTTGTTAATGTAAGTAATACATGATGACAACTCAGGAATAGAAACTTGGGGCTTTCTTTAGAAAAATTGTTAGCCTGGACATAGTTCAATTAGAAACACATCCATCCTAAATATACATTTTATACATGTGGGAAATGACAAATGTACACAATTATTTATGATAGCAAAATTTATAACAGAAGATTGGTAATGAGCCAAACATTAGTAGGAGATGGATAATATAAAATGAGCTATAAACAATGAAATACTTTGTATCTGTTGGCAAAGAATAAAGAAACTCTATATGTAGCGCTAAGGAAAGACCTCTATGGTATTATTCTAAAGGACGGAGATGTCACTGTGTACATTTTTCTTCTTGTTGGTTTCTGAACTACATGAATGTATTAATTCTTTTTATTTTTATTTTGAGAGAGAGAGAGCATGTGAAAGTGGGAGGAGGGATAGCTGGGAGAGAGAATCTTTTATTTGTCAGAGACAGAGGGAGAGAGAGCGAGCGAGCACAGGCAGACAGAGAGGCAGGCAGAGGCAGAGGGAGAAACAGGCTCTCTGCCGAGCAAGGAGCCCGATGTGGGACTCGATCCCAGGACCCTGGGATCATGACCTGAGCTGAAAGCAGCTGCTTAACCAACTGAGCCACCCAGGCGTCCCTGGGAGAGAGAATCTTAAGTGGACTCCAGCATGGAGTCCAACGTGCTGCTCGATCTCACAACCCTGGGATCATGACCAGAGCCAAAATCAAGAGTCAGACACTTAGCCAACTGAGTACCCAGGTACTTCATAACTGTTTTTAAAAATCCTACTACTTTTTAGGACTGAATTTGATTATTTCCTAATATATTTTGGGGTTGGTAAATAAAAGATCAACACTGGGGCACCTGTGTGGCTCAGTTAATCAATCATCTGCCTTCAGCTCAAGTTGTGATTCCAGGATCCTGGGACTTAGCCCTGTGTCGGACTCTCTGCTAAGTGGGGAGCGTGCTTCTCCCTCTTTTTCCCTCTACATCCTCTGCCCCATTCATGCTCTCTCTCTCTCTTTCTCCCTCTCAAATAAATACATAAAGTCTTAAAAAAGAATAAAAAACATCAATATTGACAAGATAGTAGCTACAAATACCCATGCTCTGGTTCTCCTCGTCTTGGTCAATGAAAACATGATCCATCACAAAACTGAGGAGTTCAGATTGGAGTCCAGTATCTGGATTAAACACCAAAGGTTGAAGGCCTTCCCTGCCACCTGTCATTAACTGGTGGCTAAATATCATCAGAAGATCACAGAGTAACATGAATGCCTGCAATGCAGAGGGAATTCATCAGTAATATATAACTACAGTTACGGATCAATGTTAATGAAAACATACTAAATTAAATGTACTTTAATAACAATATCATGACACAAATGGAGTATTTAAATTTAAGTTATTTAGTTTTAATTTCCAAACTTAATGAAATTACTTTTTCTCATTAACTAGTCCCATTTAAGACTTTTTCCCCCTAAATATAATGTTTTTCTTTTACTTGGCCGTATTAATCCAAAACAATTAAGAGATTTTGACTTAACTTAAAAAAAAAAAAAAGACTTAAGGCCGACTCTAGAAATATGAAATTAGTATAATAAATTATGACAGAGGTTAGAAATCAACTATATACTGCTTATCTTAACACAAACTGTATTATCCAACAAATTACAATGCAATACTCTAAACCTTAAAGCTACTATCTAAGATTCTTCTTTAAAATATCTAATGCAAAACAAAAACAAAAACAAAAACAAAAAACACCAAAAACACAAAAAACCTCTAACAATAGATTTAAAATTGAATTTAAGACCATTCACGTAAAAATCAGTATCTGAAAGCTTGTCAACAAATTTAATCACATAAGGGAAATATATATATTTTTTATTGAGGACACATTTTTAAGTATCACCAGTGATTATGCAGAAACAATGAATTGGTTTGGTTTAATTTGGTTTAAATGTCCTGAGCCAGGTACTTTTAGACAACACTGATAGGGTTCAGAAGGTTTAGTGAGTAAGGTTTAGGAAGACCATCTCTGTTCCCATTTTAAGTTAGGTGCTGATAATTTTAATAGACAACTGTGACAACCTACTTGTAAGAAGGGATAACAAAGAGTACTACAGTACTCTTTAACTAGACTAACTAGATATTTTCTAGTCCAACATTATGATTATTAAAAAAAAAAAAACCAGTATGGGAAAAAGGACCCTGCTTTATATAGGTACTTTTATATAGTACTAGTATATAGTACTTTTAGGTAAGTACCTAAATAAAGTACCTATTCCCAATAGAATAATAGAAATAAATAGTTTACAAAATCACTTCATGGAAATGGTACTGCCTTGGGCTATGCTGCCTCAACCCAAGGAGTGAGGATGGTCTGTTGAACCAATGCGCTATATCCACTTGCACCCCTACTATTCAGGGACAATGCAGGGACTCAAGGATTCCTTGCCCTAAGAAAACGGATTCTGCTACAAAAGGCTGCACTGGCTCCTCCCTAGGCATATCACCTATGTGCATACTCCCAGGTCCCAGGACGGATGTTTGAGGGTATAACACTGACAAAAAGTTTGGACATATGGGCTGGAGTGTTTATACACATGTGTGTGTAAAGTTCTTCCTGGTGTGATAAGAAGAGGCTGGACCACAGGCCAGCTCTCTAACCCTCCCAGTTTTAGGACAGAATTCTTAGGAATCAGGAATTATGGAACCAGGTCATTATGCCAGTGTAGGTAAAAGACCTATAACAAGTTAGTTAGCTTGCTCTGTTATATTATATATTCAGATATCTGTACTTTTGTCCCACGTTCCATAAATGTTAAGGATTGATTTGTATGCTAAGAACTGCCATAAAAAATTAACTCAGAATCTCATTGTTCTTCAATGTATTTAGTAATTTTTTATTGAGAGCTCTTAACTGATAATTTCTTACCTGTTCCTTCACTGGAGTATTAACATTAGATAGGCACTGCTGGCAAACAGCCAAGAAGGATTTTACTGTCTTCCTCAATACCAACAAATCCTCCTGTAAGACACATTCAAATTTGTAAACATGAATTAAAATATCCTAGAACACTAATACAAAAGAAAAAAATAAATGGAAAATAGCCAATTGGCTTGTTGTTAAGTAAATTCATAAAACCAAACTTATTTTTGAGAACCAAATTATATAGTTATTTCCTAGTTATCCTAATGGAAGGAGCAGCAAAACTGGTAATCCCAAACACTCAGTTCTATTTAGCTATGGAATGCTCAGTATGATTTTCTCCAATATGTTTTCCTTTAAAAATTTGGTTTACTTGGGTTGTTATTACTAATCTTCCTAAATAAATGCTTGTTGGTAATAAGGTGAGGGAGCACAGCAGCACACCGAAAAAGATCAATTAAGCAACAAATATGTACTGAATTTCTCCCATATTCTGAGCACTCTGTAAAATGTCAAGGAAAGAAAAATAATTTTAAGACTGTATGTATCTGTGCCCTCAAAGAGTTAACATCCTAGCAGGGAATTAGGCCAATCAGAGTAATCAAGTGTTCAAATTTTTTTGTATTAACTCTAACCGTAGCAGAGAGAGCTGAGCTGGAGGGACCTTCAGAACAGGATAGCCTTTTTAAAATTGAGTGAATAGGATTTAATTAGATGGCCATATAACATTCACTGTGAAACATCTGAAAAGTATAAAAGGAAATTTAAATTTATCAAGCACCTAAATGTGTCAGGTACTGGTTTGAGGGCATACTGCTACATAATTTAATATTTATATCGATCAGAAGTAGTCATTATTAGCAAGGGTTTGAAACCAGGACTGTTCGACATCAGAGGTCATATTCTCACCAATGAGGAAGACACATGAAGATAATTCAGTATTACACTGATATTTAAGATAGTACTGAAGAGTAATCAAATTAGCAAAGGCTGACAATGAAGAAATCACTTTTAAAAAGTACTTTATTAAATTAAAGTTCTTGAAGCTACTTTTTTTTTTTTTTTTAAAAAAAAGCAGATGACAACACTTATTCTTTTCTGGGATCTTCACATCCCAAATAAAGATAAACTTAAAAAATTGTGCACATTTCCTTTTACTAACACAAGTGTAGTATTTGGAAGAAAGAATAAGCTCATTTTGTGCAGAACAGTAAAAACACTGTCTTGAAAACTTTATTGTTCCTGCAGATGAACATCTAATAACCAAAACTCAACATTCTTTGACCTTCTCTAATCTCAAAGATTCATTATACATTAGGGGAAATAGACTAGAAAACCAGGCAGCTGCAACAGAATGTAAGGAATACTATGTGGGAAAGCTTAATCTGGAGTCAAAAGTAGTTACAGAAGAGTTCCCAAAAAGATAACATGTAAACTGAGTTTTGAACTGCTAAAAATTATCTAGCTATAGGAAAAGGTGTCCCAGAGGGCACGAAATGTTGTGCTTTTGAGAGACTGTTATCTTTCTGCACCTGGGGCACAAATAGGGAGGAGAGAGCAAGAGAGAAAGCTGAAAAGGAAAACAGGATACATTCCCATTTAAATGGAAGATCATTTAAAATTCCATGTTAAATCATCTGGATATTAACCTAATGGCAATAAGGAGCTACTGCAGAAGAATTTTTATCAGAAGAGTGCTAAAATTTTGTTTTCAAGAATCATATTCTAAGCAGAATGGTAAATATAATTTTCTACTGAATGCTTATTATGTACCCAGCACTGTGTTCTAAGGGCCATAAACTTAAATTTCACAATCATTGTATGAACTAAGTGTTAATATTCCTTTTCCACAGATGAGAAAACTGAACTTCAGAACACCCATACATTCTAAGTGATAGAGTAAGGATCCAAATATGGGGTTATCTGACTCTTCTGACTCAAAAGTCCATGTTCTTAATCATTATTCTATGTTTCCTTACATATAAACAAAGGTCACAGGAATAATTTAGAATGAGGGCCTGAAAATAAATGTTGGCAATAAAGATGTGAAGAGACTGAAGAGAAATTAAAGCAGCAGGACAAAATTTACAAACTAATCAGAATGGGGGCTATTGATTCATCCCTAAGTTTTTAGGTACTCACCTACTAGATGTATGATGGTGTAAGTCACTGAAATAGTTAACACATACAAAATGCTAACAACAGTTCAGTTTTGGAGATAATGATCTGAGATCCCTGAAAAATATCCTACTGGTGATGTTTAGTAGGCAGTTCAATATAGGAGTTCAAAGCCCATGGGAAAAAATTTGAGTAGGAATAAATATCTGGGAATCCTTGGCATTTAGATGGCAACAGAAGAGAGGGAAGTAAATGAGATTACTCAAGGAAGATATGCAGATAAGGGGAAAAAAGTATCTTGGGGAACACCAATATAGAATGGATGGCTAAGAAAGAAGAGCATGTGAAGAAGTCTAAGAAATGGTCTGAGTAGGAGTAAAAACCAGAAGAATACGGCATCTTCTGGAAAGAAAACATTAAAAAATGTTAAGGAAAAAAACTTAAAAAATGGATGTAGTAATTGAACAATTCACAGATGTCACAAGAGAAAACACAAGCGAAAAAAAATTAGGAAAAAAATTAAAAACAAACAAACAAACAAAAAAAACTATCCCATTTAAAGCAATGGTAAGGTTGTGAGTGACCATGGAGAGAACACTTTTAGTGGAATTAAAGGGCTCAATCAGATGGCAGTGGGTTCAAAGGAAGAAAAAGAAGAAGGCAACTCTCAAAAAAGTTTACCAAGAGTCAAAAAAATAGGATGACTGCTAGAGAGTCTTTTGAGATTGATGGAGGATTTTTTGGGGGTGGGGGTGGGGGTGGTGGTCTCTTTTTGATCTTTTTTTTTCTTAAGATTTTATTTAACTGAGGCTGATGCCCCCTGATCCCAGGACCCCAGAATCATGATGGCAGATGCTTAACTGACTGAGTCTACCTGGGCACCCCTACTGATCTTTTTAACAGAAAATTTTTGAGAATTTTGATGAATGAATAATTGAACAAAAAACAAAGAGCAAGCCAGGCTATTGACCAGCAGTGTGACCTTAGAAAATTAATTTTATGTCTCAGGATTACAGTGTTTAAAAATCTGTAACTGAATCTGAACTATGAGGTTCTATGGCATTCTGTGATTCTCTTGAATTAACTCCTAGACACTCAGATGAGAACAGATTGGTGCTAACTGGTAAACCTTCTAAGTATTTAAAAGATGAATGTTCACTGTTCCCTTGCTAGTACCTAGAATAGTGTTTGGCACATGGCAGGTGTTTAATTAATATTTACTGAATGAAATGCCAGTACAAATAATACAAATGATACTACAATTCTAGGGTCAAATGTGTCATGTATTCATTTTATCAAACTATGAACGGAGTTTTAAAAAAATGATGCTAGGAGGTATTAATGATCCTTTATGTCCTTAAATTTCTCAGTCAGTGTGCAAAGAAGCAGTCTAGGGAACCAGCTATCTTTGGAGTTGAGGCAAAGTATTCCTTTAAGGGTCAATCATAAAGCAGATAAAAAATGACAACTTGCCAATTCATTTGAAGAGCTGTAAACTAAACATTGCAACTAAGTAAGCAACCAACTGATGACTAATCAGAACTATTTTAAGAAGAAACTGGAAACGGGAAGTAATCAAGAAAATAGAAGCTAAAGGCCTTTAGCAGTAAAGTTTGGATTAGATTTGGATGCAACTTAAATATTATTTGAGTGTTCAAGAAAGTTAGTTTTATTGTAGTCAATTAGATTCCATTAAAAGAAATATAAATACCAAAAGATTTAGGTAAGTGGACAGAGATACTATATATTTTAACTAATCTTACATGATAAATCCCTTTAAACAGCCGGGAACAGAATTTAGGTTCTTGTGGATTTCAGAATACAGTACTTTTATTCACTCTACAATTTCCCACTTCATTTTGTGGGCATCTTACTATATTTCATTTGATTTAAATAGCTGGAATCATGATTCCCAAGACTGTGACTGTGATCAAGTTAAGGGAGGCAGCCATTATTGGGATTCAGGGTAGTAAATACCTTCAGAAATTTTCCGGATGTTAAATAAAAATTTTAAAAGAGGTTCGGGGTTTGCAAGTTTAAAACTCCAGTATTAAGGTAAGTTTCATTGAGTGGGCTTTATTCTTAATGTCCTTTGAAAAACAGTTAACAGATGATACTCAAAATGATAAAAAGAAAAAGAAATATAAAAACATTTTAAACAGGGCCAATAACAAGAGCTTAGTTTAAACCACTAAAAGTTGGTACATTTACCTGAACTCCTTTAAAATATAAACCATTCGCTATTTTAAAATCTGAGAAAACTTGTTACATTCTGTATATTCTGGAATGAAAACCTCTCCTGCTGTAATAGCTGTAGTAATTATGAAAAAAATTAAATATGCTTAACGTGCATTGAATAAAAAGGAACATTTTTATATGTAGCTTTTTTCTGGGCTAGAATTCAATTAAAATAAAGTTAACATTTGCTGGCACTTACTGTGTATCAAGCACTACTCTAAGTTTTTTGTGAATTAACTAATCCTCATAACCGTGATGGGTACTGATATTATTATCACTCTTCCATTTTTACATACAAAGAAATAGGCACAGAGATGTTAAATGCAGCCCCAAAGACCAAAGCAGTTTGCCTCTAGTCTGTGCTCTTAACCATTTTGCTATAATGACTCTTTTCTACAAAGTGAGAAAATTAATATGCTGAGGAAACAGACATTATGGAGATAAGAAATTTGAAACTCAAATTACTCAAATATATAAAAATAATATAAAATATAATATTATTAAATATA
Source organism: Mustela putorius furo (assembly GCF_011764305.1). NCBI lineage: Eukaryota > Metazoa > Chordata > Mammalia > Carnivora > Mustelidae > Mustela > Mustela putorius. The sequence continues at coordinate 105,313,254 of NW_025421987.1, read as the reverse complement.
GATTATTATATTATATAAAATATAATATTAAAGTATGTTATATAATGATATAAATGATATATATAAAATTTTGTATATATATATATATATATATATATATATATATATATATATATACACAAACACACACACACACAAAAGCTAGTTAATCCACTGGACACAAGCCAAGAACAAGTATGCTGATTATCCAGAGTACAATTTTAAGAAATTAGAATGTTTTGGGAGAACCTCTACAACTCTAAATACTTATTTTACTTACAAATCCCCTTTCTAGCCAGAGTACCTAAATTGTAGAGGTGAGAACTAAAGACACAGACTGAAAAAAAAGAGTAATTTACTGTTCTCTCTTAGGCAAGTACAAGCTATATATGAACTAACTATATGGTACTTCTTTTCAAATGCTTTTTCCTAAACGAAACCAGTGTTTTCTCTTCTTTTCAGAAAGCAGCTTGGCATCATGAACACTTTTCCCAGGTAGCTGTGGAAAGGAATTTCAATGGGTCAGGTGGTTAAGATTTTCCCAAGATTTAAGTTATAATATCTTGGGGCTAGATTCTTTTGTATCCATTTTGGAAGTTGTTTCACTAGATTGGCCAAAGTTTTTTGGTTTTTCTCTTTTTGTTTTTCTTTCTGGTAGATCTACTGAAACCAAGAATTTCAAGGAATTAAGATGTTTTACAACTGGATGGCAAAATCTCACAATGAAAAACCCTGAATAAGGCTGGCATAAAGATTGTGAATTTATCATATAAGCCACATAGAAGTTTTCTCAAAAGGCATAAAGGCTCAAAGCTGACTTACTCTAACAACTTGAGAAGAAAAACAGATCTTAATTGTAAACTGCCCCTTAAGAACCAAGAATCTCAATATGACTATAATCAATGAAGAAAGGTCAGAGTTTAGTTCCTATACACACACACACACAAATATGTATCTAGTGTAGGTCTGAGATACAGCATGGCAGATTTTGTGCTCTATCTGTATTTTGGAGTGATGAGGTACGTCAAGTTAGTCATAACAGTCACTATTTTCCCCCTGTACCGCTGACTTCTCCTTTAACTTCATCTTTGTACATTTTTATTATGTATCACAGTATTATGTGTCTAGAGAAAGAACAAAATTTAGCTGTCCTTTTATCTACAACTATGAAATACCATTAAGATAATCACAGCCGGAGATTGAAGCCATAGAAAAATTATTAGTTCAACATTATCTGACAAATACACATTTTAAGAATGGGGAGGAAAAGAACAGAAAAGTTGTAAAATAAGGACCAAGACTAGGTCAAAGGTGTCAGAATATGAAAATAAAGCCTGTGTTGAATTAGTAATCAATTTTCATGATAAAGAAAGGGCACAAAACTAGTTACCCAGAATAAAGAAATAGAATTACTGACAAAGTCTGGTAACAAGAGCAGGCGGCTACCTTGTAAGGCCAGGGATTAGCAAACTTTTTGTGTCAAAAGTCAGACAGTAATATTTTAGGCTTCATGGGCCATACAGTCTCTGTCCCAACTACTTTGTCACTGTATAAAAGAGTCCTAGATAGTACATAAATGAATGAACATGGCTGTTTCATTAATACTTTATTATAAAAACAAAGGTCAGGCCAAATTTGGCTCATGGGCTATACTAGGCTCTACAGCTCTTTGGAGCATAAGCTGTGTTATTTTACCTGTTTTCAGCACTGTTACTAACATGTAATGGGGCTCATTACATTATTTTTCAGCCCAAATAAGTCACTGTCCACATTAAATATGATAAAAACAAATGGAACTAAATTCATTTACTTGGGACACATCAGTGAGCAAAAGACGTAGTAAAAAGCCTCACCACTGTGATGGGGTAAACCCTATGTAGTACCTTTAATACTGCTTTCTTGTATGAATTGCTGCTACTAGCTTCTCTTTTGGGGGTGGGGAGAGGGTGTGCCACTTTTGTGAATACACATTAAAATAAGTACTGAATATTTAAACCCCAAATGCAATACCTAGTTTTCAGTGTTGCTTTGAATTTGAATCCCCACCTGCTGACTCATGCCTTTGCCTCAGACTAAATCTACCTATGATCCAGGAACCCTTAAGCTGCCCACTATAGTTCCAAAGCATCTGACTTATTTCCTACAGTGTACAAAGACGAAGGAAGCTAGAGGAGTCGTCAGAGGGGCAGGGGAAAAGTAATGCATGTTAGACCAAACTGAGAGACCTGAATTCCTGAACTATTCCAAGATACAGATGGAGAACAAAAATCTACCAGGCTCTTTCTCAAACCTACACTAGCTACTGAGCATGTTTACATACTGCCACAGCCTTAGATAACAATTCATTTAGTATCAAATTCTTGGTTTGGAAAGGGAAGATTAGGAAAGCACAGACTAGGACTGCAGTTTAATGCTATCAAACCAACAGTTGTGGCCTGCTAAAACATTTCCTTCAATTCAATCTTCTTCAAAACCTTATCTAACAGTAAATACCACATATACATTAGGAAACTGAAATTCTTCCAAAGAAGTAGTAACTTGCTTATCTTTGCCATTCATGGTAAAAAACGGCAACAAAATCTGAACTTAGATTTAACTCCAAAGATCATGCTCCAACACAAAAAATGTTGGAAATACACTCTATTTATTAGCAAGGAGCTTCTTATATTTATAAATTGGGTCTGTAAGAAGATTTCATTTAACAAACACCTAGTGATTTTTAGAACAGCTGCTGGAAAACATTTTTTAAACAAAAAACCCACTTTAGGAAGGAAAAAAGCATTATGATATCAGAGAATATTAAGTACAATATGGACCACCCATTTCCTATTTAAATAAATGGACAAGAAAGTAAGCTTTTATCATTAATTATGGTGAGGCAAGTCTCCAATTTCTGTACTAGAAAGTGGGAAGTGTTATGTTTGTTTAAATACTCTTACTGTTGCTTTAGACCTCTGATAAGCTCAGTTTAAACACACTCTTAAATTATAATAATTGTTCCTTAGAATAGATTTTCTCAGTCCTGGCTTATTTTTTATATCATAAAGTATTAAATATGTTAAGGAGTTTCAGTGAGTCCTTTAAAGACCACTATCCCTGGGTAAGTAAAAACAACATCCGAATAGGCTAGTAAAGCTGAAGAAGACATATTCTGTCGTTCCCAACCAGAGAGCAATTTAAAAAATTAGAATCCTAGGAATAGAGTTGCAAACAACATGCAATTCTTTTTTTTTTTTTTTAAGATTTTATTTATTTATTTGACACACAGAGAGAGAGAGAGAGAGAGAGATCACAAGTAGGCAGAGCAAGAGGGGGAAATAGGCTCCCTGCTGAGCAGAGAGACCGATGTGAGTGCCTGATGTGGGGCTTGATGCCAGGATCAAGACCTGAGTTGAAGGCAGAGGCTTAACCCACTGAGCCACCCAGGCACCCCACAACATGCAATTCTTAATGACTCATGACTTCGAAGTTCTTTTCTAAATTGAACATATTTAACTTTTGGTTTTCAGAGGTTTTTAGAATGTTAGAATTAGATAAAATTTTGGAGAAGCTTAGAATTTGGTATAAACAGCTACCTACTTCAGTATTGCAGGTTTTTTTTTTTTTTAAAGGAACATTCTGAGGCCTGAACAAGAAATGGATTTAAACAAGACCTGGCTCTGTCTCCCCTAACTTTCCTAGACCAACCAATCAGGCACTTGAGATAGGACATAGTATTAATAGAAACACAACTATCAAAGAATGACTCTGAAGTCATGAACAATCAAAAGGAAAGGCTTTAATTTGACTACATAGTTACTCAGGATAGAATTCTCAGGAAATAAAAGGTAGGGGGAAACATTCAAGAAAAGATAAAGTAAAATCGTTATACACTACTAAAATTGTGTTCCTAGAGGACAGCTATTATTTCCTGCTCTTGGCACTACTCCCTTCCCCTACAAAGCAGTTAAATCTGCAGATGGAGAGGTACTATCTGTATTTTGTTACTACAGTAATTTGGGGCAAGGTCCCAAGTGAGCTATCTCTCTTATTCATTGTTATTCTAAAGGACTGGGGAGGGAAAAGAAACAGGTGTAGAAAGCAGCCTGTAGACTTTTACACATTTGAGTCTATTTCTAGTACACTTCTAAAAATGTACATTTTTATGAAGAATAGTAAGGTTATGCATATCTCTTCACTGGGCTTGGCCACCATCAGTCCCATCTTCACTGTAACTCTTCCTTTCCTCAGTCTTTTTGTAAGTAAACAAGTTGGAATTTTCAGAGGAGACCCTTTAGTCAAGACGGTAATGGAGGAATAAATTTTGCAGCTAAATACCTCAATAATAATTGAGGTATTTGTATGAGGTACTTGTATGAATTGCACCCAAGGGATTTTGATTTTAACTTAGAAGACTAGGAATAGGGCCAGGGTCCAGAAGGCAGAGATGTTTGCCCCAGGTCCTCCCTATTGCTATCTATAGTAGGAACATGCAGGGTAAGGCAGAGAGCTACAAATTTAAGATTATAGAGAGTAGGACAGCTCCTCCCAGGAGGAAAAAAAATATTGAGGATAAATTCTAGCTCCCAAGGCCAAAAACGGCAATAGGGGCATTATATTAGCCCTAACTCTTATTTACCTGGCTCTTTAAATGTCTTTGTATATGTCCAGAAGGAGCTGAAGGAAGAGGATGTTTTCTGTTAGAGAAGAGAAACTGAAGGCTGCTTCTACAGGACCAGCACTAGGGGGCACCGTAGCAAAGTATACTGAGCATGACCTGTGTGACTGCCAAAGAGCTTCAACTCTGGAAATTAGGGGGAACAGAGGAAATACCCATTGGTAAAACCCAATGCACTTCCAATTCAAATAAAGATCTAATCCTGTTCTTGATATAGTCTTTTCATATATTTCATTTTATGAAAGTTTTCATTGTTGTGTTAAATTATAACTTGAATTTAAACCAAATATAACTACCTTTCATAACTTTCTGAATGACAGTGTTCATGACAACAGAGAAGAAAAATAAATTTTAGAAAGTACTCTCTAAAAGCAATTTGGCAATATATATCAAGCCTCAAAAATATGTACCATCTTTGACCCAGCAGTTCCATTGCTAAGAATATAACATGAGATGAAACAATGTAACGCAGAACAAGTTTTTGTACCCAAATGCCCATCATGGCATTAATTTTATTTATTAACATGTTTAAACAGCCTAAATATCCAAGAGATAAGAGTGGTAAAATAAATTATGGTATATTTATACAATGGACTATCATGCATACATTAAAAATACTATCTACAAATAGGTCTTAGTAACTGAGGGACATGTTGATTGAAGATGAGACACAAAATTTTGTAAACTGTAAATATATTGTGATGAGACTGAAGTGCGTTAGAAAACATACTGCAAGAAAATACACCAGAATGTTAACAGTGGTTAATCCACAGGTGGTAAGATTCAGAAATTTTATTTATATATTTTTTATAATGAATAAGTCCTCAAGTAAGAGAGCCTGAATTTATGAAAACCAATCTATTTATATTTTACACCCAAAACTAATAAGTATAATTTATTAATTAAAAATTTAAGTGACCTCCTCACAGATTTAAATGAATTTCTATAAATATAATAGTGAGTAGAGAAAAACAGTGGTTAGCTGTCTAATTCCTCACTAGCAAAATGGTTCATTTCATATTAACATATTAATTGCTCAACAACAAAAATAAAAAATAATTCATGTAAGAACACTTTCAAGTTGTCTCTAAATGCTGAACATTACTCATGTTAAATATATAGACCCCAGGAGGCTACTATATTAAATTTAATTTTCATAAAATAAAAGGAAAAAAAGGATCGAGTATATTACCAAAGTACTCTATATACTTCAACTGTAACTCACTGGCATTACAAACTGGTATTTAAGAAATCACAGTAACTTCTCACTAAATGTATCCCACTGGGGATACCGAATGATGAAAAAAACCTGGCTTGTGATATAACTTACATAATTTGTCAGTATACAACTGATTAACAGACATTGTTAGCTTGTATTCAGCAAGGAGTCAACCAATGTGCCTTTAGGAATTTTGTTTAAAAACAACAACAAAACTCTCTAGAACTAGCTGTGTTAAAAACTCTCTAGAAATAGCTGTATTAAAAGCTTAACAATGGAAGAATTCAAAAAATGTTAACAGAAAAACTAAATTGAGATTCAAAAGACTAGCGTTCTTAAGTTTCAGATCTTAATCATATTCCAATGTTTCTAAGTATCAGATTCCTTTTCTGTACAATGGGATTATCATAACACCCACTTTATAGAATTATGAGGAAGCTTTAATTAAGTTAAAGCATTTAATTAAAGTGATTTACAAAATGTAAAATATTAACAAGGTAATATTAACAACAATGTCCCCTTCTAGGCCTTATCTAAAACAAACAGGTCTCATCAAATCACTTCCAAATTTCCTTATAGCTTCAATATCACATTTATAAACAACAGAATAATACTGCTACAGCAAATAAGATACAGGACACACTAGGCTTTTTTCTAATGTTCATTCAAGCTCAACAACTCTGAGTTATATGTGATAAGTCAAAACCTAAGAGCAGGATGGGAGAATCAAGTTATTTTTGAACTTTTTGTGATGAAATTATTATCACTGTTAGATATCATCATCAACAAAAACACCCCCTCAGACAGAATCAAAAGGTATAAAGCAAAAATGAATTTCTCTCCTTCTTATGCTTGTTCCCGAAGAATTTCTTTCCCAGAGTTAACCTACTGTTAAGATTCTCATGTATCTATCCACATACATGCAGTTATAGCAGTTATTAACCTTAGCAGATTGAAGAATTTTAGAGGAAGAAATGATTGGTCCAATACAACTTTCAATTTTAGAAATAAGTAAGTGGGTATTTTAATTGTTATTAATATCTGGAATATATTTCACAATAGATAAAGTGGTTTGACATACCTTTTCTGCTTTAAAATTATTCAAGTGAATTGCCTTAAGGTTATTTATACAAAAAGCTAATGATGTGGCTGGAACTACAGTTAAGAAGTTTATATCATATCAGGGGGGATAGCAATAATACAGATTAAATGCATACAAAGCTTATGTATATAGGTCTTAAATTTTCAAAGATATCCTGTATCACGTAAGGGATCAGAAAGTTTGGCAATTACTGATCTAGTAATTATTATACAGAGAGTCATTAAAATAAATGTTTTAAAAGGAGAAACCTTAGCAATGAGAGATTAATTTTTTTAAAGTTTGCTGGAGTCTTACAGATTCATGCTTTTCAAGATTATCACTTAGAGAACCACTTTTCAATGACAGATATAACTAGCACATGATATTACTGAACATACTTTGGTTAAAAAAAATTACCAACAACTTCAAAATGAGAAGTAATAATTTGAGAGACACTTTAGTAAGAAGAATTTCACGTATGATATAAATGCACACAAAACTTTATACAAACAACTGAATAAGAGGGCACTTAAAAGATGCTGCATTTTCTGGCATAAAGAAAATCAGTGTTAACCACAAAAGCTGCACTGCACTGCCAGTGTGGCAAGGACAACTATGAAATCTGTATTATGAGAAATGATAAAAAAATGAAGGGATCTTTTATTAGAAGAATGAGTCAGACCAAAATTAAACAGAAAGCTAAGAAATTTCAAAATAATTCTACTATAAGAGGGCTAAAAATATAGAAAATATTCAAAGAAGTGGATTCAAGAATAGAGATTCTCACTACAATTAGGAATATAATGGCAAAGAACAAAATTAAAATTAAATTTAATAGAGGAATTAACCATTAATTATGCTAATTTGGGGGCATGTATATATTCCAAATTTAATAAATGCAAGAATCAATATTCAGCCAAAAAACAAACAGCTCAGATAATCTAAATGATCTCAGAAAAAAAAACAAATAGCAAAATCAACCAAATGAAAAAATCAAAATAAAAGTAATTATGTGTAATATATAAACTCTTGCTATCAAACTTCAACTTCTATATATTCAATATCCTTTAATTTTACCATATTAAGGAACATTTCAAAAACGCAAAACTGTAATAAACTTTAAAGTGACTTGAGTTACTAATAAAAGGTGAACTTTGATTTTTGCGTTTCAAGACTAAAACTGTCAATAGAATATAAAAACCAGGAGGCTAACCAATACATTACTGTTGCTCTAACTGAAAATAAAAACCGCAAATACTTTCTAAAGGCAGAGAAATCCTCAAATTATTAATCAGCAAAGAAAGAATGCTCCATATCATGCTCTTGGTTCTATACTGTATTAACCTTTACTGGTTAAACAGCCTCTATTTTGTTAAGATGAGGATACATAAACATTGTGAGATACCATCAATACAGAGTATTTTAAATCAAAATCTACTTGCTTTTTAAATTTTTTAATGGACCACTGAAGTAGTATGAATTTAGAGTGGAAACCTACATGAAAGCCTGCTCATGGTTATAAACTTATACGAAATATTTTCTCTCCTTTATTCAAAGACAAATTTTAAGACAGGCTATTTCCCTTATATTCCTCCATAAATGGAGCTGTTGTAGGTTTATTTCTAATTTATCCTTGTGCTGGAAGTAGATTTTTAGTATCCCAACTTAGAGATATGCTACCTACAAGATATTCCACCCCTGAAAGGCCTTGGAAGATATCCTCAAGGACAGTAGGCTTTGGGCTCCGCTTCACTCTCTTGGATCCTAGTTTCATTTAATCTTTGATTTGTATTTTCCTTTTTGTTTCGAATGGTCATGGATAGATTAAAATTTTAAAAAATTATCTAACAATTTGTTTTTAACGAGAGTGTTATTCAGTTTGGGCCCCAAGGCCTCATAATTCCCCAAGAGCTACACAGCATTACCTTCAATGTTATTCTCTTTTTACTAGCATGTCACCTGCTAGAGATCGTGTGACTTCTACTACAGTTATTTCTTTAAGACTTTTGACTTTTTCTCTATACAACTCTATATCTATTGCTTGAAGAACTGGTTATTTTTCAGAGAGGTAAAATATATTATTCATAGGATAAAGCAAGAGTTGATAACAATAATTACTATATAGTTCATTAAATTATCATTTATTAAAATAACTGGTAACAATAAATTGTTAAATACTGATTTAAGCAAGATTATTTATTTTAGTCATAACTCTTCTGCCTTCAGAAACTCTTACTTACTTTGGAAGGAGAACCATCAGTAATTTTCACCAACTGCCAAAGAATCGAGTAATGGGAACACTGCAGTGCCTGTACGACTATCTGTATCAAATAAAAAAATTCAAACAAATGAGACATAATTTATGTTTGCATAGTATTAAGAGAACAATGTTTATCATAGTTTTTTCTTATAATATGGTTTCAAGTCCAAATTTTTGTAGAATAGGAATGTGTAAAGTAATACTTGGTTTAAAAAAAGATAAACCAACCTATCAGTCTAGAGAATCTTAATTCTAATGTATATTGATAAATATGGACCCAAATAACACTGTGCTTTAAATCTCTGCATAAAAATGTTAAAATATTTTGCTTATATTTTTAAAGGGAAATTAAAACCACATTGAGATATCACCTTACACCAATTAGAATGGCCAAAATTAACAAGACAGGAAACAACATGTGCTGGAGGGGATGTGGAGAAAGGGGAACCCTCTTCCACTGTTGGTGGGAATGCAGGTTGGTGCAACCTCTTTGGAGAGGTTTCCTCAAGAAATTAAGAATAGAACTTCCCTATGACCCTGCAATTGCACTTCTGGGTATCTACCCCAAAGATACAGATGTAGTGAAAAGAAGGGCCATCTGTACCCCAATGTTTATAGCAGCAATGGTCATGGTCGCCAAACTGTGGAATGAACCAAGATGCCCTTCAATGGACGACTGGATAAGGAAGATGTGGTCCATATACACTATGGAGTATTATGCCTCCATCAGAAAGGATGAATACCCAACTTTTGTAGCAACATGGACGGGACTGGAAGAGATTATGCTGAGTGAAATAAGTCAAGCAGAGAGAGTCAATTATCATATGGTTTCACTTATTTGTGGAGCATAACAAATAGCATGGAGGACATGGGGAGTTAGAGAGGAGAAGGGAGTTGAGGGAAATTGGAAGGGGAGGTGAATCATGAGAGACTATGGACTCTGAAAAACAATCTGAGGGGTTTGAAGTGGCGGGGGAGTGGGAGGTTGGGGTACCGGGTGGCGGGTATTATACAGGGCATGGATTGCATGGAGCACTGGGTGTGGTGAAAAAATAATGAATACTGTTATGCAGAAAATAAATAAATTTAATTTAAAAAAAATAAAGGGAGATTGAAGAAATCATTTTTATCCAGATTTTATAATTAAATGATTATTATTTTAAAGCATTTTTACTATGAATGGAACATTTATACAGAAATGTGCATAAGACATTTGATAAATTAATATAAAGAAAAATACCTTTGTAACCACCACATCCAAATCAAGAAAGAGAACATTGCTAGCACTTCTACCAATAAAGTGTCTTTTTTTCCCTCTAATGGTAACAGTAATTTTAACTTATCAGTCAGTCACTATATTTTAACTACCTAAGTATGCATTTCTAAATACTGAATTTATTACACCTGGTTGCGAACATTACATAAATGGATCATGCAATATGAATTACTTTGAATATGACTTCTTTAAACATTTATAGTTAAGATTTATATATACTATGGCATGTAGCTGTAGTTCATTATTTTTCAGTCTTGAACTATATTTAGAATATCCTCTTTATTCATTCTGTTGTTGATTAGCTTTTATAATGTTTCTGGTTTTAGGCTGTTATGAAAAACGCTGCCACAAACTTTCTTATATATGTCTCCTGGTGTCCATGCATGCATTTGTCTAGCTCAGAGGTTCTTGAAGTTTTGTTTTCAGGACCTCTCTCTTAAAAATTACTAAAAAATTACTCTCAAAAAACCCAAATTGTTTATTTAACAGATTTATATTAGAAATTAAAATAAATATTTCAACTATGTATTAATTCATTTAAAAATTAAAATAATTGTATAATAAAGAATTTATATTTTTGAAAAAGAACTAAATCTCAAATGGAAAACATTTAATGGGAAGAATGATAGTTTTACATGTTTATAAATCTCTTTACTGTCTGACTTAATAAAAAACAGGTTTCAAATGTGCCTCTGCATTTTATTAAAATATGCTGTTTTGATTGAAGTATATGAAGAAATCCAGTGTCACTGATTAGCTGGAAAAGGAAGGTATATTTTAAGTCTTTGCAGGTAAATGTGGATATTCTTTAACACTACACCAATAATACAATGTACATTTGTGAGAGAATGAGAATGAAAAAAGCAAGTAACATCTTCCTCTTCTTATGAAAATAGTCTGACTTTATAGATGTGCCCTGGAAAACACCAGGGCTCTCCAAACTATACTCTGAGGGTCACTGCTCTAGGAACAGAATTGCTGGATTACACAGTACGTATATGTTTAACTTTATGGATTTATTTACTTATTTATTTATTAAAGATTTTACTTATTCACCTGAGAGATAAGAGACAGAAAGAGAGAGAGAAAGCACGAGCAGGGGGAAGAGGGAGAGGAAGAAGCAAACTGCCTGATGAGGCAGGAGCGTAATGTGGTGCTCAAGCCCAGGATCCAGACATCATGACTTAAGCCGAAAGCAGATTATTAACCATCTGAGCCACTCAGGCATCCCCAAGAGCACTATTTTAATGTAGTATTAACTTACATTAACTTATATTTCTCTCTTACTAATGGAGACGGGCAGGTTTTCATTTTTTATTGGCACTAAATTCTTGTTTTGTGAAAATTTGTCCCTATTTTTCAGAGACAAATAAAATAACAGAGTTCAGGAAAATAAAATTGATTAAGAATCATAACTACAGGAGAATTTCATTTTGGATAAGGCCTTTACTACATTTTTGTTTCAATACATGTCTTTATTGTAATAAAGCATATCTAACAATATATTCCATTATTATCTTCCCCCTTGATAAAAAACTCTAAGAATAAATATACACAGACAATAAATCAAAAGAGAAATCAGTAAATAGAATACTGAAGGAAGTAGTTAGAATTTTAGCTGATTTTACTTCAAAAATTTTAGGTTTCACATCACATAAGCAAATATATCTCCAATGCCCCTATTCCGCACTAAAAATAAATCATCAGAATTAGAAGAATGAGTAGTGCTACTTTTGATGCAACACCAGTGAGATGATGTCAGGGTTTTATCAAACATAATAGTAATTAAATGACTGACTCAAGTCAGAATGCCAGAAACAAGACTACAGAAACACTGTCAAGTTATAAACTTCAATGCTAAAGAAATCACCTTACTATACTTAAAAGACACTCAGTATAGTACATGTACTAGTCATGAGACAAATTTTGATAACCTCTAACTTAGAATATAAGGTACACATTGATAAGCTGGTATTTGTGGAAGGAAAAGAGAATATGAAAAAAAATTCTCTTTAGTTTGAAACAACCTGAAATTACTAAAAAAGTAATATACAAATTAACATTATCAATGAGAAATTAAGATATAGAAAAAAGTGATGTTGAAGAATTGCTTAATTTTAGTTACCATTTCTCCTAATCATCACAAATTTAATTTCCTTTCCTTATACATTTTTACTGACCTATATACTAGGGAATTATTCAAACTGTTCCAAAGTTTTGCAGAAGTCTGAAGAGGTGGTTATGTGGGAGAGAGACACTTGATCACTCCAATATATATTTCAAACACAGTATCCCCATTTTAATGTTTCATATACTAGTGTTCATCATGCATTTACTTTAAGGGATCCACTGCATTATTTTAAAATAAAAAGCTCACTTTTCATTGACTAGGAAGCATTTTGCCTTCTTTCAGGTATAATTATATAACAATATAGCTGATCACATTTCAAAAGAAAATTTAGAACCCTTCCTTCTTCTAGGCTTTACACATCAGTCATACTGATATTTTATCCCCCATACTAAGCAATGGTATTCCAACTAGTCCAGCAATTTCATCTTTCTGTAGTATAGGCAGTTAAAACAAGGACAAACTAACTGAAAAAGCCAAAAGAGAACTGTTTTAACCAATGAGGACCACAGTCCTTCTGCCTTTCCTTGATTAATACCCTGACCCTAGAGAGGATCTTTGAATAATTACAGCAAGTACTGGGCTGATGACAAAGAATTTCTTCCAACCCTACCCCTCTGTCCTCCTGTTTCCCTTAGCTAACACTGTTCCTGGGAGGACACGGTAATGTGTACTGAACATTTCCAAGCAAAAGTAGTTAAGAAGCAGGAGTGCCTTTTCCATTTTCTATTCTCCTACCTGCCTGCAGGATATCAATAACCCAGGAGATCTTGGGTCCTTAAATAAGTCGGTGGTGCAGTGATATCCCACTTCCCTTAACTGCACTTTATAGGCATGGGCATGAGAAATAAATTTCTATTGTGTTAAGTCACTGAAATATTGAGATTAATCTCTTATAGCAGTTAGCATTACCTTAATCAATATAAAAATGCTTAGTCCTTTCTCCTAACAATTACTTTTACCTATTTAAAAGAAACAGAGCTCTTTATCTTGGATTGATAGATCAGGCTAAAGATATCACACACCTTGAAGATGAACTGTAGTATTACATGTGAGGTGAACGTGATAACCACTACACTACAAAAACAGGACTGCAGTATTATATGTAAATAAAGTCCAAAGGGCACTGGGGGCAGTATGTGCTATGGTGAGTGCTGTGCAAGACTGATGATTCACAGACCTGTACCCCTGAAACAAACAACACATTATATGTTAATTAAAAAAAAAAGTCCAAAGGATAAGCTCCTAGGATGTTTACGTTTAGAAAAACTGAATTTTCATGGAAAATAGGACTACAGAATAAGGAAAAATGATTATGCATATGTAATATATATGTATAGATACACATCTACATATATAGGATATGTTTAAAATACCGAGAATCTACATAATAGCTGTGGGATAAATTGGGGCTCTTTCACTTTTCTGTTTGCAAGAGACTTTAAAGAAATGGAGGATCAAATCTTTTAGTGAATAAGTACAAGACAAAAGAATGAACTAAACTTGTCTGTTTCTCAATACTGGTCTATCATATATAGAATAGGTTAATATGAGTGACAATTAATATACCCTTTAAAAAAAAGCTTTTAGATGTAAATTCATAATCAGCAAGGCTTACCAAAAAGAATGTAAGGCTGACAAATAAGCAAAAGAAAAGATGGTCAATATCATTAGCATTAAGGAAACGTACATTAAAAGTGCAATGAGATACAACTGCATACATACTAAGTTGGCTAAAGTAAAAACTACTAACAACATCAAGTGTTGATGAGGATGTGGAACAACTGGGAGGAATGCAGAATGATAGACACTCTGAACAGTGGTTTGGCAATTTCTAATAAAGTTAAATACACACTTATACCCCAATACCTTTGACTGTCCTCCTGAGCATTTACTTCAGAAAAATGAATACTTATTTTCAAACATATGTTCATAGAGCCTCAGTTGTGAGAGCCAAAAGATGGAAACAACCCAAAGGCCTGTCAATAAACAAACTGGTATATCCACACAACAGAGGAGAACTGACCCAACTATTAATTAAAAAATGCACCAACTATTGATTCAAACAACTTGGATTAATTTCAAAGGCATTAGTCAGTGAAGACATTATGCTTACCCAAAGACTTAATGCCCTAAAGGTTTACATACTTTATGATTCCATTTATTTGGAAATCTCAAAAAGACAAAACAATGGTGATGGAAAACAGAGTGGTGGTTTCCAGGAGATGTAGGTGGGGCAAGCATCTACTATAAAGGGACAACATGAAGAAAAAAGGGACAATATGAAGAAAAAGGTTTTCATTTTTTATAGGGAATATTTTAAAGAGGGATGAGGAAAGGGGATATTTTAAACAGGAATGATGAAAACTGTTCTGTATCTTGATAGTGGTGGTTATTACATAAATCTAGACATACGTTAAAATTCATAATTTTACATAAAAGGAAAGTAAGTAAATTTTATTGGATAATAATTAAAAAACTAATATGGTGAAGAGCAGAGTTTGCAGTTAATATTTTTCTTTTTTTCTTTTCAAATGCTAAGAAAAGTACAAACATTAAGGCAAATCATAGTGATAAAGAAGTAACAATTATTTAATAAAGAAGAAATATTCCTAAATTCTACATGTGCTTTGGTAATGAAGGGTAATCCAATGTGTTGTATTGCCAATGGGCATACTATACTATAAATTTTTAAAAAAATCATTAGAAGGGTAAAAAACAGAGGAAAAAATTGAAGTAGTTTAAAGTTCTATAACTCAAAAAATCAGACTTCACAAGGAATGGACTACACAGTAAGCTAATACACATTAATCCTCAACAGTTTTGGACCCTGGAATTTTGCTGTTAGGCTTTCTCATATATTCCAAGCAGTATTTAAAACAAGGAAGAGTGTAAAGAAAAATGTGTTGCATCACCATGAAGTCCAGTGTGAAATATTATAGGCTTTTTTAGTGATATCTCTGTATATAGTGGAAAGCACACTGGAACAGGTGTTCACATCATACCACCTTAGGCCTACCCTTAAACAGTTCATATGCACTAGCCTTTTCTCTCCAAACAGTGTAGGCTGTAACATCAAAAAAGATCTTGCCACTTTCCATCTCAATGATCTGCTTAAAAGACTAAATGAACAATTTCTGCTTATGACCTTGAAATGCTACCGTAATACAGGCAAACAGCTGTCTAAGCAACACATACAGCATCACAACCATTCAGAAATCATTAAGAAGCCATAACATAATTCTTAGTGGAGATAGAATAACATCCTTATGAAAAGGTGAAAGCAGGGAACATCCATAATTCCATAAGAACAGTCACTTAAAGACATATTCAAAGTGAAATGAATGGTTTATGCAAACAGATTCCAAACATTTAAATATAATAAATATGACAATTAAAATACAAGAAGAAAAAAGTGAATACTTAGATGACTCGAATATGTGGGGAAAGGCCTTCCAAGTAAGACAACAAAGAGAGAAAACAACAGAAAACAACTAATAATTGTGATTATATATAAAGAACATTTATAATCCAGGCATCAAGATACCTAAAATTAAAAAGATTCCCACTGATAAATTATTGCAACAAACGAAATAATGCTAAGAATATTAATATGGAAAAAGCTTATACATTAAAATGAACTCGAGATCTGCTGTACAACAGTGTGTAATAGCTAACAATATGGTATTGTATGCTTAAAAATTTGTTAAGAGAGTAGATCTCATGTGTTTACTACAATATGTGTTTACTACAACAAAAAATATAACACAACAAAAAGATGGGGAAAGATAAAGAAAGGTAATTTTACAGAGGTATATAAGCAATAATCAGAAATATAACTGTATGAGAATTTATTTATTTAAATGTTTTATTTATTTGCCAGACAGAGATCACAAGAAGGCAGAAAGGAAAGCAGAGAGAGAGAAGCAGGCTCCCTGCTGAGCAGAGAGCCCGATATGGGGCTCGATCCCAGGACCCTGGGATCATAACCCGAGCTGAAGGCAGAGGCTTAACCCACTGAGCCACCCAGGCACCCATGTACAAGAATTTAAAACAGTAATCTGAAAAAGTAACAGTTACCAAATGTTCACTATATGAACTCAATTTTTCAAAAAGATGTTTACTTAGTATCCAAGTCTTCTGCTAAAATAAGAGCTTAAAACAAATATACTTCCTGGATCTCAGAGAACAATCTAGTGGGAACATAAATACCAACTGTAACAATTTAGTTATTAGTGTGACTAAGAATACACACACAGGAGCAGATGCTGAGGGACAAGAAGGACTCTGTCTTAGCGAGGAAGAGTGATAATGGCTAGAAATACTTTATAGAGAAGCAAAAATGTAGACTAAATATTTAAAGAAATATTTAAAATTTAATGTGGCAACAAAGGGCAAGTGTAGGTTGAAGGAATAAAAATTTCAAAAAAAACTTCACCAACAAACTCAAAACGCTGGGACAGTATAAGTGTAAGCATACTCTGAAGCTAGATCAGCAGAAACCAAATCACAGAGGGCCTTATAAGAGGGTGACTATATATCCTGCTTTATGCCAATGTCTTGAAATAATTAAGAGTAGCACCCCCCTCCTTCCACTTTCAGAAGAACACTTGTTTGGACAGTTAACAAGGACACCTCACTATGACAAAAAAATCTGGGTGTTATCCTAGAAATACTAGGTAATGCACAGAGTAACATGTTCCTATTTGAACAGAAAAGTAACACAATCAGGTGTTTCAAAAATATCCCATTCACAACAGCAAAGAGAAGTGCTTCTGTTTTGTTAAGATTTTTTAAAGTAGTATTTGATGCTTCAAAACAGATGTATAAAGTGTAATAATAAGATTAACCTATTAAGAGACAACCAAATTTAAGAACTAGTATGATACCAATAACTTCGTATCCACCTATGATCTGTTCCCCTATTCCTTAGGGCTGACAAACTTTTCTGCTAAATTTCATGTATATCATGTCCTGGCTCTTAAAAAAATAGTTTGGTTATATATACATATCATTGGACAAATACATAATCTTTCTAGTTTTTGAGCTTTTCAAGTATGGTGTTACACTGTATGTTGTCATTTGAGGAAGGATATACTTCACCATCGCCATGCCTCTGAAGGATCTATAAAGATTAAAAAACACAAAAACAAATTTTCATGCTCCACACCTGAAGATCTAGCCCCAAGAGAAACAATTCCACAGCCTTTTTAAACAACTGATGTTAACTTACATAATATTTACAACCATTCTATGTAATTTTGCTAGAGAGCTGAAAAATAAGAATAAAGACTGTATCAATCTATGGCTCCTAGTTCTGAAATCTACACCATGTGATAAACGTTTTCTTTTGTTCTTATGTTTTGGACTGGGGCTTTCTAAAACTCAAAATATATATGGTCAGGCTTTGAAATAGCCTTCATTAAGCATGAGAAATAATTATTCTTATTTTTGTCCTTTGCATTTGGATAAAACAAAGGTATAATTTATATACAAAGAAAAATCTACTACTATCAACATACAATTCTGCAATTCTGACATATGTATAGCAAGGTAACCATTAAACAATCAAGAAATAGAACAGCTCTACCAACCCTCAAATTCCCTCATGTCCTTCTGTACTAAGTCCCTTACCCCACTCTGGATTTTCTGACCCTATAGTTTTGCCTTTTCCAGAATGTATAATAAAATTGTACAGCATGTGGCTTTGTGTATCTGGTTTCTTTGACTCTATGTTACCACCTTCCATTTTATTGCTGAGAATTATTCTACTGTATGGATGATAATACAATTTGTTTTTATACCATTACCAGTTGAACGTTTTGAATTGTTTGCAGTTTTGGACAATTTTGAATACAGCTGCTATACACATTCTGGTATAGATTTTTTTTTTTTAAGATTTTATTTATTTTAGAGAGACACAGAACACAAACACGGTGAAGGGCAGAGGAAGAGGTAGAAAGAGAATCTTACACAGGCTCCCTGCTAAGCACAGAGCTAAGTGCAGGGCTTGATCTCAAGACTGGGAGATCATGATCTGAGTTGAAATCAAGATTTGGAAGCTTAACCAACTGAGCTACCTAGGCGCCCCTCTAGAATAGGTTTTTATACTAACTGAAGTTTCCATTTCTCTTGGATAAACACTCAGGAAAAGAACTCTGGGTCAGAAAAGTGTCTATGTAACTTTAAAAGAAACCCTAACTGCTTTCTGAAATGAATGTATCATTTTGCATTTCCACCAGCAATGTATGAGTTCCACTGCTCTTAAAATGATTTGTAGTATTATCTCCCTGTGCTTTTTTTTTCATTGTGCTTTTAATGTGCATTTCTCGAATGACAATAATAAGCTGTTTTTCATGTGTTTGTCCTCTATCTTCTTCAGTGAAGTATTGGTTGCTTTTCTTACTACTGAATTTTGAAAGATCTTAATCTTTTGGAATACAAGTCTGTTATCAGATATGTGATTTATAATTATTTCCTAGTCTTATATGATTGTCCTTTTAGTCATGTTGGTATTATTTTTGAAAAGCAGAAGTCCTTAATTTTGCTGAGTGTGTAGTTTTGAAATTTTAAAATTATGGATCATGCTTCTGATGTATTTGAGAAATCTTTGACTAACTTAAAGGTCACAGAGATTTTAATTCCTGTGTTCCTTTTTAGATGTTTTATACTCACAGGTTTTGCACTTAGGTTTATAGTCTAAATGGCCTACTTTGAGTCAGTTTTGTATATGGTGTGAAGTGTGAAATGAGATTTTTTTTCATATATATATATATATATATATATATATATTCAACTATTTTAGCACATTTATTAAATAGATTATCCTTTCCCCAAAGAACTGTCCTGGCACGTCTGTCAAAAATCAACTGACCAAATAAGTGCGAGTTTCTTTCTTTCTGGATCTCTATGCTGCTCCTTTGATCTATATGTTTATCCTTTCTTCAGTACCATACTATCAAGTTTACTGTTTAGTCTTGAAATCACGTAGTGTAAATTCTAAGTTTGTTATTATTTTTCAAAATTCTTTGGTTATTTTATTTCTTTTGTCCTTTCATATAAAGTTTATGAATCATGCTGTCAATTTTTGCAAGAAATCCTGCAGAGATTTAAATGGATCTCTGTTCATCTAAGATCAGCTTAGGGGAAACTGACATCTTAACAATATTGAGTCTTCTAATTCATGAACATGATACATCCTCATTTATTAAGATCTTCAGTTTCTTTCATTAATGCTTTGTAGTTTTCAGCATACAGATCTTGCACATATTCTTAGATTTATACCTAAGTATTAAATATTTTTTTGTGCTATTGTAAATGGCACATGCTCTTAAAATCTCAATTTCCAGTTACTAAGCAAATGATTTTTAAATTTATTTATTTATTTATTTAAAAGATTTTATTTATTTATTTGACAGAGAAATCACAAGTAGTTGGAGAGGCAGGCAGAGAGAGAGAGAGAGAGAGAGGGAAGCAGGCTCCCTGCTGAGCAGAGAGCCCGATGCGGGAATCGATCCCAAGACCCTGAGATCATGACCTGAGCCGAAGGCAGCGGCTTAACCCACTGAGCCACCCAGGCGCCCCTGATTTTTAAATTTAAAAAGCAAGAGATGTACATAGTAAAATATGCAGCAGTATAATGGTATTCTATTCAAATTAAGCTTCTTAACCACTACAGATCTTATTTTCCACTGAGAAAGTCATTGTTGAACAGTTTCCTCATGTATCATTCCAGAAATAATGTCAACTAATAAATGTCCACATATGGAGATTTTATCACCCCTTAAAATTTATATACCACTCTGCTCCTTGTTTTTTTCATTAAATTTCCTCTCACACAGAATATTTAACATCAGTAATATTAACCTTATTTTTAATTTTATAGTAACAAAGCAGTGCAGAGGATCAAAACTAACTGGTCAATACCTAGATTTCTTTAAGTTTTAAGTTTTTATGAATAATGCTATGATGAACATCTTTGTACCTACATCCTTTTAGAAATGTCCAAGTATAATTCTGTAGTCTAAATTCCTAGATTATAAATGTCAGTTAAGGACAGGTCTACTTTTAATTTTGATAGACTGACAACCTTCTTAAGTGATTATACCAATTTATTCTTACAATGGTATCTGAAAGTATGTCAGTATTTAAAAACAAAAACCCAACAACTCTGTAAGGTTTTCAGATACATATATACAGCTGAAAATTACTGGAACAGAACCTAGAATAGAAAGAGGCTGAAACTGAGGTTACTAAGACAAAAGAGGTAACTACTAATGTGATTTACAAGAGAAAATATGAAGGTTAAACTAAGGAAATGACAGGGCTAAAAAGAATAGTGGCAAAAGAGACATTGAGGAGGTAGCATTTTTAAAAAACATAAAACAGGGGCGCCTGCGTGGCTCAGTGGGTTAAGCCGCTGCCTTCGGCTCAGGTCATGATCTCAGGGTCCTGGGATCGAGTCCCGCATAAGGCTCTCTGCTCAGCAGGGAGCCTGCTTCCTCCTCTCTCTCTCTGCCTGCCTCTTTGCCTATTTGTGATCTCTCTCTGTCAAATAAATAAATAAAATCTTTAAAAATAAATAAATAAAAAACATAAAACAAATCGTGAGATTAAGGACTGCTTCTAATATACCCCTATGTCCTCAGGATCAGGCCCTCAAACACATTTTTGGTCAATAATGAATAGGTAGGTGGTAGTCTAGATTTGTGTATGAGTGGTGACAAAATTCTGATATGGCATGCCCAAGGAAGAGTCAGAAGTAGGTAACTGAAATATTTCTAAGTTTAGTCAAGGAAATACGTATATAGTCTTCTAAGGAAAGCATCAACATGCTTCCAAAGGTAAGTACGACTGCACTCTTTACACAAAAAGTCATAACCAATCCAAGAGCAATAATGCGACTGAAGTCAAACTCAACCCCTGTATTATGTTGTTTAAAGAAATGTGTTGATTTCTAGTTCATGATAGCAGATTAAGTACCACTATTTAATCTCTCCTTACAATTCTCACTGAAGAAATACAAAAGATGGTTAGAAAAAAAAAAAAGAGTTTGACATGGGGCAAACATCAGAAGGATGGGATATCATAGAGAGCAGTAGCAAATTAGTACAAAAAATGTGAAGACACTGAACAGAATTCAAAACTTTGGTTTGAGTGGGTATGTAATAACTATATGACATTAGGCAAGTTATTTACTATCCCTAAGTTTTAATTTCATCCTCAAAAAAAATGAATAATGACATATTTTATAGGGCTGTCCTAAAGCTTAAGCAAATAAATATAAAGACTTAAAGACTTAAAATATTACCTGGTACATTGTAAGTGCAAACCGAAGTTTTTTTTTATTACTGATACCTTGAGAGGCCCAAAGTTAGTGATAGATGATCACAATTCCCTCTTTATGGGTTTACTGACACTGTTTTGTTATAAAGTGAATATTCACCAAAACAATTTATAAATATTCTTCATTGACTTTCAATTTTTAGAATCAATTCACACAATCCTACTTTAATATATAACTTCCGGAAGTTTAATATTTATTATTCTTAGATGTTACCTAAGACAAGGTATAAAACTTCTAAATAAGAATACCAACAGGAAATAGGCACAAAATAAGGATAATTTAAATATTCATTGTCTTTATTTCACAGAAAATTGTATGAAGAAAAACTATAATACATTCTGAAATGTGGGTTGTTTACCAGCTAATAATTACTGTGTTATTGAATTGCAGTAACTTTTAATACTTATCGTAGGTTAAAATTTATTAGCATATGGGAGGCACAAACAGATGCCAGATGCTATAGTCTTTTTCCAGAACAAATGGAAATGCTCAAAAAATTATCAAAAAGTACACAGGAGGATGTTTTAAAGAATTTCCCTCTAGCTAATTCTGCAACAATCTGAGCACCAAAATAAATAACAAAAGGACTCAATTTTAACCAACTGGACAGAGTAAGAATGAAGTAGCAATCCATGAGTCATTATGAATTTTTAAAAAAATGAATGAATGAATGGAGAGGGGCATTATAGCAGAGGGCCAACAAATAAATGACATAAATAAATGACAGTTAGAAAACCACCATTTACCATTTTGTGACCAGGACAGAAATAAATGACTTAGACAAGAATCATAAATAGATGCTAACATTATATCAAAGTTTGATTAAGAAAGAGGAATATTTACAGTCTTAAGGAATCTTTCCACACTAAAAATGAAAATGGAAACAAGAAAGGACAGACTTGGCAAGCTCCATCTTACTAAAGTGATCAAAGTTAATATCATCAAATAGTGATCAGACTGGTATCATGTGCCTCCTGATGTGATACACTGAAGACAAATATCAGTTATTGTAGCATTCCTACCAAGAATTCATTATATGGATGAATCTAAACATGTAGATTAGACAAAACTAAGTTGAGTACATTCTATAAAATAACTGGCCTGTACTCTTCAAAATGTCAACATCATCAAAGAAAAGGATAAGAAAGCATTCTAGATCAAAAGAGACAAAAAAAAAAAAAAAAAAAGGACATAACTAAATACCTGGGCTGGGAAAAACCTGCTATAAAGAACATTATTGTTTTATATATGCATATTTGTATAAAAATAAAAACACATATATAGAGAAAAAGGATGCAAGTATGCAGCTATGGAAAATTACTGTGATAGTACATGAATCAGGTGAGGGGTAAGAGTTATTTTTTTCTACTATTATTTTTCTGTAATTTGACTTTAAAAATTATAAAAAAAGGTAAATTCTTATAAACTTCAATCACATTCTAAAACTAAAGTGGTTAAAACAGTACTAACATGAGAAAAGACAGATCAGCAGAAGAGGGAAGGAAAAAAAAGAAGTCAGTTAACTCTGAAGAGTGAGACAAAGAAAATTCTAGTTAAACAGTTACCATGGAAAACAAAGTTAAAAAGCCTACGGACAATAAAATTAGACATCTAGACAATAAATTTTAATGTAACTGCTCTAAAAGGCTATTTTCTTTGAATTTTAATTTAAAGTACAGAATGGCCATCCAGAAGAGTGAGCTTCCATAGTCTATGAAGAATTGGTCGAATCCTGTATACTTTTCGGATTTTTTTTTTAAAAGACTATATTTATTTATTTGACAGAAAGAGAGTAATCATAAGTAGGCAGAGAGGCAGACAGAGAGAGGGGGGGAAGCAGGCTCCCCACTGAGCAGTGAGCCTGATGTGGGGCTCGATCCCAGGACCCCGACATGACCTGAGCTGAAGGCAGAGGCTTAACCCACTGAGCCACCCAAGTGCCCCTACTTTTAGAATTTTTAATACTGGGTATCTAAAGACATATTTCTAGGACCTGCTTAATGTGAAATAGTTTCTAGTTGCTAAAACAAACAAGAGTATAATCTAGTAGTGATGCACTAGAACTTTATACACATGATTTCAGTTTTAAGAATGTGTCCAGTGATACACATAGTAAGATATTCCATGATCATGGACTGTAAGACCAAACACCATTAAATGTCCATACTACCCAAAGAAAGCTACAGAATTATGCAATCCCTATCAAAACACCAAGAGCATTTTTCACAGAACTGGAACAATTCTAAAATCTGTGTGAAACCACAAAAGACCTTGAAACCAAAGCAGTCTTGGGGGAAAAAAAACAAAAACAAAACAAAACAAAAAAAACCACCAAAACTGGAGGTAACCACAGTCTCAGATTTCAAGATACACTACAGTGCTATAGTAATTGAAACACTACGGTACTGGCACAAAAACAGATATATAGAATAGAACAGAAAGCCCGAAAACAAACCCAAAATTGGGTTTAATAACTTCAATAAAGAAGGCGAAAACCTGCAATGGGAAAAAGTTTCTTCAACTAATGGTGTTGGGAAAACTGGACAGCAAGGTGCAAAAGAATGAAACTGGACCACTTTCTTACACCACACACAATAATAAACTCAAATGGATTAAAGACCTAAATGTAAGACTGGAAACCATAAAATTCCTAGAAAAGAGCACAGGCAATAATTTCTCTGACACCAGCCATAGCAACATTTTTCTAGATAGGTCTCCTGAGGCAAGGGAAACAAAAGCAAAAATTGGGACTACATCAAAATAAAAAGCTTCTGCACAGTGAAGAAAATAATCAATAAAACTAAAGAGCAATCCACTGAATGGGAGAAGTAATTTGCAAATAACATATCTGATAAAGGGTTAGTAACCAAAATCATAATAAAGAACTGATAAACTGAACACCTAAAAAATAATACAATTAAAAACTGGGCAGAAGACAGGAATAGACATTTCTCCAGAGAAAACAGAGATGGTCAAAAGACACAAGAAAAGATGCTCATTATTACTATCATCAGGGAAATGCAAATCAACAGTACATTAAGATATCACCTCACACTTGTCAGATTAGCTAAATCCAAAAACACAAAACAAGCATTGGTATGATGTGGAGAAAAAGAACCCCTTGTGCACTGGTGGTGGGAATACAAAGCAGTGTAGACACTGTGGAAGACAGTATGGAGGTTCCACAAAAAACTAAAATGATCCAGTAGTTCTCCTACTGGATATTTACCCAAAGAATACAAAAATAGTAACTCAAAAGGATAAGTGCACCCCTATGTTTATTGCAGCATTATTTACTATAGCCAAATTATGGATGCAGCCTGTGTCCATTGGTAAGATGAATGGATAATGAAGAGGTGATATATATGTATGTTTGTGTCCACAATGTAATATTACTTAACCACAAAGAAGAATGAAATCTTGTTATTTGCAATAACATGGATGGAGATACAGAATAGAATTCTATAACAAATAAAACAGTCAGAAAAAGACAAATACCATATAATGTAGAATTTAAGGAACAAAACATATGAACAAAGAAAGAGACAAACCAAAAAACAGACTCTTTTTAACTACAGAGAACAAACTGATAATGAATGGGGAAATGAGTGAAATAGGTGAAGGTGATTAAGAGTATACTTAACATGATAAGCCCTAAGTAATGTATAGAATTGCTGAATCACTATACTGTAAACCTTAAACTAACAGTACATATTAACTATAGTAAAGTTAAAAAAAAAGTGCATGTCTAAAATTAACAAATTTTAAGCAAATGTCACATGTAACTGTTCTCGTACTCAAATAAACTAAAATAAAATGGGAGAAATAATACATATGCAGTGAAAATAAATAACAGAAAGCCAAGATAACCAAAGAGGACAACTATGTGAAGTTGTCACAAGTTCTATGACAATTGTGTAGTGAATTAAAAAAATTTTTTTGACATAGTTAGAATCTGCAGATGGAACACAGGTGTGCAATCTTCATTATTTTCTTGAGGAAACCAAAGCAAGGAATATCTTTATCATTCCCTTTCAAGTCTGAAGAACAGCTTGGGATTATTAGTGAATAGTATTTAGGCTACTGAAAAGTCTGAGATGAAGACAGGATGGAAGTTGAAGAGTCGGCAATAAATGAAGTAAAACAACAAAGTTAAATATTTAGCTTCTTTACACAAACTAGGATAAACACCTATAATCATAATCATAATCATAATCACAATCATAATCAAGGACACTTGTTATTAAGAGTGGCCTTGCATTAAAACAACTTTAAAGAATTAATCAGAGCAATGGTAAAGCACTTTTTCTGTGATTAACTTTCAATAGATCATATAATCATAGATCATGACTGTTATATCTGTTGAAATTCTTACTGCTTTAGTATAATAAAGTGTCATTTAGTATAATAAATGTATTATCAAATGGGAATAGATGAGACCACCTCTAAACACCTTCTATACCTAACTATGAGATGATTATCTTGGTTTAATGAATGAGTATATGTAGTATACAAAATAATTCTTACAAAAGATTATTATTGCTAAGTAACAATAATTATATGTGTCAACTGAAATTAACTGTAATAAATGTACCCACTAATAACTGTAATAATTATAATTAAGTAACAATTAATTAACAACTCAATTCTTACGTAGAATTAAATCAACTATTTTCAATCTCTTCCAGACTATAGAGATTTGGTGAAATCTTGCTCTTTCCATTTCAACTTATATATGAATGCAAAAAGGTCTAAAATCCGCTAAAGATCTCAAGCTTACTTAATTATGGTTCTATTACAAAAAAAGTAAGCCATATTAAGCTTACTATTATCAATATCTAGAACAGTGCCTAGAATACAACCATAATTAGGAATTTTCATCAAAGTGAATTAATCAAGTTCTGAAATTGCTACTATAGTAATTATTTTTCCTAAAAGAGTAATAATATTTACTTTAGCATTAAATGTTTGAAATACATTATAGCAAATTTTCTCTTTTTTTCTTGCTCAAAACTGAAGTTATAATACATCTATTGGTAACATTCAATCACTAACATCTATTAATAATATTTAATCACTATGGCAATAATTCTCAAAGGAAGCAGCTGCATTTAAGAATTATCAGTCACTGTCTACATCAGGCTTTTGATAATCCTGTGTGATTTCAGAGAATCATAGCTTTCTAAAATAACAAAGAAGGAATAGCAATAAACTCCCACCTGTTCTGGCATCGCTCCATGTTCAATTCCAGTCTTCAATAATCTGTAGCAATTACCAAATAGATCCCATTTTGTGAGATCATGAGCACTAAAATAAACAAAAATGCATTAACTTTATTCTAGAGTGGAAGAAAATTTAAATTTGAGCTCAGTTTCAGTGGGTTCAATTTCTTACAGAATTGAAAAAGACTGATAAATATTCAAGTATTCAAACTTAGAAAGAAATGAAGAAAGAAATAAGGAAAGACAATGGAAGGAAGGAAAGAAAAACGAAGAAAGAAAACAGGGAAAAGGGAAAGAGAGACAAGGAAACTGAGACAGGGAGTGGAGACAGATAATACATAAGCTGACACTAGGAATTAATTAAAAGGGAACACTGAAAAAATAAAATTAAAAAAAGAAAAGAAGTCGATTAACAATAAAAATTCATACCTTTAAATGAAGATTACTACTATACAGACAATCTAAGCCTGTATTCCATTTCATTCTTCTTAGCATATTTTAAAATACATTTTAACAAATCCATTTACAATTTCAGAATATAAATACATGCATATTTTTGAAAGAGAGATTTGTATTCACAAGAAGACAAAACCAGGGGAAAGAAAATATGTCAAAGCTCGAAAACTTCAGTGTAGCTTTAGGCTTCTTAATTGAAATAATGCATTTATTTTCTCACGAGTTCTGCTACTAAAATAGTAGATCAATACCTTTTAACTTTTATTTTGAAACATCAAAATATTTTTTAAATAAGGAGTTTTGACATTAGTTGTCAACTTTTATTTTCAAATGTCAAAATATTTTTTAAAACTAAGAGGTTATTTCTCCATAGAATTCCAAACAGTGTACTTGTGTATAAGGAAATGTCTTAGATATTAGACACAGTTTTTGAAATCTGAAGTATTCATTAATGTAAGGGATACATCTAAACATTCTTTTAACTAGAAAGATCTCTATTTTCCTTTCTTTGTGGAAAAGATAAGCATACCTCATTAAAAAGGGACATATAAATTACAATTTAAAAATAATACTTATTTCATTAATCAGAGTCTATTTTTCCTTATTCAGGTCCAGCTATTCTGTCTATACAGCAAGAGTACAATAATAAACAGACAAACAAGAACAATTCAGGAAAAAAAGCTCACAGAAGTAACTTTCATGGTCTCCCTCAAAATCTTTTTTCTTATTTAGTAAGATTTCTAAAAACCACCAAATGAAAACTATACCTCTAAACTCCAGCTTATAGAGTAAGCCCAGTAATGATACTGATTAACAATGTTGTACAGTGTACAGTAGTATATATTTGTTACACTAAATGATAAATTTTACTCAAGTAATCAAACGATAATAAAAAATATAATGTATCTGAAGAAAATTCGAATAATAAAGAAAAAATCACATCTCGATATTTGTCTAAAATTTTCCATTGTTATAAGGATGTTAAGTATTACAAAACAAGACTATTTTATGTTGGCTAATAAGTTATTAAACAAATCTAAATAAAACGACATACTTATGAAAAGAGGTTAACCGCTTTAATGTGGAAAGAACATTGTAAATATCATCATCATCAGCTTCTTCTCCCTATAAATAAAAGACATTGTTTCATTACCATAACTTTACTTATCCTGAAATTCACATGAAGTATATTAATACTTACTGCCTAAAGGAATTCTTTTTTATTATATAAAGAGTACATATTCACTGTTGATAAATAAGAAAGTACAAATGAGCAAAGAAAAAAAAAATAAAGAACACCCATAATTGTAACACTCAGAACCATTTTTGCATTTTAAACAATATTATAAACATTAACATTGTATGCTTTTCTGATTAATACTTTAGGATAAATTCACTGAAACTGAGTGAAAAGGTATGTATTTTAAAGATTTTAATTGTTATTTCAGATTTTATTATCAGTTACTTTTGTCGTTCCAAATCACAATGAAAAGTAAAAAATGGCCGGAAAAAATTAATTAAAAATGGCTAGAAAAAATTAAGAGTTAAAAGTAGGAAAAAATTGGTTACATGGATTAAAAAGAAAATCCTATTAGCCTGACCATGAGAACATAGAAAACTGTGTGGGTTCCAAATTGATTATACTGGTTGGAAGGAGAAGGCAAGAGGCAGGATTCATAAAAATAATTACAAAATAACCAGTTGGAGAAGTTTGTTGTTATCCTGGGCGTACCACTGGTAAGTGGTTGTCCCTTACAAGCACACTTAATTTTTTTTTTTTTTTTAGATTCTATTTATTTATTTGACATAGAGAGATCGCAAGTAGGCAGAGAGGCAGGCAAAGAGAGAGGAGGAAGCAGGCTCCCCGCTGAGCAGAGAGCCCGATGTGGGGCTCGATCCCAGGACACTGGGATCATGACCTGAGCCGAAGGCAGAGGCTTTAACCCACTGAGCCACCCAGGCGCCCCTAATTTTTATTTTCTATTCATTAGCACACTGTAATAGTTCAGTAATATTAAAATGTAAATTAGGCCCCAGGGAAAGTGAAAAATGAATTAAGAAAAGCCAGACCTTAATTAGTTTCTCTTTAAAGAAAAAAATTAGGTTTTATGAAACAAGTATTTTTTGCATTTTTTTTTTAAATGGGGGAATGGGGAAGAGTGAGAGAGAGAATCTTAAGCAGGCTCCATACCCAGCGTGGAGCCTGATGCGGGGCTTGATCTCACAATCCTGAGATCATGACCTCGGTTGAAATCAAGAGTCGGACACTTAACTGAACAACCCAGGCACACCAAAGTAGGTCTTTAAAATAAGGTATAACCAAGGTTAATGTTTACAGGATGAACAGTTGCAATAATGCTGCTGAGATTTGAAAAGGAGAATTCCACTAGATTTTATTTTAAAATGGAAATAATTTGCACATTCAACTTTGAATATTAGCCACAATTATCACATACATTGTTTACTTTAAAACAGACCTCTTGCAGGAGATCTTCCACAGAATGATTGAATCGATCTACAAATTCATCAATCAGCTGACTTCGAGCTATGTCAACTCTGTTTTGGATGGTATACTCTTCACTGCATAAGATGCTATAGGTTTTACTGCAGGCTTCTAGAACATCTGATTCTACATGTTTCTCCACAACAAACTTAATCTGTTTTAATAAAGCATCCAGATGCTGAGGAGGAAAAAAAGAAAAACTAATGATATTTGGATTAATAAAAATAAGCATCTGTCAAATAGTAAGGCTATAGATTACATGAGCATGAAATAACCCAGTTATTTAAACTAACAATATTGATTTCATAGTGTCTTACCTTTTCCATTCTACCTGTGCTATAAATTTCTAGATCAAAATACTGTGGGATTTGTAGCAAGTTTGCTACCTTCTCTGCATCTGCAGAATACTAGAAGGAGAAGCAAAGAAAAAAGAAGTAACTACTTTAATAGTTCAGTGTAATAAGCAAACTCAGTGGCATGTTATCACAAAAATGTAAATGAAATTATACCTTTGATAGCAACATAGGAAGTGTGATAATAAAATGCTCAGTCAATTTGTTTCTATCATCAATTTGAGTTTTTCTTTCTTTGGCAGTTAGCACCTAGAAATAAATTGAAATGGGCAAATAATATAATGTCACGTAATTATTTATAACTCTAGAAAGTTACATAGAATGATGAAGCACTGGCAGATAATGTACCCAAGAATTTTCTGAGGAGGTTAATAAACTAATTACTAAAACAAGTGTCTCCAGTTTTATGCTTATTTCTAGTTAATATGCAGTATTACTTTATTAAATAGCTACTTAAGAATCACTCAAGTTTAGATAAATTACTACTTGTTCAGATTAAATAAAATAAATAAACATTTCTATAAACCAGTTAGAAATATAAAAATACTGTTACAGTGAAATAATTTTTCCAGTTTTAACCTCAGTATGTTAGTAACAGTAATCTCCCCTACATTAAACACACCTCTCTAAAAATACTTTAAAAAGTAATGTTTCTTTTACTAGTAGCAGCTCATAAATTTTCACATATTTTTTAAAGCATATACTAACAATGTTTCTGGACTCAGTTATATTTAGTTGTCCTTCTAAGTCCTAAGTCTGTTAGGCAATAATCAAGACATAGGGGTACAGCCTGTTATCACTGAACCAAATGAAGCTGTTAAAGCCCATCACCCTGTCCCATATTCAACTAGTTAAACCATAAGTGGTTCCAAAAATAAAATATTAAAATGCAAGTTCTGTTAAGATAATATCCTCAAGGTCTGACAGTCTCAGAGGTCACATTCTTAGTCTCATTTCTGTAAAAATAACCATTTTATCACTATTTCTATTAGTAGAAGTTCTAGATTGAGCATGGTTGGGTCCATTGCTAAGAATCATACATGGTCTGCTGTCTGTTAGCATCAGAGATACAATAAGAAGCCTACTAAGTGCCAGGCTAGGCCAGTGCCTTTTGTAGAACACGCACTTAATAAATGGTAACTGTTTATAAAGGAATTTACTCAACCAAGGTTGCTTATCTAAGAGGGAGTAAAATGTACTGTAATATTTCTCAAAATAAATGAAGTTAATGTTTTTTCATGCCTTAAAAAAAAAAGATAATTTCCCCTAGGTATTTTGTAATTATCTTGAAGGCACTTATTACCATAATGTTGAATGGCCGAATGTTTCCAATATAAACATTCTAATATAAAATACCACTTTATAAATATAACCCCCCCCTTTTTTTTTTACCATCAATACAGCTTTTATTGCATCTTTAAAATATCACAAATAACTCTGAAAAATCATCCAGCATCTTGCTGTTTCTGTAACTGGACAACTTAGATCTTATTCATCACCTGCTAAACTGTTTCTTTTTCACAAACATACCACCCAAAATTTTCTGATAGTCTTGTTTTTAACTGTCACAGTTTGCTGAACCAAAAAGTAGCTGAGTTCAGTCCAAGTTCATTGTCATTTCCTTCAAAAATCAGCTTATCTTTCTGGGTTTGAGATACTGAACAAGCAATACCTGGCCTCATCCGAACTCTGTGGTTGCATTCTTTTCACCCAAGAAATCTTGGATTTCAAAAGAGAACCACTGTCCTGAACAACAACACTGATGAGGAAGTGAGCATACAAAGACCTCATCTTGTAACAGAAGCCCAGTCTAATGCCCTTCATCATGTTTTATATATGACTACAGAGTGCAAACAATATCCATTTCTTTTCTATTTCTCTCAAGTCGGCACCTCTTCTTTTTCTTTCTAAGGAAATGGAGTTCTCTTCCCAGGGTTCCTCTGGGCCCCTTCACAATAACAGTGCATCCCTTCAAACATTTCCTAGAATTGTCAATAGTCTGAGTACTGAGAGTGGTCTTCATTCTCACAGCAGATGTTTGATGATATGTGAAAGAAGTAATAAGGTCTCCTATCTGGTTCCTCTTCCAGAACTTTATTGCTTTTCAACATCTTAAAATAGAAAATAATCACTCTGGATTATTGTGGTTAGCTCTGCACAAAGGAATATAAGGGACTACATATTATGTGGAATATAAGTCTAGGAATGCATTCAGGATATTGAGAAGTCATGAAATTCATCTCACAACTTAAGAGAGGTCTAAAGATACTGATTTTGGAGAAATAGCAGTCTTTGACTAAGTGATCATTATGGTAGGTGGTCTATATGCATGAACTACTCAATCCTCAAAACCTCTGATGGGAATGGTAAAAATGGCATATTACCTATGAAGGAGAAATTTGCCAGTATCTAACAAAATTGTATACACATTATT
This sequence comes from Mustela putorius furo, assembly GCF_011764305.1. NCBI lineage: Eukaryota > Metazoa > Chordata > Mammalia > Carnivora > Mustelidae > Mustela > Mustela putorius. The sequence continues at coordinate 105,280,340 of NW_025421987.1, read as the reverse complement.
CCTCTGACCTAATAATCCTACTTTTAAGCAATCTACCCCACCAACACACAAGGTACAAGTGTGAAATGCACAATATTATTCGGCTGCATAGTGAGTTATTTCTAACAGAACACTATTTCTAATAGTAAAAGACTGGTAACAACCCAAAAGACTCTCAATCGTGTATCCACATAATGGATACTATGCATTCATAAGAAAATGAAGAAATCTAAATAAAGGTACAGAGTGATATCTAGGATGCACTGTTAAATAAAAATGTAAGGTACAGAACACTGTACAAAATATGCTGTCTTTTGAAGGACAGGGAGGAGGATGGAGTGCATCCATTTATCTATACTTGAGGCACTGGAAGGATAGTCTGAAAACAAATAAAAATGGTTATTAGAAGGAATGGATGTGGGGCGCCTGGGTGGCTCAGTGGGTTAAGCCGCTGCCTTCGGCTCAGGTCATGATCTCAGGGTCCTGGATCGAGTCCCGCATCGGGCTCTCTGCTCGGCAGGGAGCCTGCTTCCTCCTCTCTCTCTCTCTCTCTGCCTGCCTCTATGCCTACTTGTGATCTCTGTCAAATAAATAAAAATAAAATCTTTAAAAAAAAAAAAAAAACAAAGAAGGAATGGATGTAAAGGGAGATACAAATATATGAAAGACTTCTCTGAATGTATATTTTTACAAGGTTTTGACCTTTTAATGATGTACATATTTTACATATTTCCAAAAAATAAAAATGAGAAAAAAACATACAAAATCAAAGAGGTAAAAACCTTGTTATGCTAAATTTAAGCAATCAATATCAATATGACTATGTAATTTATATATGGATATATACAAATATATACATATATTTCTTAGCTCTGTGTACTCAAAGTGTCTATCAGAAATAATAATCAATTGACAATGAATACCCTTAGTGACAAGATTTTAACTTTAAATACTATTCTAGTAAAAGGCACCATGGCTTGTTGGAGATTCCTGTGGTAGAATAATTTAAGAGTCAGCCTTCAAAGTGCCTTCCAGTAACCACTACCTCCTGGTATCATGGCATTGTCTCTTCCCACAATGACTAAGGTTGACATTTGTTAACCAATAGGAGACTGTGGAAATGTTATGTGACTTCTGAGAACTAGTTCATAAAAGACACAGAAGTCCCTTACTTTCCTTTGGATCATTCATTCTGCTTTATTCTTTCTTGGATAATTCACTCTAAGACGGGGGGGAAGGGGCAGCAACCATGTCATGAAAACACTCAAGCAGTCCTACTGAGTGGTTGGTAAGGTGAGGTGCTAAAGCTTCCCACTAACAATCAACACTAACCTGCCAGTCATGGAAGACATTATGGAAGTAGTAAATTAACAACCAAATCTTCAGAGTTAGCACTAAAGTTAGCATCTTGTTAACATCTTAAATGCAATCTATTGAGAACCTTTAGTCAAAATCAACCAGCTAAGACACTCCCAAGTTTCCGACCCACAGAAACTGAGATAATGAAGGCTTACTGTTTTAATCTTCTAAGTTTTTATTTATTTATTTATTTATTTATTTGACAGAGAGAGAGAGATCACAGGTAGGTAGAGAGGCTGGCAGAGAGAGAGAGAGAGAGAGAGAGAGGGAAGCAGGCTCCCCGCGCAGCAGAGAGCCTGATGTGGGACTCGATCCCAGGACCCTGAGATCACGACCCGAGCCGAAGGCAGCAGCTTAACCCACTGAGCCACCCAGGCGCCCCTAATCTTCTAAGTTTTTTTTTTAATCTTTTTTTTTTTAAAAGATTTTATTTATTTGACAGAGAGAAATTACAAGTACACTGAGAGGCAGGCAGAGAGAGAGAGAGAGAGAGAGAGAGAAGGAAGCAGGCTCCCTGCTGAGCAGAGAGCCCGATGTGGGACTCGATCCCAGGACCCTGAGATCATGACCTGAGCCGAAGGCAGCAGCTTAACCCAATGAGCCACCCAGGCGCCCTAATCTTCTAAGTTTTAAAGTAATTTTTACATGGCAATAGTTAACTAATATAAACAGTAAGATAAAGAGCGAACTTTATGAGAAAGCAAGAAAGTACACAAAAAATGATTAAGATATGTCAAAAAGGTTAGAAAGGTTTAGCCAGAATAGGCTCTCATCTCAAAGTTGGGACAAAACATATTTTAAGACTTTTATTTTGGAAAATCTAAAAACCACTCATTTGTCATTATTGCCTCATTAATTCCCATGGGGTTTATTTTTCAGCAACATTTTTAAGGTGAATTCTTAGTATATCATTTCACTTCACCCATAAATATTTAAGGGTATGTTTTTAACAGTGAAGACTTAAGAACAATACAACTTGCCATCTCCCAACAAAATGAAACAATAACTGCTTAGTATCTTTTCACACCCAGTCCACAGTTTTCTTAATTTCTATGCTTTGGATTTCTTCATATATATATAAACACAGACTAGACATATTTTTTAGAGAGAAACAGAGTGTGTGCAAGTGGGAGGAGGGGCAGAAAGCAAAGTGTAGAGAGAAGCAGATTCCCTGTTGAGCATGGAGCTTGAGTCCAGGACCCGGAGATCATGCCCTGAGCCCAAATCAAGAATTGGACGGTTAACGGACTGAGCCATCCAGGCACCCCTCTGTATATTCATATTAAATTAAGTTTTGATATTAAATTTATGCCCGCCATTCCACTATCTATACATATTATGTCTTTTTCTTTGTTTCTTCTTTGCCACCTTCTTTGAGGGTTCTAATAAACTCTTTCATTTATAATAATCAACTTCAGGCTTATATTTAATTATAGCAAAATAAAGCAATTTTGCTCCAAAAAAATTCCATTTCCTTTACCCTTCTTTGTTATTGCTGTCACGTACATCTATATATCTTATAATCTTAGTACTTTAGTGCTGTAATTACTGCTTTAAATAATCCCTTTAAAGTAAAAAAGAGAAAAAAAGGAAAAAAATATATAATATACACAGCCTTTTATATCCACCCACATATTTACCATTTTTGGTACTGTTCATTCCTTTCTACAGATTAGAATTCTACCATTTGGTATTATTCTTTACAGCTTAAAGGACTTCTTTTAGTATTTCCTCTAAGGCAGGTCTTCAAGAAACATGTCTGTCAATCTTTGTTTATCTGAGAATGTTTTTAATTCACCTTCATATTTCAAAGATAGTTTTACCAGATTTAGAATTCTTGGTAGGCAATTTTTTTTTCTTTCAGTGTATATGTCATTCTGTCAGTCTTCTGGCCTCCACTGTCTCTGATAAAAAATTAATTGCTAGTCTTATTACAATTGGTCTCTAAATGATGACTCCCGTTTTTCTCTTGTTGCTTTCAAGGTTTTTTGTTTTTGGCTTTTGATAGTGACTATCCTGTCTGGAAATGAATCTTTTGTGTTTATATTACTTGAGTTTTGTTAAGCTTCCTGTTCTTTGGATTAATATTTTTCATCACATTTGGCAAGTTTTTGGCGAATATTTCTTTGAATGTTTTTGTTTAAGATTTTATTTATTTATTTGACATAGAGATCACAAGTAGGCAGAGAGGCAGGCAGAGAGAGAGGGAGGAACAGGCTCCCTCTCAAGCAGAGAGCCTGACGTGGGGCTTGATCCCAGGACCCTGAGACCATGACCTGAGCTGAAGGCAGAGGCTTAACCCTCTGAGCCACCGAGGGGCCCCTCTTTCAGTGTTTTTCTTTCCTGTCTCTTTCTCCTACTGCTTTCTTTCTGGAATTCTCATTATAAAAATTTGAGGCACCTAATGTTTCACACATTTCTTGGGCTCTGTTCATTTTTCTTCAATCTTCTCTGTTCTTCAGAATGAATGATTTTTATTAATTTACCTTCATGTTCAATGTTTCATTCTTGTCATCTCAAATTTCAACTCCAGAATTTCCATTAAGTTTTCCTTATTTCTGTTATCATATTGTCCTGTAATTCTTTGGACATATTTTCTCTTGATTCTCTCAACATATTTATAAAAAGGGCTCTGAAGTATTTGCAAAGTCCAACAATTAGGCCTACTGAGAAGCCATTTCTATTGTCTGCTTCACCACCCATTCTCCCCACCTCCGCCCAAGTATGGTCATGTTTTATTGTTTCTTTGCTTGGCTGTAATTTTTCTGGAAGAGTCAACATTTTAAGGTAATACACTGTAGTAACAATGGGTTTTTAACTTATTTTTCTAATTTTTATACTTAAAAAAATAATCTTCAACTTAAATTTCAAATCTAAAAGGGTTCACCCCTCTGAGACCTGGGTTAGAAAGCATATTCAAAGTTCAGCCTGTTCTTCAAGAAACAAGAAGTGTTGGCGAGGATGTGAAGAAAAAGGAACCCTCATATGTTGCTGGTGGGAATACAAACTGGTGGAACCACTGTGGAAAGCAGTACAGTGTTTCCTCAAAAAGTTAAAAATAGAACTACACTGCAATCCAGTAATTACACTACTGGGTAAAATACAAAAAAAAAAAAACTCCCACAAAAGCACTAATTCAAATGGATACATGCACCTCTATGTTTATTGCAGCATTATTAGAATAGTCAAATTATGGAAGGAGCGCAGTGCCCATCAATAGATGTGGGGAGTGTGTGTGTAACACACACAAACACAAGAGAATATTATTCAACCATAGAAAGGAATGAAATCTTGCCATTTGTAATTATGTAGATGGAGCTAAAGAGTATAATGCTAACTGAAATTAAATCAGAGAAAGACAAAATGCATAGAATCTTAATCACCTGTGGAATTTAAGAAACAGATGGGCAAAGGGAAAGAAAAAAGAGACATACACACATATAAAAAGCAAGAAACAGACTCTTTACTATAGAGAACAAACTGATGGTCATCAGAGGGGAGGTGGGTATGGGATGGATAAAGTAGGTGAAGGGATTAAGAGTATACTTACTCATGATGAGTACTGAGTAATGTACAGAATTTTTTAATCATTATAGGATACATATAAAACTAATACAACAGCATGTGTTAACTATACTAGAATTAAAATAAAAAATAAAAACATAACAAATATAAAGAAAAAAAACAAAGTCCAGCCAATTCTTAAGTCTGCTTTGACTTTTATTGTCCATTGGGTTATCTCAGGTTTCTCAGTCAGTCAGTAATATACGGAGAGCTCGTCTAATCCTTTTCATGGCTTTCTCATTTCCAGGATTTTTTAGTTAGATTTTTGGTCAGTTAACTGTTCTTCCCATCTGGGACTACAACCTCTGAATATCACAGTTGTGGGTTTTTCTGTATTTGTTTCTACCATGTTTGCCATTTCTGGCTTAAAAAGCTCTGGACTTTTGCCATTTGTACTGTTAAGTCTGTCCCCTCTAAGAGCAAAGCTGCTGGTTTTTACCATGTACCACTCTGGTAAAACTGTATCAAGTTTATGGCTATGGGTGTGTGAATTATAATGCCAGGCAAAAATGCAGCAGACTCCTGTTGCTTTTACCTTAACCTTTGGCAGATTTTCAAAAATACATATCTCAATTTGTCTTCTATCTTTGGTGAATTCCCAGAACCCTTTGATAAGGTTTTTGGACAAATTCTGCAGTTTTATATTTTTTCCTTTCTGTTCCTCCCTTCCTTTTTTCCCTCCCTCCCTCCCTTTCCTTTCTTGCTTTCTTTTTGGTGCAGATAAGAATTACCTACCTCTGCATACCAACAGAACTTGCCTTTCCATCAGTAATTATCTCAATACCACTAAAACCTATTAGCCTCATATAACAAATAAGGGAATTAACACACAAAGAAAATAATCAACTATCCAAAGATTAAACAATTGCTAAAGGGAGGAGTAAAAACAGGCATTTTCTTTCAAAGCCTTCTGCATTTTTAACAGATATGAATGTGAAAATTATTAAAGTACTAGAAGAGAAGCAGGTACAGGTGCTTTGGGAACATGAAAGAAAAGAATCTACTTCTGAAACCTAAGTGTAATTAGTAGATAGGATATAAAGACAAAGCACCACAGCATGTATCATTTATAAAAATACCATGTTTTTATGTTTAAATATACCACTAAGATTTTCAAATATTTAAGATAGTTAAACACATTAAAAGTCTTTCTGTAGATTTCTCACTAATGTAACTTACTCTCTTGCCAGTACCCCTTCCCACTGGAGGATGTGCCTCAGCAGCTTGACGAATTGTACAAACCATCAGCTCTATAAGAGCACTCTCTTGACGGTCAGACATTGCTAAAGTGAAACAAAATGCATTAGTGTGAGTAGATAGTTTTGCAATAACCATGTATTAAAGAGAAAACAATTATTAAAAACTGCAAACATATAAACTCTATTACTGGTTAAAGACTGAAATTAAGCTTTATATTCTCTCTCTCTTTTTTTATGAAGTAATATATGCTTACCATAAGTCAAACAAGAAAGAGATGTAGAAAGTAAAGAAAAACAGAATACACTTTGGTTTCTTCAACTACCTAGTCTCTTCTAGGATTGTATTTCTGAATAAGGCAATGCCAAAATTTTATTGTATTTCCTTGCAGATCATTTTAAAGCTTATAAAATAGGGTATCTTTTTTTTAAATAAAAAAAGTGCTACACATATTTTAAAAAGTAACAATAGATTTTTTATTATCTTTCAAGTCACTACATATATGTATGAATAATTTTCCTAAATAATTACAAGTCATTACATGAGTGTTCCACAATTTAATCACACCTCTACCATTTACTCAAATTGTTTCCAAGGTTTTATTACTATAAACAATACAGTAATAAATATCATTAACACACATATATTTATGTAACTGTAATTTCTGTAGAATAAATTCCCAAGAGGGTAATGGGTCAAAGGTTAAAATCTCGATACTGATAAATATAAGGTTATTTACTGCAATCCAAATCTCCAACTGCAATAATGATGTTTGGTTCCTCATATCCGTGGCTAGCACTAGATGGCATAAATCCTTTCAATATTTGCTAATTCAGTGACTGAAATAAGGCACTTCATTGTCATTTTGCTTCTTCCTTCCTACTAATTAGTGAAATATATTTTGTTTATTGGCTTAGAATTTTTTTCTGAGATTTGTCTGTTTATTCTTTGCCTATTTTTTCTACTGTTATTCACCTTTCTTGAATTCCTGTAAATAAGAAGTATTAACTTTGTCTTTTGAATGAGGCAGACATTTTCTCCCAGTTTGTCTTTTTGATGTCAGACTCTTCATGGTATCTTTTCTCAGACAGAAATTCTTTTTAATAGAAATTGTTAATTTTTATAAGTCATATTTGTACTGATCTGTTTTATGACTTGTGGTTTATTTTCTTTCCAGTATTAAGGAGATATATTTGACTTGGGATATGTATATATAGATAGATAGATAGTATAAATTTAAGTTGTACAGTATAATGATCTGACATATATATTGTAAAATGATTATCACAAAGTTAATTAATATCTGGGATGCGTGGGTGGCTCAGCTATTAAGTGTCTGCCTGCAGCTCAGGTCATGATCCCAGGGTCTTGGAATTGAGCACCGCACTGGGCTCCCTGCTCAGTGGGAAGCCTGCCTCTTCCTCTCACACTCCCCTTGCTTGTGTTCCCTCTCTTGCTGTGTCTCTCTGTGTCAAATAAATAAATAAAAGCTTAAAAAAAAAGTTAACTAATATCCATCATCTCATGTAGATATAAAAAGTCTTCTGGGTTTCTTGTATTGCTTTCAACAATCTCCTTATCCTAGAGATTAGAGAAATGTATTTCCTAGTTCATTTTCTTCTCTCTAGCTTTTACATCTTTAATCTGTCTGGAATTTATTTCTGCTAATAGCATGAAGTATGGGCCCATTTATTTCCACCAAATGAACAGCCAATTAGGCCTCCACCACTGCTAAGTAAACCAGCTTTCCCTGCTGAATTTAAATGTCACATTTAAACATTTAAAAAATGTTTTAGGCTCTCATATACAGGATTCTTTATTTAGTTTCACTAATCTATATATCTATTCCTATTATAATGCCCTACTGTTTTGATGATAGCCGCTTTAAAATATACTATAATGTACTTTAATATGTAACTTAATTCAACTAATTTGAATGTTTAGTGAGACACATTTACCTAGTCCTTTTCCTAAATATTTTCTAATTTCTATAATACTAATACCATTTAAACATTTTTTATGTGTAAGGTAATATTCTAAGATATTTATATGTATTAACTTGCTTTATCCTCAAAACAATTCCAAGAGATAGGAGCTAATATCTTCACGCTTTACAGACAGGGAAAATGAGCCACAGAGCAGCTGAATAACTTCCAAAATACTCAGCTAGTGGTAAAGTCAAGAAATGAACCCAGGTGGTCTGATCCATAGTCTGTTCACTTAAGGACTATGCTATACAGCCTTTTAAACAGAGGAAAAGAATTCTCCCTAAACTTTGAAATCATTTTGCTTAGTTCTTCCTCTTATCTCACCTCCTGGAACTCTCTCAAACCCACTGGATTTGAACTGGTATTTTATTTATTTTTATTTTATTTTCCTTAATTCATTGATTTCTGAGAGAGAGACAGAGCAAGTGAGCACATAAGACAGGTGGGGAGAGGGAGAAGGAGACAGAGAATCTTAAGCAGCCTCCATACCCAGCATGGAGCCTGACATGGGGCTGATTTCACAACCCTGAAATCACGACCTGAGCTGAAATCAAGAGTCAGATGCTTAACCGACTGAGCCACCCAGACATCCCTCAAACTGGTATTTTTAAAAAGTTATTCATTACATGGGAAAAACATTTTAGTAACATCTTTCAGCCAGATACATAACATAGCCTTTTAATTTTGAGATCTTCTCCTATGTCATTTAAGAAAATGTTATGGTTTTCTTCACACTGTTTTGTACTTTCCTTGTTGAATTTACTCTTACATATTTTTAAGGACAGATTTCTAGTGCTAATTTGAATAGCTTAATTCTATCTCTGTCTCTACCCCTTTTCTCTGTATATTTATTTATGTTAAAGGCCAACAGATGTGGGGATTATAGAGACAAAGTTTGATATAAATGAAAGAGATTAAGCTTCAGAAGTTTATATTATTTAAAAAAATTGGGCAACAGCAATGAAAAGACAAAGACATAATAAAATCTTGTCCTTTTTATTCTAAAATCATTCTGTATAAGAATATGTATGTTCATCTTAATTATCAGTTCTTTGGTTTAAACACTTTGATTATCTTAAGAAAAACACATGAATGTCAGCCTGTCTTAGGAAAGCCACATGAAAGTTTGTTTTTCCATTTATACTCCTTGATCCAGAGCCTAATAGGAAAAAGTGTCCCACTCAATAAAACCAAGTCTCTATTTTTATGATTCTAGAATTTCATAATTTTTCACATTTCACTGCAGATAAAGGAATGACAAGTTTGTCTATGAACTAAATGCATTTCTTTTATTTATGAAGAAAATCTTGCTCTATGGAAAGTGAGGAGAGAGAACAACTTATCAAGTATGGAAGCTTTTCTCTGCTCTAAAACCCTTCTTAGTGTTGAAGAATAACTAAACCTCATATAGTGTCCAACACCATTAATTTTGTTATTTCATAATTGTGAAACATCTATTTAGAAATGGTAAGTACTGTCTACGGCCATACCACCCTAAACGCGCCCGATCTCGTCTGATCTCGGAAGCTAAGCAGGGTCGGGCCTGGTTAGTACTTGGATGGGAGAAATGGTAAGTACTAAATTTCAAAACAGTTTATTTAAAATTTAGTTGAAATCCCCTTTAAGATATGAGAGCAAAACCAAGTAATAAAATTGAAAGCAAAACAAGCTGTAAGCCACAGACAAGAGACGAATAGCCACAGCGACAAAGAAATGGGTAGCTGTCCACACTATGAATTATCAGGTAACTACACAACTTTCTAAACCTTCACAAGCCTCTTTGCACATCATCTCCATTTCCTCACTATTGATTCTATTCACATCACCTTGAACTGTGGCCTCTCTCTTTCCCTATCAATGAAAGAAATGAAAAGAAATGCTTAAAAGTCACCAACAATCTAAATCATCACTAAAGTTAATGATCTTTGCCATTCTTCTTCTCTGCAGTATATGATATTATTAGCCATAGATCTCTTGAACATCCTCTTTACTGAGCTTCTATAAAGTATAATTATTTCTTACCATCTTTTTTAAAAGATTTTTTTTTTTTAGATTTTATTTATTTATTTGCCAGAGAGAGAGAGAGAGAGAGAGAGAAAGCGCGAGCAAGTGAGCACAGGCAAACATAGTGGCAGCAGAGGCAGAAGCAGGCTCCCTGTCGAGCAAGGAGCCCGATGTGGGACTCGATCCCAGGACACTGGGATCATGACCTGAGCTGAAGGCAGCTGCTTAACCAACTGAGCCACCCAGGCATCCATCTTACCATCTTTTTAATATAGTCTGCTAGAGGCTCTTACTCTCTTGTTCTTCCTGCTTTTGTCTCCTATTCATAATCTTTAAAACATGACTATGGGCTCGCTCTTTATAATCCATCTTCCTCCTCCATATTTTTATTGTCATTTCCCATAGAGAGCATTGCCACAGTTATCTAACTGGTCTTCTGCCTATCCCAAGCCATGTTTACAATAGCACTTTTCTTAAAATATGAATTGGATCATATCACTCCCGTTTAAAATCCTTCCATGTTCCCCTACTACTCAGAATGAACTAAATAAATCTACTTACAAACTAAAACGTTCTACATTATCTGGCTTCTGCCTCTATCTCATCTTGTGCTACTAGTTCACTACCAGGAGCTACTGCAGCTCCTGGAACATAACAATATCATTCATGCTTCAGATCTTTGCAACTGCTATCTACTCTACCTAGATGGCTCTCTTTTGACACTTCCTTGGCTAGCTCCCTCATCTTTTAGATTCTTGGCTCATAGGTGGCCTCCTCAGAGAAATCTTCCTTTAAGGATTCAATCTGAAGATAGACCCCTCCTTATTATCATCCCTTGAAATTATCCAGTTTACTTGGTTTTGACCTGCCTTCCCCCACAAGAATGTAATCTTCATATGGGCAGTGAGCTCAACTTGTTTAGGACACTACACTAAGCGCTAAGTGTGAATACTTAGCATATAAAAGGTGATCAATAAGTATCTTTAGATTATAAATACAGTAATGATTCCCTGCTTTGAAGAATTCCATTTATCCACATTTACCTTATTCAGTATCTGGATTATAGATTTCTACCAACAGAAATTGCCACAGAAGATTATCTACATTAAATTTGGGGGATTTTTCTTTTTTATATATGAAACAGAAGAGACCACATAAATTAGATGACTTACTTATGATCTTGTTACCTGGTTACCTATTACCAAGGCCCTCATATTATTCTAAAAATTTTTCTATATTACATACACACAATCAACACCACCATCACCACTGACAAAAAACCCTGTCCTTTAGAAACACTATGAGGCAGTCTTTGACTACTGTGATTTAAATTAATACTGATAAGTCTTTGACAATGTGTTTCCCCAAATTTTAGTCCTGTTTCCAACTGCTAACTAAACTTTCATCCACTGGAACATCTTTTATACTCCACCTACATAAAATATAACTTAATTTTTAATCATTCTGAAAAATAATTAAGATATTGGTGGCATTTTGCTACCATAAAATACAGCAAAATAACAGCACAGAAAATTGCATTGGATGCCATTCCATGCCAGAGTTAACACTACACATATGAACAAATGTGTGTAAAAAGTAGAGTCATGATACAACTACCGTTCTGTACTTGTTATTCATAATTTCCTCAGCCTTGCTTCCCAGATTCATTCATATCCTAAAACTGTGGTTCACTTAAGAACTTCTTCCCATTTTATAACTCACTTATCTAACTAAAATCAAAGCAACCAAACCAAAACAAACTAACTTAACTGAAGTTAAACCCCAATGTCAAATTTAAATCATACGAAATACCTAATAGTACACAGTTATTTCAATACAGTAAATTCATGCAAAATACACTGATAACTGACAGACTTAGTGATTACTATCTACTGACTGGCACATCTTATTTAAATGAGTAAAAAATTAACAATACCAAAGCACAGCACTTTGGCTCTTCTTCCCTTACTCTGCATCCCTCTCTTCTTGGGAGATTATTCTTGGAAATAACCTTACAGAGCATGGAATGACAAAAATAAAATGGCATAATAACATGACAATAAGCTCTAATAATGTGCTGATTCTACAGTGATGGTCAAGGGTTAAAAAAAAAAAAGGAATGTACTCCTAAATACTATGCCAGACATTTTGCTCAAGTGTTCCCTGGGCTGTACTGATTGGAAGGGGAATTGATTTTATTGAAATTGAAAATACTGAGATTCAAACAGAAACAGAATGCATAAAGTCAGTGAACTTAGTTGTGAATGTATGTAAGTAAAATAAGGAGAAAATGAAGAATGTATGTTCTTCCTGTGATCACAAAAGGGAAAAAAGATTTGGAGTAAAGTTGAGAGTTTGACCTAGTGAGCAGAAGGCCCCATCAACTTAGTAACAGACCTGACTTCTTACCAAGGATATCCAGTGGAAAAAATACATGTAAAAAGAGAAAATGATAATGTGGGATTAAATATACTATAATCACAGCTACCTTAAGAGAAGGTCTGGGGAAGTTTGGGGAAGGATTTCTGTTACAGATTAAGAATGAGGTTATAAGGCAAATATTTTGAGTTTAAAACAGGCAATTTTGTCAAACTCTCACTCTTCGCAAATGACATAATACTTGATGTGGAAGACCTCAAAGACTCCACCCCAAAATTGATAAAATTCTTACAGGAATTCAGTAAAGTGGCAGAATATAAACTCAATGCACAGAAATCAGTTGCATTTCTATATACCAACAATGAGACAGAAGAAAGAGAATTTAAGGAGTTGATTCCATTTACAACTGCACCCAAAACTGTAAGATACCTAGGAATAAATCTAACCAAAGAGGCAAAGGATCTATATACTCAGAAAATTACAAAATACTCATGAAAGAAATTGAGGAAGACACCAAAAAATGGAAAAACATTCCATGCTCATGGACTGGAAGAACAAATACTGTTAAAATGTTTATGCTATGTAGAGCAATCTACACATTCAATATAATCCCTATCAAAGTACCATCATTGTATATATACAATGGAATATTATGTAGCCATCAAAGCCCCCCAAATCTTGACATCTGCAGTGGCATGGATAGAACTAGGGGCTATTATGCTAAGCGACATAAATCAGAAAAAGGCAGTTATCATAGGATTTCACTCATGTGGAATTTAAGAAACAGGATCATAGGGGAAGGGAGGGAAAAATGAAACAAGATGAAACCAGAGAGGGAGACAAACTGTAAGAGACTCTTACTATTAGGAAACAAGTTGAGGGTTGCTAGATGGGTGAAGGTGGGGGTATGGTGTGGCTAGGTGATGGACACTGGGAAGGGTATGCGTGTGGCGAGCAATGTGTATTGTTTAAGACTGATCAATCACAGACCTGTACTCCTGAAACAAATAATATATTATATGTTAATTTATAAAATAATTTTTAAAAATGAATTAATGAGTAAAAATATAAAATAAAATACGCAATTTGGGCCACTTTCCTGGGTATATTTGTGTATGATGCATACCTGTTGTTTCTCTCACTGAATTTGTCAGAGCCACAGTAGATAATACCAATTATCATCACTGCCTGGAAGGAACACAGGGGATGATCTCTCTCCTACAGTGACCTGTTTGGGAAGTCTACTGCAGGGGATGGCTCATCTGTTCTTATATCCCAGGGGGTTGAATCACAAAGTAAAGTAGAGGAAACAGAGGAGGGAATCAACAGTATAATATCTTATTTAATTTTCACAAAAACTATGTAAGCTATGTAACGAGAATAACCTTTATAGTATAAAGAAAAGGAAGCTAAGGATCGAAAAATGAGGATACTAGTTACAAAGGGTAGAGAGTTAAAAATCTGAATGTATTTCCTTCGATTCTGAAGTCCAGGTTTAGTTCACAATTGTCGCTTACATCAAAGTATCTATATTCCAAGTCTGTTGCATGGATTAAGTGAAATAGCATTTCTTTAAAGTACTACTAGGGTTAGTTTGAAAAACAAACCATTTAGGGAAAAGCATTTTTTGTTTTAAGGACTCATTTTCATATAAACTTTTAGAATTAGCATATAAGCATTTTGTTAAACATACATATCCATTTTGCTGCTCATGTTATTATGTAACATATAGTAAGATACATACTCAGAAATCATCATATAACAATTAATTCTCTTTATTTTTTGAAGCTCAGTAAATGAATTTATTTTTTATTTCCTGGTTTTAATAATTAAGAAACATAACAAAAGGAGATGGTTATGGTCTAATTAAATCCTTGAGTGTCAAAGGCTTTTCCATACTCACACATAAATATAATAAAATTCTGGGTGCATATTATTTTTTACATTGAGTACATCAGTATTTTGTGTCTCAAATCAGCATAAAGAAAACTTTTTTTGAGTACTATACAATATGTATAAGTTTTAAAAACTTGTACAGCATGGTAGCCGTCTTAATCCAGAAAGATGTTTTAAACTATAGACACATCCTTACTTATTACAGGAAACAAACTGTTCTCTTTGCAGAAAGACACACAGCATGTTTACATATATTTATAAAGAGGTGACCTATACAGGGTGCTATGATTATTTATGGAAATCCGAAATAATATGAAATCATCTTGTCAAAATACTATACCTTCCTCTCCTTGAACAGGTTCTTCTAAAAGCAACTCTGTCATACATTCCCAGTCTTTTAACAGTTCTTGAGAGCTCTCCCACAAACTGTCCACCAAGTAGGCTGCATGTTCATGTAACTAAAAATAACAAATCAATTATGACTGAAGAATATTTAATGAAGAAACCAATACTATTTCAATTTAATAAGCCACTTTCTTTATAACTGAGATGGCCTGGTCACGACAATTCCAGGAGCCACTTCAAAAACAACAAATATATTTGTATGCCATTGTAAATAATGAGGATGCAATATGTAGACTTAATAAAAAATTTATTTTTTTGCAGTAGTAACGTTAAAGATCTCCCAGTCCAACCACATCATTTATAGATAAGGAAACAGAGTATAACTAGTTAATGGAATTTCTGAAATTACAAATAGGATCATGGTCCCTTTTCATTATTCTTGGTTTGTTTCTAAAAATAGCTTTTTTTTTTTTTAAAGGAATCACTTCCTTTCTCCCAGAATTCCTTTGAAAAATTGGTGCTAGTACTACTTAATTTATATGTCTGTCATCTTGGTCAAGGTCAAAATGTTAAGTTACTCTATTTCTTCTCTTTTGTATTTTCATTTCCATTTAATTCATTGCATTCCCTATTCCACCCCATCCCACCCCTCACCTTTTTGCTGCTCATTATTCTTGACAATTTTCTTTGGAATCCATGTTCCCACAGTAACAAACACTCTCATGTTCTTCATCAAACACTTCAGACCAAATATTCTACTACAAGTGGTAGTATGAAGAATATTATTCAAACAGCTCTTCAGAGAAGGTAAGTAGAGATGTTGGCATTGTTCTAGTTTCTGCTACTACAACTAACTTCTCCGCCCTTATCTAAAAGTTCTTCCTCCTTTGAGGCACATGACATCCAGATAAACCAGTTTCTAGATCAGAGTTTTTCAAACTGTACATTTCAACCCATTCATTAGTTGTTGAACTAATAATTTAATACATTGTGACACAAGTTAAAGAAACGAAACAAAACAAAACAGAAAAGCCTATATGGCACATAGAAAGTTAAGTACTACTTCATAGAACTCTTATTTGAGTTATATGTGCTTCTACTTGTGAGACAAAATACTTTTCACATCATGAATAGTGGCCCTCAAATGTATGCAAATCTCCTTTCTAGACCTACTGGTTGTTTACTGATATAACAGCGTATTTGGTAAGTAAGTGAGTTTTCTTCCTCATTCTTAATTCTAGCATTAACTCTTCTCTGTGCATTTTAATGACTGATTGAAAGCTCTGCTTCATTTGGACTTCTTAATTCTATACTTCATTTCCACTGCATTTCAAACCTTATATTCTAGCTCCTCAAGTGCCTCAGGAAAACCACACACATGTATATGCACACACAGAGAGCTTTCCAATGATTTTCTCCAGAGTAGATAATATAGATTGGCATCTCTACTTAGAAAGAACACAAGAAAAAGTTTATAGCAAGGTACATTCTAACTTTTCAAATTTACATATCCTAGGGAACTATTCCCAGGTCTTCACTAACATCATTCCAATGTTAGCTGTAAGTAGTGTACCACCTGGTTTCAAAAAAGGAAATTAGCAGCAGAAAAGAGAAAAACAAACAGTTTCAAAGTTGGAGCTATTAAAACCCATGCTAGAATGAAATTATTATTTAAAGGGTATAGTGTTTCAGTTTGGGAAGGTTTTTAAAAAGTTCTAGAGATGAACAGCATTGACTGTTGCACAGCCATGTGATTTAATTTAATGGAATGAATGATATACTTAAAAACAGTTAAAATAACAGATATTGTTATGTCTATTTCACCACAATTAAATAAACTCCTATGTTAAACATTAAATAAACTTGCTTTTATGCCTGACTCTGTCTACATGTTAAGTATGTCCATAAAATAGGTATAAAAAGGTTCATAATTATATTTTAATATCCCTTCTCTGTTTCTCTTATGTTTTTGGTCCTCAATTCTGTCTTGTCTTATATGGTACTGTCTCAACTTCCTGTAAGCATTTGTTAATTATATCTAGCCTTTATCCAGGTTGTTTATTTTCTGTGTATAAACTTCCTGTGTTTTGATTGATTTATTTTATAAACATTTTTCATCTGCTTATTTTATCCTAAATGACAATCAACCTTTTATAAATTTGTGTAACTGATACTGGAAATATTTTTGTGTAACTGATATTGGAAATATTCCTGGATTCTGATTTTCTATGCTCTACTGGTATTTTCTTGTCTTACTTGTGGTTTCTTCAGTTTATTTATTTATTTATTTTTCTGACGTATTTTTCTATCACTAAGGTCCCTAACACATTTATTTACTTCATTTAATTTTACATTGCACTCCTATATTTTAAGAATAATTTTTAGGTATTTGCTTTAAGCTTCACAGCCATAGTATGCAGGCTTAGTTTTATGTTTTTTTTCAGATTTGCTCACCAATATTTCTTATATTCCTTGTTTTCCTTTTACTGCATCCATTTTTTATTTTGCTAGAAAACATCCTCAAATAATACTTTCTATATAGAATACATGGGTGGTAAATATTTTAACTGCATGTTCTTTGACTAGCTCTTCCTCTCTGTTCTCTGTTCTCTTTACAGAACTCCTACAGACAATAATGTGTACTTCCCGTCTTTTACTTTGTGATCATCATGTATGCCCCAAGATAGGAAGACTATATCATAAATATTACGTCATGCTAATTTCTAACCATGTTATAATGATTGCTGTTACTCATACTGGTGTATTTTCACCAGTATGTCTTCTCACATTACTTACATGTACTACCTTCTGGAAAAAAATCCCTTGGTTTAATCTACAGCCAATACTTGGTTATGTCCTTTCAGGCCATTTAACGATCCACTTCACTCTTAAATTTTGGAAATCATGTTTCTAATTTCTATGAACGCCCCTCCTCTTTCATAATAGCTTCTTCTTATATCCAGGGGAATTAACCAAATTTTTTCACCAATACTGGGTTTTGTGCTTCAAGTTTCAGTGATTCTTGGTTAGTAGTTCCTGTAATGTTAATATTCTGGACTCGAAAATATTTGTAGTAAGAATGCCTTTCTTAAGTCTGATTGCAACGTCCTGGGTTCCAACGTTGTGCATGAAGTGAAAAGACGGAAACTATAATCAGGCAGGCTTTTCCTCTAACATGTAGGTATGGAAGTTCTTTTGAATGCCAAAGTTCCCTGTCCCTCCTGATGGCCATAAATTATCTGGGGCACTCATCCACTCCTTTGTTTCTTAGACCAATGCGCACATCCCAAATATGTTTCTAAAGGGAAGAATAAGCTCAGCTAAGGCAGCCACTTAATTAGTACCTATAATATAATCCTTTCACCAGTCTGTGCTGCTCAAATCTTTGGTTTATTTCAGATTTCTACCAGAAATCTCAAAAATTTTCGTGCTCTTCGTTGCCTTGCATATGGCTATGGGTTATTGAACTCAAAAAGAATTAATCATTAATTCTATAGCTTCCACAAATTCCTTACAGTTCTATTTCATCCTGACTTATTCAGCATGAGGTTTTCTTTCAGATGAGTAAAAAGAATTGTTGGCACAATTTAAAGATGACTTCTCTATGCCTTGAACTAAGGCATACTGAAATTCGGCTCAAGCATTTTGTCATTGTTCCAGAAATTTTTTTGTGTGATAGCCAGTATTCTCAATGCAGATGCTAACTTCTTTGACAATTTCCTCATCTTTTTAATTAGTTAAGGTGGTGCCTTAGTAGAATCCATTCTTTTAACACCAGTAACCAGTTTTTTCAAACTCAATGTGTATACCAGAAGGACATGTGAACGTGTTGGCCCATTTTCTGTTTCAAATTCACCAGTATAAGTAACAACAATCATTATAACATGGTTAGTCAGAAATTAGCTTGATGTAATGTTTATGATACAGTCTTCCTGTCTTGGGGCATATGTGATGACCACATAACTTGCTAGTCTCAAATCTCTGTAATAATACCATGTAAATCCATGTTGGAGAAAAAAAAAAAAATTCAAATATGGCCAGTAAGAGTAAAAGGTTATAACTGTCTTTCAGACATTTTATAGCAATGACCTTCTATTGGTAGTGAAAGATAAAGCTACAGGAAGGAAGGTCCTGAGGCATTCTCAATGGCTATAGAAAATCCTGGGACTAAAAAGGACCTGGAACCCTAAAAATAAAACAAAAATAAATTTTCTAAGAGGAATTTTTGGCATCATAATTTTATAAAAACAGCATGAAAATTAGTTATTTGCAAGCATTCTTCAGGAATTAGATGAAAAAAGGTAACAGATAAAGAGTCACTATATACAAAATAGATAACTGAAATTAGATTTAAATTTATTTACAAATTATATAAAACATATAGATTAAAATTATATATAAAATTATAATTATATCTAGGTGGATTTTACTCTGCTATATCTAAGTGTAACTTATTTCATAGGGTGTCCCCTAAACTTGTATATAAGGCAAATTAAGTTCATTTTTCTGGTGACCTTAATTACAATTTTCTGGGTACATTCTGATTCATCTTTAATTGGCTTCAAAATTACTCATAGTATTTTACATGTTTTCTCTGCCTGCTGACTTCTCCATCAAGCAGTCAAATACACGAATGGAGCTGACTGACTGTATGAAGCCTTACTTTGATTCTTTTTATGAATAATCATTTAAAATGTAAATAATCACCTCAAGTTACTAAGTTTAAAATTCTAAATACTCCTATACTGGGTTTTATTCTCTGTTGAAACAGAGCCAGTTGTCAGTGAATCTTAAAGAACATACAAAAACAAATAAGAAAAAAGGCTATCATTCATGAGCATTATGGGCAGATTCCTTGGATATGTCAATAATGTCTATTAATCTTCCATTTTATATGACTGTGATAATTACCGTCTTCATTTCATATGCCTAGAAGGAGGCATATTTCTACATCATCAGCAATGTTTTGGGTTATGCTTAATGGTTTTAAATAATTATTAATAGTATCTTTGTTACTCTAAAAAGTATCCGTTTATACAGTTCTATGGTCACATCAGATATAGGGAAATCTGGACTCATCACATTAAAGTACCATTTTCCTACCAATTGTCAAACATCTAAAGCACACACAAGGTATTTTTTTTACTGAAATCAGTGACTACTATAAAGGTTGTGATGGCTTTAAAATGTCACTTTTTGGTACAAAAAGAAAATTAGTTTAGATCTATCTCTTAATCTCCATCATTTCTCATGTAATTCATATATAAAAGAGGTAAACTCCTCTTTTTTTTTTTAAGGATTTTATTTTATTTATTTGACAGAGAGAGATCACAAGTAGGCAGAGAGAGAGAGAGGAGGAAGCAGGCTCCCCGCTGAGCAGAGAGCCCGATGCGGGACTCGATCCCAGGACCCGGAGATCATGACCTGAGCCGAAGGCAGAGGCCTAACCCACTGAGACACCCAGGCGCCCGCAAACTCCTCTTTTGACTATAAATCTCAGTATTTCAGAATTCTAGTTTTAAGACTAACCCAGTAAAACAAAGAAAAAAAAAGATGATAATTACTTCAGTTAATCCTACTGATTAGTAATTTATCTGTAAACTAGATTTGTTCCACATTACGACCTCTAAGGTTTCTTGCAATTCAATTTTTTATGAGTCTATTACTAAAATATTAGTAATTAACATGTGTTGTAGTAATATAAAGAGGAATTCAGAGTAAAACATAATAAGAATCCCACCCTAAGAATACAGCTTTAATAAGCTTTCAGTTCCAGGTGTACATTAGTTTTACAGGGTAAGAAAAGAGATTTTAGCAAAGATGTTTCTTGTGAAACACATGAGACTAGAAAACATTATCACAAATCGACTAAAACCTTTTAAATACGATTTGCAGTTGCTTCTGTATCTGACAAGAATGCCATAGAGAACTGGGAAATACATCTTAATGTTCTCCTAACACTTTAGTACACAGCAGCAAACACAAAAATATAGTAAGACCACCTGAAAATAGAGTGGCATACACATTACAAATTACTGCTTTAATTAAAAGATGAAACTGTGTAAAACTAAGTACTTACAGTCTTTTAATATATCAAAAAGTAAAGTCCTCAGGGTTTCAGAGATCCAAAAAATTTTCCTCCAATAAACAACCAAACTCAATTAGTCTAGATCATCATATTTCTTAAAGTTTTCAACAAATATTTTAAATATTATTTACATGTCTCATCTCTATCAAATTTTGAAACTATTTTTGCTATTAAAGTTACATTTTCAAAAAGGATTTGACTTTGCAAAATACTTTTAATCCTATTCCTTTAAAACCTAAGGAGCTAAAGGTATACTTGAAATGGTCTATCACAAGTGTGAGATATAATGATTAATGTTTTATCTTAAACCTCACAAGTATTCTGTATTTTCTTCCATAATATATCCACACTTGCTTTTTAAGAAATTAATGTTTTAAAACCTCAAAACATAAAGTGTGGTCAGTCCCTGGACTGGAGGCAGAAACATTACAAAATGCATCTAGGAGCATTTAGAAATGCAGCACATTCTGACTACACCTCAGACCTACTGAATTAGAACTGGCATGTTATTTAACAAGATCCCCATGTAATCTGTATACATACTTAAAACACTTCCTAAACACATATCCTTTATTCAAATGCAACTCTGCAGATGGTTTTGTTTCTGACTTTATTCATTCTCTGTTCTTTCCAATTTGCCTAAGAAATACCAGTAAGTCTTCTGCTCTGCTTTGTCCTAATTCCACTCATTCTACTGACAGTTCCTAATTCTCTGATTGCAATTTCCCTATAGGCTGCTTGTTTGTCTACTTCTCATTCCTACAGAGTTTCTCTAGGATTTTCAAATTTGAGCAATCAGAATCATTGAAGTTTTTCACCTTCCTGGACATTCCAACACAAACCAAAAATCTTTTCCTGAGTCTAATTCAGGGTCCAAGATCTCTAGAATTTTCTGGGCAAGCCAAAGTTCACTTGTGCCAGCAAATTCTGCTAGGTACTGTATTATGAATGTTAATTACAAAAACATTTAAGTGATAAATGACATCAAAACATCACATGAAAATACTGGTAATGGAGACTGTACATCTACTAATTAAAACATTTAAATTCCTATTTTATTTCTCCTTAAAAATGTAATTTTTAAACAAGTTAGAACTAATAGTTTTAACACCTCGAAAACTTATACAAGATCTTTATATAATTTAAAATCTACACACAAAAATTCAAGGAAAAAAAGCAACAACAAACAATTAGGTAGTACTATGATACTATTGAAGTTTAAAAATTGCTAGCCTATATTCAGTGTGGACCTATACCTGCAAAAATACTCCCACAATCAGCAGAAATTGGTTGATACTGCAGATGCCTAAGGAGTGATACTAGTTGGCAATAACAAGAAGCGGACCAAAAAACTTCAAGGGAAAATCAGCAAAGGAAGTGTTCATTGGGACTTTGGGAAGCTCTTCTGACACATATTTGGGTATCTAAAAGAACATTTCTATAGGCAGAGCTGTGCTCATCCCCAGGAAAAGAAGCAAAGAGAATGTTATTCTTTCCCCTTGGGCTGTACTGGAGGCTGTGAGCAATCAGGAAGTGAAGGTTAAGGCAGAATTTCAAGCTTCCTGATGGAGTTGAAGATGTGTCTATATATAGAAGCTCTTAACAAATGCTGACAGACTTAACAGTTCAGGTCTTTAAGGTAGTTTCTGATCAATTGCTAGCTGATCACAAGTAGACATATCATAGTCAAACTGTTGAAATCCAGACACAAAGACAATAATTTAAACTGTAAGAGGATGTGAATTTGCAGTTAGGCAGCAAATGGTATCCCTCGGATGGATACCACTCCAACCACATCCATGCCAGTAATACTCAGTACTCACAGGAGAAACAGACATTGACTCAGCTTTACAAAAATTATGGCTTGTGGGAAAGGCAGTATTACTGATACATTCTGTATTAGATTGTTCCTCTGGAAGGTAGTATCAACCAATTTCTGCTGATTGTTTTTCACAAATGCCGTAAGAACATGGCTGAGGAAAGGCTATGGCTATTTGCACAGATCCAAGTGCTGAGTCTGGTCAGAGACAAGACTTGACCGACAATGGAACTCCTGAGGGAACCGTCATGCAAGTCAAATAGACACAACTTTCCAGATGAGACTTTTGGTGAGCTTCAGACTCCTTCTGTCCCTTCAGGGACTGCCAGACAATTGGTTTTCACAGCTAGTGTGGTTGTAAAGCTTTGAGTTTCAAAGACAATGTAGATCTTGGAAGAGGGAATTGGGAAAAGGGCAAGTTAAAACACCACAGAGTTCTCTAGTCTTACTGAGATTCCACTGCTTTTTGTGAGTAAATAACTCCTTGTACTGTTGCAAGCTTTTATTTAATTTCCAGAGTTCCAAAGGAGTTAATTTTGGCAATATTTTCCAGTCATCATTTTTATATTGGAAAGGTTTAGGGGACTCCTAAACCTTTCCAGTCATCATTTTTATATTGGAAAGGTTTAGGTTTAGAGGACTCCTTCCTCCACAGTCTGAAGTACATCGCCCTAGATATTAGGTTTATCGCTTTGAGTTCAATGTGTTTCTTCTTCTCTTCCTCAAATATTTGTAAGAACTTTCTACACTGTCCTGAGCTTTATGGTCTGGATTTTAAAAAATTAATAAAAGAAAAAAAAAAAACAAAAACAAACTCCCACAAAAGGCAGAATACAGATTCAATAATCAGATAATCCATGCAGGCAATTTTATAAGAAACAGGCTTATTTTCATAGGATTAAAAAATATCAATTAATTACAATGAATTAAATAATAATTTTATTTAAAATATAATTGAATACAAAAAATAGTTATGTTAAAATTTACCTCTCTTTTCTTCTTGTATTATTTAAAATAATTTTTTATAATGTATATTAGTCACCATACAGTAAATTATTAGTCTTTGTTGTAGTGTTCCATGATTCATTGTTTGCTTATAACACCCAGTGCTCCATGCAATACATACCTACCACCAGGCTCACCCATCCTTCACCACTCCCTCCTAAAACCCTCAATTTGTTTCCCGGAGTCCACAGTCTCTCACGGTTCATCTCCCACTCCGATTTCCCCCTCCTCATTTTTCCCTTCCTTCTCTTAATGTCCTCCCTGCTATTCCTTATGTTCCACAAATAAGTGAAACCATACCTCACTTTCAAGAAAGAAAAGAACCAGCATCCTAATGAGGTTCCCATTTGGACTGTTCCTTCCTCTCCTCTTTGCTAATGCTTCTTCTGCTTGTGGGTCGTGTCTGCTAAACAGCCTAGAAATAAGTAACAAAACCAGAGCATTATGAATTTGCATGGATACGAATTTTAGTCTTTTCCTTCATTGTACAAATTATTTCAGTATTTAAAAGGCAGTATCAGATATCAGGTTACTGATTTATTTCATACCATGCAAATGATGTTCTTATAGGTTAAAAATGGTTAGATCTAAACAATTTTGTACAATTCAATCATACAATGTAAAAGGAAGCTTTTGGACTAATCAGTGTTCAAATATTCACAAAAAAATATAAACTTTTTTATCCTTTATGATAGATGCTAGAACATATATAATTTTAAAAAGAGTTCTATTTTCTTAAATACTAATTTCAGAGTGAAGTAATTAAAGAATTTAACCATATGTTTTAAAGAAAGTGGGGCACCTGGGTGGATCCGTAGGTTAAATGTCCGGCACCCTGTTCAGCAGGGAGTCTGCTTCTCCCTCTGCCCCTCCTCCTGCTCCTTTTCTCTCTCTCTCAAATAAATAAATCGAATCTTAAAAAAGGTTATAAAAATTCATACTTTTAATGTTTACTTCTAGCATTTTCAGCTTATTACCTAAAAAGAGTACTTACTAACCAGTACAGAATAAAATGACAAAAACATTTAATTTTTAAAAATATCACTTAATGACAAAACTTCTAAAATATAACAAAGACATGAATTGGAAATTTTAATTTGCTAAGAGGATTTATTCTAAAAAATTTTAAGGACTGCTATTGGTGTCTTATTCCCAGGTATTGCTCTAGGTAAATGGGATATAACAGTGAACAAAGACAAAATCCCTATTCTCATTGAGCTCTCACTCTAATGAACAGAAATAAATAGTAGATAAATATATACTATGTATACTCTGTATAAATACAGATTAGTTGATTATTTTGGGGGCAGGGGAAACTATATGGCAAGGGAAGAAGATTAGGGCAATTGAAGCTATATCAGCATAGCTATTAGACTGGTTTAAGAGAAAATTTTGTTTATTTGGATGGCTTTCAGAGGAAGGAACAAATAGGAAAAAATGACAGTCCTTTATTACTGAAATGTACAGAATTGGATAATCACATTTACTGTATATAAATGTAAGAGGAATCAACTTAATTTTTAATTTTTCTAAAACTAAACTGTAGATTTTTTGACTATTAAAATATTCATTTCAGATACATTTACTATTTTACAGACATGTGGATAAACTTATGAACAGCTTAAAATTAGACTAACAGTTTAAAACAGACTAAGTGTGTATGTGCACACTTGCATGTTTTTCTTTTAATCATAGAACTCCTATACCAAAGCTTACTTGTTAAAATTTGAAAAGATCACAATATTAAATGATAAGAATACTCAAAGACATTAGAAATGAAAAGTTCTCAAACTGTGAGTATCTCCAGGGCAAGGCCATAAAACAAGTTTATGGAGTGAACCTTCCATTTGAATAGAAATTGGCTTCATTTTCACAAAGAAATACCAAAGGCCTGTATTGTGGATTGTTATTTAAAACATTCCAATTTTAAACTTTTTAGCAAGTATTTCAAACTTAGAAAAATACAATGCAGATGAAGTAAGATATATCCAAGCACCTTTCTAATCCAAGTGCTGCCAGTTTATGGCCTCTATTCTGTAGAGAACCACCCTCTGTAATCTACTTTTTCACTGAAACTATAAAAGCAATAAATTCTAAAAACACAAAGCTTTTTGAAAACTTAAGTAGAGAATAGAGACTAACTAGAATATAACAGTCCTGGAAAACGAAGAGAAGTTAAGACTACAGTACCCCCTTGATATTTGTGACAGTCAACACCTCAAGATAAATATGGAAATAACACTATTCTATTAGCCATAGATGTCAGCGTCAGTGGCAAATTCAATACATTAAGTTAAAAAAGTCATGCCTGAAAATCCTGACTTTCTTCCTTACTTTCATTGACAGTACTCACTAGTAGCCAACTTCCTTCTTAAAGAAAGATATTTCACATAGAAACAATTTTTCCCACTTTGAGAGGTATCACCAAGTAAAGCCAGTTTGTTGCTGCAGCACTGAGATGCAGATGCTGAATGGAGGGCCAGGCCATTATCAAAGTTAATCACCCATGCACAACAGTTGCCCAATGCATGACTTATAACTGTGCTTAGTATAATCACAAATGACTACATGTAGTAGACTTCTGGGTTTACCTGCCAACAATCAGAGTCACTAAATTAAATCTATAAACAAACAAACAAAAACAAAGTAAAACACAGTAAAATACCCCCAGATATTTTTAAACTTTAAGAATGAATTTACTTACTAATAAATTATAGATCATACAGAAGACCAACATCAAAATATATTTCATAAAAACTTAATTATATTCATAAACTCTCATTAGCTTTTATGTTTTATAAAAAAAGATGAAGTCTTGCTTTTTAATTAAACTGAGACTTTATATAAAAGATAACTTTTAGAATCACTACAGATTACTGATTAAAATAATCCTCAACCCCCATAGGAAGAGTTGTTAAAAAACAAAAAACAACCACCATGAAAGGTTGGAAGGCATTTTGAAAGTGATTTTAGATTATAAATGTTGAGAAGGTAAGATGAGAACTAAGAATTTTAAAAGGAAAGCTACCTGGTTAAATGAAATACAAATTTTTGCAGAAGCTTTTATACAATTCATGTACTTCTCCAATCTCCACTCACACCCTAGTGGGGAACCAACCTTTTAGATTTCAGGAAAAAGGAGTATGTCAGAAGGGACATCATTCTTAGGGATTTGATTCATGATGTGCACATAGGCTGAAAGGATATTACGACCTCCAGAATTTGAAGTGGCCACTTCCAACACTGTTTTTACTCACTATTACTCTCTTCTGCTAATTATAAAACAAAAACAAAACAAAAATACAAAAGTAGAATCTGGCTTCAAAGATAATTAACTCACTTTTTATGAAGGAATTCTCCAGCTGCCACAGCAACAGGGCGATGTGCTGAGTACACCAAGTGGTAAACATTTTCACAGTCTTCATTGGAAAGAGCTTCTTCGCTTCCACTGAAAAATTCACAAAGCAACATCTGAGCCAAAATAAATATTTACTTTCAGTTCCATCTTTATTCAAATTTTGTAAGGTTCATTATAAAAGCTCAAGGCATATTGATTTTTCATCTCTTTTTAATCTTACTTTGAAAGTGATATTTATTTAATTGTAACAGATACCTAATCATTATAATCATTAAATAAAATTCAGAAAATGCAGATAAGGAAATAAAATGCCCACATTTTTTCCAACACAAAGTATACCCATGGTACCCTTGGATTATATACATAGCCCAAATCAGCTCAATTTTTTTAAAGATCTATAACATTTTTGTTGATATGCACTGGGAATATATCTGTTACACAGTTAAATTATTATAGTACGTTATTCTTCTTTATAGAATTGTCTATTTTATTTTAATTTTATTTATTTATTTGTAAGTAAGTTTTATGCCCAATGTGAGGCTTAAACTCACGACCCCAGATCAAGAGTCACATGTTCCACTAACTGAGCCAGCCCCCAGAGAAATGTCCATTTTAAATTATATTTTATCACCATACTTACAATACTGCTTCTTCTTTCTGTATAAAGTGGATTCAGAGGTCACACCATTTCTTTACTAACACAAATTTCCTATCTTTCCACTCATGTATTCTTTTTTTTTTTTTTAAAGATTTTATTTATTTATTTGACAAAAAGAGAGCGAGAGCACAAATAGGCAGAAAGGCAAGCAGAGGGTGAGGGAGAAGCAGGCTCCCCACTGAACAGGGAGCCCAATTGGGGCTTGATCCCAGGACCCTGGGATCATGACCAGAGCCAAAGGCAGATACATAACCAAATGAGCCACCCACGCACCCCAGTCACTCATTTATTCTACAAGTTTGAATAATTTCTTACTTTGCCAGAATGTATTGTTTTTTCTTCCCCTATTAATATGCTTAATCTATTTCCTATTAATATGCTTAAAAATGTCTCATATGATTAGAGATTAACAATGACTAGATAAAGTATAGAATTCTTGGGCAGTACAAGGCCTAACAAGATGAAGGGATGGGTATAAGTTCATTCCTCAGAATTCAATCCTAGAGATGCCTCAGGAGGTTGAGGGATCTCACAGAAACATAAAATCAGAGTGACCTATGCAGCAAAAGAAGATAGTTGCCATCAGTATAAGGGACTATAGTTCTGAATGAAAAAGAGCTGGTTGTCAAGGCTAGGACACAGTTTAGAGCACTTTTTAAAAGTACATGGATCCCCCCACACCTCAACAATGTCTGTTCTAATTCTACTGTGAAGCAAAAACAGTATCCAAACATAATGTGAGAGGTTATCACTGGGGTTGTGCTGGAACCTAGAAGCACTGAGAAATTAACAATAAGTGTAGGCAGACTGGCTAGCCCATGACCTACACTGTCCCTGTATTTCCCTTCCATATCTTGAAGGTCATGAAATTACCACTGAAGGAGGTAGGTTTCTCCCCCCAAATATTTTGTTTGTTTGTTTGTTTATTTACTGAGCGAGCACAAACACATGGAGGGGTGGAGGGAGAAAGAGAAGCAGACTCCCTACCAAGCAGGGAGCCCAGTGCAGGGCTCCATCCCAGGACTCCTGGGATCATGACCTAAGCCAAAGGCAGATACTTAACTGACTGAACCACCCAGGTGCCCCTGAAGGACACAGTTTTAAGATTGCTGAGGAACAGTTACAAATTACAACCACAGGCTTTCTGTCCTGAAGCAGAAGTGTTCTTTGTCCATGCCCAACTCATACCCCTAAATTACAAGGAGCAGCACAAAGCTAAGGCCCAAGTTTTACTCCACCCAATTATACATCATCAGCTAAACTACCTAATAACCCTCAGGAGAAAGTTAAACTCACAGGAAACAAAATTTAACAAGATATCTTAGGAATCCAAACTTATAAGTGAAAATAATCTATGCCAAAAGAAGGAAATTAGCAGGTAGACAGAAAAAGAATCTAAGGAGCTATAACAGGATGTTACACGTGACTTTATCTGTTGTTCTAAACAAGATCCCATAAGCCAAAAGAAACAAGGCCAGATCATATGAGGCAAATGCAGTAAAAGCTGATTTTGTGATTCTTAGCTCTTTACTTACCAAAATAATGTATAAATTAGGGGACTGAGCAATACAATGGAAGAAAGAATATGTTTCCAGAGAAAATGTCAGAGTACCATGTAACTCTTAAACCTCCCCAAGTGAAATTGGAGCACAAAGTTTCAGAGAACCACTATAAAAATTTTATAAGCATCCCTTACAACTGTGAGGACGTTTAGGAAATGCTACCTGGTACAGAGCTTAAAAAAGAATAAAAGTGAAAAGCTGACTGGAGCAACAACCCATGGTAGTAAATTAAGAAGAAAAGGGGTATTGTGGACACTGCTGCTGTGCCCTTCATAGATGAATGGATAAAGAAGATGTGGTTCACGGGCGCCTGGGTGGCTCAGTGGGTTAAGCCTCTGCCTTCGGCTCAGGTCATGATCTCAGAGTCCTGGGATGGAGCCCCACATCGGGATCTCTGCTCAGCAGGGAGTCTGCTTCCTCCTCTCTCTCTGCCTGCTTGTGATCTCTCTCTGTCAAATAATTAAATAAATCTTTAAAAAAAAAAAAAAAGAAGATGTGGTTCATATATATAATGGAATTTTTATTTTTTTTAAGATTTTCTTTATTTATTTGTCAGAGACAGAGGGAGAGAGAGCGAGTGAGCACAGGCAGACAGAGAGGCAGGCAGAGGCAGAGGGAGAAGCAGGCTCCCTGCCGAGCAAGGAGCCCGATATGGGACTCGATCCCAGGACGCTGGGATCATGACCTGAGCCTAAGGCAGCTGCTCAACCAACTGAGCCACCCAGGCGTCCCAATAATGGAATTTTTAAAAGATTTTATTTATTTATTTTTAAAGATTTTATTTATTTATTTGACAGGTCACAAGTAGGCAGAGAGGGAGGCAGAGAGAGAGGAGGAAGCAGGCTCCCTGCTGAGCAGAGAGCCCGATGCAGGGCTCAATTCCAGGACCCTAGAATCATGACCTGAGCTGAAGGCAGAGGCTTTAACCTACTGAGCCACCCAGAAGCCCCTATATAATGGAATACTACTCAGCCCTCAGAAAAGATGAATACCCACCATTTGCATTGACATGGATGGAACTGGAGGGGATTATGCTAAAGTGAAAAAGTCAAGACAATTATTCTATGGTTTCATTCATATGTGGAACATTAGGAATAGTGTGGAGGATCACAGGGGAAGGGAGGGAAAACTGAATGGGAAGGAATCAGAGAGAGAAACAAACCATGAGAGACTCTGGACTCCGGGAAACAAACTGAGGATTACAGAAGGGAGGGGGTTTGGGGGGATGGGGTAACTGGGTGATGGGTATTAAGGAAGGCACACATTGTGATGAGCACTGAGTGTTATATGCAACTAATGAATCACTGAACACTACATCAAAAACTAATGATATATGAAATAAACAAGGACACACAGGTGTATCATTAACAATACAAATCTTAAAACTTCAGATACTTCCAACAAAACAGGTGGTAAAGTCGAGTCTTGTTTGTTTGCTTGTTTGTTTGAGGGAAAGATCCTGGTAAGTTTGTGAAATTTATAAGGAAAGAGTAACTACGGGGTCAAATATTTTAAAAACAGACTTGAAAAGGAAAACACATCAAAGGAATAGGTACTTTAAATAAATTCAAAGTAATGAATGTAAATAAAGAACTATATACACAATTACAGAGGTGTTTTTAAAGATTTGTTTATTTGAGACAGAAAAAGAGAGCTTGAGCTCATGAGCAGGAGGGGCAGGGGGTAAGGGACAATCTCAATCAGACTCTGTGCTGAGCCCAGAGCCCAATGCAGGGCTCAATCTCCCAACCCCGAGATTATGATCTAAGCAAAAACCAAGAGGTGGAGGCTTAATGAACTGTGCTACCCAGGCGCCCCTAGGTAGTTATTCTTAAACATATTTAGAAAACTCAGAATTGACCAAACCACTCAGAACACATTCTCAAACAATACGATATAAAAATGACAGCTTAAAAAAAATCTGATTCGGAAAGAACAGAAACATACCACTGAATAATGCATAATTAAACCAATAATCATAAATGTAATAAAAATATTTATCACTAAGTATCTATGAAAATATTTTATATTCAAAATTTTTGGGAAGTAGTAGTGCTTTAAAGTATATTTACTACTTTAAGTATAATTATTAGAAAACAAGAAACAAATGATGCAAAAGAAGATAGTACTTTAAAAGGAATAACGAGATAGACAAATCTCTGACATGATGATCAAGAAAAAGATACAAATAAAATAAAGGATGAAGAGAAATTATTAAGTAATAGCACAATTTTATGAAGTAATAAAAGTATCAACTACAGGGTGACTTGGTGGCTCAGACGGTTAAGTGACTGCCTTTGGCTCAGTCATGATCCTGGAGTTCCAGGATCAAGGAGGACTTGGTCCTGCTCCCTGTTTGGCAGGGAGTCTGCTTCTCCCTTCTGACCGATCTTCCCATCTCTCAAGCTCTCTCTTGTTCTCTCCCTTTCAAATAAATAGGTAAAAATATAAAACAAGTAAAAAGGATAAAAATATCAACTACAAAATTTAAAGACTGTGATGAAATTCATATATTTAGAAAGTTTATAAAAAGTCAAAATTAGTACAGTAAGAAATAAAAGTTAGATAAACACTAAATTAAAATTGTTAATCAAAGACCTTTTCCTTAAAAGAAATTCAAAACTAACATGGCTTTAACAAGAGAATTCTCTCAAATTTCAAGGAAGGATTAATCTCTGCCACAGAAAAAATGGTTTCAGAACAGAAGGGCAAGAAACTACCAAAGACAAATTTTACGAAGAAAGTATAACCTTGATTTCAAAGTTGGATAAAGTACAAAAAATATTCTGTCAAATTTACACATAAACACAGATGAGAAAATCCTAAATAAGATTTTATATATAACACTGTACTCAAGCAAAACACAGTAAAACCAAATGTATTATGTTCAAACAAGACTTATTCTAGAAATACATGGGTGGTATACCATTAGACAGTATCAATTTCATTCAGGCTCATCAAGATTTGAAAAGAAATTCCCAGAAAACTCAGAATACAATGCAATTTCTATCTTACATCAAAATATCTATCTCAGAAATTACAGCAACAAAGAACTTTAAATACTTTCCTAGAACAAGAAAAAAAAGATCCACTCTCAGTGGTAAATTTATAGTGCTAAAAGTCCGGCTTAATGCAATGAAACAAGAGAACAAAGCAAAAACTTTAAGGTTAAAAAAAGAGACAAAACTGAAATTGTTTGCTGGTGATATATAATAATTTACATATAAATCCAAGAGAATCAACAAACCATCAGAATATGTAAGACTTCTAATAAGTTGCACGTGTAAGACTAACATAAAAATTAAACATTTCTATGTCTTGGCAATAATCAAGTAGAAAATATCTTTAACACTAAAAACTAATCACATTACAAAACCATAAAGAATTTAATAATTAATCTAACATATGAAAAAAAATAAACCCTGTGTAGAATACCTAATGAGATATGAATAGAGAAATGTATCATTTATATGTATAAGTGACATATAAAGAATAGAATTCTTTCCTAAATCTATCATAAAATTCAATGTTTTATTAGAGAGTCCTGTTCCTCAGCCACAGATCCCAACAGTTAAAACCAGAAACAAGACAAGAGAGCTTAAATCTAACCAAACGTTCAAAAGAGCAGGCAGATAGCACGTAATCATAGGTAAGGATCAGTATGTGTTTAGCCCACATAACGGGCTGAATTATTACACTTTCTTCAGGCACTGATGAAGGTGTTTCTGTAGTGACCAGAACATCCCTTTTGGCAGATCAAAAAAGCTCTGGTAGCAAAAGAATGCCTGGAAGACCACATCCCTCACATCCCCTTCCCTGCCCATTATGTGGCTGAACACATACTGACCCTCAAACCATGACTGTGTGCTCTGTCTGCTCTCTTGCACATACACCCCGAACCTCTCTTTACAGAATTCTAGGTTTCCATTTGCTGGTGAGGTTGGTTGTTAAGACCTGAGACTACCATGTCCCCTGCTCCCTTTCTCTTTTCTAAACCTTCATCTCTTGAGAGTTAATGGCCTCTCTTGCAATGAGTTTACCAGAATTTGTTTGGCAACAGTGTTGGCAAGCCTAGCTAGGAGCTATGTTTTCGATTTGTCCAGCCCCTTCATTATTCCCTGGAAGGAGTAGTTTGGCACACAAAGGCTTGCCCATTTGTTTCCTGAGTTAGCGGTTAAGATAGATCTTTTAGTAACAAATGTAGTCCTAATATTTAAAATCCCAGCCATAGTTTTTGAGGAATTAGACAGACATACTTAAAAAAAAAGTTCATACAGAAGAAAAGTAATCCAAAAGTAGCTAGTGGATTTTAAAAAGAAAGGCAAAGAAGGAATCAACCAAAAAGAGGAGGGCTTATTTATGTCATATACTGTATTATAAAGCTATAATGATAAAGAGTAGGTACTAGATCAGAAAGAGGTGAAAAAAAAAATCAAAACAAAAGCCTGAAATAGATGGTTATTTCGAATGTGATAGATACAGTGTAACAAACTGGGATGAGGATTTGTAATGACTTTGCTAAGACCTACATTCTCTCACATTCATTCTTCCCAGATTTTAGTCAAAGCTCTATAGATAATTACTGCTATTTAAATTTTTCTATTATTTGAACGACACAATTTAAATGCCTTATTTCCTTTCTCATAGGTCTATACCATTCCAAAGGAGCCTATCTGAAAAACCTATCCCTTTTGAGGCCTTCTCTCTCTCCCCCTCTTTTTTTCTTTTTTAAAAGAGTTTATTTATTTATTTGACAGACAGAAATCATTAAGTAGGCAGAGAGGTAGGCAGAGAGAGGGGGAAGCAGACTCCCTACCGAGCAGAGAGCCCGATGCGGGGCTTGATCCCAGGACCCTGAGATCATGACCTGAGCCGAAGGCAGAGGCTTAAGCCACTGAGCCACCCAGGTGCCTCTCTCTCCCTCTTTTTAAACAGAAAGTTACGTTACTTTGCTGGTATTTTTTCTGAACTGCGTAAGAGAACGTTTACATGGAACTGTCAAAATGAAAAAAAGAAAAAATAGTAAACATTTTGTTTCAAACCTAACCTTAAAGTGTAAAAGTAGAACCTAAAGTAGTAAGACATACATTAGTGTTATATATGTGAAGTACATCAATAATACAAGAAAAAGACATTAAAATACCAAGATTAAATTATTGAAAAAAAATTTTTTTTTCAAGTAGGCTTGGTCCCAGCATGGAGCCCAGTGCAGGGCTTGAAATCATGACACTGAGATCAAGACCTGAGCTGACATCAAGAGTTTGACACCTAATTGACTGAGCCACCCAGGTGCTCCCAATATTAAATTATTAACAAATATTATACTTACTGAAGTATCAGAGTAACCAGTCGAATAGCTTCAACAGCAACATCATATTCCTTATCAAGTGTCATTGATACAATGCGATCCTGAAAAAGAAATTAAAAATCAAACCAAACATGAGCAGAAAATAAGATGGGACAGACCTAAGGCAGTATCTTTGGGAAGTACACGCAAGACTAATGGTACATTAAATGGAAAGCTTTACTCTTAAACCCTTATTACCACTGTCATACAGAGGAGGTTATTAGTATAAATGTTCATAATCTAAAATAATTCTCATCATCTAGCACTCCCTAACACGAAGACAAATAAACCTTAATGTGCAAAATATTATAACTATAAAAAGAATTATAAAGAAAATGTTCTTTTAAGCAGGAGAGCCTTCTATTGAAGGCAATAAATACGAACTCATGTTGGCATAACTTTTTTAAAGGAGAAATTCATTCACCTATTTAAGACAGGTTTATTTAAAGAACATGTAGTAAAGAATACGTACTAAACACTTGTTATGGTAATGTTATTTACTAAACTATCTTTAACTAGCATTTTAAAAATAAAAAACAAAATAAACTAAGCATTCTTGATGCTTACCTTGAATCGGTTAGTGAATAACTCCAATTTGGGGAATAATTCTCTATTGGTATATAGACTCTGCAGAGCTTTCAAACATTTCAGTCTGACTTCTCCTTGCTTCAGGAATACAAATAAAAACACAACAGAAGTAGTCAATTCCATGCCAAAGAAGTTGAAAAGATTTAAGCATATGTGAAGATTAATTATCAGCTTATCCATTTAATTTACATCATACTGTAATTCAACCAATGGTAGAACTTAGCAATTGTACAGTCTGTGTTGTACTTCTATTTAATTAAAAATGCACTGAACACCCCTTGAGAGTAAGCTACAACTTTTTCAAATATTTATTAACTCTGACTCAATATAGAGTATTTCCTATGTTGTACTGTCACATTCTGAGAAAAATTTTAACCTATGATTTTAATTTCAGAAGGCTATGCTGATTTGCCCTTATATAACTACTAAAATCCTGTAGAAAAAACTAATTTCATATTATAGGATCATCATTTATTCATTTAACAAATATTTTCTGGGTTCTTTTTACAACCTAGAAAGAGGAGAGTTAAGAAAACAGGTAAATATTCTTATATTTAGAACAGAGGAAAACGGATAGAGTGACATAATGAGGCTACTATTTATTAGTGGACTATCTTTAATAAAGTCATTAACTTGGAGTAGAAAATGTTGGTGAAGATCATGAGAAATCACGATTATTAGAAATTTAGCCAATTCGCTCAACATATTCAAAGGACACTGGCATTTTTTTTTTTTTTTGACACTGGCATTTCTTTTAAAAAAAAATGTGCTATAACAGAAGTCGAAGTCCTAGAAGCAAACAAAACTAATCTATTTCCAATAACACAGCTTATTAGCAACAAGAAAGATGACAAGTATATTAATCACTCTGATACTCAATTTCTCATTTATAAAATGATGGTAACCAATTTCATAAGCAAGGATTAATGCAGATGTATGCTCGTCAGGGATTATTATTACTATTATTATTTTTTAAAGATTTTATTTATTTTTGAAAGAGAGAGAGAGAAAGAGAAGGACAGAGCACACAAGCAGTGGGAGTGGCAGGCAGAGGGAGAAGCAGGTTTCCTGCTGAGCAAAAACCCAGATGTGGGACTCCATTCCAGGACCCTGGGACCATTACCTGAGCTGAAAGCAGACACTTAATTGACTGACCTACCCAGGCATATCTATTATTTTATTTTATTTTTTTAGAGAGGAAGGAAGAGGCAGAGGGAGAGAATCTTAAGCAGGCTCCATACCCAGCATGGAGCCTGGGGGAGGGGGAGGAGGAGCTCAATCTTATGACCTGAGCCAAAATCAAAGTCAGACACTTGAGTGACTAAGCCACCCAGATCCCCTGCTGGTCAAAGTTTAACAGTAAGTTCTGAGGGGTGGGGCCCTAAATTGTTTCATTTTCATATTTCTGTGATGTAAACACTCCATCCCCAATTTCCAGCTACCAATGAAATGTTACTGAACTCGTATTTGCAAAGGGATGTGCATAATAACTCTCTTGCAACCTGATCAAGTGTTCTCTAGTGCACTACTGAATAGATGATGATGTTTGTTGGTAAAGTCACTAGGACATAGGAGGTACCTGGGACACTTGTAGTAGATGCTCTTAATAACCAAACTGGATTCCCATATTCTATTAAACGAGGCTAATCCTCCCGCTTACTCCTGTGTTGACTTGCTAATGGTTCATATCCACACTTTTCTCTGGAGATCTGCTCAGGGTTGAAAAGAATCACCTGGCAGAGATTCCTGGGAGGTTATGCTCCACACTGCCCTGTCTACACCCTTTCCCTCCCTCCAGGATGAGGCTCATAGTCAGTGGAGAATGATAGAGGATAAAACAGCCTAACCTCCTTGTTTCAGGGCAGGATAACCTTTAAGATAACCTTTTAATATGAAATTAGTAATTAAATATATGCTACAGAGTGCTGCAGGAATAGGACAGCAAGAACCAGGAAAATATGCTGGTGGTTGCTGAAGGTGTGGTTAGAGAAAATAAGATATGGGACAGTTCTTGGATACAGGGCACTCTCCTTTGAAATAGGACGTAAGGCTCTGTAAGGGCCTTTGGAATGGCCTAATATCTTCTAATATCTTACTGGGTAGCTCTAGAAGAAGCAATGGTGCATATTAAATGACACAGAGATAACAAAATCATTGTGGCAGACTGTGAAGGAAGGAATTTAAAGACACAGGAAAGCATGCCAGAAAGGATCTATTATTAAACTCAGAAGACCTACCAGTTGAATATGTTCCTCACAAGGGCTCTGAGAATACTCTGTTTAAAGGAAACTACTAGTGATACAGGCATAGTCCTTCCTGAGAAGATTCACAGTAAGTGTGTTCTATAGTTTAAGGCTGACAGAAGACACTCAAAAAATTTATCTTTTTTTTTTTTTTTTTAAATTTAGCTTCTGATAGCAATGGAGATATGAGCACAGAGTAGCACAGACAAGGTAGAATTCTCATAACTAGTAGATGCTGATTGGGGGTGGGGAGGCATAATAACTTTAATGGACAGCAAAGTCAGAGGGCAGTCCACAGAGATCTATGGAAATGGCTCACAGGACATGGTATTCCAGGAGGCAAAATAGGGGGGAAGCCAACAAAAGTATTACGTGATACATATACTTACAAAAAATCAACAATGGGTCAGCAAAAGACTAAGGACAGCTGTCCCAACATAAAATCACAACCCTAGATCTAAGATAGCATGTAAACAGTTTCCTCACTTCTCTCCAATTACAGATTTGAAAATAAGGCCATCAAAGATGAAATAAGTCCATCTACCTAAGTTCATACACCCAATTATAAGTAGAGAAGAGATATTAACTGAATTTTATCTCTACTTTGTCCAGTGATGCCTCCTGGTCAACTATCTCTCTTCCTAAATCTTGGTTCTTTATCTGTAACATGCCCTGCCTACACTACAGGAACTTAACAAATAAGATGGTACCCATGACAGTGCTTCCGAAAACTGTGTAATAACTGATATGAAAACTCCAGTTGCCTTTTAGATAACTGCTCTATTCTGGGGCTCAACTATATTCTGCAAGTTATTTCTATTATACCATCTAAAAGCTTTGTTGTTTTTCCATTACACAAAATCCGACTGAAATGTGAATACTACTTAACATAGTGCCTAACACATATCTGCTCCTCAATAACTAATTTTTTAACGATTTTTACTAATTATTTTGGGTCCCTTGGCTATTAGTGCCCCAATGACAATAATTAAAACAACAGCTTTGGGTAGTTTTGAGGAGGATATAGTTACTTATGATAGATAAGTCCACATGGGCTTCTAGATGGGGTTCTTTGGACCATTTTGGATGTTAATGATTGTGGTTCCCACCACTGAGTACATAAATAGGTATTAACATTTTGGCTGTGTGTGCTACTGAACACCATCACCACCTCAAGGGGTGGGCACCACAATAAGGGCAGACTCAAGCATTATGGACAGGGTATATTCCTTACCAACACCATGCCTAAAGCATGGCACACTGTTCAACAAAAATACTGAAAAGGACATTATTCTGTTAATTCAACACTTAAGATAAGTAGAGGTGCTATTAACCACCCTGTTAAAATTTCATAGCCCAGTCTGGCCAGTCAAGAAGGCCTCTGGACCTCAGAGGCAGACAGATTATCACAGGTTAAACATGGACGTTCCTGCTTGGGACCCTGACATTATCACCATTACTTCATGGTGGCAATCCATATGGAAAACTTGTACACTGTTTCTGCTCTGGCTAATGACTTTTACTTGGTTCCTTTGCAGGATGAGGATTAGGACCAAGTTGCATTCATACAAAACAGTCTGCAATATGCCATTATTGAATGGGTTTGATGAAAAATATATGGCTATAGTGCTGTACTTGGTCACTGATAGAATGATTAGTGCCAATTTGAATATAAAACTAGACAAAGTCTTGAGCCTGGCAAAGCAGGTGCAATTGCTAGGGGACACTTGAGTAGGAAACCAAAGTATCCCAGAAACAATGAAACAATACAGGCCCTAGCAGCACCCACTAATAAAAAGGAAGCCCAACTGCTAGAGGGCCTCTTTGGGTAGTTTAAATAGCATGTGTCCCATCAGGGTGCTTTCTTGGCTCCCTTCATTGAGATGACCGCAGAGTAGTCAATTTTAAATGAAGTCTTGCAGCAGCAGACCTTAGAGGCTGTTCAACAAGCCATGGGCCAGGCACAGCTTTTGGAACCTTTGAAACTTGTTAGTCTGATGGAACTGCAGGTTTCCACAACCCCTCTACATACTGATTGGTCTGTGGCAGCAGGAAATTGTCACTGTGTTGTACTGTCCTCATGGACTCTGAATCTGAAACCTCTAGAAGCTACCACCCCCTGCAAAGATTTATTTATTTGGGGGGAGCAGAGGGAGAGAATCTCCAAGCAGACTCCCCACTGAGCATAGAG
The DNA here is from genome assembly GCF_011764305.1 of Mustela putorius furo. Classification (NCBI taxonomy): domain Eukaryota; kingdom Metazoa; phylum Chordata; class Mammalia; order Carnivora; family Mustelidae; genus Mustela; species Mustela putorius. The sequence continues at coordinate 105,240,770 of NW_025421987.1, read as the reverse complement.
CCCAACGTGGGGCTTGATCCCACATCCCATGAGGTGGAGATCTGAGCTGAAACCAAGAGTCAGATGCTTAATCGACTGAGTTTACCCAGGAGCCCCGCAATATACCTCTTTTGAATGACATTTCTTTGCCTGCTCTTGGGCACCAATAAAGATGGGGCATGGTACATCTAGAATGCCACATATGACACTGCAACCTGAGCTACCCATTTTCACTTGGGTGATGACAAAGCCTACCAATAAAATTAAAAAGGCTCAACAAAGTTCAACCATAAAAATGGAAATGGTACTTCCAAGATCAGGCCTGGCTAACATCCCAAAGGACTAGCAGGCTCCAAAAGCAAATAGCCAGCTTATCAGAAAGGCATAAACAACTCACAGAGAATGCTTTGGCCCCTCCTAAGGCTACCTGGGGCACAAGATTAAAAAATGTGCAATAAACCATGGTTTACTGACCACTCTGTGAAACTAAAGCAGATAGGGTCTGCAGAGTTGCAGATGCCATTTGGCCAATGGATGGACATCTTTTGACTGAGACAAGATATGGACATTCTACCCAACGGGCCAAGAACTGTGCTATGGTGATGGCCATGCAGGTCACCCCTACCACCATTCCCTGTTCCATTTTCACCAACTCATGGGCTGTTACCAATGGTCAGGAGAATGGCAACTAAAGGCCTGGACTATTAAGGGGATGTCCTGTGTGTGGAAAATAACTAAGGCAGCAGCTTGCTGTCTGGGATGAAAACATGTATGTCACTCATGTGGATACTCATGGGAAAAGACCTTTTAAAATAAAAACATAAATAGCGCTCTTGTGGCAATCCAGCTTGTGCCAAGCAGGCTGCAACAATCTCCCAGTGGGTACATCTGTGAACTGGACATGGGAGTCTTTTCTGATACAAAAAAATGTGATAAAGCTCCCCCTACACCCAAAAAATGTGATAAAGCCCAACAGATGACCCTGGAAGACACCAAGACTAATGATGCAGTGCAATCTTGTGATTCTTCTCAATATACTCATATCATCTAGGAGGAGAACTGGGACATATGAATCAAGGACTGGGACCAACCTCGGTCTAGGAGATTGATCACAATGTACCCCCAGACCACAGCCATGCACACAGATGATGCCTCATAGCCATTCTCAGGCTAGAGTATTATTATTCCAATCTGACATTTGAATGCTGGCTGAAATTCTCACAGCTGTCTTTGAATAAAACTTATGTCATATTTTTGGACACCCTGTAAGATTTCACTCTGACCAAGGAATATCCTTCATTACCCAATTGAGACCACAAACGGGCATAATCCCATGGAAATGTACTTTCCAATGCACACTATCACCAGCATGCCAATAAAGCCACTAAATGAATAAATGATTGATTTACACACCAACTAAAGAAAGAATACCAAGACAGCCTACTAGTGGATTGGTACCCTCATCTGACTGTATGGCTGTATGGCTACTAAACAATGCACTGTAGTGCAAAGGAAACACGGCCCTACAATGCATACTGGAAATACTGAACTTGGATGGGGTGAGGGTGGAGTAGGTAGATATGTGTTTAGACTGTGCCTACAAAATCCCAATTTCAGTATACCAAATCATTCCTTTTGTCATTTGGGAATGTATGTCTTTGGGGGTAGTTTACAGTTCTGCTGTCATAGCACACCAGACATGGCCTCCTGATTCTAATCTGGATGTGATGCTTCCTCCCTTGGCACCTCCCTTCTATGGGAAACCACAAGTGTGGGAGACAAAACTAAGAAGTATCATGGTGCTAGGGTCCTTCTAGTAGTGTTGGGAACATTTGACCCTTCAAATCAGGTGGGTGACATTACTGGACAAGTCAAGATTATGCAGCACATGGCCTCCCTTTTGGGATTGGCCAACTGAGGAGAACAAGTCTGGGTCAAGCAATACACTGGGTGCTCAAAAAGGCAGTAAGTACCATTAGGATTGGGACAGATAGCATGGGTTGTAATACCCAGGCAACTAACACCCCAAATAGCAGACTAGGACCTTTCAGGCCTCAGAAGGTTCATGGAGTGAAAAACAGGTAGGAATAATATTCTTTCTTCTCATTTCTACAGTATCCTTCTACAGAATGCCTGGTATAACCTTGATAAAAATCAGTACATCCATAGTGAATGAAGGCAAACTTAACCAATGCTGGATTTGTCATTCTGAATAAAGTTCCTTTTATCCTACACTCCCACTGTAATGGACATGGTCAATACACAAGAACTCAGATGTTCCTCAAGCTATCAATGGGTCAGATCACCAGGTGAGTCCTTCAATACAGATCCAGATGCAGGCATACTCGAGTCCCTTGCTTTAATATTATCTATGATGTGACAGAAAAAGACCCCTGTACCAGAATGGTTATTACTGATCTATACTGACATTCTGGAATTGGAAGTCCAATACGTAACTTTTCTCTCTCTGCAATCACAAAGCAAAAGCAGGCTGGGACTGTATATAACTGAACTAGTATTATGAGAACAAACCCCTGACAGATGTCACCTGCATCCCTCTGGGTTATATGTTTCTCTGTGGACTCTAATGGACAACAAAATGTATGCCTCCAAGGGAAAGATTTTATTGCCTCATCATCCATGTCAAGAACTGCACAGAGGGGTGGAAAGGATCCACTTTGCCAACACACTACAGAGTGGTACACAGTTCTCTCCCAGGAAGACAAATTAACCACTGGTTTCATTCAATTATCCAAATTCAAGTATGGGTATAGGTGTATGGACCCTAGAAAAAATGGTATTATGTCCTTAACCATGGTAGAAGTAGTTAATGCTACTGTCTAAGCCATACAAGATCAACAAGACTCAGTGAACTCGCCAGCCTACATGGTGATAGACAGCCCTCAATCATATGGGAGCAGAAGAGGGTGGTGTTTGTATGACTGCCAGCATTTTCTGCTGTGTATATGTCAACAATTCAGGTAAGTTAAAATATGAGCTGGTAAATATCCACACACAGGTGGGATGGTTATTAGCAGTACATTCACAATCCCCTCAGACTCCGTTTTTAACCTTTTTAGTTGGCTTACTCCAGACACCTGAGGTTCCTACTTGAAGATAATTCTCAAAAGAAGCCTAAACATCCTCCTGGGTCTGGCTCTCTTAATCAACCTGGTGAAGTGCCATCCGAATGACAGGGAAGCTTTATGAGAAATCCACATCCATATTGGTTGTTCAAGGACCCTACGGGACCCAATTCTTGCTCCAAGTTTGGGGTGGGCAATGGTCCTACAGGATTTGATATGCTTTATCCGCCACTTCAGGGTGAGGTATGGACTGTTGGGAAAGGCAGTCCTCTATATACAGTCTTTTTTGACTTCTACCTGGCTGCTAAGAATGGGCTATGGGACTGGAACATTTCAATATCAAGAAATGAGCCTTTTCAATCATGGCTAGGGTAACTGCCTTGTGTGGGAATATGTTTTCTATTTCAGACTCAGTGTGGGTTCTCTTGTCCTGCTCACATATTTTAAGTCATATGGCACCTGGCCAAACTCACTACTAAATCTGTCTCCTGAGGGGAGGGGACAAGGTCCTTAGCTCTGTAGCATAAGAGAGGTGCATGCAGGGAAAGTGTCCTGTGTTGACTGCTGTCCCTGGGGGACCAATGCCCACTAGTGAAACCAGTCTTGCTCTGCCCCCTCGTATATGAGTACTGTGTCATCCAGTGCTTGACTGTGTTGTGTTTTCCTCGGTGAAACTGATAGCAAGATTGAGTGGGCACAAATGTTAGAACTTCTACCTCTGATGATAGGCATCAGGTATCATTTGCTTGGCAAATACAGAGCTAAAAAGCTTTTGGGGAAACTAGAAAGAAACAGGATATGGGATAAGACAACATAGAAGATGAAATGGGGTGGACTAACAGAAAATAGACCCCACCCAAGCTCTAAGAGATTTTGATATGAGGAATCAAGCACATATAAGAAAGTAGAAGGACTGGGGGTGCCTGGGTGGCTCAGTCCATTAAGTGTCCAACTCGTGATTTCGCCTCAGGTCATGATCTCAGGGCTCTAAGACCGAGCGAGCCCTGTGTCGGGCTCCATGCTGGGTGTGGAGCCTGCTTTAGAGTCTCTTTCTTCCTCTGCCCCCCCCACAAATAAATGAAAATTTAAAAAAGTAGAACTATACACCTAAGCCAAGTGAAAAGTGAAAGCAATACAGAGCAATAGCAGCAAACTATAAAGGAAAGAGAAAGGTAATCTAGTGTCATGAGTATAAATAATAAAAAAAAACTAAGATATTTAGTCTAGAACACAGAGATTACTATAGTTGTGTTTAAATTAGACCTATTCTGTGACACCAACAATGAAAAAACCAAAAACCAATGGGTAGAGAATTTAGAAATAAGATTTGGTCAACAGAAAGACAAACTGAATTTCTAAAAAATAACTCCTTTAGTTGTTAGAAGTTGCTATCTTTCTACTGACTAAAACATATAAAAATTTAAATAAACTGGCAGTATCAAAAAATGTCTTACTGAGAAGGGTAGACTGATATTCTAAAACCAAGACACATGAGTATCAAATCCTTGCTGTACACCTTAAACTACTATAATGTTATGTCAATTATATCTCCATAAAACTGAAAAAATGCAATTTACAATTGCAATGTAAACTTTAGAAAAAAGAAAGGAATTTTATCAGCTCATTTGAAAACACAGGACAGTCTGAAGGCACAGGCGATGGCCTATAGAATAAGCAGTTTCAAACTGATGATTAAAAAAAGAAAAAGCAAATGACTACACTCCTCAGGGGAAAAAAATAGTATAAGATTACAGTGATATTAGAATGACAAAAAGAAAAGCTGAGAAGGGATTAATACTTATAGCTTTTCTAAATTAAGTAATGGGAGATTGTAAAAGAGGTTTATAAAAACATTTTACTGTAATCAGTATCCTTATATCATTTTATCAATAATAAATAAAACCTCCCTCCTTCTTACTTTATCTAGACAGAAACCTTTTACAGAGTTTAATGATTTATCTTAAAATAATGTTGGTTTGTTTCTTGGTAAGCCACCAAAAAAAAAAAAAAAAAAAAGTATTTTTCCTAGAGGAAGCAGTGGGTAGGGTAGTGCTGGGGAATAAAATGCAGAACTTTAGATGTATTCCTATTAAAAAGTTTGTCTTGTTGATTTAGCCATGTGTGTACACCTGTAAGGACATGCTGTGTAATTCTTTCTCTCAAAATGTATAAAATTTAATTGTATAAACCTGAGATGAGGCTTAGCTGTGCAAGTCCTGAATTCCACATGAGGATTAGAAAAAGAAAACCTAGGATTATGCTTGGGGTTTATTAGTGTAGAGAAAAGAATTTTGAAATGCTAGGGAAGATAAATATTCAGGAAAAAATTCACTATGTACCTACTGAGTATTCCTCCAAATTAAGTATGGGATTAAGAGCCCCTTTTAATCATTAATTAAAAATAAGTAAGAAGTAAAAAGAATCCAAGAATAACACAGAATAGAAATCCACATAGACAATCTATAGAAACAAGGACTTCACAGGCAACATGATATCCATAAAGACTTATCTTTAAATAATCACTCTCAATGTGAATGGCCTAAATGCTCCCATAAACAGCACAGGGCTGCAGAATGGATAAAACAACAGGACCCATTCATATGCTGTCTACAAGAGACACATTTTGAACCTAAAGATATACCCAGACTGAAAGTGAAGGGATGAAGAACCATCTTTCAGGCCAACGGGCCTCAAAAGAAAGATGGAGTGGTGATTCTCATACCAGATAAATTAGATTTTAAGCTAAACACTTAAGTCAGAGATACAGAAGGACACTATATCATTCTTAAAGGGTCTATCCACCATGAAGATCTAACAATTGTAAATATTTATGCTCCCAATAGGGAGCAGCCAACTACACAAGCCACCTGTTAATCAAAATAAAGAGTCATACTGATATGAATACATTAATTGTAGGGGATCTTAACATGCTACTCTCAGCAACAGACAGATCTTCTAAGCAGAAAATCAACAAAGAAACCAGAGCTTTGAATGATACATTGGACCAGACAACAGAATACTCATTCTTCTCAACTGCACATGGAACTTTCTCCAGAATAGACCACATACTGGGTCACAAATCAGGGTTCAACCGTTAACAAAAGACCGAGATTATTCTTTGCATATTCTTAGACCACAATGCTTTGAAACTGGAACTCAATCGCAAGAAAGTTTGGAAGGAATTCAAACACTTGGAAGCTAAAGATCATTCTGCTCAAGAATGTTTGGATCAACCAGGAAATCGAGGAAGAACTTCATTCATGGAAACGAATGAAATTGAAGACACTTCGGTCCAAAACCTATGGGATACAGCAAAAACGGTCCTCAGGGGAAAACAGATAGTCATCCAAGCGTCACGCAAAAAAACTGAAAAATCCTGAATACACCAAATCTCCTTGCACCTTAAGGAACTGGGAAATCAACAACAGATTAAGCCAACCCCATGCACAAGAAGGGAATAATTAAAATTAGGGCAGAGATCAATGAATTAGAAACTAGAGCTACAATAGAATACATAAATGAAACTAGAAGCTGGTTCTTTAAAAGAATTCACAAGATCGATAAACCACTGGCCAAACTAATACAAAAGAAAGAGAGAGGACCCAAATTAATAAAATCATGAATGAAAGGGGAGAGATCACGACTACACCAAGGAAATAGAAACAATCATCAGAAATTATTATGAACAACTATAAGCCAATATGCTAAGCAACTAAGAAGAAATGAATGCATTCCTGGAAACATGTAAACTTCAAAGACTGAAACAGGAAGAAACTGACAACATGAGTAGACTATCTAGTAATAGGATTGAAGCAGTGATCAAAAACCTCCCAAAAAATAAGACCTCAAGACCTGATGGATTCCCTAGGGAATTCTACCAAACATTCAAAGAAGAAATAATATCTATTCTCCTGAAGCGGTTTCAAAAAATAGAAACAGAAGGAAAACTTGCAGACTCTTTTTATGAAGCCAGTATTACCCTGATCCCTAACCTGATGAATATGGATGCCAAGATTCTCAACAAGATCCTAGCTAACAGTATCCAACAGTACATTAAAAAGATTACCCTCCATTACCAGGTGGGATTTATCCGGAGGATGCAAGGGTGGTTCAACATTCAGAAACCAATCAGTGTGACAGAACAAATCAATAAGAGAAGAGAGAAGACCACATAGTCCTCTCAACTGATTCAGCAAAAGCATTTGACAAGATAGAGCATCCGTTCCTGATTAAAACTCTTTAAAGCACAGGGATAGAGGGAATATTCCTCAACTTCATAAATCTATCTATGAAAAGCCCACAGTGAGTATCATTCTCAATGGGGAAAAGCTGAGAGTTTTCCCACTGAGATCAGGAACAAGACAAGGATGCCCACTCTCACCACTGCTGTTCAATATAGTACTAGAAGTCCTAGCAACAGCAATCAGACCACAAACAGAAACAAACCATATTCCAATTGGCAAGGAAGAACTCAAACCCTCTCTCTTCACAGATGACGTGATACTTAAAATGGAAAACCCAAAAGACTCCACCCCAAACTACTAGAACTCATACAGCAATTGAGTAATGTGGTAGGATACAAAACCAATGCACAGAAATCAGTTGCTTTCTTATACACTAACAATGAAAATATAGAAAGGGAAATTAGAGAATCGATTCCATTTACTATACCATCAAGAACCATAAGATACCTGGGAATAATCCTAACCAAAGAGGTAAAGGATCTGTACTCAAAGAACTACAGAACACTCATGAAAGAAATTGAAGAAGACAGAAAAAGATGGAAAAGCAGTCCACGCTCATGGATTGGAAGAATAAACGTTGTTAAAATGTCTATACTGGCTAGAGCAATCTATACTTTCAATGCCATCCTGATCAAAATTCCACCGGCATTTTTCAAAATGCTGGAACAAACAATCCTAAAATTTGTATGGAACCAGAAAAGACCTCAAATCACTAAGGAAATGTTGAAAAAGAAAAACAAAACTGGGGGCATCACATTGCCTGATTTCAAGCTTTATTACAAAGCTATGATAACCACGACAGCATGGTACTGGCACAGAAACACACACATAGACCAGTGGAACAGAACAGAGTCCAGATATGGACCCTCAACTCTATGGTCAAATAATCTTCGACAAACCAGGAAAAACTACCCAGCGTTGAAAAAAGACGGTCTCTTCAATAAATGGTGCTGGGAAAATTGGACAGCAATGTATAGAAGAATGGTCGGTCAGCAGAGTCAATTTGTTAAAAAAAATGCATAAAGATAAACTCGAAATGGATAAAAGACCTCAATGTGAGGCAGGAATCTATCAAAATCCTAGAGGAGAACATAGCCAGTAATTTTTGACATCAGACATAGCAATTCTTTTAAGACATGTCTCCAAAGGCAAAGGAAACAGAAGTGAAAATGAACTTTTGGGACTTCATCAAGATCTAAAGTTTCTGCACAGCAAAGGAAACAGTCAACAAAACAAAGAGGCAACCCAGGGAATGGGAGAAGATATATGCAAATGATACTACAGATAAAGGATTGATATCCAAAATCTATATAAAGAACTTCACAAACTTAACCCCCCCAAAACAGATAATCACGTCAAAAAATGGGTAGAAGACATGAACAGACACTTCTCCAAAGAAGACAAACAAATGGCTAACAGACACATGAAAAAATGTTCATCATCATTAGCCATCAGGGAAATTCAAACCAAAACTTCACTGGGATACCACCTTACACCAGTTATAATGGCCAAAATTATCAGGACAGGAAACAACAAGTGTTGGAGAAGGTGTGGAGAAATGGGAACCCTCTTACACTGTTGGTGGGAATGCAAGTTGGTGCAGCCACTTTGGAGAACAGTGTGGAGATTCCTTAAGAAATTAAAAATAGAGCTTCCCTATGACCCTGCAATTGCATTACTGGGTATTTAACCCAAAGATACAGATATAGTGAAAAGAACAGCCATTTGTACCCCAATGTTCATAGCAGCAACAGCCACAATTGCCAAACTGTAGAAAGAGCCAAGATGCCCTTCAACAGAGGAATGGATAAAGAAGATCTGGTCCATATACACAATGGAATATATCACCTCCATCAGAGGATGAATACCCAACTTTTGTGTCAACATGGATGGGACTGGAGGAGATTATGCTGAGTAAAATAAGAAGAGAAAGTACATTATGATATGGTTTCACTTACTTGTGGAGCCCAAGGAATAACATGGACGACATTAGGAGAATGAAAGGAAAAGTGAATTGGGGTAAATCAGAGGGGGAGATGAAGCACGAGAGACTATGGACTCTAAAAAATAATCTGAGGGTTTTTGAAGGTGGGGGCTGGGGTAATGGGTTATCCTGGTGGTGTGTATTAAGGAGGACACATATTGCATTGAGCACTGGGTGTGGTGCATAAATAATGAATCTTGGAACACTGAAAAAATAAAAAATAATTGTGAAGCTAAACAGCCAACTTGAATGGATCAAGAAGATATGGTATATATACACAATGGAATACTATGCAGCCATCAAAAGAAATGAAATCTTGCCATTTGCGACAACATGGATGGAACTAGAGCGTATCATGCTTAGCGAAATAAGTCAAGCAGAGAAAGACAACTATCATATGATCTCCCTGATATGAGGAAGTGGTGATGCAACATGGGGGCTTAAGTGGGTAGGAGAAGAATAAATGAAACAAGATGGGATTGGGAGGGGGACAAACCATAAGTGACTCTTAATCTCACAAAACAAACTGAGGGTTTCTGGGGGGAGGGGGTTTGGGAGAAAGGGGTGGGATTATGGACATTGGGGAGGGTATGTGCTTTGGTGAGTGCTGTGAAGTGTGTAAACCTGTTGATCCACAAACCTGTACCCCAGGGATAAAAATATATGTTTATAAAAAATAAAAAATTAAAAAAAATTTTTTTAAACTCAAATAAATAAATAATTAATTTCACATATAAAAAAAAAATAATTGTGAAGCTAAACAGCCAACTTGTGATGATCTCCCTATACTCTGAACTCTTACAGCAAAAATGGCCTGTAAAATGCCCAAGGGCTGTTTTATTATAATATATGTAATTTGTGGTTTTCAAAAGGTTTTTGATAATACTTAGCATGCTGCTATTTATTTTAGAAATATTTGTTTATTAATCTTAGGGAGAGAGGGAGTGCTTGTGAGGTGGGCTGGTAGAAGGGGCAGAGGTCAGGGGAGAGAGAGAATCTCAAGCAGAGTCCCTGCCTAGCACTGAGGCTGACAGGGGTTTCCTTCTCACAACTCTGAGATCATGACCCCAGCCGAAATCAAGAGTCAGATACTCAATCGACTGAGCCACTCAGGTGCCCCATCATGGGGCTATTTAAAAAGTAAATGCTCTACAGCCTGTTAACAGTGATACATACAAAATAAGTCTTAGAATACTACCAAAATTGACTTAAAAGTCTAACGATGTAAGTGCATTAAAAAATGTCTTCTAATAGCTATGATACTTCTAACAATTCAAATAATAGATGATAACAGTTTAAAATGAACTGTAGTATTTCTGTATTTGTGAATATCTGGCAATTCAAGTAATAGAATGTCAGGTCATTCAATATAAAAATTCCAATGATTTTTCACTCCTACCCTTGGTTATTTTGAGGATTACTTATTCAGGATTTGATAATGTGGGATTCCTTTTAAAATCAGAACCTTTTCTAAAGGCATAGAAATAAAAAGATTTTTAGATCAAATATTTTAAAGTCGAATAAATCTATTCAACGCTGATAAAACACTCTACTGTGGTATGGCCTTAATAAACTCAAAAGAAAAGTTTTATTTTTACATATTAAGAGAAACAAAGAATTCCTTTTGATTCCAAACTAGAAAAAGATTATAATTAGTTTCTTAGGATGCTATATTCTCTTAAAACTTTAGATGTACCAGGTTGTCAACCTGGTTTAAGACAGTATTACAACTAAGTGACAGAGTTTTCATGTGGGCCAATGTCTCAAGTTTTGTCATGGCCATCAAATGAATAGTTACTCAAGTGTATCATCTTAAATTTCCATTATTATTATAACTCCTAAAAAACCAAGCACTGCCATCTTAATTCCTAGCATTCTAGTACCTTATACAAGCATATCTTTTATGAAAACCTGGAAGAGAGTAACTTACCCTATCATGAAGAGTCCAGCCAACATATTTTAGGTAACTGTCATTTAGGAAGGCATCACTATACATTTTCATCCATACTCCAATTTCCTCAATACAAATGGCTCTAATCTCAGCAATAGCATCACTAGAGGAGAAAACAAAACAAAACAAAACAAACCTCAGATTAACATTCCAAACTAGAATGTACTTCATACTAATTTTCAGCAAGTAATAAATATTATATCCAATATACTCTCAAAAGTCCTACAATTTGAGTATCTTCTATTTTTTTAGATGTTTTCTTTTTTCTTTAAGATTTTACTTATTTATTTGAGACAGAGAAAGCACAAGCAAGGAAGAGGGGCAGAGAAGAGGGAGGAGCAGACTCCCTGCTGAGCAGGAAGCAGGATGCAGGGCTTGATCCCAGGATGCTGGGATCATGACCTGAGCCTAAGGCAGACGCTTAACCGACTGAGCCACCCAGGTGCCCCTAGATGTTTTCTATAAAATAAAAATTATCAGTATCAAACTGAAAAACAATTCTGGATATAATCTTTCACTTTATTTTCACTGGAGTAGGAAATGGTAGTTGGAGCTTTCTGAAAGCCTCCCAACTATTACGGAGTCAACAAACATGTTAAATCTGAGGAAACCAGCATACCACCATACCACAGAATAACACAGAACTTAAAACTTGTTTCTCTAATTGTGAATTTAAGTTAGTACACATCTACTGAATTAAGAGAAAATATGACCAGAACACAAATTAATATTTACAAGGGAAAATGACAGAAGCCTATTTTTGAAAATATACAACAGTTACAAAACGAAAACCTCAAAGTAATTACACTAATAATTCACATTTAGTCACAATGGGAACAATCTTGGTGACTATACTGTGAACTGTACCGAAAGTTAGGTTTTTGGCACCATGCCCAGATGGCTTTTCATCTCACTGTAAGCATCTAATGTAACCCTCCTTGGATGGTTTTTCTTACTCTAAAATCTGTGAAACATGAACAAATACAATTTTATTATTTTTACCTGATCTTTCAACTGGTTATTTAACTTTTAAAAATTCATATTAAATATGGTAAGTTAAATCTTAACTTCCTTTTTGTAGATAGATCTTCAAGGTTTCTGATTTACCATACATAAATGATTTAAAAATTTTAGGTAATTCTTAATTCTCCAATTTATATAAGGCAATCATCTGTCAATTAAATTGTTAATCTGGCAATAACTTAGCTAGAATTTTAATGTTAATTAAGGAGCTTTTCTTAGTTTCTCTTTTGTGACAAAATAGGTAAGGTGCTAGCATTCTGGTATTTAATCCTCTAATATTTCTAATAATAAAATCTCAGTTTCTTCTAAGTCCCTGTCATTGCTCAAGTATAAAAGTGTAAGGAATCTTCTCTTCAAAGTCATATTACTAAATCACAATTTTTAGATTTCCTACATTTTTTAATACCCCCCACTTTTTTTTTTTAAGAGCATGGAGCCTGATGAACGGCTCAATCTCATGACCCTGAGATCATGACCTAAGCTGAAATCAAGAGTCAGAAGCTTTTTTTTTTTTAATTTATTTGACAGAGAGAGTGAGAGAGCACAAGCAGGGGGAGCAGCAGAGGAAGAGGGAGAAGCACGGAGCCTGATGCAGAAGTCCTTCACAGGACCCTGAGATCATAAGCTGAGCTGAAGGAAGAAACTTAACCCAAGAGTTAGAGGCTTAAACTGACTGAACCACATAGGCGCCCCAATACCTTCTTCTTATGGAGAGATTCTACAGCATTGAGGCTAATGGCTCTGGAGCAAAACATACTAAGTTCAAATCCTAGTTCAACTAATTACAAGCTGTGTAGCTTTAGGCAAGTTACTTCCCTTTCTTAGATTTTGTTAATAATAATATACAGAATAATATATGGAATAAAACCGTACCTGGCCTAGTGCTCACAGAGATGAAATCACGTAATAAAAGTAAAATAGTCAGAACTATGCCTAGCACCTACTAAATGTTCCATAAGCGTTTACAATCATAATCTCTTAAGTGTCATCAATCTAAACATTTACAGATAGTGCAGCAGAAAAAACTGCTTTACTACAACTGTGAAAGAATGTTCCTAGATGATTATAACATTGAATATACAGAAGACAATATAATGAATATATTATATGTATCCACTATTCAGTTAAGAAATAAAATATTGTAGTTGAAACTTCCTGTATACCTCTTACTGACTTATCTCCCTCCCAAAGAGCATAGGACTATTCTTGGTTCAAAGGCTACCACAGTTTTCTGTACCTTTATGCTTGAACTTCTTATGTTCAATTATACATATTTTAAAGCTTTACATAAATAATGTCTTATAGATATCCTCTCCAACTTGTTTTCACAAACCATGTTTTGTAATTCACACAGACTGGCTCCAGAGCCATTAATTAATTAATTAATTAATTAAAACTGATGTTCAGTTTTCCTATCCGCATACAGAGAAATTATAAACCATTTATATATTCTCTCATTGGCAGACATTTAAGTTATTTCCATATTTTCCCTTTTATTAACTGACTGGGTGGTTCAGTCAGTTAAGTCTGCCTTCAGCTCAGGTCCCAGAGTCCTGGGATCAATCCCGGAATTGGGCTCCTTGCTTAGTGGCAAGCCTGCTCCTCTCTCTGTCTGCTGCTCTCCCTGCTTGTGCACGTACACTTACTCTCTGGAAAATAAATAAAATCTTTAAAATAAAAACGAAAACAAACAAACAAAAAAGAAAAAACAACAAACCTACAGAGACTACTAACTATGGTAACTGCATATAAAGACAGTTGATCATTCTACTCATTACTACTGGCATTACCATTACAAATACCATTATTACTGGAATTGAGATTATTGAGTGTCTAATTCCTAAGGCTAGAGAATATAAAGGCTTAGCTTTTAGTAGAGAAATACTGTTCAAAATCTTTTATTTTATAATCACCTCCATGTCTAAGCCTAATTTCTAACGACTTTTAATATTGTTTACTAGACTTTTAAAGGCTCTTCTCTTAGAACACAGATCCTCTCTGTATGCACTGCCAACATTCTGATACAATTTGTCTTTTTTGGAATCATATTCTTTGTTCAGATGCTAGTCTGACCCCTCCCATGTTAACTTTAAAATTTTTAGTATTCCTTCTAGACTTGCAATTTGACTGAATGTGGTCAGATAACACATTCTGCTACTATTAAAAATCCCTAAGTAATCTCTCTCCTGTTTAGGTTCTAAAACTCCAACCCACTTTGCTTTTGATACAGTCCTGCGAGATTAATCATTCTCTACAGGTAATTATATTATGTAATCAAAGATAATACATAAAAGTAGAACTCCTTTGTGGTAGCTTTAAAATATGTCCACGTACTCTTTGTTAATAGTTTTTATGGAGACAAATTCTTATTTTTTAAAAATGTGGGTGTACTTAGTAATTTGTTTCTAACAAACATGATGCGTTAGAAATGATGGATTTTTGACTCTTGAGGTTAGGTCAAATAAGAGACTGTGACTTGTGCTTTGTTCTCTCTCTTGAATCACTCTCTCAAAGCCATGTGCTGAGGACATTCTAGCTGCCCTATAGAGAACTCCACATCTTGAGTAGCTGGGTTCTTCTACCAACAGCCATGTGAGTAAGGCATCTTACAAGCAAGTACTCCAACCCCAGTCAAACTTTTAAAGGCCTGTAGTCTGGACCAAAGTCTTGACTGCAATCCAATGGGATAACTTAAACTAAAAACAACTAGGTAGGCTGTTCCTAAATTCCCAACCCACAGAAATTATGAGGTAGTAACTGTTCGGTGTTTTGTTTTGCCAAATTTTGTAATAATTTGTTACATAGCAAAAGATATTATTACTTTCCACTATTATTAAAGACCCATACCAATAACTAAACTTCTAGTGTGGTCTATGAATGAGTTCTTCCTTAGTCCAAAGAGCTCAAGTGCATCAGTATCTACATATCTGTGGTCATCTCTATGCTTATACTGCCTTCATTTTGCTCTAAATACAAACAATGATTATTCTTTCAAGCTCCTGTGGTGTTAGTTCTGTCATATCCTTTTATTACCAGATACAGCTTTTCTGCCCTCTATGAAGTAACATTCTATTTCAATAGATGAAGTATAAAATAAAAATGCAGAATGTTGTGAAATATTCCTCTAAACCTTGATTTTCATATAAAATTTCTTTTTAACACCTTACTCTCTATTTCCACCAGCCTCAGTCCATTTAGAAAAGTAAAGTTTAACCTGCAGATATCTGGGAGTTTCCAAAGTAAAGATTAAAATAGGGGGAAAAAAGTACAACAGGGGAAGGTATAAAGGCAATCATAAGATGAACTAATTTTCCTAATTCTAGTGTATGGGCCTTGAAATGAATAACTAAAATTGAACTCAGGATACACTACTTTTGAACTCAAAAAGAAAAAGAAAACCTAGAAAAATAGTAATTCTGTGCTAATTCATCCTTTGTTGTTAACTCTTTTATAGCATAAAAAATGATTATGTTTGGGGCGCCTGGGTGGCTCAGTGGGTTAAGCCGCTGCCTTCGGCTCAGGTCATGATCTCAGGGTCCTGGGATCGAGTCCCGCATCGGGCTCTCTGCTCAGCAGGGAGCCTCTTCCTCCTCTCTCTCTCTGCCTGCCTCTCTGCCTAATTGTGATCTCTCTCTGTCAAACAAATAAATAAAAAAAAAATCTAAAAAACAAAACAAAACAAACAAAAAAAAACCTGCACTGGTCCTTAATTAAAAAAAAAAAAAGATTATTATCATTCTATGAAAAACTTACCTAATTTACTGATCCTCAGAGTTAGTGTGCCTTTTTGGGAGATGTGACCCTTTAATTTAATATCTGGACTTTAAATTTTCATTTTGGATTACTTTCCTGGCAGATGGAATTCAAATTATTTTCTGCTTACAACAAAATGAAATTTAACTCTAGTGAATTTTAGTGAAATGCTTCTTGTACTACTCTTACAGATGCTTTCTCAGTAAGAAGGAGACTAAATTAAAACGACTGCAATATAAATTCTGGAGAATAACTCTTGGCTAATATGAGCGTTTTAACACTTAAAATTATCTCTCATGTACAAGGAATCTCACGAGAGCTCTAGAGTGAGAAACAATTACAAGTGGCAAGAAGGCTGCTATCTAAATTTTAGCACAAAATGAATTCATGTCTCAACCAATTCTCTGTCACTAATATTTGGCTAAAAAAATTATATTTTCCAAAACAGAACTATAGAGAATAAAAAAACAATAGCCCAAGAGAGAAAAGAACAGCTGAAGAACTAGTGAAAAGATATACTGTATCCTTTATTAGGCTGAAAACAAGAACTTAAGAATAAAGACCTTAACTTACAGAAAGATGATTAAAATAATTATCACCTTTAGCAAACATTAAACATTAGTAAAGGACAGTACAGGGAACACAGAAGCACAAAAACTGATGGGAGGGACAAGTCAAAGAAGGCTTCTATGAGGCAACAATGTTTAAAAGACCTAAAAAGCTGAAACTTTCCTGTTTGCTAGTTGAATCTGTATCTTTTACTTAATTATTTCAGGATGATCAGAGTTACTTAAAATGCACTAGAAATGTAATAGCTTTATAATAAAAAGTTGGAAATGTTTTCCATCTCAATTTTGCTACATTACCTATTAGTGAAAATAGTGACAAAATACACAGAAAGGCACTGCATCACTGAGTCTCATATAGAGCAGGTGACATGGCTGTCTGCTACCCTGCATAACTCCTTAAAATTTTACTATTAACAGAAGTTTAGGCATAAGATTAAAAGTTGAATGTCAAGAATACATTACATCTTAAAGAACAGTATCTTTACCTTATATCACATTTTAACTATCAATCTGACATATAGGTTAGGTCAAAAATGAAATATTGGGAAGACAACTACATTTAAAAAATGGCCATTTGCTCAGAATAAATCATACCACAATATTGTGTAAGAATTGCTCTGAAGATATTATTCTAAAATGTTTCATCATAGTATAAAATGAAAGACCACTAGAAAACAACAGACATCCACTTTTCACTTTTTCAAAATTGTTGAAATCTTTCCTAAGTTACCTCTTTTTCTATTATTCACTCTTATGGCCTAATAACTTTTTAGCTCTTCACCATCACTGAAATAACAGGCACTCTTTCATTTTTGGTAGCTTTTAAGATTGTCTCATAATCTTTGGTGTTATGTACTCTGATTATGGTATGTCTAGACATGAAATATTTTTCTTACCCTCAACACTTGTTAAGTCTTTCCAATCTGACAATTCTAATTTTTAAACCAATTTTATAAAATTTCAGTTGTCTCAATAATACTATTTTCCAATACTTCTCTTTTCTTTTGAAATCCTATGTGAAGGACTTTTGGAGCCTCTCAAACAATCCCCTATGTATTAGAAACATTTTTACATATCTCCTTTGCCTGGCTTAATTCCTCAAAATTATATTCTAATTCACTAAATGTTCCTTCAACAGCCTAGGAGTGTATCTTGTTCACTAAATATTTACCTATGTATTTATCATGAATATGTTTTTTATAACCAATATTTTAAATTCTATTTTTATATCCACTTGTTCTTACTATATGCCATTTACTCGTTAAAGGAACTAGGTCAATTACAGTCTGTATGATTTACCACATTCTGGACTAAAACAATACCATGAAGATTGAGTCAAATAAAAGGCTCTTCTATTTTTCATATTTCCTATAAATGAGTAGTTACATCTAGCAGTGTATAGATTAATATTCAGTATTTATTTTATATTAAGGTGGCAGGTAAAACTCGGAGTGTTAAAGTGCCATCACTGCACAACATCTCCTACTTCTAGTATGTATATGCAGTAACATCGTCCCTTAATCAGTATATTAAGTAATACTTCCGGAAAGATCAACGATTGGTTTCTCTACTGATAACTCTGGAAGGCAGGTCTCATTCTCAACTGTTGGCAATCCTGTTATGAGCAGTTGAAATTTTAATGTATCAAAAGTAAGCTGTGACAGATCCAACACTAGATTATTTAAGGCCTCATTTAAAAAAAAACAGTAAGTAATAGAAAATTCAAAAATTGTCATTTCTATGAGGATAACAGGTTGATACTCTGGCAAGACTCAATAAGGGTGAATCTCTAAAACAAAACCCACATTATTTTAGAGCTGAAAGACCAAAGTAAAATAGTAATAATACGTATTCTGCACACAAGACTGCATGGCTGAGTCATGATGGACAGAATTTATGTTTCCACTTTAAAAACCGCATAAAACATAAAATAATGGTGTTTAGATGACAGAGAAGGAAAGTAATTTTTGAGAGGTAATAAGGTAATTCTTTTATTAAAGATTTTATTCATTTATTTGTTAGAGATCACAAGTAGGCAGAGAGGCAGGTGTGGGGAAGCAGGCTCCCTGCTGGGCAGAAAGCCCGATGTAGGGCTCAATCCCAGGACCCTGAGATCATGATCCCAGCCGAAGGCAGAGGCTTAACCCACAGAGCCACCCTTGCACCCCTAATAAGGTAATTCTTAAGACAAACAAAGGTTATACCTCTGAGCACTTAGGTGGCTCAGTCAGTGTCTCACCTTCCTATGATAGAGCCCTGTGATGGGCTCCCTCCCTGCTCAGCAGGAGGCTGCTTCTCCCTCTTCATACCCCACTGTGGTCTCTTTGAAATAAATTAAAAATAAATAAAATCTTTAAAAAAAAAAAAGACAAAGAAGGTAATTCTTAAGACTGTACCAGATTGGTGCCTGCCAGGCAGCAGTATTGGCACAGGAACCTAGGCAGAGCCTTTGTATATAATCTTATATATAAAATTTCTTTCTAGTTAGAAACAAGGAAACCACAGTGAATGAATCAATTCCTTTAAAAGTCCTAAAAAAACAAAAAATGTCAACCTAAAATTCCATACCAAGAGAAAACATCTTTCAGAAATGAAGATGAGACAGGGCGCCTGGGTGGCTCAGTGGGTTAAAGCCTCTGCCTTCAGCTCAGGTCATGATTCCCAGGATCCTGGAATCGAGCCCCACATCAGGCTCTCTGCTCTGAGGAGAGCATGTTTCCTCCTCTCTCTCCCTGCCTGCCTCTCTGCCTACTTATGATTTCTTTCTGTCAAATAAATAAATAAAATCTTAAAGAAAAAAAAAACAAGAAATGAAGATGAGGCAATAGGAGAGTTAAGCGGTTGGGAAATGTTCTCCCCCTAAGAAACAACTAAGACAAAAACAATCATTTTAGTTTTCTGACAATCAACCAAAAATAAATGAGAAGCAATTAGTCATAGAAAGTTATTAACCTTTCTCTCTCTATTTTTTAAAAGATTTTATTTATTTATTTAATTGACACAGAGAGATCACAAGCAGGTGGAGAGGCAGGCAGAGAGAGAGGGGGAAGCAGGCTCCCCGCAGAGCAGAGAGCCCAATGCGGGACTCCATCCCAGGACCCCTGAGATCATGACCCGAGCCGAAGGCAGCGGCCCAACCCACTGAGCCACCCAGGTGCCCTAACCTTTCTCTTAAAACAGGAGAAATCTATGGCATTCTGGCACAGAAATGTTTTTTTCAATGATTCAATTAGTTGGGGAAAACTAAGTCCCATTAAATGCGGAATGACTGAAATCCTTCAAAGTGTATTTAGTAACCACAATAAAATTAAATTAGAAATTAAGAAGAGAAATTAATGGAAACCTCCAAATATCTGAAAATAAAAGATTTAATACTAATAAGCCATGCATCAAAGAAGAAATCACAATAAAGAAATAAGGAAATAATTTATACAGAGTAAGAATTAAAATACAGCATATCAATAGTCCTGGGATGTTGTGAAAGCACTGCTTTGTGGGAAATTCACAGCTTAAAATTCTAGCTAAGGAAGAAGAATATAAGATTAGTAACCTGAGTTTCTATCTTAAAAAACTAGAAAGAAATGAATAAATTAAAATTACAGCAATCAGAAAGAAGGAAATAAAAGATTAAGCAAAAAAATTAAAAATAATGTTAATGAAACCAAATGTTCAACCCTTTTTTTTTTTTAAAGATTTTATTTATTTATTTGACAGGCAGAGATCACAAGCAGGCAGAGAGGCAGGCAGAGAGAGAGGAGTAAGCAGGCTCCCCACCAAGCAGAAAGCCCGATGTGGGGCTCAATCCCAGGACCCTGAGATCATGACCTGAGCCAAAGGCAGAGGATTTAACCACTGAGCCACCCAGGTGCCCCCCAAATGTGCAATCTTTAAAAAAGAGTAATAAAACTGATAAACATTTAGGTAGACTGAACAAGACAGGAAGAAATACGACACAAATTACAAACAAGAAATAAACAAACATCACTGCCAATCCTATAGAAATGAAGAGGATCATGGGACGCCTGGGCAGCTTAGTTGGTTAAGTGTCTGCCTCATGGTTTCAGCTCAAGTTATGATCTTGTGGTCCTGAGACTGAGTCTCATGGCAGACTCCGCACATGGCGCAGAGTGTGCTTCAGATTTTCTCTCCCTTTGCCCTTTCCCCTGCTCATGCATGTGCTCTCTCAAACAAACAAACAAACAAACAAGTGTCTTAAAAAAGAAGAAATGAAAAGGATTGTAAGGAAATACCATGAGCAACACTTTGCCATCAAATCTGCAATATACATGAAATGGACAGTCTAAGAGACACAAATTACCAAAATGAATCAACAAATAGAAAAACTGGGATAGATCTGTAACAAAAGATTTAATCAGAAATTGAAAACTGTCACCCCAAAAAGCCCCTAGGTTTAAAATGCCTCACTGGTGAATCCTATCAAATTATAAAAAAGAAATAATACCAATCTTTCATAAACTCTTTCAGAAAACAGAGCTGAGGGGAACATTTCCCAGAGTATTTTATAAGGCCAGTAACTAGATTATGATTGTAGACACAAAATTCCTTAATACAGTATTAGCAAACTGAATCCAGGAGCATTAAAAAAAATAAAAAGATTATGTATCATGATCATGCAGAATTTCTCCCAAAATGCAAACCTGGCCTAATATCTGAGAATCAATTAATAGAACAGAATAAAGGAAAAAGTCTGTATTTTCATCTTAACTGAAACAAAACAATCAAATCAATCAATCATGATAAAAACAACAAACAAAATTAGGCTAGAGGGGAATTTCCTCATCCTGCTAAAGGATAACAATGTAAAACTTAAAAGCTAATGGAATTAAAGACTGATGGTTTTCCCTTCAGGATCAGAAAAAATGGAAAGCTGTCCTCTCTTACTACTTTTATTCAGTACTGTACTGGAGATTCTATAGCCAATGCAATAAGGGTAAAAAAAGAAAGTAAAGACACAGAAAAAGTCTTTAGACTGAGAAAGTAAGAATAAAAATGGTCTTTATTCACATATGATCTGTATGTGCAAATCTTAAATAACCTGTAAAACAAACAAAATCTCAAAATGGTATAACAAATGAAAGTATCTTGTAATTCTGGAGGTATATTAAAAAGAACTGCATTTTAATATATTAATAAGGAAGAATCTAGAACAGAAATTAAGAAAACAATTTCATTTACAGTAGAATAAAAAATGAAAAGACTTAGAAGTAAATTTAACAAAAGTAATGCAAGACTTGTACCTTGAAAATCATAAAAAACAGCTAAGAGAAATTAAAGAATATCTAAATAAACTGAGATAACTATATACATAGGTTGGAAGATTTAATACTGTAAAGAACTAAATTCTCTCCAAATTCGTCTACAGAGTCATTATATTCATCAGAATTTCAGCAAACATTTATGTAAAAATTGACAAGCTGACCCTAAAATTTATACAGAAACACAAAGAATCTATAATTGTCACAATTCTGAAAAAGAACAAAGTAGGAGGATTTAGCACAACCTAATTTTAAAAGCATACTCTAAAAGACAAATACTGTATATCTACTTATATGTGGAATCTAAAAAAGCCAAACTCATAGAAATATAGTAGAATGGTGGTTGCCAGAGCCTGGGGGAGGTGAGAGAAATGAAGAGATGTTTAAGAATAGAAACTTCTGCTTATCAGATGAATAAATTCTGGAGATCTAATGTACAGCATTGTGACTACAGTTAATAAAATTGTATTTATTACATACTTGGAAGTTGCTAAGAGAGTAAGCTTAACTATAATCCAAATCACCACAAGAAAAAAAAAAGATATTTAGGTAAGATGACTGAGGTGTTAGGAAACCTTGTAACAGTAACTTCACAAAATATGTGAATCAAACCATCACATTGTAAAATTTAAACTCACATATTCTACGTCAATTATACCTCAAAATCTAAAAAAAATTTATTCTAAAGCTACTATAATGAATATAGATGGTATGGGTGTAAGGATAGACAGATTAGAAATGCTATAAATTAATCTTTGCATTTGTGTTCATTTGGTTTTAAAGAAAAGCTCCAAGGACTACCACCTTGTTGGGTCAGTTGGTAGAACACGGGACTCTTAATCTATGGGTCGTGAGTTTGAGCCCCACACTGTATGTAGTGATCACTTAAGAAAAAGGGGGGGAGGTGCCTAGGTGGCTCAGTTAAATGTCCAACTGTTGATCCTGGCTCAGGTCTTGATCTCAGGCTTGGGAGTCAAAGCTCCTTGTTGGGCTCTATGCCACCCTAGAGCCCATTTAAAAAAACTCCAAGGAAACTCAACTGGAGGAAGGGAGCCTTGCACCAAATGGTGCCTGGACACATGAATACCTATATGTATATATCAGAGGTATACCTTATAACACAATATACACAAAAGTTAACTCAAACAATGGTCCATATACTTCTACTTAAAATATTAAGCTATTAAACTTCTAGAATAAAATACAGAAGAAAATCTGGGGTTAGGCAAAACGTTCACAGATAAATCAAAAGCACATACAGAAAAGAAAATGAAATACAAGACTTCATTCCAATTGAAAACTTTTGTTTTTCAAAAGGTATCATTAAGAAAATGAAAACAAAGCCAAAGGCATAAAAACACTTCAAATTATTTATGTAATAATAATTTGTATCAAGCATATAAAAGTACTCCTACAAAAACCCTCTCATTAATGATTAAGAACAGATAAAATCAGTAAAGGATAGAAAAGACCTGAACACTAACAAATGATTTTGACCTAAAATCAAAAGCACAGTATGTAGTTTTGCCTGAGTAAATAGAACACTTATCTAGACTACAATATGGGTCATAAAACAAATCTTAACAAATTTAAAACCATTCAAATTATACACAGTATATTCTCTGACTACAATGGAATTAAATTAGAAATCAGGAACAGAAAGATCTCAGATATTTGTAAACTAAATACTACACTTCTAAATAAACCATAGGTCAAAGAAACAAGTCAAAAAGGAAATTAGAAAGCATTTTGAGATGAATGAAAATGGAAACACAACATACTAAAAGTAAGGCGATACAGCTAATGCAGTACTAACAGAGAGATTTATAGGAATAAATTCCAATATTAGAAAATAGGCCTTAAATCATTGTCTCACTTTTCACCTTGAGAAAAGCAGAGAAAATGAAACCCAAATTAAGAAGTAACAAGGAGGGACGCCTGGGTGGCTCAGTTGGTTAAGCGGCTGCCTTCGGCTCAGGTCATGATCCCAGTGTCCTGGGATCAAGTCCCACATTGGGCTCCTTGCTCGGCAGGGAGCCTGCTTCTCCCTCTGCCTCTGCCTGCCTCTCTGTCTGCCTGTGCTCGCTCTCTCTCCCTCTCTCTCTCTGATAAATAAATAAAATCTTAAAAAAAAAAAAAAAGAAGTAAAAAGGAAATAATAGATCAAAAATCAATGTAACAGAAAACAGAAAAATAGAGAAGTTCACTGTAACCAAAATCTCATTTTTTTTTCTTTTCAAATTTTATGTAAATTCTAGTTATCATACAATGCAATATTGGTTTCAGGAGTAGAATTCAGTGGTGCATCTATTAACATATAACAAACAGTGCTCATCAAAACAAGCACCTTCTGATACCCATCACTAATCTAGCCCATTCTTCCCCCACCTCCATCCATCAACCTTCAGCTTGTTCTCTTAGAGTCTCTTACGGTTTGTTTCCATCTCTTTTTCTATCCCCCACCCCATATACTCCTCTGTTTTGTTTCTTGAACTCAACATATGAGTGAAATGGTATTTGTCTTTTTTGGACTTATTTCACTTAGTATGTATACTCTACCTCCATCCATATCCTTGCCAATGACAAGATTTCATTCATTTTATGCCTGAGTAATATTCCATTGTATAGATACATACCACTTTTTTTTTTTTAAATCTCTTCACTAATCAATAGACATTTGGGCTCTTCCCATAGGTTGGTTACATGAACCCCTTAGAATCTGTATTTTTGTAACCTTTGGTTAAATACCTAGGAGTAGAATTGCTGGATTGTAGGGAGTTCTATTTTTAACTTTTTGAGGAACCTCCATACTGTTCTTCAGAATGGCTGCACCAGTTTGCATTCCCACCAACAGTACAAGAGAGTTCTCCTTTCTTTGCATCCTAATCAACATCTGTTGTTTCTTGTGTTGTTAATTTTAGTCACTCTGACTGGTGTAAGGTCATATGCCATCACGGTTTTCATTTGTATTTCCCTGATGATGAGTGATGTTGAGCATCTTTTCATGTGTCTGTTAGTCATCTGGATGTCTTTTTCTTTTTTTAACTTGGAATTGTCAATTTTTTTTTAAAATTTCTTATAAACATATATTTTTATCCCCAGGGGTACAGGTCTGTGAATCACCAGGTTTACACACTTCACAGCACTCACCAAAGCACATACCCTCCCCAATGTCCATAATCCCACCCCCTTCTCCCAAACCCCCTCCCCCCAGCAACCCTCAGTTTGTTTTGTGAGCTTAAGAGTCACTTATGGGTTGTCTCCCTCCCAATCCCATCTTGTTTCATTTATTCTTCTCCTACCCATTTAAGCCCCCATGTTGCATCACCACTTCCTCATATCAGGGAGATCATATGATAGTTGTCTTTCATGAATGTCTTTTTTGAAAAAGTGTCTATTCATGTCTTCTGCTCATTTCTTAACTGGGTATAACCCTGGTTTTTGGGTGTTGAGTGTTGAGCTTGTTAAGTTTTTTTTGTAGATTTTGGATACTACCCTTTTATCAGATACGTCATTTGCAAATACCTTCTCCCATTTGATAGGCTGCCTTTTAGTTTTGTTTCTGCCGCTATGCAGATTTTTATCTTGATGAAGGCCCAATAGTTCATCTTAAGCTTTTGTTTCTCTCGCCTCCTGAAATGTGTCTAGTAAAAAGCTGCTAAAGCTGAGACTGAAGAGGTTGCTGCCTCTGTTTTCCTCTAAGATTTTGATGATATCCTGTCTTCGTTTAGGGCTTTCATCCATTTTAAGTTTATGTTTGAGTATGCTATAAAAAAGTGGTCTGGTTTCATTTTTTTGCAGGTTGCTGCCCAGTTTTCCCAACAAAATTTGTTGAAGAGACTTTTACCCATTGGATATATTTTTTCTGCTTTGCCAAACATTAATTGACCATATAGCTGTAGGTCCATTTCTCTGATTTTCTATTCTGTTCCATTGATCTATATGTGTATTTTGTGCCAGTACCATACTATCTTGATGAATACAACTGTGTAATATAGCTTGAAGTCTGTAATCATGATGCCTCTGGCTTTTCTATTCTTTACCAAGACTGCTTTGGCTATTAGGGATCTTCTGCGGCTCCATACACATTTTAGGATTTAGTTCTGGAAAAATGCTGTTGGTATAGTAATAGGGATTGCATTAAATGTGTAGATTGCTTTGGATAGTACATTTTAACAATGTTTGTTCTTCCAATCCATGAGCACGGAATATTTTTCCAATTCTTTGTGTCCTCTTCAATCTCTTTCACAAGTGTTTTGTAGTTTTAAGAATGTACATATTTTATCTCTTCGATTAGGTTTATTCCTAGGTATCTTATTGTTTTTTGTGCAACTGTAAATGTAATTGATTCTTTGATTTCGTTTTCTGTGTCTTCATTATTGGTGTATAGAAATGCAACAGATTTCTGTACATTGATTTTATATCCTGTGACTTTGCTAAATTTGTTTATCAGTTCTAACAATTGGGGGGGGTCCTTCAAGGCTATATAGAGTATCACGTCATTTGTAAAGAGAGTTTGACTTCTTCCTTGCCATTTGTATGCCTTTCATTTCTTTTTTGTTGTCTGACTACTGAGGCTAAGACTTCCAATACTATGTTAAATGGTAATGGTGAGAGTGGACATCCCTCTTTTATTCCTAACTGTACAAGGAAAGCTCTCAGTTCTTCCCCATTGACATATTAGCTGAGGATCTTTCGTATATGGCCTTTATAATGCTGAGATATGTTCCATCTATCCCTACTTTTTTCAACTTTATTTATTTGAAAGGAGAAGTGAGAGAGAGAGACAAGGAGATGAGTGGGGATAGTGGCAGAGGGCTAGGGTGAAGCAGACTCCCCACTAAGGAGGGCAATGCGGGGCTTGATTCCAGGACTCTGGGATCTTGACCTGAACTGAAGGCAGATGCTTAATCGACTGAGCCACCCAGGCACCCCTTATTGAGGGTTTTCCTCAAGAATGGATGCTGTTGGGGTGGCTTAGTCAGTTAAGTGACTGCCTTAGGCTCAGGTCATGATCTCAGGGTCTTGGGATCAAACCTTGTATGGGGCTCCTTATTCATCGAGAGCCTGCTTTCCCCTCTCCCTCTGCCCCTCCCCTTCTCATGCTAACATGTTCTTGCAAATAAATTAAAAATCTTAAAAAAAAAGAAAAAAAGAATGGATGTTATATTTTGTCAAATGCTTTTTCTATATCTACTGATATGATCATAATGTTCTTATGCTTTCTTTTATTAATGTGGTATATCATGTCAGTGGATTATGAATACTGAATCATTCTTGGAGCCCAAGAATAAATCATATTTGATCATGAAATAGGTGAATAATTATTTTATGTAGTTTAGATGTGATTTGCTAGTATCTTTAGAATTTTTGCATCCATGTTAATCAGGTATATTGGCCTGTAATTCTCCTTTTTAATGGGGTCTTTGTTTTTTGAATGAACATAATGTTGGCCTCATAAAAGGAGTTTGGAAGTTTTCCTTCCATTTCTATTTTTTTCTAAAGATTTATTTATTTTAGAGAGGAGTGAGCGAGCACATGGGTGAGGGGGAAGGACAGAGAGAAGGAGAGAAAAAGCAGACTCCTCGCTGAGTGTGGAGCCTGATGCCAGGCTCAATCCCAGGAACCTGAGATCAATGACCCAAACCAAAACTAAGTCAGATGTTTAACGAACTGAGTCACACAGGTGCACCTTCCATTTCTATTTTTTGGAATAACTTGGGAAGAATAGGTATTAAACTCTTCTTTAAATGTATGGTAGAATTCCCCTGTGAAGGTATCTGGTGCTAGACTTTTGTTTTGGGAGATTTTTTTTTTTTTTTTTTTTTTTTTAAACAATTTGTTCTTTTTTTTTTTTTTTTTTTTAAAGATTTTATTTATTTATTTGTCAGAGAGAGAGAGAGCAAGAGCGAGCACAGGCAGACAGAGTGGCAGGCAGAGGCAGAGGGAGAAGCAGGCTCCCTGCGGAGCAAGGAGCCCGATGTGGGACTCGATCCCAGGACGCTGGGATCATGACCTGAGCCGAAGGCAGCTGCTTAACCAACTGAGCCACCCAGGCGTCCCAGTTTTGGGAGATTTTTAATTACTGATTCAATTTCCTTGCTGGTCATGTTCAAATTTTCCAATTCTTTCTTTTTTCAGTTTTGGTAATTTGTATGTTTCTAGGAATTTGTCCATTTCTTCCAGATTGCCCAGTTTGTTAGCATATAATTTTTTCTAATATTCTCTAATGATTATTTGTATTTCTGTGGTGTTGGTTGTGATCTTTCCTCCTTCATTTGTGAATTTATTTGGGTGTGCACGGCTAGGGGTTTATCAATTTTTTAAAAAAATCAGCTCTTAGTTCTGTTGATCTGTTCTACTGTATTTTTGTTTCTCTATCATTTATTTCTGCTCCATTCTTTACTATTTCTCTGCTTCTGCTGGCTTTGGGCTTTATTTGCTGTTCCTCTTTTAGTACCTTTAGGTGTAAGGTTAGTTGCATATTTGAGAATTTTCTTGCTTTTTGATGTAGGCTTGTGTTGCAGTATACTTCATTCTTAGGACTCACTTTGCTGCAACCCAAAGATTTGACTGTTATGTTTTCATTTTCATTTTCTTTTCATGCACTTTTAAAATTTCTTGATTTCCTGATTAACTCATTCATTCCTTAGTAGGATGTTCTTCAATCTCCACGTATTTGTGGTCTTTCCAAATTTTTTCTTGTGTTTGACTTCAAGTTTCATAGTATTTTGGTCTGAAAATATGCATAGAATGTTCATTATCCTTTTGTACTTACTCAGAGCTGATTTGTGAGCCAGTATGTGATTTATCCTAGAGAATGTTGTAAGTGCACTCTAAAACAATGTGTTCTGCTGCTCTAGGATTAAATGTTCTGAATGTATCTATTAAGTCCATCTGGTAGAGTGTGTCTTTCAAAGCCCTTGTTTCCTTCTTGATTTTCTGCTTAGAAGACCTGTTCATCTAACACCCCATTGCTGTAAGTAGGGTGTTGAAGCCCCCTACCATTAGTGTATTATTATCAAGGAGTATCTTTATGTTTGTTATTAGTTGATTGATATATTTGCATGCTCCCAAATTGAGAGCATATATACATATAATTTTTAGATCTTCTTGATGGACAGACCCCTTAATTATGAAACAATGCCCTTCTATATCTCTTCTTACAGTCTTTGCTTTAAAATCTGGTTTATCTGATATAAATATGGCTACTCAGGCTTTCTGTTTATGTCCATCAGCATGACAGATTATTCTCCCTTCGCTCACTTTCAACCTGCAGGTGTCTTTAGGTATGAATCTCTGTCTTTTTTTCCAAATATGGTCCACACCCAGGGTACAGCCCAACACAGGACCTGCACTCACAACTGTGAAATTAAAAATCACATGCTCAACTGACTGAGCCACCCAGGCACTCCCTAAAATGCATTTCTTGTAGGTGGCATATAGACTGGTCTTATTTTTTATCTGGTATCCTTTGTCTTTTAATTGGAGAATTTAGGGGCGCCTGGATGGCTCAGTGGGTTAAGCCACTGCCTTCAGCTCAGGTCATGATCTCAGAGTCCTGGGATCGAGTCCCGCATGGGGCTCTCTGCTGAGCAGAGAGCCTGCTTCCCTCTCTCTCTCTCTGCCTGCCTCTCCATCTACTTGTGATTTCTCTCTGTCAAATAAATAAATAAAATCTTTAAAAAAAAAAATTGGAGAATTTAGTCTATTTACATTCAGGTTGATTACTTAAAGATATGAATTTAGTGCCATTCTACTATTTGTAAAGATGGTGCTTCTGCTGATGTTCTGTTCCTTTCTAGTCTGTTACTTTTGTTCTTTCTCCCCCCACTAAGAGATTCCTCTCTAATATTTCTTGTAAGACTGGTTTAGGGGCCACAAACTCCTTTAGTTCTTGTTAGTCTAGGAGCCTCTTTATCTCTCCTTCTATTCTGAGTGATAGCCGTGCTGAATACATTATTTTTGGCTGCGTATTTCCCCCATTAGGTGTAAGGTTCAGTATACTGAATTCAGTATACTGAATATATTCTGCCATTTTCCCCTGGCCTGCCACAGTCCTGTGGACAGATGTGCTTCAAACCTAGCATGGCTTCCCTTGTAGGTTAAGGATATTTTTAACGTGTTGCTTTCAGGACTCTGTCTTTGTATATGTATTTTGTGAATTTAGCTATGATATATTTAAGTGATGGCCAGCTTTTGTTGAATTTAATAGGACTTCTCTGTGCTGCTTGGATTTTGATGTCTGTGTCATTCCCCAGATTAGGAAAGTTTTCAGCTATAATTTGCTCAAATAAACCTTCTGCCCCTTTTTCTCTTTCTTCACCTTCTGGGACATCTATGATATGAATGCTATTACATTTTAAGAAGTCACTTAGTTTCCTGAGTCTTCCTTTGTGATCCAATACCCTCATCACTTCAGTTTCATTATTTTCCATAATTTTATCTTTTATGTCACAGATTTAGTCCTCTGATTCATCCACCCTCATTGTTATGACATCTATTTGGGTTTGGACATTAGTTATAGCATTTTAAATTTTGGCTTGACTAGATTTTTGGTTGCTTATCTCTGCAGTAAGTGATTCTCTAGTGTCTTCCATACTTTTTTCAAGCTGAGCTAGTATCTTATAATTGTTGTTTTAAATTCTAGTTCAAATATTATTTGTATCTGTATTAATTAAATCCCTGGCCATTACTTCTACTTCCTGTTCTTTCTTCTTGGGCGAATTCCTCCATCTTGTCATTTTCTTCAGGAAAACAAATCTAGATCCTAGGAGTGTTTTGTTCTGCATGTTAAAGAAAGCTAGATCTTGGGGGTGCCTGGGTGGCTCAGTGGGTTAAAGCCTCTGCCTTCGGCTCAGGTCATGATCCCAGGGTAATGGGATCGAGCCCCATATAGGGCTCTCTGCTCAGTGGGGAGCCTGCTTCCCCTTCTCTCTCTCTGCCTGCCTCTCTGCCTACTTGTGATCTCTGTCTGCCAAATCAATCAATCAATCTATCTATCTTTTTAAAAAATTTTTTAAAAAATAAAAAAATTAAAAAAAAAAAGAAAGAAAGCTAGATCCAAAAGATACAATTAATATACATACAAAAATATGGGTGCCTGAGTGACTCAGTCGGCTCCACGTCTGACTTCAGCTCAGGTTATGATCTCGGGGTCCTAGGACCAAGCCCTGCACTGGACTCCCTGCTCAGTGGGGGAGTCTACTTTTCCCTCTCCCTCTGCCCCTCAATCCTACTCACGCTCTCTCAAATAAGTAAAATCTTTTTTTTTTTTTAGATTTTATTTATTTATTTGACAGACAGATTGTAAGTAGGCAAGAGAGGCAGGCAGGGAGAGAGAGGAGAAAGCAGGCTCTCTGCAGAGCAGAGAGCCCGAGGTGGGGCTCGATTCCAGGACCCTGGGATCATGACCTGAGCCAAAAGCAGAGGCTTTAACCCACTGAGCCACCCAGGTGCCCCTCAAATAAATAAAATTTTAAGAAAAATGTTTTCATCACAAGAAAAAACATTAAAAAAATTTTTTTAATGCAAATTAAAAAGATTAAGAAAATTTTAAAAATAGGTCTTTCATTCATTTTTGTATATGGTGTAAAAATATGGTCCAGTTTCATTCTTCTCCATGTCGTTGCCCAGTTTTCCCAACACCATTTGTTGAAGAGACTGTCCTTTTTCTGCTGGATAGTCTTTCCTGCCTTGTTGAAGGTTAGCTGACCACAGAGTTAAGGGTCCACTTCTGGGTTCTGATGATCTATGTGCCTGTTTTTGTGCCAGTACTATACTGTCTTGTTGATTATAGCTTTGTAATATACCTCGAAGTCCAGAATTGTGATGCCACCAGCTTTGGTTTTGTTTTTCAATATTCCTTTGGCTATTTGGATTTGTATATTACATTGTATGGTTCCATACAAATTTTAGG
Source organism: Mustela putorius furo (assembly GCF_011764305.1). Taxonomy (NCBI): domain Eukaryota; kingdom Metazoa; phylum Chordata; class Mammalia; order Carnivora; family Mustelidae; genus Mustela; species Mustela putorius. Next base: position 105,208,986 of record NW_025421987.1, on the reverse strand, counting down.
ATTATTTGTTCCAGCTTTGTAAAAAACTTGATGGTATTTTGGTCTTATGTAAACATTGCTCTAGGCAGCAAAAACATTTTAACAATATTTGTTCTTCCAATCCATGAGCATCGAATGTTTCTCCATTACTTTGTGTCTTCCTCAATTTCCTTCATGAGTGTTCTAACAAACCAAAAGACAACCAACAGAATGGGAGAAGATATTTGCAAATGTCCTATCAGATAAAGGGCTAGTAACCAAAATCTATGAAGAACTTCTCAAACTCGACACCCAAAGAACAAATGATCTAATTGAGAAATGGGCAGAAAACATTTCTCCAAAGAAGATAATACAAATGGCCAAGAGAAACATAAAAAATGGTCAACATCACTCAACATTAGAAAAATACAGAGGTGCCTGGGTGGCTCAGTGGGTTAAGCCTCTGCCTTCGGCTCAGGTCATGATCTCAGGGTCCTGGGATTAAGCCCCACAACAGTCTCTCTGTTCAGCGGGGAGCCTGCTTCCCCCTCTCTCTCTACCTGCCTCTCTGCCTACTTGTGATCTCTCTCTGTCAAATAAATAAATATTAAAAAAAAAAAAAAGAAAAATACAAATCAAAATCAAGAAGATACTATCTCATACCGGTCAGAATGGCCAAAATTAACAAGTCAGGAAAGGACAGATGTTGGCAAGGATACAGAGAAAGGGGAAATCTCTTACACTGTGTAAGGGAATGCAAGCTGGTGTAGCCACTCTGGAAAACAGTATGGAGGTTCTTCAATAAGCTGAAAATAGAGCTTACCTACCCTAGTTGAACAACTGCACTACTTGGTATTTATCCCAAAGACAGAAATGTAATGATCTGAAGGGGTATCTGTACCCTAGTGTTTACAGTAGCCAAACTATGGAAACTGGCCAAGTGTCAACAACTGATGAATAAAGACGACACAGGGACACACACACACACACACACACACACACATATATATATGGAATACTAGTCAGCCATCAAAAAGATGAAATCTTGGGGCGCCTGGGTGGCTCAGTGGATTAAGCTGCTGCCTTCGGCTCAGGTCATGATCTCAGGGTCCTGGGATCAGAGTCCCACATCAGGCTCTCTGCTCAGCGGGGAGCCTGCTTCCTCCTCTCTCTCTGCCTGCCTCTCTGCCTACTTGTGACCTCTCTCTGTCAAATAAATAAATAAAATCTTAAAAAAAAAAAAGATGAAATCTTGCCATTTGCAATGACATGGTATTACGCTAAATGAAGTCAATCAGAGAAAGGCAATTATCATATAACCTTACTCATATATGGAACTTAAGAAACATAACAGAGGATCATAGGGGAAGGAAGGAAAGAAATATAAGAAGAAATTAGAAACAGGTACAAACCATAAGACTCTCTTTACCAAAGGAAACAAGCTGAGGGTTGGTGGAGAGGAGGAGGTGGGGGGGGGAATGGGGTAACTAGGTGATGGACATTAAGGAAGGCATGTGATATAATGAGCACGAAAGACTGAAGAATCAATGAACTCTACCTTTGAAATTAATACTACACTGCATGTTAATTAATTGAATTTAAACAAACAAAAAAAAGGAAGCTAGATCCTATCGTTCCCAAAGCTAAAGCTTTCTAGCACTCTATGATCAACAGACTTCAGATGGGTAGGGGTTTTGTGCTGGTCTTTTCAAGGAGGGGCTCGATACTCTGGATTCTCAGGGGGACTTGACCTAGTAAAGATGCACTTGTAGAATTGTGGGGGTGTGTGTGCAGGATTTGGTTTACATGACTCAGGCCTCCCTTTGGTGGCGCTGTTTTTCTCACTGAGGTTGGTTAGTGCTTGTGGGTGTGGGGTGGAAATGGTGTTACCCTGTTGTCTCAGGAGAGCAGAGCTCAAGCCAGCTACTCCTCAGGAAGCCCTTATAGAGGAGCAAACAATCACCCCTCCTGTGTCCCCAGGTTCCATCAGATCCCATCAGTCTCTCTTTGCCTGAGCTCTCCACATGTCAGCCGGCACCACACTCTTGTGTTTTACCTCAGGTGAAGTTGTGTTTTAAAACCCCAAACTTCAGAGACCACTCTCCCTCCCCCAGGCAGGGACCTGTGCTGATCTGGAGGAGGGTCTTGTGCTGTGGCCAGTGCTGGCTGGTCCCAGAAAATAGTCAGCTGAACACGCAGTAGTTAGGAGTTTATGGTAAGCTGGAGCACAAACCTGGAGCCAAGGTTTGTTGCTCTGATGTGGTGTCTTTGTTCCTATGTTGGGGAAGGGGGCAGATCAATGGCACCTGTACCAAATGTACTCCAAGTAGGGAAACTTTCTCTCTGTGTGACCTAGGGTATCCTCAGATTATGCTGCCTACTCATGGGTCTCTGCCCTCCCTCCCTACAGAAGCACCACTAAGGCAGGCATGACTCTGTGATGGCAGGCTTCTAAAACTTCAGATTTTACGCTCTGCTGCTTATAATACCATGTAGTAGTCTCCATAAGCAGGGATCCCTCCCCCCTGCAGCACCCATAGTTCTTATATCCCCCAAATCAACTCTTCAGAGTTCCTACCTTCCATAATTCTACTTGTAAGACTTGCAGTTTTGTTCTCTCAGTCCTCAGATTAATTTCTTGAGTGTTCATAATGATTTGATATTTATCTATCTATGTTCAAGGGAGGAGGCAAGCTTAAGGTTCCCCTATTCCTCCACCGTCTTAACAACTCCTCCCCAAATCTCAATTTTTAAGAAAAATAAATACAATTGATACAAGAGATGTGAAACCACAAATATTATAAACAACTTTATGCTGACAGTTGTGGGATATAATTTAATAACTTGGATCAATGTATCATTTTCTTGTAATATATAAAATGAACAGCCTTGTATCTATTAAAGAAATTTATTTTGCACTTCAAAACATCCTTATAATGAAAATTCTAGGTCCCAATGGTATAATACCTATCTGAAGAAAAATAGTAACAATACTATTAAACTCTTCCAGAAAATTAAAAAGGAGAAAATACACTGCAAATCATTAAAAAAAGCCAGCATTACCGTGGTTCAAAAGCAGTCAGAGACATTTGATAAAAACAAAAAAGTTAAGAGATATATCTCTCTTGAGCAAAGAAGCAAAATTCTTAGGAAAATTCAGGAAATCATATGCAACAATATATAGAAAGAATAATACAACAGGACTATGAGGAATTTATCTCAAGAATTTAAGGCTAACATTTGAAATTCAACTAACTCGATTCATATTAATAGTCTTAGAGAAGAAAAACTGCATATACTGATCTCAACAGATGTAGAAAAGCATCTGACAAAATTCAAGACCCATTTCTAATTAAAAACCTCCAGAAAAGAATAGAAGGGAAATTTCCTCAACGTGATAAAGGGCATCTATGAAAAACTTACATTTAACAGTCTTAATGATGAAAGACTTTTTGCTTAGTGAAAAAAGTCAAATAAAGACAAAAATAACAAAAATCAGGAGCACATATTGTACAATTCCATTTTTATGAAATCCTTAAAAGTGTAAACAAATCAGTTAGCAAATCAAGAACTGCTTAAGGATGGAAGTGGGGGAGACTGGCAAGGTTGGGAGGAATTACAAAATGGCAAGAGAAAATTTCTGAGGATGATGGATATATTCATTATCTTGCCTGTAGTAGTTTTAAAACTACACACACACACACACACACACACACACACATACATCAAAACTCATCAACTTACGCACTTCACTCTTGTCTGATACCAACTCTTTTTGTATTTCTGGGCCCAATTTGAATACGGGGCATGGGTTTCCCCTCCGTGCACGAGCGCACGCAGGCGCACACACACACACACACACACACACACACACACACCAATAGTACCTGCTAGTTTCTGAGAATTCATCTCAATTCTGACACTCTCTACCTAAACACAGCATCAGATTCCACAGAAAAAGGGCTCAGTCCTACAAGACTGTCCTCTACTCCCCCAATTTAGATGGCAGTCTGAAGCCCAGGCTTTTGTCACCTATGCTTCTGACCCGTGGGCTACAGATTGGAGGTTCCAACCACCTGCTCCTTAGGTTTGTTTTTGTTTTTTGTTTAAGATTTATTTAAGAGGGAAAGACAGAGAGAACACAAGAGCAAGCAGAAGGGAGAGAGAATTACCAGTGGACTCTGTGCTGACTATAGAGCCTAACTCAATCTCACCACTATGAAATCACCCTGAACCAAAACCAAGAGTCAGATGCTTAACCAACTATGCCACCCAGGCAACCTCTCCTTAGATTCTTTTAATATGCTAGAGTGGCTCACAGAATTCAGGGAAACAATTAGTCACATTTACCAATTCATTAAAGGATATGATAAAGAATTTGAATCAACAGTCAGATTAAGAGATACATAAGGCAATGCGCAGGAAAGGTGAACAGAGCTTTTAAGCCCTCTTCAGGTGTGTTATTCTCCTCGCATCTATATTTGTTCAACAACCCAGAAGCTCTCTGAACCCAATCCTACAGGTCTTTATGGAGGCTTCACTGCTTCATTATTAACTATGTCACAGCAAACAGCTGATTCAATCTCCAGCCCTCCTCCACTCCTCAGAGCCTGGGGGTAGGACTGAAAGTTCCAAATGACCAAATATGTATTTCTTATAAATAACTATATCACATCGTGTAATTTGTTTTATGTAAATTAAACCTCTACCAAGTTGTAATTAAAAAAAAAAAAAAGACTGCATGAGAGGTATGTGGAAGAACTTTTATTTTTAAAAATTAATTTTTCAGGGGGTACCTGCGTGGCTCAGGCAGTTCATGATCTCAGGGTCCTGGGATCAGGTTTCCTGCTCAACAGGCAGTCTTCTTCTCCGTCTCCCTACTCTTATGTACACTCACTCTCTCAAAAATAATTAAAATTTTTTAACAATTCAAAAAATTAATTTTTCAATAATTCATAGAATGTGTAGTTTATGCATAAAAGAGGATATTAAACTCTAAATATTCCATACTCGAAGTAAAGGCGTTGGCTCTATTTTTTTTTAAGGTGAAATAAAGTAGTTTTCAGATAAACAAAAATTAGAATAGGCTGAAGTAAAATGGTAACAGAAACTCAAGTATGAGAGCTGAATATAGTAAATTTGTAAATATAAACAGTTCTGTTTTCTTATTTTTAAGTTTCCTAAAAAGACAGGTGGTTTTTACTTTTTTAATTGGTTGAAATATTTGCCCAAATTACAGATATCTCCAACTTTAAGATGTGTGTGTGGGGGGAGGTATGTGTCCCTCTCAGGTTGTACAGTCTCTCTCAGTATCTTTTTTAAAATCAGTTATTGAACAGAATTTCCCGGTGTATTTTCATCTTCCAGGTTTTTTCCTAAAAGTTCCATTACCCATTAAGGAGGTTCAGTGCAAGTTTATTAAACTTGCCTAAATTTCCTAATAATATGGAAGATAACCACAAATTACTAGATAACAAACAACTATTTTCTGGGTTGTTGAGTAGCGCACCATATTTTTTTTCCTTCTTGCTTTTTGATCCTCTTCACCCATTTCTCCCACCCATCCTGACTCGGGCAAGCACCAATCTGTTCTCTGTATCTATGATCTTGCTTTATTGTTTCAAGAGTCCATATATATCACAATATTTATCTTTTTCTGCCTGACTTATTTTACTTAGCATAATGCTCTTAAGGTCCATCCATATTGTTGCAAATGGCAAGATCTCATTTTTTTTTTAAGATTTTATTTATTTATTTGAGAGAATGAGTGAGAGAGAGCACGAGAGAGGAGAAGGTCGGAGGGAGAAGCAGACTCCCCAAGGAGCTGGGAGCCCGATGCGGAACCTGACTCTGGAAGTCCGGGATCATGACCTGAGCCGAAGGCAGTCGCTCAACCGAGCCACCCAGGCGCCCAAGATCTCATTATTTTTTAATGGCTGAATAATATTCCATTGTATATATACAAGCACATATACAATTTCTTTATCCACTCCTCCATCTATTAGTTGTTTGTATATCTTGGCTGAAATAAATAATGTTGCAAAGAACACAGGGGTGCATATATCTTTTTGAGTTAATGTTTTATTCTTCTTTGAATCAATACCAAGATCAAAACATCTTTTTATGTTTTGAATTAAAACAAAATGTTTAAGTTAAAATATCAAAATTACATTTTTTCTTTTTTAAAAAATAGATTTCCTTGTTTTAACTAACTTCAAATTAACTGGCCAGTTAAAATCTCAAATGTGTCTAAAAATAGTTCTTCTATTTATTATCTGTGTCTATCTACCTAAACATATCATATCCTATCGTGCCTAATTAACAGAAAGTAATGAGTATATGTATATGATTCATTCATTGTGAAATACGCTGTTCAATAATGTATCAGTAATCTTTTTTTTTTTTTTAAAGATTTTATTTTTTATTTATTTGACAGAGAGAAATCACAAGTAGATGGAGAGGCAGGCAGAGAGAGAGAGAGAGAGAGGGAAGCAGGCTCCCTGCTGAGCAGAGAGCCCGATGCGGGACTCGATCCTAGGACCTTGAGATCATGACCTGAGCCGAAGGCAGTGGCTTAACCCACTGAGCCACCCAGGCGCCCAATAATGTATCAGTAATCTTAAAATTCAGAGGAAGATATACTAAACTTGTTTGTCCTGGAATATGACAAGAATACTTTGTAAATGCTTTGTTTCTATTTTCATCTGTATAGCTGAAGGTACAGAAGAGCTCTTGATTATTTACAGAGGTGCCCTTTTCTGTCACAGAGCTATTTTTAAAAGACTGTTGGGTTAATCTGACCACAGAACAAGATGAGTATCACAGGCATGAAGTAGGGTATTAATTTTTTTTTCAAATACCAAGACAATTACATTTTCCTAAGGCCATATTAACTTTATAATATCATATTAATTACTATTCCATTAGTACAAATGTAAGTACATTGAATGCCTCTGTATATGTTCTGAATTTGCAAGTGTGGTAGTGATACAATTTCCTTCGCAACAACAGTATGATATTTATTTAGCCTTTATAGACAAAACTATTTACTGGAAAACAAAGCAAGTAATTAGGGAGTTTCATATTTTTATAATTACCTAGTACTACAAAGAAGCAATCAATTATTTAAGTGAAAAATCTAGAGTGATTTATAAAATTCCTTACCGGTATCTATGAACAAATATACCCTTAAAAATAGAGTTCATCATATTTTCAATTTCATCCTGGTTTTCCTGTAGCTGAAATGAAAAGAAAAAAATTAAATCCTGATTTTATCTGAAATGTACAGTTTCAGTTATTTTTAATTACTGGTTCTTCTCATTCTTGGTAATTATCAATGCTTTTTCTAACTTATTATTCAACAGATAATCAGAAATTACAAGTACTCTTGTATTACTTCAACAGCTGTTATACCGACTTTAGAACCTCTTTGTCTCTCTTTACATATACACGCAATGACTAACAAGGAGTGGTGTGGCTAACTGTGGCCAGATTCCAATCCCCAAAATATGACCTGCTTTGGGAAAAAGCTTCAATTTCTATACCTCTTCCAACAAAGTCAGGTCCCTGGCTTGTTTTGCCTCTCTTGGTAATAGGTCAGCCTTAATTATGATATTTGCCACTGTAAAAGAAACTTACTCTTCTATCTGAAGTATCCAAAGAGTACTCTCCAAATGTTTAGTCCATAACTAAGAGTAGGCCAAGTTCCCAATATAGATGGCAAGCAAAAGATAGGAAGGATCTTTGCCATTAGTGATGGAATGCAGCAACACAATTAAACAGTTCAGCAATGATAAAAAATTCAGGCAATATTACTGATTAGAATTAAAGCTTGAGCTTATTCATTGCTCAACAGGAATAATAGCACTGATACAAAATTATATCCCAAGTGGTATTTCTTATTATACTTTGTTCTGTGGCAATATTCAGTGAAGTATTTGCTTTTAGGCGCGCCTCAGTGTCTCAGTTGGTTAAGTGGCTGCCCTCGGCTCAGGTCATGATCCCAGGGTCCTGGGATCCAGTCCTGTATCGGGCTCCCTGTTCAGTGGAGAGCTTGCTTCTCCCTCTCCCTGCTGCTCTGCCTACTTGTGCTCTTTCTCTCTCTGTCAAATAAATAAACAAATCTTTAAAAAAAAAAAAAAAGGAAATATTTGCTTTTATTACATATAGGAATGTGAGAACAAAATACTTTCTGACTTACTCTTTTGCTGTATGCTTTATTTTAGGTTTATGGAAATAAGATTGGGAATACTTACATATTAAACCATCAAATTACTGTATCATACTGTAAGTTTTAAAAATTACTTTTGCTGTATTTGTTACATAAAAAATTAATTCATAAGAGGCATACAGTTTGGTTAGTAGTACTTACTGATGCACAATTCCAAAATTTACTTTCACAATATTTCAAGTGTGGTATGTATAATTTTAACTGTGTTCCTTAGAAATCCATATAATGGAAGTCCTGATGCCCTAGTACACCTCAAACCTTACTTGAAAATAGGATTGTGGCAAAAGTAATTAGTTCAGATGGTGTCATTCTAGAGTAGGGTGGGCCTCCAATCCAAGATGATTGGTATCTTTAAAGAAAGGATAAATTTAGAGACAAACACACATAAAGTCATGGAGAAACTGGAGTTATCTTCAACTTCTAGCTTGCAAAACTGTGAGACGATAAATTTCTGTTCTGTAAGCCACTCAGTTTGTGGTATCTGTGATAGCAATCTTAACACCCTCATACAGTATGGGCAATAATTTAGGCATAGGTTTGCTGTTTCCTAATGTCTATTATAACCCATTATTCATTGATAATTTATATGCAGCAATATGGTATTATTCTTTTTTCAAGTTAAAATACAGACTAATACTCTAGATTTAAAATTTTATTTCCTAATGGGCAAATAAAATTGTTACCTACTAAAAAGCCAGTTTGAAACACTTTCAGCATACATATGGAAATTTCAGTATAAACCTGGAACCAACCTTATTCATAGGAATGCCTTATTTATTAACTAATAAATAGTCTTTGGCTTTCTTTTGGGAATGCAGCTTCGCTGATCCCCAGCTCTGACCTTAGTATTTATTAAGTTTCCTGAACTCATACCCTGATATCCTCAGTTACCTAACCCCCAGACTATCTTCTTTCGAAAGGAGGACTGTTTTAGGATTTTCTTCTCCAGATATAATTAGTTAAGATGGGGTCATTCTGGAGTAAGGTGGGCTCCAAATCCAGTATGATTGGTGTCTTTAAAGAAAGAATAAATATAGAGACAGACACACCTGAAAGTCATGGGAGAAAGCACTCAGACAGCACTCAGATAATCACTGGCTGAACCTTCCAGGTTAATTTGAAAAGTATGAGATTACATAATCTAATTTATATAAATAAGATTAAAAATACACATACACCTTTTTATAGAGAATACAAAACATGAAACTTACCTCTTTGCGTTTCTGAAGAAGTAACTCCAACCTTTCGTTGGCTCTCTTCCCAATCATTTTATTTCTCTCAGCTTCATATTGTCTTTGTGTATTATCCTGATGAATACTGAGGTTTAAGGCAACATTCACCAATGCAGTCATGAGCTTCATGGCTATGAAATAAAGGAATATTATGGTATTCACCCGTTAATCAGACCTTCATCCGTAAGATTACAAATTTATAATGGAAACGGATGAAAGAAAGAAACTAGTCAGTTTCTATGTTTACAACTCAGTCACAATAAAAAAAAGAAACTTACTTTATAGAAATAAAGTCATCATCTTAGGCTGCAAGATAATTTTCTTTGCCTCAGTGTCTCCATAGCTTGGCTCATTGGCATTTCCCACTTAAAAACAGCCTCAAACTAACTATCAGCAAGAAAGATTTAACAACCCCTCGGGTGCCTGGGTGGCTCAGTGGGTTAAGCCGCTGCCTTCGGCTCAGGTCATGATCTCGGGGTCCTGGGATCGAGTCCCGCATTGGGGGTCTCTTCTCAGCAGGGAGCCTGCTTCCCTCTCTCTCTGCCTGCCTCTCCATCTACTTGTAATTTCTCTCTGTCAAATAAAAAAAAACAACCCCTCTTCTCCACCCTCAAATATGCTTACTTTAGTGAGGACATACTAAGCAAGCCTATTAGAACTCTATTCTGACCACAAATTCTGTGTATATACAATTGCTTCTTTAATACCTTTAACTCAGACACTTCAAAGATACCTTCGATGTTTACAATCAATTCATGATCTTTACCCAGAAAGACGGCTCTCTGCCTACTGTTCCTCACCTCAGTGGATGGCATAACCTCCAAACTCTGAAATACAGATCCTACCAAACTCATTAATTAAAAATGTACACTGTGAACTTCTGGTTGACCTATTTTTCCCACAGTGTCAATGTACTTTTAAATGTTCACTTATATTTGCAAATCTTTAACTATTTTCAAACTTCTATTTCAAGTCATCTGAGAAACAGGTATGACACAAACCTTAAACTTTTCTCTATTCATATTTATTTTCATTATTGAAATGGTGATAGTGTAGAAAATATCGGTAAAGGAATAAGAGTTTGTGCAACTAAAGTAACTTCCCTTTTTTTTCTTCTAGGTTATTTATCTGCAAATATGAATGAATGTACATTAAGAATAAATGAAATGATCAGTGTTTTGGAATACTGATCTACTTATCTGCAAACATATCCATAACTATATATGAACATGCATTTCTCTTAAAACTTCACTATTTCCCTTTAATTACACACATAAATATACAGAATACTATCTCTATCTATCATCTATGCACACTTAAAATTTGCCAACCTGAAAATATTTGAATTTGCCAACTCCATTTTAATAGTGATTACTGCCTTAAAATGTAAAACAAGATGTAAACAAATGTATTTAAGTTAGTGTCCACTTAAAATACACTTAATAAAAATTTTTTTTCCTAATATACAGTGTCTCAATATAGTAAACTAAGAAACAGTCTTTCAAAATAAAGGCTAATGATTCTACAACGTTTTATACATTGTCAATAGGATATTTGATGCTACTATGAAAGTTAAAAGTACTTTTTAAATTAATCTATATAAAAAAGGAGAATAGCTCAAAGATAGGAGGGATATACGGCATTCACCTTACTCAAGTTAGGATAATAGTGTAACAGAGTTTGCCCTGAGCATACAAAATCATACCCAATGGAGCTTAATTCAGTACATACTTCTAGATCCCCAAAACAAAATGACTTGGAAGTTAAGGAGTCAGAAAGCATTAAGATTAATACCAAGCTGGTCGGAATTCACTAGTGGAAGCCAAGACACAGGTTTTATTCAATTTAAAGACCTTTGCTTTTGGGGAGCCTGGGTGGCTCAGCTTATGCCTTTGGCTAAGGTCATGATCTTGGGGTCCTGCGATCAAACCCTGCATTGGACTCTCTACTCAGCTGGCAGTCTGCTTCTCCTTCTCCCTCTGCCCCTCCTCCCAACTTTCACATGCATGGGCACTCTTTCTCTCTCCCAAATAAATGAAATCTTTTTTTAAACAAAGAGACTTTTGCTTTTAGCTATATATCTCCTCGTGAACCCAAATCCCAAACTTCAATGGCCATTGTAATTAACCTCTTCCCATCCTAGATGTATAAACATAAAAAATCAACATACTAGAACAGAAAAGCAAATTATCCATAAATTTTCACAGAAGTATTAGATAGGAGAGAGCACTGCTTATTCTCTGCAAAAACTTAAACTTTGCTGAATTTTCATTTCACATACCAACATTTTAGCAATTAAAATTATCAAAAAGAGAATTCTAAAAAAATTGTTAAAGACAGATTTACTTATTTATTTTTTAATGTATGTATGTATGTATGTATGTATGTATGTAGACAGAGAGAGAGAAAGACAGCCAGAGAGGGAACATAAGCAGGTAGAGTAGGAGAAGGAGAAGTAGGCTTCCTGCTGAGCAGGGAACCTGACGTGGGGCTTGATCCTAGAACCCTGGGATCATGACCTGAGCCAAAGGCAGATGCTTAATGCCTGAGCCACCCAGGCGCCCTGAGACTTCTAATTTAATGACACAGACATAACATCGGAATTGTGATGTCTGAGTCCATTGAAAAAGGCTCCCTCCAGCATAGAGGGAGCACCAATTTAATTCTTCTGATATTACTAAAGGAACTATTTTAAAAATTAATAATCCTACAAGAATTCTGCCTGGATTCTGTGCCACTGTCTTTGAAGCAGCTTCTCCTTGTTTACCAAAGAGAAAAATACTTCCTTTAGGCTTCAAATTTTAAATGCCAACTACAGAATGGCAAACTTGTTTTAGTGTTGTACTACCCATAATATGGTCCACAAATGGGTGCAGACAACGAACAGTCAGTTAACAGCTTATTATCAGTACAAACATGAAAGTAAGCTTTTAGAAACTTTTATAACAATCTGACAGTGATCTCATGTCTATTGACTTTAATATTAAAATGATACTGAGAAACATATACTTCAGTTTATTGCATTTCACAAAACTATTAGGTTGTGACAGACTGGTAATTAAAAAACTAGCCTTTTACCACAGAGAGTTCAATAAACAGTTATTTAGTGCTTCTACAGTTATTTATCAATCCAATATGTATTTGGCACTGTTCTACATATTAGAAGTACAAGAGTGAATGAGACCAGAGAGTACCGACCCTCATAATTATATTCTAGGATGGAGCGACAGCAAACAATTACAGAATATACAAATGAAAAAAGTTAATGAAAAATCTATAAGGAAAAATACAGTATAATTTTTTAAAAATATTTTTTAAAAAATCATAAAATATGATTTTTAAAATCATATTTAAAATATGATAAAATAATAAAAAATATGATTAAAACGTTAGAGAGTAAAAAGTGTAGTCAGGCAGCCTGTGACTGTGACTTTGCAGAGCTCACATATGAGATTAAGTGAGGGAATGAGCATGTGATCATATGACAGAACAGTGCTCCAGGTAGAGGGAGTAAAAGGTACAGAGGTTATGAGATAAAATGTTATAAGGAGAGTACTCATAAGAGAGCAAGGGATTTAGTGTGGCTGAAACACAGAAACAGGAAGTAAGGGTAAGGAAGAAATCAAGAGGCCAGGTTATAAAAGTTCTACTAGGATCTAGTTAGAACTCAGGAATTAAATTTAAATGAGGAAAGACCCACTGGAAAATACGATGTGAATGGCAAACAGTCTGATTTAGATTTAAAACTGCTGTGTGAACAGTTTACAGAAGAGTAAAAGTGGAAGAAAGGCAACCACATGGAAGAACACTGAAAGCTGAAAATTATTTTGCCACAAGTTTACAATGATGATTCTCAAGTTGTTGGATTTGAGCAGCTCACTACAGCAATGCAGGCTGAGAATAAAGTGCCTGCAATAGGTAGAGAGATTCTGAAGGTAGAGCTTAAAAAAAAAAAAAAAAAAACCATGATAGATTATAATGTAGTAAATAAGATAAAAAGAAAAGGCAAGGATAACTAAAAAGCTTTGTGCTTATTAGGTATCTAAGTGGAAATATCCAATAGCTATACATCTGGAAGCCATCACCAAAGACATTGTTCTTTAGAGCCTAAAAACTAGACAGTACATCCATCCAATGAATAACTATTCAGCCATTAGAAAAAACGAGGCATAATTTTTGTGCTGAAAAGAAAAGCCCACCAAGATATTTGTTGATTAAAAAAAAAGCAAGATGCCCGTCAGTTTGTATATTATGCTATCATTTATGCAAAAAGAAGGAATGTGCTATTTATTTTTATGTATCAGTCACTCTTCTAAGCTCTTTACACATACTTATCATATATCTCACAACTCTGTCAAGTGTATTTTAAATGTTCCTTTTGTACACAGAAGAAAACTGAGCCCCAGATTAGCTATGAGACTTGCCAGTTACATAGCCAGTAACTGGCAGAGACAGAATATGATTACAGGCAGTCGTGCTCCATAGTCCAAGTTCTTAGGCACTACACCATAATGCCTCTCACTGAGTATGTTATGTGCTATTATATTCATAATCTTCAGAAAAAATATATGAGACTGGCAACTGGTTGTCTTCAAGGAAGAGAATTTGATGGCTGAGAGCCATGGGTGGAAGAATGACATTTTACCACAGAGTTTTTTATTTTGAATTTTAAATCATATGACTATATTACCTCTTCCACTATCATTATTTTTTGATAAAAATAATAAAACTATGGAATTGGTTTTTACTTTACACACTAAGGAGTGAATAAAGACAGAAAAGATTAAAGGGTCTAAAGATTGAGTTTTGAGATAGTTCAATATTTACAGTTTAGCTTTCTAAGAAGCACTGTGACTGTGTATTCCAGAAACAAGTGAAGATAGTGATTCAAGAAGGAAGAAGTATCTATGTCTACTGAAAGAGAAAAGATGACATCTGGGAGATTCCCTGTGATTTGGACAGTAAGAAGGTAATTGTGGACAAATCAAGAGCAGAAATAGAAAACTGATTGGAATGGGTTTAAAACAGAATAGGAGGAGAGTAAGAGAGTGAATAGAAACAGTTGAGATTTATCATAAAGAAAATGTAGGGAATGTAGCTAGAAGGGCACGAGGAAACAAGGGGGGTTGTAATCGTCAATCTTATATGTCAACCTGGCTGGGCTACAGTATCCAGTTATTTAATCAAATGCTAATCCAGGCATTAACATGAAGGTATTTTGTAGACATGGTTACCATCTACAGTCAGTTGGTTTTAAGCAGAAGAAATTAGCCTCAATGTGGTGGGTTTCATCTAGTTACTTGACTACTTTAAGAACAAAATACTGAAGTTTCCTGGAGAAGCAATTTCTGCCTCAGGACTGTACAACTCCAGCCTATTTCTAGCCTGCTGTTCTACCCTACAGATTTCAAATTTGCCAGCTCCCACAATTGTGTGAGCCAACTCCTTGAAATAAAACTCCCTCTCCTCAAATATATCTTGGTATATACATATATACAAGATAGACATATCTGGGTATGTATATGTGTGTGTATATCAGGAAGTAAGTATATTCTATTGGTTCTGTGTCTCTGGAGAGCCTTAATCAAGAGAGAATGTTTCTAAAGATAAGAGCTAACAGAGTATATTAGTATAATGATAAGAATTATCTCATATTAAGTGGGGAAACTAAAGTCAGTAAACAATCCGAAGAGCAACGTTCTTGAGGTGGAGACCAGGGGTCAGATCTATTAGACAAGAGTAAGGACCAACCTTAGAGGTAACTGTAATAGAAAAAGTAGAGTATAGGGGTACAGCTACACCTGGATAAGTAGGTTTAAGCCTTGAAGAATTCTCTGTTGTCTCTATTAAGGAAGCAAAAACAATCAGCTAAGTGTGAAAAAAAGAGAACAGGAGGTGTTACAAGTTTGAGAAGAAGGTATGAAATAATTTTGTAACAAAGTAGGAATATCTATGTAGTAGAATAACAGGGCTGCTAGGCAACATTAAAGTCCCACTTATGAGAAAAATCTAGTATAGCCAATATGATTATGTGTTTTTCTTCAGTCACTTTCAGATGCTCTGGTGCAGGTATGGAGCAGTATGGGGAGGACAGGGTTTTCCAAGGAGGTATGATGGAGGGAAAAAAGAAGCAAGGAGGGTATGAAGAAGGACATGATTATAATAAATCAGGATGAAAGGATTTAAGCTAGGAAAGTGCAGGAAGTAAAGATATGAAGGGTGTGAAGAACACTAAAAATATATATCAAAGGATTTAAAGTTCCAACAGAAGAAAAACTATACTGGAATTGGGAACATAAAAGAAAAACACTGAAACAAGAAGAAGTGGTTACTGGCAAATATAATGGTTGAAATTAAGATTGTAGACTCTTTTAATCAATATCCAACAATTTATATTTATGTGTTCCTAAATATAAAAGTGAAAACTAAAACACTTCATTGATATTTAAGATAGTTAGTATACTTTTGAAAACCATCACTGTACTACATAGAAATATGTTTGATAATGGGACAAACTATGTTTTTAAAAGAGGGGTGATTTAATTCATTTAGTTTTAAAAAACTTATTTTCACAAATACAAAGGATTGTAATAGACATCCACTTTCCAAATGATCAAGGGTTTTTAAAAATTTTTAATTTTATATTTAAGTAAACTCTGTGCCCAATATGCGGCTTGAGTTCAAACCCCGAGATCAAGAGTTACATGCTCTACTGACTGAGCCAGCCAGTACCCAAAAATGACAGAGATTTAACCAATTCCTCTATCTCTTAAAAACCCAACCAAAATAACAAAGAAAAAATTTTCATCTTCAATAAATTAAGAAAAATACTTGTAAACCCAAACCATAATATATTAATATATGTACATGGGAAGCAGAAGGATGAGCAGAGTGTACAAATCAAACCAAATTGTCAAAAAAGGAATTACAATTATGTGTATCTAAAAGAAAAATTAAAAAATGATTTTGCTCTGCAGAACCCAGAAGTGTTCAGGAATTACAAATAATAGGTTCCACAGAAGATGGAGGGAGGTAAGGTCTCAAAAGAGTATTATTTCCATGTTTGTACAATAAATAATTAAAACCTTAAGCCTCTACTCCTACTTAGGCAGTCAAGGAATTTTTCCACCACACACCAATCTTGGAAGCCCAGAAAGTTTACTCTCTCAATAAAATGAGCCAGAAACTTGGAATTATCAGATACAGGAGAGGGATACATGTGAAGTACAGACTGCGCTGGATGCTGTTTCACCCTGCCCAATTCCCGAATGGTAAAGAGCAACTAAACTTAAGCAGATTGAAAGATCTTTCTTTAAAGAAGGTAAACTTCCCTGGGGAAAATAACTATGAATACTGATGGTTTAGGGTCTATAATGAAAACTATAGTTTTTACAATGAAAACTATGGTTTTTACAATGAAAATTATAGTTACTAAAGGAACTATAGCCGATGACAGGACTGTCTTACAGCGAAGCTCACCAAAGAAGACACAGACCCACTGCCTCATCCTGTCAAACACAACACATTCTCCCCTCTCTCTCTACCTCCCTGCGTCCCACGTCCTCCCTTCTCTGATAATTGCCTTTTCAGTGTCTCACTCAGCAAGAGTAGAGAACCAAGAAACAAATATTTGAGGTAGGTTTCCAGCATGAAAGAGAAGGATAAGAGCAGGGATCAGAAGAGTAGGGAGCTGAAAAAAAACTTCAGAGTAATAATTAACATTATCAAAGAGATAAGAGAAGACATTAAATCCATGAAACAATGTTTAAAAAAAGACCAACCTCAAGAGACTAACAACCAAGCAATGGATATTCAACAAAGAGTGCCAAGCATAATGAATGGGAAAAAAATACATATACACATCAGGGTATATCACCATGATATTTCAAAACACCAAGAAAAGAAAAAATTTTAAAGCATCCAAAGACAAGAAACAGGATCAGAATCCGAAGTTGAAACAGCATTGGACTTCTCAGGAGAAAACACTGGAAACTAAACTTTCTTTCTTTGAAGAAATTTAAGCATAAGGATGTAATTACTTTTCAGGCATGTAAAATCACAAATACATACTTCCCCCAAACCCCTTATCAAAGAATAGGCTAACTAAAAAGGAGAGAATAAATTAAGAAAGAAAGCAAAAGATGACAGGGACTCCAAAAAAAGACAAGGGATCTAAATGATGGTAGAAAAGTTAAATAATTTAAAGGACATCTTGATTGTAGAAAATGAACCTGCCATATCAGACATGATTATAAATAATCAAAAGCACAAAAAATGCACGCTACAAAATTGATACTATTATTTGTTTTAAAATTTAAAAAATCCTCATGAATATGCATATGAGAAAAAAACTTAAAAGAAATAACAAACATGTTCTGGGCACAATGATGAGGTAGTATAATTATGGTTAATTTTTATTTTTGTACTTTTCTCCTTTTCTCAATACTCTATAATAATCAGTATAGTAATTTTATATGCACAGAAAATGTTTAATGTACAATATGGATATGTTAGTGAAAAGCATACAAAAAGTTTTCTCAATTTCTCTGCCTTCTTTAGAACTAAGCAAAGTAAGCTTTGTCATTCTATTTTAGTTAGAATATCAGACAATTACTAAGTGATTTGTAAATGTTAAGCATTTAACATGAACTCACTGAAGCTTTATATTCCTATGTGTCAGGACTATTAGTATTAATAGTATACAGGATTAATAGTATACAGAGGAAAAAAGTGAGGCGCAGAAGTTATTTGTCTAAGCTCAAAAGCTAATGAATAAAAGATATGCAATGTTTGTAGAGTGATTTTAAAATCATGATTTCTTTATAAAAGCAGGCCCCCAAAAGAAAGCTAATTTTCATACTTGATAAAGAAAGAGATAGATCTAAAAAAAGAAAAAAAAAGGTTCTTTGAACAAGAAAACTTAACAAATTTCTATAGATACCTACATTTACATATTGGAAATAAATATTTAAAAATTTACATAATTGCATTTTATAGGTAAAGTTATAGATGGCATTCCTGAATCTGGTAATTATTGAGCATTAATCCCATGAGAACCCTAAAGTCTACTCTATACAAATCCTGGAAAACTGCAAGTAGAGAAGAAAACTTCTCTAGAGAAGTACGAAAAACAAAAGTGATAGAGAAAAACAAAAAAAAAGCAACAGTAATAGTATAAAGCAATGAGAAAGACTTTAGAAGAATTTTTAAAAAAGAAACAAAAAAAAATGAAGAAGAGATTATCTACACTTTACAGTCCATTTTTTGATGATGCCCGATTGACCTAAATTTTTCAAGCCCTAACCACAGAAACCAAAAATATTCTGTCTATTCAAGAGTTACAAAATACTTAATTGAATTTAATAAATAGAATGTGGGATCTATGAGCTAAAAAATAAGTAAAATGAAAACACATGCTATTAGTTTTCTTAATAGTAGTTTTTGAAATACCTAATTTGTTTCTTATTTCCCCAGTTGTAACGTCTTTTATTACTAAAATAGAGTAGGTGCTCAATAAATTCTGAGTAAAAACATGAATGAAGTGAAACAATGCCAAAACTATTAGTTCTTCTTGTCATTACAGAGTAATAGGAGCAGCTTACTAAATGTCAGATACTAGTCCATGCTCTCTTCATGAGATAGCTATCATGATCTTCCTCCCTTTGCATGTACATAAAATGAGGCCAGGTAAATTAAGGATTTGTCCAAATTACACAACTAATAAAAGGCAAGTAAGGGATATGATCTGGACAGTTTGGCACAGAATCCATTTTTTAGAACCACTTTATTTTACGGTTTTAGCAACTGAGAGCCAAAGAAAAGATGCCAATTTACTGAAGTAAAATGATTTTCAGTCTATGGCTGGAGAACAAAACAATTTCATATACCGTATCTTTCCTCAGACTAAGAAAGTCCAGAGGTTCTGACTTGGTTAGAAATATTTATCAACAATGAATTATATATCAATATAAAGTCAACCATATGTAAACATGATAATGTTAAACAATAATGTATAAAGAAATATTTACTCCCTTAAGAGTCTGAGAGTGACCTATAATTAACTATGATGAAAACTGGCTTACTGGCATACTGAGGCCACCTTACTGTCACATGATAACCTTAACCACATTTTCTAATTTTCTCAGAATCCGCTTTAGAAAGAATTAAAGTCAATTACCACGCTAATAATACAATTTTTGTATTCTTAATCCCCCTTTGTTCAAATTAGTATTTCCACCTTAATAGTGAGTGACAGTCAATATTAATTTATAACATAGAAAATTATATAGATGAGAAAACAGCAAAAAATAAAAAAGTTAAATCAACATTACTTATCTTGCAAATTGCCATCTAACAGAAATTTAAAATTAACACTGTAAAGTACTGGCATACATTTTTAAATCAAATGTCTAAAAAAATTTAACTATAGGGGTGCCTTGGTGGCTCAGTGGGTTAAGACTCTCCCTTTGGCTCAGGTCATGATCTCAGGGTTCTGGGATGGAGCCCTGCATGGAGCTCTCTGCTCAGCGGGAAGCCTACTTCCCCTTTCTCTCTCTGCATATTTGTGATCTCTTTCTCTTTGTCAAATAAATAAGTAAAATCTTAAAAAAAATTCATTAAAAAATAATTTACAGATTTTAAAAATAGACTCTTTGAGAGTAGAATGGTCTTCATAATACGAAACAAAAAAATGGTAGAACAAAGGGAATCCTATCTAATTTTGACCCTGGGGAAAAACAGAGACTATTTCCTCATGAAAATTTCATCAAAATGGGGAGTAAAATATGCTCAGTCTCAGATTCTAAATACACCAAAAATAATGACAAAATGTTACTTATTTAACTATATGCACAATATGTCCAACTGAGATAACTATTTAGAACAGAAATATGGGTTTTTAATTCTAAAGATTAATAGTTAATGAAAATTGTACTACAATGTGAAACACAAGGTCAAACAAATGGGAGAGTATGTTTTAAAATTCCAAATAAGGGAACAGAAAAAATAAAATAAGGAAAATATAAAATGTAACAGCTAACAGTCTGTTTCAGTTTAATGAAAAAAGAATTCCCAAAAAAAGGGAAACACAATTTACCTCCAGTGGAAAATGATACTACTATGAACTGTAGAATAAACAGACCTAAAAAACTACTGAATAATGAATTTTTAATAAAAATATGGTAAAAGTACACAATTAAATGCAATGCATAAACACTGACAAATAAGAAAATGAGTTATTTGGAAAACCAATTAAAAGTACTACTGATAAGACCACTCTGATGACTTATGAAGCTCTGGAACTCATCACATCTGTACCCTACAGAACAACTAACCTGATTGTCTCTCTTCTCAGCTAAGATATAAGCAATGTGAAGGAGCATTTTATTCCAAAGCCGATAATCATATCTGGCAATAACTGCCTTGTAACTGTCCATGCACATAGTCTTTGAAGCAGAGGATTAAATGTTCCTGCCCATTTTATCTAGTCCCCAAGACTCGTCCTGCAAAGTGAATAAAAATGATTATCTTTTAATCTACCCCTTGCATACATACCATTAAAAAAAAAAAAAAAACAGAGAGGAGGGCAAAGACGAGGGAAAAAAAAAAAACCTTGAAAATATGGATAGTTATTATCTAGTCTGGACTTAAGTACTCAGCAAAATCTCTGTGTTTAGTTGAAGGACAGGTGACTAAGTCCCACATTTGATGAAACTGAGCCTTGGAAGATATGATCATGAATACAGACACATAGCAATTATAGTAATATTTTGAAGTAAATTTTAAAATGACCTGAAAAGTAAGTTACCATTTCTAAAAAATCAGAATAAACACAATGTTGATTTCTTTCCATTTTTCTTGGTATCTAATTTTTTTGAATAACTTCAGATTCATATAGGCTAGATGTTGATATACAAAGAGTATAAGGGAAAACAAAATAACATTTATCAAGCAGTTTAAAAGCTATCATGATCACAGGTAAACTGTGGGAAAAGAAAAGCAGAAAGGCACCAGAAAGAGCAGGAGAAAAGCTCAAAAGGAACAGGAGAAAAGCTATAATTAAAATATATTTAAGTAAATGTAAAACTAGCAAATATAGATTGCCAGAAGGATAAATACAGAGAAAACAATACAACAATAAAAGCCACTGAAAATGGGCCAATGGTTAGGAGGTAAAATGAAGTCAGTAAAATACACTGTGAGGTCAGTAAAATACAGTAATACTTCATTTACATGGCAGTGGGGACAAACACAAATGTTTTAAAGTGCATTTTTTAGGCAACTGAGACATTTTAAAAGTAAAACTATTCTGCTTATTTCTACATCATTCTTTCCCTTATGTTCTTACACACAGTATGTGGCATATGTTTAATTTTTTACATAGAATGCACACAGATTTCTGGATTAAAGAGAAGTACTCTGAAAAATAAAGTATCCTGTCCTAACAGAGAAGCCCTATTTTTTCTTTCTTGACATTGTAAGCAAAATTTTTTGTCTTGTTTTTGGTATGAGTTGTTATTTAATAATTCTAAAAGCAGGAGCATTTCTAAAAGCATTCCATAATGCTTTTAAATTCTAAAAGCATTTCATATTTGCCTTTCATTCATTTGTTGTTTCCTTTTCTCTTCTAGTCTTATGAAACAAAAATTAACTTCTTATGAGAGCAAGTTTGGCTATTCAAAAGCAATTTCTATCTCACGTTTAAGTTCTGTTTATTTCAAACTGCTGCATTTACAGCATCTAACAACCAGCTAAATGGGCATTACTGTACATGGAGGAAAATGAGATGAACACTAAATGGAATATATAAAGAGAAAGAAAAAAACAAACTAAAATTAAGATACTAAAAGTCATGAAATTAGAAAGAAAAAAGTATAATAAGCAGATAATTTAAAAAGAATAAATAGTGTATTTGTACTACCTTTTAAAAGATCTCTTCTTCTTCCCAATAATGAGGAAGAAGATATCTCAAAACACAGAATTTAAACTGTTTGGTGTTTGTTCTATACAGAAATTTTTTTCAGCAATAAACTATTTTTATTTTACCTTTTTTAAAAAAGATAAAATTGGGCCATCTTCCTCTTTTCCTAATAATAAGGAAAATGTTACTCTTGAAAAACTGTGTTTCATGTTTGTTTCATATACACATGTAACTAAGAGAATAATGGACACAAATATAAATCAACTACATTAAATGGGGGCGGGGATAAAAAAAAGGTGTGGGGAAAAAAAATATGGATGACTCTAGATAATATTATCATTTTGGCTTCAGGCAATAGATTAAGCCAGAAAATGACAAGATTTTAAACCATGCATTTCCAAAGTATATTCCCCAAAGTATCAGCATCAGCATAACCAAAATCTGTGAAACTCTGGGGGTAAGACCATGCAAGCTGTTTCAATAAGCCCTGTAGATGACTCTGATGCATGCAAAAGTTTGAGAACCAATGATTTAAATATATTCAATAAATGATAAATTTAATTTAAATGAAGATGAAATGCAATTAATGAAATTAAATCTGATGTTCATCAATATAATGTGTAAGATGAATACAAAGTTACTGCTACGAAAAAGGATATAATCTGGGATTATTTACACACATGAGTTTAGGCTCTACATCATAGATGAAAAAAAAAAGCCAGTCATTTTAGGTAAGCATAGTTAAAATAATTGAGGGAAAACAGAACAATTGCTAAATTGCTAAATTCCCTTGTTATGGAGAAACAAGAAAAAATAAATACATTTGGTTGAGAAGTTCTCTAGATAAGAGTGAAAACTAAGCCATCAATTCTTCAGATCAGCTAGCCTAAAAAAATTTTCAATTTCCATTGAATCAAGGCAATCAAATGCCAGTTACTAAATAGACATACATCTTACCTAAACAGATAACAGAAGCCATTCAGATGAATTTGGGGGAGGGAAAGGATGGTATTTTTTCAGGAGCACAGTAATTAAATACTTAATCTAAATACACTTAAACAGCAATAGAACATATTTAACAAAACTAAATGAAAAGGAATAAAATGTTGGTTACTTACCAGCAAGGGTACTTGTATGCCTAAAAGCTCTGACCTGGGAGTCCGACAAACCAGTCAAAAGGGAGATTACTGTGTCCATCATATACTCATCATAAATTATGCTATACTGACACTGTCGAATCAGGACTCCAATAAATTCACAAAAGTTTGAACGAAATTTTTTCCACTGAGGTCCAGGCATGGTAAGGGGATAATCACCACTGTCCTAAAAGGAATAAAAAGAACATATAAAATTTGACATATAATAGCAATTTGATCCAAGTGTTCTTTCTTACCTATAAAGGAACATTTTCTTCTCAGAAGTAGATGTGGACAAATATTGAAGGTGACTTACACTGATACACTGATAGCTTTATATTTATTGTTTGTATCTTTTGATCTTTCACAACTAAATAATTCATGACATGTTCAAATCTGTTATTTAGAACAACTATTTAATTCATTATTCTGAACCAACATTAAAAAAAACAACCACTTCTGATGTTGTTAAATTTGGGTCTTAGTTGAGATAATTTAAAGTAAAAACAAAAAATCAGAGAAAGTTTAGACTGGAAATGATATTTGTGACTGAATTCAGATCAAACTAATCAGGATTTCGGTATCACATAGCATCTCCCAATTCTTTAAAATAGAATTTTTAAGAAATGTGAATTTCAAAAATACTTTATTTAAGAAGTCCAAAACTAGGGGCGCCTGGGTGGCTCAGTGGGTTAAGCCGCTGCCTTCGGCTCAGGTCATGATCCCAGGGTCCTGGGATTGAGCCCCGTATGGGGCTCTCTGCTCAGCAGGGAGCCTGCTTCCTCCTCTCTCTCTGCCTGCCTCTCTGCCTGCTTGTCTTCTCTCTCTGTCAAATAAATAAATAAATAAATCTTTAAAAAAAAAAAAAAAAAAAAAAAGAAGTCCAAAACTAATTATTTGCACCTGAAACTGCAACCCTGTTTCTTCCAATTTTACTATAAATGTTCTATTAACTCTGTTTTATAGAGCAGATTTATTAACTTTTCAAAGAAAAGAAATCTAATATGGGCTCTTGGTATTACCAGCTTGCATCATCTTGTTTAAAAACATAAACTAGATGGGGTAATGGATGATGGGCAATAAGGAGGGCAGATGATATAATGAGCATTGGATGTTATATGCAGCAAGCCAAACACTAAATTCTACCCTGAAATTAGTAACACACTGTATGTTAGCTATTTGAAATAAGACAAAACAAACCAAAAAACAACATGAAAATCACATTGAACCCAATTAGTTAGAAGTTTCCTACTCTAGCCTAAAACATTTTGGTGGAGAAATATAAATTCACAAATTGGAGAGTGAGAAATTCTGTGAACGCAGTATCTGAATATTCTCAATTTATGGCTGTTTGTTTCTTCTAGATCAAACTGCTGCTAAAAAATTGGTTATGAGGGAAGGCTTGGGCTGTGCTGGTATCTTAGAAAAGAGACTTAGTATAATACTTGGAATAGCAGAAAAGAGAACAGAATGAAGAGATAGGTAAGAGCTCTTAGCACTAGGTCAAATACCACAAAAGGTAGTTAAAATTTTGGTGCTGTATGAGTGTTAGGGGGTTACTAAGCCTCAAAAAGATCAAAAAGGAACTGAAGGGGCTGGCCGAATCTTCCTAGTCCTTGAGATTAGGAGTGTCAGGGCTAGATGGGAGAGGGTAAAAGGAAAGTGAGAGCTTCTTCTCAAAGGTGTCTCAAGAGGCTGCTGTTGTTTCTATATCATAAAAGCTCATTAGGGTAGAGCTTCTCATGCTTTGTACCAACTGTGAGATTCAGCCATGTAGTACTCCTTCACAACATGAAAGAATGTAATTTATCTAAATAACCCACCTAAATAACCCAACAGCTAAAGAAAAGGCAGAAAAATAAGCACTTAGAAGTAAATAATAAAAGAAAACTAAGTATACTTCAAAAGATTCAAATGTAGCACAAAACCAATCCAAATTTTAAAAAATTCAAAGGAACTACAATATTTTATTTATCGATTTATTTTCTGAGGTATAATTCACATATAACATTTTATTAGTTTCAGGTATACAATATAATGATTTAGTGTATATACTGTGAAATGATCACCACAATAAATCTAATTAACATCTCTCACCATACAGTTACAGAAATTTTTTCTTGTGATTAAAACTTTAAAGAGCTATTCTCTCAGCAATTTTTAAATATGCAAAACAGCATGATGAACTATAGTCATCATGCTGTACTTTATATTCCTATGACTTACATATTTTATAACTGGAAGTTTGTACCTTTTGACCCATTTGCCTGCCCCCAAACCTCCTACACTGGCAATCACTAATCCTTTATGTGAGTTCCATGGAGTTTATTTGTTTGTTTGTTTTGGATTCCCCATATAAGTGAGAGCATATGGTATTTGTCCTTTTAAGTCTTATTTCACTGAGGATAATAACATCAAGGTCCATCCATGTTGTCATAATGGCAAGATCTCCTTTCTTTTTTAATGGCTGAATAATATTGTGTGTATCGTGTGTGTGCAATTATACTTTTATAAATTTTTTATTGTATCATATATATATATGCTACATTTTCTTTATCCACTAATCCACTGACAGGGTTCTGGTTCTGGGATTGTAAAGTCCATAAATTCTTTTTTTTTTTTTTAAGATTTTATTTATTTATTTATTTATTTCTCAGAAAGAGAGAGAGAGAGAGAAAGAGACAGAGAAACAGAAAGAGACAGAGAAAGAGAGAGCACACAAGCAGGTAGAGGCTGAGAGAAGCAGGCCCCCTGCTGAGCAAGGAGCCTGATGCAGGACTTAATCCCAGGACCCTGGGATCATGACCCGAGCCAAAGGCAGTAGCTTAACTGACTGAACCACCAGGCGTCCCAAGTCCATGAATTCTTAACTCTATAATGGTTTATTACAGGAACTCTGGAGGACAGTAGAGTCTAGTGAATGTTCTTCCAAGGAAGAACTTTAGGGTTCTGTTCCCAAATGCATTGACAAGCAACTAATAGAAAAGTTTATTTTAGAAGTTTTGGGGACACTGATGGAAGAATAAAAAGTAAAGGATACTAAGGTTCAGAGATAAGAGCCATCAACAAAAACTACAAAATTTAGAGCTTCTAAAATGAGAACAATCTTATTAACAGGTCCAGGTCCACTGCAAGGTAGAGCTCGTGCAGGTGACAGAGGTGGAAAGCTAACTGCATAATTCCTAAACATTTGATATTTGGGAACCCTATCTGGTCACGAACTACAGGTATCAAAAGAGATAAAATACTCCTTAAGAGTAAATCCAAGAGAATTGTTTAACTCAACTGATGGACAATGTCTCTCTCTCTCTCTCTCACACACACACACACACACACACACACACAATCACCTATTTTTGATAAAACACTGGCTTTTGGTTACCTAATTTCAATAGATATACCCAAGGATATATACTACTATTGCTATAATACTATTTTTTTTAATTTTTTATTTTTTATAAACATATATTTTTATCCCCAGGGGTACAGGTCTGTGAATCACCAGGTTTACACACTTCACAGCACTCACCAAATCACATACCCTCCCCAATGTCCATAATCCCACCCCCTTCTCCCAAACCCCCTCCCCCCGGCAACCCTCAGTTTGTTTTGTGAGATTAAGAGTCACAAAGGGGCACATGCACCCGAATGTTTATAGCAGCAATGTCCACAATAGCCAAGCTATAATACTATTAACAGAGATCTGTAAATACTTATTTAGAGAAAGTATCCACCCACTCAACCATTCATGTATTCATGTATTTACTGGGCAATAGATATGATCCAGGCACTAGTTCTAGCATACAAAGATGAGCACACCAAGAATCTGCCTCTAAAAACTCCTACTTTATTTTTTTCAGACTGAAATTTAATTGATACATAATACTGTATAATTTATCTAATACACCTATATATTGCAAAATGATTAACACCAGAGCATTAGCTTAACACATCCCAGCACAATATATTACCCATTTCTTATTTTTTGGTGAAAACACTAAAGATCTACTCTCTTAACAACTTTCATGTATATAACACAGTACTATTAACTATAAACACCATTCTGTACACTAGATCCTTAGGACTTATTCATCTTATAATTGGAAGTTTATACTTTTTAGACAATTTCTTCCCATTTCCACCATCCTCCAAAGAACTTCTAGTTGAAAAGAAGGACGTATAAAAAATAAACAAGTGAATGATAGGAGCGTTATGAGGGTAGACAGTACTACTTAGGAAGGAATGCCAGTTTTCTGCAGAGGCAACTGGGCAGGAGAAATTGGGTCAACATCACTCTAAGCAATAAGATTAGCAAATTCCTATAAAACACAGATGGAAAGAGAGTATAGAACTGCTTTAAGTTTGGCAACCTAAACCAGATTTTGCGGTGGAAACCAAGAGAAAAGATGGGGCCAGATTATAGGGAACCTTCTTTTCATATAAACTCTTCATTAAAATAAAGGCAAGCTTTATTTTGGAGGCAATGGGTAGCCACTGAAAATTCTTGAACAAGTAAGGATCATAAACAGATGAGAGGTTTAGAAAATATTTCTGGGGTGCTTCGGTGGCTCAGTGGGTTAAGCCTCTGCCTCCGGCTCAGGTCATGGTCTCAGGGCCCTGGGATGGAGGCCCATATCAGGCTCTCTGCT
This sequence comes from Mustela putorius furo, assembly GCF_011764305.1. Classification (NCBI taxonomy): domain Eukaryota; kingdom Metazoa; phylum Chordata; class Mammalia; order Carnivora; family Mustelidae; genus Mustela; species Mustela putorius. The sequence continues at coordinate 105,180,862 of NW_025421987.1, read as the reverse complement.
CAGCGGAGCCTGATTCCTCCTCTCTCTCTGCCTACCTCTCTGCTGACTTGTGATCTCTTTATGTCAAATAAATAAATAAAATCTTTAAAAGAAAGACTACTTATCACTGCAACAGATCCAAAAATGAAGGGGGAATGCAGAGAGCACCTAACTAAGATAGTAATGATGATGACGGACAAAAGAGGAGATATGATGTATACTCAAATATTGAAAAAATAAAATCTACTGACCTGACTCCTGGAGAAAAATGACTTGCTTCTGGTTTGATTTACTGGTGGATTTACTCACAACAAAAAACAAAACAAATAATTGTTTGCCCATTATTCTCTTGAGGCCTAAAACTTTTGTTTAGGGATGCTTAATTACTATGTCCCATAAGAGAAAACACGCTTTAACTCATAAATGATTGGTATAGAATACCCTATTTCCAGACTTCAGGCCACACTGGCTTCTACATTCAAAATAAATTCAAATTTTCAGAAACAGATCATCAATAGATATTTAAACCACTGAATGGCAAGTTGAGTGGCATAAGCAGAATGTTAACAAAGTACCAAATTATTTGATACGTGCAAAGGGAAAACTACTTTTACAAAAAGGTTCAATGGCATCACATTGTAAGTGATCTATTGTAGCATCACTAATAAATGGACAACCTGCCATTATGTACTATCTATTGTGATACAATATGAAGTACACAGCATCACTTATGAAATTTCCTTTTAAAACATATGTAAATGTAATAGAATGAAGCCTTTAGACCTAACTTTCAGTTACCAAATACAGGAGATTTAGGAACAAGCTAAATGATAACCATGAGGAAGAAAGAGAAACAAAAATGTGGGATACTTTAAAAGACAACTAGATTGTTGTCAACTAAAAGTTAATGTCATGCAAAGAAAAGAATGTGGAGGAAGTGTTTTATATTTTGAAAAACTACTGACAACAGAACAATCAAAGGCCAATATTTAAACCAGTGTGCTTTTTGTTGTCAAATACCCTAGGTGTATTTCTATCTAAGGGTCATTTGTGCAGTTTAAATTTTCTCTTCTAGATATACACATGACTGCTGCATCACCTCTTTCAAGTGTTTACGTAAGCTCACATTTTTTTTAAAATTTGATTTACTTATTTTCAGAAAAGCAGTATTCATTATTTTTTCACCACACCCAGTGCTCCATGCAATCCGTGCCCTCTATAATACCAACCACCTGGTATCCCAACCTCCCACCCCCCCGCCACTTCAAACCCCTCAGATTGTTTTTCAGAGTCCATAGTCTCTCATGATTCACCTCCCCTTCCAATTTACCCCAACTCCCTTCTCCTAACACCCCGTCCTCCATGATATTTGTTATGCTCCACAAATAAGTGAAACCATATGATAATTGACTCCCTCTGCTTGACTTATTTCACTCAGCATAATCTCTTCCAGTCCCGTCCAAGTTGCAACAAAAGTTGGGTATTCATCCTTTCTGATGGAGGCATAATACTCCATAGTGTACATGGACCACATCTTCCTTATCCATTCGTCCGCTGAAGGGCATCTTGGTTCTTTCCATAGTTTGGCGACCGTGGCCATTGCTGCTATAAGCATTGGGGTACAGATGGCCCTTCTTTTCACGACATCTGTATCTTTGGGGTAAATATCCAGGAGTGCAATGGCAGGGTCATAGGGAAATTCTATTTTTAATTTCTTGAGGAATCTCCACACTGTTCTCCAAAGAGGCTGCACCAACTTGCATTCCCACCAACAGTCTAAGAGGAGGAGGTTCCCGTTTCTCCACATCCTCTCCAAAACATGTTGTTTCCTCTTTTGTTAATTTTGGCCATTCTAACTGGTGTAAGGTGATATGTCAATGTGGTTTTAATTTGAATCTTCCTGAGGGCTAGTGATGATGAACATTTTTTCATGTGTCTGATAGCCATTTGTATGTCTTGATTGGAGAAGTGTCTATTCATATCTTCTACCCACTTTTTGATATGTTTGCCTGTTTCGGGAGTGTTGAGTTTGAGGAGTTCATTATAGATCCTGGATATCAACCTTTTGTCTGTACTGTCATTTGCAAATATCTTCTCCCATTCCGTGGGTTGCTTCTTTGTTTTTTTGACTGTTTCCTTTGCTGTGCAGAAACTTTTGATTTTGATGAAGTCCCAAAAGATCATTTTTGCTTTTGTTTCCTTTGCCTTTGGAGACATATCTTGAAAGAAGTTGCTGTGGCAATATCGAAGAGATTACTGCCTATGTTCTCCTCAAGGAGTATGATGGATTCCTATCTCACGTTGAGGTCTTTTATCCATTTTGAGTTTATCTTTGTGTATGGTGTAAGAGAAATCTTTGTGTACGGTGTAAGAGAATGGTCGAGTTTCATTCTTCTACATATAGCTGTCCAGTTTTCCCAGTACCATTTATTAAAGAGACTGTCTTTTTTCCACTGTATATTTTTTCCTGTTTTGCCGAAGATTAATTGACCATAGAGTTGAGGGTCCATGTCTGGGCTCTCTACTCTGTTCCCCTGGTCTATGTGTCTGTTTTTATGCCAGTACCATGCTGTCTTGGTGATCACAGCTTTGTAGTAAAGCTTGAAATCAGGTAACGTGATGCCCCCAGTTTTATTTTTGTTTTTCAACATTTCCTTAGCGATTTGGGGTCTCTTCTGATTCCATACAAATTTTTGGATTATTTATTCCAGCTCTTTGAAGAATACCGGTGGAATTTTGATCAGAATGGCATTAAAAGTATAGATTGCTCTAGGCAGTATAGACATTTTAACAATGTTTATTCTTCCGATCCAAGAGCATGGAATGGTCTTCCATCTTTTTGTGTCTTCTTCAATTTCTTTCATGAGTGTTCTGTAGTTCCTTAAGTACAGATCCTTTACCTCGTTTGTTAGGTTTATTCCTAGGTATCTTATGGTTCTTGGTACTATAGTAAATGGAATCGATTCTCTAATTTCCCTTTCTATATTTTCATTGTTAGTGTATAAGAAAGCCACTGATTTCTGTACATTGACTTTGTATCCTGCCACGTTACTGAATTGCTGTATGAGTTTTAGTAGTCTGGGGGTGGAGTCTTTGGGGTTTTCCATATAAAGAATCATGTCATCTGCGAAGAGAGAGAGTTTGACTTCTTCATTACCAATTTGGATACCTTTTATTTCCCTTTGTTGTCTGATTGCTGTTGCTAGGACTTCTAATACTATGTTGAACAAGAGTGGTGAAAGTGGGCATCCTTGTCTTGTTCCTGATCTCAACGGGAAGGCTGCAAGCTTTTTCCCATTGAGGATGATATTTGCTGTGGGTCTTTCATAGATAGATTTGATGAGGTTCAGGAATGTTCCCTCTATCCCTATACTTTGAAGTGTGTTAATCAGGAACGGATGCTGGATTTTTTTTTTTAAAGATTTTATTTATTTATTTGACAGAGAGAGATCACAAGTAGGCAGAGAGGAAGGCAGAGAGAGAGAGAGGAGGAAGCAGACTCCCTGCTGAGCAGAGAGCCCGATGCGGGACTCGATCCCAGGACCCTGAGATCATGACCTGAGCCGAAAGCAGTAGCTTAACCCACTGAGCCACCCAGGCGCCCCGGATGCTGGATTTTGTCAAATGCTTTTTCTGCATCAATTGAGAGGACCATGTGGTTCTTCTCTCTTCTCTTATTAATTTGTTATATCACATTGATTGATTTGTGAATGTTGAACCATCCTTGTAGCCCAGGGATGAATCCCACCTGGTCATGGTGGATAATCTTTTTAATGTGCTGTTGGATCCTGCTGGCTAGGATCTTGTTGAGAATCTTAGCATCCATATTCATTGGTGATATTGGTCTGAAATTCTCCTTTTTGGCAGGATCTTTGCCTGGTTTGGGGATCAGGGTAATGCTGGCTTCATAAAGAGAGTCAGGAAGTTTTCCTTCTACTTTAATTTTTTGAAACAGCTTCAGGAGAATAGGTGTTATTTCTTCTTTGAATGTTTGGTAGAATTCCCCAGGGAATCCATCAGGTCCTGGGCTCTTGTTTTTTGGGAGGTTTTTGATCACTGCTTCAATCTCGTTACTAGATTCAGTCTATTCAGGTTGTCGATTTCTTCCTGGTTCAATTTTGGGGGTTTATAGTTTTCCAGGAATGCATCCATTTCATCTAGGTCGCTAAGCTTATTGGCATATAACTGTTGATAATAACTTCTGATGATTGTTTCTACTTCCTTGATGTTAGTTGTGATCTCTCCCTTTTCATTCATAATTTTATGAATTTGGGCTTTCTCTCTTTTCTTTTGGATTAGTGTGGCTAATGGTTTAAGCTCACATTCTTAGAGAGGTTTTCTTGACCAATTTAAAAACATCCTTCCACTGCCAATCTCTTCCTCCCTTCTCTGCTTTATTTTTCTTTATTCATTATTATCATTTATTTAATTTATTGTCATTTACCATACTATAATATTTTGCCTATGTATTTTATTCATTGGCTTTCTCTCCCAGCTAAAATGTAAATCCCATGGGGGAAAGGGATTTTTGGTTGGTTTATTCAGTGCTTTGTCCTCAATGTTTGGAATGTTTAACAGACCCTCAACTATTTCTTCATCAAATGAATGAATCACCACAAAAATGATACTGTCAATATGGGTCAGAAATAATGGGAAGGATATCTAAATGATCCCTATAGTTTTCTCCTTAATCGATCATAAATTTTGACAATATTTGTTTCCTTAGCCACAAATAGAAATGAGAATATGTGAGGTCAAAGCAGCAACGGGACTGCAACCAGTCCTTTTAAATATGTTCTCCTCTAAATTGGCACCAATAATTTTTGGAGTACCATAAAATATCTGGTCCCTACTCATCCAAGAATCTTCACAAACATTTCATTAAGAGTGGTAAATAATTTATCAATAAAAGAAAGAAAAGTTCACAAAATTCAAGATAACTGATTACCTCTCAGGAGAAGGATTAGAATGCGAGAGTGGAGGAACACACAAGTATTTCAGTTCTTAAGTTGGGGAGTTACATACATATCTATATATATTACATATATGCTTTGTTCACAAATGGCACATGATTTTTTTAATGAGTATATTAAAAAGTATATTAAAAAGTATCTGAAACCACCAAATTTACATCCTTGAGAATACCAAATTCTTGCAATCACTAAAAGAAATTCCAAATTCTGAAATATCATTATCTAAGAATATAGTCAGTACTTAAGATGTAAAATCAAGTCTATGCATTTCTTTTTCCTTTTTTGTTTTTAAAGATTTTATTTATTTATTTGTCAGAGACAGAGGGAGAGAGAGCGAATGAGCACAGGCAGACAGAGAGGCAGGCAGAGGCAGAGGGAGAAGCAGGCTCCCTGCCGAGCAAGGAGCCCGATGTGGGACTTGATCCCAGGACCCTGGGATCATGACCTGAGCCCAAGGCAGCTGCTTAACCAACTGAGCCACCCAGGCGTCCCAAGTCTATGCATTTCTATATCACAGTGACTGAAGAGTTTTTCATTTCTATTTTCCCTCAAAAAGTCAGAATGTGTAAGAACCATGTGTCAGGGGAACAAAGAAAACAATATTCCTTACTCTTGGAAAGATCCACTGAAAGATCCATTTTTAAAAACCAAATTCTGGAGTGGGCTAAATAAAATTTATTATTAAATATATTGTTTGAACTTTTGTTTTTAAGTTAAAATAGCCATAAAGATTAATTACATCATAGATTATTTTGGCTGGCTGTCATAAGTCAATTAAAGAGAAAATGCTGTTTTTTATCAGACCTCTGCTAATTAAGTCTAAGGTAACTCTTTCAACTCTGACAAACCTCAGCCTTAAAGTATCAGGAAATTCAACTGGCATATATACATCAATTAAAGAAGTAATATAAAAATACATTTGGAAAGAAAAATTCCACAAGTCAATACTATAAAAATTGTGTCATATTTTTCATCCCCTATCTTATCTCTGTATCTCCAGCATCCATCTAGGACACTGTCTGGTATGCTGAGGAGAACAAAAATGGTTTGGGGATGGCTTATTTGTATTAAATCAATTATCCAGCTTAATTTCTCTAGCTTTGTACCTTTATGTTTTCTCCTATACATCCTAAACTCCATCTTCCCTATAAACTCCTTCCTGTTTTTTCTGGTGAACTTCTATTCATTTTTAAAAACTAGTTTTAGGGCTAGGTAATTTATGAAGCTCTCACATCTCAAATAATTAACCTCACCCTTTGGGTTCTCATAGGGTCTTGTATTTCCTAACTATTGAACTTCTCAAGGTACTACTGCTATCAGTTCACAAATTCTTCCCCATTTAGAACACAAAATCATTTTCTAGAGCTATAACCTTGTTATAATCTCTAAGTATATACTTCCTAACTAAAAGTTAGACAAAAATTAAGTGTTCAATAAATGTTTACTGAATAAACACAAATAATCCTTTGAAAAACTAAACTGTTCAGAACATGTGGGTAGCCCAGTTGGTTAAGCTGCTGTCTTCTGCCCAGGTCATAATCATAGGGTCCTGGGATGGAGCCCTGCTGCTAAACAGGGAGCCTGCTTCTCCCTCTCCCTCTGCTCCTCCCGCGGCTTGTGCTCTCTTGCTATCTCTCAAGTTAAGTAAAATCTTAAAAAAAAAAAAAAAAAAAAAAAAAAGACAACTAAACAGTTCATTTGACAGTTTTTATAATAAAGTTACACCTAAAATCCATAAAAGATACAGAATTAATATCTAGCTTTAGCTAGATAATTTAAAAGGTCTTCATAATGATTAGCAAATATAAATGTGATTCCATATCACTAAAAAAGCATGTTTTATAGAATTTATTTATTTATTTATTTATTTATTGGGTTTTATTTATTTGAGAGAGACAGAGAGCGCAAAGAGGGAACACAGCAGGGGGAGTAGGAGTGGGGGAAGCAGGCTCCCCGCTGAGTAAGGAGCCGAATGCGGGACTTGATCCCAGGATCATGTCCTGAGCAGAAGGCAGACACCCAACGACTGAGCCACCCAAGTGCCCTATAGATATATTTTAATACTGAAAAATAAAAATCTTGAAATGACCAGGGTGTAATTACATCTTAAATATGTAGTTCATCATATCTAATCAAAATCACATGGGGATTTAAGCCAGTGCCCACAGATACAAATGTTATTGTTGGCCTATCTCATTTAAGCATTTCTCATAATGAGAGTAAATGTCTTAAACAATATAATGGATGGATTAACTCCAGAAAGATTCAATATATATCAATAGCATATAATTGGTCCTTTCAAAAAGATACTAATTTAATTCCATAACTCGTTTGGTCAGCTGTAAGACATTTGGTAATAAAAATAGCCAGAAATTTATTGTATGACTGAAGTTGTCTAAGTGGACAGAGTACAGCTGTTACCTGAGTGACTCTTTCCAAGCTACTTCAAATTATACACTTGAGGTTGTGTATGAGGTAAACAGGGTAGTGGATATGAGTATGAACTCAGGAGCCAGATGTTCTGGGCTTCATTCCTGACTTTATCATTTACTAATTATGTGACTTCAAGCAAGTTTCTTAACTCTCTTTGTCTCCATTTTCTCATCTGTAAAATGGAGATAATAATAATACAAAAGACCTACCTCATAAAAATGTCATGAGTATTATATATATGTGAAGAATGTGCAATAGCCTGGCACACAGTAAAGACAAGTATTTATTATTATCCTCAGCATGTTTCCCCTTGACTCTCAAAGTACACAGCTGTAATATTATTTCCTATTTTGTGCCTTTTCACATTACAAATACAAAATGATTACAGTTTCTTGAGTCTTCATGAGTTTTTCTATGTGATTAAGCCCTTGTCCTTGGTACTTCTCACTTCCAACTTTGCTTCCTTTCTTTAATATTCTGTTTACCTCTGCAATGTGAAAGTTTCCAAAGCAACATTTACAACACCAACTGGGTGGTGTACTACAAAAAAATATTAAAACTTCTCTTTAGGGCGCCTGGGTGGCTCAGAGGGTTAAGCCTCTGCCTTCGGCTCAGGTCATGATCTCAGGGTCCTGGGATCAAGTCCCGCATCGGGCTCTCTGCTCAGCAGGGAGTCTGCTTCCTCCTCTCTCTCTCTCTCTGCCTGCCTCTCTGCCTACTTGTGATCTCTGTCTGTCAAATAAATAAATAAAATCTTTAAAAAAAATAAAGTAAAACTTCTCTTTATTTTTAATTAAATTAAAAAATAAGTTATTAGTAATATTTAGTACGTAGAATAAGCTTTGTATGCCCTCACTAGGTCCATATTTCAGATTGTATTATATCACAAAGAGTATCTGAGGTATCCCAAGAGAACAATCAGAAGAGCTCAATGCTCAAGGGGGCTGATATTAAAAAATGGCATTCTTCACTGGTTTATTCATTTTGTAAGTTGCATATGATCAATGCAATAGATTTAAATATATTTTAAAATATTTATTTTTAACTCGTCTCTAAATGTTAACATAAAGATTTTGAGAAATCTTTGAGAATTTGAGAAACAAAAAGAAAAATCTGAGTATGTAATCACAAGGGAATAATAAATATGGGGGCACTAACACTTCTTGCACAAGCTCATCTTAGACCACTAGTTAAAGCCATGATGATCTAATGACATCTGAGAAGAAACTGATCAAGTTATGCATACATTTAAGCTGTAAATAAACATATGCTGCAAACTACAGTCAGATAATAAATGTGATCAAGTATTATAAATATGAATAAATATATAAAGAACGTAATATATAAATATAACATAATAAGTGATTATTTATTTATTTATCTGAGTTATTTATTATTTGGTCTGATTACAAAAGGTAGAAGGAAAAAAAGCCTTTTGTCTATTTTTATTTATCACATATTTAGAAAATAAGACTGAGTTTAAAACTAAGAAAGTGTGAAACAATCACCAGGCAGTTACTTCTTAAGCACTCTCCCCAGAAGAACAGAACTCCTGCCTTCTGAGAAGGAGCATGGGGGAGAGGAAAAGAAGGGAGTAATTCTTTAGCTTTATAGGTATTCACTATGAAGACAATAGGCTAAAAAATGTCTTATTGATGGAATATAAATTTAAACTTTAATTTGGGACTGGAGATAATTTGAGTTTTCTTCTACCACATTTTCTGCATTTTCTTCATATTTTCTCAGTTTGTATAATATTTAACTATTTTTACTTTTCTTAAATTTTTAATCTTATGATTAATAAATGCTCAAATGGATAAACAAATGAGAAGTCCTATACTTAAGTATAAATAAATTCATAGAAGTACATACAGAAGAGCACAATGTATAAAACTCTTTAGTTGTGGGCAATACAAAATAATATAGACAAGAATTAAAAGGGCACTAAGTGAATACGTTATATGTACTGTGCTGCAAAGCTTCCCTTCATAGATGTCACATTTCAATATATGATATGAAAACTATTCAAACTGACCTTTGGAAAACATACTTAAGAGTTTACATTTGGAGATGTGATTCTAATAACCTGGGGAAGAGATACTATTACATTTTGCTTTAGGTACCAGAGGCTGGCTCCAATAGGAACTAAATCTATCTACTGGCTATTCCCTATAAACCAGACATTGTTCTAAACTCTTGGGATCCAATGGATCCTGTCATCACATCTTTCTGAATTTTACCACAAAATACAACTTACCAAAACTAACCTCCCTCCACTGCTGGGGACTAAAAGACCCACAAAGCATTTTGAAGAAACAAAAACAATTAAGATACTATATAGTCAACAATAGGTAAGCATGTAAATGCAGTTTTTTGCTAAAATGCTTAAAGATAAAATAGCCTTAGAAAAAAATTAATTAATTCTGCTTTAAATGAATGTATTCTAATAATAAAACTGTTAGTTGTTCTGTCAAAGAGGAAACAAGGAATGTTTTCCCTTAGAATCTTTTCTTTCTTTATTTGAAGAACAGTTGATATACAAGGTTACATTAGTTTCAGGTGTACAATTCAGTGATTCAACAAGTTCAGACATTATGCTATGCTCACCACAAGTGTCAAATCTATAATATTATTACAATACCACTGACTATATTCCCTATGTTGTATCTTTTATCCTCATGACTTACTCATAAAATAGTGGTTTTCAAAACATTCTTTTTTTATTTAATCAGTTTTCTCATGTATCAGGATTAGAATATTTAAGATTATGAAATAAATACCTTTTGAAAAATTTTCATTTGCTACATTTAAGTCATTATCACTTTTGGTAACAGTTTTCTATTCTTGTAATATACCTGAATATTTGACAATATTCACAGGACTATTTTCTCAGATACATCATGATCTTCATTTTGCTGAATTCCTCATCTTCTATTTATCTCAGAATCTTACTACAAAGCAATGATATTCTGTTTTGAAATTTCATGTGTATCCAAATTGTATTTCCTCTCATTCTGTTCTCCTATATAAAGTGTTTTTATAGCTTAAATCTCATTTTCTCTCAAAGTTTCTCCCAACCTTGTTCATACATGGGAGTCACCTGGTGAGCTTTTAAAAATCCCACGTCCAGGTTACATGCCTTACAAATTAAATCAGAAGGTCTGGGGATAAGGAAGAGAGTGAGGCATTAGTTTTTAAATATCCCTAGGTGATATATATTTTTTTAAATATTCCTAGGTGATATTAATATGCAGCAAGGTTTGGGAACTACTGTCCTAAACTCTAAGTAGTTCCTGAAGTTCCAAGATGCATACTATTTTTTAATCTGTGATCTCAATCACCAGTATTGCAAGCCTGGCATGGTAGTTAGTACTGTAGTTGGTGAGTAAACCCACCACTTTCCCCTTAGTTTGGCTTCATTATCTTCTATCTGCCACATATAAACTCATGAAGTTATAAAAAAAACCCTTTTTTAAATGAAAAGTAGTTTCACAGAAATGTTTCTGAATACAAAATTTTTTTAATTTTAGAAGTTAATATAGTACATATACTTTATATCCCATCACAATCCAAGAGAATCTGGGGCAGCCCCCTGTCATCAAGAACATTAGTATTTTACCAGAAAGACAAGTAAATATTCACAATGACTGAGATAAATATAAATTTTAATAGCTTGAGGTTAGCTGGGCCAGTTGTGCCACCAGTAAATTGGGGGGGGGGGGAGTCCTTTGGAATTTCAGAATGTTTTGGATTACAGAAATGAAAACAAGTAATTATGGCATTATATACATGGGTCACAATGCAAGGTCTACCCTACCTCCCATGGAATGTGACTAAACAGTCTGAAAGCCACTGACAGAATGCTTCTATAAAAATGCTCATGAGGGGCGCCTGGGTGGCTCAGTCAATTAAGCCTCTGCCTTCAGCTTGGCCATAATCAAGAGTCCCGGGATCAAGTCCCACCTCAGGCTCCCTGCTCATGTTTTCTTCTCTCTCTCTCTAAAATAAATAAATAAATAAAATCTTAAAAAGAAAGAAAAAAAAGATGCTTATGAAAATGTTTTGGTGGGATGCCTGGGTGGCTCAGTTGGTTACGCAGCTGCCTTCGGCTCAGGTCATGATCCCAGCATCCTGGGATTGAGTCCCACATCGGGCTCCTTGCTCAGCAGGGAGCCTGCTTCTCCCTCTGCCTGCCATTCTGTCTGCCTGTGCTCGCTCTCTCCACCCCCTCTGATAAATAAATAAAATCTATTAAAAAAAAAAAAGAAAGAAAAGAAAATGTTTTAGTGTGTGCCATTAGAATAAAGGTGAACACCTGATGAAAAAGATACACAGTGTTGCAACATGTGTTTGTTTTACGATGTATTTGTAGTACTTTTTTCAATCAAATATAGATATTCCTACTACTAAAAATAAAAAAAATAAAAATCTAAGCCCACCCCACTGAAAGTGTGGACCTGGGGAAAAAAACCATCTTTGTTGTAAAAATGAAATCTTGCATTTGCAATGATGTGGACGGAACTAGAGGGTACTATGTTAACTGAAATTAGTCAATCAGAGAAAGACAAGTATCATATCAGCTCTCTGATATGAGGAATTTGAGAGGCAGGGTGGAGGTTCGTGTGGGGAAGGGAGGGAAAAATGAAACAAGATGGTATCAGAAGGGAAGCAAACCATAAGAGACTCTTAATCTCTGGAAACAAACTGAGGGATGCTGGGGGGAGTGGGGAGGAATAGGGTTGTTGGGTGATGAACATTGGGGTGGGTATGTTCTATGGTGAGTGCTGTGAATGGTGTAAGACCGATGATTCACAGACCCGTACCCCTGAAACAAATAATACATTATATATTAATAAAGCAAAACAAAATACCCCCACGAACAATCTTTGTTGTTAGTGTTGAAAGTTCAGAAAAGAGAGAGAAATCTTATTTAAATCAAAAGGCAGAATATTAAAACTAAAATTAATGGTGGTCTAAAGCATGACATAAAATGAATTTACCATAAACAGAATACATAAATAAAATTGTGAAGGTGTTTCAACACGTAGAATCAGTGTAAAGCTGATAATTTTGTGAAGACTAGCAAAGAAAACGTGTATTTTAAGTAGAAATCAGAATATTCTCAAGTAGATGTCCCAAAGAGAAGTTTAAGTTTTACAGAAACAAACAAAATGGGGGTGGGGTTGGGGAGGGGGTAGTATGTTGAGAAATACATAAAAAAATTTCAGGAATGCTGGATTGAATGAAGTTAAGCAGGTTATTGTTCCATCGGGATTTCTAAGAACCTTAAATAAGATAATGTGCTTTGACAATCTCTACAACAGGCATAATATGCAGCCTACTCACACTTATTTGACCTCCAAACCCTTTTTTCTTTAAAGGATTTAACATGACTGATTCTGCAGAACATAAAACTACTGGAGATACATTTATAAATTTGGGGATTTAGGTGGTCTTCAAGAATGAATGTCAAGAATCAACTTCTACTTCATATCACTAATTTTATTATCCTTATCATTTACAACGCACACCTCCATGCAAGGAAATGAAATTGACAAAGATCGTTACCTTTAGATTTAGTAACATGGGTTAATATATAAATGAAGAAAAAGTGTATCTTCTCTTAAACACCAAATCAAAATAAAATTTGAAGTAGTCAACATATTTACCATTTTTGAAGTATAATTAGGCAATCTATAAATACGGAAATGTTATACCTCATCAAATTCTTCAGTCATTTTTCTGATGATTTCTGCATTCTGCATATTTCGAAACATCTCTATTCTCACAGTACCTGTGGAACAACAGATTTAACAGTTAATCTTTTCCTATCCCATCCTAAACATTAAATTTAACCTGACCAATGTCTGAAAAATTTATGTTTGAAAAATTTTATATCAAAGTGTTTGGAGTTTTTTCTTCCCCTGAACTCCTACTTAAAGGAACTCCTTGTTTAAGAACTTCAAAGTTCTTTAGACATTTTTTAAAAACCTAAATATTCTGTGAATTAGATAAGTATGAGGAAAAAACTGCAAGGAATGTTAGGGAAGGAAAAGATGGAGTCATAAAATAATAAATTTAAATTGTCTGGCGGGCTGTAAGGATTGACTGGCGCTATTCACGCATACGGATGACTGCCTTAGTATGAAAAACATCCATATATAGAGAATATTATCTCTCTTCATGCCTTTTTCTGGTATTTGTTATCAACAGAATATTTTTCTATAAATTAAACTAAGTGTTCCTTATCTAGAGACACTTGTCGATTAGATTGCTTTATCTGAACATGAAAAATAGCTTGGTAACTTCAACATATGCATCAAAGAAAGAAAAAGTTAACCTCCTTTCTCATTCCATTCTTTAGTACTACTTTTATTAGCTACATAATTTTTATCTCAATCATTATTACATAAATATTATCACTCTAAAAGTAGTAAGAGTTTGTATCAAAAATGTATTAAAAATTAACATAATTTAAGTAAAATAAGGTTCAAATAAGGTTTGAACCACTAACAAAGGTTGAATAAGGTTCAAAATCAATCTGGAGTTACAGAGAACACTGGTCTAATAATTACACGAGGTTCAGTTTCAACTGTACACATGTAAAATGTCCAAGTTAAAAATCACAAGACTTAATGAATCAATTAGAAAATATTTTATAACCTTTAACAGGTTGCTCGCCAGTGATTACCAGCTCTGACTCAAATCACATTTGGGTATACAAGAGGGAAAATTCTCTGAAGTGTACTATACTCTTACAGGAGACAGTATAAAGCAGTAGAGAGTCACTAAAAGTCATCAAGTATACTCTTGAGTGGGCTACTAAAATACTGCAGTGGCACATTTGGCATATCAAACTTAATTTGACTTAGTTTTTATTAATATAAATGAGAAAAAATGGTACCTCCCTTATCTTTTTAATCACAACCATTTCTAAGCATCTTTTAATTACTTGAGGTACAGCTCTCTTGTTCATTTTCAGGATGCTGAATTCATTTAGTACCACCAATAGGGATCACTTACACCCAGTTATAGAGATGAGAGTCTAGACTGGAAGGTGAATGAAAAGGGAAAGTATTTTTATAGAGTTCCTCCCCAACAGGCAATTTCCTAAAGACAATGGGAGATTTTTACAATGTGATTTTATTTTTTTATGGGAAAAACAGTATCACAGACAGTATTTAAAAGCATTGTAGGCAGCTTGCTTATGCACTACAATACAAACATTATTTTCAGAAGTTTTTTTAAAAAATAAATAAAATCGCATTGAATTGCTAATTATAAATTATCTCAAGTAAAAGTAAGTCTCTGTCCAACATTCTTTAAAAATCATTCAAAATAAAACAGTACGGAAGTTCCTCATGATATGAACAGACACTTCTCCAATGAAGACATACAAATGGCTATCAGACACATGAAAAAATGTTCATCATCACTAGCCATTAGGGAGATTCAAATTAGAACCACATTGAAAGTCCACCTTACACCAGTTAGAATGGCCAAAATTAGCAAGACAGGAAACAACACGTGTTGGAGAGGATGTGGAGAAAGGGGAACCCTCTTACACTGTTGGTAGGAATGCAAGGTGGTGCATCCACTTTGGAGAACAGTGTGGAGATTCCTCAATAAATTAAAAATAGAGCTTCCCTATGACCCTGCAATTGCACTCCTGGGTATTTACCCCAAAAATACAGATGTAGTGTACCCCATGTTTATAGCAGTAATGGCCATGGTCGCCAAACTGTGGAAAGAATCAAGATGCCCTTCAACGGACGAATGGATAGAAAGATGTGGTCCATATACACTATGGAGTATTATGCCTCCATCAGAAAGGATGAATACCCAACTTTTGTAGCAACTTGGATGGGACTGGAAGAGATTATGCTGAGTGAAGTAAGTCAAGCAGAGAGAGTCAATTATCATATGGTTTCACTTTATTTGTGGAGCATAACAAATAACATGGAGGACATGGGGAGATGGAGAGGAGAAGGGAGTTGAGGGAAACTGGAAGAGGAGGTAAACCATGAGAGACTATTGACTCTGAAAAACAACCTGAAGGTTTGGGGGGGGGGTGGTTGGGGAAGCCAGGTGGTGGGTATTAAGGAGGGCATGGATTGCCTGGAGCACTGGGTGTGGTATAAAAATAATGAATACTGTTACCCTGAAAAGAAATAAAATAATAATAAAGTTAAAAACAGAGCCACCCTATGACCCAATAATTGTACTACTAGGTATTTACCCTAAAGATACAAATGTAGTGATCCGAAGGGCCATGTGCACCTGAATGTCTACACATATGATGGAATACTATGCAGCCATCAAAAGAAATGAAATCTTACCCATTTGCAACAATGTGGATGGAACTAGAGGGTATTATGCTAAGTGAAATAAGTCAATTAGAAAGAAACAAGTTATCATATGATCTCACTGGTATAAGGAATCTCAGAAGTAAGACAAAGGATAGGGGAAGGGAGGGGGAAAATGAAACAAAATGAAACCAGAGATGGAGACAAACCATAAGAGACTCTTATCTCAGGAAACAAATTGAGGGTTGCTGGAAGGGAGAAGGGTGGAGGGATGGTGTGGCTGGGGGATTGACACTGGGGAGGGTATGTGTTGTGGTGGGTGCTATGAATTGTGTAAGACTGATGAATCATAGACCTGTACTCATCAAACAATTAAACAAATTAATTTTTTAAAAATCACTCAAATTAGGAATGCCTGGGTGGCTCAGTTAGTTGAGTGTCCAACTCTAGATTTTGGCTTGAGTCATGATCTCAGAGTCCTCAGATCGAGCCCCACATCCAGCTCCTCACCAAGTACAGAGCCTGCTTGGGATTCTCTCTCTCCCTCTGCCCCTACCCCCTCCTCAAAAATAAATGAATAAATAAAAGTCACTCAAATTACACAAAACTGTTTTAACCTTGCTTGGGTTAGCGAGCATTTTGTACACCTGAAATAGAGTCCCATATATAAAAAGCATGTAATTTCGGAAGTTGTTTCACAGTACTCTTGATAAGCAAAATTATTTTCTTTAAGTACTAATCAAGCAAAAGAAATAAAATCAGATTTTTAAGTTATTAAACATGAGAAGAATCAGTTGTTCTTGGAGAGATGGAAATATTTTATATTTTGCACAGAGTAGAATTTATATTAAATGGCTATATGCATTTCTCAAAAGTCATTTATCTGTACACTTAAAATGTGTGCATTTGGAAATTATATCTTGGTAAAATTGATTTTTAAAAAATCAAGAAAAAGGACATTGCTAATCATAGTCATTCAATAAAAAATTACATATGTCAAAGAGTGCCTGGCTGACTCAGTATGTAGAGCATGCGACTCTCATCTCAGAATTGTAGGTTCAAGCTCCACAAGGGTTTAGAGATGACTTAAAATTTACATGTGTCATTGTTAAATATGAGTATAAATAAAGTTCAATTCTATTTCCATGATTGACATAGCAGTTTTCATATACAGTGAAGTCTTAACTGTAATTCCAATGGACTAAAAACTAGCTCATAAACAGAGGACTGTTTTTGCTCTATTTACTATCATAAAGTGAAAGACAACAAAACAGTAATTAGTCTTAAAAGCAAAATAAAAACCAGCTGCATACTTAGCATCTCTAAAAATGACTACCATATACAAGTAACAATTATTAATAAAATAAGATCAGGTATTTAAAGCTATAATTTTGAATGAACAGAAGCTTGTCACTGAGGTTTTTTAAAAGAAGAAAATCCTGCTGTTGCCACAATGACTATTCAAAACATGGGATTGGGAGGGAGACAAACCATAAGTGACTCTTAATCTCACAAAACAAACTGAGGGTTGCTGGGGGGAGGGGGTTTGGGAGAAGGGGGTGGGATTATGGACATTGGGGAGGGTATGTGCTTTGGTGAGTGCTGTGAAGTGTGTAAACCTGGTGATTCACAGACCTGTACCCCTGGGGATAAAAATATATGTTTATAAAAAATAAAAAATTAAAGATTTAAACAAAAAACAAACAAACAAACAAAAAAACACATTAGCCTATTTATTTTAAAGCTAACTGTTCATTCTTCTTCAGCCCAATCCCCCTACTCTACTGCAACTGCTTCCTGACACCTATTATCTGCTGACTGTTACACCAAAGTCTTTCTTTAGTAATACCCTATCTATTCTATTTAAAACATTTTCTCATTATACTGGTTTCTGTTAACACTATATCCTTACACTGTATTCTCTGATGACTTACTTTGATTTCTTTCACTTACTTTTAGTCATTTACCTGAATAAATACAGGTAATTTCCAAAGTTCTGTCCAACACATTTTTCTTTGTCCCATTCTACATTTCTGCATATGGCCCCCTCTACCTCTCCCACTAGATAAAAGTATAGCAGAGACTACTACTTATTAATCGTTGTTATTTAGCCCAGTCCCTCAAAAAATGTCTGACATTATAAGTCTTCTCTCTCCTATTTTAAGCTTTCTTTGACAATGGATAATAAACATAAAGAACTGAAATAATTCAGGGGCGCCTGGGTGGCTCCCTGGGTTAAAGCCTCTGCCTTCGGCTCAGGTCATGATCCCAGGATTCTGGGATCGAGCCCCACATCAGGCTCTCTGCTCTCTCTCCCTGCCGAGCAGAGAGCCTGCTTCCTCCTCTCTCTGCCTACTTGTGACCTCTGTCTGCCAAATAAATAAATAAAAACTTAAAAAAAAAAAAAAAGAACTGAAATAATTCAGATTCACAGAAACATAAATATCTCAAGAATGAAAAAAAAAAAAAAAAGATTATCTTCCACTCTCTGAAACACTATCTGTGAGATTCCTCACATACATATTTTATATTTAAAAAATTTTTTTGTTTAAGCAGGCCCTCCTGACAGGATTATACTTCTAATTTGAAGGAAGAACTTTCAAAATTGTCATTGGTAACCATGAATAATTCCAGAAACAATAACATCAGAAAGCAACCATCAAGTTCTCAATCATTTAAATTATGTCAAACTGCTGGAGGAACCTAACTTTAAACAATCCCTATGGTATGCAGTTTGGCAAATGTTTACTGAAATTGCAAACTCATATACTCCTTGGCCTTGATTTTGTACTTGTTGCAAAGCATCCATAAACTCACACACATGAAATAATGAAGGTGCGACGTTTTTCCCTGAAGCACTGCTTGCAAAGAAAAAGGGAAAAATATGTATACCCATAAATAATATTCTGATTAATAACTAAAAGTGCTGATGCTAATAATAATGGTGGTAGCAACTAACACTGGGATGCGCATTATCTGCCAGGCATTGTTCTAAAAAATAAACCCTGGAAGTTAACATATTTAATCTTCACAACAATACCTATGAAGAATATACAATTTTTCTCTCATTTTACAGAAGAGAAATTGAGGGACCTAGCAACTTGTAAAAGGGGTTTCCCAGTAGATTTGTGGTCTCTATGCATAGTCTGGCTAGAGGGTCTATAACTAACCACTACTCTTAACTGACTAAAATCAATGGGATCCTGGAGCTGTCTAAAACAATAAACACATCTATGTTGGATATGGAAAGATCTGCAGGACATATTCATACATGACAAAAGGAACATATATGTATTTGATTGCATATGCTTTAAGATATTATGGAAAGATACACAAATATCTAGCAAAACTGGTTATCTCAGGGAAAGAGAAATACGTGGTTGAGGTTGAGGGATATAATGGAGATATTATATTGCATACCCTTTGCATTTCTTGAAATTTGAACTATATGAATATATTACTCAAAATAAGGAATTAATACATTTCAAATAAAAAATAAAATGTTAAAAACTAAACTGAAAGACAGATTGCTATTAAACTCTGCCTATCAAGCATTTGTGTAGTCACTACCAATATGCACTCATTAGAGGGTAAGCTAAGAATGCTTGACATAAGCTTGCCCCAAATGGAAAATTTTATGTTTTCCTTCCCAGCTATTATAGAATACAAAAAAATGAAGTTGAAAATAGTGTTGGAGAACATACCCCTGGCATAGTTAGTGTTATGGACAACAATGAAAAGAAGTTGTAATCATGTTTATAGTAACCACAACATTTAATAAAACCCTCAAGAAGTCATTCTAGGTGGTTTAAAATCTTTGGCATCAGACATAGTAGGATTTAAATCTTATTTCCACGAGTTACCAAGCTATAGGACACTGAAAAAAAAATCAATTGTTCTCTATGAAATTCAGATTTCTATTAAAATGGTGAGAATACCACACTTCAGTGTAGGAATTTTTTTTTTTAAAGATTTGATTATTTATTTGACAGAGATCACAAGTAGGCAGAGAGGAGGCAGAGAGAGAGAGAGAGGAAGAAGAAGGCTCCCTGCTGAGCAGAGAGCCTGATGTGGGGCTCAATCCCAGGACTCTGGGATCATGACCAGAGCCGAAGGCAGAGGCTTTGACCCACTGAGCCACACAGGCGCCACTAGGAATCTTTTTTTTGTTCAATGCCATAATGTGTAGTGCTTGGAATAGTGCTTGGTACATAGGAGGCACTGAAAAAATGTTTGTTAAACAACTAAGGATATGAGAACAAAATAAGGTAACCTATTATACTTGCAGCAGGTAAGATGCTCACCTACTTTGAGCATTCGTTTTTTTAGTAGATTAGCCTGCCCATTTTAGAGGGAAACTAAAATCTCTAGTTTCTTAGTTGAGCTCTACTGAAAGCCAGATTCCTAACTGCACATGTTGCCAGGTTAATGCCATCTGAAGAATGAGACCAGTAATCTTTTATTCCAGAACCAGGCAAAGTAATTCCAGCAGTTTTCCCATCAACCAGACCAAAGCCTCCACTTCCAGAGTGGAAACAATCACATAAATACTAAACCTCTCTGTCCAAAATTACTAAAACCCACCAGAGAGATGAGTTAAGGTGATAAAAAAGTCACTGTCTCAGAAGCAGGAACCCGTGAACTCTTAACCCCATTTTACATGAACCACATGGTTTAGAGAACTGTCTCATCTCATCCTCCTCATTTTTTAATGCCAAAGCAAGAACTCTAGCCTTCTCTGTATCCTTTCAATTAAATACAGAAGCAGACAGAAAACTGAAAGCATACAAGAATTTATTCAGTGACAAATCAATTTATCCAAATATAACAGAAGGCCCTTTTGGGTTTATATCTTCTATGACACAGTAACATTCTGTCCCCTTCAAAATTAGTGAGCCCCATTATAGGTGAAATGTACTAACACTGCCTAAGAGCACTTAGCAGAGAACCTTCCTCAGAGGCTTCTGATTAGCTGTTCCATACAGAAAACAACTTTCTATTTTAAGGATTTTCTTTTAAAGAGTGGATTATAAAGTCTATAAATATATTTATAAATAAATATTTTTTAATTTATTTGTAAAATTTATTTATAAATAAGATCTAATCTGGTGATGAATGAGAGAAAATCCAAGCATGTAACAGGACAATTTTTTGTATTCTTATTTTGTTTCATTTTTACTTTAAGTACTAGACAGCAGATTTTATATCAAAATAAAGTGGAGAAAAACTGAAAATAAATATGGATAAATTACTAGAGAAAGTCTAAGTCAGAAAAGGAGAAGAAATGCTGAGGTTACTCAAATTGAGAAGTATTTACTAAAGAAACATTACATACCAGAAAACAGAACATAGCAGTTACCTACGATTCAGTGACTGCATACATCTTTCTCAAGATTCGAGGAGAAGGATGATGGAAAGGAAGAGAGAGACAGATACTTTGGTTGCTTTTTAATGAACACTTTAAGCGTAATTATAAATATCTTTTGATACATGCTGACTATCAAGGTAGTATGCACACAAGTGGAAAAAAATTACCTCATAGGTTATTGTAAATATACATGTTGGGAAACAGAGCTTTCAGAATATATTAAAATAGAAATTGTTGGGGGCACCTGGATGGCTCAGTTGGTTATCTGATTCTTGATCTCAGGATTATGAGTTCAAGGCCCATGCTGGGCTCCATCCACAATGAGTGTGGGGCCTACTTAAAAAATATATATATATTGAAATTATATTTCAATTATGTATATATATATATGAAATTATATATATGAAATTATAGGCCTCCACAGATACCCTGCATGAATAAAAAAAAGAAACTGTTGTGACTGTATCTCCAGTAATGAGTCTGTCTCTAAATGGCAAACTGCACTGGGTAACATTCCTTACAAAAAGCTTATATAATTCTTCCTCTGTAAAAACAAAAAATAGGTGAAATATCAAACTAACTGTTTAAAAAAGAAAACTCACATTTTGGCATATGATATAGGAGTACCAACTGACTATAGTCTTTCAAGACGGCATGAGGTACATTTCATCCACTTCAAGAACAGATAAATTTACTACATATTAGAATTTCAGGGGCCACCTGGGTGGCTCAGTAGGTTAAAGCCTCTGCCTTCGGCTCAGGTCATGATCCCAGGGTCCAGGGATCGGGCTCTGCATTGGACTTTCGGCTCAGCAGGAAGCCTGCTTCCCTTCCTCTCTGCCTGCCTCTCTGGTTACTTGTTATCTCTGTCAAATAAATAAATAAAATATATTTTTTTTAAAATTTCAAATTTAGAGCTCGGTTGAACCATGCTAATATAGCCCAGGGCCAAAAGTAAGCATTGTCCTAGGGCTTTTTCAGACCACTTTCACCAAATCTTCAAAAACCAAATAATCTCATCTTCAGTCCACGAAAGACAAGAATTAAAGGAAATGTCAAAGAGGAAAAAATAAATTTACTTTTTAAAACATCCATCTGCTACCTTCAAGGAACTACTATTAACATGATTCAAGAGGAGCAGGGCTTCTTAATCTGTGGCATATAGATTCTTAAATATCTATGGACCTTTTGAAACTGTATGAAAATTTAGCTCTATGCACTTCTGTGAAGACCCAAATTTTCAGGCTATTATTAAAGGACTTTGAGAACTTCATAAGGTAAAAACTACACATTAGAGGAAAAATATCAGCCAAAGATTTTTAGTCTTAGAGAACTGAAGAAAAAAATTAAATGGTGACAGTAAAGACTAGTTCCTTATTAGAGAATGGAATTAGAAACCAAGATCTATGTGTTAAGTGTATTACTGCTGGTGGAATGTAATTTCTTTTAGGCCCTCTCCTCTTAAATAATGGGAAATATATATGTGTGTATAAAAACATTAGCTATTTCTATATGTAACCATATGTATCTATATTAAGCTATAAATAAGTTATACATATATCTTTTAACTGTATTACCACATGAATATTCTAGAGTCCTCCCCTTTCTTTGCTTTTCTCCATGATTTCCTACAGTGAAAACTCTGGTTCTCACCATCAACCACCTATTTATTAAAATTTTCAATTCTGGTATACATGTATAACATGACTTCAGAATTGGCAGCACATACCCAGGGGAAAAGAACTACAATTAGAGTACCATGCTTTTTATACAGTTCCTTTTGCCTTTACTTTTAGAGTTTCCACTCTTCAGTTATTTAGGACAGCATTTTCCCCAAACCTCTTCAAGGTTCTTTCATGTATTTGTAATACAATTTGATTCTTTTGTTACAGTCTGAATTCATCCCAGAACGACCTCATTAGGGATTTTTTTTTTTTAATTTGCAAACATCAATGTTCATTCTTAGTGCTAGATGTTCTATGGGTTTCAGAAACTCATAATAGCAAATATCCAGCATTATAGCTGGATAATCTTACAGAAGAGTTTCACAACCCTAATGCCCTGTGATTCAACTCTCCTTCCTCCCTAAAACCCTGGCAAACACTGGTATGTTTAACATCTGTACAATTTACCCTTTTCCAGAAAGTGACATAAACTAAATTACAGTATGTAGCCTTTTCAGACTGGCTTCTTTCACTCCACAATACCTATTA
The DNA here is from genome assembly GCF_011764305.1 of Mustela putorius furo. Lineage (NCBI taxonomy): Eukaryota > Metazoa > Chordata > Mammalia > Carnivora > Mustelidae > Mustela > Mustela putorius. Next base: position 105,157,590 of record NW_025421987.1, on the reverse strand, counting down.
AGATTCATCTATGCTTTTTGCATGACATGAGTGCTCATTCCTTCCTATCACCAATAGTACTCCACTGTATGAATGTAGCAGTTTATCCATTTCATCTACTGAAGGGCATCTAGATTGCTTCCAGTTTTGGGTAACTAATGAATATAATTACTATAAATACATGCAGGTTTTTGTGTGGACATATTTCAAGTCAATTAGTAAATACTTTATTTATTTTTGTTGTATTTTACAGTAAGGCTATGTTTACTTTTGTAAAAAACTGTCAGACTGTCTTCCAAAGTGGCTATACCATTTTGCATTTCCACCAATCATGATTTCCTATAGCTTCACATCCTTGACAGTGAATGGTATTGCCAGTTTTTGTATTTTAGCCATTCTAACTGACTATCTAACTATCTTTTTATTGTTTTAATTTGCACTTCCCTTATGACAAATCATGTTGCGCATCTTTTTACTTGTCTATATGCCATCTGTATACCTTGCTGCTGAAATATCTGTTCAGGTCTTCGCCCACTTTTTTATTGAGGTATTTATTTATCATTCAGTTTTTAGAGCTCTTTGTATATTCTGAATACAAGTCCTTTATCATACATGTGTCTTGGAAATATATTTTCCCAGTCTGTGACTTTTATTTTAATTTTCTTAACAATATCTTTTGCAGAGCATAAAATATTTTAATTTCGGTAAGGTCCAACTTCCCAAGTGCTTCTTTCATCAATCGTGCTCTTGGCTGTTACAACTTTAAAAACATCAAAACCGGGACGCCTGGGTGGCTCAGTGGGTTAAGCCTCTTGCCTTCGGCTCAGGTCATGGTCTCTGGATTCTGGGATCGAGTCCGGGCATTAGGTTCTCTGCTCAGCAGGAAGCCTGCGTCCCCCTCTCTCTCTGTCTGCCTCTCTGCCTAATTATGATCTCTGTCAAATAAATAAATAAAATCTTAAAAAAATATAAAAATCAAAAAATCAAAACCTCATCACTAAACTTAAGGTCACATAGACTTTATGTTTTATTTTAGAAATTAAGAATTTTACATTTTACATGAGTTAAGTTTTGTGCAAAGGGGTAAGATCTGTGCTCAAGTTCATTTTTTCCACACTGATATCCAATTGTTCATGTATGATTTGTTGAAAAGATGATTATTTCTCTATTTAATTGCCTTTGTAGCTTCATAGAAAAAAAAAATCAGGGGCGCCTGGTGCTTAGTGGGCCTCTGCCTTCAGCTCAGGTCATGATCCCAGGGTCATGGGATCGAGCCCCACATCGGGCTCTGTGCTCAGTGGGGAACTTGCTTCCCCTCACTCTATCAGCGATTGCTGTCTGTTAAATAAATAACATCTTAAAAAAAAAAAAACAGTTGACTATATTTATGTGATTATTTTATTATTTTAAAAAATAATTTAGGGTACATAAATTTTTTACACACACACACACCTCCTCAGAAATCCACTAGACCTAGAAAAAGGAAGATTAAAATATACCAAAATATTTCATGTTCCATTCTCTTATTTTAATAATATTTATCTTACACTCCACACATCCAACAGTTTTTCCTATATGATGAGCCCATCAGGATTATCCGTGGTTTTCACTGCACTCTTCCTTAAAATAGTAGCTGTATGTCTCTACATTTGAAAGCTCTTCTAAAACCCTAAGAATAATGAAAAATTGAGACTTTAATCCCAAGAGATTAGAAGTCCATGAATGTAGAAATTATCTTATAACAATATAAAACATAAATAAGCAAAATATGTCTAAGTGTGGAAGTTTCAAAATTATGAGTTACACACACACAGAGTTACCCAAGCGAAGAAATCACTTTAAATTGGTATATAAAACTTTTGATTAGAGGGCACCTGGGTGGCTCAGTTGGTTGAGCAACTGCCTTCGGCTCAGGTCATGATCCCAGACTTCCAGGATCGAGTCCCACATCGGGCTCCCAGCTCCTTGGGGAGTCTGCTTCTCCCTCTGACCTTGTCCTCTCTCTCAGGCTCTCTCTCACTCATTCTCTCTCAAAGAAATAAATAAAATCTTAAAAAAAAAAACCACTTTTGATTAGGGTAGTATTATAAACAATATTTTTATATAAACCCTCTTCCTGAAATGCTAATGAAAATACGAAAAACGCTTTGAAAAGCATCTGAAACCTTATGAAGTAGTGGGAATTAGTAGGGTAAAAACAAACTAAAAACAGAAACCAAAATACAAAAAGAGCACTAAAATCACTTCTCTGATAATACTTACTGGGACTAAAATACAATGCACAAGCTGGGACTTCCTAAGTAAAGGGTCTAAAAGAACAACTCTTTCATGAAGTGGGGGCTTAAAGGATTTCATCTGTAAGTTAAGATTAAACCAGCAGTAAATCTAACACCTCATATTCTGTGGTCTATTAAGAAAGCTTTTTTAATACTGTGTAGAAGGAGACAGATACCTGAGAGGTAGTAATCAAACACTAGTGCTCTCACAAATATCCTAAAATCTGATACAGAAAACTTCAGATGGAACTTAGTTGGAAACAGTCCTGGGTACCTGTCAAGCAAATCTTAAACCTTCTCTATAGGAAAAATACCTTTATCCTACACTTCAAATAAATGTGAGAGGAAATGTGGAGCCTGAAATAAAAAGTAACTAAACTATCAACAAGAAAGGTGACAACAAGCAAAAGAAAGACCCCAGAAATAAACTCACTAAGACTTAAAGTATTAGATATAGATTGTGAAAAAAAAATCTCCATGTTAAAAAAGGAAAACACAAAACTGAATGAATATTGACAGGGAACAATTCCATGGACTTCTTTTTCTGTAAAAGAGAGCCACATGGGGTGTCTGGGTGGCTCAGTCCTCAGCCAGTTAAGTGTGTGCCTTCAGCTCAGGTCTTGATCTCTAGATCCTGGGATGGAGCCCTGCATCTGACTCCCTGCTTAACTGGGAGTCTGCTTTTCCCTCTCCCTCTGCTCCTTCCCCCTGCTTGTGCTCTCTTTCTCTCTCTCTCTCTCTCTTTCTCCCCGTCTCACTCAAATAAACAGTATTTAAAGAGAGAGAGAGGGACGCCTGGGTGGCTCAGTTGGTTGAGCAGCTGCCTTTGGCTCGGGTCATGATCCCAGCGTCCTGGGATCGAGTCCCACATCGGGCTCCTTGCTCGGCAGGGAGTCTGATTCTCCCTCTGCCTCTGCCTGCCATTCTGTCTGCCTGTGTTCACGCTCTCTCTCTCTCTCTCTGATAAATTAAAAAAAAAATCTTTAAAGAGAGAGAGAGACTCATTAACTATAATTTCTAGAAAAGACCAGAACAGTAACTGAAACAGATTGCCACAGATGAAAAAAAGTAAGTAAATGAAGATAGGGGATATATTGTGCAGAAAGCAGCACAGAAGTTAAAAAATGCAAATAGGTATATAGAAGACAATATTCAAGATTTAAACAAAGTTACTGAAACAGAAGAGAAATAAAATGAGAAGCACAATATTTTAGAAGGGTAACAGATGAAAACACCAATCTAAAGAAATATGTTCTATAGAACATAATATAGACAGACTAGAGAATACCAGAAACAAAGAGAAACCTTAAATGTTGGGAAAACTAGTATTGAAAGAGAAGAAAATTATTATTCCCAGTTCTCAACAACAATACAAGCCAGAAGACAGTGAAATGTCTTCAGTGTGCTAAATGTAAAAAACTGCCAATATTATATAATATACTCATCGAAATATATTTTAAAAAATAAAGACAAGTTAAACAAATCTTCAGAAAAAGTCCGAGAGTCTACAAATCTCCAACAGAACCTCACTGGAATTTCTAAGTGCTGCACTTTAGGCAGAAGTTACCTCAGGTATATATGACGTGGTAAAAAAAAAAAGAACAAATAAAGTAGCGTGTTTATAGGTAAAGCTAAAACAATAATAATTTAATTATTTGAAATAATAATGACTACAGGAAAATGAAACAGACTTGAGTTACAACAGAAGGAAGGAAGTAAATGTATTTACAGTTCTAGATCCTTGCCCTGATTGGGAAAAGGATGGAGGTGGTAATTACCTTTGGATTGTGCTACATTAAGTATGACTTTTACAATCCTTAGGGTAACCATTAAATGCATGTAAAGAGTACAAAAATGTCCAAATAAGTAGAGGGGAGAAAATGAATTCTTTTGAATTCAAAGAATCTAAAGGCAAAAAGAAAACATACAGAGCAGTCAGGATAAACAACAAACACTAGTTCAATATAAATTCAAACATCAAATGTTTACATTAATTGTAAAAAAGATTAAGTGATACAATGAAAATAGTTTTCCAACTGAATGAAAAAATACTGTCCATATGTTGTTTACAAAAGGCATCTAAGAGCCGAGGACTCAAAAACAATGAGAAGAGAAGAGAAGAGAAAAAGTTAGGCCACAAAAAAACATAGAAGGAGCTTCATTAAATTCAAGTAAAAAAATTTTTTCAGAGAAAAAGCACTGCCAGAGACATGATACTTTAAATGGAAAACCCAAAGGTTCCACCCCCTAATTACTAGAATTCATACAGCAATTCAGTAATGTGGCAGGATACAAAACCAATGCACAGAAATCAGTTGCTTTCTTATACACTAACAATGAAAATATAGGAAGGGAAATTAGAGAATTGATTCCATTTACTATACCACCAAGAACCATAAGATACCTGGGAATAATCCTAACCAAAGAGGTAAAGGATCTGTACTCGAAGAACTACAGAACACTCATGAAAGAAATTGAAGAAAAGCAGTCCATGCTCACGGATTGGAAGAATTAACGTCGTTAAAATGTCTATACTGGCTGGAGCAATCCATACTTTCAATGCCATCCTGATCAAAATTCCACCGGCATTTTTCAAAATGCTGGAACAAACAATCCTAAAATTTGTATGGAACCAGAAAAGACCTCAAATCACTAAGGAAATGTTGAAAAAGAAAAACAAAACTGGGGGCATCACACTGCGTGATTTCAAGCTTTATTACAAAGCTATAATAACCAAGACAGCATGGTACTGGCACAGAAACACATAGACCAGTGGAAAAGAACAGAGTCCAGATATGGACCCTCAACTCTACAGTCAAATAATCTTTGACAAAGCAGGAACAACTACCTAGTGTTAGAAAAAGACAGTGTCTTGAATAAATGGTGCTGGGAAAATTGGACAGCTATGTATAGAAGAATGGTCTATATATAGAAAATTGGACAGCTATGTATAGAAGAAGAGTCAATTTGTTAAAAAAAATTCATAAAGATAAACTCGAAATGGATAAAAAACCTCAATGTGAGGCAGGAATCTATCAAAATCCTAGAGGAGAACATAGCCAGTAATCTCTTCGACATCAGCCACAGCAACTTCTTTCAAAACATATCTCCAAAGGCAAAGGAAATAAAAGCGAAAATGAACTTTTGGGACTTAATCAAGACCAAAAGTTTCTGCACAGCAAAGGAAACAGTCAACAAAACAAAGAGGCAACTCACGGAATGGGAGAAGATATTCGCAAATGACACTACAGACAAAGGGCTGATATCCAAGATCTATAAAGAACTCCTCAAACTCAACACTCAAAAATCAGATAATCATGTCAAAAAATGGACAGAAGACATGAACAGACACTTCTCCAAAGAAAACATACAAATGGCTAACAGACAAATGAAAAAATGTTCCCTGAATCCATCAGGGAGATTCAAATCAAAACCACACTGACACCACCTTATACCAGTCAGAATGGACAAAATCAACAGGACAGGAAACAAGTGTTGGAGAGGACGTGGAGAAAGGGGAACACTCTTACACTGTTGGTGGGAATGCAAGTTGGTGCAGCCACTTTGGAAAACAGTATGGAGATTCCTCAAAAAATTAAAAATAGAGCTACCCTATGACCCTGCAAATGTACTACTGGGTATTTACCCCAAAGATACAGATGTCATGAAAAGAAGGGCCATCTGCACCCTAATGTTCATAGCAGCAATGGCCACAGTTGCCAAACTGTGGAAGGAGCCAAGATGCCCTTCAACAGACAAATGGTTAAAGAAGATATGGTCCACATATACAATGGAGTATTATGCTTCCAACAGAATGGATGAATACTCAACTCTTTTAATGACATGGATGGAACTGGAGAAGATTATGCTGAGTAAAATAAGTCAAGCAGAGACAGTCAGTTATCACATGGTCTCACTTACTTGTGGAGCATAAGGAATAACAAGGAGGACATTGGGAGGAGAGGTGAAGGGAGTTGGGGGAATCGGAGGGGAAGACAAACCATGAGATACTGTGGACTCTGAGAAACAAACTGAGGGTTTTGGAGAGGAGGGGAGTGGGGAATTGGTGGAGCCTGGTGGTAAGTATTAAGGAGGGCACATATTGCATGGAGCACTAGGTGTGATGCATAAACAATGAATCTTGGAACACTGAAAAAATAAAGTTTAAATTTAAAAAATTGAAAAAGCACTGCTAAAGATAAAGTGGATCATTAAATAAACATAAAACATTTTAGTTACAAGAAATAGTATTTATATGCACCTAATGAAGCATGTGACATGAAAAAGAGGATGAGGGAAGAGAAAAGTCTTCCAGGAGAAATCAAGAAGAAATATATAAATCCACAATCTTGATGTGGAACTTTTTTCTCTCAATAACTGCTAGAAAGTTAAAGATTAAATGAATGTAAAATATTTTAACACAATTATTAAAAAACCTTAACCTGATGGACACAAATGCATTTAGATAATATATAATAAATACGGATTTCAAACATACATAAAATGTTTGCAAAAACTAACCACATGACCACACAAAAAGGACTAAAACTATACAGACCATTTTCTCTGGCCTCAAGTTCAATTAAGCTAAGAAGAAATCATTAACAAAAGTTAACCGAAAATCACGTTTGGAAGTTAAGAAATAGGCTTTTAAATAATCCATGAATCAAAGAAAAAAAAGAATTAGAAAACATTTTGATTCCTTTTTGTCAAAGCTCACAGCAGCAATGAATGTCCAAGAAGCCAAGATGTCCTTAAACAGACAAATGGATAAAGAAGATGTTGTTAATAATGGAATATTACTCAGCTATCAGAAAAGATGAATACCTACCATCTGCACTGACATGGATGAACTTCAGGGGATTATGCTAAGTGAAACAAGTCAAGCAGAGAAAGACAACTGTCAAATGGTTTCACTCATACCTACAATATAAGGAACAGCGCAGAGGACCACAGGGGAAGGGAGGGAAAACTGAATAGAAAGAAATCAGAGAGAGAGACAAACCATGAGACTCTGGGAAAAAAACTGGGGGTTACATAAGGGAAGGGGAGTAAGGGGATGGGCTAACCGGATAATGGGTATTAAGGAGGGCACATGTGATGAGTACTGGGTGTTATACACAACTAATAAGTGATGAAGTTGAACGTTACATCAAAAAGTAATGATGTACTATATGTTGGCTAACTGAAAATAAATAATCAAAAAAGAAAACATTTTGAACTAATGAAAAGGAATATCACAAGAAGTTATACACATTAAAAATATAAGGTGCTATTAAAAACAACCATATTAAATAAATTTGAAAATTCAAATGAAAATAGTAATTTCCTATAAAATATAGCTTGTTAAAAACAAATAAACCTGAACAGTACTAAATCAGCTAAAGAAACTGAATCAGTAGTTTAAAATATTCCAACAAAAACAAAGAAAAACAATTCAGGCCCATATAGTTTCAATAGCAAATTCTATGAAATGTTATACTCTTCTAGGAAAATAAAACAAAACAAAAAAGGGTATTCTCTACCATCCATTTTATAAGGTCAGCAAAGCCTTGATAATAAAACCTGAGATGGAAAGAATGGCAAGGGAAAATTGCAGGTCAATCTCATCAATGAATACAAATATAAAAAAATCCTGAACTAATTATTAGCCGACCAAAGCAACCAATAATTTAATAAATAAGATATATCACGATCAAGGTGAATTCATTTCAGAAAGGCATGCTGGGTTTAACATTAAAAAAAAACAGGGGTACCCTAAGAATGAGGGGTGGAGACTTGGGGTGGATAGAGATATTCAGAAGGAGTACAGTGGGGAATTTTAGGGCAATGAGACTATTCATCTGATACCGTGATACTGGATACATAACATCATACATTTGTAAAAATCCTAGAAATCTGAAGCACGAAAAGATAACCCTAATGTAAACTATGAACTTTAATTAATAATGTATCAAAACTGGTTTACCAATTTTAACTAATGTATCAAGCTAATGTAAGATGTTAATAATAGGGGAAACTAGCAGAGAGAAGAGAGAACACTGCATAGTTTTAGCTCAATTTTATCATAAATTTGAAAGTCCTCTTTAAAAAAAGCCTACTCAAAAATACTATTTATAATAATTTTTAAAAAGGTTTGTCCAAAAATACAGATTTTAATAACAGATATATAAAACATTTTCACTCATGTATAAAAATACCCTCTGAAATATTGAAAAAAATAAAGATCTAAATAAATAAATATATGCAATGATCATCAATTTAAAGACTTGCTTTTTTTTTTTTTTAAGATTTTATTTATTTATTTGACAGAGAGAGATCACAAGTAGGCAGAGGAAGGCAGAGAGAGGGGGAAGCAGGCTCCCCGCTAAGCAGAGACACCTATGTGGGGCTCCATTCAGAACCCTGGGATCATGACCTGAGCCAAAGGCAGAGGCTTTAACTAATGGAGCCACCCAGGTGCCCTGAAGACTTGCTTTTACAAAGATGTTATTCACCCTCCTTCTATACAGCAGTAGTTCTCAACTTTTGCTTTCCACTCCCCACAGATATGAATAACTAACTGAAGGTTAGGGTGGGATGCTAATGTCATTCAAGGGTAGAGATCAGAGATCCTGGTAAATATTCTACAATGCAAGAAAGCTTCCCCCAATAAATAACTATCCAGCCCCAATGTCAACATTATGGAGTTTGAGAAATCTGTTACACAAATTAATTTTAATTCTATTTAAAGCTCCAAGTTTAGGGGTTTTTTTTTTTTTTTTTTTGTTTTTTGTTTTTTTTAAGTAGAACTTGGCAATCTAATTCTAAAATACACATGAAAATACAAAAGGACAAGCAATTTCTACAACGACTTCAGACAACAGTCTGGCACTACCTCGAAAAGTTTCATCTCTTACACTCCAGCAATTTCACTTCTCAGTACACAAACAAAGCATCTTGTATACACGGACACTGAATTAAGATCTGTCAAAGAGAGCTTAGAGTAGCACTGTTCATCATATCCAAAAGCTGGAAACAACCCAATATTCTTCAAGTGGGTAAATTTAAATAAACTAGTATTTTCACATAGTAAATACTTTAGGACAGTTCTCACAGGACAGAAATTTTGCACCCATGGGAACATTTACCACTGTCTGTAAACATTTTTGGTTGTCAAAATGAGAGAAGCAGGTATGGGAGGAGAGACAGGTATGTGCAATTGGCATCTAAAGGGTAGAGGCCAGAGATGCTGTTAAACATGCTACTATGTACAGGAAAGCCCACCACACCAAAGTATTGTTTGCTTTACATCAATGAAAATAAATGAAATATGGTACAGGAAACATAAATGAATCTCAAAAATAGAATGAATATTTTGGCAGAAAAAGAGTAATTAGCATTGTGTACAGTTAATTATCTAAAAAAAATAGGCAAAACTAAACTGTTTTAGGGATAGATCCACTAGTGGTAAAACTACAAAGAAAAGCAAGGAAATAATTATCACAAAATTAAAGTAGTATTCTTATCTCCGTGGAAAATGGATGTGGTTGTGATAGAGAAGGGCCACATATGAGGAGGTTTCTGAAGTTCTGGCAATGTTATACTCCTTGAACTGAGTACTAGTAACACTGGGATTCATAATATAAATACTATTTAACCTATGTATCTACAGTTTATTTACCCGTTTGTATATAAAGGATGTCACAATTAAATAGGATTTAAGAGAAACAGTACTGATCTATCTATATACACTGTGCATAGAAGGAGACAAAATTCATTAAAGCAGACTTTGAAACAACATTTTGATTAATATATAACAAACACTGGTTCCTACCTTGTAAAGAGACTGAGACTTAGGAAACCAATAAAAATAACTTGAGGAAGAGATCCCCTATAATACTGGTAAAGGAATGGGAAAATGAAACAAATTAAGAAACGCAGACAGTAAGAAGTGTGTTACGTAGCCAATCACTACCATGGATAACTGAAACCTAATTAAACACCTTGGGAAACTCTCAAAGTCTGAGAAGGCCATGTACTTTAAAATTAGCACACCTGAGCAGCAAAGGAGTTGGGGTATCTATACACCACCTCTCAGGCAGATAATGGTTAAAGCTATAGTGCCCAAATTGTGTACTGAGACATCCTAGGTCACTGAAGCAGACTCAGATAGAACTGTGGGATATTTTAAATTTTCAAAGGGAAATAGAGCAAATCAAATACTTGTCAAGCATGACAGAATCTATTAGCATGAGGTAATTTACAGTTTCAATATCAGATCACGCTTTATTTGTTATAACTATATTCTATCTTTGAGATCTTACAAATACTGCTGGAAAACCAATACAGAACAGAAAAGGAGAGTGATTCGAAAATTTAAGAAATTATACAGTGCCCATTGGGTACATATATCCTTTAGTAAGTAATCATGGTTAAGGATAGTATTTTTATAATTATTTCCATTATATTTATTTTACCAACTAGCTCCTAAGTTCTTAGGACGTAAACTGGTTGGAACTAACCACCTCAAAATGGAATCGTTAGGTATTTCTTTTGGATACAGATACCATGAAAATATTACTGAGACACTAACTGACCCACAAAACGGTCAAGTTCAAGAACTTCAGGATCACAGGACCTTAGGAGGTGATCCCTGGTAATTCTCTAGCAATCTTGCATTCCTAGAAGACCCTCATGCATTTGGAAGCCCACTGGCAGGTAAAAAACACTATAAAATGGAGCCATTACTTGTTATAAGCAACAATGAAAGAAGGTACTTCTAACCAACACATCACAATCTCATAAATGTACTCTTTTTTTAAGTAAAAATAAGCACATTTGTGGAAAAAAAAAAACCTATCAAAATCCCTGGTATATTTCTGAAATATGTTATATACTGGTATTAGCATATGCCTGAATACATATGCCTATACCAAATAAATTAAAAAATAGTTTTCTAAATATAGGGCTATCTTTACTTTGTCATGCATGATATCATGAATATGTCCATCAATCTGTGTTGTCTTAGCTTTCTCAGAATTTATTCCTATGAAATTTATATTTTACAGCATTAAAATGCAATCCTAAGTGAATATTACTTATATATTCATTCATTCATTAATATTTGAGAGACAGCGCACATGCACAGGTGTGTGACTGGGGGATGGGGGTTGGAACAGAGAAAAAGAGACAAGAGACTCTGCTGAGCCTGGAGCCCGATGTGGGGCTCCATCTCATGACCCTGAGACTGTGACCCAAGCCAAAATCAATAGTAGGATGCTTAACCACTGAGCCCCTAGGTGCCCCTAAGTCAATATTATTTAAATCAACTTTCCATCCCCATCCTTCCTACTCCACTGGTACTGAATACATCCTATTATTACACATTGAATTAGTCACTATATTCTGAGGATTCCCAGCAATAAATACACTTCACTCCAGATGGTTCAAATGAAGATTTTAACATGGAGACTACAGATCTGTGGGCAGAATTAAGGAAACAAATAGTGGTGCTGATGCAACTTAAGATACCTAAAGTAGGAAGCCAGTAACATTCACTAGACACCATAGCTTTAGAAAAAAAATGGGATGATGCAACAGAATACCAATCTAGATTTGAGAAACCCTTTTTAATACAAGAAGTCCAACACAAGGATTTCAACACAAGCCTTACTTCAAATATATAATAACAAAGTAATTGGCTTTTGTAATAAAAAACAATTTTTCCCCATTTGTTCTATCTTTTGACCTTCCCTATACTGTGCCCTCCAGGTAAAGTCTGCAGTATATTTTTTAGTGTTCTTTTAAATAACCAATTTTTATTTACATATTTTATATATAGTCTTTTTTTTAACAGATTCTGAGGCAAAATTAATTTTGAGTCACATTAATAAAATATTTTCCCATTTAAGAAAGGATTTCTCCCATGTTCCCTTCTAGTGTTTACCTTCTTTCTTACTGGTATTTATTGTTTCTGTCTTTGTTTTTGCTACTTGTTGATTTTTTAAATTTAAACTGTTGATGCACTGGGAATTCATCCTCATATATACAATCAAGTGAATCATTTTCAACACTTTCCTCATTTTTATCTTAAAAAGGGAGTTCAGGGGCACCTGGGTGGCAAATTCAGTTAAGTGTCTAACTTTGGCTCAGGTTGTGATCTTAGGGTTTGGCTCAGGTTGTGATCTTAGGGTCATGGGATAGCCCTAAGTCAGGCTCCCAGCTCAGGAGGAGCTTGTCCCTCTCCCTTTGCCCACCACCACACTTGTGTGTGCGCTCCCCTTTTCTCCCTCTCTCTCTCAAATAAATAAAATCGTTTTAAAAAAAGATTTTTTAAAAAAGATCTTTTTAAAAAAAGATTTTATTTATTTAACAGAGATCACAAGTAGACAGAGAGGCAGGCAGAGAGAGAGAGGAAAAGAAGCAGGCTCCCCGCTGAGTGGAGAGCCCGATGCGGGGCTTGATCCCAGGACCCTAAGATCACGACCTAAGCCGAAGGCAGAGGTTTAAATCCACTGAGCCACCCAGGCACCCCTCAAATTAAAAAAAAAAAATCTTTAAAAAGTTGTGTGTTGGATTCTATTATCTGTACTTTGAAAAGTATAAAACACTAATGAAAGAAGCTGAAGATGACACGAATGGAAAGACATTCCATGCTTATGGATTGGAGGAACAAATATTTCAATGTCTATGCTACCCAAAGAATCTACACATTTAACACAATCCCTAACAAAATAGCAAGAGCACTTTTCACAGAATGAAAACAATCCTAAAATTTGTATGGCCCACAAAAGACTCCAAGTAGCCAAAGCAATCTTGAAAATGAAAAACAAAGCTAGAAGCAACACAATTTTGGACTTTAAGCTATATTACAAAACTTTAGTAATTAAAACAGTATGGTACAAACACAAAAAGAAACACACAGATCAGCGAAACAGAATATAAAACCCAGAAAAATGAACCCACAACTATTCGGTCAATTAATTTTCAAAAAAACAGGAAGGAATATTCAAAGGAAAAAAACAAAAACAAAAACCAATCTCTCCCAAAAATGATTTTAGGAAAACTGGACAGCAACATGCAAAAGAGTGAAACTGGACCACTTTCTCACACTACACACAAAAATAAATTCAAACTGGATTAAAGACCTAAATGTGAGACAGGAAACCATCAAAATCCTAGAGAACACAAGAATAACCTCTTTGACATCAGCCATAGCAACTTCTTTCTAGGTATATCTCCTAAGGTAAGGAAAACAAGAGGAAAAATAAACTACTGGGACTTCATCAAAATAAAAAGCTTCTGCACAGAAAAGGAAACAATCAGACTGAAAAGCAACTATGGAATGGTGAAAGATATTTGCAAATGACATACCAGATACCAAAATATAAATAGAACTTATAAAGCTCAATACCCCAATAAAACAAATAATCCAATTTAAAAAAATGGACAATAGGTGCAGCCACTCTGGAAAACAGCATGGAGGTTCCTCAAAATGTTGAAAATAGAACTGCCCTATGACCCAGCAATTGCACTATTGGGTATTTACCCTAAAGATACAAACGAAGTGATCCAAAGGGGCACGTGCACCCGAATGTTTATAGCAGCAATGTCCACAATAGCCAAACTATGGAAAGAACCTAGATGTCCATCAACAGATGAATGGACCAAGAAGATGTGGTATATATACACAATGGAATACTATGCAGCCATCAAAAGAAATGAAATCTTGCCATTTGCGACAACATGGATGGAACTAGAGCGTATCATGCTTAGTGAAATAAGTCAAGCGGAGAAAGACAACTATCATATGATCTCCCTGATATGAGGAAGTGGTGATGCAACATGGGGGCTTAAGTGGGTAGGAGAAGAATAAATGAAACAAGATGGGATTGGGAGGGAGACAAACCATAAGTGACTCTTAATCTCACAAAACAAACTGAGGGTTGCTGGGGGGAGGGGGTTTGGGAGAAGCGGTGGGATTATGGACATTGGGGAGGGTATGTGCTTTGGTGAGTGCTGTGAAGTGTGTAAACCTGGTGATTCACAGACCTGTACCCCTGGGGATAAAAATATATGTTTATAAAAAATTAAAAATTAAAAAAAAAATTTAAAAATGGACAATAGACATCTTCCAAAAGAAAGACATGCAGATGACCAAAAGATACATGAAAAGATTCTTAACATCATTCCTAATCAGGGAAATACAAATCAAAACTACAGTGAGATACCACCTCACACATGTCAGAATGGCTAAAACCAACAACATAAGAAACAGGGGTGCCTGGCTGGCTCAGTGGGTTAAGTGGCTGCCTTTGGCTCAGGTCATGATCCCAGAGTCCTGGGATCGAGTCCCGCATCAGGCTCCCTACTCAGCGGAGAGCCTGCTTCTCCCTTCCTCTGCCTGTCACTCTTCCTACTTGTGCACTCTCTCAACCTCTCTGTCCAATAAATAAATAAAATCTTAAAAAAACAAAAAGAAAGGAAAAAAACAACTGGTATTGGCGAGGATGTGGAGAAAGGTGAACCCTCTTGAACTGTTGGTAGGTATGCAACTGGTGTAGCCACTCTGGAAAACAGATGGAGGGTTTTCAAGAAGTTAAAAATAAACTACCCTAGGATCCAGGAATTACGCTATTAGGTATTTACCCAAAGAATACAAAAATGCAAATTCAAAGGGATTATATGCACCCATTTGTTTACACCACCATTTTCTACAATAGCTAAATTATGGAAACAGCCCAAGTGTCTATCGACTGATAAATGGATAAAGAAGATATGATACTATATATTCAATGGAATATTACTCAGCTATAAATAGGAATTAAATCTTGCCATTTGCAACAACATAGAATGGAGCCAGAGAGCATTATAATAACCCAAACAAGTCAGTCAAAGAAAGACAAATACCACATAATTTCATTCATACATGGAATTTAAGAAACAAAACAAACAAGCAAAGGGTAAAAGAAAAGAGAGAGGGGGTAAACCAAAAAACAGACTCTTAACTACAGAGAACTGATGGTTATGAAGTGGGGGGGGGCGGTGCATGAAATAAGTGATGAGGATTAAAGGAGTACACTTAACGGGATAAGCACTGGGTATTGTATGGAAGTGTTGAGTAACTATATTATACATCAGAAACTCGTATTATGCAGCATATTAACTGGAATTTAAATAAAAACTTAAAAAGGGGGAGGTATTGGGATGCCTGGGTGGCTCAGTCATTAAGCGTCTGACTTTGGCTCAGGTCATGATCCTGGGATCCTGGAATTGAGCCCTGCATCAGGCTCCCACTCAGTGGGAAGACTGCTTCTCCCTCCCCCATCCCCCGTGCTTGTATTCACTCTCTTGCTTTCTCTCTCTCTCTCTTTCTAATAAATAAATAAAATCTTAAGAAGAAAGGGGGGGGTCTTTTATTCCATTATCTAACTGACTATTCTTATATAAACTAAACATTTTAATTTATCCATATTGACTCTATAAGCCTAAAAATTTACATAATTATTTTACTGTTGGTCTCCTGAACCTTCTAAACATTCAGTAGTATTTTGAATTAGGTATCATACTTACTTCATTTCCTTGTCTAAATGTGTTGACTTATATCACCAAAATAATATTAAAGAGTTGTGAGAGTGGGCTACTTTGCCTCCTTTAACTTTGTGAAAATGACTCCATCAGTTTCCCCGGAGCATAATGTTGGTTTTATGATTAAAAAATTTTTCCCTTCCATTTTTTTTTTAAGATTTTATTTATTTATTTGACAGAGAGAAATCACAAGTAGATGGAGAGGCAGGCAGAGAGAGAGAGAGAGAGAGTAGCAGGCTCCCCGCTGAGCAGAGAGCCCGATGTGGGACTTGATCCCAGGACCCTGAGATCATGACCTGAGCCGAAGGCAGCGGCTTAACCCACTGAGCCACTCGGGCGCCCCCCCCCCTTTTTTTTACATTTACTTTCAGACTTTACACAAAAGGTTTAAGAAGGATACAAAGAATTTCTAAATTCCCAGATGTAAATATTTTTATTTGATTCATCCTTTCACTCCTCATGTATCCCTTTATTCTTTAATATTTCAGTGTATAACTCCCCCAACAAAAACAATTTCTTACACAACCATCCCATAATTATGAAATTAACACTGATGTAAAATACATATGTTCTAATCCACAGAACTAATTTGATTTCAGTATTTGTCTCAATAATACCTGTTGTGTCAAAAGAAAAAACCTAGTATTGCACACGGCACTGAGTTGCCATGTTTCTTCAGTCTTTAATCTAGAGAAGTTTCTGAGTATGTCGTACTGCAAACTAACTCTTTAAGGTGTTCAGAACAGTTATTTTAAAGAATATACCTCAACCTGACCTTGCCCGATGTTTCCCCATGAATAGATTTACGCTCTGCACTTTAGGCAAGAAAACTATGGAAAAGAATGACGTTGAGTTCTTTTAAGTGCACTCTGGGAAGCACATGCTATCAACTAGGTAAATAACTGGAAATATCTGCTTTCATCATTTGATTATGGTCAAATCTGTGTTTATAAACTATAAGGTTACTCTTTTACCTATTGTAATAGACATCTTGCAAGAAGACATTCTCAAACTAAGCAAATACTGTGTTCTAACTCAAGCATTCTCCTTCTAGTTTTAAAGCCCAACAACTGAATTCAAAAGTTACTTTACTTAGTACTTTTTACACTCTTCAGTTTGGGTATGTTATTTATGGTATGGCATGGTAAATGGTTTATATATTTCATTTGCAAACAATTTAGGATTTTTCTGAAAATGTGAAGCATTAAGGTAATTCCAGAAGTTAGGACTATTTCAAAGTACATTTCGGGAGCTTGGGAAGATGCAAAAGTATGAGGACTCTGAGATAACTTCATCCTACAGACATACCAAGGTTACAACTATATATACTATAACTCACTCTGAAAACAACCTGAAGCCTGAATGGCTATTCCAGATCTAAAGAAATAAAGAAAAAGTCACCTTAGGAAGGGTAGGAGGGGCAGAGAGCCAATCAGAAACAAACAAAAACAAAAAACAAACAAACAAAAAACATAGTGGAACTGCCCAACAAGCAAGAAAGGTATCACAGGAACAGATAAATTACCTGAGGAGTGAGTGGATCAAGCCCCATACCAGGCACCATCACCACCCTGGTCCTCTACACAAGAAAGATAAGGCCCCATTAGTGCCCTGCTTTGAAAATCAACAGGGCTTAACTGCAGAAGATCAAGAGTGCTACAGGAAATTGAGAAAATGGGATAATGCACAGTATCACTCATTCTGAGAGCCAGTCCTGAGATAGCAGTTTGCAAAGCACCTGTATTGGAAAGACGACGTATTTTATTTTTTTAAAGATTTTATTTATTTACTTGACAGAGATCACAAGTAGGTGGAGAGTAAGGAAGGCGGGGGTGGGGGGAGCAGGCCCCCCCGCTGGGCAGAGAGCCCAATGCAGGGCTTAAGCCCAGGCACCTAAGATCATGACCTGAGCTGAAGACAGAGGCTTAACCCACTGAGCCACCCTGGTGCCCTAACAAAGACTACATGCTGACTAATTTTAGGGTATGTGCCAAAACAGCAGGAATCTGTGAACCTTCTTCAGAAGTGGAAGTGCTGACAGGCACCATTTTTCTTGCTCTCCTTCAGCCTAGGTAGACCAATGAGATGACAAGACAGTTCTGATGCTAGCCATCTGTCTTGCTGGCACCAGCTGGCATCCAGCAAAGCGGCTCTTGGTCAGTCACACCCAGCAGCCAACCTCAGTTGAAACCAGTGTCCCCCCCAAAGTGGCTAGTGCCCTGTCATACTTGACAGACAGCCCTGGCCAGGACTGGCCACTCTTCCAAAGCAACCCCTGCCCTGGAAGGGGGTAAAGAGCCACCCCACCACCACCACCACCACTAACAGCACAAAAGCTGCAGCTAAGTCTCTCAGCCAGCTGTGGCTGGGAGCTAACCACACCCAACAAAACAACTGCTGAAGCTGCAACCAGAACACTAAGCCCACCAAGTCAAGGGACATCCCCGTCCACTAGTGTGCCCACAATAGCTAAAAATGCTCATTACAGCCAGTTGGGCTAGAGGCCAGTCACACCAAAAAAGCACAACCACAGCAGACGCAGCACAGTCACAATAGGAAGGCGCACACAGTCCATGTAGGGTAAACCCTAAATTTCCTAGTTTTGGTGACCTTGGGAAATTGAGTTAATAAACCCCACAGAATGCCTCCTATGTAAGGTCACTACTTTCAAAACCAGGAGATGTACCTGACCTACCTAATACATAGAAACAAACACAAAGAATAAGACAAAATGAAGAGACAGAAAAATGAAAAAAAAAAAAAAAAAAAAAAAAAAAAAAAAAAAGACAACATCTCAGAAAAACAACTAGATGAAATGGTGATAAACAATCTCCCTGGTAAGGAATTCAAAATAACAATCATAAAGATTCTCTCAGACTTGAGACAAGAGTGGATGAACTCTGTGAGAACTTCAACGAAGAGAGAAAATATAAAAAAGAACCAATCAAAGCCAAAGAATACAATAACCGAAATAAAAAATACACTAGAGATTATCAACAATAGATTAGAAGATTTAGAATGGATCAGTGATCTGGAAGACATCCAAATTAAAAATGAGAATAAATTAAGGGAACTCTGGTAGACATCAAGAGTACCAACATTCACATTATAAGGATCCCAAAAGAAAACAGAAAAAGGCAAAAAGATTATTTGAAAAATTTATGGCTGTAAACTTCCTAACCTGGAGAAGGAAACAAACATCTAGGTAGACAGAAAAGAGAGCCCATATACAATGAACCCAAAGAGATCCACCGCAAGACAAATAACTAAAATGCAAAATTTAAAGAAAATCCTAAAAGGGAATAAGAGAAAAAAAGCAATTAGTTACATACAAGGACATGCCAACAAGACCATAAACTGATGTTTAAAAAAAAAAAAAAAAACTTCGCAAGCCAAAAGAAGTTGTATGATATAATCAAAGTGCTGAAAAGAAAAAAACCTACAACGAAGAGTATACCACCTGGCAAGATTATCATTCAAAACTGAAAGAAAGATAAAGAGTTTCCCAGATAAAAGTTTAAAGGAGTTCCTCATCACTGAATGGGCTTTAAAGTTCTAGAAGAACTTGGTTAACTGGAAAAGAAAAAACTATTACAAGTAAAAAAACTGTGAAAAGATCTCACTGGTACAAGTAAAATCATGGTAAATGAAGTAGATAAACACTTATCAAGCTAATATGAGGGTTAAAAGACAAAAATACTAAAATCAATTTTACCTACAATAATTCATTAGGGAATACACAAAATACAAAGATAATAAAATATGACATCGTATACATAAAACATGGAAAGGGAGTAAAAATGTAATGCTTTTAGAATGTGTTCAAACTTAAGCGACCATCAACATAAAATAAAGTTATATACATAGGATGTTATATATGAACGTCATGATAACCACAAACCAAACCTACAACAGACATAAAAAATAAAGAGAAAGAAAAAAAGCATAATGCTAAGAAAGTCATCAAATCAAAAGGCAAGAGAGTAAGAGAAGACAGGTACAAAGCAGAACTACAAAATCCTAGAGGAGAACATAGGCTGTAACCTCTTTGACATCGGCCACTTCTTTCAAGACAGGTCTCCAAAGGCAAGGGAAACAAAAGCGAAAATGAACTTTTGGGACTTAACATTAAGACAAAAAGCTTCTGCACAGCAAAGGAAATAGTCAGAAGAACAAAGAGGCAACCCACAGAATGGGAGAAGATATTTGCAAATGACACTGCAAAGGGCTGGTACCAAGATTTATAAAGAATTTCTCAAACTCAACACCCAAAAACAAATAATCAAGTCAAAAATGAGCAGACACTTCTCCAAAGAAGACATACAAACGGCTAAGAGACACATGAAAAAGTGTTCAACATCATTAGCCATCAGAGAAACTCAAATCAAAACCACATGGAGATACCACCTTACACTAGTTAGAATGGCAAAAATCAACAAGACAAGAAACAACAAATGTTAGAGACGATGTGGAAAAAGGGGAACCCCCTTATACTGCTGGTGGGAATGAAAGTTAGTAAAGCCGCTCTGGAAAACAACAGGGAGTTTCCTCAAAAAGTTGAAAACAGAGATACCCCATGATCCAGCAACTGCACTGCAGGGTATCTATCCCAAAGATATAGATGTAATGAAAAGAAGGAGCACATATATGCCAGGGCTCATAACAGCAATGTCCACAACAGCCAAACTGTGGAATAAACCAAGATGCTTCATTAGACAAATGAATAAAGATGATGGGGTCCATATATACAATGGAATACAACTCAGCCATCAGAAAGGATGAATATCCACCATGTGCATCTACATGGATGGAACTGGAGGGGATTATGCTAAGTGAGATAAGTCACACAGAGAAAAACAATTATCGTATGGTTTCACTTATACGTGGAACATAAGGAGTAGCACAGAGAACATTAGGGGAAGGAATGGAAAAATGAAGCAGGGGAAATGAGATGACAAACCATGAGACACTATGGACTCTGAGAAACAGACTGAGAGTTTCAGAGGGGTAGGTGGGAGGATGGGTTAGCCCAATGATGGGTATTAAGGAGAGCACATGGGGCGCTGGGGTGGCTCAGTCGTTAAGCATCAGCCTTTGGCTCAGGTCATGATCCCAGGGTCCTGGGATCAAGCCCCACGTCAAGTTCCCTGCTCTGTGGCAAGCCTGCTTCTCCTTCTCCCACTCCTCCTGTTTGTGATCCCTCTCTGGCTGTCTCTCTCTCTCTGTCAAATAAATAAACTCTTTAAAAAAAAAAAAAAAGGAAAGAAAAAAAAGGAGGGCACGTATTACAGGGAGCACTGGGTGTTATATGCAAACAATCATGGAATACTACAACAAAAACTAATGAAGTACTTAAATAATGACTAACAGAACATAATAAAAAAGAAAAATCTGGGAAAAAAAAACTACAAAACAATCAGGAAACAGTTAACAAAGCAACATTAAGTACATATCAATAACCACACATTAAACACAAATGGACTGAAATGATCTAACCAAAAGGGCAAATGTAAACTAAAAAAAGACCCATCTATACCGTGACTACAAGAAACTCACTTCAGACCTAAAAACGCTTACACACTGAAAGTGAATAAAGAGAAAAAGATATTCCATGCAAATAGAAGACCCCCTCCCCCCAAAAAAGCTGTGATAGCAATATTTAGATAAAACAAAACAGACTTCAAAAGAAAGACTAAAACAACAACAGACAATACCTAATGGTAAAGGGATAAATCCAGCAAGAAAATATAACAATTTTAAATATCTATGTACTGAACATGGGAGTACCTTGATACATTAAGTAAATATTTAGAGGCATAAGGAGAAACTGACATTGATACAATAATAGTAGAGTACTTTAATACCTCACTTATATCACTGGATAAATCATTCAACCAGAAATTCAATAAGGAAATTCTGTCTCTGACCAGCACAATAATAGATGAGACAGACTTAACAGTTACATACAGAAAACTCCATCAAAATTTAGCAGAACATAGTTTCTGATTGCAAAATAAAAGATTCTCCAGGATAGATTACATGATAGGCCACAAAACAGGTCTCAGTAAATTTAAGAAGACTGAAATCTTATCAAGCATCTTTTCCAATCACAATACTATGAAACTTAAATCAATTACAAAAAAAAAAAAAAAACCCTTGAAAAAGACACAAACACCTACAGACTAAACATTCTACTAAACAACCAATGGGTCAAGAAAGAAATCAAAAAGTACATCACAAAATAACCTGACACAAATGAAATTAGAAACAGAGCAGTTCAAAATATTTGGAAAAGAAAAACTAGTTGTGCTAGAGAAGTTTACAGCAACACAAACTACCTCAAGAAACAAACAACAAAAAAGCTCAAATAATCTAAACTCACACCCAGAGGAAACAGAAAAAGAATGATTTTAAGCACAAAGTTAATAAAAAAAAAATAACAAGAATGGAAAAAACTTAATTACAGACAAAATAAATAATAGAAAAGATCAATAAAACTAAGATCTGGTTCTTTGAAAAGATCAAGAAAACTGATAAACTTTTAGCCACATTCATCATAAGAAAGAGGACTTTTTAAAAACCAGAAATGAAAGAAATTACAGCTACCACCACAGAAATACAAAAAGTAAGAGACTGCTTCAAAACATTATATACCAACAAACTGGACTACCTAAAAGCAACAGATAAATTCCTAGAAACACAAAATTTTCCAAGAATGACTTGGGAATGAAAAAGAAAATCTGGGCCAATTAGTAGTAATGAAACGGAATCAGTAATTACTAGCAATGAAACTGAATCAGTAATCAAAAACTCCCCAAAAACCAAAGGCCAGAATCAGATAGCTTCACAAATGCATTCCACCAAACATTTTAAAAAGAGTTAATACCTACCCTTCCCAAATTATTCCAAAAAGTTCAGGAGGAAAAAAATGTTTCTAAATTCATTCTCCAAGACCAGCATTACATATATACCCAAACGAGACAAAGACCCTAAAGAAAAATATATGCCAATATCCCTGGATATACATGCAAAAATCCTGAACAAAATATTAGCAAACTTAATTCAATTATGTATTAAAAGGATCATTCACTATAATCAAGTGGAATTTATTCCAGGGATGCAAGTGATGGTTCTATATATAGGGTCATTGATTTATCTGCAAATCAATCAATGTGATAAGCCACATTAACAAAATAAAAGGTTAAAAACCTTTATGATCCCCTCAAGAAATGCAGAAATAGGATTTGGCAAAATTCAAACTACATTCACGATAAAAACTCTGAAGAGAACAATGAAGAAACACTCCTCAACATAATAAAGGCCATATATAACAAATCGGTTAAAATCACAACGGTAAACAGCTGAAAGTTTTTCCTTCAAGATCAGGCACAAAACAAGGATGTCCACTGTCCCCACCTTTATTCAACATAGACTGTAAGTCCTAGCCACAGCAATCAGACAACAAAAAGAAGGAAAAGGCATCCAAATTGTTAAGGATGGAGTTAAGCTGTTATTATTTACAGATGACATGACCCTATATATAGAATACCTAAAGACTCCATCAAGAAACTATTAGAATAAATAAAATCAGTAATGTTGCAGGATACAAAATTAATATAAACAATCAGTTATGTTTGTATACACTAATAAGTAACTAGCAGAAAGAGAAATTTAGAACTGCAGCGAAAAGGATAAAATACTTAGGAATAGATCTAACCAAAGGAGGTGAAAGACCTATACCCTGACACTGATGAAAGAAACTGAAGACAGCAAAAACAAATGAAAAGATACAAAGATTTAATATTGTTATAATGTCCATACAACCCAAAGATTCAATTACAGATTGAATCAGATTCAATACAATCCCTATCAAAATATAAATAGCATTTTTTTTTTTTTTTACAGAACTAGAATAACCCTAAAATTCCTATGGAACCATAAATGACTCCAAACAGCCAAAGCAAACTTGAGAAAGAAGAACAAAGGCAACCGTTATTAGAATTCCTGATTTCAAACTATAGTGCAAAGCAACAGTAACCAAAATAGTACAGTACTGGCACAAAATCATATACACAGATCGACAGAAGAGAACAAAGAGTACAGAAATAAACTGATGCATATATGGCCAATCAATCTATAACAAAGGAAGTAAGAATATATACAATGTGAAAAGATAGTCTTCAATAAACCATGCTGACAAAACTGGGCAGCTACATGCAGAAGAATAAAACTGGACTACTTTCTCTGTTTAAAGATTTTTTTAAAGATTTACTTAGTTGAGAGAGAGAAAGCTGGACTACTTTCTTTTACCGTATAAAAAATAAGTCAAAATGAATTAAAGACCTAAATGTAAGACCTGAAAACATAAAACTCGTGAAAGAAAACATAAGCACTAAACCCCTGAACACCAGTCTTAGCAATACTTTTTGGGTTCTATCTCTTTGGGTAAGGGCAACAAAAGCAAAATAAACAACTGGGACTACGTCAAACTAAAAAGCTTTTGCACAATGAAGCAAACCAGCAATAAAACAAAAAGGCAATGTTAACAAATAGGAGAAAATATTTGCAATTACGTATCTGATGAGGTGTTAATGTCCAAAATATATAAAGAACTTATAAAATTTAATCTCCAAACAAATAATTTGATTTAAAAATGGGCAGAGAACATGAATAGACATTTTCCCCTTGAATACATAAGGAACATGAAAAGATGCTCAACACTAATCATCAGGGAAATGCAAATCAGAATAACAATGAGGTATCACTTCACACCAATCAGAATGACCAATATCAAAAAGATAAGCAATAACAAGTATTGGCAAGAGTGTGGAGAAAAAAGAAGCCGTATTGCACTGTGAGAATATAAACTGGTGAGCCACTAAGGAAAATACTGTGAAGGTTCCTCAAAAGATTAATAATAGAAATACCTTATGATCCAGTAATTCCACTTCTGGGTATTTACCTGAAGAAAATGAAAACACTAATTTGAAAAGATATGCACACCTATGTTACTGCAGCATTATTTACAATAGCCAAGATATAGGAGCAACCTAAACATCAATCAATAGATGAATAAGTAAAGAATGTGTGTGTGTGGGGGGGGGTGGTATATGTGTACACACACACAAACACAGACATGTGCACATGCACATGCTCAACAGAGTATTACTCAGCCATAAAAAAGAATGAAATCTTGCCATCGGCATGGCAAACTGATGGACATTCATATGACATGGTTGGATCTACAGGGTATAATGCTATGTGAAACAAGTCAGACAAAGAGAAATACCCTATGTTTTCACATATAGGTGGAACCTAAGAAACAAAACAAATGAACAAAGAAAACAGAAACAGACTTGTAAATATGGAGAACTGACGGTTGCCAAAGGGGTGGAAGGAGGAAGTAGGTGAAATAGGGAAGGGATTAAGACGTATAAACTTCTAGTTATAAAATAAATAAGTCACAGGAATGAAAAATACAGCACAGAAAATGTAGTCAACAATACTGTAATAACTTTGTATAGGTGAGAGAGAACTACATTTATCATGAGGAACATTTCATAGTGTATATAAATGTGAAACCATTATGTTGTACACCTGAAATTAATATTGTGTATCAACTATACTTCAATTTAAAAGAACGTATATTCAAATTAAGTGTCATCCTTTCACCCCAATTCCCTCTAGACTTTCCACCTCATTTACATACACACACAACACCCTGCAGGTAGCCTTTCAATATTCTGTTTGGTCTTTCCTGTTTCCATTTGCTCTAAAGAAGGTACATATATGTATTCCATTTTCCCCTTTCTTCCCAAGAAAGTTGCATACTGTAGACACTCTTGCACTTTGCATTTCGCCCTTAAAAATGTATCCTGAAAATCTCCCTGCATCAGTCCACGGAATTCTTCCACATTTTTTTTTACAGTGGAATTTTACAAAATTCCATTGTAAACCTCCCATGACAATTTACTTTATCACTCTCCCATATATGAGTATTTAAGTTGTTTCCAACATTTTGCCATAGCAAATAGTATTATATTAAGTAACACTGTGCCTTTATTTTCTTAATTCTGGAGGTGTATCTTCATGGCAAATTTACAGAAGTAAGATGACTGGCTGGATAAAAACAAATGCAGTTTTGGTAGCTATTGCCAAATCTCTTTCCATCAGAGATGTATCAACTTTTATACCAAGGAACAATGTAACAATGTCTATTTTCTAATAGCTTAATCAACAGACTATTGTAATTTTGAAATTTATCAATCTGATAGGTGATTCTCAGTGTAGATGACATTTGCCTTTCTCTTCTTCCTTATGTTTTAAGATATGCATACTAAATTGTCATTAGTTTTTGGGTTTATTTCTGGATTTTTATTATATTCCACTGATGAAAAAGACAGTGTGCTTTCTTCTTAATCATATTAAGACCATTCTATGACTTTTATCAAAATGTTCTAAAATCCATTTTTTCAAATGCCTCTTCAGAAACCAAGAAGATACTAGATAGGAAAATTGGCAAGGAGTGGAAACAGAGAATTCAAAGAAAAAGTAATAGAAATAGCTCTCAAGCCTCATTCAAAAGAGAAATACAAATTAAAACCATCCATATACAAAAATTAACCACAATCAACAACCTAAATATAAAGCTGTAACTATAAAACTACAGATTTTCCTTCACTTATGATGGGTTACAACCTGATAAGCCCAACATACATAAGTTGAAAATATTAAGTCAAAAATGCACTTAATACATCCGACCCACTGAATATCATAGCTTAGTCTAGCCTCCCTTAAGTGTGCTTAGAACACTTCATTAGCCTACAGTTGGGTAAAACTTTCTAATACAAAGCCTATTTTTATAATACAGTGTTGAATACCTCATGTACTTTACTGAATGCTGTACTGAAAGTGAAAAACAGAATGATCATAGAGGTAAAGAATGGTTGTGAGTGTATTGCTTGTTTACCACCAGTTATTACCTGACTGACTAGGCTCACTGCTTCTGCCCAGTATCAGGAGACAGCATTCTATCACATAGCTCTAAGTGCAAGAAAAGGTCAAAATACAACATTCAAAGTACAGTTTCGTTTTTCTTTATTATTATTATTAAAGATTTTTATTTATTTTATTTGACAGAGATCACAAGTAGGCAGAGAGGCAGGCAGAGAGAGAGGGAAGAGGAAGCAGGCTCCCCGCCAAGCAGAGAGCCCGATGCGGGGCCCGATCCCAGGACTCTGGGATCATGACCTGAGCCAAAGGCAGAGGCTTTAACCCACTGAGCCACCCAGGCGCCCCTCAAAGTACAGTTTCTATTGAATGTATGTTATTTCTACAACATCATAGAGTTTAAAAAATCACAAGTTGAGGGGCACCTGGGTGGCATAGTCGGTTAAGCATGGGACTCTTGGGTTTCAGTTAAGGTCGTGACCTCAGTGTCATGAGATCAAGCTCCATGCTGGGCTCCATACTCAGTGTCGAGCCTGCATTAGACTGTCTATCCCTCTCTCTTTGCCCCGCTCTGCCACCTCTCTCTAAAATAAATAAATAAATCTTTAAAAATAGATTTTTAAAAAATCCCAAGCTGAATCATAGTAAGTTGGGGACTGTCTTTATTTGAAAAAAAAAAAAAAAGGATACGTCTTCATGCCCTTTTATTTAGTAATGGATTCTTAGATTTATGAATCTAAAAGCATGAGCAAAAAATTTTAAAAAAGAATGAAATGGACTAAATTAAAAATTAAAACGTTTGAGTACAAAAGGATATCTTTAAGAAAGTGAAAAGCTACAAAATGGGAAGAAAGTAGTTCCAATTTATATATCTGATAAGGGGTTAGTATTCAGAATATACAGAGAACTCTCAACAATGCACAATAAAAGGAAAATAATTTAGAAATGAACAGAGGACTTGAATACACATCTCTGCACTTGATCTTAGCCAAAAGGCCGAGAAGTGACTGAATACACATTTCTTAAAAAAAGATACAGAAGGCCAACAGACACATGAAAATCTGTTCAAGATCACTGATAATTAAGGAAACACAAATCAAAGCCACAACGAGATACCACTCCAAACCCACTAGGGACACTTAAAATTAAAAAATTGGAAAACAGCAAGTGTTGGCAAGGATGTGGAGAAAAGGGAACCCAAGAGACGGTTGGTGGGCATGTAAATTGGGGCAGCTACTGTGGTAAACAATATGGACAGGAGGTGAAGAAATAAGAATCCTTTTAACATTTTTTTTACAGGAATATAAAATGCTACAGCTACTGTGGAAAACAATTTGATGGTTCCCTAAAAAAGGAAAATAAAACTACCATAGGATCCAGGAATTCCACTCCTATGTATTTAACCCCCAAAATCAAGAAACAAGTACTCAAACAGAATTTGTTCATAAATGTTTATAGTTGTGGAAATAATCCAAATGTCCACCAACAGATGAATAAATTTAAAAAATTGTGATCTATACCACAATGCTATTCAGCCATTAAAAGGAATGAATTATAGATACATGGCACTACCTTGACAAACCGTGAAGATATTATGGTTAGGTAAAAGAAATCAGACACAGAAGGTCTGATGTTGTAGAACTACTTTTATATAGGATGGCCAAAACAGGCAGATCTATAGGAACAGAAAGGAGATTAGAATTTGCCAAGGGCTGAAGGAGGAGAGGCAAATGGGAATGAGTAACTTAATACATATGAGGTACACTCCTGGACTGATGAAACGTTTTGATACTAGAGAGAAGTTGTTGCTCAACATTCAACATTGTGAACATGGTAAAAGTTGCTGAACTGTACAATTTTAAATGGTTAATCATAATAAATAAATAAATAAATAAATAAATAAATAGGCTGATGTATGTTAAGTGAATTTGACCTCAATTTTAAAAAATCACATTGGCACATCATTTTTACATCTTTCATAAGGCTGATCCCAAAATTTGATAAAAACATTGCTGAAGAAACCAGAAGAAACATTCTCATGGATTACCAATGGGAATAAAAATGGATACAATTCATATAGAAGTTAGGCAATATCTGATATAATTTTACAAACACATTTTTCTACATTCTTGCACAAAGAGCAAATAAGGTATACACAAATCAATTCATTACAGTACTGTTTGTAATAGCAAAAGACTACAAATAATGCAATGGGTTTAATAGAAGACCAGTTAAATTAAATTATTGTACATACACACAAAAGAATGCTAGGATGCTATATTTAAAAAGCTCCTTATACATAAGTATCTTTTGTGTAAGAGTGGTGGAGAAGGAAAGTATATTCCTAGTTAAACATAGAGAAATTAGATAAATAATGCCAACAGACAGATAACTGGAAGTTAAATGCAGTTAACTCTACGGAGATAGATGGGAAGGCAGGAGGTGGTAAGACTTTTTTGTTTCATATATTCTAAAGCTTTTTGGTCTTTTGAAAACTGGGAATGAATTAAAAAAGGAAAAATTTTTTTAAAAAAAGGAAAAAATTTAAAGACTGCCAATTGATTTAAAATCAAATCCAAATCGAACAGAACACTTAACACAGATGACATAATACACTTAAACTACTTTATCACTCAGTTATTGCCTTTAAAACTACAAAATTAACAAAGTCACCTTCCTCCAAATAGCATAATCTCCTGCCACTCTTCACCAATCTCAATCCTCTCAGATTAAGGTTCAGCCTCTATTTATGCCTGAGTGTACCCTGTTTTCTTGTCTTAAGGCAGTTATACATAATGTGTTAACTTGGACCTTTCTCAACCCCTTTAACTTTCTTTTTCTCAGCCTCAGTCTCACCACAGACTTTCTTTCTCTGAGATGCATTTTCTTACAAATATTCTAACATTTACACATACACAGAGATACAAAGCCTGGGCAAAATCAGAAGTCCCTCTTTGTTATTACTATAGTGTCTTGTCTTTAGAGACACAAATACCAGACTGAGACAAGCCTGACTCTGAATCTTGAGTTTGGCACTTAAACTAACTGTATGATGTCCAAAAACTTACATCACCCCTTTAATCTCAGTTTCATTATCTATAAAAATCGTAACTGCCTGATCTGACTATTAACTAATATATTAAATGAGCAAATTCTTGTAAAACACAAAGCCAAATAATGACATAATATTGTCATTAAATTGTAACCAGTGTTATTACTCTTAAGAAGGCACTATTGGTATATTTCCCTCTCTGCTCCTTGTAATAAAACCTCCTTTGAAAACTACACAGACTCTAATACTGCAGAGACTGTCTTGAGTATACTCTGGAAGAGTGCTTAGTTACAGGATAGGTGTTCTGTAAATATTTGATAAACTACTTGTGTCAATACTGTGAGTGACAAACAGAAGTAAAAAAAGCCTTCAAGATATCAACTGTATTAGTGACCTTATTAAGATCACTGTACTTTCCGTGCTGAAAAGCAAAGAATGCTAATTTACCAGCTGATTTCCCCCATGTAACACATTATAATCTGTTAAGATTTATCTATTCCCGAGAAGAAAAATATCTATCAATATGATAAAAATAAAATTACATTTCATTTTAAAAAACTGTCTACAGATTTCCAATGGATGAATAACTTAAGAAACCTGATTCTGGTACTTATGTTACTTAAAGCAAATTATTAAGCTTCAAGTACTTTATCTATACATTGAGGGCCAAAATATTGACAAGGATATAAAGTAATGAATGTGAGCAACTAGCAAAATTCCTAATGTGGAGCATAAGTACAAATAAGATCAGTAAATATTAATTATAAAAGCTTGTAACTAAAAAGTCAGTTCACAAATTGAAACAAATTTTAGATTTCCTTTAAATTTTCATAAGTTTTTATATCTCTTGTTATTTCATAGCAAAACTGAACAAAAATAAGATGAAATAACCTTAAATAAGAATAATTTTTCTTATCAGAAAAAGATCAGGTCACAGTTACAGGATGGATTATATATAACTAAAGAAAGATGAAGTAAATTTAACACTGTTGGACTGACAGACTCAATGTAATTATTTATCCCAACATTATGTACCTCGACATCCTGAACACTGGATAAAAAAGTTGATTAAATCCAGAAGTGCGATGTCCCTGTCTTGTTTATATGATTCAATCCAGTCATCCACCACGGACTGTAGAAAAAAAATATATAAAAATGAAAACTTCAAAATAATTGATATTACAGCAAATAAATTTTTTTAAAAGTTTGTGATTTTTATCTGTGTGTGTCTACTTAATCACTTCTCTGTAGCCAAATAAAACTAAAGATTCCTTTATTTTTAAAGGTAATTAAAATATGAGTTACTAGGTTTCAAAAATTTGTTTAGACCACAATATAAATATAATAAGTCTAATAATTACTAAGCAACTATAGACACCAATATTCAAACCGCACTGTGAAAATAACACAAAAGCTAACCTAATTACACTTATACATAGATAGAAATTTTCTAAGTATCAAAAAAACCTATTTAATTAGTACTGCATAAAAAGAATACACACCATATATAACCAAATTAATTTTTGTCTGGAATGCAAGAATGAGTCAGTATTAGGAAATCAAATAATTCAATTTATGAAGTAAAGGAGAGAAATTAAATGATCATATTACTAGATTTCAAAATGGTTTCTGATAAAATTATGCAGCCAAGCTTAGTAAACAACTCCTAGAAAAACTAGTTAGATGAAATTAATATACAAACAAGGTAAAGACAAAGATTAAGATATATTTGTTGAAATGCTCAAGACATTTCAACTCAAAGAGGAACAAGGCAAGGATGTTTTAAGATTTTAGTTAGAACAAAAATTAGTAAAATGGTAATAAAGAAAATTCTCCCTTTCCAACAGTTGAAAAAAATACCTAACAGTCTCTACTAAAATGACTCAAAAGATTTACAATGGAAAAAAAAATCTGATAAGACAGGTGACAAAAGATAAATGTACAAAACAACTTTCAGATATTAGCAATATGTAAGAAATATAAATGGATGAGCAGTCTGTTCACAACTACAATTATCTAGGAATAAATTCAAGAAAGGTATAAATGTTATTGCAGAAAATAATGGAAACTCAAAGGATATGGGAAACCACCTAAGTAAGTTTCATATATGGAGTTAAAAAAATAAAAGCCTTATAGGTCTATCAATAACGTTTTCCTAAACTGTTAGGCAAATTTATACTGATTCCATATAGCATACTTGTAGGCAATACCGTTTGAGATTTCCTTTGGTGGGTGTAGGGTATCAGAGAAAATGTATGACAGTAATTTTTAAACACTCTTAAATTTTTACTTCTATATGGACATACAATTATATACAGTAAGATGTATGAAACTTCAGTTGCACCTTGATGAAATTTTACAAATACATACACCTGTGTAATCCTAACCATCATGAAAATATAAGACACTTCCAAAATGGAAATGGCTCCCTGATGCTCCCATCCAGTTAAAAAAAACATTCCCAGCTCAAAGGGTTTAACTACTATTCCCCAACAGTGGACATGTTTTTGAAATTCATATAGTTAGTCTCATTTTTTATGTTTGATTTATTTTAATCAAAGCTGTATCAGTTGTTATGTATATTAGTACTTATTTTGCATTGCTGGGTAGTGTCTGATTGTATTAACATACCATAATTTACTATCCATTTTACTATTTAAGGACACACTACTGTTTCCATTTTAAGGCTATCATGAATAAAATTGCCATAAACATGATTGCACGTATTTTGATGGGCATAAACTTTGTAGCAAACTTATTAACACATAGGATACATGTGTATAGATCGTTGGTAGATAATGCCATGCGATTTTCCAAAACAAGTGTACTAAGTTATACTTCCATCAGCAATTTATGAGATCTATCAATGTATAAGACTGGGTGTTCCACATCCTCACCAATAATATGTGTCATCAATACTATTAATTTAACCACTATGTTTGAGCATATGCCTTCTTTAATGATTTCTTACTACTGAGGAACAAGCACATTTCCTTTTTCCATGTGAAAGAGAGGACTTTTTAAAATTGCTAATCTATACAACACTCTGTTTCTCTGTCTCATCACATTAGTGTCTGGAAGGTTTTACTTTAAAAGTAAACAGAAAATAAGAGAAAATATTACAGCTCTAGAAGAGGATACAAAGAAAAAAAGGATACCATGAAATCTGTTCATGGTTCAGCTCTGCTGAATAATGTGTCAAGGACACATTGGCTAATAATGGTGGTGAGGATATAGAATGGATAAAGCAGGTCAAGTGATTTTAAGACTCACCACCCAAGCAGAAATGCTTTTTGACCAAGATAAGGAATTATGGCACAAAGCTAAAGAGGAAGCCATTTCTCCACTTCTACATGAGGCCCATAATTGTGAAAACACTCTGAAGATGGTGAACACATTTTAATTACCAAAGTGACAGTATGAATGTATAATCCTACCAGTTATATGTGAGGAGTCCAAAAACATTCTGAATAAAACTAGTAAACAGGGACTTAATGTCCTAAAGTATTTAAAGTACTAAAATTAAACACAAAGATATTAAAAACAATATAGACAGCATGTAATACAGGACTAGAAAATAGAGTGCAGAAATAAATCCAGGTATATACAGAACTTAAAGCTGTGACAAAAGAGATGCTTCAATTTTTGAGGAAAAGGAGTGGTTAATTTAATAAATGATTCTGGTATAATTGGTTATGCTTCTGAAACGAAAGATTTTTTTTTTTTTTAATGAAAGGAAAGATTTTAAAAGTTATCAGAAAGGGGTAAAAGCCAAACAATCTTAAGAACTAAACTCCAGAGAGTTAAATCCTTCTTGAATTGGCAGACATTGGTGGTTGTCAGAGGCAATGCCAAGTATGGGCATAGGTTGATAGATTACATAGCATTTCATAATATATAAGGCCTTGGCTTGGTCCAGGGGCCAGAATAAAACAGAAAACTACATAAGACACATCAAAATTAAATTGTGGGGAATCTTCACTAGAGAAAATATTTTTAAGTAGCCATACGGTACATACAGGGGACAATAGGCTAAGAAATATGGCACACATCTCATCAAAAAGAATAAAAGCCAAGGGATAATGGAAAGACATATTTAACTACTGAAAGAAAAAAAAAGCCCATCATTTGGTGAAAAAACCCAGCTTCCCTGTGATCCCACAAAGATCAATAACTGGACAGCAGTCCACAAACAACCTCAGGAGACATCTAAAGTCCATTTAGAACGTTTAAACAACAAGAAAAGTGAGGAATCATCACACAAGAAGGAAGGCAACTTCATTTTGCATGCATAATCCCATCACCCAAACTAACACCCCTTCACAGTGCTCAGAAGGAACTTCCTAGCTAAAAAGAGGAGAGGAAGAGTGTGGTGAGCATCCAGCTCCCCCAGCCTTGCAGGGCAGTGTGCAGAAGTCTAGCATTGGTTTCACCCCTAGATCAGCAACCCATGGATGTATTGAGCTTGCTAGGAATAAAGAATAAAAGCAAAACCTATTTATAGCAGACAAGCAACAAGAGCAATCACGGTTCACAGAGATCTACTCTGCAGACAAACTCCGCATATTTTATTACCGACAAAGCCAAATGTTGGCACAGTCACTGTGGACTCCCGTGGATCTTGACAGATTTCTCCCCACAGATATTTCTGTTAGCTGAAATCAGCTACCTGAGTCTCTCCCGGAAACTTTCCCCGCCACCACCAGATCTGCCCCATAGCCATGCAGGATCTTTATGGCTGCAGAAGTGTAAGATGCCAGTCACCTGAGTCCCTCTGCAGTCCCATGGGAGCCAAGGAACCACATAAGCAGCCAACCTGAGCATCTACAGCTAGATGAGTATGACACCAGCCTAGTGCCACTTCCCATTGCTCAGCGCTGTTCCCACATGCAGAGGTAGCCTCTCTAGCTATGTACCACTGGCCTAACACTCAGCACTGGTCTCCACTGCAGCATGAATGCACAAGGCTAGAGAAATATGCAGCCACTGGTGAGTGTACCAAAAGCCAAGAAACCCTTTAGCTACTGGTAGGCTCAGATCACACCCTGCCTTCTGTCACTGTCTGGTACCATGTTCCCACAACCCCTCTCCCCCAGCCCAAGTCCCATCCATGGCCTCCCACATCGTGAGTGCCTGGAAGGAGTATGCAACCACAGGAGACCACACTGCCAGCCAGGGCCTCTACAGCTACCAGTGAGTGCATATTTGGCTCTAGCCCTTGCGACCTGCACTGATACTTATTACTATAACTGTGTCTGAGGCAAGTCTCTTCCACTGCATAGACAACTGCAGCTACCCACCACAGCTGAGTGTGTGCACACCACTAGCTCTAGCCACGATCACTGCCTGCCTAAGTCCCTAGATACCAAACCTGAAGGTGTTATTTAGAACCCAAACAGCCCCTGCAGCCAGTACAGATCTTCCGCAGTTCCCCCTAAAATCTACCCAGTTGTCAATGCAGTAGAACATGGTGGCCTGAACCAAAAAGACATCATGCCTTCCTGGACCCAGTGCCATCACATGCCACATTTCTCACCCTACACCAGCAGACCAAGGTCACTGCATGATTAAGTGTGCCCTCATACACAGGTAAAAGGCTCCTCTTATGGAAGAGGTAACTGCTTCCTCATGCACAGACATGAAAACAAACAGCTTCAGGATTATAAAGAATCAAGGATGTATGTCTCCACAAAAGGAATGCAGTATACCTCCAGTAAATGGCCCAAAGAAATCCAGAAATTGTTGGACAAAGAATTCAAAATAGTTTTTTGTGCTTGCTTCTGTAGCACATATACTAAACTGAAATGATACAGAGATTACCATGGTCTTTATGCGAGGATGGCATGCAAACTCATTAAGCATTCCATATTAAAAAAAAAAAAAAAAATTGGGCGCCTGGGTGGCTCGGTGGGTTAGGCCACTGCCTTGGGCTCAGGTCATGATCTCAGGGTCCTGGGATCGAGTCCCACATCAGGCTCTCTGCTCAGCAGGGAGCCTGCTTCCTCCTCTCTCTCTCTGCCTGCCTCTCCGCCTACTTGTGATCTATCTCTGTAAAATAAATAAATAAATCTTTAAAAAAAAAATTATACACCTAGTCAGAGAGCTATAAGACAACAAAGATAAAAAAGATATCAGAAAAACTATATAATAACAAAATTAGAAGTTTAACAAAAAAAAAGAAAACAAGGAACAACAGAAATTTTGAAACTAAAGAATACAATGATTATAATCAAAGAATTAAATAAGAGTTTCAACAATGAACTTGAACTGAAGAGAGAATCAGTAAGCTAGAACACAGATCAAACAAAGTATCTAAACATAGCAGCAAAATGAAGAGTGAGAAGGAATGAAGACAGCGTATGGGCTTTGTGGCATGCTGAGAAATAACATATACATCACTGAAGTCCCAAAGGGAAAAGGAGAAGAAAATGTAGAAAGCTTATTTTAAAAAATAATGGATCAAATTATTTTATTTCTCTTTTGATTTCCTTTGACACACTGTTCAATAGCATGTTTTAGCTCCACAAATGTATGGATTTTCAGTTTTCTTCATGTAATTAATTTCTAGTTTCATACTATTGTGGACATAAATTAAATATGCTTGATATGAATTTAATCATCATTAAGATTTGTTTTCTGGCCTAGCATATGATCTATCTTGGAAAATAGTTCCATGTGAACTTGAGAAAAATGTATATTCTGTTCTTTTGGATGGAATATCCTGTAAATATCTGTTAGGACTATTAATTTGGCCTAAACTGTCATTTAAGGTTTCCTTACTCTGTATAAATGATCTACGAATTGATATAAATGGCATATTAATGGCATGTTAAAGTCCCCCACAATTACTGGAATGCTGTACATTTCTCCCTTGAGATCTATTAATATTTTCTTTACATATTTAGGTGCTCCTATGTTGGGTGTATAAATATTTACAAATGCTACATTACCTTATTGGATTGACCCCTTTATCATTATGTAACATGATGATCTATTATCTCATATTACAATCCTCATTTTTAAAATCTACTTTGGTTGGTATAAACAGAGCTAATCCAGCTTTCTTACAATTTCATTTGCATGGGATACCTTTCTCCATCTCTTTGATTTAAGGCCATGAGAGTTCTTATATCTAAGGAGAGTCTCACACCATGTAGATGATCTTCTTTTTGTTATCCATTCAGTCACTTCACTGTCTTCTGATTTGCAAATTTAGTCCATCTACATTTAAAGTAATTAATGATAAGTATGTACTTAATGACATTTTGTTAATTATCTCCTCCTTATATCTTTGTAGTTCTTCTCTATTATTTTCTTCTTAGCTTAAAAAACAGGAAAATGAAAATTTAACATACTAAAATTTATGGGGTGGGACAAAAGCAATTCTAAGAGGGAAGCTCACAATGATAAATGATTCCATAAAGAAACAATAAAAACCTCAACCTCAAATAAATAGCCTAACTATATACCTAAAGGAACTAGGGGAAAAAAATAAATAAAGCCGAAAGAAGGAAATAATAAAGATGAGAGTAGAAATAAGTGAAATAGAAACTAAAGATAACAGAAAAGATTAATGAAACTAAGAGCTGCTTCTCCTAAAAATTAAGCAAAACTGACAAACCTCAGAACTTGTCTAGAAGAAAGACAATTCAAAATCAGACATAAAAGATGTTATGACTGGTACCACAGAAATAGAAATGATCATAATACCATGAATAACCATATGCTAAGAAAATGGACAACTTAGAAAAAATGGATAAATTCTTAGCAAATAAACCTGCCAAGACCAAACCATTATCTAACCGAAAACCTGAACACATACTAGTAAGGCGGCTAAGTAAGTTATGAAAAGCCTCCTAACAAACAACAGTACACAAGTCAGCTTCACTGATGAATTCTACCAAACATTCAAATTAGGATTAATACAAATCCCTTCTAACAGAAGAGAAGGGAACTTTACCAAATTCACTCTGAGGCAAGCATTACCGTGATACCAAAACAAGATAAAGATACCATGCAGACAGGAGAAAATGGAAAGATAAATTCAAAATGCAAAAATAAAGAAACTATCAATCAAGAATACTTCACCTAGTAATGCTGTCCTTCAGAACTAAAGTGAAATAAAGACCTTCGCTAAACAAAAGTTGAGGGACTTCATCACCACAAACCTGCATTACAAGAAATGCTGAAAAGAGATTTAAGCAGAAATAAAAGGACACTGTTCGTAACATGAAAACATGACAAAATACAGAACACCTGGGTGGCTGTTGGTTAAGAATCTGCCTTTGAGGGGCGCCTGGGTGGCTCAATGGGGAAGCCTCTGCCTTCAGCTCAGGCCATGATCCCAGGTTCCTGGGATGGAAGCCCGAAAGGGACTCTCTGCTCACCGGGGAGCCTGCTTCCCCCCTCTGCCTTCTTGTGATCTCTGCCTGTCAAATAAATAAATAAAATCTTAAAAAAAAAAAAAAAATCGGGCTTTGGCTTAGGTCATGAGCCTGAAGTCCCAGGATTGAGCCCTACATCAGGCTCCCTCCTCAATGAGGAGTCTGCATCACCCTCTCCTCCTCCCCCAACTGGATTCTCTCTCTCCAATAAATAAAATCTTTAAAAAAAAAAAAATGACAATACAGGACCACACTATAAATGTAAACACACAGTCAGACTCTGAATCCCTAGTATTATAATATGGTAGTGTGTTAATTACTTTAGTATAAAGGACAAAACCATTAAAATATTAAACATTAAAACTATTACTTTAACTTCAATAAATACACAGTATAAAAAATGTAAATGTGACATCAGACACATAAACATCAGACTGAGGGGAATCTTGTAGAGATAACTGCATGCTCATGTTCACTGCATCATTTTTCACAAAGGCCAAAATATGAAAACAACCTAAGTGCAAATCAACAGATGAATGAATGAGGAAAATGCAGTATCTATACACTGGAATACTTTTCAGCCAACACAAAGAAGGAAATCCTGTCATTGTGACAACTGGATGAACCTTCCAGTTGTAATGATAAGTGAAATAAGTCAGACAGAGAAAAAAAATATACTGCATGATTTCACTTCTACAGGGAATTTTTTTTAAAAAGCCAAATCCAGAGAAACAGACATAGAGTGGTAGTTACCAGGGACTGGGAGATAGGGGAAATGGGAAGCAATCAGTCAAAGGATATAAACTTCCAATTATAAGATTAAAAAGTTCTGGGGGCAATGTACAGAATGAGGGTTATAGCTAATCACACTGTATTCTATAATCTTAAATGTCTCACCACCAAAAAAACAAAAACAAAACAAAAAAAAGCACCAAATAGAAATAATACAAGGGGATGGGTTGTTATTAGCTAATGCTATAATGGTAATCATTTTGCAACATACAAATATATGAAACCAAAGTTATACACTTTAAATGTACAAAAAAAAAAAAGGCAAGATAAAACCTTTTCAGACTAAGAAAACTAAAACAAAAGGAAGGAAATGGACTAACATTCCTCTTCAAAGAAAAAGATCATTCAGATTGGATGAAAGAACCCAATCACAAGATATCTACAAGAGACACACTTTATATACAGAATGACCTTAAATAGGTTCTACTGAAAGAATGAAAAAATATGTATCATGTAAACTTTAAGTATAATAAAGCTGTTATGACTATATTTATATCAGACAAAAGAAGAAATTAAAACAAGGAGTTTTACAAATATTAAAAGAATGAATTTATAATAATAAAGGGGTAAATTCACCATGAAGATACACATTATGAAGAAAACACATTATCAAAAGCTATGGAATACAGCTAAAATAGTGTTTAGAGAAAAATATATAGCTTTAAATATTTATGAAAGAAAGGTCTAATTCAATGATTTAAATGTCCACCTTAAGAAACTATATTACAGAGAGAAGAGACAAGATGGCAGAGAAGTAGCAGCCTGAGATGATATCAGGACGGAGGAGTCCAGCTAGATAATTATCAAACCATTCCGAACACCTACAAACCCCACAGGACATCAAAGAGAAGAAGAGGAGCAATTCTAAGAACAGAAAATCGACCACTTTCTGCAAGGTAGAATGTGCAGAGAAGCAAATCCGAAGGGACGGGAATATAGACTGCGGGGGGAGGGGCTGGCTCACAGTGGGAGGGGCCGGCTCCTGGCATGCAGTGGAGCAGCCAGCACAAAATTTGAACTTTCAGAAGTCTGCTCCACTGAGGGACATAGCGCCAGAGGCTAAGCAGGAATGGAGCCCTCAAGGGGACAGGGTGCCTCAGGTCTCCCGGAGGGTCGCTGAAAGATCAGGGCTGTAGTGTAGTGTA
Organism: Mustela putorius furo; assembly: GCF_011764305.1. Classification (NCBI taxonomy): domain Eukaryota; kingdom Metazoa; phylum Chordata; class Mammalia; order Carnivora; family Mustelidae; genus Mustela; species Mustela putorius. Next base: position 105,117,443 of record NW_025421987.1, on the reverse strand, counting down.
GCAGAACTTGCAGCTTTAGAGAGGGGAAGCCAACTACAAAGACGGAGCCGAGGAGTGTGCTCTCACTTGGGGTTACATTAAACTATGATCCATGGAACAGGTGGACCACTATTCTTTGAGCAGGGACCCCACAAGTGGCAGGTATGGGGAGATTCACCTTCCTTCTCTGAAGGCAGGAATCTGCTGGGTTTGGAGACTCCAAACGGGGATGTGCACCAGAGACAGAAACACGTGGGTCCGGGTGAGCCGACAATACAGCCGGGGACCGGGGATACAGGAGAGATTAACCGATTTTCACTAAGGATGCACTGATAAGTGGGGCCCCAGCTCTTGGCTCCTCCGAGTGGAGAATGGGAGGCCACCATTTTCATTTCATTTCCCTCCTACAAAGCTTTACGGAAACTGTTCAAGGAACAAAAATTCCCAAGAGAAAACCCGAGAAGATTACATAGCCCCTGGCAAGGGTGGTGCAATACCGCCTCCCCCAAAAACGTTTGAGAATCACTGCAACAGACCCCTTCCACAGAAGACCAGCAAGATCCAGCCAAGACCATGCTCAATGATCAAGAAGAACATCGGAATTCCAGAAGAGGAGAAAGAAAAGCATGGAATTCATGGTGTTCTCCCCATGATACTTTAGTCTTACAAAGTTAATTGTTTCATTTTTTTCTTATTAAATTTTTTTACCTTTTCCTCTTTCAGTGTTTTTGACAATAGTTTTCAAAAAAAAATATTTTAAAAATTCATGATGACAGTCATATTTTATCTTCATAGTATCTAGCTTTATTTTTTGTATATATATAGGGTTTTTCCTTATAAAAAAATTCAGGTATGCAATTTCTTTCAACAGATTAAAATATACCCTATTATCCAGCACAGGGATTTGTTCTAGTCTCCAGCCTAATCAAATTCCTCCACGTTCTTTTTCTTTCTTTTTCCAACCAACATATCAATTGCTTTTTTAGATTTTCTTAAAATTTTTTCATCTTTACAGTCATATTCCATCCCTTCATCATGTTTACTCTTATTTTGGTGTACATATAAGTTTTCCTTTCCTTAAGAGTTTGGGAGGTAGTTTCTTCTAAGACACCAAAATACACCCGACATCAAGTGTGTGGAACTGTTCTATTCACCAGTCTAAGACATACATATTTTTTTTTCCTTTTTACCCCTTTCTTTCTGCCCTGCAATTTGGGGTAGCTTCTGATTTGGTTAACATACATTGTTCTGGGGTCTTTGACACCCTTTTAGTATTTTATTCTCTCATTCAACTATTCTTATCTGAATAAAATGGTGGAAAACCTCACCACAAAAAAAAAAAAAGAACGAGAGGCAGTACTGACAGGTAGGGACCTAATCAATACGGACACTGGTAATATGTCAGATCTAGTGTTCAGAGTAACAATGCTCAAGGTGTTAGATGGACTGGAAAAAGGCATGAAAGATTATTAGAAAACCCTGTCTGGAGAAACAAAAGAACTAAAATCCAACCAAGCTGAAGTAAAAAAAAAGCTATTAATGAGATGCAATAAAAACTGGAGGCTCTTACAGCTAGGATAAATGAGGCAGAAGAGGGAAGTAGGGATACAGAAGAGCAAATGATGGAGAATAAAGAAGCTGAGCAAAAGAGAGACAACTACTGGACCATGAGGGGAGAATATCCAGAGATAAGTGATACCCTAAGACAAAACAGTATTAGAATCACTAGGATTACAGAAGAAGAAGAAGGGGGTGGGGGAGCAAAAGGGAACTGAATTGAATTACATAGAGAATTTCTCTAACATGGAAAATGAACAAACATCAAAATCCAGGAGGCATAGAGAACTGCCCAAGATCAATAAAAACAGGTTCACACCCCATCATCCAATAGTAAAATTTACAAGTCTTAGTGACAAAGAGAAAATTCTAAGAAGAGCTCAGGACAAGAAGACTAAAACATACAATGGTGAAAATATTAGACTGGTAGCAAACTTATCAACAGAAAACTGGCAGGCCAGAAAGATATATTCAGAGTACTAAATGAGAAAAACATGCCACGAATACTATATCCAGCGAAGCTATGATTGTAAATAGAAGGAGAGATAAAAAGCTTCCAGGACAAACAGAAACTAAAAGAATTTGTAAACACCAAACCAGCCTTACAGAAAATATTGAAAGGGGTCCTCTAAGCAAAGAAAGAGCCTAAAAGTAACAGACCAAAAAGGAATGGAGACAATATACAGTAACGGTCACCTTACAGGCAATACAATGGCACTAAATTCACATCCCTCAATAATTACCCTGAATGTGAATGGGATAAATGCCCCAATCAAAAGACACAGGGTATCAGAATGTATTAGAAAAAACAAGACTCATCCATATGCTGTCTACGAGAAACTCATTTTAGACCCAAGGACACCTCCATCTGAAAGTGCGGGGATAGAAAATAATTTACCATGCTAATGGACAACAAAAGAAAGCTGGGGTGGCAATCCTAATATCAGATAAATTACATGTTAAGCCAAAGACTATAACAAGAGATGAGGAAGGACACCCTATCATACTTAAAGGGTCTGTTCAACAAGAAGATGTAACAGTTTTAAATGTCTATGCCCCTAACCTGGGAGTGGCCAATTATATAAACCAATTAATAACAAAATCAAAGAAACACATTGACAATAATACACTAACAGTAGGGGACTTTAACACCTCCCTCACAGAAACGGACAGATCATCTAAGCAAAAAAGATCAACAAGGAAATAAAGGCTTTAAATGACACACTGGACTACACGGACATCACAGAGATATTCAGAACACTCCATCCAAAAGCAACAGAATACACATTCTTCTCTAGTGCACATGGGACACGCTTCAGAATAGATCACACCCTGGCTCACAAAATCACGTCTTAACCAGTACCAAAGATGGGATCGTTCCCTGAATATTTTCAGACCACAATGTTCTAGCTCTGAAGCGAGAACTCAATCACAAGAGGAAGGCTGGAAAGAACACAAATACACGGAGGCTAAAGAGCATCCTACTGAGGAATGAATGGGTCAACCAGGAAATTAAAGAACTGAAAAAATTCAGGAAAGAAATGAAAATGAAAACACAACTGTTCAAAATCTTTGGGACACAGCAAAGGCAGTCCTGAGGAAAGTATATAGCGATACAAGCCTTTCTCAAGAAACAAGAAAGCTCTCAAGTACACAACCTAACCCTACACCTAAAGGAGCTGGAGAAAGAACAGTGAAGAAAGCCTAAACCCAGCAGGAGAAGAGAAATAGTCAAGTCAGAACAAAAATCAATGGAACAGAAACCAAAGAACAGTAGAACAAATCAATGACACTAGGAGCTGGTTCTCTCAAAGAATTAGTAAGATTGATAACACACCCCTGGCCAGACTTCTGCAAAAGCAAAGAGAAAGGACCCAAATTAATAAAATCATGAATGAAAGAGGAGAGATCACAACCAACACCAAAGAAATACGAACAATTTTAAGAACGTACTATGAGCAACTATACGCCAGCAAATCTGACAATCTGGAAGAAATGGGTGCATTCCTAGAGACGTATAAACTAACAAAACTGAACCAGGAAGACAAAGAAAACCTGAACAGACCCATAACCAGTACAGAAATTGAAGCAGTCATCAAAAATCTCCCAACAAACAAGAGCCCAGGGCCAGACGGCTTCCCGGGGGAATGGTACCAAGCATTTAAAGAAGAACTAATACCTGTTCTCCTAAACTGTTCCAAAAAATGGAAATGGAAGGAAGACTTCCAAACTCGTTCTATGAAGCCAGCACTACCTTGATCCCAAAACCAGACAAAGACCCCACCAAAAAAGAGAATTACAGACCAATATCCTTGATGAACACGGATGCAAAAATTCTCATCAAAATACCAGCCAACAGGCTCCAACAGTACATTAAAAGGATTATTCACCCCGACCAAGTGGGATTTATTCCAGGGCTGCAAGGCTGGTTCAACATCCGCAAGTCAATCAATGTGATACAGTACATTAATAAAAGAAAGAACAAGAACTGTATGATACTCTCAACAGATGCTGAAAAAGCATTTGACAAAGTACAGCATCCCTTCTTGATCAAAACTCTTCAAAGTGTAGGGACAGAGGATACATATCTCAATATCCTCAAAGCCATCTAGGCAAAACCCACGTCAAATATCATTCTCAATGGCGAAAACTGAGAGCTTTTCCCCTAAGGTCAGGAACACGGCAGGAATGTCCACTATCACCACTGCTATTCAACACAGTACTAGAAATCCCAGCCTCAGCAATCAGACAACAAAAAGAAATAAAAGGCGTCTGAATACGCAAGGAAGAAGGCAAACTCTCACTCTTTGCAAACGATACAAGACTTTATGCAGAAAACCCAAAATACTCCACGCCAAAAATGCCAGAACTCATACAGGAATTCACTTACACGTCAGGATATAAAATCAATGCCCAGAAACCAGTTGCATTTCTATACACAAACAACAAGAGAGAAGAAGAGAAATTAAGCAGTCGATCCCATTTACAATCGCACCCAAAACCATAAGATACCTAGGAATAAACCTAACCAAAGAGGCAAACACTCTGCACTCAGAAAACTATAAAGTACGCATGAAAGAAATGGAGGAAGACACAAAGAAATGGAAAAACGCTCCATGCTCATGAGTTGGAAGAACAAATACTGTGAAAATGTCTATGCTACCTAAAGCAATCTACATGTTTAATGCAATCCCTATCAGAATACCATCCATTTTTTCCAAAGAAAAGGAACAAATAATCCTAAAATTTATATGGAACCAGAAAAGGCCCTGAACAGCCAGAGCAATGTTGACAAAGAAAGCCAAAGTTGGTGGCAACACAATTCCAGACTCCAAGCTCTATTACAAAGCTGTCTTCATCAAGACAGTATGGTACTGGCACAGAAACAGACACATAGATCAATGGAACAGAACAGAGAGCCCAGAAATAGACCCTCAACTCTATGGCGAAATAATCTTTGACAGAGCAGGAAATGGAAATGGAAAAAAGACAGTCTCTTCAACAAAAGGTGTTGGGAAAACCAGACAGCCACATGCAGAAGAATGAAACTGGACCATTTCCTTACACCACACACACAAATTGACTCAAAATGGATGAAAGGCCTCAATGTGAGAACAGGAATCCATCAAAATCCTTGAGGAGAGCCCAGGCAGCAACCTCTTCGACCTCAGCCGCAGCAACTTCTTCCTAGTAATATCGCCAAAGGCAAGGGAAGCAAGGGCAAAATGAACTACTGGGACTTCATCAAGATCAACAGCTTCTGCACAGTAAAGGAAACAGTCAACAAAAAACCAAAAGACAACTGACAAAATCGGAGAAGATATTCGCAAATGACATAGCAGATAAAGGGCTAGTATCCAAAATCTATAAAGAACTTATCAATCTCAACACCCAAAGAACAAATAACCAATCAAGAAACGGGCAGAAGACATGAACAGACATTTCTACAAAGAAGACATCCAGATGGCAGATGGCCAACAGACACATGAAAAAGTGCTCTGCACCACTCGGTATCAGAGAAATACACATCAAAACCACAAGGAGATACCACCTTACACCAGTCAGAATGGCTAAAATGAACAAGTCAGGAAACGACAGATGCTGGCGTGGATGCAGAGAAAAGGGAACCCTCCTACACTGTTGCTGGGAATGCAGGCTGGTGCAGCCACTCTGGAAAACAGCAAGGCGGTTCCCTCAAAAAGTTGAAAATAGAGCTACCCTACAACCCAGCAATCACACTACTGGAATTTACCCTAAAGATACAAATGTAGTGATCTGAAGGGGTACATACACCGGAATGTTTATAGCAGCAACGTCCACAATAGCAGCAATGTCCACAATAGCCAAACAACGCAAAGAACCTAGATGTCCATCAACAGATGAATGGATAAAGAAGATGTGGTATATATACACAACGGAATACTGTGCAGCCATCAAAAGAAATGAAATCTTGCCATTTGCAACGATGTGGATGGAACTAGGAGTATTATGCTGAGTGAAATAAGTCAATCAGAGAAAGACAATTCTATCATCTCTCTGATATGAGGAATTTGAGGGGAAGGGCAGGGGATTTGGAGAGATAGGGAAGGGAAAAAATGAAACAAGATGGGATCGGCAGGAAGACAAACCATAAGAGACTCTTAATCTCACAAAATAAACTGAGGGTTGCCGAGCGGAGGGGGGCATGGAAAGGATGGTTGGGTTATGGAAATTGGAGAGCGTGGTTGGGTTATGGAAACTGGGGAGGGTATGTGCTATATTGAGTGATGGTAAGTATGTCAGCCTAATGATTCACAGACCAGTACCCCTGGGTCAAATAATACCTTATATGTCAATAAAACAATAAATAGAGAAAAAATTTTTTTAAATTTAATAAAAAGAAAGTCTATCACATTTTAATATGAGTTGTCCTCATTAGGGAGTAGGGAAAGATAAGCAATACAATTATCAAGATTATCAGTAAGAAGACGTTTTTTGTTTTTATGTAATCTCTACACCCAACATGGGACTCAAATTTACAATCCCAAAATCAAGATTCAAATGCTCTATTGACTGAGCAGCCAGGCACCCACAAAGAACACCTCTTGTAACAAACCTACAATCTCTCAAAGAGAATGTCACAGCTTTCAAGTATCTGAATTGTAAGTTAAAGTCACACAATCATGCAGGGACCTAAGCTGACAGAAGCTCTATGATCACCTATAAAAGGCTTCCAATGTTGACCTGGAGAAACAATAACCAGCTGATCAAGAGGAAATCACAGAAATACATAGCAGATTTTTGTAATTCAGACTTGGTAGTCACACATTATCACTTTTGGTAATACTCCATTGGCAAGAACTTGTTAAGCAGCCACATCTCAGTGCAAGGGGAGTGGAGACACAATCTCCAGTATCCTCCTTAAACTTTCTCTGCTATGAAAAGGAAAAAATAAATTTTGGTAAGTGGCCAGTCATGTCTGCCAAAAGCTGCCCCTCTGGCTTAAACTATTTATATGCAGGCTTCTTCCCTCAGAGAAAATACTCACCTGCATGAATATTATTAGTACTGTTTACTGGAGCAAAAAAGTTAAGCAATCTAAATGTCTGCAAGGAAATGTTTCACTAAATTATGGTGTGTGTGTGTGTGTGTGTGTATACACACACACACAAAATATAGCTATTAATACAAATGAGCTGTATGTTAACAGTAATGATAGAAAGGCTGTTTATGACATACTAAGTAAAAAAAATAGGTATATGATTCTAAATTTAAAATAAATAATATCATATACACATACATATATATATATATATAACATGGAAAAAGGTATGAAAACTTCAAACTGTGACACTGATAGGCTTGTCCTCAATTCATCTCAAAACATTTAAATATAAGAGTTCACTAGGAAAAAACCGCTAAGAACTTAGACACAAATCCTCAACAAGAAAACCATATGCAGCATTTGAATCAGTTTACAGTAAAAGGCGCAAAATCATTGCATTTGCTGTAATGATTTCATCATATTCTAATAGAGGAGAGTATAATGAAGAATTTGAGGTATTTAGAAAAATAACATTTTAAAAATTGGGAAAGAAAAACTAAAACAAAACCAAAAAAGGGTTCAAAGAGAAAACACAAATAGTCAATGTTGTAGTTAAAAATGAGTTTTAAATCTTCTAAGCTTTCTGTAAGCTAAACTTATAAGAAAGGTCAATCAACTCAATCTGGATCTCTGTACAGTACACTGAGTGCACATTCTTCAAATTCTAGTAGATAAATATTCCTCTTTCAGCAGGCCATTTGATTAGACCTTGGTTAAGCAGACAAGGACACAGAGAATTAGTATTCTATAGTACTGCTTAAGATTAGATTCATTTGCTTCAGAAGACGACAAGCAGATGGCAAAAATAACACACTACATTATAAACTAAAGACCCTATACAGAAATCTTAAATGAAGATTTAAGAAATCTTAAATGAAGATCTCCCTCTTCCAAACGGAGAATGACTATATAATAATTAATATTTAGACGATTTTTCCATGTAGCTCTTAGCAATATCATATACAGGTTTTCGGTGAATGTAAATGTAAGTAACTATACAGGCAGACTAAGAGTTCTTTATTACGCCATGAGACTAGACTGTTACTTAACCCTCAGGTATAAGCTAAAATGTTCTTGGGTTTTCAGAGCTCTCCAAATACTTTATTTTTTAAACTTCAAGAGTAAAAAATCAGATTGATCCTACACATGTTATTTCTTTGACTGCTACTCCTATTCTTATTATATTAACTAACTGCAGTTTCTGGCCAATGTGATCCCATCACTGCTCTTTTATACAATATAATTGCATAAATACAAATTCATTTTTAAGCTCAGATAAATGGTATGGCCCTTCAATGATAGGCCAGATTTTATTCCATAGTTAGGAGTGGAATCACAGATTATAGAATCCTTCAATGCCATTTTTCAGACAAATAAAGTCCCACACACAGCATATTTCATAATTTCACTGAATATTCATCTTAGTTTTCTCTTGTGTTTTGTAGTAACTGCTTTTGAAACAGAACGATAATACCGACAAGTATATAAGCCTGAATACTCTAAAAATGATGTCTAAATAAAATGGTATAGAAAAATTAAAATGACACTTTAAATAGCATTCTTCTTAATGTCAAGCTTTTATAATATTTCTTTCTGGTTCGTAACATGTCTTTGCACTTGTGATATTTATCTTGCAGAGGTTCTCATGTGAGGAATTTTGCAGATGACAACCTGAATATGAATTTCTGATATACTGTTCCTCACATTTCCATTCAGGACAAAACAACTGCTAGGGCAAGCAAGGTAGCAAAGCCTGCAGGATACAAGCAAGGCTATGGATTCTTGCAGGGGTTATCAGAGAAAGAAAGAGCACAAAATTAAGTACTTTTCTGAGCTAAGCATGAGATGGGTGGATACCAACAAAAATCCCGCCCAAAAAACAAAAGCCTACAAAGAATGCTGCTGTTTCTTCCTTCAAAATCTGGAGCCTTCAGAGATCACTTTATCTTCTTTAGGATAGTAGAAGACCTGAGATATGTGGTCCTAGAAAGGCGTGCTATAAATTCATGGCCTCAGAGGAACTGCAGGGGACCACTAGGGTAAGCTGAGTTCCCTCCTATTCCTAAGGCTGGAAAAGTACCATCCAATTAACACAATTGTTAGTTATGTGATACTCACAGGAATGGAGACCATAACACCTATTATACATGAATTTGTGCCAAAGGAGGGATCCTAATAATTTGACTTGACCATCCAAATTGAAGAGCGCCTTAAGAAGTCAAAGCAAAATAATATGCCTAAAAGACTCACTCATCAGGCCAAGATGGGTATATTTGAAGCAGATGGGAAATTTAAAGAATGGAAAGGACATTCTCAAAAGTTAAAAAAATAAAAAATAAAAAACTTTCAAATTTAAATACCTATTGGTTCAATGAAAGAATAATCACTATGGAAAATGAATTTAATGTCCCGGAAGTTTAGTAGGGGGGGGGGGGGTGTCTCAAGATAAAAGAAAAATATACAAACAATTCATAAGGAAAGGGGTAAAATTCTTGGCAGATGTTATTTAGGAGATACAACATATACAAGTGTTTGACAAGGAATGAAAAGAAACACAATTAAGTTGATCATTTTAAGAGGTACCTGATCAATAAAAGATTTGAGTCTGAAACATAAACATGGCTTATCTAGTTCCTGCCAGAATGGGAAAATGACACAAATAAGCATAGCCAGGTAAAATTCATGAATTTCAAGGAAAAGAGAAAATCTCATCAATTTCGGGACCCAATTAAACACAACATATACAAAGTCTACTTCCACATACAAAGCATCCATCTGCATTCAATGCCTCTCTCTTAAGATAAGCAAATAGCTGCAAACACCAGAAATCTGAGGAAAACCTCTGCATAGCAATTACCAATTTATTGTGCCTCAGCACCAGTATCTGCTCTATAATAATGGACTAGACTTTACAACCACTTCTCCTTCAAAGTAAACACTATGCTAGGTTTTATTAGCAAAGGGCTCTGAAAAGATACTCAAGGAGGAAGGGGGACTTCTCTTCCTGGTTTTGATATGTTAGAGTTTTGTTTTTTTACTCTTGCCACATAATCCACCAGAGGTGGTCTAGCTCATCCTCACGCTAAGAGTGTGCAGTTCTTTGGTATTCTTGTGCCCAGCCAGGGACTGATTACCCTCTTTATGCAGCCCTCCTAACACAGACACTGGCATGCTCCAAGTCACATCTGGCAGCAGTGCCTCATCTTCCACTGTAATACAGTCTACCACAGCAACACGACTCTATCTCAGAATGTAGTTTCCTGCTACCTAGCAAATGTGAACCAGCTCTGGCTAAGGCAATCCAGAGAACCTCTCTGTCACTCAACAGGCTGCAAACCCACCTTCTCCAATAAGGCCCAAACCCAGGTCTCAGGAAGAGAACCGGTTCATCCAAGTCCTTCTTCCCTTGAGAAATGTCTTTGAACCCGAGAGTCTCATTTACATCTACTTTACATCTTTATAATTATTCCTTTACCATAATTTATCAACTACATATAATTTTACCAATTCAAATAACTGTGTGGTTTCTGACTCTGGGTTAAATCCAGATTGGTTTGGAACTGGCCCCACTAGTAGTTAAAGAAGATAAACCAGTGAAGATTAGATTTGGGGATTGGTTTGATAATGCTTTGGGGATTAAGCACAGGGCTAAGCTCCTTTACAAGGAAAAGGCATACTAGTAATCTATGGCATGCAGTAGTTTCAGAAAACCAATCAAGCTATCACCTGTGGTACACTGCGATGAAGCAACAACTCAAATGTATCTTTGAAAGTTTAAGGGGCTGCTGTATTTGCCATTATGGCAGTAATGATAACTGTAAGAAGAGTGGTATAAGACAGATCCTTTAGTGCATACTTGAGCCCTTAGAAAATGACAAACTCAGTCCACAATGAGAGAACCAGAGAGCTTCCAGGATTCCCCAAGAAGAATTCTCTTCTTTCTTGTAGATGTGGGGCTGGCACTGCTGAAATTCAAGGCAAAAATCTAATTGGATAGGTTTCTGAATTACAACAACAGTTTAATTCAGTCAGTTTCATCAAGTTTCTCATTTCAAAATTAGGACCTAGATCAGGAAAAGAATGGGATCCTAAAACTGGGAATAGAGATACCTGGTTTGTCCTACATGAAATTTAATAATTTTGAACCTGTCCCCATTCCCCCCCTCTGTAAACCCCACTCGTAGCTGGGAGCCTCCAATACCAGTGAAAGTAGCTTGCTTTCCAGTGTCTGAGAACACGAGCCTTCTCTGGCTTGAAAATTCTCTGATAATCTCATGGGGGCAGATACCTTCAAGGGGAATTCTCATTAAGATCCATAGCCATCCTATGACCTCTAGATCCATAACTAGGGTAAAATCTCAATATACTCCAGGAAGACAAGTATACACAATGACCCAGCAGGAAAAAGCTTAAATACCCAACAGAAACTCAAGGGCCACATGTGAGAGTGGGTTCTAGAAACAACTGACCAAGGGGAATGAAATATAATGCTACGTCAGACCAAACTAATGGGTAGGAGCACACTTAACTATAGACTCCAGATTTAACATATTAGTTCATGTAGCTAGAAATGAGTGTAATACGTGATCTGGTTTGTGAGCTAAAAATTGCCTTTAAAGGTTGAGATGAACAAGCTTCCCTGACATTGATATGGAGGGAGTAAAGAATCCAGTGATTTAGGAATATGGAACTGGATTTATCATGTAAGAATTTCATGCCCCTACTCCTCCTCAACTGTGTTCTACAAGAGGGTCCAGAAAGCAATGAGAACCATACTGGTAAAGGTAGAATCTACATCCTTATAAAGGTCTATGATTAGTCTCCCCTGTAAGCCAGGTGTGAGTACCTCCCAGGTTTCAAGGGAGATAATAGCATCCAAGGTAACAGCCCAAGTGGCCACACCTAATAAAAGATGAGGTGGGAACATTATGTGTTAAGGGCAGTAAGGATGTACTGGTAATCAGAATGGCTTGCCCTACAGAGTTCTTTGGCAATAGGTAACGATTAGAGTATCCCCGGGAACAAAACAGGTCAAAGCCTACCATAATACTGCGTGATTTATGTAACAGAAAAAAATCTAGATCTAGCAGCCAGAAGTCTAACTTGTATCAACCAACAAGGTAGAGAGTTAAAGTGTTCACTAGTTGAAAATCCTGAGTTAGTTCACAGACTCAGAGAACATTAAAGGGCATGGAGACCGGGTACGTCCCGTGAAGAAACACCTTGCGTAACTATTACAAGCACACACCATACATTCTTTAATCCTTCCTCAGAGATTTGCGGCTATTAATTGGAGGTATGATGTGCTGTGAAAAGGAATTATCTAGACATTTCATATATAAATAGACACTGTCTCTGAACTGACCTTAATTTCTAGGGATCCAAAATGTTACTGTGGTCCACCAGTTAAATTAGGGACTTACAGTAGTCAGGTGATACATGGGGTTGTAAATCAAGTCTAACTAATAGTGAACATAAGCAGACCAGGGACCCACTCTGTGGTTATTTCCTTGGTTCCTATATATACACTTGGGAAAGACATACTTGGCAACTGGTAGAACCCCATTAGGATTTTCTGACACATGAGGTAAGGGGCATAATGGTAGGAATGTCTAAAGTTCATGGAATTTCCTCTCCTTAGCAAAACTGTAAACTAGAAACAATGTTATATCTCTGAAGAAGGTGCAGAGTTTAATCAGACTTCAAAAAACAGGTGGTGAAAACTACTATATCCCCAATAAATACACCAGTGTGGCCTACAAAAAAACTAGAAAACTACTATGGATTATCATAAACTTAATCAGGTGGTGACTTTCACTTTTTTTTTTTTAAAGATTTTTATTTATTTATTTGATAGACAGAGATCACAAGTGGGCAGAGAGGCAGGCAGAGAGAGGGGGGGAAGCAGTCTCCCCACTGAGCAGAGAGCCCGATGTGTGGCTCAATCCTAGGACCCTGAGATCATGACCTGAGCTGAAGGCAGAGGCTTAAACCACTGAGCCACCCAGGCGCCCCTGGTGACTTTCACTTTAACTGCAATTCGTAACACTTGATATGCAGCTACTAACCATGCTAATGCTTTTTTCTCAAGTAAAAAGGACCTCTCAAAGTAAGCTGTTATTGTGTATAAAGTATAAGGATCACAAATAAGGATAACTTCCCACTGTTGCTTCGGCACTATGTTAATGCTCCTGCTCCCTGCCATAATGTAGTTGTCTTGGCCATCTATTATCACACAATTTCTGAACGTCAGGAGTCCAAACACAGCTCACCTAAATCTGTTCAGGGTCTCACAGGCCTGCAATCAAGGTATTTACTGCTCTATATTCTTATTTGGAGGCTCAAAGGGAGAAGAATCCACTTCCAAGCTAACTTATATTGTTGGAAGAATTTATTTCCTTGTGACTGGCTATAGAACGGAGGGCCCTCACCTCCTGCTAGTAAGTGGCTGAAGATAACTTTCCAATCCACAAAGATATGAAAAGTTCCTTGCCCCACAGGCTTCCCCAACATCACTTATTTTTTGTCTAACCAACAAGAAAAAACCTTAAAGCAAGTATGCTAGCGAGACAGCATCTTACATAACATAACATAATCACAAAAGAGCCCTATAGCATCATGGCTATAACTGATGATTAGAAGCAAGCCACAGTCTCACTCAAAGGAAGGGGTCAAGAGCATGAATACCAGGAAGTAGCAGTCATTAGGGGCCACACTTGAAGTCTGTCCACCACAAAAATCCAGACATCTTCAACATCTCTACATTCCAGAAAACATGATCCTTCTCCACTATTTTGATGACATGCCCAGGACCACTGAATGGGCAGATACTTACTTTACTTTAGTAAAGTACTTACTTTAGTGAGATAGCCACTGAACCCCCGATTTTTAGGGGGTTATCTCTCAACCTCTACTTTGCATATATCTTAATAAAGCTTTAAATGTATCTGCTACTTCCTGATCATCCTACTGAATTAGCACAATGCTGTCAGAAATAAAATTATGTAAATACCAGAAGAAAACAATGAAAAGAAATGAAAAATTTAAGAAGCAGGATTGGGGGTGGGCAAGAAAAGGGAGGGGGCTTCTATTGTGGTCACTGTACCATTTTGCTTTTTAAAAAAATCATGTGCATGTATTGTTTAGATAAAAATAAAATATGGTTTATAAAAAGAAGAAAATAAAGATGTAGATCAAAAGATAAACAGAAATAGAAATGCTGAAGTGGCAATATTAACATCAAATTGACACGAAAGACAAGCACTAAATAGGAAATAAATATTTATAATAGTAAAAGGCTAAGTATTCACGGTATTTAAGCAAGTAAATATTGGACCTAGGATGTAATGCTATGTGAAATAAAATAAATATTAAATATTTACTTTAAGTCTGCTTTTATGGATTTAGAATTCTCAACTCCAACAGGATTTCATCTACATTTTTTTCTAATTGTTTTATTATTACTACTTAATACTTTACTATGTCTAGATGTTGGGGTACAGTATGATGTAACTTTTTTTTCAAGTTGTTAATCAGTTGTCAATTGTGAATAGAAAGAGGCAGAATATAATTTTTAACATTAATTATTATATATACTTGGGTCTGCTTTTGTTCAACTGATCCATCTGCCAGTAGATGAACCAATGACATATTCTGTATTATGAACCAATGACATATTTCTATACAGAAAATTAACATTTTCTGTAGCTTTATGATACAGTCTACCAATTAGTAAAGTGAGCCCCTCATGACTCATTTTCAGGATTTTCTTCCCTAATTAAATCTGTACTTCTCTTCACTTCAGGAATACCAAAAACAATCCTAAAACTTTTATTGTTTCTACATTATATACATAAATAAATTTTAAAAGACTTTTAAAGGAAATGTAAATGGACAATAAATATTTCAGAAAAAATGTAACCTGAGTTACTCCTAATCAGGGAAATAAATTCCCGAGAATTCAAAATGCCACCATTTTTGTCTATCAATATGACAAATTTTAAAAGTTTAAAAATTATTAAGTCTTAGTGTTACCAGGTCTTTGGAAAATACATAAGTTCTTTTCTTTTTAATTCAAGTAAAATTAACAAAGTATTTTATTAGTTTCAGGTGTAAAATATAATGGTTCAACAATTTTATATGTTTCTCAGTGCTCATCAAGGTAAGTGTACATTTAATCCCCTGAATCGATTTCACATCACTGATGCAACTTAACTCCCCTGTGGCAACCACTGGTTTACTCTCTGTTTTTGAGTCTTTTTAAATTCTATTTCTTTACCATTCTTTGTTAACTTGTTTTATTTTATAAATACTACATAAGTGAAATCATACAGTATTTGTTTTTCTCTGTATTTCACATGCATTATATCCTAGGTCCATCCATGTTGTTACAAATGACAAGATCTTCCTCTTCTTTACCGCTGGGTAACATTGCATGTGTTCATGTCTCTCTGTGTGTGTGCACCACATCTTCAACCATTCATCTATCAATGGACACTAAGATTGCTTCCATATTGTGGCTACTGTAAATGATGCTGCAATAAACCTAGGGATGTATGTATCTTGTCAAATTAGTGTTTTCATTTTCTTTGGGCAAATACACAGAAGTGGAATTACTGGATCAAATGGTAGTTCTATTTTTAGTTTTTTGAGGAAACTCCGTAATGTTTTCCACAGTGGCTACACCAACTATATTCCCACCAACAGTGCATGGGGGTTCCATTTTGTCCACATCCTTGCCAAAACTTGTTTTTTCTTGTACTTTTTGTTTAAGCCATTTTGACAGGCATAAAATAGTATCTCATTGTGGTTTTTATTTGCAGTGCCCTGATAACTAGTGATGTTGAATATCTATCTTCTCATATTTCTTTTGGCTGACTGTACATCTTTTTTTTGAAAAATGTCTATTCAGGTCATCTGCTCATTTTTGATTGGATTATTTGTTCTTTTGGAGTACAGGTGAATACATTTTTTTACATATTTTAGATACTAACCCCTAGTTAAGACCTATCATATCCGAGTATCTTCTCCCATTCAGGAGGTTTTTTTATTCTATTGATGGTTTCCTCTGCTGTGCAAGCACTTTTTATTTCTATGTAGTCCCAACAATTTAGTTTTGCTTTTGTTACTCTTGCCAGAGTAGACATATCTAATGTGTTTCTATAGCCAAGGTCAAAGAATTTACTGCCTACGTTTTCTTCTAGGAATCTTATAGTTTTAGGTCTCACATTTAGGTCTTTAGTCCATTTTGAGTTTATTTATGTGTATGATGTATGAGAGTGGTCCAGTTTCATTCTTTTGTATGTAGCTGCCCACTTTTCCCACCACAATCTGTTAAAAAGAATTTTTTGCCCCACTGTACATTCTTTCCTCGTTTGTCATAAGTTAACTGACCATATAAACATGTGTTTATTTCTAGACTCTATTTTGCTCCACTGGTCTGTGCATCTATTTTTTTTTGCCAGTACCATACTGCATCAATTACTACAGCTTTATAATATACCCTGAAAACGGGAATTTTGATACCTCTGGCTTTGTTCTTCCTTTTCAACATTACTATGTTGGGTCTTCTGTAGTTCCATACAAACTTCAGGATTATTTGTTCCAGTTTTCTGGAAAATGTTGCTGGTATTTTGAAGGGAACTGCAGTAAATCTGAAAATTGCTTTGCATAGTATGGACATTTTAACAATTAGTTTCTCCAATCCACTATCCTTCCAAGTGTTTGTTACCTTCAGTCTCTTTCATCAATATTAAATAGTTTTCTGAGTATAGGTCTGTCACCCCCTGGTTAATTTTATTCCATGGTATTTCATTCTTTGTGGTTCAACTGTAAATGGGACTGTTTTCTTAATTTCTCTTTCTACTATGTCATTACTAAAGATATGCAACAAATTTCTGCATACTAATTTTTTATTCAAGGACTTCACTGAGTTCACGTATCCGTTCTGGTAGTTTTGGGTGGTCTTTAGGGTTTTTTATATATAGAATCACGTCATCTGCAAATACTGAAAGTTTGATTTCTTTATGAATATAGATACCTTTTATTTCTTTATCTTGACTGATTGCTCTGGCTAGGACTTCCAGTATAAAAGTGGAGAGAGTGGAATGAAAGTGGTGAGACTGGACATTCTTGTCTTGTTTATCATAAAGGCAAGGGCCTCCGTTTTCACCACTATTATGTTAGTTATGGGTTATTCATACATGGCTTTATTTTGTTAAAATATGTTCCCTCTAAACCTACATTTCTTAGGGTTTTTATCATGACTGAATATTGTACTTAGTCAAATGCTTTTTTGGCATTTGTAGAGATGATATGGTTTTTATCCTTTTTGTTATTAAAGCAATGTATCACATTCATTGGATTGTGAATACTGAGTCACTCTGCATCATGGGAATAAATCCCACTTGATAATGGTGAATGAATTTTTTAATATATTTTGAGACTTGTCTTGTTAATATTTTGTTGAGGATTTCTGCATTTATGTTCATCAGAAATACTTGAATACAATGTTCCCCCACTTTTTTTTGTAGTATCTTTACCTGATTTGGGAATCAGAGTAATGCTAGTTTCACAGAATGAATTTGGGAGCTTTTTTTCTAATCTATTTTTTTGGCATGGTTTGAGAAGTATAGTTATTAACTCTTCTTTGAATGTCTGGTAGAATTCGCCTGAAAAACTATCTGGTCCTGGACTTTTTATTAGTGGTGGGAGTTATTTTCTGTTTGTTTGTTTCTTTCTTTATTTATCACTGATTCAATTTTATCACTGACAATCAATCTGTTCACATTTTTCTTATTTCTTCCAGATTCAGTTTTCAAGGTTTAATGTTTCAAGGAATTTCTCCATTTCTTCTATGTTGTCAAATTTGTTGGCATTACAAAATAGATATTTTCAAGGGATGAGTTCAGATAGTGGAAGAAGAGTAGGCAAACCTCATTTCATCTGGTCCCCAGAATTCAGCTAAATAATTATCAAATTATTCTGAATACCTATGAAATTAACCAGAGATCTAAGAATAGGATGAATTGCTGTGGTTGTGGACGACACAAGAAGACATTAGAGAATCACTTACTGGAGAAATAAAAGAACTAAAATCTAATTAGGCTGCACTAAAAAGGGCTGTTACTGAAACGCAATAGAAAAATGGAGGCCCTAATGCTAGGATAAATGAGGCAAAAGAGTGAGTCAGTTATACAGGAGACAAAATAATGGAGAATACGGAAGCTGAGAAAAAGAGATAAACAACTACTGGATCATAAAGGAAGGATTCAAGAGATGAGCAATATGATAAAGCAAAACATTATTAGAATAACTGGATCCCAGAGGAAGAGGAACGAGAAAAAGGGACAGAAGGTTTATTTGAAAAAATTAGACCCGAAACTTCCCAAACTTTCCTAATTTGGGGAAGAAAAAAAGGCACACAAGTTCAGGGGATGAAGAGAACACCGCTCAAAATCAATAAAAATCGGTCTACAACTTAACATATAGTGAAGTTTGCAAATTTCATCAAGAAAAAATCCTGAAAGCAGCTCAGGACAAGAGATCCTTAACCTATAAGGATAGAAACATAAGGCTGGCGGGAGACCTGTCCACAAAGACCTGGCAGGCCAGAAAGGACTGGCATGAAATATTCAATGTGTTAAATGAGAAAAATATTCAGCCAAAAATACTTCACCCAGCAGGGCTGTCATTAAGAATAAAATCAGATATTTAAAAAAAAAAAAAAAAAAAAAGAATAAAATCAGAGATAAAGAGATTCTAGGACAAACAGAGACTAAAAGAATTTATGATCACTAAACCAGCCTTGCATGAAATTAATTAAAGGGGATCCTTTGAGCAAAGAGAACCTAAAAGTAAGACCAGAAAAGGAACAGAGACAACCTACAGAAACAGTGACATTATAGGTAACAAAATTTAGGTATAGCTAAATTCCCTATCTTTCAATAATAACACTGAATGTAAATGGACTAAATGCTCCAATCAAAAGACACAGGGTATCAGATTAGATTTTAAAAAAACAAGACCTGTTGATATGCTCTTCACAAGAGATACGTTTTAGACCCAAACTCATACCCAAATTGAACGTGATGGGGTGGGGATCCTTTATCAAGCTCATGGATATAAAAAAAAAAAAAAAAGCTGGGGTAGCAATCTTTATATCAGACAAACTAGGTTTTAAATCAAAGACTGTAATAAGATACAAAGAACACTGTACCATAATAAAAGGATCTATCCAACAAGAAGATCTAACAATTGTGAACGTTTATGCTTGTAACATGGGACCAGCAAATTATATGAACCAATTAATAACAAAATTAAAGAAACACACTGATAATAATACAGTAAGAGTAAAGGACTTTAACACTCTACTCACAATAAATGGACAGATCATCTAAGCAGAAGATCAAAAAGGAAACAAAGACACACTCTACCAGATGGACTTCACAGATATATCAAAACATTTCATCCTAAAACTACAGAATACACATTTTTCCAAGTGCATATGGAATATTCTCCAGAATATACCACACACAGGGTCTCAACCAGTACCAAAAGACTGATGATTCCCTACATATTTTCAGCCCAGTTTTTTTTTTTTTTGAAGATTTATTTGACAAAGAGAGAGAGGGTGCACAATGGGAGAAGGAGAAGCAGGCTCCCTATTGAGCAGGGAGCCTGATGTGGGGCTTGATCCCAGGACCCTGGGATCATGACCTAAGCCAAAGGCAGATGTTTAACTAAATGAGGCACCGAGGGGCTCCTCAGACCAGATTTTTAAAACTTCAACTCAATCACAAGAGAAAATTTAGAAGGAACACAAACACATGGAAGTTAAAGAGCATCCACTAAAGAATGAATGGGCCAACCAGAAAATTGAGGAGTACTATTAAAAAATTCATGGAAACAAAATAAAAACACAACTGTTCCAAACCTTTGGGAGGCAGCAAAGTTGGACCTAAGAGGAACATATAGAGCAATATAGGTCCTTCTCAAGGAACAAGAAAAGCTGCAAATACACAACCTAACCTTACACCTACAGGAGCTGTAGAAAGAACAGCAAATAAAGCCTAAATCCAGCAGAAAGAGAATAAAGATCAGAGCAGAAATCAATGAAAGGAAATCAAAGAATATAATGGATCAAAGGAACTAGGAGCTGGATCTTTGAAAGAATTAACAAGATCAATAAACCTCTAGTCAGACTTAACAAAAAGCAAAGAGAAAGGACCAAAATAAATAAAATCATGAATGAAAAAGGTGACATCACAACTGACACTGAAGAAATAAAATTAAAAGAGCATATCATGAGCAATTATATGCCAACAAATTGGGCTATCTAGAAGAAAAGGACACCTTCCTAGAAACATAAACTACCAAAACTAAAACAGGAAGAAATAGAAAACTGGAACAGAGCCATAACCAGCAAAGAAATTGAAGCAGAAATAACAAATATCCCAACAAACCAAGGGTCCAGGACCAGATGCCGCTCACCAAATTCTATCATTTATTTATTTATTTGTTTGATTTTTAAAAGATTTTATTTATTTGACAGACAGAGATCACAAGCAAGCAGGGAGGCAGGCAGAGAGAGAGGAGGAAGCAGGCTCTCTGCAGAGCAGAGAGCCTGATGCAGGGCTTTGATCCCAGGACCCTAGGATCATGACCTGAGCCGAAGGCAGAGGCTTTAACTCACTGAGCCACCCAGGCGCCCCTACCATTTTTTTTTAAAGACTTTATTTATTTATTTGTCAGAGAAAGAACACAAGCAGGAAGAGTGGCAGGCAGAGGGAGAAGCATGCTCTCTGCTGAGCAAAGAGCCAGATGTGGGACTAAATCCCAGAATCCTGGAATCATGACCTAAGTCGGGGCACTTAACCAACTGAGCCATCCAGGCATTCCTCCACCAAACATTTAAAGAAGAATTAATACCTCGTCTTATGAAGATGTTTCAAGAAATAGAAATAGAAGGAAAACTTCCAAACTCTTTCTATGAGCATTACCTTGACCTTAAAACCAAAGACCAAAAGGAGAATCACCAAAAAGGAGAATTACAGAGCAATATCCCTGATGAATATGGATGCAAAAATTCTCACCAAGATACTCACTAACAACATCCAAAAGTACAATGAAAGGATTATTCACCAAAACAAAGCTGGATTTATTCCTGGGCTGCAAAAGTGGTTATATGCAAATCAACCAATGTGATGGAAATAAAGGATAGGAACCATAAGAGCATCACAATAGATACAGAAAAAGAACATTTGACAAAATATAGCATCTTTTTTTGATTAAAACTCCGCAGTGTAGGGATGGAAGAATGTACTTCAATATCATAAAAGCTGTATGTTAAAAGCCCACAACAAATATCATCCTCAACAGGGAAAAACTGATTAACTTATCACCTAAAGTTGGGAATACAACAGGAATGCCCATCCTCTGCACTTTTGTTTGACACAGTACTAGAAATCCTACCCTCAGCAATCAGATAACAAAAAGAAATAAAAGGCATCCAAATCAGCTAAGAAGAAATCAAACTTTCACTCTTCGCAGATGACATGTTATTCTATGAGGAAAACCTAAGATGCCATCCCAAAATTGCTAGAAGTCATCTGGAATTCAGCAAAGTCACAGGATATAAAAAACCAATGCAGAGAGGTCAGCTGCATTTCTATACATTAACACTGAAGCAAAAGAAAGAGAAATTAAGGAATCGATCCTATTTAAAATTGCACCCAAAACCGTAAGATACCAAGGATAAACCTTACCAAAGAATAAAGGATCTATACTCAAAACTAGAGATTATGAAGGAAATTGAGGAAGACATAAAGAAATGGAAAAACATTTCACACTCATGGACTGGAAGTTCAAATACAGCTAAAATGTTTATGCTGGCCAAAGAAATCTATACATTCTATGCAATCCCTATCAAAATACCATCAACTTTTTCCAAAAAGTTGGAACAAATAATCCTGAAATTTTTATGGAACCAGAAAAGACCCCGAATAGCCATAAAAATGTTGAAAAAGAAAACCAAAGCTTGTGACATCACAATTCCGGATTTCAAGCTATACTGAAAAGTGAAATCATCAAGATAATATGGTATTGGGACAAAAAAGGACACACAGATCAATGGAAAAGAACAGAGAACCCAGAAATGGACCCTCAACTCTATGGCCAACTAATCTTCCACAAAGCAGGAAAGAATATTCAATAGAAAAAAGACAGTCTCTTCAACAAATGGTGTTAGGAAAAGTGGATAGCCACATGCTGAAGAATGATACCAGACCATTTTCTTACACCATATACAAAAATAAATACAAATGGATGAAAGACCTAAATGTGAGCCAGGAATCCATACAAATCCTAGAGGAGAACAAAGGCAGTAACCTATTGGACATTTACCACAGTATCTTCCCAATAGGCAAGTCGTCAAAGGCAAGGAAAACAAAAGCAAAAATGAACTACGGGGACTTCACCAAGATAAAAAGCTTTTGCGCAGCAAAAGAAACAGTTGACAAAACCAAAAGACAACTGACAGCATGGGAGAAAATATTTGCAAATGTCTTATCAGATAAAGGGCTGGTATCTAAAATTTATAAAGAACTTAGCAAACTCAACACCCAAAAAACAAATAAACAAAAAATCCAGGTAAGAAATGGGCAGAAGACATGGACATTTCTCCAAAAACATCCAAATGGCCAAGAGACATGAAAAAGTGCTCAACACCACTTGGCATCACAGAAATACATCAAAACCACAATGAGCTACCACCTCACAGCATTCAGGCTAAAATTAACAACTCAGGAAACAACAGATGTTGGTGAGAATGTGGAGAAAGGGACGTCTTACACTGCTGGTGGGAATGCAAGCTGGTGCAGCCACTCTGGAAACAGTAGGGAGGCTCCTCAAAAAATTAAAAATAGCGCCACTGGACAACCCAGCAATTGCACTACTATTTATCCAAAAGATATAAATATAATGATTCGAAGGGGACACATTCACCCCAGTGTTTGCAGCAACAATAGCAAAAATATGGGAAGAACCCAGATGTCCATCAACAGATGAATGGATTAAGAAGCTGTGTGTGTGTGTGTGTGTGTGTGTGTGTGTGTGTGTGTAGGGAAAGAGAGAGAAAGGAGTATTCTTCAGCCATCAGAAAGAGTGGAATCTTGCCATTTCCAACAAGGTGGATGGAACTAGAGGATATTATGCTAAGTGAAATAAGTTAGTCAGAGAAAGATAAATACCATATGATTGCATTCCTATGTGGAATTAACAAACAAAACAGACAAACATAGGGGAAAGGAACAAAAAATAAAATAAAATGAAAACAGAGAGGGAGGCAATCCATTAGAGACTCTTAACTATAGGGAACAAACTAAGGGATGCTGGAGGATAGTTGGGTAGCAGGATGGGGTAACTGGGTGATGGGCTAAGGAGGCACATGAAGTAATGAGCATAGGCTGTTATATACAACTGATGAATAACTGAATACTACTTTTGAAACTAATAATACAGTATTTTAAGTAAACTAAATTTAAACAAATAATTTTTTTTAAAAAAGGAAATATGGGTGGACATGATGACATAGATTATTATGACAATTGTAGTGTAAATGTACCTTATCTTGCTGTTAGTGCATGAGTTATTATCATACATTTGGCAAAATCTGAGTATTTCTCTTTAATGTGTTATCGGAGATCAAGATACTGCAATTACAAAATACTACTAAATTCGTGAAGAACAAAATTAGGCTGTGGATATAGTAAGTAAATGAGTTTCTGTAATATCACACACAGTAACCCCATTCAGTCCTGTTAACCATACTCTTCCTTGTTGAAATGTGGAATAAAATAGGGGCAACTGGGTGGCTCAGTCAGTTAAGTGTCTGATACTTGATTCCAGCTCAGGTCATGATCTCAGGGTCATGGGATCAAGCCCCATGTAAGGCTCTGTGCTCAGCACAAAGTCTGCTTAGGATTCTCTCTCTCCCTCGCCCTTTGGCCCTCCTCCTGCTTGTGCTCTCTTTCTCTAAATAAGTAAATAAATAAAATCAATCTTCATATATATATTTATTTCCTAGTAAAAATACAGGTTAATATTTGTCATATCTGGGACATCCGGGTGGCTCAGTTGGTTAAGCATCTGCCTTCAGCTCAGATCATGATCCCAGGAACCTGGGATAGGGTCCGGCATCAGATTCCTTTGATCAGGGGGGTGCCTGCTTCTCCCTCTGCCTGACATTTCCCATGCTTGTGCGTGTGCTCTCTCTCTCTGGCAAATAAACAAAAACTTCTAAAAAAAAAAAAAAATCTTTAAAAAATATTTTTCACATCTATTCAAAATGGATGAAAAGACCAGACCTACGCACAATCAAGTTTAATGTCACAAGATGACAGAATTTATAAGAAGTTAGCAAAGAATACAACAAGGTAAGTATCTCTGAGTTATGGGTGAAGGTTGGAGTTCTAAGAGGGGATATGGGGTTTTTATCTTTCTTGAAGTATGTTAGGGTGAGTCCTTTCTGCAGCCAGTGAAGAGACAGTCATATCCTACCTAATTATGCTGAAAACAGCACAACATCTACATATATTTTCTAAGATTATCCATGCCAGATCACCCTTTGTCTTGCTTCAACTAATGCAGAACCTCAAAGGACTATAACTACTGAAAAACAGTTCCCTTCACCAATCACAACTTATGTTTTTGTTCTGTTTACTGAACAGTAAATTTGTATTCCTAATATTTTGTTACAGAACTCCAGGAGGAAAATCAACAGATACATGAAGTGATACTGCTACAAATTTAGTCTTCAATGTCATTAACAATCCTTTTAAATATCCTAGATTGGCTTACTCTTATTTCTTTAAAATCAATTCCAAATCGTTCACAACTCTCCTCATTTATATTCATGCCTGCCAAAAATTCTAGCACTGTCTCCAGGTTAAGAAATCCTGTACTAGGATCAAAGGTCCTCACCAGAAGGAAACAAATCTCCTCTATCCTCCTACCTCAAAGGCTTAGGACCAAAGCCTATCAAGTAAGGAATTATATCAACATGTACATAATTTTCTTCAGCAGTTTGAAAAGAAATTTTAAAAATTTTTTGGTCGTGGGGGAAAGGATTCTGCTTTACATATGATTAAAGTTAGGATACATAGTAAGAAATTGTACAACCACAGTCAATCCAAATTTATGGTAATGGTGGTAAAAAAAAAGGTAATAAAACTAGTAGAAAACACCAAATTACATGTATTTAAACAGTTATAAACAGTAACACAAATATATACAAGTATGTACATAAAGGCCATTTTTCCTAAAAATGAATTCATAAAACTATTATATTGATATATATAATCAAACACATACATACAGATAGTAACAGTCATATCTTTACTTACTTGATCAGCCCTTGAACATCTGTATAAAAGATGATATAACTGGATGATGCCTTTGGAAGATTAGAGGGTATCATGAAGAAAATTAGTAATATCTGAAACACCCAAGTTAAAGCCACAGCTTGACATCAACAAGGACTGTAACAATACAGCAATGTATTTTTCCTAAAGCTAAACATGTGAAAAACAGTAGTTACCTCTGGATATAACTGAATAGAGACTATGAAAACTCCTAAGTAGAGTTCCTAGCTTCCTTGAGGATTACAGCTCTAGGCAGTCAATGCTCTTATCCTAGCACTAACCAGCAGCTTTTATTGTGTACTGTCTTCTGAAAAAATTAAAATATGTGCCACATATCTTTGCTCTAATTATCTAAAAGTAACTGTGGCATGCAAATCTGTGTTCTCCTTTCCACAGTATGTACTAAAATGGGAAAGCAAGTACCCAGTCATGGACTACATTACCCAGATCACCTTAGTATGCAGTAAATTCCCATCAATGGAATGTAAACAAAGGAGCCAAAAGCTTCTAAGAGGTAAGTACTGCTCCATTCTCTCTCCCTTCCACCCACTGAATGCAAACAACACTGAGGCTCTAGAGGAAAAAAGGACCAGGGAAATGGAAGGAGCATGATCCCTGAATCATATGAAAGGAAGATGGGTACCACTAATTCTGGTACAGATTGGTTAGACAATAAGAAATTAATGTCTATCATGATAAGCCACTGTATTTGAAATTTAATTTTTATAGCTACTCTATGTAGCTGCTAGAATTTTTGAGAACAGGTTAAAACATTCACAAAGTTAATTTCAGAGAGACACTGTAATTATGTAAAAACCTCGAACAAAGAAAGCCCAAAACCCACTTCTAAGTAAATACTAACATATCATTTGAGGATTTTCAAGTAACTATGCAATGAAATGAGCAGTTTATATCTTCTGTCCTAAAACATTCCGTATATTCTATATATTACTTTTTATTCTAAGAAGTGGAAGAAATCAGGGCTAAAGTGTTTTTTAAAAACTTAATAATTCAAATACTATATAATCAAACACAAAAAACCTGGGAGAAATGAAGTTTATGTTTAGAACTTCCTTACTCTTCTCAAATTAGGCATTAAGCTGACTGTGAAATATCCTGGACCAGTTCCTAATCTCAATTTAAAATATGTATATGATGAGACGTAAAGGAGTTTAAAGGTAATTCAGTTAAATCATTAAAAGGGATCAACAATGATTACTGTATAAAAATATAATCATTTCTACCAAAAATCATGGCTATAAAATCTGAACATTTCTAAAGATCAAATTAAGATACAATTCTAAGGTATGTGCCTTGGTTTGATAATATCTTGACTGATACAACTATCTCTTTCATTCAATTAGTATTTGTAAAGTTCTATTTATTTTACCTGCTTCTTATGTACATCCTCCTTGAGGATCAAAATAAACCAAGCTGTTTAAGTTGGGGGGGGGCGCATAATCTGACACAAATTCAACTCTTTCTTTTGCCTTATGTTTTCTTCATATTTTATTAAATTCCATTAAATCTGTTATATTAAGAAAGTCCCCCAAATTGCCAAACACCAAACATGTACAAACATTTTTACATAATAAGATATTACTAATATCAACTATAATAAGGGTGGGGTAAAAAATAAATACTAACAGTTTCTGGATAGTCTGCTCTTTAAAATAAAAAACATGTTTAGGCCACTAAAGTAAGATTCCCTTTAAGCGAGAAGCACATTTGGTGGTGGTGTAACAGAGTAATATGGCTATCATGCAAGTCCAAACAAAGCCAAATTTTCTGCTCACCAATAAGGCTACAATGAACTAGTAGATAGTTCAGGATTAAGCTGTTAATCTTTCCTCTGTAATGAGATATAGCCAATAAAAGTAACTTAAACTCAAAAAGGATAAACACTCTTCCTCACCTAATTTCATTTAAGCCTTCAAAAGGTATTCTGTCATTTTTAAATGATCCTGGACATCACCTTAGCTTTTTATTTTAAACATAAAGATACCATTCAATAAAAACCTCTTGTGTCTACCTTTACTTTAGAGTCAGATTACATTTCTCTGGACCAAGAGGAAAAAGGAACGTTAGAATAATACTTCAAAAGAGGAGGGGACATAAAGGCAGAAAGAAAGATGGTCCTGGGACCACAACTCTTCAGATGGAGGAGACGGGGAGAGGGAAGAATGGTAGAGTAGTACCTGCCTTGGGCCAAGAATCATGCTTTAGCATGAAGTGGTCCTGAGTCTTATCCTCTTACCTACCCCCAAAGGGGACCTATGCTGGACTATATATTTAAATCCCCAATCCTTGATTGATTACTTGATTTCCAAGGAAATCCATTCAATTCCTTGAATCCTTCCCCTTCTTCTTACTGATCGTGATCACCAGGATTTCAATGTTACCAACAATGACCACTAGGACCACCACAATGACAACACTGGGGCTAGTTGTTAAATGTCCATGGTGGGTGGGAGTGGATTTCTTATCCATGTAAAAATTACTAGCAGGGGATGACCTACATAGAAGTGCATACTGGGAAGGCTATCATCCTGGGAGATATCCCTAACCCCCCTTTTAAAATAGGCAGAGCTAGCATCAAGGATCTTCCAAGAGGTGTTCTACTATTGCTTAATATAGAGAGTTAGCTGCCTATAGTGTCCCACCACCCTGTGTGCATTGGAATATGATCAAGTCACAGTCACAAAAGAGCCACTACAGTTCAGCTTCCCAGTCTGAGTTTAAAAAGCAAAGGCATCTTGGTAGTGATGCTTTTGCAACAAGAGTGTTGTGCTGTAGGATCAGGTCTTCATTTTCCAAATCATGGATGCCCATCAAGTTCATCCACCAGCACAGGAACATTTGGTTGTACTAGTGGGCCTTCAACTACCATTTCTGTCACATTTGGGGTTGTACAGGTTATCAATGTCAACAAACATACACTTGGCTAGGTATTACCAGGCTCTAGCCACTCTTATGGCCACCCTTACATGCCTTTATCTTAGGAACTAAGAGCTCCAAAATGGAGTGTTCACCTCAAGAGCACAGTGCCTGGCACCAATAGAGCTCCTCCCCTTCCACTCCCACCCCTAAACGATCAACTCATTCATGGGACATGTGAAATATACGTGACTGACTGTCACCATTAGTCCAGACTCCCCACCAGGGTCAGAACAGAAGAATGAGAACTGGCAGGATAGAAAGATACTCATAGGCTTTGAAAGGACCCAAGCTCTGTCTGCTGCATGGATGAGTGTCTACAACTGTGCTGCCTGCAGCTTCTTCCTTTTCATGTACAAAATTAATTTCGGAGTGACACCGAAATACACAGCTGTTGAAGTTGTGATTATGTACATTTTGACTGTTAAAAAATTAACAATTTCAATTATTTGACAACTGCCTGTCACCATGGAAAAGATTACATGATCTATGCTATTCTAGGAGAAATAAACTTCAGTCTTGTTTAAACACCTACTATTTAGTTGTCTACTTCAGCTAAACTTAATCTAGATGTTTGCTAAATGTAAATTTTTCGTTATGTTAAAAATCAGAATAAATGTTTTAATATTTTATTTAGTATTTATTTTATTATGTACAGGATTTTAAATCCTGTACACCCAAAATCTTACACTGTAGTGGATGCAGCTATAAAGACATATTTCTTGCATTACACTCAGATGTTGATTAGTTCTACTCAAGTATTTATATCTGCTCAATTCTGTAAAGTTTTACTCCACACTCATCTTCATTTTATTACTTCCCATTATTTCCTATCTTTGTAATATTCATTTCTGTCAATGATATACTTGTTCTCTCCCCTAATATCTCCTTAGAATTTGCACAATTACTCATACATCTTAGACATTCTTCAGCCATTTTAATACTTAGTAAACCTTTTAAGCTTTGCAAGGAGTATGTAGAAATTCAAATGTTATTATGAAACACTTTTATCCATTTTATCAATGACGTAGTAATGTATGTAATTTCTGACAAGTCATAATATGAGTTCAAACACAAGTTAACAGGTGAGATTTAAATAAAGTCACAGGTGCTTTTTCACTTTCTTTGCTGTAGTCACAGAGTAAAATGCACCCAGCTAAATCTTGAGGAAGAATTCCTCTGTATTTTATATATTGAGATTTGGCAACAACCCCATTTGTAAGCGAGGGACTAGAAGAAATCAATGTCCCTTAAAAGTTCAAGTTTTCTTTACAAAGAACAAAGCTTCCTCTCTAAGGAAGAGAGAATGACTCATCACAGACTATCCTATCCTCTAAGATACCTCTATCTTTTTCCAATCATTAAAAGGACAAAACCAGTTTTCCCTTCAGAGTCACCTGGCCAACAGAAGACTAAATTCTGTCATTAGATATACCTCATTTATGCTCTAATTCCAATCTCCAGTCACAGAACTTATTATTAGTAGTAGCATACTAAGACAATTAGTATTAATCATTGCTTTGTGATGGCATATTAACAGATTATTTGATCACTATCGAGGTTTTCCTTTCCCTCCCATGATTAGATAGTTGATGAATCCAAGTGATCAGGAAAGTTTAGTTCATCTACTATCTCTTACACCTAAACCAATGCCTGAAACAATAGGCTTTTAATGAATTTTTGAATGAATAAACTATAATCCAACTTTTTCAGTCAATACCTGAGGGTACAAAATTCAAATGCCAATGATTAGTTCATTTAAATGCTTACTAAGCCCATAACTACAACAATAAAAGTTAGATTAAGTAAATAACATGAATGTTCCAAAATTCAACATGTATTCCATGTCATATATCTGAAAGTCAAAATGTCCAAACCAAATTATTTCCATATCCATCCTCCAACACCAATGCTCATGCAAAATTTTCTTTTGGTGAACATGACCAAGTCAAACTAGCAATGAGCTTAGATTCCTTCCTTTTATCTTTCAGAATCACTTCATAGCCTTAGTATTTGTAGACTCTGTCATTTCATCTTGATACTCTATAAATTTAAACATGTGTTTCTTCCCAATTGAATCAGTAAAAAACTAAATCAGTGAAAGAAGTCTGATTCCAAATCATTAAAACCTCCAAATCATTATCTAAACTGCACCCAGAAAAGTATTTCTAAAAATGCTAATTAATACTTATCTAATACTCATCCAATACTAATACTCATCTTTTCCTTCTAAAATGCCATCAATTTCACAAAAAGGTCTTCTATAGTAAATATGTTTATAAAATGACTATATCCCTTCTCCTTTCAAGAGAAAGAAAATGCGAAGCCTTTGGTAAGATTTGTATTAAAGAACCTGATTGCTTTTATTAAACATCCTACAATTATTTATGGCTCTTTTTGTCTTTCTTCCCTATCAGAACATTCAATGTTCACAATATAACCTTACTCTGAGCTCTGTTTTTACTACAGTATCATATGCCCTCTACAGAAAAAGGTATAGATCTCATCTTTGTATGTCTTGTTTCTACAGTAAGAAATGCTTCACTGCTGCTTAGCTAATTCCCACTCATCTTTCAAGTATCAGTTCAAGTTTTATCTATTCAGCAAGCCTTCCATGACCCTGTTCTCTAGACAGGCCTAAGTGAATTTTTCATGTTTTCAA
This sequence comes from Mustela putorius furo, assembly GCF_011764305.1. Taxonomy (NCBI): domain Eukaryota; kingdom Metazoa; phylum Chordata; class Mammalia; order Carnivora; family Mustelidae; genus Mustela; species Mustela putorius. The sequence goes on along the minus strand of NW_025421987.1, from coordinate 105,086,305 downwards.
TCCACCCTGTTTATCTTCCTACTAAAGTATTCTACAACATCTGTTTCCCATGAGACTATATTCCATGAGGACAGAACTGTGGTTTTAGTTCTGAATATAAAGCCTCTGATTATAGGAGATGCATAAGCACCTATTTTAGCTAGTGAATGGACTCTTTACAATTCTGACAGGGAGAAAAGACAAGACAGAAAGCCATAAATAGTTGTAGGAATCAACGGTTTGTGGGATGCTCAAAAAACAAGAAATCAGGTACTTTAATACAAAACTTATCAAAGCCTTCACATTTTGTACCTTTCCAAAGGGAAAGGGATGTAGTCATTTTCCAAACATACTGACTAAAGACTTCGTTTGGGGAAGCATTTCAGAAACACCTATCTGTCTCTACTTCAGATAATAAACTAAATAAGACAGACAAGGTAAAGAGCACCCAGCTTCAATAACACTTAATATTTTACAACCAAACTTGTTTCTTTTTGCTCCTTTTTCAGTTTTCATTGTCGTACCCCACATACCCCTCTCTGATCCCATTCTCTAAGCAAACAATATCATAAACTTGGTTTCAAGTTATCTTATGTATTTATACTTAAGTGGTACAACGTATTATGTATCATTCTGAAGCTTGCTTTGTCCTTTAAACTGCATTCCTGAAATAGACTCATAACAGTATCTAAAGCTCTAGTTCATGCAATTTCAATCACTACAGAAAATTTAAGTGTTTCATTATACCATATTAATCAATTATCTTATTCATACACGTTTAGGCTCTTCCTTATTTTGTTGCTATTATAAACAAAACAAATATAGAAATTATTCTATTTGCCTCCTTTATATACAAGAAAATTTCTCTAGAGGTTACATCTAGGAACTGAATTGCTTTTCTTCAAAGTATTCTCAGTAAAAAAAAAAAAGAAAGAAAGAAAAAGGAAAAACAACGAAGGAAAAAAAAAAACAAAGGTCACTTTCACAACGTAAGCATTCATTAACTATTTACCAAATGAATGAAAACTGGACAGGTCAATTTTTCTTAATATTGCCAAACTTTTTTCCGAAGGGGTTAGAACAGATTTGTACTCCCAATAGTTGGCGCCCTACAGTCTTACTGACTTAGTATCATAAACCTTTATTAAGATTTTATTTGTTTATTTGACAGAGAGATCACAAGTAGGCAGAGAAGCAGGCAGAGGGGAGGGGGAAAGCAGGTTCCCTGCTGAGCAGAGGGCCCAATACAGGGCTCCATCCCAGGAACCTGAGATCATGACCTGAACCTAAGGCAGAGGCTTTAACCCACTGAGCCACCCAGGTGCGCCTCATCCACCATTTTAATGTTATTCACTCTGATGAGTGAGACACAGTATTTTACAGTGTTACAGCCAAAATTTTATTATTTCATCTTTAGCACTTTATTTGAATGGGCTCTTATCTCCTATTACATTGTTCTAATAGACTATTACAAAGGGCTGATTATTTTTTTAAGGTTGATTTTTCTTTTAATGTCTATTTTCTCTATGGAATTTTGCAGAACACTTTTATTGGTTCTAATAGTTTATATCCTGAAAATTCCACAAAGACAATTATATATTCTGTAAATATGGATAATTTTGTTATCTTCCTTAGCAAACAAAGGAATTTCCCGCTTGTTCCTAATTCACCAAGAGTACTGTTCATCACAATTATCACCTAAACTCTATCAAATAATTTTTCTAAACACTTCACATAATTTCAGATAAGGATAGGTTTTCCCCCTACCGTAACATGACTATCTGGTATATTATAGTAAAATATTTGTTAATAGTAAACTATCCCTGGATAGTAAACCTCCTTTATCCAGATAAAAACCTCTAGGTCTTAGAAATGTATTGACCCCAATCATTAATATTTTTATTTAGCTGACCTTTTCTACAATTTCTTTCTCTTTGTAATTTCCATTTCTACTTTAATTATCCCTTTCCTAATTACTCTTCTTTCTTCCTAATTTAGGTTGCTCTTTTTCTAGTTTCTACTGCTTTTGCTAATACTAATATATTTAAGACTTGTATTTATCCAAGTAGTGCTTTAGCTAGCCCCAGTATTTTTACTAACAGTACTTTCACTAACATTCACATATCAACCCTGTGTATTTCCTCTTTATCACATTATAAAAGGACCTTCTGATACTTTTAAGTATAATTCAGAAGAGGAATTTATTTTGTGTATTTCAACATCATTTCAACTATCACTATGGTCAGACAATAGAATCAAGTATTCCTTGATGAAATATTTTAAGACTTTCTTTTAACCTTCCATGTTCTATAGTTATAATCTACTATTAAAACCTAGGTAATTATCTTCACTTACCTGCTCACTTCTGAGAACAAACTCGGGATCTGAGGAAATATGCCTGAGAAAATTTTCCAAAATTATCTCTTCAAAACAATGTTTCTTCTATTCCCTTTGATATCTTCCTCTGACATATTTTAGAACGCTTCAATCCATACCAAACTCATGCAATTGCTCTTTCATAATTAATTCTTTATTTCTTTGGACTACATTCTAAATGAATGCCTAATGGCTGTCAAGTCTTAAATTCTCCCTTTGATGACATCTACTATAGCTTCTTTCCCTCAGTAAAACAAATTTATTAAATTTATCCCCCTTTTTGGTACCAGATACAATTTCTTCTTTCATCTCTCTGGCACCTTAAATATGCTATTTCTTTCTTTTATTATTCATCCCTCCCCGTCTAAAATTTTGTGATTATCTCTGCTTATCCTGTCACTCCCTTGCAGAACTAGATCATATAATGCAGGTTTAGAACTTCTTGCTCTAAGATAGTATTTTGAATTTTTATAGACACAGTCATCAACTTAGTTAAGCAGACATCTCAGTTCAAGTCCTGGTTTTAAGACTATGTCTGTCTTCTCCCTTTGATTTCCCACAAATGAGATTTTAGATTAAGTTATTATCCAAACAAAGACCCTCTTGAGTATTAACAGAGTCTCCATTAATAACTACATTTAAAAAAAGCATAAACTGGGAGTCTCAAAGGTAACCTGAGATATATGATCACCCTAGACATAAGCTTTAGCCAATGCAGCAGTGATCAGTGGCTTTCTTTAGTCTCCTTTACAAGCATGGAGACTAATATTAGGCCCTGGCTTCATGTAGGTATAAGCCTGACTCTATTCCTCTATGTTTCATGAAGCAGTTTTAGCCTTTTTTAAAAAAATTTTTTAAAGATTTATTTATTTAGTTATTTGACAGAGAGAGAGAGAGAGAGGGAACACAAGTAGGGAGAGTGGGACAGGGAGAAGCAGACCTCCTGCCGACCAGGCAGCCCAATGTGGAACTCGATCCTAGGACCCTGGGATCATGACCTGAGCCAAAGGCAGATGCTTAATGACCAAGCCACCCAGGTGCCCAGTTTTAGTCCTTTTAACATACAAGAAGCAAATTCTTGCCTACAAGTACCTGCTTCTCTATGCTAAACCCAATCCTCTTCATCACTGTAGATTATCTTAGACTTTAAACACATAAAGATTTAGTTTCTGTATTCTCTTTTTTAGTTCTCTTTAATAGTGTCTGTATTCTCTTTTTAAAATTTTATTCTTACTTTATGTTTGAAATGAGGAGGTATAAACAGTGAGATTAGTGTGCCACCTTCAATAAAAGAAACACCAATTTTTTAAACATGCATTCCCTTTACTCAGCAACTACTTTCAGGAATTTATGTTACAAAATCATTCCCACATACACATTTTAGATGGATATCTAAATATTCAAAGAAGTGCTATTTTTAATAGAATAAAACTAATCTAGTTTACATGAATAGTAAACTAGTTTTAGTAGTGTAGTTTATATCTTACTTCTTTTAAGAACAAAGGAGCTCAAGTAAAAATTATATAAGTAAGTTATGGCCGAGACATGTTACGAAACAATATAAAGGTAATGTCACAGGAAAAATGTCCATAATAGAATGCTCAATGAAAAAAATATATATACAGAAGTTTGTAGATGTGAATATATATAGGAAACAAAAATGTACGCGACTAACAAAAAATTATAGTGAAGTAGAAAATGTTTGGGGCACAAGAATAGAGAAAAACAGAAGAATAGCGAGAAGAAGCTGAAAAGGTGGATTAAAAGCAAATAACGGAAAGCACTAGGGGCTGAACTACTTATTTTAACCTTTCACAAAATGTGAATCCAAAAGAATTTAAGAAGAATTTAAGCAAGGAGTGACAGTATGAAATAGCATTCGGGAAGACTAATCTGAATGAAGAATAGAGAATACAGTGGATAAAAAAGAAAAAACTTCTATTAGTCACTGTTTTGTTTCAAATACTATACTAGATTTTGTTCATATTAAAGATATTTTTCATATTTTTAAAAAGCTGGATTGAGGGTGCCTGGGTGGCTCAGTGGGTTAAAGCCTCTGCCTTCAGCTCAGTTCATGATCTCAGGGTCCTGGGATCAACCCGCAACAGGCTCTCTGGTCAGCAGGGAGCCTGCTCCCGCCCTCCTCTCTGCTTGCCTCTCTGACTATTTGTGATCTCTCTCCCTCTGTCAAATAAATAAATAAAATCTTAAAAAATAAAAAAAGCTGGATTAAGCTTTAATACAGTATACATTAAAATTATTTTTATATACACAAATATCTTACAAAAAATTTTACATGAAAAAAATGAAAGCAAAGTACTGAAACGCAATGTTTAAATTTATACGGAAACGCAATGTTTAAATTTATACATAAAAATAAATTTCCTTGGGGTTCCTGAGTGGCTCAGTTGGTTAAGTGTCTGACCCTTGGTTTCAGACCAGGTCATGATCTCAGGATCCTGGGATCAAGTCCCATAGTTGGCTGTGCACTCAGCAGGCAGTCTGCTTGAGGATTCTCTTCCTCGGTCCCTCCCTGGGCTCACACTAGTATGCTCTCTTTCTCTCTCTCTAAAATAAATAAATCCTTTAAAAATATAATAAAATAATGGTAAGACATAAATTTTCTTCAATTTTCTGCTTGTGTTTCCACTTAAGTGTGGAAAACCATAAAGTAGACCTCAAAAATAAGATACTTATAACTTGGTAACAATTTTTCTACTAAAGTATAATAAGGAAACTATCCAGCTTTGTGGCTAAGGGTCATTATTTTAAAATCATATTTATGTAATTTACAGTCTGTCCACTGCTTCAAATAACTGGAAATTTCTATTTCTTTTACTATTGGCATCATCACACTGCCCCACCTCTCCTCCCACACAAATTCCAAGATCCCTGAACATATCAATCTGTTAACATACAAAAAAAGCAGTAAAAGCTGAACTCCCTTAAGAAATGCAAAAGGAAATACAGGTTAAAAAATGAAAATTTCTAAAAGTAAACCTGTTTCACAAATTACATTAATTTTAAAGAAACTAAAAAGGAACTATCAAAAATGAGCAAATAAATAGAGAATGCAAATATCTGACTTTTATCATTGGTGATCAAAGAAATGCACATTAGAATAATAAATTAAGGGGTGCCTGGGTGATGCAGTCTGTTGAGCCTCCAATTCTTAGTTTCGGCTCAGGTGGTGACCTCAGAACTGTGACATCAAGAGCTGAGTCGGGCTACATGATCAGTGTGGAGTCTGCTTGGATTTCTCTTTCACTCTCCTGCTGATCGTCCCCCACCCAATAAATAAATAAATCATAAATAAATGTGATTTTTCGGTATATTATAATTGATTCCTAACTATAAAGTATCCAGTTGCGAGGCACACTTCTAGTGAAAGACTAGTGAAATTTTTTGGAGAGTAATATATTTATGTATCACAAAGTTAAGAAATACCCTTTCACCAAAAATTTTGCCCTAGTGTATTTTTTTTTATTAAGGATATTATTTCATTTATTTGACAGATAGAGATAGTAAGAGACAGAAAACACAACCAGGGAGAGCTGGTGAGAGAAAAGCAAAGCGGGGCTCGATCCCAGGACACTGACATCACCACCTGAAATGAAGGCAGACACTTACCAACTGAGTCACTGAAGTGCCCCTAACTCTAGTGTTTTAAAAATGAAAAAAAGAGGTAAAGAGATAAACATGAATAATGAATAAACTCTGTAACAGTGAAAAAATGAAAAGATACACTGAAAGTAAAATAACTGTGATTTATCCTTATAGCCAATTAGTAAGAAGCCAATAATTATATGCTCTTACAGGATATTTAATAATGTTTGTTAAGTGAATGAGGAGAGAGAAGAGAGAATAGGAAGGTTATAAAAGATCACATACACACACCAAATAACTGTGAGTATTAACTGCGGTTATTCCTAGCTCACTACTTAAGAATCCTTTTTTTATACCCTTTCGTCTTTGAAATATTCTTCAGTACACATATGTTACTTATAGTAAGTCAGATTCTAAAAATATATAGTAAGGCAATAAAAATTCTCTCAGGCAGCTATTATATACAAGTCATTTAACTCAGTACGCTGTAATCTAAAGTGCATTTTACCATTAAACAAAATGTCTTTCCTGATGTAACTACGTAAAACAAAGAAAAATTTTAAAGATAAACTTCATTATACAATCAGCAAAAATATGTAAATGTCACTTAAAAGGTTCCACATAGATTACTGACAGTACTGCTTTGTAAATAAAACAAAAACACTTAAAATTTACCTGCATTGCACTTTTCCCCAATTTCACCACTTCAAATAGTGTGACAGGCTCCCCTTCACCATTCTGTTGGGGGTGCCCATTTGCTCTTCCACGGCCCGCTCCTCTAATGGTAGCTTCAATTCTACTCTTCTCTCCTGGAGATTTTCGAGGTTTCTTATTTGTAGACTGAATAAAAAGATGAGGAAAATATTAAATTAAATAAGGGGTACACTTTGCTTTATGCAGAATACCACAATTATGTTTCATCCTGTGCAAAGTACTTAGCACTACTACAGGTTAAGAGATTTAATTTCTGACCAAAGGAAGCTTCACAATTTGTTTTCAGTAATAATTGCAAAGCAAAGTGTAATTTGTATAAGACATGAAAATTTTTTTTAAAAATGTTATGCACAACAAGAATGCAAATGCTGAATATTTTAACCATGTCCCCTTTGACATCTCCATCTTTAAACCTTCCTGATACTATTCCCTCAGAAACCTTATTCAATAAGGCATTACTTGGAAAAGTTGCATATTCAACTTCTCTCTCTATACAAGTCCTTGAGTATTTGTTTTTAATCCAGTCATGCAACCAATATACGTTGAACATATTTAAGACTGTTCTAGGTACTAAAAATACTAACAATAAACAAACATTCTTGCCTCTGATGGAATTTACATTCTTCAATTAACATCCCAGCCCATGCCCCCCATTTTTTTTTAAAAGTCAACACCAGCCAACACCTTATCTATGTCCAAACCCTTGAGCCAAGGATATTTGACAGAATCGCCTACGTGTCACTATTATTATTCCCATAAATTTCATTCATATATAAACTCATCACAGTTACTGCTTTACCAAGCTTACCAATGAAAATAGTGTTGCTAAATGTAATAGACATGTTTTGAAACCCTATCAATAGGCCACATGATTTCATCTTTTCCTTTCAGATATCTTTTCCCTTCCCTGTATTTCTTATCTGTTAGAATTACTTAGGGCTCTACTCAGTATCTTTTCTTCTTAATCTTTATACTCTTTTAAGGGATTTACCATCAAAACAGTCTGTTTCAGTTATCAACTTCTCAATGTATTCTTCATCTTCACATCTACCCTTGTTTGTCCCACATTATGATCCTGGAGCTGGACCTGTAAACGTTTTTGTTATCTGCTACAGTGTTCAGTTTTTTAACTAAAGGGCACGGGAGGAATACTACAAAGTATGGTATGTAGGGGCTTCCCTCCCAACTTATTGCACCTGTTCCCATCACTTTCTATTCTTCTGTTCTTCATAGTACTCTTTCAACTCTTTTTGGTTAACAATCTTACAATCATTTCTGTGTGCAGATTAATATGTAATAAATTTACTATTTATTTTTAAGTAAATTATTTTTAGAACAGTTCTAGATTTACCAAAAAGCTGTGAAGACAGTACAGAAAACTCCCACATACATCACATTCACTTACTCTATTATTAACTCCTTACCATTTGTATGGTACATTTGCTACAGTTAGCGAACCAATATTGAGAGAATAACGAAAAGTCCCTACTTAATTCAGATTTTCTTAGCTTTGCCTAATGGCCATTTTCTGTTCCGGGACCCCATCCAGGACACCCTATTACATTTATGTCATGTGCCTCTAAACTCCTTTTGGCTTTGACAGGCTTTCCCTGGTTTTCTGGTGACCCTGACTGTTGTGAGGATTTCTGGCCAAGTGTTTTATAGAAGGTTTCTCAACTGGGTTTTGTCTGATGGGTTTTTCTTATCACTACATTGGGATTAAGGGTTTGGAAAGGAAGATGTAAGAGAGAAAGTTTTACTTTTTTTCACCTTGTATCAAAGGTATACACTATCAACAAAATTTATCACTGAGGAAGCTGACCTTAATCAGTTGACTGAGGTGGTGTCTGTCATGTTTCTCAACTGTAAAGTTACTTTTCCACCCTGTTCCATTCTGTATTTCTGGAAGAAAGACACTACATACATCCCATTACACATTTATGGGGTGGGGTGTTATTCTCCACCTCTTTCATGGGCGGAGTATTTACGCATATCTAGAATTTTTTAGTAAGGTAGATTTATCTGTTCTCATTCGATCATTTAAACTAATGTGGACTCATCAAACTTATTTTATACTTTGAGTTATAATTCAACACAGTTCTGTTCTTCAACCTGTTTCAGCTCTGGCCGTAGGGAGATCTTCATCCATTTCACATATTTCCATCTGTGTGTGTGTGTTTATATGTGGGTCTTACTGGTTACCTTCTGGAAGCCCAATATTCTACAGGCTCATCTTGTGTATTCCCTTCCACAATTTTTGGAACTAGTCAATACTCCAAGGAGCTCTGGTTCCTTTTACTGAAGAATGATATTAAAGATGAAGATCTGGGCACTTGATTTTGCTCCTTGATACTGAGTGTAAGTACTGCTGCATTTAATAATTTATTATCCATATTAAGATAAATATAAGTTCATACTAGTTATCTCCAACTCTAACCATTACCATATGAATGCATCATCCCCCTTACTAATCCATATGGTCACAACCCAACAGTGACAAACCTGACACCAACTAGTATACACGTATAGCAGTACTAGAACTATTTAGGTGCTGTGATGAGCACTGGGTGGTACACTTAACTAATGAAGCACTGAGCACTACATCAAAAACTAATTATGTACTATACAGTGGCTAACTGTATAACATAAAAAAACTGTTCAATCACACCCCAGCAGAAACAACTTTATTAACTAGATTGCATTGCTTACATATACAATGTAGTTTCTTTGATTTTAGGCTTACAGATTAATTTCAAAAGTTATTTAAGTCAGCAACATCCTGCCCAATTCCCTTCAGTAACATTGTTTCAAACACTTCAAACAGAGGTAGACTGCTTTGTTACATTCTACATTCCCTTCTGGTATCCACCTAACCTCTTACATGACTTTATAAAATCTGTACTTCTAAAGTTCACTTTTTCTGTTAAGTTCAATGGGTTTTAACAAATGCAGTATCATGTATGTACAATCTGGTATCTCATCACCTTAAAAAAATCCCTGTGCTTCTCCCATTCAAACCTCCCACTTCTCTTTGGCAAACAATGAATTCTTTTATCTTAACTATAGTTTCGGCTTTTACAATCATATAATTAAATCACACAGTATGCAGCCTTTTTAGACTGTATCTCTCACTTTAACAATATATAAAAAGATTCATCCATGTCTTTTAGTGCTGAATAGCTAATTTCCTTTTATTTCTAAGTAATATTTCATTGTATGAAGATATTACATTTTGTCATCCACTAACCTAATGATGGACATCTTGGTCACCATTTCTTGGCAGTTAGGAATAAAGCTGCAATACACATTCACATGCAGCATTTTGTGTGGGCATAATTTCCAAATGAGTTGTGTAAACATCCAGGAGGATGATTATTAAATCATATGATAAAACTATATTTTGCTTTGTAAAAAAACTGCCAATCTTCCAAAGTAGATATAATATTTTGTATTCCCTCCAGTGATGAATAAGAGTTCCTGATGCTCTGTAACACTGACAGCTTTATAACCTTGTCAAGTATTTAGATTTCAGCCATTTTAATAGGTATACAGTTGTTATTCTATTGTTGTCTTAATTTGCAATTCCTGAATAATAAATAATTAAGGACTTTTTAATAATTAACAATTCTTCATCAAATTAAATTTTCTACTGCAATTACTAGAATATTGTCTCCTGACTACATCCTGACTCTCTCTATTTGTACTATCTAACATGATAGCACTACTCTCATGAAGCTAAGCGTACAAAATATGGCTAGTCAAAAACAAAATTTGCAATAAGCATAAAATATCCACAAGATTGTGAAGACATGAAGTTCAGAATGAAAAATACCGTACAAAATCTCTCACTTACAATGTTATAGTGATTACATGATAAAATAACTTTAGATACACAAAAATTAATTTCATTACCCATTTTTTGTAACTCAGACAATATTAAGGTTCAGATGTGGCTCACATCCTATTTCTATTAAATGATCCCATGCTATTCTAATTCTATAATCACAGTAATTCTTATAATGTAACATAATCCCATTACTTCCTTGTTTAATCTCTGATCTTTAGTGACCCTCATTAACCACCAATTTAAAATCTAAACTCCTAAGCATGGCAACTAAGGCTATCATTTACCGCACCAGATCCTTCTTTACAGGCTGATAAATTTAAAATTGCTTAAAAACATCATCATTTCATGCTTTCATTCTTTACAGCTGGACTCCTGATTTGGGCTCCTAGTAAGTCTTGTCTCTGTGCTCACTTTTCAGAAGAACAGGTATTTTCTCAGTATTGTGCAAGCACGTAAGTGTCTCTACACACAAGGGTGTGTATATGTCCGAAAACAGGTGGCAAAATGTTGTATTTCTTTATTAAATAAGTAATACATTTACATGGTCTAAAATTCAAAAGGTAATTAAAGTTCTACAATGAAAGCTTGCACACCCCTGCCCTCAATCCACAATCTACCTTCCTAAGAGACAAACACTACTAGTCTTTCCTTATATGTCATATAAACAAAGAAATATGTATGGAATAAAAGAAGAAATAAATAAATGGAAACCCACTCTATGTTCATGGATTGGAAGAGTTAATTTTATTAAAATGACAATACTCCCCAAAGCAACCTACAGATTCAATGTAATCTCTATCAAAATCCAAATGACATGTTTTGCAGAAATAGAAAAACCCATTCTATAATTAATAGAGACTCTCAAAAGGATCTCAAACGACCAGAATAATCTTGAAAAGCAACAACAATGGAAGACACACTTCTTGACTTGAAAACTTATTACAAAGCTAAACTATAAAAAGTGTGGTGCTGGCATGAAAGCAAACATACAGAGCAGTGGAATATAATAAAGAGCCCAAAAAACAAACCCTCACTTATATGGTTTACGGATTTTGACAAGGGTGCCAAAACCACTAAATGGGTAAAGAGCAAAAAGCAACTCACGGAATGGAAAATAATATTTACAAATCATGTATCTGATTAATTGAAAGATTCATTTATTAATAAATTTATTTATTTATTGAAGGATTTATTAAAAGATTAATATCCAAAATTCATAAAGAACTACTAAAACTTACAAATAACCTGACTTGAAAATTGGAAATAATCTGAATAGACAATTCTCTGAAGAAGATATGCAAATGTACATTAAGCACAGAAGAGATGCTCAATGTCACTAATCATTAGGGAAATATACATCAAAACTATAATGAGATGGAACCCCACACCTATTACGATGGCTACTATCAAAAAAAGAGAAAACAATGCTTGGAAAGGATGTGGAAACATTAGAATTCTTGTGCACTGTTGATGGGAATGTAAAATGGTATAGCCATTTTGGAAAACAGTATGTCAGTTCCTCAAAAATATAAAAATAGAATTACCATATGATCAACCAACTATATATACATATATACTCAAAAGAACTGAAACCAGGGTCTCAAAAAGTTATTTGTACAGCCATCATCACAGCAACATTATTCACAAGAGCTCAAACATGGAAGCAACCCAAGTATCCATCATTGAATTAAAGGATGAACAAATGTGATATACACACACAACAGAGTATATTATTCAGCCTTAAAAATGAAGGAAATTCTAACACAATCTACAATATGGATGAACCTTGAGAATATCATACTAAGTGAAATAAGGCAATAACAAACAAGTACTAAATCACTCCACTTAAATAAGGTACTTAGTCAAAATCATAGAAACAGAAAGTGTTTGCCAGAGGCTAGGGAAAAAAGAAATAGGCAGGGGGCACCTGGGTGGCTCAGTGGGTTAAGCCTCTGCCTTCAGCTCAGGTCATAAATTCAGGATCCTGGGATCGAGCCCCACATCAGGCTCTCTGCTCGGCAGGGAGCCTGCTTCCCTCTCTCTCTCTGCCTCTCTGCCTACTTGTGATCTCTCTCTGTCAAATAAATAAATAAAATCTTAAAATAAAAAAAAGAAATAGGGAATTATTGTTTAATGGGTAAAATTTATGTTTTTGTAATTTTATAATAGTTTCAAGTGTACAAAATAATGAGTCAATATTTATATTTTCACGATCTCTTTACAACGTGATCACCACAATAAATCTATCATCTGTCACTGTACTGAGTTTTTACTATAGTACCAGTTATATTTTCTATGCCCAACACTGCATATCCATGTATTATTTTTCATAGAGTTAGTTTTAAAATATGAATAAAATTCTAGAGATGGTGGTAATGACTGCACAGTATCATGAATGTATTTAATACAACTGAACTGTACAGGTAAAAATGGTTAAGTTGGCAAACCTTAGGTGTATTTCACCAAAATAAAAAGAAAAATTGGGAAAAAAACAAAATGCATATATATTTCCATGTATCTATAATATTTTGTTACTTATGCACAGCTCCGCACCATTCTACTTTCACATATTTTCAATCTATAGTATGTCCTAGAGAAGAGCTTACTTCTTTTCTGAAAGCTGCAGTGTTGCATTGAACTGATAGACATAACTTTTTTAGACACTAAGCCACTGACTTATATTTACTTTATTCTGAATCCTTTACAATTACAAATAACACCATGACAAGTAAGCCTGCATATGTGGGTGTATCACACACATATATTATTATACACAAATAGTATATAGTCAGTATAAACTAAACTCCATAAATACAGGAGAAATAAACCAGAATTCTCATACCTGGGAACCTTTAGCATAGGTCATGGGGGGGGGGGGGGATAAATACAAAAAAATCCATTTGATCTTATCTAAGGTTCTATCACTTTTATCTTCCACTATCCCAAGAGTGACTTTCCCATGTCCCAAATCCAGACACTAACAATCAGAAAAGATGTTCAGAAAAACTGACCCTAATAAAAAGAGTAAGAACAGAGAATATAGTAATACAACAGGATACATACAATCTTAAGGTTATACCCCAAGAATACAATTTTGCAGGCCTGAAAACAAAACCCATCTCAGACATGTAACTACACTTATCCCACTCAAATTTGATGTTTCTTTGAAGTTTGGCCAGGGGGTGGGGGGTTAGCAGAAGAATTTTGACAATTATTTTAAAAGGTGATAATAGGAGCGCCTGGGTGGCTCAGTGGGTTAAAGGGTGATAATATATACATAACCCTTTAACTACTTGTGACTTGACAGGCTCCCTTCCCTACACGTTTCTGCCACACAGGTGAAGTGACATATAGCTGTATTCTCATTCCTAAACAAGGATCCAAGGTGCTCTCAAATGAAAGAAATAGATGATGTCCCACGACCAGCCTGCTTAGTTGTTTCAGTTCTGACACTGTGCCATCTTATTAACTGAGCCTTAATACAGAAATTATAAATTACTTATACCTAAGTAACCCAGACAGTAAACTGGTTCCTATGAAGCTAGAATCCTGCCCTACCATTATCAGCCTATCCCAGGGACTGAAGGCCTTTCCTTGAATACCGCACCATTAAGTGGGTCTCCCACAAGAGGCTGCCAGACAACATAGATGGCATAGATCTAGCTCAGAAGACATCTATAAATGCTTACTGATCCTGAACACACACAGTCTCCCTGGTGGAACAAGATCCACTTATTTCATTTACCCCAACAACATCTTGGCTAGGAAATCGTTCTTCAATTAATAGCAAGTAAATCTCTTCCCAAATACCTGGCTCAACATAGCAGCCATGTCTAGCATCTACGACTTGTTTTATTGAGTCTCATCTACCCTACTTTCCAGAATTCTGCTAAAGACCTCAAGTGACATTTATGTGGTATCATAGCCAAATGTGCAGAACTAGAAACTAACCATTAGCAAAAAAAAGAAAAAAAAATCAAACTGATCGAATCTACATAATACGAGGTAAGAGAAAGGATTTTTTTTTCACACTTCAACACAACTCTTACTTCTTTATTCGTCAGTTACTATGTATCAGATAAATAAAAAAATTTGATCCTTCCATAAACTACCACACACTTTTTCAAGTAACTTTTACTACTTAAGATGTACTTTCCAACATCCCATTAAGAGTGCTGACAGTTGGTGATGGAGGACTAATCATGCTTCCAATCCATTAAAAATAGTGTAAATGAGGAGGAAGCAAGATGGCGGAGGAGTAGGAGACTAAAATATCATCAGGTCCCAGGAGCTCAGCTACTTAGTTAACAAATCATTCAGAACACATACAAACACATCGGAGGTAGAAAAGAAGAAGAAAACAAATTCTAGGAAGAGAAAATCAACCACTTTCTGGAAAGGTAAGACACGTGGAGAATTGAATCCAAAGCTATGGGAACACTGGTCAAGGGGACCTGCTCCCAGAAAGTGGGAGAGCATCGGAACACAAAATCGGAACTCTCAGAAGTCGGGTCCACTGAGGGACATCATTCCAGAGGCTAAGCAGAATTGGAGACTACACGGGGGCAGTGTGGTCTCAGGACCTGCAAAGTCATAAAAAGGCTGGGGGTGTCTGAGTGTAGCAGAGCAGCGAGGTACTGGAGTGGGGAAGCTGACTACAGAGATAAGGAAGAGGAGTAAGTTCTCAGTTCGGGGGTTACCTTAAACCATGATCCAAGGCACAGTCAGACCACTGCTCTTTGAGCAGGGACACTACAAATGGCACATATGGTGAGACCCCCTACTAGCTCCTCCAAGAGGGGTGCCAGAAATCTGCGGGGTTTGGAGACTTCAAATGGGCCCTGGGCCACAGACAGAAACACTCAGTTGCAGTCAAGGTGTCCACGAAGCACGGGCCAGAGACCAGGCAGACAAGAGAGATTGACTGCTTTTCTCTGAAGGCGCGATGAGAACTGGAGACCGAGCACGTGGTTCTCTGGGACGGAAACTGAAGTCCGCCATTTTCATTCCTGTGCTCCAAAGCCTTACAAAAAGCATTCAGGGAACAAAAGATACCGAGCGGAAACAGGAGCAGATTACTTAGCCTGGACCCTGGAAAGGTTGATGCAATTCCACCTCAGGCAAAGACATTTGAGAATCACTACAACAAGCGCCCCCCAGAAGATCAACAAGAACGTTACCAAAAACAAGTTCACCAATCAATAAGAACTGTAAAATTACAGAGATAGGGGAAAGTAGCACACAGAATTCATGCTGTTTTCCCGATAATCCTTTAGTCTTCCAAAGTTAAATTTTTTTTATTCTTTTTTTTTAATTTAATCTTTCCTCGTATAACATTTTCAAACTATTTTATCTTAGTAGGAGCTTTTTAAAAAAATCTTTTTATATTACCACTGTTATGCTCATATATTTCATCGCTTCATTATATTTAATTTTATTTTTCTATACATATAGGTTTTTTTCTTCGAAATTTAGAGATACAATTTGTTCTAATAGACCAAAATATACTCTAAATCGAACACATGGCTTTCTTCCAGTCTCCACCCATATCATGTATGCTCTTTTTTTTTCTCTTTCGAAATAATTTTCATCTCAGTTCCTTTTTTACAATCGTTTTTAATCTTCATCATTACACTCATATTCCATCCCTTCATCATGTTTAACATTATTTTGATATATATATAAGTTTTACTTTCTTTAAAATTTTTGGAGGAAGTTTCATCTAAGTGAACAGAATATACCCAAAATCGAGTGAGTGGATGTGTTCTATTCACCAGTTTTAAGATTTTTTTTTGTCTAATTTTTTTATTTTCCCCCCTTTTTTCTTCCACCGGTTTCAGGTCTCCTCTGATTTGATAAAAATAGCACGTATTTTTCTGAGGGTTTGGCCATCCTCTAGTATTTTATTCTCTCGTTCAACTATTCTTATCTGGATAAAATGACGGAAAAACTCACCACAAAGAAAAGAACAAGAGGCAGTACCAATGGATAGGGACCTAATCAATACGGACACTGGTAATATGTCAGATCTAGAGTTCAGAATAATGATTCTCAAGGTGCTAGCTGGACTCAAAAAAGGCATGGAAGATTATCAGAGGCACAATGTCTGGAGAAATAAAAGCCCCTTCTAGAGAAATAAAAGAACTGTAATCTAACCAAGCTGAAATTTTAAAAGCTATTAATGATGTGCAATCAAAAATGGAGGCTCTAACTGCTAGGACAAACGAGGCAGAAGAGAGAATTAGTGATATAGAAGAGCAAATGATGGAGAATAAAGAAGCTGAGCAAAAGAGAGACAAACAACTACTGGACCACGAGGGGAGAATATCCAGAGATAAGTGATACCATAAGACAAAACAGTATTAGAGAATAACAGGATTCCTGAAGAAGGGGGGGAGGGGTGCAGAAGGTATACTGGAGTGAATTATAGTGGAGAATTTCCCTAATATGGAAAAGGAACATCAAAATCCAGGGGGTGCAGAGAACCGCCCCTCAAAATTAGTAAAAATAGGTCCATACCCCATCATCTAACAGTAAAACTTACAAGTCTCAGTGACAAAGAGAGAATCCAGAAAGCAGCTCAGGACAAGAAGTCTATAACATACAATGGCAGAAATATTAGATTGGCAGCAGACCTATCCACAGAGACCTGGCAGGCCAGAAAGGACTGGCATGATATATTCAGAGGAATAACGAGAAAAATATCCAGCCAAGGATACTATATCCAGGAAGGGTGTCACTGAAATTGAAGAGATAAAAAGCTTCCAGGACAAACAAAAATTAAGAAAATTTGCAAACATCAAACCAGCCATATAGAAAATATTGAAAGGGGTCCTCTAAGCAAAGAAAGAGCCTAAAAGTAACAGACCAAAAAGGAATGGAGACAATATACAGTAACGGTCACCTTACAGGCAATACAATGGCACTAAATTCACATCCCTCAATAGTTACCCTGAATGTGAATGGGATAAATGCCCCAATCAAAAGACACAGGGTATCAGAATGTATTAAAAAAACAAGACTCATCCATATGCTGTCTACGAGAAACTCATTTTAGACCCAAGGACACCTCCATCTGAAAGTGCGAGGATAGAAAATAATTTACCATGCTAATGGACAACAAAAGAAAGCTGGGGTGGCAATCCTAATATCAGATAAATTACATGTTAAGCCAAAGACTATAACAAGAGATGAGGAAGGACACCCTATCATACTTAAAGGGTCTGTTCAACAAGAAGATGTAACAGTTTTAAATGTCTATGCCCCTAACCTGGGAGTGGCCAATTATATAAACCAATTAATAACAAAATCAAAGAAACACATTGACAATAATACACTAACAGTAGGGGACTTTAACACCTCCCTCACAGAAACGGACAGATCATCTAAGCAAAAAAGATCAACAAGGAAATAAAGGCTTTAAATGACACACTGGACTACACGGACATCACAGAGATATTCAGAACACTCCATCCAAAAGCAACAGAATACACATTCTTCTCTCTATGTGCACATGGGACACGCTTCAGAATAGATCACACCCTGGCTCACAAAATCACGTCTTAACCAGTACCAAAGATGGGATCGTTCCCTGAATATTTTCAGACCACAATGTTCTAGCTCTGAAGCGAGAACTCAATCACAAGAGGAAGGCTGGAAAGAACACAAATACACGGAGGCTAAAGAGCATCCTACTGAGGAATGAATGGGTCAACCAGGAAATTAAAGAACTGAAAAAATTCAGGAAAGAAATGAAAATGAAAACACAACTGTTCAAAATCTTTGGGACACAGCAAAGGCAGTCCTGAGGAAAGTATATAGCGATACAAGCCTTTCTCAAGAAACAAGAAAGCTCTCAAGTACACAACCTAACCCTACACCTAAAGGAGCTGGAGAAAGAACAGTGAAGAAAGCCTAAACCCAGCAGGAGAAGAGAAATAGTCAAGTCAGAACAAAAATCAATGGAACAGAAACCAAAGAACAGTAGAACAAATCAATGACACTAGGAGCTGGTTCTCTCAAAGAATTAGTAAGATTGATAACACACCCCTGGCCAGACTTCTGCAAAAGCAAAGAGAAAGGACCCAAATTAATAAAATCATGAATGAAAGAGGAGAGATCACAACCAACACCAAAGAAATACGAACAATTTTAAGAACGTACTATGAGCAACTATACGCCAGCAAATCTGACAATCTGGAAGAAATGGGTGCATTCCTAGAGACGTATAAACTAACAAAACTGAACCAGGAAGACAAAGAAAACCTGAACAGACCCATAACCAGTACAGAAATTGAAGCAGTCATCAAAAATCTCCCAACAAACAAGAGCCCAGGGCCAGACGGCTTCCCGGGGGAATGGTACCAAGCATTTAAAGAAGAACTAATACCTGTTCTCCTAAACTGTTCCAAAAAATGGAAATGGAAGGAAGACTTCCAAACTCGTTCTATGAAGCCAGCACTACCTTGATCCCAAAACCAGACAAAGACCCCACCAAAAAAGAGAATTACAGACCAATATCCTTGATGAACACGGATGCAAAAATTCTCATCAAAATACCAGCCAACAGGCTCCAACAGTACATTAAAAGGATTATTCACCCCGACCAAGTGGGATTTATTCCAGGGCTGCAAGGCTGGTTCAACATCCGCAAGTCAATCAATGTGATACAGTACATTAATAAAAGAAAGAACAAGAACTGTATGATACTCTCAACAGATGCTGAAAAAGCATTTGACAAAGTACAGCATCCCTTCTTGATCAAAACTCTTCAAAGTGTAGGGACAGAGGATACATATCTCAATATCCTCAAAGCCATCTAGGCAAAACCCACGTCAAATATCATTCTCAATGGCGAAAACTGAGAGCTTTTCCCCTAAGGTCAGGAACACGGCAGGAATGTCCACTATCACCACTGCTATTCAACACAGTACTAGAAATCCCAGCCTCAGCAATCAGACAACAAAAAGAAATAAAAGGCGTCTGAATACGCAAGGAAGAAGGCAAACTCTCTCACTCTTTGCAAACGATACAAGACTTTATGCAGAAAAAACCAAAATACTCCACGCCAAAAAATGCCAGAACTCATACAGGAATTCACTTACACGTCAGGATATAAAATCAATGCCCAGAAACCAGTTGCATTTCTATACACAAACAACAAGAGAGAAGAAGAAAGAGAAATTAAGCAGTCGATCCCATTTACAATCGCACCCAAAACCATAAGATACCTAGGAATAAACCTAACCAAAGAGGCAAAACACTCTGCACTCAGAAAACTATAAAGTACGCATGAAAGAAATGGAGGAAGACACAAAGAAATGGAAAACGCTCCATGCTCATGAGTTGGAAGAACAAATACTGTGAAAATGTCTATGCTACCTAAAGCAATCTACATGTTTAATGCAATCCCTATCAGAATACCATCCATTTTTTCCAAAGAAAAGGAACAAATAATCCTAAAATTTATATGGAACCAGAAAAGGCCCTGAACAGCCAGAGCAATGTTGACAAAGAAAGCCAAAGTTGGTGGCAACACAATTCCAGACTCCAAGCTCTATTACAAAGCTGTCTTCATCAAGACAGTATGGTACTGGCACAGAAACAGACACATAGATCAATGGAACAGAACAGAGAGCCCAGAAATAGACCCTCAACTCTATGGCGAAATAATCTTTGACAGAGCAGGAAATGGAAATGGAAAAAAGACAGTCTCTTCAACAAAAGGTGTTGGGAAAACCAGACAGCCACATGCAGAAGAATGAAACTGGACCATTTCCTTACACCACACACACAAATTGACTCAAAATGGATGAAAGGCCTCAATGTGAGAACAGGAATCCATCAAAATCCTTGAGGAGAGCCCAGGCAGCAACCTCTTCGACCTCAGCCGCAGCAACTTCTTCCTAGTAATATCGCCAAAGGCAAGGGAAGCAAGGGCAAAATGAACTACTGGGACTTCATCAAGATCAACAGCTTCTGCACAGTAAAGGAAACAGTCAACAAAACCAAAAGACAACTGACAAAATCGGAGAAGATATTCGCAAATGACATAGCAGATAAAGGGCTAGTATCCAAAATCTATAAAGAACTTATCAATCTCAACACCCAAAGAACAAATAACCAATCAAGAAACGGGCAGAAGACATGAACAGACATTTCTACAAAGAAGACATCCAGATGGCAGATGGCCAACAGACACATGAAAAAGTGCTCTGCACCACTCGGTATCAGAGAAATACACATCAAAACCACAAGGAGATACCACCTTACACCAGTCAGAATGGCTAAAATGAACAAGTCAGGAAACGACAGATGCTGGCGTGGATGCAGAGAAAAGGGAACCCTCCTACACTGTTGCTGGGAATGCAGGCTGGTGCAGCCACTCTGGAAAACAGCAAGGCGGTTCCCTCAAAAAGTTGAAAATAGAGCTACCCTACAACCCAGCAATCACACTACTGGAATTTACCCTAAAGATACAAATGTAGTGATCTGAAGGGGTACATACACCGGAATGTTTATAGCAGCAACGTCCACAATAGCAGCAATGTCCACAATAGCCAAACAACGCAAAGAACCTAGATGTCCATCAACAGATGAATGGATAAAGAAGATGTGGTATATATACACAACGGAATACTGTGCAGCCATCAAAAGAAATGAAATCTTGCCATTTGTAACGATGTGGATGGAACTATGGGGTATTATGCTGAGTGAAATAAGTCAATCAGAGGAAGACAATTATCATATGATATCTCTGATATGAGGAATTTGAGGGGAAGGGCAGGGGATTTGGAGAGATAGGGAAGGGAAAAAATGAAACAAGATGGGATCGGCAGGAAGACAAACCATAAGAGACTCTTAATCTCACAAAATAAACTGAGGGTTGCTGGGGTGTGGGGGTTAGGGAGAGGGTGGTTGGGTTATGGACATTGGGGAGTGTATGTGCTATACTGAGCACTACGAAGAGTGTAAGCCTGATGATTCACAGACATGTACCCCTGGGGCAAATAATACAATGTACATTAATAAAAATAATTTTAAAAAATAGTATAAGAGATGTCATGGTCCATAGGTTACTAATAAAGGAAACTAGAGTCATGTTTTCACTGCTGGACATTCCAGAGACAGAGTGGGAGGGCAAGACGGTAATGATTACATGTAGGAAATCAAAACTATTGGAAACAATGCCTGACTAAAATTACTAAGTAACAACTTCCACAGAAAATATGCTCATGATGTCATAAAACTACACAACCTTCACTATTTGTTTGTGAAAATGATGTAATCAAGTATCAGGGTTAAGAACAAATGTTTTATTGAAAGTATCTATTACTTAATCTAAATGCCCACCTACAATTCTGGTAAAACTGTTTAAAGACAGCAACTAATAGTAACTTAAAGCTAACTGTTTTAAATTAGCTTTATGCTTTACCTGAATTTGCTCATAAGCACCAAATGTACAATAATACCTACCCTTTCACAAAAATGTATATAAAACATACTTGGAATAACAATAGAAAATCAATATATACAAATAATTAAAAGAAAACAAGGAACACAAATAACTGTAACATAATACAGTAAACTATAGTATATAAGAAACGTTTCATGGCAATTTGGTTTAAGGCAAATGCTGGAAGGGTTCTATGAAAGGACAAAGAATTTCCAGTAACAGGTAACCAGAGAAAGTTTCACAGAAGAGATGAGCTCCCAACTGGGACTTAATGGATCAGTAAAATTGGTACAACTATCATGAACAGAATTTAGAAAGCAAGGATTCCAGAAAGAACAAACACCACGAGCTAATGCACAGAAGTGGGAAAGCACAAGACACCTACACACAGAGAAGGACAAAGAAATGTATCTGACTGAAAGAAAGGTTATGAATAAGGAAACAATAAAATAGCAGGTTTTAATTTAGAACAACGTTAAGTCAAACAAAAAGGCACTTCTTGTTATTTGAACAAGTTTTTAAAAAGGTCAACATGGGGCACCTGGGTGGCTCCATGGGTTAAGCCTCTCCCTTCGGCTCAGGTCATGATCTCCAGGTCCTAGAATCAAGCCCCATGTAGGGCTCTCTGCTCAGCAGGGGCCCTACTTCTCCCCGACCCTCGCCTGCCCTCTGCCTATTTGTGATATCTCTCTTTGTCAAATAAATTAAGAAAATCTTTTTTAAAGGTCAACTTGACTCTATTTTTTTAAATGGAACTGAAAAGAAAAAAGACTTCCTACTAAAAGTAGGATGGTAACAGTTCAAACCCCATATAAAGTGAAACCTAAAAAAATGAAATTGGGGAAAGGAAAAGAAGAGACAGAAGTAGAAGACACTGTAAAATAAAATTTTATCAGATGAGACTCTAATTAGATATAGGAGAGAGGGAAAGGAAGGGAGGATGAAGAAACTCAATGGTGACTCACATTTTAATTGTGAGTTCTTGGAAGAACTGAGATAGTTTTAACAAACTTAAGGAAGTCCCAACTAAAACCCAGTCAACAGGAGAAATATTACATGAAAAATTAATAATAGGTAACAAAGCTAGTTTGAGAAAGGAGATACAAGTCCAAATGATGAGTACATTTCAGAATGTGATCATCAAGTGTGTAGGCTTAAGCAACAAAAGTCGTATTATAAAGAGATTATTGTTTCTTAGAAACATAAAAAGAGAAGTGCTATAGAAAATGACAAGTAGGCAATTTGGAAAAGAAACACAAATGATCAATATTTCAAAACATATTGTTAAAAGTTTACACCACTTGGAAATATTCAACGTTTTAATAATCAGTATAATCAACAGTAAGATGGGCAATGCTGTGTATTTTGCTGCGTGAAAGGCCAACCTATAATACACACCCAAAGCTTTCAAAACACAGCATATCTTTCTGACTGACCAACTCCAATTTTAAGAATTTAGGATTAAAAAAAGATCAAAAGATCTAGCAAATTTTATTTGGGAGATAGTTTATATCAGCATGGAAAATGTATTTGTGAGATAGTTTACATCAGTATGGGTTAGATTAATGAATAACTTTTAATATAAATGTTTGATGATACACATCATGTAGGTATGTTCTCATCTCCTATCATCACAAGAATGTGAGTACATTACAATGAGATATTCTGAGAGAGATTCATATAACTTTTATTATAGTATACTATTTTGTTTTTGGTTGTTTTTGTTCATCTCTTAATATGCCTAACTTATAAATTTAAAGTTTACTGGGGTGCCTGGGTGGCTCAGTCAGTTAAACATCCAACTCTTGCTATCAGCTCAGGTCATGAACTCAGGGTCATGAGACTGATCACAGTGCAAGGCTCTGCTCTGAGCGTGGAATCTGCTTGAGATTCTCTCTCTCCCTCCTCCCTCTGCTCCTCACCCTCACTTCTGTGCACACATGCTCTGTCTCAATAACTAAATAAATAAAACTAAACTTTGTCCTAGATATGTATATATATAGGAAAAGAATAGTATATATACTGTTTGTTCCCATCCGCAGTTTTAGGCATCCACTGGGGGTCCCCTGTAGATAAGGGGGAGGGATACTGTACAGGCTTACATATATAAAAATATATACTTACATGTACATGTATAGAGAGAGAGGAAAAAACAGGATAAAACAAACATAGCAAAATGCCAATATGTGGATAATCTGTATGAAGAATCTGCATAGAAAATTGTGTAAAATTCTTGCAAATTTTCTACATCTGAAATTATTTCAAAATAAAAGAATTTTAAACACTGGGGGGGGGGAGTGACGATTTAACAAAATTAACATTCATATATTCATACTTACTGAAAGTCTGACACTAGTACACAGCAGTAAACAAAGCAGATAAAAATCCCTACCTTCTCTTCTACCAGGTGGAGACAGACAATAAATACATAAGTAAAATGTATATTATGTTAGAAATCAAGTGTTGTGGAAAGAGGGGAACACACACACACACACATCACCTTCTTCCATGTGTGTAAGTCTCCTTGGTAGGAGTGAGAATTTGCAATTTAAAATACCGCCTATAGGGGATGTGACAACAAGATGAGACAGGGCTCTAATATAAGGTGCAAGCCTAACAGAATTCAGGAAAAGTATATGATGGTGGCTTAAACCAGTTTTGTAGTAAAAAATTACTGACTCTATTTGAAAACTGATTAGACAGGATATGCTGATATACTGAATACAGGTGAGAAAGAAAACATCTAAGATGACTACAGCTTTAAAGCCTGAGCAACTAAAGGGTAGAAGACACTGTTATGGAAAAGAGGTGGGTGGGGGATAGGCAGCTTGGTAGTTTGGTTTTTTTAACATTGTGGCCCCATTAAATTTCTAAAGGAAGGAACTCAATAGACATATGAATAACTCTGGAGTCTAGAGTAAAGTCCAGCCTGGAGATAGCAATCTGGGAGACATAAACTTACACATGGTATTTAAAGTCAAGAGACTGGATGTGATCACCAAGGGAGTAGTGGGTCAGTTGACAAAGGAAATGATGTTTTTAATCTGTTAATATAATCATAGGGTTAGTATAAACATGATATAGTGTTTGTTTTATTTTATTCATTTGAATAGAGAGCTATAATTACGAATATGAATTAGGACAACTACAATATAAGAGTGGTTTAATAACACCTAATGGTATACCAAAAAGAAATGCCAATAACGCAATGCCCTGTAAGAATTTAAAAATAAAAAAATACTACCCATAACAGAAAGTCCTTACACTATTTGTTTTCATATGGCTGAGTAAAAAAACAAAGTCAGAGATCATGAAGTCTTAGAAAATATAAACAGTATTATTATAATAGCTAAACAAAGCATTTATCAATCAAAACTCAAGAATTGTCCAAAATGGAGCCAACTGACTCAAACTGTCTGAAGCAATCTTTAGAACAGGTATTGGAACATATGCAAATCTGGTCAATCTGACAAAGACACCTCTCAATATAAATTAATGGCTTGGCATTTTGGCATTCTTGACAGAAAGACTTCGGGAGTTTAAGATACAAGTTTAAAACCAAGCTTTGGGGGCGCCTGGGTGGCTCAGTGGGTTAAGCCTCTGCATTTGCCTCAGGTCATGATCTCAGGGTCCTGAGATCAAGACCCACAAGTCAGGCTCTCTGCTCAGCGCGAAGCCTGCTTCTCTCTCTCTCTCTCTGCCTGTCTTTCTACCTACTTGTGATCTCTCTCTCTGTCAAATAAATACATAAATAAAAATCTTAAAAATAATAAAAATAAAACCTAGCTTTGCCACTTATATGCTGTGTGGGACCTCAGCAAATTACCACTTCATACTTTTGTTTTCTGCTTTGTAAACTACATCTAAGATTATTTCAGGTACACCTGAGTGGTTCAGTCGGTGGAGCCTCTGCCTTCCACTCTTGTCATGATCCCAGGATCAAGTGCCACATCAGAGAACCTGCTACTCCCTCTGCCTACCTCTCCCCTTGCTTGTGCTTACACGCACTCTCTCATAAATAAATAAATAAAATCTTAAAAGAAAAAAAAAAAGACTATTTCATAGTATTGACGGTGTAATTAAATGACATAAATAGCATCAGCCTAGTGCAAAGCCAGGGTAGAAATTCAGGAAGTTGTGTTGTTTCCAAGATCAAGAAATGGGCTTGAGGCAGGTGGAAGTAAGTATAGATACCCATGTGAACTAAAGAGTATGAAAATATGGACCGAAGTCTAACACAAGTTTCCAGAATGCACTATCCTACCCTCCAAATTCTTTTTCAATTCTAAAACATGAGATGAAAATGTACTATTTATCTATTAGATTATGAAATAGCAATTTTAGTAAATTTAATTTTATTAAAAATTAAATCAGATTTCTAACCACAAGGAGCTAAATCTGGATATGCATACACCTTTTCAACAAGAAAAGCAAAATTGTTATAGAGATGCAGCTACAGACACATCGAAATTAAGACACATTCTATAATAACAACGTAATAGCTCGCTAAAGGGGTGATAAATTCTCCTTAGGGGAAAAAAGGCATTCTTGAAGAAGGAAGCACTTAATCTGAAACTTATGAAGTTAAGAATTTCAACTGGAGGAAAACAAATTCAGGTAAGTAATCATATAGGCAGTTCATACTCCTACCTTCAGGCAAGTTTAGTCTTACTTCCAATTTGTACCTATAACTCATGAATCCTAGTGAAAACAATGTAACATATCTATAGCCTCAGAAAAATCATACAGTGATAGTAAGGAGAACTAGATAGTCTCCAGCATCTGAGTATGAAACTCTTTTTCTTTTCCCAAAATGCTTTCATAATGGATATTCTACCACCAAATATACAAAACTGATAAGTAATATAAAGAGCAATTTTAATATTATGCCTTTTCCACTGCAATTTTTTCCTTTTAAATAAAGATGGAATGTAAGATTGTAGAGAAAATAGTACAAGTCATCCCTCCAACCTTCAAATTTAAGACTGTGCTAAAAAATGAAAGGCTATAAAGATTCATTGAAGCTAATTAAAAACTGAGGCTAAGAAACATGAATAGAATAGCAATAACAAGAAAAAAAACTCACAAGGACATATTTATAATAACTGGTTAATATTACCATTAATATTACCATCAACTGCAACAAGTACATTTCATTTGCATAATCCAAACCAACAAACTATACTTTAAAATCATATTTATGAAATGATTATAAACTTTAATGTCATTATTTATTGATTTTACACAATATTTTTATCTTGAGATATGCTAATGATATTTGCTGTTAAATAAAGATAATCAAATCCTGAGCAGGGGACCTAAACAGACACTTTCCCTAAGAAGACATACAGATGACGAAGAGACACATGAAAAGATGCTGAACATTAATAATAATAAAGGAAAGGCAAATCAAAACCACAATAAGGTATCAAATCACACCCATTAGAATTCTAGTATCCAGAAAACAAGAAATAACAAGTGCTAAGCAGGGATGTGGAGAAAAGGAACTTTCATGTACTGTTAGTGGGAAATTTAACTGGTACAGCTACTATGAAAACCAGTCTCAAAAAATTAAAAAACAGAAATGCCATATGACCTAGTAATTCCACTGGTGGTTATTTACCCAAAGGAAATGAAAAGACTAATTCAAAAAGATATATGCACCTCTATGTTCATTGCAGCATTATTTAAAATAGCTAAGATACAGAAAAAAACCTAAATTGTGCACTGATAATAAGTTAGATGGAGAAAGACAAATACCACATGATTTCATTTATATGTGACACCTAAAAAAAACAAAACAAAGAAGACAGAAAGAGAATGATAAATATAGAGAAAAAACTAGTAGTTGCCAAAGGGACAGGGGAAGAGATTGGGGGGCTGGATGAACAAAACAAGTAAAGGGGACTATGAGATTCAAACTTCCAGTTATAAACTAGATTAGTCATGAGGATAAAAAATACAGCTTAGGGAATATAGTCAATAATATTGTACTAACACTGTACGGTGACAGGTAGTAATTACACTTATCATGGTGACCACTGCATCATATATCGAATGGTCAAATCACTATGTTGTACACCTGAAACTAATAAAACATTGTATGTCACCTATACTTCAATAATAAAAATTTGAAAAAGAAAAGGCAAGCTCGTGTCTTTTAGAAATAGATTCTGAAATATCTACAGATGGAATGATGTCTATATGAACTTGAAAATAAAATAGGAAGGAAATAAGGGGTGGAGAAATGAAAAAGCCATGACTTGATAGCTGCTGTTGCTGGGTAATGGTTATATGAAGAGTTCATTATAGTATTATGCCTCTCACAAAAGAAGACTGAAATGTTCCGTAATAAGAACTTTCATAAAATAGAGAAAAAATTGCTAATACCAAATCATATCATAAAAATGAGTACAGAATAGTACAAACCTTAAACCTTCACATGGTGAGTGATACTGTCTGAGAGCTTATGCTACCTTAAACTGAATGATGACTGGTGTACTCAAAAAATTTATAAAGAGGGGCACCTGGGTGGCTCAGTGGGCTAAGCCTCTGCCTTCAGCTCAGGTCATGATCCCAGGGTTCTGGATCGATCCCCCCATTGGGTGCTCTGCTCAGCGGGGAGCCTGCTTCCCCCACCCTGCCCCTCCTGCCTCTCTGCCTCCTTGTAATCTCTGTCAAATAAATAAATAAAATCTTAAAAAAAAAAAAAAAATATATATATATATATATATATATATGTAAAGATATCCTCTCGAAGTACAGATATCCAGAATACTTCTAAACTTCTCAATCATGTATCAATGAGAATATATTCTCACACTAGGCCAAAATCCCCAATAATACTACCAAAATGCACACTTAAGAGGTCACAAAACATCAGAGCTGCACCTAAAATGCAAGGAGGTCACAACTACTACATCTCATTTCATATTAATCATCTTCTCCATGTCTTTACATGGATCATAATTTATTTACAAGTGAAGCATGGAGAGCAAAAAAGATACTAAAATCGAATTACTTTCCTGATCACTGTCAATCCAATTCATGAAGCAAAGTTTCCAAGAATCTCTAATATGTATTAACAGAACTAGAATTAACAAACAGCTTGTATCAAGCCCCTTTACTCAGTAACGATTACAAGAACAAAGACAAGTATAATACATACTGGAGGCCGACCAGGACGACCCCTTTTTCTTTTTCCTTTGATCTCTGTCTCTTCAAGTTCGCTGCCAGCATCAGAATGGGCAGTAGTTTCATTAGTTGAATCCCTAGAAAACGTGATATATTATTTTAGCGAACAAATTAATTCATATATACAATGCAGTTCTGTTCCACTACTTTCCTTACCTCCTGGAATATGACTGTAAGAAGTGTTTTTTCTTCCACTTCCAGAAAAAATCTTTAGGAAACTAAAAATGTTATACTTCCTGTCTGTATCCCATAACTCTGAGTGACATGAATCTCCAAATTAATAGATAAACAAAGAGAAGGAAATGATTGTGGAAATGGCAGCTGCTATACAAAATATAAATGAAAATCCAGTTGTAAAAGATGAATTCATCGACACAAAAAAACTAACTCTTAAGAGGAATTTTGTTCATTCTGTAAAATCAGGAAAGTCAATAGTGTGCTAGTAAAAGTTTAACTGCCTCTTCAAAAAAATATGATTAGAGGGGCGCCTGGGTAGCTCAGTCATTAAGAGTCTGCTTCGGCTCAGCTCATGATCCCAGGGTCTTAGGATTGAGTCCCACATAGGGCTCCCTGCTCTGCGGGAACCCTGCTTCTCCTCCCACTCCCCCTGCTTGTAGTTCCCTCTCTCGCTGTGTCTGTCAAATAGATAAATAAAATCTTAAAAAAATATATGATTAGAAATGTTACTGATATAAAGGATATGTAACAATTTACTGACAAAAAAATACACAATATTTTTATTGTGAATTCCATATAGCTAATCCATTCACATAAAATGATAATTTTACCACTCTTGTATCCATACCTAACCTCTGCCTGCAACTGATGAACAAACACAGTTCTGACATGAAAGATCACAACTTCTTTACTGAATCAGTAACACTTCTCAAATACAAATACAAAAACTTCTCACTATGAGTGTTATTATAACATAATGGCTATAAACCTGGTATACCTTTAAATTTAACCTACATTCTTAACAATAACTTCATCACATTAGGTCTATAGACAAATGACAAAATAATAAATTGAGCCCTGATCTGTAGTGTTTGCTGCTTTTCTCAATGTAAGTAGTCCTACTACAACTTCAAATTGCCAAAATGGTATCAACAGACTTGAGAAGTAATAAACAATAGTAGTACACCACTAAAAAGTATTTCTACCATAAAAATACAATAGGTATAAATAAAAACACAAGAACATATAAAATAGTAATATGTAAAATAATTAGAAAGTGGTGAATTTGAGGATTTGTTACATTTATTTTTAATATGATTTATTTAATTTTAAGTACATCAAGCTTAACTTTATAATGGCAATGTTAATTTCACTGGGTCACAAAATTCCTGTAAATTTAATATTTAACTCTCCAAGACAATACAGGCTGGCTCTAGCATACACCACTGAAAAGATATACATAGTATGAACAACTTCTTAATTAAATTTTATGTTACTAACAGTATAAAGGATATGCATAAAACTGCAAATACAGAACAAGGAATACAGCAAAGGGGAGTCCAACATACAATCTATTATTTCTCCATCTGCTTCACTGAATGCTCTCAGTGTCATTTCCTCTTTGTGTCGGGTGCCTAAAACTTAATTCTTTACTATCTGCTACTCTTCCCTTTATACCACACTCGATGGGAGATCTCATCCACTTGACATATAACTTCTATCACTTCAACACATTATCAATAGACCTGATCACCCATTTCTCTTTTCTCCAAAGAAGACAAAGGGCTAACAGACATATGAAAAAAATGCTCAGCATCACTCAACATCACTCAACATCATCAAATCAAAATCAATGAGATACCACCTCACACAAGT
Organism: Mustela putorius furo; assembly: GCF_011764305.1. NCBI lineage: Eukaryota > Metazoa > Chordata > Mammalia > Carnivora > Mustelidae > Mustela > Mustela putorius. Next base: position 105,055,301 of record NW_025421987.1, on the reverse strand, counting down.
CAGAATGGCTAAAATTAACAACTTAGAAAATAACAGATGTTGGAGAGGATGTGGAGAAAGAGGAGCCCTCTTTCACTGTTGGTGGGAATGCAAACTGGTGCAGCCACTCTAGAAAACAACAGGGAGGTTCCTCAAAAAAGTTAAAAACAGAACTAACCTATCACTCAGAAATTGTACTAGTAGGTATTTACCAAAAGGATACAAAAACACAGATTTGAAGGGGCACATGCACCTGAATGTTCATAGCAGCAATGTCCACAATAGTGAGAATATGGAAAGAGCCCAGATGTCCATCAACAGATGAATGGATAAAGATGATGTGGTATATGTATGTCTGTGTACACACACACATGCACACGCACAATGGAGTATTACTGAGCCATCAAAAAGAATGAAATCTTGCCATTTGCAATGACATGGATGGAATTATAGGGTGTTATGCTAAGTGAAATAAGTCAGCGAAAGACAAATACATATGTTTCACTCAAATGTGAAATTTAAGAAACAAAACAGGATCACACAAGGGAAGGAAAGATAAGATAAAAACAGAGAGGAAGGCAAACCATAAGAGACTCTTAACTACCGGAAACAAACTGAGGGCTGCTGGAGGGGAGATGGGTGGTGGGATGGGATAACTGGGTGATGGGCATTAAGGAGAGTGCTTGATGTAATGAGCACTGGGTGTTATATGCAACTGATGAATCAAAAAGTCTACCCCTGAAACTAATAATATACTATATGTTAATTAAATTGAATTTAAATTTTAAAAGGTTTTAAAAACAGACCTGATCATCTACAATTCAAGATTTTTAAGTCACATGTAACATGCTTCTTTGAATGCCACATCAAATTTACGAAATACCACATATAAAATTAAGTGCAACACTGACTTATTTCTAGCTCTCTGCTCAAGGCAATATAATTAACTGATTTATTTAGATAATGCATAAGTGTACTTTGGGTTGTTACGCAAATTTATCATGGTCACCGTTATCCTGTCTTACTCATACTCCTAGAATCATTATCAATCTTCCTCTTGTGCCATTAGCTAACAAGTGTTCCCATGACGTCCCCCATATAATAATTCTCCAATTCTGTCCACGATTATTACCATAATAATCATGACTAATAATACCCTGAATTAATTTCAACTTAACTATTTCTAGTTTCCTCATGCAAGGCATAAATATAAATACCTGACGTATTGCCAGTAAGATTCTTAACATCGCAATATTTCCTTACTTGCAAATCTTCAAAGGTGATCTGGTATTTAAAATTGTAAAAAGAGGGGCGCCTGGGTGGCTCAGTGGGTTAAAGCCTCTGCTTTCAGCTCATGTCATGATCCTAGGGTCCTGGGATCGAGCCCCACATCAGGCTCTCTGCTCAGCAGGGAGCCTGCTTCCTCCTCTCTCTCTGCCTGCCTCTCTGCCTACTTGTGATCTGTCTGTCAAATAAATAAATAAAAATAAAATCTTTAAAACTGTAAAAAGAAAAAAGACAGATTTCTGAGGAAGGTGGAGAGCAGGAAGATCCTAGGCTCACATCAACCCACAGGTAGACCTAGAAACCACCCACATCAAGATTACATAACCCAGAAAACTACCAAGACTGTTTTAACAGACTCCCCACAGGCAAATTTAGGAAGAGGCCACATCAAAGAGGAGAGGAAAGGCAAAGATTTGCTGGGAGCCAAACAGACCCACAAGACTGTCTAAGGGAGGTCAGGAAACCACCAGCACAGACAGGAGAGTAGAACAGATACCACACCAAGCACACAAGGTACCCCATGCATAGAGGACCCATACTAGGAAGACTAATCACTGTAACATTTGGCTTTAAAATCCAGAGGAGCTTAACTTTCCAAGTTCTCACCATCACCAGGGCTTAATATCAGAAACTTTAAAAATTAGCAGGCTGCCTCTGTGAGAGCTGGAGGGCAATGGGAAACCGAGTCCTTGCCCTTAAAAAAAAGGCGGGGTGGGGTGGGGGGGGGGGGCAGCCGTGAAATAGCAGTAACAAACATCTCCAGGGAGATTCAGAGCAGAAGCAGCAGTCTGAAAAATGACTTGGGTTAAGGAAGAGAGATTTGTTTACTAATCTCAGTGAATATGCTGAAGGTGTCCAGATCTTTGGGAGACTCCTCCAAGAACAGAAGAGCTGGCAGGCGCCATTTCCCTCCCTCTTACTCAGCCTAGATACATGGACACATATAGAACTAGTATGAACACACTCTCCATCTAGCTTGCTAACAGCACCCTTACCTCCATGCTTTCCTGTGGACCTGCCCCCTCCAGGCCCACCTCCAAATGAGTCTACACAAAGCTGTATCATAGGTATGGAATTGTGCTAACATCCCCAGCAGGGACTAGGAACAGTGCAAAGTGACTCCTGCCCTGCGTAAAGGGGAAGAAAACCACACATACCAGTTTGACTGCAGCACAGGCAATGGACTTGGGGCAGACAGCTGGTCTGACTACAGGTACTTCCCATATGCAGTCCCTGGAGGTCCCTGCAGGCACTTCCCACCAATGAAAGCTTCTCATGAGATAGTACCTGCAGTCTGATGCTACTGGAGCTCTGGCAAATGTCTGGTCCGACCTAACTCAATCCCAAGGCCACCCAGACAGGCACACTAATAACAAAGAACTAAACTCTGCCCACAACAGGCAGGAAGAACCATTAAAGAGGACCAAACTGAAGGCAAATACAGCTTACCCACAACAGCAAAATGCATACAACATTCACAGAAGACACCCCCGAAACCAAAGGTTTTCAATTAGGGGACAATGCACTGTAGGGAACTAGAGGACATCTTATTCATAAGGCCATTACTTTCAATAGGAGGAGAAATAGCCAACTTTTCTAAAACATGAGAGATAAAACATAAGACACAAATAAGTGACAGAGGAATGTGTCCCAAATAAAAGAACAGGACAAAAATCACAGCTAGAGACCTAAAATGAAATGAAGGTAATATGCCTGAGAGAAGATTTAAAGTAAAAGATACTCACTGGATTTGAAAAAAGAGTACAGGACCTCAAAGAGAGCCTTAAAAAAGAGGTAGAAAATATAAAAAAGAACCATTCAGAGATGAAAAACTCAATAACTAAAATTAAAAATACACGAGAGGGAATAAATAGTAGACTAGATGAATCAGAAGAATGTATCAGCAACCTAGAGGACAGACTAATGAAAAACAATAAAGCTGAACAGGGGAGAGAAAGAAAAATAAATAATAATAAATGGAAACAGACTCAAGCAGGATGCCTGGATGGCTCAGTTGGTTAAGCATCTGCCTTCGGTTCAGGTCATGATCCTCAGGCCCTGGGATGGAGTCCTACATCAGGCTCCTTGCTCAGCGGAGAGCCTGCTTCTCCCTCTGCCTGCTGCTCCCCCTGCTTGTGTGCTCTCACTCTCTCGGTCTCTGACAAATAAATGAATGAATGAATGAATGAATAGATAAAATCTTGGGGGGGGGGGTATAGACTTAAGGAACTCAGTGACACCAATAAGCGTAACATTTGCATTATAGGGAACACCGAAAAAGAAAGGAGAGAAAATGGGGAATAAAATTTATCTGAAGAAATATGGTGGAAAGCTTCCTGAATATGGGAAAGGAAACAAGAAATCCATATTTAGGAGGTAGAGAAAGCCCTCTCCCCCGCAAATCAATCCAAGGAGGTGTCCACCAAGACACATAGTAATTAAAATGGCAAAAAGTGATAAAGAGAGCATTTTAAAAGTAGCAAGAGAAAAGGAAACAATTATATACAAGGAAAACTCCATCAGGCAATGAGCTGATTTTTCAGCAGAAACTTTGCAGACCAAGAGAGTGGCATAATATATTGTCACTGAACAAAGTACAGAAGGGAAAAGACCTGCAACCATGAATACTCAATCCAGCAAGGCTATCATTCAAAATAAAAGGAGAGGGCGCCTGGGTGGGTCAGTGGGTTAAGCCGCTGCCTTCGGCTCAGGTCATGATCTCAGGGTCCTGGGATCAAGTCCCGCATCGGGCTCTCTGCTCGGCAGGGAGCCTGCTTCCCCCACCCCTCTCTCTCTCTCTGCCTGCCTCTCCATCTACTTGTGATTTCTCTCTCTCAAATAAATAAATAAAATATTAAAAAAAAATAAAAGGAGAAATAGTTCCCCAGACACACACAAGTTAAAGGAATTTATGACTACTAAGCCAACTTTACAAAAAATGTCAAAGGGGACTTTTTAAATGGAGGGAAATACCATAAAGCAAGAGTAGGAAAAGCAGGAAGCAATAAAAATAAGTATGTCTATAAAAGTCAGTAAAGGGATTCACAAAAGCACTGAATCACTGTATTTTACCCTGAAACTACTATAACAATGTATATTCATTATACTGGAATGAAAGTGGTTTTTTTTTAACTTTTTAAAAAATAAATAAAAATTATAAATAATATTGATCTAGTCCAGGACTACATAGTAAATATAATACACTTCAGGGTCTTAAAGTCTGTCTACTATTCAACTCTATCATCATAGCCTGAATGCAGCCACATATAATATGTAAGTGAATGGACATGTCTGTAGTCCAATAATATTCATAAAAACAGAACTCTGAGCCACTAGCAGTAGTCAATTCCTGATCTAGCTCATCTTATTCACCGCCACTAAAAAATAATAAATCATACTGCATTTTTTCTCAATACAGACCAAAACGATTATGTTTACATATACTGTGTGCTATTTATATACATTATCTACAACAAACATGTACAAAAACCTTGTAAGAAAACACATTATATCAATACAAAGAAATGCAAGATCTGAAAATCTGATTATCTTGTTTATAGTCACATACCTAATATGTGGCACAGTATATTTAGATCTCTAGGTAGACCTGAATTCTCCATCTCCATGTCTAGCATACTAGACTGCAAATACTATGTTTTCTTTTTCTCTTGTGTGGACAGAATCTACTAGTGCTTTTGATGCTTTTATTTTTTTTAAGATTTTATTTATTCATTTGACAGACAGAGATCACAATAGGTAGAGAGGCAGGCAGAGAGAGAGGAGGAAGCAGGCTCCACGCTGAGAAGAGAGCCCGGTGCAGGGCTCGATCCCAGGACCCTGAGATCATGGCCTGAGCCAAAAGCAAAGGCTTAACCCACTGAACCACCCAGGTGCCCCGCTTTTGATGCTTTAAATCAGAAAGCAACTATAGGAACATGTCTGGTCTAGCATATAATACATAACCCATTAGTGAAAATAATTTATCCTTGAGCACTACACTTTACTGATAAAAGAGAAAGGTACAATATATTTTCTAATTCTGCCAACTTCAGCCAGTTTAAAAAATGATAGCTATAATCAACAAATTACTAATACATTCCAATTAGTATATGTGTATATATGTGTATATGTGTATACACATATACTAATAAATGTGTGTTTATTAGAATATACAAGAATACATATGTAATTTTTTTTACTTCAAGCAATAGGAGGATATAAGAATACAAGGAAGAGTTACCCTAACTCTGAATCCCAAACTGAAGAATAACAGTTTGACTACTACCCTGCCATAAATATTTATGATTTTGCATATATAAATACATATCAACATACAATTTATTTCATTGTTTTATTTTCTTCTTCTAACTATATTTGTTTTAAATTTGTTAATTAATAGGAATCTTCCATGCAAGTACACAGAATTCTGGAAAAGTATGCTTCATAATACAGTATGCTTCATAATACATAGGAAAGTTATTTAATTACTTCCCTTTCCATGAGCACTCAGACTGTCTCTAGTTTTAAACTATTAAAGAGCTGAAACAATTATCTTGTACAGTTAACTCTCATTATATAGTAACAAATTGGCTCTCTAGGACAGACACAGAATCCTTGATCAAAAATTCAAACTTTGACCAACTGCTGCAAAAAACCTACAAATACCCTGCCAATGTTTAATGTTCACATTTATACTACTACTAGACAGAAGAGAGTGGAAGAACCAGATCAAATCTTATAAAAATGAATTTTTATTCCCTAAAACACTAAATTCTGTCTACCTCTCTCCATTTGCACTGTAACCACCTCAAGTTGTCAATATAACTGGCTTGCATACTGCAATACCCTCCTCTTAAAAGGTCTCCTTGCCTCTACTGTTGTCCCTCCCCAATTATCACTATACTACCAAAGAGTGATTTTCTAAATCTATCCCATGCATCTCTTCCACGCTTAAAATCCTAAACTGACTTCTTACTATCCCTAAAAAGAAAAATTCAAAATTCCTATTATCATTTAAGCAGGTCCCTGTATGATATAGCCCCACTCTACTCACAAGCCTTAATCTCATGTAAATCTCTATCCCCAACCCTGAAAAAAAAGAAAAAAGAGAAAGAAGAGCTTTATTTCAGTCTCTCAAACATACCATGAGTCCTCCTAACTCAGGTCTCTGTAAATGCCATTCTTCAATCTGAAATTAATACTCTGATCTCTTCTTCCCAAACCTTTCCTCTGCTTCGGAGTTAAGCTCAACCCTTTTCTATAGAAGAGTAGACTAAATCAAGGCTCATGGTAAAATTTTCACAAAATTCTCTAATTTATCATCCTAGCACCTCAATGGCAGATCTATATATTTGTGATTACTTCACTAATACCTATTTATGTAAGTTTCATGAAAACATGGACTGGATCTCTACTACATGCTCTTTCTCTCAAGAACCTAACATACCTTCAGATACTGTACTATGTAGCAGAATATAAAAATATGTGGTAACTGGTAATATTTCACAATGCCTAACAGTAAACACCACAAAGGTGACAAATTCATCAGTGATAACATTATCTAAATAAGCTAAGAAATAACAAGGCCACAAAAAAAATTTTTTTTAAATGTCATTCACTAGTTCTTGTGTCTACTTACAATAATCATTATTGAACTAAACATTAAGAATTGCTGGGTCAAAATATTTTTGTTTTTGAGGAGATCATAGAGATCATTTTTTTTCTCCCTCTTTTTTAAAAAAGATGGCATGGAGCCCAACATGGGGCTTGTACTCAAAATTATGAGATCAAAAGTCAGATACTCAACCGACTGAGCCACCCAGGAACCCCAAGATCAATTTCTAATATACTGTCTTCACTACAAATGATGGAAACTGAAGTTTACAAATACTAAGAAACATATTTCTTTTCACTTACAAAATGCAGACATGGTATTGCTGGCTGGCTGAAATAAACAAGGTAATATATTGCTGTTATAATATCTGTCAAAATCCTCAGAGAACTGTATGCCCCCAACCTATGTTCCTTAGATCTCAACTTGACCAAGAGTACAATCTCCCACTGACAGACTGAATGCAAAATTCACTTATCCACCTAACAGATCACCACTATCCACTACCCATAATCATAATACAGGCTTATATTTTAACGAGAAAAATTCAGTTACTCACCAAAAAAATGACGTTAAATACTATTGTATCAATGTAACTTCTCCTTAAATGCAACATGTATTTAAATACAATCTCTGTTCCATATTTAATCAAAGACATATTTCTATTGGGCCTACCTAACAACTAATAGTCTAAGATAAAAAAGTGCAGTTTAGGCAGAAACAAGGGTTATAAAACATTATGTTAAAGTATGGTACTAGAAGAAAAGCAAAGAACATTACAAAACCACAGGAGGACACCTACCCCAACTCTGAGTGGAAAGAAGAGTTTTGCTGGAGGCATGACACATATACTAAGACCTATAGTATTAGTGAGTTTGGCAGGTAAGAGCAGAGTTAAGTAGGAACTGCTGGCAGGACAAAGATTTAAAAAAAGAAAGAAAATATTATGTGGAGACCTCCAAAAATCTCTATGTTAAGAAGTATTAAGACATGAGTTAAATACTTAGAAAGGGCTTAAATTTTATCTCCTGTATTTGGGGGGAAAAAGGAATATAGGTATGGATGGTTTTTCAAGCAGGTAAAGACATTTAGACACCTTTTTGTCTTAGATACCTGAAGGAAAAACACAAGGCCGGAAAATGAGGTAAAAGGTGCCTACAATCTCTTAGTAAAGAGATATATAAATGAACCAGGACAATACAAATATAAATAATTACATAAACCGTTGATCACTCTCATTATATCTAAACCATTGTTGTCATACAGGATCACAGTATGCAAGTTCCTAATTTGTATCCTGATGAAACCTACAAAAAAGAAAGTATCTGCTACTACACTAATTGTATTTCCCAAAGAATACAAAATAAGACCCAATTCTAGATCCATCCTACAATTCCAACAAATCTAATGAGATACTACTAAAAATGCCAATGCAACTGGAATGGCCCAACAATTGCAATCTCAGCAAAGGAAGGTGGAGGAGGTAGGAGGGTATGTGTTAGAGAAACAGTATGATAGAGGATAGGCGTTTATATACTTCTGTATATAATGAATGGTCCAACAACATATTTATACTTTGCAGGCGATTCATTTTCTATCACAACTTGTAGCACAAAAGTAGTTAAACAATTTGTTAAAGAGTAAGAATGGCTCTGTACAAATTTACAAAAATTTATAAAAAAATTTTTATAAAAAACAGGCAGCATGCCAGCCTTGGGCCATGGGTCATAATATGCTAACCCCTGATAAGGAGAGTAACATCTTTGCTCAATAACACAAAAATATTGATATTAATACAGCAAGGGCCATGCAGAGATATGGTAATTACACAATCTAATAGGTTGTTTGATTTTAGACATACTGCTCAACTATCAGAGAACCTATCTGATGTGTGTCATTAAAAAAAGCATTTCATATACAAAAAATGTGGTATTTTTTTTTTAAAAATTAGAAAACTGTAATACTTACTGTAACACTGGTAACTCTGAAGTAATCATTGCTGAAGAGGTCTTTCCACAATGCAGCAAAAGAACCAAGTGCTGTCCAACTCAAAACTTTTTAAATAACCTCAAAGTCAATCCTGTTATTTAAAAAAAAAAAGAAAGAAAGAAAATTATTTTATTTCCAGCTTTATTGAGGTATAACTGACAAATAAAATTGTATGATATTTAAAGCATACGTGATGATTTGATATGCATATACATTGTGAAGGACTCCTCCTCATCAAATTAATTAACATATCCATCATCTCACAGGTGAAGGTGGGATATTGCTATCCACCTTACAGAAAATAAAAAGATTATTAGAATGGGACAGTTGTATGCCAATAAATCACATAACCCATTGTTAAACAAATTCCTAGAAATATAAAAACTGCCAAAACTGGCCCAAGAAAAATAGAAAATCTGAACAGACATACTGATGTAAAAATCCTAAAAACAAAACAAAACAAAAACAAAAAAAATCTGGCAAACAGAATCCAACTACATATTCAATGTAATATATGCCACAGGCAAGTGGGATTTATTCCAGGAATGCAAGAGTGATTCAACTTAAAAACAATGGTCAATTTAATACATTAATAGAAAGAAAAATGAGCTACATGATCATCTCAAATTACGACAGAAAGCATCTGGCACAATCTCAAGGGAAACCAAAAAGCCAAATATTCTTTCATAATAAAAACATTTTAAAAAACTAAAAAAGGAACTTTATTAATATGATAAAGGCCACTTATGAAGAATACATAGGTGGCTTCATCAATAGTGAAAGACTAAAATAAAAGCATTCGTCCTAAAATCAGGAAGAAAACAATAATGTCCATTTTCACCACATCCTTAGAAATGTACCACTATACATTTTGGCAAGAGACAAGAGACAATTAGTCAAGAAAGAGATATGAATTACACCTAAACAGAAAAGAAGTAAGTTATCTGCATTCACAAATGGCATCATAATAGTTTATATACAGAAAATCTCAGAGAATCAACAGCAATAAAATATTAGTAAAGAAAAGTTGCAGGGTACAAATAACATACAAAAATCCACTGTGTTTATTAGAACTGAATAATGTATCAATGGTGCAGGATACAAAAATTACTATGAACAATTTGGTGGGGTTTTTTTGGGTACACTAACAATGAACAAATCAAGAAGGCAAGAAAGGAAAAATTCGATTTCTAATACTATCAGAAAGAATAAAATAATTAAAAATAAACAACCAGGTCCCCTGGGTGGCTCAGTCAGTTAAGCGTCTGCCTTGGGCTCGGGTCATGACCCCAGAGTCCCGGGATCAAGTCCGGCATTAGGCTCCCTGTTCAGCGAGGAGTCTGCTTCTTCCTCTCCCTCTGCCCCTCCCCCTGCCCTTTCTCTCACTCTCTCTCAATTAAATAAATAAATCTTTTTTAAAAAATTGTTTAAAAACATAGTAATAAAAAATAAACAACCAGGGTGAAAGACCTGTACACTGAAAACTACAAAACACTGCTGAAAGAAATGAAAGAAGATACCAGTAAATGGAAAGATATCCACTGTTCATGAATGGGAAAACTTATTATTGTTAAGAGGTCAACACTATCCAAAACAATGGATATCAATATCCCCATTACATTTCTGCATAAATAGAAAATTCCATCCAAAATTTGTATGGAATCTCAAGGAAGAGTCTCCTAAAAGCCAAAACTTCTTTTTCTTGTGAAAAAGAAGACCACAGTTGGAGGTCTCATACTTCCTGATTTCAAAACTTAACCACAAAGTGACAAAAATCAATACTGTGTTTCTGGCATAAAGACAAAGAACAATGAAAAAGATCCCAGAAATAAACCCTCACATACACTGTCAAATGAATTTTCACAAGGGTGCTAAGACCATACAACATGGAAAGGACAGTCTTTTGAACAAATGATACTAGGAAGAGTAGACATTTACATACAAATGAATAAAGCTGTACGCTGACCAGACACTATATACAAAAATTAACTCAAAATAGATCAAACATCTAAATGTAAAAGCTAAAATTATTAAACACTTTTTCAGAAAACACAGAGCAAAAACTTCATGACACTCTATGTGACATTAATTTCTTATATATGACACAAAGAGCACAAGCAGCAAGAGAAAAAACAGGTAAGACAGACTTCATCAAAATCAGAAACTTGTGGGGGCACCTGGATGGGTCTGCCGGATGAGAGTCTGGCTCTTGGTTTTGGTCCAGGTCATGATCTCACGGGTCATGGGATCAAGCCCCCAGTAGGCTCCGCACTCAGCGGGGAGTCCACTTAGGATTCTGTCTCCTCTCCCTCTACCCCTCCCCTGGTCGCAAGCGCATGCATGCTCCCTCTCAAATAAATGTTTAAAAAAAATCAAAAATTTCTGTACATCAAAGGACACTATCAAGAGAGTAAAGAAGAAAGCAAAAGAGGGGCACTCAGTGGCACAGTTGATTAAAGCCTCTGACTCTTGGTTTCAGCTCAGGTCGTGATCTCAGGGTCATGTGAGAGTTGAGAATGACTAAAATTAAAAAGACCATTTCAAGTGTTGGTGAGGGGACAGAACAATAGGAAATTTCACATATGGCTAAAGGGAATGAAAAAATTGAATAAACTCTTTCAAAAAAAGATTGGCCATTCCTTAAAAAGTTATATATACATTAACCATTACCGAGAAATCTCTCTCTTAGGTATTTGTCGAAGTAAAAAGAAAGCTTACATTCATACAAAAACATACATTCAAATGTTTCTAGCAGCTTGATTCTTAATTTCCCAAAACTGGAAACATCCCCCAAATGGCCTAAAGCAAGTGATTGGATATATAATATGGTACATCTATACAATGAAATACTATCAAACAGGGGCACCTGGTTGGCTCAGTTGGTTAAGCATCTGCCTTTGGCTCAGGTCATGATCCCAGGGTTCTGGGATCCAGCCCAGCATAGGCTCCCTGCTTAGTGGAAAGCCTGCATCTCGCTTGCTCACTCTCTCCCTCTCTCTCTGCTGCTTCCCCTGCTTCTGTGCTTGCTCTCTCATCAAATAAATTTTTTAAATCTTTAAAAAAAAATACTACCATACAATTAAAAGGAAGACTGCTACTGACTGATACATGCCACAACATTTATGAATTTCAAGTGCATAGACTATCTCCACACTATATAATTCCATTTATGAGATATTATAGAAAAGTACAGAGAACAGATCAATGGTTGCTAGAGGTTGGGGGAGAAGAGGACTAACTTAAAAGAGACAGCTTAAGAGAGACTGGGGGTATATGCTGCATACAAATTAACACTTTTCTTTAAAATCCAACTCGAATTTTTTATAGAAATTACTGAAATTATTCTCAAATAAATAGAAAAAGAAAAAGGAACTTTAAGAACCGAAGCCTGGAAGAAGAACAAAATCAGAAGATTCATTTTACCTAATTCCTATAAACATACAAGCTTACAAAATTTTATATAAGAAACACAAAAATGGTATGTTTTATATATTGCCATGCAATCTGCATTTTTCACTAAGGAAAGCACTGTGGACACTCTACCTCATTTGTTTTAATTATTATTTCTTAATATGTATATGTTTTTAAATGATTGTTTAAAAGTATTTAAGCCATTTTTCAGTGAAAATTTAGCATGTCTCTAATTTTTTACCACCGTATACAATACTGTCATCTATCCTTTCTCAACTACACAAATGTATTTGTAGGACAGATTTCTTGTGATGAACATTTATAAAACATTCATACAAATTTTTACTGCCAAATTTCCCTCTAAAAATACTGTACTAATATATACTCCTCTCACCAGTATATGTTGAATTAGTTAAATATAAAAATATACTCACTATATATTGAAGCTTATTTAAATTACCACAGATTTAGCTTTATACCAATACACCTTTAAAGGAAAAACATATCAGTACACCTTTCCTGCTCTGTAACCACCTTGCTCTGAAAAGAAAGTCCACCCTAGGCTTTCAGATCATATACCAAGATGTCTAATGACGATTTGGGAACATTTGCAAGATTTTGAAAATTTGAATTCATGGAGATTTTATTTAAGAACAATAATCCGGTGCATTCTTATCCTCTACTCACTGTTTTGAGTGTCTCATTTTACTGAGCACATCCAACTCTGTCTTAGAAATCTGTACATTTTGCCTTGTGTACTCTGTACAGCTTTAGAACTATTTCCCTCAGTGGAGAAGATATAAATAAATGATGAGTTCCAGCCTTTCCCTTAACATTATGCCAACCCTTAATCTAATTATTTTGTTCTAACTATAGTTTTAAAAGCCTTGTTTATACTTAGTATTTTCCAGAAGCCATCCTAACGTTATTCTAAAGTTCTATCAATTTTATAAATCCTCCTTGGCCACATATGAATCTATTCTGTTTTTACAGGTCGTCTTCTTTAAACTGGTTGTAACTAGATTGTCTTTTTTTCTTACTACTAAGGACACCCAACATTAATTAAATAAGTATCTACTGAGTAGTAACTATGTGCTAGGCATTGTGTTAAATATGATTTTCAAGAATGAAAATTTCCCATTTTTTCAGTTAGCTTGGTTTCAAAGATACCCTACATAAAAGAACATCCCTTCCACCTGCCCCCACCCCCACCTCTCTCTGGCATTTTTTCTAGTATCTAAGTACACTTCTCATGATGAGGAATTTTTTTCTCTATGCTGACCTGATTACTTCGTCCATTTCTCCAATCAGTTCTCACTCTCAAAATGAAGTACAAAGAGCAGTTTCCCTTATTTTGTCAAAATTATAAGAGGTTTTTTTTAAAATGGCAGAACTAGAAAATATCAGGCACAACATCAGTAAGGACCTAGGTAAACTCAGTAACTTCACCAATCAATTGGACATAACTGACATCAATAGACTGCTTCATCTATTAACAGCAGAATTCACATTCTTCTCAACCTCACTTAAAGCACTGATCGGACTGACCAAATTATGAGCCATTAAATACAAATTAACAATCTGAAAAAATAAAAATCATATAGTGTAGGGGCACCTGGGTGGCACAGTGGGTTAAAGCCTCTGCCTTCGGCTCGGATCGTGATCCCAGGGTCTGGAATCAAGCCCCACATTGGACTCTCTGCGCAGAGAGAGCCTCCTATCTCCTCTCTCTGCCTGCCTTTCTGCCTACTTGTGATCTCTGTCTGTCAAATAAATAAATAAAATCTTAGAAAAAAAAAATCATACAGTGTATACTTCACACTACAATGAAATTAGAAATCATCACCAAAAGGAAAGCTGAAAATCCTAAAATACTTGGAGATTGAACAACACATTTCTAAGTAAAACAAGTCAAAGAAATTACAATAAAAATGTTAAAATATTTTGAGATAAATGAATACTAAAATACAACTTAATAAAATTTGTAGGTGCAGCAAAAGCAGTGCTTAGAGAAAAATTTATAGCATTGTATGCCTACAATAGAAAAGAGAAAATCTAAAATCAATCATTTAATAAGCTTTCATCTTAGGAAACTAGAAAAAGAGCAAAAGCAAGCAGCAGATTAGAGGTGAAATCAAAGAAGTTGGAAACAGTGAATCAACAATGAAAATAAACGAAAGCAAAAGTTTTTTTCAAAAAGATCAAAAAATCAATAACCTTTAGGCATGCTAATTAAGAAAAAAAAAAGTAAGACACAAATTTCTAAAATGAGAAATCAAAGAAGAAATTTCATTACAGAATCTGAAGACATTAAAAGGATAAAAGGGTATACTGTGAACTATTCCCAGAAATTTGATAACTTAGAGGAAACAGACCAAGTCCCTGAAAGATACTACCTATAAAAAATATGAATAGTTCTATTTTAAGAAACTTAATAACTAATAATCTTCCAAGATAAAAAGTCACTAGACCCAGATGGGTTCACTAATGAATTGTACCAAACATTTAGGGAAGAAGCTACACAAATTTTGTACAACATCTTCCAGAAGACATAAATAGAGGAAATACTTCCTAACTTATTCTATGAGGGCGTCACCCTAATACCAAGACCAGACAAAGACATTACAAGAAAACCATAGAGCAAGATCTCTCACAAAGATGTAAAAATCCTCAAAAAAAAAATTAGCAAATCAAGAATTTTAAATGTCCTGAAAGAACTGTATACCACAACTAAGTGGGATTTACCCTAGGTATGCACAACTACTTAACATATGAAAATCAAGTAATGAAACCTATCACACAAGAGGCAAAGAAGAATAATCAAGTGGTAGTATCAATAAATGAACAGAAAGCATTTTCACAAAATTCAACACACATTTGTGATTTTAATAAAACTCTCAGCAAGTAAGATAAAGGAGAACTTCCTCAACTTGATAAAGAACATCTATAAAAATCCTACAGTGGGGCGCCTGGGTGGCTCAGTGGTTTGGGCTACTGCCTTCGGCTCGGGTCATGATCTCAGGGTCCTGGGATCGAGCCCCGCATCGGGCTCTCTGCTCCGCAGGAAGCCTGCTTCCCTCTTTCTCTCTCTCTCTCTCTGCCTGCCTCTCTGTCTACTTCTGATCTCTGTCTGTCAAATAAATAAATAAAATCTTTTTAAAAAAAATAAATAAATAAAAATCCTACAGCTAACAACTGATATAACTGTGAGAAACTAGAAACTTTCCCACTAAAAACAGGAAGAAAAAAAAAGGACAACTCCTTCTTACCATTCCTTTTCAACACTATTCTGAAGTCCAAGCAAAAGCAGTTAAGACAAGAAAAGAAAATAAAAGGTACACAGACTGGGAAAGGAGAAATCAAACCTCCTTTGTACACATACTACAGAACTGTCTATGCAGAAAATCTAGAAGACTAGACACCCCTCCCCCAGAAGAACCCCACCCTCTTGGAACTAATTAGCAAGTATAGTAGGGTTGCAGGATATAAGGTTAATATATAAAATACCCTTCATATAAGCAAACAATGAATAACTGGAATTTGAAATTGACAATACAATGACATTTACCTTGGCACCAAAAGAGAGAAAACAGGTATAAATTCAACAATATGCACAAGACCTGTACAAGAAAAACTGTAAAACTCTGATGAACAAAATCTAAGAACTAAATAAGTGGATAACAATTTCACGTTCCCAGATAAGATGACTCAATATTGTGAAGACATTAGTCCTTCCCAAATTGATCTACAGATTCAACACAATCCCAATTAAAATCCCAGCAAATTATTTTGTGTATTATCACAAACTGATGCTAAAGTTTACAGGAAGGCAAAAAGACCCAGAATAATCAACACAGTATTGAGAGAGAAGAACAAAGTCAGAAGAATGACACTACCCAACTTACTATAAAACTACAGTAATCAAGACTATACCAAAATCCAAAGCAGATCAATAGAACAGAATAGACAGACTGGAAATACACCCACACAAATACAGTCAACCAATCTTTGTCAAAGGAGGAAAGATAATACCACAGATAAAAGACAGTGTTTTCAACATAGGAAACTAGATGTCAACAAACAAAAAAACTAACATCAAGAACAAAAACCCTTAAACACAGATCTTACATCCATCACAAAGTTAACTCAAAATGAATCAGATCTAAATGTAAACTCCAAAGTATAAAACCCGGGACCCCTGGGTGGCTCAGTGGGTTAAGCCTCTACCTTCAGCTCAGGTCATGATCTCGGGGTCGTGAGATTGAGTCCCGCATCGGGCTCTCTGCTCAGGAGGGAGTCTGCTTCCCCCTCTCTCTCTGCCTGCCTCTCCACCTACTTGCAATCTCACGTGCACTCTCTGTCAAATAAATAAATAAATAAATAAAATCTTTAAAAAAAAAAAAAGGGGGTATAAAACCCTTAGAAAGTAACACAGGAGAAAATCTAGATGACCTTGGGTATGATCATGAGTTTTTAGATACAACACCAAAGGTAAAGCTATGAAAAAATTGTTTGACAAACAATTGTTTGACAACTTCATTAGAATTTTAAAATTCTCCTCTGCAGAAGAATGATAAAACAACTCACAAACTGGGAAATAATATTTGCAAAAACATTTCTGTCTAACTTCTGAAGTATCATTCAAAATATACAAAAAAATTCTTAAAACCCCAATAATTTAAAAAATACCAACCTATTAAAATATGGGCATAATTTCTAAACCAATACCTCAATGAAGAAGATACATGGCAGAAAAACAAGAAAAAATACTCAAACATCTTATGTCACTAGGAAACTGCAAATTAAAAAAAAAAAAAAAAAAAAGTGACCTACCTTTACATACCAACTAGCATGGCAAAAATCCAGAACACTGAACCAAATACTGGTGAGAATGTGAAGCAACAGGAATATAAAATGACATAGCAACTTTGGAAAACAGTTTGGCAGTTTCTTATAAAACTAAACATACTCTTAAAATATGATCCAGCAGTTCACCTGTGTGGCTCAGGGGGTTAAGCCTCTGCCTTCAGCTCAGATCATGATCTCAGGGTCCTGGGATTGAGCCCCTCATCAGGCTCTCTACTCAGCAGGGAGCCTGCTCCCCCACCCCCCTCGGCCTGTTGCCTTCTCTGCCTATTTGTGATCTCTCTGTGTCAAAAAAATAAATAAAATCTTAAAAAATAAAAAAAGCCCACAATCCATCAATCATGCTCCTAAGGTATTTATCCAAAGGAGATGAAAACATCTCCATACAAAAACCTGCATATAGATGTTTTCAGCAGCTTCTTTAGTAACTGTCAAAACATGGAGCAAACAAGCTGTCTTTCAGGAGGTGAATAAACAAACTGGTATATGCAGGCAATGAAATATTACTTAGTCCTAAAAAGAAATGGGCTATCAAGCCATGAAAAAGACATGGAGGAATATTAAATGTATATTACTGATGGAAAGAAGCCAATCTGAAACTGCTACATATTATATGATTTCAGCAACATAGCATTCTGGAAAAGGCATGACTATGAAAACCGTAAAAATTTTAGATTTGCCAGAAGTTAGGGGGCAGAAGGGAAGAAAAAAGCACAGAGGAATATTAGGTCAGTGAAAGTTTTTATATAATATCATAAAGATGGACATGTCATTATCAAAACCCACAGAATATACAACACCAAGAGTGAAACCTAACATAAACTATGGACTTTGGAGGATAACAATGTGTCAGTGAGGTACTGAAGAGATGTACCATTCTGGTGGCAAGACACTGATAGTGGGGAGGCTGTATATATGTGGGGACAAAAGGTATAGGAAGTTCATGTGTCTTTTTTTGTCAATTTTGCAATGATCCTGAATCTGCTCTTAAAAACAATGCGTCCTTAAAAAGAAAAAAATAAAATAAATAGCTTATAAACAGTTTCATGTTTTCAATAGATGCTAATTTATGTCCATATGCTATAATATCTTTTTCTCTGGACAATCTTATAATTTTATGTGGATTTAATAAGCACATGTATTCAAGAGTACATGTGTACACAGAGATAAGAGGAACAATGCCCTTTCTTAAACATTTGGTATCTCCATCTGTTTGTCATGCACTAACTGCTACAAATGATGAAAGAAAGGAAACAAAGAATATAACTGCTACTCTGTTCAATTCCTAGCATAAAACTCTTTTATCAATTTTTATTACCTGAACGAAGAACAAAGGTTAAAGAGAAATAGCTGTAGTTTCTTTCCAATTACATGCATTTTCATCTGTATAGTACAAGATTCTATTCTTTAATCAGAAGAATCATTCTGTAAAGACATATAATACAATCTAATTAATTCAGGTCCTTCTTTTATCATTCCTAATTATTTATCTAAGTTGTCTTAAAGAACCTCTTAGCAGTGGGGGAATGGGTGATTCAGGAGATTAAACACCCGACTCTTGATTTCAGATCACGTCATGATCTCGGGGTCATGGGATTGAACCCCACACCAGGATTCATTATTAGCACAGAGTCTACTTGTCTCTTTCCCTGTCTCTCTCATGCACGTACAAATAAAATCTTTTTAAAAAGAGAAAAATCTCTTAACAGTGAATGTGCATGTATATATATCTGCATGCATACGCACATACACATGATTTACAAAGCAATGATTAAAATGACAATTATATTATTTCTAAAACTGTTTTTCAACAGTTTACTGCCTTGTACCACAATAGAAGGAATATATTCATTTACTATTTTTACTGGATTTATGATTGTTCCCATTCTTTATAATAGCAAATAAAAGGTATTAAGAAAAAATTTTGTCCAGTATTAACACATGTCTATTTCATACTATACAGAATTTAAGTAGCAATTAATCAAGAAAACAAAGTTCTTAACCCTCTTCCCAGTAAAATTTAGCGGTATTATACAGTTGACCCTTGAACAAAACAGGTATGAAGCGCACAAGTCCATTTACAGATGGACTTTTGCCATAAATACAGCACAGTACTATAAATTTCTCTTCTCATGATTTTCCTAAAAACACTTTATTTTCTCTAGCTTTACTGTAAGAATATAGTACAGAAAACACATAACACACAAAATTTTTGTTAACAGACTATCTTACTGGTAAAGATTCTGGTCAGCAGAAGGTTAAGAGTAGTTAAGTATTGGGGTAGTCAAAATTATACGCAGATTTTCAACTATGAGAGGAGTTGCACCCCTATCTCCAAAGTTGTTTTTAGAGGTCAACTATAAACGAGAAAGATTTTCTACCTTTTTTAATTGATTAAAAAGAATGCCAAAATAGAATTAATAACCCAAGATAATATCCATTCACCCTACAAGATGGCCCAAATAGGAAATATGTAGCATTAAGACACAAGAAATGGCAAAGTGGTAAACTTCTGAAAATATTAACCTAAAAATTTCAAATGCTCAAGAGGCAAAAGGATAATTTACACCAAAATTGAATTATATGCTCAATGGCAGAGAGATAGGTTCACTAGTAAAAGCAAGCTGGTTCATTAGTCTGCTTTCTCTTCTAATAACGTATTACAAAACGCTATCCTTCTTAGCATTTCTGAGTAATATAACCTTACAAATCAAAAGGAATGTAGCAGAATGGTTTAAGAGTTTGGGCTTCTAACAGTAACTTACTCTGCCTCAATATTCCTATTTCTCAAAGATGAATAATAAAAGAAGAAAACTTCAAATGATTGTTAAGAGGAGTAATCAGAATGCCCGTAACTCTTCAATAAATATTAACTCGTAGCGACAGGAGAAAGGAGCAAATAAAAATATAAAGGAATGTTAATAAGTGCAACTATTTTTTTCCTTTTCTTTCCTTCACTGCCATAGTCTTAATGCCTAAAGCTTACTAATTATTTGTTGAATTAACAAGAAGAGTGTATGCATATACATATGTATGTATGTACGTACATGTGTGTCTATATATATATTTTAAGCAGAGAATGCAAAACTGGACATGAGGAGAACTCTCAGTTAACAAACTAACCAAAGATAGGAGCTTTTTCTTTAAAAGAAAAAGGAAACCAAAAAGAATAGGTCAGGGTTGAATTCTCAGTTAACTCATTTAGCAGTGACACCTAAAACTGGTAGAGTAGGAAAGGGGGAGACCAAGCAGAGGCTAGAGGATGAGACCGAAGAGTAGGGTGTATCAGAATGGAAGATTAGAACATAAAAACATCAGAAGGTTATATCTGAAAAAGCCCCTACAAATGATCTTATATACAGATAAAAATCCCACAACTCGGGGCGCCTGGGTGGCTCAGTGGGTTAAGCCACTGCCTTCGGCTCAGGTCGTGATCTCAGAGTCCTGGGATCGAGTCCCGCATTGGGCTCTCTGCTCAGCGGAGAGCCTGCTTCCCTCTCTTTCTCTGCCTGCCTCTCCATCTACTTGTGATTTCTCTCTGTCAAATAAATAAATAAAATCTTTAAAAAAAAAAAAAATCCCACAACTCAGATGAAATGTCTCTGGATTAATTTTTTCCGTATTAACCAGTTTCTCCCAAAAGCTTTATACATTAAGCTCTGAAAATGCAATCTCATGAATAAAGGTATTCAACTTCTTTCACAAAAATGCTGCGTCCACATCTTCTCCTTATTTACCCACATTTTCCCTTTTAGTACTCCCCTAATTTTATCTTCTTATACTCCAAAGCCATGAAATTACACCAAGAACCTTAACACACTCTCCTAACATCTCAACTTTGGTGTTCCTCCTCGATTACTCTAGTCTTAATTTCAAAATGCTTATTACTTCTCTTGTAAGATCACTCTCTTATTTCTGTGTATGTGTACATATTACCTCATGCTACACAACCCACTCTTCCTGAAGTAAACTGGGAAGCTCTTACCTTGAAACCCAGGCAGAATTAGGTCTCATAAATTTTCACACCACTTTGTACATACAACTGAGAGTACTTTTTGCCACATATTTTGCATGTGTCCATGTATTATTTTGTAATTAAGAGTGTTAAAAATTTTATTCCATTCTCTACCTTCTTAAAAAGGTTTTATTTATTTGAGACAGAGAAAGAGACAGCAAGAGAGCAGGCACACACCCAGAAGCAGAGGGAGGGGCAGAGAGAGGGAGAAACAGACGGCCCATTGGGCAGGCAGCAGGATGTGGGGCTCATTCCCAGGACCCTGGGATCATGACCTGGGCCAAAGGTAGATGCTTAACAAACTGAGCCACCCACGTGTCCCCAGTTCCTTACATTTATCACTCTATGTTAGTCTTTTTTTTTTTAATTAATAAACTTTTTTTAAAGAATAGTTTTAAGTTCACAGCAATTTTCCACATATTTTTAGTGATTCATTGGTATTTCTACCTCTTCAGAAGATTTATGATCTTTTTTTTTTCTTTTTATTTACGAACTTTTAGAAAGAATTACCCTCACTTTAGGTTCCTAAAGAATTAATTGTATAGTACTTGGCACCCAGAAAGGGGGCTTAATAATTAACAACTGTAAAACATAAAGATATACCAATTCATTAGTAAGTCTGTTCTTAATGCTACTGGGCATGGGTGTTTTTGTGGGGTTTTTTTTTTTCCATTATGATTTCTAACTGGTTACATAGCTATTACATAACTTATCTTTTAATCTAACTGAAATTTCTGACTTTCAGAAATCTACAAAACACTGGAACCATAAAAGGAAGTCAGGTTCTGGCAAGATCCATACCTCTTTTCTTCCTACAGAGTATTGCATCTGGCCAAGGTAATGAGCTGGGATTCAGGAAAACAATTAGGGCAGGTATACTATGTGAAAAGGGCAGAAATATCTAAGAACATCAACTGGATAGATCCAAACTACACCTTTGATGAAGGATTAGAAGTGAGATACAAAATAACGAATCTAACAGACAGGAGTAAAACTGGGGGCACCTGCGGGCTCAGTCAGTTAAGCATCTGCCTTTGCCTCAGGTCATGAGGCCAGCCAAAATCCTGAGACTGAGGTGGTATCAAGCTTCTTGATCAGCAAAGAGCCTGCTTCTCCCTCTCCCTCTCCTGCTCCCTTTGAGGCTCCCCCTGGCTTGTGCCCTCTCACTCTCACATTCTCTCAAATAAGTAAATAAAATTTTTTAAGCACGGGGGTGGGGGGGCCAGCAAAATTATAAACACAAAGTGGAAGCAAGAGAAAAGAATCAAATGAACTGTATCAAACACCAGAGTAGGTTGGAAAGAATGAAAGTTTAAAGACTGTAGGGGCAGATCTGTAGCAGAGTCAACATTCACTGGTATCTCTATTATTAATCCAACTCAATCAAAATTTAAGAAACCATGATAAATATGTATTCACTAGCATTTGTAAAAGAAAAATTTTAACTTAAATAAATGTATATTTAAATATAATTTAAATGTAAACTTAAATATAAAGCTTCCAAAGTTATCTTATACCATGTTAAAGAATACAAATAATGATCACAAATAAATACATCATTGACTGGCATGCTCTAAATTTAAAGAGCATTAAAAATGCCATCAGGGGCACCTGGGTGGCTCAGTGGGTTAAGCCGGCTCAGGTCATGATCTCAGGGTCCTGGGATCGAGTCCCACATCGGGCTCTCCACTCAGCGGGGAGCCTGCTCCTCTCTCTCTCTCTCTCTCTCTCTCTCTGCCTCTTGTGATCTTTCTCTGTCAAATAAATAAATAAATAAAATCTTTTTTAAAAAATGCCATCAGACTTTTTCTTCAGACAGAGGGTAAGATGGTTGCAGAGGCGTAGGAGGACTCTGGGGTCAACTACTCCCACTAATACAACTAGGTAACTATCAAATAATCCTGAATATCCCAGTAATCTACCTGAATACGGGCAAAAGAAACTCTACAACTAAAGGTAGAGAAGAAGACACATCAAAGAAGGTGGGAAGTATGGAGACATGTCTTGGGAGAGGAATGGACTGTGACTGCTAAAGCGGGTAGGAAGGAAGAGAGACAAATTAGCACACAGAGGAGTACATGGGGAAAATGAATTCCTGTAACAACTGGCTTGGAAAATGAGAGGACCCGAATTTCACAAATTCTGACAGTCTGCAGGGCTTAAAGACTGTGGAGTTTCAAAGGTCATTGGGCTTGGCCCTGAGAAAGTTCTATGGATATCATGCTACTCTTGTAGAAAAGGCAGGGGTAAACAGCCAATGGTCTTACAGTACGGAAACAGAAGGGAGGTTAGTTGCTCATCTCCAAATGTGTCCCTGAGAAGAACCCTCTGGAGAGAGAAAAAAACAAAAAACAAAATAACCAAAAAACTGGCAGGTGCCATTTCCTGCCCTCCATCCCGCAGCAAAAACACAAGGCCATGCTGTGGGAATCAGCATAGCATGGACACTTGCTATCTAACTGGGTTACACCAAGCCCCATCCCGCAGCACTGTGGAAGAACTACCATTCCCAGTCACACTTGCCTCAGTCCCAGCACAGTGGGCTCACTCCTCCAGGAGACTGGCCCAAACCCCTACCAACACCACATTTCCAAATCTGGGAGTTCTGTGAAGCCTCCATTCCAGTGGCAGCAGCACAGGTCTCATTTCACAAGTAGATCAGAGTACATATAGTTAAACCACATTTAGGCCAGGAACTAAACACTGCACACAAGGCTGAGAGAACCCCTGCAGAGGATAGGCCTGAAGGATAAAGCAGTCAGAACGCACTGCAGTGCCCTAGAGAACAAGGGACACTACAATTCAGGGCACTACAGGACCGCTTCTTCCTAAGGTCATTATGCTCAAGAAAAGGAAATACAACAGACTTACGTAACAGAGAGAAACAGGCCCAGAGATTTAGATGAAATGAAAAGACAGAGGAATTTCTTCCAAATGAAAGAACAGAACAAGGCCACAGACAGATATCTAAGCAAAACAAATGTAAATAATATACTTAATGGAGAATTTAAAGGAACAATCATAAGGATACTCGCTGGACTTGAAAAACAGGTGGAGATCATCAATGAGACCATTAACAGAAAGATAAGGAATAATACAGAGATAAAGGGTCCAATAAACGAAAAACACACTTGTTGTAACGAGCAACAGGCTAAAAGAAGAGGAGGAATGAATTAATAACCTAGAAGACAGTATAATGGAAAGTACTCAAGCTGAACAAAAAAGAGAAAAGGGACTTAGGCAATATGAGAATAGACTTAGGAAACTCGGTGACTACATCAAAGATAATAATATTCATATTACAAAAGTCCCAGAAGAAGGAGGAGGAAAGGAGGAGGAGAATTTATTTGAAAAAATAGTAGCTAAAAATATCCTCATTTGGGGAAGGAAACAGATACCCAGCCAGATCCAGAAGGCATAAAAAACCGCCAACAAAATCAACAAAAGCAGATCTATACACCAAAACATATTGTAAATTAAGAAGGAAAGTACACTACTAAAGAAATAAGGGGGGGTTACATTTAAAGGAAACCCCATAAGGATACCAGCAGATTTTTCAGCAGAAATTCCAGATCAGAAAGGAGTAGCTTGATAAACTCAAAGTGCTGAAAGAGCAAAAAACAACAAAGAATACCCAGCAATTAGAAGAAGTGATAAAGAGTTTCCTGATAAATAAAAACTAAAGGAATCCATGATCACTAAACAAATCCTACAAGAAGTAATAAAGGAACTCCTTCAGTAGAAAAGAATCGAGAAAGGGATCGAATCCCGCATTGGGCTCCCAGCTCAGCAGGGAGTCTGCTTCTCTCTCTGACCCTCTCTCCTCTCATGCTCTCTCCCTCTCACTCAAGTAAATAAATAAAATTTTCAAAAAATCATTCACCATGATCAAGTGTGTTTTATTCCTAGTTTGCAATGGTGGTTCATTATTCACAAATCAAATAATATGATACATCATATCAACAAGAGAAAGGATAAGAACCACATGATCATTTCACAAGATGCAGAAAAAACATCTGACAAAGTACAACATCCACTCATAATAAAAACCCTCAACAAAGCAGGTTTAGAAAGAACATGCCTCGACATAATAAAAGTCATATATGAAAATTCCATATCTAACATTATCCTTAACAGAGAAAAATTGAGATCCTTTCCCCTAAGGTAAGGAACAAGACAAAGATGTCCATTCTCACCACTTCTATTTAACATAAAGTCCTAATCTCAGTAATCAGACAACAAAGAGAAAAAGAGTAATAGGCACCTAAATCAGTAAGTTAGAAGTAAAACTCAATATACGCAACTGACACAATATTATAGATAGAAAATTTGAAAGACTTCACAAAAAACTGCTAGAACTGGTAAACAAATTCAGTAAAGTCGCAGGATACAAAATCAGTGTAAAGAAATTTGTTGCATTTCTATACACTGATAATGAGGCAGCAGAAAGAGAAATCAAGAAAGTGATCTCATTTAATTATTTCATTTAATGATCATTTAATTAAGAAAATTATCTCACTGCCCCCAAAATAGTAAGATACCTAGTAATAAACCTAACCAAAGAAAGACCTGCACTCTGAAAACTATAAAATACTAATGAAAGAAACTGAAGACAACACAAAGAAATGGGAACACATTCCATACTCATGGATTGGAAGAACAAATACTGTTAAAATGTTTATACTATGCAAGGCAACCTACACTTTTAATGAAACCCCTTATCAAAATACCAACAGCATTTTTCACAGGGAAAAAAAATCCTAAAATTTGTATGGAACCATGAAAGACCCCAACTAGACAAAGCTGGAGGCTTCACAATTCTGGACTTCAAGTTATATTACAAAGACGTAGTAATCAAAACAGTATGGTACTAGTACAAACACATGCACATATATCAAAGAACAGAATAGAAAATCCAAAAATAAACCCACAACTATATGGTCAATTAATTTTCAACAAAGCAAGAATGAATATCCATTGGGAGGGAAAAAAGAGTCTCTTCAACAAAGAGTTTTGGGAAAAGTTGAAAACAACATGCAAAAGATGAAACTGGATCACTTTCCCACACTATACATAAAAATAAATTTAAAATGAATTAAAAGCTTAAATGTGAGATCTTAAAAGGTAAAACTCCTAGAAGAGAATACAGGTAGAAATTTTTCTGACAGTGGCCATAGGAATTTCCTTCTAGACAGGCTCCCTCAAGCAAGAAATATAAAAACAAAAATAAACTATCAGGATTTCATCAAAATAAAAAGCTTATGCATGCCAAAGAGAAACAATCAACGAAACTAAAAGGCAACCTAAAAAATGGGAGAAGATATCTGCAAATGATATAAGCAATAAAGGGTTAGTATCTAAAATATATAATTAACTTGTAAAACTCAACACCCCCAAAATGAATTAAATTAAATGAATCCAATTAAATGGAGTCAGAAGACATGAACAGACATTTCTCCAAAGAAGACATACAGATGGCCAATAGACAAAGGAAAACATACTGAACATCAATCATCATCAGATAAATGCAAATCAAAACTACAACAGGTATCACCTAACATCTGTCTGAATGGCTAAAGTAAAACAGAAGTGCTGGCCAGAATGTGGAGAAAAAGGAACCCTCATGCACTTAGTGGGAATGCAAACTGGTACAGCCATTGAGGAAAATAGTATGGAAGTTCTTCATAAACTTAAAAATAGAACTACCCTATGATCCAATGATCACATTACTGAGTATTTACCGGAAAAAATACAAAGAACAGTAATTCAAAGCAATATATACACCTCTATGTTTATAGCAGCATTACTTAAAATAGCCAACATAGGAAGGAGCCCAAATGAACATGGATTGAAGTGGATAAAGAAGATGTGTTATATTTACACAATGGAATATAACACAGCCACGAAGAATGATGAAATCTTGCCATTTGCAACAAGGAGCTGGAAAGTATAAGGCTAAGTGAAATAAGTCAGATGAAGACAAATACTGTATGATTTCAAACCATGAAATTTAAGAAACAAAACAAAAAAAAAGAGAGACAAATCAAGAAACAGACTCTTAACTGTAACTAATAGTTATCAGTGGAGAGGTAGGCAAAGGTATAGGTGAAATAGGTGATGGATGGAGGTAACTGTAACTAATAGTTATCAGTGGAGAGGTAGGCAAAGGTATAGGTGAAATAGGTGATGGATGGAGGTTAAGGCATACCCTGACAGAGATGAGCACCAGATTATTAAAATAAAGACTTAAAAAAAAAAAAAAGTACCACCAGCCTTTCAAATAAGCAGCAAGTCAAAAGGAACTCCAAAAAAATAAAGTTGCCTCACACTAAATCACACTGTACCACACATATAAGAAACAATGTGTGCAAACAGAAAACTGACAGCCTGTTTGTCAAAATTTAAACTGAAATTTATATTTCCATGTGCTTTATATGAAAACTGCATTGTGATCTTTAAAATTAAAGTTTTTCTAAAATTCAACCACCACCATTTTACTTCTCACCAGCAAAAAATTACATTCATTTAAATATTTTCCTAATGAATATACTGACTCATACAAGTAAGAACTGTCTGACAACTAACAACTTCATTATGTGAAACAGTATATATCACCATTTTATTTACTCCAGATGGGGAACAATAAAAATATTTCAAATATGTCCTCTGGCTAAAACAAATAAACATCCATTGTTAAAGAAATTTCCGCAAGGACAAAAAAACTTACTTCTTAAAAAATCTTATCAAAATAATTAACTTGTAGGGGCACCTGGGTGGCTCAGCAGGTTAAACCCTCTGCCTTCGGCTCAGGTCATGATCCCAGGGTCCTGGAATCGAGCCCCACATCGGGCTCTCTGCTCAGCAGGGAGCCTGCTTCTTTCTCTCTCTCTCTGCCTGCCTCTCTACCTACTTGTGATCTCTTGTCTGTCAAATAAATAAATAAAATCTTTAAAAAAATTAACTTGTAGAGCCCCATGATTTTCATATAAAAGTTATTTCAAGTTGGGGCACCTGGGTGGGTCAGTCAGTTAAGCATCTGACTCTTGATTTTGGCTCAGGTCATCATCTCAAGGTCTTGGGACAGAGCCCCTTAGTCAGACTCTGCACTCCACAGGTAGTCAGATTGAGGTTCTCTCCCTCTGCAATAACCCCCTCGTGCTCTCACATGCACTCTCTAAAATAAATAAGTAAGTCTTTAAAAGAACCATTGTCTTACTACAGCCCTAAGAAAAAATTTAAGATTTAACAAAAGCACAAATGGTAATTCTTTTTAATTTGGTGAAGAAAACATCACTAAAAGCCAAACTTTTTTTTTTCAACTCCCCTTAAAATATGTGAATCTATTAGCCCAGTAAATAAAACTTTAAATAAACAAAAGTTAAAAATTAAAATCTGAACCATAATGTATATCTCAACTTTAATGCCTTATCTAATCCTTTCTTTTTCCGTATAATCACTGTCTCCATCTTTTATTAACTCTGTACAACATTAATCTGCAAAATAGGCTCTATAATACTAATTCTAATTTTGAAACAAGAACAACATAATAAACCTTTCTCACTGCAGCATGCACATTTTTGTTTTCTGGCTAGAGATGAAGCTATAGTCTTCATGAGATATTCTGAAATAGTTTTCTATATGCTTAGTTTCATGGGGAAAAACTCCCACAAATTTAAAAAGCCAAGACCATCTTGTTTTGGAGTCCTCCATTCCATAACCTCCCCAGTACTTAAAAATCTACTAATTCTAAGTTGGTGTTAGACAATGTTAATATCCAAAAATGTTTAAATTATGATGCCCACTCTTAAAGAACTTAAATCAGAAAGAGAAAAAATACCCAGGGACCACAAAAGGTAGATTCTAAATTCCTTAGAGAAAGAACATATGCTTATTAAGTTTGATGAAGCAGTGTAAGAACAAATTCTATGGGACCATGATTAGGAAGAAACAGGTTCTTAATTAATCCCCATGACTAAATGAACTTTAAGGAAGTGAGGTCCAAACCAGATGAAAGAAAGGAAATTGTATGGTTTATTACTTTGTAGATTGGTTTAGAAAATTCATTTACAATTAGAAAATCTGAACAAATATTGGTTAATGAATAATAAGGTATATAATTTTGTGTTGTTACTTTAAATCCAAGAAGAGCTATGTGAAACCCTCATTTTGTTTTCCAGGGTTGTAACTTCTCTTCAAATCTACTGATCCATGAACAAGTACAATTTTAAAGATTTATACTTGATAAACCTAATTTTTTCAGGCAGGAATCATAAGAGATATTAAAACTGATAAGCAAAAGTATAATAAGAAACTTATACACAGTCTTCAAGTATGTCCCCACAAGATAACTGATTAATTACAAAGAAGAAAATAGTTAATATTACAGTGGAGAAACCTGGCAAACCCCTCCTTAACCAACGGATCACAGTTAACACCACTAATAATGAGATATATCAGCAGAGACTCCCATTAATATAATGAATAAACAAGGGCACAACTTCAGTTCTGTGGTATTCTTGACAAAAAAAGAAAAACTTGCATTTAATCACAGGATACTCACATAAACCCAAACTGAGGGGCATGCTACAAAATTACAGGCCAGTATTCTCCTGAAGTGTCAAGGTCATGAAAGACTTAAAAATGCTGAGGAACTGTGCTATGTTAGAGAAGAGACAGGATAACTAAATGCAATTTGTGATCCTAGCTTGGATCCTGGATCAGAAAACGGAGATCAGTGGGTCAACTGATACAATATTAATAAGGTCTGCATATTCATTAACAGTACGGTATTGGTTAATTTTCTGTTTTTGGTTATTATACTGTGGCTATGAAACATACTGGCATTTGGGGAAGCAGGGTGAAGGATAGAGAGGAGAAAGTTCTGTATTGTTTTTGCAACCTAAAGACTAAAATTATTTCTGGAGGGAAGAATAAAAATCCAAACTGCCGAACTGTATACTAAAATGCAACACGTTAAAACATCCAAGAACATGAAAGAAAACCAGGTAACACATTTTAACAAATGATCTTCCTACTTTCTCCCCAGGTTCAGAACATTTGTTTATTCTTACTAATTCACTTACCAAAAACTGGGCACTATGTAGATTCCAGGTGCTATGTAGATTCCTCCTCCTCTCCCTTACTCAATTTGGTCTCTACCTCTTGAATATTGAGATTATGGTAACTATTTTTCCTAATTATAATCGAATTATAATACTTAAAACTATTTACATATTCCATAGAGTTAGTTCCATGAGACTGTTATGTGGAACAAAAGGAATTTCAAAAAATCCTTGCAGGGAAAAAAAGAAACCATCTGATAAATCCAATGATATTTTTACATGCCTCAAAATGCCAAAGTGTTCAAATCCATTAAAAATATTACTAACCAAAGAATGCTAAAAGCCAGAGACTTCAACAATGGGTGTATGTCATTTTGTCCATTATGCTTATATTTTGCATTTCAAAGGCCCTTCCCTTATATCCATTCCTTAAGGTTGCCATAACAAAGTACCATAAACTGCACATCTTTAAACAACATAAATTTATTATTTCACATTCCGGAGACTAGAAGTCCAAAATCAAGATGCTGGTAAGGCCATGTTCCCTTTGGTAGCTTCTAGGGGAGACTCCTTCCTTGCCTCTTCCAGCTTCTGATAGCCTAAGGTATTTCTTGGTTTGCTTTATGTATAACTCCAATCTCTGCCTCCATCTTCAAATGGTTGTCTTCCCCCATGTCTGTGTGTTTCTGTGTCTTCACATGTCTCCGTTTTCTCTTTTTATAGGAATACCAGTCTACTAGATTGGGGCCCACCCTGAGAATGACTTCATGTTAACTTAATTATATCTGTAAAGACCCTATTTCCAAATATGGGCACATTCACAGGACATCCTAAGTGCTAAACAGAAGGGTAAATAAATTAGATGAAAGCCTGGTCTTTAAGAAGATGGTATTTCTAGTTCATAAAATCAGACAATAAATGAAAGAATATACATGACAGATTTCAGATTGTAAGAAGTGGTATGAGGTTATAAAGTACTTTAAAAGGAGGTCTCAGAAAGACTCTAAGGCAGTAATACTGGAGTGACTTGAAGGATGTACAAGTGTAATGGCCAAGGTAGCAGGTTGAGGTAGAGATTATTCTTGATAATGAAGGCTATTTGTTTACTTAAGTAATCCGGCCATGTGCCAATGGTGCAGAAAGCTTACAATTTATTACATATAACAACTTGGAAATTATGTGACTCAAAGAATTTCTTTTCTTTACTTAAAGAGAATCTTCTATCAAATTTTGCACATCTGGGGCACCTGGGTGTCTCAGTCAGTTAAGCATCTGCTTTCGGCTCAGGTCTGGAGCCCTGCATCAGGCTCCCTGCTCCATGGGGAGCCTGCTTCTCCTGTTACCTCTGCCTCTCTGTCTCTCATGAATAAATAAAATCTTTTAAAAGAAATTCTTTGTACATCTAAATGTTAGGCCCTTCATTGTTATATTATGCCAATTTATTGTAGATAATTTAAATTTGGATAGCCCATAATCCTATCAGTTTGCTGATCACAAACCATAGTTACAAATGACACTAACTTAGTAATTGTAAGCTAAGTCAAGATAATGTACTGTTATGATATGAAACCATAGATTATACAGTTGTATATTTACTCTGAAGTAAATACTATGCTCACAATTAGGAGAAAATTAACCTGAGGGAGAAAAAAACTTACAAGGAGGTTGAAGCATTCCAACAGAAAGCTCCTCAGAATCCCACTAATTATAAAATTGAGGGTACAGCAGAAAGTTAGGTGATGTGTATGTATAAAAGTCTCAGAACAATCCTAACTATATACTTTTATCACTACTCACTGAAGCACCATGCCTGCCAGTTGTCCTAGGCAATCATCTTGATTAAATATACTCCAGGGATGACTCTGGTCAGGTTTCTTCTCTTTATTTCTTTAGCATTCCCCAATGCCAAGCTTACTACCACCTATGATAGTGATTCAGGAAGTTAGTGAAGGTACAAAAACTGCAGTACTAGGACAAAATTCTAGGATATTGTCACTGTTATAGCTTAATAAAGTTTAACACAATGATCAGGTTTAATGCACGCTGTTATATTTCATTACCAGTTTACCAGACTCATTTCTTACAAGCAGGAAATATTTCAGTCACATGCTCTTATTAAACATTAGGTATTGCAGAGACTACAGAAAAACCTCTACTAACTAGAATCTGCAGAGTATGAATTATTTCATGTGTAAGTATCTAGGAAAACTGATATTTTACATTAATTCCCAAAACACTTAAGCATACTGAAAGGCAAACCTAAATTATACTAAAGTATCCCTTGATTTCACTGTTCAGAGGAACACTGTTGTATCTCCCCACCTCCAAAAGGGCTATAAGGGATATTCTTTTATGAGAAAGCAAGGTGTTACTTAGAACAATCTAGTGAAAGGCTAAACATATGAAGGTAGGTTTTTTTGGTGCTAGTATGTACTTTCTTCTCCAACTACCCCCACCCACATGCTCTATCATAGGTAAAATGGTGAGTTTTGTTGTCTTCAGCTCTAATTTCCTGTGCTCATACCACTCCCTACCTCCATTTCACCTGTATTTCCCTCTTCTTGCATTGTTCTGTATCTCTTTTAACATTTCAAATGTTATAGTCACAGAATAAACTGATAAATCTTAAGAAGTTTCCTAGAATTTTACTGACTATGGCATTCATGGCACTTACTTACAAAATTGCCCTGTTTTATATTTACACATCACTATTTTGAACTTTATGGTAAGCGAAAGGTCTGCAGACATCTTCATAAAGAAAAATCTTAGCCATCTCAAACACAGCTGAAAACTAAGACAAATATTATCCCACACTCTGAATTCTTTTAGTTATCCACCATCTCTCCTAAACTATTACCACTCCCACTCTCTATCTGCATACCTTCTAATCTTCCTCACCAGTGTCATCTACTCGTACTTCCTGACCACCTAGCACTGCTCTTCACATTCACTGAAGACGTCTGCATCTTGGTCAGATTTCTGTCCTACCATATGTCCTACCACCATGGGAAACACCTAAAACCCAAGTCTCAAGACTCCTGAACCTTATCAATTCTGAAGACTTCACACAGTCTTTGGACTTCATCTATGAACTTTCACAGCCAAACACTTCACCGATCTGACACCATCTTCCAATATGTGTAACTTTCTTGTGCCCATATAATCCCTGTATCTGCTCCTCAATTTCATACACTCCTTACATTGTCCACTTGTCCCTTTGTCATGTCCTTTCCTTAGTAAGCATATTATTCATGTATATGTACATGAATAATCTCCTAAATCACTTCCTCACCAACACACTTTACCCCTAGGTTCTTCTGTAAGGCTTGTCATGTAAAAGTCTAAGCCTAAAATAACCCTCACGAACTATCTACTCTTAAACAATCAAGAGACTGAGTGGTGTCGGAAAAAGGATCAAAGAGACATGAAAATTTATACTACTCTAAATTCTGATCTCCAATTTCAGGTGGATTCTTAATCTTCTAAAGCAATCTTTTTATTTATCTATGATGGACTCCCACTCCCTTTCTCTTCAACAACTATTACAAATTTTCACTAATCTTAAGACCACTCTTAACCCAAGCTCAAGAGCATGCCACTCTTGAGCTTGGGTTACAGAGTTCTTAAGACCCTTTCCTAAGACCAACCTCCACCCTCCCTGAAGTTTTATTTAAAAAAAAAAAAAGTCATTAGTTATGAACTATCTGCTCAACTTTTTGCCTCTCCCTCACTTATTCTTTGTCCTTCAATGTTATCACAATAAATAAGATATCCTTCCTCTTGTTCTTGTTCCATCCCCCCATGTCAAAATTTCATTTTCCACTATCTCTTTCCACAAGCCTACAAACCATTCAAGTGTCCCCTATCACATAAAACATAAAGACTGTAGCCCCCTATCCTTGTCAGTACCACACTCCATGTTTTCCTTCCTGGAAAGGCAGATTTTCTCATTCCCTCCCCTAGTTTAAAATAATCTTGGGGCACTTGGGTGGCTCAATCAGTTAAACATCCAGCTTAGGTCATGAGATTGAGCCCCTCATCAGGCTCCATGCTGGGCATTAAGCCTGCTTAGGAGTCTCTCTCTCCCTGACCCTCTGCCCAAACCCTTCCCTCAGCTTGTGTGCTCTCTCTCTCAAAAAATACTGTAAAATTTAAAAATCTTATTTTACTTCTAATTCTCTGCTGAAACTACCTTTACAAGAAAATCACTAGGAAATATTTTATGGTATTATAAAACTATTATTGATGCTTTTAGGTTTCTTGAAGTTACTATCTTTTATAGATACCAACTAAATTATTTACATATGAAATGGTATGATGTCAATTTGCTTCAAATGAATAAAGAACTGGAAGTGTACTCATGAAAAAATGCTCAGTTTATAAATACTGAAGCTGGGTAATAGTTACATAGTGGTTCACTACACAGTTCCATCTACCTCTGCATATGCTTGAAATCTGCCTTAACAATACATGCATGATAATAAAAAACAGATCTCTACCTTTATCACAGTATCCCTTTAAACTATACCATGGTTTGTTTCTACATTGTAAGATATGTTTATTAAATTATAATTGATATACAATTTTCTATTAGTTTCAGGCTTACAGTATATTGACTCATCAATTCTATATGTTACTCAAAGCTCACCACAGTAAGTACAGTCACCATAAAACATTATTACAGTATTATGGACTATATTTCCTATGCCGTACTTCTCATCTCCATAACTCATTTTTTAAAGATCTATTTACTTATTTAACGGGGAGGGTAGACTTCCCACTGAGTGCAGAGCCTGAGAGGACTCCATCCCAGGTCCCAGAGATCATGACCTGAGCTGAAGGCAGATACCTAACCGACTAAACCACCCAGGCACCCATAATTCATTTATTTTATAACTGGAATTTTGTACCTCTTAATCCCTTTCAATTATTTCACCCACTTCCCTACCCGCCTCCCTCTGGCAACCACAAGTACTCTATATTTAAGAATCTGTTTGTTTGTAGACCATATTTTTTAACCCTCTGAAGTCACTAAGTCACCTGGGTTGGGGAAGCAGGCCCCTCTTCCAACCTCCCAAATATTCTCCAACATTTGCCCTGGCAACATAATGGGATTTGGATGTAATGAACTCTTTAGGTATGTTAGGCAGTTAAAAAGGTTGTTGATGTGGGGCACGTAGCTGGCTCAGTTGTTGGAGCATGCCACTCTTGAGCTTGGGTTACAGAGTTCAAGCCCCACACTGCATACAGAGATTACTTTTGTTAAAAAGGTTGTTAATGCTAACTTGTAAAGTAATTAAACTGCAAAATCTTTTTTTCAGATATGGTTTTACTACTGCTTCATATGTACATTTTTTAGCTGCAAAATTAAGACTTTTTTCATAAAATGCCATCAACTGAGTTTTTCCTCTGAATAGTACCTCACCTCCCTTCAAAAAAATAATTCAATAAAATAAATTTAAAATTATGTATTTTTTTAAAAAATATTTTATTTATTTATTTGGCAGAGAGATCTCAAGTAGGCAGAGAGGCAGGCAGAGAGAGAGGAGGAAGCAGGCTCCCCGCCGAGCAGAAAGCCCAAATGCGGGACTCGATCCCAGGACCCTGAGATCATGACCCGAGCCGAAGGCAGAGGCTTAACCCACTGAGCCACCCAGGTGCCCCAAAATTATGTATTTTTAATTGTTCATCTTGCTATCTTGTCATAGAAGCTAGAAAATCAGAAACCCTGAGATCACCCTTGACTCTCTTGAATTTTGCCCACTTTTAACCAATAAAATGCACCTTAAAATCTATCCCTTCCTCTCTAATCCTACTCACACTGCACTAATAAAGGCTCCCAGTATTCCATAATCTCCTTGTCTTGTTTCCCTCCATTCAATCCTCCATCCTATAACCTGACTTGATTATTTGAAATATTAATCAACAAGATCCCTGTTTAAAATATTTCAAATAGCTCCCCATTACTTCTAGAATAAAATTCAAGTTCCTAAACACAGGAAGCAAAAATCTTAACAATCTGGCTCTTCCTAGCCTTACTTCCAGTCTCTCCCTAATATTTTATTTATGTCTCTGGTAATGCCTAACCACTTGTAGTTCACTGTAAGCACCTTTCTATTTCATATCTGATTCATGCCTTTGCTCAAACTATTTTGCCCAAACTATTTCCTCCAGTATAAAAGACCAAACTGGTAACCCTTAGCCTTGAACTGGATGAGGTAGATCAAAAAGTGCCATTGAAAGCAATAGATTTCAAATTGTACACATGAGAGAATGGTGGAAGAACACAGGAGGAGGAAAGAAAAAGGACGAAGAATAAAGAATTGGGGAAGGAAGCACCTCTGCAGGAGAAAGGGTGAAGATAGTAGGCTCATTCTTAGAAGAAGTTAACCGTGGACCATTCAGTCAGAAATGTCCAACACAAAAATAATCTGGGTAGAAAGTCTGGAGACCTGTTCATTTATCAAGCCCAAACCTGAGTGCCATATCTCCAATGGTACCTGACGTACCTCCCAAAAATCCAGAGCTCTACGTAAACCAATGGGCATGGAACATGGAAATCCAGCATTTCAGAAAAAAAAGTAACACTGTAAGTCAAGTGAGTGAATGATTTAGAACAAAGGAAAAAGGATTGATAAGTATACCCTTGCTTAACCAAGGAAAATGTCACAGATAGAAGAAAATTTCAGTTAAGGATCTTCTTGTGCCTAAAAGCAATAAAAGATCTTAAGGTTAGACTTCATTAAAAATTAAATTTCTGCACATCAAAACAAACAAGCAAGATAAAACTACCAAAAAAAAAAAAAAACCAAAGTGTTAACATTTGAGTAAGTCATAACTTATAAAACCACTGAAACAAACAAAAATTGATGAAAGACAAAGATACAGAGGAAAAATGACTAAAGTGCTTATAGAAAAATTCTTGATTATCACCAGTGAAATACAATATACCATTTCATTATTGCTTTATTGCATTTCTTTGTTCAATAGTGAAGTTAAGCATTTTTCCCTCAAGAACTCACCATAAGTGGTAATAATAATGGCAAGGTAAAATGAGATTGACACCCTTGTATTTCTGGTGTTACTTAGTGTTAAGAAACTTTAAACTCATTCCACAAAGCTGGGAACAATACAAATATGGCCATTCTCACTGCTACCATTTAACATAACAGTAAAGGTCTTTGTCAATACTATGAGAAAAAAGATGGAGGAGAGGGAAAGGAAGGTAGAGGAACTAGAAGAGACCATTATCATCTACACAGAAATATTATCAGAATCTACCACAATGAGAAAAAGTTCGGCTACACTGCCAGACAAAAGTTTAACAGAAAAATCCATAACATTTCCCAAACAGCAATAATCAATTAGAAAATAAAATGAACACCATTCACAACAGCAACGAAACCATATACTTAAACAGAATTTCTAACCTCAGCATTATTAACATTGAGCTGGATAACTGGAGGCTAGTCTACGCACTACAGGATGTTTAGCAACATCCCTGGCTTCCACCCACTAGATGCAATAGCATCTCCCAAGCTCTGACAACCAAAAGTATCTTTAGACAATATCAAATCCAAAACATCAAATTTTGTCCCCACCCCGAGACAAAATTAAAAACTAGTGATTAAGAATTAGTGATCAGGGGCGCCTGGGTGGCTCAGTGGTTAAGCCGCTGCCTTCGGCTCAGGTCATGATCTCAGGGTCCTGGGATCGAGTCCCGCATCGGGCTCTCTGCTCAGCGGGGAGCCTGCTTCCTCCTCTCTCTCTCTCTCTGCCTGCCTCTCTGCCTACTTGTGATTTCTCTCTGTCAAATAAATAAATAAAATCTTAAAAAAAAAAAAAGAATTAGTGATCAAGAATGAGTACCATGAAGAAACAAAAGACAATCTAATTTCACTAAAATACATAGAAAGTTTTGGTCGACAGAGAGCTATTCCATGCTGTTGGATGGGACAACTTATGATGTGATTTCTCCCTCAAATGCATCGATTCAATGCAATTCCATTCTATATTTCAGCTGGATTTTTTAACTTGGTAACAGTAACCTACTTATAAAGCATTTACTGTGTGCCCCTGCCACTATTCTAACATTATACATATATTCAAAAAGGCAGGAAAACTCCTAACTTCATTTTACAAATTACAAAACTGAGGCAACCTATGCAAAGCCCAGGGTTACACAATTACCAACAACAGAGCCAGGATTCAACTCCAAGCTGACTGGATCCAGAGTACATGCTCTTAACCACTTCACTGTTCTACTTGACAAAACACTGCAATGATACAAGCCTGGAAAGATTGAAAAGAAGTTACTGGAGAACAGTTACACTTCTGGAACCTGGAGGTAAGCAGTAAGATGGAAAAAATTTCTGCCTACCTTTCCTACAAATTTTGATAGGACACACCATACTGGTATTGGGAGTTATCTGTAGTAGAAATAAAAGAATCCTCATATACCCCTACTGGGAGTAAAGACTGGTACAACTATTCAGAAGAGTAATATGGCAGTATTTAGTGAAACTGGATATATATATTTATGTATATATACATATATATATATAAATATCTAACTCAGTTGGATAATACATATCCATGAAGGGATGATATGAGGATGCTCTTATTCAGAACGGTCTATAATACAGGAAGCTGGAGGCATCACAGTGTTCATTACTGCATGGGGGTAATGGCTCAGTGAAATATGGCAGATGCATACTATGGAATACTAATGCACACTATGGAAGCCATTAGATTCAATGAACAAGAACTTGAAAAAAAATGCACACAACATATTTTATAGGAATGCATAAAAATAAATGTATATATATATCAAACGTATTAAATGAATACATATGGGAGAAGATAAAAAAGAGTGGATAATGCAGATAAAAAATAAAATGAAAGCAACATCTTGAACGAGTCAAGAATTACCATGTTTGGGCGCCTTCATGGCTCAGTGTGTTAAGCCTCTGCCTTCGGCAAAGATCACGATCTCTGGGTCCTGAAATCGAGCCTCACATCGGGCTCTCTGCACAGCAGGGAGCCTGTTTCCCCAGCCTTCTCTCTGCCTGCCTCTCTGCCTACTTAAGATTTGTCTGTTAAATAAATAAAAAATCTTTAAAAAAATAAAAACAAAAATAATTACCATGTTTTATGAACTAAGGACAAGATTAATTCAACCCTCTGCACCTGAATTCCAACAATTAAATTTTTTTTAAAGATTTTATTTATCTATTTGATAGAGACACAGTGAGAGAGGGAACACAAGCAAGGTGAGTGGGAGAGGGAGAAGCAGGCTTCCCGCCAAGCAGGGAGCCCGATGTGGGGCTCGATCCCAGGACCTTGGGACTGTGACCTGAGCTGAAGGTAGACACTTAACGACTGAGCCACCCAGGCACCCCAACAATTAAATTTTTAAGAAACTTCAAAGTCAAAAATATTAAAAGTTCATCTACAAACCAAATAACACATATTGAAACCCTTAAAATTCTATAATCTTTGATTCAGTGATTGCTATCATTCTACCCTAAAATTTAAAAAAAAGTAAACATA
Organism: Mustela putorius furo; assembly: GCF_011764305.1. Taxonomy (NCBI): domain Eukaryota; kingdom Metazoa; phylum Chordata; class Mammalia; order Carnivora; family Mustelidae; genus Mustela; species Mustela putorius. Next base: position 105,015,529 of record NW_025421987.1, on the reverse strand, counting down.
TTTACATGTAGTAAAGGTATTTAACTATCCTGAACTAGAAAAACAACAAAGAAAACCTTGAAAAAAACTAAGACCTACAAATGGAGAGTATTTACTTAAGAAATATATTTATATATCACTAAAAACAATATTTATAGAAAATTAATGAGCTGTTTAAAAAGGAAAACATGTAAAGGATGGCCTCTACTATATAAGTTTTATATATGCTCATATGCACAAAAAGATTGAAAAGGAAATGTCACAGCTGACAGCAGTAACCTATGAATTACAGATTTATATGTGACTTTCTCTACTTTTCTTTATATATCCTGATAAATATAAAATGCAACCACTATCAATAATTACATAAGGAAAAGACTAATTCACTACCAGAACTGCCTAAGACAGACCAGGACCTATAGTCACCAGGCATTTAAAAACAAAATTATTTTTAAAAATATTTCCAAAGGTCACAGTGAGGATGAACCTAGATTTTAGTGTCTAGAAGGTGTTTAATGAACTTCTAAAGTGTTCTATCAAAATAGAATTGAAGGTATTCTATACTTATATATGTAGTCTATTATGAAAAGTTTATCTTTACTATTCCAAAGTATTTCCTTAATAAAGAAAATAATAAATCAAAGGTAATTTAGGGTGTTATTAAGTGCTGATTAATTTTTTATCACCAGTTATTTTTGCTAGCAAAATCAGAAAATCTAATAGAATTATACACACTAATAGCTATAACTTATTTGGTGTATCAGTTTCAACACTATCACCATAATCAATATTTCTTAAGCCCTAATATAAATTAGAAACAGCAGATACTTAAAATAGTCTACATGCCCTAGTCCTATTTCCTATGCTTGCTGAACTGGCCAGCTGACATGCGTTTTACAAAGTAAACTCACTCTAACGTGATGTTAATTTACTATTTTAATGCATTTAATCTAAACTTTAAACTTCATAAGTTTAATTACAGTTGATGTTATTTAACTGCCAAAATAAGTACCACAGTTACAAAGGAGGTGGTAGATACTGATGAAAAGTCCATCATTTAACAAGACACATATTACTATGTCATTTTGCATGGCTCTTATTAATTTTTACAATGGCAATTCTCAATTAGACTTCATTTTACTCACTTTATAGGCCTCAAAATCCAAAGTACATACCACTACAACCCCTTTTCACACCATTCACACATGCCTAAAGAGAGGCAGGTTCATGAGACTACCTTAAGAATTCAAGTCAGAGCAGACTCTAACTCACATAACCAGAGTGAATTTAGACATGATTCCTGAGTTTATCATTCTTTCTGACCCTGCACAATTAACAACCTTCTCATGCTTCAATCTAATTAACTCCTCTGAGGTAGGTGCTAGAGAGGGTAGAATACAAAATGTAACTGGAAGCTATTGAGAACATTTCTTTAAACAATAGTAAAATGAAAAGAAGTAACAGCACAAGCTTTCAACATTCTTCCAAGGGTTCAGAAAATTATTTTTTCTAAAAATTTGTTCTCTCTCACCTTCATTATTCATAAAACTACTTCCAGTACAGTTGTGTAAAACAGTAATATAAGTGTTAAATTTTCAGGTGCTTTCAGTTAAACTTCAAAAGGTTTAAGGGGATTCCTTCAAAACCCTCTTTCATTTGCTCAATTCTCTTCTCAAGCATATTAGACTCCATTAACAGCCAATCATGTAAGCTGAGCTGCAAGTGACCCGAGAGTTGCCATAGCAACAGCTGCTTTCCGAAATACGTGTTATGCATTTTAAAAGCTCTCACAGAGAGAATACCACATCTATCAATTAACAACCAAAGCTCAACATAGCATATTACTCAAATGAAACAAAAAACTCAACTACCATAACAGGGCAACTACTTCATAACAAAAGGGATATTTGATATTCTTGAACCAAGTGCTACTGCAGTTGTAAATTTCAAAACCAAACCTACAATTAATAACAGAATGATTGAATACCACGTTTAGTAATGCACAAAACTGATACAGTAAAGAAGAATGATCAGAACTACATTCGGCAATGGACCATCAAGAGTAATGAATAAACGACCATATGCTGTAATAAACTGCCAAATTTTCATGCAATTTTACTAATGAAAAAGTTGGCCCTAAATGTGGTAGACCAAAATGTTTTTCAACATACATATGGTGTGTGCCTGTGTGTGTGCATGTGTGTGTGTCAAACACATATTTCACAGGTAATGAAAAGATGTAGAGACAAGTATGAAACACAAAATTCTACTTTTTTCAAGAAAAATCATCATTTTAGCAATTTATCAGAGATAGACATCTCTCTTCTTCTAAGATTATCCTGGGAGAATTCCTTCTCATAAAGATATGGAACAGTTAGACAGGCTTAACCAAGTCATTTGAACAGTGTGCAATTCTGCAATAAAAAACCTTCCAAAAAACACCTTGTCTCTGTAAAGTAACCTCAATTAGTACTAAATGAATGTCCACAATTAAAGGGTAAAGTAGTAAACAAAACTAAGCAGTCTTGAGAAATCTTTTTCTTAAACTATACTCAAATATCTAATATCGAATATCATGTAAGTAAATGCATAAAAAATATTACTAGAGTGTTGTGTGATTCAGAAGAAATTGCTACAAACAGCATTACTAGATAAAACATACTGAAATGGCTACTAACCTATGTAATACTCAAGAGCTGGAAAGGAAAATATTTCCACTAATAAACTTCTTTTTAAAGAAACAACAAACATAAGATACTGTTTCTTATCTATTTTAACTTCAAATTTTTTTTAAAGATTTTTTATTTCTTTATTTGACAAAGATCACAAGTAGGCAGAGAGGCAGGCAGAAAGAGAGGAGGAAGCAGGCTTCCTGCCAAGCAGAGAGCCCGATGCGGAGCTCGATCCCAGGACCCTGGGATCATGACCTGAGCCGAAGGCGGAGGCTTTAACCCACTGAGCCACCCAGGCACCCCTTAACTTCAAATTTTTTATAACTTCAAAGGAAGGATTAAAAAAAACTGAGTACTACTCCTCTAAACTAAAGCAGAAATTCAGAAAATAAGGTATAACACGGATGAAAGACAGAAATTGATTGAAAGGCTGTTAAGTGAGAGAACTAGCAACAAGTCACCATAGCAATAATCAGGTATGGCGCCTAAGTCCTCCAAACAACCACAGAAGGCCCAAAGACTTAAGTATTATTATATTAATGAAGTATTTTTTTTAACCTAGGTATTTCCTTTGTCCTAAATTCTAGTCCATCTCTAGACTTAAAGTACATAGTAAATTCTTCTTGTCCATATAAAAATCTCACCTTTTATTTCAACCCCACATTCCTAATACTTATACAAACTCTAAACACAGCCAAACACTGAATTCAAAATTCTCACAAAATGTTAACACTACTAACAGCTAAGTACAACTAAGCAACCTGCACGTGTTAATTCATGGATTATTCACAATATCCCTTATTTTCTCCACTTTAAAGATGGTGAAACTGAGACACAGAAAACATACCCAAGGTATTATGGCCAGTAAGTTGTAGTACGATCAAATGTTCTAACCCATTCTAACTATATATGCCTTTCCATTAACTATTATCTATGAAGCCCATGTTAAGTGAATATACTTTGCAATCTCCAATGCTTCATCCCAACAAACTCATGTTTCTCTAGTTACATCTCACCATTAGCATAGCCAATTCCTTCTTGGACCAATATCCTAGCTTAATAATTCCAGCAAAACAAAGAAGAATTATTTTTTAATGAAAATCAAGTAGGTTGAAAACAAAGGAACAACTAGCTCACCTATGAAGCTGAATGAAAAATGTTCCAGAGGAGAAAATATATGTGATTTTCATTTTAAGCAAAAGGATATATATGTGTATGGATGAGTATGGCTATGATGTTGATATAGACAAATAACAATTATAAATGCTTCCTACATGATAAGCACTGTCCTAAGAACTTTCTTCACATGCCCTAACATTTAATTCTTACAACCCTATGAAGTCCATACAGTTATCCTTGCTTTACAATAAGCAAACAGCTACAGAGAAATGAGGTAATTTGCCTAACAGCAAAGAGCTAGTAAGTGAAAGAACTGAAATTCAAAAGACCTCTGACAGCATGACCAGGAAAACCTTCACATAACCATGACCAAACCAATTAGAAGAAAGGAACAGAGGAATTAGATTTTACATGTAACTAGATATATGTCATACAGGAGTCAACATACTATAATCATTCCTAAAAATAATCATGGCTATGCATGTACTTTAGTAATAAAAAACTTTAGAAAAACAGGAAAACAAAATAAAACACTTGAGAACTGCTAAATACCTACAGAACTCCCAATTCAAGATAGCAGACTGAGCACACGAATGTCTTTTCTCCCACTCCTGGTATTCAGGTAACAACAGAAAGTTTTTTTGTTCTATTTTTAACAAACTCAGAAGAAAAACAATTCGAATCATAAACATATGAGAGAAAAAGCGTTCTATCAACAGATGAGAAATTTGGGGTAACACCTTGAAAATACAATGAATGAGACCAGATCAAGAAAAAGTGACTAGAGGAAGAGGAAGCAAGACAGCGGAAGAGTACCAGACTAAAATATCATCAGGTCCCAGGAGTTCAGCTAGACATTTATCAAATCATTCTGAACACCTAAAAACCCAACATGCGACAGAAGAAAAGAACAGCAATTCTACCAACAAAAAATCCGCCACTTTCTAGAAGGTAGGACAGGCAGAGAAGTGAATCCCAAGCAAGGAAAGATAGACTGCAGGCGGAGGGGCCGGCTCCCAGCAAGCACCAAAGCATCAGACGACAAAATCAGAACTTTTAGAGGTCTGCTCCACTGAGGGACATAGCTCCAGAGGTTAAGCATGGGTGGAGCCCTCATGGGGACAGTGTGGTCTCAGGACATGCAGTGTCACATAAAGGGGGTTTCGGAGTGTGGCAGAGCTGCCGGGTATTGGAGCAGGGAAGCCGGCTACAGAGATGGAGCTGAGGAGTGGGCTCTCAGCTAGGGGTTACCTTAAACCTTTGATCCAAGGCACAGTCGGAACAATGCTCTTCAAGCAGGGCCCCCCAAGTGGCAACTCCAGAGAGACCCTCTCCTTACTCCTCCAAGAGGAGCAGCTCGGGAGCATGCAGCAAAAATCTGGTGGTTTGGAGACTCTAAACGGGACCACGCGCCAGAGAGAGAAACGTTCAGTCACAGGCCAGGTGAGCATGGAGTGCTGCCAGAGACCAGGGAGATGAGAGCAATTGACTGCTTTTCTCTGACAGCAAAATGAGGAGTGAGAGTCCAAGCTCTCGGCTCCTCAGGCAGGAGATTTGAGGCCACCATCATGACTCCCATCCTCGAAAGCCCTACAAAAAACATTCAGGGAACAAAAGCTCCCAAGAGAAAACCCCAGCAGATTACTTACCCTACCCCCTGGCAAGGAGAGTGCAATTATGCCTCAGAAAAAGGCGTTTGAGAATCATTGCAAGAGGCTCCCTCCAAAAGTTCAGCAAGAATATTCAGCCAAGACCAAGATTACCAATCAATGAGAATGGTGGAACTCCAGAGCTAGGGAAAAGCAACACATAGAATTCATGGCATTATCCCATGATACTTTACTATTTCAAAGTTAAATTATTTTATTTTCTTTTATTCTACTTGAACTTTTAATCTTTAAATATTTTATAACTCTTTTATCTTATGAAAATCTATTTTTAAAATGTGTTTAAAATCTTATAGTAATATTTTAAGCCTTCATTGAATTTAATCTTATTTTTTGAATACATATACAGTTTTCCCTTAAAATTGTGGGATGAAATTTTGACTAACAGATCAAAAAAACGCTAAGTATGACATGTGGCATTATTCTAGTATCCACTCTGATCACAGTCTCCATTTAATTTCCTTTTTCCAAAACTTATCCTATCAATTCCTTTTTCAAAAACTTTTAAAATTTTCATCGTTACACTCATTCCATTCTTTCATCATGTTTACCCTTCTGATTTGGTTAGCATAGATTTTTCTGGGATCTTTGCCACCCTTTTCGAATTTTATTCTCTCGTTCAACTATTCTTATCTGGATAAAATACGGAAAAAATCACCACAAAAAAAAAAAAAAAAGAGGCAGAACCAATAGCTAGGGACTTAATCAATACGGACACTGGTAATATGTCAGATCTAGAGTTCAGAATAATGATTCTCAAGGTGCTAGCTGGACTCAAAAAAGGCATGGAAGATTATCAGAGGCACAATGTCTGGAGAAATAAAAGCCCTTTCTAGAGAAATAAAAGAACTGTAATCTAACCAAGCTGAAATTTTAAAAGCTATTAATGATGTGCAATCAAAAATGGAGGCTCTAACTGCTAGGACAAACGAGGCAGAAGAGAGAATTAGTGATATAGAAGAGCAAATGATGGAGAATAAAGAAGCTGAGCAAAAGAGAGACAAACAACTACTGGACCACGAGGGGAGAATATCCAGAGATAAGTGATACCATAAGACAAAACAGTATTAGAATAACAGGATTCCTGAAGAAGGGGGGGAGGGGTGCAGAAGGTATACTGGAGTGAATTATAGTGGAGAATTTCCCTAATATGGAAAAGGAACATCAAAATCCAGGGGGTGCAGAGAACCGCCCCTCAAAATTAGTAAAAATAGGTCCATACCCCATCATCTAACAGTAAAACTTACAAGTCTCAGTGACAAAGAGAGAATCCAGAAAGCAGCTCAGGACAAGAAGTCTATAACATACAATGGCAGAAATATTAGATTGGCAGCAGACCTATCCACAGAGACCTGGCAGGCCAGAAAGGACTGGCATGATATATTCAGAGGAATAACGAGAAAAATATCCAGCCAAGGATACTATATCCAGGAAGGGTGTCACTGAAATTGAAGAGATAAAAAGCTTCCAGGACAAACAAAAATTAAGAAAATTTGCAAACATCAAACCAGCCATATAGAAAATATTGAAAGGGGTCCTCTAAGCAAAGAAAGAGCCTAAAAGTAACAGACCAAAAAGGAATGGAGACAATATACAGTAACGGTCACCTTACAGGCAATACAATGGCACTAAATTCACATCCCTCAATAGTTACCCTGAATGTGAATGGGATAAATGCCCCAATCAAAAGACACAGGGTATCAGAATGTATTAAAAAAACAAGACTCATCCATATGCTGTCTACGAGAAACTCATTTTAGACCCAAGGACACCTCCATCTGAAAGTGCGAGGATAGAAAATAATTTACCATGCTAATGGACAACAAAAGAAAGCTGGGGTGGCAATCCTAATATCAGATAAATTACATGTTAAGCCAAAGACTATAACAAGAGATGAGGAAGGACACCCTATCATACTTAAAGGGTCTGTTCAACAAGAAGATGTAACAGTTTTAAATGTCTATGCCCCTAACCTGGGAGTGGCCAATTATATAAACCAATTAATAACAAAATCAAAGAAACACATTGACAATAATACACTAACAGTAGGGGACTTTAACACCTCCCTCACAGAAACGGACAGATCATCTAAGCAAAAAAGATCAACAAGGAAATAAAGGCTTTAAATGACACACTGGACTACACGGACATCACAGAGATATTCAGAACACTCCATCCAAAAGCAACAGAATACACATTCTTCTCTAGTGCACATGGGACACGCTTCAGAATAGATCACACCCTGGCTCACAAAATCACGTCTTAACCAGTACCAAAGATGGGATCGTTCCCTGAATATTTTCAGACCACAATGTTCTAGCTCTGAAGCGAGAACTCAATCACAAGAGGAAGGCTGGAAAGAACACAAATACACGGAGGCTAAAGAGCATCCTACTGAGGAATGAATGGGTCAACCAGGAAATTAAAGAACTGAAAAAATTCAGGAAAGAAATGAAAATGAAAACACAACTGTTCAAAATCTTTGGGACACAGCAAAGGCAGTCCTGAGGAAAGTATATAGCGATACAAGCCTTTCTCAAGAAACAAGAAAGCTCTCAAGTACACAACCTAACCCTACACCTAAAGGAGCTGGAGAAAGAACAGTGAAGAAAGCCTAAACCCAGCAGGAGAAGAGAAATAGTCAAGTCAGAACAAAAATCAATGGAACAGAAACCAAAGAACAGTAGAACAAATCAATGACACTAGGAGCTGGTTCTCTCAAAGAATTAGTAAGATTGATAACACACCCCTGGCCAGACTTCTGCAAAAGCAAAGAGAAAGGACCCAAATTAATAAAATCATGAATGAAAGAGGAGAGATCACAACCAACACCAAAGAAATACGAACAATTTTAAGAACGTACTATGAGCAACTATACGCCAGCAAATCTGACAATCTGGAAGAAATGGGTGCATTCCTAGAGACGTATAAACTAACAAAACTGAACAGGAGGAAGACAAAGAAAACCTGAACAGACCCATAACCAGTACAGAAATTGAAGCAGTCATCAAAAATCTCCCAACAAACAAGAGCCCAGGGCCAGACGGCTTCCCGGGGGAATGGTACCAAGCATTTAAAGAAGAACTAATACCTGTTCTCCTAAACTGTTCCAAAAAATGGAAATGGAAGGAAGACTTCCAAACTCGTTCTATGAAGCCAGCACTACCTTGATCCCAAAACCAGACAAAGACCCCACCAAAAAAGAGAATTACAGACCAATATCCTTGATGAACACGGATGCAAAAATTCTCATCAAAATACCAGCCAACAGGCTCCAACAGTACATTAAAAGGATTATTCACCCCGACCAAGTGGGATTTATTCCAGGGCTGCAAGGCTGGTTCAACATCCGCAAGTCAATCAATGTGATACAGTACATTAATAAAAGAAAGAACAAGAACTGTATGATACTCTCAACAGATGCTGAAAAAGCATTTGACAAAGTACAGCATCCCTTCTTGATCAAAACTCTTCAAAGTGTAGGGACAGAGGATACATATCTCAATATCCTCAAAGCCATCTAGGCAAAACCCACGTCAAATATCATTCTCAATGGCGAAAACTGAGAGCTTTTCCCCTAAGGTCAGGAACACGGCAGGAATGTCCACTATCACCACTGCTATTCAACACAGTACTAGAAATCCCAGCCTCAGCAATCAGACAACAAAAAGAAATAAAAGGCGTCTGAATACGCAAGGAAGAAGGCAAACTCTCACTCTTTGCAAACGATACAAGACTTTATGCAGAAAACCCAAAATACTCCACGCCAAAAATGCCAGAACTCATACAGGAATTCACTTACACGTCAGGATATAAAATCAATGCCCAGAAACCAGTTGCATTTCTATACACAAACAACAAGAGAGAAGAAAGAGAAATTAAGCAGTCGATCCCATTTACAATCGCACCCAAAACCATAAGATACCTAGGAATAAACCTAACCAAAGAGGCAAACACTCTGCACTCAGAAAACTATAAAGTACGCATGAAAGAAATGGAGGAAGACACAAAGAAATGGAAAAACGCTCCATGCTCATGAGTTGGAAGAACAAATACTGTGAAAATGTCTATGCTACCTAAAGCAATCTACATGTTTAATGCAATCCCTATCAGAATACCATCCATTTTTTCCAAAGAAAAGGAACAAATAATCCTAAAATTTATATGGAACCAGAAAAGGCCCTGAACAGCCAGAGCAATGTTGACAAAGAAAGCCAAAGTTGGTGGCAACACAATTCCAGACTCCAAGCTCTATTACAAAGCTGTCTTCATCAAGACAGTATGGTACTGGCACAGAAACAGACACATAGATCAATGGAACAGAACAGAGAGCCCAGAAATAGACCCTCAACTCTATGGCGAAATAATCTTTGACAGAGCAGGAAATGGAAATGGAAAAAAGACAGTCTCTTCAACAAAAGGTGTTGGGAAAACCAGACAGCCACATGCAGAAGAATGAAACTGGACCATTTCCTTACACCACACACACAAATTGACTCAAAATGGATGAAAGGCCTCAATGTGAGAACAGGAATCCATCAAAATCCTTGAGGAGAGCCCAGGCAGCAACCTCTTCGACCTCAGCCGCAGCAACTTCTTCCTAGTAATATCGCCAAAGGCAAGGGAAGCAAGGGCAAAATGAACTACTGGGACTTCATCAAGATCAACAGCTTCTGCACAGTAAAGGAAACAGTCAACAAAACCAAAAGACAACTGACAAAATCGGAGAAGATATTCGCAAATGACATAGCAGATAAAGGGCTAGTATCCAAAATCTATAAAGAACTTATCAATCTCAACACCCAAAGAACAAATAACCAATCAAGAAACGGGCAGAAGACATGAACAGACATTTCTACAAAGAAGACATCCAGATGGCAGATGGCCAACAGACACATGAAAAAGTGCTCTGCACCACTCGGTATCAGAGAAATACACATCAAAACCACAAGGAGATACCACCTTACACCAGTCAGAATGGCTAAAATGAACAAGTCAGGAAACGACAGATGCTGGCGTGGATGCAGAGAAAAGGGAACCCTCCTACACTGTTGCTGGGAATGCAGGCTGGTGCAGCCACTCTGGAAAACAGCAAGGCGGTTCCCTCAAAAAGTTGAAAATAGAGCTACCCTACAACCCAGCAATCACACTACTGGAATTTACCCTAAAGATACAAATGTAGTGATCTGAAGGGGTACATACACCGGAATGTTTATAGCAGCAACGTCCACAATAGCAGCAATGTCCACAATAGCCAAACAACGCAAAGAACCTAGATGTCCATCAACAGATGAATGGATAAAGAAGATGTGGTATATATACACAACGGAATACTGTGCAGCCATCAAAAGAAATGAAATCTTGCCATTTGTAACGATGTGGATGGAACTATGGGGTATTATGCTGAGTGAAATAAGTCAATCAGAGGAAGACAATTATCATATGATATCTCTGATATGAGGAATTTGAGGGGAAGGGCAGGGGATTTGGAGAGATAGGGAAGGGAAAAAATGAAACAAGATGGGATAGGCAGGAAGACAACCATAAGAGACTCCTAATCTCACAAAATAAACTGAGGGTTGTTGGGGTGTGGTGATTAGGGAGTGAGTGGTTGGGTTATGGACACTGGACAGGGTATGTGCTATGGTGAGTGATATGAAATGTGTAAGCCTGATGATTCACAGACATGTACCCCTGGGGCAAATAATACATTATGTGTTAATAAAAAGGAAAAGTGACAAAGTAAATTATAACCAATATAGTAGATTGGGTCTTCCCAACAAAGCCAAAGAGAGCCTGTAAGCTTTAAATATAATAAGAGGTGGGGGTGGGATTTCATCAAGGATATAACTACATATATCAGTAATTAAGGAACTGCCTTCCAAATGACTTAGTTAGCTAGGTCTCTCCTCCTTTCCCTGCTTAAAGTGAAAGAGCTGAGAGCAATGGCTGTCAGTCTCAAGATTAAGCTCAAGTAATAATCTAAACTGCTCTTCAATCTGTAGGTTGGAAATGTTTTTGTTGGGTACAACTAGCAATTTAACAATCTGGAATAGAACAGAAAATACAATGTTAGAAATCTGCTCATTTATTAATTCATATATATGCGTGTACTGCATTAACAATGCAAATCATTTTATATTATGGATCACAATTTGTAACGTTAGAAAGCTAAGGATCTAGATACAGTATGCAATTCAGTGGAGGGCTCCTAGGTTGTATGTTGAAGCCTGAAAGAAAAGTAGAATAGCTAGAGACACTAAAGCACTCCCATTCTCCCAAATAAGCCATGATTGGTTTGACAATTATGGGTACATAATGGAATGCCTGCTCCTCAATCAGATAAGCACAATTTTCCCACCTTTCTTTCCATTATTTACCTTCAGGGAGTTTTTTTAGACATATACCCCCCCCTCTCCAAACATATACTTCATGAAATTTTAGTACCACAAATATACTGTGTATCTGTTTGCATACCATATGTGTACCTGTGGCTTATCCATAACAAAAATTTACCCCCCCAACCCATTTTTAGAATGCATGTCTTAGAGTAAATAAACCTACCACATGCCACAGTGTAGAAAGAGACCTAAAAATGAAACAAACCTGCAGCAGACAAACTCATGCCAGTCAGTTACCCTAAACTAACCAACTTAATTTTTTATTAATATGCACAGGCAACCCAGAATTAACAAATCTGAGGAAAAACAGAAGATGAAAACCTACAAAAATAACCAGAGAGGGTAAGCCCAGAATTTTAAAGCTGCAAACTTCAGAGCATTATTCTCAAGCCTTGAAAGCAAGTATTGTTTCCTAGCTGGTCTTTAAAATTACTAGAAACTTGTGACTCCTTTTTTCTATTCTCTCCCTTTTTTTTTTTTTTAGACTATTTATTTATTTATTTGACAGGCAGAGATCACAAGTAGGCAGAGAGGCAGGCAGAGAGAGAGGAGAAAGCAGGCTCCCTGCTGAGCAGGAAGCCCGATGTGGGGCTCGATCCCAGGACGCTGGGATCATGACCTGAGCCGAAGGCAGCGGCCTTAACCCACTGAGCCACCCAGGTGCCCCAATTCTCTCCCTTTTTAAAGCAAATTTTCTGTAACTGTCTTCCTTAAGTTGTCCCACCATTGTATTTTGGGGGGAAATAGTTGCTTTAGCTTCATACGTAAGTCAACAGAAAGTTTCCCCCATAGTTGATTTAGATACAAGACTTGGGACTTAGGATCTGATAAGATTTAGATGAGATTTTTAAACTCTGAATTGATACTGTAATAGGTAAAGACCTTTGGAAACCATGGGGTGGGATGAGATTAATGTATTCTTTATGAGATAAATATGAATCACAGAGGCCTGAGGAGAGTACTGTGGTAGACAAGATGTTGGCCCCACCATGATCTTCACTTTCCACTTTTATTCCTGTGTATGTCTTGTTATATGGGAAAAGAATTGGGAACTTAAAAATAGGGAGATTCGAGGTACCTGGGTGGCTCAGTCAGTTAAGCTGCCTTTGGCTCAGGTCATGATCCCAGGGTCCTGGGATGGACCCCACATCATACTCCTTGCTCAGCGAGGAGCCTGCTTTTGCCCTGCCTGCCCCAGCTTGTGCTTGCTCTCTCCCTCTATGTGTCAAATAAAATTTTAAAATGTTTAAAAAAACAAAAATAAATAGGGAGATTATCATAATTTATACAGGTAATCATATGAGTCCTTTTTTAAAAGTAAAAGAGGAAGGCAGAATTTCAAGGATCAGCAGATGAGGCCAGAGAAATCTGAAGCTTAAGAGAAACTCAACCCTTTATGGCTGATTGAGGGATGAAGGGCACCATATGCCAAAGAATATGAGCGATCTCTAGAAGCTGAGAATGACTCCTCTCCTCATGTTGACAGTGAACAAGGAAATGGCAGCTCAGTCCTGTAACTTCTTAGAAATCAATTCTGCCAACCATCTGAATGATCAAGGAAAGTTTCTCTCCTAAAGTTTCCAAAAAGGAACCAGGCCTACCAACAGATTTCGGCCTTGTGTAAGACTTTAGAGACTCAGCCCAACCCACTGAATTTCTGGCATACAAACATTGAAAGATGCTAAGTTGCAGTAATTTGCTACAATAGTAACAGAAAACTAATACAAGAACTGTTACACCAATTTGCAATCAAAAATCTTAACACAGAGAGCCTAATTAACTTATTCAAGATCATATTCCCAGTAACTGTTGATGCTGGGATTCAATCCCAAGTAGTATGACTTGTTTTTTGAACCCACTAAAGACGACAGTATGAACAAAAGGAACATTTTGAAATAGTTTAGCATCTAGAATAAAATCTGAAGATTTTCCTTAGCAGAGCTAAGACAGATGGATTTACATTCCTCCTTTATAGTTTCAACCAAATCACTTGGTTCACGATTGAATTACACTTAAGTAATTATAATATGGCTAATATTATTGTTGATCTTCAATTTTTAAAGTCAATTTATAGTCAAAGTCCAAATTACAGATATTAAAAATAAACAAAGCCTTGACAAGATGAAAAAAAAAAAAAAAAGATGGGGGAGGGAATATAAAAGAAATGCTAGATACACGAATCCCCTTAAATTTCAGAAAAGTAAGAAAATAGATACTACCTAAAGATGATAATCAGGAAATAATGATTAAGTGAGAATACGGCACAGGTATAAAAAAGAGGATTGGGAGAAAGAAGGTATTGCAATTTTCATTTTGTGCCCTTGTCTGTTTTTTAAAACCATCAACATTATTAGCTATAACTCTTAAAAATGTGAATTTAAAAAAAAAAAAAAAAAACACATACACATGGATGTGTGTCAGGTCAGGTTGTCTGGGAAGTAGAACCAAAATGGAGTTATAAGTATAAGAACTTCTTTGTCAGAAATGCCTATGAAGAATGAAAAGGAGAATTAAGTTGAATAAGCAGAGAAAGCCATCTGGCTGCAATGCAGGTCTGATCACTGTGTCAAGCCTCAGATCACTGCAGCTCTGTATGCCAGCCCAACAGGGGATTCAGATGCAAAGACTGCCCATACAGAAGTCCCAAGTTCAGAAGAAATGGCTACACCCTTAGTATGCTATGCTCAGTTACTGGCAAGGAGCAGCCCAGGAAGAATGTGGCATGGCTCAGTGCAGCACCAAATCCCAAAAGCTCTCTAGCTGGAGTGTATCAGCTAATGATATTCATCAAGGCAGGTTTCCTTCAAGAAACAGGTGCCGTAGAAAGGAATACTCTGCAGCTATTAGAAGTATCTAGCAGAAGTTTTCAACTATGCATCCCATAGGAAGCATAGAGTTCTTCAGAAGAGGTACCTCCAAGGCAGACTCTTTGGGCTAGTGAAGAAAGCCAAACACTGAGGCTTTGTATTTCCATGCTGCCTTCAACCAAGGCAGATCCACATTTATCAGTTTCATTTACCGCATTTCTCCCTAAAATCTGTTTGAACTGAGGACTGTAATGCTTAACAAGAATCCAAAAATCATCTGTCACAAAAAGTAATATTTTTAATGATTTTATTTATTTACCTGACAGACAGTGAGCACAAGCAGGGACAGCAGCAATCAGAGGGAGAGGGAGGAGCAGACTCCTCCTCGCTGAGCAGAAAGCCCAATGCCAGACTTGATCCCAGGACCCTGGGATCATGACCTGGGCCAAAGGCAGATGCTTAACCACTGAACCACCCAGGCACCCCCTCAAAAAGTAACTTTTAAATGAAAAAAGTAACAAACATGTTTACAATTAACTTTCCTGTTTGTGTATAAGCCTGAGCCTGCAACATACACCAAGAAGTTTAAATGGATAAACCTCAAAGTGTTTTAATAATGGCTACCTACTGGTGGTTAAGAGCTTAACCACTTTTTCTTTTTGCTTACTTTTATTTTCTGTACTATTTACAACTCACATTATGAGATTCTGGTAATTGGGAAAATAAAACTCTCTTAAAAATTTACATTAAAAAAAAAAAGGCCAAGACACCTGGGTTGCACAGCTGGTTAAGCCACTGACTCTTGGCAGCTGGGGTTGTGATCCCAGTATCCTAAGATCAAGCTGCTCATCCAGCTCCATGCTCACTGTAGAGTCTTCTTGAGATTCTCTCTCCCTCTTCCTCTGCCCCTCCCATTCACGCTCTCTAAAATAAATAAATATATCTTTATATTAATTTAATTAAAAATTTTAAAAGGCCCCAAACTGACAAACTGATTCCTCTCAAAACTTCAGAGTTGTATTACTACAGAAAATTACTTAAGTTTCTTATTAACTAGTAACAACAACAACAACAACAAAATCATATTTACAAATCATAACATTGACTTCAAAGAGCACTCTCTTTGTTAAGACAAAATATATGGGGGTGCCTGGGTGGCTATGATGGTTGAGCCTCTGCCTTCAGCTCAGGTCATGATCTCAGGGTCCTGGGATCAAGCCCCACATCAGGCTGGGCTCTCTGCTCAGCGGGGAGCCTGCTTTCCCCTCTTTCTCTGCCTGCCTCTCTACCTACTTGTGATCTCACTGTCAAATAAATAAATAAAACCTTAAAAAAAAAAACCACAATATATGCTTTATTCCATATAACATCTTTACATTTGACTAATGAAATCACAGCACTTGGCACAAAAATAACAAAACATATCCCATAATTTTCAGGAAATTTTCAATGATTCCTATATATAAATGTCAGCAATAATTTACAAATTATTCACTAATCATCTCAGTTTTATAGAATCATTCAAAATTATCATCATCTATGGTTAAAAGCACATAATTACGCATTATTTCTTAGTTTTCCCAACCTCGTAGCCAAGAAAGCTTCTAGTATTACCATTTAATAAATGGAGAATTTGATGTATGAGATCAAAGTCACCAAGAGAATAAGCAGCAAAGCCAGGGGAAAACACTGATTCATAAGTGA
This sequence comes from Mustela putorius furo, assembly GCF_011764305.1. NCBI lineage: Eukaryota > Metazoa > Chordata > Mammalia > Carnivora > Mustelidae > Mustela > Mustela putorius. The sequence continues at coordinate 104,999,180 of NW_025421987.1, read as the reverse complement.
GTTTTAGATGATACTGCAAAATTCACACATTCTACTAAGACACTAATGTAAATTTACCAGAACAAAAGTACATTCACTTTGAAGAACTAAAAAAAATTTCTCAATTTTTTGAATCAACCTGTATTTTCAAGAAAAATCACACATGCCAATACATGTTGGCATAAATGTTAACTGACCCATAGTAAAGGGTTTCAATAAGGAATAGATTTTCCAGCTCTTCATGGATTTTTTATGTTTTTGTTTACATCTATAAAGATTATGCCAGAACACAAAAACAAAGAAAACTCTTGATTTTTAATGCATTTTTTTTCTCTTTAAAATAAATTACCAAAAAAAATGCATATATACCATATAGCTAATATCTTTTTTCTCTTCCAGATGCTTTGTATACCTATGACAGGGACTATATCTCATAATGTATTTGGTTCTCAATACAGCCTATCTTCACAAATGCACACAGGAAATAAAGGCTAGAAGTTAAAGTCTGGACCTAACATATCTCTCTAGATACTACTTTGATAGCATTAAGAAAAATGTAAAGGTAAAATGAGAAAGACTTAAAAAAATGGGAATCTTAAGAAGGACTTTAATGAGAAAGAAATACACTGAAATGGGCAGAATAAATACATATATAAATGAAATCACTGATTCACGTACAGAAATGAAAAAAGGAGTAAATTATTGTTCTCACCTCAGTGACTGACTTAAAAGGTGCTAGTTAAGTAGAGCTGCTGAAATATGTGCTGACTCAAAAAACCCATTCACCAACAAAATACTTCTCTACAGTTTCATTCACATAAATATTCAGAAATACTTCTCTATTTGCTGTTGTTGTTGTTGTTGCTTACCAAAGCAAAGATTCCCTTAAGCTGTAGCTGGTAATGTAAACAACATACATGTGCCCAACTAGAATAACAGAAATGTCATGAGAATTTAGACCATCCTACAAAAATAAAACCTATAAAATTACTGCTCCAGCTACAATGAATTAGTTAAAGTGGAAACAGCATTTTAAATGGATGTGTGTACCACAAAGATATGTGTGTTTTGACATGACAAAAAATCTTAAATTTGGGGCAAGGAATTAAAAGGTAAATAAGGATATACAGTGAAAAATAAGACTTGAACAATCCTTGACCCCAGAGGCCAAGTGGACCCACTGTGACCAATTTTGTCTGTATCTTTCCAGATGTATTATATGCCTACACAGGTATATATGTATATATTGGATGTACATTTTTAAAACAATACAATTCTGAGAAAAAAAAAGACTACAACAAAATCTTGCTATTTTGTATTTTTGACATCCACACATATCCACTGGAAGTTTACAATGAAACACAGAAATTAAGAAAGCATTGCATCATGATATAAAAATAAAAAACTAGAGAACGTGGACGTGGAACAAGGTAAGCATTTAGCAAATGTACCAACCACTCAATCTCAACCCCAACACACACACATATTTACACATGCCCACACACCCACAAGCCAGTCACCGTAAGAATTAGTATAGCAGGTAAACTTCAGATCTTGAAATACAAGTATATTGTTAGACAAAGGTCATAGTGAAGAGGTGACCTAAAATGGTAGTTGAGATATTAAGAAAAATAACAGACTACACAGAGCATACCAACATGTAGTATTCAAGCTCATCAACCCAGAAGAAAGAAGACGGAAGAACACATGACTCCCAAAATCAAAATGTGATGTTATCTATTCTTATCTTTTCACTACTGGCATTACACTTTAGAGCATTATCCTAATAGATGGTAGATCCCAAAGAAGAGATAGCTATTTTCCACCAAATTGTAAAGCAGAATTAGGAAGATAACAAGATAGAGGGTGACCTTAAAGAGAGAGGGTGAACCAGTTTACTCTTAAACTTCTAGAAACAGCAAAATTATATTTAGACCAGTTAAAGCTGCACAATTGGGCTATCAGAAATGGGGAGAGGGGTCCCTCAGTAAAGTACCAAAGGCTTAGACAATAAACAGATAAATGTAAATGTAATATAATGTAAGATAAATGTAATGCTACAATAAATATATTGCATTTATTTATATATTATAAATAACTGTAATAAATGCAAAAAGATAAGATGAAATAAAACTAATACTAGCTTTCAAACAGACCAAATAACTGTGTTAACTAAAGATTCTTAGTCCTAGCTAGTTTTTACCTTAAAATCTCTTTACTCTGTGATAAAGCTGGGTATTTACTGAGCCCAGGATGAATATATAGTTCCTTTCTTATTTTATATTTTATTTGGGGGAGGAAAAAGGAGTACTAAATACAAACAGGACACATAAGCGATAAGACAAAAATGTTGAAGGTTATATAAAAATGAATTTAGGTCATCAGAAATGACTGCTTGATGTAAAGTTTAAAAAACTATAATAGGATTGGGCCCAAGAACCCTATAATATGTTCTATGTATATGTTATAATGTTACTATCTCAATAGTTCCATCTTTTGGGGCACCTGGGTGGCTCAGTCAGTAGAGCATCTGCCTTCAGCTCAGGTCATGATCTCACAGTCCCGGGATCAAGCCCCACATCCAGCTCCCTGCTCCATGGGGAGGGAGCCTGCTTCTCCCTCTCTGTCTGCTTGCTGCTCTGCCTACTTGTGTGCCCTCTCTCTCTCAGTCAAACAAATAAATAAAATCCTTAAAAAAAAAAAAGAGTCCCATCTTTTATCATAACCAATATCTAGGAAGAGAGAAAAGTTTTTATTTCAAAGCCTCCCCATTAGATGACACTGCTTCTTGGTCTCCAATTTTGTTGTATCAATGCATAAAAGAAACCCAATGGATAACTTTCAAGTAATTTTAACATTAAAAGTAATAACCATAACTGATCATAGAAAATGTAAGTAAGTCAGCAAAGATACTCAAGAAAGACAAAGACAAACTGACTTGATACAAGAATGTACAAAAGAAAAACTTATTCTGAGGAAAGTATTAATTAAAGATAAAGAATTAACCATATCCCCTGCATGTTTAGACAGAGCTATTATTCACCCCTGGTTGTAGAAGGAAAATTCTTTTTAATTAAAAAAAAAAAAAAAAAAAAAAGCTGCCAATAAATGTAGACAAAATAAAAGAAGTAGAAAATTATCATTTTTCATTCCTCAATGAAGTAATTGATTCAGGTAGAATCATGCATGGATTCTAACACTACAGGAAAGATATTGTCAGTAACAGTATCACTTTATAAACTGCAAAGGGGAAAATCTGGCAAATCTTGCCATCTTATTAAATAAGTGATCAGATACATCATCACAGTGGGAAAATACTGACTTTATGTTCCTCTGAAGTGATGGAATATAAAACATACAACTTCATCCATAAACTATCTCTGCAAAAAGAAAAATGTTTGACCATAAATTAATCAAGGATTTAGGCTGAAATGAATTTTCAGCTCAGCAGAAATACAGAGATAAAAGAACAAGTTAAAAAACACCTATGCAACATTAAAGAAAAAATTAAAAACAAGTTAAGACAGAGGTGCCTGGGTGGCTCAGTCGGTTAAGCATCTGCCTTTGGCTCAGGTCATGATCCCAGGGTGCAGGGATCAAGCCCTGCATCAGCTCCCTGTTCAGTGGAGACCCTTCTTCTCCCTCTTCCTCTGCCCCTCCCCCCAGCTCATGCTCTCTTTCTCTCAATTAAACAAACAAAATCTTCAGGGGAAAAAAAAATTCCTCATTCTTAAAAACAAAAAAACAAAACAAAACAAAATACAAGTTAGGCCATTTAAAAAACAAGCCACCTTATCTATTTTATTCTTTTTTCCATTTTGTTTTATTTTATTTCTTTTCAATGTTCCAGAATTCGTTGTTTATGCACCGTACCCAGTACTCCATTCAATACGTGCCGCCCTCCATAATACCCACCACCCAGCTCACCCAACCCCCCACTCCCCTCCCTTCCAAAACCCCCATTTTGTTTTTCAGAGTCCACAGTCTCTCATCATTTATCTATTTTAAAAGTCAGTATCTTGGGGTCACTGGTTCAGTCAGTTAAATATCTGCCCCTTGATTTTGGCTTGGGCCGTGATCTCAGGGTCATGAGATAGAGCTCCCTTTGAGATTCCTCTTCCTCCCTCTCCCTCTGCCCCCCACCACTTGAGCATGCTCTTGTTCTCTCTCTAAAAAAAAAAAAAAAATCTTTAAAAAATAAAAATAGAAAGTCATTATTTTAAAGGGAAAAGAAAGGAAGTTTTTCTATACCAAAAGAAAACAAAGACATAACAACTATGGACCTTGACATAGCCCATTATCCACACACACAAGTGGGGGAGGGCACTATGAAAGACTTCTGGAATTAACTGGGTAAATATGAATACGGAGTAAATATTACAGTAAAAAATTACTGTATAATTATTTTCTTCCTAATATAATAATGATAATGTAGTCATACAAACCCATTTTAGGTAATGTAGACAGAGGTTATTTGTGGAAATAAAAACTTAACATCCACACAAAGACCTACATACAACTGTTCAAGAAGAGATTTATTTGGGGCACCTGGGTGGCTCAGTGGGTTAAAGCCTCTGCCTTCGGCTCAGGTCATGATTCCAGGGTCCTGGGATTGAGCCCCACATCGGGCTCTCTGCTCAGCAGGGGGCCTGCTTCCCCCCCTTCTCTCTCTGCCTGCCTCTCTGCTTACTTGTGATCTCTGTCTGTCTGTCTCTCTAATCTCTGTCAAATAAATAAATAAAATCTTAAAAAAAAAAAGAAGAGATTTATTCAAAATAGGCCTAAATTGATAACAACCTAAATGTCCAACAACATGTGAATGAATAAACAGACTGAGTATATCCATACAAGGGAATGCTATACACCAATAAAGAAAGAATGAACGGGCGCCTGGGTGGCTCAGTGGGTTGAGCCGCTGCCTTCGGCTCAGGTCATGATCTCAGGTTCCTGGGATCAAGTCCCGCATCGGGCTCTCTGCTCAGCAGGGAGCCTGCTTCCCTCTCTCTCTCTCTGACTGCCTCTCCATCTACTTGTGATTTCTCTCTGTCAAATAAATAAATAAATAAAATCTTTAAAAAAAAAAAAAAGAAAGAAAGAATGAACTATTGATAAATGCAGCAAACATGCATGACTTAAACACACTGTCTCACCAAAAGAAGCCAAAACAGTACACACAATATCATTCTATCTAAATGAAATTCTATTTAGAAATTCTGTCCTATAGGGGCGCCTGGGTGGCTCAGTGGGTTAAGCCTCTGCCTTCGGCTCAGGTCATGATCTCAGGGTCCTGAGATCGAGTCCCGCATCAGGCTCTCTGCTCAGCAGGTAGCCTGCTTCCTCCTCTCTCTCTCTGCCTGCCTCTCTGCCTACTTGTGATCTCTCTCTGTCAAATAAATAAATAAAATCTTTAAAAAAAAAAAAAAAAGAAATTCTGTCCTATATAGTGAGAGAAAGCAGACTGTGGTTGGCAGAGAGAAGGGTAATGGTGGGATAAAGGACTGGGAAGGAGCACGAGGAAACTTTCTGGAGTACTGGAAATGTTTTCATCTGACCATGCTGGTCGTGGTTCTAAAAATGCATACAGTTGTCAAAACTAAAATTATACATGTATACCTGAAACTAATGTAACATTGCACATCAAATATACTAAAAAATAAAAACAAAAAACCATACACTTAAAATACACACACTGTACATTATTTCCCTAATAAAAGTGACTGTAAGAAGTATTAAGAGAGGAATCCCACTCATAACTACATTAGAAGGAGTAAAATACCTATGAACAAATTTAACCAAGAAAGTGAAATACCTGCATGCTCAAAACTACAAGACACTAATAAATGAAACTGAAGAAGATACAATTAATGCAAGGATATCCCATGTTCATGTATGAATGAGTATTATTAAAATGTCCATACTATCCAAATCAACCTACAGATTCAACGCCATCCCTATCAAAATTCCAACAGCATTTTTCACAGAAAAAGAACAAACAATCCCAAAATTTGTATTGAATCACAAAACACCCCAAACAGCCAAAGAAAAAAAGAAAAAACCAGGAGACACCACCCTTCCCAATTTTAAACTGTTACTACGAAGATACAGAAATCAAACAAAATGGCACTGGCATAAAAACAAACACACAGATCAATGAAACAGAGTAGAGTTCAGAAATAAACATATATATATATTTAATTGACTTACAACAAAAAACCCAAGAATATGCAATAAGGAAAAAAAGAGTATCCTCAATAAGTAGTGCTGGGAAAACAGGACAGCCACATGCAAAAGAATGAAACTGGACCACTACCTTACACCACAAACAAAAATTAAATAAAAATGGGTTAAAGACTTGAATTTAAGACCAGAAACCATAAAACTCCTAGAAGAAAACATTGGCAAGCAAGCTGCTTGACTGAGGGCTTGCTGACAATTTTTTGATTTGGCAACAAAGGCAAAAGTAAACAACTCAGACTATATCAAATTAAAAAGCTTTTGCACATTAAAGAAAAAAAAACAAAATGAAAAGGCAACCTAGTGAATAGGGGACCGTATTTATAAATCATATATCTGATGAGAGATTAACATCCAATATCTATAAAGAATTTATACAACTCAATAGCAAAATATAATTCGATTTAAAAATGCCCAGAGGATCTGAGGAGACATTTTTCCAAAGAAGACATTCAGGTGGCCAACAGACACATTAAAAAAAAATGCTCAACATCAAAAATCATCAGGGAACTGCAAATCAAAACCATAATGAGTTCTATCATCTCACACCTGTTAGAATGGCTACTATCAAAAAGACTAGAAGACTAGACTAGAAGACTAGACTAGAAGAAGTAACAACTGCCGGCAAGGAGGGGAAGAAAAGGGAACCCTTGTGCACTACCGGTAGAATGTATATGATGTAACCACTATGGAACACAGTATCCTCAAAAAGCTAAAAGTAGAACTACCATAGGATCAAGCAATTCAACTTCTGGCTATTTATCTAAAGGAAACAAACACTATCTCCAAGAGATACTGGCATTTCCACGTTCACTGCAGCATTGTTTACAATAGCTAAGATATCTCCATTGACAGGTGAAGGGATTTTTAAAAAATCAGAGACACATGCACATATGTGTGCATGCACATGCACTCACACACAATTGTTCAGGCATAAAAAAGAATGAAATTTTTCCATTTGTAACAACACAGATGGACCCTGAGGGCATTACACTAAGGGAAGTAAGACAGAAAAAGATACATATTGTATGATCTCACTTAAATATGGAATCTTCAAAACAAAAGCAAAAGCAAAAGCAAAAACAAACAACAATGAAAAAAACTGTAACTCATAAATACAGAGAGTGAATTGGTAGTTGCCAGAGGCAGGGTGCAGGGGTGGGTAAAACAGGTAAGGCAATCAAAAGGAACAAAATTCCTGTTATCAGGGGCGCCTGGGTGGCTCAGTGGGTTAAGCCGCTGCCTTCGGCTCAGGTCATGATCTCAGAGTCCTGGGATCGAGTCCTGCGTCGGGCTTTCTGCTCAGCGGGGAGCCTGCTTCCTCCTCTCCCTCTGCCTGCCTCTGCCTGCTTGTGATCTCTCTCTGTCAAATAAATAAATAAAATATTTTATATAAAAAAAATTCCTGTTATCAAATAATTAAGGTCTGGGCATGTAATATACAGCTACATATATGACTACAATTAATAATACTATATTGCATACCTGAAAGTTGAGAGGAATTTTTAAAAGTTCTTATAAAAATAAATAAATAAATAAGGATGATGTTAACTAGACTTACTATGGTGATCATTTCACAATATACAGAAATATCAAATCATTACATACATATCTGAAACTAACATTATGCTATATGTTAATTATACTTCAATTTAAAAGAGGACACTAATTTTTTAAAAAGTATCTTGATTGGGGTGATGGATGTTTTATATGCATACACTTACATCAAAACAATAAATTATACACTGTAAATATGTACACTTTAAGGGATGTCAATTCTAATTCAATAAAACTTAAAAAAAAAAACTAAATGGAGTCTTGAATAATTAGTTCCCTCTTCCCTTTTTCATAAATAAATTGCTACAGATAAACACTAAAAATGTAGATTAACTTTAAAAAAGAAAACACCTGAGTGAGCCAGGAAAACCACTTAAACTGAGACTATGAAACCAAAAACAAATGCCCTTTTCAACTGTGAAATATTAGTCAAAATAAGGATCTAGACAGGAAAGCTTACTGTACCAGGAAGTTTCTGACCTAAATCTCATTCTCCACCATCTTTTCCCCAACCAACTTCCAGCCACCAGTGATCATTTAAAAAGTCTAGCCAATGAGATATAAAGAACGACTTTGGAGTTCCTGGTACAGTCACCGTTGCTTCCTTTCCTCTATAATTTTCCTCTATAGTCCCTGGAGCCTTAACAGTCATATGCAAACACAAAAGAGAGGCCAAGATTTAATCATGGAAAATCTGTCCTATTATCAATCACTGTATTAATGAATCAATAATAACAATTATGCAAGACAAATAAAGTCCTATTTTATCAAGCCAGTGTCATCTGGTTTTCTGTTCTAACACCAAATGCAACCCTAACATAAATTAGTCACTACTTTTTTCTAAATGTTGAGAAATAATTCACATACCATAATATCCTTTTAAAGTATACAAATCAGTAATTTTTAGTTTATTCACAGAGTTGTATAATCATCACCACTATCTAATTCCAGAATACTTTCATCATCCCAGATCACTAATATATTAATCTTTCAGTCACTAATTTACTTTCTGCATCCTTGGATTTAGCTACTCTCAACATTTTATATAAATGGAATTATACATTATATGACTTCTAGGTTTGGCTTCTTTCACTTAGCATTAATGCCTTTGATGTTCTATCCCCACTACAGCATGAATCAATATACATTCCTTTTTATGATTAAATGACATTTCATCATATGAATATACCATATTTTGTTTATTCACTCACTAGTTGAAGGCTGGAGAAAAGAGCAATATACAAAATCGATAGCTTTTATATTGGAGAAAAAAATCATTGAAATTGAAGTGAAATTAAAATGTTCTTACAACAACAAGACCTATATAATACTTTTGAAGGATTAAATAATTTGGCACTCATACACATAAACTAAACATAAACTATACTTTTTTCCCAAGGATTTGAGAGAGAACGCACGTGTACATTAACAGGAGAGGAAGAGAGAATCTCCAAAAGACTTTGTGCTGAGTGTGGAGCCTGAGGCGGGCTCAATCAAAAGACCCTGAGATCATGACCTAAGATGTAACCAAGAGTCATATACTCAACCAACTGCAGGATCCAGGCACCCCTATACATTCTTATTAAAAGGCATAAACACTATGATATATTTGGAAAGGACTATCGTAGGAATGTCAGTTGTCCCCTATATTAGCAAATTTCATGTAATTCAAATTAGAACCCAAAGGGTTTTGTTGTATCTTTAAGGAAGAAATTACATTTATATTTAAGAACTAATGCTAACAGAGCAACCAAAGATGAAAAAGGTAAGTTGAACCTGCTTCAAAGTATCAAAACAGGTAATCAAAGAAAACTCAACATAGTATTAATATACAAACAATACTATCAATAAAATAGTAGTTAAAAGAATACCATAATAATGAAAATTTTGAATGAAGTAAGGGCAGTCACTCAAATCAGCGGAAAATGAATGACCCATTTAATTTTTTAGAAAGTGCTAGTAATCTTGTAGGAAAAAACCTGGGTGCCCTAAGGCTATAAGACTTAAAAAAATAAACACAAGATGAACATGAATTGTAAAAAAAAAAGACAATAAAAATTTGTGGGAGAAGACTATGGGCAACATCTTATACACAACTCAATACTTCTTAGTATAAAGTAATTCATATAAATTAAAAGTTTTCATACCTGGGGAAAAATAAAAATATCTGCAACACAGGTAAAGGGTATTAATGTTTTATACACAGTGAGCACCTGCAATTTGAAAAAGACAAACAACAGAATTTGGGCAAAGGATATGAAAACAGTGATTCAGAAAAGAGCATTCACAAATGTCTACAAACACAAGAAAAGAGGTTCAAAATCATTAATAATCAGAAAAATTCCGATTTAAAATGTAACATCACACCTATTAGACTGGCAAATGTTTTAAAAACTATAGCCCAATATCTGGCAGAGAATATGGAAAAAAAAGTATTCTCACACAGTGCTACTAGAAAAATTTTTTGAGAGCTATTTGGCAACACCTACCTTCGACCCAGCAATTCTACTTCTGCAAATCTATCCCACAGAAATATAAGCATCTGGAAGTTAAGAACATATTCAAAGCTACATCCTTGTTTAAAACACCAAAGAATTGGAAACAATATTCTTATAAAATGCTATTTATATACTACGCTATTTACCAGATTTAGTTTGAGGTGGGGATGGATCTGATGCAGTGGGAAGCAAAAGTTGAGAACCAATCCAAAAAGAATGGCACAGGAGATAAATTCTCATTTATGTCTTTATGTAAAATTATAAACTAGTATGTTTCCATCTTAAGCAGATATATCAAGATATAAATTTTGCCAAATATAAAAATGAAAGAAATACACTCACAAATAATTCTAAAGAAACACTAAACATTGGTTGTTGTAGCACACACACTAAAAATTTAGTGTTAAGAATACATAATGCCAGAAATGAAGTATCAACTAAATTATAACAAGAAATTGTTATTTCAAATTATAGTACCTCTGAGACTAAAATTATGTTACTCTAATAACTCAGAATGTTTTGACAACTTACCTATGCTCTAGTTACAAAATACACATTTTTTTTTTTTAAGATTGGTTGATTAGAGAGAGAGCACAAGCAGGGGGAGCAGCAGGTAGAGTGAGAAGGAGAAGCTGGCTCCCGACTGAGCAAGGAGCCAGACATGGGGCTAGATCCCAAGACCCTGGGATCATGAGCCAAAGGGAGACTCTTAATTAGGGCTACCCAGGTGCCCTAGAATACGCATCTTATATACTAGAACTGAAAACTATATCAAACTCACCAATATTTAATTGTATGATTTAAATTAGCATATGTGAAAATAATCTCTGTTGCCCAAATGTGAAATTAAGCCTTTCAGTTATATTATGGACCTGCCTGTAACTTTAGGGTAACCATAAACTCACTTAACTCAGGCATAATCCAAATAAGGCAGTTTTATAAGCATGAGATCATATATAAGCAATACCATGCAATAAAAACTCTCCATTTAAAAAAATGAACATAACCCCTGGTATTTACTAAGACTGGATTGTATCAACCAAAATAACTTAATTTTTAAAAATGCTTCAAGACTTGGTATGCCTGGGTGGCTCAGTCAGTTAAGCGTCTGCCTTTGGCTCAGTGCATGGTCCTGGGATGGAGGCACACAATGAACTCCTCACTGAGCAGGGAGCCCCTGCTCCTCCCTCTGCCTGCCACTCCCCCCTAATTCTGTGCATGCATGTGCTCTCCCTGACAAACAAAATGTTTAAAAAAAAATGTTTAATAAAAAAAATTAAGTGTTTCAATACTCAACTAAACATTACCAAATTAAACTCAAGAGTATATTAAAAGAACTATACACCATAACAAAACAGGATTTATTCCTAGGAAAGCAAAGATGGTTCAACATAGAAAACCAATGTAATGCACCACACTAAGAATGCAATCTCTATAACCAACATGGGACTTGAAATCACAACCTGCGATCAAGAGTCACACAATGTAGTGAGTCAGCCATGTGCCTCTCCACTAACAGGATGAAAGGAAAAAATTACATGACCATACCAACTGATGCAGTTAAAGAATTTTTAAAAATTCAACATCCTTTCATGATTAAAAACATTAAATAATAAGGAATAGAAGGAAATACATTAACATTAAAAGACCTTATATGAAAAAACCCATAGCTAACATCATACTCAATAGTGAAAGGCAAGTTTTTCCTACAACGTGGAAGGGGTTAAGGATGACTACACTTTCACCACTTCTATTCAACACCACATTAGAAGTCCTAAGTAGTAGAATCCACACCAATTAGGCAAGAAAAGGAAATAAATGGCATCCAAGTTGGAAAAGAATTAAAACTGCCTCTATTTGTAGATGACATATTATATGTAGAAAATCCTAGATTTCACACTCAAAAAATTTTAGCCCTAAAAAAAAAAAAATTAGTTAAGTTGTATGATACAGTATCAACACAGAAATACCAGTTGTGTTTTCATACACTAAAAGTGGTAATTTGAAATTAAAATGACAATTTCATTTATAATATCATCAAAAAGAATAAAATATTTAAGAATAAATGTAATAAAGGAGGTGAAAGCCTTGTACACTAAAAACTACAAAATGCTGCTGGAAGAAATTAAAGATGGCATAAAATATTCAGCAATTCCACATTTGAGTATATACCCAAAAGAACTAAAAGCAGGGTAACAAAGAGGTACCTGTACCCCAACATTCAGAGCAGCATTATTCACAACAGCAAAATGTAGAAGCAACCCAAATGGATGGATAAATGGATAACAATGTGGTATAAACATTCAGTGGAATATCATTCACCCCTAAAAAGGAATGAACTACACATGCTACAACATGGACCTACCTTAAGGACATTATGCTAGGTGAAATAAACTAATCTCAAAAATACAAATATTATATGGTTCTACTTATATAAGATACCTAGACTAGTCAAATCCATAGAGGCAGAAAGGATGTGGCTGCCAATGGCTGTGGGGAGAAGAAAACAGGGAGCTGTTTAATAGGTATAGTTTCAGTTTCACAATATGAAAAGAATTGAGATTAGTTTTACAAGAATGTGCACTGCAGAAGTATTTAGTATTTTTACATTTAACAATTTAAATGATAAATTTAAAATTTAAATGAAAAATTTAAGTGATAAAACAAAAAATGATAAATTTTTTGTTACATGTTTAACACAATTAGAAAAAAAAAAAAAACCCTATAGCTAAACGCATACTTAATGGTGAGAAACTGGAAGTTCTTCTGCCAAAATCAGGACAGGACAGGAATGTCCCTTCTCATCACTCTTTCTCAACAGTGTACCAGATGTCCTGATTAATGCAGTTAACAACAACAACAAAAGGAAACTAAAGGTATATAGAATAGGAAAAATAAAACAAATGTCTTTATCTGCAGATTTCATGACTATGTAGAAAACTTGAAAAAACAGAAAAACCCCTAATAAGCAGTTACAGCAAGGTTGTAGGATACAAGGTTAATATTCAAAAGCCAATTACTTTCCCATATGCCAGCAATGAGCAAGCAGAATTATAAATTAAAAACACAATACCATTTACACACACACACACACACAAAGACAGACTTAGGTATACAGCTTAAAAACTACAGACAAGACACTATATGAAGAAAACTATAGAACTCTGATGAACAAACACCAAGAATGAAATAAATGAAGAATTATTCCATGATCATGGATAAGAAAACTCAATATTGTCATGTCAGCTCTTCCCAATTTAATCTAGAAATTCAACACAACCCCAACCAAAATCCCAGCAAGTAATTTGGCAAGTATACCACAAACTAGTTCTAAATTCTAAATAGGCAGGCAAAAGATTCTGAATAACCAAGAACATTAAAAAAAAATAAACTTGGGGTGCCTGGGTGGCTCAGTCGGTTGAGCACCCGCCTTCGGCTCAGGTCATGATCCCAGTGTCCTGGGATCGAGCCCCACATCAGGCTCCCTGCTCAGTGGGAGGCCTGCTGCTCCCTCTCCCTCTGCCTGCAGCTCCCCCTGTTTGTTCTCTCTCGCTCTCTCTCTCTCTCTCTCTCTCTGTGTCAAATAAAAAAATAAAATCTTTAACAAAAATAAATAAATAAATAAACTCAAGAGAATGACAGTACCCTCCTTTAAGAAAATATGTATCCACACTAACCAAGATGGTATGATATTGGCAAAAGAACAGTCAACTAGATTAATAAAACAATACAGGGACTCCAGAAACTGACCAACAAATAACCAAACTTTAACAAAGGAGTAAAGGTGATACAATGAGAGAACATGAATCTTTTCAACAAACAGTACTGGAATAAATTAATACATGTGCACACACAGTTACACACAGAATCTAGACAATCACAGCCTTTGCAAAAATTAACTCAAAATAGATCACAGGCCTAAATGTAAAATAACCAAAGTATAAAACTCTCCAAGGTTAACACTGGAAAAAATATAAATGACTTTAGGTTTGGAGGTGACATTTTAGATACAGTACCAAAGGCACAATTCAGGGGGAAAAAACAGTAAGCTGGATTCTGTTAAATTTAAAACTTCTATTTTGCATAAGACAGTGTCAAGAAAATAAGCAAAGCCAAGACTGGTAGAAAATATTTGCAAATATACCAAAAAAAAAAATTCCCAAAACTCAACAGTAAGAAAAATAATCTAATTAAAAATTGTGCAAAAGATCTGAGCAGACACCTCATAAAAGATACACAGGTAGCATTTAAGCATATGAAAAGATACTGAATGTCACATAAAACCAGATACTAACACATGTATTGTAATAGCCAAAATCTAAAACACTGACAATACCAAATGCTGATGAGAATGTAGAGCAATATGAACTCTCTTATACTGCTAGCAGGAATGCAAAATGATACAGCCACTTTGGAAGACAATTTGGCAGTTTCCTACAAAACTAAACATACTTGTACCATATAATCCAGCATCTGAAAGTTATCCAAATGAACTGAAAATGTATGTTCATATAAAAACCTACACATGGATGTTTATAGCAGCTTTAGTCATAACTGCTACATCTTGTAAGTAACCAAAATGTCCTTCAACAGGTGAATGAACTGAGGTATTAATCAACAATAAACAGAAATGAGTTAAGTCATGAAAAGATACGGAGGAAGCTTAAATGCGTATTACTAAGAAAAAACAAAACAAAACAAAACACCAAATGGAAAACACTACATATTGTGATTCCAACTGTAAGGCATTCTGGTAGAGGCAAAACTATGGAGAACATTAAAGAGATCAGTGGTTGTCAGGGATTAAAGGAGTAGAAGAGATGAATATGCAAATCACAGATTTTTACAGAAGTGAAACTATTGTATATGACACTGTAAGGGTGGATTCATACCCTTATAATTTTGTCAAAACCCACATAATGTACAACAGCAAGAAAGAACTAGGATTCATCCTAACGTAAACTATGGACTTTGGGTGAAAATGACATGTCAGCATAGGTTCATTGATCAAAAACAATGAACCACTGTTGCTAATGACAAGGCCATGTATGTATGAGGGTAGGTGCTGTATGTGAACTCTGCACTTTCACCTCAATTTTTATGAAATCTACATTGTGGAGGGTGGGAAGGAAGTGAAGAAGGGAGGAAGGGAGGGATAGAAGGAGGACAGGTGGACTGAAAAACAACATGAATGAATCTCAAATGCATTATGCTTAAAGAAGCCAAAATAAAAAGGTTATATATTAGATGATTCCATTTTTATGACATCAAGGAAGAGGCAGAACTATTAAAGTGAGAAAAGATATCAGGGATTGCCAGAAACTAAGGTTAGAGAGGGAGCTGACCACACAGGGACATGACAGAATTGTTAGAATTCCTACATTTCAATTCTGTTGATAGTTGCACAACTGATCCATTTGTGAAAACTCATGAAAGAGTAAATTTTATTGTATGTTTACCTGCATAAACTTGACAGAGATAACATTTGTTTTCTTTAACATATCTGAGGATATTCTTTTTGCTAAGTTAGTGTTTATGATATTCGGGATTTTTCATTATAAATGAACTCTAAAGATTTTAGACTTATGAATGTAGTAATACACTTGCTTTATAAATTATGAGTTTACTAAACGTAAATTTTTACTTTGAAATCTATTACATTTCCTACATTCCTTGTGAATGTATTACTTTCTTCCTTTTATGTTACATAGTCCCCAAACTAAACAGGTGGTTGACCTCCTCAGAGTACAGTTCTCAAAGTGTGGATTAGTAACAACATCAACAACCAGGATTAGTAACAACATCACCTGGCAACTTACCTATTAGAATTGCAAAATTCTCAAGCCCCATCTATGACCAACTGAATCACTCCAACTGAATCACTCCAAACTGAATCTGTTTGGAGCCCAAAAATCTCCATTTAAGAAGCTCTCCAAGTGCTTAGCAAACTCAACACCCAAAGAACAATATAATAATAAAAACAAATATTCCAATCAAGTAATGGGCAGAGGACATGAACAGACATTTCTGCAAAGAAGACATCCAGATGGCCAACAGACACATGAAAAAGTGTTCCACATCACTTGGCATCAGGGAAATACACATCAAAACCACAATGAGATACCACCTCATACCAGTCAGAATGGCTAAAATTAACAAGTCAGGAAATGACAGATGCTGGTGAGGATGCGGAGAAAGGGGAACCCTCCTACACTGTTGGTGGGAATGCAAGCTGGTGCAACCACTCTGGAAAACAGCATCGAGGTTCCTCAAAAAGTTGAAAATAGAGCTACCCTACTACCCAGCAATTGCACTACTGGGTATTTACCCCGAAAATACAAAACGTAGTGATCCGAAGGGGCACGTGCACCCCAATGTTTATAGCAGCAATGTCCACAATAGCCAAACTATGGAAAGAACCTAGATGTCCATCAACAGGTGAATGGATAAAGAAGATGTGGTGTATATACACAATGGAATACTATGCAGCCATCAAAAGAAATGAAATTTTGCCATTTGCGATGACATGGATGGAACTAGAGGGTATTATGCTGAGTGAAATAAGTCGATCGGAGAAAGACAACTATCCTATGATCTCCCTGATATGAGGAAGTAGAGATGTAACATGGGGGGTTTGGGGGATAGGAAAAGAATAAATGAAACAAGAGGGGATCGGGAGGGAGATAAACCATAAGTGACTCTTAATCTCACAAAACAAACTGAGGGTTGCTGGGGGAAGGGGGGGCGGTTATGGACATTGGGGAGGGTATGTGCTATGGTGAGTGCTGTGAAGTGTGTAAACCTGGCAATTCACAGACCTGTACCCCTGGGGATAAAAATACATTATATGTTTATTAAAAAATTTAAAAATTTAATTTAAAGGGCGCCTGGGTGGCTCAGTGGGTTGAGCCGCTGCCTTCGGCTCAGGTCATGATCTCAGGGTCCTGGGATCGAGTCCCGCATGGGGCTCTCTGCTCGGCAGGGAGCCTGCTTCCTCCTCTCTCTCTGTCTGCCTCTCCGACTACTTGTGATTTCTCTCTGTCAAATAAATAAATAAATTTTTTTAAATAAATAAATAAATCAATAAAAACAATTAAAAAAAAAAAAAGAAGAAGAAGCTCTCCAAGTAATTTTAGTACAGTTTAATAAGAAACACAACCCACAACCCAGACCAATTAAATCAAATTCTCTCGGAGTGGGATTGAGCCCACCCCAGGAGTATTTTTTAAAAGTATTTTTTAAATTCTCCAGATATAGGGTGCCTGGGTGGCTCAGTGGGTTAAAGCCTCCGCCTTCAGCTCAGGTCACAATCCCAGCGTCCTGGGATCGAGTCCCACGTCGCGCTCTATGCTCAGTAGGGAACCTGCTTTCCCCTCTCTCTCTGCCTGCCTCTACGCCAACTTGTGATGGCTGTCAAATAAATAAATAAATAAATAAAATAAGATCTTTAAATTCTCCAGATAATTCCAAAGTATAATCAGGGTTGATTTTCATTCAGTAAGTCTTAGACAAGCATCAGAGATTTTTAACAAGCACTCCAATTGTTTCTAATGTCAGTAACCCAAGGACCTCTGGTTTGAAAAATAAGCATTTAATCACAAATACTGACTACCACCTGCTACCACAATGCACTGTATTTTTTTACTACCGTGGTAAACTACATCAACATGAACTCTTTCAAGTTAGACCCAACCTAGACATTTTAAAATGTGAATTATGCAACTAAGAAAAACAGAAAATGAAGCAAGAAAAACTTCCTCAGTTTGACTGCATTCCTTGGATGTGTATCTTGTTTAATAGAAGTTATAGCATATATTTATAGAAATTACTAAACAGAAAATGTTTAAATAAACATGAGATACATTTAGCACAAGTCAGATATCTGCAGTCATATACACTCTTTTAGGATATACACTTAACTACAGCAAAAATCATTAGACATTTAGCACTAATATGGGTTTTGTTTGTTTTGATTTTTTTAAACATTTGTTGAAGAAAAGCAAATGATCATTGAGCCAAATGCCAACTTTTGCTATAAATAGCTCACTTTGGCATTACTGTTTGTAAAAACTTAAAAATTAAGATAAAATTTTACTTGATATTTTAGTATAAGATTCCACTTTTAAACCTTTTTATAAGAGGGGGGAGGGGCAGAGGGGAAGAGAAAATCTTAAGTAGGCTCCACATGCAGCATAGAGTTGGACTTGAGGTCAATCTCGTGACCCTGAGACCAATGCCTGAGACAAAAATCGATGCTGAACCATATGAGCCACCCAGGTGCCCCTAAACATTTCTTTTCCTTTTTTCTACTGCCCCCTGGCTTTTCATTCAGAATCTTTAAAAGCGGGCTATATATGTATATGTAACAAAGTATTTTTACATAGGTATCACTTGATAGTTTACAAATCACTTTCAGATACATTCTCTTAGCCCTATTAACACTCATCACTAATCAATTTATAGAAGAGGAAACTTATTAAAGGAACAAGATAATGTGCTCAAAAATTGACTAAGAAGCAACAAAGTCAAGCCTTAAGCGTATAGCCTATCTTCCAATGCTATTTTATTAATCTTTAAAGACCAGTGACTGAACCCCGCCCCCACACTTTAAGACTTATTCCTGGAACAAAAGTTGCAACATAATTCTTAAGGTGATCCTTTACTTCCTAAAGATGTAATTTTCTCTTTTTGGAATATATTTTCATACCATAAAATAGAAAATTAAGTTTCTGGAGAACACACTTGTTATTTTAACCTACATCAAGCATGGAATCACTGCTTCAGGAAATATAGAGTCTCCTGTAAAACTGGGGTTCCTCTTTGTAAAAATCTGTTGTGAGGGATCATTTTAGAAGGTGTGAGAATAATAAATGTTGGCAAAATGTTGGTCCCATGGAGACCTAGGCAAAAAAATCTTCATTCCTCTGTATTTAACAACTCAATTACACGAGCCTTACTGAAGAATCAAGTTGTTTCCTAATTTGTTCACCAAAACATCTGAACAGAAGTGAACTACCTATTTTAGAAAAATACTTTGTCTAGTCGTGCTTATAGTTTTCACAGCCTCTAGGTTTGCTAACCATTTGTCTTACTGCAGAGAATAAACCATATAATTGCTCCTTTTTAAAGAATTAGTCAATTGCACTTTCTCGTCTTACTCTGACTATACTGGCCTTATGCTCTTCACTTCCCTCAGTGTTTTTAAGTGTCCTTCATAACTATGTTCACCTTTAACAAGACAAGAATCTTAAAAGCTCTTTCATTGATGCTCATTCCTAAAGGCTGTTGACTTGCCTCCTCATGTCCAATTTCCAAAATGCTATTTAGCCTTTCCCAGCTTTATGAAAATTAGCCATTTTTCACTTTATTTCCTCTGGAAGACCTAGGAAAAAGTAGAAATAAATAAGGATAAAAAATTTTTGTAAATTTGAATGAAGTTCACAAAACTAAGTATTCTAAGTTAAATAAATGTATCAGAATAGTTTTAGAAAAAACACACTAATTCTGGGCCATCTTTCAAAGACCTATGAGTCAACAGACATCAGCCTATCACAAGAGACTTTAAAAGAAAAGCCACGGGACAAATCAAATCCTCAGTGTTGGAAGAAATAGTTTACACAGAAATTTCTTAAGTAACTCATTACTTAGTTTCGAAGTGGGTATCAAGTGGCAACTCAATTCAGTACCCATATTTTCTGTTAAATCTATTCTTACAGACAGGAACAATAAGTTTTCTTCCTCAGTTATCTTCATTTAAAATAA
Organism: Mustela putorius furo; assembly: GCF_011764305.1. Taxonomy (NCBI): domain Eukaryota; kingdom Metazoa; phylum Chordata; class Mammalia; order Carnivora; family Mustelidae; genus Mustela; species Mustela putorius. Next base: position 104,979,150 of record NW_025421987.1, on the reverse strand, counting down.
TCTAAGATGCCCTGAATATATTTTGTTAATTAAGATCCCTATGATTATTTCTTTTACTTTCACAAGATACAGGATTTTTATTATGAAAGGTCCCTGTCATGATAAAAGGTTATCTTTCAGCTATTAAATTTACACACATATACAAGAGTGGAGTTTGAAATACAAAAAAAAAAAAAAAAAAAAAAAAAAAAAAAAAAAAAAAAGGAGGAAGAGAAATCTAGGCATAAGGTCCAAAGAGTGGTGTGAAGAAGCTGCATCTACAACTCATGATTTTAAGTGGTAGAGCTGCAGTTCATGCCAAAAGTGGTTTTCTGATGGTCACAAAGTGCCAGTCTTCTGTGAGGTAAACAATTTTATCACTGCAAGACTCCCTGGTATTTTAAGTCCAACAAGTCAAACTACATTCTCAAGTCCTACTTTTGTCTTATTAGGTTACAAAGCTCTTTTTCTTTTTTCCCCCAGCATTTTATGTTATAGTAGGGCTTATCCTTGAATTTGATTAAACTAATAAAGGAAGATAACCGTCGACTGCAAAGAAAAGTTACTTGTGTCTTTTAAAAATACACTTGAAGTCTATTAAATAACCGGTATTTTAAACAATGAAGTTCATTTTGTGGAAGCTTTACAAATGGTCAAGAGTGACAAAATATTTAATTTCAATAGCAATTAAAGGTAAGCTAAAGAAAATAGTAATGTACTATTTTTTAGCCATCAGATATATTAAAGATTCCTAATATTCAGTGTTGGCAACACTCACACTAAAGGTGGGAATATAAATTCAGTCTTTTATGAGGGCATATTTGGCACATCTAGGATTTTGACAGAAATATACTTGAGCAACACAAATCTACACCGAAACTATATATTGAAGGATTAGAAATCAGAAATAAACTAAACATCCATGCTACGCAATGCATGGACATGCCATGCATAATAAATCGATCCTATGGATATACAATGCAATTGTTATATACAAGGACATCTTAAAAAAAAAAAGAACATCTATTCATATACAGTAACATGAAAGATGCTTAAGACAGAAAGTTAAAAGGTGTAGATAAAGATGTATCGTATGAACTTTTATTAGTTCCCTAGGGCTGCCATAACAAGTGATCACAAATTTGATGACTTAAAACAAAAGAAATTTATTTTTCTCAGTTCTGGAGGGAAGAAGTCCAAAATCAAGGTTTCAAAGAGCCGTGCTATCTCCAAAGGCTCTACAGGAAAGTCCTTCCTTACCTCTTCCAGTTCCTGTTGGCTCCAAGTGTTCCTTGGCTTGTAGCCTGTTTAATTTCAATCTCTGCTTTCATCTTCACACCACCTTCTCCCATGTCTATTGTCATCACATGGCCTGCTTCTCTGTGTCTTCTCTAAAACCACTTGTCATTGGATTTGGTGCCCACTCTAAGCCAAGATGGCCTTATTTTGAAATCCTCAATTATACAAAGACCCCTTCTCCAAAAATCACATAAAAGGCTCCAGAAGTAAGGACTTAAACATATTCAACCCTACACAGACTAGTTATATTTTGTTTTTAACAATATATATGTATAAGCATATATTTGTAACAGCTAGAAAAATTAGTTTGGAAGAATACAGAGAAAGCCATTAACAGTAGCTGCCTCTTCAGAACAGAGGTAATAAAGGGAATAAAGTGAATCTCATATTCTATTTTATATAACTCGGGGTGGGGGTGATGACCATTTACTTTCACATTGTCCTAGACAACAATTTCATGACATTAAATTCTCTCTCCAATCCTACAAACTTTTTCCCACCTTTGCTCAGCTTCCTGCTTCACTGAGAAAACTAAAAGCATAAGGAAAGTTCCACAAACAAAAATCCCACACCTACCCGCACACAAGCATCTACACTTACATCCATTGCCTCTCCTCCCATCACCTTGGAAATATGTGTCCCCACAATTTCTCAATCTTTGTACTACATCAGTTTTTCATTCACTACTCAATAATTCACCTCATTATACAAACACAATTTCAATTTCTCTTCAAAACCTTCTCTGGTGAGGCACCTGGGTAGCTCAGTCAGTTGAGCATCCAAACAATGATCTCAGTTCAAGTCTTGATCTCCGGGTCAGGAGTTCAAGCCCCACACAGGGCTCCGCGTGAGCATGGAGCCTACTTCAATTTAGGAAAAAAAAAGAATAAAAACGTCTCTGGAGCCCTTTTTGTATTCTAAGATATTACCCTATTTCTTTGATCCTATTCACAACAAAATGCCTCAAAAGAACTGTTTACACTATTTCCAACATATGTCGTCCCATTCCCTCTTAATCCCACTACTCTCAGTCATTTTCCCCACTATGGCGCCAAAAAAAGCTAGTGAGGATACCATTAACTTCTTGCTAATAAACCCAATGGTAAATACCCAGTCCTCATTTTAACTTTACTTATCAGCAATATAGGCAGAACTAAACACATCTGTTGGCTTTCATTTCTTCTTAGCTGTGTGAGGGGACTACCAATTTAACAGGATTCTCTTCTCCCAGCGCCACGCCCCCCCACCCCCTGCAACCACTTAAAACTGGAGTACATACCCCAGTGTAAAATAAACCCATGGTGATTTTAATATCTACATTCAATCCCTACAGATAACCCTAGTCTTAACAGTTTTCAATATCATCTAAAATGATGATCTCAATTTTATATCCCTAGCCTAGAAATCTTTCCTGAATTCTTGGTTTGTATTATGCAACTTCCTACACTGACATCACTATCAGATGCTCTTTCCTCAAAATATGTACATATTTACTCCTTCAGGTTTTTGGTTCTCAATAGGTTTATTCTTACCACTGTAATCAAATTTTGCAACCTTCCACCACCCAACAATCCTCTCAATCCCTTTACCTTGCTCTACTTTTTTCTTTCACAAGAATATTTATCAATTCTCATTTATTTATGCTTACCTATTGTTTATACTGTGCCTCCTCCCCAACCTGAAATGTAACTTCCGTTAGGATAGAGATCTTTGCCTTGTTTACTGATTTACCTACTATACAGCCTGTCACTTGGTAAACAAGTATTTGAATCGATTTTTTAATTTAAAAACTTTTTAAAATAAAAAGGCCATTCCTCATTCTATCTTTTGTAGTTTGTTCGCTACCCAAATTTCACTTCTGTGTACCTGTAAGAGTCACTAACCACTTCTATTTTTTTTCCTAAAGGTAACTGGACAAATCCTTCTCTATAATACATCATTCCATGTCACATCATTCATGTCTCCTCTCCAAAACAACATTCCATTTCAGTATTAAGTAAACATATCTTAAAGCTCCCATCTCTCATCCTTATTCAAAAACTCTCATGCTCAGACTCGAGCCAAATTACTTTCTTCTATTTAAGATTCTTTATATTAAATACTTTAATAAGTAAAGCGACTATACCAAATCATTTAATTTTTTAATTGAATTACAAGTTGGTACACAAGTTTCATTAATTTCAGAGTGATATGACAAGTCTATACATTTTGCTATGGTCACTAGAAGTATAGCCACCATCTGTCACCATACAACACTATTACAATACCATCGACTACATTCCTTATGCTGTACCTTTTATCCCCATGACTTATTCATTCCATAACTGCAAGCCTGTATCTCCCACTCCCATTCACCAATTCTGCCCATCTCCCCACACCCCTCCCACCTGGCAACTCTCAGTTTGCTCTCCATATTTATAGGTCTGTTTCTAATTTTTTTTGTTCGTTCATTTCTCCATGGAAGACTCCAGTTTGATTCTTTTTTCTTTTACTTTTTTTTACCTTTTTTTTTTTTTGGATAAGGAGGTAGAAAGCTGATGCAGAATAAGATCCCTGGGTAGTTGTTGTTTTTTTTTTTTTTACAAAACATAAATTCTATCTTCCCCTCTACTCTGACCATACACATTTAATATACTGATTTACCAGAGGGTGACATAAATGGATATATGCTTTTCCAAAAAACAAAACAAAACAAAAAAAAACCTCTTTACAGACATTTTTGATGTAATAAACCCCAACCACTAGACTGACACTGATGTAATAAACCCCAACCACTAGACTGACCACTAAATTAAAACATACAAAATAACAACTACAGCTTGTGATTCATGACCTTTAAATCTTTACATTCAGGTTTTTCTAAATGAAAAATATTTTCAGAGGAACCAGTAAGAAATTAATAGCAAATAAGTTTGATTACTCCTAAGAAATAATAAGGACCCTACCAAGCAGCCACACCATGTCCACATATGACCTACCTCAAAATGTTATGCTTGCTACCATGTCACATCCTCCTACATTCTTCTTCTTACCTGCTAATGCCTATAAATCTACTCTGGAATACTAAAAAGTGCACTGTTGTTAAAAAGGAACCGTTTATTCTTCTCTTTCTCAGATATACCACTATGTTTTCCCATATGCCTATAATATGACAATGTTGTTGTTTCTGGTATACTTGCCAAACTGTTTTTTCCTCTGTCTAGAAAGCTCTGACTAGAACTGTTTATAGAAAATGATTATAGGTATGTGTGCTATCCTCCATTCTAACCTTGAGCAATTTAGAGGACTTAAGAAAAAGGATCTGCGGGTTTCTAACCTCAATGAATTCAGTTTTCACTGAGTTTCTTTCTTTCTTTTCTTTTTTTTAAGATTTTATTTATTTATTTAACAGAGAGGGAGACAGTAAGAGAAGAATACAAGTAGGGGGAATGGGAGAGGGAGAAGCAGGCTTCCCATTGAACACGGCGCCCAAAGCAGGGATCAGGACCCTGGGATCATGACCTGAGCCAAAAGCAGACGCTTAACAACTGAGCCATCCAGGCACCCCTTCAACTGATTTTCAAATTCAGTTTTCTCATCTGTAAAATGGGCATGCAGGACTAAATTATTTCAAAAGTTCCTTCCAGCTATGGACTATATGAACCAATGATTTTGTTATTTATAACAGGGTATGAGCAAGAAATTGAAACAAGTTCTCTCAAGTAAAAAAAAAAAAAAAAAAAAAAGTGTTATCTAAAAATATTTTAAGTAGATATAACAGTCCCTATCCAGAGTGACTACATCTTCAAAAAAAAGGTTTAAGTATACTTTATTTTTAAAATATTCAATTTGTCTGGAAAAAAGTATATTGAACTTTTCCCAAAAACTGATTCTTTATCCTTTAACTCTTTGGTTCCTGATTAAATCCTCACCTCTAGGTGACAAACCACCAACAATAGTTTATCCTCAAATGTCTATGTATACAGTTGATCCCTGAACAATACAGGAGTTAGAGGCAGCAAACATCTCACCCTCCTCCCACAAATATCCACATATACCCTACTGAACTGTTAAACCAAAGCTTTCCTGGTAATATAAACAGTTGATTAATACATATTTCATACATTATATGTATTACATACTGTAGTCTTATAATAAAGTAAGCTAGAGAAAAGAAAATGTTAAGAAAATCATAACAAGAGAAAATACATTCATAATACTATACTGTATTAATAGATACTTTAAGTTTATGTCATCTGTTCACAAAATGAATCATCTGTCAGTACCTAAATCAATACTGTCTTATATTAGAAAAACACTACAAATGTTTTACGTATTAATACTAGACATCTAAAAATGAAAAGATAATGTGAAAAAGAAATTCATATTTATTTACAGATACAACAATTCATCATTGATAACAAAGCAGCAACAATATGATTTCTTTATGATAGCCTAACATAATCAGGGCAATTGTTTCATGGTACCCTAGCCTATATGCTAACAAATAAATCATAACAAAACTGTTATGACATATAGTATTAGTCATGTCCATAACACAGCACTGGAAAAATAGTTACTTTAAAAAAAAACAAAAACACCTCTGATGATAGGCTGACACGCAATTTTTCCAATTATAAAAGAAGCGTTATTTTACAGTTATGTAATTCTGCAAAAGCAAAGTTTTAAAACAGTGGGGAAAAACCACATTACTAATTTAATATTAAATATCACTCACCTTATACCTATGTAAGGATAGGCTACCCATTTCTATACAAATCTTGCACACAATGTTCTACACAGTGAATACTTAGGCAATGATAATGATGACACAAAAGCATCTCACACAGTTCTTGCCATCTATTTTCAATGGTGTAGTCCATCTACCAATCCAGGAGCATGGAACATTTTTCCATTTCTTTGCATCTTCCACAATTTCTTTCATGAGTACTTTATAGCTTTCTGAGTAATAGTGAAGTCCTTCTAGACTCATGTTCTCTTTCAGGGTTCTCGTCCACAATATTGATGATTCTTTCCACAAAGTGCTGTGTATAATGAGCTTTAAAGGTCCTTATGACCCCCTGATCTAGAGGTTGCATTAGAGAGTGTTTGGGAACAAGGAGATCCCTCCAACGCCACTGGTGTTCAAGTCATGGCATCCTGGACTGCCAAGGGCAATGTCCAATATTAAAAGAACTTTTGAAGGCAGTCCCTTACTGGCAAAGGTACTTCCTGACTTCAGGGACAAAGCACTGATGAAACCAATCCAGAAAAAGGATTCTCAGTATCTAGATCTTCTTGCTGTACAACCAAGACTGGCAGCTGGGACCTCTTTTCCCTTCAAGGCTTGGGTGTTAGTGATTTTACAGAGAAGGACAGTCCTGAGCAGTTAAGTTAGTTTATCCCTTCCTGCCTTAAATTCTGGTGCTCACTGCTTTCCTTACTCATAAATGTCCTTTGTGGCTTCCTACCACCCCTCACCCCAGAATAAGTCATTTCTGTCTGCATTAAAAACCTATTCAGGCAGATATCCTTATTCCTCAATGATTTTTTTAATGCATCTGAAACTTGTTTGCTGTCTCTTGGTCAACAGAAGCTGCTTCTCCTATTTTCTTGACATTTTTTTAAAGCAAATCACTTTCTAAAATTATCAAACCATCCTCTGCTGGTATTAAATTCTCCAACGTCAGAGCCTTTCCCTTCCTTTTGCTTAAGGATGTCATGACTTCACTTTTTCTTAAGTCATATTAGAGTCTATATTGGTATACCATCCTTACAGCAATCCTGCACCCTCATAAAGGCTGCATTTTCAATTAGAAAATTGCAAAAAGTGAAAGGTTTTCATGCCTCCTGGCGTAACTACAACAACAACTTCATGAATTTCCTTTTTTCTTTTTTTAGAAACAATGGCCCTTATGATACAATCATTTATATTGAAATGGTGGGCAACCCAGCTGCAGACCTCAATCCACAGTACACATCAAGCAATTCAAGAATTTTTTGTAACACAATGACTCTTCTCTACTTCTTGGGGGCACTTCCAACATCACTAGTTGCACTTCATATGGGTCCCATGGTGTTATTCAAAGTTTACAGCACTGCACTAAACACAATGAAAAACACATGAGAACCTCAAAAGATCACTTTTTACTGCAATATGCAATTTACTGCAAAGATGAACTGATCACGCAGAGATGATTAATTCACCCGCTGTTTTAAGTTAAGTAGATACAATACTTGAGTTCACCACAGTAGCAACATCAGGGCATTATGAAATTATTACAATAGTATTCTTATATACCACAGTTAATTTTATGCAGTTATGACTTAATACTCCATTTTTTATGTTTATTTATATTTCTCTTGCCTACAAATGGCACCAAGTATGGTCTGTAAGTATTTGTATACACAAGTTTTGACAAATTTTAACTTTTTGTAATAGATCTGTGAATATTTTATGGTAGCAAACGATAAAATAGATGGGTATCTATGTATACTTTATGCATTCATGACAGACCTTTCTCAAGGTATGTCATATCTTTGCTTAGCTTTTTCAGTAATTCTAGGCTCGTGGTTTGTGAATAAGTTTTTTTTTAATTGTTGAAAATCTCTAAAAATTTTTCCAGTATCTGTATTGGGAAAAAAAATCAGTATAGAAATGTACCTATGCAGTTCAAACCTATGTTGTTCAAAACAAAACAAACAAAACAAAAACAAACAAAAAAACAAAATACTTAGCAAAAAAGAATCACTACTTCAATGAAAACATCAGTACCTAATATCTCATTATAGGAAAACTGTCCTACACACAATAAATAGTTCTCTTTCTAGCTTTTCTGAGAAGTCCTAAAAGTCGTTATATACCATTATCAAAAACAGCTCAGTAAAGTAAAGCCAGAAACACCCGAACTTGTTTCCTACCTCTATGACTTAACACCTGGTATGCTGCTCCCACCCCTTTCCCCCACCAAAAAAATACACTTAACTTCCCTAAGCATCAACTTTCTCAACCAGAAAGATAAAAGACCTAGTTTGTGGGGATGATAGAAGGATAAAAACTGATCACCTAACTGCATCTTCTGGTGTTCTAAGAATACAGCAGTAGCTCAAGACAAAGTAGCTTTCAACATTTTACAAATCCATTCGTTTTACCCACGAAACTTCAAATGAAGTCTATTAACATCATAAATATGAAGTACCATTTCCTTACCCTCATAATTTTACTATCCAAGGTAGATTTTGTTGATTCAAACCTAATGTGGCTATTCTTTTACATTTATTTAAAATAAAAATCACTAATAGTTAAAATTATTTCCAACCATTATTGGCCAATATTAAGTTAAATGTTAAGTTAAATCAGCAAATATAACTTTATAAATTCAGTTATATGTTCACCTAAAATTAAACCTAAAATTCACTTCAATTATTCAGGTTCATTCACAGACTTTGGCCAGCAAATTGTTTAAATAAAATGTCAATACAGCTGATCCCTCAACAACATGGGGGTTGGGGCACCTACCAGTATAGCCAACCATCTACATATAACTTTAACTCCCCCAAAACTTAACTACTAACAGCCTACAACTGATGAGAAGCTTTACCAATAACACAGTCAACTAATACATATTTTTATGCTGTTTTATTGTATACTGTATTCTTATAGTAAATGCTAGAAAAAAGAAAATATTAAAAATCATACTTAACAAAGCCATAGTTAACACATTTACAGTACTATACTGTAGTTACAAAAAAATTCACATGTAAGTGTACTGCACAGTTCAGACATCTATTGCTCAAAGGTCAACTGCATATAAAGAAAAGACCAAGGTCAAAGAAAATGGCAGAGAAAGAATCTCTAAGAATCAGTCCTACTGAAATAGTATTAAGCTGGCAAGAACTACTACAATCAATTATTTCAGAACTCTGGAGTCTAGTCAAACAACTGCAGTAACACAAGACTGCTTAATGAGGAAAGAGGCTGGAAAACTTTGCTGAATTTCTGCCCTTCGTGTAGGAGCACCACTCCCCCCATCTACCAGCACGGAGGCAAAAACCTGTAGGTATGGCAGCTTACGTTACTGCTGAAGCTTACTAGTACCAGGGTGGACAAGAGGGACCTAATCTCTCCCAAAAAATGGTGTTACATGTTTTGATCTGCCTGGCAGAGAACTGTGGGCAGTTCAGAGGCCAGCCACTATTTCTATTACTTTGGGTTAAAGTGGCTTCCCAGGTAACATCTGTCCAGGAAATTTAAGACTATTTTTTTCCTTTCTTTGCTGGATCCACGCATTCAAGGAACTATCAGGTCAGCCTGACCAGAGGTCAGAGGCGTCAGTGACCACACACAAACAGCAAAGTGGAAGTAGTTCTTCCTAGTAAACACTGTAAATGTAAATGGCTTAAATACATCAATTAAGACACAGATTGCCAAAACTGATTTTTAAATATGATCCCATAATACACTCCTTATAAATTTATTATAGACCCAAAGACACAAATAGTTTAAAAATAAACATGAAAAAATATCTTTCATGCAAATAGTAACCAAAAGAGTAACCAAAAGAGAACTGGCATATCAATGCTAATAGCAAACAAAATACATTTTAAGCCAAAATGTGTTACAAAAGACAGACACTGGATATTGATAAAAGGATTAATTCAACAAGAAAATAACAATTATAAGCAAGCAAAAGCCCCAAAATACAAATGCAAACAATGAGAACTGAAAGGAGAAACAGACAGTTGAATAATAATATTGGAGATTCAAAAGGCCCACTCTCAGCAATGGCAGGAGCATCCAGATAGAAGATCAATAAGGAAAGCAAAGACCTAAATACTATAAATCATCTAGATATAACAGATATGTACACAACATTCCACCCAACAGAAGCAAAACACACACTCTTCTCAAGTATACATAGAACATTCCAGAGGATAGACTATATGTTAAACAACAAAACAATCCTTAATAAATTTAAATTCACTGAAACCTACAAGGTATTTTGTGAGAATTTACCAACCACAATGGAATGAAACTAGAAATAAGAGAAGAAAAATTGAAAAATTACCAACAAGAATCCACTTTTAAATAAAAAATAATTCAAAGAATAAATCACAAGGAAAATTAGAAAACAACTTGAGGCTAATGAAAATGGAAACACAAATGGTAAACACAAATGTTTACCAAAACATTAGGATGCAATAAAAGCAGTACACAGAAAATAATTTATAGCTATAAATGCCTACATTAAAAATGAAGAACTATCTCAAATCAACAGTCTAACTTTATACTTAAAGGAACTAGAAAAAGAGCAAACTAAGCCCAGAGCCAGCATAAAAAAGGACATAATTAAAACTAAAGCAAAGGTTAACAGAGAATAGAAAAACAGAATCAATGAAACTAAATATTAGTTCTTTTTTAAATTAACGAATCCTTAACTAGACTATGAAAAAAACAGACAAAATTTAATTAAATAAGATCAGAAATGAAAAGTAAGGACACTACAATAGTTCCCCAGCCTGCATATCCTTATTGCTTTCTGCTGTGGTAAACCATGGTCCAAAAGCAGGTGATCCTCCTTCTGACTTATCAGAAGATAAATAATAGCTAATGCTAAGTCATTACACCTAGGTCATTCACCTTACTTCATCTCATCACATAGGCATTTTATCATTTCACGTAATCATAAGAAAAAGGGTGAGCATAATACAATAATATATTCTGAAAGTCCACATTCTCATACCTTTCATTAGAGTAAACTGCTATAATTGCCTTATTTTGCATTTAGTGTTGTTAATCTCTTACTGTGTCTAATTTATAAACTAGGAATGTCTCAGCTGTGTATGTGTAAGAAAAAACATACTATATGCAGGGTTGGGAATTATCTGTAATTTCAGGCAGCCACTGGAGGTCTAGGAATGCATCCCCACGGATAAGAAGGAACAAAGAACTACTGTACTACCAATCTCACAGAATATAAAAGAACTATAAGAGAACACTATGAATGATTATAACGTTTACAAACTAAATAATCTAAATGAAGGGGACAAATGTGTAAAAACAAATTACTAAAACTATCTCAAGAAGAAAAAAACCTCAACATGCCTGCAACAGGAAAATCGATAATCAAAAACTTCCAAAGAAAAGCTTGGTCTAGATGGCTTCACTGGTGAATTCTACCAAATATTTTAAAAACAACATTGGAGGTGGTTCAAGATGGCAGTGTGGGAAGATTGGAACTCACCTCCTCCCACAGACACAAAAAATATACATCTACATATAAAATCACCCCTGAAAAAGATCCAAAACTGGCTGAATAGCTCCTTCCCAACAAAGGATAAAAGGGCTACATCAAGACCTGAAGGCTTGGCAGTCTCCTCAAAACTCCTACCATGAGCATGACAAAATACAATCAGGAAGGATCTAACAGAGTTCCTCTCTGAGAAACGAGGCATTTGTGATCCACATCAAGCACCTCAACACTTGAGACCTCCACCAGAGAGAAGCCCCCAAAATGTCATCTGAAATCAATGAGGATTATATCCAAGAAGACCACAGGAGTTGTAGGGAACAGAGAATTCACTAATAAAGGGCTCACACAAGGACTCACTTACCCTGGAGGCCAGCACAAAAGGGGCAGTTTGAAAAGCTCCTAGAGTGTAACTGAAGATTCACTTGCTAATAGTAAAACACCTGCCAGAGGAGCAGAAGCCTGTTAGGACTCCCTTTAGAGACAGAGGCGGTGACAGGCACCATTTTTGCGCAGTCCTCATACCTTGCTAGCACCAGTTCCCACAAGAGCCATATTTGTGTTCTCCTCCCTCTAACCTGCTAACATTTATAAGTGCACTCTGCTCCCACATGACCCTCACTACCCTGCCAAAGACAGTGGTTGTGCATAGTCCACACAGGATATGCCCTTTAATGCCTTGTCTTCATGGTCAGGAAGGATTGTGCTTCTCACCTCGATGGGTCTGAAATAATCAGACACAGTTCTTAGCACTGTATCACCCACAGGGCAGTGCAGAGACAGCAGAACAAAACATATCTTCAGTCTCTATATGCAGAGGTCTATTTACTTGTACTGAAGCTTCAGCCTAAAGAGAATGACTCAGAATTACCACTCACAAAGAGGCTGCAAATGTGCTCTCAGAGAATGTAGGCCAGTGGATGCCACCTTTGCATTCTCCCTCAGCCTTGCTACAGCTTGCCAGTATCTCCCACAAGAGCGCATACTCTCTAGCAGCCCTGATTTTGCAACTGTCACCAAGGGGACACATCCAGATTGCCTGGTCTGGATGGAGTACAGCATGATTTGTGAATGCCATCCCAATGGACTGTATATCTCTCTGATAAATTAAAAGCTGCTGCCTACAGGTCGAGCTTCTCATTAGCCTGAAACTAGCAGCTGAATGAAATCCCTTCCTCTGGAATACTCACAGATCTTGGCACTTCCTCAACAACTGGACCTATGAAGAATAAATCAGGCTGCCTAGACAATTACAAAGACTAAAGAGAAAGCCAAGCGCTAGAGCAGGTTTGTTTAAAGGATAAGGTTCATCTCCTACACAAGGTCACTCCTTGCCTGGAAGAGATAGCTGTTTTGCTTAATACCCAGACACAAACATGGAGAGTCAGACAACAGGAGGATACAAAGGAATACTTTCCAAACAAAAGAACAAGATAAAAAACCAGAGGAAAACATTAATGAAATGTAGATAAGTGATTTAGCTGATTTAGAGTCCAAAATAATTATCATAATGAAGCTCACTGAACTGAGAAGAATCAATGAACACAGCAAAAACTTCAGCAAGAGACAGAAAATATAAGAAAATACCAAAGCCCCAAATCTGAAGAATATAATAAGCAAACTGAAAACTACAGCAGAGGGTTTCAACAGCAGACTAGATGAAGGTGAAGAAGCAATCCGTGATCTGGAAGACAAGGCAGAAATAAAAAGCAAAAAAATCTGTTTTGTTCACGAAAACAGAACAAAAAAATTAACTTTTTAAAGTGAAGCTAGCTAGCTTAAGGCACCTATACAACATTAGGTAGAATAACAATCACATTTCTTTCTTTCCAGAAAGAAAAGAGAGAAAGGGCCAGAACATTTATTTTAAGAAATAGCTAGGGGCACCAGGGTGGCTCAGTGGGTTGGGCCTCTGCCTTTAGCTTGGGTCATGATCCCGGGGGCCTCGGATCGAGCCCCGCATCAGGCTCTCTGCTCGGCAGGGAGACTACTTCCCCCTCTCTTTCTGCCTGTCTCTCTCTGCTACTTGTGATCTCTCTCTCTCAAATAAATAAATAAAAATCTTAAAAGAATAAAATAAAATAAAAAAGAAAAAGAAACAGCTAAAAACCTGTGGAAGAAAACAAATACCCAGATCCAGAAAGCCCAGAGTTCCAAAAGATTAAATCCAACAGAGACCCACACCACAACACATTACAATTAAAATGTCCAGAGAGAAACCACAAAACAGAGAATATTAAAAGCAGTAAAAACAACAATCTGTTGGGACGCCTGGGTGGCTCAGTTGATTAAGCAGCTGCCTTCGGCTCAGGTCATGATCCCGGCGTCCTGGGATCGAGTCCCACATCGGGCTCCTTGCTCAGCAGGGAGCCTGCTTCTCCCTCTGCCTCTGCCTACCATTCTGTCTGCCTGTGCTCGCTCTCTCTCCCTCTGATAAATAAATAAAATCTTTAAAAAAAATAAAAAAACAACAACAACAATCTGTTATATACAAGCGAACCTCCATAAGACCATTATCACATTTCTCAGCAGAATCTTTGCATACCAAAAGGGAGATGCATAATATATTTAAAGCACCTATGGGGAAAAACTTCCAACAAGAATATTCTCCCCACTTTCTGGAACACTGAAAATAAATTAAATAAAATTAAAAAAAAAAAAAAAAGGAATATTCTCCCCACAAAGTTACCATTCAGAACTGAAGGGGAAGGGGTTTTCTAGTTGCCTCAGTCAGTAGAGCAAGTGACTTTTGATCTCAGGGTTATAAGTTCGAGCCCCACAGTGGGTGTGGAAATTACTTAAAGATATAAAATCTCTTTTAAAAAGTTTACTTTCAGGGGCGCCTGGGTGGCTCAGTGGGTTAAAGCCTCTGCCTTCGGCTCGGGTCATGATCCCAGGGCCCTGGGATCAAGCCCCACATCGGGCTCTCCACTCAGCGGAGAGCCTGCTTCCTCCTCTCCCTCTCTGCCTGCCTCTCTGCCTACTTGTGATCTCTGTCTGTCAATAAATAAATAAAATCTAAAAAAAAAAAGAGAGAAAATACATTAAAAATAAATAAATAAAATAAAAAGTTTACTTTCAGAATTGAAGGAGAGGTAAAAGGCTGTCCTGACAAACAAAAACTGAGGAGTTCATCACAACTGAAACAGCCAGTCCTACAAGAATAGTTAAAGGCATTTCTTCAAGTCAAAAAAAACACTGTAAGAAAAAGACCGATGTGGAGCAGCACCTGGGTAGCTCAGTTGGTTAAGCGCATCTGCCTTTGGCTCAGGTCATTACCTTAGGGTCCTAGGACTGAGCTCGCTGCCAGGGGCTCTGCTGCTCTCTCTGCCCCTCCCCTGATTTGTGCACTCTCTTTCTCAAATAAATAAATAAATCTTTTTTCAAAAAAAGGAAAAAGTATGACAGTAAAAAATCTCTGATAAAGGTACATATAAGATAAGATAGTGGATTAATCACTTATAAAGCCAGTATGCTAACTAAAAAGCAGAAGTAGTAAAAACTGTAATTATAAGTTGAGATACAAAATTTTAAAATCTAACATGTTACATTAAAACCATAAAATGGAAGGGAAAAGAGTAATAACACTGAGCTTCAGAATGTGTTCAAATTTAACTATCATTATGTTGAAAGTAGAAAATTAACTTGCTATCCTTAAGTAGAGAGTCATCAAACCAAAAGGGAAGAAAACAAGAGAAGGAATAAATAGAGAGGAACCACAAAACAGAGAGAAACAACAAAATGGCAATAAGTACACACCTACTAATAACTAGTTTAAATGTAAAAAAACTAAATGCTTTAAAAGACACAAAGTGCCTTAAGAGATTCGAAAGAACAAGACCCAGGGCACTCATGGCACCCGGAGCACCCGGAGCAGCCAGGGCAGCCGCGCGAGGCGGAGGGGCTCAGTTGGCTAACCATCAGATTCCTGGTTTCAGCTCAGGTCATGATCTCAGGATACTGGGATCAAGCCCTGCATCAGGCTCTGTGCTGGGGGTGGGGTGTTCTGCTGGGGATTCTCTCCCTCTTTCTCTGTCCCCTGCTTTCTCTCCCTCTCTCTAAAATAAATAAATAAATCTTTAAAAACAACAACAAGACCCATCTATATGCTGCCTAAGGGAGACTCACTTCAGATGTGAGGACACACACCAACTGAAAGCGAAGAAATGGAAAAGGATGCAAACTGAAAATAAAACAATGAAGAAGGGTGCTTCATGCAAATGGAAACCAAAAAAAAAGGCTGGGATAGTTATTACTTCTATCAGACAAAGGAGACTTTAAAACAAAGACTGCAATAAAAGACAAAGTTAGATTACATAAGGAGAAAGGAGTCAACCCAGCAAGAAGAAATATTTACAAAATTTGTAAATATTCACAAACACAACATAAGAACACCTAAATATAGAGAGCAAATATTAACATTATCTAAATGGAAAAACCGAGGGGCACCTGGGAGGCTCAGTCAGCATGAGGCTTCCTGCTCAGCAGGGAATCTGCTTCTCCCTCTCTCTGCTCCCTCCCTGCCCCCGTTCAATGCTTTCCTATCAGTCTCATTCAAGCGCTCTCTCAAATAAATAAAATCTATTTAATAAAAATAAAAATAAATAACTGGAAAAATTGATAGCAATGCAATAGTGGGAGACTTTAATGCCCCACTTACATCAATGGATAGATCATCCAGTCAAAAAATCAATAAGGAAACAATGGCTTTAACACATCAGTTCACAAAAACTTGTTAACATATACAGAAAATTCCATCCAACAGAAGAATATAGTTTATCTGAAAAGATAAAATTCACGAAACTTTAGCCAGACTTACCAACAAAAAAAGAGGGCTCAAATAAAGTCAGAAATGAAGGAAGACTTATAACTGATACCAAGGATATAAAAAGGATCGTTTGAGACCACTGTGAACAATTACACACCAACAAACTGGACATCCTAGAAGAAATGCATAAGTTCCTAAAAACATAAAACCTTCCAAGACTGAATCAAGAAGAAACAGAAAATCTGAACAGACTAATTATGCATAAGGAGACCGAATTAGTAATCAAAAACCTCCTGACAAACCAAAGTCCAGGCAGGGCCAGACAATTTCACTGGTGAATTCTAGCAAACATTCAAAGATTTAATATCTACCCTTCTCACACATTTCCCAAAAAACTGAAAAGGAGGGAACATTTCCAAACTCATTTTTAATACCAAAACTAGACAAGAACACCATAAAAACAAAAAAAAATTCCCAGCCAATATCCCTGGTGAAGATAAATGTAAAAATCCTCAATCAAATATTAGCAAAACAAATTCAACACATTAAAAGAATCATACACCATGATTAAGTGGGATTTTATTCCAGGGATGCAAAGACTGTTCAACATTCCCAAAACAATGAGAGACACCATTATTAGCAAAATGAAGGATAAAAATATTATGATCTTCTCAACAGATGCAGATAAATATTTGACAAATTCAACATCCATTCATAAGAACTTTTAACAAAGTATGTACAGAGGAAACATAGCTGCACACGATAAAGGCCATATATATGACAAGCCCACAGTTAACATCATACTCAACAGCAAAAAGTTGATTTTTTTAACATGAGGAATACAGAGTGACTACGTGGTTCATAGTTCGATAAAATGTCCAACTCCTAATTTGGGCTCAAGTTATAATCTTGGAGTCATGAGCTGGAGCCCTATGTTTGGCTCTGTGCTTGGCTGAGAGTCTGCTTGAAATTCTCTTCCTCTCTCTCTGCCCCTCCCCCAGCTCGTGCTCTCACTCTCTAAAATAAATAAATAAATCTTTTTAAAAGAAGGGGGTACTTGGGTGGCTCAGTGAGTTAAGCATCTGCCTCCAACTCAGGTCATGGTCTCGGGGTCTTAGGATCGAACCCTTCATCAGGCTCTCTACTCAGTGGGAAGTCTGCTTCTCCCTCTCCTTGTCCCTCTCCCTCTGTGCTCTATCTCCTTCTCTTGCTCTAAAACAAATAAAATCTTAAAAAAAAAAAAAAAAAAGAGGAGAAACACAATGATGCCCAATCACCACTAGTACTGGAAGTTCAGGCCACAGCAATTACATGTGAGAAGAAATAAAGGTCATCCAAATTGGAAAATGAAACTGTAACCATTTGCAAACACTTTATATAGAGAAAACCCTAAAAGGGGTGCCTGAGAGGCTTAGTCTATTAAGCTGCTGCCTTTGGCTCAGGTCATGATCCCAGAGTCCTAGGATTGAGTCCTGCACTGGGCTGCCCACTGAATGGGGGAAGGGGGTATGCTTCTCTCACCCTCTGCCCCTCACCTGGCTCATGTTCGTGCTCTCTCTCTCTCCCTCAAATAAATTAATAAAATCTTGGGGCGGGGGGATACAAGGATACAACAACCCTGAAGATTCCACCAAAAAAAACTGTCAGAATTAATAAGTGAATTCAGTAACACTGCAGGGTACATACATGTCGCATTTTTATACACCAACAAACTACCAGAAAGAGAAATTAAGGAAAAAAATCCCATTTACAATTATATAAAAAAGAATAAATAGGTAGAAATAAATTTACACAAGAGAAGAAAAACACACTGAAAGAAACTAAAGAAAACACAAATAAATGGAAAGATGGTTCATGCTCAGGGACTGCAAGAATACTGTGAAAATGTCTACACTATGCAAAGCAATCGATAGATTCAATACATCCCCATCAAAATTCCCAAGACATTTTCCACAGAAACAGAATAAAAAGTCCTAAAATTTGTACAGAACCACAAAAATTCTAAATAGCCAAAGCAATCTTGAGAAACGAGGACAAAGCTGGAGGCACCACAGTCCCTGAATTCAAAATATATTACAAAGCTATGGTAACCAAAATAATATGGTGTTCACATAAAAATAGACATTAGAGCAATGGAACAGAAAAGAGAGCCCAAAAATCAACAAAAATCAATCTATACATATATGGTCTATTAACTTAAGATAAAGTAGGCAAGAATAAAAAATGGCAAACATACAAATCTCTTCAATAAATGTAGCTGGAAAAACTGGACAGCTACTTGCCAAAGAAGTGCAACTGGATTACTACCTTACAGTATAATCAAAAATTAACTCATGTGGATTAAGATTAAAAACCATAAAACCATAAAAGAGGGGACAGTTCTTAAGCCCCTTGATATCAATCTTGCCAATATTTTTTTACCTGACTCCAAAGGCAATAGCAACAAAAGCAAAAATACACAAGCAGAACTATATCAAAATAAAATACATCTGCACAGCAAAGAAAATCATCAACAAAATAAAAAGGGTAACTACTGATCAAGAGAAGATATTTGCAAATCATGTACCTGATAAAGGGGTTAATACCTTAAAGAACCTAAACAACTAAATGGACATGGGGGCACCTGGGTGGTTCAGTCAGTTAAGTGGCTGCCTTCAGCTCAGGTCATGATCTTGGCGTCCTGGGATCTAGCTCTCCATCAGGCTCCTTGCTCAGAGGGGAAACTGCTTCTCATTCTGCCCCTCCCCCTGCTTATGCAGTCAATCTCTTTCTCCCTCTCTCAAATAAATAAATGGAAATCTTTAAATAAAAAATTTTTATTTAAAAATAAAAATGGAGAGAGGAGCTGAGGAGACATCTTCTAAAGAAGACATAGAGATGGCTAAAAGGCACAGGAAAACTTGCTCAAGACATCACTCATTATAGGGCAAATACAAATCAAAACTACAAAGCATATCTGCACACCAATGTTGACTGCAGCATGATTCAGAAGAACCAAAAGCAGGAATCAATCTAAATATTTAACAACAAATGAATAAAGAAAATCTGGTATGTGGTGGCTGGCTGGCTGGCTGAGTAGAGAAAACATCTGACTTTTGAACTTGAGGTCATGAGTTTGAGCCCCATGCTGGATGTAGAGATTACTTTAAAAAAAATAAAACTTAACAAAAAGAAAATTTGGCATATACACACAATGGAATCATATCAATTCTTAAAAATGAAGGAAATCCCGTCATATGCTATAACCTGGATCAACCTTGAGGATACTATGCTGGCTTAAAACAAAAGGCAAATACTACATGATTATACCTATATGAAATACCTAGAGTGGTCAAAATCAAAGAAAATAGAGTAGTGGTTGTTACCACGAACTGGGAATAGGAAAAGGGGACACTGTTGTTTAATGTGTACAGTTTTAATTTTGCTAGATGAAAAAAGTTCTGAAGATCAGTTACAACACAAGGTGCATATCGCTTTAATACAAGTGACCTGTTAAAATGGTAAAATGAAACAAAACAAAAATACTACAATGAGATACCACCATACACTTGTCAGAATGGCTAATATTAAGAGGACAAGAAATAACAAGGGCTGGTGAGAAGAAAAGCGAATCCTCATCCACTGCTGAGGAAATCCAACCAGTACAGTCATTATGTAAAATAGTATAGAGGTTCCTTAAGAAGTTAAAAACAGAACTACCATACAATCCAGTAATTCTACTTCTGTGGAAGATAATAAAGGATATTTATCTTTCATTTCTTTCATTATCTTTCAAGATAATAAAAATTCTAACTGGAAAAGATATATGCATTCCTATGTTTACTGCAGCATTATTTACCACAGCCAAGATACAGAAGCAACCTAAATGTCCACAGGTGGATGAATGGATAAAGAAAATGTGGTATAGAAGTACCTGGGTGGCTGAGGCTGTTAAAGATACAACTCCTGATTTCGGCTGAGATCATTATCCCAGGATTGTGAGATCAAGCCCTATATGGGGCTCCGCCTGCTTAAGATTCTCTCACTCCCCCTGCCCTCCCCCTCATGAAAAAAAAATACAGAAATAACATTATATAAAAAAATAAGTAATAAATAACAAAATGTGGATACACAAAATGGAATACTGCTCAGCCACAAAAAGAATGGAATCTTTCCATTTGTGACAACATGGATGGACCTTGTTGGTTATTACGCTAAGTCAGAGAAAAACAAACACCATATGAGTTCACTCATAGGTAGAATCTAAAAACAAAACAAAACAAAGCAAAACTCATACATATAGAAAACAGACTGGTAGATTCCAGAGGCAAGGGATGTTGGGGATAAACAAAGTGGGTGTAGGAGATCAACAGGTACAAATTTCCAGTTATAAAATAAGACACGGGGATGTAATGCACTTGCATAATGCAACTGCATAATGACTATAGTCAATAATACTATTTGCAAATTTAAATGATGATAAGAAAGTAAACCTTAGAAGTTCTCATCACAAGAAAAAAATTTTTAATTTTGTATCTTAATAGATAGTAGCCAGACCTACTATGATAATTACTTTACAATCTATACAAATGTCTAATCATTTTGTACACCTACGTTAATATATATTAATGTCAATAATACTTCATAGAAAATTAATAAATTTTAAAAATTAAAAAAGAGCTAATATCAATCCTATCCATGCTCTTCCATAAATTACAATAGGAAGTAATACTTTCTTTTTTTTTTTTAAGATTTTATTTATTTATTTGACAGACAGAAATCACAGTAGGCAGAGTGGCAGGCAGAGAGAGAGAGAAAGAAGCAGGCTCCCAGCTGAGCAGAGAGCCCGATGAGGGGCTCGATCCCAGAACCCGGGGATCATGACCTGAGCCAAAGGCAGAGGCTTAACCCACTGAGCCACCCAGGCGCCCCGGAAGTAATACTTTCTAACACATTCTAAGAGAGCAACATTATCCTGATAACAAATCTAGACAAAGACACCAAACATACACACACACACACTATAAGCCAATGTTCTTTATAAATATATATGCAAAAACATAATATACATGCATAAGTATATTATATAGTTTACAAATATACATGCAAAAACCCTCAACAAGATATTAACAAACCAAATGCAATAGCATTTTGAAAGAATTATATACCATGACCAAGTGAGATTTATCCCAGGAATGCCAGAATGGTTCAACACAATGTATCACCAATGTAATAAACCAAGTTAACAGAACAAAAGAGGGGGGTGAATCCCAGATGATCATTTGCCCAAAAAAACACTGGGCAAAGTTCAATATTCTATCATGCTAAAATCAACACTAAGAAACCTCCGCATAAAAGGAAGCTTCCTAGCACTCTCTTCAACAAAAGATTCTGGGATAATTTGATATCCACATGGAACAGAATGAAGGTGGACTCTTACTTCACACCATATATAAAATTTAACTCAAAATAGTTCAAAAACCTAAACATAGGAGCTAAAACTATGAAACTCTTAGAAGTATACATAAGGGCAATCTATGACCCTAAGTTAGCAACTGTTTTTCAGATATGACAGTGAAAGTACAAGTACTTAAAAGAAAAAAAAAGATTAGCTGTACCTCATTAAACTTAAAACCTTTAGAAACTACAAAGCACATTAAAAGATAACTCACAGAAATGGAGAAAATATTTGCAAATCATTTAACTGAGAAGGGCCTACTGCCCAGAAAAAGAGTTCGTTTAAGTCAGCAACAAAAAGACAAAAAACTCAAATTTTTAAAATGAGCATTGGATTTTAAAAGACATTTTCTTTCCCAAAAATGATATACAACTGGCCAACAAGCACATGGCAGAGTACTCAACCTCAGTGGTCATTATGAAAATCCAAGTCAAAACTACAATGAGATAGTATGTCACATCAACTAGGATAAGGAAGTGGGGGAAAAAAAAAAATCAATCCTCAAATTCACATGGAATTGCAAGGGCCCCAAACAGTCAAAGCAATATTTAAAAAGAAAAAATTGGAGGGCTCATGTCTCAATTTCAAAAACTTACTATATAACTACATAATCAAAACAGTGATTTTTTTCTTTTTGTCTCATCAGAACAATAAAAATGATCTGTGTTGCCAATGATGAGGAGCAATACAACTCCTACATTGCTGGCAAAAATGTAAAATGGTGCACTCTAGAATCGTTGGCAGTTCCTCAAAAACCTAAACACAGAATTAATAATATGATCCAGCAATTCCAATTCTGAGTATATACACAGGAGAAGTGAAAAAATAATGTTCACACAGAAATTTGTACACAAATATTTACCACAGTATCACTGATGATAGAAAAAATGTACATCAGATGAACAAATAAAATTGTGGTATATACATATGATGAAGTATCATTCAACCAGAAAAAGGAATACTGATATAAATGACAACCTGGATGAATCTCAAAAACATCATACTAAGTGAAAGAAGCCAGATACATAGTAAATGATTCAATTTATATAAAGTATCATGAATAAGCAAATCCACAGAGAAAGCAGGTAAGCGGATGCAAGAATATTGATTTTTGACAGGATATGGGGGAATACGAAATGATTTCTTAATAAATTATGGGGGTATTCTTCTAAGTCAGTGGTTCTACAACAGTTCCACTATACGAAATACCAGGGAAGTGTATTCTTTAAGATAGGTAAATGCATGTTGTATGAATTTCACCTATTTTTTTTAATTGCTGGGAAACCAATACAAACTATCAAACACTAATATGAAATAGTTTCACTGTTTCCTCTATTGGTATTTATATTATTGTTAATTCACCCAAACAAGCACCCCCAAAATGTGTGGAAAGAGACACAGCATCTTTGAAAAGTGTGGTGAATCATCACAATTATTTTAATCATGTGTAAATTTACTATACTTCCTCTATAACCAACCTGATGGAGAATTTATGATCTAGGGAACTCAGATTACAGTATGATTTAGACAGATAAAATGTGGTTATTTCTGTCCATTTAAACAAACTTTCCCCTAATTCTGTGAGATAAGTCTCACAGAAACTTTCCCCTAATTCTGTGAGATAAGTCTCACAGAATTTACTGATAAAACATAACTTATATATATGTTATATATATAAAGAAAAAACCCCACATATGTGCATATATATGCGCATATGTGGGGTTTTTTCTTTTTTCCTTTCTCACTGAATATTATCTCTAAGGCACAGAAAAGTTCCCCCACACAAAATTCCAATGTTTTTATAAAAATGTTTAACTCTAAGGAATCAATTTTCTTATACTATTGAAATAATGAACTCATAACGGTTTTCCAAAAACAACTAAGCTATTAAAATATTTTTGTCATTCCCTTCTCCAAGATATTTCATTTTCCCTCCATTTTCTAATCCTTTTCTCCCTACTCTATATTCTAGTGCTCCAATTCCGGTGTTCACATCAAATTATTTTCTCTCTCACACACACTACTACGTAAAATTAAGCCTCTACTATATTTTGTTTCCACAGTCCTAGAATGTCGAAGTCTTTTTATATTTCAAAGTCTTTTTATATTTTCCTATCCACTGCAGTAAGGCTACCTACTTACATAATGTATTTCATTTTAATGTTTATTTCACTCATAGCCCTTACCCATTGTAACCATGAACCAGAAGAAACTAATGCAAAATAAAGTTTACCAAGAAAACTAAAAATTAGTAAATAAACATTATTTAAGCTTAAACGATTTTTATAATAGCTTAAAAATGTTAATACAATTAAAAGTCAAATACAGAAAAATACAATCAACTCTACCAAGCGGAAATAAGTGAAATGGCCATGTGAAATATGTTTTTTTTTTTAAAGATTTTATTTATTTATCAGAGAGAGAGAGAGAGAGAGAGAGAGCGAGCACAGGCAGACAGAGGCAGAGGGAGAAGCAGGCTCCCTGCCAAGCGAGGAGCCCGATGCGGGACTCGATCCCAGGACGCTGGGATCATGACCTGAGCCGAAGGCAGCTGCTTAACCAACTGAGCCACCCAGGCGTCCCGTGAAATATGTTTTTATTCCAATACACAATCATCCCTATCCAGCTTCTTTGAAAACCAAAAAAAAATAATTAATTAATTAAAAAATTTTAAAATGACACTACCAAAAACAATTATTTTGTACAGCATCTTGGATCTCTCAGGCTTTACAAACGCTGGAGACAACTTGGATAGTTTGACTTGGACCAAGAATGAAATTTTGTTCACAAATAATTTTGCTCACAAAAATTTTGTTTTAAAACTCCTGATTAAAGGATCTCAATTTCAGGATGCCTAGGTGGTTCTGTCGGTTTAAGCGTCTGCCTTCAGGTCAGATCATGATTTCAGGGTCCTGGGATGAATCCCACTCTGGGCTCCTTGCTCAGCAGGGAGCCTGCTTCTCCCACTGCCTGAAGCTCCCCCTGTGCTTGTGTGCATGCACACAATCTCTCTCTCGCTCTCTGACAAATAAATCTTTAAAAAATAAAGTATCCCAGTTTCTATTAACCTGCTTAAAAACACTAAAGATAGCACTTTAGTTATCTGGGCGCCTGGGTGGCTCAGTTGGTTAAGCATGTGCCTTTGGCTCAGGTCATGATCCCAGGGTCCTGGAATTGAGTCCCACCCACACCGGGCTTCCCTTGCTCTTCAGGGAGCCTGTGTCTCCCTCTTCCTCAGCCTGCCACTCCCCGCTTGTGTTCAACTTATGCTGTCAAATAAATAAATAAAATCTTTTTTAAAAAAATCAAATATCCAAGAATAAATCTAACAAAAGATATGGATAACTTCTATTCAGAAAGCTATAAAGGATATCATTTCTCCCCAGTCAAAATCCAAAAAGGTCTTGTAGTTGGGCTGGGGTTTTATTTGGTTTGTGGGGGCGGGGCGGGGGGGGGGGCTGATAGGGTGATTCTAAAATGCACACTGAAATGCAAAAGAACAAACTAGGAGTTCTTGAAAAAGAACAAGACAGGAAGACTTGCTTTATAGAACAATCATCCTTATCATTTACCTCAATAAATAAGGCAAGGATGGATTAATGTAACAATATGGAGGCCTTGAGACAGACCATGCATATATGGACATGTATTACTGGGTCACCTGGATGGCTCAGTGGGTTAAAGCCTCTGCCTTTGGCTCAGGCATCCTGATCTCAGGGTACTGGGATTGAGCCCCACTTTGGGCTCTCTGCTTAGCAGGAAGCCTGCTTCCCTGTCTCTTTCTCTGCCTGCCTCTGTCTGCTTGTGATCTCTGTCAAATGAATAAATAAAATCTTTAAAAAAAAAAAAAAAGGCGATACTGCAGCAGCAATAGGAAAGCTTTCTGATATTGTGTTTCATTATTCATAAATGGTGCTGGGACAAATGGATATCCATCCATATGGGGAAAAAAAGTTAAAATCTGACCTAACACCACACACACACACAAATCATTTCTAGGTAAAGTACATACCTAAATGGGAAAGGTAAATATTTCTTGATGACATAGTAGAGTAACTTCATGATCTCCAAGTAGGGAAAAAATTTTTTAAACACAGCAAGAAAAAGGACTAAGTATAAAAGGAAAGATTGATACATGTAAATATATAAGATTGTCTCTGCACTAAAAGTTAGCATTTAAAAGGCACCTTAGGCAACTACAGAATGGAAGATGTTAGTAATCCACTGAAACTGACAAAGCACTCATATTCAAAATAAAGAACCCCAATAAATCAAAATACAGACAATCCAAAAGAAAAAAGGACAAGTGACAACAATTACTTCACAAAACAGGATATCAAAATGGCCAAAGTTGAGGTGTTCAACATCATTAATAGCCAATAAAAATCCAAATAAAAACAGTCAAAAATGGCTAAAACTTAAAAAGACTGGCAATAAGCTGAGGAGAATATGAAGAAAAGGGAATTCTCAAATACTGCTGGCAGATTTAAGGTTTGGTAAAACTGGGCAGCCTGGGTGGCTTCAGTTCAGGTCATGCTGGGATGGAGCCCTGTGCCCTCGGGGACCCTACTTGGCAGGGGGTCTGCTTCTCCCTCTCCTTTTGACCCTCCCTCCCCGCCCTGACTCAAGCTTGTGCTCTCATTCATGCGCACACTCCCTCTCTCGAATAAATTTTAAAAAATAAGATAAAATAAAGTTTGGTAAAACCACTTGGAAAACTACTTGGCATTTTCTACCGATGACATACCTTAGGACCAGGATATTTTATTCGTAGACACAGATCCAACAGAAGTGGCTACACATGTGCATTAAAAACGTGTTAAACACAGCAGTGTTTTAAGAAGCATTATTTGTAATGGTCAGAAACTGAAAATTATCTAATAAACATCAACAGTAAAACAGATAAACTGTGGTAAAAACCACAATTTAATACGAAAGTAATAAAAAGGAACTATAGATCCACAGATCTTACAAATGTGCTACTGAATGAAAGAAACAATATATAAACAATAGAGAGTGGTTCCATCTACATGAAACTCAAGATCAGACAAAGCCAAACTATATAGCATTTAGAGATAAAGACTTAGGAGGTAGAAATGTTTTTTCAAAACTAGAAAATTATAATCATAAAAGTCAGGCTAATGGTTCATTTAGGAGAAAGGGATGGAGCTTTAATGCAAATAGGCAAGCAGTGGAGGAGCTTCCTCAGTGCTGACAATGTTCTGGTCCTTGAACAAATTGGAATTTCATGTGTTTATTTAAATAGTAAATTTATGTTTGACCTATTTTATGTGCTTTATTTCACAATTAAAAGCTCTTCTCAAAGGCATATAAATGTGTAAAGTCTACTAGACATTTCAGACAATTACCATACATAAAAAATATATGAAAGGTGTAAGAGTTGACATGAACCACTTATGATAGTTCGATCACTTAAAAAGGTCCCTTTTGGTCTAGTCACAAATGGCTGCTGCTCTGGTCTTCCTCTGGCTTAGTACTGATGAGTAATGGAAGTAAAGAAATATTCACCTTTAGCCTGGAAGGCTGAACTATAACCTGCAAGTTTTAATAAAGATCAAATACATGCTGGCTGCTACATCCTTAAAGCATCTCATGACTTCCTTTATATCTCACCAATAGTTAATATCAAACTGAATGATAAGCACCAGAGAAATCTTACTAAAAGTAGTTTTATCAAGAGAAAATTGAAGAAATATTTATGATTTAATACTCCCTGCACATCCCCTCCCCCTTGAGCAATAAGCATATAACCACCAGCTTCATACAGCACAAGGTACAGCCTTTTCTGCTTATGGGTCGTCCTCTCCCCATGCTATATAAATAAACTCACTAAGTTGTACCATGCAATGTCTCAACAATTCTTTCTTGACCATTGCTTGAATCTGCTACAGTATGAATGCCTGACACCTTGTTTTATCTTGTGAAATGATAAAATTCTTAAGGTTAAATCATCCAAATCTTTGTTTTCCCAAGAGCAATAATCCAAACCCCTGGTAGCTAAGTAAAATAGCTTCAGGTGCTATACTAACCAAATTTTTAATGTTACAACTGTTTATTGATTTTGACAGTTACTTTCTTTTTTTTTCTTTTTTATTCTTTTTAATTTTATTTATTTGACAGACAGAGATCACAAGCAGGCAGAGAGGCAGGCAGAGAGAGGAGGAAGCAGGCTCCCTGCTGAGCAGAGAGCTCCATGTGGGGCTGGATCCTAGGACCTTGACCAGAGCGGAAGGCAGAGGCTTAACCCACGGAGCCACCCAGGCCCCCCTAACAGTTACTTTCTATTTATGGTAAGTGACACTTGTCTCCAACTCACTATAAAAGTTTCCCTTTGAAGTGAACTCGGGGGAAAACTACAACCAATGAAGAAACTAAGTAAATAACAGCAACAGTAGTAAATAACATACTGCAGAACTGATGACATCTGTACCTGAATAACTGAAGTTCTGAAAATACTGCTCTGACCCATAACTTTGACCATGTACTTCTATGATTCTTATTCTACAAGCCCAATTTAGCCACATAGATAAAACATTACTCAAACAAGTTCTACTCTTCTGTAAAGTCGAAATAAATTACTAACCACCCACAAATATGGCTATATTACAGCTATTATAGCTAACTAGCCACAGCAGCTTTTAATATTTCAACAATTAAGGTGTGTGGTGGGGGAGAGGGGGGCAAAAACATCTGTTCATTCTCTCCCTCCTATACAACTGTCCATAATATAAAGAAGCATAAACTTTCAAATTAAAGCTGCTGTGGACTCAAATTCTGACACTAACTAGTTTTAATACCTTATCCAAATTATTACACTTTTCCAAGCCATAGCTTCCTCATATATAAAGTGAAGAAACAATATATACCTTCCCCAAATTATCCAAGCCATAGCTTCCTCATATATAAAGTGAAGAAACAATATATACCTTCCCCAAATTATTTCACGTTTCTGAGCTTTGGTTTGGAAAGAAGATAACAGATCCCTTCCAGCATCGTCCTATGGATTAAGGGGGAATTTGTTTAAATGGCTTATCACAAATGAACGTAACAGGCACTTAATATAATAGCTGCACTGTCTCCACTTCTCACTGCTCTTTTCTGTAAATGCATGGAACATAAAGCCACACAGTATTGTTAATCCTAATCTAACAACTACATCCAAAAAATAATCCACATGCATTTAGTTAACTTTTCATTTTAACTTTTGGACAATCATACGTAAATAAAGAACAGATATTATAATATCTCCATGTCACAAGTCAACTGAGGCTCTAAAAAACTAGAATAGCCCATTTGGGTCAAGTGAAACTAAAATCAAAGCCCACATTTACCATAAATAGGTACCACTGACTCTGATGTTATAAACACTTCATTACTAATAAGAATCAATTCTACATATCAGGAAAAGAAAAACTGTTAACATTTTCAAACCAAAAAATCAGAGCTTAACTTTGAGATATCAGGCCAATCTATAATCTAAATCAGGAATCATGCTATAGAAATTAATATTTAAGAATTTAATTTTTTAGGGAAGTCTGGGTGGCTCAGTCAGTTAAGTGTCTGCCCTTGGCTCCTGTCATGATACCAGGGTCATCGGATGGAGTCCTACAGGAGGGCTTCTTGCTCAGCAGGAAACCTGCTGCTGCTCCCTCTGCCTGCAGCTCTCCCTGCTTGTGCTTGCTCATGCAGGTGGGCGCTCTCTCTCTCTCTCTGACAAATAAATAAATAAAATCTTAAAAAAAAAAATTATTCTTTAAAGCAATTGAACTTTGGAGCGCCTGGGTGGCTCAGTGGGTTTATTAAGCCTCTGCCTTTGGCTCAGGTCATGATCTCAGGGTTCTGGGATCAAGCGCTGCATTGGGCTCTCTGCTCAGCAGGGAGCCTGCTTCCCCCTCTCTCTCTGCCTTGCCTGCCTCTCTGCCTACTTGTGATCTGTCAAGTAAATTAATAAAATCTTTTAAAAAGTAAATAAATAAAATAAAGCAACTGAACTTTGAATGTAAATGATAAAAATTTCTCTAAAGCAGCAATAAAATTCATTCCTATTAGAAACTGCACATTCCAGGACTCCTGGCTGGCTCAGTCAGTAGAGTATATGACTCTTGACCTCAGTCAGTAGTGAGGTCAAGCTCCATGCCCAGTGTGGCATCTACTAAATAAACAAACCAACAAACAAACAAATAGTGG
This sequence comes from Mustela putorius furo, assembly GCF_011764305.1. Taxonomy (NCBI): domain Eukaryota; kingdom Metazoa; phylum Chordata; class Mammalia; order Carnivora; family Mustelidae; genus Mustela; species Mustela putorius. The sequence goes on along the minus strand of NW_025421987.1, from coordinate 104,949,230 downwards.
CAAAACTTCCAACCTCACCCCATGTTCCAAAGATATTTATTCTCATGTAAATGGGCCAAATGATAATATAACCCAGCCTCCCTTAAAACTTTATGATTTTTTCCTCTGGAAGAGGAGAGGAAGATTCACAACCTAAAAATCCCCTAAAAAGGAAGATATTTCTTTAAAAAAAAAAAAAAAAAAACACCTCATGTATTTATATAAAAAGCACTCCAATCCGAGATTGGAAATCTATTTTTTTTTTTTAGAAATCTATTTTTAAGTGTTTCTATTTTTAAATATAGACATATTTAAATTTTTCCTTCTCCTTTTCACTCTTCAAATGTAGTAAATTCATTTTTTAAAAGATTTTATTTATTTATTTATTTATTTGACACAGAGAGAGAGAGAGATCACAAGTAGGCAGGCAGAGAGGGGGAGGTAGGTCCCCCACCGAAGAGAAAGCTTGAGGCAGGGCTCAATCCCAGGACCCTGAGATCATAACCTGAGCCGAAGGCAGAGGCCCAACCCACTGAGCCACCCAGGTGCCCCTCAAATGTAATAAATTCTTACTAATAAAGAATTACTAATAGCTTTATATATGACAATGGCAATGTTTAAAATGTCTAGGATTTGCTTCAAAATCATATGGGGGAGTGGGTTGCTGATATGGGTATAGATGAAACAAGACTGGACATGAGAACAACTATGAAGCTGGATGATGAGTACGTGAGGAATCCCTAAACTCTTCTATCTTCATCTGCATGTTTTAAGTTTTCTGTAATTGAAAACTGTTTCAAAAAAAAAGTTTTTTTAAAAGTTGTTTTTAACAAAGTGATAAGTTTTGACCACTTTTTTTTTTTAAGATATTATTTTTTATTTGAGAGAGAGCATAAGAGGGGAGAGGTCAGAAGGAGAAGCAGACTCTCTGTGGAGCTGGAAGCCCAATGCGGGATTCGATCTAATCGTGACCTGAGCCAAAGGAAGTTGCCTAACTAACTGAGCCACCCAGGTGCCCTTGACCACTGTTTTATGGAGTTCTTTATTGAAATTTTTCTTCCTGTATTGAAATTTTTCAAGTAATCACATTCACCTAATAGAAAATCTAAGTTTTCAAATATTCAGCATTATATTTTTCCATTTGATATAAACAGAATTTTAGGGGGTTGTCTTCTAGCTGGAGCAGTAAAATCCTGTGATGCTATGATTCTTGTTCACTGATAACAGTTATTGTCATGTGTGATACTGAACTCTAATCAAAGAGACATCCTAAATATTCTAATAAAAAGAAGAGGAAAGCTGAAATCCTCATACATTAATAAGCAGGAATGTAAAGTGATAGAACCATTTTATAAAAACTTTGGTAATTTCTTGGGACGCCTAGGTGGCTCAGTCGGTTAAGCCGCTGCCTTCGGCTCGGGTCATGATCCCGGGGTCCTGGGATCAAGTCCCGCATAGGGCTCCTTGCTTGGCAGGAAGCCTGTTCTCGCTCTGCCTCTGCCTGCCACCCACTCTGCCTGCTTGTGCCCGCATGCTGTATCTCTGACAAATAAATAAATAAAATCTTTTAAGAAAAATAAAACAACTTTGGTAATTTCTTAAACACCAAATATAAATTTACTGTATGATCCAGCAATTCGTTCTACTCCTAGATACCAAGGGAAGAGTAATGAAATATGTCTACCCCAGGACTTGTATACAAATGGTCATAGCACCATTACTTCCAACAGCCAGAAGTGGAAGCTCAAATATCCGTCAGTTGGTGAATAAACAAATGGACTTCAGCAATAAAAAGTCCTGAAACATGATATAACATGGATCATCCTTAAAAACACTGTCAATTAAAGAAGCCAAACACAAGACTACATATTGTGTAATTCCATCTAAATAAACTGTCCCAAGAAGGTAAATTTATAGATACAAAAAATAGTTTAGGGCGCCTGGGTGACTCAGTGGGTTAAAGCCTCTGCCTTCAGCTCAGGTCATGATCCCAGGGTCCTGGGATCGAGCCCCACATCAGGCTCTCTGCTCAGCAGGGAGCCTGCTTCCTCCTCTCTCTCTTCCTGCCTCTCTGCCTACTTGTGATCTCTCTCTGTCAAATAAATAAATAAAATATTTTTAAAAAAATAGTTTAGTAGGAAAGCAACTGCAAATGGTGTCATTTCTCTTTGGGTGATGGAAATATTATAAAAGTTAACTGTGGTGATGACTGTATAGTTTTGCAAATTAACTAAAAATCTCTAAATTATGTATTTAAAAATGAGAGTATTGCAGGTTATGTAAACCACATAAGTGTGATGGAGGGCAGAAAGAGTCACTGAGAGGAGGAGGATTACAGTGCCTCTAGGATGACAGATGAATAGATTGAAGGATCTTAAAGAAGTAACTTGACCAAAGTCTCAGCGAAATAGATGGCAGAGCCAATACTGAAATCCAGGCTTGATTACAAAATCCATATTCTTCCTACATCCAGAAGTAAGGGTGTATTAGAAGCAACATACATTACTCAACTTTGCAAGAATACATTCAATCTGCAAGTACTGAATGTGACGTAAAGCAGGATATGGACACACAGAAAACATTTCCTTAAACTGAGATAAAGTTATGGTGAGAACTAAATTAGGAAGACTTAAAACATAAATCATCTGCCGAAGGTATAAAGGAAATACACAAAATCTAAAGAAGGTGGCATGATGGGAAGCAGGATCCAAATCTTGTCCATGACTTTATGAAAGCTGAAACTAAATTCACTGAATAGTGAGGAGTGTTCAAACAAATTAAATTTGGCAGTCTCTCTCCAACACTGTCCCTGGATAGAGTATACTGACCTAGATCTGCTATAGTGCAGACAGATTTGTCAGGCTATCAGAGCTCAGTAACACTGACAACTAAAATGACCCAACTTGATCTGGGTTCATCCAGGTTTACTGGTCAATCTTCAGATTATAATCTGTGTCTGATAAAGGCCTTCCTACAAAAGAAGGCACTAATAGGTGAGCTCAGGTGGACTATTTCACTGGAAAGTTACATTTCTCAATGCATATCAGTAATATGATACCCTGGTTTATTCTTTGGACTTGAAATCACCTGAAATCTACATCACTCCTAGATATAAATAATACGTATCAGTGTCAAGAACCAGAATTTGGTACATAGTTCGTCAGTACCTGCCACACTTAGAACTGACTCATCCGGCAGTAAGCCTTCCCAAGAGACACTCTTACTGCCCTGTTCCATTCCTCTTAAAACTGAAACTTGTATTTTGTTTTACAAACTGCTGCTTAGAAATCTGCAAATGTACAAACTATCCCCCTCAAATGACAACTATTTATACTCGTATTTCACAGTTTACAGAACCTACCTCATTTACTAGCCAACATCCTCTGAAATGACCAGGACATACATATTTATTACATATTGGGAATAAATACAGTGAGGAGTTGAGGTAAAATTAATTTACAAAAGGACATGCTGCTTATAAACACATTGACCGGGATTAAAATCCAGGTCTTTAGTCTCTGGATCCAGTAATTCTTCTACTTCATTCACTTCAAGTTTCTAAAAGGCCAACACAATTAAACCAAGAAGGCCTATGTTTCTGTCAGGAAAACCAACGATTATTTTCTGGTTTTATGAGCAGTCAGAGAAATCCTCTGAGAACTAGGAAAAAGACAATCTTACAGGGATCAGAACAGACCATAACAGAGAAAAATGTCCAATTTGAAAAAAGGAATAAAATAAAAGATGTATAAGTAATACTTAAGGACGTACTAATGGAAATAAGTAATTTAATTTAGAACCAAATGAAAAATTTTAATTTCATAAGTAAATGAAAACAAAGAAGAGCCTTCTTTCAGAATCTTGCTACAAAATCTATTTAAAGCTCTTTTTGTATTCTTTAGCAAAAAGAATGACACTGCTTATAGAGAGGTAGGGTGAAGCTAATGATTGGTTCCACTGTGAAAGTGATATTGAGAAGTATACTACAATTCAGCATTCCATTCTAGATATCACTATCCAAAAGACGTGTGGGTTTATGGTGACCAAGAAACTCGAACAAGAATGTTCACAACAGCTTTATCACAATAGCCAAAAAAGGAAAATAGCCCAAATGTCCATGCACAAAAGAACAAATTAATTCATTTTGGTATATTCATACAGACTACTATATAGGAATAAAATGAGAACTGCTAATACATGCAACAATTTGGATGAATCTCACAAAAATCATGTTAAAGCAAAATAAGCTAGACGAAGTACAAACTTAACTGGTGGCTACAAAAGTTGGAATAGGAGTGAGGGATTGGGGGGGGAGATAACTGAGAAGAGACAGAAAACTTCCTGGAGTGCTGGAAATGTTTTATATCTTCATCTAGGAAATTACATAGTTAAAAACTCATCAAGCTTATAAGCAGTGTACTTTATGTATTAACACATTCTACTGCAATTTTTAAAAGTTAGCATAAGATGTTTATTTGGGACCTCTTATAAAACAAAGAACTTCCTTTAATCTGAAATTTCAAATACAAGACTACTCTGAGAATGTAACTGTAATTGAAAAAGTGATTTTATACTAAATTTAGCCCTCAGTAGAGTCAACCAAAATTACCCCCAAAGATACATATTTCAAATTTTGTTCTAAAATCTATACCTTGGTTGGCTATACGCCTCCATAGGATGGGCATAGCAAACGTCAGGATTATCTCTATCTAGCCTCATTTCAATCATTTCAACATCTTCCAGAACTAAAATAATAAATTCAACTTTCTCAATGAACAGGTAACGGTCATCTACTAAGAAACAGAAATGAAGTGAAGGTACTATAACAGTAAAAATTTTTTAATAAATGCTATGAGAAATGAGAAAGAACTAGGAATAAAAAAGGATTACTGGGTATGCTGAAGGTCCAAAGATTGGAGAGCATGAATATTTAGTGGCTCCAATCTGCAAAGTTGTGATTTCCTCCAGATGTCCTTAGTAATGCAGAAGCAGGTACACCGAAATAAGAAAGATGAACTGATCTTTGGCTATTAGATAAATGCAATAAAGAGACAAAAGTGCAAAGCAGCTCAACATATTTCAAAAGCTAAATAATGTTCAAGGCTAGATAAGAAAATTAAGGCAGAAGGGGAACAAAAGCTATCAAAGGACTAAAAGACTCCAGGAGACTGAAAAGAAACTATTACTGTCCATGTTTAAAAATAAATTCAAGGGGCACCTGTGTGGCTCAGTTGGTTAAGCACCCGACTCTTTGATTTCGGCTCAGTTCATGATCTCAGGGTCATGAGATAGAGCCCCCTTCCACACCTTGTACTCCAGGATCAGCAGTAGGCCTGCTTGAGATACTGTCCCTCTGCCCATCCCCCACCCCCCTCTCCGGCACATGCACTCTCTCTAAAATAAATAAATCAATCTTTAAAAATTTTTCAAGAAGCTCAACATATACAAAAATTCATTAAGAGGTCTTTCACAGCCAAGTACTATTTCTTATTATTATTTTAGAAAATGAAATGCTTCTAACAATTCAAATTTCCTTTTTTGAGAGAACTAGAAAGGTTTCCAAACGGAAAAAAGTTCAAATGTTTAAAGTATTATAATTGCAAATCTATAGTTCCTCAACATTTCTATGTAAATCCAATGATATTCTGAATCAACAAAGGAAGCTTCCAATTTTTTTTTAAAAGATTTTTGTTATGTATTCATTTTGAGAGAGACAGCAAGAGCATGAGCAGGGGACAGGGGCAGAAGGAGAGGGACAGAGGGAGAGGCAGGTTTCCTACTGAGTTGGGAGCCTGACAGTGGGCTCAATCTCAGGAAAGCATGTGCTTTCATCTGAGTGGGTTAAGCCTCTGCCTTCGGCTCAGGTCATGATCTCAGGGTCCTGGGATAGGGCCCCGCATCTGGCTATCTGCTCAGCAGGGAGTCTGCTTCTTCCCTCTCTCTCTGCCTGCCTCTCTGCTTACTTGTGATCTCTGTCAAATAAATAAATAAAATCTTAAAAAAAAAAAAAGGTTTAAAGTAGGGGTGCCTGAGTGTCTCAGTCAGCTAAGCATCTGACTTCAGCTCAGGTCATCATCTCAGAGTCCTGGGATCAAGCTCCCCACCAAACACCAGGCAGGCTCCCCCCTCAGCAACCGATCTGCTTGCCCCTCTCCCGCTGCCCCTCCCCTCACTCATACGCTCTTTAATAAATAAAATCTTTAAAAAATATATTTTTAAATAAAAGGTTTAAAGAATAACAATCAAGCATAGTCTTCAGTAGAAATCTAAGTTGCTCAATTTGGTTGAATCTAAGTACTATTTATCAATGTCTATTACTTTGCCCAGCACTGTGCTCTCCTGCTATGAACCACACAAAAGTATGTCCTTTCCCTGAAGACACAGAACAGTAAAGAAAGCCATACCTGAATTATCATAATTTCTCACAGTACAAGCAGTACTTAATTAAGTGCCAAACATGTAAAACAGTCATAGTAGGGTATTTGTAACTTAACAAATGAATTATTTTTCTCTGAAAAGGCAATCTCAAACAAACAAACAAACATACAAACATTCCCCATGCCCATTTGGGGAAATTAATTAGAAAAAAAAAAATTCACTATCAGACATGAGAAGAGTACCTGATGTTTCTGTGATCTTTGGCTATGGCTTGGACTAAAATGCCACAACTGTGTTCCAGCTGAAGGGTAGTAGTGGTAAAAAGATTTGAGTTTTATACATCAAAGAAATTTATACTCACACATGCATGCATGCACCATTTTACATATAGGAACTTTGCTTTGGTTAATAAAACTTCAGTATTTTTGTTTTCGTGATGATTACCATCCTTTTAACATAATACAGCAAAACTATTAGCAAACTGGTTTTTCAAAGCTATGTAATTAAACTAGAACTTAAAAGTGTAGTGTGAATAAGTGGCAGTTAGGTTCTCTGGCCAAAATTAAGATACGTTTGCCTCCTACAACTTTTCTCTGTACTAATTGTTCTGTTAGTACTGGCATACCTCCTCAAAACACACATGTACACAGTTTCATTGCTTTAATTTTACCACTTAGCTTACACAATATTGCCTAAGAACAATTTCTTACTTGCTGCCCTCTTTACCCATTCAACAAATTCCAACAGTGAATAGTTCACTGCAAATACAAATTTTCAACTCCCAGTGATTTCCTTATAAATTAAGCTTTCATTATACAAAAACCATTCATACTATTAACACTATAACACTATTAACAATAGCAATTCATCCATTTCTACCCATATCATATGTAAAATGGATTGGTATAGGAAGTTTCACACCATCTTGTATATTTCACCCATTCTACGTGTACATTTTTCCCCTTATTTTAACATTTTTCAGGTAAAGATACATCTCATCATCAACAGCATTTTATAATTGTGCTAGACAGATAGTAATTAAACACAGTTGTCATTGCTCAACCATGAACTCATAGATGTCCACCATGACATCAACTAAGTTATGTGCACTGTTAGTTTCATGCATATTGACTTTAAATACCTTTAAAATGTCTTTAAAAATATTCTATAATTTGGCATTGAAATGAACAGTCAGTATGTACAAAAGTACAATAATAGATGATCAAATCAAACATTCATTATTGCCAGCAATAACCCCAAGCCCATGTTTTCTTATAATGCAACAATGAAGTGAATTATGGGATATGAGAACAGCCGCAAGAGGAACCTAATTATATTTTGCTGCAAAATATATACAAAAGGACAAGCTATCACATGCCAAACAGTGCAAATGAAGGCAAAAGCAAAAGAAACTGTCAAATCTCTGAGAACAAATAAAAAATTTCAACAAATGAGTGGTTGCTGTGACCAATTATAGGCTGTACAGGCATTATGGAGTATGTTTCTTTTTTATTGTATGTAAAATAGTGTTGTGTCTTCTATTAATGGTAACTCAGATTCTATGAAATAAGATTTTAAAAATCACAACTCTTCATTCTTGGTCTTCCCTCCAATTTTCTGCATCTTAGGATAGCATCACCATTCACTCAATTATTGAAGTCAGAAACTTGGAAATCATTCTTGATGACTCCCTTTCCCTCATCACCTACTCTACCCCCAAACACATAGGGAATCAGAACACATGTCGTTATTATCCCTATTACAACATTAGTCCAAGGCATTATCACCTGTCACCTGGACACCAATACAACCTAACCCTCTCCTCTCTATTCTAGCCCCACTGCAATCTAATATTCACACAGCAGCTGGAGCATAACTTCTCAACCTATTAATATTTTGGGGTAATAATTCCTTATTGTAGGGGGCCATCCCGTGCACTGGGGAATGTTTAGCAGCATCCCTGGCCTTTACCCACTAATGCCAGCAGCATACACAATCACCCCCCCCCCCATTGTAACAACCAGAACTGTCTGCAGATGTTGCCAAATAACCTCTGGGAAACAAAATACATGTTGAGAACCCCTGAACTAGTAGAGTGGTTCTCTAGTGGTTCCTCGGCTGAAAACTCTCCGATAGTTTCTCACCTATAACAAAATCTGCACTCATTAGAGCCCTTACTAACCCAAATATACCCTACATAATCCAGACTCTGGTCTACCTCTCAAGCCTCATGTGATGCCACTAACACCCCGCATTATGCTCCCTCTAGTCACTATGGCCTTCTCTCACTTCCTAAAATACCACAGCCCTTTCTGCTATAGAAATTTTGCTTTTGCTCTTCCTTGTGCCTGGACCACTCTTGCCCAGTTCTGTGCAGGTCTCAGCTTAAATTTCACGTCCTAGAAAATGCCTTTCCTGACTATATGTATGTATGTATCCCATTATTACCATCACAGTAACTAATACATTCCCTTTATAGCATTTATTAATATATGCATCAATATAGCATAATCAGTATATGATTATGTTTACCTGATTACTGTCTCTCACATGAGCACAAACACCTTATCTTATTTCTAATATCTAGCCAAAATGAAATGAACAAATTTATAACTGGAGAACCTTAAGAACAAAGTGAGTTGACATCAATGATAATTTCAGCACCACTTCCATCTCATTCTCCAACTGTATTTACCATCGTTTCCCCTTGAAGTGGAGGGGAGGAGAATGGAAGGGAAAGAAAGAACCTAACAAAGCTCTCATTTGTAAAGTATCTTTACCAACATATTCTCTGATTATGATAGATCAGATCTGATAGATTAAATGTCATATGTAATAAACCTTAAAGCACTAGAAAGGTGTGATAAACAGCCTGTATTCAATAAATGATGGCTATGTATGTAGAGCACCAAGCCCGATGCCTATAGCAGATCAATGAAAAATGCCACTTCATTTTGTTGTTGATTTAAGTATGCTCCATGCCCAATGTGGGGCTTGAACTCACAACCCTGAGATCAAGAGTCCCATGCTCTACTGACTGAACCTGTCAGGCACCACAAAAAAAGCCACATCTCTTGCCCCCTTTTAATTTCACTTTACCACCAGTTTGCTCTGAATATGGTTTGCTCTGTCCCTAAAAGATACCTTCCCCATTCTGGACCTCCACAGACATAACATACTGGCTGTAACATAGCTTAAGTTATTCATATACACTGACAAGAGAAAGCCAAATATCCACTGAACAAAACCAAAACTCATCACAAAATGATCTCCAAAATACACTGCAATTAGTGTCAGTAAATAGAGTAACCATAGTAATATTCATTTTTGAACCTAGCTTTACATTAACCTGGGAGGGATCTAAATTGCTGTTTAACAGTATCAGTGTTCTTTAACTAAAAATAACCTACTACTACATCTAACGTAAGTCTACTTTTAGGAAATAAAATGGTAAATTCACTTCATGATTAGACTCAATAAGGAAGGGCAAAGTACTATAAAATATTATACAATATTTAGAACAAAATTATTTATCTTAAATTCCTCCTAACATCTGACAGTATTCTGTATTTGTGTCTGTGGGTTTGAGGAAAGTGATAAAGGAGTGTATTACAAGGAACATAAAGGAAGCCAAACTGCCAAGATCTGAATCCTACTTCCGCTAATTACTAGCTATGTGACCTTTGAAAAAAATCAATGAACTGTGCTTTGGTTTCCTCATCTATAAGCTGAGACTTAACAGAAGTACCCACTTCACAGGGTTACCTTTAAGAATTACATAACATATTAAGGGCGCCTGGGTGGCTCAGTGGGTTAAGCCTCTGCCTTCAGCTCAGGTCATGATCTCCGGGTCCTGGGATCGAGCCCTGCATCGGGCTCTCTGCTCAGCAGGGAGCCTGCTTCCCCCTCTCTCTCTGCCTACCTCTCTGCCTACTTGTGATCTCTCTATGTCAAAGAAATAAATAAAATATTTAAAAAAAAATTACATAACATATTAATATGCTTAGAACAGTGTTTGATATATAAGAAAACCTAGTAGCTATTACTTAGTATTATTACATTGCTGTTAACTATTATATTATTTTGCTCCTTTGCATCACTTTCATTAATAACTAACATACCAGATAGCACACATACAAAACATATACATCACTGCAAAAAGCTCTACTGAACAACACTATCAGACCACAGGATAGTTAGAATGCCTGGTGAGGGTGCCTGGGTGGCTCAGTCCCTTAAGCATCTCCATTTGGCTCAGGTCATGACCCCAGGGTCTTACGATTGAGTCATGCATCAGGCTCCCTGCTTGGCAGGCAGTCTGCTTCTCCCTCTGCTCCTCTCCCCACCCCCGACTTGTGCACATACATGCACATGCGCATGCTCGCTCTCTCTCTCTCAAAAAATAAGTAAAATCTTAAAAAAAAAAAAAAAGTGCCTGGTAAGATAACGTGTATCATTTTCTTCTCAAATTTTTTAATCAGTTCTTAGAAAAAAAGCATTCTAGGCCCAAAGCATTTTTTAATCTATTAACTCTGCTGTGTAATGAAGAACTTGAGGTTCAGTCCTATTTAATAAGTCAAAAAAGAGTGGGAAAGAAGAGTGTATCTCTGGGGATCTTTTTTTCTTTTTAATTTTATTTATTTATTTGACAGACAGCAGAAACGGGGAGAGGCAGGCAAAGGAAGACAGAGAATCAGGCTCCCCACTGAGAAGAGAGCTTGATGTGGGGCTCGATCCCAGGATCCTGAGACCATGACCCAAGCCGAAGACAGAGGTTCAACCCACTGAGCCACCCAGGAGCCTCTGAGGATCTCTTTCTGAGAGACAACCAAACAAATGGATTTTCTCATTCCCTCTCCACCCTACACATCACGCTACCCACCAAACTCTCTCTCAGCAAATGGTACCACTCTTAGAGAAGGAATTAACTATTAATCATTTTGTATTAGTTAATTATTAACAAATTAAAAAAGCAAATTTGTGACATAGTAATATAAGCTTCTCTAACACAGTAAATAAAAGATCTACAGCTGCATCTAACAATTAGCCTGATTTTAAAGTACAGATTATAAATGGTTTTGGGAACATCTCAGACATCTGTAATTTCATATGAAAATATTTCTTATTTCCACTGATAACAAAATCACAGGTATTGTTAGCACAATTGTGATTTGGTGCTCACATACAAAATCAAGCAAAATGCCAAATCTCACTTACACGTTAGTGAAGATAAAGATGTGATATTTTCCAATCTAAGTTCATGAACCCTGGTTTTAAAAAAGATCTGCTTTGGGCGCACCAAGATGGCACAGTTGGTTGGGCCTCCAACTCTTGGTTTCAGCTCAGACCGTGATCTCAGGGTCAGGGTCATAGGATCAAGCCCTGCAGCTAGCTCCATACTCAGCACAGAGTCTGCTTGGGATTCTCTCTCTCCCTCTGCCCCTCCTGCTCGTTCTCTCTCTCTCTCTCTCTCTCAAATTAATAAGTCTTTAAAAAATAAAAAAATTAAATTAAAAAACTAAAAAAGATTTGCTTTAGATTAGACTTTAGAGTCACAAAACACTGGACTCGAACCTACCACTTTCCAGCTAAGTAATACTGGGAAAAGGTACTTAACCTCTCTACTTCATCTATGAAATGGGAACATACCAAAGTAAGACTGCTGTGCTATTTAATTACTTTAAACTACTTAACAGAGTATTTGACACATCCTCAATAAATGTATAAACTATTATAATCAGTAACCAAATCTGACAATTACATGTACATAACCTTGCTATGCATCAGAATCTGAGAGATTTCGTGTGAGCTGATCTGGGATAGATCCAAGCCACTGTTAAATTTTTAAAGCTCCCAGGTGATTCTAATATGCAGCCAGTGGCCTTACAGACAAAGTTCAAACTCTGCAGTTTGGCACACCCGGAACTCTCATCACTACTTACAGCTCTGTATTTTAATCACTGCTCCACAGGTAACCAATGCTCTGAACACACACTAAACTAATGCTTCATCAACAAGTGGGCTATAGTAGTGCCTCTCAAGTGCCAGCCTATATCAGAGACACCAGAAGGACCTGTTAAAAATTGCTGGTCTCTGCAAAATTTCTAATTCAGCTGGACTGGGGAGAGGTCCAAGAACATGCATTTCTTTCTTTTTTTTTTTTTTTAAGATTTTTTTTTTTTTATTTGACAGAGAGAGCAAGATCACAAGTAGGCAGAGAGGCAGGCAGAGAGAGGGAAGCAGGCTCCCTGCTGAGCAGAGAGCCCGATGTGGGGCTCGATCCCAGAACCCTGAGACCATGACCCGAGCTGAAAGCAGAGGCTTAACTCTCTGAGCCACCCAGGTGCCCCAGAACATGCATTTCTTAACAAGCTCCCAGATAATAGTGACACTGCTGGTGCATGGACCACACTTGGAGAACCCACTGGTCCACACCAGATCACAACCTGGTTCCTTTATAGTCACCTAAAATGGCATTCCTATCTCCAACATAGCATTCTTGACTAACTAACTTTCACTTTTCTTCCAAAATTCACCTTCAGGAAGTATTTAATCACTTCAACAAACCACCCCAAGGCACTTGTTATCTACTATAAAACTTCACTAGAAAAAAAAAAAACTACAGAATGTTCTTAGTGGTCTTAGTGGTACACTAACATTAGTATACACAGACTCTTTCATAAGAACTAGAGAAAAAGGCCTCCTCTAGACAGGTGAATTTTTAAAAAAGTAAAAAGCAAAAGGGGAGTCTGTCAAGCAGAATAAAATCTGGATTTCAGCTGCCACCTACCCTTTTCGCCAGGTACCTTTATGTAGAGCACCAATTCCACAGTCATAATAGCCCTGGCACAGCATTACTACTAAAACACAAAGGAAGAACACTCAAACCAATCCTGAATATCAGGAAAGGAGGAAGAGGAAAGAATGAGGAATCAGGTTATCAGGAAAGGACTTGTGGAGAAAGTATCACCTAAATTCTGAATCATAAATTGCTTTCTCTGTACACCGAGCAACAACGTCTTCATATACAGTGTATGGCTTACTGTAGATTTCAATAAATTATGAATGACTCTCCATAAATAAAATTATACAAAAACACTTGCTAATCTACCTCTTTCTCAACAAATAAAGAAGCACACACACACCAACAGCTGGCACCAAAAACTATAAATACTACCTAAATATTAACATTTTGGTCTGTATACTTACCAGCTAGGAGAAAGCACAAATTTTTCTAATAACCAATGGGAGATCAAAGGCAAAAGAAGCCTGCTGAAAATGCACTTGGGTTTTTCAAAATTAAAGACTTTCAAATTGTGGGTTAAATCCTCTGCCTTCAGCTCAGGTCAGGATCTCAGGGTCCTGGGATTGAGCTCTGCATCTGACTCTCTGCTCAGTAGGAAGCCTGCTTCCTCCTCTCTCTGCCTGCCTCTCTGCCTACTTGTGATCTCAGTCTCTGTCAAATAAATAAATAAAATATTTTTAAAAAATAAAATAAAGTTTTAATCTACTACTAGTTCTATGTGCCGATAAGAACCAATTAATTAAAATGCTTTCCTTCAGGAAAGTAACCTCCTTATTTACCTATAATTTTATTCACCTTTTAAATTTAAGATTACTGTCCTTATAATTTATGTGCAATGCAATACAGTCTATTAGTTTAAAGCTAACTCTTTAACTTCTACAACAACCCATGACAGAAGAATACTTTTATTCCCATTTTAGAGATGAGAAAACTGAAGGTAAGAAAGGTTATTAAAGAACTCACCCAAGTGGGGCGCCTGGATGGCTCAGTTGTGAAGTGTCATGATCCTAGGATCCTGGGATCAAGGAGCCTTGAATTGGGCTCCCTGCTTGGCAATAAACCTGCTTCTCCCTTTCCCACTCCCCCTGCTTGTGTTCCCTCTCTCTCACTGTTTCTGTCAAATAAATAAATAAAATCTTAAAAAAAAAAAAAAGAAAGAAAGAAAGAACTCACCCAAGTTTACATACCTAGGAAGGGGCTGCATTAGAATTTAACATACGCAGTGTGACTCAGGTGCCAGGAACTCTCTTGAACAATAGCTTTCTCAGTCATTTATCATGTGACATGCTTCCTTCATGTGTAAACATATGAACTTTTTCACTATCCTTAGCAATGTAAGATACACAGTAAAACATTTTCTTTCCAAAATGTAATTTAAGTTTGAACAATAAAGTAGAACACAACTTATGCAATTTTAGCTTTTATATCTTGCATGTCATAAAAATTTCTGCATATTTGCTACTTTATACCATCACTACCAGAGAACAGAAGAAGCCTACCTCTCAGTGCTGTAAATGAGATAAGAAAAATACTAACCTCATACAATAAGGGTCAACAGAGCTTTAGAATAAAAGGAATCAAGTACCTCAAAAGAGACAATAAGGTCATGTTCATGCTTGACTATGTATAAAGCACACTTTGTCTGCCTAAGATTGAGAAGATAGGCAATGGTGTCTCAAACATCTACCTGGGCCTTTACACGATTCAACAACTATGAAGAGAAATTTTGTCAGAGAGCCTAAAAACAGTAAAGGTAATATGTAATTATTAATGTTACTTTGATCAGAAAATAAAGGGACTCTGTGGAAGAACTCTTCTGACTCTTATCACTTCCAAAACATAATGTATTTATTATTTGGGGTGAATTGACAGGAAGAGAGCCATCTCCCCTTAATTTTGCAAGTTAAGCTTCCAAAGTATCTTGAACCTAACCCCCTCCTAGCATTTTACGTGTTATTCCTATTAGTTTGTTTTGTTGCTTTATTATTGTAAAATGTTTATTGGTACATAGTAAATACTCAGTATTTTCTTTTACACTTATTAACACCAGAACAAAGACATGGGGAGATGGGCTAGGATACAAATATGTAATCCAACTTGCTGTAAGCATAAAACTCAAAGAGAAGCACAGTACAGATAAAAAGCTGAAAAGCCAAACTGCAGCCATGTGAGAAATATGAGGAAAACTTAATCCCAAACAACACAGGGAAAATTAAGAAAATTCATCAGGCAGTTCTGAGAGACAGTTCTCCATGGGTCTCTCACTTTTCTGCATGGCTTGAAAACAGAGGCACTGAATGCCTGTGTCCCAAACTTTTCAAGATTACCCTATACAGTGAACAGTCTTGGAAAGAGAAACAGCATCTCCAGAGAAAAGGAGAACCATGCTTACTATCCATTATAAGGATTCAAGTTATCCTAGGCTTAAGATTCGTCTCCTGTAACCCAACCCAACGCATGCAGATGTTCTATCTTTACAATACCATAATGTGGGCTCAGAGATCAGATGCAAATGCTGATTCTGTCATTTGTTAGCTGCATGGTCTTGAGACAATTAGTCTACAACACTAAAGGATAATAAGCAGTATGACCACTACCACTTAGCACTACTGCTATTGCTGTAGTGCATTGCTCTCTTTGATCAAGGAGCCTCATCCCAGTATCCATTACACTGTGGCAGGTTAACCTGTTAGCCTTCAAGTACAATAAAATCTCAGGCCTCTAAAGAATCATGACAGGCATTAGCACATAATCAATGTTTACTATAAATGAAAGAGAGATTCTACTTCCACATTATCAGAAAAAAGCAAAACATGGGATGTCTAGGTGGCTCGGTTGGTTAAGCGTCTGCCTTCTGCTCAGGTCATGTTCCAGGGTTCTGGGATCAAGTCCTGCATCTGCACTGGGCTCCTTGCTCAGTGGGCAGCCTGCTTCTCCCTCTGTCTGCCTTTTCCCCTGCCTCTGCTTTCTCTCTAATAAATAAATAAAATCTTTAAAAAAAAAAAAAAAAAAAAAAGGAGAGGACTGCCTGGGAGGCTGTCATTAACGTCTGCCTTTGGCTCAGGTCATAATCCCAGAGTCCTGGGACTGGGCCCACATCTGGCTCCATGCTCAGGGGGAAGCCTGCTTCTCTGTCTCTCTCCCTCCCTACTTGTGTTCCCTCTCTCGCTGTGTCTCTGTCAAATGAAAAATAAAACCTTTAAAAAAATAAAAAAAGAAAGAAAAAAGGAAAAGAGAAAAACAACTGTATGCTGCCTTAAAGAGGTACAAGTGAAACACAAAAAGAGTTTTTAAGTAAATCAGTGAATAAAGATAAATAATGGGAATAGTAAGCTCAAGAAAATTGAAGTAGTTGTACATAAAGTAGACCCAAAAACAAAGTATCACCAAAGAGAAAGATAAATATTTCAAATGATAAAAAGATCAATTCATCAGAAAGACATCTTATATATTGTATGTACTTAATAACACAGCTTCAAAACACAAGCCAAAAACTGACAGAATTAAAGGCAGAAAAGACAATTGCATGAAACAGAAATTGTTTATTTTAACCTCTCAGCAACTGATAAAACGATAACCCCTCCCCCCCCCCAAAAAACAGCAAATACAGAAATGATTTGAAAAGGCCAGCAAAACACCTTAACCTAATTGATGTTTAAAAATACTACACCCAACAACTGCATAATACATTCTTTTCAACTATAAAAGGTTCATTTACCAAGAAAAACCATAAAACAAGATTCAATAAATTTAAAGGGATTAAAATCATACAAAATTTATTATCTGACCTCAAAAAGAGATTAAGTTAGGGACGCCTGGGTGGCTCAGTTGGTTAAGCAGCTGCCTTCGGCTCAGGTCATGATCCCAGCGTCCTGGGATCGAGTCCCACATCGGGCTCCTTGCTCAGCAGGGAGCCTGCTTCTCCCTCTGCCTCTGCCTGCCATTCTGTCTGCCTGTGCTCGCTCTCTCCCCTTCTCTCTCTCTCTGATAAATAAATAAAATCTTTAAAAAAAAAAAAAAAAAAAAAAAAGAGATTAAGTTAGAAATCAGTAAGATACCTAAAATCACCCCAAATATTTGAAAATTACATACACTTTTAAATAACCCACATGTCAAAGAAGAAATTACAAAGCAAATTGGAAATTATTTCAATTGAGTAACAAAAAATACAACATATCAAAATTTGTGGAATACAGCAATGTTTACAGGAAAAGTGATACTTTTGAATGCTTAAATTAAAAAACAAAAACAAGAAATGTCTAAAATATATAACTTAAGATTTCACTTTAAGAAGCTAAAAAAAAGCAAAAATGTGGAAGACAGAAAATTATAAGGAAAAGAACAAATGAGATAGAGAAGATAAATGGAGGAAACTAGCAACGTTATTACTTGAAAAGATAACAATACCGGTAAACCAAGAATGATACCGGTCAAGAAAAAAGTGTACTAACAACACAAGAAATTAAAGATGAGCTATCACTACAGAGCCTACAGACATTGGAAGAATTTCAATGGAATCTTATAAGCAATTATATCAATAAATGAAAGGAGATAAACAAACATCTTTAAAAATACAACTTACCAAAACTGACAAGATGAAACAAAACCTAAATAGCCATACGTCTAATAACAAAACTGAATTGGACTACTACCAAAAACCTTCCCATAAAGAAAAATTCCAAGTCTAGACAGTATCCCTGAATTCTAACAAACATTCAATTAAGAATATCAATGCTAAACAAATTCTTTCAGTAAATAAAGGAACACCTTGTCCCAACCTATTTTTTGAGACCATCATAATCATTACACTGAAACCTGACAAAGACATTACAACCAAAGAAAACTACAAAACAATATCCCTCATGAATATCCCAAATCCCTAACATTAAATATAAAAAAAGATAATACTCTGTGACAACATGAAATTAACCTAGGAATCAAGGTTATTTTGACTCTCGAAAACCACCATTTCTTTATTCATTCTACCACCATTTTGGCTAGTAGGACACCTGGGTAGCTCAGTTGGTTAACGATCTGCCTTTGGCTCAGGTCATGATTCCAGGGTTCTGAGCTAGAGTCCCACTATTTTTCCCTCTGCCTGCCATCCCACCCCCACTCTCCCCCCACCCCGCTTGTGTGCCATATGCACACGTGCTCTCTCCCTGACAAATAAACTAAATCTTCAGAAATAAACAAAAAGTAAATTCTGGCTACTGCGAGCAAAGTTACTGTGAACACTTTTATTCACATGTTATCTTCAACTTACTAGATAAATCAAATTTTTCTGCAAAATGGCTATCAATCTATACTCCTGCCAAAAATGGGAGTATAATTTCTCCACATTCTCACCAACACTTGATATTATCAGAATGCTTAATGTTTACCAATTTGACCGAAGTGAAATTATTTCTTCTTATGGTTTTCCTCTGTACTATTCTGATTACCAAAGTTCAATGCTTTTCCAACTCTGACTCATGGTATCACTTAGGTGAGTTACAACCAACATTCTTAATTTAAAAAACAAAATAAGAAAATATCAGAGGGCACTGCATAAAGGTTAAATGTTATTTCATGAAACTTCTATTTCCATTGTGTATATGCTTATACTGGGTCACAGTATAAATTATTTTTGTTAACTGTATGCTTCTAGCAAGTTAAAAGTCATTTTTATAGCTGTTTCATTACAGCAAAACTCTATAGAGACATCTGGGCAACTTATTAGGCACCATTCAGGACCATGACACAAAGGAATGTATTTTATGAAAGTAAGACCTGAGATGTCCTTCCAGCATAAACTGGCAAAAACAGAATCAGAAGAGGGAAAAGAAAAAAAACTTGAGGGAAGCAATAAAGGGTGAATTATATGGAGAAAAGTTTCTACAAAACCAACTGATCTATGACCTACTTAAAGCTCACTTCAAAATAATCACATTTCTCAATAAAACAAGGTTTCTCTCAGCACTAAGACAGAAAGCTGGGATCCTATCCTTTCTTAACTATTGAAATGACAGAAAACTGACCCCTCCTTCTCTAGAGACATAATTCCCATCTCAAGATTCATCTCATTCTAGGCCTCATACAAGAGTATTCTTTTAGGTCTCTGCTTTCTACCCTTCCCTAAGGAGTGTCACAGTAACCAGAGACATCTTAATTCCAAAGACTTATATGTTTATTCAGTTAACAAAGATTTACCAAGCCCCTAGTATATCCATCCCCTCTCTATTAAGAAATTAAGTTGTATCTCCCTCACAATTTTAACTCCTTATTATATTCTTAAAGATTATTTATTTATTTGACAGAGAGAGAAAGACACAGTGAGAGAGGGAACACAAGCAGGGAGAATGGGAGAGGGAGAAGCAGGCTTCCTGCGGAGCAGGGAGCCCGATGCGAGGCTGATCCCAGATCCCTGGGATCATGACCTGAGCCAAAGGTAGACGCTTAACGACTGAGCCTCCCAGGCACCTCATCCTTGTTATATTAAAGCTTGATATCCTTAACTAAAACTAATCGCCTCCTCTTGAAAATATTTTTCTTAGACTCAAACCATCCCACATACCATGACCCAATTTCTGCTATCTTCTCTGGTTAACTAATAATATCCCTACTTTAACCCTTTCAAATAACTATTCTTTTTCATAAGAATTTCTTCCTCACAAACTGTGGACTAATCATACCACAACAATTGCAATGAGTGTGAATCCACCTGTCACTCAATAGGAGTGTTACCTTGAGCTTTAAAATCTCTTACCTTATGAGACTCAATCTCATCTCTAAAATGGCTAAAACAATAGGTATCAAGGAATAATGATAATTACATAATCTATTGCCTTTCTTATTACCTAACATTTACTATAATTTTAGTTTTTAATTTCCTCTAAATGCAATAAAATGTTTTCATAGAGGCACTTAAAGTGAGATACCAGGAAATATGGGAAGGAATGGTTTAAAGACATATAAGTAAACTCATCACATCGGTTATTGCCCTCCTTCTGTGCTCTGCTCCTACGTATATCCAGATTCTAAAAAGGCAAAAATAAAAATACTTCTTTCCCAATGGCAGACAAAATTTTAAGAACCCTCAATGACCCACACCCTATAAATTCCACTCCCTTTGACTGTGGGGAGACCTGTAAATATAATGGGATACCATCACTCCAGTGGTTGTTATAAGGCAAAGAGATTTTGCATATGTATTTAAGGTTCCTAATCAGTGGAATGGCCCAAAAGGAAATTATCCTGGGTGGGTCTGACCGGACCAAATGAGCTTTAAAAAAGGGTCTTAAAGGAGAGTTTAGAGGTCAGAGGGAGGAAGTCAAGGAGACTGGCTTCTGCTTGTTTGAATAAAAGTAACCATAATCATATGGGAACTGCTTATGTGGACTAGTGGTAAACTAACCAAAAGCTAACAAAAAGAGGGACTTACAACCTCAAGGAAATTAACTGTGCCAACAAGTACTGAGCTTGCAAAAACACTCTAAACCTCAGATAAAAACTGCAGCCACAGCTGACATCTTGATGAGATGATCTGGTGAGATGTTTTATATCTCCAGCTACTAAGTCCAGTTACCAAGTACCCAGATTGCTCACCTATAGAAACTGTGAGACAGTAACTGGGTGTTGTTTAAGCTGCTAAATTAGTTGTACTATGCTATACATCAAAAGAAAATGAATACACTTCCTCACTACAGGACCAAACAGCAAAGGAAAAAAGGGGAAGATGAAACAGGACTTCAGCTGCCTCCATTTTGACTTCTATTTTGACCTCCATTTTGCCTCAGTCTGTACTTTTTTACTAATTAAGCTCCTCTTTCTGGCTCCTCTCTTAAATCAGGCGAAACACCCTACCAGCAAAGAATCCCCTGATAAGAACCAAAACTACACCCACAACCAATAAGGGGTGCCCTGGGCAGTCCTTATACCCCACCAAGACCCCATGTGACTAACTCTAGGACAATGACTGACTTGACCTTCACTGTCCCCCCCCTGCATGTACCCACCCACCTTTGATTCACATTTTCCTTACGGAAATCTAGAAGTTTTAGCATTTGGGAGAAACAGTTCTCCTAGTGTTTGCCTCACTGAAATAAACTTATTTCACCACCTTTGGTCTCTTAGCCTTTGGATTTTGTCAGCAGCAAGTGCCTGGACCTAGTCTGTTTGGGACCCCTAGAGCCAGATGCTCTTGTACCCCTGAACCCAGGCTAAAAAGAGATGCATTTTTTTCCTCATGGTGCATAAGACCTCCTCACAGCACTGATTATGAAGATATACAGATCCAGAATCAAGGGGAAAAGGTAAAAACTGCATAAAATGTTTGAAGTTTTAACTATTAAAAAGCCTTTTTCGGGGCGCCTGGGTGGCTCAGTGGGTTGAAACCTCTGCCTTCGGCTCAGGTCATGATCCCAGCGTCCTGGGATCGAGCCCCACATCGGGCTCTCTGCTCAGCAGGGAGCCTGCTTCCTCCTCTCTCTCTGCTTACTTGTAATCTCTGTCTGTCAAATAAATAAATAAAATCTTTAAAAAAAAAAAAAGCCTTTTTCATACAGATTTTGTTAAACTATCATATAATTTAGTACCTTCATTTTTGTGATGAGGAAAATAAAGCTCAAAGAGTGACACCCCAAAAGGTGACAAACTTAGGGAATGTTTATTAAAGTAACTTCAGTCCAGGGCTCTTTCCCCTACACCACAGCCCTCCTTAAGGCTTTGAAAGAGCCATTGGAATCAACAGTAATTATATTACTGTCTTCAACGGAAGGAATCCAAGTAACATAATTTCCCATATTTCCCATCTATTTCATTATCTCCTAGCTGTCAGAACATCAAAAACTAAAATGGATACTGAGAAATTTCCACTCAATAGTAGCTGGTTGGGTTGTAAAAACGACCACTGGTAAACCACTTAAATAAATTTAAAATACATTCTAAAAAATATAAAGAAAAAAAAATTAGAACACCTGTAGGTTTTCCAGAACTTTATTTAGAAAGCAAAAAATTTGTGTTGTAAGTGTTCACAAAAATCAAAAGCAAACAGACCTTTCCGGATCTTTCAATATATCCCCCATTCTGCAGTTTTTAAAAAATCTGATATTATCACTATAAATATGAAAATACAGTACAATATATATATACAGTAAATAAAATGGTTTTTAGTTTCATTGTTGTGTGTACTTTCCTAGGTATATCACCATCAAAATTTGCAGTTTTCTTAAAAACACAAGGAAAACTAAAAGGTAGAGTCATACTCAAATTCCACATAAATCACAAATTACTGAACTTTCTCTATACCAACTCAAATACTTTTATAATGTATTTCCTAAGAAGATGCAAAATATACTCCTTTCTAGTCAGGACCACAATTAGGAATAAACTATATTCATCATCTTAACAAGAACTTTAACAGCAAATAATTCGCTATCGTCACATACAGACAGCATTGTTTTGGGTCTATAAGCTTCGGAAACCATCCCACGATTTATACGCCCCGGGCACGATTCTCTGCAATGTGAAGAGAATCGATAACATTTCAAATGTGGGTAGAAAGGGTGACGTGACAATCCTAAGACCTGAAAATTTTTTTCGGTCCCTAGAGCACACATGAAGCACCCAGTTCAGACCCTCCAATCAAGGCCCAGGTCCAACTCCAGGCACTCCAGTTTCCCAGCTCTTCACCCCGCCCCCACCCCGAGAAAGGAGGGAAAACAACTTTTATTGGCCTCTTCTCCCGAGGAATTGGCAAACTAGCGGGGCAGTGCTCTGGCCTGAACACGTTTCACAGGGAGGCCTCCGTCGGGGGCGGGGAAGGCAGATAGCGGGAAAGCCCGGCTTCGACGCCCCTTCTCCCCCAGTCGCCAACCCCTGCCCCACCCCCACCAAGCAGCAGCCTCGGCCGGCCGCCACGCCGAGCGACCCCCAGGCCCCTCCGCGGAGGCGAGCTCGTTGTCATGTGACGACGCCGCCGCTAAAACACCGCAGAAACGCAGGGCGGCGGGCGGCGGGCGGCATTCGCACTAGCCCGCCTCGGCCCGGCCCCACCGGGCGCGGGCGAGTCCCGAGTGTCCGGGCGGGGGGGCGGAGGGCGGAGGGCTGGCTTGGCGGCGGGCCCGAGCGCGCCACAAAGGCTTCCGCGCCCGTCGCTGTAGTGCCCGAGCAGGCGGGGGCAGAATTTTCGGGCCCGCGGGAGGGGTGGGGAGGAACGAGGGCTCCCAGGTGCCCGCCGCGCCCACAGGCGCCCCCCCGGGCTCCCGGACAACCAGCGACTGCCGCGCCCCGCACAGGCCCGCGCGGCCTCCCTCCCCCGCGCGGGGCCCGCGCCCGGCCCGCCCGCCCGCTCCTCGCCCGCGCTCCCTCGCTCTCTCGCTCTCGCCCGGCCTCCATCTTGGATCCGCGCTTCCAGCCCCCGCGCCGCTGCCGCCGCATTCCCCCTTTCCCGCCCCCCGCCGCCGTCGCCGCCGCCTGCACTCACCTCAGCTGCCCATCCGGGCGCCGCCGGCCGTCGACCTAGTTTCCCCCCAAAAGTCTCCGGTGTGTTATTCCCGATGTGGGGGGGTTGTTACGGGGTGGTCGCCGGGGGTTCGGGAGCGGGGGCCGCGCCTTCAACGGAGCTGCAATCCTAACCCGCCATCTGGTGGCATTTTCCACACGCCAATGGCGCCGCTGCAGACTTGGGTCCGGACCGCCCTCTGCTGGCCGCGACGCTTACTGCCTAGCTGACGGGACGGGCCTGCCCGGAAAAGGGAGGGAGCTGAGGCGCGAGCTGGGGGCCACGGCGGGGACGCGCGCAAACGCTTTCCTGTGGGGATTGCACGCACGCGCACCAGCGGGGCGGGAAACGTGGCCGCTGCGTGGAGACCCCGCCCCCGCGCGGAGCGGTAGCCTAGCTCAGCCAATCGCAATTAGCGGATACCTCTCGGTGAGGACGTTGTAGATGGTTCTTGGGCCGCCTGAGGCTGGCGGAAGGACGGCCACGGTGGCGCCTGCGCGCCCCGCTAGCCGAGTTGCCGCCCGCCATTTTTGGAGCTTTTCCGAGACCTGGGAGGGAGACCCGCCCCCGGCCCCTTCACGGAGGCCCCTCCCCAGCTCTCGAGACTAGTGCTTCTCTGCAGCTCCGCCTGAGTCGTGGTGTCCGCATCCAACGCTGGGTAGCCCCTTGCGGAAATGGGAAGGAGTAAAGGAGCCAAAGCCTTCTCCCGCCTCTCCTGGGTTGGAAGAGGGTCTCTGAGCTTTGCATTGTGTTAGCTATACTTATTGTTGACTGTTGGCAAGGCGCTTTCGCCAGTAAGGGTGAAAAGGTTTCGAGAACTGTTCAGGCCCTCCCGTGCCAGTCTAGACGCTACAGTGCCAGCTCCAGGCCGATTGGCGTCGTCCCTGCCTCTGGAAAGCAGATCCACTCCTTAGTGCTGGCTTTGCATAAGGCGGCAGCATTGGCTAGTTAGTGAAAAAGGAATGTAGCTAGACTGGGAAAATACAGCCTCAGCTTTGGAATGCGATTTCTCTTACCACAGCATAGGACTATTTTCAGTTGCTTTGAAATGGACGTGAGAATTGACTAATGTGAGATCGTGATCAAAATATGCCCTTGAACGTGGCCTCTTCCTACCCGCGCTTTTCTGTGACAGTGGCTCCTATCTTTCACCTGCTCACAACTTTTCTGTACAAAAGTGAGTCCTTAATCTCCCGGCTCATCAACCCAATTTGTGACCAAATTCTCTTTGCTAGAGCTAGCTCTGTTTTAATATTGCCTTAGAATCGCTCAATTCCTTTACAGTCTTCAAAGCCAATCTCCAGTAAATGACCCCAATTTCTGGTTTCTTTCCGAAAAGGGCACAAAGTAGTGTGTGGCTCTTTGACTGGATGAAGTCGCAACGGAGCTAAACACACACATGCACACGCACTAATCTCTGGTTGATTTCTTTTATATTCTTTGCAAAGACTGTTTACAGCTTTCCTTGTTATTAAAGGTGCCAGGCGCAGTCTATACTAAAAGATAACTTCATTTAGTTTCTAGGGACCAAAGCAATGGGATTATAAATTCTCCAGTTTGATATTCTCTCCATCTTGAAGTATCTGTAGTCACATTGTGTTCCTGATCTCAAAAATTCTCACCAAATCAACCTGTTCTCTTTTTTCCAAAGCCAGTCTTCCTTGGACTGTGTAAGCCATCCCTTCTCACTTCCCTCCACCATTTCTTTTGTAAGGTCTTGTCTCTTCAATGTCCTTATCCACCAGCTTCTTCCTTTTTGTTTCTCAACACACCGTTACCGCTGTCTCTTTAAAAATTTCAGTGCTACTATTCTCTCCAGGTACTGTATTATCACCCTTTCTTTCACACACATTTCTGAAAAGAAGCAGTCACCGCCTTCATTTGCACTTTATTCCTTAGCTTAATCAGACTTCATAACAACAAAATGAACTTACACTTTAAGATAGAGAGTTATAATTTCCAACCATTTTCTCCTTCCTCATTTTCTTGGCATATCCAACCCCTAGCCCCTTCTTAAAATCCTACTTCCCTTTATTTAAGGACAATTCCTGATTTCTACAACCTACCTGGTTTACTGGTTTTATTCCTTTGCTAGCTCCTCCTCTTCATCCCACAGTTCAACTCCTAACTGTCGACCACATTCTTGCACTTTAAAAGTCTCCCAAAATTACTGTTTTCTGATTTTTCCTTAGTTAAGATTCCTCATGTTCCACTTACTTGCCAGGAAACTCCAGTTCAAAATTTAAACATTTAAAATAATGCTTTCTTAAAATTCAGATTTCCTTGGGCGCCTGGGTGGCTCAGTGGGTTAAAGCCTTTGCCCTTCGGCTCAGGTCATGGTCCCAGGGTCCTGGAACCGAGCCCGACATCGGGCTCTCTCCTCCATGGGGAGCCTGCTTCCTCCTCTCTCTCTCTCTCTGCCTGCCTCTCTGTCTGCTTATGATCTCTGTCTGTCAAATAAGTAAATAAAATCTTTAAAAAAAAAAAAAAGAAAATTCAGATTTCCTCATTTCTCTTAACATTGTAATCTCTGTAGTAATTAAGAACAAGAACTTTGAAACAATACTGCTCTAGAAAGCCGTGTGACCTTGGACAAATCTCTTTGTGCCTCAGTTTCCTTAGTTGTTGGAAAAAACAACGGTACCTATCTCATAGAGTCACTGTAAGTATTAAACAAATTAACAATTATATAGAAATGCCATTGGTGTTATTGCGTGTTATTTTTATCTTGCTAACAACTTTTTAGCAATTTTTTAAAATATCCAAGGGCACAGAGTAGTCAACTTTCTGAGTTTAGAGAAATGTAAAATTTTCTTTATTTTGCCCTCTCACTTAACTCAATAGTTAAGCAGATGTTTATAAATAACTACCTAGTGTCCTATGTTCTAAGTTGTAAGGCTAGGCTTGACTCCACCATAACAAGTATAATAGCCTTCTAAAAAGTCTTTGTCTTTCATTCACCACCCTAAAAAAAAAAAAAATGCACAAAAGCTTTCTGTGATTCCTATAGTTTATAAAATATAATAAAAAATATTTAATGGTATGCAAGAAACGACTTGATCTTTTTCCAATTTCTGTCTCTTTCTTGACAAATTCTTCATATTAGTTGATTTAGTCTGAAAAATCATAAATGCAAACAATAGGTACATTTAAAGTTTAGCTATTTGGTAAAGTAATGGTTATCATAATGTGTTGACTTTGTTATGTAATCACACATCTCCCAGGAGCCTCTGCATTTGTGAAATTCTTAAGATTCCAAAATTCTTGGCAAAGATTTTCAAATACCACAATTTTCATGAACAGCTTCAAGCCATAGGTATGAACAAAATATCAAAAGCGATATCTGAAACTAGTGTGGATAGTAGCTCAAGATTCTTAAATATTATTTAGGGTAGGGGTCCCTGCATGGCTCAGTGGATTAAGCTTCTGACTCTTGATCTCAGGATTGTGAGTTCAAGGCCCATGGTGACTCCACACTGGGCATGGATCCAACTTAAAAAAAAAATTTTTTTTTAATTACTTAGAATAGGGAATATAGTATTGGTAGAGCAACCATTTGCTTAGTCCACATTTCTTGGTGACCTTGGTATTCTACTTCATTGCTCATTTCAAATGATCTGAAATGAGCCCTGGTCAATTTGAAGTTTCATTCTTGATGGGTTAGATGTCTAAACAGGAAGACACATACCCATTAGTTTTATTTCAACTCAGTTTCTTAGCCAACCTGGTACAAAAGTAGATATTTAGTATTATATATTTAAAAATTGCATTTACAGAGTTATACATCAATGTATTGTAAGTATAATATAAATTCATTGAAGAATAAATGGTTAACATTTATTAATGAATACCATGAAGAACTTTGCCTTATAATACAAAAAGCTAGTTGGTGACTACTTATTTATTTATAAAAGATCTATTTATTTATTTATTTAAGTAATCTCTACACCCAGTGTGGGCTCAAACTCGTGACTCTGAGATTAAAAGTGACATGCTCTACTGACAGACAGCCAGGTACCCCCAGTTTGTGACTATTTAGATGACAAATTAACTTTAAAATTTGTCTTTTTCTGGTTTGGATAATCTTAGCACAAATAAGATTTCAGAATTATCCTATTGACCTTTAAGTTCTGCTTGTAGTGGAAGATATTCAACCAACTTGTTCTTGTAATGATAATAATGATGTTCGCTCCAATAAATGGCAAAAATGATAAAAATAATAATAATAATAATGGTGTTCGTTTCACAGAAGTCTCTTTTTATTTTAATGATTTTATGGTTTTAGAGCAGTTTTAGGTACAATAAAGGAACGTATGGAAGGAGGAAAGAATGGAGATTTCCCCTATAACCACTGCCCACACATGCATGGCCTCCTTCCCCATTATCAATATTACTCACCAGAATGATATATCTGTTACCAAAGATGAACCTATATTGACGCATCATAGTCACCCAAAGTACATAGTTTACCTTAGGGTTCACTCTTGGTGATTTATATTCTGCTGGTTTGGACAAATATATAATGATATATATCCATCACATACTAGTATTTTCATTGTCCAAAAAATCTGTGCTGTGTATACTCATCCTTCCTTCTTCCTGACCTCTGGCAACCACAGATCTTTTTATTGTCTCCATAGTTTGTCTTTTCCAGAATGTCATATAATTGTAATCATACAGTATGTCGCCTTTCAGATTGGCTTCTTTCTTCTTTCACTCAATAATACGCTTTAAGTGGGTGCCTGGGTGGCTCAGTGGGTTAAGCCGCTGCCTTCGGCTCAGGTCATGATCTCAGGGTCCTGGGATCGAGTCCCGCATCGGGCTCTCTGCTCGGCAGTGAGCCTGCTTCCTCCTCTCTCTCTCTCTCTCTGCCTGCCTGCCTCTCTGCCTACTTGTGATCTCTCTGTGTCAAATAAATAAATAAAATCTTTAAAATAAAAAAAAATAATAATACACTTTAAGCTTCCTCCATGTCTTTTCATGACTTGATTGTTCATGGTTTTTTAGTGCTGAATAATAATCCATTGTCCGGATGTACCACAATTTATTTATCCATTCATCTACTGAGGGATATCTCGGTTGCTTCCAGGTTTTGGAAATTATGAATAAAGCTTCTATAAGCATTCCTATGCAGGTTTTTTTCTGAAAATAAGTTTTCAATTCATTTGGATAAATACCAAGGAGTGTGATTGCTGGATCATATGGTAAGAATATATTTAGTTTTGTAAGAAACTGCCAAATTGTCTTCCAAAGTGGCTGAACCATTTTGCATTCTAACCAGCAAAGTATGAGGGTTCCTATTGCTCCACATCCTTGTCAGCATTTGGTATTGTCAGTGTTCAGGATTTTGGCCATACCGCTAGGTATGTAGTGGTATCTCATTGTTGTTTCAGTTTGCATTTCGCTGGTGACATCTTTTCCAGTGCTTTGCCACTATATATCTTCTTTGGAGAGATACCTGTTAAGAATTCTTTGTATATTTTGGGGAACAATCCCTTATCAGATGGGTCTTTTGCAAGTATTTTCTCCCAGTCTGTGGCTCGTCTTCTTTTAACATTGCTTTTGCAAAACAGAAGTTTTTAATCTTAATGAATTCCAGCTTATCAATTATTTCTTTCTTGGATTGTATCTTTGGTTTTGTATCTAAAAAGACATCACTATGCCCAAGGTTATCTAGGTTTTCTCCTCTGTTAACATCTAGGAGTTTTATAGTTTCACATTTCACATTTAGGTCTATGATCCATGTTGACTTAATTATTTGTGAAAGATGTAAGATTGATGGCTAGACTTTTTTTTTTTTTTTTTTTTGCCTGTGGATGTCCAGTTGTTTCAGAACCATTTATTAAAAAGACTGTCTTTTCTCTGTTTTACTACCTTTGCTCCTTTGTCAAAGACCAGTTGACTATATTTATGGGGGTTTATTTCTGGATTCTCTATTCCATTGACCAGTCTATTTTTTTTGCCAATATCACACTGTCTTGATTACTGTAGCTTAATGCTAAGTCTTGAAGTCCAGTAGCATCAGTCCTCCAACTCGGCTGTTCTCCTTTAATATTGTACTGGCTATTCTGGGTCTTTTGTTTCTCCACATAAACTTTATTCCTCTTTTACTGAAGCATAATTAACATACAGTGTTTCAGGTATAAAATGTAATGATTCAAAAATTCTGTACATTAGTCAGTGCTTATTAAGGAAGGGTACTCTTGATCTCCTTTATCTATTTCACCCTTGCCCCACCCTGCTTCTCCCTATAAACTTTATAATCAGTTTGTTGATATCCATAAAATAACTTGCTGGGATACCTATTTGAATTGCATTGAATCTATAGATCAAGTTGGGAAGAACTGACATTTGATGACATTGCATTTTCCTATCCATGAATATAGACTTTCTCTCCATTTATGTGGTTCTTCTCTGATTGCTTTCATCAGAGTTTTGTAGTTTCTCTCATACAGATTTTTTTTTAAGATTTTGTTTATTTATTAGAGAAAGTGAGAGAGAGAGAACACAAGTGCTGTGTGGAGCAGTGGTAGAAGTAGACTCCCGGCTGAGCAGGGAGCCCAATGTGGAGCTCAATCCCAGGACTCCAGGATCATGATCTAAGCCAAAGGCAGAGGCTTATCCCACTGAGCCACCCAGGCACACCCCGCCTCCCCCCCCCCCCGAATAGATCTTATAAGAAGGACTTTTCAAAGTAATATTTTATTCAGGATTCTTTCCTTCTCCAACCCTTTTACAGAGTTGTAGGTACAGCTATTAGATATTTAGGCCAAAGAGAGGTCACCTGATTATGCTTTCTCACTCTTTACTTTCACTACTTTTACAAATCACATGAATATCTGTAACATAGTATTTTAGGGATCATGATCACTGTCTCACTTTACTCTCCCAAAATGAAGTATTCTTCCTTCACATCTTCACTTGGCTACAGGACATTTGCTGTTACTTGTATTGCTAGACCTTTGCAAAAATCAGAAATCGTTTTCCTTTCTTTCCTACTCTTGCAATTAAGGTATGCTACCAACTGGTGGTAATATGTCAGGACTAACTATCAGATGAACCCATGGTTTTTCCATTCCTTTTTTTCTTTTCTCTTTCTTTCTTTCTTTCTTTCTTTCTTTCTTTCTTTCTTTCTTTCTTTTTGTTGTTGTTGTTGTTGTTGAAGTAGGTTCCACACAAGGCATGGAGACCAACAACACAAGGCTTACATTCACAACCCTGGATCAAGACCTGAACTGAGAGCAAGAGTCAGACACTAAACCAACTGAGCCACTCTGGCACCCTTCCCATTCCTTTTTTAATACTAGAAACACAAGCCCTTCTAAACATGAGCAATCAATTAACCAGCATTGGTAATACAAGAGACCAGAATACCTTCAGAATCAGAAACCTGGTTGTAGGCAAAACCTCGTCCCCTCACAATGGAGGATCAGAACTACTCAGACACTTAAAAAAGAAATCTCATAAGCAGAGGGGTAAAACTAGTGTGAATAGGAGCCAAGGATTCTTATACATTTCTTAAGGTAGGGGATAAAATATCAGTAAAATAACCAATTGCTTACTCCAATTTTCTTGGTGTTTTTAGAATTTCCACATCATTGCTTATTTTAAAAGATCTAGAATGAAGCCTGACCCACTTTAGGGAGTCATCCTCAATAGGATAAAATATTGTTTTTATATAAACAGAAAAAAAGACCATCTATTTTTTCCAGTCAAAGAAAGGCACACATGGCAATAAATAAAAAGAAACTAGTTAAATTATAACAGAACATTAGCACAAAAGAATTTATGATGAAAAGCAACAAATATATAACCCTTTCTACTTCTAGGATCAATCCTCAGAGCCAATCTCTTTTAAATGTTTTTGTTTGTTTGTGATTGTTTAAGTATTTCTAAATAAGCTCATATCAACTTTACACAGTATCTAATGACTCCTGGCTGTAAAAGGTAAGGATTACGCTAACATCCACTTCAACATTTAGTAGTTACATCCATTTTAGCTTTTTTGTTGGTCATCTTTGGAACTTTTAATAATATACTGTGAAACTCTAGATAATATTTCAATCTTAATTAGAAAGTATTTCAACTCTCCAATTTTACTACTGCCATTCTTTCTTCTCACCTTCCACTCACCTCCCTTTAACATAATAGTCAATATTATTATGTCCTCTGAGTACTCAAAGTTAGCAGCAGACTTCCAAGCTAAGAAGAGTGCCAAAATCACATTTTCCTCTCCACAAAACTTCTGTCAGAACCACTAGAAAGTCAAAGGAAAATGTGCAGAACATGAAGATCAATGGATTCTCTTCCCTTACTATCAATTGCCCAAATATTTATGCTTCATATTTGAGCCACAAACCGCTTATATGGCTTTGTTTTTTCTAGAGTTTCAGATTGCTTCCCTCTCCCAACTGTGTTTTTCATATCAAGTCTCTTCATTTTCTCTACTCTTTTACAGAGATTCTCTTTCTTCTGCTTCCTGGTATTTGTCCCTAATCATCTAATGAAACTGGGCTTCTGCCTCCCCTTAACCTAATTTTCTTTAACACTGCTACCCACCTTTCCTTTTCTCTGCTCCATGGTTAGAGCCACTTTTTCTAGAATCCATTTCTACTTTTTTGTTTATTTTCTTGTTTTTCTGGAGAATATCCTCAATAACTACTTATAAAAGAATCAGAGGGAAACTTTTAGTTTTTTTTTTCAAGATTTATTTATTTATTTTAGAGAGAGAATGCAAGAGCAGGGGGCACTCGAGGAGTAAGGGGAGTAAATGGAGAGAAAGTCTGAAGCAGACTCTGCGCTGAGCACATAGCCTGCCTTGGGGCTCGATCTCATGACCCTGAGATCACAATTTGAGATGAAACCAAGACACTGACTATGCCACTCAGACACCCTACTTTCAGTTTTTTAACATTTGCAAACATTTTCATTCAGCCAGGTCTGTATACCTGATTTACTTTCCTCAGAACTCTAAAGGCATTGTCTGGTGTACTCTAGTGTTTCGTGTTATTAATAAATTGGGAGGAAGTGTAGTCTTATTCTTGATAAATGACTAGTTTCTTAATTCTCTCATCACCAGAAGTTCATACATGTTTAATTTACTTTATTAGCTATAAGTTATCTCTGGGTTAAGGGCGCCTGAGTGGCTCAGTTGGTTAAGCAACTGCCTTCAGCTCAAGTCATGATCCTGGAGTCCCAGCATCAAGTCCTACATTGGGCTCCCTGCTAGGTGGGGAGTTTACTTCTCCCTCTGACCCTCTCCCCTCTCATGCTCGTACGTTCTCTCTCTCAAATAAATAATAAAATAAGTCATCTCTGGGTTAAAAAATTTTATGAAAACAAGGGCTCCTGAGTGGCTCAGTTGATTAGTGTTCAACTCTTGATTTCGACTTAAGGCTGTGAAAGCGAGCCCTGCCTGGGCTCTGAGCCAGGTATGGAGACTGCTTAAGATTCTCTATCTCTCCATCTACCACCACTGCCCCCTCCCCGACTTCCCCCACTCATGTCCATTCTCTCTCTCTTGTATATAATTATACAAATTACATATAATTTGTATAATTATATATATAATGAAAATTATATATATAATGAAAACATACTCAAATCACTTCCTATAATCTTTCAGTGCATGTTTTTTATAATTAATTTACTTCTAAAAAAAGAACTTTTTAATAGAAATATTATAGGCATGAAACCAATTGAAAAATAAAAATAAAAAAATAAAATAAAAATAAAAATTATTTGCCTTTCCTTCCCTTGCCATCTTATTTCCTCTTTCCAGAGGCAGACTGTTATCCATTTCCAGAAGTTTTGGGCTTTCTCTTTAATCTGAATGTTATGACATTTCTAGGGATAAAAATTTAAGGGGTGCCTGGGTGGCTCAGTGGGTTAAAGCCTCTGCCTTCAGCTCGGGTCATGATCCCGGTCCTGGGATCGAGCCCCACATCGGGCTCTCTCCTCCGCGGAGAGCCTGCTTCCTCCTCTCTCTCTCTCTCTGCCTGCCTCTCTGCCTACTTGTGATCTCTGTCTGTCAAATAAATAAATAAAATCTTTAAAAAAAAATTTAATAGCAAGCCATCAGGATCAGAATTGCAAATTTTTCTTTCTTAATTAATGTAAGCAATCAATGACTACAAATATCTTGTCAATAACACTTATGTTATGTCTACTTATGTAGACATTTATGGAGCTCCTGCTAATACATATGGCAGAGAATTGATGTGATTTTTTGTTTGTTTGTGTTTTGAGCTTTTGTTTGCTTAGGTTTGGTTTGGTTAGAATTTTATTGAGGTGTGATGACATATAATAAACTACACAAATTCAAAGTATGATTTAATGAGCTGTGACACATACATAAACCCACATACATAAACCCACAATCAGGATAATAAATATATTCATCAACTACAAAAGTTGCCTCATAGCCAGCCCTTTGTAATTCATTTTTCCTTGCCCCACTTATTCATCCCATCCCCAGGCAGCCACTGCTCTGCTTTCTGTCTACTGGTCTGCTTTCTATCACTATCAGTTAATTGCATTTTCTGGAACTTTATATAAATGGAATAATACCCTTCTGTACTCTTTTTGTTTTATTTTTTTACTCAGCATAATTGAGATTCAACTATGTTTTTGTGTATATCAATCATTCATTCCTTTTTAGTGCTGCTTTGGTATTGCATTGCATGGTTACATTGCAATTTTTTCACTATCTGCTGATGGATATTTTATACATTTTTTTTTGTTTTCTAATAAAGCTGCTGAATACTCAGACACTCTGATTTTGTTTCACTGGATTTGGTCTTTAGGTGGATTATAAAAAGACTATAGAGCAAGGGCCAGTAATTCAAATACCTAGAGGAGTCAGAAAGATAACATAAGTAAGTATCAGAAAGCAGGGGAAACTCAAAATCAACAGTTTAAGCCTTATGGTGAAAGACAAACTGACACTTGGCCTCTGTGTTGGGAGGGGTGGAGATTATGACTTATAGGTTTAGACCCAGTTTAGACTGGTCTAGACTGGTTTAAACAGGTAGCTTCTTCTCAGAGCCAACTGTTTCTTGCTATGTTATCCAATGCTGCTAGGTTTTCTCCCCCCCCCCCCTTTTTCTTTTTCTTGTCTTCAGAAACGGTCACAAAACCAGGTTTTATGTAAAGTTTCTTGATTTATTTTTTAAATCTTTAAAATAGCACTATTTTGTTTCCCTCCCAAGTATGGAAACAAATGCGAGAAGGTCGGTGTTTGCCTGCCAGGAAGAGAGCTCTAACCAGGAACTGAACTGAGCAGCAGGCACCTTGATCTCAGACTTCCCAAATCTGTAAGAAATCAATTTGATCAAACCATTCAGTCTACGGCATTTTGTTATAGTAGTCCAAGCTGACTAAAACAGGTAGTTATTCCTTAGCCAGACTGATGTGCTGGGAAAATATAATGAAAAGCTAAGAGAGATAAATCATCAATTGAAAGTTAAAAGTAAAGACTACAGTCTTGGGACGCCTGGGTGGCTCAATTTGTTAAGTGGCTGCCTTAAGCTCAGGTCGTGATCCTATAGTTCTGGGATCGAGTCCCACATCTGGCTCCTGGCTCAGCAGAGAGCTTGCTTCTCCCTCCCACTCTGCCTGCTGCTCTCCCTGCTTTGTACTCTCCCTCTCTGTTAAATTAATAAATAAAATCTTAAAACAAATTCTTTAAAAAAAAAAAAAAAAGACTACAGTCTTTTCAGTAGCATACAAAGTGGCTTTCATTTCCTATAGTGGGAAACTAAAGTAAGGTAAAGAATAAACTTAGTCATAGTGGCTAAGCTACAAAGATTAAATTTCTAATCATAGCAAATATACTAAGCCAAGGTCAAGGCCCTGGTTGGGGAAAAAAAATGGGACTTAACACATTAGATGAGGATACTCCCAGAAGTGGCCCAAAGTTTCGTATTAAGACCTATCCCTTCCACATTGTTCTGAGATAATGCAGAGAACTCTTCCCGTCAAGACAACAAATGACCTCCCTCAAAAGATTTGCTCTTGGATGTCTACTGTCCGCTAGGCCTTAATGATGTTCAGTCTCAATGTTTTAGATAGGATAATAGAGGAAAGGAACTATACCCCAAAGGAACTGTAATATCTAGTCAGCATGAACTGAGATTGTATGTGTAGGATTGAACTTTGAGGGCACTTGATGAAAGGAAAGGAACATAAAGTGGATAACAGAGATGTTATCAATGATGAGAGAGAGAAGTTATCAATGATGAAAAGGAAAGGAACACAAGGCAGATAACAGAGAAGTTAGATTTGGGTGCCTTCTCGCAGTACTCAAGATTTAACATCATAATAAGAACCCCAGGAGACCAGGTGACTTACTATTAGGCTAGTTTCTAGAAGCATGGAAAAGGTGATGGCCCAATACTAAATGAGGTTAAAATGCCAGAGTTGCCATTGGAGACAGTGGAAGAAAGAATTGAAAAGATCAGACAGTTGATTATGCTGGAGACCATATACTACGTAAAGATGAAAAAACATGCCGGATGATTCACTTACAGGAGGTCAGGAGGCTGTACCATATGTCAAGGACATAAGAAATGTACTGTTGTGAGGGGCACCTGTCTCATTAGGAGCTTCAGTGATGACTCTCTACGGGCCAGATCTGATGGTAAAGGAAGCCATTAAAGAACTGGGTTTACTGAGAGCAATAGGTAAAATATGACCCCAATAATTATAGAGTTCAGATTATTGTGTTTAATGTTTAGAAGCCAAGTTAGACAATTATTGTAATATAAAGTCAGAGGAGCAATCTGAGGGAAGTGATCTACAAAGAATTATAGAGATAAATAATAGAACATGGTGTCCCTAGGGGAAACATAGCTGGATATCCAATGAGGATACTATTACATCTGATGATACAGTTTGTGTCATCAGATGAATTTAAAAAAATATATAGCCAGGAGACTGAGTCAATCACCCCAATTAACATCATGATTCCTTGCCAAGTTTCAAATCATGAATATGTTTTTCTACCTGGAGCTTATTAACTCAAGAAGAGATCATGTCCCCATGAGGAGGGAACCTGCAACACTATGGGAAATGTACACAGTAATGATTTCTTCAGTATTTCCCCAAAGTTTATTCCAAAACATTTGTACCTAAGACCATTTAATTGGACAACTATGCACTGGGAAAATGGGGATATGTAAATATTTCAAGGACTGTGACCACAGAGTCTGAATTGACATTGATACTTAGAGACCCAAAGAATCATCATGGTCCCCTTAGAGTATGTGCATATGGGAGGTTGGTGTCAGGTAATAAATGAAATCCTATCTGAAGTCCAGGTTACAGTAGGCCCACTGGTCTATAGACCCACGTGTGAGTTATTTCTTCTATCCTCAAATACATAATCAGAATATATATACTTCATAGATAATACAAACCCCTCATTTGGTCCTTGGCCTATGAAGTAACAGCTATGAGGAAGGCCAAATCGAAGCCTCTGAAACCTGCCCTAGCCAAGAAACAAATTAAAAAAAAAGAAAAGAAAAGCAACAGTATTGCTGGGGGGGAATGGTGGAAAATAGAGCTATTCTTAAGGAGCTTAAGGATACAAAGGTGGTGAATCCCAATCATACCTCACTGCTCTGGTTCCTGCAAAAACCTTTGGTTCTAGAGAAAGGCACAAGATGTGGTGTCATTGGTAGAACAGAATAACATGGACACAGGTACGTGGTATGTAACCTTTAGTCT
Source organism: Mustela putorius furo (assembly GCF_011764305.1). Classification (NCBI taxonomy): domain Eukaryota; kingdom Metazoa; phylum Chordata; class Mammalia; order Carnivora; family Mustelidae; genus Mustela; species Mustela putorius. Next base: position 104,911,857 of record NW_025421987.1, on the reverse strand, counting down.
GACAAGTATGTTTTTTTCCATCTATCTCAGAAAGGAGAATCAGAAATAGTTCTCATTTACATGAAGTGGATAATAGTATACATTTACATTTCTGCCTTCCACACTTGGTAATAAGATAGTTGTCAAGAACCGTGAAAAGGTCTGAGATTTTACCCCATTCACAATCTAACAAGTTAGTCTGCCCCTTTTATGAATGTTGGCAGGAGACATGAGACTCCTGGGTCAGAGTCAGAAGATTTCATTGCTCACAGCATAGCAAGCTGCACATGACTCATGTTTGCATTGGTTTCCCTTGTTCTGCAAGTACCATGAGGAAGATGTGGAGTGACCTAGACTGTGCATGCAGTGGGTTTGTATTATGGCTGAGGCACTCAGATCTTTAACAAACAATGTTTCCAAATGTTTCCCGACTGAGACATAATCTTTATGACTCTGGTAAGTAAACAGATCTGTCTGTTGTTCTGAAGAGAGACACTATCTCCACCTCTATCTTCTAAGGCTGTTCAGTATACAAGCATCCTTGAAAAGATGGCTCAGAACAAAAGCAATCTGCGTCTGCTTGCAAGAGGTGCAGTAAAGTTTTTTTATCCACTTTTTATCCAATTAAATCCACAATTTATCCATGACAATTATCATGGACATTTATCCATGATAAATTGTCTCCCAACACTGAGCTCTGCAGCGTTGAAGGTACAGGTCTCCAAAGGGAGCACAATTTGACCAAGGAACACAGCAAGACTTCCCCTGAACTATAAGCTATGGCTGCCAACCTGAGCTCTTTGTGTTTTTCGAACCCAGGAACCAGCAGGCAAAAATAGGAGTCACCATTCTGGCATGAGAAGGTTATACAACAGAGGCATGGAGGAGTATGCTTAGCATTCAGGAGACCCACCTGGACACTTCTTGGTGTACCCTTCCCCAATTTTGACCAGAAATGCACAAGTGTGGCAATTTCAGCCTAAAACGGGCATAGTGACCAGGAGTTCCTCCCTTTCGAGGATGAGGGTCTGGGTCATTTCACCAAGTAAGCCACTGGGACCAGGGAGGGTGATAGCTGAGGGTAAGAGGAATCTAGAATGGACAGAGCAAGAGGGAGAAAATGAGTATCTTATAACCCTCAGACTAGCTGCAAGACCAGGAATTGTAGTTTGTTTCATCAACCTTCTTTTTTAAAAGTTTCCCAAAGAGAAAGTGGCCCACCCTAACAATAATGTTGCTACTCCCAGAACATATATGAAGAAATATATCTGAACGTAAAAAAGGGTAGACTGCAGTGGATACTGACCATAATATGCTACCCATATCTGTCTTGAGTGAAGGATCTAGTACCCTAACTTCTGGAAATGCTATAAGCTGCTTCAGAGATTGCCTCCAGTGCATGCAGAGAGGCTTATGTCTTCCTGGGATGGCCCATATCCAGTGACTGATCAATACCAGGATGTAAAAAGGCCTGTCCATCTCAGTCCAATTTGGGATAACTCTGAGAGGCCATTCTAGCACAAGAATTCCCTATGATGTCACCTGAGGCTCTCATTTGGCATGCATCCCATTTTATACATCCATATATATTTTTATAGAAATTAAAAATACTCTTTGTTTTCAAACAATATGAACTGACATAAAAATATCACAGCATAGTAATAAATGTATACATGGCTATATATATATATATATAGCCATGTATATATTCACACACACATATCTATAAATATCACACAAAGGAAAAGACTGGGAGAAAAGATATCAAAATGTTAACAGTGGATATTTCTGAATGCTAGAATTGCAGATCCTTCTAAACATCTTTAACACCTTTTCTAACTAAAAAAAAGTAACATATATGTACATGGTTATTAAAAAAAAGAAACTTGCCTTATAAGAGAAACTAAACCTCTCTCACATTCCAGATGCCCAGATCCCTCACCATTTTTACAGATTTCTTAGGTCTGACTCCAGAAATACTCTGTACCTGTATATTAGCATGGAGGTATATAATCTCCCTTTTATACTTTTTTCTTTTTTTTTTTTTTTAAGATTTTTTATTTATTTGTCAGAGAGAGAGAGAGGGAGAGAGAGTGAATACAGGCAGAGGCAGAGGGAGAAGCAGACTCCCTACCAAGCAAGGAGCCCGATGTGGGACTTGATCCCAGGAAGCTGGGATCATGACCTGAGCCGAAGGCAGCTGCTTAACCAACTGAGCCACCCAGGCGTCCCCTTTTATACTTTCTTATTTCTTATACAGATAAGAGCATACTGTTAACATTGTCCTACAAACTTCCTTTTTCCCTAACAACTGGACTTGGGATTATTTATCTCTATATATCTACAGTTGACCCTTGAATATAACACAGGTTTGAACTGTGTGGGTCCACTTACGTGTGGATTTTTTTTACAGTTCAGCACTATAAATGTATTTCTCTTTCTTATGATTTTCTTAATAACATTTTCTTTAGCCTTCCTTATTGTAAGAATACAGGATATAATATGTAGAGAATACACAATATGTGTTATGTTCATATTATCAGTCAGGCTTCCAGCTGGCAGCAGGCTATTAATAGTTAAGTTAGGGAGAGTCAAAATTTATATATGAATTTTTGACAGCATGGGAGGTCATACGCCCAATGCCTGTGCTGTTCAAGGGTCAACTGTGAATACAGGCAGAGGCAGAGGGAGAATAGAATGGCGGAATAGAATTTCATTGTATGGATGTACCATGTAGACATTTAGGTTGTTTTTAGTCTTTTACTGTTATAACATTATTATATATCCACCTTTTCAAGCATGGGGGGTATGCTTGCAGGTAAATAGAATTGCTGGATCAAAAGTTACATGTATTTTAAATGTGTCATTATTTTTAATTGCCCTTCAAGGAGAGAGTACCAATTTATATCCACAAGATACAAAAAAAAAAAAAAAAAACTGGATAAAAAACTAAAAATGCATATGATTTCATTTTTCCTAAAAATTGAACCATATGATATAGAAAATAAAAACACTAAAAGAAACTACACAAAAATGTTAACAGTAGATTTCTCAAGGTAATAGTATTACAGGTGATTTTTATTTTCTTCTCTATATTTTTGTGGCCTTTTCCAATTTTCTAAAACAAACAGACTATTATAATAAAAAGGAAATAAGTGTGTTTTAAAAAACAAATATTGAGCATTTATACATTTTGATGTATTCATTTCTAGAAACTGCATACTATTGCATTTTGTATTTTACTTCCAAGGGTTCAAAATAATTGAATTTATTATAACATATCAAAAATGAGATGACTTATTAAAACACTAATATTAATATTTAACTAATGAAAGAGTTATTAAAATAATTATATCTAATTTTCACTACTGAAAATATTCTTTTAACGTCTAAAGCACTGACTAATTCTTTTATTTTGTTTTAAAGGTTTTATTTATTTATTTGAGAGAGGGAGAGTATGTGAGCTTCGGGTGGGGGCAGGAAAGGGAGGGAGAGGGAGAAGCAGACTCCCTGCCCAGCCAGGGAGCTCAACTCAGGGCTCGGTCCCAGGACCCTAAGATCATAACCTCAGCCAAAAGCAGATGCCTGAGCCACCCAGGAGTCCCTGAATGATTCTTTTAAAGGAATGGTCTCTGAGCACACGTGCTGTGAACAGACATCTAGAATTGGAAAGAGACCATGAGACCCAACTCCATGAGGCCTCCCACTAGAAAGAGTCAGGCCCAGGGAATCTCTATGTCTCCCAGAGGCTGAGACCAAGATCGATTATGACTCCGGAAAAACGTGTTTCCCTTCTGACAGAAGGCAAGGAGAATCTGAAAAAAGAGCAGTTCCTATAACTTGTGTTTTTATTCATTTACCTAATATATTTGAGTGCCTTTTATATGTACAGCTCCATGTTGGGAAGACAATGATAAACAAAACAGATATAGTTCTTGCCCTCTTAGAGATTTACATTCTGGCAGTGGATGAAAGCATTAAAGACCAAATTATATAATAGCTATTTAATAGACAACAATATGTAACAACTAGGTATATAATAACTATTCTGTTGTGAGTACTATGAAAAAGTACAATTCATAAGGCCATCTGACTTTATAACAGGGACACCTGACTGGTGTGACAATTCTCAGAAAGCCAACTTCAAAGAAATGGAGCTTTAGCTGGGACCTGAAGAGAATGGGTTGCTTTTAAGAGTTACTTGTGCATTTCTCTTCCCAATTGTGTTCAGTGATATCAAGTTGAAATTGGGATTTACCAAACCGATACCGGCAAATGTTATAGTCAGCGATACTCTCCCACTCCAGCCCTGAGAGCCAGTTGTTAAAAATTTACCAAGATGCCATTACTATTAATACATTTTGCCAAGGCAAGGACTCAGTTGCAGGACAGCAGATGCTTTCTGTACCTGAGAGGAGAGGTAGGATGAGGGCAGTGGTGTAAACTCAAATGTCTCTGAGTTTTTATTCACTCTACCTTTGGGTCCACCAGGTTTTGAGGGAAAAGTATTGCCTAGGAGAGTTCATGAGGGGCTCATTCCCAGGAGTGGTGTTCAGCACTATAATCTATCTTGTGTAGTACTGTAGTTGTTTCATTTGATCTGATTATGTAGAGTTCCTACTATCAGTTCAAGTACTTAGGTAACTTTGTTTTACTCCTGCCTCATTCCAGCTATTCAAACCAGCCATTCAGCTATTTGCTGATTACCTACCCATTCTTTAGGATTATTAAAAGCTGACAAGGAAGGGTAATAGAGTCGCTTTTGTCCCAAGCATCAGTGGGATTGTAAAAACGGGGGCTGTTGCTTCTTAGCTTTTGTATGGAAGTATCTTGTCAAGTTCACCCAGAAGGAAGGCCTGCTGCCTACCAGACCTCTTTCAGAAAGATCTTTGAGGTACACTTGGCCTCTCTTTTCCTACTTCTCTTTCCTCAACTAGTGATGCCAAGATGGAGGATAATCTTGCCCTTCAACAGCCTACTGGTACCTACTTGGGTGCTTTCCCTAGCCAGGTCCATTTTCTGAGGCTATTTCTTGGCTTTTTCTTGCCTGACTGGTTTGCAGATGGCTTTCCACAATGGTTCTGGGCGATACTGCTACCATCTCTATTGAGGAGATGTCCTAAGCATCTTCCCAGAAGGTGGGACGGTCTTGTAGCTCAGAATTCAGACTGACTTAGAGCCTTCAGTAGACAAGGTCATGGCTCCCCTTAAAAGCTCTAGCTATTGCCCTGTTTAGCTTAGGGAGTTTCCCAGGATCCTCCTCCTCTCTTGTGCTTCAAATTGTCCTGCTTTTATTTGATCTTTTTTCCTTTTTTCCTGTTATCTTTACCATTTTCTTTCTCTCCCAATTATTCCTTTAGATAGACCTTGCTGATCCATCTAGCTGTTAACCTTTTCCCATTAAAAATTTTTACTGTGGGGGCACCTGGGTGCCTCAGTCAGTTAAGCATCCAATTCTTGATCTCAGCACAGGTCTTGATCTCACGGTTATGAGTTCAAGCCCTGTGTTGGGCCCCATGCTGGGTGTGAGGCCTACTTAAAAAAATAAAATTTATTATGGGAAATTTCCTTTTTTAAAGATTTTATTAATTAATTAATTAATTTATTTTTTTAAGATTTTATTTATTTATTTGACAGAGAGATATCACAAGCAGATGAAGAGGCAGGCAGAGAGAGAGAGAGGGAAGCAGGCTCCCTGCTGAGCAGAGATCCCGATGCGGGACTCGATCCCAGGACCCTGAGATCATGACCTGAGCCGAAGGCAGAGGCTTAACCCACTGAGCCACCCAGGCGCCCTAAAGATTTTATTTATTTATTTGACAGAGAGAGAGTGAGAGGGGGAACACAAGCAAGGGGAGCCAGAGAGGGAGAAGCAGGCTTCCCGCCGAGCAGGGAACTGGAAGTGGCTCTTGATCCCAGGACTCCGGGGCCACAACATGAGCCAAAGGCAGATGCCCAATGACTGACCAACTCTCAAACATGTATACATTTTGAGATAATTATGTAATGCAGAGTTTATCTTCATGTGCCCATGACCCAGCTTCATAATTATTTTATATATACCCTTACACACTTTCCCCACAGATCTTCTTTTAAGTGGATCAGGGAAAATTGAAACTAAACTCTTTCTGTAGTTTGAGGACAAATCAAAATATGCAAAACCATCTCCCCAGCACCTCGCCCCTTGTGTTCTACTCCCTAGTGAATAGTCCCATTCTCCACCTAGAAGGCCAGGTTGACTTTTCTCCTTAATGTCCCACCATCCAGCTGATATGTCCTGTTGGTCCTGTCTATATGGATCCTTCTTCTATACACTACTCCTGTCTGTTCCCCCTTTCACTGTCCTGGTTCAGACCTCAGCATCACTCTCTTGGATTAATCTTCCTACACTCCAGGAAATGGAGTTGACATTTGGGACACTTCTTGGACAACCAGAATTAGAGATATAGTGTGTTTATTAGTTATCTGCTGCCGTGAAAAATTACCCCAAACTGGGGTGCCTGGCTGGCTCAGTTTGTGGAGCATATGACATTTGATCTCAGGTTCTGAGTTTGAACTCCATATTGTAGATTACTTTAAAAAATTAAAAAATCAGGAGTGCCTGGGTGGCTCAGTCAGCTAGGTGCCTGCCTTTGGCTCAGGTTGTGATCCCACAATCCGGGGATCAAATCCTGCATCAGGATCACTGCTTTGCAGGAAGACTACTTCTCCCTCTGCCTCTGCCTATCTCTCTCTCTCTGTCTCTCATGAATATATAAAAATAAATAATAAAATCTTTGAAAAAAATCTTAAGGACACTGGGATGGCTCAGTTAGTCATCCAATTCTTGATCGATCTCCCCTCAGATCCTGATGTTAGGGTCTTGAGTTCAACCCGACATTGGACTCCGCACTATGTATGGAACCTGCTTTAAAAAAAAAATCTTAAGAAAAAATTACCCCCAAACTTAGTGGTTTCAAATAACACACATAGGCTACAGTCATGCTGCTAGTCCATGGTTTATGACCTGGAGAAGGATCAGCTTCCAAATTCACTCAATGATTGTTAGCAACATTCAGTTATCCATGGTCTGTTTGACTGAGGGCTCCAAGAACTCACTGGCTGTTAGCTAGAAGTTGCCCTTGGTTCCTTGCCAAATAGGCTTCTACTACATGGCTGCTTACTTCATCAAAAGCTCAAGTCTGGGGTGGGGGGGAGGTTGGTTCAAGTCTAGAGGCAATAGACTCTGCTAGCAAGACAGAAGTTACAGTCTTTTATAATTTAATCATGGTAGTGCCATCCTGTCATCGATACCACAGAATAAACTCACTAGGTCTAGCATACTCTCAAGGGGAAGGAATTATGCAAGGATATGAATACCAGGAATTGGGGATCATTAGGGCCATCTTAGAAGTCTGCCTATCCTAATGGGACGGGAGGGAAATTTTCACAATGGCCAAAGAGCAGAACTGAAAAGAAAGTTGAGACATGGGGAGAGCTTGTGGTCTCCACATGTCAGGAAATAAGAGGTCCAAAGTCTAGCATGTAGAGACTTAGAGTAGGAGATTGGTGAACAAGAGCAAGCAATAGGAAGTTCTACAGTAAAATACAGCACAGAATGTAGTTTTGTTTGCTATGAGTTTTGTTGTTAGTAGAAAACTTGACTGCTGTTATATTTATATTGCTCTTTCACAGGGAAACAGAGTTTTCATGTCAGTAAAACTCAAAAGCATTTCTCAACTTTTCTTACCTCACTGACCATTGTTTTGGTTTCCTTCAAGGGTCTTACTTTTCATTGGCCACTTCTGAAATGTATGTGTTGCCTGTTGTGGAGAACTGTGCTGTTTGTTTGTTTGTTTGTTTTTCCTACCTCTCATTTCTCTCCTCACAGTTCTCTCACTTTCACACCATTAACAATGCAGGAAGAAAAATTCCAGATCTACCTCATTAACTCTCACTTCTCCAACTGCCTATTTAAAATATCCGGCTGTTTCTTGGAACATTGCCACCAAGATGTAACATCATAATTCCCAACCTAATGCATCTCGAGCCAGAGTCATCATCTTTCTCTTAAGACTAATCCTTCAAATACACAAGCAGAGGAAATCACCAACAACGTTTATGATTAACTATGGGGTAAAGGATTAGGGCTTCATAGTGGGGTAGATTCTTACTTTTCACGTTAAACGTATCTATGTTATTTTTATTTTTCACAAGGAGTACATTTCGTATAAAAATAAAATAAATTAAAAAGAGATAATATTTTAAACCCAGACAGCTCTTCCTTCTGATCTAAGCTGTTGTGTTTCTGGTCATGGTTTCCCATCCTTGGTCACCTAGACTGCTTCCTCTGTAATCCTCCCTCTCTCAGGGTCTATTCAAGTATCTGAAGTTAGAACAGAGGTGTCACTTCCTAAAGTGACAATAGTGAGGAGTGATGAGAATGTAAACTAGAGAGATCCAGGAAGAACATAATAAACCTAATCAGAACAGGACTTTGGGCACAGACATAGGGAAGAAACGCTTGAAGTATCTATTGATTTTGATATTGTTATAGTGGGATTTTGCACTAATCTGAGAGGGAAAAGACCAGCAAATTAGGTAGGCAGTAGGAGTGGGTAGATCAGAGGACCATGTGGTGAGTTCCTGATCAGCATTAGGGTCAAGGCCTTTACAATGGCAGAGGCAGATTTATTGTGAAATCATTAGAACTTTAGCTTCAGAGACCCTGACATGCACAGGCCTCTTCCAGAGCTCCAGGAAGGACCCTAGCAGTATGCTTTAAAAGAAATACATTTTTATAAGCCTTGCAAAAATAAGAGACTGATTTTCCATTTTTGATTCTCCTATGTCATACTTCTTGAATTGTGTAGTGTTGGAATGATCATGAGTATGCTGGGGATCTGCTTAAGAGGAGGTTGACTGGGAGAAACACTTAGTTTGAATTTAATGAAGTGTATTTATATGCTTACTAGTCAATTTCATATGTAGCAACTTACTACTTGCTGTCCTGAGTTAGAAATGGCTTCCAAAAAAAAACTCCTATTGCCCAATATGCTGACTCACTTGGAATCATGATATGAAGTCATGGTTAGAGGATGGATTGCCATATGAAGTTATCTACAGAACCTGACAATAGAAGTGTGTAGGTAGTGGAAAGATGATTTGAAATATATAGATCTGTGTGTTAGTCTATGGAATATTTTAGCAATCATTACACATGCACAATGGTAAGCAGGTAATTCCATTCTCATCTATGCCTTTAGGGAATATACAGCGTAACACAACATTTACAGTTTTATCTGCTTAGTACATTTAAAAACTGGTTTTGATGGAATTTCTATGAGCTAGAATTTGACAGAATTTCTGTTTTTTAACTTTCCAGCTGATTGAATGTTGGATATTGATACAGACAAAGATGACATGAGACTCCACTATACCACACTACAACTGAAACATTGATAATTTACCAATAAGTGAGTGTCATTTGAAAGATATTTAAGATTAGCCCATGTGTTAGTTTACTCAGACTGCCATAACAAAGTACTACAAACTGAGTGGCTTAAACAACAGAAATTTATTTTCTCACAGTTCTGGTGGCTAGAAATCTAAGATTACAGTATCAGCAAAGTTTGTTGTTTTTTTTCCCCCCAAGGTCCATCTCTTTGGCCTGTAGATGGCCGTAGATGGAGGAAAAGCATATGACAAAATCTAGCACCTGTTCATGATAAAAAGAACATCTGTAAAAAACCTATACAGGATACTAAGGTAAGAAACTCAAAATTTTCCCACTAAGATCAGGACTAAGGCAAAGATGTTCCCTTTCATCATTTGTGTTTGAAATCATATTGGAAGTCCTAGTTAATGCAATAAGATAAGAAGGAAATAAAAGACATGTATCTTGGGAAGGAAGAGTAAAAGTGTCTTTGTTCACAGACAATATGATTATCTACATAGAAAACCTGTAAGAATCAACAATAAAATCCTTCCTGGAACTAATAAGCAATTATAACAAGTTTGTAGGATACAAGGTCAATGCACAAAAGTCAACTACTTTCCTATATAGTGGTGATAAACAAGTGGAATTTGAAATTAAAGACACAATACCATTTACATTAGCATCCTCAAAATGAAATAATTAAGAATAAATCTAACAAAATATGGATAATATATGTAGAGAAAAACTAAAAAACTCTAAAGAAAGGAGTCCAAAAAGAACTAAAGAAATGAAGAGGTAGTTTATGTTCATGGATAGGAAGACAATATTATCAAGTTGTCAGTTCTGACCAACTTTCTCTATAAATTCAACACAATTTCAATAAAAATTCCAGCAAGTTATTTTGTAAATATTGACAAACTGATTCTAAATTCTATAAGAGGTGATGTTACCAAGGTAGCAGTGTAGGAAACAACAGCATTGAAATCCCCCACTCCCAAATTAACAATTAGACAAGTATCCACAGACAAAAATAGTCCTGGGAGTGCTCAGGTGTCTACTTAAGAAACTTCAACAACAGTGGAACAGAAAACCTGAGAACAACAAAAAGAGAAGAAAAAACAGCTTCATTTTGCCTACATTATCCCATTCCTTAGGCCAGTACTGCCCTCAGCTAGAAAGAGTTTCTCTTTCCAATACAGGAAGAGTGGGATAAACAACTAGCATCCCCAGCCTTTGGAGGACCCACTTCAGTTTCACCCCACCCAGAGACTGGCAAAGCTGAGATATATACAGATGGCTAGGAACAATGAAGAGCAAGGGCAACCAGTAATAACCATGCAGTGGGAACCACTGTTGTTCCCAGTGACCTGCTCTGCAGAAGACCCCAGCAGCTTTTGCGATTGCAGAAACCAATGGCCAGCATAGCCACTGAGGACGCTTTGCAGATTTTTGGTGGCTTTTGCACCACAGGTTTTCCCATTCAAAGACGTCAGCCACCTGAGTCCCTTCTGGCTCCTTCCCTTAACCCACTGCCTGAACCCTGCCAGCCCAAGATTCACACTGGTAGTCAGCCCTGTTTCTGCAGCTGCATGCGTGTAAGATGCCAGTTTAACCCTGGGGTTGAGCTCATGTGCCTGTGCACAGCAAACTTCTATAGCCACAGGAGTGTGTGCTGACAGCAAAGGCCCCCAAAGCTGCTTGTGGACCTAGACCTGGCCCTGTCTCCTGTCACTGGCCTGTTCTGATGGACTCATCTGCATCTAGTCCCTCCAGCTATGTACCTTCACCCTGCTGGTTTGTGTCCTGACACCAGCCTCACTGTCATGCACCTGTGGCAAGACCCTCCAACTGCAGAAGTCCAGACCAAAAGCTAGAGCCCCCAAAGTTGCATGCTGGTATAGATCAAACCCTGTCTCCTGTCATTGGCCTACACTACTGGAATGACCTGTAGCTAGCTCCTCCAGCTGTGAAATTGTACACCACTGACCTAACACCTGTCACAAGCATTCACTGTTGTGTGCTGTTTGTGGTGAGATCCTGTGGCCACAGACGTGCACACAGACAGCCATTGTTCATACAACTGCTAGTATGCCTGAAGTTGGCTTTGGTTCTTGCTGCTGGCTCTGGCTATAGCCGCCATAAATGTGTCTGCAACTAGCCCCTGACACTACACAGGCACCTATAGCTGGCCCCCACAGATGACTGTGTGCACACAACTGGCTCTAGCTATCACCAATGACCTTTAACTGCTGGACCTAGAAGTAACCCAACAGTCCTTTTGGGCATTTTGGACTCCCCACAGCATTCATGAACAACTACACAGTTGTTGATGCTATGGATCTCAGCAACCTGAGTCATTATCATCATGTCACTTGGGACCTGGAACTCCCACATGACCCCATATATGGCACCCCTTCACCAATAGGCCTGGTATCACAGCATGCTTCAGTATGCCCCTATCCACAAGTAAAGATCTTTCCTTGCCAAAGTCAGTCCATAAAATCTAGAAGAGGACTTCTTCGAATGTGCAGATACTTATGCAATGTTACAAATGAAGATCATGAAGAGTCAGGGACACATGGCACCACCAAAGGAACAATAAACTTCTAGTAACTGACCACAGAGAAATAGAGATACATTAATTCCCTGAGAAATAATTCAAAATAATTGTTCTAAAGATGCTCAGAGAGCTGTAAGAGAACACAGAAAACAATTTAATGAAATCAGGAAAACAATATAAAATAAGTTTCAACAAAGAGATAAAAAAAAATAAACAATCCTCACAAATTTTGGAGTTGGAGAAAACAATGACTGAACTGAAAAATTCAATAGAAATCTTCAACAGAAGACTGGACCAAAGAAGAAAAAAATCAATGATCTCAAAGACAGATCATCTGAAATTATCCTGTTCGAAGAATAACAACAATAAGAAAAGGGAATGTAGAAAGCCTATGGGACCCTTAGGACATCATTAAGGTAAACAATCTCGCATTACTGGAATCCCAGAAGAAGAGAAAGAAAAAGGGGTAGAAAGCTTATTCAAAGAAATCATGGCTGAGAACTTCCCATACCTGGAGGGAAATTCGGACATCTAAATTTACAAAGCTAATAGGTCATCCCAACATTTCAATCCAAAACAAAGTTCTCAAAGACACATTATACTAAGTCTGATTAAAATCAAAGACAAAGAAAAGATTTTTAAAGCAGAAAAAGAAAAAAATAATTCTCTCATATAAGAGAATCCCCATAAAGCTATAGATGGATTCCTCAGCAAAAACCTGCAGGCCAAGAGAGCAGGGTGATATATTCAAAGTACTGGGGGGGAAAAAGTTGCTACCAAGAATACGTGGCAAAGTTGTCTTTCAGAAATGAAAGCAAAATAAAGACTTTCCAAACAAACAAAAACTGAGGAGGTTCATCACCACTAGACTTGCAAGAAGTAATTAAAGAAATTCTTCAAACTGATATAAAAGAATTCTAACTATTAGCATGAAAATATATAACACACTGTTAAAGGTAAGTAAGTATATAGTCAGATTCAGAATATTTTAATATTATTCTATGGTGGTTTCTTAACCACTTAACTTTAGAATAAAGGCTAGAGAACAAAAGTACTGGAAATAGGTATATTTACAATAATTTATTAATGGATACACAATGTAAAAAAATGTAAATTCTGACATCAAAAACATAAAATGGAGGGGAATAGTAAAAAGGTAGAGATTTTGTATATGGTTGAAGTTGTCACCAAGTTAAAATAGATATTATAGATATAAGATAGTTCAAATAAGCCTCAAAGTAACCATAAAACAAAAACAGATGAGATAAAGATACACATACAGATGAGATAAAGAAAAGGGAATCAAAATATACCACATGGAAAATCACCAATTCACAAAAGAAGGGAGCAAAAAGAAATAACAAAAAAACTACAAAAAACAATAATTAGATAGGAATAGTAAGTCCTTACCTATCAGTAATTACTTTAAATGGAAATAAAATTCTCTAATCAAAAGGCATAGAATGGTTGAATAGATTTTTAAAGATTTCATTTATTTATATGAGAAGGAGAGAGAGAGTACAAATGGGGCAGGGCGAAGCAGAGGGAGAGGGAGAAGTAGACTCCGAGCCCAATGTGGGGCTTGAGCCAGGGATCATGACCTGAGCTGAAGGCAGACACTGAACTGACTGAGCCATCCAAGTGCTCCTGAATAGATTTTTAAAACCCAATTATGTCAGCCTACAAAAGACTTGCTTCAGCTTCAAGGTCACATGTAAGCTCAAAGTGAAGGGATGGAAAGAGATGTTCCATTCAAATGGAAACCAAAAGAGAGCAGGGATAGCTGTACTGATATTAGACAAAATAGACTTAAATCAAAAACTGTAACAAGAGGGGCACCTGGACAGCTCTATTGGTTAACTGTCTGACTCTTGCTTTTGGCTCAGATCATGATCTCAGGATCATGAGATCAATTCTCTCCTGGGACTCCACACTAGGCATGGAGCCTGCTTCAGATTCTTTCTCTCCCCCTGTCCCTCCCACTCAGTCACTCACTCTATATCCAATACTGAACACCTAAATATATGAAGCAATGGTTAACAGATATGAAGAGAGAAATAGATAAGGGTACAATAGTGACAGGAAACTCCAGTACCACATTTTCAACAAACGGAAAAATAATAAAGAGACATTGGACTTGAACTATACTTTACACCAAATGGATCTAACAGGCATATACAAAACATTCCACCTAATATCAGTAGAACACACATTGTTCTCAAGAGCACATAGAACATTTTCCAGGAGAGATCATATGTTAGGTCATAAAACAAGTCTTAGTGGGGTGGTATCTGGATGGCTCAGTCAGTTGCAAATCTGCCTTTGGCTCAGGTCATGATTCCAAGGTCCTGGAATAGAGCCCTATGTCAGGCTCCCTGCTCAGTGAGGAGCCTGTTTCTACTACTACACCTGCTTGTGGTCTCTCACTCTCTCTTTCTCTCTCTCAAATAAATATATAAAAATCCTAGGGACACCTGGGTGGCTCAGTTGGTTAAGCAGCTGCCTTCGACTCGGGTCATGACCCAGCGTCCTGGGATCGAGTCCCATATCGGGCTCCTTGCTCGGCAGGGAGCCTGCTTCTCCCTCTGTCTCTGCCTGCCGTCTGTCTGCCTGTGCTCACTCTCGCTCCCTCTCTCTCTCTGACAAATAAATAAAATCTTTAAAAAAAAAAATCCTAAAAAAAAATCTTAAAAAAACAAAACAAAACAAATTTCAAAAGATTGAAATCTTACCAAGTATCTTTTCTAACCACAATGGTATGAAGCTAGAAATCAATAACAAGAGGAAAACTGGAAAATTCACAAATATGTGAAAATTAAACAACACACTCCTGAACAGCTAATGGGTCAAAGATGAAATCAAAATGGAAGTAAAAAAATACCTTGAGACAATGAAAATGGAAACACAATATACCAAAATTTATGGCATAAGCTGTCATAAGAAGGAATTTTATAATGATAAATGCCTTTGTTAAGAAAAAAGAAGAAAGATCTCAAATAAACAGCAGATTTTTAAAAAGATTTTATTTATTAATTTGACAAACAGAGATCACAAGTAGGCAGAGAGGCAGGCAGAGAGAGAGGGGGAAGCAGGCTCCCTGCTGAGCAGAGAGCCCAATGAGGGGCTTGATCCCAGGACCCTGAGATCATGACCTGAGCGGAAGTCAGAGGCTTAACCCACTGAGCCACCATGGCACCCCTAAACAACATAATTTTACATCCAAAAGAACTAGAAAAAGAAGCACAAACTAAGCCCAAAGTCAGCAGAATGAAAGTGTTAACAAAGATCAGGGTAGATACAAATGAAATAGCAGAAAAATAATAGAAAAGATCAATAAAACTAAGAGTTAGTTTTTGAAAAGATGCAAAAATCAACAAACCTTGGCTAGTTTACCAAGAGAAAGAGAGAGGATTCAAATAAAATTATAAATGAAAGAGGAAACTTTAAAACTGATGTCAGGGCGCCTGGGTGGCTCAGTGGGTTAAGCTGCTGCCTTCGGCTCAGGTCATGATCTCGGGGTCCTGGGATTGAGTCCCACATCGGGCTCTCTGCTCGGCAGGGAGCCGTCTCCCTCTCTCTCTCTGCCTGCCTCTCCGTCTGCTTGTGATTTCTGTCAAGTAAATAAATAAAATCTTAAAAAAATAAATAAATAAAACTGATGTCAAAGAAATACAAAGAATCAAAAGAGACTACTATGAAAAATTACTTGTCAGCAAATTGGACAACCAAGGAAAAATGGACACATTCCTAAAAACATTTAACCTACCAATACTGAATCATGGAGAAATAGAAAATCTGAGCATACTAAAAAGAGATTGAATCCATTATTGAATCTTCCCAACAAAGAAAAGCCCAGGACCAGATGGTTTCATGAGTGAACACAACCAAATATTTAAAGAAGAATTAATGTCAGTGCTTCTCAAATTCTTCCAAAAAATTGAAGAAGAAATACTCTCAAATTTATTTTACAAGGCCAGCATTACTCTGATACCACAGCCAGATTAAAACACGACAAGGAAACGACAGGCCAATATCCCTGGGATATAGAGATGTAAAAATTCTCAACAAAACACAAGCAAACTAAATTCAGTAGCCCATTAAAAAGATCATAAATCATGATCAAGTGGGATTTATCCCTAGATGCAAGGAACGTTCAACATACACAAGTCAAAAATATGATACTCCACGCTAATAAAATGAAAGACAGTAATTTTACAATGATCTCAAGAGATGCAGAAAAAGCACTTGGCAAAATTCAGCATATTTTTATGATAAAAAATAAACCAGAAAACTGGGTATAGCAGAAACATATTTCAACAATGTAAAGGTTGTAAATGACAAACCCACAGGTAACAACAAACTCAATTGTAAAAGGTTAAAGCTTTCCCTTGAAGATCAGGAACAAGAAAAGGATGTCGACTCTTACCATTCCTATTCAACACAGTCCCAGAAGTCCTAGCCAGAGCAATCAGGAAAGAAAATGAAATAATAGGAATCCAGATCGGAAGGGAAGGTGCAGATGATATAAACTTATATATATATAACCCTAAGGATTTCAGCAAAACTTGTTAGAACTAATAAATTAACTCACTAAAATCTCAAGTCAACATACAAAAAAAAAAAAAAATCAGTTACATTTCTATACACTAACAATGAACTATCTGAAAAAGAAATAAAAAAGAATCCCATTTACAATAGCATCAAAGACAATAAACTACTTAAGAATAAATTAAACCAAGGAAGTAAGAGCTCTGTACACGAAAAACTGTAAGATAATGATGAAATAAATTGAAGAAGTTACAAACAAATGGAAAGATCTCTTGTGTTCATGGATCAAAAGAGTTATTAAGATGTCCATACTATCCAAAGCCATCTATAGATTCAAAGCAATCCCTATCAAAATTCCAATGTTATTTTCACAGAAATGAAAAAGCAACCCTAAAATTAATTTGAAACCCCTAAAGACTCCATAATAGCCAAGGCAATTCCGAGGAAGAACAAAGCTTGAGGAATCACAATTCCTGATTTCAAACTATAGTACAAAGCTACAATAATCAAAACCATATGGTACTGGCATAGAAACAGACACATGAGCCAGTGGTACAGAATTCAGAGTCCAGAAATAAACCTACACATATACCATCAACTACTATTTGACAAAGGAGCCAAAAATATGCAATGGTGAAAGGATAATCTCTTCAATAAAAGATGATAGGAAAACTGGATATTCACATAAAAAAAGAATGAAATTGGATCCCTATCTTACATCATTCACAAAAACAGCTTAACAATGTACAAAAGATTTACAAAGAAGCCTTGAAACTATAAAAATCCTAGAAGAATTCCTAGAACATAGAGAAAAAGCTTCTTGGCATCAGTCTTGGCACTGATTTTTTGGATATGACATCAAAAGCAAAAGGAAAAAAAGCAAAAATAAACAAATGGGACTACATCAAATGAAAAAAAATTCTGCAGGAGCACCTGGCTGGCTCAGGTAGTTGAGCATGTGACTCTTGAACTCTGGGTTGTAAATTTGAGTCCCACGTTTGGTGCAGATTCTTTAAAAATAAAAATAATTTTATTTTTATAAATAATTTATTTGGTGCAGATTCTTTAAAAATAAAATCTTTAAAAAGAAAAGAAAAAGCTTTGTACAGCAGAAGAACCAATAAATAAAATGAAAAAGTAACCTAAAAAATGGGAGGAAATATTTGCAAACCTTATGTTATAAACATAAGGGGTTTATAACCCCTTATAAACCTTATAAGGGGTTAATATCTAAAATATATAATGAACTCATACAACTCAGTAGCAAAACAACAACAACAACAACAACAACAAAAAACCCCAAAAAATCCAATTAAAAATGGTCAAGGAAGTGAAGTCACTATCTTGATACCTGCACTCCCATGTTCATTGCAGCTTTATTCAGAGTAGCCCAGACGTGGAAACAACCTAAGTGTTCATCAACATATGACTGGGTAAAGAAAATGTGTATGCACACACATACACAATTATATAAAATATTACTCAGCCACAAAAAAATTCTGCCATTTATAACAACATAGATGAATACTTAGTGATAGATAAAGACAAATACTGCATGATCTCACTTACATGTGAAATCTAAAAACATCAGTGTCATAGACATAGAGAATAGACTGATGGTTGCCAGGGGCTGGAGTGATAGAGGCATGGGAAAATGTTAGTCAAAGCATAAGAACTTTTTATTTTATTTTATTTATTAATTTGTCAGAGGGAGAGACTGAGCACATAAGCAAGGGAAGCAGCAGTCAGAGGGAGAAGAAGGCTCCCCGCTAAGCAAGGAGCTCCATGCGGAACTTGATCCCAGGACCCAAGGATCATGACCTGAGCCAAAGGCAGATGCCTAACTGACTGAGCCACACAGGCATCCTGCAATGGGTACAAATTTTTATAATTATAAGATGAATTAGTGGGGCACCTGGGTGGCTCAGTGGGTTAAGCCTCTGTCTTTGGCTCAGGTCATGATCTCAGGGTCCTGGGGTTGAGCACCTCATCAGGCTCTCTGCTCAGCACGGAGTCTGCTTTCCTTCTCCCTCTGCCTGCCTCTCTGCCTACTTGTGATCTCTCTCTGTCAAGTAAGTAAATAAAAACTTTTAAAAAAATGAATTAGTTCCAAGGACTAATTCCAAATTTCCAAGGACAAGTTCCAAAGACAAGTACAGCATGGCGACCATAGTTAACAATACAGTATTGTATACTTGAAAGGTGCAGTGAGAATAAATCTTAAATGTTCTCATCAAAAGAACAACAACATGGAACCATAGATAAAATGAAAAGACAAACTACTGAATGGAGAAGATAGTTGCAAATGATTTATCCAAGAAGGGGTTAATAACCAAAACATGTAAAGAACTTATACAACTCAACACCAAAATAACAAATAATCCAATTAAAAAACGGGCAGAGGACTTGAATAGACATTTTTCCAAAGGGAACTACAAATGGCCAGCAGACACATGAAAAGATTCTTAACATCACTAATTATCAGGGAAATGTAAACCAAAACCACAATGAAATATCACCTTATGCCTGTGAGAATGACTAGAATAAAAAAGACAAGAAGTAACAAGCATTGGTGAGGATGTGGAGAAAAGAGATCTCTCATGCACTGTTGGTGGGAGTGTAAATTGGTACAGTCGCTGTGGAAAACATTATAGAGATTCCTCAAAAAATTAAAAATAGAAATACCATATAACCGGGGAACCTGGGTGGCTCAGTGGTTTAAAGCCTCTGCCTTCACCTCAGGTCACGATCCCAGGGTTCTGGGATCGAGTCCCACATTGGGCTCTCTGCTTGGCAGGGAGCCTGCTTCCTCCTCTCTCTCTCTCTCTCTCTCTCTCTCTCTGCCTGCCTCTCTGCCTACTTGTGATCTCTCTCTGTCAAATAAATAAATAAAATATTTTTTAAAAATACCATATAACCAAATAATTCCACTACTACGTATTTACCCAAAGAAAACAAAAACACTAATTCAAAAAGATACATACACCTGTATGTTTATTGCAGCATTATTTATAAGAGCCAAGCTATAGAAGCAAGTCAAGCAACCATGCATAGATGAATGAATAAAGAAGATGGTATGGTATGTGTGTGTGTATACACACACACATATACATATACATATATACACATATGCATACACATACACACACATATACATATATATGTGTACACACACACACACACACACACTGGACTATTACCCAGCCGTTAAAAGGATGACAACTTGCCATGTGTGGTAACATGGATGGATCTAGACACTACTATGCTGAGTAAAATAAGTCAGACAGGAAAAAACAAATACCATATGATTTCACTTACATGTGAATCTAAAAAACAAAATAGAAGCAGAAACAGACCCTTAAATATAAATATAAAATGAAAAAGCTGATGGTTGCCAGAGGGCAGGGAGGTGGGGATGGGCAAAATGGGTGAAGGAGACTGAGAGATACAGACTTCAGTTATGGAATGAATAAGTCATGGGGATAAAACATACAGCATAGAGAAAACAGTCAATGATATTGTAATAGTGCTGTGTAGTGACAGATGGTAGCTACACATGTGGTGAGCATAGCATAATGTATAAACTTGTCGTATCACTATGCAGTACACCTGAAATTAATGTGATATTGTGTGTCAACTATATTTTAACAAACAACAACAAAAACAGTAAAATGTAAGGCAAAGAATGTGTTATTGTGGTATATATTTTGCAATATACATGTATATCAAATGATCAAATTGTACATCTTTTTTTTTTTAAAGACTTTATTTATTTGACAGAGAGAGATCACAAGTAGAGAGAGAGAGGAGGAAGCAGGCTCCCTGCCTAGCAGAGAGCCTGATGCGGGACTTGATCTCAGGACCCTGAGATCATGACCCGAGCTGAAGACAGAGGCTTAACGCACTGAGCCACCCAGGCAGCCCCAAATTGTACATCTTAAATTTACACAATGTTTTATGTCAATTCTATCTCAATAAAGCAGAAAAAATACAATTAAGAATTTAAAACCATAAACAAAGTTTATGTGGAAAGGCAAAAACCCAGAGAAGTCAATACAATATTGAAGGAGTAGAACAAAGAGAAATGATATTACCCAGCCTCAATACCTAAGAGTAAAACTACAGTAATCAAGACAGCGTGATACTGGCAAAAGAAAGACAAATAGGTCAGAATAGAGAGGCCAGAAATAAATGCTCATATAGTCAAATGGTCTTTGACATGAAGTATTGGTGGTATAATAAACATAATATTGTCTTTTCAGTAAATGGTTCTGGAACAATTGGTCATCTACAGGACAAAAAAAATCTAGTCATTGATCTTACATCTTTCACAAATAATTAAGTCAACATGGATCATAGACCTAAATGTGAAATGCGAAACTATAAAACTCCTAGATGTTAACAGAGGAGAAAACCTAGATAACCTTGGGCATAGTGATGTCTTTTTAGATACAAAACCAAAGATACAATCCAAGAAAGAAATAATTGATAAGCTGGAATTCATTAAGATTAAAAACTTCTGTTTTGCAAAAGCAATGTTAAAAGAAGACGAGCCACAGACTGGGAGAAAATACTTGCAAAAGACCCATCTGATAAAGGACTGTTCCCCAAAATATACAAAGAATTCTTAAAATGCAACAGTAAGTAAACAAACAACACAAATTTAAAAAATGGGCCAAAGACCTTAACAGATATCTCACCAAAGAAGATATATGTGGCAAACAAGCACTGGAAAAGATGTCACCAGTGAAATGCAAACAACAATGAGATACCACTATATACCCAGCGATATGGCCAAAATCCTGAACACTGGCAATACCAAATGCTGACAAGGATGTGGACAATAGGAACCCTCATACATTGCTGGTTAGAATGCAAAATGGTTCAGCCACTTTGGAAGATGATTTGGCAGTTTCTTACAAAACTAAATATATTCTTACCATATGATCCAGCAATCACACACCCCTTGGTATTTATCCAAATGAATTGAAAACTTATGTTCAGAAAAAAACCTGCATAGGAATGCTTATAGAAGCTTTATTCATAATTTTCAAAACCTGGAAGCAACCGAGATATCCCTCAGTAGATGAATGGATAAATAAATTGTGGTACATCCGGACAATGGATTATTATTCAGCACTAAAAAACCATGAACAATCAAGTCATGAAAAGACATGGAGGAAGCTTAAAGCGTATTATTGAGTGAAAGAAGAAAGAAGCCAATCTGAAAGGCGACATACTGTATGATTACAATTATATGACATTCTGGAAAAGACAAAACTGTGGAGGCAATAAAAGACCAGTGGTTGCCAGGGATAAAAGATGGGGGGTGGGATGAATAGGCAGAGCACAAGGGCTTTTTAAGGCAATGAAAATATTTTGTATGACAATGTAATTGTGGATACTGTCCTTAAACATTTGTCAAAACCTATAGAACCTTGGGTACCTGGTGGCTTGGTAGGTTGAGCAGCTGCCTTTGACTCAGGTCATGACAGGGTCCTGGGATTGAGTCCTGCAACAGGCTCCCTGCTCCGCGGGGAACCTGCTTCTCTCTCTCCCTCTGCTTGCCGCTCTGCCTACTTGTGCTCTCTCTCTGTCAAATAAATAAATAAAATCTTTTTTTTTTTTTTTAAAGATTTTATTTATTTATTTGACAGAGAGAGAGCACAAGTAGGCAGAGAGGCTGGCAGAGAGAGTGAGAGGGAAGCAGTCTCCCTACTGAGCAGAAAGCCGGATGTGGGACTCGATCCCAGGACCCTGAGATCATGACCTGAGCCGAAGGCAGCAGCTTAACCCACTGAGCCACCCAGGCGCCCCTAAATAAATAAAGTCTTAAATAAAAATAAAATCTTAAAAAAAAAAACCCTATAGAACCCTGATATAAACTATGGACTTTGAGTGATGATGATATGTCATTGTAGGCTTATCATTTGCTACAAATGAACCATACTGCTGTGTGATTTTGATAGTGGGGGAGGCTCTGTGTGTGGTGGGCTGGGAGTATAGAAGAAACCCCTGTTCTTCCTGCTCAATTTTGCTGTGAACCTATACCTGCTCTAAAAAAATTGTCTATTTAAAAGTTGAAAAAATAAAGAAGCAATTTACTATCTCTAATTAAATTTTCTAGGAAACAAGTCTGAGGGGGAGTTTAGTGTGCTGGATGTTTACCAGGAAGTGCTCTTGGAATAAATTCCTCCTGAAGGAGAGGGAAGGAAGCTGACAGAGGGAGAAATCAACCTGTGAGCAAGCCTGACGGTAACATTGGCTCCCTTGAAGGGAGTTGTGGATTGAGAATGGCCCCTCCAAATTTTCCAAAGTTAGGCTGAAGAACTCAGAATTTCATTTTCTGCGTCTTTATTCACTGGGTATGGCCAGACCTGAAAAACTAACCTTGGGTGAGTCTAACCTCTACAGATGAGACAATCCTTGAAGGGACTGATGACCAAAGACTGTCTGCCAACAGCACTTCTGGCAGTTGGGGCAGCAGTCCTGCATTGAAGGGGATCCGAGTAGTATTCACCACTGCATATTCTTGATATTCAGAAAGGAGAAACTTGGCAGAGCCCAGCTGTCCAGATGCAAGGAGGTAGCTTTTGACATTATATTTAAGAAGAGCAAACCATAAGAGATGCAGAACTTTAAGGAACAAACTGAAGGTTGCTGGAGGGGAGGTGGGTGGGGAAAAGGGGTAACTGGGTGATGGGCATTAAGGAGGACACTTGATGTAATGAGCACTGGGTGTTATATGCAACTGATGAGTCACTGAATTCTACCCCTGAAACTAATTAAAAAAAAAAAGAGAAGAGTAAAAATACAGCTGGAGAATCTTAACTTCAATTTTATGAAGTTCTATTGGTATTTCTTATGCATCACTAACAAGTCTTGCAAAAATATTACTAATACTTGGAGGATATGTCTGAAAAATAACATTTCCAAACTTTGGAGTATGCAGAAGAGAGAGAAAAGTCATTGCAAAGTAGCCAGTTGGCCAACACCTTGAAACTTCACAATCTTTTCAAGTTTGCATTTTATAAGTTTTTTTAATTCGTGTTTTTTCTTGCACTCTTGATTCTGGTACTATCCTTGTTCACTTCCAGAAACTCACTTATGATTAATTCTTCGGTCTTCTTAACAGCAACAAAGAAACAGTGAAGCATATGTTTCATATTCCTTAATGGGATCTTCTTCTGGCCCTAGGCCTGCTGGCAGCTTCTTGAAATGCAAGACACTCATAGCCAGCAGAGGCTGAGTGTAGCTGGAGCCTCTGAAAAGGGCCTCTCTCAGCTTACATGTAGCCAAGAAACAAAACTGACAGGTCAGCACAGAAGCCGGCCCTCATCCTGTCTCAATTCTGTTTTGAATGGGACATTCAGTCACTCTGAGACCCTAGGGAGAACTGGCAAAGGGCACAGGAATTAGTGGCCTCCAGGGCTGGTGGGAGTCTCGAAGGGTATCTTAGATGTGAAAATGTTCCATAAACTGGGATACACTGGACAATCACCAGGCAGGTTTTGTCTGTTTGTTTGTTTCTCTTATAGCATGGCTGACCGTCTTAAATAAATACCATTTTCCTTGGGCAAAGAATTTTAGTCCTTTCCAAGAGCTGGGGCAGCCGGTGACCTGAACATATCCTCAGTTTCAGTCATGAGGTTTGGATTCTAATCCCCAATCTTCTGCCACCTTAATCTCACTTAACCTTTCCTCTGAAGTAAGAAAATCAGATTCCACGATTCCTGGGTCTCCTCTTAGCTAGGTTAAGTTGATGTGTGCTGAAGGGCACTAGACACATTGGGATTTAGAACCTATGCTGAGGAAAGAACACCAACTAAGTCCTGATTCATTCTTCCATTTATCAGCTGGCTGACCTTGGCCACACCAGTCAAGTTCTCTCAACTGCTAATGGAAAATGGAGACAATATAACATTTTTAAATATATATTTTAAGGCTTACTCTGAGGATTACATGAAATAATTTATGTAAATTACCTATGAGTGTCTGGTGGCCTTCTTACTTAACTATTTCTTGGCCTGGCTGTGGCAGAAAGAAGGTAGCTGGCACTGGTTTACTATTAGGTTCCAAAATTCAGCACCTGCTGTAGATGAGGGCTTGTTAGAGTGCAGCCATGACCTTGAGGGGTTTTGTTTGTTTGCTTGTTTGTTATTTGAGAGAGACAGAGAGTAGGGGAAAGAGTAGAAGGAGAGGAATAAGCACTCTGCCCTGAGTGTGCAACTGGATGTGGGGCTCGATCCCATCACTCTAAAATCATGACTGGAGCTGAAATCAAGAGTTGGTTGTTTAACCAACTGAGCCACCAACTGAACCCCAAGCATGATGTTTTTAGAGTGAGCCCCGAGGAGAACCAAAGTTCATGTGTCCAGTAGAGCCTCATGACAGCTGGGATACTCTGAGGCCTGATGAACAAAGCTGAGCCTACCACCACAGGTCCCCTAGTGAAATGAGGAGGAAGGCCAGGGAAATTTCAGTAAGTTTAAGAAAGGTATAATAGCATTGCTGGGCTAGAGTATTCCAGGAGTTGGTCAGTGTACCTATCAGTGGGCTATAGTCACAATAATTCTGTGTAGCAAATCATCCCAAACTCGTTTATTCCTGCTTGTGTGTTTCAGAGTTGACTGATCGAGACTGGATTTGGCTGGCTGGCTCTGCTTCAAGCTGCGGGTTCACCTGTACTTGGCTGCTCGTTAAGAGTCAGGTTCAGATATACTGCATATGATCTTCGCTCTGGGGCTCAGGCTGATGGGCCCAGACCACCTGGGGATGGTCTGTCTCATGGTGAGGGTGGAGGTAAAAAGAAGGCCGGTCCAAAAGCATAAACATATTTGAAGCTTCTGCTTGCATAATGTCTGCTAATATTCTTTTGACCGAAGCAAGTCTTGAGGCTTTTCATACAGTGAGGAGAAATATACTCTGCTTCTAAAGAGGGTTCTTGAAAGTCACATGGCAAAGGGTATGGATGCAGGCAAGGGTGAAGAACTGGTGCCAATAAATCAATCTATGATACTGTCTAAATGTAATATACATCCATTTAATAGGCCACATAAATGCAATAAGCATTGTGTCTCGTATTTCAGACAGGACTTGTAATAGAATAGAAGGCCACTTGAGTTAGCTTATGAGAAGGATGCATTATTGTACGAGGCCAATGGACAATGTCTTATACATCTGGGGGCAGGATGAAGCTGTGCAGGTGATAAGGATAGAAAATAGAAAATCAGGACACAAAGCTACCCTTTAGTTCACATGAAGTTGCATGATTTTTGGTTTCTGCTTCTTTTATATTTGCTTTATTAACCTGTTTCTCTGTGAGGACCAGTTTCTTCTGTCTTTCCAAGGTGCCTCTTCTCCCATTATTTTACCTTGCAACTGGCTATAGTGCTGGCTTTTCCCTGGGCTGATTTAGGCTCACACTCTATGGCTTTTTTAGTTAAAATGTCCATCAGAGACAGTTATTGGGCTTCTCAGCTAAAATTATGCAGAGAGTTTGGTTGCCTTTAGGTTAGTTTTCATTGGTTCTTTTTTTTTTTTTTTTTTTTTTTTAAAGATTTTATGTATCCATTTGAGATAGAGAGTGGGAGAGATCATGAGTGGGAAGGTGGGGGCAGAGGTAGAGGGAGAAGCAGGGACCACACAGCAGGGCTCAATCCCAGACACTGAGATCATGACCTGGGCTGAAGGCAGACACTTAACCTATTGAGCCATCCAGTAGCCCCTAGTTTTCATTGGTTCTAAGAAAATGTGCCCAGAGGAGGTGGGATTGCAGGATGAGCAGGAGCTATACAGGCATCAGAATCCCTAAGAAGGGGGGTATTAGCATGGAGGCAAAAATATACACATCTCCGTTTCACACTTCCAAAGATCTAGAAAAAGGGGGAATGTGTCACCTGGAAATATTTCACAAAACTAATTCCAGAAAGGAATTTATGCAAGTATTACTGACATAGTATTACACCCACAGCTGTTTGAAAGCTGTGGCTAGCAGCTTAAACGTGTGACCTTGACTTAATGAGAGTTGCTCTAAGTGATAAGAACCTCTAGCCCCGGGATGCCTGGAAGTTTTACAGTCTCGATCTCTAGACAAAGGACTAACAGATAACAAGTTATAAAGGGGCAGCCTCCTTGCCTCAAGGCAGAAACAACTAACACAATTTGTGTTCTGGAAGCAAGCTTCCCCTTCCATATATAAGATCAGACTAAATATGGGCTTTACTTGATACCAGGTCTGGCCTGGCTCCTTTCTCTTCTCTATCTTGCTTCCTTCCCTCAGTCCCTTGCCTGTTTGTCCTGAGAGCACTCTCTCTTTCTTATGTCTGAATCCTCGCCCCAGGCTCTGCTTCTAGGGAACCCCATCTAAGACACATGTACATTTCTGAACCACTTACTGAATGAATGCTTAAGGGGAATGATTATGCTAAGGGATAATCCAGACCACATGGTCACCTATATACCACGTAAACCTGAATTCCTGAAAATGTTTCATCAAGGACTTTGATTCATACCTGCTATAAACTCCCATGTCCAGAATAGCACAGCCTGTAAATAAATAGAGTGGACTGTGTATGTATTTATTATTTTGCAAGAAAAATGAGGGTGGGGGGTGGTTGTTAGTAACTGTTACCAGAGGAAAGGGAATTGAGTGTAGGAATATGAACTATGTACTACAGAAATGAGCAAACAAGCAGAACTAGACTTCAAATCAAACCAAAATCTCTTTCACTCTGCCAAAGGCCAAGTTCCTCCCAATGACCAAATCTGCCAAGCATTTGTAATCCTAAGCAGTGCTTTCATTTTAGGATTTAAAAAATATTCTAAGAAATGTGTTCGTTGCTTATTTGCCATCTGGTGAGTAGTGGAATTACTTCAAGTGGATAATGAGAATCTGCTTTTTTTAATTTAATATAAGAACTGCAGAGAGCAGGCACTGAAAAACCAGGAAAGAGGTTTCTTGCTGAGTCATTCACCCTTGTTCAAGACAAGCTTTCACTTTGCATTGAATTTTAATGTGATGTTTCTTCATTGTCCCCTACCCCTTTCCCCTTTCTCAGCCAGTCAGTAATTTCTCTGTGGCTGGAGTGACATTGCCCTTCCAGAAGGATCAGGCAAACTCGGTGGAGACACTTCCAGGGACCACCCTCCCCATGCCTTCCAAGTGCATATTCATGATTTTTTCCCCAAGGGACTGTGTGAAAGATCTCACTGCAACATAAACTATGCATCTGGAAGAAAAACCCACTTGTTTTCTCAAAATACATTAATTGCACCAAACATGTTGGTATTAACTCCAGCCCAAACTAAAGCAGGTTTTAGTTAGTTTATTTTACTTACCCTGAGTAAAAGTGGGATTTGCATCAAGCTTTAAGACATTGAAAAGTTTGGGAGTCACTGAATAATCCCATTTTAAGAGAGATACAGAACTATAAAGGTCACACTGGGTTGAATAGGAACAAAGTCATGAGAAATAGTTATCTGAAGACTGTTCTGTTGGTCTGAGATCCTGCAGTGGAATTGACCACCTCCAGCTGTGTGTCTTGATTATGCTAAGATGTGGGAGAACTATACTTTGGAAACTGGAACTAATCAGGTGCTCAGAGCCACAGTACTCAGACTATCACCTGAACAAGCTTTGTAGCTGCCACGTGGGAACAATGGGCTGGGGACCTGGATCATGGTGTGTCACCTTGATGATTAGAAAGAAGTTCAGTCCACATGATTTGGTCTTTAAATACTAAACTTATCATTGATGTGAATTAGTCAGCTACTCACTACTAGCAGGACTGATTTATGACTGCCATGGGCCCCGGAGAATTTTGAATTTTGAATTTTGAGGCTCCTTCCTCCCTTAAAAACTATCAAAAATTATATTTTAAGACTGTGTTGTCAAATGAACAGAAACAGACATATAAATACAGAGAACAAACTGGTGGTTGCCAGAGGAAAGGGGGAGGTACAGGTTTTTAGTCATGGAATTAATAAGCCACGGGAATGAAAGGTACAGAATAGGGAATATTGTCAATGGTGTTGTACTAGCGTTGTATGGTGACAGATGATGGCCACACCATGATGAACACAGCATAGCATATAGAGTTGCTCAATCACTGTATTGTCCACCTGAAACTTAAAATTGTGTGTCAACTATACCTCAAATAAAGAATGTGTTGGTAAAAAGGTTAATATAATCCAGGCTGGATTCACTTTTTGTATTGTGGTAAAATACACATAACATGAAATTTACCATTTTAGTTGTTTTTAAGTGTACAGTTCAATGGCATTATGTATGTTTGTATATTCATTATTATTATATTTATTTTTATTCTGGTTTTAAAAAAAATTAAATTTAAATTTTCATGGACCTAAAAAAGTATCATGGACCCTATAGACTGTACTTGCTGTGCCTAATGGGTATGGCCAAGGTTGGCCCTGATTATGAGATAGCCAAAAAAAAGGCAAAAAATAGCAAAATTGAAATGCTCCCAAATTCACTTTATAGTTCACAGACACAAAATGATATTCAAATTTACCTTTTCTTTCCACAGGGAAATACTAATCCTGGGAAGTAGTGTATTTGAGTGGAGGGAGCCTGGGATTCGGGCAGACTGAGATCAAGCCCTATTTGTGGCCCGTACATGCTGTGTGTCAAAGCCAGCACACGTGGGGCTCGAGACAGGCCCAGCAGGAAGCCTTGGGAGTGGGCAGGGGACTACAGTGCCAGCAGCTCCTGGCCAAGAAGTCAGTGCAGAGACTCCAGATGAAGCCTGGGACCGTCCCTAGGGATCCAATGAGGAGCATCCAGACTTCAGTAGAGGACATACCTATCAAGTCAGAGTTGCAAACTAAAGGACAGAAATATATAAGCAAAAGGGATATCTGGGGGAGAGGAGTGTCAGTCCGATCGGCTGCTGAGGACTGCTTTTTGACAGTCTGCTTTTCAAGAGTCTCCTTGTTCTTGCTGCAAGTGCCACCTGTTGTGTGCCCTTGGGCACTTCTCTTCTCAAGCCTCAGTTTCCCCATTTGTGCAATTAGGAAGATGAATGACCCCTAAGTCTGATGAACCATTTGCCTATTTCCTGTTTCCTAATAGTACCACATCTTTTTTCCTATTCTAGGTAGGTCTTATTGAAACTCAGAGCTTAATGCCCAAGTTTCAGAGCAGGGGTTGAAAATTGTTAGCTCCTGGGCCAAATCTGGCCCACAACTGAGCTTTGTTTGGCCTGTTCAGTGGTTTTAAAGTTTGACTATAATGCCAGGACACCCAAATTAGGAGATGCTTCATAAAACTCTGAACTCTTGCCTTCTCTTGAAAAGTTAATTGGCAGTGCTCCCTTGCCACCACCAAGTCCTGATTCTCCGGTCTTTCTGTCATCTGTGTGTTAGAAGGGGAAGCTGGTGTACCATGTTTACTTAGTAGAAAAAGGGAGGCAGAGAGGAAGAGAAGGCAATTTGATTTGCATCCTGCTGATAGAATCCTGTATCTTGTTCTGTATCCAAATAATTCAGAACCAAGAGAGAAGCTTGCAAAAAACTTCCTAGAGAGTTCCACTGCACTCAGGCAGCTTTCCTCCTCCCCCACTGCTTGGCCCCTTCTGTCCTTTGTATGAGTTTCAGTCATAACACATGGCACACTAGTCTACCACATTTTTCAATTCCAAAAAGTGATAGATTGTAAGATGTCTTTGAATCTATTTGGTTAATAATAGATATCTAGGTCGGGAGACCCCATGACATTAAATGAACTCCTTCGGCAACACATGATTTCAGAAGCTTTAAAATGTGAAGGGAGAAAAAAAGCATCTCTAAATGAAGGAAAACAAGGTAATGACTATTCTACATTCTTTCTCTCCAACAGACTTGTGAACTTGGTTCGGTCAGGGACAGTACATTTTTGTCTTCCCACCCCACCCCTCCCCGCTCCCCCTGGGCCATGTCTGTTGATGCCCTGAATGAATGTTTCATTTGGAAAATTTTCTAGATGCTCCCTTAGTTACCATGGTAATCCAAAATTGGTTTCATAGTCCTGTGTACCAAGGGGAGCCCTGCTGGGGAAGGCCTCCACTGTCCTGGACCCTGAACAGTGCTGCCTATGCTGGCTTTCCTTCCTGGGCAAGCAGAACACTGGTGAAAATAAAACACTTAGAGTGAAAACTTCAGGAATAGCCTTATAAATATAAAACAATTTATTTAAAATAATTCTGCTGTCAACTGTCAGATTTTCTTATCAATGCAAAAAACCAAAAACAATACACAACTGTCCTTTCAAAGTCTTTTCTCAGTAAGCCCTAAATAATTTGAACAAAGGACTCTTAGTGGAGAGTTAGAAAATCTATTCTCATGGTTCAGTAATCTGTTAAACTTCTGTTGAATCTAATTATTCTAAGAAAGAAAACCTATAAATACAATAATAGCTTCCATTTCCTCGGTGTCTATTAATGTTCCAGGCACTTACCATGCACTGATTTGACCAACACTTACGGATCACTTGCCATGTGTCAGGCACTGTTCTGAGCATTTTACACATATTCATTCATTTAATCTTCATAATAAACCTAGGAAGCAGCTTTTATTATTATTCCCATTTTATAGATAAAGAAATTGAGGTACAGATGTTAAG
This sequence comes from Mustela putorius furo, assembly GCF_011764305.1. Classification (NCBI taxonomy): domain Eukaryota; kingdom Metazoa; phylum Chordata; class Mammalia; order Carnivora; family Mustelidae; genus Mustela; species Mustela putorius. Next base: position 104,880,732 of record NW_025421987.1, on the reverse strand, counting down.
TGACTTGTCCAAGGTCACGCAGCTATAAAGACAAAATTCAAACCTGAGCTTCCTAGCTCCCAAATCTGTGCTCCTAACCAAGTTATTACATTGACTCTCTTAATCCTTTCAATAACTCAATAAAATAGGTATTACTATGGTTACTGTGAAGATTGGGTACTGAGGCTCAGTTAGGTAATTACCTGTATGGCTTCTCCGCTCCTGACCACATTCTGATCTGAGGGAACTCTGGAAACTCTCCTAAGGGTTAACCTCAAACTTCTATCTTCCACATCCCTAAACACACATTCATATATTCACAGAAAATTTATAATGCTTTTCTTGAACTTATTTTTAGGAGATTAAGAGCCCCAATTTTTGTAGATAAATTATTTTGAAGTGATGATAAGGCATGCACAAGAAGGAATTGAATATGCAAGATTAATGAGTTCAATTAATTAGAAGGGAATGTTTCTTTTAAGACCCCAAAATAAGTGCTTTTGAAGTATAAATTGGTAATTGGAAATTGAGTAACTTAAATGCTTGAAGCATCTGAATTGTATTATCATGAGGAACTGCTCTTGGAATATGGAAGAGTGATTGTCTTCCGCAGGTGAGAAATCTGTCAGAAGGAGAAGACATAAATTAACAATCTACTGTTGGGGTCACTTTGCCCAGGTCCAATTATGAGTCCCTTGAACATGTAAGAGTAGAGTGGCCAATAAGGATGGGACTTTTCTGCATTTGGCACTGAAAGTCCCTTGTTCCAAGGATATCTCTGAGCCCTGGACAAACTGGATGGTAGGTCACCCTAAATTAAGGGCCAGTTATGGATGACAGTTTGTGGAAGAAATTTACTGTTGGATGGAGATGAGGAAGTGAAGGGAGAGGTAAAGGGGATCCCAGGCAGAGGAAGCAGCTTGAGCAAAGGCCCAAGGTTGAAAATGTGATGGAGGTTTTGGGGAATTGCAAGGATTCCATATAGCTCTGGTTTGCACTTCATGGAGGAGGCAGAGTGGAAAGTAAGGGGGAAAGAGAGGTGGCTGGCCAAATGTGAAGCTGATGGAATGTGAAATGGGCAGATAGAGTTTTATGAGCCTGGCTCAATGCCAGAAGTTTATCCTTGGTACTAATGAGCAGATACCAGGACCAGGAGCCCTTTTACCGTGGTCCCCTTGTGGTATCTGTTAAGTTAGGACAAAAAGGAAGAAAAAACTGGCTTGGCTTGCAGGATCAAACAATTCTGCTCATAAGTTCCCCAAAAGAATTTGAAAATTATGTATCCCCCTTGCATATTTTTAAGTTGATCTTTAAAATGTTTATCGTAAGTTTTATCATTGCAAAGGAGATGTTTTCTGGTACTTTGTAAGTATTGGCATTTTAAACTATTATATAATTTTTTAAAATGAATCCAATGAACTACAAACACAAAAGAAACTCATATATATATGATTCACCTCTTTTTCAGCAGGAAATTTTACATCATTTTTTCCTCCTCCTTTAACTTATATTCCATTTCACTTCCTCTAGAGAATTTTATCCTTATGAATTTTTATGCTTGAAAGACTTTTATTGATCACAATTTTATATTTCTCTGTGACAAAAATTATTTATATAAGTTGAAGTGGAATTTAAAAACATTTGCTATGACCATTGGACTTTAATTATTTAAACATTTCTTCTGGATTGAGTTATCGCTACAATTAATATAAGTACATAATCGATCAAAACAAAAATATATCACAAACTTTGATAAATAATATTAAACATAAAATCAAAACTTATCAGAAAAAGTTTATTAATAAGGTGGAGGGCTATTTAAAAATTGGTTCAGAAATGAATGGCTGGGGACGCCTGGGTGGCTCAGTTGGTTAAGCAGCTGCCTTCGGCTCAGGTCATGATCCCAGCGTCCTGGGATCGAGTCCCACATTGGGCTCCTTGCTCGGCAGGGAGCCTGCTTCTCCCTCTGTCTCTGCCTGCCTCTCTGTCTGCCTGTGCTCGCTCTCTCCCTCTCTCTCTCTGACAAATAAATAAAATCTTTAAAAAAAAAAAAAAAAGAAATGAATGGCTGAAAATTACTTTTTGCTGAAATGAGACAGCATTCAGCATCAACCATATTCTTTGTTTATATGTATGTAAGCCTTGGGAAATCTTCTTTATATAAATAAGATGATGGAAATGGAAGGCATTTGTTATAAACAAGTGTCACTCAATGCTTCAAAGTCCTCTTAAGCTACAAGCCCAAAACTTATAGTATAATATAAAAAATGATTTTTTGTTGAGATGATTAGCTGATAACTTGAATTGAAGGATAGGAAACACCTGGTTGACAGGAAGTTTTGTTATCCAGTGGGTTACTTTCTCAGCATCAACACCAAATACCAAATCCTCCACAGCACATGCACACTCTCCTTTGGTGCACAACCGTTGAGATCCAAGATGGGTGAGGAGTGTGTCTTCCTTTCAGAAAGAGGGGAAAGGATAACCATAAAACAGTAGGTAGGAAAAGAGAACCTGAAGGAAACTAACTGACAGCAATCATTTAGAACAAAAGAAATAAGAAAATTGAGGTCTGAAAATTGATTTTCTTAAAATCATCTTGACTTTGAACTCCTTGTAAAGTCTTCATGGGCCTCTGGCGCTAAACATGACTCAGGTTGAAGACCACTGTCTTAGGAGATGTTACTGCTGACCTGTGTGGGAGCTGGGATGGAAATGTTTCTCTCCCCAGTCCAGAACAAACTTTCTAAATGAGAATTTTCTAAGAGAAAGAAATCTCCTTCTTGTGGCCTTTGCCTGAAACTTGAAGATGTTCGTCTTAGAAGGGCTCCTGTACCTTGGAAATGCATTCTGTGTCTATATCATAACCTTCATTCAGCTCTACTTCTTAACCTTGGTTCCTCTACTGGTGGCTCTCACCAACAGATGAAAAACACCAGGGGATGTCTTTCCTATCTCTATCCTGCTTCATGGGGGCTGACCCCAGGGAAAGATTCTAATGGAGTCATTATCTTTAGTGATTGTGGGCAGATTCTTGTTTTGAAGTTACTGCAGTGGAAATGAAATGGGCCCAGAAGTCTGATATTTTTTGGCTTGGGTCCTTAGCACAATTTTCCCCAACTCTGACCATGAACATCTCTCATCCCTCTAAAGAGTGTCTCTCTCTCTCTCTCTTACACACACACACACACACACACCACCAAGGCCTTGAAATGTTTTAGGCAGCAGAAAATTTATTTGTCAGGAGTGTGAAGAATGTACTGAAACAGTCAAGACTAAAAGCAGTGAGACCACTTATGAGACCTTTATGGTCCATGCAAGAGCTGTTAATGGCCCGAACTCAGACAGGAGCAGTGGAGAAGGAAGGAATGGGTAGGTAGTCTTGGGAGATGTTAAATAAAATGAAAGGACTTAGTCAACTTAATGACTGATTGGATTAAAGTGATGAGAGAGTGAGTCAGGTTCAGGATGAGTCCCACTTTGCATTTGATTGATATGTATAACTGAATAAATTGTAGTAACTCTATCAATCAAATGCAAAGAAAAAATGAAATTGAGGAGAAGATGGCAAGTTCAGTTTTTGCATGATTAATCTGAGGTGCCTGCTGGATAGGTAGGAATAATTATAAAGTAGACTGTTGAGGAAAGGTGTCTCTGGGTTAAAATACAAATTTAGGAAATCAGTACTCTAAAGGTGGACATTCGAGCTATGGTAGAGGGTTAGATTACCAAAGAGAGGGTGTAGAAAGAGGGGAGGGCCAAGTGCAGAATCCTTAGGAAAACAAACACTTAAGTCGGGCAAAGAAGACAAGCTAGCCAGAGAGATGATAAAAACAGAAGACAGGTGGAAGTTGAAACTAGAAAGGGAGGGAAGCTTCCAGGAAGACATAAATGGCCTTAGAGTTAAATGTCTAAAAAATATGCATTGGATCTCTCTTAGATAGAAGCAAACACCAATTTTTTTGGGCCCAATTCCACTGCCCCATTAATAATTTCTCCATTTCCTTCCCTCATCTAAATGCTAAACTTCAGGAAGGAGTTGTATTCTGTTTCTTTCTCCAATTCCTCATTTCCAGCTTTCCCCTTAGAATCCAGCAGTATGACTTCTACCTGTTCCATTCTACTGACTTTGATCTTTCAAGGAACTGCATGCTATCTTATCAATGGCCTTGTCTCATTCCAGTCTTTTGGAGATGATGTCAGGAGCAATGGGAGTGTAGGGAAGTAAGGAAGGGAGCCAATAAATGGTTGTCTATCAAGTCATTTGCCATGTAACTAGAACTTAAATCTTGCCTGGACATTCTGAGACTCAGCATAGATCATGGGCTCAGAGTTATCCTAAGGGGTGTGGGATCTCCGGTATTTATACATCCCTCTAGTCAGTCATTGGTTGGGGGTTGCTACTTTGGAATGAGGACAGGGAAGCATCAACTCCCCAGTGTTTCTGGCTCCACACTGCTGGGGCAACCAGAGGCCCTTCGACAACTGGAGTCAGGTGTCCTATCCTATAAGACCTGGATAGAACATTGACTGGGCCTGCCACATCCCTTTTTCTTGGCCTCCACAACATATTTTACTCTGCCCTCTACCCTTTCTTCATGTAATATCTTTAATTTGTCTTGGTATGCTAATCAGGTTCTTACTCCCATCTTTGCCCTCTCTCTTTCTGTGAATGGTTCTTTCTTTCTTCTGTCTCTTAAATAAGAGCAAACTGGAAAGTGAAACTTTAGTCCTCAGTCTTCTGTTCTTTGTTTTTTTCACACTTACTTGATATTTTTTCTGACCTCATTACCTCAACTCTTGCTTCTATGCAGATTACTCCCAGTGTGTTGCATATACTTATGTTCAGTGACTTAGCTGTTGAGATCAAAATTTATTTAAAGGTCTTCAGGAAAAAAAAAAATACTTTGGGTATCTTTTATAACTCAGCAGATTGAAAAATCTATAAATGTCTGCTGGGAGTCATTCAGGAATTACACTTCCCGCTGACAGTGTGAGAAGCAGGCTCAATATATGACTCAGCTTGCAATCAATGGAGCATTATGTTTCAAGGAAATGGTAAAGTCTTATACCAATTTAGAATTTGTCATTAAGTCTAGTCTGATTCTTTGTCCACAAAGAAGTACAGCTCCCTACTGCCAAGGCCTCAGCTCTTGGGATCTTTGCCCAATTCCTGGACAGAGCTATAATTAGTAATGCTTGCTATCAAGAAAAGCAGCATGATTGGACCCCTCAAATCAAGCTAGTTAGAGAGAGAGAGAGACAGTGAACAAAGAAGGGTGGTTATTGCAGAGGTGGAGCCTAAGGGAAGAGTAAAGAGAAGGCTCCCAGGCAGGTGTTTCGCTCTGGATCCATCTAATCTGGTGGCTGGTGAGGGGTGGTGGAGAGGGGAGGGAGTATTAGACTTTTAGATTGGGCTCAGCCTTCTGCTGTCATCATTTACAATTTTTCTTTGGCTTCTGTCTTTAACTCATCTTTAAGAGTAGAGCACTGAAAATTTGGTTGGAAGCTCTGAGCACATCAGAATTGTTTTGTTAAGAAGCTCAAGAATTCTGATTCCTGATTTTTAAAATTTTTAAAAATTTATTTATTTTTATTTTTATTTTATTTATTTATTTATTTTTATTTATTTTATTTATTTTTATTTATTTATTTTTTATTTTTTTAAAATTTTTTTCATTCATTCTTTCTAGAAGCTGGAAGATGTTCTGTTTGTCCCAAGGGTTCTGAAATTTCACAAAGATATGCCTTGATGAGGGCAGTATGGTGCTGGGTACTCTACAGGCCCTTTCAATCTGTAAACTAGAACACTGTCCTGAATTATTTCAAGAATTATTTCCTTCCCTCTGTGCTCTTCCTCTGGACTCTTTATTTGGATATTGGACTTCCTGAGCAGGTCTTCTAATTTTCTTACCTTTTCAGATTGTCTTGCCTTCTAATTTTCCTATCTTTTCTTACCAATATTCCTTCTTTTGTCCTTTTGCTTTCATATCACGAAGGACTGGCTCTTTCAATCTTTTTATTATGTTTTTAAAATTTTTCTACTAACATGCTTTAAACTTTAAGCCTCCCTTTGTACAAATACTCCTTTTTCTTTTTGATAAATCCCCTTGTAAAAAATATGTCTGTCTGTCTGTATGCATGTATTTGAGAGAGAGAGTGAGAAAGAGCAAGAAGACATGTGAGGGGAGGGAAAGGGAGAGAATCCTCAAGCAGACTCCCCACTGAGCATGGAGCAGGGTGCGGGGCTCAATCCCAGGACACTGAGATCATGACCTGAGCCAAAATCAATTAAAAACTAAAATTAAGGGGCGACTGGGTGGCTCAGTCAGTTAAGTGTCTGTCTTTGCCTCAGGTCATGATCCTGGAGTCACAGGATTGAGCCCTAATTCAGGCTCCCTGCTCAGCGGGGAGTCTGCTTTTCCCTCTGCCCTTCACCCTGTTCCTGTTCTCTCTTTCTCTCTCTCTCTCATATAAATAAATAAAATTTTAAAAAACAAAAGCAAGAAACAAAAACTAAAAGTAAGTCAGATGCTTAACCAAATGTGCCACCCAGGCGCTCCTAAATCCCTTTTTATAAACACATCTTTTTCATCATCTTTCAATGATGTAATATCCATCTGAGAACTTTGAAAATCAAAAAGCTTTTTTTTCTCCCTGAATAGGTTCTTTTCCCCCAAAGTTATCTTTATCTGTTTGTTTTGTTTTCTCTGAGGTTTTCCGTAGATGTGTGGTGATCCTTGGCCTCTGCTCACATTTAAGGATGGGACATAAAAAGTGACTGGAGTCTCTGAGAACATGGATGGGGTCTTGTCAATGAGGGATTTCACTATTCAGCCATCTAGCAGGGCCAATTGATTAGCAAATCCCTGTTATAATTTTGAAGTCTTTCTCTTAAGCTTGTCAAAATGATCAGAGAAAGATCTTCCAGTCTCCTGGATAGTACAGGCCTGGCTGCCAGTATTCTGGGAGCCAAGAGGGAGAAGAAGGCTGGTTTCAAAATTCAGTATGTAAATGTTCACATCCTCCTGTTTTCCATATGGATCACCCTATCCTTAGTTGTGTCTGATTCTGCCAGTATAGGCCCTTAGATTTTCCTTCTCCAGAGAACATTCCTCTTCACTCTCAGAGGAAAGACCTCCAACCTCCTACTAGGGCTGGAGAGAGGTAGTTTCCCTGCTGTGTGGATTGGGAAGGGCATCTGAGGAGCTAACAGCTTCTTAAAAGAACTTTCATTCAGTCTCTTTTATCTCAACTCCTTACTTCAGCCCCACTTCCAGAGGTACCTGGAGCTGTCAATTCACGAGCCCTTTGGGTTTTACAGTGTAAATCAGACTGCTTCATATCTTTAATCATTGTTTTAGGATTTAGTTTACTAGAGCTCTTAAGTCAGGTTCTGCTAGTTCAAGTGTTTCCTAACTTCCAAAATAGATTTGTTTTTTGTCTCCTTTTCTCTTTGTCCTCGTGGATTTATGCCTTTAAAAAAAATCCCTTTTTACTTATTTTGATGAGATTTTGAGAGAGGTGGAGGTTACCTCATGCTATTTGTCATGTTAAGTTCAATTTTGTAGGATAAAACCTTGGATGTTTCACCCTAGTTAGAGCTCTCCTCTAGAAAACAGAGGTGGTGGGGAGAGACTGGGATCTTTGGAGGAACTTTAGAAGAAGGGAATTCTGTGAACCTGAAAAATTCAACCTCTCCCCAGACAAAGAGCGAGGGGATTCTTGTAGTTCAGTCCAAATCACCTCCTGTACATGTGCTATCTAAGGCTCACTGGAGACTCCATAAAGGCTTCACCACAGCAACTTGTCCTTCATGATCTTGATCACTCTGCAACCCCCTATCTATACACTACATCTCTTCCTTAATCCTATTCAGTCTGAATGAGTATCTCTGGGTGATCTTTCCTGCTCCAGAAAAGCAGGAGCTGATAAATTCTTATTCAGGAACTGTTAAAAACAATACAGATTTCTTAGAAAGTTTTAGAATGCTGGAGGTGAAAAGTGTTAGAGAACATCAAGTTAAACATGCTCTTTTAGAGTTGAGGGACTGGTAAATCCAGAGGGTTTAATTGATTTGTTCAAGGTCACACAGCTGCAGAGGAGCAGAGCTAACAATAGAATTCAGGTCTACCATCCTCTAATCAGGAGCCTCTGCCTAGCACCACCTGCCATGTGGGCACGTGGCCAGTCTTCATGTCCACATCTCCTTAAAGATCATTAAAGTGGCTCAGAAACTTCTTTACTGCTGAAACAGAGTTTGCTCTAATTTTTATCACATTGATTATTTCTACACATAATATATAAAATGTGGGTCTCTCTGCTTAGATAGACTGTGAAAACACAACAAAGGAGGAGGGGAAGGTGCTGGAAGGCAGGGGGATGGGTTCACCATGACAGGGCCAGTGGAAATACTAGGGGTTAAAGGTGGCTTACCCTGGTTTCCTACCTTTGTTCCTGTGCTCACCCTTCTAGCCCCTCTCTAAACACAAAGAACAACAGCAAACTGCCACTAAATTTCCTGTATGCAAAGTAACTTCTTTTCTTTCTTCATTAATCCTCAAAGAATTTTTCATTTTAAAACTTGAGATGTGATTACTTATACCAGGTATTTAAAATATATGTGATAATGATCAACGTGAAGCCAGGTGAACCATCTGTACCCTCAGTACTTCCAGGGGGCATAGACTTGGTGACTCCCTCTTCCCAGCAGACCCACTCATTTTGTTTGTGAGTGTTAGCATAGCCAAATCTAAGCAGAAACTCAAACATTACATATATTTATATATATATAATAATCAATGTGATAAAAATTGGAGTAGACTCTGTTTTGACTGTAAGGTGGTTTATGAACCACTTTAATGATCGTTAAGGAGATGGGGACACGACTGGCAGCCCTGATTAGGAACCACTCAGGATTCAGACCAAGTCCTTGGGCAAGAACAGAAACTGATGGAGGAAGTGGCCCAGGACCCCCAGGAGACAGGTGCGTTTGGGTGCATGAAGTGCAGACACTAGGATATTATTTAGAAAGAAATTTCCCAGAACAAGAATCAGAAGTCAGAAATGTCTGTACTGAGAGGAAGAGTTGCTAAGATTAAGATGTTTCTGTTTTGCATTTAAAACAGTATTTTGTTCAATAAGTACTAGTTGAGCAGCTGGTCAAATCAGATCTGGTAGATATCGGCGGTAGGGGACATTGCTGTCTTTGGCCACTCAACACACATTCCCCCTTTTCTTGATAAAAGTATCTAATGTTTATTCTTATGGTCCACAGACTTCAGGGGAACCTGATGCATCCCTTTTCTGCTTTAGGAATGGGATATAGGATACAAGATATTGTGTTTATCTTAAGCAAATAAACACAGACTAAGATCAGAACTTTGGTTCAACAAGTTGGAGGGGGAGAGTGCCCTTCCTGCTTTCCTGTGAACGGGAAAGCATATGGGTCCTGGCATCTCTGCTTGTCACCTTGAAACTATCAAAAAGAGAGCTAACGATGAAGTGGATTTGAGAAACAGTGAGAAACTGGAACCTGACTCCATCATTTCAGCATTTGAGTTAAGTCTGGTCTGAAACTCCAGACTGTTCAGTTAATGAGCCATTATATTTCTTTTTCCCCCAAATCATCTGTTTTACTTAATTTAAAAGAATATACCTAAATGCTCTTATAGTTTAGTTTAATTTTCATTTCTATGTATATGACCTCTCTAGTCAGCCAAGTTGTCTACCAACTATGAGGGTGGGGAGGATCAGAACTCCTAAAAAAGGAGTTAATGAGAAAAAAAAAAGAGTCAAAGTTCAAATTTCTACTTGAGTGCACAAAAGAGAGGAGAGAGAATGTGTGGGAGTAAGCAGGCAGACTCTTGTATTGTGACTTTAAACTTCCTAGAAGAAATTCCAGTATGGATATTATTAAATGGACTGCAGAGCAAGCTGAAAGTAGAGGAGACTTGGGTCTACACTCCATTTCAAAATGTGGAGCACATGTCCTCACAGGGTGGCTCTGCACCAACATAGGATGGTGAAAGCACAGTGAAATCCAAGTGCAGTGACATAGACAAGATAGAGAGAGCTAAGTTGACACTGTGACTCTACTGATATTTTTGTATGGTATGGAAGGGATCCAGAGGTTCCTGCGGGTGCTGTGAGGGACAGTAAGCCGATGGTGCTAGTTGGTCTGGCTAGAGGGTTGTCATAGAAGCAACAAAGTAACCTCGTAGCTGAAAGCTTCAGGCCAATTACCTGGTTGGTAATTACCCGGTCCTCTGGGGGTCATAGTGAAACACCATGGGATCGGCAGTGCCAGTGAGAACCAAGTAGGGCCAGAGATAATCTTTCCTGTTGCATCTGCTTTCTCTCCCTATTGGCAATTCCTTCTGTGATTTTTAGTTCTTTGTTTGGCATTAGGTATACTCACATTGTTGTGCAACCATCAACACTCCATTGCCAGAACTTTTTATCTTCCCCAACTGAAATTCTGTATCCCTTAAATGTTAAGTCCCCATTCTCCCACTCACCCTTCCCTTGGTACTACCATTCTATTTTCAGTCTCTATAAATTTGACTACTCTAGGTACCTCATATAAGTAGATTCATGCCATATTTTTCCTTTGTGACTGATTTATTTTACTTAGTCTAATGTCCTTAGGGTTCATCCAGGTTGTAGCAAGGATTAGAATTTCCTTTCTTGTGCTACTGCCGCACTGTTTTGATTACTGTCGCTTTGTGGTAAGTTTTAAAATAGGATATATGAGACTACCAATTTTATTTTTCATTTTCTCTCCTTTTAAAAAAAATTATTTGGCAGAGAGACAGAGAGAGAGAGCACAAGTGGCAGGAATGTCAGGCAGAGGGAGAAGCAGGCTCCAAACTGAGCAAGGAGTCCAGTGTGGGACTCCACCCCAGCACCCTGGGATTATGACCCAAGGAGAAGGCAGAGGCTTAACCGAATGCTTAAGCAACTGAGCCATCCAGCTGTCCCTTGTTCTTCATTTTCAAGATTGTTTTGCTTATTTAAGGCTCCTTAAGTTTCCCAACTGGATCCTATGGCCTGGGATCATGACCTGAGCTGAAGACAGCCCCTTAACCAACTGAGACACCCAGGTGTCCCAAGATAGATTTTTCCATTTCTGAAAAAATATCATTGGGATTTTGGTAGGGATTGCGTTAAATCTGTAGATCACTTTAGGTTTTCATCTTAGTAACTTAAAGTCTTATAGTCAACGAACATGGGATGTCTTTCTATTTATTTGTGTTGTTAATTTCTTTTAGCAATGCTTTATAATTTTTAGTGTATAAATCTTTTGTTTTTGTTGTTAAGTTTAGTCTTAACTATTTCATTCCTTTTGAAGCTATTGTAAATAGAATTGTTTTCTTAATTTCTTTTTTGAATTGTTCATTATTAGTATGTAGAAATGTATCTTTTTTTTATTTTAAAAAAAATTTTATTTATTTATTTGACAGACAGAGATCACAAGTAGGCAGAGAGACAGACAGAAACGGGGCGGGCAGCAGGCTCCTGCTGAGCAGAAAGCCTGAGGTGGGACTCGATCCCAGGACCCTGAGATCATGACCTGAGCCGAAGGCAGAGGCTTACACCCACTGAGCCACCCAGGCGCCCTTCATCTGTTTTTTAAACATTGGTTTGCATCCTTCAGTTTTGCCGAATTCGTTTATTAGTTCGAACATTTTTCTTTGGTAGAGTATTTAGGGTTTTATACACATAAACTCATGTTATCATGAATGAACAGAGATCATTTTACTTCTTCCTTTCCAATTTGGATGTTGTTTCTTTTTATTGCCTACTTGCTCTGTCTAAAACTTGTAGTATTATGTTGGATAGAAGTGGTAACAGTGGGCATCCTTGTCTTATTCCTGAGGGAAAGCTTTCAGTCTTTCACCATTGAGTACAATGCTAACTGTGGGCTTTTCATATAGGGCCCTTATTATGTTGAGATACTTTCCTCCTATTCCTTGTTTGTTGGGTGTCTTTTTCTTTTTATCATGAATGTATTTGCATTTTTAATAATCATAAATTTTCACACACACAAAAATCAAGATTTCTACCCCCTATTTAAAAAAATCTTAAAATCTTTTAACACTGAGTTTACATTTCCTTATGGTTTCTGAAGCTGAGTTAGCAAGTGTTCTCTTATGCATGTTCTTCAAACATAATCTCCATCTAGACTTTTCCACTCATTTTACATAACTAGAAGGATTTATTTTTTGGCCTCTGTTATTCTGACAGTGAACATTAATTTAGTGTTTATTGATTCCTAACACTGTTCTAAGCCTTTCTCATGTATTACCTAATTTAATCCATACAATAGCCCTGTGTAGTAGTTATTATTATGCCCTTACCTGATCTAAAGCACAGAATCTGATCTAAGAATCTAAAGCACAGAGCTAGTAAGCGGAGAAGTGAACAAATGTGATAATAGTAAATGGTAATGAACAAAGAATTGATTGGGAAAAACAGATAGCTGTGCTTATGGTTGGTGCCCTTCATTTTATACATAATTTGAAGACTTAGACAAATGCTTGTACTTTGTAATAGCAAGTTGCCTCACTTATTTCAAGATATGTGGTTATGTGCCAGGTATTTGAGGCTGATAAAAGTCTGAATGCTCCTGAAATGGGGGTGTTTATTGTGTGCCTTCTTGTATGGGTATACAAATCAGATCTTAGTTGTTTAGGCCAAAGTGCTACAAGTACTAAGCTTTATGTCTGATTACAAGAGTGAAGTTGTAGTGGTGCTGATGGGAGAAGCAAATATTTCCACAATGGTAATCAGAAACTCTAGTGACTTCTCTGGTCTTTGAGGGATCTGAATTGTTTTCTGGGATTAGAAAAGGGACATTTTTACTTAAATAAAGGTTGTGTGTATATAGAAACTCAAAATAAAATATATTAAAGAAAATCTTTTCTGGTACCTCTTTCTATAGGAACAGCAAGACATTGCACCTTATTTTTTAGGTTAAAAGAACATTTCAGTCAACATGATGTCATTTTCAAAAGAAGCACTTGTTGAGTATTTAAAGAAATTGAAAAGCAATATGAATCTTTACTGAAGTTTCTTTGAGAGATACCTATAATATACATGTCCTTTTTTCACCTGCCCATCACTATATGATTTCTTCTGATAAGAGAACCTTGATTTTCCTTTGGAGAATGAGCTCTCCTACATTCTTTGTCCCCAGACTAAGGCATATAGTTGGGTGTATGATTCAGAATTTGCTAATGAGACATAATCCCAAGATTTTATTGGAACTACCTGGAAGTAAATGCTCTGTTTCTACTGGAAACAGCTATAAGGATGGCATAAATTGAACACTGGAGAAAGGTAGAGAGGTGGGAAGAAATCACTAAATGAGAATAAACTCTTTGAAGTCAAAGTGAATTGAGACCATATCCTGATGACACTGTTTGTACTCTGGATCCAGACATACTTGAAGCTATCTATTCAGATATGGATTTTTCAATTATTAAGCTACAAACATTCCTTTTCTTAAGTCAGTTTGAGTTTGAGTTTTGACACTTGCAAGAAAAATCCCTCAATGCACAAAAGAATTCCATTTATTACATATAACAAAACATCTAAAAATCCTTTCTCCTGTTTCTTAGTATCTCTCAGTTCATTCAGAATGGCAGCTACACTAACTCCCTAGTCTTACTCTCTCAGATCTCTCAGAAATCTTCTCTCCTAAACTTGGCTCACTATACATCTTTGTTTTTCTCACTTCCAGACTCAAAACTTTTCTGGCCTTCTTCCCCCCACCCCTCCTTCCAAGAGAAACAAAATATAGCTGAGTTTTGTAGATAGGTCTGGCCTTCTGAGGCCCCTTTGCTTCTGTATCCCTTTTCCTTATCTAGATCAGTGCCATTAATGCCCAGGGTGCTTTCTGAACAACAAAGGAGCCTTTCTCTTCAAAAAGGTGAAAGACTGAAAATACATGTTAAATTTTCTGTTCTGGTGTCCTTTGTATTCAGTACAAATAGTGTGTTTGCTTGGATGTTAATTCTGTTTGCAAACAGCTACTCCTGGGGTTCCCTTTGGGTAAGTTTTGCTATAATAGTGCCTTGTTTTGTTTTGACTGTGTGTTTTTTGAAGGGGGAGTGGGGAAAGAATCTAGTTAAAGCAATTTAATTATTTTTACAAGCCAGAGAAATGGTCAGGTCCACATTGATATGAAGGGCTGGGGGCAATGTCATGACTATTACTCTATTACCATTTATATTCCCCTTGCTTTGGGAACATTCTCTGGGTTTTCTACAGAAACAGCCAGAGACTCTTATTGACAGCTGCTTCACTCAGCAACTCCTTCATAAACACATTTTTCAGACACTGTGCCCAGGACTCTTTTAAATGTCCTAAGAATATTGACTCATTCAAAAGCAGCCCAGCTGCAGTTGGGAAAGCACCAATACTTGCTCCATAAAGATCTAGATTGCCTCTTTACACCGAGAGGCATCCGAAAGTTCTATTATGCTGGACACTCCGATGATCTCCAGCTCCCTTGTGAACACATTGGTTAGGAGTGGTCTGAATTCCCTTCTGGAGTCTATTCAAACTGTTCTTGGTGCCCTCACACTGGCGGACCCATCGGGGAGACTACCTCATATGATGGCTGCCTAGAGCCCAGGGAACTGTCAAGATGACTTTGGGAGACATCTCACCTTTTAAAGGCTTCATTTTTCTTTTACATTTTTTTGTTTTCTTTTCTCATGAATTTTCCCAACCACATTGTAGTAAAATCTAATATGGTGTCCTGGAATGGTAGGAAAAAGATAATAGGGAGAAGATGCCATGGCACATCCAGGAGGTAGGTGAGGAGAATTTAAGGAAGGTATTTTTTAAAAGGTGTGGGAAGGGTTAAAGGAAACCTCTGGGAGCCATTACCGGCCCCATTCTTGAAGGGACAAAGGTAGCTGAGTGGGACAGAACCAGAGAGAACAGTAGGAGAGGACTGCAGCATTGGAGTAATGGTTTCCAGATAAAGAATACAGACACTGCTAACAAAGTTGGTCCTTGGTAGTTATACAGCAAAGTCCTGAATACTATCTTGTCTTGCGATGCCCTGCAAAAATGCCTCCCATTGGCCAAGACCAAATCAAAGTCATAGAAGAACTGGTGTAGACCATAAATGTTAGCCCTGAGTCACAGAGCAAGGTGGTGAGTGGATCTAGAGAGACAAGAGAAAAACCAGAAGTCACATTCCATCTTTTCCCACAACTAGCACCTTAGCTCAGGCCTCACTCTTTCTTGCCTGGCCTAGGGAAGTAACAGCCTTCCTGCTTGTCCTCTTGACCCATCTAGACCATTGCTTTTACGACCACGTCTGTTTCCAAGAGACTATATTTACTCCTCAGGGGATTGGGGTTTATAAACCCAAACCCAGGAACCAGCTCTGCAATGTCAAGAAGACCCTTCCGTCAGAGACTTCATCGATAAAACGTCTGGTGGACTTGGGGATGCCCAAAGTCCTTCCCCAACCACGATTTAGGGATGCTAGACATATTTTAAAATATCTAAGCATCGACTTGCCGCTTCTAAACTCAAACAGAAAGCTTGAAACGGACTAAAGCTGCCTCCCTGCCCCCTTCCAGAAGACCACGTCACCCTGGCTGACAATCGATTGGCTCAGTCCTGCTGTCTCCGAGGGAGTAGGCTAAAGGGGTCCGGGCAGGCAGTTTCCTGGAGCCTTAGACCCTCCCATCGCGCGGGTAGGGGGAAGTCGCTCAGCTCAGGCACAAATCTTGGGCGTCTCTGGCGGTCTTCGACGCTGGCCGGGGCAGCGTTGGGGGGCGGGCAGCAGAGAGCGCAGGCGCAGTGTCCGCACCCGCGGCGCCCCCTCCACGCCCCGCCTGGCGGCCGCAGCAGCCCTGACCGCGTTTTTCCTGGCAAAGCGCACAGCAGCCACAATCCGCGTGGAGGTTGGACTAGGCGCGCGGTATTGGGCATTCCTGGCCACCGAGCGCCGCGCGCACCTTCCTCGCCGTGGCACACAGGTAACTGGGCCCCGGAGTCAGGCGGCAGCGGCTGACCTGCGCCTTGACGCTGCCTGCCGGGCCGCCCCACCCGAGAGGAGTGAGAGCCGACCCCGATCCCCACACACCCACTTTTAGCCGTGGCTCCTAAGGGGCAGAGCCCCTCTTTGGGTTTGGGCGAGGCCCGGGGCGAACCACCCGCCCCCCTTTAAAAACCTTTGTAGGAGGTCTATGTTGGACGTCAGAAGCTCCGCGGTCCCCGCAGTTCCCTGCACTGCTTTCCTGGAGAACCGGGACAGTGGGTCAGGAGAATTAGCATCAACGAGGGCCCCTGCGCCCCCGTTTTCTGTCACCCGAGCACCTATAGGCCCTTCCTCAGCTTCCATAATAAAGGCTAGGGTTGTTGCTTTCCTCTGGCCCAGGAACCCACCCAGACAAGGGTGAGTCCCTGCAGCGTCAAGAGAACGGTTTCAAAAACAAACTTTAAAAATAGCTGGTTTTAGAAACATGGCCAAGAATTAGTATTTTTCTTTCTTATGTCTATGACTCTTGTACGCCAGTCTATATGGGTTGAGATTTTCATGGAGAATAAATGGTTTGTAGAAATTCTTCTCCGACGAATGCCCAGGGCAAGGAGTAGTGGTGGAAGGGCCGGTTATTGCCAGGTATGCTGGCTAGAGGCGCAGGGGAGGTCCGCCAGCTTCCCCAGGTCTGGGGAGGGAAACACGAACCCTTTCTGAGTCTCTGGGCGCTGAAGAGTTTCTATATTGTGTGCACCCCTTTGGCCTCTTTCGGGAAGAGGAGGGGGATGGAAGAGTCGCGCAGGCCAGCTGGAGGAGACTCGTGTTGGGGCGAATGGGGCCCTGCATCTCTGTCCATGATTTTGCCGGGCTTGGCGAAGAGCGAAATGAAAATATTGCGACCGAGTAACGACTGAGGGTCCCGAGATAGCGCTGGGTGGAGAGGGCTGGGTGCGGCTTTGGAGTAATTCTGCCTTAAATGATTTTGATTGGGGTTGCCCGTGTCCTTGGTGCTGAAGTAAGTGCCTCAACCGCCTTCGTAGGCTCACTTCCTGGACGCGGGCCTGCCTTGCCCTTCTAGTCTGCACCCTTGCCCAAAATGGCCCATCTCCAAAGCAGGTGCCAGAGTGGAGTCTGCAGACAGTGTAAACCTTTGTAGATGGGTTAGGTGCTGGTTTCCTGAAGATAAGGTGAGGGCAAATGTAGCTCTCCTCGTGGGTGCAAATAAAGCATATGTATAACAGGTTTGATTACCTACATGCAAGTACTCACGATGAGAAACATGAACTCTCATGCATGCATCTGTAGGATACTTGTATGTGTATATGCACACATATAATTTACATGTAAATATACTCATCCATTTTCAACACCATCACGTGCTACAAGTTACACTTTTTTTCAGAGCTTTTTTGTAATTCATTTTTTTGACACCTCTGGTTTTTCTGAATTCTTCAGAGCCACTCATTTTCACCATCATCTGTTCCAAAGCAACAGAAACTGCGGATTAAAGTGTTTGATATTATGCTGAGCAGTCAAGTGTTTATATATATTTTAATTCTACACAAAAATAGTTTAGAGATAAAATTTATGTTGATACAAAAAAATACTCTGTTTTAAGGGGCGCCTGGGTGGCTCAGTGGGATTAAGCCTCTGCCTTCCCCTCGGGTCATGATCTCAGGGTCCAGGGATCGAGCTCCACATTGGGCTCTCTGCTCAGCGGGGAGCCTGCTTCCCCCTCTCTCTCTGCCTGCCTTTCTGCTTCTTGTGATCTCTCTCTCTTTGTGTCAAATAAATAAATAAATAAATAAAATCTTTTAAAAAATAAAATATTCTGTTTTTTAAAAATATTTTATTTATTTATTGGAGAGAGAAAGCTGGGGGGGGGGAGGCAGGGAGGGAGAAACAGACTTTGCACTGAGCCAGAGGCCTGATTCTAAGACAACGAGATCATGACCTGAGTGGAAGCTAGACACTTAACCAACTGAGCCACCCGGGCACCCCAATACAAAAAAATGTTCTTAAAGGAAGTTTAAACAAAAAGAATTTAATAGAGAACAATATGTAGATAACAATCTTATAGAAAGTTATAATCTGAAGAAAATATGACCAAGATATATCATAATGTTGGCAGTTTCAAATATACTGCTGGTATATGGTTTGTGGACTCCTTAAAGATTACATATGTATTTTTCAAAACATTAATATCTATGGTTTTTTTCCTATAAAATGTATACTTATCATAAGAAATTTAGGTAATAGAGGAATGCACAAAACCAGAGAAGACCCTTATAAACGATTTTCTTGTAGGGGAACATATATGCATTTTAAATGGATCTTGCATTTGCATTATATAATTTATCATTAATGTCATTATTAAGGGTTGCATAATATTGCACTACATGGATACATCATAATTTATTTATTTTTTTTTAAATTTTTTATTTTTTATAAACATATATTTTTATCCCCAGGGGTACAGGTCTGTGAATCACCAGGTTTACACACCTCACAGCACTCTCCAAAGCACATACCCTCCCCCATCATAATTTATTTAAATAATACCATAATAATGAACATTTATGTATTTCCAATTTTTTGCTATTACAATTCTGCAAATAACATATTTGAACAGATATTTGTGCACTTGTTTCATTGTATTCTTTGAACAAATTCCTAGAAGTGAAACTGTCAGTTCAGTAGGTAGGGACATTTTAGCGCCCAAAGCAAGAATCATCCCAGTAGACCAACGAGCCGCCCCAAGTAGGGATATTTTAAACACATTGATTTATTCATTTATTTGTTCAGTTATTTCCTATCTCCACTCTTGTCTTATTCTTTACCATGTTCTCAGCATCTGCAACAGTGCTGGGTATAAATGTATTAATATAATATATATTGAAAGAACACTATTTCCAAATTGTGCTACAGAAAATGTGTACCAATATATACTACTATAAATACTGAATTAGAGTGTCAATGTTCTCATACTATCACCAAAATTAGTTTATTAGATGCTATTAATTTTTTAGAAGTATTTTCCAATTGGATAGTCAAAAAAGAACATATTTTCTCATATATACTAGTCATACTTATCTCTTCTTTTGTGAGTTTCCAGCCTTATTTTCTATTGGTGTGCTTATATTGTTTATTATTTGTAAGAGCTCTTGGTATAGTAAGAACTTTGTTACCTATGTTGCAATTTTTTCTTGATTTTTTTTATTTAAAAATTTTATGGTATTTTATGCTGTACAGAAAATTTCAATTTTTCTGTAGTCTAATATATATATGTATTTTTTTTCTTTAATTTCTGGCATTTATTTCAGTATTTCACCCTTCTATATTGAAAGATAATCTGCCATTTTTTTATGGTTTTATAAAAGATTATATTTTAAACTCTAGGTTATACTCCCATCTTCCTTTTTAGTTAGTTCATTGGTAGATGTAAAATTCCATTGAAGATTGCTTTGTAAGAAGTAGTTGTTTATTTTTAAGTCACATTTACAGAGGCTTGTCCTCTAAGAGAGGTAACATGTTACTCAGTTTGAACCCTTTAATATGATGGATTTAATTTCTAAATACTTAATGGAAGTATATTTCCTTAAAATGCTGTATAGTCTGTAGTATTTTTAAACTGTTAGTATGTAATCTCTTTAAAAAGGAGCTATTCTTTTTGTAGAGGTTTTTTTTTTATAAGCAGAAAATATGACAAAGTCTACTTTTTAGTCAAATTAGGAATTCATGACATTGAAGTTCATAAGAATGTGCACACATAAGGTTGATCTAGTACCTTAAAGAGAACAAAAAAAATTATATTTATATATAGGTGCCCCTGGATGGTATTTCTTAAACACTCCGATAAATCACAGTTCCAGGATGTTATGGACCACTACTATATCTTCCTTCTTATTTCATGTTTCTCCTGAAAAATTTTGATTATAAAATCAGGCAAAGTACCCTTCTTATCACCATACATATTTTTCCCTGCCATGCTGCCCTTAGCAATGATTCTCCAAGTAACTAAAGTGTCACACCAACAGTCACTGTCTGCCGGCCACTGTTCTGGGTGTGGGAAGGAGAATGGTAATCACTCCAGTATCTCTCCTTTCTCACTTTTCATCCATCTACCTTCAAGTCTAGACACAGGAAATAGCCTTCTACTTGGCAGGAAATGTCAGAGATAAGCTGAGGACACAGAGTTGTGGGGTTTTTTTTTCTTCTTTTGTGGACCAAAACTTTGTTTTTCCCTATAAATTTTAATATACCTATATAATTTTAAAATTTTGGCTTATATAACATTGCCAAAGGTTAAATTGTTTATTCATTCTTTCTTTTATAGTCATTGCTGTAATAGAATTATACGTGACCAAGAGGCATATATAATGCTTTATGTGCACTTAGCACTATTTGATAGGTATATAGGAACTCAATTCATAAGCCTCTCATCTTTACTAAACTTCATTTAATAATTTCCTGACTGTATCAAAATCATTTGGTTTATAGCTTTTCCCTTTTATTTCAGACCCCAAATATCAGGAGCTTTACTGAACTCTGACTTTTGCTTTAAGAAGTTGATGAAGAAAAGTAGAAATATTAGGCAATTTCCCATTTTTTTGCCCTGGTCTCTGTGTAACTCTGGCTGAGCTCTTGCTCTAAATAGGGGTGAGAATCCCAATGGTGAATAAGGCTTCTGAAGTTGGTAGTGAACCAAAGCCAGTTACATTATTTCTTGGAGTCCCTTAAATTTGAGATCAGGAGTAGAAGATAGAGTCAGGTTGCAAAAGTGTGATAACCAGAGCTCAGCATCACAACTAATTAGACCAAGAATTAGTGGAGTCTGGATAAGACTGTGACTTTCTCCAGAGCAGGAGAGCTATGCCAGAGGACTTGTAGCATTTGTTGAGCCTGGTATTACCCCCTAGGACCTGGGGATACTGAGAAAAAGATAAGGACATATCTCTGTTCTTGGAATGTGAAACTTTATCAGGGGTTAGTGTTACATACACAGCTTACAGTGATACCACATGTCAAGGACTACAATAGAGTCCTGTAGAAAGTGTTCTTAAAGCCAGTGGAGGAACAGATTGTTCAGTGAGAGCCTCTCCAAGTAAGTCACTAGGAACATTGTGAGGATGTGTTTGGATATTTGCCAGAGATTTCTTTGTGGGATAGTTGATGGCCTCAAGCAGGGCTGGAAGCTGAGGGCTTAGATTTGAAGCCTGGCTGCCATGTTTAGCACCTTTGTAAGCTTGGGCAAGTCACTGTACATGGTTGAGTTTCACTGAAAATTTTTTAAAGATTTTATTTATTTATTTGTCAGAGAGAGAGAGAGCACAAGCAAGGGGGAGCAGCAGGCATAGGGAGAAGCAGGCTCCTCACTGAGCAAGGAGCCCGATGTGGGACTTGATCCCAGGACCCTGGGATTATGACCCAAGTGAAGGCAAATGTTTAATCCAACGCTTAACTGACCGAACCATCCAGGCATCCTTTGTTCTTCATCTTCAAGATTGTTTTGGTTATTCAGGATTCCTTAAGTTTCCATATGAATTTTAGGATGGATTTTTTTTAATTAAAAAATTTTTTTAAAAAAGAGATTTTTTCAGAAAAAGAGAGCGAGCGAGAGTGTGTGAGAGCACAGAAGCAGGGGGAACAGCAGGCAGAGGGAGAAGCAGGCTTCCCAATGAGCAAGGAGCCCAATGTAGGACTTGATCCCAGGGCCTGGGATCATGATCTGATACAAAGACAGATGCATTTTTGCTGCTGTTTTTTCTTAAGATTTTATTTATTTATTTGAAAATGAGAGAGATAGCAAGAGAGGGAACAAAAGCAGGGGGAGTGGGAGAGGGAGAAGAAGGCTCCTCACTGAACAGGGAGCCTGATGCAGGGCTCCATCCCAGGACCCTGGGATCATGACCTGAGCAGAAGGCAGATGCTTAATGACTGAGTCACCCAGGCATCCCATGAATTTTTTTTTTTAAGAGCAAATAATATCAGTGCCTCCCTTGTTAGAGTTGTTGTGGGATTAAGTAAAACATTACAGGTAAATTACTTGGTATAAGCCCAGTGTATAGTGGCCTAGTTTGTTTATTTTGCCTTTCTAGAGTTGCATGTAAATCACTCTGGACAAATGATTAATCATTATATTGTCAGAGCTTTCGATGGTAAATGGACTGTATAAACTCTGTGTCTTCTGACTCTGTATAATTCCCCTTATTTGGAATTTTCTCTTTTAAGATGGTCTAAATCCCAGCCTTCTGCTTTTTACCAATTCTTATACTATGCACAAACAAAACAGGCCTAGTCTGGCATTGTTCTGACTTTAGCTTTGTTCTTTAGTACTCTGATGTTAAAGCAAACACATATTTAATAGTATGATTTCCTTCCTTTAATGTCTTTGGAACTTGCTGTATCTGTTTTGTGGCACTCGTAACCATGTATTGTTTCTCCCCAGTGAACATGTACATTATTTTTATATCTTTTAAAAATTATTTATTTATTTATTATTTGAGAGAGAGCACCTGTATGTGTGCATGGGAGGCGGGGTAGAGGGAGAGGGGGGGAGAGAGTCTTAAGCAGAGTCTGGGCTGAATCCAGAGTCCGACATGGGGCTCTTTTTCACAACCCTGAGCGGAAACCAAGAGTCAGAGACTTAACCAACTGCGCCACCCATGTGCCCTGAACATGGACATTTTTTTAGGAGAAAATTTATGTCTTTTTAATCTTATCTTCTATAATATCTTAGATAGTGCTTTGCACTTCATGGCACTCAGGTAAATGTCGACTGAATGAAGGAATAAATGTGAACGCATGAAGCTGCCAGAATAGTTGGTGTGATCTCAGGCTGCTCCCATAGAAACAGAAACTCTGGAATAGGAGAGATTATAAAACCTGGCATATGTTCAGAGAAGAGTGGTTAAGATGGTGAGAAGACTGAAAACCACGATTACGCATGGAATAACTGAAAGAAAGAGAAGGTTTTCAGTTTGGAGAAGGAAAAAACTCGTAATAGGGTGGAATAATTTTTAAAAAAAGAGGTTTTCAGTTTGGAGAAGAAAAAAACTCACCATGGGGCACCTACAATAGGAATTAGTTCTGATATTGAAATGTTGTCGTGGAAGAAGGAATTAATTAGTGATCCTAGAGGAAATACATAGGAACAGCCTCTGGAAATTATATGGAGAAAGATTCTGACACAATGTGAAAAAATAATTTTCTGATAGAATGACTCTTAAGTGGATGCTATGATAGGGATGAGCTTCCTGTCATTGCAGGTGTTCAGACAGATTTGGTACTATCTGTTGGGGATGCTGTAGAGGATATGCAGATAGCCCCTGACTTAACAATGATTTGACTTACGATTTTTCAGCCGTATGATGGTGCAAGAGCCATATGCATTTATGAGAAACCATACTTCCAGTTTTGAATTTTGATCTTTTCCCAGGCTACCAATATGTAGTATGGTTCTCTCGGGTGATGCTGAGCAGCAGCAGGGAGCCACAGCTCCCAGTCAGCTACACAATCATGAAAGTGAACAGCTGATACAACTGTTCTGTTTTTCACTTTCAATGCAGTATTCAATAAATGAAATGAGATATTCAATACTTAATTATAAAATAGATTTTGTGTTAGGTGATTTTGCCCAACTGTAGGCTAATGCAGGGACATTTAAGGTAGGCTAGGCTAAGCTATGATGTTCTGTAGGTTAGGTGAGTTAAGTGCATTTTTGACTTACAATGTTTTCAACTTATGATGGATTTATCAGGATGTAGGACCATCATAAGTGGAGAAAGATGTATAATTATTTACAAAGGAATTGGAGTAGATGACTCCCCAAATCTTTTTCAAGTCTCATGGTCTTTAATTCTATGTATATCATTACATTATTATATATGGTTACCCTTTATTATATATACATATCAATGTATGCATTGTATATGTATATATATAAAGATAAATATATTCATCATCTTAATAGTGCTTAAATTAATGAAGGGTAAAAATGATTTTTCAAAGACTTGATCTTGATTACTTAAAAAATATTACTAACATATTTTTTCCTTGAGAACACCAGTTTGTAAAATATTATTCTGCATGAGCACTGTGTTCTTGAACTGCAATAAACAGTATAATAATGTTGTTGGCATCTCAGACACTGGGATGGTGCAATCAGTTAAGCATCTTACTCTTGATTTCAGCTCAGATCATGAACTTAAGGGTTGTGAGATCAAGCCCCTGGGGCTCTGTGGTCAGTACAAATGCTCAGTGCAGAGTCTGCTGGAGATTCTTCCCATTCCCTCTGTTATTCTCCCTTGTTCTTCCTCTCTCAAATGAATAAATCTTTAAAAAAATAATGTTAGCATCTCAAAAGCAAATAAATATCATTTCCGTTTCTAAATTAAAATGGCCTGATCCATCTAGCTGTTACCTTTTCCCAGTAAAAGTTTTTACTATTGGGGCACCTGGGTGGCTCAGTCAGTTAAGCATCCAACTCTTGATATCAGCTCAGGTCTTGTTATGTATCTTTAATCTTTAATTTGTGACAGTTCCTGATTCATTCCTTGTCTTTAATAACCTTGACATTTTTGAAAGTTCAAAATGCTTGTGTGCTCTCTCTCTCTGTTGCTCTCTCTCAAATAAATAAAATCTTTAAAACAAAACAAAACAAAACATTTTGTAGAATGGCCCTCACTTTAGGTTTGTCTATGTTTCTTTATGATTAGATGCAAGTTATACAATTTTGGCAGAAATATGGTAGAAGAGGTAGTGTGTTTTCAGTATATCTTATTAATAAAGATTTGTAGTTGATGTTAATTTTGATGACTTGATTAAGGTGATAACTTTTTCACTGTAAAGTTATTAATTTTCCATTTGTAATTAGTAAGCATTTTGTGGGGAGATACTTTGAGACTATATAAACATCCTGTTCTTCAACAAACTTTCAGTCACCTATTTTATGATTCTTGCTTGAAAAAATACGTACTCTGATGACTGCCAAATGGCAATTTTTCCAGTTTCAACATTTATTTTACATTTATTACTTGGTATTTTGTTTTAAGAGTTTTCTCTTTTCTTTTTATTTGTTAATTCACTTATTTACATAAGCATGGACTCTGTTTTATTCAATGGATTTTAATCCACTGTCATTATTGATTTCAGTGCTAAAATTGTCAGAGGTTTGGATGTTCAAATCCTGTTCAAGCTAGTTATTGTGTTCTTTGGACATTTCTATTCTATTCTTGGAGTACTTTCTGGTGTCAGATGTTTCTGGCTTATCTTGTTTCTCTTATTCTGACCCAACCATTTCAGTCATTTCAAAAGCTAATTTTCCTGGGAATGAATGGTTCCCGGGAGATCTGGGTGCTAGGTGTGGTTATTAATACTGGGGTGTCATTGATTTTAGACCATTTTAGCAGACAGAGCCAGGAAACTCACAAACACATATGGACATGCATCTATATCTATTTCTATATCTAGTCATCTATTCATATTAAAATCCATGAGTTTACTCTAATATCTTCAACTCCACTCCAACACCACAGGGTTCCTTCTAGTCTTCACTCTTTTTCTATTTGTAATTTCCTTTCTGATGATGAGAAATTTGGCCCTCATTATCTTTAATATTTAATTATAGGCTCATTCTCTCTTTATATAACTAATACCCTGGTCTCATGGGCCACCTTCTTTGCCCCAACTCCTTCTCAGACCCAGTCCTGCTGGCCTCCCTACCCCCCCAGCCTCCTCCCAGCCACACAACTAGAAAGTGGTAGAACAGGAAAAAAAATGCCAATTATTTGACAGATAGCCCCTTATTGGTCTTCAAGCTCAAGGGCATCTATTTGTGAAAATGCACCTGTGAAGATGCACATGGAAAAGGGGCCCTTGGGCTAGAAGGATGAAGATTTAACCAGGCAGAGTGGCAGTCCTCAGGGATGTCCCTTCTGTGAGAAATGGAGAATGAAGGGTGGAGGCAGCCAGATGCTGCCGCCTGCCAAGAACCACAATGAAGGAATTCTCCAAAATGGGTACGGTTCAGGGTTCAGTCAGCCTCCTTCTCCAGTTCCACTAATATGCCACTGTGTTTTGTTACGATGTCTAGAACACATTCCATTTAACAGAAACATATCACTATGCTGTATTTGTAAAGAGGGAAATACTGCTTTTAAATTGAAATTCTCGGAGATGGATTGTAGTGTCTATTGTTTTAATGCTTACTTCATTTCCTGGTCCAGAAGATCAGAAATCTGTTTGTATTTTAGAAAACAGCATGAGGTCCATCTGTTCAGGTCATATTTTCCCACATTAACACAAAGATTTATGGAGTGTTAAACTTAGTAAGAAAAACCAATCATAGTTATATTATTTGCTGCCATTTGAATTGACATTTTTTTGTTAGCCATGAAAATATAGTAGTAAACACACATGTGCACAATGAATTAATTCTTTCAAACACCAACTATAATAAAGGAATCCTTCTTAGTTCATATAGTATTTCACCTTTGTTTTGGTTTGCATTCTAGACATCATCCATTCAAATTCTCTCCATGATACTGTTTATCCACAGTTTTGCTTCCAACAGAAGGCACAGACAGACATATAAGAGCTGTTTGGCTTCCTGGGTGACTATTCTGGTCTGACTGAAATACAGCGTAATTTTTTTTTTTTCCTCTAATGAAAATAGCTTGATTCCCTCCCCTCCTCCCCGACCCCTCCAGTATATGAAATAAAGACACACTTAGGTAGAAAGTGAAACAAAAAATAATAAGAAAGTACTAAAAACCTGAAATTCTGCCATCCACAGTATAAATTGTTTTATATTTTAAAAAAGATACCATGAATACTCTTTTATGCCTTTCTTTTTACTTAGCAATGTGACATGAAATTTATGTTATTAGGTATACATATGTATTATCTTTTTGGATGACTGTATAATATTGGATTGATGTTTTCATTTTACCAGTCCCCTATTAGAGGATAATGAACTATTTTCAATTTTTTTATTGTGTAAAGAAAGCCATGATGAATATCTTTGCTTGCAATCTTTATGTACTTTATAGGGATCTCTTTGGGATATATTCCTCCTAGAAATGGCATTGCTGGGTCAAAGGGTTCATATATTTAACATTTTTATACATGTCGCTGGTAAAAGTAACTCTTAATGAGATGGATTATATATACAGTGCTTGTCCGTTTCAGTGATGGGACTTTGCAAAGTCTCTTTTCAACTTTGTAGTAGCATTATATATGTGTGTGTGTATTCTCTAATAGACATTTAAGGGAGTGATTTTAATAAATCTAGGTATGCAGCTTAACCAACCAGGTGTTGTCAAGTTTTACTCAAAATATGATTTATGGTTTGGTTTGAAGCAAGATGATATTTGGTCCATTTCTTGTTTTTTCTTATTTGAGTTTAATGAATTATAGTAAATGGTATATGAGAGTGAGTTGTAATTTCCCTGAGTGATGTCTATAGTATGAAGAATCAGTTATGATTAAATGAAACCAAATTTGTAAAATTTTAATCTAATTCATGTGGCTTTTCCAGAAGTCTTGGCCTCAAGAGGGATTTCAGGCTTGGCTTTCTCGTGGATAAATAGCAAGAACAGTGTAAATGTAAGCAGGTGGTGTGTGTAGTGTTTGAGGGATCTGTGAGTAGACCCCATTGATCCTAGGTGTTCCTTTTTTTGCTCAGGGATTGGTGCAAGCCCTAGGGGTGAGTGTTGGTAGGTTTCTTTGAACTCACCTGGGCTGTTTGATCCTTTCTCATGAGAATTAGGTAAGGGATAAGCAGCCAGTCATACTTTAACAAGCATATCTGAACAGCCCTATAATCTGTTTTACATTACATTTAATTAGCATTGAACCTAATTGGTGGCTTAACCATTTATGTACATATAAAAAAGATCATGGAAATAGAAAAGGATCATTTTATTCCTGCCCCTCCTCCTTCTAACAATGGCTCCCTGCCACTCTTAACAGATTCACTCAGCACAGCTGATTTTAAAGGTGCTGATTCACTGCTGACTGATTCTGCCTTTTTTTTTTTTAAGACAGTAGGAAAGTAAGTGGTAGATGATAAATATGTGTTCACTGAGAATGTCATAGTCTATGCAAATTGATAGGTCCACTGCCTTAGAGATTAGAAAAGCTCTTTCCTGGAAAGGGAAGTGTCGATTAAAAATGGTGAAAGACTCATTCCAGCAAGTTCTTAGCTGCCAACCGACATATTCATCACAGTGTGCCAGAATGGATTTTAAAATGGTACAACAGAAATTGCTCTGCTCCAAATCAGGCATCATTGCCTTCACACAAGCCAAATCAAACTGCTTGTTTGAAAACTGCCAAATAAGGCTTTCTTTCAACCTCAGTTAACTTTTTCCTTTCCTGGTGTGTATGGTTCATTACAGTCTACTAGTCGTCAACCACAATTGAGTATAGGGGAGCCAGGCTCCTCACCTTGATTTTGCCTACACAGCAACAGTTACCGCTGCTTCCAAGCTGATGGCAAGAGAGAATGTTCAGCCTACTTCGAACCAGATTGATAACTCCCTTCCCAACTTGCCCCTTTCCACCCCTTGCCCTTTTGCACTTTTTGCTTTCACTTAGTTCTTTTCTTCAGAATCGAATATTCACTCCTTTTCCTAGTTCAGCTAAGCAGCCTTCATTCCCAGCCCAGCCTGCTTGCTGTACCACAGGCTACATCCTTGCTCAGTCCTATCAAAGCAGCCTTGACCCATACCCACTGGGGCAGCTTCTGCTTTTCAGCCCAGAATAAGGATTCTTTCTCACCTAAGAATCCCTCTTTTGGGGTGCCTGGGTGGCTCAGTGGGTTAAAGGCTCAGCCTTTGGCTCAGGTCATGATCTCAGGGTCCTGAGATCGAGCCCTGCATAGGGCTCTCTGGTCAGCGGGGAGTCTGCTTCCCTTCCTCTCTTTCTCTGCCTGCCTCTCTTGTGATCTCTGTCAAATAAATAAAATATTAAAAAAAAAAAAAAGAATCCCTCTTTTAAGTTTATGTTAGCTAACATGCTGAGGCAGCCTATGTGCCCAAATCTCTTCTAGCCTGGAATCAGTGAGCTGCCATGAAGTTCTGGTGCTGTTGTGCATTTATTAGCACTGCAGGGAATGACCCTCACAGTGGATGTTACCTCACTGATCTGTCATCAGCAAAGCATAGTGATGATGATGGATTTGGACTTATTCTTCCACATTCCTCCCTTGATTTTTCTAAGCAAGAAGATGAATTTGTGAGATGGTTAGCAGGGTCAGGAGGTGCAGTCAATGACTATAGAAAGGAAAGCTAGCTATTGCTACAGTAATACAGAATTGGACTCTATCCAAGGCCTGGACTAACAGGGTCAGAGCACCAATACCAGATTCCAGAGTGCAACAAACTTGCCATTCCTCAGACTCTCAGAGTAAATTATTTTCCCTCAAGAACAAGATGCCTGTGGGTAGAGTGAAAACCTCATATCCTACTAATTTTTGAGCTGAGATGTTTCTTACTGGTCAGTAATGTGAACATAAAAGTCAGAATTCATCCATAGCAACCCCCTAAATAACATTTTTAGGGTAAGTACCCAATCATGTCTACAAATCATGGGGGTAAAACTCAAGTTTATAGCCAATTTAAAGTCCATTCTAAAATTATAACAGGGTTGCTATTGAGGATACGGGCAAGGGATGGGGTAAATGGGTGGTGGGTGTTAAGGAGGGCACTTACTGTGATGGGCACTGGGAGTCATACATAAGTGATGAATCACTAAATCCTACTCCTAAACTAATATTACACTATATGTTTTTTTAAATTAACATATAATGTATTATTATCCCCAGGGTACAGGTCTGTGAATCGCCAGGTTTACACACTTCACAGCACTCACCATAGCACATACCCTCCCCAATGTCCACCACCCACACACCCCATCCCAACCTTCTCCTACCCCCCAGCAACCCTCAGTTTGTTTTGTGAGATTAAGAGTCACTTATGGTTTATCTCCCTCCCGATCCCATCTTGTTTCATTTATTCTTTTCCTACCCCTGAACCCCCCACGTTGCATCTCCCCTTCCTCATATCAGGAAGATATATTATAATTGTCTTTCTCCGATTGACTTATTTCACTAAACATAATACCCTCTAGTTCCATCCACGTCATTGCAAACGGCAAGATTTTTCTTTTGATGGCTGCATAGTATTCCATTGTATATATATACCACTTCTTCTTTATCCATTCATCTGTTGATGGACATCTAGGTTCTTTGCGTTATTTGGCTATTGTGGACATTGCTGCTATAAAAATTCAGGTGCATGTGCCCCTTCGGGTTACTACATTTTTATCTTTAGGGTAAATACCTGGTAGTGCAATTGCTGGGTCATAGGGCAGTTCTATTTTCAACTTTTTGAGGAACCTCCATGATATTTTCCAGAGTGGCTGCACCAGCTTGCATTCCCACCAACAGTGTAGGAGGGTTCCCCTTTCTCTGCATCCTCGCCAGTATCTGTCATTTCTTGACTTGTTAATTTTAGCCATTCTGACTGGTGTGAAGTGGTATCTCATTGTGGTTTTGATTTGTATTTCCCTGATGCTGAGTGATGTGGAGCACTTTTTCATGTGTCTGTTGGCCATCTGGATGTCTTCTTTGCAGAAATGTCTGTTCATGTCCTCGGCCCATTTCTTGATTGGCTTATTTGTTCTTTGGGTGTTGAGTTTGCTAAGCTCTTTATAGATTTTGGATAGTAGCCCTTTATCTGATATGTCGTTTGCAAATATCTGTCAGTTGTCTTTTGGTTTTGTTATCTGTTTCCTTTTTGTGCAAAAGCTTTTGATCTTGATGGAGTCCCAATAGTTCATATTTGCCCTTGCTTCCCTTGCCTTTGGTGATGTTCCTAGGAAGAAGTTGCTGCGGCTGAGGTCAAAGAGGTTGCTGCCTGTGTTCTCCTCAAGGATTTTGATGGATTCCTTTCTCACATTGAGGTCCTTCATTCATTTTGAGTCTATTTTCATGTGTGTGTAAGGAAATGGTCCAATTTCATTTTTTTGCATGGGGCTGTCCAATTTTCCCAACATCATTTACTGAAGAGGCTGTCTTTTTTCCATTGGACATTTTTTCCTGCTTTGTCGAAGATTAGTTGACCATAGAGCTGAGGGTCTATTTCTGGGCTCTCTATTCCGTTCCATTGATCTATGTGTCTGTTTTTGTGCCAATACTGGACTGTCTTGATGATAACAGCTTTGTAATAGAGCTTGAAGTCTGGAATTGTGATGCCACCAACTTTGGCTTTCTTTTTCAATATTCCTCTGGCTATTCGAGGTCTTTTAGGGTTCCATATAAATTTTAGGATTTTTTGTTCCATTTCTTTGAAAAAATGGATGGGACTTTGATAGGGATTGCATTAAATGTGTAGATTGCTTTAGGTAGCATAGACATTTTCACAATATTTGTTCTTCCAATCCATGAGCATGGAACATTTTCCCATTTCTTTGTGTCTTCCTCAATTTTCATGAGTACTTTATAGTTTTCTGAGTATAGATCCTTTGCCTCTTTGGTTAGGTTTATTCCTCGGAATCTTACAGTTTTGGATGCAATTGTAAATGGGATTGACTCCTTAATTTCTCTTTCTTCTGTCTTGTTGTTGGCGTAGAGAAATGCAACTGATTTCTGTGCATTGATTTTATATCCTGACACTTTACTGAATTCCTGTACAAGTTGTAGCAGATTTGGAGTAGAGTCTTTTGGGTTTTCCACATATAGTATCATATCATCTGCAAAGAGTGATAGTTTGACTTCTTCTTTGCCGATTTGGATGCCTTTAATTTTTTTGTTGTTGTTGTCTGATTGCTGAGTTTAGGACTTCCAGTACTATGTTGAATAGCAGTGGTGATAATGGACACCCCTGCCATGTTCCTGACCTTCACGGAAAAGCTCTCAGGTTTTCTCCATTGAGAATGATATTTGCGGTGAGTTTTTCATAGATGGCTTTGATGATATTGAGATATGTGCCCTCTATCCTTACACTTTGAGGAGTTTTGATCAGGAAAGGATGCTGTACTTTGTCAAGTGCTTTTTCAGCATCTATTGAGAGTATCACATGGTTCTTGTTCTTTCTTTTATTAATGTATTGTATCCCATTGATTGATTTGCGGATGTTGAACCAAACTTGCAGCCCTGGAATAAATCCCACTCGGTCGTGGTGAATAATCCTTTTAATGTACTGTTCGATCCTATTGGCTAGTATTTTGATGAGAATTTTCGCATCTGTGTTCATCACGGATATTGGTCTATAATTCTGTTTTTTGATGGGATCCTTATCTGGTTTTGGGATCAAGGTAATGCTGGCCTCATAAAATGAGTTTGGAAGTTTTCCTTCCATTTCTATTTTTTGGAACAGTTTCAGGAGAACAGGAATTAATTCTTCTTTAAATGGTTTGTAGAATTCCCCTGGGAAGCCATCTGGCCCTGGGCTCTTGTTTGTTGGGAATTATTACACTATATGTTAAGTAACTATTTTTAAATAAAAACTTGAAACATTATAAAAGATAAAATTGTACCCTTCGATTCCAAAAAATAAAAAATGTGGAAGATAATCACTTCTGGCTAGTACAAATGAAAAGCACTAAGTAATTAAGCAATCATATTTAACACAGTTTAGGGGCGCCTGGGTGGCTCAGTCTCTGGGTGTTTGCCTTCAGCTCGGGTCATGATCCTAGAGTCCTGGGATTGAGCCCCACACCAGGCTCCCTGCTCCGGGGGAAGCCTGCCTCTCCCTCTCCCACTCCCCCTGCTTGTGTTCCCTCTCTCTCTGTGTCTCTGTCAAATAAATAAATAAAATCTTTTTAAAATGTTCAATCATGGGCACCTGGGTTGTTCAGTGGGTTAAAGCCTCTGCCTTTGGTTCCGGTCATGGTCCCAGGGTCCTGGGATCAAGCCCCGCATCGGGCTCTCTGCTCAGCAAGGAACCTGCTTCCTCCTCTCTCTCTGCCTGCCTCTCTGCCTACTTCTGATCTCTGTCTGCCAAGTAAATAAAATAAAATCTTTAAAAAATGCTCAATCATATTTAACAGTTTAATAAAATGTCATAATACTCTGGTAAATATTCAGATGATGACTTTGAAGTGTTTTGAAATAAATGAAGATAGCACCCTTATTTCATAAAGTTATGTCTAATATATTAACCTTTATTGCTCTTAAGAGAATTCAAAGTATAGCTTATTCTAGCCACCGAAACATTTTGAGAATGGAAAAAATGGTAACACCAATTTGGTCTTTTATATTTTTGGGTCTTTTATATTCCAAATACTCAATGCTACTCTTCAGTAAATACCCTCACTTCATTCATTGGGTCTGATTTTACCACTATTTCCTTGTTCCTTTCTTTCTGGAGAGTTCAGGATCAGCTTCAAATGACAAGGAGATATGAAAAAAGAGGCTCAAGGGTTCTTAATTTTTAGGCCGAAAATTCTTTGATGATGTAACACAAATGAAAGTTCTCCCAACCCAAGAACTTTGCGGAGATGCTGACCCCTCTCCCAGGTGAATCCTTGCTATTTTGTTCTGACAATTCTGGGCCAGCATGGGGCCAACAGAGACTACAGGAGCAGCCCAGGTCAGGACAGGTTCCTCAGGGATCTGGAACCAGTGTCCCCAGCTAAGAGAGTCAGAATTGCAGCTGAGTGACAAAGATAATAGTCTGAGGGCCATCTCAAAGGTGAAATCAGGTCAGAAATAGGAAAATGAACCTATGAGAACTGATAACAACACAGGAAAAAGTTGAAGAAGCAGTTACAAAATGCAGTTCAGGACTGAACTTTGTTTTGTGCTGTCAACATTTATTAAATGTGTTTTAAGTGCCAGGAACGTAAATATGAATGAGTCCTTCATGAAACTCACAGGCCACAAGGCGATTCTGACTTTGGCATGTTCCCTTTAGATGGTATCTGGATCTGTTGAAGGAGTGGACATGGCAGATTAAAGGAGCCTCCTTAGGCTGTGCACAAACCAGAAAACTTGGGATGTGCTGACAAGTCCTGCCCAGCATCAATGTGTGAGGATGTAGAGTCATACTGTGGCCGCTTCCTTTTTCTGTGGCTCTAAGTCTTCTCAGAAAGAGCACTTTAAAAATTAGAGGTCTGAATGAATTTGAATACTTGCCCCTTGTCCTGGAATTTGCCAGCTGGGCCTAGATGAAGATTTGAGTAGAAGTGTTTGAGAGAGTAGACAGAGTGTGCAAGGGAGTTATAAGATAATTGCATTTTCAGAGAACTGTCTTAGTAATCACATAAAATTTAAAAGGTCTCCAGTAAAATGGCTTGAAGGAATTATTAAGATTCTGTTCTAATTAGCAGCCCTAAGTCCTTGTTTACCACAACTGACATGTATTTCTTCATTATGAGCTCAAAAGGCTATCTACCCATCTTTAAGAAAATCTTATATTATTCTTACCTAGAATCTCAACCAATTCTGGTTGATTCTTTCAAAAATCTACTCTAATTTTCTTGATAAGCTGTAGGTTATTTTTCCTAAACAACAACTACACGAGGAGCAAAATGTAGGCAAATCATCTGCTGTGATTATTATATATTATATATTATTATATACCATCCTATCCCATCAATAAAAGAATTAATAGCGACTTAAGGAACTATGTTCAGTTTTTGATCATTTGACCAGAACTATGTGAATATTTTCCCATAAATTTTAAAATATTAATGCCTTATTAGCATCTGTAATAAAAATAATATTATAAAAAGCAGAGTAGGCAGGAAAGGTTCCTTGACTGATGGGATTCAACTTTAAATATTACATAGTAAACTAATATATCTGTGTATCAGACGGGGTTTAGTCTGATACTAAAATCAGATGACGGGGTTTAGTCTGATACTAAAATCAGATACTAAGTATCAGATACTGATACTTAGATAAAAAAAAGTCACTCTATTTCTTTGAATCAGAAAGAGATATACAAGAAATCAGAAGTTTCTAAAACCTTTAGACTTCCTTGAATGCATGGTTTTTTTATCCTTTAAAAAATTCCTAATCTAGCAATTCATAAACTGTATATAATAACCTTCTTGCTATAGAAACAGCAGAGGAAAATAAGTCTTTCTTCTATGCTAATGTCAAAATCTCTGCAATATTTGACCAATAGGAAGTAAACAAGCTAGTATTTACTGAGCACTTGCTATAGTTTCATTAAATCCTTGTTAATAACATTTTCAAGTTGGTACTATTAGCCGATCTTACAGATGGTTTAGAAAGGCTAAGTGATGTATGCACAGGTAGAAAATAGAGACAGAATTAAACTTCAGATCTGCTGCTTCCAAAATTGGTTAAATTTGTTGCCCAGTATTGGTTATTAATCCAAAATCCTGTTTGATGGCATCCAACCAAAGTAGTGATTCAATATTTAAAAACTATATCCATCAGGCCAGTTAGCTCAGCCATTAAGAGATATTTTATAATTCACTTTTTTCTAGATGATCCATGAGGATGTGGTTCTTAAAGGCAGACATTTCAGACAGTATTTCAGGGAGAAAGCAAGCCAGCAAGTAGTTTCGCTCTTAGGCAAAAATAATCTTGTCCATGTCACTTGACCTAGAACTTTGTAGTCTTACCCAACACTTTGCTAGATCTTAAGAAGATAAAAAATTATTTTCTAAGAATACTCATGGTTTTACATGTAGGCAATTCTTTTGTCCATATATGTACTAAGCATGTGGGTCTTCTGAGAATACAATCTGATCTTTAGACATTCACAGAATGATGGTGTGTGAGTTTTCTGTTCACTGCTATAACAAATTACCAGAAAATTGATGGATTAAAACAATAGGAATATTACAATTTACAGTTCTGTCAGTCAGAGGTCCAGTACAGATATCATATGGTGTTGGCAGGTGTGTATTGTTTTCTGCAGACTCTAGGAGAGGATCCATTTCCTTGCCTTTCAGAGGCTGTCCACATTCCTGGGTTTATGATCCCTTTCTGTCTTCAATACTAGCAACAGCAGGCTGAGTTCTCATATTGCATCACTCTGACCTTGCTTCTGTGGTCACATCTCCTCTGACTTTTCTGTCCCTGTCTTCCACTTTTAATCACTTGTGTTACATTAGGCCCAATCAGATAATCTAGGAAAGTCTCCCTATTTTAAGGTCAGTTGATTTGAAGCTCAATTCCATTTGCAACTTTAATTCCCCTTAGTCATATAAGGTAATATATTGACAGTTTCTGGAAATTAGGATGTGGATATTTTGGTGGGGATGTTTGGGGGGTATTATTCTGCCTACCATGGATGATTAATTTGCAGTGTAGAAGAAAGGGCTTGGAAAGGCAGAGATGGATCTGAATTTTGCCCATACCATCAACTGGTTATGTCACTCACTAACTGGCAAGACATGTAAACTCTCAGAACCTATTTCCTCACATGTAAAATGGAGATTATATTACCTACTGTACAGAGTTGTTTTCTACCTTTAAATGAGGAAACAAAGTTCTTAGTACATGCCTGGCACAGAGATGGGGCTAAATAAATATAGCTTTCATCATAATTAGAGAATCTAGAACCACATTCAGGGCCAAACAATCCAAAAGAGTATGTCCCAGGTGCATGGAAGCATTTATGCTTGATATTTCCTGTGGTTTCATTTTTCCTTTAACACTAATTAAATGGTTGCCTGAAATCCTTTCAAAACCAAACAGTGGATAGATCCTAAATAAACACGCAAAATATGAATGGAGATGCACTTTATTTTAGTTTTAGTCTCAGCTAGTTTCTTTCCATAGATGATGTTCTGAATGGAGAACAAAGAGACAAATATGAATAGTCGATTTATCTATTTGTTTCTGTTTTTGGTTTTTGTTTTACAATTTTCCCTTGGCCACCAAAACCCATTTCTTCATTTATATTCAGTGGGAAAACTTCAAACTTTTTATCTGTTCATTTTCACATATGTGGCTTTTCCCATGATGGTAATGGATCTATCCCTGCACAAAGGATCAGTGGCAGCTGGTCATCCCATTTGCCTTTTAGCTCTCAGAAAGCTAATGAGTGACTTATTGTGTTCAAAGCCCTTATTAACTAGCCATTAAAAATGATGTTATAGACAATTTAGTGACATGGAAAAATATTTGCAATGTATTGATAAATAGAATAGGGAAGTCATAAACTGGGATATGGTGTTTGATGCCATTTTTTTTTTTTAAAGATTTTATTTATTTATTTGTCAGAGAGCGAGCGAGAGCGAGCACAGGCAGACAGAGTGGAAGGCAGAGCCAGAGGGAGAAGCAGGCTCCCTGCGGAGCAAGGAGCCCAATGTGGGACTCAATCCCAGGACGCTGGGATCATGACCTGAGCCAAAGGCAGCTGCTCAACCAACTGAGCCACCCAGGCGTCCCTTGATGCCATTTTTTAGAAAAAAAATTCACAAAGAGAAAAAGGCTTGGAAGGATCAGTAGTTATCTCTGGCTGGTAGAATTATGAATGGTTTTTATTTTATCTGTTTGCTTTCCCATATTTCTGAATTTTCTATAATAAAACTGTGTTGCTTTTGTACTAGGAATAAACAAAAAACAATTTTTTTTTATGTAGTGATCTGATCATGGTAAATAGCTCCTGAGTCAGAAGCTTGTTCAGAGCAGGGGCCCAGGGAAGCTTAATAAGGGACTTCTGTGACTTTGTAATGGTGGGAGTCACCTGGCATGGCCAAGTTGTGAGGCGTGCACTGGGAAGTAGGTACATAGCAACTAAGTTCAGCCTGGTAATGCTGAGACATGTATCTCCAGCACCCTTCCTCTTTGACTGACAATGGCTTAATTAAGAAAAGGAGATACACATTACTTAAGGAACACCTCCAGTTATGCCTGAGAAATTTAATATTAAAAGAAATATGGGAGACCTATCAGCAGAAATAGAGCCAGAGGTAGAGATGCTAAATAAACAAATTCTCTAAATAGTCAAACTGCACACCATCATTTTTTATTATTCTTGAAATATTCTTAAGGACTTTAAAGTGTTTTAGTGGATAAGCTTCCTTACTTGAATTATTTGAGCCACTTAAATTTGTTTATATATATTACTTAATTTTGTTCTTAACAAAATTTGCTTCATTAAAAAAATCATTCATTCATTCAACAAGCACGTACTGAACACCTATCTCGTGCCAAGCACTGTGCTAGGTGCTGAAGATATAAAAATTGGTAATACCTAATTTTAATACCTGTGAGCTGAAAACTCTCAAAGTTTTAGTGGGAGAGAAAGACAAAAACACAGTTATAGCTCAAAGCAATAAATTCTATGATTGAAGGTATAATGAAAGAATGAGGGTGGGCATCTAACTCAAATGGAGGTAAGAGGTAGGCCTAGGGAAGTTTTCCAGAGAAGGTGGTATTTAATCTGAGCCTTGAAGAATGAGCAGGAATTTATGAGGTGAAAAATCAGGAAAAGAGTGTTCCATGAAGAAGGAATAGCATATTTAAAAACCCAGAGGCATGACATTTTTGAAGGAGTTTCCTATAGTTTGAAATAGCCAGAACTTTTGTGCATGTGGAGGACAACAGAGGATGAGGCTGTGAGAATTCATTTTATGTATCAACTTGGCTGGTTGAGGACTACTCTACATGTTTCTGTGAAGGGGTCTTTGGATGGTATTTACACTTAAA
Source organism: Mustela putorius furo (assembly GCF_011764305.1). Classification (NCBI taxonomy): domain Eukaryota; kingdom Metazoa; phylum Chordata; class Mammalia; order Carnivora; family Mustelidae; genus Mustela; species Mustela putorius. The sequence continues at coordinate 104,842,096 of NW_025421987.1, read as the reverse complement.
ACCTTGAAATTGAGTAAAGTGGGTTGCTTTCCATAATGTGGGTGGGCCTCATCAAATCAGCTGAAGGCCTCAACAGAAAAGCTAATATCCACTGAGAAGGGAATTCAGACTATTTGATCTTGAACTGTAACTCTTCCTGGGTTTCCAGACTTGACAAAACTTTTATTGGTTTTGTCAAGCACCACAATCACATGAATCAACTCCTTAAAATAAATCTCTGTATGTTTATGTAGGCATACTTCATTTATTGCACATCGCTTTAGTGCACTTCACAGATAGTGCATTTTTTACTAATTGAGGGTTTGTGGCAACTTTGTGCCTATTGGTGTCATTTTTCTTACAACATTTCCTCACTTCCTTTCTGTGTCACATTTTGGTAATTTTCATAATATTTCAGACTTTTTCATTATTGATATATTTGTTAATGGTGATCTGTGATCAGCAATTTTGATGTTACTATTGTAACTGTTTTATAAACCATGTCCATATAAGATGGCAAACTTGATCAATAAATGTTGTATGGGTTTCAACTGCTCCATTGACTAGCTGCTCCCCTATCTTTCTCTCTCTTCTCAGACCTCCTTATTCCCTGAGATACAATATTAAAATTAGGCTAATTAATAACCCAACAATGGTCTGTAAGTGTTCATGTGAAAGGAGGAGTCACATGTCTCTTACTTTAAATTAAAGGCTATAAGTGATTAAGCTTAATGAGGAAAGCCTGCTGAGAGCTAAGATAGGTTATAAGCTAGGCCCCCTGCGCCAAAAAGTTACCCAAATGGTGAATGCAGAGGAAAAGTTCTTAAATTAAAAGAGATACTCCAGGGAACACACAAATGAACAAGGCAAGACAGCCTTATTGCTGATACGGAGAACATTTAATGGTCTGGATAGAAGATCAAAGCAATCATAACATTCCCTTAAACCAAAGCCTATCCAGAGCAAAGCCCTGACTCTCCTCAATTCTTTGAAGGCCGAGAGAGGTGAGGAAACTATTTTCAAAAGAAAATCTTGAAACTATCAGAGGTTGGTTCACGAAGTTTAAGAAAAGAAGCTGTCTCCATAATATCAAAGTGCAAGATGAAGCAGCAAGTGCTGTTGTAGCTAGAGATCCAGAAGATCTTAATGAAGGCAGCTGCACTAGACAATAGGTTTTCTTTTTCTTTTCTTTTTTTTTTTTTTAAAGATTTTATTTATTTATCAGAGAGAGAGAGAGAGCGACCACAGGCAGACAGAATGGGAGACAGAGGCAGAGGGAGAAGCAGGCTCCCTGCCGAACAAGGAGCCCGATGTGGGACTCGATCCCAGGACGCTGGGATCATGACCTGAGCCGAAGGCAGCTGCTTAACCAACTGAGCCACCCAGGCGTCCCTAGACAATAAGTTTTCATGGTAAATATAAACAGCCTTCTATTGGAAGAAGATTCCATCTAGGACTTTCATAGCTAGAGAGGAGAAGTCAATGCCTGGCTTCAGAGCTTCAAAGGACAGACAGAGTCACCCTCTTGTTAGGAGTCAATGTAGCTGTTGAAGCCAATGCTCATTTACCATCCCCAAATCCTAGAGCCCTTAAGTATTATGCTAAATTTACTTGGCCTGTGTTCTCTAAATCAAACAGCAAAGACTGGATAACAATATATCTATTTACAACATGGTTTCCCGGAACATTTAAAGCCCAATATTGAAAGTTACTGCTCAGAAAAAAAGATTCCTTTCAAAATAGTACTGCTCATTGACAATGTACCTAATCATCACAGAGCTCTGATGAACATGTATAAGATTAATCTTGTTTTCATGCCTGCTAACACAACATCCATTATGAAGCTCATGGATCAAGGAGTAATTTCAACTTTCAAGTCTTACTGTTTAAGAAATACATTTCAAACAGCATCTGGGTGGCTTCGTTGGTTAAGTGTCTGCCTTCGGCTCAGGTCATAATCTCAGGGTTGTGGAATCGAGTCCGCATAGGGCTCCCTGCTTAGTGGGGAGTATGCTTCGCCCTCTCCCTCTGCTCCTCTCCCCACTAGTGCTCTCTCTCAAATAAATTTAAAAAAATTAAAAAATAAAGAAATATATTTCATAAGGCTATAGGTAACATACATAAGTGATTTCTCTGGGCAAGTAAGTTTGAAATGCTTTGGAAAAGATTTGCCATTTTATTATCTATTTATTAAAAATAGCAGCAAGAGAGGGAATACAAGCAGGGGGAGTGGGAGAGGGAGAAGCAGACTTCCTGCTGAGCAGGGAGCCCAATGTGGGGCTCAGTCTAGGACCCTGGGATCATGACCTGAGCCGAAGGCAGATTCTTAATTGGCTGAGCCACCCAGGCCCCTAAGATTTGCCATTTTAGGTGCCAGTAAGAACATTTGAGATTAGGGGTGTCTGGGTGGCTCAGTGGGTTAAGCCTCTGCCTTTGGCTCAGGTCATGATCTCAGGGTCTTGGGATCAAGCCCCACATGGGGCTCTCTGCTGAGCTGGGAGCCTGCTTCCCCCTCTCTGCCTGCCTCTTTGCCTACTTGTGATCGCTCTCTTTCTGTCAAAAAAAAAAAAAAAAAAAAGAAAAGAAAAAAGAACATTTGTGATTCATGGGAAGAGGTAAAAATAACAACATTTACAGGAGTTTGGAGGAAGTTGATTCTAATCCCTATGGATGACTTTGAGGGATTCAAGACTTTAGTGGAGGAAGTTAACTGCAAATGTGTAAAAATATCAAGAGAACTAGAATTAGAATTAGAAGTGGAACCTGAAGATGCAATGGATTTGCTGCAATCTCATTATAAAACTAATGGATGAGGAGTTGCTCTGATGGATGAGCAAAGGAATGGTTTCTTGAAATGGCTCTACTCCTGGTTAAGATGTTGTGAAGGTTGTTGAAATGGCAGCAAAGGGGGGCGCCTGGGTGGCTCAGTGGATTAAGCCGCTGCCTTCTGCTTGGGTCATGATCTCAGGGTCCTGGGATCGTGTTCCGCGTCGGGCTCTCTGCTCGGCGGGGAGCCTGCTTCCCTTCCTCTTTCTCTCTCTGCCTGCCTCTCTGCCTACTTGTGATCTCTCTCTGTCAAATAAATAAATAAAAATCTTAAAAAAAAGAAATGGCAGCAAAGGATTTAGAGTATTATATAAACAACTGATAAAACTGGTAGGGTTTGATGGGATTGACTCCAGTTTTTTTAAGTTTTTTTTTTTTAAGATTTTTAAAATTTATTTGACAGAGCAGGGGGAGCAGCAGGCAGAGGGAGAAGCAGGGAGCCCCACATGGGGCTAGATCCCAGGATCATGACCCGAGCTGAAGGCAGACGCTTAACTGACTGAGTCACCCAGGTGCCCCTTGGCTCCAATTTTGAAAGAAGTTCTACTGTGGATAAAATGCTTATCAAACAGTGTCACATGCTACAGAGAAATCATTTGTGAAAGGGAGAGTCAACTGATGTGGCAAACTTCATTGTTGTCCTATTTTAAGAAATTGTCCCAGCCACTGCAAACGTTAACCACCATCATCTGATCTATCAGCAGCCATCAACATCTAGACAAAAGCCTCTACCAGTAAAAAGATTATGACTTGCTGAATGCTCAGATGACGATTAGAATTTTTTGACAATAAAATATTTTAGCATTAAAGTATGTACATTTTAAAAGACATAATGCTATTACACACTTACTAGACTACAGTGCAGAGTAAACATAACTTTTATACACACTGGAAAACCAAAAAATTCATTCGACTTGTTTTATAGCAATATTTGCTTTATGGTGGCAGTCTGGAACTGAACCCTCAATTTCTCTGAGGTTGCCTGTATATGCCCATCCTATTGATTTTTTATCTCTGGAGAACTCTTAACTAATAAGGAAGGTCCTTATTAGGAAAATATGGAAAGTTCTTCTGAACACAAGGCTTTCAGTTACTTAAGACTACTGATGACTGAGTAGATACTAAGAGAGGGATATGTGGATATCTGGGCCTATAAGATTGTGTAGAAATGTTAGTATTCTTTTTTCTTCTTCTTTTTTATTGAGGCATAATTGACACACAATATATTAGTTTCATGTATACACCATACTGGTTTGACCCTCACAAGTTTAGTTACCATCTGTCCCCATGCAAAGTTATTACAATATTATTGACTATATCCACTATGCTGTATTCTTTATCCTCATGAATTACTTATATCTGGAAGTTTGTACCTCTTAATACCCCTCACCTATTTTGCCATGCCCAACTGCTCCCCTCTCTGGGAGCCAACAGTTTGTATCTTGAGTCTGTTTCTGTTTTAATTTGTTTTGTTCTTTAGATTCCATATATAAATGAAATCATATAGTATTTGTCTTTATCTGACTTATTTCACTTAACATAATACCCTCTAGGTCCATCTGTGTTGTCACAAATGGTAAGATGGCATTCTTTTTTAATGGCTGAATCATACTCTAATATATATATATATGTATATGTACATATATATATGTATATGTATATATAAAATTTTTATCCATTCATCCATCAATGAACACTTAAGTAGTTTCCATTTCTTGGCTATTGTACATAATGCTGCAATGAACTAGGGATGCATATCTCTTCAGATTGGTATTTTTGTTCCTTCAAATAAATACCCAGAAGTGGGATTGCTGGATCATACGGTAGTTATGTTTTTAATTTTTTGAGGAATCTCTATACTGTTTTCCATAGTGGCTATACTAATTTTCATTCCTACCAACATTATTAGAGGGTTCTGTATTCTCCACATCCTCCCCAATAACTGTTATTTTTTGCCTTCTTGATAATAGCCAATCTGAATGTGTATGGGTGGTGTGAGGTTGTGTTTTTGATTTGCATTTCACAAACACAAAAATGTTTTGTTCACAAACACAAAAATGCCAGTTGGCCATCTGTATTTCTTCTTTGGAAAAATGCCAATTCAAGTCCTGTACCCATTTTTCAGTCTGGTTGTTTTTTTCGTATTAAGTTGTGTAAATTCTTTATGTATTTTGGATTTTAACTCCTTATTGAATGTATGATTTGCAAATATCTTCTCTGAATCAGAAGTTTGCCATTTTGTTTTATTAATGCTTTCCTCACAAATGCTTTTTATTTGATGTAATCCCCTTTGTTTATTTTAGTTTCTGTTGCCATTGCCAGAGGAGACTTTACCCCCCAAATATTGCTAAGACGAATGCCAAAGAGCTCACTACCTATGGTTTCTTCTAGGAGTTTTTGGTTTCAGGTCTTACATGCAAGTCGTTAATCCATTTTGAATTTGTTTTTGTATATGATGTAAGAAAATAGTCCAGTTTCATTCTTTTGCATATAGCTGTCCAATTTTGCCATCACCATTTATTTAAGAAATGGTCTTCCCCCATTGTATATCCTTGCATTCTTTGACATAGATTAATTGATACATATGCTTGGGTTTATTTGGGGGATCTCTATTCTATTCTGTGGATCTATGGGTCTGTTTTTGTGCTAGGACCATATTCTTAATTACTATAGTTTTGTAGTACAGTTTGAAATCAGGCAGCATGACACCTCCAGCTTTGCTCTCCTTTCTCAAATTTGCTTTTGCTATTTAAGATGTCAATAGACTTTTTCTAAAAAATTAATTAATTGATTGATTGATTTGTCAGAGAGAGTGAGCGAGTGAGCAAGAGTACAAGCAGGGGGAGCAGCAGGCAGAGGGAGAAGCAGGCTCCCCACTAAGCAGGGACCCTGAAGTGGGACTCGATCCCAGGACCCCAGGATCATGACCTGAGCTGAAGGCAGATGCTTAACCAACTGAGTCACCCAGGCATCCCCAAGATGTCACTAGTCTTGACATCATTCCATATTCTTTTCCATGTCTCCCTCTTGGTTTTGAAATCCATTTCATTTTATCTGCATTTATTCAGTGCCAATATGTTTGAGGTACTGTGTTAGGGGCTGGGGATAAAATGGTGAGAATGTCTGCTATCAAGATATACCATCTGGGGGCACCTGGGTGCTCAGTTGGTTAAAGCCTCTGCTTTCAGCTCAGGTCATGATCTCAGGGTCCTGGGATCGAGCCCTGCATCGGGCTTTCTGCTCAGCGGGGAGCCTGCTTCCCCCCTTCTCTCTGCCTGCCTCTCTGCCTACTTCTAATATCTCTCTGTGACAAATGAATAAATAAAATCTTTAAAAAAGAAAGAAGTATACCATCTGGTGGGAAAGACAGTATGTAAACAAATGAATTTAAGGACAGTGCGGGCACAGAGATGGGAGAGGCCAAGGAGGACTGCAAAGGAGGAAGTAATGCTTGAGCAAGCCACTAAAGCACAAATGTGAGCTCAACGGAGTGAAAAAGACAAAAAGGGGGAGGGCCAGGTCATTTCAGGCAGATAGAATGATGTGAAAGAAAAACTAAAATATATTGTGTACTTGCTAGATGCCAGATATTAAATGTTTTGTATTAGCTGATTTAATTTTTTATTTATTTGTAGAGATTTAATTTATTTATTTGAGAGAGAGAGAGAGAGACAGCCAGTAGGGGGAGGGGCAGATAGAAAGGGAGAGGCAGAGAATCTCAAGCAGACCCTGTGCTGAGCATGGAGCCTGATGTGAGGCTTGATCCCACAACCCTGAGATCATGAACCAAGCTGAAACCAAGAGTTGGACACGCAACTAACTGAGCCACCCAGACACTCCTGTATTAACTATTTTAGTAGTCTCATTCTACCTTATGAAGTAGAATGATATTACATATATATGTATATGGTAGAATTATATTATATATTATATTATATTATATGTTATATTATGAAGTAGAATTATATTATATATTATATATTATATAATCATTGTTGCAATTTTACAGAGGAGGAAATAGGCAAAGAAGTTACACAAGTTGCCCAAAGTCACATATTTAATAAGTTCTGTAGTTAAGATTCAAATCCAGGCAGTCTGGCTTCAGTATTCATTTTGTTTTGTTTCGTTTTAAATTTCCAGCCCTGTGCTACTCTGTCTTCTTCAGTCATGTAGCAGTGCATGGAACTGTTAAATCTTAAAGCCAGAAGGGCCCTTAGATAATCTATTAGGGGGTTCTTGTACAAGAAAACTGTACATTAGGATTACCAGCAAGGTTTTAAAAAATACCAGTGCCTAGCATTTCCTCCTGTTCTCCCCCAAGCCACATAGGAGAAAAAACCACAACTCTGGCCCCCTGCACTTGCTTTTTAAAACTTAGAACTTGTGGGGCGCCTGGGTGGCTCAGTGGGTTGAGCCTCTACCTTCGGCTCAGGTCATGATCCCAGGGCCCTGGGATCGAGTTCTGCATGGGGCTCTCTGCTCAGCAGGAAGCCTGCTTCTCCTCATCTCTCTCTCTGTCTGTCTCTCTGCCTATTTGTGATCTCTCTCTCTGTCAAATAAATAAATAAAATCTTTAAAAAAAAAAAAACTTAGAACTTGTGAAATATGCATAACATAAAAATTACCATATTAGTCTTGTTTAAGTGTATAATTCAATACCATTAATTACATTCACAATGTTGTATAACCATCACTACTATTTCTAAACCATTTTCCTTACCCCGAAGAGAAACTCAAACTATTAAGCATGATTCCCCATTCCCTCTCCTCCTAGCACCTGGTAACGTCTAATCTATTTCCTCTTTTTATGAATTAGCCTATTCTAAATACCTCATTTAAATGGAATTATACAATAGCTGTCCTTTTGTGTCTGGTTTATTTAATTAGCATAATGTCTTCAAGGTTTGTCCATGTTGTAGAATAGATTGGAACTTCATTTGTTTTTATAGCTGAGTAATGGTTGTATGAATATACCACATTTTTTTTTAATCCACTCATCTGTTGAGGCACACAGGTTGTCCTCCCATACTCCCAACCCCTGCCCCACCAAACAAATGCTGGAGGAACCACCACTTTTTTTTTTTTTTTTTTTTTTAGACAGGAAGAGACACAGGGCTCATCTCACAACTCTGAGATCATGATCTGAGCCTGAGCTGAAACCAAGAGTTGTACAGTTAACCAACTGAGCCACCCAGGCAACCTAGCAACGACTACTTTCTAAAACTTAACATTATCACACACAAAGAGAATAAAATGACAAGAGGAGACAGAGGCTGAGTACCAAGTGGCACGGGAAAAGGCCCAGAGGAGTGAAAATGTATACAATTAGTTTGGATGGCAGGAAGCCAGGTTTTAGGGTGAGATTCTCAGAGGCAGGGGTGGACCTGTGATTGAGATTTTTCTCCTTTCTATACAGGTATTTTGTCATCATCACCGCTATTACCTGTCAGAGAACTTACGATTTCAGGAGAATGAAAACATTTTTTCTATTCTGAAAGCAGAATGTGATTCTGACAGTGATAATGCTTCATTTAAGGCAATGAAATAAATGTTTTTTGTGAGATCATTTGCATGAATAAGTGGTAGCTACTCCTGGGCTAGAATGTTAGACAGGACTCCTGCAGGAGATGGGAGTAAATTTGAGAAGATGACGTGGGGAAAGAGGGAGGGGATTGGGAAGTGGAAAAGAAAGAAGAAGGGAGGAGAGACTAATCTGGGGTACTGTGTGACAAAGTTCTAGACAACACCCTGGAACAAATTCTTTTCAACAATAGAACCTACTGACCTGCTGCACACTACCTACCTGTGCCCTTCACATAGAGTGTTTAATAATGTCTATCAAATTAGTTTCCTAGAATGAATACCTTCTTTTACCTCCGTTTAAGTTCTTTCAGCTAAAATTCAGGTGGGCCATTAGTTTTCTCCAAATTTTTAATGTTCTATCCCTCCCCAATGCTCTCCTTTTCCTAAACCTCCTAAGGCTTCATTTCCTCACAAAGCTGAGTTGACCCATATTTAGTGCTTAGCACGTTATCTGTAAAGTGTAAATATCAGTATGCCTGGCTAATGATGGTATTGCCATTATTTTCTTTCATCTTTCCTGCTGTTTTCACTGGGTTTTAGAGCTATTAGTTTTGCCTTTCTTTATTGTATTTGATTTCCTATTCTTACTTTTTATCCTATTTCTGGTTGTTTTGGTTAGAGTGCTGAAAATATTGCCAATATAGTGTCAAAATAGTGTCTGGCCAAATCAAGGTCTTCTTTGTTTTCTTAGTCTCTTTCTGAGATAGTTCATTGCAAGTATGCTTTAATCTAAGTGTGTTACAAAAGGGGAAATGACTATTTGCCTTATACTTTTTTTCTGAGAGAGATGTAAATGGACTGTTCTTTGTCAAGCAATAATCTGATGCACTATAAGTGATAATATTCTTACGTGATAATTTTTATTGAAAGTTCTGCCATTACATGTGGTACATATATCCTAAGTAATACTGATTCTGTCCAGAATTTGCTCTGAAATTTCATTTGATATTTCTATAGAGGTATATTCAGTTGGTTTATTGTAGGAGACTACGGACTATATGTCTCCTCTTTTATTATTTATTCTTCAATCAAATTTGCCTATGAGGGATTCCTATATAATCTGAGTATTTGTTGGTTTTTTTTAAGATTTCATTTATTTATTTGACAGACAGAAATCACAAGTAGGCAGAGAGGCAAGCAGAGAGAGGGAGGAAGCAGGCTCCCCGCCGAGCAGAGAGCCTGACATGGGGCTCGATCCCAGGATCATGACCTGAGCTGAAGTCAGAGGCCTCAACCCACTGAGCCACCCAGGTGCCCCTGATCTGAGTATTTGATTAAAGTCTTAACTTTAAAGTATTTGATTAAAGTCATTAACTTTTCCTGTAGCCCCTCTTTTATATCTTCATCAACTGTTCAGTTTCATGATTTGATTATATACTCGGTTCATTTTGATTACTTGCCGTTTACATGCAACATGAATATTATCACACCTTCTAAGAAAGCAAACATTTAATTCCTCATGATAAATTATTCAGTTCCTAAATGTGCCTCATACAAGAAAATGTGCCTGGTGCAAGAAAGGGCATGTCCTTTACCTTTTACTCTTATTTCTCACTTATTATCAATATTCTTGTCTTTCAAACTCTACTAGTTTACTTAAGAAGTAATTTTCTAGTTTGAGAGGTGGGAATTTAGAAGCAAGTTCTTTTTCCTCTAAAGCAGTGTACCTTTACCCAAATATACAGGCTCAAAGAGTATTAATAACATACAAGCAAACTTAAATGCTGCCTCTAGTCCCTCCTGATCTTTTGGAGCTTCAGTGGGAAAGAGAGAAGAATCCCTATTCGAAGAGGAATGTTAAGGGTCATACCATCCAGGGTTAGGCCTAAGGATAGGTAGAATCATGTTGATAGCCTTTGGAGTGTCAGAATGTGGGCCTCTTTTCATCAACTTGGAGGGAAGAATGGCTTCTCTCAGCAGGTCTCAGGAGGTATATTCAACAGTATAGAACCTTTGCATGTCCTGATGTCTCACGATATCCTGGAAAGGTGGTTGTTGTATCATCCCTCTTAGGTGATCAATTAGGTGTAGTCTTTTCATTTTTACTCAAGGACAAGACTGTCCAAGCAAATTGGGGTAATAAGGTATCTTAGAGCTAGACTTTTCTGGTATAATGTAGTAACCTATCAGTTCTTTATACTTATTTGAAAGCCAATTTTATAAGTTTTAAGTATCACATTAGTACTTACATTTAAGCCACTATATTATAATCAAATTATAGTAGCCAGATTTATAGCTCAGGCTTTAAAAAAAAAAAAAGATTTCATTTATTTATTTATTTATTTATTTGACAGAGAGACAGGGAGAACAGCAGTGGGAGGAGGAGCAGAAGGAGAGGACAAGCAGACTCCCCAATGAGTGGGGAGCCTAACACAGGGCTCAATACCAGGACCCCCAGATCATGATCTGAGCTGAAGACAGATGCTTAACCAACTGAGCCATCCAGGTGTCCCCACAGCTAAGACATTTTACCACTATAGGAATCATTCTGGTACTCTCACTATCAAGTAGCTTTTGCTTTAGGTATCAGGAGGGGATTGTCCCAAGTATTCCTACCAAGTCAGTAGGCTAGTCAGTGTTAATTTTCTCAGCCTTAGCAGAGAACTGATTGTGGGCCTTATGTTGTAGAATGTAGCTTAGGAAACAGTGCCTCTTTTGGACAAAAATATTGATTTCAGGCTTGCCACACTGAATTGTACCCTTGTTCAAGCAGAAACCAAATTTTGTGTCCTTTTAATCCATTTGTGTTGAGCATTTCAGGTTGCTACATTTGTAGCCAGGCAGGCTGGTCCTCTTGCCCTATTGTTTCATATTCCCTCTACTCAGCTGAGTTGTTCTACACAACTGAAATGTACCCTTCTGCCTTGGAGGGCACCTTCAAACATAAACCTTTGTTAGAGGAGCTTGAAGCTGTGAGATTACTTCAGACCATTAGTCTCTATGATGAAGGAGAAGTAGTGCTGGCATATTGGTCAGAACAACTTTTTTTTTTCAAGATTTTATTTATTTATTTGACAGAGAAAGAGAGAGAGAGATCACAAGTAGGCAGAGAGGCAGGCAGAGGGAGAGGGGGAAGCAGGCTCCCCACTGAACAGAGAGCCCGATGTGGGGCTCAATCCTAGGAGTCTGGGATCATGACCTGAGCTGAAGGCAGAGGCTTTAACTCACTGAGCCACCCAGGCACCCCTAGTCTTCCTACTTTTAATGAGAGAGGATATAGGCTCTACCTCTCTATTTAATAATAGAGCTAATAATATCAAATTAATTAATATAAATAATAAATAAATAATATTAAATTAATTAATAATGTTAAATTCACATTTTAAAAAATCCCAAACATGAAGTACGGGAGATACTAGACTTGTGGTTCTCTTTGGAAAATACAGTCTATCACAGGGATCATATTATCTGTTACAGGTCTTTGGTTTAAGAAAAATGTTACACTTCTTCCTTATGGGAGAAGGGAGAGGCAAGTACCCCCTTCTAGCTGAGTGTGGAGGTTACCAGATCCTTATGTGCAATGATTGAATGTGTCTTCTCATTCTCCATTTGGAAGTCCGTTTAGACAGCACATTCTAATTTGCCCTTTGCTTGCCTGAAAAAGAAAAATAAAATTGGAGAAAAGGGGACAGCAGTAAATGGTCCGTACACTCACTAGAGTGGTAAGGATATGGGAGTTTCCTGGGACCAAGTGAATACTGTTGGTGCCTGCCTGCCCAAAAGAGAAGTCCACCAGGGAAGAGGACTAAGCAGCAAAAATTTGTTGGCCATAAGCTCTAGGGCAGGAGGCACTCTCACATCAGGGACTTATACACTGGGGAGGCCCTACAAAATTTACCCAAGGAGTAGCCTGCATTTAGATACCTACAACCTAGAGAGTATCAGTGACCTATCAGAGTTAACAGAGAAACAAAAGACAATAATGAAGGAATTAATTCCAACTGTTATCAGAGTCAGCGTTGAACCTTAGGCCCAGAACCAGTAAGAGATTTATTACAAGGAATTGGCTAATATACTTCTGGGGCTGGATAAAAGAGTCTGAGGTGTTTAGGGTAGGCAATCAGGAAAAGAAGATCAAGGGCATGTTGGAACCCCATGAGCACAGGCTGAAGCTTGTTGTCCACAGGCAGTAAGGAAAAGATCATGCGCAGGCTAGAACTTCAAGGGCATCAACTGGAATCTCCAAACTCAAGAAAGGCCTAAGCCCTCTTTTAAAGGGCTTACCCAATCAGGCCAGGCCCATACAGAATAGACTTTTGATGAACTTAAAGCCAACTTATTAGGGACGTTTTTGGGGGGGGTGGGGAGCATGCCTGAGTAGTGTGGGGGGAGGGGGTGGGGCAGAGGGAGCAGGAAAAAGAATCTCAAGCAGGCTCCACACCCAGTATAGAGCTGGATGTGGGGCTCAATCTCATGACCCTGAGATCTCGATTTGAGCCACAATCAAGAGTTGGAGGCTTAACCAACTGAGCCACACAGATGCCCCCGATTAAGGACTTTTATCACAAATGCAAAATGCCTCCACAGCAACACCTATATTAATATTTGATTAAATAACTGGGGAATATAGTTCAACCCAGCCAAATTTATACATCAAAAAGCCATCAGACAACAGCAGCCAATATAAAACATGTATCCTTTTCCTTTTTCTTCTTCCCTGTGCCAATACACCACGGGAGGTGGAGGAGGTTTCTAAAAGGCAGATTGCAATGCTCTCCTGAAGACTCCAAAGGGAGGGAATGAGAGGATTAAAATGGCAGACCACATCCTCTCCCTATCCATGTCCCTGGAGCTACAAATCTGGCCTATGATGGGAAATGGGAAAGCTTTGAATGGATATAAGACAAAATTTTAACAATAGACAGCCCATGAGAAGTTATGGGTTCTAACAGAGATGTCAGCAAGATACTGACTAGCAAGGAAAGGAGATTTAACATAGTAAATTTGGGTACAATGACTACAGATGACACTCTAATGAGCTGAGATACTAAATAATAAAATGACTAGGGGTGCCTGGGTAGCTCAGTTGATTAAGCATCTGCCTTTGGCTCAGGTCCTGATCCCAGGGCCCTGGGATTAAGCCCTCAGTTGGGCTTTTTGCTCAGCAGGGAGCCTGCTACTCCCTCTCCCCTCCCCCTCTGCCTGCTTGTGCTCTCTTTCTCTCCCTCTGTAAAAAATGGTAAATAAAATCTTCAAAAAATTTTTTAAAAAAACGATTAGATTAAAAAAATTAGAAGAAACTGCTGCAGATGTTAGACAAGGAAGAAAAGAAAAGAGGCTAGAGTGGACAGGGATGTCTTGTTTCCAAAAGACAAAATCTGGACTGGACCTCCTTAAAAGATGAGCAGTATTTAGAAAGCTGGAGCAGAGGAAATAAGTAAGAATAAAGACTTGGAGAAATGACATGTACGTGTGGACAGTGAGGTCAGGGAGGGCACTGGACTAATCACGGCAATATTTTTTTTAAGGATTGATAGGGGCTAGATGAGGCAGGGTCTGGAAAGCCAGGCAAAAGAGCTGAGATTCAGGGAGGTAGCCAGGAGAAAAGCACTCTAAGTTCTTAAATGGAGAAAGCATAAGGGAAGTTGTTTTCTTTTGAATCTTTTAAAGACAGAAGAAAGTAGATAGTGGTATAATATAGATGGACTTTACGGGAGAAGGATTGGAGCGAGTTAGGATGCTGTTGCAATATTCTAAATAGGAATTCACAATAACATGATCCAGAATCACAAAGGTTAAATGGAACTGGAGAAGGAAAAATCTGAGGAATATTTCAAAGACAAGAACAATATGATTGATGACCAAATGGAAGTGTGACAGCAGAAAGGATAATTCAGAGTATGCCTTGGTTTCTAGCTTAGGGGAACTGGAGGTGGTATTGCAAACATAAATTCAGTGAGGTATCATGGAGAAAATCACTCTAAATTTGGGAAAGAAAATCTGTTTGGAAGACCAAAATTATCCAATTTGGGATTACTGAGGCTGAGGTCACAATTTGATATAAATTGGAATAAAAGAACATCAGATTAGCTTGAGAGTAATATGTAGGAAGAACTGCCAAGTGGGAGGTCTAGGTTAGGAAAATGAAGAATTTGGAGGCACAGGTGGTGTTTTTTAAAAATTATTTCTTCCACCTGAAGATAGTGTCATTTAGAAGAAAAAAGAGTAAAGAGTAATGAAACAGATAGTGTCAAAGAACAAAATAGGATTTGATTTCTAGACCATGGTTTAAAATCCTGGAACTGTTGAGTTTTTGGCAAGGACAGGGAGGATGTCATAAGGACCAAAAAAAAAGGTTTATTTATTTATTTTTTCCTTCATAGGGGAGGGGAGAAATCAAAGAAATTGTTCTTAGAAAAAAGGAACGAACAGGAAAGAGAACTGAGTGAACAAATACAAGTTTTGGTAACAATGTAGAAGATACCCACTGTTTCAAGAAAGGTGAAAGGTGAAAGAAAGGAAGCTGAATTCTTCTTAACATTTACTGAGAGTTCACAATATGCCAGCACTGTGGCAAATTCTTTATATGCATTATTTTATTTAATCCGTACAAGTTTTTTTCCCACTTAACAAAATGTCATGCACATTTCTGTGTCAATAAAGATCTGCATCATCATTTTTTTTATTAACATATAATGTATTATTAGCCCCAGGGGACAGATTTGTGAATCGTCAGGCTTACACACATCACAGCACTCACCATAGCTGCATCATCATTTTTAATGGGTGTATAGCATAGTATTACATTGTACACAGGGTCATTGTGATAAGCTATAGTGAACCCTCCTACTCAAGCATTTTTTTCTACAGTTTTTTGTATGCTCTTTTTCTTAATATATGAACATCTTATTTTAGTTTGTAATTTAATGTTTTGAACAATATTATGATTCTAAAATTAAAATGCAAAAATGTATATTGCATGTTTTCTTCCACTCTTATTCCCTGTTCCACGCTAACAATTATTAGTTTATTTTGTATCTTTCCATAATTTCCTTATGTTATACAAGCATATGTAAAAGCATATTATTTTTTTTCTTTTTTTAAACACATAAGTAATATCTTTAGGATAAAATCTTAGAATTGATATTGCTAAATTAAAGGGTAGTTTCAGTTAAAATCTTAATGTATATTGACCAATTGCTTATCAGAAAGGTATTACACAACAACAATGCATGACTGTCACTAAATCCATTTTACTGATTTTCTAATTTTGATCTATCTATATATCTGAATATGTATGAGGAGTACAGAATAAATGTTAAAAAGAATATAATTTGTTCTGCAGAGCTAATTGTGATATTATACACAAATTATACAAAAAACTTTGGACTTATCTATTTAAAATTGATATTATAGAGAGAAGACACAATGAAAAGTAAAGGTTTTATCTAAGTTGTTATTTACTTTTCTGTGTTTTTCTTATTGTGTGAGTGGGGAAGCAGGTAGGAATGAAAAATCTCAGTTGTTTGTGGTGCAAAGATAAGTAACAGAGCTGAATGAGACAAAGAATAAGCCAAGCAAGAAATAGGGGCAAGCATAAGATGAGGCTGAAAGGGGCGCCTGGGTGGTTCAGTGGGTTAAAGCCTCTGCCTTCGGCTCAGGTCATGATCTCAGGGTCCTGGGATTGAGCCCCATGTTGAGCTCTCTGCTCAGTGGGGAGCCTGCTTCCTCCTCTCTCTCTGCCTGCCTCTCTGCCTCCTTATGATTTCTATCTGTCAAATAAATAAATAAATCTTTTTAAAAAAAAAGATGAGACTGAAAAATGTAGTTTTTAAAATAATTTTTTAATTTAAAATAAATTTTTAAAATTTTTAAAAAAATTAAAAAATGTTTACAGTCTTTTACTCTACTCTCTATGATTAAATTGGTACATATTATTATAATAGAAATTAAAACCAAATTTCAACTGAATATGTACACTTGTCTTTTTTTTCTTAAATAGAATTGATTATCTGAAGAAATGGATACTTCTCCCTCCAAAAAATATCCAGTTAAAAAGCGGGTGAAAATACATCCCAACACAGTGATGGTGAAATATACTTCCCATTATCCCCAGCCTGGGGATGATGGATATGAAGAAATCAATGAAGACTATGGAAATCTTATGGAAGAAAATCCAAAGAAAGGCCTGCTGAGTGAAATGAAAAGAAAAGGAAGAACTTTCTTTGGAACCATGGATACTCGACCTCCGCCAACAGAAGACCCAATGACTAATGATACTGGACAATTCCAGAGCTTTGCAGAAAAAAATATTTTTCAATCCAGAAAAATGTGGATAGTGCTATTTGGATCTGCTCTGGCTCATGGATGTGTAGCTCTGATCACCAGGCTTGTTTCTGATCGTTCTAAAGTTCCATCTCTAGAGCTGATTTTTATCCGTTCTGTCTTGCAGGTCTTATCTGTGTTAGTCGTGTGTTACTACCAGGAGGCCCCCTTTGGACCCAGTGGATACAGATTACGACTCTTCTTTTATGGTGTATGCAATGTCATCTCTATCACCTGTGCTTATACATCATTTTCAATAGTTCCTCCCAGCAATGGGACCACTATGTGGAGAGCCACAACCACAGTCTTCAGTGCCATTCTGGCTTTCTTACTTATAGATGAGAAAATGGCTTATGTTGACATGGCTACAGTTGTTTGCAGCATCTTAGGTGTTTGTCTTGTCATGATCCCCAACATTGTCGATGAAGACAATTCTTTGTTAAATGCCTGGAAAGAAGCCTTTGGGTACACTATGACCGTGATGGCCGGACTGACCACTGCTCTTTCTATGATAGTATACAGATCTATTAAGGAGAAGATTAGCATGTGGACTGCACTGTTTACCTTTGGTTGGACTGGGACAATCTGGGGAATATCTACTATGTTTGTTCTTCAAGAACCCATCATCCCATTAGATGGAGAAACCTGGAGTTATCTCATTGCCATATGCGTCTGTTCCACTGCAGCATTCTTAGGAGTTTATTATGCTTTGGACAAATTCCATCCAGCTTTGGTCAGCACAGTACAACACCTGGAGATTGTAGTAGCTATGGTCTTACAGCTTCTAGTGTTACACATATTTCCTAGTGTCTATGATGTTTTTGGAGGGGTAATCATTATGATTAGTGTTTTTGTCCTTGCTGGTTATAAGCTTTATTGGAGAAATTTAAGAAGGCAGGATTATCAGGAAATACTAGACTCTCCCATCAAATGAATACTTGATTATTATTTTGTTAAGTTATTAATAGGTACACTGCCATTTTAATATTTACCTATAAATGTCTCGTGTTGTATAATTGACAGAGTGGTATATAAAATCAATATAGGCAGATGTAGAAAATTTATTCTAGTCTAATATGTTAAAAAACAAATGTTAAATATGTGAAACACCATAAATCCAGTGTTTCTATGGTTATTAACAAAAAGTAATTGTGGTAGGAGAATGTTAACTCTCATCACTGAAGAACACAATACTTGAGGAAATGAGCCCTTTCAGATGGAACTTCTGTGGCCCTAAAATAAATGTTTATGCCCAATGTTATACAAATGTTTAATAAAAATCCTTTAATAGCCAAAAATCTTCATTGGTGAAAAGTACACGGTAAGGTGAAATCTTAATACAATCCCTATTTTGTCATCTGCTTACATTAGAAACTAGAGGTGACTGGATTGGGTAAGGGAGCTTAAGTTGAGGCAAGAAAGAGGGAACAAAGGAAAACAGGTGGTTTTTCAGTGACCATAGTAGTTGCCCTACTTTCAAACAGAAAATTGGTCTTTGCTATGGCTACATTAGGTAATGCATAGGATAATGGAAGTAGGGAGAAGACTGGATTCTTGACAGCTCTACTTAGTCTGTGCCATTTTGTACCTGATGGTGGGAGACTTAATGTTGGGACAAGGTCTATTTATCCTCAGTTTTACAGATCTTTTCCAAAACTGTCCTTGTTTATGATTTTGTAGCAAGTGCATGTGTAAGCTGTAGTAAAGGTACTCCTTACACTTGAAAAAAAGACACTAACAGGAATCATGGTACAGCAGAAATTTGATACAATATGGTAACTTGAAATTCTTTTCAAAAGGCATAAAAGTTGTAAAAGCATATAAAGTAGCATTAATTTGTGTTTAATTTGGGCAATTTTACTAATTTAGGACAACAAATGTTGATATAGTTATTAGGCTACTGTTATTATTACTGAGCTATTTTAACATCACATTCACTCTTCTGTACTTACCTCTGTGATGCTATGGCTCAGAGGCTGTAAATTATATTTTTCCTATGCTGGCTGGTGTCTCATTAGGTTCCATCAATAAAGGACATTAGAGGGAGACTAGAAGACAGGAGAAGGGGAGAAAGGATTTCTTCCTTTCCATTTGTTTGCAGTTTGTCATTGTTACCCCAGCAATAAGCAATAGCCTTTTGCTCCACAGCAGCAACTGATCTCAGCCTTGAGCTTCTTTTGGCACTTCTCCATCCCTTAGCAGCCTCATCATATCCCTCTCAGTAGGAGGAGGACCAGCTAAACAGCATCCTTTCTGGAATCTGAGCTATAGCTCAGCTGGGTCACTCCACTGAGCTTTGGAGACCTTATAGTCCAACCCTGACCCCTCTTTTTCACATGCTCTAAGGGTGGTAGCTGCTCTGTTACAGTTACCATCTCTGGGCTACTGCAGTGCTCCCTTTTTTGCTTTTTCAGTCCCTCAATACCCAATACTAGATTCTTTCTGTTGTAATATCTTGTGATTTCTGCCTTCTTGACTAATATATCTCTAAACCTTTCTCCAAAGAGCCCATAGCTATTAATTGGGTATCTGTGCTTCTGGGAAGATATTAATGTTCAGATTTTCCAGGAATTGCCAGACGCTGGCTCTTAACTATCCAAATTGAAGAAATTATCCAAACAAGCACAGAAAGAAAACGGTTTGAAAAAGAAAATGAACAGAGCCTGGAATGACCTGTACTAAGGACTAAGAAGTCTAGCGTTAGTGTAGTCTCAGAAAAGGAGAGAGAGGGGAAGGGGCAGAAAAAAATATTTGAAGAAATATTGGCCAGAAGATTTCTAAATTTGATAAAAGGAAACTACAACATGAACCAGTAATCCACAGATCCAGGGAAATAACTGAACCCCAAGAAGCATGAATAGAAAGAAAACCACATGTAGAAACACAGTGCAACTGCTGATAAACAAAGGTAAAGAAACAAAACTTTAAAAGCAGCAATTATAAAAGGACATATGACATACAGGAAAACAGCAAGACAGCTAGCTTCTCATCAGAAACACTGGAGGCCAGAAATAAACAGAATGACATTTTAAAGTGCTGAAGAAAAGCCCTCTGATGGCTTCTTATCATTATAGGATAAAGACTAAGATCCTTAACTTCTATAACCTGCTATTGCTTACTTTACTAGTCATCTTCTGCTCTAGCAATATTGTGTAATACCTTTTCAGTTGTGTAATACCTTTTTAAATGCAGGCTACTCTATGTGGAGAACCCATCTCTTCTTTGCCTACTTATTTGCCTGACTAGCCTGACCACACAACTTCCCCTGTAGTTTAATGTCTCCCTGTACATATCTATAGCTTATTAACTATATTAATAATAGACATATTTAAATGTTGTTCTCTGACACTGGATTGAGCTCATTTTAGGTAAGACTGAATCTTTAGATTTCTAGCACCTATTATAGTGCCTACCACAGAGAGGACTCAATCAATTTCCGTTGAATTAATTCTCATAAAGGCATAACAATACTCAGTCCAGAAATTAAATTTAGTTACCAGGGTCCACTAATTTCTGTACTTCACAATCAAGCTTGTGATCAGTTACTTCTTGTTGATTAGTAAGTAGGGTGTTTTTGTTGTTGTTGCCCTAAACAGTCCTAGTTGGCAGGGATGCTAAGCCAGATCATTCTCTAATCATTTCTAACTATAAGCTATCAAATTTCCTGGGAAAGATCTTGAGACCTGGAGACTCATTTTCCCCTTCCTTGTCTTCCCAAATCCTGCCTGCATATTTTTATCCTAGACAGATTAGCTATCCCTATCAAAGCCCCATTTCCAGTCCATAGGTCATAAGTTTTGGTCTAAATAATATTGTCTCCTGATTCTGGCTAGTCCCTCGTCCACTCAGCACTAATTAACAGGGGTGATTCCCATTTTTGGTCTGCGTTCCGCTAAAAGAGAGGAAGAAGCCATGTACATGTTTATATTTGGAAGTGGGGAGACAGGGTATACGGAAGGAAGTCTCTCGGACAACTACCACCCCACAAGAACTTGTACTCCATTCCTTCTAAGTTACTATCCTGCAATTTCATATATGACTTTTGTCTAGCTACCTTTCTACCCAATGCTTTCTTGTGTCATTGCTGTTTCTTTTTTTTCTTCAATTCCTTCTCCTTTTCATATGTATTTTGAGCTTTTTACTTTCTTTCTTTCTTTCTTTTTTTAAAAATATTTCCTGGTAAGAATGGGTGATAAGGAAACTTAAAGAAATAAAACTAAAATGTTTACACAGAACTAAACCCCCCCTTTTTTTAAAAAAAGATTTTATTTATTTATTTGACAGAAAGAGATCACAAGTAGGCAGAGAGGCAGGCAGAGAGAGAGGAAGGGAAGCAGGCTTCCCACTGAGCAGAGAGCCCGATGCAGAACTCGATCCCAGGACCCTGAGATCATGACCTGAGCCGAAGGCAGCGGCTTAACCCACTGAGCCACCCAGGCGCCCCTGATCACTAATTCTTAATCACTAGTTAACCCAGGCGCCCTAAAAACCCTTTTAAAAGGAAGTTCTTTCCCTCATTTCTTCTATTGCTTAAATAGGTGGCACACAGTAGTTAAGAGATCTAGATGAAAATCTTGTAAAGGGTCTGTTCAGACCATTGGTTCATTCAAAATACATATTCCCTTACAAAATAAAATCTAAACTTGTGACTTCATATTTTTCTGGGTTTATTTTCCACACTTACAACAGTGGTATAAGGTGCCTGATGGCAAGAACCTGTTGTATTTTTATTAACACCTCCAACCCATCACGTGTTAAATATGTACACAGAATTGAACTGAGCCAGGTTTTGCTAACAGTTGTATGATTTTGGAAGAACCGTTTTCATCTCTGGACAATCATTTCTCCAGCTTAAAAAAAAAAAAGAATCTAATAGCATTTCAATCCATAAACTTTATAAGATGTCTTAACAAATAAAACTATTGTATTAGCTTGAGTTGCCAATAACAAAATACCAATAACAGAAATTTAATTTCTCCTGGTTCTAGAAGATGAAGTCCCACATAAGCATGTCAGCTTGGTGAATTACAGCTGAGAGCTCTCTTCTAGGCTTGCCCATGGCCCCCTTCTCAGTCCTCTCATGGTGGAGATAGAGAAAAATCACTCTTTCTTTACAGGAACACTAATCCTGTAAGATTAGGGCCCCACTCTTTTTTTTTTTTTTTAAAGATTTTTATTTAGTTATTCGACAGAGAGAGACACAATGAGAGAGGGAACACAGCAGGGGGAATGGGTGAGGGAGAAGCAGGCTTCCCATGGAGTAGAGAGCCTGATGCGGGGCTCAATCCCAGAACCGTGGGATCACGACCTGAGCCAAAGGCAGACACTCAACCACTGAGCCACCCAGGTGCCCCCACTCTTATCTCAGTTAATCCTAGGTAACTCCTAAAGGCCCTATCTTCAAATACAGTCCCATTAGGGGTTAGGACTTCAACATATGAATTCTGGGAGGGGACAACTCAGTCTATTGTAGCCATGATAAATATACAAAGGAATTTAGGCTATTAGAATAAATTTGAATTTCACTTATATTATTCACTTTGGATGCTAATAATGGGATGTAGACATACAATAGCTGTTGCCCAGAGTTTCATGATTTACTTGCCAGAGCCAACTTGAAGCCAGGAAGGGGTTCAGGGTGATTTGTGCTTGATGTTGTGACCCTCAATAATGGCAACCAAACCACATACTTCAAAACTCAAATGAATGATTTTGAAGTTAATTGCAGAAAAGTGTGACCCTTGGGACTTCAAGTTAGGGCCAGGATTCAAAGAAGGGAAAGGAAGATGTACTAATGCCTCAAACAATATTTACTTATCATTTATTATGTAGTAAGCAGTGAGGGAAAATACTGACATGGTTCCTGACTTAATGAGTTTACCATCTAGGTAGGGATAAGAACAAATTCAGCAGCTTGTTTGGGGAAAATACCTGTGTTCTACGAAAGGTAACTATCCCAGCAGGTTTCCCTGAGGAGGCGACACCTAAGCGGAGCGGAGCCACAGAGATGGCTCAGAAGGCATGAGGCAGTTTGAGGTGGGGAGCTGCAGTACTGGCGTGGGGAGAACCAACGGACTGATGACCTGGCAGGTGGCTGTGACTGGGCGCCTGAGAATGGGCACACTTGACACCGAAGGTCATTGTCCTCCTCACAGCATGACTACCGCAGCTGAGACTGGAAGTTATTCACGTACCACGGTACTGGGAAGACCCTCAGACTCAGCTTATTTCGGTTTGTGGCTCAAATTAACCATACATCTTACTTTTTTTCCTCTCAGGTTCCCATTTCCAGGCCTTTTGATTTGTTTTTCGTTTTCTCTCTGCCCCTAAAAACCTTCTGTTGACAAGACCCACTTCAGGTGCGGAAACCTGGAGGAAGCTCCCAGAATCGTTGGGGCGGAACTCGGGAAGCAGTAATTTCTGCTGTGTAGTCTCTAATGTGGCGCTGAGGAGGGAGGCCCAAAGTAATTCGCCACAGCAACCGGAGTGGCAAAAACGGCAACCGTAAGGTCAGGCCAAGCACTATCTAACCCTTTCGCTAGCTTACTGCTGAACAGCCTCAGTTTGCTCCACGCCCAGCACAGCACTTGATTGACAGACGGGCCGGCCCAATCCGAGCGCGGCGCAGACAACTCTCGCTTCAGGGATAGGAGAAAAGGGAGCGACTGAACCTATCGGATTGGGCCGGGAGGGGGTTTCCTGCCCGCGCGGATCCGCCTACGACCTCCCGGCCACTCGACGCCGGAGCCCCGCCCGCAGGCCGCGCGCGTCCCGCCCCTCTCGCCAGAGCTACGCGGCGGCTGAACGGAGGCCTCGTGCCGTAACGGCCATCGCGGCGGCCACGGCGGTCTCCCGGTCCCTTCCTCAGGTGAGCTGGGGCCACACGGACCCGGCAGAAGGAAGGTGAGACGGTCCTGCTGGTAGGCAGACGCACAGACAGCCTTTCCTTTCCCCATGCGTCCGCGCAGTCTGCCACTCGCTGCGTCGCTTCCTCTTCTCCCGCGAAGTTAGCCCCCCAGGCGCCGTCTGCCGGCCCTGAGCTGAGCCGGAGGGGGCGGGGAGGCCGCTCGGCCAGGCCTGGGCGTTTGCATCGCTGCTCAGCGCGACCCTCTAGCCAGTTCCCCGGGCCCCGCAGCCCCAGACCTCGCTCTGGCCGGCCGCTCCTTAGAGGCTGGGAGGTCGAGTGTGCGGCGCTCTCGCTCCCCTGGTTCTTTTTCTCCCTAAAAAGTCCTGTTGCCTGTTGTGGCGTAATCCGGGCCGGGGAAGGTAGGACGTGGTCGAGGATGGAAGGGGCGCGCTCACCTCGAGCCTTACAGGAGGGGAGAGGGTCGTAACCTGTACTGAGGGTGGACATCATTGGGATGCGCTCTCTGCCCCTCCCCCACCCCAGATTAAAATCTGGGTTATTTTAATCATATGGACCTGCTGTAGTTTCGTACGATTGCTTGTTGCTTCAGCTGTGAGCTTTTGACTTAAGTGTAATATATCCTGTTAAAAAAAAAAAAAGAATCTCAGTAATTGGTTTTGTGACGTTTTGTGGTGTTTCCATAAAAGTTAAATTTGCCGTTAGAAACTCGGGAAGCTGGATTTTGTTTAGGGATGAGAATTGTAACATTATAGGCGCTTGGCATTGTCGAACGATGAGCCGGTCACCGAAAAATAATTCTACCCGTTAGATTTGGTAAGAAAACATTGGAGTTAGGAAAGAATGAAGTTGAAGCAAAAAAGCTCCGTGTCTGGTCAAAACGGGTAAATATTGCAAGAGGTAATTCATTTTTAAAAGTCTTACTTTGGTAGATTGATGAAAAACCAACTATACAATTTACTAAGTACCTGGAAAGCACAGTTTCTAAAATCTTAATCTTCAGCGAGGTCACAAAGTAATGAGGAAAATAATCCAAGAAGAAGGTTTTGTTTGATAATTGTCAGTTATATTCGGTTCTTAAGTAAGCTTCCATTCACAGTTTGAACGGAACAAGAAATATAGATTGGTTGATGAATAGTAGTTTCATTCCATCTTGATCATAGATTCTGTAATTTTCTTTTTTGGGAAAATTGTGATCTGGAGAAAATAGCTATAATATCTATAAGTCCTGTTCACAAAATGCTCAAGACTCAGCTGTGCTTGTTCACGTATTAAATTTTAAATTGTTCACTTTATTTTTCTATGCATTATCTTTTAGTCCGGATTTTACCAGCGCTTTCGGGTCCATGTAAATAAAATTTGAAGTGTACACAGGATGTTTTGTTAGATATTGAATGGTACTTTATGGCTCTGGGCTTATTTTTATTTTGCACTTTGGAGAACGTTATTGCCAAAAGTTCAAGGTAGATTTAATATAAGTATTGTTATAAATCACTCATCAGGAGGACTCCATTTAATAAATAGAGAATGCAGTCCATTTTTTCTTATCATAGTATCATACTTTAATAACTTTTACAATTTACTTACTTTTATAATATGGAAAAATCTAAATGTTCTCTAGGTACATCAGAGCAGTAAATGATTTCTTTAGTTGGTAAGTTGGAGGAAACTCGTGAAATCACTAAGCATTTAACAAATTCTTTTTTTTTTTTTTTAAAGATTTTATTTATTTATTTGACAGAGAGATCATAAGTAGGCAGAGAGGCAGGCAGGGAGAGGAGGAAGCAGGCTCCCTGACAAGCAGAGAGCCCGATGCGGGGCTTGATCCCAGGACACTGAGATCATGACCCGAGTCAAGGCAGAGGCTCAATCCACTGAGCCACCCAGGCACCCAACAAATTCTTTATAAGTACTTGGGTATGCTATTTTAGGAAGACAACTGATATTTTAAAAACTTATTTATTTAGATAAATAGTGAGCCTACTCACTTGGTTGAGGGGAAGGGAGGGGTAGAGGGAGAGGGAAAGGGAGAGAATCTCAAGCGACTCTCTGCTAAGCACAGAGTGTGATTATTTAATTAAGGCAGTAATTCTACCTGGATGATCCTCATTTTACGATTCCATGGGCAGATTTTGTTTCAGTAGTGTTACAGTTGCAGCTACCGAGACACAAACCTTGGTTTTGTTTTTGACATCCTCTATCCATATAATATTGGCTAGTTTTTGTCAGCCATTTTTTGGAAATTTCTTTGAGATAGGTTCTTTTACACTAGATTTTTAAAAATTAATTAATTTATTTGACAGGCAGAGATCACAAGTATGCAGAGAGGCAGCCAGAAAGAGAGAGATGGGGCGGGGAGCAGGCTCCCACTGAGCAGAGAGCCCCATGCGGGCTTGATCCCAGGACCCTGGGACATGACCTGAGCTGAAGGCAGGGCCTTTAACTCACTGAGCCACCTAGGTGCCCCCCCCCCTTTACACTAGCTTTTAATTGGGTTTTCTGCCTACCTTTTCTACCTACTCAATATGTCCTGCCTTCTGCCTTAATCGTAAAATTGTCTTTCCCCGCTGTGAAACCAGTGATAGCTCCCTGTTATCTACAGAGTACTTCTCAGAATTCCCTAGTCTTCTAATAGTCTGCTCAAAACCCATTTTTTTTTTTTTATGACAGCACTATTTCTCTGTGGGAGCTGTCCATCCTAAACCAATCTCTCATTCTCATTTAGATTTTATGTTTTTCTACCTTTATCTGTTGAGAATTTGATTGCCTATGCATAGCCTGCCTATTCTTGAAAGGAAATTTCCCTCCCTCCCCTTCCCCCACCAAATTACCAAAGTAGCGGATGAAGTCATATTTTGTTGAAGTTTCATTTTTGGTCCTGAATTCAGTACAGCCTTCCAGATCATTCTGTTCTCTGTATTGTTGCTTTCCTTTGAACCCATTGCCCTTACTGTCTTATTATTCCTTTGGTTTTTTTAAGCTTATGTGAACTTGTTTTGTAATATCATGGAACAGTATTGTGGGAACGTTGGAATTACAACCTTTCGTTTTATAGGTAAGGAAAATGAAACAATAACTACACGGAAATTCGCACATCTAATGATGGTGGCAGAGCTGAAACTCAGACCTTGATTTCCTAACTCAAGGTCTGTGTATTCTTTTTTTTTATATGAAGATTTTATTCATTTATTTGAGAGAGATGGCACGAATGAGAGAGAGTGCGAGCAGGGTGAGGGGCAGAGGGAGAAGGAGACTCCCCACTGAGCAGGGAGCCCTGTGTGGCCTCCATCTTGGAACTCCAGGATCATGACTTGAGCCGAAGGTAGATGCTTAACTGACTGAGTCACCCAGGTGCCCCTTGGTCTGTGTGTTCTTTTTCTTTCTTTCTTTTTTTTTTTTTTCCAAGATTGTATTTATTTATTTGATAGAGATCACAAGTAGGCAGAGAAGCAGGCAGAGAGAGAGGAGGAAGCCGACTCCCTACTGAGCAGAGAGCCTGATGCGCGGGGCTCCATCCCAGGACCCTGAGATCATGACCTGAGCCCAAGGCAGAGGCTTAACTACACTGAGCCACCCACAAGGCAGAGGCTTAACTACACTGAGCCACCCAGGTGCCCTGGTCTGTGTATTCCTTAAAAAAAAGTTTTCCCTGTGTATTTCCCAAGAAGGTGTACTACTTTTCATCTCTTGGAATATAGTTTTTTTGTTTGCTTCATATTACTTTGCATTTTGTGTCTTTACATCTTGCATAGATTGAAAACTTCTGTGAGAGTGGCGTGGGATCTTGATTTGGATTGTTCAAATCATTAAAATGGGTTTAAAGTCTTTTTCTTTGCTTGTTAGATGTATTAACAGCATTAACAAATCATATTGCCATCTCTGTAGTTGAGTCCATGATTCCTTAAAAGGTGAATGTATCTCTTAGAATTTTTACTCCTGGAGTTTAGTTTGTTTGAAACTCTTAATTCCAAGAGACTGAATATTTGGGTACTTTCAAAGTAGATGTGAACATTTCAGTGGTTTGGAGGAAACCTGGAGGGTTTATCACATAACTGAATTTAATGATCCAGCCAAATGTTCTTTTTCTTTTTTAGGTTCTTAGAACAGCAGCACTTTTGCATTTTGCTACTTTGTCCTCTTGTTCATCTGTCAGAAACTTGATTATTGAGCAATCTGTTTATTGAGCAAAATATTCTGAAAACATTTGTTTCTTTTGGGAAGACAGAGTTTTTATAAATTTGCTCTTGACATTTATTTTTCCTCTTAACTGTGAAGTTGCTGTTACAGCAGTAGCATAGGGTTGCCTTGGTTATATTTGTTCGTTTTTGGGATTTTGGTTTTTTTTGTTTGTTTGTTTGTTTTTTTTTGGGTTTTTTTGCATTTACGTAGTAAGAGTTGCATAGTGTAAGGTAGCACAGGAAATTATCAGATGAAATGTTTCTGGAAGGAATGTTTTACCCTTTGGTTTTAAATAAAATTATCTGCTAAAATAAACTTTGTTTATTTTTGTTGATATTTTTAGTTGAAAACTTTAGTATATTTGTTGAAACATTGATTCTCTCATTCTTTATTCCTGAAGTTGTATTTAAGGCTTACTGAATTGGACATAAGTATGGTATGGATAATTTCTGCTTTTTTTGAAATAGACCAATGGAATAAAGCAGTGAGAATATGGTTTTTAAAAAACGGATGCATCTAAAAAGCTTTTCTGTTGTTTTTTAAGAATTAGCCTTCCAAAAATTTCAGTATGTATTTCCAAATCATGTTGTGTTTAGATCAGCTCAGATAATTGATATAACAAAGAATTTAATATGCCTTGTATTTTTGAGCATCCCAGCAAAAACAAAAATTTATGTTTACCATAAAAACTTTCTATTAATTAAATAAGACTTGGAAAATTTTCCTTAGCAGTTCTTGACCAATTCCAGGTACTAAATGTTCTTGCATGGGAACATTTTTTATTTTTAGAAACATTTAGAATACTTTGTGTATAGCCCCTTCCCCCCAGAATTCTGCCCTAGGAAGTCAGTTACTTTAATTTTTCCATGGTTTTTTTTCCCCATTTCTTTTCTTTATATTTTTTTCTTCTAAGATCTTATTTTTAAGTCATATCTCCTCCCACTGTGGTGCTTGAAGTCATAACCCTGAGAAAAAGAGTTGCGTGCTCCACGACTGAGCCAGCCAGTCACCCTTCTGTATTCTTAAAAAGGCCTATAAGGCCTTGCATGATTTGGCTTTTGCCTACTTCTATCTCTTGCTATTTTCCCTTTCTCCTCCTTTTCCCTTCACTAGCCAAGATTTTTTTTTGCCTTGGAACCCATGAACCTGCCCTTCCTGCTGGGCAGATGGTTCCCTTAGGTTAATTAAAATTAAGTTTGGCTGCTGGTAATTAAAAAAAGGCCAAATAATTTCTCTTCTCACACTAGAAAAATCCAGGTTTTTGCATGGCAATCATTTATTTAAATATTATTTCCAGGTGTTTTTTTCCTTAGTAAAAATAATTCTGAAATAAAGATCTTTGTATATAAAGCCTTAGATTTTTTTTCTCCCTTGATTAATTCCTGTTGTGGGATGATGCAGTTGAAATGTCGTTGATTTATTTAAAAACTTGTTAGAGAAAGTGTCCTTTGAATTTTTTAAAATAGCATAGTACACAAATTTCATTGTATAGTTCAATGAGTTTTTATATTTGTAGCCATCTACCTATCACCCAGATCAATTTTTTTATGACAGCAGTATTTCTCTGTGGGATCTGTCCATCCTAAACCAATCTCATTCTCATTTAGATTTTATATTTTTCTACCTTTATCTGTTGAGAATTTGATTGCCTATGCATAGCCTGCCTATTCTTGAAAGGAAATCTCCCTCCCTCCCTGTCCCCCGCCAAATTACCAAAGTAGCGGATGAAGTCATATTTTGTTGAAGTTTCATTTTTGGTCCTGAATTCAGTACAGTCTTGCAGATCTGGAAGTGTTTCCAGTGCTCCAGAAAGTTCTCTCATGTGTCCTCTTAAGCACTATTTCCTATCCCCAAAAGTTAATCACTATTCTGACCTGTATCATTTTTACCTGTTCTTGAACTTAATGGAACCATGCAGTGTATACACTCTTGTGAGTGACTGCTTTTGCTTATATTGTGTTTGTGAGATTCACCTATGATGTTGGTACAGCAGTAGTTGGTGTTTTTTTACTGATAATAGTTTTCTGTTGGATGAAATATACAATTTTAAAAAATTCATCATTAATGAATATTCGGTTTGTTTCTAGTTTTGTAGCTGTTGTGAATAAAGCTGCTGTATACATTTACTTACAAGTCTTCCAGTGGACATACACAGTCTTTTCTTTTGGGTATGTGTACCTGGAAGTATAGTGACTCTTGTCTACCAGTTTTTGAACCTACTGGGAGCAGCTTTCTGTCTTATTCATAGCAGTTTTCTAGGATTTCTTCCTTATTGTAAGACTAGTGACTCCCCTTGCCTTTCTTCTGTGTTAAATCACGTAGTTTTTTTTTTTCAGTTTGACCTCTCATTTGGTGGAACATATCCCATAGTAGAATCCTATGAAGTTTGAGATCTTGCATTATTAATAAAATGCCCCCCCCCTTTTTTGTCTCCCCTGGGATTTTGCTGAGTAATAAATTTTAGGTTAGAAATAATTTACTTTCAGAATTCTGAAGGCATCTCTTCATTGTTTTCTGGCTTGTGATCCTTTTGAGAATTTTGAAAACCTTCTGATTCCTGATCCTAATATTTTTTTTTTTTTGAGATTTTGTATCTTTTGTATTCTGAAATTCATGATGGTGTGACTTGGCCTGATCTGTTCTTGGGTGTTTTCCTGGATACTCATTGTGCACTTCAGACCTGCAAAATTATGTTAGTCAGTTCTGGGAAATTTTCTTAAATTATTTTGTTGATGGCTGTAGTAGTAGTCTGCTAGGGCTGCTGTAACAAAATACCACAGGCTAGGTGGTTTAAACAACAGAAGTTTATTTTCTGACAGTTCTGAATGCTAAGAAGTCCAAGTTCAAAGTGCTATCAACGTTGGTTCTGTATGAGATCTCTTCTTGGCTTATATAGACAGCTGTTTTTTTTTTCTTTTTTACTGTGTCCTTACAGAGCCTTTTGTTTTTTCTTTTTTTAATAATTTATTTTTTATTTTAAGATTTTATTTATTTATTTGACAGAGAGAGAGAGAACACAAGTAGGTAGAGGGAGAGGGAGAAGCAGGCAGGCTCTCTGCTGAGCAGGGAGCCTGATGCAGGGCTTGATCCCAGGAAGATAGCCCCTTAACCAACTAAGCCACCCAGGCGCCCCACGAAGTCTTTCTTGATAGAGTTACCTCTCTCCTCCTCGCCCAATGAGGATACAGGTTCAATTGGATTAGGGCCCCACCCTTATGACATCTCATTTAACCTTAGTTACCTTCTAAAGTCCTGTCTCCAGATTCAGTAACTTTCAGGGTTGGGGCTTCAACATGAATGGGGGGGTACAAGGAGACATAATTCAGTCTACAGTAATAATTTCTTCTCCTTCCTTTTGTTTCTTTCTGAAAATTTTATGTTATTTCTGCTAGTTCTGTTTGTGTCTCAGACTAGTCCTTTGGTGTTTTTTTTTTCCTTAATTTTTCATCTCCTAGTCTTTTTGCTCTGTATTATATGAGAGGTTTCATTAACTTTTATTTCCTAAGCCTTCTGCTGAAATTTTCATTTTTGCCAGCAAGATTTTGATTTCCCAAGAACTCTTTGTTCTTTAAAAATTATTTTTTATAGAGAGTATCCTTTGCTAGTTTCATGGATACATTTTCTTCTCTGATTTCTGAGGACATTTGCCTTTGTTTTTTCTTGGAGACTTTTTTTAAATTGGTTTCTAACTTTTATGTTGGAGGCTTGCTTCAGGTGTCAGTAATTCTTGGATGTTATCTTGAGATAATTTCAGTCATCAGATTGAAAGCTTGAATTGATGGGGTCTTAAAGACTTGGAACTTAATTGCATGGTGGTCCAAGTGAGCCCTTTTTAAAAACAAAAACAAAAACCCAAAACAAAATCCTGATGTCCGGGAGGTATTTCCTCTTGAGGGAAAACACAATCTTCTTGAGGGCTGAAGGTTTGACTGCCCCCCTTCATGTGTGTGTGTGTGTGTGACTGAATTTCTCATTCCCCACTTTTGATAAGGTACACAGATTTTTAGTTGTATCTGGTGACCCCAGTTCAGAGTTATGTAGTCAACCATCAGGTAGATTTGGGGAGGAAACGTCTAAGGATTTAACCACTCCTTAGCTTTCACCCATTCTTCCCTATTTAATCCCCTCTTTTCTCAGTTGTAGCGGTAGCCGGTAGCCGGTGCTGCCAGTTCCTGACTCTTTTGAGAATTCCAAGGTATAAATTGGGTTTTTCAACTCCTGGGTTAGGCTTTACCTTTTTGGAATTCACTGAGGTAGTAACCCATTGTCCAACTGTCTTTTTAGGTTGAAGAAATTAGTTATTATTGCTTGCTTTCCTGTATATTTTGCCTACTGTGTTAATTTCCTTAAAAACAAAAACAAAAACCTGTAGTGTTAAATCCACTAATTGGAACCTCTCAAAAACTTTATTTGTACTGCCTAACCAGTATTTGTACTGTCTTAAGCCAAGAATGATTTACATTTTTGAAGGTTTGTAAGAAAAGAAGAATATGCGACAGAGAGACTGTATGTGGCCTACAAAGCCCAAGATATTTATTATCTGGCCCTTTAGAGAAAAAGTTGCCTTACCCTGTCCTTGTAATATAAAGTTTCTGATTTCCTTTAATAAGGCTGTTTCTGGACTACAACTTTACTCCCACTCAAGCTTCAGTTTATAATCTTGGAACTTCCGGAAGCTTTTTTTTTTTTTAAGATTTTATTTATTTATTTGAGAGAGGGCAGAATGAGAAGCGGACTTGAGAGCCCGATGCAGAGCTTGATGCCTGTGCTCCAGGATCATAATCTCTGCCAAAGACAGATGCTTAACTGACTAAGCCACCCAGGCACCCCTGAAGCTCTTTGTTTTGATTTAGTCTAGTGCATATTGTGAAGTTATGACTAAGAATTGATAGATTATACTCAATTATCAGAGATAGGAGATTTTTAATGTAAAATCTCCAAGAGTAGGATAAACAAAATGTTGAAGAAACAAGTAATGGAACATACTACACACACACACACACACACACACACACACACGGATGCATTGTTTTTTGTCTTGTCATGTAAGTGCAGAGCTTAGGCATGTATACTGTAAAGAATGGGGAAAGGGGCAGTTGTTATATTGACAGTAGGTTCAAGTCCTATTTTATTTTATTTTTAAAGATTTTATTTATTTATTTGACAGACAGAGATCACAAGTAGGCAGAGAGGCAGACAGGGGAGGGGTGCAGGTTCCCCATGGAGCAGAGAGCCCTATGAGGGGCTTCATCCCAGGACCCTGAGATCATGACCTGAGCCGAAGGCAGAGGCTTTAACCCACTGAACCACCCAGGTGCCCCTCAAGTCGTATTTTTTTTTTTTTAAAGATTTTATTTATTTATTTGTCAGAGAGAGAGCGCAAGTGAAAGCGAGCACAGGCAGACAGAGTGGAAGGCAGAGTCAGAGGAAGAAGCAGGCTCCCTGCGGAGCAAGGAGCCCGATGTGGGACTCAATCCCAGGACGCTGGGATCATGACCTGAGCTGAAGGCAGCTGCTTAACCAACTGAGCCACCCAGGCTTCCCTCAAGTCGTATTTTAAATGAGTCATTTTCATCAGCCTTCTCTGTAGTTTAGAAGATTTATAAATCATAACTGGCAGAATAATTTTGGTTCTAGGCAAAAAGCTGTTTTAGGCAGTAATAAACATGTGTATAAGTGTGTGTGTTTATACGTATATACAGATTTATGTAAAATTTTATTTTTCTACCTGATACCTCAAATGAGAGGGAGAATTAATTTAAGCCACATGTCAGAGTGGGAGAAACAGGATTACATTGTTACAGGAAAAAATAAATATATTTATTTTTTCTTAAAGTTTTGGCTACCAAAATACTAAGTTATGTTTACTCTTAATTGTATGAGCAGTCTCATCACAGATTTCTTGTATAATTATCTTCCATTCCTCTGAATGGTAACTTGTCTTAGTATTTATCACTGTTATTTTTTGGTATGTATATTCCAGAATTGTTTCTGTGAGTATACAGACTCATGCTCACTTAAAAAAAAATAGGTTCATATGCTTCATCTCGTTTTCTAATTTAGAGATTTTTGGAGTCAGCTTAAGGTTTGAGAGACATCTTACCAAAAGTGTTCAGTAAATAATTGGGGTGGATAGAAGGCAAGTGAGGCGCAATCAGCTAAGTATTATCAAAGAAATGATATTCTGGGGTGCGTGGGTGGCTCAGTGGGTTAAACCTCTGCCTTCGGCTCAGGTCATGATCTCAGGGTCTTGGGATCGAGCCCCATGTTGGGCTCTCTGCTTAGTGGGGAGCCTGCTTCCCTTCCTCTCTCTCTGCCTGCCTCTCTGCCTACTTGTGATCTCTGTCTGTCAAATGAATAAACAAAACCTTAAAAAAAAAAAAGAAATGATATTCTGTATATTAGTAAATTTTTTATAAATTTACTTGCTGAATATCTAGGCTGATGGTATCCATATATTCAATGAGGACTTCCACATTTTCCATTAACTTTATATCTTGGACATTAACAGTCAGGTCTTTCGTTACCTGGGGGTCATCCCCACCAACTTACCATTTACAATGCATGGCTCAGAGCACTCCAGAAACACTCCTTTGGCCACTGAATTCTCAGTTCGTCTTACATCCAGCTAAATAAAAGATTCTTTTGTTGTAGCGGGGAGTAATAAACTATGACAGCACCCTATCCTAAAATGCTGCTCCATCACTTGGATTTTTCACTGGTCTAGACACTTTTTTAGAGCTTGATCTGCATACTGTAATAGGATTTCTACCATCTGGTCTGTAACCACAGTCTTTGCTTACTGGCATCCCCTGATAATCCCACTACTGCTTTTGCTTTTCCTTCATGGAAAGACCATGCAAGAGCCAAGGCTTCTGTAAGACAGTCTTGTTTCAGGAGATGATCACTCTCTTACCAGCTTCTCAGCATTATCACATAAATGGATATTGTCCCTAAATAAAAGATTTGAGAACCATAACTGCTAGTGGATTGATAAACCTCTCCAACCAAAGGCAGTGCCTAGCTAATATTTCCTCCAGTGGCTAGTGATTTGAAATGGCTGCTGTTACAGACCAACTGAACTTCTGAGATCTCCACTCTTTCCAGTTCCTCAATCAGTTGATCAGTCGAGGATCAGTTGATCCTGCTGATCAATCACGTGCAACTTGTTCACACTGTCCAAGAGCGCAACTGTACATGAGTTTATCCAAGTAAAGTTGATGAGGTCATAGTATAGGTGAAGATGCTATTGTTGATAAGTAATATGTATTGCTTCAGATTCATCTTTTAACCAGTAGCAGATGACATCTCTGCAGAAGTCAGGTATGGGATTCACATAATTAAGCACTACCACAAAGTGCCAGGCTGGCAATGGAACACTGGGAGAATCTGTCCATAGCGAAAAATCATCTCCATTTTCAAGGATTGTTCAATCCAGTGACCAGTATCTTTGTTAAGAATGCCATGACCAAGGAAAACTGTATGATGGGATGGTCTCTCAACTTAGGCTTGAATGGAGAGGCTCAATACAGCAAACTTCACCCTTGGAACCACTGAACAGACCCTAGATTCTCATGTTCTCACTCCCATCTCTCTCTTAAATGTCAGTTCAAAGGGCACTAGGGTGGCTCAGTTCTGTTAAGCGTCTGCCTTCGGCTCCCATCATGATCCCGGAGTTCTAAGATGGAGCCCTGAGTTGGGCTCCCTGCTCAGCTGGGAGTCTGGTTCTACCTCTCCTTCTGCCCCTCCCTCCTTTCCTGCTCTCTCTTTCAGATAATAATAATAAATCTTTAAATGTCAGTTCAAAAACACAGCCTCTGCTGTCATTGTGAATTATAAGAGTTGTATCATCTGTAAACTTAACGTTTACAGATGAGCATCTCTTACTGATCTTAGAATTTTTCCACTGGCCAAATCCCACTTCATGATATGTCCTTTAGCAAAGCCACAGAGAAGTCTTGAGTAGTCATTGTTGATACTGAAGGCAGAGGTGGTTCCATACTGACCTCCAACACTAGTGTTCCTCAGAAAATTGCAAAGCTTGATTCTGATCATATATTAAAGCCAATCCAGGAGATGTACCCCTTGTTATAGATGGGACACTGCAATTGCAGCAGGCAGGCCAGCATCCAGTTTGTCAGCTGCAGACACTCTCTGGTCAGAAATTTCTTCAAAAGTGAATGTCATCTAACTGATTGAAGGGGTGAAAAAGGATCTGGTATTTTCTTCCTTTTTAAGTTGGTGCAGTCTCCACTATCTGAACTTGGCACAGACAAAATATCATAGAAGTGAGAGTCAATAGTATCAATTTTTAACAGTGTAGGAGCCTCAAGAACAAAAGACTCCTCTTCATCATCAGTTTGAGTATACTTGCCAGTGTTGGAGGAGTATCACCTTGAGGAATATCAAACTCCTTGTCATCAGTCAGATCATTTTGAACTCTAGTTTCTTGTCCAGATCTGTGTAAGAGAATTTTGAAAGCAAAGCTTCAAGATTGAAAGAAAGATGTATTCAGCTCTTCTTCAGCAGTCTTGGCACAGAGGATCTGTTGCACATTTTTGTGGTCTGGTTCATTTTCCATATTTTAATAATTGTAATTCAGTCCAAGCAAGTTTTTGTTTTTTGTTTTTTTTTGTTTGTTTGTTTTTATTTTTGGCCTTAGATCTTGATGACCTGAATGATGATCTCTGTGCTTGCAGCCGTTCTAGCCCAGGGCCTTTTATTTTATTTGTTTTAAGTAATCTCTGTGCCAAATGTGAGGCTCGAACTCATCACCCTGAGATCAGAAGTAACATGCTGTACCGACTGAGCCAGTGAGGCTGCCCCTAGGGCCCTACTTTTAAATATGAGCAGATAATCAAGGATCGCCAGGGTTCATGAGGAAAGCTTTTCATACAAGAGACCAAAAAAAATTTTTTTTTCAGAATTAAAAAGA
The DNA here is from genome assembly GCF_011764305.1 of Mustela putorius furo. Classification (NCBI taxonomy): domain Eukaryota; kingdom Metazoa; phylum Chordata; class Mammalia; order Carnivora; family Mustelidae; genus Mustela; species Mustela putorius. The sequence goes on along the minus strand of NW_025421987.1, from coordinate 104,805,464 downwards.
ATTTTTGAAAACTAGAGCATAATAGTAAGAAAAAACACCCCATAGAAGAAAGGAAATTGAAGTAGAGGAGAATATGGAAACAGGCTATAAAAAGATAAAAGGTCAGTTTGTGAGGTCAGCTTCATCTAAGAGAAGTGCCAGTGAGAACAGAGAGAAGAGTGAAGAAGAAATATTAGTGCAACAAGAAAAGTCCACAGGGTTGAAGAACATCATTTTGCAGATTGAGAGGCCCTTGGGTACTCAGGAAAATGGATGAAAATAAGTGCATACTCTCAAATCTGGGACTAGTCAGGAAAATGGAGATCATACCACCTATTATAACAGAATTTAATACAAAGAATTGTTTAGGGGCACCTGGGTGGCTCAGTGGGTTAAAGCCTCTGCCTTCAGCTCAGGTCATGGTCTCAGGGTCCTGGGATCGAGCCCCACATTGGGCTCTCTGCTCAGCAGGGAGCCTGCTTCCCTCTCTCTCTCTCATGTTCATCCATGTTATGAATTGAATTGTGTCACCCCAAAAAGATGTGTTGAAGTCCTAGCCCTTCAGTACCTCAGAATGTGACCTTATTTGGAAATAGAGTCTTTACAGAGGTAATCATGTTAAAATGAGGTCAGCAGGGTGTACCCTAATCCAATATGACTGGTATTCTTTCATAGTGGAGGAATTTAGACACAAATTTGGACACAGGCATAGAGAGAAGATGGCCATCTATAAGCCAAGGAATACCTGAGGCTACCAGAACTAGGAGAGAGTCCTGGAACAGATCCTTCCCTCGTGCCTTAGAGAGGGCATTGCCAGTGCCTTGATTTTGGACCTGTGGCTTCCATAACTGCGAGATGGATTTTCATGCTAAGCCAATGCAGTTTGTGTTTGTTAACAGCAGCCTTCAGAAACCAATACACTAGATAACTGAAGAAATGAAAAGCCAGTAAGGGAGCACTCAGGTAGTAGAGCTAGTAACTATAGGAAGTAATTATTACCCCATGGGGCTGGGAGAGCAAAGAAAAGATAATAGGATTATTTAGAAGCATGAAGAGTGGCCCCAAGGATCTGAAACTCAGACTTCTGCCTGCTCAGAAAGTAAAGGTATTTTAGGAGACCTGATGAGGCTGGTCTATGAATGGCAGGAAAAACACAAGCAAAAAATTGCTGTCTAGAGCCAGTTGCTGCCCCTGGAATCTTTGCTATTGCCAGGGAGAAAATTATTGGTCAATGGTTGATGCTTACCTGAAGGGATATCTCCCTGTTCCTTTCTTTAGTCTTCTGGTGTCTTTCTTTTTTTTTTTTTTTTTTTTTAAATATTTTATTTATTTATTTGACAGAGAGATCACAAGTCTTTCTTGTGGCCCTTAGATGATTCTCCAAGTCTAACAGGGAGTCAGCTAGCAAAGGAGAAATGTGATTTATAGGGCTCCAGCCCCCCAGTGTTACAAAGCAGAGTAGAGGAGTAGGTTTGAAGCCAGAGACAATAACTAACTAAATACCATAGACACTGAGGTTTGTTCTTCTGAAAATTTGAAATACATAAGACAAAGAAGATCTTGTAAACTTCCAGAGATGGAGGAAATGGGTCACATTACAGAGATTTGAGTGTTCTCAGCTACAGCCTCACAAGCCAGAAGATAGTGAGCAGTGCTCTCAAAATCTGAGGTAAAATAATTTCCAGGCTAGAATTCTTTTCCCAGCCAAATTTTTTATTTTCATTTTTTTAAGATTTTATTTATTTGAGACAGAGAAAGTGAGAGAAGGAGCAGAGGGAAAGGGAGAATTAGACTCCTTGCTGAGCAGGGACCCCGACATGGGGCTTGATCCTGGGTCTTGGGGTTCATGACTTGAGCCGAAGGCAGACGCTTAACTGACCGAGCCACCCAGGCACCTCTTAGCCAAATTTTTAAGCATAAGTTTAGAGGGCAGACATTTTCAGACATGCAAGGTCTCTAAAAATTTTTCTTCCTTACTTCCTTTTTTAGAAAGCTATTATGTGATGTGCTCCACCCACAAAAGGAAGGAGAAAACCTCCATAAAAGAGAAGGTGAAAGAAAGAGAAAACAGGAAATCGTGTCTAGAGAGACAGGCATTCCTAAGGTCATAGTAAAAAGGACTCACCAAATGCTGATTATCTGATAAAATAGCAGTGAGTCCAGATTTGAGCAGTGGGATGATGTTGCCAGTTTTAGGACATTGAAATAATAAAATATGTGATGTCTGTATATCCAGTTTAGGCAATTGGCAAAAAAAAAAAAAAAAAAAGGATTTGAATTAGTGGATATCTTTCATTTGCTTAGTTTTTTTATGTCGGCATTTTAGAACTTTGTCCTGGAATTATTTCTCTCTTTTAGTCTCTCACAGGTGATCTCGTTCAGTCCTCTGATTTTAAATAGTATCGATAGGGGGATGCTTCACAAATTATGTCTCTAAGAAAGATCTCTGTACCATTTTACATTCCCACCAACAGGGTACAGAGATTCTTAATTTCTTCAAATCTTTACCAGCCCTGGTTGTTTTTTCTCTCTTTCTGATAGTAGTCATTCTAATGGATGGATATAGAGTACTAACCCATCATGGTTTTTATTTGCATTTTCCTAATGATTAGTGATGCTAAGCATCATCTACTATCTACTATATTGTCCATTTGTATCTTTGGAGAAATGTCTATTTAAGTTCTTTGGTTTTTCATTGGGTGATTGTTGAGTCTTAACTGATTTTTAAATTTCTGCTGTTTTCTTCTTTCCTTTTGACTCATTCTTGATAGAGCAGGCAGAGAATTGTTTTCAAGATTTCTGTATTGGGGCGCCTGAGTGGCTCGGTGGGTTAAAGCCTCTGCCTTCAGGTCAGGTCATGATCCCAGGGTCCTGGGATCGAGCCCCGCATCTGGCTCTCTGCTCTGCGCCTGCTTCCTCTCTCTTCCTGCCTGCTTCTCTGCCTACTTGTGATCTGTCTGTCAAATAAATAAATAAAATCTTAAAAAAAAAAAAAACCCAAAAGATTTCTGTATTACTGATGGTATGCTAACAACCCTAATAAGCAACAAATCTTAATGGTTTAACACAATGGAAATTTGTAATGCTTTCTCACATTACAGCCCAGTGGATGTGTGTGATGGAGTAGGAGTTGGGATACCTCTGTTGCATGTAGTCGTTCAGGGACACAGGCTCTTCATTCTTTTTTTTTCCTTTTTTTTTTTTTTTAAGTGGGCTCCATGTCCAGTGTAGAGGCCAGCGTGGGGCTAGAACTTATAACCCTGAGATCAAAACCTGAACCAAGATCAAGAATGAGACACAAAACCAATTGAGCCACCCAGGTGCCCCTCCTCTGTCTTTTTTAAGTCATCATTTTTACCACCATGTGTTTTTTGGGGTTGTTTTGAAAAGAGATGATGGTACAAAAGAAGCTTTTAGACCCAGGCTGGAAGTGGCATGTATTGCCTTTACCCAACATTCCATTGGACAGAACTGAGTCACATGATCCCACCTAACTACATAGGAGGCTGGAAGATGTAGTATAGCCGTGTGCTAATGAAGGAGAGGAGGAAACAGACCTTATGGAGCACTAGCAGTCTCTCAGTGTTTACTGGATTAGAACACCCCTGCTTAAAACTCTTCAATGACTTTTTTTTTTTTTTAAATGCATGGAATAAAATTGGCCTGTGTGTTTCATCCTTACTTTGTATCACTTTCTCCTTTATTATTCTCAAGTCACATTAGACTAGGTCATTTCCCAAAACATGCCAAGATTTTTCCTTCCTAGAATGTATGTGTTGTGGTTTCCTTTGCTTGGACCACTCTAAATATTTACACGACCGTCTCCTTTTCATTTTAAAATGTCAGCTTAAAATCCATCTCTAACTCAAGTATCTAAAGTAGCTCTCCTTTTTCCTTTTTTTTTTTTTTGAAAGCACTGTTTATTACAAACTATAATTTTTTTATTTGAACATTTTCTTTGCTTTTGCTGTGTCCTATTCTCGAAGGCGGTGTCTCTTTCTCACTGTTCTTAGCACATGCCTGTCATTTTGTAAGTGTGTTGTATGAATGAAATACTATTTATTATATACAAACTGAAGTAGAGAGACTAGAGTGAATAATAACCAAGAGCTCTAATGGTAATTGAGTTGAACTGTTGAGGGTTTTGGTTTTAGTGGATGCAGTATCAGTGGAATACAAAAGAATGAACGAGGGACATTTCAAAGGAAAATCCAACACAAATTGCTGTGTGACTTAAGCAGGGAGACTTGGAGAATGAGATGATAGTAGTTTATAATGGACAGGGATTAATAAGGAGGTTAGCCATAAAAATGGATGATCTGTTGAGAGAGAGGGTACACATTGAGTACAGATGACTCAGGAGAAAAAAGAGGAGCCACAAATGGAGACCAGGAGGAGTGGATGGAGAGGAAGGAAGAGAACCAGTTGAGTATAGGCTTAAGGAAACCAGCAGAGTTTTAGAAAAGAGTGATGGTTAGCTTGACTGCTTCTAGTATGGCTATTCCTTGTGATATGTATTTGAAGATTCTGAAATGTTACCTTTCATGAAGGTTATAAAATGGTGATATTAATATCTTCTTCATAAGATTGTTGTGAGGATTAGTAACATACTATATTAAAAGCACTTAACATACTTCGTGTACTTTGTCCAGTAAAGTGAAGTGAAATAGAATGAGACAGTACAGTTAGGGATTAAGGAGGTATTAAGTTAGGCATTAAGGAGTTTGTGGTGGGAGAAAAGGTTTCTGGGCTTTTTTTTTTTTTTTTAATTTAAAGATTATTTATGTATTTATTTATTTGACAAAGAGAAATAATGAGGGAACACAAGCAGGGGGAGTGGGAGAGGGAGAAGCAGGCATCCCACCCAACAGAGAGCCTGATGTGGGTCTAGATCCCAGGACTCTGGGATCATGATCTGAGCCAAAGGCAGACACTTAATGACTGAGCCACCCAGGTGCCCAGACTTCTGGGCTTCTATAGCAACTTTTCTTTAGAGGTATGTTCTTTTTAAATGTTACAGTAAGTCAGAATTGTACTAAAAGCTTATATAGAGATAACATTAATGAATTTTTATTGAAGTATTTTTAGTAGGAATTTTCTGATCTGAAAGTATGCAGAATCATAGCAAAACAATGGCAGTTCATGGGGCACCTGGGTGGCTTAGTCCATTAACCGTCTGCCTTACAGCTCAGGTCATGATTCCGGGGTGCTGAGATTGAGCCCCATGTCTACTTCTCTACTGTCCCCCTCTGCTGGTGATCTCTTTCTCTTATTCTCTCTCTCTCTCTCTCAGATAAAATCTAAAAAAACCAAAACAACAACAACAAAAAAAACCAATGGCACTTCATCTGTTTATGCTACTTAACCATATCCTTCTACTGAATCATCTTCTGGAAGCATTTATAATGCATGTGCCCCTTTGAAAGTCATTGTCCTTTAAAATAGTTTTGAGTAGATTATTCTTTAACATTGAAGTGAAATAAGAATATATTTAAATTGGAAGCATAATTTAATATGTCAAATTGCATTAACACCAATGAAAGCATCTTTTTTAAGTCAGTGGAACTTCATTTGGGATAGTCTGGAGAAATTCCAGTTGCCACAGGCTTCTGTCTCCAGGTAAACAAGTATGAGAATCATTAGCACAAGGGAAAGTGGGAGCTTTCTTGCATTCCTTTTTATTCTTACCTTTTAAAATTCTTTTTGTTTAGGGAACTTTGGTGGGTTAGCTGAGTAGAGTTTGGTACTAGTTCATCTTATACAAGGTATTTATATACAAGATACTTATTTGTTCATATCTTATACCTCAGTCACTTTTTTTTCTAAATATCTATTATAATGGAAAAAATAAGTTATTATTGCCTTTCTCATGATCATTAGCAGTCTAAGAATAGAACTTTGGAATAAAGGATAAGGTAAAAAGTCAGATGGATAAGGAAAGAAGACACAAGGGGAGAGAAAAAGAAGTTGAGAGATGATTGGTGAAAAGAGCTACTTAAGTTTATCTTTCCCTTGTACCAGGCTTCAACTGGCAGTGAATTACAGTTTAAAAATGCTTTGTTACCAAAATGTCCATCGATAGATAAATGGATAAAGAAAATGTGGTGTGTGTGATATACACACACACCATGGAATATTATCCAGCCATAAAAAAGAAGGAAATCTTGCCATTTGTAATAATATTGATGGAGCTAGAGAGTATAATGCTAAGTGAAAAAAATTCAGAGAAAGACAAATACCGTATAATTTCCTTACATGTGGAATTTAAGAAACAAAATAAACCAGCAAAGGAAAAAAAATACACAAGCCAAGAAACAGACTCTTCCCTCTGGTGAACAAACTGATGTTTACTAGAGGGAAATTGCGGGGGGTGAGGGGGACGGGGAACGGGACAGGTGAAATAGGTGAAGGGAATTAAGGAGTACACTTGTAGTGATGAGCACTGGGTGATGTATGGAATTGTTGAACCACTGTATTGTATACCTGAAACTAATATTACTGTATGTTAACTGTACTGGAATTAAAATAAAATGAATTGCTTTGTCAGTAGCATATAGTTGGTGATTTTTAGGTTATTTGCTGCCTGGGAGAGACATTAATTCTGTGTTGTAAATTTAGAAATAATAATCGCTGAATTTATATCCATAGAACTGATGGTGGAATTTTTAGCATTAGGTAGGAGGGTAAGGGTGGGAAATACAACCATGTAGCATGTACCATACTAAGTATTTTAAGTATTCTTTAATTTTCATAGTCACCCTGTAGGAGGTGTTCCTAAAGCACAGAAAGGTTAAGTAACGTTAGCTCGTGTCACACAGATAATAAATGGGAGAGCAAGAATTTCATTTATTTATTTATTTATTTATTTATTCAAAGCAAGAATTTAAACTGGTCTTTCTTTCAAATCATTTTAAAGATTTTATTTATTTATTTGACAGAGAGAGACACAGCAAGAGAGGATACACCAGCAGGTAGAATGAGAGAGGGAGAACAGGCTTCCCGCTGAAGAAGGAGCCAGAGTCAGGGCTCGGTCCCAGAACCCTGGGGTCATGACTTGAGCTGAAGGCAGATGCTTAATGACTAAGCCACCCAGGCACCCTTAAACAGTGGTTTTCTATCCTTTCATAGTTATCTTTTATTCATCCCTTTGCTTTATTTTATAGTTCCATTCAGTCACTTGTTGGCTTAAAGAAAAAAAAAAGCTCTGTTGAGATATATTTCACATACTATACAGTTCACCCATTTAAAGTATATAATTCAGTGCCTTTCAGTATTTTTAGTTTTACAACTGTCATCACAATTTAGAACATTTATATCACCCCTAAAGAAACCCCATTCTTGTTAGTCATCAACCTTTAGCCCCTCTACTCCCAGCCCTCGGCAACCATTAATCTCCTTTCTGTCTCTCTGGGTTTGTTCATTATGGACATTTTACATAGATGAAATCCTACAATATGTAATCCTATAATATGTAGTTCTTTGTGATTGGCTTCTGTCCTTACCATATGTTTTTAAGGTTCATTTATGTTAAAGCATGTATCACTACTTCATTCCTTGTTACTGCTGAGTAATATTCCATTGTATGGGTATTCCACATTTTATTTATCCATTCATCAGTTGATGAACATTGGGTTCTCCCTTTTGACTGTTAAGATCTTAATACTGCTGTGAACATTTATGGGCTTTTTTTATTTTTGTGGTAAAATATACATAACATAAAATTGACCATTTTAACCATTTTAAAGTGCATAGTTCTTTGGCTTTAAGTATATTCACGCTGTTGTGCAAACCATCACCATCATTTATTTCCAAAACTTTTTCATCTTCCTCAAGTGAACTGTCCATTAAACACTAAGTTCCTATTTCATTCCTCCAGCCCCCCCGGCATCTGCCATTCTGTTTTCAGTCTCTCTGTATTTGACTACTCTAGGAACCTTACATAAATAGAATCATACAATATTTGTCCCTTTTTAATTGGCTTATTTAACTTAATGTGATGTCTTCACAGATATACATATGTTGCAACATGTAGTCAAAATTTCCTTCTTTTTTAAGGCTGGTAATATCCTGCTGATTGTATATATATACATTTTATTTACCCATACATCTGTTGGTGGACAGTTGGTTGCTTCTGCTTTTTTGCTGTTGTGAATGATGGTGTTCTGAATATGCATGTATAAATATCTACTCAAGACCCTGCCTTTTTTTTTTTTTTTTTTTGCTAGATCATATGATAATTCTGTTTTGATTTTGGGGGGAAAGGCTAAACTGTTTTCCACAGTGGCTGCACCATTTTACATTCCTACCACCAGTACACAAGGGTTCTAATTTCCTTAGGTCCTCTAATACTTACTTTGTTTTGATAATAATTGTCCTAATGTGTATGAGGTGTTATCTCATTGTGGTTTTGATTTGCATTTCCTAAATATGATTAGTGATGTTGAACACCTTATTTGTGTTTACTGGTCATTTGTGTAATCTTGTTTTTATTGAGTTGTCAGAGTTCTTTATATATTCTGGATATCAATCCCCCATCAGATATATGACTTGCAAATATTATTTCCCATTCTACAATAGTGTCTTTTTAAGTTATTTTTGTATGTAGTGTAAGGTAAGGGTTCAACTTCATTGTATAAATTTTTATGTAAAAATATGTTTTCATGTATCTTAGTTGTATAACTAGGAGTGGAATGCCTGGGCTATGGGGTAACTTACGTTTAAACTTTGAGGAACTGCTGAATTGCTTTCCAAAGTGGCTCTATCATTTTACATTCAACCAGCAGTGTATGAGGGTTCCGGTTTCTCTATTGCTTTTGAAATCCAGACCACATTAGCTTCTGACTGGCTTATTTCAAAATTTCCTTGGCTGGCCTCTTTGGTGATAATCTCACAACTCTTCTGTCCTCTCACCAGTTCTTAATGGTGTTCATTGTATCATAAGAGATTCGAGATGGAAGGAACTAGAATCATGGAAGTTAAACCATTCATTTTTCAGTTGATAAATAAAATTTGAGGAAGAGATTTGACCCCTCTCTTCCTCAAATAGAGTGACATTGTCAACACTAGATACCATACTATGAATATAGCTTTCATTTTATTAAATCATCGTGTTCCCCATTTATGTGTCTAAAACACTTTTCCTGTGGTTAACTAGGTCTCCTCCCCATCATCTACCCTACATTAGTCTAAAAGCAAGGAGTTGTGTGCAGGTAATTTATTTGGCAGGTGATCCAAGGGAACAAGAATTGGGACCAGAATAAATGAAACAGGAAAAAAAGAAAAGCCAGTACAAGAATGTGTATTATTGAGTTACTCACTGCTGTGGCAACTAAGGCTCAATCCTAGTGGGAACTCCTGAGGATCTAGATGCTCCTCCAGTTGTCTACTTGTGGATGGACAGGAGAAACTATTACTGCTCTTGTTCTCCATCACTTCACAGTTGTGCTAGTGGTGCATAGATTCTTTCGCCTTCCCTTTACCACTTAGGACTCCACACAAGAGCCAGACAAGTGGGTTGGTTCCCCATGGTGTCTTACTTTGTGGCTTCAAAAAAGCACAGGGCAGAAAGCAAATGAATCACAGTGAATTCTGTGGGGGGTGGGGTAGTTGAAACTTGACCAGAAGCATTAGCTTTAGCTTATGACAAGTGTGATGCTCAGAATAATGATGTCTCAAAGATCCTAATCCTCTGAACCTGTTAGTATGTTACCTTGCATCACAAAAGGGATTTTGTAGATAGTAAGATTTTCCTGGGTTCTCTGAGTGGTCCCCCTTGTAATCACAAAGAACTTTATTTTATAAGAGGTAGGCAAGAATGTCAGTCCAAGAAAGAGATATGATAATGGAAGCAGAGGTCTTGATACGGCAGGGGCCAAGGGATAGGAGCAGCCTCTAGAGGTTGGAATGATAAGGAATGGATTTTCCTCTGGAGCTCCCAAAAGAATGCAGGCTTTGATTTTAGTTCTATAAAACGTGTTTTGAAATTCTTATCTCTAGAACTTTAAGATAACAGATTTGTGTTGTTCTAAGCCTCTAAATATGTGTCAATTTGTTACCCAGCAGTAGGAAACTACTGTTAAAGCTAGCATCAAAGGACAGATGGACAGCATGAGGATGGAGTATAAGAGATTTCTGATAGAATCTACCTCTTGCTGTTGGCCTTGCCTTTGATTCTAGCTTTATTAGTCTCCTACTGCTGTTTAGCAAATTACTACAAATCTACTTCTTTCTCTGCTCAGATCTGCTTGGACCCCACAGTAATCCATCATTGAGTCACTGCCGGCTCTTCCACAGAAATAAGGGTTAGTGGTGCATGCTAGTGCTACCTGCTGCTGCAACTGATTTGAAGCAGTAATAAAGACTCATTTCCTTCTTTCACCAACCATTCTAGATTTCCCTTATGCTAGGCCAGCAGTGCAGCTGCTTTAGGTTGCTTGTGACTTCTAGACTTTCATTTTTAAGGGATTTGAGCCCTTAGTTCCCTTGCCCTTTTTGGGCCATGGTTGCTGCAATTTCCTGTTCGTTGTAGTTCCAAGCATGGAAACACCCTAAATTCCAGACAGACTTCTTCCTACCCCAGGTGTGTACCACCAGCTTAAATTAGAAAACAGAAAAACTTTGCTCCTCTACAGGTCCAGTCTTACCCTCTTTCAGTTATTGATGTTACAGAAATACATTTTTAAATACTCATTTGTCCAAACATATAGACTAGTAATTGTGTGGTTTTTTAAAAGACTTTATTTATTTGTTTACTGATTTGAGAGTGAGTGTGTGTATGTGCAAGTGGGTTGGGGGTGAGCAGAGGGAGAGGGACAAATAGACTCTGTGCCTAGTGTGAAGCCTGTTGCAGGGCTTGATCTCAGAGTCCTGAGATCATGACCTGAGCCAAAATTAAGAGCCTGATTGCTCAGTCACCTGAGCCATCAAGGCTACACAGGCCACCCAGTAATTGCTATTTTTAATACATTAGTCTCTTACATTGTATAGAAAGCAAAGTGTGTACAATAATAGTCATTTTAGACTAATAAGTGTTTTTAAAAGTTGTTTATTAGTGTTTTAAGTCATATAGAGAACAAAAAAACAGAGTTACAAACTGAATTTTCGGTAATTCCATCTTTTATACTCATGTGTTTACCTTTATTGAGATCTTTATTTCTTAATATGATTTTGAATTATTGTCTAGTATCCTTTCATTTCAACTCAGGAAGTACTTCCTTTACATATTTTGCAGTGCAGGTCTGGTAGTAACAAACTTCCTCTGCTTGTCTGGGAATGTCTTAATTTCTTCCCTCACTTTTGAAGTCCAGTTTTATTGAAAATTGGGTTTTAGGTGACTGTTTTCTTCTTCCAGTATTTTGAATATGTCAACCTATAGGTGACCTTGAACAACATAGTTTTGAATTATGTGTGTCAGCTTATATGCAGATATTTTTATAGTACAGTACTGTAAATGTATTTTCTCTTCCTTATTTTATTTATTTATTTATTTAAGAACGAGAGAGTGGGGTAAGAGCAGAGGAAGAGGGAGAGAGAGAATCATAAGCTGGTGTGGAGCCTGGCACAAGAGTTCCAACTCACAAGCCCGAGATCATGACCTAAGACAAAATCAAGAGTCGGATGTTTAACAGACTCAGGCCCCTAGGCGCCTTGCCCTCCCTTATGATTTTTTAAAATAACATTTTCTTTCATCTAGTTTAGTTTATTTTAAGAATATGGTATGTAATATACAAACTATGTGTTAATCAACTGTTACTGATAGGCTTCTGATCAGGAGTAAACTGTTAGTTGTTAAGTTTTGGGGGTGTCAGAAGTTGTACATGGGCTTTTGACTGTGTAGGGATCAGGGCCCCAATCCCTGAGTTGTTCAAGGGTCCACTGGACTGTCTTCTGTCCTCCAATTTCTCTTCTTTCTTTCTTTCTTTCTTTTTTTTTTTTTTAAGATTTTATTTACTTATTTGACAGAGAGAGATACAGCGAGAGGGAACACAAGCAGGGAGAGTGAGAGAGGGAGAAGCAGGCTTCCCACTTGATCCCAGGACCCTGGGATCATGACTTGAGCTGAAGGCAGACACTTAACAACTGACCCACCTAGGTGCCCCTATCCTCTAATTTCTAATGAGAAATTTCTTGGTGATCTTATTGAGGATCCCTTGTGTGTAATGATTCACTTTACTCTTGTTGCTTTCAGGATTCTCTTTGTCTTTCTGTGTTTTCATTTATAGTTTATCTCAGTATAGATTTCTGAGTTTATCCTGCTTGGAGTTTGTTGAGCTTCTTTGATTTTTTTTTTTTTTTTTTTTTAAATAAAACTCAGGCTCACAGCCAGAGATCTAGAGTCCCATGCTCCACTGACCTTGCCAACCAGGTGCCCCTAGCTTCTTGGATGTTTAAATGCCTGTACTTCATCAGATTTGGGATTTAGCCATGATTCTTCAAATAATCTCTTTGGCCCTTTAGTCTCCCTCTTTTCCTTCTCAGACTCCCACAAGGCATCTGCTGGTTCTTTTCTTAGTATCCCACAGATCCTATTCTCTGTTTACTTTTTTTAAGTCATTTTCTTTGTGTTCTTCAGGCTCGATAATTTCAGTTGCCCTGTCTCCATGCTGATTCCCTCTTTTACCTGTTCAAATCTGCCTTTAAATCCCTCTGATGAATTTTTCATTTTTGTCATTGTACCTTTCAGCTGGAGAATTTTTTAGGTTTTCTATTTCTGCAGATACTACTATTCTGTTCATACATCATTTTCTTTACTTTCTCCACATCTTTCTTTAGTTATTTGAGTATCTTTAAGATATTTGTTTTAAAGTCTTTGTTTAGTGGGTTTGTTAGCTCTTCTTTCTCCAGGATGGTTACTGTTGGTTTTTCCCTTTGAATGGGCCACACAGTCCTGTTTCTTTGTAATCCTGTGTGTGTGTGTGTGTGTGTGTGTGTGTGTCTTTGTTTCTGTCTTTGGTTTTGAAAACTGCATACTTGAATCTAATAATACGATAAATCTGAAAATCAGATTGTCCTTCTGCCGCAGGTTTTGCTGGGTTTTTGTTTTTATTGTCTTGGCTGTCTCTTTGCCAGGAATCACTTTGAGGTATAAGCTTTCCTCAGCTCTTCACTGAGCTTGTGCCTTTTTCTGGATATGTGTTGTGTTGATTTTCTTAATCCCCTTATTACTAGTCCTTTATTATCTAGCTCCTGAAAGGAGAAATTTAAAAAAGACACCAGCTCTTTAGGTTTCCCTCAGCCTGAGGGATGGGGGGGGCTTACATAATGTGTGTGTGTGTGTGTGTGTGTACACACATCAGTGACTGCCTCTTTGTCAGCACCTCAGTGATCAGATGCATCATGCAGCTGTCAGTACATAGATCCCTGATATTTTCATGACAGGATTCTTACTCTCACCTTAACTCCTGCAAGCCACTCTTCAAACTAATGTACAGCTACCTGGCATGTGCCTGGGGAGTGGAAGATGTGTAGCCCTTGCTGAGTTAAGAGCTGAAATTAACTAAAATTTATAGTCCAAGACTTCTCTGGAAGTTTCAAGCCTTGGAGTAGACTCCAGAGTTCTGAAATAGTTCAGTCAGACAGATTCTGCAAGTACAGTTGTTGTCTAGGTGAAGAGACAGATTCTTAGTGCTTCCTACTCCACCATTTCCCAGAATCTCATAACTTTACGAAAGATTCATTATAGTTTTGAAGACTTCTTAATCTTTTTCCCATTATTTTCCAGATTAAACCTCAAAGCAAATACGTTTGAGACCTTTTACTTCGTTTTCAAGTTTAGATAGCAAATACTTGAAGGAGGGATTCTTGTTTCTGATCCCTTTTTTTTTTTTTTCTCCCTAAGAAGAAAACTAAATGCTTCCAACTTGAAGACTGGAAGAGTGTGAGACTGGAAATGGAGAGACCCCTTAAGAGGCAGTTGCTTCCGTTACTACTACTAAGGCAGTGGTAGTGAGAATGGAGATACATGGATTCATTTGAGTCCTATGAAGGAGGTGAAAAGGACATGACTTGAAATGATGGGATTGACTGAGTAGACGTTCATTAATCCAGATAACTGTATTAATTAATGGTAATAGTGTTTTCTAAATTATAGAATACAGAAGCAGAAACTCCTAAGGGAAATGTAGTTAAGTGTGAGGTGCCTGTGAGATGGATAAGTACAGTACTTCAGAAAGCATTTTCATACCTAGGAATTTTAAGTAATAGTGTACTGGTTCCTGGTAACTCCCGTGGGTCCTATTGCATGCATAAGCCAAAAGGTAACAGGAAGTCAATAACATGGAGGGTAAGAGGGGGAAATAGATTTAAGCATAGCAGTTAAGGTGAAAAATAACTCCAATGTTATGATTAATTGCATATTAAATATGTCTGAGAGTTCAGGTTACCACAAGTTTAGCATATATATGTTAGGAGAATATGGTTGCTGAGTAATGATATAATCTAAGCCTTATTTATACTGTATGGCATAGGGAAATGATAGTTCCACTGTCCCCTATGCTTTGTGTTTTCTTTTGGAAATATGTACAACTTGGAGCAACACTTTTAAGAGATACAGTAATTAGAGTCTATTAAAGAGTAACAACTGGAACAGCAAAGGATTAAGATGATGAAAAAAATCAGAAAACACAGTACAAATCTGGTTTTATTTAGTCCAGATAATTTGAGGAGATATTTTTAATTTTGATTGTAGTTTTGATGTAACTCAAGAGACTTTCTTGATATAATCTGATTCAGTTCTCTCATTTTACAAATAAGAAAATAGAGTTTTAGTTAATATGACATTCCCTGACTCAGAGTTAATAGCAAGGCAGTTTAATGGCAATCCCAGTTTGTTAAGCATATTTTATCTATTGGAACAGTAAAGCAGGGCTGGGACTAGAGTGAGACAGCAAGTTGCCTAGGGTACAAAATTGAAGGAGGTTGTCATTCTTAGATGCAGACCCTGCACTTGCAAGATCTTTATTTATCAGAGTAATATTTGAAGATGGTTTAAAATGTCAGATAGTTACAGGAGATACCTCCTAGCCCTGCAAATTAAGGATAGCCTGAGGAAGCTAGATGGAGTGATGATGGTGGAAGAGAATTATCCCTCAAGACCTAGCCCTCCGTGTATGGTAATCTGGCAGTTGGCAAGTACCTGTGAAGCATTACTTCACTTTTTGTGAGAACAGTGTGGGGTGCTCTATCTTTAGGCCAGGATTGGTTCCTGTACTCTTTTCTTTTTTTTTTCCCCCTTCAATCAGATCTCAGAGGCTTTAGTTTCCTCTGTGCCCTTTTTTTTTTTTTAAGATTTTATTTATTTATTTATTTATTTGACAGAGAGAGAGAGAGAGATCATAAGTAGGCAGAGAGGCAGGCAGAGAGAGAGGGGGAAGCAGGCTCCCTGCTGAGGGGAGAGCCTGATGTGGGCCTCAATCCCTGGGATCATGAACTGAGCTGAAGGCAGAGGCCCAACCCACTGAGCCAGCCAGGCGCCCTCCTATGTGCTTTTAAAGCTGTTTTCATCCACAGCCTCTTGGGGGTTCTCTCAGCTTGGCTGGCGAGTTAGACAATCTAGACATAACTCTCATTCCTTTGCCTTTACAGCTCACACAGCCAAATAATGGAAACAATTTGGAGGTTAATAGTAGCAAAGACAGAGATTAACCCAAAAACCCAAATCTGCTTTTACTGTCATGACCTTTTTTTCTAGTTTCTGACTTCCATTTCGGTTTTGAGAGTACAGTTACCTAGTTGAGCTGCATTCTCCTTAAGTAAAGGACATGTTTATTTATGAGGGTATTTACCCCCAGCACTTAGGGGTTAGAGGTTGTCTAGGCTAAATAAAACCCTCCATGTGTCAGGAGGATAATTTGTATTTCCCAGAACTTAAATGGATGACACATGAAGTATACAAGATGTCCTCCGAATATTAGTGGTTTCCTTTTTTGGCATTACCCTGTAAGGAGAATAAAACCAGAAAGTCCAGCCTTTGTCTTAGAACTAATGGGTATAAAGTTGTGCTGCCTATCTGGAATTGTCCTTTTTATACCTGGTGCCTACCTTGCCTCCTTAGGACCATTATATTATTTGTTCTTTAGGCCTTTGGAGTTCAAGACAGGACATTTGTTTTTATATTACAATTTAAAATAGGTGGATTCTGGGAACTAAGAGTTTATAAAGTAAAAAAATGGGTGGTTTTATTGGCTCAATCAGAGGTAGCTAAACATATATAAAAAGTAGCAGTATATTGGATCTAGTTTACAGATGCAGTTGGCATGCTGATGGGAGCAGAATAAGTTGAAGTCAGCATTACAGATGAAGTTGTATTAGCAAGAAATAGAACTTTTCCCACTAGCCTCTAAGCTCTGTCAGGACAGATACAGCTTTGTAAGCTGGTTAGCTCATACTCTGCCTCGTACACAGTAGGGCCCAAAGATAAATAATAAATAAGTTGAAAGCTTGGTAAAATCAGTTATTTTGTTGTTTATAAGCTCCACATAGTGTTCAGTTTGGCTACATTAAACCCGTTCCAGAGTTTAACCACATACACACAGTTGTTAAATTTGGAAATATCTTTACTTGCTAGTATTTGGGTTTCCTCAATATCCATCATTTTTTTATCATTGTTTTCACATTTTTCTTATATGTGAAGTCTTTCTTTTAGAGTTCTCTTTTTTTTTTTTTTTTTTTTTACATTCATTCAGCAAATATTTATTGAACACAAAGTAGATGTGAGGTACTGTGAGAGACACTTTCAGAAAGTGGTTGTTTTTCTGTTTCCAGAATTGCTGTTGTTCTTCTCTTCGATCTGCTGTTGGATTTTCAGGTGTTTGCAATCTTCAGATAAGCTTTCTAGCTGATCTCCGGCTAGCTGAAGTAGTCTCAGCCTGCTACTTCTCAGCCATCTTGACTCCTCCCTCTTTTTTCTTTTAAATTTGTTACTCTAGGGGTGTCTGGCTGACTGAGTTGGAAGAGCTTGCAACTCTTGGATTTGAGTTGGGGCCCCATGTTGGGTATAGAGATTACTTAAATAAACTTCAAAAAAAATAAATTTGATACTGTCTGTTCAGGTGCCTGTTATCATATATTGACCCTATTTGTTTGTTTTAACAGAAAAGTAATTTTAGTTTATGAAATGAAATATCCCGAGATAGGTTCTGGGTTGACGAAAATTAGATTTGGAGGCTGAAAAAATGGACTCCCATCTCTGTGGCCCTCTCACCGTCCAGGTTCTATATGGTGCCATTTACTTAGCTCTCAGGTTTAAGTCTTTTGGGGAAAGAGTAAGTACCTTTCCAATAACCCCTGTATGCATCCCAGGAGTCTTTCTGAATGAACCACTTGAGTTTTAAGCCCATTCGTCGCTAGTCACAAGAATTAAGGGAATTTAATATTATTGGCCATGTGTGAATTGCATAAACTACTCCTGAATTCTTGGAACTCCACCTCAAGAATGTCAAAATAGAATTAGGATTGGGGATGAAGGGGATAGTTTCTGAAGAGAAAGTTGAGGTACTGTTATGAAAAGAAGGGAAAATGGATACTGGTATAGCTTAAAAGTCAGCTAGCTATTTTAACATTTTGATTGACTTAGTTTTGATTTTCAAGGGATCAGTGAGGTTTTCCAAATTAATTTTTTGAATTATCAAAGTAATACTTGAAATTCGATTAAAGTTTCAAATAGTGCTAAAAGGCCTAATAACAAAAACAGCAGTTCTTTGCTTTCCTTTTTCTACCCCCTTGCCTCAAGAAGTAATCACTAAACTTTTTGTACAATATTGTGAATGTACTTAATGCCGCTGAATTCGACACTAAAAATGGTTCAGATGGTAAATTTTATTTGTATTCTATTAGTTAGATAGGACTGCCATGACAAACTATCATGGACTGGGTGGCTTAACAGAAATTTATTGTCTCAAAATTGTGGTTGCTGGAGTCTAAGGTCAAGTTGTCATCAAGGTTGGTTTCTTCTGAGGGCCTCTGTCTTTGACATAATATAGATGGTTGTCTTCTCCCAGGATCTTCATATGGTCTTCCCACAGAGTGTGTCTGTGTTCTAATCACCTTTTCTTACAAAGACACTAATCGTACTGGGTTAGGGCCTACCCTGATGACTTCATTTTATTTAATTACCTCCTTAAAGACAGAGTCACGTTCTGAGGTACTAGAGGATAGATGTCAGCATCTGAATTTTGTAGGGGAAAAAATTCAGACCATATTATGTACCACAGTTGTAAAAATAATACATTAAAAACGAACTACAGAGACACCTGGGTGGCCCAGTTGGTTAAATGTCTGCCTTCAGCTCAAATCATGATCCCAGGGCCCTGGGATTGAGTCCTGCATTGGGCTCCCTGCTCAGCAGGGAGTCTGCTTCTTCCTCTTTCTCTGCCACTCTACCTGCTCATTCAATTTGCTTTCACTCTCAAATAAATAAAATCTTTAAGAAAAAAAAAATGAGTACAGTCAATCATCCACCCATTCGTGTTTAGGTGACTAGTAGTACAATAAGGATTAAATCAGTTAATGGTTTACAGTTGTGGTATTAATTATGACGTTAAATTCTTCATTATTTTATTTTTTCATAGATGGTTTATACCATAATTGCTCATCATTTAGCAGTTTTAGCAATAGTATTATATTCTTTTTACATTAGTAATAACATATGGCTGCTTCTTTAGATTATATAAAATGTAATATTCTTCAGATTATAGAATGGTAGTATGTTCCTTTTTTTAAAAGATTTTATTTATTTGACTGACAGAGATCACAAGTAGGCAGAGAGGCAAGCAGAGGGAGAAGGGGAAGCAGGCTCCCTGCTAAGCAGAGATCCGGATGCCGGGCTCAGTCCCAGGACCCTGAGCTGAAGGCAGAATTTTAACCTGAATTTTGACCTGAATTTTGACCTGAGCCACCCAGGCGCCCCTAGAACGGTGATAATGTTCTTAAGGTGATCTTGGTACAGATTATTGTAATTCAGAGTACTAAGTAAAATTTTGTGATACCTGACGAAATAATCATATAGGGAGTAATGCTTTATGTATTGTAGGGCATTAATTAAATAAGTTGTTGAGAAATAGAATTACAGTTGATATTTTTTGAAGATTTATTTTAGGGGGGAGGGGCAGAAGGAGAGAGAATCCTGAAGCAGACTCCCCACTGCGCAGGGAGCCCTGTAAGGGGCTCAAACCCAGGATGCTAAGATTATGACCAGAGCTGATATCAAGAGCCAGCCACTTAACCAACTTAGCCACGGGCCCCTGCAGTTGATATTTTTTGAGATCATGTTTTGCTTGATACGTCTTTCTTTACTTTCAGGCCTTCACTGTATGTCCTCCTAGTCTATAACTACTCAGTAAACATTTTGTCAAATGAATAAATGATTAATTTTGATAATGCACGGGACTTTTGCCTGTGTTGTATTTTGTGTTTGCTTATATTGGATTTTCCAAAGGCTATTTCTAAAAATAAATAGAATAAGGGGGTGTTTTATTTGACCTATTCTTTAAAAAAACAAAAAAGGCTTGGGATGCCTGGGTGGCTCAGTTGGTTAAGCCACTGCCTTCAGCTTGGGTCATGATCCCCAGGGTCCTGGGATGGAGTTCTGCATCTGGCTTTTTGCTCAGTGGGGTGCCTCCTTCTCTCCCCGCCTCTGCCTGCCTGCCATTCTGCTTGTTATGGGTGCGTGCTCTCGTGCGTGTTCTCTCTCTGACAAATAAATAAATAAAATCTTTAAAAAAACAAAAACAAAAACTTGATTTTTTAAAAAAAGATTTTATTTATTTATTTGACAGACAGAGATCACACATAGGCAGAGAAGCAGGCAAAGAGAGATGGAGAAGCAGGCTCCCTGCTGAGCAGAGAGCCTGATGTGGAACTTGATCCTGACCTGAGCCAAAGGCAGAGGCTTTAATCCACTGAGCCACCCAGGCGCCCCTTGATTTTTTTTTTTTTTTAAGATTTTATTTATTTATTTGACACAGAGATTACAAGTAGGCAGAGAGGCAGGCAGAGAGAGGGGGAGGGGAAGCAGGCTCCTCACGGAGCAGGGAGCCCGATGGGGGGCTCGATCCCATGATCCTGGGATCATGACCTGATCAGGGCAGAGGCTTAATCCACTGAGCCACCCAGGCGCCCTGCAAAAAAGGCTTGATTTCTTAAGGAGTCTTTATTTCAGACTAGTCTATAATTTTTTATTTTCCCCATGATGGGATTCTTACCCATTTTTTTTCATTCTCAGAGTGTTTAACAATTAAAATTACTTACAAGATACTAAGGTTTAAAACATTGAATAGAATAAAATCTTATGAATTGCCTTGTCTTTTTTGAGTTACTTACAGCACATAGAAGTTAGTTATTTGGGGATATTTTCCCCCCTTCATTGTTTACCTAAAGATCTGTAACCCAACCAAACTTCCGGAGTTAGTCACTTGGGTATTGTCACTCTGCTGATTTTTATCAGAAACAGGAAATTGTCAGGTTATGTGTTAAACAATAAAAGAATCTAAAATTGCATTTGTTTTAGCATGAGAGATTTCTCTTTAGAATTTTTTTCTATTACTAGCTGGTTCCTTCCTTTTCCAGTGTAACAACTGGCTTGCCCAAAATGGTCATATTTATTATGGCCTATACACACAGCAAACTATATCTTTCCTCATAGTTTACATATCATACACAATATGGTTTGGTAAAATGATACGACAAACTTAGTGTCATTTAATATATAGATATGCTGAATGGATTTGTAAAAGTTGGTTGGGGAAGAATGTGTTTTTAGGTGTTTGACCTGATACTATTTCTATATTTAGGTTAGCAGTTCTCTAGAGATTCTTAAAATACCTTTTAAGGAGTCTACAAGACTAGACTATTTCCATTATACTGAGATATTCATTTCCATTTTCACACTAGAGTTTCCAGAGGCTGTATGAATGCACTGGTGTTTTTATAATAAGATGTCAACATTTGAAGATCTGCAAAACTTAGTGAATATTTATTGCATGATGATACAGAATCATATGTGAGTATAAACAGGTCCATTTAAACTATAAGACTGAGCAGTGAATATTTTCTGCTATGTATTTTAGTTTACATTCAGTAAGATTGACACTTTTTGGGAGTGTGATTGAGATTTGACACAGTTATGTAATCACTACCACAATCTAAATTCAGAACAGTTCTTCACTCCTCATGCTTTGTAGTCCAGAATGTCATACGTAGCCTTTTGAATCTGGTTCAGTGAGATCATATATGGTTAATGTGTGTTAAACTTTATAAGAAGCTGTTAAACGTTACCCTTAGTAACTATATAAAACCGTAGCTATATTGTTTTGCATCTCCACAAGCAGTGTTAGAGTTCCCCATTGCTTTGCATCCTCACTGGTACCTGGTACTGTTTGTGTTTCCTCTCTCTCCCCCTTTACCTCTTTCCCCTCCCTCCCTTCCCCACTTTTTTACTACCTCTCATCTTTTGAAGCCATTTAATTCACTGTGTTGTGATATCGTTTTGTGGTTTTAATTTGCATTTCTTTAATGACTAATGATGTTGAAGATCTTCACATGTGCTTGTATATCATCCTTGTGCAGTATCCCCTCTTTCCAAAAGTTCGTATTATGCCACTTAAGACCTATGCTAGTATGGTAATGACCTTTTTTTACCGGGCGGGGTGGGGGTGGCGGGGAGTGAAAATCCTCTTCAGATTTTTTTTTTGTTTGGTGAAAATAGGTACTAATTTAGGTCTTTAAAAAGTAAAGTGGTGTGACTTGAACTTTCAGAAAGCAGGGGATACCTTCACTTCATCTTATTTTGGCTTCTGAAAGGTTTCGTAGGAATGCTCTGCTTGGAGATAGTGGGATAAACCTCTGTCATCTTTGGTGAAGTATCTGTTCAAGTGTGTGACCATTTAAAAATGTTAAATATTTAAATATTTTTGTTCCATGGCTTTTCTGGGCACAGCCTGAGGCAGTGATTTCTAGGGTGGAATAATACACCAGTGGCTCTGTTGGCCTGCCCTCCACAGCTTTGCAGTGGGAGTCATCCAGGCTGTTGAAAGCTACGTGATGACCTCCTCTTCTGAAATGGGAGAAACAGGCTTAATGATCTCTGAGTCACCTTTTGGATCCCTCTTCCCTTGTCTTGAAGAATATCTTGTGTTTGCAGTGGAGTAGCTTTCTGGTTTCATCCTATACAATCAAGAAAACTTGACAATCTTTCTTAATTCCTTCTTGTCTCCTTCCAGTTCAGATTGGCTGCTTCTTGCTGGGGTGGCTGATTAAATCTCATGTTCACCCTTACTCTTTTCTATGAAAGGATCCATTGTCTCTTATTACACTCCTAGTGTTTGATTCTGAATGTGTTTCTTATTTCTTTGCACTACAGCAGACTGAGAATTTCCTACCTTTTAAATTAACTTCTTTTTGATGAACATTTCCATCTTTAAGGTATTTTTTCCATGTTTACTATAAGCATTCAAGAGAAGCCAAGCCACAGTTTCAACACTTTGCTTAGAAATGGCCTCAGATACCCAATTTCATCCTCACAGATTCTGAGCTTCCACAAAACACTAGGACATGACTGTGGTTCAGCCAAGTGCCTTGCCATCTTATAACAAGGATCACCTTTCCAGTAGCATGCACCTCATTTCTGTCTGAGACATTATCAGATTGGCTTTTATTATTATTAAAAAGCAAAATTCAGCTGAGCAAATTTAAAGATTTATTGGCTTTATTTAATGATTCATAAATTGGACAGTATCTCATTTAGCAGATAAAAGGGGTTACAGAGAGCTATACAGAATTAAAGGCTTTTATAGGAAAAGGAAGTTTCTAGCAAAGAGTGGATTGTTTCAGATAATGTCACCTTCTTAGGGAGAATGGAAGAGTCTGTTGAGTGGATTACTTTAATTGGTGCTGACCAGTTAATTCCAGATTGACTGGTTAAAGGTTACATTTCTGGGAGAGACTGAAACTGCAGTTAGGTTAGGGATTGAGTCTTACTCTTGGTTTGTTGATGTGGTGCTTAGCATGAGCAACTGCAGTTTGGGCCTATAGTCTCTTTTTTAACGTTGTCTGTATTTCAGCCAACATTATTTTGTTCATGACCACTTAGGTATTCTCTTAAGAGGGTTGAGGCTTGGTGCACCTGGGTGTGGCTCAGTTAGTTAAGCATCTGACTGCCGCTCAGGTCAGGGTCCTGGAATAGAGCCAGGCTCCATGCTCAGGTGTGTGCATTTTCTCTCTCTCAAATAAAGTCTTAAAAAAAAAATTAAAAAAAGAGGATTGAGGTTTTCCTTACAGCTCTCCACTTCTGACCCTTCAGAATAATTTGCCCTTAACATCTATTCATGGCACTGTAGAATTTTTCTAGCATGTACCTCCAGGTTCTGCTCATTATCCAGTTGAAAGTCACTCCCACATTTTTTAGGTATCCCTTAGCAACCACAGCCTCAATTCTTGGTACCAGTTTTTTGTCTTAATATATTTGGGCTGCTATTGTAAGGGCCTGTTTAGCCAGAGCGGCCCTACCTCAGTTGGACAGCCATTTTGTTGTTTATGCAGTAAAACTTAAATTGACCCTGTTATCCCCCACGCCCCCCACACTAGTTGAACTTATTTAAAAGCAAGACCGGGAAACCAGTCCCAGGACAGAGCCCAGATACAGGGGTGGGTCAGGTCAGGTCGAGATAACAGCCCAAATGTAGGGATGAGTCGAATGTAGGGATGAGTCGGGTCAGGTGGAGACATCCAATCAGTAAAGCGCGCATACTGTCTCCCTAGCTACCATGAAGTGTGGGCCCCGCCTTTTTGGGGCGGGGGCAGTTCTCACCAAGGTGATAGGCTAGTGCGAATGTCTGCTATGGGGTGAATTGTAGTTCAGTTGGCCACCTGTGTGTGGCCAGGCTCAACCACACGGCCTTTGCTCTATAAAAGTTAGTCTGTGAGGCAGGGAGGGGGTGTGGTCGTCCTCTCTGTAAGGGGGGCCCCGACCGGTGGGTTTGATTCTTGATGCTTGGCGTGAAATAAAGCTTTGCTCGACCCTCCGCTTTGTATCAGTCTCGCTCCTTTGACCATGGACCCAACATTGGGGACCCAACACTATAACAAAATACCATAGGCTGGGTGGCTTATAACAGTAGAAACTTAACTTCTCATAGGTCTGGAAGCTGGAAGTCTGTGATTAGGGTGCCAGCATGGTTAGGGGAGTCCTCCCTCCTCCATGTTGTAGGCTTCTTGTATCCTCACCTGGTGGAAGGGGCTGGGGAAGTACTAATCTCATTCATCAGAGCTCCAGCCCTTGGGACTAATGAGCTACCAAAGGCCCTGCTTCATCTTATGGGAGTTAAGATTTCAACATTAATTTTGGGAAGACCAAACGTTCAGACCATAACAATAGTATTTTCTTACTATGTTTTTATGTTTTATGTTTCTTTCAATTCAGACATTGGCAAATTTATCTTTTTAGTAGTTCTTGCTAAAGAGTTATCAATTTTCTTGATCTTTTCAGAGAACATCTTCTGGTTTCAGTGGTTTTTCTCCAATTTTTGTTTCAGTCTCACTGATTTCTGGTCTTTATTCATGTCCTTCCTTCTGTTTCCTGTGGGTATAATGGGCTTTTCTAGTTTCTTACGGCAGAAGCTGACATTATTTATTACTATTGTTGTTGTTATTATTTATTTATTTATTTATTTATTTTGGAGCCTGGTGTAGGGCTTGAACTCATGACCTGAGCTGAAATCAAAAGTTGGATGCTTGGTCTACAGAGCCATCCAGGTGCCCCAGATGCTTACAGTATTGATTTGGGACTTGTTTTCTAACATCATTGGCAATCAATACTATAAATTTCCTTATAAGTACTACTTTAGCTGCAGCTAACAAATACTTACATGTTGTGTTTTCATTTTTACTTAGTTCAAAATATTTTCTAATTTCCCCTAAGTTTTTCTCTTTGATACATGAGTCATTTAGTATGTTGTCTAATTTCCAAATACTTCTAGATTTTCTAGTTATCTTTCTGATACTTCTAGTTTAATTCTGTCATAGAGAATGTCTGCTATGTGATACTAACTCTTTCACATTTGTTAAAATTTATTTTATGTTCCAGAATATGACCTGTCTTGGTGAATATGCCTTGTGAACTTGAAAAGATGTTTATGTTGTTGTATAGTATTGTATAAATGTTGGTTGAGTCTGGGTTTTTTTGCTGCTTTTCTACATATTTTATGGATTACTGAAAGTAGTTGCAGTTTTCAAGAATAATGGTTTTATTTACTTCTTTTCATACTGATCATTTTTACTTTATTAATTTTGCAACTCTGTTAAGTATGGATACATTTAAATTTGTTGTATCATCTTGATGAATTGACCTTTTTCTCATTATCTCATGTTGCCCTACCCGGTGATTTTCCTTGTTCAGAAATCTCCTTTGTCAGATACTTCTATAGCAACTCCAGCTTTCTTCTGATTCCTGTTTGTATGATCGTTTTACTTTTATGCTGTGTATCCTTATATTCAAAATAGGTTTCTGATAACAGTTGAGTCTTTGTTACTTTGATCACCTCTCTGTCTTTAATTAAGACCAATTATTTAATGTAATTATTGATATCTTTGAGTTTAATTATGTGTTATCTATTTCTTGTGGGTTTTTTTTTTTTTTTTTTTTTGTGAAGATTTTATTTATTGTCTTTGGCTCAGGTCATGATCCCGGGGTCCTAGGATCGAGTCCCGCGTCGGGCTCCTTGCTTGGCAGGGAGTCTGCTTCTCTCTCCACCTCTGCCTGCTTATGCGCTCGCTCGCTCTCTCTCTGACAAATAAATAAAATCTTTTTTAAAATCTTTAAAAAATAAAAAAAATTAAAAAAATTTTTAAAGACTTTTTAAAAAAAAATTATTTGACAGAGACAGACACAGCGAGAGAGGGAACACAAGCAGGAGAGTGAGAGAGGGAGAAGCAGGTTCTCCATGGAGCAGGCAGCCTAGTGTGGGGCTTGATGCCAGGACCCTGGGATCATGACCTGAGCTGAAGGCAGATGCTTAATGACTGAGCCACCCAGGTGCTCCAGAGTACTTTTTTAAGTATCCATTTTATTGTCTCCACTGGTTTTGGGTTATGGGTTATATCTCTTTGTCTTACTTTTTTTTTTTTTAAGTGATTGCCCTAAAGATTATAATATACTTTTCACAGTATATCTAGAATTTGCATTTTGCCACTTAAAATAGAACATAAAACTTTACAGCCATATAGGTCCCATTGCCCTCCCCACTTTATATAGTTGTTAATTGTCATATAGTTGTTGTCAATTGTCATTGAATTCTACATATGTGAAACTCCCGTGTTAGTATTATAATATTCCTTTTCAAGAATTACGTGTGTTTTAAAGAATTTAAGAGATGAAAAAGAATCTTATTATATTCACCAAAATATTTACCATTTTTTTGCTCTTCTTTCATTGCTGAAGTTTCATGTTTCCCTCTGATAATCACTTGTCTTTTAGCCTTAAGACCTTCCTTTACATTTCTATTAGAGGCAGTCCACTGGGCAACAGAATGGCTTAGTTTTTCTTCATCTGAGAATGTCTTTATATCATTTCATTCCTGAAGGGTATTGTCACTACATACAGAATTCTGGATTTTTGGTTGCTTGCTTTCAGTATTCTTTTTTTTTTTTTTAAATTTATTTTCAGCATAACAGTATCATTATTGCTAACATTATTCTTAAGTTATGGTAATGGTTTTTGGTGAGAAGTCCTTAGTTACTCAGATTGCTCCTATGTCAGGTTTTCTTAACTTCAGCACATTGGGCTGGGTAATTCCTTATTGTGGAGGCCTGTCCTGTTTATTATAGGATGTTTAGTGGTATTCCTGGCCTCTCCTAGTAGCACAGTCTTGTCACCCTCTCCAGTTGTGACAATAGAAAATTACTTCAGGCATTGTTAAATAATCCCCTTGAGTGTGACATAATCCCCAGTTAAGAACCACTGCCATGTGGGCACCTGGGTGGCTCAGTGGGTTAAAGCCTCTTCAGCTTAGATATTTTGTATTGATCTGTCTTCAGGTTCATACCGTCCGTCTTCTCTTGTAGTATGCTGAATGGCAGCCTCCAAAAAGATATATTCATTTCTTAATCCCTGGGATTTATATTAACCTCACATGGCAAAAGGTGTGATTAATGACTTTAAAGATTTTGAGAGGTGGAATATATCTTGGATTATCTGATGAGCCAGAAGTACAGGGACGTGTGACCTAATGAGGCAGGGGGAGATTTTAAAGAAGAGGAGGAAGAGGCAGTGTGACCACAGAGGCAGAGTTAGAGTGATGTAGCCACAAGGAATACTGACAGCCACCAGAAGCTAGAAGAGAAAAAGTGCACATTCTTCCCTAGAGCCTTCAGAGGTAGTACAGCTCTGTCAACACCTTGATTTCAGATTCCTTGATTGAATCCTATTGATACCATCAGATCTATGACAGAATTTATTTTAAACCACCTGGTTTGTGGCACTTTTGTTAAGGCAGCCATAGGAAATTAATACATCTGTCATCTTGATTCTGCTATTTAGCCTCTCTAATGAAGTTTTTATTTCAAATATTGTGATTTTTAGTTCTTTAATTACCCTTTGATTCTGTTTAATAGCTTCTTCTCAGATGAGACTTACCTTTCTCTGTTTTGAGAGTGTTCACTTTACCTTATAGAACATGGTTATAACAGCTGCTTTTAAGTCTTGTGATAATTCCAACATCTGGGTCATTTCTTGGTTGGCATCTGCTCATTGTCTTTTTCTTCCAGCTCTTACTGGCCAGATTTTCCTGCTTCTTTGTATTTTGGACAATTCTAGATTGTATACTGGACATTGTAAATATTATTTTGTGAGACTTTGGATCCTGTTAAAATCCCTTGGAGAATTTTTATTTTGCTGTTGTTTTAGCAGGTATCAATCTGACTAGATTCAAGCCAGTCTTTCTGCTTTTTGTGGGCAGTAGTGCCAGCATCCGTTTCATTTTCTAAACCTTTGCTGTTATGTTTGAATTTGTGTGTTGTCTGTAATAGTCAGGGATGGTCTGGAACTTGGGTGGTAGTTATTTTTGTACTTCAATTTTCAGTGCTTTTTAAACTGGTCTACCTGGCTATGCCATCTGGATTTGTAATTGACACTTATCCAGAGGAAAAACAAACTTATTTTTATGACAAGGGATGTGGTACAAACTAGAGCAAGGTGCCCACCAAAGTTGGACCCTTACTCTGTACAGGGACTAGGAGCAAGAATGAGTTAAATCTTGTTGAATGTTTACATTTTATTTATTCATTCATTCCTTTACTTGAGGGAGTATGTGTACACAGTGGTATGGAGAGGTAGAGAGAGAATCCCAAGAAGGCTCCACATCCAGTGCAGAGCCTGATAATGGGGCTTGATTATACAACCCTGAGATCATGACCTGAGCCAAAACCAGGAGTCAGATGTCCAACCAACTGAGCTACCCAGGTGCCCCCATTGAATGTTCACATTTTAAGGAGATGGCTCTCAGTTCTGAGAATACACCTCTAGGTAGTAGAAGATTTATATTTCAAAGGGGCAGTGCAAATATTTATAATTTCAAGCTTTCTAAAGTAACTGCTCTACAGGGGGTTATAGGGACCTCTCTTCTTATCACTAAGTTTGGGCTGGAACAAACAGTAAATTCTTGCAATATCTAGCTTCCTAGTGTAGGAACTTAGGGGGCTGGAGTTGTCATCTGAGGGATGCGGCCTTTAAGCCTTTAGAAACAATGCTAGTGTTTATTCAGTCTTACAGTGTGAGAGTGTGGACAAAATCATTTAGCCTGCAATTTTTAATGGGCCAAAATTGAAGCCTAGTCAAGAAGAGGGCTTAGAGGAGCCTATTTGAGAAGAGAGTCTTTGTCATAGATTACCTTCACTGGCTCTTTTCTCATGGGAATTTTCCCCATATTTACCTATGCCCAGCAACCCTCTTTCTGGTTCCTTTTACCAGAAAGGTTAGGTTCTCTTATTATGAGTTTGTCTTTCATGTTGTTACTCAGTTCTGGGTATGGCTGTGCTTGACTTCAGGTAAAGCGGTGAGATAGTGGGTATTTCCCTTATAGTCTTTGTACCAACTAGTTACTTTTTCTTTTCCTTTATCCGGAGGAGTAGGTTTTCTTTTGGGGTCTTACTGGCAGTGGTACAGATCCACAGCTGAGGCTGGCCTTGGACCAGCACTGGAAGAGGGGGAAAAAAGAAGACATAAAACCTCAGGGATTTAACTCGCAGTCTTCTGGCTTTCAAGAGCTTTTTTCCCCTTTTGTCCAAATGAGCTTCTCTTGAGCTTTTTCCTGACTGCACCTGCTGTGTAATTTCCTGTTATGCCTACCTTTGGGTCAAAGCCAGAAAATAAAGCAGGAGGGGGGAAACCAAAAGGAAATTTATTGTTGATGTATTGGTCTTTTTTCAGATTGATTTCCCTTCCCAACCTGCCTATTACTTACTTTTCAGAGTCCTCAGGAGCTGAGTCTTTGTATTATTTCTGGAGATTTTAGTTGTAATCAGTTGGAGAGAGAGGCTGCAGTGGGCTTATCCATTTCCTCTGGAATTAAAGGTACTTAGGCCAGTGAATTTTAATATAACTGTGTGGAAAAGTTGACTTGGTAAAGCTTTAGATTCCACATTACAAACTAGTATTTAAGAAACTCTACCACTTGTCAAGTTTTAGTGAAGAATATCCACAATTATCTGAAAAGATTCTTGAAAGTACTCTTCTTTTTCCAGCTACATATTTGTGTGACATCAAGTTTTCTTATCAAGCAGAATAGTATGTTGCAATACATTAAATGCAGAAACAGATATAAGAATCTATTAAGTCAGACATTAAAAAGATTTGGAAAAATGTAAAATAACACCACTCTTCTCACTAATGTTTTTGTGTGGGAAAACATAATTTTCATAAAAATGTTCCATATTGAATTAAATATCATATTTAATTGAATTTTAAAATATCCAAACATTTTTCTCACTTTTAATTCCCAGTGTGGTAAGTGTTGGTAGATAAAGCCAACATAAACAAAACCTTTTTGGGTCTTCAGTTTGTAAGTATGTAAAGGGGTTTTGAGACTAAATAGTTGGAGAATTGCTGATTTAGTAGGTAGAAGATTTCTGTCCATCTATAACCTGTACCCTTATTTTCTGGTCTTTAAGAGGCAGCATGGTACTGCAAATTGTTAGAGCTTGAAGTTGAGGCCGCTGGCTGGTCAGTGAACTGTAAATTTTGTATTGTCCCAGTGACACTAAGTGAGTTCTTTACTTTCACTTTGGTCCTATTCTTGTAATATCCAGATCAGGAAAGGCCAGGAGTATGATCAAGTATGTATAGGTCTAGTTTGGGAATGAGATTGGAGGTGAGTTTGAAAAGCAAATTGAGATCAGGAAAATAAGCCCAGGAGTAATAGACAAGCAGGATGTGAGCAGTGTACACAGGGACTTGATGTCAATTCCAGGGTCCATGATACTTGTATTATCAGAGCAGGGCCGGCAATCGGTGGGGATCAAGATAAGCATTTCCCATTCTATCAAAGAAAGGCAATACTTGATTTCAGGCAGTAATTGGTCACTGGTTGGTAAGGTTCAGGTGCCTGGGTTCAGGTGCCAGGTACAAGGACGTAGACCAAAGGACAGGAATCCTGTTCCTGAAAGCAAGAATAGGGGCCAGGAGCAGCCAAGTGTAAATTACATGAGTGTAGTTGAAAACATGGAGCTGAAACTTTTATAGGAGAATATAGAATGTTAAGTGACCATCTTTACAACCAGGCCTCTTGGCTGGACCAAAGAACAGTGGGGTTGTATCATATTCAGTTTATGTAATTTGAACTAAGCTTGGCTAAAAGAGATCAGGAGGGAAGTGGTTGTTAAAATAGTGCAAATGTTTCTACCCAGTCTACTCTTAGTTTATGCTTTAGAGTAGGCATGAGTAGGCATTCTCATTTGGCCTCAGTTGTTGTCCCTCTTGTGTAAGCATGTCATTACTATTTCTTGCGTTTAAAGATTATTTTCCCTATTATCAGGATTCTGAATTCAAGTTAACTCTTTTACCTGCTGCTTACTGAAGAAATAGTCATCAAAGCAAAGTTTCTTTTTCATTTCTTTTTCCCTCAGTTCCCTATCATTTCTTTTTCCTCATACTATCTCCATGTTTCCGCACACCTACTTTGCGTTTTGGCTGCCAATTCCTGTTAGTTATAGCTTTCAGTTGGTTTTCTCTTCTTATAGTACATTTTGTAAAAGTATAGAGTAATATTTTTGTAAAACACTCAAACCACACATATCTGTGGAGTATGGACTAAGTTTTATCAATCTCTGTACTAATGTAATCAAAAGCTGCCACTTTGACAATTTGATGTATATATATCCTCCCAGAACTTTTTAATGCATATACAAATATTATGTAATGGAACTTTTTAAAAAATAGAATTATAATGCTATTGTTTTAGAATTTGCATTTTTGCTTAATATTTATTGGTCATTCTGCATGCAAGTGCTTACAGTTTAGACACTGTCAGTGTATTTCATTCCTTACTTTTCACAGTTCCTAGCAGTGCCACAGCAAACATTTTTACATGGATACTTTGAATACTTGGATTATTTTTTCCTGTAGTATGTAGATTGCTGATTCAAAGAAATGTGCATGTAAAATTTTGACAGTTACTGTCAAGTTGTTCTTTAAAAATTTTATACATAAAATATAATAATCAAGTTAAAATGATAAATGACGGAGAAAAATTTATATCAAAGACAAAGGGCAAGTATTCCTACTATATAAAGGGCTTCTAAAAGTTGGAAAAGAAAAGCCATACCTTGGGAAAATGGGCAAAAGATATAAACAGGTAGTTCACCCAGAAAAACAAAAATAAATGTCCCTTAAATTTGGGGATAAGTGCTTAATTTCACTAATGGAGAAATAATTAAAAACTGCTTTGAAATACCAGTCCTTATCTGAGAGAAATCCAAGATCCATATTTAGTTGGTAATTCTGTGAGGAAATAATCATTCCCATATATTGTGGAAAATACAGAGGGATAAAGAAACTATAGATAGGGTATTTGGCACCATCTCACAAAATTATATAATTGTTAAGATTCAACTCAGCATTCTTATTTCTTTGACTCTAACCCAAAGTCACACTAACAGAAAAACAAAATGACATGTATATTAAACTGTTCATTGCAACACTAGTTATTATCAGAAGACTGGAAATAACTCATTGTCAGTAAGGTCAAGTTGAGGAAACTGAGATACTTCTATAATGATGAAGTACTGGGCAGTAGTTAGTTACTGGAAAAGAACTCTGATCCTGCTATGGAATGATGTTCAAGATATATTGTTGAACTTAAAGCAAGGTTCAGACAGTACATAATGTGCCCCTTCCTTTGTGTGTGTACATGATTTGTTGTGAGGGAGTATGAAAATTAGAATTTCTAATTTATATATGTTTTCTTTTACATATTCAAAAAGCAATAATAGAAAGATAAACTAAAACCAATAAAAAATGGTTATCCTGTAGGGAGAGGGAGAGAAAAGAGAGAGAAGGTGAGTATGGAAGCAGAGCTCTCTGAGTGTACCTTGTTCGATTGTTACACTTTTTAGAACCATCCAAATGCATTATATAATAATGAAATAAAATTAAATTTTAGGGATACCTGACTGGCTCATTCAAAAGAGCATGCAGTTCTTGATCTTGGGTTTGTGAGATCAACATTGGGTGTAGACATTACTTACATAAATAAATAAACTTTAAAAAAGATTTTATTTATTTGACAGTGAGAGACACAGCAAGAGAGGGAACACAAGCAGGGGAAGTGGGAAAGGGAGAAGCAGGCTTCTCGCTGAGCAGAGAACCCTATTTGGGGCTCGATCCCAGGACTCTGGGATCATGACCTGAGCCAAAAGCAGATGCTTAATGACTGAGCCACCCAGGTACCCCCCCAAATAATTAAATTATTAAAAGGAAAAATAAAGTGATCTCCAAAAAGTGGAAACAAATGAATCTAGTTTTTATATAGTTGGTGTTCTAAACACATACATTCTGCCTTTCTTGTAGGGTCTCTGTACTAATGTAATCAAAAATGTTCTTAGGGGCGCCTGGGTGGCTCAGTGGGTTGGGCCGCTGCCTTCGGCTCTGGTCATGATCGCAGGGTCCTGGGATCGAGTCCCGCATCGGGCTCTCTGCTCAGCAGGGAGCCTGCTTCCTTCTCTCTCTCTCTCTGCCTGCCTCTCAGTGTACTTGTAATTTCTCTCTGTCAAATAAATAAATAAAATCTTTAAAAAAAATGTTCTTAGTAAAACAGTCGCAATTTCTAAAAGCATGTATAGCTAGCAGATCATTTTGGAAATGGTAGATCTGGGCAGTGGTCATCAGTGGCTGATAAACCCATTAGGTGAAGGTTTGATGGGGAACATGGTGGGTGAATCAGTTTGATGCTACTGTATCCACTGTTCATCTTAAACATCAGCCAGACCAGGGTGCCTCCTGTATTATGCCAATAAGTATTTCTCGAGAATATCTATGAAGTATTTTTTTTTTTTTAAGGTTTTATTCATTTATTTGACAGAGAGAGTGAGTGAGTGAGAATACAAGCAGAGGGAGAGGGGGAAGCAAGCTCTCTATGGAGCTGGGAGCGTGGTGTTGAGCTCTCGCAGGACCCCAGGATCATGACCTGAATTGAAGGCTGTTGCTCAACTGACTGAGGCACCCAGGTGCCCCATCTGTGAAGTATTTTTGCATCATCAACAACAAAAGAATCTGGGGTGGGGTGGGGCAGTAAAGGCTCTAGTTAAAATTACCAATTTACAGGAAATAGAGGAGATAAAGGATCACCATGAGGATGCACCTCAATCAAATCCAGTGTGGGAAGTGCTACAGGACAAATGGAGGCAGGTTCTTCAACAAATAAATGGCATGGAAATAGTGGGGAAAGAGGACTGTGTTATGTAGATTAAGGAGATATAAAACATTAACCAAAGTGCAATATACAGACTTAGTTTAGATCCCAGTTCAAACCAACTATAAAAGACTTTTTATTTCAATAGACTCAGTGAAACTTGAATGTCAGTACTGGATGAAATGAAAGAATTGTTTGCAGGTTCTCTTAACCTTAATAAAGAAACACATTTTTAACAGTACAAGTTTTTAAAAAATACCTTGATAACTGAATTTCAGTATAGTTTATTTTATTTGCAATGCCATGTATTTTTATGCACCTAAAACCTTATTCTGAGTAGGGGGTTATAGGTTTTACCAGACTTAACCTTTTTGCTACAGTGTGGTGGCCCATGGCAAAAAAGGTAAAAGACCCCTTGATTTTTTTTTGTGGGGTATGTGGTTTTTTTTTTTTTTTTAAAGTATTTATTTGGGGTATGTGTTCTTATCTGTTAGTATTTATAGGTGAAATCATAGGATTCCAGTACTCCCACCAAAAATTAGGGGGGATAAATGAACTGCAAAGCCAGAGTATTGGTAATTGAAGTTGGGTGATAGCTGTGGGGTTCATTATACATTCATTGTATTTTCTTAATAGCTGCTGATGATGAACATCTTTTTATGTGTTTGTTTGCCATCTCTATATCTTCTTCATGTTTTTTGCTCGTTTTCTAACTGAATTTGTTTTTCTACTCTTGAGTTTTTCCTTTATGGATCTTGCTTTTGTTGCCAAGTCTAAGAACTCTTTGCCTAGCACTGTATCTTGAAGATTTTCTCCTATATATTTTTCTTAAAGTTTCATAGTTTTACATTTAAGGTTGTCATTCATGTTGAGTTTATGTTTGTCTAAGGTGTGAGATTAGGTCTTGTACTTTTTTTGTGGGGGCGAGGGATATTGATGTCCTTTTGCTTTAGCATCATTTGTTGAGAAATCTTCCCCCCACCCCCACTGAATTACTTTTTGTACCTTGATCAGAGAGAGAGCCAGAGAGAGGGTGCACAAACAGGCAGAGGGGCAGGCAGAGGGAGAAGCAAGTGCCCTGCTGAACAAGGAGCCTGATGCAGGACTTTGATCCCAGGACCCATGGATCATGACTGAGCCAAAGGCAGACACCTAACTGACTGAGCCACCTAGATGTCACCTAACTGACTGAGCCACCAGGTGCCCCTTGGGTTCTCTTTCTTTTCCACAACTGCTATTTGTTTCTTTGCTGATACCATGCAATCTTGACTACTCTAGCTATATAGTAAGCTTCCCCCATTTTTTTTTTAACTTTAAAACATTTTAGTTACTCTAGTTATTTTGCCTTTCCATCTAAATTATAGAGTAATTGTCTGGATATTAAAAAATAAAAATTCTGGGACTTTGATAAGAATTATGTAAACCTGTATACCAATTTGGGAAAAAATAACATCCTCACTATGTTTGAGTCTTCTATTTCAAAAACACTTTTATTTAGATGTTTAATTTCTTTCGTCAGCATTTTGTAATTTTCAACATATAGTCTCCTTCATGTTTTGTAAGGTTTGCACCTCTTTTCATTTTTTTTTCCTTTTTTATCTTAGTAATTATAAGTGGTATTGCTTTTTTAATTTTGGTGTCCATGTGTTCATTGATAGTATATAGAAAGACAGTTGATTTTTTGCTTGTTGATCTTCTGTCTTGCGACCTTGCTGAATTCACTAGTTAATACTAGGAGGGTTTGAGTGGTTTTTTGTTTGTTTTGGGGGAGCAATTTTTGGTGGCTTTTAGGATCTTGTCTGTAATCAGTCATGTCATCTGTAAATAAGGAGAGTTTTATTTCTTCTTTATCTGATCTATATGCCATTTATATCGTTTTCTGCCTTGCTGAGCTAGCTAAAACTTGTAGCGCTTTGCTGAGTAAGAATAGTGAGAGCACATACCTGCCTTGTTCTTGATTGTAGGAGGAAGGCATCTCTTTTACCATTAAGTAGTTGTTAGCTGTAGGTTTTTGTAGATCCTATTTATCAGGTTGAGGAAGTTCCCTTCTATTTCTGTTTTTCTGAGAACTCTTATCATGGGGGTTGAATTTTGCCAGATGCTTTTTCTGCATTGAGTAATATGCTCATATGATTTTTCTTAGCTTGTTAATGTGGTGAATTATACTAATTAATTTTATATATTGAACCAGCTTTGCTTCCCTGGAAAAACCCTACTTGGTCATGGAGTATTAATTCTTTTTCTATACTGCTGAATTCTGTTTGCTAATATTTTGTTAAGGATTTTTGGATCTATATTAATGAGGGGTATTGGTTGGTAATTTCCTCTTTTTATACTGTTTAGTTTTGACATCAGTTAATATCAATTTCAAAGGTAAATTGGGCAGTATTTCCCCATTTCCCTTCTACTATTTTTTAGAAGGGATTATTTAGAATTGGTGTAAATTCTTTAAATAATTGGTAGAATTCTTGAGAAATCATCTAGACCTGGAGATTTCTTTTTGGAGGTGGAATTTTCAAGTTACGAATTTAATTTCCTGAATAGTTACAGGGCTATTCATATTATCCGTTTCATATTGAGTGTGTTTTGGTACTTTTGTTTGTTTGTTTTTGAAAAATTGGTCCAGTTCCTCTAAATTGTTGAATTTGTGTGTGTAGAGCTGTTTGTAGCATTCCCTTATTATCCTTTTGATTGGAGGAGAGAGCTTTGACTAACCCAAATATAGCTTAGAAAGTAGGGTCAGTCCCCATGAGTTGCATGGCTAATACAATAATAGTAAGTTGACAATTGGAAGGATAATTGGGATATTGATAGGAAAGTAGTAGTACAACCTACAGTAGTGTCATATCAACTCTAATTTTCTATAGAATGTAATTTGCTGGTTTTATGTGATTATTCTTCTAGATGAATTTTAAAGTCAGTTTGTCAAGTTTCAAAAGAAATTCCTTTGGGGCCTAGGATTAAATTTCATTAAATTTGTAGATTACTTATAAGGGTGTGGGTGTACAGGTTCCCACAGGGAAGGAATCAGAGTCGGTGTTCAAGTATGCCAGAAAAAAAACCCTCTGCTTTCTCTTGCCTCAGAAAGTCATCACTCATTGTAAATTTTTTGTATCATGAACTAGTAATTATTTATCCTTGGTTATAACTTTTTATTTGTGAGTAATTTCAAACAGAAAAATTATAAGAATACAAATTGATTTTTCTGGTTTCTCTATTCATTATTTTTTGAATACCACATCATCTTCTTATTTTAGCATTATTAGTTATTTCACTGCTGTATACACATGAGTCATTCTTTCAGGAGAATATGTGGTAGGTTTTGAGGCCTTGCAGTGCCCCCCAAAAGCATCTACCTTCTAACCACAATGTATCTGTACTTTAATGCTAGTGGATGTTGAATTCTAGATTAAAATCATTTCTTTGGGGCGCCTGGGTGGCTCAGTGGGTTGAGCCGCTGCCTTCGGCTCAGGTCATGGTCTCGGCGTCCTGGGATCGAGCCCCGCATCGGGCTCTCTGCTCCGCGGGGAGCCTGCTTCCCTTTCTCTCTGCCTGCCTCTCTGCCTATTTGTGATCTCTGTCTGTCAAATGAATAAATGAAATCTTAAAAAAAAAAAAAAAGTTAAAAAAAAATCATTTCTTTGAAAATATTGAACAGCTTACTTTGTTGTTGAGAAAAAAGAATGCTGGGACTCCTGAGTGGCTCAGTTAATTGTCTGCCTTCAGCTCAGGTGATGATCCCAGAATCCTGGGATCCAGTCTCACATCTGGCTCTCTGCTCAGCAGGGGGCCCACTTCTCCCTCTGCCTGTGGATACATGCACTCTCTCTCTCTGACAAATAAATAATAAAATCTTAAAAAAAAAAAAAAAAGAAAAAGAAAAAGAAAGGGGATTCTATTCAATATCCAAACCTGAAAGCTGAATTTATTTGCCTGCTAAGCCAAGGGT
This sequence comes from Mustela putorius furo, assembly GCF_011764305.1. Lineage (NCBI taxonomy): Eukaryota > Metazoa > Chordata > Mammalia > Carnivora > Mustelidae > Mustela > Mustela putorius. Next base: position 104,767,646 of record NW_025421987.1, on the reverse strand, counting down.
AGCTGTTATGTAAAATAAATCTCTCTGAAAGCTTGGAGCTTATCTAATAAATTCAAGAGTGAGTTAGGCTTGTAATTTTCCTTTCTTTGTTCTCAAAGAGTTTGTATAAATTGGAAGTACTTGTTCTTTGAATTTTAATAAAACTTGCGTATAAACCATGTGGTCCTGCTGTTCATTATGGGAAGATTTCTTTCTTTCTTTCTTTCTTTCTTTCTTTCTTTTAAAAAAGATTTTATTTTTATTTATTTGACAGAGATCACAAGTAGGCAGAGCAGCAGGCAGAAAGAGAGGAAGGGGGAACAGGCTCCCCACCGAGTAGAAAGCCCAGTGTGGGGCTTGATCCCAGGACTATGGGATCATGACCTGAGCTGAAGGCAGAGGCTTTAACTTACTGAGCCACCCAGGTGCCCCATGGGAAGATTTTTTAATGACTGATTGAATGTTACTATTTCTTTAATTTTTATTTTTCTATACATTTGTACATTTTAGTTTCAGATTTATTGGTAAAGTTGTTTTGGATATTGCCAGGTGATCTGAATGTCTGTTGCATCTCTAATTATGACTCCCTTTTTATTCCTGGTATTTGGGTGTGTTTTTTTTCCTGAAATTTTTTCATTTATAAGTCTTGCTAGAACTATGTCCATTTGTTAGTCATGACAAATAACTACTTTTTGTTCTGTTGAGCTTTCTCCTGTGTCTTTGTTTTCTGTTTCATAAACTTGTACTTTATTTGTATTATTTCATTTTTCTGCTTTATATTCTTCTACTTTTCTAACTGTTTAAGACATACTCAGTTCACTATTTTTTTTTCTGATGTTCACTGATTTTTCTGATTTTCACTGTTTCTTTGATGTAACTATTTCCAGCTAGAATCTCTATATACTCCTTTTGCTGCATCCAACAAGTTTGGTTATATAAGTCTTTTTATTATTTTACTCCTATAACTATTTTCACAATGCTATTATAATTTCTTCTTTGATACATAAAGTTTTAGAAGTTCCCAAACAGGAGATTTTTAAGAAGCTCTCTGTGATGATTGTCAGAGAATATGGTTGTAGGATACCAAGTACATGAAAGTTATTAAGACTTTCTCTATCACCTCACATAGGTAATTTTTATATATGTTCCATTTCTATTATTCTGCTGGGAAGTAATATTTGTGTATGTTTATTAGACTTAATGGTTTTGATGTCAGTTTTTATCTAGCCTTATTAATTTTTTTGTATCCTTGATTTATTATTAAGTAAATATGTTAAAAATTGTCCTCTCTGACTGGATTTGTCACATTTTTGTGTGGTTCTATCAGTCTATTTTGGAAATATGTTAATAAGTACATACAAGTTTGGCTGTTATGTATATTTAATAAAACCTTCAATTGTGTAGTGAACTTCTTTATTACTGGGAATGGTTTGCCTTTATGGTTTGTCCTTTTTGTGTATTAATATAGCCACACCAGTTTTTGTCTTGATTAATATTTGATAAATATTGGTATTGCCTGTTTCTGTTTTTCATATTTTTCCTTTTAGTCTTTCAGTTCTTGGGTTTTTACATGTGTCTTTTTTTGAAAAGCATGTAGACTACTACTAGACCTTATAAGAATGTTTTGTATGTGGTTACAGTGCTGAAGCTGCTGAAAGATGGCAGAAGAAGTGGTGGTAGTAGCCAAATTTGATTATGTAGCCCAACAAGAACAAGAGCTGGACATCAAGAAGAATGAGAGATTATGGCTTCTGGATGACTCTAAGTCCTGGTGGCGAGTTCGAAACTCCATGAATAAAACGGGTTTTGTGCCTTCTAACTATGTGGAGAGGAAAAACAGTGCTCGCAAAGCATCTATTGTAAAAAATCTGAAGGATACTTTAGGTAAGTTATTTTTGTATTAAAACACCAATAATGCTTTCTTTTAAGTGGATGCTAGAGCTTGGTTCTTTGTGTAGAATTTTGGAAGCATTGGGTAAAATAGAAAGGCCAAGATTAGAATTTCAGATATGCCAGGTTAAGTTTGCTCATAGCAGATACTGAGCCAAGTCAGAAGAGCATTAAAGGCCATAAGTGTTAATGGGCAATTTCTGTAAATCTAGCTGGTGTTCAAGGGCCAGACCTGGGTGGTGCCAGTGAGTAGGATTGAATCAGATCCTCTAGCCAGGACCCCTTGAACTGTGACTGCCTGTTGAAGTTAGGTAAATTCTACGTCTAATTGAGAGAGAGATAAATGAGGGAGATTCAGAATTACCTCCTTCACATTAAGGCCATTTTTAAAATATGGAACATTGCTGTATTTTAACATTTAATAGCTTACATTTTGAATAATGCTTTTAAGAACAAACTATTACTTCATTTTGCATTTGATAAAAAGAGTTTTAAATTGAAGATTATTACTGTAGGTTAGCATCTACAAAGCTGATTTCTTATTTTGTTTTTCTTTTTCCCCCCTTTTCTTTCTCTAACTGTAAAATTTGTTTGTTTTTACTAGCTCTCCATCAGGGCCAGAGATAATGGAACCCACCTCACAGAGGCTTGGCTGAGCTGATAGGAAGGAAATATGCACAGATGAGGACTGGCCTCTTTCTTTTTTCTTTTAATTAAACTCTCCTTGGCTGACAGGAAGGAATGGGAGGGACAGAATTTCATTTTTGGTATTCAGGAAAACAGACTGTTACTTAATGGTTCTTTGTATATATGTGGACAAGAAAGTTAAATTTCTCTTTGCAAACACAGTTTGGGAGTAATGTGGCATGATTGACAAATACGAAATATTACTAACTACTTTATATTAGCTTTATTTTTTATTTGGCCTTATTAGTCTAGAGTGTTCTTTCAGTTAACATCAATAGAAGACAGATCTTTTATTTTTAACACTGTAAAATAGCCCAAACTAAAATATAGTACAACTCAAAGTAAATGTAAAACACTGGAATATTGGTTTGTGAGTGAATAACATTTCTAGTATTTTAAAGGTAGTTTAATAAATGAAGTTACCAATCTGAGTTTTCTTTTTCTTTTTTTTTTTTTTTTAAAGATTTTATTTATTTTATTTGACAGAGAGAGAGATCACAAGTAGGCAGAGAGGCAGGCAGAGACAGAGGGGGAAGCAGGCTCCCTGTTGAGCAGAGAACCCGATGTGGGGCTCAATCCTAGGAGTCTGGGATCATGACCTGAGCTGAAGGCAGCAGCTTAATCCACTCAGCCACTCAAGCGACCCCCAATCTGAGTTTTCACTATGATTTTTAACTGCTGTATCTGAGATTACATTTTATTTAGATTTTTAAGTTTTGCAAATAAGACCATTATTATTTTTTAAGTGAAGGACAAATCAGAAAGAGCTTATTCTTGATTATCTGAAGAGACCATAGTTAGAACCAGGAATACTTCTGATTTTGTAAATATTGGACACTTATTTAAAGCATGTAGATCAGAGGTATTGGAGAAAGTTAAGGTAACTTGGTATCAAGAAAGTATGCCTCATCTTTATGAAGGCACAACAGGGATTAGGACTTTACCTAGACTTTTTTATTCCCTTTTCAAAGGATACTGGTATCCTGGGACTGGATATGTTTAAATGTTTAAACAGAATACTGTGAAAAAACCTATTATCATAGAGCAAAATGGAAATATATCCCAGTTTTATATAGTACTGCATATAAACTTAAAAAGCCCAACTAGATAGGATTTTTATTGTTTGTCAATATGCCTGGGAAAGCTTCCATACTGTTTTCTGACATTATTGAGACAGTTTTGGAAAGATTTTTTTTATCTATTTAAGTCCTAGAATATCTCTTTAAACTTTATTACTATATTACAGATATTGCAGGATACTTGAAAACATTCTGTTTTAAGTTACTGATCTTTAGTTCTCCTGTATAATGATGTGATTCCAACTTTTGTATGGGATAGCTTTCTGTTTCTCAGAATTTCTGAACCCCTTTTTGGTAACTTAAGTGTCCCATGTGGTTAATGGATTTGTTTCACAATGATTGTGCTGGTGGAGACATTGTTTGAAAGATAAGAAAGAGAGGGAGAAAACAAAGGAGAGATGAATGCGTGAATATATTTTTAACTATTGAAAATACATGCTTTAAAGCTTCTTCTAAAATAAGTCTGAATAATAAGGTAACTTTGTGGCCATGATGATGTACTTGTTTTACAGGTTGTATTATAGTTCAGGGGGAGAAGTTTTAGACAGAAGCCTCAGAAAAACTTTCTGTTGCCTGGGTGTAGGCCAAGTCACATGGATTGGGTGTGGGGAGTTTCAGTGTTGCAGAACAGACCAGGAAGCTCACAGAATTATCCTGAGCTGTGTTGACAAACTGACAAAAGAGAACACGGGATTTTTATTCAAAATGGATTGGTTAAACGTCTTTAAAGATTTTTTCAGTAAGTTTATCTATTTATTAAATCCATAGTTTTCTTGTAGTTTTTTAATTAGATTTTTCACTTTTGTGAATTTAAAGAAAAACTGTATGGATCCTGATGTGTTTCTATAATAGGCTGGTGCTTTACGTTGTTTATGAAACATAAGCTAAATGATTGGTGATACTTCAAATAATACTAGTTTAGACTTGATAAGTAATAGGTTTTAAAATGTTTTATCATCAGTGTTTGAAAGTAAAGAGAAAGGATATAAATGAGTTTGCAGGCAGTTTTGCTTTGGTAACTTTGAACTTAGAATAGACATTTGAAGTGAATTAAATTATAAACATTAAAAATATGAGGAAAAGAAAGGATTAGGTGAGCAAGTTCTTCTGTCCTCAGTATTTGAATCAACATAAATATTGTTTTAGTACTTTTTACTTATATTTTAGAGGAATGAAACAGAAGATAACATTTAATAAAGCAATATAGAGAATGTTTTGATTTAATCAATGTAGGATTGCTAGAAATTGCCCTTTTGGTGATTGCAAGATTTGATATTTTGAAATGAGTCTTGAGAAGAGCTGCATACAGAGAAAATAAAAACACTGAAACTTGTGAATTACTGGGATTGTTTTGAGTTCAGGTCAAAATGTAACACTGATACTAACTTAACCAGAGCTTAATGTGTGTTTTTGCTAATGGCCTTTTTATAATCTTATGAGAGTGAACTTGATTTAATCTCTTTGAATATTTGTTTGGTGTTTCTAGAAAAATGAATAGAGGGGTTGTTGTAAAAGTCTCATGCGTAAGGAATCTAAGGAAACCAAGAGTAACCTGTTGAGAGATTTCATTTTTAGGCAGAATGGAAAAGGAGCAAGTACTTTATTGAGAAAGAATGTCATAATTGTAATATTAAGACTCATTTGTTTCTTTAGTTAATTTTGGTGGCCAAGTGAATTCTTCTGGAATATATGTCTTTTGTTTACTTTTGGAAAGTTAATACATTTTTAGATCCACTTTTTGGGTTATTTTCCTTTTGGAAAGTTACTAATTTATTCATTTATCAACATATTTTCCTTGGGAGCCTACTGCAAGCCAGACAACAAATACAGAATGAAAAACTAAGACTAACTTTCATAGAATTTACATGGTGAGGAGGTTGTTATTTTAATATTAATATGGTGGATTTCATATCTTGGTTTAATCATAAGTGTTGGTTGCTTTGTGGTCATAAGTGACCATAAATCAACCAGAAATGGTGTCAAAAGAATATAATAGATCATTGGTATGGTGATTCATTATATACCATCAATACAATGATAAAGTTATCATTCTCTCTGTTGTCTCAGAAAGTCAATAATCTTAAATACATTTGTAGACCTGAGGGTGAGGGTTTAAGATTTGCAACCAAGATACTCCTTTTTTTCATTAACTGCAGCAAGCCAAAATTTATATTTATTTTGCTTTGCAGTAGAAGATATGTGTTCCATGTGTAGTGGCTAGAATAAACAAAGAGGGTACAGTATTTTAGATAAAACAATAATAAAAAATAATTTCTCTTTCATGTAGATGAACAGATAAAAATACAAAAATTTAAATAAAAATTTGTGCTGGAAAGAACACCATATATTTGTATTTAGAATTCCCTAATTTTGCTCCCAGATATACCACTTTTAATCATGTGGCAAAGACTGTGTAACTAAACTTTCCTGATTTCTTGTTATTTGTAAAGGAGAGTTGGGCAAGACTAGATGATCCTGGAAAGTCCCTTCTAATGCTAAAAGTCTTATAGCCCTGGTAAAACAACTGATCAGTATACGTGTGATAGAAATCAGGAAAGTCCATGAGGGAGAAACTGTGAAGAAGTAGGAACTAAAAACCAGAACTACAGTTCCTTAAAGAATTAGAATAAGTAATACTTGCTTTGGCCTCATTCTCTTGAACATTTATTTAGTCAGTGATTTAGATAGAGGGAAGATGACATGCTTAAAGAAAAGAAGACTAAGTCCGAAAGAAACATATATTTGAAAGGTAAAAACTAAAATAGAAATAAAGTGAATTAGGGGCAGGCATTATAATGTAAAATTCTACATTAAGTTTTTAAAGGGAATTGAAGAGATTGCTGAAAACCTGGCCTGGCAGGACTTTTTATGAGTAAAATCTGCTATGAGGTCACGATATGGGGGTCATGGGATTGAGCCCAGCATTGGGCTCCAAGATTCTCTTTCCCTCTCTCTGCCCTTCCCCCACCTCTAAAAAATTAAAACAAGACTGCTATGTTACTGTGGGTACTAAAGAATTTCAGTGCAGTTCATGATAGCATTGATTCAGATCTATGTAGTTAAAGTGAAAGTATACAAATAGCTACTTTATGTGTGTGCTGGCCAAATGAAACATGACATAGTTTATCTACTTTGGATAGATATACTTTAACAGTGGCATTGAGAAACTTGGATACTTCCAAATACTGTATCTAGTATATCAAGGATTTGGAAACCAGGTTATATAAAAGTAGTTATGTGTGCAAAGATTTGCTTTAAGGAAAAGATAACTGTCATGTGACCGGAATATTTACAGTGCTTAACCAGATTCTTCAAAACTTGGAGGAGTTAATAATACAGTGTTTTGGTCAAAAAATAGTGCTGTAGGAGGAGAGAAGACAGACCAGTGGGTAGGAGTGCAGGGCAGTTTGGAAGCTGTACTTTGTTCTTTGAACAAAGCTAATGATAAAAATGACTGCCTCTCTTTTGAGTGAGCACATCCTCAGTGCTCAGACCTGAACATTCCCTCCCAACCCTGGCAAAGTCTAGCTATAAAATGCAATAATAAAGATTTAAGTGTTTTTGAAAAATTAAATGCCAGAAGCACTAGGAGTAATAACTACCATTGATTAATGGAGTGCCTGCTATGTGCTGTGTACTATGCTAGGTGCTTTACATATAAACTTCTTTAAACAGATGTTAAAAGGTAGGTTCCTACACACCACCATTTCACAAACCTGGAAACTGGAGTTTAATGAAGATTAAATAACTCAACCAAGATCAGATTAACTAGTAAGTACCAGGACTAAAATTTAAATTTAGAAGTTTTTGTTGTTATTAGTTTGCCTTATATACCCATTAGGACTAAAGAGTAGAGAAATAATTAGAATCAGATAAGCAGTGGATTAGAAAGATTTGATGCAAAAGGACTAAGATTAGGATGATTGTGGAGAACTAACTGTGAAGTTGAGAAGAATTTAGAAAAGTTAATACCTTGGTCTGGGGGACCCTCCTTGTTGTAGATGATTTCCTTGAAAGAGATACTGATGTAAAGCACTTTTCCATGTATTTCCTCATTGGTAACAGGAAATTGGAAATAGCATTTTTTTAGCAACAGAGACAAAGGGCAATAAACAGGTTCTTCTCAAAGAATTGTAAGCAGAGGAGAAAAAAGCAGGCTATCGATTATGCATGTATTTGTCATTCACATGATAAACACTAATAGAACACTTAATATGGGCCAGGCAGTGGGGGTAGAGAAGTGATTAAAAACTTGGTGTTTGAGGACTGGAGTCAAGATGGCGGAGAAGTAGCAGGCTGAGACTACATCAGGTAGCAGGAGATCACCTAGATAGCTTATCAAACCATTGCAAACATCTACAAATCCAACGGGAGATAGAAGAGAAGAAGAACAGCAAATCTAGAAACAGAAAATCGACCACTATCTGAAAGGTAGGACCGGCGGAGAAGTGAATCCAAAGCAATGGGAAGATAGACTGTGTCGGGGGAGGGGCCGACACAGCAAAGGGCGGAGCAACAGAGCACAAAATCAGAACATTTAAAAGTCTGCTCCACTGAGGGACATAGCTCCAGAGGATAAAGCAGGGTGAAGCCCACAAGGGGCCCAGCGTCGCCCTAGGTTCCGCAGGGTCACAGAAGGATCGGGGGTGTCTGAGTGTCCCAGAGCTCGCAGGTATTAGACTGGGGAAGCCGGGTACAGAGACAGAGCTGAGGAGTGAGCTTTAACCTCAGGATTACCTTGAACCAGTCGCAGGCTGGGTGAGTTTGGAGCATGGCTAGAGGCCAGGGAGACGGGAGTGATTGGGCTCTTCTCTTTGAGGGTGCACTGAGGAGTGGGACCTGGTCTCTTGGCTCCTCCGGGAGGGAGAGACTGGGAGGCCACCATTTTCATTCCTGTCCTCCGGAACTCTATGGAAAGCGTTCAGGGGACAAGAGCTCCCAAAAGTGAACCCGAGCAGATTACTTAGCCTGGCCCCTGGTAAGGGTGGTACAATTCCGCCTCGGGCAAAGACACTTGAGAATCAGTACAACAGGCCCCTCCCACAGAAGATCAACAAGAAATCCACCCAAGACAAACTACACCTACCAAGGAGAGCAGCAGAATTCCAGGAGGAAAAGCAAAGCATGGAACTCATGGCTTTCTCCCCATGATGCTTTAGTCTTGCGGTTAATTTAAATTTTTTTTTTTAATTTTTTTTCTTCTAAATTTTTTTAACTTTTACCTTTTTCTTTTTTAATGTTTTTTAACTAGTTTATCTAATACATATATTTTTTTCTTTTTTTAAATTTTTTTTTCCTGAACTTATTTTTATCCCCTTTGTCCCTCCCACAATTTGGGGTCTCTTCTGATTTGGTTAGAGCGCATTTACCTGGGGTCTTTGCACCCTTTCAGTATTTTATTTGCTCCTTCATATACGCTTATCTGGACAAAATGACAAGGCGGAAAAACTCACCACAAAAAAAAAAAAAAAAACACAAGAGGCAGTACTGAAGGCTATGTTCCTAATCAATACAGACATTGGTAATATGCCAGATACAGAGTTCAGAATGACGATTTTCAAGGTTCTATCCGGGCTCAAAAAAGGCATGGAAATATTAAAGAAATCCTCTCTGGAGAGATAAAAGCCTTTTCTGGAGAAATGAAAGAACTAAAATCTAACCAAGTTGAAATTGATAAAGCTGTTAATGAGGTGCAATCAAAAATGGAGGCTCTTACTGCTAGGATAAATGAGGCAGAAGAAAGAATTAGTGATATAGAAGACCAAATGACAGAGAATAAAGAAGCTGAGCAAAAGAGGGACAAACAGCTACTGGGCCACGAGGGGAAAATTCAAGAGATAAGTGACACCACAAGACCAAACAACATTAGAGTAATTGGGATTTCAGAAGAAGAAAGAGAAAGGGGAGCAGAAGGTATACTGGAGAGAATTATTGGAGAGAATTTTCCTAATATGGCAAAGGGAACAAGCATCAAAATCCAGGAGGTGCAGAGAACCCCCCTCAAAATCAACAAGAATAGGTCCACACCCAGTAACCACTAGTAAAATTTACAAGTCTTAGCGACAAAGAGAAAATCCTGAAAGCAGTCCGGGAAAAGAAGTCTATAACATACAATGGTTTATTAGATTGGCAGCAGAGTTACTGACAGAGACCTGGCAGGCCAGAAAGAACTGGCATGATATATTCAGAGCACTAAATGAGAAAAAACATGGCGGCCAAGAATGCTATATCCAGATAGGCTGTCACTGAAAATAGAAGGAGAGAAAAAAGCTTCCAGGACAAACAAAAACTGAAAGAATTTGCAAACATCAAACCAGCTCTACAGGAAATATTGAAAGGGGTCCTCTAAGCAAAGAGAGAGCCTAAAAGTAGTAGATCAAAAAGGAACAGAGACAGTATACAGTAACAATCGCCTTATAGGCAATACAATGGCACTAAATTCATATCTCTCAATAGTTACCCTGAATGTTAATGGGCTAAATGCCCCAATCAAAAGACACAGGGTATCAGAATGGATAAAAAACCAAAATCCATTTATGTGTTGCCTACAAGAAACTCATTTTAGACCCGAAGACACCTCCGGATTTAAAGTGAGGGGGTGGAAAATAATTTACCATACTAATGGACATCAGAAGAAAGTAGGGGTGGCAATCCTTATATCAGATCAATTAGATTTTAAGCCAAAGACTATAATGAGAGATGAGGAAGATACTATATCATACTCAAAGGATCTGTCCAACAAGAAGATATAACAATTTTAAATATCTATGCTGCTAATATGGGAGCAGCCAACTATATAAACCAATTAATAGCAAAATTAAAGAAACACATCAACAATAATACAATAATAGTAGGGGACTTTAACACTCCCCTCACTGAAATGGACAGATGATCCAAGCAAAAGATCAACAAGGAAATAAAGGCCTTAAATGACACACTGGACCAAGTGGACATCACAGATATATTCAGAACATTTCATCCCAAAGCAACAGAATACACATTCTTCTCTGGTCCTCATGGAACATTCTCTAGAATAGATCACATCCTGGGTCATAAATCAGGCCTAAACCGATATCAAAAGATTGGGATCATTCCCTGCATATTTTCAGACCACAATGCTCTGAAGCTAGAACTCAATCACAAGAGGAAATTTGGAAAGAACCCAAATACATGGAGACTAAATAGCATCCTTCTAAAGAATGAATGGGTCAAGCAGGAAATTAAAGAAGAATTGAAAAAACTTCATGGAAACAAATGATAATGAAAACACAATTGTTCAAAATCTGTGGGACACAGCAAAGGCAGTCCTGAGAGAAAAATATATAGTGGTACAAGCCTTTCTCAAGAAACAATAAAGGTCTCAGGTGCACAACCTAAGCCTACACGTAAAGGAGCTGGAGAAAGAACAAGAAAGAAACCCTAAACCCAGCAGGAGAAGAGAAATCATAAAGATCAGAGCAGAAATCAATGAAATAGAAACCAAAAAAACAATAGAACAAATCAACGAAACTAGGAGCTGGGTCTTTGAAAGAATTAATAAGATTGATAAACCCCTGGCCAGACTTACCAAAAAGAAAAGAGAAAGGACCCAAATAAATAAAATCATGAATGAAAGAGGAGAGATCACAACTAACACCAAAGAAATACAAACAATTATAAGAACGTGCTATGAGCAACTCTACACAAACAAATTTGACAATCTGCAAGAAATGGATGCATTTCTAGAGACATATAAACTACCACAACTGAACCATAAAGAAATAGAAAACCTGAACAGACCCATAACCAATAAGGAGATTGAAACAGTCATCAAAAATCTCCAAATAAACAAAAGCCCAGGGCCAGACGGCTTCCCAGGGGAATCCTACCAAACGTTTAAAGAAGAACTAATTCCTATTCTCCTGAAAATGTTCCAAAAAAATAGAAATGGAAGGAAAACTTCCAAACTCATTTTATGAGGCCAGCATCACCTTCATCCCAAAACCAGACAAGGATTCATCAAAAAGGAGAACTACAGACCAATATCCTTGATGAACACAGATGTGAAAATTCTCACCAAAATACTAGCCAATAGGATTCAACAGTACATTAAAAGGATTATTCACCACGACCAAGTGGGATTTATTCCAGGGCTGCAAGGTTGGTTCAACATCCGCAAATCAATCAATGTGATACAATACGTTAATAAAAGAAAGAACAAGAACCATATGATACTCTCCATAGATGCTGAAAAAGCATTTGACAAAGTACAGCATCCCTTCCTGATCAAAACTCTTCAAAGTGTAGGGATAGAGGGCACATACCTCAATATCATCAAAGCCGTCTATGAAAAACCCATCGCAAATATCATTCTCAATGGAGCAAAACTGAAAGGTTTTCAGCTAAGGTCAGGAACATGGCAGGGGTGTCCATTATCACCACTGCTATTCAACATAGTTCTAGAAGTCCTAGCCTCAGCAATCAGACAACAAAAAGAAATTAAAGGCATCCAAATCGGCAAAGAAATCAAACTATCACTCTTCGCACATGATATGATACTATATGTGGAAAACCCAAAAGACTCCACTCCAAATCTGCTAGGACTTGTACAGGAATTCAGTAAAGTGTCAGGATATAAAATCAGTGCACAGAAATCAGTTGCATTTCTGTACACCAACAACAAGACAGAAGAAAGAGAAATTAAGGAGTCAATCCCATTTACGATTGCATCCAAAACCATAAGATATCTAGGAATAAACCTAACCAAAGAGGCAAAGAATCTATACTCAGAAAACTATAAAGTACTCATGAATGAAATTGAGGAAAACACAAAGAAATGGAAAAATGTTCCATGCTCCTGGATTGGAAGAACAAATACTGTGAAAATGTCTGTGCTGCCTAAAGCAGTCTACACATTTAATGCAATCCCTATCAAAATCCCACCCATTTTTTTCAAAGAAATTGAACAAATAATCCTAAAATTTATATGGATACCTAAAAGACCTCGAATAGCTGAAGGAATATTGAAAAAGAAAGCCAATGCTGATGGCATCACAATTCCGGACTTCAAGCTCTATTACAAAGCTGTCATCATCAAGACAGCACGGTACGGGCACAAAAACAGACCCATAGATCAATGGAATGGAATAGAGAGCCCAGAAATAGACCCTCAGCTCTATGGTCAACTAATCTTCGACAAATTAGGAAAGAAGGTCCAATGGAAAAAAGACAGCCTCTTCAGTAAATGGTGTTGAGAAAATTGGACAGCCACATGCAGAAAAATGAAATTGGACCGTTTCCTTACACCACACATGAAAACAGACTCAAAATGGATGAAGGACCTCAATGTGAGAAAGGAATCCTTCAGAATCCTTGAGGAGAACACAGGCACCAACCTCTTCGACCTGAACCGCAGCAGGGTTTTCCTAGGAATATTGCCAAAGGCAAGGGAAGCAAGGGCAAAAATGAACTATTGGGATTTCATCAAGATCAAAAGCTTTTGCACAGCAAAGGAAACAGTTAACAAAACCAAAAGACAACTGACAGAATGGGAGAAGAAATTTGCAAACAACATATCAGATAAAAGACTAGTGTCCAAAATCTATAAAGAACTTAGCAAACTCAACACCCAAAGAACAAATAATCCAATCAAGAAATGAGCAGAAGACATGAACAGACATTTCTGCAAAGAAGACATTCAGATGGCCAACAGACACATGAAAAAGTGCTCCATATCACTCGGCATCAGGAAATACAAATCAAAACCACATTGAGATACCACCTCACACCAGTCAGAATGGCTAAAATTAACAAGTCAGGAAATGACAGATGCTGGTGAGGATGTGGAGAAAGGGGAACCCTTTCTCCTACCAACAGGGTACGAGGGAACCCTCGTACCCTGTTGGTGGGAATGCAAGCTAGTGCAACCACTCTGGAAAACAGCATGGAGGTTCCTCAGAAAGTTGATAATAGAACTACCCTATGACCCAGCAATTGCACTACTGGGTATTTACCCTAAAGATACAAATGTAGTGATCCGAAGGGGCACATGAACCCGAATGTTTATCGCAACAGTGTCTACAATAGCTGAACTATGGAAAGAACCTAGATGTCCATCAAGAGATGAATGGATAAAGAAGAGGTGGTATATATACACAATGGAATACTATGCAGCCATCAAAAGAAATGAAATCTTGCCATTTGTGACGACGTGGATGGAACTAGAGGGTATCATGCTTAGTGAAATAAGTCAGTTGGAGAAAGACAACTATCCTATGATCTCCGTGATATGAGGAAGTGGAGATGAAACGTGGGGGGTTAGGGGGGTAGGAGAAGCATAAATGAAACAAGATGGGATTGGGAGGGTGACAAACCATAAGTGACTCTTAATCTCACAAAACAAACTGAGTGTTACTGGGGGGACGGGGTTTGGGAGAGGGGGGTGGAGTTATGGACATTGGGGAGGGTATGTGCTATGGTGAGTGCTGTGAAGTCTGTAAACCTGGAGATTAACAGATCTTTACCCCTGGGGATAAAAATACATTATATGTTTATAAGAAAATAAAAATTAAAAAAAAAAACTTGGCTCAACGAAGTAAATGTTGGTATACAGATGGTCAAACATTACATTAAAAATATTTACAAAGAATAGTAGTGGCACAAAAGAGAAATAAATTTGTTTTGTTTTGGGGAGAGAGGGAAAGCTCTAGTGAGAAGAGAATACCTTGTTTGAATCTTGAAGAATGAGGGTGGGTTGTGTTTGAGGTTAAAAAAAAAAAAAGTAATGGGCATTGGATCAGAATCTTGCAAGGGCCTTGTTTTTTGGGGTACTGATGAGCTTATATTCCTTAGCATTAGTGTAAAGTTAAATTCTCAAAGATTACAGAGGGCTTTGTGTTGCATAGGAAACAAATATTCTAAGTTTATGTTTTTTTTCCCTGAAATATTTCTGACCTCTGCAATTTAAATAGGCTGTTTTTGGTGTTTTCCCACTTGGAAGTTTAATGGGTAGGTCTGTCTAAAACCTCTTCATTCACCTACATTTGACAATGTATAATTAGTCTTAGGCATCTTTTTCAGAATTAAAAAAAAAAAATCATTTTGAAACTAGCCATTAACTTCAAGTTTAAATTTTTATTTGGTTATATCACTCTTCAGTTTTAATCAGCTTAACATATTGAGCATCTGATACATGCACAGTTCTCAATAGTATAGGAAACTCGAAACATCAGTGAGACATGGAATGCTCTTCCTTTCTGGAAGCTGATGGCTGTGGTAGTGAATGAGGTTAAAAGACAAACACAAGGTACGCTGTGATTCAAGTATCTATGAAGTACAGGGTGCTAGGGTGCTTTAAAAAGGAGAGCTTACATTTCTGGAGAATGATGGTGGGAAATAAAAGATGTTGGAAAACACAAAATGGGAAGTAAATAAAATAAAATTGTTATTTGAAACAGTACTTCTTGAATTGGGTAGGTTTTTGATAGGCAAAGGTGTGTGTTTTGTTTTGTTTTGTTTGTTTGTTTTTTAAGATTCATTCATTCGTTCATTCATTTATTTGACAGAACACACCCAAGGGGAGCAGCAGAAGGGAGGGAGAACCAGGCTTCCTGTTGAGCATGGAGCCTGATGCCATGCAGGGCTCAATCCCAGGACCCCGGGATCATGACCTAAGTCTAAGATAGATGCTTAACCAACTGGGCCATCCATGTACCCCAACAGGCAGAAGGTTTAATAAGGTTTTAGGAAGAAACTAGCAAACAAGGCAAACAAAATCCTGAAGGTTAAAATACTACTTATTCCTGGGTTTTTAAGTGGCCCATTTTTAATAAGATTTAGATATTTTCACTGCAGGGCATTATGGAAAGAATCTTTTATTTAACAATTACTGTATGTACTGTGCTATTATTTACATTATTTTATTCACTTTTAAAAAAATTTATTTACTTCTTAGAACACTATGACAGTAAGTGGTGTTTTTTTCCATTTCTAGGCTTAGAAAAGTCAAAAGTTTGTTGGGGTTTCCACAGTAAGTGGTATAGCTTGGATTTGAACTCAAAGGCTCATTGAAAAATCTGTGCTGTATTTTGGGACACCTGGGTGGTTCAGTCAGTTAAGTATCTGCCTTTAGCTTGGGTTGTGATCCTGGGGTTCTGGGAGGAAGTCCTGCATCAGGCTCCCTGCTCAGCAGGATGCCTGCTGCTTCCCCTGCTTGTATGCTCGCTCTCTCTCTCGCTATCTCTCTCTCTGTGTCAAATAAATAAAATCTTTCTAAAAAAATTACAAAGTCTTTGCTCTTTTCAGTACTGTCTATCATAATCCTAGAAAGGAAGAGTGTGGATATTCTGGAGAGGGGTATAAATTCTAGAAAGAGTATTTCTCTTAATTTGATAGTCCATGAAGAGCCACTGGTGAGTTTCGAGCAATAATGTCATGTGATTACAACTATATTTATAGATGGTGGATTGGAGTGGGACAGATTGGATTAATAAGGAAACTAGTCTGAAGGGTTATTGAAGACTCAAACACAACAAAATAGGCCTGAAATAGCATGGGAATAGTGGGAATGGAAAGTGTTGGCAGAAAGGAAATCTTTCTGGGAATCTTTAAAGAAAGAAAATTTTTATGAGGTAAAATTCATATAACAAAATTAATCATTTTGAAGTATACATTTCAGTGGAAGTTATTATACTAAGAGTGTTGTGCAACTGTCACATCTGATTCCAAACCGTTTTCATCACCCAAGAAAACCCCATTCCCATTAAATAGTCAGTCCCCATTATACCCTCCCTTCATCCCCTGGCAGTTGCTAATTTTGCTCTCTATCTATCCTGGCCATTTCATGTAAATGGAGTTATACAATATGTGATCTCTTGTGTCAGGAGTCTTTCAGTTGGCATCCTGTTTTTAAGGTTAATCTATGTTGTAGCATGTGTCAGTACTTCATCCTTTTATGGGTGATCCATTATATGGATATATACCACATTTTGCTTATTCATTAATCTGTGGATGAACATCTGGGTTGTTTCTACCTTTTTGTTATTGAGTATAGTGAAGCTATGAACATTTGTGTACAAGTATTTGAATGTATGTTTTTAGTTCTTTTGAGTATATGCATAGGAGTAGAATTAATGGATCCTACAGTAATTACGTTTTTAATATTTGAAGGGACCATTAAATTGTTTTCCACAGTAGTTGTACCGTTTTACATTTTGATCAACAGTGTAGGAAGGGTTCCAGTTTTTTCTGAATTCCCATGAATATGTGTTTTTTTTTTTCTAATTTTGTTTGTTTTATAGCTATCCTGATAGGTATAAAATGGTATTTCATTGTTTTGATTTGCATTTCAACAAAGATGATGAACATCTTTTCATGTATTTTGGGGGCATTTGTATACCTTTGTTGGGGAAATGTTTGTTCATGTCCTTTTCCGATTGTTGAAATAAGTTCTTTTTGATTCTGGGTTCTAAGAGTTCTTTATGTGTTCTGGATATAGACTGTAGATTGTAATATTTTTTTTTTTTTTTTGGTAATTACTATTGCTTGTGCTTTTGGGATCAGATCTAAGAATTCATTGCTAGTTCCCAGGTCATAAGGATTTTTCCCTGTTTTCTTCTGATAGTTTTAAAATTTTAACTCTTATATTTAGGTAATTGATTCATTTGAGTTAATTTTTGTCATGCAAAGTAGGAGTCTAGCTTCATTCTTTTGCATACGGATATCCATTTCTCCCAGCACTGTTTGTTGAAGAGCCTGTTCTTTCCTCTTTGTCACCCTTGTTGAAAATCAATTGACCATGGATGTATGAGTTTATTTTGGGACTCTCAGCTCTGTTCTTCTGGTCTATATGCTTGTCCTTTTGTGCTAATACTATACTGTTTTGATTATTTTGTGGTTTAGAAGTGAGTTTGGTTTAGAAGTGAGTTTTGAAATTGCAAAGTATGAATCCTCCAGTTTTGTTTTCATTTTTTCTTTTTTGGTGGGGGGAGGGGTGGGCATAGGGAGAGGGAGAGAGAGAGAATCTTAAGCAGGCTCCATGCCCAGTATGGAGCCCAACACTAGGCTTGATCTCCCCACCCTAAGATCATGACCTGAGGTGAAATCAAGAGTCATCACTTTAACCAACTAAGCCACCCAGGTGCCCCATTATTTTCATTTTTTAGGATTGTTTTGGTTATTTGGTGTCCCTTGGAATTCATATGAATTTTAGCATCAGCATTTCCATTTCTGCAAAAAAGAAGTATTGGAACTTTGATAAGGATTACATGGACTCAGTGGGTCACTTTGGATAGTATTGCCATATAAAAATACTGAGCCCTCAAATCCGTAAACACAGAATGTTTTTTCATTTATTTAGGTCTACTTTAATTTCAGCAATATTTTGTAGTGTTCAGTATACTGGTCTTCTGGCTCCTTGATTAATAAATTTAACCTATATATTTGATTATTAATGCTATTATAAATGGAATTATTTTCTCTTTCCTCTTCAAATTGTTCACTGGTAGTATATAGAAATGCAACTTTTTTGTGTGTGTTGACTGTATCTTGCAACCTTGCTAAATTCATTTCTTCTAACTTTTAAGTGTGGGGGGGTCTTTTTTAGGATTTTCTCTATATACAATCATGTCATCTGCAAATAAAGATTATTTTACTTCCTCCTTTCTTGTTTGGATCTCTTTTATTTCTTTTTCTTGCCTAATTGCCCTGGCTAGCACATCCAGTACATTGTTGAATAAAAGTGGCTGAAAGGGCATCCATGTCTTTTCCTGATCTTAGTTTTCAGTCCTTCACTATTGAGTGTGATGGTAACTGCAGGTTTTTCTTTTTGTTTTTTTGTTTCATAAATGCCCTTTTCGATATTGAGGAAATTCCCTTATATTTCTAATTGGCTAATATACTTTTTATCATGAAAGGATGTTAGATTTTTATCAAGAGCTTTTCTGTATCAGTTGAAATAGTCATGTGTGTTTTTTTCCTTCCTTATGTTAATGTGGTAAAATGTAATTAATTTTCATATTGTTCAATAGGTGAACTATTGAACTGTTTCATTCCTGGGACAAATATCCCTTTATCATGATGTACATTCCTATTACTATGCTGCTGTATTATTTTGTTAGTATAGATGATCCCTATTTTTTACAGATTCCATATTTGTGAATTTACCTACTTGCTAAAGTTTATTTGTAAGTCCAAACTGATCATTGTGGTGCTTTTGTGGACATGTACAAAGTGGCAGAAATTTTGAGGTGCCTGATGCACATGTTGCCAGCTGATGTTGAAGAAGGTGATCCTCTGCCTTTTTGTTTCAGTTCTCATATTATAAATAAATGTCCTTTATGCAGCCTATTTAGTGCCATGGTTTTCTTACTGATATGATTTTTTGGTTTATGATTTTGCATTTAAAATGACCCCCAAGTATAGTCCTCAAGTATCATCGCGTGTTCCTAAGTGCAAGAAAGTTGTGATTTGCCTCATGGAAAAAAAATATATGTTAGATAAGCTTCATTTAGGCATGAGTTACAGTGATGTTGGCTGTGAGTACATTGTTAATCAATATTTTATATTAAATAAAGTATCTTTACAGGGCAACCTGTTAATAAGCAAGGTTATGTATTGCTTGATTGACAAAAATGTGCACAGAGGCTTGCAGGATCTAACCTAGTGTCTCATGGTAATTTTATTG
Organism: Mustela putorius furo; assembly: GCF_011764305.1. Taxonomy (NCBI): domain Eukaryota; kingdom Metazoa; phylum Chordata; class Mammalia; order Carnivora; family Mustelidae; genus Mustela; species Mustela putorius. Next base: position 104,748,350 of record NW_025421987.1, on the reverse strand, counting down.
AATGTAACTACCATAAATAATAAGAATTGACTATTTTGTTGAGGAATTTTTAATTTGTATTCATAATGGATATTGGTCAGTACTTTCTCTGTGATATCTTTATCTGGCTTTGATATCATGGTAATGCTGACCTCATAGAATGAGTTATGGACTATTTCTTCCCTACTCTTTTTGTAGAAATATGAAAAGGAAATGTTTGTTAGAATTCATGAGTTAAATTACCCGGTCCTGGACTTTTCCTTATTGTGAAGTTTTGGGTTACTGATGAATTCTTTTACTTGTTATAGGTCAGTCCACATTTTCTAAATGTGTAAAGATACATTTTTGTGTCTTTTTAGCAATTTGTTTTTTTCATCTTGGTTATCTAATTTATTAGTGTACAAGTGTTCATAGTGGTTTTTTTTTCTTATTGTGTTTCTGTTAGGCATCTAGTAATATCCCACTTTATTTCTGATTTTAGTAATTTGAGTCTTTAGTCAATTTTGCTATTTTCAAAAACCAACTTTTAGTTTCATTGATTCTTTGTTGTTTTTGTTTTCTCCTTGCATTTTTCTCTGCTCTAATCTTTATTAATAATAAACTTTCTCTTGCTAGCTTTGGGTTTAGCTTGATATTTCTATAGTTCCCTAAAGAGTAAAGTTGGGTTATTGATTTGAGTGAGATCAATTTCCTTTTTTAAATGAAATTCCTTTTCTGGGGCACCTAGGTGGCTCAGTGGGTTAAGCTGCTGCCTTCGGCTCAGGTCATGATCTCAGGGTCCTTCCTGGGTTCGAGCCCCGCAGCAGGCTTCCTGCTCAGCAGGGAGCCTGCTTTCCCTCTCTCTGTCAAATAAATAAAATCTTTTTTTTTTTTTTTTTAAGATTTTATTTATTTACTTGACAGAGATCACAAGTAGGCAGAGAGGCAGGCAGAGAGAGAGGAGGAAGCAGGCTCTCCACGGAGCAGAGAGCCCGATGCGGGGCTCGATCCCAGGACCCTGAGCTGAAGGCAGAGGCTTTAACTCACTGAGCCACCCAGGCCCCCAAATAAAAATCTTTTTTAAAAATTCTTTTTTTATCATAGGCTTTTAGGGCCATAAATTTCCTTCTGAGCATTGCTTTTGCTGCAGCCTTTAGCTTTTTTGGTTGTGTTTTCATTGTCATGTGTCTCTGAGTATTCATTAACCTTACCTGTAATTTTTTCTTTGACCTACCAGTTGTTTGAGCATATTAATTAACTTACATATATTTGTGAATTCTCCAGTTTTCCTTTCTGTTAATTTTTAGTTTCATTCCACTATGGTCAGAGAATATACTTTATGTGATTTCAGTCTCTTTAAATGTGTTTAGACTTGTCTTGTGGCCTAACATATGGTTTATCTTGGAGTGTTCCATGTGCACTTGTGAAAACTGTACACTTGGCTGTTGTTTATGAGCATTCTATATGTCTATTACGTCTAATTGGCTTATAGTATTTTTCAAGTTCACTATTTCCTTATTAAGTTTTTGCCTAGTTCCACTCATTATTGAAAAGTATTAAAGTCTCTATATTGTAGAACTGTCATTTTCTCCCTTTAATTCTGTCAAGTTTTGCTTTGTCTTGGGGCTTATATAATATTTGTAGTTGTTATATCTTCTTATTGGATTGACCCTTTTATCAATATATAATGTCCTTCCTTATCTCCTGTAACAACTTGGTCTTAAAGACTGCCTCAGCTCTCTTTTGTTTACCATTTTCAAGGAATATCTTTTTCTTTCCTTTCACTTTCAAATCTGTTTGTATCTCTGGATCTAAAATGAGTGCTTATAGATATCATAGAGTTGGATCTTGTTTTTAAATCCATTCTGTCAATCTCTGCCCCGTTAGTCCAGTATTTTAATTCACTTAACCTTTTTTAAAAGATTTTTTTTTATTTGTCAGAGAAAGTGAGAGAGAGAGTGGCAGGCAGAGGGGAAGTAGGCCCCCTGTTGAGCAAGGAGCCCAACTCTGGAACTCAAACCTAGGACCCAGGATCATGACACTGAGCTACCCAGGTATCCCTAATTACCAGTAAGGAAGACCTTCTGCTCTTTTGCTATTTGTTTTCTGTATGTCTCATGCCTTTTCTCCCCTCAGTTCTTCTGTTACTGCCTTCTTTTGTAATTAATTTTTTTCTGATTTACCAATTTCCCTTCTCATTTCTTTTTCTTTTATTTTTTTAGTTTTTCCTTAGTGATTACCCTGGGAATTATAATTAATATCTTAACTTTTTAACAGTCAAATTTGAATTGATGCAAATTTAGCTGGTATTCAGCACTACTCTTTGAATTTTTTTTTTAAGATTTTTTTTTTATTATTTTAGAGAAGAGGGGCAAAGGGAGAAGAGAAGTTCTTCTTCTTTTTTTTTTTTTTTTTTTTAAGATTTTATTTATTTACTTGAGAGATAGAAAGAGAGTGAACATGCAAACAGACAGGGAGAAGGAGAAGCAGACTCCCTGCTGAGCAGGTAGCTCAACATGGGGCTCAGTCCCAGAACCCTGAGATCATGACCTGAACCAAAGGCAGAGCTTAAACCACTGAGCCACCTAGGTGCCCGGAGGAGAGAGATTCTTAAAGCAGACTCCATGTTGACCATGGAGCCCAGCTCAATCTCATGATCCTGAGTTGAAACCAAAAGCTTAACCAGCTATACCACCCAGGCACCCCTACATTTCCATCTTTATACATTGTGTGCCTGATTTAAAATTATTGTTAAATAAATTTGTATCTTAAATCATACAGGAAAAAAGGATTTACAAGCCAGAAACCTAGTATTACTGGCTTTTATATTTATGAATAAAGCTACCTTTACTGTTGTTCTTTATTTCCTCATATGGCTTCAGGTTACTGATTAGTGTCTTCATTTTAGCATGGAAGACCTTCTTTAGCATTTCTCGTAGCACAAATGTAGTGTGATAAACTCCTTCAGTTTTTGTTTAGGAGTGTCTTAATTTTTCTTTCAGTTTTGAAAGACAGTTTTGCTGGGTGTAGAATTCTTGGTTGACAGTTTTTTCTTCTGTCAGATTCTACCCCCTTCCTATGGTTTTTGTTCCTTTTTATTATAGGTTATTTGCTTGTTTAGTGAGTTTTCTAAGCTGTTTTTGTAAAGTCTATATTCTTTGTCATGTGTGGGCTCTGAAGTTGGTGTTCCATCTTTTCCTTCCTAGGGTTTTCATTCTGTCTGCTCCTTGTCTCAGCTGTCCCTTTCCTCAGGCTGTTGCATCACTTAACTGATTTCAGTAAAAGAATGAGAATGTTCCAGGTCCAGTGAAACCAAGGCAAGCCTTTGTGCCAGTCCTTCACATGGCTTCCAGATAGGTTGAAACCCAGTGTCACAGTTCTTTGAGAATAAGATTTGTATTGCTTTCTCTGGCATTAGGAGTGCCAGTTGCTGTCCTCAAAGTCACTACTGATTTAGGATGTAAGAGATGGTAGACAAGCAATCTAAAATGCCACAGCATCCTTCTACTACAAAGTGGCAGCTTTTTTCTTCATTAATCCTTGCTCTAGTTTTGTAAGGTTTTTTTTGTTTTGCTTTGTTTTTTACTAGATTCCAGAGTTCTGCAAAGTTGATTCTGACATTATTTGCAAGCTCATTTTAACTAGTTTTTTTTGGGGTGGGGGTTGCTTTTTGATGGATGGAGCCCTAGAATTCTCTACTCTGCCAGAAATCCCTGATGTGGGGATATTTTGGTATATCATTAGCCACAAGTAAGGAAGTTGGGAGGCAGGGAATGGATTTATGGCCATGGGAGAGGTTATTTTTATTTGGACATGAGTGTTGTATTTGAGATGCTAGTAGTAGATGTCTGTAAATGTCTAGTGACAGTTGGAATCATGGGGCTTGAATTCCAGAAAGAGCTTAGACCTGTAAAAGACCTCACCTGGAACCTTCTCTACAGAAGTTATAGAAAATAAAAGTATAAGATATCCTTGAAGTAGAAAGGAAGTCCAGGCATCATATCTAGGGAAACACTTTGAATGGAGGAATCTATTCCCCTTTTCATTTAGCAGACATTCACTTGTTCCTATTGTATGGTTGCTGGAGATACAAGATCAGTTTTCTGCCTTCAGGAAACTCACTCGTATTAAGGAAGGCAAGAAAATAAGTACAGTACAATTTTATAACAAGGTTCAGAGGAGCCCAGACAGAGGTACACAAGAATATCCAGACAGGTCAGTAGGTAAGACAGGAGACTCTCAGAGAAGTTAAAGGAAAAAACAATAGAATAATCTATGATCTTGATTGCTGCATAGAATAATCTGTGATCTCGATTGCTGCAAAAGAATGAGGGCTCTAAAAAGTACTAATTTGGAAGTAAAGAGATGACACGGTTTTTATAAGAATGGTTTGGTAGAATGGTAGAGATTAAAGGATTAGATCATAAGGGGTTAGGAGTGAGAGTGAATGGTGAAGAAGTTGAAGGAAGAAAAGGAGGCAGCTTTTTAGAGAATGGTATAGTTTAGTTCACAGGAACAGCAGAATTGAAATAACCTTATTTTGGAATAGAAGTGATCGGAGTATGTTTTTAAACAGTAGAAGGGACTGAGTAGGAGGGAAACAAGGAAGGCCAAGAGTCCCAAAAGAGGCAGGAAAGATGATGTTTAAAAACCCAGGAGGGGGGCGCCAGGGTGGCTCAGTGGGTTAAACCCCTGCCTTCAGCTCAGGTCATGATCTCAGGGCCCTGGGATCAAGCCCTGCATTGGGCTCTCCACTCAGTGGGAGCCTGCTCCCTCCTCTCTCTCTGCCTGCCTCTCTGCCTACTTATGATCTCTCTCTCTCTCTCTCTGTGTCAAGTAAATAAATAAATAATCTTTTAAAAAAGTTAAAAACCCAGGAAGACCAGAGATTGGAAACTTTCATGAAGAAAAAGAATGAGGGTAATAAGTTTTGAGATTGTGGGAAGTACAAGAAGTTTTATCTAGGAATGCCGCTGTTTTCTCAGTAGAAGCAGAACATAAAATCATGTGCTAAGAAATGATCAGTAGTAAAAACACATGACAAAAGTTGATATAGTGTACATTTATGATGTAGTATCATGTGATGCTTTTCTCCTTTTTTTAAACAAATATATATAGTAAGTATCTACAGTGTACTAAGCACTGGCTGCGATCTTTGTGTTACAGCTGTGAAAAAAGTAAACAAGTCACTGCTCTTCTGGAGCATGTGAACAGAGTGAGGGTAGACAAACAAGGAAACAATGTTTTATTTTAAAGTGAACATAATGAGATAAACAGAGCAACATGGATCTGGGAACTAAGAAAGCAAATGGAAGGATTATCCAGACATAATTACAATCTTACATTGCATATCAAGTTGTAATTTATTGTTTTATTTTTATACAGCTAATTGCGGAATTTGGTTTATAAAGTAAGACAAGAATATGTACTTAGATTGTAGATATGAGAGAAATCATCTGTATTTACATTTGGAAGAAATTTTGTTAAATTTAGGAAAACTGTCATTATGTTACACAATTATTTCAACACCTTTGAGAGAAAAGGTGAGAAGGTAAACTCACATAATAAGTGCATTTACATGTTTGGTTATTAAAAGAATTTGTGAAGGAAGTCAAAAGGTACAAACTTCCAATTATAAATAAACAAGTCATGAAGATGTAAAATAAAGGAAGAAAAGAAGAAATTTGTTATCTATAAATTTAAAGCCTGAAGAACTACAGAGGTGAAGATCCTTTTTTAATAATGAATAAATTGGTTTTTTGGTTATCATTATCTTATATTCTCTTCTTATTACTCTTTTTTATGTGAACAGGCATTGGAAAAGTGAAAAGAAAACATAGTGTGCCAGATTCTGCATCTCCTGCTGATGATAGCTTTGTTGACCCAGGGGAACGTCTCTATGACCTCAATATGCCTGCTTATGTGAAATTTAACTACATGGCAGAGAGAGAGGATGAATTATCATTGATAAAAGGGACAAAGGTGATCGTCATGGAGAAATGCAGTGATGGGTGGTGGCGGGGTAGCTACAATGGACAAGTTGGATGGTTCCCTTCAAACTATGTAACTGAGGAAGGTGACAGTCCTTTGGGTGACCATGTGGGTTCTCTCTCAGAGAAATTAGCAGCAGTTGTCAGTAACCTAAATACTGGGCAAGTGTTGCATGTGGTACAGGCTCTTTACCCCTTCAGTTCGTCCAATGATGAAGAACTTAATTTTGAGAAAGGAGATGTAATGGATGTTATTGAAAAGCCTGAAAATGACCCTGAATGGTGGAAATGCAGGAAGATCAATGGAATGGTTGGTCTGGTGCCAAAAAACTATGTTACCATTATGCAGAATAATCCATTAACCTCAGGTTTGGAACCATCACCTCCACAGTGTGATTACATTAGGCCTTCACTTATTGGAAAGTTTGCTGGCAATCCATGGTACTATGGGAAAGTCACCAGGCATCAAGCAGAAATGGCATTAAATGAAAGAGGGCATGAAGGTGATTTCCTCATTCGTGATAGTGAATCTTCGGTAAGTTGGTTTTCAAATAAATGGAAGTAGAGCTTTAAGTATTAAAAAAAAAAAAATGGAAGATTGGAAAGGTTAAGTTTCTTCCCTAAAATTAACCAGGTGATAAGTTGGGACATAAATTTAGATCTTCTGAACCTAGTCAGTGTTCTTTCCAGTCATATTTATTTTAAATAAAATACAGCCATAGCAGTGATAACTACATTGGATTATTTGGTCTTGATTCTGTTGGTCTTGTGTTTCTGAAATATCTTCTGTCACATTAAACTGAAAAATGAAGAAAACTGAACCAACTCTTCATTCAGAATAAAACAACATAGTGAACTAAACTGGGAAAATACTTTTTTTTTTCTTTTTTTGAGAGAGAGAATGGAGAATGACCATGAATAGGAGGAAGGGCGGAGAGGGGTGGGGGTAGAAAATCTCAAGCAGGCTTCACACCCAATGCAGAGCCTGATTGGGGGGGGGGGTTATCTCATGACCCTGAGATCATGACCTGAGATGAAATCACAAGTCAGATGCTTAAGTGATTGAGCCACCCAGGCACACCTGGGAAAGCATTTCTTAAATTGCATATTGGATGTGCTATCATCCTTAATAAAGGAAATCCCTAAATGTAAAAAAAAAAAAAACACTAAGATTTAACTTTCTTCTATAAATTGGTTGTTTGGAATTTGGAAACCCTTTAATTATTTACCTCAAAAACCTATTTTAACTCACTGTACTTGAAATGCATTTGCAATAAAAAATACCTTTTCCAAAACTAGTAAAACAGTAATAAGTATAAAATCATAAAAATGGAATAATAGTTATGTGGGCTCTTTTGGTTACTGTTTAGGATATTAGAATTTGATGATACTCATTTCCCTTTAAAATGGTCTTTATTTTTCCTTTTAAAAGGATACCACTGGTTTTCCACTTTTCAAATCATTAGTATTGGTTTTGTTTCTGTGTATTTAGTTGTACAAAAGTGAATTTGTGATTGTGCAAAAGGTTGAAAGAAGAAAACCTATCTGGTGTGTGTGTGTGTGTGCGTGCGCGCGCCCGCCCACACACACATATGGTGTTTATGTGTTTATAAGAGGGGAGGAAGAAAGGAGAGAAGGAGAAATCGAGGTTAATTGAACTGCTTGATACGAAGTTCAGGAAACGGGGCCTGTACATAACCCCTAAGGAAGGATCAATGATAGGGAAGAGTGGTGGGATTTGTTTTCTGTTTGATATCTGTCTTGGCTCTGCTTTCCAGGACAAGTAGTGGGCAAGTAGGGTTAGAAAGTGAGTGACCCTAGCGCAGGTGGTAAGAATAACCCTAGATATAGGATGTTTCCAAGAAGCTCACTGTTTGAAACTTTGTTAGTAACTATATAAAAGGAGACTTTTAGTCTGTTCAGAAAACTGTTAGGTTAAAATAAAACAAAACAAAAAACCTAAGAAAGTAAGCTTGATTACAGAACACTATATTTTCTTGTGGTGGATAATTGAGCATAGATATTAGCCAAAATACACCATTACTTTTAGCAGTAGAATTTTTAAAGGTCTCAAACAGGTGTATTTTGTTTGAATTGAGTAATGTTTTTTATTTTTTTAAATTTTTTAAATTTTTTTTAAAGATTTATTTATTTATTTGACAGAGAGAGATCACAAGTAGGCAGAGAGGCAGGCAGAGAGAGGGAGAGAGAGAGGAGGAAGCAGGCTCCCCGCTGAGCGGAGAGCCCGATGCAGGACTCAATCCCAGGACCCCAAGATCACGACCTGAGCCAAAGGCAGCGGCTCAACCCACTGAACCACCCAGGCACCCGAGTAATATTTTTTAAGCATTCAAATTTATTACCAGTATTTAGATACTGGGAAATATATTATAAAAAATCAGATGACAGACTTCCTTTTAAAATTGGAAGGCCTGCCAGCATTGCCCATATTTCTTCAAGGCAACAATCACAGCTAAGTGGCCACCTCCTTTAGATTGGCCATGCACTGTTCCTTCTGTGTAGCCAGCCTGTCACTTGTTTATGTGTCTTTTTACCCTTGCAGGCATTTGAGTTTATGACCTCTCATTAATGTCTATCACCTTGGAGAATTCAGAACATTATCTCAGCTAGTCTTTAAGATAGCTACTGTTAGCTCACATTAGCTCATGTTTTCTCGTGTGTTTCTGCAGTTGTCTGGCAGGAGAGAAGATAGGTGTTGTGCTTCAGCTGTTAAACTTTAAACTAAGGGATTTGCCGTGAGTGTTAGAGCATACTATTTAAGAGACTTTGGAGTCTGACTGCTTGAGTTTGAATTCTGGCTCTCTTGGAAACTAGATGGATGATTTTGAGCAACTTAGCTTTTCTTGGCCTCGATTTTCTCACCTCTAAAATGGGGTTGGTTGGAGGTGTAAAGGAGATAATCTGTGTAAATAATTTAGCACAGTACCTAGTACTTAGCTAAAATTTAAGCACTTATTATTAGTAGTCTAATATAAAAATGCTAACAGATGTCTTTCAAAATGTTTACCCTACATGTTTTTTTCTCTTTTAGCCAAATGATTTCTCTGTATCGCTAAAAGCACAAGGGAAGAACAAGCATTTCAAAGTCCAGCTAAAAGAGACTGTCTACTGCATTGGGCAGCGTAAATTCAGCACCATGGAAGAACTTGTAGAACATTACAAAAAGGCACCAATTTTTACAAGTGAACAAGGAGAAAAACTGTATCTTATTAAGCATTTGTCATGATAATGCTGATCAGAAGTGACTGCTACACAGCTGTAATTCGTCATGTAATTGAAGACTGAGAAAATGTCAGTCCAATCATGTTTGATTGGAAATCACTTTCTGACCCTACATGAGAATTGACTATAGTACATAAGTATTTTTATTATAACTCAGCCCATACACATATACTACATATGCAAAACATCTGCACAAAGTAGTTCCTTATCCTGGATCTTCTGTTTTATTGTTTTCTTTGCTCTTTTTCTCTTTGCTTCTAATATTAAGGTTTTATATTTTGAAGAAATGATGCAGATCAAAAGTCTTTACATGGAAGAATTTATTGGTTTATTTTCTTTATTTCCTTGTAAAGGTACCATATTAGCCACTTCTGCAATGGTTTCTCTTCATATAAAATTATTATATCAGTATATGGCATATGCTAAAATAAATTTCTTGGACAGTGTTTTTTTCTGTGACTAAATAGCAATAATAAATGGAAAATTAGAAATTTTTTCAGGTATTTGTTGCAAGCCATTGTAAATATCAAGTATGTTATATCTGCCATTTTTAAAAATTTATTCATGGTCTTCATTGTAAAGCAAAACAAATGGGACATACATTTGAAAATGTATCTTGTACACTTCTAATTTACACCTGTTGGAAACAAAAATCTCTAAATTTCTAGGATTTTTGTGGGGGTGTTTCTTATCTGGTTATTCAAGAAAATAAAGCAGTCTCTGAGATATTTAGCTTTTCAGACTACAGATGGATGCTCTAGTGCTCTATATCATTTTCTTCCCCTAGTGTTATTTTACCAAAGCTCTTGTATTGGGGTATGTTATATCTGTGTCAGTGTGGAAGAAGCTGTGGTCAAATGTTGGGGAAATAGGAGGCAGTGAGATACTTGGCTTCCCTCCCACCTCTACACATCAGTAATTATCAGGCAGTAGTATTTCTACTATTTTCATTTCCTCCTGTCAGCTTTGAGTTTTGTTGACTGAGACACAAAAATTGATTATACCTGAGGGAAAGATACGATGTGCCAAATGATTAGACGAAGTTATTTTTAAAATCTTACTTTTGAAAGGTTTCTGTTACGTTTTTGTTTACCAAGCAGAAGTTTGGGTGTAAGAGGCTATTAAGGAGTATTGAATCTGCTTCTGCAGGTCACAGAAGAAAACTGTATTTTGTGAGCTCCCCTCCCCCCACATCATTAATTCTGGAATTTAAATTTAAGCAAAGTAACCTTCAATATTTTAATTAAAATACTTAATAAAACCATAGAACTTAGTAGGAAATAAATGGTATTTAAAAAATTTCCCCAATGCTAAGGAAATGAATGTTTCTGTTCTTTAATATACTCTAGACAGGTATTTAAAACATGAAAATTATTGATGTAAAAATTGAAGTCTAATTCCTGAAGTTTTTTTTTTTCTTTTTTAATTATGAATTTTTTTTTATTCTTCAAATCTTAAAATCATTTAAAGTCTTTACATTACCACTGGGTGGCAGCCCTGGCTTCTCCCACTAAACAACAGGGTCAGCAAATATAATTAAGGCATTGAAGTATAATTTTTCATTTTCATTATATCCTCATCTTTGTCAATCTCCCTTTGTTTATTGAATGATTATTAGTAGATAAGTACAATAGAAATAAGTTGTTTGCCTCCCTTTTTTGCTATAAGATCACTTGACTGTAAGTTGAAGAAAATTTCAGTGTTAAAATATGATTAGGTAGTAAACATCTTATTTAAACATTTGATGATGCCTTTTCTCCATTTTTTTTTTTTTTTGTTAAAGATTTTATTTATTTGACAGAGAGAGAGAGATTACAAGTAGGCAGAGCAGCAGGCAGAGAGAGAAGGGGAAAAAGGCTCCCTGCTGAGCAGAGAGCCCGATGTGGGGCTCTATCCCAGACCCTGGGATCATGACCTGAGCTGGAGGCAGAAGCTTAACCCACTGAGCCACACAGGTGCCCCCATTTTTGTTTTTTTCCCCCAGTATTACTTTTTAAAAAAATTAATCTTTGTATCACAGGCATGAACTATATAGTAAACCTCACTGAGGATTAAGGATTTTGAGAAAGCAGCTAGGAATGGAGTAGCATTGGAAGTAGACTACACATTTCTGTGCTATAATTAGATTTATAATAACTAGAGAGTTTCCAGATAGCCCACTTAACCATTTTAAAAAGCACTGCATTTACTTATCTTCTACAAGGCAGAAGAGTTGGGCCATCTGATTGTTAAACAAAATAAAGCTTGAACAGCATGCAGGAGTTGAGGCAGTCAAACCAGGCTGTAGAACTCTTCCATTTGTTAAATCAGAGAAGAGAAAATGTATTGCACACAGATATAAAAGGTATCATCACTCATCTTTTCTTTTTCTGTTGCCACATTTTTCCTCTTTCAGGTGTCCTGTAGTTTCTCATGTCCTTTAGTCCCTCTCTTATCCATGCACAGCTGGGCTGCAAAATGCCAGGTAGTTGATGAGCCAGTAATACCTATTGTGTGCTCTTATTATACTGGGATGAAAATCTCACTGGCAACTATGGAATTTGGTACTTAAACATCTTATCAAATTTTTAAAAGTCTTAAACCAGCCCTTACCTCAATAACTTTTTTATAAATGTAAACTTTACTTGAAGCAATTTTCTTAAGAGCTAGAACAACCTTAGCATCTACGTAGCTAGTGAGTAGCAGGACTTGTATTAGAAACCAGGTCTCCTTATTCCCAGCCTGGTACACACTGCCATCTCTGTGCTTGTTTTAGACTTCAGAGTTCTGGGGATAGCCTGGGTGGCCCAGCTAAGTGTCCAGCTCTTGATTTCAGCTCAGGTCATGCACTCAGGATCATGCACTTGAACCCTGCATTGGGCTATGCACTCAGCGGGGATTCTGCTTAGGATTCTCTCCCTCTTGCACTCTCATTTTCTCCCTTTCTCTCACTGTCTAAAATAAGTCTTCACATTAAAACAAACAGACTAAGAGTTCTGGGAAGAGTGGATTTACAGAACTTTTCTTCCATATGTGAGAAGACACTTAGCCATCAATTTAAACACCGAAAACACACAGAACCCTGCCCAACCCACTTGTGTAAATAACTTCTCCAAAATCTTGGAAGAAGTTATTTGAGAACTGAAGTTTAGTAATGAAAGGCTGTTGTTGCAGTATCTATCAATTGGTCATAGGTCCTTAGGATTCATTTGAATATGTATGAACACATTTACATCACAGTAACATACCTAGCACAATTAAAGACCATGTCACGTATATATCACTAAAAACAGGAAAGCTAACTAATCCATTGCTATTGCTGGCAGATGAGCAACTTGGGTTGGCAGAAAAAGACCATCCTTCTAGGTGCAGGGCACATAAATTATCTCCAACTTCAAGCTCTTGTTTTGTCTTCTAATCCAGAAATTACAAAGACACGTGGGAACTACTGTCAGTGTAGATAATTCTGTGAGAATTAGGAAAAGGCACCTCTTAACCTCCATACCCTGCCCCTCTCCCACATCTTGGATAGGGTATAACCAAATAGAACTACAGTAAAGCCCACATAGCACAAAAGTAATTGTTCATATTTAAAAATTGGGGAATTTCACAAAATATTTAGAGTTTTGATTTCCCCTGAATAATAAGCTGACAGTACTGGAGTTGAATTCCCACAAGGTGACTATTGGATGGAACCTAATATAAATGGTTTCCTTACGTTACTAATGTACATGGTTAAAAAGAAGAATTGTAAAAGTATCTTTTCCAACCCTTATCTCCCAGTTCACATCTCCAAATGCAGTTGTAGTTAATTCCTATCTTATAATGTGGATGTTTTGGTTTAGAATCTGGAAACTTATTTTTCAGAAACAGCTCAGATGCAATGTCCAAATCAACAAATTAGGAATGTAGCATTACAGCATGATTTAACCTTTCCACTTTAATATTTTGCTCCAAGAAAAGGGGGCCCTTTATATTCTTGTGTATATAGATACATATACAGAGATAGATCTTTTTTAACTGTTTCCAAGTGGCTTCACAGTTACAATCACTTTTTCCTTAAAGGATATTGATAAAAGAGAGATGACATCTTCATTTTATGTTCCGAACAGCATCCAGTGGACTTTCTAAAAAATGCAACCTTACTGCTGGGGAAAACCATTATTTGATTCTACTGTGAAGCAAGGTAGGAAGCTTCTCCCCTCTGATAAGCTGGTTCTGTTGGTTTAGCAAGTTTATATGACTCAGCTCTGTCATCTAAACACGTGTTGACCAGCATACTGTTCATACTCCACACCCTAATTTCTTGCTGTTACATGATCTAAACAAAGTGACCAAGGAACTGAAATGTATTTTTCTAGTTACCATGGAGATGTTTATTGATCAGAAAGTATACAGTTTGCCGAGACGTTTTTAATGAGTAGAACCTAAATTGAATGTTGTGAGGTTTTAAAGAATAGGAGTTTCAATCAGCCATGTTCATAGAGGTAAATTTTTTATAATGTTTTTTTTTTTTTTAAAGATTTTATTTATTTATTTATTTGACAGACAGAGATCACAAGGAGGCAGAGAGGCAGGTAGAAAGAGAGAGAGGAGGAAGCAGGCTATCCGCAGAGCGGACAGCCCGATGCGGGGCTCGATCCCAGGACCCTGGGATCACGACCTGAGCCGAAGGCAGAGGCTTTAACCCACTGAGCCACCCAGGCGCCCCATAGAGGTAAATTTTTTAAACCAAAATGTCTTTTTAAGATTATGTTTGTTGGCCAGAGCACGTTTAATTATCAAATATTTCAGAATTGGCCTGTTGCTCATAGTGGCTTAGCACAAACATTTATCTACTGGTCTACATTTATCTACTGTTTTGCTCAAATTACTTTTTAAGCTGTTTTTAAGGCTAGGTTAAAGCTAGGCTCAGTATTTTGGAATAATGTAAATTTCATTTGTAGTTATAACTGCAGAAGACAAAGAATAGTCAACTTCCTTTTTTCCATGTTTTGTGGTACCTTTCAGAAAAGTAATGACTTTCAAACAGGAAAACAAACATAAATAGACATCTAAGGTAAAATCCCTCGTTGCTTTAAATAAATTTCTGGGCTGATTCTAACAAAATTTCTATCTGAGACTATGTAGAAAAGTTGCAGATGGCCTTTGGGTAATTACGGAGACAGTTGGGTTCCAAAATGAGACTGAACTCCTGTCTGTTTTAGAACTATTATTGAATTGATTTTCTTGGGCTTTTACTGAAAGAAATATGTAATCCCTGAATAAGCATGTTGTTTCTAGGAGCATGTAATGCCAAAGTTTACTTGTTTTGATATGTTTTCTAAAGGGGGATGGTACAGAAAAGAAACACTGATTTCCTCAGGGCAAATGCTAATCACTTGGTGCCAAGATGAAAAGAATAGTATTTGACCTATTATATCTATATGTATGATTATGTGTAGTGTTTAGCTTTTGGAGATATTTATCCATCATCCAGCCATGAGGTCAACTCACCTCAACTCACTTCACAGGTGTCAGAGTTTTGAGCTAGCAATATGATACTGAAGAAAATAGACATAGCTGTCATAAAATTTATATTGCTAGTGATGAGATGCCTAACGGTGAAGTGCTCTAAAGAAAGAACAGAGCAGGAGGTTGAGGAGGTTGAGTGAGAAGTGGGGTGTTAATTAATATAGGGTGATCAAAGGATGCTTCTAATTTAAAAAAATTGACCTTTGAGCTTATTGTGTACTCCACTTAATAGAATCAGTGATGACTGACCAGGATTAAACTAGTGGTTGAGTGAAAATACAGCAGCCATAGCCATTTAAAAATTATACTACAATTTTCACTATTACAGAGCATTGTTTCTGGTTTCCAGGTTTTTTTTTTTTAATTGAATAAAATGGTATTTAAGTATAGAACTTTTAACTCAAAGGGCTTTTCTGAATAAAGCTTGATTCTCCATCTTAAGAGGAGTTGTTGGGGGATGTCAATTGAAAAAAAAAGCAGGAAGAACTGTTTGATCACACCTAAAGGGAAAAATTGAGGTTAAGGAGAATTAAATTCCTGGTGCTCTGCATTGGTGGTCAGACAATAAACTAGGAAGGAAATTGAAAAGTATAAAATATATTGAAAGGAGGTGAAAAAGGGCTATGAGAACCCTGAAAACTAGAGCTTGAAAGTTATATAGTTATATCTGGAGCAGACTCCATGGAAGCAGGAGTTAGAAGAGTAAGACAAGGGGAATACCCTGTGTTTTTTCCAAAAAGAAAGGAGGGAAAAAGGGAGGGAGGAAAGAAAAATTGAGACTGGATTATAACTATCAGATGTGCTAAAAACCCAGGACATAGATATTTAGGAATCTGGGTAAAGGAAAGGGAATTCTGTGCTAAGTAGGGCAAGAATGGTTATTGGAATGGAGTAATTGACCACGTAGTCCATGCCAAGGTACCAGGACCTATCCTGCGCTTACACAACCCTAAGAGTGGTAGCCTCAAATTTTGCGCCCTACTGCCCCACCCACCCTTGGTTCAATTCTAGTCCCAGCACTACAGAACTCAGAGAGCTTAGGAATCTCTTCTTCGATCATCAATTTCCTTATCCCTCCCCACTGTCTCTTTACCTTTCCCTAAAAGCCTTTTCTCTCCTTGCTTTTTCTTCCATAATTAAATATCAGATACTTAAGTGGCAAATAATATAATAGGAAAAAAATATTCCTATTTCTAGACTGTACTTGCTTATAGTAGGAAATAGGTCCAACTTCAGCAATTCGTCTTCAGACATAAATGATCCTTCAACTCCAGAGAGCAGTAGAAATTAACCTGAAAAGTGCAGGAAACATGTTAGAGAATAGTTTGGTTTGGGCATATTGCCTTAAAGAGACCCCAACCAGCTAACAAGAAGGTATAGAAGTACCTCAAAGTCAGAAGAAGGCATAGATCAGAGGGGGGAAGTCAAGGCAAAAGTAGGAGCTGGGAGGTGAGGCACAGCTGTCCAGAAGCTCTCAATGGCAGGCCCAAGCAGGGGTGATGGACTAAGTTCCTTGAGTCATGAACCAGTCCTGACAAGGACTTGTTCAAAAGCTGTGGCAGGCAGGTGGCATTATCCCTCAGTGTCCCTTGAGGTGTGCTGTGACAGAGACTGTCCTTGCGGTGGCTTGTGAAAGCTCAGTAATACTGCCTTGTGAACATGGCAGCGGGGCATCTTGCCAGGAACCCATGCCCAAGTAGAGCTAACTACCTTAACCCAAGTTCTGTTGAACAACTCTCCTGCTTCCCCCACAGCATAAGTAAATAAGTTGTTCCCTCATTCTCTGTTTACATACCTTATCCTTTCCATCCTCAGTGTATATTCCCTTCAACTTTGCAGTCCTTGAGCTTGGCTCATGCTACTGGCCCAGTTGGAATGCTCAACTGAATGTGTCTCTCCTACCCAGATCTAATTGGTAGATCCTTAGGATTCCATATTGAGGTTTGTCTGTTTCCTAAAACCTTTGCTACTCTCCAGGATCACTCACCCCACTGTGCTCCTCAGACACATTGTGGTACAGTTAGGTGAGTGAAAAGACTTGGAGTTAGGCAAACCTCGGTTGAAATTCCTGTCTCCATCCCGGACTAGCTCTGTGATGTATAGTAAATTTCTCTGATCCCTATGTCCTCATCTGAAAAGTTGGAAATCAGTTCTTACCTTGTAAGTCTGTTATATAATACATGGAAATCTTTATAATTATGGAAAGACTTTAGGGACAATTCTTGGCATGTAGTAGATACCCAGTATGCATTGACTTTGACTGTTAGCTTTTTTTTTTTTTTAACATTTTTTATTTTTTTGAGAGAGAGACAGTGAAAGAGAGGGTGAACCAGGGGAAGGTCAGCGGGAGAAACAGACTCCCCGTGGAGCAGGGAGCCCGATGTGGGACTCGATCCCAGGACTCCAGGATCATGACCTGAGCTGAAGGCAGTTGCTTAACCAACTGAGCCACCCAGGTGCCCCGACTGTTAGCTTTTAACACATGGAAATTGTGGGCAGAAATGGACTTAGGATAGAGGAATTTGGAAGCCAGGAATGGGAAAATAAGTGTCAAAGCTGGTATGTATGAAGCACTCCCAAGTTGGCTTGTGTCCAGACCCAAGGGCAGAGGGGGGCAGGATCAGAAGCAAGGAGAGCAGTGAGAGACTATGTACAAGCAGCTGGTGACCAGAAGTCGGGGCACAGATGTGGCCACTGACTCAGTACTGGGATCATGGAAAACATGCACCAAGTGCTCTTGAACATGATGTAGTAAAAAATACACAATTAATATTAACGCTTATTTTGCCAGATACCACTGTAAGTATACCATCCCATTTAGTCCTCACAACAGCCCTATGAATTAGGATGGTCTCCCAATTTACAGGTAAAGACAATAAAACAGACTATTTAAATGACTTGCCTAAAAAATTCAGCTAGTAAGTGGCAGAGCCCAGATGCCAACCCAGACAGTTGTTTCCAGAGCCACCTTTAAACTACCCTCTGATAGAGATCTTCAACTGGAAGCCTTTCTTTGCTGGTCCAGGGGCCAGACCATAAGATGGGGAGCCTGCAAAGGACCAGCCAAAGTGAATAATCCCCAATGGATTTACTGGTTGGTTTGTTTTTTAAAAGATTTTGTTTTTAAGTGATCTCTACACCTCACAAAACTCAAACCTATAACCCTGAGATCAAGAGTTGCATGCTCCACTGACTGAGCAAGCCAGGGGCTTCTGTATTTATTGTTAACATTATGAATATAGCAAATGGTTAATACAGCATTTGTGAAAACTATTGTATTCCTGGAACTGGGCTAATTGTGCTTTGTCAGTATTCTTTAATCCCACAACTATTATGTAAGGCATTACCTATTTTGTAAATGAAAAAAATAAGGAGTTGCTTATTTTTGCTTAAATAAGGAGTTGCTTAAAAAAATGGAGTTGCTTTCTTCCCATTCATATCAAAGGAGTACTACTTTTCCTATCCACTCCTCAACCTACAACTATCGATCTGATGAGCCAAGCTCTCCACTGAAACCCCATTACTTAGATTTAACAGATGGCCTTCCAGGTGCTAAATTCAGATGGCCTTCCAGGTGCTAATTTGTGATCAACTTAGTGACTCCTCTGCACTCCTTGATGACTTCCCCCATCCTTCATCATTTCCAGGACCACAGTTTGCCAGGGCTACCTCTCTGGTCTATTTTTCTCCCTGTATCTCCATTTCTTCTTTCTTGTGCTGGTCCTTATAGGTAGGTCTTCTCCAGGAGCCTGTCCACATGTCTCCTTTATTTACACAATCTCCTTGCATGCTCTCACCCATTTCCTGATCTCTGCTACCACTGGAATGCTGAGGGTAGGGGAAATGGTGCCATGCCCTTGACACCCACAGATTTGGGACAAAGATCATTAACATACTAGAGACTGCTGCTGCCCATAAAAGCATGTCAAATTGAAGTGTATGAAGGTGAACACATGGAACCTTCTGTACCACCCCCAACCCTGCCTAGTCAGACCTCACCTCTTCCTCCTCCTTTCCATTATTTTGATTAAGGACCTGCCATCCACCCAGTTACTCATGCCTAGACCTGAAAGTCTTGTTTTCTTCCTCCACCCTGCTAATCCATTCTGTATGATAGAGCTATCAGTTCTGCCTCTTTCATCTTTTGAATTTAGTCACTTCTCTCTACAGACCTGGGAAAGTCTAGTGGGAGCCAACACTGTCTCTCACCTCACTGACCGACACAGTTTATTCATTGCCCTCCTGCCTCCAGTTTTGTCCCTTCCACTGTTTTTCTCCACTCCAGTCATAAACTTTTTAAAGCTCCAATGCAGGGAATAACATGATGAGATTTGAGCTTTTAACCCTCATTGCTCTCAGGATAAACTCTAACCTCCTCAACAAAGCATTCAGAGCTGTCTGGAATCTTGGATCTATGAGCCTCGTTCCTTGCCACCCAGTCTTGCTCTCCTATATTCCCTTGTGGATATTTCTGTCACTTTATCTTCAATATTGATTTATGACTATTTCCATATCTGTCTTCTCCACTAGTTGAAAAGTTCTTGGATTAGGGCAGGGGCTATTGAATTCCCAGATTCTAGGGTACAGTAGGCCCTTGGTGAATATTTGTTGAATGCATAAAAAATAGGTGATTAACTTTCCCAAAGGTTATAATGCAAATAAGTTCTGAAAGTGGAACCAAAATCTGTGGCACTCTAAAACCCATATTGGCCCACTAATGCATCCCACTAATGCTTACATCAAACAGTAACAAAAAGATATACAGCACCCAAAAGAATTGAAAACAGGGTCTTGAAATGATGTTTGTATACTCATGTTCATAGCAGCATTATGCACAATAGCTAAGAAATGGAAGCAACTCAAATGTCCATTGATGGATGAATGAAGGATAAGCAAAATGTGTTATGTACATACAATGGAATATTATTTAGCTTTAGAAAGGAAGGAAACTCTATACTATACTACAATATGGGTGAATCCTGAGGACATTATGAGTGAAATAAGTCATAGACAAGTAATTGCATGATTCCATTTATATGAGATAGTGTAGTCAGAATCATAAAGGCAGAGAGTACAATGGTGGCTATCAGGGGCTAAGGGGAGGGAGAAATGGGGAGTAACTGTTTAACTGGTATAGAGTTTCAGTTTTATAAGATGAAAAGATTTATAGGGATGGATGGTGGTGATGGTTGCATAACAATTTGAATATATTAATACCACTGAACTCTACACTTAAAAATGGTTAAGAAGGAACTCAGAAAGACAAATAGCATATGATTTCACTATGGGTGGAATTTAAGAAACAAAACAGATGAACATAGGGGAAGGGAAGGAAATATATAATACAATGACAACAGAGAGGGAGGCAAACCATAAGAGACTCAATTCCAGGAAACAAACTGAGGGTTGCTGGAGGGGGCATGGGTGGGGGCATGGGGTAACTGGGTGATGGGGATTAAGGAAGGCACTTGAAGTCATGAGCACTTGGTGTTATATTCAACTAACGAATCACTAAATTCTACTCTGAAAATAATACAGTATATGTTAATTAAATTGAATTTAAATAAAATGATTTTTAAATTGTTAAGAAGGTCAACTTTATGTTATGTATATTTACAAAAAAAAAAAAAAACCTTCAAAAAAAAGTCCCCAAACAAAGATGTCCTGCAAGGAGTCTTGGTCCCATTTTTCTCCTCCATCTTGCTGATTCCCACTCTCTCTGCTCCAAGGCAACCAATCTTGTTGGTTTCTGTATCTCCTTCCAGGTTTTCTTTTTGCAAATATAAGCAAATATAAAGCTATATTCTTCACCTTCTGACTTCTTAAAAGATATTAAAAAAATTTTTTTTTTTAACAACTTCACCTTTTCTGGAGTATGTAGCAAAAGGAGCTAGTAAGTACCCAGCTTGAATGAACTCACAAGATGGAGACTTGGAAGACAATAGCTATTTGAGGAGAGGGTAAAGTAATCTTGCTTGCTCACCACGAGTGAGGCCTTTAGGGACAGCCAGAGTCCTCCAGGACAGAGCTTTAGGTATCTCTCCTAGGCAGATTCTCAAGCTCTTCAGAGTTACCTTTTCTCGGGAACTCTTCTAGGCCACTCCCTCTGATGCAATATCTGGGTTTGGACAGAAAGGAGGGAACTGCACAGCCCGCCCCTTCTGAGCTGACTGGGCTGACTCCTCTTTCTAGAACAATTCAGTCTTCACAGCAATTCAAACCTCAGCTCCAACACCTGCATTCTGAAGCAAGGATGGCTGAGATGGACAGAATGCTTCATTCTGGAAGGAAACAATATTCCAGGTCAAGCTGAATCTGCCAAACACAGACCCTCTCTGTGGTTTTAGAAGAAGTCTTGACAAATCTTATCATGTGGTTTTTCTACGCCTTGATTCCTTGTTTACTCGTAGGTAAGTATGAATTAGAATATAGCCAGTAGCTTGGGATTCAAATATAGGTTAAGAAGGTGAAAAATACTTTAGCAGAGTTTGGAGTTGCAATATATATATAGAACATATTGTGTCTGTTTTTAAAAAGGTTTCTCAAATCTTAAACCTTCATCCCCATTCACAAAGCAACAGCCTGCATTCTGTTTGGAAATCTCTTTCCTAATGATCACAGAACAATTTGGAAAGATAAAGTATCAAAGCAGATAGATTAGCAGAGCTCCATGCATTTTATTATTAATCTCATCTGGGACACGTGGGTTGCTCTGTTGGTTAAGCGTCTGCCTTCGGCTCCGGTCATGATCCCAGGGTACAGGGATCGAGTCCTGCATCAGACTCCTTGCTCAGTGGGGAGCCTGCTTCTCCTGCTTATCCCTCTGCCTGCTACTCCCCTACTTGTGCTCTCTCTCTGTCTCTCTGACAAATAAATAAAACCTTCAAAAAAATTTGTCTCATCTGGTTTTAAAAGGCAAAACATGGTTATCTGGGTCTTTCTGTGTGTGCCTTGGGATGTTAACTGTAAAGACAGGGTAAAGTAAAATAAAGATTCTAACAATATATATATGAATTAAAAGGCTTAATTTGCAACCTTAATATTGGGTATAAGACCTATAAAAATTGAATTTCTCCTGGTCACTGCAGAAAAAGTAGCAGTTAGGTACTCCATAGCATCTTAAAATAATTGGTTTGGGGCATTTTCTCTACCAGTAAGATTACATAATTTTCTCTGCTCCACTCCTGGCTGCTTGTACCTACATGCTTTGTTGTTCCAAAATTGAAGCTCCTTAGTCTTTGCTGTTTCTTCATGCCAAAACACATTTAAGGGAAATTTAAAATTTTAATACTCTGAGGTACTGGGCACTTTGCAGTGTTGGTGGGAGCCCTGAGTTCTTTCTGTCTTTCCTTCCTTCCTTCCTTCCTTCCTTCCTTCCTTCCTTCCTTCCTTCCCTCTCTCCCTCCCTCCCTTGCTTTCCTTCTCTCCCCTCTTCCTTCCTTCCTTCCTCTGAGAACTAATTGTTTTAGTTTAAATCAGGCAACAAATTATTCTAAAGTGATTTGCAGATGTTTAGAATTGGCTTTTTAACATCAAATTTACAGTGTCTCTTCCTAGCTCAAAAACCTTCACAACTCCCAATTGCTCAGTGCATGAATGCTCAGGGCATTCAGATCCACTGTTTGTTTCATGATCCTGCATATTCAGGCCTCAACTCTGTTCCCCATTTTTCTTTGACAATGGTATGAACCACGGGTAGCTGCTGTTTTCACCTATAATACCCTCATTTCCTCCTCCCAGCTTTTATGATCGTTATTTCCTACCAGAAGCACTCTGTTCCTTTCCTCAACTCAAGCCCATACTCCCCTTGTCATTCCTTCTACCTTTAGACTCTTCCCAGACTTCTCTCTCCTTTGACCCTTGACCGCACATACTCAGCTTCAGTGGGTTACTTCTGTTTCCTGTGCTGGCCAGAGGAAAGGGCCTGGACATCTTTTCTGGTGTCCTCACAGCTCCTAGCGTAGGCTAATCATGTTGGTTATTTGGTTAGTTAGCTGATTGATTAGTTGGTGGAAACAAGTTGCCAGAAAAACAAGCCCCCACTAAGCCAGAGGGAAAAGATGAGGAGGCCAAATGAGAAGGGGAAGGCTCAGCAATTTTTTCCAAATTCTTTTTCCTTCACTAAGGTATTGTTGACATTTAACATTGTATTACTTCCAGATATACACCATAATGATTTGGTATTTGTATTTATTGCAGAATGATTAACATCCATCATGGTTATGTATGATGATGGTTAACATCCATCACCATACATAGTTATGTAACCGAACCAATGCGAGTTGGCTCCTTGATGAGTCAGAAACTGCAAGTTAATTTGTTGCACAAGGAAAACTTCTATTTGCAACAAATAAGGAGATGGCAAATGGCTTCCAAAGCGGTAACTCCCCCAGGGTGGATGGGTTCCTTTTGTTTAGAGTTAGAATGAATATTTTAGATAGGAAAACCCTGTCATGGTATGTAGAGGGGGACATAACTTTGCACATGTGCCGTAAGGAAACATGCCTAGGCACACATTGTACATTATGTAAATGAGACTTGTGCTTCTCCTTTACCATGAGATAAAGGTAATTGCTGGTCATTCCACAGGTCACTCCATGGTCCATCTGCATAGGCCTTAGCCTAGGTTTAGCTCAAGCAGTCTGGGTCATCTGGGATAGTAGGAGGTGGTGTCAGGGCCATCGCCATCCCCTGGGGGTAGGTTTGGGTTTCATTTGCCTGAGTTAAGAGGTAAGCCAAAAAGAAGAGCTTAAGGAAAAATATAGGACAAAGGTTAGTGAGTACAAGCAGGTGGGCAGTGAAGGTCAGGTCTTGGAGTCTAGTTGGTGAGTTACACATCTTTTTTTTTTTCTTGTGATGCAATACAGTGCTATTTAAATACCTTAAAATCTGCAAGCAGTATTAATAACTATAGATACCATGCTGTACATTACATCCCCAGGACTTACCTTTTTCACTTAAAACTGGAAATTTGTACCTTTTGACTCCCTTCGCCCATTTTTATTTTTATTTTATTTTTTTAAAGATTTTATTTATTTATTTGACAGAGAGATCACAAGCAGGCAGAGAGTCAGACAGAGAGAAAGGGGGAAGCAGGCTCCCCGCTCAGCGGAGAGCGCGATGTGAGACTCGATCCCAGGACCCTGAGATCATGACCTGAGCCGAAGGCAGAGGCTTAACCAACTGAGCCACCCAGGCGCTCCGCTTCACCCATTTTTAAATTTGGCATTTTCTTCAGTGAGGCAGTCCAGTCTTTTTTTGTTTTGTTTTTAAAGATTTTATTTATTTATTTGCCAGAGACAGAGGGAGAGAGAGCGAGTGAGCACAGGCAGACAAAGAAGCAGGCAGAGGCAGAGGGAGAAGCAGGCTCCCTGCCGAGCAAGGAGCCCGATGTGGGACTAGATCCCAGGACGCTGGGATCATGACCTGAGCCGAAGGCAGCTGCTTAACCAACTGAGCCACCCAGGCGTCCCAAGTCTTTTAAGCCTTTCCTGAAAACTCCTGTTTCAAACAGAGCTGGAAATGAGTGTGGTCTTCTGCCACCTCTAAACCTATACAGAAAACCAAAAACCAAAAAAAAAAAACCAGTAATGGAAACCACAAGGATGTCCCAATCAGAGACACCTGTGTGAGTTTTGACTCCATCACTTGCTAGCTCAGTGACTGTATCATACAACTTCATTTTCCTCATCAGTGAAATGGTTAAAAAAAAAATAGTCACCTTGAGATTGGGAGGTGTTTTAATTAAATGAGATGATGCAAACGAAAGCACTCTGAAGATGTCCATGTGTGCCACCTCCCGGTTAATTATTATTATCTGTGGGTTACGTAAACAGATGGTGTTCTCAGCAAATAATTGCTTTAGTTGAGGTTGCCTTTATACAATTTTGACCATTTCCTCTGGATGGTGTAGGTGATTGCAAAGAATTCTGCAAATTCTAAATGAACTTCTATTACTCTAGATCCCAGGACAGGTGGGTAGAAATTCTTGCTCACCTTTATAGAATTCATTTGCCTTGCGCTGTCCCTTCCAAATAATAGTGTGTGATTCAGGAAACTGATCACTACTACTACTACTACTACTACTACTGATTCCTCCTAGTACTACTACTACTACCACCACCATCACCACCACTCCTCCTACTACTACTGCCACTACTACTACTACCAACAACATTAATAGCAATAGCAGCAACAACAATCATAGTGGCTGTTTCTGAGCTCACACAGTGCTCTAGTTTAGCAAAAATGTTCTCTTGACTTCTCAAAATCCTGCAAAGTAGGTGGTATTACACCCACTTTATACCATGAAACAGACTCAGAGAGGTTCAGTAATTTGCCTAAGTATTTACATATAGTAAGTCAGAGAATTGGGATTTGACTCTGGTTTGGCTAGTTCCAGAGCCTGTGCCCTCTGTATCTCTCTCAAAAAGAAGCTGAGACACTGAAGCAGGAAGGGAAAAGGGAGGACAGACAAATAAAGGGGAATAAAGATGCTGCTACCTTTTCTGAGCATTTGCTATAAAGGCTGTTGGAGGGTAGAAGTGGCAGAAAGGAACCCAAGTGAGGGGAGCTGGCAGTAGACTCAGTGGTAGGAAGCCAGCATTGGCATCATTCTAAGGAGGAGATACAAGGATTTCTGTCTGGAAAATTTGCCCAAGGGCTTTGTGGTGGGCAGCCTTACTTAGTAGCAAAAACATCCTATATAAAATAGGAGATTAGGAAAAAGGAAGTAAGGCTGAGGCTAATTTCATTAAGGGAGCCAACACCCAATTCACTTACTTAATTTTCATTAAATGACATTTCTCTTACCTTCTGTGTGCTAGGTTCTGGGCTAGGTGCTGATTATAGAAGAATAAATTGGAATCCCTTGTCTTCAGGGAACATAACAGCCTGCTGGGAAATATATTTAAGTCTTTGGCATTAGAGAATTGACCATTATAGTTTCAACTATTCTTTGGCAATAAGAGGTAAGATCTGCATTAGTG
The DNA here is from genome assembly GCF_011764305.1 of Mustela putorius furo. Lineage (NCBI taxonomy): Eukaryota > Metazoa > Chordata > Mammalia > Carnivora > Mustelidae > Mustela > Mustela putorius. The sequence continues at coordinate 104,722,678 of NW_025421987.1, read as the reverse complement.
GTACTCAGTCTCAAATGCACATTGCAATCATCTGGGGAGCTTTTAAAACTATAAATGCCCGGGTTTCAAGAGCCAGAGATTCTGACTTAATTAATCTAGGGTGCTTTCTGGGCATTGGAATTTTTCAAAACTCCCTATCTGGGGCTCCTTAGAGAAGTGGTTTATTCCAGGACTGGGCAGAGAAAATGAAATACAAGTCTGGAGCTTTTGTAGTGAGTAAGAAAGTACTCAAAAAAGGATGGAGCCCTAAGTGAAACGAGTATCCTGGATTGGATCCTGGATTGGAAAAAAGAACATTAGTGAAAAACCTAACAAAATTCAAGCAAGTGTAGAGTTTGGTTAATGGTAATGTACCAATGTTGTTGGTTTCTTAGTTTTGACAAATACATCATGGTTATGTAAGATGTTAGTATTAGAGGAAGCTGGGTGAAAGATATGTAGAAACTCTGTGTTATTCATATTCATGACCCCATACTAATGTAAATAGTTAAATGAATGAATGAATGAATGAATGAATAGTGGAGAAAGAACAGCTCTTCCTTACAGAATTCCAATTAATAAACAGTAAATCATGGTGAATTAGAACATCAGAGCAATAATTGTTACAAATAATAGCCACTAGTAAGTACTAAAACTAATGGATAAAAGTTTGAGAAGGGGAATAGTCACATAGTGTCAAAGTATGTCCTCTAAGTTATTTATTAATTATAAAGGGAGAAATGATAACTTTTATAGTAGAGATACCACCTTAACCAAGTCACCAAGGTTAACATCACCCATAAGACACTTACATCATGAACTCCCTGTGAATACATGCTAAAAATATATTACCTCAGTCAAATTATGGGAAAAAATCAGATAAACTCAAATTGAGGAATATTCTACAAAACAACTGACAAGTACTCTTTTAAAATTAACATATAATGCATTATTTGTTTCAGTGGTACAGACCTGTGATTCATCAATCTTAAATCATGTGCCCTCTCCAATGTCTATCACCAAGTTATCCCATCCCCCCACCTCCAGCAACCATGTTTGTTTCCTATGATTAACAGTCTCCTATGGTTTGTCTCTCTCTCTCTGGTTTCATCTTGTTTCATTTTTTGCTCTCTTCTCCTATGATCCTCTGCCTTGTTTCTCAAATCCCACATATCAGTGAGATCATGTGATAATTGTCTTTCTCTGATTGACTTAATTCTCTTAGCATAATACCCTCTAGTTCCATCCATGTCATTGCAAATGACAAGATTTCATTTTTTGATGGCTGTGTAATATTCCATTGTGTGTGTATGCGTGCACATACACACATGTACTTATCACATTTTTAAAAAGATTTTATTTATCTATAAGACAGAGAGAGAGAGCACGAGCAGGAGGAGCAACAGGCAGAGGCAGAAACAGACTTCCCACTGATGATGGAGCCCAATGCCGGACTCAATTCCAGGACCCCGGGATCATGACCTGAGCTGAAGGCAGATGCTTAACCGACTGAGCCACTCAAGCATCCCTACCACATTTTCTTTATCCATTCATCTGTTGATGGACATCTGGGCTCTTTCCATAGTTTGGCTATTTTGGACATTGCTATTATAAACATTGTGGTGCACGTGCCCCTTGAGATCACTACATTTGTATCTTTGGGGTAAATACAAATTTACTCCAGTAATACAATTTCTGGGTCATAGGGTAGCTCTACTTTCAACTTTCTGAGGAAACTCCATACTGTTTTCCAGAGTGATTGGCTATACCAGCTTGCATTCCCACCAACAGTATAGGAGTGTTCCCCATTCTCTACATCCTTGCCAACATCTGTTGTTTCCTGACTTGTTAATTTTAGCCACTCTGACTGGAATGAGGGGGTAGATCTCATTGTGGTTTTAATCTGTATTTTCCTGATGCTAAGTGATGTTGAGTACTTTTTCATGTGTCTGTTGGCCATCTGGATGTTTTCTTTGCAGAAATGTCTGTTCATGTCTTCTGCCTGTTTCTTGATTGGATTTTTTGTTTCTTGGGTGTTGAGTTTGATAAGTTCTTTATAGATTTAGGGTAGTAGCCCATTGTCTGATATGTCATTTGCAAATATCTTCTCCATTCTGTTGATTGTATTTTGGTTTTGTTGACTGTTTCCTTTGCTGTGCAAAAGCTTTTATATTGATGAAGTCCCAATAGTTCATTTTTGCCCTTGCTTCCCTTGCCTTTGGCTATGTTTCTAGGAAGAAGTTGCTGCAGCTGAGGTTAAGAGGTTGGTGCCTGTGTTCTCCTCAAGGATTTTTTTTTTTAAAGATTCTTATTTATTCATGGGCAGAGAGAGATCACAAGTAGGCAGAGAAGCAGGCGGGGGGGGGGGGAGGGGAAGCAGGCCCCCCCCCGACCCAAGCAGAGAGCCCTATGCGGGACTTGATCCCAGGACCCTGAGATCCTGACCTGAGCTGAAGGCAGAGGCCAAACCCACTGAGCCACCCAGGCGTCCCTCTCCTCAAGGATTTTTTTTTTTATTTATTTTTTAAATTTTATTTTGTTTTTTTAAAGATTTTATTTAGTTATTTGACAGAGATAGATCACAGTAGACAGAGAGGCAGGCAGAGAGAGAGAGAGAGAGGGAAGCAGGCTCCCTGCTAAGCAGAGAGCCTGATGCGGGACTTGATCCCAGGACCCTGAGATCATGACCTGAACTGAAGGCAGTGGCTTAACCCACTGAGCCACCCAGGTGCCCCTCCTCAAGGATTTTGATAGGTCCCTGTTCTCACATTGAAGGTTTTCAACCATTTTGAGTCAATTTTTGTGTGTGGTGTAAGGAAATGGTCCATTTTCATTCTTCGGCATGTGGCTGTCCAATTTTCCCAACACCATTTATTGAAGAGACTGTCTTTTTTCCATTAGACATTCTTCTGTACTTTGTCAAAGATTAGTTGACCATATTGTTTCGGGCCTATTTCTGGGCTCTCTATTCTGTCCCATTGATCTATGTGTCTGTTTTTGTGCCAGTACCATACTGTCTTGATGATGACAGCTTTGTAATCAAGCTTGAAGTCTGGAATTGTGATGCTGCCAACTTTGGCTTTCTTTTTCAATATTCCTCTTCTATTCAGGGTCTTTTCTGGTTCCACACAAATTTTAGGATAATTTGTTCCATTTCTGTGAAAAAAGTCAAAGGTTTTTTTTTTTAAGATTTTATTTATTTATTTGACAGACAGAGATCACAAGTAGGCAGAGAGGCAGGCAGAGAGAGAGAGGAGGAAGCAGGCTCCCTGCTGAGCAGAGAGCCCAATGTGGGGCTCTATCCCAGGACCCTGAGATCATGACCTGAGCCTAAGGCAGGGTCTTAACCCACTGAGCCACCCAGGCACCCCAAAAAGTCGAAGGTATTTTGATAGGGATTGCATTAAATGTGTACATTGCTCTAGGTAACAATATTTGTCTTCCAGTCCATGAGCATGGAACATTTTTCCATTTTGTTGTGTCCTTCTCAATTTCTTTCATGAGTACTTTATAGTTTTCTGAGTACAGATCCTTTGCCTCTTTAGTTAAGTTTATTCATAGGTATCTTATAGTTTTGGGTGCAATTGTAAATGGGATCAACTCCTTAATTTCTCTTTCTTTTGTCTTCTTGTTGGTTTATATAAATGCAACTGATTTCTGTGCATTGATTTTATATCCTGATACTTTACTGAATTACTGTATGAGTTCTAGTAGTTTTGGAGTGGAGTCTTTTGGGTTTTCCACATGCCATCTGCAAAGAGTAAGAGTTTGACTTCTTTTTTGTTAGTTCAGATGCCTTCTATTTTTTTTGTTGCTTTGTCTGATTGCTGAGGTTAAGACTTCTAGTACAATATTGAATAGCAGTGGTGATAGTGGACATTCCTGCTATGTTTGACCTTAGGGGAAAGGCTGTCAGCTTTTCCCCCATTGAGAATGATATTTGCTGTGGGTTTTTCATTAGATGGCTTTTATGATATTGAGGTATGTACACTATGAAGAGTTTTAATCAAGAAAGGATGCTGTACTTGGACAAATGTTTTTACTGCATCAGTTGAGAGGATCATTTGGTTCTTGTACTTTCTTTTATTTATGTAGTGTATTGCATTGATTGATTTGCAGATGTTGAACCAGCCTTGCAGCCCAGGAATAAATCTCACTTGGTTGTGGTGAATAATCCTCTTAATGTTCTGTTGAATCTTTTTGACTAGTATCTTGGTGAGAATTTTTGTAACCATGATATTGGTTTGTAATTCCCCTTTTTGGTGGGGTCTTTATCTGGTTTTGGGATCAAGGTAATGCTGGCCTCATAAAAGGAGTTTGGAAGTTTTCCTTCTATTTCTTTTTTTTTTTTTTTTGAACACTTTCAGGAGAATAGGTATTAATTCTTCTTTAAATGTTTGGTAAAATTCCCCTGGGAAGCCATCTGGCCATGGGCTCTTGTTTATTGGAAGATTTTTGATTACTGTTTCAATTTCCTTCCTGGTTATAGTCTCTTCAGGTTTTCTATTTATTTGTGGTTCAGTTTGGTAGTCTGTATATTTCTAGGAAAGCAACAGTTTCTTCCAGATTGTCTAGTTTGTTGGCATATAGTTGCTCATAATATGTTCTTACAATTGTTTATATTTCTTTGGTATTGGTTGTGATCTCTTTCATTCATTATTTTATTTATTTGAGGTCTTTCTCTTTTCTTTTTGATAAGTCTGTCCAGGGGTTTATCAATCTTATTAATTCTTTCAAAGAACCAGTTCTTTGTTCTTTTTGTTGTTGTTGTTTTATTTCTTCTACTGTTCTTTTGGTTTCTATTTCAATGATTTCTGCTCTAAATTATTTCTCTTCTGCTGGGGTTAGGCTTTATTTGCCTTTCTTTCCCAGCTCCTTTGCATGTAGCATTAGGTTGTGTATTTGAGACCTTTCTTGTTTCTTGGGAAAGGCTTGTATTGCTATATACTTCCCTTTTAGGACCCTTTTTGCTGCATCCCAAAGATTTTGAAGAGTTGCGTTTTCATTTTCATTTGTTTCCATTAATTTTTTTTTTAGTCTTCTTTAATTTCCTGGTTGACCCATTCATTCATTAATAGGATGTTCTTTAACCTCCATGTATTTGCGTTCTTTCCAACTTTCTTTTTATGATTGAGTTCCAGTTCCAAAGCATCGTGATCCAAAAACATGCGGGAACAATCCCAGTCTTTTGATACTGGTTGAGACCTGATTTCTGACCCAGGATGTGATCTATTTCATGTGCCCTCAAGAAGAATGTATATTCTGTTGCTTTAGTATGGAATGCTCTGAATATATCTGTGACATCCCATCTGGTCCAGTGTGTCATTCAAAGCCCTAATTTCCTTGTTAATCTTCTGCTTAGGTGATCTGTCCATTTCAGTGAGTGGGGTATTGAAGTTCCCTATTGTTATTGTATTATTATCAATATATTTCTTTGATTTTGTTATTAATTGGCTTATATAATTGGCTGCACACATGTTAGGGGCATAAATATTTATAATTCTTAGATCTTGTTGAATAGACATTTTAATTGTGATCTAGTGTCCTTCCTCATCTCTTATTACAGTCTTTAGTTTAAAATCTAATTTGTCTGATATAAGGATGGCCACCACAGCTTTCTTTTGATGTCCATTACCATGACAAATGATTTTCCACTCCCTCACTTTATTTTTAATTGTTTTTTAAAGATTTTAGACTTAAAGATTTTACTTTTTTATTTGACAGAGAGGGAGATCACAAGTGGGCAGAGAGGGAGGCAGAGAGATTGGGGCTGAGCAGAGAGCCTGATGCAGGGCTTGATCCCAGGACTCTGAGATCATGATCTGAGCAGAAGGCAGAGGCTTAACCACTGAGCCACTCAGGCCCTCCTCTACTCCCCCACTTTAAATCTGGAGGTGTCTTTGAGTCTAAAACGAGTCTCTGGCAGAGAGCATAGCAATGGTTCTTGCTTTTTTATCTATTCTGATACCCTGTGTCTTTTGATTGGGACATTTTAGCCTGTTTACATTCAGAATAACTATTGAGAGATATGAATTTAATGCTGTTGTATTGACTGTTTTGCCTGTAAGGTGACTGTTACTGTATATTGTCTCTATTCCTTTTGGGTCTATGTTACTTTTTGTCTTTCTCTTTGCTTAGAGGGTTCCTTTCAATATTTATTATAGGGCTGGTCTGGAGATGACAAATTCTTTTTTTAAGATTTTATTTATTTATTTATTTATTTAATTTAAAGATTTTATTTATTTATTTGACAGATCACAAATAGGCAGAGAGGCAGGCAGAGAGAGAGAGAAGGAAGCAGGCTCCCTGTTGAGCAGAGAGCCTGATGGGGGCTCGATCCGAGGACCCTGGGATCATGACCTGAGCTGAAGGCAGAGGCTTAACCCATTGAGCCACCCAGGTGCCCCGACAAATTCTTTTCTTCTATTTGTCCCGGTAGTTTTTTATCTCTCCATTTTGAATGACATCCTAGCTGAATAGAGCATTCTTGGTTACATACTTTTCTCATTTAGCACCCTGAATATATCATGCCATTTTCTTCTGGCCTGCCAGGTCTCTATGGATAGATCTGCTGCCAATCTAATGTTTCTACCCTTATAAGTTACAAGATGCTTTCAGGATTTTCTCTTTGTCTCTAAGATTTATAAGTTTCACTATTATGTGTTGGATATATATATCCATTTTTATTGATTTTTGAGGGGGATTCTCTGTGCCTCCTAGATTTTGATGCCTGTTTCCTTCCCAGATTAGGGAAGTTCTCAGGTGTAATTTGCTCCAATATATCTTCTGCCCCCCTCTTTCTTTCCTCTTCTTCTGGGATCCTAATTATTCTAATATTGTTTTGCTTTATGGTATCACTTATGTCTTGAATTCTCCTCTTGTGATCCAGTAGTTGTTTATCTCTCTTTTTCTCAGCTTCTTTTTTCTCCATTAATTGCTCTCCTATATCACTAATTCTCTCTTCTGCCTCATTTATCCTAGCAGTTAGAGCCTCCATTCTTTTTTTTTTTTTTTAAGATTTTATTTATTTATTTGAGAGAGAGACAGTGAGAGAGAGCATGAGCGAGGAGAAGGTCAGAGAGCGAAGCAGACTCCCCATGGAGCTGGGAGCCCGATGCGGGACTTGATCGCAGGACTCCGGGATCATGACCTGAGCCGAAGGCAGTCGTCCAACCAACTGAGCCACCCAGGCGTCCCTAGAGCCTCCATTCTTGATAGCCTCTCACTGATAGCCTTTTTTATTTCAATTTGGTTAGATTTTAGTTCTTTAAATTCTCCAGAAAAGGATTCTCTAGTGTCTTTTATGCTTTTTACAAGCCCACCTAGTATCTTTGTAATCATTATTCTGAACTTTGGTTCTGACATCTTACTATTGTCCATAGATTAGGTCCCTGGCAGTCAGTACTGCCTCTTGTTCTCTTTTCTGAAGTGAGTTTTTCTGTCTTGTGTTCTGTCCAGAGAAGAATAGATGGATGAGAGAACAAAATGTTAAAATGGCAATAATGACTCCAGAGAAATATACACTAAACAAATAGGAAGAGACCCAAAACTAAGAGGGGGGAAAAAAAGAATATAATCAGACAGGTGAGCAGAATAGAGCAATACACCTGATTCTGTGTATTTTGGTCTGTTTTTTTTTTTTTAGAAAACTAGACCCCAAAGTTGTAAAGAAAGAAAAACTTACATATGTACAAAAATAAAATGAAATATAATGAAAGGATAGAATATAACTATAAAAATGGAAATTAAAAGACAAGAAAAAAAAAAGAAAACCAAAAACAATAATAAAGAAAAAAAGGAAGGGATATAAACAGACAGGTGAACAGAATAGAAATACATTATCTCTTGAGTGTATTTTGGTCAGTTAATTAGAGGAAATTATACCCAAGATTATAAAGAAAGAAACATATATATAAAAATAAAATACATTGAACACATTGAAAGGATAGAATGTAACTATAAAGATGAAAATGTTTAAAAATGTAACAAAACAGAAGACCCCCCCCCAAAAAAAAATAGGGAGAGAGAGAATATGATCAGGCGCGTGACTAGAACAGAGCCATATACCATATTTTGATCTGTTAGAAGAAACTGCATGCCAGTTATATATATATGTATAGATATAGATATCTATCTATCTATCCCAGTATGTGTGTGTATGTGTGTGTATATATATATATATATGTATATACACACAAATCAGATTAAATACAGCGAAGTGGTAGAATGTCAATGCAAAAATGAAAATTAAAAAATATTTTAAAAAAGAATTTGATAAGATAAGTTGCTTGAAAAAGGAAGGAAGAAAAATCTAAAAAAAAAGAAGACCATTAAAAAGATTAAACTTGAAGACTAAAGAATCATGGGGAAAAAGTCATGAATTCTATGGGCTATATTCCCTTAGTGCTGGTGTTCTGTAGTTCACTTTGATCAGTAAACTTGGTCTTGGCTAGATGTTCTTGTTGATCTGGGGGAGGGACCTGTTGGATTGATTCTCAGTTGTCTTTGCCAGGGGCTGAGTGACACTGCCCTTGCCCGGGGCCAGACAAAGTAATCTGCTCAGGTTTGCTCTATGCACCCTTTAAAAAAAAAAAAAAAGATTTTATTTATTTATTTGACAGAGAGAGATCACAAGTAGGCAGAGAGGCAGGCGGGGGGAGAGAGAGAGAGAGAGAGAAGGAAGCACGCTCCCTGCCAAGCTGAGAGCCCGATGTGGGACTTGATCCCAAGATGAGATCATGACCTGAGCCAAAGGCAGAGGCTTAACCCACTGAGCCATCCAGGCGCCCTCTATGCACCTTTTGTTCCCTGGAGGCTTTTGTGCAGCTTTAGAGGATGAGAATGAAAATGGCGGCCTCTCAGTCTCTCGCCCCAGAGCCGAAACTCGGGGCCCCACTTCTCCTGTGAGCCCTCAGATAAAAGCAGTCAATCACTTTTGACTCCCTGGTCTCCAGCTGGACTCTGAGCTCACCCAGTTTGTGGCTGAACATTTCTATCTCAGGCACACAACCTGCTTTCGAGTCTCCAAACGCAGCAGATTCCTGTGGCCTGCTTCTAGACCCCTACCCCTCCTCCCAGGGGAGGAAAGGGGGTCTTGCCAGTTCTGCCACAGACCAGGGTTTATGGCAACCATGAATTGAGAGCCCACTCCTGGGCTCACTCTTTGCAGCTGACTTCCGCAGTCTGATGCTTGGGAGCTCTGCCACTCAGGCATCCCTGGTCTTCCTGAGACCTAGAGGATCACTCCCTGCTTAGCTGCCTGAGTGATGTCCCTCACCGGAGCAAACTTTTGAAAATTTCGATTTCATGCTCCACTGGTCTCTCACTTGCTGGTTCCCAGCTGATAGAGGTTCCCTCCCCCTGCTGTCTGGCTTCCCAAATATTACCTCAGATTCACTTCTGTGCACCTCCTACCTTGCAGAAAGTGGTCACTTTTCTATTTGTAGAGTTGCAGCAATTCTTTTCTTCCATCTCTGGTTGAGTTTGCAGGTGTTCAGAATAATATTATAGCTTTCTCTCTGAATTCCCTTTAACCAGATGAAATTTAGGTCTCTTGCTCCTCCACCATCTTGGACTCCTCTCCCTGAGTAGTACTTTTAAAGGTGAGGTCATAAAGACAAAGACTGAAAACAGTTTGGTGGAGACTAAATGCAGGATCCTGAATTGGTTCCTGGGAAAAAGGAAGGATATTAGGAGAAGAACTGGTCACATTTAAATAAAGACTGAAGCTTCATTAATGATACTGTACTAATGCTAATATCTTAATTTTCATAATTATGTTATGGTTATATACATATGGAAGGCTAAATTAGAGTGTATATAGGAGATTTCTCTACTATTTTGGTAGCTCTTCTCTCTGTCTGAAATTATTTTTTCTAAGATTTATTTATTTGAGAGAGAGAGAGAGAGAGAGCACTTGAGTGAGTGGGGGAGGGGCAGAGGGAGAGAATTTTTCACGTGGACTACCTATTTAGGTAGTCTCACGACCCTGAGATCATGACCCTAGCTGAAACCAAGAGCCAGATGCCCAGCTGACTGAGCCATCCAGGTGCACCTAAGTCTGAAATTATTTTAAAACAAAACTTAACAGGACTGCCTGGGTGGCTCAGTCTGTTAAGCACTGGACTCTTGATTTTGGCTCAGGTCATGATCTTAGTGTCCTGGGATCAAGCCCTGAGTCAGGCTCCACCCTCAGCGTGGAGTCTGTTTGAGATTCTCCCTCTCCCTCTGCCTCTGCCACTCCCCCTGTGTGTGCGTGCATGCTCTCTCTCTCTCTTTCTCTCTCTCTCTCTCTCGGCAGGGAGCCTGCTTCCTCCTCTCTCTCTCTCTGCCTGCCTCTCTGCCTACTTGTAATCTCTCTCTGTCAAATAAATAAATAAAATCTTTAAAAAAAAAAAACTGAGAACCTATTCTGGATGCAGTGAGAGAGAGAGAGATGGGAAGACAGAAAAGAAAGTTGGAGAAATTTGAAGCATGAAAGGGACTCAATCAACCATTGTTGACTTTAAAGATGGAGGATGGGGGCCTTTAGCAGGAATATAGGGGGCCTCTGGTAGCTGGAATGGTAAAGAAACAGATTCTCCCCTGGAGCTTCTAGAAGAAACGCAGTCCTGCCAACTCACAGGCCCCTGGAGACCTGTGTCAGACTTCTGAACTATAGACTGTAACATAATAAATCTGTGTTGTTTTATAAGATGCTTAATTTGTTACAACAGCAAAAGAACACTTAGGCTGCAAGAGAGAGAGAGAGATCAGCATTGTGAATGAAGCTCTATGCAAAATATGTTGCTTAGGTTTGCCCATGCTGAATCTTAATAGTCATGTCACGGTCACCAGGCTCAAGTCTCTATTGGAAAAATCACCAAAGAGGCTCCACCCAGTGATCTTTCTGAAGATACTTCAGTCAGACTGCTAGAAGGAGAACAATACAATATTCTATAGAAACAAAAGCATAAATGTTTACAAGGAACCAGAAGATTATATAGAGGGTTCCAGCATCTCTCTCCAACTCTGGTGAGAACCCTCATCCAATGTGGCTAAATGTATAATTCTTTGAGATTTTGTACCCTCCTCACTGTGGCTAGTCTGTCTGTCCTGTTCACACTTCAGGTTTACTCTTCTCTTTCCCCTTGGCTATACATACAGTTAAGCCTTGAACGACACACTAATCCTGGTATAGTAAAAAATCCATTATAACTTTTTTTAGATTTTTTAAAAAAAAGATTTTTATTTATTTATTTTAGATAAATAAAATATTTATTTTATTTCCTAGTGATCAACTAGGAAAAGTAGGAGCAGAGAGAGAGAGAGAGAGAGAAGCAGACTCCCTGCTGAGCACAGAGCGTGATTCGGCGCTTGATTTCACCAACCTGAGATCATGACCTAAGCGGGAATCAAGAGTCAGATACTTAACCAATGAACCACCCAGGCACCCTCCCATAGAACTTTCAACTTTTCTAAAACAATTATTAATAGGCTGCTATTGACAGAAGTCTTACCAAATGTTATCATAAACAGCTGATTAACACGTATTTTGTATGCTATATGTATTATATCCTCTATTCTTATAATGAAGTAAGCTAGAAAAGAAAATGTCATTAAGAAAATCATGAGGTGGGTGCCTGGGTGGCTCAGTTGGTTGAGTGTTTGCCTTCGGCTCGGGTGGTGATCTCGCGGTCCTGGGATCGGGCCCTGCATCGGGTTCCCTGCTTATTGGGGAGCCTGCTTCTCCCTCTCCTTCTGCCTGCCACTCCTCCTGCTTGTGCTCGCTCTCTCTTTCTCTCTGTGTCAAATAAGTAAATAAAATCTTAAAAAAAAAAAAAAGAAAATCATGAGGTAATATGATGAGTGCTGTGAAGTGTGTTAGCCTGAAGATTCACAGACCTGTACCCTGAGGCTAATAATACATTATATGTTAATAAAAAAAAGTTAAAAAAATAAATCTTCTTTTTGGGAGAAAAAATCATGAGGTAATAATTACTGTATTGTATTTATCAAAAGAGATCTGTGTATAAGTGGACCTGCATAGTTCAATCCCATGTTGTTCAAGGATCAACTGTATTCTTTATTTCTTCAATTGCACATTTACATCAGGTAGAGTCTTTTACCTGGTTTCTTCAGAGACTTGACTTCAATACATGTTGCTCCTGGCTGATTGATGACACTTCTTGTTAATGAGTATGCTGTGTGGATAAGAGAGTTTTCTTTTCCCCCCTTTAACAGTGGGAGAGGATTTTTTAACCCTTTGAAGGTGGAAAGAGTCCTTTTGCGCTTGAGTTCCCATCTCATAGAGTCATTTCCTATTTTCTATTTAGTGTCCTAGCAGAAAATGAATCTTCCTCATGCAGTGCCATGATACTTTCTAGGTAATTCTATTAAATGTTGCCTGGCATCTGTAGCTCATGGGCATTACTGTCTTTCCATCTCATACCCAATGTACATGTGCTACATAAACATGGACAAAACAAAGATGAAATTTGGAATACACTAAAAGAATAGCCTAAGGATATCAAAGATGCTGCCTTTAGGCCTCAGAAAGAAGCAGCAGTTTTCTTTTTCTTTTTAAAAAAATATTTAATTAATTTATTTAAGAGAGAGAAATTGAGAGAAAACACCTGTTCATGTACTTTTTTTTGCCATCTGTATGTGCTCTTCAGTGAAATGTCTTTTCATATCTTTCACCCATTTTTTAATTACTATTTGCTTTTATACTATTGAATTTTAAGAGTTCTTTATATGTTCTAGACATGAGTCCTTTGTGAGATACATAGCTTGCAAAGATTTTCTCCTATTTTGTAACCTGTCTTCTCATTCTCTTAATTGGTTCTTTTGCAGAGCAAAGGGTTTTAGTTTTGATGATGTTAAATTATAAATTTTTCCTTTTATGAATTTGCTTTTGGTATCAGCTCTTTGCTTAGTCCTGAAGATTTCCTTCCTTCCTTCCTTCCTTCTTTCCTCCCTCACTCCCTTTCTCTCTCTCTCTCTCTGTGTCTCTCTCTTTCTTTCTTAAGATTTTATTTATTTATTTGACAGAGAGAGACACAGCAAGAGAGGGAACACAAGCAGGGGGAGTGGGAGAAGGAGAAGCAGACTCCCCGCCAAGCAGGGAGCCTGAATGGGGGCTCAATCCCAGGGCCCTGGGCCGAAGGCAGACACTTAATGACTGAGCCACCCAGGCATCCCAGCCCAGAAGATTTTCTTAATGTTTTTTGTTAAAAGTTTTAGAGTTTCACATTTACGTAAAGTCTATGATCCATTTTGAGTTCATTTTTAAATAAGGTATGAAATTTAGGCTGGGATTTATTATAATTATTATTTGTCTTACAGATGTCCCATTGTTCTAATATTGTTGGTTGAAAAGGCTATCCTTCTTCTACTGAATTACTTTTGTGCCTTTGCCAAAAATCAGTTGAGAATATTTGTGTCGATTTATTTCTGGGAACTCTATCGTGAGTCATTGATATAAATGTCTATTTTTTCTCTTTTTTTGCCAATACCGTACAGTCTCAATTACTATAAGTCTTTAAATTGGGTAGATTTATTCCTCTCATTTTATTATTTTTCAAAATTGTCTTAGTTACACTAGTTCCTTTACGTTTTCCTATGTATTTTGGAAAAAAAAACCCCTGTCTATATCTACAAAAACCCTTGATGGGTTTTGATAGGAATTACATTAAACCTGTATATCAATTTGGGGGAGTTACCATTTTAATTATGTTGAATTATCCCATCCATCAACACAGTGTGTCTCTCCATTTACTTAGATTTTCTTTGAAATCTTTCACCAACATTGTTGTGTTTTCTCCATACAAATCCTAGATATGTTTTGCTATGCTTATACCTAAGTATTTCATTCTTTTTTTAGTGATTTTCAGTAGTATTTCTAGCTTTGGTGTATAAGTGTTCATTACTAATATGTAGAAGTACAATTAATTTTTTGTTTATCTTGGATCCTATGAATTTGATGAACTCACTTATTAGTTTTAGGAAGTTTTTGTCTTTCTTTTTTTTTTTGTAGATTACGTGGGGATTCCTCCTCCCCCCCCTTCCTTCTTTCTTTCCTTCCTTCCAGCTTATTTTTTTTTAAGTATTCTCAACACCCAATGTGGGTGTGTTGTGTGGGCTCAAACTCATGATCCTGAGATCCAGAGTTGCATGATCTACTGACTGAGCCAGCCAGGTACCCAATTCCATGGGATTTTCTATATAGCCTATCATGTTACCTGCAAACAGGAGGAATTTCATTACTTCATTTCCAATCTGTAATGCCTTTTACATCTTTTGTTTGCCTTATGGCAGTTGCTATAACATTCAGTATGATGAATAAAAGTGGTGAGAGTGAACATCCTTACCTTGTTCCTGATTTTAGGGGGAAAGCATTTAGTCTTTCACCATTAAGTGTGATACTAGCTGTAGGTTTTTTGTAGATGGCCTTTATCAAATTGAGATAACTCCCTGCAGTTCTTAACTGGAAAAAAGATGTTTTCTTTTTTACATCACAAATGAGTGTTAGATTTTATAAGTACCTTTTCTGTGTCAATTGATATGACTGTATTCTTTAGTTTATTGATATGGTGGATTACATTAATTGACTTTCAAATTTTGAACTAACCTTGCATACCTGGAATAAATCCCACTTGGTCATGGTGTATGATCTTTTTTATACCAAATTTGTATTGCTGGTATTTTGTTGATGACTTTTGCATCTAAGTGCATGAGATATGTTGTTCTGTTGGGTTTTATTTTTGTTTTTAAAAATACATACTGTCTTTGTCTGATTATGGTTTCAAGGTAATACTGACTTTATAAAATGAGGTGGAAAGTTTTTCTCTTATGTTTATTTTTTGAAGAGGTTGTATAAAATCGGTGTATATTTATTTATTTTTAATAATTGGTGGCATTCTCCAGTGAAACCCTCTAGGCCTGGAGATCCAATTTTTGAGAGTTTAAAAATTACTAATTAGGGCGCCTGGGTGGCTCAGTGGGTTAAGCCGCTGCCTTCGGCTCAGGTCATGATCTCAGGGTCCTGGGATCGAGTCCCGCATGGGGCTCTCTGCTCAGCAGGGAGTCTGCTTCCTCCTCTCTCTCTCTCTGCCTGCCTCTCTGCCTACTTGTGATCTCTCTCTATCAAATAAATAAATAAAATCTTTAAAAAAATAAATAAAAATTACTAATTATAGTTGTATATTTACATAGCTATATAATACCCATATATCTGACTAGAGAAATGTGTTATACAACACATATACTTTGCCAGAGGAAGGATGTTGGAGAGGACCATGTCTCACCCTCCTGTGCCATTCCACTGCAGCTGGCTCTTCTCCTTTTCATCTCTTAAGTGATTGCAAAGTTGAGTGGGGATGGCAGGAAGCCACCCTGTGGGTACCCCAGGTGTTTCCTTGCAGGGCAGGCTGTGGATGCTGAGAGTAAGATGGAGGTAGATCACCAGGGTCCTACATCAGAGAATCAAGGGCATTAGGCGGGAAGTCCCCAGGACCCCCCATCTCCTCATGGTCACAGGGCTTGATAACGAACAACAGGTGCCAATCTGGAGACAGGCACAGAGATGAAAAAACCCGGGTGAGTGCCCCCGTTCTTCCCACACTCTTATCAATGTTATCGCTACAGTTGTAACAGCAAAGGAAGGCAGGTGTTAGGCATTAAAAGAGAAGTTTGTAAAAGTGGGAGGAGAAAGACCATAACAGAAGATCCAGGCTACACCCTGGGATGCATGCAAGGATGGACCCCAGGACTGCCCACCTCCTTAGGAGGGCAGGTTCACTTCTATAGTTCTCTTTGATACTGCATGAAAACCGTAGACCACTCTGGGGCACACTCAGGGCAGACCACATACACCTGTGTGAGGAGATGCGTGGGGCCCAGCTGGCTTAGGGTCCTGCGGTCTACTGGGGGTGGTGCCCTTCTGGATTGGACTCCTTCCACAGAAGACCTGAGCCTGCACTTCCCGGCTGGCAGCTGATGCTCCATTTGGCTTCTTGGGGGATGTGAAGGGATGTGTTTTGGTATCTGAGGATGGCAATAGCAGGAGAAGGAGGTAATGAGAAAGTGGCAGGAGACTGCATGGCTTTGGTCACATGGATAGCAAGTGGCAGAGTCAAGGCCTGCATCTAGGTGGGTCTGACATAAAAGTTTAAATAACATGCTTCAGTTTTCTCATTTGTACAATGGGGAAACCAATGGTCCTTACCTCCCAGTGTGATCATGAAGATTAAATGAGATAGTCATTTACCAATCTAACACATGGCCTAGATAGAACATAGTAAGTACTCATAATATTAGTCATTATTATTATTGATGTTAATATGCCATTAATCACCAAAGGCAGAGTTAAAATGATGATAGCAAAAATTTAGCATCAACACAAGTATGATGAAATTAGAATTGTTTCTGATTCATTAACATGTGAGGCCTTTTAATAGAAACTGATTTGAAGCTGTGTCATTCCTCTGATATGAGCCCACATGTCAGCCTGTCTAAATGCTTCAATCCCAGATGGAGTGGCCATCCTGCCTGCCCCTCAGAACCTCTCTGTACACTCAACCAACATGAAGCATCTCTTGATGTGGAGCCCAGTGGTTGTGCCTGGAGAAATAATACACTATTTTGTCGAGTACCAGGGGTGAGTTTTTTTGTTTCTAACTATTCTCCCTTTAAAGAATATTTGAGTCCTAGAGGTATAGTCCTCATTGCAGAGCTCAAGGGGACTTTGTGAGGCCAGGGACAGGTTATTTCCCATGATCTGCCTCCTCTGTCTGCATGGGCGTTGAGACAGTTGAAGAAGCAAGGAAAGCTGTCCTGTGGATTTGACACTGAACTCTCTGGGAATGTAAGTGTGTATAAACACATTTTGGTACAGGTTCTTTTCAACAGTGAGCCAACCGTCTAATCCTAAAGAAAATGCTATGAGTTTGACTCTGACTTGAGGTGGATAGATCACTGGAGATGCAGATCCTTTGGAGGTGGAGGGAGACCAGTTTTCCTGAATCGGAGCATGCCCGTAGGAACCAAAATAAATCATGACCTTAAAGGTCAGCTGGACCTGGGGCTAAGCAGGCTCTGCTCTTTTCCAGGTGTCCAGGTTCTGAGAGCTGTTGAGAAGGGACAGGGACACAGAAGGTGCTCAATCTGTTTCATGAACAGTAAATACAAACTGAGCAGTTATGTGTGTAGACGTTCCTCTGGGCTCAGGGGTAGAGTAGACAAGGTTCTTAGCTATAGGAAGCTTACATTTAGAAGAGAAGACAGACAGTAAAAAGGGAAAGAAATAAATACACTAGGTTTGCACTCTCCAGTGTGGCAGCACTAGACACAGATAGCTATTTAAATTTAAATTAATTAAAATTACATTAAAGTGTCTGTTTCTCAGTCATACTAGTCACATTTCAAGTTCTTGATAGCCACGTGTGGCTAGTGATACCATAGTGAACAACTGTAATATAGAACAGGTTCTATTGGGCAGCCCTGTTCTAATTGGCTTCAGATAGTATTCTGTGCCAGAGGAAGCTAAAGGCTGATGAGATAGAGGGTCGACGCCGAGGCTCCTTTTAATTAGGTGATCAGGTGTGATGAGCACTGGGTGTTATACTGAATCACTGAACATTATATCAAAATCTAATGACATACTATACCTTGGGTAATTGAATTTAAATTAAAAAAATTAGGTGGTCAGGGAAGGTCTTTCTGAGGAGCTAATGTTTCAGCTGGTGTCTGAAGGACAGGAGGAGCCAACAAATGTGCAACAGCAGGGGTGGAACATTTGAAAAGTGAACAGGCCATCAAAGTTCCTAAGGGAACAAGAGCTCGGCATGTGGGAGGAATGGCAAGGAGGCCATGGAGAGGGAATATCGTGTTTAGGGGAAGAGTGAGAGAGAAGGCCAGAGAGCCTTACAGTCCACAAGAAAGAGTCTGTATTCCATTTTGAGTGCTTTGGAAGCCACTAAGGAGAGAAATGTCACTGTCTGTTGAGTGATGAATGGTTTGAAGAATGGCAGGAGTCAAAGCTGGAAGATCAGTGAGGAGACCACAACAGGGCCAGGGATGACAGCAGCTGAGAGCAGCAGCTGAGGGGGTGCTGCACAGTGAGAGGCCAGGACAGACCGGCGTTTTCACCTACATTCCCTTGTTCAGTATTAAAAGGACTAAGAAAGAATGGATGGTTGTTGAGGGAAGAAGTGGAGGAACTGGAGTGTGGAGCAAATGCTTGTTTTGCTGACTCATAAAAAGTGGGTGAATGAGGCAGTTACTTGCTCCTGTCACTGAGCCTGGGTAAAAGGGACTGGTGTGACGCTGTGCCCTCCTTTCCTTGGCCAGAGAGTATGAGAGCCTGTACATGAGTCACATCTGGATCCCCAGCAGCTGGGGCTCACCCACTGAAGATCCGGAATGCGACATCACTGATGACATCACTGCTACTGTGCCATACAACCTCCGTGTCAGGGCCAGCCTTGGCTCACAGACCTCAGCCTGGAGCACCCTGCAGCATCCTTTTAACCGAAACTCAAGTAAGCTGCTTTTTACTTTTTACTTTTTTTGCTTTTTACTCTTTTTACTCCCCCACCCCCACTGGCCTCACCTTCAGGAATCAAATTCACTGAGGCTTTCAGGATTCTTCTTAGCGTCAAACTGGCCTTGCAAACCCAGTGTACCATAAACACACACAATCCTAACTGGTCCATTTAAAAAATTACCAGCTGCTTCCCACATGCCCTCTCATTTTGAAAGAGACTTTGGAAGTCAAACCTGACTCTCTCTGTCGGGGTCTGCAGGTGGTGGGGAACATGGAAGGAAAGCTGTTCTGAGGTAGGGAGGTGGAGCTAGGACTGCTTCTTTGTACCTCGATAGTACCTCGATAAGTCTTACATTGCCTCCCATCTGGTGCCTCATTAACCTCATATTTGTTGCCTGTGTGAGCAGCTTCTTTGTGCAATAGGATCTATATCTTTATTAGACTCATCAGAAACAGTCACTGGGAAATAAATAACTTTTCTACAGTAATAGTACCTGGAAAATGATTGAGGAAAAAAGTATGGGAAGAATCCATGGGAAGAATTTGGCATGGCCAAATCTGGCAGAGTGCAAGCAATGGTCAGTGTGTAAAAAGGTGTGTTTGGGGAAGAGCAGGAGTAAGGGCTAGTCCCATGGTGAAGGGCTTTGACATGAAACTTGTTGAAATCAGTAGAGGGTAGTCATGGAAGAAGAGAGGGTTTAGGCCCTCTGGTCTTCTTCTGCACTGATCACTCTGAATGCTGTGTGGAAAGTGAACCGAAGTAGGATAAGTCTGCAAGGCAGAGGAAGAGTGAGGAGGGCATTGTCATTCCAGCTGAGGCAAGACTGGTCTTGATCCTAGAAGTGAGGGACAGGACAAGAAGGAGAGGGCACATTTGGGAGACATGGCTGAGTCAGAAAGGACAGAGCTTGGGAACAAGTTTTGGGAGATGGAGTGGGGAGAGACAGTGATGGTGCCTAGCTTCTAGTTGTGGTCAGTGAGAATGTCATCCAAGACAGAGAACCCAGGAGGAATAAGAGACACTCCTGGCTTTGGGCTCTTTGCAATCGAGACTCCTACAAGGTAGCATGCTGTGGATGTCTGTTTGGCAGCTGGAAATCAGGCCCTGGAGCTCAGACTTGTCAAGATCAGATACAACACTAAATTAACAGCTAAAGGCTTGGGAGCATATGAGATTGTCGAGGGCAAGTTATGAGGACAAAGAGAACTCAGGACAGAATCCTGAGAAAACTCAGGGTTTAAAAAGTGAATGGAGGGAAGGGCACCCATTGGTGGCCCAGCAAGTAGCAGCATGGAGGGGAGAGAGGTTGCTGATAGGTCTGAAGGAGGGTCCTGAACGGGACTTTGGGAGAATGACTTCATGGAATGTTAGGGGGACGGTGGTGAGGCTGCGAGGTGGAATATTGAGTGGAGAGGGGAAGGGGTAAAGCAGGTCCTCTTCTGAGACAGGTACAGACAAAAATGTGACCAGGTTGGAGTTCTGGGAAAGGCAAGGGAGAGGCCTTTGATGATCTCTGTTTTCTTGATGCAGCTGAAGGTCTTCTGCTGTGAGTGAGGACAAAGGAAGGTTTGGGACAGCATCTATAGTAATAGGGTAAGTCAAAGGTTACTGAACACTGTATAAGATTGGGTAGAAACCAGGAAGATTCAGAAGGTTAGGGAGCCCAAGCTGGAAGGGGCTGAGTAAGGTGAAGACAGATCTGAAGGGCAAGTTGATCCCCTGGAGTCAGACAGGTATGATCCAAATTCCAGCTCAGCCACTTGATAGCTGATTCCCTGCCTCCTCACCTGTAGGAAGAACCTCGCTGGGTGGTTGCGGGCACTATAAAAGGTGAAATGTGTAACTGTTCAGGGCAGTGCTGTCCTATCATAACTCTCAGCTATTGGTAAGTGTTCTCTTATTATTGCCCAAGGGATGCTTGGAACCAAGAGCCAGAGAGCAGAGGAGAGAAGAAGTGGGGGCAGGGGTAGGACCACTAGAATGGGTTACCAAGGGGAATTTTGGTGCCAAATGTGGGTTTCTCTGCCCAGACTTCTTTCCCCAGACACTGAGAGGGTAGAGTGGAGGCAGTGGGATTTCAGTGTGAGGCACCAGGGGAGGCTGGGGGGCACTGGAAGGTGCGGTGCCCCAGCAGCTTCCAGCATCACCTGTCTCCAGCTCCTGGGAGCCTGGGGCTCCAGCCCAGACCACTGCTGGGAATGGGCAGCCATTGTTGAAAAGGATGGTACAGGTCAGTTGGAGATAAAGTGCTTATAAAACTACATGGGCAGGGCGTGTGCTTGAGAAGACCAGTATAAACAGGAAGGGGTCTCACTGCAGGAGAAGCTGGGGAACAGGAAGGAGCCTCTGCACCTGCACCAGAAGGTAGAAGATACTCTGTGGGATCCTGGTGCAGACAGAGTTAGCTACAGAGTGAGGATGGAGTTGCGACTCCTAAAAGGGCTTTGCATCTGTTCTTTTGTCTGTGAAAAAGGCCACCCCAACTTCTCCAAAGGCATGTGAAAAATCTTGTTTTAAGGCTCTTCTGAAAAGGCTCTCCTCCACTTCAGGGGAAGCCTTGTTGAGAGCAGAGTTTCCTCACCTTGGTTATACATCCCAGGCACAGCAGAGTCTAGAACCACCTGTCTGGGACTCATCCCCAGGGATTCTATTGAAAATGATCCATCTGCATTCTGTGACCAGGAGTTTGCAAATTTCCTGAGATGGTTCTCATGGATAGCTGGCTTTGAGATCTGCTCCTATGGAGGCTAAATTCCCCATGCAGCCGAGTCTGGAAATGTGGAAAGACGGGCTTAAATTCTGGCCGTTCACTGTGTGACTCTGGGCAAGTCACATAACTTCTCTGAGGCTCAGTTACATCATGTGAACAACAGGAATAGTGTGTGCCTTCCCAAGCTTGCAGGAACAGAGGTTCCTGCCCCAACAGTGTCAAAAATTTTCCTCTGAACTGGAATGACTTTAGGCCATTTTCCTTAATTCTATTCTCAATACATTTGGAGAAGGGAGGATCCGGTTTTAGTCATGCTTACTTAAAACTGAAGCTTCTGACCTGGTTATGTTTGGCACAGTTGGTCCCTGACTTTTCCAGTTCTCCTGTCTCCTGTCCAGGCAGCTCTTCAAATGCCAGGAAATGCTTTGCTCTCCAAAAACTCCCTCCAGGAACTGCTTTTCCTCTGAGTATCCACTGACTCCAGTGCAGGGGATTTAGCCCAGAACGCAGCCCACTGTACTTCCCAAGCCAAGGCCAACCATTGGGGTGGCCCTTCTGGTCCCGCAGTGCTTAGATCTGACAGGCAAGTATGGACCCATCCTCAGTAGCCGGGGACTGGAGGCTGCCTGTGTGTGCCCTTCTGTTCTTGGTCTGCTGAAGGGAAAGAATCCACAGGGACTGCTGGTCTCCCTGTTTGGGATTCCAATAATGTGAAATATGGGTGTTTATCTGAAGCTTTAATTTCTAGAGTTGATTATTAGAATGTCTGAAGCCCTCTGACTTTCCAACATCCCCATTAGAAATATGAAGTGAAGAATTATTGGACCAAGGATAGAATGGCCAACCCATTCTCAGGCTGCTGATTTCCTAATGCTGGAGAATTATCAGCAGCCAGTATATGTCACTGATCTCTTTGAGCTACAGTGATACACATGTCCCTGCAGGTATGTTCATTCCTAAGGGGCGAAGAGAGGACCCAACTGTTCAGTAGAGACCTGAGCTCATGCAGGTGTTTGGCAAGCATTAAGAAATAGCATCTGCTCACTTAGATGAGTCAAGGTGAGGAACAATCTCTGCCAAAAAGTAAAAAGAGAAGCGTGGGTTATAAAATTTTAAGACAAAAAGAGATGTTTACCTGAGTGTTCAGTCACTTTTCTTGAGTATATGTGCCTCCTGAAGAAGGAGCAGAGGATTTTATTATGGTCAAGGAGTGAAAAAAGAGAATTGTACTAAGTCTTTATCATTAATAAAAATTTGCTCATCATTCAAAAAGCATTTACTGAACACCTGCTGAATACGAGAGAGTATTGGTATACAGTAGTCCCCCTTATTTACAGGGGATTCATTCCAAGACCCCCAGGGGATGGCTGAAATTGAAAATAGTACCAAATCCCATATATCCTATTGTTTTTTCTTATACATATATACTTATGATAAAGTTGAATTTATAACTTAGTCACAGGAAGAGATTAATAATAATAACTAATAATAGAAGAACAGTTATAACAATGCACTGTAAGAAAAGTTACATGAATGTGGTCTCCTTTCTACAAGTTATCTTACTGTGCTGTACTGGCTGTCCTCCTCCTTGTGATAATGGTAAAATGGTAAAATGCCTACGGCAGGAGTCGGAGGAATGATGCAGGCACTGTGTACTGACCTTCTGATCATATATCAGAAGGAGAACCATCTGCTTCCCTCCTGATTTTAGATAACTAAAACCCCAGCAAGCAAAACCTCAGATAAGGAGGAGGATGATATAGCTTCTGCATGCTGGGAAGTTACATCCACCGCCCCTGACTTCCCTACCACCCCTGCCTATTTCTATTGATGACTTGGTTCTAATCTCTCAGGACAGAAACCAGTCCTGTCTGCAACCAGCTTTGATTCTCCCCCTGTCTTACCAACAGCTATCCTCACACCACCTGTGATGGAGGTCACCAAGGACGGCTTCCACCTGGTTATTAAGCTGGAAGACCTGGGGCCCCAGTTTGAGTTCCTCGTGGCTTACTGGAGGAGGGAGCCCGGTGCCAAGGTGAGACTTCCAACCTTGGCCTTGGAGTCAGGTCTCAGGGAAGGAGTCACAGACCTCTGAGAGGTGGGTGAGGAAAGCTGTCCCCTGAAGTGCTCACTGACTAGGGGTGGGCTGAGCACAGGCAGGCCTGGGTGCAGGGTGGGAAAGAAGAGATGGGAGCACACTGACAATCCTAGAGCCTCCTATTCAGAGAATTGCCTGGGTCCACCCCAGGCTCAGGCCAGATTTGCTGAAGTATGGGGGTTGCCTCTTTGTTCTAAACTCGAACATGGTATGACCCACAGTATCTTTCAGTTATTTCTTCCTCCTCAGCCTGGCTTCTCAGCCATTCTCCCTGGCAGCTTTAGGTGCAGCAGACCAGGGTGTTCCAGATCAGCTAGATGATTTCAAAAGCATGTGAAACTGGCACAAACCTCTTGAGGGTGTGTGTCTGGGTAGGGTGCAGAAGGGGGGGTGGATAGCCAGAGCTGGCTTGTGAATAAATTGAATTATCAGCCAGCTGGTCACCCAAAATGCCTTGATGGGGCACTGCCCCAACCTCCTGTGGGGTAGCTGGCTGCAGGCTGGGATGTCCACTCTCCCGGAGTGAATGGCCAAACAAACAGAAGGGCTAGGGCTTGAGCAGGAACTGAGGGATACCCAGTCCAAGGTGATTTGCAAAGACTACTCCCGTCAGCCCAAGGAAAATAGGCTTTATTAAGAGTCTGGATAGGATGCAGTAGGGGACTTTCATGGAATCTATGAACAGAGCAGGCCTAGGTTACCCCCTGACCTCATAAGCACTATGCGGGGGACAAAACACATGTCACCATCTCCTCAACAGGGACAACGGTTTGGATAGCTTCCCTTGAAAGGTGAAATATGTAGCTGGGGCAAGCGATAACAATGGTTTCTGGTATTTACTCCTGCGGGGTCAGGGCCCAGCAGTAGGACAGGACATTGCCAGCCAGCCAGATGGAGGGGCAGTGTGGGGGGCAGATCAGGACATGGGCAGGAGGGAGCATGCAGCTCGCTTAGATTCTTGGAATGGAGCCCACTCCCCACCCTTGGTAATAGGCAGGGCCAGTGCTGAGAGAGGAGCATGTACCCTGAGTCACTGGGGCTCAGCCCAGACAAGCCTCCACAGGTTCAGATGTGGAGCACAGGCTTCCGTGGGTGGGTAGAGGTAGAGGGGAGTACAGATGGATGGACAGGTGGGTAAATGGATGAATGCGGGAGGAGACAAACCCCACTGGCCGCATTGCTACTGTGCACTGATCTTTGTGGCAGCACTGGCCACGCCAAGCCCTCAGGCTCATCAGAGCTCTGACCTTCAGGTGTTTGTGCCAATGTGACCCATCAGAGAGGACTTCCCTAACCATTCTGCTTAGTGCCTCCGCCTCATCCTACCCTTTGCGGGGCCGTCTTTTGTTTCACAGCCCCATCACCCTCTGCCGTGTGTCACACAGGGTCTGTCTCCCCACAGGTAAGCTCCATCAGAGCCAGGACTTTGCTTTGTTCAGTGCTGTATACCTCAGGGCCTACAGTAGAAACTGGCATGGAGGAGGTGCTTAATAAATAAATAAGAGTGAATGAACGAATGAATGTACGAATGAGAGGGAACATTCACTATGCATCCCAGAAAGGAAATACCTAGAACTTCCCTTCCTTGGCTCTTTCTGCCCTTTCCTGTCCTGCTTCCCCCAGGCTGTAACTGTTTTCTGGTTTCCTCAAGGAACATGTCAAAGTGGTGAGGAGCAGGGGCATTCCAGTGCACCTGGAAACCATGGAACCTGGAGTCCCATACTGCGTGAAGGTCCAGACGTTGGTGAAGGCCATTGGGAGGCACAGCCCTTTCAGCCAGGTGGAGTGTGTCAGGGTGCAAGGTACGTATGGCCTGCCAGTTTCCTGGAGACCCGCACAGGCCACAGCCCCTCCTGGTGGATGGTTGGCTACCTGCTGGGGACCTTTGGTTCTGAGTTTCCCCTAGGATTCACTTACCTGCTCCCCAGCCGGGAGGGTGTCTGTGATAAAAGTGTGCTTTCCTCTAATTACCCTCGAGGGGAGAGTTCACCCTAGGACTGGCTGGGGTCCCTTGAGCAGCTGTGTGGAACACTTTCCTTCTGAAAGTTCACTAGGCCTGAGGCCAGATATTGTAAGACTGGTTTACCCTGATGGCAGTGGCCTGGGAACCTGACTGGGCTAGGGTGCCAGAGAAGCAGCCAGGGGTCTGAGTCAGACCTTGCAAGGAAGGCTAGGTCCCCTCCTAGGTACCTCACCCCCACCCACCGCTGTATGTCACTGCTGCTTTCTGCTGGAAGGGACTAGGTGCAAAGTCTACAGAGACCTCCTGTTTGACTTCATTTTTCTCCCTTCAATTTTTAATACTCATTCATTCATTCATTCATTCACTCATTTATAAGATTTATTTATTTTGGAGAGAGACAGAGAGAGGGCCTGAACAGGAGGGGCAGAGGGAGAGGGAGAGAGAATCCAAAACAGACTCCATGCTCAGAGTGGAGCCTGACACAAGGATCAATCCCAGTACCCCGAGATCATGACCTGAGCTGAAAGCAAGAGTCAGATGTGCAACCAACTGAGCCACCCAGGGGCCCCATCCCTTGAATTTTTTATAGTCTAAGACCCCACAGTGTTCAAAAGTCCCTTGAAAAGAAACAAAACCAAACCCTATAACTACGATGTGCTCAAATACCACTGACATTTTTGTGTGTAAACTTTTCATCTTTAAAAAATTATTATTTAAAAAATTTAGTACTTTCATATGATTCAAAACATATCTAAGAAGCCTGTGGAAACTCTCCTTTCTATTCTTCCCCATCTTTGCAATTCCAGCCTCTCCCCACTTGGTATTACCTTCTTGTATATACTCCAAAAGATTTCTATTTTTTTTAAATAAAGATTTTATTTATTTATTTGAGAGAGAATAAGAGGTCACAAGTAGGGAGAGCTAAGAGGGAGTGGGAGAAGCGGGCCCCCCAATGAGCAGGGAGCCAGATATGGGCTCCATGCAGGGTTCAATCCGAGGACCCTGAGAGCATAAGCTGAGCAGAAGGCAGGTGCTTAACTGACTGAGCCACTCAGGCACCACATCCTTCTAAAGATTTTTAAATGCATAGCAGGTAAATGAGAATATTTCTATATGTATTTCCCTTCTCTTTAGCACAAATGGTAGCATATTCTATGCAATTGTTCTGGATGTTATCCTTTTTGCTTTATATATCTTATAGATTTTTCAATATGGATAAAGAACTTTCTCATCCTTCTTTGCAACCTCATAGTATATAGTTGTGTGGATAGATAACAAATTTAACAAGTCCTTTATTGATGGGCGTTTCATTTTTCCCAATATTTTGCTCTTATAGCCAATGCTTTAACTAATTACCGTGTACATGGATCATTTTGCCGGTGTATGTATATTTAGAGGATAAATTCCTGGAAGTAGAGCTGCTTGCTGGTCAGAGGCATTCACATTTGAATTTGGACTGCTGTTCCCAAATTGCTCTGCAAGGCAGTATGATTGTTCTATCACTGTCCATGTGTAGACACACGTTGTAGTCATGTTGCACACACACATTGTGCTTGCTTTTTTTTTTTTTTTTTACAAATATCACATTCATTCCATTTCCACATGGGTTTTCTGATTACTATTTTATACTACTTTTTAAGCCAAGTTTGTTAAAGAATTCAAACTACACAGAGGTGCCTGAGTGGCTTGGTCGTTAAGCATCTGCCTTGAGCTCAGGTCACCATCCTGGGGTCCTGGGATCGAGTCCCATGGTCAGGCTCCCTGTTCAGCGGAGAGCCTACTTCTCCCTCTCCCTCTGTCTGCCACTCCCTCTGCTTGTGCTCTCTCTCTGTCAAATAAAAAAATAAAATCTTAAAAAAAAAAGTAAGAATTCAAATAACACAGAAGTATGTAAAGTGAGAGGTCCATGTTCTCCATTCTCTCCCACACCACTCAGGAGGTTTCCTCTGGCAGGTTTGACATTTAATCTTCCCATTGTTGTGTGATACCAATGCTCACAGGCACAAATGGGACTGGACTGGGCTTACCATTCTGCAGCTTGCTTGTCTTCACTTAGAAGTACATTGTGAACATCCTTTCACGTTAGTATATGTGAATCAACCTCATTTTTTTTTTTTACAACTTCATTTTTTTCCCTAAGATTATTTATTTATTTATTTATTTGACAGGGAGAGATCGCAAGTAGGCAGAGAGGCAGGCAGGCAGAGATAGAGAGGGAAGGAAGCAGGCTCCCTGCTGGCAGAGAGCCCGATGTGGGACTTGATTCTAGGACCCTGAGATCATGCCCCAAGCTGAAGGCAGCGGCTTAACCCACTGAGCCACCCAGGAGCCCCTACCACCTCATTTTTAAAGAAGATGCATGATAAGTGAATTTATCAATGTGCCAAAATTTATGTAGCCATCCTCCTACTAATAGATATACTCTCTGCTTTCCAGTCTTACCACTACATCGTGAACAAATTAGTGTATATACCCATTCCTGTTTCAATAGATGACTTCTTAAATTGCTGTGCCGATATCTCATAATATGTTAAACCATCTATCTGGGGGTATTTAGATCATTTCTATGTTTTAGGTTATTTTTGCTTGCTTTTGATGATGATGTTTATTGATTGATTCATTCATTCACTCAGTGACTACTTACTGATCATTGACTCTGTGCCAAATGCTGGCCTAGTCACTGGGATGCAGAAGGGAAGTCCCTGGCCTCATAGGAGCTTATCCTCTAGCTGGGGAGATAGGATACAAACCAGTAAACAAACAAAGATGGTTTTTTCTGGTGGTCTGTGCTATGAACAATGCACACCAAAGCACACCTGGAGGGGGAGGTCTGCCACTTTGGGTGGAGAGACAGGTTGCTTGTGAGGCTGTCGCCTTAGTCCACATGTTGCTAGGAACTGCTTTATGCATATAATTTTTTCGCTCCTCGCAATTACTTTTTGGAAGCCATTCAGAGAAGTAAATGAAAGGGTATGGACATTTGTTTATCTCTTGGTGTGTACTGCCAAAGTATTGTCCAAAAGCACTGAAATGGAGTACAGGGTCCCCGCCACCTGTGTGATGTCACCATCTTCTGTGGCCTCCTGGGCTGTGCCGCCCTTCACATGGTGGGTGAGCTATCTGACCGGGGGGGACTGCAGGAGTTGTTCCACATTACATAGAGCAGAGAGATGGGAACATAACCTGTCACCCCTTCTGCATCTCCAGATGCTCACACTGGCACTTTCTGATACTTTGACTTAGTAGGCTGACCCTGGGTTTTGGAGCCAGCGTGACCTCTGTGGTCTTGGGGAAACATAATGATAACCGGGGCTCAATATATCGCAGTTACAATGTGACTGGTGTCTGAAGTCAGGATTTTCCTCCACAACGTGAATCAGTGCCAAGAGAAAATTGTGAAACACATTTTGTTTTCAGTTACCACCCAGCTCCCTTCTGGGCTGTTCTCTTCCGGCACCTCCCCTTCATCCTGCCTGAGTCCTGGCACTCTGCCTTCCTCCCGCCAGCTGCGCCAACGTGCTAACACAAGGAGTGGCTCAACACACGATGCTCCTCCCTTTCCCTTCCCAAGAAAAAGATTGCAGTCTTCCCTGAGGCTTTCTGGAAGCAGCGCCTTCATCTGGATTCTAAAAAAAATGGTTTTAATGGCGATAATTTTCGTCACTAAGGCATATATCAAATCTCAGGATGTTGGCATCTGCCATCTTGGCTGGCATGCAGAGCCAACTCCAGGAGAGCAAGAGAGGCCGGGATGGGTAACTTCATCTTTACTATGGTCTCCTAAGCCTCCCTTATCTTTTCATTTCCAGGAGAGACCCTCCCCCTGGCACTGGCCCTGTTTGCATTTGTTGGCTTCATGCTCATCCTTGTGGTGGTGCCCCTTTCCATCTGGAAAATGGGCCGGCTGCTCCGGTACTCCTGTTGTCCCGTGGTGGTGCTCCCCGACACCTTGGTAATGCTCTTCTTTTTTCCTTTCAGCATGACGCTGACCAGCTGTAGTTCGAGCCTTAGTCTGGTATGGGCACGCACTTTGTGAGGCTTACAAGCATTTGCACAAAGAGAAGGGAAGAGGATTTATAGGGATTCACTTCTAATCAGTGGGGCTGGGAGAGAAGCCCCTTCTCTGGGAGTGGTGACCTTCCTCAGGCTCCCGTCAGGCCACTGGTACTTACCCTTAGGACCAGGCACTGCCAAGATGGCAGGTATGTTACACCAGCCAGGATGCTTGGCATTTCAAGAGTCATGCACAGCCTTCCTCTTCTCGACTGGCCTGCAAGGATTCTGTCTCTTGCAGTAAGTAAAACAGCAGCTACATCCAGTAGTATGTTCCAACCCAGCATACTCAGTTATGCTCTGCATGCCAGCCAACCATTGGTCCCTCATTGGTTCCCATGGGCAAAGTGCATGTGTGTGAAACATGCACCAAGGACACTGGGCCACAGGTTTGAGTCCCCAGTGCAGACAGGTCCTATGCCCACCCCAGGGTGGAAGAAAAGCAAAAGCAGGCTTCCAACAGCTCCTTTTGTTCCATTTTCCTACCTCCTGTGCCCTCTATCCATCCCCAGACCTCAATACTTAAAGCAGGACAAAAGAAAACAAAGGAACAACAAATAAAACCCATCCCATCCCTGTCAGGCAGGGATTTCTTACAGTTTTCTCCTGGGAAGAGGAGTTTGTAGTTGGCTTCTCAGAGGCAGCTAGAATCAGAACGTCCCCCAGTTCCTTATCAGCCTGGGGTCACTCTGGAAGGAGTCACTCTTGTGGTATCTTCATGGCCCTGAGGAGTACAGGCTGTGTTCTCCCTGCACAGGGGGAGGAATCCTCCCCGTGACCCTCTCTCAGGACACCCCTTCACCTTGCTATCCTAACGCCCACTCTCTCTTTCCGGCACTTGTATGGAGTCCTACCTTTAGCTGATGCTAGTGCAGAGTTAAGCACCAGGCATTGTTCTCTTTTTTTTTTTTTAATTAATTTTTAAACTTTTTAATAAACATATAATGTATTTATATCCCCAGGGGTACAGGTCTGTGAATCTCCAGGTTTACACATTTCACAGCACTCACCATAGCACATACCCTCCCCAGTGTCCATAACCCCACCACCCTCTCACCCGGCATTGTTCTAAGGCTTGACGTACATCGACTCATTTCGTTTTTCCTCTTCCATCATTGCTTACCAATGTGCATTTCATCAGCACCCTGCCAGCCTCTCTGAAAGATTCAGTGTTCACTGCTAACCGGGAAGGCACCGTGCTGTGGTGAACACAGCGGGGCACAGTGGGCCTTTTCCCCTTCTTCAAGAACCCCCGGGGTTCAAAGTTGCCAGGACCATTAAAGGGTGTGTATTCACCATTTGTTGGAGTAGTGTTTTATAAGTATCAGTTGGGTCAAAGTGTTTGATGATCCTGTTCAGTGATTTTGGTAGACCTCTATTAGTCATTGGGAGGGAAAACACATAATCCCTAGCCAGGTGTGTGGATGTGTCTGTTTCTATGTTTGTCCATTTTCCCTTCATGTGTTTCGATTCTGTTTCGGTTGCATGGATTTTCTCAGGTCTTCTTCAGTGCTTTTATCATCACGAAATGTCCCTCTTTATCTCTGGCACTATTCCTTACCCTGCTAACAATATTGATCTCCACTGTTTACTGTTTGTGTGACATATATTCTTTCCATATTTTTCTTCTACATGTATCTGTGTCCTCATATTTAAAGTATATCTCTTGTAGCAGCATATGTTGGTCTTAAAAATTTTTTTAAAAAATTAATCCATTCCAATAATCTCTGCCATTTAATTGGAATGTTTAGTCCATTAACAGTTAACCCTGAACCTCTCACTTTCTGACTTTTGTGTTTGTACCAGTATTTGTCAGTGTTGTGGCATGAAGAGAGAGACTTGCCCTCGGACAAGGAACTGTGAAACTCATCCACTGACGTTACCGCCTTCCAACTGTCAACTTTTGGTTGCTTGGCAGCGCCTTAAGGAAGTTGATTTTATATTCTGATCAGTTTTTATTTTATTTATTTTTTATTTTTTTATTAACATATAATTTATTATTAGCCCCAGGGGTACAGGTCTGTGAATCGCCAGGTTTACACGCTTCACAGCACTCACCAATATTTAATTTTGTTCTTAAAAAATATTTTATTTATTTATTTGAGAGGGACAGAGATATTGAGAGAGAGCACAAGTCTGAGGAGGGGGAGAAGCAGGCTTCCCATTGAGCAAGGAGCCGACGTGGGGCTCGACCCCAGGACCTTGGAATCATGACCTGAGCCAAAGGTAGTCACTTAACGACTGAGTCACCAAGGTGATCCTTGAACAGTTTTTAAAATTATTATCTGTAGGAGGATTGGTCTGATTGGGACTCCTCCACTGCAGCAGTCCTGGACCAACCCAAAATGATCATGGGAGGGAGGCATCCATGGCTAAGGTGGTCACAAGCCCTTCTTTTCCACATGTGGTGAAAAAATTCAGCCTAACTCCATCAGTTAGTCACCTTTTGTCGTTTTCCTCTCAACTCAGTTACTCAAGCTTACCCTCTGTTCACAGTGTGTTCCATTCCTAACACTCTCTTGCATTTTTCCTCTCTCTAAGGTAACTTCCAGCCTTCCTTGCAAAAACCCACGCATCTTTCCGATTAAACCATGGGAAATTACCAAGTGGAAATCCTTGACAATTCTTTGAAAATCCCTTATTGAGTTTTTAAGTGTTTAATTTATCTGTTTGGATTAAACATTTCATGTCTACATCTATAATTTCATGGTTGATGATGGTTGCACTCTGAAATACACCATTAAGATTTTCTATCCATTCAAATTTATATCACCAAGTAACACTCTAAAGCAAAAATATATATGCAAAGAAAATCATATCGAGAATGCTCAGTGTATAGCCTCTATTTTAAAGCATTATTTCTTTTCCTTGTCTTTCATCCATAATTTCTTGATGGGGATAGAGGCTTTGGTGCTAAGGGGTTTTCCTTTCTTTTCTGTGACTCACTTTATTCTTTCTCTTTTTGCTGTCACAGTCCACTGTAACGTAGGTAGCAAGCATAAAGATGGCCCCACGTTAGTCATTCTTCAGTGGGTCGTTTGAAGTTTGGCTTTGTGTACTTCATAGAAGGTAGAGTTTGTGAGCTCAGATGCCTCTGGGGCCCAGACAGGTACAAAAAAAAAAAAAAAAAAAAGTGCACTGCAGTGAGCATAATTGGATAGGGAGAGATGGTGGGGACCATGGTGAACATGTTTCAGCTAAAAAGGCAGCTGTTTTTCAGTTTCAGCATGTTGTTGCTGAGAGGAAATGTGAGCCAATGCTACCAGATCTGTAAGGTGGTTTTTTTTTTTTTTTAAAGACTTATTTATTTTATAAGGAGAAAGAGAGAGAGTGTATGTGTGTGTTGGGGAGGGGCAGAGGTAGAGAGAATTGCAAGCAGACTCCCCACTGAGCACAGAGCCTGATGTGGGGCTCAATCTCCTGACCCCGAGATCATGGCCTGAGTGGAAGTCAAGAGTCAGATACCCAACTGACCAAGCCACCCAGGCACCCAAGTTTTAAGTGAGAAACCAGAAATCAAAACGTTTATGAGAAATCTCCTAATTTTTAAATGTTGAAAATATTTCAAATAATATCAACAGAACCTTGCTTGAAAGTTTATTCTAACCTATGGGACAGCAGTTGCACACCTTCTGAACTTCTGAGCTTATGTTTTATTTTCCTGTTCTAGATCTACACTGTCCAGTATGGTAGCTACTCTCCACATGTGACCATTAAGCACTTGAAATGTAGCTAGTCCAAATTGAGATGCACTGTAAATATAAAATACACAATGGATTTTGAAAAACTCCTTAATATTTTTATATGGATCATAAGTTAAAATAATATTTTAATAATAAAATGCATTATTAAAATTAATTTTACCTGTTTCTTTTTACTTTTTAAAATGTGCTACTGGAGAATTTTAATTTACATATGTAGCTCGAATTAGGTTTCCACTGGAAAGTACTTCTCTAGAGTTAAAGAAAATAATCAGATATAACCACTGAAGATTTAGGTAGCTGGTATCCTAAGGATCTGACTGGACCAGCAGCTGGGAATTGATGGTGGGCTCCACACTGACACTCCTCCTGAAACAGGGGTTAGAATCGTCTTTGTGGTTTTTTGCTGCTTGAAAGTTGATCAGGTATCTGGGATTTTTGCAACACTCTCTGTCATTGTGGCTACTACTCTACCATCATATAGTACTACCATTCCTCTAATGAATATTAATGGAAATGATTTTTTCAGAAAATAACCAATTCACCACAGAAGTTAATCAGCTGCAGAAGGGAAGAGGTGGAACCCTGTGCCATAGCTGTGCTGTCTTCTGAGGAACCCTTCAGGGCCTGGCTTTAGCAGCCTTGGGGAGGGCCCAGCGGAAACTGAGACTCCGGTTGGCATAACACAACAGCCATGAGGGGAGAGACCCTGTATCTGTTTTCCTCCATGGACAGAGGACAAGAAAAGCAAGAGGAGCCTGATGTGTCCATGTCTAGAGGCAACTGTCTGAAGCAGACTGGTTTGGCAGACAAAGCAAGAAGTGGGGGTCAGGAGATGTGACCTCTAGAACTGTCTGCCATTCACTGACTGAATGACACTAGAGAAAGTGGCTTGGTTTCTCTGGTCCTCAGTTTTCTCATCTAGAAAGGGAGAATTAAACATACAACCGTCAATCCACTGTATCTCTCTGGCCCTTGCAGAGATTTGGGAAATTGGCAGCGTTGTACATTGGGATTGGTTCAACTTTTCGGCAGAGCAGTATATAAATTGCAACAAGAATGATAAAAACTCTTTACCCCAGTTGGCTTGGAGAGCCACTTTCCTAAAGGAAACCTTGATGGGGAAAGGAAGGATGAGTACAACAGTGTTGACTTCACTTCAAACCACATGTCTGTGCAGAGGTCAATGGCTCAGCCAGCGCTACAACACATGACCTAGAAGGAGGTCACAGGCCCATGGAAAATGGGCAGTGCTGTGCATACAAGAGATATTGTAAAGGGTAAATAACACACGCACACTGAGGGCAGCAGGTAGAATGTATGTGTATGAGGAGAGGAGAATGCAGAAGGATGTTGATAATAAACGTGGTGTTTGCTGTGTTCCTTTTACCTGTAGAGGTGTTAAAGTATAGAATTAAAAATAAAAAGGGGTCACCTTCGGTAATCCTTTTGGTTTCTTCCAAAAAAGTGGTCTTTGGGATTCTAGTTACATCATCAACCTTGTGTCCAGGGAGGCTCCTGAAGGCCACCATTGGCCAGGAGTTGTGGAGGTGACTCCAGGTAGGGGATGCGGCAGGGAAGGAGAACCCTGACCGGTGCAGCTGGCCAAAGCCTCACCTGGTCAGGGTGCTCCACAGGAAGTCCCTTGGGGGTACTTCTCCTCCCTAAGACAGCTCACTCAGGGTGTCCTCAGTGCCTTCTAGCATGGTCATCCGGGACCCACTTTTGGAAGCCTCTTCCTGCCCCTCTCCCAACCAGGTGAGGAAGAGTCAGGGCTAGGGAAGGTAAGTCTCTTGAGAAGTGAAGGGATTAATGGGCAAGGCCTGTGCGTTCCTTCTTAACCCCCAGCTTTGGAGCCTCTGAGTTGGTTTGTCTCCACACCAACTTCCAGGACCCCTTCCAGCCAGCCCAGAGTTGGGGACAATGTAACTACTTCAACCAGGTGTTTCTCCTACAAAAGAGAGGCCTACAACCCCCCTCTCTACCCCAGTGGGGTCTCAAGGAGCCAGAGGGTGCACTCTGCAGGAGGGTGATACTGTCTAAGATCTTTCCTTTGTATAATTTGTATGCTTCCGTGTTGTTGGATTTCTTCATGAAAAGTATGTGTTAATTTTATATTTAGCCTAAACTGGACATATTTTCAATGTGCAAAAATAAAGGCTATACTACTGTACCGGTCATCACTCTCCCTTGTCCCACTTCTTGCTCCTCCCCCCTGGGGCTGTTGTCCCTCTGTCACCTATCCAGGACTAGAACCCAGAAATCACCCTTGATTTCCCCCTGCCTGAATCCCTCTCACAATTTGTCCCAGTGCTCATCCATTTCTCCTGGCATATATATATGTATATAAAAAATTATCTCAATTATTCTATTGTCATCCCAGTTCCCAAACAAGCATTTACTGGGGTCCAACCATGCAAAGACATTGACCTAGTTCCTCATAGAGGGGGCTCCCTCCTCTGTAGCTGGTTATTCCCTCCTGGAGTGCTTATATCCTGACTCCCCAGGCCTCCTCTCTTTTTGCCCCCATCACCTGGCTCTTTAAATTATGACACTTTAAGGAGTGAAAGGGGCACAGTCAATAACTACAACAGAACAGGAAGACCACACATCTTTGCACTCAATGCCCATAGAGAGCCCCTGCCCCCAGAACCAAGCCCACCTCTCAGCCCTGTCCTCAGGGAAAGCTGCCAGAGTCCAGTTGAACAAAACCTTCTGCTCCATGAGGTTTACATTTCCACTGGGGAAAGCAGAAAGAATAATAACAAAATAATACAAAACCAAATAGTGATAGTAATTACTTTTTTTAAGGTGAATTATCTGGTATATTGGGAGTATATAAATCCTATGAAAAAGGCAAAGGTAGAGCAGAAAATGAGGAGTGGGGGCAGGTTGCAGCCTCCTCTAAATGAAAGTGAATGAAAACTCCCAGACCACAGCTCTCCCCTCAGTTCCATCCTTACACAGCCACATGGGGTGGGGACATTAGGAGTGGCTCTAGAACAAAATAATTTGGCACCAAATCTTTAGGAGTCTGCAGCCTAAAACAAAAACTTCATTTAGTATTTGTCCGGTTTGTATCGATAATGTATTTTTGTTTGTTTTTGGAGCTATTCTCTTAAGTTTTCAGAACAAGTAAATAATTATGTTTGATAGGAGCATAGATTTCAGGATTGGTTAAAGAAGGCTAATTAACTCACAAATTTGAGTGGGAGCAGTGTATTGTTAGAACTGAACACAGCATATCAAAATGAAGTCATGCCTTTGTAAAACATGTAATTAAAAATATATTTCTTTTCTGGCTCCCTGCCCCCCAAAAAATGGCCGAGTAGCAATGTTACCCCATAATGCACATAATGCATCCTGATGGATACATTATGGTTTCTAATGCTATTTCTTTCCCCAAAGGAACCAGGATTTCTTAAACAATGTCTGATTCCATGTCTAGTCTGGGGCAGAAGAATATGAGGCGATCTCAGAACACCTAACATGCTGGGCCAGAAGCAAAGCTTTTGAAAGCTAAAAGGTCCCCACCGGTCAAGGTTGGGAGAGTGTGAGCATCAAAATGAGAATATTGGGGCGCTTGGGTGGCTCAGTGGGTTAAAGCCTCTGCCTTCGGCTGTCATGGTCTTAGGATCGAGCCCCACGTGGCGGGGAGGGGGGTGTCTCTGCTCAGCAGGGAGCCTGCTTCCCCCTGTCTCTCTCTGCCTACTTCTCTGCCTATTTGTGATCTCTGTCTGTCAAATAAATAAATAAAATCTTTTAAAAAAGAGAGAGAGAGAATATTGGCTGATGTCAGTACATTTGAAATGTCACAAGTCCATAATAACACATAAAAAGAGCAACACTAGTACAGTGACTTCTCAGAAAAGATGAATAGAATGCATTTCAATTGAGTCTTGTTATGCAGTCATGTTGGGTTATTGACTCACCATGTCAATGAAGAATACTGGTAAGTGTAAATACCTCAGTCAGAAGGGTTGGTTCTCTACTGCCACCAATCCCTGGCCCAGGCTGCAGCCTTCTCCCCACTGGATACCTGCAGTAGTCCCTTTACTGGCTGCTCTCCACTCCAGTCCTTCCACACTTGCCTGTCTCCTATCATGCCAGGGAGTCCCAGGGACGTGCCTTTATTTTTCTTTTACAGAGGCTTTGTAGGTTCAGTTTGTCTGTCTAGCCTCTGTGCTATTCTTCCTCATCTTTTACATATGTACTGTGCGTATAATGTATATATCTTAAATATAATATTTATTTTCTTATTTTCCGTGTGCCCTATTTTATCCATAGGCTAATTCTCTGTGGATGCAGAGGTCTCAGTGTCCTTTGAATCTGGCCTGACTTGATCCATCCCTTCAGGGAACCTTCGCAAAGCTTCTGGAGCCTACTTGGAAGGGGACCTCATTAAGTCCACGGGTGTCTGGCGCCACCTTGTGTTGAGTACTGGAAAAAGTCCCGTTTCCCCTGAGCCAAGTTTCCTTGATGGAGAAAGGAAAACTCCCACAAGTTTTCCTAGGATGAGAATCCAATTACAAAACTTCCGCGGGCTTGGCCCCTAACAAACCTCCACTGTCATTAGTGGATTTAGAATT
This sequence comes from Mustela putorius furo, assembly GCF_011764305.1. Taxonomy (NCBI): domain Eukaryota; kingdom Metazoa; phylum Chordata; class Mammalia; order Carnivora; family Mustelidae; genus Mustela; species Mustela putorius. The sequence continues at coordinate 104,685,058 of NW_025421987.1, read as the reverse complement.
TAGTGGCCGCCATATCCTCACGCGGACTCTGCATCCACCGCATATTAGGGGCTTTTTATTTTTTCTGCGTGTTCTATTTCTAGGCTATTCTTGGACTAGACCGACTTTCTGGGGTGTTCCTCAGTCATGGTTCATGAGAGGGCAGTCATATCAAACCACTGTGGCACCTACTCTGAAATTTGAACCTGGCATACAAGAGTTGACCCCAAATTACAGTTTTGTCTTGTGGGTTCCAGGGACCCCCAAGTCCTCAAGAACCTAACAAAAAAGCTTGGAAAAACCCATTCTTGCCTAAAGTGGGAGCAGGCACATGTGGAAGTAGGAAGCTCCCAAAATGAAGACACAGCCCTTCCAGCCTCCCTCAGTGAGAATCTGCAAGCCCAGGAGAGGCTGCAAAACCCCATTAAAGATTCTGGAGGAAAAACTGAGCAGGAGCATTCCTGGGTGCCTGCAGGAAGTCTCAAGAGCAAAAGCACAAACCCTGTAACTGTGAAGGCGGCACTTGTCCCTGGTCCCTCCATTGGGGAAATTTTAAAAAGCTACTTTAAAAATCCTGGCTGTTAGAAAAATGAGTGTCTGTACAAACCTCAGTAACTGCTACATTTTGCTTCTGGATTTTAAGCCACTCCTCTCTGAAGTGGCCCCATGCCTCATTTCCTGAAGATGCCAGCCCGTCTCTGCCAAGCTGCCTTGGTGTAAGATGAAGCCTACAGACATCATCTTGGGTTTCTAGCCTTAGGAAATCCTACCCCAGAACTAGGGCCATCTGATGTCATCCCACTTACATTATTGAGGCTGAAGGGCCTTCGCAGGTGAGGCTCAGGTCATGAAGTTAATTCTCCACTCTCTCATCTTCACGTTTGAGTCTTGCCAATTGGAAACAGATCAAAATGGAATAGTGCCTTCTCAGATTAAGCCTAGATTGTGGAGCATGGCCAATGGGGTGAAGAATTACTGTATTTTAAATGAAGAGTCTTAAGTTAGCAGATGGCAGCAAGCAGATATTGCAGTTTAAATATGTGTAATTGTAAGCAGTTCTGTTTCAGTCCCTGAGAGAAAATGTTTGTCAGAAAAAAGGATTTGTCTCTTTTCTTCCTTTCCCCTCATTTTTTTCTCTTCTTTCTTTCTTTCTTCCTTCCTTCCTTCCTTCCTTCCTTCCTTCCTTCCTTCCCTCCCTCCCTCTTTTTCTTTTATTCTTTTTTCTAACAAAGTTTTAAACTCTAAAGGAGATGTTTAGTTTTGGGTTGGCATAGACAAGCTGCAAGTTGAAGAACTGACAGTCAGCATTTGGGTCTGAGGTGTGGTTCTAACTGTGCAGGTGCTGGGGATGTGGACAGTACCAGCAGGACGTGGGCTAGAGCTGGGGCCCACTCTTTCCTTTGGCTAATGGCTTGCTTAAAAAAAAATCACATCCCCCCAAAAAAACATTTATTCCCAAATCAGAGCTTTTGAATTAGATACCATTTAAAACTTTAAAAAGGTATTAATTATATTGATAATTCAAACCAGATAATGTATCTTTTTATCTTAAATTCAAAGAATGTAGTTTTTAAAATTATCTTGAAGTCATAAATGTGATTCCTACGGAATGCAAAGTCAGGGATTTAGGGCACAGCTTTTTTGATTCTGGGACAGAATCCAGATATCTCCTCTAACATTAACTAGTTGTGCCCCATGAGGCAGTATGCTATGGTTTCTAAACACTGATAGATTTTATGAACGGATTCTATGAGAACCCACAAAATCTGGAAATTTTATGAATTTGTAAAATTTTCTTCTTTAACTTTCTTTTTAAAGGTGAAATAATCTGATAACATTTTTTCAGTTATTAAAAGGTTATAATATTATTTGATATATCTGGTAATATATTTTTAACTTTTTAAAGATTTTAAAATTTATTTTAGAGAGAGAGAAAGTGGGGACGTGGGGGAAGGCAGAGGGAGAGAGTGAAGTCCTGAGCATTGCCACGCTGAACACAGAGCCAGGCACAGTGCTGGATCTCCCAACCCTGAGATGGTGACGTGAGCCTAAACCAAGAGTCAGATGCTTAACTGACTGTGCCACCCAGACATCCATGGGTGGATATGTATTTAAATTCTCTCTCTCTCTCTTTTAAAAGATTTTATTTATTTATTTGACGGAGAGAGAGAGATCACAAGTAGGCAGAGAGGCAGGCAGAGAGAGAGGAAGGGAAGCAGGCTCCCTGCTGAGCAGAGAGCCTATGCGAGGCTCAATCCAGGCACCCTGGGATCATGACCCGAGCCGAAGGCAGAGGATTTAACCCACTGAGCCACCCAGGCACACCTAAATTATCTTTCTTTTTTTTGAAGACTCTGATTGTTTCAACTTTATTTAATTTAATATTAATATTAAATTATTTAATTTAATATTATTTAATTATTTCAACTTAATTTAATTTTATAAAGCATTCTGAGTGGTTGTCCTCTTTTTTTTTTTTAGAAGATTTTATTTATTTATTGGACACAGAGAGAAAGAGAGATCACAAGTAAGCAGAGCAGTAGGCAGAGAGAGAGGGGGAAGCAGGTTCCTCCACCCCGACTCGCGGCTCGATCCCAGGAGCCGAAGACAGAGGCTTAACCCACTGAGCCATCCAGGCATCCCGTATTTAAAGTGGATATGTATATAAAGTGGATATATATATATATATATATACACACATACATGTATTTTTAACTGAAAATGTATTGAAGTATATCTTGTATTTTATGACATACTTATTTGGCTTTGGCAAGTTTGAATTTTGTATAGAATGAAGGGAATTGGTAATTGTGTTTTCCAAAGACTTCAGAGAACTTGGAGTTTTACTCTCTGTTGATCCATAATTAAAATAAGGGCAATAATAATGTACATGAAGCAAAGTCTGAATTTTGACCCATGAATCAACAGAGATTTCAGTTAAATTCTAAAGATAATGTATTTATAGGTACTGTTCTTGGATAATTGTAAAGAATTTGACCCCCTTGTGAGAAAATTAAAAGCTTTGACTGGACTTAAGATACTGCTAATTGATTTTGATTCTTCACTGCCAACTTGAGGTAACAATACATAACACGGTATATTAAGCTGGTAAGGGAATGCTGAACATTATAAAAGAAGGGCGGATTCATAGTTCATAAGAGGAGCAAGATAAATAAAAAGCTTAGATCAGAACAGGATTTTACAAAAAAAAGAAAAAACCCTGAATGTGTGAAAGTAATCGAGACTGGATAGGTTGGTTAATAGCAGGCAGAACTGGTTCTTTCAGCCAGAAATCCTGTGTACAAATCTTGATATTATACCTATGGGCTAAGCCACTGTAGATGAGCAGATAATGGTGAAATGCAACCATGGTGCAGAATTTCGGCCACTATACTGTTGGAGGTCTCTCCATCATCTTGTGTCAGAGAGGAACTTCTTTCTTTTTTTTTTCCTTTTTTTTAAAAAAGATTTTATTTATTTATTTGACAGACAGAGATCACAAGTAGGCAGATAGGCAGGCAGAGAGAGAAGGGAAGAAGCAGGCTCTCTGCGAGAGCCCTATGTAGGGCTCGATCCCAGAACCCGGAGATCATGACCTGAGCCGAAGGCAGAGGCTTTAACCCATTGAGCCACCCAGGTGCCCCAGGAACTTTTTTCTTCTAGTGGCTGCCAGTCTTCAGCTCCTAAGAGCTTTGGTTGGTCGGCTGTTGAAACGCTATGGCTCTCAGACTGAAAATGAAGGAAAATGGTTGAAGCAAAACTCTATGCCAGTTAAGGACTCATAGAGCCAGAGTGAGAGATTATAAGTGACTCTTGAGCAAAGACTTTTTTTTTGTTCGTTTGTTTTGCAAATCCTTAGTGGAATGCAGCCTAAGAAGAAAAAAAAAAAAAATTAGAAAAACTGGACTTTGTTAGGTAATTAGATAGTTTGCATTAATGTTATAAAGCTATTTTAGAATTATTTTCTTTTCAGACAAAGAAAATAAGTAATTATATTTATTTTGTTAGGAATCTAGATTTTTTTTTTTTCGCATAGGAGAAAAGGAAATACCATTGTAGAATCAAGAATTTGAGTAGGAATTCTGTATTGTTAGTACTGAACTGGAAACATCCATATGAACTCATGCTTTTAAAAGAACAAAAATAGTAATCTGAAAACATGTTTTGTCCCTTCGTCTTTTGAAGTGGCCAGAGAGATGTGTCTGTCACCTGACAGCACATCAGCTTGCTCATTCTGGTCTGTAGTTCTCTTTTTCTACTGAAAGCACCTTGGGAGAAATGGCAGGTTCCGTATTTTGAGCTGAAAGTTCAAAATGAACCTGAACAACTAAATAAGTCAGGAAGCAGGAGAATTTAAACAGATTAATGGAATCAAAAGAACATAGGAGCCAATTTAGAAGGGGTTCCCACCAACAAAGTTGAGACAACTTGAACTTAAGTATTATTGCCAGGGGTCTATTGACACATAGTAAACCTGAAGTCTTAAGTCTAAAATGGAATGCAGAGTGCATCTAAATCATGTAGACTAAGAGAAGGTTCAAAAAAAAGTATGTTTTGTTGGATTACTGTCTTCTTGATTGCACAGATGTAGTAAACAGAAACTAGTAAACAGGAGTACCTCAGTCAGAAGGAATTTTTCTGTTTCAAGGGAATGGAAGTGGATTCACCCTGTAAATTGTAAGCTGGAGTCAGACAGGGTCACATAAAAATATCAAAATTCAATGGAAGTATCTTTGATGATACTCATGTATTAAGAAAACCCATAAAGTTGAGGCTTAGGAGTTAAGCTTTAATGGCTTCTGGCCTTCCAAACTTCCTGAGTCTGGATTGAGTTTGCCTTTTCTGGCCAACTCTTGGGTCCCTCTGGGAACAAGGCAGGAAATAGGCATTATGTAATTCTGTTGACTCCATGGAACAGCTACATGTTCTGATATTTGCAACGTAAAAATGAGAGGTAAAATTTGTACTGATTTAAATTTTGACTTTTTTTTCTTTTTTACTTAGAACACATTGAACAGCAAATAAAAACCACCCTGACAAGCATAGAAGAAGATCACAGAAGTAAGGGAAAAGATTATTATGTGTCTTTAATGACATTTTTTCTTCTTCATGCACAAGGGACCCCACAAATTATGCAGTTGACCCTGTTTGTAGTCAGTGTGCATAGCCGATGAAGGAGACAGAGGAGGTGGGGAATTACTCTGGAGTCCTGGGCCTGAGAAACTGGGAGAATGACAGACTGGGAGGGCAGAGTGGCCTGTGGTTGGAGCAAGGATAATGATTTTGTTTTGGAATGTGTGAGGTTTGGGGTGCCACATGTCCAGAAGGCAGTGGGAGCTGCAGTCCCAGAGCATGAGGGGCTGGCTGTGTGGAGGGAGGTCTGAAGGTGTGCACAGAGAATTGAAGTCAATCAGTTTGTTCTGTCTCTTTATCTTTGCGGTTTCCTGGAACTCAATGCAGCTGAACTGCAAGGGCTGGGGGGGTGGGGTGGGGGGTTTGAGCTTCAGTATCCTGTGCTGTGCAGAGAAGAGGCCATTGGGTTTGGCAGGAGGGCTGTGTCAAATATGGGGGTTGAGCTTTCCACTGCCCAGAGATTGGAATGGAACTGGAAGGAGTGGAAGAGGCAGCCTACTCCTTCCAAAAGTATGGGTCTAGGAGGAAAGAATCAAGGAAAGAAAGTCTGGAGTATAGCAGATGCCAGCATGCCAGGGTCACTTGGGGAATGCTAACAAGGACACATTTGTGGTCCTCAGACTACTTGAAGAAGGATCTCCTGGAACAGGTTGGGGGGTGGTGGTAATCCGCTGTTCAGGAAACAAATGAACAAATAACAACAGAAGCCTCTTTTAAAAGATTTTATTTATTTATTTTTTTAAAAAAGATTTTATTTATTTATTTGATAGAGAAAGAGAGCACAAGCAGGGGGAGCAGCAGGCAGAGGGAGAGGGAGAGGCAGGCTCTCCACTGAGCATGGAGCCTGATGTGGGGCTCAATTCCAGGACCCTCGGATCATGACCTGAATGAAGGGCAGATGCAACAACCACAAAAGAAAAGGAGAACAAAACGCTGCAGTTTTTCAGAAGCTCGCTGTGATTCAGAACAATGAGCTGAAGCCTGCTCCTCTTTAGAGGTACATTTTTGTCCTAATGTAGCTGCTTCCTTGCTATGACCTTGGACACAGGGGTTGAGGACTGGCCCTAGTGCCACAGGCCTAGAGTGCCCAGGCTACCCAAAGCTGATGGGGTTGGAATGAGCAGGCAAGGCCTTGCAGGTGCCGGAAGCCAGGCCTCCGGAACAGGGCGGCTGCAGGGAGAGGCTGGATCAACAGGAGCAGGTACTTAGGGTCATGTGACATCTGCTTTACTCAAGCCTTAACCTACACAAATGTCCATATACCCCTGGAGGCATCTGGGCTGCCTCACTAGGGTGGGGCCGTGCTCTTCAACAAGAGTTAGGGGCAAGCCTTGAATGTGGGAAAACCATTGGGCCCCATCAGGCAGACCAAACGGGGTCTAACTGTTGCAAGTTAAAGGCTACTGCCTCTGAAAGCTGTTTGAGGGTGGGATCCACCCATGCAGGAAGCTGTCCAGGTGGTTTGGGTCCTGACTGGGCTCCACAGGCCTGCAGGGCCCCAGCTGCATCGGGTGGGCTGATGGGGCGAGCACTGCACAGGCGTTAGCTGCACAGGTCCTGGGAGCCTGTGCTGCAAACACAGCAGCTGTAGGAAGAGGCTGGGTTCCATGAGGCAACTCCTGGGTTATCTGGTATCTGCCAAATTCCAAGCCCTAGCTACAGAAATGCACATATTCCACCCTCCCCCGCACCCCGACTTCGCCCTGCCAAAGAGAAGCTGGGGGAATCTGGACTGCCTGGCCAGGATGAGACCTGCTGGGCTGCCCAGCTACTACTGTTACCTAAGAGACATCTGGGAGCTCCAATGACGGGTAAGCTGGGGACCCAAGCAGGCAGCTGTCCAAATGAGGACTGACTATCGCCCCTTTAAAGAAGCTGACTCAGAGAAACTTTGGGGTTTGGACTTCCTTCACCCAGGAGGCTGTGCAGGTGATTTGGGATTGAACTGAGCTCATAGGCCTGGAGGGCCCAGGCTGCCCCGGGCAGGCTGACAGGGTGTATGCTGGACATGTATGAGCCGGGCATGTCAGGGGAGCCAGGGACCTGGTCCGGGAATGTGCCCAGAGATGCCCTACAAAGTTGTGGTGAGGTGTGGGGGGCGGTTCAGGGCTCCAAGTTCTCACCTACACAAATGCACATATTCCCCTGGGGCAGGGCTGGAGGAGTATGGGCTGCCTTATCAGGGTGTGGCTGGGTGGGGAAAGTCAGTATATCTTCCAATAAGAGACACCTGGGCACCTTGACTGAGAGCCCGGGACACCATCAGGCAGCTGGTCCAAACAGAGCCTGGCAGTCCCCAGTTTTAAATGGAGTGTCAGAAATATCTTCGGGGTATGGGCCTTCTACACCCTGGGGCCATTAAGTTGGTGGGGTCCTGCCACTGTCCCAAGGGCCTGGGGGTGCCCCCTGTAGCCCAAGGCCTGCTGACAAGGTGTACTGTGTGAGCTTGGGACCGTGCATGTGGGGACAGAACGGGAGCCAGGGCCCTGGTACAGAAAAATATCAGGTGAGGTCTGCTTACAGGAATGGACTTCATAGACTCCATAGCATCTGCCTGATTTCACGCCTTCACCTACACAAATGTGAATATTTCCCTGGGGGGTGGAGCTGAAGGCATGTAGGCTGCTTTGCCAGGGTGGGGCCCCATACCGGCTGGTTAGGAACCCTTCAATGACAGACACCTGGGAGCCTTGTTTTCTGGAGAAGCCGTAACCACATCAGGTAGCCATTCTGAGTGGGGACTGACTGTTGCTGGTATAAAGCTACTACCGAGCAAAGATTTTTGGGGAGCGGGCACTCTCTACACCCAGGGCTATGCAGGCAACATGGGTGGCTCAGGAACGACATTTGCTTGGCACAGAAATAGCCCTTACAGCCACGCCTTCCTCTTTGGGACTGGTCTGAACCCAAAAGGCCTGGAGGCCTCAGCACCCAGAGGCTGTCTGGCCCAGTGCAGGCTGTGCATATACCACTGCAGGTCAGAGGAGTGAGGGACCTGCAACCAGGCCACTGTAAGGAGAGGCTGGGTCACAGAAGCATGCTACTGGGGTTACTTTGTATCTGCCTAATGCCAAACCATAAATGACACAAATGCCTATATTCTCCCTGACGACAGAGTTGAAGGCATCAGGACTGCCTTTCCAGAGTGGTGCTGTACTTGACCGTTGGGCTGCCCTCCAATAAGAGCCGCCTGGGAACTTTGATTTTAGGTGAACTCTGGGAACCCATCAGACAGCAAGTCCAAAGGGAGTCCTTGAGGGTCCTCTTGTTCTGGCTCTGTGGGGTTGGGGGATTGCTCTCTCCTTCCATGGTACAGCCTACCTTCACTCCCTAATGCCTGGACTGAGGTCCGTGCTCTTCTTATCCCTCCCAGAAAGGTGGACTCCACTCTGTGATAGCTGATGTGGGATGGACCAGCTTAACATCCTGGAGAACCCCACTGCCAGAGGCTCCTTCTGCCTTCAGACTGGCTGGGTTTGAATTATGACTCTATCACTTAATAGCTATGTGATCTTTGGCAAATTACTTAACCTCTCTGAGCTTCAGTTACTTATGTGAGAAATGGGGTGACATTATTTCCCACATCAGGATGAGTAGATGAGTAAATGAGAAAAGTGAAGTTTTTGGTGCAGTGTCTGGTGCACAGTTGGCATGCGATGGTTCTAGTCAACTGAACTTCTTGCTGATTGGTCAGTTACTCAGCTCTTGGAGAAGGTGATGTATGGCTGCTGAGGTCTGAGGGGTGTGGCTGTATGGGATGTTTCTATATGCTAAGCAAATGTAGTTCCTGAGCCATCCATGTTGCCTCTCTGGGTCTGGACTCTCCACTGCCCCAGTGGGAGAGCTCAAGCCCCTCTTCTTGTTTTTCTTACCTTAATTGGTTGTTGGAGATTCAGGGTATGGGCTGATCAGCCAGGCTCAGCTGATGATGCTGCCCCAGGCAAGAACAAGAGCCTGAGCAGCACATTGGCAGTTTTGGGTCTCTGAGCCTGTTGGAGTAGGAGGCTGACCTATGTGATATCAGCATCTGAGATTTCATCTGAAAGTCCTGAATCACCTCTGAAGTCCTTACTGTGAGAGGGAGGGCTTAGGGAAGCTTTGGCACTGGGGCTCTCCAGAATGTGGAATACTCTGTCCTACATCAGCTCTTATGAAGAGGTGTCCCCTCTTCTGGGCAGGCAGGACAAGAGAGGGAGGAATTTCTGCCAAATCCAGTAATAATCAAGCAAGTTCTTCCCATCACTAAGGGAAAATGTAGTTAACTGTAGAGATGGGCTTGCAAAACTGAGGTGACGTGGGGCTGGGGTATATATCCTGCTTGTCTAGCTCAGTAGTGTCTGAAGCATAACTGGAAGAATCTGACCAAGATGATGGAGTGAGCACACATCAAACCCTCTCTAACCTCCTCCAAACACAGAGGAATGGTAGATCACACTCACATAGACACACACACACAATCTTTGTGGAACAATAGTGAAGACTAAACCTATAGAGTAAGCTGATGAAGGGTAGCCCAAGGGTAAAAGGAACTGGAGACACCCCCCGCCCCAACACACACATGGCTTCAAAGCTCATGTGGGAATGGAAATGAGTGTATACCAAGCCTGGCAAGAGAATGGACCCATGCTCACTGCATGAAGCTGGCGTTGGGCTGGTTGTCTTGTCCATTTCATGAATGGGGACAGAAAATACTCCAGAAGTGTGCTGTTTGCCCACGGTGCAGAAGAGAAATAGGCATCTTTGTCTGGGTTGGTCCTGCACAGGGAGACAGCATCAGGAGTTTTGTTGGCTTAGAGAAGATGCTTGAAACTCCATAAGACATAGTCCTGAGTATGTAAACTAGGAGGCCTAGGCTAAGACAGCTGCAAAAGTATCTACCAGAGAAGGACTTGTTCATGGAAAACTCTCTATAAAAGAAAAATGACAAAGGACATATTTCAGACTCAGCAACTAGAAAAATTTGTAACACAAGAGATGGAAATAATGGATACTTTGAAAGTCTACTGACTCATAGGGTGTCTCCATCCTCCCTTAAAATTTACCTGATGGAGCAGTTTTTCTCCTTTTCAGTTGATGACTTTTCAGATCACTCCTAGGTGATGGAAAGCTCTGTAGTCACTTTAACTCAGTCACCTTAATTCAGTTCATAATTAAAACTGCATATTCCCAGATAGTAATAAAAACATTGAACTCTTATAAGAAAGCTTCTTCTGTCTTTAGCAGATTGGCTTCCTTATTTCAGGGAAGTATGTGATCTGTTCCCATCTCTTTTTTTACCTCCTCCTCCTTCACCTGTTGCCATTGTGGGCCCATTTGAGATTGGATTTCAAGAAGGATAGAGTGGAAAGGTGGCTCAGGAAGGGACTTTCTTGACTGGAACACTTGAAAGCTCAGTTTGGCTTCCCTGGCGCTGGCTGAGGTTTAAAGCTGATTTTCTTCTCCTATGGATACTTTCATGAGCTCTTTATAAGCTTTTCTGTTGAAATTCTCAGAATTTAAGTCCATGATGTAGGCAACGCTTTTGATGGTTACTTTTGTGTGTCAACTTGACTGGGACATGGGAATGCCCAGATATTTGGATAAACTTTGGGGCACCTAGGTGGCTCAGTGGCTTAAAGCCTCTGCCTTCGGCGTAGGTCATGATCCCAGGGTCCTGGGATCGAGCCCCGCATCAGGCTCTCTGCTCAGTGGGGAGCCTGCTTCCCCTTCTCTCTCTGCCTGCCTCTCTGCCTACTTGTGATCTCTGTCTGTCAAATAAATAAATAAAATCTTTAAAAAAAAAATTATTCCGGTTGTGTCAATGAGGGTTTTTCTGAATGAGATTAGCATTTGCAGTCAAATGCTCTACCATGGAGCTATACCCCCTGAGATTAGCATTTGAATTGGTAGACAGAGTAAAGCAGATTGCCCTCTCCAATGTGGGTGAGCCTCATCCAATCCAGTGAAGTCCTGAACAGAATAAGAAGACCGAGTGAGAAAGAATTCTCTTTCTGCTTGACTGTTTTCAAGTTGGGATATCAGTCTTCTCCTGACTTCAGACTCCGACTAGAACTTATACCATTGCTCTCCTGGGTCTCTAGTTTGCCAAGTACAGATCCTGGGACTTCTTATTCTCCATAATCACATGAGCCAATTCCTTATTATCCATCTATCCATCCATTTCTAACTCCCAGACTAATACAGATTTTGGTGCTAAGAGTGGTTCTAGAGGAGCAGAATTTTAAGGATGAATTTTCTGAATTGGTTTGGGGTTTCTGGAATTGGTTCTCTAATTAAATTTAAACATGCTAATGACTTTTATTTCTTATAGTAAAGAGAACAATGATAATCCATGGCAAAATTTGGCAATAAAGATGTGCAAAATATCATTATTGGACATTCTTATTCAACCACTAATAAGCAAGGAGTTGGGTAACTGTGTATTTAATATTTTCTAACATTTTTTGAAAAATAACAAATCTAATGAGGTTGGCTGGTTGCTTCTAATGTTGCTGGACAAAGTGTGAAAAGAAAAGGATGAGCTCAGGGATTTGAATTCCCATCTCAAATGCCACATAAATCACCTGAAAGCTTCTATGTGTGCCCTGAAGGAGAGGCTCTTATCTACTATAGCTGAAGAGTTCAAATTGCTGAAAATCAAATGCAGAATCTTACCCTGCAATTGGCTGAATTATCATGTAAATTGAATACCCAGCCTTGCAGGGTATTACAGTAAGGTCATAGATTGGGAAAGAATGGGACCCTGTAGGTTGAACTGGAGGTGTGTAGGAAGTTCCTGATGAAGCTGGGGACCTTGAGCCCCCAAATGTTGATGAATCTTTTTTCACTGTGGAAGAGGCGTCCTTACCCCCAGTAGAAGCTGCCTTCCCATCCCAGTGGTAGTGATTCCTTACTGAGAGAATTAACTCTGTTTTGGCTGAGGAAGCTATAATGCACCCCAGCCCCGCACTTCCATGCAGGACAAAGGTGCATTTCTTCGAGTCCCATAGCCATCTTTCCCTCCAGACCTATAACTAGACTCAAATCCCAGCAGTCCCTAAAGGTGAAGTACCAAGTGTGACCCATGAAGAGATGCACTATACTCTAAAAGATTACTTGAATTTTCTAATTTGTGTAGACAGAAATCTTGGGAAGACTTGGGAATGGATATTGAGGGTGTGAGGTAATAGTGGAAGGAACATTAATTTGGATCATGTTGAATTTATTGATATAGGCTCACTAAGCAGAGATTCTGCATTTATGTTGCAAGCTCAAGGAGTTAGGAAGGGCTTTAACAATTTGTTTGGTTAACACAAGCATGGACTAAAAGGTGAGCAAATTAGAGTGAGCAAATTAGAAATGATAGACCTGCCTTGGCTTCATGTAGAGGAAGGGATTCAAAGGCTTAGGGAAACTAGAATGTTGGAATGAATTTATCATTTAAGATTTACTCACCTATACTGGGAAAGTACAGAAGACATACACTTTACTGTTGCTGTGAGAAGTAAATTTGAGAGGGGAGTCCCAATATACTTGAAGAGACTATGATTGCTCTTCTCTGTAGACCAGACCTTATAGTGAGAGCTGCAGTCATTGAATTGGGAAACCAAAATACAATAGGAATAATTGGCTCTTGGGTTGACAGGGGTAAAGTGGTGGCATTCAGCTGATCTGTGGCATTGGCTAGTTGCTCATGGTGTTCCTAGAAGTGAAAGTAGATAGGAATCCTACTAAATTTTTCATTGATTTGTATAAGAGAAGTTCTAAGTCAAGTGAACAAGTTTAACCTGAATCAAAAAACAGAGTCATAGCTCCTCAATCAATTCCAAAGCTTGAGCCAAATTATAAACCCAGAACCCCTTGAATGAAGTGAAGGCTAGATCCCCTTTAGGAAGGACTCTGGTACACAGCCAAAAATTTACACTATTAATCTTCCCCTCTTCTTCCCCAAGGAGACTTATAGCCTTTTTGAGGGTAGCTGTACACTGGGGTGAAAGAAATAGAGCCATTAGGGACTACAGGACACTGACTCTGAATTGACATTAACTCCAGGGGCCCCAAAATGTCATGGTGGTCCACCAGTCAAGAGTGGTCAGTTATGGAGGTCAGTTGATTTTTTTTTTTTTAAGATTTTATTTATTTATTTATTTGTCAGATAGAGATAGAGATAGAGATAGAGAGAGAGATAGAGAGAGAGAGACTGAAAGAAATAATGAGCACAAGCAGAGGGAGCAGCAGGCAGAGGGAGCAGCAGGCTCCCCAATAAGCAAGGAGCAGCATGTGAAACTCAATCCTAGAACCTAACCTGAGCTGAAGGCAGATGCTTAACCAACCGAGCCACTCAGGCATCCCTGGAGGTCAGGTGATTAATGGAGTTTTAATTTAGTTTTGACTCATATGGGGTCCACTGGGACTCTGAACACATCCTGTGTTTATCTCCCTTGTTCTAGAATGAATAATTGGAATAGATATACTTAGCAGCTGGCAGAATCCCCATACTGGTTCCCTGATTGGTGGAATGAAGACTATCAGGATGGGAAAGGTCAAGTAGAACTGCTCCTACATAGGAAGGAGCAGTTCAAAAGCAATACCTGAAGTTCCTGAAGGGATTGCAGAGGTTAGTGCTACCATCAAGGACTTGAAAGAAGCAGGGGTAGTGATTCCTACTATATCCCCATTTTACTCATCTATTTGACCCATTTGGAAGACAGATGGATCTTGGAGAATGACAGTGGATTATGGATTACTGTAAGCTTAACCAGGCGGTGACTCCAGTTGCAGCTGCTGTAACAGATATGATTTCATTGCTTGGGCAAACCAACCCATCCTCTGGTGCCTAGCATGCAGCTATTGATCTTCCTATTGCCTTTTCCTCAATACCTGTTAGTAAAGATCACCAAAGCAGGTTGCTTTTGTCTGGGAAGGCCAGCAATACACCTTCACTGTCCTACCTCAGGGGTATATGAACTCTCTAGCCCTGTGTCATAATTTAATTCACAGCAATCTTGATCACTTTTCTCTTCTATAATGTATCACACTGGTCCGTTACACTGATGACATTATGCCAATTGGCTACAGTGAACAAGAAGAAGCAACTACTCTAGATGTATTGGTAAAATATGTGTGTGCCAGAGGGTGGGAAATAGCTCTTCTCTGGGACATCCCTGATGGACAGTGGTGAAGGGAAACCCTCCCAGGGGGCAGAACTTTGAGCAGTATGCCTTGTGGTTCACTTTCCTTGGAAAGGAGGAAAGGCTAGATGTGCAATTATATGCTAACTCATGGGCTGTGGCCAATGGTTTGGCTGGATGGTTAGGGACTTGGAAGAAATATGATTGAAAAATTGGTGACAAAAAATTTGGGGAAGAGATATGTGGATATGTGTTTCCTGCCTCTGAATGGGTAAGAAACATGAAGATATTTGTGTCCCATTGAATGCTCACTAAATGGTGACTTTAGAAAAGGAGGATTTTAATAATCAAGTTGATAGGACTATCCATTAGGTTGATTCAGTTTAGCCTCTTTCCCCAGTCATTCCTCTCATCATTCAGTTGACTCATGTATAAGGTGGTCATGGTGGCAGGGATAGAGGTTATGCATAGACTCAGTAACATGGATTTCTCTCACCAAGGTCAACCTTGCTGTAGCCACTGCTAGTGCTCAGTCTTCCAGCAGAGACCAACACTGGATCCCCGTATAGCACTATTCCCTGGGGTGATTAGCTTGTGACCTGGTGGCAGGTTGGCAGGTTGATTACATCAGATCACTTCCATGATGGAAGGGGCAGAGGTGTTCCCCCCCCCCCCCCCCCCCCGAAATAGACTCTTATTCTGCTTATGGATTTGCCTTCCCTGTATACAGAGCTTCTGCGAAAACCACCACCCATGGGCCTACAGAATGCTTTATCCACGGTCATGGTATTCCACACTGTGTTGTTGATTCTTCTCTTCTTCTTCTTCTTTAAATATTTTATTTATTTATCTATTTGAGAGAGAGAATGAGCAGGGGAGGGTCAGAGGAGAAGGAGAGAGAGAATCTCAAGCAGACTCTGTGCTGAGTGAGGAGCCTGACTTGGAGATCCATCTCACTTCCCTGAGATCATGACCTGAGCTGAAATCAAGAGTCAGACACTTAATAGACTGAGTCACCCAGGTGCCCCCAGAACTGCTTCTGATCAAGGAACTTTACAGCAAAGGAAGTGTTGCAATGAACCCATGCTTATGTGGAATTCATTGATCTTACCATGTTCCACAACATCCCAAAGCACATGGCTTGATGGAACTATGGAATGGTCTTTTGAAGACCATTTATGGTACCACTTAGATGGCAGTACCTTTTCAGGACTAGGGCAAGGCTCTTCATAAGACTGTTTATGCTCTGAATCAAAGGTGCAAATAACATAGTACCCTTTTCCCCAAACCAAGATTCATGGGTCCAAGAGTCAAGAGGTGGAAATGGGAATGGCACAACTCGTTATTACCTCTAGTGGCCCACTAGCAAAATTTTTGGGCTTCCTGTTCTCATGAACTTATGCTCTGCTGGCCTAGAGGTCTTAGTTACAGAGGGAAGAAAGCCTCCATCAAGAGACACATTCCACTGAACTGGAACTTAAGACCAGTAGCCATGTGGCTACTTTATAGTCCTCATGTCTCTGAATCAATAGGCAGAGAAAGGAGTGACTGTGCTGGATGGGGTGATTGATCTTGACCAATAAGGGAAACTAGACTCCTACTCCACAGTGGAGGTAACAAAGTATATATATCCTATATATGGAATATAGGAGATCCCTTAGGGCATTTCCTACTATTACCATGTGCTGTGATTAAGTTCAATGGAAAATTATAATAGTCCAACCCAGGCAGGACCACTAATGGCCCAGACCTTTCAGAATGAAGGTTTAAGTCACCTCAGCAGGCAAAGAACCAGCTGAGGTGCTTGTTGAAGGCAAAGACAGAAGATGGTTATAAATATCATAAGACCAGATACAGAAATGAGGAGTCTGTCACAGGTATTCCTCCTTATTGTGATAGGAATTGTTTATAGGTGTGTGTGAGTATATAAAGCAAGTATCTTTGTTTTCTTCTCTCTCTTATTCCATTATCATGCAACATAAGATATATTGACTTTATATCATAGTATTTAAACATTGTTAACTTTACATCATAGTATTTCAGTTATGGGATATCAGAAGTAAACAGTATTCAAGGACCTTATCTCCTCTTCTGGGGAAAGAGTGCAGTTTTAATTGTATGCAGGATAGTTATATCATGTTGGGTGGCATTATGACCTTGTTATTATCTTTATTTGGAGATAGAATGTGTTTTAAGGAGAGGCATATGAATGCCAAATTGACAAGGAGTGGTCTTGTGATGGTTAATTTTGTGTCAACTTGGCTGGGCCATGGGGTACCCAGATATTTCGATAAACATTATTCTGGGTGTGTTTGTGAAGGTGTTTCATCTCCAGCTGGAGAAGGCAGATTGCCCTCTCCAGAGTATGTGAGCCTTACCTAATCCACTGTAGGCCTGAATAGAATAAGAAAGCTGAGTAAGAAAGCATTCTCTCTTTACCTGTCTTGAAGTGGGGATGCCAGTCTCCTCTTGCCTTCAGGCTGGGATTCAGACTACAAATGACACCACTGCTCTCCTGCCAACTGCAGATCTTGGGACTTTATTTCCTCCATAATTACGAGAACTGATTTCCTTGTTATCTATCTATCTATCTATCTATCATCTATCTAGTTCTGTTTCTCTGGAGAACCCAAACTAGTACATAGCTCTACTTTCTTCTTTAGCATCTAGTGTTCCCAGATGTTGCCATTTAATCTGCTTTCACAGGCCCTTTTGTCTCCAGAGTGAGCCAGACACCTACCCTCTTCATTCCCCACAGCAGGAAGCACATTTTGGGCTCTCTGCATGGAACCCTAAAGCCCTCACTTCACCTTTCCCCAGCAGGGAAACTCAGAGCACTCCAGCAACTCTCCAGAGACATCCTCCTCACAAATCCTTTGGAATGTCTAACAAAATTAATAGGCTCTCGATGGGTGACAGTTGTAATATTTGGATATTACTTTTAAGTTTACATCATGTTTCATATTGAAGAGATAAAGAGGGAATAGCATCTTTACAATGATACCAAGAGATTATTAAATATGAACAGGGGGGTTAGATATCAAATATCAAGTTGTTATAGAACTCTTGAGATAAAGTTTGGGGACTTAGGAACGAAGGAATCAGTGATAAACCTTCGTTTGGAGATGTGAAGAACGGGCACCTTCCCTTTAAAACGTGATACGAGGGGTGCCTGGGTGGCTCAGTGGTTTAAGCCTCTGCCTTAAGCTCAGGTGCTTTCCCCTCTCTCTTTCTCTGCCTGCTGCTCTACCTCCTTGTGATATTTCTCTCTCTCTCTCTGTGTCAAATAAATGAATAAAATCTTAAAAAAAAATAAAATGTGATATGAGATAGGCCCCTAAATCTAAGGGCCGAGGTAAGGAAAGAAAACTTATGCATTGACTAAGTTTAAATAAAAAATTCCTGACTTCAACCTGGACAGACCACGATTCTATTTTTTGCATGGGAGGAAAGGAAACTTCAAATAAAATTGAATTATGTAACAATAACAAAAAAGTCATATCATGTATACTGTATACATGATATACACACATATACACATGTATATACACAAACACATATACACACATTCATGTATGTTACATACATATTGTGTTATATATGTATATGGCCTTATTAGGTTCTGTTCTTTTTTCTTTTTTTTTTTTTTTGTTTTTGTTTATTTTAAAAAGATTTTATTTACTTCTTTGACAGTGAGAGAGAGAAAGAGCCCAAGCAGGGGGAGCTACAGAGAGAGAGAGAGAGAGAGAGAAGTAGGCCCTCTGCAGACCTCAGAGCCCCGACTTGGGGCTCCATCCCAGGACTGTGAAATTATGACCCCTGCTGAAAGGCAGATGCTTAACGGACTGAACCACCCAAGCACCCCTCTTTTTAAAAGTCCACTTTAAATGATTGCACTGCTGCAATGATTATCTTTGCACATTTATGTGAGTATATGTAGGACAGATTCCCAAGTTGGAGGGCTATGCAATGTAAAATTGGATTCCATTTACAAGTTTGATTCAATTCCTCCATTTCTCTTTCTCAATGACCTGGCTTTATCCTGAGATGGAATGAGAGTTAGGGCTTCAACTTCTCTCTCTCCTTGTCAAGTTAAGATATTTAAACATGATATGTGGGTTTGTCTATCACCAAAGTAGTGTCGAAGTGAATATTTGTTTGCCATTCAGTCCTCTTGCTGGATATTAGTATCTAGACCAGTGGCATTGTTCCTTTTCCGAGAGCGCCTGTAGTTCCCAGAGAGGCCACTAGGTGTCAATGTAGGTCTTGGTTGCGGCCAGTTCGCGGCGCTGTTAATTTGATTGGGTCTCGGTGGACCCTCAGAGTCCTCACTCGCAAAATAACAAATGTCCGTGGAGCAGGGCACTTTCCTCGGGAAGGACTCCAGGGAGCTCAGGAGTTTGCATACGAAGCCGAGGGAGCGAGGGGCTCTGATAATGATATTCAGCGTCTAACGGAGTCGCTCACAGGCAGAGCGAGGGTCTCTCCCAGCTTTGATATATGAGATTATTATGGAGAGGTAATGCAGACCGAGGATGCTGTGCGCTGGATTGCGAAGTGCATTCCTGTGTGAATTGTGAGGCCTGGCGTATCAGAGATGGTCGCTTCACATGCTGACGAGGGGGTGGGGTGGGGAGAGAGGGGTGAGATGGGGGCCGCCAGGGACCAGGACTGCCATGGAAGGCCAGAAATTCTCTCAGTTCCTTCTCAGCAGCCAGGGACTGGGCCTCTCCCTGGGGCATAACTGGAGCCAGACTCCGGGGAGCATTTCACCTCAGTCCTGGCTCAAGTCAGTGGGGCAGAGGCGCTGCCAAGAGAGGGCTACTCTGGACTCCAGTATCTTGACTGAATCAGTATTAAACTTATGTAGGGTAGCTCTTCAATCCAGGTCTTTATGCAGCGATAAGAGTAAACGGAGGAGTAGGCTGGCACTCTGGAATGTGGTCTCCCTAGAAGTTCTCTGCAATAGACCTCTAAGGACAGTGAGTTCAGGGCTGGTAGGAAGCTCTTGAGGGAGCTGGTGGATCCCCATTTCTACCGCTGACCCCCACCCTAAGGGTTGCCAATAAAATAGGCTTACTTCTCTCTTGCAGCACATGTCAAGCCTCTTTCATGGTCCACCCGATTACCATCCTGAAATAAAAATGTTATCCTCTTGCTTTAGTGTTTCTACCTAGTCTGTGAGTCATCTTCCTTCTGAACTCTGCAGATCTAGGGGTCTCCGGCAAAGGCATGCCCTCATGGCCTATACGGCCCTGTTACACTCCTCCAGGGCATCAGTTATCCCTTTTATCCCTATGGGGCCTCAGTGTCCTCTTCCAAAATATGAAATATTATATAAAGCCTTAATTTGCATAACTAAGAAGGGTCACCCAAGGGCCCCAAGGTGACTTGCTATCCTTATCCAGTAGAATAAGAGGCAGCTAGGAATTTAATTTTGAACTCACTTTGGACCAGTTATTTTTATTATTGACAGAAAGCTCCTTTGTATCTGTAGATACTCAAAGTAAATCTGTAAATATTGGCTCTTTATTTGTTGATTTCTATGGATAGGTACATAGGCAATTATTCTATTTTCAAATGAGTGAAAGCAGTGTGGAATGAATGGTTGTCAGCCTGACGGGAGAGGTGAGTGGAGGGGCTGTATGGGCCCTGCTCACTCCCATTCTCTCATTTCTTTGCTCTGTCATTCCTTGGCCTCTCCCCTGAATGAGCTCTCAGCCCGTTTCTGATGTCTGGATGTTGGGGCCCCTGCCCTGCTTAGTGTTCTTTCTGCTACAATTTACAATGGGAGGGGCATTTTAAATTACATTGGGTAGAATCTTCCTCTTGGGTCTGGGACAAAACACAGGTACCACGGCCCTTTCTATGCAGCAAACACCATTAAATATATTTCAGGCACTAGCAGTTGAGGGTAAGGAAGAGGGTGTTGTGTAGGGGGCGGGGGTGGGGATATTGGCAAGCAATCAGTTGGATCATGGTATTACCAAAGAGGTGAGGGGGTTAGAGAGTGCTGGGAATACATGAGTTAGAGGCTAGAGAGAATTCTGGTGGTCTGGATCAAGCTCTGGAAAATATCTAAGCCTCTTTCCTAGCATTCATTCCTGTCTAGGACTTGTAAACTGATGCCCATTTGGAGGGTCTGAATTGTAGAAGGGCAGAGCTGGCCGTTAGGACAAAAGTGTGGTGCGGGCAGGAGAGAAGTACACAAATAGTGAAAGAAATCCTAGAGGGTCTGTGTGGAGCATTGAGAGTCCCCTCCATGTGTCCTCCCTCAGCCCTTGTGCATGTTGTTTGAAACTGGAGCCATCAGTGTCCACCCTCTTGGGCAAGTGATGAACAAAACTCTCAGCCAGACTACACTGAATACTCACATTCCTTTTGGAGGCCCGACTCTCTAGGCTCTACCCATGTCCTCAAACCTAACTTTTTGGAGCTTTTATGCCTCATGGAAGATCCCTTCCTCTTAGTAACAATTCCAGTCTGGGATTTGGGCTTTTCTTGGGGATGAGGGCTCAGCCAAAGCTTCACTGGGATCCGCAGCTAGCACCTCAGCTGCTCCCTGCTGAGGAAGGAAGCCCAGAGATGTATAGAGAGGACACACTATAGTGATGGTGAACCTTATGCACTGGACACATACAGCCAGCATGGAGGATATTACCGGACATTTAGTCCACTCTGGGCCTCTCATAGACAGGGACATGGAGACCCAGAGGCATGGTTACTCTTAATTCACTGGGGCTTCTTTAGCCCCATGGTTTCCTGGCCCTGGCTGCCTTGGGTGGTTTCATCACTAGTTACCATTCAAGTGTCTGCCTTCCTGGGTCTAGGGAAATGGGGAAATGTGCTATTGTCTTATCACTGCCTGAACATCCTTGAACAGTTTCCCACAACTCTGAACCCCCTTACCCCCTGCAGCGGGTCAGGATCTTCAGAGGATGGTCAGCATTTCCCTAACAATGCAGCTGTGGTTCACTCTGCTGCACAATTGACTTCTGTTGGAACAAACATCAGGTTGAGCTGCCTCAGTTTCCCTAGACTGATCAGTTCTTGGGTATTAAAGAAGAAATAGCCCAAATTCATACTGGGCCCTCACATCTTCTCCATTCTTGTAGCTAAAAGTACATTACCAGGGGCACCTGGGTAGCTTAGTTGGTTAAGCAGCCAACTCTTGATTTCAGCTCAGGTCATGATCCTGGGGTCCTGGGATTGAGCCCCACTTCGGGCTCTGTGTTCAGTGGGGAGTCTGCTCAAGGATTACCTCTGTCTGCCCCTTCCCCCACTTGCTCACATACGTGTATACATACTCACTCTCTCAAATAAAGAAATCAATCTTTAAAAAAAAGTGTATTATGAAATCCTCTTTTTTCTTTTTTTTTGTCAGTGGGGGGAGGAAATTACTCTGTACATTTTAAAACAGTAATGAGGGGGTAGAATCATACAGGTAGCATTTAACAAGTTCCTTCAACTCAGCTATAAAGCCCTGCAAGTACCTGCTGAATCATGCTAACTATGGAAAATCCATTCTGAAAAACCTCCAAATTTGATTAATTCATGTTTGATGTTCCAGTTTTATTTATCAGGGATAATATGTGGTATGGGTTGAATCTGTAGCATAAAGATTTTTTTCTTTTTTTAAAAATAACAAATGACATCCTGTGGTCTCTTTTCCTTTTTTATTTATTTATGTGTTTATTTATTTATTTTTTTACCACAAGTACAATGCACACCGATAAAAAAGATGTACGTCGCGTGTATCCGTGATAATAGCCATGGCAAAGGCAGTCTGAGGCATATTAACAACAGACTTATCTATGGAGCAGCACCTTATGTAAGATGTATTTTCCTCTAGAGCCAAGCAGCAAAGAATCTACCTACATGAACAGATAACTGGCCCCTGGGCCCACGTGCAGCCCAGCACCAGGCCCACGGCAGGGGAAGTTTTCTCACCTACATAATTGACACAAGGCTATGATTTCTTTCATTTAGCACAACAGAAGCTAACATGTAAATTGGCACTCGATGCTCTGCAGTCTGGCTATAGTAATGTCACCTATGGAGTCCAAGATAATTTCAGTGACATCTTTCTTTTCTCTAGGGAAGAAGTGTGCTTTCTGCCAACGTCCATCTGACAAGCATGGATAAGTAGTTACATGGCAAGTGCAGACAGTGTATTTCAGGTTTTTTTGAATTGAATCATTCAAGATGTTTTTTATAATCATTCTCCCCCACCCCAGCAAAGAAAGATATGGAACTAAATAATGATTGAAGCTGATGAGATAACCTTGGGTCCTTTTTTTTCCTGGTGGCCAGGGGCTCACTGAACTGTGGTAAGCAAATGGATCATCCAGGAAAGCCAGTGACTTTCATCCATGGAACTCTGTGGGCCTTAGAGGTGTGGCATGGTTAGTGATGGGACACTGTTCATCTCCAGCCTCCCCGTCCAATTATAGCCGCCTCTTTAGCCCCACATCCTACATCAAGTTCATAGACCAGTAGCACCATGCCTGTGGATTGGCTCTTCATTCTAATACACATCCCATCCCTCAATGAGTGTTGAAGGGACCCGGACTTGGGCTGTTGTCTCCCCCTCTCACTTTAGTTCTCCACTCCCTGGCCTTTCCCAGCTTCTTGGTCTTTTCGACACCTGCTGTCTCTAGCAGGCCTCCATCGCTCACTTTCTAGATCCCCCATGAAACCTTTCTGCCTTACTCCAAGCCAACATTTCCACTGTTTGCTTTCTTGTTCCTTATCCAGACCTCCAGGCCTTTTCACAAGAGTCAAGGAGGTTGAGTCAACATCTTACCTCAGCTGGATATGCTGAGAGTCATGTGGAACTTCCCTTCCTCTTGGGAGTCCCTAGATAAGCATTTCCATGGAGTGCCTTTGAACCTGGACACCCTAAGGTTTGGTCTGTTTCTGTTTCCCCATGACTCAGGGGGGTCTTTGCCTCCAACTTTCATACTTCAGTGACTCTGTCATTCCTTGTCTTCCTTAAGCCTGATTCTCCCTCAGACTATAGTCTTTTCTTCATCTTCATTGCTGGATTTTTCTGAGTGAGAAGCATTTCTGCCTCCTTTTTTCCACCACCTGCACACATCTAATCTCTTCACATTTAATTTCCTCTCCTTCCATTTTGTGAAAACCAGTTTTTTGAAGGATACAGATGAAGCTATGTCTAGACTCAAGGGCTTTTCCTCAGATGAGTGGCAGGGTTGCTCCTCTGTGACCATTATATCCTTCATCTGGTAGACAAATAATGACCTTCCTAATCTCTGGAACCTGTAAATATGTTGCCTTACATGGCAAAAAGGACTTTAAGGATTTGATGAAGTTAAGGATCTTGAGATGGGGAGATACTCCTGGGTTATCTAGGTGGTCCCAATGTGACCATAAGCTTTCTTATAAAGGAAAAGAGGGAGACAGGAGAGTCCAATTTAGGGAGGTACCCAAAATGATGAAAAAGAGGCCAGAGTAATGTCAGATCATGAGCCAAGGAATGCTGGCAGCCTCCAGAAGCTAGAAAAGGCAAGACATGAAGTTGTCTGTAAAGCTTTCAAAAGGAATACAACTCTGCCAATATCTTGATTTTAGCCATGTAAGACCCATTTCAGACTTCTGACCTCCAAGACTATGAGAGAATAAATTTGCATTGTTTTAAACCACTAAGTTTGTGGTAATTTGTTACAGCAGTAATAAAAAAAACCAATACACTTCTCAAGACTCTTTTCTCCCTATATGGAAACTTCTGCTTTTTCTGCTGGTCGTTTTGAGTCTATTCCCTCCAAAATGATAGAGCTATAAGCCTCAACCATTTTCTCTTGCTGTGCATTTAGCATTTTCACAAAGAATATTTATAGAATTAGTCTCTCTGTTTAATGATGCCACTGTATTTGGCACATATGAGGATAACTGTCTCACTAACACTCTCTTCTTAGAGAATCTTCCTCCACCCATAGTCCCTGTTACATAGACAGCAGGCCATCTGGACCTACCCTAGTCATAGCTGATTGGCACAAGGATGTGAACTTTCATTTGAGGGAGCTCATTGCTAATGTTGCCTGGAACACAAAAGGGGAGTTGGGCTGGTCAGATACCACTCAGGTGAATTTAAGTGATACCAAGGAAATTTTCAGTTCATGGTAGGCACTGGAAACAGAAAGACTGTGCAAGAGTTGTGTCTGGGGTGGCAGTGAAGGGCTAGATGAAGTCTGGGAAAATGGGCAACTTAGAGGTACAGATTAGAGGACAGGGAGGGAACTTCAACAGAGAAGTTGAGGAGTCCCTAATTGGAAAGGAGGTGAGAATAGTCTTAGAGTGGCCTTGGTTTCTCCTTCCCTTCTCTGCATTTCTCTGAGATATTTTGTGTCCTCATAAAAATCCTTTTCTTGAGCTAGTTTAACTGGATTTCTATTCTTTGCAACCAAGGATGCCTAACTAGAATGATTTGTATTTATCCATTTGCTCAAGCCAGAAACCTGGGGGTCTGCTTTGACTCTCCTTCCTTTTACTTCCTCCCTTCTTTTGTTTGTTCTTTCTTTCTTTCTTTCTTTCTTTCTTTCAGATTTACTTCTTGAGAGAAAGAGAGAGAGTAAGAGAGTGAGAGCAAGTGTGGGGAGGAGCAGAGGGAGAGAGAATCCTAAAGCAGGCTCTCTGCTGAGTGGGGAGCCCCAACACTGACACCGAAACCATGGGGCTCAATCCCAAGAAAATGAGACCATGACCCGAACAGAAATCAAGAGTTGGCCACTTAACCAACTGAGCCACCCAGGTGGCCTTCTCCTTGCCTTTTCTGTTGTCTTGGAGCCTGAATACATGAGAAGGAGGAGAACGTGGGCAGACCCAGAGGCATACCAATATTTAAGGAATGGAAGTAGAATCTTCAAAGAAGGATGAGAAGGAGCAGTCAGGGAAGTAGGAGGAAAACCAGAAACACATCCTAAAGCATCCCTGAAGTGTTTATAAGCCTTAAATATCATCAGATCCTAAACCAAATTACTTTTGTTTCAATGTCAGGAGCACTCTGGTTGATGAGAAAGTAAATAGCTTTTTGCAAATCTAGTACCTCAAGACTGAGAGCTTAAAGAAGAGCATTTGGGTGCAGGAACACATAAGTCATCCTTTAGTGGAAGCCAAGGAAACTCCTTTGTTAACACCAACTGCAAGATACATATAGGGACAGGAAATGAAGGATTTGGACTAGGTCTGACCTTGAGCTCCTCAAGGTCAAGGTATGTGTCTTTACCAACTTATTTGCAGTGACACTTGAGCTCTTGGCATTCATTCCTTCATTGTTTCCACAAACTGTACATTTAGGTGTGAGGAATGTAGTAAGAATTCAGTTGGACAAATTCAGTTGTTTTTACATCATGTTCTGAAAACCATGCATTTTAAAAAACTCCAGATTTTCCTGGCTGACAACTTTAGCACCCAGAATACATGGAAGGAAGAGACAATTTGTTTAGAAATAAAGATAGTTTCAAATTCCAATGAAGGAATCCAGATTTTGAGCAAGTATTGAATTGTGTGATAATGAAGATAGTTCATGAAACATACTACTGTTGTTGGATGGATCCATAGAACTCAACTTTCAACACAGAGATAGCCTTCACTAAAAATGTTAAAGATAAAGTCCTCTCTGACATTAGGTTGGATGTGTCCCTGAATGAAGGGGGTGCCCTGAATTTTCCAGGTCACAGTGGTCCAGATGGATTTCATTGTCTCACCAAATGAGATTCAACACGGACCCTGGACCTTCGACAGTGGAAAATAAACTCCCTCCCTCCGTGACTCACTTTGGAAAAAAGAGGAGAGACACAATAATAAAATGTGCTCTTTTGTAGATTCTGGGAGCATAAGGACAGAAACCTTGTGGGCAGCACGCTTAGGTTGGGATGAAAACACACCGGAATGATTCTGTGTCCAGAAGAAGCCCTCCAGGTTGGCCACAGCCTGGTTTTGTGAGAGCTTATTAGGATGCAAGGCAGTCTTGCAGGCTTGTTCATGGAGCTTGTCTCACCTCTGTCCTCTCAACTCTGCCTAGGCCCATTCCTAAGTGTGAAAGTTCCGATTGTTATCTTGGTTACAGAATCCCATTCCTTGTCTGTTTTCTTTTGCCCTTATCCTCACATTTCTTTGAATGTCCTTTCATGGGACGCCTTGATCTGCTCCCATAGAAATGCAATTATCAGAAATCAACCTCTCTCACCCATTTCTGCCCTAAGCAGCTTTTGCCCACTGGTGAATTTCACATTGTACTGAGAAAGTCAGCAACTAATACTAATAACAATAAAATATGTTTGTATTTTTTAGATGACTTTTTCCACTGGGGACTCCCTGGTGAGAGCCAGGCACCGAGCAGAGTGCGTGTGTATATGAGCTGGAAATAGCAAGAAAGAGACCTGGCCGGCTGAAGCCTTTCCTTGACAGCTAATTTCCATTTTTTGGTATCAAGGGGTCTGTGCCAGTAATTGGCATGCAGATTGTGTCTGATGGGCCTGTTATACAGAATAAAGGAATCTGCTAGTTAGAATAAGCCAACCCCAGGCTGATGGATGGGGCATAAGGAGGTCATTGCAAAAGAGAAATTGTGTGTGTGTGTGTGTCCCTGTGCGTGCGTGTGTTTCACAAGAATGCCTACCCCTCCCTTCACCCTCTTTATCCAGCAAACTCTAATCTTTCATATTGCATTGAGACAAATGTTGCTCCATTTCTCTGCCTCTCTCTGTTTTTCCCTTGAAGGGATATTTGATGGAACCCACTCCAGGTTTTAATAAAGTGTGGGGGCAAAGGAGAAATTAAAGCAGTGTCATGGTTTGTTAGCAGCCCAGGATCTTCCAGGATGGGCCCAGGCTACAAATTATACTCTGGAATTAATTGGCAGAAGGTAGCTCTCCTGTCCATCATTTTTAATCCAAAGGCGTGGTGGAAGCAGCTATGGGCTTATCAACAGGAAAACGTGGGCTGCTGTCCGTTTCTCCTTTGCTTTGTCTAAGTCAATTGCCTGATTTAGTAGCTGTTGTCTTGACCCTCCAACCCATGCCTCCGTTAGGTAGGAGTCGTGCTGTTTGCTGTGAACTTTTAGGTTAGCCAGGCAATTTTAGGCCTGCTCCTAAGCTGAGTGCTTCTAGTTCTGTACCCACTGGGAATTGCAGGGGTCCACAGCTGGGCTTCCTATAGCCTTGGGAAGCTGAAGAGAATTTAGTGTCCTTTTCAAAAGTTTTTATGTGTCTAAACACTATAGAGTTAACTCTTATTAATACGATACATGTGTGTTAGATAGACTACCATGTTTAGGGTAAGATTTAGGAAAACACAAAAATATAGAAAGAACTGACTTGCTTCTGTTTACCCATCCCTAGTTCCTCGCCCTCAGATCGGAATAGAGGATATTGACTCTTGCTTGCTTTGTCTGGCATGTCAAGAACATTGGTCTATAGCATTTAGACAGCTTAGGAAGTTTTATGCTGTCAGCCAGGGCTTAGCTTTCCCTAAGAGCCCAGATCCCCACCTCTTTGTATAAGGGAGAAAATAACTCTGTGCTCCATAGGCCTGAATCCGTCCTCCTTGGCATGAAAGAGAAGCATTCCTCTGTGTTGACCTCAGAAATCCTTGGGATGGGCCTTTCCCAGTTAGAAAGGAGTAATTTTCTAATGTCTAGCTCCCCTCTGTTTGAATATAAAACTTAACTTTATTACATTTGTTGAATGAATTTTTAAACTCCAATTTATAGTATTTGCGGTCTTCCTTACAGTGTTTGGGCCTTGTCTCTGACAGTGCTTTTGACAATAAGGTGTGTGAGGCTTTTAAAAAGACTTTTCTTAAAAAATTACATAAATAAAAAGACTTTTTCTTTAGAAAACATATTCAAATAGGAGCCTGTAATATTTTAAAAAAAAAATAGGTAAGTCCCTTATAGAAAATTCTTTGCTCTCTTATTTTTTATTAGATAAATTCAGTCATGTCACTGAGCAGACATCAGCAAGTGTTCTAAAATTCTTCCTTTGTCTGCTGAACTGATTCAGAGGGGTCCTGTGGGGCTATCTCTTTAGGCCATGTCTTCCCCCAAGGCTGTCTTAACAGGTGAATCCTGAAGAAACACTTCAGAGGGTCAAAGGCATTTCTGACCCAATCCTACCCTTCTGCTTGGCTCTGCAAGGTATTTGTCAGTTGGGCTCACCCTTTGGTAATCTCACTAACCCCTAAGGCTGGGGCCAATGTCACTTAATTCTTTTTCACTTTCAACAGCACGTGGAAAAGTGCTCTAACAGGGGTGCTGGAGGGAGAGTACAATGAGAAGGGAAGTAGAGGAAGAACAATGGTTAGAAGCTAAAGAGCAGGAAGGAGAAACAGGTACAAATGAAGGCAAAGGAAAGGAGAAGGGAGAAAGGGGAGACAGGAGCAGAGTGGAGGGAGCTGAATAACCACTTCCCAGACACCATTCTCCCCATGGAGGCTGTCTGTCTCTCTGTCACCTGCCAGAGGACCTGCTGCTCCAGGACATTGCTGCTGTGCTACCTCTGGGCCTGCAGGTCAAACAGGAGGCAGTAAATGCCAATATTTCTTCTAACTCTGCACGGCCTCCTGATTAATGCCACCCACCCCCTCGCTGAGGAGAGACCTCCCTGGCTTGCTTCTGCCAAGTGTACCAGAGTGGTACACTATGATGGTTGATTGCAGATGTAGATAGCATTCTCTGTCTCTCTCTCAGACACATCAGCATCTGGAGGTTTTTGCTTTGTAGCTGGAAGAACATAGAGTTTTTTTTTTTTTGTGGCAGAGATGTAAAAAGGAATAGGAAGAGACTGGGTGGGTGGCCTGGTGTCTGCTCAAAGCTCAGCTTAATGGATTGTGCATGAGGCCCTGTGGGCTGAGAGTGGGGGACCGCTGGAAGACACAGAGGTCCTTGCTGATACCTCATTCCTCCAGGTTGCCCAGGCCTAGGGGTGGGGATGTAGGTGTTCTGGGAGTTGATGGGGCCACCTGGTGGGACCCTGAGTGCTGACAAAGTTGCTTTGGGACTCAGGTGATGAGGAGAGACACAGAGCTAAGAAGAGACCATTTCTCCACTTCTCCACTGAGCATGGGGCTCAGCACATTGAGGACACCTCTGGAGGCTGGCTTTGGGATCACCTGTCAGAGCACCTGTGGCCTGGATGGAGGCATCCCTCCATGGGCTGGCAGAGGTGAGGTTCCTTGCAGGCAGGGGGGATAGGGACAAATGAGATGTGAGGTCCAGAGGAAGGGAGGGCTGATGCTTAGTGGCAACTGCATAGCCCAACTTACAAGTACCTGGCAGGCTCCCCTTGAGGATGCCAATAATAACTGTGTGTGCTCTAGGTCTGTCTTGGTCTCTGGAGTACTGCTGTTTTATAGGGGGATTTACTAGTGCCAGCAGAGGTCAAAGCTGATTTTCTAATTTCTGAGGCCACCCTCTCGAATGACAGAGATAAGTAAAGAAGGTTGCAGCTATGGGGAATAGGCCACTTGTCAAAAGAATGGGTCTCCTTCTAACAAGGTGCCTTCTAGCAGGGGCCACTATAGTCACTGCCTCTATCTGCCCCTCCAGAGGATGGGCTTTACATATTTTACTACCCCAGGCTTGCACTCTGGAGAGTGGACCTGGGGATGACGTACCCTGGACTTCAGCTCAGGGATCTTCCATGGGACACCACCACTATGTGGTTCATTCAGCAAGCCCAGCTGCTGTGTTTCTGCCAGGGGTCTTGGAGGAAGTCATTTCCATTTCCTTCTGGCCAAAAAAGGACACAGAACTTTCAATAGCCCACAAACTTCCCTGACCCTGAAACTCAACAATGCACTCAAAGATCTCTTCTCTTTTCACTTGGGTTCTGTGATCTCAGGGCTGAAAAAAATGGAAAAATTTTAATGAAAAAGATGTCTTGAGGCAAGGACCCATTTTTTGTCTCTTTACTGATGATTTTCAGTCTGTCTTGGTTTTGCTTGTTTATCCTAAGCAGAGTGGGTAAGTGTAACTTGTAGAGGTGATGGGACAAACATCTTGAGCAGGGGAACTTGCTTCTCCCTCTGCCCCCCCCGCTTGTGCTTGCATTCTCTCTCTCTCGGTAAACAAATAAAATATTTTAAAAAAGTTCTTGAACAGTGGGTCCGTTTTGACCACCTGGAATGTTCAGTTTTGTGGCACATAAACCAGGCTCAAATACTCCACACACTGTTGGAATTTGGTCTCATTCTAACCAGAGTAAACCCTTTGATGGATTTTGGTTTTTCTTTCACCTTTTGTGTTATAAAGCTTTTCATATTTTGTCTTACAGCCATTATGTGACTACTTTCACATCTTGTTTTACAGGGCACAGAAGTTCTGAAGTTGATATAATTCATCATCATTATCATAACAAAATGTATGAGGGAGCTTACCATATGCTAAGCACTGAGTTAAGCACTTTCCCAAAACTAACTCATTTTAACCTCATAACAACCTTAGAAGCTAAATGTTACACATCGTATAGCTTCCTCCACTCAACTGTGTGTGTTCTTAGGTTTGTGAGTCTCCTCTTTCCCAAGTCTTTCTCTGAGGGGTCAGTGGGTTTTGTGTGAAAGTGGATGTAGGACTGGGAAGAGGAGGAAGCAACACAATGTGATCAAGGTGAGGTTGCAGCCTTGGCTGGATCCTTTGTGGTACTCTGAAGCACAAATTACCCCTCATTTTGCCTCTCACAGAGGCAAGGAAAGTGGCTCTCATAACAGCAGCAGTCAGGCACTGGAACCCCAAAGACATAAACTCCCAGGCACTTCCCTCTATCCTTGTGTCTGGATAAAGTTTCAGTAGCTCAGGGGTCATTCTCTGAAGACTGCAGGGTGAGAGCTTTCTGAAGCAAAGCACACACATAAGGAATCTTTGGTAATGGCACACAGTACTGGGAAAGAGGATCTAGGCAGAGTACTGTGTGTGTGTGGTGAGGAGACTGCAGGGAGCTGTGGGTGTGGTGAGATTTCTTTCAAGGAGCAGAAGGATGACCCAACGACATAGGGAGCTGCAGAACCTGAGTATGGGTCCTGGTGCAAAAAGGCCACCTGAGCAGGGGCTGGAACAAGTAGCTCAGAGAGGGTGCTGCACTGAGCAGAGGCTATTTGCCCCCCAGTGTTGTCCATACCTCCTTGGCGAAGACGTGAGGAAGACTAAGGTCAGCCTTGGAATCAGCTGTAATTCTGTGCACCTAGAGGGAGAGGCAGATTGCCAGGAAGGCAGACAAGCTGAGGTTCCAGGCACAGGGCAATATCCCTCTGCTGCAGGTAGTCCCAGGCTCTTGCCATACTTAGCAGCTTCTAGGCGGCTGCTGCTGTGTATCCAGTGGGAGGTGAGGTGGGGTAGGAGGGGTCATTTCTTTGTTCATCCCCTTTGGTCAACTGGATTTCAGTTTCTATGTACAGAATGGCAGAGACCCCCCCCCCCCCCTGCCCCCGTCCAAGGTCAGGGACACAGGGAAGAACCTAACTAGTGGGTATTACTTTCCCCATTTTGAAAATGAAGAAACTGAGTCAGGACAGGTAAAGTGAGTTGGCCAAAAATCACACAGGGGTACAGTGGTGGAATTGGGGAATTCAAACCCAGACCTGTGCTCCTAACCACTGGATTGTCCAGGGCCAGGGGCCTCTGGGATAGGGGCAGCAGTGACGGCAGAGGCAGCTCCAGGTGTGGGGTCCCAACTGACTAGGCTGGGAGCAATTACTAAGCTCAGGCTGGGACTGCTTTTCCTCATTGTGAGAAGACCAGGCCCGATGTTTCTTCTGGCATGAGCTGGTCTGGCAATCTACTGGGAAAAAACCCACTGAAGATAGATAAAAAAGGAAATATCTGTCATGAACAAGCAATAATTTTCAGGGACTGGACAGTTTAAATTCATATTTTAAAATAATTTATTTGCAAGGGCACAGTCCTGCTAAAGTATAAACCAAAATTTCATTAGCGAGCAGAATGCTTAACACCCAAAGTCCTGACTAGTTCAGGGTTCTTTGCAGAAAAAGGGGTAAGAAATTGCTTTATCTCTGTCTGCATGACTAAAAAGGTCACTGTAGAAAGAAGAAAGGGAAGACCTGCCCAAGGACATCCACCTTAAACTTTAGGATACAAAATCCACTTGGTTACCAAAATGACAGTTCCCCAGCTTCAAAAATGAAGCCTCACCTGTAGCTGTGGGGAGAAGCTGTTGGCAGTTTTAAAATAGTAATTTTCTCTGCTATAAGCTGTTTACTTGAGAGTTGGTGTCCAACTTTCAAGCAAGATTGTTGTCGTCCTTAATAAATATTTGGCAATTTGGATAAACAATAGCACTTTTAAACCTACCTTTGGCCTTAACATTGCAGGTGTTTGAGAGCTGATTCCTCAAATAATGGGAAGTTGAGGATTGAGACCCTACCACCTGGCAGCTCTTGCCCAGAGTTTTGAAACTGATAAAGAATAGCCATACTCCAAGATTTTGGACTTTTGTTGAGAGGGAGTGAGTCTAGAAATGTATTAATTTAAAAGAAAATATCTTACTAAGTTTGCATGAATTTTAAAAGTTTTTTTTTCCATTAAACTTTTTGCTTTGCGATCATTGTAGATTCACATGCAGTTGTAAGCAATATGCAGAAAGACTGCATTAAAATGTGTGTGTACAAACACATTTTTTTTTCACCTCAAGATGCTTATGAACACCATTTTACTTACTCTTTCTGGTTAGTAAGGAATTCTGTAAAAAGGTGAAGCATAGGGTACTGTAGCATCCTGAACTATGAGTTGCTCTGTACCAACCCACCATGCATAGAACTAAATGGCTTGGTGTTCCTATCCTCAGTTAATGCTCTAAGGAAAGAATTTGGCAGTGTAAAGTCAGAAGTGCAGGCAGTAATAAAATTTACCTCAGGTTTGCACTTTACAAATGACCATGAAACGAGCCATTAAAAAATGGAGAGAAGATGAAATAGCATATTTATTTCTATAATGGAGGAGAAATATATTTGTGATATTTAAAGCAATAGAAGATATCATCAGAAACAAGGCAAATCAAATCAATTACAAAATACTTTTAACTTTTGGTAGCAAAATTACTAAATGAAATAGCTTAGAAAATTATTTTAATCATTATAAATAAAGCTTATGGTACAAAACAGATACAGAATTATGCAAATTTATGGTTAAGACCTGAACTCTACTTGAAAATTTATAAAAAAATGAAGATATTGTTTATATATAAAGAATGACAGATAACATCTTTCATTAGTATTGCCTTTACAATTTATAATGTCACCATATCATCCTAGCAAATCCTAAGTTGGCTCCATCAAAATGCCTTTTTGTTTGTTTGATTGTCTATAAATAGGAAACTAACATGAAAAGTGTTCAGCCTGAATCATAACTGAAGAAATGCAGATCTGAACAGCTATGGAGTGCCAATAATAAATTAACAACAACATAAAGATTGATAAAACCTGTTATATTAGATTCTGCATTGAAAACCCACGTGTTACTGACCAGTCTGTAATTTGTTCCTATTTCTCTGAAGTGCAAAGTGGGAATATGAAATAGAAACTATGAAAGCATTCATATCCTTTGAGTTTTGGCAATATACCCTAAGACAGTAATCCAAATTTAAAAAAAGGTTGTTTATATGAAGATACATATGGCATCAAGTTCATAATATGAAAAGATGGAAAGTGACCAAAATGCCTACTAAGTGGGAATGCTTGAGAGAATCATAGTGTATCAGAATTCTCCGTGACCACTAAAACTGAGACATAAGAAATGGAATCATATGTGAAAATGTGCATACATCCCAAGGCTAACTGTAAGCAAGAGAGATGCAGAACAAAATAACCACTCTTACATACTTCATATACATGGTGTCTGTGGTTTGATGAGTCTGGAAAAAACACAGATTAAATATCTGGGTTAAAACACATTCATGGGATTTTTTTTTCTATAAAATGATTTAAACATTTATCAAACATCTATTTGATAAAACAAAAAAAAATCGTGGTTAAAACTTCATTACACGTGTTAATCCATGTAATAAATTCTTTTGTAACACATAAGGTGCTTCTACCTTTCCTGGGAGAGCTGACCTTAGTATCTCTGTACTGCTACTGTTACTGTAGTTGAGTTATCACATGTGGCAGGGCCTGCTGCCTGTACAGCAAGCCAATATAAGGATGTTGCAAATATCTGTGAGTGGCCTGGAAGAAGGGGAATGTTCCCCTCTGTTCCAGATACAGACTCTCACTTTCCCTGAAGTTAATATATGCTGTGAACCTTGAGGAAGATCAAGTTATCCTCTGCTCCAGAGTTCAGAGAATGAACCTAAAACAATATAGAATGAGAGCACGTTTGGGTGAAGATCTGACTTTATGCCCCTGGTCTAGCAATCTTTTTGCCATGTATGTATCTTGTAAGGTATAACTCTTAGGTAACTTGACTGCAAGTTCCAGAAAGTCTTTCCTCAGTTACTCAAAAAAAAGAAAAAAATTATTATTCATTATAAGAAGAAACCCATGGGCATGGCCGCTGCAGACTGCTTAATTCCATGGCTGAAGCTTCTTTCCATTTTCCCATTCTGTCAGTCTCAGAGCGTCAGCTTTAGTGGTGATTCCAGCATAGCTTCTGTGGCTTCTGTGGCTCTAGTCCATGGACATGACACCTAGGATCAGGACTTTTCTCTCTCCTCTGAGGAGAAACCTTTACCAAAACTGCCCTTCTGGCCTCGCTATTGGCAGCCTTCCTTTCATTTCTCATTGTGCAGAATTGCTTTCTGTGTCATTTCTAAACCAATCACTGTCAAGGGGAATGAGACCAAAGGCGTGCTGAAGGTGGGCCTATCAGCACTTGTCCCTGTGGCTGGTAGTTGGGTCTGCCTAGACACTGTTGGCTCTCAAAGTCCTCCCATCCTGGTTTTCTGGCTCAAGAACTGGGCCACTCTGCCATGCACCTCTGGGTCTGTGTCTGCCTAGAGCCATGAAATGAAGGAATAGGGAGAGAGAGAGAGAGAGAGAGAGGCAGTGGCAATGGGGATTCTCCCCTTGCCACAGAAACTTCAGTTTTTCTGGTCAGAGAGAAGGGCTCTCTCTCTGAATTTTAGGTGCCTACCTGGCTACTGCTCCCATCTATAATATTGCCATAAAATTGCCTAGGGCCTAGGAAGTGAGAGAGTGGAAAAATAAAGCCCACTGACCCAGTGAATTTCTCCCACTCTATCAGATCAATAGGGACTTGTTTTGTCATGCCTCAGAACAGAAATACAGATGGTTTCTCTTTGGAGTTCTTTCTGTCCTCATCTAGTGCACAGTTTCAGTCTTTTGACTGCCTTTGAGTCTAGGATCAGAGATACTTAAGGGTAAAACCAGAAAACTCACCAATCGTTCCAGTGGTTCTTTGAGTTCTGCTTTCCTTTCCCAGTCTACTTACCACCATTTACTTTCCAGAGTTCTCAAACAATAGCTACTCCATGCATTCTGTTGAAGATTCTCTATTGTGTTTAGTGGGAGAGACAGACTGGAATATGTTTACTCTATTTTGACTGAAACTGAAAACACATCCTTTTTTAACTTCCAGTATTTGGAAGTCAGATGATGGGTATCAGTCAGAGAAAAGGAATAATCTTTCAAAACCTGTAGAATCTGGAGGTGATGATTTTTTAGGACGTGATGTCAAAGAGGAGGAAAGAAACAATTTCTCTCTGAGATCTGAATTGCTGGTACATGAGATTGAAGTAGGGATTAATGGAAAGGAAAGACCATCTGAAGTTGGAAACATGGCCATCTAGAGGAGGGATTTTTGCTGTGTTTAATTTTCTGAGGGTCCTTAGTAACAAATACAGATAAGTAGCATCTTCTTCCTAGACCTCAGAAGATTGAAGATATTTGCACATCTAAAAATATTTCTAAGTATATGAAGAGTACAGGCTTTTATCACAGTCTTGCTTCACTAGGACTCTATTGGTTACAAGTGATGGGGACTCATCTTGAGCAGACTTGGGCAAAAGGAGGGATTTATTGGCTCATGCACATCAATTAAGACTGAGCTATTATACAGCGAAAAGGGAAAGAGAACAGTGGGGTTTCAGGAATAATTCTGTCTGTGGTCTTGGACATGGCCATTGTTCTTTCTCTGGTTCTCTCTGTGAAAGGGCTTTCTCTACATGGTGAGAAACAGCTTCTGAGAGCACCTGGGCTTTGTTTCTTTTAAGTATATACTAATGAATAACATTCTGAAGAAGGGCTGTCATTGGCCCAGACTGTGGGTGCCTATCACTAAATCAACATAGGAAGGTGAATTCATGGAAGGAAATGGCAGCAGCTGAGAAAACCACATGGGTAGAATGTGGGGTAGGACCAGTTAACTAAGAAGGAGAATTCTGGGCAAAATCAATGGCAACATAAAGGAGAACCTTGCTTTCAACAAGCCTAAGATATTATAGCCTTGTAATCATATAGTTCTGTTATGTTCTATTTTTCTTTTCCGGAATCCAAATTTACCTGTATCCTCTGTCCTTCCTTTCTCCTAATCCTCCCTCATTTTTTTTTTTTTAAATCATGGTTTGGAAATGTGCTAAATTTTGTTTTTTCTTCTCAAGTTCTTCCAGTTGGTTGCTTCTTCCTCTCAGTTTATCACCTTCTTTCCATTTTTCTTCTTGATTTTCTTCCTGAGCTCTGTGGGCATTCTTTACCTATAAGCAAACTGAAACATCAAGCCTTCCAAAGAGAATCTGGTCCCTAGTTCACAGGGGGAAATAAAAGGGAAGAGAATGAACATTGATCCACCAGTCATTGAGTTCAGAGTCTTGGGCTGCCTATATAGCCCAGTGATAAATGACCTAGTCCCTGTCATCTACAAGCATATAGTCAGCATAGAGTGAGAGACAAGTAAGCAGAAAGTCATGTTATTGACTGGGCTAATGGCAGAGGAAGTCTAGGGTCCTGGGGGACAACTGGATTAACTTCCAACCTGGATTACCAAGTGAGAAGTTAATGATTGGAGAGACTAAGTGATTTGTCTTGGTTAAAATGTCTGAGAAGTGGCTAAAATAGTGATTATCCTTGGTCTGTTCTACAGATACATAAGAGGGAGAGAACATCACAGGTCATTTATCTCAGCCCCCTGCATTCAGTCAGGTCAGTCTCAGATAGGGTATCTATAAAATACGTGTATTAGGGATATACAGAATTTCAGAAGGTAAGCTTGGCAGATAAGTGGAAAGACCTAAAGACACCAAAACCAGGGTCCTCCAACAAACAGCCCAGCCAGATCACCCTACCATGAAGCTGATGGTTCATGAACTCTGCCACATACTTAGGGCTTCCAACTCACCTTTTTAGAGTCACCTTTTTAAGCAGATAGTCTAGGATATCCATACTATGAAGAAACTTTACGTGTAAGAGAGAGACTAAAATATACAAGCATTTTTGAATAGTCTGTAGTAAGCAAAAGTGAAAAACAACCACTTTAATATCTTCAGAGTTAAAAGCTTGCTTCATTCATGAAACAAAATATTACTATTAAACAACTCTTAGAAATTAAAAATATGAAAGATTGGAAATAAAAATAAAAATAAAAATTAAAAATATGAAAGATTTAAAACTCAATAGAAGAATTAGAAGAAAACCATGGTGGAATCTCTCAAAGGTAGAAGAAAAAAAGTCTGGTGCTAGAAAATAGAAAGGATAATATACAAATATTAGAGGACCACTATAGGAGGTCCAACATCCAACTAATAAAAGTCCCTAAAAAAAAGAATCGAGACAACAAAGAAGAATGCATCATTAAAGAAACAACTCAAGAGAATTTTGAAGAATTAAAAATTCAAGTTTCTAAATCCAGAGGTCCTGCTGACTGTCAAACACAATGAGAGAAAATCAGTTGACTCTAAGACACATCATGACATTTCTGAGCAATAGGATGAAGAAATATTCAGAGAGAAAAATCAGGTTCTATAGTGAGGATCAGGAATTGAATCATATTGGACTTCTCAACAGCAGCACTGGGAGGTAGCATTGGATGCTGAAGTAATACCATCAAAACATTAGACTGAGAGGACTCTGCTGCCCAGCAGTATCAGAGTTCTGCAGAGAAATAGAGCCAGTGGGCACTATGTACTCTGTTGAGTATAGAAGTGTATAATTGTACATAGTTATGGAAATATATAAATGGATTTTTCTTTTAAGGAATTGGCTCATGTGGCTGTGGGAGAGCTGGTAGGTCTTGTAATCTGTAGGGCAGGCTAGAGATGCAGGCAGGAATTAATGTTGCAGTCTTGAGGCAGAATTTCTTCTTCAGGAAGCCTGTTTTTATGCTTAAGGCCGTTCTACTAATTGGATGGGGCTCACCCACATTACTGAGGGCAGTCTCTTTTATTCAAAGTCAAAGGAATGTAGATGTTAACTGCATCTATAAAATATTTTCACAGCAACATCTAGATTAGCATTTGATTAAGTAACTGAGTACTACAGCCTAGCCAAGCTGGCACATAAAAGTAACACACCAGCCAAACCACCAGTTAAGTATGCCAGTAGAATAAGACAT
This sequence comes from Mustela putorius furo, assembly GCF_011764305.1. NCBI lineage: Eukaryota > Metazoa > Chordata > Mammalia > Carnivora > Mustelidae > Mustela > Mustela putorius. The sequence goes on along the minus strand of NW_025421987.1, from coordinate 104,646,301 downwards.
TTTCCAAACATAGAAGGTCGAAAAATGTTTATTTACCATGTGCTCTATATCAGGAAGCTACTGGAAGATGTACTCCAACAAACCAAGGGATTAAACCAAGGAAAAGGAGGATGTGTATTTCAGGTTGGGTCACCTTGAAGACTTGGAGGTGTGGATTCTTGTGCAAGTGACTTATTAAGGAGATTTAGAAGGGTGTGGAGGAAGCAGGACAAGGAAATAGAGGAAGCCAGGCAAGGTGTGATTCCAGGTAGAAATCAGTCTGATCCTGCTGGAGAATCCTGGAGTATGTTACTTAAGAGTTGTCCCAACTGAACAAAGGTGCTGGCTTGCATGCTCTCATACTTGTCCATCAATAGATAAGAGCAGCTCTGGGGCGTGTTGGGTGAGGGATGAAAATTCCAAGATGCTTGGTTCTCTGACTGTAGGCAAAGAAGCGCTTCTGAAGAGCTGCAGGTGTTGGTTATTACAAGCAAAAGCACACTGAGGCCAGAAAGTGTGTGTGTGTGTGTGTGTGTGTGTACAAAAGATGGTGGAATGGGATATGGCGTTACAAACTGGGATACAGGAAACAGAGATTCCAACATGGGAGAGAAACAAAGGAATCCCCAGGTTGATGGTGAAGGAAAATCCCAAGATGATGGTCATGTAAACAGTTCAGATTGCTGGAGTGGGTCAGGAGACTGGGAGAGAATTATTCAAGAAGATAAAATGATAAAATGCCCAATGAGCTTGAGCATACTGAGAACAGATTTACATATAAGAAGGAGAGTTCACCGCTAAATTAATGATAAGGGTATAGGAAACTTAACAAATGAAAGACCAAGACAATCGTAAACTCCAGGGAAAATGAAATGTTTTAGAAAATAAAATAACCATATTTCATAAGCCTCATGACTCGATTGTGGATAATGTTACATGGTATAATAACGTAAACACTGAATGTATTGAATTTAAAATTATATATCAACACTACTGGGTAACTGGGACTAGGAAGTAGGTGTGTGTGGTGGTGTTGGAAAGAGTGGCAGAAAGTCTAGGTTTCTAGGTTAGGAAATAGTGGATAGTGTGTCCGAAAAATCAAGAAGTAGCAGCATCAGCATGTTACTCAGAGATGGAGAGGAAAGAAGTCCAAAACAATCTTCTAGAAGTTGCAAGTAGGTTCCCCTGGGTGGTGAGAAAGGGCATGGGATGGGGCAGTGTGTGCAGCTACTATTTTTCATACAAGTCTTACCAAAATGGTTTGACTCTTGAAATTGTGTGCATGTGAAACTTTCTTTAAAATAAAAGAGTAAATTAAAAAAAGAAGGAAAGCCCTCCAGGCAGAGATGATGGAGATGCCGGAAATTAGGAGGACTAGGAGTCTGATTCAGATACATTTCAGATATATTAGTTTGTGTTTCTCCCACTCCCAAGTAGGGCCCAGGAGATAACAGTGCCAGCAGGGAGACTTTGATCTTCAGAATTCAGCAAAAAAGAATCTTAGACTTGGGAAACTTAAATTCATAGAATCATAAGAGTTTGGAATCTTGTATTTATGGAATCTCACATTCATTTTTCTTCTAAAGCTCAACTCAGGTGTCACTTCCTCCAGGAAGCCTTTACTGACCTTCCGGGCACATCCCCAAGATCACTGCCTTTCCTGCTATTCCAGCCCTCCTCAGTCTGCAGAATTGTTGTTTACCTGTCCTCCTCTTCCACTGGTGGCAGAACATGCATCCTAGTCATTTCCAGGCAATTGCAGCCATTTCCAGTTTGAACAGAATTGTTCAGCCTCCTTGCCCCACCTCCTACCCTGTCCCTGGAGTGGCGTGGAGTCCAGGCAGTTGGCGGTGTCTCAGCTTGATGGAGAGCTCTTGGTCTTTAGTCATAGCAAGAGTCCATGCTGTGTCTGGGTATATAACTCCACCCCTCTGGTGTGGTTCTTGGTGCCTGCAGAGATGTCTGTGTTATTGGCCCTGTGCTTTCTTTGTTCTGACCACAAAGCTCCTCTCTGTCTGCTGTGCCTTCTCAGTTATATCCTTGATCCTCTTAGATAAGCCCTGGAGAAGCTCCAGGGCTGAGGAAGGCTCAGGGGCAGCTATGGTGGCCCTGTTTGCTGAGACATGCCCTCTACCAGTTCCCTCTGCTGGGTCTGTACCACACCCAGACTGTGAAAGTGTCTCAAGGACCCCACTTACCCTGTTGGGCCTTAGCTGGGAGTGACGTGCAGCCCTTCTCCCACAGATTCCTGAACTCATCTGTGTAGTTTTCTGTTGCATTAATGCAACAAACATTTCCACAAACCTAGAGGCTTAAAACAAGACCCGGGTGTTAGCTCCTGATTTCTGCGGGCCAGGAGTCTGGCTATGGCTTAGCCGAGTCCTTCGTAAGGCTGCGGTGGAGGCGCTGAGGGGCTGGGCTGTCTCTCACCTGAGGCTCAGTAGGGAGAACATTTAGTCCAAGCTCATAGACTCTTTGGCAGCACTCAGTTCCTTGTAGGCTGCCAGACTGAGGGCTTTAGTTTTTTAACTGGCTGGTGGTTAGAGGATGAGCTTGGTTCCTCTCCACAAGGAAGCTCACGGCTGGACTGCTGGATTTTCAGTTAGCAAGGGAATGTCTCCTTACAAGGTGGACACTGAAACGGTATGCTGTGTGATCACATACACATGGTCGTGTGCCTTCTGTCACCTTTGCCACATTCTATCATTTGCAAGAAGGTCACAGGCCCTGCTCACTCTCAAGGGGAGGGGATTATGCAGGAGGTGGAGATTGTGGAAAGTTACATCAGAGTCTATGCACTGCCAGGTCTAGCTCCTAGACCCAGAACACCCACCTTGGGTGCTGGGCCCCTGCCTCTGCATTAATCTGTGATTCTCCCTCCATCTCTCTGCCTTCTTCTGGCCTGTGGGGTTTTGGATGGAGAACTGACATTCCTCAGGCATGTCTTCTTAATTTTACTGTTTATAGAATGCTGCCTTTTTGTACTCAGAAGCCAGATTTTGAGATCGCCCGCTCTTTTTGCTGCCAAAAGTTCCAAAATCCTATTTTCAACTCAAAAGCTGGAAACTCACTTTTTTGTTCTTTCTTCTTATCCTCTTCCTTTCCAATGCAGTAGGCCCAGACTGTCCTAACTACTGCCTTAGGGGAAGGTCATGGGCAAAAGTGAATGAGTGGGGAATAACATCACTGTGCCCTGCTGCCATCCACAAGGGTCTACTGGAATAAGAACAGGTACAACATCTGGGACCTGGGTTCAAATTCTGGCTCTACCATTTACAAACTTTGTAACCTTGGGCAAATCACTTATTTTCTATGAGCCCCCATTTCCTTCCCTAAAAAATAGGGGTCATGGTACCTGTTTTTATAATGTTGTGAGGATTAATAGGAATGAAATTGGGCAATGTGCCTTTGTAAATTATGATATACCATATATGTTAGCATTACCATTCTAGTTGACAGAGAGCATTTTAACTGATTGTACTCCATCCCTGTTGACATGGCTTTTTTGTAGTTCTGGATCAAGGACCAAAGCCTTTGGTGTGTTATATGGTAATAGCAGGTGCTGACCGCAGGCTTGTAGCTAGCTGTGTCTTGGGCAAGGGCTGCTTTGACTTGAGATTTTACCAGATCCTTGGTACAATAACCAGATGGTAATATTATGTGTGTGGATGCTTCTGGTAAATCACAGAGGTGGAATGAATGAATTGTCAGATTCTAAAACTGGGAGTGTTAGTCCTAAAGGCCATTTGGACAGAGTTTATTCATGCCTGGACAATGTTCTTTCCATCACACCAGCATTACAACCCATCGTGTAATGCTATCATGGATGGTCCCAGGCTCTGTGCAGGGGAGAGTTATGTTATGCATAGACTTGTAGAAGTGGTTTCTTCTCTTTTGACTTGCTCAAACAATATTAATTTTAATAAGTATTTATGGAGGCCAGCTGTCACCGGGTGGTATGGATGACAAAAGCAGGCCATAAAACTCCTTTAACTTTCTCCGGAAAATCTCATCTTCTGCTGCCTAGTAGCTCATCATTTTCTGGAAGAAAGAAATTGATACATCAGATTGCAGACCCAGCTGAAGGCCTATAAAATGACGGAAGCAACCTGTTACATGGGTATGAAATTAGGGCCCTCCTGATGGTAGAAGGGACTTCTCAACAGGACTGGCTCATTCTGGCCCCAGATGTATTGAATTTGTCTTTCTGCAGTTGGGGTCATTCCACGTCATCTCTTTAAAGTAAGCTGAATTGAACATACAGTGTCTGGTAAACTGCATTATTTATCTAACATTCCTAGCCGAGTGACTGTGGGTGTACCATAGGCTTCTTATTGAAATGGGAAAAAAAGAGAGGATGATTCAGTGAACCTAAATGGTGGTATTCTGGGCAAAGTGAGTGTGGTTGACAGAGGGAAAGCATTAGTCTATAGGGGCCAGAGCCAGAAGCCCAGCTTGGCCTGCTCTGTAGGAAAAAAAAAAAAAAAAAGTGGGGGCAAGGGGATCAGTGTCTGGGAACCTTCCCCTGCCTGGAGGATACAGGCAAGAAGGGTTAAACACTGCTCCCAGGTTGAAAGTGTATGGTCCCTGCATTATTTTTCTAGGCACACTAGTCTTAACTCTGGAAGGGGTAGGCAAAGGCTAATGGATGTTACCAATGTTTTTGATTTCTTTTTATGTGCCAAGCCCAGTATTAGGGACTTCATGGACAGAACCCATTTAATCATAGTTAGAACTTACATGAAGCAAATATAATGGCCATGACTTATAGTCACAATAGCTTATAAGACTCAGATGAGAAGAAATGAAACTTTAAAAATTTCTCCAACATTGAGCTTAGTTTGTAAATCCTTACTCCTGCTGCTAGAAAAAAAAAAGTAATGTAGCATAGTTTTAAGACTTTTCAACCCAACATATTAATTTTTTTGTCACTTCTGATTCAAAATTTAAAATGCGAATATTTCAAGGTCTGCTGCTCCCCCACCCCCATACTCATGCATTTTGTTCAAGGGAGCCTTTAGGACTTGGTAGCATGGAGCTGGTGAGCATCTGGTCTGTGCTTGCCTCACTGATGTGGTCTTCCCTACAAATGTTCCTTTTTGTCTCTCTTCCCATCTCACTTTGTGCTTAGTCTGGAAGTAGGGATACCTTCCTCTGTTGATATGGCTCTACTTCAGGTCTTGTCCCTCTGAGCTTAGTTGTAGAGAATTTCCTCTGTTCTGTCCCCTCAGCCTCACTTATGGGGCCCACTTGCCTGTGCTATGTTTACTTCCAGGTCAGCTCACAGATGCTCATTCTCAACAAGACTGCTTTCCCTTTATACCCATGGAAACTCCTGGGACTTCTAAAGCCACCTATAACTTGTCACTGTCATCTCCAGAAGGCTGCTAGCCAACTTTCAGAGCTCTACGATGAGCAGGGCACAGTCCCCTCCACTCTCAGAGCCTCTCTGCCCAGCCTGCACGCAGTTAGGTTCCTAAAGGGTACCTTTCCAAACTCTTTTCCTTCTCCTACATCTTGGAAATCTTTCATTTGCTATGATGTACAAGGCCAAATCTGCTTTCCCTGTTGCATGTCCATTTGCAAGTGTTCTTGTCTTGCTCCAGGAAGTGTCCTTTGACCTTAAAAGATAAAGAATGCAACACATTTGTTCCCAAAGGCAGCTGTTGCTACATCACTGGATGTCCTTCCCTTTAGTTGCAGAACATGGGTGGGAGAGTAGTCACTGAATCCTATACAGCCACACAACAACTAATGCTTTGAAATATGACTTCACTATATTAATATCGTCTCCATTTCATACATGAAGAAATTAAGTCTCAGAGAGGTTGAATATTTAATCAAGCTGGGGCAAAACCCAGAGTCTTCTTAAAGCAGATGCTTCTCATTCCCCCTCCCCCAAATCACCCTATTCCCCACAGGAAGCCCATGCTCCTTGCCAGGTTCTGGGTGGTGGCAAAGAATGGCCCCACAATGCATGACAGCCCCAGAGTCACGCTGTAGGTGGCACTGTGAGGACCACGCTAACTATACAGGCAGTAAATAGGTGCGTTCTGGCAAGCAGATCCCTGCTGCTTCAGCTGAAGCAGGAGGGAGGAGAGATGGTGAGTCACTTCTCCAAAATGCTGACTGTTTTCTGCATTCAAAGAATGAGAAAAACCAGAGAGAATCCAAAAGTGGGTTCTACCCAGTGAGATGGCTGCAGAGACACAGAAGGGAAAGATAAAGGGCCATCCTCAACTTCTGAGGGCTGATTCGCCAACAGGCAGAAACACAGTATTGGAGACACACAGGAAGCATGTGAACTCTTATTTCCTAGAAAGAAATATTAATGGTCGGAGTACTTTCAGCTCAAGGTGCTGGGTGTGTATGCTTATTTCTTTTCTTTACTCAAATCTCACTGAAATGCCAGAAGACATTAAAAAGGTACAAACCCCTGTCAAAAGACACAGGGTATCAGAATGGATAAAAAAACAAAACCCATCTATATGTTGCCTCCAAGAAACTCATTTTAAACCCGAAGACACCTCCAGATTTAAAGTGAGGGGGTGGAAAAGAATTTACCATGCTAATGGACATCAGAAGAAAGCAGGAGTGGCAATCCTTATATCAGATCAATTAGATTTTAAGCCAAAGACTATCATAAGAGATGAGGAAGGACACTATATCATACTCAAAGGGTCTGTCCAACAAGAAGATTTAACAATTTTAAATATCTATGCCCCCAACGTGGGAGCAGCCAACTATATAAACCAATTAATAACAAAATCAAAGAAACACATCAACAATAATACAATAATAGTAGGGGACTTTAACACTCCCCTCACTGAAATGGACAGATCATCCAAGCAAAAGATCAGCAAGGAAATAAAGGCCTTAAACGACACACTGGACCAGATGGACATTACAGATATATTCAGAACATTTCATCCCAAAGCAACAGAATACACATTCTTCTCTAGTGCACATGGAACATTCTCCAGAATAGATCACATCCTGGGTCCTAAATCAGGACTCAACCGGTATCAAAAGATTGGGATCATTCCCTGCATATTTTCAGACCACAATGCTCTAAAGCTAGAACTCAACCACAAAAGGAAGTTTGAAAAGAACCAAAATACATGGAGACTAAACAGTATCCTTCTAAAGAATGAATGGGTCAACCGGGAAATTAAAGAAGAATTGAAAAAAATCATGGAAACAAATGATAATGAAAATACAACGGTTCAAAATCTGTGGGACACAACAAAGGCAGTCCTGAGAGGAAAATATATAGCGGTACAAGCCTTTCTCAAGAAACAAGAAAGGTCTCAGGTACACAATCTAACCCTACACCTAAAGGAGCTGGAGAAAGAACAAGAAAGAAACCCTAAGCCTAGCAGGAGAAGAGAAATCATAAAGATCAGAGCAGAAATCAATGAAATAGAAACCAAAAAAACAATAGAACAAATCAACGAAACTAGGAGCTGGTTCTTTGAAAGAATTAATAAAATTGATAAACCCCTGGCCAGACTTATCAAAAAGAAAAGAGAAAGGACCCAAATAAATAAAATCATGAATGAAAGAGGAGAGATCACAACTAACACCAAAGAAATACAAACAGTTATCAGAACATACTATGAGCAACTCTACGGCAATAAATTTGACAATCTGGAAGAAATGGATGCATTCCTAGAAACATATAAACTACCACAACTGAACCAGGAAGAAATAGAAAGCCTGAACAGACCCATAACCAGTAAGGAGATTGAAACAGTCATTAAAAAACTCCAAACAAACAAAAGCCCAGGGCCAGACGGCTTCCCGGGGGAATTCTACCAAACATTTAAAGAAGAACTAATTCCTATTCTCCTAAAACTGTTCCAAAAAATAGAAATGGAAGGAAAACTTCCAAACTCATTTTATGAGGCCAGCATCACCTTGATCCCCAAACCAGACAAGGATCCCACCAAAAAAGAGAGCTATAGACCAATATCCTTGATGAACACAGATGCGAAAATACTCAACAAAATACTAGCCAATAGGATTCAACAGTACATTAAAAAGATTATTCACCACGACCAAGTGGGATTTATTCCAGGGCTGCAAGGTTGGTTCAACATCCGCAAATCAGTCAATGTGATACAACACATCAATAAAAGTAAGAAGAAGAACCATATGATACTCTCAATAGATGCTGAAAAAGCATTTGACAAAGTACAGCATCCCTTCCTGATCAAAACTCTTCAAAGTGTAGGGATAGAGGGCACATACCTCAATATCATCAAAGCCATCTATGAAAAACCCACCGCAAATATCATTCTCAATGGAGAAAAACTGAAAGCTTTTCCACTAAGGTCAGGAACACGGCAGGGATGTCCATTATCACCACTGCTATTCAACATAGTACTAGAGGTCCTAGCCTCAGCAATCAGACAACAAAAGGAAATTAAAGGCATCCAAATCAGCAAAGAAGAAGTCAAACTATCACTCTTTGCAGATGATATGATACTATATGTGGAAAACCCAAAAGACTCCACTCCAAAACTGCTAGAACTTATACAGGAATTCAGTAAAGTGTCAGGATATAAAATCAATGCACAGAAATCAGTTGCATTTCTCTACACCAACAGCAAGACAGAAGAAAGGGAAATTAAGGAGTCAATCCCATTTACAATTGCACCCAAAACCATAAGATACCTAGGAATAAACCTAACCAAAGAGACACAGAATCTATACTCAGAAAACTATAAAGTACTCATGAAAGAAATTGAGGAAGACACAAAGAAATGGAAAAATGTTCCATGCTCCTGGATTGGAAGAATAAATATTGTGAAAATGTCTATGCTACCTAAAGCAATCTACACATTTAATGCAATTCCTATCAAAGTACCATCCATCTTTTTCAAAGAAATGGAACAAATAATTCTAAAATTTATATGGAACCAGAAAAGACCTCGAATAGCTAAAGGGATATTGAAAAAGAAAGCCAACGTTGGTGGCATCACAATCCCGGACTTCAAGCTCTATTACAAAGCTGTCATCATCAAGACAGCATGGTACTGGCACAAAAACAGACCCATAGATCAATGGAACAGAATAGAGAGCCCAGAAATAGACTCTCAACTCTATGGTCAACTAATCTTCGACAAAGCAGGAAAGAATGTCCAATGGAAAAAAGACAGCCTCTTCAATAAATGGTGCTGGGAAAATTGGACAGCCACATGCAGAAAAATGAAATTGGACCATTTCCTTACACCACACACAAAAATAGACTCAAAATGGATGAAGGACCTCAATGTGCGAAAGGAATCCATCAAAATCCTTGAGGAGAACACAGGCAGCAACCTCTTTGACCTCAGCCGCAGCAACATCTTCCTAGGAACAACGCCAAAGGCAAGGGAAGCAAGGGCAAAAATGAACTATTGGGATTTCATCAAGATCAAAAGCTTTTGCACAGCAAAGGAAACAGTTAACAAAATCAAAAGACAACTGACAGAATGGGAGAAGATATTTGCAAACGACATATCAGATAAAGGACTAGTGTCCAGAATCTATAAAAAACTTAGCAAACTCAACACCCAAAGAACAAATAATCCAATCAAGAAATGGGCAGAGGACGTGAACAGACATTTCTGCAAAGAAGACATCCAGATGGCCAACAGACACATGAAAAAGTGCTCCATATCACTCGGCATCAGGGAAATACAAATCAAAACCACAATGCGATATCACCTCACACCAGTCAGAATGGCTAAAATCAACAAGTCAGGAAATGACAGATGCTGGCGAGGATGTGGAGAAAGGGGAACCCTCCTACACTGTTGGTGGGAATGCAAGCTGGTGCAACCTCTCTAGAAAACAGCATGGAGGTTCCTCAAAATGTTGAAAATAGAACTGCCCTATGACCCAGCAATTGCACTATTGGGCATTTACCCTAAAGATACAAACGTAGTGATCCAAAGGGGCACGTGTACTCCAATGTTTATAGCAGCAATGTCCACAATAGCCAAACTATGGAAAGAACCTAGATGTCCATCAACAGATGAATGGATCAAGAAGATGTGGTATATATACACAATAGAATACTATGCAGCCATCAAAAGAAATGAAATCTTGCCATTTGTGACAACATGGATGGAACTAGAGCGTATCATGCTTAGCGAAATAAGTCAAGCGGAGAAAGACAACTATCATATGATCTCCCTGATATGAGGAAGTGGTGATGCAACATGGGGGCTTAAGTGGGTACGAGAAGAATAAATGAAAGAAGATGGGATTGGGAGGGAGACAAACCATAAGTGACTCTTAATCTCACAAAACAAACTGAGGGTTGTTGGGGGGAGGGGGTTTGGGAGAAGGGGGTGGTATTATGGACATTGGGGAGGGTATGTGTTTTGGTGAGTGCTGTGAAGTGTGTAAACCTGGTGATTCACAGACCTGTACCCCTGGGGATAAAAATATATGTTTATAAAAAATAAAAAATTATATTAAAAAAATATATAGTAAAATAAAAAAAAAATAATAAAAAAAAACCAAACTCTGATTGTAATCCGGTTCAGGGTCCAAGGCCCTATTCCTCTTTGTTGGGTATGCTTGGGCCCAAGCTTAAGCTTGTTGAATAAACCCTCATATGATTGCAAAAAAAAAAAAAAAAAAAGAAAGGTACAAACCCACAGGACAAAGAATACAAGAGAGAAAACAGACCTCCAGACATTGGTATTTGGAATTCTCCATACAAAGTGCCTGGGTCACCACCCAATCCCTTGCTGGAAAGACGGGAAGCCAACAAGCTGCACGTAAATGCACAGAGCTTCCCGTCAGCTTTTCAGACTTCACATTTAGATCAACAACCAAAGACCATCAGACATTTGTAAAAAATATCTCATAGAAAAGATAATAACCAAACAAATAGAAAAAAGTAACTCTGAAGAAATACAATTGAGAAAGAATGAAGAGAACTTAAAAAAAAAACCCAGTCCCCATAATTAAATATCCTTAAAGAGATATGAAGTAATGTTATATGAGGTATCTTTAGAGAGACAAGAGGGGATATGACATGGATGTGCTCCTGGGATTTAAGATAGGATAAAAATGACATATTTAATAAGTGAGTTAGAAGACAACACTGAGGACGATAACGTGGAAGATAGGTTTCTCAGAAATACAATAAAATAAAAGAGAAAATAGGAAAGAGGATGGAACTGGAGAACCAGTTCAAGATGTCAGTATTTGACTAGATCAAGCCCTAAAGACAGAAGAGAGAAACTGGAGGAGAGGAAACTATGAAAGAAATAATATAAGAGAAAATTTGCAGAAATAATACAAAATAATTTCCAGGTCAGGAACTTCTGGATTTAAAGGCTCAGAAAAATGAAGGAACAGAGTTTGACTATAAAGTACATCCTCAAGTAATTTCAGAGTACCGGGGATACTGAGAAAGGCTTAAAATCGTCTTAGGAGAATAAGCAGGTTATGTAAAACACATCAGGAATCAGAGTGGCCTGGAACTTATCAGTAGAAACCCTGGAATAAGGAAGACAGCATTTTCAGAATTCTAGGACAGGTACATTTGAATCTAGAATTCCATATTCTGCCAAACCACCGATCAACATTGAAGGTAGAAGGACATTTGCAGACGTGCAAATTCTTACAAATTAATCTCCTTTGCATGATGTTCAGAGTGCTACTGGGTGTGTACTCCACAGAATGGAGACTGCAAACCAGAAGAGGAGAACATCAAGTCAATGTGGGGAGAAGCAGTACAGGAGAGGGGCAAAGGGAGTTCCCGATGATGGGGACAAGAAGTTCCAGCATTGCAGCCGGTTGGTAAGTCTAGAGAGCCCCAGGTAAAATTTGAGCAGAAGGTTGGAAATCTGGTAGGAATGTCTCCAAGAAAACTACTGGAACTGGTATGTTATCTGATATGTTTGATGACATTGAGTTGTTTCATATCATCCACAGGAGGAAGCTGACATATAAAATATAAAATGGAAATACCAAGAAATAAGAATATATTAATATTATTTAGAAATAAGCAATCAGAAGAAAACATTCAAAGAGCTGAAATTGGTTGTCTCTGGGAAGCCAGGATTGGGGTGCAGTGGTAATAGTCCTGAGGACTGATAAGTCTATAGTTCTTTTTAAAAAGATGTGTCTGTATTATTTTGAAAAATATTATTTTGAAACTGCTGATATTTGTCAGTTTCAGCTTATGAAAATGGCAATTACACACGGTTCAACTTAAAATAGAAATGTGAAAGAACCATTAACAATAATACATGCATATCATATTTATTAGTTCTGTAGTATTATGAAAATAAAGAATTTTTCATCAAGATAGAAAAAGGAAAACAAAATTATAAACACTTTTGTATAATCGGTGGATGAAAACACTTCAGTTATACCATCTCTACCCTTCTAGTGTTCTGCACGTCTGCATGTGAATCGTTTCTTGGTGACAGTGCCGCATTTCCCCTCTAGCTGTCTAAAATTTCAGCCATGTTTGGTAGTGGTTTCTTTCTTGATGATTGATTATTTGAAAACCAAAATACTTGTCTTGCTTTTTCATTCCTTGGCATCTCTCGATCTATCTGTATCTGTCTTTTGAATCTCTTTCCCAAACATCTCCTCTTTTCTCACTTGGCTCAGATTTCCAGGCAGCTATTGGACAGGATTCGTGCTGTGTTAGGTTTAGGTGAGATGCAGTGGTCACTCTACAGTGCTGGTTCTGGACCTTAGTGCACAAACACCTCTACCCTAGGAACTACTTCCAGATGCACTGGGTGAGCGCACGGAAACTGCACACCCTGCAGGGTGTACCTCTTTAGCCAGAGTTGACTGGGACAGGGATGGTAACCAACTCGAGCTATGCCACATTAGATTCTCTTCCCCAGCCATTTGGAATTGAACTGAAGAGAGGGCAGCCACTTATTTTATTTCCTTTTGGAGCTGGAACAAGACCTTCGGAGGCGTGGGTTACACAGCCTGCCCTGTGGGCTAAGGATTAGGAAATGCCAGTCTGCAGAAACAGGACAGGTAAGCAGATTTGCAGAGAGAATCAGAGATGTGAGATGGAGTTGAAATAATGATGATTTCCAGTTCCACCTTCCAGTTCTTTCCTGAGATGGGCTATATTTTTCCTCTTGGGTTCTGTGAGACTGCTTAGTGGTCTTAAGATAAATAAAACCTCCCCCTCGCTTTCCTTTGCTTAAACTAATTTGAGTAGGATATAGTTACTTGCGACCAAAAGAATACCAATGGGGACATGTTAATCTCTATGATTTTTATAATTTGGTGACACATAGGACTGCTTGTGATTTCAGGGGTAGGGAATGTGGGAACGAGAGCCCTTGGCAATGGCGAAGCTAGGGGAGGGACTTGAAGGGGTTCTGGGTAGAGTGCATTATATTGGGCTCAGTGAATATGATAAGGAACCCCCCTACTTCATAAGCATACCGGCGGGGAGGTGGGGGAAGTTTGACTGGATAAATATTCTTTTCCTTCAAGTTTTGATGTTTGTATTTGAAGTGGAGCAGATAGTTAAAAACCCTAAATAAATCCAGCTGGTATTTAACTGTGGTAAGAGGAGACTCCTTTTTTGAAGAAGATTTTTCTTTCTGGTCTTTAGTGTGTGCAGTGTGGAATCCATTCTAGAAAGCTCCTGTCTCTATTAAATCCTTCTCATGCTCAGTATTTTTCTTCCTTCCTTCTGCTCTGTCTGACCTGATATGATGTCATTTGGGCTGTATTAAACATTTTTTTTGAAAAAGAGTGAACATTATACATTTCATCCAAAAAATGCTATTTCTGGGTCTACAATTCATCTCTGCCACGGCATTTTCCTGGTTCCTAAAGGACTCTGGTACAGACATAGCTTCTCCCCCTCCTCCCTTTCACCTTGGATTGAGCACTAAAAAATGTAAAAGACGTTAATAAGGCAGGAGGTGCTTTATGCCACAGGGTATAGATGATACTATTGGAAATGAGGAATCTTCTTCCTGAATGTTGTCAATTTGTTACTTTTCTGAGTCTGCTGGTGGCAGCTCAGCATGGGGCCCCGTTATCTCTCGGCCCAAGCAGCTGGCTTTGGGCGCAAGTCTGGACTAGGAGAGATTGCTTCTTGGCCCCAGTGGGGCATCTCACAATTTTCTTTTCCTTGAGAAACTTTAAAAACCCATCTAGGCTACCCTACCTGTGTACTTCATTTAGAGCAGCGGTCACGTGACTTGGTTCAGGAAAGGCAGCCGCCGGACACCCTGCTGTGGGCTGGGGCCTGGGACACAGGGTGCAATGGGCCTGCGAGTCAGGCCAGCTTGGCTCAAGCAACACTTACCTGACACCTACTGTATGGGAGCAATCACGTTAGGCTTGGGGGTATGGTGGTCAGTCAGAGCTATGCCCTCCAAGAGCTCACGGTTTAGTGATGACGATGAATAAACGAGTATCTGATGTATAATGGGTTAAGTCAGAGAGAGAAGGGAATCCAGGAGCAGGAGAAGGAGGAGGGGGAGGGGTGGAACATGGAGGAAGGCAGTCAGCTGGTCTGAGTCTCAAGGAACAAGCTGAAGAAGCCAGGATAAAAAGTGGAGGAAAAGCATTCGAGGCAGAGGCGACAGCCTGAATGAAACATGGACGTATGAAACTGAGTGGCCTATTTGGGAGAAAAGTAGAATGAGGGCCAGAGTGTTGAAGACAGACGGGGGAATATAGAAGACAGGGCTGGGGAGGTAAGCGGGGCCCAGCTGCTTGTGTGCTGTGTTGCTGGGGAGGGCGTCGGCCTTTCTTTTATACGTGTTGGGGAACCATCGACATAGGGGCATGCCTCACAAGGGTGGAGGGTCTGAGCCTTCGGAGCACTCTGAGGGGGCGAGGATCAGGCCCAGAAGCTCTGGGAAGGAGCTGGCAGTAGGGGCAGACCTGAGGGCTGGCAGCAGGATACTGGACACCTCGGTAGAACCAGTGGGTACAGAGTTCTTGAGGGCCCTGCATCTGCTTTCTGTCCTGTGAGGTCAAACCCAAAGATCGAGGCAGGTAATGAGGGTCAGAATAAGTCTACATAGGTCAAAATTGCCCAAAAGCCAGAGGCCCACTCAGCAGCTGGCACAGGACCTGTCAAAACTTGTGACCCCTGCCTCTTTACCACCTGCCCCTAACCACCCCTCTCCTGTTTATCTAGCTTTAGGCAATTTCAAGTTTCCAGTCAAAGGTCCATTCCTACTCTACTAGAGGTGACTGACAGGAACCATGCTGAATTGTCAGGCTGCTGATACCCTTCCTGTCCATAGATATGGTAGCTTGGGCCAGGGGGTGGCAATGGAGAGCAGTAGATAGACTGAGATGTATTTTGTAGGTTGACACAACAGGACTTGGTTATAGGTTGGATGTGAGGGTAAGCAAGAAGGCATTTCAGGACTGTCAGGTTCCTGGCTGTCAGCTACTAGAGGGTGGTGGTACCAAGTGCTTAAATGGTGTATTCACTTACTTGGGCTGCTGTAACAAAACTCCAAACACCAGGTGGTTTAAACAACAGAAATTTGGTGTACAGTTCCAGAGGCTGGATATCCAAGATCAAGGTGTTGGCAGGGTTGGTTTCTTCTGAGGGAAGAATCTGTTCCTGGCCTCTCCTTGCTTTGTAGGTAGCCATGTACTCCTGTGTCTTCACGTTGTCTTTCCTTTGTAAGTGTTGGTGCCCCCATTTCCTCTTCTTGTGAAGATACTAGATTATTGGACTAGGGCCCACCCTAATAATCTCACTTTAACTTAATTTTCACTTTAAAAATCCTAACTCTGGGGGCGCCTGGGTGGCAGAGTCAGTTAAGCGTCTGCCTTTGGCTCAGATTGTAATCCTAGCATCCTGGGATCAAGCCCCACATCAGGCTCCCTGCTCAGCAGAGAGCCTGCTTCTTCCTCTCTCTCTGCTGCTCCCCCTGCTTGTGCTCTCTCTCTCTCTGTGTCAAATAAATAAATAAATAAATAAAATCTTAAAAAAAAAATCCTGTCTCCAAACATAGTCACATTTGGTGGTACTAGGCATTAGGACTTCAGTATAACAACCTGATGGGAGTGGTGTACAGTTCAGCCCAGAACAGTGGAGATGGTCAGAATTCAAGAGTGTAGTAAGGCATATATTAATTTTGAGATTCTTTTAATATACACAAGTGAAAATATCAGAGGCACCTGGGTGGCTCAGTCAGTTGAGCATTCATCTTCAGCTCAAGTCATGATCCCAGGGTCCTGGGATTGAGCCCCGCATTGGGCTCTCTGCTCAGTGGGAAGCCTGCTTCTCCCTCTCCCTCTGCCTGCCGCTCCCCCTGCTTGTGCTCACTCTGTCAAATAAATAAAATCTTAAAAAAAAAGAAAAAGAAAATGTCAGGCAGGTAGTTGTATATACAGAATCTGCAGCTTTGAGGTGAGGTCTGGGTTGCAGAGACAAATTTAGAAACTGTTGGCAAATTTAATGATTTGCTTTATTTATTTAAAGCCATGAAAATTGGCCCTGTGTGTGTGTGTGTGTGAGGGCACTTACATACAAGGAGCAAAGAATCCAAGTTGAATCCCATAGAAGTCCACAGAAATTTTTCCGCCTACAAGGCTCTGGTCCATGTGTTCAGGCCTGCCACATAGTCTGTTCTCAAGGTCAGTTATAATGTAGGAATTAGCTCAAAAAGAATTGTAGAGTACCTGGCAAGGGACTCCTCCTTTGCAAATAGAGATTTATTTTAAAAAAGAATCCTCACTATATGTTATCATCATGAATATAACACATGCTTATTATTAAAAAATCCATGCAAATTAAATGGTATGAAAAAGGGAAGTGGAAAAATTATCTCATATTGGACACTTCATATTCTCCTACTTTCATTCCTTATTATAGGATCAACCACAAAAATGGCTTCATACAGGTCTGACTTCCTTCCTTTGACAGCACCATGGCTCAAGCAACATCCTGAGTATTCCTTTTGCTATAGAAGCCTTGGGGCTTCTATGTACGTACACAAGAGTGATGAAAAGTAGAAATAAGTTTATAAGAATGAGATCATTTTTTCTCTATTGAGGTATAGTTGATACACAAAAGTGTGTAAGTTTAAGGTGTACAACATGGTGATTTGATCAACTTACATAATGTGGAATGATTACCACATTAGGATGTTAACACCTCCATCCCCTGATTACCATTTCTCTTTTTGTGGTGAGACTACTTCAGCTTACTCTTTTAGCAGCTTTCAGTACAGGATATGGTGCTGCTAACTATAACCACCATGCTGTACACTAGATCCCAAAAGCGTATTCATGTACAGCTGAAAGTTTGTACCCTTTGACCAACATCTCTTCATTTCCCACACCCCGCAGTTTCTGGCAACCACCATTCTAATCTCTGTTTCTATGGGTTTGGCTTTTTTGGATTCTACGTCTAAATGAGAACATACAGTATTTGTCTTTCTGTCTCCGATTTGTTTCAGTTAGCATGTTGCTGTCAAGGTCCATACATGTAGCAAATGGCAGGATTTTCTTCTTTCTCAAGGCTGAGTTTTATATCTCTACTATCTCTGTGTATCTCTCCCTCTGTCTCTCTTTTTCTAGATCTAGAGATCTAGATAGATAGATGGAGAGATAGAGATAGATCTAGATAGATAGATAGGGATAGAGACCAAATCTTTATCCATTCATCTTTATATGAACACTTAGGTTGTTTCTGTGTCATGGCTATTGTGATAATGCTGCAATGAATACGGGAGTGCAGGTATCTCCTTGGGGGTGCTGATGTCATTTTCTTTAGGTATATACCCAGAGTGGTATTTCTGGATCATATGGTAGTTCTTTTTTTTTTTTTTTTTAAAGATTTTATTTATTTGACAGACAGAGATCACAAGTAGGCAGAGAGGCAGGCAGAGAGAGAGGGGGGAAGCAGGCTCACCACTGAGCAGAGAGCCTGATGCGGGGCTCGATCCCAGGACCCTGAGATCATGACCTGAGCCGAAGGCAGAGGCTTAACCCTCTGAGCCACCCAGGCGCCCCTCATATGGTAGTTCTATTTTTAATTTCTTTTTTAAAGAATGAATGTTTTTATTTTTATTTATTTATATTTATTTATTTATTTTTTATTTTCAGCATAACAGTATTCATTATTTTTGCACCACACTCAGTGCTCCATGCAATCCGTGCCCTCTCTAATACCCACCACCTGGTTCCCCCAACCTCCCGCCCCCTATTTTTAATTTTTTAAAGCAATCTTCCTGCTATTTCACCACCAATGCACAAAAAGTCCCCTTTTCTCCACATCCTTGCCAACACTTATCTCTTGTGTATCTCTTGTCTTTTTGATGACAGCCATTGTAACAGGTGTGAGTTGATATTTCATTATGGTTTTGATTTCTATTAACCGATGATTAGTTATGCTGAGCATCATTTTTTAAAAAATATTTTATTTATTTATTTGACAGACAGAGATCACAAGTAGGCAAAGAGGCAGGCAGAGAGAGGAGGAAGCAGGCTCTCTGCTCAGCAGAGAGCCTGACTGTGGGGCTCAATCCCAGGACTCCGAGATCATGACCTGAGTGAAGGCAGAGGCTTTAACCCACTGAGCCACCCAGGCGCCCCTATGCTGAGCATCCTTTTAAGTACCTGGTGGTCATTTGTATGTCTTCTTGGGAAAATGTCTCTTCAGATACTCTGCTCATTCTTAAATTGGATTATTATTCTTATTGCTATTGAGTTATATGAGTTCCTTATGTATTTTTGATATTAACTCCTTATCAGATACGTGATTTGCAAGTATATTTTGGGTTGCCTTTTCATTTTGTTGGTTGTTTCTTTTGCTGTGCAGAAGCTTTCAGTTTGATGTAGTCCCACTTATTTACTTGCTGCTTTTGTTGCTTGTGCTTTTTATGTCATAGCCAAAAAAATTGTTGCCAAGACCAATGCAAAGGAGCTTTTTCCTTATGTTTTTTTCTAGGGGTTTTGTGGTTTCAGATCTTATGTTTAAGTCCAACTTTTGTGAAAGGTGTAAGTTAAGGGTTCAATTTTATTCTTCTGCATATGATTATCCAGTTTCCCCAACTCCATTTATGGGAGAGACTATTCTTCCCTTATTGAGAATATTTTCCTCATTTCATTGAATTGTCTTTCTGTGATTTCTAGTACCTTATTGAGCTTCCTTAAAACAGCTATTTTGAATTCTTTATTGGACAAATTGCAGATGTCTGTTTCTTTGGGGTTGATTACTAGAAGGTTATCGTGACTCTTTGGTGGATCATATTTCATTGATTTTTCATATTTTTCATATTCCTTGAATTCTTGAGTTGCTGTCTTTGTATTTGAAGTCATAGTCACCTCCTCCTGTTTTTACTAACTGACTTCAGGAGAGGAATACCTTTCATTACTTTTGCTAGGGATTCTGAGGCTTTCTTAGACCTTCTTTGGGTACACCAACTCCACACTTCTTGCTCCCTCTTGTGGTAGAATTCTTAACCTTGTTTGCCTTCTCTCTGCAACAGATGGAAGATCAAGTGCTAACAGGCTCCCTTATGTTTTACTGAAAGTGGCATGAAATCTCAAGTTTATGGATTATCCCTGGCCCGTAGGTTTGGGCTGCCTTTCTGTGCCTACTCACTAGACTTCTGCCAAAGTTTGCTCTTCCTGCCATTGGTAGCATGCCTTGAGAGCTGGCCCTAGATGGGGTATGTTTGGGTGAAGCTCACAGAATACTGAGGACGCCCATGTGCCAGTGGTGGGGAGGTGTGGGCCAGGTGTCCCAGAGTTGTGGGTGGGTTTGATGGAGTCTTTGACACTGCCAATAGGATCACATCCCTTTAATGCTCTCCAGGATTCCTATCTGCTGTTTTCTTCCTGTCTTCCTGCCCCTTACTCATAAAACTCATGACTCCGGGCTCCAAATGAAGTGAGAGAGGAATGGACCTACTTGGCAGCATCCTGCACAGCTCAGGAAGCCAGGTGTTTGTTCACATGCTCTCATTTCTCCCCACATGCTCTCATTTCATCCTCACATAGATGTCTCTTGGCCCCGAACCGTGCTATCTTGGGGAAAGGATGATGAAGGTAAAGCAAGCTGTTCCTCTTACCCTTTCCAGTGCATTCAAACTAGTATTTTTTTTTCCTCTAGTGGTATGCTGGAATGCCTTCACTGGAAGCCTGGACTTCCACAAAGGCTCTTTCATCCCTGGGTAATTGTCAACGACTGTTTTTCAGGGGTTCCCAGACCACAGCTGAGAGCAACTGGAGCTGGTTTTTGGGTCACTGTGGGGTACCAGTCAGGAAAGAGGTCTCTATGCCTATCATCTGTTGGATGGGGTGGGTGTGCCCCTCCCACGTCCCTTGGCAAATGTGTGCTAGATCTGACAGCTCTCACAAAGACACTTCTGTCTGTGGATGAAGGCCAAATTTTTGCTGTTGATGTTGGGGGGGGGGCACAAATGAGGGATGTCCTAGTCACATGGGCGATGTTACTCCAGAGATGAAATAATTTTATTTATCTTCAAATAGTATTTTTGAAAGATATCAAAAGGAGATCTTAGAAGAATCTAGAGCCAGGACCAGGGTGAGGTGACTGAGCTTTCTATGGTGCAAAATTTAAGGGTGCACTTACAGGATCATGCACATGCAGGACCAAACTCATTTCAATCTAGTTCCAGGCCTAGGCAGATCAGTGGGGTCTCTTTGTCAGTACAGTCCTGAAATCTTCTTCAGGGACAGGGCATGATGCCTGTTTAGTATGGGAGATCTTTGGGGGCAGGACATTCCTCCGTGTAAACATATTATGTAGGTAAATGAAGGCAGTACAGTCTATAAGTCTTAAAGAGAATAGGCTTTGGGACCAGATGAGCCAGGCCCATTTCCTGGTTTTGCCAATATACTAGTTGAGTGGCTTGGGCACCTGTATGAAAATTCCTCTATCAGAGAGTGGTGAGCTATGCATGGCACCTTGTTGGGAGGGAGGTCTGCTCCACTAAAGGTCTAGTTATGTCTAGTTATGGCCTTTGTTCATGAGTTGGGTGCCCTGAGAGTCCTAAGACAGTGTGAATCACTTCTGTCCTAGGGAATTGGAAGAAAATACTAAGTGAAGGAGAGAAATTATCACCAGGTAATTTCAATTTAATGGATAATTATCAAGGACTCATATGTATGAGACACTGTGCTGAGCTGTAGTGGATATAGGGGTAGAGGTGTGGTTAGGGTAATGTATACCCTTGAGCTCTCTCATCCCCTCTTCAGGTAGGGGCTGTGTCTGGTCTGGCTGGCGGTATGCTCTGGTGGTGTGAAGGTAACAGGCCAGGAAGTTTATCCTTTACCTGGAGTTGGTTTAGTTGCTGAACTTAAGAATTTTTTAAAAACTGGGGATACAATAAAAGTAGGAGTGGGAGGTGAAAAAATGGGGTCTGAATGGGTCAACAAAAATGAGGATGGTGAGAGACATGTAATGGAGCCAGGGAGAAAGATTGCTGGCAGATGAGAGTGGCAGATAGAGCAAGAGAATCAATGTGAGGAGGGTCATGGGTGAATTCTTGGCAAATGAGTTGCTCTCCTGAGCTGGCTTTTACTTTCATGGCATGGCTTGTAGTGAAGGGATGGGGCAGATCCCTATCACCTAATGTGGAAGTCATCTCCCTGCTTCCTTCTCCGGGCTTGAATATTAGTATTCTTAAGGAGGCATGGCTACAATTTCTAGAAACACGAACTCTGGAAACCCTGAGTTAGAGGCAGTAGCCTGAAAATTAACAGTATTTTTGTTTTCCTACAAGTTAGCATAGTTTGGGCATCAAGTTAAAGCTCAGTTCTCCATTGCTCTAGATCATCTCCTTATTCTTCACTTAGTTGTGACTGATGTCTGCAAGGATCAGCCATAAACATATATACAAACTCACAAGAAGTACTGGCCATGAATGCTGGTTTCCACGTCACCACAAACAATGTATTCTTCAAACTCTTGTCAGTGTGATCTCATAAAATACAAATCTGACCATTTTACTCTCTGGTTTGAAACTAGTAAAAGGCCTTCCACTACCCAAGAATAAAGCTTAGACCTCATAGTCTGGCCTACTTGAGTTGCACAGTCCAGTTTCTGTCCAATTTTACCAGGCTTTTCTTTAGCAGAGCTCTTCTCTCATAGTTTGCCTAGTGAAACAATGAGTAAATGAACGAATCCATCATTGAAGTCACTAATAAACACAACAAACTGTACCAAGAAGTTGAAGACCTGCTTCTGTTTGAAGCCCACTTAATTGGGTTGATAAGCTTGTAGGATGTCATGAATTAAAAACGTCAATATTATAGACAAGATTTATTTTCTGTAACTCAGGAGGATGGGAACATGTAATTTCAGAGAAATAGGTTTCAACTTTCAGCACAACTTTCTACTAATGAGAGTTGGCCACAAAGCAGAGGATTTCCCTGAAGTAGGGAGGTCCCCATATCTGGAGGTGACCGGATAAGAGCTAAGTGATTACAGCAGGCAGGTTGGAGGAGGGACTCAGGTACTGCACGAAGAATTGGACTATAGGACCTCTCATCTCCCTTCCATGAGGAGAAGAGGAGGAAGGGAAAATACTTAATATTTGTGGAGGACTTACTATGTGCCTGGCATTGTTCTTGGTGCTTTATATTTATTGGTTTATTTTCTCCAACAATTTGCTGTAGAGGAAAGTGCCATTACCATCTCCATTTTATTGATGAGGATTCTTAAATCTTAGAGAGGTAAAGTAACTTTCCCAAGACCACACAGAAGGTAAATGATAGAGTTGGGCTTATAATCTTAGAGTGGGTCTCAAAATATATTTCCTGATCAGAAGCATCAGAGTCAACCAGAATCTTGTTAGAAATGCAAATTTTGCACCTTATCCCAGAACTTACTGGTTGAGGAGCTCTGGGGGGTGGGGTCCAATCATGTGTAATTTAACAAGCCTTCCAGGTGATTCTGATGCCTCCAAAGTTTGAGAATCACTGTTCTAAAGAACATTCCATTAAAGCTCATGTATATGGGAAAATATAAGGAAGAAAATTCAATTCACATATTTGGGAGAATTTGGGGGGAAAAAAAGGCTGCTCTCAGTCTATATGGCATCCACATTTAGACTGCTGCCTCAAATGTGGGACAGGTCAAGGGACTTCATGCTGGGTCTGAGAAGCCAGCAGCTCCCAGCAGATTACAAGGCAATTCAGAACCACATTTCCTCTGAGAATAGCTTCTTGTAGCTTCTCGGGTTTTTTCACATAAGGAACAGTGTAAACCTGGGTAAAAGAAAAAAAAAAGTAAAACATTACTAAAAACAATACTATCCAGTTTAAAATATGAAGAAGATGCCACAAATACTCCAACTCCCTCTTACAGAATGAATTCAATAAAAGCAAGAGAAATTTTGTGTTAAAAAAAAAAAAAGCCAGATGGAACTGCTGGTAGTATGCTATCATTTATTTTGTTAATTCAGCAACATTTTGAGTGAGACCCAGACACTACAGCGTTTAAAAATAATGCAACCTTGCTCTTGATGCAAGTGGCAAAAGCAAGAGGTCTCCACGGAGCTTTGCTAAAGGGGGAAAAAAAAGAAATTAAAAACCGTCCACTAATGTGCCGGCGAGTAATGAAATAAGAATCTGACACTTGGTGCATTGAAATGCAAACAAGATGTCCCTGTGTTACCCTGGCAATTCATCATAAAGGCCGGTGCATTTCTGCTTATTATACATGAGGTGCAGTGAATTATTACCAGGCTGGTTCTTCTAACAAACTTTTCAAAGTATGTACATGATAGGGTCAAAAGAGATTTATATGTGTGTTTGTGTATGTGTGTGTGTATGTGTGTGTGTGTGTGTGTGCACTCATGCTAGGATATGCCCATAGAATTGTATGTTGCTCTTCCTGTGAATACATAGAGCCCAATACATCTGGATTATAAAGGAGAAATTCAGGTGATGACCTAAGTATTTGGAAGCATTCTTTCTCTCTCTGTCTCTCATTTCACTCTCTCTCTCTATCCATCTATCCGTCTATCTTAGAGGTCCCAAGGAGGGGAGAATTAGAGAAGACACAGTCCTGTGGGCTGTGAAAAAAAATGCAGCAATTGCTCCCAGGCAGGTAGATTGGGGTTTAAAGGGGCACTTCCCCCCCCCCCCCCCCACAGGGGAGAAGCAGGAGATGGTAGGAGTGAGAGAAACAGGAGGAAGGTTGGTGAGGGGACTGTGGTGATTTCCCTGTGAAAAGTTTGCAGGCATCTCTCAGACCAGTGGCATTACAAGTTCTGGCATAACGCTGGCACGTAAGTAATAAAAAAAAGGGAGACTCATATAGAGCACACACCAGAACTATCTAGAAGAGTCCACAGCAGCTTATAATAGTTATTACTGGGGAATGAGATTATGAGAAGAGAAGCAGGAGGCTTTACTCATTCATACACCTCAGTTTTATTTGTAAAGACTTTTTGTCATTGAATGTTCCAAATATATACAGAAGTAGAGAGAATAAAAACAAAATAAAATACTTGTACTATGCCCCAGGTTCAACAATTACCAACTCATGGCCCATACTGTTTCATTTTATCCTACTATCCCAGCCCTTTTCTCAATTTTCCAGATTATTTTGAAACAACTTCAAGACATAGCATTCACTAGTAACATGCCAATTGAAAAAAGGAAAAAAAGAAACATGTTCTAATATAAAATAAAAAGGAGAAATTAATATGAAATATATAATAATTCAAATACAGCTGGAGTTCCCATTGTCTAGTGAATTTTTTTTAAAAGCAGTAATTGTCATACTTGGCTGATCACTGGAATTTTCTGGGAAACTTTTTAAACATGTAGGTTCCAGAGCCCACCAGGACCCACAGAATCAAAATCTCTGTGGTGGGCCCAGGGATATCTGTGATTAAAAAATTCCATATATGATTCTGTTGATGAGCCAGGTTTGAGAACAGTTGGTCTACTTAAGATAAACTGTTTCAAGTACCTTCAAGCACTTTGGAAAGACTTAATTCCATATAAGCAGTTGATACGCTAATTACAAATTTGCCTTATCTAGTCATTAAATTAGGTTCCCTAAGGACTACTCTGAATCCCTTGGATTAAAGGAGTAGTTGAATCTAGTTAACCCAGTTCTGATTAGTATATAACTATAAAATAGAAAAAACATTTTTCTTTAAATATTCTACAATTCATACTTATTATCAATGTAATACTAGTCTTTGCTATAATTGGTGAAAACGTGTGCTTTATTTTTGGCAGTTGAGTCCCTATTTTAAAGTGGGGAAATGGGATTTCAAAGCAATTAAACAATTTTCCTGAGGACATATAGTTGGATAATGGCTGATCCAGGGCAAATGTAAAACCTGCACTGTGATAGGCCCTTGTGGGTCAATACAAATAATACAGGGTTCTAATATTCCAAGGAGTTAGAGTTTAGTGAGGGAGACAGACAAGTGGACATGACTTTAAGTCCATAGACTCAAAAATATCATCCGCCTAGAGCAGTGATCATAAAGTAGTGAGTTGATCTCATTAAACAAGCTCAGGTGCCCAGAAGTGAAACTGTTTTAATTTTTCCAGGGAAGAACTTAATTTCTATTTTCAACTTTTATTCTAACAACAAATGACACTTTATTTTGGTCAATGTAAGTAATCTTGGTCACTTCAGGATTTCCTGGCCTGTCTCCTTCTGTGGGGTTGAATTGAGTTCCGGGGTGGGGCATCAGAATGCTCGGGTTGGGGAGAAATTAATATTATCTTCCACATTGCAAATGCAGAGCATCTCATCTCATTTCTCTCTGGTTCATAAGAGCTGGTCCATGTGGATGGCAACTGTAATTCTTTATTCTAAGCACAAGGCCTTTTCAGATCTGGGTCTTAGCTGCTCTCCCAATAGTCTTGGTTATCCGCAGACAGTTGGCTGTTCCATATATTGTGTTGATTTGGAATAATAAGAAATATACATTTTATCTTTGTCCCTGGTTCTTGGCACAGTGCTCCTTAGAATTTCCTGTGAGATAAAAGTGATAGGAGCAACTTTTGTTATCTTTTCAACTACACCTGAGTTTAGGCTAATGAGGCAACTGTTT
Source organism: Mustela putorius furo (assembly GCF_011764305.1). Lineage (NCBI taxonomy): Eukaryota > Metazoa > Chordata > Mammalia > Carnivora > Mustelidae > Mustela > Mustela putorius. The sequence goes on along the minus strand of NW_025421987.1, from coordinate 104,620,280 downwards.
GCAAGTCCTTCCACATCATCTTTTAGGATAGGAGCTGCTCACTAGAAAGACCAAACTCTGATTAGAAGCTTGGAATTTTCAGGTCCACTGTTGTACCCAGATCTCTCGGTTAGAGGTTGAGTTCAATCACTAATGGTCAGTAATTTTATCAATCACCTATATAATGAAACCTACATAAAGATCCCTACATGACTGGGTTCAGAAGGCCCTGATACTGAACTTTGGGAAATTCCATGGCTTTTGCCCATTACTGGACTTTACCTCAGAACTGAGCCCAGATCCTTCTTACTCTTGAATCTCCAGATTGATCTGGCAATTCTATTACACACACTGCCTCCAAAAGTCTTGGCTCGGTGTGTGTGTGGCTTGGTGGAGGTAGGTTGGGAGGGGTGGGAGAATGATGGCATGGGTATCCCTCCAGGGACCCACCAGGGACCCACCAGGGTCCATGTTTCTTCCTTCTTATTTAGTGTAGTACAGTACTGGTTCTTGATGTGCCGGTATTCCCACAGAGGCTACTTATTTTTTAGTAGCATAATGACAGTGTGCTTACCTTTGATCTTCTCTCCCCTTTGACTCAGCTCCCCAGATTATAGAATATTATGCAGTCTACTATGAGTGGGGATTGGGAAAAAAAAATGTCTTTGAATGTCTTTGACCACACACATTCTTTCAAATCTTTTAATTTATGGCATAAACTATGACTTGACTTCTTCAGGGCTTAGAATGTCAATGCCCTCCAGCCAAGACCAGCAGGAACATACTTGTAGTTGAACAAATTTGGCTTATTATGTCATGCAGTGAGGGAGAACACATACCACAAAGAATCAAGGTGTTGTCTGTAAGAGGGTGTTAGAAAGGACTTACAGAATTTGCGCCTGGGTTAAGAGATTTTGAAAGGGTTTAAGAAAATGGGGTTTTGCTCTGGATTGGATGCTGTCAGCAAGTAGGGTAATTCTATGATTTGGGTATCTTAATTTTATCTAGCAGGAGGGAAGATTAGACAGAGGCTGAAGCTATAATTGGTAAAGAAGAAGCAGTCATTCATATTAGTTGGGGGAGAAGGATGGGTATTTTTGTAACCTGGAAGGTTTTGCGTTTTGACTGTGTTCAGACATGATTATGGGCTGGCCATGTTTTTGTCTTGATTCATTATGGTTTCATAGTAGCCTTGTCTGACACTTACATTCTTTGAAACTTTTTATGATTTACAGGAGAATACCCGGGTCTATCTGTGGGTGCTGGGCCAGCTCCTAGCAAAACCAAGGCCAGGCTGATAGTATTAAGCCAGGTCCCAAATGCCAGGGGCTACTTTTTTCTTTCTCAGTATATGAAACCCAGATTTATTTTGGTCTGGTTTTGAAACACAAAACCCAAGAATACATTACTTATGTTTTCCTATGTTCCAGAGGTCTAACTTCTCAAAGAGAGGGGAGCCTTGAGAGATCAGGTAGTCCTAGAGAAAATGAAATCAAAATTACAATGTTAAATCATTATCTTGTTATCTGTACAATGACATTAGCACACAATTGGTACTATGACGAAGGTAGCATTGTGCAGGGAGAACCAAACACACCCTCTTCCTGGAGAGGTGATTGAGATGACTTTTTCACCAAAAGAGGGAGCAGGAAGAAAAGGTATTCTAGGTAGAAGGAAAAGCATGCATTGGCAGAGCTGGGGGATGAGAGGGTACACTAGAGAAGTCAGTCACGGTACTTGTCTTGATCACAATTCCTTTTAAGTAAAAGCAACAGATTTTACCCCTGTCTAAAGCTGATTGGATCAGAAGTGCTTACTGATCCAAAAGGGTCTCTCTGTAGACTGACTGGTTGGCAACCTATGAGGTTGCCCTGCACATAAAGAGGAGCCGGTTCAATCTGATTTTCTCTTTTTCAGGATTATGGACTAGGAAATGCCAAGGCAAAGAGGCTTTGAGGGGCCAGAGTTGAAGTTTAAGGACCGTGTGAAGAGGATTCTTCAGGAAGTCTGGTAGTCAAGAGGGAATGTGGACAGTCAGAGTTATGGGGTCCTGAGCAGGAACTCAAAGCAGAGAGATGGTAGGTTGAAGGAATAAGCAGTGGGGTGACTGCAAAAGGAAAACCCCTGAGAGAAGATATCGGACTCTTCCTAGGGCAGAGTGGCAACGTGGAAACCACTCACTCCTGCAGTTCCTCTTCTTCTCGGGGTGGAGACTGATTCAACCAGAATCTTTGCTCCTGGAGCTCAGGTCCTTTCCTCCTCCTCAGCACTCCAGAGATAGCCTTACAGTGCTCCTCCTCGGATGCAAACCTATTTGAATTCTTTGAACTGGAAGAGCCCAGCTAAAGCAAGCATAAAGGGAAGTAGGGACCAGACCCTAGTGGGTGTTGTCTGCTTAGACCTGGGGCATGTAGATTAAACCCCTCATCAGACTCATTCAATTGTAAGTGACAGAAAACTCATCTGTTTGGTTTAAGACCAAATAGCATTGTGTTATCTCATATAACTGAAAAGTCCAGGGGTAGTTAGCGTGAGGCATGCTGGTTTCAGGGCCTTGGAGAATGTCATCAGGACTACCTTCTCTTGCCTTACACCTTCCTTCTCTATGTGGTCTTTAGGCAGTGTCCTCTCCAGGTTTATGTCCTATGGAATAGGGTGTCTTCTTGGTTGTTTTGGAAAAAATGCTGGGAATGAGGATTAGGCCAGCTGTCTTTGAACAAATACCCATGGCTGTTAATACCTAGTGGATTGGTGGGACTAGCTCTGTTCAACTTCAAGGATAAAATTGAGGGTAGATGCCAGACAGACAAATTTAGCATGTGTCCTCATGTGTCTGTGCTTGTGCATTTAAACACCTTCATTAGTTCTAGCCACTAGGAGATGAGGAGCCTAGACAAGAAGGAGAAACCAAAAAACACAGCCATTATCTGGATACAAATGTGTCTTTCAATTTTAGCAAGAGTTAGTTCAGAAGCCAATATACATTTAATCTGTTTTCATTACTTTTTTTTCCTTTCAAAATAGCTTTGGAATTTGATGTAGTTGGTGGCAGCATGATTAGAGGGTCATAGGAAATGAAGTTCGTAATGAGCCTTGACGGAAACCAGCAGTGTGTAACAGAAGGGTAGTTCCTGGAATTGAAAGGGTTCAATCTGGTTTTGTCGTTTACTGGCTTAAGTCATTTAGTCCTTCTGGGCTTCAGAATCTGCAGTTGGGGATAGTGATAGATATCCTGTAGTGCTATTGGTGAGGGTTTAAATGCAAGATAAAATATTTGGCACATGGGACGTGCTGACTAATGGTAGCTATTGTTATGAGAAGCTTGCTTCCAGGCAATGTGGCTCCACATTCCAAGATCCTCCTGCCTTCAGGCAACACACACCTGATCATTCCAGACTCCCTGTTGGCCTGCTCTGCCTGGGTCTACACCCAGCCAACTCCAGGTAAAGAAAAGCTCTGCTTGAAATTGGTTGGCGAGGAACACTGAAAATTATAGGTTGAATTCAGCGGACAGCAAGTTAACAATGAGCCAAAATAGCCTGATTATGATTAGAGAAAATTTATGTTAAAATTCAGTCTTTTTATTTTCCAAATTAGTTTGTGCCTGTGGTTATTGACTCCTGTTATAAATAACATTCTAAAACCTTGTGCCCAGCAGTTTGTAAAGCAGCCCTAGAACAAGTGTTTGTGTATGTGTACATATGTGTTTGTGTGCACATGTGTTTTGTGTGAATGAGAGGAACAGTGGTGTTGCTGAAGGGACCATGCATCTCCTCAGCACTCCAGAGATAGCCTTACAGTGCTCCTTCTCGGATGCAAACCTATTTGAATTCTTTGAACTGGAAGAGCCCAGCTAAAGCAAGCATAGAGGGAAGTAGGGACCAGACCCTAGTGGGTGTTGTCTGCTTAGACCTGGGGCATGTAGGTCTAAGCCTACATGTAGGTGAAGCTTCTGACTTCATCAGAGGCTGATGAAGTCCCTAGCAGGTGGCAGGATCCTTGTCAAAGCTGTGGCTGGTTCCTGGGGACTGACTGACGGGCTTGCTAGACTTTCACTCGAGGCTATTCTTGCTGGGGCTCTCTGCAGTAGAGTAGGCCTAGACAAAATGTCTCAATGGAGAATTCAAAAGCTGGTTTTGAATTAGAACCTTGCAGCAGCCAGAGCAATAAGAGGCAGTCAGTGGGAACTGGCTCTGTGGCTCATGAGCTAAATACTGGTCCAGAGCGGTGTCATCTATGCATTAATGCATCGGCATTACATTTATTGCAACATCATTTATATTATCTACTTGCTAAGCAGGGAGAGGCCCAGGCTGGACACATCAGACTTTTCAGAGCAACGTGCTGGGGGAATAGAGAAAGGAGTTCAGAGAAGCTATGGCCTCTCAAAGGCAGTGTCTCTGAAGGTCTCCACAGGAAGAGTGCTCTGCAGGACAGGTCTTCTGGGGTGGGGAGGAACCCTCTGAGGGCGACTGCAAACGCACAGTCTCTGGTGGAAGAGTGCTTGTCAGAATGGGCCCCTCGTCAGAATGGGGCCCCACGCACAGCATGGCCTCAGGGGCCTGGGGATGGAGGGAGTCACAAGGGCACCACCTGAAGGGTGGGCAGAGACTCCCAGGAAGGGGCTAGGTACTCTCTCCAAGCAGCAGCAGCATGATGTTTTTCTTCTTTTTGGACCAGCTGCAGATGTGAGTGTCCTGAAGCCCGGTGGGCATATGGTCCTTCTTAGCATTTGGGAAGAGCACAGGGATGAATCTGAAATTCCTGCTTCCTTGTTTTATGAACTCGGTTTGTATATTCGATGGATGTACTTAGTATTGTAAGCTGTGCTCATCCTTGTCCAGCTGCGACTCAGCATCTTCCACATCTTGTTTGTATCTGGGGCCAATGGCTACAATTATCATCACTGTCTTCTCTCTAAGATAGCGTTCCATCCACTTCATGATATCATTGCCTCTGATTCTATCCCCAAGTATGTCACTTGCAGTTTGGAAGCTGTTTACTAAAAAAAGTTCACAAATTTCACCACCTCCATCTGTGTCCATAGAATAAGTGATAAAGACTTTCCGTAATTCTTCTGGTAAACTGCTTATTTTTGGAGTTCCTCTGGTTGGAAGGTTATTAGGGGGTCTAGGGACAGCAGCTGGGCATGGAGCCTGGGGACCTGGTGGTCTCAGTTCTGCAGGACTCTCTAAGACTTCTCAGGAACTCCAGCTGGATTAGGTGGCTGGTTATACAGTTGGTCCCTCGGGGACCCTGGGGAAGAGTGATCTCTGTGCAGACCTTGTTCTCAGGTGCTGGGGCAGTTCAGGACCACCTTCTGCATGGGGTGCAAGCCCCTCATGGGGCTCTAGGTAGGAGCTGCCTGTGCACAGCTGGCTGGACCACTTGCTGATAGGCTGCTCGAAGGTAGTGGTGGCCACATGGCACCTGGTGATAGGGACCTCCAGGACAATGGAAATGACAGTTCCATTGAGCATGTGGGGGCGGGTCGGGAGGTGGCATCTGTGCACACACTGCGTACGTCTGAAGTTTAAACTGGGGGAACTCCCTGGACCTGAGAGGTCTGGGGTGGTGTTGGAGAAACACATGGAGGTGAGGGGCAGGGGATGCCCAGGACATCCTGGGGCTGGGAATCCTACATCGTGTCTGTTGAAGGCAGATCTGAAACTGCTCGGTTGCTGTGGGGCTGGGCTGCTGCACCATCTCTTGGCTACTGCCCGAGGAGTCTGATGAGGCATTAGGTAAACTTTGGTCTGATTTGTCTGAGTCATGGCTAGTGAAAGGAGAAGCAGCTGAAAGCTGTGATCCTAGCTGTTGTTTCTGTTTTTTCCATTAAAAAACTGATGCTCCGGAGGAGGGCTCCAATCACAGACTCAGGCTCATGCTTGCTGGCTGCAGAGGAGCCTAAGGGAAAATCTTTGCTCAGGTCTGGGTGTCTCTTCCAGAAGCTGTCTTCACCCTCCTCCAGGATTTTAATGCGCAGGCAGGTGACTTGCTGCGTCACAGGCTGTAAATGATTTGCAATTTTTAGGGGTGGGTGAGCCTGAGAAAATCTCCTGAGGAACACTGAGGGGATTTGAGCGCTGACAAGGGTGCCATATTGGGTGCCATGTTCCTTAGATTTGGAGCAGGTGGTTTGATTCCTCTTCCAGGGAATAGTCTGGGATTGGTTAACTGACTTGGGTATGGTTCTGATTCATCAACCTCCACTGGAATGCTTCAGTTCATTCTAGTTTCTTAGCACCACCAAGGACAGACAGACTGGCCCTCTATCAGCTCTTTTCACCTTCAGACTTATAGTGACTTATAATGTATAAGTTATAAGTAACACAAATGCACTTTTGCATTTTCTTCAGCTGCAAATCTTTGTCAGTATTGTTAGGAAAAATACCCTATAAAATATAACTAGTGTAATTTCTTGCAGTTTCTCCTGTAATATGTGCCTTAACATCTTATTAGAGGTAGAAATTTAATTTACATCCAGTAAATCTAATAAAAATTTCTAATTCCCCACAACATTTGTCTTCTCTATTGAAATCAGCACACTCATCCATCTGGATATTTGAAGAACTACTTACTAGAAAAAGTAAGCTTTTTCTTTTCTGTGGAATTTCATGCTTTCTATTTTTTTCCCTTAAAGCAAACTTAATGAACAATTTAAGAAGGGGCAAATGAAAATTTCAGGTATTTTCCTTCAGTTTCAAAGATAAATGAGAGACTTGATGTTTTGTTTTTTATTCAGGTATACCATGTTATATAGACTCACCGAAGGTATATCACACTGTTGAAACATCTCCAAGTATTCTGCATTTAGAGCATTTCAAACTTTTGGCCAAGGTCAAGTAGAATATCATGTGTGTGACCTTCTTCCATCCACTCTATCTAGGACAATGCCACAGAATCTCTTTCTGTATTAGAGCATGTGGTCTTGATTATTGTTGCTATGTAATAGTCTTGAAAGTGGGTAGACTGATTCCTCCCAATTTTTTTTTTCAAAAGTAGTTTTAATTATCCTAGTTTTTTTGCTTTTCTGTATGAATTTTATAATATGGTTTATATCTGCAAAAAACATTGCTGGGATTTTGGTAGGAATTGCATTAAACTGTACATCAATCTGGGGAGAGCTGACATCTTTACCACGCTGTGTTTTTCAATCCATAAATAATGGTACGCCTCTCCATTTAGACTTCTTGATTTCTTTTATTAGCATCATGTATTTTTAAGTATAAATTCTTATATGTTTCATTAGATTTACACCAAAGTATTTAATTTTTTGAGAGATTTTAAATGGTATTGTATTTTTAAATTTGGTGTCCATGTGTTCCTTGTTAGTAAGTTGAGATTTTTCTGTTTATCTGGTATCCTGTGGCCTTGTTGAATTCACCTATTAGTTCTTAGAGGGTTTGTTCTGTTCTTCCTTCCTTCCTTTGGTTTTTCTATGTAAGTAATCATGTAATCTGCAAATAGGGATACTCTTATTTCTTCCTTTTTGATAGATATGCCTTTTCCTGCCTTATTGCACTGGTTAGAACCTATAGCATTATGTTGAGTAAAAGTGATGAGAGCACACATCCTCATCTCATCACTGATCTGAAAGGGAATGCATTCAGTTTTTTCCCAGTAAATATGATGTTAGCTGTAGTTTTTTTGTTTTTGTTTTTAAATATGTTCTTTATCAATGTGAGGATGTCTTCCTCTATTCTTAGTTTTCTGAGATTTTTAACAAATCACGAATGGGTATTAGATTTTGTCCAATGCTTTTTCTGCACTGATTGATCATATGATTTACCTTCTTTAACCTGCTAATGTGGTGGATTACATTGATTTTTGAATATTGAACAGGCTTTTCATCCCTGGAAAAAATATCATTCTTTTTAACAGACTGTTGAATTCTGTTTGCTAATATGTTAAGGGTTTTTGCATCTATTCTCATAAGAGATAGAGGTTGGTAATTTTATTTTTTTGAATTGTTTTTGTCTGGATTTGGCATTAGTGTAATACTTGCTTCATAAAATGAATTAAAAAGTGTATCCTCTTATTTTCCAGAAGAGATTGTGTACATTGGTATTAATTCTTCCTTAAACATTTGGTAGGATTCTCCGGTGAAACCCCTGGGCCTGGAAGTTTCTTTTTTAAGTAGTTTTTAAATTATGAATTCATTTTCTCAACAATTACAAGGCTATTCCAGTTACTTATTTTTGTGTGTGTGTGTTACATTAGTCACTGTACGGTACATCATTAGTTTTTGATGTAGTGTTCCATGATTCATTGTTTGTGTATAATACTCAGTGCTCCATGCAATACAGGGCCTCCTTAATACCCATCACCAGGTTTGCCCATCCCCCAACCCCCTCCCTTCTAAAAACCCTCAGTTTATTTCCTGGAGTCCATAGTCTCTCATTGTTTGTCTGTCACTCCGATTTCTCCCCCTTCATTTTCCCCTTCTCCTAATGTTCTCCATGCTATTCCTTATGTTCCACAAATAAGTGAAACCCTTTGATAATTTACTTTCTCTGACTTATTTCACGTAGCATAATCTCCAGTCCCATCCATGTTGATGCAAATATTGGGTATTCATCTTTTCTGATGACTGAGTAATATTCCATTGTGTGTGTGGACTGCATTTTCTTTATCCATTCGTCTGTTGAAGGGCATTTTGGCTTTTTCCACATTTTGGCTATAGTGGACATTGCTGCTATGAACACTAGGGTGCATATGGCCCTTCTTTTCACTATATCTGTAACTTTGGGGTGAATACCCAGTAATGCAATTGCTGGGTTTAGGGTAGCTCTATTTTTAATTTTTTTGAGGCACCTCCACAATGTTTTCCAAAGTGACTGCACCAATTTGCATTCCCACAAACAGTGGAAGAGGGTTCTCCTTTCTCCACAACTTCTCCAACATTTGTTGTTTCTTACCTTGTTGATTTTTGCCATTCTAACTGGTGTAAGGTGGTATCTCATTGTGGTTTTGATTTGAATTTCTCTGATGGCTAATGATGATGAATACTTTTTCCTGTGTCTGTTAGCCATTTGCATGTCTTCTTTGGAGAAGTGTTTGATCATGTCTTCTGCCTACTTTTTTGACTTGATTATCTGTTTTTTGGAAGTTGAGCTTGAGAAGTTCTTTATAGATCTTGGATATTAACCCTTTTCTGTAGTGTCATTTGTAAATATCTTGTACCATTATGTGGGTTGCCTCTTTGTTTTGTTGACTGTTTCCTTTGCTATACAGACGTTTTTTTATCTTGATGAAGACCCAAAAGTTCATTTTTGCTTTTGTTTCCCTTGTCTTTGGAGACATGTCTTGAAAGAAGTTGCTGTGGCCGATGTTGAAGAGGTTATTACCATTGTACTTCTCTTGGATTTTGATAATTCCTATTTCACATTGAGGTCTTTCATCCATTTAGAGTTTATCTTTGTGTATGGTATAAGAGAATGGTCCAGTTTCATTCTTCTGAATGTAGCTCTCCAATTTTCTCAGCACCATTTATTGAAGAGACTGTCTTTCTTCCATTGGATATTTTTTTCTACTTTGTTGAAAATTAGTTGACCATAGAATTTAAAGTCCATATCTGGGCTCTCTATTCTGTTCTATTGGTCTATGTGTCTGTTTTTGTGCCAGTACCATGCTGTCTTGGTGATCACGGCTTTGTAATATAGCTTAAAATCAGGTAACATGATGCCCCCAGCTCTGTTTTTCTTTTCCAACATTTCCTTGGTGATTTGGGGTCTTTTCTGGTTCTATACAAATTTTAGGATTGTTTGTTCCAGCATTTTGAAAAATGCCATTGGTTTTTTTATTGGAATGGCATTGAAAGTATAGATTGCTCTGGGCAGCATAGTCATTTTAACAATGTTTATTCCAATCCATAGGTATGGAAAGTTTTTCCATCTTTTTGTGTCTTCTTCAATTTCTTTCATGAGTGTTTTGTAATTTCTAGAGTATAGATCTTTAACCTCTTTGATTAGGTTTATTCCAATGTATCTTATGGTTTTTGGTGCTATTGTAAATGGACTCAAATCTCTAATTTCTCTTTCTACAGTTTCACTGTTAGTGTATAAGAAAGCAACTGTTTTCTGTGCATTGGTTTTGTATCCTGCCACATTACTGAATTGCTGTATGTATTCTAGTAATTTGGGGTGGAGACTTTTTGGCTTTTCCACATAGAGTATCATGTCATCTGTGAAGCGAGGGAGTTTGACTTCTTTGCCAAATTGAATACCTTTCATTTGTTTTTGTTGTCTGATCCCTGTTGCTAGGACTTCTAGTAATATGTTGAACAATAGTGGCAAGAATGAGCATTCTTGTCCTGTTCCTGATCTCAGTGGGAAGGCTCTCAGCTTTTCCCCATTGAGAATGATATTCATTGTGGGTTTTTACATAAATGGATTTTATGAAGTTGGGGAATGTTCCCTCTATCTCTAAACTCTGAAGAGTTTTAATCAGGAAAGAATATTGAATTTTGTCAGATGCTTTTTTTTGCACCAATTGAGAGGACCACATGGTTCTTGTTTCTTCTCTTACTTCTTTTTTATTAGTTGAATTTTGGTAGTTTGTGTTTCTTGAGAAAGTGGGCCATTTCATCTATTGTTACATATGTGTGTGGAGTTGTATGTGGTGTTCTTTCACTTTTCTTTTGATGTTTGTATGGTCCATTGTGATATCCCCTATTTAATTTGTGATATTGGTAACCTGTGTATTCTTAATTTTTCCTTTTTGGTCTTGTTAGAAGTTTATCAATTTTATCAGTCTAATCAAAGAAACAGTTGTTTGTCATTGATTTTTCTTTAATGTCTTACTGATTTCAATGTCATTTATATCTGTTTTTATCTTTATATCTATATTTATATCTGCTTTTATCATTCCTTATCATTCTTTATCTTTCCTTCCACTTGCTTTGGGATTATTTTGCTTTACTTGTTTTGATTCTTGAGTTGGGAGCCTAGATTACTGATTTTAGACTGTTATTCTTAGTGCTATCAAATTTCATTTAAGCACTGTTCTAGCTGTGCCTCACACATTTTGATAGTTTGTGTTTTTATTTTCATTCAGTTCAATTAATTTTTTATTTCCTTGAAAGTTTATCTTTTACCTAAGGATTATTTGGAAATATGTTATTTAGTTTCCAAGTATTTTAAGATTTTTTCCTTTATCTATTATTGAACTTTTGTTTGATTCCATTGTGGTTGTAGCGTACACTCTTATGATATTAATTCTTCAAAAATTTGAGGCTTATTTTATAGTTCAGGACATGATCTCTCTTGGTATATGTTCCATGAGCCCTTGAAAAACATGTGGGTTCTGCCATTATTGTGTGGAGTGTTCCATAAATATTGATTAGATCTTGTTGGTTGAATGCATTGTTCATTTCTTTTGTATCTTATTTTCTGTCTAGTTCTACAAATTGCTGAGAGAGGGGTGTTGAAGTCTCCACTATATTTGAGGATTTGTCTCTTTCTCTTTTTAGTTTTTGTCTTATTTGTCTTGCAGTGTTCCTGTTTTGTGTATACAAGTTGAGAATTGCTGTCTTCTTGGTGAACTGGCCCTTTTATCCTTATATAATGTCCTTCTCCATTTCTGGTAATTCTCTGCCCTGAAGTCTACTCCCACTTTCCTTAGCTACTGTTTGCATTATTTTACTTTCAACCTGCCAATATCATTATGTTTGCAATGAGTTTATTGTAGATAGCACATAGTTGGGTGAGATTTTTAAATTCCCGCTGCCAATCTTGGTCTTTTAATTAATACATTAAAGTCATTTACATTTAATGTAATGATTGATATGTAAATATTAGTATTTTAATATGTTAATAAGCCTGCCCTTTTATTTTTTGTTTCCTCTTTATTCTATTTTTTTTTTTCCTGCCTTCCTATGCATTGCTTGAACATTTCTTTAGAATTCCATTTTGATTTATGTATGGTGCTTTTGAATGTATCTTTTTGTATAGTTTTTTTAGTGGCTGCTCTAGATATTACATTATATATACACATAACTTATTGAAGTCTATTGATGTTGTTATTTTACCAGTTTGAGGGTAGTATAGAAACCTTACCTCTTTTATGTCCCTTTACTCTCTCCCACTTATAATGTAGTTGTCTTAAATATTTCCTCTATATTAGAGGAATCTATATGAGAACCACATGATTCTACAATTTTTGCTTCACTATCAATTATAAATTAGACCACTCCAATGGAGAAGTCTATTTTATTAACCCATAATTTAGCTGTCATGTTCTTTCCTCTTTCTTGATGTTCTAAGGTTCCTTCTTTTATTATTTCCTTTCTCTTTGGAGAATTTTCTTTAACTTTTTTTTTTTAAGATTTCATTTATTTATTTGACAGAGAAAGAGATCACAAGTAGGCAGAGGCAGGCAGAGAGAGGGAGAAGCAGGCTCCCCACTGAGCAGAGAGCCCGATGCAGGGCTCGGTCCCAGGACCCTGAGGTCATGACCTGAGCTGAAGGCAGACGCTTAACCCACTGAGCCACCCAGGCACCCCAAGCCTTTTTTTTTTTTATCTTAAAAGGAAAGAGAGGTCTGTGGATGGGGTGCCTGGGTGGCTTAGTCAGTAAGTGTTGGACTCTTGATTTCAGGTCAGGTCATGATCTTGGGTTTGTGAGATAAAGCCCTGTGTTGGGCTCTGAGCTCAATGGGGAGTCTGCTTGAGATTCTCTCTCCCCTTCCCCCTATGTCCCTGCCTCTGCTGATGCTCTCTCTCTAAATAAATAAATAAATAAATCTTTTTTTTTTTTTTTTCCTTTAAGGAGAGGTCTGTGGTAACAAATTCTTAGTTTTCCTTCTCAAAATTCCTGCCTCATTTGCCTTCCTCCTTGGTTGGTCAGTGACCTCACTGCATCCTTCAGGAATACTCTCGTTTCTCCAGAGCTAAATATTCAAGTCTCTCTGCTCCTGTATTGACATTTTCTGTCTTTTGCTACAGTGGAAGAGCATCCTTCAATGTGTGTTAGAATCCTTTCCCCTCTCATCTTCCTTAGATCTCTCTCCCTGCAACCACTTTTTTTTTCATTCCTATATCTTCAGTCTTTCCCATACTACTGGATCATTCCTGAAAGCCTAAGTACATGTTCAAATAACTCCCATCTTGAAATGAAATAGAGTAAACCAAACACCATGCCTTCTTTGATATCAATTCCCTCTGTAGTCACAACCCTTTCTGAGAAAAACTTCTTGAGCTGTTTACTCCTGCTGTCTTCATTTTCTTATTCCCCACTAAAAAGGAGAATCACAGACCATCATCCTTGATTAACATGGATGCAAAAATTCTCAACAAGACTAGCAAATCAAATCTTACAGTACATTAAAAGAATTATTCACCACAATCAAGTAGGATTTATTCCTGGGCTATAGGGGTGGTTAATATTCACAAATCAATCATTGTGATACACCACATTAATAAAAGAAAGGATAAGAACCATATCATTCTCTCAATAGAGGCAAAAAAGGCACTTGACAAAATATAGCATCCATTCTTGATAAAAGCCCTCAACAAAGTAGGGGTAGAGGGAACATACCTCAACATCATAAAGACCATATAAGAAAGTCCCACAGCTAATGTCATCCTCAATGAGGAAAAACAGCTTTTCCTCTATGATCAGGAATAAGATATGGCTGTCCATTCTCACCATAACTATTTTTTAGTATTTTTAAAAAAATTTTTTAATGTTTAAATAAACATATAATGTATTATTAGCCCCCAGGGGTACAGGTCTGTGAATCACCAGGTTTACACAATTCACAGCACTCACCATAGCACATACCCTCCCCAATGTCCATAACCCCTACCCCCCTACCCCCAGCAACCCTCAGTTTTTTTTGTGAGATTAAGAGTCTCTTATGTCACCATAACTATTTAATGTAGTACTGGAAGTCTTAGCCTCAGCAATCAGACAACAAAAAGAAATAAAGAAATAAAGAGCATCCAAATCAGCAAGGAAGAAATCAAATTTTCACAATTTGCAGATGCCGTGATACTCTATGTAGAAAATTCAAAAGACTCCACCAAAAAATTGCTAGAACTAATATATGAATTCAGCAAAGTTGCAGCATATAAAATAAATGTCTAGAAATCTGTTACATTTCTATGCATCAGTAATGAAGCAGCAGAAAAAGAAATGAAGGGATTGATCTCATTTGCAATTACACCGAAAACCTAAGAATAAACCTAACCAAAGAGTTGTAAAAGAAGTATACTCTGAAAACTATAGAACACTTCAGAAAGAGATTGAAAAGGACACAAAGAAATGAAAAAATAGTCCACGCTCATGGACTGGAAGAAGAAATGCTGTTTAAATGTCTATACTTCCCAAAGCAATCTACACATTTAATGCAATCCTTATCAAAATCAAAATCCTTATCAAAATCATTATCAAAATGCAATCTTTATCAAAATCCTTATCAAAATACTAGCAGCATTTTTCACAGAGCTAGAACAAATAATCCTAAAATTTGTACAGAACTGCAGAAGACCCTGGGTAGCCAAAGAAATCTTAAAAAAGCAAAGCAAATCTAGAGGCATCATGATTTCAGACTTCAAGCTATATGACAATGCTGTAGTCATCAAGACAGTACGGTACAAGCACAATGACACATAAATCAGAGGAACAGAATAGAATACCCAGAAGTGGACCCACAACTATATGGTCAACTGATCTTTGACAAAGCAGGAAAGAATATCCAATGGAAAAAAAGACAGTCTCTTTAACAAATGGTGTTGGGAAAGCTGGACAGCAACATGCAGAAGAATGAAACTGAACCATTTGCTTACACACACCAAAAAAATTCAAAATGGCTGAAAGACCTAAATGTGAGACAGGAGGCCATCAAAATCCTAGAGGAGAACACAGGCAGCAACCTCTTTGATCCTGGCCATAACAACTTCTTACTAGACACATCACCACAGGCAAGGGAAACAAAAGCAAAAATGAATTTTTGGTACTTCATCAAGATAAAAAGCTTCTACACAGTGAAGGAAACAATAAAAAAACTAAAAGGCAGCTTATGGAATGGGAGAAGATATTTGCAAACAACATATCTGTTAGAAGGTCAGTATCCAAAATCTACAAAGAACTTAGCAAACTCAACATCCAAAAATAACCCAGTTTAGAAATGGGTAGAAGACATGAATAGACACTTTTCCAAAGAAGATATCCAGACAGCTAACAGACATATGAAAAGATCCTCAACATCACTCATCATCAGGAAAATGTAAATCAAAACCATGAATGAGATACCACTTCACACCTGTCAAAATGGCTAAAATTAACACAAGAAACAACAGGTGTTGGTGAGGATGTGGAGAAAGGGAATCCTCTTGCTTTGTTGGTGGGAATGCAAATTGATATAGTCACTCTGGAAAACTGTGTGGAAGTTCCTCAAAAAGTTAAAAATAGAACTACCCCATGACATAGCAATTGTACTACTAGGTATTTACCCAGAGGGTACAAAAATACAGATTTGAAGAGGGATATGCACACCAATGTTTGTAGTAGCATTATCAACAATAGCCAAACTATGGAAAGAGCCAAATGTCTACTGTCCATTAACTGAAGAATGGATAAATATGGTGCATGTTTGTGTAATGGAATATTACTCAGCCATCAAAAAGAATGAATTCTTGCCCTTTGCAATGATGTGGATAGAGTGAATTATGCTAAGTGAAATAATTCAATCAGAGAAAGACAAATACTGTATGATTTCACTCATGTGTGGAATTTAAGAAACAAAACAGATGAATATATGGGAAGGGGAGAAAAGAGAAAGAGAGGGAAACAAACCATAAACAAACCATTTTTTATCTTAAAAAATAAATAAATATTTATTTATTTGAGAAAGAGACAGAGAGAGAGAGTGCAAGGAGGTGGAAGGGCAGAGGGGTGAGGGTGAGAGAGAAACAGACTGTTGAAGGCAAAGCCTGATGTGGGGCTCAATCTCACAGCCCTGAGGTCATGACGCCAGCCAAAGCCAACCGTTGGATGTTCTACTGATTGAGTCACCCAGGCACCCCATAATATACTCTTTAAAAAAATAAAAAAGATTCTATTTATTTATTTGACACAGAGAGATCACAAGTAGGCAGAGAGGCAGGCAGAGAGAGAGGAGGAAGCAGGTTCTCTGCTGAGCAGAAAGTCCAATGTGGGGCTCAATCCCAGGACCCTGAGATCATGGCCTGAGGCGAAGGCAGAGGCTTAACCCACTGAGCCACCCAGGCGCCCCCATCCCCCGACCATATACTCTTTTTTTTTTTTTTGAAATATTTTATTTAATTATTGGAGAGAAAGAAATGGAGATAGAGAGGGCAGGAACAGGGAGGAGAGGGAGAAGTAGGCTACCCACTGAGCAGGGCGGCTGACATGGGACTTGATCCTAGGACTCTGGGATCATGATCTGAGCTGAAAGCGGTCGCTTAACCAACTAAGCCACCCAGGTGCCAGAGAAGGTCCCGACCATATACTCTTAAAGGTAGAGAATGAACAGTGTTAATGGAGGGAGGTGGGTGGGGGAGGGTAAGATTGGGGATGGGTATTAAGGAGGACACTTGTTATGATGAGCATTGGGGTTGTATTTAAGTGATGTATCACTGAATTCTATTTCTGAAGTCAATACTACACTGTATGTTAACTAACTAGAATTCAAATAAAAATTTTAAAAAGTGGCTGAAATGGTAAAATTTTTTTTAATGTATTTATTCTTTTTTCCCAGCTTTATTGAGATGTGATTGACATATAACATTCTGCAAGTTTAAGGTACAATATGTACCATGTGATGATTTAATACATATATACATTGCAAAATTATTGCTGCAATAAGTTTAGTTAAAGCACCCATTAACTTAAATAATTATAATTTTTTATTTTGTAGTGAGAACATTGAAAATCTTCTCTTTTAGCAACCTTCAAGTATATAATACAGCATTGTCAACTATAGCCACCATGCTGAATATAAGATAGCCAGAACTTTGGGGGATCTGGGTGGCTCAGTCCGTTAAGTGTCTGTCTTCGGCTCAGGTCATGATCCCAGAGTAGCAGGATGGAGTCCCATGTCCAGCTTCCTGCTCAGTGGGGAGTCTGCTTTTCCCTCTCCCTTTACCCCTCCCCCAATCCTACTCTCTTTCTCACTCTCTCTCAATTAAATAAATAAAATCTTTGCTAAAAATAATTAAAAAAATTTTTTTTGATTGACATATAATGTATTATTTGCTTCAGGGATACAGGTCTGTGAATCATCAGTCTTACACAATTCACAGTGCTCATAGTAGCATATACCCACCCTAATGTCCATAAACCAGTTACTCTGTCCCTCCCCTCCCACTCTCCAGCAACTTTCAGTTTATTTCCTGGGATTAAGAGTCTCTTATGGTTTGTCTCCCTCCTCAGTCCCATCTTGTTTCATTTATTCCCTCCATATCCCCACAACCCCCTTCCTGCCTCTCAAATTCCTGTATCAGAGAGATTATATGATAATTCTTTCACTGATTGACTTATTTCGCTTAGCATAATACCCTTTAGTTCCATCCACATTGTTGCAAATGGCAAGGTTTTGTTTTTTGATGATTGCTAAGTATTCCATTGTATATATATACCACATCTTCTTTATCCATTCATCTGTCGATGGACATCTAGGGTCTTTCCATAGTTTGGCTATTGTGGACATTGCAGCTATAAACATTTATGTGCATGTACCCTTTCGGATCACTACACTTGTATCTTTAGGGTAAATACCCAGTAGTGTGATTGCTGGGTTGAGCTTAGCTCTATTTTCAACTTTTTGAGGAACCTCCATACTGTTTTTCAGAATGGCTGCACAAGCTTGCATTCCCACCAACAGTTTAGGAGGGTTCCCCTTTCTCTGCATCCTCACCAACATCTGTCATTTCCTGACATTAATTTTGCAAGTCTGACTGGTGTGAGGTGGTATCTCATTGTGGTTTTGATTTGACCCTGATGCCGAGTGATATTAAACACTTTTTTATGTGTTGGCCATTTAGATGTCTTCTTTGCAGAAATGTCTATTCTGGTCTTCTGCCCATTTCTTAATTGGATTATTTGTTCCTTGGGTGTTGAGTTTGATAAGTTCTTTATAGATTTTGGATACTCGCCCTTTATCTGATATGTCATTTGCAAATATCTTCTCCATTCTGTTAGTTGTCTTTTGGTTTTGTTAACTGTTTCCATTGCTGTGCAAAAGCTTTTGATCTTGATGAAGTCCCAACAGTTCATTTTTGCCCTTGCTTCCTTTGCTTTTGGCCATATTTCTAGGAAGAAGTTGCTGTGGCTGAGGTCGAAGAGGTTGCTGCCGGTGTTTCCCTCAACGATTTGGATGGATTCCTGTCTCACATTGAGGTCTTTCATCCATTTTGAGTCTATTTTTGTGTATAGTATAAGGAAATGGTCTAGTTTCATTCTTCTGCATGTGGCTCTCCAATTTTCCCAACACTATTTGTTGTAGAGACTGTCTTTTCTCCATTAGACATTTTTTCCTGCTTTGTTGAAGATTAGTTGACCATAGAGTTGAGGGCCTATTTCTGGGCTCTCTATTCTGTCCCATTGATCTATGTGTCTATTTTTGTGCCAGTACCATACTGTCTTGATGATGACAGCTTTGTAATCAAGCTTGAAGTCTGGAATTGTGATGCTGCCAACTTTGGCTTTCTTTTTCAATGTTCCGCTGGCTATTCTGGTTCCACATAAATTTTAGATTTATTTGTTCCATTTATTTGAAAAACATTGATGGTATTTTGATAGGGATTGTGTTAAGTGTATATTTAGGTAGAATAGACATTTCACAATGTTTGTTCTTTCAATCCATGAGTATGGAACATTTTTTCATTTGTGTCTTTCTCAATTTCTTTCATGAGTACTTTATAGTTTTCTGAGTATAGATTCTTTGCCTTTTTGGTTAGGTTTATTCCTAGGTATCTTATGGTTTTGGGTGTAATTGTAAATAGGATTGACTCCTTAATTTCTCTTTCTTCTGTCTTATTGTTGGTGTATAGAAATGCAACTGATTTCTGTGCATTGATTTTATATCCTGACACTTTACTGAATACCTGTATGAGTTCTAGCAGTTTTGGAGTGGAGTCTTTTGGGTATTCCACATAAAGTATCCTATCATCTGCAAAAAGTGAGAGTTTGACTTCTTTGCCAATTCAGATGCCTTTTATTTCTTCTTCTTGTCTGATTTTTGTTGTCTGATTGCTGAGTCTAGGACTTCTAGTACTATGTTGAATAGCAACATCCTTGCCATGTTCCTGACCTTAGGGGAAAAGCTCTCAGGTTTTCCCCATTGAGGATAATATTCCCTGTGGGTTTTTCATAGATGACTTTGATGATATTGAGGTATGTATCCTCTATCCCTACACTGTGAAGAAGAGTTTTGACCAATAAGGGATGCTGTACTTTGTCAAATGCTTTTCAGCATCTATTGAGAGTATCTTATGGTTCTTGTTCTTTTTATTAATGTATTTATCACATTGATTGATTTGTGGATGTTAAACCAACCTCACAGCCCAGGAATAAATCCCACTTGGTTGTGGTGAATAATCCTTTTAATGTACTGTTGGAGCCTATTGGCTAGTATTTTGGTGAGAATTTTTGCATCTGTGTTCATCAAGGATATTGGTCTGTAATTCTCCTTTTTGATGCGGTCTTTGTTTGGTTTTGGGATCAAGGTAATGCTGGCCTCGTAAAATGAGTTCAGAAAATTTCCTTCCATTTCTACTTTTGGAACAGTTTTAGGAGAACAGGTATTAATTCTTCTTTAAATGTTTGGTAGAATTCCCCAAGGAAGCCATCTGACCCTGGGCTCTTGTTTGTTGGGAGATTTTTGATGACTGCTTCAACCTCCTTACTGGTTATGGGTCTGTTCAGGTTTTCTATTTCTTCTTGGTTCAGTTTTGGTAACTTATACATTTTTAGGAGTACATCCATTTCTTCCAGATTGTCAAATTTGCTGGTGTATAGTTGCTCATAATATGTTTTTATAATTGTTTGTATTTCTTTGGTGTTGGTTGTGATCTCCTCCCTTTTATTCATGATTTTATTTATTTGGGTGATTTCTCCTTTCTTTTTGATAAGTCTGGCCAGGGGTTTATCAATCTTATTTTAATTCTTTCAAAGAACTAGCTCCTAGTTTCATAGATCTGTTCTACTGTTCTTTTGGTTTCTATTTCATTGATCTGTGCTCTGATCTTTTTTTTTCCTCTTCTCCTGCTGGGTTTAGGCTTTCTTTGTTGTTCTTTCTCCAGCTCCTTTAGGTGTAGGGTTAGGTTGTGTTCTTGAGACCTTTCTTGTTTCTTGGGAAAGGCTTGTATTGCTGTGTACTTCCCTCTTTGGGAAGATTTTGAGCAGTTGTGTTTTCATTTTCATTTGTTTCCATGAATTTTTAAAATTCTTTACTTTGCTGGTTGACCCATTCATTCTTTAGTAGGATGCTCTTTGTCCTCCATGTATTTGTGTTCTTTCCAAATTTCCTCTTGGATTGAGTTCTAGCTTCAGAGCATTGTGGTCTGAAAATATGCAGGGAATGATCCCAATCTTTTGATACCAGTTGAGACTTGATTTGTGACCCAGGATGTGATCTATTCTGGAGAATGTTTCATGTGTACTAGAGGAGAATGTGTATTCTGTTGCTTTCGGATAGAATGTTCTGAATATATCTGTGATGTCCATCTGGTCCAGTGTTGTCTTTTAAGGTCTTTATTTCCTTCTTGATCTTTTGCTTAGATGATCTGTCCATTTTGTTAAAGTCCCCTACTATTATTGTATTATTGTTGACGTGTTTCTTTGATTTTGTTATTAATTGGTTTATATAGCTGGCTGCTCCCATGTTAGGGCCATAGCTATTTAAAATTGTTAGATCATCTTGTTGGACAGACCCTTTAAGTATGATGTAGTGCCCTTCATCATCTCTTATTATAGTCTTTGGCTTAAATTCTAATTTATCTGATATAAGGATTGTTACCCCAGTTTTCTTTTGATGTCCATTAGCATGGTAAATTGTTTTCCACCCCCTCACTGTAAATCTGGAGGTGTCTTTGGGTCTAAAATGAGTTTCTTGTAGACAGCATATTGATGTTTTTTTTTTTTTAATCCATTCTGATACCCTGTGTCTTTTGATTGGGGCATTTAGCCCATTTACATTTAAGGTAACTATTGAAAGATATGAATTTAGTGCCACTGTATTTCTTGTAATGTGACTGTTACTGTATATTGTCTCTGTTCCTTTCTGGTCTACTACTTTTAGGCTCTCTCTTTGCTTAGAGGACCCCCTTCAATATTTCCTGTAGGGCTGGTTTGGTGTTTGAAAATTTTTTTAGTTTTTGTTTGTCCTGGAAGCTTTTCATCTATCCTTCTATTTTCAATGATAACCTAGCTGGATATAGTATTCTTGGCTGCATATTTTTCTCATTTAGTGCTCTGAATATATCATGCCAGTTCTTTCTGGCCTGCCAGGTCTCTGTGGATAAGTCCGCTGTCAATCTAATATTTCTACCATTGTATGTTACAGACTTCTTGTCCTGAGCTGCTTTCAGGATTTTCTCTTTGTCACTAAGACTTATAAGATTTCGTATTAGATGATGGGGTGTGGACCTATTTTTATTGATTTTGAGGGGGGGGTTCTCTGTGCCTCATGGATTTTGATGTTTGTTCCCTTTGTCATATTAGGGAAATTCTCTACTATAATACCCACCAATATACCTTCTGCCCCTCTCTCACTTTCTTCTTCTTCTGAAATCCCAATTATTCTAATATTGTTTCATCTTATGGTATCACTTATCTCTCGAATTCTCCCTTAATGTTGTTTGTCTCTCTTTTGCTAAGCTTCTTTATTCCCCATAATTTGGTCTTCTTTATCACTAGTTCTCTCTTCTACCTCATTTATCCTAGCAGTAAGAGCCTCCATTTTTTTAAAAAAGATTTATTTATTTATTTATTTGACAGACAGAGATCACAAGTAGGCAGAGAGGCAGGCAGGGAGAGAGAGGAGGAAGCAGGCTCCCTGCCAATCAGAGAGACCGATGCAGGGCTCAATCCCAGGACTCTGGGATCATGACCTGAGCCAAAGGCAGAGGCTTTAACCCACTGAGCCACCCAGGCACCCCTAAGAGCCTCCATTTTTGATTGCGCCTCATTAGTAGCTTTTTTTATTTCAACTTGTTTAGATTTTAGTTCTTTTATTTCTCCAGAAAGGGCTTTTATTTCTCCAGACAGCTTTCTCTAATATCTTCCAGACCTTTTTCGAGCCCAGCTAGCTCCTTGAGAATCTTTCTGAACTCTAGTTCTGACATATTACTAGTGTCTGTATTGATTAGGTCCCTAGCTGTCAGTACTGCCTCCTCTTTTTTTTTCATGGTGAGTTTTCCACCTTTTCATTTTATCCAGATAAGAATATATTAATGAGAGAATAAGATACTAAAAGCGTGGCAAAGACCCCAGAAATATGTACACTAACCAAATCAGAAGAGATCCAAAACTGGTGGGAGAAGAAAGGGATATATATATATATCTCACCTGGGTGGCTCAGTGGGTTAAAGCCTCTGCCTTTGGCTCAGGTCATGGTCTCCAGGGTCCTGGGAGTGAGCCTCACATCAGGCTCCCTGCTCCATGGGGAGCCTGCTTCCTGCTCTCTCTCTGCCTACTTGTGATCTCTGTCTGTCAAATAAATAAATAAAATCATATATATATATATATATGTATCTACATACATATATATATATATATATGTATGAATGACTAGTGAATAGAACAGGGCCACCCACCTACCTGGTTTTGGTTGTACTTCGATCTCTTAGAAGAAATTACCTCCCAAAAATTTAAAGAGAGAAAAACTTATATATACACAAAAATAAGAATAAACACGATGAAGGGATGGAATATGACTGTAAAGATGAAAACTTTAAAAAAATTCTAAAAAAGAATTGATAAAATGAGTTGTTGGAAAAAGAAAAAAAAAGAAAAAAAAGAAAAAAAAGAAAAAAAAAGAAAAAAAAGAAAAAAAAAGGATGGAATGTGCTCAGGCTGGAGACTAGAACAAAGCCATGTGCTAGATTAGGGCTCTTACTGCTAGGATAAATGAGGTAGAAGAGAGAACTAGTGATAAAGAAGACCAAATTATGGGGAATAAAGAGGGTATATTTTGATGTATTAGAAGAAATTGTATCCCAAAATTTTTTAGAAAAAAAAAAAAAGACCTATATGTATACAAAAAATAAGGTTAAATACAATGAAGAGATAAAATATGACTATAACAATGAAGGTTTAAAGATTTTTTTTAGAAAGTTATTATTAATATAAAACTAGTTAAAAAATGCTAAAAGAGGAAAGAGGAAAAGTTAAAATAATAGAATAAAAATAAAATTAAAAATAATAATAAAAAAAAATTTAAAAATTTAACTTTTCAAGACTAAAGAATCATGGGGGAGACGCCTGGGTGGCTCAGTTGGTTGAGCAGCTGCCTTCGGCTCAGGTCATGATCCCAGCGTCCTGGGATCGAGTCCCACATCGGGCTCCTTGCTCGGCAGGGAGCCTGCTTCTCCCTCTGCCTCTGCCTGCCATTCTGTCTGCCTGTGCTCGCTCCCTCTCTCTCTCTGATAAATAAATAAAATCTTTAAAAAAAAAAAAAGAATCATGGGGAAAAAGTCATGAATTCTATATGTTGCTTTCCGCTAGCTCTGGAGTTCAGCTGTTCTTGATCAGTCAGATTGGTCTTGGCTGGATGTTCTTACTGATCTTCTGTGGGAGAGGCCTGTTGCAGTGATTCTCAAATGTCTTTGCCTGAGGTGGAATTGCAACACCCTTGCCAGGGACTGGGCTAAGTAATCGGCTCAGGTTCACTCTTGGAACTTTTGTTCCCTGAATGCTTTCCGTAGAGCTTTGGAAGATAGGAATGAAAATGGTGGCCTCCCAATCTCTGGCCTGGAGAAGCTGAGTACTTGGGGCCCCAGTCCTCAGTGCGCCCTCAGAGAAAAGCACTCAATCCCTCCTGTCTTCCTGGTTTCCAGCTGCACTCCGAGCTCACCTGGCCTGTGACTGAGTGTTTCTATCTCTGACACACAGCCTTGTTTTGAGTCTCCAAACCCAGCAGATTCCAGCCATACTGCTCCTCCTATAGGAGGAAGGTGAGTCTCCCTGGATCCCCACTTGTGGGGTCCCTGCTCGAAAAGCAGTGGTCTGACTGTGCCTTGGATCATGGTTTAAGGTAACCCTGAGCTGAGAACTCCTCCTCAGTTCTGTCTCTGCAGCTGGCTTCCCTGTTCTGGTATCTGGTAGTTCTGCCACACTCAGAGACCTCTGATCTTTCTGTAACCCCGTGGGACCTGAGACCACACTGTCCCTGGGAGGGCTCCACCTCTGCTTAGCCTCTGGAGCAATGTTATTCAGTGAAGCAGACTTCTAAAAGTTCTGATTTTGTGCTCTGCTGCTCCGCCACTTGCCAGGAACTGGCCCCTTCCCTCGCGTTCTAGCTTCCTGTTGCTTTGGAGTCACTTCTCTGCATGTCTACCTTTCAGAAAATGGTCAATTTTCTGTTCCTAGAATTGCTGCTCTTCTTCTCTTCAATCTCTTGTTGAGTTTGTAGGTGTTCAGAATGGTTTGATAACTAGCTGAACTGGGATCTGATATCGTTTCAGTCTCCTACTCCTCCACCATCTTGCCTTTCTCCCCTGGATTTGCCTTTTAAAAAGAATACTTTAAATGGGTAGAAGAAAGAGTGGAAGCAAGCAACCAGCTTGCAGTCATCCAGGGGGGAATATGAATTGGTAGGGTCAGAGGAAGTGGGAAGATTCTGGAGATACAGGAAGACAAAACTGACTAAAGTACCATTTTGTCCTCCTGAAAGAGAGTGTTTTCTACAGGGGGTGAGTGGCCGAGGCTTGCAGAGGGAGATAGGACAGAGATGGTGGGACAGTGACCAGGCAGAGGGAGTCACTGGAGTTTGCACATACCTATAGGTCAAGGCTCCTAGGAGTCTCCACCCAGGCAAACAGAAGAATCAGGGAATTGTGTATCAAAGGCCCAGAGCTGAACAAGTTTTTGATGCCTGGGTAGACAGCAGTGGGCTGGAGGACAGGGTGCCAGGAGCTCAGGTGTTTGGCAAGAAATCAGCTACAGGCCACTTAGAAGCATGAGGTAGCCTTAGTGCTGACTCATGATTCTGACTTAGCAGGGTTCTCTGAGCTCTCTGTGAAGGGAGGAGTGTCCCATAGACTGCTGGCCTTCTACCAAGGACAGGCAACAGCAAATGAATAAAGACTCCCAGCAGTTTTTCCAGTTCTGCCCTCAGGATGCAGAGGTGGGTCACATATGGCGCCTCAGAGATGAGTCCAGCATGCCAGTGTGACAAAAAAGCAATGTGTCCCAAAGTATAATTCTGTGCATACTATTCAAGAAGGGTACATAGTATGTTCCATTGCCCAAAATGTATTTGTTCACAGAGCCCTTTTCTCATGGAACATTTCACAGAATTGGAGGTAAGTTCTGTAGAACTCACTTGGGGAAATGTGCCCCAAAATGGTTAATAACCATTAAGGAGGTATTTATGAATTATGAAGCAACCATGAGATAAGGTGCAGCCAACCCCATCCTGGGAGGTCAGAGATGGCTTATCAGCTGCAACTTGAAAAGTGTGTGGGAGTCTGCTGGGTGGATAAGCAGCACCTGGGGAAAGTTTGGGAAGGGAAGTGTGCTCCAGATGCTAGGATTGGCTTAGAGACATGAGCATACTCACACATCACACAGGATTTATTTCACTGGGATGAGAATCACTGCTGTGAATGAAAAGACTTTGGACCTGTGGAAGAAAATGTCTGAGACAGGAATGAGTGAAAAATATGGAAGTGTGATGCTAGGATTAGGCTATGTGACTTGGCTAAGAACAAACAACATGGACTTCTTATATCCTTTGCACAGCAGAGGAAAAGGAGCATTTCCTAAGATGGAAGGAGTATCCCTTGGGCCTATTTGGACTTGAGGTTTTGTCCTTGACTAGTTGTATGAATGGTTTATTGGCATTCTGTACAAACAGATTAAAGTGAATTTGTTTATGGCTTTTCAGCCTTAAAATGGCAAAATTCCTTGTTGGGAATTTAGGCTTCCCTAAAACGGGGCGACGTGCTGTTATAATAATAAAGTGACCATAAGAGGGCGCCAAAGACAAAAGTATGTTGTTATTTTTCTGGAGGAATGAATTCAACAGAACATGATCTGAAAATAGGGCATAAAAGGGAAGGAGATGGATCTGAAGAGGGCAGGGAGAGGAAGAAAAGAGAAACTCACTGACAGAGGGTTACAGATTCATTTATGGTGTTGGTAGCAAAGTGTGAAACAGAGAACAAAACAAAATCTACCCACTATTCAGCCAGAGTCTGCTTTAAAAGATTTTAGAAAGGGACTTAATTGTTTTTCCCCCAGAGTATAATTTGTGTTTTGCCTCCAGATCCTGAAAGCATTTGTGGGTGAATAGGCTTCTTCTCTTTGAAGACAATGTCTGTCTTGCTCCAGGCTCTATGTGAAGATAAGCCCTCCAGTTGGTAGGTCAGGAAGGGCTGAGAGGAACAGGGCATTTCTTCCTGCAGTCTCATCCTGGGTTGCTTCTCAGGGAAAGATGAAATTGTTTCAATATATTCAGATTGTCCAGGAGCCACTTAAATGGTCATACTTGTTTTTTGTCTTTCGAATTAGTGAAGCACATCTAGAGTTTCTCTGCTTTTATTTCTAACATGTTTGAGCAATGTATATGCTAACATGTATGAGCAATGCCCCTGAGTTGAAAGCTTTCATAGAATCATAGGATTTTAAGACTTATTCGAATCATTTAAAAATGCATGTTTGGATGGTGAAAAATGAAATGTTTTACCTCTCCTTTCTTAGTGGTTTATATTTATGAACAGCCAAAATGCTAACTTCATTAAAGAAATGAATTTCAAAGAATTCTGTGATTCCATGACAGGCTATTTGGAATGTTTATTAAATAACACAAGAATTTGTCTTGAAAAAATTTTTTTAAAACCCGGAGTATAAAGTAAGAATTGCTCCTTTAAGGAAATAGAGCTCTTTCTCTGATGCCACATCTCCCAGTGAAAGCAGAGGAATTCAGCTTATAAATAACCATCCCTTAGAAAGTCTAAAAGACCCTGAAAACCTTATGCTGGCTGGTCTTCCTTGGATATCCAGAAAACTTGAAATAGATTCACCAAAGAGTGTAAACTAATTTGTCAGATTGGGAGACTGGTTTCTAGAGTGAAAGCTTGTGCCTCACTGTATGTATGTATGTATGTATATGTGTGTGTTTGTGTGTGTGTATTTTTCCTCCCCTTTTCCTTTTTTGTGAGGTTGTCAGAAAAAGTTGTGTGGTGTGGTAATTGCATTAGCTTAAGAAGAGCCCACTAAACAATAAAACTCTGATATTGTTTAATGCTGAATGCTGTTTCCATGGAACTGAGGAAGCCGTTTTTATCGAAGAGAAGAACCAGGTACAGAGATAATAAATAAGGTTAGGGATAAATGGGGACCTCATGGATACAGAAGTGCTCAAAGTGGGGACCTCGTGGGGTCAGTATTTTGATGCATCTGTAGCAGATGACCAGAAAGAGATGAAGGACAATGAACTTTTTAGGTTTGTGGAGGACACCAAATCCACAGAACCCTCACTGGACTGAGAGTCAAACATACTCAGCAGGGAGAAAAGGAGGCAGAATTAAATGGGGAGAGAGAGAGGGAGAGACAGAGAAGGGGGTAGAGAGAGAGAGAAAAAAGGAGAGAGGCGAGAGAGACTATAGATCTCTATTGTGCCAAGTGCAAAGTTACAAATGAGGAGTAGATGTGCCAAGTGCAAAGTTACAAATGAGGAGATGCAGCACTGTGTGATAAAGCCCGGGGGTGGCTGTGTGGGCTGTGTGAAAACCTAACTCATCAGTTGGAGACTGTTGCCAAATAGGGGATCTGCTCAGTCTGAGTCTCAGAGGGCTGAGGGTCAAGTTAACCCTTTTATGTGCTGAAAGTTCTGTGTAAGTCTTTTATCATAGATTCTTTTGAAGAAAATGCTTTTCTGCAGCATTTTCTTTTTTCACTAGGTTCATGAACATCTCTGAATGTACAGCTTCATTTGCACTTGGCTCGAGTGCAACAAATACTTGGCATCATTAGTGAAGGTCAAATGGGTCTTACTGTCTGCAGGAAGCAGGTAGAATGTGACCCTGAATCCTGTGCTGGGTCGTTAAAACTATTTTGTCTCTTTTTTGTTGGTGTTGTGATCACGTGTCTTCTCCTTCCCCCCCATCCTCTCCCCTTCTTTCACAAAATATATGAAACCTACAGAAAATAACTGAAATTAACTTCATGAGCATTTTTGTACCCACCACTGTGATTTAGCATTTTAACATTTTGTTATGTTTGTGCCAGATTATTTTTTAAATACATAAAACATTACACATTCAATGGAGGACTCTGTAGCTATCTTCAAACCCTTTCCTTTCTCTCCCTCCTTCCTTCTTTTCTCCTTTCCCAGAACTAACTACTTTCTTAAAGTCTGGTGCATATTTCTTCTGATATTATATTTTCACTGTATAATATATGTTTCTTTCAAAAAGTAATATATTGCTTTTGTGGGGTATTTCTTTTTTTAAATTAAAAGTGTAAGGTTAATTATTTTTTATTTTTTAAAATAATTTTCAATGAACATGTTTTTGACTTAAATTTTAGGTAGTTAACATACAGTGCAATATTGGTTTCTGAGGGAGAACGCAGTGATTCGTTATTTATATACATAACATTACTTACATTACATACATACATAGATTATTTACATATATTACATATTTACATACACCCCGGGCTCAGGATAACCAGTGCCCTCCTTAATACCCATTATGTGAAGGTATTTCTTTTTTTTTTTTTTTTTTTTTTTTTTTTTTTTTTTTTTTTTTCAGTCTTCAAATATTTTTTATTGGAAGGCCATGCATTGCCTTCATTTATTGTATTTCAAATCACTGTACATTTACTTTTGTGAAAACACTGCCTGCATTTTCTAGTACAAAAAAACCTAAAAATTGTTTCAGGAATGTAGAGAAATATCCAACTTAAATAGCGAAAAAGTGCACCATAATTACTGCTGCACTGCAGTCATTTCTGCATTTCCCATGTTTCTTAAATAACTATCTTGTCTGATAACACACAATATAAAGAGCAATTATGAAAAACAGACATTTACATATACTTCTAAAGTCTTATTGAGAATATCCTGTTGGCATTGGATAACCAATCATAGGCGCAGCTGCAGTAGCAGGATATGCATATGCCTGTTGGTTCATACCATTGTGCATATTTGGAACGTTACTTCCATATTGCTGAGTGCTATCATAACCATTCTGGTAAGTCCCTGTTGGATTACCAGTCCTAAAACTGGTCTGTATACCAGCAGACACAAAATTACTTCCAAAGCTCCCATTGGTGTAATTTGCAGCACTGTAAACACCATTCTGAGTTTTTGCCCCAAAATCTCTCTTAAGCAGACTAGAGTAACCTCTGTCATAATTTTCCCTGTCTCTAAAAGTATTAAATCCACCCCTTTTGCCCGCAGAGTATCTGTCCCGACGGTCATCTTTCATGCCTCCTCTACCCCTGGAACGACCTGAACCTCTGTCTTCGACCAACTGAAGCAACTTGGGATTAATTGCTTGATTAGCTTCACGAAGCACAGAGATAAGGTCGCTCACTTGCTTTATGTTATTAGGTGTAAAGAAAGTGTATGCTGTGCCTGTTTTGGTACTGCGAGCAGTTCTTCCAATTCGATGAATATAATCCTCTGAGGAGTTAGGGTAGTCATAATTGATGACAAATTTCACATCTTCCACATCTAGCCCTCTGGAGGCCACATCTGTAGCAATCAGAATAGGAGCTTTTCCATGTTTGAATTCATTTAGAACCCAGTCACGCTCCTGTTGACTCTTGTCACCATGGATACCCATGGCGGGCCACCCATCTCTCCTCATTTTTCTAGTAAGCTCATCACATCTTCTTTTGGTTTCAACAAAAACAATGGTTTTATTCTCCTTCTCACTCATGATCTCTTCCATTAGACGAATAAGTTTTTCATCCTTTTCTACATCATGACATACATCCACAATCTGAAGAATGTTGTGGTTTGCACTCAGTTCTAGTGCCCCAATGTTTATATGAATGTAGTCCTTCAGAAAATCTTCAGCAAGCTGTCTTACTTCTTTTGGCCAAGTTGCACTCCACATTAGGGTTTGCCTATCAGGTCTTATTTGATCCACAATCTTCCTTATTTGGGGTTCAAAGCCCATATCAAGCATTCTATCTGCTTCATCAAGAACAAGGTAGGTAGTTCTTCTCAGATTGGTTTTCCCACACTCTAAGAAGTCAATCAGTCTTCCAGGTGTTGCAATACAAATTTCCACACCTCTCTCCAAATCACGAATCTGTGGTCCCTTGGGAGCACCACCATAGATGCAAGTGGACTTCAATCGACACGCTCTACAGTATTCAGCAGCTACTTGCTGTACCTGTTGGGCCAGTTCCCGAGTTGGTGCCAGCACCAAACAAATAGGCCCATCACCTCTCTCTAGGAATGGCTGATGATTGATGTGGACGATAGCAGGCAGCAAATAAGACAATGTTTTCCCAGATCCAGTCTGTGCTACTCCAACCATATCCAATCCACTTAGAGCAACGGGCCATCCCTGAGCCTGAATAGCAGTGGGTTCAGTAAAATTCTGTCTTGCAATTACATCCATGACATTTGCAGGGAAGTTTGCTTCATAAAAATTCAGAACTGGCTTTGGGCAGTTGTGACCTCTAACCGTAATTTCCTTACTCCTTCTGTATGTCTCCACCTCTTGTGCTGTGCGCCTAGCCAAATCAGGGTGTTCTTGATAAAAATTCTTCTCAAATTTGGGCAGCTCATCGAGATTCCACTTCTTTTTAACTAGCTTCTCCCCAGGGTTTCCAAATTTCTTTCCAGACAGGGGCCCTGCCCTACTTCCCCCAAACCGAGGTGCACCAAACCCTCGATCCCGGCCGCGGTCTCGGTCACTCAAATAACCTGACATGGCGTCAATGGTTGCGGTTGGTGGGGAACAAAGTGGAGAGAATCGGGTGCGACAAGTCGCTGCAGGTGGCTTTGGCGATGGCAAAGCCTTGCGGGGGCGGCAGCGGCGGAGGGGCAGCGATGACAGGAACCGGAGCTGCTCAACAAGAGACCGGTGGAAATGAATGATGTGAAGGTATTTCTAAAACTTTACCTAAAGGTATGCTATATACGTGATTCTGCAGACTGCTTTTGTCATTCACTATTACGTTTTGAAGCAATGTCATGTTGATATATTTAGGTTCAATTTGTTTATTTTAATGACTCCTTCTCAGTTCATTATTTAATATAGTAAAATTAGACAGTCTAGTCACCTTTTGATGGACATTTAGATTTTTACAATTTTTTATTACTTACATGCAATGCTGCAACAAAATGTCCTTGTATCACTCTTTGTGATTCCCTTGAGCATATGGCTAGGAATTTTCTACCAGTGTATCAGATGCTTGCTACCTCTGAGTGCTTCCAGTGTGGCTAGTCCAAAGTGGGCTGTCCTGTGAGTGTAAAATACATACTGGATTTGGAAGTTTTTAGTATTGAGAAAAGGAATATAAAATCTATAATTTAAAAATACCGATTATAGGTTGGAATGATACCTTGGCTATATTGGGCTCAGTAAAAGAAGGCACTAAAATGAATTTTACTTGTTTCTTTTTATTGTTAGCGTGGGTTCTAAGACATTTAAAATTATACATGGGGCTTGCATTTGTGGCTCACATACTTCTATTGGGCAGTGCTGTCCTTAGTATGTTTCTACGATTTCGGTTTTGTGTATTCTCATTTTCTTTCCCATTCCTTCTTTTTGCTCTTAATGGCACTTGGTTTACCTAGGAAGGAGCACCTTTCATTGCAGACTCAACAGTCGTCATTCTTTCTGTGATCTTTCTTCTCAAGCTCTCTCTGGCTTTTAATTTCTGTCTGTGCAAAGTGACTGCTGGGGATACTTGGGTATTTTCAGACACTCTGGATGGCTGAGGGTGTTTGATGTTTGACTCTTGGATAAGAGGGGTGTGACTTCATTATTTATAGGGTTTGGGGGTTATCACAGCCCTCCATTATGCCTTCTTGAAATTATTGGTTTGAGATTCTGCTTAAGGACACAGATTTAGCTTTAAGCTATCACACCCAAACTTATAGTATCTGTGAGTCAGCTTCTCTACCCAAGAAACTGAATAAATCTCTGAAATGCTAATCCATCTTTAAGGAGCCCAATAGTTAGAGTTTCAAGGGAGAGGTTCCCCTCCCTTTCTCCCACACGAACCCTTGCCATTATTCTCTCTAAGAAGGCAGGGATTTGAGACACTCTCAATCCTGCTTGAGACAGGGATTGGGTATGCACCATTCTTGCTGCTATCACGGCAGCCTAAAAGATGGCAGCTAAGCCAAGCTGGAAGGAGCTTCTGTTCCCTATAGTGGTGGCTCCCCCATGTGTGACACGGCTCTGCTCTCTCAGCTTCACCATTTCCAATGAGAAAATAAATTGCCTCTGTGCAGTCGCATGCAAAGTAGAGAGTACTTTTAGCTGGCTGGAGCCGGGAGGTTGATAGAGAGCCGGAGTTGCGTGCACCAATTGTTAGTGGGTAGAGCAAGGGATGATTTTTCATTGTCTGCTGAACTCTGAACACACCCTCTTGGAGTGGGTCTCAAATTTGAAAACGAATCTTCCCAGTAGCCTTTCCAACCTGCTTGATTTTAGAAGGATGGAGCTGTTGTCCAGATTTTTCAAAAATCCACAAGGTTGAGTGGCACAGCTTATATTTTAGCAGAAATATTTAACACTTTGATCTACCAAGGCTTTGTCCACACAAAGGCAGAGACTGCTGTGATTAAAGGTGGAAGTTTGTAGTTAGGCGGAGCTAGATTTGAACTGCAGCTCAGTCACTCTAGCCCTGTGGACTTGGACAAGGTACAAGGTACCCTAAGACTCATTTTCTATAGCTGGAAAATGGGGACAACAGTAGCATTTAACTTCTCTGTTACTGGAATGATGGTAACCATTATTACAACTATTATAATGCAGACCCAATTTGGATAGGTAAAGTTGCATCAAGCAAGTGGATCCTTTGGGAACCAATTGGTTGTGTGGTTGACTTGAACCAGTTGATTTCAGGCTTACTCTGAGATGTTTGCCTTCATTACATGAGTCAATTTTTCCAGAAGAGCAATTTTCAAAGGGTACCCTGCCCCACCACTAGGAATGCTATACCAGGATTTTGAGAAAACATGGTCTCCCAAAATTATATTACATTTTATATTATGATTTAAATTTGGAAAATTTTATAAAAGCAAAACTTATTTTTATTCCACACTCCTAACTGTGGTCAGAAAGTATGACCAAATCTTGCTTGGTAGGGCTGTGTGGAATATAGATTCTAAGAGTGATCTTCAAGGAGGGGTGAGATAGCTATATGTGAGATTTTTGTGATAATCACAAAACTTCTTTAGAAATGATTAATTCCCCATTTCACCTGCATTTCTGCAGTTTGGTTACCTGCTACTACATGCATGTGAGTGTCTTTAAGCATTGCAATGATTAGATCAGGATAATAAATCTGTTTCTGGCTAATTTTCTTATTGAGCTTCTTCTATAAAAATATAATTTAATTTAATCTGTTGATTGTGGTTATAAGAAAATTCTATCCAAGGCATGAAGGAGGAAAAGAGTCAGGTAGGGCTACACCATATATTTTCTAAGAGCATGATGTCACTTTAAAGGGGATAAAAATTGGTGATTGGGGGGGTGCCTGGGTGGCTCAGTGGGTTAAGCCTCTGCCTTCAGCTCAGTTCATGGATCAAGCCCTGCATCGGTCTCTGTGCTCAGCAGGGAGATTCCCTTCCTCTCTCTCTGCCTACCTCTCTGCCTACTTGTGATCTCTGTCTGTCAAATAAATGAATAAATCTTTAAAAAATTGGTGGTTGGGAAACAAAAAAAAAAAAAAAGAAAGAAAAAATCTAACTTTTTGTATGTCTACAGTAGAGTTATGTATTACATAAACAGATAAACAGCCTATCTGTGGTATTAAAATCTAATGGGGGAAGCAATTAGGGAAAAATACCTAAAATGGCTGCATAGGGGGATGATGATGGGAAAAGTCTGAGGAACACGGCCTTGCTTCATGTGGTTCATCTGGGCTGATTCTGGTTTGGTGAAGTGGTGGGCTCTCAAGGACCAAATGGTCACTCTCAGCGTTCCTCAGGAGCCCCCCCAGATGTACTCAACTCCCCCACGAGGCCTTCTGCGTGGAGGGTCCTGGATTGAAAATCCTCCAGCTTCTTTTATACTTCATAAACACATTACCTTAATGAGCCCGCTTGCAACAGCTGCCTTACCTCATTTTCTTTCTGCTCTTCAACTTGGCCTTCAAAACCTATGCCTTTTATATTTCCCCTGCTGTTGCTATTTACTTCTAAAATAAGAGCGAGAGAGAGAGTCCCACTGATGGGTGCATCTCAGTTTTGCCCCTGACCTTATGACTCTTAACTTTCAAGCAAGATATAATTAGTTGGGTGGGTGAGTTTTTGTGTTAATCCACATTATAACTGTTCTTTCCATTCACACAGTCAGCTTCACCCAGGGCTGGGCTCCCCAGGCAAAGGAGCCAGTTGCTGCCTGTGGGGCTGGAGCTGAATGTTCCTTCCCTCCCCATGGCCATGCAGACCTGAACCTGCTTTCCTTCCTTCCACCGCAGGATTTTATTTAGGTCTCTGATGTTTTTGTTCTTATCTCACTATATGCAAGTGACGCCAAAAATCACACATGGCCCTAAATCTTCATTTCTCGGGCTAAAACATTTCCATTTCCATGATTCCTGTGCTTTTGTTAACTAGCAAAATTTCAGTGATGTTTAGAAAATCTGCCATTACCAAATAAATAGAGACCATAATATAATGATGAATAAGAAGATAATGAAAGACTTCTTTTTTTGGTTTGCCAACCAAAATTGGGGTAGTAAAATTTTACTTTCCTTTGGATGTTTTCTACTTTCTTCACAAGTCGTTTTTGTCTGTGTTTTGGACTTCTGAGGTAACACAGCTTTAGCTTAATATACTGCTAATGCTGGAGAAGGTCAGCATGCAGGACATGGCACAAGGATCCTCTGAAGGTCAGGTGTTCCTGGAACTAGGCCAAGAAAGGGCAACCTTTGCAAGAGGAAGGCAAGAAGTAATCCCATGTGCGGCTTATGTCTGATTCAGGCACAACTCCTGGAGTCCTTTCATCCTCCAGGACAAGTGGATGAATGGTTCGGAACACTTTGCTAACATAGGAACAGATAGACACGACCCATGGGACAGACTTCCAGAGTCCTACACATGCCTGTGATTGGGGAGCCTCTTTAGCTGAGCCACTAGACTTCCATGTGGCTTTGTCCCAGAGAATGTGGAGAAAGATATTTCTTTGTCTAGATTTGATGTTTACTCGCATGTAAAATTTTTGCTTCCCTCTTTAGACAGAAACGTAAATGGAGGTATAAATATGTTCTCATCGTGTTAGATGCTTTTGCACGTGCTGTTTCTTCTACGTGGAATAGTCTGTTACCATTTGTGCAACTGACAAATTGATTATTTGGTGAAGTGTGTGGTTTGTTTGTTTTTAAAGATTTTGTTTATTTATTTGGCAGACAGAGATCACAAGTAGACAGAGAGGCAGGCAGAGAAAGAGGGGGAAGCAGGCTCCCCATGGAGCAGAGGTCCTAATGTGGGGCTCAATCCCAGGACACTGAGATCATGACCTGAGGTAAAGACAGAGGCTTAACCCACTTAGCCACCCAGGTGTCCCTGAAATTGGTGGTTTTAATGTACATTTTCCTAACAGTGCATATGTTTTTGGCCATTTGAATTTTCCTTTTATAGAATTGACTTTTCATCTATTTCTATTAGATTATTGTCATATTTTTCTTTACATATTATTTTTTAACCTATCCTAATAATATTTTTTCTGTTGGTTATTTATATTGCAAATGTGTTCTCTAAACTATGGTATATTAGAAAATTAATATTTAGATTAGTTATTTTAGAATAAATTATGTTAATTTGTAATTGTGACATGAGACATAATTCTGGACTATGAAATATATTTAATTTTATAAGAAAATACCACATAGGCCTTCAAAGTAGTTTTACCATTTTTTACTTTTATCAGCAACATATCAGAATTCCAGTTGCTTCACATCCTTGTCAACATGTGGTATTGTTAGTCTTTAATTTTAGATGTTTTGGTGAGTATGAAGTGGTAGCTCATTGTGATTTTAATTTGTTGAAGTTATTAAACACATTTACACATTACACATTAAACACAATTATTAAATGAATATTAAACACATTTTTATATACTTATTGGCCATTTGGATAACTTATTTTGTGATGCAGTTCAAGGATTTTTGACTGTTAGAACATCCTTGTGTACTGGAATGAACTACTTGGTCATCACCTAAGTTTTTCATATTTTTCTTTATTCACTTTGCCAATAATTTATTTACTCTTTTTAAGTCTTTGTTCAAAAGAGGGATTAACCTACAATTTTTCCTCCTTGATTATCTCCTTGTCGTGTTTTGTATCAAGGTTATATAAGCTTTGTTAAATGAGTTGAGAACCTTCATCCTTTTTTGTGCTTTGGGACATTTTGATAAGGTCGGAGTTATCTGCTTCTTGAAAGTTTGATCAAGGGCACCTGGGTGGCTCAGTCACTGAAGCATCAACTTTGGGTTCAGGTAATGATCCCAAAGCCCTGGGATGGAGCCCAGCATCAGGCTCCTTGCCCAGTGGGGAGCCTGCTTCTCCCTCTCCCTCTGCCTGCTGCTCCCCCTGCTTGTTTTTTTTCTCTCTCTCTGTAAAATATACAAATAACATCTGTAGAAAAAGAAAATTTGATCAAATTTAATTTTAGAACTGTCAGGGCTTGATGCTTTGATTGACTATGGTTCTATTTCAATATTCTCTTTCCTCTTTAGACAATTTTGGCAATTTATTTTTTTTATGTCCTCTAAGTTTTCGACTGACTAGCAAAAAGTTTTCTATAGCATTTCCTTTTGATTTGTAAACATTTACTGAATCTGTGTTTTTTTCCCCCAAAGAATTTCTAGAATTATGTTTGTATGCTTTCTTTTTTATGTTTAGTTCCTTGATCAGTTTTCCCAGAGATTTGTCTTTTCCCTTCCTTCCTTCCATCCTTCTTTTTTTTCCTCCTTCCTTCCTTCCTTTTTTCTTTTTAGAGAGGGAGAGAGAGAGAAAGAGAGAGAGAGTGTATGAGAACACATTCAGGAAGGTGTGGAAGTGGGGGAGAGGCAGAGGGAGAGGAAGAGAGAGAATCCCAAGCGGGCTTCATGCCCAGCACGGAGCCAGGCACGCTTGATCTCACAACCCTGAGATCATGACCTGAGCCGAAATCACTTAATCAGCTGAACCACCCAGGTGTCCCAGATCCTTCTATTTTTGTTGTTGTTGTTGTTGTTGTCAATTTCATCTTTTATTTATTACTATTTTATTATTTCTTATTTCTGTCCTTCTAATCTTTGATTTTACTGGTTTCTTCTCCTGTCTTCTTGTGGTGGATGCCTACTTTGTTGGCATCCTAATTCTATTTTTCTTTCTCTCTCCTTTTTTAAAAATATGCATTTAAGACTACACATTTTCCTCTAAGTACCTCTTTAGGTATATCTCACAAATTTTGATATGGAGTTTTTCTAGAATTCAATTATAAATGTTCTATACTTTGGTGACTTCTTTGTTCCATGGCTTATTTAGAACTATCTTTTATAGTTCCAAATTCATGGGTCTTTTCGGGTAAGGTAATCTTTTCTTATGAGTTCTAATCTTACTGCATTGTAGTTAGAACACATACTCTGAGTTGGTTGATTTGAATGACACAAGTATCATCCCTTGACTCTAAAATCCAAACACTTCAAAATCAGGATTAGTGAGACCAAAGAGAGTGAAAAGACCAGACAGAGTTAGTTCTTTGAATAAAACCCCACAAAGGAAGAGGAGTCCTTCTGTGAGGTTAATTCAGTTGTGAACCTGTGTTCAGGTCTCATGGGGAGTGTTGTTTGAAACACCTGGCTTCCTGGTGTGGTTCTTTAAGGATGCAGGCAATTCTGCCAACCACAATCTGAATAACTGAATACTAAATTGAGTGTTTTAGCTGAAACCCAAAGACAATTGAGTGACAGATACCATAGCAAGGGGCCAAACCATGATTCAAGTTTTCAGTGAAAATACTAAAAACTATTTTTCTGTCTCTTAAATATACATTCACATTAGGGATGAAAACAGTTGGGTTTTGGAGATTAGAGAGTATTTCTGAAGAGAATTTCTTTGTTAAGTTCTTCCTTGTGAGTATCCCCTGTCCTCACCATGGGAAGGGTGAATTAGGCCTGACTTTGCCTCAAGCCCAGAAACAGGCATGTCAGTGGACTACTCAGAGTTTCTGTGACCCAATGACAGTGGCTTTCTGTCTGGCTCCCCACTGGGTAAATCTTATAAGACTGAGAGAAGGGCTATCTTAACTACTGGTGGGTGATTTGAGGCAGTGTCTGTGTTGGGATCACCCCATGTCAGGGAGCGGGGCTTGAGTGTTTCCAAAGGGCTAGATGACTGTACGTGCATGAAGGAGCTGAATTCCATTCAGTAGGGGCTTCTGGAAGGGTCAATGTGACCCAAGTGACAGAAACTGGAGGTAGACTTCCCAGGGTTTGTGGACACAGGAAAGTGACCAACTAGACTAGAGATGGATTTACCTGGGTCAAGGACACTCTCGGTGAGAAATCAATGGGAAACTCGAATGTGTAGAAAAGTGCTTCGGAAGAGAATCAGGGTAGTATATGCCATGAGTAAGAACTATGGAACTTAGGATAGTACCAGTCAAATAACAGCTTTCCTGCTCCCCTACCCTCTTCTCGCTGTGTCTCCAGTCTTGGAAAGTCAGAAACAGCTGCTAGGAAATGAGAGAGGTGAGCAAGGATGATGGAAGTCAATTTTCCCTCTTAGGTAGCAAGCCAGTGTTAGGGAGAGAAAGAGCAGCTGTAACTTCAAATGTAGTTAAAAGTTTTGACTAAACATGGGACTAGGTATTCTAATTGCCCTTTTGAAACTCTGCCTATAGGCCCTTTTTTTCTTACAAGTCATTAGAAAAGTCGTGGAACCAGCATGAGTTTTATACAGAGGCAGAAGTACTTACTCTACTGAATAAATTTTTAAGTGATACAGAAAGACAAAATAGAAATGCTTTGTGTTTGCATTCCATGAATTGTGCTTATTCAGTATATTGCTTTTATCCAGCATAAAGTAGAATTCTTGAGTCTCTCAGAAAATTATTGCTTTTATAGTGTTGCAGTGTGAAGACACTGATGACCAAAGAGGATAATGGGGCAGTAGGTAATAGTATCAGCGTTGGCAATTCTCTTTCATGCTTATCCTTAAGGAGGCAAACTTTGGGATATCTTTTTAAGAATCTTTCTGTGTGGTGCTTGCCTTGAGTCACATGAGGACCTGCTAGGCCATGACTGGTTGTTGAAGCTACCCGATGTTCCTGAATCTTTGCCTCCAAATAGGGGCAGGGCTCTGCTTCTGGGCTCTGTGTGAGGATATAGGATCAGGGTGACCTGTAGTTATGGTAAAATACTACTGTCATCACTGAAGGGCCTTTTCCCCTATGTGCCCATATGTGTATATGGATACTTACCACATCACATTGTAATTATCTGCTTATATACTGTATTAGTCTTGTTGGTTACCATAAGAGAATAACACAGACTGAGTAGCTTAAACAACAGAATTTAATTTTCTCACAGTTTTAGAGACTCCACTGAGGCACCAAGATTGGTTTCTGGCAAAATATTTCTCTTTGGTTTGTAGATGGCCACCTTCTCACTATGTCCTTATATGGTGTTTCCTCTGTGTGCACTGAAAGCAAGAGAGCTCTGGTGTCTCCTTCTCTTCTTATAAGGACACCATGTTTTTTGGGTTAGGTCCCCACCCTTGTTACCTAATTTAACCTTAATTATTCCTTTAAAGGCCCTATCTCTGGATATAGTCATATTTGGGGTTAGTGTTTCAATATATGAGTTTTGGAGGATTCAGTCCATAATATACAGCATTCACTAGCATAAGATTGTGAGCAACTTGAAGACAGACTGTATTATTCACATTTGAATCACTAGTGTTTAGTACAATGCTTAACATGTAATAGGTGCTTAATCAATGTTTGCATATTTGCTGGTCTGATTTTCAGACACTCTGTTTTGTTCTCTATGTGGCTATCCTCTCCTCATGTCCTTGCCTTGTGTGAACCCTGCCATGGACAAGCATCTAAACCAAATGTGGTAGTCATTGCTATTGCTCACCAAATATCTCTGGCCAGTCTCTTTCTGGACATCTGTTAGGATTGCATTTATTGAGCTCCTTGTGATTGGATGGAGCCTTGGTTTAGTACAATTAGTACACAAAAATGAGTTGTGAGCAAAAGTGATAGGAGTTACTTCCAAACTGGAACATTTAATTGATGACATGAAACTCTCCAGATAAATGATGGTTCAACTGAATTGAGGCTTTTCTGCTATATCTGTCATTGTGCTTATTGTATCCTTCAAGAAATGGTAGTGGTAGTGGATATTTTAGCTTTCTGAACTGTAAAGAACATGGGATTTGTATTCATACAGATACAAGTTTTAGTTTTTGGCTGTGTAGCCTTAGGCATGTCACTAAACCTTTGAGTTTTGGTTTCCTTTGTAAAATGAGTGATTCTTATCTTACAGGCTTGCTCTGAAGACTAGGTGGCATATATCAAACACCCGGCAGTCTGGCATAGTTCAGGTCCCAGTTAGCACTAGCTTCTTTTGTTTATTAGTCCTTTTGGGAAAGCAGCATTAGAAGCTGAGTGAAGGTGATCTCTCGCAGATTGTAGAGGAGATATTCTCGAATACCTGACCCTGCAGTTTCCCCTAGAAGT
The DNA here is from genome assembly GCF_011764305.1 of Mustela putorius furo. Classification (NCBI taxonomy): domain Eukaryota; kingdom Metazoa; phylum Chordata; class Mammalia; order Carnivora; family Mustelidae; genus Mustela; species Mustela putorius. Next base: position 104,579,230 of record NW_025421987.1, on the reverse strand, counting down.
ATATTTGGAGATTCTGTAGAATCCTTTTTCATTTTCCCCCTCTATTTTAGGCAGCCCTAAACCTTATACCTGAGCCCATTAGCGAGGAGTAATATATGACAATAAGATATTTCAGTGACTTGCATTGGACATCTGTAAAAGGTGAGTTATTTCTGTTTTTTTTTTTTTTTTTAAGATTTTATTTATTTATTTGACAGAGAGAAATCACAAGTAGATGGAGAGGCAGGCAGAGAGAGAGAGAGGGAAGCAGGCTCCCCGCTGAGCAGAGAGCCCGATGCGGGGCTCCATCCCAGGACCCTGAGATCACGACCCGAGCCCAAGACAGCGGCTTAACCCACTGAGCCACCCAGGCACCCTGAGTTATTTCTGTTTTAATGGGACATTTTATCCAGAAAATTCCTGGGTATGGGGTCTTTCTTGTCCTAGATAAATTCACCTTTTCACAGTACCAGAGAGGCCCTTGTATTAGCCAGTGGTCTTTCAGTTATAAGTGGAAGCGGCCACAATCAAATTGGCTTATGCAGATAGGGGAGTTTATTGGCCCATTGAACTGAGAAGTCCAAAGGTAGCCCTGGATTAAGGTTCACTTGGATCCAGGTGACCATTAGTTGTCAGCAGAACTTTTTCAAATGCAATTTCTTAGTTTTGCTTCTTTTCTCTCTTGACTTCATTCCACCATCCCCCATAATAGACATGTTTCCCCCTTTACTCCTCTCAGATAAGGTGGTAGAGGTTCCACTCTTCCTTCCTTCCAGCACTGTGACCCTCAAGGCAAGAAACATTCTTTCTTAGTGGCTCTACCAGAAAAATCCTGGTGAAAAATCTAATTGGTCTGAGTTGTGTCACATGCCTATCCCTGAGCAAATCACAGTTGTAGATTAGGGGGTGGGTGGGAATTCTGATCAAGCAGACTATGTTTCAAGCCCATGCCTGTGCAGATGAGGGAGGGAGAAGGAGTTTCCTGTGACTGACAGTCTCTCAGGTCCCCATAGGCCATGGAAGGGGTGTCTCCAGAGGAAGAGACTGGCCAGGCAAATAAATATGGTGATTTATTATACAGAACATCTCAGTTTCCATAGACCTTGCCCTTTATTATTATTTTTTCTCTAGTGGGCTCATTTCATTAAGTGTTTTCCTCACACATAATACAGATTCTTCCACTGTTGTTTTCTACTCAGAGTTTACTGATTGTTTAATTAGAATTAAAAGACCTCTTAACCTTTTTCCAACATGTGGGTTCAAATGGTGAACACTCAGCGGATTCCTTGGGAATGTTTCTGTAAGGAAATAATGAATATGATAACATCATCTGAACTATTAGGATGATTAGTTGCTCATTTCCTAAGCATTTTCTCCAGGGTTGAAAAAGTATTTTGGGTGGTGAAGCTTCGGGCTTCACACAGGTAGTAAAGGAGACAAGCACTCCGGCTTCTGGGGAAGCCATGAAGAAAGCCAGAGAGGAGTCACTGCAGAAAACAGAAGAAAATGATGCTAATCCGAAGAAGGCAAGGGTGGAGATAGTCAGACCCGATCCAAACGATTGTGGGTGTACTGGATACAGCTGTACCTGAAGCCTCATCTTGAACATTTGGATTACACAAGCCAAGATGCCTCTCTTGCTATAGCATGTCTGAATTGTACCCATCATCCACATACAAGAGGGCCTTGACTGTGTTCACTAATGTATCTATTCTTGGAAAATTCGGGGACATTTTTAGGGTAAGCATATATCAATTGCAGGAAAAACAAACATTACTATGATGCCATTATTTCTCCTGGAAATTCTTTGCAACACAAAGAAATGAGACAACTAGGCAAAAGAGTAAATTAAGTTTATGACAAAAAAAAAAAAAAAAAAGTAGAAAACAACAGTGGAAGAATCTGTATTATGTGTGAGGAAAACACTTAATGAAATGAGCCCACTAGAGAAAAAATATGAGGCTAGGACTTTAAAGACATGCTTTTGTGCTTTGGTAACCTAGCTAGAGGGCCACTAAATATACATATCATTCTATAATGGAAACCTGGTGAGGCTTTAGTCTTGTGTTTGTTGTTATGGGTCCGATTTTGTGGTACATATTGATATTATAACTAGAGATCCAGATGTACATAAATCCTGCCCTGCCAGTCACTCCCTGTGATGGTTAATTTTGTGTGTCAGTTTGGCTGGGCAAGAGGCACCCAGCTAAAACATTATTTCTGGGTATGGACATGAGGGTGTTTCTAGATGAGATTAGCATTTGAATCTGTGGATTCAGTAAAGTACATTTCTTTCCCCAGTATGGTTGGGGATTGTCAATCCATTGATGACTCAGAATGAAATCATGGAGAAGGGAGGAATTTGCCCCTTTTGTTTCCTGCCTCACCGCTGAGTTGGGATATCTAAACTTATCTTCCTCAGTCCTTGGATTTAAACCCACTGGGCTTTAAACCCATTGACTCCCCTGGTTCTCAGGCCTTTTGCCTCAAATTGAATTACCTCACTGGCTTTTGTGATTCTCTAGCTTGTAAACAGTATATTTTGTGACTTCTCAGCTTCCATAATCATGAGCCAATTCCTCATAATCTCTGTCTTTATCTTCCTACCTACCTATTTCTCTCTCTCTCTCTCTCTCTCCAGATCTTCCCCATCGTGCTGGTTCCATCCCTCTGGAGAACCGTGAGTAATGTTATGCACTCCCCCTCCCAATTCCTCAGATAAGCACAAACAGCTGGTATTTCCCCTCCTGTTCTCTGGAAAAGGCTGGGTTAAAGCATATTGCATGAGCCTGAGACCTAAGTGGGTTTTCCTATACCTTTCAAAAATCAAAATTTTGATTGGCCACAATCAAAATTCTGGTTGGCCACATGGAGAAATGAAATGAAAGATGTATTGAGGGATGGATATAGTCAGATCTGTAGACCAGGCTGGAACTTAACTTTCTCTTCCAGCTGCGTGTGTAAGAAGGAAGAGATAAGGAAGCAATGGGGCTCCTCTGTGGCTCTGGCAAGATTTCTGGTTCCTCTGCATCAAGAAGAGGAGGATGCAGGAAAGTGAGTGCAGCCCTTTAAAATTCAGCGGACTCACCCATGGTAATTACACCCCAATCAATGTCTGCATGGTGACAAATTATGTCACCATCCCCTTCTAGGAGGGAATCAGATTTCTGAGACCCCTCACAGGCAGAATTAGATTTGATAAAGGAGAGGCATTTGAAATAATTCTTCCTAGGATTTTATTTTGTTCCATCTTTTGGCCTAATTAAAAAATCTAACAACATTGGCTTGTTGGTCATCTCAGACCATTAAATACTTAACCACAGGGGTACCTGGGTGGCTCAGTCAGTTAAGCATCTGACTTTGGATTTTAGCTTAGGTCATGATCTCAGGGGTCTTGGGATTGAGCCCCAAGTTGGGCTCTGTTCTCAGTGGGGAATCTGTGTTTCTTCTTCTCCCTCCCCACCCCTGCTTGTGCACACATGCATGCTCTTTTTCTCTAATAAAAATAAATCTTAAAAAAAAAAGTTAACTACAAAATCTACCCAGTGCTATTGTTGATTGATTAGAATATGACATATATACAAAAGACAGTGTGAGCCAGTTTAAACATTTCATCTTTACAGACATTTCTGTAATAATATGATGTGAGCATTCTTGAAAAACTTCACATTCTACAAAATCATACACTAGAAATAACAGGGATTGTAGGAAAATGGGGTGAAAAACAGACCATTCACAACTTTGTCACCGTAACACTGAAAACTAACTGCAACCCTAGTAAAAATATTAGCACAGTAAAAAAGACATGTTAAATCCCTGATAGATGAAAAATACTGCAGCAAATCTGGGCTTTACCCTAAAAAATGCTCAATGGAAGTACAGATAAGGAAGTGTTAAGGATGATGGGTTTCAGAAACAAGGGAAAATAAAGCTGGAAAGAAGCGTTCAATAGCACATCTGAGAGAGGAAGAAGTCTGCCCTGGAAAGAACATCAGATGAATGATGGGCCTCATATAAGATACCATATTTCTTCCTAGCTTGCTATATTCACTAAGAAACATGAAAATGTTGGCAAAAATTGTACATGAACTAACATGACTTCTATGTTAACATCGTTTTTCTATTTTCCAGTCTTGTATGAACTAATTTGCATTACAGAAACATGAACTGTAGATGAATATACTGTATTTTTCTGGGACACATGCTAATACATATTTCATGGTTATTTTGAGGTTCATCTCTAAAGAACATTTGTCTCATATTTGTTAAATGAGATAAACAGTGAAAACTTAAATAAATGACAAATTGTTATGCGTGTATTTGTTAATGAAATCACTTCACTTGCTTAACAGTCTTGGGAAAATTACTTAAATGCTCAGTGCCTCAGTTTCATCATCTGTAAAATGGGGATAATAATTCTACTTTATAGAGCTGTTGTAAGAGCATGTGAGAGGATATATAAAGTACTCAGAGCAACTTTGGTATAAATGAGTGTTTCTTATTAGATTATCATGCCGTCTCTGAAAAACTAACATTTAAACTGTACTTAAGCATCTTTGACCACCTACCTCTAAAGGAAAATAAACCCCTCAACCAAATATCCCTCTCGATCTTCTGAGTTCTATCGGTGGCATGTGTCATCTTTTGAGGGAAGGACCAATCCCTTTTCCTTCATCCTCCCTCCATCCTGTCATCTGCAGCTCTCAGGCTCACTTTTCCTTGCTCAAAAAGAGTGACTATCTTTCATTGTATGCACTTGTGTTTCCTCAGTTATTTAATTTAACAAATACTTACATAGTGCTTCCTGGGTACTCACTGGGCACTGTTCTAAGGACAACTATTAACTCATTTAATCTCTGTTGTAAGTATATTGTTATCTGCAATTTATAAATGATAAAGAGATGGAAGCACAGAAAGATTAGGAAACCTGCTGAAGGTGTCCAGTTTGTGAATGAGAGTGAGGGCAAGTCTGTCTGCTGCCAAGGATGGGGGTCCTAGCCTGACCCCATGCTTTGGGGTCAGTTTGGTCAGCACTGCTAATTGGTTTGAGTCACCTATCTCTGGTGTTGTTCTTGAGGTTCCTGGGTAAATGCATCTGGCTGGCTTCTATCTTCCAGAACCTTCTTCAGGGAACTCCGGGAAATGGAGTCTGACTTTGTAGGAGAGAAACAGAGACAGCCTCTGAAATGTTTCCTTTCACAAAACAATACTTACGTGGGTTAATAAAATCATTCCTAGGAAACATGCTATCTATTAAGAAGTTATAGGTATAGTCATTTAATTCATACCCTCCTTTGTATGAAAAGATGATTCCCAATCCTAGTTTTCTTTTTTTTTTCTCTTATCCTCAAAAGTTGGTTTCTTTACTTCCAAAGGAAAAATTTATTATGCATTTTCCTTCATTTAAAAAATATTTAACAACTGATTTGTGTGTTGCATGAAAGTTACACATTTCCTAAGATGCATTTGCTATTTTATTTTCTTTCATTCAAAAATGTGTCAGTAATCTTTTTGTTAACATGAAGATAAAGGATTAGTAATGCAAGATGCAGTTTTCTTGTAACCTTCTTGAAAGCAGACTATAGTTTCTTATCTGGCTCCAACATTCATTTTCCTGAATTGAAAAAAAAGCGACTTAAAATGAAATAAACCACATTTGATTCCTAAGAGCATTGCTAGCAGGGAAATGTACTGAGAGAGGCAGACTTGGTTGGATTCCAGAAAGCCCCTCTGCTCCCCAAGTGAGAGAGTTGACTAATTTTGCATTTTAAAGTATAATTTTAATGCAGGAAGGAATTGTGAATTGTCTGTCATTAATCACTAATCAGAAGATATGTATGATTTTATTCTCTGAAAATTCCAGCTCTTAGGAGAGAGAGAAAAAAAAAAAACCAACAAAACAATGAGGTGTAAATCTTCATGATTTTGGTTTAAATTTCACTTTAATTATTGAATGTCTCTTCTGATCGAGGAGCTAATATGCAAGTTACTGAGAGTGTTTGGAGGGGAAGAAGAAAAGCTCCTGCCCTGGATGGGTGGCTCCTTGACCCTTAATGGTAGAGGAGCCATATGTGGTGTAAGAAAATTCACTTGGTTTTTATTCTCATCTTAAGTGTTCAGGCACAAGTAGAGGGAATTGATAGGTCTTTTGTGCCCTTTTTATATGTGGTCTAAGTGAGATTGCCTCAACCTTCCTTGCTTCATCACACATACACCCTCAGCAAGTGTATATGTGGAGTGGGGACTCAAGCTATTTGAAATGTCACTTGAGCACAGATGGGGACTTGTTTCTTTCAGAATCTCTTCTTCCAGTGGATCATGTTGAGGAGGTTCCGGAAGCCTGTAATGACTCTTCACTCGTGCCAGCGCCAAACTGTGAATATCTAATTGACTGAAACTCGTGGTTGTAACACCACAATGTGTCCAGAGCCAGCCAGGGCATTGTTAGGTGTGTTTCCTTTAGACATTGAGTTCAGCCCAACAAACACTTGGCCTACCTTGTGCCAGACTCTGGTGAGGTGAATGAGATATGGTCCCTGGCCTCCAGGAAATACTCTTAACATATGATAAAGATTAAGATGGGGCCGAGTGCCAGAGGAAGGGCACATGGATGCACCTGAGAGTCCAGGGTAAGCTTCTAAGAGTGCTGGAGGGGGTACAAGAGGTGGCCAGGTAAGGAACTGTGAGGGAGCCCTGCAGGAAAACATAAAACATGCATGAAGCTTGGCAGAAAGCTCCACGCTTTCATCACTCAAGCCTTGAAAGAAGCTGTGGGATCTGGCAGTCAAGGCCATTGGTATGCTTTGTGAGAGCAGTTTCATGACATGACGGGGCAAAAAACAAGTTCCAGCATAAATGGGGAGCAAAGAAGTGAAAACAAATGGGCAGTCTGACCTAAGAGATGGGGAGGACTTGAGGGTAGTCTCAAGCAAGCAGGGCTGGAGAGGAACTAGGGAGAGGGCACAGAGGGAGCAGGACCTTTAGTACAGCTGGAGATGCACAAAGGGAAGGTTCCTGGTGGGGAGAGTGTTAGACCCAGTTTTGGGGAGAGGATTGGCTTTGTGCAAGAGGAAGGGCTTCTCATGTCTGGCCATCTGGTCTGATTTGTAGGTGCTGGAGGTGGACACTGAGCTGATTTACTCCAGGTTAGCTCCATCTTCTCCACTAGGGAGGGGAGGCTTTCCAGGAGAGGAGCCAGACAGGGACCCTTCTAATGGAATAGGTGAAGGAGTGCAACCAGGAAGGAGAACATTTTATCCACAAATACTTCTGTATGCAATCTTCCAAACTAATGAATCATTGAACACTACAATAAATAAATAAATAAATAAATACTAAAGAAATAGACTGTTTTAGAAAACATAACTCTAATATGAGCATTACGTTTAAATATAATTAGTAATTCTCTAATTACTATGACACATTACCTTGATTAAGTTATACATTTTAAACAATTCATTTGAAATCTCTCTTTATTAGGGTTACTTTGTAAAGTTCCCCTTATTATCCTGAAATAAAATCATAGATAAGTATGGCCCAACTATAGAATAAAAATTAGCAAAAACCAATATAACACCCTAACTGAACACAAAAGAGAAATAAAGTAAAAGCAACATAAAATTAAACATATATTTCAACATTTAAGTGCTTGGGCACTACTACACTAAAGGATGTATTAACATAGTTTGATGCTTGAACTTGAAGACAGAACTGCTACAAAAGTGACAGACTTGAACGCAGACTGATACAGAGGCATTATGTGGTAACTAAATCATTGTGAATGACACCACCATTAGTGATATACTTTTTGGAAATAAAGTCTTGAAAAATTTTCTAGCAAAATAGGGTAAGCCTTCCCTTAATTTATATTGTTGCTGTTTATGAAAATTCAGTGTATATTCAAAGTGTATAAAAATTACCTTGTGTTTATATGTAAAACGAAATTAATCTCTAAGTGCAGATAATTATAATTTTTTTTTACTTTTTCATTTACATTTTGTTTATTATTATTTGCTTAAAAAATCTACTTTATTAAGTTATGATTGGCATAGAAAAGCTGTATGTATTTAATGTTAATAATTAGATGAGTTTGGAGAAAGTATAAACCCCTAAAACCATCAGCATAATCTATGCCATAAACATATCCATTGGGGCGCCTGGGTGGCTCAGTGGGTTAAGCTGCTGCCTTCGGCTCAGGTCATGATCTCAGGGTCCTGGGATCGAGCCCCGCATCGGGCTCTCTGCTCAGCAGGGAGCCTGCTTCCTCCTCTCTCTCTGCCTGCCTCTCTGCCTACTTGTAATCTCTCTGTCAAATAAATAATAAATTAAAAAAACTTTAAACATATCCATCACCTCCAAAAGTTTTCTCTCACCATATAAATGATTTTTTCAACTGAGATGAATGTCTGGGGGAAATATTCAAAAGTCATGTGGGATGTAGAACAATTCTCTATTGATCGGACTGTTCCATGCATTGTGAGATGACTTTATTTATGCCTCCTGCCCACTAAGTGCCAGAACTATTTTAGATTAAAGGAGATTAAAGAGACTTGATAACTCAATTCAGTTATGATCTTTAATTGAATCCTGGATGGAACTCAAAACCAGCTACAAAGAACATTATTAGGATAACTGAGGACATTTAAATAACAAATTATGTAATAGATAATAGTATTAACATTACATTTCTTCATCATTAGGGTAATTACTGTTCTATTCCTGCAATTCTTCTACAGATCTGAAAGCTTTCAAGAAAAAATGTTTTTGTAGAAATGTCCTCACAAATTTTCAAAATTGCCATGTGGGGGGAGTACCATTCCCATGGAGAACTGGTGCCCTGTGTCCAGAGGGAAGGAGATGGGAGTTGGGAAAGGAGGAAGAAGTTAGAAGTGGGAGTGACATTCCTTCCCTGTGCACTGCCTCAGGGTGGATCTAGGAGGGGTACCTAGAAACACTTACAAATTTGGGTTTCCAAGAATAGTAATGACTTGTAACCTATTTATCATCTGGAACTTTAGAAGTGGCAGCCTTGCTAATATTCCCAGGCCACAGTGGCATAAGAATAGATTGCGATTGGGAGAGCATCAGAAAGTCCCCATGTGCCCAGGAAAAGCATATTAATGGTGATAAAAGGTGAAGAGCTCCTGCCAGTCAATGCTTAAGAGATTGATGAAGGTGGCTATGGCCCAGAGGCCCCCTCCATGCACCCTCCCACATCCTGAACTCGGGGGCTATCTTTGGAACTTCATAGCTAAGCTCAGTAAAAAGGGGATACAAAATGGGGGATAGGGTGGGATAGATGACAAGGGACCCGCAAAATTTAAGTTAAGCTTAAAATGTCTGAGTGGTCACTAATTTGAATTTACTTGGATGTGACTAAATTGTTTGCTGCTGTCAGATGGAAATGGGAGATCAAATTAATGGAGTTACAGAAAACCAAGTTACATTTCTTTCGGTAAATATAATTTTGTGGCTTGTAAAAACTTGAATCTGCTAAAGTAGTTAGATCAGATGTGTCCCTGGAGTAGGGTATTCACTTTCTAAATTCGATAGGATGGTTTTATTTATTTATTTTATATCAGGTTTTACAGTGCTATTGTTCGAATTCTCAGAGAAGTAGAAAGCTTGGGGCATCACTGTACATATAGAATGTAGCATCAGAGAGATGACAAGGGTGTGGGCAAAGGATTGTGCAAATGTGGAAGCATCATTTTGACAGAGACAGGGAGTTGCTGGGTTGGGGGGAGGTCATGTCTGAATTTGTGAGTATGAAAATTACCAGAAGTCTTGGGAGTCTCTTTTCCATTCTCTAGGAGATGAGGAAGACACTTTGCTCATTTAGTTGAAAAAAAAAAAAAATCAATTTGAAAAAAATCTCAGTGAGGCCTGTGGAGAATGTGTGGGCTCTTGTAAAATAAAACCCCTGCACCTTCAGCTGGCCCCCTTTGTTTAATCAGAGGATGCCACAGGAACCAGCAAGGGCAGATGGCTGAGATCCTATCGCAGCAGCCCCAGGAATTAGAACATTAATTTTAAAGGAGGATTAAAGCACAGAAGAACATTTTTAAAACATCATGCATTTTCATAAGTATCTAGGTACGCTCCCTGGCTAGATGTTTATGTGATGGGTCTTTGGAACAAAAACTGTGACAGAAGCAGGGGAGCTCTATGTGGGGGAAAATATCAATATTTGTCTTGCTAAAGTACCAGAAGGGCTTCTTCTTTTGTCTCGGTTCTGGCCCATAGGATGGAAAGAGAGCCTGGTATTATTTCAGCTTGGCTGATCATTGAGGCCTCTCTGAAGACATTGTGCCTTCCATGAGGTAGTCTTAGGGAGTCGTAGGCATGTAGGAGCAATGAAGCAGTCTACCCATTCCAGGCCAGACCTTTAAGGGATTTCACTGCCTTGCACTTTAGACATCAAGTCATCCTGGTGTTGTAGTCTTCAGACTGGTGAATGTGTACTCCTGGGGATACCTGATGACTTTCCGTGCAGCAGGGGACACAGAGAGCATTTAGATGTCCAGACTCTATGTATCTTCTTTCCTAATGTTTATCTGCCTGGGAACATACCTGACATCTGAAGATTCTCTTTCTAATTTCCTCTTACTTTAGAGACATAGGCATACCTCTTTCCTGATCATGGTGCTTTGTTTCATGATGGATAAGTTTCTGGTGGCAACAAACAAAAGACTTTTGGCTGACAAAGTGACTGGCTTGAATGACTGGGTTAAAAATCCTTTCACTACTCAGTTGGTTAATGACACTTCACTTTCATCAAAATTGATGTGTGTTTCTCGTCCCTGGCCTGCACCTTTGTTTTTACCCAGGGTAGCTTTACAGACATAATTATTATGTCTATGATAGCATTGACTGTGTCTGAAATCAAGATGTGTCTCATAGTTAATAGCATCTTATAATTCTTTCAGTTAGATCTCAGTCATGAAATTGTTATATGCTATTCATATGGCATAGATTCCTGACAATTCCAAGTAAGAAAACTTCAGAATAAAAACTTATGGAATGGTGTCCATGGCTTAGAAGAAAAATCCCAGAGACTACAGTGGAGCACTTTTATGAGAAAAATCCCGGAGACTATAGTGGAGCACTTTTATGAGAAAAATCGCTTCTCCAGTGTTCTTGATAGCACAGAAGATGAAAACAGGTAGGAAGCTGTGGTCATTAATGTCTCAGTTGAAAATTGATTCAGAAGACCTAGACTCAGACTGTGAAGATGCTGTAGGAGTACTGTTGTCAATTTATTTCATTTATATTATTCTTTTTTATGAATGCATAAAACTGATATATAATTAAAATCTGTGTTTAAAGTTAAAAGATCTCTTCCAAAAACTCTAAAAGAAATCCAAAATGATAAAAAAGCATTATATCATGGCTTAATTGGCAGGACTTTTTCTGCCTAGAGACATATTAAAAAATGTGTTCTAAAAGCAGTGATGTAGTAGGGTCAGTGAAATGTAGTATGTTTAATAATCATATATCAAGATATATGATTATTGTGTTGCTTCAAATAATTGTGTGATGATAATTGTAATGATAATGTAATTCAGAGGAAAAATGTTAGTACTTAGAACTGTAAGGGAATAGGAAATTTAAAAAACCTCTCTTTGTATATATACACAAATTTGTAGTAGTAGTTTGTACATGGTCTAACACATATCCCTGTGTTTCCCTTGAAAATTTAAACCATCCATGTGTGTTTATTGTAGCATCCTGGGATACCCCAGCACACAGTTTGGGAACCACAACTATGGGCCATATTCTTAATCTTCTTTGCTGCCTTAATGAAGTTCAGGCTTTCTGGTTTTCCTGAGGTGGTTAGGACTTTGGCAGCAGTCTTGGGCATGAAAACTTAATGAAACTGGGCAAAGAAGAAGCCAAAAATAGACCAAGGAAAACCTTGTGCTCAGTGTGAGCTTTTTACTGGGACAAATATCCATTTGTGTATCTAATTTTGAGAGACCACTAATCCTGGCTAACTGTTAAAGATTTTCACATTGCCACATGCAACATTGTTTCTTTCTTCTAATGTAGTCTGAAATTATAAACTCTTGAGGGGACAAAAATCATGTCTTCTTCAAAATTATATGGGACATCAAAAATTATAAATAATTTTATATTATGCCCAGCACAGTGCCTGGGCTTGAGAAGGTACTTAGTAAATATTTATTGACCTAAAAATCAGTAAATCAATGGAATAAAGAAAAATATATTGTATGCAATACTAAATACAATTCTTTGAACTTTCTTTGTTGAAGAAAACTACTTAGACATAGTGTGATGTTTTCTTAAGCCAGATACTCTTCTACATGAAAGGGAGTATCAAATTTGAGACTCAGATATGGTTTAAGAAGAGCACTAAGCTCTGCAGGGTGGGAATGAGGCCAGCTCACATCCCCTTCCATCATGGAGACGAACACCAGGCAATCCTGCTTCCATACCTAACATTTCTAGTTTTCAAATTCTACTTATCCTTTGCCTACAAAGAAAGAAAACAATTTTTTTTTCTTGTGAAAAGAGAATAAAACACTAATTTTTTTGGTATAAAAATCTACTTTCTATCTTGATGTAGAGTTCTTTCTTTTCTTTTCTTTTTTTTTTTTTAAATACCAAACTGCAACACTCCACCTACTTTCTTTAAAAATATAATTAAAAGTTTGCAGTTTCAGGGACTTCTGGTTGGCTCAGTCAGCTAAGCATTTGCCTTTTGTTCAGGTCATGATCCCAGGGTCCTGGGATCACGTCCCACATCAGGCTCCCTGCTCTCCCTCCACCTGCCTCTCCCCCTGTTCATGTGTCCTCTCTCTCTGACAAATAAATCAAATCTTAAAAAAAGAAAAAATAAAGTTTGCAGGTGTTATTCTTTAAGGCCATTTGAATTTCTGAGTACCTGGGATTCCCTGTGTTTTCTGTGAAACTTTGAATCTCTGTCTTGACCTTCTGCCATCTGTGTCTCCTGTCCTGGCTGCTCTACCCAGTGTTAGACCTCCTCTGCTGGCACAGCGCACCTGCTCTTGCTCTGGGTTCTGCAGTTCAAGGTGGAGAGCGGGTAGATGCAGGCACCAGAGATGAAAAATGGAGGCCTGCACAAATGCTAGAACATCAAACCACAAGGCTTCTTTAAGCCCGTAGTGAAGTAAAAATGATGAAGAGGTGTTTTTAGCAACAATTGGTGACCCTGATGATTATTTCAAAGTCAGTTATTTTGAATAGTTTAAGGTGTTAACCTTGGCCCAGCCCGGCTGCCTTTAGCCACTGAGGCTGAAGGTGTCCAAAGTGAATTACACAGAAGGCCATTTAGGCTGAGCCTCTTAGCATTCTGAATCGGATGCCATTTTTAATTTTTATTTTCTCATGGTTGCTGTGCGTGTGTTCGTGTTTGCAAAAGCAGTTTAGGCCCTGGAATTGCAAGCTGTTAGGACGGGGTTGTTTTGTTATCTCCTATCTTTGTTCCTCACCTCATTTTGAAGGATTGTTACACATTTGTAAGTACAATGGGATTATTTATTCATTGTGTCTGTCCACTCTTTTCTGTGCCACAAAAGGAGAAATCGCCTGCATGGCGACTTAAGAGCTTTCTGACCGCTCCAAAGTCATGACATTTCCTTTGCTTTTTGATGGCTGGCTTTGAAAAGCGGGGGAAGCTGGGTGACAGACTCTGTTGGCTCCAGGAGGGAGATGACTTGTCGTTGTTGTGAAAAAGCATAGTTAGTCACTTTTAAAAAGCAAATTGCGGACTTAATAGAACCACAGTCTTCTTTGGAGATTGCTACAAGGTGGATTGTCTTGATAAAACATTTGAAGCCAGAAATCCATCAAGCGTCAGTGAATACAAGCACTGACCTGAACCCAAGCACACAACATTCTCACCAAACTTCAAAGTTATTTTTTTTTAATAGAGAAAGGATAACTGTCCAGTACCTTTCATTTTGTCTTCTTTGCAATTCTTCCAGTTCCAAATCAAATGAAAGAGTATGATGATGAACTATTTCGAGTGTATCTGAAACCGTACGCACTGGTATCTGTAGGCTCAGCTTTTTGGCTTTCTGCAGAAGCTGTGAACATGCACTTGAAGCTGAGTATTTAGCAGACCCTTTCATGGCCAAGGGCAAATCTCTCTGTTAAACAGAACATATTTCTTCCTTGCATTACCCTTTCCCAAGCCCCTTGATCACTATGATGTTTCCTATCACTTCTTAGGTGATACTGAAAGAGTGACCTCAAATCATGTTGCTTTCCTTCTAGGTACTCACCTGTCTTTAAGGTAAGACCTTACCTTACCTGCCACCAAGTGAGGATAGAATTTTTAAGCATGGCAGCACTTGGCCAGATGTAGATGAGAGTAAGCAAGTAAGAGTTAATGGCTACTGGTACTTTTTCCTTCAAAGTAACAGCTATCCTAAGTAATACTAATGAATGGCTGACTGTGTTTTAACTGCCAAGCCCTCTCCCAAAACCATCATTATAGAGTCTTAGTTTTCTGCTGTTAAAGGGAGTGAGGTGCCCTTCCTACTCATGGGTTGTTGATAAGGCACAATTCAATGGGCTATGTTGAGAAAACAACAACACCACAAAGCTGAGATTTAAAAATGGGATTTTATTTGAAAAGTGAAACATGCAGAATGGTTGTGTTCTGTTGTGAGCAAAGTACTGAACAAGATGAAGGAAGACTTAGGTTTGCTGACCTTAGGTTGCTGACATAAGAAGACTTAGGTTTGCCCCTGTTTGCTGACCCTTCAGCTTAGGCCCTTGGAAAAGCTGTGATCGTAGCACTTGAAGCGAAGTCTCCTTTATTTTTTCTCCCCAGTGCCATTCACTTTCTCCAGAAAAATGAACTTTATGACCTTCGTTCTCCCCCATCTCCTAGCAAAAGCCTACAGTGCTTCTAGTACCATGAATTACTATTATTATTTTTTAAAGATTTTGCCTATTTATTTTTGAGAGTGTGCATGAGAGGGAGCACAAGCAGGGGGAGGAGTGGAGCTGGAGGGAGCAGCAGACTCCCTGCTGAGCAGGAGTCTGATTGGGGGCTCGATCCCAGGACCCCTTCGGTCATGACCTGAGCTGAAGGCAAACGCTTAACCAACTGAACCACCCTGGTGCCCCTACCATGAATTATTTTTTAAAAAATGCAAATGGTGTCACAATGCTTCTAGTACTCTTATTGTTTTTTCACTCAGTATTTTGTCTTCCAAATCTTCCCATATTGAGATATGTGTGTGTTTATTCATCTAAATTTCTGTATAGTATTTAATTATATGAATATACAAAACTCTCCTCTTGATTTGTTCAAATATATCAGGTATTCTGCCAAAGTCATCTTTTGAAGAAGTGTTCCCAGAGGACCTCCTCCATTTGGCACTGATTACCTTTACACTGGCAACACATCTGTTATCCTGAGAAATTTCCTTTGCCTATCCTGTATTGGATTTCCTCTTTCTTTTATTCCTTTGTTTTCGCAAAAACCATGTCACAGTAGCTTCCTGAAAAGTAATTCATGGAAGAGAAATTTTTTGAGAACTTGAATATCTAAAAATGCCCTATTTTGCCCTCAAGACATTATTATCTTCTATCTCTTTAGTTCTCTTTTCTCTGTATTTATACTTCTGTTGGATATATAGTTTAAGGTTGAAAATAATTTTCCTTCAGAAAAAAATTAAAACTATTGCTTCATTATTATCTGTTTTGTGTATGTTGAGTTTGAGGAGTTCTTTATAGATCCTGGATATTAGCCCTTTGTCTGTACTGTCATTTGCAAATATCTTCTCCCATTCAGGGGTTGCTTCTTTGTTTTGTTGACTGTTTCCTTTGCTGTGCAGAAGCTTTTGATCTTGATGAAGTTCTAAAAGTTAATTTTTGCTTTTGTTTCCTTTGCCTTGGGAGACAAAATCTGGGCAGAAGACATGAACAGACACTTTTTCAATGAAGACATACAAATGGCTAGCAGACACATGAAAAAATGTTCATCATCACTAGCCATCAAGGAGATTCAAATCAAAGCCACATTGAGATACCACCTTACACCAGTTAGAATTAGAATGGCCAAAATTAACAAGACAGTAAACAACATGTGTTAGAGAAGACGTGGAGAAAGGGGAACCCTCTTACACAGTTGGTGGGAATGCAAGTTGGTGCACTTTGGAAGATAGTGTGGAAATTCCTTAAGAAATTAAAAACAGAGCTTCCCTATGACCCTGCAATTGCACTACTGGGTATTTATCCCAATGATACAGATGTAGTGAAAAGAAGGGTGATCTGTACTCCAATGTTTATAGCAGCAATGGCTACGGTGGCCAAACTGTGGAAAGAACCAAGATGCCCTTCAAGGGACAAATGGATAAGGAAGATGTGGTCCATATATACTGTGGAATATTATGCCTTCATCAGAAAGGATGAATACCCAACTTTTGTATCAGTATGGATGGGACTGGAAGAGATTATGCTGAGTGAAATAAGTCAAGCAAAGAGGGTCAATTATTATATGGTTTCACTTATTTGTGGAACATAAGGAATAACACAAAGGACATGGGGAGATGGAGAGGAGAAGGGAGTTGGGGGAAATTGGAGGGGGAGATGAACCATGAGAGACTGTGGACTCTGAGGAGCTAACTGAGGGTTTTGGAGGGGCAGGGGTGGGAGGTTGGGTGAGCCTGGTGGTGGGTATTATGGAGGGCACATATTGCATGGAGCACTTTATGTGGTGCATAAACAATTCTGGAACACTGAAAGGAAATTTAAAAAATAAATAAAAATTTTAAAAAAAAAGTATTGCTTCACTGTCTTCTACTTTTAGAATGTTGTTATTTATACCTGTGAAGCTATTCTGATAATTGTTCTTTGACACCTCTTGATATTGTATTTCCTTTTTGGAAGCTTGGAGGATCTTTCAGTGTTCTGAAATTTCACGATGGTGTGTCCTTATGTGTGTTAATTTTCATCCATTGTTCTGGGCAGTTACTGGGTCCATTTAGTCCTAAAATGCATATTCTTCAGTTCTGGGAAAATTTTTGAATTGTTTCTGTAATAATTTCCTCTCAAGGTTTTATAGTTTCTCTTTTATCTTCTATCTCTTTAGTTCTCTGTTCTACTTTATGGGATAATCTTTTGACTTTATCTTTTAACCTTCAAAATGAGGTTTTTCATTTCTGCTATCTTTTTAATTTCCCGGGGTCTTAAAAAACTCCTTTTTTCATTAAAAAATGGTATCTTGTTATTAGTTCATGGATATATAGTGTCTTCTCATGTCTGTAATGATACTAATAATAGTTTAAAAAGTTTTATTCTTCCCACATGGAGTCTGTTTTCTTCAAATTGCATTTTTAGCTTCGGTCTTTCAATTAGGACTTCTTTAAACAGTTGGGGATCCTTGGCTCCTTGGTTGTACTCTTGTATTTGAGTGGAACACTAAACCTCATTGGGACTTGCTAGCTGTAGGCATCACTATAAAAAGATCAAATTGGGAAATTGTATTTAGAAACTCTCAGTGTAATATTCTTTAGATATTTTTTGTGGGACTTCCCCTTAGAAGAGCTTTTTATGTTCTTAACTGGAACATAATATATAAGACTGTTTATCAGAATTTTGGAAACTAAGTGGAGAAAATAAGCCAGGAGTCTCAACCTTCAGAATTAAAATGTTTACTTAAATCCTCCTATTTTTATAAGATACCCTTTCCCTCAACTAGGCTGGTGTCTCCCAATCCATAGACTTTTAATTTTATCTTCTCTACAAACATATTACATGGTCAAGGATGGGTACTTTCCGTTACTAACAGGGCAAGGATGGGGACTTGGGGGTCTAAATGCTTCTTAAAAAGACTTTAACCAATTTTCTTGTTTATAACTCATTGTTGCTTCTCACATCTAGTGGTACTGGTAAAGCCAATTGATAAACTTCTTGAGATTCTAGCTAGTAAATCAGGTTGCTTCTTGATGTCTTCACTCTCAGTTTAGAATTTGGCTTCTTGGGGTCTGTTAAGTAAATTCTTACTTATCTGCTTTGCAGTTTACTACTTATGCTGCTGCTGTTAATCTTTTCATTCCTTTTGTTTTTGTGGTTTCATGTCTTAGAAGTCCATTGATTGTTATTTTACTGAGATTTAAGGAGGAAACAAATACTGGTATACACATTTGATTTTCTGTCTTTAATTGGAAGCTATTTTTGCTTTATTTTTCTCTACTTTTTAAATTTTTGATTTTCACGTATTTTTGATTAATTTGGAATTTATTTTTGTGTGTAGTACAATTTTATCGTTTTTGTTTTCCAGATAAAAAGCCAAATTTTCCAGTATTTTAAAAAAAGATTTCATTGGGGCGCCTGGGTGGCTCAGTGGGTTACGCTGCTGCCTTCGGCTCGGGTCGTGATCTCAGGGTCCTGGGATCGAGTCCCGCATCGGGCTCTCTGCTCAGCAGGGAGCCTGCTTCCTCCTCTCTCTCTCTGCCTGCCTCTCTGCCTACTTGTCTCTCTCTGTCAAGTAAATAAATAAAATCTTTAAAAAAAAAAAAAAGATTTCATTTATTTATTTGTCAGAGAGAGAATAGAAAAGGGGAGTGGCAGGCAGAGGGAGAAGTAGGCTCCCCACTGAGCAAGGGCGTACTCAATACAGGCCTCGATCCCAGGACCTTGGATCACGACCTGCACAGAAAACAGACAATCAACTGAGCCACCCAGATGTCCCTTTCCCAGCATTTTTAACTGAATATTTTATCCTTTCTCTCTCATTATGTGAGCCAATCTGTCATATACTGTATTTCTGGGCTTCCTATTTTGTTTATTAATCTCTATCTTTTCACTAGTACCAACTGTTTTAATTACTATAAAGTTTATGATATCTTGGTATCTGCCAGAGTCACACTACCCTTGCTCTTCTTCAGAATTATATTGTCTCTTTTCAGAACTTTTCTTTTCTTATATGCACTTCAGAATCAATTTGCTAAGTTCCACTCGGTTACTGGGATTAGAATCACATTGATTTTATTGGATAAAATTATATCTTCATTCAGTTTCTTATCCATGAACAAGGTATATCTTATTTATCCAAGACTTCTTTTATTTTTTTCATAATATTTTATAATTGTTTCTTTTTTAAAATTTTTTATAAACATATATATTTTTAATTTAATTTTATTATTATTTTTTAAATTTTTTATTTTTTATAAACATATATTTTTATCCCCAGGGGTGCAGGTCTGTGAATTGCCAGGTTTACACACTTCATAGCACTCACCAAAGCACATACCCTCTCCAATGTCCATAACCCCACCCCCCTTCTCCCAACCCCCCTCCCCCCAGCAACCCTCAGTTTGTTTTGTGAGATTAAGAGTCACTTATGGTTTGTCTCCCTCCCAATCCCATTTTGTTTCATTTATTCTTCTCCTACCCGCTATAATTGTTTCTTAAAATCCTTTGTTAGATTTATTCCCAGTTCCCTTAAAATTTTTGCTGCTATTGTGAATTGCAAATATATATATACCCCACTGTATTTAAAAGTTGTAATTGGTTGCTGGTTATTTTATTACTAGGAATGTTACTAATTTTGGTATATTGATTTTATAGCCAGTAAAACTCCTTTGTTGTTTTAATATTTGGTTTGTAGATTATCCTACAGCAGGTATCTTTATTGTATTTCTGACTTTAATGACAGTCTTTCCAAATTTCTATCATCATGTGTTATGTTTTCTCTAGGTTTTTGGTGGGAACTTTTTTCTTATTATAATAAGAAAATTCCCTTCTATTCATAGTTCATTCCAGAGAACTTAACAAGTCACAAATGAATGTTTAATTTTGATAAATGACTTGTCAGCACCTACTGAGTCCCCCCACTTTACTTATTAATGGTAGTTACATCTTAATAGATTTTCAGATGTTGAACTTTCTTTGCATATTGGGGTAAGCCCCAAATGATTATGATGTCATTAAGAAAACATGCTATTGAGTTTAATTTGCTAATGTTTTAGGACTCTTTCATCTATATTAATAATTATGTAAGATTATTCTATAATTATTGTTTATTGCACTATACTACCCTAATGTTGTTATCAAATTTGTTATAAACTTAGTAAAATAAGTTTGTGGCTTTCCTTTCTTCCCTCCTTGAAACATTTTATGTAAGAAAGTTTCCTTTCCTTGAAGTTTTGGTAGAAATGGTTTCTAAACCAAAATGAAACCTTGTGGCTTTTATAGGCCAAAATTTTTGAGCTGATTCCATTTCTAGTTTCCAGTTTCTGGCAAGACTCTGAAAGGACTGCTTTGTGATGTACTGAGGCTGGTTAACCATCTGAGTTGACTAAACTTACTAGAATAGGTCTGTAGCCAGGCACTAAGGGGAAGATGTTCTTTAACCAGCAGTCCTGGAGGTTGTCATGCAGATCTTTTTCAAGTACGTTGGCCTTTTTTTTTACGTTTATTTATTTGACAGAGAGCTAGAGAGATAGCACAAGCAGGCAGAGGGAGAGGGAGAAGCAAGCTCTTTGCTGAGTGGGGAGACTGACATGGGGCTCGATCCCAGGACTTTGGGATCATGACCTAAGCCAAAGGCAGCTGCTTAACCAACTGAGCCACCCAGATGCTCCAGTATGTTGTCTTTAATGTACTAAAAACCAAATATTACCATAGAAAATAGGAGAAAGATACTAGTAAATGTCAGCGAATTACAATGAACCCCAGATTATGCTGTTTGTTCTCTAATTTAAATGTGCATTATTAAAAAAATAACATCATGTATCATCTGGACATCTGTAGTTCCACAACCTTTAAGGTAATAAATGGAACACTCTCCAATGTCCTTTACAGTCTTGGGATAAGATTATTTGGTTGTCTTGCAAACAAAGTTGATTCCAGAGCTGTGATTATGCAAGGACATAGCAATGGGTCAGAGGGTTGTTTTTGGAAATAGTCTCAAGAGAAGCTACGTTTTCCTGGGATCACTTATTTTTTTATTTGCAAAGTAAAATTTAAAACATTTTAAAGAACCTTCATTTTTAATCATTTGGCTTCTTGTGTTTAAGTAAAATTTTCACTTGAAATGAATACAGGCCTATCTCAGTAATTACTTTCCAAATCTTAAAGAACTTAGATAAGCTTCCTTCTTAAATTCAATTCTCTTTTGAAGAGAAACAAGTAATGACTTTCAAAGTACTTAATGTAATATAAAGGAGTGGCAATGGGACACAAATTTCCTTTAATATAGCCTCTTATTTTAGAAACATAGGTACAGATGTGATTGAAGGAAAGTCTTTTAAAGTATATCAGTTGTCTTATCTCAAAACAAGGGTATGCACTGAAAATTGGGTCATAAAAACACAAACTTTATCTCCTGTTGTTAATTCAGTATGCCAAAAACACCTGCTGGAGGAAGGGCATCCTTTCAAGTCCCATTAGTTAATTGCCACAGAAAGCTGGATTTTTGTCTTCGTTTGTCATTTTAGCCCAGGGAGAACTAATTCTTATAAGCAAATAAGTTAATTCTTAGTCTTTTTTTTTCTTACTACTCTGAATATAAAGTGATGTGGTTGGGTTTCTTGGACCTTGTTTCAGAAGAAAAGGAAGAATCTGACCTTCTGTGAAATAGACACTAGAGTAGCAAAGTGGGGGCAATGGCACTTTGCTAACAGCTGGGCTTTATTCCCAAACCCCAGTATGGATTGCCAGTTCCCATGCAGGAACGAGGCATAAGTGACCTCAGCTGAAAGCCCTCTAATGACATCTTTCTGTTCAAGTAAACGAATGTTTCCATTTTGATGGGCTCATTCATTAAATCTCATGCTGAATGAAAGGGAACAGGAGGTATTTGCATAGTTCACTGCAGAGGATCCTGTGTTCTCCTTTGGACCAAGTTAGCTTTTGCAGCTAATGTTAGTGTAATCTGTGTCCGTGCTCTTTTGTGTTCTACCCTAGGCATATAACCCTGAATCCTTAGCATTAAGTATGACTTTAAAATTTGATTGTCTTGTTAGTGTGTCAATTACTTAGCTCTTTCTCCAACGTCTGGAAATTTTTCCCTTTTCAGCTGTGTATATGTGTGTACACCTCGGTGTGTGCATGTCTGTGTGTGTGTGTGTGTGTGTGTGTGTATGTGCGTGTGTGTGAGAGAGAGAGAAAGAAGGTCATAGCATCATTTTGTGATAGGGTTTGGAAATGGGATGTAAAGAAGGATCTCGTATTAGGAGTTCTAGAGTTGGGTGCTAGGGCACTGATATAACTAAGGCAGTAATTACTGAAGACATTCTATGGCTTGTCCATCATGGGTGCTGTACATCAGAGCAGTTCTACAAAATTCAGCTCAGTGCTGTGCCTTTGGAGAACAAGCCCTAATCCTCATTTTTTAATAGTATGAGTACAGTGCTTGTACCTAGTAGGTAATCAATGACTTTTTGGCTATTAGTTGATTGGCTCTGTATTAAAGAGACTCCAATACAAATGTAAACACTCTAGCTCTCTGAATCTTAGCATAGGTCACAGGGAGAGGTTCTGCCCCATGTTTTTGTCTTGGGAGGTGAGTGGCTAGGCAGCACCACAGGACGCTGCATGGGGATGAAATGATAATTATTATTCTGATGCTGTAAGATGTGTCTACCTGCTTAAGAAGTTGCTTTTCCCTTTTTTTTTTTTTTTTTGGTTTGTTTTTGTTTTTTGAGATGCTCCACAGTGGTGCCAAAACAACCATCCTTAAAGGAACAAATTCTGTCAGTCTTGCACTTTTGGGGTTTTTATTATTCCAATGTACTCATTTTCCCCCAGTCCTTAGTGGATTGCACAGTGTTTAATGAAATTAACAGAGGCTTTAGCTTGTTGGAGCCACAGCCCTAGCAGCAGAGAAAGGAGAATGAGTCTACCTAGGATAGAGGAGTTGTTTTAAATTTAATTTTCTAGTGTCTAGTTGCTATGGCTGGTCTGGTAAATGGATGAACAGTGAATAAAGAGAATGAACAGATAAATCAATATTAATGTTTTCCTTTCTGTGCCTCAGAATCAATCATAAGACCATGGCTGGGTCCCAATTTTTGGCACCAATCAAAATGACAACCTTGGATGCTGGGACCATTCCTTGATGCATTTGTTTTTGGAGGACAAAGATAAACTATGGAAAGATGGAATGGTGTATTTTTCCACCAGAGACATTGTTTGTGTCGTTCTTGTCTTTTCTTCTTTTAAAGAGGCCAACGAGGCCCTTTGGTCCAGGGCTGTGTGCTAATGTTCCTGGAGTCACCAGTGTGCTGCTCAGAGCACAGACCAACACAGCATTTCCTTTCCCGGGAGTTTCCAAAGGCTCTTTCAACATCATCATCTTAGCTTTCCCCACAAAATGCCCTACCTGGAAACTTTATAAATCTGGTAGCAAGTTAAGTGGAGAGCACTGTTAGAAGAATGGCTGCATAATATACAAGGCCCAGTGCAAAATGGAAACCTGGGGCTCCTTGTTAAAATTACGAATTTCAGGACAGTGACCACAGAGCATTAAATCAAGTGCAGGGTGCCTTCTAAGTGGGGGTCCCTGTGAGGCTACACAGGTCACATGCCCATGAAGTCAACTTTGAATGTCAGGGTGTTCGCCTTCTCAAAAGGATGCTTTAGAGATACAGCTTCTCTGAGGCAGGGGCAGTCAGAAAGACCTTTTCCATGCTCTTCCCCCCGCTCCCCATTTTATCTGATCTGGTGGTACTGTGTCTCCCCACCTGGACTCCGGGGTTCCTACCCTTAGCCCCAGTCCCATCTCTTTCTACCTGCTCCTTCCCCCCACTGGCAGGTCTAGTTCTTCTTGCTCCTAAGACTGTGTCATTATTAGCAAAAAGGTTCAGAAGTATCTCTGCCAACTGTTACTCTCTTTTCTTCTCTCCACATCTGTCATTTAGCTGCAACTTCAAATGCGCAGAGTTCTACCACTTTCCTCTACCTCTACTCCTTTCACTCTGGTCCAAGCTGCCAGAACCTCTTGCTTGTACCATTGTGGTACCGTAGTATCTGAGCTGCTCTCTGTGCTTCAGCTCCCCTCTGCTCTTCCTTTCAGTCTATGCTCTAATAGGAAAACATGTCTCTCCTCTCCTCAAATCCCATGAGTGATTCCCATCTCACCCAGGGCTGCCTTGCCTCCTAATCCTCTATTACACATCCATCCTAGTCTCCTTGCTTTTCCTTGAACATGCCAGGCATATTTGCACGAGGGGCTTTGTGCTTCTTGTCTCCTCCATGTGGAAAGTTCTTTCTCCAGACATGCACATGGCTCCCAACCTCTGAAGCTTTATATAACTCCTCTGCTTGGTGCTGTACACTTCCAGAACCCTATACCTCCTAATTTTGCTTCATATTTCATTTTGTCCTTAGCACTTGTCACCATCTGCCACGTGATATGTTTTACTCATGTGTATACCTATTACCTGAATTCCCATACTAGAAAAACTTCATGAAGGCAGGGATTTTTTGCCTGTTTCCCTCTGTTCTCTCATTACCTAGGACAGTGCCTGGCACATAGCAGGTGCTTACTTAATGTTGGGAAGAGGATAACCCTCTGCCAGAAATTTTTGGGTGTTTTTTGCTATATTTCAAAGATGTCTGGCCTTGGCCTGCTTTAACCAGTGGGATGTCACTTCCTGAATATACATACTTGCTTCTCATTCATTTATTCAGAAATGTACTAGGAGCTGTGGATACAGGATGGAAAAGAGAGAGACTGGTCCTGGCCTTTACAGTGCTAGTATTTACAGTGCTAGTGAGAGTGAAGCAAAACGAAGAACAAAAAACAAACGATAATACTTCAGATGATTGTGAGAAGGGTTGTGGTGGTTGGGAGAATAGAAGTTTTAGGTGTGGTGGCCTGAGAGGTCCTCTCTGAGGAGGTGACATTTCTGATGTGACCTGGATGATGAGAAGTCAGAATATGAGAGTCTACTGGAAGAACTTTCCAAGCCATAAAAACAAGGTATGGCAAGGAACAGAAAGGAGACATTGCAGCTGAAGTGTGGAAAAAGAGGTAGCAATGAGGTCGGGGAGATGGGATGATAGGGGCAACTTGTAAGCCAGGTGAGCAGCTGGGATTTTCATTTATGCTCTTGAGTCAAGGGTAAACAGATAACTCTGTACTGGCTCTCAGGCTTCAAATGCCTCAGATACTGATGCTTGTGGGTGCCCTGTCCCTTGGAGCTCAGACCATGGGCTTTGGAATCAGGCAGACTGGGGTCCAAATTCAATTTTACCAATTACCAAGGACATGACTTTGGGTTTTGTTTCCTGAGCTCCACTCACTCACCAAGCATCTACTGTTATTTCTTCTTACTGCTCTACTGAAGCATACTTTTGGGAAAAGTGATGTTTCAGCATTTGTTCTGAATCTGGACATTATTTGCTGGACAAGGGGTTAACCCTGTGGTTTCTGGATCTAAGGAGATCAGGGGAAATCTTGGGAAAGGGTGTGAGGCAGTGGCTTGTTACTAACCATGCAGGTATATTTTAATGGTGCAGTATTTTAACTGAGTATTATCAGAGACCAAGCCCAGTAAAGAGGGTACAAACTTGTAAATCACCCCTTTCTACTTGGGACTTATAGTTTGGGAGTTGGAGAGGGAAATGACATACACTGTCTTACTTAATTTGTCTACAGTCTCAGTTTGGAAGCAGCACAAAGTGAAGGTAAGGGTATAGGCTCCAAACAGCTCTCTGTGTTAAAATCCAGGCTGGGTCACCTATTTAGATATGTGAGTTTGGGCAAGTTATTTATCGTCTCTATGCCTCAGCCAGCCTCTTCTGTAAAAAGGAGATAATAATTACCTGGAGATGGTACCAGCTTCCTAGGGTGGTTGTGAGAATTGAATGTGTTTATATAGACAACATACTTACAACAGTGCCTTAGGTACATCACACTATCCCCATGTACAGATGAGAAGACTGAGGTATGGCAATTAATGAACCTTCTTAAAGCTCACACTGATAGAAGTGGAGAAGCTGGAACTGGAACCTAGGTCCTTCGTTTTAACACTGTGTTCTTTCTATTCCAAAGTAATTGTTCCTAAAGAGGCCACTGATGAAAATGCTATGTGGATATCTATTTGGAATAATAGTCCTTAACTCAAAACTATGTTAAGATTAAGTTTTAAAAATACTTAAAAATTTTATTATAAAAAAACTATAACCCCATCAAAGAAAATAGAGAAAGTAGAGAAATTGAGAAAGTACTTCAGTAGGTCAGTTTTCCAGGTGGGTGAGATGAGGCCTGAGAAACAGCAGGATGACCAGAAATGCTGCTGTGATAGGGGCAGACTCTGTTACCTGGAGCCAACTGCCTTATTTGGGAATGTCTCCAGCATGGGTGAACATCCAAGGCAAAGCTGCTGCCTAGACTCTAAAGAAGTTCCATTCTTAACAGTTATCGCCACTGGAAGAAGAGCAGGTGTCCTGGGTCACTGATGTGAGGGGGTGTGAGTGGTAGGAGTTCAGACATCTGATCCCATTCCAGAAGATTCTCAATGCCCATTGTCAAGTTAAGAGTTCCAGGGCCGAGTGGAATGGTGGTCAAGACATGAGTAAACTATTTCCAGACTTATTTTATAATGGATTAAAAAAATACCCAGAAACACCCCAAGCATTTGGATTCTGCAGAACATACTTTTCCCAAAAGTATGCTTCAGTAGAGCAGTAAGAAGAAAATATATTCTTTTAAGAAGATGTTAGGAGATAATGAGCCAGAGGCCTGGGTTGTAAAAAAAAAAAAATGCTTTCTAAGATGCTGACTTAGGTACCCAGAATGGGACTGAAGAATTCACCTGAAAGCAAGAGAAATGGTAATCAAACAAGGACACAAATGAAATGAATAGCCCCCTTACTTGTGCACATGTTTGTGGGCCTGTGTGGCACACTATGAATACTTTGTACCAACATCTATGTTCCTCTTATCAACTAAGGATGTCACTTTTGTGAGGACTGGTCTGTAGCATGTGTGGTGGACTTTTTTTTTTCTTCTCTTGACATCCATTACCTTTTTCTGTTTATAGTTGCCTCTTTTTCCTTTTTGGGGAATCTCACTTCCCCACTCTCAGTCCTTGTAGCTTGATCGAGGCTGACACTTCTCTGAATCTAGGCGTGGTGCCATGACACGTAAGCATCAGATCCACAAGTAGCTCAGACCACAGCAATTGGTCCTGGAGAACCAATGAGAAACAATGATGCTCTTACTGACAGTGTGGGGATAAAGCATTCTCTATCCACACATATGCAGGGGCTGTTTCTGGGTTTTCTATGTTATTCTATCAATCACTTTTTTGATCCCTGTGCCAACACTGCCTGATTTTCAGTATTGTAGTTTATGAGATGTCATGATATTTGATAGCACAATTTCCCCAAGTTTATTCTTTAGGAGTGTCTTGGGACATTGTACTCATTATTATAAATTTAAGCAATTCAAGGGTCCATCAATGGATGAATGAATAAAGAAGATGAATACATACACACTCACACACACACATACACACACACACACACACACACACACACACACAGGAATATTATGTAACCATAAAAAAGGATGAGATCTTGCCATTTGTGATGACGTGGATGGATCTAGAGAGTATAATGCTAAGTGAAATAAGTAAGACAGAGAAAGATAAATACCATCTGATTTCACCTATCTATGGAATCTAGAAATACCAAGATGAATGAACAAATAAAAAGCAAAAACAGACCCATAAATACAGAGAAACTATGGTTACTAGAGAAGTGCGGGTGGGGAGGGAGAATGGGCAAAATGGGTGAAACATAGTGGGAGATACTTCCAGTTATGGAAAGAATAAGTCACAGGACTAAAAGGTACAGCATAGAGAATATAGTCAATAGGACTATAAAATGTTGTATGGTAACAGGTGGCAGCTACACTTGTGATGACCATAGCAAAACATATAGAGATGTTGAATCACTATGTTATGTACCTCAAACTAATATAAGATTGAGTATAAAATAAAAACTCAGATAAAAACTATTTGAAAAGAGTAAAAATTAAAAAAAATTCCAAACCTGATTTGAATTTGGAGTGAGTCCATAAATCTTTTTGGAGTTAATTAACATTAAGATTTTGAGCTTTCTTAAATGCAAACATGGTGTATCTCTCAATCTTTTTCCTAGCTTGTTTTAATGACTTTCAGTCAAGTTTTGTACGCTTCTCCTTCAAGTATTTACATATATTTGATTAGACTTATTCTTATTTTATATTATTTGTTACTATTATAAATTGTTTTTTTGAATTACATTTTCTAATTTCTTGTGGTAGTATATTGAAATACAACTGATTTTCATATATTGATCTTAAAAGTCAAGCTCCCTTAAGAAATTCACCTACTAATTCTAAAACTGAATTCTCCACCTTCTTATCATTATTGCCCCCACCCCAATGAAATAGAAAACAAAAAACAATAGAGCAAATCAACGAAACTAGGAGCTGGTTCTTTGAAAGAATTAATAAAATTGATAAACCCCTGGCCAGACTTATCAAAAAGAAAAGAGAAAGGACCCAAATAAATAAAATCATGAATGAAAGAGGAGAGATCACAACTAACACCAAAGAAATACAAACAGTTATCAGAACATACTATGAGCAACTCTACGCCAACAAATTTGACAATCTGGAAGAAATGGATGCATTCCTAGAAACATATAAACTACCACAACTGAAACAGGAAGAAATAGAAAGCCTGAAGAGACCCATAACCAGTAAGGAGATTGAAACAGTCATTAAAAATCTCCAAACAAAAGCCCAGGGCCAGACGGCTTCCTGGGGGAATTCTACCAAACATTTAAAGAAGAACTAATTCCTATTCTCCTGAAACTGTTCCAAAAAATAGAAATGGAAGGAAAACTTCCAAACTCATTTTATGAGGCCAGCATCACCTTGATCCCCAAACCAGACAAGGATCCCATCAAAAAAGAGAGCTATAGACCAATATCCTTGATGAACACAGATGTGAAAATTCTCACCAAAATACTAGCCAATAGGATTCAACAGTACATTAAAAGGATTATTCACCACGATCATAAAAGGATTATTCCAGGTCTGCAAGGTTGGTTCAACATCTGCAAATCAGTCAGTGTGAGACAACACATCAATAAAAGAAAGAACAAGAACCATATGATACTCTCAATAGATGCTGAAAAAGCATTTGACAAAGTACAGCATCCCTTCCTGATCAAAACTCTTCAAAGTGTAGGGATAGAGGGCACATACCTCAATATCATCAAAGCCATCTATGAAAAACCCACCGCAAATATCATTCTCAATGGAGAAAAACTGAAAACTTTTCCGCTAAGGTCAGGAAAATGGCAGGGATGTCCATTATCACCACTGCTATTCAAAATAGTACTAGAAGTCCTAGCCTCAGAAATCAGACAACAAAAGGAAATTAAAGGCATCCAAATCGGCAAAGAAGTCATTGATTTCTGCTCTGATCTTTATGATTTCTCTTCTCCTGCTGGGCTTAGGGTTTCTTTCTTGTTCTTTCTCCAGCTCCTTTAGGTTTAGGGTTAGGTTGTGTACCTGAGACCTTTCTTATTTCTTGAGAAAGGCTTGTACCACTATATATTTTCCTCTCAGGACTGCCTTTATTGTGTCCCACCGATTTTGAACCGTTGTATTTTCATTATCATTTGTTTCCATGATTTTTTTCAATTCTTCTTTAATTTCCCGGTTGACCCATTCATTCTTTAGAAGGATGCTGTTTAGTCTCCATGTATTTGGGTTCTTTCCAAACTTCCTCTTGTGATTGAGTTCTAGCTTCAGAGCATTGTGGTCTGAAAACATGCAGGGAATGATCCCAATCTTTTGATACTGGTTGAGTCCTGATTTAGGACCGAGGATGTGATCTATTCTGGAGAATATTCCATGTGCACTAGAGAAGAATATGTATTCTGTTGCTTTGGGATAAAATGTTCTGAATATATCTGTGATGTCCATCTGGTCCAGGGTGTCATTTAAGGCCTTTATTTCCTTGCTGATTTTTTGCTTGGATGATCTGTCCATTTCCGTGAGAGGAGTGTTAAAGTCCCCTACTATTATTGTATTATTGTTGATGTGTTTCTTTGATTTTGTTATTAATTGGTTTATATAGTTGGCTGCTCCCACGTTGGGGGCATAGATATTTAAAATTGTTAGATATTCTTGTTGTACAGACCCTTTGAGTATGATATAATGTCCTTCCTCATCTCTTATTATAGTCTTTGGCTTAAAATCTAATTGATCTGATAGAAGGATTGCCACTCCTGCTTTCTTCTGATGTCCATTAGCATGGTAAATTCTTTTCCACCCCCTCACTTTAAATCTGGAGGTGTCTTCGGGCTTAAAATGAGTTTCTTGGAGGCAACATATAGATGGGTTTTGTTTTTTTATCCATTCTGATACCCTGTGTCTTTTGATTGGGGCATTTAGCCCATTAATATTCAGGGTAACTATTGAGAGATATGAATTTAGTGCCATTGTATTGCCTGTAAGGTGACTGTTACTGTATATTGTCTCTGTTCCTTTCTGATCTACCACTTGTAGGCTCTCTCTTTGCTTAGAGGACCCCTTTCAATATTTTCTGTAGAGCTGGTTTGGTGTTTGCAAATTCTTTCAGTTTTTGTTTGTCCTGGAAGCTTTTAATCTCTCCTTCTATTTTCAATGATAGCCTAGCTGGATATAGTATTCTTGGCTGCATGTTTTTCTCGTTTAGTGCTCTGAAAATATCATGCCAGCTCTTTCTGGCCTGCCAGGTCTCTGTGGATAAGTCAGCTGCCAATCTATTATTTTTACCATTGTATGTTACAGACTTCTTTTCCCAGGCTGCTTTCAGGATTTTCTCTTTGTCACTGAGACTTGTAAATTTTACTATTAGGTGACGGGGTGTGGGCCTATTCTTATTGATTTTGAGGGGTGTTCTCTGAACCTCCTGAATTTTGATGCTTGTTCCTTTTGCCATATTGGGGAAATTCTCCCCAATAATTCTCTTCAGTATACCTTCTGCTCCCCTCTCTCTTTCTTCTTCTTCTGGAATCCCAATTATTCTAATGTTGTTTTGTCTTATGGTGTCACTTATCTCTGGAATTCTCCCCTCGTGGTCCAGTAGCTGTTTGTCCCTCTTTTGCTCAGCTTCTTTATTCTCTGTCATTTGGTCTTCTATATCGTCAATTCTTAATTCTGCCTCATTTATCCTAGCAGTGAGAGCCTCCATTTTTGATTGCACCTCATTAATAGCTTTTTTGATTTCAACTTGGTTAGATTTTAGTTCTTTTATTTCTCCAGAAAGGGCTTTTATATCTCTGGAGAGGGGTTTCTCTAATACCTTCCATGCCTTTTTCAAGCCCAGCTAGAACCTTGAGAATTGTTATTCTGAACTCTAGATCTGACATATTAACAATGTCTGTATTGATTAGGTCCCTAGCATTCAGTACTGCCTCTTGTTCTTATTTTTGTGGTGAATTTTTCTGCCTTGTCATTTTGTCCAGATAAGAGTATATGAAGGAGCAAGTAAAATACTGAAAGAGTGGCAAGAACCCTAGGAAAATATGCTTTAACCAAATAAGAAGAGATCCCAAATTGTGAGGGGGGAGAAAGGGGATAAAAAGAGGTTCAAAAAGAAAGAAAGAAAAAATAGAAAAAAAAAAAGAAACAAAAAGAATTAAAAAAGAAAACAAAGAAAAATATAAAAAAGAAAAAAAATATATATTAGATAAACTAGTTAGAAAACGTTAAAAAAGAAAAGGGTAAAAGTTAAAAAAAATGTTTTAGCAGAAGAAGAGAAAAAAAATGAAAAAGTAAAAAATTAAATTAACTGCAAGACTAAAAAAATCACAGGGAGAAAGTCATGAGTTCCGTGCTTTGCTCTCTCCTCCTCTGGAATTCTGCTGCTCTCCTTGGTATTGAAACCGCACTCCTTGGTAGGTGAACTTGGTCTTGGCTGGATTTCTTGTTGATCTTCTGGGGGAGGGGCCTGGTGTAGTGATTCTCAAGTGTCTTTGCCCCAGGCGGAATTGCACCGCCCTTACCAGGGGCCGGGCTCGGGTTTGCTTTCAGCAGCTTTTGTTCCCTGAGTGCTTTCCGTACAGCTCCAGAGGACGGAAATACAAATGGCGGCCTCCTGGTCTCTGGCTGGAGTAGCCGAGAGCCCGGGGCCCCACTCCTCAGTGTGCCCTCAGAGAACAGCGCCCATTAACTCCCGTCTGCCTGACCTCCGGCCACGCTCTGAGCCCACCGAGCCTGCGACCAGTTCAAGTTAACCCCAAGCTGTGATCTTACTGTCGGCTCTGTCTCTGTAGTCGGTTTTCCTGTTCCAATACCCGCAAGCTCTGCGACACTCAGACACCCCCGATCCTTCTGTGACCCTGCTGGACCTGAGGCCACACTGACCCCGCGTGGGCTTCGCCCTGGTTTAGCCTCTGGAGTGATGTCCCTCAGCGGAACAGACTTTTAAAAGTCCTGATTTTGTGCTCCGTTGCTCCGCCGCTTGCCGGAAGCCGGCCCCTCCCCCCAGGGTCTATCTTCCCGTCACTTTGGCTTCACTTCTCATCCGGTCCTACCTTTCAGAAAGTGGTTGTTTTTCTGTTTCCAGAATTGCTGTTCTTCTCTTCGATCTGCTGATGGATTTGCAGGTGTTTGCAATCTTTAGATAAGCTATCTAGCTGATCTCCTGCTAGCTGATGTAGTCTCAGCCTGCTACTTCTCCGCCATCTTGACTCCTCCCCCCATTTTCTGTCTTTTGTAGGTGGCCTGTTTTTCTGATCTTTGAATGCCTTTAAGATCTTCTTCTTGTCTTTGGTGGCCCAAGTTTCACCATTATGTTTCAGCGGATTTATTTTTATTTATCCTGCTTAGTATATGATATGCTTCCTAATTATAAAGGATAATTAGGAATTATGCTCAGCTATTTTCTCTTCAATATTTCTTTCCCCCTATTCTCTCTATTCTTTTATTTTGGTATACTCCGATTGAGTGCCTGTTACTGTTTTGCCCATATCTTTTAACGTCTTATGTTTTCATCTGCTTTTTTGGTGCCATAACTGAAGATTATTTTTTTCAGCTCTATGTTTCAGTTCATTGTTGTTTTTTCAGATGTGGCTAACCTGATGTTTAATATATCCATTAAATTTTAATTTCAATTATTACATTTTTAATTCTTGAAATAATAAAATTGGCCTTTAAAAATCTATTAGGTCATTTTATATACCTTTTATTTCTTCCTTCATTTCATAAGAGTTGTTTCAAATTCTACTTTTGCTAGCTCAAATACATAAAATTATGAATGAAAAGAAAGAGATCACAACGAACACCAAGGAAGTAGAAACAATCATCAGAAGTTATTATCAACAGTTATATGCCAATAAGCTAAGCAACCTAGATGAAATGGATGCATTCCTGGAAAACTATAAACTCCCAAAATTGAATCAGGAAGAAATTGACAACCTGAATAGACCAATATCTAGTAATGAGAATGAAGCAGTGATCAAAAACCTCCCAAAAAACAAGAGCCCAGGACCTGATGGATTCCCTGGGGAATTCTACCAAACTTTCAAAGAAGAAATAACATCTATTCTCCTGAAGCTGTTTCAAAAAATTGAAGCAGAAGGAAAACTTCCTGACTCTTTCTATGAAGCCAGCATTACCCTGATCCCTAAACCAGGCAAAGACCCTACCAAAAAGGAGAATTTCAAACCAATATCACTGAGGAATATGGATGCTAAGATTCTCAACAATATCCTAGCAAACAGGATCCAACAGCAGATTAAAAAGATTATCCACCATGACCAGGTGGGATTCATCCCTGGGCTACAAGGATGGTTCAACATTCGCAAATCAATCAATGTGATAGAACAAATTAATAAGAGAAGAGAGAAGAACCACATGGTCCTCTCAATTGATGCAGAAAAAGCATTTGACAAAGTCCAGCATCTGTTCCTGATTAAAATGCTTCAAAGTATAGGGATAGAGGGAACATTTCTGAACCTCATCAAATCTATCTATGAAAGACCCACAGCAAATATCATCCTCAATGGGAAAAAGCTTGCGTCCTTTCCATTGAGATCAGGAACATGACAAGGATGCCCACTCTCACCACTCTTGTTCAACATAGTATTAGATGTCCTAGCAACAGCAATCAGACAACAAAGAGAAATAAAAGGTATCCAAATTGGTAATGAAGAAGTCAAACTCTCCCTCTTTGCAGATGACATGATTCTTTATATGGAAAACCCAAAAGACTCCACCCCCAAACTAGTAGAACTCATACAGCAATTCAGCAACGTGGCAGGATACAAAGTCAATGTACAGAAATCAGTGGCTTTCTTATACACTAACAATGAAAATACAGAAAGGGAAATTAGAGAATCAATTCCATTTACTATAGCACCAAGAACCATAAGATACCTGGGAATAAACCTAACCAAAGAGGTAAAGGATCTGTACTCGAGGAACTACAGAACACTCATGAAAGAAATTGAAGAAGACACAAAAAGGTGGAAGACCATTCCATGCTCTTGGATCGGAAGAATAAACATTGTTAAAATGTCTATACTGCCTAGAGCATTGTATACTTTTAATGCTATTCTGATCAAAATTCCACCAGTATTCTTCAAAGAGCTGGAGCAAATAATCCTAAAATTTGTATGGAATCAGAAGAGACCCCGAATCACTAAGGAAATGTTGAAAAACAAAAATAAAACTGGGGCATCATGTTAGCTGATTTCAAGCTTTACTACAAAGCTGTGATCACCAAGACAGCATGGTACTGGCATAAAAACAGACACATAGACCAGTGGAACAGAGTAGAGAGCCCAGATATGGACCCTCAACTCTATGGTCAAATAATCTTCGACAAAACAGGAAAAAATATACAGTGGAAAAAGGACAGTCTCTTCAATAAATGGGAGCTGGGAAAACTGGGCAGCTATATGTAGAAGAATGAAACTTGACCATTCTTTTACATCGTACACAAAGATAAACTCAAAATGGATAAAAGACCTCAATGTGAGACAGGAACCCATCAGAATCCTAGAGGAGAACACAGGCAGTAATCTCTTTGATATCAGCCACAGCAACTTCTTTCAAGATATGTCTCCAAAGGCAAAGGAAACAAAAGCGAAGATGAACTTTTGGGACTTCATCAAGATCAAAAGCTTCTGCACAGCAAAGGAAACAGTCAAAAAAACAAAGAGGCAACCCACGGAATGGGAGAAGATATTTGCAAATGACAGTACAGACAAAAGGTTGATATCCAGGATCTATAATGAACTCCTCAAACTCAACACACACAAAACAGACAATCATATTAAAAAATGGGCAGAAGATATGGACAGACACTTCTCCAATAAAGATATACAAATGGCTATCAGACACATGAAAAAATGTTCATCATCACTAGCCATCAGGGAGATTCAAATTAAAACCACATTGAGATATCACCTTATACCAGTTAGAATGGCCAAAATTAGCAAGACAGGAAACAACATGTGTTGGAGAGGATGTGGAGAAAGGGGAACTCTCTTCCACTGTTGGTGGGAATGCAAGTTGGTGCAGCCTCTTTGGAGAACAGTGTGGAGATTCCTCAAGAAATTAAAAATAGAACTTTCCTATGACCCTGCCATTGCACTCCTGGGTATTTACCCCAAAGATACAGATGTCGTGAAAAGAATGGCCATCTGTATCCCAATGTTTATAGCAGCAATGGCCACGGCCGCCAAACCGTGGAAAGAACCAAGATGCCCTTCAACGGATGAATGGATAAGGAAGTTGTGGTCCATGAATACCCAACTTTTGTAGCAACATGAACCGGACTGGAAGAGATTATGCTGAGTGAAATAAGTCAAGCAGAGAGAGTCAATTATCATATGGTTTCACTTATTTGTGGAGCATAACAAAAAGAGTGGAGGACATGGGGAGTTAGAGAGAAGGGGGTTGGGGTAAATTGGAAGGGGAGGTGAATCATGAGAGACTATGGACTCTGAAAAACAATCTGAGGGGTTTGAAGTGGCGGGGGGCGGGGTGGGAGGTCGGGGTACCAGGTGGTGGGTATTATAGAGGGCACGGATTGCTTGGAGCACTGGGTGTGGTGAAAAAACAATGATACTGTTATGCTGAAAATAAATAAATTAAAAAAAATTCTACTTTTGAGAATATTTAAAGTACTTGGGTGTCAACTATGTTTTTGGGTTT
The DNA here is from genome assembly GCF_011764305.1 of Mustela putorius furo. NCBI lineage: Eukaryota > Metazoa > Chordata > Mammalia > Carnivora > Mustelidae > Mustela > Mustela putorius. The sequence goes on along the minus strand of NW_025421987.1, from coordinate 104,543,085 downwards.
CTGCTGATTCTTATATGTGCTTGGTCCTTTTGTGAATTTTGTAATTTTTTAATTGTGAGCTTACATTTTGTTGTCTCTAATCTGTAAGACTTCTGAGGGACCAATATATGGACATTTTTTTTCATGAAGGATTTTTTTTTTCTTGTATCTTCTGTGAGCCAGGGAGAATTACCAAACTGAAAACGGTTTAACCCCCTTTGAATGTCCTGGAATAAGGCTGGAATACAGATTCAGCACTCCAGTGAGGGCCACGACTCAGTTTTCCAATAGCAGATATAAAGTTAGTAATGTGAACATTTTCAATCAGGGAAACCCTTTTGTATTTACTTACTGTCCAAGTTTCCAGCACTAAGTTCAACTTGCTGTCCTTTTTCCTTCTCATTGAGGTTTCCTTATGTTTCTACACAGGCTAGCAGTGAACTAAAAAGTGTATTTGCTATAGTTCATTCAGGATCTAGTTGTATTTTAGAATGAGAGAACTGTGGGTATCTACTGTGTCATGTTGCGGAAGTTGAAGTCTGAAATGGCACATCATTATTCATTACAATTTACAATGCATTTTCACACATGATGTCTATTTTGATCCTTACAACTTTCAAAATAAAAACACTCAATTTCATCCATGTTAAGGATATATGTTTTAAGATTCTGGTTGCAAAGCAGTTTTTTTCATGCTCAGAATTTTTTAAACTAAATATTCAAAAGGAAGCATCTGTATCCCTTAAGGTATAGAGATTTTATAAGCATAGTTAGTTAAAAATGATTTTGAGGGCACCTGGGTGGCTCAGTGGGTTGAGCCGCTGCCTTCGGTTCATTCATGATATCAGGGTCCTGGGATTGAGTCCCGCATTGGGCTTTCTGCTCAGCAGGGAGCCTGCTTCCCTCTCTCTCTCTGCATACTTGTGATCTCTCTCTGTCAAATAAACAAATAAAATCTAAAAAAAAATGATTTTGAGCTGTCTGTATGAATCATTTTGTTTTCATATAGGAATCTGCAAAGGAGATGAAACAATCAAATGAGTTAGAGGAGGTAACAATGCAGAACTACAATTACCACATATTACATTTTACCTGACTGGAAAAAAGAAAAACATGACTTTAAGAAGTCAGAGAGAATGGCAGAGATCATCTTTCTACTCTGCTTTCATCTTCTAATCTCCAAAGTCAGAGGAAGAAGAAAATGGTTGCCCTTAGCCAAAAGGGTCTTGAGAGAGACTGGAAGATATGGGGGTTTGGATTTATGATTTACAGTGTTAGAATGGAGGGTTGTTGAGTCTGAGAGTGAAAGTTGAAATTTACTTAGAAAAAGTATCTGTAGGAAAAAAACAGTATATTTTTGAGGTTTTAAAAATTGTCTCTCCTTTTTGATTTTCTTAATAGTGTCTTTGATGAGTGAATTAACAAATTTTGGTGAGGAACAAGCTATCTTTTCTTTTATGAAAAATGCATTTTGTATCTTATCTAAGGTTATGAGCAGTTTTTTCCTTTTTTTAATTTTGTAGTTTAAATGTTTACTTTTAAACTCTAGTTTTAATGTATAGTGTGAGGTAGGAGTTGGATTCATTTTTTTCTCCTATATATTCAATTGTTCTAACATCAGTTGTTGAAAAGTCTTCCTTTCCCTGTTGAAGTACTTTGGCATCTTTGTCAAAATTTAATTGTCTGTGTATGCAGGACATTTTATCCTGTTCCATTGACCTATTTATCAATATTCATTGAACAGTTACTTAAAAAATCTGTGAATTTTTGGTATGTAAATTATACCAGAATAACAAATGATATAATAATATGAAATCTTATTCTATATCTGGATCATGTTGCCAAATAAATACAGTAATTAGTGAATTAGAAAATATATGCTTCCACAACAACTATTCCATTTTTATACAAAAGTCCATCTACCCATACATTCATTTAACTATTAGGAGCTCTTGCCTGCCAGACACTGTGGTGGTCTCTGGGCATACAGAGAAATGATCTAGGGTCTCTCTTCATGAGGAGCTCATAGTTGAATGAGAGGAGTTAGACATGAGAATGAAAATGTTGTGCAACCCATTGTTGTGAGGATTTTGTGGTTAAGTAAGTTGGGTACCATACTTGTTGTGAGGATTTTGTGGTAAGTAAGTTGGGTACCATAGGAGCCAAAGAGTACCATCCAACCAGTTTAGAGTAGGGAAAGATTTATCAAAAAGCTTGTGAACTGGTTGGCTGTTCAAAGTAAATGGGAGCTGACCTGGCATAGATGATGTGCCTGTGGTTGTGACTGTGGTTGTGACTCTGAGGAGGTGTACAGGAGAGGGAGCTGGGAAATGAAAGCCTTTATGACTAGTGATTTTTACATGTTTAAAGTAGGAAGGTACACCTGGTCACTTAACTAATTGAAAGAAGAGCACCTTAATAAAAATAAAAATTTATAATCTTTGAGAGAAGAAGTGAGCAGATTTGTTGGGAGAATGGCATGCAAACACATAATACCATGGAGAACAGGGTCAGGACTATTTCTTGCATTGGGAGTGGCAAAAATGCAGTATAGGGCTAGGAAATGGGTGGAGGAGTGGGGGAGTGGGCACTGAAAGATAGGCTAACAACACAGATGGGGATACCGTGACAACTAGAACACTTGGTTTGTTTCATAATTAAATCTAGCCCGTTAATGACACCTGTTTCTACTATGGATAGAAAAATATAATGGACTAAAAAGAAAAGCAAATAATAACTAGAGTAGTCCCCTTGATCTATGTTTCCACTTTCTGCGGTTTCAGTTACCCACAGTCAACCATGGTCTGGAAGCAGATGGTCCTCCTTCTGACATTGCGATGCCAATCATTCTCCTCACTTCACCTCATCACGTGGGCATTTTGTCATCTTACATCATCACAAGAAGAAGGGTGAGTACAATACAGTAAGATGTTTTGAGAGACAGGCTCATATAGCTTTTATTACAGTATAGGGGTGGCTCAGAGATATTATGGGTTTTGTTCCAGACCACCACAATAGAATGAATATCAAAATAAAACAAGGGAAATGAATTTATTGGTTTCCCAGATGATATGAACATTATGTCTACATTATACTGTAGTCTATAAAGTGTGCAAAAGCATTATGTCTAAAAACAATGTATATACCTTAATTAAAAGATTTGGAGAAAACTCCAGTGCAATGGACATAAACAGAAAGGAAATTTATTCAATTATATAACTGGAACCCCACAGGCAGGGCTGGGTTCAGAGTTGATTTATCCAATGGTTTAGGCTACATTTCTGTGTTTTTTCTTCTTTCTGCTTCTCCGGCATGCCAGCATTGTTTTGGGACAGGTGTATGGCATCATGTATGGATAGGATAATGTCCAGAGGAAGTGTGAGAGTGTCCTTTTGGGATGGTCTCCCTGAAAAGCAAGGATGCATTTTTCTAGAAGATTCTAGCAAGTCTATCCTCATTGGCTCATTCTTGAACCATTCACTAGTGAGGAGGATGAGGTTTTCTTTGGATTCTCAGGCTCATTACTGGAGTTCGGGAATTATTTGCTTTCCTTGAGCATTATGGGCCATGTGGGAGAGAGGCTTTTGTTCAGGATAATGTGGGGAGAGAAGCTGTGTAGGCTATCTGGTATCCACAACAGCAGGGAATCCAGAAATGAGTGGCTCTTAAAAATGTGGTTATGGGGACGCCTGGGTGGCTCAGTTGGTTAAGCAGCTGCCTTCGGCTCAGGTCATGATCCTGGCGTCCTGGGATCGAGTCCCACATCGGGCTCCTTGCTCCGCGGGGAGCCTGCTTCTCCCTCTGCCTCTGCCTGCCATTCTGTCCGCCTGTGCTCGCTCTCTCTCCCTCTCTCTCTGATAAATAAAATAAATTAAAAAAAAATGTGGTTATGTTGTGAGCACCAGAGAAGTGTGACTACAGCTAATGAAGTCCTAGACACCAGAAGAGGACTGGCATTATTCAGGGAATGGGAAATAGATAAAATACTAAAACCATGCTCCATGGACAAGGTGATCAGCCAGAAACCTAGTTAAGAGAACCAAGACTCAAGGTGGGGTACAGATCAGCACAAGTGTGAACTGATAGCTGAGGTCAGGATTGACCTCAGATAATGTATCTTTTCAGGACTAGTTGCCTGTGTCCTAGTGGGGCAGCAGAGTTTAGGAACATCACTGCAGGGACTAGCCAAGAGTAAATACGTGGAGAAAATTGGGCTGATTCAGCAACATAACCTGTTGCCCAAGTGGCAGATGAAAGGGTAGGACTATCCCTTTGACTGGACAGAATCACATGGTAAGAAGAGGCGGCCAGTTTGGGGGTAGGGTTGGGGTGAAGGAAAGGGTAGTTTGGGAACAGGGAAGGGTGTCATTACTTATTGCAGTGTCTTTGGTTATGTGCTGGCCAAAGGACTGTGTTTAAAGGACTAGTGTCCATTGATTGCTGTTGGTGGCCAAGTAGCCTCATTTGAGGGGTGAGGAGGAAAGCAGAGGCTGGGGAACTAGTTCTGTGTGTGAAAACTGAGAAATTTGATATTGTTGTTGCATTCCTGGGTGTAGTTGCTTCTCAGTGCCCTTAATGAAGTGAAAAAAATCTTCAAGCTGAAAATGCTGTTCTGAGGTCAATGAAAAAGGTGACAGATAATATGTTACGAGCTTTTCTGTCGATTATCCATTATGTTACGAGGATTGTATGTTGAAACACTGCAGATAAAGTGTCTCAATTAAGACTTTAATTTAGATTTAATAAGAGTTATTATATGTTAATAAAAGATCAATTAGCAGTTAAATAGCCATTGATCCAGGTACAATAAGTATGTCAGAAAGACATCAAGTTGTCATTGAAATAACTAGAGATTGCATGGGCAACATGTGAGCAATTAGATTCTCAATATATTCAGGCTATAATGAATGTCAATGCATTTAATTGCCATTTAACAAGAAAGCTTAATGTAAAGTCTCAGGCCTATTAACTCACATACCTGTTCACAGTTCTCTGATAGATTCGTTTATTCACTGGTTCTTTGATTAATTAAGCACACTCCAGGTAAAGTGAAGGAAACAGGAGGAACAGGCACATTCGAATACCTGCCTTCAAACAACTTAAAATCTAGTATTGAAATAAACTTACCTATAGGGAAGAATAAAGTGGCTAGGTAGAGACTACTATGTTTTTCACATGTTTTCTGATTAAGGTCCAACTATCAGCAACATCAACTGAGATTTCTCACACGTTGGAAGAAACTCCCTTGAGGAGCTGCTGAGTTTAGAGGCTGTTTGTTACTGAAGCACAATGTAGAAAAGGAATAAGGGTGGACTGAGTCAGGCCAGAGTTGTGTGTTCTGGTGTGATGTCAAAGGAGAAGTTAAAGCTTTATCATCCTGGGTATTTGGAGAGGGTTACTTGAGAAATACAGTAGCTCTCACTAGGGCAGTGAGCACTGATACATAGAAATTACTCTCAGTGTTTTTGTGCCTAGTGTCTAAGAATCTCAGTTACTTTGGGATCATATAAGGATCTGGGAGAGGGAGGTACCCAATAGTATCTGATAAAAATGGTTAACACGGTGAATTTATGCTATATAAATTTTATCTCAATGAAAAGGGTATCAACTGATTGGTTGTTTGTAACTGGAGTGGGCACATTTTGGAGTGCCTATAAACTGAAGCTCTTGCCTCATTTAGAATTGTACTTCTGCCTGGAAGGAGGTCCCTGCAACCGAGTTCCCACCTTATAATGTTGCTCCCATGGTCATGCTGTAGCCTTTCAAATGCAGAACCTCTCAGTGAGGCTGGAAGTCTCTTCCAGGCCTGCTCTGGAAAGTGTGGCACTGGTTCCATTTTCTTCTGGGGGCCCTTCTTCATCCAGGGTCTTTTCCCCAGGACCAGACTGGTATTTTATTTTTATTAAAAAATTTTTTTTTTATTGTCAGGCAGAAAAATGGCTCTTATGTCACTACTGCATTCTACCCCATTCTTGAATTTATTTCACAAATAGCGTTGAAATGCTCTAGGTTCTAGATCTTGGAAATCACAATTCCTTTCCCTTCCCAGAAAGTTCAGCTCTTTGTAGGGACTTAAGATCTTCTTTAGTCATTCAAAAGACAATCTTCCATTCTCTCCTGCCCTTCCCTGAGTGCATACAGAGGGCTGGAATACCTTAGGGTTCCAGGTGGGTCATGTAATTGTTTCTGGGAAGCAACGGAGTGAAAAGTATTTCTTGTATAGGCTGCAACCTAGCAGACCCCAAGCCTGAACTTCTCTAAGTCTTCTGTATACACCAGTCTTGGTGCTTGACTTGGGGAAGTAAAGATAAAGGACCTATGCTCTGCCTTTAAATCAACTGGAAGCTTAGATAAGAGACCTATGCTGGGAGATAGGGGGATGAGCAGACAGACATTGAGAGTTCAGCAGGGGGAGGAAACGAGCCAGAGGTGGCTGTGAGCATTGTCCTAGAAGCCACTGCTAGACATCTTCTGGATGTGGGAAAGAAAACTCCAGAGATTGGATATCTGGTGACATCAGTGAAGGTGACATCTGAAATTACAATCATAAAATAAACAAGTGAATAAAGAAAGTCACAGTCTGCTTGAAAAGTGAAAGATTTAGACAAGTAAGATATTTTGGAAGATGGGTTAAACATTGTTTCTAAACTCAATATTCTTTCAGCATCTCAATTTAAATTTAGTGAGGTGAGTTTGTATCAACAGAGTTAAACTTTAGTTTTGAAAACTACCTTTACGTAATTGTGTCTTGAGAAATGACTTTCTGGGATCTGCTGTTCCTATCCTTACTTCTGCACCAGGAGGAGCTCTCTGTTATGCACGCTGTAGGTGAGGGGGCAAGATTAACTCACTCCAGGGGGGCAAAGGTAGAAAAGACAGATTTTTGGACCTCAAGGAGAGCAGCCCAGGGTCGTGTGGGGGAAGGAAGGAGCCCAGGCAAACAAACAAAGGGTTCTTTTAGTATTGAACACAGCTTAGTGTGGAGGTAGAGCAGTGAGGATTTTGCTTATGTCCAATCTTATTTTATCTGATAACCAAATAGAGTGGTTATTTTAACGTTAAGCTGCCTTCCCACTTTTGGCAAGGGGATGAAAGAGAAAATAAAGGAACTGGGATGATGGCCACTTTGTGTGCTGCTTGTCTTCAGACCTTCCCTTCCCCTAAAGGAGTCTGGGCGGGAATGCACAAGGCATCACCGAGTAAATTAATCCTGACCGTAGGCAGCAAAGGAAGCCTCTACCAGTGCCCTACCCTGTACAGATGATGGGCTTAAAGGAAGTAAAAAGGTGATTTGAATAGCAAGCACTTAAAAAGACTCCCTTGTTCTCCGCCTTCAGGTCTAATAGCCCTCCTCAGAGCAGACACAGAGTGTTCTAAGAGAAATGAAAATATCCCTCCTAAACACACGCAAGCACATAACAAAAGCCAAGTTAAGAAGGTTATCGACTTAGTTGTCTCAGCAACATGTCATCAAGTTGAGATGAGCAGGAAACTCAGATAACACGAGTAAGAAGGAAAACATCATAAGCTCACAAAGAGAGGAAAGCTGGGATGCTGAGAGGAGAAAAGCAAAGCCCCTTTTCTTGCTGTTTCATTAAGGGGAACTTAACTTTTAAACAGCCTCTCAAAAAAGCTAAAATAGAATCTGCTTTTGTGTAACCTGTGTACTTGGTGTGTGTTAAGAAATTGTGTTATCAGCATTTCCTGTGTGGCACACTGTTCAAAAGCAAAATTGTCATGAATGTGTGTATAATTCCACAGGGAAACAAAATGGTGTCATGTTAAAATGGGATTTGATTTTTTATTAGAAATTAGCAGTATGGGATAAACATATAGAAATGGCCAAATGTAGATTGCTTTGCTTATCTGAGCCAAGACTCATCATAATATTATAGCACAAAATGAGACAAATGGACATTTTAGAGCCTGATTCTTTCTCTCCTCTCATAAGATTGTATTCAGAAAATTGCTGACATTTGGTTCCTAAGAGAGGGACATTTCTGGATTGTGGAAATGCGAGATCTTCACAGCTAGGGCTGTAAACTTGTTACTGAAACAAGAGTAAGGTAGTAGGGGGGGAAGTTAAGGGAAGGCAGGAAAAGAAGCAGGACAGGGCCGGGAGAACCATTCCATTGTTATACATTGTTAACTCTAATTATTAGAAAACATGTTTTAATATTGAATCAAAATCTACCCCCAGGTAACTTTTCAAAGCTTGAAGCCGTGCAGAACAAGTCAGCTTTCTCTGGGTCACAGCAGTTATTCAGATATTTGAATGATAGTATGTCTTCCCTTGATCTTTTCTTCTCTGGGCAGAGTTTCTAAAAGTGTGGCTCCTGATTTGCAATGTCAGCATTGCCAGGAAACTTGGTAGAAATGCAAATTCTCAGCCTTCCTTCCCTCACCTAGGGCATCAGGTCCCTGAAATCTGTGGTTTAACAAGTCCTCTAGGTGCTTCTAATTAACGCTTAAATTTGAGAACCAGTGCTCTACGAATCCTTCATCCATGCTAATCCTTATGTTCCACAAGTAAAGGACATTAGGAGAAGGAAGGGAAAAGTGAGGGGGAAACAAACCATGAGAGACTGTGGACTCTGAGAAACAAACTGAGGGTTTTAGAAGGGAGGGGGTCAGGGGATGGGTTGGCCTGGTGGTGGGTATTAAGGAGGGCATGTATTGCATGGAGCACTGGGAGTTGTACATAAACAGTGAATCATGGAACACTACATCAAAACTAATGATGTACTTACTATATGGTGACTAACATACTGTACAAAAAAAAAAAAAAAGAGAATCCTTCATCCAGTGCTCCCACTTTAACTCATCCATCCATCAAATATTTATAGGCCCAACACACTGCAGACTGTGACTAGGGATAAAGATATGAAGGACAGTTTGGGCACTCAGACAAGAGTTGGTTTTGAGATCCCTCCCCATTCTGACTATCCTCTGATTGCCTGGTTGGTTGTCATTCTCATATGTGATCAATGAATAGCATGTAACACACACAGCAGGACAGCTTCTTCCCTAAATGTAACATTTATTCCACATTTTATCCACTGGGTGGGTTTGAGAGAAGTTGTTCAATGTCTCATTGAATCCAAGAGAGGATTGAGCAAGTGTGTGGGATAATGGAACAGGTGTTTGGGGGAAGATTAATCTGGGAATGCTGGTTAGGACTGAGTTAAGATGTGTGGTAGTTTGCTCCTCTGAATTTTCCTTTGGTGGGGGGACAAGATGGCAGGGGAGTAGGAGGAGGCGCCTTTTCAGCCGGTACCCCAAAGTGAGCTGATTACCTACCAAAGAACTCTGATCACCCATGAAATCAGCCTGAGATCAGAATTACACACGTCTGGATCTCTACAGGGGCAGAAGACGCCAGTGGGCAGGTAAAGTGGAGTGGGAACAGAGGAATGATATCGGAAGATAAACAAAAGGGGGAGGGAGCCACCAGAGGCGACCAGTTGGAAAGTAATACCCCAATACGAGCGAGTGAATTTCCCTTTGGTGAATAACTTGCATTCCAGCACCCCCAGCCACTACCTATGCTCCTGTAGTTCTCTCCCCCATTTTGGCTGGCCTTGGTCATGTGACTTGCTTTGGTCAATGGGACATCAGCATCCATAAAGCCAGCAGAAGCTTGATAAAATGTTTGTGCGTGAGAGCTTACCTTCTCAGAAGGCTGCCTCCACCTTGTGTGCAAGTGCTGCTTGGCATGGTCTCCTTGAGGCTAAGAAACATGTGAAGAGAAAAGCCCAGAGATCCCAGCTATCCTTACTCCCCTAGCTGAGTTGAGAATTAAGCACACAGTCCAGTGGGTGAGTTAGTCTAGGTGAGACCAGCAAGATACAGGATTTTGAAAAAACATACATTGGTGGTGTTTTAAGCTGTAAAGTTCTGGGGTGGTTTGCTACACAGTAATAGGTAACGGACATTGGAGAGTATTAAAGAAATTGGGGTAATCAGTATTAGAATGGGGCAAGAGTACAGAGATGGGGAAAAGGAGGAGATCTCACAGCAGAGGCAGTTTCCATATGGAAGGAGCTAGTCTTTGGATGACAAGATGGCTCTGAGAATTTGGAAACACTGACAATAACAGAGCTTAAGCAAAGTATATTTCTACTCTTAGGGAGTATCTCTATTATGTATTCTTAAGATGGAAAAATGGTATTTTGGAGATTATCTGCAGTTCTAGGGGCTATCATCAGGTGACCAAGTGAAACCCTTTGCTGAGATGCTTTGTTAGATCTTGTTAGAACTGTGATACCAGGTGTAATTTGTTATCTATCACTATGTTACAAATTATCCCAAATTTAGTAACCTAAGAAACACTTAATACTGTCTCACAGTTTATGTGAGTTATCTACACATGATTTTCCAGGGTTCAGGGTTTCTTACCAAGCTGCAGTTAGTGTAGACCAAGACTGCAGTAATCTCAAGGCCAACTGGGGAAGGATTCACATCTAAACTTGAACACAAGACTTTTGGCAGGATTGAGTTTCTCATGCATTATTGGGCTGGGTGACCTCAGTTCCTTGCTCACTGTTGCCTAGAACCTTTCCTTAGTCTCTTGCCACATGGTCTTTCCCTTAGGGCAGTTAAGAATGCAGTATCTGGCTTCTTTGGAGTAAGTAAGAGGACAAGCCTAACAGGAAGCCAAAGTCTTTTTTAACATAATCTTGGAAGTGACATCTCATCACTTTTGTCATATTTTTTTTTACAAGGAGTGAGTCAATAGGCTAGCCCACACTCAAAGGGAGGGCATTAAGCAAGTGCATGCATACCAGGAGATGAAGATCCCTGGAACCATTTTAAATGTTTCCTAGCTGAGGACTGGGATAGGTAACACCTCCGATTATACAACACCAGGTGGCCACCAGCTATTCTCCTGGGCCAGATTTTCTATTTATTTGGATGAGGAAAGTGGAAAACAGCCAAAGCAACCCTCTAGGCTTTTTTTCCCCCCTTTGGTTTCTGTGTTTTTATAGTGTCCAGCACAGAGTAGACACTCAATAAACACTTGTGGTTGAATGAATACACTGCTAGTGTCTTCCCTTTTTATGTTTATTCCATATATGTCTCTCTTCTTGGGCCATTTTCCACTTCTTTCCCCTATAAATATGAATTTGATATTTGATTCTGTGTCAAGTATATCTCACTTCTCAGGGTTCAGCTATTGCTTAGAAAAATGTTTAGTGGAATATGGCTTTTATAATACTGGTTGGTAGATGTGAGTGACCCACATTATTTCCTTTCTGGAAGACCTCTAGTATTTTAGATATTTAGCATCTTCCTATGCTGACCCCCTCCCTGGTCTAGGGGATAAATCACGATATTATGAGCCAATCACTGTGGTCTCATTCTCTTGGCCGGGGATTGGTTTATCCCTGAGCATGTGACTCAGTCTTGTCCAGTTGGAATTTGTTCTTATGACTTTACTCCTTTTGTATTACTTTAATGTGGGCTCAGTGGACTTGGGGAGACAAATATATGTGCGTAATCTTTCATTTAAATTCAAAGCCTGATCATATTTTAACACACTGAGCCTATGTTAATATGTATCAGTTATCTACTGATGCATGAAAAACCACGTCAAAATTAGCAGCTTAAAACAACAGCTGTTTTATTTGCTCACAACTTAGTGGGGCAGCAATTTGTGCTGGGCTCAGCTGCGCAGCTTTTCTACTAGCCTCGTTTGGGGTCACTCAGTCACCTTAGTCATCTTGTAGCTCTACTGGGAGATACCTGGTCTAAGACATCCTCATTCACACATGTTGGTGCTGGTTGTCAGCTGGCTAATCTAGGGGGCTTTGACTGCTTAACTTTGGAGCATGGCCTCTCCTTCAGTAAGTTGGTTTAGGCTTCTTCATATGGCAGTTTCGGGGAAGTAATCTAATAAGATGAAAGAAGAAACTGCAAGGGCTTTTGAAGCCTATGTGCAGAAGTCATGTGTTATTTCTGTCACATTCTACTGGATTAACACAGGTTAAATCATCAGAGAAGTTCGGATTCAAGGACATGGAAGTAGATTCTGCCCCTTAATGATGGAGCTGCAAAGTCATATTGCAAAGGGGCATACATATAGAGATGGGAGGATTTTGTGACTAATTTTGCAATCTAGTATTTAAGTGTATAAGACTAAATGAGTTTGTTGTTCTTACCCAAGTAATATATGTTAAATATAAAATATGTAAGCAAAAAAAAAAAAAAAAAAAAAAAAGAACAAAAATATCACCTCTTCCTGTTGGAGAGATAATCTAGTAACTTCAGGTAAATATCATTCCAGGTAGCTCTTTATATGTGTAAATGGAATGAAAAATGCAGAATACTTTTGTAAAAATTGGATATTACTCTATATTTTTAGAAAAAGGAAAAAAAAGCATTAAATTGAATTTTCATTGAATTTAACAGAAGAAAAAGAAACCAGATAAAAATAAAAAATTATATTAAAAAAAAAAAAGAAACCAGAGAAACCAAAGGAATTATGGAACTTCAGATAATGTTTTTTCACCACAGAGATATTAGATCCCAAAAGTTCTCCCTAAGGTTACAAAAAAAGATTATAAAAAAAATTAAGAAAGCTAGAGGTTTTTTTTTTCTTTTAAAGATCCATGTTTAATTTTAGACATATTGATTGACTCTCTGCTATGAAAGATAAGGAAATTAAAACTTTTAATGTTCCTCTCACCTCATTTCCCACTCCCCTCATCTTATGAGTTTTTAGTGACATTATTTTAACAAAATGTCATAGCATAAAGCATTTATATTCTACATTTATAATTCTTTAATTCCATAATTCTTATGATTTAGTCTTACATCTATAATTAAATGAATTTGCTGCTCCCCTTTGCCCCACCACCTGTCTATATATCAGGGTCTGCTTTTCTGAATTATTTTTTAAAAATTGTGATTCATTTTTGGTAAGCTGTATTTCCTGGTCAAGGTTTCTTTTCGAGATGAACTAATGATACTTGCTGTCTGCGTTCTTGCATCCTTGAAAGTTTCTGCTGGTTGCCTTCACATGGACCTGACTGAGTTTGGTGTCCCAGTTTCTTTCTCATGAGGCTGTAGGCATAGTTTCACTGTCTTTGGTTACTGGATTTTGTACTATTCCCTCCATTTATTCTCTGTTGGCTGGATATTAGTTAGGTTTTTCAAGAAGGACTCTTAGATACTTTATTCTCTAAGTTCTTTCATGTTGAGAATATTTGCCTGTTACTTTTACATGTTTGGTATTTGTTCTCTTTATAGGTGCTACATACATATTTATATATATATATAAGCATCATATATTTAATATATATATATATATTTTTTTTTTGAGAGTGCTGAATGCCTGCATAGTTATCTCATAACCTTTGGATATCAGTAATACAAGAAGATGATGTGTTGTTGATAATCCCATACTGGAATTTTCTGGCACATGATATTCTTTCTTTATAGCAGGGAATATTTTTTGTGTTATATCTCCAACTACATTTCTATTCTGTTTTGGAGCTCTTCTTCAGGGACAATTCCTATGTTAGATGGCCTTTTTCCTTCATATCTTTTACCTTCTAAGTGCTTTTGAAACTCTATTTTTTTTTCCTTAAGATGTATTTATTATCTCATATAATTCCTCAGTTGGCAGGGCCTGGATTATTCTTTAATGTTTCTAATTTGCTGATTAGTTCTTTAATGATGTGATTTTGGTTTTTACATTATTTCATTAGCCATGTAATCTCTCTTTTGGTCTCGTTCTGTTGTTTTGTAATTTTGTCTGCCTATTCTTGATTATTGACTTTATGTTTTTATGAAGTTTCTTTATAGCCCAGATCAGATGCATGAAATTTTCTTCTAAAACAAGTACTTTGTCATTAGCAGCTATATTCTTTTAGATGTATATTTGCGTAATTGTCCCCACCCCCCCTTTTATATATCTTGTTCTGGTTAATGTGGGTAGTTCTCTTCTCTCTTCTATTTTTTATGATCGAGTGTGAATGAATTTTCTTGGCTTCTTTCCCTCTGTAATTGAGAACTCCAGTTTAAATGTTGAACTATGGGGCACCTGGGTGGCTCAGTGAGTTAAGCCTCAGCCTTTGGCTCAGGTCATGATCCCAGGGTCCTGGGATTGAGCCCCACATCGCATCAGGCTCTCTGCTCAGCAGGAAGTCTGCTTCCCTCTTTCTCTGCCTGCCTCTCTGTCTACTTGTGATCTCTGTCTGTCAAATAAATAAATAAAATTAAAAAAAAATGTTGTACTATGGCAGTTTTACTCACTTTTCAGTTTCCCCAAGGGCACAGGGTAGGAGCTGGGGTGGGAGATGGAAAAGGAGAAGTCTTTTGGAGGGATAGGCTGGTTTTGCTCTGTGGCCTAGGCTCTGGGTTGTCGTCTGGGATTTTATTAAAGGCCCTGTTCTGAGTTTATACCGCCTTGTCAGGATGTGTCTCTTTTCTAGGGAGGATATGCACAAGCTTCCAACCATTCTCACAATTCAGCCTGGCACCTCGGAAGGCTATTTTACTGCTCCTTACTGAGATCCCAAGATTATTCTGTGAGTGACAGGAGGGTTTTTATCTCAAGTTTTGACCATGATGTTTACTTGGCTTAGCCTCTCGTCTTCTCTCCAGACTGGAGACATGCTGGAGGAAGTCTCAAGATTTTGTTCACTCACCTTTTTTGCCAGTTTGGTTTCTGGTTGTTGAGGCCAATGTTAGGATTTTACAGAGCCACACAATAAATGTGATTCACTTCTTGGTTGCCACTTTGGAAGTTTTGCAGATGTTTGGATTGTTGTTGATGACTTTTTTTTTTCTGGTATCAGTATTTCCTAATTTTGAATTAGTTCATCAGATATGAGAGGAGATTGTTTTGTTTCTTTTTGCCCCCTTTACCTTGAAACCCTGCCATACTTTTTTTTTTAAGATTTTATTTATTTATTTATTTGACAGACAGAGATCACAAGTAGGCAGAGAGAGAAAGAAGGAAGCAGGCTTCCTGCCAAGCAGAGAGTGCAATGTGGGGCTCAATCCCAGGACCCTGAGATCATGACCTGAGCCGAAGGAGAGGCTTTAACCCATTGAGCCACCCAGGTGCCCCCAAACCCTGACATACTTTTTTAAAAAAAAGATTTCCTTTATTTATTTGACAGACAGAGATCACAAGTAGGCAGAGAAGCAGGCAGAGAGAGAGGAAGAAGCAGGTTCCCTGCTAAGCAGAGAGCCCCATGCGGGGCTCAATCCCAGGACCCTGGGATCATGACCTGAGCTGAAGGCAGAGGCTTTAACCCACTAAGCCACCCAGGTGCCCCAACCCTGACATACTTTATTTTTATATAGTTATATATGTTGATTGTTTTCTTGGAAATTTTGAAGTAGAATATAAGACTTCTTCAAATATACTCTTCTAGAAAGTATAATAAGTCCTCTTTTTATTCTTTAGTTCAGACAATTCACCAGGTACTGTAAAGAATAGTCATAGCTAAGAATAAGAAACAAAAAACACAAATTAACGATGGCCATAAAAAATGTCAAAGCTAAAAACATCCTACAACTTTTATTGGATCCTACAATGGAACCAAAGTCAAGATTTTTGCAGATGATATTATTTAGAGATGAATAATAATCTCACTTTCAACTGAGTAAAGTGAGATTCAGAGACTTTAAATGACAATAAAGCTCATACAGCTTTAAATCACCTTAAAGCTCAAGGTCAGACAGTTAATTAAAGGCAGGCTTGTGTTGCTCTAAAGCCAAAGTTCCCTCTCAGGGCTCCTCCAAGAAGAGTCCTGTACTATTTGGCTGGAGGGAATACGAAAAGTGGCCGAGACAACAGCTTCCCCAGAAAAAAGAGCACAGAGGAAACAGCTGTTTTTTTGGTACAAATATCTCATTTATAATAGTTCCCCAAAGGATGGAGTCCCCTCAATCACTTAGAGCATGGCCATTTTTTGTTTGAGTTTTTGGAGGGAGAGTTATAGTGGGGAGGGACTTAGGTACCAGTTGTATATTGCATGAATCACCTATTGCTTTGTAACAAAGTAGGTTGGGGATGAGCCAGAATCCAGTGTAAGTGTGAGTTCAAATTGTGACTTCTCTGTTAGATCAGAAGCCTCACAATTTGCTAAGCATTAATCAAGAATTAAGCTGGAAAAAATGCGTGGGGGAAGGTGTGGCTTCAAACTGATCCAGTGAACAGTTAAAAAGAGGAAATTGACAGCAAATACTTTTCCAGATTGAAGAAAGAACCATCGAGGGATTTCCCTTCACAAACCAGATGGCAGCCTCCAGCTGGCTGCCTGAGAGATACTGAAATTGGAAGTGCTCAGTAGCCAAACAGACCTGCCCTCTTTCAGGTCTGCAGGAGGCCGGGGATGCTATGGTTTGTAATTACCTCCCAACTGAGCCTTTGTGTGGTAACATAGCTGGCAGAGTTGAAACTACTGCAGTATTTTCTGTATTAATTTGAAATTGCCTCAAGTCATATTATTTTATGAATGTAAAGACTTAGTGCTGGTTAAATCAACATTTAGTCCCTAGGAGGTTTTTTGGTATAGGATAGTGGTGACAGTGGGGGTAGAGGTGGGGGAGTTTTAAAGCATCTCTTTCTCACACTTTCAAGTACCATTGGTGGTACTTGCTTGGGTTTTTGGGGAGATTGATGATGATTATCAAAATTTTAAATGTGTATGAACTTTTGCTTCATCAGGGGCCACCCCATGAAGGCTTTGTGGGCATCTTGTCTATATCTCAAGAGCAAAGGGAAGTTATGACAATGCTTTAAAGCAAGAAGGACTAGATGTTGGGGTTGATGATCTGATCAGATTTCTAATTTGAAAAGGTGAAGACGGAGAGATAATTGCAGAAGTTTAGGTGAGAGAAGATGGTAGCTTGGACTAAAGTGGTAATGATAGAGATGAGAGGAGCAGTGAATTTGAGTGATTCAGGAAAACAGATACACAGGGACTTAGTTAAGTGACTGGCTTTGGGGAGATGATGGGGAAAGGTGTGTCAAGGAAGACAGCCATTTTCTTATCTGGATGGATAGTAGTTCTCTTCACCGAGGTAAGTTTGTTTTGGACTGTGAAACACTATGCAGGCATTAATAAGGATAAGGTAGACCAATCCTTCAAATTATCCAGACATAGATGAATGTCCACAACATGTTACTGAGTAGGAAAATTAGATTATAAGTAGTAGAAATAATATCTTATTATGTGCTTTGTGAATATAGACACAGGCTGATAATAATGGTCATCTTTATAGGTGTATGGGTGTAATGATTGAGGATTTTCATCTTCTCTTTAATGTACCTTAGTATCATTTGATGTTTCTGTACTAAACTTGTAATTTGGTAGTACCCTAGTAGCTGACCAGAGGGAGGTCAGAAAGACTGGGAACTGAGTATTTAAGGATATGGGGACTTAATGGAGAAGTTCTACAGCTTGAGGGTAGAAATCAAATCACGTGCTTCAGCTCAGAAGCCAGTGTATGAAGAGGAGCCAGTAAAAGAAAGGGCGCTTTGGAAGAGACCCCGATGCTTTATCTGTGCTAAACAAATCTGAGCGTATGAATGATAATGTATAGACTGTATATAGCCCAGTGCAATGCGATATAAGCTGCACAGATGCTATGCCACAGCCAGTCTTCAGGGAGGCAGAGGAAGGAAGGGTGACTGTATATCTCTGCTGCATGAAATATTCGAAAAAGGGAATACAATCTGAGTAGGCGGAAGTGAAAACTTGAAAGGTTTCTGCAGTTTATTTTCCTTTTCTATTTTTCTGATGTTCTATCCATCTCTACATGGAGCTACAAACCACAGAGACATCCATACCCATCAGTAAGACTGATGCTTGTCAAGGATGCCTGCAGTCAGCCCAGACGTGAGATGGTTTAATCCTCTAATTATAGATGACTCCAGTAGCAACAGGAGCTCTGAGCCCCCAGCCAGGATCACAAGAGACAAAATCCTGACTCCTCCAGGTAAATCCTGTGATTACCCAGCACAGGAAAATGGTGGGATCTGAAGGGTTCTTTATTGGAAGCTCACATGAACACTGGCTTTCTGAAGCCTGGCTTCACAGGCCCCATGTGGTGCCTATCAACTCAGTCTTCTCTTCACTGCACAACCCAGACCATGCTGTTCAACTTGCTACCAATTTGTGGTGTGAGCTATAATTAATAATACTCTTAGTTACTACCCTGAAAATTTGATGCAGCACAGCACAGTGTGGCTTGTCAGATTCAAATCCAACTCTGTCACTTACCCAGCTGTATGAATTTTTAAAAGTTATTTTTTGCCTTAGTTTTTTCATCTGCAAAATGGTACTAATACTAGTATATGAGGTAGGTACCTCATATGATTGAGACTCTTAGGGAAGTAGTGCAATTAGCATTCAATAACCCCAATGCTGTTTATTTGTTATATTCTGACTGATGTTAGATACCTGAAAGCCTCAGAGTAAATCAGTTCCACATTAGTCATTGCCTGTGTTTGAAGGTCCTCTAGGATTTAGGAAGTGAGGAAAATCAGGTTTTCCTCTGAAGACAAAACAAACAGATAAATACATAGTAGATCTTGACAAAGTCATCTCAAAGTGACAGAACTGTTCCTACACAAGCAGGGCTCAACTAACCATTCTTTATTCAGTCATGCATGCATGAAATGACTTCTGGGTGTCTGCCATGTTTCAGGCACCAGCCTGGGTGGCAAATAGAAATTGGGACTTGATGTTTGTCTTCATGGGGCTTACCAACCAGTAGGGGAAATGGGCAATAAGTGAGAGGAAGCAAATGGACACACATAGGCTAACAAATTGCAGTAGGTGTTATAAAGAAAGGGAACTGTAAAGTACTCTGCATATGACTATACCATATACTATCCATCCTATTGTTGATGGACATTAAGGCTGTTTTAATTTTCTTTTTTGGCGATCATGAACAGTGTTGCTAGGAACATTCTTACATGCATGTTTTGGTGACAGGGATTTTTAGTAAGTTTTAACTTTTTAGGAATTTGTCCATTTAGTACCAAGACCAAGGTGGTGGGAGCATTGTACTATAGATGTATGACATAAAAGAGTGCAATGTCTGTAGAGAATCCAAAAACAATAATAAAACCAGTGAAAATGTCAGAAATCTCAAACCCCTCCCAATCTTTTTTTTTTCTTTTTTTTTAAGATTTTATTTATTTGACAGGGAGAGCACAAGTAGGCAGAGAGGCAGGCAGAGAGAGAGGAGGAAGCAGGTTCCCTGCTGAGCAGAGAGCCTGATTCGGGGCTCGATCCCAGGACACTGGGATCATGACCTTAGCTGAAGGCAGGATCATGACCTTAGCTGAAGGCTTTAACCCACCGAGCCACCTAGGTGCCCCTTTTGTTGGTTTTTATTAAAAAAAAAATGGCTGAGATTTCTGTTGCACTTAAATAATATTTATATGTAAGCTCCAAACTGGCACTTAAAAACATTTCTTTTTTTTTCTTTTTTAGATTTTATTTATTTATTTGAGAGAGAGAGATGTTGAGCAGTGGGGGAGTGGCAGAGTAAGAGTAAGAAGGACGCTCCCCACTGATCAAGGAGTCCGACAAGGGGCTTGATCCCAGGACTCTGAGATTATGACCTGACCTGAAGGCAGACGCTTAACCAGCTGAGCACCCAGGCACCCCAATAGTTTGGCATTGTTTAAGCTTGATTGCTTTGGGTGTAGTTTCTGTCTCCAACTTTACTTCATATAGTACATGTTGAATATTACATGTTCCTGAGTTTAAATAGTAGATTAGAGGTTAACAATGATAGTCTGGTGATTAGAAACGCAAAGAAACAGAACTTGAGTTACATAAATTCTGTTATCCTATGTGACTGCTTTGGAGTTTACAAATATCTGTAGAGATGTTTGAAAGGAACTAGAGTGGATCCCAAAGAACAAAGGCGTGGAAGTTTGGCAGTTTCTGAAATTTATTGCAGAGTGCTATTTTTATCAATCACGGACAAGCTTAACAGTGTATTTGAGAACTTTTCCCAACTGCTTACATATCTGCCCCTTCATATGAGAGATAATTTTCAAAATTAAAATTAATAAAGTGTTTTTTGCTCAACTTTGAGTGAAGATAATTTGACATATCTGTCTAAATTGCCTATGTATATGGATATGTGAAGAAGATCAGTTTTGGTGAAGTCATTGATGCAGTTGCAGAAGTTTAGGCACAAAAATAGAAATTATTTCTATTCACTACAGTCACAGTTTACTATTTAAGTATAAATATTTTCTCTTTTAAAATACATTAGCATAGGGGCACCTGGGTAGCTCAGTGGGTTAAGCCTCTGCCTTTGGCTCAGATCATGGTCCCAGGGTCCTGGGATGGGGCCCCACATGGGGTTCTCTGCTCAGCAGGGTGCCTGCTCCCTCCTCTCTCTCTGCCTGCTTCTCTGCCTACTTCTGATCTCCATCTCTCTCTCTCTCTCTCTGCATTAAATAGATAAATAAAATCTTTTTTTTTCAAGATTTTTATTTATTTATTTGACAGAGAGAGATCACAAGTAGGCAGAGAGGCAGGCAGAGAGAGAGGGGAAGTAGGCTCCCCACTGAGCAGAGAGCCCGATGTGGGGCTCGATCCCAGGACCCTGAGATCATGACCTGAGCCAAAGGCAGAGGCTTAGTCCACTGAGCCACCCAGGCACCCCAAATCTTTTTTTTTTTTTTTAAAGAAAGATATAGGGTACTACAATCAATTAATGGCATCTGGCATGAACAGAGGACTTCAACATGGCAGTGTATGTGTCAAATATTTGCTATCCCTGCCTTAGAATAATGCTCATTTTACTTCTGGGTTGGAGTAGAATATATCATTCTTTTTTACTTTGGGACTTTCTTTTTGGTGACTTGTGATCTCTCTCTTTCTGTCAAATAAATAAATAAGATCTTAAAACAATACATTAGCATAATTCAAAAGTATTACTTCATTATTTTTTCATCCTTTTCCTGTCATATTTTACTGAAGCATTTTTGTTTGGTATGTGTCTGTGTTTACTAGCATGCAAAATTCAGTAAAAGAAATTTTCACTGTGTTTCTTTTCTGACCACTATTATTTGTTTGATTACATGATTATTCCTAAAACCACTTTTGTTGAATAGAAGTTTGGAGTGTTAAAAATCATCTGTTCTGGGTATCAAATATGGCCAAGTATGCCATCATCTCTATTTCATTTGTATTATCAAGTTTATAGCCTTTAAATTGCTCATAATTTTCTCTTACCTGTTTGATGTCTTCAGCACCTGAACTGATTTCCTTTTCATTCCTGCTGTTGGTCTTCTGTGCCTTCACTTATTCCAGAGAATCAGCTCTGGCTTTGTTTTCGACTCCTCCTCCCTTGTCTCTGCTAATTTCTTTTATGTTTACTTTCTGTTTCATTGATTTCTGCTATTCCCTCTTTTCTCGATTTCTTTCCCAACTCTTTTCCTAACTTTTTGTAATGGAAGCTCAACTCACCATTTTTCTTCCTAAGTAATAGATGCATTTGAAAAAACATTTTATTTATTTATTTGACAGACAGAGATCACAAGTAGGCAGAGAGTCAGGCAGAAAGAGAGGAGGAAGCAGGCTCCCTGCTGAGCAGAGAGCCCAATGCAAGGCTGGATCCCGGGACCCTGAGACCATGACCTGAGCTGAAGGCAGAGGCTTCAACCCACTGACCCACTCAGGCACCCCAATAGATGCATTTTAAGGCCAGTATTTCCTATAGGTTTCAGTGTGCAGCATTCAGTGTATAGTAATTTCCTTTTTATTTAGCTTGAAGTGTTTGAAATTTCCCTTATTTCTTCTGTGACTCATGTTTATTAATATAACTTTAATTTCCAAATATTTGAGAACTTAAAAATTATTTTAATATTGTTTTTGGTTTAATTGCATTGTGGTCCTTAGAAATTTTTGAGACTTGCTTTATGGTCCATTATGTGGTCTAATTTTATAAATATAGGTGTATGTTTGCAAAAAGCAGTATATTTTATAGTTGTGGGGTATAGTGTTCTCTACATGTCCATTTGGTCAGGATTGTCAATCTGTTCTTCAGATCTATATCCTCACTGACTTTTATCAGCATATTCTATGAAACACTTGAAAGAGTATTGAAATCTTCATAATTGATGGATATTTACCTTTCTTTCTGTTATATTATGTATTTCTGCGTTATATATCTTAGGTCATACTATAAATGCACATGAACTTAACATTTGCTGTTTTCTTCATAAATTGAAACTTTTTACTACTATGAAGTGACTGCCTTTATGTCTAGGAATGTTTTTTTCTTCGTACTCTATTTTGTTTGATATTAATATAACTACCCCATCTTTCTCTTTATTAATATTTTTATGCTACCTTTTACTTGGAAGTTTTCTTTTTTTAAAAAATTTTTTATTTTTTATAGACATATATAGGAAGTTTTCTATATCCTTATATTTTATGTGTCTTTTGAAAATGGTATATAGTCAGATTTTATGTTTTTTTAGAACCTCATTTTCTTAATTGAAGAATTGCTTGTTTATATTTGTCATAATTACTGATATTTTTGGAATTTTTTTTTAAAGTAGGCTCCACATCCGGTGTGGAGCCCAACGCCAAGCTTGAACTTGAGATCAAGACCTGAGCTGAGATCAAGGGTCTAATACTTAATTGAATGAGCCACCCAGGTGCCCCAATTTTAGAATTTTTATACTATATTCTTTTCTTTTTCTTTTTCCTTTCTTTAAAATATTTATTTATTTATTTTAAGAGAGAGTGTGAGTGGGGGTGGGGAGAGTAGAGGGAGAGGGAGAGAGAGAATCCTCAAGCTGACTCCCCACTAATTGCAGAACTCATGGGGCTTGAACTCATGACACTGAGATCATGACCTGAGCTGAAATCAAGAGCTAGCCACTTTAACTGACTAAGCCATCCAGGTGCCCCTGTGCTTTATATTTTCTTTATCAATTTTAAGTTTGTTCCTTTAGTTTTTACTTTTTTTTTTTTTTTTATTCTGCCTCTTCTAATTTTCGGGGGAGATATTACTGTTGTTTTATTCTTTTAGAAGTTCCTTTGGAAATTACAAAATGTGTATTTGACTTATAAAAGAAAAATGTTAATAACTTCTCATCTTCCAAGTAACCCCTTAGAGCATAGTAATTCCATTAGCTGTAACTTTGGCTATTACTCTTTGGTCATAATGCCTTTAAAATTTTTAACTCTATGGACATTATTATTATTATTATTACTGATTTATTACATGCTTATTTATGATTATTCATATATTTCTACTCAGTTTTCACTTTTTACCTTCCATGTCTCAGACCTTCAACATGGGATTATTGGTCACAACATGTCCTTCAGAATTTTTTTTAGTGAAGATATGCTGATTATGAAATATTCTGGTATTTTTCTGAAATGTATTTTATTTGCTCTCTTAAAAGATATTTTTATTGGATGTAGAATTCTAGGTTGTAGGGTTTTTGTTTTTGTTTTTTCCCCTTTAGGACTTAGAAATGTTCTCTGTTCTCTTTTAGCTTTAATTTTTGTTCTGAAGTTGGTTATCTAAATGTCATTTTTTTGAAGGTAATCTCTCCATTTTCAGTGAGTGAATTTAAAGTTTTTTTAATTTATTTTTGGTTTTCCTTATATTTTCTATGATTTGTCTAAGGAACGAATATCTTTTTATTTGTCCTGTTTGGGGTTTTCTGGGATTCTTGAATCTGTGGTTTTAAAGTCTTTAATCAGTTTTGATAATTCTCAGCCATTTTTTCTTCATGAATTACCTCTGTCCCTTTTTCTTTTCCTCTTCTGAGTTTTGAATTTTGGCTATTATATGTTTCATTTTTATCAGTTCTTCCTACATGTAAACCTTCCAATTTATGAAATCATTTATTCAATTAACATTTATTAGGTGCTACCCACATTCTAGGAATTGGTCATACACAGTGAATGAAACAGTCCCTCTTATCACAGAACTTTCAGCCTATAGCACCATTTCTTTGCTGTGGTGGAATCTTCTTTTCTTGTTATCTCATCAACAGTGAACATACTTATCAGCCAAAGAAGTGAAATCTTTTTTCTTTACTAATTTGGCTATTTATTTCTATTACTTTTTTCCCCCTTCCAGTTATAGCAACTTTTAAATTATCCCAGAAGGCTAATTTCAGAATAATCTGTTTCTTCCATTTTATTTCACTGAGGATGAATTGACTTCAAATGTACCCCCATTTACTTCTTTCTCATCCCATTCACTATATGACCTCTGAGTTTTACCCTTTTCTCTCTCTCTTCCTTCCTTCCCCTCCTTTACTCTCCTTCCCTTCCTTTGTCTTTGCTATGGCCTTAACACAATCCCATAGGCTTTGACATTAGAAGGTACCTCTTCCCTTGTACAGCTCATTTATTTTATTTTAATTTATTTTTTCCTTTCTAAATAGACTTTATTTTTTAGGACAGTTTTAGATTTACAGAAATATTGAGCAGGAAGTACAGAAAGTTCTCATATACCCCTTGTCTCCATGCACAGCTTACCCCACTGACAGTTGATAAAATCCTGAACTAGTGGTATACTAGTTGATGAGCCTACACATCGTTATCACCCAACTAGATTACATTGATGAGCCTACACATCGTTATCACCCAACTAGATTACATTAGGGTACATTCTTGGTATTGTACATTCTGTGGGTTTTAACCAATGTATAATGACTTATCGTACAGAACTTTGCTGTCCTAAAAATCCTTTGTGCGCTTCTTACTCTGCCCCTCCCTTCCCTGGCAACAACTGATCATTTTATTGTCTCCACAGTTTTGCGTTTTCCAGAATATCATATGGTTGTACTCACAGAGTATGTAGTGTTTTCAGATCGGCTTCTTTTACTTAGTGATACCGGTTGAAGTTCCTCCATATCTTTTCATGACTTGATAGATCATTTCTTTTTGATGGATCATTTCCTTTGATAGATCATTCCATTGGCTGGGTGTATCATAGTTTGTTTATCCATTCACCTACCGAAAGACATCTTAGCTGCTACCAAGTTTTGGCAATCATGAATGAAGCTACTATAAACATCTGTGTATAGGTTTTTGTGTAGACATGAATTTTCAACTCATGTAGATAAACTCCAAGGAGTGCAATTGCTGAATCTTATAGTAGGAACACGTCTAATTTTGTAAGAAATTACCAAACTGTCTTTTAATATAATTTTTTATTTTTTATAAACATATATTTTTATCCCCAGGGATACAGGTCTGTGAATCACCAGGTTTACACACTTCACAGCACTCACCAAAGCACATACCCTCCCCAATGTCCATAATCCCACCCCCTTCTCCCAAACCCCCTCCCCCAAACTGTCTTTTAAAGTGGCTATACCATTTTGCATTCCCATCAAAAATGAATGAGGGTTTCTGCTGCTCCATGTTATCACCAGCACTTGGTAATGTTAGTGTTCTGGATTTTGACCATTCTAATAGGTAAGTAGAGGCATTTCATTGTTATTTTGATTTGCATTTCCTTAATGACATATGGTATATATTATCTTTTCATATGCATATTTGCCATCTGGTGTTATCTTCTTTGGTGAAGTATCTGTTTTGCTTATTTTTAAAATGAAGGCATTCATTTTCTTATTGTTGAGTTCTAAGAGTTCTTTATATATTTTGGATAACAGCCTTTTATCAGACATACCTTTTGCAAATATTTTCTCCCAGTCTGTGGCGTATCTTCTCATTTTCTTGGTAATATCTTTCAGAGATCTGATCTGCTTTTTACAGAGAACACTTTGACAGCAAATCTGTGAGTTTTCCACAGTAAATGATTTTCTGCTAACACCAGTTTAGTGATCTACAGTTATATTAAATTCTGACACTAACTACCTGGAATTAATGTAGACTTTATAAGTTGAGCTCAGTCCCACAAGACTGTTTTCACCTTCAGATGCTAATCACAAAGCCAGGCTACCTATACTTCTGGCCAACTGTCTGTAAAGTTGGAGGGTTCCCACAACTCCCTCCTCAAGGTTGATAATTTCTAGAATAGTTCATAGAACTTAGGAAAGAGCTTAACTTATTATGGTCTTATAAAGGATTCAACTGAGGAATAGCCCAGTGGAAGAGATGCATAGGGCTAGATATGGGCAGGGTAGTACATGGCAGTATTGTATTCTTGAAGTCTTGAAAACTTCATGTATTTTACATGAAGTCCAAGTATTCACCAACTGGGAAACTCTCTAAATACTGTTGTTGAGGGTTTTTATGGAGGTTCCATTATGAAGGCATGATTGATTAAATCCATTGTCCTTTGATGGTTATTTCATTTTCTAGCCCTTCTCTCATTCCCAGAGGCTTGTGGATGGGGCTGAAACTTTCAAGCCTCTAATCACATGGTTGGTTTCTCTGGAAACGAGCTCCCAATCTGAAATTATCTTGGGGCCCAATAGAGTAAACTCAGGTATGGTTGAAAAGGGGATTATTTTGAATAACAAAAGGTGCTTTTCTCACTCCTATCAGGAAATTGCAAGGGCATTAGAAGCACTAGTGCCAGGAACGAGGGGTGATGACTTAATATATATTTCTTATTATATCACAATATCATAGCAGAACAGATGTTTTTAATTTTAACGAAATCTAGACTATCAATTATTTCTTTCATGGATAATGTCTTTGGTGTTGTATCTAAAAAGTCACTGCCATACTCAAGGTCATCTAGATTTTCTTATGTTATTTTCTAGGAGTTTTGTATTTTACATTTAATTCTATGATCCATTCAGAGTTAATTTTTGTGAAGGGTATAAGGCATGTGCTTGTATTATTTTTTTCACATATGAATGTCCAGTTGTGCCAGCATCATTTGTTGAAAAGACTATTTTTTTCTCCATAGTAGGGCTCACTCATTTATATTTAATTTCCATACATCAATCTCTTTCTTTAAGGGATATAGATAGTATGACAATAATGACTCTATAAGGCTTGTTTTGGGGGGCAAATATGAGTGACCAGCCCAAAGATTTTCCTTTGAATGACACTATCTCTACATTCAAGTGAAGTTCACCTTTTTCCTTGAGAGCTGGGGAGACATGAGACCTCATGACATCCTGTTAGCTCTGACTCAAGCCAACTCAAAGACTCCAGTAAGGTGGCCCATTAAGTCTTCTTGCTGAAGCTGGTCTGGAGAGATTATGACAGCACCTGTCCCTTTCTAACTGTGCCTCACTGTGTTACTTCTCTTTGGTTCAGAGAGCATAGACAATGTTCAGGATAAATAACATTTAGAGGAAACTGTGTGGCTGTAAAGCCCTTTCTCAGTCATCTAGATGCATTATTTATATACTGTCAGGAAGTTACCTATTTGGAAATATATGAACCAGGAACCAAATTTGGTTCTGTCACTAACTGGGTATTCAGGTGATGCCACTTCTTTTTTCTCTAAAGCCCCTAGTATCTTCACCTGGAAAATTGAGGTTCTTGCAATTATAAATCCAAGTTCATGTACTCTCTTAAATTACAAAACTTTTCTGAATATCTGCACTGCATATTTTTCTAGAAAGATAATTCATAGCTTGCACATAACTCTGAAATTTGGGAATTGTGACTTGAGACTTAAACTCTAGAAAAGAACTCTTCATTCTCTCAGTATATCTACAAATGTTTTAGAAATTTATAGACAATATCAGAGTCCTCTCTTTTCCCCTGCATAATGTTGAATACATTTTTAAAAGAAAAAAATATTTAATTCTCTTAGAGTTTTCTTAGTACTTGGTCTTTTTTGGTAAGTTTTCTGGGGAGTGGGTCATAGGGAAAGCCAAGGTGTTTGGGCAGTAGGCAAAGCCCAGCTGTGCCCCAAGGGGGAGTGGCACCTGACTGACACTTTAACAGTACACAGTGAGAATATGAAGTTGAAATTGAAGATCATCAGCAGAGCCCCAAATTTCCAGAATGATTTTAAATGAGTGGGATTTTTTAAAAGGTGCAAAACTTTAGCAAAGCCCCAGATAGATGCTATGATGCTCTTCACCCTTCTGGTAGTAGGTAGCCCAGGGTGAACTTTTTTGGGTACATGAAATCTAGTGTTTTAAGAGGACATGTTCAACATGATGCTTGTAGCTTTCATCATAGCCTCTGCTCCAGAGCTGACAGGTGTATCATGAGAGTTGGGTCAGGGTTTTGCTGCTGAAATCTTTACCTAGGTATGGTTTATCCAGCCAGCTCTAGGAAAGAGAGTATCTTTTATTTGTAATTCTATAACCTTCCAAAAGGGGCTAGATATTGAAGAGTCACTCTAATTTCTTCTTTTCTGCTGAAGCTCCTCCTTATTACTGGCTATAAGACTGGGTGGTGGGGGGGAAGAGGTGAGAGAGAACACGAAAGAGCACACTCACTTATCAAGAGGTTTGGACCATGGCCGATTTGAAATATTACTAACCTTGCATTTTCAAATTTGATGCACAACAACCAAGATGCTAATACTTTCCTTAGTTTAGAAAAAAAATCCTTTCACCCATCTCTTCTAGCCGAAGATTAGGAAAGAGGCTTTAAGAAGATTTAAAAAAAAAAAAAAAAACCAACTTCTGAGCAGCGGAAAAAATGGTTTGTGATTCAGGGGCTTCGGGCAATTCATCATGGAAATTGGGTTTCTTAGCAGACATCGTGTGAATCCTTTCGTCCCTGTCAACTTTTTAATACATTACATTGAGAATGTAAATCGTGTTGGTGAGGGGGAGCGGAGAGAAAAAGGGAGCGAGAGAAAAGAGAAAGCTTCCTCATTTTGGATTTAGAAGGAAGGAAGCATGAGGCCTATAATTCATATTAACTAAATAATAAAAAAACTGTATAAATATATAGATATGCAGGTATATCTGGGGAAGAAGTAGGGAGAAGTGAGTGAGACAGAGTAAAATTGAAATCATTTTATCCTTTTGAAGGGTCTTTAGTAGATGCTCCTTATAATTTATTTCCTTTAGTTTTTATTGCTTTAGATTTGTTCCTTTAACTATATCAATCAACTTATTCCCCTCCACCTCCCCCTCAAAAGCAGAGGACAAAGGCTTGGGGTCAAGGGTTTCTTGATTGAAGAAAAGAGAAAAATGGGAGCAGAATCTAATGCATCATGAACAGGGAATACTGCTGAGAGAGCTGGAGCTTCTGCCATATCTCCGTCACTATCAGGACTCAGCAGAGCCCTTGGCTGGCCTCCTCACTGTTGTCCAGCTTCATTCATTGGTTGTTCTGAAGGTCTTTCATTCTCTCTAACTCAGTGGTTCACATCTACTCTGGCCTGCTGGGGGTGGGGGAGGTTGGAAATTAGCAGGTACATTGTGTGCTAGCTCTGTAGAATATTCTTCTCTTTCCCTCACTGTGATTTGTAGTCATTTTGGTCCCCATATGGATTTATCACCAAAATTCATTGCAGAGGTCCTTTTGTGTTCTTTCTAGTTTTATTGGGTAATGATATGTCTCTGGTCTTCTGGAGACTGAGGAAGTTTCAGTTCAACAAATTTCTTCTATGGATGCCAATGTTCAACAACATTGGGCCCAACCAGAATGACTGGGGACTTCTCAGCCATTTCCCTGTTGGCATTTTTGGCAAGGGGAAAGAGAAGAGGAAGGAGTTTTAGTTTGAGTCTGTGGCCTCTTCTTTTCTATGCTCCCATCACCAGTTAGTCAGCTGTACATAGGCAGTCATGTATTATTTTGTCAGAAGTCTAGTCTACACTTGAAATGGGGTTGAAGATTGGCTTCCTGTTGATTTTGTTATACACCATAAGGTGGGAAGTTGGGGTAGAGATCTGGAATCCCACTTTTGATTTAGACCTTAAATATTTCAACTAAAATTCCTATTCCTCTCACCATTGGGAAAAAAGGCCAAAAACAACAACCTCTACCACAACAAAAACAACAAAAATCCCACATTCTTCCTCAAATCCCATAAAGAATCCTACAGGGTGGGTGACCCATCTGAAAATTGTGGAAAAGGAGAGGTATTACCTCCTTTGGAAGGGATCATAAGAGAATTAAGTATAGACTTTTAATCATTCTTATGTGTATGGAAATGGACTAATGTTTGAATTTACTTTAAAAAATTAATTTATATTTCATTTTTATTGATACAATGTAGTTACATTTTACTAAATATTATAAAAAAATCTCCTACATATCCCCCAGTCCCTCACCATTCTTGAAAATGTTTCTTCTGGGGCCGCCTGGGTGGCTCAGTGGGTTGGGGCCTCTGCCTTCATGGTCCCAAGGTTCCTGGGATCAAGCCCCGCATCGGGCTTTCTGCTAGCGGCAAGGCTTCTTCTTCCTTTCTCTCTGCCTGCTTCTCTGCCTATTTGTGATCTCCGTCTGTCAAATAAATAAATGAAAAATCTTAAAAAATGTTTCTTCTGATATTTTCTTCCATGTACATAAATACCCTGATTATTCTCCTCTTTCTTCACTGATCTGTTTTGTGCAACATCTACTCATTCCTGATTTGCTAGTTGAAGACTTAGATCTCTTAACTTGCTCTCTCTATCACCCCCCTCACCCTTCCAAAATAGTTAAACACAGTATTTATATTATGATTAAAATGTAGATACTGTTCACAGCTGAGCAAAGTAGGGTGCCATTGCTATCAGTTCCTCAGTCTTCTCCTTTTGTTTGCATTCATTATTTTATTTTTTAAAATTCAAGTATAATTAGCATAGAGTGTTATATTACTTTCAGGTTTACAGTATAACAATTCAACACTTTTATACATTACTCAGTGCTTATCATAATAAGTGTACTCTTAACCCCTTTACCTGTTTACTCCTCTCCCACCTCTTTTCCTCTTCCCCTCTGGCAACCACCAGTTTGTTCTCTATATTTAAGAGTATGTTTTTTGGCTCGTCCCTGTTTTTCTTTGTTCATTTGTTTTGTTTCTTAAATTCCACATACCTCAACATAAAAAAAGTCCATATACGAAAACTCACATACTCAAGGGTGAAAAACAGAGATTTTTCCCCTAAAGTCAGGAATAAGGCAAGGATATGCACTCTTACCACCTTTATTTAACATAGTACCGGAAATCTTAGCCATAGCAATCAGACAACAAAAAGAAATAAAAAGCATTCATCTGTTTACAGCAGATGACATGATACCATACACAGAAAATCCTTAAGACCCCAAAACTATTAGAACTGCTGAATGAATTCATTAAAGTCGCAGCATACAAAATCAATATACAGAGGTCTGTTACATTTCTATACACTAATAGTGAAGTAGCTGAAAGAGAAATTAAGAAAACAGTCCCATTTATAGTTGCACCAAAAAGAATGAAATACCTAGGAATAAACAAAGGAGAGGAAAGACCTATACTCCAAAAACTATAGAATATTGATGAAGAAATTGAAGACAACACAAACAAATGGAAATATATGCCATGTTTATGGATTGAGAAATTCTCAGCTCTCTCATCTCTATCAGGATTGTTTACGAGACTGCTTGAAGATTGTCTTGGGATTTTTCTTTCCTATTACTTCTGGGCTGGGTACCCCCTTCTCCGGATCTCTATCCCTTCTTCTTTAGTTTTATATTTTGGTTTCTTCCTGCAATTAGCTAAAACATGTCCTCTTGTAGCTTTCTAAGAGAACGGTGTAAATGAAAAAAATTTGCGGCTCTGTGCCTGATATTTTTATCTTATCCTTGTGATTCATTGGTAACTTAGTTATAGAATTATAAACTGAAAACCTTTTCCCCTCAGAATTTTGAAAACATTGCTCCACTGTTCTCTAGCATCTAGTTGTGTTGTTGGGAAGTAGGATGTGTTTTAGATTTGTATGCCTCTGGGTGAGATGATTTGTTTTTGTTTTTGTTTTTGTTTTTGTTTTTTTTTTAGTATGTTCCTGTTCACCCAGTATTCTAAAATGTCATCCATCATGAAGTGTGCTCTTTATTCCCTCATTGTGTCGAGTTCTCAGAGGACTTTTTAAATCTGGAAATTCAAGTCCTTCAGTTCTGATATAATGTCTTTGAGAACATCTTCTATATTTTCACTTTGTTCGGTCTGATATCCTGAGTGACTTCTCTAGTTTTCTCATTAGTTCTTTTTAAGTTCCTTATCTTTTGCTCTATTTTCTGGGAGAGTTTCTTGATTTTATATCTATTCCTGTGCTGATTTTTAAAATTTTGGTTGTTATATAATCTTTTCTCCCCACCAAACCCTTGT
This sequence comes from Mustela putorius furo, assembly GCF_011764305.1. NCBI lineage: Eukaryota > Metazoa > Chordata > Mammalia > Carnivora > Mustelidae > Mustela > Mustela putorius. The sequence goes on along the minus strand of NW_025421987.1, from coordinate 104,510,943 downwards.
TAGTTCTTTGTCCTTTTATAACTTTTATATTTCTGAGCTTACTTTTTTCAAATTTTCATTTGTGCCAGTGCTGTTATTGTTTTGGTTCAGAGATTTTTGTTTTTCTTCTTTTCTTTCTTTTCTTCTCTCTTTCTCTATCTGTTTTAGATTGGAACAAAGAAGTTAGGCCATTGAGAAGCTCCGTAGGAGTGGGGGCAAGGTTTCTATGCTTGTTGTCCTTCCTGTGGTCTGATCAGAGGGTGAGCCAGCCTCCCTATGGAGGAATCCCAAAACTTTAATAATTGGAGTACTTTCTTTGGACTTGTTAATTTCCTGTAGAGAATAATCTTCCTTTTTTTTCTTCCCAGGATTCCTGCTCCCAAGAGTCATTTAGGAGAAGGGTCTGGGTCCCCACAATTCAGTAATACAGACCTCCACCTAATCCCCTGTTTTCAGCTTTGCACATAATTTCTGACCTCTGAGCTGAGACCTCTTCTTGGTGGGGATCCAGATGGTGCCTGGCTGCCTGGGATGGGTATACAGTCTTGGAAGATCCAATTTCTCTTTATATAGATTTTCAATAGCTTCTGTGGTTTTTAGCCTCACATCTCTCTAGCTTCCAAAGTTTTTGGTGCTTCTGAGGCCAAAGTCTCTTACTCTGAGTTCGCAGGACAAAGAATTTTGCTTCCCATCTATGTAGCTGCTATGTAGGCCAAAAGATTTCATATCCTATTTTAGGGAAGTTAACCATTCATCTATGTGCTTTCTTGCCTCCAAAATCAGCTAAAACAGAATCTTTGCTATTCTCTATCTTTACATTCTTCTGGTTTTGGTTGGCTGATACTCTGGTATTCTTTTACTTTCATTTGGATAGATATGGGGAGGGGAGGAGGTTAGTGTGTATGGTTAATTTTCCATGTTTGAGCACATCTGAGTCTGGGTTCATTCCCTCCTAGATCTCCAAAATCTATCTCCTTGTTTCTGACTAGGCTGATGGGTGAATGCCCTGGTGACTAGAATTAGGTGGCCCTCAGTTTAAGGACTATCTGAGTGCTTTGAGCCCAGAGAACATCTGGGAGAGAAGTCTTGGAGGAAGTCAATCTTCCCCATAAGTTAGTCTTTTCTTCTACCTATGAAGCCTCAGTGCCCATAACTATGGCCAAAATCACTGGTAGGATATTTGTGGGTAAACTGAAGAGCTTGGCAGAGATGAGCTATTTTAGGACTTGTCTTCCTCTTCATTAGTGGGATTTCTCCACAACCCAGGCCCTGCCCAGAGCTGTGATGAAAAACAGACATATGATGACAACAAACCCTGACATTGGAGAACCTTTTTCAATACAAATAATTCAAGGCTTTGCATGAAAAACTTAAAAACTACTCAGTTTTCAAGCTGAAAACCTTCTAAATACCCTCTTTTCATAAAACCTCAACTAAGAAAGTAAAGAGGGGAGGGAAGGTGCCCATGAAGGAGAAAAGTAAGGGAAGGAGGGATTGTGTTAGCTCCCAGCAGCAGCCATCCAGAGTAGCATCTTGATTTCATAAACACCATTTTAGCATAAATTGTCTCATTTTTAGCTTGTCAATTTGGATAATCTTGGCCCCAGAATGGATTCAGGGGGTCTTAAATGATCTGGTTTGGCTCTTCACGGATTCTGAATTTGCAGATAATTGCCAGAGCTCTTTTGGCTGAGTAAACTTGTTATCAATTGCCTTTTTAAAAGTCAGCACTAAAATAATCATTCCCGTGAGCAAAACCCATTACAAACCTTAACTTTGGAACATAAACACATTTCAGGCTGGGGAACAAATGTGTAAGATTTCATCATTGCTCTATCAGGAAAGGCTTGTGAAAAGTTGGACATGCATTAGGAGAGTCCCTTTAGGACTGAGCCTCAGGTCTGAGCTGGGAATCAGATACTTGCTGGAGACTCTGGACTGGGGCCACTGGGTACCTCTTGTGCGCCCCACCCTGTGCTTTCTGGGCAGAGATTCAATGGCCTTATGAATTACCATCAGCCCAAGGACATCCCTGTCTTAACTGCCACAGTATTGTCCCAAGCCTATTCCTTCCTTATGTCAGTAAACCTCATCCTCTTTGTCAGGGACCAATCATTTATAAAAGGAGAACCCCAAGATCAGGCTGAAAAAGCAATCAGTGGGTTAGTGGAAAATGGTGGGCAAATAAGCTGGATAGAGCCTGGGTTCTGGCCCCCTGTCACTGACCTTGGGAAACTCAACTGCTCTAGACCTGAGTTTCCCCTTCCCCCAAAGAGAGTGGTATTAATACCTGTCCCAGTGCCTCTCAGTGTTGTTATAAAAATATTTTATAAATTTACATATATTTTAATATTTATATTTCATATAAATATTAATATATCATTTTTATATAAAAGGATAATATTAATTATCCTTTTCACAGGACAATTATAGGAGTCTTCATTCTAGTTTTCTCACTTTTCTCACTTGTTTATACTATAAAACATTTATAATACTTATAAATATAAATGCAAATTATTATGTCAAGATGGGAATAGGCCTCATCCCAGACCAAAATTTGATTTCTTGAGTCTTAAGACCACCTAGAATATGGGTAATTAATATGTATATCAAAGGTTTGAAGTCAACTTAAATTTCTCATACTAAATTTTATGTCCAATTTTTGGGGCTTTGGTCCCAGTATTTATGGACAATGGGTAATTTCTCATATCTTAGGATAATTTGATTTATTAGATGTAAAGGCAGCCCATCTTATTCATCTTCATGTTTTTCTCTGAGAGGAGGCAATGGATTTGCTTGTGTTTTCTATGTTTACCATTTTGTACCAGCAGAGAGAGATCCCACCAGCTCCCTCTTCCATTCCAAAGGCGGCTCTTCCAGATTCCCACTTTCACTGCCTTCTGTCATTATCCATTATCCTTCTGTCTTTCAAAATACTCTGAGATGATTGGCCTCCTACTTCTTAGGGAAACAGGGGCCTCCAAGAGGAAATTCCCTCAGCTTCCCTTCATTTTGCAAAAGCCCCAGAGAGGAACAGTGAGGAGGCAAAATGGTTGGAATGGAGTAGAGAAGGGAGGTCATAAGTTAGGGTCCTGGTCCAGCACAGCAAATACTAGAGCATGTTGGGAAACCCTTGGGAAGTTCTGGGCAGAGAAGCGCCATATTCCATCTCATGTTTTATCACATCACACTGACTGTCCTATTGAGATTGGAGTGGCAGGAGATCAGAGGCAGAAGCAGTGGATCCCTTAGGAGGTTAATACTATAATCCAGGTGAGCTATGGTGGTCGATATCTCTAGCTCAATCCATGTATTGCTTGTTGTATATGTCCACTTGCATGTCCCACAGACGACTCAAAATCACTAAATTCCAAACAAGACAGTTCCTGAAACTGCCCTGTTCCTTGATTCAGTGGGGGAGTCTACATTCTCCCTGTTCCCTGGATGCATCCTTGGGATGCATACCTTCCTCTTAACTCTTAACATTGCTTAGCAATAAGATCCTAGTTCTTCTACTTCCTGGATAGCATTCAGTTCTGCTCCTTCTTCTATTCTCATGGCTACTCCCTTAGATCTTTTCCCAGGAAAAGGATTCTCTATTCTGCTTTCCTCACTTCCAATCTTAGACTGCCATTTATTCTAGTCCATCCTCCAGACCCTCACCTGAGTGATCTTTACATAATTTGAAGGTAACTGAAGTTATTTGAGTCACTCTCGATCAAGCCCCACTGATGCAGTGAAACTCATCTTCTCCCTTGTCATATCTACTCCCCAAATGCAACCCTTCTGAGAGCCTTGATGGACAACATTTGTTTACAGGAGGTTTCATGGAGAGAAGGGGAGAGGGTTAGATCACACCCAGCCAAGAAATCTTCCTAAAAATTCTCCTATAAACACCTATCTCTGTTGCTATATTCCTCTCCTCATCAGTAGCATCTGCCTCAAATTCCCTCTAAACTGTTAACAAATCAAAGCTAACTTAAAAACCAGAGCTCAAGTATAGCTCCTTTCCCACCCTAATCCCCCCACCCATCCTGCAAACAGGCCGTGTCTCTGTGCATCACAAATCTGATCAGGTCAAAAGAAAACCAAGTGCTTTGCTAGTTTTCTTCTACTCTCTGGATAAAGACCAAACTTAGCCTGGCTCAGGAGATGGTGTCTGCCCTGCCCCGTCCCTTCTTCACATCCTATATACCAGAAGTCTTGGGTGAGGAAGTGCCTAAGTCTCCAGAAATAAGCCAAGTTCTCCCCCATCTATACCTTATGTACTGCTGATATTTTCCCAGAATTCCCTTTCCCTCTGCTTGTTCTTCAAAATTATGCTCAGATATTCTCCCATCCAGGATGTTGTCTTCTCCCTACTGCCTATACTATTATCTTGGACCTGTGTATTTGGGGGTAGTTTTAGTTCCTTTATGAGCTGTGTAAGAACAGAAACAGTGTCACCCTCATCCCTGGGTCCCCTGTACCTGGCATAGGACAGGCCACAGGTTGAGTGGATGACAGATATGGAGACCCAGCAGTTGATGATAGTTTATCCAGGAGTCCAACCCTTGACATAATCAAGCAGAGGAGTTTTTCTAAATGGGCTTAAATGGTCCCACATTTTAAAATGTCATTAATGTCATTGTGAGGTGTAGTTTGCTCCAGTAGCAACTTGTGACAGTGTGATTGGAAGCAAAATTGAAAGTAGCTGGTTTGTGAGGTTCACCCCAGCAAGGAAGGTTGTTGTGGACTGAGGCAGGCAGTCTCAGAGGTGTTACAAAATGCTGGTTCTCATACAGAATGCCTGGTAATACATGAGATATGATGGTTTGGGGTCATGTGTTTTGAGAGGAAAAAATGATTTTAAAATATTGACTTGTGATTATGAAAGTAGTCATTTCTTAGCCAATATAATAGAAAGCAAAACCAGAGGCCATTATCTAGAAAATGTCAGGACTGAGTTAGGTTTTCTTTCCTATTATTGTGGTGTCTTGGGGTTAAGACTCGTAAACTCTGGAGATATTATTGATTAAGAACAGGTTGGGTCCCAGAGAGTTTTGGTAAATGTCCATCCAATATGTGGCAAATGTGGGGACTGATGAAAACTCAGGATGTGAACAGTTGCTGGATCCAATGAAGTCTTTAGTATTCTGGAGAGGAAATAACACTTCAGCATTTCCCCCCTTCCCTCTCTACCTCCCTCCCTCCCTTCCTTCCTTCCTTCCTTCCTTCTCCCTTCCCTTATTTTATTTAAAGTTAGTTAACATAGAGTGAATCATTAGTTTCAGATATAGAGTTCAGTAATTCATCAGTTGCAGATAATACCCAGTGCTGGGTGCCTGGGTGGCTCAGTCAGTTAAGCGACTGCCTTCAGCTCAGGTCATGATCCCGGAGTCCCAGGATTGAGTCCCGCATCAGGCTCCCAACTCCACAGGGAGTCTGCTTCTTCTTATGAACTTCTATCCTCTCATACTCTCTCTTACTCATTCTCTCTTTCAGATAAATAAATAAAATCCTAAAAAAAAAAATACCCAGTAAGAGATACAAACACATCAAGTGATCTTAATTCCCATCACTCAGTTACCCCATCTCCCCCCACTTCCCTTTAAGCAACGCTCAGTTTGTTTCCTATAGTTGAGTCTCTTACGGTTTGTATCCCTCCCTGATTTTGTCTTATTTTATTTTCCCCTCCCTTCTTCTATGTATATTGCTTTGGGCAGTACATTTTAACATTTTAATAATATTTGTTCTTCTAATCCATGAGCAAGGAATTTTTTCCATTTCTTTGTGTTCTCTTCAATGTCTGTTTTCAGTGTTTTATAATTTTCAGAGTACAGATCTTTCACCTCTTTGGTTAGGTTTAGTCCTAGGTATCTTATGATTTTGGGTACAATTGCAAATGGGATTGATTCCTTAATTTCTCTTTCTGTTGCTTCATTATTCATATATGGAAATGTGACAAATTTCTGTACACTGATTTTGTGTCTTGTGACTTTACTGAAATGTGTAGCTGCTGCCTCATTCACAGCATTCATTTCATTCCAGGGATCTTTTCTTAAGCCATGCTTTAAGCCTTCTTAAAAACCTCTATATATCTTAAAAAACCTTTCTATAACTTTCAGGAGAGGTGGAGCCAACTTGTTGTATGCTTCCAGATCTGTGCCCTCTGGTCCCTAGTTCTTCCCACACTCTTTCTTGCACTCTCCAAGGATGTATCTTTGTGAGAAGATCACTTTACATTTATACAGTAAAATCTGTGTTTAAATGTTGGGATAAAATATTCCATGGTAAAAGATACAGACACTCTATAAAAGACTTTTGGGAATGACTTATGTCAGAAACAGCTTAAAATGTGTTGGGTGTCTGGGTGGCAAAGAATGTAAATTTCAAATAATACTAGCCAGCAGCTGCTGCTGGAAACACCTAACTGGAGGGAAGATATCTTTAGGAGTTGAGAAGAAAGCTACTTTCACTGAAGAATAGTATGAGTCATGGAATTTTCACACTTAAGTGGCATGATTTTTCTTCTTTCTCAGCTTCTGCCAATTGAAAGAAAGAGAAGAATGAGAGGGAAGTAGAGAGGACACACTTCTCCATCTTTCTGATAGTTCCTTCTTATGGTTGACAAAGAAGCCTCGAATGCAGAAAAGTCACGAGCAAGTGTCTGCCTGTCTTAGAGGCTTTTGCTGTCATGCTGTTCTGAATGCTTAGGGATATTTGCCAGGCCTTGGTGGGACTTGACAGCATGATAAAATATAAGGTGAATTAGAAAGGGGCTGTGCCAATGTATCTTCTGCTGTTGTGACCTCACTACCCCTTCTTCAGTTATAGTCACTTAGCTGGTTTTACCTGAAGACCCTTTGTGCTGCCTATACCTTGGATTTGATCCACCCCCAAGTAGGAAGTATATAAGGATCTTCAGGTTAGGTCCAAAATTTCTGTTATGATCTTCTTGGCTTATGCTTTATGTCGCTTCTTCTATCTGACCACCAACTGTTCTGACTTGCTGCCCGTTCTGATCTCTGGGTCCTGCTTGTTCCTTAATCTCTGTTGGGCACATCTGGATCTCTCTCTGCTTTGACCTCCAGTCCTCCTTTCAAAGTGCCAAGAGTCAGGCCCTGCCCTAGTCTATGACAGAGTTGACCCAAAAGTGCACTGGAAGATACTGAAATTGATTTCTTAACTACTTTGGTCAATGGTCATGCCATTAATATGTGCCATATTCAGCTGTTTAATATGTGTACTTAAATAAAAGAGAAAAATGGGAAATTCATTGTTCAGTTCTTGATCTCAGTAAGCCTACTGGGGATATTAACAGGCCAAAATCCAGCCTTTTTGAATAATTCCTACACAACCAATATTTGGAGATGTGGTTGACATTTCTTCCACCTCCTGTCCAAAGCACTTACCCCACATACCCCTTCCAGCCAGTGCTCTCATCCCTGAGTCTTCATGTCTTCAATCTCTCCTCTCTGGTTTACACACAGATCAGACTTCCTAAAATATTTCGTTTCCCCCAGTTATCCCTCCTGAACAATAGCTTATGCGGACATTCCTTCTTAAGAGATGGAGCTGAGCTCTCCAGTCTGTGGCCAGGTCTTGCTGTGTATCCAAACCAATTACATCTACTCCCAGTATAGACACCCAGCCCCAAGAGTTTTTTTTAAAAAATTTTTTATTAACATATAATATATTGTTACATTATATGTAATACAGGGGTACAGGCCTGTGAATCACCAGGCTTACACACTTCACAGTACCCATCATAGCACATACCCTCCCAATGTCTATAACCCAACCAGCCTCTTCCTACCACCCTTCCCCTGGCAACTCTTAGTTTGTTTTGTTAGATTAAGAGTGTCTTATGGTTTATCTCCCTCCTGATCTCATCTTCTTCATTTCTTCCTTCCCTACCCCCCAAATCCCCATGTTGCCTCTCACATTCCTCATATTAGGGAGAGCATATGATAATTGTCTTTCTCTGATTGACTTATTTCACTCAGCATAATACCCTCTAGTTCCATTTATGTAATTGCAAATGGCAAGATTTCATTTCTTTGATGGCTGCATAATATTCCATTGTGTATCTATCTATCTACCACATCTGCTTTATTCATTCATCTGTTGATGGACATTTAGGTTCTTTCCATAGTTTGGCTATTGTGGACATTGCTGCTCTAAACATTTGGGTGCACATGCCCCTTTGGATCACTACATTTGTATCTTTAGGGTATATACCCAGTAGTGTGATTGCTAGGTTGTAGGATAGCTCTATTTTTAACTTTTTGAGGAACCTCCATGCTGTTTTCCAGAGTGGCTGTAGCAGCTTGCATTTCCACCAATAGCGTAGGAGAGTTCCCCTTTCTCCGCATCTTCACCAGCATCTGTCATTTCCTGACTAGTTAATTTTAGCCATTTTTACTGGTGTGGAGTGGTATCTCATTGTGGTTTTGATTTGTATTTCCCTGATGCCGAGTAATGTGGAGCCCTTTTTCATGTGTCTGTTGGCCATCTGGATGTCTTCTTTGCAGAAATGTCTGTTCATATCCTCTGCCCATTTCTTAATTGGATTATTTGCTAACTTTCCAACTTTGCTAGCCCTCAAGAACTTTAAGGAACCCCAAGATTTCATCAGGTCTTGATGTTTGTCCAAAGGCATTGATGGGCTCCGAGTCTTTTTTTAAAAACAGAGCTGAATGAAGCCCAGGATATCAAGTGACTTGTTTTGTTGAGGGGCCAGTGTATGGGTCCTGAAAGTTCTCTCCAAAGGAGCCTCAATGCTCACACATCACATACACTTCATAGTTACTGGAATGGTTGTGGTTTTACAGTCAGTGCTCTGGGACTTCCCATCCAGGATTCTGCTTTTGGCACCAGCCATCAGGATATGGCAGGCATCCTATTTGTCCTGACATCAATCTCAAAACATTAGGAATACCCCAAAGGTGCCAACTTTCTTTATCAGATTTTCTTCATCAGATCTGTTGAATCCGTTTGAACTACTGCTATGGTCTGGACAGTTGTCTTCACCTATCATAACACATAAATCCCACCATCCTGCCTTCCTGTCTTGGTTCTGCAATTACCATTTTTGGTCCGAGTGTCTGTTTTCAGCTTGGCAAATTCAGATCTGCCAGGTCTGGTTAAGGCTCTACTTGGGAGTGTCTCTCCAGCCAGGTTAGGTCACACTGCTTATTCCTGGCTCCAGATTCCTACAGCAGATCAGTCTGTACTCCAAGATCAATACGCTGGGTGAGAGGGCTCCAGGGAGCAAAGGCCATAAGTTTCCTACTGCTGCTGTAACAAATGGCTACAAACTTAGTGGCTTAAAACAACACAAATTAGGGAGGAGTCAAGATGGCGGAGAAGTAGCAAGCTGAGACTGCTTCAGCTAGCCGGAGATCAGCTAGATAGCTTATCTAAAGATTGCAAACACCTGAAAATCCATCGGCAGATCGAAGAGAAGAAGAACAGCAATTCTGGAAACAGAAAAACAACCACTTTCTGAAAGGTAGGACCGGCAGAGAAGTGAATCCAAAGCGACGGGAAGATAGACCCCGGGGGGAGGGGCCGGCTCCCGGCAAGCGGCGGAGCAACCGCGCACAAAATCAGGACTTTTAAAAGTCTGTTCCGCTGAGGGACATCGCTCCAGAGGCTAAACCGGGGCGAAGCCCACGCGGGGTCAGCGTGGCCTCAGGTCCCGCAGGGTCACAGAAGGATCGGGGGTGTCTGAGTGTCGCAGAGCTTGCGGGTATTGGAACGGGAAAGCCGGCTACAGAGACAGAGCTGACAGTAAGCTCGCAGCTCCGTGTTACCTTGAACCGGTCGCAGGCTCGGTGAGCTCGGAGCGCGGCCGGAGGTCAGGCAGACGGGAGTAACTGGGCGCTGTTCTCTGAGGGCGCACTGAGGAGTGGGGCCCTGGGCTGTCGGCTCCTCCGGGCCGGAGACCAGGAGGCCGCCATTTGTATTCCCGTCCTCTGGAACTCTACGGAAAGCGCTCAGGGAACAAAAGCTCCTGAAAGCAAACCCGAGCGGATTACTCACCCCGGCCCTGGGTAAGGGCGGTGTAATTCCGCCTGGGGCAAAGACACTTGAGAATCACTACAACAGGCCCCTCCCCCAGAAGATCAACAAGAAATCCAGCCGAGACCAAGTTCACCTACCAAGGAGTGCGGTTTCAATACCAAGGAGAGCAGCAGAATTCCAGAGGAGGAGAAAGCCAAGCACGGAACTCATGGCTTTTTTCCTGTGATTTTTTTTTTAGTCTTGCAGTTAATTTAATTTTTTCTTTTTCATTTTTTTTTTTTTCTCGCCTTCGGGTAAAATTTTTTTTTTTTAACTGTTACCTTTTTCTTTTTTAACGATTTTTTACTAGTTTATCTAATATATATATATATTTTTTTACATTTTTCTTAGGTGTTTTCTTTTTTAAAAAAATTCTTTTCTTTTCTTTTCTTTTTTTTTTTTTTTTTTTTTCTTTTTGTTTTTTTTTTTTTTTCTTTTTTTCTTCCTTTCTTGAACCTCCTTTTTATCCTCTTTTTCCCCCTTTCGATTTTGGATCACGATTTTGGATCTCTTCTAATTTGGTTAAAGCATATTTTCCTGGGGTTGTTGCCACCCTTTTAGTATTTTACTTGCCCCTTCATTTACTCTTATCTGGACAAAATGACAAGACGTAAAAATTCAACACAAAAAAAAGAACAAGAGGCAGTACCGAAGGCTAGGGACCTAATCAATACAGACATCGGTAATATGTCAGATCTAGAGTTCAGAATGACAATTCTCAAGGTTCTAGCCGGGCTCGAAAAAGGCATGGAAGGTATTAGAGAAACCCTCTCGAGAGATATAAAAGCCCTTTCTGGAGAAATAAAAGAACTAAAATCTAACCAAGGTGAAATCAAAAAAGCTATTAATGAGGTGCAATCAAAAATGGAGGCTCTCACTGCTAGGATAAATGAGGCAGAAGAAAGAATTAGTGATATAGAAGACCAAATGACAGAGAATAAAGAAGCGGAGCAAAAGAGGGACAAACAGCTACTGGACCACGAGGGGAGAATTCGAGAGATAAGTGACACCATAAGACGAAACAACATTAGAATAATTGGGATTCCAGAAGAAGAAGAAAGTGAGAGGGGAGCAGAAGGTATACTGGAGAGAATTATTGGGGAGAATTTCCCCAATATGGCAAAGGGAACGAGCATCAAAATTCAGGAGGTTCAGAGAATGCCCCTCAAAATCAATAAGAATAGGCCCACACCCCGTCACCTAAGAGTAAAATTTACAAGTCTCAATGACAAAGAGAAAATCCTGAAAGCAGCCCGGGAAAAGAAGTCTGTAACATACAATGGTAAAAATATTAGATTGGCAGCTGACTTATCCACAGAGACCTGGCAGGCCAGAAAGAGCTGGCATGATATTTTCAGAGCACTAAACGAGAAAAACATGCAGCCAAGAATACTATATCCAGCTAGGCTATCATTGAAAATAGAAGGAGAGATTAAAAGCTTCCAGGACAAACAACAACTGAAAGAATTTGCAAATACCAAACCAGCTCTACAGGAAATATTGAAAGGGGTCCTCTAAGCAAAGAGAGAGCCTACAAGTGGTAGATCAGAAAGGAACAGAGACCATATACAGTAACAGTCACCTTACAGGCAATACAATGGCACTAAATTCATATCTCTCAATAGTTACCCTGAATGTGAATGGGCTAAATGCCCCTGTCAAAAAGACACAGGGTATCAGAATGGATAAAAAAACAAAAACCCATCTATATGTTGCCTCCAAGAAACACATTTTAAGCCCGAAGACACCTCCAGATTTAAAGTGAGGGGGTGGAAAAGAATTTACCATGCTAATGGACATCAGAAGAAAGCAGGAGTGGCAATCCTTATATCAGATCAATTAGATTTTAAGCCAAAGACTATAATAAGAGATGAGGAAGGACACTATATCATACTCAAAGGGTCTGTCCAACAAGAAGATTTAACAATTTTAAATATCTATGCCCCCAATGTGGGAGCAGCCAACTATATAAACCAATTAATAACAAAATCAAAGAAACACATCAACAATAATACAATGATAGTAGGGGACTTTAACACTCCCCTCACTGAAATGGACAGGTCATCCAAGCAAAAGATCAGCAAGGAAATAAAGGCCTTAAATGACACACTGGACCAGATGGACATCACAGATATATTCAGAATATTTCATCCCAAAGCAACAGAATACACATTCTTCTCTAGTGCACATGGAACATTCTCCAGAATAGATCACATCCTCGGTCCTAAATCAGGACTCAACCAGTATCAAAAGATTGGGATCATTCCCTGCATATTTTCAGACCACAATGCTCTAAAGCTAGAACTCAACCACAAAAGGAAGTTTGGAACGAACCCAAATACATGGAGACTAAACAGTATCCTTCTAAAGAATGAATGGGTCAACCGGGAAATTAAAGAAGAATTGAAAAAAAATCATGGAAACAAATGATAATGAAAATACAACGGTTCAAAATCTGTGGGACACAACAAAGGCAGTCCTGAGAGGAAAATATATAGCGGGTACAAGCCTTTCTCAAGAAACAAGAAAGGTCTCAGGTACACAACCTAACCCTACACCTAAAGGAGCTGGAGAAAGAACAAGAAAGAAACCCTAAAGGAGCCCAGCAGGAGAAGAGAAATCATAAAGATCAGAGCAGAAATCAATGAAATAGAAACCAAAAAAACAATAGAACAAATCAACGAAACTAGGAGCTGGTTCTTTGAAAGAATTAATAAAATTGATAAACCCCTGGCCCGACTTATCAAAAAGAAAAGAGAAAGGACCCAAATAAATAAAATCATGAATGAAAGAGGAGAGATCACAACTAACACCAAAGAAATACAAACTATTATAAGAACATACTATGAGCAACTCTACGGCAATAAATTTGACAATCTGGAAGAAATGGATGCATTCCTAGAAACATATAAACTACCACAACTGAACCAGGAAGAAATAGAAAGCCTGAACAGACCCATAACCAGTAAGGAGATTGAAACAGTCATTAAAAATCTCCAAACAAACAAAAGCCCAGGGCCAGACGGCTTCCCGGGGGAATTCTACCAAACATTTAAAGAAGAACTAATTCCTATTCTCCTGAAACTGTTCCAAAAAATAGAAATAGAAGGAAAACTTCCAAACTCATTTTATGAGGCCAGCATCACCTTGATCCCAAAACCAGACAAGGATCCCACCAAAAAAGAGAGCTATAGACCGATATCCTTGATGAACACAGATGCGAAAATACTCAACAAAATACTAGCCAATAGGATTCAACAGTACATTAAAAAGATTATTCACCACGACCAAGTGGGATTTATTCCAGGGCTGCAAGGTTGGTTCAACATCCGCAAATCAGTCAATGTGATACAACACATCAATAAAAGAAAGAACAAGAACCATATGATACTCTCAATAGATGCTGAAAAAGCATTTGACAAAGTACAGCATCCCTTCCTGATCAAAACTCTTCAAAGTGTAGGGATAGAGGGCACATACCTCAATATCATCAAAGCCATCTATGAAAAACCCACCGCAAATATCATTCTCAATGGAGAAAAACTGAAAGCTTTTCCGCTAAGGTCAGGAACACGGCAGGGATGTCCATTATCACCACTGCTATTCAACATCGTACTAGAGGTCCTAGCCTCAGCAATCAGACAACAAAAGGAAATTAAAGGCATCCAAATCGGCAAAGAAGAAGTCAAATTATCACTCTTCGCAGATGATATGATACTATATGTGGAAAACCCAAAAGACTCCACTCCAAAACTGCTAGAACTTATACAGGAATTCAGTAAAGTGTCAGGATATAAAATCAATGCACAGAAATCAGTTGCATTTCTCTACACCAACAGCAAGACAGAAGAAAGAGATATTAAGGAGTCAATCCCATTTACAATTGCATCCAAAACCATAAGATACCTAGGAATAAACCTAACCAAAGAGACACAGAATCTATACTCAGAAAACTATAAAGTACTCATGAAAGAAATTGAGGAAGACACAAAGAAATGGAAAAATGTTCCATGCTCCTGGATTGGAAGAATAAATATTGTGAAAATGTCTATGCTACCTAAAGCAATCTACACATTTAATGCAATTCCTATCAAAGTACCATCCATCTTTTTCAAATAAATGGAACAAATAATTCTAAAATTTATATGGAACCAGAAAAGACCTCGAATAGCCAAAGGGATATTGAAAAAGAAAGCCAACGTTGGTGGCATCACAATTCCGGACTTCAAGCTCTATTACAAAGCTGTCATCATCAAGACAACATGGTACTGGCACAAAAACAGACACATAGATCAATGGAACAGAATAGAGAGCCCAGAAATAGACCCTCAAATCTATGGTCAACTAATCTTCGACAAAGCAGGAAAGAATGTCCAATGCAAAAAAGACAGCCTTTTCAATAAATGGTGCTGGGAAAATTGGACAGCCACATGCAGAAAAATGAAATTGGACCATTTCCTTACACCACACACAAAAATAGACTCAAAATGGATGAAGGACCTCAATGTACGAAAGGAATCCATCAAAATCCTTGAGGAGAACACGGGCAGCAACCTCTTCGACCTCTGCCGCAGCAACATCTTCCTAGGAACAACGCAAAAGGCAAGGGAAGCAAGGGAAAAAATGAACTACTGGGATTTCATCAAGATCAAAAGCTTTTGCACAGCAAAGGAAACAGTTAACAAAAATCAAAAGACAACTGACAGAATGGGAGAAGATATTTGCAAATGACATATCAGATAAAGGACTAGTGTCCAGAATCTATAAAGAACTTAGCAAACTCAACACCCAAAGAACAAATAATCCAATCAAGAAATGGGCAGAAGACATGAACAGACATTTCTGCAAAGAAGACACATCCAGATGGCGAACAGACACATGAAAAAGTGCTCCATATCACTCGGCATCAGGGAAATACAAATCAAAACCACAATGAGATATCACCTCACACCAGTCAGAATGGCTAAAATCAACAAGTCAGGAAATGACAGATGCTGGCGAGGATGCGGAGAAAGGGGAACCCTCCTACACTGTTGGTGGGAATGCAAGCTGGTGCAGCCACTCTGGAAAACAGCATGGAGGTTCCTCAAAATGTTGAAAATAGAACTGCCCTATGACCCCAGCAATTGCACTATTGGGTATTTACCCTAAAGATACAAATGTAGTGATCCAAAGGGACACATGCACCCGAATGTTTATAGCAGCAATGTCCACAATAGCCAAACTATGGAAAGAACCTAGATGTCCATCAACAGATGAATGGATCAAGAAGATGTGGTATATATACACAATGGAATACTATGCAGCCATCAAAAGAAATGAAATCTTGCCATTTGCAACAACATGGATGGAACTAGAGCGTATCATGCTTAGCGAAATAAGTCAAGCAGAGAAAGACAACTATCATATGATCTCCCTGATATGAGGAAGTGGTGATGCAACATGGAGGCTTAAGTGGGTAGAAGAAGAATAAATGATGGGATTGGGAGGGAGACAAACCATAAGTGACTCTTAATCTCACAAAACAAACTGAGGGTTGCCGGGGGGAGGGGGTTTGGGAGAAGGGGGTGGGATTATGGACATTGGGGAGGGTATGTGCTTTGGTGAGTGCTGTGAAGTGTGTAAACCTGGTGATTCACAGACCTGTACCCCTGGGGATAAAAATATATGTTTATAAAAAATAAAAAATTAAAAAAAAAAATAAAAGAAAATTTGAATGAAAAAAAAAAAAAAACAACACAAATTAATTCTATTAGAATTCTGGAGGTTAGAAGTCCAAAATCAAGGTATTGGTAAGGCTGTGCTCCTCCTGGAGGCCTCAGTGGAGAATCTATTTCCACTTTATAGAGGCCACCTGTGGAGGGAATTCTGATTTTGATGAATATTTTCCCCCCAATGAGTTGGGTTTTAAACTGGAAGTCACTGGTACTTTAAATTGACAGGTGTAATTTTCCCCTCCTGAATAGGCACCCAGAAGCCAGGTTAAAATATAGATACAGAAAATACAGACGGAGGTTATAGTATTATACACCTGATTTCCTTTATTGTTGTGATTTTAAAAAAATCTTCTACATGCATACTCTCAAACTGCCCTACAGAGAGATTGTACTAATTACTATTTTCTGCAGTTGTGGTGCCTTTTTTTTTTTTTTGGACCCCTGCCAATAATAATCACTGTTATTTTTTATTTTTAGCCATTTAAAAGGGAAAACGATACTTCATTGTTGCTATTATTTGCACTTACTGAATTACAAGTAAG
Source organism: Mustela putorius furo (assembly GCF_011764305.1). NCBI lineage: Eukaryota > Metazoa > Chordata > Mammalia > Carnivora > Mustelidae > Mustela > Mustela putorius. Next base: position 104,494,655 of record NW_025421987.1, on the reverse strand, counting down.
GTACTTGAAATATTTTTGAGTATGGTAAGTATTTCCCAGTTTCTCTTCTCTGTTCCTAGAAAACTTTGTTCATGTCTTTGTTATTGTCAGAGATAGCTCATTTTCCAAATGCTGCTCTCTCCCTCCTCCTTGGCAATAAGATTGTAGCACAGCAGATGTTTCCCAGATTCCTTACAAGATGGTACGGACATGTTAAAAATCCCTCCAATGGATGTAAATGTGATGTGTTGTGTGTCACTTCCAAGTCTGGTCCATGAAACCTCCCACAGAATAGCAACCAGATTGTCACGGCAGTCATGCAGTGAAGATGGTAGACTCTCTTGTCAGTACGGTGGGGGCCCACCTGTCCGGGGCTATTGCATGAGCAAGATTCAGCATCTACCTTGTTGAAGCCATTGCAGTTTACTTTGCCTTACACAGTTCTAATGTATTTGCATCTTTAATTTATTATTTATTTTAAATAAAGTACTTCTCCTTCATTGAACTGTGAGTAGAATCCTTGTTTTGTCATTTTTATAGCTGCATGGCACAGAGTAGGTTTTCAGTAAATATAGAAGAAACTAAATGAATGAATAAATGAGTTGCATGTTTACTTGAAAAGACTCTTGCCGCTTCTCCTAGTTCAATTCTCAGAGATACTGTTTATTCTCATTATTAAAAAAAAAATGGGGGGACACCATACATGTGAATTATATGTTAATATTCAAGCCAATTCCAGGATATATTTCCATTTGTAAAACATGATCTATTTTCTTACCTGGTAAGTCAGAGATCAGAAGGTGCTGATTCTATAGTCTCCTGTCCTCCTAGGTGGTGAGGAAGAAAATGGGTCTGGAATGGTTGTTTAGTGTGGTGTGACCATTACCACTTCAAACTGAGTTCATGTGAAACTTCATGCCACCTGTCCAGGGAAGAGTAATTTTTTATCCCGCACTAGAAGTTAAATGGGCCCACTGAGATCCAAAGAGCTTAACAAATCCTCTGCTTTGTCACAGTGAAGACCTTTGCCTAATGCAAGGTCTTATCCTGCAGATTGCTTGGGGCCAGAAGATAGCCTGGTTAATCTAAACTGCTCCTACTTTCCTACAGTGTTCACTGAACTGGGTTTTTTGTCTGTGAATAAAATGGACCAGATTTGGGTTGGTTGCCATGGTTACTGTATCAAGAGCCTCTGGGCTCCCTATCTTCCTCTGCTGACAGCTCCCATGCAATGAACCCCCTGTGGGGTGTGGGTGCCTCCCTCTACAACCTTATAGAATTACCTTCCAAAGAACTAAAGTTTATTATAAAGAGATGGGCCAGTCTGTAAGAGAAACAGGTTCCTGGTTACCACTTCTGGGACATAGCTGTCTTATTGCACATGACTTGCCTAGATTATGACCTTAGGAACACTCATTAGTTAGCATTCCAACTGAAATCCCTGGTGGCCTTTAACCTTCTCTTTTTCAGGTAGGACCAGTTAAAGCTTTCTGAGTTTGCAATTTGTTATTCCTTAGTAGGTTTGGAATTATAAGTCTAGCTACATGGAGGCAAATTCCTCTTGAGCTTGAGGGCAGCATCTCTGCAGCTGTCCCAGGGTAAGAAATGTGGCTCAGTTCATTGACTCCTTCCCAGGGTCAACCTGCTAATTAACATGGACACTCTGAAGGGGCTTCTGGGGCTCTTAACTCAATCTTCTTGTCTTGATGTGTGGGCTCACTCAAAATTATGGTCTAAGGAAGGTGGAATTGATGCTGCTGATTCTAAGTTAAAGTGTCAAAAGCAATCTAGTTAGTCTTCCCTTTCCAAATAGTAGCCTTGTTTCTGTATACGTGAATATCTGTAAAACATTAATTAAATAATGACTCTTTATGGGCCATATGCTATCTCAAATCCAATTCTCTTTTGTACCTGGCGCCTCAAATTTTGTATGTTTAAGACTAAACTTGGCCGCATCTGGTCTAGACCATGTCAGTAACAACCTAACTGGTTCATCTATATCCATTCTTATTCCTCCAATCCATTTTCCACTTAGCAGCCAGAGGGGCTTTTTAAAATTCATATCTGATCATGTCACAGTCTAGAAGCCTCCCAGGGACCTCCCCCTGCCCTTGGGATGAAGACATGGCTTTGCAGTCTGTGTTGCACACTATCCCTCTTGTTCTCAGTACTGTAGCTACACTGGGCCACTTTTGGTTAATCTCTCCACAGCTTTCACTTCTGCTGCAGGACCTTTTCCCAGGCTTCCTCCCTGCCCGGTTTCTCTTCTTTCTTCATCTTGTTTGCTCTTAAACATTGTTCAGGTTTTAGCCTAAGTGCTACATTTTGGGGGATGCCTTCCTTGACTTTCTGGACCAGGCCAGGTTTCCCTTTTAGATACTCTCATGGCTTAAGGGATACATGTTTCCTTCATAGGACAAATCATGATTATTTCCTCAATGTCTGTTTCCCCTGCAAGACTGTGTGGTCCACAAGAACAAGGTCTGGATCTGTGATTATTTATCATTGTGTCTCTGTACCTAACACCTGAAATACAGAGGGACTCAACAAATATTTATTGAATGAATACATGAATCTTCATAAACTGCAGAAAAGCATGGATTATTATACTTACTTCATAGGTAAACAAATTTAGGGCAAAGTCTCTCAACCTCCATTGATGGCTTACCAAAAGTTACAAAAATTTTTAAATCTGATGTAAAATCCCAAGGACCAATATGTAATAATTACTATTTCCATTCTATTAATGAGAGTCAAAGAGGTTCAGAGAGACTTAGGGTCCTCTAAAAGACAGTCACAGTTGCTGCCAGAGATTTGGGAGCATTTAGGAATGTGCAGAGGGAGGACATCAGGGGTTATGGAAGTCTAACCTTCTGCTCTAGGAAAGCATACGTTTCAACCTGACGTGTCTACCTGATCCAGCATCTCATTATGTAAACATATCTCCCTCATTCATCTGCATTTTCCAATCCTGCCTCCCAAAAATTTCTGATGAGAATAGGTCTGAGATCTCCTCTGATATTTCATGGTGGTCTGTGATTATTGCTGTTTGAGCACTTTATGGTGCATTTATTATAATTTTTCCATGATGTTTTAAATTATAATTGCTTTTGTGACTCTCCCACTATTTTGCAAACTTCCTTTTTCATACCCACATTTCTCTGTGACCCAGCTCCTGGCACACCATGGCTTGCATGGATTTTATTGGTTCTTTACCCTATTTTCACATTAGAATTGCACAGATGATTGTTGATGCATCCCAGTGTCTGGGCTCTGAGTCCATTGGTTTGGGGTGGGGTCCAGGCCTCAACAGTTTTTCGGGTCTCGCAGATAATTGTAATATGCCACCAAGTTTGTGAATCTCTGGGCTAGATACTCAGTAAACACTTACTGAGGTAAACTAACTAGAATCATCTTTCTCTGAATGTATTTGAGTGAATATATGCATGTAGGTAGTGTTGGATCTAGAGAAGAATTATTTTTGGCACTGGTAAACTTCTGCGATATTCCCTTAAGGATTCTGAAGATCTGGATAGACCTGGGGGCGTTGGAGGGCTTCCAGGGACAAAGCTGAGGGATGTCATGGTTATTCACAGAGACCTATTCCCCTGCTCCACTTCTGCACTGAGCGCAAGGGGAGCAAGTCAGCAATTTATCTGCTTTCTACATTTTTTCCCCTGATTCTGCATGCTATTTGGAGGTCCAAATCAATTAATTTTTCCTTGGGTTTTACAGCTGATGCATTGATTTTTTAAATTCACTTATTAATTCATTTACTCCCTCAATAAGTATTGATTGATTTTAGATATAGCAGTGGGTCATATGAAGGAAATGGTGTACAGGTGTCCTGAGGAACTTAAAATGTAGCTGGTAGACAGTAAATGCACATCAGACCTCAGCAACTATACATTTTACCATTAAGGAGGCATGCTTTGAGCCAGACAACCTGGTTGATTGCCGGGCCCACTATTTATTAGTCGTGGGCTCTGGGAAATTTACTTTACCTCTCTAAGTCTTAGTTTCCTCATATGAACATTTCTCTTCTGTGAATGATAATAAAAACTACACCATAGGGTTGTGGTGAGGATTAAATGAGGTCATTCCTGTAAGCTTTTAGCATAGTGTCTGGCACATAGTAAAAATTCAAATAAGTGTTAGCTGTTATTATAAGAAAGATAGCAACCTGGGTTAGCAAGTGAGCAGGATTGAGAATAGAGGATATAGGAGAATTTAGAGATTGATGTGTTTGTGGGAAGCGGGGGAAGAAAGCCTCAGGAAGGTAGAAATTGAGCTAATTTGGAGGATGGGTATGCTCTGGAACAGTGGTAAGAAGCAAAAACATGCTGGGTGTGTGGGGTGTGGGGAGGGTGGGAGGTTGGGCTTAGGGGTGAGAGCACTTGCTATTTGAAGTGTGGCAAAACAGTTCATTATTGTCCTGTACCCTCACCTCTGCTCCAGGAATGCTTAGGAGGCTGATATATTAATTGGTTATGTCTGCTAGTCTCCTTCTAACCCCATATTCAGCAAGTGTGGTGATTTATCGTTATGAACCAAACGTTCCAAATGCCATTCGCAGAGCTAGGAAAGCTGAATTTAGCATAACAGTCTGGGTGTTTAGAACTTCAAGTGAAATTCTAGATTCTGAGATCAGGTTAAGACCACTTTGGCCCTTAAATGCAGTTAGCATTTTCCTTGAAAAATTCTAACCTTTAAAAGCCTCTATTTGACAACTAGCTTGCCAATATTTATGTTCCACTCCATTAGCATCACCAGGGCTGACTCTCCACTTTCAAGGGTATGCCTTTGGCTGGAAGAAATCACTGCTGTTTGCTTATTTCACATGCTCAGACAAATATGGGTATGTGTGCGTATGTGTACACACACACACACAGCATGCCCTTGGTCTATGTGTATTTGGTCCCCTGGAAAAGTTGTCCTAAATGTCTTCTTTGTGTTTGACTTCATCTGTCGTTATTTTCCTTAAGTCTTTCTTTTTCTTTATTAGCTATGAGCCTTCTGGAGAACTGAAAAGCAACTTTACGACACACTAATGTTTGGTTCAAAGGCTAATTATTTTAAATATATTTTGTTATCATAAGATCCGTAATCAATATGCCATGGATTTCAGGGTTAGGACTGCTAGGATTGCCTTGTACCTCAAAGATATGTACATGGACTTGGAGGACAATGAGGGAAAACAAAAGAACAGGAACTTCATTTTAACTGAGATCCATAGACTGTTGATAAGATAATGTCTGCTTTATTTTGACAAACCACAAAACATGATTTCAAGTTTGCTCCTTCTTTTATTTCAGAGCCCATCAGAAAATATACATTCATCTAGTCAGTGATTCTTAACAATTTTTTGGTATATGTATGAATGGGTGGGTAGTCTTTAGGAATGTGACAGAAACTGTAGATGCCTTCTCCATAAAAATGTATATAAACATGTTACACACATTTTCTGCATACAGTTTATTTTGCTGCATTGCAAACACATCTTTCACAAAGAATGTTAAAACAATATGTAAGAAGTCTTGTGATCTTCTTAATCTCATATTTGCATGCAAAAAATAATAATTTCCTGAGAGAACTTAGCAAGTAATAATGTGCAAATTAAAGAAAATTAATTTAGTTCAAAAGTGAGTTTCATAAGATTGCTGTTGTTTGATTAGAATAAGAGATTAAAATTATAGTGGGTATTTTTTTTTAAACATGATACTGCAAATATCTTTCATACTCAACCAGTTTATACCTTTTTCTTAGTGGTAATAAGGATCGCAACTTCTAATTTATAACAGTATTTGCTAGCAAAACAAAGTTTTCACAGATTATTCTGATAGATGAGGATCAGCTTGTATCAAGGAATAGAGAGTTGTCTAAGATACTTTGAGTTGAATTCATGTAATATTATTTTCTTTGTCTTCAATTCAACGAGATCAACTTTGTCAATGTCTGAATCATAAATGTTGCCTTTGTCATTATGAAAGAATCGGGACCATACATTTCAATTTTAAGGTCACACAACAGAAGTATTCTTCAGTAATTTCTTTGTCTGCCCATGTGCACCTGCACAAGAGCCAGAGAGCCTTTTCAATCTTGGCTCTAGCCTCCAGATGCCCTTTCTCCAACAATGCAAGGAGCACACAGCTGTCTTTCTCCACTTTCCACAATGGTACTCTGGTCCAGAGACTTTAAATTTTTTCAGCAGCATCCATAATGGAATGTGCTGGACCTTGAGTCAAGAGTTATAACTCATTCAGATAGCCCAAGATGTCAATCAAGTCACTCAAGTCATGAATGGAACTTTGTCAAATCAGTCCAAGAAGGGCTTTGCTAGTCACTTAAGGTAAAGCTTTCTGCCTGAAGTTAATCAATTCCTTCAAAAACTTGTACTTTAGAAAGCCAGTGAACTCCAGCATTCATTTCCTTTTTAAATTGAAGTATAAAGATTGACATATAATATTATAGTTGACTCTTGAACAACACAGGCTGGGGTGCGGACCCCTGTGCAGTCAAAAATCTGCATATAACTTGTGACTCCCTGGAAACTTAATTACTAATAGCCTACTGTTTGCTGGAAGCCTTATATTAATAACATAAATAACCAATTAACACATTTGTATGTTATATGTATTATATAATATATTCTTATAATAAAGTAATCTAGAGTAAAGAAAATGTAATTAAGAAAATTTTAAGGAAGAAAAAGTACAGTTATAGTATTATGCTCTAAAAAGTCCTTGTACAAGTAGACCTAGGCAGTTCAAATCCATGTTAAGGGTCAACTCTATATTAGTTTCAGGTGTACAACATAGGGATTTGACATTTGTATACATTGTGAAACAATCACCACAGTAAGTCTAGTTACCATCTATCATCATACAAAGTTAACACAATGTTATTAACTACATTTTCCATGTTGTACATTATATCCCATGACTTAGTTATTTTATAACTGGAAGTTTGTACCTCTTGATCCCTTTCACCCATTTCATTCCTCCCAACTCTACTCCCTCTGGCAATTACCAATCTATTCTCTGTCCCTTTTAAAAAATGTTTAAATTAAATTAAAAATTTTTAATTTTTTAAATCATGTTCAGTTAGCCATTATATAGTACATTGTAAGTTTTTGGTGTAGTGTTCAACAATTCATTGGTTGTATATAACACCCAGTGCTCATCACAACATGTGCCCTTCTTAAAACCCACCATCTCCTCTCCCTTCAGTTTGTTTCAATCTATTCTCTTTATCTATGAGTCTAGGTTTTATTTCGTTTTGTTTGTTTTGTTTTTTATTTTTATTTATTTATTTAATTAATTAATTTATTTTTTTTAAAGATTTTATTTATTTATCAGAGAGAGAGAGGGGGGAGAGAGCGAGCACAGGCAGACAGAATGGCAGGCAGAGGCAGAGGGAGAAGCAGGCTCCCTGCTGAGCAAGGAGCCCGATGTGGGACTCGATCCCAGGACGCTGGGATCATGACCTGAGCTGAAGGCAGCTGCTTAACCAACTGAGCCACCCAGGCGTCCCTTGTTTTGTTTTTTAGATTGCACATATAAGTGAAATCATATGGTATTTGCCTTTTTTTTTTTTTTAAAGATTTTATTTATTGATTTGACAGAGATCACAAATAGGCTGAGAGGCAGGCAGGGAGAGAGAGAGAGAGAGGAGGAAGCAGGCTCCGTGCAGAGCAGAGAGCCCAATGTGGGGCTCGATCCCAGGACGCTGTGATTATGACCTGAGCTGAAGGCAGAGGTCTTAACCCATTGAGCCACCCAGGTGCCCCAGGTATTTGCCTTTCTTTTGACTTATTTCACTTAGCATAACACTCTCTAAGTCCATTCATGTTGTTGCAAATGGAAAGATTTCATTCTTTTTTATGGTTGACTCGTCTTCCCTTGTAAATATATATCTTGTCTTCTTCATCCATTCATCTGTTGATGCACACCTAGGTTGTTTCCATATCTTGGCTGTTGTAAATAATGCTGCAGTGAACATAGGGATGCATATATATTTTACAATTAGTGTTTTTGTTTTCTTCAGATAGAAACCAAGTAGTGGAATTGCTGATCATATGGTAGTTCTATTTTTAATTTTTTTAAAGGAAACTCCATAGTAATTTTCCGTAATGACAGCCAATTTAAATTCCCACCTATAGTGTACAAGGCTACATTTTTCTCCATATTCTCACTAACAGTTATTGTCTCTTGTCTTTTTAATAATAGCTACTGCGACAGGTGTAAGGTAATATCTCATTGTGATTTGACACTTGCATTTCCCTGATGATTGGTGATATTGAGCATCTTTTCATGTGCCTGTTGGCCATATGTACATCTTCTTTGGAAAAATATCTAGTCACATCATCTATCCATTTTTTCAATTATATTTAAAAAAATTATTGAGTTGTGCAAGTTCTTTATATAATTTGGTCATTAACACCTTGTTGAATGTTTGATTTGCAAATATCTTCTCACATTTAATAGGTTGCCTTTTCATTTTGTTGATGGTTTCTTTCAATGTGTAGAAACTTTTTAGTATGATGACATCTCATTTGTCAATTTTGGCTTTTGTTTCCCTTGCTTTTGGAGTCAGGTTCAAAAAAAGTCACCAAGATCAATGTAAGGAGCTTATGCCTATGTTTTTGTCTAGGGGTTTTATGGTTTCTGGTCTTACATTTAAGTTTTCAATCAATTGAGTTAATTTTTATATATGGTGTAAGATAATGGTCAAGTTTCATTCTTTTGCATGGAGTTGTCCAGTTTTCCAATACCACTTACTAAAGGTGCTGTCCTTTCCACATTGTATATTCTTGCCTCTTTTATTGAAAATTAATTGAACACATATACGTGGGTTTATTTCTGGGTTCTCTGTTCTGTTCCATTGATCTATGTGTGTGTTTGTACTATGTCAGTACCATACTGTTTTGATTACTATAGCTTTGTGGTATAGTTTGAAATCAAGGAGCATGATACCTCAGGCTTTGTCCTTCTTTTTTAAGGTTGTTTTGGCTGTTCAGGTTTTTTTTGGTTCCATATGACTTTTAGGATTATTTTATCCCAGTTTATGAAAAATGACCCTGGAATTTTGATAAGTATTACATTGAATCTCTAGATCATTTTGGGTAGCAGGGACATTTTAACAATATTAATTTTAATCCATGAGCATATAATATCTTTCCATGTATTTATTTCTTTTTCAGTTTCTTTCACCAATGTCTCATAGTTTGTACAATGTACAGGTCTTTCACCTCTGTGGTTAAATTTATCCCTAGGTATTTCATTCTTTTTGTCTTCCTTTTCATTTCCATTTACATGAGATATCTATTAATATTCCTTTACTTTCAGTCTGTGTGTAATTTTTACTTATGAAGTGAGTCTCTTTTAGGTGGTATATAGGTGTGTCTTTTTTTTTTTGTTTGTTTAATCCATTCAGTCACTCTGTATCTTTTGATTGGATAATTTAGTACATTTACAATGAAAGTAATTATTGATAGGTATGTACTTACTGTATTTTGTTGTTGTTGTTGTTTTTTTTTTTTTTTTTTGGCTTTTCTGGCCTTTTTTTTTTTTAAAGTTTCCTTTCTGTTACTTTCTTCCCTTGCAGTTTAATAACTTTCTTTAGTGTTATGTTTAGATTTTTTTCTCATTTTCCTTTGTGTATTTAGTATAAGGTTTTGCTTTGTGGTTATTATGAAGTTCACATTATCATCTTAGATATATAATAGCCTATTTTAAGTTGATAGCAACTTAAAGTTGGACATATTACAAACATTTTCACTGACCCCCCCTTTTGTGTTTTTGATGTCATATTTTATGACTTTTTATTTTATGTATACCTTAACTAATTATTGTAGTTTTAGCTAATTTTACTACCTTTGTCTTTTAACTTTCATAGTAGCTTTAGAAGTGACTAATCTACTACCTTTAGTATATATTTACCTTTTTCCAATAAGGTTTTTCCCTTTTCAATATTTTCTTGTTATTGATTAGTACCATTTTTCTTCCATCTTAAAGTAGTTCCTTTAAATTTCTTGCAAAGCCAGTTTAGTATTTATGAGTTCCTTTGGCTTTTGTTTGTGTGAAAAACCTTATCTCTTCTTTAATTTTGAATGACAACTTTGTTGGGTAGAATATTATTGTTTGGAAATTTTTTCCTTTCAGCCCTTTGAATGTCATGCCACTCCCTTCTGGCTTGCAAAGTGTCTGCTGAGAAATCTGCTGATAGCCTCATGGGGTTTCCCTTTTATGTAATGATTTCTTTTTCTCTTGCTGCCTTTAAGAGTTTTTCTCTAACTTTTGGCATTTTAATTATAATGTGTCTTGGTGTAGATCTCTTTGGGTTCATCTTGTTTGGAACTCTGGGTTTCTTGGTCCTGGATATCTGTTTCCTTCTCCAGGTTAGGGAAGTTTTCATCCATTATTTATTTAAATAATTTTTCTGCCTCTTTCTTTATTCTCCTTCTGGGACCCCTATAATGCAAATATTATTTTACTCACTGTTGTCCCAGAGCTCTCTTAAGCTATCTTTACTTTTTAATAATTCTTTTTTTTTTCTCCCAGTCTGTTTGGATGAGTTTGACTCCCTGTTTTCCAGCTTGCTGATCCATTTTTCTACTTTATCTAGTCTGCTGTTGAAACCCTCTAGGGTATTTTTCAGTGCACTTCTGTATGTCACTTAGATTTTCTCTTTCTTTGTTGGAGTTCTCACTGCATTGATTTATTCTTCTCCTGAGTTTGGTAAGCATTTTGTGACCATTACTTTGAATTCTTTATCATGTAGATTACTTATCTCCATATCATTAAGGTCTTTTTCTGAGGTTTTCTCTTATTCTTTAATTTGGAACATATTTCTCTGTTTCCTCATTTTGCTTCACTATCTGTGTATGTTTTTTTTATTAGGAAAAGCACCTTTCTCAGTTATGAAGGGGTGACTATGTGTAGGTGATGATCTTTCTTATTCAACCATGTCCTAGTTCTTGGTTTTCTCTCAAACCTTTGTGATTGTCTAAACCATCTAATTTATTTTTGATATGTCCCGCTTGTTGAGGTTGTGCCAAGACCTGTCAGTGATCCAAGGGGAGGAATCTCATTTAGCACAATCAGTTTCAGGCTGATTGGAGGCCAGACCCTCAGGCAACAGCTTTTAAAGTATGCAAATATATACGGTCCTGTAGGGCTGCATTTATAATCTCTGCTGGGCTGCAAACCAGGAATTCTAGAGGTGTCCCCAAAGTGACAGTTGCAAAAATTTAGCCTCCTGATAAAGTGCGCCTGGGTAATTCAATTGGTTAAATGTCCAATTCTAGGTTTTGGCTCAGGTCATGATCTCATGGGTGTGGGGTCAAGCCCCACATCAGATTTCATGCTCAGCAGGGAGTCTGCTTGAGATTCTCTCTCTCCTCTCCTGCTGCCCCTCCCCCTTCAGTCTCTCTCAAAATAAATAAATCTTTAAAAAAAAATTGGTGCTCCAAATGAGTATATAAACTCCTTTCTGGGAAGTCTTGATCTGTAGTTAGGTCAACAGGGTGCACAAGGATGGAGACTTTCTTCTTATGTTCCCTGGGAGTGCCTCCGTAGCCTCTAGATATGTGGGAAGTCTGAGGTCCATTTCTTAAGCTAAAGCTACAGACTAAGTAAATAGGCCTTTTCCACAGGAAGACTGGAGTTATATGTCTGACTGCTGTCTGTACAGTGCCCTGGGGGTGGTTGGATGCCAGGAACTGTCTTTCCAATTGTTATTTTCCTGTGGAGTTTAGGAAACAAAACCCCCTTGGCCACCAGGACTAGGTGATCAAAGAGTGCCCCCTATGTAGACTGTGTGTACCTGCTGGCTTTAGCTAGCAGAGTATAAGGGTCTGGGCACATTCACTGGCTTCAGAAAGGTAGTGGGAAAATGTCTTGACTGCATGTACCTGCAGGCTTTAGGAATGCAGCAGGAGAGTGCCTTGTCCATGTATGTGTGCCAGCTTTAGGCTGGTAGTAGAATACCAAAACCCCTTTTGCTTGACAGCTCCAGCCAGAGAGTAGGGGAGTGTCACAGTTCCCACTATTGCTGACTTAAGCTAGGCAGTAGAAGAACTCCATGATCATTGGTGCTCATCTTCCCAAGCCAGGGAGGAGGAGTACTGTACCCACCTGTGCTCCCTGATTTTAGCATGGCAGTGTGATGGGTCTGTGACTGCTTACCCCCTTCTGTCTTAGCAGAGTGCCACATTGGAGCTCACTCACCTATGCTAGCCAGATAGGTGTAGTGTGGAAAATTGGCATCTGTCAGTACCTCTGTCTCTGGGGAGAATTTCAGCTGCTTCTCTAGCAGAAGCTTTCAGATAAGTAAATAAATTTCCTCCACATATAGTCTAGGCACTTTTTGAATTCGTGGTGTTTTTGCTTGGTCTTGGGGCAAGTGAGACAAAATACAAACCCTTTAGAAAGAGAATGTCAGTTTCTTATAGCATTTTGGGTCCCTTGGATTTTAACCCCATTGGTTTTCTAAGCCAGATGTTTTGGGCAATCATCTTTCTAGTGCAGATCCCTGAGGTTGGGATGCCTCTTTGAGGTGTCAATCCCTCACTCTTCCAGGAGAAGCACTGGGATGGTGAGATCCAACTCTATTGTGCATTGTTGCACTGGGGAGTGGGGTTTTGGTGAGACTGTATCTCTGCCTCTTCTTCCCATCTCGATGTGATTTTTTTCTTCTTTGTATGAAGAGGTACTTTGCATAATTTTCAGATATTTTCAGAGGAAAATGATCCATATGTAGCTCTAGATTTGGTAAATCTGTGGAAGGTGAGTTCAGAATTTCCCTATATGCCATCTTGTGGAAGTCCCAGCATCTATTTCTTGACAAATCCATTAATAAAGCATGATTCAGGGTCCCGACTCTGTTAGGTTGAAGTGGATGTTACTTGTTTTAGAATTACTGTCTGCATCACATGGATCTAGAAAAAAAGTCAGTATGGAGTTAATGTAGAGTTTCTTTTTCAGCAACAAGGTGAAGTGTTCCCCATGACAAAAATATCCTTCTTTGAAGGTGTTGCTTGGCAAAGAAAAATTCATTATATCAAAGTTGTCCAAGAATCTGATACTTCAAAAGGGTCTTACCAATGGGCATTTACAATATGTCACAGGAAATCTAGGAACTGTCTAGACTGAGAATCATCAGTTCATTTTTTTGAATGCTTAAGGGAACTTGTCTGGCTTAGATTCCCTATGTCCTTCTTCAGACAGAAGAAAAGCTAGATGGGGTGATACATCCTGACAGAGGCACTGCTTCAGTGTTTTTTCTCTTCTCAAACTACAGATACACTTGCCTGCTTTAGGGCAAATGGCTCCAGCGTCTGCCCAATTGCAAGGCTTCTTTTGGTTGGCCACGTGATAAACACTATTGGAGGATGCTCTAAGTTCAGGCTGTTGAGTTGGTATAAATTTCTCTAGTTTTTTCCTAGTTGAACTAACTTCTCATAAAAATGACCTATTTTCAGCCAGGAATTCTAACAATCAACAGATGCTAGTTGTTCATTTGGTTTTAATGACTTTATGCTTCCACTGAAGAAGAAACTTGCACAAGAGGGACCATGGTTTTGGTGTCTATCATAAGGAAACATTTTCTTCTACTTTATTTTCTTTGATTTTTTGTTCAACCTAAGCCAGACCATGTACTAAGGTTTGATGCTTATAATTATAATGTAAGTTTACATCTAAAAATATATGATCAGGACACATGGGTGGCTCAGTTGGTTAAGTGTCTGCCTTCGGCTCAGGTCATGATCCTAGGGTCCTGGGATCAAGTCCTGCATTGGTCTTCTTGCTCAGTGGAGAGCCTGCTTCTTCCTCTCCCTCTGTCTGCCACTCTTCCTGCTTATGCTCTACCCTCTCTCTCTGAAATAAATAAAATCCTTAAAAAAAAATGAAAATGTATTATCAATAAGAAATCATTTTGATGATGACAACTATTGGCTGCCTGAAGAAGTATAGTAATATCCCATGCTGTTCTACACTTGTGAGGTAGGAATCAATTCCTTAAAAATAAAATTTGACTGAAATTAATTTTTTTTCCACAGAGACAAATTTCAGACTATTTGGAAGGAGCTCAAGTATGACAACTCTTTTCCTTACTTCACTGACTTCTTGAAATCCATTTAAAGACTCATGAACCCTTAAATCGAGAAAAGACATTTTTGCTGAGAAAATTCTGAAAAGGTTGACACTGAAACAGGAAGCAAAAGTACATTCTTCCACTATTGTTTGAATAAATTCCAGAAATGCACTTATAGTCTCCTAAAGTCAGTGATTTGGTCTTTCTTTGGCCATTCTGCACCTAATAAGTCTGCCATGGAAATATGTGCATACTCCTATATGGCATTTTCTAGGTTCTCTTGAATTTTTGTCTTATTCCCAGATTTGACAGTGAGCTCCTTGAGGGCAGGAACAAGTTTTTCTCATACTTTAACGATTAATATTTTCATGATGCCTGGCACATAGGGAGCTCCTGCAAATGCTTGAGTGAATAATCATGAAATGTTCTCAAATTAATCATTTAATATTTAATATAGCTTAAATACTCCTAAGAATAGAGTTCATCACCAGTACTTGATACATTTGACACTTTAAAACTGTGCTTGCCTGTGGGCTTTTGTCTAATGTTAATTACTTTAACCATTTTTGATAATTTATGATTCTGCAACAAGGGCCTCAATCCCTCTTAAGAAAGATAGTTTAGTCATATAGGATGCCTCATAAGGAGATAGCTGTAAAATATGCATGTATTTCTGCCAGACCAGGAATGGGAGGGTGGGACACCCTCCCTTACAGTAGGAGATGTCTTGCCCAGTCCAGCCAGTCCAGAATATATAAGGAGGAGCTTTTGATTGTCAGTGCCCTGATTGCTACTGAGATGCTCATTGCCCAAGCCCTTGTGTTTTGTTGAATACAGGTGTCTCAGATGCTTCTGTGCTATACACAGTTGAGAGTACTCTCCATAGAAACATTATAGTACTGGCTAACCTCTTAACTCTATCAGGAGGCCAGGCCAGGTTCTAACACCAGGGGCACATACTGGGCTGAGGCTATCAGCAATACTCTAGTGCCCAGTGGAGGCCTCTACCTCCAAGATCTGCTGGGGAGAATAATCATACAAAATGGAAGGGCTCCTTCCTGAGACGCTTTTTCTCTGGGTCAGACAATTAGCATTTCTCATGGTATATTTCACAAGTTTACTACAATAACTTTTCCTATTTATTTATTTATTTATTTATTTTAAAGAAGGTGATTATGAACTGGGGTAGGGGCAGAGAGGGGAGGGAGAAGAGAAACTCAAGCAGACTCCATGCTGAACATGGAACCTGATGCAGGGGTTGATCCTAGGACTCTGAGATCACAACCCTGAAATCATGACCTAAGCCAAAACCAAGAGTTAGATACGTAACTAACTGAGCTACCAAGATGACCTTATTTTTCATCACTTTCTTAACATCAGTCATGCCAACATATTTGCCTAAAGAAAATACTTGAAAAGCCATGGCTTTTGGAGAATGTTCTCACTCCTGGCCCCTATTGCTAGTGGATACTCTGGCTGCACACCCCGCCCCCCACCTAGAAGCAGCAGCTTTTTTACCCTCACTGCCTAGGAAGTGAGGGAGGATAATCTCTTTAGAGTCTTGGCTTTCAGAACAAGAGCTAGGAGGAGGGCCTTTTCAGTTAATTTTAGTTTTCTCCCCTGTAACGCAGACACCCCTGAGACCAAAACAAACAAACAAAAAAACCCCCCAAAACCCCCCCAAAACACAAAAACAACCCCCCCCAAACAAAAAACAAACAAAAACCCCAACAACACAAACATGGGTACAGTATGAACAGATTAATAGCTCACTGGTTATTCTGCCACACACTTTTGTTGAGATCCTTAACTGAATATCAGAGGATTCCAAAAGTCTAGGATCTCAGGAATCACTCAGTGTTAGATTCATACTATACATCATCACAATCAGGATTATTAGTAAGCACCTTCATTTTTCCTATAGTTTCAGTATGCTTAGATTAAATAGTTTTAAAAAACACTTTGCCTCTATCTGAAATACTGCTACTAAAGAAAAAATGTACATCAGTGGAAAGGCAGATGCTAACTTCCCTAAAATGTAGCTTCTAGAATCCTGCCTGATTTATTCTAATTTTAGTTACTAAATAATTGACAGTATTCCGGATCATAATCCTAAAGAAACATTCAAAATATAATCAGAGATTTCTCTCTTTTAAAAAGCTGTCAAGCTGGCTATATTTAAACTAGAAAGGGGTTAGCTATTTTTAATACTTTTATTATACTCAAGTGTTTTAAAGGACACACATTTCTTTCTAATTTCCACAAATTCCTGTGGGATTGATTGCTTTAACTGTCAGAAGCTAGATGTTGGCTCCAGACTGTAGCCCATAACACAATGTTACTCATGAGATTATGGCTTTTAGTTTGGCAAAGTTGCTTGTTTGATGAGAGCCCACAGAGGCAGCAGAGATGAGCCCACCTGAAAGAGAAGAAGTGGTTGTAGGAACAGAAGAGGGCATTGCCCATGCTGGGAGTAAATCACACCAGAGTGATCTCAGCAACTTTGGCATCTCTTTCAGGACATTGTGATGTAGGACATACACATTTCCTGGGAATCTGAGTGACAAACTTCAAACAGTGCAAAGTAAACACTAATTTTCACTTTAAGTATAAAATGTAAAGTAATGCAACTCCTTCTAAATGAAAAACAGCAATAACACAAACCAAAGTACTCATCACAAAAAGAACAAAAATCCCAAAATAGTAGAGGGAAGGAAGTAATAAAGACTAGAGC
Organism: Mustela putorius furo; assembly: GCF_011764305.1. Taxonomy (NCBI): domain Eukaryota; kingdom Metazoa; phylum Chordata; class Mammalia; order Carnivora; family Mustelidae; genus Mustela; species Mustela putorius. The sequence continues at coordinate 104,477,845 of NW_025421987.1, read as the reverse complement.
AGAAATAAAATAGAAACAAAAAACAAATAAACAAAACAAACAAAAACCCAATATAGCAGATCAATGAAACCAGGAGCTAGTTCTTTGAAAAGAACAATAAAATTGATAAACTTTTAGCTACAGTCATAGAGAGAGAGAGAGAGAGAGAGAAGACTCAAATAAAATCAGAAATGAAAGAGGAGAAATGACACCACAGAAATACAAAAGATTATGAAAATATTAAGAAAAACTATATACCAACAAATTGGAAAACCTAGAAGAAATGGATAAATATCTAGAAACTGAATCAGGAAGAGAAAATTTAAAAGAGTGATTACCAGCATGAAATTGAATCAGCAGTTAAAAAACTCACAACACATGAAAGTCCAGGATGAGACAGCTTCACAGGTAAATTCAACCAAGGATTTCAAGAAGAGTTGATACCTATTCTCCCCAAACTATTCCAAAATATAGAGGAGAGAGGTAAGCTTCCAAATTTATTCTGTGAGGCTAGCATTATTCTGATGTCAAAACCAGATAAAGACACTACAATAAAAGAGAACTACAGGCCAGTATCTCTGATGAACATAGATGAAAAATCCTCAACAAATATTAGCAAATTGAATTCAGCAATACATTAAAAAAATCATTTACCATGATCAAGGAGGATTTATTCTTGGGTTGCAAGTGTGGTTCAGTATTCACAAATTCAATCAAATGAAACATCACATCAAGAAAGGATAAAAACCATATAATCATTTCAGTAGAGGCAGGAAAAACATTTGACAATGTACAGTATCTATTCATGATAAAAACTCTTAACAAAGTAGGTTTAGAGGGAATATACCTCAACATAATAAAGGCCATATATGAAAACCCACAGTAAACTTTATAATCAATGGTGAAAAACAGAGCCTTTCCCTTAAGGTCAGGAGCAAGACAAGGATGTCTATTCTCACCATTTTTATTCAACATAGTACTAGAAGTACTAGCAACAGGAGCAAGAAAACAAAAAGAAAGAAAAGGCATCTAAATTGGCAAAGAAGAAGCCAAACTTTCACTATTTGTATATTACATGATGCTATATATTGAAAACCCAAAAGACTCCACCAAAAAAAAATTGCTAGAACAGATACACGCATTTGGTAAGTTATAGGACACAAAATCAACACATATAAATTTGTTGTATTTCCATGTATTAATAATGAAGTGGCAGAAAGAGAAACTGAGGAATCAGTCTCATTTACAATCACACCAAAAATCGTAAGATACCTAGGACTAAACCTAACCAAAGGGATGAAAGACCAAAACCCTGAAAACTATTAAACACTAATGACAGAAACTGAAGAGGACACAAAGAAATGGAAAAAATACTCCATACTCAAGGATGAAGGAAAAAGATTTGTTAAAATGTCAGCACTACCCAAAGCAATCTACACATTTAATGCAATCCCTATCAAAATGTCACCAGCATTTTTCACAGAGCTGGAACAAACAATACTCAAATTTGTATGAAATCACAAATGACCACAAATAGCCAAAGCAAACTTGAAAAAAGAAAAGCAAAGCAGGAGGCTTCCACAATTCCAGACTTCAAGTTTTTTTTTTTTTTCCTTTTAAGATTTTATTTATTTATTTGTCAGAGAGAGAGAGAGAGAGAAAGAGGGAGAGCAAAAGCAGGGGACAGGCAGAGGTGGGCAGGTTCTCCATTGAGCAAAGAGCCCAACATGGGGCTCTATTCCAGGATCCTGGGATCATGACCTGAGCTGACGGCAGATGCTTAATCAACTGAGCCATCCAGGTGCCCCAGACTTCAAGTTATATTACAAAGCTGTAGTAATCAAAGTAGTTGGTACTGGCACAAAAATAGACACATAGATTCGTAGAACAGAAAAGAAAACCCAGAAATGAACCCATGGGTACATGGTCAATTAATCTTCATAAAAGCAGGAAAGAAAATGCAATGGGAAAAAGACAGTTTCTTCAACAAATGATGTTGAGAAAACTGGACAGCAACATACAAAATAATGAAACCATACCACTTTCTTCTACCAGACACAAAATAAACTCAAAATGGATTGAGGACTTAGTGTGAGACCTGAAGCATTTTTAAAATCAGAAATGAAATATAATAGATTTTAAAAATCTAGAAGAGGACACAGTCAGTAATTTCTCTGACATTGGCCAAAGCAACTTGTTTCTTGTTTCTCTCCTGAGACAAGGGAAACAAAAGCAAAGTAAACTACTGGGACTACATGAAAGTAAAAGTCTGTACAGCGAAGGAAACAATCAACCAAACTAAAAGACAAACTACTGAATGGGAGAAGATATTTGCAAATGACATATCTGATAAAGGGTTAGTATCCAAAATACATAAAGAACTTATACAACTCAACACCAAAAAAACCCCAACACAATTAAAAATGGGCAGTAGACATGACTAGACATTTCTCCAAAGAAGACATCCAGATGGTCCACAGGCACATGAAAAGATGCTTAACATCCCGCATCATCAGTGAAATGCAAATCAAAACTACAATGAGAGATCACCTCCCACCTGTCAGAATGGCTAAAATAAAAAACACAAGAAGCAACAAGTGTTGGTAAGAATGTGGAGAAAATGGATTCCTTGTGCACTGCGGGTGAGAATGCAAGTGAGTTTCAGCCACTGTGGAAAAGAGTATGGAGGTTCCACAAAAAAATTAATAATAGAATTACCATATGATCCAGCATTTGTCCTATTGGATATTTTCCCAGAGAATCCCAAAACCCTAATTCAAATGGATATATGCCTCCCTATGTTTATTGCAGCATTATTTACAGCATTTGCAGCATTATTTGCAATAGCTTAGCTATTGGAAGCAGCCCAAGTGTCCATTGATAAATGAATGGATAAAGAAGAAGTTGTACACACACACACACACACACACACACACACACACTGAAATATTATGCAGCCATAGAAAAGAATGAAATCTTGCCATTTGCAATGACATGGGTGGGGCTAGATAGTATAATGCTAAGTGAAATAAGTCAGTCAGAGAAAGATAAACTAGATGACTAGTTTGGCTAGATGACTCCACTCATATGTGTCCTCTTTATGAATTTATGAAACAAAATAAATGAACCAAAGGAAAAAAGAGACAAACTAAGAAACAGACTTTTTAAAAAAAATTTTTATTTTTTCAGTGTAACAGTATTCATTATTTTTTCACCACACCCAGTGCTCCATGCAATCTGTGCCTTCTCCAATACCCACCACCTGGATCCCCCAACCTCCCATCCCCCGCCCCTTCAAAAGAAAAAAAGACTCTTAACTGTAGAGAACAAACTGATGGTTAAGGAGGGGAGATGATTGGGGGATGCATGAAATGGGTGAAGGGGATTAAAAATACACTTATTTTGGGCACTGAGTAATATATAAAATTGCTGAAATACTATATTGTACACCTAGCACTAATATAACACTGTATGTTAACTATACTGGAATTGAAGTTAATTGCCACATAGAAACAAAACAAATGATAAACAAAGTATTCTTCACAGACTTGGAGGACACAGGAAGTAGGAAAAGTGTTTTTGTTGTTATCACATGGGAGCACCACTGTAGCTCATCTCTGGCATCTGCATTTTGTGGCACTTCTGAAGCACTCGAACTTCTGCAAGTAATTTTTGGTGACTATTGTCCTGTTATTTTAACATTCAGCTGTTATAATTTAGCAAAGTCATCTAAGAATTCATTAGGTGATGTTTGTGCAAGTGATGAAAAACACACCAGAAAGATCAATAACTTTGGAATAGAAGTTAGAAGTGATAAAATACTATGAGGAGGCCTCACAACTGCCATGATGTGCTATTAATGTAAGAACAAGCCCTCTGCAAAATATTAGAGCTAATGCTAAGAAAATAAAAAGCTGCATTAGAACACATTATTCTACAATGTTTGTAGATTTATGTGCCCCTAGAATGCATTCCCCATTTAACTTTTACTTCTAAGACAAATTAGTCTTGAATTATGAGAGGTTTTCAAGAGCTCATCTGTAGCATAAACCTGACAGCCTATGTTTGTTTACTGTCCTTTCCTTTTTCTATTATGTGGCTTCATCTCTTATTCCAGTGCCCAGCAGGGTGCTTGAAATACTATAGGGGTTGGTCAAGGTTTGTGGAACAAATAGGAAATAACTAACATGGAAGGAACATTTTTTTATATGCATTTATATATATTAACTCTGTTAGTACTTGTATAACTCTAAGCAGTAAGCATTATCACCATCCATAGTTTTATATATGAAAAAATCAGGCTCAGAGACATTAAATAACATGGCCAAGATTGTACAACTAGTGACCAGTAGAGCCAGCTCTAAACTGATGTGTGACTAAATTATTGCTTCTCAAACAAACTGGAGGGGGAAATTACTCTAATTAAAACCATAACTGACACCTACAGCAGAAGTGATCTCTGGATACTTTCAAGCAACTTTTTGTGAGGGGAAGGAAAGCTACTTGGTGTTTTCTCTTTTCTGATCATCTAATGAACAAAGGTAGACCTGAGGTAGACCTGAGCTAGACCTGGTAGGGCTGGAGGGAAGTGTACCAGTACTTCTTAAAGTGTGGTCCCCAGACTAGCAGCATCAGTACCTTTTGAAAACTTGATATTAAAAAAAAAAAAAAAAAACTTTTTAGATCCTATCCCATACCTACTAAACCAGCAATTCTTTTTTTTTTTTTTTAAAGAACTCTTTTTTTAAATTTTTTTTTATTTTTTAAGATTTTTTTATTTATATATTTGACAGAGAGAGATCACAAGTAGGCAGAGAGGCAGGCAGAGAGAGAGAGAGAGGAGGAAGCAGGCTCCCCGCTGAGCAGAGAGCCCCATGCGGGACTCGATCCCAGGACCCTGAGATCATGACCTGAGCCGAAGGCAGCGGCTTAACCCACTGAGCCACCCAGGCACCCTAAACCAGCAATTCTGAGATAAGGTCAGAAATCTGTGTTTTATAAGCTCTCCAGCTGATTCTGATACATGGTCAAGTTTGAGAGCTACTGGCCCACCCAGGAGAAAGAAAAGTATCGTGTTTGAACATGGAATTCTTAGTGGCAAGTGGGGAGGAAGGCAGTGAGGAATGAAACATGGTAAAGGTGAAAGTGGAGAGAGAGGGATTTGAATGTGGAGAGATTCAGGTCTCTATATGGCCTGAGGTGGCCAGGATGGGTGCCAGAAAGAAATAAGGCTGTCTGATATTTAATTTCTAGTTCATCTGTATAAATCACCTTAGTTTGCCCAAACACCCAGTAATGTCTGTTTCACAGACCAAGACTTATGGGACAATTATTTGGTAAACATCAGCGAAAGAGGTGACCTTCTATTAACTTCAGAGAAATGATCCACTGATGGAGCTAATTCAGCAAAAACAGAATCATAGATCAGGTAAAAGCTATGAGAAAGAAGGTTGTATGGAACACCATGAAAATCTTAGGGAGGACACTCCTATTTGGCTTCTAAGGGTTGATCCCAGCTAGCATAGATTGAAGAATGACCGAATGAGGTTCTGACCGTTGTATTTCTGGGGCTGGGACATGTTCTGGTGCTGAAGTCAGCACTCCTAACTCTTAGGACTGGCCAGTGATTAACCAATTAGTACTGAAGTGTGGAGTGTTAACATTTATATAATTGATGAGCATACTTGGTCTGGTTATCTAAAATTGCAAAACCCCCCTCTAAAACTAAGTGGCTTAAATTAAAGACAACATTTATTTTGCTCATGAACCTGCATCTGAGATAGGATTTGGCAGGAACAGCCCTTTTCTTCTCTACTTGGTTGGGGCATCTTGAAAAGATGATTTCAGAGCATCTGAAGGCTCACTCACTCCTGTGTCTGGCTGCTGATGCTGGCTGTTGGCTAGGATTTTAGCTGGGTCTGTTTGCCACAACACTACACATGGCCTCTCTAAGTAACATGAGCATCTTTACAACATGGTGGCTGGATTCCAAGAGTGAGAATTCTGGATAGAGAGAGCCATAAAGACACCATATTGTCTACTACGACCTCATCTTGGAAGTCATATTATGTCACTTTCTGCTGGATATTCTATTGTTCAGATGATCATAATGGCTTGTCTAATTCCAAGGAGAAATTATTTCTTGATAGGGGAGTGGCATAGGTCAAGAAGAGTATGTGGAACCAATAATATTTAGGAGGTCATGGGGTGGATGGGTGGAAATACTACCCTTTCATCTCAAAGGGGCGGCATTCAAGGAGGCTTAGGCTCTCTGTGGGTTGCAGATAGGTGGGGGTGGGGGAAGATGGTGGCTCCAACTTTCTCAGTCTATGAGAAACCTAAAAGAAATCTAAGAAGTTCAGGCTGGCTGAATGGCCACATTGGGGTCAGTCTGTACTCCCACAGGCTGTCATGGATTAAAAGGTGTGAGCATGCATTATAGATGAGATGTGGGTGACACATGAGAGACTCTTGGTAGGAGGTTGCTTTATTTCCTGGACTCTAGGATGTATAGGGTGATGGCCCTTAGCACACAGAAGCTAGAAATGGATAACCATATTCTAGGGGGCTCAGCCAATAACAGTGACAAAGTGGAAGAGACAAGGTTTCTTCTGCTCCCAAAAGCTTTTATTGGAGCGCACACACACTTTTTTTTTTTTTTTTTTGGCAGATGAGCTAAGCTTATTTCTTGGCTGAAGAGTTTTTAAGCAGAGTCTATGTGTGAGGTCTAGGAGATCAGGAGGGAAGGGAGGACCTTAGAACATGAGCTAGAACCCCTGGAATCCATGGAGACTGTGGGAAAGGCTTTGGGTTTCCAAAGCCGATGACTCTGCAAAGTAAAGCTCATGTTAATTTTGCCCAAATTTCAAGGGATAGGACGGCCCCAGCTGATTCCAAGAGAAAGTGTTCAAAATCTTGAACATGTAGGTTAGAGAACTTTTTAAAACTCTGGTGGGGGGTTTGCTTTGAAATAGCTACAACTATTGTTTCCTCAGATTAAACTAACACTGATTAAATGTCTATTCATGCTGGGTATATGAGAGGTTTTTTATGTTGTTTCATTTGACATTAGTAATAACCATATGAAGAAATTACTGCAAACATCTTATTTTTAAAGATGAGGCAGTGCAGGCTCGAAAAAGGCATGGAAGATATTAGAGAAACCCTCTCAGGAGATATAAAAGCCCTTTCTGAAGAAATAAAAGAACTAAAATCTAAGCAAGTTGAAATAAAAAAAGCTATTAATGAGGTGCAATCAAAAATGGAGGCTCTCACTGCTAGGATAAATGAGGCAGAAGAAAGAATTAGTGATATAGAAGACCAAATGACAGAGAATAAAGAAGCTGAGCAAAAGAGGGACAAACAGCTACTGGACCACGAGGAGAGAATTCGAGAGTTAAGTGACACCATAAGATGAAACAACATTAGAATAATTGGGATTCCAGAAGAAGAAGAAAGAGAGAGGGGAGCAGAAGGTATATTGGAGAGAATTATTGGAGAGAATTTCCCTAATATGGCAAAGGGAACAAGCATCAAAATCCAGGAGGCACAGAGAACCCCCCTCAAAATCAATAAGAATAGGCCCACAGCCCGTCTCCTAATAGTAAAATTTACAAGTCTTAGTGACAAAGAGAAAATCCTGAAAGCAGCCTGGGAAAAGAAGTCTGTAACATAGTGGTAAAAATATTAGATTGGCAGCAGACTTATCCACAGAGACATGGCAGGCCAGAAAGAACTGGCATGATATATTCAGAGCACTAAACGAGAAAAACATGCAGCTAAGAATACTATATCCAGCTAGGCTATCATTGAAAATAGAAGGAGAAATAAAAAGTTTCCAGGACAAACAAAAACTGAAAGAATTTGCAAACACCAAACCAGCTCTAAAGGAAATATTGAAAGGAGTCCTCTAAGCAAAGAGAGAGCCTAAAAGTAGTAGATCAGAAAGGAACAGAGACAATATACAGTAACAGTCACCTTACAGGCAATACAATGGCACTAAATTCATATCTCTCAATAGTTACCCTGAATGTTAAGGGCTAAATGCCCCAAGCAAAAGACACAGGGTATCAGAATGGATAAAAAAACAAAAACCATCTATATGTTGCCTACAAGAAACTCAGATAATGAAAATCTGAAGACACCTCCAGATTTAAAGTGAGGGGGTGGAAAATAATTTACCATGCTAATGGACATCAGAAGAAAGCAGGGGTGGCAATCCTTATATCAGATAAATTAGATTTTAAGCCAAAGACTATAATGAGAGATGAGGAAGGATACTATATCATACTCAAAGCATCTTTCCAACAAGAAGATCTAACAATTTTAAATATCTATGCCCCTAATATGGGAGCAGCCAACTATATAAACCAATTAATAGCAAAATTAAAGAAACACATCAACAATAATACTATAATAGTAGGGGACTTTAACACTCCCCTCACTGAAATGGACAGATGATCCAAGCAAAAGATCAACAAGGAAATAAAAGCCTTAAATGACACACTGGACCAGATGGACATCACAGATATATTCAGAACATTTCATCCCAAAGCAACAGAATACACATTCTTCTCTGGTCCTCATGGAACATTCTCTAGAATAGATCACCTCCTGGGTCATAAATCAGGTCTAAACCGATATCAAAAGATTGGGATCATTCCCTGCATATTTTCAGACCACAATGCTCTGAAGCTAGAACTCAATCATAAGAGGAAATTTGGAAAGAACCCAAATACATGGAGACTAAACAGCATCCTTTTAAAGAATGAATGGGTCAACCAGGAAATTAAAGAAGAATTGAAAAAAAATTCATGGAAACAAATGATAATGAAAACACAATTGTTCAAAATCTGTGGGACACAGCAAAGGCAGCCCTGAGAGAAAAATATATAGCAGTACAAGCCTTTCTCAAGAAACAATAAAGGTCTCAAGTACACAACCTAACCCTACACCTAAAGGAGCTGGAGAAAGAACAAGAAAGAAACCCTAAACCCAGCAGGAGAAGAGAAATAATAAAGATCAGAGCAGAAATCAATGAAATAGAAACCAAAAAAATAATAGAACAAATCAACGAAACTAGGAGCTGGTTCTTTGAAAGAATTAATAAGATTGATGAACCCCTGGCCAGACTTATCAAAAAGAAAAGAGAAAGGACCCAAATAAACAAAATCATGAATGAAAGAGGAGAGATCACAACTAACACCAAAGAAATACAAACAATTATAAGAATGTACTATGAGCAACTCTACGCAAACAAATTTGACAATATGCAAGAAATGGATGCATTTCTAGAGACATATAAACTACCACAACTGAACCATGAAGAAATAGAAAACCTGAACAGACCCATAACCAGTAAGGAGATTGAAACAGTCATCAAAAATCTCCAAACAAACAAAAGCCCAGGGCCAGACGGCTTCCTGGGGGAATTCTACCAAACATTTAAAGAAGAACTAATTCCTATTCTCCTGAAACTGTTCCAAAAAATAGAAATGGAAGGAAAACTTCCAAACTCATTTTATGAGGCCAGCATCACCTTGATCCCAAAACCAGACAAGGATTCCATCAAAAAGGAGAACTACAGGGACGCCTGGGTGGCTCAGTTGGTTAAGCAGCTGCCTTCGGCTCAGGACATGATCCCAGCGTCCTGGGATCGAGTCCCACATCGGGCTCCTTGCCCTCCTCAGGGAGCCTTCTTCTCCCTCTGACTCTGCCTTCCACTCTGCCTATGCTCGCTCTCGCTCACTTTCTCTCTGACAAATAGATAGATAAAATCTTAAAAAAAAAAAAGGAGAACTACAGACCAATATCCTTGATGAACATAGATGCGAAAATTCTCACCAAAATACTAGCCAATAGGATTCAACAGTACATTAAAAGGATTATTCACCATGACCAAGTGGGATTTATTCCAGGGCTGCAAGTTTGGTTGAACATCCGCAAATCAATCAGTGTGATACAATACGTTAATAAAAGAAAGAATAAGAATGATATGATACTCTCAATAGATGCTGAAAAAGCATTTGGCAAAGTACAGCATCCCTTCCTGATCAAAACTCTTCAAAGTGAAGGGATAGAGGGCACATACCTCAATATCATCAAAGCCATCTATGAAAAACCCACCGCAAATATAATTCTCAATGGAGAAAAACTGAAAGCTTTTCTGCTAAGGTCAGGAACACGGCAGGGATGTCCATTATCACCACTGCTATTCAACACAGTACTAGAAGTTCTAGCCTCAGCAATCAGACAACAAAAGGAAATTAAAGGCATCCAAATCGGCAAAGAAGAAGTCAAACTATCACTCTTTGCAGATGATATGATACTATATGTGGAAAACCCAAAAGGCTCCACTCCAAAACTGCTAGAACTTGTACGGGAATTCAGTAAAATGTCAGGATATAAAATCAATGCACAGAAATCAGTTGCATTTCTCTACACCAACAACAAGACAGAAAAAAGAGAAATTAAGGAGTCAATCCCATTTACAATTGCACCCCAAACCATAAGATACCTAGGAATAAACCTAACCAAAGAGGCGCAGAATCTATACTCAGAAAACTATAAAGTACTCATGAAAGAAATTGAGGAAGACACAAAGAAATGGAAAAATGTTCCATGCTCCTGGATTGGAAGAATAAATATTGTGAAAATGTCTATGCTACCTAAAGCAATCTACACATTTAATGCAATTCCTATCAAAGTACCATCCATTTATTTCAAAGAAATGGAACAAATAATTCTAAAATTTATATGGAACCAGAAAAGACCTCGAATAGCCAAAGGGATATTGAAAAGAAAGCCAAAGTTAGTGGCATCACAATTCCCGACTTCAAGCTCTATTACAAAGCTGTCATCATCAAGACAGCATGGTACTGGCACAAAAACAGACACATAAATCAATGGAACAGAATAGAGAGCCCAGAAATAGACCCTCAACTCTATGGTCAACTAATCTTTGACAAAGCAGGAAAGAATGTCCAATGGAAAAAAGACAGCCTCTTCAATAAATGGTGTTGGGAAAATTGGACAGCCACATGCAAAAAAATGAATTGGACCATTTCCTTACACGACACATGAAAATAGATTCAAAAATGGATGAAGGACCTCAATGTGCGAAAGGAATCCATCAAAATCCTTGAGGAGAACACAGGCATCAACCTCTTCGACCTCAGCTGCAGCAACATCTTCCTAGGAACATTGCCAAAGGCAAGGGAAGCAAGGACAAAAATGAAGTATTGGGATTTCATCAAGATCAAAAGCTTTTGCACAGCAAAGGAAACAGTTAACAAAATCAAAAGACAACTGACAGAATGGGAGAAGATATTTGCAAATGACATATCAGATAAAGGGCTAGTGTCCAAAATCTATAAAGAACTTAGCAAACTCAACACCCAAAGAACAAATAATCCAATCAAGAAATGGGCAGAGGACATGAACAGACATTTCTGCAAAGAAGACATCCAGATGGCCAAGAGACACATGAAAAAGTGCTCCACATCACTCGGCATCAGAGAAATACAAATCAAAATCACAATGAGCTATCACTTCACACCAGTTAGAATGGCTAAAATTAACAGGTCGGAAAAGACAGATGCTGGCGAGGATGTGGAGAAAGGGGAACACTCCTACACTGTTCGTGGGAATGCAAGCTGGTGCAACCACTCTGGAAAACAGCTTGGCGGTTCCTCAAAATGTTGAAATAGAACTACCCTACTAACCAGCAATTGCACTACTGGGTATTTATCCTAAAGATACAAACGTAGTGATCCGAAGGGGCACGTGCACCCGAATGTTTATAGCAGCAATGTCTACAATAGCCAAACTATGGAAAGAACCTAGATGTCCATCAAGAGATGAATGGATAAAGAAGATGTGGTGTATATATACGATGGAATACTATGCAGTCATAAAAAGAAATGAAATCTTGTCATTTGCGACAACGTGGATGGAACTAGAGGGTATCATGCTTAGCGAAATAAGTTAATCGGAAAAAGACAACTGTCATATGATCTCCCTGATATGAGGAAGTGGAGATGCAACATGGGGGGTTAAGGGGGTAGGAGAAGAATAAATGAAACAAGATGGAATTGGGAGGGAGACAAACCATAAGTGACTCTTAATCTCACAAAACAAACTGAGGCTTTCTGGGGGGAGGGGGTTTGGGAGAGGGGGGTGGGCTTATGGACACTGGGGAGGGTATGTGCTGTGGTGAGTGCTGTGAAGTGTGTAAACCTGGTGATTCACAGACCTGTACCCCTGGGGATAAAAACACATTATATGTTTATAAAAATAAATAAATAAATAAATAAATAAATAAATCAAAAAAAAAAAAAAAAAAAAGATGAGGCAGTGGACTCACCCAGGGTCAGAGAGCAGGAATGTGGAGGATCAAAGTGAGTTCCTTAAACTCCCAGGCTGAGTCCATTTCTTATGCCACTTCAGTTGTTGTATACCTGTGAGAGAAAGGGTAGGTGGGTGGATGCCCAGTGATAAAAATGAACACTAATTTAGAACAATTTGAAAAGGATAGGTTTGTCTAGAAATGACAAAGAAATTAAGAAGATGAAGGACAAGGGAAAGGAGGCGGGGAGAGATAGGGTCTGGATACTTGCTCTACTGTTTTGTCTGCTCTTCATGCTGTAACAGTATATATCAATATGCTGATCAGTAGCCTGTTCCATTTCAGGGATATGGCCAATAGATTTCATGGGCTTCCCTAGAGAGTTGTGTTGAGAAGGATTCTGAGGCTCAGTTCTAGCTCAGTGCTAAAGTGAGTCGTGTCTGGCACAGGTAAGGGAAACAGAAGTGGGAACATAAGTGCTGATTTGTCACTCTTGCATGTGACAATCAGCTTTGCTTTTTAGCCTTCCTTTCTCCAAACAAAATTAGCTTCATGTTCTACTTTTCACCCAGAAATCTTTGTAGCCTTTCAGAGTTATTTTTTCTTATATATTCTCATATAACATCAAGGTGTTTATGCCTATTTACAAGCAAGAATAACATATTCTTCTTCTTCTTCGGGGAGAGGGCCACCTACGTGAGGAAACAGAACCAGACCCACTCCTCCTCATGCTCATTATGGCAGCTCTCGCTGTTGCTGCCCTTCAACAGCAGCATCCTCCTGCCTTCTGAAAAGTATGGTGCAGAGGCTCTTTATTTCTTAAAGTACGTTGACACTTATTGAGTTTTGAGAATTTTAAAGAATTTTTCAAAATCCCTTACAGTGACTGGAAATACCCTGGGGTGTTGCAAATTCAGAGTTGGGGATTATTGTAAAAAAGCTAAAGCTATACCTGTGTTCCTAATAACCAGTGGAAAACTGCTGCTCCGGTTGTTTTGTCTGTCGAATAGCTGACGGTGGTTATTTCTGCATCAGATAGAATAAGTGGATCAGACAGATAGCATGCACACGACAGATGGTGCTTGTATTTACAGGACACCAAAAATGTATTTGTCTTAAGGACAACATCCTGGAACAACAGAATTGAGCCTGACTTGTTTTTTTTTTTAAATTTTTTATTTTTTATAAACATATATTTTTATCCCCAGGGGTACAGGTCTGTGAATCACTAGGTTTACACACTTCACAGCACTCACCAAAGCACATACCCTCCCCAATGTCCATAATCCCACCCCCTTCTCCCAAACCCCCTCCCCCCAGCAACCCTCAGTTTGTTTTGTGGGATTAAGAGTCACTTATGGTTTGTCTCCCTCCCAATCCCATCTTGTTTCATTTATTCTTCTCCTACCCACTTAAGCCCCCATGTTGCATCACCACTCTTGTTTTATGTTTTTCCCTGATTTAACTGTTTCACTCAGCCTCTGCCAGGCAGCATAGAGTGGTGGGGAGAGAGTGGGTTTTGGAGCAGATGGAGCTGGATTGGAATCTTGGTACTATTCTTTGTGAGCTCTGTGACTTGGTGTCCTGGTGTGGAAGATGAAATCAACAGCATAATGGTACTAATTTTCACCTTGTGTACATGAGACTTCACAGGGAAAATGTACGTGAAACCAAGTCCTGCATATTCAGCAAATGCTTCTTCTCCTTCTTTTTATTCTTCCCTCTCAGCAAAAGATGAGAAGTGTGCTGGTGGCAGTGGCCATCATAATTACAGAAGTGGGAAGCATACTTCCCAAGATCCCAGACACCAGTGGAGGACAGAAGGTGCCTGGAGGCAGAGGCAATTCCTAGAAACACAGCTAGTTACCTGAGTCTTGGCCCTCATTCCAGAGAATCTGGGAATCTTGGTAAAGCATGGGGCAGAATCCTTCAAGGTTTTAAATCTCATCTGCAGAGTGAAGGTTGACTCTCTCCTCATAGTCAAGGAAAGACAAGAATAAAGAAGAGAACCAGATTGTGTGAACCAAGGTGAAGACACAGCTTGGGGCAGGAGGAAGAGCCATAAGCTTCAGTGTCTCCACCTTTTAGGTGACGAAGAAAATAGCAGGTTCTTTGGGAGTAGAAGTCCAGAAAGAATGGCATCTTCCTTTAGGCTTAAGGAGAAGGAAAAGCTGGAGATCCCAGAGAAAGGTGAGAGGGTGGGGTAGCAGTTATAAGTCACCAGGTATGGCTGTAGCTTCAGTCTCAGAGTCATGCACGATCCTTGTCTCTGTATGATCATTCTTAACTCTGGTGTGTGTGTGTGTGTGTCTGTGTGTGCATATGTGTGTATCTGTCTCTGTGTGTGTCTGTGTGTCTATCTTATATTCTGGTTTAGTTTCCCAGAGTTGCTGTAACAAAGTATCACAAATAATTAGGTGACTCAAAACAAGGGGAATTTACAGTTCTGGAGGTTAGAAGTCCAAGATTAAGATGTCAGGAGAGTCAGGCTTCTTCTGAAATTTGTAAGGGCCAGTTCTTCCTTTCTTCTTCCTAGCTCCTGGTGATTTGCTGGGGATCCTTAGAGTTCCTAGACTTGTAGTGGTGTCAGTCCCTACTTGTCATACGGAATTCTCCCTGTGTCTCTTCTAACAAAGACATCAGTCATGCTGGATTAGGGCCCACCTGAGTGATCTCATCTTAACTTGATTACACCTGCAAAGACATTGTATCCAAAGAAGGTCATATTCATCAGTACTGGGGTTTAGGACACAGTGTAGTTTTTTTTTTTTTTTTTTTGAAGGGATGCAAGTCAAACCATAACAGATTGCTTTGGGAGTCTACTGAAAACTGAGGCTTCTCTACAGAAAAATGGACTTGTGTATAGAATACAGCATTTTGAAAGTAATTTTAGGGAGTTCACAGACTTTCAAAATCTTGTGCAGACTATTTAGGACTTGTTACTCAAAGTGTGATCCGGCAGCATCCGTATCATATGGAAGTTTTTTAGAAATGCACAATCTCAGACCCCAACCTAGATCTGCTACCTCAAAGTCTGCATTTTGATGTAACTCCTTAAGCGGTCTGTGTGCACATCAGAATTTGATAAATACCTCAGCCTCCAGATGAAGAACCACTTCTCTCTCTCTTTTTCTTGTTCCATATCCAGTTTCCAGCTGATAGTATGAGGCTCACCTGCCTAAATACTATCCCCAATGATTCAACACACCTGCTCCCACTGTAGCCAGACCAGTGTTCTCTCTATGCCCTATATTGACCATTCCCATTGCCTCCTTCCTTTCGTGGAATACCTTGTCTTCACTGGCAAATATTCCTTAGCACCTGTTTGAAACCAGGCAGAATGTTACCATCATTAGTCAACAAACTTTTATCAAGCAACTATTGTGTGCTAGAACAGTATAAGGAAATATTGGTACTAATTTGGTATAGTCTTGTCTCTGAAAGAGTTCCCCAGCTGCTGCCTCTTTTCTTTGCTTATGTCCAGTCTGTTTGCCCACACCAAGGACTCTACCCCAGCTCTTCCTGAGCACCCTCCTTGCAACTGTGGCAGCTATGTTTCTCTACAGTGACTTAGAAGGCTCACTGCTGTTGCATGGGTGAAGTTGGGTGCTGGTGGGGTAGAAGAAAAATAATGTTAGAAGTTGCTAGCAATTTTGTTCTAAGAGTCATCAGTTCATTCTTGGGGTAGACTGTTCATTTGAGAAAAATTTCTAGAATGGATCTTATTATACAAATGAAAGAAACTGAATCAACTTGCTGAATTTGATAAATTTACAGATTTTCTTTTTCAATTTATTTTGAGGATTATTTTTCTTAAATATATTTAATGAATGTGAATTTTGTTGACTATAGTTTAGGAATATTTTTGATGTTTTCCTGAATATATTCGGTTAATGTACTTTTTCTGAATTGTCTATCCAACTGCCTTTTCCCCTTCTGCATTTGATTCCCTTACCCTATCCATTTCTTTGTTTTCCCATTGCACCCATATTCTTCTGACAAACCATAGCATTTATTATGTTTATTATCCTATGAAGGCAAGAATGTTTTATTCACTATTTCCCAAGTTGCTTGAATAAGGCCTGACTCATAAAACATACCCAGTAATATTGCTGAATAAAGGGATATATACTTTTTCTGATTATAGCTAACACTTATGCATTTCTTTTTTTTTTTTAAAGGTTTACTTATTTATTATTTGACACACAAGTGTGAGCATGGTGGAGGGGTGCAGAGGGAGCGGGAGAGAAATCCTCAAGCAGACACCCCTCTGAGCACAGAGCCCAGAGTGGACTCCATCTCATGACACTGATATCATGACCTGAGCCAAAATCAAGAGTTGGACGCTAAACTGACTAAGCCACCCAGGCAAAATTTTCTTAGGTTATACTTATTTATTTTTTATATTATTCTAATGTATAAGTCATTTTACTATTACTAACATTTTAATATTTATAGATTGTTTCACAAATTTCATCAAATAGTGAATTCACTGAACACCAGTGGGTGAGAGCAGTGCTATCTGTCAGAGACAACAGATGAGTGTGGAGACAGATCTAGGGAATATATGAATCCTCTGTGGAGATAGACAGTAGACTGAAGAGGCATTTTGCTTCCATGCCACAGCCTCCAGTAGGAGGACTCAAGATGGACTCCAAGGCGCATGCCATAACTGATTTATTGCTGTACTAGACAGTGTCTTTAAAGAATGGAAACATACAGAGATGAACTCATGACAAGTAAGGTGAGATCTGTGATGACACCTTGCACTTGGCTGTGTAATTCTTGAGAGACAATGATTATGGGGACCACTAGACCTCTGGAGTCAAGGGACACCTCCATTACTCACTAAGCTTTGCTTTGCTCTTCTGTACTCATCCTAGTATTGTTGTGAAGATTAAATGGAATTAAATTATATGTTGTGAAGTTCTTGGACCAGTTTCCAGCCCCTGGAAAGTCTCCATGTATGATAACCATTATTGCAGTTACTACTCTTTCTAGGTTTTCCTTGTTTAAAAAAAAGCACAAGTTATGGAGACAAACTACTTCTACAATACATATTTC
This sequence comes from Mustela putorius furo, assembly GCF_011764305.1. Taxonomy (NCBI): domain Eukaryota; kingdom Metazoa; phylum Chordata; class Mammalia; order Carnivora; family Mustelidae; genus Mustela; species Mustela putorius. The sequence continues at coordinate 104,460,456 of NW_025421987.1, read as the reverse complement.
ATTAAGTTTTCATGGGAGCTTATGAAGTAGGCTGAAAGAATTGATAGAGAAATCCACTTAAATCCACTTTACAGTGGGGAGCCTTTTGGTAAACTGCCCCCCCTCATCCCCCAGGTAGCATTAACAATTCCTCCCAGGATCCACAAGAAACCCGTGAGTCCTAGGTCACATTTAGGGACCTCATTCTCATAAATACACACTTCTTTGCCAGACTGAGGGTATCTGAAGACTTTTATGGAGCCTGGATCAGGTCTCATTAATTTTATATTATCCCCAGGATCAATCCCAAGCTTCATCATATTTATTTAGTGAATACATGAATAAGTAGACTTTTAAACTCTTACTCCTGATTAAGATCATATTATCATGCAGAGAAAAGAAAAATGGAGCTTTTTCAAATCTCATTTAAAGTCTTATCTGTTCTTCCTGAATCTGTAGCTAAATCTGCCTCACAAAGCCTTACCCTGTACTGCTTCTCCAGTTTTAAAGAAGTGCTCTCTTGGAGGCTGACTTGGAAGGCCTGGCTGATTCCCCAACCTGTAATAAAATGTATGTATAAAGATAGCAGTGTTGTCATACAATTTAATTAGTACATCATTCAGACATTTGGACCAATGCCTGGCTCTTTTTTTGTATGTTCATTTAGCTTTTAGTCTAACTCCCACATGAAATAAACAAAAAGGCTAATTGGTTTTGGATTTTAGCACTGGGTGAAATACCTGGATTCATTATGTGAATCATATTTTATAGGTGGATTAAGGGTTATATTGGTAAATGAAAAATCTAGGATGACAGCTGTAATACTTAAAGCAAGGCAATTGAAACGTTTGGTCTCCCAAAGGTAGCATACAACTCCATCTGACATGTTCCCAGTTTTCATAGCAGCATAAAATGTTTGCACATTGATGAGAACATTGTCTCAAGCTGGTAAGATTTTATATCTCATCACTCTGAACAGTTGTATTCTGGTAAATGTTTAAGAACCATCTCTCTAGAAAAAGTCTTGATTTGTAGTGTTTACCAATTTCCAAGGTGTAAATATTCCTGCCATGGTTAATTTCAAACCACTAATGAAGAGTTGGGAGGGGGTGTACATAATTGGCTTTCATCAGCCTGTCTGAGCTGCCCTTTTTTTTTTTTTTCCTGATGATACAAGGGGTAGGTAGGCCTGGAGCTCAAAGTCTAGGGTGGGTTTCCCAATAGTTTCTGCAAGGTGTCTTGTGGGGGCAGGCAGGACACAGTGGCTTCCTTATCCTGAGCACATCTGGGGCTAGCAAAAAGGGATTCCCTCTCCAATTCCCTGGGGGATAAGGGTGGTGGATGAAAGAAACTTCTTTCTATCTTGCACTTTCAAATGTGGTTGAGGCAGTTTGGTTAGGACATGTGCATGGCCTTCATGGTCAGATAGGCAGTTTGCTGCCACGTATGTGTCGTATCCATATTATGAAGGTCTGGCTGGGGAATTGATAGAGTGTAATGGGCTTTGTAAGAATTTGCACAGTGCATGGATTTTAGTAAATGACAGTTGTTAACTATGTGAGGACTGAGGTAGTAGGGAAGAAAAGGGACCTTATTCCCAACCAGTGCTCATTATACCTTTTGTGCACCAAATGTTCTGCTTACTGCTGGATTATAGAGAAAATTTAGGTCTAGGCCTTGTATTTGGGGGCTGGCTGCATATGGGAGATCTCTGTGGAGTGTGGTTTGGATTAGTCACAGAACCTGCCTCTTTCTCATTTCCCATGACCGTAACTGCATGATTATTATACTCCAATCAGAGTTTTGGCTCCAACTGCCTGGCAGCAGATGTACAGACACCTGGGACCAACAGGAGATTTTCTGGTGGTCCTCCAGGCATGGCAGGTCCCCTAGGGGCCTAGAAGTTTGAGTCCCTCAGCCATAGAACCAGCACTGTCATCTGGTGAATTCCCTAGTAAGTGAATGCAGCATGCGAAGGAAGAGCAAAGTTGGAGCTCTACATAAAGTCTCAAAGAGAATTCGTGAAAATGACAATAACTAGTATGGTTTATCCCTTATACTGTGCCAGACATCGTGCTGAACACTTTACAGCTGTTATTCATTTAGCCCTCACAATACCTCTATAAGGTTAAGCTTCTTCCTCAAAAGTCACACTGTATAGTCAGTGGTGGGATGCCATTCAGATGGTTTGACGCCCAAAGCTAAGCTGTTTACCCCTAAATTATATAATCTTTCTCTCTCCCAACCTAGAAAATGGACATTATGACTCATATTCCTGATGAACACTGCACAGGCACAAACCATTCATGTCTTTAAGTCCTTCATCTAGCTCTTCTATCCACTGCCCCAGAAGGCCTGGTTCTGAAAGTGTCCTTCATGGCCCTGCTCAGGGAGGTAATTCAGATACTCCTCCCCAACTCCATCTGACCATAACCTGCCCTGCCATTTAAATTCCAGACCTGGTCTCACTCCCACGTATTACACTGATGAAATATGCCTTCCACTGGTTTCCCAAGGCAGTCCATGAATTTGGAGTCCAAAAACCTCCAAAACCCAGCCCTGCCCATGATGGAGCTGGCTCAAGATTCAAGTAAATAATTTTCTTGCCAACCAACCAACTGAGTTAGTGAGCATTTACAAAAATATTGTGTTTGAGGATAACCTAAAGCTTCCAGGGGGAGACCAAAGTGTGTATTTTGCTGGTGAGGAGTCACGAATGACTGGGGACCAGAGGGTCATCTGTGGTAAATAACCCTCCATGACCTCATGTCCTAGTATTTTTGCCCTCTACAATCCTTTCTTAAGTGTGAGCTGGACCTAGTGACTTACTTCTAACCAATACAATCCTGCAGACACGATGGGATATCACTTCTGAGAGTAGTTTCTAAAAACACTGACTTCTTGTGTAAACCTGGGGATTCACAGACCTGTACCCCTGGGGATAAAAATATATGTTTATAAAAAATAAAAAATTTAAAAAAACACAAAAAACCCCCACACTGACTTCTAGCTGCTAACTCTTCCTGCTGTCTCAGAGCTGTCACTACAGGGAGAGCAAGTTGCCACGTTGCAAGTAGCCCCACAGAGACGCCCACATAAGAAGGAACTAATGTACGCCACCACCAGCTGTCAAGCACCTGAGGCCTGTCAACCTTCACATGGATGAGCTTCAGAGTAGGTCCTTCCCCACAAAATGTCTCCCTCATTCAGACTGGGTTTAGGATGGCTATGGCACAGATATGTGATACTTGCTAGATAAAAAACATGGAATTTCATTTCCTGAAAATCGCAAGCTTTTACTCATAAGCTAAGGAGCCCTTTCTATAATTAGTAACTATTTCAGACCAAGGACTCACAAAATTAAATTTTCTTTCAAAGTACTTTTAACAATGCTTAGTGGTTGAGGCAGGGCATGACTTATAAATGGTATCTCCTTAGAGCTAAGTTTTTAATGGGTACTGGAACTCAGAAAGCACTACAATTAAACTCCTTTAAACACATTCCAGAATCCAGGCTTGTCACAGACTCTGCCTGGCTGTATGACTAATTAATAAAATTATCAAAGTTTCACTGTGTAGAATTCAATTTTGCAATAAGCATTCTTTCCAAATTATTATTATTATTTCTCTCTGTCAAGCTGTTCCCAAACATTTCACACCCCTGGCTGATGGCTCAACTGACATTTGCTCTGTGTTGGTGATAGATAACCCAGTCCCTTGCCTGTTGGGCAGAACATCTCTGAGGTGCGTTGTATCCTGCTTCCAGACATGACCCTGCTCAATTCAGCCCCAGAGGACCACTCTGGTAGCCTTTACAAGAACACTCCCTGGACTGGCTTCTTTCCCCTCCCTGTCTTATTCTCCATATCCTTACCCATCTGCTTCCTGGAACCACTGTCCAAATAAACTACCAGCATTCCAAGTGTTTTTGACTGTCTGCCTCTGTGGACGCCAGCCTAAGGCCATATTTAATGTTGTCCATAGTCCTGGCTCTCAGGAGCAATAACTTGGAGAGCTTAGTATGCACCAAGCATTATGCAAACACTCGGTTAAGCTGTTGTCTTGTTTCATAACTGATTTTACTGGTGCCTCAGTGCTGAGGTGTTGATGAGAAAGCAGAGGTGCTTTCACCGCTACCTTAGAATGAAGTTCGCTTGAGGAGTCCATCCTTGCCTCCAGCCACAGGGCGGACTCTCCTCTTTCTCACTGGGAATGAATAACCCTGGAAGCCTGAGGTGCCATTGGTAAGGAAGATTTGGCACTTGCAATTGAGAGATGGCTCTTGTGGCCCTGGCCCTGACATTGACCAGTTGCACTTTGGGCAGATCATAAAACTCTGTGAGAACTGGTTTCTTCATCTAGAAAGTAAAGGAGCCAGGCAAGGTCAGGTTTTCTTAAAATGTGTTCTATAGAAACAATGATTTCTCTAGACATTTTCTGAAACAAAATACCCTGTTTAAAGAAATGTGGGAGATTTTACTTTCTAAGCCTCCTCTGGTAAGTTCACAACACACAAACACATGTTAAAGACTGTGAAGAGTCTCACATGAAATAAGTCTTTTTAACTTTGTTTAATCTGGTGTTTGCCACCCTGTTTTTGCCCACAGAATTCCTGTTAGGCACAGCAACTATTAATATCCTGCAGAATTACTGTTAGAATAAGGATTCCTGGACTCACGACCAAAGGACTTTCCAGGGCTGGTGTTTTGAGTGAATGGAATATCTGATAAAGGTATGAGAAGAGCATGTGGTAGTGTAACTAGCATGTGAATTTATAGAAGAATAGTTCTGGGGAAAGACTAAAGGCGAGTTTAAGGCCAGATTCAGACTCTGTGGGCATACTTTGTTATTCTGTCTTCCTGAGCACTGCTCCACTCTTAAGACCAGCAAGGAGGTTTTTGGTCACTTTGTATAAATGATGGGCTGGGACATAAATGGTAGGGATAAGTAGGTGCAGAGCAGTGGTTCTCAGTGTGGAGGTCTGGGAACTCACATTCTCCTTGTCCACTTTGACCAGTGGGGATGCAGGTGTGCTGTCTGTTTGTTTCTTGGGTTCTGTCTTTACTACTATTTCAAGCCTTGAGCCTTCAGAAGAGGCTAGTGACATCTCTTATTTTTGCTGGACTCAAGTCCTTTCCCCCTTTTAGCAATAACCCTTCCACTGTCTTGCAGAAAACTTCCCTGAACACTCAAGCCATGTGTTCAGTCTCACTCTCTAACCACAGGGCTGTGATATGACCCAATCCTGGGGAAATTGGCATTATTTCATTCAAGAATTAGCAAGCTAGGGGCGCCTGGGTGGCTCAGTGGGTTAAGCCTCTGCCTTCGGCTCAGGTCATGATCTCAGGGTCCTGGGATCGAGTCCCACATCGGGCTCTCTGATCAGCAGGGAGCCTGCTTCCTCCTCTCTCTCTCTCTCTGCCTGCCTCTCTGCCTACTTGTGATCTCTCTCTGTCAAATAAATAAATAAAATCTTTAAAAAAAAAAAAAAGAATTAGCAAGCTAGCCAAGCTAGTCCAATGGGACTCTCTTATGGGATGTTTTAATTTTGAATGATTTGGGACAAAAAGCTCTTTGTCAGTCCCCAGAATGTGAGCTGGAGATGCTACAGCCTTTACTGAAGAGGACAGACAAAGGAAGATGTCAACACAGAGGCAAAAGGATCAGAGGGTGGGACCAAGTCCTGTACCTGGGCCAATAAACATGCTTATGCCAATTAAAAGGCTTCAGCTTATCTTAAAAAAGAAAAAGAAGTGTAGTCAGTGTTAGGATGTTTGCTTTTGATGAAGATTGGTCTCTGACTGAACGAGGTATAAATATGAGGCAACTTTTCAGATATCTTCAAGTATCTAGAAAGTTGTTGTTACTCATGTCAGGGCTCAGTGAGAGTCTCAAAAGAGAGAGAAAAAGAAGAGAATTTCCCACAGGAAAGCTTTCCACTGTGCAGGATATTAAGTCCTACAACTCATCACTTTTGCTCTTTTTGTTCACAGCCTTAGCTCGGGCTGCTGTAACAAAGTACCACAGACTGAGTAGCTTATAGACAACCAAAATTTATTTCTCATAATTCTAGAGGCTGGAAGTCTAAGATCAGGATGCCAGTATGATCAGGTTCCTAGGAGTGCCCTATTCTCGGTCACAGATGACTGACTTCTTGTATTCTCACACGGAGGAAAGAGTGAGCTAGCTCTCTGTCCTCTTCTTAGAAGGGCACTAATCCCATTTATGAGGGCCCCAGCCTCATGATCTAACCACCTTCCTGAGGCCTCACCTCTACACACTATCACTTTGGGGATTCAATATCAGCGTATGAATTTGGGGAGAAGGACACAGACATTTTGGTCCACAACACTAAATCTTCTTTGAAGTTTAAGCAAGATTGTTTCCGCGGACATAACTAGAGCTAGAGCTAGACACAAACTCTAGCTCTTTTAAAGTCATGAAGAAATTAAGACATTATATCTTCTGAAATTATTTCTTCTTTTTGCTGCTCAGTAAGCTGCTTTCTTCTCTGTATCTACTTCTCTGCCCTTGTTTTTGTTGTTTACTATGCAACTTGTACCTTCAGCTTTTATCACCAATTAAATACATTAGGAGTTTAAAATGGAGAGACTCCAGCTATTTTGTTTTGTTTTAAACCAGCAGTGTTGTACATTTTAAAGCTGTTCATTTAATGATCTACTGTAAATTCACTACTTGTCATGTAAAGCACAATCATTTCCCATTCTTTTGAAAAAGAATTTATCTCTTTACCTTGGATCATTTCATCCTTCTTAGAAGGACATTAGCACACAACAAGACTCAGTACTGATTGTGACTGGTTTTGTGTACGTGTATGCACATGCACACACTTCCGTGTTTGTGTGATCACTTAATTTTCTCTCAGTATAAACACAAGTGATTGAACTCTGTTTCAGCCACAAGATTTATATACTGATTAAGGTCTGGCAGGACCCTTTATAACACTAAACAAATTGCTTCATGATCATTATTAGGTGATTGGAGTGACTGGCTACATTAGAAGATCCTATGCTAAGAATCCAGAGTTTCCCAGCTTGTCTTCTCCAGTTCTTCTTGGTCCCTGAGGCTCTCGTGCTATATGGGGAGGAGGGGTTGGAGGGGTTGGAGGAACCCCTCCAGGGCTCCTTGCCTAGATCTGACAGTGTGTGGGTGCTGTGTTATGTCTGGTGGCCAGCTGGAGCCTCCATGGCCCTTGGGGTCTGGCAGCCTGGATTATTAACTAGAATTTTTCATAATTTAACACCTAATTCCAAAACGTTTGTCTATCACCAGAGCCTCCATGTTAGTCCCTTTCTTTATCTGTCTCAAGATAAAAATGGAGTGAATTTTACCCATGTCACCTTGGCTCAGGTGTCTAGTAGGCTCCTCTTTAACTCCCCATCTCTTTCTGGATAACAGCTCAACCCCTTAGCAGGACAATCAAGGTCCTCCTGGACTTGGCCCTTACAGCATTTCCAGCCTTACTCCCATCCCTTCATCCTGTGTCTCAGCCATGTCAAATGCCATAACGGGTTATGGACTTTTGGCTGCTTAGTGCTCTCATCCTTGGATGTCTGGGACTTCCTTCTCATCTTTTAACATGTTCACGGTGAAGCTCTTCTCGACCCAGCACAGGTGTATTGGCAGACCCCTCCTCTGTATGAATAAATTTCCACAGCAACTATGGCCATTTAGACAAATTCATTAGCTAACTAATTCAAATATCTCTTTCTTTAAATTGTCAGCTCCTGTGGAGAACTCCATCTCCTTTAACTCTCTCTGTCTTTAACACCTGGCACAATACCTAAACTGCATAAGAACTCAGAAAATATTTGTTGGATAAATGAATGCACAGACAAATAACACTACTGATCACTGATTTTAGAAAGATATCACCAAGACAACGTTCTGTGTCTTGACAGCAGTTTTCTTCTTACAGGCATGGACATTTGTCAGAACTCACACACACTTAAAATTCATGCAATTCACTTTATATAAATTCACCTAGGAAGAAAGGTAAATAACCCTTGAACTCTGGTTAATAAGTGTGATGAAGTGTTTAGGAGGGTAGTATACTGGTGTCTTCAGCTTACTTCGAAATGCACCAAAGAATGGGATGGGTTGGTGAATGGATAGGGAAGGTGGATAAAAGTATAGCAAATATAGCAAACTGCTGATTGTAGAGTCTACATGGTGGATATATACATGTCACAATCTGTTCAACTTTTCTACATGGTTGAAAATGCTCATAATAAAATATCGGAAATAAAGAAATCACCAAAGGATGTACTTCTTGCTTACAGAGCCAAGAAACACAGAGTTTAGTTCTGGAGTAATATTGTATCTAAAGATAACTCAAAGCTTTACAGGTTAACCAACTATTTAAAATCCCCTGTGCATGCCTGTTCCTTAGAACAGGAAACTCCCAGCAGCCTCTCAGTCTCCTACCTGCAAAGCTTGCTGTTTATCATTCATGGTTTCTGGTCTTACCAGCTTCGTCCCTCCTTTATCCCTGCCTTCTGAGTTCTGGAGCAGCCCCATAGGCAGGACTACTGTTTTCCTACTGAGACAGCTTCTTACTTTATTGCCTTTTTTTTTTTTTTCTCTTGAAAAATCTGTGCAGGTGGCTCTTGTCCTTTGTCTTTTAGAATCAAGGTGGGGGAAGAAGGTAAGGGTAAAAGGTTCATCGTTCTGGACCATGGTTATGAAAGGGAAATTTGGGAGACTTACACATGAAAAATATTTATGAGAGGGAATAGATTAGCACTTTCTCTTCCAAAACAGAAGTGAGGAAACTGAAGACAATGAATGCTTCCTTTGGAAAAGGAGTATGGGTTTCTTCTATCAATATTCTCCCTTCCCCATCTTTTATTATTGGCAGAAAATACATTATAAAAAATAAAAAGTCTGAAAATTTCTTTTCCTTAAGCATGTGAAATACATATATTTGGCTGTCTTTGGGCAGCAGTGTTTTGAAAAAAAATTAGGTGGCAACAGAATGCATCCTTTCCATCCCTATAAACTTCAAGTAAGCACTCTTTCAGCCTCCAGTCAGTGTTTAATCAGCATACCATAACTTTTATGGGACTGAAATGAAATGCTTCTGAGACACTAAATTTCAAATGTTGCTGTAAACTTTGGTCATCGGAGTTTGATTTACATATGATGGCCTCATCCACTGTGATGATAGGGATAATGGTGATTGTTGGTGTTGATCATTTGGGAAAATACACATACATAGACACACACCACCATACTCTCCATCTGCTTGGTGTCTTTAGCATATTGGACAGGGAGTAAGTAGCAGAGGTGAATCACAGCTATTGTTATGTATCAGAAACAAGCATACTTTACATGAATTTTAAGATATCATCAGTGTATTAGTTAAGAAGTTTTTAATCTGAAAGTAACATATGAGCTTAAATAATAAAGAAGATTTATTAATTCATATAACCATAAAATCAAGTTTGGGTAAAGTCTAATCTAGAGGTTCATGATGTCATCAGGGCCCTGGCTTCATTTCTTTGCTATTATCCACATTTTGGCTTCATTATCAAGCTGGTTGGCCTTGTGATAGTAAAATGACTGGAGAAGTTTTAGACTTTTTATTTCCAGAGAAGGAGAGAGCTTTTGAGTAGTCTAGGAGGTGGAATGTCCTGATTTGCTTAGACTTAAGACATGTGCTCCCTTTTGGCAGCAGAGAGCAGTTAGTTTCCTTGGAACTGCTTGGATCCCCAGATGAAATAGATATTGAAGAAGTTACCACAGATGTCCACTACCAACCATCAACTTCTCTCTTGTGACCTTATTGAAGTTGAGTTTCTTCAATAAAAATCCAATGATGAAGAACAGACACATTATTTTCCCCGGCTATACAAACACAAACATCAAATATGTTGAGGATATGAAAAGGCATTGGAAACAGTGAGTGCTTTTTGATATTCCAATTCAATAGACTGTCACCTTTTTTTATTTCTATTTTTTCTCAGCAGATGACACTGACATGAATCTATTCTTTCTCTGCTGGTTCAGAACTCTTGGCAGAGTTCACAGGTCAATGTATATAGAAAGGTGTATGTATAGGGATGGGGCAGAGAAGAAGGAAGAGGAGCATTTAAATACATGTTGAAGTGTGTAGAGGAAGAGAAGGCACATCTATTGAGTATCTATGGCAGCAGGCCAGGTAGGCAGTTAAGAGTATTGTGGCTTTGTTTGTGTGTGTGTGTGTGTGTTTTAAACAGAGAAAATACTGCAAGTGAAGGATTGAAAATGGAACAGAAAGAAAGTGCTGTAAAAGGTAAATATGTTCAAGGAAAAGATAAGGGAAGGGAAAATCCCTGACCCAGGAAAGGATGGAGATAAGATGAGAACAGGACTCAAAAAATATGTGGTTAGTTTGAACTCTGCCTTTAACGGTGGGCTTTCCACGTGATAAACTGCACAAAAAGAAGAACAATGTGATGGAAAGATCATTGGGCTGGAAACCAGGAGACCTGGGTCAGCCCTGCCTGGGAGCTCTGCAGCAACATGTGACATGCTGTGTGCGTACTTTCCCCGAAGGATAATATTCCTTCTCTCTGATTGTGACTTCCTGAAGGAGAAAACATAGCCCAGAGTGAAGACAAAAACTGAAGAAGAGAAGAATTTACTACTCAGGAGATCATGGACATTCAGTAAAGAAATCTGATTGAATAGATGGCCAGTGAGTTAGAAATTTCTTTTGACCTATTAATATCTATTAATTATCTATCTCTCCACCTGGTTAGCTATCCGTGTACCATTTATATTCCTCTCTGGGTTTTGCAAGAGTCGAGGATGCATATAGAAACCTGTATAATAAATAGAGAAATATAAACAAAAAACTTCAGATGAAACATGATGTAGATATGTGGACCCAACTTAGTTTTCATAGTTGAACAGTAAGTTTGGCTCTGAGCTTTCTGGCAGATAAAGGAGAAAAAGGAAAAGTTATCAGGTTTATAATTTTTCAATATCTATGAACATTAAAAATACTAGTTCCTTAGTATGAGAAACCCAAATTTTAATAGAAATAAGATCGAAAAGGAAATTCTTCATATAGGTATGGAGGACTAGAAGGGAAGAGTGTTGAATGAAAGGACATTGCGGCTCAACGCAATGAAAGAAAAGAGCCTAAGAGAAGCGTGAAAGCTGTGTTTTTGTACATCTTTGCTCAGGGAAGTGTGAAAGCTGTGTTTTTGTACATCTTTGCTCAGTTAGTACAGAAAGTACAGAAAGTACAGTTAATACAGAAAGTAGGAGCATTTTAAAGAGACAGTAACGTGAAGAAACAATGGTCTGACTGTGACATGGAATAAGCCTTTCTGGAAAGAATTCCCAAGTTGGAGAAATGTTTCCAGTTTTGGAGGAGACTGTGATGAAGTAATTTGTGAAATGAGGAGTGCTGCTAGCTGCTGATAAGTGTGACTAAGTGTCTGTCCTGTTTCAGTGTCTAAATGGGCAAGGCTAGGAGGACATGGCTTCACTCTCTCCTCTGCATTTACAATCCAGTTTGCTGCAGGCAGTCCCAGATGGCTAACCTAAGCTGGGCCCCTTGGTCACAGCCAGACAAGACCTGGAAGGTGGGGGTTAGGGGAGGATCTCTGGCGTAGAGTTGAACTTCCAATTGGTGTGTCTACTGGAGTGGGTAAGTTGGTTCCTTGAGGAGCCTGAGAATTTGTGTGTATGTTGGGGGTGGGGGTTCTTAGGAGCAGCAGCAGTAGTAAGGGTGAGAAATTACCCTGAAAGTCTTTCCTATGACTGGGCCCACACTGTCTCCACTGAGAGTGAATAGGAAAAGGCTTCCTTATGGTGGGCTGAAGTGACTCAAGTAAAGAACTCTAAGCCATACTTTGGGCATGTGCTGAGGGAGCATCATTTCTAGGGCAAACACTGACCACTGAGGTGGTTAGTATCCTCCTAATGGGAAGGTCAATCTCATAGACCAATTGGGGCTGGGGGACACAGTCATATTACCAGTGAGATTCTTCCCCCAATATTGATCTTGGACAACTGAGAGATGGACTTACTAAGAGAGCCAGCAGGATCTCTCACAGCAGCTTTAATTTGTGTCTCCTTAAGATTGTGTATAGAAGAGGCATTATACATATGCTTCTGTATTTTAAGGCATGACAACCAGTAAAAATATTAAAGTGTATGAAGAACATCCTGAACTCTGACCAATAGATTACCAAATCTACTGTCTTAGGGGAGTCCTAAGAAGGAGGTAGAAGGATGTGATGTGGCATTGAAAAAGAGGATGAAAATTTTCCACTTTTTACAGAAATATCTGCAAAATAATGATCTGACTTTCATTCAGGTATATCAAATTATGAAGAAATAGTCATAATCTGACATATCCACAAATGTTCCTTTTTTATGTGGGTGGAAGAGAAAAAAAAGTATAGACTCATTATGTAATCTAAGAAGTAGTACGAGAGTTATATTCCAAAATTTCATAAAACAGGAGAGCTACAAGTGGAATAATTCTAGCATATATTCATATGTGACTCTCAGTTGCCATTGGATCTTTTGTGTTTTTAATTTTCTCAGACTGCAAGTCTGTTGAGGACAGAAAGCGTGTATTTGCCAGGGTAGGAATTTAGATTTAAAGGAAGTTAGATTCCATTATTTCTTAATGTTATTCCATTATTTCCTTAGACTGATGTTATGCATAATTGAGCTTCAATTATCAAATCTGTTAAATGGATTTTCAATATTGTTATTTTCCTTCTGTTAATTTTACCTTAATATTAATTTTTATTAATGTTAAGTTTTTAAATCATGACAACCACTGTTTTTTCCTCTTAGAAATATGTGAACATATTAATGCTATATATTATACATTTATTACTGTTTGGAAGAGGGAAAACTAAGGTCATCACGATCTTTTTGTTAATTGGCAGAAAGAACAAATTCAAAATTGAAAAAGTACAACCATATACTTGTTTAACACGCACATTAGCACTGGAGCATCTTTATAAAATTTATGGGGAAAATTTTTTTTTAAGATTTTATTTATTTGAGAGTGAGAGAGCACAGAAAGAGAGTGAGAGGGAGAAGCAGGCTCCCCACTGAGCAGAGAACCCAATGCAGAGCTCAATCTCAGAACCCCGAGATCATGACCTGAGCTGAAGGTGGATGCTTAACCCTCTGAGCCACCCAGGCACCCTTGGGGAAAATTTTTTATAATAATCAGTTCCTATTTTTTTCTAAGTGGCAGGTGCTTATATGCACTATCTAATTTAATATACAACTTTAAAAAAAAGATTGTTTATTTTGGAGAGACAGAGGAAGACAGAGAGCACATGCCTGTGTGCAAGGGGGTAGAAGGGAGGAGGAGAGAGAAAGAAAGTCTCCGGCCAATGCCGCACGAAGTGCAGAACCCAGTGTGGGCCTCGATCCTGCAATACTGAGATCATGACCAGAGCCAAAACTAACAGTCTGACCCCTAACCAACTGTGCCACCCAGACACCCCAATACAACAACTCTTTATATGATATATTATAATCCTTGTTTTTAAAATATAGAAGTAAGTTCAGCCAAGTTTGGCTTGTGTTAAATTCAGGTCTGGTTCTAAGACCTAACTTCCTCTATAGTATCACACCACCTCCCATTTAAACTGTAAGATACCGTTTGTCAGCTATCTTCAATGTTCCCTGCCTTCAAATCAGTCAGAATAGGCCAGATTTTATTGTGGTATGTTGTGATGACAAACATCTTCCAAATTTCAGTGGTTTAAAACAACGCAGTGCCATTTCGTGATCATGCTATGTATCAATTCTGCTTCATGTTGTCATTCTTCCAGGATCCAGAAGACAGGGCAGCCTTTCTCTGGCAGACTGCCCAACCTTTAGGCAGAAGCAACAGAGAGCATGGAGATTGCACACTGGCTCTTAAAGTTTCTACCTGAAAGTTATAAATCATCTGAGTCACATGTCACTGGCCAAAGCCAGTCATTTGGCCAAATGAAACACCATGGTCCTAGGGAAGGGCCGTTCCAAAGGGCAGAGCTCCACATACCCCTCTTCTTTCCCAAATTCAGGCCTGTATATAATATACATGCAGGATCCAACATTTTTACATTCATTGTGACCTTGGGCAACACATATAAAGGTACAGCTTTGGGCAAATTATTTAATAATTCCACATAATAATACCACGGAGTTGTTGTGAAGGTTAAATGAGAAAGCTGCCTTTCTTTTTTCTACGCACATTTTTCATTGAAAAGTATAGAATTGAAGACATACTGTATATATAATTTTACATTCTGCTTTTAAAGTTAATGTTATTTCATAAACATTTCCCCAAGTTATTATAAACCCCTTGTAGGAATCCTTATTATACTAGAATAATATTACAGGACACATTCTAAAGTAAGATATACATTTCTATATAAAAGGGCATTTTGCATTTGTAAGATGTTTCCAATTTTCAGTGGCTCCTTATCATCCAAATAGGTGCCACTTCATTAAAGGAAGAAGTGGAAGCCCAGCTGAAATAGCCCCCAACCGTTCCCCGGTGAGATGAATCAAACTTCCCACTGAGGACGACAGGCTCTAGCACACATTCACTTTTCCAAATAAAGGTTCCAGAGGACGTCTCCCCAAAGAACACAGAGTGCACAGTGCTGTTTTGTAGGTCAAGGAGAAAGCCCTAAGGTATATTTAAAAAAAAAAAAAAAAGGTAGTTACCAAAGGAAATGGATAAATTGAAATTGCTGCATAGAAAACACTTGGTCACTGCAGCTTGGATATTAGCGACCTGGTAAGGAACGGAAAAAAGATAATTCACTGTTCTTAAACAAGTTTAGAGGATCATGAATATGAGAGAACATTAGCACACCTCACTTCTCTTGCCATGCTCTGTACTACAGGTCCATCTATTTGGAAGCCTTTAAGAGCTGGGACCTTAGAAACAAAACTTTCAGGGTGCCTGGTGGCTCCATTGTTTAGTATCTTCCTTTGGCTCAGGTCATGATCCCAGGGTCCTGGGATGGAGTCCCACATCGGGCACGGGCACCCTGCTCAGGGGGAAGCCTTTCCCTCCTTCCCCCTCTGCTGCTCCCCCTGCTTGTGTTCTCTGTGTGTGTGTGTGTGTGTGTGTGTGTGTGTGTGTCAAATAAATAAATAAAATCTTTAAAAAAAAACACTCTATCAAAGCTATTTTTAAAAGTGGTACTTCTCTAGCTTTAATTGCCATGCCTCCCCCTTTTCTCTAACACTCAGGAAAAGGAGTAGAGGAGCACTTAAGAGCTAGAGGTGATGTAAAGAACATTCCATCGATTCATTCATTGTTTCACTCACTCATTCGCTTCTGAAGCATTTATCCAGGGTTATATTGGGGGAGATGGAGATAACCTAGATGCAGTCCCTGGCTTCAGCTGTTCCCTGTCTAGAAGAGAAGTCATGCAAGTAACTCACATTCACCATAGAATGATTGAGCTCATTACTGGGCACTGTGGGTGTACAGAAAAGTCACATCTTCACCAGCTTGGTGGAGTCAGGGAATGCCTCCACAGAGGGGTAGTTAGGGTAGGACTTGAAGAATCGTGGAGGGTGTAAGCATTCCCTGTGACAGCCCTATGGCCACCTTTCCACCTAAAGGGACCTCCTGGCTTTCCAGCCCACTGGTGGGGAGGGGATCCCACATCTGAACTTATGTGAGATGAGCTGAACATATCAGAATACTTTGAGCTGGAGCAGGGAGAGGCGGCTGTGTTGGGGAGCAGGCAGCTTTAACTGCTAGGCTCTACTGACACTGTGTTTAGGGCTGTTTGGGTTCTCAGGCGTCTTCCAAAGTGTTTGAACAAATGTTCCCAATTTGAGATTAAAACAAAACCCTGCAAAATAAAAATTACTATATGCCTAATTTACATAATTTATGTATCATTATACCTTTATACGGAATTTATAGAAAACTACACATTTATACAATGCCTCATTATGTCAGACAGTCTACGGCACATGCTGGGTGCAGTATGAAGCTGCAATGAGGTTGTGCCTTGGACCCCAGGCCTGCTGCGAAAAGCTAGAGGCAGCCGTGGGCCAGGAGACCTAAGACCTGTTATGAGCCAAGCTCTCCACTCAGTAACTATGTGACTTTGGGCAACTTATTAACCTCTCTGAAGACTCCCTTTTCTCTTTTGACCAGAAGGGATAATGCTGTCCAACTTCCTGCCTCACAGGGTGGCTGTGAAGCAACCAGATGACAGATGCCGATGTACTTTGTAAGCTGCAAAGCCCCATACAAACGCCAGCCATCTTGCCTGGCCTGGACTCCGGCAGGCTCTGCAGGCAGGCAGTTCTGCTCACAGCCGACCTCTGATGGATGTCCAGACTTCCCTGTCCACAGTTTCATCTCCCCTAATGTAGAGGAAGTAACACTGGGGACAGTTATTCTGGACTCAATCCTCACTGACAAGAGGGAATGGGTTGGTGGTGTGGAATAGATACATAGGGCTTTCCAGTTCACAAAGCTTTTCACATGCATCATTGCACTTGGTTCTCCCAATAACCCTAAGAGGAAATTGAGGCTTGCTCGTAATCTTATATCCATGAAGCAAGGAGCCACGACTCTAAGCCAGGCTTCCTGATTCTGTATCTTATGCCTATTCCCAAGGGACCTTGCTCTCTGGGAATTCAAAAAAGGGGAGGAAATATCTAGAAAAGGTCATGCACTGAGGAAAACCATTCTTCAACCTACAGGTCCAGGGACTGATAGGTTATTTTCTTTTTGATGGAGGCACTGGGAGGGGTGTTGATTATAAACCTAAGTGAGGGATAGCTTAGCCTTCCTTCCTCGATGGGACAGGAGTCTCCTCTGGGAAATAGAAAAGGAAGGACCCAAAGACTAGAACCAGAAGTATTATTGTCAGTGGAGTGGACAGGGAACGATAGCCTTTGGGGTCAGACTTTCCCTGAGTTCAAATCTTGGTGCTCTCATAGCTATATGCCTTAGGCAAGTCCCTTTACTTTGTGGGGCCTCAGTCTTTTTCATCTATAAAATAGAAGCTAAAATAGTTTTCCTATGAGAAACAAACGTGATAATACATGTTAAGCTGCTAGTTCAGTGCCTGGCATACATCTGGTGTCCAGTAAGGGAACTACCAGTCCTCAGACATTGGCAGTAATAAGTGCAGCAGAGGCCTGCCTGGAATTTGCCAGAAACCTGATGAGTTTAGAAGGGGTGGTCATGCTGTCAGGCTCATGATGACTGCAGCTCTGGAACACCACACATTTCTTACCTCCTGGCTCTGGCCTTTGCCATGTCTGTATTCTCTCTTCCTCCACATGCCTCAGAACATAGACTGTCTGCACAGTGACTGCCCCATGCTCTGTCTTTTCATGGCCATAGCTGCCTCCACAGTCAAGACCTATTGGCACAGCAGTGTCTGGAGCACTTGGGTTTGAATCTTTGTCCTGCTGCTTACCCTCTCTGGAACTTTAGGTAAGTAACGTAACCTCCCTGTTGCCCAGTTTCCTTATCTATAAAACAGGGTCATAGTCATACTGACAACATAGATCTGGGCCAGTTTTTAAACAAATTAATACATGTGAGACACTTAACAGCACCTGACATACAAATACATACTTAGGAAATATTAGTTGTTACAGTGCTGTAGTTGACTGGCTGATTTTTCTGTTCCTTTCTTCCACAATTTATCAAGCCCACATTACGTAGAATAATCCGCAGACACTGGCTTCTGCACAATACCCTTTTGCCTGAGACCCTAGAGTGGTGGCCCCCTTGTTGCCTTTAGGTATGATGCCAGACTGCTTATCTGGCAGCCAAAGGCTCCACTGCCCTCCCACCCCCACCGTCTCCCTCTGCTCATTCCTCACCAGGAGGACTTCCCATCCACTCTCCTTTAGGCTCTCTCTCTCCTGAGAGCCCATGCCACTGACCCTAAGGGAGAATATTCCCAGGGCTCCATATTTGGCTCAGTTACCTTCCTTCCTCCTCCTACTCTCACTCCAGACCTCTTTTTCTCTGGTTTGATTTTTTTGTTGTTGTTAGTTTATTTTGTGATTTCCACCATCAGTGATTCATTCTTTTGAGTTTAAGCATCGTTCCTTTTCCAGGATCCTCTTTTAAAATGCAAGTAATTGGGGCATCTGGGTGGCTCAGTCAGTTAAGCCACTGCCTTCAGCTCAGGTCATGATCTTGGGGTCCTGGGCTGGAGTCCCCTGTCTTGGGCTCCCTAGTCAGTGGGGAAACCTACTTCACACTCTCCCTCTGCCCCTCTCCTCTACCCCTTACCTCCCTCTGTTCATGTTCTCTCTTGTGCCCTCTCTCTTAGATAAATAAATGAAATCTTTTTAAAAAATGAGATGCCAGTAATTATGGAATTCCCAACTGATTAAATCCTTACAGACTCTGGGAGGAAGGACTTAAGCTAACCCCTTAGTCAGAGCTCATCCTATCCCTGGGCACTGGGATCTCTGCAGAGAAGGCACTGAAGTGGAGGTGTGGGGCAAACATGGAGGAAGGGGAGACAGGTGCCCCACTTTGTTTCAGAATGGTCTGAGCTGGGCATGGGGAGAGAATGGATACAGAGGAAAACTCAAAAAGCTCTTGTTTATAAGGGGATGAAACGGGAATGGTTGGTAAGACTGTTAGAAGACGCTTTAGGCAATCACACAATCTCAAGTTTAAACCAAAGGGCAACATTTGGACAGACTAAGGCTTTTAGAGGAGCAGCCTTTTTTGCAAAACACTGGGTCCCCTTTGTATAAGAGAGAAAATCCTGAAAAAATCTACTAGGTCTCATTCCTAGTTTGTCTTAAATAAATATTCAGAGATGTGATCAAAGATTTATATATGAGTATTACATAAATTAGTTTTATATCATCATAATATTATATGTCTATTAGTATTAAAAAGCTAAAAATATCCTAACTGTTGAGGAATAAGAAACCATTTCAATGAAATATTGGATAGATTATCCTTATATTGAAACCTTTCACATTTATTGAAATCAGGCTTTAAAGAATACTTAATGACATGGGGAAATGCTAATGGCATAACATGAACTAAGAAATTAGGATTTACTTTTATCAGGAAGTATTACTAGTGAGAGTGATACCTCTAATTTGCTCCCAACTTTTCCATGAAAAACTTGATCTCTAAGAAATATGATAAAACTGTCAAAAATACATGAGATCAGTTTAGCAAACTGTTATTTATTACATAAATGTGAAAAATTAGGAATATCTGATTGAGATAAAACATAAAACTACTAGTGCCAATTTTAAGCTCCTATAACTGTATGTATTCAATGTTCATGGAAAAAAGTTTGGGAAGAAATACAGGAGAATGTTAATTGTGATCATCTCTGAAAGGTGAAATTATGGGTGATTTCAATTTTCACCTTCAAAAATATTTTTTATATTTTATACAGTGAACAGGTACCACTTTGTAATTAAATTATAATTTTCTAATCTGCAGAGTTAAAAGTTATGTCACATGGGGTTGTTTTCATCTTTGTTCCTAGCATGGGTTCAGTTTTTAGTAAAAACACTAGTTATTTCACTTATGTCTGAGTGATGCTGGGCCGCCATTGTGTCTTCTGCAAAAATCTATAGGCATGTGCAGTCAATGCTTAGTTTTGGAGTTGGGGAGAAACTTCATACCTCTCTCTCAGGAAACACTGGAGACATGTATTAGTCACACCAATGTGTTAAATAGCCTAAAGTCTTTGCAAACACATAGGTCACTTTTCAAACCAGGAAGGCCCTGCCAGGAGGTGTCTCCTCCCAGGACAAAAAATGTTTTCTTAATTAAATCCAGGAAGAGAATAGCAAAATATCTGGTTATGAGGACCCTTTGCTCTAGTTTATGTCCTATTAATAAATACTCCAGTGAAAATTCTCTTACTTTTTTTTTTTTTTTTTTAAACTGGGTATCAGTATCCTGGATTACAATCAAATTAATTTGTAGAGAAATCCCCACCCCCATCCTGTCACATTCCTTAGTGACTCCCTGTGGTTTGGGCATGCTTTCAAACTCCTTATTTTAGTATATTGGGTCTCCCCAACTCCCAGTCTGGTTTCCAACATCTTTAGCCTCCTCTTCTACCAATCTCAGAAAAAAACAGGATTCTTTGTGTTTCTTCAGCTGCAACCAGGCTGTTTCACACCTCTGGGCCTCTACATGTGATATTTCCTTTGCGTTACACACCCTATTTCTTTTTATTAATCGAGTTAAGTCTTCTTTGACTTTAAAACTTTGTTCAGGTATTACTAGGTCAGGAACGTTTTCTTCTTCTGCTGTCCCTCACCCTCCATACTGCTGAGGACCCGGGGCTTGCACATCAGTCCAATGTTTCCTGACCGTGAATGTCTTGAGGGTGAAGATGGTGGCTTCCTCATTTCTGAGCACAGGTCCCCTGAAAGAGCTTGCCCCACAGCAGTCCATTGGTAGATACTTGTTGAATAAAGGGATAGTTAAAGGTAGAG